>NW_022681470.1:80170073-84970073 GCF_009764315.1 Trachypithecus francoisi
AATTAAAACAGTGATTTCCTGTGGGAAGCAGGAGAGGGGATTCATTGGGTAGTGGCATGAAGGAACTCTCTGGGGTCATGGTAATATTCTCTTTTGTTAGCAGTTTAAAATATAAAGATCTGTACATTGGGTTACACAATGCATACTTAAGATTTGTGCATTTTGTTTAATACACATTTTACCCTAAATGAAATTTGTAAGAAGTATTAAACTCCAGTAAATAATCTGTATGCTGTCATCCTGATACCAAAGCCTGGCAGACACACAACAAACAAGAGAATTTTAGACCAATTTCCCTGATGAATATTGATGCAAAAATCCTCAATAAAATACTGGCAAACCGAATCCAGCAGCACGTCAAAAAGCTTATCCACCATGATCAAGTGGGCTTCATCCCTGGGATGCAAGGCTGGTTCAACATATGCAAATCAATAAACGTAATCCATCACATAAACAGAAGCAAAGACAAAAACCACACGATTATCTCAATAGATGCAGAAAAGGCCTTCGACAAAATTCAACAGCGCTTCATGCTAAAAACTCTCAATAAACTAGGTATTGATGGGACATATCTGAAAATAATAAGAGCTATTTATCTGAAACCCACAGGCAATATCATACTGAATGGGCAAAAACTGGAAGCATTCCCTCTGAAAACCAGCACAAGACAGGTATGCCCTCTCTCATCACTCCTATTCAACATAGTATTGGAAGTTCTGGCCAGGGCAGTCAGGCAAGAGAAAGAAATAAAGGGTGTTCAATTAGGAAAAGAGGAAGTTAAATTGTCTCTGTTTTCAGATGACATGATTGTATATTTAGAAAACCCCACCGTCTCAGCCTAAAATCTCCTTAAGCTGATAAGCAACTTCAGCAAAGCCTCAGGATACAAAATCAGTGTGCAAAAGATCACAAGCATTCCTATACACCAATAACAGACAAACAGAGAGCCAAATCATGAGTGAACTCCCATTCACAATTGCTACAAAGAGAATAAAATACCTAGGAATCCAACTTACAAGGGATGTGAAGGACTTCTTCAAGGAGAGCTACAAACCACTGCTCAACAAAATAAAAGAGGACACAAACAAATGGAAGAACATTCCATGCTCATGGATAGGAAGAATCAATATTGTGAAAATGGCCATATTGCCCAAGGTAATTTATAGATTCAATGCCATCCCCATCAAGCTACCAATGACTTTCTTCACAGAATTGGAAAAAACTATTTTAAAGTTCATATGGAACCAAAAAGCAGCCTGCATTGCCAAGACAATCCTAAGCCAAAAGAACAAAGCTGGAGGCATCACGCTGCCTGACTTCAAACTATACTACAAGGCTACAGTAACCAAAACAGCACGGTACTGGTACCAAAACAGAGAGGTAGACCAATGGAACAGAATACAGGCCTCAGAAATAATATCACACATCTACAACCATCTGATCTTTGACAAACCTGACAAAAAAAAAAAAGAAATGGGGGAAGGATTCCCTATTTAATAAATGCTGCTGGGAAAACTGGCTAGCCATATGTAGAAAGCTGAAACTGGATCCCTTCCTTACATCTTATACAAAAGTTAATTCAAGATGGATTAAAGACTTAAATGTTAGATCTAAAACTGTAAAAACCATAGAAGAAAACCTAGGCAATACCATTCAGGACATAGGCATGGGCAAGGACTTCATGACTAAAACACCAAAAGCAATAGCAACAAGAGCCAAAATAGACAAATGGGATCTAATTAAACTAAAGAGCTTCTTCATGACAAAAGAAACTACCATCAGAGTGAACAGTTAACCTACAAAATGGGAGAAAATTTTTGCAATCTACCCATCTGACAAAGGGCTAATATCCAGAATCTACAAAGAACTCAAACAAATTTACAAGAGAAAAACAAACAACCCCATCAAAAAGTGGGCAAAAGATATGAACAGACACTTCTCAAAAGAAGACATTTATGCAGCCAACAGACACATGAAAAAATGCTCATCATTACTGGTCATCAGAGAAATGCAAATCAAAAAACCACAATGAGATACCATCTCACGCCAGTTAGAATGACAATCATTAAAAAGTCAGGAAACAACAGGTGCTGGAGAGGATGTGGAAAAATAGGAATGCTTTTACACTGTTGGTGGGAGTGTAAACTAGTCAACCATTGTGGAAGACAGCGATTCCTCAAGGATCTAGAACTAGAAATACCATTTGACCCAGTGATCCCATTACCGGCTATATACCCAAAGGATTGCAAATCATGCTACTATAAAGACACATGCACACGTATGTTTAATGTGGCACTATTCACAATAGCAAAGACTTGGAACCAACCCAAATATCCATCAATGATAGACTGGATTAAGAAAATGTGACACATATACACCATGGAATACTATGCAGCCATACAAAGGGATGAGTTCATGTCCTTTGCAGGGACATGGATGAAGCTGGAAACCATCATTCTGAGCAAACTATCACATGGACAGGAAAGCAAACACCGCATGTTCTCACTCATAGGTGGGAATTGAGCAATGAGAACACTTGGACACAGGGCGGGGAATATCACACACTGGGGCCTGTCGTGGTGGGGGGCAGGGGGAGGCATAGAATTAGGAGAAATACCTAATGTAAATGACGAGTTAATGGGTGCAGCAAATCAACGTGACACACATATACCTATGTAACAAACCTGCACGTTGTGCACGTACCCTAGAACTTAAAGTATAATAATAATAATAATAATAAAACAATCTGTATGCTGAAGTATTTAGAAGGAAATATATTATTGTCTGAAATTTACTTTCAAATGCATCAAAAATAAGATGGATTCATGGATGGACAGGGGGATGAATACATGGACAGATATATCATAAAGCAAGTATAGTAAAAAAAAAAAATTAATTTTTTTGAGGCAGAGTCTCACTCTGTTGCCCAGGCTGGAGTGCAGTGGTGTGATCTCAACTGACAGTAAAATATTAATGATAGAATCAAGATGCTATGGATATAAGGGTATTCACTATCGTAGTCTTTGAACTTGGCCGTATTTCATAATAAAATTTGGGGGCGGAAAGGATACACGATGGTCCCAAATTGCTGACACCTGTTGGGTGCTCTCTTGCAGAAACTGTGCATCTGTCTAAGTCCTAGTGTAAGAGAGCACCTGGGATCCTGTGTGGCAGCAGTTCCTAATAACAGGTGAATGTAAGAATCTCTAGCTGAATATGGTGTTTCACACCTGTAATCCCAGCACTTTGGGAGACTGAGGCAGGAGGATCACTTGAGCCCAGGAGTTTGCAACCAGCTGGGGCAACATAGTGAGACCTTGTCTCTACAAAAAAAATTTTTTTAAATTAGCGCCCGGCTACTAGAAAGTGGGCGCAGGCTGAGGCGGGAGGATCACTTGATCCCAGGAGGTGGAGGCTGCAGTGAGCTGTGATTGCACCACTGTACTCCAGCATTCCAGCCTGAGCAAGAGAACAAGAGACCTTGTCTAAAAAAAAAGAATCTCCTCCATGAGTTTTTAAAAACTCACATATCACAGAGCCACCCTTGGAGATCTTGATTTCAAGAGGCTTGGAATGGGAACCTGGATGTTTGTGTCTGTAAAAGCACTCCTAGTAAGTTTTTTTTTTTTTTTTTTTTTTGAGGCGGAGTCTCGCTCTGTCGCCCGGACTGGAGTGCAGTGGCCGGATCTCAGCTCACTGCAAGCTCCGCCTCCCGGGTTTACGCCATTCTCCTGCCTCAGCCTCCCGAGTAGCTGGGACTACAGGCGCCGCCACCTCGCCCGGCTAGTTTTTGTATTTTTAGTAGAGACGGGGTTTCACCGTGTTCGCCAGGATGGTCTCCATCTCCTGATCTCGTGATCCGCCCGTCTCAGCCTCCCAAAGTGCTGGGATTACAGGCTTGAGCCACCGCGCCCGGCCTCCTAGTAAGTTTTATACGAACCCCTGGTACGATATCCTACCACAAGGAATGAAATTCTCTGCCCACCAAATTGGCTCTAAAATAAAAATAAAAATAAACCCTCCAACAATGGGATTGTTCAGCACCCTCCAGGATCCCTCCTTGGTTTGTAAACAAAATGTTCTAAGTGATGGTATGACAGCCTCCTCCAGCAGGGCCATCATAGCAGCTTGGGCACATCGTTTATACCCAGCAAGTGAAAGGGTATGAAAAGCATGACCACATTGTGGTGTATCTTTGATCTCAGGAGCTCTAATACCAGAGGAAAGACAGTGCCTAGGCTGGGGATGAAAAGAGGGTAGGAGAACTTGGGTAGGAAGTGGTTAACCAGGCTCCAGGTTTTTGGCAGCTTATTTCTACTCCCTGGCTTCTAAACGGAAGTAGGATTTGCTCGATTCCCCCTTCTTTCCTTTCATTTTTCCTTTCCCCTGCGCTCTTCTCACATTTCCTGACACCTTTATCACTTTAAAATGCAAATACGAGGACAATACATATATGGCTATGTCTATACCTGCTTTCTGCTCCTTTCCCTCCCACTGAGGCTCTGGAAGGCCATTCTGTTCTGTACATTTGTAGTATCCGTAACACCTAGCATAGGACCTATGCATATGGAAGGCACAACAATGAATTTAATTAAAAAGATAAGGTCAAGATTAGAGGTGAAAGGTGGGTGGGGTCTATTTTTCACCTAATCTAAAGAGCAAATGAAAATTTTGACATTTCTCCATGGCCCTGAATGTACTACTGTAAGTCAATTCTTTGTCATCAGTAGCTATCTTTTCCTATGTCACATATTTTTGAAGGCATAACAGTTCAGAAGTTATCCAGTAGTGACATTTAGTGAGCTAACTTTAATTACTATGTGAAGTTGGCAGTTTTTCATACAGTCTTTCTCAGTTTCCAACACAGCTGGAAAAAGCATTGTTCTGAGTTGATATTTCTGGAGGAAGAAACTTAAAATTGCCCATATTACTCCAAAGGAAAAAACAACGCACTAATCGGTGTATGAAACCTAATGGAGCAAGCCATTTTCAATGGTTAGACCATTACTGCTCTCCCCAGTCCACTTAAAAAGTATGTTATAATGTTTGTCTTTGCCCAGGACTCAACCTACGAAAATATTACACTCCATTACACTGGAAGCTTCTGTAGACTGATTCCTGTGGTGAACATCTGGAAATGTGCTCCAGAGTAGGGAAGAAAAAAGAAAAAGAAAAAGAAAAAACCTTTCATTTGCCACTGTAGAAACAAAGATTAAAAATCTTCGACTGGGCAGCCATAAATTAGAGAATAAACAATAAGGTAGTGTATAAAGGACAAAAAGGTAGATTAAAAAAAGGTGAGCAACTTCCAAGAAACAGCCAAATAAGTGGTTTCCAAATTAGTAGATACAACTGCTAACTCAGCATTTCCTATAGTGTGATCCTTAGAATACCAGTACCACAAAATGCTCCATTAAAACACACACACACACACACCACCACCACCACCATGGTCAAATAAAATTGGGAAATGCTGCATATCGGAATCCCTTCTTGCAGATTTACAGTATGTTTTTTACCTCTGAGATGTCCTGCAGTAGAGAATCCTATTTCACTTTGCTTAACTCAGAGTGTCTTAAACTTTGACCACCAATTAATAGCTATTCATATCCCATGGAACTAGTGTTCTAAGGCAGTGGCTCTTGAACTCTTTGGTCTCAGGACTGCTGTATTAGCTTGGGTCCAAAAAGGAGAGAGAAATCACATGGTAATTTGAACAGGGAATGTTTACTATAAAGAATTATTACTATAACATGGGATTGGCTAGTAAGAAGTACACAGAACTCTAAAGAATATAAAAATAGCAGATAGGGCCGGGCGCGGTGGCTCAAGCCTGTAATCCCAGCACTTTGGGAGGCCGAGACGGGCGGATCACGAGGTCAGGAGATCGAGACCATCCTGGCTAACAGGGTGAAACCCCGTCTCTACTAAAAATACAAAAAACTAGCCGGGCGAGGTGGCGGGCGCCTGTAGTCCCAGCTACTCCGGAGGCTGAGGCAGGAGAATGGCGTAAAACCCGGAGGCGGAGCTTGCAGTGAGCTGAGATCCGGCCACTGCACTCCAGCCGGGCGAAAGAGCAAGACTCCGTCTCAAAAAAAAAAAAAAAAAAAAAAATAGCAGATAGAAGCAGCATTCACTAATTTCCCTAGGACTGACATAGAGTATACAAAGGAAGAGCCCTTATAATTCAGGGCTTAGATCCAAACCTTATTGGAGAAGGCAAGGCCCTGGTTCCCTGAGTGGCAGAGAAATTACTATGGTTAATGTTGATGGAACTTGCTGGAAACTTGCTCTCTGAAATTACTAGAGAATTGCCCTTTAGGGTGCTAGGAAAAGCTGTTCATGGAGAGGTGTGTCAGTGGAGGCATTCTGTTACAAAACCACCTGAGGGGGGAAAAAAAAAACCACCTGAGGGAAGGGATGTTGGGGACATTGGTGTCTCCTGGGTGCTGCTGGGTGCACATCAGAGGCCTGGTGCTGGAGAAGCTGCCTGTGCTGCAGGAGCAAGGTGGTAGTGAAGCCACGTGTATGCCTCTGGAGAGATCATGTCAGAACCAGGAAGGAAAACATCCTCCTTCTTCAATGTCTCTCTAGCTCCCTCTACTGACAAAGGCTACTGCCAACTAACAAAAGGGAAAAAAATTAAAGGGCCTAGATCCATCTTCATAGAGTGAACAAGGAAGGGTGAGTATGGAAATGAGAGGCAATTGATATTTAGCATGGCTGCAACAATTTGAAATTATATATTCATATGTTACTTAATAGCTAATGTTCATTGATCATTTTTCATGTGCCAGGCATCATGTTAACTACTTTATGCCAATTGTTTAATCCACACAAGTCTTTAAAGAGTACTATCCTACCACCATTTTTCATATGACACAACCAAGGAATATAAAAAATAAGCTTGCCCAATGTCATACAGACAGCAAGTGGCAGATCTAAGATTCAAACCCAGGCATGTGAATTCAGTCTCTCTCTCTCTTACCTGAGATTAGGGAGCAGTTTTGCTTTGTGCAATGCTGTGTCTGCTGTGCCTACATAAAGAAAAAATTCCTAAACATTTATTGAGTGTATGGTTCAGTGTTTCTCAACCTTTATACATCATTGTCCCCTAAGGGGCCTTTTCAGACATCTTTTCTGAATTGTCTCCCACCGTGAAATTTTAATACTGTACATATACTTTATATACATATTTAGGTACTATATGTATATCTGTATTTTATACATAAAATACATAAAATACAACCCTGAACCAATTTTTGCTTCCTTGGGGGGAATATCACTCCTGTTGAATACGCTTTTTAAAAAATGATAGCTATACAAGTGGCATGGATTTCATGCTATGGAGGTCAGGAAAGGTATGTATGGACTAAGGAATATGAACTTGGGTGAGTCACTTCACCTCTCGGCCTCAATTTCCAGCACTAACAGGGTGTTAGTTCAAATGTCTATATGATCCAAGTTTGTAACATAAATATGTTAATCAGGCCAGTATAAAAATACTATGTGGGAGAGACCATGGAAAACTAGAGACACTAAATCTGGTTAGAGTCATTTGTATTAAATTTTTAAATAACGCTGTGCCTGCCAAGCAAAACACTTCAGTAGGATGGGTTTGTCCCCAAAGGCTGCCAGTTTGAAATCTTTGAACTAAAGCCCCATTTTAACTCTAAGATTCTTTGTCTTTAATTAAGTAAATAAATGACTCGTGGTATCTCTTTGTTACTATGAAAGTTGGAGAACCCGTGTGGCTTCCAGTTTTTTCTCTTATGAACAGTATTGCCAAAACCATTCTTGTACATGTTTCCTGATGTTCATATGTAAGAATTTCTCTTGGATGGTGTCAGTTGGTCTTAAGAAGCCAACACTAACACAGAGTTAGAAGCCCAAGAGATTTCTTGGGGGTAACATCTGTGAAAGATAAGGGGGCATAGGGAGTGGGAAGGTAGGGAGAACCTTCAGACCATGGTGCTCGTCTCGCCTGTGAAAGGAGAGGAGGTAGGAAAGAGGTTGGGTAGGAAAAGCCTCAGATAATTCTGCAGTGCAGCTCTGAGAAAGTCTCAGCCAGCCCAATGAGAAGCTCTAGAACAAAGATTGCCGGTGGAAGGGTCCCTTGTTGGCAAAAAGTGACAGTTCTCTTGACCAGTTTTTGGCTGGGGACTGCCCAGGAAGCACATAGCCTCAGCCTGAAAGCTGGGGCAGGCCGGGTGCAGTGGCTCACACCTGTAATCCCAGCACTTTGAGAGGCCAAGGTGGACAGGTGGCTTGAGGTCAGGAGTTCGCAACCAGCCTGGCCAACATGGCGAAACCCTGTCTCTACAAAAAACGCACAAAAAATGTGCTGGGCACAGTGGCTCATGCTGTAATCCCAGCACTTTGGCAGGCCAAGGTGGGTGGGTCTCCTGAGGTCAGGAGTTCGAGACCAGCCTGACCAATATGGTGAAACCCTGTCTCTAGTAAAAATACAAAAATTAGCTGGGCTTGGTGGTGGGCACCTATAATCCCAGGTACTCAGGAGGCTGAGGCAGGAGAATTGCTTCAACCTGGGAGGTGGAGATTGCAGTGAGCCGAGATCACACCACTTTACTCCAGCCTGGGTGACAGAGCGAGACTATGTCTCAAAAAACAAAAAACAGACAAACAAAAAACCCCACAAAAGTTAGCCAATTTTTGTGGTGGTGGGCATGGTGGTGGGTTTAGTGGCCAGTGCCTGTAGTCCCAGCTACTCAGGAGGCTGAAGCAGGAAAATTGCTTGAACCCGGGAGGCGGAGGGTGCAGTGAGGCAAGATCATGCCACTGCACTCCAGCCTGGGTGACAGAGTGAAATCCTGTCTCAAAAAAGAAAAGAAAAGAAATAAAAGAACAAAAAAAAAAAGAAAGCTGAGGCAGATCCTAGAGTCACCCACAGCTGAAGGCTGTCAGTCGCATTTCCTGTGGCAGCATCTCTCTTAAAAGGAGTTATGGGCAGCACATCTTTGTGGCTGCCATATGGGTATATGGCTAGGAATGCATTATGTCTTTTTGGTTCTCTTACTATTTTAAAAAACTGCATGTATTATATTGTTTAAAAATCATATAATTTTAAACAGCAACCAAGAAAACAAGCATTTAAATATTTTTTTACAGGAGTACAGGAGACTGAATGTAAGGCCCTGATACTGTCCTTTTGCACACTCCAGCTACCAACCACCTGTCCTGAGTGGATGATCTCAGAGGGCAGTAGGCAAGTACATTCTGGAAGATATGAACAAGGCCTGGGGCTCTGCCACAGCAGGGGCATAGAAAGCCTTGAAAGAACTTTATTCCCCTCTGGATCCTACCAGATGTTGAAGATCTACAGCAGAGCTCTGGGGCAGAGATTAGAGTGTGTGAATTATGGGTTTTCTTAGAGGAAGGGGAACCACAGCTTTTGTAAGTGCTCTGCGAATTGCGGGGGTGGGAGGATCGTCTGCTTTCCCTGGCCCCTAGGTGGGGAGCATGGAGGGAATTGGAGAAGCAGGCTGGGTCCTTCCTACTCCTGAGGCTGGCAGAGCACACCCTATAGCTGAGGAGACTGGAAGTTAAAGAGTTTCTTTCTTGACAAGGAACTGACAACTTGCCAGCTGTATGTGTCTTCTTCTTCTCTCTCTCTCTTTTCTTTCTTTCTTTTTTTTAAAATTGATTCAGAGTCTCATTCTGTCACCCATGCTGGAGTGCAGCGGTGCACTCTCGGCTCACTGCAATCTCTGCTTCCTGGGCTCAAGAGATTCTCCTGCCTCAGCCTTCTAAGTAGCTGGGATTACAGGCACACGTCACCACACCTGGCTAATTTTTCTATATTAAGACGGGGGTTTCACCATGTTGGCCAGGCTGGTCTGTAACTCCCGACCTCAAGTGATCCACCTGCCTTGGCCTCCCAAAGTGCTGCGACTACAGGCATGAGCCACCGCTCCCAGCCATGTATGTGTCTTCTTATAGCTCACCGAATGGCTGCTGCTGAAAGCACACTAAGGAAGTAGATCTGGGTCCCAAGGGTGAATAAAGCCATGTGAAGGCGAAGTTATATAATGCTGCACTCATGAAGACTAGCAACCAGATAGAAACAACAAGCAGAATACACAGAAAAGGCAACTTCTAGGAAATATAACTGGAATACAAAGTTACAGCAAAGTATTTTCTGGAACTAAAAAGAACTCTTACATTCAAAAATTTAGTAGATAAATTGAAGGGAAAAAATACTCAAGGTTGAAACACTAATTAGTTCCCCAAAAGCTCAAATAGAAGCAGTATCTCAAAGCACAGGGCAAAAAATACAGAGAAGTAAATGTGGTGCAGAAAACAAAAACAGATGGATTGCCCGAGGCCAGAAGTTCAAGACCAGCCTGGCCAACATGGCAAAACCCTGTCTCTACTAAAAATACACAAATTAATCGAGCGTGGTGGCACACACCTGTCTTCCCAGCTTCTTGGAAGGCTGACATGAGAATTGCTTGAACCCAGGAAGCGGAGGTTGCAGTGAGCTGAGATTGTGCCTCTGTACTCCAGCCTGGGCAACAGAACAATACTCTGTCTCAAAAAAAATAGAAAATAAAATAATAAAAATAAAAGATTGGAATGACAAATCCAAAAGACCTTACATGTGAAAAAGAGTAGTGGGAAAGAGGGATGAATGGGGGAACATATAGCATTTTAGGATGGAAAAACTACCCTGTATGATAGTATAATGGTAGATACATGTCACTATACACTTGTCTAAACCCAACGAAAGTACACCAAGAGTGTGTCCTAAAATATGGACTTTGGTCCATAGTGATGTGACTGTGTAGAGACTTCAAGAGAGAAGAAGAAAAGAGATGAAAACAACGATGAGAAATGAGCCTTGCAATGTGTACTAAAATTTAAATAGATAATGATTGAGTGGGATTATATAGGTGGAATTTGAATTTTTGAAATAGAAAATATTTTCTGCAAGAAAAAAATTTACTAAAAAGCTAAAATTACAGGTACCAAATTATCTCAGCAAAACCTAGGGATAGAGGAAAGAGAAAGAAGGGAAGTAAACCAACTCTTGGGTCTCATTTTATTTTGGGGCAGGAGAACAGATATGGAGAATGGGCAACAGCATTCTAAGGGTTTCATATTCTTAGGAGGGAGACCAGTGGTAAGTAAAGCACCTGGGTGGGGACAGGTGGCATCTTTTTTGATGAAATAGTCAAGAAATATATTTGATTATAAATGTCAGAGAAGAGAAGATAACTATCAGGAATGGGAAAATATGGTAAAAATTTCAAGTTAACAAGGAGAAAAGGCTGGGTGCGGCGGCTCATGCCTGTAATCCCAGTACTCTGGGTGGCCAAGGCAAGCAGATTGCTTGAGCCCAGGATTTTGAGAGCAGCCGGGGCAACATGGCAAAACCCAGTCGCTACAAAACATACAAAAATTAGCCAGGTGTGGTAGTACATGCCTGTAGTCCCAGCTACTCGGGAGGCTGAGGTGGGAGGATCACTTGAGCCCAGGAAGTTGAAGCTGCAGTGAGCCATGATTGTGCCACTGCACTCCAGCCTGGATGATGGAGTGACACCCTGTGTCCCAAAAAACCAAAACTAAAACAAAACAAAAACAGAAACAAAAAAGCCCACAAGAATTATATAGGAATTTTATTACACCACCAAAAACAATGAAAAGGGAAAAGATAAAACCACAAATTACCTAATAAAAATAAAAATGGAAGTGATGAAAAGAAGCACATCGGTTATTTTACTATGTATGAACAGGATAATTTTATCCATTGAAGACAGAAACTTTTTGATAGAGTAAAAAACAAAAATAAGTATACTTGATTATAAATGTCAGATACATCAATCTATCATGCTTAAGGTGACAAAGATTAACAGTAAAAGGATGGACAAATAACACTAGACACGATGCAAACAAAATGAAATCAGGAATGGCAACTATCATATCAGACAAGGTGGAATGTAAGTTTAGAAGCTTGAAACAGGATAAAAAAGAATATTATATAATGATAAAAGACACAATCTACAAAGAAGAAGTGTAATAATTATGTATATACTAAAGAGCATTGCATTATATATGAAGTCAAAATTAATTAAAATATGAAACCTTGATAGAAAACGTACAGTTACTCTGAGAGATTTTAACTCATGTCTTTCAGATCAATAGATACAGTAGTAAAAAACGTAAGACATATAAAGACTGAATAAAAGTCCAAAGTTTTATGTCCCGTAAATAGAGAACTATTTTATTGTTTGTGAAGCATTTTCCAAAGCTGGTATTACCTTGACCATAAAGGTTGTTGACAAAAATTTGAAAGTAGATATTTTTTGCAGGCAACATTCTTTAATCAAATACCAATTATATTAAATATAAATAACTAAAGGATGGTAATTGTATTTTTTTCTGCTTGAAAATTAAGAAGTGCCTTACTAAATAAATCCTGGATCAAAGAAGAACAAATAAAAATCTATGCTTTGGGTTAGGAAGACAATATAATCTTCCAAATATTAATAGGCATATAGAATATACTTCAATGAGATTCACTTTTCTATTCTTTTTTCTTCAGAGATGGGGTCATGTTATGTTAGCCAGGTTAGTCTTGAGCTCCTGGCCTGAAGCAATCCTCCTGCCTCAGCCTCCCAAAGTGCTAGGATTCCAGGCAAGAGCCACTGCACCTGGCCACTATTGTATTCTTAATGAGATAAAATTATCTTAAAGCTTTTATAGAAGATTAAATGTTAAAGACTTTTTAAAAATTGTGAAAAAGAAGAATAATGAAAGATACTTGCCTTTCCAGATATTAAAACATATGTTAAGATCTAGGTACTAAAATTTTATGGTAGTTGCTCATTATCATTATGATTGACCCTCTTTATCCCTAGTAATATTGCTCACCCAGATGTCTACTTTGTCTATATTAATATAGCCACTCTAGCTTTCTTTCTATCAGGGTTTGCATAAGATGATATTTTTTTTCACTGTTTTACCTTTAGCTTACATGTGTCTATATTTAAAGTGAGTTTGTTGTGGACAACATATAGCTGGGTCTTACTTTTCAACCAGTCTGACAATGTTTGCCTTTCAGTTGGGATGTAGAGACCATTTACATTTAACATAATTGTTAATATGGTTGGGGTTCTATTTTTTTATGTGTTTTATCTGGGTTTTTTGTTCTCTTTTTCCTCTTACCCTTCCTTCTTTTGGATTAAGTATGACTTTATCTCCTTTATTGGCTTATTAGCTATAACTCTTTTTTTTGTTAATTTACTGGTTGCCTTATAGTATACATCTTTACATAGCACAGTCTACATTCAAGTGATATTATACCACTTCACATGTGATATAAGACACTTCTAGCAACAATACATTAAAGAGAATAGTTTTTATCTATTATTGCCTCTAGGTCTCTTAGTTAAAAAGTTCTTTTCAAACCCAAGCTTATACATGTATTCTCTTAAAATTGTCCCATAGTTTTTGTTTACATACGGATTTTAAGTTTTTATGGAAATTAATTTTTGTATATGGTGTGAAACAGGGGTCTAACTTTATTTTCCTCTGGGCCAGTTGTGTCCTAACCAGTACAACATAAACCATTGTTTTCCCATTGACTTCAAATAGCGCTTTTGGCATACAGTCAGATGTTGCTTAACAATGAGGATATGTTCTGAGAAATGCATCATTAGGTGATTTTGTCATTGTGCAAACATCACAGAGTGTGCTTACACAAACCTAAATTGTACAGCCTACTACACACCTAGGGCATGGACAGTAGAAAAAGTATACTTCTATTTTCTCCTTCTTGGCCTTTGTATTAACCTTATGATATTGGTATCGTAATAGGCAAAAAGAAAAGTAGAAGAGAAAAAAATGTCCAGAAATAGATGTCAGTATATATATGATAATATATAGTCTAGCACTATAGAATTACATTTTGGTCAACAATGGACTGCATATATGACAGTGGTCCCATAAGATTATAATACTATATTTTTGCCATACCTTTCCTATGTTTACATACACAAATACCACAATGCTACCATTGCCTACTATGTCAGTACAGTAACATGCTGTACAGGTTTGTAGGCTAGGAGCAGTGGGCTGTACCATATAGCCTAGATGTGTGGTAGGCTTTATCATCTATGTTTATGTAAGTGCACTCTGTGATGTTTATTCAAAGGCAAAATCACCTAAAGATGTATTTCTCAGAATGTATTCCCATTGTTAAGCAATGCATGGCTGTATGCCAAAAGTGCTATTTCTAGTTAATGGGAAAAACAATGGTTTATTTTAAATTGGTTATGGCACAACTGACCTAGAGGAGAATAAAATAGGGGCCTCTGCTTCACACCATATACAAAAATAAATTTCCAGAAAAACTTAAACTGTCTATGTAAACAAAAACTATAGAACAATTTTAAGAGAATATATGTGTAAGCTAGGGTTTGGAGAGAGAAACCTTTTAAATCAAGACAGGAGCCTAGAGGCAATAAAATATAAAATATATTTATTTGATACATAAAATATAAAATGTTATATGGCAAAATAAAAACAAAATCAGAAGACAAAAAGATTGATAAAATGTATGTGCCACAAAAATAACTCACACATAAGGAAATGAATATGTATATCAGTCAGAAGGCTCTTGCAAATTGATTATCAACAGAATACAGAAATAGAGACAAATAAATATAAAAAAGTCAATTTATAGAAGAGAAATGCAAATGGTCAATAAACCAATAAAAATATTTTCTAATATGGAGAAAATGCAAATTAAAGTAACAATGAGATATCTCAACTTATCTACCAAATTAGCAGACAATAAAAACTTACTATTGATGAAAATGTAAAAAAACCCATTCTCTGCATATATTGCCAGTGGAAATTTGGATTGTTACAGCTTTTATGGAAAGCAATCCAGATATATACTTTAAGTTTTACAATTTACAGACTGATGGAGAAATCCTTCTGGAAATCTATTATAAGTGAAATTCCAATATGTAAAAATATAGACACAAAGACATTTACCACAACATTTTTTTTTGTGGCAAAAAATTAGAAACTCAGTAAATGCCTTTCAATATGGTGGAAGAAACTGTGATACAATTAGGCCGTGGAATATAAGTTAATTATTGAAAAGAATGAGTTGCAGCAAGGCATGATGGCTCACTCATGTAATCCCAGCACTTTGGAAGGCCGATGCAGTAGGATTGTTTGAGCCCAGGAGTTTGAGACCAGCCTGGACCACATAGGGAGATCCTGTACCCACAAAAATTTAAAAATTAGCCAGGTGTGGTTGCTCAGGAGGCTGAGCTAGGAGGATTGCTTGAGCCTAGGAGGTCAAGGCTGCAGTGAGCCGTAATTGCACCACTGCACTCCAGCCTGGGTGACAGGGAAAACCCGTCTCAAAAAAAAAAAAAAAAAAAAAAAAACAAAGAATGAATTGGATGTATACCATTGAGAGAAATTCCATAATGTATCAAGTGAAAAAAAAAGTAAAAAAACTAGACACACAGTGATAACTATAATATGATCCCATATTTGTAAAATACACATTAATTAGAAAAGAAAAGCTTATTATATATAGTTTATATGTGATTATACAAATACAAATGAAGCATGAAAGAATAGATAACAGATTGTAAATTTTGGCAGAGGAGAGGAGTGAAAGGAAAGAAACAAAAGGAGACTAAAGAATTTCCCTGTTCTTTTATTATTATTATTATTTACCATATGATTACTGATTTTTTTTTTTTAAACAGAGTCTCACTCTGTTGTCCAGGCTGGAGTGCAGTGGCATGTCGGCTCACTGCAACCTCTTCCTCCGGCGTTCAAACAATTCTTGTGCCTCAGCCTCCTGAGTAGCTGGGACTAGAGGTGCATACTACCGCGTTCAGCTAATTTTTGTATTTTTAGTAGAGACAGGGTTACATTATGTTGGCCAGGCTGGTCTCTAACTCCTGAACTCAAGTGATCCACTCACCTTAGCCTCCCAAACTGCTGGGATTATAGGTGTGAGCTGCCACACCAGGCTATGATTTTTTATTTAGTAGGAATGATAAAAAAAAAAACTATGAGGATACCAATTTAAATACTGAGATATAGTTTTAAAATGAATTATGATTTTTCTTTTCCCTTTCATTTAAAAATATTTATTTGACAAATATTGTATATACTCAAGGTGTACAATGTGATGAGGCATGTGCATATACATTGTGATATGCACAAATTAACCCATCTATTATCACCTATATTATATATTAGATCTTTATCATTTTAAAACTGAAAGTTTGTACTCTTTGACCATCATCTCCCCATTTTCTCCACTCTGAACTCCTAGCAACCACCATTCTACTTTCTGCCCAAGTTCAACTTTTTGAGATTCCACATACAAGCGAGATCATACAGTATTTGTCTTTCTGTGTCCAGCTTATTTCCCTTAGAATAATATCCTTTAGGTTTATCAATATTGTCACAAATGACAGGATTTTTTCTTTTCTATGACTGAATAATCTTTCATTGTATCTAACACATTGTATTTACTCATTCATCTGTCAATGGGCACTTAGGTTGTTTCCGTATCTCGGCCATCGTGAATAATGCTGCAACGAATGTGGAGATATAGATATCTCTTCAAGGTACTGATTTCATTGCATTTGAATATATATCCAAAAGTGGGATTGCTTGATCATATGGTAGTTCTATTTTTAATTTTTTGAGGAACCTCCATACTGTTTTCCATAATAGTTGTACCAATTGGTATTTCCACCAACCGTGTACAAGGTTCCCTTTTCTTCATGCCTTTGTCAACACTTGTTATCTTTTTTCTTTGTGATAATAGCCATCTAACAGGTATGAGGTGATATCTCATTGTGGTTTTTGATTAGCGTTCTCTGGTGATTAGTGATTTTGATCACCTCTTTATATACCTGTTGGCGATCTGTATGTCATCTTTGGAAAAATGCCTATTTAGATCCTCTGCCCATTTTTTTATTGGGTTACTTGTTTTTTTGATATGGAGTTTGTTGTACATTTTGATATTAACCCTTTGTCAGATATATAGTTTGCATATATTTTCTCCCATTTCATAGGTTGCCTTTTCATTGTGTTGATTGTTTCATTTGCTGTTCCATAGCTTTTCAGTTTTACATAGTCCCATATGTTTATTTTTGCTTTTGTTGCTTGTGCTTTTGTTGACATATCCAAAAACAGTCAGCAAACAATTAACAAAATGGCAACAGTGTGTCCTTATTTATTAATAATTATTCTAAATATAAATGGATTACATTGACTAATCAAAAGACACAGAGATGCTGAATGGATTAATAAACAAGATCCAATAATACACCGGCTACAAGAGATTCATTTTAGTCTCAAGGGCACACAGACTGAAAGTGAAGGGGTGGAAAGAGATACTCCATGCAAGTGGAAACCAAAAGAGAGCAGGGGTAGCTACATTTATATTAGACAAACTAGACTTTTAGTCAAAATCTGTCACAAGAGGCCGGGTGCTGTGGCTCATGCCTTTAATGCTAGCACTTTGGGAGGCTTAGGTGAGAGGTTCACTTGAGCGCACAAGTTCAAGACCAGCCTGAGCATCTCTACAAAACTCCATCTCTACAAAAAATACAAAAATTAGCCAGGCGTGGTGGCGTGTGCCTGTAGTCCCAGTTACTTGAGAGGCTGAGGTGGGAGGATGACTTAAGCCCAGGAAGCAGAGGTTACTGTGAACCAAGGTTGTGCCACTGCACTCCAGCCTGGGCAGCAAGCCAGACATTATCTTGAAAAAAAAAAAACAAACAAAATCTGTCACAAAACACAAAGAAGATCACAATATGATGATAAGAGGTCAATTTATCAGGAGGGTAAAACAATTGAAAATACATATGCACCTAACATTGGAGCACCCAAATATGTAAAGCAAATATTAACAGAACTAGAAAGAGAAACAGACAGCAATGCAATAATAATAAGGGACTTCAATACCCCGCATTCAACAATGGATAGATTATCTAGAGAGAAGATTAGTAATGAAATAGCAGATGTGAATAAAACTATAGACAAATCAACCTACCAAACATAGGCAGAACATTCCATTCAACAGAAGCAAACACACATTCTTCTCAAGAGCACACAGTACCTACTCCAGGGTAGATCACATGTTGGGCCACAAAACCAGTCTTAAATCTAAGAAGATTGAAATCATATCAAATATCTTTTCTGATCACAATGTTACAAAACTAAAAATTGACAATAGGAAGAATTTTAGAAAATTCACAAATACGTAAAATTAAACAACACACTCCTGAACAACCAATAGATCAAAGAAGAAATCAAAAGAAACTCACAAAGTATCTTGAAACAAATGAAAATGGAACACAACATATCAAAACTTACCGGATGGGGCAAAAGTGGCGCTAAGAGGAAAGTCTATGGTGATAAATGCTCACATTAAGGAAAAAGACAGACACCAAGTAAATAACCTAACTTCACACTCAAGGAACTAGAAAAACAAACTAAGCTCAAGTCAGCAGAAGGAAGGAAATAAATATTAGAGCAGAAATAAATGAAATAGTTTGGGCACGGTGGTTCATACCTGTAATCTCAGCACTTCGGGAGGCCAAGATGGGCAGATCACCTGAGGTCAGGAATTCAAGACCAGCCTGGCCAACATGGCGAAACCCCATCTCTACTATAAATATAAAAATCAGCCAGGAGTGGTGGCACGCACCTGTAGTCCCAGCTACTTGAGAGGCTGAGGCATGAGAATCTCTTGAACCCAGGAGGCAGAGGTTGCAGTGAGCCGAGATCATATCACTGCACTTCCACCCTGGGTGACGGAGTGAGACTCCTACAAAAAAAGAGAAATAAATAAAATAGAGATTAGAAAGATAATAGAAAATATCGATGAAACTAAGGGTTGGTTTTTTAAAAAGATGTAAAAAACGTGGCAAACCTTTAACTAGACTGACCAAGAAAAAAAAAAATACTGAAATAAATGCAATTGTCAATGAAAGAGAAGGTATTATAACTGAAACCACAAAAATACAAAGGATCACAGGAGACCACTATGAACAATTATACATCAACAAATTAGATAACTTAGAAGAAATGAACAAATTCCTGAAAACATGCAGTCTACCATGCCTGAATCATAAAGAAATGGACAATATGAACTGACCAATAATGAGTAAGGAGATTGAATCGGAAAATCTCCCAACGAAGAAAAGCCAAGGACCAGATGATTTCATGGTTGCAACCTATCAGACGCTTAAATAATTCATGCCAATCCTTCTCACATTCTTCCAAAAATCTGAGGAAGAGGGAACACTTTCATTTTTTTGAAAGAGAGTAGCTTGAATGCCTTCAAACACAGTCATAGGAGCATCCACAGATGTTGAACTTAGAAGAATGTGTGCACACGTGCTTACCCTGTGTCAGGTATCACTTAGGTGAACGTTGATGGTTACAGTGATTTTGAATATTACACAGTTTTAATTTTTTTGTCATATAACATTTATAATTATAATGAGTCATTCAAGAGAAAACTACTAAGGAACATGATAGGGAAATATATTAAAATACTGCAACATATAAAAGTGATTTAATTCTACAAGGTTTTTTTTTTTTTTTTTTTGAGACAGAGTCTGGCTCTGTCGCCCAGGCTGGAGTGCAGTGGCCGGATCTCAGCTCACTGCAAGCTCCGCCTCCCGGGTTTACGCCATTCTCCTGCCTCAGCCTCCCGAGTAGCTGGGACTACAGGCGCCTGCCACCTCGCCCGGCTAGTTTTTTGTATTTTTTAGTAGAGACGGGGTTTCACTATGTTAGCCAGGATGGTCTCGATCTCCTGACCTCGTGATCCGCCCGTCTCGGCCTCCCAAAGTGCTGGGATTACAGGCTTGAGCCACCGCGCCCGGCCAATTCTACAAGGTTTTTTGAAAAAACTGACCAAAACTCAGTCTGACTTGGATAACTTGAGGATCACAGCTCTGGGAGTGATGAGCAGAGACGGTGACAATGCCCAATGGAGGGCAGAATCTTATCTATGCAAAGCATGGTGGAGACCAGCAGTAAGAGTTTCCAGTTCCCTGGAACTGGGATTGGCAACAACAAAGTGGGACAGGAGTCTCTAGCCACAGAGTTTCTTGTTTTCCTTGGGGCCTTCAGTGGTGGGGTTAGCTGGAATAGGGAAGAAATGGTGAAATCTTGGAAACCTAGTGAAGGCGGACTAAGCAATCTGGACTCCTGCTGGAATATGCTTATCTATTTCCCATCTAATTGTGTTGCTGAAGTACCCACAGTGTTGGCATCAGGAGAGAACACGGCATAAGTCTTTGATGCCATTTTGCCTTCTTAGAGGTCTCATGACTGTCTTTCCAGGGTATCAAAAATAGGAGGCTTCAGTGTCCAAATGCCCCATCCAGTGAGGGCTGTTCTTGGGCAGCAATTCTCCATATGTCTCCAGAAGGAAGGGAGACAAGCCAATAAATTTTAGTGTTATTGGCTAGATGCTAATTTCCAGTGTATCTGTGCAGAATTAAATTGGACTTGGGAATCATAATTCTTTCCTCTCTCTGAAAAGTAAAGAAAGACTTTGTCTTTTGGCTGATAAGCCAACAGATCCTTTTTCATGTTTTAAATCTCAGTTCTAGGATCTTTGATTGTGTGAAGAGAAAAAATAGAACAAAACTACTGCCTGTGGTAGTATCTAACACTGACAATGCAGAGGAGAGGCTAAGAAACAAGATATAAAAGAAAAGTAGATTCTCAGGATTTGTGCTCTGAACATCAAGTAGAAAATGCTATTACTGCAGACACTGATTGGCATTTGTTAAGTGCCTATCATGTGCCAGGCAGAATGCACAGTGCTGAGAACTTTCTTTGTTGAATTATCAGACATTAGCTTTTTGTCCAAACCTCTGCGGAGTGAAGAACCTACAATTGTCCTATTCTTTTCCATTTCGGTGTTTTATTTCTCCATCAGAAAGATGTGTCTGAAAAGGTAGTCCTCTATTTCAGAGTTCCTCAACCTCAAGGTCAGAACCAAAACATTTTGAAATTGATTAAATAAGCCTCAAACATCAACTTTAAAAAATGAAGTGGAATAAAAAAGAAAGTATCAGAAAGCAGGTAGTAAAATAGTTCCATGAAATTTTTGTTTTGATTTTATAGATGTGTGTGTGTATTGGGTCTCTGTGGAAATGTATTTCTTTCTCTGGGTAAAGGTTAAAAAGTTTGAAGAGCACTGACTGATTGATTTCACTGCACTGAAATGTACAATGGTTTACATCCAGTGGAAATATGGGGAGTGAATTATGTGTGATAACATCTCGTTAGAAAAAGGGGTCATGCTTTGTTTCTTTAGGAATATTGCCAAACATGCTTACAGAACTAATAGATGGTAAAAGATAAGTAGACTGGGAGATTTCTGAGCAGATTGAGTTTTCCTGAAAAACCACTTTCCTGAACATTGCATATCATCTGCCACTTGTTGAAGCTCAGAGCAAACTGTTCAAGCATACAGCTTTCCTTTGCTAATTATACCTATCCTCATGTCATTTATTGCATTCACTAGTTATAAGTCATTTTCTTCTTCTCTCAAAAGAACCCCTTGCTATATTTCTTAAGTCTGTGTGCAATCACTTTAAAACACACTTTATAAATCTCTGGAGTGAAGGATATAGTGGGAACAGATGATACAGTTGTGCTTGAATTATTTAAAGCAGCACAGATCTTGAGTGCCTAAAATGAGAATTCAATTGGTAGTTTAAAACCAAAACCCCAAGAAAGGTATAACATAAACAATGAAACATTCTTTGAGTTTTGTATGTGGTATTTTAAAAATGAATGCTGACTAGGTTGTTTGTGTAAATCCTTTGCCAACACAAAAAGCAACGGAATCTTGCAGAGCATGCAAAACAATTTCTTCGTCTTTTAGCATGTGTGTTTTGATTTTGAGGAAGGAAAGAAATTGTATTTTCGCAACTTCAAAACAGATCTTCAAGATCTTATGTACTCTGGAAGCTCCAAAGTGCTGAATTGAGCCTGCTGTCAATAAACTAGGTTGAAGATCTTGCACTGCCATCATCTCAGAGAAACGGACAGGAAACTTGAGGTCTGATAACTGAATTGTGCCAGATGCTTGACAGTCTTTTCTTCTCTTCTTCCCCCCCAATTTTTTATTTTCAAAATATCAAACCTACACAAAAGTTGGAAGAATAGCACAGTAAAATCTATAGAGGTACATTCTATTTCAGTTCACCAATTGTTAACATTTTGTCACATTTGCTTTCATATATATGTATATATGTGTGTATGTATATAGATGTATTAATAGATATATGTGTGTATGTGTGTATATATATGGGTGTGTGCGTGTCAGTTGCAGATATCATGACAATTTTTGCCTAAATACTTCAGCAACTATCTCCTAAGAATAAAGGTAATCTTCCACATCACCACAATATTTAACATTGATTCAGCAATGTCTTCTCATGCAGAGCCGAATCTAAATTTTCCTATTGTTTCAGCACCTGATATTCTTGGTCCTGTGCCAAGACTGCATTCTTCAGCTCTTCCAATTCCTAGACTGAACAATTCTCTTAAACCTGCAATATATCTTCCTTACCCCATGCAGGGGACTGTTTTCTAGCCAGGCCTCTATATTAGTATTCTACCCCCTAACCCCCTACCAGTACTGAGGGATGGAAGGAACATGACTGACATAACAGAGAGAGGAGATTACCAGTCTGGAAGTCCTCCTGGGGAAAGCAATGTTCTTCCTTTAACCCTGAGCAGATGAGCCAGGAATCTTCAAGCTGTAGGACATTGGTTCCAAACTTGCTCCTACATAAAAGGTCTACTGTGCTGGAGGGACATTTGCACTTAATTTCAAGGCCAAGTCCACCCTACCTACAGTGGCATACAAGGCCCTTCATGAGCTGGCTTCTGTTTATCTCTCCAACCTTATCTCCCTCCTCTCCTTAGAACTTACTCTCCAGCCTCCCTTAACAAAGTTCTCTTTGACCTCTAGGCTGTCATTCATGTTTCTTTTGCCCAGATGACGATTTCTACCCTTTCACTCCCAGGGTTCCCCATGACGCATTCTCTGAGCACCTCTGGCCTCCCAAGCCTAAGCTGCTTCTCCCCTGGCTCCCATCACTCATCCCTTCTCCTTTGTACACTGCCACAATATATTGTAATTGCCCATTTATTTGCCTGTAGCCCAGATGGTAGAGACCATGTGGGTAGAGCTATGTCTCCTCAGTCCCTGGCATAGCACCAGCCCATAGTAGGTGCTCAAGCAGTATTTATCAAATGGACATTTATATGGGTCATGAATTCCTGTTGTTGAGGAATTGGGCCCCTCATAGTTTATGCATTCCTTGACACCCTGTTTCATGTGAGGTGCTCAGTGGCTATGTACTATATGGTGGAATATCCACCCTCCAGGAGTTATGCTGTCAATAGGGAGGCAAGTCTAAAATGCACAAAAGACCAAATACTAGTATAAAAAACTGGGTGAGAGATGGCCAACACACCTGCATCCAAAGGTCTGACTGTGCATTGGAATCACCCAAGGGGACTTGCTAAAAATACAAATTCCTGGTCTCCCTCAGAGGTTTTCATCAAGAAGGTCCAGGGATCTCTTGACATAAGTGACTCAGGGAATTCTGATGGACCATGGACTAAACTTTAGGAACTTTTTGTAATTAGGGGCAAAACGTCATCAGATGGAGTGGTCACAGTTAGGGCCCTTCCACCAGACCCTTTGGTGCCTCCGTGTGAATGAGAAAAAGGCACCCCATCGGAAGGAAGGATACCATCAGTGGGCACATGGCCTGATTTGTGGAGGCCAGGTGCACTCTGCTTGCCGTCCTCATCTGGAAGCCCTTGTAAAGGGCATAACGCTTAGATTTTACAAGTGGTTTTGTCCTGGATGCCCCTGAAACAGTATCTAAGCACTTTTTTCACATCCCTTCAAAGTGCTCCATAGATGCACATAAGGAGATAAATAGCAGTCATTATAATGTATCTCAACCTCTTCCATGTTAGATGATCAAGTGAATCCCAATAAACATAGAAACCACACCAAACAAATGACTTAAACACTATTATTTGCCTTACGCCTCCCACTTCAAGGCAGCCGAACCCCGGGAGCAAAGGGAGGTTATATTCCAGATGTGAGATCCTCCAGTGAGCTTTGTGAACAGCATATGTTTGTAGCACTGAAAAAGGAATATCTGTCTGTACTGATACGGACTCCTACAAAACCCCGAGTCAAACACTGGGTCACAGGGTAACCAACTAGCCATTTTCCAAAGAGATGAATTCTGGTGGTGCAAAGCTCCCTAGATGTTCAAGCCCATCAACATTTATTGAGTACTATAATATACAAGGCACTCTGCTCGGTGCCAGTGGTGGGTGTGTTAAGGTGAAGAAGGCATGATACCTGCCCTCAAGGAGACAAAAATATAGTAAACAGAAACTCCACCTAAGTAAGATGATGTTGTAACGCCTCTAAAAATGATTCAGACACAGTGCTATTGGTGAACAGAAAAACGAAGATTTTATTCCACATAGAAGGACTGGTAAAGGTTTAATGGAACAGGTAGAATGTTCACAGAGTGTTGAAAAATAGATAGGGTTTTGACAAATAGCACTGGAAAAAGATATTGAGGCTGCTGGAATCTTGGCTATGAAAGTAATTAGCTGTGTGATTGTAAGAAAGTCACTTAACCTCTCTGAGTTTTAATTCTCTTGTGATTAAAATTAGGAAAATTATGACACAAGGTGCTATCATCTGAATGTTTCTGTCCCTTGATAAATTTGTATGTTGAAATCCGAACCCCCAAGATGATAATATTAGGAGGTGGAGCTTTTGGGGAGGTGATAGGTCACTGGGGCAGAGCCCTCATGAATGGGATTAATGCCCTTACAATAGAGGTCCAGGGGAGCTTCCTTGCTTGCCCCTTTCATCATGGCACAGTCAGGAGGTGCTGTACTATGAACCAGAAAGCAGGTCCTCACCAGACACCAAATCTACCAGCACCTTGATCTTGGACTTCTAGTCTCTGGAACTGCAAGAAATAAATTTGTTTATAAACCACCTAGTTTATGGTATTTGTTATAATAGACTGAACAGTCTAAGACACAAGGTTGCTCTGAGTAAAATACGAAATGACATGCATGAGAGTACTTACCGCAGTGTCCAGCACCTAACAGGTTTACCCAGTCATCTGTTCCGCTGTTCCTAGGTTAGAGGAGGAAATGGGGTGAGCAGGCTGAAGACTTTGTGGGGAGAATGGGAAGAGGCCTCATTGGAGAGGAAGGTAGGGTAAATGAAGAACATGGCTAGAAAGCTGGTTTGGGGCCAAGTGGGAGTGGCCCAGTGCATGAGAAGCACTTGGAGGATGTGCTGAAGAGCCTGTCCTTGATTTGTCATGTAATAGTGGACACAGTTATCCGAATCCAATCAGAATACTGTTAATTATTCCTCAAATCCAATCATAATGTAATCTGAATACTCTATAACTAAATATTAATTTGTAAAGTTTACCTCCCACAAAATTAATCTCCAACAAAGACTAACCATAACTGTTATTTTAAGAGCAGCAACTTAATACAAATAACTATTAAATAGGTATTAAAGCGGCCGGGCGCGGTGGCTCAAGCCTGTAATCCCAGCACTTTGGGAGGCCGAGATGGGCGGATCACAAGGTCAGGAGATCAAGACCATCCTGGCTAACCCGGTGAAACCCTGTCTCTACTAAAAAAAATACAAAAAATTAGCCGGGCGAGGTGGCTGGCGCCTATAGTCCCAGCTACTCGGGAGCCTGAGACAGGAGAATGGCGTAAACCCGAAAGGCGGAGCTTGCAGTGAGCTGAGATCAGGCCACTGCACTCCAGTTTGGGCGACAGAGTGAGACTCCATTTCAAAAAAAAAAAAAAAAAGGTATTAAAGAACTAAAAATAACTAAGGTATCAGAAAGGAAGCAGCTTCAGGGAGAAGCTTTGTTCCTTAGGGCTTAGGAAACTAATAGGAGAATATGGAGTTATTAAAACTTGGAAGTATGGAGCAGTATGGCAGTTTCTCAAAAAAATAATAATAGAATTACCTACGATGTAGCAATTCCACTGCTAGGTATATATTCCAAAGAACGGTAAGCAGGGACTCAGAGATGTTTGTACACATGTTGTATTCTCACACTACTATGAAGAACTACTTGAGACTGGGTAATTTATGAAGAAAAGAGGTTTAATTGACTCACAGTTCTGCAGGGCTGTGGAGGCCTCAGGAAACTTACAATCATGGCAGAAGGCAAAGGGGAACCAAGACAGGTCTTCACATGGTGGTAGTGGAGAGAGAGAGAAGGGGGAAGTGCCATACTTTTAAACCATTTTGTGGTTTAAAGTTTTGTGATTTTATGAGAACACACCGACTATGATGAGAACAGCAAGGGAGAAATCCACACCCATGATCCAGTAACTTCCCACCAGGCCCTTTTCCTGACAAGTGAATATTTCAATTCAACATGAGATTTGGGTGGGGACACAGAGCCAAACTATGTCACTCATATTCATAGAGGCATTATTCACAAGAGCCAAAAGATAGAAGTAACCCAAGTGTCCATCATTGAATACATGGATAAACAAAATGTTATAATTACCTACAATGAAATATTGTTCAACTCCAAAAAGAGAGTAAATTCTGACAAATGCTACAATGTGGATGAAACTTGAAGATATTATGCTAAGTGAAATAAGCCAGGCACAAATAGACAAATATTGTGTGATTCAACTTAGGTGAGGTACTTAGAGTAGTCAAAATCATAGAAACAGAAAACAGAAATGGTGGTTGCCAGGGGCCTGTGGGAGCGATATGGTTTGGCTCTGTGTCCCCACCCAAATCTCATTTCCAACTGTAATCCCCACGTGTGGAGGAGGGACCTAGTGGGAGGTGATTGGATTATGAGGGCAGTTTCCCCCATGCTCCTCTTGTGATAGTGAGTGAGTTATCACAAGATCTGATGTTTTTATAAGTGGTGGTTTTTCCCGCTCTCCTTTCTCACCTGCTGCCGTGTAAGACATGCCTCCTTCCTCCTCCACCATGATTGTAAGTTTCCTGAAGCCTCCCCAGCCATGCAAAACTCTAGGTAAATTAAACCTCTTTTCTTTGTAAATGACCCAGTCTCAAGCAGTTATTTACAGCAGTGCAAAAATGGACTAATACGGGGTAAGGGGAAATGGGGAGTCATTACTTAATGAGTATGGAGTTTCCATTTTGCAAGATGATATTTGCAAGAATTCTGGATATTGGCTGTACAATCATGTGGATGTACTTAACACCACTGAACTGCATACTAAAAATGGTTAAGGTGGTAAGTTTCATGTTACATATTTACCAATATTTAAACAAAACAAAAACACTTACAAGTTTGGAAGAACCTTGCAGAGCTAAAACTCAGGCCTTGGAGTGTTGGTGTCTCTGAGCTCAGAGGAAAGGCCCTGTGGGGCTGGGACCTGGACCTCTGGGCATGGTGGGGATGGGTTGACTGCTACTGGTGTCTCTGAAGGAGCCACAATGATCAGGCTGCCTCTGTAAGTGTTGGAAAAACTGCAAACCGGAACCAAGTGCTGATATTGGGACTAAAGGAACTGCTGCTGCCTGGTGAGGAAGAATTACTAGGGTGAGACTGACAAGAAGCAGAAAGAAATTCCTTCTTTCTTCTCCAGCCTTGCAGTCTCCCTCTACCAACCTCTCTTGGCAGAGTCTAGCTTGGAACCAGCTGGCAAACAGAAAAGTGGTTTGCAAAGTCCTGATCCCAGCAGCACCAAGCTGAGTATAGAAGAGGGGTTTGAAAATGAGACAATGGCTGACACAGTGGGCCACTGAACATTTAATTTATGAACAAGGAAATGGCATAATGAGAGTGTTAGAATGCTAACTCTTGTGGCAGTGTGAGAAATAATTGAAAAAAGCGAGACTTAGGAGACTATCAAATCTATCCAGGAAAGATGCAGTGAGAGTCCAGCCTTGGGTTTGCTCCAATTCTGACATCAAAGTTTCTGTCCTGTTCCTGAATCCTGAGTCATTTTACCCATGTTATCCTTAGTTCTTGTAAGTGGACCTCTTTCCAATTTCCATTGCTGTGCCTGACTTTTTAGACTACCCAAGACTGCCCATTCACAAGTTGATGACAGTTGAGAACGCTACACTAGACAGCCTGCCTGGTTCCCCTAATATGAACTGCTTTAAATAGCAGCATGTTCCAGGAAACTCTTCAGACATCCTGCTATTCCTCTGAAATCTCTGAAGCTAACTGCTTACCTAGTCCTACTACGTGCCATACCTAAGTGTTAGGGTTTCAGAGGTGAACGAGATTCTCTACTCAAGGGGCTGGGCATGGTGGCTCATGCCTGTAATCCTAGCACTTTGGGAGGCTGAGGCAGGAGGATCATTTGAGCTCAGGAGTTAGAGGCCACCCTGGCAGACACAGGGAGACCTCATCTCTAAAAAAAAAAGGAGAGAAAGTATTCTATACTCAAGGAAACTGAAGTTCGGGGAAAAAGACATAAAATGTAAACAAATAGAATATGATGATAGAAAAATAATTGCTAACATTTATTATAGGATAGGCATTTTTAATTAGCTTGAGATATATTAACTCATTTAAACCTCATAACAAACCTAGGAGGTTGGCTCTGTTATTACTCCCATTTTATAGGTGGTGAAACTGAGACACAGAAGATTAAGCGATTTGTTCAAGGTCAGGCAGTAAGGAAGTATTGGAACTGGCATTCAAGTCCCAGAGCAGTCAGCCTCTGCAATTCAGGATTCAAGGACTGAGAGCAGGAAAATTTAAAAAGATTGCTGAGGTTCAAATGGAAATCAACAAGAGGGACTGACAAACTGGATTAAGTTTTCACCTGTGGGTAGAGGGGGAAAGTGTATGTGTGTGTGTGTATGTGTGTGTGTGCGCATATATATGTGTGTATGTGTTGGTATTCACGCGCGCGCGCGTGTGTGTGTAACTGCATGGCTCTCCTTAGAGATGTTTCTTTAAATCCCACTTTTCTTGCCTACCACCACTTATATCTCACCATTTCTGCAACAAAAAGCAGAGATGAGAACCTGCGTACACTCTATGATAAATTGTTGGAGTAAAACCTGTTCAGAAATCAAACTTTCCTCTTTGGCTGCCCACCACTGTGCTGGATTCAATCATAACAAGTAGCCCAGACCCCAACCATCTTCTCTACATCAACCTCACCTTTATTCTACAACAATATCCATCGGTTATCAAACGAGATAAAGTATAGGAGAGTATTTTATAAGTTATTAAGTGTCATGCAAATATTATTTTCATCATTACTACCACCTGCAAAACTGGTCAATTTTGATGTTTCCTTTTTTGCATGTCTGAGTTCTATGAAAAACTTCACGAAGAAGCTTATTGAAAAATCCCCATGTTGTTTTTGGGAATGATCACTAGGTGTTGCTATTTGATAACACATTGTCAACACCCTGCCCACCCCCAAATGCCTGTATTTTTTTGCAGAGGTACCGAGATTGATTTTTCTCTATTTGATTTTGAGAATTACCTGTTGTGTTTCACATAATTTGCAGTGAAATAATTTGAAGTCAGGTAGGAGTAACTGGCCTTATTCCTTGCTTCCTCTCTTTCTCCTCTTTCAGGCTCTCGATTTTAACAACCATCTCTCTCACTGCAGTGCCTGCCATGCAGATCACTCCTAAATCCCTATTTCATCTATTCAACAAATATTTATTGAACATTATATATGAGCCAGACATTGACTAGGAGCTGAGTATACAGAAGTGAATAAAACAGACAAAGTTTTGGCCACCATGCAGCTTACTCTTACGGTTCTTTCTTGGACAACAGACCCACATTTTCAACTTTCTATTGCGATAGGAACTAAACTTATCTTTGCATCTCCCATATTGAAAATCTCTCAGGTAGCATCCATGTAGCTGAACTGCTTCTCAAACTCATCGTATTCATCCACAGCACCACCTTTTGATTTGAATGGAAACATCACTTGTTCTCTTAAGTCATCAAGCTCAAAAACCTCAGTTATGCTAATAAGCCAGGCAGAGAAAATCAAATACTGGGTAATCTCACTTATATGTGGAATCTAAAAAAGTAAATTTCATAGAAACAGTCAGCAGAAAGATGGTTGTGGTTACCATAGGCTGGTCGGGGGGAGAAGAGTGGGAAAAGGGAAGGAATGTTGATCAAAAGGTTCAAAGGTTCAGTTTAGACTGAAGGAATACGTTTAAGTGATCTATAATAATGTATTGTGTATTTCAAAACTGTTAAAATAATAGATTTTTAACATCTCACAAGAAAAAAGATAAATTGATGAAGTGATAGATATGTTAATTAGCTTGATTTAATCTTTCTACGATGTGTGCATGGATCAAAACATCACATTGTACCTCATGAATACACATAATTATTTTTGCCAATTAAAAATAAATAAAGTTTAAAAACCCAAACGTGTTTTTTTTTTTTTAACTGCTTTCTCTCCTTTGCTTCCATTCCTAATTAATTGTCACATCCAAGGTTTGGAACAGGTCTTCAGTGCCCCTGGCCTGGGCCACAGTGATAGACTTTCCTGCCTGCTTTTCCTCTTACCTCCAACAAATCCTCTATATTGCTGACAGAGTAATTCTCTTGAAGAATACTTCTCACCACACAACCCCCACCCCCATTCTTTATTCTAAGCATTTAAACTCCTATTCTTAGCATCGAAATCTCTCCATCACCTGACTTCAACCTCCATAGTCTGCACTCTACCTCTAAATCAACAAAAAGTGGGTTAAGAAATGTTTATGTACCATGCATTGGACTAAGGCACATGGAGTAGAGATATGAATAAGACCAGAGCCCTTCCCTCATGATAAGCAGAAGGTTACTAAATAAGTGTTATGGATTGAATTGTGTTCATTCCCAATTCATATGTTGACACCCTACCTGCCAGTACCTTAGAATGTATTAGGAGATACGGCCTTTACAGAGGTAAAGAAGTTAAATGAAGTCATGAGGGTAGGACACTAATTCAGTAGGACAGTGCTCTTGTAAAAGGAGAGAGATACACCAGGGATGCACACACACAGAGGAGAGGTGACGTAAGGACACAGAGAGAAAGAAGACAGTCATCTGCAAGTCTGGAAAGAGACCTCAGGAGGAACCAAACCTGCCAACACTTTGATCGTGGACTTCCAGGTGATGGCGGTGGCAGGCCATTTGGAGCAACCGCTGCCAACATGCCAGCTGCAGCAGGGAGGCTTAGCCAGGGCTGCATGCTCCATGAAGCTAGCAGGAGCTGGGGAGAAGTGGGAGCCCCACCCCTTTTGAGTTGGGACAGGAGCTTCGTGGATGCCAAAGCTGCGGACACAGGCATCCCTGTGCTCTTGGGGCCCAGGAGCAGGTGGGAGCTTCAACCTCTGGTGCACAGCTTCAGCTGCCCAAACCGGGACTGTAGACCCAGGCCTCCTGTTCCATGGAGCAGGCAGGAGTCACCTCCCCTCCCGCCCCTCCTCCACCCCTACAACTGCAGCCTCCCAAACTATGGCTGCAGACCCATGCATCTCTGCACTCTTAGGGGCCCTGGAAGGCCTCCTCCTACCCTCACAGGCTTGGAAGTGCCTGCTCCTACTGCCTGGCTTCTTCCTGCTGTAGGCACCTGCTTCGATCTTGAAGCAAAGTCAGGCTGAGCCCAGGTACTGTTGGAGCCCAGCCAAGTGTGCACACACTTGGGGCAGTGCTGACATGCCAGGTCCTTGCCATCTCAGCCACTTCTGGACTTTCAGTACTAACAAGCATAGGAAGGAAGCCAAGGGGGGCTGAGGGCAGCTCGATGCTGGCCTGCAGGTGCCCCTTGTCAACTACAGCCTGGATACCATGGACGGCACCTGGAAGCAGACAGGTTCCTGGGCGGAAGTGGGCAGATCCCTGGTGAGGCTCCACATTCAGGCTAGGGAGGGCCTGAAGACTGTGGGCTGGACTGCCAGTCCTATGGACCAGAGTAGGAACTCATGGTGCCTTTCCCAGGCTCACCCATGGCCACCCATGGACCCATCGCACACACTTCCTCCCCTCGGAGGCCCATAAAAGTCCTGGGTTCATCCAGAGCTGAGCAGACATTGGGATGAACAGCTGCAGAGAGGAGCTACCCACTCCAGGGACTCCTCTCTGCTGAGAGCTGCAGAGACAATGGCATAACTTGTCGGTAGAAAGGAGCTTCCTACTCCAGGATCTCGTCTCTGCTAGGGGTTGAACACTTGCCACTGAGACACCCTGGCTACAGAAAGGAACTGCCCTCTGTGGGAGACTGAACTATTCTATTCCTCAATAAAGCTCCTCTTCATCTTGCCCACTCTCCACTTGTCTGCATACCTCATTCTTCCTGAGAAGAAGTTCTTGTCACAGGACAAGAACTCAGGACCCATTGAATGGCGGGGCTAAAAGAGCTGTAATGCAAACAGAGCTGAAACATGCCCCTTGCTTGCCATGTTGCAGGCAAAGAGAAGGAGAGATGAGCTGTGGCCCTTCAAGGAGCCCAGACCTTGGAGCTCCCTGAGCCAGGGCTGTGACTTCCTCTTTAAAACCCTGCAGTTCCTGGGATCTCCAAGCTTCCAGGTGTCACCATATTCCCCAGTGCCAGCCATGGGAGCTACTTGTGTTGCATCTGGTTCAGCTGCAGCTTCTCAGAGAGCTAGCACCCATGCCAGCACCTGGAGCTGCCCACCCCACTGCAGCAGCCAGCATGTCTGTCTGGGTGCAGTGGCTGGACCCCAGACTCATTCACACACCCCTCACCATTCCATGCCTGGCTCATCCTTGACAAGCATGGGGCCCAGGCCAGTAGTGTGAGACAAGTGCAGCCTGCCTATAGCCAAATGGGAGAAAAGAGCCCAGCAGGCCCGAGCAAAATTTGGGCAAAGGTACCACCAGCTACAGAGATTTCTAGCCAGAAAAATGGCACCCCAAAGATCCCATAACACAGTCTTGATTTTGGATTTCCAGAACTATCAGAAAACAAATTCTGTTGTTGAAGCCACACAGCCTGTAGGTATTTTGTTACAGTAGCCCTAGCAGACAAAGACAGTAAGTAAATGCAATAAATGTTTGGAGAAATGGTGTTGGGCATAACACAGGGACCACAGGAGGGAGGGGTCAACATATCTCTCTTTTGTATTATTATTATGCATTATTATGTGCTGCATTATTCATTGTTTTCCTAATATGCCAGTCTCCATAGCTTTGCCCTTACTGTTTTCTTCACTGGGCAAATGCAGCTCCCTGTCTTCTCTCTACTATCAAAATCAGCCCATCTTTTAAAGGCAATGCCATTACCAAATTCTCTATAAAGTCTTTCCTCTGTTCCAAACTTGATTTTATCACTTTTCTCTTGGTTCCCTTACCACATTTTGGGTGTGCGCATGCCTTTCTGATGGTCCTCATTTTCTGCAGCTTTAATTTTGATTCTTTGTGTTTTTTTTTTTGTTTTGTTTTGTTTTGTTTTTTGAGATGGTGTTTTGCTCTTGTTTCCCAGGCTGGAGTGCAGTGGTGCGATCTCGGCTCACTGCAACCTCTGCCTACCGGGTTCAAGCAATTCTCCTGCCTCAGCCTCCCAAGATTACAGGCATATGCCACCACGCCTGGCTAATTTTAGTAGAGATGGTGTTTCACCATGTTGGTCAGGCTGGTCTTGAACTCCCAACCTCAGGTTATCTGCCCACCTTAGCTTCTCAAAGTGCTGGGATTACAGGCATGAGCCACTGTGCCTGTCCAGATTCTTTGTATTTTTAACTCACCTATTCTCCCAATTTTAAGTGCCTCAATAGAAGGAAATGTCTGTCACTCGTTTATATGTACTTACTGTACCTATTACTGGGACTTGCACACAGTAGATGCTCAATAAATATTTATTTAATCTGTACAAGGGGAAACTCCTGCAAGAATAAAGAGAATTATACATTTTTGCTGACATTTTAACAAAAATATATACTTTCTCCTTTTCTGAAGAAGAAATGATGGGATTATTTTCTATTCTCTTGCAAATTATGGACTTGAAAGGGGTAACTAAAAGAAACTGACCATCCAAGTTTCTATGTCTTCAAGCGTCAGTATATCCAAATCTAGAAGTTTGGGTTAAATACACACATTCAGAGTTGATCTCTAGCACACTTCTCTGTGGGTATGAAACCAGTTGGGATTGAAGAGTTATTGGAAATTTAACTTCTAGAGAATGAGAACTCTGACCTAAACGTTTAACTCCTTCTTTTTTTCCCATCCCCTAAGTTATGTCCTCAGCTTCTGAAGCCCTTTCTTCTATACCCTTTGCTAAATTTTATTAAGATCTAGCACTCATCTTAAAACTTCAGAGGGCTCACAGAATAGCTTCAGAATTCCCCCACTAACTCTCAGTACAAACAAGTATTCTTAACCCTAAATGCTTTCCTCTTATTTTCTTTCAGTTAAACCTTAATTTTAAAAGTGTAATGAAAATATTTCTGACCTGGTGCAGTGGCTTATGCCTGTAATTCCAACACTTTGGGAGGCCAAGGTGGGTAGATAGCTTGAGTTCAGGAGCTCGAGCCCAGCCTGGTAAACATGGTGAACCTCTGTCTCTACTAAAAATACAAAAACTAGCTGGGTGTGGTGGCATGCGCCTCTAGTCCCAGCTACTTCAGAGGCTGAGGTGGGAGGATCATCTGAGCCCGGAGGAAGGAGGTTGCTGTCACCCTCCAGCCTGGGCGACAGAGTGAGACCGTGTCTCAAAAAAAAAATAAAAAAAGTCTAAAGAACTTCGGTAATTCAAACATGAGTCATGTTGTAATTAAACAGAAAAAAAAACCTTTCTTGCTCTGTTGACCTGTTAACACAATAGTCTTCATATAAACCTAAGCTAGGAAATCCTATTCTCATTTGCTCAATGGAATGCTACACAGAAAATGGAAGAAAGTAATGTGGAATGAATGAAACTACTCAAAAGAATACATACTCGGCCGGGCGCGGTGGCTCAAGCCTGTAATCCCAGCACTTTGGGAGGCCAAGACGGGCGGATCACAAGGTCAGGAGATCGAGACCATCCTGGCTAACACGGTGAAACCCCGTCTCTACTAAAAATACAAAAAAAAAACTAGCCGGGCGAGGTGGCGGGCGCCTGTAGTCCCAGCTACTCGGAGGCTGAGGCAGGAGAATGGCGGGAACCCGGGAGGCGGAGCTTGCAGTGAGCTGAGATCCGGCCACTGCACTCCAGCCTGGGTGACAGAGCGAGACTCCGTCTCAAAAAAAAAAAAAAAAAAAAAAAAAAAGAATACATACTCTTTCTTTATTACAAAGCTTGAGAATGAGCAAAATTAATATCTAGTTATTGTAAGGATTAAATGAGTAGTTTCATGCAAAGCCCTTGAATGAATAGATTAATTGAAACTAGTCACTTTTATCACCATGAGGGTTGGTCACTGAAACCCCTCCGAAATAATTGTACTCATTAAGTAGTCTTTTTTTGACACAGAGTCTCACTCTGTCACCCAGGCTGGAGTGCAGTGGTGCAATCTCGACTCATTGCAACCTCTGCCTCCCAGGTTTAACCAATTCTCCTGCCTCAGCCTCCCAACTACAGGTGTGTGCCAAAACATCCAGCTAATTTTTGTACTTTTAGTAGAGACGAGGTTTCGCCATGTTGGCCAGGCTCATCTCGAACTCCTGACTTCAGGTGATCTGCCCACCTCAGCCTCCCAAAGTGTAGGGGTTACAGGCGTGAGCCACCACACTCGGCCACGTTAAGTGGTCTTAATGAAGAATCTTAAGCCGCCCTGATGACACGGTGATGAAACCTCCAGTAAGCTAACTTCACTCAGAAGACTGGTCACCTCCATCAGGACTTGCAGGCAGAGGCGATGCTAGCAGTAAAATAAAGCTCACTGAAGGGCAGGAAGCAGAGAAGAGTGGCTAGCAAGGTATTTCTGAGAAGAGCATGGGGAGGGTGGGAGAAACAGGAAAGCAGGTGTAATAGAACCTCCAGAGTGGGACTTCAAGGACACCCCCACACATGATAGCTTCCATCACCCTTCCTCAAGCTATCCCAAATAAGTGCAATCCACGGGCAGTACTTTTTATAATTTAAGAGAAAATCATAAGCTAGCTTTGAAAACAGCTTCAGGAGATGTTCCTTAGCCCTGTTCTTAACCAGGACATCCCTCCTTTAACACCGAATCTGGAGCAGCCCCTGGGTCCTTGGTCCCTCATTCCCTAAGACAACAGCCCGTTCACCCTGCCTTAGATGGTCCAATGAGGCAGATGTGAGGGACAGGAATTCATCCCTTCTCTGGTTGCAGAGTTATGTCCCACAGTGGTATTTTTCATTGTACTCTGTCTGGCTACATGTTGAACCTGCAAACATGCTGTTAATGCTCTTTTTAATGTTCTGTAGTAAGAATGTATGCATGCTCAAAAATGTTGAATAGCAGAAATACCGCTTTTTAACAACTGCAACATTTCTATTTATTTCTCTCCTTTTCCATCTACTCTCCTTTTACTCGGGAATTTGCAGATTCAAAGTAACTTAACTAGTGGTTTGGAGATTTATAATAGATTTTATCAAGAAGGCTTTGAAAGTACTTTAAAAAACACTATATTCCTTATATTTCACTCTATAAATGTAAAAATGTCTCCGTAAAGAGCCAAACTGCACTTAAACTGTCATTTTCAAATTCATGGACACTCATAATCCAAAATTAATTATAATCCTCAGTAATTATAATTACACCATTAAGTTCTTCACATCTCAGGATTTGTTCTACATGAGAATGATCTTAACTCGATTATACTTCAGCAACCTGAGTTGTCACATAATTGCTCTCGGAAACTCACGAATGGGGACACCACAGGTACTTAACAAATGCTGTTGGATTTTCTTATCCTGATCATGTTTCCTTTTTCCTCACCTCTAAAAAAAATGATGTAGGGAAGGTAAAGGCATGGAGAAGGAAATATAAACTGTTCATGACACTTTTCAAATGAAATGATAATTCAAATTATGTTTTGAGTAATAGAAAAATGGAGCCTTAGGCAAAAATTGTAGACTAGTTGGCATTCCTCTAGCTACAATAAGTGAAGACTGAATCTTTGACCCTATACATCTTGAAAGTATCCTAAGGGGAGCAGACTTTGGGTTAGTTCTGATAGTGTGGTTTTCTCAAGAAAAGTCCCACAGGCTGGGTGCGATGGTTCATGTCTGTAATCCCAGCATTTTGGGAAGGCCTAGGTGGGCAGATCACCTGAGGTCAGGAGCTCAAGACCAACCTGGTCAACAAGGCAAAACCCTGTCTCTAATGAAAATACAAAAACTAGCCAGATGTGGTGGCAGGCACCTGTAATCCATCTACTCAGGAGGCTGAAGCATGAGAATCACTTGAACCTGGGAGGTGGAAATTGCAGTGAGCTGAGATTGTACCACTGCATTCCAGCCTGGGCAACAAAGTGAGACTCTGTCTCAAAAAAAAAAAAAAAAAAAAAAAAAAAAAGAAGAGTCCCACAGACTTTGTTCCCTAATGAACTGTGCTATGTTGAACCACATGCATTTATAAATGCAGGATATACTTTGCCTCTAATAGATTGGGTTAACTTTGCCTATGTAATCTGTCAAAGTTTCCCAAGATAAGGGATCATGGACCTAACAGGATCATCCATGAGCATATTGAAATTGTATGTAAAATTGTGTGTGGGAGCATGTGCTTTTTCCTGGAAGAATTGGTGTAGATTGTGAATCATATTTTCAGAATGGAAATCAGTCTCATGATAGAAATAAGGGCAGGCCGGGCGCGGTGGCTCAAGCCTGTAATCCCAGCACTTTGGGAGGCCGAGACGGGCGGATCACGAGGTCAGGAGATCGAGACCATCCTGGCTAACACGGTGAAACCCCGTCTCTACTAAAAAAAATACAAAATTAGCCGGGCGAGATGGCGGGCGCCTGTAGTCCCAGCTACTCGGGAGGCTGAGGCGAGAGAATGGCGTAAACCCGGGAGGCGGAGCTTGCAGTGAGCTGAGATCTGGCCACTGCACTCCAGCCTGGGCGACAGAGCGAGACTCCGTCTCAAAAAAAAAAAAAAAAAAAAAAGAAATAAGGGCAAAAAGCACTGACCCCTGGGTGAGAACCAGAAAAAAAACAAAAAAAACAAAAAAAACAAAACAAGGAGCCCAAGAGCAAAGTCTAATGCTGGTACAAGATAGCCGGAGGGGTGGGTGGAAGGAATGGCACAGGCAATGGTTCTGAAGCATCAAACTAGAAAATAGCTGTCCAAGAACAGAAAGCCATCCATCCCAGAATGATAGGGTTTATTTATTGCAAATACTCTGAGTTCATTTGCCAGAATTGATTTTTTTGAGACAGGCTCACACAAATCATTCAGGTCAAAAGACTCTCCAGCCAAGCCCTAATGGACAGAGGAAAGATGTCTGATGTGAACCATAGGTGGGTAACTACTTCAGCAAACACGCAGGAATTTGATGAGGAGGAGGGAGTATACTGGCTGAGTTCGTGTGCTTAGACCTTAACTGAGGACCAGACAAAGGACTCATCATATAGGTGGTTCCTTTCAGGTCTTTTCAGTTAGTTTATGATTTGGCCAGAGGTCATTTTTCTCCAAAATAGCACATCTGTTTTTATTCATTCGCTCTTAGCTAGGAATTCAGGATGTATGGTGACACTGGAGCAGTTAGATGCAGGGACAGGAGGGAGGTGGGAATGGAGAGACACAAGGGGAAGGGCACATGGACAGAGGGACAGCAGTTCTGCAGAGCTTCACACCTCCCAGGAGGAAGAGTGGAAGGGCCTGGGATCATAGCACTGTTCTGGTAAACTGAGGCCCTCCTGTTCCATATGTCAATCCACTATTAATGCTTCATTTCATTAATTCTTGAAAGCCTTTTTTTAAAATGAATATTTTCCAAGGAAATAAAAGAATACTTCTGGGAGGATCAATGCTTAAGACCTCTTCAGCTTCTACCTCAAATTTTAGTTAATACCATAACAAGGAGTGGGAACACAGAGGAAATATGAGAGGGTGATGATTATGTTCCATAATTTTGCTAAGAAACCTACCTTTTTCAGTGTTCCTGTCCCAGCAGTATTTAAAATTATTATTGGCTTACATGTCAAAGGTTCAGGGATCAAATTTTTGAAATAAAACTTTCCTCCAATGAACTGACAAGTATAAGTATACTTACATGGATAATAGAATAGGATACCTGAGATTATAATGAGCTTTACCAAAGGTGGCTGACTCCCATTTCACTTAAGAGTTACACCCTTCCCAACCTACAATTAGATCTGCTGGCTAGATGCCACATGAAATGTAAAGTAAACTTTTCTTCCCCTTAAAAATTGTAGAAAAATTACTGGTCTAAAGCTTTGGGTAATATTATACTTTTTATTTGGACACTTTGGTTTAAAGACTTTTATTGTTTAAAACTGTATATTTTATTGTCATATGTTTTAGCTGTCAAGAAAAGTTTATTATCAACCATAACAAACTTATTTGGGCAGCTAGGGATGAACTATTCAAAAAGTCCACAGTAAATAGCTTTTGATGTTTTTAAGAACATCTGAGTGCTGGCATTCTGGGAGTGTTTGAGGGAAGTCTAGCTTTTAAGATAAACTGATGCTTAGAATGTATAGAAAGAATGTTACCTACCTTTGTAAACTGAGATCTCTTTGGGACCTTAAAAAAAGCAAGAGAGTTATCTTTCTCTTTAGACTATGAATACACAGGAAGAGGAAGGTGAAAACTGAGTTGGTTGGGTAATGGACTATTTTAAGTGTTTCATGTTGATTTGCTGAAAACAATTATTTTTCTTATTTAAAAACTACATTTCACATCAAGACTGAATGATTTTAATACTTTAAACATATATTTGTTTTGTTAAAGTAACTAGAAGTGATTTTATTTCAGGCTTATTCTTTCACCTCTGCTTCTATGAAATGATTCATGTTACACTGACATATAAAGTACCCGAGCCTGCAATAGGGAGAAATTTCTTCAATGAAAAGAGATATTTTTCTAGCTATGTATGCTGCATATTTGTCAAGGAAAAACTGTTAGTGGTTTTGCTGCTTGACTTTTTCCATTTCATGTATTATTTAAATAAACACATTAATTTTAGATTTGGAACTGTTTGGACAGTTAGCTTTCCTGAGTCATCTAAGACCACTCTCTGTTCACCTTACTGTCAATTATCTTTTTTTTTTTCTAGTCTCATGGCAGTTCCTTAACTCTCTCCTTATAGCACCTACCTTTCTTTACCTACCATTTTATCATTCTTCTTTCTCTGTATTTGACTTTGTTTTTGAAAAGAAACAGATTAAATTTGCATTTTTCAAATTGTCCAAGTTGGGGAATGACCCTTTACATATAATGCAAGTGAAGATGAGTGAACTTCTGTGAACTTTTCTTTCTTCTGTGAACTTTTGTACCATTCATGAGCCAGAAAAACAATTTTTGGTATATTACATATGCTCTGTGTGTGTGTGTTTGTGTGTATTTAAATATATCTTCTTAGTTAAAAAATTGAATGGTGTAAAATAAAATAATAACATTAAAGTCCAATTTGACTTCATTTATATTAAGCAAAATACACTAACACACATACCAAAGCTCTATTCCAGATTCTCTTGGAATCTTAGAGTCAGAAGTTAGGTCATCTGGCCCAAACTCACCCACTTCTCATAAACACAATGGTGGAAGATCATCATTCACTTCTGTTTGGAGGTCTCAAATAATGGACAATTCTTTCTGCCTGTTTTAAATGGCTTTTTTCCCCTATTGATTCATGTGTTGATTTGTTTATCTCTTTGTCATTTATCAGACTCAAACTATGTCAGTCACTGGAAAGCACAGTCGTCTTTTTGGGTATATTTCCTGCCCTGCAGGAATGTAAATTACTGTGGGAAGAGACAGCTATGTAAATGCGCAAATGATAGCATGTAGTACGGTCATTAACACTACACAGATATGAAGCCGTGGATGAGGCCTGAGGACAAGACTCATTACTTCCTCTTGGAGGGCATTGTGAGGCTTCATAGGGTCACATTTGTGATAGTCCTGAAGATGTAACAGTTGAAGAGACAGAAGGAAGACATTCCAGGTACAACGAAAAACACATGCAAAGAAACTCAGTAAGAAGAGACTGGAAAGACAGGGTAGTTGGAGGTCTGTTTCATGGAACCTCTTAAGAGAAAACTAGATTTTGTCAGAAGGGGTGAGAAGATAGGTAATTTGCGGGAGAGGTAGCGAAGGAAAAGATAGAGGATGAGTCTGGAACGATAACTGGCGGTTCTGAGTAGGAAAACCCATGTCTGCTAAGGAATTGGATTTTATCCCATAAGCAACATGAAGCCAACTAGTGCTTCTAACTGTAATAATAATAGCTATCACTTATATTGCAGTTTCTTTTTTTTTTTTTTTTGAGACGGAGTCTTGCTCTGTCTCCCAGGCTGGAACGCAGTGGCCAGATCTCAGCTCACTGCAAGCTCCGCCTGCCGGGTTCACGCCATTCTCCTGCCTCAGCCTCCTGAGTAGCTGGGACTATAGGCGCCCGCCACCTCACCCAGCTAGTTTTTTTTTTTTTTTTTGTATTTTTTTAGTAGAGACGGGGTTTCACCGTGTTAGCCAGGATGGTCTCGATCTCCTGACCTCGTGATCCGCCCGTCTCAGCCTCCCAAAGTGCTGGGATTACAGGCTTGAGCCACCACGCCCGGCCTATATTGCAGTTTCAATGTGGTGGGCATTGTCCTAAGTATTTTAGATACATTAACTTAGACTTTGTACCAACCCTATGAGGTAAGAACTATTATCATCCCCATTTTAAGATGATGAAACTGAGGCACAGAGAGGTTAGGTAAGTTACTTAAGACCACACAGATAGTAGTGGACAAAACTGGGATTTGAACTAAGTGAGGGAGTTTTAGAAAAATAACTGATAGCAATGTGGAGTGTGGCCCAGAGCTAGCGGCAGGAAGTCCAGTCCGGAGGCTGTTATAATAATCCAAACAGAAGAGTTTGTATTGAGACAGTGGCCAGGATGGAAAAGTACATCAAAAAACATACTGTGTCAAAATTTTATCTCTTATATGCTTGCTGTGGGATGCAAAGCACTCTGAGTTCTCTCGAATGATTTCATCATAAATCAGAACTTTGATAAAGAGTGGCTATAGAAGAACTTAGCAAATATTTATTGCATGCTCATTCACGCAAGCCCTGGTGCAATTCTGCTCTACTTTCAAGTATCATTTGCTTCGTTTTTATTACAACTAAATTTCCTAGTAGAAATATAATCTAGCATTTAAAATTTGGCATGGTATTTCCTTCATGCACAGGTATTCCCAGAGAGATGTTCTTTCATATTTTCTGACCAAACGAAAATAAGCCACTAGTGTCTTGCTATGAATCCCTGTCAGAAAGTGGCTCATGTTTTGCCAGAGTTTGGGTGGGCAGTGGGCCAATCTCTAATGATTTGAGTAAATCATTTGAACCCAAACACTCTCTTCTTATTTTAAAACCTCCACGGACTAACGGTGGTCTGCCTAAGGACGTGGTTGTTCCTGCCTGCATTCTCAGTGTGTTCCCTCCTGACTAGCACAGACTCCCTCTATGTGGTTGATGGGAGTGAGGGGTGGAGGCTGCTGTTCACATTAAGGCTCTGACAAGGCAAGCCAAGGCAATTTTCTGAATACTTAATGGGAAAGTTAGGGTTGGGTGTTAAGTGTCCAGGAATTTGTCTGAATTTACTTTGCCAGTGAACAGATATGACATTTGTTCACTATTTATTCAACAAATCACTATTGAACTCTATTATATGCTAGGTTTCATGCTAATTGCTTAGAGTCAGAGACAAAGAAAACATTGTGACTTCAGGAAGGTTACCTCCCAGCTCCCCATATCAAAAAAAAGGAAACCACATTAGTTATTGTAACAAAGTGAATTCAGTATTGGGAATTGGCTAAGTGGGTGATGGACAACTGAAAAGGCAAGAGGGGGCACTGAGGTCATAGAGAGACAGAAGTTGCAGGAAGCAGCTCACATCTCTAGGGCTGGAGGAACAAAGGGAAGAGCAGGGGCTGCAGAAGTGGTGCCTGGGACTCCAAAGAGGGGCCACCTTTCAGTAGCAGATACTCTTGGGGAACTGATGAAGTTGGTTTTGGAAGCAGGATAAAAGCTGGAAACTGGTCCTGACAGCCATTCCCAAGGAGAAGGACCATTCCAGGTGACACTGATAGGAAATAGGAAGCAGACAGGAAAGAGAATGTCCCTTCTCTATCTCCTTTCAGTATCCTTCTTTTGCCCCCTATTGGCAAAGTCTACTGGACAGCAACTGGTAAAGAAGAAATGTCCATTGGACTGACTTGTGCAGATGGAAATGCAAGCAGCTCAAGCTTTCTAGCAGGAGGTTCAGTCTAGGCCTAAGCTGAAAGTGAAATATGTTTGAACATGTTGCATTCTAGAGAACTGGATATCCAGAATTTGATTTGTGTGCTCTTGCTTCAGGGTCTTTGCCCTGGTCTTCCTTCCTTGTTCCCTCCCCTCCCCTCCCCTCCCCTCCTGTACCACCCCTTCCCTTCCCTTCTCACTGAGTCTAGCTCTGTAGCCCAGGCTGGAGTGCAATGGTGCAATCTCAGCTAACTGCAGCCTCCGCCTCCCCAGTTCAAGGGATTCTTGTGCCTCAGCCTCCTGAGTAGCTGGGATTATAGGTGTGCAAGTCATCATACCCTGCTAACTTTTTGTGTTTTTAGTAGAGACAAGGTTTCACCTTATTGGTCAGGCTAGTCTCGAACTCCTGACCTCAGGTGATCCACCCACCTTGGCCTCCCAAAGTGCTGGGATTACAGGCATAGCCACCGCACCCGGTCACTTTTTTTTCACTTTCTTCAAGCCTCTGCTTCAATGTCACTTCTTGATGACTGCAATTGCTACTCCCACCCCTGCCCTTTTATCGTTCTCTATTTTTTCTAAAGTATTTATCATTATGTTAATTAAGCCTGTTAAATTATAATAAACAAACATTTATCATCATGCTAGATACATGCATATATTTAGTTATAACATATTTATTTTTTGGTTTATTATTTTCTGTCTCCTCCAATTAGAATGTAAACTCTGCAAGAATAGGTATATTAGCCCTAATTTTCTAGATAGCCAGAACAAACAGGAGATAGCTAGCTAGCTAGATGAGAAGGGATTTATTAGAGGAACTGGCTTACGTGATTATGAAGGCTGAGAAGTCCCATGATAGACTATCTGCCGGCTGGAGACCCAGGGATGCAGGTAGCATGGCTGGGTACAAATCTGAAACCCTCAGAACCAGTGAAGTCAACGGCCTCTCTGTCTGAGGCCAAAGGCCTAAGAACCCAGGGAGCTGCTGGTGCAAGTCTCGGTGTCTAAAGGCCAGAGAACCTGGAATTCTGATGTTCCAGGGCAGGAGAAGAAGGGTATTCCAGCTTCAGGAGAGACAGTGAATTCACCTTTGCTCTGCCTTTCTGCCTCACTCTAGGCCCTCAGGTGCCTGCCTATGTTGAGGGTGGATCTTCACCACTCAGTACACTAATGGAAACACCCTCACAGACACACCTAAAAATAATGCTTTACCAGCTATGTAGGTATTTGTTAATCAAATCGATACCTAAAACTAACCATCACAGCAGAAGTTGTCTTTTGTTCACCAATGTGTCCCCAGCATCTAGAAGTAGACACTCTCTAAATGTTTGTTAAATGACCAGATGGATGAGCTGATGCTTAGTTGAGGAAGAATAAGAATGTTCTTTTGGGCAAGAGGCTAATAAAACTAATAAGGATGATATGGTGTCTGTCTTTGATATCGATCTCTCTCTCATGTAGAGAGGGGCTGCAGGAAGAAACCGAAGGAGGTGTTTCACAAACAGAACTTGTGGAATTGGGTTTCAGCAGTGACCCTTTGTGTTTAGGTAAAAAAGCATGACCTGGGGTGGAGAGAGGACATTTGCAAGGACCTTCACTTTGAGGCCTGAAGGATTGGAAGCATAGAGGACATATGTAGACAAGACTTTGAGTCAGGGCAGCAGTGATGTCTCAGAAACTATACGCAGTTTGGCTCTGCTGGAGTGAATGTTGATGTGTGTGTGGAGAGAAAAGTCAGCAATTTCTGCATGTTTATTTGTAAATGTAGTCTCAATGTTCCATTTTCCATAAATGCCACATAAATCCCTCCAACATTATTTAGGTTGTACTCCTCCAATACCAAAATTCTTGTTTGACTGCCATGAGAAAAAAATTGATAAAAATAATAAAATGTGACCTTAAAAATCCACAGAAAAGCACTTCAAGAGTAATTACATGAAGATATTGGTTGTTGGATAGCATTTGTCCACTCTAAGAAAGCAATGTCCTAGATTACCATACTAAATAACACCCGATCCATAAATTATTAATCTTATAGCCATATGGACATCAGATCAGTTTCTCTGATTCAGTCTTACACACTTTCTGTTCAATTCCTTTTTTTTTTCTTTTTCTTTTTTTTGGATGGAGTCTCATTCTGTCACCAGGCTGGAGTGCAGTGGCACAATCTCATCTCAATGCGACCTCCGACTCCCGGGTTCAAGAGATTCTCCTGCCTCAGCCCCCCGAGTAGCTGGGGTTACAGGCACCTGCCACCACACCCAGCTAATTTTTGTATTTTTAGTAGAGACGGTGTTTCACCAGGTTGGTCAGGATGGTCTCCATTTCTTGATCTCATGATCCGCCTGCTTCAGCCTCCCAAAATGCTGAGATTACAGGTGTGAGCCACCACACCTGGCCCACTTTCTGTTTAATTCTTAATACTCGTCACAGACCTTTGGTCTTGCTTCTGTTTTGCGTTACAAAATAATAAAAGTATACAATGCTAGATAGTTATATAGTATATTGACAGTCAAATGCTCTTTTCACACTTTTAGTGGGGTTAGGGGATTGCATTAATTATATTTAAGGAAACTTTCCTTTAGAAATATTTAAAGAACCTTACTTGTGTGTAAGTAGGGTTTGGCCAGGTTGAGTAAATAAAAATGCAGGACACCCAGTTAAATATAATTTCAGATAAGCAATGAGTAATTTCTTACTATAAGTATATCCTGTGTGATATTGGGGACACACTTACGCTACAAAATAATCTGAAATTCAAATTTAACTGAGTATCTTATATTTTATCTGGCAACTCTATGTGCAGGGCATTTTTCTGGGTAGTGAGTATTTGCAGTGTGGAGAAGGTCCCTCTCAGCACAAAAATACAGGGGAATCAGAAATAGCCTGCTGGCCGGGCATGGTGGCTCAGGCCTATAATCCTAGCACTTTGGGAGGCCAAGGTGGGTGGATCACCTGAGGTCAGGAGTTTGAGACCACCCTGGCCAACATGGTGAAACCCCGTCTCTACTAAAAATACAAAAATTAGCCAGGCGTGGTGGTGGGCACCTGTAGTCCCAGCTACTCGGGAGGCTGAGGCAGGAGAATCGCTTGAACCCTGGAGGCGGAGGTTGCAGTGACCTGAGATCTTGCCACTTCACTCCAGCCTGGGTGACAGAGCAAGACTCCATTTCAAAAAAAGAAAAGAAAAGAAAAGAAAAGAAAAGAGAAAAGAAAAGAAAAGAACCTGCTATGGTTCTACCATGTGTACTCAAGGCAACTATAATCAACCTGTGGTTTATTGTTTGATTTTAAAAGTTTTTAAGAGAATGCTAAAAATAAAAGAAGTGACTTCTCACTAACTAATCAGGATGTAAAGGAGGTGTATCCCCTTTTAAGGCATGAATCCATTATTTCTACAGGAAAAGTTTTGCCTCAACATTCCCAGCCTGTAGTTAATTCTGTTTTAGGAAATGTTTCTTATCACTGAGATGCAGAACTGAAAATTCATTCTGTTACTTACCTACTGGTGAGATTTCCAAGTTAGGATTAGAGCTGTGGGTCTATTTTAGTTACTAACCATGGAGTGAAATTTTTATTGGAAAACAAAGGCTTGTTTTATTAGTTGCTGTGGAATTTAGCAGGTGAAGCTTTCTCTGGTGGGAGTATCTCTGCTTAGTTTTGGTTTTCCTGGGAGGAAAACAAAGTGAGGCTTGTGCACCAATCAAACACGTGGAATGCCCATTGCTTTTGCAGAGAAACAAGCAGGATTGGAGTTCAAAAGTATTAACGTGTACAAAAATCCTTAGGAACACATCCACCCAGGTTTTTAGTTAATGAGTATCATGCCAGGTCTCCCTGTTATGTTTCTTTTACACATGGAATTTCCATTGGTTTAGATCTTAAAGAGGTCTGAAGCAGAACGGCATCCCTGTGGAAATCACGTTTTATTTGGATTCCACAGGAGTAAAGAGCTGAATAAGGCAAAATATTATTTCTATTAGAAATGTATTTACTTCAAGAAGATATGAATCGGTGCTAAAAATTTTTTTGCAGGATATACAAACAAAATTAGATCAAAACACTGAGGGGAGAAGGAAATGGGGAATTATTGTTTAATGGATACAAAGTATCATTTTGGGAAGATGAAAAATTTCTGAGCTGGGTGCAGTGGCTCACACCTGTAATCCCAACAATTTGGGAGGCTGAGGCAAGAGGATCGCTTGACCCCAGGAGATCGAGACTAGCCTGAGCAACATAAGGAGACCCTCACCTCTAAAAAAAAAAAAAGAAAAAAAGAAAAAAAAACTAGCCAAATATGGTGGTGCATGCCTGTAGTCCCAGCTACTCAGGTGGCTGAGGTCGGAGGATGGCTTGAGCCCAGGAGATAGAGATTGCAGTGAGCCCAGATCGCAGCACTGCACTCCAGCCTGGGCAACAGTGCCAAATTTCTGGAGATGATGGTGAGTAATAGTTTCACATCATTAGGAAGGAAATAGCACTTTACATTTAGTAATTAATTTTTCACTTTATCTAAGAGATGTTAAGATCTTCGTAGAAAATATCTTGCCTTTAATAAGCTGCAGAAGAGTTAGGAATTATTAATTGGAGATCCCTGGCTGACCTTATTAATCACCCAATTCATAATCTGTAATTAATGCAAGTTTACACCAAATGGTTAATATAGCAGAGAGTATGCTGTTGTGATTGCTTCCAAGTGCACACTAGTTGATTTTGCCACAAATTTCTAAATTACTGGATTTAGTAGTAATTTAGTAAATTGCCACTAAATTACAAAGGGATGAGGATATAGTTTCAGACATAACTGCAAATGATATCGATGTTTATGTTGGTGGTAAAAAAAAAAAAAAGTAAGGAAATGACATATACCCATGTATGAACCAAAGAGAATGTAGAATGTGTAAATAAACTTTATGAATAACTAACCTTATTAGCTCTGTTAATTAACCCATCTACCTGTCTGAGCCAGTTGGTGAGTACGGGAAAAAAAAAAAAGCAGGAAAAATTTCCCTCCTGATTCAGATTCATATGTCCATTATCTACTGTCACCCACACATAGCTTTTTTTATTTTTTATTTTTTTATTATTTATTTATTTTTTTATTATTTTTATTATTATTTTTTGATCCGCCCGTCTCGGCCTCCCAAAGTGCTGGGATTACAGGCTTGAGCCACCGCGCCCGGTCCACACATAGCTTTTGAATAGCTCTCATAGTTCTGCAGTCAGGCTGATGCCATTATACAGACGTGGGTAAACTCCAAAGATCAGGAGCTGAGTGGGAGGAGACTGAATAGTGCACTTTTAAGGATTTCACGGTAGTTTCCTCAAGTGTTGCACTCTTTCTACATTCAAAGATCAGTTAGTTAACTGGGAAGACCAGGATTGGGAGAGAGGAGATTGTTAACTAGTCCTGTCTCTGGGACTACTGAGCAATTTGGCCTTAGGAAAACCACTATGCCTAGCTGGAAGGGCATTAGTTCCTTCCTCTGTTGACATGCATGGTTTCCAAAGTCTCCTTCCAGCTTTACACTCCGATTGCGTGATTCTCCCCACCTGTGTGATTTTAATAGTAAAGTCATCAAACCCATAGTAATTGTGACGGCTTTCCTGAATGGACCAGGCAGCAAATCCTTCTCCTGTTCTTGAGCCTGAGGAGAGAAAGTGGCTCTAGAGTGCTGGTGGATGCTATAGAATGAGCGGGCAACCTTGTGTCTTGTGAATTGATGTCTTGGGGTTTGATTGCTAAGAGGGGAAACCTACTAAAACGAGTCTTAGCCAAATGGGAGATTTATTGGAAGGACATGGAATTTTCATAGAACTTAAGGGCAGAACATTTAGCTGGATCTCATAAGGGACTGGGGAATCAAAAACTGAAAAGAAGGGAACTAAGATGATCAGCTCTCAGATAAGTCTTCTCTTTTTCCATCTTTCTCTCCTTATCCTTATTTCCTTCTTATTATTCCTGCTGCTCTCCACCTTTTCCCATCAGTTTTGAACATCTTACTCATGCCTAACCTAATTATAGATTTGGACAACATTTCTAATTTAGCTTGCAAGAGTGGAGCCCTGTATTGTGCATTGCAAAATCCATGATGTGAGACTTTCTAGGCCTGTTTGAGTTCAGTGTTCATACCTGGTCTGGTTTGCTGTGGCAATGACTATGGTGCATTCAGCTCAGTGCCCATTCCGAAGGGACTCTTGGAGCACATTATCTTAAACAAGGATTGGATATGAATACCTCCTTAAGATTATTCTGGTTGCAAGCAGCAGCAATCTTCTTTGACTAGCCAAAAAAAAAAAAAAAAGTTTTGGAATTATACAGGGGTATCTCCTATAACCAAAGGAAACTGGGCAGGTCCTGGGTCTTTGGCAAAGGGTGTTAATAAATTTTTTTCTTTAGGGAACTGCCATTTGTGACTCAGTTCTACTGAGTAACTATATTCTCTTTGTGTTTCTCAATGCCTCATTTAAAATTTCTGGGGCAAAGAGTCTAAATGGTCTGGTTTAGGATATGCCTACCTTTGAATTAATCTGTTATGTAGACAGGGGACATGGTAGCGCAACCAGTTTGTCTCAGTTTTCCCAAAACTATCACAGTTTAAGCACCGGAAGTCCAGCATCCTGGTATCCCCCTCAATCTTTAACAAACCCGTAGCTGGTCACACTAGGACATGGTCGCTTGTGCATATGTGGCCCATAAAAGGACCGCCTCTATGTATTTCAGCCATTCCTACAAAAAAAGGAATTGTGGGAAGCTATAAGGAAACATTTCACAGAGCGTCTATTACATTCTACTTCTTGGCACCCAGCGTGGGCACACACACACACACACCACACACCACATCACATACACACTCTCTTTTTCCCTTCCTTTCAAAAACATACTTTGCCGCTATGTGAATCGGTTATTTCACGTACCACCACAAATGGACTACTAACCTTACCAATGGGAGAAAACCCAAAGGTGTAATCTTTTACCTCATTTAGAGTTAATGCAATGTCGTCTAAGTACAGACTTTCTACATGATATCCATTCCTCATTTTCTTCTACTGTAATCCTATCTCCATATATATTGCAACGTATGGCCTTTTGCTGGCAAAAGGAGAAAAAAAGAAAAATTTATGTACTATACCATTCCTTTTTAAAAAGGCAAAGAAAGGGCTTGGTGTTTATTAGGAAGGAAATGGAGCAAAGAAAACAAACAATAAATGCAACAGTCCTCATTACTGTAGCTGGTATTGAAGCTTCTTTCTTCTGGGCTCATTCCATAGTTCCCTGTGACTTCACTTAGCATCTCATTTGGTTGGGGTGATTTGCTCAATGCAGCAACCTGTGGGGTATGATCCCTTGTGGTCCTGCCTTTATAGGGTTGTGGTAGCCATCTTTTGCCTTTATATCTGGGTATGGCAGTTCGAGAAAGCATCCTCAAGGATAAAACATGCTATTTATGATCTATTTATTTTTCTTTGATGACTAGGACAATCCCCCCAGTCAATCCCATGACTCACTGTTTTGTCTATTCCCTTAGATGACACCACGGATTCCGTTGCTCGGAGTCTCTGAAGTCCAAAATTTCTAAGCATAAGGCACAACGTTCTTCGTGATCTGGCCTTGTCTTTTCTCATTATGCTTGCTCTTGCATCCGCCATCTGACACTTTGCTTAACTCCTGGCCAGCTACCGGTACAAGCCAAGCTCTCATTCCATACCATTCTTCTCCTCTGCATGCTCTTCTCCACCTTGACTGTCCTTTAACTCTTATTCATCATGTATTTCAGTCTCAATTGAAGAGTCATTATTTCTAGAAAGCCTTCTCTGCCCAGCTCCCTACATCGCACCGTTCCCTGCAGCACCACCAGAGTGCCTCTAACACTTGACGGTTTCATTGCTTACATATTTGTGTTTCTGTGCATAAGCTTCCCCAGGGAGCCGCCGCTGTTTATTCTATAGCTAGTTTTATTTATTTATTCATTTATTCTATAGCTAGTTTTATTCTATAGCTAGATTTATTCTATAGCTAGTTCCTTGCCCTGAGTGTAAGCTCCAGGAGAGCTGGGGCGGTCCTCTGTTCACTCTATCCCCCGTCCCTACAGCAGTGCCTGGTTGTTCACAGGCCATATACAGCAGGTGATAATAATGTGAATTATCGCACTGTCTTGCGGAGTGATTTACTTCTGTTTTTACTTATATCAACTTTTAACTAGATTGTGAGGACAGAGGTCAGTGTCTGAGTCATCTTGTGCCTCCCTGGGCTTGAGCAGAATAGACGCCTGGTCAAGCATTTGCACACTGGTCGATGGATACACTAGAAAGAGCAGGAGCGCGAAAGGGAATTTTTTTGGCGCCTGCCTCGCCCTTTCAAGCCAGGCTCCCCTGTCCTCTGCCCCTTGCCCGCCGCCCGCCGCCCGCCGCCAGTGATCCCTCTCCCGGGGAGCAGTAGCCAAGCGAGGCCGGCGGGCCGGGAGCGGGCGGGGGGCGGGACTTCCGGTCCCGCTCGCGACGCGGACCGCGCCAGGCGGAAGCGCGGCTCCGGGCCAGGATCTGAGAGCCCGGACTGAAGGTGAGTTCGCAGCCGGAGCGTTGCAGGCACTTGTTTCCTCAGTGGATGCTTTTCGGCGTGCAGCCGCCCGGCGCCGCGGGACTGGGAGACCGGGTAGGGACTGGAGAGGCGGCACCTCCCGCGCGTGTGGAGGGAAAGCCGGGACCCCAGGCGTGCGAGAAGGGCCAGGACTGAGAACGGGGAACCAGGAGAGCCCTAAGGGCAGCCGTGAGGGGCTGGGAGGGAGGCACCGGGGACCCTGAGGCCAAAGCGGCCCTCAGACTGGAGGTTGCGGATGACATGGGGCAGAGATGCATCCCGGAGGAAAGTAGTCATTCGTGGGGGCGTGTCCCGGGTCCTGGCGGATTGTCTGCGAGGGTGGCATGAGATGGCAAAGGTTGGCTTCCAGGGAGAGGTTAGAGAGGAGGGAGTCAGTTCTTCTCTGCGGGTCGTAGATGAGAAGGGCGTCTTGACCTTACGAACCAGAAAGATGACCAGCCACCTATTGGATGCTGAACTCCTACTGCTTCATTTGCAATTCATGCCCTTTTTTTTTTTTTTTTAAGAAATATATCCCGCTCCGCGCGTGTGGATTTCGGGAAAATATTGTATATTCCTAGGGACCGCTTGAACTCTTGCTTCACCCAGATTCTGCGTTTCTTTGTCAAACTGATAGTAGTTAAAAGTTCTCTTCACCCAAGGAAGCCAACCAAAGTTTTCCTTTTGAACTCTTCTCTACCCTGCAGAGTTTAGCTTGTCTTATTTCCTTTGTCATGGGATGAACTAAATGCTTTTAGAATTATGGTGATAATGACATGGAAAGCCAGTGCTGTCAATGTTTGCAGTTGCAACTCATTGTTTTTCTGCCCACATTTTTCCTAAAAGCTATTTTGTTGGGTTTAGTCTTTTAGTTTAACCAGTAAAGGCAATTTTACATCAGGGTGCAGCAAATTACTAGCAGTTCTTAAGATTTTACTCTTCCTTTTTATTTCTGCTATAAGGAGAATATATATATATATTTGCCATTATCAGTGTTTTTAAAAAATATTGATAACCCAAGATCTGTTGTTACACACACATTAGCACATTTAGTTTTCCCCAGTGGCCAGTGTTTGGTATGTGGGCTCATTATTATTACCAAAGGTAATTATTTAGTTATTATTTATCTTGTATTTATGTTTTATTGGATGTGATTAATATGTGCTTCCTAATCTACATAATATAGTATCTCAATATAATTAGAAAGGAATTGGATTTTTGCCACAAAGTGGGAAGAATCATAACACTGTCATTGGTGAAGGGTGAGAGCTGATGATTGCTTTGCGTGTTTCGGGTGTTTCATATTTCAAATGTTAGACGTTTTTGTTTTAAAAATTACTGTATTATTACAGGTAATTTTTAGATCTGATTTGGTGGTCTGACTTGAACTAATTCAGGAAAACTAGAACATTTTTTATTTATTGGTACTGCGATGTCTTGCTAGCTTGTAAATTCTTGATGGCCTTGAATATCTATGCTTTAGTGAAATACACAGTTATAATGTCCTTATGTTTAGGAGGACTGCTGGTATTTACAAGTGCAAAGCAAGGCCTAAACATAAACAGTGCCTTAATATGTAAATGAGCATATTGAATAAGTTTTCAAATTACAAAATGAAGAGATAACACTGATCTCTAAAGTAATTGAATTAACTGTCATGTTAATTTCTGTATATGTCTCAATTTACTCTTATTTCTTTAAGTAGACAATATTGTTTATCTGATAAGGCTTGATTTTAATTTTCTTCCGCCTTTTCCCACGGTTTTTGAGAAATAAAGCACTTGAGAAAGCATGCAAGTCTTTAGACATTAGTTCATGGTTGGAGGAAGTGCTCGTTGTTGAAACACAGAGCACTTGCCCTCTTGGGCAAGTTGGGCTAGCTATATATATGAATGGTATGTTGAGGTTTGATTGCCCTGTATTCTGGAAAATCTTTGGAATTGTATTCTTTCTTCTAATTGTTTAGTACATTTAGCTTTCTGTCTAGGTAAATTATTTTTGTTATTTCATAGGATTTAGATGTATTTTACAGTTTAACCAATAATGGCAGTTTTCGATTAAGTACAGTGAACTGCTGGCTATTTTATAGATTCACTATTTCTTTTTATATCTGAAATATGTACAGTGTCTGTATTGGAAGAACTATCAAAATAGGTATAACCAAAACACTGTCTTCATATATACATACATTTGTCTTCCTTAATCTTTAGTTTGTGAAATATGAAGTAATTTGCTAAGTTGAGCTCATTGGTTCTGTGCTCTTTGGTTATCAATTTTCTTATTGTATAGTACGTTCTCAATTATCTGCATACCCTAGTTAGAAAGCCATTTCCCGCCACTTGATAGAATCAAGAATATTTGTTACAATGGGGAAGTACAGTTTTTGGACAAGGAGCTACCAAAGAGTGCTGATCTGCTAACTTATGGTCCAGCTGCTGCACTGCCTCTGATGAAAAGCATGGCCCTTTAATGAGGTTAACTCACACAGGGTTGACTGCTTTTAGTATCACTTTCTGTCCTTTTCCTCTGGTGAGTTAGACCTTTTCTCCAATAGTGACCAAGATGACTTGGGTCTCAGAGTGACTCAAAAGGGGATGAGTCACTGCAGTCCTGTTAGTAGGGCCCTGTCCATTCTGCTGAATGTGATCCCATAAATCTTGGCACATTTTCCGGCCTCTAGGCATGTAGTTATGACTGTGAACCTCTTGTTTAGGTTGTTGTTTTAAAAATACTTTTAACACTAAATCATAATTTGTTGGATTATATAAATAGACTCAGTTTTGCTTTGAGTGAGGCATCACGTGACACTATAGATGAACTTTTCTATTAAAGTGATAGGCTGTAACTCACAATGGCAAATATTGTAGAAAACACACTGATTGCCCTTAACCTTTGTTGTTATTATTAGTTTTGTTTTTAATTTTGAGAGCCTAAGGAATAGAAGAACTATTGGATAAATGATTTGCATGGGAGGTGGGGGAAGCTGACCACTACCAGTGACATACTAGGGGTCTTGATGGTGGGAGCTGTCTGCTATAGTTGGAAAGAGTATTTTAGCACTGAGGTTTAGAATTGCCAGCTCCTGGTGATAATACAGCAGAAAGACTTTTAGTTGGTTTTATTACAGTTTTTAAATACCACACAGATGATGCACTCCTTGGTTACCTGCAGGTGGCTGGGAGGGGAATCCCTCCCACCTCTTGTGTGAATGACCTGGTGGAGCCTCTTGAAGCAAAATAGTACCAGTTTGATTTTCACTGTGTTAGTGTATCATTATGGTTCTCTGGAGAAACAGACCATTATCACATATATATGTGTATTTGTTAAAGAGATTTATTGTAAGAAATTGGCTCATGCAATTGTGGGAGTTGGCAAGTGCAAAATTTGTAGGTCAGACCAGCAGGCTGGAAATTCAGGCAGGAATTGATTCTGTAGTTTTGAGGCAGAATTCTTTCTTCTTTGGGAAACGTCAGGTTTTGCTCTTAAGGCCTTCAGCTGAGTAGATGAGTCCTACCAACATTATGGAAGGTAATCTCCTTTACTTAAAGTCAACTGATTATAGACATTAACTACATCTACAAAATATGTTTATAGCAACACCTAAATTGGTGTTTGATTAAATACCTGGGTGCTATAACCTAACCATGTTGACACATAAGGCTAACCATGACAGCATTTAAAATACTTTTGGTGTATTAAACTAATATGGGCATATAAAATATTGCGTAGTCAATAGGAGATTATTGATATGGTTTGGCTCTGTGTCCCCACCCAAATCTCATGTCGAACTGTAATTCTCAGTGTTGGAGGTGGAGTCTGGTGGTGGGTGATTGAATCATGGGGGTGGTTTCTAATGGTTTAGCACCGTCCCTCTAGTGCTGTCTCATGGTAGAGTTCTCACAAGATCTGGTTGTTTAAAAGTGTGTAGCATCTCCCCCTGTGCTGGTCCTTTCTCCTGCTCCACCCATGTAGGACACACCGGTTTTCTCTTTGCCTTCTGCCATGATTGTAAGTTTCCTGAGGCTTCCCCAGCCATGCTTCCTGTACAGCCTGTGGAATCATGAAATTAAATTAATTAAACCTCTTTTCTTTTTAAATTATCCATTCAGGTAACTCTTTATAGCTGTGTGAGACTGGACTAATAAAAGTATCGAAATTCATAGCCCAGTTACTTTTTAAGGGATTTAAAAGCAGTGAAAACCTGGGTTTTCATCATGCCAAAGAATGGAAAATGGACAATGTAATGGCCCCTCCACTCTCTGACATTTAAAAGTTACTCGCTTTTTGTGGTTTTAATATGTTATATATACACACACACACACACACACACACATGCATCTTTGTGGGTTTTTTTGTTTTTTTTTTGCTTTTGAAACAGTGTCTCGCTGTGTTGCCTAAGCTGAAGTGCAATGGCACAATCTCGGCTCACTGCAACCTCTGCCTCCTGGGTTCAAACAATTCTTCTGCCTCAGCCTCCTGGAGTAGCTGAGATTACAGGTACTGGCTACCACGCCTGACTAATTTTTGTGTTTTTAGCAGGGACGGGGTTTCACCCTGTTGGCCCAGCTGGTCTTGAACTCTTGACCTCAAGTGATCCACCTGTCTTGGCCTCCCAAAGTGCAGGGATTACAGGTGTGAGCCACCGCGCCCAGCTAATATGTTGTATATATGTATTTTTACTTTAAGGTGTTTAAAAACGTTTTTAAATTTTGTAACTATTGTTTTTAAATTTTATGCTCTTGCTAATCTTTCTGCCTAAATATTTAGATTTGGGAATTAGTTTTGTGCTTATTTAGCCTGATTCCTCTCATTTATGTTCACCAAAAGGGTCCCAGAAAGATGATTTACCCAGGTACCATACCTAGTAAAAGAACCAAAATTTGAGGCAAGATCTCTTTGTTTCCAATCCAGTGCCCTGTTACAAAAGTAGTTATAGTTAAGTGAAGCTAATCAAGGGCAAATTTTCTGTAAGGAGGGTGATTTTGAGTCTGTATTTAAGGGAGTATGAATTGATTTATGAGAATGGAGGTGATATTCGGGCTATTCAGTTATATTAGGGGAAGGATGAGCAGAGAGTAGATACATCATAAAATACCTAAGTAGACTACATAACTCCTTGGGGCACATAGTGACGTGTGATACCCATGGGGCTTGAAGGGATTTGCAAGCTAGCCATTGGGTGATTCACAAGGAATATTTGAAAAGACCTTAAGGATAGGGAACACATGGACCAAGAGAAGTTACTGAGAGGACTTCCTTTCTGGAGGAAGTTAAAGATAGGAAAGCATGGTGCTTTTGGAACCTAAGTGCTTAGAAACCCTCCAGAAGAGAATTTTAAGGACTCTTTGGGGGATAGAACATTATAGGACATAAATGGATATTCTAGAAGCTTGCCAGGTTTCAGGCATTAATTTGAGCTGAATTATGATAATAATAATAATTGTCATTTGTTGCTCACTTGCAATCTCAGCACAGTTAAAAGAGACCTTAGGCAAGTTACTGAACTTTATGCTTTACCTGCAAAATATGCATAGTAATACCTGCTGTACATAGTCTTTATAGGAAATACAAGATAATGTATATAATGTGCTTAGCATAATGCCTGCCACATAGTACTCAAGAAATTGTAGGATTTATTTTACATGGCAGCTGGCTGAGGGTGTTATTAGAAAATATCACTAAAATGAGATCCCTTTTTCCTCCTACAGCTAGCTGTATGTTACTCCCACAGGTCTTTTTTATTTTTATTTTTTAAAATTTATTTTATTTTATTTTTTGTGACTCCAGAAATATGCTTATCCATCCCACGGATCTTTGGCATGCTTTTGCCTTCAAGTTTATAATTTCTAAGCAGGTGCATGTCTCTGGCCATATGTAGAGTACTTCTCTACCTCTGTGATCAGCAGGGCTGTTGTTTTTGAATGAACAATGCACCTTTTGGCTGTATTTCACTGCAGGTTCCATCTCTTCAAACCGAAATGATGTTCTTAACTACAGTGCTATCTCCAATTAATTTTATTTCTCTTCTTGCTTTTTTTTTTTTTTTTTTGCTTTGGAATGTAACTATTCAGATGGGGTTGGGAAGAGGAGTGGAAAGCACAAGCATTTGAAGTAACTTTTTTCTTTAAAGGGTTCTTCCCTTCAGGTTTTGAGTAAACAACTATTTGAATAAAAATAAACTATTTTGACAGATGCCAGCTCCAAAGATAATTGGTTAAAAAAGACATTTTCTGGGATGATGCATCGTAAGATATGAAAGCACTTAAGGATTTGTTATGGTTTGGCTCTGTGTCTCCATTCAAATCTCATCTCGAATTGTAATCCCCATGTATTAAGAGAGGGACCTGGTAGAAGGTGATTGAATCATGGGAGTGGTTTCCCCTATGGTGTTCTTGTGATAGTGAAGTTCTCATGAGATCTGATGGTTTAAAAGTGGCAATTTTTGGCCAGGTGCAGTGGCTCATGCTTGTAATCACAGCACTTTGGGAGGCTGAGGTGGGCGGATCACTTGAGGTCAGGAGTTCAAGACCAGCCTGGCCAACATGGTGAAACTCTGTCTCTGCTAAAAATAATACAAATATTAGCCAGATGTGGTGGCAGGCACCTGTAATCCCAGCTACTCAGGAGGCTGAGGCAGGAGAATTGCCTTGAACCTGGGAGGTGGAGCCTGCAGTGAGCCAAGCTCGTGCCACTGAACTCCAGCCTGGGTGACAGAGACTCCATCTCAAAAAAAAAAAAAAAAAAAAGTGACAGTTTTCCCTGAGCTCTCTCTCTTTTCTGCCACCATGTCACCATGTAAAACATGCCTTGGTTCCCCTTCACCTTCTACCATGATTATAAGTTTCCTGGGGTCTCCTCTGCCATGCAGAACTGTGAGTCAATTAAATAAACCTCTTGTTTATAAATTACCCAGTCTCAGGTAGTATCTTTATAGCAGTGTGAAAATGGACTATACAGGATTGAATGACATATTTGGGCTCAAGATCCAGTAGTGAGATTACTAGGTAGGAAGCATAGAGTATCCGCCTTAACTTTGTAGTGTAATTCTTTCTGAACCAGACCTGGAAACCATTTCACTTGTGTTCAGAAGGTTGGTAGAATTTGCATTTGACTCAGAGTGACTTGGTGTGTTTAGCTATCATTCTCAAGAGCCTTTGCAGTGCTTGAAGATTTATTAGGAAGGGTTCTTTGTGGAACCCTTCAAGCTTGACAAGAACCTCTCTATATCATTTTGTATGCTAGGTTTTAAATTTAAGTTGAGAAATTTATGTATTTCTACATTTATAAGCAGAAAGAGTTTAGCAAAGCTTGACAGAGGCTTTTGAGGGAAGAAGTAAGTTTGCATGTTTTTCCTGTCATTCCAACCGGTTTTTAAAGATGTAATTAAATAAACATTGAATTTTCAATGATAATGATTTTCATAAATGATTTAATACAATTTGATCATGAGATAGGACAGCTGCATATATCCAGACCTCAGTGTTTCAAATTATAAGGTTTTCTGTTTCATGGTTCTACAGTTGATAAGTTGATAATCTACAGCAGCATTTCACTTTGAGTGAGACATGCTGGCAAATTATTGCCTCTAAAATATCAGAGTGAGTGGTATGTTGATCATTATATTTGTTCCATAGCCTTTGGTGCACACCTTCTTAAAATCTCCTTTTCTCTGCTCTGTTTCTTTCTCCTTGGTTAATGATGCTTTCTTTTTTTTTTGAGACAGAGTCTCGCTCTGTAGCCCAGGCTGGAGTGCAGTGGCCGGATCTCAGCTCACTGCAAGCTCCACCTCCCGGGTTTACGCCATTCTCCTGCCTCAGCCTCCCGAGTAGCTGGGACTACAGGTGCCTGCCACCTCGCCCGGCTAGTTTTTTGTATTTTTTTTTTTTAGTAGAGACGGGGTTTCACCGTATTAGCCAGGATGGTCTCGATCTCCTGACCTCGTGATCCACCCGTCTCGGCCTCCCAAAGTGCTGGGATTACAGGCTTGAGCCACCGCGCCCGGCCCCAAATGATGCTTTCTCATCTCCTAAGTGTCCATGCATTAAAATCGTACATTTCTCTTTCTTGTCCCTTACCCTCTCTCCCAAAGGAAATCTGCTTCTCTCCTGTTAGCTAGTCTGAATTATCTGAGTTAATTCAGAATAAATAGTGGTATGACTGATAGACCTAATTCCAAATTACATCAGGATGCAGAGAAAAGGGAACACTTATACACTGTTGGTGGGAATATAAATAGTACAAACTCTATGGAAGACAATATGGAGATTTCTCAGCGAATTAAAAGTAGAACTACCATTTGATTCAGCAGTTCCACTACTGAGTATGTACTCAAGGGAAAATTAATCATTATATCAAAAAGATACCTGCACTCAGTATGTTTATTGCAGCACTATTGACAATAGCAAAGATGTGGAATCAACCTAAACATCCATCATGGATGACTAGATAAAGAAAATGTGATGTACACACAACACACACACACGAATACTATGCAGCTTAAAAAAGAACGCAGTCATGTCTTTTGCAGCAACATAGATGGAACTGGAGGGCATTATCTTAAGTGTAAGAAGTTAGAAAGTCAAATACTACATGTTCTCACTTATAAGTGCTAAATAACACATACACATGGAAGTAGAATGTGGAGTAATAGTCATTGAACACTGGAAAAGGTGGGAGAGAGTGAGGGATGAGAAATTGCAAATGGGTACAACGTACATTCTTTGGGTGATGGTTACACAAGAGGCCAGATTTCACCATTACCCATGTAACAAAACTGCACTTGGACGCCTTAAATTTATGCAAATAAATAAAAATATAAGTAAAAAGCAAAAAAAAGTATGTGTTTTGAAGTGAAGCTTGTAAAACTGAAAAGTTCTGTTCACCTAAAGAATTAGCAAAGTGTTTTAATATATGTAGATTGCTTCCTTGTTTACCTTTCTGCTTCAGATTTCTTTCTTTCCTTTTTTTTTTTTTTGACTCCCAGTATCTGAGAACATATTTCTTCCCTATAGGAGTTGAGAAGAGGAGGAAGAATAATGGGAGGAGACAGGACCTTTTTCAACTTGACAAATAGGTATAGCTACTTCTCATACGTTTTTTCCCTCTCCAGGTCCTCAGAATCTCATTACATTTTTTTGTTTGTTTATTTAAATGCTCCCTGATGAAATATTATATGCCTCTTAGTTGCAGTTTCCCATCTCCCAACTTGTTATAAGATAAATACTTCTAATGTATATATTAAGTTACATATTAATTTATGAAACTTATTTTACCTTGTTTTTCAGAACAGTAATAAGTTTTATTGACATGATAAATTTTTTCCACCAAACAGGAAAATTCACCAGTAAATATGTTGAAAATGCCTCTAATGATATTGGCCTCTATTTATTGATCATATGTGCCAGACACTGCGCTGCAATGAGAAATGTAACTCATTTCTTACAACAACCCTTACATAAGGTAGATGTTTATATTTGAATTTTGGAGTGATGAATTTGTCTAAGCTTGTGCTACCTATAAATGGTGGAGCTTATTTTAAAGCCTTTCTGCTTTTGCTTATACACTGTTTTCTTCTACATTTCAAAAGCACCTTAAATGATTTGGTGCTGATACTTAAAGTACTTTGTAGAGAGAGTTAGCAGCATGTTGATTCTACTTTTTTTTTTTGTATGTCTTCATACTCCTAAAAGTGTTTTATTTTCCTTTTGTTCCACTTTAAGCATTTGTTAAATGTAATTCATTCATTTTTTTCAAGGATGGTACCATAATTAATGTAGCATCTAGCATAGTTGAAAGTAGCAGATACTTTAAAAATATCTGCTGCATTGATTCAAAATAGTAACGAAAGGAGAGGTGGCAGTTAATGGAGGGGGGCTCTTCACGTAAAAATGCGTTTCTGTTGGAATGTGAGGCTGGAACCTTTCTCATATTACAGCATGCTGCAGGGCAGGGCTAGAATCCAAGGTTTGATTAAAATCACCCAAACTCTTTTTTCTTTGCTTTACAACCCCAAGTTATTGCCAGCTGAAAAGGATAATGGAGGGTAATGATGACTGTGCTTCCATATGCCGCTGCTGCTGCAAAAAATTTTTAGATAGTTTCATTTTTTTTAAACCTAGATAAAAAGACCACTTTGAAATGAAGAGTAAATTAGTGGCCACCAAATGAGTGGTTATGAGATTGCTGCCCTAGAAGCCTGTTCAGGTGATGCTGATGGTGGTTGCTGCCAGTTAACAGTTCGGTCTCAAATAGTTTCTCCCCAGGGGTGGGGAATGTTGGTGGAGGGGGTGGTGGTATAAGAATTCAAGCATTCTTCAGAGTCTTTCTTTTTCATTCCCAACTGTAGGTTTTAGACATGGGTGTTACTTTTTCAGAAACTGCCTAGATTTTCATAGGCTGTCAAGGTCAAATATATTGATTTAGCCATTTCATGATATATACGTATATGAAAACATCATGTTGTATACCATAAATATATACAGTTTTTATGTCAGTTAACAATTTTTAAAAAAGAAAATCAAATGCAAACTAAGCTTTAATAATTTTCTGCAATAGATCCTTTTTTAACTCACTGGAACCTGAGAGAACTAAGCCATTTGGAATAGCCTGTGTCTCTCTCTCTCTTTTTTTTTTTGAGATGGAGCCTCACTCTGTCACCCAGGCTGGAGTGCAGTGGCACGATCTCAGCTCACTGCAACCTCTGCCTCCCAAGTTCAAGCGATTCTCGTGCCTCAGCCTCCTGAGTAGCTGGGATTACAGGCGCCCGCCACCACACCTGGCTAATTTTTTTTTGTATATTTGGTAGAGACAGGGTTTCACCATATTGGCCAGGCTGGTCTCAAACTCCTGGCCTCAAGCAATCTGCTGGCCTTGGCCTCCCAAAGTGCTGGGATTACTGGCGTGAGCCACCACTGTGCCCAGCTGAATAGCCTGTATCTCTAATACATTGTTATCCCAGCCTCCTCACCCCCTCAGCAGTTAAACTATGTGCTGGGCAGATTGAATTGCTGTGCTTACCAAATTGTTTGTTTGTTTTTGATACTGGGTCTTGCTCTGTCACCCAGGCTGGAGTGTAGTAGTGAGATCATAGCCCACTGCAGCCTTGACTTCTGGGCTGAGGCAATCTTCCTGACTTACCCTCCCAAGTATCTGGGACTATAGGTGTGCACCACCATGCATGGCTAATTTAAAAATTGTTTTGTAGAGACAGAGGTCTCCTTTCATTGCCTACATTGGTCTTGAACTCCTGGGCTCAAGCTGTCCTCCCGTCTTGGTCTCCCAAAGTGTTGGGATTATAGGCTTGAGCCACCATGCCCATCCTGCGTTTTTCTTCTTAGTATAGTTGATTATTCCTCATCGTTGCCCCTCAAGAAGACTTCAGCAGCAGTAAAGTAAAGTAATATTCCTTTAGTCCTTTAAGACTATAACCTGATTATTAGTAATTAGAGCTCTGGGCTCAATTGCAGATTAGTAGTGTCCTTTACACATTAATACTTTTTTTTTTTTTTGGAGACAGGATCTCACTGTATCACCTGGGCTCAAGTCCAGTGGTGTGATTACAGCTCACTGAAGCCTCAACCTCTTGGGTTCAAGTGATCTTCCCGCCTCAGCCTCTTGAGTAGCTGGGACTACAGGTGTGTGCCACCATGCTCAGCTATTTTTTTTTGTCTTTTAACTTCTTACAGAGATGGAGTTCTACTGTGTTGCCCAGGCTGGTCTCAAACTCCTAGGTCAAACGAGCCTCCTGCCTCAGCCTCCCAAAGTGCTGGTATTATAGACCTGAGCCACCGCACCTGGCCTACACTGTAATGATTTTTTAATGATTTGTGGTTGTTTGGTATTGGCCTTTACGTTATTATATATCTGCTGAATGCTGTGTGATGGGTATTATGATTATCCACTTCTATCAGGGAGCTACTAACTAAAATGTAATTTCTTTAACCATTGAATTTGGACAATCTGACTTCAGAGTTTTAGCTCTTAACTCTTTTACTATAAGGCCGATGCCTCCTGTTTTATAAATAATATAGCCCCTATTTAAGATTTCTAAATATAACATTCCCCCATGTCATTTTCTATTAGAGTATGTGTATATATGCAAGGTTTTCCATTTCCATTCTAATAAAACTTTCATCTTTAGTTTTAGTGGTTGCCAGTTGGTTTCTTGGAAGACGTTTTCTGCCTTTAGCATTTTTATTTCAGGTAAAAGGATTGTGTCGCCTTGATGACTTCTTGGCATATATGCTCTAAAGTTAGTCTTCTGTACCGGTAGAGACAAACAGTTAAAGCATGTACAGTACTTCTTTTGGATTATGTTATAATTTGGGGGACAGATTTGCCATTTGAAGTTTGTCTTAGATGCATAATTTTTATTCTGTAAATGTACAGATGGTGGAATTCTGGAAACATCCTGTGTTGAAGAGAAAAATTCCACTCAGAATTTAAAATTGACCTTGGAGAATTATAAAAAGGGGTAGGGGCATGGATCATCCATATGTGGGTTATTGAATTACATTTATCACTTTTTTTATTCTTAGAGTCAACTTTTATAATACTGTTACTGGGATTGCTTGACTTACTAAGCTTTTACTGGACACTTTAATTTTGGGAGTACAGTTTCTAAACTCATGATGTAATCTTCATGCAACAAGATGTTATTTTATCAAATTTTGGTATTACATGCTCATTCTTAACTTTGACAAATTTTAATTAACAGGTGAGTTATACATCTTTATATAATTAATAATCATTCTTTTTTATTTCTAGAACTGAGGTCAGGGGTAGTTAGCTATCTGAAAAGCAACAGCTGGGTTTTATTTTATATGCATTGTTAATCATGGCATTTTGCTGTGGAAGGGGCATTTGCATTAGATTTAACTTAATCTTCCTTGTGAAAATCTAAACATATTTAAGCATAGTTTAGGAATAATAAACTTGAGGTACTACATATAATTTGATTTAGAAGTTTTTTAATCCTGAATAAGGAAGGAGTACATAGAAAGTCAAGGAAAAATTCTATGTAATAGTTGTGATACTCAAGCTGAAAATAGTCTGATCCAGCAGCCTAAAATAATGACCTCCTCACTAGTTGAGCATGCTTCAGTGTCATGAAATGAACAGGACAGGAAAAGGTATCTGTGTACAATCTTTGTTTCAGGACTGTACTAGGTATAGTGTACCTGCATGTTAATTCAAATACTAGGCTAAAAAGTTTGTATTATTATTCCTCTTTTTTTTTTTTTTTTTTTGAGACGGAGTCTCGCTCTGTCGCCCAGGCTGGAGTGCTGTGGCCGGATCTCGGCTCACTGCAAGCTCCGCCTCCCGGGTTCACGCCATTCTCCTGCCTCAGCCTCCCGAGCAGCTGGGACTACAAGCGCCCACCACCACGCCCGGCTAGTTTTTTGTATTTTTTAGTAGAGACGGGGTTTCACCGTGTTAGCCAGGATGGTCTCGATCTCCTGACCTCGTGATCCACCCGTCTCGGCCTCCCAAAGTGCTGGGATTACAGGCTTGAGCCACCGTGCCCGGCCATATTATTCCTCTTTTAAAGATGAGGAAACTGAAATTTTAAAAGTAGGTGACTTGTCTGTGGTTAGAAGAAATATATGCAGAATTGGGATTTATGCCCAGAATATCTGACTCCAAGACCTGAATTCTTTCTACCATATCATATACTTTCTTCTCATCTTTTGTTTGTTTTTTTCCCCCCTTGAACTGTGTTGGAAGTTTTCTATTTCTTCTTTTCTCTATGGTTACCATAGAACTGTTAATATGCATACTTAACAAAGTCTAAATGTAAATGCAATCTTTATCCTTCTCCTGAACCTCCTTCTGACGAGAACTATTTTTATCAGATATTACAGTTTTGGGACTTGATCTTTCAGCCCCAGAAATAACAGTGTTTAGATTTACCCATATGCATTTACTCTTTTTTCCCCTAACCATTCCTTCATGTGTATGGATTGTAAGATTAACTGTTTTTTAATTTACCCCCCTCGGGAGCTTTATGTGAGACGGTCTTTGCTCAGGCTCTCCATTTTGTACAGGCCCTCAAGTTTTGCTGCCTATTATCCTATTTTCTGTAGCTCCTGTCCTCCATCAGGTTCGTTCCACCAGGGATATGTTGATTCCCCAGGGGAACATTGGCTTCAGCACTAACTCACCTCTCTAGACTTGTACTTTTTAAAAAATTATTTCTGCCCTTGAGCATTTCTCTTACTTTGTTGTTGGCTCTTCCATACATTAAAACAAAATTTTAAGCACTTAATACAACATTTTTAGATGATCTCCAGCCATGGGGCTGCATTGCCAGATATAAAAGTCCACGTTGTCATTGTGCTTCGTGGGAGTATTTTGTATTGAACCTGTGGGCTGGGGGATGCGTAGAGGATTTTTTAAAATTTATTTAAAAATAAATTTCTAGTAACTGATCAAACTCTTTCATTTAGAGTCATAAGAAATGAACTATTTGTTTGATGAAGAAGCAACAGATGACTTCCAAAAAGCACTTTTGAAAACTCCCCTTACTGAAGGTTTATATTAACTGCCCTCTAGAGGAAGAAAAAAATCTGAGAAAGATCTTTTAATAGTACATTAAGTATGTTTTCCCTTGCATCTTTTTCTAGGATAAACAAGAACCAAGGATTACTTGCTCTGTGCATGGGATGCCATGTTGTAAAGTTTAGGTAGCAGATGCTCTAAGAAAATTTGTAACATTAAGGCTGAAATTACCATGAAAATGCCAAAACATCTTTGTATTGGAATTTTACAAAATTTGTTCTTAGGACTTAACTTCTTAAAGCATATCAGTTTTCAAAGAGATGGTAACTTCATCAGTTGTCTTTGATTTTTTTTTTTTTTTTTTTTTCATGAGATAGAGTCTTATTCTGTTGCCCAGGCTGGAGTGCAGTGGCATGATCTCGGCTTACTGCGACCTTTGCCTTCCCAGGTTCAAGCAATTCTTCTGCCTCCTGAGTAGCTAGGATTACAGGCATGCACCACCACACCTGGCTAATTTTTTGTATTTTTAGTAGAGATGGGGTCTCACCATGTTGGCCAGCCTGGTCTTGAACTCCTGACCTCAGGTGATCCACCTACCTCAGCCTCCCAAACTGCTGGGATTACAGGCATTAGCTACTGTGCCCAGCCAAGAAATAGAAAATAACTTTAGAGCAGTATTTTCTATATTCTATGTTTTTTTCATATATTCTCATATGATTACCTACATAGGATGTATGTGTTGTGTTTTGCTTTGCTTACCTGATAGAACACTGTTAAAAATAATAATTGAAAAGATGTTTAACTCACATTTTTTAATGGGTTAAGGTTAATGTTTTGAGTTTTTTTTTAGCAGATGGTATTGATTTAGTGTTTTTGGCAATAATTTTGTTAGCACTGATAGAAAAGATGAGGATTTGAAAGGAAACAATTGCTTGCTTTGTAAGTCATGATGTTCAGTAATGACTAAGTACATTCATTTGCACAGCCAGTATAAACTCCAGATGATTTTTTCGCTGCCTGTTCCTTAAGTGGGTCATGTGATTTGGTGTTTATCACTGACTTGAATATCTTCAAGTTTACAAACCACATAACTTGACCATGAAATCAAGCAGCTCTTTCAAAGGACTCTTTGAAAGTATATTTTATTTTTATTTTTGGGGTCATTTCAATGAAAATAAGATTGTGCAATTTATGTATGGGCTTTGGAACTTTTCTCCCTTTCTTTCCTTCTTTTTATTTCATCTTTCTTTCCAGCCTTCTTTCTTCCTTCCATCCTTCCTTCAACCTTCCTTTGTTTTTGAGACAGCGTCTCGCTCTGTCACCCAGGTTGGAGTGCAGTGGTGCCATCTCGGCCCTCTGCAATCTCTACCTCCTAGGTTCAAGGGATTCTCCTGCCTCAGCCTCCTGATTAGCTGGGACGATAGGAACGTGTCACCATGCCCGGCTACTTTTTTGTATTTTTAGTAGAGACAAAGTTTAGTCATGTTGGCCAGGCTGGTCTCGAACTCCTGACCTCAAGTGATCCTCCCTCCTCGGCCTCCCAAAGTGCTGGGATTACAGGCATGAGCCACAGTGCCTGCCTCCTTCCATCCTCTTTAAAACAAATTTCAGTGCAGAGATTTCTGTGGTACTTTTTGGTTGGTCTTCCCAACATAGTCTCTGCTATTAGCAGTTAGCTTTTAGCAAGGCTGATAGGCCATTCACTTATTTTATAAAATCAATTTGTGTATATGGCATTTGGTGGCCGTCTTTCAGAGATGACAGTGACTCAAGTGTCTGTGTGACTGTGACTGCTGCATTTTATTTAGATCTGGTCCTTTTTGTTTTAGGCATAATGGGAAAGGAGCCTAATCCCTAAAGAATGGTATCTAAATTTGTGAAGAACCCGCCTAAATTGTTATGGCGGCACATGTGACTGATGGATCTTTTGGATCTGAATGCCTGTAATGTTTTAAATATATGTTTACTATTAAAATTGTTCCTGGATTCCTTCTTTCTTCTGTAGGATATGTGTATGGATTAGTTGTACAGAACCATTAATATGCTGACCTTTGTGCGAATGTGAAATACTTCTTTAATGGTTCTTTTAAAAACTGGGTTCTGTCAACATTGAGAATTTCAGCACTGTTATCTGATAAGAGTTACTACCCCATTTTAAGTATTGATTAGTTTGACATATGTATGCACACATACACATGTGGAATCATAAATTAGACAATGATATGTAAAAAATGGGGAGATTATTTCAGAGGTAGTAGGTTTATTTTTAAATAATAAGTGTATCTTAAATTCAGTAAATTAAATATATAATAAATGCCTATGGTGTATAAGGAACTACGTTTGATGCCAGGTAGATTTATAAATAGCTGTAAGTTCTTATTTCTTATAGAATGAGGAATTGTCCATAAAGATCCTATAGCTTAGAATTGCTGAATTTAATAAGCTCTATACTAGCTTTTTGTCATTACTTTTAATGGCAAAAACTGCAATTACTTTTGCACCAACCCAATAGTAGTTCACATGAGAGACATTATCACAAGGCAAAGAGATTAGAGAAAACTTTATACATAATGACTTGGGACTGGTACTTGAAGATAGGATTTGTAGAGGCATAGAGGTGTAGGGGACAAGTACCCAGTAGAGGAAGCCTGGGACAAGATGGGAAGTTGCAGCATGTGTTTGAGGGACCAGTTTGGTTATAATATATGAGATACATTTTAGAGAGTAGGGGAAGATAAGATTGGGGCTAGGACATATAGGACCTTGAGTACCATCTTGAGAAAACTCTGAAGTTTGTGAAACACTGAGGTGATTGATCATCTATTCATTTTGTAACCAGTTGAGTATCAGTTGTGTGCCAGGTACCAATTAAGCAGAAAAGTAGAGTGGGTAAGAATCACATAGCAGCCGGGCATGGTGGCTCACGCCTGTAATTCTAGCACTTTGGGAGGTCGAGGTGGGTGGATCACTTGAGGTCAGGAGTCAAAAACCAGCCTGGCCAACGTGATGAAACCCCGTCTCTACTAAAAATTCAAAAAAAATGTGGTGGGCACCTGTAATCCCAGCTACTTGGTAGACTGAGGCAGGAGAATCACTTGAATGTGGGAGGCGGAGGTTGCAGTGAGCCGAGATTGCACCACCGCACGCCAGCCTGGGCAACAGAGTGAGACTTGTCTCACAGGCCCTGGGGCAACTAAACTTCCAAGTTTAAGTCCTGATTTACTACTTGTTGGCTTAATGACCTTGTGTAAGTTTCTTAACCCTCTCAGACAGGTCTAAGTCTATCTGTGATGATAAAGTTGTTAAATCATCAAGTCATTGATTTTTATAAAAATTTCTAATGTTAAGGTCTAAGAAATTTTTATACGAACTTTCATTTTTGGTTACTGGTCTAAGAGAGAACTATTTTATCATTAATATCAAAAATTTTAGTATTTCACAGAGAAGTTTTTTAGTTGAGACCTTTTAAAATGCAGGATTACTTAGCGATTTTGACTTCTTTTGGATATTGTTGAATTTAATTTTAAGTCAAATTTAAAATTAAAATGAAGGCTGGGCACGGTGGCTCACACCTATAATCCCAGCGCTTTGGGAGGCCGAGGCGAGTGGATCACCTGAGGTCAGGAGTTCGAGACCAGCCTGGCCAACATGGCGAAACCCGTTTCTACCAAAAATACAAAAAATCAACCAAGTGTGGTGGTTCATGCCTGTAGTTCCAGCTACTTGGGAGGCTGAGACACGACACTCACTTGAACCCGGGAGGCGGAAGTTGTAGTGAGCCGAGGTTGCACTGCTGCACTCCAGCTTTGGTGACAGAGGGAAACTGTCTCAAAGAAATAAAAAATGAAAGTAAATGTAAGTTAAATTAGATTACACACATTAAATTTAAATTTAAATAAGTTGAAAATTAAAACCCAAACACACCTTAAATAAATCACAACCCAAGTAATCTTATACCCATCTCTTCAACTGGAGGAAGGAATTGAGGACTTGGGGGTTCTGTGTTTGACTTCTGCGAACACAAGGTAGATGTTTATTTGTTGTTGCTGCTGATGTTTAAATCAGAAAAGAAGGTTAGAAACGCATACTGAGTAGGCAGAATTACAACTTCCACACTCTGTTATAGACAGTTTGGGATAGATATCTGATTGAGAATAGACTTTTAACAAAGTGATAAGAGTTGAGATAAGTCACAAATATAACTTCACTACTGTTCATATTAGTGTAGCAAAAGTGTGGGTATTATTAAGTAGGTTCTTCCATATACTCTACTTTTTGTTCAAGGACATTCCTATGGGTTCTGATCAGTGGTATTTAGTGGTATTTAATATTTGTATGCCCCACGACCACCCTCTAGTACCCTACATATTTATTGCTATAAACTAATTTTTGATCTCTGATACTGTGGAATAGTTTAGTTATATATTCAAACTGTGTGGCAAGACTTGCAGTGGAGAGTATAGGAAATGGGGTTTGGCCTGAGGAGAAGGGAAAGGCTTGGTGCTGTGCCTTATTCTTTAGAATTTACATCCCTTTAATTGCTTTCCTCCTATGACCATTGCTTTGACATGACTGTGTAAAACTATGGTATGATGTATGAGTTATGAGGTGTTCATTTCAGATGTTATGCACTGAGCTCTAATTAACTTGACAGAAGCCAGATTCATTTTTATGCAGAGACTTTTAGTATAGCAGATTTGGAGCTAGAAGACCTAGGCTTGAACCTTGGCTCTTTCTCTTACTATTTGTGCCACAAAATGTAGGTTTTCTTAATCTGTTTTCTTATTAGTAAAGAGGGAATAGCCATTACCGTTGTAGGTTGTTGTGAGATTGTTGCAATAAGGCTTAAATGAGATGCCAAGAAAGCATTTTATAAAATTCTAAAGAGCTGTTTAAATGCCCAGTGTCCTTGGTACATGGTGAGTCTTTGGAGGCACGCAGTGTGTCTTAAGTATCATCTGGAGCAACTACAACACTTAGGCACAAATTTTTAAGTTGTAAGCTCTGTGAGTACAGACTTTGTCTCTTTTGTACTGCTGCATCTGCAGCATCTTACAGAATGGTGTTTATTTATTTCTAAGTTTCAAAACTTTAAAACATTTTTCTTCTGCTTACTCCCTTTCCTTAGAAATTTGATGATTCTTTCTTCATCTTCAAAAGAAAAAAAAAAAAGATATTAACAGAGCATAGCACCCTGTCCTGTAGTTGGATAGATAAGCTAACTCTTTGTGGGCTGGTCCTTAAAAGTAAAGAGGGAGGGTGGTTACAATGGGATTCTCTTTTAGTTCTATTTCTGCCACAAATAAAAAGAAACAAGATAATAGATGGGAACCTGAAACGAAAAATGTTTCAGTAAAACTTAGAGAGATAGGCAGGAATTTAGGAATAGCAGTTGAATGAAGAAGCCAGAATAGGAGTTTGGGTTGGGTCCAGGGAAAGATGATCTAGACCATAAAGGCGTACACGAGGTCTTACTATTAAAACATTCTGTCACAGCCAGGTAGGGCACACTAAGCTTATACATGGAAATTCAGACTGCTTTAAAAAATGGTACCCTGTTTATATTTTTATGTATGTAAATCAGCATTCCTGTGGTGATAGATGATAGATAAGATTATATTTTCAGATATATCCCTATATTTTCAGATAGTATCCCTATAATTCTTTTTAGTAGGTTAAATATACCCTTCAAATTAGTTTTCTGAGAGTGAATTATTTGACTCATCCAGGCTCTGTTACACATAAGCTGTGCGATATTGGGCAAGTTATCCAACTTACTTGACTCTGTTTTTCCCATGCCTTAAAGTAGAATAATACTTCCCTTGCAGAGTTGTTGTTAGGATGCAAAACAATGCATGTGAAGTACCTAGTGCAGTACTAAGTGCACAGTAGGGATTCAGTTAATGGTGGGAATTATTATTTTTTGATCTAGGCTTAATTTATAATTATTTGTATATCATTTGACAGTAAGTACTATTGATATAGTATGAACATTCCAAATGTTGTTGGTCTTGTGGGTTTCCGTATTTGTTTTTAGACTAAATATATATTATGTTTTCCTTTCATAGATTTCTGAGAGAACACACACCATCTTATTTCTGTTGAATTATATTTAGTAACTCAAAAGGCATATACCAAGCTGTCAGAAGCAGCTTCATTTAAAAGGTAATTTCAAATTTTGAAAGGGTCATTTACTCTTTAATTTTACTTGGATTATATTTGTATACTTGGCATAGATAATTAATGGTTCTCTTACACTAAATTTGATTCATTCAGACTATAGAACATCCCTATTATATCATATTCACTCTGTATTGGAGTTTTTTTCTTTTTAAAAAAAATCTTTGGTAATACAGTTGATTTTCCAATCTCAATGAGCACTACCATGCTATATGACATGAACAATGTAAATAATTTGTTTCCTCGCAAATATTTAAAATTTTTTTCCCAAATGATTTTAAATGTATTTTGTTTAAATGCAAAATACCAGGTGCATTTGGAATCATCTCAGTGGGGAGCTTGTTACTGAGTAGGAAGGAGATAAGCTGGAAAGAAGTTGTATGCAATGACAAATTTTTATACTACTTTTAGGCAACCTTGACATCTATTTAAAAATCAAGTGGCCGGACGTGGTGGCTCACGCCTGTAATCCCAGCACTTTGGGAGGCCGAGGCAGGCGGATTACCAGAGATCAGGAGTTTGAGACCAGCCTGGCCAACATGGTGAAACCCTGTCTCTACTAAAAATACAAAAATTAGCCAGGTGTGGTGGCACATGCCTTGTAATCCCAGCTACTTGGGAGGCTGAGGCAAGAGAATTGCTTGAACCTGGGAGGCAGAGGAGGTAGCAGTGAGCCGAGATCGTGCCACTGCACCCCAGCCTGGTGGACAGAGTGAGACTCTTGTCTCAAAAAATAAATAAATAAAATAAATTTTTAAAAAAATTGAGCTTAATTCAGCAGTCTTCCTAGATCTCTATTTTGTATTTAAGATAGTAGTAGCAAATAGAGCTTTTAGTGGACTACGAATAATTTTGACTTTTGAGATAGGAGGAATAAGTTGTTTCATTTTCTGAGGGCACACTTGGTACCAGAATCTTTAAGTGGCCATGAAATGAAGGTAAACATAATTGGGGGAAAAAAACAGGCTTAAATTCTTTTACTCTCATGATGTTTGTAAGTAAGAATGCTAGGTTTTAGAGATACACAGAGAAACTACTGTGACTGTGAAGGTTTCTTCCTGTAGCTTTATGCTAGCCCAAAGATAACATTACTTCATGAATTCTCAGTAAATGTACAGAAGTAGTAATGTGTGACCAAACTTTAATATCTGCTTGGAACTAGTGCTTTCTTATCATTTGGAAGAAAAAAAATTATCATTTTAAACCATTTAACATCTGGGAATGACTATAATTATGACAGACAAACTTTATTTTCACTAGAAGATAGAATAGGATAGTGAAAAGAGCACTGGAGTGAAAATCAGGAACCCAGGGTCTCTACTTGCCCTTTTTTTCAGTAACTGGCTGTGGGACCTTAAACAACTCATTTAATCTCTGAGTTTTAGTTACTGTGTAAAATGAGAGCATTAGAATTAAATATCAAGGTCCTTTCCACCTAAGGGAAGGAAATTTTGTAATAAAACAAATAGTATTAAGGAGGACACCCAAGACTATTTGACTAGAATCATCCAGTTGAGCAAGAAATTAAAAAGAATATATATATGGTTATTTAGCATGATTTAGCGGGGAGATAGTATGGGATCCAGAGACAGAAGAGGAGTTGAATCCTGGCTTAATCATTGCTGGCTATGTGGCCTTAGGCAAATAACTCTGATTTTCAATTTTCTTATTTTTAATAGGGATTATAATACCTAACTATGACAGAGACTGCCAGATATACTCCAGTAGCCATTCTGCGTTTCTTCTTTTCAGAAATAAAATTTCTAGTCCTGCCTGAAGTTTAAGCTAGCCCATGACTACCCAAGTGTTTCCAACTGTGTTTCCCAGGTAGATGCTGGTAGATTGGGCCCAATAAGTTTGGGCCATTGGGATGTACAAGGAAGAGATGCAGGCAACTTTTTGGGTCATCTTCTTAAAGAAAAACCCATGTGTCCTGGATGTCCTCTTTTCTTTTTTCTCTTTGGCTGGGAAATGACAAGAATTAAAGCAGCAGTCTTGGATCCAGAGATGGACGCCAATTGATGAAGACGGCAGAACTGACTGGCTAGTCTGGGTTCCCTGGAGCAGAGCTGACTCTCCACCCTAGGTTATCCATTTACTTTTGCACTGTTATGTGAGAGAGAAATAAACTTCTATCTTCTTTAAGCCCTTGGTTTTTTTTTGGTATTTCTTTGTTACAGCTGATTAGTCTACCTAGTGGCCTAAACAAAACGCTACCTTAAAGAGTTGTGAAGGCTAGAGATTATAAATTGCCTAGTTTAGTGGGTGACACATTATCAGTAGGTGCTCTAGCAGTGTTATCTATCATTTGTTAAATATTTACTTCCTATCTATTGTGGGTGGGGAGCAATGCTAAATGTAACGATCATGAAAATAGTTTCTATTATCAGTGGATTTAAGAACAATTAAAACAAGGATTCTTAACAATTTAACAGAAGTATATAAAATAACTAGCAACAGCCAGTTAGAGAACAAAATTTTATAGTGTCATTCATAATGGTAACCAAAAATATAATTTATCTAGAATGAAAAAATAAGAAATGGGCAAGAAGACCTTTATGAGAAACAGTTTAATTAAGACCAAAAAACCATAAAATTTATGGAGAGCTATTTCTTGTTACTTAATGTTATAAAACATTGTTTCTCACAAAGGTTAGTTTATAGGTTTAATTAATGTTAAAAACTCAAATATGACATAATGCATATAATGAAAAACATTGGTTCCCTGGTCCACCCTTTCTCATCCCTGAATGGTTATCCCCAGAGGCAACTACTTATAATCCTCTCGATAGTTTCTCCTAGTATTTCTTAATATTGATTATGCTACCATTTAAGATTTTTTCCATTTTAATCATATATGTTGACTTACTAATAAGGCAAAGGAAGATTTAGCTTTTTTATACTTAAGTTTTTTCCCTTTCCCCCTCAACTTTCTTTCCCTAACGGAGTTATCATTATTTTTGGTTAGTGTCTTCACTGTTAAAATTATGTATTATTCATACTTGAGCCACTCAGTGATTATGATTACATTTACTGTTTTTCTAAAACTTGTTTTCTTGGAGTTTATGGGAAATTATCTTGTATTATATCCCTGATAAATTTTATTCCCATTTTTTCTTTTCTAGAATTTCTTTTGTCTAATATTTGAATTCCTGGATTTTGATTTTCTAATTTTTACTTTTCTAGTGTCTGGGAGATTTTCTAAGCCTTTTCTTCCAATGTTATTATTATATATTTTTAAATGTTCTGCTCTCATTTAAACTTTTCAGCTGGGCACAATGGCTTATGCCTTTAATCTCAGTACTTTGGGAGCCCCAGGTAGAAGGATCACTTGAGGCCAGAAGTTAAAAGACTAGCCTGGGGGTGGTGATTGGGGGGCGGAGCAAGATGGCCGAATAGGAACAGCTCCAGTCTCCAACTCCCAGCGCGAGTAACACAGAAGACCGGTGATTTCTGCATTTTCAACTGAGGTACTGGGGTCATCTCTCTAGGGAGTGCCGGACAATCGGTGCTGGTCAGCTGCTGCAGCCTGACCAGCGTGAGCTGAAGCAGGGCGAGGCATCGCCTCACCTGGAAGCGCAAGGGGGAAGGAAATCCGTTTTCCTAGCCAGGGGAACTGAGACACATAACACCTGGAAAATCGCGTAACTCCCACCCCAATACTGCGCTTTAAGGAAACAGGCACACCAGGAGAATATATCCCACACCTGGCCGGGAGGGTCCCACGCCCACGGAGCCTCCCTCACTGCTAACACAGCCGTTTGCGGCGATCTATCCGCAAGGCAGCAGCGAGGCTGGGGGAGGGGCGCCCGCCATTGCTGAGGCTTAAGTAGGTAAACAAAGCCGCTGGGAAGCTGGAACTGGGTGGAGCTCACAGCAGCTCAAGGAAACCTGCCTGTCTCTGTAGACTCCACCTCTGGGGACAGCCCACAGCTGAGGTCCAATAGGGAAAGCAGCGGGGGCGGTGCAGAGGCGAACGACTCTGTCTGACAGCTTTGGGGAGAGCCGTGGATCTCCCAACGCGGAGGTTGAGATCCGAGAACGGACAGACTGCCTGCTCAGGTGGGTCCCTGACCCCTGAGTAGCCTAGCTGGGAGACATCCCCCACTAGGGGCAGTCTGACACCCCACACCTCACAGGGTGGAGTCATCCCTGAGAGGAAACTTCCAAAGGAAGAATCAGACAGGTACACTCGCTGCTCAGCAATATTCTGTCTTTGGCAACCTCTGCTGCTGATACCCAGGCAAACAGGGTCTGGAGTGGACCTCAAGCAATCTCCAACAGACCAAGAGACAGTCCTTCTGACTGTCAGACGGAAAACTATCAAACAGGAAGGACACCTATACCAAAACCCCATCAGTACGTCACCATCATCAAAGACCAGAGACAGATAAAACCACAAAGATGGGGAAAAAGCAGGGCAGAAAAGCTGGAAATTCAAAAAATAAGAGCGCATCTCCCCCTGCAAAGGAGCGCAGCCCATCGCCAGCAACGGATCAAAGCTGGTCAGAGAATGACTTTGACGAGATGAGAGAAGAAGGCTTCAGTCCATCAAACTTCTCAGAGCTAAAGGAGGAATTACGTACCCAGCGCAAAGAAACTAAAAATCTTGAAAAAAAAGTGGAAGAATTGACAGCTAGACTAATTAATGCAGAGAAGATCATAAACGAAATGACAGAGATGAAAACCATGACACGAGAAATACGTGACAAATGCACAAGCTTCAGTAACCGACTCGATCAACTGGAAGAAAGAGTATCAGCGATTGAGGATCAAATGAATGAAATGAAGCGAGAAGAGAAACCAAAAGAAAAAAGAAGAAAAAGAAATGAACAAAGCCTGCAAGAAGTATGGGATTATGTAAAAAGACCAAATCTACGTCTGATTGGGGTGCCTGAAAGTGAGGGGGAAAATGGAACCAAGTTGGAAAACACTCTTCAGGATATCATCCAGGAGAACTTCCCCAACCTAGTAGGGCAGGCCAACATTCAAATTCAGGAAATACAGAGAACGCCACAAAGATACTCCTCCAGAAGAGCAACTCCAAGACACATAATTGCCAGATTCACCAAAGTTGAAATGAAGGAAAAAATCTTAAGGGCAGCCAGAGAGAAAGGTCGGGTTACCCACAAAGGGAAGCCCATCAGACTAACAGCAGATCTCTCGGCAGAAACTCTACAAGCCAGAAGAGAGTGGGGGCCAATATTCAACGTTCTTAAAGAAAAGAATTTTCAACCCAGAATTTCATATCCAGCCAAACTAAGTTTCATCAGTGAAGGAGAAATAAAATCCTTTACAGATAAGCAAATGCTTAGAGATTTTGTCACCACCAGGCCTGCCTTACAAGAGACCCTGAAGGAAGCCCTAAACATGGAAAGGAACAACCGGTACCAGCCATTGCAAAAACATGCCAAAATGTAAAGACCATCGAGGCTAGGAAGAAACTGCATCAACTAATGAGCAAAATAACCAGTTAATATCATAATGACAGGATCAAGTTCACACATAACAATATGAACCTTAAATGTAAATGGACTAAATGCTCCAATTAAAAGACACAGACTGGCAAACTGGATAAAGAGTCAAGACCCATCAGTCTGCTGTATTCAGGAGACCCATCTCACATGCAGAGACATACATAGGCTCAAAATAAAGGGATGGAGAAAGATCTACCAAGCAAATGGAGAACAAAAAAAAGCAGGGGTTGCAATCCTAGTCTCTGATAAAACAGACTTTAAACCATCAAAGATCAAAAGAGACAAAGAAGGCCATTACATAATGGTAAAGGGATCAATTCAACAGGAAGAGCTAACTCTCCTAAATATATATGCACCCAATACAGGAGCACCCAGATTCATAAAGCAAGTCCTTAGAGACCTACAAAGAGACTTAGACTCCCATACAATAATAATGGGAGATTTCAACACTCCACTGTCAACATTAGACAGATCAACGAGACAGAAAGTTAACAAGGATATCCAGGAATTGAACTCATCTCTGCACCAAGCGGACCTAATAGACATCTATAGAACTCTCCACCCCAAATCAACAGAATATACATTCTTCTCAGCACCACATCGCACTTATTCCAAAATTGACCACATAATTGGAAGTAAAGCACTCCTCAGCAAATGTACAAGAACAGAAATTATAACAAACTGTCTCTCAGACCACAGTGCAATCAAACTAGAACTCAGGACTAAGAAACTCAATCAACACCGCTCAACTACATGGAAACTGAATACCTGCTCCTGAATGACTACTGGGTACATAACGAAATGAAAGCAGAAATAAAGATGTTCTTTGAAACCAATGAGAACAAAGATACAACATACCAGAATCTCTGGGACACATTTAAAGCAGTGTGTAGAGGGAAATTTATAGCACTAAATGCCCACAAGAGAAAGCAGGAAAGATCTAAAATTGACACTTTAACATCACAATTAAAAGAACTAGAGAGGCAAGAGCAAACACATTCAAAAGCTAGCAGAAGGCAAGAAATAACTAAGATCAGAGCAGAACTGAAGGAGATAGAGTCACAAAAAACCCTCCAAAAAATCAATGAATCCAGGAGTTGGTTTTTTGAAAAGATCAACAAAATTGACAGACCGCTAGCAAGACTAATAAAGAAGAAAAGAGAGAGGAATCAAATAGTCGCAATAAAAAATGATAAAGGGGATATCACCACCGACCCCACAGAAATACAAACAACCATCAGAGAATACTATAAATGCCTCTACGCAAATCGACTAGAAAATCTAGAAGAAATGGATAATTTCCTGGACACTTACACTCTCCCAAGACTGAACCAGGAAGAAGTTGAATCCCTGAATAGACCAATAACAGGCTCTGAAATTGAGGCAACAATTAATAGCCTACCACGAAAAAAAGTCCAGGACCAGATGGATTCACAGCTGAATTCTACCAGAGGTACAAGGAGGAGCTGGTACCATTCCTTCTGAAACTATTCCAATCAATAGAAAAAGAGGGAATCCTCCCTACCTCATTTTATGAGGCCAACATCATCCTGATACCAAAGCCTGGCAGAGACACAACAAAAAAAGAGAATTTTAGACCAATATCCCTGATGAACATCGATGCAAAAATTCTCAATAAAATACTGGCAAACCGGATTCAGCAGCACATCAAAAAGCTTATCCACCATGATCAAGTGGGCTTCATCCCTGGGATGCAAGGCTGGTTCAACATTTGCAAATCAATAAACGTAATCCAGCATATAAACAGAACCAAAGACAAGAACCACATGATTATCTCAATAGATGCAGAAAAGGCTTTTGACAAAATTCAACAGCCCTTTATGCTAAAAACGCTCAATAAATTCGGTATTGATGGAACGTACCTCAAAATAATAAGAGCTATTTATGACAAACCCACAGCTAATATCATACTGAATGGGCAAAAACTGGAAAAATTCCCTTTGAAAACTGGCACAAGACAGGGATGCCCTCTCTCACCACTCCTATTCAACATAGTGTTGGAAGTTCTGGCTAGGGCAATCAGGCAAGAGAAAGAAATCAAGGGTATCCAGTTAGGAAAAGAAGAAGTCAAATTGTCCCTGTTTGCAGATGACATGATTGTATATTTAGAAAAACCCATCGTCTCAGCCCAAAATCTCCTTAAGCTGATAAGCAACTTCAGCAAAGTCTCAGGATACAAAATTAATGTGCAAAAATCACAAGCATTCTTATACACCAGTAACAGACAAGCAGAGAGCCAAGTCAGGAATGAACTTCCATTCACAATTGCTTCAAAGAGAATAAAATACCTAGGAATCCAGCTTACAAGGGATGTAAAGGACCTCTTCAAGGAGAACTACAAACCACTGCTCAGTGAAATCAAAGAGGACACAAACAAATGGAAGAACATACCATGCTCATGGATAGGAAGAATCAATATCGTGAAAATGGCCATACTGCCCAAGGTTATTTATAGATTCAATGCCATCCCCATCAAGCTACCAATGAGTTTCTTCACAGAATTGGAAAAAACTGCTTTAAAGTTCATATGGAACCAAAAAAGAGCCCGCATTGCCAAGACAATCCTAGGTCAAAAGGACAAAGCTGGAGGCGTCACGCTACCTGACTTCAAACTATACTACAAGGCTACAGTAACCAAAACAGCATGGTACTGGTACCACAACAGAGAAATAGACCAGTGGAACAGAACAGAGTCCTCAGAAATAATACCACACATCTACAGCCATCTGATCTTTGACAAACCTGACAAAAACAAGAAATGGGGAAAGGATTCCCTATTTAATAAATGGTGCTGGGAAAATTGGCTAGCCACAAGTAGAAAGCTGAAACTGGATCCTTTCCTTACCCCTTATACGAAAATTAATTCAAGATGGATTAGAGACTTAAATGTTAGACCTAATACCATAAAAACCCTAGAAGAAAATCTAGGTAGTACCATTCAGGACATAGGCATGGGCAAGGACTTCATGTCTAAAACACCAAAAGCAACGGCAGCAAAAGCCAAAATTGACAAATGGGATCTCATTAAACTAAAGAGCTTTTGCACAGCAAAAGAAACTACCATCAGAGTGAACAGGCAACCTACAGAATGGGAGAAAATTTTTGCAACCTACTCATCTGACAAAGGGCTAATATCCAGAATCTACCAAGAACTCAAACAAATATACAAGAAAAAAACAAACAACCCCATCAAAAAGTGGGGAAAGGATATGAACAGACATTTCTCAAAAGAAGACATCCATACAGCCAACAGACACATGAAAAAATGCTCGTCATCACTCGCCATCAGAGAAATGCAAATCAAAACCACAATGAGATACCATCTCACACCAGTTAGAATGGCAATCATTAAGAAGTCAGGAAACAATAGATGTTGGAGAGGATGTGGAGAAATAGGAACACTTTTACACTGTTGGTGGGATTGTAAACTAGTTCAACCATTATGGAAAACAGTATGGCGATTCCTCAAGGATCTAGAACTAGATGTACCATATGACCCAGCCATCCCACTACTGGGTATATACCCAAAGGATTATAAATTACTCTACTACAAAGACACATGCACACGTATGTTTATTGCAGCACTATTCACAATAGCAAAGACTTGGAATCAACCCAAATGTCCATCTGTGACAGACTGGATTAAGAAAATGTGGCACATATACACCATGGAATACTATGCAGCCATCAAAAAGGATGAGTTTGCGTCCTTTGTAGGGACATGGATGCAGCTGGAAACCATCATTCTTAGCAAACTATCACAAGAAGAGAAACCAAACACCGCATGTTCTCACTCATAGGTGGGAACTGAACAATGAGATCACTTGGACTCGGGAAGGGGAACATCACACACTGGGGCCTATCATGGGGAGGGGGGAGGAGGGAGGGATTGCATTGGGGAGTTATACATGATATAAACGTTATGCACATGTACCCTAGAACTTAAAGTATAAAAAAAAAAAAAAAAAAAAAAAAAAAAAAAGACTAGCCTGGGCAACATAGTGAGACCCCATCTACAAAAAAAAAAAAAATAGCATGGTGCATTGGTGCATGTCTGTAGTCTTATCCACTCAGGAAGCTGAGGCAGGAGGATTGCATGAGCTCAGAGTTAGAGGTTACAGTGAGCTATGATTGTGCCACTGTGCAGCAGAGTGAGACCGTGTCTCAAAAATATTATAAGTAAACTTTTCAAAGCCTTTTCTTCTTTTCTGAGCATTTATTTTTATAGTCTATTACTGTTTTGTGGTTATAATTTCACCTCTGTCCAAATAATTTTAGTTTTAAAAAAATAATTTCTTTGTGTATTGTATTTTTGTTTGTTTTTCTATTTGATTTGGTTTCTTTATTTCATGATAGGAGCATTCCTTGGTTGTTTCTCAAACATTTAGCTAATACTAAAAATCTTGGAAACTCTGTGTGCATGGGTTTCACTGGAGGGCTGTTAGTTGAATATCAGATTTATTTTATTGAGACATTGCTGACTCTTAATATCTATAGCAGGGGCCCCAACTCCCAGGCTGTAGACTGGTAACAGTCTGTGGCCCATTAGGAACTGGGCCACACAGCAGAAGGTGAGTGGCAGGCCTGAGCTCTGCTTCCTGTCAGATCAGCAGTGGCATTAGATTATCATAGAGTGTGAACTCTGTTGTGAATTGTGCATACAGGGGATCTAGGTTGCACGCTCCTTATGAGAATCTAATGCCTGATGATCTGAGGTGGAACAGTTTCCTACTGAAACCATCGCCCCCACCCATGTTGTCTGTGGAAAATTGTTTTCCATGAAATCGCTTCCTAGTGCCAAAAAGGTTAGGGACCAGTTATCTATAGCCTTTTCTCTTGGGCTGTTTTCTCTTTCCAAAGAAGAGTCTTTCTCCTGCCTGGGAGGTACAAGTTGCTACTAGTTTTTGACAGTTAAACAAAGGAAGAGAACTGAGAGGTAGAGAGTGATCTCACTGCTTACTATAGAAATGCTCTTTAATTTACAGTAGCATTATATCCTGATGAACCCATTGGAAGTTGAGAATATCATAAGTCAAAAATGCACTTAGAGCCGGGCACGGTGGCTCATGCCTGTAATCTCAGCATTTTGGGAGGCTGAGGTGGGTGGATCACAAGGTCAAGAGATCAAGACCATCCTGGCCAACAGGGTGAAACCCTGTCTCTACTAAAATACAAAAAATTAGCCGGGCGTGGTGGCGGGCGCATGTAGTCCCAGCTACTCAGGAGGCTGAAGCAGGGGAATTGCTTGAACCCAGGAGGTGGAGGTTGCAGTGAGCTGAGATTGCGCCACTGTACTCTAGACTGGGTGACAGAGCGAGACTCTGTCTCAAAAAAAAAGAAAAAAATGCATTTAGTACACCTAACTTAATGAAGCCTAATCTAGCCTATCTTAAATGTGCTCAGAATGCTTACATTAGCCTACAATTTGGCAAAATCATCTAGCAGAAAGCCTATTTTATAATAAAGAGCTGAATACTTTATGTAATTTATCGAAAACTGTACTGAAAATAAAAACCAGAACGGTCATACCATACCCAAAGTACGGTTTCTACTGAATGCATATTCTTTTCCCACCATGGTAAAATCGAACTATTATAAATCAGGGACCACTGTATAAATTTAATCTCCCTGTTTTCGGTACAGTATCTTCTTTTTTTTTTTTGACCGAATCTCACTCTGTCATCCAGGCTGGAGTGCAGCAGCATGATCTCGGCTTACTGCAACCTCTGCCTCCCAGGTTCAAGCAATTCTTGTGCCTCAACCTCCCAAGTAGCTGGGATTATAGGCGTGCCCACCACCATGCCTGGCTAATTTTTATATTTTTAGTAGAGATGGAGTTTCACCATGTTGGCCAGACTGGTTCCTGAACTCCTGACCCCAAGTGATCCACACACCTCAGCCTCCCAAAGTGCTAGGATTACAGGTGTGAGCCACCGTGCCTGGCCGTCAGTACGGTATCTTATCCTCACACTCAGTTGTGCTTGTAGTCCCAGAGTCTGGTATCTGTCTGATTCAGTTTTTTTTTTTTTTTTGTAGAGAGTAAACTGCTTTTCTCCTGCCAGAGTGCAAGTCACAGAGTTGTAGAGGGACATCTAAAATCTCTTTTTTTTTTTGAGACAGAGTCTCGCTCTGTTGCCCAGGCTGGAGTGCCGTGGCACAATCACAGTTTACTGCAGCCTTGATCTCCTGGGCTCAAGTGATCCTCCCACCTCATCCTCCTCAGTAGCTGGGACTATGGGCATGTGCCACCAAGCCTGGCTAATTTTTAAAATTTTTTGTAAAGACAGTCTCTCCATGTTGCCTAGGCTGTTCTTGAACTCCTGGGCTCAAGTGATCCTCTTGCCTTGGCCTTCCAAAGTGCTGGGATTACAGGCATGAGCCACCACACCCAACAGGGCATCTAAAATCTAATTGTTCCTTATGTGGACTTTCTGTCATCCTTCTGATTTTAGCCTTACCCATAACTCTGCCCCATTTCTGGCCTCTTTATTGTGAATTATTTTTTTGTTGGTGTTCCTCTTTTGTGTGCATGTGGAGACAGTGCCTTGTGCTTTTTCGCCCAGGCTGGAATGCAGTGGTGCTATCTTGGCTCACTGCAGCCCTGACCTTGTGGGATTAAGCAGTTCTTCCCAGCTCAGCCTCCCAAGTAGCTGGAACTACAGGCATGCTGACCACCACACCTGGCTAATTTTTGTGTTTTTTGTAGAGATTGGGTTTTTCTGTTGCCCAGGCTGGTCTCAAAATCCTGGGCTCAAGCAATCTACCTGCCTTAGCCTCTTGAAGTGCTGGGATTACAGGCATGAGCCACCATGGCTGGCTGGTGTCTCTCTATTAACTACACGTTATGTTTCAACTTTCTCTGTTCTGCTAAGTCAGAAACTATACTTCTGCTTTGCATCTTCCAAGCTTTTGTTAACTTTTTTGTTTTCTTTTATCTCTTCCAGCCATTATCTTCAGTGTTTATAATTTTTAACATTTCTTTACTGTCATGTTAGTGGGGTTTTGGGAGCAAGTGAAGATAAATGCATGTATCCAGTCTTTGATTTTTAATTAGAAATCCTTCAATTTTTAAAAATTGAGACAATTTAAACAAAATAGCTTGAAAATAAAAAGACTTAAGAGTTTGGTGCTATATGGATTTCTCCAGAAGCAAACTTCATTTAAGAATGTCCTATTTTCCATTTGGCTGCAGCATCTTTGCCCCTTTCTGCACAATTTGTGTTAGCACATACAGGGCCTGTGATGTTGGGAAAGGTCAGTTTTCCTGGCACCTGGCAAATTACAGTTGTGTGTCTGCTGAAATCTCCAATGTCAGGCAGAGTCTTGTTTTTCTTCCTAAGCCATTTCTGAAATACAACATGTATTTATTAACATAATAAATTTCTACTTCATAGCTCAATATTGAGTCTAAATCAGAGGAAATTTTTGTGATCAATCAGATAGAGCTTTAGCCTTGTGCCATGTGTATCCAATAGAATGCTTTTAGTTGCAAAATAATAGTAAATATACCTAGCTAAAACAAGAAAGGGGATTTATTAATTAACTGGAAAGTTTAGAGAGAGGTCAGTCTTCACATGTTGTTTGGTCAAGTCTGTGGCTCTGTTGCTCTGCAGTTCTCTCAGCTCTGCTCTAATCTTTGTTTTTAGTCTGACTTCCCTTACAGTTGTAAAATGGCTACAGGAGTTCCAGGTATCATATTTCATATCACATCATTCAGTAGAAGAGTGAGTTTCTTTCCGAGAAATTTCTAGAAAACATGTCTAGACCTACTGGCTTGAATTAAGTCCATGCTGACCCTTGAACCAGTAAGGTGGAGCATTTGCACTGAGTAACTTGTATCTGAGTCTCATGTCCCATTTCTAGAGCAAGGGTAGTAATACTTCCCCAAAGTTTGTAGAGTGTGTGGCAGGAGTGATACTCAGAAATTAAAATAGGGAACATGGATGTTGGGGAGGTAACCACAATATCCTTTAGTTGTGATTGTTTTTTGCTTTTAATTTTCTTGTTTTTTCTTTATTTGAGACAGGGTCTTGCTCTGTCGCCCAGGTGCGAACAGGGCTCACTGCAGCCTTTGAACTCTTGGGCTCAAGTGGTCCTCTTACTTCACCTCCTGAGTAGCTGGGACTATAGGCTCATACCACCGTGCCTGGCTAATTTTTATTATTTTTATTTTTATTTTTGTAGAGACAGGTGTCGCCGTGTTGTCTGCGCTGGTCTCGAACTATTGGGCTCAAGGGATCCTCCTGCCTCCGCCTCCCAAAGTTCTGAGATTATAGGTCTGAGCCACTGTGCCCAGCCTTTCTTTGGTTCTTTCTTTTTTTTTTTTTTTTTTTGGCCTTTAGAGACTTTTTAATTCTACCTTTTGATAGTCCCTCCTAAAGAAACTTTTCTTCTCCGTTTCTCTTTCATCCTTCCTTACCTCCTTTCTCTTGTCTTAATGAATCCTGAGAAAAAAAAAATTGTGTTTCTGGTTGCCTGACAAGATGCCTCTTTCTGAGAGGAAGGGTTCTATGTTTTCTTCCTTCATATACTGTTTCATCTGATTTCCCTTTTCCACATATGCTTATTGAATGACAATAATACAAGCATAGAGTCTTTTCCTTAATGTGCTATTATTATGTTTGTTTAATTTTTGTTTTTAGTGTACCTTGTAGTTTCTTCATCTTGAGACAGTGTTGTCTGGTCTTTTGAGATACCTTGTTAGTCATTGGTGTTTTGTAATTTCTTTGTGTCTTAGTTGGGATATGTTATGCTGGTGATTCCTCAATCTGATGATTAATGGCTTTCATCATTTTTGGAAAATTCTCAACTATTATCTGTTCAAACATTGCTTTTTTTCCCCTTTGTATTCTCTTCTTGATTTGATAGAAGATGTTGCTAGACATTTTCATCCTCTCCTGTGTATTTCTTAGTCCCATTTGCTTATTTTGTGTCTCCTTATCTCTGTTCTGCATTCTAAGTAATTTCCTAAACTCTATTTTCCTTTTAAAAACTAATTATTTCTTTATCTGTATCTAATCTGCAGTTTAACCCAGTGTGTATTTTTTTTTATTTCAATGCTCATAAAATTCTGTTTGTTTTTTCCTTTCCCTCAGATCTGCCTGGTCTTTTGATATTGTCTTTATTTTATTTTTATTTTCTATTGTCTTTCTTTTTCTCTCATATTTTATAATGTCTCTTATGTGTTTAATAATTTTAAATATACTTATTTTATAATTTCCATCTGCACTATCAGCTGAAATTTTTTGATGTCTAATCCTACTAATTTTTGTGTCTGCTGTCCCCTTATGGTGAATTATTTCTTCTTGTGCTTTACAGCTTTAGATTATGAGCTTATCTTTAGTGAGGCTTTTTTTAAATATGGGAATTCTGTAGGTCCGGAATAGTTTTACATTTGCTTCTGCTAGTTATCTCAGGAATATTATCAGCTTGGGATCACCCTTTTTATACATTTCTGAGCCTTGAATTTCTTGGATCATGCAGGTAGTATAAACTTGAACTTCAAACCATTGTAAAGGCTGGCCCAGGATTTAAGTTATTGGTGTAGATTTTTTTTGTTCACCTAGAACCTAGACCAAGATAGTTATGTTTACTTGGGGAATTTGGTTTTATGAGGGTCTTTTAGTTCTAACTTTCTGTGTCCCAGGGTTGGTGCTCATTCCAGCCAGTTAATAGGTATTAAAATTCAAATGTCTTGGTTATTGAGGCTGGTAAATCTCCCCTGAGTAACTATAATCAGTTTCTGCTTACTGTTCTGGATTACAGTTCCTGTCTTGTTTTTGGCCTATGAATGTTTAATTTCTTACTATGCATTTAAAGGAATGTTTGTTTGATTTAATCCAGCATTTTGAGATATTTGAGGATGCCCTAGATCTGGTTCAACACGGAATACACAGATTTGAGGCAGAAATTTGCATGCAGGAGATTTTTTTCGGCAGCCCTCTTGGCAACCAACCTCTGTGGGGAAGTGAAGGATTGTGAAGCAGATTCAACAGAAGGAGAAGCTAATCCATAGTGCAGCTGCATCCAAGACACCAGTCGATCCTATGGGGAGCTCCAGACCTGGGATTAACCTGCAAAGAAGTCCCAAATCTAGGTACGGGGGCCAGGTCTTTGTACTTCAAGGAGTCCAGCTTCTCATAGTATCTCCTATTAATATGAGGACAGCCACCACTGAGCTCAGGAATATGGTTGCCCTTTTCATCAGTGTATTGCTTACGGTTTGGGAAATGTAATGCCCTTTGAGCCCTCTCATAGAGCATAGTCAGTAGGCAGTTTTCAGCCTTCCTTCATATATACTCTCTAGCATGTCCACTTCTTTGGAACCTTTCATTCCCTAAATTTACTGTCTGCCACAGCAGTTCTGCCATTTCTCCTTCACTTACTGTGCGCCTCCACTTTTTCCAAACTTTCAAGAGCCATCTTAATATTGTAGTATCATTTCCAGGGGTCTTGTCAGGGTGTTAAATTCAGTATAATGGGAGAGTGCTCTCAGTTAGGTAAGTCTTCTTTTATCCAACTTCATATTCTATTTCCCTTGGTCCAGTGTCTTCAGAATCCAGCCTTATGTCTGTTCTTCCAGCTCTTGCTTTACATGTTGACTAAGTTGTGCAGCTCTTTCAGCCATATAGTCCTTTTCCTCCTCAGCAGATTCAGCACTTCCCAAACATGGTTATTTGTGATTGGTCTGGAGGTCAAGAACCAGAGGTGGAGGTAGATCTGGGAAGACATAGGTTATCTTGTAAGGAAGAGGCATGTGCTTCATCTTGAGCAAAGGAAAGGCTAATTTCTGCAGGATCAGATAGTTCCTGGGACTCTGGGACTCCAGAGATTCAAGATTTTTAAAGGTATCATCCAACTCTCAGGGTTCTGTGCCTTCCCAATCAGAATGCTGACCCTGGTGTCATACAGTTCAATATTCATGTATGACTGTCTGTTTCTTGATTATTCTTTTATATTCCATAATATTAGTGTTAACTTCTATACTGTGAACAAGGCTTCTGTGTAATGAGTTGGTCATCATTCAAATGATACCTTCATGGAAACCAGTGGGGCTGTGTACCTGCATGCCCTGTGGCTCAAGAGCAGTGTTCCTACCTAGTAGAGCAATTGAGGAGCTATAAGGGCCCTACTTAGTGCCACATATTGATACATCTGTCTTTTTGTCTTTAACATTTATTGGGTGTTTATTGGGTACCAGTCTCTGTGCTAGAGGCATTATCTCATTTGATCACAACCTGTGTGATAATGACTTTTAGTATCTTCATTTTCCAGATAAAGTAGCTGAATCTTTGACAAGTTAAGTTACTTGCCTTGTTATATAACTAAGAAAAGACAGAGCTGGCATTTAAACCCATGCATTCTGTTTCTTGAGTCACATTCTTAAAACATTATGCTATACTGGATCTCTCTCCTTGAATATTGATAATAGTTATTTTTACTTTTCTTTGGTGAACTTGGTCTTTTCTTCCATTCCTATGATGTTTCTACTTGATGACGATTTTATCATCTTGCCATAGTCTTGTCTTTTTCACTTTTGATGGAATGGCAAATTAATTGTATTTAAATAAGAAAATTGGAAAAGTGTCAAATGCTTAATCAAGCTAGTTATTATAAAGGCTTTCCCATTGCAGAAGTACTATTTGCTATAAACAAAGTAGAAAATACTGTTAAAAACTATTGATACATCAAAAAGTTATAATATTTGACATGTTCTCTATTTTTTTCTGAAATAGGTATTGCATATTTTAGATGGGTAGGGTTTTACAGTACAATCATTAATGAGCAATTTGGGAGTATTTATCAAAACCTTTAGTAACTCTTCTCTGAACTCTCTTATGTGCAATATAGAGTATCCTCAATTAAATTTTAGAAGGGCTGATTAGAATTGAGTACGTCTTTTTGATCCTTAAGATATAGAAACAAGAGATTGCAATTTAGTTTATGGAGGGATTGCCTATTCATAATAATACAAAATAATTGTATATCTATGATACGAAAATTTTAAAAATGTTTTATTATTATTTTTCTAAACGAGGAGAAACTCAGGTATTAAAACTTTATGGGAGAACATGATAGAGAAAAAAAGGTCAAAAAAGGACCTTAATCCGGGTGGAATGGCATGGGCCTGCAGTCTCATTTTACTGGGGAGGCTGAGGTGGGAGGATTGCTTGAGCTTAGGAGTTCATGACCAGCCTGAGCAACATAGTGAGACCCTGTCTCAAAAGGCATTTTAGGGAAAAAAGGTGAGAAATGATCTAGAGTGTAGATCCTTATAGTGTAGTATCTGGTATATAGAGGTAAAAGCGGGACCCACCTGCATAGGAAATATCTCTTAGTTGGTATATACTATGCATTTTAATATTCTGGATACTAACCTACTTTAAATGGCAAAATATGTGCTCTCATTGAATGAAAGCCCTGCAATTAGATAGTATGTATTGATTTCATTTCCTGAATCTGAACATTAATTGTATGATTATTTAGAGGTTTTTAAAAATGTATTATTAGGCCGGGCGCGGTGACTCAAGCCTGTAATCCCAGCACTTTGGGAGGCCGAGACGGGCAGATCATGAGGTCAGGAGATCGAGACCATCCTGGCTAACCCGGTGAAACCCCGTCTCTACTAAAAAATACAAAAAACTAGCCGGGCGAGGTGGCGGCGCCTATAGTCCCAGCTACTCAGCAGGCTGAGGCAGGAGAATGGCGTGAACCCGGGAGGTGGAGCTTGCAGTGAGCTGAGATCCGGCCACTGCACTCCAGCCTGGGTGACAGAGCAAGACTCCGTCTCAAAAAAAAACAACAACAACAACAAAAAAAGTATTATTATTATTATTTTGTGTGTGTGTGTGTGAGACAGGATTTCTCTCCGTCACCCAGGCTGGCGTGTAGTGGCATCATCGGCTCACTGCAACCTCTGCCTCCCAGGCTCAAGCCATCCTCCAACTTCAGCCTCCCAAACAGCTGGAACTACAGGCATGTACCACCACGCCTGCCTAATATTTGTATTTTTAGTAGAGACAGAGTTTTGCCATGTTGCCCAGTATGGTCTCAAACTCTGAACTCAAGTGATCCACCCACCTCGACCTCCCAAAGTGCTGGGATTACAGGCGTAAGTCACTGTGCGAGGCCAAGAGTTCTTAACATTAAAAAATTTTATTTCCCATATTATGAGAGAGATATTTCTTATACTTGTCATTGAAAAATATAGCTACACTTTTCTTTCATTTTTACTAATCAGTAGACTATTTTTAGACCAGTTTTAGGCTGACAGAAAAATTGAGTGAAAAGGACTGAGCTTTCCTTTACCCCCTAATTCCTTCCCTTCCAGTTTCCCTCTATTATTAACATCCTCATCAATGTGATACATTTGTTACAATTGATGAATAAACATTGATACATTAACTAAAGGCCATAAGTTTACCTTAAGATTCATTCTTTTATTGTACTATTCTATGGGTTTTGACAAATGTTATCTTTTTTATGTGTATCCAGCATCACAGTTCATACAGAATAGTTTCACTGCCTTAGAAATCCCCTATGGGGTTTTGAAGCGAAAAGAACAGGTCTTTTTCTACTAACCTTCCCATTCGAACCCCTCTGAGAAACTTGTGTGTCTTTTTAGAATTGTCTTGCCAGTTTGGCTTTTTAATGAACAATGAATTTTAGATTTCTTTCCATATAAGTACATGTAGATACTTCATATTTTTTTTTTCCAGTGGCAGCATAGTAAACAATCTTGAAACTTCTTAAAGGAAGGAATTACTAGGTAAATATGAGGACCAATAGTGCATTTTTGTTGAGTAGTGCTCGGAGAAGAGTACTATGAGGTAGCATATCTAATGCTATACAATAGCACCAGTTTGGTATGGAAATTAAATGGTATAATTTAAGCATTTAGGATTATTGAACACAGAATAACATGTTATTAACTAGAAGATGAAGCAAGTGCTCTGACATATGTATATATGTATTATGTCCATTTCATAAGCACATTTGTCTAATAGAAAAGCTTTTGCTTAGTATTGTACAAGACTTAATAATTTCTCATCCTTGATATTTTAAGCCTTTAAGCAACTTTCATTGATTATGTGATTAAATGCTTCTTAAAATAACAGATATCTTAGGTTTTCTCTTTGAAATATGAAGCTTGAAAAAATGTGAATTAGTGAAGTTTTAAGGGTGTTTAATGAAAGTACCAGGCATTGTTTTAAGCTTTCTTATAAAATTGTAGGAGTATTTGCTGGGCTTGGTGCAGTGGCTCACGCCTGTAATCCCAGCACTTTGGAAGGTGGAGGTGGGTGGATCACATGAGACCCAGGAGTTCCAAGACTAGCCTGGGCAACACAGTGGGACCCCATCTCTACAGAAAAATAAATTAGCCGGGCATGGTGGCATACAGCTGTAGTCCCAGCTACTCTGGAGGCTAAAATAGAAGGATTGCTTGAACCTGGGACATCAATGTTGTAGTGAAGTGTGATTGTGCCACCGCACTCTAACCTGGGTGACAGAGCAAGACCCTGACTTAAAAAAAAAAAAAAAAAGAGTGTTTGTTTGGTATATGTTTATGTTAGAAATAAAAATTAATTACCATTTGGTATGGTTTGAATGTGTTCCCCAAAAGTTTATGTGTTGGAAGTTTAATTGCCAGTATAACAGTATTAAGAGATGGGAACTTTAAGAGGTGACTTGGTCATAGGGCAGAACCGTCATAAAAGGATTCATGCCATTATATAGAGAATTAGTTCTCTAGGAAGTCAGTTGTCAAGAGAATGTGTTATTATAAACATGAGCTCAGCTTACTCTTGTGGTCTCTCTGTCTTGCATGCCTGCTTGCCCGTGTACCATGTTATGATGCAGCAAGAAGGCCCTCACCAGAATGGGCCTCTTGACCTTTTACTGGCCAGCCTCAGAATGGTAAGAAGTACATTTCTGACTGGGTGCAGTGGCTCATGCCTGTAATCCCAGCACTTTGGGAGACCGAGGCAGGCGGATCATGAGGTCAGGAGATCGAGACCATCAAGGCTAACATTGGTGAAACCCTATCTCTACTAAAAATACAAAAAATTAGCCGTGCATGGTGGCAGGCGCCTGTAGTCACAGCTACTCGGGAGGCTGAGGCAAGAGAATGGCGTGAACCCAGGAGGCGGAGCTTGCAGTGAGCAAAGATCGCACCACTGCACTCCAGCCTGGGTGACAGAGACTCTGTCTCAAAAAAAATAATAATAATAAAAATAAATAAGTTTATTTTCTTTATAAATTACCCAGTCTATGGCATTTTGTTATAGTAACACAAAGTGGACTAAGATACCATTTGATTGACCTGATATACTTTTAAACTTAATTGTGAAAGAAATAGAACTTCATGACAATTCAAATAAAAAAATGGACTATCTTTTGGTTATTTTCTTTTATTTATGTTATTCCATGGAAGGGAACATGCTTTTAAAAAAAAAAAATATGATAGGCCGGGCATGGTGGGCTCACGGCTGTAGTCCCAACACTTTGGGAGACTGAGGTGGGCGATGACGAGGTCAAGAGATTGAGACCATCCTGGCCAACATGGTGAAACCTGTCTCTACTAAAAATACAAAAATTCGCTGGGCGTGGTGGCACACACCTGTAATCCCAGCTACTCCAGAGGCTGAGGCAAAGGAATCGCTTGAACCCAGGAGGCGGAGGTTGTAGTGAGCTGAGATTGCACCACTGCACTCCAGCCTGGGTGACAGAGCAAGACTATGTCTCCAAAATAAAAAAAAAAAAGTAAAACCATATGATAAATCTATTTTGTATTTTTCTTGCCTTTCATATGTACCATTCAATAATGCTGACAGTATAAACTTTGATGAATCAATTAAAAATCAGTTTATACTCGTATCTGTAACAGCATTATTCATAATAGCCAAAAGGTGGAAGCAACCCAAGTATTCCTAGATGACTGGATAAACAACATGTGACATTACATACAATGGAATAGTATTTAACCTTGAAGAGGAAGGAAATTCTGACACATGCTACAACATGGATGAACCTTGAGGACATTGTGCTGTGTGAAACATGCCAGGTACAAAAAGGCAAATACTGTGTGATTCTACCTATATGAGGTACTTGGAGTGGTCATAGTCACAGAAACAAAGTAGAATGGTGGTTGCCAGTGACTGGGGGAAGGCAGAAATGGAGAGCTGTGTAATGGATATAGAGTTTCAGTTTTGCAAGATGAAAAACTTCTGGAGACTGTTTGCATGACAATGTGAATGTTGGCCCACTACTGAACTGTACACTTAAATTGCCATTTAAGATGGAAAATTTTATGTTAATATGTATTTTACCACAATTAAAAACTAAGAAAAATCAATTTACTTAAAGATAAACAGAGGCAACTAATTTTCTCTAGGGGGATGTTCTAGCAAGGCATGGAGAAATCTGAAAGTTTAAGTGACTATTCTTAAAAATGTATTATCACATTTCCTAAATATTTAAGTTTAGGAATATGCTGCTAATGTCAACTACCAAGAGCCTGAAGAGGGAGATGATCATTTTGGTCATTACTGTCTGCTCTTAAAAGGACATAGACTTAATACTTTTTATATATTCATAAAAGTTTTCTTTCAAATACCACTTGAACATTTATTTGTATTGACTGAAGTTTTGTGTATATGGTGTATACTTAAGTAATCTAATCTAGAGTTGTAAGATGTAACTGGCCTAGTTAAAAAGAAGATACCTATGTCATAGCGCTGCAATGCAGGTTGAAAAGTGTCAGTCTACCCATAACAGAAGTTCGAGGATGTGAGGAAAACCACCAATTTGCCTAAGAGGAAAGAAGCAAACTACATGCTTAAAATTACTCTTTGTTTTTCTCAGAATAAGGAAATAATTTGATAACCAAAAATAGTATTAGTTTAAGATTAGCTACCAAAGCTAGGTTATTATTTCCAACATTCTTTAGCAACTGAGTTCTGAGACAAGAGTTAATAAAAAACGTGATTAGATATGTTTATTCTCCCTCTGTATCACTAGTGGTCAGCTTTTGTTTGTAGTATGTGTAGAAGAGTTCTTAAAAAAATAAAAATAATTACAAAACCCCAATTTTGTGCATAGTTATACCATTTAGTTACATACTATATATATACAACTGTCATCAAATTATTATAATAATAAATGCAAAGGTGAGTAGAGCACCTGATTAATCTTGGACAGAGATTTTATCTTATTTATCATTGTGATTCCATTACATAGCACAGTGCCAGACATATAAAATGCTATTAATATATGTTTGAAAGAATGAATTAATTAATGACTAAATCTGTGTGTATATGCCAATTAGTGTAGTGGGATACACACCATTTTCATCTGTAAATTTTTCTTTTGTTAGCATATTTTATTTTCTTTCTCTACATATTTGACTTCTTTTAAAAGTTCATTATACATTATTTTAAGTAGTTTTATTTTTTAGTAGGCTCTCATAACACATAAACAAAGATATATTTATCAAACATTTATACATTGTTTACTGTGTACCTGGTGCTGTTCTCAAACCATTTAATCCTCATAAAAACCCTATAAGGTGGTTACTGCTAATATTCCATTTACAAGAGGAAACTGAGGCACAGAGAAGTTAGGTACTTGCTCAAGGTTATCCCACTAGTAAGTGTCACAGCTGGGACTTGAACTCATGTCTGAGTTCCAAAGTTTATGTGTTTAACCACTACACTAGACAGACTCCTATTTTTAAAAAGTACCAGCTCTTCCCAGCACTTTGGGAGGCCGAGACGGGCGGATCACGAGGTCAGGAGATCAAGACCATCCTGGCTAAAACTGTGAAACCCCGTCTCTACCAAAAAATACAAAAAACTAGCCGGGTGAGGTGGCGGGCGCCTGTAGTCCCAGCTACTCGGGAGGCTGAGGCAGGAGAGTGGCGTAAACCTGGGAGGCGGAGCTTGCAGTGAGCTAAGATCCGGCCACTGCACTCCAGCCTGGGCGACTGAGCGAGACTCCGTCTCAAAAACAAAAAAAAAGTACCAGCTCTAAAAATTATTTCCATCTCCAGAAGATCACCCTTACTAGTGGGGCTTTTGTTGTTATTTACAGTAAATTTTATTAAAATTGAAATTTTCAAATGGTAATATTCACTGTACTTGTCTTTTATCATCAAGCTCTTTAGTGAGTATACTGTTTTATTTTAAAAAGTGATATTTATTATAAACATATTTGATGTCTGTATGCTAATAATTATATTGATAAAAGGTTGATATTGGGAAAATTTGTCATTATTTCAAAATGTGATGGAATATGTATGGGTGACTGTTGGAGTGCTTTTCTTTCTGTTGGTATTGGTAAAGTATTCTTTCTGGCTGAAGCATCTCTGAAATATCAGAGGAAAAATGGGAGGTGGAATCCAGAGGAACTGGAATTTTAGACATCTTTCAATTGTTTTTGTCATTTGTGTTAAGTACCTAATGAATTTTGAACCTGGTAATGCCCATATCTGCTATTTTGGTACCTGAGGAACTGGAGTGTTTCTATTCTTTGCCTTGTTTAGTGGTCTTGGAAAGAGGTCTGAAGATTCAAACTCTAGTCTAGTTTAAGTTTGTGTTTGCTAGTTTACAAATCAAGGTGCTTAAATTCACATTTTATTTACTGCTATATGCACCTCTTTTTAAAAGCCTTTTGCGATATTTTTTGGCATTTTGATTGTTTAAAGCCCTCAGATAGCCTAATTAAAAATGAGATGTCCAAATTCACTGAGGCATCTGTTAAATAAAACCTGTCATTTAAAAAAAATAAAGGAATTGTCTGTTTTATTCTATAGCCACAGCAGAAGGGTTAAATATGGATAGAACACTATTTGTCCTTTTAGATATTACTGTTTTAGAAGGAGATAATAGCTACACTTTCTTTTTATGCCTTCCCTCTTTCCCTAAATAATTAGTACTTTTATAAATATAGTATCTGGCAGAAATTGATTTATGTTAAATATCAAAAACAGCAATCAATAGTGACAGTGGTCCATGTATATTAGTATTTTCCAAAGTATGTTCCATGGGAGGTGGCTTGCTGTAATATGGTTTTATAATCATACGTAGAGGAACAATTGCATAAACACTGCCCCTTCCAACATACAAACATGCATCTGTTAACACACAGGCTTTGGAGAGTCACAGTATACATAATTTATTAATGGTACTAAGAAGTCCTGTGGTAATAAAAATGGATTTAATTTTGTTTAGCTCAACATTTCCCACATTGTTTGATCTCAGAACCTTTTCTTTCCTAATCTTGTGGTTGTCTGATGCACTTTGTGCTCCACAGATGACTCTTTGGTGTATAAAGCTATATTCTGTGACAGTATAACAGTAGATCTGTTATTTTGATGAGGTTTCAGAAAAGTAGCCCATCAAAAATATGCCATTATTAGTTCATTCATGGTTAATAAATGGATTTTAGGAATGACATTTAAAAGTTATTAGAAATTTGAGGTACAATGCATCTTCCTTGAATTTATATAACATTGGACCTTGCATTTATAGACCTATTACTTACCAAGGACTTTAATCTCTCACTTGATATATAATGAGAGAATGGTAAACCTCATTATTTTTGACTAATCAGAGAAGCTAGGCAAATCCAAGATAGTATTAAAAAAAAAACAATAGTTTTTAAAGAAATGCAGTGTTATCACTGCAAATACTGTATCTAAAATTATGCCAACAAAATAGTCCAAAGTAGAAGATTCTGAGTGGAAATCCTTTAAAGAATAAATAACAGTGACTTGTAATTAGTTCAGTTGGAAATATATAGGTACTTCTGAAATAAATGACATTATGTAAAATTTTTTTTCAAAAGTTTTAGCTTTTATTACATGTATCTTATTTACAGTATTTACTTGCTAAACCATTTCTTTATAGAGTAGTCTATTTCAAATTTCTAATATGGTATGGCTCGTAAAAATTTACTGAGTGATCTGTATCCTAATTGAGAATAGAATAAAACATGGAAATAAGGCAGGGGAGAGATCTCTAATGAAGGAAGGGGAAGAAATTTCTTTTGAGCAGTGATAAAAATAGCAAACAAGAACAAACATTTGACTATTATCGCTGAAAGGAGTGATTAATAATTAACTAAAAGGAAAAGCATCTGCTTCTTGAGTTCTGTAAAAGTCCAGATTGAGGGCAAACTATTAAATCACAATAGCAATCAAAAGACAAGAAAGAAAAATGAAAACATGGTGGAAGAGAAAGATGAAATTGTAGCAACCAGGATGGTTAGATATCGGGGAGGCCCCAAACAGATAACATCCCCCAGAAGAGTCAGCATTAAAAGATGCAAAAGCCCCAGAAAAAGTAGATAAATCATGTCATTCTTGTTTTTACACTGAAGATATAGATACATTACACCTCGGTTGAAGTGTGGTGTTGGGGCTAGGAAAGGGACTCGTGGAATTGCGATAGTCCTTAAAGTACTACCTTTTTACATGCCAAATGTTTATCTCTAGAATATATCCAGAGTAGCTCATTCTCCAGTCTTTGTTTTTGTATTTTTAAAACAGCATTTACACATTTGTTTCCTAAAATCCCATCATATCAGTTGGTTTTACCAGGCTTTAATAGACCTTATGTGTTGAGATTCCCTCAATTCCCTTTTTGCTTCCGTTGTTTCTTTTTATTCCTTTGTGATGTAAGACAGCATAGTAGCATCACCTCATCTTACAGGAATGGGGAAATCAGGTTGAAGGTTAAGTGTCTTGTGTACGGAGTGAAAGGAAGGCTTTCAAGTGTAGCTTAGAAAACAGGAGTTTGGTATTTTTATAGGGAAAAAATATGGCTAATTTAGCAGGTTTTCTGAATTAAACTTCTTATGCTTTATTGTACGCTTAAGTATTAAATCTTTCAAGTATTCTCTATGTCAGTACTGACTAATCTGCCTTCAGTTATATAATGGATAGCCGATCCAGCCTTTCCTTTTAAGAAAATCCTTGATGTATTACACCATTAGAACAAATTCTAACATTTGGTGTTCATTAGTGTTGTAACCGAAACAAAAACATTTTAATGGTTAATCCCAGAGTATTTTGAAGTTAGTGTAATTTTGCAGGAAAGGTATTTAAGCCTTAGTATCATTTGCAAATAGGACACGAGCCAATTTTCAAAGCTGTTTCTTAGTGAGACATTTGAGTTTTTCTGAATGCAAAAAAAGGATTATGCAGCATTATGCCTTGTGACAAGGAAACAGAATGGAACAATTACAATGAGATTTGTATTGATAATCGTATTTCTGTGTGAGTCGTTTAAGTTACTGGGAAGCAAAGTGAGATTAAGAATAACCCCCTAGCAGCTTCAACAATCGCTTAAATTTAGTTGTAGACCACGAAAGAAGTGTTTTTAGTATAAAAAAGGATGGGAATTGCTGGGCAGCAATTAAAACTTCAAACTCAACATTTAGGGTTTAGCCAACTGAATTTACTAAAAGGGAATGCTTTAACTTTTTAACTCTATATTTCAGGAAAATTGCTAATTGTAATTTATTAAGGTAAAATGACTTTTTGTGATGTAGTGTTAAAAAGGTCAAATCTCCACTTAAAATATTAGGTTGGTGCAAACGTAATTGCAGTTTTTGCCATTGCTAGCTTTTGGTAGTGCTAAAGAGCTTTGCAAAAATGATTTTTCTTTTAAAGAATATTTAAATTAATTTACTTTGCTTTTGGTAAATACCAAAGAAAGGCACAGTGAAGTATTGTAAGTGCATTCAAAATCGATTCTTCAGTTCATTTGTCATCCTGAAGCAAAAAAGAAAAAAAGGAAGTGTAAGACAATTATTAGATGGATAGTAAATATAATCTAATGATTTATATGTTGTTTTGACATTTAACCATGGATACTGTTGCTTAAAAGGACTCTTTAAAGAAAATCTCAGCATGTTTTTTTATTCAAAATTGTTTTGACTTAGGTATTTTTTCCATGTAAGAGACAAAAATCCCACAAATATTAAATCCATTTCAACAAGTGTTTTGGAAACATTATGTAGATTTTTAATGCAGTTTACGTTACCACAATACATATTTCTTAATGCTGTGCTTTGTGAGTTTCTGGAGTTTTGAACAATATGTTTAGGTCATTTTGAATTATTTTTGTTATGACTGTGAACTGATTTGTTTATGTGTGTGTATTTGTGTGTTTTGGCTCTATCTGTATCTCAACAAGACCATTTAATGTCAGCTGTATCACAAGATAATTTACTTTTTTCTCCCTCTATGATATATAACTTTGGGGGTAGAAATTTGTTTTGGAGTGTAATTTTTGGAACTGTATTAGCCACTTGACATGCTTTAATATTCAAAACAATTCACAGTGAATCTGGATTTTTAGTGACTAGTCAATGTCCTTGGCAGACATTTTTGTTTTGATTGATGAAGTTCATTTTATCAGTTATTCTTACAAGGCTTGTACTTTTTGTATGCGGTCTAAAAAAATCTTTGCCTAGACTAGCCTAAGGTCTTGAAGATTTCTTTCTATTTTTCTTCTAGAAATTTTGTAGTTTTTGGCTTTTTCGTTTAGGTCTATAATCCATTTTGAGTTAATTTTTATGTATGTTGACTATGGATTTTTTTCTGTTTTCAAAATGTTTGTACAGAGAGACAACTTTAGTGACAGTGTGGAAGTTGCAATGAAAAGAGTGAAAAGGCCTGGTGTGGTAGCTCATGCCTGTAATCCCAGCACTTTGGGAGGCCAAGGTGGGCGGATCACCTGAGTTCAGGAGTTCGAGACCAGCCTGGCCAACACGGCAAAACCCCGTCTCTACTAAAAATACAAAATTAGCTGGGTGTGGTGGCACATGCCTGTAATCCCAGCTACTCGTGAGGCTGAGGCAGGAGAATCACTTGAACCTGGGAGGCAAAGGTTGCAGTGAGCCGAGATCATGCCATTGCACTCCAGCCTGGGCAACAAGAGCGAAACTCCGTCTCAAAAAATGAAAGAGTGAAAAGACAGGGAATATGAGTTCATAATGACTAGAACTAGGATAGCAGTTCTGCATATCAAAAAAGCAGGGAAGAGGAGAGATTTGATGACATTTTAGAGACAGAATGAATTGGATGGGGAGTGAGCACGGAGGTAGAAGTAAAGATGAATCTAAGGCTTATGGTTCCAGAAAGTAGTATGGCCTGTGGCAAAAACTGGAATAGAGGACAAACGGAAGTTTTATGATTCTCCATTGTGATGAATGGAGAAGAGTTCTGTTTTCGAACTGTTGAGTTTATGTGATAGCAGGACATTCTGTCCTTGTCCACATGTATACATGTTGAGGAACAGCCAGATTCTTAGTGAAAACATTTTTTCTTTAATTCACTGTGACTAATTTTTTACGTTATTACATAATTTCCATTGTGATAATTTTTGTAGCTTTTCATCAGTATTTAAATTTTGTTGTGAAACTATTATATCTACGATATAAAATAATGGTTTAAAAAATGCCACTAAAGTGGTTTCTACTGTATTTCTCTCCTCTGTTTTCAATACAACTTGACCACTAATAAGGATATTCTGTCAGTATTTGTCTAGATATGCAGACATCTCATATTATTCTTTCCACAGAGGTAAAATTGTATTATCCTTATTTATTTTGATGCTCATATTATCCCAGGCATGGCCAGTGGAAATGATATACGTTAAGCTAACTATTATGTCTTTTTGACATGTCCTCATGGTTATTTGAGAACTTTCTTAACTTCTGTCATAATAAGATATTCTAGGCTCATGTTATACTTTCCCTGGGCTAGCCCTGTACTCAGCCATTTCACTCAAGGTTCCTGGTTATTTTTAGTGGAGAATGGTATTTAGAAACAAAGATCTGAACACTGGGTGTGCTCATTGCTATGAAGACATCATTTCTTTTAGGTTTTGTCAGTGAACAGACCTTATAAATTGTATTTACACATATAAAAATGCGTATGTGCATATACACACAGGAATATAGATGGTGCACATATATCCATATTTATTTTCTATATCAAACCATCTTTAAAAATAACTATAAGTTTACACCTATACCTTCAATTCCAGTCCAGTCCAATATATATATATTTTTTTCTGGCCTTTTCCTTTTCCATGTTTGCAATTCTCTCCACTTGCAGTGGAAACCTGGCTCCTATTAAGTCAATATATTTTGCTGTAAGACACACCAACCCCCACCCCCAATAGCCATGTGCAACCTAGGGGGAAGGGAGAAGGATGAAAGGGAAGGAAGAGGGAAGGAAGTTCCTCCCAGTGAATTTTTTTTTGAATTAGCCCCATGGTTAAAAATAATACAAGAAAGGAAGGAGCCATGTAATTTTAAACTTGCGAATAGTCAGTTTTGTCCATCTTTCTCTTTTTTAATGTCTTTTTTCTGGCTTTTATGTCACAAATAAAGCTTATGAAAATAAACTTCGTACTACTTTTTATGCCTTTTTTTTTTCTTGGTTTCTGTGAACCTATTGGTTTTTTTACATTTTAATTTTTAGTACACCTGAGATTTATTTGGGGAATGTTTTATATTTTATTTTTCTGAATGGGTAGCTAGTTATTTCGACATTAATATTGATTGATTTATCTTTTCTCCATTGATTTGAAATGCCATCTCCATTGTATCCTGTTCTACATTGTTCTGTTACTGTATTCTTCTGTTCTTCTTATCTGTTTGTTTTTAAATTGCATGCCTGATAGTGGGACAGTGTAGTATTTGTCGCCTAGAGTGACTGTGAACATTAAATGAGAATGCACATAAAATGGTCAGTGTGGTACCAGTTATGTAGTATAAAATGGTCAACACATATTAGCAACCATTAGCATTTCAATATAAAAGGAATAAACTTTACAAACAATAGGAGAGTACATTACAAAAAAAGTAAAAATTAAAGTAAGTAGTGACTTTTTTTAAAAAAATAAAAACTTTTAGGATTCTTAATTTTTATACTTTGTGTATGGAATGGCAAAAGTTCATGTTCTTTATATACAGATAAATTATGTTTAAAAATGTGTCCAATATTAGATAAAGTTAAACTATTTAGACTTACAGATGTCCTGGATTGCAGGCTCTTTGAGGGCAGAGACTACGTCTCATTTCATTTAACAAATACCTATTTAGCACCTCACCGCGTCAGGGTCTGAGCATAGAATGGGATATGATATCTACCGTGAGCAGCTCACAGGCTAGTTGGGGAAACAGACATATAAACAAATAAATATAAATAACTTGCAGAGGGCTAATATATGTATAGCAATGTACTTAGTTGTCTTCCATTAATGTGAAAATATTTATATCAGAGCTCTACACATTCACTGAGGCATTTTTCTAAATATGGGGATGGGATGAGAATATTTAAATAGTATTTTTATGCTGACTTCCCATGAACTATGTCCCAAACTGCTTGATTGTACCTCACCAAATCTTTATATAATACTAACCACAAAGAAGGCAAAAAGTCACATTTTTGGAGTGTCTTTTGTATTTTCTGGTTTTAATATGTGTTCCATGTGTAGTCCTCAATAGTGAATGTGTGTATACCGCATATTAATAAAATGGTAATTTCAGCACTAATATTCTAGTATTATTTTCTCTGAATGCTTCTTTCAGTTATTTGACTACTATCAGGTAATGAATTTGTATTTTTATAAGATCAAATTAATGCATTTTTAATCCAAGCATCTGTTCTCTATTTGCTCCACACCTGTGACAAGATTATTTCAAAGACTCACTTATAAAAGAGAAACACATTGTCAAGGGGCAACCCCGCTTTGAAGCATACATCCTATTTTTTGCACAAATAACCATGTGAAAAATACCAATTACTGAAACTGAGAAGAATGAAGTTACTTCTAAACCTAGTATTTATACAAAAAAAGACTGTCTAAACGAAAACCACACTGAGATGTAATAGACCAAATCTGTATAACATAAACCTTTCGAGATCAATGTAGCTAAAAAAAATGTATCCATGATTTGGGAAGGCAGCTTTAACAAAACAGTATTGTACAAAAATAACTAAAACGAAACAGCTGGCCACCAATCTGACAAACATGCACCTTAGCAGGAGGCTGTGAAATTTGAAGCACCTTAGTGAGTATTAGCACATACTAGTAGACTGTTACAAGCCATATTTCTGTGTACACTTTTGAAAATATTCTGATGTACATGAAGTATATTGACAAGTGAAATTATGAAATTTCTAAAAAAGTAAAAACCCAAATAAAGGTACCATTTTGGTTGAAATGAAAATCATACCAGTTTTAGATCTCAGTGAGAGTGTAATTTAGATTCTGGTACCGTATCTATTAAGAAATACAATTTATTCTAGTGTCACCTTCCTTATTAGCAAATTGTCTTCAGAAGGAACACAAACAGGAGAAGTCTAGAGATGCCTTTTAGAGTGTTAGACAGGTTTTATGTGGACATGGCTAATAAAGATTGAGAGGCTGGCTTTGCTTAAATCCTAACTCTGTCACTTTCTAGGCTATTGAACAGTATTCTAAACATTTCTCTGCCTCAGTTTCTTGAGCTGTAAAATGTATAAGATATACCCCATAGGGTTTCTGTGAAATTTAAATGAGTGACATTAAAAAAATGCTTAGCATGTTATCAGCACATGAGAAATCCTTAATAAATGCTGGCAGTAAAGTTCAACATAAGTAGACATTTTTTCCTTGTGCATTTTCCCTCCATTTTTCTCTCTTCTGCTAACCCTCTTGATTATGATTATTATTGTTTTTGCCTTTCTCTTTAGTTTTGTAACCATTCCATTTTTTTTTGTTTCACTAGCTCCCTTGTTCTCTCTTTTTAAACCCTCTGTTTTCTCCACTTTACCCCATGTTTTTATTATTCTTTAAAAATTTTCCATCCTCCAACTGCTATATATTTTTTTTTCCACTGTATTTTAATTTTTTTTAAATTTAGATTTGGGGGTACATGTGGTTTGTTACATAGGTAAACACGTATCATGGGGGTTTTTTGTACATATTATTTCATCACCCAGTTATTAAGCCCAGTCCCCAATAGTGATATTTTCTGCCCCTCTCCCTCCTCCCACTCTCCCCTGTCAAGTAGACCCCAATGTCTATTGTTTCCTTCTTTGTGTTCATAAGTTCTCATCATTTAGCTCCCTCTTATAAGTGAGAACATGCAATGTTTGTTTTTTTTGTTCCTGCAATAGTTTGCTAAGGATAATGGCCTCCAGTTCCATCCATGTTCCTGCAAAAGACATGATCTCATTCTTTTTTATGGCTGTATAATAAATGTACATTTACTGTGTACCACATTTTCTTTATCCGATCTGTCATTGATGGGCATTTAGGTTGATCTCATGTTTCTGCTATTGTGAATAGTGCCAACTCCTATTCTTTTATCTGACAGGCCCAATGGCCACTCTTTCCTTCATAGGCCTGTATCTCTGTATTTTTGCCACAGGGGCTGTTAACCTGAGATCTCTGAATGTCCTTCAGATGACCTACAAACTTCTGAAATTATTCAACATTTTATGAATATGCATTTTTATTTATTTATTTATTTATTTGAAACAGAATTGCCACTCTTGTTGCCTAGGCTGGAGTGCAATGGTGCAATCTCAGCTCATTACAACCTCCTCTTCCCAGGTTCCAGTGATTCTCTTGCCTCAGTCTCCCAAGTAGCTGGGATCACAGGCATGCGGCACCACACCCAGCTAATTTTGTATTTTTAGTAGAGTTGGGGTTTCGCCATGTTGGCCAGGCTGGTCTTGAACTCCTGACTTCGAGTGATCCACCCGCCTCTGCCTCCCAAAGTGCTAGGATTACAGGCATGAGCCTCTGCACCCAGCCAAATATGCATTTTGTAAAGGAGAGGTTCCATAGTTCTTTACAGGGTTTCAGAGGACTTCACTAATTTTATGAGTTTAAGAACCATTGCTTGATAAGATGTAGCAACCCTTCCCTCCCACCTGATTTGTTGAGCCTCTCTGCCATTTGCCTCATTGGTATCAGGGAAACTTTCTACACAGGAAAAAGTGTTACTCAGCATATGTACTGGATTTGCATCATAGTATTAGAAAGGAACTTCATCCCCAGGTAATTCATTAATTGTGGCATCACTGTGTTATGTTGTAATATTTATAAGTAACAACTTTGTTTTTAAAACTTTGTTTGCATTGTGCATTCCCTAAAAGTTCTTTTTCCCAGTTTCAAATATTCATAACAATGGTCAGCTCAATTTAAAACAAGGTAAATATTTTTCATTTTATCTTATTTTTCCATTTCTATGTAAAATACCCAAGCCAGCTTGGAACCAAAGCATTCAGCATTTTAGAAGCTAATTGTCCAGTAGAAAAATAATGTTTTAAAATTGGTTATAAATTTGCTAGAGGCCAGGCGTTGTGGCTCATGCCTGTAATCCCAGCACTTTGGGAGGCTGAGGCGGGCGAATCACTTGAGGTTGAGAATTTGAGACCAGCCTGACCAACATGGAGAAACCCCATCTCTACTAAAAATACAAAATTAGTCTGGCGTGGTGGCACATGCCTGTAATCCCAGCTACTGAGGAGGCTGAGGCAGGAGAATCGCTTAAACCTAGGAGGGAGAGGTTATGGTGAGTCGAGATCGCACTATTGCACTCCAGCCTCAGAAGTGAAACTCCAACTCAAAAAATAAACAAATAAATAAATAAATAAATTTACTAGGAAAAAATTGCAAATTGACAGCATTTGGGTTTTTTTTTTTTTTAAAAAGCCTTCTATAACAAAACAGTCATGTAGGCTTTTAGTACATTTTTTTTCTAGTTGGTCAAATAGCCAAAGTTGTTTTTTTGTTTGTTTGTTTTTCAGTGGTTTTTATTTTTTTTTGTGGTAGAGGCTGATTTTCACCATGTTGCCCAGGCTGGTCTTGAACTGCTGGACTCAAGTGATCCACTCATCTTGGCCTCCCAATGTGCTGAGATTACAGGCATGAGCCACCGTGCCCGGCACCAAAGTTGTTTTCTTAATAACTAAAATCATCATTCACATGAATCATCATGACAGCCTGAAAAATGTAGAACTCATCTAAGAAAAGGAGATAACCCAGTAAGTCATTCTTTACACATCTTGTTCATGTTTAAATGTCTAAAGAAGGAAGCTATTCCTTTGAAAATAGCACTGCTTTTTTTTTTTTTTTTTTTTTTTTTTGAGATGGAGTCTCGCTCTGTCGCCCAAGCTAGAGTGCAGTGGCCGGATCTCAGCTCACTACAAGCTCCGCCTCCCGGGTTCACGCCATTCTCCTGCCTCAGCCTCCCGAGTAGCTGGGACTACAGGCGCCCGCCACCTCGCCCGGCTAGTTTTTGTACTTTTTAGTAGAGACGGGGTTTCACCGTGTTAGCCAGGATGGTCTGGATCTCCTGACCTTGTGATCCGCCCGCCTCGGCCTCCCAAAGTGCTGGGATTACAGGCTTGAGCCACCGCGCCCGGCCGAAAATAGCACTGCTTTAATCTTTGCACTGATAATTCTGACCTCAAAAATAAAATACCCATTTTTAAGACCTTGGCTCTACAGGGGAATAAGCAAACCAAATGAGCAAACACAAACCTTGTGTATCCCCCCTTCCTTTTTTTAACCACTGATGATGAACCTTGGGTTAGCATGTAGAGCATAGATAATACAATGCCAAATAAATATTTAACAAAAGTGAACTGAGTGTCTGGCATATGCAGGGCTCTGGGTGTACAATAGTGAATAGTGAGTATTTGTGTATATAAACCAAATGTATTCATGTACAAATAGTAGTAAGTGCAATGAAGAAATGAATGGGGTCTGAGGAGAGAGTAAATGTGGCTTTAGAGTGCCATTAATTATCTCATAGAAAAATTAGTTATTTCATAGAAAAAAGAGAGTTATTTAGTCTCAGTTTGTTTTCAGTGTTTTAAAAATGAAGTTGTTGGCAGGCCATGATATTTGGCTGTTCAGAAAAGAACTACCAAGCTCACGTTGGAGGTATCATCCCACCGTTAGGATGACTGTTACGAAAAGGATAAAAAATAACAAATGCAGGTGGAGATGTGGATAAAAGGGAACTTATATGTTACTGGGAATGTAAATTAGTACAGCTATGATGGAGAACAGTATGGAGTTTCCTCAGAAAACTACAAATAGTACTACCATCTGATCCAGTGATTGTACTACTGGGGATTTATCCAAAGGAAAGGAAATAATGTATCAATGAGATATCTGCACCCCCATGTTTACTGCAGCATTATTCACAATAGCCAAAATATGGAATCAACCTAGGTGTCCAACAGCAGATGAATGGATAAAGAAAATGTATATATACACCACGGAACACTATTTGGCCATAGAAAACAATGAAATCCTGTCATTCACAGCAACATGGATGGAGCTGGAGGACATTATGTTGAGTGAAATAAGCCAGGAACAATAAATTAAACACTGCATGTTCTCATTCATTTGTGAAAACTAAAAAAGTTGATTTCGTAGAAGTAAAAAGTAGAACAGAGAAGGGTAGGGGAAAGGGAGGGATAGGGAAAGGTTTGTTAAGGGATACAAAATTACAACTAGATAGGGAAAGTAAGGTCTAGTGTTCTGTATCACTCTACATAATTATGGTTAACAAGAATATATTGTGTAGTTTCAAATAGCTAGAAGGAAGATATTGAGCATTCCCAACACACAAAAAAAATGATAAATGTTAGAGATGATGAATATGCTAACTACCTTCATCTGATCACTACATGTATCAAAACATTACTGTGTGCCCCATGAATATTTACAATTATTTTTTGTCAATTAATAAAATAAAAAAAGAAGCTCTCATTGAGATTTTTGTGCCTTGAAACATATAAAATTTGCTCTGGAAAGAAAACACCATGGCAAGATGTTGGCCACAGACTATAAATATAGGGGAAAGAAAACTGAAACAGCTTTATTTTTTATAACTGTTTCCTTGATTCATAGATCTCTTAACAAGACTGAATCATAGAAGCTAGGCGTATTAGTCTGTTCTCATGCTGCTGTAAAGAACTGCCCAAGACTAGGTAATTTATAAAGAAAAGAGGTTTAATTGACTCACAGTTCTGCATGGCTGGGGAGGCCTCAGGAAACCTACAATCATGGTGGAAGGCATCTCTTCACAGGGTGGCAGGAGAGGGAATGAGTGCAAGCAGGGGAAATGCCACATGCTTATAAAACCATCAGGTCCTGTGAGACTCAATCTTTATCACGAGAACATCATAGGGGAAACTGCCCCCATGATCCATTTCTACCTGGTCCCACCCTTGAAATGTGGGGATTATTACAATTCAAGGTGAGATTTGGGTGGGGACACATAGCCAAACCATATCACTAGGACCCTTGAATCACTATTTTGGAGATAGTTCTGAATTCTGGGCACTAAGGAGTACCATTTGGACACTGATCCTTTTATGTTAAAGATGGTGAACTGGTGGGTTTCAGTGTCCTCCTTTCAGTTGGTTAATTGGGAATCCTATAGTTGAGCCTAAATTTTCAGTGTTTTGCTTTTTTTTTTTTTCATCATACATGGCAAATATTGTGCCTACCTAGAATATGGTGCTTTGAAACCCAAATGTTAAGGAGATAAATGGCTATACCTAACTGCTTGGGATGAACAAGATTTTGGGGAATAGGATAAAGGCTTCTTTAGAGACCTAATAGTTATTTATGTGGCCTGGGGAAGTGGGATAGTTCATTCTGAATCATTTTCAAACTTGCCCAGGGAGCTCTGGGGCTCCTCAGAGGAACCTCAGTACTACTAGTGGGAAGAGAGTTGCCAAGAAGGGCAGGGGTCTCATCCCTACAGCCTTTAATTAAGGAACTTCTACTAGACAAAAAGGAAAACAAATAACTTTGAAGATAATAAATTAGCTTTTGCTTCTTTGTCGTAGAATCTTCCTGAGTTACTGTTTGTATACCAACTCTTGAGGCTTTCATCATGTATGATGAGGAGCCACATCAAGACCTTTCACCTGTGTTCTCTTATTCTTTTCTGCCATTTCCTCTACCCCTCTCCTCACACAAACACTTAAGTACCAGGCCTTGGGAACTAGTTAAGATCTGTTAGAAAAGAAAGATTTAAACAATATTTGAAAGCCCTGAAAATTATGTTCCTAAATCTACCTAAATGGAAATATGTGTTATCTTCATTAGGAAGAATATTTATGAAAGTAATCAACAAACTGAACTAGTTAGAAAGCAGCGTATTTTAGCCAATAATGAGCCTTAACCTTTGCAGGGTTAGCACATGGAAATCGTTATTATATACTAGCAGATACAGCTATGCCACCATACTTATTATGTCAAGGACCAATTCTTCATTATACCAGTGCATTCTGATTTTCACAGTTAATCTTACTTGGTTGCTAAATGCCTTACATGCCTAATGAAATGAAATTTGAAGAATTGACTAGCTTAATTTTGCAGTGTGAAATGGTTCCCTCCTCTTTATTTTAAAACATTTTTTCTCCCCAAATTTTGAAGATATTTTGACTAATTCAAATTTCACATAATTTTAAGAGTACTATAATTTATAAGCCATAGAGGTATGTGATTTGAATGCTTCCTATCTAATGCAACTGGAATTTTTCTCCAATTATAAGAGAGACAAGACCGTCATTCTCCAGTTTCAAAAAAAAAAGAAAAGAAAAGAATGCAGCTGCCTGCAAGAGGAGAGCTAAACTAACAGAACGTTTAATATTTTGAAAAATATGTCCTGGGGGAAAAGATTCTTCTGTTTAAAAAGATATTAAACTATTTAGCTTGGCAGCTCCAGGGTGTGAATATTTTGAACTCCATCACTGTCATTTATTTTTTATCGAGTTCAAATGGAAAAATTGAGAACTTTATTTTGACATGTAGTCCTTTAATAGATATATAAACCTTTAGCTGCAAGGGACTACATGTTACTGTGAATTACAAAGGCACATTCCACTTTCAGTGGATCAGTGTTTAATTTTCAAAATTCTCAGCAAATAGCACAGCTGCAACCAAAAATCCTGTTTTGAGACTCTTTCCAGCCCAGATGAAACTAATAGTTCCAGGCTGTGTTGCTGTCATTCATTACTAATCCAGGTATGGGTGCTTACTGTTTTTAATTTTCCTTTTCTGAACTTGAAGGCAGCGTTTGTCTTTTCCCACAAGAAGTCAGAGATAATGTTCTTAGATTCCAGCAACTGGAAATAGTTGACCTTTTCCACACTGACACAACTAGACTTTCTTTTAGGGCTAGTACAGATAGGAGTTTGATGATAAACATAAAACAGTGGGAGACAGGCACATGGTAGGGTATTAAGGAAAAACAAGAATGTATTAGGGATTTGCCCCTAATTTTTGGAAGCTGGTGTCATGGAAAGCACCTGTTCCCTACCATACGATATCCATTGATGGCACTTGCCATTTGAGCAAGAATATTGAATTAAGTGGACAATATGTTTTTATGTTTATTATAAATCTTTTTTTTTTTTTTTTTTGAGATGGAGTCTCACTCTTTTGCTCAGGCTAGAGTGCAGTGGCTCAATCTTGGCTCACTACAACCTCTGCCTCCTGTTTCAAGCAGTCTTCCTGCCTCAGCCTCCCGAGTAGCTGGGATTACAGGTGCATGCCACCATGCCTGACTACTTTTTGTATTTTAAGTAGAGATGGGATTTCACCATGTTAGACAGGCTAGTCTTGAACTCCTGACCTCATGTGATCCGCCTGCCTTGGCCTCCCAAAGTGCTGGGATTACAGGTGTGAGCCACTGTGCCCAGCCTATTACAATTAGTAATAGAATTTTCAGAAACATTCAAAATGTCATCACCAATTATTCTATTCAAATCAGACCAGAATGGATTCATTTTGCATTTTAAACTGTCTTAATTGACACTTAAAAACAGCGTGACTTTTGGCTAGTCAGGAGGCTGAGGCGGGAGGATGCCTTAAGCCTGGAGTTTGAGGCTGTAGTATACCATGATCACATCTGTATATAGCTACTGCATTGCAGCCTGGGCAACATAGTGAGACTGCATATCTAAAAAAAAGAAAAAGAAAAAAACAGTGTGATATAGAATGAAGAATAAAGATTGCAGACTTTGGAACTGGACAAAAGTTGGAAGCATTCCCCTTGAAATCTGGCACAAGACAAGGATGCTGTCTCTCACCATTCCTATTCAACATAGTATTGGAAGTTCTGGCCAGGACAATCAGGCAAGAGAAGGAAATAAAGCATATTCAAATAGAAAGAGAGGAAATCAAACTGTCTCTGTTTGCAGATGACATGATCCTATATCTAGAAAACCCCATTGTCTCAGCCCAAAAGCTTCTTAAGCTGATAAGCAACTTCAGCAAAGTCTTAAGATACAAAAGTCAGTGTGCAAAAATCACAAGCATTTCTACACACCAACAATAGACAAGCAGAGAGCCAAGTCATGAACTCCCATTCACAATTGCTACAAAGAGAATAAAATACCTAGGAATACAGCTAACAAGGGAAATAAAGGACCTCTTCAAGGAGAACTACAAACCATTGCTCAAGGAAATCAGAGGGCACAAACAAATGGAAAAAATTCCATGCATATGGATAGGAAGAATCAGTATCATGAAAATGGCCATACTGCCTAAAATGATTTATAGATTGAATGCTATTCCCATTAAACAACATTCTTCACAGAATTAGAAGAAACTATTTAAAAATTTGTATGGAACCAAAAAAGAGCTCGTGTAGTCACAACAGACCTGAGCAAAAAGAACAAAGCTGGATGCATCTGTTACCAGACTTCAGACTTCAAACTGTACTATAAGGCTACAGAAACCAAAACAGCGTGGCACTAGTACAAAAACAGACACATAGACTAGTGGAACAGAATAGAGAACTCAGAAATAAGACTGCACATCTCCAACCATCTGATCTTTGACAGACTTGACAAAAACAAGCAATAGGGAAAGGATTCCCTATTTAATAAATGGTGCTGGGATTACTATTTTGTATAATATCTATACTAGCCCTAAAAGAAAGTCTAGTTGTGTTTCATATGCAGAAAATTGAAAGTGGACCCCTTCCTTATACCTTATACAAAAAATTAACTCAAGATGGATTAAAGACTTAAATATAAAACCAAAAACCATAAAAACCCTAGAAGAAAATCTAGGCAATACCATTCAGGACATAGGCACAGGGAAAGATATCATGATGAAATCACCAAAAGTAATTGCAACAAAAGCAAAAATTGACAAATGGGATCTAGTTAAACTTAAGCTACTCTGGGGGCTGAGGAAGGAGAATCACTTGAACCCAGGAGGTGGAGGTTGCAGTGAGCGAAGATCATGCCACTGCACCCCAGCCTGGTGGACAGAGTGAGACTCTGTCTCAAAAAGAAAGAAAGAAAGAAAGAGAGAGAGAGAGAGAGAGAGAGAGAGAGAGAGAGAAAGAAAGAAAGAGATTGCTAGAAAAAAGTGGGGCAGGGGACCACTTTCTGTCCCCATTATATGTCATCAGAGTGAACTGCCAACCTATAGAGTAGGAAAATTTTTTTTGCAATCCATCTGATAAAGGTCTAATATCCAGAATCTACCAGGAACTTAAACAAATTTACAGGAAAAAAACAAACAACCCCATTAAAAAGCAGACAAAGGACATGAACAGATACTTCTCAAAAGGTGACATTCATGCAGCCAACAAACTTTTGAAAAAAACCTTAATGTCACTGATCGTTAGAGGAATGCAAATCAAACCCACAATGAGATACCATCTCACACCACTCAGAATGGTGATTATTAAAAAGTCCAGAAACAGCAGATGCTGGTGAGGTTGCAGAGAAATAGGAACAGTTTTACACTGTTGGTGGGAATGTAAATTAATTTAACCATTGTGGAAAACGATGTGGTGATTCCTCAGAGATCTAGAACCAAAATACCATTTCACCCAGTAATCCCATTACTGGGTATATACCCAAAGGAATATAAATTATTCTGTTACAAAGTTACATGCACACATATGTTCATTGCAGCACTATTAACAATAGCAAAGACATGGAATCAACCCAAATGTCCACCAATGATAGACTGGATAAAGAAAATGTGATACATGTATACCATGGAATACTATGCAGCCATAAAAAGGAATGAAATCATGTCTTTTGCAGAGACATGGTTGGAGCCGGAAGCCATTATCCTCAGCAAACTAACACAGGAATAGAAAACCAAACACCGCATGTTCTTACTTTTAAGTGGGAGCTGAACAATGAGAACACACAGACACAGGGAGGGGAATAGCACACACTGGGGCCTGTCGGGAGGTAGGGTTGGGGGAGGGAGAGTATTAGGAAAAATAGCTAATGCATGCTGGGCTTAATACCTAGGTGATGGGTTGATAGGTGCAACAAACCACCATGGCACATGTTTACCTATGTAACAAACCTGCACGTCCTGTGCATGTACCCCAGAACTTAAAAAAGTGGTAATTAAAATTCTCAGAGATAAGAGAAGATATTGTATCTACAAACGAATAACAGGATAATTTAGATGGGATCATTTAAAGAATAAATAAAGTCTCTTGGGGTATTTCAAAAATTGTTAATTCAGTAGAAGGGTTGGGAGATACATTTGAGACTATCTTCCCAAAAGCAAATTTAAAAAGACCAAGAGATAGAAAATAAAGTGGCGATGTAAGATAAAAGAAAATACAATTAGAGGAAAACTATGCTCTCCAATGTTTGACTAGTAGAAGGAGTTCCAGATAGAGTTTGGGATGAATTAGTTCTCCTAGTTCATTCTATAACCTGGACTGTAAATTCTGGAATGTTGGGGAATATGTTGTTGGTCTTGTTCACTATTTATTCATTGTCACAGTCTGTGCACATAGTAGGTCTTCAGATATTTTGACTGAAATTATTCTTGTATCTTGTTGAGAAGAGGCATAGAAAAACTAAGCAAATTTTTAAAAAGAGGCAGCTAATCAGAAGGAAACTTTTTTTTTCAATAAAGGAAATTCATTTGTTGTTTTGTTTTGTTTTGTTTTGTTTTGTTTTGTTGAGATGGAGTTTCACTCTTGTTGCCCAGGGTGGAGTGCAATGGTGTGATCTGGGCTCACCACAAACTCTGCCTCCCAGATTCAAGTGATTCTCCTGCCTCAGCCTCCCAAGTATTGGGATTAAGGCATGGGCTGCCAGGCCTGGCTAATTTTGTATCTTTAGTAGAGACGGGGTTTCTCCATGTTGGTTAGGCTGGTCTTGAACCAACAGGTGAGCTTCCTGCCTCGGCCTCCCAAAGTGCTGGGATTACAGGCATGAGCCCGGCCCCATTTATTCTTTAAGTGATTCACTTAGGAATAATATTTAGATAGTCATAATAATGTAAAACACTAAATATTGATTTAACCAACAATCGTGGTGTGACAGTATTGAGAAAGCAGGGAAGAGGAATGCTACAGGAGAGCGAAATCCGCATCATCTATAGTAGAAAGCCAATACGTAATGCCTGAGATACTAAATTTTAAAAAGCAGTTACGGGCATGTTAGAGATAGCTGAAATAGTTGAAAGTAATTGCTAGGGCCGAGCACGGTCGCTCATGCCTGTAATCCCAGCACTTTGGGAGGCTGAGGCAGGCAGATCATGAGGTCAGGAGTTTGAGACCAGCCTGGCCAATATGGTGAAACCCCGTCTCTACTAAAAATAGAAAAATTAGCCGGGCATGGTGGCGTGAGACTGTAGTCCCAGCTACTCTGGGGGCTGAGGAAGGAGAATCACTTGAACCCAGGAGGTGGAGGTTGCAGTGAGCCGAGATCATGCCACTGCACTCCAGCCTGGGGGACAGAGCGAGACTCCATCTCAAAAAAAAAAAAGAAAGAAAGAAAGTGATTGCTAGAAAAAAGTGGGGCAGGGGACCACTTTCTGTCCCCATTATATGCCTTGTAGAACTAATTTTAAAACTAAATGAATTGTTTTGATAAAATAGAAATTTAAGATATTTAATGGCACCAGGCCACATCATTTTCCATATTAAGGCCATACTTATCAATGAACCAGAATATGGCTATCCTAGGGCCAGGGTATCTTCTCTTTGGGATGGTCCTTCTCTTTTTCTCTATTTCCTTTGCCGACTCACCTCTTTTTGAAATTGATGTGTTCTTCAGACATAACCATGTGGCTTGAAATACTTAGCCTGTAAGTTTTCTTGTCTATTTTGTGGTGACTTCCTGTTTTAACTCTGAGTTCCTTTCTATGAGATTTTTAAGTCACTTGTGGTTACAGTTACTTTATTGCAGCCTCCACGATAAGGCTATTAATGCTTCAGTGTTGTTCCAGTCAGTTACATATTCTAGACGCTAAATTCTGTGAAGTCGGGGATTGCTGGTTTTGTTCACTGTTTATTCAGTGCTATCTATTAGTATGTGCATATGATTGAAATTATCCTCATATTTCTTTGAGAAGGAAATTATGTAAATTTAAGAACATGGCTTTTAGGTTTGACGAACCTGGATTTGAATCCCATCGCTATCACTTGCTAGCCATGTCACTTAACCATCTTTTCTGAAACCCTCTTTTCTAAGTATTGTCATTCTCTGTTTCAAATTAACACCTAAAGGCCCTCTACCTCACAAACGTTTTCACCATTTATCATTTGTTATTTCTGATTATTAGCATATTTCAGAACACCACAATAAATGATTAAACTTGCATTTAAAAATAATATGTAACATTAATAAAGCAAGTTATACTTTTTTTCTGAATTCTCTAGTAATGTAATTACACTATAGGTCATATTAACAACTCATTTTTTAAAGCAAAAACATGTTTCTCAGAGGATAGATTCATTTATTTTTAGGAATGTTTATTATATAACTTCTGGTACAGTGGGGAAAATGTTTACTACTTCATGAGAAATATGTGTTTTTTATAGTACATTTTTCTCATGGAGACATTGGCTGCATTAAGGGAGTAGTAATAAGATAATTTTGCGACCTGTTTTTTTGAAAGGCTGAGCAACCCTTTTAAGACTGGGATGTCATCAAGGGTAGGAATCTGTGTTGTGCTCATCACCTCCTTGTCTATTGTCTGGCATATAGTAAATTCTTAACTGTTGACTGAATGACTGCATGCATGAATGAATTAACCGTTGTGTTGCTTTATTTGTTTGTAACTTTTTATTTTGATGTAGTTTAAAACTTAATGAAGGCCGGGCGCGGTGGCTCAAGCCTGTAATCCCAGCACTTTGGGAGGCCGAGACGGGCGGATCACGAGGTCAGGAGATCGAGACCATCCTGGCTAACACGGTGAAACCCCGTCTCTACTAAACAAATATAAAAAATTAGCCGGGCGAGATGGCGGGCGCCTGTAGTCCCAGCTACTCGGGAGGCTGAGGCGAGAGAATGGCGTAAACCCGGGAGGCGGAGCTTGCAGTGAGCTGAGATCCGGCCACTGCACTCCAGCCTGGGCGACAGAGCGAGACTCCGTCTCAAAAAAAAAAAAAAAAAAAAACCTTAATGAAGACTTACAAGATTAGTACAAGGAAATCCCATATACTGTTAACCCAGATTTATCAATTGCTAACTAAGTTTAAAGTTTTTATATTCATATATTGTTTTTCGGGGTCATTTGAGAATCAGTTGTTGCCATTACACCCTTTTACCCCTAAATACTTTAGTATTTAGTTCCTAAGAATGAGAACATTCTCTTTTATAATAAAACACTGTAAACTTATCAAAATCTAGTAATTTAACATTGATACAATATTTTCTAATCCAGTTTGTTTTCAAATTCATCAGTTGTCTCAATAGTTTGTTTTTGTTTTTGTTTTTTGAGACAGGACATCACTCTGTTGCCCAGGCTGGAGTACGGTGGTGCTATCATGACTCACTGCAGCCTTCACCTCCCAGGCTCAAGTGATCCTCCCACCTCAGCCTCCTACATAGCTGAGACTACAAGTGTGTGCCACCACGCTTGACTCATTTTTAAATTTTTTGTAGAAATAGAGTCTCTCTATGTTGCCTAGGCTGGTCTTCAACTCATGGGCTCAAGCAGTCCCCCACCTTGGCCTCCCAAAGTGCAGGGATTATAGTGTGAGCCACTGCGCTCAGCGTCAATCCTATCTTTTGCAGCTATTTTTTCTCAGTCTGGTACCCAATCCAGGATCACACATTCCATGTAAGTTTCATGTCTCTTTAGCCTTCTTTAATCTGGAACAGTACTCTAGTATTTCTCTTTCTTTCTTGACTTTAACATTTTTAGAAGAGTTTAAAAAATAATTTTGAAGAATATTCCTGGTTTGGGTTTGTATCATGTATCCTCCTGATTAGACTGAGGTTTTGCAGTTTTGGCTGGAAAATCACAGAAGTGATGCTGTGCTGTTCTCAGTACATCGTATCTTTAGGCACATGAGGCCACTTTGCACAAATATTAGCAACTCATCACTTGCTTAAGTTGTATCCACAGGGTATTTCCACTGTAAAGTTGCCATATTTTCCTTGGTGTAATTTGTGGGGAGAGGGCTGAATGCGGTGGCTCATACCTGTAATCTCAGCACTTTAGGAGGCTGAGGTGGGCGGATTGCTTCAGCTCAGGAGTTCAAGAACAGCCTGGCAATATGGTGAAACCTTGTCTCTACAAAAAATACAAAAATTAGCTGGGCATAGTGGCATGTGCCTGTGGTCCCAGCTATTTGGGAGGGGGGCTGAGGAGAGAGGACCACCCGAGCACGGGGGTGGGGTGGGGGAGCTCAAGGCTGCGGTGAGCCATGATTCCACCGTTGTACTCCAGCATGAGTGACAGAGTGAGACCCTATCTCAAAAAAAAAAAAAAATCTGTGGGGAGATACTTTGAAACTGTAAATATCTCATCCTTCATTTATGAAACTTACACTCAATAATTTTAGCATCCATCATTCGATTCTTCCACATTTATTAGTTGGCATTTTACTATAAGAAAGACCTTCCCTTTATTTTTTATTTATATTAGTTTGAATTCATAGATTCTTATTTTATTCAATTAGTTGTAATCCATTACTGTCATTAATTATTTTGATGCTTAAGGCATTCCAGATTTGGTCAGTGGGAGTCCCTGCAAACTATTCCTTTGTTGTTTTGCTTTGTCTTCAATGTTCCTTGAGAATTTTTATCTTTTTTGGTGTAATAAGGTATTCTAGGTCCTTCCTGTACTTTTCCTTGTCCAAGCCCTGGAGTCAACTTTTTTTCTGGGATGTCTTGGTTCCTTTTAATGGAGAATGGTATTTTAAAACCAAGATCTAGGTGCTGAGTGTGCTCATTGCTACTAATAGCATTGGCTCTAGACTCTCTCAGATCTCTCAGGGACCAAGCTCAGAAATGTATGTACATCTAAATTAAAGTTTTGTAGCTAAACTAAAAGTTCATATTGACTCTTTTAGTTCAAATACAGCACTCCAGGGTTCAGTCTAGTTTCTCTCCATATTCGTAATTCCCATTTCCAGCAGTGAGAAACCTGGCTCCATGGTATTGTTTTGTATCCCAAGTATCTTGTTCAAGCCTTGGCATTAAGTAATTGATATATGTTATAAGCATTTGAATGAATGAGTGAATACATAGTTATGGTATTATCTCAGTATGTATTCTCACTGCTGTGACCCATGCTTGGCATTAGGTATTAATAGATGCTAAATAAAACTTTGTTGAGCAAATAGCTCTCTTCTTGCCAATACATTTATTATATATTTTTGAACCACATGAGAAGCGACTCTGTAGGAGTACTCTCATATTTTTGCCATTTAAATATGAATCCTTGTAAATTCAGTTAATATGAACAATCCTTTTTTCAATAAGAAAAAGTCATAAGTAACAATCAAATTGATCTATTAAAAATAATTCTTTTGTTTTTGTTTAAAAAAAACTTTGATATGGGCAACATCATTGAAAATATTTCAGAATTTCTAGTTATGAAAATTGTACCTTGCAGAGTTTGGCACATTTTTCACATGTGTCAGCTCTAGCAATGTGAAATATGTTCTTCATTTGAATTCTCTTCCTATACATACCCTGCTGTCAGGCAAAAAGAATTTTCACTTCACTGCTGCTTGTTATTAAGCTGCTATAAACAAGAATGCTTGAAGGTAACTTATGAGCAAATGACTAGAAATTTCTGATAACCTTAAGACTCATTCCCAAATTATATTATTAACTCTGTGAGTAATTTGGGGAAAAACAGTAGGGTTTCATTTGCCTGTGCCCTCAAAGGTTATAGAGTTACAATTTAGGACAGCCATTAATGACACTAACTCTTGAGATAGGTTTTTTGTTTGTTTGTTTTTGTTTTGTGTTTTTTTTCCCTTAAACCTCAGGAAACGTGGTCTATTTTTCTCTCCGACGTAATTAAAACTAACAACTCCTTGCTCATAAACTGATATTTTGTTCCTAGAAACTTGCTTAAAAAGGGCCCTATCTTTTTCTTTCTTTGCTTTTTCTAGTTACCTAAATTATGTTAAATGTATCATATGCATTATAATTTATGGTATAGAATTCAAAATGTAAAATTTGTCATGAATCATACTACCAGAGAAGTAGGAAAAGTTGGAAAAGTGGTTATTTTTATATTAGTAAGACTTTTTCACAAAACTGGCTGAGAATTGATGACTTTTTGTTTTAAAGAAAATGTTCTCCAAGATAACATCTTTAGCCCCGTGTAGAAACATTTAAGTTGCCCCCCGCATACTTAGAAGAGGGAGTGGGTCTTTTTAAATTAATAGAAAAATCAAAACATTTAAAGCACTTCCATCTTAAAAGCCTTTCCTGTTTAAAGAAAAGCTGAAATGCTGCAATTTATACAAATAGTCTTCTTTTCCTAGATTAAATTTTAAAAGCAAAGTTCTGTATATATAAGCAAAGATATACTCTGTATCTTTTAAGTGTAGACATTTAAAGGTAAAATCTAAAAATTGTTGTTTAAAAAGTACTTTTCTGTGGGGCAGAGTGGTTTTGTCATATCATAGATTACCTGTTCCTTTTTTCTATAAATAGAATTTATGCTAACATTAGTCTGGTACTACTGATTTTTATACCTACACACACATATACACAGAATAATAACTATAAGAGGTGGGTATATTTGGCATATTTCCCAAATTGTCTTTGCATTTTTTAGCCAGTTATGTTTTTGTTTTCCCTTGGATTTTCCCTTAGGGGCCGGCCCCCTGTTGGGTTTTACAGTCATGCAGTATCTTCTCGTAGAAGTACAGACACAATAACCCAGATGAGGTAAAAGTAACTAAGAGAGGAAACTGGACACCTCAGGTAACTGAGGGTCAGTGTTGACCTCAGTAGGTCGATGTCTAGTTCTCCCTGCTTACTCTTTTCCTCCTTTGAGAAAAAAAAATGAATGTTGGGGAGAGGGTGGCAGAGGAACTGTTGAGGTACTCTTTTTCTAGTTCTTTTGGCTGGAGCAAATGCCATTTTCTTGCTGTCACTCCCTTTATCCTCACCCTCAGCCTTTTCTATGGCTTCTTTTATTTTCCCTCTTGCCTTTTATAGGAAAATTGAACCTCAGAAATATGATCAGTACATGATATTCCTAGGATAGTGTTTTTTTTTTGTTTTTTTGTTTTTTTGTTTTTGAGACAGAGTCTCACTGGGTTGCTCAGGCTGGAGTGCAGTGGCGTGATCTCGGCGCACTGCAACCTCTGCCTCCCAGGTTCAAGCAGTTCTCCTGCCTCAGCCTCCTGAGTAGCACAGTACGGGCACGTGCCACCACTCCTGGCTAAGTGAGACAGTAGAGACAGGGTTTAGTAGAGACAGGGGTTTTAGTAGAGACAAGGTTTCACCATGTTGGTCAGGCTGGTCTCGAACCCCTGATCTCATGATCTGCGCCCCCCCCCCCAACCATCACCCCCTTGACCTCCCAAAGTCCTGGGATTACAGCCATGAGACACCGTGTCAAACTCCTGGGATAGTTTTATATTTCCTTCTTCTTTGTATGTTTTTAAGATAAAGATGAAACAAAATAAAATCCAGGTATATTTTAATGTCACATATGATCTAAAGGTAGTTATGGATATTAAATAACTCATTGCCACTCCTTTCCTATAAATTTGCAGTTTGGCAAGCTTCTTTGCCACTTGAAGTGAAAACTAATATTCCCTTCTGTCTTTAAGAATGCAGCAGAATATTTGCAAAAAAAATACATGAATCTTTTAAAAGATGCATAGTAAAATTTAAATTCAATCCAATGAAGAAGAGGACCAGTTTAGATTAGAAAACCATCTGAAGTGCAGAATGGTTTAGAATTATACCATCCTAGCAATGCCTAGGGTGGTGTTCATATTTCTTTTTCACAATTGTATCCCTAGTAGAAAGCATCTATTATGTGCAACTGGCGCATTTTAAATGCTTGGTAAAGGTCTATTGAATGAATCAATGAATCTTAGAAGCTTTTGGTTTACTTCTTAATTTTAGAGATGAAGAAGCTTAATCTAAAGGCTGAATGGCTTAGGCAGAAGCAGAGCCCAACTTACTCTTGATGGTCATTGAACATTTGCTACATTTTTAAAAGAAATCTTTTTATTATTTTCAAGATATGTAATAATCGGAACTAAGCCAAACATGTATAAAAATGAAATTTTTAGACATGCTGCTTCAATGAATTGACCATTATAGTTGTGATTAGCATATTCTTTGTCTGTACATAGGTAATTATAATGTTCTTGTGGAGGTACTTAAGTGGCTTGCTTTCTTGAGTTGTTAAAATATTTTTTCTTTTAATATTGTTCATGTGGTTAATTTGTTAGGAAACCCTTTGTGCAAGGTGCACAAAGGTTCTTTTAGTAAACTCCCCTCTCTGGACTGTCATAAAGTCTGCATTTGTTAAACAGTATATTATTGAATTCAGTGTGGAGGGACTTTAGGGAGTATCTAGTTCAAGCAATTTATTGTTTAGAGGAGGAAATGGACCTCCAGTTAAGTAACTTGTCGATGTCACATCAATAGTTAGTGTCAAAGCTAGAAATAGAGCCTGGGTTTTATGGTTCTCTGTCAGGTGTATCTTTGTTGTAAATAATTGACTTCTAACTGCCTTATATGTCAATGTCTTGGTGTAGATTTATATAGGCAATGATATATATTAAAATTTAGGGCTTTGAGGGGCAGCCTTAAATATAAAATTGGTTAAACTAAGCTTTTCTCTACTTCCTAATGCTTAGGCCAATTGGTTGTTGCAGAGGGAGTTAGTGAGAGGAAGTTTTAAAGAAAAAGGGGAATTTTAATAGTGTCAGGTTTGGAGCAAACACATGGAAAGGGTCTGAACCTCTATCAAGAGGAGGGCGAATGATTAGGAGGATACTAAATTATGTTATGTCTATACTGTGTAATTTTTTGCAGGTATTAAGAGGAGACTAGATTAGTCAGGCATGGTAGTGTTTGACTATAGTCCCAGCTACTTGGGAGGCTGAGACAGGAGAATTGTTTGAGCCCAGGAGTTTGAGTCCAGCCTGGGCAACATAGTGAGACCCTCAACATCTCTTAAAAATAAAAAAAAAGATTCAAGTAGCTCTGTATTTACTGATTGAAGGCATAGCGATGACAGAAGTGAAAAAGGCAAGTTGCAGAGTAATATGTGTTATCCCATAAAAAAAGAAACAAAACTCTTATGTATATATATCTGTGTATATATGATTATATATGTATATATTTATAGATATATTTGTATATATTTGAGTGAGCCTGGAGAAATAACCAGGCTAATAACATTCATTATATCATAAAGTGTTTGGGAGAGGAATTATTCATTATATCATTGAAGAATTTGGGAGAGGAATTATTACTTTTTCTTCATTTATTGTTGTATTATTTAATTTGTTACATGAAGCATCTATTTTGTTATATCTAATAATCTAATAAATCCATTTATAGCTTTTTGTATTTATGACTTTTTAAAATGAACTTACAACAGTGATGTCAGTTAGTAGAGCTTCCCATAGAAGAAAAATACAGATGATCTGGCTGTGAATTGACTCTACTCTGGTGTTTCTAATATACTGAAATTCTTCAATAATAACATATGTGCAGAAAGGAACATATTGAAGCCAATGTTTAGAGGTGCTTTCCCTAAGATCAAAAGTTTCAATTGCCTATATTCTTGATTCACATAATGTTAAAGATTTCATTTATTTTATTTTAGAAATCTTTTAAAAGATTCATATATAGATTTTTGCAACTATATCATGTTTAGCAGCAAGCTAATTAAAGTTAATATATTCAGTTAAAGATGAATATTGTATCCATGCAAAAACAAAGTTAAGAAATTCTCATCATGCCTTTGATTTAGTTAAGACTTAAACCTTCCTTTTGCCAAGAAATGAATTGCTTAGTGTAATTATAATTTTTATTTAAAAGAGGAAAAAATAAACTCCTGCATTTTGTGAAGTTTTAAGGCTCTTGAGCCTTCAGTAACCCCAAATAAGTGTAAATGCTCCTGTAATTTTCCAACATTAGGGATGTCTATGGTCTTAAGAGGCTATTTGTTTGTTTTAGATCACAGGTACTAATAAAAGAAAAATATTTTTGGATGTAAATATTTACTAGAAGCCTGTTAGTCATAGGTTTCACATAGCACTAACAAAGTTGTTCTTTATATAAAATTTAAATAGCAGTCATTTAAAAACCTGTGAGAAAAATACCAGTAACAATTTGAGTGTCTTTGGAATGGAGAAAACAAAATACTAGCCCTTTTCTCAATTTAGGTGTGTGTGTTATAGTCAGCTGATCTTGTTATAAGTTTCTATTTTTTTTCATTATGACACCACCAAATTAATATCTTTAGTTTGTAACCAAGACTTGATTCAAGCACTACATTTTAACATGGGAATTCTTTCACTCTGAGGAGCTAGCAAAGTTTGGAGAAACCATGAGCATCTGATCTAAAAGCCGATGATAACTTTAAGGATTAGTTGATGCAGGCTACCAAAGAACAAAATAAATTGTAGATGATAAGATAATTATAAAGAAAAATAGAGGGATTTTATTTTCTTAATATTTTCTAGCTTTTTAAATGAGACTGTTAAAGAATTCATGAATAATTCTTACCACTTCTTAATACCTACTATTATTACAACTCTTAGTGAAAATTAGATAATTATTAGGTCAAAGGAAACCATTAGTTTACCATTGTAAACGAATTGGTAAACCATTAGTTTACCAATTTGGGGAAGGAGATGAGTAGAGGATAGAAAATGAGAGAGAATTTGGGGCTTATAACGGGATGGGGTAGGTGAGTCATTTAGCTTGGGCCTTAAATTCATGATGTGCCTTAAATTTAAATTTTTGCTTGTAATCCCAGCTACTTGGGAGGCTAAGGCAGGAGAATCACTTGAACCCAGGAGGCGGAGGTTGCAGTGAGCCCAAACCGCGCCACTGTACTCCAGCCTGGGTAACAGAGTAAGACTCTGTCTCAAAAAAATAATAAAACAAAAATTTTTAAATATCCCCAATTCAGTTTTTATATACACTTGTATTTTTTTTGTATATGTATTAAAGACATTAAACTATAAAATATACTACAAATTATTGTAACTCTTATTTTGGCTTTTCTTCCCTCCTTTTATATGTAGGGAACCAGAGCCTCTCTTGACTTCTGAAAGGGACAAAGAGAATTTTGGATAGAAAATAGCATCAGAAAGGCCAGGTGCAGTGGCTCATGCCTGTAATCCCAGCACTTTGGGAGGCTGAGGTGGGCGAATCATGAGGTCAGGAGTTCGAGACCAGCCTGCCCAACGTGGTGAAACCCTGTCTCTACTAAATACAAAAAAAAAAAAATTAGCCAGGTGTGGTGGCGCATACCTATAATCCCAGCTACTTCAGAGGCTGAGGCAGGAGAATTGCTTGAACCCAGGAGGTGGAGGTTGCAGTGAGCCAAGATTGTGCCATTGCATTGCGGACTGGGCAACAAGAGAGAAACCACATCTCAAAAAAAAAAAAAAAAGAAAAGAAAAGAATAGAAGAAGAAAATAGCATCAGATGCCTGTTATGAATTAACATTAAATGAGTTTAGTCTCTTGCCACTATTGTATTTAAGATATGTACCTGATTCTAAAGTTTTCCTGAAAAAAAAAAAAATGTACAAACAGACAGGGAAATTCTGAAAAGGAGAATTGCTGAGGGAAACTTGATCTATCAGAGGACAAAATGCGGATAATAACAGTATCTGCCTCTTGTCATGAGGCTTAAAAGGTATTATTTATTTAAAATTATTAGGACATCTGCCACAGACAAATGTTTAATACATTTTTAACTGCTAGTCTTACTTCCCTGATTTGGATATTCATTTTATTTCATAAACATTAATTGTGTGTGGTGAGGTATGGCTGTGGTCAGTCATGGTGGAGGAAAAGAAGAGTAAGATGCAGCTTCTGGAGTATATACTGTGATATCTCTTAAATCTTCAATAAAGATAAATATAAATGAAGCAGGGTAGCAGCACTTTGGTGAACAGTTTTGCATTTTCTACTCACATACGCTTCTTCCCAGATATTTCACTTCTTAGTGAAATACAGAGGAGGCATTCCTACATATGTACAAGGAGACAAAGAGGTTCACTGCAGCACTGTCTATAATTGTAAAATATCAAGACTACCTGAATGCCCATCAAATAAGAAGAGGTAAAGAAATTTTAATGTCTTTATACTGTGGAATAAAATTGGGCAGTTCAGAAGAACAAAGTAGAGCTGTGTATGAACATAAATCTCAAAAACAGCATTGAGCAAAAGAGTTGCAGAACTATAGATATCATCTGATACTATTTGTATAAAGTTGGAAGACATGCAAAAGAATACATGCGTTGTTTATGTATACACAGGTAGTAATAGTGTAAGACATTCATAGGATGAAAACTACAAATTTGGGATAATGATAACCTCTTTAGAAGAAAGAAAGGGAATAGGATTCCAGAACATTCCTTGGGGAGATCCATTGTACTTGTAATGTTTTATTTAAAAAGAAAAAAAAAAAAAACAAATGAGACAAAATGTTAAGATTTTATAAATCTGAAAGGAAAATACATGGGTATTCATATTAGTCTCTTTATCTTATGTTTGAAATATTGCACGCAAATTAAGATGAGTAAATGAACATGTTGTGAAAACAGCAAAGAGAGAGAAAGAACCAGGCTTCTGGAGTCAGAGGGGCATGAATTTGTTCTGTCTCTGCTTCTTCCTGATTCTGGCTTTGGGAGAGCTGCTTTACCTCTCTGAGCTTATTACCTCATCTATAAAATGGGGATGATAATGTCTTTATCCCAGTTTCTTGTGAGGAATAAACAGGTTATCCAAAATGCCTTTGTGTTAGTCTGTTTTCACACTGCTGATAAAGATACACCCGAGAGTGGGAAGAAAAAGAGGTTTAATGGATTTACAGTTCTGCATGGCTGGGGAGGCCTCACAATCATGGCAGAAGGCAAAGAGGGGCAAGTCACTCTTACATGCGTGGCGGCAGGCAAAGAGAGAGAGATTGTGCAGGAGAACTCCTCTTTATAAAACCATCAGATCTCATGAGACTTATTCGCTATCACAAGAACAGTATGTAGGAAAATGCCCACATGATTCAATTATCTCCCACAGGGTTCCTCCCACATACTTGGGAATTATGGGAGTACAAGTCAAGATGAGATTTGGGTGGGGACACAGAGCCAAACTATATCAGCCTTTTGTAGTGTTTAGGATCCAGAAGTGCCAAGCACTGGGAATAAAATGTGAGCAACATGGGCATTGTCCTGCCTGTATATAACTTTAGAGTCTAGCAGGGCAGACAGATGATCAACTAATCACCTAAATAAATGTAAATTTTATGTATTATTAGTGTCTTGAAGGACAAGTGCTGTGAATCCCTCTAATAGGGAAGTTCATGTTGGTTGGGAAGTCTTGAAATGCTCCTTGAGAAAAGCCTTGAGACTGGTTTTTTAAGGAAAAGAGCAGGAACTCGGTGAAGAAGAGAGGGCAGGATGGTCCAACCCAAGGGAACAGCCCTGAGATGTAGGAAGGAGCACAGCCAGTAGAAGCTGAAGAGAGGCCACTGAAATGGAGCAGCGAGTTCCAGTGGGAGAGTGGTGGTGCCAGATAAGGCTGGAGAAGTGATACGAGTCAGATCCTACAGAACTCTGTAGTCTCTATTGGGTAATTTGGGGTATATGGAAAGAACCATTGGAAGCCACTGACTATTATAGTAAGCTAAAGTTCGCTGATATCAGTGAGAACAGAAGCAGTGCTTCAAGGACTGTTTGAAAACAGCTTTAAACAATGAGGTATTGTTATGGAGTCCTTGAAAATGATCTGGTGAACTACTGCAGAGCAATCAGAGCTAGTACTGATAGCTTTTCAAAAGAAGATGAGAGTGAAGATGCAGAAACCATATCCACTGGAGTACTGGTCACCCATTGATTCTTTTTTGCCAATAACTGTTCACCCTAATGATTCTTTTAAAAATATGAGATCCTGTTGTAGTACAGATTCTAAGTTAAAGCCTAAAATGGTGAACTAAGGTGAACTTAGTAATATTGGTTGTACATAATGGAATCTATTTAGAATACTGTTAAATTCCTTTTTTAACAGTATACCCCCCAACTGAAGTGCTTAATATGTTAATGTTTTAAGTGTTTTTTGTATATTGATGAATTAAATACTTGTTGAGGGTTTACTATCTCCAAGGCCCCATGTTCTGTATATGATAAGATCTCCAGGAAGGAGGTCTGCTCAGGGATTAGCTTTAACGTGAATCATAAAATATTCTCAGTATAGGTGCCTATGTGAAAGATAGGCAATAACAATCAACTACAACACTTTATGGATAAAGCATTTTTGCAAACCTAAAGTATTGTAGAAATATGACATGTTTCTAGGTTTTGCAAGTTTACTTTTGAAAGCAGCACCTTCAAATATTCCTTTTAATTCTTAAAAAGATCTTTAAGGGAGCTTCTGTAATCTTAAAAATTAATTTCAGGAAACCCGAGGTCTGCTCTCTAGCAATAGCAATTTTATGTGTAAGGAGATTAAGTGTAAATACTTGCTTTTGGAGGTATAAATAAAGGAAGCATTTTAATTAATGTTTCTTTATTTGGCAGCTTGGTTCTTTGTCTGGTTCTTCGTTTCTTCTTTTGAGCAGTTAGACAGTCTGTCCTATAATACGTTAGGGGCTTTAACAGTTTTACCTTATACTGAAATTGGCCCTTTTAGGACTTTTGAAGACTATTAGTTTTTAAATTGTGCTTGTTAGTGTAACGTTTGTTTTAAAAACAAGGTTATTTAATATCTTAAGTGACAGTCCATTCTCTGGCAATGAGACACCTGGCTTAGCTCTGTGTGTGAAATATTTTTACTTTTCCATTTCCTTTGCCACACAAAATATATTGAGTTCTTTAAAGCTAAAGAACATGGTATACCTATTTATGACTCTTGGGAATGTTTAGCATTGGCTGTTAAAAATGAGGAGTACTGCGGTGTGAAGGAAGGAGGTGGTAATGAGGAAGTGAATGAAATATGTCCTGTTCATTTTTTCAGTAACTTCATGTGATGTTATGTGATGTCATGAAGGATGGCAAAGATATTTTGGAAATTATATAAAGAATATTCATATATAATAGAATTTTCTATTTGAATAAAATGTGATTGTGTACATTTCTGTAGGTTATGAAGAATATCTTTTAATCTTTGTCATTTTTAAGACAAAACATAAATAAAAAAGATGTAAGCCAAGTTAGTAATACTGTAGTTGGGTTAAGAAAGATAAAGTTAACATATGTAAATATAAATTGTTAAAAACACGGATTGACAAGAAAAAGACCAAAGTCTTAATGGGCAAAAAGCCAATTCACTCAACAAGACATATGTTACTACATTAAAAAGAATTTAATTTCTCTAGTAATCAAAGAAATGTAAGTTTAAAATAAAATACTGTTGTTAAGATTAACAAAATATATTTTAACACTATATTGTTGAAAAATTGTTGAAAATTGCCTGTGGAATATAGAGGAGCATAATGTTAAAGAAAAAAACTTTACAATATGTATGAAAACTCCACTTTGACGACTTTTGAGGAAATAACAAGTATGCAAAAAAAAAAAAGTCTTGCATCAAAGGTATTACCATTCATGATAATTCATGACTGAAATACCTTTTTATAATAACAAAAATCAGAAGCAATCAAAATGTTTACTCGTGGGGAGAATGTTTGAATAAATTATGAGATCTGTACCCATTACAATTTACATTTATGGAGATTAAATTAACTTGAGAAAGTGATTGTTATGATATTAGTGGAGAAAAAGCAGGATGTACAACCTCAGTTATATTTTACAAAGAGAAACAGACATGGGCATATAAAAAAGTCTGGAAATATATACATCAATATGTTAAGAGGGTATTTTGGGCATTAAGATCGTGCTTTTCTGTGTGATCTAATTTTTCTTCAGTTTGCATGTACTACTTTTGTAATCAGAAAGTATGTGAATGTTATGTAAAATTACTTCTAGAACTATGATCACACCGCTAAACTCCAGCCTGGGTGACATATTGAGACCACCTCTCAAAAAATAAAATAGTGAAATAAAAGTAAAATCAAATCCCTTCTACAATGACCTTTCAATGCTAGGGAGTACAGCCTGCACAGGCCTTTGCAGATTTCTATTCACGGAAAGCTGTTTATCATAGGTAAAAATTTAGGTCTTTCAAAGAGTGGGCAACATTTTCCTTTTTGAATGAATCACCTAAGAATAAAGATGGTTCTGGTGGAAAGTGTTGATTTCCTGTGTGGAGAGAGAAGACGACATGTAACTTGGTGGTTAGTCATCTTAAAATAAAATTTCTGGGACAGACATGGTGACTCATGCCTGTAATTCTAGTGCTTTGGGAGGCTGAGGCAGGAGGATTACTTGAGGCTAGGGGTTCAAGACCAGCCTGGGCAACATGACAAAACCTTGTCTCTATAAAAAATATAAATATTAGCTGGGTGTGGTGGTGTGCACCTCTGGTCCTAGCTACTCTGGTGGCTGAGGCAGGAGGATCACCTGAGCTCAGGGGTTCATGGCTGCAGTGACCTGTGATTGCACCACTGTACTCCAGGCTGAGCAACAGAACAAGACCTTGTCTCCAAAAAAAAACAAAGGTCTGGAAGAGTTTTAGAAAAGTGTTATATATAGGAAAATTAATTTTAACTTGCTTGACTTTGATAGGCCTACTATATATCTCTAAAGCAGAACTTGTCAGTATCTTGTAGAGTTTTTTTTTTCTTTTTTCTTTCTTTTTTGTTTTTTTGAGATAGTTTCGCTCTTGTTGCCCAGGCGGGAATGCAGTGGCGCCATCTGCGCTGACTGCAACCTCTGCCTCCCAGGTTCAAGCGATTCTCCTGCCTCAGCCTCCTGAGTAACTGGGATTACAGGCATGTGCCACCACGCCTGGCTAATTTTGTATTTTTAGTAGAGACAAGGTTTCTCCATGTTGGTCAGGCTGGTCTCAAAACCCTGACCTCAGGTGATTCACCCGCTTCGGTCTCCCAAACTGCTGGGATTACAGGCGTGAGCCAGCATGGCTGGCCTAGAATTGTTGATAAAGTAGCGCTTTAGTTGCTGACATTAATGGATTTTAAGGAAGTATTAATAACAAGATGTTCAGATGGGGTGTTTTTGTTTTTTCTTCCTTCAGTTCTCTTTACATTATGAGATAAGAGCCATACTTGCAGCTTTGTAGTGGATTCATTGGCAAGGGCCTACTGGCATCAGGTAGAGTTTGAGATTGTAAAATTAGTAACATAATATTTTCAGTTGTTTCAGTTGCTTGAAGGTTTTTACGGGTCATTTTTGCCTTTAATTCTGGTTTAAAGGAAAAATATTGCCTTGACAGTCTTTAATTCTAAATTTGGAAAGGACATAAAGATATTCTTATACTAAAAAGAATGGGCCAGAACAGTTGCTAAGTACCTTCATGTATATTTATGTGTATGTCTGTGTGCGTTTGTGTATTTGACATGTACACATAACTTAATACCATTGCATTGAATCGAAACATTTAAAAAGGCAGTTAACAAGACTGGACCAGCAAAAGGGAAATTCTGAGATGGAGAGGAGTATGGATTTTAACAATTAAAATTTAGAAAAATAGCAGATATTTTCTTTTCTGTAGATTTGGAACTTTGACAAAGCTTTAAAGCAATACGCCATGAACATACAAGAAATTACCTAATTTCAATATGAAATAGACCTGGAGATGTTTTAGGTTTTGTAATTAAATAATTAATGTATAAATATATATACATTACATTATATATATATATACAAAAAATATAATGTATAAATGTAAAAATAAATAATAATAGTGTAATTAAATAATTGTACACTACAAAGAACAATCATTTTATTTTTCAATGATTTTATCTCATTTTTTATCGTTCATCCTCTCAATTTAATTCCTTCTTGAAGGCGTGAGAATTTTTCTTCACTACTAGAGGGTTATTCCAGCCATCTGCACTACAAAGGAGTGGTTTCTCATTCTATTTTAGTAATCTGGGAATGGCAAATATTTAGAGGAACTCTAATACAATGGCAGAAGGAGAAGGAAATTAAAGTTTGGTGAATTCTTCTCTGTGTTAGATTTAAAAGTATTTTTGTCTAGAAATATTGCAAATTTGCAGGTTAATTTAAAGGGACATTTTTCTCTTTGTAACTTTATGAATGAATAAGAAAAATATTCTCTGTATGCTTCCTTTGTTCCAGTTTTAAATTTTCCTTTATTATATGTTTTACTTTTAGGTTATTTCCCATTTTTCTGACTTGGTTTTACATGGAATTTGACAGAACAAAGAAAGCATTTAATGATGGAGTTATATAAATTCTTTATCTTCTGTGACAGGCTAAACTTACTGGAAATAAATGTTGATGACAATTAAGATTATATTAAATATCTGCAGAGTGTATTTGTATAAATGCTTTTAAATTAATATACACTGAAAAAATATTAAAAAGTATTAGGGAAGCTAAAAAAGAAATTTTTGCAAAAGAAATTTTTCAGAGAGGATCTTGAGATCTGTTACATGTAAATTATGATTAGATCAACCTTTAGAATATACATAATTTCCATATAGTGAAGAAACTTATGAGATAGTACTAGTCATAAAAGAAATGCCAGTTCAAATAAGGTAGGAAAATAATTTAATGTGTTTTTAACTAACATTTTTTGTATTTAAATATGTTAAGGCCTAGTTAGTCTGGGTGTAGGATTTAGAGGGCATTTTGGTAATACAATTTAAGTATCGTAAAAATGTTCATGTTTAACATTTTAACATGTTAAACCTAGTAACCCAGTAATTCTAGGCATAAAAATTAATCCTAAAAAAAAATTTAGAAGAAGTAACAGTACCACCACCACCACCAACGATGTGCATATATACAAAGTTTTAAAAGAAGCATTATTTTTTTCAATTTCCACATTTTTCAAAATAAAAATGGCTGGGCACGGTGGCTCACGCCTGTAATTCCAGCACTTTGGGAGGCCAAGGTGGGCTGATCACAAGGTCAGGAGTTCGAGACCAGCCTTTCCAACATGGCAAAACCCCATTTCTACTAAAAATACAAAAATTAGCTGGGCGTGGTGGCAAACACCTGTAGTCCCAGCTACTTGGGAGGCTGAGGCAGAAGAATTGCTTGTACGTGGGAGACGGAGGTTGCAGCAAGCCGAGATTGTGCCACTGCACTCCAACCTGGCGACAGAGTGAGACTCTGTCTCAAAATAATAATAAATAAATAAACAAATAAAGGTTATACGTTGTTTAGAGACAAGCTGTTCAAGAATTTTAAGAAAGAGTTGCACAGGCATAAGCATACACAGGTTTGTTAATTATACACATGGTGGTAAGTGTGCTTGCAAAAAGGTCTGTTAAAATATATACTAGACTCTGGAGGTGTACACTGTGTAGTGTTACAATTCTGTACTTAAAACAAGGAAAACTGACAGTATACTGTGTTTGCTCGCAAGTAGACAAAATGCAAAATACACCTACCTGTGCGAAAATAGAAGGCATTCCATTTACATTTTATAAGGTGAGAGGGGCTCTGATTGTAAGGAAAGCTACTGGACTGACAGCTCTTTGAAGACCAGGACTCATCTTTTCTTATTCATCTTGGTAGCCTAATAGAGTGCCTGTCCTATAATTGACTCTCAGTAGATAATTACTGTTTGGATCTGTTATTCTCTTTAACCACTGCTGCTGAATAAGGTTCCCAAACTCCTGCCAGATGACTGAATTTGAATCACTTGGGCTCTCTGCCTTGAAATTCTTATCTCTTCACCTGGCCCAGGAACTCTTTTTTTTTTTTTTTAACTTTTTATTTTGAAATAATTTTAAACTTTCAGAAAACTTACATAGAGTTCCTGGGTTCTCAGCTTTCCTTCATGTTAGTATCTTATATAACCATAGAGCACAATTATTAAAACAAGGAAACTAACATTATTATAATACTTCTATTAATTTAAATTTTGCCTGTTTTTTCACTTATATCCTTTCTCTGGTCCACATCCAATCCTGGATCCCACACTGTACTAAACTGTTGTGTCTCCTTAGTCTCTTCCAATCTGTTAGTGTGTGATAGTTCTCCAGTCTGGCTTTATCTTTCATGACCCTGGCAATTTTGAAGAGCACTTTGTAGGTTTCTTTTATAAAATGTTCCTCAGCTTGGGTATAGCTTATGTTTTAGATGGAGGCTATGCAGTTTTGGCTATGCATCCTACAGAAGGGATGCTGTATAAGTCTTAACGCATCATATCGGGGGTATATGGTGTCCATATGCCTTATTGGTGATGTTAACGTTGGCCACTTGGTTAAGGTGTCTGCCCCGTTTTTACTCTGTAAAGTTACTATTTTTCCCTTCATGATTAATGAGTATCTTTTGCTCACTGATTTTAGCATCCATTGATGGTTCTTGCCTACAATTATTACTATCGTATTTGTCTAATGATAACTTTTAATTAATTATTTATTTATTTTTTTTTTTATTTTTTGTGAGACGGAGTCTTGCCCTGTTGCCCAGGCTGGAGTGCAGTGGTGCGATCTCTGCTCACTGCAAGCTCCGCCTCCCGGGTTCACGCCATTCTCCTGCCTCAGCCTCCCGAGTAGCTGGGACTACAGGCGCCTGCCACCATGCCCGGCTAATTTTGTTTTTGTACTTTTAGTAGAGACGGGATTTCACTATGTTAGCCAGGATGGTCTCGATATCCTGACCTCGTGATCCGCCTGCCTCGGCCTCCCAAAGTGCTAGGATTACAGGTGTGACCCACCGCGCCCGGCCTGTCTAATGATGACTTTTAAATTTCTACATTTCTTCTACATTCAGTAATTGGAAAGCTACTGTAAGGGAGAACCATTTCTTCTTCCTCATTTATTTATGTAAGTATGGCCTCATGAATATTTATTTCATTCCATGGGTTATAATCCAATACGATTATTAATTTATATTTTTGCTTAAATCGTTCCATCTTTGGCCATTGGAAGTTCCTTTGAATTGGCTTTTGTGTCTGTTCCACATGTTTTTGAGCACTTCCGTACTTTGAAGTACTACGAGATATTCCAGGCTCATTTTATATTTTCCCTGCACCCACCCTAGAGCTCCAAGGAGCCCTGATTTCTTTTCTTTTTTTCTTTTTCTTTTTTTTTGAGACAAGATCTCGCTCTGTCACCCAGGCTAGAGTGCAGTGTTGCAATCACAGCTCATTGCAGCCTCTACCTCCTGGGCTCAAGTGATCCTCCTGCCTCAGCCTCCCCAAGTGTTGTGGTATGCACTACAGCTGCATACCACAATACTTAGCTAATTTCCTAATTTTTGGTAGAGGCAGGGTCTTGATATGTTGCCCGGGCTCCTGGTTTCTTTTATTGAAGAATGGTATTTAGAAACCAAGTCTGAGTGCTAGACGTGCTTCCTGCTCCTTGGTGTCATTGCTTCTAGGTCCTTTGAAAGGGCAGAGAGAGGAAATATACATATATGTGCTAACATGTCCATATATACATATATATTTGTTTTGTGTGTATGTGTGTATATATACAATTTCAAAATTGCTAGCCTGTATCCCTGTGAGAAATAAGTTTACTAACTAGAAGATAATACTTGTGTACAGGTATTTTTTTCTTTCATGTTATAGTATCGTCAAAGATTGTTATTTAAAGTTAATTAGGGTTAGTTATTTCCTTATCCCCCCTCTTCAGTATGGCTGGGTTATTCACTTTTAATACAGTTGGGATCATTTGTTATTGTTTGTATTCAGCTTTGGGTTCATCCTGGTTTTACTTCTTTGTTTATTTTGTGAGTATGTGAAACATCACAGTGTTAAGAGTCAGAGCAGTACAAAAAAAAGTTGTACTCAGAAAAGTGGAAAGCTCTTTTTTAAAAGCTTTCCAGATGATTCTGACATTTCACCTGTTTTCAGAACACTGAGAACTACCCATGGGCTTTGGAGTCATGCAGCCCTGAATTTAAATTCAGCCTCTTATCAGGTATGTAATGTTGGGTAAGCTACTTTCCCTCTCTGAGCTTCTGATTCCTACCTCTAGGGATTGTTGTGGGGGCGAGAAAAAATATATATGAAATGTCTATCACAATGCCTGCACAAAGCGAGAGCCAAAGTGATAGCTGTATTCGTTCATATACTAATTTAGCAAATATTAATTGCATTGCTACTATGTACTGAGGCACTGTACTCTTTCCTAATGATTCAAAATAACTAAGACATAGTTCGTGCCTTTAAATAGTTCACATTTTGGGGGGCACCTAGCAGTTTTGTAGAAAATACAGTGACCATTTCTTACATTGAAATGCAACATAAAAGGCTAACATTATAAAAAATCATAATTTTTTAAAGCTTTTCTGTAGAAAGCTTAACCAGTACAGACTGTATCTCTCTAGTGAACTATTATGATAAAAATCTAGGGAAAGAAATGTATGTCTCTGATTTTCTCAAATATAAGTCATTTTTGGCTTTTAGAAGTGTCTAGATCTCAGACCATTTGAAATAGAATTTCCTAGTGTATGCCTGTAAACATGCGTTTAGTATTCTTACGTACCAGACACTCAGGTGATTCATATATCCAATATATACAGTCATCCCTAACTATCTGTGTGGGATTGGTTTCAGGACCTCTCTGGGATATTAAAGTCTGCAGATGCTCAAGGCCCTGGTAAGGCATAGTATTTGTATATAACCTATACATATCCTTCTACATACTTTAAATAATCACTTGATTACTTATAATACCCAGTGTAATATAAGTGCTATGTAAATAGTTGTTATACTGTATTGTTTGGGGAATAATGACAAGAAAAAAGTCTGTACACATTCAGTACAGACAAAATTTTTTTTCAATTATTTTTGATCTGAGTTGGTTGAATACATGGCTTTGGAACCCACAGATACAGAGGGAAGCCTGTATATAAATGTCCTAGAATGGTGCTTTTCAATTTTAATGTACATGTGAATCATCTGGGAATTTTATGAAAAAGAGGATTTGGGGGTCAGTAGATCCTGGAAAGGGAACTGAGAATCTGCATTCATAACACTCCCAGCAGGCACAGTGGTTGTGGACCACACTTTGAGTATTCAGGGTCTTTACTGCACTGACTTTGAAATCATACTTTCTGCTTTTCAATCCCAGTTCTACCGGTTATGAAATATGTGCTCATTATTAATGATTAATTTCACTCAGTGTGCATATTGTACCTTGAAGTACTATTGAAGTCACTACTAATAGCAGATGAAACATTTTAAATTAACACTTAGCACGTGAAGACAAACCTCATGACTTAGCAATGCAGCTAAAGATGTGCTGCTTCTGTTTTGGACCTATATGTTATTTGTGAGATTTTTTTTTTTTTCCACCGTGACAACCACTAAAACTAAGTACCTAAATTAACTGAAATTAGAGTCAAACTTGGAAACCACGTCATCATTAAGGGTTAAATCAAGATTTAAAAAGAAGACCAAGAGCAGTGGCTCACGCCTGTAATCCCAGCAGTTGGGGAGGCTGAGGGGGGAGGATCACTTGAGCCAAGGAGTTTGAGATCAGCGTAGGCAACATGGCAAAAACTCATCTTTACAGAAAATACAAAAATTAGCTGGGTATGTTGGTGTGTGCCTGTGTAGTCCCTGCCCCTTGTGGGGCTGAGATGGGAGGATCACGTGAGCCGGGGAGGTCGTGGCTGCAGTGAGCTCTGATCGCACCACTGCACTCCAGCCTGGACAACAGAGTAAGACCCTGTCTCAAAAAACAAAGAAAAGAAAAGGAAAACATGTAATAACATTGCTCTCACTATGTTAATATACAATTAATTAACATCATGTTTTATTGAAAGTTTTGGAAACTTTAATAAATTAGAATATTTTAAAATATTTTTTGCTTCACCCATCTAGCCTTTTGAAGTTTCTAATTTGTGTGCATATTTGAATTTACGTAATTTCTTGATAGTGAAATACTTTGTATAACCTATATTGGGGATGTGTGCTCATGAATACTTTGCTCATGAAGGGAAGAAAACAAAAGTTTAGATTCTACTACTATGTAGCATAGAAATGATGATTTTCTTTTGGAAAAAGTGTTGAGGGCAGATGTTGATAGTTTTGCACCTGGATTAAGTAAAAATGTGTTTTTCAGGGTATTTTCCAGGATATCTGGTATTTAGAAGCTTTGTGATCTAGCTCGAATTGGAGGCCCTTCATTTGGGATTAGTTGTCTATGACAACAAAAGATCCGCGCTTCCTCTCAACAACAGAATATAAGGGAGCTCAAGTTTTAAGTGATTAATTAGTGTATTACATTAGGTAAATTGATCTAGTCCCAATTAATGAAAGGTCTGGTCTTTAAAATATATTTTAAAAAATTATTATAGTGATGTTGCTCTAAGTATAAGTGATTAACTCACCCAGGCACGGTGGAAATGTGGGCTGCTTAGGTGTCACTCTAGGCCCACATCTAGAAGTCTGATCTATGCCACATCTATGTGGCTTTCCTAGTATTGTCCTTTCAGTCTTATAGTAATTTCAGACTTCCTAAGCCAGTGGTTCTCAAACATTTTTGTCTCTAGAATGAACTGTTTACACATACTCTTAAAGTTGATTGAGGGCCTCAAAGAGCTTTTGTTTGTGAGTTATATATATATCAATATTTATAATAGTAGAAATTAAAATATAATTTTTTCTTTTTCTTTTTTTTTTTTTTTTGAGGCAGGGTTTCGCTCTGTCACCCAGACTGGAGTGTAGTGGCACAATGAGAGCTCACTGCACCCTCCGCTTCCCGGGCTCAAGTGATCCTCCCACCTCCGCCTACCAAGTAATTGAGACTACAGGCACATGCCACCATGCCAGGCTAATTTTTTGAATTTTTGGTAGAGATGGGGTTTTGCCATGTTGCCCATGCTGGTCTCAAACTCCTGAGCTTAAGCAGTCTGCCTGCCTCAGCCTTCCAAAGTGCTAGAATTACAGTGTGTGCCATTGCACCTGGCCAAAACAGAATTTTAAAAAAGCATATTCATCAATTCTTAAAAATACAGTAAACCTATTGCACATTAATGTAAAGAACATTTGAAAAATTACTATTTTCCAAAATAAAAAAGTTTAGAATGGTGTATTGTTTTACATTGTTTGCAAATCTCTTTAATATCTGACTTAATAGAAGACAGCTGGATTTTCTTATTTGCTTTTACATTCAATCTGTTGTAGTATCATACATAATGTAGCCTCTGGAAAACCCAGTGAATGCTTGTGAGAGAATGAGAGTGAAAAAAGGCACATAATGACTTTATATTGTTATGAAAATATTTTTTTACCTTTACATCCCCTGAAAGGGTCTCTGGGGTGTCTAGGAGAGTTTCTTCCTAAACTAAGGAAAAAAGGTTTGCCATAGCTGTCTATGGCCTCCAAAATGCTTCTCCACAGATGTTTGGCAGGCGTATACTTAGGGGCTGTGTTTGGGGTGCAGCTACCCCTCTCTTTTCCTGATTCTGTCATAGCTGTGATTGTCAAATTAAGCATCTGTGACACTGTGGTATCCCACAAGCTGCCTCGGCTGTGTCTCTGCTAATTCTAATAAAGGTAGTCTTTTCCAAGTGGACTGAAAAATAAATTAGATGGATAGAACTTGCTCAATTTTAGTTTTTCTTTTATAAATTGTACATATCTGTTGTTACTTTCTGTTAGTAAACATCAATAACAAGACAAACAATTAAATTGTATTGTGATTGATAGAAGACCTTGAAATGATCCTATACAATTCTAAGATTGTCTTTTGTTGTGATACACAGGCCCTTGGTTACCTTCAATTTTTTTTTTTTAGAAAAAAAGTATATATGTATACATACACACACGCACAGACACTCACATACACATGGAGTAGTATTTTCTCCTACTGAGATTATTCCTAATTTGTATGACAGAATTAAATATAAAAGTGTCATGATTTTCTGGTGCTTTGCAGTGTGAATAAGTTTGAAAACTACTTCATAGGGCAACTTGGAAGGAGATGTATAGGCTTAAACTGATGTATGTAATATAGCATTCAGAGTTCCTCCATGTCAGTCATGGGGAGACAAGGGGATGACGGAAAAGACCTTTCAGCGACACCTTTCCAACTCAGATGATGGAGCTTATACACAAATTCCTTTTATACTTCTACATTTTTCTGATGCTGATGGCAAAGAGAGGTAGGCTATAGAAAATCTGAACAGTGAGTGTTGAGAGAATGGTAGAGACAGCAAGAGAAGCAATGCTTTGAGGTTTATTAGGCAATAATACCAATGATAGGAGTAGCTACCACACCTGTTAGTTTGCACTTGTTTCATATGCTGTCAGGTTCAGACATTCATGTAGTCATGAAATGTTTATTGAGCATCTACTATGTGCTTAAAAATCACACTGCAAAAGCCAGCCAAACTTATTTTGAGATAAAGCTCCACTGACTCTATGAAGATAAAGTTTAGATCTCCCTGGTAATAATACCTACATTCTTCCTTAAGGAGGATTAACTTGGTATAGAAGAAGACAACTGAGCACAAATGTGGCTGGCTAGGTGCCAGCTCTTTGAAGTTCCTTAACTTGCGTAGACTAACCCTGTCAATTCTGAAGGTATAGGAAGCCAGATTGTACTTTGATGTCAGAACTGTTTTGAGAGACCATTTATGTTGTATTTCCTTTGAAGAAGAGTGATTCAAGGCAATCTTTCCTTACATAGGGCCAATGATTTCACCTAGAAAGCCTAGAAACAAAAATCCTTTGCCAGAAAAGAGTTGAAAGTAGCTATAAGTGATCTGAAACATCATATTTACTTAAGAGTTTTGAGAGAGATCATTTGGAATTAATCTGGTTTACCTAGAGGCAGAGGATTCGTTGCTCAAAATGATTCCTTATAGGAATTTCTAGTTTGATGTATTGCATCTCTCAGAATTTTTTGGGCACTGGCATGTTTAACTGCAGTCATTTCTGGATTTGTTTATAGATAAATGCACAACTTTACATAAACACAGAGTATGTGATTGAGACTTTTTTTTTAAACCAGCTAAAAAAGATTTTGAGTGGGAGAAAAATAATCACAGAAGCTGAAGGTTCAGTTTCAGAGATACCAAGTTATCAGGTTTCTTTCTCAATGTCAGATTAATGGGAAATTGGAAACTGAAAGCTGGTGTGTGTTACCCTCTTACACTTCAAAATGTTGCTTGTTAAGGCAGATACATTTTTAAAATACTTGTTTGAATACCTGAAGTACAAGCCCTTATTTTCCTGCCTGCTTGTCATCCTTCTGATTGGCTGTTCTGATTGTAGCCAGAATATCTGGGCATTTTTCAGGCAGTTGAGATTAAAGAAACTTGTCAGTATTTTCTTCTTCATTACTCTTAAATTCATAGTTCAAAATATTTGTTAGTTTTAAGCATAATAGTTTCCTGAATTAGGTAATTTATAAATGTCACATTGTTTTTGTTTTTAATATTTTTATGTTCAAAATGTTGATGTCTTTGAGAATGGAAATAGATCTTTTGTCCTAATTTGACCAATTGGAACAGGGTATAGAGGTCACAATAGCAGAGAAGTGGCACTGCTGAACCATTATAATTTCATTATTTCAGCCACTGATATTAAATCTGGGTTCAGGTTGGGACCGTTTGGGTTCTTGGCTTCAAATCCCTGAAATATTGACTGTAGAAGTTTCAGTTCATAATTTTGGGTGGATTTTCAAAATTGATCTGCCTGACCGTTTAGGAGCAGGTTGCATTTCATACTAGTTGTTTCATTTAAGAACATTTCCACGAGATAGTTTAGCTTTATAAAATTACCTGAAATATCACAATACAGTCCTACTTGAGTTTCCTGGGTTCACTTCTAAGTGATCAGTGTGTAATGGAAAGAAAGACTCGCTAGTAATTTTTAAATTTAGATATACTAGCCAATCATAATGAGTATCACACATGAAATATATGCTGGCTACTTACTGCATGCATGTGAATGAGACAGAGCAAATCTCTAAATACATTATATATATTGAACAAACCATCTTTTAAAAAGTTAAAAATTTAAAGCTATTACATAAATTGAAGAAACCAATCTTAAGGAAAATTTTTTTTAAAGTAAAATTTTCTTTGGTATTTTTATTGGGTGAAAAGAGTAAAAAGTTTTACTTTAAGTAAATTTTTTTCTGGAGCAAGGGAATGCTGAGGGTGGGGTAGTATAAAAATTGTGAAATTAGAATGCCCAAAGTAATGGGAGAGGCTGTACTAAATTTTGAGTTATGTAGTGTGTTTATCAGAATGTATTCTGTTGCACATTGAAGATAAAAGGCAAACCAGAAAGTATTTAGAAAATTCGTATTTTCTCCCACATACTGAGAGAGTAACTACATCTTCTTAAATATCAACAATATTACCTTTTATAGAACAATTAAAATGCAAGGTTTCTTTTTGTTATTTTAGTGACAACTTTATCTTGAGTGACTGGTTATGTCATTTGTGTGTGTGTGTGTGTGTGTGCGTGAGCACGTGTGTGTGTGTGTATATTTGAATGTCTCCGAAGAGATTTCTTAGTTTATTTAGTTGCTTACTTTTTTCTCTCCCTTCAAAAACTTTTTTAAATGGACAAATAATAATTGTACATATCCATGGATATGTACAATACATAGTGATGTTTCTATACATCTGGTGTACAGTGATCAATCCGAGTACTTGGAATATCCATCACCTCAAACATTTATCATTTTTTTGTGTGTGTTGGGAATGTTACTTTGAAACATTTAAGATAAATGTTTTTTTTCCCCTTAAGATTCCAACTCTTTAAAAATATACTTTATAATTTGGGTGGCATATATTTTATATTTTTTATTACAATATATGGCATATTTTGGGAAAAGGTATTGGATTCTTTTGAGGTCAAGAAGTTTTATGTTAAGAACAGAAGAAAAACCCCTCAAAATCTAAGCAGGCTAGTATTAAATAAATTGATGTTTAATCCTTTGAAAGCCAGGGTTTTGTTTGGTATCTAGTTACCTTGTATACCTTGTCTGCTGAACTGATTGATGATAGGTGATTCTGTTTTCCTCCAGTAAGTGCTTTTCCTCAATTCCTTAACACTCCTATTTAAAGGGAACTCTTTCAAGAGATTTTCTGATTAAAGGTGAGAGAATGTAAACAGTAGCACTTGGGATAATATCTTTTGGCTTCTGTGATGCAGTTTTTCTTCCAAATGTAAATTTTTCATTGGTTTGGTTTATCATTTTCCCCATGCAACTATTTTTTTTTTTTTCACAGAGCCACATTTTATTATAACTACATGAACTATATATGCCTTGGGCAAAGACTACACAAAACATAGAAACAGGAAATGCCTGTTAGGTTAAGAGACATGAGATAATGGGCAAAAATATCTCCTAAAAATTACTTAATGTTGTCAGCATTACTGTAGTAATATATAATACAAAATGAAGACAATTTCTGATTTCATTATCTTGAAAACTTCTTTTAAACTTGTATTTTCCATTTTGTTGTTTCAGAGCAGAAACCTTAAGGAAGTAGTGAAGTTTTGTATTTTTATTCTATGAATTTAAATGATTTTGAAATCAGTCATAGCCTAGAGCTGTGCCTTTCAAGCTGTTTTGTTAGCATATGTTTCTAAATATTAAATACTAACTGGAAAGTAGAAGTAAATTGATGTAGCTAAAAAAGATTTACTGGCCAGGCACAGTGGCTCACGCCTGTAATCCCAGCACTTTGGGAGGCCGAGGTGGGCAGATCACAAGGTCAGGAGATCGAGACCACAGTGAAACCCCGTCTCTACTAAAAATACAAAAAACTAGCCGGGCGTGGTGGCGGGCACCTGTAGTCCCAGCTACTCGGGAGGCTGAGGCAGGAGAATGGCGTGATCCCGGGAGGCGGAGCTTGCAGTGAGCTGAGATCCGGCCACTGCACCCCAGCGAGGGTGACAGAGCGAGACTCCTCTCAAAAAAAAAACAACAACAAAAAAAAGATTTACTTTAGCATATGGAAGGTTATCATCTCTAAACTGTTAATATTTACAAGTGATTTTTTAAAGTGATAAGCTTCCTTGTAATGAAATACTTGTCATTATTAAGTAGGCTCATTTATTCAACATGTATAATTATTGCTTTCTGTATGACCAGCTTTCCATATGTTAAGAACTGGATATATAATCATTAGTGAGCAAACATTGATAGGTTCTTCTGTTGGAGTTTATGCATTAGTTCATTTGGTAGATAATTGTTGGGCACCAACTATGTACCAGACACTGCTCTATAATTTAGGGTTATGCTTTGTGGAGGGAGAAATAAGTAATAAATACAGTAAGTGCTTAGGTAAATGATTAAGATCATTTCAGATAGGGATCAGTACTTCAAAGGCAGTAATACAGGGAGAACTAATGAAGTACCTGAGCTGATCTACTTTACAGACTAGTAGAGGAGATAATTTTAGTATAATTAATCATATAGATAAATATGATAAACGCTGTAAAGGAAAAGCAATGAGTGTTTATGAGAGCTAATAAATGAGGGAGATGAGGAATAGTTCCTTTTAGGGGAATCAGGGAAGACTTCCTGGAGGAAGTAACTTTTGAGTTTAAATCTGAGCTACAACTAGTTGTTAGTTTTCTAGGGCTGCCATAACAAGTAGGACAAACTGGGTGGTTTAAACAACAGAAATTTATTGTCTCTCAGTTCTGGAGGCTAGAAGATCAATGTGTAGGTGGGGTTGCTGGTTCCTTCTGAGGGCTATGAGGGAGAATCTGTTCCATGCCTCTCTCTTATTTTCTGGTGATTTGTTGGAAATCTTTGGTGTTACTTGGTTTGTAGACACATTAGCCTGATCTCTGCCTTCACATTGTGTTCCCCCCGTGTGCTTGTCTGTGTCCAGATTTCCTCTTTTTATAAGGACATCAGTCATACTGCAGTAGGGACCCACCCTACTCCAGTATGAACTCATTTTAACAAATTATCTCTACAACAGCTTTTATTTCCAAATAAGGTCACGTTCTGAGGTACTGAGGGTTAAAAGTTCAACATATGAATTTGAGGTGGACGTAATCCAACCCATAATACCAGGAGTTAGCTAGATGAAGAGAAGAGGGGATGACTTCAGGAAGAGAGAACAGCGTGTGTGAAGGTATTGCGTTGGAAAAGCATGGCTCATTTAAGAAACGAAGTGTAGCTGAAGCATAGAAACTGAGAGGAAGAGTGAAGTGACACAATTCCAGAGACATTTTAAAGGTAGAATAGATAGATGGGGCCTAATGACCAGCTGAACATGATGTGAAGGAAAGAATAATCAAAGATAATTTCCTACCTATAGCTGTGATGAAAGTATTTTCACCATTTTTGGGTAGAAAGACAGAAATTTCTACCTGAAATCAAGGGAAAGGTTGAAGCCGGAAATAAGGATTTGGAAGTAAACTATGTTATTGGTCAAAAGTTAGCTAAAATTACTCAGGAAGAATGCCTTTAGATGAGGGCCGGGACCTAGAACCTTAAAAAAATCCATATTTAAAGAGGGGGCCAGAACAAAAAGCCAACAACAACAACAACAACAAAAAAAAATCAAAAAAGCAGGAAAAGCAATATGCAGTAAGAAAAACTAGATGGATTACTGCTTGGGAAACCAAGCTAGAAGAGAGTTTTGAGAAGGAGGGACTGGTAGATGGCATCAAATGCTACATGAAGGTAAAGTAGGATGAGACCTGGAGAGAGATCTGATCTCATTTGCCAGTTTGAGGTCCTTAGTGAGTACAACAGGTTATAGAATGGCGACAGTGGAAGCCAAGATTTGTGTGTGTGTGTGTGTGTGTGTGTGTGTTGAGGAGTAAAAGGCCAATGAGGAAGCAGAAGGAGTAAATATAAATGACTATCTTAAGAATTGGCAATGAAGGGAAGGTGATACAGGGAAGCACATACAAATTTTAGAAGATGGTACAGAGTTTAGGAAGAACATGTATGACTGAAAGCCAAGAGCAAGAAAATTAATGGGGGTGGGGAGAGGAGAGGAGGGAGTGATACCTTAGGTAAAGGTACCTAAGAGAAGTGTTCCCATTCAGGATTTGCTTCCTGGCATTTCTCAGGAATTTTGTTTTTCTAGATTTCCAAATGCTGAGAAATTTGGTGAGGAAAGCAGGAAAACAGGCAGGGAATTATAATTTTCCTTCAAGTTTAGCAGTCAAGGCAGAGGTTACTGATTAAATTCATTGACACCAAGTCTGCAGCAACAGCAGGAAACATGACACAGAGAGTCAAAGGTTAAGATGGCTATTTCTGGGAAGCTGGAGAGGAACACAGGATGGAAAGCTTTACGTCTTATTGTGGCTTTGCCATGTACTAGTGTGTATTCGTAGCCCTGACTACTGCTAATGGTGAATCATTCTTGCAAATAACAAGTATTAATAAGCTTATTCACATAGTATATTTTGTATATGATTCCAGTGAGTGGTATCCCAAGAAATAATAAGTTTTGACAGCAAAATCTTAAATTGGTCATTTGGACATGTGATTTTTTGTAGTGCTATTAACATTGCTAGGAGATCTGAATGTTACATTACTTGAATACTATACCTAATAATGTTTGCTGAGGGCTCCCAGTGTTTGGTATCTGCTACAGGCTACAAGTATTCGTAAATAATTTTGACAGAATAAATGCAAGAGATGATCACAGTGTGGCTGTGGAACACTCTGATGTGAAATCAGAAACATCTGTAATCTGGATTAGCAAAGCAGTATTCATTTTAATGACAAAACCAAAATCAGGGCAAGCATAGAAAATATTTTCATTGTTAAAAAAGAAAATGAGCTTAAATGAAGCAAAATGTGTTTGAATGTCCAGCTTGGTGATCACAACAACATCTATGCAACACGAAAGAAAGTTTTCTGTGTCTGGAATGTTTGTCATGAAACCAAAGTCAAGTCTCAAATAAGGCAATTAATGTTTTATGTGTTTTTAATTTTTATTAAAAATTGGTGGCTTTTAAATATCAAATATTTGTGATATCATCCGTGAATTTTTAAATAATTTCTATTTGACATGTGTTAATGTTTACTTCACTTGATGTTTTCTATTATTAGATGTCTATATCAGGTAGAGATCATTTGTATGTTATGAAAATATCTTTCTTATCACAATACCACAATATATTGGTTGATAATTATAAACCATGCCTTTATTATTAAATCTTTTGTGTTACAGAAAACTACTAAAACTTTAGTGGTTTTCTACTAAATGGATAATAACCCTATCACGGAAAAATTATTCACTGTATAGAATAATTACTGTCACTCATTATTGTCACAGGATCCTTGGGGTGTTACTTGCCAGCTGGAAACCTCTGTAGCTGGCGGAGCCTTCTTCCTGAGCATTGCTTGTGCCTGTCCGCCCACTCGACCTGGCAGGCTGTGCTTGGCTTATGCTACCGGCCCGGATGCCACACCTGCCAAAGGCAAGCCAGGCCGGAGCGGTGAGGGCTGTGTGGGCGAGTGAGCATGAGGTCTGGCCACTGTGCACAGCTAGGCACATCAGCTGCTATGGCAGGACGGGCAGCTCCAGGTGCCAGCACTGACTCCATGGAAGGCTGCAGCTGGACCAGATGTACTGCATCCAGCTTCCACTGCGGGCATTCATGTCTGGATGAGGGGAATGTGGTGGTGCCTGGAAGCTTGGAGACGCCAGGAACTGCAGAGCCCGAAAGAGAGTGTCACAGCCCTGGCTCCGGGAGCCCCTAGGTGTGGGCTCCCTTCTCTCCTTGTGGCCCACAATGTGGCTAATGGAGGGGCGGTATGTTTCAGCCCTGTTTGTGTTACAGCTCTTTCAGTCCTGCCATTCGGCGGGTCCTGAGTTCTATGGACAACTGGAGGGTGAGCAAGGTGGAGAGGAGCTTCATTGAGTGGCAGAACAGTTCTTAGGAGACCCGAAGTGGGTAGCGCCCTCCTGCAGGCAGGTCATCCTGCGGGAGGTGAAGTGAGTAGTTCCTTCTCCCAGCTGGTAGTCCCTATGTCTGTGCGAGTCTGACACACTGGGTGGGTGGTTATGGGTCTCATAAGGCAGGAAGTGTGTGCTGGTTGACCCATGGGTGGGCCCAGAAAAAGCTCCCTAAGTTCTCACCCCCAGTGCAGACTTCACCTAGAACTGACAGCCCGGCCCCCAGGCTTCAGGCCGTCCCTGGCTTGAAGGTGGTGCTTCACCACGGACCTATCCCTTTCCACCTAGGAGCCAGTCTGCCTCCTGACACCACAGTCACTTAAGTCTATCATGCCCAGGCTGTTCCTGCAGAGGGGCACCTGTAGGCCAATGGCTGAGCCACCCTCAGTGCCCCCTCGGGCTCCCTCCTATCCACGTAGGCACCCCAAGTCCAGAGGGGACTGAGACAGCAGGGGGCTGGAGTGTCAGCACTGCCTCAAGGGTGCGCACACCCGGCCAGGTTGCGACAGCGTCTGGACTTGGCTTCAACTTTGCTCTGATATCAGAGCGGGTGCTGGGAGCAGGGAAAGGCCAGGCAGCGGGAGCAGCCACTTCCAAGCCGGTGGGGGCAGGGGGCTTCCCGGGCCCCCAATAGTGCAGAGATGCCTGGGTCTGCAGCCATGGCTGGGTAGCTGTTGCTGCGCCTGGGAGCATGGGGCTCCTGCCTTGCAATTCAGAAATGGATGGGGCTCCCACCTGTTCCCGGCTCCTTTTGGCTCCCTGGAACAGGCACCCCGAGCCTGGCTGTGCCTCCCCTGCTACAGCTGGCGACACTGCAGCGGCTGCCCCAGACGGGCTGCAGCTGCCATCATTATTATTTAAAAACACATAAATCTTTGAAAAATACAGAATAAGTTATGAGGTTGAGAATTCTTGTAGATTCCAATTTATTTCCTAAAGATTTAGAAACACCACCTTTGAGACTGATTTGACCCAAAGGCTGGGATTAAGGACCCACAGGTAGAAAAATAAGCATCTGAGTAGGGACACCCTTTCTTCTTTCCTTTTTCTGGAGGAAGGATTTCAGGATGGGTAGAAATACAGATGAATTTGAAAATCTAGAGAATAGTTTCCGTTTTCTTTCCAAAGAAGGAGTATACTGACACTCCTTAATTGTGATGGACAAAGGGCGAGGCCAGGATACCAGAGGTAGGTTGTTACGGTTTGGAACAGCTGACCAGGGATGAACCTAAGGAGATACTGTCCAGTTGAAGGCTCAGCTGAAGTGTATCAGGGAAATTCTGAAAGGCTCATTAGGAACTTTTTATAGACCTTGGTGCTTTTTTGCCACTGTACTCCTTCCAAGTAGTTAACCGAATACCAGTCAACTTAGAAAATAAATTCAACACATTTTACTGTTAATTTGGCTTTATTTATTAAGAATAACTGATTTTTTAAAAATAATGAAATACAAATTTCTGCCATTTATCTCATCATTTTTTGCAATCTGTGATTTTCTTTTTCTTTGTGAGAGAATGCTGGGAATACATCAGTAGTCCAGTTCTGACTCTTTATAACAAACACAAGAATTAATGTACATGTTATCTCTTTAAAAGAACATGATTGATAAACAGATCAGTGGAACAGAATAGAGTCCTGAAAGACCCACACATATATGGCCAATTGATTTTTCAGCAAAGGTGCCAAGGTAATTCAATGGAGAAGGATCAGTCTTTTCCACATATGATGGGTTAACTGGATCTCTTGCAGATGGAGAAGGAAAACTTGATTTCTATCCCACAGCAAATTTTCTAAAAGGAGATTATAGGCCTAAATGCTATAAACCTAAGGCTATGAAACTTTTAGAAGAAAACATAGGGAATCTTTGTGACCTTAGGAAAGGCAAAGATTTCTCAAGATTTTTTTTAGAAAACCTATTCATAAGATTTTTAAAAGTTTTGATAAATTGGACTTTAGCATAATTACAAATTTCTGCTTTTCAAAATATACCATTTAAAAAATGAAAAAGCGAGGCAACCAGGTGCAGTGGCTCATGCCTGTAATCCCAGCAGTTTGGGAGGTCGAAGTGGGAGGATAGCTTTACCTCCAGGAATTTGAGACCAGCCTGGGCAACATAGGGAGAGGAGACCCTATCTCTACAAATGAAATTAGCTGAGCATGGTGGTGCATGCCTGTGGTCCCAGCTATTGGCAGGCCGAAGTGGGAGGATCTTGAGCCTGGGAAGTCAAGGCTGCAGTGAGTCGTGATGCTGCCACTGCACTCCAGCCTGGGCGACAGAACACAATCCTGTCTCAAAAAAAAGAGGCCCGGTGCGGTGGCTCATGCCTATAATCCCAGCACTTTGGGAGGCCAAGGCGGGTAGATCACCTGAGGTCAGGAGTTTGAGACCAGCAATGACTAAGATGTTGAAGCCCCGTCTCTACTAAAAATACAAAAATTTGCTAGGTGTGGTGGTGGGTGCCTGTAATCCCAGCTACTCCAGCAGGAGTATTGCTTGAACCTAGGAGGTGGAGGTTGCAGTGAGCTGAGATAGCACCATTGCACTTCAGCCTGGGTGACAGAGTGAGACTCTGTCTCAAAAAAAAAAAAAAAAAAAAAAAAAAAGGAAAGAAAAGTAAAAGGAAAAAGCAAGGTACAAAGTAGGAGAAAATATTTGTAATACAATATGTGACAAAGGGCTTGTATCTAGGATGTTGAAAGAACTCTTACATGGCAAACAACTTTTAAAAGGCGAGCAAAGACTTGAAAAGACACACAAAGAAGATGTACAGATGGCCAATAAGCACATGAAAAGATGAGTATCATCATTAGTCATCAGGGGAATTATTTAAAACCCACAATGAGACACCATTTATAACTGCCAGAATGGCTAAAATGAAAAAGTCCAAAGATTTCAAGTATCAGAGAGAATGAAGAACAAGTGTAAAACGGCATAACCACTTGGAAAGTTTTGGAGTTTCTTAGTCAACATGCATGTACCTTATGACCCAGTAAGTCCCTACATACATGAAAACATGTGCCCACAAAAAGACTTACTTATGAGTGTCCATGTCAATCTTATTTGTAATAGCCCCAAACTGAAAACAATCTAAGTATCCATGAATAGGGAAGTGGACAAACAAAATTTGATATAATCATTCAGTGGCATACTCCTCAGCAATGAAAAGACAGTGTGGATGAATCTTATAGATATCCACTTAAATAAAAGACTAGGCACAAAAGAGTATGTATTATATATATTATATAGTTCCATTTAGGAAGTTCTAGAGCAGGCAAAACTATGAGGATGGAAATTAGATCAGAGGTTGTCTGGGATGGGATATAGTGGGGAGATTACTACAAAGGGGTACAAGAGAACTTTTGGTGGTGATGGAAATATTTTATAACTTCATTGAGGTTGTGGTTTCATGGATGTATCTATTCATTGTCAAAACTCATTGCACTGTGTGTTTAAAATTTGTACATTTTATTGTATATAAATTATACCTCTAAGTTGTTTAGAAATAAAAACATGAAACTTTAAAAAATAATGAAAAATATTGTTAGCATATAGTTTTGTATCCTTTTTAAAAGCCTTTGTCAGCTAAATTTATGGGGATTTGTACTGTATTTCTAGGATACTTTATTAAGCTTTCTAGGTAGCAATTCAATGAACTTGTCATTAATAATTTCATTTTGCACCTAATAGTTGTGGTTAAATCTAGAAATAATGAGCTAAGCCTTATTCCCTCAGGGAAACATTTCTTAACATCTATCACTTTCACTTGAATGTTTTTATTTAAAAAATACATACCAGTTTTATTATATTTACTTTTCTGTATGTACAGAGGCTAAAGTACTTGGTGTTTTAAACATACATGTAATGTAAAAACATGTACATGTCCATTTCAGATTTATTTTCAAAAAGATATTCCCCATCGAATCTGAGTCATCGGAATATTTAAGTCTTAAATCTTCCCAGTAAGTAGTACATTTTTACTGTAATTTTTTCCCCTGCTTTGTATCTTGATATTCTCCCAATGAACTGGTGACATCTGATATTCACTAGTCATGTTCATTGAGGAAAAACATACACTTTCTTATTAAATCCACTTATCTGTAAAGTTTTGGTCAGGGATTTTAGCTTTTAGAATGTGGATTATGTCTTACAGTATGTGGAAGAAATTTAACTGCAGGGATATAAACATTGTTTTGGGTGGAGAAAGCCTGCACTAGCAGATGTAGTATAAAAGTTGAAGCCAGTATCAAAATGTCTTTTTCAGAAGTGGTAATAGATTTTTTTTTTTTAAACACTGAGATCATAAAGCCAATTGTTGCAGAGGGAACACAGTTCCTGAAGTATCAACTTTGTTTTTATGTGGCATAGAGTGTTCTTAAAGAGTAAAAGTGATTTTGTTGAAAAACAAATGGAAAATTCTTAATTTGTAACTCTTGAAACTTCTTGAAACTTCCTGCCAAAAATTTTTTGAAGTGTTCCTCATTTGTTCACATTCAGGAATATATTAATATACTTATCCCTTAAACCATTTTACATATTGAGTACCTATGTGCCATGTACCATTGGTTTTTTTTTTTTTTAATTTCCACTTTTATTATAGATTACAGTGTACACATTCAGGTTTGTTACTTGGGTAAACTGAGGCTTGGGGAATTTAATAATAACAGAATTTTTTTGAATTAAAAGATGCCTAATGGTTTAAAACATTTTCAAATGTGTCACTCACATGACCCACACGACAGTTTACCGCACTTGGCAGGAAGATACTGTTTTCAGTGTTTAATAGATAATGATGTATGAGGCTGCTTTCAGGGTTTGGTTATATTACTTACTTTCATTGCCTTATGTCTACTGTATATCTCAGCTAAACTTCTTGACTAGTTTAAATTAACTTATCTATCTAGTTGATATACTTGGGCCCTGATCTGGTTTACTTGTGTACACACCTAACATGAAGTTATTTTAACCTTGTGACATTTAATCTTTAATGTTTCTGGAGAAAAGAATTAAATACCTTTTTACAAAATAAATTATGAATACCTTTTAAGCAGCTTCTATTTGAAATAACACTTTATATAAATATAGGAATATATAACACTCTTATGTAAGAATACTTTGTATGAATATAGATAGTCCTTTATCTTTTTGATTCCTATAGCAAGGCCATGAGAAAACCAAGGCTCACAGAAATTATGTTTAATATAGTCTTCCCATGTCATTGTGCTGCCTCCCCCAAATTTCAGCCTGTTTGAATTTGGGGGAGGGGTTGTGAGGGAAGCAAGAAAATAGTCTCAGGTTCTAACATAGGATATTTAAAACATTTTTTAAAGTTGCTTGTTTTCAGTATATGCCGGAGAAATCATCAGAACACGTCTTCTTAGTTGATGAATTATCATGGGTGATTTTCAAGTTGGTGAAATGGTTAAGAGTAATTAAATAAATGGTTGAGAGTTATTTTGGGCATTAAATGCTAACTTTTATGTGCATCAGGTAGTCAAAATAAAATCTCCATCTTAATTATGTCCTCACTGCCAAGGGTGAGGGTCTTGTTTGATTTTGTCTGGCTTACGGGGTTGAGATTGTTTAACCTAGAGCAAGAGGAAATTTTTTTTTTTAAGAGATAAGATCTTGTGCTGTTGTCTAGACTGTAGTGCAGTGGCATGATTATAGTTCACTGCAGCCTCAAATTCCTGGACTCAAGGGATCCTCCTGCCTCAGGCCCCTGAATACTTGGGATTACAGGCGTGAGCTACCACACCCACCTCAGCAAGAGCAAATTTTTCTTTTTTTTTTTGTTTGACAGGGTCTCACTCTTGCCCAGGCTGGCCTTGAACTCCTGGGCTCAAGCCATCTATCTGTCTTGACCTCCCAGAGTGTTGGGATTACAGGTATGGGCCACCATGCCTGGCCAGCAAGAGGAAGTTTAATGTTAAGTACTATGTAGAACTGACTGTTGCCTTAATGAAAAATTTCTAAAAAATCATGGTTTTGTTTTTAGCAACCCCAAAATGCTTCTGACTTCAAGAGTTCAAATAATTTTATTGTAAAATTTAATAAAAGGCATAAGATATGCTGTGTAATTATGTAAGATTAAAACAAGTAAAATACAGGTAGTTTAGTTCTTAAAATCATCATATACATTTTCTTATTAACATTAATCAGTAGAATTGAGATTGAATATAGTACAGCAGTTATGAATTTAGGCTCTAGATTCAGACTGTCTAGGTTTGAATGTAAATTCTATCACTTTCTCATTGTATAACTAGGGACAACATTTTTAAGCCTTAGTTTTCTCATTGATAAAATGAGGATAATCTTAGTGCTTGCCTCTTTGCTAAGAATGAGGATTAAAATGATATATGTGAAACCATTTATGTCATACATACCCATTCATGTGATACAGTTAATTTGGATTGTCTGTGTCAGTAGATGAGATACATAAAAAGAAAATCCAGTTGATGGGTAGTTTTGACATTACTGCATACTTAATTTGTGGATTTTCAGTGTTTCTGTTTTCTTTTTTCTGTTGGAGATCCTATTGAGTAATGAATTATTTATGATATGGAAAAGTAATGATCCTCAACACATTTGTAAACTATACACTTGGATAATCAGAAAAACTGAAACTTAACTGTACTTATGGTTTAAATTAAAATAGCAACAACCAAAATACCCAGAACATACTTTTAAGGCAGGATAATAACTCATCTGACAAATTAGAGATAGGAGATCAAGATGAAGGTGGTGAAGTCAGTGATGTTTTTAGTTGATTGCAGTATGATCCCCATCAAGTTAACTATTATTTTTACTAGTATATGAACAGAGTGATGAGTGGGAGCTAAAGTTAGGTACTTTGTGGGGAAATCTATGCACTATTTCTAAGGAGCTGTAGGACTGAGAAAGGTATTTTACTTGTTTTGTGTTGTTTTTAAAATGAGAAAAAAGCATATTTGTATGCTGTTGGGAATGATCCAACACAGAGGGAAAATGAGGAAGATGAGAAGTATTTGATGGTCTTGTTGAGTAGATGAGAGGAAGTGGAATATAGTACACAAATAGATTATTTTTAGAAGTAAGGACAGATTATCTCTAGAAACATGTAGCATTGCAGAAAACTAACCCACGAACAGATGCTGGTGAGTGAATCGCTCTGGTGGTGATAGATTGTGGAAGTTCTCTTCTGATTGCTTGTACACTCTTACTGTATTCTTAGTGAAGTAGGTCATGAGCCAAGCTTGAGGATGAAGGATTCGTGAGAGATTTGAGGAGCCAGGAAAGCATATGAAATAGATATCTGAAAGAAAAAGAGAAAGTATTAACAGTGACTAGAGACAAAAAATAGGTTTTCTACCAAGAATGAAAATGAAGATTGAAAATTGACTTCTAATAGATGACAAAGGCAATGGAATAATATCTTTAAAGTACTGAGGGAAATAATTTAAGGGTAAGAGTGAAAAACAAAGATATTTGGGGACCTGCAGAGGCTGAGGATGTAATACTTATAGATTTTTGTTTGTTTGTTTGTTTTTGTTTTTGAGATGGAGTCTCACTCACTCTATCACCTGGACTGGAGTGCAGTGGCACAATCTCTGCTCAGTGCAACCTCTACCTCCCAGGTTCAAGCGGTTCTCCTGCCTCAGCCTCCTGAGTAGCTGGGATTACAGGCATCACCACCACACCTGGCTAATTTTTGTATTTTCAGTAGAGACAGAGTTTCACCATATTGGCCAGGCTGGTCTGGAACTCCTGACCTCCAGTGATCCACCTGCCTTGGCCTCCCAAAGTGCTGGGATTATGGGTGTGAGCCACTGGCCAATACTCATAGATTTTTGTCGGAAATGCTACAGAAGCATATACTTCACTAAAAGGAAATTGAACCCAGATGGAAAGTGTGAGAGATAAGAATCAAAATGAGCAAAGAAATGGGTATTTTGGTATGTCTAAATACATATTATAAAAAATAAATGCTAAATTTATATATTTAAATATATTTACTAGGATATTGGATAACTTGGGATAGCTGTTTTAATATAACCAATTGCTTATTTTTTCTTTCCCTTTGTGATGAGAGGGAAAACAAAGTTCTGCCGACTGTTTTTAAAGAGCTCAGATTTTTTAAGCTGGCTTTCTGATCACTGTTTAAGAACTTTAGATGTAGTGTGACCTTAATCTACACTATGTAAAATTAGATGGTATCATAGATATTTGACATTGCCTTCCAAGTACACTAAAGATTACTAGTCTAAATTCTTTACGAATCAGATACCTAAGCCATTCCTAGGTTCTGAGGTGTCTACTCAGAGGTTAGGGAAGAGAACTACTTCTGTGCATTAGAAGACTTATGTTTGGGTCTTTCCTCAGAAGGAGGCAGTAGAGTGCATAAACATCAAATTTGTGCTTAAATACATTTTATTTTTATTTTAATCTGCTTCAGTGTTTGTGTGGCAGCCTTACTTAGATTAAATAAAACCTAGCATATGAGTTGTGTACTCCTGCCATTCAAATTCCTTTTATGGAAGAGAAAGATAGTCTTCTTATTCATTTCCCTAATCGGGAAGGATGAAGCTAATAGTTATTGGACAAAAGCTGAAAAAATATTCTCATGTCCATTATGTAAAGGTTTAGACATCTTTTAAAACCAGTACCTGCCAATGTGAGGTTTTTAATGTATTTTACATTTCCAAAATTAAAAAGTAATCTCCAAGATTGTCTGAACTTCTTGTTAGATAGAAAATATATTTGTGTGAGCTTCTGAAGCCTCTGTGCTTAAGTAGTCATTCAGTCTTCACTATTACATCATAAGTCATTACTAAGCCTTTTGTTCTGAGCTATACTGAAGATGTTATTTATATAGAAACATACTTACAGATGTTTTCAGTATCATTTAGTACATTAATTAGTATTCATGATGTTAAAAAGAGACTAAAGTTTATTTCTGATAGCTTCTCTCTTAATATGATATACTATATGAATTTAGAAACGGTAACTTATCTTTAGTTTATTCAGAGACTCTTTTTTTTGTTTGTTTGTCTTGAGATGAAGTCTTGCTCTTTTGCCCAGGCTGGAACATAGTAGCACGATCTCGGCTCACTGTAACCTCTGCCTGGCAGGTTCAAGCAATTCTTCTACCTCAGTCTCCTGAGTAACTGGGACTACAGGCGCACACCACCATGCCTGGCTAATTTTTGTATTTTTAGTAGAGACAGGGTTTCACCATATTGGCCAGGCTGGTCTTGAACTCCTGACCTCATCATCTGCCCGCCTCGGTTTCCCAAAGTGCTGGGATTACAGGCGTGAGCCACTGCCCCTGGCCTCATATTTTAACTAATAATTTCCAGTCATTCGATTATATTTTTGGAATATTTTTACTTTCAAAAACTGTATTTGTTACCAGAAAGACATAAAAACTACTCATGCTGCAAACATGCATGCTGGTAAATACAAATCAGATCATTTATTTCGGGACTGATTTTATTGACTCTTTAGGTGAGGATTCTATTATTAATAGATCTAAAATAAGAAAGAAGTAACTATCATAAACCGATTTAAGAACAAGTTGGAGCATAAAAACACTAAAAATAACATGGATTATGATGTATTAAGTGTTCTCCAGTTAAAATATTATTTTATAAACAGTTAAATAATTTAAGAAATATTTCTTCCCTTAAATGTTAGTTCTACATCAGACTAGTCTCAGATGCATATTAGTAATGCTCAGAATGGAAAACATACACCTGTGGTAAAAGAATATGTCATGGTAAATATGTTTATACAGCTGTGTGGTAATGTTAGTTATTACAGAGTACATTTGCAGAATCATGTAATGAGCCTCATTTTCAAACAACCATTAACTTTGGCTTAGAAATGGCTAATTAAAGAATAACTTCATTTTTCAAATGCAGACTGTACAAACAATATATAATATCACTGTAGCTGTCTTCTTAACTGAACATATAAATTTGATTGTAAGTATATGTTGGCTAATTTCGAGGAAATTCAAACTTCTTATAAGACTATTTCTTATTTATAATTTATACTTTCATTGCATATAATGCCTACTCTTTTAGTACCAGACTGAGTTTCCATTAAACTTTATTGCACTTACATGGACTCTTCTGTCAAGCTTCAATAAAATTATAAGACTGACTTAATTGGGTCTATCTGAAAGCTTCCTTTATCATTAATAAATTTTATTTATTCCATGGGGTTATTAGTCTTGGATAACTTGTATGACTTCATTCAAACTTGTTCTAGAATATGAATAAATATTATTTAAAAATTAAGCATTAGTAAAAGCAAATTTTAAAATATTGTCATAGGACTTTGAAGATTTACTCAAGAGTGCATAAAATGTTACCATGAACTATGTATTGCTGTAGTGCTATCTGTAAAAATATGCTGTCTAAAAAGTTTAACAAGCAGTGGGTGGTTTCATCCATTCGTCTAACTTTGGAGCACCTGCTAGGTAAACTCCAGAAACAGCAAGAAGGAAGGCTTGTTTCCTGCCCTCAAGTATTTTAGTTTCCTCCTACCGAGCATCAACTTTTAACTACCAGCAGTTACTTTTTTTTAAAACCTACTGCTTGAGAGGAAGATCCTGCAAGTGTATTCAACATATAAATAGTGGCATCTTTATTAGACCCTTAGCTCTTTTTAGAGCTCTCTAAAATGGATACTAAGTTATAAGAAGACCAGGAAAGAAAATATAACAGATTCGTGGCATATTTATTTCCACTCCTGGAAAAAACAGTTTGATGTGCTTTGGGGGTACTTTTTTCTTGTTTGAACAATTTAACTTCTAAGGTGGATACAAAGTTGTCAGAGGCGTTTGAACCAGAGCAACTCCATCCGTTTGAACCAGAGCAACTCCACCTTAAATAGGGACTGGGTAAAATAAGGCTGGGGGCCGGGCGCGGTGGCTCACGCCTGTAATCTCAGCACTTTGGAGGCCGAGGCGGTGGATCACGAGGTCAGGAGATCGAGGCCATCCTGGCCAACACTGTGAAACCCCATCTCTACTAAAAAATACAAAACAAAATTGGCCGGGCGTGGTGGCGGGCGCCTGTAGTCCCAGCTACTCGGGAGGCTGAGGCAGGAGAATGGCGTGAACCCGGGAGGTGGAGCTTGCAGTGAGCCGAGATAGCACCACTGCACTCCAGCCTGGGCGACAGAGGGAGACTCTGTCTCAAAAATAAATAAATAAATAAAATAAGGCTGGGATCTGCTGGGCTGCATTCCCAGGAGGTTGAGGCATTCTTAGTCACAGGATAAGACAGGAGGTCGGCACAAGATACTGGTCATAAAGACCTTGCTGATAAAACAGTTGCAGTAAAGAAGCCTGCCAAAACCTCCCAAAACCACGATGGTGATGAGAGTGACCTCTGGTCGTCCTCACTGCTACACTCCCACCAGCACCATGACAGTTTACAAATGCCATGGCAACATCAGGAAGTTAAAAAGGGGATGCATGAATAATCCACCCCTTGTTTCTCATATAATCAAGAAATAACCATAAAAATGAGCAACCAGCAGCTCTCTGGGCTCCTTGCCTAGTAGCCCTTCTTTTATTCCTTAATAAACTTGGTTTCTTGATAAACTTGCTTTCACTTTGCTTTGTGGATTCGCCTCTAATTCTTGCTCAGACCCAAGAACCCTCCCTTAGGGTCTGGATCAGTACCCCGTTGAGTAACAAAGTCATGAGGTGTTTGGAGTTGGTTTAAGGTTAGTCATGGAAGATTTTGACCTTGGTCTTTCTTCACACCACTTAGCATGGTGACTAACACATAGCAAGTACTTCATAAATATTTATTGAATGAATGAATGAGTAAATAAATAAAGATTGATAAAAAAAATAGTGGCCACTGATTTGCAGAAAAGGAGAGCCTTCTAGCAGAGGGAGAATTGAGGCAGGATCGTTGTAGAGGCAAGAATTGTGAATCGGTTTGCTAGGTTTGTCAAGAGATGAGCTCAGGATAAATGAGGATTCTAATAATCAGAAGGGCTTCCATGTTAAACTCAATTCACTTTAGTATGAGAGCCCTGGGTCATGAATGTCTAGTCTAAGTAAAATTAGTTTTATTAACTCTACAGGAGTAAAACGGGGAAGAAACTAGAGCAGAGATTCTCAAAGTGTGGTCCCACACCTAGCAGCTTTAGCATTATCTGGGAGCTTGTTAGACGGAAAGGGGAACATCACACGCTGGGGCCTATCATGGAGAGGGGGGAGGAGGGAGGGATTGCACTGGGGAGTTATACATGATATAAATGATGAATTGATGGGTGCTGACGAGTTGATGGGTGCAGCACACCAACATGGCATCAGTATACATATGTAACAAACCTGCACGTTATGCACATGTACCCTAGAACTTAAAGTATAATTAAAAAAAAAAAAAAAAAAGAAATGCAAATTCTAGGGCCAACCCAGAACTACTAAATGGGAATTTCCCGGTGAGGAGCAAGGAGGTGGGAGACTCAGCATCCTGTGTTTTAGTGGGCCCTTCAAGGGATTCTGATATCCTTAGGCTAACATTTGAGAACCACTGGGCTGGAGGAGGAAAATCAGGTACCAGGTAAAAGCAGTGAGATTAGAGATTATAGAAGAGATCATTACTAAGATTATTTCCAACTGTAAATTGAATGATTTAAAGAGTTGATTATGGCTGGGTGCAGTGGCTCGTGCCTGTAATCCCAGCACTTTGGGAGGCCAAGGTGGGTGGATCATGAGGTCAGGAATTTGAGACCAGCCTGACCAACATGGTGAAACCCCATCTCTACTAAAAATACAAAAATTAGCCGGGTGTGGTGGCACAAGCCTATAATCCCAGCAACCCAGGAGACTGAGGCAGGAGAATTGCTTGAACCCTGGAGGCGGAGGTTGCAGTGAGCTGAAATTGTGTCATTGCACTCCAGCCTGGGCAACAGAGCAAGATTCCGTCTCAAAATAAATAAATAAATAAAATAAAATAAAGATTTGATTATTTAGTATGGCTGTGCAGGGATGATTAATCATTGGATGTACAGAGTTTTTTTTTTTAAACAATAGAGACGTTTGTGCTTTGGTGGAGAACCATTAGGCTTTCAGTTTCATGGGTGGAAGAACTAATTTTTACTAGTTACCCAAAAGCAACTGGAAAGTACAATGTCAATTTATTGTGTATAGTAGATTAAAAATACTAGCTCAAATCAGAACAGTACACTTTCATTTGGTATGTTGATTCTCTTAGAAGATAAAGTTATTAAAGAGGTTGTGTGCCGAAGGATCACTTGAACACAGGAGTTTGAAGTTACAGTGAGCTATGATCATGCCACTGCACTTTAGCCTGGGTGACAGAATGAGACCCTATCTGTAAAAAAATTTTTTTAAAAAGGTTATGTGAGGAACAGATAATTAAATCAAAGGCAGTTGGATCCTTTTTTTTGAAATGGAGTCTTGCTCTGTCGCCCAGGCTGGAGTGCAGTGGCGCAATCTCGGCTCACTGCAACCTCTGCCTCCCAAATTCTCCTGCCTCAGCGTCCTGAGTATCTGGGATTACAGATGCCCGCCACCATGCCCAGCTAATTTTTGTATTTTTATTAGAGATGGGATTTCACCATGTTGGCCAGGCTGGTCTTGAATTCCTGACCTCTTGATCTGCCCACCTTGGCCTCCCAAAGTGCTGGGATTACAGGCGTGAGCCACTGTGCTTGGCCTGGATGTTCTTAAACAATATTTTATTTGAAATCAATACCCTAATGAATTTACTTTCTTCATAGCATAAATATGTCAGTGTAAAATAAGTAGAAGCCTTTTCCAGATGCAAAGACAATTTTTTTCTGATCACTACAGAAGATACCCTGATTTTTAGTTTTTGACTCTTTGCTTTAAAAAAAACCAAGAATTCATGGAGATTATTATTTTTCTCTTTGTGATGTTGATATACTACACTTTGCAAATTTATTGTATCGTGGTACTGTTTGGGATACACCTTATTCTTCCTTAGAATACGCACTTTCTACAAAAAGACTTGGGATGGGTTACTTCTGAGGATGATGTGGGCTGCATGGGTCAAAACCATTCAAGTTGATTCATGTTCATTTCAGTTTTTGATTCAAGATAAACATCTTTTAGAATTCTATAATTGTATTGAATTATATCCTGAATCATATTAAATTATATTGTATATATAGATACACATTTATATCTATAAATGTATTGAATTCTATAATTCAATAATGTGTGTAGAGAACAGAGGAAGTCAGAAAGAGATGTGTCAACACTGTGTATGATTTATACCTGTCAGCTCCCTGGTTTTCTTAAAATTGTAACTGAAGCTCATTATGAATAACCCAGGATTATTACATTCATTTGGATAAGATGGACAGTATGGTTGTTACAAATCAAAGCAAGTAAAACCTATATGCCACTAGGATTGTTTATGAATGTGTTATTTCTCTTGTTATTCAGGATCCCATTGACATGTTTGCATATATGCACATTTACTTGAACTTATGTAAAAATTATCAGCATTTATCAACTCTTCTGTAGTCAGCACCATGCTGAGCACCCCAGTGTCAAGGAGGAACACAGGAGAGTTCCAGTCAGGTGGCTCCATGAAGGTCTTGTTTCAACACCATATCCCACATGGCAACAAAAGGATATACAAGATAAAACTAAAAGGACATACCTAGTCTCAAAATCAAGACAAATATCTCTAAGGACCAGGAGGTGACCAGAAATAGAAAGTGATAAGTAGCCCTGGAACTCTGAGACTGCCACGCTCCTGGCCAGAAGCAGGAAGTTGCTTAACTACTCGTCAGCCGCTTCTCAGGAGATGGGAGAGCTCTTGCCTGAAGGAAGGGATGGAAGCCAGGAGAATCCTTCCCCTTGCCTGATTTCCATCATTGACACTAAAATGTTAGCTGCCAGCTCTGCCTGGGGCTGTGGTCTTACTGTAAGCTATGAACTAAGGGGCAAAAGTAGGATAAAAACACAGTTTAGCGACCAGAAACTGAAAAAGTGGTCTGCTGATTCTGTAATATCCCTAAGGTCATCCTTCTAAACTATTATTCAAGGATGAGGCTGGGCACGGTGGCTCACACCTGTAATACCAGCATATTGGGAGACCAAGGTGGGAGGATTGCTTGAGCGCAGGAGTTCAAGACCAGCCTGAGCAACATGGCAAAACCCCGTCTCTATAAAAAAATACAAAAATTAGCAGATATGGTGGTATGTACCTGTAGTCCCAGCTACTCAGGAGGCTGAGGTGGAAGAATCACCTGAGCTGGAGAAGTTGAGGCTACAGTGAGCCATGATCGCACTATGGCACTCCAGCCTGGGGGTCGGAGTAAGACCTTGTTTCCAAAAAACAAACAAAAAGGGATGAGGGCAAAATGAAGACATTTAAAAATACGTAGCATAAGAGTATAAGAGTATTTACCATTTACATAACCTTTCTAAAAGAATTACTAAATGGTGCACTCAGTAGGAAAAAATGTCCCAGAGGGAAGGTGTGGTGACCTTAGAAAATAATAATGAAATTGAAATGTTAGAGGTGTAAGTAGTCATTTCTTGTATTTAAGAATGTGTGAACACGATTTGTTCAATTATAGGATTAATTAAACTACAAAAAATAAGCTCTTAAGATAATGCAAATGTCCAATATGTCCAATAGGACCTTGTTGTTAGGTAAGCAAAAGAGAGAATGACTTCTGAGTCAAAGCAGTTTAAACAGAGAAAAGGAAATTTAGGGTACCTTGAAGAAATATGTAGGATTTACCTTTGTCAATCTCATTGGAGACTGTGCAGTGAATAGGAGCAATATGAGCAAATTGCATTTAGGTAGTGATGTTTATGACTCATTTTGAGGGTAGTTTGACCAGGGTTTATGGAAGAGAGTGATTGGGGAGGTTATTTTGAACCTTTTGGAGTAGGCACTGGGGTATCTGTATTGAGATAAATGAGATGGTATCCTTTTTAGCTGACTTTTTTCCTAGGCAAGCCCTAGTAATTTGTCTTCTCTAAATGAGCAACATATGTATCTTTAGGAAATTCATAGTAATTGTCTTCGGGGCTTTCTTTTTTTGGTAAAATGCCATATTCTCAAGTTGTGTTTTCTTTTTTTTTTCTGATGATTAGCTTAGATAATTTGAAAGGCTCTACCTCTTTGTGTTATATCAGCTTTGGTTAAAACCTGTTTTTCGCTTTGTTCCTTGGTTAATCCTTAGACTGAATGAAGGCCAATTAGATATTAGTATAAAGTAAGTGATATCATAGCATCAGAGAGAATCTTCTGTAAACCAGAGCCTGTTGCTGCTTCCGATTTGTATTGTCTAGAGAACAAAGGGTATCTTTGCACCAAAGAGACTGGGAGAAGTTGGGATTTACTTTGCTTCAAGTATAAAACTGTAGAGCAAGGGTTAAGGAACTCTTAAAGGGGGGTGCCTTTTAGTACCCTTCTTTTCCCTCTTTTACAGATGGAAGAGATTTTTTTTTTTAACTTTTTTTTCTTTTTGAATCAGAGTTTTTTTGCTCTTTTGTCCAGGCTGGATTGCAGTGGTGCAATCATAGCTCATTGCAGCCTCAAACTCTCAGGAATTTCCTGGGATTGCTCAAACAATCCTCCTGCCTCAGCCTCCCAAATAGCTGAGCCTACAAGTGCATGTCACTACATCCAGGTAATTTTTTGTTTGTATGTATACTTTTTTGTAGAGACAGGGTCTTGCTATGTTGTCAAGGCTGATTTCCAACTCGTGGCCCCACGTGATCCTCCCGCCTCAGCCTCCCAGAGCACTAGAATTATTGGCATGAGCCACTATCCCTGGCCCATTTGTTTTCATGTCAGACTGGTATTGTGCCAACATAGTAACAAGGTTTGAGGGAGGTACATCTCACACACCAGCATGAAAACCAAATCATCTTGCTTATGAACTACGAGTGGACTAGGAAGAGATTATTTTAATGAGGGAGTGAGATGGTGGGTGCCAACTTAAAGAATAGCAAGGAATTGAATATGTGGTTGCAGCAGCCAGCACTCATGTGATCTTTGACCATGGGCTGGATGAAACTGACTCTTGTCTCTGGAATTCCCAGAAGTACCTTATTTTTCATAAGCTCTTACTAATGTGCTTTAACCAAGTTGCTATGTGTCCAGAATTGTAATGAATCTTTTGAAGTAATAAGAAAAAAAATAAGTTGGAACTTAAAGAATAACCACTGTTTGCAAGAGGGCTTAATCATATCTTCATATCTCTGCAAGTCATCTGTAGGTTTGCATAGAGTAGCAATTTGCACCATTTATATATTTTTCTCTCAATAAATTGTTTTAGAAGCCAGATTACTTTGCAGCATAAAGCACCTACTTTTTCTTCTGACTTACCTGTTTCCAGTGTTGTATTTTGTCCTCTCCCCTCAGTTTCCTCCTTTTCCCTCAGATTGCCTTAGCTTCTGCTTTGCTTATGTTCTTCCCAGTATTTGAAGTGTATGTCATACGTTTATCACCTTGATACTACTTATGGCTGTTTTCCTTTTCCCACATTTCCTTTACAGTCTGCCTTCTGTTACTTCCTTTCTTCATTCTCTCCTCCTCTATTTCTGTTTGCCTTGGTTTCCTCATCTGTTGAAATCTTATTCTTAAAGGGGTTTCTTAAAGGTTAATTGTCGTGGCTTGACTCATGGATTAATCAAAGTGTTTCTTTTTAACTTTAGTTTATTGTCAGGCCTTATTAGCCAGCAGAAGAATAAAGCCAGTCATAATATATTCTTATTTTTGTTGAACTTATTTGGTTATTTGAGGTTTCACTAAAGAATGTGAGCTAGAAAAATGACAGAGTGATAGGGGTGTGCTTTCATGTCTGAATATTGACCTGTGATATAGTGGGAACAAGAATGAAGCATAGTTGCCATATGCAGCGATGTGATCTTGGAATATGAGACAATTTGTACTCTCAACCTGCATGACTAGATATTTTTAGCAGGAATGCTAAAATGAAAACAAAAACAAGAAATTTGTACTGGAAAAAACTTCTAATTAGACTTTAAAGTTTTGGAATATAGTAAAAAAAATAGTGACTGGAACTTAGTAAATTAGAAAGGTTTGTTTTGATGTGAGAAGTATGGCCGGTACCCCACCTTCTTGGTACTTGGTAGTTGCTTGTATTCTCTTTAAAGATGTACCTATACAATAGTTAGAAGTGAAATATAATATTAAGACCAAATTATTTTATAGAATATTAACAAATTAAGCAAATAAATTAGGTTTTATTTTTATAGATAAGACCATTCACTTTTATATATCAAAATGCTAGCTTGCATGTATCAATATAGAGATGTTACTGTTAAACTCAAATGATATAGAATATGAACTTCCAAGTTAGAGTTTATTTGCAAAAGAAGTTGAATCATAAAATATCTAAATTACTTGAATTATATTTCCCTTGTAATCATTCTTCTATTTGCTTAGCAATAAGATATTATCTGTGATGGGCTTCCTTTTTCTCTTTACTCTCTGCTTTTACTCCTTAACTTTTTGTCTTTAAAAAAAGTTGCAAGGTATTAGCACTAAACATTCAGTAAAGGAGTAGATAAGGCTGGGCACGGTGTCCCACGCCTGTAATACCAGCACTTTGGGAGGCCAAGATGGGAGGATCTCTTGAGACTAGGAGTTTGAAATAAGCCTCAGTAACATAACAAGACTACATCTCTACAAAAAAAGAAAAAAAAGGAGTAAATAGGAATCTCTAAGTATTATTTATCTTTGCAATAACTTTCATAAAATTTGAGATTCAAACTCCGTGTTTGATACACTCTAAATCCAAGTGGGGGTAACTTGTTTTATTTCCAAATTTGTACTTAAGTGTGGGAATAGTTCATCTTTTTCAAATACATTCTAAATAAAAAAAAAAAAATGGGTAGGGTCTGCTTATATACCTCATACTGATATACATATACATATATATATAGTTTTGTTTTTTGTTTTTTGTTTTTACCCAAGCTTACATAGGTTTTCTCTAATGCTAGGTGATCCGAAGGAAATCATTAAAATCTTTGGGTTGTTTGAAATTCCTTGCTTCTCTATTTGAAGTTAGTCTGGATCAAAGGGACCAGGATTTAAGTTTTTAAAGGAAACTTTTTAAAAATAAAAACTGTTTTAGGGAGACTTGTGTAATAATACTCAGTTGAACTTTTCTTTTTTTTTTTTTTTTTTTTTTTGGAGACGGAGTCTCGCTCTGTTGCTCAGGCTGGAGTGCAGTGGCCGGATCTCAGCTCACTGCAAGCTCTGCCTCCCGGGTTCACGCCATTCTCCTGCCTCAGCCTCCCGAGTAGCTGGGACTACAGGCGCCCACCACCTCGCCCGGCTAGTTTTTTGTATTTTTTAGTAGAGACGGGGTTTCACCGTGTTAGCCAGGATGGTCTCGATCTCCTGACCTCGTGATCCGCCCGTCTCGGCCTCCTAAAGTGCTGGGATTACAGGCTTGAGCCACCGCGCCCGGCTTGAACTTTTCAAATATAGTACTTATATCCAGAAATAAATGTGTATTACTATATACAAATTTAATTGCCTTCCAAAATATATTACACCAAAGGGATATTCATTTTATGCTTTGAAGTTGGGTTCAGAAAATTTTTTTTGTGTGACCTGGTGATGTCTGTACATTGTTATTAATTTGGATTGTAAGTTTTCTTTGGAACAGTTCAAGGGGCTTTGTCTTTAGAAACAAGATGATATGTTACCAGGACCTTACCTCCTTTTTCATTCTTTTCACCTCCCTCTTTCTTTCACTCATCCTCTTGAAAAGGTGATAGTCATTTATCACTGTGAGAATAGGCACTGCAAATACTATTATGAATATGAGACCATTATCCTTCCTTCCCTCCTCCCATCCCCAGAGATATGGTGAGAGATCTTGTAAAACTTAGTTTTTGGCAATGTCAAAAGGTGTGAATAAGTTAACATCATAGGCCAGGTGCGGTGACTCACACCTATAATCCCAGCAATTTGAGAGGCCAAGGCAGGAGGATCTCTTGAGCCCAAGAAGTTTGAGACCAGCCTGGGCACCACAGCATGACCTCATCTCTACTAAAAATTAAAATTAAAATAAAAATAATTAGCTGGGGATGGTGGCCTGCACCTGTAGTCCCAGGTGTTCAGAAAGCTGAGGCAGGAGAATTGGTGGAGCCCAGGAGTTTGAGGCTGCAGTGAGCCATGATTGTACCACTGCAGTCCAGCTTGGGTGACACAGCAAGACTCTGTCATTCATTCATTCATTAAAAAGGAAGGAAGGAAAGGGAAAAAAAGATCATAATAACAATGACTGAGCATTTTTCATATGCTCCTGGCTTTCTAAAATCTGAGTTCAGCTGTGGCTGTCCTGGACACTGTCTCTGAGTAGCCGTTGTCAGTATATCAGTATTAACAGTAACCATCATTGCAAGTACAATCAGAGACTGGGAAAAGCAATTGTTTCCAAAAGTTATGCTTCTTTGATCTAAATAAATGGTACATTGTAGCTTTATGCAAGATTAGGGATTATTTCAGAGATTTATGACAATTCCATTTTTTCCTACCTAGGGGATCTGAGCTTGATCCTTGATGCTGGATTTGACTAACTCCCTGCAAAGCCAGAAGGGTGTAGGTGTGTATTACCAAGGCCTTACACTTGGCAAAGGAAGGAATGAATACTGCATTGCCTAATATCCCATAGGGATGGGAAGGAGGAGTGCATAACATTCCTTCAGTGTGATTGAGGGCTGTGTTGACTGTGTGAGTAAGACAATGTGACTTGAAGATGTTAAGTAGAGTCCATACTTAGATCATTAGAATTCTTGGTCATTGACCAAGATATCCAGGAAAGCAAATAGTGTTGGGTGATTAACCAGGGCAGATGCCTTAATTTAGGAATGCAACAAAGAACTTACTAGTTTTCATTTTTCCAGCTCCTCAACTTTTTCTTTCATCTTTCATTCTCTTGTAGTATAAGGCATTGTCGGTGACAGATCTTTGCAAGGTCTAATACTGAATATTACTAACAGCATAGTCATTAATGTCTCTTCTGTTTCTCTTTAAGGCACAGGTTATCTTGTTGCTAACATAACTCAGAACTCTGACACCATGACCTGCTACTAAATAAAATACTTTCCCGCTATCAATGATTGTGTACGCTTACTTTTTGTTGTTGTTGATGCTTTATAACCCAACTGTTAGAATGCCCATCTCCTTTGGTGTTTCTTTGCAAATTCAGTGCCTGAACCAACACTTACAACCTGTCACGCAATTTTCATTATAAAATTAGGTAGTGAGTTGTTGTATAAAAATAGAAATGCTAGAATTCACTTTAAATATTTACCCCCTTCATTTTTTGCCAAAAGTGTAATGATCCTGGGTTGAGTACCTGGAACAGGTTAACCTGTGGATTTTTCTTCTCTAACATATTTAAGGTTAAAGGTACCTCTGATGACTGCTATGGGTATTATCTAGCCCCAGTTACAGCATTCTGAGTCTTTTGGTTGTGCCCCAACATAGTAGCATATTTTATGGCACCTATCTGGTCGCTTGATATGGGCATTGGGACAGCTGCCTTCTTGTGTTCACACTTCACAACATGAACTGGAGCATTTACTGATCCACACCCAGGAGGCTCATTCTGGCTAACAGCCCAGGAAAGTCTACCATTTAGGGATGGTAATGGTCAGCTAGGACTTGCCTAGGCTTTCAGCATTGGAGTTTGCAATAAATGTGCAAAAGATGCCTTGGTCTTGAAGAGCCTGACTGTGGAGCATGCCGATCAGTTGTAATGAGTTTTGTTTCAGTGTTTTTGAAATGGCATTTGCTGAGCTTAGTGACATGCTGCCCTTAAATATGTTAGGATACCCTTTTGCCTTCTGACTTAATTGTAGTTTCTAATGTATGTCATTTATAAATATATTCTTTCAGCCAGGCCTACGTTTTGAGCATAACAACACATCTGTATTGGTATATTTTCAAGGGTTTTTTAAGAGGCCTAAGTAAAATATTCTAGCATATTTCTCATACTCTTAAATTCTGATATAAATAAATATCCTTACTCCTGCCCATCTGTCATTACCTTATTTCTTATCTTTTCACAACCGTCTTGCAGAATTTTATTGTTGCAGGCTGAAAGAGTGAGGGTCGCGATCAACTCAGTATACCACTGGAGGCTATACGAGTAAACAGCAAACTGTTCTCATAAATGCAGAATATTGGCGAACTGACAAACTGCGTCTGCCGCCCAGAAGGAATGCTGAGGGAAGTCATGCCCCAAGTGCAGTGTTTCTTGTGATTAGGCACATTTGAAGCCTGTTAGCAATAATGTGAATCTGTGATCAATCAAGCAGCTGACTAATTGTTATCTCCTCCTCCCTGTTCTTTCTACCCAGTAAATATGAAGTGCTGTAGAAGCTCAGGGCTGCTGCGTTTGCTCGCTAGAAGCAAGGAGCCCTCTTCTTCCCCAGACCTCTTCTTTAAAACAGTTTCTTTAAAGTTTTCATTTCTGCATTCGTCCCCCTTCCTTCAGTCCTGTGGTAACCGTCATAATTGTGGCAAACTGTGGCAAGTGGCACCCAAATAGGGGCGCACAGGTACAGATAGAGACTAGCAGAGACTTGCAGGGACAGAGAGGGACAGACAGGGACAGATAGGGTCCTATAGGGACTTGAACGAGGAAGGCCTGCTGGAACAGAGAAAGTAAGACTGACCAGACGGCTGAGAAACCCCATTACGAGTCTGCCGGCAGCAATATAAGGTCAGTGCCCTAAAGAGGTACAGAGAACGGGAAGTTTTTGAATCAGGGTAACATGGGAAAGAATTTGACTATTTCTTTTCACTTTTCTGTTTGGAATTTGGTTCATACTGTCCTTTTGTCATTATTTCAAAATTTGAAAGAATTTTTTGCCCCACCCACAGCACCTATCGAGGGTGGTGAACAGAAGAGGGAGGATGAAAATTGCCTTGTACCATCTTTTGTGGCTACAGGAAGGCTGACTTTAACTTTGGCTTTTGAGAAAGCAAATGTGGATTGTAAATGTACACTGGCACCTGTGAGATGTACAAAAAACTTGGGAGGTTTTCTCAGAGCTTGTCAAGATATGGGAACTGAGCTTCATTGCTCTTCAATGCTGGTTCAAGCAATGGCCAATTTGGTAGTTGATCTAAGGGGACTAAAGTGGGAAAATGTTGTAAGTGTAGAAAAATTGGACATTTCAAAAAAGAATGCTGTCAGACCTCTGGGCAGAAGGGATCTTATACACAGTTCCCCTCTCAACAGAAAAAATGCCAGGACTTTGCCCTCATTGCAATAAGGAAAATCATTGTGCTAATCAATGCCATTCAAAATGTCATCAAAACGGCACCCCTCTGTCGGGAAATGAGAAGGGGGCCTGGACCCGGGCACCTCAAACAATGAGGACATTCCCTGTCCAGGCCACAATTCCATTTCAGGGGTGGGTCTCCAGAGGCACATTGATTCCCTCTCCCCAGGAACACCTGGACGCACAGGATTGGATGTCCCAGTCAGAGAACGGGTTACGTTAATTGGAGGAAACAAACCCACTAAGATTCCCACTGGTATTTGGGGACCTTTGCCAACAGGATACATGGGATTAATTTTGGGCAAAAGTCATCTTACCTTATAGGGCATTACTGTGGTCCCAGGAGTGTTGATTCTGATTGTGAAGGAGAAATTCAGGTAGTGGTAAGGGCACAAGATCTTTGGGTTTTTGAACTGGGAAAATATATTGCTCAACTGTTGTTTATTCCCTGTAAATTACACCCTTCTCCACAAAAGGAGAAATGAGGGAATCAGGGATTTGGAAATACAACTACATGGGAAGTTTATCACAACCCATAGTATCTAGTAGACCCACTTGTGCAGTGCAGATTGAAGAAAAGAAGTTGTGTGGGCTTGTGGATATGGGAGCAAGAGACTGGTCTCTCATGGTAATAGATCTTGAGGACTGATTTTTTTTACTGTGCTGTTGCACGAGAAGAATAAGCCTTGATTTGTTTTCTCTGTGCCTTCTGTTAATCAGAAAGAGCCTGCCTCTTGTTATCAATGGAAAGTTTTACCCCGCGGTAATTAACCAAAGAGGCAGAAGCTGAGATACAGCTTGTGAAGCAGATGCTTCAGCAACGGCATGCCTCTTGGCTGCAGCTACAAAAGCCTTTGCTTTTGTTTCAGTTGATTTACTCATGTGGGGATGAGGGTATGCTTGTGTTTTTATAGGAAATGTACAAACCGTGTGGGTGCCCTCAAGATGTGTGCAACCACGGAACAGGAGACTGGAGGGACTCATGGATCCCAATCACGGTCTTGGTTCCCCTGGTATGAGCCATGAGCCAGTTGAATCTGAATGTGAAGACTGAAGGAACCACCAACCAGCAATTAAGGGCTGCACAGCCTGCAATTGCCTTTCTCAATTAATTAAAAAACAAAGGGAGAGAGGTTGCAGGCCGAAAGAGTGGGGATCATGATCAACTCAGTATACCACTGGAGGCTATATGAGTAAACAGCAAACTGTTCTCATAAATGCAGAATGCTGGCAAACTGACAAACTGCATCTGCCGCCCAGAAGGAATGCTGAGGGCAGCCATGCCCCAAGTGCAGTGTTTCCTGTGATTAGGCACATTTGAAGCCTGTTAGCAATAATGTGAACCTGTGATCAATCAAGCAGCTGACCAATCGTTACCTGCTCCTCCCTGCTCTGTCTACCCAGTAAATATGAAGGGCTGTAGCAGCTCAGGGCTGCTGCCGTTGCTCACTAGAAGCAAGGGGCCCTCTTCTTTAAAACAGTTTCTTTTGTTTTAAATTTTCATTTCTGCATTCGTCTCCCTTCATTCAGTCCTGTGGTAACCGTAGTAACTGTGGCAAACCACAGCACTTTATTTCATATAAACAAATTTCTGAAGCTAGATATAGCATGACATAATTTTGAACTGTTTGAACTTCTGCATAACTAATGCACATGTTGTCAACATATAAAACAACTCCCTCTACATTAGTGGAATATCTAACCCTACTAACCCTAATGTTTTCTACATTAGAGCTTGGGTAGCTTAAGGTTCTTTCCTTGCCAAAAATATTACCAGATATTACGGAAAGTATAAATAAAATGGGATTTGAATTTTCATTTCCCTTTTTCCATACAACTTCATTTTATTTTTGGGAATGTGATGTATCATTTTCTTAATGTTGCTATAATCTAAGTTATACTTAATCTAAGCCTTTAGCAATGATGACAGGTATTTGTATGCAGGTGATATTTATAGTCCTACAAAGTCTAACTTTTGGAAAATTAACTTGCATGTATTTTTGTTTCATGACATACAGTAAATGTAACCTTCTCTATAAATATTTGATGTCTCACAGAAAATTTCAGTTTATTAGTTATAACCTCTCTTAATATATGCATACCACATTCATGTAGATTCATTTAGAGTTTGGTAACAAAATACAACTGAAACAGTTAAAGAGAATGTTCTGATTAGATCAGAGTCAAGACATAGTGGTCTTCATTCAAGGAGTAGATCTCCTGCCAAGAGTTTCTATCATAAAAGTAAAATATTACATTTTGAAATACTGTATCACAAACCAAAAATATTTTGGAAACTCTCCAGAGCACATGGATTTATTGTGCTTTGCTTTTAAATCATAGTGCAGCACAGATTGTATTTTTAGATGATCTACAGTCTACTTATTTTGTTATGGCTGAAGTGATTCAGCTTGTTTTTTATATAAAACTATCAAATATGAGCCTTCTGTCCTCTAAAACATAACACTATACTTTGTGTGGGAGAAAAGGTCTTGTTAAAGACAAAATATTTCCTTGAATTCCAGTATGAAATCTGTAATAAACTAACCTACTTTAGTTTTCACATTTAAAAAGTTTTCTTAATAGTAATTTTTTGGTTACATTAAGGAGGGTTGGAATTTTTGCCTATTTTTTAGCATTAGTCAGACTTTTTTCTTCACAGAAAAATGAAAAACTACGTTTCTCTGAAATTTACTGATCTTTATGGTTTTTGCTTTAAAATATGTACCCCAGTTTCTGATCGCTATCAACATTTTTGGTAGTATATAAATGAATGTTAAGTAAATTTCATTCTAGATGACCAAAATGCTTTCTGTATTAGTGATAAAATGCATATGGTTTTCTAGTCTATAATCAAATGAAGGAAAGATCATAATGAATAAAAACTAAGATTTCCCAGATTCACTTGTTTCCAAGACACTTTATCACAGAAATCATATTTGCTATTATAAGATTAATTGGGCCAGGCACAGTGGCTCATGCCTATAATCCCAAAACTTTGGGAGGCTGAGGCAGGCAGATCTCCTGAGCTCAGGAGTTCGAGACCACCCTGGCCAACATGGTGAAATACTCTGTCTCTACTAAAAATACAAAAATTAGCTGGGTGCAGTACACACCTGTAGTCCCAGCTACTCGGGAGGCTGAGGCACAAGAATCACTTGAGCCCTGGAGGCAGAGGTTGCAGTGAGCCATGATCATGCCACTGCACTCCAGCTTGGGATAAAGAGTGAGACTCCATCTCAAAAAAAAGTAATTGGCAATTAAGCTACAGACTTATAGTTATTGGCTCACTATAGGTGAAAACTCTTATTTTTTTTCCTTGTTTAAAAATATTTCTGTCAATGCCATGGGAAAATTCTACCTTCAAAAACAAAAACTAAAATTATAAAAACTACCCAAGAATATGCTTGCATGTTAGCTTCTGGAGCAACCTCTACTGAGAAAAGGGTGAAAAGCTAATTACTATCGTTCCTTATTATTCAGTAGCAGTTTAGTATTCAGAATTTAAAAGCTGAGAATAGTGCAACATATTGTGGGGCCCATATAGATCAGCAGTACAATAGGATTTTGTATGCTGAATATTATTTTGCAGGCTACATTTCAATACTGTATTCTGCTTAATAAAGGATATATGTAATAACAAGTTATGTCATTTATTCAATAAATATTTGTCGAGTATAAATATTTGACCTAGTACATGGTACAATATACTTTATATCCCTTCTTAAGGAGTATAAAAATGATTATAATAGAACCTGTGCCTTTACATATAGATTAAGAGGGTAAAAGAGATATATAAATGACCACGATAAAATAAAAAAAAAGACATGTGCTAAGTACCATAAGAGATCTCAGGTCATGTATATAACTTGGAATAGAAAGAGAGAATTTCTGGCTTAGGTAATCAGAGAAGGTTTCATGTTATTTGCTGTGTGTTATGAAGAATGGATGGGATTATGGAAGTTGGAAATGTGAACAAAGGACATTGCTGGTAGAAAGACTAGCACAAGCACTGAGGGTGTGAGGGTGTGTGTGAAGGCTTGTTTGGAGTAAAGCAAATTCTGTTTGGCAGGAGCAGTGAGTGGGAGGGGAAAGGGCCCAGATAATGGAGAATCTTGTGTGCCAGCTAAGATGTTTAAATTAATGGGGAAGCCATGAGTGTTTTTTTGGACTGAAGAGCAGCTTGATCAGATCCGTTTCTTATATGATGTATCTAGAAGCTCTATGTTGCTTAGATAAGGAAGAAAAGGTAGGAGACCATAGATATGATCACATCTATTAGGCTGTTGTAGTAATTCAAGGGAAATTTAATCTAAGAAAGTGGCAGAGGAAATGGAAAGGATGGTATATGTGGCAATCGCTGGGAATTGGGAATGAATGAACAAGGGTATACAGGGTGTAAAGGTCAAAGATGACTCCTTCCCTAGCTCAGGATGCAGCACAGATCTGGTGTTCAATAAATATTTAAGTGACAATTTTGGGCTTAAATGACTGAAAGGATGGACAGAAATAGGAAAATCAAGAAGCTGTTTGAGGATGATAAGATCATTTGTATTTTAAATTGAGTTTGAGCAGCTGGCAGGATATATACATTGAAATGTCCTTAGAGAGTAGAAGCTGCAGAAATGGAACTTGTTATAGAAATTGAGTGTGACAATATAGGCAGGAAACATAAAGAAGAAAGTTCAAAGGACAAGACCACTGGATATTGCTCAAGATTTAGAATAACAGAATTAAGAGGATCTACCAAGAAAACGGAATAGAGGTTAAAGAGATAGAGAATGTTAGGATAATAGAAACTGAGTAAAGAGAAAAGAATATTTACCAACAAAGTTGGTAAATGAAGAAATGTAAAGAAAATGAATATTGAGAAAGGACCACTGGGTTCCATTTTTGAAGAAACAGTTTTATTAGATGGTAGGTAAGATTGTAGGAAGTGAGGGAACGAGATGCGGTGAGGCTTGAGTATTGTCTGGCAAAGGAAAGGAAAAGGTAGGTAAGTAGCCTGAGGATTAGCAGGCCAAGGGAAGGAATTTTTCAGGCTAGGGGAAAACTAAACATTTTTTATGAGTAATTAAATAACAATTTGACAAAGACGGGAAACTGAAGATGGACTTGGGGAGGCAAAGTGAGACACAATAAAGAAACATAGTGGTCAAGATCTAGAGCACCTGTGTCCAGTGAGACTGTCTGTAGTGATGAAAATCTTCTCTCTTTGCACTGCCCAATTCAGAAGCCGTGAACTGCATATGACTTCTGAGCACCTGAAATGTGGTGCCTTGTGCAGCTGGAACACTGAGATTTTAAAATTTCATTTAATATGAATTCATTTAAAATTAAGTCACCACATATGGCTTGTGGCTACCTTATTGGGGAGCAAACATACAGTGTATAAATACAGTAATTAATAGCAGGAAAGAGGGTCGGACACTTAGGGATAAGGGACAAGTTCCAGAAAAAGTTTGAAGCACAGGTGGTAGTGTTTAAAGGAACTCATAGTCAAATAGTTTCATTCTTTCCCATAAAATAGGTGGCATCGTTTGCTGAGAAGGTTAAGGTAGGGAGCATGGGAAAGATTTTTGGCCATCCTTGTGGAGATTTCCAGTGGAGAATCTATGATAGATGAATCACAGCCTCATTGTAAGCCCTCCGAGTTGAGAGTGTGCATTTGTTTTAGGTCTCTGCTTCCTTGTCTGGTGACTTTTTTCAGTAACATTTCTAAATGTAAGAGAGAAAGGAAAAAAAGAAGGGCAGGGAGAGCAAGTTTAGTGGAGCTCTTTGAAAGGCTGGAATGCCGGTGAAGTAAATAAATGCTGACGATGAGCCCTTAACTAAGCACAAAGGAAGTCAAAATAGGAAACGACATGGATAAAGACAAGGGTGAAGATGTCAGACTATGGAAGATGATCAAGGCCATAAAATTTTCTGTTGTGAAAATGGTAGATTTTAGAGGTAGAATTTTCAACAGTAAATGAGATAAGAAAGAAATGTTTGTCGTTGGGTAAGAGGAATATATAAGACATGTATATATTTCCAAATTGTTGGGGAGGAATTTCAGCATCCCTTGATTTTTTTTTTCCCCTCCAATTTGCTTGCAATATGGTCTTTGCTCCAGACTTGCTAACTCAACTTTGAATGCATGGTCTTTTCTTAAATAATCCAGATTTGAGTAGTAAAGTTGGGATTTTTTTTTTTTTTTTTTTTTTTGAGACGGAGTCTTGCTCTGCCACCCAGGCTGGAGTGCAGTGGCCGGATCTCAGCTCACTGCAAGCTCCGCCTCCCGGGCTCACGCCATTTTCCTGCCTCAGGCACCCAAGTAGCTGGGACTACAGGCGCCCGCCTCGTCGCCCGGCTAGTTTTTTGTATTTTTAAGTAGAGACAGGGTTTCACCGTATTAGCCAGGATGGTCTCGATCTCCTGACCTCGTGATCCGCCCGTCTCAGCCTCCCAAAGTGCTGGGATTACAGGCTTGAGCCACCGCGCCCGGCCGGGATTTATCTTATCTATTTGCAGTGATATCCAAATTCATAAAAACTGAATTCAGAGCCAGCAGGGACCTATGAGATCATCTCATCTAATGTTTGGATTTTGTAGATAAGGAGACTGTAATCTCTTGATTCAGTGATTAGTTCAAGGTTACATAGCCAGTGAGTGATAGAGCTGAGACTAGCTTCAAGTCTTCAGTGATTCCCTGCACTGGGCCATGACTTGGGCAGCATAATGCTCTGGTCTGAAGTTTTCAGTGGGTATGGAACTATTTGTACTCTGGAAACATCTTCAGAACTTTTGTATGATTAGTTTTTCTGAACCTATACTTCCAAATTACTAAAATATTAATCTGACCATACTGAAAGAAAAATCTTGCTGAAGCAGTATCTACAATATACCACAGTTTACTTATTCATAACTGTTTGACACTTAATGCTAAGAAAAAAGATAAACAGACAAGACTTTTAAATGTTAATAAACGTAACAGAATCCGGAATTGCATTTTTGACTAGGTGCAGCTGGGAGAGTTTGTTAATCAGCAGCTGTTGTATCACTTTTTTTTTTTTTTTTTTTTTTGAGACGGAGTCTCGCTCTTCTGCCCAGGCTGGAATGCTGTGGCCGGATCTCAGCTCACTGCAAGCTCCGCCTCCCGGGTTCACGCCATTCTCCTGCCTCAGCCTCCCGAGTAGCTGGGACTACAGGCGCCCGCCACCTCGCCCGGCTAATTTTTTTTGTATTTTTTAGTAGAGACGGGGTTTCACCGTGTTAGCCAGGATGGTCTCGATCTCCTGACCTCGTGATCCGCCCGTCTCGGCCTCCCAAAGTGCTGGGATTACAGGCTTGAGCCACCGCGCCCGGCCGTATCACTTTTTTAAAAGTACCAAGTGTTGTGCGTCTCTGGCCGGCTCTGGTCTCTTTTTCCCTCCCCCATGCCCATGTCTTCCTAATAATGAAGAAAGATACCTAAATAGTAGGATCTAAGACAAAAAGGATACTGTTTTCAGAAAATATTAGAACACTGTAAGGTCACTAGTACTTTTCACTTTGAATAATATATTGAGAAACATATTGAAGTAATTGGGAATAATATTTATTTATAAAATAATTGTGTCCCATGTGACAATACCAAAAGTGTACTTTAACTTGTCTATTTTTACATGGACCCCAAATGTTTAAATGAAGTGATTAGACATACAAATCTGTAATTTTGATTAAAATGTAAATAAGAATTTACAAGTTCTGAGTTAGAGAATACAGGTCTTTGGTTTTTGTGACACTTTATTTAATTTAAGGGATTTCTTTATAGGATCAACAACTCTAGAACCTTTGTTTGCATTTCTTGAAAGGAAAAGCACAGTGAAATAGGATTAGCTGCTTTAATAAAGTGAACCAAAATACTGTTCAGATGATCAAAGAGTGTTAAAATACCTTCATTTTTATTTTAATTCTTTAATTCCTTTTTGTCATGGGAATTTTTGGTATTATAACATTTGGCATACATATGACATGAAATCAGCATACCCTAAGATTTTAGGGACTGACTCCTTTAATATGTTTCCTCAAGTAAATATTTCACTGCTCCTTTTCCCTGTCCTCTTCCTCCCAAGACTGGCTCTGTTTTAGGTGAATTAGGAGATACAGGGATGAAAGTTACCTTTCCTACCCTCTAGGAGTTCAGACATACGATGGTTCTTAAAATGTGGGTCCCAGAACAGCAGCAGCAGCAGCATCCTGAGGACTTATTAGCAAAGCAAATTCTCAAGCCCTACCCCAGACCTTCAGAATCAGAATTTTGGGGGATGGGACTCAGGAATCTGTTTTCAGCAGCCCTCCAGGGAATCCTCCTGCACACTCAAGTTAAGAACCACTGGTCTAACGACCAGGACTTTATACCTTCCTAATTTTTAAAATTGAGATATAAGTCACATACCAAAAAATTCACCATTTTAAAGTAGACATTTCAGTGGTTTTTAGTGTTTTCACAAGACTGCGCAAACATCACCATTATCTAATTCTATAACATTTTCACCATCCAAAAATAAGCTCCATACCTATTTGCAGTCACTCCACCCCTGTCTCCACCCCTCAGCGCCCAACAACCACTAACCTACATTTTGTCTCTATGGATTTGCCTCTGCTGGATATTTCATATAAATGGAATCATAAAATATGTGGCCTTTTGTTTCTTTCACTTTACACAGTGTTTTCAAGGTTCATCCGTGTTGTAGCATGTATCAGTGCTTCATTATTTTTATGGCTGAATGATATTCCATTGGATAGATGTACACATGTTGTTTATCCACTCATCAGTTAATGGATATTTAGGTTGTTTCTACTTTTGGCAGTTATGAATAAGGCACTATGAACATTCATGTACAGGTTTCCATATGAACATATTTTCTCTTGGGTATATACAGGCAGTTCTCATTTGTGGTAGTTTTGTTCATAAAGTCACTGCAAACACTGAATTAGTGAATACTGAATTACTGGTTCTCGGAGAAATACAGGATTAGGTTCTTGTAAGATTCTGGTCACATTTTCATCGATTGATCAATATATAACCTTGTTTTATGTGTGTTTCTTTTTAAAGGCATCTTATATTTATTGCTGATTCATTAACATTGAGTGCATGCCTAACAGCGCCATAACTCATGCCTGAACAAAGCGGCTTACCTAACCAGGTATATTTTCTGTGTGTGACAAGGCCTGTCACAGCCTTCTTGCACTTAGAAAGAGTAGACAGCACTTCAGCATTATACTTGGGGGCTATTTGAAACAGTGAAATCACCAAAAAAAGCACAAAATATGAAAAACGTGGCACTAAATCAACCGGAAAAGGGAGACTTGTTTACAGTATGAGAGCCAAACACGAGAGGGTAGTCTTGTTTGGGTGACTCACATTTTTTACCACTCTGCCGATTCACATGTCTGAATGACTGTGAAAGCACCATGAGGATTATTTGGGGGTTACAAATAATTTATAGTGAATAATCATATTTGCAAATACAGAATCCACAAATAATGAGGATCAACTGTACTGGGAGTGGAATTGCTGGGTCATATGGTGGTTCTATGTTTAATATTTTGAGGAATTACCAAGCTTTTTTTTTTTTTTTTTTTTTTGCAGAAGCTAAAGCATGTTATATTCCCACTATCAGTGTTTAAGGATTCCAATTTCTCCATGTCCTTGGCAACACTTGTTATTTTCTGTTTGTTTGGAACAGAATGGTGAATGTGAAGTGGTATCTAATAAGATACCACTTATAAGTGGTTTTGATTTGTATTTCCCTAAATCACCAATGACGTTGAACATCTTTTCATGTGCATATTGGCCATTTGTATTTCTTCTTTAGAGATGTGTCTATTCAAACACTTTACCTCTTTTAAATTGGATTATTTGTCTTTTTATTGTTGAGTTGTAAGAGCTTTTAAATATATATTCTGAATACTAGACTCTTAGATAAATGACTTGCAAATATTTTCTCCCATTCTGTGTTTTCATTTTCTTGATCATGTCTTTTGATCTTCAAAAGTTTATCTTGATGAAGTCCAATTTTATCTATTTTTTCTTTGATTGCTTATGCTTTTGAAATTTTTGAAACTGCTATCCTCATGTAGTTACTCAGTACATCCTGCTAAAAGAATTGCATACACATTTTTATTACCAAAGTCATGAAGAGTTAGATTTCACGGTTTCAATAAATTATAACTTACTTGCTAAGGGATGTCGTTTGTAAATTTAAACCATTTGTTTGTAGTATTTAAGAGATTTTTATGTTGTGGTTGTGAGATTTTAAATACTGGCATCATGAGGGCCAACACTTATAAAAAGCAGTGTCAAAGTTATTTAACAAACTGCTGTTTTTGTTTGGAAAATTGAAGAAAAATACTTAAAACTGCTCTAACATTTTAAAAGAAGATTCGCCTCTTTTTAAAACCATGAACTTTCTGTCCTAAAAGTAGGGTCTCAAGCTATTTTGTGAAAGAACACAGGAATCCCTGGAACTTGGAAATAAATGCAGATTGGTGTTTATTTATGTTATTTTAAATGTAGTAGCACTGTGTGTTAGAAAACTGAATCTGTAACACTTAAGTCAAGCTAAGCAAGCAAATAATATCAGCTAACATGGCTTTAATCTACTAAGTAACTTAAAATCCAAAAGATCAAAGGAAGTTTTAACTAAAAACAGTCCTTCATGCAATTTCCCTGTGGAAGCAGGAAAAGGCTAGAAATTACATGTCACCTTCATATCCTGGCTTGCTGACCTTGTGCTCAGATCAAGCCCCTCTGTATGCCAGCTGTTACCATTATTAAGACCTTGCCCCAAGGGGTTAAGTAGGAGAAAAACTCTCCTGTCCTATTGGAGAGCAAACACTGAAAGTTCCAGCCCCTAACATGCCTAATTCAAAGCAATCTGCATGTGCTTGTCATTCAGTCTGTCCTGCCGCTCTGTGGAGCTGCTCCTGCCAACTCATTGCTTTCTGCTGTGCTGTGATCCTGCAGTCAGTTGCCGCTGTTGCTACTGCAATCATTTGCACCAAACTGAGCCAGAGAAGTTCCCTCTTTTAACATAAAGGTAATACATTTACTCTTGCTCTGTGAATATGTGTGTGAGAAATGCGTGTGAATTTGTTATTTTAGGAGAATTTATTTAAAAACTGAACTTTGTTTCTAGGATTGTATTTAAAATTCCAGCTCACTGGTTTTTTTTCCCAGTGTAAACTTTGAACGGCATTTGGCATTTTAACACATTAAAATCTTGTGAAGTTTATTTAAATTGTAGTCTAACACCGTAAGGTAAGGCCAGCCATTTCTTAAGTTTATTAAAATGTCATGTCTTTGTGAAGCTGGAAGGAAACCTAAGCTTTAAAGAAGTTTGTTTCATACTTTGAGATTCTTATTTAACTACTATCTAAATCAGAAAATTTTGAAAATATGTGCTTGCCATTACTAGATGATTGAAAAATAAAAGTAGCGTTGTAGGAATCACATTAGTCACTTTTGTGAATTAAATGTTATAATAAAATAGAGAATTATTAGCATCTTCCCTCCTGCAAAGAGAGTAGTTTGGTGAAGATACCCTCTTGTGAACTAAACTTCAACAGCAAGTAATTCTTATCAGAGTTCATTTCAGATACACAGCTTGGTAAAGGCCTTCAAGCTATGTTTTAGTTGTTTAAATGTTTCATGCATTATATGGTAACTACAATAGTGACTACATTATGACTGGATTTACTGTTTAAAGTACAAGTCAAATATATTTGCTGTATTGACTTTTGCTTAAAATGAGAATGGATAATTTATTTGCAACTGGTAGAAAAATTCAAATTAGTTTAACGTGAAATATGTTTATGTTTGGTGTAAAATATACATTAAAAATTAAACAGAGAAATTTAGTGAAAACAGAGTATTTCTTGCATATCACTGATCACAAATGACTTTATTCAATGATAATCCAAGAAATAGAGAACATACTTTACAATTTGCTAAAAAATTTTACAAATAGGTATTCTTGTGGAACGAAAAAGAATGAAACGTGTCCTTTTTACCCACAAGAAGGTTATTTTAGATCATACTATTTATAATTAAGAAAACTACAGTTCCCTTTGATGGCTGGGAAATCACTAAACTATGTAAATAACCTCTAAATTTATGAGTGTTTCACTTGCAGGTAGTGGGTTTTCTACTTCCCGTGGTTTTAATATCTGGTGACACACTTCTACTTTCTAAAATGTTAAAACTCTTTTTGCATTATTTCATGTTTTTTTTTAGTCTTGCATCTCCAATAGATTATCTTAGATTGCTTTTATTGCCAACATATCAAATATTGGGATATTTTATTGATTTTACTTTATTTGGAACTTTTTGTTTTAGTATTAAAAAAGATATTTTTATGTATCTTCTATGCATCATATAGCTCACATCTTAGACCTCAATTTTAGAATTGTTATCATGAACTATTTGCATTATGAAAAAATGTGTAATGTTTTCAGTGTCTGAAATGATTGACCTACAAAGTAGTTTAGAAAATACATGTTTACCTTAATTCAGTCTGGGAAATATGTATTATAAAGTGGATTCATCCAAAATTTAAATCTAATCTCACTTGCTTTGCAGTTTATATTGAACCGGTTGAGCCTTTGGGGGAAATCTGCTTTTCAGTATTTGCTATGCATCACTTCTTTACCTTCTGTTCTAACTGCTTTGAGTACTGGGGCTGGATCTGAGCATTCTTGCTGTATGATTCTTATAATTCAGTGTGGATGATGGACAGCCTTGACATACAGATGATATGAACATTTTCTGTTTTTGAAAAAATGCAATTCCTGATTACATTCTAACACAGGAAGCAAAACCGAGTTGTTTAGGATCAAGACATGTGAGCTCCTTAGTCTATCAGCCTCTTGGAAAAAATATAAGACAGAGCAACTAAAATAAATTAGAAAAGCTAGACTCGGAAAAGATGGTGGCTTTTTGTTCTCTCCTTCTTGATTTCTATTCTCTTATTTTAATCACTATTAAACAGGCTTATGTATTACAGGCTCATATTTAGATTCCAAGAAAACTGTATAAGGAACCTAGTAGGTGCTTACCAAAATGATTGCTAAATAAGGACATTTAACTGAAAAATATGATTTAATTACCTTTGTAAGCAAACAAGAATCCCACACAATAGTAAATGTAATTTCAGGTTATCTAATATATACAAGAAAGCAAACAGCAGAACTCATGAGCATTTATAGTAATAATTTAAGGAATAGAGAAAGATTTATAAAAGTTGCACCCAGGCTCTTATTAAGAGTTAATTTACTGATTCAATTCAAGTAAGAATAAAGTCTTTATAAATTTGATGTTTTTCTAAGCTTGAAGCAAATCTCAGAGTTTTCTTTAATTGTGTTTTATACAAATACCTTGAGTGATGTTTCCCAAGTTGCTCAGTAGACTAAAGGATTCTCATAAGACATTATTTGCTGGACTCTGCAGGGAAGAACCCATTTGGAGAGCTGCTCTAGGAAATTTGATTTGCTACTTCTCAAACTTCACAAAACAGCAGGGAGTGGGGCTTGGTATTAGATACTAAACATTTGTGGGAAAAGTTTAGATAATTCTAAGTGTGGTATTAAAAAACAACACACTACTGTCTAAATCAAACAATTTTTAAGTGCTTTATGGTGATTGATCTCAGTTTTTGGCTTTATGAAGGACATTTTAAAAATTCTCTCACATTCTTTTGCCTAACAATGTGTGGGAGTAAAATTTTCTTAGTTTGATTTACCTCAGTGATGTTTTTTTCCCCCTTTGGGTTGCTAAGTTTTGAGGTTTTGAGATGTGTGAAGTATTAAACATGCATGGTATCTTTTAGACATGCTTGTGATGTGTTCAACAACATTTGTTTTTTTTTTTTTTTTTTTTTTTTTTTTTTTTTGAGGCGGAGTCTGCTCTGTCGCCCAGGCTGGAGTGCAGTGGCCGGATCTCAGCTCACTGCAAGCTCCGCCTCCCGGGTTCCCGCCATTCTCCTGCCTCAGCCTCCCAAGTAGCTGGGACTACAGGCGCCCACCACCTCGTCCGGCTAGTTTTTTGTATTTTTTTAGTAGAGACGGGGTTTCACCGTGTTAGCCAGGATGGTCTCGATCTCCTGACCTCGTGATCCGCCCGTCTCGGCCTCCCAAAGTGCTGGGATTACAGGCTTGAGCCACCACGCCCGGCCAACAACATTTGTTAAGCTCAGTAATATGATCCTGTTTCTACTGGGGAAGAGCTATAGTGATACAGATAGATTGCTCAGTTGTAAAGCTGCCCATTTTGTGATTTTAGTTGAGACAAAATAGTTTCAAATGAAATCTCATGGCCTAAAGACACACCTATCACATCTTAAGAATCCTGTTTATTAACAAACCATCTTGTAATTCTTATTTGGTGGGTATGTGAGGCTAAATAAGAGTCCTGGTATCTGCCGACTGTCTAACCTTAGAATTGGAAAGTTTAAGATGCTTAAAATGCCACCAAAAATGTTTTGTTTTGTTTTTTTTTTTCCTGGCATGGAACTTTAGGGAACATGCTCTTTTATTAGAGGATCTTGAGCCTTCATTTTAGAGACTGACCAGACATTGAGGACATACTTTTTCTTGAGTGTTAAATAAACTCATTAGTCAAATTAGCTACTTCCCAAATTTTCTTCAAAAGATTAATAAATAATAAAGGCTTTATGGCAACTTGTTTCATATTTCCACAACATTGTTCCACATGTCTGCACTGTTGTCTTGCTTGAGCTAGTATCTTACTAAGGCTTTCTCCTTGCTGCACCCTTGTCCCCACCCTTCCAGCTTAAGAAGTACTGCAGATGAAATCTCTTTTCATTGTAACAAGAGCAATAAAAAAAAAAAGTAAAAATAGCATAAACTTAGAGTGCCAAGTCCAACTGTTTTCTAATATGCAACAATATTCTGCATTTCAAGCAATATTTTCGGAATGTTGAATATTTTGAGTGGCAGTTGCTTGCTCTTGTAAGTTGATCAGCATTAATTATGTAAAGTATAAATCAGTGGCTCTCAGCTCTGACTGCACGTTAAAATTACCCAGTATGCTTTAAAAAATGCTAATGGCCACACTTCGCTACAATATGAATTAAATCAGAACCTCAATCTCTGGGGCCAGGACCCTTTTATCATAATTTTTAAATATTACTGCAGTGATTCTGATGTGCAGCCAGGGATGAGACTACTGTGATAGACTTGTAATTTTATGAATATTCATATTTAATGCATACCTTAAGACTTGTAGCAGAGCCTAGTTAAATGTTTTGGCTAGTTTTGGGGTTAGATAACTGCTTATATAGGAGAACTTTGTAGAATTTTTTTAAAGTGACCATTGTTTGACATCCCTGATTATGGAAAGTTTCTCTAGTTTTATTTTGTATATTTTTGGTTATACAGTTTCACATAATTCTCCAAACTTAGGGTTCAAAAGAAATTAGTGCAGCTTAATGGAATTTAAACTCATCTGAAATAGAAGTGCAAAGCTGTAAGAAGTCTCCCCTACCTCTTTCTTTCCAGCATTGATGCTTATGGGTACGGTACTTATAACTGAGTGTGGAGAGAAGTAGTGAATATTACATGGAATGATAATTTTTGTGGATGAACCTGGAAAAGAGATCTCTGAAAAGTGCTTTCATAATTGCAATATTGTGAGAGTGCTCTTGAAATATGTATTTAGGAAGATAAGTGTTTATGCTAAATGGAGAATATCACTGATATCACTTATCTGAGATTGAAAGAGGTAAACTTCATTTTATACCCACATTTCTGTTCCCACATAGACCAAAGGTACATTGGATGTAAAACAAAATGAGAAAAATGAAATTGATGTTTCTACAACCCTGAAATTTCTATCACTCGCCCCTATATATGAAAATTTCTGCTTTGACAACCTAACTCATTTCTAGCAGTAGTACTGCTTTCCAGATGTAGGGCTTTCAGATTTGTTATGGCAGATGCACTGCAATATCATTAAGGTTATTTTACTTTCATATTTTTTGTTGTAACTCTAGGGGGAAACTTTATCTGGAAACTTTAATTTTTCTTCTGTATCATTAAGCTGTTTGTAAATACCATGAATATTGAAACAAAACATTTACAGTTTATCCATATATCTTAGTGCCTCTATCAATATATATCATGTATGTAATTATATTAATAGAGGTTATCTAAAAACGTTAGGTGTATTTCATTTTCAAAGGTGGTGCTTATCATCAGAAGTTGAAGCTACCCATAAATTGAATAGTGAGAACAGTATGTTCTCATTGTAAAAGAATGCTAACCTTCATTTCCATATTTCCTGGAACTCAGTTTGCTTTCTCCTAGTGTGGCAGAAAGCTAACTAATACCTAGTAGGCTTTTATGAAATACATATTTAGTGGTATAGATCTTCAAATATATAATGTTGTTTGTTTCTTTGGGAAAATGGCTTTCAACTTATTGCAGTTTATGCTTAAGGAGAATACTAGAATTAACACCTTATTTTTGTATAGTCCTTTGCAATATACAAAATGTTTACGAGTGATTTGGTGAAGCTATTTATAAGTATTCTCATGAAGGAGAGTTTAACAGTAGAAAGTTTACAAACTTAAAGGAAAATAAGAAAATGTAATTTGTCTCAGAAGGGAAAAAGACTATATTTCTTTATTTAAGACCGTCCTTTCTAGTTCCTTACAAGTGTCTGATTCTTTCATTAAAGATACAGATTTTGCTGTAACGTCACAATTACATTATTCTTAGTCAATATACTACATAACAACAAAGATCAATCCATTGCCTCGCTTTTTCAAGTTTGCATAATATGATATATGGATGAATAACACCTTTCCTTAATTTAGTGAAATATGTCTCTGACACTCTCGATTGCTGAATTGTACCTTTTAAAACAATCTTGGGAAATATCAAATTCATAGGCTACTTTTCATGTGGACCTTCAGACAGAATTTTACATCAGTAGCCTCTTGTGGTCCTATAAAAGCTAGTTGGACTTAGCATTGCTCTAGAGGCATCTTGAGGTAGTAGAAAAGCCTTACCTTTAGAGTCATACTGGTCTGAGATTGAATCATGTGATTTGGATTAGTTACTTTAATATTTTTGATTCTCAGTTTTCTCTGTAATGGGTTTAATAATAAATTCATAGGGGTATTGTGAAAAAAGTGACTTGATATAGTGAGATGATTTTTTAAAAATCTAAATAGCCCTTTGAAGGGAAAAATATTCCTAGAGACAAAACTTGCCTGATTTGGCTTCTACATAGCCCCTCTACAGAAATGCTTACAGTTCTTTATCAATTTCTGTTGGCATTTAGAGCAGCTACTTATTTCTCTGGCCATAACACTAAATGTTAATAGGCCAACATGGTACCAGTAATCAGAAATTAGTCCATCATTTTAGAATAAGCATGAAGCAACTGTAGAGGAACCATTTCATATTAAAACAGGTTTGGTAAATAATGGATACAGGTATCCCCAGACTGCCTTTATACCTGATGTAAAGAAAGACTTAAGGTCTCTTTATATATCCATCTTTTAATATCTAGTGCCACTTGAGAGGGAAAAATGTGTGTCTCAGTTAACTAGGCAGGTGCTTCAGTCCGTGTATATGAGTTGCACTAAAGAGATCAAAATCCTAACAGCTGTTGTTTGCATGTACGAAAAACAGTTTGGGAGTCATGATACAAGCCATGATTAAACTTGATTATCGATTAGAACCTCTATTGTTAAATTTGTTACATTTTTCTGCCTTAAATAGAAAAATTGGCCTTTATTTCTGTCAGTTGTTAACATTCCCTACTTATTTTTGTTCATTCTGATTTAATTGTGCGTATCTTGCCATACCTGAGGTATAATTCTCTTGTAGTCTCCTCACCTAGTTTGTGGTTTTCTCTTACTATGCAAAATATGTTCCAGGTATCAGCAGTATGGACATGTTGTTGGAGACTTGTCGCCCTACCCCTGATGTACTGCATCAAATCTTTATTCTAACTGCATCTCTAGGTGATCCTCATATTTGGAAGCCCTGGTTTGGTGTTTTGTATTTATCTAATGAAACTGCTATAGGGAGCATGACTCTTCTGAAAAAGATGGTTGGCTACAACAAGGGATCTTGTTGGTGATCCAGTCTTGGTATTTATTCTTGTTTGCTATTAGGAATCTGGTGAAGCAAAGAGTTATTCTAAAATACATCATGTGAGTGTACAGAATACAGTTTATCAGAAAGCTCTCAAAACCTTGACATCATGCTTCCTAGCTTCACCATTTGTCATCAGTGTGTGACTTTGAGCACCTTACTTAGAATCTCTGTGTTGTTTTCTCTTGCAAAATGGAGTGGTAATGCCTGCCTCCCGGCCCCCAGTTTTTCCAGAGGGCTATTAGGAGGATCAACTCAAGTGAGATCATTTGTGAGAAAGTGCTTTGGAAATAGCAAAGAGGTGTACAATTGTAACAGTTGATGGGGATGAAAATGGTGTTCCTTTAGGCTATATGATCCCTGTGTTTGTTAAGGATAGTGATGGCTTTGCTAAGTGGTTACTGTGGTAATTGGAACACATCTGTGTATTCTCTTCAACAGTACATTTAGATTTCACATTGGCAGTTTTCTGGCCCCACTAGCAGTTCTGACCGCCAATTCGAAGTAGCTGCTATGAGGTTTTCTTAACGCTATTTGTATTCTGGGAGCCATCTAGTTTGATTGCATCCTTTGTACAAATTGTGTGTCATTAACATATTTTGGTGTATGATGCAGTCATGTGCCACATAAGGACATTTTGGTCAGTGATAGACCACATATTCCATGTTGGTCCCATGTTATAATGGAGATGAAAAACTCCTATGGCCTAGCCATGGTAACACTATGGAGTGCAGCACATTACCTTTTTATGTTTAGATATGTTTGTCATTTTTTATTATTTATGTTTAGATATGTGTAGTAGACAAATCCCTGCATTACAGTTGTCTACAGTATTTAGTACAATAACATGCTGTATAGGTTTGTAGCCGAGGAGCAATAGACCACGCCATATAGCCTAGCTGTGGCTACAGCATCTAGGTTTATGGAAGTCCACTGTGATGACCACACAATGGTGAAATCCCCAGATGACCCATGTCTCAGGACATGTCCCCATCCTTAGGTGATATGTGATTGTCTGTTGACAAATGAAAGTATCGTAATCCTGACAGCATTTTCAATGAGATGCAACTTTTTGTCTGAAGCATTATTATTTCCATTTATTATATATTTGTATATTTCCTGAGTTCCAAACAAGAGTCGATGTCATTATTTTGAACCATCTAATCACATGAACTCTGATACTTTTCTCTTTACAATTCAGTATGATTGAAATGTCTCTCTATGTATACACATATATAGATATATAGATACATATATAGAGATGTATATACACATATATACATATGTAGATATATATACACACATATATACATATACAGATATATATACACATATATTTTATATATATATATATTTTTTTTTTTTTTTGAGACGGAGTCTTGCTTTGTCACCCAGGCTGGAGTGCAGTGGCGCGATCTCAGCTCACTCCAAGCTCCGCCTCCCAGATTCACGCCATTCTCCTGCCTCAGCCTCCCAAGTTGCTGGGACTACAGGCGCCCGCCACCACGCCCGGCTAATTTTTTGTATTTTTTTTTTTTTTTTTTTTGAGGCGGAGTCTCGCTCTGTCGCCCGGACTGGAGTGCAGTGGCCGGATCTCAGCTCACTGCAAGCTCCGCCTCCCAGGTTTACGCCATTCTCCTGCCTCAGCCTCCCGAGTAGCTGGGACTACAGGCGCCCGCCACCTCGCCCGGCTAGTTTTTTTTTGTATTTTTAGTAGAGATGGGGTTTCACTGTGTTAGCCAGGATGGTCTCGATCTCCTGACCTCGTGATCCATCCGCCTCAACCTCCCAAAGTGCTGGGATTACAGGCATGAGCCATGGGCCCCTCTCTATACTTCAATATATCAATTTACTTTTGTTACATATTATACAAGGGTATTACAAGGGGTGTGTGTGTGTATACATATATATATGTATGTATACATACATAGTGTTATATATACAAGGGTATTAACATTCTTGTGTTATATAGCCCATTATGGTTTTCAAAACATTTCTACCTTCTCACAGTAATCCTATGAAATGTATATTTTAAAATTTAATCAAAAGATGGTTTTTGGCCCCAAAACTGCTAAATCATTCTGGACATTAAAATGTTGGCTAAAAAGGTAAAATAGGGGATATGAGATTAGAGGCTTTGAATTTATTAATATTGGCGTGTTATATTCATGAACAGCAGGAAATGCACTAAAATATCTTGGTGTGGGCCCATCACATCTCAAGCCAATGCTTCAATAATAGCTTGCTTTTTTTTTTTGGCATTCTCCTGTGTGTTATGGCCCTGGGAGAACAGGCGATTTCAACAATAGCTGTTTTTTGTGTGTGGTTTTTTTTGAGACAGGGTCTCACTCTATTACCCAGGCTAGAGTGCAGTGGTATGCTCTCAAGCTCAGCGCAGCCTTCATCTCTTGGGGTCAAGTGATCCTCCCATTTCAGCCTCTCAAGCAGCTGGAACTACAGGTAAGCAACACCATGCTCAGCTAATTTTTAAATTTTTTTTAGAGAAAAGGTCTCACTATATTTTCAGGCTCATCTCAAATTCCTGGGCCCATGCAGTCCTCCTGCCTCAGCTTCCCAGCGTGCTGGGATTACAGGCATGAGCCACGGTGCCCAGCCTCAATATGTCTTTTAAAGTTACTCATTATATTTTACCCAAAACCAATTTTAAACTTTCACTATAAATATTACTATCACTGCATTCATAATCATGTACCATTACACTTATCACAATAGTTTGACAAATGTAAAGGTATTAACACTCTCTTTCAGGAACTCCTTATTCCACTCCTTTTTATTATACTTATGCGTCCTCTATCATGTCTTTCCTATTAGTTCCCTCCATCTTAGGTTCAGACTGGATTTTTTCCTCATGTATCTCAGTTCTAAAGAAAAAGGAGGCTGGGCATGGTGGCTCATCCTGTAATCCTAGCACTTTGGGAGGCTGAGGCAGGAGGATTGTTTGAGCTCAGGGGTTTGAGACCAGCATGGACAACATAGGAGACCCTATCTCTACAAAAAAATTTAAAATTAGCATGACATGATGGTACATGCCTATGGTCCCAGCTACACAGGAGGCTGAAGCAGGAGGATTGCTTGGGCCTGCGAGGTCTAGGCTGCAGGGAGCCATGATCGCACCATTGCACTCCAGCGTGGGCAACAGAGCAAGACCCTGTCTTAAAAAAAAAGGTGGGGAAGGAAAGAAGGGATGAAGGGGGGAAGGGATGATCTTTCTCTGTATGGGCCTTAGGGTCAACTCTTGATGTCAGAGTGAAATCCTTTCCTATTCTGGCTGGTCATCTGAACACCTACTCAAATGCATCCATTGAACTTAAATAATCTATAGACATTTCATAAAATATTTTTTCTGTTTTTACTTCTAAATTTTTTTACCTGTAGTTTTTACTTATTTATGAGGTCAAATTGATTGGTCCCATGTTATGATTAAAGAAATGGAATCAGAGAACACTCATGTGACTTGCTTCAAATACAAGCCAGAGTTCAAATTGTTCTTTACTAGTTCCTACTTCATTACAAGAAGTCTCCCAAGTTACAAAATAGGTTGTGTTCCAAAAATTCATTTGTAAGTCAGTTATTTGGCATTTGAACTGCATTTTACCATGTGGGAAAAAAATGTTATAAATGATGATTAGGTCCCTGGCTGGCATATAAGAATCTATTTAACTCTTGTGTAACTACAAAATGATACATTTGTAATAAATTTAAAAGAGAATGATAGTTGTGATTCTGGTTACAAAGAAAACTATTTTTTTTTTTTTTCTGAGGATAAGCAGATTTAATTAGAAGATAGGGCAACATGAAGATTGAGAAAGGTCTAGGGGGCATTTCAGGGTTCTTTGAAGGGAGTTAGAGGTTGATGGGATTCTGTCTGAAGCCCAATGTATTCAGTTCTTGCACTACCATAAAGAAATACCTGGGCTGAGCACAGTGACTCACGCCTGTAATCCCAGCACTTTGGGAGGTCGAGGTGGGCAGATCACCTAAGGTCAGAAGTTTCAGACCAGCCTGGCCAACATGGTGAAACCCTGTCTCTACCAAAAAATACAAAAATTAGCTGGGTGTGGTGGCACACACCTGTGGTCTCAGCTACTCAGGAGGCTGAGGTGGGAGAATCACTTGAACCCGGGATGCGGAGGTTGCAGTGAGTAAGCCAAGATTACACCACTTCACTACACTCTGGGCAACAGATCCAGACCCTGTCTCCAAAAAAAAAAAAAAAAAAAAAATTTAAAAAGGCCGGCTGCGGTGGCTCACGCCTGTAATCCCAGCACTTCCAGAGGCCGAGGCGGGCGGATCATGAGGTCAGGAGATTGAGACCATCCTGGCTAACATGGTGAAACCCCGTCTCTACTAAAAAATAAAAAAAATTAGCTGGGCATGATGGCTGGCGCCTGTAGTCCCAGCTACTTGGGAGACTGAGGCAGGAGAAAGGTATGAACCCAGGAGGCGGTGTTTGGAGTGAGCCGAGATCGCACCAGTGCACTCCAGTCTGGGCGACAGAGTAAGACTCTGTCTCAGAAAAAAAAAAAAAGAAAAGAAAAAAATTAACCTGAGACTGGGTAATTTATAAAGGAAAGAGGTTTAATTGGCTCACAATTCTGCAGGCTGTACAGGAAATGTGGCAGCACCAGCTTAGCTTCTGGGGAGGCCTTAGGAAACTCAAAATCATGGCAGAAGGTAAGGGGAAGCTGGTCAGAGAAGGAGAAAGTTGAGGGGGACGTGTGTACCATATTTTTAAACGACTAGATCTCACGAGAACCGCACAGAGGGAAATCTAGCCCCATAATCCAAACACCTCCCACTCTGCCCCACCTTCAACACTGGGGATTACAGTTCGACATGAGATTTGGGCAGGACACAGATCCAAACCCTATCAGCCAGTTGCACCTTCAAACTTTTAAGTCATTTGTTGTTATTAGATGCTTCTCACTAGCATAATTTACCCAGTGTCTGTGATTAGAATCAGTAGAATTGATTGAATTAAATACCTAGGAAAAAGTAGACTATTTGAAATAATATATTAACTAACCTGGGATGGTAAAAACAAACCAACAAATTAGAAGTATTCCTTCCTTCAACCCTCCTGATAGAAAGGGCAGGAGGAATTGTTGACTTTCCCAGTTAGCCCGGCAGATCCCATCAGCTGTTTTAGTTTAACTGAGGTACAGGTGGAGGTTGGAGAAAAGCATGTGCCTTCAGTGATTTCTTTGAATGGAGTGCTTGTACAATGAGAGTTTCTAATTCTGGGAAATAATTGCATTGATCTCATCTAGTGATTGTTTCCTACATTATCTAACACACAATTAAACATCTTACATTTCAATTAGCTTTTTAAGAAAAGTCCAGTGCTTCTTTAAAGGTCCTTTAATTTATGTTTTGTTATCTTCATAACCTTTGCATATGGCTTTTTCTTTTGTTAATAACAAAAGGGAGGTTATATTCTTCAGTAAACTGAAGCGTAAATGAGCAGATTTTGCTGAGATGGCACATTCAGAAAACGATGAGATGAGTTCTCGCCTCCTGGATCAGATTAGTGCTCTTGCCAGTCAGTATATCTACCCTACCTCCTGCTAGTTTACATAATACATTTAACTACTATTACTCTGTGTTGGGTATATGATTTGAATGCTTTACAGTGGATGTTTGTTTAACATTGGATACATTGGAAAGTGATTTAATGAAGGAGAGAGCAACTGTATTTACTACAGTTCAGAATCCCTCTCAATGGTCATTATAAAAGGAAGCTTGGGATTGGCAAGCCATTTTCAAAAGTGATGTAAGACTAAATGAGGGAAGTAATATCTAATTGATTTTATATATATATTGATGTTTTTAAATGCTTTGTCTTCCCACTAAGCAGTTTATGAAGAAATTCCTACTGCATGATGTTTATTTAACTGAATTTGTGTATGTGGGGTAGGGTGTGTTTGAGGAATTTTGTGTGAAAGGTAAATATGCTAAATTTACATCCTAGTATGGGCATGCTCTGCTCACAAACGCCCCTGCTGAGCAGTTTACATACTGGGTGAAAATGTACACAGGAATCCTCATGGGAGATCCAGGTTTGCCAGTGAGATTATGATGTACTCAGACTGAAAAAGAGGATTTCTTCTGGTTACCTGTGTGTCTGCCAGAGGTGGGGAAGGACTGGAGAGAGATCCCCCCACAAGCCGTTTTGTCTACTTAGAGAATGGCATGCTAGAAGGGTTAGTGAGCCAAATTACAGTTTTCTTTTTTGTTGTTGTTGGCTTTCATGTGTATGTTGAATAGACTAATAGCATTTGATGACTTTTTTTTTTTTTTTTTTTTTACTGTGAATTCCCAGATTTTGTGTGTGTGTTGCTCAGAGGGCAGGTGTAGTGGGCAAAGGGATAGGGAGATTGTCTGTTTTTCCGTTTGCTGATTGGACACACTTGCTGCTGGTAATTTGAGCATCTAAGGATCTTCCTTTATACTGAAGGCCTGAACCCTTTGGTGGAAGGAAAAAAAAGTAAGAAAAAATCATTTGAAGCAAATCCCACCCATAGTATTATTTTTCTCATGTGCAAGCATTGTTACCTGTAGTATATTATATAGAATTTTGCATCTGATATTTTGGTTGCTAGAATTCTTAGCTTTCCTAACTGGTTTTAATTTATTATCCTCAGACTTGAATGACTAAAAGGAAAAGTCATATATTCTTGAGATTTTTCTAAGATATAAAACATTCTTAAGATTATTCAAATTATTTTAACCTTGTACAACTAATTACCCTCAGAGTGGCCCTTCATTTTGTCCATCACTCCTAGATCAGAACATACAAGCCAAGCATGATATTGTTGAAAAGCTGAAGGATGCTATTTGTATCCTCTCCTCTCTCATATGCAAAATGGTCTAGTTCTTAACTGATCACTTGTGCATCTAGGATGAGGTGAGAAAAAAGGCACTGAAAGAAGAAGTGGGCAGGAGGAAAGTGATCAGTGGGAACAGAAGAGGGTTCTTAAGGTGCATAAAATAGCTGGTGGAAAGAAGAGGAGTGCCACTGTGTTGGCTGGTTCCATCACAGATGCTGCTGAATTTCCACCACTGTCTTAAACTCTGCAAGAACCCTCATTTTCAAAGAGCTGTTTTTAAATATCATACTTGTCTTCCCTACATATTTGCCTGCCTGACTATAACTGGGTGATTTTATGTGATTTTCTTTCTTAGGGTCAAGAAATTGGAGCATGGCTATGAGCAATGGAAACAATGATTTTGTGGTTCTGAGCAACAGCAGCATCACAACCAGTGCTGCTAACCCGAGTCCCCTTACCCCCTCTGATGGAGACCATGCAGCCCAGCAGCTCACACCCAAAGAAGCAACAAGAACAAAAGTGAGTCCAAATGGATGCCTGCAACTTAATGGCACAGTTAAATCATCCTTTCTGCCTTTAGACAACCAAAGAACGCCTCAGATGTTACCCCAATGCTGCCATCCTTGCCCATACCATCACCCTTTGACTAGTCATAGCAGTCACCAAGAGTGCCATCCTGAGGCTAGCCCTGCAGCACCCTCTGCTTTGGCCTCGTGTTGCATGCAGCCACACTCCGAGTATTCTGCATCTCTTTGTCCAAATCATTCACCTGTGTATCAGACTACGTGCTGTCTTCAGCCCTCTCCATCCTTCTGCCTGCATCATCCGTGGCCTGACCATTTTCAGCATCAGCCTGTGCAACAGCACATAGCCAACATAAGGTAAGTGGTCTGAAAGTTTTGCTTTTAGCATTCAACTAATTCCACATGAACTATGACAACTTGTGTTTATTTTCCTGAAAGGGGAGGAGAAAAATGTGGCACAGAAAGAAAACTTATGAAAATGCATATTCTGTGGATTGTGTGAAGCCAGGAAAAACGCAAATAATACAATATATCTATTGTATCCACTCACTTCTTAGTCAAATCCTCCCTTCCCCTTTCCCTGTCTGCAAACTGGTTAGGAATTTCTGCTAGACCTTGTTATAAAATTCAACAAAAAGTTTTATTGTTAGCAGTTTCTGTTATTGTACATGGGAAGCATATTTATGATGAGACTACCTAAGCAGCCATCCTTTATTTGCTGTTATTGATAGTGGTGAGCATTTATGAAAAAGAAGTAAAAAAACTCCTCGCTGGCCAGGTGCCGTGGCTCACGCCTGTAATCCCAGCACTTTGGGAGGCCGAGGCCGGCGGATCACCTGAGCTTGGGAATTTGAGACCAGCCTGACGAACATGGAGAAACCCCATCTCTGCTAAAAATACAAAAAATTAGCCGGGCGTGGTGGTGCATGCCTGTAATCTCAGCTACTCGGGAGGTTGAGGCAGGAGAATCACATGAACCTGGGAGGTGGAGACTGTGGTGAGCCGAAATCATGCCATTGCACTCCAGCCTGTGCAACAAGAGTGAAACTCCATCTCCTAGGAAAAAAACACACACACACACACACAAAACCTTGCTTCCTTATGCTGCCTTATGACTGTACTCGACAATTTCTATTCATGTGTTTTGGTGACTGTGTAGTACGCTGAGATCAAATGAAAGTAGCAATTGCCTTCATAGCAGATGAAACCTGTAAATTGTAGCATGGGACTTTAAAAAATATTTTTTTGTAAAGCATTTTTAGATCTGGTAGATTGAAAAGTATTAGAAAAATCAATATCATTGTCCGTGCTTATTTCCACCTCAGCCCATAGTTTCTCATATATATGATTTTCAGCTATTTTTTCCATGAGTAAGTTAAGTTGCATTCAGCATAGGTTAGCAATGATAATATATTTTATAAAATACTAAGTACTTTGTAAAGACCTAGTATTATTTCATATTTTTAAGTGATAAAAAAAGTTTAATTAGCTAGAAAAAGAGCATTCTCTTTAAAATTAGGGTATAATTTACACACAGGGAAATGTACAGATATTATTCAGTTTGAACAGTGTTGACAAATGTGTACAAAAGTGTAACCCACATTTTGGTCTGATATAGAACATTTTTGTCACCCCAGAAGGTAAGTTCCTTCGTGCCCCTTCTCAGTTATTACCTCTGTCTTCACCAGAAGCAATCACTGCTGAGTTCTATTACTATAGATTTGTTTTGCCTGCTTGTAGAACTTCATATAAGTGGAATCATACAGTATGTACTCTTTCATATTTGGCAATTTTTGCTCAGCATAATGTTTTTGAGTTTCATCTAATTATTGTATGTATTTGTTTTTCCATTTATTGTTGAGTAGTAATCCATTGTATGCATGTAGCAAATTCACTTTTGATTAAAGAGTCAGGGCTGAGTGCTGCAGCTCACGGCTGCAGGAATTACAGAATCCCTGTAAGATTCTGTAAGGTGGGAAAATTGCTTGAGCCCAGGACTTCAGTGCCAGCCTGGGCAACACAGCAAGACTCTGTATCTGCAAAAAAAAAGGGGAAAAAAGTCAGATCCAAAAAGGGATTAAGAGATAAATACTTTTGACCTTTATCAGGTTTTGAACATTGTTGAGATTATCTGGTTACACTCTTTTTAAAGAGAGGAAGGGAAATGTGGTAATAAAGCAGAAAGAAAGAGTGGGGAGGGGAAAAGAGGAGAGTCCTTCACAGCATGTTTCTGCAGTTTCTGAATACACTTTCTATATTGGATTTGAGAGTCTTTTAGTTATAGGCTATGATAAGAATTCACATTTACCAAAGTCATTTCTTAGAAGATTTGTCATGACAACGTTGTGCTACATGACTAGTTTTAGACTCTTTCCATTTTGAATCAAACTGTGTGAACAGTTGATTTTTAAATTATCATAAATATTGATGTTTCACATAATAAATTATATGGTTGCAAAGTATGAAATAAGATATTTCTGCATTTTGAAGCTGACACCTCCTTTAAAGAAATCACAACATAGTAAAACTGTGGACAAATAACCAATCCTTTCAATATGGAAGGTTGTGCCAGGAGTTTCAGGATTTTGACTTAGCATTTCTCAGTGACCTAATTCAAAAGCAATGAGATCCCTGTGTACACTTTAAATAGAATGGCATTAAAAAACAAACTGATAGGCAGGTGGCTGAGCTTGTCACTACCCTTGGTTGTGGAGTCATTGTTAGAACCGGGGCTTTTGCAATCATGGTGGACGACTGTGTATGACCACTGGGTCCACAGACTTGTCCGTATAGGATTTGTCTTTGTATGTTATCTAAAGAGAAAGAATGATGAAAAGCTAACTGCTTTCTGGAAAAAAAGTATGTTATTTAAAAGGAAATTGAGACCCACGGAGAAGTTGCTTAGAAGTAAAGGCTGTGACTGAGCTATATAATGTTTACATTTTAAAAGTTATGAGAGAAATAAAAACACTCTCATACTTAATTTGAAAAACGCTGACTTAAAAATTGCCACAATTGTCCGTCAAAAAAAGTTGTAGAAGAAAGTAGATTAGTATGAGGGAAATTGTTTATATTTAGAATTGTATCTCAAGAATTTGAGCTTTCTGTTATTTGTTTGTAATAGACATAAAATATTTTAAAGATGCCTGCAGAGGAATAGTATATGTCCATTTGTGTATATTATATATTTTATTGTGCCTCAATGATTACTTTGCTATTTTCTACATTAGTTATATAATCTGCAATGTGGCACCGAGGATGTAATTCCAAACAAGTTGAGACATTCTTTAGTAGGAAGGGAGACAGTAAAGCAAATAGGCAGCTACAGTATTGTGGTAAGTACTATCAAGAAGGAATACACAGGGCTGAAGATGAAGAAAAGTTACAGATGGAGAGAGAACTGAAGAGGCTTGTCTTTTAGGTAGAGGGAACAGTTTATGCAAATACTTTTACAAGGTGGTGTGTGCTCAGCTCCAGCATAGGTCAATATGGCTGGACCCTAGTGGAAGAGAGAATGGTAGCAAGAGGAGAGGTATACTAGGACTAAATCCTGAAAGGCATTGTAAACCACATTAAGGCAATCTCCAGACTTCATCCTGAGGCTAAGGAGGACCCATTGTAGATCTGTGTGTGTTTGTGATTTTTTTATTGTGGTGAGATATACATAACAGAAAATTTAATATTTTAATCATTTTTAAGTATACAGTTTAGTGACATTAAGTACATTCACATTGTTGTACACCCATCACTACTACCTTTGTGCAGAACTATTTCATCTTCTCAAACTGAAATTCCATACTCACTAAATTATAAATCGACCTGCCCCTGGCAACCACCATTCTACTTTTTGTCTCCATGAATTTGACTTCTCTAGATACCTCAAATTAGTCGAATCCTACAGTACTTGCCTTTTTTTGTTTGGCTTATTTTACTCCGCATAGTGTCTTCAAGGTTCATTCATGTTGTAGCATGCGTCATGATTTCCTCTCTTTTTAAGGCTGAATAATATTCCATTGCATATTTATATATTACATTATAGCATTTTATCAATTACATATTACATTGTATCAGTTCATTGATGGACACTTCCATCTTTTGGGTGTTGTGGCTATTGTGAATAATGCTGCTATGAACTTGGGTTCTGTTCAAGTCCCTGCTTTCAATTCTTTGGGGTATATGCTCAGACCAGAAGTGGAATTGCTGGAGCATATGGTAATTCTGTTTTTAGCTTTTTGAGAAACTGTTTTCCATAGTGGCTGCACCATTTTACACCAGCAGTGCAAAAAGTTCCAATGTTTCCAGATCCTTGCCAACATTTGTTATTTTATCTGTTTTTTTTTTTTTTTTTAAGAATAGGCATCCTAATTGATGTGAGATTATAAATTTTAAAGCAAAACAAAACAAAAAAAAAAGAAAACCACACACACAGTAAGAAACATTTTAGAAAACTTCATCATTTGCGTTGTGGAGAGCAAATTGCATTGGATCAGGACCATTGTAGATAGGAAGAACACTAGAAGGCTTGCTGCAGTAGTTCAAGTGAGAAATGTGATAACTTGAACCATGATTTATAAATAAATTCATTCTAGAGAGATTTAGGAGGTGGAATCTACTAGATTTGGTGGATAATTGGATATCGGAGGGGCAAAGGGAGGAAGAATCACAACTGATTTTCAGTGTCCTGGCTTGAGCAACTGGTTGGGTAGATGGTAATTCCATTCACTAAAATGGGGGAAGACAGAAGAAGGGGACTAAGTAAACAGAGCTGAGACATTGAGCTTCCAGAGAGGACTACAGAGTAACAGTAACAGTGAAAGAGTGATGTCCCCTGAGCTTCTTTGAAAGAATGAGGTTGCTGGGTAATACATGACAATGCACTGAGAGCAATACTGGTGGGGTTTATCTTAGAATGAACACTGAAGCACTTTGACTCAGGCCAGCAGGTATTATATTTGCAGAATTGTGCTATGGGCAAGGCACTGAGTGAGGTGCTGTCTCGTCCTTTCCCCAACCAATAAAATATCCGCAGAAGCAAATGTGTTCTTGGATAGAGCTGCTATGTATGGGAGAACAGGGCAGTTTGGGAAAGTCTGCACAGGATGTTCTTGGTATGGAATTCTGAAAATGAGGATGCTGTACAATGCTTTACTGCCTTTCATTATTCTACACAACTCTTTCAGGAACTTACTGTAACAAAGGTTCTAGAGGTTGATCTCTACCAGAAACTTCAAGCCTTTTTAGCTTTCTTTATTGTGGTTTATTGCTATGTAATTTTCAAGTTCTTTTTAAATTGATAACATCAAGTAAGTACTTAATGAAATATTATTCAATTAATGTTTAAGATGTATTTATGACTTCACATTACTTTAAAGGATATCTTAAACATTGACTGCCTTAGAGTAAAATTGTATGGTGATGGAAGATCCTAAGTGCTATCAATTTTTATTGCTATTTGCACCTGTACCACAAATGGGCCCACCTGTTTGTATTTGAAAGTGTTTTTTGAAGGTTTTTTTTGTTTGTTTGTTTATAAAGCACTTAAGCCATAGAGAATGTTTTAAAGAATCAGATAGAAAATATAATTTTAGTCTAGACCATTTACTGCTTACCACCTTTTGTATAGTAGACTCTCTTTCATCCCCTTTTGATTCTTTAAACTCCAATAAATCTTTCTAAAAGATTCATTATATCAACCATCTGTGGTTTTTTAAATTCTTTTTTAGTCTTTTGATTAATAAAATTAAGGCCAGGTGTGGTGGCTCCAGCTTATAATCCCAGCACTTTGGGAGGCTGAGGCGGGCCAATCACTTGAGGTCAGGAGTTCGAGACCAGCCTGGCCAGCAATGGTGAAACCCCGTCTCTGCTAAAACTACAAAAATTAGCCCAGGGTGGTGGCGAGCACCTGTAGTCCCAGTTACTTAGGAGGCTGAGGCAGGAGAATTACTTGAACCCGGGAGGTGGAGGTTACAGTGAGCCAGGATCACACCACTACGCTCCAGCCTGGGTGATGGAGGGAGACTCTCAAAAAAAATTAAAATAAAATAAAGACTATTGCAAGGATCACATTTAATATGTCTGTTTTAATTATTGCCAAATATTAAGTAGCTTAAATAGATTTTATTTTAAAAGATTTTATTTTATTTATTTTTAACAAGTCCTATACCTAGCTGATTGTCTTTGGAGTCACCTGGGGAGTTAAAATATAAAATAAGTAGAATAATAAGAAGAAGATATTTCGCTTGCAATAGAAACAATAAACAACTCTAAGAGTTGAGAGGTGGGAAGGATCCCCTGGAAGGATCCCTGTAGGTTATTGAGGTTAGGGACGGTCTAAGAAGAGCAGAACATGAATGGCCCTTGAAAGATGACTAGAAATTAATGAAGGGACTTGAGGAGGCAAAACATGGAAAGTGGAGGAAAGTTGTGAAGGGAAAGCTTTCAAAAGCAAAAGCTTTAAAATATATATATATATTTATTTAATATATATTTATTATATATTTATGTATTTATTTTTTGAGACAGAGTCTCGCTCTGTCACCCAGGCTAGAGTCCAGTGGCCTGATCTCTGCTCACTGCAAGCTCTGCCTCCTGGTTCATGCCATTCTCCTGCCTCAGCCTCCTGAGTAGCTGGGACTAAAACATGTAAGAAAGGTAAAGAGAACAAGATTGTGGGAGCGGAGGGTCATTGTGGGTGTCCCCAGTCTACCTCCTGAACAGTCCATTTGATGATCTGCTCTTTATCCTCCAGAGAGCTGGAAAATGCCTCTCAAAAGCCAGTTACATTCCACGTGTGCTGGTTGAAGCAAGTTTTGAGTTATTCATTTGGGATCTTCTTATTGCTGTATTAAAGTGAAAGAGTAATGGTATTATTGCACAATTAATAAGGGGTTCTGCATCCAAAAATAGCACACTAGAGTTCTAATCTAAACTATACTTACCTTTTAATTTGGTGTTGCAAAGAAATATTCTTGATTGTAACGGAGGACTCCATAAATGATACTTGGCAATGCTACAGACTCATTATCATGATAGGGAACCTGTGATATTTTTGGGTACCTGCCAAATGCATTTTTATTTACCTAAGGTGATTTCATAGACAGATGGCCATTTTGAATGTTTCAAGTGACTCACTAGAGGAATTAGAGCTATATGGAGTTAAGAATGCTTGGCATAGAGGGGACTGAGGAACCCTGGGACTAGCTTAGCCCCTTAAGGTTAACTAAATATTGTCCCTGCCACCCCCATATGTTATGACTGTATAATTTTTGTAACTTACATTTCCTTTCTTCATTTCTTTAATAATTTTCTGATTTCTGACTCACTTTTCTCAGAGGTTTTCTTTTTGTTTCCCCTTAGGACATTTGTTATTTTCTGTGAAGGGGCCTCTTTTAAAACGAAAAAAAAGTAAGAAATGAGAATTCTCTTGTTATATTAAAAAGACAAGTATTCTACCACCAGAATTCTTGTTTCTTGGCATGTGCTGTATCATGACATCCAGGGGTAGAACTACAGCTCTGAGCATCATTTCCCAAAGTGTCTTACTTCACCGCACATAGCCTATGGTGACCCACCCTTTCCCCTTTCCTTAGCCCTGGTGATTGTATTATTTTGTTAGCCAGAAAAATTGAGCCAGAAATCACTTTGAACACTTCATCAACATTGTGGCATGAACCTGCCCATTGACACAGATCCCACAGTCTCTGCTTTACCCAGATCACCCAGAGTCCATTCAAATGCTTCTCTAAGATGTTGCAGCAATGAGTGGAGAAATTCTGAGTTAGTTATTCAACAAGTGCTTAATGAGTATTTAATAAGCATTAGGTGCTGGAGACAGGTGGAAAAGGCAAAGTCTGGTTCCTGACTTCAAAGATGTAGAAGTGGACAAGATAAGACACTTAGATTTTAGCATAAGGTGACCATAGGTAGATTGTCATCTTTGATTGGTAAGTGTTTACAGAATAGCTGTTGTATTCTCTGGACCACAGAAGTTAAATACCAGTGCTTTTACAGAGGCACAGGCAAGTTTTATTATGTATTAATACAAAAAGATAACTAGACTATACAGTTTTACAAATTCATATTCCCCTCTTTTCCTCTCTTACCATTGAAAGATTACTAATAGTGAAACAATCGTTTCTCTTTATTTTTTATATAAATTATTACCTCTCTAGAACTGCTGGACAAGTGTCTTTTGCAAGAAGGAATAGCTAAACTGCATTCTTTAGACATTTGCTTTTCAATAAACCATTGGTTTTTCAATAAAGCCAATAAAATTAAAAATTTGGCACTGGTCACATTTTCAGTACTTAGTAGCCACATGTGGCTAGTAGCTAACATTTTGGACAGCACAGATGGAGAATATTACCATCATTGCAGAGAGTTTTATTGAACAGGACTACCTTCCTTGGCTCTGTTAAAACAGCTGAGATCCCTTTTCAAAGTCCACGGCAGCAAATGAAACTTATATGATACAGAATAACAGCAGTATTTGACAGTGAATACTTTGTTGTTGTTGACATAATTCTACTTAGTATTTGCTTGTGTTTTGTTTACTAAATAACAAAGAAATGACAAAAAAAAAAAAATCCCTTCAAAAACCTGAAGGACAGCCAGGTGCAGTGGCTCAAGTCTGTAATCCCAGCACTTTAGGAGGCCGAAGTGGGCAGATTACAAGGTCAAGAGATTGAGACCATCCTGGCCAACATGGTGAAACCCCATCTCTACTAAAAATACAAAAATTAGCTGGGCGTGGTGGCGCATACCTGTAATCCCAGCTACTTGGGAAGGCAGGAGAATCACTTGAATCGGGGCAGTGGTTGCAGTGAGCTGGTATCGCGCCACTGCACTCCAGCCCAGTGACACAGTGAGACTCCGTCTAAAAAAAAAAAAATCTGAAGGATTAAAAGCCCTATATTAGCAAAAATTGTGTAACAAGTAGGCAATATCCTTCAGAATCTTCTAGAGGCCACAATTACATTCCACAAAAGCTACTGCATATCTTTGAGTCAAAAACTATCATCTTATTTAGTTTATAGTTGCCGGGCATTTTGTAAGTAGATCTAAAATATAAATGTAAAAATGTAGTTTTTCGCCAGGATAGAGAAGTATAGCTAGTCTCTAGAAGCAATCATTGTTGCTACATTATAATTTATTTTTCTTTTCTGAATTCTTTCCTCATTGTACAACATTAAGTAGTAAGAGCATCTCTGTAAAATGGGAGTAACAGTAGTTATCTTGCACTTAACACAGTGTCTGGTACCAAATTATAATCTCCCTTCTGTTCTCCATTTTTGTTCCTTTCACTTTCTCTTAAGTTTTGTTGTATTGTTTCATGGCTGTGCTTAATCCTGTTGGTATTGTTTTAGAAATGAAGCTATTACTGAATCCTGGTTTAAATAAAGACATGATGTGTTCCTTTTCATTCTTACTCATAAATGACACACCTCACACCATCAATCTATAGGAAAAGATGGTCACTCATTTGCCTTCTGGAGGAGGAAAAGGGGTCATGAAGAATAAATGGGTCTCTTTAGCCCCCCAAACTCAGAGCCTTTACACTTTATACTGATTACATAATCTGATTATGATATTTGATTTTAGAAGAAGTCTGGTAAGATTTAATTTTGATTTCACTGAAACCAGGATTTATTTTGACATTCCTTAAAGCAGTCAAATTAACTTTTTAAAAGGGATAATGTTTATAAAATTTAAAATGTTCCAGGCTTGCTTGCCAAAGTAAGTCAGCTTGGCAGTCAGACGGAGTGAAGGCCTATTTTTCAGAAAGACTTCTTTGAGAGAGTTCTTCTTTTATTATAAATGAACAGATTTTTAGAGTGTGCTATGCCTCAAGGAATACATTGTACATTCTGTAATACATTTTAGAATATGAGTCTTGGTCATCTTTTACTTTAATAACGAACGTCAGAAAACAATGCTTTCTTTATTTCGTAAAATTAACTAATAGAACATTTTGGAATGAAGCAAATATATTCTTTATCCCCTTTCCATATTAGTGCTAGTTGTTTAGCAGATACTGGAGAGTAAAGGGGAAAAAAAGAAATGCTTTAGGTTTTTTCTTTTTGGTAAAAAAAAAAAAATTCAAAAGGTTGTAAAATATTTGGCAAACAGTGAGACTTAAAAAAATCATTGTTATGGATCGGTTACACGTCTAATTCCAGGGAAAAGGCACTTGTGATCTATTGCATCTTCTTTTCAAACTTAAATGGATTGTTATGTGTAATTTAAAAGAATTTATAGAACTTAACATTTAAAGGACAATTTTGATTGCTGTAATATTTTGTGTTCTTTTCAGCAAAATTGACTCTACAAAATTGTCTCTTTTTTTTTAAACACAAACCAGATATTCAACTGATTACTTGGTATTTTGGAGTTTGAGATAGAGCCTAAGGCCTGGGACCCATTCACGGTTCAATAAATACTTGTTGAATGAATGAATGATTACCAAAAAAATTCTCAAAATACATCTTTTTCTGTAAAAAGTTAACAAAACTTAGCAACAGCAAAAGCCTCATGAAGTTAGATTGGTCACTGCCATCAAACAGCTTATAGTCTAGAAGGAGAAGGATGATTTCAGCAAAAATAACCCAACTCTCTGAATGCCAAAATCAGGGTTTAGAGCGTTATGTGAGTCCTAAAGAAGGAGATGGAATCATAGGAGAGCTAAGAGAAAGTGTCATAGGAGAGGGGAGGGGCTTTTCAAAAATGAACAAGAGGCCGGGCCAGACTGCTCACACCTGTCATCCCAGCACTTGAAGAGGCCAAGGGAGGAGGATCACTTGAGCCGAGGAGTTCAAGACTAGGCCTGGGCAACGTAGTGAGACCCTGTTTATACTAAAAATAAAAAAATAAAATAAAATAAATGAACAAGAGTGCAACTGCCTGAAATATGGGAACAGGAGGCCTGGAAGCACCAAGAACATGGCAATAAGTGGTGGGGTGGGGTATGGGGCTGGGGAATGCAAGCAGTCCCCTTTGTCTGGAGAAGGGCCAGAGAAGGCATCACGATACACTCTAGTTAGTCCAAGAAGATTGCGCCCATAAAATGAATTCTGAATGCTGTGTAATCATTGTAAAGCCTTTTTTTTTTTTTTTTTTTTTGGAAACAGTCTCGCTCTGTTGCCCAGGCTGGAGTGCAGTGGCACAATCTTGGCTCACTGCAACCTCTGCTTCCCAGGTTCATGAAATTCTCCTGCCTCGGCGTCTCGAGTAGCTGGAACTACAGATGCATGCCACCATGCTCAGCTAATTTTTGTGTTTTAGTAGGACAGGATTTCACCGTGTTGGCCAGGCTGGTCTCGAACTCCTGACCACAAGTGATCTACCCGCCTCGACCTCCCAAATTGTTGGGATTACAGGTGTGAGCCACAGCACCCAGCCTGAAGCATTTATTCAATACAGATAGTCTGCAACTTAGGGTTTGAGTTATGATTTTTTGCCATTACAGTGCTGCAGAGGCAATATGCACTTGGTAGAAACTGTACTTCCGATTTTGAATTTTGATCTTTTCCTGGGCCCAGGCCCAGTGTGCTTTCAGCTGTGTGTGTTGATAGTGTGTACCTATACAACCATTCTGTTTTTCACTTTCAGTACAGTATTTAATAAATTACATGAGATATTCCATACTTTAGGGGAAGATGGAGAGGGACCAGGAGACTGTGCCCCAGGGATAGTCAGTCAGGGAATAACCTTTCTGTTTGCTCAACTCTAACCATCTTCAGGACATTTACCAATCTAGTGGAAGTAACCATAAAGGAGTCAGTAGCTTATAAAACTGGTGGATGAACCCTCAGTTCCTAAATAAGACTTTTGTCTTTTCTTTGTTCATATGTATTTTTCTGAATCTAGAAAGCAGAATAAAATGAAAGACTTCAAGGCCAAACTTGATACCTTTATTCTATGTGAATTTGCTGAGTTAATTTAGTGAAATCAGTTTCTTTTCCCCATTTGAATGGTACAGGGTTCTAATAGTTACCAAATACTTTGAGATTCAAGCCTAATGCTTTCTATAGGAATGTAAGCAATTTACTGTTTCCAAGCACTATTTTGTTGTGCTAGTAAGAAGCAAGGATGGACAGTTAGTACATTCATTCCTTCGGACCCTATTTGTGTGTCTGTGGTCACTTGGGCCTGCCCACCTCCTCTTTCCTAAAACACTGCTTTCATTATATCACTCCTCTGCTCAGAAATCTTCCAGTTTCCCCAAATTCCTTGACCTGGCATTGCAAGTTTCCCTTTGAGGGATGGAGTGTGTTGTGGGTGAGGAAAGGGTACTTCATGGAGGAAGAGTCCCCTAGCCCTGGACAGGAAGGAACAAGGTGACAGATCTCAGTGCATACTACTGTGGCGGATTTTCTCCCCAGCACTTTAGAAGTTTAGAAAGAAATCAGATTAATGACTCTGTCTTTGTTTCCACTTATACATGATGAGGATCTAACGAGGTTATATATTCTGGGTCTTTGTTTTTTAGGTATTAGTCTAGAACTTTGTTTTGTTTTGGTTGGTTGGTTTTTTTCATTATAAAGCAATCCCTAGTAAAGATTTATTTATGAAGTATTGTTTGATTGTTAAAATGCTTCTCCCTAATGCATGGGGTGAAACTCTACACTGAGCTCCAAATTGTTGTTGTTGTTGTTTTTTAACCTCTTTACCCCTGACCTCCTTCTCCCACAGCTTAAAATTCTCACTGAGCAACATCAGTGTTTGGTGAGTGTTTTGGCTTGAGGATTGTAGACTTCATTCCAGTATTCCATGCTCTTAAGTTAGTTAAGTTTAATAAGATTTTTCTGGCTTTCTTATGGGCTTTTCTTGGATCTCATATTAATGATTATTATTCACATCTTATTAAGAAAACTATATATTATACTCTTATTAAGCATGTTTTGTACAGGGCTCACAGCAACAGTCTGGCATGAAAAGGCTTGAGTTTAAGGGTAAGTACTTTATAATTTAGTGTAACTTTAAAATGTAACACATGGGACTGTGCTTTATAACCTCCAACTAAACCATGCAATTGTAACTTCATAGACTAAGGAAGAATGTTTCCTTTTAACCAAAGCTACTTTTCAGTCATTTAAAAATACTTTGAATTAACCTATCGTCCTTTTCAGATTTCTAATTGCTCTATTTTCTTTACTATTGTAAAAAAAAAAAAAAAAAAAAAAAAAAGGCATTCTTAGATTCCTCTTTTGGGGTGTGCATTGTATGGGAGGACCAGAGCCACATTATATTTTGACCTTTAGTACTGCCCTTTTCTTCTCCCCCTGATAAGTGGCAGAGAAAAATGTGTTTAAAAATGAATTTCCCAGGCCTGGCGCAGTGGCTCACGCCTGTAATCCCAGCTCTTTGGGAGGCCGAGGTGGGTGGATCACTTGAGGTCAGGAGTTCAAGACCAGCCTGACCAACATGGTGAAACCCCATCTCTACTAAAAATACAAATATTAGCCAGGCACGGCGGTGGATACCTGTATATTCCAGCTACTTGGGAGGCTGAGGCAGGAGAATTGCTTGAACCCAGGAGGTGGAGGTTGCAGTGAGCCGAGATTATGCCACTGCACTCCAGTGTGGGTGACAGAATGAGACTCTGTCTCAATAAAAAAATAAAAAAGAAAATAAAGGGATTTCCCATACCCTGCTTCTTTCACCTTTCTAAAGGGCACCTAGCTGCCCTTTAACTAGTGATCGGCTAGGCCTTGGAACTCATCTTAAGAATAAATAATTGATTAATAAGAGGATATGACACCTTAAGATCTCTCCCCCATTCCTGCCCGGTCTTGGAAAACACAATTCCTTTCTTGTTTACTGAAATAACAAATAGTACCATTTCTTGCTTTCTACTTAGGACCAGGCTATATAGTAAGAGAAAAGTTTCTTTCTAACCTAAGTTGGAACTGAAGCTGTTACATGAAAGTCTGATTTGTTCCAGCTTAGATTTGTTCCAGTTTATAGGATTTCGAGTTCATAGGGAATCGGCAGAGACCATGTACATTATGCAGAAAACCTATTTTTGAAGGTAACATCATGTAGAAATGCCTTCTTCAGTTTCTAATTGAGATGACTGTTAAGCAGATCCAATGAGTGTGCATTTTTGCTCTGTGGCATTTCCATCAGATTGACATACTTAATTATCAGATATCTTTCTTTTACCAAAAAGTTTCGGTTGAGTAGGCACTGGGGTTTATAAATACATGCACACAGCACATTTCTGTCATTGTTCACTGCAGTCTTTTAACACATCTTCTCAGCAATATTCTTAATGTTTCCGGGGGGAAATTGTAAATTATCTAACCACTGAATTAGAGGTGTGTTGTTTTTTAGCTAATCAATAGCCATTGAATGCTTAAATGGACTTTAAAGTAGACAAAAGTAAAAGACAGCAAAGAAAATTAATCAGTAGGATTGCCCATAATCCATAGACATTTGAGCAGCTCCTTTAGTCATTTTGAAACACATGCTTTATGTTTTCCCTTGGACTGGCATATTCCTGTCATTTATAAAAAGAATATACATTTGTAAATTTAAGGTGTGGACATTCATTATTGAAGGTAGAAATGGTTATAATCATCAATGTCTAGATATATCTGAAGAGAGGTAAATTCAACATGGTTTTAAATACGATTTTGTATTGCATAGTTTAGAAATTATATATTTATAGTCTTCTTTAGTTAAACTAAGAGATTCTGTTTAAAAATCATGATTTAAAAGAAAAGCAATTCTTCATCATTGTGAATTAAGTCTTTTTTTTTTTTTTTTGAGACGGAGTCTCGCTCTGTCGCCCAGGCTGGAGTGCAGTGGCCGGATCTCAGCTCACTGCAAGCTCCAGGATTACGCCATTCTCCTGCCTCAGCCTCCCCAGGAGCTGGGACTACAGGCGCCCGCCACCTCGCCCGACTAGTTTTTTTGTATTTTTTAGTAGGGACGGGGTTTCACCGTGTTAGCCAGGATGGTCTCGATCTCCTCACCTCGTGATCCGCCCGTCTCGGCCTCCCAAAGTGCTGGGATTACAGGCTTGAGCCACCGCGCCCGGCCTATGAATTAAGTCTTTAAAATTTAGATTATATTATAGAATATGCTTAACTAGAACATTATAAGTGTCCCATAAAGGTTTCAAAATGGGAAAAGATGAACATTTTGAAGTCATATATTTCCTTTTATCTCACCTGCAGATATATAGGCTTTGCGTGAACATGTAACCAGCTATAGATGGCTTCCACGTTAATGATGTCCTTGACTATATCAGGTCATATAAACAATTAAGAATGTTTAGTTTTTTATCAACCTTGCAATTTAGATTGCATAATATTTCAATTATTTCTAATTCTCATCACATTATTATCTCCTTTTAGTAATTTCTGATTTTTATAACAAAATGACCTTTCTAAGAATTTTAATAAATTTTATGATTACTATAAATATTCCAAAATATTTTGTAATTATGAACACTTTTCCCTGAGTATAAAGAATTTTTTAAAATTATGACATGGAACTTGATTGTGAACTGAACTTGTGTCATTAGTGAAGTAAGTGGACTTTAATGGCATAAAATTGCAATTAAAATTTATAACAATAGTATTAATTATTTTATTGAATCCTTACTATATGCCAGGCATTGTGCTATATTTTACATGCATTCTCTGATTTAATACTGAAAACAACCCAAGGAATTCAGTGCTATTACTGTCATTTTCATTTTATAGATGAAGAAACTAAGCTTTGAAAAATTACTGTTGGCCGGGCACAGTGGCTCACACCTATAATCCCAGCACTTTGGGAGCCCAAGGCAGGTGGATCACCTGATGTCAGGAGTTTGAGACCAGCCTGACCAACATGAAGAAACCCCATCTCTACTGAAAATACAAAATTAGCCAGGCATGGTGGCACATGCCTGTAATCTCAGCTACTCGGGAGGCTGAGGCAGGAGAATCACTTGAACCCGGGAGGGGGAGGTTGCAGTGAACTGAGATTGTGCCGTTGCACTCCAGCCTGGGCAACAAGAGCAAAACTCTGTCTCAAAAAAAAAAAAAAAAAAAAAGAGAAATTACTGTTAGAGGCTCAAAATAAAGGGACGGAGGAAAATTTACCAAGCAAATGGGGGGGGGGCGGGGAAACAGGAGAATTGCAATCCTAGTCACTGACAAAACAGACTTTAAACCAACATAGATCAAAAAAGACAAGGACATTACATAATGGTAAAGGGAACAATTTAACAAGAAGAGCTAACTATTCTAAATATATATGCACCCAATACAGGAGTACCCAGATTCATAAAACAAGTTCTTAGAGACTTACATAGAGACTTAGACTCCCAGACAATAATAGTGGGGGACTTTAACACCCCACTGTCAATATTAGATCAATGAGATAGAAAATTAACAAGGATATTCAGGACTTGAACTCAGCTCTGGATCAAGTGAACCTATAGACATCTACAGAATTCTCCACCCCAAATCAACAGAATATACATTCTTTTCAGTGCCACATGGCATTTATTCTAAAATCGACCACATAGTTTGAAGTAAAACGCCCCTCAACAAATGCAAAAGAACTGAAATCGTAACAGTCTCTCAGACCACAATGCAATCAAATTAGAACTCAGGATTAAGAAACTCACTCAAAAACCACACAATTACATGGAAATTGAATAACATGCTCCTGATTGACTCCTGGGTAAATGAAGTTAAGGCAGAAATCAAGAAGTTCTTTGAGGCCGGGCGCGGTGGCTCAAGCCTGTAATCCTAGCACTTTGGGAGGCCGAGACGGGCAGATCACGAGGTCAGGATATCAAGACCAACCTGCCTAACATGGTGAAACCCCATCTCTACTAAAAAAAAAAAAATACAAAAAACTAGCCGGGCGAGGTGGCGGGCGCCTGTAGTCCCAGCTACTGGGGAGGCTGAGGCAGGAGAATGGCGTGAACCCGGGAGGCGGAGCTTGCAGTGAGCTGAGATCCGGCCACTGCACTCCAGCCTGGGCGACAGAGTGAGACTCCGTCTCAAAAAAAAAAAAAAAGTTATTTGAAACCAATGAGAACAAAGAGACAACATGACAGAATATCTGGGACACAGATAAAGCAGTGTTAAGAGGGAAATTTATAGCACTAAATGCCCACATCAGGAAGCTAGAAAGATCTCAAATTGACACCCTAACATCACAATTAAAAGAGCTGGAGAGGCAAGCGCAAAGTAATCCAAAAACTAGCAGAAGACAAGAAATGACTAAGATCAGAGCAGAATTGAAAAAGATAGAGACATAAAAACCCTGCAAAAATTCAATGAATCCAGGAGCTGGTTTTTTGAAAAAATTAACAAAATAGACCACCAGCTATACTAATAAGAAAAGAGAGAAGAATCAGTAATCAAATCGACACAATAAGAAATGATAAAGGGGATATCAACACTGACTCCACAGAAATACAAACTACCCTGAGAGAATACTAGAGATACCTCTACACAAATAAACTAGAAAATCTAGAAGAAATTGATGAACTCCTGGACACGTACATCCTCCCAAGACTAAACCAGGAAGAAGTTGAATCCTTGAATAGACCAATAAGTTTTGAAACCGAGGCTGTAATTTGTAGTCTGCCAACCAAAACAAAAGCCCAGGACCACACTGATTCACAGCCAAATTTTTCCAGAGGTACAAAGAGGAACTGGTACCATTCCTTCTGAAAGTATTCCAAATAGCAGAAAAAGAGGGATTCCTCCCTAACTCATTTTATGAAGCTAGCATCATCCTGACACCAAAACCAGGAAGAGACACAACAAAAAAAAGAAAACTTCAAGCCAATATCCCTGATGAACATCATTGCGAAAATCCTTAATAAAGTACTGGCAAACCAAATCCAGCAGCACATCAAAAAGCTTATCCACCACAATCAAGTCAGCTTCATTCCCAGGATGCAAGGCTGGTTCAACATTCGCAAATCAAAAAACATAATCCATCACATAAACAGAACCAAAGACAAAAACCACATGATTATCTCAATAGATGCAGAAAAGACCTTTGATAAAATTCAACATCTCTTCATGTTAAAAACTCTCAATAAACTAGGTATTGATGGAACGTATCTCAAAATAATAGCTATTCATGACAAACTCACAGCCAATATATTGAATGGGCAAAAGCTGGAAGCATTCCCTTTGAGAACCGGCACAAGACAAGGATGCCCTCTCTCAACACTCCTATTCAATATAGTATTGGAAGTTCTGGTCAGGGCAAGCAGGCAAGAGAAAGAAATAAAGCGTATTCAAATAGGAAGAGAGGAAGTCAAATTGTATCTGTTTGCAGATGATATGATTTTATATTGATAAAACCCCATCATCACCAGGTGCGGTGGCTCATGTGTGTAATTCCAGCACTTTGGGAGGCTGAGGTGGGTGGATCACAAGGTCAAGAGACAGAGACCATCCTGGCCAACATGGTGAAACCCTGTCTCTACTAAAAATACAAAAATTAGCTGGGCGTGGTGATGTGCACTTGTAGTCCCAGCTACTCAAGAGGCTAAGGCAGGAGAATCGCTTGAACCCAGGAGGCAGAGGTTGCATTGAGCTGAGATCACGCCACTACACTCCAGCCTGGTGACAGAGCAAGACTCCGTCTCAAAAAAAAAAAAAGAAGAAGAAGAAAACCCCATCATCTCAGTCCAAAAACTCCGTAAACTGATAAGCAACTTCAGCAAAGCCTCAGGATACAAAATCAACGGGCAGGAATCACAAGCATTCCTTTACACCAACAATAGACAAGCAGAGAACCAAATCATGAATGAACTCCCATTCACAGTTGCTACAAAGAGAATAAAATACCTTGGAATACAGCTAACAGGGATGTGAAGGAACTCTTGAAGGAGAACTACAAACCACTGCTCAAGGAAATAAGAGAGGACACAAGCAAATGGAAAAGCATTCCATGCTCATGGATAGGAAGAATCAATATTGTGAAAATGGCCTTACTACCAAAGTAATTTATAGATTCAATAATCCTATTCCCATCAAACTACCATTGACATTCTTCACAGAATTAGAAAAAACTACTTTAATTTTCATATGGAATAAAAAAACACCCTGTAGAGCCAAGATAGTCCTATGCAAAAAGAACAAAACTGGAGGCATCACATGACCTGACTTCAAACTTTACCACAAGGCTACAGTAACCAAAACATGTTTTGGTACTGGTACCAAAACATATAGACCACTGTAACAGAACAGAAACCCCAGAAATAACACCACATTTGTACAACCATCTGATCTTCAACTAATCTGACAAAAACAAGCAATGGGGAAAGGATCTCCTATTCAATATATGGTGCTGGGAAAACTGGCTGGCCATATGCAGAAAACTGAAAGTAGACCCCTTCCTTACTCCTTATACAAAAATTAACTCAAGATGGATTAAAGACTTAAATGTGAAACCCAAAACCATAAAAACCCTAGAAGAAAACCTAGGCAATACCATTCAGGACATAGGCATGGACAAAGACTTCATGACGAAAATGCCAAAAGCGATTGCAACAAAAGCCAAAATTGACAAATGGGATCTAATTAAACTGAAGAGCTTCTGCACAGCCAAATAAACTATCATCAGAGTGAACAGGCAGCCTACAAAATGGGAGAAAATTTTTGCAATCTACCCATCTGACAAAAGTCTAATATCCAGAATCTACAAATAACTTAAACAAATTTATAAGGAAAAAACCTATCACAATTGGGCAAAGGATATGAACAGCCACTTCTCAAAAGAAGACATTTATGCGGCCAAGAAACATGAAAAAAAGCTCAACATCGCTGATTATTAGAGAAATGCAAGTCAAAACCAAAATGAGATGTTATCTCACACCAGTCAGAATGGAGATTATTAAAAAGTCATGAAACAATAGATGCTGGAGAGGCTGTGGAGAAATAGGAACACTTTTACACTGTTGGTGGGAATGTAAATTAGTTGAACCATTGTGGAAGACAGTATGGCGATTCCTCAAGGATCTAAAGCCAGAAATACCATTTGACCCAGCAATCCCATTACTGGATATATACCTAAAGGATTATAAATCATTCAAGACACATGCTCACGTAGGTTTATTGCAGTACCATTTACAATAGCACAGTCATGGAACCAACCCAAATGCCCATCAATGATAGACTGGATAAAGAAAATGTGGTCCATATACACCATGGAATACTATGCAGCCATAATAAGGAAAAAGATCATGTCCTTTGCAGAGACATGGATGGAGGTGGAAACCATTATCCTCAGCAAACTAACACAGGAATATAAAACCAAACATCACATGTTCTCACTCATAAGTGGGAGTTGAACAATGAGAACGCATGGACACCGGGAGGCAAACAACACACACCAGGGCCTGTTGGGGGGTGGGGGGTGAGAGAAGGGAACTTAGAAGATGGGTCAATAGGTGCAGCAAACCACCATGGCACATGTATACCTATGTAACAAATCTGCACATTCTGCACATGTATCCTGGAACTTAAATTTTAAAGAAGAGAAAAAAATAATTTTAAGTTTTATAAAACTCAGAAGAATTCTTAGAATCTCATTTACAAGTTAACTTGGGGATTGTCTCTTTCAGGTCCTCTACCTAAATAAATTATCTTGAGCCTTAATTTAAAAAAAAAAAAAAAAAGAGCTGGGCACAGTGACTCATGCCTATAATCCCAGCACTTTGGGAGGCTGAGGCAGGTGAATCACGAGGTCAGGAGTTCGAGACCATCCTGGCCAATATGGTGAAACCCTGTCTCTACTAAAAATATAAAAATTAGGCAGGCATGGTGGCAGGCACCTGTAGTTCCAGCTACTCGGGAGCCTGAGGCAGGAGAATCGCTTGAACCTGGGAGGTGGAGGTTGCAGCAAACTAAGATTGCAACCATTGCAGTCCAGCCTGGCGGCAGAGCGAGACTCCATCTCCAAAAAAAAAAAAAGTGCTTGGAAGATTAATTAGAAAGTTAGTAATAAGTGGTAGAATCTGGAATGAAGTTTAAGTGTGTCTGATTCGAGGCCTTCCTCTTAATCACCACTCTGTGCTGTGCAAACACAAGAGAATGAAATGTTTTGTTTTCTTGCTATAACTTTTTTTTTTTTTCATTTCAGTAATAGCTTGAGAAACAGTTAACAAGTGCTTACTATGTAGTAGGTGCTGTACAGGTTCAGTCTTGAGATCGTAGAACTGAAATCACACAAATAATCATGAGGGTATAGGTGATGTGTCATAGGCTGCCCTGGTCATTTTTAGGTCATAGAAACAGCATATTCACAGTGCTACCTTGCACAGACCCTGAAGACGAATTCCACCTAATTTCTTTAGCCTGTTTATATCATGTTGTACTTTAACACCTTACCTGGTGCAGGATACGCAGTGGGTTTTTTAGTGGGTTTTTGGAAATGCTAGTAGTAATTGGAGAAATTATCTGAACTGAATTTTCTAGTTTAAATGTTAAAGCTCTGTGTTGTCATCTTCAGGAATTTTGATGCCTTTGCTCCAGCTCCCGGGCTAACAAACGCTGCTTGCTGGAAGAAAATGGAAACAGTGCAGACTTTACCCATTCTGGTTTCATGCTTCTGTCACAAGTTAGTTCTAATGGCTAACTCCCAAGCACACTTCCTTCAGTAGCTTTTGTTTGTTTGTTTGTTTCAAGTATTCTTCTATCCCTTGTTAACTTAAATCATAGTTTACTCTCTCAGCACCCATACATGGGCAGCAGCACCTTCTACATTAAGAAAACAATAGAAATTTTTTGCTGCAGTATAGCCTAGTGGTTAAGGATGTAGGCTCCAGAGTAGGCTGCCTGGGTTTGAATCCTGCCTCTTTATCTATGTGGCTTTGGGTGACTTCTTTAACCTCTCTGTGCCTTAGTTCTCCATCTATAAAATCTATGCCTGCCTTACAGGATTATTTTAAGAATTTTAGGATATTGTAATATATGTCAAGTGCTTAGGGCAGTGTTCGGCACATAGTAAAGTCTGTAAATGTCGACTGTTGTTATTTTAAATGTATTATTATACTTAATACCTTGACTTCATATGGTCTTTTTTCTTCCTAGTGCCTTGGAGTCTAACTTCTATCACCATTACTTTCCTGGCAATGCCAGGTCAGTGACTCCTTTGACAAACTCATTTGATTTCTTCTCCTGTTTAGTTCTATAGCATGCAATCTCTGTTTACCACCTCTTCTTAAAGTTTTCTTTTTTTGCATTCCATGATCTTATGCTTTTCTTCTTTTTATTTTGTGCACTGTGACCATTTCTGCCCTCCTTCACAATTAACAGAGCCTCCTCTTCCACCCTTTCACATGACTGTCATTTCCATAATGTCTCACTCAGCATTTTTCTTACCCCCATCAACTTTTTAAAATTTCATATCTTTATTTCCTATCTGTATTTATCACTGTTATGGTTAGTTTTATATTCACATTAGCCTGCAGGACAGCTTTATTTAAATATTCTATCAAGCCAGGACAACATAGTGAGACCCGTCTCTTAAAAAAAAAAAATTAGCTGGGCATGGTAGTACATGCCTGTGGCGCCAGCTACTTGGGAGACTGAGGAGGAAGGATCACTTGAGCCCAAGAGGTCAAGGCTGCAGTGAGCCATGATTGGGTCACTGCACGCCCGGGGAACAGAGCAAGATTCTGTCTCTAAATAAATAGATGGATGGATGAATGATGGATGGATGGATGGATAGATAGATAGATAAATAGATATATTCTGTCAAACCAAAGTATCAGAGTTAAAGATTATACTTTGTAATTTTTACACTGAAGCATTTCTTTGTTTATTACAGTAAGTATATGCACTTATTGTAACTAGATATTGTAGATTCAGGTGAGAACTCAAACTTGGAAAGAAACTAAAATGTAGGGAGGCAGAATAGTATGAATTTAAAAAGTAATAACCTAGTAAAAATAATGTAATGACAAATAACAGTACCAGTAGTAGTTTTGTTGTAGATCAGTGAAGTTTTGTTGCTCATCAGAAGCCTTCTATAGGTTATATAAGATCTGTACCTTATAAGTCATTGGAAAAGGTATTTCTAAAACGTCAAGAGAAAAAAAATCAATTAAATCTCATTTGGAGTCACTCATTACTAAGACTAAAACATTACTAGGACTTCATTTTTATGTATTTTCATAAACTTGAATTAACCTGAATTTTAATTATGTGAGGTTTTGCTTAAACTTTTATTTTTGGCTGTCTTTAAATGGTGATCCTTTAGGCAAAACTAATCTGTGGTGATAGAAGCCTGAATGTTGATTGCCTCTGGGGACAGGGTATGATTATCGATTGGGAAGAGGCACAAGTGAGCCTTTGGGGTGCTGGGGAAAGTTGCATCTCGTGATCTAGGTAGTGGTTACATAGATGTGTACACAGGTAAAAATGTATCAAACTCTACGCTTTAACTTAGTGCCTTTCACTGAAGACTTAAGTGAAATCAGAATGGTTTAAAAGAATGACGTGAGGGATTTAAGAACTCCCCCCACCACCAGTCTTAAAATTTCCTTCTCCCTCTTGACTAGTCCATGTATACATGGAAGGCAGGGACAATACTCTATTAATTTTTGTATTCCTGGTATGGATTGGGAGGGAGGATCTATGCAGTTGGAGGAAGAGAGAGATGATTTCCCTTCAGGTCTGCTCTTACTAGAGTTTCTTAATAAACCCAATTCCACTCTGAGTTGCCACCTCGCCATCTTCAAAATGTCACCATCTTCAAATCAAGGGGGAATAGATATATATGTAGAAATATTCCCCCTTGATTTGAAGATGGCAACATTAATCAGCATTTTGATTTCAGAATCCGAGAAGTGGAGGACTTTGTGACGTGATCACATTCTTGCACCTGTCTTCCCTTATTTGCTTTCTTATTTGCATCTCTGTTAGCCTCTCATCTTCCTAGTTTGGTACTTAAGAGTAGAAATTGTCTCTTTTATTTCTTAGTGTTCCATTTTAGGGTGGAGAAGAGATGACAAAAGGAATGATTTAATAATGCTGAGAAAATAAAGGGCTGTCCTTAGGCAACCCTTCTTAGGAAAGGTAGTAACACATCTTTTCTATCTCTCTGTCAAAGATGGTATCTAGAAGCAAGCCAAGATTGTAGAAAGATTTAAGTTTTCCATACGAAAAAGCCAGATTTAAGGCCAGAAGAAGGAATAGAAAGGGTGATTTGAACATTTATGACAACAGAGAGCCCTTGGACTCTACATATATTAAGCCTTTTCCCTCCAAAATACTTCAATCTATGATGTAAGTCAAGTTCTGGGAAAACTTAGTAAGCTCAGTTGACTTGGCATTGAATGTGAGTTTGCTTTGTAAGAAAGATCTGTATGCACAAGGAGAGCATATGGGCTCTTGGTGTTCATGCATTTGTCGTGTTAGGAAGTTGCTCTGAATGAACTGAAAGCCCCTTCAGGATCTTTGTTCTAGACTAGAATTTAGCATGTGCATACCGTAGAGAATTATAGTTCTTATATTTGGTTTGGGGCCCATTTAATCCTCCAGTCTTTCACTGACTAGAATTGTTTTCAAGCTACAGATGCAAGAATAACACTGTAAACCCATTCTCAAAAAGGGCATTAGGATTTTTTAAACGTATTCTGCCCTGGGACTTGCCCATGTTGAAGCCAAAATAAAACAATGTGATTCTGCGAAAGGAACTGGTAGACACGTCAATGGATACTCTAGGAAAAATGAAATAGACTGCACAGCACATATAAAACTTCCATAAAGTCAAACCTTTTGATAACTCAGTGGGCTCCTGACTTCCACTTAGTTCCCATTCTCAAATGAGGTCAGACTAAAATTGTTTTCTTCTTACAAGCCAAGAAACCATATGCAACTCCCCTTCAGGAAATGAGGAAACAGAAAATAGATCCCCATTTTCTCACTATTCTCCTAGCCCAGTTTCCCAAAACCTGGCTAACAAAATGAGCACCAGTTAACTGAGAGATTTCTGTTACCGCTGTTGTAGTTCTAGAAAGACCATTCGACTCAGAATCTACGTTCATCCCCACTGTTAATTAAACCTCAGTGAACAACTGTTACTAGATTGCATGAAGCTATAGCCCATACCAACACCAATTTGGACAGTTCAGCCAGACTCTGGAAATTCAATCCCATAACTGCACAAGTGTGCCATGATTAGCTACTATTCTCACAATATTGGGTGCTGTACATTTTGTGAAAATTAATTTTTAGATTATTTTTTCCCCTTAAAACAGAGTTTTGGCTGGGCATGGTGGCTCATGCATGTAATCCTAGCACTTTGGTAGCCAGAGGCAGGTGGATCACCTAAGGTCAGGAGTTCGAGACCAGCCTGGCCAACATAATGATACCCTGTCTCTACTAAATACAGAATTAGCCAGGCATGGTGGCGCATGCCTGTAATCCCAGCTACTTGGGAGGCTGAGACAGGAGAATCACTTGAGCGCAGGAGGCAGAGATTGCAGTGAGCCGAGATCGTACCATTGCACTCCAGCCTGGGTGACAAGAGCGAAACTCCATCTCAAAAAAAAGAGTTTTACCAAAGATGATAATTGAAGCATCAGAAAGTAATAGAGCTGACCTAGATTATTAAGTAAGTGGAATTGAGAAAAACTAACATCTGGATCAAGGATGACTCTTTAATTGTGAAAACAGCCATAGAAATTACTAAGAAAATGCTGGGCACAGTGGCTTAGGCCTATAATCCCAGCACTTTGGGAGGCTGAGGTAGGCGGATCAACTGAGGTCAGGCATTCGAGACCAGCCTGGCCAACACAGTGAAACCCCTCTCTAGTAAAAATACAAAATTAGCCAGGCGTGGTGGTGCGTGCCTGTAATCCCAGCTACTAAGGAGGCTGAGACAGGAGAATCACCTGAATCTGGGAGGTGGAGGTTGCAGTGATCCGAGATCATGCCATTGCACTCCAGCCTGGGCAAAAAGAGTGAAACTCAGTTTCAAAAAAAAAAAAAAAAAAAAACTGCAAAGAAAAATTACAAGTTTTGAAAAAAAATTTAATGCCTATCCGAAAACTGTCTTAAAAAATACCACAAACAAGGAAAACTGTTTGCCACAATTGGGGATGTTATGTTTCCTAGCTTTAATTTCAAGATTCTTATAGATAAATGAGAAACAAGTTGAGATCTAACATAACATAGTAGTATGGTTACAATCGTGTGATATATAAGTAATGGCAAATATAATGGAATATATGGCTACTAAAAATCATGTTTTCAGAAGATTTTAATTACATGGAAAATGCTAATCCAAAGTGATAATACTTTATGCATCTAGTATGATCCTAATTTTGTTTATATTTAATTTCTATATTTAGGCAAAAAGGAAAAACTATTCAGAGAAAATATATCAAAAAGAGTTACAATGTTTTATCTGTGTAGTGAGAATATGGGTGATTGTATAATTTTCTGCATTTTCTTAGATTTCAAGAAAATGAATGTGTTAGTTTTATAATCAGAAAACAAAACCAACATTAAAACAGAAAATATATCCTTCATTAAAGCTTTCCTTTTCCTTTAAAAATTAAAGTTTACATTCTAGAAGAGACAAAACATTAAGTGAAAAAGTCTACTAAAGGAAAATTTTTAGAATGAAAAAAGAGGGGTGTATATTGCCTTTCTGAGATAGTAAATGAGAAACTCAGGAAAAGTACTTTGGGAAATTTTTAAATACCCCTTTTAATTTGAGCACTCTTTCATATTTGCTCTTCTGATAAAACTCACTTGGTTGGTAAACTGGATGATTCCTGAGCAATCTCAACATGACCGTCTTTAGTAACCTGGCATTAATTCCTACAGTGTGACATGCACCAACACAGATGTGTTACTGGTGTCACCCGTTCATCAATCTCCACCTTCATCTAAAGCAAACAGATGGAGAATTCTGCCCTGTCTTCCTAACAAGCATTTTTGAACACTTTTTTTTATTATTAAGCCATTTATCTAGTCATTTAAAAAGTCTGTCTCTAGCCGTTCACATAAAGAGCCAGCATTATATTTCAAAGCATTTTAAAATACTAGTTCTTGCCTACCTTATGGAGGGATCATTTTTATTGCCTATTCACGTGAAATATTTTACCATCAAATTTAGATTACAGGAACCCGGCTCACCAGCTTTAGCCATGCCAGAGTGTTGAAATACTTTAGGAGACTAAAATATGTGGTGATTTGAATTATCTAAAATTCCACAGGAAAATACAATACAATCTCACAGCAGGAAAGAACCTTAGAAATAATTTAATCCAACTCTCCTTGTTCTACAGATGAAATTGAAGCCAAAGAGGTTAAAACCCAAGATTAACACCCAGTTTGAAACTGGTCCTCTGATTTCTCATTGCCATCTATTAAAAAATACATTATACTTTAGAATTCGTTTCTAAAAGTTGTCACATAGTATTTGGGTGTCACTGGCATATATAATAGACTCTGGAGTTGCAAACAGAATCTATGCCGTGACAAATTGAATACAATGAATTTAAAGTTTTCCCTGGTTGCCCTAGTGCCAAAGTGTAACAAGGACATTACTACAGTTTGAGATCATGCAGCCCTACCATGTTGGGGCTTTCCCTATTTTTCTTCAGAAAAGTCTCATTATTTCCTCAGTTTAATTATTTTAAGTTTAGTTGATTTTTTTTTCTTTTCTAATCTCAGATTTTGAGAAGAAAACCTTTTTCTAAATCAATATTATTTTTATTAACGCTGATTGTTAGAGTTTTGCTTTGACCCTTATTAAAGTTTTTGACAATGATTTGAGTTACAAAAATTTTAAGTTAGAGATTAAGCATGAGAACATTTAGATCAGGAAGAAAAATCAATTTCACCATATATTTTTGTCCTTAGAAGCATAACTAAAGAATTTCTATACAAGTTTGAGGGAAGTGTCTCTCCTCCCAGCCTGTAAAATGAAGATATCACAACAGCTGCAAGGTATTGGTTACACCGTTGGAATTCATTTTGATATAGTGGATTTTTTATTATTTTTTAACCCCCACCCCCCCCCCCCCCACGTTTTTGTTTTTTGGTTTTTTTTTTTTTTTTTTTTTTTTTTGATAGCAGGTGTGACTTTTACACTTCCAAACTCAACCTTGTACAATACTGAGTAATTTTGTAGGGGCAAAATGATCCAAGATATGTGAGAAATGAACTTAAGAAAGATTAATAATGTTTCTGTAATTTTGAGCTCAAGTAACAGTTCTTACATTGAACAGTGCAGACAAACTAAAAATTGAAACTAAGCAAATGTTGGAGGAAAAGAGAATTCACACATTTATGAATTATGATTGTGTTTATACTTTTGATGTGTGGTTTCATTGATAAAGGCCTTGTCCTGTTAATAAATGAGCAAATTTGAGATGGAATCTTAGATATAAAATACATAATTTAAACTTACTTTCAGAAATGCAAACATACCTTCACTGAGGTTATAATTAACACACAAGCTCTTTATGCAATTTGTATAGTTTCTAGTGAAAATGCAGAAAGGTTTTAGTATTTTATGTAAGATCCATAAAATTTTGAAAGTGAGAAATGTGTGTGTACCTTATCTTAATGAAGGTAATAAAATATATTTGAATTAGGCTTAATGTAAGTCCCAAAATATGCTTATACAACCGTACCCTCAATCTGTAGACTAATCTTTTGAACAACTTATTTGTGTTGTAACTCAAATTATCACTAACTTCACCAGTAGGCACTGATATTATTTTCAATTATAGTTTGAGGCACTTCTAATTGTACTTACATAATTATATCAAATATTAAATAATAGTGAATATAAAAATATGTTGTTATAACATGCATAGGATACATAAACTTTGGTTTATCCAAAATGTCACCAGAATTATTTTCTTGTAATACCATACATATTTATGACAATAGATGCTTATAATTTTGATTCACATATTGATAAGATTGTCAGAGGCTTTCTGAATTATTAAAAGATTATTTTCCTTTTTTTCTCTCTATTTATCCTAGGTCGCTACAGTAACTCCTAACCTGCTTCTCCTTCCCATTAGCGTTTCCTCTGGCTAATTCATCCTGCACATCACTACCAAATCAGTCCTCTGAAAATAGTGGTTTTATCCTATCAGTTGTTACTCAAGCAACTTTAGCCGCTTGCTTCAGTCTCTTGCTTCCCCTCAGACAACCCCTAATCCAGTAAGTTGTCATCCTCACTGTTCCTTCATAGTAAATCCTCACTGACTTTGCTTATAGGTGTTGACACAAGGTTTGTTTCCTTTCCCTCTGCTTTCTGTTTCTCTATCTGAAACCTACTTCTGTCAAACCTTAATTCAAATTCTGTTTCTTAGGTCAAGTTTCAGGGGCTAGTCTTTGGACTACTCTGGTCCAATATTATCTTCCTATTTCCCATTCACTTAATGTTTGTACTATACCTATATGTTATAATTACTTTCTTGTATTATTCTCTAATTGTTTCTTGTCTGGAGGTCATATTTTCCTGGCAGATTGTCCAAGACAGTGGTTCAAGCTCTGACTATGTAGTCTCTATTTCAAGACCTACTGAACCAGATCCCTGGGGAGGGTGTTGGCAATCTCTAGTTAGTTAGCTACCCAGGTGATTCCGGTGGTCATCAAATTACTTGGTGTCACTTAAACTGGCAGTGAATTAACTATAGATTGTATTAAATGTATTTTAAGTTTTTGGAAATGTATGATGTATGTTACTTCTTTTCATCTAAATTAGAGTTAGCCAGGATACCCCATTCTCCTCAAATTATGTAGAAGTGAGAAATTTTCAAATAAAATGTTTCTATCACATGTACATAAATGAATACATATGCAGTTACCCTTTACAAAAATTCAGTTCACTTTTTAATTATATGACTAATTTATGAACATATGCTCATGAGGAATTCAAAAATACAAAATGAAAGTCACTCTTGATTCTTTTCCTAATCCTTTTCTTTCCTCTGGTAAACAGGTCTATTGATTTGCCAAGTTCCCTTCTGAGCTTCTAAAATACATTTACGTATTTTGTATTTAGTTTTCTTTTTTCATATGAATACAGTATGAGTTGTTTTGAAACTTATTATTTTGTTTTAAAATTCTTTCCATATCAGTATATGCGTATGTATATGTTTGTATATGAATGTGTATTCACATTGTGTAGTGCCCCATTACATGGATGTGCCACCATTTATTTAATAATCTTCTTATTAATAAGTGAACATTAAGGTTATTTAAGAATCTTCTTCCTAATAAGTGAACATTAAGGTTGCTCTCACATATTTTCCTTGTTGTAAATCACACTTCAGTGGACATCGTTGCATATGCCCTCTTGTGCACAAGTGCCATTTGCTTTTGTTTAGGAAGCTCTTCCCATTTCTGCGTTCCTTTTCATTTTTAGTTCACAAGCAATACCTCATAGCCTGCGTCAGTGTGCAGGTTTTCCTTTTCAGTATGTGGCCAATAAAGCACAGGTTCAAGTCAAGATATTTGGATTCTAGACCTGGCTCTGCCATTGACTTGCTCTATGATCTTGGACCCTTTTCTCCTTTGTTTCATAAAGGTATTAAGTGGGATGACTTTTACGGTTTCTTGCAGTTCTGACAGTCTCTTATTCTAATTAGGCTTATGGGTGTGACATTGATTTTTATGTTACATTCAGCTAGTAGCAAGAATCAGTTGATCTTGTTAAGTAAATCATAAAAGTGTACAGTGCTGACGAATAAAGGGACCTTATGCTTTACTCTAAATGAGTCTTTGCGTTACTCCTAACTGATATTTGAATGCCATGTTTGGATGAAAAAATAAAAGTGTGGTAGTAGTACCTTTTTTCTCTTGGATAATTCTCAACAGTTTGTAGAAAACTGTTACACACACCAGCTCATTTTAAAGTATTATCTCATTCTCACAAATCCTGAGTACTTAAAGGAATTGCTCAAGATCATCAAGATCATTCAACTAATAAGTTTCAGGGCCCAGACTTTAACTTCACACCTTTTCATTTCTAAGTTCACTGTTCTCTTAAAGAGAAAAAAAGTATTTTTCTGATACTCAAAATGGTTATTCAATATATACTATATTTCTTTTTTTAACATTTATAAAGTGCATAGTATTTATAAGGCGCTCTTTAAATGTTAGTCTCGCCATTCCCAACCTTTCTCTCATGCCTCCTAGTTTATTTTATATAGAAGCTGGCACTTTGTTCAGTTTTAACAGTTCTAGACATCAAGATGACCAACACTTTTGAGTCAGCATCTCGTAAGCATTTAGGAAATACATCACACAAGTAGTTGTGGTTTTTGTTATCCTTAAAATCACTTGACACAGACCATAAACATTTAGCTCTGGTGCATGAAAAATGAGTTAGAGGCCAAGCTTAGCTTGTCTGCAGGGTATCTGTTTCATCTTCATGATAGAACCCAAGTGTGCCAGTGATGTTTCATGGAAATACTTAATATGAAGAATGGCTTTGTTTTTGTTGGGAATCTTTTAAAGAATATGCATCAAAGGGTGGATTTTTTTTATTTTCAAATACTTTCTTCCTAACCTACCAGTGCTGAACTGAAGTTACTACTTGCAGAATAGCCTCTCACAGAAAGAGAATATAACACAATCCAATGTGACTTTTGAGGTTAAAATGTGCTACTTACAGCATTTTTTTGCTTAAAAATTTTAAGTTTTTAAGCAAAAAAAAAGTTTATCATAAAGCTGAAAGTATGTTTTCTTCATGGTGCAATCTTGCCTCGCAGCAGCACTGACCTCCTGGGCTTGAGCAATCCTCCCTCCTCAGCCTCCTGAGTAGCTGGGACTAAAGGTACATGCCACCAGGCCAGCTAATTTTTTTTTTTTTTTTTTTTTTAATAGAGATAGGGTCTCACTATCAGGCCTAGGCTGGTCTTGAACTCCTGGCCTCAAGCAGTCCTCCTGCCTGGCCTCCCAAAGTACTGACATTTGCACGCGTGAGCTACTGCACCCGCCTGAAACTGTCCCTTTGTAAGTTGTGGTATTAATTCTGCAGTTATGTCTAGAATAGAATTCTCTAGACTGATGGGAAAGTTTTTGTATTTCAGTATTCTCATTTCCTTTACTCTACAAGCTCCCCTTCTCTTTCCAAAAATTATTAAAAGAGGGAAAAGTTGAGCAAAACAAAGAAATAGACGATTTGGAGCTTTTCCACATTTTTTTCTGTTTCTTGACTTTACCCCTTTCACACTCCTTTTTTTCTATTACCTTTTTAAAAAATTTCCTTGCCTCTGTATCTACCCCATTATCTTGATTACTCCACTTGGTACCTCCCACTCTTCCTCCTTCTGAGAACTTTACAGTCTCATTAGTTGTCCTCGTGACCGATATATGTACATATACCGCAGTTCACTGGTCATCAGAGTACTATAGCCAAGGTTCTCAACTGCTGTTACAGTTCTCAAGTGTGAAGTGCCAAGGGCAATTTATTACTAATTATGAGTACCCCAGTTTGTACATGCTTTGCTTTTTCAAAAAACAGATGTGAGTTTAGCCCTAAAATAATGTCACTGTCACTCACTTGCATACAGAAATGCTTTCTTGAGTGGGAGAGAATGACACTGCAACTGATGGACTCTCTGGGGACCGAAGCTTACCTACACCACAGCCTGTGGGAGTGTGTGGTGGGACACGCAAAGGTCATCTTTCCTTGGGCCTATTCCCTTCAGAAAAAAAAGGCTAAAAACCTAATCAAAGAAGAGGAAAATGTTCCCACTGAAGATTATTGTTGCTTATTTGGGTTTGTTTTTATTAAAAGGTGAATGTTGGAAAAAGATAGTTTCTCTCTCCGAGGTTAGATTTGTTTGTTTTTACTAGTTATTTATCAACACAAGACTGAAGTTAGGGTGAAAGTCATCCACAGGTTTTATTAGGTAGATATTAAAAATAGCAAATCCAAAGGATTTTACAAATGGAGGAAGACTGCTTTTGATCTATGAAAGTATGTAGTAGACTCCCTTGCTAGCCTCCTTTCACAGGTGTTTCTGGTAAGAGATTGCAAAAGCAGAGTTAAAGAAGGCACCACTGTAAATCAAACAGGTTTCATGTTTTTCCTGTAGCGTGTTTTTGGTGTTTCCATCATCTGTTTGTCCTGTCCATTAGTATAGAAACTTCAGAGGGATCTAATGTTTTCCCAGGAGGTTTCTTTGTGGTAACCTCAATTTTTCTTTTCCAACTGATGTTGACAATCTCTACTTACTTACTCAAATTTAACATAAAATGAAATCTTTATACTCAAGCAGAAAGACTATGATGATCTTTAGTTGTTTCTCTCTAGGGAATAAGTTAGTCATAGATACATGAATTTCTATTTAGTTAAAAGAAAAAGTTAGTGGCAGAGAGAGGGTTTACATTTGTTACAACCCAAATGTCTATAGCATAATACCATTTCTTTGCTCAGTACATGTTCCAGACTTATGGCTGTGAGGATAATTTTAGTTCTAAAGATAGCAAAATCTCGTGATTTCTCTTGGAAATTCGACATGTACTTTTAAGGATGCATAAGTGAAAAATTAAGATTTTTGTAGACAAGTGATTTGCTTCCTTGTCCAGTGCCTTACTCTCTGGAAAAATACATTTGCTTTCATAGCTCATTAATAGTTTCATCACTGATGTTCAGATAGCATATTCTTTTTATTTATTTATTTATTTATTTTTTGAGACAGAGTTTCGCTCTTGTTGCCCAGGCTGGAGTGCAATGGTGCGATCTCAGCTCACCACAACCTCCACCTCCCAGGTTCAACTGATTCTCCTGCCTCAGCCTCCCGAGTAGCTGGGATTATATGCGTGTACCACCATGCCTGGCTAATTTTGTATTTTTAGTAGAGACGAGGTTTCTCCATGTTGGTCAGGCTGATCTTGAACTCCCAACCTCAGGTGATCTGCCCGCCCTGGCCTCCCAAAGTGCTGGGATTACAGGCGTGAGCCACCGTGCCCAGTCAGCATATTATTTTAAAATCAATGTATAAGCCAGGCACAGTGGCTCATGCCTGTAATCCCAGCACTTTGGGAGCCTGGGCGAGAGGGTCACTTGAGCCCAGGAGTTTAAGACCAGCCTAGGCAGCATAGGGAGACCCCACATCTACAAATAAAAAATCTAAAAAATTAACTGGGTGTGGTGGCGCACACCTATGGTCCCAACTACTCAGGAGATTGAGGTGGGAGGATTACTTGAGCCCAGGAAATGGAGACTGTAGTGAGCTGGCCCACTGCACTCCAGCCTGGGTGACAGAGCAAGACCTTATCTCAAAAGAAAAGAATTTAAATTAAAAACTTTTTAAATAAAATCAACATATAGTTGTAGTGATGGTCGCATAACTCATGAGAGTACTAAAAACCATGGAATTGTACACTTTAATTGGGTGAATTATATGGTATATGAATTATATCCCTATAAAACTCATATTGAAAAATCAATATGTAATTGTATTTGAAAATACAGGTTTTGGGGGTTTTTGGTATTTTGTAGATTCACCAGAAAACTAAGCATGCTTCGTGGCTTCTTCAGATGTGAACGTGTTCACTGAAAGCCCAGTCTGTGTAAAGCTGCTGAGCCCTCACCAGCTCACTGGAGTGGCCCTGCGCTCCATCCCTCTCTGCACACTTGGATGGCCCTGACTAGCTGAGTGCTGCAGGTCAGGAGGCTGCTCTCTCCTGCAGCCACACACTTCTGCTCCCGGCATTTGACAAGTGTGCTTACCAAACCCATGCATGCCAGTTGGCTTGTTTTGGTAATTATATCATCTGATTAAATTTTTTAGTTCACTTATATATAGATGCTAAAAGAAAAAGTTGTTTTCATGAAAAGAAAATTGTAGCCTTAGGGAAAAAAGGTTAATTGCTACAAAAAATGTATACTGTTGAATTAGGCACAGGAGAAAAAATTGTAAAAGATTTGGGAAAAAATCATCAAAATTTAGATGTGTATTGGAGTCAGTATACCCAGGATACTCACAAGTATCCTAAGTCCTCAAAAACTCAGTCATAGACAATGTAGCAGTTCTATGGTTTATGTAAGAACAGATTGACATTTATGTTTAAGTTACTATTAGATATTTAAGGAATGTATGTAGAACTTCAAAAAATGTTTCTCTTTAATTAACCTTTCTGATTAACCAACAAACTAATGGTTCCTGCAGCATTGAACAGAGAGCCTATACTATAGGATACAGAGGCACAAAGAGAAACTTACAAAGTTTAGTAAAATATTGAAAGAGTTTAGGATTGACAGATAGGAATGGGCTGATGTAACAAAGCGTATGTGTGTGTGTGTGTGTGTGTGTGTGTGTGTGTGTCTAAGAGAAAAAAACAAAATAAAATGTACCTATGTTAATATTTATGTCCCTAGCTTCTTGCTTTTTTTAATTCCTTGTCTACTGATTTCAAAGCTGTTGAGTATGAGAAAAGTAATGAAATATCCCCATTCATTAATCCAACACACACTGATCTGACATCCACTAAGGTCCATACATTATACTAGTTATGGAGATATGAATACAAATAAGATATGTTTCCTTTTTATGTATCTAATGTCTTTTTTTAGATTTTTAAAAATGAATTATCTTTACTGTATATATATAAAAAGAATGCATTTTTGGTGTCCTTTATAATGCTGTAAATATTCAGTCCCATCTTTTTTCTTAAAGTAACAAGTTCTCGGCCAGGCATAGTGGCTCAGGCCTGCAATTCCAGCACTTTGGGAGGCCCAGGCAGGTGGATCACCTGAGGCCAGGAGTTCGAGGCCAGCCTGGCCAACATGGTGAAACACCAGCTCTACTAAAAATGCAAAAATTAGCCGGGCATGGTGGTATGCGCCTGTAGTCTCAACTACCTAGGTGACTGAGGCAGGAGGATCACTGGAACCCGAGAGGAGATTGGAACCCGCAGAGAAGACTGGAACCCGCAGAGACTGAGCCACTGCACTCCAGCCTAGGCGACAGAGCAAGACTCTGTCTCAAAAACAAAACAAAACAAAAACGAGTTATCTTATGCTGTTCTTAGTGGAAACTCAGACTTTAAGCTCCACATCTGCCAAAAGAAAAGACAATTATTTTCTGTATAAGAGATTAATACTTTTTCTTTTCCCTATGGGCTTTTCTTCCTTGGTTTTACAGACAAATACTCACAGTACAGAGAACAGCAAATTAGGCATCAAGAGACTTGAGTTCTCACTACAGCTCCATTATTCAGACGCTGAGAGACCAAAGGCAAACTGAGGCCCATCTCTGAAAATGAGGCTGCAGTGGAATTCGAATATATATTCCCTAAAATTATTTTCAGTGCTTGCAACTTCTGAGATTGTTCCATCTCCTTGGTTTTAATATTTTAATGGGCGTAGAATCCATAATGAGGGCATGTAAATAAAGCTTGAAATTTAGAACACATGCCTCTTTTGTTCAACAGTTTAATACAAAGTGCGTTCTAGAATGTTAGCTCTGTGTAGTTGGGAACCCTGTTTGTCTTGTTCATGGATATACTAGGAATTAGATAAATGTTTCTTTGTAAGAGTGCATACATGTATCTGAGTGAGAAACGTAAACAGAGAGAGAAAATAGGAAAGAGAACTTTAGATCTTCAAGAAATTCCAAGGTAGGGTTCCAACTATTGGAAGAGTAATAGCTTAAAATAGAAAGTTTGGAGGACAGGATTTTACATTTTGTTTTGTTCCCTCCAAGTATGGTACAGTCTGGTAAAATATTTCATTTTCAGAAAGAGTATGTAGCTAGGCAATTCAATTATTCAGTCAGCAAATATTTATATATCCTCAATAAATTAGTGTAGTGGTTCTTAAACTTTGGGTCACACAACCCCTTTCAGTTTCAAAAATTGTTAAGAATCTTCAAAGAGCTTTTGTTTATGTCTTATAGCTGTATGTACCATATCGGAATTAGAACTGACAAATATTCAATTATGAAACTCATTAAAATTAATAATAAGCCCATTACATGTGAACATAAATAACACTTTTTGTGAATAATAATTACATTTTTCAAAACAAAAAAGTTTAGCAAGGTAAGTATCATTGTTTTACATTTTTGCAAATCTATTTGACATGTGACTTACTAGAAGATAGCAGGATTCTCATATTCTGTAATCTATGGCAATATGCCATTTGGTTGAAATATATGAAGTATATGAAGAAAATCTGGCTTTACACAGATCTGTAGTTGGAAAAGGGAGGTCTCACAAACCCCATGAAAGAGTCTCAGGAACTCCCATCTGTCTTTAGACCACGATGTGATAACCAGTGTACTTTTGTTTGTTCAACAAATTATTAAATGCTTTCCAGTAAATAGGAAAAAAATAATCTGATAGGAATACAGAGTTTGGAGGTTGAGACTGAGTTTGGAGTTTCTTTAGCAAGCTCATCCTATATCTGGGAGGTAAGGTATAAAGGATGAGTGGGAATAATAAAACAGAGTATGGGAAAGAGCTGATTGGAAACACAAGCCCATATCTGTTGAAGTGGATTGCAAAGTTAGATATTAAGAAATTGAAAACTGGAGAAGCAACTGGTATCTTGAAGAGGGAATAGAATACCTAAAAGAAGGTATTAATATCCTATTTTTTTAAGTGTTAGGATCTTTGCTATGTAAGGAAGCAGCTTAGATTGGAGGCTTAGGGATGTGGATTCCTGCTATGAGAGAGAAGACTGAATCTGGTAGCTGTAGATCTCAGAGAAGAATATTATGCAGTGTGACTATGATTCCATCAGGAGACGGTAATACGGAGTCTGGGAAGGTTCTGCCTCCTGAGTAGCCACTTGAGCAGTCTCTACTAGTATGTAAAGTAGCCAACATTCATCGTTTAAAATCTCTCAAATAGATTGCCTTTTTTTTTTTTTATGCTTCCAGGATTCTTTGTAATAGAGATAACAAGTAAAATGTTCAATACATATGTAAAGCCTTTGTTTATGTTATGATGCTTTGTTTTTGATCATTTTTCCTTTGTTGTTTTTTTTTTCCAGACCATCCAGACCTTTCAAGTTGCCAAAAAGGTAAAGTAATCTGGGTCATCTTGTTAAATAATAAACTTACCTGCATGCTTTTTCCAGTCTAGTATTTTCTCCATATTTTGCTGTTCTTTTCACTTTCCTCATTCATATTTTTATGAAAGAAAAAGAAATTCCCATGAGTTGGCTGCTTGAGGAATTCCATATCTCCAAAAGTGGTTTTAATCTTAAGGTAGATTTCTGACCGTATTAAATTCTATTTGTGTCTAGGGCTAGGTGTAGTGGCTCATGCTTGTAATCCCAGCACTTTGGGAAGCCAAGGTGGGTGGATCACCTGAGGTCAGGAGTTTGAGACCATCCTGGCCAACATGGCAAAACCCCATCTCTACCAGAAACACAAAAATTAGCCAAGCATGGTGGCACGTGCCTTTAGTTCCAGCTACTCAGGAGGCTGAGGCAGGAGAATCACTTGAACCTGGGAGGTAGCAGTTGCAGTGAGCCAAGATTGTGCCACTGTACTCCAGCCTGGGGGACAGAGTGAGACTCTGTCTCAAAAAAAAAAAATTATATTTGTGCGTAAACATTTATATTTGTTTATTTTGCATTCCTTCCTGCAATGGATTGGCTTCTCAGTGGCTTACTTAGTGAGGCGAGAGATACTGTTCTGCCAACTACCAGGACTTGAATTCATGGCAATTTATTTCAGAGGGGTTGTCTTTCTTTTTAAAAATCTTGTTACCAATGGAAGTATTTCTTTATGTGGAAATGTTTAAGGCTTGTCTTTCAACAGAGAAAATTTTGACGAGATAAGAGTTCCTTAAAAAAGCATTTTCTCACCAGATGTTCTTACACATTGTAATTCCAGATACAATGTCATTACACTTAAGAAATTCTAAGCGATCTTTGAAATTCAGTTGCCAAAGAAGCTCAGATGCTGATAACACTGATGCCTGCCTCAAGGGAGTTATCCTTTCTTTGAAGTGAAATTACTACATAAATATTAATTAGTAAACTATCCTTCTATTTTAAAAAAATATATTTTTAAAATTGTGGTAAAATATACGTAATAGGCCAGGCACAGTGGCTCACGCCTATAATCCCAGCACTTTGGGAGGCTGAGGCAGGCGGATCACTTGAGGTCAGGAGTTTAAGACCAGCCAAGGCAACATGGGGACACCTGTGTCTACAAAGAATTACAAAAAGTTAGCCAAGCATGATGGTTTGCACCTGTAGTCCCAGCTACTCAGAAGGCTGTGGTCAGAGGATGTCTTGAGCCTAGGAAGCAGAGTTTTTACTTAGCTGAAATATACCACCGCACTCAAGCCTGGGTGACAGAGCCAGACCCTGTCTCAAAAAAAAAAAAAAAAAAAAAAATATATATATATATATATATATATATGTAGAGAGAGAGAGAGCACACACATTCATGTTATATAACATAGGTTTATGTGTTATATATAACATAGGTTTATATGTTATATAAAACAGGTTTATATGATAGTTTAAAAATATTGGCATACTTTAAATGTTATAACATGTTTATATGTTATATGTGTTGTATATATAACATGTTTATATTTGTTGTATATATAACATATATGTTGCCTTTTAACCATTTTTAAGAGTACAGTTCTTTGGCATTATGTACATTCATATTGTTGTATAACCATTACCACCATCCATTTCCAGAACTTTTTTTCTCTTGTAAAACTTAAATTCTTTATCCATTATACATTAACTCCCCATTTTCTCCTACCCCTGGGCCCTAGCAACCATCATTCTGCTTTCTGTCTCTATGGGTTTGACTGCTCTAAGTACCTTGTATGAGTTGAATCCTACAGTATTTGTCCTTTTGTGACTGGCTTATTTCACTTAGTATGATGTCTTCCAGGTTCATTCATGTTGTAGCATGTATTAGAACCCCCTTTTCTTAAGGCTGGAATAATATTCCATTGTATGTATATACCACATTTTGTTTAACAATTCCCTTTTCGTTTTTGCAAAAAAAGAAGAGAGAAAGAAAGAATAAAGGAAAGAGGTATGCAAGTAAATATGGCATACTAAAAAAATGAATTTCTACTTTTCTATAAATAGGGTTTCTCAAATGACTAAAAATTTTACTTTGAAAAAATTCATTTCTTTCTCTGTTATTAAATTGGTATTATTAAAACAGTTATAATTTCTTATAAGTATATATGCATATAACTATAACTTCTTCAACAAAGCCTTTCCTGATTCCCCTTTCCCACCTTGGCTGGAACTTATTGCTTCCCTTATTGAATTCACAAAACATTTCATCTGTACCCCTCTAAAAAACACATATTTTTGGACAGGCACAGTGGCTCAAGCCTATAATCCCACCACTTTGGGAGGCCGAGGTGGGCAGATCACGAGGTCAGGAGTTTGAAACCAGCCTGGCCAACATGGTGAAACCCCCGTCTCTACTAAAAATACAAAAATTAGCTGGGTGTGGTGGTGGGTGCCTGGAATCCCAGCTACTCAGAGGCTGAGGTGGGAGAATTGCTTGAACCCGGGAGGTGGAACTTGCAGTGAGTCAAGATCATGCCACTGCACTCTAGCCTGGGTGACAGAGCAAGACTGTATCTCAGGGGGGAAAGAAAAAAAAAACACAAACACATATATATTTTTTTAACCTGTCTTGTAGATATTCATGTGCCTGTCTTATTTTCTGTATTAGGCTGTAAATTCCCTTAGAGCAAGATCCAAGTCTGCCATTTTGTATTCCCAGAATTCCTTGCATCCTTACTTACTGTTTAAAGCTAATTGTTGGATGAATTTGTTACTTCACAAGAAAAAAAGAGTTGTATATATATATATTTTTTTTTTAATTTTCTCAAACTTCAATCACTCTTCCCAGTAAGTTGATAGTTGATACCACTGGAAAAGTTATGACTTAATAATATTTTGAAATGTCTGTCTTTAAGGGACAAGAGAAATAAGAAAGAGCTATTAAGGGAAATAGAAAGGAATAAACCAAAGGGGAAAGGATTTTTAGGAAGAAAGAGGTAGCTAACAGTGTTAAATTCTGCTCAGGTCAAGAAAGATAAAAACCAAGAACAGTTACTTGACTTGGGCAGTTCAGAAGAGTCATGAGAGCAAAAGCCAGGCTATAAGGGGTTAAAGATCCGGTGGTTGGTGACGAAAAGGAAGCCTCTGGCATGGGGACTGACTTACACCATCTGAAACATGACTTTCTGCTCAGAGGAAAGAGAAAAAAGACGAGTGTTTTGAGAAAGGCAGCAAAGAGCAAGGGAGAAAAAAAATCTTTGTAAGCTAAGGGGAAAATTTATTATGGGGGAATGTTATAATATAAATGACCCACTTAAAATTGGCCCCTATTTTAATGTCACTTGAGCATAAGTTGGCTCTATAAGATACTTCGTTTATTTGTTTTAACAGTTATTTCTGATCTGTTTCTAGAGTGAACCCAATAATAAGGTGACTGAAAATCTCTTGACTATGTTTGAGGGGCTTCCACTGAGTAGCAGTGAAAACTCCAGCATGGCCGTAACACCCTGGACCAGAATGCCAGGCAGCATGCCTGCTAACTCAGATCCACGGTTCACCCACAAACACGTTTCATTACCTCTGCTGCTTCTGTTTCTTCTTCTGTAAAGGGAGAACGAGCCCTTCAGATCTGTCTCCTATTTGAGACTTAACCTATTGAGAAGATGATGTGAACTTTTATACAGCAGTGCCCTGTAAAGAGCTGTGGGCCCTAACCTCAGCAGCTCGTGCAGCAATAGGGCCTCCGGGAAAACGATCTTTCATTGGAAAATGACTAAGCCAGGTGTTACAGAGGTGGGCCACATTTACAGTTATATTGTGGTGTCTAAAGATTTTCAATATTAGAGCAGGTGGATGAAAGACAAATATTATTTGATATGGAGAAGAATACATGATAGTTAAAAGAATGGTTCCTTTGAAAATTCTTCTACTGCACATGTGGTCCACTTTTCAAAGAGAATAATGCACAGGATATGGATATATATATATATATATATGTGAGATTTATAGGCCATTTTTAATTTCCTTTACTTCTCCAATTTTCCTACTTTATTGGATTTTTATCTTCATATTACAACCATTTGTCTGGATTTCATATTGCGCATGCAACTCGGTTTCCCATGTGGTACCCACAGCTATACTGTATCTTTGCATAGATAGCAGGAGGAGTAGAATTAGCCTCAGCAACTTTGTGGTGTTGAGGAGAAACACTTGTTTGAGTAAAATTTACTCAGAATGATTGGGCTTTCCCCCATGGTGTGTTATATACTCAGGATGGTGATCCCATTACTTAAATGTGAACAGTTGTCTCTAAGAAAGGTTAGCATGGGAAACATCAGGCGTGTAAGGAAGTGGAATTGTAGTAAGCAAGGTTAAACGTGTTTGGAAGAAATGTGCTGAAATCACTAATGCCGTAAAGTTTCCATATGTAGTCAGTGCACATATATGGTATGTAGCAGTGCTGTAAAATCAAAACCAAATGTTTTCAAAGGGAAGAAAAGCAATTATTGAATGAGGCTTTTAAGGTTGCTATACATGTGTGTGCAGATTTTCAAGAACACAAAATAAAAAATCATTATATGGGTAAATTAAACCACAGTATGAATACTAAGCAATTTGGGGCCTATTGCCCTCTATTGATAACTTTAGCAGGTAAAAATGCATAACTTCTGATTCATTTGAGAGAAAATGAATCCATTTAAAATAAAGTGTAATGAATAATTGTATAAGCCTGGGGCCATTTTCATTTCACAGGGCTGATATTTTAATGGTCTAAAATGTAAAGGACTCTTTTTAAGTCTGAAGCAATGAATGTAGTCTCAAATGTGCTATTGACACAGAGGACTTTATGGCTTCAAAACTAGTTACTTTCATCTTAGTTTGCATTTGGTGGAGGAGGAAATAAAGTAAGGAGAATGTTTTTGCACAGGGTGTGTCCTAGAAGCGTGAAAGCTTCTAGCCACTTGGTGTTTACATTTGAACAACCACAATCAGCTTATTGTCACTTATATGTTTTTATTATATTCAGAATTATTCTAAAAGGTTATTCTGTCTTATCTAGCATCACTTTTCCTGAATGAGTTTTTAAATCCAAAATTTGCAGTCTAGTGAATAATGTTCAAACTTAGAACCCATATGATTTTGCATAGAGAAATTAACTATAAGTAGGGCTAGGAATGTTTAATTGTAAGTTTTGGGAAGCAGACATTTGTGCCAAGTGTAGTTATTCCTAATGTTTCTAGTTACTGTTGTGTCTGAAGAAAGAAATGACAGCCCGGAGATTAAAAGGCCTGACACTAGAAGCAGACTATCTAGGTTCCTAGTTTTGTGACGTTGAATAAGTTCTATAACTTGTCTGTGCCTCAGTTTCATCTCCAAGGGTTGTTGTGAGAATTGAACGAGATGATAATTTATGTAAAGCATAAGAGCAACTGGTATTCTGAATAAGGACGAGCTTGTATTTATTTGTTTATTTTTATAAGATTTCTCCTTTCCTTTCCTTTCTTTCTTTCGTTTTCCTTCCTTCCTTTATTGCTTTCTTTCTTTCTCTTTTTTTTTTTTTTTGACAGAGTGTTGCTCACCCAGGCTGGAGTGCACTGATGTGATCTCTGCTCACTGCAGCCTCCGCCTCCTGGGTTCAAGTAATTCTCCTGCCTTAGCCTCCCAAGTAGCTGGGACTACAGGCGTGTGCCACCATGCCTGTATTTTTTGTATTTTTTTTGTATTTTTGTAGAGCCAGAGTTTCACCATGTTGGCCAGGCTGGTCTCAAACTCCTGATCTCAGGTGATCTGACTCCCTCAGCCTCCCAAAGTATTGTGATTACAGGCCACTTATACAGCCACTGCGTCTGGCCTTATAAGATTACTTTAAAAGAGCAGCAGTGAAAAGTGCCTGTGCACATGCTCCCTTAAAGCATAATTACACTATATTTTAATATCCTTACTAGAGTTATAATTTGAAGCAAATATCCCCACAAAGCCAGATCAATAAAGTTAAGACATCAGAGTATAAAAATTGGCAGTCTATTCTTAGAGATATATAGTAGCTTTTTTTCAGACTGACATTTAGAGCCACCAGAATTATTTGTAACTACTAGCATGATTTTGAAGAAATAACTCAAAAATATATGAGTAAGAATCCTATCTCAAATGAGCCAGAAGTAGCCATTGTAGCAGCCAAATGAGCTAACATTGCTGAGAATTTGAGAGTAGTGGTCCACAAGTTAAATATTTTGTCTTGCTTTTCTTCTAATAAAGATTCAAGAAACCAGAAGTTTGCAGGATGCATTTTGAATTTTAGAAAAAGTTCAGTTTAGTCAGCTGCTGTTGGGTACTCAGCTCATATCAAGACTTGAAAGTGTCAAAATAATAACATGTGATCCAGGACCTCATGGAAGGAATACAGAAACAGATCTTCCAATTTGAGGTAACAAATGAGGGTGTGGAAAGCACATCTGGAAGAAAGGGCCTGGTGGTAGGATTTGGTAATAGAGACAGTTCCCCACATGTGGGAAGAGACTAAAGCCAGATTGTAGTAGCTGGAGAGTACAAGCACCAGGTGTTTGTTCATTTAGTCAATAGATATTGATCACCTTCCACCGATAATACACTAAATGAATCTGACAAGAATTTCTGCCCTCATGGAACTCACATATCTAGTTGATATGTTCACTAGTTTTAGCTAGAAGGAAAGTTACCGATTTGTGGGAAATGTTTAGTTTGTTTTTGTTTGTTCATTTGTTTGTTTGTTTGTTTTTTGAGACAGAATCTCACTCTGTCGCCCAGGCTGGAGTGCAGTGGCACGATCTCGGCTCACTGCAACCTCCGCCTCCTGGGTTCAAATGATTCTTCTGCCTCAGCCTCCCAAGTAGCTAGGACTACAGGTGTGTGCCACCATGCCCGGCTAATTTTTTGTATTTTTAGTAGAGACAGGGTTTCACCATGTTAGTCAGAATGGTCTCGAACTCCTGACCTTGTGATCCGCCTGCCTCGGCCTCCCAAAGTGCTGGGATTACAAGTGTGAGCCATCGTGCTTGGCCCTCAGTTTGGTTATTTTTAAGATTTGCACTATATGAACCTGTTTATAGACTGAGTTCTTCTTTAAGAACTGTGAGAGTAAAGGTGTGGAGAAAGGGAATAACTAGAGAAACAAAAGTTCTGGAAGACACTGCATGGAGAATGGATCCTCTGTTAAAATTTATTTTTTTTCCACTAATGAAGTATGTATTTTATATCTTTTACAGGCATAGATGTAGATATAAAATGTTACTTGTCATATATGAACATTATTCTGACTCTCAGTAGCCTGTGGCATAAAGTGCTACTTGATCACAAAAATGAAGGGAGAATGATCTTGTAACTTTCTTCTACAATTACATACAAATACTTATAACCTCGTTAGATATTGTATTGATAAATACCTGTATTTGGTCTACAATATGAGGATTTAATAAATTGCTCTCTTAGGTACCAAAAATATTTCTGCAAAGGGCCTTCTTTGTGTTTCTGTAGTTATGCAGCCCTGATAGCTGACTGGCCAGTGGTGGTCTTGGGCATGTGCACCATGTTCATCGTGGTCTGTGCCTTGGTTGGAGTATTAGTGCCAGAGCTTCCTGACTTCTCCGATCCATTGCTGGTAAGTAGCATTTGTGTTTTCTTTAGCCTAAAATCATCTTCAAATATTGTGTATTTTAATACAAGTTGCCTTATGTTATTTAGTAACCCATTTCTTTAAAAACTTCTCAAGCAACAATTCTCTTTCTGAAAAGTAAAGACATTACTTTATCTGTATTATCAGCTTGTTAAAAGATCAAGGAACTTGCTTACCCTCAAAAATCTGGAAGGTTTGCTTCTTGGTCCCCATGTTTAAGCTAAAAAGCAATAAATTGGAGAATCTGCCTTCTATAAAATTATTCTCATAAAGTCTTTAACACTGTCTCTGTTTTCTCCCGAAGAAGTTAAAGGAATTTCAGTATTACTAACAGATAGCGGAGTCTGTTTTTAAGTAAATGTTTCTCTGGAGTGGAATTATGAGGAAAATATGATCAAGGATAATGAAACACTCTTGTAAAAATACTAACAATGTGTAACATGATTTAATATTATCATAATTTTTATAAGATAAAAATAAGTATTTACTAAATGCTTAGTTAGGCATGAGTTGAAAAGATAAACTTTCCTTAGACATGTAACATACCAAAGAATCAAACTGTTTTGTCACAGCAAATAGGTGATGATTATCATCTCAAGGCATCTTGTTTTAATGCAGTCACCTCTGGAGTAGCTGTGAGGAACAGCTATATTTTCTGTTGAAAGCTATACATCACTTTGACATTGCTTTCCCAAGCTTTCATTGTAACTATACTTAGCCTGAAATGAAATACACTAACGAGCACTTGTAATTTTGCCTTAGGGTTTTGAACCGAGAGGTACAGCAATAGGCCAGAGACTGGTCACATGGAATAATATGGTGAAAAATACAGGATACAAAGCAACATTAGCAAATTATCCCTTTAAATATGCAGATGAACAAGCTAAAAGGTAATCAATTATTTATTTTTATATAACTTTTAAGATAAAACATTGCTTACTGAATTCCTCTTAAAATACTGCCTGAACAAAAAATTTAAATATAAAATGTGTGGCTCAAAATCTTTGCCACTGAATTTGTTTAATTTGTCATTGTGTTTGAAGATTTTGTTGTAGTAGGATGAAAAGGTGAGATTTTCTTTTTTTTTTTCTTTTTTAGAAGTGAGAAAATTAATGTTGATTGCTTCTTTTAATCCTTTCAAGAAATCCTTAATATCAAGAACTAAGCAGGTCATGGCTTTGAGGAAGTACTGTTTCCAGTATGCTTATCAGCCTTGAAATAGCAAGAACTTTATTGAAGATCAAATTGTCGTTCCATTTCAGCCATCGGGATGATAGATGGTCAGATGATCATTATGAAAGAGAAAAAAGAGAAGTTGACTGGAATTTCCACAAGGACAGCTTTTTCTGCGACGTTCCAAGTGAGTGGCATCGTAGATGAACAAACGCTCAGCGGTTTGCTGGCATTTAAAATTGAACATGATCACAGTCTAGACTGATAGTCATGTGTGGCTAGTCACACAGCTTCACTGTTGCTGTTGAACCTAAAGAAATTTTGGCTAATTAACTTTTTCTTTTACTTTTCTAGTTTAGTCAACTACTAGTCTGAGTTTATTATATTATTAAAATTAATGAAAAAAGTAATGATTGAGTGTTCTTATTTTAAGGAAGATATAAATCTAATGAAATTCTCGACCTCGCCCAACATTTGAAGTCTTTTTAAACATTCCTTGTACTGTTTATTTCTAGATCAAATACAGGTACATATTTTTGGATTGAACCTTGAAATAATCTGTTGAATTATTTAAAAATCATTTAAAGTTTTGATTCATTCTAAAATGAATCAGAAAATGACTTAAAGTTCTGATTCATTCAAAAAGCAATACTGTATTAAGAGCCATCTGTGTGCTGCCTCATCACTAGGCAGTAGAGGTAGAGAGGTGAAAAAAATAAAGTCTAGAGATTCAAAGTTTGAATACCTCGGGCCTGTCATATAATACAAGTGAATAAAGCTAGCTAGGTATGACAAGAGAAGTGATGGTGATTGTGGAACACTAAGGAACATCTGCCCTGTCTAAAGAAATCAGCTGCTACTTAGCTGCAACAAAAGGTGGGGTTCTAGAAATGAGGACCCAGATGTTGCAAGAACTTGCCAGAGGTCAAAAATCCAGATTTTTTTTTTTTTTTTGAGATGGAGTTTTGCTCTTGTTGCCCAGGCTGGAGTACAATGGCGCGATCTCAGCTCACTGCAACCTCCGCCTCCCAGGTTCAAGTGATTCTCCTGCCTCAGCCTTCCCAAGTAGCTGGGATAACAGGCATGTGCCACCATGCCTGGCTAATTTTATATTTTTAGTAGAGATGGGGTTTCTCCTTGTTGGTCAGGCTGCCAGGTTCAGGTCAAACTCCTGAACTCAGGTGATCCTGCCGCCTCGACTTCCCAAAGTGCTGGGATTACAGGCATGAGCCACTGCACCTGGCCAAAAATCCAGATTTGAATGTGGAATCATCAGATCTCTAAATGTTGACAACAAATTCACTACCCAAAATTTGCTGTAACATGGAGTCAACCTGATTACTCTGCAGCTGCCAGGGAAGAAGGAAGGCACAGCCTAGAGGACATGAATATAAGTATGTAAGCCATTGATTAGCCATAGTGATTAGGATTGAGGAATTGTGGATAGTGTAATTTCTAATTAAGTAAATATTAACATTAAAGCTCTTTTGATTTCAGCTTTTGCTGTTGTTGTTGAAAATCCCTCTTAAATGTATGTTTTCCTGTCTTATTAGAACACTTAATAGAACACTAGATGACCTGATTGGATCATTGATGTTTCTGGAGCTTACCAAGTCTCAGGGTCTTTATTTTGATCTCTTACTCTGTATAGTAATAGATAGTAGGAGATTAGGCAGAATCTTATACTGATCCCAGAAAGCAATACATGTTTCCTTTTCTGTCTCTTCTCTTAAAAAACGTTAGGAAGTTGAACTCTGGTTACTTGCATGTTCTGGCTGGTTTATTTCTCTCAATCAAAGTGTTACTATATATTATTGCTTAACCAACATCTGTCAGTTATGCTCTTAACCAGGAAAAACATTACATTTCAATAGTCAATGCTAAATATTGTCTCATAAGTAGATTCTGCCTTAACTAAAGCCATTACCAACTCTGTGTAAATGAAACGTTTCAGTTTCCACCAGGCTGATTTTGCTCTCCAAAATTAGTCAACATAAGATAATAGCCAAAACTTCATGATCATAGATAAAACCTTTTCTAATAAAGCTTTATTCATAAATTTACCAGCTGATTTGTTAGCACAATTAGGCATTTTAACTAACATGAAATTAATCTTCTTTGTTTTATGTGGTTCATATTTTTTAATATGTGGTTCATGTTGTTTCTGTTCTAAGGATACAGAAACAATATTGTTGGGCATCTGTTATCATCTAATTCTCACAGCTATTTGAGATAGATATTGCTGTCTGCATTTTACAAATGAGGAACCAAGGCTCAGAGAAGTTGTTAGTTGCCTAAGGTCACATAGCTAGTAAATGACAGGACCTGGTTATATCCTAATCTGACTTTAAAGACCATGCATGCTCTTTCTGGTATATCATACAACCTCCCTTATTCAGAAACATATTTTTTGTTAATCTGATTTTCAAAATATTTTTTCTAGATTCTGGTATACCAGAGAGACCATGTACTCAACCGGAATATGGCCAGCATTCTGTACTTAGTTGACTGTTTTTAGTGATTTTAAATAGATCACCCACCATCTTTCCTCTCTAGTTAGCTGCCAGGGAGAACATCCCTATAATCCATTCTTGGTATTCCCTAGTGCATCTTTTTTTATTATGGTGATGTGTTGTGAAATTAAAAGGGATATATTCATTTAGTTTCCTATTGTAAATTCCTATGGATTTTTCTTCCTATAGTCTGACCAAAAATAGATTTGCTATATATTTCATACAATTTTAAGATGTAGTGAGTAGACAAAGGCTTTGCGCTAAGACAATATTATGGCATTGCTTTTTTTTTGGTTTCTTTTAACATTTTCTCCTGGAATTTATCAAAGGAAAGAATTTCCTGCTGCTAATGAATCGTCCATGTGGTTTCCCAGTTTGAGTTATTTCCGAATCCTGAGTCTTATGAAATAAATGAATAATTTGTAAACCTTTTTCTTTCCTTTTTTTTTTTTTTCATATCACCAGGTGACCGATATTCCAGAGTGGTATTTACTTCATCTGGAGGAGAGACATTATGGAATTTACCTGCAATTAAATCGATGTGCAATGTAGATAATTCCAGGGTATGTAAAATAAAACTAAAATCTCCTTAGCACAAATAAGGTTGTATTATTGAAAGTCCTTTTACTGCTGACCCTGGTGTCTGATCAGATGAGAGTACTGAAGAGGCTTTACCTACTGAGGAGTGAGCTCCAGCAGGCCAGCTTTGCATTCTCTCAGATCCCAGGATCAAAGTATCCGCGTTTCCTTCTCTAACTTTAAAACATACCATCTTCCTTTTTCTTTCCCATTCATGGTCTCTGGCTGTTGGTGGTGTTTTCTGTTATTTCACAGAATATTTCTTTTCGGTATAATATTTAAGACTGTTTTTCTTCTTTTGTTGTATTTTTGATTTCCTAACCTAGTTTCATCGGTCCCTATTTCCTGCCCTGAGGCAATTGTCAGCATCTTAATTGTGCAATGAAATGTCTGCCTCTCTGGCAGTCACTGGGTCATTTGGGCCAGTGACCTCAAAGGGAAATTTAGGGAGCAGGCTGGGAAAGGGGACATCAAAGAGCATAAATACAGTATCTATGTAAATGGCCAGAGTAATCCAATCCAGACTGCCCTGAATGCTAAACACCTTGTTGCTTTGGGAGACACCAGAATGCAAGAAGACAGGTGCTTTGTCTCTCAGTCTTCTCTAGAGCCAAAAACATGTCAGCATCAGAAAATGTAGTGAGCTTCTGGGTTTGGAAGAGCTGTCAATTTCTTATATTCAGAGATAGTTTCTCTAAATAGAAACTGCTATCTCATGTCACTAATGAACTTGTCCAAGCAAAGCAACTGGCATAAAAGGAACACTTTGTGTTCTCACATAACTCTAAAATGTAAAATAACTGGTTAGTTAAAAATCGAATCATGTGCCCTGCTGAGAGCTAGCCTGACAACCTGATGCAATCACCAGTTCTATCAACAGGGAAATGTCTTAATGAAATAGGCAGTAGAAATAGGCAGTAGAAAGGAAAGAAGAGATCACCCAAACCAGCAGTCTCATTGTGCTAATATGAGTACCTTCTAAGAAATACGTATCACCAGGTAACCTAGTTAGTTGGTCCCAGATCTCCCAGATTTACCCCATCCTTCATTCTAAGAGGCTGTTGGTACATTTTGAAAATGACTTTCCAATCGACTGAGGTATTGGGATTTTCTGTCAGTGCCATCTTCCTTTCACATAGACAAAACCACAAAAGATCTATAAACAGACCAAAGTTTCTTAGTTGGTGATCAATCTTTATTTGCGATATTTTCTTCTACAGCTATCAGTTCCTTATTTGAAGGCTATGAACCTATTTCTCCTTGTCATGCATTAGGATACTTCTTATACAGAAAGTTAACTCTAAAGTTGTAAATGTGTAGTGATATTTACTATGTGCAAGATTTTATGCTGGGTACTTGTACATCATTCACAATGGATCTATGACCTTGGAATTTATAATGTGTTTTACACGGATGATAAATTAAGCTTAGAGAAGCTAAGCCAGTCTGGTTACTTTATAATCACACCTTGGATGAGTGCAGTTCATTAACTTCTATCCCTTTTTGTCCTCATTATTCTACCTTTGGTTGATCTTTAGACCTTCCCTTTCCTGAAGACTCTGAAGTGATTGAATTCACTCAGTTAATTAATAGCTGATATTTAGTGCGTATTTATCGTGTGCCAGGAAGTGTTCTAAATACTTTAATACATTATTTCATTTAATCCCAATGACAGTGTTATGAATTAAATACTAAATAGCCCGTTTTTTAGTTGAGGAAAGTTTACATCTGTGGTCGGGCACTTCCAGGATTGGAACCCAGCCAAGTTGAACTCCAGAGTCTGCCTTTACCCACCCTGCTTTATGCTTCTAGTGAGGAAGATACCTCCCCTATTTTGTTTCCTTATACAGTGCCATTTCCCACAGAAATGAAGCTTAAAAAGTCATTGTGGTCCGGAATAAATATCCTTTTTTTTCTTAAAGAGCTAGCAATTTATTCCATGAGTGCATGTTAGACTCTGAGACTCAAAAGCTAGTAAGCAATAGTATGCCATGGTGGGTTTCATAAACAAAAGTAGTATATTCTTTCATCTCTCTCTCTATATATATATATATGTATGTATTTGTATATATATATTTGTAACTACCTCAACATGATTTATGTAGATCGATGGATGATAAAAATCATCATGTTGAGGTAGTTTACAGAAAAGCATATGCAAAGGACAGGATACATAAGTTGAATGAATTACATGAAGGGAAAACAATGGGAGGAAAATAATAAAGCTAAGATGAGATTTATAATAATGCACACCCCACAATATTGTACATTTGCTCATGGGAGCTGCAAACTTATCTCTAACCTCCCAGCAGCCAGAGCAAAAAGAATTTCACAATCAGTAACAAGTCATATAAATAGGGTAACAAATTTGTTTTTTAGAAGCCCAGCTTTTCCTCCTGCTAAGACAGGAGGAGACAGTTCCCCCATAGTCTTCGTAAAAGAAATATGATGCTGTATACAAAATTGTTAACAGCATGCTTCGAAGAGATACAATATTAAAGTTCAGCTGATTTGCAAAACATAGGTAGGCTGGTAGCAAGAAAACATTATAGCAAAAGCATTTCTGTAAGAGATCAAAGCAATGGAGTCTAAGTATGTGGCTTTCTAATGGTTTAGCTTTTTGCATTTGCATAATTTAGACTATCTAAAGGAACAGATGTACTCTGCTTGTCTAAGTCTGTCTTTCTACTGAGTTGATGGTAAGGATTGGACAGCTGTGAGTTTAAGTTTGTAATCCCTGGCAAGAACAGGACAACTACATGTTTTTAGTACACACTTTGTAAGTCACCAACTAAGAGCATTATCTATATGCTTTGGCAGTTAATTAGAAAGAGAGTAGTATTGTGGTCCTCTTGTGAGAATTTGAAAACCAGACTCAAGACACATGTCAAAATGAATGGTTGGTATGGCCAATTATAAATCCATACCAACAAATGAATAAATAGGTGATCAGAGCCCCAAAAGTCTACCTGAAAGAGTATGGTTATCATTTTAACTTGTTAAATATTATTTTTACCAATTATAAACACCTTTGTATTCTAGTCTCAAACTCTATGAACCTGGAATAATATACCTTTCTCATAGAGATGATATATTCATCTGCTATCTTAAATAATAACTATTGGTTAACAGTTCAGCTTTCAGATTATTACTGTACTTTTTTTAGTCTCCCAGTTCAAGACACTGTTAGGATTTTTATTTGTTACAGTGGTTTGAGCCGAGTTGTCCTAAGACTACTTGGCAGTTGTTCCTCTCCCCCAGCCCCCAGATCCTGGTTGTTATATGGAAGCACTTGATTATTAACAACTCTGAAGTTAAATGGGGCACAACCAAGTGATAGCAAGCAGAAGACCTTAATTGTTGGGGGGTTGACTCCAGAAAACGTCTGGTAATTAGTATAATATCCCAGTGAGACCAGATGTTTCAACTGTCGCTTGCCTGTGTTTACAGCACATTTAGTTCAAACTCTAGATTTTCTTTAAATTACATGCCATTTATACCCATAATTCAGACAGCGTTGATTTCCAAAGTGAAGTGCTTCTGTTTCTGATCCTGTTTTCTACCTCCTAACAGAAATGCTTGTTTTCTTACACACTTTCAAAAGGAAATCAGTTGATTCCCCTACTCTTCTTCATTGCCTCTTTCTACCCTTTGACATCCTAAAGGACAGACTGGTGTCATTAGTAACCAGAAGTGAGTCTCTGTAATTTTGACTGCTGGAAACCATTTATTTGTTCTGTAGTCTTTGTACAATGTAGAAGTTGGAGCTCTGAGGACTCAGCTTGTAAAGGGATTTGAAATTTGGTGTCAGAGACTGTTTACTAGGGTGACTTTTGCGAACAGCTGGAAAACCCCTGAAGCTTAGAAGATCTCAGAAACATGTTTTCCTATTCTTGTTTTAAAGAGGGCTACAGAGCCCTTGCTTTTTCTTTTCTCCCTAGGCTCCCCTTAAATGTTTAATACATAGGGAACTTTGTTACGCAGGGAGGAGGATCCAGCAATCAATTGAACCTGGTATTAAGGGCTTAATTTTCCTCCCTTTTGTTCTTTTCTCAGCTTCTTAAAATATCTTCAACTTAGCCAATAGTTTTAAAAGTTAAGGTATCATTTAAAACTCTCTGCTGGTTTCTTCTTTTTCTCTCTTCTCTTCCTTTACCCTCTATTTTAAGTCAACTCCACCCCTGCCACTATCTAACTAGGGAAGTGCGCAAAGACATGTTATAACCACATAAGCACAGTGGTTCCCCTAAGCACCGATCTTGTGAATAGCTAGAATTAGAAGGGCTATATTCCTCATGAGAGTTATAAGAAGTTGCTTCCACTAACTCCATTTTTATTTTTATAAACTTCAAAGATTTTGAAATTATTCATATGAATCCCTCTTCCAAAAATATGGCAAAAACATATCTGTGTTCTGTGTGAAGACATACCTGCTTTCCAGTCTCTTTAAGCCCCATAATATAATACATGCTTCTGTGTTTCTGTATCGCAGTCACATGTGACTAAGGTAGTGCCATTGTCACATCACGCTTACAGACTTGGGTACTTTCTCTGTAGGTCACCATAAGCCCTTACATATAATACCATACTTCTCGCTTTGAATTACAGTTATTTATGTTTGTGTCTGATTTCCCTGCCACACCGTGAACCATTTGAGAGGAAGGACAACTGTGCCTTACTCATCTTGTGTAGATGCTCAGTAAATTTGCTTTTGAATGGATGAATAGATCAAGAACATATGACCTTACTCCCTAAAAGTATAGACAATTCCTTGAACTCCATTCCTTTAAATTCAGAGTGCTGGCGTCCAACTCAGGGTAGAGAAAACCAGTCATGATGTCTTTTCTCTGTCCTTGTTTCTTACCCCGTATGCGTTCTCGAAAACTGGTTTCCCAAAGGTTGAACATCAATCAGTACCATCTTTCAATTGGAGAATTGGCTCCCCAGTGACTTACTAGCACTTGTTTTTAATAGCAGCCATCAAAATAGTATTTAGTCTGTGTTTATAATGTCTAACTTCTTAATCTTTGGTCAACTATACACATCTAAAAATGTGCTATTATTTGAAAAGATTATTCAAGGACAGAATTCTATGCTTTCTCTCCCAGTTTTAGTTGGCAACTCCATGTCCTTTATCTTTGACATTTGATTATTTCAGCAACTACAGGTCATTTTCCTTCTAGCTGATAATGGATTTTCACAATGGATACAGTTCATTTTCTTCCATCTGAAAACTGTCAGACATTGGGGTTGCATTACCTTTCATTCAGTTCATCAAGCTGACCCTAGTGGTTTGTATGTTACTTCTTTGTAAAGTAAAACTGGTAATCTGCCATGAAAACCAGTGAGATGCCATTCCAGGGTTTCCTGTTGTTAGGTGGTTCATTTTTCCCTAAGTTAGCATATGTGAATGTTTTTACCTGGAAACAGTCAAGTATGAGTTATCCTAGTTTATGGGATGTCTACGATTGTTCCTCAAAAATGAGCTTTAAAATGAAGCCTTTGTTAAAGTAAATATTATTTTAATACATTTGAACAATAACTTTTTGGGTTCATTTTTCTTTACCCTCAATAGCGTTATCTTTAGAAAAACAAACAACTTTTTATTATGTAAATTCTCCAGCATATACAAAAGTAGATAAATAGTGTAATGGACTGTCGGAATAGGTCACCCAACTTCCACAGTTCTCAACACGTGGCTAGTCCTGTTTCATCTACACCCCACCCCCACAGGATTAATCCCAGGAAAGTATCCTGATAAACAGAGTTCAGGGATCATAGGTAACTTGGTTCTTGGGTAAGTCCAAGTTCTAAAGAGGTGACTCATGCCAGCTGTTGCTCTACTTTGAGAAGACATTTCAATATATGATTGATAAAGCCTAGTTTAATCAAGGTAAAGAGTGTTTTAATCCTACTAGAAAAAATATATATATTCACTTCCTCTTTGAACTTTGGAGTTTCTTGCCTGTAACAGCCTTTGGTAAATAGAGATGAGGGAAACTGATAGGACCAGGTCATCTTTAGTTCTAGTTCTCCTAAAGAGAACTCTCTGGTCAGGCTCAGGAGAAGAGGAATATTTCTTATTCTCACCTCAGAAAAGAGGGGCTACTCAACTAATTTACAGAATGGAATGGTATAGACTTTACCATAATCTAGCAAACCAGTGATGGAACAATTTTTCAGCTTTTTACAACAATAGCCATAAGATGGAAAGCCTTCTCCAGGAATAGTGTTTTAAATGAAATACTTTCCACACCAAATCCAGAATTATCATACTTGCTAATATGCAGCAGACCCTCATTTACCAAAAGAGAAAGTTCTCCAAAAAAGGATTTTTGCCAATTTGAATAAACTTTATGGAAGAAATAATTAAATTCTTCAGCATTTATTTTATTGCATATACCAATTTAAAAATCAGATATAAATCATATTTTAATCTAGAAACATAACCCTTTTCTACTCATACTTCAGGAAACAATCTTATTCCAGACTTTTATGCTTCTTTTTTGGAGATGGAGTCTCACTCCGTTGCCTAGGCTGGAGTGCGGTGGCACAATCCCGGCTCACTGCAACTTCCGCCTCCTGGCTTCAAGCGATTCTTCTGCGTCAGCCTCCCATGTAGCTGGCATTACAGGCATGCGCCCACCACGTCCAGCTAATTTTGTATATTTAGTAGAGACAAGGTTTCACCATGTTTGCCAGGCTGATCTCGAACTTCCGACCTCAGGTGATCTACCCGCCTCGGTCTCCCAAAGTGCTGGGATTATAGGCGTGAGCCACCGTGCCTGGTTGATGCTTCTTGACATCAGCACTTTTGATATTACTGTGGTCACTTTTTGATACACCAAGCAGTTTTTGTCTTAATCTGTTTGGCCTTCTATGGCAAAACACCTCGGACTGGGTAATTTATAAACAACAAAAATTTATTTCTTATAGTTCTAGAGTCTGAGAAGTGCAAGATCAAGGAATTAGCAGATTCAGTCTGGTGAGGACCTGTTCCTCATAGACGGGGCGTTCTATGCGTCCTCATGGACTCTTATAAAAGCACTACTCCCATTCATGAGGGCTCCTCCCTCATAATTTAGTCACCTCCAAAAAAGCCACACCCCCTAACACACTGGGGATTAGGTTTCAACTTGAATTTGGGAGAAGCACAAACATTCAGGCCAAAGCAGTTCTCTAGGGAATATCATCTTTGCTTCTAACTGTTGATTGAAATATAGTACTTTAGTCACCAACAATTTCATGCTGATAACCAGAATTTTAGGCAAAACCACAAATTTGTCAATTATACAGTTGTTTTCTTCATCCTATACAGGTACATACCTGAGTTTCACAACCTGTCCACTTCATTGCTTTTTAAAGTGACTTTAAAAAGTCTTGTTGACTAAGTCGGTGTTCATTTGATCTCCTTTTGTAAACAAAACTAGCACTGGTTGAAGTTGTTTCACACTTGCATGTTGTTTGTAGTTTTTAATTCAAAATAAAGTAACCTAAAGGGCATCCTGTAACATGAGGCCATTTAGGGGGAAATTTCACCCTGTTTTCAAACTGATTCCTAATTGAAGAGCATAATTATTTAGCTTTTGTAACTTTCCCTGTCCCTCAAGGTCACCTTAGTGCAGATCTTTCCAGTTGTGAACGATTGTGAACCAACTTAAACTGTAGTCCTTCTGCCTGTCTCTGTCTCTGCAGATCAGATCTCACCCCCAGTTTGGTGATCTCTGCCAGAGGACCACTGCTGCCTCCTGCTGCCCCAGCTGGACGCTGGGAAACTACATCGCCATTCTGAACAATAGATCGTCCTGTCAGAAGATAGTCGAGCGAGACGTTTCTCATACCTTGAAGCTGCTTCGGACTTGTGCCAAACACTACCAAAATGGCACTCTCGGGCCAGACTGCTGGGACATGGCAGCCAGAAGAAAGGACCAGCTCAAGTGTACCAATGTGCCACGCAAATGTACCAAGTACAATGCCGTGTACCAGATCCTCCATTACTTGGTGGACAAAGACTTTATGACCCCAAAGATGGCTGACTATGCCACGCCAGCTTTAAAATACAGCATGCTCTTCTCTCCCACAGAGAAAGGGGAGAGCATGATGAACATTTACTTGGACAACTTTGAAAACTGGAACTCTTCTGACGGCGTGACTACCATCACCGGGATTGAGTTTGGTATCAAACACAGTTTGTTTCAGGATTATCTTCTAATGGATACTGTGTATCCTGCCATAGCCATTGTGATTGTCCTTTTAGTCATGTGTGTCTACACCAAGTCCATGTTTATCACTCTGATGACAATGTTTGCAATAATCAGTTCTTTGATTGTTTCCTATTTTCTCTATCGTGTAGTATTTCACTTCGAATTTTTTCCTTTTATGAACCTCACTGCCCTCATTATTTTGGTTGGAATTGGAGCAGATGATGCTTTTGTCCTGTGTGATGTTTGGAACTACACAAAATTTGATAAGCCTCATGCTGAAACCTCAGAAACTGTAAGCATCACCTTGCAGCACGCTGCCCTCTCCATGTTCGTCACCAGTTTTACCACTGCTGCTGCCTTTTATGCTAACTATGTTAGCAACATTACAGCAATCCGATGCTTTGGAGTTTATGCAGGGACAGCTATTTTGGTGAATTATGTTTTGATGGTCACATGGCTTCCAGCAGTTGTTGTGCTGCATGAACGGTATCTTCTTAATATATTCACTTGCTTCAAAAAGCCCCAGCCCCAAATATATGATAACAAAAGCTGCTGGACAGTGGCTTGCCAGAAGTGCCACAAAGTACTCTTTGCCATTTCAGAAGCATCTCGAATTTTTTTTGAAAAAGTATTGCCATGCATTGTCATTAAGTTTCGCTACCTTTGGCTGTTTGGGTTCCTTGCCTTAACTGTAGGTGGGGCCTACATTGTATGTATAAATCCAAAGATGAAACTGCCCTCACTGGAGTTATCCGAGTTTCAGGTGTTCAGGTCGTCTCATCCTTTTGAGCGTTATGATGCTGAATACAAAAAGCTTTTCATGTTTGAACGTGTTCACCATGGTGAGGAGCTCCACATGCCCATCACAGTAATCTGGGGCGTGTCCCCAGAAGACAATGGCAATCCACTAAATCCCAAGAGTAAAGGGAAGTTGACATTAGATAGCAGTTTTAACATCGCCAGCCCAGCTTCCCAGGCCTGGATTTTGCACTTCTGTCAAAAACTGAGAAACCAAACATTCTTTTACCAGACTGATGAACAGGACTTCACCAGCTGCTTCATTGAGACGTTCAAACAGTGGATGGAGAACCAGGACTGTGATGAGCCTGCCCTGTACCCATGCTGCAGCCACTGGAGCTTCCCCTACAAGCAAGAGATTTTTGAACTGTGCATCAAGAGAGCTATCATGGAGCTGGAAAGGAGTACAGGGTACCATTTGGATAGCAAAACCCCAGGGCCGAGGTTTGATATTAATGATACTATCAGGGCAGTGGTGTTAGAGTTCCAGAGTACCTACCTCTTCACACTGGCTTATGAAAAGATGCATCAGTTTTATAAAGAGGTGGACTCATGGATATCCAATGAGCTGAGTTCGGCCCCTGAAGGCCTCAGCAATGGTTGGTTTGTCAGCAATCTGGAGTTCTATGACCTCCAGGATAGCCTCTCTGATGGCACCCTCATTGCCATGGGGCTTTCAGTTGCTGTTGCATTTAGTGTGATGCTGCTGACAACTTGGAACATCATCATAAGCCTTTATGCCATCATTTCAATTGCTGGAACGATATTTGTCACTGTTGGTTCTCTCGTCCTGCTGGGTTGGGAACTAAATGTGTTGGAATCTGTCACCATTTCCGTTGCCGTTGGCTTGTCTGTAGACTTTGCCGTCCATTATGGGGTTGCCTACCGCTTGGCTCCAGATCCCGACCGAGAAGGTAAGGTGATCTTCTCTCTGAGTCGCATGGGCTCAGCGATTGCCATGGCTGCCCTGACCACCTTCGTGGCAGGGGCCATGATGATGCCCTCCACAGTTCTAGCATACACCCAGCTGGGCACCTTCATGATGCTCATCATGTGTATCAGCTGGGCTTTCGCCACCTTCTTTTTCCAGTGCATGTGCCGGTGCCTTGGACCACAGGGGACCTGTGGTCAGATTCCCTTACCTAAAAAACTACAGTGCAGTGCCTTTTCCCATGCCCTGTCTACAAGTCCTAGTGACAAGGGACAAAGCAAAACACATACCGTAAATGCTTATTTAGATCCCAGGGGCCCCAAATCTGAACTGGAGCATGAGTTTTATGAATTAGAACCTCTGGCTTCCCACAACTGCACTGCCTCTGAGAAGACCACTTATGAAGAGACCCACATCTGCTCTCAATTTTTCAACAGCCAAGCAAAGAATTTAGGGATGCCTGTGCATGCAGCTTACAACAGTGAACTCAGCAAAAGCACTAAAAATGACACTGGCTCTGCCTTGTTACAGCCCTCTCTTGAGCAGCACACCATGTGTCACTTCTTCTCTCTGAATCAGAGATGTGGCTGCCCAAATGCCTACAAACGCTTGAAATATGGCCCACACTCTTGCCAGCAGATGGGGGACTGCGTGTGCCACCAGTGCACTCCTACCGCTAGCAGCTTTGTCCAGATCCAAAACAGCATGGCACCTCTGAAGGCCACACACCAAGCTGCCGAGGGCTTTGTGCACCCCATCACACACATCCACCACTGTCCCTGCCTGCAGGGCAGAGTAAAGCCAGCTGGAATGCAGAATTCTCTGCCTAGGAATTTTTTCTTCCAGCCAGTGCAGCACATTCAGGCCCAAGAAAAAATTGGCCACACCAATGTACACAGTCTTCAGAGGAGCATAGAAGAGCATCTTCCAAAGATGGCAGAGCCATCATCACTTGTCTGCAGAAGCACTGGATCATTTCTCAAAACGTGTTGCGACCCCGAGAATAAACAAAAGGAGCTCTGTAAAAATAGAGACATGAGCAATATGGAGAGCAGTGGAGGGACTGAAAACAAGGCAGGAGGGAAAGTGGAGCTGAGCTTGTCACAGATGGATACAAGTGTGAACTCAGAACATTTCAATCAGAATGAACCAAAAATCATATTTAATCATTTAATGGGGGAGGCTGGTTGTAGGTCCTGCCCAAATAATTCACAAAGCTGTGGCGGAATTGTGAGAGTGAAGTGCAATTCTGTGGACTGTCAAATGCCAAACATGGAAGCCAATGTGCCTGCTGTATTAACACACTCGGAACTTTCTGGTGAAAGTTTGTTAATAAAAACACTATAATTAATACAGCATTCAATTCAGAACCAGTGCCTCAATTATTCTTTTAACATGGAAGTAAAATCCAGAAGTTTAGAAAAGAAGCCCAAAAATACAGCAACAAGCGTGTTTCACATTAACAATTATAGAATATTTTTACATTCCGTAGGAACAATAAACTTATAAATCTGAGTGCGTTACGTTATTAGATTGGATAATTGTTGGATTTTATATTTTCAAAAAGTACAGTTGTTTTTTACATTTATGCCCAGCTTGAAATATAGAAATATATAAATATTTATATATTTATATCTCTTTCTAACCTCCCACTGCAGTGAATTGGAGGTTTAAAGTTTGAATTAAAGTTTCTGTTCTCCTGGGCCATCATATTCACCTGGTATCCTCATTCTAGTGTATTTTGTGGGCAGTGATCAGGACTTTGGATCACTCAACACGAATACTAGGAATTGCTCTAATTTTAATTGAGCCACTTCATTTGGGATCCAAGAACTAAACAACATTAAAATTTACATTTTTGGTGAGGCCTCATGTAAAAAAATCAATTGCCAAGCACCTTAATAATGCATCCCACATGTCTGCTTCAGTAGACTTTACATGAAGCCAAGAACACACATATCCACACCAGTGTCTTTTCCACTTTAGCCAAAATGTACAGTTGTTCAGTTATTTTAGTTGTTAACCCAGGAGCCATGAGCATCATCTGTGTCAGGCCACAATTATGTTAGAGGCACAGAAGGAAGGGCATGAATGAAGAGATGTGATCACACAAAACAGTGCTGCACTTCCCAGGATACATTGCCTGATGCCAGAGACAGATCCAGGTCAGGTGAGCATTCAGAGCAAGGGAACGTGGATGAAGTCTTGCTTCCAACTCTGCCCCTAAGGGGCCATGTTTAGAAGGCTTCTTTCTTCTTTGTTAAAGAGTGTCTCAAGACACTTAAGGATTATTTTCTTGTGCAGCTAACACCTGGAAATACTGAGCCTTCAGGCAGCATCTTAAATGACACTTATGTATCTCATGTTAGATCAGTCGACAGTAATTGAGCTGTTGGAGTATGCTTTCTGGATAAGGCTTCAGATGACAGCCGTCATCATAGGGTGTCATCTGATCCTTTGTGCATTCCAGCCCCATCCTGGAAGTGTTCCTCTGCATTCTGCTTCCCTCTGGAGTTCTACCTCCAATTTGGTCCTCCAAAGAAAACAGTGGAAATATTTGTAAATACAATGTTCCCTCCAAACGTTATATTGGTTATTTTCTAAGAATAGTTTTCCAAATTAGATCTGCATCTTATTCCAGGGCCTGAAAAAAAAGCTGTCAGGAGCAGGAAGGGATCTTATGGGGCATTGACTCCAGCCCACATCCACTAAACCACAGATTTGTTAAGTAACTTTCCAGCTTTTGCTTGAACACTCCAGTGACCAGTAGCTCACTACATGTCTACCTTGGTTGAACCAGAATCTGTTGTCCTGTAGTTTTTCTACCAATTTGCCCTCATTCTGTTCTCTGAAGTGAAAGCAAACATCCCTCCTGCTAACATTCGCAGTTCACTGAGTTCATCCCGTGAACACGGATTGAGCATCTACACACTGTGTAGCTGAAATACACAGACTCTGATTACACCGCAAGAAGGGGGACCAGCCCCCAGGAGCGTGGATGGCACTCCCGCTAGTTCACACAGGGATGGAAATAACTTTTGCTCAAGTATTACAGCCAACTTTCAGGCAGCGTACAGGGAACTAGACCCTCTAGGTGTCTCACATGTTCTGTTGCTAAGCTGTCTCTCCAAACCAGTTAGATTTTTTTAACACTGACATTCAGGAATTTATGTCCATTCCCATCGCACTTAATTCTGTTAGATAAATACGGGGACATGGAGGAGAAGCAGCACTTGAAAACAGGACTCACAAACCCAACACTAGAGTCTTTGATTTCCCTCTGAAATGTGTAATCACAAAGTTACGTGAAAATTTAGTGGCCCAAAAGCACTTTTTTCTTGGGCACACACACAGATTGAATTTAAAGGCATTAAAAAAAAAAAAAAAAAAACAATTTGTTTACAGATGACCTAACCTGTAAGACTTTCAGGTAAGCTAAGTGTCATTTGATTTGAAAATGAAGACTAGAGGGAGGAGGGGGAACATCCTATGTCTTCTCCCTGGGTTCCATCAGGGAGGCATGGTTACGGTGCACCTTGCCTGCTCTGGCTCCAGGGGGCTGGAGGGGCCTCCCCCATCCCCCATCCCCCATCTCTGATTAATTACCCTGAACTTTGAATGCAGCAGTGAACCCTTTTCACATTTATTTCATCTCCAGATTTGGGACTTTGAATTGACTATGTTTTTCGCAAATGGATTTCTTTTTTTAAAAAAGTGTTCATTTGCTGGGGCTAGAAAGTTTTTTTTGTTGCTGTTGTTTTTGTTTTTTGTTTTTTTTTAATTACTGGGCAGCAGAGGATCACTGTTTCTAGTAGTGTTTCACAAAAAAATTCATCCAATCTTCTAGGTAATTTTCAAAACAGATAAGAGGTTACATTATACATAGGGAAACGATCCCTTTCCTCTGTCTGTGAAATACTTGTAACTTGGAAGGTATTTGGTTATGGAAAGAATTTGCAGACTCACTACAACAGAGAACATCTCTGAGGTTTGAGTCTATGTTATCAAATTTGTTCCTGACTTCTTCCCTGCAAGGTCACTTTTTAAACCCCTATTTTATTGAAAAGTGGAAGAGGCCAAGAGCAAGGATTTTTTCACAGAGACAAGCTGTGTTTGAAATAACCACACTGCTTCATCTGTGTGTATTCATTTCTTGTGTGTAATTGCTGTAAAATGCACATCCTCCTAGAACAATATTCTTTGAAGGTAGACTAAGCTGCTATTAAATGTTATTGTAATAATCTATGCCTGAGCTTCAATCATTCTAAATTTTTAAACTTTTGCATGGGGTGATGTGAAGAGTAGTTTACAAATGTGATCTTACAGGAGATTAGAAAATGTTCCCGGTTCCCATTGTCTCACATGGGAACCATCTTTCCACCAGCAGTTAGGATAGTTTCTGAATGAAATAGCAGCAAACAGTGTCTTTGAAAACAGCTGCATCTTTTCACTTTAATGAGGAGAGTCATTTTAGAAGAAAAATTAAACCTGTGTTTTAAAAAATCCAGACTCGGGATTTTTTCATAAGGTTCAAACATAACCACAAAAATAGAAATGTGTTTAAATCACAAGGGGATTGTTTTTTATGCAGAAGAAACTATCACTTCCAAATTCGCTGGATGCCATAGTGGAGCGTCCTGAAATTTTTGCTGGCATTTAGTTTATCTCTAATTATTGTTACATTAACCTACTTTTTTTGTTAGACATTTTCATTAATGTTTGGTTTTGTACACTAAGGTTTCATATCTTTGCATTAAATATAAAGAAAAAGGTAACGAATGTGGAAGGTTGATTAGTGGAATCTTGTGCCCTTTGTTCTTAACAGTGTTTTAATTGCCTTAATTTTGGATTTGCATGTGCGTGTGTGCTTGTGTGTGTGTGTGTGTGTGTGTAAAGAAAAGATGTCACTTCTCTTTTTGTTAGCTTTGTAAACCAAAGGGTGCTCACCCAAAAACAACTAAGTAATCAGGGTCAACAAGAGTTTCCATCAGATCCCCTAAACCATCAGTTAGAACATGAAGTTGACAATACAGGGGACAACTAGGACACAGTTCACTCACTCAGTGGAGCCTGATGGGCATTTGTTGCACATAAGTATGCTTTCCTGAGATTCTGGGGCCGTGAGTGCTGTTTTCAGTTTTAGGGAGGGGGACAGGAAATACAGCAATGATGGTCTGCATTCAGAAGTCAGTCCAAGAAGGAGCTCTTTCTAGCTTGCCTATTCTTATGGTTTTAGGTAACCTTGAGAACCATATACTTTTTTTTCCAATAAGAAGATCAATCAGTGGCCCAAATTATTCAAAGTGATGCTGTAGAAAACAGTTTCCCTTCTGAAGGGATTTAAGCCAACATTTGAAATAACAGTCAACACCTCTGCTGCTCTCATCTGACCCATAAAGTGACTACACTTCTTGACTTTGTACTTCCTTTAGTGACTGTGATATTCACGACCCTGGGACAATCACAGTGAAATAGTTCAATTCCATGTTCTTAAATCAACTGCAATAGCTAAACTTCAACATTTACATTTTCGAATCTCTTTTTTTTTTTTTTTACATAACTTTCTGTAATGTAATCTACACTTTCCTAAAAAATTAAGGGCAGATTATTTTTAGCAAGAAATAATTTTCTTTGGGGCCGGGCATGGTGGCTCACACCTGTAATCTCAGCATTTTGGGAGGCCGAGGCAGGCAGATCACTTGAGGTCAGGAGTTTGAGACTGGCCTGGCCAACATGGTGAAACCCTGTCTCTACTAAAAATACAAAAATTAGCCAGGCGTGATGGTGCCTGTAATCCCAGCTACTCAGGAGGCTGAGGCAGGAGAATCACTTGAACATGGAAGGAGGAGGTTGGGATGAGCTAAGATCGTGCCACTACACTCCAGCCTGGGTAACAGAGTGAGACTCCATCTCCAAGAAAAGGAAAAGAAAAATATTTTTCTTTGGAATCCAATAAGGTTCTTATAAGAGCCGGTTTTAATTTGAGGCAAAGTAACAAAATTGGCTCAATCTCTATCCACTAATTGGCCATTTTCGATCAATGCATTGGATTTTTAACTTTCCACTATTTAAAGGAGAAAGGATTTGCTAAATAAACCAATAATCTAAACAGGATTACAAAGAACCTGTTTAGCCTGCCTAAGAAAACAACCTCTAGAGTTTAAAAAACTGTTGTGTTACTGTCTTTGCAACATAACATGATCATTACAAATCTTATTAATTTTTAAAAGGGTCCTGTGGGATAATCTCTAGGCAAAACTTTACCAGATGTTTTAAATACTAGGTGAGAATGGGAAAATAGCATGTGTTTTCAGATGGTCCTCAATGTGGTCTTTCTGAGATTCTCCCCACTCCCACCAGCTGCATTCTTCTATCTTGGGAAACTCTCACCCACAGAGTGACTTCTATTTCTCTCTTTTGTGGCAGCAATCAAGAGCTTAATTCACTGGAGCTTTAAACCATGGGGTGTGTGAAGCCACAAGCATTCCTCTCCCTCCAGTAAAATTTCTGTTTGTAAAGAGATCTGAGGAAAGGCTTTGTGAAACAAGCAAATCTCTGACAATATCCTCACTCAGACTGAAGTTCACCAGTGTTTGTTCTTTTCTAGAGCTTGATCTCGTCTCTTTTTTTTTTTTTTTTTTTTTTTTGAGGCGGAGTCTCACTCTGTCGCCCGGACTGGAGTGCAGTGGCCAGATCTCAGCTCACTGCAAGCTCCGCCTCCCGGGTTTACGCCATTCTCCTGCCTCAGCCTCCTGAGTAGCTGGGACTACAGGCGCCCGCCACCTCGCCCGGCTAGTTTTTGTATTTTTAGTAGAGACGGGGTTTCACCGTGTTAGCCAGGATGGTCTCGATCTCCTGACCTCGTGATCCACCCGTCTCGGCCTCCCAAAGTGCTGGGATTACAGGCTTGAGCCACCGCGCCCGGCGATCTCTTCTCTTTACTTTTAGTTTCCTCAACAGTGCATGTGTTATTCGTCATATATGTGGGGTGGGAGTAGATATATACCGAATAATCTTGAATTGCTGAATAATTCTGTCACAGATCCCAATTTGAATTTCTTTGCCTTGCCCTGCCCTGAAAAGGACCCTGGGCTCTGGCAGATAAAGGGGAATTCCCTTCAGTGAATGGCTTCCCTGCCAATCATGACAAATTACACAGCTCTCTAGTAAATATCTGCACGATGCCAACCGAGAGGAAGCAGAGGTCAGAAAAGCCAATTTTGAGACAAAACTTCAATCCTTCCTCTAAGTCACTGTGATTCAGAAAACATTTAGGCACATCTCCTATCCTGGAAACAAAAACTGATTTTTCTCATCTGTGGGTTGATCATTACAAACCACGTGGGAGTGGAAGTATTTACCTTCAGCCCCACAGAGCTGGAGGGACAGTTTTCTATTCTCTATGTTTTGATGTCATATTTGGGTCTCGGGTGAATTGGGTTGATAGGTCTTTTTTTTTAGAGCAGTTTGGGCCATCCTGAAGGAAACTACAGGTAACCTCACCTGCTTGCACTCCAAACTCCTTTAGAGAAGGGAGCAGATAAACTACCTAGGCCTTTGCTCCGACACCAGGTTTCACCATCAGCATCTATTGCCTCATATGATAACTGTTCGATGATTGATCCGTCTCCCTCACTAGACTAACTCCTAGAGAGGAGGCATTCTCGTCAGCACCTTGTTGCACTGAAGTGACAAAATTCAACTGAAAGTCCATTGCATTCAGGGCACTTTGTGCCTCCCTTTGCAGGGCCTCTGATGACCAAGAGCCTCTGCCTTCAAGAAAGCTACTGTCCTGAAAAAGCTAGATCAAAGACCTCCAAAAAGAAAGGATTTGCAAAGCACATATTGCACAAGTAAGACTTTTAAAAATAAGAGGCAAATATGTTGAAACTAGAATTCATGGCCAGGTGCTGTGGCTCATGCCTGTAATCTCAGCATTTTGGGAGGCTGAGGCAGAAGGATTGCTTGAAGCTCAGAGTTTGAGACCAACCTGGGCAGCAAAATGAGACCCTCATAAACAACAACAAAATTTAAAAAACGAAAACAAAACTGGGATTCAGATAGTCATGAACATTTTACAGTCACTCCTGTTTGCAACTCCAAGGTCTTTTAAAAAATTGAGGGCTTTTTTTTTTTTTTTTTTAAATCCCTTTGTTTTTGACAACAAAGACCTGGGTTGAAGAGCAAGACCAGCCACTTTCTAATACCTCAGCTCTCTCATCTATGAAATGTATGAGACCTACCTTACAGGGTTGCAAAGGTTAAATGAGATGCGACGCATTAAAGAGGCTGTGGTGTAACTATTACTATCCAATAGCTTTTATGCTCGTCATCACGTCATTCGATTCTACTCATTAAAGCTCATCCTGCAAACATTCGAGCAGGCCATCCTTTGTCAGCTGATTCCCTGTCATATAGATGCTACATATGTATTTGCCTATATTGCAAACATTACATATATATAGTATGTAAATGTATGTACATACATATTTTCAATGTATAGATTTGCTGCAAATACTTCAATATAATAAAAACTGTATTCTACTCTAGTCTGTCTCACTGTGACCTCTGCTGTGTTTTAAATAAGGTGTTTTTATTTATGTTCCAGAAGCTGTATCAGTGTATCCATTCACTATATTCTTGGGGTACCATAGAGGCATTTTCTACTCTGACTTTATAAGCTAAATAATGTTAAGGATATCCTTCATATTCTGGTTGTAGCATTTTTTTTTTATAGTTTACAAGTCCCTTTTCCATGCACACTTATCTAAATTAAATCAGTCTTCGGATGGGCGCGGTGGCTCACGCCTGTAATCCCAGCACTTTGGGAGGCCAAGGCGGGCAGATCACCTGAGCTCAGGAGTTCAAGACTACCCTGGGCAACACGGTGAAACCCTGTCTCTACTAAAATTAAAAAAAAAGTTAGCCGAGCGTGGTGGTGCGTGCCTGTAGTCCCAGCTACCCAGGAGACTGAGGCATGAGAATCTCTTGAGCCCAGGAGGCAGAGGTTGCAGTGAGCCGAGATTGCTCCATTGACTCCAGCTTGGGCTACAGAGTGAGACTCCGTCTCAAAAATAAATGAATAAATTAATTAAGTCGGTCTTCACTATAAGTTGTCTGCCAAAAAATTTTGAAGGAATGAATGAGTAAATGGATGAAAGGATAGACAGACTATTGAAGTAGCCGGGGCAAATAGTTTTCCCTTGTTTACAGATGAACTTGAGGTGAAGGGACTTGATCACTTGCCTGACAAGTTTTAAAGTAGGAGTCCAGAGTTTTTTCCACAATATAATCCTACCATGATGAAGTCATTAAAAAAATGGTTCATGATTCCTTGATATCATTTTAGTTTTAACCATCCCATGACCCCTCTTCTGATAGAATTATTCACTAGTCTATTTCTCTTGACTTAGTTCTTATTCAAGGTAGATACATATTTTTCTAGTTTTTTATTTGCTACTTATGCTAATGGGTTTTGTCACATAATATTAGTTTCATGTTCATTTTGAGGGTCTCATAATACTCAGAAATTGAAAAGCGAAACCCAAGATCTGCAGTGGTTTCTGCTACAATAAGCTGAACTTTAGATGAATCTTTGAGAAAATGGGTAGACACAATGGACATTTTCCAGAGTACACGTTTTATTTTAAAATCCCCTAACTCGGTGCTTTTGCTAATGCACACTGAAGTTTCCTTGATTTGTCTGCCATCCATGTATAGATTTACTCATTAATCCAACAGACACTGCCGAGAGCCTGCAATAAGCCAGCTACTGTCTTAGTTACTAGAGCCTGAATAAGACACGGCCCCTCCATTCCAAAAGTGCAGTGTAGTAAACAAACCATTACAAGATAAATGACTACTCGGAAGAAAAATCAGTTTTACAACAGCCCTCACAAACAAAGCATTAATATCTCTATCATGCAATGTAAAAGAAAAGAGAACTAGTAGAAAAGTGGGCAAATAGCCAGGCACTCGACAGGAGGGATACAAATGGACAATCTATTCACTAGTTGACTTACCATTTTAACTTACACAGTTGTCCAGAATTTTAGATAGATGGCTTCCAGTGTTGGAAAGGATGTGGGCGAAAGAGATACCGTTTGGATGGCTGAAAATCAACACAATATTTTGAAAGGGTAGTTTCTGACAACACTGTGGATGTTTACAGTCTGTGATAGAAGAGTCTTATTTCTAGAAATCTCCCCTCCAGAAATGAGGGCATATGTGTGTGCCATGTGTATGTATGGGAGTGCTCATCACAAGAATTCAAAACAAATGCTGTCCACCAGAAGAGCCCTGGAATACTATTAAAGGTTAAAGAAAGCTATGGAATACGTGGTAGCCCTTTAAAAGAATGATGTAGATTTGTATGAACTCACCTGTAAAGATATTCATGGTACATCGTTAAGGAAAAAAAATAAGTTGCAAATAAAATAGAATGATACAACAAAACTTTTAGCAAGGTTTCCTCTAGCGAATAGAGCCAGATATAAGACTACCTGCAAATGATGGAGTAATTTAACATTATTTCATAATTTGTTTAATGTGCTTGGAAAATAGGTGATTTTAGCTTTCCTTCATGTGTTTTTCAATATTGTATTTTGTGTATTTTTTTACATTGCAAGAAAGCAACGGGCCACACAGCAGAGAAGGGGCTGTCTACCCGATATTTTAAAAATAGGTGAACATCCGGCCGGGCGCAGTGGCTCAAGCCTGTAATCCCAGCACTTCGGGAGGCCGAGGCGGGTGGATCACGAGGTCAGGAGATTGAGCACATCCTGGCTAACACGGTGAAACCCTGTCTCTACTAAAAATACAAAAAAACTAGCCGGGCGAGGTGGCGGGCGCCTGTAATCCCAGCTACTCGGGAGGCTGAGGCAGGAGAATGGCGTGAACCCGGGAGGCGGAGCTCGCAGTGAGCCAAGATTGCACCACTGCACTCCAGCCTGGGCGACAGAGTGAGACTCCCTCTCAAAAAAAAAAAAAAAAAAAAATAGGTGAACGTCCAAATGGCACAGTTTAGTGTAAGTATTGTAACCCAGGAGTGTACAAAACGTCATAAAAAAGAAGAAGGGACAGAATCCTGTGTGTTTACTATTTATGTGGTCTCTTTTCGTCTTTTATCCATTTAATCCCTGGACAATCTAGGAAGTCAGTAGTATTACCCCATTTTACAGATGCATAAACTGAGGATAAGAAAAATTAGGTAACAGTTCTAAGGTCACACAACTGTGTAGCAGCAGAGATAGATTTTAGCCCAGGCCTGTTTAGCAAGCTCCCACCTGAATGTTTAGGCCAGGTATTATAGATGTGACCAGAGGCCAGAGCTGCAATCCAGGCAGAGGAAACTGCAGATAAAAGTCAGAGACTTCAAAGAATTTAGCCCATCACAGGAACATTTCTAACAACAGGGAGAAGTTGTAAAAATTTCTCATACCTGATAACAAGAAGACTATAAAAGAGTCTTCAAGTCACACTAAAATTAAAATCTGTTTTCTACAGCTTTATTTGCTCTAGAACTAAGGGCTTGAACAGGGGCTTCTAGAAAGAAGGCAGATCTGAATCTAGACTTCCTGTCTCACACAGTGATTTGTGGAAAGGGGAATTCTGTGTGTGTGGTAGACTGTGATCATTCCTGGGTATCCACATTTCAACAGCCTCTCCATATTTCAAAAGCTTCCCTCATGTTGTGGATCTACCTTCCCAGCATGGCAGCCAGACATGGATTCCCAGCCTCACTCGCCGTAAGGCGGCCCACATGTGACTTAGTCTTTGGTTTGAAAGTGATGAAACAGGCCGGGCGCGGTGGCTCACGCCTGTAATCCCAGCACTTTGGGAAGCCAAGGCAGGAGATCATGAGGTCAAGAGATCGAGACCATCTTGGCCAACATGGTGAAACCCCCGTCTCTACTAAAAATATAAAAATTAGCTGGATGTGGTGGCTCACACCTGTAATCCCAGCTATTCAGGAGGCTGTGGCAGGAGAATCGCTTGAACCCGGGAGGCAGAGGTTTCAGTGAGCTGAGATTGCACCACTGCACTCCAGCCCAGTTGACAGAACGAGACTCTGTTTCAAAAAAAAAAAAAGGTGATGAAACCAGCAGGGACCAGGGCTCAGACTTGCAAATGCATGTGATTTGGGGGTTGTCGATGTCAGTAGCTCCCTTACCAGGACCATTCTTCAGTGCCGTGCTGGAAGTTGTTCTAGAAGCTTGGGTGCCTCCAGTCCTCGCAACATTTCAGTGAGTTTTCTAATGTCCTTAATAAATGCTCTTCTGATGAAAACCGGCTAGAATAGATTCTATTGTCTGCAACTCAGGACCATGACCAACATAACACAGGGACTCTAAGGACTCTAAGGGGAGAGGAAGAGCCATCCTATCACCCTACTGGTCTTAGCTTCAAACAAGGAATGGAGAAAGCTATGAAATAAAGTGTGCTGGCCTCTTTATTAACACTTTGTCTTCACTTCCTTAAGGTTAATGAGTTCTAATCATGTTCAGAATTTCCCTTAGCTTTAAATTCTGCCCCAAGGCAATTACATCTTTCATTTGTTTATAAATACTCTAGTAGTAATGTCTTGACCTCATAGCCTCTGAAACATTTACTTCCCCAGCAAATGCTAACCATGGAAACAACTCAGCCAAAATGCATAACTGATAGAAGAGAGGCAGGGGCTATGCCTAACTCCTGCAGGGAGTTCCCTAGAATGCCCACCTATCTGAAAAGAAGACTGAGAACCGAGGAGGGGAGGCAGACAGGTGAGAAGATAGCTTTCAAGTCCTTTGATTTTTTTTTTTTTTTTTCAGACAGAGTTTCATTCTGTTGCCCAGGCTGGAGTGCAGTGGGGCCATCTCTGCTTACTGCAACCTCCGTTCCCGGGTTCAAGCAGTTCTCCTGCCTCAGCCTCCAGAGTAGCTGAAATTACAGGGGCATGCCACCACACCTGGATAATTTTTGTGTTTTTCGTAGAGACAGGGTTTCACCATGTTGGCCAGGCTGGTCTTGATCTCCTGACCTCAAGTGATCTACCCGCCTCGGCCTCCCAAAGTGCTGGGATTATAGGCGTGAACCACTACACTCAGCCCTGAATGATGGACTTTGATGAAATAGAAGCTAGCTTCAGCTATTTTAAGTAGAGTGAAAAGATTTTTGTGAGAAGAATTGGGGTGCCTCATGGAACCCACGGACAGGCTTCCCATGGGGTTGGAAGGCAGGAGATCTCTCCCCTGGTCTCTGTCTCTGCTGTCTCTCTCTGTTTGTCTCTGTGTCAACAGGCATGAGCCACCACGCCCAGCGGCAAAACAAACTTTCTAAAATGACTAGGACCTTTGATTTCTTAAGAGAAGATGACCTGTTGATGCAGGCACTGGGGAAGGACATCACCGAGAAGTATGGCTGGAGTACACGCAGCCTGCTGGGCTGGTCCTAGGCTCTTTGCCCACTCTAATAATGGGACGTGGATTCAGAGGACTAAACATACAAAGAGGTTCTCGTGCAGGTTGTTGTGCATTAGAGGAGTCATATCTTAAGGAAAAAGGCCTGGGAGAGCTTCCCATCTGCCCAGGGGAATTTAGGAGAACTGGGCCTTCCTGCTGAGATGCTAGCACGGGAGTTAGTTGGGGAGCCTGGAGTTGGGATTTGCTCACTGAGGCCATGTGAGGCCAGTCTATAGTTATAATGATTTCCTAGCTCTCTGTCATCTTTGGAGGTAGAGGAAGAATTATTCTTCCTCATGTAGTAAGCAGAGCTTTATGAAAACAGAAATAAAGACTAGAAGACCAACAAGTGGATGTTGGGTAGGGAAGTTTTACTGCCCGACAGGGACCTGCACCTATCTGGGAGATGAGGTTGGAGGAAGAGAAATGGGGCAAGCTTTTCAAGCCAACAATGTGCACCCTGTCTCTTTGGAAGCAAGGCTTCTGAGATGATTAGTGGCTGTCTGGTGACATCAGCCTTACTGAGAAGGCAGGCTCCAGGCTGGCTGGAGGTTTGTTGTTGGTGGGCAGTCCCTACGGTGCCCACTGCTGGATCTTGGTGCATCCAGGGGGAGCCAGCCCTGCAGATCTGCCCAGTGCTGGCCAGCCAGGTGGTCAGTGGGGTCAGTCTGCTTCTTGTGTGGCTCTGCCTCTGGCTTTCCATCAGGTGCAGGGGCAAAGGGGTCATGGCTGGAGAAAAGCGGTCAGTCTTCTGTGGAAAGCCAAGGGACTTTCTGTGTGTGCTAGAGGGCAGGGCCCATGGGCCATGCAGAGCCCACCACAGGCAGGCTGGGGCCCCTTCTCGCCACCTCCCCACCTGCTGGTATTTCTCTAGAGCTCCCTCTCTCCTACTTTCTCACAAGCTGAAGAGCCTGTGGCCTCCACCCCCAGCCCCTGGGAAAAAGCCTGGCTAGGAAGCAGTTGCCTGGAGTCCGGCAGGAAACCTGCACTGGTGTAACGGAGAGAATGGGTGGCTCTTCCTTACTGCCGGGACAGAGCAGGCCGAGGGGTAAACAGGAGGCTGTCCCAGCACTGGGAATTCCTGGATGAGGTGTTCCTCTTTAACTGGAAGGAAGGGATATCCTGTGTATTAGTCTGTTTTCATGCTGCTGGTAAAGACATACCTGAGACTGGGAAGAAAAAGAGGTTTAATTGGACTTATAGTTCCACATGGCTAGGGAGGCCTCAGAATCATGGTGGAAGGTAAAAGGAACTTCTTACATGGTGGTGGCAAGAGAAAAATAAGGAAGAAGCCAAAGCAGAAATCCCATCAGATCTTATGAGACTTATTCATGAGAATAGCATGGGAAAGACCGGCCCCCATGAGTCAATGACTGCACCTGGGTCCCTCCTACAACATGTGGGAATTCTGCGAGATACAATTCAAGTTGCGATTTTGGTGGGGACACAGCCAAACTATATTATCTTAACATTGATTATCAAGATGGTCTCAGTCAGGAATCCTTCCAGACCCACAGTAGGAAGGGGTGAGATGCACATTTGATTTTGGGGACCGATGGCCAGGATGCTCTCAGGATTGGAGCCAGGACCCGAGGCCCCTCGAGGCCAGGCTTTGGGAGACAAAGCAGAGAGAAATCAGGATCATAGGAGCACTGTCTGAGGATCAGCTAGGCCTGGATTCAAATCCAGACCCACCCCTCACCAGTGTGAGCTAAGCCCACACCTTAGCCTCTCTGAGTCTCATCTGTGGACGGATGTCGCACTGCTTGCCTCCCTGGGCTGCCTGTGACAGTGTGCATACCCTCCACACACCACATTCAGGCCCCAGGTGGGCATTTGCTAGGAAACTGCACAGCCTGGTTCCACTCGGTCATTCTGAAGCCACAGCTTGCCTGTGTGGGTGGGGACAAGAATAAGAGAAGACTTTGCCCAAATTGCTCAGTCTTCAACACCGGCCCCTTCTCTGCAGAGACCTTGCAGGACAGGGCCTAAGAAGATGTTGTGGCCACTCAATGACCTGCCTTCTCTGTAGCGGATCAGGAACCATAGGTCTGGGTTGGGGCTTGGGTGGAGCTGGGGATACAGTTGGGAGTCTGACCCACATCACTGTTAGACACATGGAAGACTCCTGCCAAATCCTATAGTCACCAGGCCTGCGGGAGCCCTCTGAGGATGCAGAGAGAACTGCCTGACTAAGGATGGGACAGTCATCCCTTCCTGTGTCAGGTACCTGGAGAGAGCCGGGAATCAACACAGCACATGGACGGCGGGGCCTGATAGCCCCGGCTGCATGCGCCTATTGAGCACTTAACATGGGGCTCAGGTGAGGGGAGAAGTGAATCTTTAATTTTAGCTTATTCCCATTTAAATGGCCACACTTAGTTGCTGCTGCCTTGGCTAACCCAGGCTAGGCTGCAGTGGTTCCCAAACTTTCATGAGCATAAGAATCACCCAAGGAGCTTGTTGAAAAGCGGACTCAAAGATTTGGGTTCAGCCGGTCAGGGGAGAGGCTCTGGAGTCCCACCTTAATAGGCAGTCCACACTCTGATTTAGGGGCCACCTGGCCATCTGTTCCCTCCTCCTCCTCCTCCTTTCTTTCTTCCCAGCCCAGCTTTCTCTTTTACTCTCTTCTCATTCTGAGCCTTGGCCTTCATCATTTTATTTCCATTCCATTCCATTCCATCTATCTACAATTATGTGTCACTTAACAACAGGGGTATGTTCTAAGAAGTGTGTCATTAGGTAATTTTGATATTGTTGCAGACCAAAAATAAAATTGTAAGACCCCACCAACCATCTGAATGGACTCCTGCTCTCAGCCAAGGGCCTTCCAAAGTTAACCTGAAAAACTAGTTCAGGTCTTGACGGGAAGCGGGAGCTGGACATACCTCATCATTCCCTCCTCCCTTTTGGAATTACTGACAGAACAGACCCTTTAAGTCTGATAAGAAACACTTACAATCTGGTCTCCCTGAAGCCTGCTACCTGAAAGCTTCATCTGAATGATCAAACCTTGGCATCCACAACCCCTTATCTTAACCCAGACATTCCCTTCTATTGATAATAACTCAACCAATTGCCAATCCAAAAATCTTTAAATCTACTTATAACTTGGAAGCCCTTGCTTTGAGTTATCCTGCCTTTCTGGACCAAACCAATGTACCTGTTACGTGTATTGATTGATGTCTCATGTCTCCCTAAAATGAATAAAACCAAGCTCTACCCCACAGCCTTGGGGAAATGTTATCAGGACTTCCTGAGGCTGTGTCACAGGCGTGGCCTCAGCCTTGGCAAAATAAACTTTCTTTTCGTTTCTTTTTTTTTTTTTTTTTTTGAGACGAAGTCTCTCTCTGTCACCCAGGCTGGAGTACAGTGGCGAGATCTCAGCTCACTGCAAGCTCCACCTCCCGGGTTCACACCATTCTCCTGCCTCAGCCTCCCGAGTAGCTGGGACTACAGGTGCCCATCACCATGCCCAGCTAATTTTTGTGTGTGTGTGTATTTTTAGTAGAGACGGGGTTTCGCCGTGGTCTCGATCTCCTGACCTCGTGATCCACCCTCCTCGGTGCTGGGATTACAGGCGTGAGCCACCATGCCCGGCTGCAAAATAAACTTTCTAAATTGAGACCTGTCTCAGATACATTGGGTTTACATTGTGCAAACATCATTGTGTGTACTTACATAAGCTAAATGGTGTCACCTACTAAACACGTAGGCTATAGGGTACAGCCTATTGCCCTGAGGCTACAAACCTGTACAGCACGCTACTGTATTGAATACTGCAGGTGATTGGAACACAATGGTAAGTGTTGTGCATCTAAACATAGAAAAGGTAATGGGTTGTGCTGTGGCATCCCTAGGTGGCAGGGAGTTTTTTGGTTCCATTGTAATCTCATGGGACCACCGTCATATAAGTGGCCAGTCATTGACAGAAATGCTGCTATGCACATGACTGTATGTAAATCTTATTAAATGGCTTAATGAGTGCTGCCAAACTTCAATGGGAGGCTGATGGTGAGGGGTGAGGTGGGGAGGCCAGACCCGGGTATGTCTGCCTATGGTGGTAGAGTAGGACACACCCGTGAGCATAGACGTATTACTCAATTCTTTAAGCCTCAGTTTCCTCATCTGAAAGGGAATGCAGTAATGCTTTATAAGAAGACTTCAAGGATTAAATGGAATTTTGTAGGAATCCAATAAAGGTGAGTTCCTGTCTGCATTCTTCAATCCCTCACGCTCTCCTGTTCCCTTCCAGTAAACCAGCACCTAGAGACGAGGCCTGCAAGTAACCCGTCTCCCCTCATCTCTGTGATGGGACCAAAGATCCACCACCAGCATCCTTTTTTCCCTCCTTATAAACACAACTTCTGTTTGTCCCTCAACATCTTTGAATTCTGAACTTTTGGAGTTCTCATAGGAAAGTAGTTGGCCAGTAAACTGAGGTTTGGGCTGGGAAAATCCTGACCAGGGCTTTCTCCAGGAGATGGAGTTGAGGAGAAGGTGCCCCCATCATGGTGGATTAAAACAGCCAGAAATAGCCCAGAGACCTTTGGGAAGCCCAGTGGCTCAGTCACTTAACATGGGCATCACAGGGGAATCTGGGATGACAAAGATCCTCAGAACCCCCGAGCAGCCATCTGGAACTCCAGGACCTCAGAAACAACCGCTGAGACTTAGTTAGGATCTGTCCCTGGAGCCAGTCTCGATCTGGCCTGGTGGGAGCAGAAACTCGTGAAGTCGTGCAGCCCTCCATCCCTGCCTACGGCTCAGACCCATGCTCCCGCAGTGAGAGAGGGTCACTCTGCCAGGGGGAGGTGACTCTTTCATCTCGGCACCTTCCCCACCCCCTGGAGACAACCAGAGAGGGCTGGTGGTTCCTGTCTCCAAGCTCTTCTCCATAAATTACAGGCTTCTCAGTTTTCTGTGACTGATCTGATTACCTCTGGCATGTTTCAGGTTCAAATAATGTTGTCCACCTTTCCCAGAAACTGCATATTGGGCTATTGCCTGGCCAATTGCTCCTTGATATCAGGAAGGAGCTGGGGTGGGGGTAGCAGGTCTCATTGCCCAAAATCTCCTCTGATGGCCAGGAGCAGTGCTGGAGGCTAATGGGCTGGACGAAGTCATGGACTCCTGAAGGAAGAGGCGGCTTGTAGTCCTCACAGGATCTACATATGCCCCCACCCACATCAGGACCAAAGTCAAGGCCAGTCTGTGATCTTTGTGCTCCCCTCAGCTCCCAGGACTCCTTGGAGACAGACGAAGCACCATCCAGGCTGGACATCCCTGGTTCTGACCTGGTCTCTGGGCTCAGCACTGTCCTGCGGCCTGGCCTTAGCTACCTCCATGGATGAACTTTATTTGAATGACGGACATTTTATTTTTTGAGACAGAGTCTTGGTCTCTCTCCCAGGTTGGAGTGCAGTGGCACAGTCTCGGTTCACTGCAATTTCTGCCTCCAAAGTTCACATGATTCTCCTGCCTCAGCCTCCCATGTGCTGAGATTACAGGTGCATGCCACCACACCCGGTTAATTTTTGTATTTTTCGTAGAGATGGGGTTTCACCGTGTTGGCCAGGCTGGTCTTGATCTCCTGACCTCAAGTGATCTGACTTTCTAGGCCTCCCAAAGTGCTGGGATTATAGGCGTGAGCCACTACACTCGGCCCTGAATGATGGGCTTTTATGGAACGGAAACTAGCTTGGTCTATTTTAAGCAGAGTAAAAGATTTTTGTGAGAAAAATTGGGTGGCTCATGGAACCCACGGGCAGGCTTCCCAAGGGGCTGAAAGCAAGAAATCTCTCCCCGGTCTCTGTCTCTGCTGTCTCTCTCTGTCTCTGTGTCTGTTTCCCTCTCTCTCTCTCTCTCTCTCTCTCTCTCTCTCTCTCTCTCTGTCTCTCTTTCTCCTCCCTCTCCTGGCTTGGCTTCCTTTGCTCAGTTTGCACTTGGCTTGTCAGGGCTACTCCAAAATGGTGCCTTCAGCCCTGGGTCCGCATCACCCAGCTCCAGCAGCAAACTGACCCAGGCTTTTAGAGTCCAAGTTGCAAATTTCAAGAGCGACAATCTGATTGGGCCAGTCTGGCCTCTGGGTCAGTTCCCCGGGGTCAGATCTCTGCAGGATGATGTTCAACCATTACAGCCAAGGAGGAGCAGAGCCATGAGAACATCACGCTGGCTTCTCCCTGGGCAGCCGAAGGAAGGTGGAGAAGACACCTCGGAAAGGCATCTGTCGCAGGTCAAGACCAACATTCCCGTCAGCTCTGAGGCCGAACAGCGCGTCCCTACATTTACCTGTCAGTGCCCTGGCAGGGCTTGAGGTGTGATAAATGAAAATACAAGGTGGCTGGGTCCTGTCTCTCCTTACAGGCAGCAGGAAACTCTTGCCCCAGCCTGCTGCTCCCTCAGTCCCACCCAGGCCCTTATTCAAGGAGCGAATTCCAGAGAAGGTAACAGGAGCCCCAGCCTCCGCACAGTGCCACAGTTAGACACCAGTGCCAGCAGGCACTTCCCCAACACCTCCAGCCCCAGGTGCTTCCTCCCTGAGAGCAATTCCATCTGGGTTAATGGCCCAGCCCATCTAATGTGCCCGGTAATCCCTCTGAAGCCTCCTTTGTTTGTCTCCTCTGGCTAATCCAGCCCCAGCAACTGAGCTGCCCCCAGCTGATTCCTTGGCCTGTGGCTTAGCCCTGGCTGGGGTTTGTCTCTGTTTGACTCCCCCAGGGTTGCAGCTTCCGAGGGAGGCAGCTGTTTCTGCCCATCCCCTGCCCATCCCCTGCCTGCCTGGTTTGCATCCCAGAGGCCCCGAGACACTCACACGAGCAGGAAGGCAGAACCAGTTGTCTCCAGGGGCAGAAATGGGGGCTGTTCACCCAGAGCCACAGTGGCAGTTGGACTAGAGAGACTGGCCAGGTTCCCCACGGGTGTCCCCGCAGCCTGTGGTGTCTCCCCACCACTTTGCAGGGATTAGTCCCCAGCCCTGCAGCCTCTCACTGCTGCATCCTCAGCATGGGGGCTTCTCTCTGTGACAGGCTGGAACTGGGGCTTGATATGAAAAACAGCTGGAGCCTGAGGCATTCACACTTGCTCAGATTTCACACTGTTGTGATTTAGGATTAGCAGGAAGGAGAGGCAGATCAGATGTTACCATCATCAGAAGCCTTCTCCCCTGGGGCCAGCCCTCCTGCCCTGCCCTTTCCTCCTCCCCTAGTCTAACCTTCCGCTCTTCTCTCCTTTCCCATCTGGGCTGGGCCCACCCTTCCTTAGGAAGCTTCAGGCAGCCTCACTGGTTTCTATTTCAGTCCAGGATATACCTATCTGGCTTCTGAGTCTCTAAGCTCCTGGCCTCAGGTGGTCAGCAGCTCAGGCATCAACCAGGTGGGCTCTGGGCAGTCCCAAGGAGAGAATACTGGGTGCAGTCCACAAGCAATAGGCACTTGGGTCTGTTTGGGCTGGGGACATTTAACAGACCATGCTTTGGGGGCATTTTGAAATTCATTCTATTCATTTAATCACTTCATGCACGCATGCAACAATGAAACGCTACCCTGTGCTATCAACCCCGGAATGCAGTGGAGAGCCAGAGAGTATCCTTGCCCTCAGTCTAGTGAGAGGTTAATCAAGCAACCACAAAACGTGTGAGAGGGCCAAGATGGGGTGGTACGCAGGGCAGTTCTAAAAAGTTCCAAGAAATCTAGTGTCTTGCCACTCAAAGTGAGGCCTATGGGGCCAGCAGCAGGCCCCCAACCTGGGCGCTTGTTAGCAATGCAGAATCTCAGCTCCATTTCCTCCCTGCAGAATCACAATCTTCCCTTCAATACGATCTGTGTGGGGTTTACATACAAAGTAATGTTGGAGCAGTGTAACCGCTCAACAGGTTCTTCCTGCCTGCTGCACAAATAAAGACTGCAGCATTGCAGTGCAAACCCCGAATATCTGAGACAGGTCCCAGTCAATTTAGAACTTTTATTTTGCCACTGTTAAGGATGTGCACCCATGATACAGCCTTAGGAGGTCCTGACGACATGTGCCCCAGGTGGTTGGGGTACAGCTTAGTTTTGTACATTTTGGGGAGACATGAGATATCAACCAATATATGTAAGATGAACATCAGTTCGGTAGGGAAAGGTGGGACAACTGGAAGTAAAGGAAGTGGAGAGGGAGCCTCCAGGTTATAGGTAGGTGAGAGACAAATGGTTGTGTTCCTCTGAGTTTTGAGTTAGCCTTTCCAAAAGAGGCAATCAGATACGTATCTATCTCAGTGAGTAGAGGGATGACTCAATAGAGTGGGAGGCAGGTTTGCCCTAAGCAGCTCCCAGCTTGACTTTTCCCTTTAGCTTAGTGACTTGGGGGTCCCAAGGTTTATTTTCCTGTCACAGCAGTAAAGAGGCATTTAATAGACAAGAGGCTGGCCACGCAACATGGGAGATGGAGTTACTACTCAAATCAATCTTATCCAAAATTTGTAGGTCAGGGTTTTTTAAAGGCAGTGTGGGGAAGAGGTGGGGGTGGCTAGGCTTGCTACTGACTGGTTGAGGCAGAGATGAAATCACAGCGGGTAGAAGCTGTCCTCCTGAGCGGAATCACTCCTGGGTGGGGTTACAGGAGCAGTTTGGCAGGTTCAGGTGCAATCATCAGTGTCAGACATGCAAAAACACTTGAAAAGGTATCTCAAAGGCTAATCTGCAGTAGTGGTGTTATCTGCGGGAATGGCTGGCAATTTATGTCTGCATCTCAGCAGGATCAGGCTGCTTTCTGCCCCCTAGACTGACGGTCTTTCATTACCTTTACAAAGCTGGTTGAATTTGGGGGAAGAGCTATTATCATTTAAACTATAACCTAAATGTCTTCCAATGTTAGCTCAGCTCAAAAGCTCAGGAATAATTAAGGGAAAAGCAAGATGGGGAGTGGCTTAGCTCAGCTCACTGTTACAATTTTTCTCACTGATATGCTTTTTGCAAAGGTGGTTTCAGAAGCAGGGCCCGTGTGCTGCTTTTCAGCTTCGGCTGGGGAGCTTGAAACATACAGGTGTCTGGGTCCCTCCCCATGGATTTTGATGTAATTGTTTAGGACGCTCCCAGGCATCAGGGTTTTTGAAAGTTCTGGGGTGATTCTAACATGCAGGCAAGGAAAGAACCATTGGTCTAGACGAGGAAATGGCACCCAAGCTCATTGGTTCACACATGCCCTCTCTCACTCTTTCATGTAAACACCACCACCATTGATTAAGCTTTTAGAGGAGGCAGAGAGAGCAGAACACTTCAACCCTTTACTTCTCATGCATATTCAACAAGCATAACAAAAACAACTAGAGAACAGAAGCAACCGACAGATGTTATGGCACAATTCACAGAAATAGTAAAGCCCCCAAAGCAATGCAGTAGTCTCTGTGGGTTGATGGTGGTCAGTGGGGAGGTCAGGGGAGACTCTGCCTTGAAGCAAAAAGAGAAGCGGAAGATTTGGGAGCTGGGAAGCTGCAGGCTGCTTAGGGTAGATTGATAACCGCTCCTTCTAGGCTGTGGTGAATGGGAAATGGGCACTGGAGTGAAACTCCCCATGGGAAATGCCTTGAGACCTGGCTGGCCTGGAGTAAGTGGAGCAATGGGATCCCGGTCTGGAAGAGGTCCGGGCTGGAAGCCCTAGGGCTCACTTCTCTGCCTCTGGGCACAGTTGGACAAAAAGTGTCCTTTCCACACCAAAGATGTTCAATCTTATTGGTTAAAAAGCAGCAGAGAAGGGTGTGGAAGTATCCTCAGCTTGGACAGCCTCCTCTGGCCCAAGTCCTCCCTGGCATTGACTTCCATTCCTGGGGCTGACGATGGCGTCCGCGTGGGTTGGTTTGTTTCCTTCATCAGTTCTGGGTGGAGGTGCGGGCCTCCAGTTATTGGGAGTGAGTCACTCGCAGCAGTCATCTCTTGGATCCTCAGGCAGCCTCGCTTCTGAGGCACATGTTTAGGAAGTCATCAAATCCGCTGATGGCCCTGGGGATAGAATAAGCCCCATCCTGCAGCAGTTGCTGAAAAAAATCCAAGTGGCCAGCAGGGTCTGATCACCTCTTTTCCTGTAACTTCCTTGCATCTTTCTTCCTCCCTAGGAACGGGGGCAAAGTCCTTGTATTCCTAAACCTCACATCCTGACCCTTCCTTCCTGGAAGCAAATGCTCTCACCCTATTGTGGAAAGTGAAAGTCAAGATCCGCACCCCTCCAGGCCTCCTGGTCCAGGCATTGCTCAGGCTCTCCCCTCCTTAATCCTCCTGGGTTGTGGATTCTAGTGCAGATTCTGTGGACAGACAGCCTGACTCATACCCAGCTCATCCACTTACAAGCTGTGTGACTTTGCCTCAGTTCCTTAACCTCTCTGGGTCTCAGTTTCCTCATCTGTAAAGTGGGAATAATAATAGTGCCCACCTCACAGACTTGCTGAGAGGATTGGATGAGACACTTAACCTTGTGCTTAGGCCTCAGCTTCTGGTCTGCCACAGTGCCCAGATCCAGGGGTTCTATAAAATCCCGTAGAAAGGCCAGTGTGTCCTGACAAGGGACATTATAAGCCTCACTGCATTATTGCTTTTGTCAGCGGCGTTTGAACCAGAGCAACTCCATCTTGAATAGGGGCTGGGTAAAATGAGGCTGAGACCTACTGGGCTGCATTCCCAGACGGTTAAGGCATTCTAAGTCACAGGATGGGATAGGAGGTCAGCACAAGATACAGGACATAAGGACCTTGCTGATGAAACAGGTTGCAGTAAAGAAACCAGCCAAAACCCACCAAAAACAAGATGACAACAAGAGTGACCTCTGGTGGTCCTTACTGCTACACTCCCACCAGCGCCATGACAGTTTACAAATGCCATGGCCATGTCATGAAGTTACCCGGTATGGTCTAAAAAGGGAAGATATGACTAACTCACCCCTTGTCTAGCATATAATCAAGAAATAACCATAAAAATGGACAACCAGTGGCCCTCGGGGCTGCTCTGTCTATGGAGTAGCCATTCTTTTATTCCTCTACTTTCTTAATAAACTTGCTTTCACTTTATGGACTTGCCCTGAACTCTTTCTTGTGCGAGATCCAAGAACCCTCTTTTAGGCTCTGGATGAGGACCCCTTTCCTGTAACACTTTTAAGGGGACATGTCATAGGCCTTATAAACAGAGTATTTCAAAGTACTGACTTAAGTTGTGCTATCATCAGAAATTAACTATTCAAATGCAGTCAGTTTATCTGATTATAAGACAGTATTTCTGAGTTTGGGCATTTTGGTGGGCTGTCTGAAGTACCTACCAATGAGAAAAAATGAAATATCTAAAGCATTTGCATTATATTGGTCACCAGAGAGAATTAACATATTTAAGGCCAGGCATAGTGGCTCACACCTATAACCCCAGAAATCTGGGAGACCGAGGTGGGGAGACAGCTTGAAGCCAGGAGTTTGAGACCAGCCTGGCAATATAGCAAGACCCCATCTCTACAAAAAACAAAAAACTTAGCCAGGTGTAGTGGTTTGTGCTTGTAGTTCTAGCTGCTTAGGAGACTGAGGTGGGAGGATTGCTTGAGGCCAAGAGTTGGAGGCTTCATTGAGCTGTGAGTATAACTGCCCAGTGGGTTCATCTTGCCTGCTGCCTAGATAGAGCAGATTCATCAAGACAGGGAATTGCAACAGGAAAAGCATTTAATACACACAGAGCTAGCCAAATGTGAGATGAATTTTATTATTACTCAAATCAACCTCCCCAGCAATTCAGAGGCTAGGGTTTTTGAAGTGTAGTTTGGCAGGCACAGGGCGAAGGAAGGGGAAGGCTGACTCATTGGGGATGGAATCAGGGGTGTGGAAAACCGCCCTGGTGAGCACTGAACCACTTCTGGGCGGGAGCCACAGAGGAGGGTCTGGTCCAGGTGAGGCGATCGGCAAAAGCCTGAAAAGACATCTCAAAAGGCCCATCTTAGGTTCTACAACAGTGATGTTATCTGCAGGAGTAATTGGGGAAGATACAAATGCTGTGACTTCTGGAATAATGGTTGGTAATTATTTAACTACATCTGTATTCTAGCAGAATTCAAGCCCCTCTCATCCTCCTAACCTGGTGATCTTTTATTAGTTTTATAAAGACGAATTAATTTTGGACAGGGCTATTATCATTTAAACTATAAACTAAATTTCTCAACAAGTTAACTTGGCTTATGCCCAGGAATGACCAAGGGCAGTTTGAAGATTAAAGGCAAGATGGAGTTGGTTAGATGAGATCTCATTCACTGTCATAATTTTCTCACTGCTATGATTTTTGCAAAAGTGGTTTCATGATTATGCCACTGCTGTCCAGCCTAGGTGACAGAGTGGGCCCTGTCTCTAAAAAAAATTAAAACAAAATAAGTAAAAGTGATTGGTTCACTCTGTAGCACCTAGTGCAATCTCTTTCCCTAAGAGAGAGAGAGTCTCCGTTACCTCGCAGCCCATAGCAGCTGTTTGTCCGCAGCAAAACTAGGCAATCACTGTGGCAAAGCCTTGGGTTCTGGCCTCTGTGGCAGGTACTGGCAGTGGTGTGCTAGCTAGTGGCCCTCTGGAATACAGACAGGACCAATTCATAGCATCTGCCCATTTCCATGGTGTAAATATTCCCACCAAAGTGATTTCAGGTCACCAGAGTGACAACACTGACCTAGGTTGGAACAGGATACTCACATTCTGCTCTTACAAGCCTGTACCAGCGAAAGATGCCAGCCTGGGAATCAAATCTCTGTGGGAATTTGGTGGGTCCCTGCACTGCTCTGCTTGCCCATACAGGAGGCCAGCCCAGGTTGTCCTAGGGTCCTAGTGAAGTGGTGTCATTGTCTGGGGCAAATACCCAAGATTCGTTATCTCACAGCCATAGAAAACTAGGACACGGACACACAAGGAGCGAGCTTCAGAGTGGAAGTTTAATAGGCGAAAGAAAAAGAAAAGCTCTTTCCCGCAGAGAGAGGGGTCCTGAGGGGGTTTTCTGGTCTGTGGCAAAATGCAAGGGATTTTATAGATGAGCTTGAGGAGGTGGTGTCTGATTTACACAGCGCATGAAAGATTTGTTGGACCAAGTGTGCCATTTGCATAAGGCACAAAAAACTGGTTAGGACTCGGTGTGCCATTTGCATAGGGCATGAAAAAGTTGGCCGCCCTACTCTGATGTTTTATTATGCGGGTGTGTTCTCTACCTGGCAGGAGCCATGTTACCTGCTTCTTTACTATACATGTGGTGACAAAGAAAAGGGAAGATGGAGCCTCCGAACTGAACACGCCTGGCTTCCGGGTCGCCCTTTTGCCACAGCTGCCGGCATTCGCTCGTGCAAGCTTCCAGCTTGCTTATCTATGTCTGCAGTTCAATTTTTCAGGTTGCTTTTTGTTAGAAAATAAATTATTTGGGGGCTGGTTTTTGTTAAAAGGGAAATTCTGCCAAGGACTCTTACCCTCACTATCTGCCTAAATAATTTCTTTCTAGCTCCTCTACCACTAGGGCCCAATGCTGGGTATCTAAACAAACAGGAATGAAAGGATTGGTTAGTGGCGCTGCAGTGAGAAGTTGCTCTAGTGCATGCTTTGGTTAGATTTTCTCCCACTCAGCCAGAAGGTGGAAGGGCAGAGAAAGCCATTTGTGCACAGAAGCTGGGACAGAGCATCTAATTCTCTGGAGAACATCAAAACCAGCCCAGGCTGGTTGGGAGTCTTAGGGACATGAGGTAGGTGACATGTTCATGAGAGCATTGTTCTCATCAAAAGAAGGCTTGTTACATGGGGAGAAAGTGGAAGAGGGGTGTGTGTGTGTGTGTGTGTGTGCGCGTGCGTGCACAGGACTCACTGACGTCCCCGAGTAGGAATAGTGAAATTGAGGGTGCAAGACAAGGAGGAGATGGGAATTGTGTTCAGAGCCAGAGGGCGATGTTTTGGTTTTGGAGAAGTCATTGGTGGTCTTGGTGAGTCATGACATGACCTGGGGCATGTTCAGGGGACAGTGTGGCCAAGATGGAATGGGACTGTCATAAGTAAGGAGGAAGTCAACAGGCTGAGAGGGAAGCAGAGGGCCATGGGTCATTCCAAGGACAAGTGACTCAAGGCATGACATGATGTAACCAGGAGACCTAGAATTTTTTTAAAAACGAGATTTTTGAATGAAGGTAAAGGTAATGTTCTGGAAAAACAAGTAAAGCAGTAAAGGACTAATCCTGCTTCAAGCACTGTGGCTTGGCGGGCTTTGGGGGCGAGAGTGGCTTTGTGCTGTCAGAGAAAGAGGGAGAATCATGAGTAAGAAGCAGCGGAAGTGAAGGCAGAGGTGCACTTTAGCCCCATGCCATGCTTGCCACCCTAACAGCCTTTCAGGCAAGTCAGCATGCCCTTGGTTTCCTGGGAAACTCCAGGGGCTCTCCCAGGTGGAGTCGGGGCTGAACACATCCCCTGGACCCACGTGGACTTTCCAGGATCTGAGTTCATGGCACTAATTGCTGGTTTATCCTTTTCTCCTCCAAGGAAATTCTTATGGCTGGGAAGATTCCCTCTGATATTTTAGAAGAACATAATAATTAAGCATTTTAAGGGGAGGAGGCTTGTAGAAGTTCAAATTAGATGCTATATGGGGAAATTATAGCTGCTGCAGCCAAGAAGCAGCAGCAAGAAAGGCTGTCAGCGAGAAGTTGCGAGCAATGGAGACAGGAATGGGCCCGCTTTGGACCAGCAAGGCCAGGTGTGCTTCTCAACCTTCCTGCACCTCTGCCCATTCCATCTCAGGTCCAGGCACTGCCCAGGGCCCAACAGACCAGAGAGCAGCTGGATTCTCATCTCCCAAAACCACACAAGAAGTCCTGGCCTTCTCAGATGGTTGGCATGAAGCCCCACTCCACTGACCACCTTCCTCCTGTGTCTACCCCACCAGCAAATCATGGGCAAGGAGGGCCATGTGGCTGCTGGTGAAATGGGAGAGTTCTCTGATTCCCCTCGCAGGGCGTGCGACAGGGGTGTTGCCTATTTGGTCACCCTGCAGGACAAACCACTGCGGGGAGCATGCAGACAGGCAGGTACAAAGGCCGGGGCGAGTGCTTTTGGGCTCCCACCCCAGGCAGCATCGAGGGGCGGATGTCCGAGCCTCCCGAAGCCCAAGTGAGCATGTGTTACAGGCGCTTTCAGGTTTGCCGTCTGCAGATGGCTTATGTGTTAATCAGCTCAATGGACAAAGTGTGACAGCTTTCTCTATCTGGAGCTCTTGCCTAGTGTGCTGGAAAAATCGGATCGCACACGGTCTCAAAGGATGCGTGCAAGGTTTTACTGAGTGGTGGAGGTGCCTCTCAGCAAGATGGATGGAGAGCTGGGAGGAGGCACGGACGGAGTGGGAAGGTGGTCTTCCCCTGAAGTCCAGCTCTTCTCGGCCCATTCCGTCCTTCTCTGCCGTGCTGCCCCACTGCTTTTTGTTGCTCTATTCCTCTGCTCCTCTCTGTGTTCAGCCTGTGTGTCTGAGCCTGCTAAGGTCTGGGGTTTATATGGGCACAGGATGGGGGGCATGGCAGGCCAGAGTGGTCTTGGAAAACGCAACATTTGGGCACAAAAACAGGAGTGCTTGTTCTCACTTAGGTCCGCAGGCACAGGCCTGAGGGCGGAGCCCTGGCAAGGGACCCTGCCCTTCTCTATCCAGCACTTCCCTGCCCCTGTGTCTGCACTACTGGGTCTTCCCCCTGAGCTGTCCAGGCTGTTTTCAGGAGCCAGTGGTGAGGAATCTCAAGATGGGAAGATAGTGCCTCCTCCCTCCTCCCAGGCCTCCAGGAGGCCATCCTCCAGGGCAGAGGACAGAGGAGGGGAGATTCCTGCTGGTGCTCTCTGCTGCAGTGTAGGCTCTGAGGTAGGCCCAGGAATTCATGCCATCCAAAGGAGGAGGACCCAGGAATTCTGTTGGCCTCACACCTTCTGTCCAGAGCAGCAGTTCTGGGGACAGAGAAGTGCGGGGTGTGGGGCTCCCGAGGCTGTGTGTCTACATCTCATCACTTCTGGACTGTCGAGACTGACCATTGGTGACTTTACCTCCTGTCTGCACTGTGCCGGCAAAGGTGAAGCCCAAATCCTGGGGCAGAACAGTTCTTGCTCAGGGAGGGCGGGCTCTGGCCGTGGTGGGCTCCGGATGTGGTTGGGCCCGGGGCATGGTTGGGCTCTGCGCCTGAGTCTCCCTACAGCTCCCATGTGTGCGCCTCCTCCTCACTGAGACAGAGTCTCTGCAGTGTTTAAAGGTGGGGATAACATGTTTTGCTCAGTGGCTTTGGGGACTGGGTGTTTCTCCTCTCAAACAACATTGGGAGCCTTCTGGGCCTTTGGCCCTGCCTGCCTCTGCATGGCTGTTTATGGGATTCCTGTAACCAGGCAGACCCATTTCCAGATTCGTAGAGGATGGCAGCCCGCCTGTGTAAATGCCATGGTTGCCTGACATGGATTGGCACTGGGGCTGGCCCAAGGCCCCAGGGCCCTGCTTGGCATCGGCTGCCCCTGAGCTGCTCACTTTATTTGGCATTCGCAGAGGGGCCTTTGTACGGTCAGCAGCATGCACAGAGCTCTCTAGGCCATGATCATGATGGAGTCAGGTCGGAGCAGGGACCCAAAAGCAGCTGCAAGGCCGGGTCCCTGGGGCACAGAGGAATGTGTGGAGTCTGGTGGGGGGCTGTCAAGTCCAGGTTGCTTATTACAGACCACGCAGGGGACACAGGAATCCAGATGGCAAGATCTCAGGGTCAGAAGAAGCAGCAGGTGGTGGGGAAATTGGACCAGAAAGGCCAAGTCAGTGTCCACCATCCCTTCATACAAGGGGTCCTGGAGAGTCTCAGCCCAGCAGGTAGGAGACTGTGCTCACAGGACCCCTGGGAAGAATGTCTCAGGCCTGACATATTTTGTGATCAGGCCAAGATTAGGATGAGGCGAGTGAGGAGCAAGGATGTCAACTCTAAGGAGGCATCACTCCCAGGACCAGCCTGCCGTTGCATGGCCCTGAGACCTAGGAGAGGAGCTTCCTTCAATTCTGCACCTTGGCACCTCCCTCACCTCCCCTCAACCCTAGCCCTGCAGGTTGTGCCTTTGCTAACCCAGACGGCTGCCCCTTTGGTTCCACATAACAGCACCGACGGGCTGAGTTCACAGATTCTGGGGGTGGTTGGGGTCTCTACCTGGGTTTAGGCACCCTTCCTGGTGGGATCTTTCAACACGTTCTCAACAACTACTTCCCTGGGTCAGGGAAGGGCATCCATTTATCCAGCTGCCCAAAACAGATCCTTGGGACTCAGTTCCTCCTCTTTTTTCCTTCCCACTGAGACAGCTGGGCCAGGTTCCTAACTGGTCTCCCTCTCTCCAGCCCTGCCCCTCGAATCCATTCCTGGCCTTCCTAAAACTCAGATCTAATGTCATCTCTCCCATGAGTCTTGGAGAGGACATGGCCCAGTCTATAAAGGGGTGCCATACAGTTCTTCATTGAACATTGCTTAGTTTTCTGACTCTAAAATTAATAATTAAGGAAACACAAGGAAAGACAGAAAAATAGAAAGAGGTGGATTACTCATTTTGGCCCTATGAAACCAGACGCAGCCACAATACTTGCTTGGCCAATGAACGCTCAGTGGAGGTGATGTGTGTCACCTCACTGGACAGAGGCTTCCAGAGCCAGTGTGTGATTTTCCATGTGCTCTTTTCCCGCTCTGAGAGTATGTCTGTGTCTGATATAAGCAAGACCTCTTGCCCCTGAAATTCTCTGCATGGAGAGACTCAGGCACAACCCCTGATGAGCCTCCTGGCTGGGCCAGTTAACTTTGTACAACAGGCACAAAGCTCGCTCCAGCAGAGACGCTGATTCTGGTCAGCAGCAAGAGGATGTGGATGGCTTCAATCATGCCGTTTCCACTTCTGGAAAGAGAACTCATTCACTGGCAACATTTCCATTGTGTTACCGGGCAGCATCCCAGCTGTTGAGGACACGAAGTGGACAAAACAGGCGAGCAATGAGGGTCCTGCTCTTTTGGAGCCTACCTCCTTGGGGGACCCAGACACACAAGTAAATAAAACAATGTGTTAATTGCAGATGGCGCGGAGTGCTTTGATGAAAATAGAACTGAGCAGTGCACATGAAGGGGTGACAGGAGACCAGAGGGGTGTCAAGGGCCTCTCCTGAGCTGAGAATGGAATGAGGATAAGGAGTCAGCCAGGCGAGGAGGGAGAAGAACACCCCAGGGCTAAGACACATTTGGCATGCTTGAGGGACAGAGAGGGGTCCTGTGTGTTGCTGCAGTGTCATGGGCAAGGGGCAGGGGGAGGGGAAGGTTGGAGGGAGCAGCAAGGGAAGATCATGGGGACCACATACACAGCTGGGATGGCTTCTAAGTGCTGTTGGGAAGTTCTTTTTTTTTTTTTCTTTTTTTTTTTTCTTTTTTTGAGACAGTCTCATTCTGTCACCTAGGTTGGAGTGCAGTGGTGCAATCTTGGCTCACTGCAACCTCCACCTTCCGAGTTCAAGCGATTTTCCCACCTCTGCCTCCTGAGTAGCTGGGATTACAAGCATGCACCACCATGCCTGGCTATTTTTAGCATTTTTAGTAGAGATGGGGTTTCACCGTGTTGTCAAGGCTGGTCTCAAACTCCTGATCTCAAGGGATCTGCCTGCCTCGGCCTCCCAAAGTGCTGGGATTACAGGCATGAGCCACCGCGCCAGGCCATGTTGGCAAGTTCTTAGAGGGCTTGTAGCACAGCAGTGACGTCCTCTGATTACCCATTGGCTATTGGTAGAATTGGCTATAGGACTGAGAGAGAGAGAGTGATGGTTTTGACTAGGAATGTGGCAGTGAAAGGGAGAGAAGTAAACACATTTGGGAAGTACTTTGGATGTAGCGTCTGATGAGGCTTGAAAAGGAATTGTTTGTGGAAGGTGACGCCAGAGCAATCAAGAATAACTCCTGTGCTTTCACCTTGAGAAAGTCCAAATGTCATGAAGAGCCAGACAGCAGTGGAATCTCTAAATGGAAATAGCAAGAGATTTTGTTCCCTCTCAGTTTTCCTGAGAGGTCTTTCTTCATGAAGTTGGGTAGGACACCGGGCCCCTGAGGCTCTTGTCCCCCCTCATCACTCTTTTTTCTTTTGACTGGAGAAGTGTCCACATGAGTCTGTGGGAGGCAAGGGTTGGGGGTTGGGAGGAGGAGGAGAGGGAGAGCTCACCTGTCTGCTTCCCACCGCATGCCCAGAGGCTGTGGTTTGTGACTGTTGGTTTTGACAGTCTCTACTGGCATCTGATCAAGCTGGAGAAGATCAGGAGGTTAATTTTGCCCTGAAGGCAGGCATTATGCCTGGCATCTATGCAAGAATTTAGAGCATGTTGAGAGCTCTCTGATGTCCAGTTTTGAGTGGAAGGGCTCCTAAGGCTACACTAGAAATAGGATTTGCCTTGGCCTCAAAGTCGTTGGACACTCCACAGGCTGACCAACAGGGGTAAAGGGGGCTCTTAGAAGTTCCTAAAGCCCCCAATGAGGTATTTGTCTGGGCAGAGCTTTGAGGAGCACAGCAGCTGTGCCTGGCTTGCTCCCTAAGGATTTAGGGCTAACCCTGGGTTCAGGTTCCTCTTTGCCAAGAGGGAGAATACCTGTTCTTACTCCTGTTCTCAAGACCTTGTGGGGAGAATGATTAAAGAACTAATAAAATGATGGGTAAAGACGCTGGGGTGGGGAGAGGCAGACTTGGTTAGGAGCATGGGTAAGAGGTGTTCTGCCAAGATATATTAAAATTGTTCCTTTCGGCCGGGCGCAGTGGCTCACGTCTGTAATCCCAGCACTCTGGGAGGCCGAGGCAGGCGGATCACCAACCAGATCAGGAGGTCAACACCATCCTGGCCAACATGGTGAAACCCCGTCTCTACCAAAATACAAAAAATTAGCCAGGCGTGGTGGTATGCACCTGTAGTCCCAGCTACTCGGGAGGCTGAGGCAGGGGCATCGCTTGAACCCAGGAAGCAGAGGTTGCAGTGAGCCAAGATTGCACCACTGCACTCCAGCCTGGCAACAGGCAAGACTCTATCTCAAAAAAAAAAATTGTTCCTTCGATACCAGTTCCTATGTTTGGCTGTTGGCTTTGAATGTGGGAATGAAGCAACAATACATGACGTAGTTATAATACAGTAAACTGGTCTTTTTTATGTTTCTCCTCTTACTTTATCATGTTTAAACAAACAAACAAAATGAACAAAAACCCCTAGGTTAAACAATATAATTCTCATTTAAAAAATTCAAACAGTTCAAATGTCCCACAACTATTTGGTCTCATTACCCAGAGTTAACTACCAGTGACAAAAACATTCTTCTAGACATTTTTGATGGATAAAAAATCATAGTTGTCAGGCACGGTGGCTCACACCTGTAATCCCAGCACTCTGGGAGGCCGAGGCAGGAGGATCACTTGAGGCCAGGAGTTCGAGACTAGCCTGGACTACTTGGTGAAACCTTGTCTCTACTAAAAATATAAAAATCAACCAGGTGTGGTGGCACATGCCCGTAATCCCAGGTACTTGGGAGACTGAGGCACAAGGATCGCTTGAACCCAGGAGGTGGAGGTTGCAGTGAGCCAAGATCACACCACTGCCCTCCAGCCTGGGCTACAAGAGCAAGACCCTATCTCAAAAAAAAAAAAAAATCATAGTTTATACATAATTAAATATACACATAGATATATATATAAAATAAGTATTTTAAAATGAATATGCCAGCAAATTGTAAGGCTCTTTTGCATCTTCTTATTTTTTTTACATAACTTTTTAGAATGTTTTATATCAACATACATAAATCACCTTTCTTTTCAGTGACTGACAAGTACTCCATCTAACGGATATACTATTATTTTCTTTTTTTTTTTTTTTTTTTTTTTTTTTGAGACGGAGTCTCCCTCTGTCGCCCAGGCTGGAGTGCAGTGGCCAGATCTCAGCTCACTGCAAGCTCCGCCTCCGGGTTTACATCATTCTCCTGCCTCAGCCTCCCGAGTAGCTGGGACTACAGGCGCCCGCCACCTCGCCCGGCTAGTTTTTTGTGTTTTTTAGTAGAGACGAGGTTTCACCGTGTTAGCCAGGACGGTCTCGATCTCCTGACCTCGTGATCCTCCTGTCTCGGCCTCCCAAAGTGCTGGGATTACAGGCTTGAGCCACCGCACCCCGCCTATACTATTATTTTCTTATCTAGTTCCCTACAATGCATAGTTAGGTTATTTCTAGTTCTTTGATGCTGCAAGAATCAAATCAATGAACACACACAAAACCACACATAAAGTATTAAAAAGTAAAACGGTGGCTCACCCCTGTAATCCCAGCACTTTGGCAGGCCGACGTGGGTGGATCCCTTGAGGTCAGGAGTTCGAGACTAGCCTGGCCAACATGGTGAAACCCCATCTCTACTAAAATTACCAACATTATCTGGGACTGGTGGGCACTTGTAATCCCAGCTACTCTGGAGGCTGAGGCAGGAGGATCGCTTGAATCCAGGAGGTGGAGGTTGTGGTGAGCCGAGATTGTACCACTGCACTCTAGCCTGGGTGACAGTGAGACTCAGTCTTAAAAAAAATAAAAAATAAAAAATAAATAAAAAATGAAAAGTAAAATGAACAAAGACTGTTTCACTCATTAGTAAATGAGAGAACCAGTAAGATGGGGCCTTGTAACCTCTAAGAATGAAAACTAAAAGATGAACAGTGGTTGGCAATGCTCTTGGGGTGCCTGACAGAAACAGACTCATATCCCTTCTGACAGGTGATGACTTTACTCCAGGCTAGGAGTCCTCTCATAAGCCTATAAGTATGAACTCACTGGCCTGAGCAACATGGTGAAACCCAGTCTCTACAAAAAATACAAAAGATTGGCTGAGCATGCTGGTATATGCCTGTGGTCCCAGCTACTCGGGAGACTGAGGCAGGAGAACCACTTGAGCCCAGGAGGCAGAGGTTGCAGTGAGCCGAGATCACACCACTGCACTCCAGCCTGGGAAACCATAGTGAGACCTTGTGTCAAAAAATATATATATGAGCTCAAAATTTCAAATGAAAAATAAGCTACAAAGAACAAGAACCAGCAAAAACAACAACTAAGAATTAAATTCCCAAGAAAATAAAATATTCACATTATCAAATGTAGATTATAAAATAGATATGCCTAAACTTACTACAGAAACTTAAAAGTAAAGTTGAAAATACGAGAAAAAGGCCAGGCGTGGTGGCTCATGCCTGTAATCCCAGCACACTGGGAGGCTGAGGCAGGCAAATCACCAGGTCAGGAGTTCGAGAACAGCCTGGCCAACATGATGAAACCCTGTCTCTACTAAAAATTAAAAAAAATAGCTGGGTGTAGTGGCAGGCACCTGTAATCCCAGCTACTTGAGAGGCTGAGGCAGGAGAATCGCTTGAAGCAGGAGGCAGAGGTTACAGTGAGCCAAGATTGCACCACTGCACTTCAGCCCAGGTGACAGAGTGAGACTCCGTTTCACAAAAAACAAAACTAAACAACAAACAAACAAAAAACACAAGAAAAGGATAAGCTTACTCTCTCTATAAAAAAATACCAGGTCAATTGAAAAATAAAATACTTCTAAAAATTAAGAAAAGTAGCCAGAGGAATTTAAAAACACAACAGAAAGAGTAAATAACAGAAAAGATAATTAATTACCTGGAAGATATATCTGAAAAATTACTCAAAACTTGGTGCAAAGAAGAAAGATGATGGTGGCTGGTGCAGTGGCTGTGCCTATAATCCCAGCACTTTGAGAGGCTGAGGTGAGTGGATCACTTGAGCCCAGGAGTTTTTTGCTTGTTTTTTTTTTTTTTTTTTTTTTGAGACGGAGTCTCGCTCTGTCGTCCAGGCTGGAGTGCAGTGGCCGGATCTCAGCTCACTGCAAGCTCCACCTCCCAGGTTCACGCCATTCTCCTGCCTCAGCCTCCCGAGTAGCTGGGACTACAGGCGTCCGCCACCTCACCCGGCTAGTTTTTTTTTGTATTTCAGTAGAGACGGGGTTTCACCGTGTTAGCCAGGATGGTCTCAATCTCCTGACCTTGTGATCCGCCTGTCTCGGCCTCCCAAAGTGCTGGGATTACAGGCTTGAGCCACCGCGCCCGGCCGAGCCCAGGAGTTTTAGACCAGCCTGGGCAACATAGCAAAACCCTGTCTCTACCAAAAAAAAAAAAAACCCAAAACACAAAAAACAAAAATTAGTTGGGCATAGTGTCATGTGCCCGTAGTTCCTGGGTCTCTTCTCATGTATCGTAGGAGGGACCCAGTAGGAGGTAAATGAATCTCTGGGATGGGTTTTTCCCATTCTGTTCTCGTGATAGTGAACAAGTCTCACAAGATCTGATAGTTTTATAAAAGGGAGTTCCCCTGCACAGGCTGTCTTGCCTGCCTCCATGTAGGACATGCCTTTGCTCCTCCTTAGGAGGATCACTTGAGACCAGGAAGTCAAGGCTATAGTGAGCCATGATCATGCCACTGCACTGCAGCCCGGACAAGAGAGTAAGATCCTGTCTCAAAAAAAAAAAAAAAGCAAACAAAAGAAGAAGAAAAGGCAGATGGAAAATATGAAGAAGAAATGAATAACATGGAGGATATTATAAAATGATCAAATATACATATAACTAGAGTGCCAGAAAGAGACAATAGAGATTGGGAGAGGGACAATGTTCAATGATATTTTTGCTTTTTTCTGAGAATGCTCCCAAATTGATGAAAGACATGAATTCTGAGATTCAGGAAATAATGAATCATCAGCAGGATAAATATAAATAAATTTACATCAAGATGCATTGGAGGGAGCACTATGGAGATCTGCCAAATGCCAGCCAAGGACCCCTCCACCTTACTCGTGTCCTTTTAAATTCTTGTGCTAAATTCAGTAACAGCAGCAACAATAAGGATACCTTATTTTCATTTAGCATTTTATGTTGTATGAAGTCTTTTATAGTCTATAAATATATCAAACGTAAGACCTTTGACAGATGAGGAGATGCATGTCAAAGATTAGGAGACCTAGTTCAAGGCCAGCTCACTTGGCAGCAGATTAAAGCATCAGTGCTTGGTCTGCTAACTGGGACCCTTCCCGCTTTGTGCTCCCACGAAAAAGTTTCTGAGTTCCTTGGAAGCTGCTTCCAATGACAGAGACAGCTGCACATTAGGGGCTATTAAGTAGGGTCTGGGAAAGAGACAATTTCCTGATATGGGGAGGGTCCCAGGTTACAAGGCGGATTACATCAGAACTTGCCCTCAGTTTCAGAAAACTAGAGATGCCTCCTGTCTTGGATAGAAAGAGCTGTTGAGTTGGGGAAGGACTCTGGGCTGTGGAAGAACCTCTTTAGCTTAAGGAAGAACTCAGCCAGTGAATCAGTTGTAAGGCTCTTTTGCTCTTACTTTCCTTTCTCTGAGAGATGTTGGTGTGGCTGTGGTTTCTGCCATTGGCTGTGGTGTGTTATGAAAGAACAGTGGGCAAAAACAGAAGTTATGGGTCAGGTTCTGGTTTTGTCCTTTGGACTCATACTGGGCTTTGTTTACTTAAGAGGGAGGTTGCTTCTAACAGGAGCAGTGTGTGTCCTTGGAAGTGGGGGGTGATTATAGTTTAAAAGTGATCTAGAAGACTTCCAACTTACTATTGAGGTTGTCACTGAATCTAACATTTCTCTAAAAAAATGAAAAGAAGGTGTGAGCTTTTCTGATTGTCAAAATGGGACATGGATGAGAAAAGGTTAAAAAACACAGAATAGGAAGCTCTTGTTGATGGGTGTGTTAGCTTGTTTTCATGCTACTAATAAAGACATACCCAAGGCTGGATAATTTATAAAGAAAAGGAGGTTCAAAGGACTCACAGTTCCACATGACTGGGGAGGCCTCACAATCATGGCAGAAGGCAAAGGAGGAGCAAAGGCATGTCCTACTTGGAGGCAGGCAAGAGAACCTGTGCAGGGGAACTCGTTTTTATAAAACCATCAGATCTCATGAGACTTATTCACTATCATGAGAACAGCAAGGGAAAAACCCGTCCCTGTGATTCAATTACCTTCCACTGGGTCCCTCCCACAACACATGGGAATTATGGGACCTACAATTCAAGATGAGATTTGGGTGGGGACACAGCCAAACCATATTAGTGAGTCAAAATGATATATTGAAGTTCTAACCCTCAGCATCTCAAAATGTGATCTTTTGGAAAATAGAATCACAGCAGATGTAGTTAGTTATATTAAGATCAAGTCATACCAGAGTAGAGTGGACCCCTACTCCATGCGACTGGTGTCCTTACAAGAAGACAGGGACACGGGGAGAACCATCTCTAAAGACTGAAGATTGGAGTGATGCAGCTACAAGCCAAGGGATGTCAAAGATTGCCAGTAAACCACCTGAAACTAGGAAGAGGAAAGGAAGACTTGCCCTATAGGTATCAGGGAGTGTGGCCCTGCTGACACCTTAACTTTGGACTTAAGAATTGTGAGATGATAAATTTCTTTGGTTTTGGTTTTATGTACCCAGTTTGTGGTACCTAGTTATAGCAGTCTTCAGAAATGAGCACAGTGGGCATGTGTGACTTTGAATCTCTTAACATTTCTCTAAAAAAATGAGAAGAAGGTGTGAGCTTTTCTGATTGTCAAAATGAGACATGGAATTGTCCCATGGGACACAGGATGTATGTATATACAAAAGGGAGTTTATCAGGGAGAACTGGCTCACATGATCACTAGGCGAAGTCCCGCGGGAGGCTGTCTGGAAGCTGGGGAAGAAAGAAGCCACTGATGGCTCAGTATGAGTCCAAAAGCCTCAAAAGCAGAGAAGCTGACAGTGCAGACTTCAGTCTGTGGCTGAAGGTCCAAGAACCTCCGGCAAAGTCCAAGAATCCCAAGGCTGAAGAACCTGGAGGCTGATGTTCAAGGGCAGGAGGAGCAGAAGGAAGCATCCAGCATGGGGGAAAGAAAGCAGCCAGAAGACCCAGCAAGCCAGCCTATCCCACCTTCTTCTGCCTGCTTTGTTTTAGTTGCACTAGCAGCCGATTGGATGGTGCCCACCCTCACTGAGGGTGGATCTGCCTCTCCCAGTTCACTGACTCAAATGTCAGTCTCCTCTGGCAACAACCTCAACACCCTCACAGACACACCCAGAAACAATACTTTATCAGCTGTCTAGGCATCCTTCAGTCCATTCAAGTTGACCCCAATAGTAAGCATCACAGGACTAGATACTCTTTTCCCAACTCCAGGCAACTTGACTGTGAGGATGTCCCCTAAACACAGCCAATTGGATATTCCTGCCACTATTTCTGAATTTGGAGGAAGTAAACCAAGCCTCCAGGTTAGTTAGAGACTTTTTAAAATAGTAACTGTGGCAAAGTGGACAGTCTGATGGCTCAGCAGCTGGTGCCCTGCAGTGTCACCAGGACAGTTAGCATGGTCCTGCTGGCTGCTGTAGCAACATTCCAGCTGACACCGTTCCCCTGCTCCCAACTATTTCCTGCCTGGGCATGTTTTCTGGCCTTCCCATGATTCTATGAGCTACTGACCCTTCTCTACTATGTTAACCAGAGCCAATTTCTGTTCTTTGGAACAGAACACTGACTAGTGCTTTACAATCTGTAAAGGATGAATACTCTCCATGCTTTTTATTTTTATTTATTTTATCTTTTTATAATTTTTATTTTATTTATTTATTTGAGACAGAGTCTTGCTCTGTCACCAGGCTGGAGTGCAGTAGCTCAATCTTGGCTTACCACAACCTCTGCATCCCAGGTTCAAGAGATTCTCCTGCCTCAGCCTCCCGAGTAGCTGAGACTATAGGTGTGTGCCACCATGGCTGGCTAATTTTTGTATTTTTAGTAGAGACAAGGTTTCACCATTTTAGTCATACTGGTCTCGAACTTTTGACCTAGTGATCTGCCCGCTTCGGCCTCCCAAAGTGCTGGGATTACAGGAGTGAGCCACTGCACCCAGCCTGCTTTTTATTTTTAAGTATCAGCTAACATTTGACTTAGAATCCACAGAGTGCCAATTCCTAATCAAGGGGGCAGTGCTCAAAGGCAGGCTATGGGTTGATTCTCCTGGGGTGGGGAGGGGTGGGGAGATGCATGCAGTAGGCAGAGAAACCAGATTTTCAGCATGACAGGTGAGCCTTGGGGGCATGGTCACATGGGCTAGAAGAAAATTCAGAAATCATCTCATCCAATCCCTTCCCTTCCGTCAGAAATTGTGAAAGACTGATGACATGTGCAAAAAAAGATGACTGAGTATCCTATGTAGTGTACTTTCCAAGGAATCTGCCTTTCATTATCTCAGAGCTATTTTACAACTCTAAGTTGTAGAAAATTGGCAATAATGCAAATGGTTTTTTGCTTGCAAAGAAGCAAATTAAAACAGTGGAATGCAACTGATTATTGACCTGTTTTGGATCTCTCTGTAAATTCATTTCGGCGTTCTTTATATACGTATGTATATAAAATATAAATATATAATTGTGTATATGTGTGTGTATATACATACAGACACAACATCATATTGGTTTCCTCATTAATTAGTGAGTTAAATAAATATTTGACACATATTTATTGCATTCATTGTATTAATACGAGAGTTATGATTAAATCTCTTTTATGTAACAAATGAGGGATGTGGATCCTGAGGGTGCAGCACACATTGACCTACTTACCCAAGGTCAATGTGCTAGTCTGGGTCCTCCAAGAAGCAGAGACCAAGATGGGATTAAACCTGCATAGATTTTATTAGGGGAAATACCTGTGAGAGAAAATGGGAAGGGGAAGGGGAAAGAGAAGAGAAGAATCATCAGACCATAGTGTGAGTCTGACCCTGAATGAAGGAAAGTGTGAAGGAACCTCTAATAGAAGCCTTCCAGACCTTCGTGCATCTAAGAAAGACTCTTCAAGACCATCCAGAGCCCTGGGCAAATCAGCCATCAGAGGGGCTTTATGTTTCCTGACTCTTTCTGGAATTCCTTAACACTGCTCTCTTTTTTCTTTTTTTTTTTTTTGAGACAGAGTCTCACCCTCTGGCCCAATCTGGAGTGCAGTGGCGTGATCTCAGCTCACCACAACCTCAGCCTCCTGGGTTCAAGTGATTGTCCTGCCTCAGCCTCCCGAGTAGCTGGGACTACAGGTGTGCACCACCATGCCAGGCTAATTTTTGTATTTTTAGTAGAGACAGGGTTTCACTATGTTGGCCAGGCTGGTCTCAAACTCCTGACCTCGTGATCCACCTGCCTCAGCCTCCCAAAGTGCTGGGATTACAGGGATGAGCCACTGAGCCTGGCAAGCACTGCTCTCTTTCATTTTTGTGCATTCCTACCTGTTTCATGCATCTCCACAATGGGACTTGAATATCTGAGGTCTCCACCGTGTGGAAGAGGGGGTTCTGGGAATGGTCACAAGGCTGTGGATGTGGAACATGCTTTCTGACCATAATATGGCACTGTCTCAGGTTAAGCCTAATAGATCTTGCCCCCCTTCCACACTAGAGAGTCTGTTTCTGAGGCCACAGGAGTGCAGCTGTGGTCTGGGTAAAACACGTTGGGAGAGACTAGCAAGGACCAGTTCTATGCATCCAAAAGACCTGGGGTCTTGTTGTGCTCCTCAGCGTGGAGGATCCATGATGGACTCCAGGCATAGCCAGCTTGCATCAATCAGTGGAGATCCCTTTGGTGCTTATATGTCCCCTGGATAGACCCCATGAACATTCCAGAACCCCCAACATCTCGACTAGGCAGCTTCCTGTGCATTAGGAACAGAATCTTTCTTCCCTGAGGAATCTTAGTTCCCAAATGCTATGAGAGGAAGGACATTGCCCACAGGGTGGGTCAGAGACCTCCACAGATTTACGTGTCTGTTCCCTTATCAAGCAGGCCCTCAGCCTAGCAGTGCAGAGAGGACATGGATCTTCCGGAGATGCCCACTGTCTATGAGAGAGAAAGACCAAGAAATCGCTGGAGGACTGGGTGAGCAGTCCTATGAACCTGAGAGGGCTGTCCGACTCAGGAAAGACACTCTGAAGGAGGTGACATTTCAGCTGGGTCAGGAAGGACAAATAGGAAGTGGCCTGTGAAGAAGCAGGAGTGAAGGGCCAAAATGTGGGACCGTGGGAGGAAGAGGGGACAGGAAAGTTGTGGGGAACATTGGGTGGGTGTAGGTGGAAAGTGAGGGATGAATTTGAGGAGACAAGGAGGATGGAAAGGGTCCTGAATGCCACACCAAAGCATGTCACCTGGAAGCCAGGGGCATTGAAGGGTTTTAAGTACATGATGACACCATGAGATTTGCATCTGCTCTGGTCACACGCTAATCTGCTTTCTCTTAGTCTGACTTTGAGTGAGCTCATGGAGTAACCAATGCAAAGGGGTGGCCTGAGAAGGACTCCGTGCTTCTATATTTGAGTCCTTGTGGACAGACTGTAACCTAATAGGCAGACAAGATTGAGAACCTAACTTAGGAATATGCACCTGTAACAACTGCTGAGTCTTGGCCAATCCCAGCAGCCATACTTCAGTCACTCATACGTTGCTGAGTGTTCAAACTGTGTTCAAATAAGGCAAAAGCCAACCTGTAACCAGTCCAGCTGTTTCTGCAGCTCACCGCCGATTTCTGTACGTCACTTCCCTTTTGTTGTCTATAAATTTGTTCTGACTATGAGGCATCCCTGGAGTCTGTGTGAATCTGCTGTGATTCTGGGGGCTGCCCGATTCACGAATTGTTCATTGCTCAACTAAACGCCTTTAAATTTAATTCGGCTGAAGTTTTTCTTTTAACAGAGGGTTGCGCCAACTCTCCAGAAAGAGCCCTTCTTTTACTCATTTCTAGCAGACTTGCTCTCCCCTGTGGGATTCAGGGCAAGGGCTCACAGAGGGGCCCCCATACCATATGTCTAAATATTTAAAAGTTATAAGAAGCCAACAAACCATTACATATAATGTGTTCTAGTCTCCATCCTTCACAAATACACTTTAAAAAAAAATGAAACAGGGTCTTGCTCTGTCACCCAGGCTGGAGTTCAGTGGTGCAATCACGGCTTACTGCAGCCTCGACCTCCTGAGCTCACGTGATCCTCCCACCTCAGCCTCCCAAGTAGCTGGAACTATAGGAGTGTGCCATTATACCAGGGTGATTTTTAAATTTTACTTTCATAGAGATGGGGTCTCACTATGTTGCCCGTGCTGTCTTGAAACCCTGGCCTCAATCCTCTGGTTTTGGCCTCCCAAATCTCTGGGATTACACACGGGAGACATTGCACCTAGCTCAAATATGCTTTTTCTTTTGAGATGGAGTCTTGCCCTGTTGCCCAGGCTGGAGTGCAGTGGCACAATCTCAGCTCACTGCAGCCTCTGCCTCCAGGATTCAAGCGATTCTCCCATCTCAGCCTCCCTAATAGCTGGGATTACCGGCACCCACCATCATGCCTGGCTAATTTTTGTATTTTTCTTGGAATGGGTTTTCATCATGTTGGCCAGGCTGGTCTTGAACTCCTGACCTCAGGTGATCTGCCTGCCTCAGCCTCCCAAAGTGCTGGGATTACAGGTGTGAGTCACCATGCCCGGCTTCAACTATGCTTTTGTATCAACCTGGAAAGCCAGATTGGAGGTTAGACTTGTCGATTCTCTGGAGTTCTGTGTCAGAAGCCAGAGGCGCAAGAAGCACTGGCCACAGCCCCTCTTTATCTTCCTAGCCTCTCTTTCCAGCACCCTGGGCCCACATGTCTCAGCTCTGCTCACATCCGCACAAATACTGCTTTTTGGCCATCACTTGGGAGAGACAGGCCTGGAGAAGAGTCTCATGCAGGGCCTGGAAGCTGACTTGGGGCCCTTTGGATAGATAATTTGGGGGTCCTGGGTCCACCAACCATGGTCTAGGTTCTAGAAAACAGAGCCTGGGTTCTAGTAGTAACATCCTGTTGGTCCTATGGACTCTTCTTCTGCTGAGAAGGACTGTGGCCTGAGGAGGATGAAGGGGGGCCTTGTAAAGCTTGGGTCTCAGGCAGAAACCCCCTCTTGTGGAAGGGTGGAAGGGAAGACCCCCTAGGCCTTTCGTAGCACAAAGAAAAAGTGGGAGTGACCCCTGTGGGCCGTGGCTTAGGGTCTCTGCAGAGTTTTTCCACTGGAAGCAGTGCAGAGCCCCCTAGTTGGGGTCCCATGCCACTCACAAAATTCTTCCACTTCCACTTCTACCTCAAGCCGCCTGGCTGACAGTACTCCTCTTTACACCTCTTTCATGCGCTGTCAGGACTGTGTTTGGTGCTGCCTGGGCCCTGCGAGAGGGGGACCCAGAGCAGGAGGGAGTAACCGTGCAGCAGCCACCTTCCCAGGGCCGCCTGTTCTCTCTCACGTTTCTCTTTAAAATTTGTTTATGTGCGTTTCTACATTTGTCCTCTTCCTTCCACAGGCCTGGCAGGTTCTATTTTTGAAGGTCTGGGCAGGGACCAAGGCCTGGCAAGTGTAGCCAAATCACACAGCTTCATCTGCCTTCCCTGGCCGTGATCACTGCCGGCCTTCCTGCTCCCTCCTCCTCTCCCTCCTGGAAGAATAGGTCCTGTCTTCAGGCCCTGGACATGGAGAGAGAGAGAAGAGAGAGAGAGAGAGAGAGAGACAGAGGCTGAGAGCAAGAAGAACTCTGTTGGGCCTTGGAAACAGAGTATTATTCCATCTCTCCTAAATTTGAAATATTTTTCCTGGGTTTTCTCCTCGGGAACGGTTATGTGTAGGATTTTAATTTATGACTAGATTCCAAATGAAAACAGTCCCTAAGCCCAATACCCAATAAAGTCCCCATTGAATTTCTTCTCACACTTCCTCCCCACCTGGCAGACAAGGCCGCTGGCTTGGGTGTGTATTCTGAGCTTGCTGCAGGCCAGCCCCTCTCTGGGGCACCACTTCTGTCTTATGCCTGGCTGTGTCCACAGCACAGGCCCCAACATCAGCCCCAGTGTCCTGTCTTGTTCACAAATGCTTGTTTGCCTTCTGTTCTTAATTTATAAACTGGTTTTCAGACTTGGTGGCTGTGGACTTTGATCCGGGGGCTGTGAGTCCCAAGCAGCCAGGCACCAGGCATCCACCGAAGCAGGCTGCGTCCACAGCACCCAAACAGGCTGGTCCTGGGACTCACTGGCTTGGAAGATCAGAGCTGAAAAGACCTCGGAAATCACCGCATTTTACAGAAGGGGAAACTGAGAGAAGTAAGTTGTCCATCGTCACACTTAAAACAAGGTTTTAATACTGGATTTCTGCTGTTTTTATGCCAGTCAACCTCAGAAGCGTTGGGCAATGGAATCTTCTCTAGCTGACTCTATCCTTGTGTGAGAGGGATTTGGTGAGAACAGACACGGACTTGAGTCAGGCTCCTGACCCATGCTCCCGGGAGCAGCAGCCTATGGCTCAAAGTCACAAGGGAAGTGATATGGTTTGGCTCTGCCCCACCCAAAATCTCATCTTGAATTTAGTCCCCACAATCCCCATGTGTCAAGGGAGAGACCAGGTGGAGGTAATTGAACCATGGGGTGGTTTCCTCCATGCTATTCTCGTGATAGTGAGTGAGTTCTCATGAGATCTGATGGTTTTATAAGGGGCTCTTCCCACCTTTGCTCAACACTTCTCCTTCCTGCCGCCTTGTGAAGTAGTTGCCTTGCTTCCCCTTCACCTTCCATCATGACTGTAAGTTTCCTGAGGCCCGCCCACCCAGCCATGCTGAACTGTGAGTCAATTAAGCCTCTTTCCTTTATAAATTACCCAGTCTCAGGTATTTCTTTATAGCAATGTGAGAATGGACTGATATAGGAGGATTGCCTGGCATTCTCCCAGGCGTGGGGGGAATGGAGGGAAGAGCTGCAGGAATGGGGGTGGTGTGGGAAGTGGAGCCTGGTGGGGTTGGGGAAGGTCTGTAAACTCGGGCAGGGGCTTGGGGGTCTTCCCAGGGTCACTGAGAATATCTTGTTGCTTCCTAGGCCAGATTCTGGGAGTGGAGCAGGACTTCAGAGGACAGTGGCTCCCAGGACATCCCTCAGCCCAGGACTCTTGTCCCCGTAAAGCACTGTACAATCCCTTATCTGACTCCATCTCCCACACTTTCAATACTGTGCCTTCTGGGAATCACCATCCAGCATTCCCTAGATCCCAGATGTTCTTCTCTGAGCAGTCTCTTTTTCTCCTTGCTCTGATGGAAACCTGTTCTCCCCCGAGATCACCAGTTCCCTAAAACTCCCTCATATGGTGAATCTTTTCTACTCAATGAGATCATCCTGCTAAACCTAGAGGAGAGGTGGGGGTCTTCTTTTCTCCACTCTGCTGCTGCTTCTCCCTAAAACACCTAGAAGTTAATCTTGTGTCATTAGAGAGACTCTCTGAGATGCCCCCAACAGTCATTTATAGATGCCCTGAGCTTTCCCCTTTCATTCCTTGATGTTTAGTGCCTAGATTGCCATCAATCTCAACACCACTCCTGATTGAGCACTGGGAGGATTTTTCTTAGACTGTGACCTTTCCTTCCTTGAACTTCTCTCCTTACTCATGTTGGCCTCCACTGAGCTTCAGTCCCAGGCTCCAGTGGGCATATCCTAGACCCTGCCATTTATTACCAATTAAAGCACCCCCTCCATAATCTCAATTGTGTCTCAACTGAAAGTTTTATCTCTCTCCAACCACTTTCCTGATCACTCCGTCTAGTACCTACTCTTTGTGGCTGTACTGGGATTATAGTCCATTCCTTCCACCATCTTTTCACAGCTGTCACCCACCTTTGTGTTCAGTTACCCCCTTTTCCAGCTGAGGTTCCATGGCCTATCAGTAGAATTCCCTCCTTTCCAAACACCTGGAACTCCCTTGCTCCCTTGTGTGTTAGTCATCTGGTGAAAGCCAAATCCCAGCCTACTCTGTGCAGCAACAGCACAGGGCTGAAGAAAGAACCCACCATGCAGAGCAGTCTCATCTCAAGTTTATGTCCATTAACCTCAGGTGGACCCTGAGTGCTGCCTGGCAAGCCCAGTCCATTCACTTTCCCACCCTCCAGAGCATTATGTTGCACCTCTGCTTCTCTCATTCCGTCACACCTCCTTCACTGTGCTCATTCTCAGTGGACAGCTTATTAACAAATGAGAAATGAGAAACAATCAGAAGAGGATGCCACATGCTGTCACCATCCTGTCTAGACCCCTCCTTCATTTATGCCCTACTTCTCAGCCTTCCTTCTGTTGTTATGGAGGAACTGCCCATCAAAGACCAAGAGCTGCATTTCTCTGCTAGACTCCCTGCTCAGCAATTATACCACTCTATTCTTCATAATCAATATCTGCTCTCTTCTGAAACATTCCAGTTGTACAGAAATGTGCTGGAATAGCTCCCATGTTCATCAACTTTCCCTTGATCTTACATCTGCCTCCAGCCACTGACCCATTTCTTTGCTCCCCCTTATAGCAAAACTCTTCAAGAGAGCCTTTACTTGCCACCTCCCATTCGTCTCCTCCCCTTCTCTTTCCTTTTTCTTTTTCTGTTTTTTTTTTTTTTTTGGTTTTGTTTTTTGTTTGTTTGCTTGTTTTTGGTAGTCACATACATACAGTAAAGTGCATGAATCCTAAGTGTACAGCTCAATGTCATTTTACAGATGTATATGCCCACGTGGTCATCGCCCAGATCAAGACATCCAACAATGCCAGCTCTCAGGAAGGCTCCCACCTGCTCCTTCTGGTCAATATCTGCTCATCACCACCCTGAGAGGCAACTACTCTCCTGGACCTTAGACGAACACTTCAGGAGAGTGGCAGCGTTGTGGACAGTCAGCAGGTGTCCCTGCAGATGCAGAAGGTGACCACCCAATCACAGATGAGAAATCATGTGGCCCAGTGCCCCTGGCAGGATCTCAGCCTGGTCAGATGTGTGCATGGGTGGACCTCATGTACCCTGAAGACACCCTGAAGGAAATACGTCCAAATGGGAACACTGACTATTTATGGGTAGTGGAATTCATGGAGACTTTAGTTTATTTAGTGCCTTCCAGCCATGGCTATATTTTCCTATGTCTTGTGCCAGCAAAGAAACACTTATAGTTTATTGGGTTTTCCTTAATATGCAGTTTTTCCAGAATGTACATTTGGGAGCCTACCTTGGATTAATCCTTGAACTCTAATAAGCAAACCATATTGTTTGGGGAGTATATTAGGTAATTTGGTGTTGAAATGAAAATCACATGTTCTTGAATTCATGGTCCATTCGTTCTACATTTAACAGAATAAATTCTTCTAAACATTTCACACCCTTGCCTCTGTAATTAAGGAAATTCTACTCAGCCTGCTGAGTTACCATTCCAAATGCTCTATTTATTTGTCTATAATTTATGTATTTCCTTATTTTTCTATCATTCTTGTTCTTCCTTTATGCTTCTTTTAAGGGTTCTTTCTTACCAGGTACATTAGACGTTCTAATACTATTTTTACAGCTAGCCATGCCTACCCATACTTTCTTATCTTTACTATGTGCCATTTCTTTATCCATTTTTTATTTACTTTTCTATAAATTGAAAGATACTCTATTTACTCTTAGAAATTTTACTTTTCCAGTGAAGAACTTTTTGAGTCCTTATTTGTCTAAAGTTTTTATTTTGCATAAGAATGGTCTTTTAGGCCAAGCAAGGTGGCTCACGCCTATAATCCCAGCACTTTGGGAAGCTGAGGTGGGCGGATCACCTGAGGTTGGGAGTTCAAGACCAGCCTGACCAACATGCAGAAACCCCATCTCTACTAAAAATACAAAATTAACCAGGTGTGGTGGCGCATGCCTGTAATCCAAGCTACTCGGGAGGCTGAGGCCGGAGAATAACTTGAACCCGGGAGGCGGAGGTTGCAGTGAGCTAAGATCATGCCATTGCACTCCAGTGTGGGCAACGAGAGTGAAACTTGGTCTCCAAAAAAGAAAAAAAGAAAAAGAAAAAAAGAATGGTCTTTTGCCAGGTGCTGAATTCTGGGGACTATATTACTGCCTCATCTTGGAGACAGGAAGTCTTGTGCCAGTAAGTTTCTGGTTTCTTTGTGGTGGACTTCTTGTTATGTTTTTGTTCTCTTCCTGAAAACCCCTCAGGGATTTTTCTCTTTCAGTGGTGTCCTGAAATGTGTTAAAAGAAAAACCTCAACTGAATTAAGTTTAGAAGAGTTTAATTGAGCAATGAACGATTCAGTAGTCGGGCAGCCTTCAGAATCACAGCAGATTCACACAGACTCCAGGGATGCCTCATGGTCAGAATAAATCTATAGACAAAAAAAGGGAAGTGACATACAGAAATCAGAGGTGAGGTACAGAAACAGTTGGGTTGTTTACAGATCAATATTTGCCTTATTTGAACACAGTCTGAACACTCAGCAGTGTATGAGTGACTGAAGTATGGCTGCTGGGATTGGCCAAGACTCAGCAGTTGTTACAGGAGCATACTCTAAATCCTAAATTAGGGTTTCAATTCTATCTGCCTATTAGGCTGAAGTTCATTCACGAGGACTGAAATTTAGAAGTAGGGAGTCCTTCTCAAGCCATATTTAGTTTGCTTTGACAATTCCCCCATTTTGGTCATTTTCTCAATTTTGAGAGATTGACCAAAACTTTTATGCTTGATGTTACTATCACCATCGTAAATGTACTTGTTTGGCCTTGAAGCTCCCTAGGAAACAGTAGAACAGTGAGTTTTGCAAAGACAGGAACAAGGATTGAGTAGAGAGTACCTCCTTATGTTGGAATGTCTTGTATACAGGAGAAAAACAAAACCTGGTCTGTTCTGGCCTAGGATCTATGTTTCCTTAAAGTCTTAGTTTGATTATGTCATTTTTATTATGAGTGACTCCAGTTTTGTCTGGTTTGGTCTATTGAGGTCTAGCGCATGAGTTCAGTCCAAAACAATGGACTCCCATAATTTTATTTTTAAAAATTCCCCCTTTTTGGCCAGGTTCTCACTTAGGTGAGAGTGCGACCAAAACTTAGGGCTTTAGCGCCACTCTCGGTTACCACCATTTTGGGTTTCCCGTCTCAGCATGTCATTCATAGCTTACAGTGTCCTCCTGGTCACACATTTCTTTCAGCTTTTGTCATTCCAGTTGAATAGAGACCATTTAACATTCTAGAGATGGCTGCACGCAAACATTAAAACCTTTGAGAGAACACAGAGCACCAGAGAGACTGTTATTATGACTGTCTAGAGGATAATACCAAGAGTCTGGAATATGCTCCTTACCCAGGCTTCCCAAAAATCAAACCACCTAAAATCAAATAGATCAATGAATGAGCTAGATAGAGTCTACTCACTTAACTAAGTGGTCTTTTGGTTAATCGCCTACAACTGAATCTCTGTAATACCTGATATATTTCTTCCTAGGCCAGAAGTGCCAGCAGAAACATAGACACTGTTCTGTATAGCTAGTTCTATTATTTACCTTAACTTTCACAAGAGAATTGAAAGTCTTCTAACTATAGCCTTTACAGTAAAATCTGCTACAGAACCTATCATAAGGGATACATCTCTGATCACTGCCTCTTTTATTCCAAAACATGGAAAAAACACCTAACAAATGATGCCCTTTTAGAAGAGTGAAGGCATCCTGGCAATGTTCTCTTTAATCCATGATGTGGGTTAAGAAGAGTGAACCAATATACTGTTTCTGGCTGACTATGAGGCAATGTATGTACCATTAACATTTCTTACCTACATCAGGCCTTCATCTTTTGTCTCTCAAAGTATAAGGTTATCCATGTATAAGGCTATCTGCAAAATCCTTCACAAATAAAAGTATACCCATAAGTGCATGCAGCAGACCCCCTCTTCATTTCTATTGTTCATAGAGGCATAAGCAAGGAAAAAATATTAAAAGATAAGAGTCTCATGACAGTAGAAGTCTTCATCCACAATCTTAGGAAAACGTTGTTCACATCAAGGCTGCCATATTCGTCTGGGGAGAGACTTCCTTGGTTAGCTTTACCTTCAGGGTTCCAGTGGGTGTAGAGTTCCAAGAGTGTGGAGGGACCCTTCTCAGTTGTGTGATTATGAACCCAAGTTTCAAGATCCTAAAGTTTTGTTGCAGTGTGGATGGCAAGGACAGTCTTTCTCTGATGTTTTCGGAAGATCCAGTTTTCAGGTTGTAGATTATGAAGGGGTTGACTGTCCTCAGTGAATCATAAAAATTCACTTTACTGGTGAATCTCATAAATTCATAAAAATTTTCACTTTACCTGGTGAAAATACACTGTAGCATAATAATCTATTACATCTTATTATTATTATAATTACATATTATTATTATACATTATTACACATATGTACATATTATTACATATATGTAGCATAATAATATGCTCAATAATATCAGCACTCTTGCATGGAAGAGCTTTTATACAACCGGAAAACATGCACTGAAAATAACAATTGAATGAAATCCTTTGATAAAATGTTTTATAAAATGTTTAAATGGCCCATCCTAACCAAATTTACCTGAAGCTTTGATTGTTTTTCCCAGGAATATGGATATGACAAACCAAACATTGGTTATAAACTATTTTAGCAATTTATAAGTTACTAGACCAATATATTTAATTTGGATTATTTTATCTTTCCCATGATGAATCATGGAATGCAGAACTTTTAATAACAAAAGCTTTAAGGACTCAGGAAGAACAATGTGGCTGTCCTGGTTCTCCATGAGTCCACGCTTAATTAACATTAGACTTATATCCTCTTCAATACCAATTGTTTCTCCAAATTAGGTGCATAGCGCTGATAATTGATGGGTTATCATAGGTAATTTGACTTAGACCATGGATTTCTTCAAATTTCATCAGAAAGAGGATGGAACTCAGAGGTGAGAGGGTGGACTCTAGATGCTTCCTTTGGAAAGCTGCAGACAGTCAGTGGCCCTATGTGTATGTGTGGGGGAGACTGGAGACTGTGCAGGGCTTGGAGAACCCATGAGGCTCCCATGGACTTATTTACTCCCAGCTGTGATATCAGGAAGCCACTGTTGACCCAGACCCTATGTGGCCAGCTGCCCTGCTATTTAAGTCCTCCTTGTGGTGGGTGCAGTGGCTCACACTTGTAATCCTAGTACTTTGGGAGGCCAAGGTGGGTGGATCACAAGTTTAGGCATTCGAGACCAGCCTGGCCAACATAGTTAAACCCCATCTCTACTAAAAATACAAAAATTAGCTGGCCGTGGTGGTGGGTGCCTGTAATCCCAACTACTCGAAAGGCTGAGGCAGAAGAATCAGTTGAACCTGGGAGGCACAGATGGCAGTGAGCTGAGACTGCACCACTGCACTCCAGTCCAGGCAACAGTGTGAGACTTTGTCTCAAAAAAAAAAAGAAAAAAGAAAAAAAAGTCCTCTTTGATTAGTTTTGTATTTGTAGGAGGGCTTGTGGGTGCCGAAGGGTCTGTAGGAAAAATGGACTTTATCAAATTAATGTGAAATTTACAGGATATACCCTAGCTAATAGTAAGGAAACCCTTTACTCAATATGCTTACTCACAAAATGGATTAGAAAATGAAAACAAAGGCTACAGTAAACCACCAAATCATGCCTTGCTCCCATGTCTCTTCCTGTATCTCTTCCTGTATTTTTCACTGCTTCTTGTAAGAGGCTCATGTAATGCTTTCTTTGTAGAATTTCATAGTGGGAAATTTCATCTTTCAAGAAGAGCTTGTAGGCTTCCTGCAACAACCATGGAAATGTATCCACTGGATCTCCCTCCAAGAAGGAACTTGCCAATCAGCCATGAGAAGTGCAATAAGCTGTCATTCCCCCAGGCACAGTGTTTACCTGAGGCCAGGTTCTTCCCAGGAAGACTCCAGCCAAGGACAGAACAGGGTAAGGGTCTTAGGGCCTGACTCTTTCTGTCCAACTTGGGACCCCACTAAGGGCAGTTTTTTGTTGGAGTACCCCCTTGGACTGGCCAAGGCTTTCTTGGGGCTGCATCTGAGTCTGAGGCTTTTCCTACTCAATCCTCCTTTCTTCTCCGTCTCCTCCCTCCATCACAATCTGTACCTTTTGCAGGCATTACCCCAGTGAATTTGCATTTCTAATTTCCTCTTAGAGTCTGCCTCCCAGAGAGATCCAACTGACACACTAACAAAATAATGATTCCCTTGATTTCTTGAAACCTGAGTTATACTAGTAATCATAGTATCTCACATCGCCATCTCCAAAACGGTGTTTTTGTTTTGTTTTGTTTTGTTTTTTGAGACGGAGTCTGGCTCTGTTGCCCAGGCTGGAGTGCAGTGGATCTCAGCTTACTGCAAGCTCTGCCTCCCGGGTTCACACCATTCTCCTGCCTCAGCCTCCCAAGTAGGTGGGACTACAGGCGCCTGCCACCACGCCTGGCTAATTTTTTGTATTTTTAGTAGAGACGGGGTTTCACCGTGTTAGCCAGGATGGTCTCGATCTCCTGACCTCGTGATCCGCCCGTCTCGGCCTCCCAAAGTGCTGGGATTACAGGCGTGAGCCACCGCGCCCGGCCCTAAAACCGTGTTTTGCAGAACAACTGTGTTACACATGCTCTAACAGGCCAGATACCATCAGGAAACTTTGCCTACTCTCCTCCTTTCCTATGATCATTTACAAAAATACTAATGTAAAAAAGCTCTAAGAAATCTTGCAATAAAAAATATTTATCTTTATCGATCCCAGTTTTCCCCCTAATTTAAACATGGACCTGCTTTTACCTGATGTGCCTAATAACTTCCCATGCAACATGAGTATGCCTTAAAACACTGTGTGGGAAGGCTCATTCAGGAAGTAGGGTTTTTTTTTTTTACATTTATTCTTATTATTATTTGCTTTTTCTTGAGGCAGAATGTGTTTTATTGAGGTATAGTGTATATACAATAAAGTGTAGACAATGCACAAATCCTAAGTGTATGGCCCAAGTGTTTGAATGTGTTCATTTCAGTATAGCTACCGCCCAGATCAAGATTTAGAGCACTTCCATCACCTTAGAAGAATGTCCCCTTCCCATCATCAGTAAATGTACTCTCTCCTACATTAGAACTCCTTTTTAAATGAATGTGCTTGCCTTTTTAGTATTGAGTTTTAGTCATTCTTCCTATCTTTTGGATATAAATATTTTATCAATTATTTATATTGCAAATATCTTCTTCCAGTCTGTGGTTTGCATTTTCATGTTCCTAGTGGTGCATTTGATGAGAAGTTCTTAATTCTATTTAATTAATTAATTAATTTATTTATTTTTGAGACAGAGCCTTGCTCTGTCACCAAGGCTGGAGTGCAGTGGCATGATCATGGCTCACTGCAGCCTCAACCTTCTGGGTTCAAGCAATCTTCCCACCTCAACCTCCCAAGTAGTTGGGACTACAGCTATGTGCCACTGCATGCAGCTAATTTTTTAAATTTTTTGCAGAGGTGAGTTCTTACTATGTTGCCCAGGCTGGTCTCAAACTCCTGGGCTCAGGCAATTCACCTGCCTCGTCCTCCCAAAGTACTGGGATTATAACTGTGAGCCACTGTGTCTGGTCTCAGAAGTTTTGTTTTGTTTCGTTTTGTTTTTGTTTATGTTTTTGTTTGAGATAGAGTCTCGCTCATTTGCCCAGGCTGGAGTGCAGTGGCATGATCTCAGCTCACTGTAACCTCCACCTCCCAGGTTCAAGTGATTCTCATGCTTCAGCCACCCCAGTAGCTAGGATTACAGGTGCATGCCACCATGACTGGCTAATTTTTGTGTTTTTAGTAGAGACAGGATTTCACCATGTTGGCCAGGCTGGTCTCAAACTCCTGACCTCAAGTGACCCACCCACCTTGGCCTCCCAAAGTACTGGAATTACAGGCATGAGACACCGCGACCGGCCAGAATTCTAAATTTTAATGAAGTTTAATTTATTAAGCACTCTCTTGTGATTAAGCATTTTGTGTTTGATTGAAGAAAACTTTGCCATTGGCGTCCACGATTTTAATTTCTTTCTTCAGGGCTGGGTGTGGTGGCTCATACCTATAATCCCAGCAGTTTGGGAGGCTGAGGCAGGCGGATCACAAAGTCAAGAGAGCAAGACCATCCCGGCCAACATGGTGAAACCCCGTCTCTACTATAGACACAAAAATTAGCTGGGCGTGGTGGTGCACGCCTGTAGTCCCAGCTGCTCAGGAGACTGAGGAAGGAGAATCACTTGAACTTGGGAGGCGGAGGTTGTAGTGAGTTGAGCCGAGATCGCCCACTTCACTCCAGCCTGGCGGCAGAGCGAGACTCTATCAAAAAAATAAATAAATAAATAAATTATTTCTTCTTCTCTTTTTGAGCATCGTATAAATGGAAACGTCTAGTATGTACCTTTTTGTGTCTGGATTTTGCTCAAATAATGTCTCTGATATTCATCCATGTCATGTATATCAGTAGTTTGTTCTTTTTAATTGCTGAGTCGTATTCCATTGTGTGAACATACCATATATTTTTTATCCATTCACCTGTTGATGGACATCTGGATTGTTTCCAATATTTAGGTACTATGAATAAGGCTGTTATGAATATTCCTTTTTTTTTTTTTGAGATGGAGTTTCACTCTGTCGCCCAGGCTGGAGTGCAGTGGTGCTATCTTGGCTCACTGCAACCTCCACCTCTCGGGTTCAAGCAGTTCTCCTGCCTCAGCCTCCTGAGTAGCTGGGATTACAGGCACACACCACCATGCCCAACTAATTTTTGTATTTTTAGTAGAGATGGGGTTTCACTATGTTGGTCAGGCTGGTCTCGAACTCCTGACCTCGTGATCTGCCTGCCTTGGTCTCCCAAAGTGTCAGGATTACAGGCATGAACCACAGTACCTGGCATGAATATTCTTGTACTTTCATCTTTGGTGGTCATATGCATCTGTTTCTTTTGGTTATATACCTAGGAGTCACATTGCCAAGTCATAGTGCACATGTATGTTTAACTTTATTTGATATTGATAGGCAGTTTTCCAAAAAGATTGCATCTACTAATTTACACTTTCACTAGCAATGGAAATGTAGTTCCTGTTGCTCCACATTCCTTGCAAACTGTCAGTACTGTCAATCCTTTTAATTTTAGCCATTCTGGCTGGGATGTGGTGATATTTTACTGTGGTTTTAGTTTGCATTTCCCTAATGAGTAATGATATTGGGCACTTTTCATATTGTCATTGACTCTGGATATTTTGTAAAATGTGTATTCAAGTGACTTGCTCATCTTTTAAATGACTTTGTATTTTTATTGGTATTGATACTGATTTTTAGGAGTACTTTGTATATTTCGGATATGAGTGCATTATCAGTTGCATGTATTGAGACTATCTCCACTCTGTGGTTCATTTTTTCATTCTTTTAGTAGAGTTTTGATGAGCAGGAGTTCTTGACTTCAAAGAAGTCCAATTTACAAATTGATCTTTCTTCACAATTAATCTTTTTGTGCCTAATTTGAGAAATCTTTGCCTACTCAAGGGCATGAAGATATACATCCATATTTTCTTCTAGAAGTTTTATTTGTTTCTTTGACATTGGGTCTGTGATTAATCTTAAACTGTTTTTTGTATATAGTGTGAAGTAGAGGTTAAGCTTCATGTGTTTTCTTGCAGATATCCAATTGCCCTGTCACTATTTATTGGAAAGACCATCCGTTTCCCATTCTGAATTGCAGTCATCAAACAAGAGACTATATATGTTTTTGGGTTCTGCCTTCTGTTCCATTGGTCTATATGTCTACCCTTGCACCAATACCATACTCTCTTAAACTATTATAGCTTTGAAATTAATTACTGTACTTTGAAATTTAGTAATTCATGCCTTCCAAATTTGTTCCTCTTCAAAACGTTCTTGGTTAATCCTTTGTGGTTCCATATAAATTTTAAAATCAGCTTCTCAAAGTTCTCAAAAAATCTGTGAGAATCTTTTTATGGTTGTATTGGTTCTATAGATCTATTTAGGGAGCATTAACATCTTAAAAGTATTATGTCTTTCAATTCATAAACATGGTATGTATCTCTATTTAGGTCTTTAATTTTTTTTTCAGTAATGTTTTGCAGATTTTTAGCATAGAAGCCTTGTATATCTTTTTTGGACTTATTCCTAGATATTTGATGAGCTTTTTTTGATGTTACTGTGAATGACTTTAAATATTTTTTAATTTTCAAATTCTTTGTTGCTAGTATATAGAGAGAGAAAATTAATTCTTTTTTTTTTTTTTTTGAGACGGAGCCTCGCTGTGTCGCCCAGGCTGGAGTGCAGTGGCACGATCTCGGCTCACTGCAAGCTCCGCCTCCCGAGTTCCCGCCATTCTCCCGCCTCAGCCTCCGAGTAGCTGGGACTACAGGCACCCGCCACCGCGCCCGGCTAGTTTTTTGTATTTTTAGTAGAGACGGGGTTTCACCGTGTTAGCCAGGAGGGTCTCGATCTCCTGACCTTGTGATCCGCCCGCCTCGGCCTCCCAAAGTGCTGGGATTACAGGCTTGAGCCACCGCGCCCGGCAAGAAAATTAATTCTTATATTGACCTTCTTTCCAATGACTTGTTAAATTCACTTATTAATTTTAATAGTTTGTGGATTTTCTTGACTTTCTACATATATAATCATGTTATCTGCTTTTTTTTTGAGACGGAGTCTTGCTCTGTCATCCAGGCTGGAGTGCAGTGGCGCAATCTTGGCTCACTGCAAGCTCCGCCTCCCGGGTTCACGCGGTTCTCCTGCCTCAGCCTCCTGAGTAGCTGGCATTACAGGCGCGTGTCACCACATCCAGCTCATTTTTGTATTTTTAGTAGAGGTGGGGTTTCACCATGTTGGCCAGGCTGATCTCAAACTCCTGACCTAGTGATCTGCCCACCTCGGCCTCCCAAAGTGCTGGGATTACAGGTGTGAGTCACCGTGCCCGGCTGGCATCTGCTTATAGAAACTGTTTTACTCTTCCTATGTCTTCTAGTATAATGTTAAATAGACGTAATGACAGTGGGCATTCTTGCCTTTTTGTCAATAATAATGGTTAGAAAGTGCTTTGAAAATGAAAGCGCTTCTCTTGCGCAAGGCAAAGTAATTGCATCTGAACCCTATGCAGTCCTGTCTTTCCTGTATTGAGACAGCAATTGAATCACTATTGTTAGATCCCTGCCAAACATTGCAATGGTGTCTTGGGTATAGCTGGGGCTTTTGTCTCCCAGCAAGGGAGGAAAGGGAAGATATTGTTACTACTATTATATATGGAGAAACTGGGTCACAGCATTAAATCAAAACAGACCTAGGACCAGAATCTAAATATCTTGCCTGCTGACCTGCTGGCCACTCCCCTGGCCCAGGCTGTCCTGAGACCATATATGGGTAGGACTGGGCTGGGTTTTTTGCTTGGATTCAGTCCTAATCTGCAAACAGAACTTTTGAGTTGAAGTGGTCTGCTTTTTGTGACAGCCACCATTTCAGAGTCTCTCAAAAGTTCTCCTCACAGAGAGTTGTCTTCAGCATCCCTAGGAGGAATGTAGAGACGACTTGGGCTCTCTGACTGCATTGCAGGATGAGAACATCAATTTTTAGCCTGGGTCCTTTGCAGTAATTTTTGCTGTCAGATCCATAGGTGGGCTTCTAGCTGGTTCTTGACTGAACTCAGGGAATAAATTTATTTGCAATATGATGGTACCCTACCTTTGTTTCTGCTGTGATTTAATAGATTGGTTATGAAATTGAATAAAAATCAGACATTTCATCATTGATGTCTTTCCAGAGCCTCGCCGTTGGCCCCGCTCACGATAATAGGGGCTGATTTTGCACTAGCAAGCAGAACTGAGTCAAGAGACTGACTCTGCTTTTACGTCTTCTGTCCCTTTCTAGACAACATGAAGAGCAAGTCTGAAAGTCATTCATTTTGTCATTTGTTGGCTCTACCTTTAACCGAAGTGGCAGCCTCTTCATCTCTCTCCTGGATTCCTATAATAGCTTTCCAGCTTCTGCTATCATTTCCCCTCCACACACAGCCAGCATGAGTGACTGCAAAAGCAAAGTCCTGAGCTGGTCTCCCAACTCACTCAAAGGCCCTGCAGGAGAGTGTCCGCCTGTGATGCCATAGCCATGCTGGCCTCTTGGCTTTTCCTCAGATATCCCATGCTGCTGCCACCTTGAGCACTTGCTGGTTTACCTGCCTGATTCAATGCTCCTCTCCCGACATTTATCCACATGGCCCCATCTGCAAAGTTCTCAAGTTTCTGCTCAGAGTCACCTCATCAGGTTGGTGACAACCTTATTTAAAATAGCTCCTCTTCTCCATATCTCCTTGCCTGACTTCATTTTTATCACAGCAATTGTATTGATTTGTTTTGTTGTTTATTGTGTGTCTCCCTATTCTAGAATGTAAGCTCCTTGAGGACAGGGACTTGTCTGCTTGACTTGTTTCTACCAGGGTGTCAGGCTAGGGCATATGGCAGGTGCTTAATAAATATGTGTGGGTGAATGGACGATGATTCATGGATGATATCCAGAGGGTAGTGGTGATTGCCAGTCATGGGAATATGGCATTTTGTTTTACAATATTTTTATACATATGGGATGTTGTTATTAGTAGTAGTAGTAGTAGTAGTAGTAGTAGTAGTAGTAGTAGTATTTTTGAGACAGAGTCTCACTCTGTCACCCAGGCCAGAGTGCAGTGGCATGATCTTGGCTGACTGCAGCTTTGAAATTCCAGTCTCACACAATCCTCCCACCTCAACCTCCCAAGTAGCTGGGACTATAGGCATGCACCACCATGCCTGGCTAATTTTTAAATTTTTGGTAGGGCTAGGGCTTCACTAGGTTTCCCAGGCAGGTCTCAAACTCCTATGCTTAAGTGAACTTCCTACCTCAGCCTTCCAAAGTGCTAGGATTACAGGCATGAGCCACCAGGCCCTGCCAATACTATTATTTTTGAATTGGCTTTTTGTTGCTTCATGATACGTTTTAGAGGTCTTTTATATTAGTTAAATGGAAAACTGTCTCGTTCTTTTTGACTGCTACATACCATTCCTCAGTATGGGTATATTGTGATGTAACCATTCCTTCATTAGTAGTCCTTGTTTGCAGCTTTTCTATTTTATTTCACTGCAAATACAGCTTTGGGAAACACCTTTGCACATATGGTTTTGGGGACATGCATTATCATTTCTTTCAGGTTGAACAGCTTCAAGTGAAATTTCCAGGTGTAAGGCAGAGTTGCCCAGTAGCTTTCTGCAATGATGAAAGTGTTCTGTTCTGCACTGCTCAATGTGGTAGCTACTAGCCACATATGACTATTGAGTATTTGAAATGTAGCTAGTGCAACTGAAGAACTGAAATTTGAATTTTGTTTTAATTCTAAGTAATTTGTATTTAAATAGCCACACATGGTTACCAACTACTATGTTGAATAGCACAGGTCTAAATGAACACATATTTTAAATTTTAATAAACACAGCTAAAATATGGCTGGGTGTGGTGGCTCATGCTTATAATCCCAGCACTTTGGGAGGCTGAGGTGGGAGGATCTCTTGAGGCCAGGAGTTTGAGACCAGCCTGGGCAATATAGTGAGACCCCATCTCTACAAAAAAATTTAAAAATCAGCCAGGTGGGTGGTGCTCCTCTATAGACCTGGCTATCTGAAAGACCAAGGTAGGAGGATCACTTGAGCCCAGGAGTTTGGGATTGCAGTAAGCCATGATTGTGCCACTGCACACCAGCCTGGGCAACAGAGCAAGACCTTGTCCATTAAAAAAAAAATACAGCTGCCGGGCGCGGTGGCTCAAGCCTGTAATCCCAGCACTTTGGGAGGCCGAGACGGGCGGATCACGAGGTCAGGAGATCGAGACCATCCTGGCTAACACGGTGAAACCCCGTCGCTACTAAAAAATACAAAAAACTAGCCGGGCGACGTGGCGGGCGCCTGTAGTCCCAGCTACTCGGGAGGCTGAGGCAGGAGAATGGCGTAAACCCAGGAGGCGGGGCTTGCAGTGAGCTGAGATCCGGCCATTGCACTCCAGCCTGGCCGGCAGAGCGAGACTCCGTCTCAAAAAAAAAAAAAAATACAACTAAAATCTACTTCAAAACATCTGTATTAGCATGTATTCTCACAAACAGTACCTGTTTTCCCACATTCTCACCAACACCTTCTGATTTTTGCCAACGGATTTATAATAATAATTGTTCTTTTGTGTGTGTGTGTACTGGAAAAGTTGAGCACATTTTCGTGTATTCATTAGCCATTTGTTTTTCCTCTTCTGTGATTTGCTTATCATACCCTTTTTTTTTTTTTTTTTGAGACAGAGTCTCACTCTGTTGCCAGGCTGGGGTGCAGTGGCGCTATCTCGGCTCACTGCAACCTCCGCCTCCCGGGTTCAAGTGATTCTCCTGCCTCAGCCTCCCCAGTAGCAAGGACTACAGGGACATGCCCCCACACCCAGCAAATTTTTGTATTTTCAGTAGAGACAGGTTTCGCCATGTTGGCCAGCATGGTCTCAATCTCTTGACCTCGTGATTGCCCACCTCAGCCTCCCAAAGTGCTGGGATTACAGGTGTGAGCCACCGTGCCCGGGCACATCCTTTTTTTTTTTTTTTTTCTTGAGATGTAGTTTCACTCTTGTTGCCCAGGCTGGAGTGCAGTGGCATGATCTTGGCTCACCATAACCTCTGCCTCGCAGGTTCAAGCGATTTTCCTGCTTCAGCCTCCCGAGTAGCTGGGATTCCAGGCATGTGCCACCACATCTGGCTAATTTTGTATTTTTAGTAGAGATGGGATTTCTCCATGTTGGTCAGGCTGGTCTGGAACTCCTGACCTCAGGTGATCCACTCACCTTGGCCTCCCAAAGAACATCCTTTGTTTTTTACTCTAGGGATTAGCTTTCTTTTGTTGATTTCTTTTCTTTTCTTTTCTTTTTTTTTTTTTTTGAGACAGTCTTGCTCTGTCATCCAGGCTGGAGTGCAGTGGTGCCATCTCAGCTCACTGCAACCTCTGCCTCCCAGGTTCAAGCAATTCTCCTATCTCAGCCTCCTAAGTAGCTGAGATTACAGGCACACACTATCACGACTGGCTAATTTTTGTATTTTTAGTAGAGACAGGGTTTCACCATGTTGGCCAGGTTGATCTCAAACTCCTGACCTCAAGCAATCTGCCTGCCTTGATCTCCCAAAGTGCTGGGATTACAGGCGTGAGACACTGCACCTGGCCTCTTGCTGATTTCTTGGAGTGCTTTCCATCTTGTGGGTATGTGTGTGATCCTGCTACACATGATGCAGACATGTCCTCCATCTGTCACAGGAGCCGGCACACCCCTCGTGCCTCATTCACACAGAGACCAGGCAGTGGGCACTACTGATTTGGAAGCAAACCAGCACTGGACAAGCACTGTATCATCAGTGCTATCCCAAAGTGTGTGTGCTGTTTTGGTGGGCAACTCTACCCGTACTAGAATGCTTAAGTAATGCCTCTCAGCCCAGGCCCCAGGAGATTCCTGCTGGGTGGGATGGCTTAGGTGGCCTCAAAAGACCTTTCTAATTCCAACACCAAATCCACATCCTTCCTTGCTTTGTCTCAGAAGAATGCTGGGGTGACCAGTAAACTTGGATTTGTCTCCCGGTAAGAACTGCATGACCTTGGAAAGTTCTCCGAGTCTGGTTTTCCTTATTGGTAATATGGGCTTACAAATATACGTGTGATTGTAACCCTCCTAGGGTTGTTGTTGTGAGGTGTGTATGATACTGGAAAGGCCCTAGCAAACCCCAAGGTGCTGTCCTGAGGTCTGAGGACCATCTGTCCCTACGCCTGGCTCATATGCCAGGAATCTGGCTCTATCTCCATGTAGAATTAGAACAACTGGAGGCTCACCTTACAGTTGGGCCATTTTATTCCTGTTTTCACAAGGGGTTTCCAATAACTAACTGCTCCCTTTTTTTTTTAGCTCCTCAGCTGCTCACTAGAGACGGCTGCTCCCCCTTTCACAAAGTGGGGAGCAACTGAGTGTGTGACCTGGAGACTCTCCCATCCCCACTCCAGCCATTTCCAGGTATGTAGGTTTCTCCCATGAAGGTAAATGACAATTCTGTAACTTTCAGTTGGATCATAAATGAGCCATCCCTTGGCAGTTTGAGGGCCTGGAGACAAGGTGAAGCTCTCCTTGTCATGCTGTTTTAATGCTGTATCCAGATATTTCTCAGAGCAGGGGAATGACTGTTTTCATAAATTTTCAGACTCTCCCCTCAAAAGACACATTCGCTCTAACTTTCCCTGTTACTTCCCTAGACAGCCTGGTTCTTTATCCCTTTGCTCAGAGTTGGAGATAAGATTCCTTTGTGGAGTAAGCCCTGATTTTAATGTCACATATATTTGGTTTAAAAAGCCAAGGTCTGCCACTTTCCACTGGGAGGACCCAGGCAAGTTGCTTATCCTCTTTGACCCTTAATTTTCTCGTCTTTGTAATGGAGCCGTTGATTCTCACGGACTATGATTGTCCATAGAAGTAAATGTGATCATTAATGCAAACACCCAGCAAAGTGCCTGACACTTGGGGAGTTGTCATCTCTTTTTTGTTAATGTGATTATTATTGCACAACAAAGGTTTATTGAGTGGTTGATGTGAAGATGAATAAAACATGTCCTCTGCTGTTCAGAGGCTCATGATCTCGTTGGAGAAGAAACACCAGCATTGACAATTTGAATACAAACACACGAGAAACAGGTTCTTTCTGGTTTTCCAGGCAGCAGGGCAGCTGTGGTAAAAGGTCCTCATCCAGGCTGCTGCTGTGTCTTGTGTCCTAACAGGCCCAGCTGCAGGGCAACTTCTGGCAGGGGCAGTAGAACAGTAGGACCAGCTTCAGTGCCCATCCTGCTCATCTGCCCATAAAGTACCCATAAAGGGCCCGGAGGTCCCCCTAGACTTCCAGTCCCTCTCCTGATGTGCCTCTAACTCATCCTCCTGAGCTGACTGGCTGGGTTAAGACTCCATGCTGGATTGGGTGTTTTACCCCTCCGCTAGATTCTTCAAAGCTAAAACTAGATCTCTGGTTGGTTCTCAGGTCCTCCACCATAAGCTTCTGCCCCAGCTCCCTGAGTCATCACCAAAGGTTAGCCTGGCCCCATCTGAACCTTGGTCCAGGTAGGAACAGCAGCCCCGCTTGCCTGGGAAGGGAGTCTACAGATGAATGGTCAAATGCTGGAGCACAGTGCTGCACTCATGGTGCACAGAAGCATCTCCTAGGTTTCCATGCCATCTCCTAGGAGGCATAAGAGATCGTGGCAGGTTGTAGATGGATGAATTCCTTAGCTTTATCTTTGTTATGTAGACACGGGTTGTTCAGTCTTGCCACTATACAACATACCATTATGAAAATAAGTGGGCCAGGAGCAGTAGCTCATGCCTATAATTCCAGCACTTTGGGAGGCCAGGCAATCGCTTGTGCCCAGAAATTTGAGACCAGCCTGGGCAACGTGGCAAAATTCCAGATCTACAAAAAATACAAAAATTAGCTGGGCAAGGTGGTGTTTGCCTGTAGTCCCAGCTACTTGGGAGACTGAGGTGGGAGGATTGCTTGACCTGGGGAGGTTGAGGCTTCTGTGAGCTGTGATCACACCACTGTAGTCCCAGCCTGGGTGACAGAGAAAGATCTTGTCTCTGTTTTTTTTTTTTAAAGAAAAAGATAAAGAAAAATAGAAAATAAGCAGCATTTTCAAGTGACCAGATGGTTCCAGGATTCAGTCTCGCCTCCTCTCTGGCATCATTTACCTCTTGAGAGAGGAGAATCTGTGATGTGGGCTTAAGTTGGACCTGGGCTGAGAGGAGAGGCAGTGGGAGGGTGGAGCTCCAAGGGAATGGGGAAGGCCTTAGAAGAAGCACTGATTTTGTATAAGAAATGGAATTTCCATAAAAGGGTGATTTTAAAAAATCACTTAAACCTAGATTCTGGCTAAGGTCCAAGCACTGGCTAAGATCAACATTAGCCCATTAATGAGTAGACTCGGAGAAACAGACAGAACATTGTGATGATCTTGAGACTGAATTAGCATCACTGGATCTCGGCGCACTGTGTGTGGATGAGCCATCTCTAAGCATGGCTGCATGGAAACACCGTACCTTCTCCTGTACCTCCTCACACTGTTTTTTTTTTTTTTCTTTTTTTGGCTCAGTATTTGTCTGATATTTTATTTTTTAGAATAGGTTACTTATTGTAAAACTCTCTTTCTATTGAGATAATAGAGAAGTAGAAGTAATTGAATTAAAACACTTTATTGAATACAAAAACAGTGAGGCTGATTAATTTAATTGTCTTGCACTCACTGTTTTCAAGTCATTGAAAGCATGTTCTCCTTTTAATTAACCTTCTGGGTTTTTTTTTAAAGCTCTAAATCAGGCATTTATCAGTGCTTTACTCATGAACAAACATCTATTGAGCACCTTCAGGGTTGAGGCCAGGGCCAAGCAGGTCCAATCCATCAGCGTGTGAAGGCTCTAAAGTCTGTCCATGCATATTAATGAGCATGCCCCACATGACCTTGTGTTTCCTCAGTCGTGAGACGACTGTGATCAGTTTGTGGAGGTACAAAGTGAAGAGGAGGGATGAGTTCAGGAAAGGTCCACAGGGGCCTCTTCTCAATGAATTTGATAATCCCACTTTGTACCTCTCAGCCTCATATACCAAGAAACTTGCTGTTAGCACACCAAGAATATCTCTGTCTCTTGAGGCAGACTCACATTAACCAAGCTCACAGAAGTTGATGTATAGACCAGAATGAAACCCTTAAGGATTGAAGAGTCTGAAGAGTTCTCTCTCTATAGTCATGACAGAGGCACTTGAATGAGAGCAACTCCATCTTGAATAGGGACTGGGTAAAATAAGGCTAAGACCTGCTGTGCTGCATTCCTAGCCACTTAGGCCTTCTAAGTCACAGGATGAGATAGGAGGTCGGCACAAGATACAGGCCATAAAGACCTTGCTGATAACACAGGTTGCAGTAAAAAAGCCAGATAAATCCCACCAAAACCAAGATGGCAAGAGAGTGACCTCTGGTCATCCTCACTGCTACACTCCCACCAGCACCATGACAGTTTACAAATGTCAAGGCAATGTCAGGAAGTTACCCTATATGGTCTAAAAGGGGGAAGCATGAATACTCCACCCCTTATTTAGCATGTAATCAAGAAATAACCATAAAAATGGGCAACCAGCAGTTCTTGGGTCTGCTCTGTCTATGGAGTAGCCATTCTATATTCCTTTACTTTTCAAATAAATTTGCTTTCACTTTATGGACTTGCCCTTAATTCTTTCTTGTGCGAGATCCAAGAACCCTCTCTTAGGGTCTGGATTGGGACCCCTTTCTGGTAACAGTCAGGCTGCTTAGGAATCTGAGTGATCACTAGAAGACAGTCATTAAGCCTGGAAGCAGAGCCAGAGGGTGAACATGTGATGGCTTAATGCCATCAAGCCAGAGCTGAAAGAGGGAAAAAGCTTTGATTATTAAGTAATGCTCAGCAGGTCTCCAGAAAGGTAAAGCCATTTTATTTATTTATTCTTCATTTCTATGGCTTTGTATATAGTAGGTGCTCAGTGAATGTTTGTTAAATCAATGAATATGTGCCAAGAAGGTGATCCTAAGGGCTAAGAAGGGAATAACCAGGCAGTCTGGGAGTGGTTAAAGTATGGAAGACAGGTTACCCCATACCCTCGTATGGTACCAGTGGTCATTGGTTTGAAATGAGGTGGTGTGACTGAGGGAAGAGGATATGAGCTCAGTTCTGAGCGACAAACATTGAATCAGCAGACACTCATTGAGAACCAGGCAATGGGAGCACTGAGGGGACAAAATCTCTGTTTACGGCAACCCATAGTCTCACTAGGTATTGTTCCGTCTGCATTGAGAAAAATCTCCCACATCTGCTGATGCCAGACCATGTGGCACTCAATAGACCAGAAACCAAGACTGCTTGTTTTGCCAACCCTGGGCTGCCCAGACTTCATTCAGCAGAAGTCTAGTTTTTATGTGTGCAATTTGATATAGAAGTTTTCTGACTGGCAAAAACAAATGTGTCTGTCTTGATTATGAAAATATTTTCTTTATCAAGTAACTAGGCACTCTGAGATTGAGCCTCAATATTTCTGTATGCTTGAAAGCAGAAAGAAAAAGTGATTCTAAAAGTAATCCAGGCCGGGCACGGTGGCTTATGCCTTTAATCCCAGCACTTTGAGAGGCCGAAGCAGGCAGATTATTTGAGGTCAGGAGTCCGAGACCAGCCTGGCCACATGGTGAAACCCCGTCTCTACAAAAAATACAAAAATTAGCTGTGGTGGCACATGCCGGTAATCTCAGCTACTCCGAAGGCTGAGGCAAGAGAATCGCTTGAACCTGGGAGGCGGAGCTTGCAGTGAGCCAAGATGGAACCACTGCACTCCAGCCTGGGCCACAGGGTGAGACTATATCTCAAAAAAAAAAAAAAAAAAAAAGAGTAATCCAAATGTTCGCCGTTTGGTTCTGAAAGTAGAAGCAGGTGACAGCTTTGGGGCTAATTCATTCCTTGCTCAGCCAGGGGGATAACTTTGTGAGTCCTTTTGTCACACCAGTGTACATTGGGTACCCGTTCATTCTTGGGACAAGTACTGGTGAAATAGACAAGTACAAAATACAAAAATTAGCCGGGTGTGGTGGCACGTGCCTGTAGTCCCAGCTTCTCAGGAGGCTGAAATAGACAAAGACAAGTCTAGATCATTATTTTTCTGTTTAATAGCGTAAAAGACTGTACATTCCAACCGACAGATTTTTACAGTAAAGAAATTGGCCAAACATTGGCTTTTGGGTACCTCTGGAATAGAAGAGAGAAAATTGGAGAAGGGGCTCCTTTAAGGATAGGATTGCCAGGATTGGTGGTTTATTTCCCCAAAACAAGGACATGCCACTGAGTGACTTGTTCACAAGTCTTCTCGCTTAGAATTATACACTCAGAAATTGCTTTGGAGTTCATTTTAGGTGCAGGAAACTTGTCATCTGGGAGAGCTGCTGCAGCTCTGTGTCAGGCCTGACAGTCACCTCTATCTGGTGCGTTGACAGTTATGGTCCCCTAAGCAAGATCATCTGAGATCCAAAATGGCCTCTCTGAGTTGTGTTTTTCCAGTGGCCTACTATATTAGTTAAGGTAATGCTAGCTGCTGTAACAGACACACCCTGAAATCCCAGGGCCTTAGCACAATGAAAATTTATTTCTTGTGTACTTCACAGTCCCAAGAGGATGTTCCTGGTCAGTCAGCCTTCCACATGGTCATTCAGGGATCTAAGCTCCTTCCATTGTGAGGCTGTGCCTTCTGTAAGTCCTTGGTGTTCTCTGCATTCTGCCAGTGGGTAGAGGGAGGCACCATGGGAAGAGACATCTCCATGTTACCTTTGGGCTGAAGGTGCCAGTTGTTACTTCCATGCATCTGCCACAGCTGAGAACCCTCGCATGGCCCTACTGAGGTGTAAGGGAAGCTGGGAAATGCAGTTCCTGTGAGTGCCCTGGCAACACCTCTACATGACAGGAAAGAAACAGAAATATTTGCCACACCTTGAAACACTTGGCATGGGGTAGAAAAATAGGAAAGGTTCTCAATAAAACAGGAAAGGGGCAATCTCAGGAGGGTGTGTTGAGAAAAGACAATTCTTCTAAGAATTACTATTCTGGAGTCCAGGTTTAGTCTAATTGAAGCAATACCTCTGAGACCCTGAACAAAGGGATACATGGGCCTAGAGCTGGTTTGATTCACTCTTCAACCCACTCCTGTAATCCCAAGTGAGGGACAGTCCTCAGGGGAATGATGGCGTCTGCATTAAGGGGAAAGCCCTCTGTCTTTCTCATCTTACCCCAACCATTCATAAAGCAGGAGAAATGTCCTCATCCTGTTTCCTGAGAACAATGCAGGTCTGGTGAGTGCACTGTTGCATTCATCCAGACAACAGACGTTTCTCTAACGTCTACCACATCCTAGGTACTATCACACAAAGGAGAGGTGCTTTTTCTGGCCCCCTGAATTCTGGTCCTGGGCTACTTACTTTGGCATTTGGCAACTCACTCCATCTCTCCAGACCTCCCTTTCCCCATCTGTAAAGTATTTAAATTCTCTGTAACTCAGTGGTTTTTAACCGGGGGCAGTTTTATTCCCCTGGAAGACATTTAGTGATGTCTGGAGACATTTTTTGGTTGTCACAACTGAGGGAGGAGGGTGCTTCTGGCATCTAGTAGGTAGAGGCTAGATACGCTGTCAAACATGCTGCAATGCTTAGGATGCCCTCAACATCAAAGAATGATCCAGCCCCAATGTCAATAGTGCTGAAGGTGAAAAACCTTATTCTTAGCTCTAAATTTCTATGATTCTTGCCAAGCAGAGAAGTCAGTCTGAATCTGGGATGCTGGAAATACTTGATTTCTATAAACTTGGTTAGTGGTGCTTCTCCTAACACAAAGATTCTGCCATTAGACGTCCCTGAGATTCTTGTAGGGCCCCGTCAGTGGTAAACGTGTGTCACCCACACAGCAGCCCTGTTAGAGGAGTGACCATAAATTCTTCTAAATGTCTAGCTCAAGTCTCTCTTGATTCAGTTCATCCTGCCTTGACATGGTTTATGGAATGAAATCAAGCATGTGAAGATGGTGTGCTCGGAGTTTTGGTCAGTAGGAGCTAGACTTTTACCCTTAAGTCTTGGTAGAGGGGGTGCTTTGCATAGATCCATTCCCATTCTTTTCCTTAGTGTCCTATGTCTGAGGACATACAGTTGTGAGATGGAGTCATAGGAGCGCTCTATGTCCACCCATGTCTTCATCCATCCATTCATTCACTCAGCATTTATTGAGCACCCACTATAAGCTTAATCCATAGTCCAGGTACTCTGTTCCTTCTGCTGGCCACAGAGCGGTGAGTTAGACAAACATCCCAGGGCCAGTGGAAACCACACACTAGTTGGGGAGTAGGTAATAAACAAGTAATCATGGTACAATTTATTTCTTTTCTTTTTTTTTTCCTTTTTTTGGAGACCAAGTCTTGCTCTGTTGCCAAGGCCGGAGTGCAGTGGTGCGATCTCGGCTCCTGAGTAGCCGGGACCACAGGCACCCACCACCACGCCCGGCTAATTTTTTGTATGTTTAGTAGAGACGAGGTTTCACCCTGTTAGCCAGCATGGTCTCGATCTCCTGACCTTGTGATCCGCCCGCCTCGACCTCCCAAAGTGCAGGGATTACAGGCATGAGCCACCGCGCCCAGCCGGTACAGTTTATTTCTACAGTCAAGAGCCTGTCTCTATGGAAGGTAGTTTGTTTATTTATTTATTATTTTTTTGAGAGAGAGTCTTGTTCTGTTGCCCAGGTTGGAGTGCAGTGGCACGATCTCAGCTCACTGCAACCTCTGCCTCCTGGGTTCAAGTGATTCTTCTGCCTCAGCCTCCAGAGTAGCTGGGACGACAGGCGCCTGCCACCATGCCTGGCTAATTTTTCTATTTTTAGTAGAGACGAGATTTCACCATGTTAGCCAGGCTAGTCTCGAACTCCTGACCTCAAGTGATCCACCTGCCTCAGCCTCCCAAAGTGTTGGGATTTCAGGCATGAGCCACCACTCCCGGCCAAGAAGGCAGTGTATTTTGCCCTCATATTGGCTAAGGGAATCTTCCCAGATATTCTAGTCGAGGAGATTACAGACCTTACACTTTTGCTGCAGAAAATCACAAAGTTTTTACATTCTCCCTGGAAAGCTTAGGGCTGCGGCCTTGCTCCTCCCGCCTGTCCCCTTTCTGCAGCCCGCCTGCTGCCCAAGGGTGCTGTGCATTCTGTCCGGGGAATCTGGAGGAAAAGGGGCTTTGTGGGGAGAGGAGGCAGGGATAAAGGAAAGTGCTAAGACCCAGCCAATTCCTCCCAGGCTTGTAAAATTCCAGGGCTGAGTCCAAGTTCCCAAAATAGAAGTGAAGGGAGAGCAAACTTCCTGGCTTTGGTGGAGCCCCTGGTGTGTTGAATGAAGCTGTTGGTTTACAGGGTCTGGGAGGGTGTGTGTGGGAGATGAGGGGATCAGGGGGTGGTGGTGGTTGGGAGAGGCCTGAGTGACCAGAGGTGACCGAGATCCTGGGGGACAGACAACACCTGGAGTGGTGACCACAGTTGCAGGAGCGGCAAGACTTCAATACCCCATGCTTGGCGGTCACTTCTTTCTTTAGAAAGAGATATTTTGCTTTCTGTGGGCTTGAGAAGGCAGCAAATGGACAGCACAGTCGTGGGCTGTGCAGGGCCATTGTGACATGTTTGTCCTGTGGGGGCAGCGAGTATTTGTGGATGTGGGTGGGGGTGTGGATGCTTCGTGTCCACTGGCAGCCTGCAAATGAGGAGCGTGCGCCTGGGTGAATGTCTGCTCTAAACTCCACTGCTTGTTTATTCAATGTCCTTGTTAAAAAGGCTATTGGTTCATCAGCAGTGTGTTAAAAATTTATAGTTCAACAATGAGCTTTTCGTTTAGATACATTGTTTCACAGTTTCTTAGGTTCAGTAAACACATTTGTATGTCTTAATTGTCTCATGAAGATATCAGACACAGTTAAATAAAAACAAGTGTTAGATTAAAAAGCCATGTAACTGCCCAACAGGTTCACCTTACCCATCGACTAAACAGAGCCGATTAATCAAGACAGGGGAATTGCAATCGAGAAAGAGTAATTTATGCAAAGCCGGCTGTGCAGGAGAATGGAACTTCACTATGACTCAAATCAGTCTCCCCAGAAACTTGGGGATCAGAGTTTTTAAGGATAATTTCGTGGGTAGGGGGCAGTGAATTGGGAGTGTTGATTGGTTGGCTCCGCAATGAAATGACAGAGCAACAAAGCTGTTCTCTTCTGCTGAGTCAGTTCCCGGGTGGGGGCCACAGAACTGGTTGGCAGGTCCAGGTGGGGTCATCCAGTTGTTTGAAATGCACCTGAAAACTCATCGCAAAAGGCCAATCTTAGGTTCACAATAGTGATGTTACCTCCGAAAGTAATTGGGGAAGTTGCAAATCTTATGACCTCTGGAATAATGGTTGGGAATATTTAGAATTCCAGCCCTCCTCTTCCTGACTTGGTGGCTGGTGGTCTTTCATTTGTTTTATAAGAACAGTTTAGCTTTTTTGGAAGGGCTATTATTTAAACTATAAACTAAATTCCTTCCCAAAGCTGGTTTGGACTATGTCCAGGAATGAACAAGGACCGTTTAGAGGTTGGAAGCAACATGGGGTCAGTTAGGTCTGATATCTTTCACTGTCATAATCTTCTCAGTTGTGATTTTTAAAAAGGTGGTTTCAGCCAAGGCAACCCTGCAGAATGAATGGACAGGAGATATTCACCTGAATTAGCTGGACATTGACAAGCTCTCTAGGTTCACTCTCGGATTTGCAAATCACTTGCTGTGTCAATTTGGGGCAGTCTTCCTCCCAGTGTGCCTCAGTTTCCTTCTTTATTGGTTCATTCTATAAATATGATTTCAGTTGAAACATGCTAAAAGAATTGAAAAAAAGAAAAATAAAAAAGACTGTGCACAATCCTAACACTCAGGGGGTGCCTTCTGGTACTTAACTAGAAGTCCCTTGGGGGTACTGTTAGCTGAAATGCTAGTGAAATGACCACTCTCCACAGATAAGGAATAGCTGATACATTGTTCCTCCCAGCCAGCGCTGGATTCCCTGGGGCCATTCACGTTCTCTTTTCCCCCTTTCTTTGGAATATACAGACATATGCCTAGCACGCTGCCTGGTATGGAGCCAGCTCTCAGCCAACACGTCTGAGAACCTGCATTGGGCACACACCCGTGTGGGGCGGTGTGAGGCTGGCACTACAGGTCACCCCAGGCAGATGCCTTCCTGCTGGCACTGACTGAAGGCCTGAGGGTTTCTCTGGGCAAAGCCAGGGAATCAAGTGGCCCCTATATGAGATGTTTTCTCCCACTGGAAACTAAGTCCAATTTTGACACTTGTCCCAACCTTCCTCTTCTCAGTTTTAAATACCGCTTGTGCCTTTGGCTTATGTATTTCTTTACATTGGCTCAGCGTGGCTCATAAACGTCCAAGGGTAGGGTCATATGTGTCAGGCATGCTGCTAGTTTCTCATCCCACAAAGCTCCAATATGAGCTTAGTATGACCCGCTTTTGGTATCAAGGAGGCTGAAACAGAGAAGTCGAGCAGCTAGTTCAAAGTGAAACAGCTGTCAGGAGCTGGGGTTGTGATTTGAACCTGCGCAGAGAGCAAAGCCCACACTCCTTCTGCTATTTCATGCTACTTTCTCCTTCTGCCTGAAGTCATGTTCCCCTGACCCTGAAGGTTACCCCAGGCATGCGTGTCCCTAGTCAAGCCTTCCAAATTCCACAGCTCCTCCTCTGACCACAGCAGCCCACCAGCAGGTTGTGTGCCCTGGTGTGCCTGGCAGGCCCTTTGCAAACAGAACCATTTTTGATACTAGTGATGTTAACGTATCATAGGTTTATGTAATTATTATTTGTCCCGTCCAGCGGGATCGTTAACACAGACCTTGGAGGAGGGGGTGGGAATTTAGAGGGACAAGAGACACAAGAAATGGAGACAAGACAGTATCCTGATCAAGTCTCGTTTAATGGTGGCGGTGCAATGCCTTATATAGGCTGGCAGGGAAGAGGAAGTGCGGCAGAGCAGGTGGGGAGGAGAAAAATGAGAGATGTCACCAGGCGCATGCTCAGTAGACTTAGTCTTTCCCGGGTGCGGGAAGTTATCTACGCGCGCGGGAAAAGTTGGGGCGCAGGGGAAAAGTTGATGATGAAGAACCAGGAAGTACGCCATCTTGTCTCCGCAATGCGGAGCTTAAGCAACAGAGGCCGCCGCAATTTCCGGGCCTCACGGCTCCGGACAATTATTGTTACTTTGGTCTTGATTTCCTCTTGCCAGACACGATGTCTAAACAGGAAAGACCAGCTTTCCTGTTGGGAGATCAGTGACTTCCAGAAGGAGTCGGCTTGGGGAACTCCTCCCCACGCCCCCTCCCCTTCTTGTGGTTTTCAAATATTCCTTTTCATTCTTGAAGATGAGTGGGAAATACCAATAATAGCCCCTGGGAAAGGAAGGAACCCCACAGCAGGCCAGTTCAGGGGATGCCTCTGCAGCAAGCGATGGGCTCTGCTCCAGGAACCCTTCCCTTCCATCCTTCTGTGCGGGCCACTCCACGTCCACAGGGAGGGAGGTGGCCCGCCCAACCCTGAGTGTGCAACCTGAGGGCAGCTGGGGATGAGTGTCACCCCTCGTGGCCATCTGTTGGTACCTGTGCCTCGCACAGGGTCTGTGGCTGAAGTTATGAATGGCAGGGCTGGGTGTGGCAAGGCCTCTGGCCTGGAGTCTAACTTCTGGGTTCTAGGCAAGGTTAAGGTCCTTGCCCATCACTCCACCCTACGAAGCTCTAATTCTTTCATTTAACTTCTCACTCATCGAACAAGTATTATATAAAAGGCATTGCCTTCAGTAGAGGCTCTGAGACACCAAAATGAATCCAGCAGTCCTCCTTGGAGGCTACAGAGGTAGACAGGGAGAGCCACACAGACACACAGCTAGGCCAGACACGAAGGCCAGGTTGCAGGGGAACAGAAGTGAGGCCAGCAGATCTCTGGGCCCAGGACTCTTGCCCTGGCCATGAGGTGGAGGGTGCAGCAGGCCTCAGCCTCAGAGGGCCACCTCACACCCCTGAGAGGCAGGGGCTGGCTAGGGCTCCAGGGGACCCTTTCTCTGGAGCCATATATGGGGATGGGTTCTACTCTGTCCTGTGAGCACCCTTGGGCTGCCTGCTCTGCCTTGCCAGGCTCTGCCTTCCTTCCTGGCGCCACACGGGGCTGGGTGTGGGGAGCAGGGGAAGAAGAGCCACTTTCCCCTCCTGTGCCAAAGACTCTTAGAGAGATGAGGTAATGTCTGTAGCTGCTCTGGGGAAGGGATGGGACATGCACAGGGAGGCGCCCATCTGACTCTCACTCCATGCTGCATAGGGGCCCTGCACTCCAGGCTGTGATGCATTCTGTTACCTTCATTTCTTCCTCCAGAAGCCCCCACAACATGCTAATCCTTCAGCAGAGCTGCAAGGGACAGGGAGGGAATGGGATAAATATTTATGAGAACTTCAGGCCTGGCATGGTGGCTCACACCTGTAAGCCCAGCACTTTGGGAGGCTGAGGGTGGATCACCTGAAGAGGTGAGGCCAGAGGGAGGAGGGAGGCCCCCAGCTAGGTTCCGGCTTGGGCAGTGCAGCTGGCAGAGGGGCTTAGGAGCAGCAGGCAGTGGAGTCCTGAGCAGAAGCAGGATTGTTGCAGGGCTGTGCTGGCGCCAACCGTGGTACAACCAGGACATGGATGATGACTGAAGATGGTCAGGGAGAGGAGAGTTGAAGCTTCTACCCCACATGAGTGCTCACTGTTCAGGAGACTCATCAGCGCTGCTTTACGGTGTGGTCGCTGGCTTTCCCCACGAGAAAGAGGAAACTGCCAAGACGGCTAAAGGCTGGGCCCAGGACTGCTGCTCCTTCTATGGCTCGAGGCAGGGACAAGGGGGATAGCCTCGCCTCTTACTGGACCCGATCACAGGGGAGGAGGGGTCCAAGGCTGCCACTGGAGACCATGCATGCTATAGGAGGGTCACAGGACCCTGATGTCTGCCTTTCCACATGGGGAGGGGTGCACAGCAGCTGTGGATCTCTCCTCTGCAGTCCCAGGTTTTTGGATCCTGACAATGCACAGACTCTGACAGACTCAAACATCTGCCCTCTAGCCTGGGCCATGTGCTCTGGTGATTTCCCAGGAATGAGTGTGGCAGGTGGCCTTGATCCAAGTAGCTGCCAGCTCACCCTTGCCCTCTTACACAGCCCCTTTGCAGACAGTGGTCAGTGACGGAGACATGGGTGACCTGCTGAGTGGGAGGGAAAGGCTCCTCTCTGGAGGTTCAGAGGTGGAATTTAGATCCGCAGGCCAAAGGCTCAGAAGGCAGACTTTACACCCACGCAGGAGTGAAGAATAAACTCTTTAACACTGGAGTGTGCTGATTTCCAAAAGGGGGTGCTCTGTCCCTAGAAGTGTTCACACAGAGGCCAGATCATCCCTGCCTGGAGAATGAGAATGAATTCCTATACTCGCGGAGAGGCCGAACTCTTTAAACTCCCAAGATTCCTCAGGCTTTTAATCATCTTCCGTTCTAATTATCCAGACCCTATTTGGTGACAATGATTATTTGCAAGTCCCAGCAATCCTCATTTTGGGGGCCAATCCCTAGTTGCTTGTGTAAGTAAGCACTGTTGAGAAACAGGGTCCAACAGCTTGAATCCAGGAAGGCCCTACCTACCTAGGCACCATGTTAATGCCCAGCTAGTCAGTTGGGTCCAGGTGGCTCTGAGTATTTCTATTTTAATATAACTGCATGAAATTCATGCACCCAGGAAAGAGCTCGTGTGGGGTCACTGGACACCTTCTTTTCTTGGACCTGAGGCTGGGCTAGGGGTGGAAAGGACCCTCAGTTCAGAACCCTCCGTGAGGCCCCCAGCATCTGCTGCATCGCAGATTGGACTGTCCCCAGCCACAGGACAGGGCTCAGGCCTCCCAGTTCTCCAGGGAGCACATTCCCTGGGGTTGGCACACAGGACTGAGCTTCTCTGTCCACATTTTCTCTTGGATTTGTGCACCACCTTGGCTGTACTGAGCAGCAGTGGTGTCAGCAACCAGGCTTGAAGGCCATGGACTCTGACCCCAATGCCCAATGCTCCATGGGGACTCTCTGGGGTCTCCTGCCCTTCAGGCTCCAATGCTGGCCCCAGCCTCACTCTGCCAGGGCCGTGGATCCTGCCCTCACAGCCCTGGGAGGGGAGGACCAGTGCCTAGGCAGAGCTCCATGCCTGCCTTACACAGGCCCACAGGAGAGGGAGGAAAAGTCTCCCTCATGAGGAGCCAGGGTCAGGGTCCAATGAGGGTCCTTAACATGTAAAAGATGTAGCTTGACGTCAGTCAGCTTTAACCTTGTCTTTCCATTACCTCATAAAGTAGCATGGAACTCTTGACAAAAGTAGCAAAGCTCTGAGGAGACGTGTGCTTACTGGCTTTCTAGCATATTCCAAAGTTCTCTCTGCCTCCAGGTGTGTTGCTGCTGCTGGGCTGCATGTAAGCATGGGCCGGGCTGCGTCTTGGGGCTCTTCCTGGGGGCCTGGGACTCTCCCTGGGAAGGGTGGCCGTGCAGCTGTTTCTAGATCAGCGAGGATTTCACCACAGGGTCCCATTCTGTGATCATGCTTCCAGGCTGACCTGTGGCATGTGTGTGCAGGGTGTGGTGCATGTGTATTGTGTGTGTGGTGGGTGTCCACTGTGTGGTGTGTGTACACTGTGTGTTTTGGTGTATGTGTATTGTGTGTGGTGGGTATGTATTGCATGTCGTGTGGTATGTAGATATGCGGGTGTGGCACGAGGTGTTGGTGTGTATGTGGGTGTGTTGTGTGTGGTGGGTAGACACTGTGCAGTGGGTGAGTGTGGTGTGAGGTGTGAGTGTATGTGGGGTGTGGTGATAGTGTGGTGGGTACGGTGTGGTGTGGAGGTATGTGGGTGTGGCATGGGTGTGAGTATGTGGGGTGTGGTGTGAATGTGGTGGGTATGTACTGTGTGGTGTGTGTGAGGGGTATATATGGTGGGTATATATTGTGTGGTGTGTGGCATGCAGATGTGTAAGTGTGGCGTGGGTAGTTGTGTATGTGTGGTGTAGTGTGTGGGTACATATTGTATGATGTGTCGTGTGTAGATGTGTGGGTGTGTGTATATGGGGTGTGCTGTGTGGTGTGTGTGTGGTGTGTAGACGTGTGTGTGTTGTGTGTGTGTTGTGATGTATGTGGTGTATATGTGGTGTCTGTAGTGGGTATACTGTGTGGTATTGGTATGTAGACACATATGTGTGACGTATGTGTGGACTGTGTGTGGTGTGATGCATGTGGTGTGTATATGGTGTGTGTGGTGGGTATGCATTGTGGTGTGGGTGTTGTGTAGATGTGTGGGTGCAGCATGTGGGTATGTCATATGTATGTGGGTGTGTGTGTGGTGTGTAGTGAGTATATTGTGTAGTATGTGGTGTGTAGATGTGTGTGTATGGTGTGTTGGTGTGTGGGTGTGGTGTGTGTGTGGCAATGTGTGTAGTGGTTATATGGTGTGTAGATGTGTGGTGTGTGTGGTTTGTGTGTATGTGGGGTGTGTGTAGTGTATGTAGTTGGTATACTGTACGGTATGTGGTGTGTAGACCTGTGTGTGGTGTGTGTGTGTGGTGGGTATACAGTGTGGTGTGTTTGCTGTATGTGTTGTGTGTGTTGTGTGTGTGTGTTGCATGGGGTGTGTGTGGTGGGTATACAGTGTGATGTGTGTGCTGTGTGTGGGAGGTGTACATGGTGTGGCGTGTGTGGTGTGTAGACGTGTGTGTGCTGCATGTGTGGGGGGTGTGGTGGGTATACAGTGTGGTGTGTGTGCTCTATGTGTGGTGTGTGTGGTGTGGCTTGTGTGCTGTGTGTGTGTGGTGTGGCATGCATACGGTATGTGTGGTGGGTATAGTGTGTGTGCTGTGTGTGTGGTGTGTGTGCTCTGTGCGTGTGGTGTGTGGTGTGGCGTGTGTGCTGTGTGTGTGGCATGTGTGGTGTGTGCTGGGTGCGTGTATGGGGTGTATGTGGTGGTGTGGCATGTGTGCTGTGTGTGTGGCATGTGTGGTGTGTGCTGGGTGCGTGTATGGGGCGTATGTGGTGGTGTGGCATGTGTGCTGTGTGTGTGGCGTGTGTGGTGTGTGCTGGGTGCATGTGTGGGGTGTGTGTGGTGGGTATACAATGTGGTGTGTGATGTGTGTGTGGGGTGCGTATGTGTGGTGGGTAGTGTGTGTGTGCTGTGTTGTGTGTGTTGTGTGTGCTGTGGCGTGTGTGATGTGTGTGGTGTGTGCATGTGGTGTGTGTGTGTGGTGGGTATGCAGTGTGGTGTGTGTGGTGTGTGTGCTGTGGCGTGTGTGCTGTGATGTGTGTGAGGTGCGTGTGTGGTAGGTATACAGTGTGGTGTGTGTGTTCTGTGTGGTGTGTGTGGTGGGTATACAGTGTGGTGTGTGTGTTCTGTGTGGTGTGTGTGCTGTGGCGTGTGTGCTGTGATGTGTGTGAGGTGCGTGTGTGGTAGGTATATAGTGTGGTGTGTGTGTTCTGTGTGGTGTGTGTGTGGTGGGTATACAGTGTGGTGTGTGTGTTCTGTGTGGTGTGTGTGGTGGGTATATAGTGTGTGTGTGCTGTGTTGTGTGTGTTGTGTGTGCTGTGGCGTGTGTGCTGTGATGTGTGTGAGGTGCGTGTGTGGTAGGTATATAGTGTGGTGTGTGTGTTCTGTGTGGTGTGTGTGTGGTGGGTATATAGTGTGGTGTGTGCTGTGTGTGCTGTGTGTGGTGTGTGTACTGTGTGTGGTGGGTATATAGTGTGGTGTGTGTGCTGTGTGTGTGGTAGGTATACAGTGTGGTGTGTGGTGTGTGTGTGCTGTGTTTGCTCTGTGTGTGGTGTATGTGCTGTGTGCGTGTGTGGTGTGTGTGGTGGGTATACAGTGTGGTGTGTCGTGTGTATGTGTGGTGTGTGTGTTGTGTGCTGGGTGTGTCTGCGTGTGTGTGGTGGGTATACAGTGTGCTGTGTGTGTGTGGTGTGTGTGCTGTGGCATGTGTGGGGTGTGTGTGGGTCCCCTGAGTGCTGTGGGGGGAACAGGGACGGACCGCAGATGCAGGTGCTGGCAGTGGTTGTGTCACCAGCCAGATGGCTCCATCTATGAAGACTGCTTTTGTGGTTTCTGTTGGCGTTTTGTTTGTTGTGTGTTTTGTGAGCTTGCGCCTCACAGGGGTTTCTCCCCTGAGGCCGGCGCCTCTGGGTGTGGTGTTGGCGCTGTGTCTAGGGTTTCTAGAAGGGGGAGGAATGAGGGAAAGAGGCCCCTCCGGGCGCTGGGACAGGCTGAAGGGAAATAGCCCCGAGCTGGGTGTTGGCTGAGTGTGAATTCCAGCAGCCAGGCTCACAGAACCGTGCCACCTCTGACGTCAAGTGTCAGGGACACGCTAAAAGCCTTTGAGTCTATTGATTGAGACGGCTCCAGAAGGTTTTGGAGCGCTGGAAGAAGGCCAGGCCCGGAATTGACGCGTCGGCCTCTTGGTGTCTCCTCCCGCTGGAGGGAGTAAATCCAGGCAGGTCTGGAGCGGCCGGGCGGGAACCTGGGGCGGAGGAGCCTCGAGGCTGTGGTCCTGCAGCGCCATCTGGGGGCGGTGAGAAGAGTGGCCGCAGAGGCTCGGGAGGATGTCCCCTCGGGTCGAGCCGCAGCCAGCGCTCCTGGGAGGCGTCCAGGGGTCATCTCTCCTGCGCCGGCCCCAGAGTAGACTGTCCAGTTCCCTGGGAGATACTGAGAATCTGCTTCCTGTTTCCATTCGTACACAGGAAAAAAAAAAAAAAAAAAAAAAAGCCCGCCCCAAAGGCCTGAGCTTCCATTGGGATTACCTTGCCTGGGATCCCAGAGTGACCATAAAACACCATTTCGCACCCTCCCTGCCCCACTGGTTTGTCAGAATACCGCTTCCACTAAGAGGTACCCATCGTTTAAGATTCTTAGAATATTGAACCTAAAAGACCTGAATAGTCTCTTATTCATGTGCAGCCTTAGAATGAATATCCAGCCTGAAAGGAGATGGTTAAGTATGCCTGCCTCATAGGGAAACTGAGGCTCAGTAAGGCTCCGTGGAAGAGAGGAAACTTTACCCTCTGAGTGCTCCACAATGGAGTCTATGGAATAAGCTGGCAGCAGGCAGATTAGCGGGAGGAAGGGTGACCACATTTATTACCCACATGGATGCATCATGGGAAAGAAAAGTGAATATCCCCACACCAATGAGGACCTAGAAGCTTATGCGCCTTACTCACTGCGGAGGCGGGAGAGGGGACGGAGGTGCCATGGGAAGAATGAACGATTTGGGGAAAGATGAATGGGCCTTTGGGGGAATGCAGGTAGCCTATGCCAAAGTCGGCCTGGGCATGGCATTGACCTCCAGTCCCCTCTGCTGTGATGCGAGTCTCCCCTGGCTCATGAATTTCCCGGGGAGGGGATTCATGATAATTGAGGTCCCTTTGGAGGATCTGTCTTTAGGCAGACAAAGGCAGCCCAGAGCAAGCCTCCGCTTGCCTCCCGTGCTGCCCAGTGCCTTCAGTTCAAGTTCAAATACCGTGTTTGGGTGGCACTTCCCAAACTCCTTCAGCCCAGTCCCTTGACTCTAAGCCCAGTGCTCTTTCCACTGCTGTCCACGGTGAGTGGCCCTCCCCCCGTGCAGAGTGTGTGACTGGGCAACCGCAGAGGAACACCAGGCCACAGGGAAAACAGAGAGAGGCAGACCCAGACAATGCCAAGATGTGCACAGAGCTGAGTGCTGCTGAGGGAGCCATAGGCATGGGGTGGAGGGTATGACACCAAGACGTACCACCCACAGGACACATTTGCTGCGAAGACACTCAGACTGAAGTCTGGGCCCCGGAGAAATGACTCTTTATAGCACCTGGAAAGGCTAACCTGCTGCCTGCAATCTCTGTGGAACAAAGAAGAAATGAATATTGCAATACATGTCACACCTAAATTCAGCATCTAGCCCTGTTTGTACTTGACCTGGCCTGGCCACCTTGTTATCATATGCTCCTCATCACAAACTCCTCTCCAGAGCCAGGCTGCTGGCCTCCCTGAATATCCTGCTTTCGTGCCTTTGCTTTGCCGTTTCCCCTTCCTGGAGCACCTGCCATGTCCCCCTCACACCTTAGCATGTGAGTTGAAGCTTCCTGCACACAGCCAGAGTCTCCTGGAGGGGTGCATTAGCTTCCTACAGCAGCTGTAACAAAGTCTCACAGACTGGGAGGCTTGCATAGCAGAAACCCATGGCCTCCCAATTCTGGAGGCTGCAAGCCCAAGATCTAGATGTTGGCAGGTTGATTCCTTTTGTGGGCTATAAGGGAGAATCTGTTGCAGGCCCCTCTCCTTGGCTGGTAGTCGACTGTCTTTATGTGTCTTCATGCGGCGTTCTGTGTGTGTGGCTCTCTCCACGTTTCTCTTTTTTATAAGGACACCATTCATTTTGGATTAGTAATGGCCTCATTTTAACTTGACTACCTTTCTAAAGCCTTATCTTCAAATGAGGTCCCATTCTGAGGAACATGGGACTTCAGCAAATGACTTTTGTAGTGGACACAATTCCACCCACGATACCTGGTTCTGGCCTGGCCAGCCACTGCTGAACCGACTGAAAGCTAAAGGGAATGGGATTCTGAAATGAAAGATGGCTTGGAAGTTTGGAGAACGCGAGGAGGAGGTCTCGGGGGTGTCGGGGGGTGGATGAGACTGCTGCTGCGGGAGCAGAGAGGTCAGAGCTGTATAGTGGAAAGGGGTTTGGGGGAAGCTTTTGCTGTTTTGATTGTGAGAAAATCTTCCTTCCATCTCCTTGGGAAAACGTTAGCAAGGATTTCATTACTAATCCTTAGACTGGAGTGAGATCTGTGTTGGGTCAGGGGCAATGTGAGGACGCCCCGGCACTACGGAGGGGCCCAGGGGGAGCCCCAGTGGATCTAAATCGTTCTTACCCTTCCAGGACTAACTCAGGTCCTTCTTCCTGGCACGTCTGAGCTTGCGTTATTCTGGCAAAAACCAAACTAAATTACAGTAAATATATCACACACATTATTTCCAGTGCCACTTCATTAGCCGGTGCTGTTTTGTAGGGCTAATTAACTGTGGCGCATATGTTTGTCTTCTCCAGTTGATGCTGGTGCACGTGTACGGTCGGAGTTTTGTTTTTCCCCAGCCCCACCCCCATGGTGCCTAATACACCACACTGTGCACAGCAGGTGCTTGGCGCACACCTGTAAACTGAAGGCTGCTTGGGAGCCCATTGCGTTCCCTTATGCCAGCCTTAGCACAGTGTTGGGTTCGCCCACACCCAAGGCTCCCCATGTACCTGTGGAGGGACTAGAACGGAAATGAAAGGCATGCCCCACACATTGTACTTTCTCAGTTTTGGAGAGGCTCGCCCTAAGGTCCTATGCAGATATTCCCATTCTCAACAATGTTGGCCACACCCCTGGAGGTTTTGGAAGTTACTTGAAGGGCCCGAGTTTGACAAGGCCGTCTGCTGCTCTCTCTGATCTCAGGCCCTCGGGAAAGAAGGCGGAGGCATCTGGCACTGTAGTGGATGGAAACCAGGCTGACCCCAGTGACTGTTTTCTTTCGACACCAAAGAAATGGAATTTGCCTGAGACTCTCAGAGCGTCTCTTCCCACTTAATAAATTCTGTTTGAAATGGATGATAATGCCTTCAGGGACAATGTGTTCCAGACGGATTGTAACGGGAGATTAGGGAACAACGGGTTCACAACCCCCAGACCTGACACCCCAGGCTTTGAGTCAGGGCCCTCCTGGGAGGACAAGCAGCTGGTCTAGGTGGAGGCAGAATTTGGAAAGAACCCAGGGCTGGAGCAGGGCCGCATAATGAACTGAGGATGTGTAGGAGATCTGAGGTCAGAAGATGTTTCAAAGGTAGGGAAGGGCAGTGGGGAGAGTGCTGGGGAGGGGCCCTCTTTGAGGCTGTTCCAGGAGATCAGCTCTTGCCAGGAGCTGGACTTTGAACGTACGTGGTTCCTGTGATTACAAAATCCAGTGGGCCAGTAACAAATGATAACGATTATGTCCCCTTGCTACCTTGGGATTTGGTGCTGCTGAATGCTCTGGCCTCAGAGGGCCCCGTGACTTTGGGGTGCTGTCAAAGAAAAAGTTATTCATGATACTTGTTATAGATGGTAAGGCAGACTCTATTCACTGGGGGATCACAGTAGCCCTCGGGACCACTGCAGTGGGGTCTTGCAGTGGGGAGAGAGACTGACTCAACCGAGTCCAACAGGGACAAGTGAGGATTCATAGCCCAGGAGCAGAGTGGGTGTCCGCAGATGGAAAATTACTAAGAGGAGGCATTTTTGCTAGACTGACCACAGAATTCTTGCTGCAGGCAGGCCAGGCTGAGAAGATACCCAGGGTGACTGGCTTCCAAGGGTGGGGAGTTGTTGCTAAACTGACAATAGGATTCTTGCTCAAACTGGATTCTGCAAAGACAGAGTGAAGCCCAAAGTCATACCTAGTTGAGTAGAGGACTCAGAGGAGCCTAAAGGTTTGCTCAAATGCAAGAGTCTTTGTCAGTGCCCATATTCAAACCAGGTCAGGGGGAGCCCTGCTGTTGGCTTGCTGGGAGAGAGAACCAGCCCCCGACACACTCACATCATTGGAAATGTGGAAATACTTATGCAATGTAGATTAATATGTGTTTTACACATTACATATTCATGTGGCATATAATGGAAGCTCCCCCAAGAACCAGCAGAGAATGCATGGGAGCACACAGGAGTGTGCTTTAGATAGAGTAGCTGTCATCATTGTCGCCATCATCATCACCCCCATTTCACAGATGAGGAAATTGAGGCCCGAAGAAGTTGGGGTCACCTGAAACACAAGAAATAAATGGCAGAGGCAGACCCTGTGGCTCAGGTGCCTCTACTACTATTATTTTTACATGCAGGAATTACTTATTGGACACATACTTGTGCCAGGTCTCACCACAGCCCTGCAAAGAAGAACCTGAAACTGGAAGAAGTAACTTGCAATAGCAATAATTTTCAGAGCTGGATGTTGAACTTGGGTCCTGTGATTCCAAATCCCATGCTCTGTTGACTCCCTGGCCTTTTGTCTCCTCAGGGTGTGTAGCTCACTCCAAACCCTAGGCATATGGGGAAGTCTCCTCTGGCCCCACAGCTGGCATGGACCGAGCACATCCCTTATAGATAAGCCAGGTCAAGTCTAACTTTTTCTTGTGAGGTTGTGGGGATCACAGTTTGTCCTTGGGGATTGCTGAGCCTTGTTTTTAGAGCTTTCCTTTGACAGGCCCGCTCTGTCGCCCAGGCTGGAGTGCAGTGGCATGATCGCGGCTCACTACAACCTCTGCCTCCCAGGTTCAAGTGATTCTTGTGCCTCAGCCTCCTGAGTAACTGGACTACAGGTACGTGCCACCACACCTGGCTAATTTTTGTATTATGATTATTTTTTGAGATAGAGTCTCACTCTGTGACCAGGTTGGAGTGCAGTGGTGTGATCTCAGCTCACTGCAACCTCTGCCTCCTGGGTTCAAGCAATTTTCCCGCCTCAGCCTCCTAAGTAGCTGGGACTACAGGTGCCCGCCACCATGCCCGGCTAATTTTTGTATTTTTAATACAGACGGGGTTTCACCATGTTGGCCAGCATGGTCTCGATCTCTTGACGTTGTGATCCAACTGCCAAGGCCTCCCAAAGTGCTGGGATTACAGGCGTGAGCCACCACGCCTGGCCTAATTTTTGTGTGTTTAGTGGAGATGAGGTTGGTCAGCCTGGTCTCAAACTCTTGGCCTCAAGTGATCCACCCACCTCAGCCTCCCAAAGTGCTAGGTTTACAGGTGTGGGCAACTGCACCTGGCAAACTGAGCCATTTTTTAATAGGAGATCTGCTGTGTTTGAATTTTAAGGTGCACTGTGGGGAATACGATCTTCTCTTCTCCTTACTCCTTTCACAGGCTTGATATTTAGCTCCCCAGTGCCTGGAATTGTACTATCTCTGCCTTCAAATGCGGATTTAAATACCCACATCAATCCTGAAAAACTCTGGCAATTGTCTCCAGAGTCAGTGAAGGTGTCTGCGGGAGCTTAGGTCTTTGAAGTTCAGGCTTAGGAGTTTGCTAATTTCTCATTGTGCTGCTGGGTGATAAATGTTGCTTTGCTTTCTGTTTCTGTTTCTTTTTTTTTTTTTTTTTCAGCCTTGTTTTAAATGAAAAGAAATGGCAGTTGGCAGTATCCCTGAAGCTTTTTAGTGGGGCTCCTATAATGAGGTTTGCTGAAATTCCGGATAGGAAATATTTCCCTCTGTAGGCTCAGATGCAGGATTTTAAACTTTTGTGATGTCTGTGGTCTTTTTCTTTTGAGCTGGCTGGGTTTGCCTCTTCAAAGATGTCAGCCCCAGCCTTGCCAAGTTTGGAGTTTACATCTCCACTGCTAGTGACTTGTGTGAGTGTAAAAATAGGTCAGTGGTTTTTTTCCTCCCTCTCTTTTAAAGAAGAGAGAAAAATGTGTGTGTGTGTGTGTGTCTGTGTTTTCCAACATCCCATCAGTCAAAAACAGTTAAAGCAATTTTAGCTCACTTTTTCCCCAAAAGATTCACTCCAAGTATGACTCAGATCGTGGAACACTTCAAGGAAAATTTTTTCCGTGAAAGTTAAGTGCAATTAATGAGGAGAGATCTGGTGGGAGAAAGAATTCCTCAGTGTTCGCTGTAATATCAATTACGCGCTGCCTGACAAACACACATAAAACGTGTAACAGATCCACTGCCTGCTCCTGTGCCACATCAGATTATTATGAGAGTGAGCATTTCTTTCCATTACGAATCTGTATGGCTTAATTTTCCCAGCTGAAACTTCAAACAAGATGAAATTGCATGCACCCATATGCGTGCGCGCGCGCACACACACACACACTCAACTATATTCTTTGAAAATACCACTGAAGAAAGTTTCCTAAAAACACATAAAACAAGGAAGCAGTTCAGCCATGAATACGTTTTCTATATGCTAAAAGGGGGTGGGTTAGAGTCCAGATGCAAAACAGCTTAAACGGTTCTTGCTGCAACAAGGTTGCTGCCAGATCTGTAAAGACTTGGAGTTTTATCCTATTCAGAATTGGCTTCTATTTCTTCCAAGTGCAGACACATCCTTATGGCCTTGCCTATAAACACAGCCACTGGTATTTGCATAGAGGTCTGGGAGTCCCCGTCTCACGCTTCTCCTCCTTCCGCCGCTCCACACTAACTTGTTCCCATATGGTCTCTGTAGTGCTCTGGAGGCTCCCTTGTCCGTGTCTGTTTTCTTACCCACCCCTAATCAGGGACCTCCTCCTTTCCCCGAGTCCTCAGCTTTCTCCTCTCTCCTTTCCATGAGCACTTCAATGTCCTCAAGCCTCTCCCACCTTGGAACAGAAACCTCTCAACTCCATGTCTCCCTCCTAAACACCCTATAGCTCCTCTGCCCTTCACAGCCAAATTGCTTGCTGCAGCTGTCTACACTTGCTGCCTCCACCTTCATATCCACGCATTCCCCCAAAACAACTGCCTGATGCTTTCCTGACATCCTTGGGAGTTCATCAGTGACCTCCTCGTAGCCAAAGCCAAGGTCATGTTTCTCAGGCCTTCTGTCATGGGATTTTCAAGCAGCACTTGACGATAACTGTTCACCCATTCACCCACTCCTTTGCCACATGGTTATCTGAGGGGCCCTTACTTTTGGAGTCAGCCTCCTGGCTTCTGTGCTGCTGCTTTTTGCCTCCAACCCTACCTCTCCTTTGCCCACACTTCTAGCATCTCTTCTTCTACTCTCCCCTTAAATGCCATTTTTTTTTCCAGGGCTCCATCCTTAATCTCAGGTTTCTCACTCTGCAAGCTCTGCACCCGATCCCACCTCTCCCTTTGTGTTGATGGTTCTCAAACCTGCACCTGCCACTTGGGCCTCTTTCCTAAGCTCCAGAGGCCTGCTGACTTCTCATGGATCAGGGCTTTGATCTAAGTTGCCGTGTTACCTGCAGCCCACTCATGACTCTGTGTTCAGGAATGTCTCTGGAATCCTGGGGCCATCCTTGACTCCTCCCTCTCCTAGTCAACTTCAGATCTCTCCCATTCAGGCAGAGCAGTCTGATTCCCTTACCAGCTCTCCCATGCCTCTAGACCAGGGATCCCAGCACCACATACCAGAAGTCAGGGCGTTACCCAGCTCCACCTCCAACCCACCTGCCCTGACCTACTCCGCTTCCTACTGACCCCAACTGCAGCCTCTTCTCTTTTAAATAATAACAGCAGTTAACATGTATTCAGTGCCTGTTGTGTGCCAGCTGCTGAGATAAGCGCCTCATCGCTTTCAGACCCTGTGAGCTCAGTACCCATATTATCCCATTTTACAGATGGGAAAATGGAGGCCCAGGTTGGGTTTTGTTGGGTCTTTCCTGTGAACGCCTCTTGGGCTCCCCAGCCTGCTGTGGCCGCTTCACAGCTTTTGGCTGCCCCGTGCACTTTATGTCGCAACCCCAGAGCAGCCGGCACCCCCATTCCTGTGCTCAGCCCTGGCCTCAAAACGCAGCCGGGTCAGAGCCCTGGGGTCCCACTTGCTCGGGCCTCATTTCCTCTGCCCTCACCCCTTGCTCCTGAATTTCTAAATGAAAAAAAAAAGTCTACTAACTAATATTCTCTGCTCTCAGGTAGTATCTTTGCAACCCAACCTCCTCACTGTAGCAGGATTATTTCTTCAAAATTGCAATCCAGTCATGTCCCTTCCAGCTTAAGACACTTCCACGACATCTCATTGTTGTCCTTAGGACAAAGTTTAAACTCTTAGCTTGGAACTGATCATGGCGGTCACTCTAATATCCGCTCTCCCGACTCCTTGGGCAGCCCCGGGGCACAGCAGGCAGTCCAGCCTTCCTTGCTTCCTTTTCCCTCTCCTTTACAAACATTCCTGGGATGTGCCAGACAAGCACTGTGCTGATCACCGAGAATGTGGAGATGAAACAGACAAGCTAGCAGACAAAGAGCAGGGTTCCTGCAGGGGTGTGGGGAGGGTCAGCTCTCCAGAACAATCTTAGACGAGCACCACAAGTATTACGACGCAGGTGCACGGCTTCCCCGGTTCCAGGTCGATGGACTCCGGATGACTCCTTTGGCTCCGATAACCTCCCCTCATCTGGCTCTCCAGCTCCTAGTGAGTTCTAAACCAGTAAAGCTCAGCGGAGCATCTCCTCTGCTCCAGGATGCCTCCCAGGCTCCCCCTGCTGGAGGCTGGACACAGCTCAGGAACAGCCCTAGAAGATGCTGTGTTAAGATAAATGAGCCCGGCGCGGTGGCTCACGTCTGTAATCCCAGCACTTTGGGAGGCCGAGGCGGACGAATCACGAGGTCAGGAAATCGAGACCATCCTAGCTAACACGGTGAAACCTCGTCTCTACTAAAAATACAAAAAAAAAAAAAAAAAAAAAATAGCCGGGCGTGGTGGCAGGCACCTGTGGTCCCAGCTACTCGGGAGGCTGAGGCAGGAGAATGGCGTGACCCCGGAGACGGAGCTTGCAGTGAGCCGAGATCGCGCCACTGCGCTCCAGCCTGGGTGAGAGCGAGATTCCGTCTCAAAAAATAAATAAATAAGTAAATTCTGCATTTTATCCTAAAAGCAGTAAGGTCCAATTTAAAGATTGCGTGTGTGTGTGTGTGTGTGTGTGTGTGTGTGTGAGAGAGAGAGAGAGAGAGAGAGAGACAGGGTATCACTCTGTCACTCAGGCTGGAGTGCAGTGGTGCAAACATAGCCTTGACCTCCATACTCAAGTGATTCTCCGACCCCAGCCTCCCAAGTAGCTGGGACCACAGGTGTGTTGCCACTACATCTGGCTAATTTTTAAATTACTTTTTAGAGATGGGGTCTCACTATATTGCCCAGGCTGGTCTTGAATTCCTGGGCTCAAGTGATTCTCCTGCCTTGGCCTCCCAAAGTGCTGGGATTATGGGCATGAGCCACCGCGCCTGACCTCATTTAAAGATTTTAGCTGGAGGGTGACATGGGTGACATGGCTGAATTTGTTCTTGGAATGGTCCCTCTGGCTGCCACGTGGAAAAGGAATAAGAAGACTGGAGTAGTTCTCAGAGCACTGATGCAAAATCCCAGGGTATACTGGAGTCTCCAGGCAGTTTACAGAACCCCCAGGCCTGGGTCCCACCCTACAGATCCTATGCAATTGGTCTGGGGTATGACCTAGGCCATGGGAAGGCCACAGGATTTTTAAAAGCTCCTCATTAGAACAATGATCCTTAATCTGTTTTGCATGAGAACCACCTGGGGGAAACCTTAAACAATGCCCAGGTCCTACCTCCGGGGATCCTGATATAATTTGTATGGAGTGGGGCCTGGGTGTTGAGAGTTTTGAAAGGCTCCCTAGGTGATTCTGATGTGGACCTATATGGCTGAGAACCACTGAGTAAGAGGCTATCACAGTAATCCAGATGAGTGAGCCAGACCCTGGGGATGGCAGGAAGTAGAGTCAGAAACACTTAGGAGGTAGAACTGGCCGAGCTTGGTGATGGACTGCGTGGGCAGGTCTAAGGCAGGAGGAGAAGAAGGCCTACACAGTTCTTAGTTTCCTGACTTGGTCAAGGGGGAAATGGCGGCTGCTGCAGGCTGGGGTCAATTCTCATCCTAAATCTGCTGCTGCTACCTGCAGTCCTGGCAATTGAGAAACACTCTACTTCAGTCTTGGACAATGACAATATTCCAGGTGTGCTCCGCTTTTAAGAAAATCAAGTGCCAATGTCTCTTGATAAGACCCAGTGAAACTCTGAAAGTGCTGCCCCAAGGGACGCCATCTCCCAGGGGGAGATCTAGGCTGTGGAAAGCAACCTGAGGCCCCACAAGGAAGGCATTGGACCAAAACCATAGGATATGAGAGCAGAAAGGGACTTTAGAGACCTTCCCTGTCACATCAGAAGGTGGAAGGGTTGGTGTGGGGTGGAGAGGGAAACTGAGGCCCAGGGAGATCAAATGCCTCATACACAGAGAGTAGCTTTTGCTACTGCATCTCATAATTCTGAAGCACATTTTTTCATATTTAACATTGAACAAGCGGATGTGTTATGCAATTGTCATTGTTTAAATGTCAGTGTTTTGATTTATTAGTGGTACATCAAATAAAGGAGCATCTTACAATCAATGATATCTTACATATAATGGCATTATTTTACTTTAATTTTACAACCAACTTGGAGATCCATTGAACAAGATGTTCCATTGGCCAAGTACATTGTCATGTGGCTTCACTGAGATAACACAATCATCCATCAGCTGAGCACTTCCTCTGTGAGGTTGGGCTTACCCATTTCTGATACCCTGTGACTTCAGCTCTGTTCTGACCCTCGGCAGGAGCCTGAGAACTGCAAGTGGGGACATGACCCTGAAGATGACACTGATGACTGTTCCCAGGGTTCCAGGGATGCTCATGCAGCTCTTGCTGCTTTCCCTTTTACGGCTGTGGGAACTCACATTATTTTCATGACAACTAAGGACTTGAGCTAGTTTGGTCAGTAGTGTGTGGACTTCACTGGGCAGCTGCTAGGGCTCGTCCATATTAACCATCATGGTGGTGCAGAATGTGATGCCATTGAAGGAGGCCAGGCAAATAGGTCCTGCATGCTATCTGCTAGGTATTTGCTTTAGGGGTATGTGCTATAAATGGGTTATAAACAAGTTTTAAACAGCTTATAAATGGATTGTATGAACGAGTTCAAGACAGCCCCTGTGTATTGGCCCTCATGCTGTTTACTTCTGCACCACAGCCCAGGACCGTTAACTCAAGACTGCCAGCACCAAACTAAAATTCTGGCACACCCAATTGCTTTAAATGCAGCCCAAATATTATTTGCCCATTTAAAGCCTGCCTGCTTTGATAATTTGCAAAACCACAGCCAACACCCTCTCACCATAGGTAAGAGCTAAAGACCCCAAATGGCTGCTGTTCTTTGGAGCTCTCTGACCCAGAGACTCCTCACCATAATGCTCCCCACCATGAACCCTCTTGGGTTCAAACAATCCTCCAGCCTCAGTCCCCCCCAAGTAGATGAGGCTTCAAGTATGTGCCACCATGCCTGGTTAATTTTTAAATCTTTTTTTTAGGGATGGGGTTTCGCCATGCTTGCCTAGGTTGGTCTCAAACTCCTGAGCTCAGCAATCTGCCCACCTGGGCCTCCCAAAGTGCTGGGATTACAGGTGTGAGCCACTGCACCTGGCCCCTTTTCTTTTCCTCTAAACCTGTGACATCTCCTAGACCTGTAACCTCCTCTCTGATACTCCTCTCCCCTGGGAATGTCCTTGCCCTTTTCTTCTGGTGGCCCTGCCACTGCCTCTGGAAGGCCTCCTGCCATGAGGGACTTTCCCCTTCCATGCAGTCTGTCCGAGCCTCATCCAAATAAAGCCCTTGTGTGCTACTGCCATCTCATGGTCTGGTCTTTTCCTTGATCCTTCCCCAACATTCAAACTCATGAGAGTATAATTGTGTACATAAGCAGATAAATCTAATTTTAGACAATACCTACCAAGGGGCTTCCCTGACATCTGTAATGTGAGAGTTAAGCAGCTTGGCTACTGAAACGCCGCTGTTTTACCGAAAGATATAATACATGCAGGGGTCATTCATCACAGATACAGAACATCCTAAAAAGAAAAAAAAGTAGCATCAAACACATTTTAAATTACAGACCAGGAGAGTAAACAGACTTGGCTTGTTGGTTTTGTTGCTGCCTCATGGGCCTAAGGACCGGACCCTGGACAGTCCCGAGGGGGCAGCTCAGTTACCATCCTTAGGAAGAGGATACAACTCTCTACAGCTCTTCCCAACACCAAACACAGAGTAGCTATGCATATCTCAGGAATGGAGATGGAGCAGGAGAAAAACTAGCAATAACAGCTAGGGTTAGTTGCACTTCTAGTAGGTGCTAAACAATATGCAAGGTGTTGTGCACGCATTATCTCAGGTATTACTCACAAAATCCTATTATTAGTCCAAAGCTCAGAAGAGTTCATCAATTTGCCCAAAGTTGCAAATCTAATCCATGGTAGAATTGGGATTCAAAGCCTGGTCAATGAGACTCTGGGAAGGACAGGATTTAACTGCCTTGCCCTGTTGCAGAAATTCAACTGGCTGGCCTGAGCATTTTGCAATGTGTCATCACTTCTGATAATGGGTTGAATAAAGGATGGCAGCAACATAGGTAGGAATTGTGTCTTCTGCTGTCTCTCTCAAAGTTACAGGCCAGGGGAGGGTGGGACAGGTGTCAGCAGACAGACTCCATGGACACGCTACATTCTGGTGTCAGATTTGGGGTACTGACCTCCACTGGGGTGTGTGTGGTGGAACAGGGTTCTGCCTACTCACAGCCCAGTTCCATCAACTCAGGAACCCCGTCATCCTCCCAGGCTCCTTCCTGGCCACCTGCAACAGCTGGGCCCAGGGCTGCTTCCATATTCAAGAAAGAGAGACGTCGAAGTGACAGGGATGGAATAGGATGCTGAGAGATCAAGGGAAGTTTCTAGTTATTTTCCCATCCACATCTAAGCTCTCTTGTTCTCCGTTGTCAGCACAGTCAGGAACATCTCGTCACTCACCCCACCTCCATAGGAACCGACCCACTGTGGATGGTTTTCCATGGCAGCCATAACTATGTGCACAAATGGAGTGGCTTGAACCAAAGAAATGTCTTGTTTCACAGTCCTGGAAGCTGAAAGTCCAAGATCAAGGTGTAAGCAGGGTTGGTTCCTTCTGAGGGCTGTGGGGAGAGTCTGTTCCTGTCCTCTCCCTTGGCTTCTGGTGGTTTTCTGGTGATCCTTGGCTTGTAGAAGCATCACTATGATTGCTGCCTTCATCTTCGTCTGGCACTTCTCCTGCGTGAGTGTCTACCTCTAAATTTCCCATTTTTACTTATTTTTTTATTTTAAAATTTAAAAAAACTTTTAATAGCAGAAAATTTTAGACATATACAAAAAAAAAGAATAGTATAATGAGCCCCCATGTACCCAGTACGTAGAGTCGACAATGACCAGTGTATAGCCAATCTTACCTCATTTGTTCCTCCTCCCTGCACCTATCTCTACAGAAATATTTTAAAGCAAATTCTAATTATCATTATTTTATTTACATAAATGTCAGTCACATGTCTTCTAAATAACTTTTTTTTTTTTTTTTTTTTGGACACAGAGTCTCACTCTGTCACCAGGCTAGAGTGCAGTGGTGATGTCTTGGCTCATTGCAACCTCCACCTCCTGGGTTCAAGCAATTCTCATGCCTCAATCTCCTGAGTAACTGGGATAACAGGCACATGCCACCATGCCCAGCTAATTTTGTGTGTGTTTAGTAGAGACAGGGTTTTGCCATATTGGCCAGGCTGGTCTTGAACTCCTGATCTCAAGTGATCCACCTGCCTTGGCCTCCTGACGTGCTGGGATTACAGACATGAGCCACCACACCCAGTCAATAACTCTTAAATACATAATCTTGGTACAATTATCTCACTATTAACTGAACAAAACAGTATTACCTGGCCAGTCATGGTGGCTGACATCTGTAATTCCAGCACTTTGGGAGGCTGAGGCAGGTAGATTACTTGAGGTCAGGAATTTGCGACCAGCCTGGCCAATATAGCGAGACCTCGTCTCTACTACAAAAATTAGCCAGGTGTGGTGGTGTGCACCTATAATCCCAGCTACTCAGGAGGCTGAGGCAGGAGAATCACTTGAACCTGCGAGGCAGAGGTTGCAGTGAGCCAACATCGCACCACTGCACTCCAGCCTGAGCGACAGAGTGAAACTCTGTCTCAAAAAACAAAATCAAAACCAAAAAACCCAGTACTACCAGATAGCTACTCAGTGTTCACATTTCCCCAAAAGCCTTATTTACAGTCAATTTATTCAAGTCAAGATCTCAACAAGGTCTATGTACACATTGTGTTTGGTTGATATGTCTTAAATTTCTTAAAATCTATAGTAGTTTCCTCTTCTCTCTTTTTTTCTTGTCATTTATTTGTTGGAAAAAATTAGTTCATTTACCTTGTAGCATTTCACACATTTTGAATTTGGCTGATTATATCCTTTTCTTTTCTTGTCTTTTCTTCTTTTTCTTTTCTTTTCTTTCTTGTTTTGTTTAGAGACAAAGTCTTGCTCTGTCAACTAGGCTAGAGTGCAGTGGCACAAACATGACTCACTGCAATCTCCACCTCCTGGGTTCAAGAGATTCTCTGGTCTCAGCCCCCCAAGTAGTTGGGACTTCAGGTACATGCCACCATGCCTGGCTAATTTTTGTATTTTTTGTAGAGATGGGGTTTCGCCATGTTGCCTAGGCTGGTCTTGAACTCCTGAGCTTAGCAATCCACCCGTGTGGGTGTCCTAAAGTGCTGGGATTATACAGGTGTGAGCCACCATGCCCAGCCCTTTTTCTTTTCTTTTTTAAAAAAACTTTAGGTTCAGGGGTACAAGGGCAGTTTTGTTATATAGGTAAACTCTTGACACTGGGGTTTGTTGTGCAGATTATTTCATCACCCAGGCACTAAGCCTAGTCCCCAATAGGTACTAGGCTTTTTCTGATCCTCTCTTTCCTCCCACCTTCTATCCTCAAGTAGGCTCCAGTGTGTGCTGTTCCCCTCTATGTGTCCATGTGTTCTCTTAATTTACCTTCCACTTATAAGTGAGAACATGTGGCATTTGGTTTTCTGTTCCTGCATTAGTTTGCTAAGGATGATGGCCTCTACCTCCATTCATGTTTCTGCAAAGGACATAATCTCCTTTTTTATAGCTGTGAAGTATTCCATAGTGTATACGTACCACATTTCCTTTATCCAATCTGCCCTTGATGAATTTCCCCTTTTTTTTGTTTTTTTTTGTTTTTGTTTTTGAGACGGAGTCTGGCTCTGTTGCCCAGGCTGGAGTGCAGTGGCCGGATCTCAGCTCACTGCAAGCCCCGCCTCCCGGGTTCACGCCATTCTCCTGCCTCAGCCTCCCGAGTAGCTGGGACTACAAGCGCCTGCCACGTCGCCCAGCTAGTTTTTTGTATTTTTTAGTAGAGACGGGGTTTCACCGTGTTAGCCAGGATGGTCTCGATCTCCTGACCTCGTGATCCGCCCGTCTCGGCCTCCCAAAGTGCTGGGATTACAGGCTTGAGCCACCGCGCCCGGCCGAATTTCCCATTTTTTAAGGACACCAGTCATATTGGATTAACCCCTTCCTACTATAGTATAACCTTGTCTTACCTGATTCCACCTGTAGTGATCCTGTGTTAGTCTGTTCTTGCACTGCTATAAAGAAATACCTGAGGGTGGGTAACTTATCAAGGAAAGAGGTTTAATTGGCTCATGGTTCTCCGGGCTGTACAGGAAGCATGGCTATGGCATCTACTCAGCTTCTGGGGAGGCCCCAGGGAGCTTTTACTCAGGGCAGAAGGCAAGCGGAGCAGGCAGGTTTCATGGTCAAAGCAGGAGCAAGAGAGGGAGAAGGAGGGGCCACACACTTTCAGCCCACCTGATCTCACGAGAACTCACTCACTGTCATGAGGACAGCACCACAAGAATGGGGCTGAACCAGTCATGAGAAATTCTCCTCCACGAGCCAGTCACCTCCCACCAGGCCCCACCTTCCACACTGGGGACTACATTTCAACATGAGATTTGGGGGGACAAATAGCTAAACTCTATCAGACCCTATCTCCAAATAAAGGAAAATTCTGAGACACTAGGGGTAGGACTTCAACAAATAAATATTGGGTGTCCACAACTCAGCCCACAGCACTTCATAATTCACAAAGCCTTTTCTTTCCTGCAATAGTTTTGCTTGAGTCAATTGGCTGTTGTACCTATAAGTCCCCTCATGTCTCACACTCACAAAGCAGCTCACGATTTTCCCTGGCTGTGCGGGGAGCACAGGTTTCCACCGCCCGTATGAGATTGAGTATATTCCCTCCCAGGTCGCAGACTCCCTAATCACAGGGTACAGCTCTCTGCAGAGCACACAGGCTCCCATCAGGGGCTGTGGGAGCGGGCCCAGGCCAGCACGGGTCCTCGAGCTGTCGTGTTCTCAGAAGTGCTGAATATTCTCTCCTTAAGAGCCTGGTTCCCGAGACATCCATCCTGTCCTGATCTGGTCTCCATGTCACAGCGCTTACTTCTCTCACGTCGGCCTTTGCTTTGCCCTTCAGATGAGCTGCTCTCCATTGTCTTGTTGGCTAAGGCGTTGGCTCTTGCTCATGGTTGCGTTGGCTCTTGCTCATGGTTGCCTTGGCCACCTTGGGGAATGTCTCTAAGGTTTGGGCTGACCCTGAATCATCCTGCCCCTGCCACTCTCCTGGGGGGACACTCCCACTCCAAGCCCCAGCTTCCTGGAAGAGGCTGAAAATGCTATTCACAGGGTGCTGAATTCCCTCGTGGGGCTGGAGCCATCCTCAGAGAGAGTGCTGGATTGTCCAAGGTAAACTTGGCGTTACCACCAACCCCTGGCCCTCCCTCAGAGCCAAAGTCCCTTCTGCAGAGAGAGGCAAAGCCAGGAACACTTCCCTGAACTCTGTCCCTGTCTGGTTCCTGGTTAGAGTTTGCAAAAGAGAAGCACCCTTGAGATTAGGACAGAGGCAGGGGAAAGGTCTTTGTTCTTCAGGGGTAGTTACAGCCAGATCTGTAAGGAGTTGAGATTTGAGAACAAACATGCTTGCTGCTGCCAACAAGCATGGGACGTGTACATCTCTTTGAGCGTTTTGGGATGAGGTCTTTAGTGTCAACTTTCTTGACCTCCCCTCCCCCAGGTCTTGCAATATTTCAGTATACCTTTACTTCTCTAAATTAAAACTTTGAACACCTGGAGTACATACAGTGGCTTCTGTTTTCTTGATTGAATCCTGTCTGAGATAGGGAGAAGGAGCAAATCTCCAATGAGAGGCAATGTCTTATGGATCCTGTGGTGTTTTGTTAGGACACAGTGACAGTGCTTCAGCAGTGAGGAGAGAACAAGGTAAATTCCAGCAAACAGAGCAGCCTCTCCGGGAGAGCCACCTTGAGGAGAAGAAAAGGGGCATTTCAGGGGTGGAGGAAGGTTAAGCAAAGAATCAGCAAAACTCAGATTGGAATCACTAGCTAGGCAAGTTGCTTCATCTTTCAAGTCAGAGTCTCAGTTTCCTGATCTGTGAAATGGGGAGGTGACCACTCTTTACATTATCTAGTTACGTGAATTCAATGAGATGATTTAGGTAAATTCTCTAGCATGGAGCCTGGAAGTAGAAGGTGCCCAATTAATGCTTCTTTTTTTCTTCCTTCTTGGCAGAGACAATCCATTTGCTTAACAAAGATGCTGCCGTCAGCTATCACAGAGAGCTAGGGTACTCCTTTGCTTTCAGCTGGAGGGAACAGCTTCTTACTCTTTCTTCCCATTAAGGAAGAAGAGGGATGAGGGAGGGCGGAGAACAATATTTTCAGTGCTGTGAGTTCCTTTCTGCTGGTGTATAGTCCAAGGCTGGAACAGCTCCTTAAGGCCATACATTTAGTTTCCCTCAATTTAAACATAAAGAGCTAAAACTAGAAATCCTCTAGAAGAAAACATCTTTATGATCTTGGTGTAGGCAAATGTTCCCTAGGCAGGATACAAGAACACAAACCATAAAATAAATAGATAAATTGGACTTCATCAAAATTTAAAAGCTTTACTGATTGTTAACAAAATGAAAAGGCAAACCACAGAGTGTGAGAAAATAATAGTGATACATATATCTGATAAAGACTTGTATCTGAATACATAAAACATGCCTACAAATAAATACTAAAAGACAAGCAACTCAGTTAAAATGAGCACAAATCTTGACCAGGCACTCCATAAAAGAAGATACATGAATGGCTAATAAGCATGTGAAGAGGTACTCAGCATGTTAGTCATTAGGGAAATGCAAATGAAAATACTATGAGCTACTACTTCACACCCAATAGGATGGCTGAAATGCAAAAGACTGACCATATCAAGCATTGACAAGGATATGGAGCAACTGGAACCCCATACATAGCTGGGAGAAGTATAAAATGTTACCATTATTTTAGAAAACAGCTTGGCGGTTTCTTTCACAGGTGATATGGTTTGGCTGTGTCCCCGTCTAGATCTCATCTTGAATTCCCATGTGTTGTGGGAGGCACCCAGTGAAAGGTAATTGAATCATGGGGGCAGGTCTTTCCCATGCTGTTCTCGCAATAGCAAATGAGTCTCATGAGATCTGATGGTATTATAAGGGGGAGTTTCCCTGAAAAGCTCTTTTCTCTTGTCTACCACCATCTAAGATGTGGCTTTCACCTTCTGCCATGATTGTGAGGCCTCCCCAGCCATGTGGAACTGTGAGTCCAAAAAACCTTTCTTTTGTAAATTGCCCAGTCTGGGTATGTCTTTATCAGCAGTGTGAAAATGGACTAATACAGTAAATTAACATCAGTAGACTGGGGTGCTACTGAACAGATACCCAAAAATGTGGAAGCAACTTTGGAACTGGGTAATGGGCAGGCGTTGGAAGAGTTTGGAGGGCTCAGAAGAAGACAGGAAAATGTACAAAAGTTTGGAACTTCCTAGAGACTTGTTGAATGGCTTTGCCCAAAATGCTAATAGCGATATGGACAATTAAGTCCAGGCTGAAGTGGTCCCAGATGGAAATAAGAAACTTGTTGGGAACTGGAGCAAAGGTGACTCTTTTTATATTTTAGCAAAGAGACTGGTGGCATTTTGTCCCTTCCCTAGAGATATGTGGAACTTTGAACTTGAGAAAGATGATTTAGGGTATCTGGCAGAAGAAATTTCTAACCAGCAAAGCATTCAAGAGGTGATTTGGGTGCTGTTAAAGGCATTCAGTTTTATAAGGGAAGCAGAGCATACAAGTTCAGAAAATTTGCAGCTTGATAATGAGATAGAAAAGAAAGTCCCATTTTCTGAGGAGAAATTCAAGCTGGCTGCAGAAATTTGCATAAGTAATGAGAAGCCAAATGTTAATCCCCAAGACAATGGGAAAAATGCCTCCAGGACATGTCAGAGGGCTTCACAGCAGCCCCTCCCATCACAGACTTAGAGGCCTAGAAGGAAAAAGTGGTTTCATGGGCCAGGCCCAGGTTCCCCATGCTGTGCGCAGCCTAGGGACTAGGTCCCAGCTGCTCCAGCTGTGGCTGACAGGGGCCAACGTAGAGCTCAGGCTGTGGTTTCAGAAGGTGCAAGCCTCAAGCCTTGGCAGCTTCCACATGGTGTTGAGCCTGCGAGTGCACTGAAGTCAAGAATTGAGGTTTTGGGAACCTCTACCTAGATTTCAGAGGATGTGTGGAAACACCTGGATGTCCAGGCAGAAGTTTGCTGCAGGGGCGGGGCTCTCAGGGGTCAGTGCAGAAGGGAAATGTGGGGTCAGAGTCCCCACAGAGAGTCCCTACTGAGGTACTACCTAGTGAAGCTGTGAGAAGAGGGTCACTGTCCTCCAGACCCCAGAATGGTAGATCCACTGACAGCTTGTACTGCGTGTCTGGAAAAGCTGCAGACACTCAATGCCAGCCCATGAAAGCAGCTGGGAGAGAGGCTGTACACTGCAAAGCCACAGGGGTGGAGCTGCCCAAGACCATGGGAACCTACCTATTGCATCAGCGTGATCTGGATGTGAGACATGGAATCAAAAGACATAATTTGGGAGCTTTAAGATTTGACTGCCCTGCTGGATTTCAGACCTGTATGGGTCCTGTAACCCCTTCATTTTGGCCAATTTCTCCCATTTGGAATGGCTGTATTTACCCAAGGCCTGTACCCCCATTGTATCTAGGAAGTAACTAACTTGCTTTTGATTTTACAGGCTCATAGGCAGAAGGGACTTGCCTGGTCTCAGATGAGACATTGGACTGTGGACTTTTGAGTTAATGCTAAAATGAGTTAAGACTTTGGGGGACTGTTGGGAAGGCATGATTATCTTTGAAATGTGAGGACATGAAATTGGGGAGGGGCCAGGGGCAGAATGATATGGTTTGGCTGTGTCCCCACCCAAATCTCACCTTGAATTCCCATATGTTGTGGGAGGGACCTAGTGAAAGGTAATTGAATCATAGGGGCACGTCTTTCCTGTGCTGTTCTCATGATAGCAAATGAGTCTCATGAGATCTGATGGTGTAGTAAGGGGGAGTTTCCCTGTACAAGCTCTCTTCTCTTGTCTGCTGCCATGTGAGACGTGCCTTTCACCTTCCACCATGATTGTGAGGCTTCTCCAGCCACATGGAACTGTAAGTCCAACAAACCTCTTTTTTTTTTTTTTGAGATGAAGTCTTGCTCTGTTGCCCAGGCTGGAGTGCAGTGACACAATCTCGGCTCACTGCAACCTCTGCCTCCTGAGTTCAAGTGGTCCTCCTGCCTCAGCCCCCCTAGTAGATGGGATTATAGGCACATGCCACCATGCCTGGCTAATTTTTGTATTTTTAGTAGAGACCAGGTTTCGCCATGTTGGCCAAGCTGGTCTCAAACTCCTGATCTCAGGTGATCCACATGCCTCAGCCTCCCAAAGTGCTGGATTACAGGTTGGAACCACTGTGCCCAGCCTATAAACCTCTTTCTTTTGTAAATTGCCCGGTCTTGGGTATGCCTTTATCAACAGCATGAAAACAGACTAATACAACAGGAGAACATACACCTACCTTATGACCTGGCAATTTCACTCCTACATGTTTATCCAAGAGAAAGGAAAACATGTCCACAAAAAGATTTGTAAATGAATGGACATGGTAGCTTTATTTCTAATAGCTAAAAACTGGAAACAACCCAGGTGTCCCTCAATAGGAGACTGGATAAATAAATTGTAACATAGCCACACTGCAATAAAAAGGAAACTCACTGATATTATAATATCCTGGAAGCATCTCAAAAAATTATGTTACATAAAGGAAGACAGATGCAAAGGTTGATCGAATGAATCAATTAATGAAGTTCTAGAGCAGCCAAAATCAGTCTATGTTGATAGATTACAACAGTGGTTGTCTGAGTTGGGGCAGGGGTAAGGATTGGCAGGAAAGGGAAAGAGGGAACTTTCTGGAGCAAAGGAAACATTCTATATGCTGATGGAGGTAATGGTTACATGGGTGTAGACATTGAAATATACATTTGGAATGTATCCATTGTATTGTATGTTTAAGAAAAACCCAGTTTACTGATTTTCTTCTCAGATTTCCAGAGGTATTGCCTTGACCTCCAAAGATATTAGATTCACCCCAGGGACAAGGAACTGTGTCCAGACCAGTGGAACTAGAAGCAGACCTGTGGAACCCAGAGAAACCTAGATGGTCAACTTTTCCACAACATAGTTTCTGTCTCTGCACTACCAGGTGTTAATGTGCATTTATTTTGTGCTAGGAACTGTGCTAATTAGTTCCATATACCTTTTAATCCTGGGGGAAACAACAACAGCAAACCAAACCCTGAAGCTCCAAGGGGTGAAACAACACACAGCTAAGACTGGAACTCCGCATTCTCATTCCAAGCCCAGAAGAAGCCAGCTGGGGAACTCCTCACCCGAGGCTCACGTTGGGGTTGTCCCTTGCCAGCCAGGAACTCCCCACACCAGCTTCTCCTTTGTTTCACACCTAAGCCTGAGTGTCTTCCTTAAATAACCAGTGGTGATCCCTAGTTCCCACTCCAAAAAGCTTCTTTTGTTTTCACAGGGACCAGTGCATGGAAACCACTGGTGACTTACTTTTGCAAATCCTTCCAGGCTTGGCACAACCTGCAGGCTTGGAAGATCCTGGCACTATAACACAGCTGCAGCTGGGGAAAGCCCTGGGAGCTCATTAATGGCCAAGAAAAAACCATGAAGGTGACCTCAAGTGTTAGGCCCCTAGGGCTAGGGCTAACACCAGACGCAGGCCAGCGCAGCAGAAAAATGCCCCAGTCTCCACTCTGCCAAAGCACCTGCTTCCTGAAGGGTGGCTGGGGCCTGATGAGACATGATGTCATTGATTTTTATCGCAACCTTCTTGGGGAGGAGACAGGAAAACAGGGGCCCGAGGAGGTGAATAGCCTAAGCTGGGAAAAGGAACACAATTTCCAGTTTGTTGGATCAGATCCCTGAGTTTCAGGAATAAAGCCACCTTGTCAGACTCTCCTGGACTGTGGTGTCTGAGAGGACCATGGAAGCCTTAGTGAGTTCTTTCCATGGAATTTTTTGTGAAATAAAAATGTTTAATTTCTTAAAAGGTCTATCTAAATGGAAGTTATTGTGGCCATGAAGAAATCAAATATTTAATTGCTAAGTAAAAGAGATTAAAAGTGCCTTTAATCTTAAGAAAAATAAAATTGGGCAAAACATTATACGTAAAACATATTATATATGTGTGTGTGTATCATTTGTATGTATATTCACCTGTTGAAATAGTTTTTTTATTGGTGGCTTAATTTTAGAATTTTGGCTAATTATTTCTAGATTCTCCGTCTTCTGCCAAGGGCAGGAGTTACTGTCTCAATTTTATGTAAGTACTTTTTTTTGTCTGTTTTAAGTATTATTAATGAAATGCATGCACAGAGTTAAACTTTAAATAATATAAAATACTCGTAATAAAAGCTTGCAGTTCCCTGACTCCTCCAATCTCCCTAAGCTCTCCAGGATAATCACGTATGTTTTCCCTTTGGTGGGAGCAGAGCATGGAAACACATTTAGATCAGAGGCCATCCCTGACAAAAATAAGGTATCTTGGGAAGAATGTCCCAGAAGCTCTACATGAATTAGTCTGCTACATGTTTCTATTCCTTTAACCAACAAATCTGCCTAATTCACATCCCAGCACTCTGCGAGGCCGAGGTGGGTGGATCACCTGAGGTCAGGAGTTCAAGATGAGCTTGGCCAACATGGTGAAACCCTGTCTCTACTAAAAATACAAAAATTATCTGGGCCTGGTGGCACACATCTGTAATCCTAGCTACTTGGGAGGCTGAGGCAGGGGAATTGCTCCAACCCAGGAGGCAGAGGTTGCAGTGAGCCAAGATTGTGACACTGCACTCCAGCCTGGGTGACAGAGTGAGACTCCGTCTCAAAAAAAAAAAAAAAAAAAGGAAAAATTTGTTTTTTAAACGGAAAACTAGTATCTCACAGAAAAGTGAACAAATTCATCAGTGCGAATAAGATGTATTATCAAAAGTCTTGCTGTCACCCAGGTCAGGCCATAAAACATATCCAGCATCCTGGAAGCCCCCTCCAGCGCTACCCGCTCCTCCCCAGAGGTGACTACTGTCCTCGTTATCACCACAGATGAGTTCTGCCTTGTTAAAATTTCTCAAATTGCAACCACTTGGTGTCTCATCATTATGCCTTGCTTCTTTGACTTAACATTTTTTTCAAGATTCACTTATGTTGTTACATGTAGCTATAATTGGCTAATTATCATTTCTGTAAGGCTTTCAATTACCAGAATTTATTGATCCATTTTGTGGTTGACGGACATGTGGACTGTTTCCAATGTTGGCTACTACAAATAATGCTACTACTAACATTTTTGTACATGTGTTTTAGTGCATAAGTGCATGGATTTCTAGTGTGTATATACTTATGAGTAGAATTTCAGCATCACAGGGCATGTGTGGTTCAACTTTAGTAGACGACTAACTGTTCTTTAAAGTAACAGTCTCCGACTGGGCACAGCTCACGCCTGTAATCCCAGCATTTTGGGAGCCCAGGCAGGCAGATCGCTTGAGGTCAGGAGTTCAAGACCAGTCTGGCCAACATGGCAAAACCCCATCTCTACTAAAAAGACAAAAAAATTAGCTGAGTGTGGTGGCACGCACCTGTAATCCCAGCTACTTGGGAGGCTGAGGCAGGAGAATTGCTTAAACCTGGGAGGTGGATGTTACAGTGAGCTGAGATTGTGCCACTGCACTCCAGCCTGTGTGACAGAGTGAGACTTCCTCTCAAAAAAAAAAAAAAAAATAACAAAATAAAAAATAAAAGTAGCAGTCGTCAACCTTTTTGGCACCAGGGACCAGTTTCAAAGAAAACAATTTTTCCACCGACTGGTGGGGGATAAGGGTGGGTTGGTTTCAGAATGATTCAAACCCATTACATTTATTGTGCACTATATTTCTATTATTATTACATTGTAATATAGAATGAAATAATTATACAGCTCACCACAATGTAGAATCAGTGGGAGCCCTGAGCTTGTTCTCCTGCAACTAGATGGTCCCATCTGGGGGTGATGGAAGACAATGACGACCATCAGGCATTAGATTCTCATAAGGGTCAAACAACCTAGATCCCTTGTACACGAATTTCGAGCTCCTATGAGAATCTAATGCTGCGGCTGATCTGACAGGAGGCGGAGCTCAGGCAGTAATGCAAGCGATGAAGAGTGGCTGCAAACACAGACGAAGTTTCACTCGCTTGCCTGCTGCTCACCTCCAGCTATATGACCCGCTTCCTATCAGGCTACAGACCAGTACGGGTCTGTGGCCCTGGGGGTTGGGGAACGCTGCTTTATAGTGTGCCAATTTACATTCTCACCAATCACGCAGGGAAGTTTCAATTGCTTCACAGCCTTGCCAATACTTGGTACTGTCAGTCTTCTTAATGTTAGCCATTCTGGTGGGTGGGTAGTGGGATTGCGATGTGGTTTCAATTTGTACGTCTCTGATGACTAAAGGAGGCTGAATATCTTTTCATTTCCTTATTGGACATTGGATATCCTTTTGTGAAATTCTTAAGTGTCATGTCCATTTTTCTTTTCTGTGGCCTTTTTCTTATTGATTTGCAGAAGTTCTTTTAGATTTTGGCCTGAGTCCTTTTTGGATACTTGTATTACATCTATCTCCCTCCATGCTAAAGTTTCCCTTTTCATTCACTGATAGTCTTTCTTTGGTGAATAGATGGTCTTAATTGCAACGTAGTCATCTTTCTTGATTTCATTCTTCTCTTGCCTCTTGGCCCCATTTACTACCTTGTATCTTTCCAGTGTCTTTAAATAGATTCTAAAAAATAGTTTCTCCAGCTTTTCTAGATGCTCCAAATGGAATAATTGGGCAGAACTTCCTCAGGCAATCATCATTAATTTGTCTGGTTCTTTCTTCTGGCATTTTCATACTTCAAAATACATATATTTGGAATGCTATTTCTTGATTTAATTTTGTAGATTTTTTAAAATCAATTTTATATTGTGGTACATGAGCATTTAACTGTCTTAAACTTTTACTCCACAGTCTCTTGTCCTCTTAATGTGGTTCTTTCATGATTTAAAACTTCAAACCACATTTGCTCTACATAATATCAAGACTCTCTAAAACATTCTTCACTGCAAGTGCATGTAGTTGGCAAGGGATTTTCAGAGTCAATTGTATTTGGCATGAGTGGGATTCTCTTTGAAGTTTTCAGCAGCCCTAGTCAATATTCTAGATCTTTCCAGAATAGTCGCAGTTTCAACTACAGTAAGGTCTAGCTGTTCTGAGATCGAACTGTGGTAGTTTCTCACTATTTTGGAGTGACCCCAGAGGTCCATGCTATGTGGAATTTATCTGTTTCCTGAGGCATGGCTTTGAATCACTGCCCCGTGGAAGACAGGGCAGTCACTTAGCAACCAGCGTCTCAGCAGACTCCCCAGGGCCCACTTCCCAACGTGGCTCCCTCCATTGGGCCTTCCTTTTGTAAGGCATGCAGCAAGTCTTGTGACGTGATAAATACTTGGGAAAATGGCCTCAAAAAGAATTCCAACTGCTGGGCCTGACCATGGAAAAGAAGACAAATTAAAATAATTTTAGTAAGTTTTGGATCTTTGCCAGGAAAGGGAAGTTTTGAAATAGAGTGGTATGTTGAATCCAACAGTAGCTAGGATGTAGAAGTGAACAGGTCCCCCATACACTCTATACAAAGACCACAAAAGATGCCTTTTAAATGTGTTTCATTAGGAAAATTGAGGAGTGGAAAAATACTGAATATCAGAGGTCAGAAAAGTCAGGAAACTCCCCTTAATGCTAAAACAACAAGGTTATCTGGAAAGCCCCTAGCAGGGCAAGTGGCCGTTTGTGCTTTGGTCAAAGGGCGGGAACCAATGAACAACTGACTAATGTTTAACTTTAAATGTCAGCCAATTGTAAACCTACAACTGTAAAAATCCCCAGTGACTCTGTAACTTGCTGTAACTTGTTTGTGTCTGACTATAAAAGACGGCTGAACACCGAGCTCAGGGTCTCTCCCTAGGATCGGATACCTAGCTGGAGGGAACTGAGTTCAAACTCAAAATAAAGCGATCCCTGCCGCTTGGCTTTGTCTCTGGACTCTGGTGGTTGCTTTCGGGTCATCGCGGGTCTGGGCATTACAAAATTACCTATAATTTGTGTTTTTAAATAAGAAGATTAGAAAAGGCTGTGGGATAGACTTCTTTCCTACGTTGAGAGTTATCTGTGTTTCAGCTTGTTCTTCCTGTAAATACACCTGCACTTGTCATTTTACATGTCCCAGGTTTGGTTTGGAAAATAGAGTCATAGCGATGGTCACCCAAACCAAGGGAAGTCCTTGTTGTAGCACTACCTCCAACCCCTAGCCAGGCTAGGAAACCCCTTTCCCTAGGAGTTTCTTACAAGGTGTTCTGACCAGGAGATTTCTTCAGTGTCCTGGGTGCCCCTTCTGCACTCCCTAGAGTTGGGGGAAAACCATGTCTGAACAGCAGGTGGGACAGGAGAGCATGAACCGAGGCAGAGTGGTCTTTCCAGTCTTCCTGATTTGCAGTTATACCTGTTACTGGCACAGTATACTTTTGTTTGGTTTTACTGTATTTCTTTCTTTCTTTTTCTTTTTCTTTTTCTTTTTCTTTTTTTTTTTTTTTTTTTTTTTTTTTTTGAGTTAGGATCTCACTCTGTCACCCAGGAGTGCAATAGTGCCATCTTGGCTCACTGCAATCTCCACCTCTTGGGTTCGAGGAATTCTCCTGCCTCAACCTCCCTAGTAGCTGGGATTACAGGCGTGCACCACCATGCCCAGCTAATTTTTGTATTTTTAGTAGAGATGGGTTTTCACCATGTTGGGCAGGCTGGTCTCAAACTCCTGATCTCAAGTGATTGGCCCACCTTGGCCTCCCAAAGTGCTGGGATTACAGGCATGAGCCACCAGCGCCTGGCCCTGTTTTACTGTATTTCTTAGCACAAGGTTCCAGGAGACCTTATTCACTGCAAATTCATGTGGGTTCTGTTTTCCTCCCCACCCCTTCAGCTCTCCATTCTAGCCCCGCTCCCAGCTGCTTATCCAGGCTGCCACTGTCCCACTACCCAGGAGCCCTGTGCCACGCCTGGCCATTTGAAATGGTGTTCAGGGGTGTCTGATAGCTGTGGTCTCCTGCCCTCTTCAGCTCACCACTCAGCACCTCCATGGATATCTTGCTCCTTCAGGCCCTCATCCTCCCTGCGCATCCTGTGGAAAGTCTAATAACAGCAGGTGTTGACATGAGGAAAGCTGGGCTTCCCAATATACTTCATTGATCCACAAGACATTTATTAAGCACATACTGTGGGCCAGGCACCATAATGGGCCTGCGATACACAGATGAACAAGACAAGGTCCTGACTGCAGTGTCTCACAAACTAAGCCGTTCACACACATACACAAACACACCGGCGCAATACAATGTCATGTATCTGTGACAGAAAATCTGTCACTGGGGTCGTGAGGGATGGGCAGTCGTGCTAATCAAGGAAATTCACCAGGCAGACAGGTGGTAGGATGGGGAGAAGAAATTCCATGGGGAGGAAGAAGCATGGGCAGATGTATAGGTGGGAAACTCATGAATGATCCCAAAAACATAAGTGATCTGCTATAGCCAGTGAGGGCAGGACACAGAAGACAAGGTCTTTCCCCAGGGAACTTATCTTCTAGAGGGGTGGGTGGCCAGGCAGGCTTAGAACAAAGAAGACAGGAAGTGGTAGTAAGAGCTACTTTTAAAAGACCAGATAAAGTGTCAAGAGTTTTCACAAAAGGGGAGACAGGACTTTGGGTTGGAGGGATCCCAGGGAGCTTCATGGGCTGGATTTTGAACATGTAGGATGGATGTGCAGAGATGGGAGAAGAATCCAGAGGAAAGAGGAAGAGTGGGGCCTGCATGGTGTGCATGAAAATAATGCCATCACTGGGTGCAGGGCAAGCTCGGTCTCACTGATTTTAAGTGGCTGAAAGAAGTTGGGATGAGAATAGCGTGTGTGTGTGTGTGTGTGTGTGTGTGTGTGTGTGTGTATTGGAGGAGTCAGGATTGAGCGGCCCAGTGAGGGGAAGAAGGTGACAATCTGGAGAGGTGAGGAGGTGACCTGGAGTTATGCTGGACTTGGAGGAGGCAGTTTGTGAAGCTATGGGGTAATTTTGGCACAGTTTCCTTGCTTTAAATGTTCTTAGTCCTTTTGCAAAAACACATTTCTATATTAATAAACATGAAAAAAGGAACAGAATGGAAAATACACATAGATTTCATTTAAGATAAAAAAATACAACTTCAATGAAATTGCGACTGCCCCCAGAAGGCCTTCATTGTATGTGTTCTCTTGTGGTCATTAGGGCAACGAAGAAAAAGATCTGAGAGGCCCTGACATCCTTGGCCAATTTAATTTTCACAGGAATTCCATGACATAGATGCTGTTATGTGAGAAAATGTAGGCCCACCAAGGGCATACCATGGCCAAGGTTACACAGCTAATACACAGCTGACTCAGAACTCAACCCAGGATCTGTGTGTAAAGTCCGTATTTTTCATGCAACAGCCTGAGCGGCTAATCAATGAGGTGTGCTAGGAAATAAAGCTGAAAAGGTAGGTTGGTGATAAATCATGGAAGGTCTTGAAGGCCAGGCTGAAATAAAGGCAGCATGTGAAAGAAAGTTCTTGGCTCACTAGGGCGAGACCTGGAGAAGCTGAAGGTAAGAACATGAAGTGCAGTACAGCCACAAGAGAGGGAGTGACTCTCATTCATCCCAGCTTCTTTGGGGCCACCTCTTATCTACAAGACAAAGCGTGACTTGCACTCAACAGTGGCATTGTTTCTGTGGCAAAAGAAGGAAATGTGCCTCTGCTTCTGTTTGTTTTCTACTTAATGTTGTTTTGCAGAACACAGAGAACCCAGAATCATGGACCATCTCATTTTTGAGCTGAATGCTAGAGAAAGCACATCAGCCATCTGCAGCTTCTCCCAAGTGTCCTTCCCATGATTAGGGATACATTCCATAATCAACACAGCAGGACAGAACAGTATTATTGGATCTGAAAGAAAATCAATGGAGACTGGGAATCTCTAAGGGCAGCTGCAATTTTCTAGATCTATTTTTTTCCATTTGGAGGTTAGTGAGACAGAACATGGTGTTGATATGAAAATCGAGAGATTTATGTTGTTTTCATAGTAGCAAAAAGAAAAAAAAAATCTCCGGAGAGGACCCCAAAATGGTAACTTGGTGCAAATACAAAGTGAAGAGTTATTGGTGGCTTGAGATAGGTTGGAAATTGCTCCTTTGATTAGGAGATGGTTGCTATAGTTCGCAACGGAATGTTACTGTCTTTCTTCTTTTCTTTTTCTTTCTTTAGTATATGTTGAGAGAGTTTATGAAGAAACCAGCCAACATCCTGGAGATCCTCAGGCCACCTCAAGTACTGCTGTTTCTGTACAAAGCCTCTAATGGATTGATGTTTCATCAACTGGTACTGGGACAAGGACCCAACCACCACCATGATGAGAGCACTGTTAAGGTCAGATAAGCACCTGCCCTGGGCATAACTGAAGGCTTCAAGGCACCAGCCATCTCTAAGGAAGTGTCTGCTCACAAGACAAACAATCTTTCTACTGTTCCAGATGGCGTCCTGGATATTGGCAATGTGGTTTTCTCCCGGGACAAAGTCTCTTTCTTCAAAGCACAGGTTAAATCTGTTTTGGTCACTGTATTGAGTGTCCAGGTGTTTGAGCAAAGCATTCTGCACCCATGCGAAGTCTTTGCTGCTGAAGCACAAATAGGCATCATATTTGTACATATCAGGTTCTGTGCCCTGGGGATGGTACTTGAACACTAGTCTCTGGGCTGTCTTATAACAGATAAAACAGAAGCCCCGGAACTTCGTGACTATGAGGATGGTCATGAGGAACAGAGTCACAGTGACAGTGCATACAATGAAAAGGGAGAACTTTAGGGACTTTAAGACTTCCTCTTCATCACAAGCTTCCGTGGAAAGAGAGAAGAGGGAAACCCCAGAGAGCGAGTCAGGGTACACGCAATGTATGTCTGCAGGAGGCCCAGCTATAGTGACATTGGTGTGATTAAGCCAAAGGATAAAAGTGCTAAGTGCACATTCACAAATGAACTTGTTATGAGTTATATCCAAGACACTAAGTGATACAAATAAATCAGGATTGGGAGCTAGGAGCTGATTCCCAGATATGTCAAGGATCTCTAAATTAGCAGGTAAATCATTGTGAGAAAGAACTGTCAGCCTGTTGGAGTTCAGGCTTAGTCCCTTTAATGCAGTCAGATGGCTAAATACTCCTGGTGGAAGGAAATTAAGATAGTTATTATTCAAATACAGAACTTGAAGATGAGAAAGTCCCTCAAAAACATCCCAACAGAGCTCAGATTCCCAGGCAAGTTGCAACATATTTTCTCCAAGGAAAAGCTGTTCTAAGCTGGGATTCTCTGAAGGGGTTTGATCTCCACTACAAGAAGATAAGCGATTTTGATTTAAAATGAGAATCTGGAGATGAGGTACCTGCAGGAGAAAGTAGAGAACATCTAGATTTTCTAGCCTGTTTTCTGATAAGTGGATGAAGTTGGCTGTAAGGTTGATCTCTGACAAAGTCACTAGTTTATTGCCACTCAAGAAGATTGCAGGTATGCTTGGAATAAAACGAATGGTTGTAAGAGCATTGTCTCGGAGATCCAAGGTCTGTAAGTTTTCCAGGAATTTGAATGTTTGGTCTTGAATTATTCCAATGTGATTCTTTTGCAGATCAATGTAGGCTACCTTAGGTAGTCCATAGAAATTCGAACTGTAAAGTTCCCCCAGAAGGTTATACGATAAATTGAGAACTTGGAGGTTGTCAAGTCCGTAAAATGCTTCAACTGCAATCTTATTTATCTTGTTGTAGGCAAGGTTCAGCACCTGCAAATCCTGGAGGGTCTCAAAGACTCGGGAGTTCAGGGAGAAGATAAACCCATGTGAAAGGTCCAGTTGTCTCACTGAACTTCCGGCCAGGCCAGCAAATGTGTTCTGGTCAGGATCTTTGATGTTATGGAAGCCAAACCCGGCACCCATGATGTGGTGGGCAAGAATCAAAGAGAAGGCCTGGCTTTTGCTGATGGCATTGCTAAAGTTTCCTGTGATATCCACTGTCCAGCCATTTCCAGAAACATCTAGTGTCTCCAGCACCATGTTTCTGAACGGGTTCATACATTTTCCCCAGTCCACTGAGACTCTGCTATACAAGTTATTAGCTGCGAGGCTGAAAAAGGAGAGCATTTTCCCTTGGAGGGGCTCGAGCTCATGTTCACACACAAGAAATATTTGGTTGGAGGAAAAATCTATGGACTTCAAGGAATTCAGCTTCCCAAATGAAGGATGAAGGTAAAGGCTATGAATCTGATTTTTGGATAGATCCAAGCGAGTTAAAGACTTTAAATTTCTGAAATAACCATCTTTCAATACAGCATCGGAGAGACCACAGAAATACAGTCTAAGTTCAAACAGATGGAACAGTCCCTGAAAAGCATCTGGATGCAAGAAGTATATCTGACTACCTCCCAGGTCCAAGATTCTAAGGTTGGGCAGGTTACTGAAGGCCTCCTTGTCAATAGTCAAGGGGGTATACTGGTTCCCGAGCTCCAGCAGCTGCAGCTGTTCCAGAAAGGGGAAGGATGAAACAGTGACTGTCCGGATAGAGTTGAAGCTCAGCAGGAGCCTCTCAGTGGTGTTGAGGACCTGGGGGACCTGAGTGAGGTTGCAGAAACGATAAAAGGCTATTCGGCCATCAAAGGAGCAGGAAGGAAATCCAAACACAGGACTGGCCACAAGCACCACTCCTAGGAGAAGGTCCAGGTGGTCTCCCATGATCCTATGGAGAAGAAGGGAGAATGAAAACACAGGCATTTAAGCTCGAGGTATTGCACTGGGGTCTTCAGATCCTGGGGGTATTCTCTATGATGTTCCTGCTCCCTTTGACCCCTTCATTCCTCTGACTCCACAAACGTGGTTGCTGGCAGATACAGACAAAGCTATTCTTACTCTCTTTCTGTTTTTTTGAGACAGGGTCTTGCTCTGTCGCCCAGGCTGGAGGGCAGTGGCACCATCACAGCTCACTGCCACCTCCACCTCCTGCGTTCAAACCATCCTCCCATCTCAGCCTCCTGATTAGCTGGAACTACAGACATGTGCCACTGTACCTGGCTAATTTTTGTATTTTTAGTAGAAATGGGGTTTCACCACATTGCCCAGGCTGGTCTCCAACTTGTGGGCTCAAGCGACCTGCCCGCCTCAACCTCTTGAAGTGCTGGGATTATAGGTATGAGTCGCCACACCTGGCCTATTCTTGCTCTCTTTCTATCAAACACTTATGTTGAATTCTCTATATACTAGGCACTATTCTAGGTACTTAAAAAACATTTCACTTAATCTTTAAAAATTTTTTTATTTATTATTCTAAATTAAAATTAAAAAATTGAGATGGGGGTATCGCTTTGTTGCCCAGGCTGGTCTTGAACTGCTGAGCTGAAGTGATCCTCCCACCTCGGCCTCCCAATGTGCTGGGATTACAGGCATGAGCCACTGCACCCCGCCTGCACTTAATCCTTATAATAACTCTACGTTTGTTCATTCATTAGTTTTTTCATTCATGATTTGCTGAGGGGAGTTGGAGAAAACAGCAGGAAGAGACACAGTGTTGCTTCACTTCAGCCAGGCACCCCATTCCTAGCCCACAGAAAGCTCAGCTGATGAGTGGAAAATAAATTCACTGTTTTTCTCCCTTAACTTGTCTAGGCTACTGGCCCATCTCTGTTTATCCGACCTTACTCCACACACAGTCCATCCCACCATGCAGAAATCGGGCACTTTCTGGCATCCCTACAAAGAGTCAGATGTGATGGGCTTAATAAAAGTGTGATAAGTGCCTAGTGCTCGCCTGGCAGCTGTGTGAGTGTGAGTGTACAACAATAAACAGAGCCTGGCCCACTTGCTTAAGTCCAGTGGGGGAGCTGACTGTCTGTCTGGGTGGGTTGAGTGTTTCCTTCATGGATGCAGCAGAAATGGTGCTCAATAAATGTGTCTGGCTTATGTTCCAAGTATTGTGCTGGGTGCTATGAAGAGAAAACACACAAGAACCCCACCCACAGAGCGCTTGGTGTCTGTTATTTGCATAGCACCTCCATCTTTGGTGCCTGCTATGCATTCCACTTGCTCTAAATGTAACGAAAGGCCTCTGTTGGAAGGTAAAGGAAGAGTTACATAGCTCAGAGGGCAGGCGAATGAGAGGAAAAATAAATGAACGAAACAGGAAGAAGGCAATGGTTTATAAAGAGCATGAATCCTATGATCCCATGAGACAACATCACTGGCAAAGGTGTCAACACCAGAAGAGATTAAGCCTGGAGCAGTCACGGTGCTGGAGGTAGGCTATCTCTAATGAGGCTGTGCTTTGTGTTGGGGCTGATGTATGGTGGGGTTTCCACAGAAACTGTGAGGCCGTGGCACACAAGCTACAGCAAATCAGAAGTAGGCATTGATGCCTGGGTTGACTCAAAATATCAAACTCAGGCATCTGATAATTGTTAGGAAAAACTTGGTGAGAATGTTTATCACCACTCTGAATTTCTCCCTCATCTTAGTAAATGGCTTCACCATATCCATCCAGAGACTCAGGGTGACAACATAGCAGAATCACCCTCATTCTTTTAAACATCACCCCCATATCCAATCCATCAGCAAGTCCTGTTGGTGCCACCTCCCAAGCCTATTCACTGCCCTACTGTAAGCCACCGCCATCTCTTTGTGTGGGCCAGACTGGAGACTCCTCACTGGCTCTCTTATTTCTGGTCTTCCTTTCATTTTCCAGCCAGCAGCCAGCACGATCTTTTAAAAACATAATCTAGTTGATATCATTCCTCTTTGTACAGGGCCCTTTCCTTCCTTCCCGCTGTACTTGGAATAAAATCCTACGAGGACTTACATGATTCAGCTCTTGACTGTCTTGTCAACATTATCTTGAATAGTTTTTCTACTCAATAACTCACTAAAAAAATTTTGCTGTGTACCTATTATGTGTCAGGCACTGTTTTATTTATCATTTATTTATTTGAGACAGGGTCTCACTCTGTCACCCAGACTGGAGTGCAGTGGTGCTATCTCAGCTCACTGCAACCTCTGCCTCCCAGGTTCAAGTGATCCTCCCACCTCAGCCTCCTGAGTAGCTTGGATTAGAAATGTGTGCCACCACGCCCGGCTAATTTTTGTATTTTCAGTAGAGACGGGGTTTCAGCATGTTGGCCAGGCTGTTCTTCAACTCCTGACCTCAAGTGATCCGCTGGCCTCAGCCTCCCAAAGTGCTGGGATTACAGGCGTGAGCCAGCACACCAAGCCTTGGGCATTGTTTTAGGAGCTGGAGATACAGCTGTGAACAAAATGGACAAAGCCTGCCCTCATGGAGCTTACATTCTGGTGGACGGAAGAGGTGATAGACAACAAAAGGAAGAGGAAATATGTACTGACAGGTGGAGGTAAGTGCAATGGAGGAAAGCAAAGTGGGAAAAAGGAGATGGGGTGCCAGGGCTGGGGTGGTGGCTGCTATTTATGGAGAGGAGACAGGAAAGGTGTCTCTGATGTAATGAGATTAGGGCAGGGGTCTGAAGGAAGTAAGGAAAAATGTGGAGAGGCCCAGTGTTTGAGGGAGAGGAGTGGCCAGCACCAAGGTCCTAGGTGGAAGTTCCAGCCATCCTGGAATACATATGTGGTCCGTCATTCCAAACTCTTTCCAGTCTCGGGATCTTGGCACGTGCTGCCTCCTCCATGTGAACCCTCTTCTCTCTGCTCTTACTGCGACTGGATCTCACACCAGTGTTTCCTCAGAGCCTTCTCCTGTACACACCATTTGAAATAACTCCCCCTCCCTGTTACTCTTTCAAAAACCATCTTATTTCCATCAAAGCAATGATCACAGCCCTTAATTGTCTTGTCTATTTGGTTGCTTATTTATCATAATTAACATCTCTGTCCCCTGGTAGACTATATTCTCCACACAGCAAACAGTTAGAAAGAAGCATGGTGCTCACAAAAAAAAAAGGGAAAGAGTATGTTGAATATGTTGAATGAACAACACTGCCATCAACAGAAAGATAAAGGGATTGGATCTGTTCAAGGACCTTTGCCTCAGTGCATTTTATCTGTAACACTCTCTAAAAGCAGTGGCTTCTGATGGGGACACCTGCCTTCTAGGAAGCTGTAAATTTGCAGGCTTGCTTTTTGGTTGTCGCAGTGACAGGGGTGGGTATCCCCCCTGTAATCAGGATGGCATAATAATGTATGTCAATGAAAAGAGCCAAACTGTAAAGTATTTGAAGAGATTTATTCTGAGTCAAATACGAGGGCCATGGCCCGTGACACAGCCTTCAGGAGACCCTGAGAATGTGTGCCCAAGGTGGTCAGGATGCAGCTTGGTTTTATATATTTTTGGGAGACATGAGACATCAGTCAAATACATTTAAGATACACATTGGTCTGGTCCAGAAGCACGAGACAACTTGAGGGGCGGGGAGGAGCTTTCAATTTATAGGTAGACTTAAAATTATTTTTCTAATTGGCAATTGGTTGAAAGAGTTATCAATAGAGGCCAGGTGTGGTGGCTCATGCCTGTAATCCCAGCACTTTGGGAGGCTGAGGCAGGCAGATTGCTTGAGGTCAGGGTTGGAGACCAGCCTGGCCAACATGGCGAAACCCCATCTCTACTAAAAATACAAAAATTAGGCAGGCATGGTGGTGTGTGCCTGAAATCCTAGCTACTCAGGAGGCTGAGGCAGGAGAGTTGCTTGAACCCAGGAGGCAGAGGTTGCAGTGAGCTGAGCTTGTGCCATTGCACTCCAGCCTGGGTGACACAGTGAGACTCCATCTCAAAAAAAAAAAAAAAAAAAGAGTTCTCAAAAGGAAAGAATGTCTGGGTTGGGATAGGAGGTTGTGGAGTCCAAAGTTTGATCATGCAGATGAAGCCTCCAGGCAGCCAGCTACAGAGAACAGAATGTAAATGCCTCTCATCAGACCTAAGGTCTGTGTTGACGTTAATGTTGGCGAGTATAATGAGGCATTTTCAGCCCCCACTTCCATCATGGCCTAAACCAGACTTTTAAGTTAAATTTTTGAGTGCCCTGACCTAGAAGGAAGTCCATTCAGATGGGCCGGGCACAGTGGCTCTCTCCTGTAATCCCAGCACTTTGGGAGGCTGAGGCAGGTGGATCACCTGACCAGGAGGCAGAGTTGCAGTGAGCTGAGCTTGTGTCATTGCACTCCAGGCTGGGTGACACAGAGAGACTCCATCTCAAAAAAAAAAAAAAGAAAAGAAAGAAAGAATAAAGAAAGTCCATTCAGATGGTTGTGGGGCCTTTAAATTTAATTTTTGGTTTACATGTGCCTGACAGTCCTGTACATGCAGAATAGGCCAGCATCCACACAGCTGTAGGATGTCCTGCCCAAAGTCCCTAAGGGTCAAAAACTTGCCCAAAATTACCTCAGAATGTAACTTTGTGTTATATGCTAAAAAAAAAAATAGTTTTTGCACTGTTTTAATATATACTGAACTTTTCAGGAATGCAACTACTATGTCAGTCTAGGTAATTGTCAATCTAGGAAAGACTGTACCTTGTTTAGTTTGGACCTTTATAAAGTGTTATAAACCAAAAATAAAATTCTAAGCTCCCCAACTGACTGATGGACCCCTCTCTTGGCCAAGAGAAGGGGCCTGAAAAACTAGTTCAGGCCATGATGAGAAAGGTGAGGGAGTCAGACACGCCTCATAATACCCTCCTCCCTTTGGAATTCAGGAACAACTGACCAGTATTAACATTAAAACAGACATCTTCAGACTGATAGAACAGACTCTTTGTAGCAATAAGATACCAACACAATAAGCCTGGCACAGTGGTTCATACCTGTAATCCCAGCACTTTGGGAGGTCAAGGTGGGTGGATCAGCTAAGGTCAGGAGTTCAAGACCAGCTTGGCTGACATGGTGGAACCCCGTCTCTACTAAAAATATAAAAAATTAGCTGGGCCGGGTGGTGGCATCTGTATTTGGGAGGTTGAAGCATGAGAATCACTTGAACCCAGGAGGTAGAGGTTGCAGAGATCATGCCACTGCACTCCAGCCTGGGCAACAGAGTGAGACTGTCTCAAAAATAAAATAAAATAAAATAAAATACACAACAGATAGCAGGATCTGGAATAAATTTAAGTATTTTACCCCAAAATAGAATATTCCTTTGACATATTTTGAAAGGGCCCTGCACAGCTGTCTCTTGTGGGAAAATCTACATCTGTAGAGAATCCCCTTCCCTTTCCAGGTCTTTTCCTGATCCAGGAGAGATTTAATTAAGAGTCTGGCACCTTTTTAGTTCTCATGAAAGAGACATTTACCATCTATTCTCTCTAAAGCCTGCTACCTGGAGGCTTCATCTGCAAAAGAACCTTTCTCCACAACCCCTTGATTCCAGGACTTCAGATAAAAACTTAATTCTTTCTGCGAATTGCCAACCAGAAAGTCTTTTAATCCATCTATGACTTGGAAGCCCCAGGCTTTGAGTTGTCCTCCCTTTCAGACCAAACCAATGCATACCCCACATAGATTGATTGATGTCTCGTGTCTCTCTACAATATATAAAACCAAGCTGTAGCGCCAACACCTTAGGCACATGTCCTCAGGACTTTCTGGGGCTGTCACAGGTTGTGGTCCTCACATTTGGCTTGGAATAAACCTCTTGAAATATTTCACAGAGTCTGACTCTTTTTTGTTGACAGTGTTATTCAGCATTTCAGAAAATCACTTCATGGTGGCCAGTGCCTCTGTGGAGAGTCAAACAATGTCACACACTGTACCCGTCTGCACCATATGGTGACAACATTTATGTGTGAGCAAATTTACTTAGTCCTCATTTCAAAATGTCAAGTGTAATACAAAAGTTTGAGAAGAGGCAGGGTGTGGAGGTTCACTCCAGTGATCCCAGCACTTGGGGAGGCCAAGGTGGGTAGATCACTTGATCCCAGAAGTTTAAGACCAGCCTGGACAACATGGCAAAAACCCATATCTACAAAAAAATGCAAAAATTAGCTGGGCATGGTGGTGCATACCTGTAGTCCCAGCTACTTGGGAGGCTGAGGTGAGAGGATAGCTGAGGCCTGGGAGTTTGAGGCTGCAGTAAGCTGTGTTTGTGCCACTGCACTGCAGCCTGGGCAACAGAGTAAGACCCTGCCTTGGAAAAAAATGTTTAAGAAGTGTCAGTTGAATATTATCTTACTTCTCTTAAATCCAAGCATCTTCTTTATAAGTAGGTGAGAGTGTTTAACTCCTTTCATCTTCTAGTTGCACACAAGCATTCACATGCTGAGACATGCACCAACTCATTATAAATTACTTCCCCTTTTATTTCTTTTTTATATCCCAGTTAGGACAGTATATTGATTTCTATAAAATTATGCATGTAGGTGGATTATGTTACATCTATGAATGTCATTTCAAAATAATAAAGAGGTCATTTCAAATATTTGTTATAAAACGGAGGCCTGGGTCTGACAGTGCTGCAGTGCTGAGAGGTAAAGCTTCCAGGTCTTTTTCCACATTCCTTACAGGCACTCTGATGATGAAAGTCAGGAATTCTGTGAATCCTATGTATTCTTTCCACCTACATAGTCTGTGATTGTTTTGTTTTGTTTGAGACAGGGTCTCACTCTGCTGTCCAGGCTGGAGTGCAGTGGTGTGATTACAGCTCACTGCAGCCTCAATTTCCTGGGCTCAAGTGATCCTCCCACCTCAGCCTCCGGAGTAGCTGGGACCACAGGTACATACCACCATGCCAGCTAATGTTTGCACTTTTTTTGTAGAGACAGGGTTTTGCCATATTGTCCAGACAGGTCTCGAACTCCTGGGCTCAAGCAATCAGCCCACCTCCGCCTCCCAAAGTGCTGGGATTACAGACATGTGCCTGCCAATGTTTGTTTCTTTTGTAGGTGATGAGATTGAGTAATGCAAACTAAAAACTGGTCAGGAGTTGGAGACCAGTCTGGACAACATGGTGAAACCCAACTCTACTAAAAATTCAAAAATTAGCTGTGTGCGGTGGCGGGCGCCTGAATTCCAGTTCAAGGAGAAACCCTTGAACTCAGGTGATGGAGGTTGTAGTGAGCCAAAATCATGCCATTGCAGTCCAGCCTGGGTGACAAGACCAAGACTCTAAAAAAAAAAAAGAAAGAAAGAAAGAAGAAGAAAGGATTGGAACCCCCCTTATGGTAGCACAGTTTTAGCCAAGTTAAATGCTTAAAAATGCACAATAAATACAGCACTCGACTTTGAAAATGACCTGCAGTTTGCTTGTGGAAGTGGGCATTTGAAGGGTTGCAGCTTGTGAGTTATCTTATTTTTATCTTTTGAGATGAAGTCTCGATCTGTCACTCAGGCTGGAATGCAATCCAGCTCACTGCAGCCTCCGCCTCCCAGGCTCAAGTGATTCTCCTGTCTCAGACTCCTGAGTAGCTGGGATTACAGGTGTGTACCACTATGCCCAGCTAATTTTTGTATTTTTAGTAGAGATGGTGTTTCACCAAGTTGCCCAGGGTGGTCTCGATCTTCTGACCTCAGGCGATCCACCCACCGTCATGCGTGTCCGTGTGAAGAGACCACCAAACAGGTTTTGTGTGAGCAATATGGCTGTTTATTTCACCTGGGTGCAGGCAGGCTGAGTCCGAAAAGAGAGTCAGAGAAGGGAGATAAGGGTGGGGCCATTTTATAGGATTTGGGTAGGTAAAGGAAAATTACAGTCAAAGGGGGGTTGTTCTCTGGCAGGCTGGAGTGGGGATTACAAGGTGCTCAGTGGGGGAGCTTTTTGAGCCAGGATGAGCCAGGAAAAGGAATTTCACAAGATGATATCATCGCTTAAGGCAAGGACCGGCCATTTTCAGTTCTTTTGTGGTGGAATGTCATCGGTTAAGGTGAGGCAGGGCATTTGCATTTCTTTTGTGATTCTTCAGTTACTTCAGACCATCTGGGCGTACACGTGCAAGTCACAGGGGATGCGATGGCTTGGCTTGGGCTGAGAGGCCTGACATCCACCTCAGCCTTCCAAATTGCTGGGATTACAGGCGTGAGCCACTGCAGCCAGCCAGTGAGTTATTGTGAATGGGGGAAGAAGAGTTCTTTGATATGAGGGGAAGTTACAGTAACAGATGTGGGTGCATGTGGCTTAAATCACACATGGAGAATGAGGTAGCTGACTAATATTGGAGGTGTATTTTGCATATTTGAGAAGTGGAAAAATACTGAATATCAGAGGTCAGAAAAAGTCAGGAAATGCAAAACAACAAAGTTATCTGGAAAGTCCCTAGCAGAGCAACGGCCGTTTGTGGTTTGGTCAAAGGGCGGGAACCAATGAACAACTGACTAATGTTCAACTTTAAATGTCAGCCAATTGTAAACCTACAACTGTAAAAATCCCCAGTGACTCTGTAACTTGCTGTAACTTGTTGTGTCTGACTATAAAAGACGGCAGAGCACCGAGCTCGGGGCCTCTCCCTAGGACCTGATGCCTGGCCGGAGAGGTCCAAGTTCGAACTCGAAATAAAGCGATCCCTGCCGCTTGGCTTTGTCTCTGGACTCTGGTGGTTGCTTTTGGGTCGTCGCGGGTCTGGGCATTACATTTGGGGGCTCGTCCGGGATGGCCCCTAAGGCCACCAGACCCCAGGCCAACGGGTCATCGCAAAAGAGAGTAAGCCGGCTCTGTCTATATGTTGTCTGTCTGCCTCTGAATAATCCCGCGGGGTCTGTATATGAGACTGATCTAGTCCTGGCGGACGCGCTATAGGACAGTCAGTGCAGGCCAGTAGGAAACGTCCTCCGGTACTCATCTGGGGCTCTGTATTCTGTGGCCCATCTGCTTCTGGTCGGGTCCTAAGCCCGAGACGCGCTAGCGATCAACATTTCTTGGTTTTTGGAAGTTATCTGTCGCGCGCCTCTTACTAATTTACCTTGATTTACAGAAGCTTCGGAGCCAGTCCTGTACCAGGCACTAATATCCCTTACCACCCATCTTCTATCAACAGGACTTCCAAGGAATGGGTAACTCCCAGACCACACCACTTTCTCTCCTTGTCAATAATTTTAAAGATGTGAAAGCAAGGGGGCATGATCTCAGTATAGAACTTAAAAAGGGAAAATTAATAACCCTCTGCCACTCTGAGTGGCCCACCTTCGGCGTAGGCTGGCCAGCCGAGGGAACCTTTTGCCTCCCCATTATTCTCCAGGTAAAATCAAGGGTTTTCCTGCCAGGTCGTTCGGGACACCCAGATCAGATCCCCTATATTTTGTTCTGGCAAGATCTGGTGGAAAATCCACCCCCGTGGCTAGCTCCCTTTCTGCTGACTTCTGAACCTTAGTCGTGCAGCCACATGGGACCACCAAAAGACCAAAAACTCCAACTGCCCCCTTGCCCCCTGTATTGCCTGACAGCCAGGACCTCGTATCCTTGGAACCCCCGCCTTATCATCCCCCTCCTGGACCCCATGCCCAAGCCCAACCGGCCGCACTCCCAGGAAGCCGTGAGGGCCGAGAAGCGGCAGCGGCGCCAGGGGAAACTGAAAGTGAGCATGGCTTGGGAGGGCCGGCAGGATGAACGCGCAGGCGTGTCCAGCATGAGGCAACTCCGCGACTTCCCGATTCCACTGTAGCACTCCCCTTAAGGGAAATAGGACCCCCCGATGACACAGGCAACCCTAGACTCCAGTATTGGCCATTCTCTACCAGTGACCTGTACAACTGGAAAAAAGCAGCAGAATGCCCGGTTCTCTGATAACCCCAAGGATTTAACAGCCCTTCTAGACAGTGTCATGTTCACTCATCAGCCCACCTGGGATGACTGGCAACAGCTCCTCTGCATTCTGTTCACAACGGAGGAACGGGAAAGAATCCAGGTAGAAGCTAGAAAGTTGGATCCTGGAGATGACGGTCAACCGACTGCAAACCCCAACCTCATTAATGCAGCATTTCCCTTGACCAGGCCAACGTGGGACTACAATACAGCAGAAGGTAGGGGAAAGCTACTCGTTTATCGCCAGACTCTAATGGCGGGTCTCCGGGCTGCAGCTCGCAAGCCCACTAATTTGGCTAAGGTATATTCTGTTTTACAGGGAAAGACAGAAAGCTCCGCTGTTTATCTAGAAAGACTAATGGAAGCCTTTAGACAGTATACACCTATAGATCCAGAGGCCCCTGAAAATCAGGCAGCAGTTGTTATGTCCTTTGTCAACCAGGCGGCCCCAGATATTAAGAAGAAGCTACAAAAATTAGAAGATATGGAGGGAAAACAGGTCCAGGACCTCCTTCGCATAGCACAGAGAGTTTATAACAACAGAGATGCTCCGGAGGAAAGACAAATTAGGGCCACTGAGAAAATGACCAAAGTCCTGGCGGCGGTCGTCCAAAAAGAACAACCACGGCCAGGAAGCACCCAATCCACGCGTGCCCCTAGGTGCAATCTGAGTAAAGACCAATGTGCATACTGTAAAGAGATTGGTCACTGGATAAAAGACTGCCCCAAAAAGAAACAGCGCCAGCCAGGCCAAGGACAATGGCAGCCCAAATCTATGCCAATACTAGTTACTCAAGATACAGACTAGGGGGGATGGGGTTCGGATCCCCTCCCCGAACCTAGGGTAACTTTACAAGTGGAGGGGTCCCCGGTCCAGTTCCTGGCCGATACTGGGGCACAACATTCGGTCTTAGTCAAGCCCTATGGAAAGTTATCTTCCAACTCCTCCTGGGTTCAAGGGGCCACAGGAACCAAAAAATATCCATGGACAACCCAGAGAGCAGTAAATTTGGGAATTGGGAAAGTGTCCCATAGCTTCCTGGTCATCCCTGACAGCTCTTGTCCTCTGTTGGGGAGAGATCTGTTGACTAAAATGGGGGCCCAAATCCATTTTCAACCAGAAGGGCCCAAAGTGACTAACTCCCAAAACAGGCCACTATCTGTTCTTACCGTAACTCTAGAGGATGAGTACCGGCTTCACCAGGAGTTAACGCCTCCTAGCCAAAATATAGACACCTGGCTCCAGAGCTTCCCGGAGGCTTGGGCAGAAACAGGAGGACTAGGGCTAGCAAAGCACCGTCCCACCATTTTTGTTGAGCTTAAGCCCGGGATGGACCCTGTTCGCGTGCGCCAATACCCAATGGCCCTGGAAGCCAAAGAGGGAATTATACCACACATCCGCCGACTCCTAGATCATGGAGTCCTACGCCCCGGCCACTCACCATGGAACGCTCCGCTGCTACCAATACAAAAACCCAACAGTAAAGAATATAGGCCGGTACAAGACTTAAGAGAAGTCAATAAAAGGATAATGGACATATACCCGATGGTGCCAAATCCATGCACCCTCCTGAGTACCTTGAGTCCTGAAAATCAATGGTATACTGTTCTAGACCTAAAAGATGCTTTTTTTAGCCTGCCTTTAGCCCCTAAAAGCCAGGAAATTTTTGCCTTTGAGTGGACAGACTCTGAGAGAGGCATAAGTGGCCAACTGACGTGGACCAGACGGCCACAAGGATTCAAAAACTCCCCAACCCTGTTTGATGAAGCCCTCCATGAAGACTTGGGTGAGTACCGACGCCAACACCCCAGTATAACTCTCTTGCAGTATGTTGATGATCTCTTAATAGCGGCAACGTCCCCAGAGGCCTGCATCCAAGGAACCAAAGACCTCCTGAAAACCTTGGGAAACCTGGGTTATCGAGCCTCAGCTAAAAAGGCCCAGATCTGCAGGCCAAGGTAACCTACTTGGGGTATCTACTTAGAGGGGGACAGCGCTGGCTAACAAATGCTCGAAAAGAAACTGTCCTACAGATCCCCAGACTGCAGTCAACACGACAGGTAAGAGAGTTCCTGGGATCTGCAGGGTTCTGCAGACTCTGGATACCTGGCTTCGCTGAACTGGCAAAACCCCTCTATCAGCCTACCAAAGAGCAGCAGCCCTTCAATTGGACTGAAGAGGCTGAGCAAGCTTTTCAGCAAATCAAAACTGCTCTGCTCTCGGCCCCCGCGCTGGGTCTTCCGGATGTCTCTAAGCCTTTCCACTTATACGTGGACGAAAGCCGGGGCATAGCGAAAGCAGTATTGACCCAAAATTTAGGTCCCTGGTGCAGACCGGTTGCATACCTCTCAAAGAGACTGGACCCGGTAGCTGCAGGATGGCCTCCTTGCCTCCGAATGATTGCTGCAACGGCCCTGATGGTCAAAGACGCTAACAAACTGGCTATGGGCCAAGAATTACAAGTCACCACCCCTCATGCTGTCGAAGGCATCCTCCGGCAACCCCCTGACCGATGGCTCAGCAATGTTCGGCTTACCCATTACCAAGGGCTGTTGCTAAACCCCCTCAGAATAACATTTAAGCCCCCGACAACCCTAAACCCAGCATCGTTGCTGCCAGACCCAGACTTAAGTAAGCCGCTCCACAACTGTGCTGAAATACTAGCCCAGGTGCAGGGAGTCAGAGAAGACCTCCAGGACCGACCGCTGCCAGATGCAGATCTCACCTGGTTCACTGACGGAAGCAGCTTCGTTCACCAAGGACAGAGGTATGTGGGGGCGGTGGTAACCTCAGAGACTGAAATAATTTGGGCTGACCCTTTACCTCCAGGAACATCGGCTCAAAAGGCTGAGTTAATAGCCTTGGCACAAGCCCTAAAACTAGGCAAAGGCCGTAAACTGACAGTGTATACTGACAGCCGGTATGCATTTGCCAACGCCCACATACATGGGGCTATATACAGAGAGAGGGGGCTTCTCACAGCTGAAGGAAATGACATTAAAAATAAAGAAGAAATCTTAAATCTTCTGACTGCCCTTTGGGAACCCAGAAAGCTGGCCATTGTCCACTGTCCGGGACATCAAAAGGCCACTAACCCAGTCACTCGAGGTAACAACCTGGCTGACCAGACTGCAAAGGACGTGGCTAAAACCACCCCCCAGCTACTGACCCTCCAGCTGCCTGATCCCGGGCCCAGAGAATTGCCCTTTCACCCAGAATACTCAGAAGAAGACCTCCAGTGGATAAGTAAACTCCCCGGAACACAGGTCAGTAATCAGTGGTGGAAAGATTCTAACAACAATACCATTCTCCCAGACAGGTTGGGGCAGTGAGTAATAGCACAAATCCACCGAAGCACTCATCTGGGCCCGCGGCAGATGTTAGATTTGATTCAACATACTGGACTAAAAATTTAAAACGCCCCTAAAAAAATAGATGCCACGGTTAAAAACTGTGTAGTATGTCAACTAAATAACGCCAGTCACGGGACCCAGACCTCGGGAAAAAGACAAAGGGGAGATAGACCTGGTATATATTGGGAAATTGACTTCACTGAAATAAAGCCAGGAAAATATGGATACAAATATTTGCTAGTTTTTATAGATACATTTTCAGGATGGGCAGAAGCTTTCCCGACAAAGAAAGAAATTGCACAGATTGTAGCTAAAAAGATCCTAGAAGAAATCCTGCCCAGGTACGGCTTTCCAGTCATGATAGGGTCGGATAATGGGCCAGCCTTCACCGCAAAGGTAAGTCAGGAACTGGCTTCCATCCTTGGGGCTAATTGGAAACTGCATTGTGCTTATCGACCCCAAAGTTCAGGTCAGGTAGAAACAATGAATAGAACATTAAAAGAGACCCTAACTAAATTGACCATGGAGACTGGCGCTAACTGGGTAGTCCTCCTCCCCTACGCTCTGTTCCGGGCACGTAACTCTCCTTATAAACTAGGACTTACCCCTTATGAAATAATGTATGGCAAACCACCCCCTATCGTCCCTACCCTTAAAGACAATCTCCTCAAAGCTGACACAGATAATGGTCTTGAACTTTTATTTTCCTTACAAGCCCTACAGAGAGTTCATGAGGAAGTCTGGCCCAAGCTAAAGGAACTATGTGAAGCTGGGCCTCCACCCATTCCACATCAGTACAAACTGGGAGACTGGGTCCTCGTCAAACTCCACTGACAAGAAACCCTAGAGCCCCGGTGGAAAGGACCATTCCAGGTGATCCTGACTACGCCTACGGCCCTCAAAGTGGAAGGCATCGCTGCCTGGATTCATCACACCCACGCCAAACCTATAGACCCGCTCTCAGACCTTGTTACATCCTCGACGGGAGAGACAACAACCTGGACAGTTGACCGGACCAAAGAAAACCCTCTAAAACTTGTTCTACGCCGTCAGCAACCTAAACTGTAACTATGACACCTACTTCCTTTATAACTCTTCTACTCTTATGGATCCCCTGTGGGGAGACCCAGGCAAACCCGGCAACATCCCCTTTCGCTTGGTGTTTTTTCCTGACTGAGAACTGGACCAATTATGCTCAGACAGAACAAAAGGGCTCTGTATTAGGCACTGCTGACTGTCCCCCTGGGGGTTGTAGCACTCCCATCCATCTAAATTTCACTGATTTGGTACACCAGCCAAAAAAGGCGGCACCCGCAATTTGTTTTCTCTTTGACCAATCACTCTCTTATTGTAATAACTCATGGGTAGAACAAAGTGTCAGTTGTCCATATAGGTCCTGCAAAATCCACACTGTTAAAATCCTAAAAACTTCTGAGTCCCTGTCCAGTCAAACGTGGCGGTCACACAATTTTTTTAAAACTACATCAGGCTACACCTGGGTTATCTGGGACCCCTGGGACCCCCGCTGGACTTCTCAACAAAAAGGGGCCATGTACATGACTTCAGGAACTACCTGGCCTAGTAGCCATCTTTTTCTCTGGCGTTCCCTTGTTCAGATCCAGACCACCCTACACGCAGCTATACAGAACCAGGAAAGGGAATTAAATGTCTAGCTTTCAACTTTAACTCCTACCCGCCCCTTTTCCTGGTTATCCCTATTAAGAGAAGGGTTAGAGATAGCAAACGCCACTGGCCTAGGCAATCTCTCCCCCTGCTTTTTCTGCGCGGCTCTAGGGCGACCGCCCTTAACCGCAGTTCCACTTCCAGGCCCGTCTAACGCTTCTCTCAGCCTAAGCCCTAACAATAGCCACGTACCACCCCCGATCCCTGACGTCCCCTTGTTCCTAAACCCTGGACAGACACAAGTCTCCTTTTGTTATTCCAATGCCAGCACTACCCTCTGTAATACAACTTCCACTCCCAACTCAACCCTCTTTGCCCCCCTGGTTCTTTCTTCTGGTGCAATGGGACCCTATATAAGAACCTTTCCACTCAGGCCACTATAACCCTACTGTGTCTCCCTGTCACGCTAGTTCCCCAACTGACCTTACACACCCCTGCAGAATTTTCCAGGTGGGACTCCGCCCCTTTCCCTAGACCAAAACGAGCCATATTCCTCCCCTTAGTAGCCGGAGTCTCACTCACCACGTCCTTAGTTGCTGCAGGGCTAGCCGGAGGAGCTTTAGGTCACTCCCTTATCAGCACTGTAAAACTCACCAATTCTCCATAGCTATGGAAGCTTCCGCCGAATCCCTTGTCTCATTACAGAGACAACTGACTTCCCTTGCCCGAGTTACTTTACAAAACTGCCGTGCGCTAGACCTGTTAACGGCCGAGAAAGGAGGGACCTGTCTTTTCCTCAGAGAAGATTGTTGTTTCTACATAAATGAATCTGGACTCGTAGAAATGCGAGTCCAACAGCTACATAAACTTAGCCTAGAATTGCAGAAACAACAATTCACCTCTGCTGCCAACAGCTGGTGGAATTCCTCCATGTACTCCCTTCTAGTGCCCCTCATAGGACCATTCGTAAGTATACTTCTCTTACACACTATAGGACCATGTATAATAAACAGATTAACAAACTTTATAAAAGAAAGACTCAACACTGTCCAGCTTATGGTCCTGAGAGCCCAGTACCAACCTGTACTCACCGAGACTTCCGAGTCAGACATATAAGACCCAAGATTGGCTCTCCAGGTACTAGAGAGAGGGGGAAATGAGAAGTGGAAAAATACTGAATATCAGAGGTCAGAAAAAGTCAGGAAATGCAAAACAACAAAGTTATCTGGAAAGTCCCTAGCAGAGCAACGGCCGTTTGTGGTTTGGTCAAAGGGCGGGAACCAATGAACAACTGACTAATGTTCAACTTTAAATGTCAGCCAATTGTAAACCTACAACTGTAAAAATCCCCAGTGACTCTGTAACTTGCTGTAACTTGTTTGTGTCTGACTATAAAAGACCACAGAGCACCGAGCTCGGGGCCTCTCCCTAGGACCTGACGCCTGGCAGGAGAGGTCCGAGTTCGAACTCGAAATAAAGCGATCCCTGCCGCTTGGCTTTGTCTCTGGACTCTGGTGGTTGCTTTTGGGTCATCGCGGGTCTGGGTTACATATTCTTTTGTGTTTTGGCACAGCTGGGTGCAGTTTTCTGCCTTTACATGCAAGAAATTACACATAAGCAAATGTGAAATTCACATTCTTGAATGTGTTAATATTATTCTCTAGCATATCAATAATCTTCCCAACACATTAATATTGTTCCCTAATACATCAATCATGTTAGAAACAAGTTTACATTCCAAAACAAGCCTTATAGCAGCACTGACTATACTCTAATTCAAGGATTACAGTTCAAATTAAGAGTAGAAAAGATGCAGGTTCTATATATGATTCTACCCCCTGCACCTGCGAGGCAGAGTATGGAGAACCTGTGGGACTGTCTTGAAAATCAGCCCTGGGAATGAGTGCAGACTCAGACCCTAACGAGCTCAGGGACTTGGGCAGAGCGCGTCACTCCTCACAGTCTCAGTGTTCTCATGTTTCATTGAAAGACTGAACAAGATTAGTAGCTCTCAGCCTTGGCTACAGATTAGAATCACCTGAGAAGTCTTCAGACCCAGGAAGCCCAGACTGACCACAGATGCATTAAATGAGCCTCTTTGGGGTGGTGGTGGTGGTGGTGGTGGGCGGGGGGAGGAGGTGGTGTGCTCTCTCAGGAATCTGTATTCTTAGCCATTGTGTGAATTTTATACACACTCAAATTTGAGGATCACTGATGGAAACCAATGGTTCTCAAAGTTGACTACACACTGGAATCACCAGGGGACTTTAAAAAAATGCAAGTGTGTGGGTCCCATCTGAGAAAGGCTGATTTAGTTGGTGTGGAGTGTGGTTTGGGCATCTGGGGTTGTTCAGAGTCTTCAGGTGATTCCACCAGCAGAGTCTGATCACCTGGTCTTCTGGTTGCAACCCTGACTGCGCCTTAGAACCACGTGGGCTGCTTAAAAACAGTACTGACTCAAAAAATGAAACACAGAACTAATTGCTGCATGACCCAGCAATTCCACTTCTAGGTGTACACCCAAAAGAATTGGAAGCAGAAGCTCAATGATATTTGCACACCAATATTCATAGCAGTATCACTCACAATAGCCAAAGGGTGGAAACAACCCACATGTCCACCAATGAATGAATAAATGAACAAAATCTGTTGTCTATATAATAGGATATTTTTTCAGCCTTAAAAAGGAATGGAATTCTGACACATGGTATAAGATGGATGAACTTTGAAGACATTATGCTGAGTAAAATAAGCCAGTCACAAAAGAACAAATATTGCAAGAATCCACTTATAAGAGATATCTATCCTAGAACTTAAAGTATATATATTAAAAAAAAGATATCTAGAACAGATAAATTCGAAGAGACAGAAAGCAGAGCAGAAGTTACCAGGGGCTAGGAGGAGGGAAGGATGGGGAGTTAGTGTTTAATGGGCAGAGTTTCAATCTGAGATGATGAAAACATTCTGGAGACGAACAGAGGTGAATGTACTTAATGTCACTGAACTGTCTGCTTAAAAATTACTAAAATGGACATTTTTTATATAATGAAAATTATATGTCTATTTTTCCACAATTTAAAAAATTAAATTAAACCCAAAAAACCCACTACAAATACCCAAACCTGACTTCCCAATATTCCAGTTCCACAGGCCTCTGAGGCCTGGAAAGTGCATTTTATATCCGTATCCCAGTTACTTTGATGTTAGTGGTCTCAGGCCATGCTTTGAGAAGTATTGGTCTAACGGATCGCCTTCAACTCAGAAACCAAGTGATTCTCTTAGATGAAGGAGGGCTGGTAAGAAAATCTGAGGGCTGTTGAGTATTGGGTTTTTATTATTAAGGCTGATTTAACTTGTATCTAGGGCTTTGAGGGGGAAAAACAGAAACAGAACAATCAATGCAGGCTTCAATACTCCTGCCAAGCACTGTTAATTAAGATAATGAGACCAGAGGGAGAAGGGTCAGTATCCCTTTCATTTGAGCTGAATTCATTTAGCTTTAATCCCAGCCATTAGCTGGGCTGGTTCCCTTTCTTGACTTAATTGCCTGTACAGCAGAGCTGCTCACCTACGCCTGGGGAGTTATGGGCCATGGTGTCTCTGCAGCAAACACACAGCCTGCATTTCAGGGGTGCCTCTGCTCCTGGGGCACCACAGCACGCGGATGCCTCCAGCTGCGCCAGGGCTGCTCCTGTGCCAAGTTAATGCTTGATCCCTAACAGATAATTCCAGTCACAGGCTCGCTGGCAGACCTGGGGTTCTGAGTGGGGCTTGGGTTAGCTGTGGTCAGGTGGAAGCTACAGAGGGAATGCTTCTCCTGGTAGGTGCTGGGCCCAAACCTGGAGGGCCATTGGAACAGTAAGCATGGAGGACTCACTGTCTGAGAAAAACACTAATTCACTTCCAAATGGGTGTCTGAGAGAGTTTCTCCAAATTCACACACGTATAAAATTCCTGGACCAATTCCAAATGTGGGTACAGAATGTGGGTTTAGCCTTGGGTAAAGGCTCGAGAGCAGTGGACAAAGTGAACTCTTCCAGGACAAATACATTCTCTAGATGCATAATATAGCATCCCACTGGAATCATGCCCACCAAATGGGCATTGTCAAGTCCAAAACATTGCTAGGGCCACAGTCCCTCCAGGCCAGTATTCTGCTTCTGACAACAGTTCCAATAAAACAGACGGGGGATTGCACTGCCATTAACCGCAGCACTTGCTCCCCAGGTGCAACTCTAATTTCCTTCATAAACCACCATGACTTTAAAGCTTTGCTGGAGTGATCGCTTTTTCATTCAGCACTACCTCTTCTTGCACTGTATTTGGAATTTTTGTTTGTCCTAGAGTTACTCCCACTATGTGCCCGTCTCTCCTCAACAGGAGTCCCTGCTGGGGCTCTACAGACTCCAGAGCAGTGGTGCCCACACTGCAGTCTCGGAACCACCAGCAGCAGCAGCAGCACCTGGGCTTAGCGAGCAATGCAAATTACTGGGCCTTATCCCAGCCCCACTGAATCAGAAGCTCTGGGGCTCAGACCTGGCAGTGTTTTTAATGCATCTGGGTCATTCTGATGCATACCCATGTCTGAGAACCACGAGGCTAGAGTCTGGAGGGAGGACAGAAATAGACACAAATCCCTATAATACCATATGGTGGGTTACTCTCGCCTGTACACTCCTCCCCACACAGCTGGGAGCTCCCTCCCTTCGCTCATCTTCCCAGTCTTTTGTAGGTACTATTACTGGGTACTATTACTGTAGGTACCATTTTACGGATAAGGAAACTGAAGCCCTGAGAAGTTAAGTAACTTAAGGCCAAGCAGCTCTGTCTACTGCATGTTAGCCTCTAAACCTAGCATCTCTGGGCATGGTTGCATGTGTTGTTCAGGACCGGACCACGGTCCCGTTCCAGTACATCTCTCAGCCATCATCTGCTGATCTGTGGTCACTTTCCCTCAATCATAAAGGGCTTTGGCCCTGGGTCCCAGTGGCAGGTTAGCCTCTCAGCCTCTCCTCCCCTTCTACCTTCATCTTCATCTGGAGGTCCACCTTACCCCCAGAGTCGTTTATTCCTGACAATGGAACGATGTGGGAGTGAGGCAGAATAGGGTCTGGAAGCAGGGAACCTAAGGCTGTTTCACGCTGACGTCCTAGAACTAAACTGAAAGGAAAACCCAAACTTTCCACGCCTAAGTAACAAAAGGACCAGACGCTACTCCCTTTGTCCTTTTCTGCGCAGCAGATGGGAAATTGGTTGTCTGCAACCAATCAGACTGATTGCAGGTTGAGTTTTCATTTACAACTTTGTAACTTCACTCTAGCCTCTGAATGGCTGCTGTCCACAACCAATCAGACTGATTCCCTGCCGAGTCTTCATTCGCATAGAAGAATAACTGTAACTTCTTCCTAGCCTCTGATTGGTTGCTTTTTGCAACCAATCAGGTATTTGCACAGGAGCCTGGCCTTTGTAACTTCACTTCAGCCTCTGGTCGGCTGCTTTCTGCAACCAATCAGCCTGATTGCGGGCCACCACTTCATTTACATAAGGTGAGCATGAAGTGGCCAATGGGAAACCTCTAGCAGGTATTTGGACCCAAGAAGATTCTGCATCCAGGCCCCTGAGCCGGCCGTTGCTTGGCTCTGCTCCCACACTATGGAGTGTACTTTCGTTTTCAATAAATCCCTGCTTTTATTCTTTTGTTGCTTCACTCTGCTTTGCTGGGCGTTTTGTCCAATTCTTTGTTCAAAACCCCAAGAACCTGGACACCTTGCAACTGCCCCCTCCAGCTGTTGTGCGCGCTCACTTCGCCACACCATTCCCTGATGGCCTTGAAAATGCCCTTGAGCCGTCCCTGCCTTTCACGGTGTCAGCCTCCTCACCATTCCAGGCACTCCGGGCTTTGTCTTCAAACCCTCTTTCGACACCTCCAACTGCTACGCCTCCTTGCTCTTCTAACTCATCTGCCAGCCTCCTGCATGTCTACACCTGACGGCAGGGCTCCGGTCGCGTGTACGCGCCAGGCACATTGGGGCCCACATAAATGTGCAGTGTTCAACACGCCAATGTGGTCAGCACCACCACTTCTCCACGTCTCCTCTTTCTCTTCCTCCTGCAGTGATCTCACTCCTTCACCAGGTTGCCCTTGCCCCTAGCCCACCAGGCCCGGTCCCTCAGCAGCGGACCTGCAGCCAGTCTGACAAGGAAGGCCCTGCTCGGGACCCGGAGCGCGCTGCTGCCCTCTACCGGTCATCCGTGCGGCCGGACACCATGTCAGGAGCGGCGCCCGCGAGGAGGGCTCTGCCGTAGTCCCGGGGAGCAGCATCCAGCAGCGCCACTGGGAGGGGAAGCTGGGGTCAGGCAAGTGTGACTGGGCCCTAGGCAGCTCACACTCAGGCTAACGAGGTGACGGAGGGAGGGCAGCTCACTCGTGCAAACGTGAGTGCAGAATGCACTCCACGCCCAGGAACAGGCAGTCCGTTCATGTGAGCAAAATGTAAAGCGAGCTCCTACCTAGGTTTCTCCTCAGACCCATCACACGCCTAAGCAGCAACAGTCATTAGCATCAGGGATTAACACAGCGGGGTATAAGTATGACTACTGTTATCTAAAGAGGGCTCAGAGAATCAGCACACGAGGCTTCTGTGCCCTGCAGAATGGTTGATTTATTTACTGATGCCCGGTGGTCTCATTAGGGTCTGTTTGCCTCTCTAGGTCTTTATGATTCCGTAATGCAAAGCACATCTATTAAGTGTAGCCTAAATTTCCCTTTCATGTGCACTTTTATGTGCAGCCTTTGTTCCATTAGCAATGGGTGGGGGTTGGGGGGTACCCTGAGAGACTGTCAAATGCCCTGCCAAATTCCTAGAGTTGCTAGAAAAGGGTAACCCTGTCAGAATGGAAACGAGCTGAGTTCTCTGTGACTCACCATTCAGAAACACAGGCTGACATACAGGGATCCCCACACCATTCCACAGAGCTGCAGACCACCTACTAAACCTCCTAGAAATTTGTCCACAGTTGCTGTCAAGCTTGCTGGGTTGTGGTTTAAAAGCCCACCTGTGTCCCATTTTGTGAATCAGAATTTTGTTCCGGAGGCCAGGTATTGCTTGGTTCTCTCTGGCTCACTGTGTTGCCAGCACCTAGAATGTAGTATGTTGGCAAGTATCTGCTGAATGAATGAATTTGCTCACATCCTGCCTGGTGCCTCCTTCCCTCTTCGTGGCCCTGCAGAAAAGGCTGCTAGGTGCAGAGAGCTCCTCTGCCAGTTCTCTGGGTTCCTTGGATGGGCTGGTCTGAGAAGGACTTGGGCAGATTCAGAACAGCCAAATGTCACTTGCTTGCTTCTTTCTCTCCTACATGGGCCATCACTTCTCTCCTGTCAGGGAGTGGTTATCTGCTAGTATTACACCATTGTACCACCTGCTTCTCAGAGTGAGCTTGTTGCTTCTTCCTTATCTGAACAGAGCTTGAAAAATCGTTTTGCATATTTGTAGCATTTCCCCCAAATTCAGAGCATTTAGGGCTATGGCCTTTCTGAGACCCTTCTCACTGGTCAGACACTGCCTCATACTCATCTTTGCTCATGGATCCTTATTTCTGTCTTTAGTGTACATATCCTTAAAATCTAACCAGGAGGGTGAGGTCATTCTGGTTTCCTTAATTCCCAGCCGGAGGAAGCCTCAAGCAGGGCATCAATGCTGTTGGCGGCCAGTTCTGTGAATTTCACATCAAGATGCCTCTAGCATCCATTCCCCTTCTTCCAATTCTACAGCCACTGCTCCGCTGCAAGGCTCCACTGCCTCCTCTCTAGATATGGGAGACACCACCTTGCTAGGCTCCCAGAGTAAGCCTGACCCTGACACACACACCCCTTGCTATCTGAGGGGGCTTCCTAGGGCATGACTCTGAGTAGAAGTCTTCACTGATTCCTCATGCCCATATCACTCAAACTCTTCAGGATGACCTCAGGGTCCCCACCACAGACTCTAAGTAAATTCTGGAATGGCTGACAGGAGAGGCCCTCAGTGCTTGAACCCTTTCATTTCACAGAGGGGGAAACTCCAGCCACCCTGCCTTCCTGGCTGTATCTACACTGGTGTCCCATCACTGCCTTGTGCTCGACGTCTAACTTGCCATTCTCAGAGTCTGCCCTCCACCTGATCTCTCAGCTTAGGCTGGTCCCAGGGCTTAGAATGCTTGTGCACATCTCATCTGCTCATCCCACTCCAACTGCCCCATTGAAGGCCACCTCAGAGGCCACCTCTGCCATGAGACTTCTACGTGCACTTCTCATACTTCTACGTGCACTAGTTTCTTTTGTTTTGAGGCAAGGTCTTGCTCTGTTACCCAGGCTGGAGTACAGTGGTGCAATCAGGGCTTACTGCAGCCACAACCCTCTGGGCTCAAGTGATGCTCCCACCTCAGCTTCCCAGGTAGTTGGGACTACAGGCTTGCACCACCATGCCCAGCTAATTTTGTTGTTGTTGTTGTTGTTTTTATTTTGTAGAGACAGGGTTCCACCATGTTGCCCAGGCTGGTCTCGAACTCCTGGGATCCAGCGATTCATCTGCCTCAGCCTCCCAAGTGTTGGGATTACAGGCATGAGCCACCACGCCCAGCCTACATACACTCTTCATCTCCCTCCCCTGGTATTGTGGGTACATCTCCATCATGGCACGTTTATTACATTATGCCTTCTCCACTAGATTGTAAGTCTTGAGGGGCAGGCACTCAGTTTTATTCACACAGGATCCTCCTGTAGTACTTGGCACAACTTAAGTACCCCAGCAATATTTTTCCCTATTAATATTTTGAAGATAGGACTGGGCATGGTGACTCATGCTTGTAATTCCAGCACTTTCGGAGGCCAAGATGGGAGGATTGCTTGAGCCCAGGAGTTCCTTACCACCCTGGGCCACAGAGTGAGACCTTGTCTCTACAAAAAATAGAAAAATTAGCCAGGCATGCTGGTGTGCACCTGTGGTCTGAGCTCTTTGGGAGACTGAGGCAGGAGGATCCGTTGAGCCTAAGAGTTTGAGGCTGCAATGAACTATGATCACACTGCTATATTCCAGCCTGGTCAACAGAGAGACCCTATCTCAAATATACATACGTACGTATATTTGTACATATGTATATAAATGTACAAATATGTATAAATTTGTATATGTATCACACACACACACACACACACAGACACACACACACATGATACATTTTTATCAGAAGCACTTACCTCCTTGTCCTAGCAGAAGAGACTTCTAATATGTTCTTATTCTAGGGACAGAGGGTCCCCTGGTTGTTTAAAGACTTCAGTTCCTGAGACTATAGGAATCTCATCACAGTGATGGCAGTCAGTATTTTATTTTTTGGTGAATCAGGAGAAAGGGCTTTTTGTTTTCCTAAGGAAGAACAGGAAAGCTAATTAAGAAGAAGAAACCAAAAAAATTACGTAGATATTTTTCTATGCCATACAGCAGTTTTCTTGTGGAAGAACTGCAAACTTTCTGTGTATCTCTACTAAATGGAATTTTAATGGGAAAAGATCAAGACTACTTTGTAAATCAAGGTGTACAGAACACCAAGGTTGAAGGGATCTTGAAAAATCTCTGGCCCAACCTCTTGTTCAGAAGATGGATGCCTAAGCCATTCAGTTCCTCTGGGACCTAAAAATCTCTTCCATGACATTTCTGGGGTCATTTGGTTTCTAAAGACTCAAGAACAAGGATGAGGACAATTCCACTGTCCCTATTGTCCAGTGAGTAGAGAACCTCCAGACAAAACGGTCTGGTGGCTCTCCAGGGACAAACAGAACTAAGGTCACCATCAGAGTGAGACTTCTAAGCAGTACATCTAGGTAAATTATGGCTATGTTAGAAGACAGTGCACAGTTACTGGATTTCGGGTTTCGGGTGAACAATGTCCTGAAAGTTGAAGAGTTGACTTATACTGCTTTTCATTATTTTATAGATGATTAACGCAGAGAGGTTAAGCACTTGTCTAAGATCTCATATTTATTACATTGTGGAGCTCGGATTTGAATCCAGCTGCAAACTTAGTTGTCACTGTGACCTTTAAACAGAATCAAAATTCAATACGCTGCGAAACATCCACAGGGTCTCAAAGCGAGCTCGGAACCTGAAACGGCCCGAGACCTCCTTGAAACGGTGATTCTGATTCATCAGGGCTGTGGCTGCGGGACCTGAAAGTCTGCATTTCTAACGAGCTCCCAGGTGATGCTGCTGCTGGTCCACTGACCACACTGTTAGCGGTGAGAACCTAAGAGCCTGTAATCCACCTCCCTGCTCATTATCCCCATGCCCTTGTGAGCTGCCTCATTCTTCCAGGATGAGGCATGACTAAGATGCTGCACGACTGGTTTTGAGAAGCGGTTATACTAATACATTCACTCCCCCCTCCCCATTTTTCTCAGCGCTGAAGAGTGAAGCATCAGAGAGTGCCTCAAAGAAGATTCATGTGAGGCTTTGAGGAGGAGGGGATGGATGGGTCATATCGCTTTACTAGAAGCTAAGGAAACAGGACAGCTTGGGTGCTACTTCTCTGGTTTCAGGAGAGGCGCTTTCCCTGGAGACCAGCAGAGGGCGCACAAGGGGCACGGACCGAGGGGGAGGAGCCCGCGGAGACGCGGGGGGAGAGTCGAGCGGGGCGGGGAGGAGCTGCAAGCCTCCCTGAGCTGAGCTCCGCTGGGAAGTTCCTATCGCTTGCGCAACAGAGTGCATCTAGACATTTCAATGACAACTAAGTTTGTAGCTAGATTCAAATCCTAGCTCCACAGTTTAGTAGGTGTGTGAGCTTGGGCAAGTGCTGAACCTCTCTGAGCATTAGTTTACTGCCTATAAAATCACAGCAGTAATAGTTTCTACCTCCCACTCCTGCCGCCCCCTACCCTGGCAGCAACAGCCTGCTTCCGGCTTGCAAGGATCCTCCAGTGCCCAAACCAGAGGATCCAGTTACCCATGCTTAATACTCCCAACAGTTCTTGCTTGCTGAAGCAGGCAGCCATCATTTACGCAACTACCCCTCACCAGAAACGCCTTCCCTTTAGAATACCACTGAAGTGGAAAGTGAGAGAAGGAAAGGAAATTTCTCAAGGCACTGCGGTGATTTTGTGTTTCTTTAGCATGAGTGGGAAATTACGGGAAAGCTTCCTCTGTTTTCTTTACTGTCTTTAGGTGGTGATTCCCAGCATCAGAAAACAACAAAAACAGCAGCAACAAAGGCGCTGATACTCTGAAAATAGCTATGTTGAAAACCCACATGGTTTAGGTACAGAATGGCTTCCCTGTTGTCAGCACATTATAACTCTTTATTACACAACTTTAAAGCATCTGATTGAAAGACATCATTTTGTCTGAGTGATATTAAAAACGAACAACTAGCATAACATTTAAAATTGTCAGGAAAAGGTAGCTCGTCCACAAAGTGAACATCCCTACCTGTCTCCAGGTTCAGACAGCGCCAATATTCTCAATTAGAAAATTAACATCTGAGGCTCCGACATTCTCCCTGGATGCTACTCAGCTAAATCCTGTGTATTGATGAGCAAAGTCAATTGCCAGGAAAGCTGGGCAACTGTAAGGTCAGGGAGCTGGAGCAGATGAGAGTAGGGAAGTCCAATATAGCATCCCTGAAAGTAATGACACAGACAATCTGCTAAGCGCTGCAAAAATCATTTGGACTGTGATGTAAATTGGAAACAGTTGTGGTGGGGATGGTGACCGGGGACTAGGAACCCTATTAAACTGATCGGTTAGACACGGAATAGGAATGTGAAGAGAGAGTATCAAACACTTGAGAACTGTTCTGAGAGGGATGTGTAGTCTGTGCTGGGCTAGCAAAGGCATCAAGAGAAAGTTTTCCAGGCAGATAAAATCCAATGCACCATGCAGGTGCTGGAGACACCCCCTGATGCAAGGTGAACCCTTAAGAGGCTGAGAAGGAAAGGTGGGGGGCACTCAGGCCAGGATGAAGATGCCCTGAGAGGAAGTGATTTCACTGGTGTTGCCTGAGGGACTGTAAGCAGGGACAGGTGAGGCTGGGGAGTGTACCCCTGCTGGAAGCACAGGTCCCCACCCTGTGCCCAGTGTCCTGGGACCCAAAGGAGGTTTACTGCATGTGGAATCTGCCTGGGCAGGCTGCCCTGGGTGGCTGTGCTCCATTCTGAGTCAGGGCAGGGAGTCAGCTAGTTGATTTGGCTCCAACTTGCTAGTGGTGGTTACTTCCAAGATAAATGAGACCACGGCAAAAGTGCCGGGCTGGGAGAGGGTAAATCTCAGTTCTAATCCTCCTTCAGCTACAGTCTGGGTATCCTAGACAAGTCTAACTTTCATTGTCCTCAGTTTCCGCATATGTATAACGGTGAGTCTGAAATGGAAGCATTTTTACATCCTTGTTAACTCTAAAGTTATCTAAGAAAACTTGCTCAGTATCATCATGACAGCAATCACAGACCAGAGCCAATCCTCCCTGGAGCAGAACATTCCTTCTTCATTCTGGCAAATTTACAAGCCTGTTACACCAGATCTTGAAGACACATAGTGGAAAATGATGTTATTAATGTACCAATGAAAAAAATGCATCCATATATATCCTAGCTTTAAATAGCAACTTTTTCCCCCCTCAAGAAATTACCCTCAGAGGATCTTGTGTCTGTGGCTAGATATTTTGAGATTAGACAACTTTTTTTCCCCCTCTCCTTGTATTTCTACTTTCCTAGGCTCACCTCCACCTCTGTAGCCAGCTCCCTAGTCATTGGCCCAGGGCAGGTACATGTCAGAACCCTACCAGGAATAGCTTGTAGGTTCTTCTGGCTTCGATTTCCCAAACAGGGCCTTAGGTTGGGACACAAGGCTTTGCCAAGTTGGGGGAAGAGGGGTGGGGGGGTGCTGATGGGTAGAAGCAGAGAGGCATGCTTCTAGAAACAGGAAGACAGGAAGGGAAGAGGCCTGTGGGTCCCAGGAAGACAGGACTCTGGCAGGACCCCAGTGTTAGCTATGTGGTCTGGAAGCAGTGGGGACTTGCTAGGCAAGACAGGCGCAAGAGTGCATTCAGTAGTAACCCGAGTGGACCAGATGGGGGAGCAGGAGACACCTGCACCCGTGCCCCTGGGATCTTGGCAATGCATAAAAGATCTGAAAGTGTGACACACCTACACAACCTGGGGTGGTTTCTATGGTTGCCAGCCAGATGAGATGAAGGCTCTAAACCCATACTAATATCTAGAAAATAGAGGAGCGGTAGTATTTTTCGCACATCTGTGCATACTAGAGATTCATACTCACTACCTTTTTGGTTCACAGGTTGGGAAAGAAAATAAAAGGTTGTCTTGAAACTTCCTGAACCTAGTTATATGCTGACCAAGATGAGGAGGAATCTCAGACCCCAGAAACTCAGGACTAAAAGTGGCTTTCGATTTTGCCTTATTATGGTCTTCTGAGTTCAAATCCAGAGAGTTTCCCTGACTATAAAATGGGATGGTTATGAAGAGTAAATGAGATGGGACACATAGCTTATATTTTTTGGTCCCTTGCAATACTTTACATGTGGCAGATTACTTGTTGACTATCAAATTATGTACTTTTTTTTAATTTCTTTTTTTTTTTTTTGAGACAGAGTCTCACTCTGTCACCCAAGTTAGAGTGCGGTGGTGTGATCATGGTGCAGCCTCAAACTCCCCCGCCTCAGGTGATCCTCCCACCTCAGCTTCCCAAGTAGCTGGGGCTACAGGCACACGCTACCATGACCAGCTAATTTTTCTATTTTCTGTAGAAGCAGGTCTCGCCATGTTGCCCAGGCTGGTCTCGAACTCCTGGGATCAAGAGATTTGGCCGTCTCAGCATCCCAAAGTGCTGGGATTACAAGCATGTGCCACTGTCCCTGGCCTTATTGACTATTAAAGCTAGTCCAACCCACAGTGAACCTGGGTCCAGAGAGATGCCTGGTTTGGTGACTGTGGACAAGCCACGTTATCAGTAGCATCAGGACTATGAATGTTGTAGTAGTGTCAGAAACATGAACATCAATCTATGGTAAAATACAAACTTATTTATCTTGAATTTAGCATAGTGCTTTAAGTGCATGGACCCTGAAGACAGATATGTTGAGTTTGAATACTGGTTCACCATTTACTCCTCATAGGTACTCAGAATAGTCTCTAGCTCAGAGTTAAGTGCTATCTATGCATTTGCTGTTAGTGCTGGTGTTATTAATTTGTGCAAAGTAAAACAGAAAATGCCTGACTAGCACTATTAGGAAGGAAAGTTGTCTGGAGGCATTTGAGAGAAGCTTATTACAGGCCAGTAAGGTGAGAACAAATCATTTCAGTATTGCAACACCCTGTCACTGGATTTAGCAATACCATGACTTTGGCAATTCCCCAGAAAGAAAGTTCTATGGGACACTTGCAGGGGAGGGGAAAGCAGGATAGGAAGTTTTAAATGAAATATAACCACTGTGAGGCCGGGCGCGGTGGCTCAAGCCTGTAATCCCAGCACTTTGGGAGGCCGAGACGGGCGGATCACAAGGTCAGGAGTTCGAGACCATCCTGGCTAACATGATGAAACCCCGTCTCTACTAAAAAATACAAAAACCTAGCAGGGCGAGGTGGCTGGCGCCTGTAGTCCCAGCTACTCGGGAGGCTGAGGCAGGAGAATGGCGTAAACCCGGGAGGCGAAGCTTGCAGTGAGCTGAGATCTGGCCACTGCACTCCAGCCCGGGCGACAGAGCGAGACTCTGTCTCAAAAAAAAAAAAAATTAAAAAAAAAATAACCAATGTGAACAATATAAATATTTATCCATATTCCTTTAGCATAAATGAGCTCCTTCCCTAGTGTGATCAAAGGCAGGCAGATCTCTCTCACCATAAAACAAACAGAATGTCTTCTCTTGAGCAGATCATTCCTTCCTTCTTTCTTTTACGGCCAAATTCCTCAGACAAGAAGTCTATAAACTCCACCCAACATTTCCACTGCCCAGTAACTCAGTAACTAGCCTCTCTTTAACCTCCTCAGGTCTGGCTTTTTTTTTTTTGAGACCAGGTCTCATTGCATCACCCAGACTGGAGTGAGGTGGTACGATCGGAGCTCACTGCAGCCTTGAACTCCTGGGTTCAAGTGATCCTCCCACCTCAGCTTCTGGAATAGCTGGGGCTATAGGAATGTGCCACCATGCTCAGACAATTTGTGTGTGTGTGTAGGGGGCTGTCTCACTATGCTGCCCAGACTGGTCTTGAACTCTTGGTTTCAAACAATCCTCCTGCCTTGGCCTCCCAAGGTATTACAGGCATGAACCACTGTACCTAGCCTCTTTTCTTTTTTGAATCTCCTAGTGGGGTGTGTGTGTGTGTGTGTGTGTGTGTGTGTGTGGTTTGGTGTTTTTTGTTTTTAGCATTGGGCAGTTTTGGCCACCTATTTCTTCTTAAAATATCTCTTCCTTTGGCTTCTTTGATTTTTTCCCTGTCTTTCTGTCATTCTATTTTCCAACAGATCCTTTTCTTTTTCCCACTCCCATGGCTTCCAGGTTTCCCCAAGACCTTGTTCTCTGCTTTAGGCTTCTTCCCTCAGTGACCACATTTGCTTTCACAAGTTAAACTGTCACCACCAACCTCCCAAAATCTTTCTCTAGGCTCGACCTCACCTGTACTCAAAGGTGTGTTTCAGTTGACTCTAGAACATTTCCATTTTGTCATCAGACTCAACATGTCTCAAAGTGACTTAATATTTTGAATTTTGAAAATCCTCCAGGAAACAAAAACATTTTTGCATAGTACTCAGAGACATATAAGTGGACCTCTCCCCAGGCCAGGGAATCCTACCCCTGTAGGACACCATCTCCACCTGCCTCATAGGTTTTAAGGAACCTTGTCCCTTACTCTTTGATATGGTTTGGTTGTGTCCCCACCCAAATCTCATCTTGAAATGTAGCTCCCATAATTCCCACGTGTTGTGGGAGGAATTCAGTGCGAGGTAATTGAATCATGGGGGCAGGTCTTTCCCGTGCTGTTCTTGTGATAATGAATAAGTCTCAAGAGATTTGATGGTTTTATAAATGGGAATTCCCCTGCACATGCTGTCTTGGCTGCTGCCATGTAAGATGTGACTTTGCTCCTCCTTGCCTTCCACAATGATTATGAGGCCTCCCTAACCATGTGGAACTGTGAATCAATTAAACTTCTTTCCTTTATAAATCACGCAGACTCAGGTATATCTTTATTAGCAGTCTGAGAACAGACTAATACACTCTTTTTATATAACTAATCACCAAATTCTAGTTTTCCCCTTCCAGATGTCTCTAGATTTGTCCTTCTTTTGATATTATCACCCTGTTTCAGCCTGCCATCCAGTGCACACTTATTGGACACCATCTCCTAGGAACAACATTAGCTGATGGGGGATATATCAAGGATTAACCCAATCCCTGCCTTCAGGGAGCTAACCAGCAGGGAGATGGTCAAGTAAACAGCAGCCATAAGAGGGTGTGGTAAATGCTGTTAGAGGCTGTGCAGGGTGCTACGGAGCACAGAGAACTTGAAAACCCAGCCTGAGGGGCCTCTGCACACAGAGGATTCAGATCTGGAGTCTTAATGATCAGGAATTAGCTGGGGAGAGCAGTAGGCATTCCTGGTCAAGGCTGCCAAACAGCATGGACAAAGGAAAAGAGACAGCCCAGGCCTGGGGAGCTACCTGGGGCTGGAGTGGCTCAGAAGGTAGATTTGTGGACTCAAGGTGGGAGCTGGTGGAAGATGAGGCTAAAGAGGATATGCTGAGGGCAGAATTCTTCAGTGAAGGCAATAGGGGGTGCTATGAGTTTTGAGCACTATCACTACATTTCACTCAGACTCCTCAAGGCCTCTGGGAATTGGCTCCATCTAATTTATCCAGTCTGAGACTCTCTATAACACATAACGCATGCCTTCTACTCCAAGTTGGTGGGGCACTTCTCTGTTACCTATAAGGACTTGAATTTCAATCAAGAATCATTTATCAAGTGCTTCTTATGTACCAGACACCAAATTTGGCTCGGGGGAGCCCTAGGTAAGTGAGACACAGCTCTGCTTCAGTGAGTGGGTCAAAGACCCCTTAACTCCTATGGACAATACAGAGCTTCAACAGAGGTCTATGCAAGGACTAATGGAGGACAAAGGAGAAACCCTCCAATTCTTCTCAAAAACTCGATAGGGGCCTGCCAGGGAAGTCTTCACTGGAGAAGGTGCCATTTGAGCTGCTTCTTAAAAACTGTAGAGGATTGCTCAGCAGAGCATTTTGAGCATAGGAGAGTAGGCATAAAGTGAAGGAGGCACACAAAAAAGGCATGATCAGGCTGGGCGTGGTGGCTCATGCCTGTAATCCCAGCACTTTGGGAGGCCAAGGCAGAGGGATCACCTGAGGTCAGGAGTTCAAGACCAGACTGGCCAACGTGGTGAAATCCCGTCTCTACTAAAAATACAAAAATTAGCTGGGCATGGTGGTACGTGACTGTAGTCCCAGCTACTCAGGAGGCTGAGGCAGGAGAATTACTTGAACCCAGGAGGCAGAGGTTGCAGTGAGCCAAGATCACAGGAATGCACTCCAGCCTGGGTGACAGAGTGAGACTCTATCTCAGAAAAAAAAAAAGCCATGGTTAGAATGCTATAAGAAGGACAGTATGACTGGGTGCAGGAAGAGACTGGCAGGACCCACAGCCAGAATTCCTGGAAGGCAGCAATTTGGATTGGCTCTGGGCAGCAAGTGCCTTTGGTTATTGTGAGTTTCATATATCCTCATGCTTCCTTTCCTGGGTCTGGCCCAGCCCTTGATGGTCATTCTTAAGTCAAGCTGAACACCAGCTGGCTCTGTGAAGCTCTCTCTTCCTTTCCCAGTCAGTCTACACTAGCTGTCTTCTTTGAGCGAGCAGATGCTGCCGCATACTTTCACACTTAATTGCGCTCTAATTGTTTCACAGGTGCTGGTTTTGTCGTCCCACTTAGACCTAGGAACTTCTGGACAGCAGGCACTGTGCCTCAAACTTGGGTTTGTCCCAGAGACACTATACGCTGAAGACACTATATGCTGTGGCTCACACATTAAAGGACCAAGGCTGGGAATCACTCAAGCTTCAGAAATCTGATTGAAGCTTTGGATCTGCCTTCTGCATTCTTTCCCACAATGTTAAGAGTGAAACAAACACATCTGGCTGCAGTAACTGGACATTGCAGTGCTGTCTGCTGTCTAAGTCTGTCAGCATACAGAAACAGACAGGAGAGTTTTGCTTTCAACACTCAGCAGAGCGAGACTTCCTGATGCACAGGAATGAACAACAGAGGCACTGTTCTGGAAACACCTTCCTCCGGAGAGGTGCTTCCTCCTCAGAAACAACATCAAAAACCTGGCAGGGCTGATTTTACATTCAGACAATGGCACCTACATGCTTTTTGCTTTGCTCAGAGCTGTAAATGTCCAAAGAGGTTATCCTCTGCCATCATTTTGAAAGGAAGAATCAGTCAGACTGATAATTAGGCCCATATACACAGACATGGTCATACTGACTGTTGAAATTTAGATTATTTTTGGCCCAGTGCAGTGGCTCACACCTGTAATCCCAGCACTTTGGGAGGCTAAGGTAGGCGGATCATCTGAGGTCAGCAGTTGGAGATCAGCCTGACCAACATGGTGAAACCCCATTTCTACTAAAAATACAAAAATTAGCCAGGCATGGTGGTAGGCATCTGTAATCCCAGTTACTTGGGAGGCTGAGGCAAGAGAATCGCTTGAACCCGGGAGGCAGTGGTTTCTGTGAGCTGAGATTGTGTGACTGCACTCCAGCCTGGGCAGCAGAGCGAGACTCTGTCTAAAAAAAAAAAAAAAAAAAAAAGTGCGCGTATATATATATAATTTTTGTATTGCTTGGTAATTAGCTTTAGCCCAGTCCCTCCTCTGGGACCTCCCCTGGAATTTCCTCACAATCCAGTAACTGAATAATTAGCATCTAGCTCCACAGAACTTTTCCCAGGGCTCTGCTTCCCTTCTGACTGGCTGTGCATGGCACACTGGGAATTGTTTTCTGCCCACAGGAACAAGGGTGAAGTGAGTCACGGAGTTCAAGAGATCTTGGACACACTTTCCAGAATTCAGAGGGGATGGGTAAATGCAGGAGAAAACTGCTGAAATCACACAGGCCCTACAAGAGCCTGACTGCTCCGGCAGGGTAGCTACCCCTAGCATTAGCCGGGAGTCACCAATGGTACTTCCAGGCACTGAGCAAGAGGGCAGCATTACAGATGTACCTGCTGTCCAAACAGAGCATCTCATTGATTAGGTCACTGCTTAGCAACAGTATCTGAAGGACACTGGGGTTACTCTGCTTGTTGGCAATTTACGGTGCTGGACGGATGTGCTCCTAACACGAGGTAACAACACCGCTCTCCCTCCTCCCAGAGAAAGCCGCAGCCATCGATTCCCACCCAACAGGGTCTCAGCGCCTTCCCGGGGCAGCACCCTCACTACTGCGACCATCAATCACCCAAGCCACAGCATGGTCCCAGACCCACCCTCGCCCCTTAGGACGTAGTTTTCCAATTGTGTTTTCACAGGAGCGTGGCAACTGGGCGATGATCTTCATAGGCAGGCTTTTTTTTTTTTTTTTTTCCCTCTCAACATAAAGACAGCAACATTTACCACGGAGTCTTGGCCAGGGTGCACTGCCTGGTGCTGTGGGGTGGGGTGTTTAGGGCCTTTTGTTGAGCAGCTCAGTGACTTTCTGGGATTTCCACGGCCCTGCTGGAGGTGGCCCTCTGTCTTCCTTTTCCAAGGAAGAAAGTGACTGGGGACAAGCCACCTGCCTCTTCCACAGGGTAGAGGCGAGAGTGACAGCGAGACAGCACAAGTGGGACCCGCTCTGTTTCAAGGAGAGGATGTGAGTGACTTCGTCACTGCCGAGGTCTCCTCGTCTCCAACCTGTCGGGCACAGGGCACCCACATGACACCCTCACGCCGTCCCTGGGCCGACGGACCCCACGTCTCGCGGGTGCCGCGGAGCAGAGAGCGCCGCCTAGTGAGGCGGCGCGAGTTGGACATAGATTGGAAAATAAACCGGGACTGACCAGGGGGAGGGCGGAGAGGCGTCCGACCGCCGCAGGCAGCCGCGTCCCCACCCCGCGCCGCCTACGACTTAGGGGCCCCGGCCCGTCCCCTGCCGCTGCAGGGCTCTCACCTCTGGGACGCCTCCCCGCGCAGCCCGCGCCTCGTCTGGCTACTCCCGGCCGCAGAAGCTGCGCCCTTGCTCGGGCTCCGGAAAGCCCCACGGCCCCGCCCACAGAAGGGCCCGCCCACCGGCCAGGCCACGCCCCCTCTCTGCCACGCCCCAGCCCAGGGAAGGATTTTCTCCGAGGGCTGTGAGAGGCGAGGCCGGGGGAGAGGAGGCAGAGGTTTTGCTTCGGTCTCTGCAGACTCCCACAATGTCCATCGAGATCACACAGGCCAGCATTGCCCCTTCCTATCCTCTCCTCATCGTGCAGAGAAGGAAACTCAGGCCGAAGACCTGAAGTGTTGTCCAAAAGCACAGCCAGGCCAAAGAGAAGCACAATCCCATGTTCTCCGACTGCCAATCCGGTGCTTCTTCAGCTAGGCTAAACTTCAGGCTAAAATGTGAAGATCACAGTGACACATTCTTGCCAGCAGAATCTACTGCATATGTTTGGGAGCTGGGGTGTTTGGAAGCTCCGATTTTGTGTGGAGGACCCAAGAGAGAAGACAGACCCTTCCTGTCCTATAAGAACAGTGCTCCTTTTGCCCTAACTTCTCTTTTCCTTTTTCACACCCCCTCTGCCTATGGGGTTTGCTGAAACTTTCAGGAAAAGGAACGTGTCAAAAGAAAGAAATGGACACCCCAGAGGCCCTGCAACCATAGGGTTAAAAGGAGGTAGCCTTATGAGAAAGCGGTGGAGTGACTTTCTGGGGTGAAATCCAGTTCAAGGACAGAAATACACTGTCTTGAGTTAAGACTAGTGGTGGGGGAAGTCTGGGGGTGTGGTGCAGACTGCAGGCGGAGGAGCTCCCTGCCACCTGCCACTTGGGGTGTAATCACAGAGCTGCTGACACTCCCCACTCACTGCCTGGAAGAGCTTGGCGGTGGAATCGGGCAAGGCGGGAAAGATAGGTGTAAAACAAAGCCCGGCACTTAATTACAGCACAAAGATCTCATTATAGAGTCTTCTCAGCTCCCCTTCTCGGCTGGCAGCTTGAAGCCTGAGTGACAAATTGCCTAAGTAGGTCTCCAAGGGCTGCATATAGAGGGATGAAACCACCTCCCCGCCCACCCGAACCCCACTGCCGGGGCTGTGGAGAGGGAGGGGGTGTTCACACTCTGGCGTATGCAGGGGGCAGTGGGGAGGTCTGTAAGGGCACCTTGAAAGCAGTAAGAGCTGGGAGCCACGGTGGCCCTAGCCTAACATAAATAACACCTTGCTGGGGCAAGCCCAGCAAAGTTCCCTCTTTTGGTAGTGGAACCAAGGACAAGGTTGGAGACAGCTTGACGGGTGGCACTGTTTACTCTGCATCATAGGGGGACGCTGCAAGACCAGCAGGGGCCTGGCTTATCATGGAGCTTTGCGAATATGTGGGAGAGAGGAGCCTTCCAGGCGGTGTTATGGCCTCCCAGGAACTTCCAAAGCCCCCCTTCCCAGGGTGGCATCTGGCTTTGGACACTGTTTTCTGTCACTGAGCTCCAGGGACTCATGTCACACCTGGAAGAACTTTTAGATTCTGTCTGCCTGGCCATGTCTTCCAATAGCCGAAATCATTGAGGAACATGACAACTTCTACCTGAACAGCCAGGACAGCTTAGGATCTTCTCACATGCGGCCCTTGAAATGCACTTCCATTATTTTTCTCCAGTATATTCAGGGGAAGGGGGCTGGTGATCAAAGCTTTTGCTGAGCAGGGACAGAAGGGTTGTCACTTGCTTTTTTCTCCACTGAAACCTAGAGTAGCACACACATCCTCAGAGTGCTACGTGATGCTCACAGAGCCCTGCTAGAGGTTCCTGTCATTCCCATATGTTAAACCTTCAATGTCTTCCCTATGAACTACAAACGAAATTTATAGTCTAGGTCAAAACCCCATTGTCTAGCCCCTGACAACTTCTCTAGGTTTGTCTGCTCCCGGTCCCCAACTCCCAGGTCCCAGCCTCAGCAGCTGCCTTCCACTTGCCTAAGGTCTTCACGCATACTGTTTCTTCTGCCTGGAATGCTCTTTCTCCATGACTTTGTGTGGCTCGCTCCTACCCACCTTTTAGTGTTCCCTCTAATGTAACTTCTTCAAAGAGAACTTCCCTAAGTCTTCTATCTAAATTAGGTCCCTCCCATTATTCTTCCTCTTTATAACCTGTTGTTTTCCTTCACAACTCTCATTTCAATGTATGATTTTACATGGACCTGTTTATTGGTTCAAGGTCAGTCTGTCCTTCATACTTAACAGATTTAATAGACTGTAAGCCTCATGAGGGTAGGGGCCATGTCTGATTTGTTCACTTCAAATCAGTATCTGACAAATGTCTCCCGATAAATATTTATTGATGCATGAATGAATGAATGAATTATATTAGCAATTTTTATCTTAAAGGATAAAATTAGAACCCAATAAACTTGTAAACATAAGCAGTAGTGACTATTTCTATTAAGAAAGGTAGCAGCCAAAACAAGTATTTAAGGAAATACAATTACCAAGGTTTATTAGGTACTTCTTAAAACTAATCATTCATTCAGCAAATTGATATTAAGTTTCCATAGCCCTTGTGCTTCTTGCCAGAAATACAAATCTAAATACGATCTGGCTCTCAGGAGCTTGCAGCCCGGGAGAGTGGGGGTGGACATGTAAATAAATGGTTACAGTGTAATTTGATAAATGCTGCAATAATATATGTATCTAACTCTGCCTGGAAGTGCCTACATCTGGGACTTGGCAAACAAGAAAAAGATGACTTTGTCACCTGGACAGGACAGAGGGAGGGCATTTTGGGCAGGAGAGGAATAAAGGAATGTGACTCATTTGGGGAACTGCCAGTGGTTTGGTAAATGGAGTGCAGGTTGTGTGAAGGATGGAGGTGGGTAAAGAGATAGGTAATTGCCAGATCACATGTTCATGCACATGTGTTCTATTGAGGAGTTTGGACTATGCTCTGGCTCCCCATGGGGCTTGGGGATCCACTGCATGGTGTTAAGCAATGGAGTGGCACCACACCTTCATGTTTATATACAAGAAGTTATAACCTTAATGGCCGTGTGCAGAATGAATGGAAAAGGGAATGGGATGGTTAGCAGAAAGTAAGCCTGGTTAGGAGGCTACTGCAATTGTCTAAGCAAAGATAATAAGAGTCTAAATTAGAGGAGTGGCATTCATTCATTTCTGTTGATATATATTATTTGATGCTTAGTTGTTTGATGATAAATATTTTTTGATGCTTAAAATATATTTTGATGCTTAATATTATACCCTACCCCATGCTAGGTGGTAGGGTATAGTATTAATAGTCAATATTTGTTGAGTGCTTACCATGTGCCCTGTTCTTTTCTAAGTACTATACATGCATGAACTGATTCAACCCTTACCACAACCCTATGAATCAGTACTATCATCATCCCCCATTTTACCAATGGGGAAACTGAGGGAGAAGAGGTCATGTAACTTCCACTTCCTTAGATAGCTAATAATTGATGGAGTCAGGATTTGAATCAGGTAATTGGGCTCCAAAATTCATGCTGTTAAGCACTATCCCCTACTGATCTTGTGGTAATGAACAAGCTGGACAAGGTCCCTGGTCTCATGGAACTTACATTCTGACACTGGAGATGTAGAGGAGAAGACAGAGTAGGGCAAGGTTTAGATCGTAGAATCAGAAAAACTGGATCCTTATAAGAGAAAGAGCAGTCAGGACAAATTCACAAGACACTGGCTTTGTGATTGGTGGATAGTTGTGTCAGTCATGGAGTTAGGAAATACAAGTTAGGGGTGGTAGCGTGGCGGAAGGTGAACTTGGAGGGATGAGTTCAGTTTGGGGTAAATTGGTGTTGGACTGACTGTGGGATATGGAGGTGGAGCCATCAAGTGAGCAGTTGAAGTCATGTGTCCAGAGCATAGAAAAGATGTTATATGGAGACAATAGCGGGGGATCAAGAGGGGTGGACAGTTGGAGACATAGGTGGAAAACAATAGCCAGAAGACAGGCTTAGTCCAAGAGTTCATAAAGGAAAAGATTGATAAATTCAACTGCCTTAAAATGAAGACCTTGTGTTCATCAAAAGACATATTTAAAAGAATAAAAAGATAGGAAACAAAACCAGAGAAGACGCTTGCAACACATGTAACTACCTCAGCCCAAGCATCCAGATTATCTTCAGAACTCATACAAATCAGAAAGAAAAGTCGATAGAAAAATGAACAAAAGATTCAGGCAGATACTTCATAAAAGAGGAAATACAAGATGACCAATAAATAAATGAAAAAGTGCCAAACCTCACTAGTAATCTTAGAAATGCAAATTAAAGCTATAATACATCATATATTACATAAATCATATTGGCCAAAAATAAAATGTCTGATAATAAAAAGTGTTGGTGATGATATGGAGCAAACAGAATTCTCACTTGTTGCTAGTGGGAATGTGAATTTGTGTAACCACTTGGGAAAAGTTTGGCATTGTCATGGAAAGTTGAGGATTCACATGCCCTAAGACTAGAAGCTCCATGCCTAGGTGCATAACCTGATATGCGTATATCACAATATACATACAAAAATCTGTAAGGCAGCATTGTTTGTTATATCCTTTGTACTAGACAGCTTCTATGATGGCTCTGTAAGATTTCTGCTTCCTGGTATTCATGCCTTTCTGTAATCTTCTCTCCTTAAGTGTGAACTGGACCTAGGGACTTCTTCTAACAAATAGAGCATGACAAAATTGATGGGATATCACTTCTGAGATTAGATTACAAAAGCATGTGACTTCTGCCTTGCTCACACTCTCTCTCTGGCCCTCTTGCTTGCTTGCTGTCATGAAGCTGGCTGTCACATTGTCAGCTGCCCTATAGAAGGACCCATATGGCAAGGACTCAAGGGAGGCCTCCTGCGAACAACTGGCGTGGGACTGAAGCCATCAGTCTAACAGCCCGTGAGAAAATGGTTCTTGCCAACAACCACTCAATCACTTGAGTGAATTTAGCATTGAATCACCCCCTGCTCAAGCCTTAAGATGAGACCATAGCCCCAGCTAACACCTTGATTACAGTCTTGTGAGAGACCAGAGCCAGAGGACCCAGCCAGGCCATGCCTGGAGTCTCAATCTACAGAAACTGTCACATAACGCATGGTGTTTTAATCCACTATGTTTTGGCATGATTTGCCACACAGCAATAGATAACTAATACAAATCACCAAACTAGAGATCCCTCAAATGTCCATCAAAAGTAGAATGGATAAGCTGGGTTGGGCTCAGTGTTACAGGCTTGAGCCCAGGAGTTCAAGATTGTAGTGTGCAATGATCACACCTAGGAATAGCCACTTCACTCCAGCCTGGGCAGCATAGTGAGAGCCAAACTCTAAAAAATAAAAAATAAAAATAAAAAAATTTCAAGTAGAATGGATAAATAAATTGCTGATCAATAATGGTCATATAATGGAGCATTAGACATTGTAAAGGCTATCCAGCAACATGGATGAAACATACAAACATATGTTCAGCAAAAGAATGAAGACTCAAAAGAATAGGTAAATGTTACTTTATTTATATAAAATTCAGAAACAGGTGAAGCTAAATTATATTGTTTAGGCACACATAAATAGGTGATGAAACAATTTTAAAAGATCAAGAAAATGATTATTGCAGAAGTCAGGGTGGCCAAAGGGAGGAAGCATTATCGGGAAAAAGGCCCAGGGGTCTTTTCAGGGCGGGGGAATGTTCTGTTTCTTGGCCTAGGGAATGGTTACATAAGGGTTTGCTTTATGATTGTTCATGACAATGTGCAGTTATATTTGATGCACTTTTATATATGTGTAATATATTTCACATTTGAAAAATTACAAAACAGAGAGAAAAAGAACAAAGAATGTAGAAAGAAAAAAACAGGAAAAAATCAAAAGAGAGGAACTAGGAGTCATTGAATGAATTTCAAGGTGGGAGTGGTCAACCGTGCCAACTCCTCTAGAGTCAAATACCAAAAAGAATGAAGTTTCCCCATTGGATGCGACAAGTTGCTGGTTTGCAGACATGATTCTGAGATGGCCCTCAAGATTCCCGTCTTTGGCACCCGTCTCCATTTTTGTGGGTGGGATCTGTGACTGTAATGGGATCATTGCTCCCTTGATTAGGTGCTGTTATGTAAGACTCCATTCGAGGAGGCTGTCTAGCAATTCACGGCTGGCCTCAAAGAAGCAAATGGCCATGTTATGAACTACTTACTTCAGGTCCTCAAAGAAGCAAATGGCCATGTTATGAACTACTTACTTCAGGTCCTGGCCACGTGGTCCCCTTCAAAAGCTAAGAGTGACTCTCACCCAGCAGCAGTGATCAAATAGGATGTCATTTCTACAGCTACAAGGAACTGGTTTCTGCCAACAACCCCAAGCTCTAGAAGAAATTCAGCCCAGCAAACACCCTGATTTCAACCTGTAAGACTCCGAACAGAGACCCCAGCTACACTATGCCTGGATTCCTGACCCCTTGTAACTGTGAGATAATAAATGGCTATTGTTTTATGTCAATAAATTTCTTGTGTTTTGTTATGCAATAGGAGAAAATAAATATAGCAGGTCATCAATGACCTAAAGGTAGAGTGGGTGACAGAGATCGTGTGAAGCCTTTAAAATAGGATTATGACATACCTTCCCTAACCCGTTGTCCTTCTGCCTGGATTTAATAAAGCCTCCTTCACTTTGTTACCTGGCACATGTGGCTCAAATCAATCTCGACTTCCACCCTGTGCTGCCGTAGCACCTCATTCATGTCATTGGCTATGCTTTTCACCTTGAATCTAAATTCGATCCTGTTCACTGTCCCTGCCAGGTTGTGAGCTCCAAGAAAGCAGGACTCTTTCCAGAGTTTTCTTTCCTTCCTTCCTTCCTTCCTTCCTTCCTTCCCTCCCTCCCTTCCTCTCTCTCTCTCTTTCTCTCCTCTTTCTCTCTTTCTCTCTTTCTCTCTTTCTCTCTTCTCTCTTTCTCTTTCTTTCTTTCTTTCTTTCTTTCTTTCTTTCTTTCTTTCCATCCCTGGCTCTGGATATGACACATGATGAATGCTCAATAAGTGTTGACCAAAGGACAGACCCAAAGAAGGGCAAAGGCTCCTGGCTCTTCATCATGCCCATGGGAACTATGCTTTGGGGATGTGAGGAGTGGACATTCTTTGTGGCAGCTTCAGGCTTCTGGGGTTGTGTGGTGCCACTGATAAGTCATGTAATTTGAAAGCCCTGGAAGTCACCTGTGGGTGACTGTGGTTGTCCCCCCTCCAGGGCCAGTTGGCCGTACTCCATGGAAAAGGAGCCCACAGAGAGGACAGCTGGGATGGTCTTGTCTACCGCTGGCCTCGGATCTGAGGAGTGAATGTTTCTAATAGCCTCTTGGCATGGTTATTTTAGAGCTCCTCAGGACTGTCAATTACTTGAGAGTGTGAAACAGTTGGAGGACTCAGGTATATAACAAAAGCAGTGTAATTCCAGTTTTATAACTGAATCTCAGAAGAATCCTTTGGCCAGTACTCTAGGTTAGGAAAGAAAATAGCTGCTTGGCTTTGCTCACACTCCACTTAGGTGAATTGATGTCCATTTTGTTCAGGGCTAGATTTCAACATTCTGTTATTGTGGAAATATCCGCTGTTGGATGTCAATTGCTTCCTTCTTTTCTTCCTTTTCTTTTCCCATCCTCCACCCCTTTTTTCTCTCCTTTTAAAAAAATTTCTTTTTTTACCAAAGCAAAGATTTTCACTTCCTGGAAACTGATCTGGTTGCTTCTTATCATATCTGGTGGATATGATAAGATCTCAAGCCATCCTCCCTCTTCACTCTGCCTCCCAAGTAGCTGGGGCTGCAGGCAAGCACTACCATGCTCAGCTAATTTTTTTTAATTTTTAGTAGAGACAAGGTCTCGCTATGTTGCCAAGGCTGCTCTTGAACTCCTGAACGCAAGCAATCCGCCCGCGTCAGCCTCCCCAAATACTGGGATTATAGGCTACGTATGAGCCACTGTTTGCCCTTCCTGGACATTTTTGTTTCCACTCTCCCTACCCCTCCTCCTCCGTAGCCCCCGTCAAGGTGGAGTGCCTTTTACATTGTTCATGAGTGCCCAGCTGTTGAAGCGATGTAAGTCCACCTGTCTGTGAGCCATGTATCTGAAATCACAGTTGCAGGCATAGCTGCAGCACTGCCAAGATACCATTACAGGGTTGTGCATTCTTCAGACTTTCTAGTGGGCCAGGGGCTCTGGTCCCAAGGGAGGTGTGTGATGGCAGAAGGTACAGGCACTTTTCTACTAGCAATGCTTCATTGTGCTGCCTGGCAACTCCAATAATCAGAAAGTGAGTGATTCTCTTTTTCACTTTTCCTCCACTTATGCCATGAGCATGAATTGTTTTCTTCTCTCTCCATTTTCATCTTCTGTCAAGTTGTTGCTGCATTTGAGTGGGGGAACATGTCTCTGAAAAATCATGAAGGGGGCCTGGTGAGACCTATACGTCACACATTTTCTACCAACTCTCATGCTCTCCCCATGGGGTGCTTATAAAGTTAAAACATAGCTCCCTGCAGGGCAATGTCCAAGAATAGAAAACCATATAATTGGAGTGCAGTTATGTTCTGGTGGCATGTTGGAGGGTGGCTCCCCTATTAGATGAGCTACCATCTGTCTCAGGAGCCTTCAGGTGCCTAGGTCTTGGGGAAAATCTGCCTCCTGGTTTTGTGCCATCTCCTCCCTGTGGCTGTTAGGAGGAGGGCGGATGGGGTGGAAATGGGCTCCATGACCTCACTTCACTCAGACTTGATGCCCTTTTAAGTAATCAAGTTGCAAAATAACCTTAGATGGTATTGCAATTTGGGTTCCTCAGAAACCGCACTGTAATAAAAAACGTTTTTGTTTTTAATCCACTTGACCTGGAAAGAGTTTGACCAAGTGGATGGCCATCTCCTCTAAGCTGTCTTCTCCCTTTGTTCCTGACCTTTTTTATCACAGCTTTTCAGGAGATCCAGAAATATCATTTTTTCTCTGAAATTAGCTCCCTACCCACTTCCATGACCTGGAGGTCCCTGTGTGCTTTTAGTCTTAAGGTGGGGCCATGTTGAGGCTGTCTTGAATGACTGCTCACCACCCACAGTTAATAGATACAAAGGTTTATCCAGACTTTCCTTTGAGCTTTCTCCTGTAGCCAGTTCTTTATTTCTAGTCTCATCCACCATGCCCTAGTCCAGGTCCTCCATTTGTTCACTTAACACCTGTTTATTGATGCCCTGCTCAATAGTGACCTGAGCTTGAGAGCCTGCTAGACCCGCATTCAAAGCTCATGCTCTTTTACTTCCTATCTGTGTGATGTTGATGAATTTTTCATTGTCTCTAAACCTCAGTTTTTGATCTGTAAAGTGGAAAGAATAATACTCATATGGTTTGGATATTTGTCTCCACCCAAATCTCATGCTGAATTGTAATCCACAAATCTGGAGGTGGGGCCTGGTGAAAGATGTTTGGGTCATGGGGGCTGATCTCTCACGGCGCGTTGCTGTCCTCATGATAGTGAGTGAATTCTTCTGAGATCTGGTTGTTGTCAAGTGTGGCACCTCCCTCTCTACTCTCGCTCTTGCTCCTGCTTTCGCCATGTGAGGAACCTACTCCTGCTTCGCCTTCCGCCATGAGTAAAAGCTCTCGGAGGCTTTCCCCAGAAGCTGAGCAGATGCTGGCGCTATGTTTGTACAGCTTGCAGAAGTGGGAGCCAATTAAACCTTTTCTCTATAAGTTATCCAGTCTCAAGTATTTCTTTATAGCAATGCGAGAATGGCCTAATACAGAAAATTGGTGCTAAGGAGTGGGCCATTGCTATAAAAATACCCGAAAAAGTGGAAACCACTTTGTAACTGGGTAACAGGCCAAGATTGGAAGAGTTTGGAGGTCTCAGAAGAAGAGAGATGAGGGAAAGTTTGGAACTTCTTAGAAACTGGTTAAATGGTTGTGACCAAAATGCTGATAGTGATAAGGACAGGGAAGTCCAGGCTGCTGAGGTCTCAGATGAAACGAGGAACTTATCAGGAGGTGGAGCAGAGGCCGGTGCCATGCTTCCTGTATGGTTGCAGAACTGTGAGCCAATTAAACTTCTTTTCTTTATAAATTACACAGCCTCAGGTATTTCTTTATGGCAATGCAAGAATGGCCTAATACAAATACCTACCTATCAGACTGTTAACAGGATTAAAATAATGCAATAAATGTGTATTAGTCAGGGTTCTCCAGAGAAACAGAAATAATAGGATAAACAGAGAGATGGAGATAGAGAGACAGATAGTTATATAGATGAGAGAGAGTCTATTAGGGGAACTGCCTCACACAATTATGGAGACTGAGAAGTCCCCACAATATGCTGTCTGCAAGCTGGAGCCCCAGAGAAGCCCAAAGAGCTGAGAACCTGGGGAGGCCATAGTCTAACTCTCAGTCTCAGGCCAAAGGCCTGAGAACCTGGAGGGCTGCGGGTGCAGTTCTTAGAGCCTGATGTCCAAGGGCAGGAGAAGAAGGGTATCCCAGCTCTAGAAGAGAGAAAGCAAGAATTTGCCTTCCTCTGCCTTTTTGTTCTATCCAGGCCTTCAGTGGATTGGATGGTGCCTTGTCACACTGGGTGAGGGCAGATCTTCCTCACTCAGCCCGTGGATTCAAATGCCAATCTCGTCCAGAAACACCCTCACAGACACACCCGGAAATCATGCTTTGCCAGCTATCTGGGTATCCCTTAACCCAGTTAAGTTGATACGTAAAACAAACCATCACAGTATGTACATTGCTTAGTGGGAGTCTGGCAGGTTATAGGCACTCAATACCCTAGTTGTTGCTTATCGCTAAGGGCAAGCTGCTGTGCTAGGCACCAGTTAGAAGTTTAAGAAGACTGACTGTTTATAAGGATGAGATGGACATGCACACAGTGAGTGCTATACAGTGCTACAGTTGCAATAGGAGGTGATCCCTGGTGTCACAAAGCCCCCTGGGAAGGGTCAGGAAAAGCCTCAGGGAGGAGGCAACTGCTGGACACGTTCTTGAAAGACAGGAAGTTGAGTCACATTTTCCAGAGCCTGCCACAGCCAAGCCTCATCATCTGTCACCAGCAATCATGCTGACCTCCTAACTGGTCTCTGCAGAACTTCTCTTCCTCCTCTTTAACTCATTCTCCACGAGCAGTCAGAGTGACCTTTTAAAGCATAATTCAGATTGTGTCATTCCATTATTAAAACCTCCCAGTGGCTTCTACTTGCACTTGGAATACAATACGGACCCCTTTGCATGGCCTGAAAGACCATATGTGACTGGCTCCTGCTCAATTCCCATATCCCTCTTATCCCTTCTATTCCTTCTTCCCAGCCTGTGTCCCTGCAGTGCCTACTGCCTGGAATGCCTGGGCAACTCCTTCTTCTCCTTTAGGCTTCAGCTAAAACCTTAATTCCCTGTGCCCCTTATCTAAAGCAAAACCCTCCTTCGCCAGTGCCCCAATACCTATTTTCTGGTCAGTGTCATATTTATTCCCCTTCACATCCTGTACCATCATCTGAAATTAGCTGTGTAGTGATTGGTTTACTTGTTTAGTGCTTATCTTCCCCACACAATCTAAACTCCTCCTTGTTGTGCCTGGCCCATGGTTGGCCCAGGGCTGTTGTTCAATAATCATTTGTTGAATACATCAGTAAGCTGTGGATATCCTGTTGTGGCTGGAAAGCTGACAAGGCTGAAAAGGGGGGGAACTTTGGTATTCCAATCATTGGCTTCTCGCCTTGTTCTGGTCAATTCTGGTACCATCAGAGAAAGTTTTCTAAAACCCACTGTCTTCATGCCACTTCACTTTGATAATGTCCCATTGCTCATTGCATCTAAAATTATCCTTGATTTTATTTAAAATTATGATTTTTTCTTTCATTTCAAAATTGGAATCTGGTCATTATAAAAAGATTAGAAAATTTAGTAAAGAAAGGAAAGAAAGAAATAACCCCTAGTTTTTCCATCTAGTTATAACCATTGCTTACATTTTTATGAGTTTTTTTCCAGGCTATTTGCTATGAACATTTTAAATGCACTCATCATATGGCAAATACAAAATTCAATATATTTATTTTTAAGAAATAATTTTTTTCTGATTGTAAAATTATACATTCAGCCATAGAATATTACAGAAAATCAAAATGCAAAGGAGAAAAAATTACACAGATTCAACTGCATTCTTACATTCTGTTTGTACACATACACACACACACTCCCCATACTTGGCATTTCACTGTAACCCACAAAACAAATTCAACTTTAGAACACATGAAGGACACCTGAATATTTTATAAAAGATTTTATTGCAAGACATGAAAGAGAATCCACATCACATCCTATCCATCAGAAACGTATCCACATTCTCCTCGCTCTTTTACCCCTAGCTCTGATGGCTGTGAGCACAGATTCATGTGCCAGAATTGCTTGGTTTGATCCCCAAGTTCTGCTACTTAATAGCTGTCAGACTTTGGATGAGCGACTTAACTTCTCTGGGTCTCAGTTTCCTCACCTGTCAAGTGGGGATAATAATGGCATCTACCTTGCAGAATTGTTAGTACTTAAACAATGCTTACGGTAGTGTCTGGCATATAAGGCGTATTAGCTATGGTAATATTATTCTCCTTTTTTGCCTCCCCAATCCTTTCTATGCTTTGGAGCAATTTAACTGCCACCTCATGTTGTATCCCCCACTCAGCAAAACAAAAGCCACATGGTTGGAAAAATCACAACTACCAATTGCACTGTCACTGTTCACCCTAAGGCTCATCAAGATAAACTTCTAGCAAGAGGAAATATTTCCCGAGAGGGAATTTCTGCTGCTTGGAACATAAGACTCATGCTTGTCTCACTTTCTCAAGCTCCCTTTATTAACATACAGGCATTAGTATGTGTATGTATAAATTACATAGTCAAGATAACATAACATATATTCTTTTTAAAGAATAATTAATGGGCCAGGCGCAGTGGCTCACGCCTGTAATCCCAGCACTTTGAGAGGCCAAGGCAGGCAGATCGCCTGAGGTCAGGAGTTCAAGACCAGCCTGGCCAACATGGTGAAACGCTGTCTCTACTTCATACAAAAAATTAGCCGGGTATGGTGGTGTGCACCTGTAATTCCAGCTACTCTGGAGGCTGAGGCAAGAGAATTATTTGAACCTGGGAGGTGGAGGTTACAGTGAGCAGAGATTACACCATTGCACTGCAGCCTGGAGACGAGCGAAACTCTGTCTCAAAAAAAAAAAAGGAATAATTAATGTAAGAATGTACACATGTTTTAGATGGAAGATTATATTAACAGAGGCTAATGACATGATAATTTCTTCTTGGCATTTTATTGCTTTTTAAAAATCAAAAACAGCCAGGCGCAGGGGCTCATGCCTGTAATCCCAACACCTTGGGAGGCCGAGGTGGGTGAATCACTTGAGCTCAGGAGTTTGAGAACAGCCTGGGCAACACGGCAAAACCCCATCTTTGCAAAAAGTACAAAAATTAGCTGGGCATGATTGTGTAGGTCTGTAGTCCCAGCTACTTGGGAGGCTGAGGTGGGAGGATCGCCTAAATCCGGGAAGTGGAGGTTGCAGTGAGCCGTGATCATGCCGCTGCACTCCAGCCTGGCAACAGAGGAGGACTCTGTCTCAAATAAATAAATAAATAAAAATAAAAAACACAAACAAAAATTTTATACCACTCAAGATGTATAAAAATCACCGTTCAAGTTCCTTATTATTATGTGGCCCATTAATGGAAGATAAAAAAAAAAAAGAAAAAAGAAAAAAAAAGGACGCTGAGTTCAGTAATTCTCCTGGCATAACATTGCATATGTTCATCATTTTCTATTGTTTGCATCTGCTGGAACAGAACAGCAGCAGTCATTGTTCTTGCTGCTTATCAAGGATGACAAGGGATACCATCACAATTATGGGGTGATACATACGGCTCAAAACCATACCTCCTAGTTCTGGAAAAGGCACATTAGCAGAAGAGAAAGTGGTGAGATGACGGCATGGTTGCTCATGGTAGACACATAATTGGACTGAGTTACTATGATTGGGATCTAAATCCAGCAAGAAAGGATCCACAAATACTTTCAGATGTGATTTCGCCAGTTTTGTGTTTTAAATTTATCACTTGGTTGAATGGAACATATGTTCATGTAATTTTCTTCTGTGAAAGTTATGTTTTCCATGCCCATATATAAGAATATCTTTATGCTGCCTCCACATATTACAAATAATTTGGCCAGGAATAAAATTATTGAATCCTTACTTTCTTCACTCAAAATGCTCTGAGTGTGACTTTTAAAAAATATTTAGCATTTCTGAGAAGTCTGCAACATAAAATCTGTTCCTTTGCTTATAATGCAAATAAAAAAATTTTCCTTGCATGAACGCTTATAGTACTTTCTTGCATTCCTTATAATTAAAAGCTATTTTCAAAGGGTTTCTAGAAATGAGTCAAATAATTGATTTTGCCTGAAATCCAGACCATGTTTTTATTCTTACTCGGGCCTATTATCATTTCTACAACATGTTCTTTAATTATGTCAAATTATTTCCTCTGTCTGTTCTAATGCATCATAATTCCTTCTCTTCCATTTCTGTTGCTTGGAAAATAAGATTCATTTTTGTCTCCCTTGCTCATTCACACTCTCCCAAGCTTTCTTGAGGTTTGTCTACATATCTGTCACCTTCTTTCTCATCGTTTTTACCTCTTTGTTCTTTTCTTCTGCTTCCTGGGAGTGCTTCTTGAGTTTGTTTTCTACGTGACAGACAGACTGCTCTACTAACAGCAGTGGGTCCCCAAACTTTTGGGTACCAGGGACCGGTTTCATGGAAGAAAATTTTTCCATGGACAAGGGGGCCCGGGGTGGAGTGATTTTGGGATGAAACTGTTCATCAGGATTCTCGTTAGGAGCATGCAAGCTAAATCCCTCTCATGTGCTGTTCCAACAGGGTGCGTGCTCCTATAAGAATCTAAAGCCACCACTGATAAGACAGTGGCTGTAAATACAGGTGAAGCTTCCCTCACCTGCTGCTCACCTGCTGTGTGGCCTGGTTCCTAACAGGCCATGGTAGGGGTCTGTGGCCAGAGGGTTGGGGACCGCTGTAGTAGAGCACAGTTAGTTCTGCTCTTTACTAATGCCCTGTGATTTTACCCCAACTTTTCACTGTGAAAAATTGTCAAGCAAAAAAGTTGAGAGAATAAGGATCCTCACATAATTTCAATAACTGAGAGTATTCCGCCATCTGTTATTCATTTATATATATGGACTTGTTTAAGGGCTAAGCCATTTGAAAATAAGTTGCAAATATTATAACATGTCTCCTTTAAGTACTTCAGTATGTATCTCTTAAAAGTAAGGACACTCTTGTTTTATAACCTCAATACCATGATCACACCTAAGAAACTTAATTCCTTGATATTAAATCCAGACCATACTCAGGTTGCCTCAACTGTCCTCAAAATGTCTTCCTGCCCCAGAGTCCGTATACCATCAAGGTTAATCTGTTGCTTTTTGTTGTTTTGCCTCTTTAGTCTGTTAACCTAGAATGATCTTCCTCACCCCTGCTTTATTCCTTTGTTAATTTTAGACTCTCCCACATTCTGGATTAGTCTGATTGTTTCCATTTGGTATATTTAGTTTGTTACTCCATCCTTGTATGTGCTATAAAGTAGAAGCTAGGTTTGAAGGTGTGATTAGATTCTGCTTAACATTTTTAGCAAGAATAGCTCATAGTGCTACTTTATTTTTTATCAGTCATCCCATGTCCTATCATTAAAGCTGCTCAGTTTGATTGTGTGGTTAAGGTAGTAGAGATCAGGGCTTTCTGTTGTCAAGCTCTAATTTCCTTTTGGAAATTAGTAGGTAGGTGATCTGTGGGGTGATATTTGGCACCAGTGTGGATTTTAAATCTGCTAGTGCAAGTTTGGCTTCCCTGTAATATTTTCTTATCTTCCTCTTCCTACAATAATACCTGCTGTCTTTTCATCACAGATCATGAAAACCCTATCTTTTAGTATCCTTTAGAGACTGCCAAGTCCTGTACTCAATTTCCCCTTTGGTTTCTGTAAAAAAATCACTTCCAGAGCTGGGAATGTCATCTAGGTCTTCGTGATGATGGTTCCCCTCCCATATTAGATAGGAGTCCTTCATGGGTCCTGTCTTGGATTTTGGTTACCCCTCTTCCCGGCAGTAGGGACTCCCCAGGCCTCGTGTACATCCACAGATGGGCGTGTGGCTCACTGTGGCAATTCTGTCTTTGTCCACTTAGCTACTTGCCAAATTCCCCATCCAGATCCATCTCTGGACAAGCCAGGGAGCAGAGCTCCCAGCCCAATCCCCTTACCTCCCCACCAGAGGCAACTGGACCAATGGCCTCTTCTCCAGCCCCTCTTACCTTGTTCTCTGATATACCAAAGTCAGTCTTCTAAGTTCACTGGCACCAGGGCCCTTCCTGGAGGTGCCCCCTCTTTCTCCCTCCTCTCACTGTCTGCCTCACTGGATTTGGAAATGGATGCATAAAGAGAAGTGCCAGTGAGGGGCAAGGGAAGGAGGGAGGGAGGAGAAGGCACAGTCTTTGTTTCCTTCTGTAAGAAGCTGCTCTGTGGTCTGAATGCCTGGTTTTCTGGTCCATACAGATTTTGTGTTTTGGAATCAAGGTCAGGCAATGGGGGAAGGGATGAGGGTCCTATCTATGTTGAAGTAGACTTCTTCATGTCTACTCTGATTGGGCTTCTCTATCCAGTTCTACAAACGTGGCAGCCAGTAACTGGCATCAGAGTGCACAGATTACCTCCATCTGACTCTGAAGGCCCCTGGGATTCCAGCCCTGTTTCTCATCTACTTTATTTCCACTACACCTAGGCCCTTCCACTCCAGTCAAGGTAAGATGGTCATTGCATTACAAACACCAGGCTCATCCCTCATTCCTGCTGTTGGTGCCTCTCCTCCAGAATCCTTTTTCCTCCACCAGACTTAATCCTTAAGAAATCCATCCCTTTCTCCAGAATGTTTCCTTGAGTGTTTACTCCCTCACGGGTCTCTCTTTCTTCTGAATTCATGGAACACGTTTTGTCTGAGCCACACATTTCAGCCCCTGTTCTAGGCCCACTTTGCCTTTTTGCTTCATAGTGTCAGCTCTGTCGCCTAAATTAGCCGAAACTCCTTGAGGGCAAGGACTGGGCTCTTCTCTTCAAGTCCTCCTGGAACCTCTGGAGCAGGAAGGAGGCTGCAAACCCAGAAGGATGGAGTGTTTGTGCCTGAGTGCCTGGGAGGGGGAAACAGCAATGATTCACTGAACGTAAGACAGGGGTAGGTCCTGCATGCTAATGATGCTCCTTCTGTGACCCTCATGCTGTCCCCTACAGCCACCACTTACATTGTGTTCCTGCTCTCCTGCCCAGCTGCCCAAAACACCCTCCTCAGGCACACAGCTGAGAGCCAGGCAAGGCTCTGTTTTCTCCTTTCTTTCTCTCCTTCTCCCTTTCTCTCCTTCTTTCTTTCTTTTCTTTTTCAGGCTCCAACTCCTAGGCTCAAGCAATCCTCCCACCTCAGCCTCCTGAACACCTGGGACTACAGGCACATGCCAGCATGCCCAACTAGTCAAAAATAGTGGGGTTTGTTTTTTTTTTGTTGGTGGTGGTAGAAAGGAGGTCTCACTATGTTGCCCAGGCTGGTCTCAAACTCCTGGCCTCAAGCGATCCTCCCACATTGGCGTCCCAAAATGCTGGGTTTACAAGTGTGATCCACTGTGTCCGAAGGCTCTATTTATTAAAGTTTTAATTTAATTATCTGAAAAGCAAAAAGAATGATGCCTCTCTGCCCAAAGTTGATGGGAGCATTAAATGAGTAAGGCATGTGGATGTTTCACTCAGTGCCTCACACATACAAGGCTCTTGGAAGTATTTGAAGCTAAATTGACATTAATATCAACTAATGTATTGTCTGTCTTGGAATTAGCTACATAAACTGCCCTTTGCTTTCTCTTACTTTTGTATCCTGTCTTTTTTCCACCTTCATGCTCCCCCATTCTTATACTTTCTTCCTTTTTTTTTTTTTTTTTTTGTTATTTCAGATATTCTATATTGCGGAACTGAAATGGCATATATTTTGGCTCCCATGGACTGTTTCTTTGACATTCTGAACAGTTGAAGTCTATAAAATAATTCTAGTGTTTTGGTATTCACTGCTGCTGAGTGCCTTCCTGTCGACAGTCTTTTCCTTTGTCCTCATTCATTCAATCATTTGAGCATTTACTAATTCATTCATTTATTTGGTCATTTACTCACACATCCGTCCTTCTGAACACCCATTCGCTTATTTGTAGCAACTTTATAAATGAAAATGAATAGCTTGGAGCGTGTGTGTGTGTGTGTGTGTGTGTATGCGCATACACACATGTATGTGTACATATAAGTACTACAGCCACCCACTGGTTACTATGACAAACTACAGGATAAAGATGGGAAAAGAAGGATGAGGAAGGGAAGCCAGGGCTGCCATGGGCACTCCCACGCGAAAACAACAGACACAGTTACACATTACAAAAATACACTCTTATGATATTAAACTGTGTTCTTAGTTCTGGGGAAGGTGGGGTGTTGCCAGGTAGGAGCAGATGAGAGGTGAGACTGTTGCATCCCTGGGGAAATAATGACACCAGCAGTCTGCTAAATGCAGCAAATAACCGTTTGAGTTGTGATGTAAATTAGAAAAAGTTTGGTGGGGGAGAAGGCCTAGGAAGAGAAAGCATAAAGCTGTTATGGTTTACACACAGAAGGTGAGACTGTTAGGAGAGACCGGAAAGCAGCAAAAAACTGTCCTTGGAGGGGGGTGGCAAGCCCATGCTAGGGGCAAAAGGCACCCAAAGACTGTCTTCACACAGCCCAAGGTTCCAGTCTGCTAAGCTGCTGATTGAGCTTGCCCTGGTGGTGGAGACGGGGAGGTGACACAGCTCCGAAGCTGTAGGTGCCAGGTGACTTCAGGACAGAAGCTGCACATAACAGAAAGAAAGAAAATCTCATTAGAGGCACCTCAGAGAGTGAGTGAGCAGAGGTGATGATTTGAAGAAAATCGCCCTCCAGATGTAAGCTCAGCACATCATTCTTTATTGCACCCTGTTCTAGGGACAGCTTATCCCTGCAGCCATCACAGCTCATCAGCTCTGCATCCACAAACCCACCTGGGTCTCCTTGGGTCCCTTCTTACCTGGATGGACCCAGGACCTGTCCAGTCTCAGCCGTCTCACTCCGCAAACCTCTCAGATGTAGGCCATGGGAAGACAATGCCCAGTGCGAATGTGCTATGATCTGAATGTGGCCCCAAATCCATACGTTGGAATCAACAATGCAATAGTATTAGCATTAGTATTAAGAGGTGGTGCCTTTGGGAGGTGATTAGCTCATAAGGGATCTGCCCTAATGAATGAGATTATTGCCTTATAAAAGAGGCTTGAGGGAGACTTTTTTTTTTTTTTGCCTTTCTACCATGTGACAGCTCAGCAAAAAGGCACTGTTGATGGGGAACAGCTCCTCACCAAACAGAATCTTTTGGCACCTCTATCTTGGACTTCCCAGCGTGGAGAACTGTGAGCAATACATTTCATTTGTTTATAAATTACCCAGTTTATTTTGTTATAGCAGTCTGAAAAACAAAAAAAGAGCCATCTTGAGTTAAGATTCAGAGTGTGTCCCTAACATATCCAGACCTTCTTTTGTGGGCAGTCCTCACCATGCTCCACTGGAATCCTTGGACTTCCTGTCTTGGGAGGTTCCTCTCTGCCGAAGTCCAGAAGTGTTCCCTGGCCTGTTGGTTGTTGCGGCTGGAGGAGCTCCGTTTTCCCAGGGCCCAGGGCCACCACCTGAGAGTCTCAGAAGTTGCATGCAGGTTCTGAGCCTAGTGGAACCCTAGAAGGTTTTGCTGGTCAGGACTAGCTGGGCTGTGGAGGCTGGCAGTCCTCCAGCTCTGTCTTCCTTTCCTTCTATGCCCCCACCTTGTCATTAGGTTGGTGCTCTAAACTTTCATATCTCTCCTTGGGATATAACCCAGGCCGTTTGGTACATACATATCCTGAAACTCTTGCTACTCCCAGACTACAAGATAGCAAAGAATTTCTCAAATAAGATGCAAAAACCATGAACTTTAAAGGGGAGAATCAATAAAGGATTGGATGACATTAAAAATCTTCAGCTTTCATATATTTCTATTTCATTGTAAATAAGTGAAAACACAACTCAAAGACTGGAAGAATATATTAGCAACGTATATTGCTGACACAAGTATGGGATTCACAATATATAAATAATGCCCACAAACCTGTAAGATAAAGACAAATAATGCAATAGAAAAACAGGCAAATAATACGAATATTCAATGGAGAGAAAGCATCAATGGCCATTAACTCATGAAAACTTGCTCAACCTCAGTAGTAATCAGAGAAATGCAACTAAAAACAACGAGTTGCCATTTCATAGTGGCTAGAAGAAAACTGTTTCTTCCCTACTCCTGATGTTTTCCTCAGGAAAGGAGATTTCCCCTGACTCATGACTTCTCGTCTTACCCTTTCTCCTCCTCATGGAGATGGGACAAATTCCCTGGTTGGGGGGCTTTTGACTTACATTTTTCTCCTGGGTGGAACTTATCTGAAAAAGATCCTGGATGCAAGGGGTTTGGTCTGTTTCTCCCTTTCCACCTCGACTAGCATGATCCAGCCACCCAGGCAAGTGTGATTTTGCTCCAGATTCAGTCTTCCCATGAGTGGGCTGTTCCAAGGTTGAGCAAGGCCTTTCTGGCTCTCGCATTAACCCAACTTTATCGCTGGTAAAGATGGTGCTTGGTTCTCCATCTCTTAAGTCTTCTGTCTATTTCCCAATTGGCTCAAAACTTGGGCAAGGGAAGGTATCCTGCTGGTTGGGTTTCCCCGAAGCATACTCACCAATGGACAAAAATGGAAAAAAAAAATTAGAGCAAAAAGTCCTTTTAGTGCTGCTGATGCAAGTGTAAACCAATTTACTATTTTGGAGAGTAACTGAGCACTACTGAACTTGAAGATGTGGGTTCCCTAGGGTCCGGGAAGATACCCTCACCCACATAAGCACGAGTGTTCAGTCAGCACTGTTTACAAAAATGGAAAATTGAAAACATCCTAGATGTTCATCAACAGGCAATATGAATAAATAATTCATGATAAAGTCAGACAGTGGAGTGCCACATAGTTACATTTATTGATAGGAAAAAATTTAAGAAAATATTGAGTGAATAAAAACAAGTTGCCAAAGGAAGCATTTTGTATAAACATTTAAATAAAAGTTGAAAATCATATAGGTCCATACTGTATAAAGACACACGGTGAGAGTGGTGTTATGTGGTTTGTATGTGTAATGAAGAGTCATAATCCTCATCCTAAACCCTGGGGGCCAGGCATGTTTTGATATTTGGAGTTGTTCACATTTCAGAAAGGTCATATGGGGCTGCAGAGAACATCGCTAACAGGATATGAGGCAGCTACCTAGGTTCAAATACATCAGTATTTCTTCAGTGAAATCTATGTACAACCACTTAAAACGAGCCATATAAAGTCCATAAATAACTACATGTCAGTTCGAGTTTTACTGCCAAATGAGTTTGTCACAAATTTACAAAAAAACTGTTTCTTGCAGCTTTTCAGATTTCAGAATTGTGGATAAGGGAGGATAGATCTGAGTATGAAAACATTCATGGGAATAAAAAACAACGAATTCAGGTTATGCTTGCCTTCAGGAAGGGAAGGAGGGGACAGGGATTAGTTGCTCATCCGTAATGATACCTACTCCATAGTATTCTGGGGCTGATGACACAGAAGAATGTCCACACAGTGACTGACCTTATGAAATACATTTGTAACGTCTTTTTTTAAGGAAGCAAATATGGCAAAAGATGCTGAGATTGGATAAAGCCTCATGTGAGCACATGAGTACATATTATTCTCTTTTTTCTTTTTTTTTCTGAGACGGAGTCGTGCTCTGTTGCCCAGGCTGGAGTGCAGTGGCCCAGTCTCGGCTCACCTCTGCCTCCTGATTCAAGTGATTTTCATGCCTCAGGCTCCTGAGTAGCTGAGATTATAGGCACCCGCCACCACACCTGGCAAATTTTTGTGTTTTTAGTAGAGATGGGGTTTTGACATGTTGGCCAGGATGGTCTCGAACTCTTGACCTCAAGTGATTCACTCACTTCAGTCTCTCAAAGTGCTGAGATTATAGGCATGAGCCACTGTGCCTGGCCTTATTATCCTCTACAAAGCTGTATGTTTTAAAATGTATCTTAATAAGAAGTTCTGAATATTCATATCCTCTCCCTTCATTGGGCCCATAGAGATGAACTGAGTTTTCCAGTTACTCAGCTAGTTGGTGGTACAGCTGGAATTCAAACTTTGTTTCTTTGCTTGACTCTTTCCACTAAGAGGATTGCGCTATTAACCTCTCTTAAATAAACGACTCTATGAATCAGTGAATTAAAGACCAACTATTTTCTCTGAAAAATCTAAAGGGTAAATAACATAAAGAGAAATGAGCACAGATTGAGAAGATGGAAGAGCCAAGAGCCATCAGGGACACGTGGACACCCTCCCCAAAATCCCAGTGGCAGATAATTTGCAGTGAGCCATCCCCATTTGCTTCTCTCTAATATCACCTCACTTCATTCCTCTGAGCTTCAGTTAAGTGCGGTCTTCACTCTCCTCTCCCAGGACAGCGAGTCTCTGAGTTGACCTTTCCAATCTTTGGGAGTTGCCTTAAACTTAAACTCCCGAACTCTTCCATTCGCCAGAGCTGTTCTTGGGGTCACAGAGCTGGGAGGAAAAGCCATGCTGTGGGGAAACCTGCTTTACCACAGGCCAACATTTTCATCCAGGTGATAGGAGGATAAAATAAACATTCAGGACCTCAAAGGCAGAAGGATAATTCAATATGTCGAGACTACCTGATGTGCAAGGCTCTGAGCCAGGTGCTGTGTGTACATTCTTCTGTGTCATCAGTCCCATAAGATTGTGGAGAAGGTATCATTATGAATGAGCAATAACGGGAAACACATGGCTTGTTAAGGGTAGAAAGAAGAGCAGGACTTGCATCTATGGTACCCCAAGGCTCACAGCTTCCTAGCAGACTTCACAACGGCAGCTGGAGGAGTTGAGAAGAGGGATCAAGAGGAGTCACATGTTGGCTGGGTGTGATGGCTCATGCCTGTAATCCTGGCACTTTGGGAGGCTGAAGTGGGTGGATCGCTAGAGCCTGGAGTTCAAGACCAACCTGGGTAACATGGTGAGACATCCCCACTGCCCCGCTTCTTTACAAAAAATACAAAAATTAGCTGAGCGTGATGGTGGTGCCTGTAGTCTCAGTTACTCGGGAGGCTGAGGGGGAGGATCACTGGAGCCTGGGAGGTGGAGGTTGCAGTGAGCTGAGATTACGCCACTGCATGCCAGCCTGGGTGACCTGCCAGCCTGAGTGAGACCCTGTCTCAATAAATAAATAAATAAAAGTAGTCACACACATTTGAGCTTTCTCATGGGCGGGGGGGCCCAGGTCTTTGTTCTTAGCTCCATCTGGATGGGTTCTTTCTCCTTCCCAGCCCTCAGCATGTTCTCCTCCCTTCAGCACCCTGAACCAGGGACTCCCGTGGGGAGCATGATAGGATGAGACTGGAAGACTCAGAATTTGGCAGTGACACTTTTGTAGAACGTAAAAAATAGAAAGGAGGTAAAAGTTCGTAGAAAATGGAGAGATACTGAAAATAGAAGAACTACAATCAGGTGTAACAGAAACTTGAAAAACTGGTTTGGGCTGGGCGCAGTAGCTCACGCCTATAATCCCAGTACTTTGGGAGGCCGAGGCTGGTGGATCACGAGGTCAGGAGATTGAGACCATCCTGGCTAACACGGTGAAACCCCGTCTCTACTAAAAATACAAAAAATTAGCCGGGCGTGGTGGCAGGCGCCTGTGGTCCCAGCTACTCAGGAGGCTGAGGCAGGAGAATGACGTGAACCCGGGAGGCACAGCTTGCAGTGAGTCGAGATCGCGCCACTGCACTCCAGCCTGGGCGACAGAGCAAGACGCCGTCTCAAAAAAAGTTTTATTTTTCTCTTGGCACAAGAATTTCAGAGATGGCCACATGAAGGTATGATTCAAAGACTCACAGATGTCAGGGCCAAGTCCCAGTTCGTTCTTGGCATTTTTTTCATGGTTGTCCTGTGGTCACTTCCAAGTAGGAAGAATGGTCAAGGCCAAAAGGGGGGTCCACCTAAATCCACCCACCTCTAAGGAGCACTCTGTGAAGTCCTGCCTGGTGATTTCCACTTAGAGCTCACTGGCCAGAGCAGACACGTGGCCACTCCATCTTCAAGGGGAGCTGGGAAAGGTAATTTTATTTTTCAACTGGGACCTCCAACAAAATTGGATTCTGTTAGTAAAGAAGAAAGTGAATATAGTCTCAAGTGGTCTATACATTAGATTTGTTTTTTGAGACAGGGTCTCACTCTATTGCCCAGCTTGGAGTGCAGTGGCATGGTCAGAACTCAGTGTAGCCTTGACTTCTCAGGCTCAAGTGATCCTCCCACCACAGCCTCACACACAGCTGGAACCATAGGCGCATGCCACCATGCCTGGCTAATTTTAATTTTTTTAATTATTTGTAGAAGTGGGTCTCATTATGCTGCCCAGGCTGGTCTTGAACTGCTGGGCTCAAGCGATCCTCCTGCCTTGACTTCCCAAACTGCTGGGATTAGTGCAGTGAGACACTGCACCTGGCCCACAATTAGATTTTTAATTTTAAAAACAAATTCAAAATTTACATTCAATTTCATATCTGCTTGTTTTAAAATAAAACCAATGTTTCAAATTATGTATCATTTAAAGTAATTAACTCTTTACTCCAGAAACTTTTAAGTAAAATTCATACTTCATGAAGATGTCTCAATATTGCAGTATTGTTTATAATTTCAAAGAAATGGGGGAAGGTGAGTTATCTAATAATGGGGAATTGGCTAAATAAATTATGATACATTTACTTCTTGGAATACATGCAGTCATTAAATACAATGTTTTTGATGCACATTTAAGGTATATATAATATACATATTTGCAAACATTTTATATTTTATGCTTTAGAGCTGCCCTTAGAGAAATGTAACTGTTCTAAAAACAGAGTGAAATGTTCTTGACAGAAGGACTTTTTTCCTGTAAGTTATTGATCGTCTTTAGTGTCAATATATACAGGAAACAACCACCCTCAATTGTAATAAGAGGATCTTGTGCAGGTATGACTGCAGGATTATCATCTACAGCAAAACAGCACGTCACAGACACTTTTAAAAACCTAAAAACTTTATCTTCCTTCTTGCTTTGAAAAATCAACCAACCGGTAATGCAGTGAACACCAAGATTTGAGGAAAAATGAACTCATGAAACATTATATGAAAAAAAATCATGTTACAGTTTGCGTAGTGAGATCTCAATTTTATTTAAAAAACAAAAACTATATCCCTGTGTATGAAGATATATGTGTACGCAAAAACTGCCTGAAAAGAAATTCCTGTGTGTATTCCACAGCGGACCCAGCTGTTGATGACATCTCTGTTATTGGGGACTTATAGTGGATGGAAAGACCAGAAAAACACATATGAAAAGCCAGACCATGACGTAGGGAGGAGTTAAAAGAGGACAGGAGTACTGGTATTTGGTGGTTAGGCACACTGCTTTCAATGCCTAACAGTCCCAAGTTCAAATCCAGATACTGTCACTTGCCAGATGAAACCTTGGGCAGGTTACTTCTCTCAGCTTAAATTTCTTCATCTGTAAGTATCATCTGAGCACAAATGTATTAATATGGTGAAGTGCTTAGTAAAGTGCTTCAGATCAGCTGGGTACAAATTTGGGGACTTCCACAAACAGTGGTCTTATAGAAAGAGCTCAGTAAATGGTATTTTTTAAATAAAAAATCTACTTCATTGAGATACTGAGGGGTACACACCGTAAAATGTACTGGGCCCCACAAATTATGTAGCTGTAGTTGGTTCTACCATCACCATAGGTTAGATTTGACTTTTCTATAGTTTCTATAAATGGGATCATATATATGTACTTCTTTCACTTGGCCTAATAGTTTTGAGATTCACCTAGGTTGTTGCATTTACCATCAGCTTTGTTCCTAACAGTCAAAACCTGGCAACACTCCAAATGTCCATCAGCAGGTGAATGGCATGTAGTGCAGAATTAACCAAACAGAGGTCTGGTCTTTGTCTTGGGCCACTGGCATGTGATCTCTAGGCCCCTGAAGTGTCCTGCAATAGGAGTGTCATTGTTTGCCTGGGGGCTTTGGCCAGCAAAAGCGTAATGACGTGATTTATGATGGGCCTTTGGAACACACAGTACACTCTGGCCTCTGGGAGGAGCTAGAGACTAAAGGTCAGTTGCTTGGGCAGTATGCGATTGAGCCCCAGTGAAAGCTCTGGGCACCAAAGCTCAGCCGAATTTCCAAGATCCACAGTACTCTGTGCGCATTGCCACATATTGATGGGAAGATAACATGTTCCTGCAGGTGTGGAAGCTTCATATTTGAAACTCTCCCAGATTCTGCCCTATGCAGTAGAAGCTTTGGCTATTTCTAATTTGTATTCTTTCACTGTAATAAAACTAATTGTAAGTATAGGGCTTTCCCAAGTTCTGTTAGTTGTTCTAGCAAATTTTCAAGCCTAAGAGTGGTTGTGGAGACCTCTGAATTTGTAGCCAGCTGATCTGAAGTGAGGGTAACCCTGGGGACCCCCACACTTGGCTTCTGAGGAGAGGACAGTCTTATGGGGACTATTCGCCCAGACTTTGCAGTTTGGCAAGCTCATTGCAAATGGCTAAGCAAATTTTGGTTTATTCATGGAATACCATGGGTTATTACTTAGAGATTGAGAAAAGAGGAACAGGCTGCTGATGCATATGACCCAGAGATGAATCTCAAAAAGCATTGTGCTGAGGGAGTGTGATTTTTAATGCAGGAACTCAGCAACATATGACAAGAAACGCCATGCACTCATTGCACAAGAAATGCTGTTTTCATAGGAAACTGGAATCACCATGTTTACTCTTCTGTAAAGCAGAAGAGTGTCAGAGGGAAGTGAAACTTGCTCAGGGCCTGAGAGATAGAGATGGGGAGGTGAAGGGGGCGCTTTTTTCTTAGGGAGACAGAAGCTACCTTGGGAAGACAAGCCTGGCAGGAGCACGGGCATTGAGGAGTTAAGGAAGGTATGGCTGGAAAGGTGGAATATTGGAAGCTAATGGAAATTTGGATTTACGCTGTAGAGCATGTGAAACCCCAGAGTTTTCAGAGCTGGAAGGGGGTTTCCCTATGACAAAAATAGGTTTGGATGAATTTGTTTTATATCATTGTACCAGACTGAAAAAACTTTGAGACAAAATCTGCTTTTCTCTAATGGAGAATAATTGGAGTGGTTAGAAAAAAGGATATTAGCTCTGGATATAGGAATAAACAATAAAACAATAAAGTGTTTTTCAAACTTTTCTTGACAGTGACCCAATCAAAAAGTACATTTTATATCAGTACTCAGTACACATGCACAAAAACACGTACATACATGTAAAAAAAATTTCGTGAGACAGTATTTCCTCTTCTTATGTGCAGTGCATCTGAAACGTTCAATTTCATTCTGCTGTGTTCTATTCTGTTATGTTCTATTCTATTTCTTTTTTAAACAATGCTAGTCATAGTTGACTAAGCATATTCCCTGTCCTAATATGGCTCCCCCTCCAGAAGCCTGGGACACTCCCAGTTCTGCAGAAGCATGGCCACGGGTGTGGCAGAGAGCCTGGGATGAGGTGGGAGAGCAGGTGTGGGGACTGGCTCTGTCTTTCAGGTTACGTGGCCTCAGGCGTAGCTCATCATCTCTGACCTCTGACCCCTGCTATGGGCCAAATGCGTGTGTCCTTCTCCAAATTAATAAGTTGACACCTAATCCCCAGGGTGATGGTGTTAGGAGGTAGGGCCTTTGGGAAGTGGTTAAGCTATAAGGGTGGAGCCCTGATCAATGGGATTCATGTCTTTATAAAAGAGGCCCCAGAAAACAGCCTCCCTGCTTCCTCCATGGGAGGACAGAGCAAGAAAATGCCATCGATGAATCAGGAAGTTGACCCTTACTAGATACCAAACCTGTTGGCAGCTTGATCTTGGACTTCCCCGCTTCCAGAACTGTGAACAATAAGTGTTTGTTATTTACAAGGCATCCAGTCTATGGTAGTTAGTGATAGCATCTCAAAAGAACTAAGACAGCCCCTTTGCCCACTCCTCGGAGGGGCTGACAAACTTGCTCGGACTTAGAGCAGCTTGGTGCCTTTGGGGGTAAGATCATGCATTTGAAAGGACATTGGGAATGGTTATGTACTTAAGGGAAAGAGACTGTGTCCCTGTTTTTGCTTGTCTCCCCACTGCCCCTTTTCACAGAAGTCTGGCACCCACTGCACGTGATGCTTACCACAAAGTAGGCAAGTTGATGTCACCACATAAATCATTTTAAAAGTTCTGAGCATGCATTCTTAGCCAAGTGGTGTTACATGTTTAGATGCATGGTCTTTAAACCTCACTAAAATATTCTTAGCTGGAAATTGTTATCTTTATTGTACGGGTGAGGAAACAGAAACTCAGAGAGGGGGGCTACTTGCCTGTGGTCACAAGAGTGAGACAGATTTCAGAGCCCCATCTGTCTGTTTTTTATTCCAACTCCCCTGCCCACACCTGCCTCCACTATGTAGCCCCTCAGCGTCCAAAGGCCAGGTCCAGGATATTTAGGGGTGAGTTTTAGTACAGGTGTCCCTGTGGTGCACTCACTCCGGGCCCTGGATGCCCCACAACACTCTAAATGTTTTGTATGTGAAGGTCTTACTCTGGCATTGGAAGCTTGCTTTCCAAAATTATAATAAGGACAATCACTAACATTTAGAGAGCACCCCGGATCCCCAGTGAGGCTTTATACGAGCATTGCCTCAACCCCTTGAGGAAGGTACTGTCATCACGCCTGCAGTGCAAAAGGGGAGAGAACTCACCCAAGGTCACAGTGACCAAACAGCACAGCTGGAACTTGAGCTTGGCTTGTCCCTAAACCCGCCAGTGCTGTTATCCACTGTATTCTGGTAATTTGAGGAACAAGGAATAAGGAAGTGGCAGAGAGAAGACGATGCTCGAGTCTGGGGACGTTCTGAACTCTTTCAGGGAGGCCCAATAAGAAAAGAGAAATGCAGACAAATGAAATAAAGCAGAGGCTGGGAAGCCAACTCCCACAACACGACCAAGACCCCAAGTTCCCAAAGAAAGTGCTTTATTATTTTCAAAATAGCAATGTGTAAAAACGGCTTTTGCAAGAAAGAAGACAAAAAGGCTAACCTTTACTGCGCCCCCAATAATGCCAATTCCCTAGCCCTAGCTCAGCAGAAGCGTGGGAAAGCAGCCTTTGCTATATGTGTGTAGGCTTTCACTCAGGACAGGTAGATTTTTCATAAAGACTTTGTTTTTAATCTAGGGAAGAGTGTAATATTGCACAGCAAGTCTTGGGGACTCTGACAGCCCAGTGGACCAGGAAGGAATCTCCATCTATCTCATCTCAGAGTCTCTGGGGTCACAGGGAGCCTACAAGCCAAGGGGAGACTGGGGAGGAGGGAGAGTGGCTGGAGAGATTTATATATAGTGCTGTTCTCCCCCTGTCTTGGAGTCACAGCACCATGAGAGGCTGTGAGGTTAAATGAAGAGCAGGCAGGGCCCTGGAGAAGCTAAAGCATCAGTGGGAACAGGGAGTGCAGCAGGTGATAAGCGGGAGATGCAGATTAACGATGATGCTGGCACATAGGTAGCCCCAGGAGGAGAGCAGAAGCCCTGGGGTGGGTGAGTTTGTGTGTGAGTGTGTTTGTGTGTGAGCGTGTGCGTGGGGGAAAGGGGGAAAGAGAGAGAGAGAGACAGAGAGAGAGAGAGAGAGGAGAGAGAGAGAGAGAGAGAGAGAGAGAGAGAGAGACCCATGATATCCATTTGTATTTTGACCCCATTCTTTTTTTTTTTTTTTTTGAGATGGAGTCTCGCTCTGTCGCCCAGGCTGGAGTGCAGTCGCCGATCTCGGCTCACTGCAAGCTCCGCCTCCCGGGTTCACGCCATTCTCCTGCCTCAGCCTCCTGAGTAGCTGGGACTACAGGCACCCGCCATCTCGCCCGGCTAGTTTTTTTGTATTTTTTAGTAGAGACGGGGTTTCACCGGGTTAGCCAGGATGGTCTCGATCTCCTGACCTCGTGATCCGCCCGTCTCGGCCTCCCAAAGTGCTGGGATTACAGGCTTGAGCCACCGCGACCGGCCGACCCCATTCTTTTTTTTAAACCTAATCAAATTGATTCTCCTCTCCTACATAGAGGTTTACATGCCCCACCCCCAACTCTCCTTGCCAATTCATCAATCCCTCATCCTCAAAATTTATCTAAACTACTTTATAGGAAATACTTCTTTACCTTTAAGCCCCTGCACCCCACTGGCCAGGTATGGAAGGATGATTAGACAGCCTGATCCTAAAGAAGGGGCACCAACAATGACTAGACCAGCTCTTCTAGGGAGGGTAAAGTCTCTGAGCTCTGCAGAGCCGGGGAGCCCCTCTCTGATCAGCCTCAGTAAGTCAAGAAGATACGATGCAAATCCACTCCTTCCGAGTTGTGGCTGTGAGGGAGGAGACAACTCCAGGCATTGTCTGGGGTAGGGAGCCCTCTTTGAGGGAGGGGTACTTTTTCTTTCAATGAGTTTAAGCATTTCCTTCACTAGCTTGACTCTGTAGCTGGTTCTTTGATCCAGCCTCCTCAGAGGTCCCCTTCTCTGCTAAAGCATCTCAGATCTTCCTGCTCCTTCTGCCTTCAGCCCGTCCGTGGCTCAGGCTGACCATAGGAACTACTATGCATGTTTGTCAGGCCCTTTTATTTTTAAATTTTTTTTCTCTTACTTATAAATTACCACAAATGGGTTTTCTATCCAACATTGTTTTTGTTATTTTTGGCTTCTGTGTCTCAATGTCTTTCTTTCTTTCTTTTCTTTCTTTCTTTTTTTTTTTTTTAAAGATGGGGTGTTGCCATGTGGCCCAGGCTGGTCTCCAACTCCTGGGCTTCAGTGATCTTCCCGCCTCAGCCTCCCGAAGCACTGGGGTTGCAGGTGTGAGCCACTGTGCCCAGCCTTTGTCAAGCCCTCTCAAGTCGATGTAGCATTTATTGAGCCCAGCAATGTGTTAGATACCAGGGAATGTTTAAGTCTGAGACACTGTCCCTATCTTCAAGAAACTTGGAGTCTGGTTGGTGACACAAGAATGACCATGAGGCAGAGAGACATACATGTAATAAGGTCCCTGAATGGGAGCAAGTCTGTGTGAGATCACTGTGTTCAGAGCACATCCAGCCCAAGGACCTCTATTACCAAATAAATGCACCATCAACCCCAGCCCCCCACCACACACTTTTCTTACTCCAATCCCTTGGTGACTAAGCTGTGTGACCACAGTGGGATGAAGTAGAGACCTGCAGTCCGGGTGGATTTTCCCAAAAGCTTGCCATGTGACCTTGATAAATGGCATCACATGAGTGAAAGTCACAAAATAAACCAGTGGATCTTGCCCAGTGTCCACTGCAGCCACATGGGGAGGACACAGCCTGCTCCAGGACCTTTCCATCAATTTAATTCCAATTGAATCCAGCCTCTTTCTTTGTATGATTTTGAAAGTAGAGTTGCTTTTGTCTTCTTGCTTACTGCCCCCTTTCACTTGTTTAAATATTTACCTTACATTTTCCCTACTCTGACTAGGGGAGACATTTTGCTAACTTAAAATAGTTGAGCGTCATTGTCCTTCACAGCCCCTTCTAGAGATGTGAATTTCCTTAAAACCCCTAAGATTGGGGTTTAAGCCATCTCTTCTGGAATTCTCTCATGGGGAGAGAATTAAGTCCAACTGTTCCTTCATACCAGGACCAGACACCAGTTGTTACAGAATTATGGAAAGCTATTCCAGAGAACATGTTGCCCACTTTTAGATATCTGCCTGAGCTACACAGATTCAGCCAGAGTCCATTTATATAATGCTAAATGAGAGTTTCCCACATACAGGGAACTCTAACATCCCCAGATAAATAGCTCTGCAAAGAGAAAATGCAAATTATGACTTAAAGTCAGCCTCTACCTTTGTGCAGTGCATACCAATGTGGCTTTACCCTTTAGCTAGGGCAATGGAGCTACTACTTCTTTTACGCAGATAGATGCCCTGCATGAATTTGTTTCCTGAGACTGTTGGAAAATTCCTGAGACTGTTGGAAAAATAAATAGACTATTAGCTACTTGGTTTCCTCTTTAGAAACCCAGCAGGCACAACAGGGAGAGACATTAGTCTTTAAGCACCAGGTCTACGAAACAACCACACCATACAGCACTTGGAGTGGAACCGAAAAAGATTAAAACAAGTCCAGAGAAAGGGTGTGGGCAGTCAGTTTAGCAGATGCTAAGCTTGTGCCAGAGACTTTTATAATCAAGGCTTTTGCAATCGTGATTTTGTAACAAGTAAAGAATCCACACACATGAGGAGGAAGTGTAAGAAATCAATTAAAACTTCAGACAATGAAACGTGGAAGGCATAAAGCACCACACACTAGGAGACAAGGGAAAGAATTAGTCACGGAAATAATCATGAGGAAAGTGCAATTGTGGGATCATATGAGCTGAGGATGCCTAGAGGGATCCCTGGATGTCTGTGAGCTATAAGGCGCAGGTGGATTCCTGCAGTGCTCAGCAAGCCTGGCCGGGCCCCATGTGCACAGGTGTGGGGTGAGACCATGTGGGAGGTGAGACTGAATGAGGTGGAATGAAAGGATTGATGGGTTTGAAATAGTTGCCAAATGATTCTGCTGCATCCAATAGACTCTTCCTCAGTCTTAGAAGAAAACAAAGGGGGAGGCTAGAAAAGGGAGCACAGGAAATCTAAGAGTGTGGGACAGAGGGAGGGAGAGGAAAATGGCACAAAATGGGGAGTGCAAAGGAGACGGTGAAGGGAGAATGAACACTAGGGCCTGACAGTTTATACTAACATAAATGTAGTGTGTATATGGGGGTGTGTGTATAAAAATGTTTCCAGAACGATGGGATAGATGTACTACTCCCCTTTCCCCATGCTAAAAACAACTAGAAACTCTTGGTTGGTTTATATAAATAAAAATAAGAAGATTCTGAAAGGCAGAGAGGAGGTAAACCAGCCGGGAATTCTGGGACCTGAGGAATGACACAGTGATGAGCTTCCTGTTTCGTTTTGCTTTTGTTTTTGTTTTTGGCTCATATGCCCTGGGCCTGAAGCTGCAGAAGCCAGAAACAGGTACAGAGAAAGAGAGAAATAATCAACAAAATACTGTTCTCTCTAGCTAAAGGATAAGGAAAGAGGCAGCCTAGCAAGGCAGAAGACTTTTAGACAATAACCATTATGCTCCAAACACTACAGTAAAAACTGTGGCCCCATCTCAATCCATGCTAGCAAAGACCTGGTGGGGATCAGAGGCTTCCACCCTCACGAGGATGTGATGGGGTACTTCAACAACAGCTGCCAGAGTGGTGTCAGAAAAGACCAACTAGTGAGCCAAGGCTTTCATCTCCAGTAGCTGGTAACAAAGATTCTCCTACTGCGGTGTGAGTTGAGACCACATGGAAACCTGGAACCCTAACTTTCACTCAGTAGTAACAAGGAGCCCGGCAGCTTGGGTGTCAATAGATGATAATTGTAGAACCTTGACGTCTACCCCACGAGGCAGCATCAAGGGGGTGCCTTCCCTCTCCTGCTCCAGGGTGCTGACACAGAAAGCCAGCTAAAACAGAAGGCTTAAGAAAAATTCAGTCGCATAAAGTAATACAAAAACATCCAGGTTTCAATAAAAAATCAACCATCATGCCAAGAACCAGGAAGATCTCAAACTGAATGAACAAAGACATTCAACAGAGGCCAACACCGAGATGACAGAGATGTTAGGATCATCTGATGAAGATTTTAATGCAGGCACAATAAAAATACTTTAGTCAACAATTAGGAACACATTTTAAACAAATGAAAACATGGAAAGCCTCAGCAAAGAAATAGTAGATATAGAGAAGAAACAAATAAAAATTTTAGAACTGAAAAATACTGTAACTAAAAACAAAACAAACCAAGAACAAAAAGACCACAGAACTCAGTGGATGGTCTAGCAGAATGGAGGGGACAGAGGAAAGTGAACTGGAAGATAAGACATGAGAAATTATACAATCCGAATAGCAGAGAGAAAACAGACTGAGGAAAAACAAAAAACAAAAAAACAGAGCCTCAAACACCTTAATTTATGTCACAGGAGTACCAGAAAGAGGATGGGACTGAAAATGTCATCAAAAAAACAGTGACTTAAAACTTTCCACATTTGGAAAGCAACATAAACCTATAGATTCAATAAGCTGAGAAAACCCCAAACAAGATAAAACCAAAAAATTTACACCCAATAGCATTATAATTCACTTTCAGAAAACTAACAATAAAGAAAAAGCCTTGAAAGCAGCCCGTGAAGACAGCAACTTTACCTGTAGGGGAGGAAAAATTCAAATGACAGCAAGTTCCTTCTAAAAAACCACAGAGGCCAGAAAGAAGCAGGACAATATTTTTAAAGTGCTGAAAGAAAACAATTGTCAGTCCAGAATTCTATACCCAGAAAAAATATTATTTAGGATTGAAGGAGAAACCAAGACATTCTCAGATGAAGAAAAACTAGGAGAATTTGTCACTGGCAGATGTAGCCTAAAAGAACAACAAAAGGAAATTTTGATTTTGACTTGAAATCAATTTATAAAAATGGTAATTAATATGACATTGAAACACTCCTTTTTTTGGTGGCATCAGAACAATGTCTATTAATTTCAAATCAGCTCTAAATCATGCCCAGATTTGATCCAGTTGTGCCACTGTGTCATCAAGTTCTTAGTCATAGGAAATGTATCTTCTTCATTTGTGAGCTCATCCTTTATCAGTGAATATGATTATTCCCTTTCTGTTATGCAAAATTTTAAACATAACCAGAAGTACAGAGAATGCTCTAATCAGCCCTCATGTACCCATCACCCGACTTGTATATGCAGCAACATATAACCAATCTCAATTTATTAGGTTAGTGCAAAGTAATTGTGGTTTTTGACTGTGAATTTTAAATCATTATAACTAGGCTCAAACACATCTTTATTAATCAAAATAGAAACCATTACAAGCAACACATTTTCGTCAACGAGAAGTAAGTTTGTTTCTTCCTGTAGCATAAAAAATCTATTCTTAAGGATTCAACAAACTCTTGGAAAGCAGTTTCTGAATCCTGCTGGTTGTGGAAGCATTTTCCCTGCAAAAAGTTGTTGAGATGCTTGAAGAAGTAGTAGTCAGTTGGTGAGAGGTCAGGTGAATATTGTGGATGAAGCAAAACTTCATAGCTCAATTCTTTCAACTTTTGAAGCATTGGTTGTGCGACATGAGGTTGGGGACTGTCATGGAGAAGAATTGGGCCCTTTCTGGTGACCAATACCAGCTGTAAGCACTGCAGTTTTTGGTGCATCTCACCGATTTGCTGGGCATACTTCTTAGATGTAATGGTTTCACCAGGATTCGGAAAGCTGTAGTGGATCAGAATGGCAGCAGACCACCAAACAATGACCATGACCTTTTTTTTTTTTGGTGCAAGTTTGGCTTTGGGAAGTGCTTTGGAGCTTTTTCTCTGTCCAAACTTTGAGCTGGTCGGTGCTGGTTGTCCACTTTTCATCTCATGTCACAATCCGATTGATAAATGGTTCATTGTTGTTGCACAGAATAAAAGAAGACGACACTTCAAAACGACTTTTTTTTTAATTTTATTTTTGGTCAGCGCATGAGGCACCCACTTATCAAGCTTTTTCACCTTCCAATTTGCTTCAAATGCGGAACCACTGTAGAATGGTTGATGTTGAGTTCTTAGGCAACTTCTCGTATAGTTGTAAGAGGATCCGCTTCGATGATTGCTCTCAATTGGTCATTGTCAATTTCTTATGGCCAGCCACTATGCTCCTCATCTTCAAGGCTCTCGTCTCCTTTGCAAAACTCCTTGAACCACCACTGCACTATATGTTCATTAGCAACTCCTGGGCCACATGCCTTCTTGATGTTGCGAGTTGTCTCTGCTGCTTTATGACTCATTTTGAACCTGAATAAGAAAATTGCTTGAATTTGCTTCTTGTCTAACATTATTTCCATAGTCTAAAATAAATACAATACAATAAACAACAAGTAATAATTCATTAGCAAAAATTATAAAGCGAGAAACGCCCACATAACCACATTTATTTAACAACGTATTCCAATATCTGACAGCAAATTCCAACAAGGCAAAAACCGCAATTACTTTTACACTCACCTAATACTTTTTGACCCACACATTTTAGCCAGAGCATTTCAAAGCAAAACTCATAGATCAGGGTATTTTCACTGTAAATACTTGAGTGTGCTCCTCTGAGAAGACTTTTAAAATAATCATCACACTTTGAAAGTCAATAATTTCTTAATATGATATAAATATTTTGCTCACTTAATTGATTTGATTCTGCATCCCTCACAGTCTACGTACCGCATTAAGTTATGTCTTCTAAGTCTCCTTTGTTTTACAACAGTTGCTCCTCGTCTTATTTATTCCATTAACACGTACAATCAAATGTCCCACAGTCTGCGCTTGATTGATTACTCCCTCGTAGTGTACATACAAACTTTCCTCCATTCCCTGTATGTCCTACAAACTGGCAGGTTTGGAGGACAAACTAAAGTCAGGCTCAAGTATTTGACAAATCCACTTCATATGTGATGTTTCTCACTTCCTACTGCTTCCCATCAAGGAGATGTCATGATATCCAGTTGCCTCATATTTAAGTATAAGATTTGTCAGTGGATTCAGGTGATGTTAGCCTGATCCTCATTATAAAATATCCAATCACACTTTCCCCTAATAATTTTAGGATGCATTGTTGACTGTTGCCTAGACCCACTGTTTTATTCAGAGTTGCAAAATGTGATTTTGGGATTCTATCATCAATCTTTCATCTGTGTACTTACTAGCTAAATTCTTCTTCTTCTTTTTTTTTTTTCTTTTTTTGAGACAGAGTCTCACTCTCACCCAGGCTAGAGTGCAGTGGCACAATCACAGCTTACTGCTATTCGCTGAATTCTTATAAAGAACTTTTCTCCTTTCAACTAGTTGTGTTCCATTAAAACATTTCTTATTGAGATAAAATATACATATATAATTTACCATCTTTACCAGTATATAGTTTAGTGCTAATAAATACATTTATATTATTTTTTCCCCTTCATCTCCCAACTTCCTGGCCTCTGCTAACCACCAAACCACCATTCTACTCTCTATTCATGAAATACACGTTTTAATCTCCTGCATGTAAGTGAGAATATGCAATATTTGTCTTCTGGTGCTTGGTTTATTTCACTTAACGTAATGGCTTCCAATTGCTGCAAATGACAGGATTTCATTCTTTTTATGGCCAAATAATATTTCACTGTGTATATGTATCACATCTGAAGGGCACTTAGGTTGATTCCATATTTTCACGAATGTGAATAGTGCTTCAGTAAACATGAGAGTGAAGCTATCTTTTTGATATATTAGTTTCTTTACTTTATTTATTTATTTATTTTTGAGACAGGGTCTCACTATTTTGCCTAGGCTGGAAGACAGTGCCATGATCCTAGCTTACTACAACCTCAAATTCCTGGGCTCAAGTGATTCTCCTGCCTCAGTCTCCTGATATGCTAGGACTATAGGCAGGCACACACCACAATGCCCAGTGAATTTTTCTATTTTTTTGTAGAGATGGGGTCTTGCTATGTTGCCCAGGCTGGTCTCAAACTCCCAGGAGGGAGACTCAAGCAGTCCTCCTGCTTTGGTCTCCCAAAGTGCTGGGATTACAGGCATGAGCCACTGCACCCCACCCATTTCCTTTCTTTTGGATATATACCCACTAGTGGAATTGCTGGATCATATGGAAGTTCGGCTCAAAGAAAATTTTTTAAACATAAAGAAAGTGATAAAAGAAACCTTAGAACATTCAGAAGAAAGCAAAAATGTGGATAAATACCATAGACTTTCCTTCTCTTATTGAGTTTTAAAAATTATGTTTGACAGTTGAAGCAAAATTATAACATTGCTTGATGTGGTTCTAAATTTATGTAAAGGAATATTTAAGACAATTATAAATAGGAGGAGAGGGGGAAGGGATACAAAAGGATGTAAGCTTTCTATATGTGATTTGAATTGGTAAAATGAAGATACCAGTAGACTGATAAGTTATGAATATCTAATACAATACCCAGAGCAATCACTAAAAATGCTATACAAAGAGATACATCCAAAAGCACTATAGATAAACCAAAATGGAATTCTAAAAAATGTTTATGTGCCTGTAGTCCCAGCTACTTAGGAGGCTGAGGCATGAGAATTGCTTGAACCCAGGAGGTGGAGGTTGCAGTGAGCTGAGATTGTGCCATTGCACTGCAGCCTGGGCGACACAGCGAGACTCTGTCTCAAAAAAAAAAAAGTTTATGTAACCCACAGAAAGGCTGGAAAAGGAAAAAAGAAATGAGAAACAGACCAAACAGAAAACAAAAAATAAAATGGCAGATTTAAGCCCTAAGACATCAATAAGTACATTAGATATTTAAGGTCTAAACACACAATTAAAGACAGAGGTTGGTACAACAAATTAAAAAATATGACCTGCTACCCAAGTCTATGCTTCTATGAGAAACTCACGTCAAATACAATAATACAGGCAAGTTGAAAGTAAAAGGATGGAAAAACGTATAATGCAAATTTTAATTACAAGGAAGCAGGAGTGGTTATATAAATTTCAGATAAAGTAAACTTCAGAGGAAAGAAAATTACCAGAGACAGAAGGACTGTTTAATGTCAATAGGGTTAACCCTCCAAGAAGACATAGCAATCCTAGATGTATATGCGCCAAACATCAGACCTGAAAATATGTAATATAAAAACGGAAAGAATTGAAAAGAAAAAGAGATAAATCAACAACAATAGTTGGAGATGTAACATACTTTTCTCATCCATTGATAGAACGATTAGACAGAAATTAACAGGACTATAGAAGAACTAACAATACTGCCAAGAAACAAGATTTAATGGACACGGTAGAACATTCCACCCTACAACAACAGAGTACACATTCTTTTCAAGATAGGCCATAAAATAAACCTCAGCAAATTAGTTTTCTGTTAGAATTGTTTTTCCAGGGATAGGATCTTGCTATGTTTCCCACGCTGGAGTGCAGTGACCATTGACAGGCATGATCACAGCACACTATAACCTCAAACTCCTGGGCTCAACGATCCTGAGTAGCTGGGACTACAGGTGGGTGCCACTGTGCCTGACCCTCAGCAAATTAAAATGAAATTGATATCACACACAGTGTGATCTCTGACCACAGTGAAATCAAAGTAGAAATCAAGAACAGAAAGATAAGAGGAAGATTCCCAAATACTTGAAAACAAAATGACATATTTCAAAATAATCCATGCATCAAAGAGGAAATCTCAAGGGAAATAAAAAAATACATTAAACTGAATGAAAATGAAAATACAACAAATCAATTATGGGACACATCTAAGCAGTGCTAAGACGAAAATTTATAGCACTAAGTGCATGCATTAGAAAAGAGGAAAAGTCTCAAATCAATAATTTAAGCCCCACCTCAAGAACCTAGGAAAAGAAAAGAAAAATAATCCCAGAAGAAGCAGAAGTAAAGAAATAATAAAGATAAGAGTAGTCTGGGCACGATGACTTACACCTGCCATCCCAGCAGTTTGGTAGGCTGAGGCTGGAGGATCATTTGAAGCCAGGAGTTCGAGACCAGCCTGGGCAACATAGGGACACGCTGTCACTACTAAAAATTAAAAAAAAAAAAAAAAGAATTAGGTATGGTGGTGCACACCTGTAGTCCCAGCTACTTAGGAGGCTGAGGCAGGAAGATCACTAGAACCCAGAAGTTCAAGGTTACAGTGAGCTATGATCACACCACTGTACTCTAGCCTAGGCGACAGAGAGAGACTTTGATTCTTAAAAAGAAAGAAAGAAAAAGACAATAGCAGAAATTAATAAAATTGAAAACATAAAATAATCAAGATTGTTGTGGTCTTGGTGGAGGAAGAGTCATACAGAACAGACAGAGAAGCCAAAAATAGATCCACACAAATGTGGCAATTAATTTGCAACAAAGGTGCAAAAGTAATTCAGTGGAGGAAAGACAGCCTTTCAACAAATGGTGCTGGAGCCATTGGACTTCCATAGGCAAAATGCATGCACCTCAACCTAATTCTCACACCTCATACAAAAATTAACATAAAATGGAACACAGACTTCAATGTAAAATTATAAAACAGAAAAAAAAAAAAAAAACATAGAGAAAATCTTTGGGCTCTAGGGCTAGTCAAGCAGTTAGACCTAAGATGAAAAGCATGACCTATAGAAGGAAAAACTGATAAATTGGACTTCATCAAGATTAGAAACTTTTTTTTTGAAAGACTCATTAAGATAATAAAAAGACAAGCTAGAGAGTAAGAGAAAATAGTGGCAAACCACATGTCCAACAAAAGACTAGTATCTAGAATATATAAAGAACTCTCAACACTTAACATTAAAAAGCAAACAATTCAATTAGAACGTGGGTGTAGTAGGCTACATCATGGCCTGAAAGCTAGTCAGACACTAACCCATGGGACCTGGGAATGTTACCTTATATAATAGAATAAACTTTCCATATGCAATTTAGTTCAAGATCTTGAGACGGAGAGATTATCTTGGATTATCCAGGTGGCCCCTAAATGTAATCCTAAGTGTTCTAATAAAACAAAGGAAGAGGGAGATTTGACTCAGAAGGCAGAAAGCAATGTGATGATGAAAGCACAGAGAAATTGGAGGATGCTATGATGGCAGTATGAAAGATGGAGGAAAAGGGGTTCAGGCCAAGGAACGCAACTCTAGAGGCTGGAAAAATGAAGTGGATTCTCCCCTAGAGCCTCTAGAGGGAGTGCAGCCCTGGCGACAACTTGGTTTGAGCCCAGTGAAGCTGTCTTTGGACTCTAGCCTCAAGAACTGTAAGTGAATGAATATGTGTGTGTTCATTTCTTTTGTTTTTTGAAACAGGGTCTTGCTCTGTCATCCAGGCTGGAGTGCAGTAGTCCAATCACGGCAATCTGGACCTTCAGAGCTCAAGCAATTCCCCCATCTCCTGAGTAGCTGGGACTACAGGTGCATGTCATCATGCCCAGCTAATTTTCTTATTTTTATGTATTTATTTATTTAGAGATAGGGTCTCACTATGTTGCCCAGTCTGGTCTCAAACTCCTGGGCACAAATGGTCCTCTGTCCTTGATTGGCCTCCCAAAGTGTTGAGATTATAGGCGTGAGCCATCATGCCAGGCCAAACATGTGTTGTTTTTAAGCTACCAAGTTCACAGAAATTTGCTACTGCAACAATGGGAAACTAAGAGAACGGGCAAGAGACACAGAGATGTTTTGCTGAAGAAGGTGTACAGGCAGAAATAAGCACATGAAAATATGTACATTTTCTTTTTCTTTTCTTTTCTTTCTTTTTTTGAGACAGAATTTCGCTCTTGTTGCCCAGGCTGAAGTGCGTGATCTCAGCTAACCGCAACCTCTGCCTCTCCGGCTCAAGCAATTCTCCTGCCTCAGCCTTCCAAGTAGCTGGGATTCTAGGCATGTGCCACCACACCCGGCTAATTTTGTATTTTTAGTGGAGACGGGGTTTCTCCGTGTTGGTCAGGCTGGTCTTGAACTCCCGACCTCAGGTGATCCGCCTGCCTTGGCCTCCCAAAGTGCTGGGATTACAGGCGTGAGCCACCGTGCCTGGCCTAAAACATGTACATTTTCATTAGCCGTTAGGCAAATGAAAAATAAAAACCACAATGGGATCTCACCACACACCCATCAGCATGGGCTAAAATAAAAAGTAGTGACAGCATCAAATGCCAGTTAGCATGTAGAGAAACCAGATCACTCACACATTGCTGGTGGGAAGGTAACGGTACAGCCATTCTAGAAAACTTGGGCAGTTTCTTTAAAAAACTAAACGTGCAACTACCATACAATCCAGAAACTGCACTCTGGGACATTTGTCCTAGAGAAATGAAGACTTATCTTATGTTCCTACAAAAGCCTGCACAAGAATGTTTATAGCAACTTCCTTCGTAATAGCCCAAGAACTGGAAACAATCCCCATGTCCTTCAACAAGTCGGTAAATGATTAAGCACACTGGTTCATCCATACCGTGAAATACTACTCAGCCATGAGAAGAAACAGCCTTGATACACAAAGCAACCTGGATAAATCTCCAGAGAATTATCCTGAGTAGAAAAAGTCAATCCCCAAAGGCTGTTACATAGTCTGTGATTCCATTAGTTTAACATTCTTAGCATGTCAAAATTATAGAGATGGAGAACAGGTTGGTGGTTGGCAGGAGTTAAGGAGGAGGAGAGGGCGTTGCCAAGGGAAGGAAATGGGTATGTCTATAAAAAGGCAACTCCAGGACCCCTTGTGATGATGGAAAGGTTCTGTTTCTTAGCTGTATCAATGCCAGGGTCTTGGCTGTGATACTGTACTGTAGTTTTGCAAGATGTTACTATCGGGGGAAATTAGGTAAAGTGTGCATGGGATCTCTGCATTATTTCTTACAACTGCATGTGAATCCGTGATGATCTCAAAATAAGAAGTTTAAAACCATGAATGTGGGGAGGAGAGAGGCAGAAGTGTTTGAAAAGGCTAGAAGTTACCAAACAACAATTTTAAAATTCTACTCATAAACAAAGTAGAATTATTTGATTTCCCATTGTAAATAGAAAATGTGATTTTACATGCCCAGCACTACACATATGCTTAATAAATATTTGTTGGGCAGATGGGGGTGGGGGTGGATGGATGGAAAGCAAATAGCTGCAAATCCTGTCAGCAGGCAGTGTGGGGCAGAGGATGAAGGAAAAAGAAAAGACAAAGAGAAAAAGAAGGAGGAGGAAGGAGGAAAAAGAGCAGAAGAGAAAGCAGAAGAGAGAAAGGAGAAGAAGAGGAAGAGGAGGAAGAGGAAGAAGGGGAGGAAGGAAAAGGAAGAGAAAGAGAAGTCAGGGGAGATGAGAAGCATGGTACTTTGTGGCTTGTTGACAGTGGGCAAGGCTGTGGATTTTTCTGAGCAGCCCTTGTGTGGAGAAAGGACCTCCCAGGGTGCATGGCGCCCGCAGACACCCTGGCTTCATTGCCCTTTGTTGGGTAGAACTGCTCTCTACCTCTGTACTGGGCACTTCCTTTGTCCCCTGGTGGGTGGCTCCTGTATGGGTGTATGGGTGAGGTATTCCAGCTCTCTGAGCCCTTTCCTTCTCATCTTGTACCTGCACAGCTCCAGCACCAGGCCATGGTCACAGACACTCAGAATGTGTTGATGGAATTTTCCTGTTGACTTAAGCCAGTGAGACTTTGCTTGTCCTGGAAAAACTGGACATGAGAGAGGCAGGGGGAAGGGGAATTGCTTTCCAAGAATCTCCCTGATATGGGGTGCTCTGCAGGCCTCTTTTGTCATCCCCTTCTCCTTGGGAAGGGGTTCCTGGAAAGGCGCTGGTGCAGGAGGGCACTGGTACAGGTGGGGACTGGTGCAGGTGGGGACTGGTGCAGGTGGGGGCTGGTGCAGGTGGGGGTGGTGCAGGTGGGGGTGGTGCAGGTGGGGGTTGGTACGGGGGGGCTGGTGCAGGTGGGGGCTGGTGCAGGTGGGGGTGGTGCAGGTGGGGGTGGTGCAGGGGGGGTGGTGCAGTGGGGGTGGTGCAGGTGGGGGTTGGTACGGGGGGGCTGGTGCAGGTGGGGACTGGTGCAGGTGGGGGCTGGTGCAGGTGGGGGTGGTGCAGGTGGGGGTGGTGCAGGTGGGGGTTGGTACGGGGGGCTGGTGCAGGTGGGGACTGGTGCAGGTGGGGGCTGGTGCAGGTGGGGGTGGTGCAGGTGGGGGTGGTGCAGGTGGGGGTTGGTACGGGGGGGCTGGTGCAGGTGGGGGCTGGTGCAGGTGGGGGTGGTGCAGGTGGGGGTGGTGCAGGTGAGGGTTGGTGCGGGGGGAGGCTGGTGCAGGTGGGGGCTGTTGCAGGTGGGAGCTGGTGCAGGTGGGGGCTGGTGCAGGTGGGGGTTGATGCATGTTGGGGGGCCGGTGAGGGGTGGTGTAGGTGGATGCTGGTGCAGGTGGAGGCTGATACAGGTGGACACTGTGATGGTTAGGGGCTGGTGCAGGTGGGGGCTGGTGCAGGTGGACCTGCCAACTGGGACTAGGTGTCAGCCACAGCCAAGCGAGGGGGAAGGGCAAGAGCTGTCCTTGCCCTTGTCCTTGGCTGGGAGCTGGGATGCCAATTTGCAGGTGAGTCAGAAACCCCTAGACCAAACGTTTGATTGTGTGCATCACCTTTGTGTCACCTTTCAGTGCTGGACTTGTGTTCCCTGGAGACAGGGCCATGATCCTCTCTCTCCATGTGTCAAATCAGACAATGGACACTGAAACACTGCACTGGGGCCTGAGGAGGAGGAAGAGGAACAGGATAAGGGGACACCCACCTCTCTCTGCCCAGGACAACTCAGGTGTGCCTCCTAGCAGCTGTGAAAACACTAAAGGATTTGCAAGGTTCCCACTTATGTGGGTTTCGGACTCATTTCCACAGCTCTACCTATGAGTAAGAGAATCTATTTCGCAACATGACATCATGGGACAGCAAGAGTGACAGCTGCAGAGGTGCCAGAAGTTGTCCCATCTCTGTCTCATTGTGCTCTGGCTTTCTCTGGCCTCTCCTTTCTAACCTACCAACGCTGTCCAGCTGGGATGTAGGCCTGGTTCATAAGTCCCCTCCGCTATACTCCACCTTTGCCTCAGGTCTCTCATCCCTTTGGCTTCCGCCCGCCACCCACCCGGATTAGAAGCCTACCGTGGGGGTTGTTTCTTGGCTGCTGAGCTCTCAGCAGGGCCCCTGTGGTCAGCAAATGCGTGATGTGGGAGTGTAGATGACACACCCTGGTTGGGCTTTTCCATGACAAAGTGGCATTGGGTATTTCTAAAATGACCCTAGTTTTCTATTGTTTTAAGTTTTCTAACCACAAAAATTTTGTGAGTTTCTCACCGTGGCAGATCAAATAGAAATATGATTCATGCTTCACAATTTAGGTAGCCAATATCATAGATATTTGGTAGTTCTATTATGTATCTGACAGGTACATATATTTTTTTCCTGTAAGAGATTGTTCCGTGTAAATAGATAGAAACTACTTAAATACAATAAAGTCTGTTTATTACAGACCAAGAGCAAACAGTTTTCTACATGGAAAAATGCTGAAGTCATTTCTATTAATTCAAGAATACAATAAAGTCTGTTTATTACAGACCAAGAGCAAACAGCTTACTACATGGAAAAATGCTGAAGTCATTTCTATTAATTCAAGAATAAGACAGAGTGCCTGCTGTCATCACTATTGACTACACAGCATTGGTGGGTTTAACTAATAACAATAAGACAAAAATGAATTGATTGGAATAAGCATTGGAAATGAAGACAGAAATGTCTTTATTTGCAGATGATTGAGAGTATACCTAGGCAACCTATAGAGCTTAATAAAATATTAAAATTATTAAGGGAATTTAGTAAGGTAGATAGGCAGATAAATATATAAATATAAAGCTTTGATCTATGGTAGCAATAAACATTTGAGAAGGGAAATGAAAAAAATAGCCCATTCATAATAACAGCAGGCACTATACAATTCCTAAGGACGCATTTAACAAGAAAAGGTAAACTATTTACAGAAGTAAAATGATAAAATTGTATTGAAGGACATTTTAAAAAACCCTCAGCAAATGGATATATACAAGCCATGTTTCTGGTGGAAAGATTTAACATAAAAAAATTGCCAGTTCTTAAAAAACTAATAAATTAAATTTAAGACATTACTATATAAATTTAATGCAATTGCAGTTAGAATTTTACTTCTATGAACTGGATAAAGTAATTTTAGATTCTATGTAGATAAAATAATTGTAAAGTAAATGTAAAATAACTGTACATTTCAAATGTTCAGAGAAAAGTAGGGAAGAAAACGCAAATGCGTGGGGACCAGTTCTAGCAGACAATAAAACTCAGACTCAAGCAACCAACACCAAAACAGTATGTTGCTGGCACTGGATCTGGCCAATGCATTAAGGAAACAGATCTGAGAGCCCAGAAATAGATGAGTAGAGAAATCTAAAATATGGTGGTGGCATTTTCAGTCAGAGAAAAAGGGTGGTTCCATCAATTGTTCAGGTACAAATGTTTATCCAACTTAAGAAAAGCAAAGAGATTCTACTTTAACCATATGTAGAAACAAATTCTAGGTGAATTAAATATTTAAGTGTCAAAATAAGACATTAGGATAGAATTTAGGGGCCTATTTCTATAATCATAGAGGGAGGAGCTCTTTCTTTCTTTATTTTCTTTTCTTTCTTTTTTTTTTTTTTTTTTTTTCTTTTTCAGATAGAGTTTCACTCTTGTTGCCCAGGCTAGAGTGTAATAGCAGGATTTTGGCTCACCGCAACGTCTGCCTCCCGGGTTCAAGTGATTCTTGTTCCTCAGCCTCCCGAGTAGCTGGGATTACAGGCAACCGCCACCATGCCTGGCTAATTTTGTATTTTTAGTAGAGGCAGGGTTTCTCCATGTTGGTCAGGCTGGTCTTGAACTCCCGACCACTAGTGATCCGCCTGCCTCGGCCTCCCAAAGTGCTACGATTATAGACATGAGCCACCACTGTGCCCACCCCAGACTGGGTGACTTATAAAGAAAATAAGAGTGTTTTTTTGGCTCACAGAGGCTGGAAAACCCAAGAGCATGGCACTGGCATCTGGTGAGGGCTTTCTTGCTGCAGCATCTCATGGTGGAAGGACAAGTGAGCATGCCAGACAGAGAGAGAATGGAGGCTAAACTTAGACTTTTTATCAGGAATCCACTCCCATGATAACTAACCTGCTCCCACAATAATGGCCTGAATGCATTCATTAGAATGGTGTCCCTGTGATTTACTCACCTCTTAAAGGCTCCCTATCTTAATACTGTTACAATATCAATTAAATCTCAACAGAGCTTAGCAGAGGTCAAACATTCAAACTCTAACAGTGACATTATGTGAGGCTCATTCCTAAAAGGCAATACACCTACTGCTTGGTTCTCTTGGGACACCTGGTCTTGGAATGCAGCCACCATGCTGTGAGGAAGCCCAAGCCTCCTGGAGAGGTCATGTGTGGCTCTTCTGACTGAACTGACAACCAGATTGGTTATGGAAACTTCTGAGTTGGCTCCAGCCCCAGTTAACCTCGATTGTGTAAGAACCACCTAGCTGAACCCATTCAACCACCAGAACTGTGAGAGGTGATAATAAAAATATTGCTCATGTTTTAAGCCACCGTGTTTTGGGATGATTTGTAAACAGCAATAGATAACCGGTGCCACAATTTTGGCAGCAGAGCACTAAGACAAAAACCCTGTTATAAGCTTCTGCTCTGATAATTCAACCCCTACCACTTTCCTGGGTGATCAGTCATTTGTTCAACTTGCACTGGGTGAGCATTCACCTCTTGCCAGGCTCTGTGTCACACTGAGGGCCCAGTGAGGGGTGAACAAACAGACTTGGTGCTGGCATTCAGAGAAGTGACATCTGTTACTGGGGAGACCCTCATTCTCCTTATCACATGGGGTGAAGGGGATCTGGTCCCACCTGGCTTCTTCCCTCTCCCTTTCCCTGCAGCCAGTCTGGGCCTGGCAGTGTCCTAGCACCTGTCACTCCCGTGACTGAATTCTGGACATTATTATTGGCTTTCTGTGAGAACTGAAGAAGGGGCCCTTGAGGGATAAGATCAGATGAGCAGGCTTGAACCAAAAGGGAGACAAAGCCTCCCCAAACTGAGAGGCAGGATGGAGTACAGGGAGACGTCCAGAAAGCAGGAACCTAATCTAGAACAGGGAGATTTGAAAGACAGGAGGAGGGTCTGTGCTGGTGGTTGGCATTGTTGGGGTGCCAAGGGGGTCACTCAGGGTGGTGCCTCTCATGTGGCCTTTGGTTCCTTCTCCAGAGAAGCTCATAGGCAAGGAGGCTGGGTCATGTTTCAGGGTTGTTAAAAATACAGCAGTAACTCACTGAGGGCCACCTTCTATGGGGTTGGCCTGGGGAGCTGTAAGGTATAAAGGGAAACCTCTTCCCCAGGTGCAAGGACCTGCTCCTGGCAGTTGATGGAGGAGCTGTGGGAGTGGTGATTGGCTGCTGTGAGGAGGCCTAGGAAGTGAGCTGTCACCTCACCACCCCAGGGGACGGGGTGGGCTTGCAAGGGTGGGAGGGTCTCAGGTTCATTGCTGGGGCTTGGAGTCTATGAGGCATGGAGGGATGTAGTAGTCAGGCAGAGCTGCCATAATAAAGCACCAGAAACAGGGTGGCTTACACAACAGAAATGTATTGTCTCATAGTTCTGCAGACCAGAAGTCCAAGGTCAAGGGGTCAGCAGGGTTGTTCCTCCTGAGGGTTAGAAGGGAGAATCTGCTCCAGGCCTCTCCCCTGGTTTCTGGTGGTTGCCAGCAATCTTTGCCATTTCTTGGTTTGTAAAAGCATCACCTGATTTCTGCCTTGGTCTTCAGGTGATGTTCTCCCTGTCTGCATGTTTGTGTCTAAATTTCCCCTTTTTATAAGGACATCAGACATATTGGATTAGGGCTCACCTTTCTCCAGTATTACTGCATCTTAACTTGATTACTTCTGTGAAGATCTCTTCCCCAAGTGAAGTCACATTCTGAGGTACTGGTTAGGACTCCAGTGTATGGCTTTTGGAGGGACACAATCCACCCCATAACAGGAGATGATAATTTCAACCAGGCACCTAGTTCTACACTTGACTTCTTTATCTCAGGTAATGTGCTCAACAACTCTGTGATAAAAATACTATATATTTTTTTCTAATTATTTATTATAAAATTTTAAAAACATACAGCAAAAATGAAAGAATTTTACAGCGAGCACCCTTCCCATATGCCCACTAGCTACTTTCTGCTATTGACATTTTACCGTATTTGCTTTGTCACATAATCTATCCATCTATTCATCCTCAGTCCACCCATTAATCCACCTTATTTTCTGGTGCATTTCAGAGTAAATTGCAAACATCAATATGTTTTTCCCTAAATTCAGCAGTCAATCATTAACTAGAGTTCAATATTTTCCTTACAGATTTTTCTTTTGAGGTACAATGAAATGCTCAAATCTTAAGTATACATTTATTGACTTTTAAGAAAAGCAAACAGCTGTGTAATCCAAATGCCTAACAAGATATAGAACATGACCATCACCACGGAAATTTCCCTTGTGTCCTTTCTCGATCTCTGCCTCCACCCCGCAGAGGCACCACCACTCTGATTTTTCCACTGTAGCTTAGTTTTGCCTGTTCTAGAACTTCATAAAAAATGGAATCATATGCAATACACTTGTTCATTTAAGGCTTCTTCCACTGAGCGGTCATGTTGTCAAGCTTCATCCATGTTGAATGAATGTCGCGTCGGGTATCTGTAATTCATTCCTTCCTATTGCTGAGCAGTATCTCATTATATGGACGTGCCACACTTCTCCCGATGAGCCTCTGGGCTGTTTTCAGCTCTCAGCTACTAGGAATAATAATGTATTTACATCTCCATTCTAGGGATAAGGAAGTGATGCTCAGGAAGTTTAAGTGGCTTGTTGAAGGTCATAGGTCATGAGGGGCAGAACCAAGATTTGAACTCAGCCAGATCTGTCAGATGCCAGAGCCTAAAGCATTTTCTTTTTAATTCCTCTGTGATATGTCTGATTTCCCTGGTGTGGGGTGGCTTGGGAAGTATCGGATACCGTGGGATGTGTATTTTACCTTCAGCTGACTGATTTGCATTACAATCAGGCAGTCTGCAGAGTGGCTTTGAGTCCCTGCTTCACCATTTACCAGCCGTGTGACCCTGGGCACATGACTAAACTTGCTTCTGTCTCTGCTTCCTAATCTGTAAAACGGGTAGATAATAGCATACATAGGGTTGTTGTGAGCATTAAATAATGAATTAATATATGAAAGCCCAGTGACTGTGCCAGGTGTATGGTAAGTGCCATATGAATGTGAGATATTTGACAATTATCTCTTGAGCACTATCTCCAGGCCACATCCACGTGGTAGGTATACAAGGATGATGAAGACATTGTATTGGGCCCCCCTTGTCCACACCTCCCAACCCCTGGATAGATCCTTCTTTTCCTGTGGCCATTGGTGAGGCCATCAGATTCCAGCAGGTGTACCTGTCAGCATCTTGCCTTGTCATGCCCTCCTCTCTATGAGGAACTGCCATATCCTTCTCTACCGCGGCTGCACCACTTTACATCCTAGCAACAGTGCTCAGGGGTTCCTGTCTCCATGTGCTTGCCAACATGTCTCCCTCCCTCTCTCCCTTCCTTCCTTCTTGCCTCCCTCCCTCCCTTTCTCCCTCCCTCCCTCCTTCCCTCTTTTCTTTTTCTTTCTTTCTTTCTTTCTTTCTTTCTTTCTTTCTTCCTTCCTTCTTCCTTCCTTCCTTCTTCCTTCCTTCCTTCTTCCTTCCTTCCTTCTTCCTTCCTTCCTTCTTCCTTCCTTCCTTCCTCCTTCCTTCCTTCCTCCTTCCTTCCTTCCTTCCTTCCTTCCTTCCTTCCTTCCTTCCTTCCTTCCTTCTTTCCTTCCTTCCTTCTTCGTCTCCTCTCCTCTCCTCTCCTCTCTCTCTCCTCTCCTCTCCTCTCCATCTGCTGAACAGTATCTCATTGTATGGACGTGCCACACTTCTCCTGATGAGGCTCTGAGCTGTTTTCAGCTCTCGGCTGTCATTCTTTCTTAATATTAAATTTTTAGCTATGGAAAACAGTATGGCTATTTCTCAAAAAATTAAAAATAAAGTTGCCATATGATCCAGTAATACCTCTTCTGGGTGTATATCCAAAAGAATTGAAAGCAGGGTCTTGATATACTTGTACACCATGTTTATAGCAGCATTATTCACAATGGCCAAAAGCTGGAAGCAACCCAAGTGTCCATTGATGGATGACTAAATAAGCAAAATGTGGTCTATCCATATAAAGGAATATTATTTGACCGTAAAAGGCAAGGACATTATGACACAAACTACAACTTACGTCAAGCTGCAACTTGCTGGATGAAACTTGAGGACAGTATGCTAAGTGAAATTAGCTAGACACAAAAAGACAAGCACCATATGCTTCCATTTCTTCGAGGTATGTGGAATAGTCAAAGTCATAGGGACAGGAAGTAGAATATGGTGGTTACTAGGGACTAGGGGTAGCAGGTAATGGGGAAATATGGTTTCATGGGTATAGGGTTTCACTTTTACCAGATGAACAGTTCTGGAAATGGATGGTGGTGGTGGTTGTACAACAATGTGAGAGTACCTAATGCTGATGAAATATATACTTAAAAATGGTTAAGATGGTATTATGTTACAAAATGCATATCAAAATTTTAAAAAATTTAGAAAATTTTAAAATTGGAAAAAAATTGTCTGTGTGAATTGTTTCCTTGTCTACTATTGAAGTCAAAATAAAAAGAAGTAGACATGAACCAAAATAAAAATAGAGAGATTAATCTCTAAATACAGCATTTTATTTGGGAAGAAAGAATTGAAATTCATGGCATACACACAGACAGAGTGGTCTTCCGAAGACGGTACGCCTGAAGAACCAAGAGTAGTTTGGGGGTTTCATAAGAAAGGGAAACGTGACATGTGTTCTTGGGAGAAAGTTCACTGGTATTAGCAAAGCCCTGGGAACTGCAGGCTCTGACTGGTGCGCCATGAAGGTGGGCAAAAGCCATGAAGGTAGTCCCTGAGTTGCAGCAAGTTAGCTCAGCAGCTATGTATACAACTGGCCTCAGGTTACAACCAGCAGCTTCAGCAGCCAGACTTGTAGAGGTGTACATTCTTGGAGCAATGTTATGTGTCCTGAGTGCTTTCCCCTACTGGTTGTTTCTCCTCCTCCTCCTCCTCCTCCTCCTCCTCCTCTTCCTCCTCCTCCTCCCTCTTCCTCTTCTTCTTTTTTTTTTTTTTTTTTTTTGACAGAGTCTTGCTGTCACCCAGGCTGGAGTGCAATGGTGCGATCTTGGCTCACTGCAGCCTCTACTTCCAGATTCAAGTGATTCTCCTGCCTCAGCCTCTCAAGTAGCTGGGACTACAGGCATGTGCCGGCACACCTGGCTAATTTTTGTATTTTTAGTAGAGATAGGGTTTCACCATGTTGGCCAGGCTGGTCTTGAACTCCTGGCCTCAAGTGATTTGCCTGCCTCAGCCTCCCAAAGAGCTTGGATTACAGGTGTGAGCCACGGTGCCCAGCCTCCCCTCCACCCCGGATTTCTTGACTGTTTTAGTTGGGTATGACAAGAATGATCCACTTTCTGTGATCAGCTTTCGCACTGCTGACACCCGGTTGCTGATCTAAATGACGCTCTCACTGTGCAAAAGGTTAGGCAGCAGCCAGGAGATATTTCTGGGCAAGAGAGAACATCATATAGCCCACTTCACCTGTCGGTCTGGATGGCCCTGCAGGAGGAGGAATGTGTGTGTCTTCCCAGGCCCTTCCTGGTAGCCGGTGAGAAGAGGACCCGCCTAGACAGGAAAGTGTAGCCCTGCCTTTCCAGGATAGGCAGGAAGTTCAGGCCACCTTTCTTTACTCCTTCTTTTCACCTGCTTGCTGTGTACTCCCTGGCTCAACACTCAATAGCCCATCCTTTTCATGTCTGTCAGGGGAGAAGCAGAAAGGCTCAACTACGTGGGCCTAAGTCACGCGGGCTCCGGAGATCCTGGATGACTGGTGCAGACTCCTCACTCAAAGCAGAGTGGGAAGGTAACCCCTTTCTGGAGAGGACAGACAGATCTTGGAATTGTTTGACGTGGTTATGTGATATCTGACTCAGTCTCCAGTGAGTCCCCAGATGGAAATTGAGTCTGGGGACTCAGGAAATTGTCACCATCTATGACAATTTCCACAAGTGTCTTGTTATTTGTAATAGATCCCTGGAAGCACACAATTACTTATTCATTCAAAGAGCATAAATGGGACCCCACAAGTATAGATCTGGTGGAAACTGACCTGGTGTTGCCTTCCAGCAGCTTCCAGTCCAGAGGAGGAAACCAACATGGGACAAGCAGTGACACACAGCAGGGAGGGCTCCAGGGACAGAGGGCAGGAGAGACATTTAGTGATGCATAAATTGAGACCTGAAGATTAAACAAAGTTGGCGAGGCAAACGGGGAAGTGGGGCAAAAGGATTCCAGGCAGAGGGACAGCATGTGCAATGCCTAGGGGTCTCCAGGGCAGGGAGCATTTGAGGAGCCCAGAGAGAGATGTAGAGTTTGGGCGGAGTGTGGAGTGTGAGGGAGGAGGGGTGAGAGCTGGGCCTGGCTGGGGAGGGCCTGTTGTGTGAAGTTCGGTGTGTTCCTTGGGTGACAGGAAGGCCCTGCAGGGTCTGAGGTAAGGCTGCTATGCAACTGGCTTGGACGTTCCATCCAGTGAGGGGACGCAGCCACAGCTGGTTGGCATTTGGCAGGTTGGCAGCCTGGGTTCTCAGTATCACCTAACGGGCAGCTGTCCAGCCTTGCTGCCTCCCTGTGCTGGCTCGCTTCCCTGTCCAGCCAGTCTGGGGAGGAAGAGGCTGTTTGAATTGCTTCATCATCCAGGGGCCTCTGAGCCCAGAGCCATATGGTGACCTCAGCACCTGCTGTATGGAAGCATGTGGAATTCCAAGGGATTCTGACTTAGCTGACATCTGATTGCTTTGAGCAAGTCCACCTGGAGCAGCATCTCTGTGACCTGGTGTGGCAAAGTGTTCCCCAGGACCGTGTTCCTTTATGCTTTTGACTAAGACCCAGGGCTGATGAGAACATGAGGTCAGTGTAATTATGCTGGAGTCACTACGCAGCCCACCGTCCTCCCCGACGTATACACCCAAGGTCCGGTCCACCTCAGAAGGTGGGCATGGCTGCCATGCTCTAAGGACTAAGAGGTTCTGCTTCTGTAAACAGCAGATGGTCCTTTGATGGGACTTGCAGACATGGCTTAGAGAGGGGAGAGCTGAGGCCAGGAGAGGCAACAGAGCTCATCTGTCTACTCCAGTGGTTCCCAGATGTCACTCATTTACCATGCTCACATCTTTGAATATGCTATTTTGCTGATTTTTTTCTTTACTTGATTCACTTAAAATTGTTTGAGATGATGGATATGTTAATAACACTGATCTGATCGCTATATATTATATGGATCAAAACATCATCATGTACCCCATAAAATGTGTACAGTTGTGTGTCAATTTTAAAAATGCTAAATTAAATGTACTAATTTAAAAAAGACATTGTATTATTATATGCAATGAAAAATATTTTCACTTTTCATCAATGGAAGTAAAAAAATAAAGCCTAAATATTAAGGTTGCCCACATACCTCATAACATTATCTCATGTTCCACCAGCAGGAAGCCCACTTTGGGCTTTTGTTTGGATCCAAGAGCACTTGGGTGAAGCCCCTGACACTCCATGGGGGAACCAGAGCCACACCCACATTCCCATACACAGCAGGGCTGATGCTGCCCTGAAGCTGCAGGAGTCCATGGTTGTGGCCTGGGGTGGTGGGCCCTACAGAGGGCAGCCAACCAGCAGGTGAACTGGTCTGGGAAGACATCCAGGGAGTGGGGCTCCAGCGGCACCTAAGGACAGTGGGGTTATGCAGAGCTGAGAATATGCCTTGCTGAGGTGGGAACTGAGGGGCCTGGTGCCAGGGGGACTGGTGGGCATCTGGAGAAGCTGGCAAAAGGGCCACAAGGAACAAGGGACCTGGGAACCCTGGGGTCTGACCTTGGTCCCAGGGGATGGAAAGTCTAGGATGGGTTTGAGTTTGGTGTGTTTGCCTCTTGGAAGGATGATTCTGATGAGGGGATGGGGATCAAGGGAGATGATCACTCTAGTGCAGATCCAGCTGAGGGCCGACAGGGTGAAGATGGGGGTCACAGGACCCGCCATGAGTAAGTGGTCCAAGAGGGAGAGATGCTAGATCTCCTGGCTCCCATCCAGGCAGCAGGGCTGTGAGAGGCCACTCATGAAAGCAGAGATGAGAAGGGCAGGGTGCAGGGGAGCCCTTTATGCGGGCAGTGCCTGCAGGAAAAAGTTACACTGCAATTTCAGAAACTTCATAGAAATGACCTCTCCCATACCAGATACAATGACAAGCTGTGGCTCTTCCTCTGTGGCCTTCTGCACTACAGGATGCTCCTCTACCTATCTCTGCCTCTGCCAGGTGACCCCCTGCTTCCTTTCCACCCTCTGAGCACTCTCTCCCGGCCCGTGGATTGGATGCTCTTCCTCAGGGTTCAGCGCCGCTGTCTGCTCCTCTCAATCCCCACACCATGGCTGGGTCCTCCAGCCCTTCATCAGACCGAGATTTGCTCACCGATGACACGCTCTAAGGGCTAAGTGACTCCAGTTTTCCATGCAGCAGATGGTCTACTTATGGGCCATGGAGATGGAGAGGGTGGGAAATGGAGAGTGTGGGGGATGGAGAGAGTGGAGATGGAGAGTGTGGGAGATGGAGAGTGTGGGAGATGGAGAGGGTGGGGGATGGAAAGGGTGGGGGATGGAAAGGGTGGGGGATGGAGAGGGTGGGAGATGGAGAGGGTGGGAAATGGAAACGGTGGGAGATGGAGAGGGCGGGGGATGGAGAGGGTGGGAGATGGAGAGGGTGGGAGATGGAGAGGGTGGGGGATGGAGAGGAGTGGGAGATGGAGAGGGTGGGGAATGGAGAGGGCGGGGGATGGAGAGGGTGGAGATGAAGAGGTGGGAGATGGAGAGGGTGGGGGATGGAGAGGGTGGGAGATGGAGAGGCGGGGGATGGAGAGGGTGGGAGATGGAAAGGGCAGGGGATGGAGACAGTGGGGATGCAGAGGGCAGGGGATGGAGAGGGCGGGAGATGGAGAGGGCGGGAGATGGAGAGGGTGGGGGATGGAGAGGGTGCGGGATGGAGAGGGTGCGGGATGGAGAGAGTGGGAGATGGAGAGGGTGGGAGATGGAGAGGGTCCCATGTCCATCTCCAGCCTGTCTTGCTCTTGTGCTTCACACCCATGGCCTCTTCTTATTCTCATTGCTAAGACTTTCAGGTTCTTCAAACTCAAAATGCAAAGTGGCCACCCCAAGACTTGCTGCTCACAATCACCGTGACTGATGCCCACCACCTACTGCTCCAGCCATGCACTGGGAAAAACTCTTGGCCTGCTCCTCCGTGCCCCAAGACGTCAAGCAAAACAGCCCATCAGTGCTGCCTGAAGATTATCTTTTCAGTCCAGTCCCTTTCCCACGTGCCTTGCCCAGCCACAATGCCTCTCAGCACAGATCCCTCGAGGCTCCCCTTCCCCAGTCTTGCTTCATGCCACACTGTACATTGGGGGAACTCCCAAAACCCTCCCATGGTTCTGTGCTGCCCTAAAGATGAAGCCCATCCTCCTCAACATGGCCACAAGGCCCCCAGCAGGCAGCAGAAGGCTTGGGGACCCTGTTGGAGCCTCCCAGGGTACACCGTTTGTCCCCTATCATCATGCATGGTGTATGGCTGCATTTGCCCTGTGCTTGTCTCCTCTGCTCTCTAAGTGATCTAAGGGCTGTCCTTGTCACTCTTGTTCACTCCAAATCCCTGGATCTCTCACAATGCCTGGCACACCAAAAATATTGTCAAATAAATACATGATCAAGGAGAGCTAACACAGGAGCCCTCTGCATCACCTCCTGTGCCCTGGTGCCAGGTGGGCGTGACATGCCTTCCTGTAGGCGCCTTTGGAACCCAGCCTGAGTTCAGCTTTATAAGGAAGATAGGACAGCCCAGACCTGACAGAGATGGGTCTAGAATCAGGAAAAGTTGAATTCAAGTACAGCAGGGTGGGCTTGACCCAGTCACAGGACCTCCAGTGACATGGGATCATTGGATTTTGCAAGATAGTGAATGTCAGGGAGTCCCACAGTGGCACCATGAGGAGTCAACCCACAGTTAATTCCTCCTCTCACTTTCTCTTTCTCAGCTCTTTGCAGACATAGCATCTTGTTCACACTGTTAAAATACTGCACTTTCGGCCGGGTGAGATGGCTCATGCCCGTAATCCCAACACTGTGGGAGGCTGAGGCAGGTGGATCACTTGAGGTCAGGAGATTGAGACCAGCCTGGCCAACATGGTGAAAGCCCATCTCTACTAAAAATACAAAAATTAAATAATAAATTAAAAATAAATAAAATACTGCACTTTCAAAATGGTTTGCTTTGACCATTTTACCAATGAGGAAACTAGCTTACATGGGAGGGCTGGAGGCAAACCTTTTTTTTTTTTGCCAACATCCAAGTGGGATGCCTCCTCCCAGAGCAACCCTGGATTTTCCCTCAGGCCATGGGAGGACCCATTGTGATGGGCACTGGGCTGGTCCTACACTATGCCTGGCCACCCCAGCTCAGCGGACACGTGACTCTTTCTCCATGCTCATCCTTCATGTTTCTTCATCATCACCCAGAGCTCCCAGACCTAACAGCTTGCTGCTAGTGGCACGCAGGTGTTCAGAGGCTCAGAAATTATACTTTGAGCTACTTTGGCCATGTTATGTTCCTTGTGCTCCTATGGACCACACACTGAAGGAAGTAGAAGCAGAGAATGTCAGAGCCAGAGGGACCCTAGGAGCCATCAGTGTTCACTCCTCTTCTCTCCTGATGGAGAAACTGAGGCCCAGATATCTGAACCAGGGTGGGAGTCTTTTCCTGACTCCCCCTCCCTTGCTCTTCCTGCACCCGGGCTGCCTTCCCGGCTCCTTTATGAAGCACCAGACTGCCCTGGCCTGTGGGGTTGGGGAGAAGGAAAATCAATAGAGACAATAATGGGCCAGGCTCTTTCTGACCTCTGAGGAGTCCAGCAGGAGAGGGCTGTGTCTCTCCCTCCAGCCAAATCAGCATTCAGAGGGAACTTGGCAGGGAATCAGCCTCCCAGCCATGCCGCCTGAGTCATGAAGCATGGTGCTGCCTTGGTGATCATGCTTGAGAACAGGGATTGACCAGCATGTTGAGCAGGTGTGCAGGTGGTGAGGTGGGGGCCAGGGTACCTGTCTGTCCACTGTGAGACTGCCAGGTTGCAGGCCGCCCCTGGGGTGGTGGGGGCTCTTTCTCCTGCCAGGTTCTACCTCTTCACCATATACCACCTCCCCTTGCTTTTTCCCTCCTCCTCCAGCTTTGCCCTCTCTCCTCCCCCTCTGATCCCTCACTGTCCTTTCCTACTGCTCCCAGCCTGGGCTGTCCAGGTCATATGGAATTGCATTTAGGAGCCGCTGTCCTTTGGGGATTCCTCTGATACTCTTCATTGAGCATCTGCTCCTTTCTCCTGGGCGCAGGTTGTGCACTGGCCTTTGCCTCCTCCACTGTCTGAATGAGGAGCTCCAGGTGCGGCAGGCTGTACTCCATTCCCCAGCACCATGGGGGGTTCTCCGAGTCCCTGGGCAGAGGCAGGGATGGGGAGGGGAGGGTGATGGGGAGCCTTCAGGAGTTGAAGCTAACGGAAGGAGTAGGAGTAGGGCAATGTGGTGATTTGGGAGGGAAGTGGGCCAGATGGGACTGTGGCCAGGCCCTGGCCAGCGGGTAGGTGTAAAGAATGGAGGCCCTGGGTAATGCAGCTCCTGGGCAGAGTGGGTACTCTGTGCTTGTGCGTGGGGGGAGGAGTGGGAGGCAGACTCCCACAGGTGGTCAGAAGCCAGGGTCCTGGCTCAGGGCTCTGTCCATTTCCACCAGCTCTGGGCTCCCCAGGGCTGGCTCCATGGTGCAGATCTGCCTAACCGTCCTATAGCGCCTTATCAGCCCCTTGCCTGGGAGAGGGAGGAGAGAGCTTGGTCAGTTTGTTCATGCTGCTGTTGGCATTTCCGGAGCAAGCTTTGCAGGTGTCTGTGTCCCCTGGAGTCAGTTCACTGACTCCGCTGTCTCTGCTGAGGGAGAGTAGAGAGCCACGCGGTGCAACCTCAGCACTAACTGTGGCCCCATGCCCAGTTCAGTCTGGCTCTGGAAGCTTTCTCTCTGGGGTATGTCTCACCACACTGAGCACACAGCAGGCCTGGCAGGCAGGTGCTGCTCCCAGTGAGCTGGTGCAAGGCGCCTTCTGAGGGCAGAGTGAGCTCATGCCCTGAAACATCTGCAGAGAGGGAGTTAGGGGTCCTTACTCTAGGGGCTGTTTCAGCTGGAAGTTATCCAGTCTCATCAAACTTGCTCATCCAGTAGGCCTGGGAGAGTGAGGGAGGTGAGGCTGCGGGTCGGGGAGAGGAGTGAGAGAGGACTTAGGACCAGAGAGGGAGAAACTTGCATTTCATGACAGACCCAGGCCCGGAAACCAGGCCTCCTGGCCTCACCAGAGAATGCCCTTTGTCTAGTAAATAAACAAACTAGGTAAATACTGGCAACAGCTAACTGAGCACCTGGTGCCCTTGAGGCCATCGTGGGGGCCCAGAGGAGCCCAGGCTGAAAGGGGAGAGTGGGGACGGCACTAGCAAAGGCCAGAGGGACAGGTCAGGCCATGGAGAAAATGCAGCATGTTGATTTTATTACCCTCTCTCTTCCTTTTTTTTTAAAAAATGAATGTATTATTCAGGCCCGTGGCATATTTACAGACCTACCCCGAAGTTGTTAGGAGAGTTGAAGGAGATAATGGAATGAAAATGCTGTGAAAATGTGATAGACTCTACAAATGTTAGTCCTTATTATCACCTTATTATCAGGCTTATTATCCTCACACCTGGGTATTATTGAGGCTGATAAAATGACAGCACTGGAAGGGATCCCACAGGTCACCCAGACCATCCGCTGCCTCTCAGCCAGGGTTGGGTGGGGTGAGAACAGCATCTTGGAGGGAGGTCCTCTTTAAGAAAAAGAGCGAAAACTACAAGCAACATTAATACAGAAACGAAGATTTATTCAGAATGAGAAATCACAACAAATTATACATTTCAAAAAGCTGAAAGTTGATATATAGACATCACAAAAACCCAGAAAAGAATAAAAATATATTTTATAAACAATTATTGATCCTCTGCTGGCACTCATCTACAATATTTTTACCTTGCATGTTTTGGCTGTATGTTCTCTGATTTCTTCACAGGACAATAATTTTGTGTTATCATTTTCTATAGGGAGAAGAAAAGGTAATTCCGTCTTTCTTGTAAACATGGTTGGTCCAAGTTTGGTTTTTCATCCTCAGTAGTTTGAAAACGTGCATCTTTTGGCTTCTTTGCTTGGCGTTGGTAATGTCACACCTCAGCCATTCTCTGTCCAGCTGTGTGAGCTCCTGATCAGCCTCCCAGGCCTTTGTCCCTCAATTCCCCCTCAGCCGCAGCAGCTCAGTCACAGCCTTGCCCACATGGGCACCTGCCCCTTGCCTGCCTCTGCTGCTCCAGTCCTGGGGTAGGGGATAGAGTGACCTCTGAGTGGGACGCTGAGCAGGGTCTTATTGGCTCTTTCTTCCCGGAGTTGAAGTGTGTGGAGCTTTGGTGAGTGAGGCCCCCCAGAAACACGTGGGAGACCTGCCATTGAAAGTGGGGTGTACCTGTAGTCCAGGACCCTGCTGGGGAGTGGTGTGTCATCTTTGCTGGGGCAATATGCCCTGCTGAGGCCACTGTGGCCTCCCAGCCAGCTCTCAAGTATAATGCATTCAGGCACAGAAAGGCCAGTTTTGGGTGTAGGGCCATGAGGTGTGGGCTCTGGTGGCCTCATGGTCAGTCCCCCTCTGGTCCTGGGTTAGCATTTCCCAGAGGGGCCTGGGATGCCCTGTAAAAAGAGGCTCCCTGGTTGTCTTAGTTCAGGCTACAAAGTACCTTAGACTGGGTGGCTTATAAACAACAGTCATTGATTTCTCATAGCTTTGGCGGCTGGAAGTCTGAGCTGGAATGCCAGCACCATTGAGTTCTGGTGAGGGCCCTCTTCTGGGCTGTAGACAGCCAACTTCTTCTATCCTTGCATGGTGGAAAGAGGGCAACAGAGCTCTCCGGTCTCTCTTAAAACGTTGGTAATCCCATTCACAAGGGCTCCACCCTCATGACCTAATCACCTCCCAGAGGCCTCACCGCCTAATGCCCTCATTTTGGGGATTAAATCTCAACATATAAATTGGGTAGTGGGGGACGCGATACATTCAGTCCATAACATGTGGGAGACCCTATATTACCATTACCATGTTAAATGCTCTGAGAAGCCCTTCGGTAAAGAAACCTGATTGGGTGAATGAAACTTTCCCCCAAAGTTTCCCACAGAACCCTTCTTTCATCCAACATGTATTAATATCTCGCATTTAAGAAAACACTGTCACAAAGAGACTTCCTGAGAGAGAAGTAAGGGTAATGAAGGTCCCAGACCCCACAGGAGACCCCACAACTGGTTTCCTCCTCGGGATATAAGACGTTTTTGTGGCACATCTTTCTCAGTGATGTTACATTCAACTCGGGCTAGAAGGAGCCTGACACTCACTGGACACGGGCTTGAATTGGATTTAATTTAACATAACCAGGCCGGGCATGGTGGTTCACGCCTGTAATCTCAGCACTTTAGGAGGCCAAGGTGGGCGGATTGCTTGAGCTCAAGAGTTCAAGACCAGCCTGGGCAATACAGTGAGACCCCATGTCAATTAGAAGAAAAAAAAAAAGAAGAAGAAGAAGAAGGCCAGGCACGGTGGCTCATGCCTGTAATTCCAGCACTTTGGGAGGCTGAGGTGGGCGGATCATGAGGTCAAGAGACGGAGACCATCCTGGCCAGCATGGTGAAACTCTGTCTCTACTAAAAATATGAAAATTACTTGGGCGCGGTGGTACACGCCTGTAGTTCCAGCTACTCGGGAGGCTGAGGCAGGAGAACTGCTTGAACCCAGGAGGTGGTAGTTGTAGTGAGCCGGGATCGCGCCACTGCACTGCAGCCTGATGACAGAGCGAGACTCTGTCAAAAAAAAAAAAAAAAAAAATGAAAATAATTTAACATAACTTTTCAAGTTAGTTAAAGAAAACCTAGCTAGGCCCTACTAGGAGTGGAGGGAGCTTGGGTAAACTGGGGCAAGAGGGGCATCCAAGCATGGAGGACAGGGATACTGTTCAGAGTTTAGAAAAACTGAAGACAGAAAATCAGAACTTGGGCTGGGTGAGGTGGCTCACACTTGTAATCTCAGCACTTTGGGAGACTGAGGTGGGCATATCACTTGAGGCCAAGAGTTCAAGACCAGCCTAGCCAACATGGCAAAACCTCATCTCTACTAAAAAATACAAAATGAGCTGGGCACGGTGGTGCATACCTGTAATCCCCACTACTTGGGAGGCTGAGGTGGGAGAACTGGTTGAACCCAGGAGGCCGAGGTTGCAACGAGCCGAGATTGCACCACTGCACTCCAGTCTGGGTGATGAAGGGAGACTCTGTCTCAAAAAAAAAAAAAAAAAAAAAATTAGAAATCACTACCTAAAAATCAACTGCTTCAAGCACAGGGCAGTCCATACAGCCTCAGACTTACCACTGAGAATCCGGACAAGCCATGCTTTGAGTGGCTGAGCTCCAGTCATAAAGACTAGGCCTTCCCAGAGGAAAGATGTGCAGGTATAGGAGACACACACAAGTTAACCTGTAGCTTTGGGGGTGAAAGGCCCTCTAGGGATTTATATGTGGATAACAGGAGAGGGGAAAGGAAGGACTGGTGCAGAATTCATGAAAAGCCGCTTGACCCGGTATGAGAAATGGATGATGTGATGGACATCAAGCAGACACCACAGGTCGTTATTTTAGCTCTCTGGAATCTTGTAGAAAGCATTATTCAGCTCCTGACTTCCCTTAAGAATAACAATTACCCATGGTACATTTGCACCTTTGGAAAGATCTGAACAAAATGGGCCTAATAAATGGCAGGTGGATAAAGTTGGTACATAGGGAACAGGTTAAAAAGTTCTAAAAAGCCTCCTGCTTCCAGCAGAGATAGCCATAGTTCATATAAATGGCCATCAGAAAGGAAACACTGTAGAAGCTGTAGGGAACAGGCTTGCAGATAAAGCTGCTAAGCAAGGCTCTATGAAGGAAGAAGTTAAACTGTTTAGCCTAAACCCAGGTATCCCTAAGGTGGCATTATAACCTCAGTTTTCTAAGGAGGAGGAGGAAAAACTGGGCAAAATAGGGGCCACTCAAACTAAGGATGGGAGGTGGATGCTCCCTGATGGGAGAGAAATAATAAGCAAACCCATAAGAGAATCAATGTCTATACTGTATAAGGAAGTCACTGGGATCCCCAGACCATATGTGATGCAATACTCAAGAATTAGGGGTGTATAGGGATTTATACCCCTGCTAAACAAGTGTGTGGGGGTTGTGTAAACTGCCAGAGAATGAACAAACTGGTAGTTAAAAAACAGACTACCGGGCCGGGAGCGGTGGCTCAAGCCTGTAATCCCAGCACTTTGGGAGGCCAAGACGGGCGGATCACGAGGTCAGGAGATCGAGACCGTCCTGGCTAACACGGTGAAACCCTGTCTCTACTAAAAAAATGCAAAAAACTAGCCGGGTGAGGTGGCGGGCGCCTGTAGTCCCAGCTACTTGGGAGGCTGAGGCAGGAGACTGGCGTAAACACGGGAGGTGGAGCTTGCATTGAGCTGAGATCCGGCCACTGCACTCCAGCCTGGGTGACAGAGCGAGACTCTGTCTCAAAAAAAAAAAAAAAAAAAGCCCAAAAAAAAAAAAAAAAAACCCAGACTACGGAAGAAGACCTCCTGGGTTAAGGCCATTTCAAAGCATTCCCATATTTAGGCAGGACTACTAACCTTCCTATTGTGGAAATCAAGAACCAATTTTTAAGAAATTATGTACTGGCCATATCCTCCACCCTGTCATCCCTTAAGTTAAAAGAACTTCTAACTCAAACCCTGCCTCTTAAGTTCACAGCTCACCACTTCCAGCCTGGCATCTCGGTGCTAATTAAGACTTGGAAAGAAGACCAGCTCCACCCAAGCTGGGAAGGCTCCTGTCAAGTGCTCCTGATCACTAAGACAGCCATAGGAACAGCTGAATGGGGGTAAACACATGACACTCGGTCAAAACACTGATAAAAGAACTCCCAGATGGAAGGGGAAAGGGTAGATGGGAAGTGTATAAATCACCTAAGGAACGCTTAAAGCTAACTCTAAGGAAAACCTAGAAGGGAGCTATAAGCTGGCGCCATCATTGGGGGCGAAAATGTTTAGGATTAATCCTAACACAAGGGGTAAAAGGAGACCTAAAAATTAAATAGGGCCCAGTACTAGGGGTGAAAAATAGGGAATATCCAATCAAACTAATAGTCAACATGATTAGAACCTCCACCCCTAAGACCAGACAATAAAGTTCAATGCCTGCCAAATCTTACATTGAGGGAATTTAGGAAACCAAAGGCAGCTGTCACAAGCAAACAAATATCTATGTCTTGAAACAGGTCACTATTAGGGAAAGCCCTGTGCTAGCTGGAGTGAGGTCTGATGGACCACCCAGTGTCAAAGCTGGGTAAGTCATTCTTCTAAATACAAACTCTTAAAAAATAAAATACATTTGTATAAGGGCCCTACACCACCTAACTGTAGAAAATTAAAATGTGATCCTATATTAATTACCATAAACAATCCAGCTACTCTAGACCAGGAATTTTAGAGGTATGGATTAGGAATAAATATCTCAGGAAGGGATCCCATGGGATGACTAGCTTTTAGGCTAGTCACCAACTCCACTCCAAGCCCACTCACGATTACTATAACCCCCTATCACACTACTTCCTTTAATTCACCAAACAATAACTCTAAAAAAGTAAAAATAATTAAGGTGATTAACTTAAGGCAAACTTCAGAAATTAAGACTGGATATGGGATGTAAATGCCTGGGTCGAATGGGTCAAATTTTCGGTACTAGCTCTCAATAAAGGTGACTGTTATGCATGCTCTGCTGGGCAGCTTCAGGCACAGGTAGTTCCGTTTCCACTTGGAAGGGATACCAGTCCCAAAGGAATGCGTTGTATGTTGGCTCTATACCAGGACAGGGATGCATGGGGTAATAAGATCTACAAAAGTCTATCACTGCTCTTTCCTGCATTGTGGAGGTCAGTTCCTAAAGCAATCCCTTCGTTCTCCATAGGAAATATAAACCACTCCTCTTGTCTCTCTAGGCAGGTGCAGAGTTCAACTCGCAACTTGTACCCACATTCTAAACGTTACTGGTAAGTCAAACAAAGGCAACTACGTGGCTCTTCATATACCCCTGCTAATGTCTGGTGGTATTGTGGGAAAAGGAACCTCTGCGACCTGTTACTGTCCAACTGAAGTGAGACTTGTGCCTTAGTTTAACTGGTCATTCCATTCACCTTGGCATTCCATAAAATTCCCAAAAATCCACATGGCCACCAAAGTTGGAGAGATCTAATAAATTCCTTTAATCCCAACATTTATATTAACTCAATAAGAGCCACTAAAGGAGTACCTAATGAATTTCAGGACTAAAGGACACAAAAATAAATGTGGAAATGGGACCAGTAGAGGTAAAAAGAAAAAGAGGAGGGAATTGAAGGAAATAATGTATACAGCCGTCCATTTCCAAAACAAAGTGCCTTAAATGGGCTTAGGATAGCAAACTACAAAAGAAACTGAATATACTAGGTCCCTGCTTGAATAGCTAATGCCTGCTTGTCAGCCTCCCCTTCCCCCTACCACCCCACTTAGTTGCCGTCACCGGAACCAAAATAGTTTGGTCTAAAATAAAAGTTTACTAGTCTGCAAAATAGCTCACTTTGTCTGTTCTTATCAGTCTGCCCAGCTACTTAGGTCATAAATCAAATACTTGAAGAGCCCCTGAGCTAACTAGGATTGCAATGCATTGTGGGCTGCAACAAAATGTAGCAAGACAACCCTAAAGAAAACACCTAAAGCCCCTGCCTAACAATCGATAGGTGGCATCTGTCCGGGAAAATTGCAACCCTATAGTACTCAGCCTATGAAGAACGGCGGGGAAGGACCTGCAAGCTAGGGGATAAATTGCTTGTTAAAACTGTGCTGGGTGTGCCTGCGTGCCAAACACACAGTCTTGCAAAGCTGTCATTAAAAGTCTCACTTTGCTGTTCTCTGGGTCTCTAAGTCCATTCTTTCGGTTTGAACAGTTAAGTTTGTTTCTCATCGTTTGAATGCTTATTTTTGTACTAAATGTTGTATTAATCTTATGTTTGCTGCCTTATTTAATTCTCACAACAAACCTACAAAGCAGTGGTATTCTTTCCATTTCATGGATGAAGAAACTGAGGTTTGCAGAGGTTAAGCAACTAATGCAAGCCAAATGGGTAGTGGATGATGGAGTGGGCTGTGAATTCAGGTTTTCTTGTATCACCTGACCACAGGCTAAATGACAAGGGCTGCTCTGGGGCCAACGACAGCTCATAAGACCCAGAACCCATGCACACCTGTCAGGGCAGAGAAATTGAGTCTGTTTGGAAGCCAACTTAAGCCTTAGGAATATAGCCTTTAGAGCAAACGGTTTTAACCCAGGTCAGCAGATGGAATTCATGGGGTCTATGAACTTGGATGAGAAACACTTCCGCGTCATTTTCACTAACCTTTCACTGAATTTAGCACCTCCCTCACCTATCACATAGGCAATAAATCAGTGTTGGCCAGACCTGTAACTTTGCCATTGAAAGAAACTACAGATATCTGCATTTCACATTACAGTGTTTACCAGTATCTCAAAATACAGTTTATGCAATTTGTCATGACTTTGCATTTATAATGGTTATTAGACCTGCCGTAGACTTTGTTATTTGTTACTCATAATATACATATATATATAATTACATTATGTATTAGTTTTCAAAAGTGTTTTGATAACTGTGGTTTAACAGAATTCATTGGTTTTATTTTATGCACTTAAAAATATTCTTCTAGGAAAGCCTCCATACACCCCACCAGACTGTCAGGGGACTCCAGGTACAGAACAGTTTCGATGCCCTGACTCAGCAAGAGTGGCTGAGCCAAATCCTGACTGTATCATTTACCAGCTGGAGGACATTAAGTTCTATAGCCTCGTGGGATGTCTCTCCTAAATCAGGGTTCCTCAGCCTTGGCCCTGTTCATGTTAGGGCTGCATAGTTCTTCGCTGGGGATGGTATGGGGGTGGTTGGGGCTAGCCTGTGCACTGTGCGATGTGTGATATTCCTGGCCTTGACCCACAAGATGCAATAGCACCCCATCCCCCAGTTGTGACAACCCAAAATGTCTCCCCCAGATGTTGTCACATGCCCCTGTGGGCAAGACGGCCCAGCTGAGAACTGCTGTGCTAGATGTGCAATGTGATATTCGAGGATTCTTGGGAGTTCACTGGGATCATGCCTCCACGCCTGAGTGCTCAATGAGGTGCTCTATCCTGTTTTTGTTAGGACAGCAGATTTCAGTAAGGTCAGGGTCAAGAGGGACTGGTCTCTCAGCCTGAGAGTCCACAAGAAAGTCCCTCTGGAGTGCTGGCAGCCCGCACCATGGCGATTCCAACTGGGAGTCCAGGGGAGCCCAGTCCTGGAGAGCTGACGATGGGATGGAGAAGAACAGTGACTCATGGGTGCCTATGGGTGCCCCAGATCTGAAAGATAGAGAGCAGGGGCTAACCCCAGACAGGCAGGCGTGTGTGTAAGATGCCTTCTCCAACCTCAGGGGACTCTTGGTTCTTTCAGAGCCAGAAGAACGAGGATGGTAGGGCCGCAGGCTGCCCTAAAGGATGGTGCAGTGCTGCAGGAGATGAAGAGAAAGGGGCATGTTTAAATTCCTTTGGAGTACTGAAGGGGAAGTAACAGAATGGTGAGAGCAGCTCCTGGTTTTGAGTGGTGACACCATGCCAGATGCCATTCTAAGCAGTCTATGTCATCATGGTACTTAATTCTTACAGCTAACTAGGAGGTAGATGCTGTCAATGTCCTCATTTGGCAAGGCTCTGAGGCTTAAATGTCCACTGTCTTGCCTGACTTTGCTTCTGTAAATGACAGAACTGAAATTTAAGCCCAGGTGTGTCTAATTTCAGTGCCCATGAGTTAAACCAGTAGGTAGCACTGCCCAAGTGCCATTCCAGATACCCAGAAAACCCAAAGCTGATATTACTAAACAAAGGTTAGGGGCCCGGGAGAAACTACGGAGGTCAGAGCACTCTTAAGAGACTGGAGGGGCTCATCTGGGACAGTGACAAAAATGGAGGAGAAGGTGGGCCTTCTGTGGACCTCCTGTGACCTATGGACTTGTGAATTTCTTGTCTTGTGAATTCCGTACTGATGTTAGACAAGCATCTGGATCAATTACTAAACCTATGTCTCATCAGCCCTTAGATGCCAAATGCATGGTTGATAAGAACATTGTAATTTTTTGACTTTTTAGTAATAGCCATTCTGACTGGTGTGAGATTGTTCTGTATTTTTATTCTAAACAAATATTCTTTTTATAACAACAACAAAAGAATCACTGTAAGATCATAAGTTAACAAAGAACAAATCATGCCAGACCAACTTTGTTCTTCTTTATGGCTCTGCTCTCCTGATGGTTTGGGTGGGAGGTAGGGGTGGAGGGGAATCTGCAGATGGCTTTCCATAGAGCATCTGCTCCCAGCTCTCGTGATATCCGTGAGGATAGGTTTGGAAACATGAGCTAGACAATACCAGGGCAGGCTGCTTTCTGGTGGGTTAAAGACCTGTGCTCCAAGGGAACTGATTAGCCAATATGGGCTTAGAGGAATTCTCAGTGGCAAACCAGAGATGATTCAACAATCAGAATGAAAAATGTCACCGTGACATACTTGTGGAGAAAAGCAAACAGCACGAAGCAAGTAGATTTTCACTATATCTGAGATACCAGGGAGGGGAGCCAGTGTTACAAAATTGTCTGGATTTAATGATGATGGTAATAGCTAACACCTTTAAGTATGTACTCTGTGCCAGGTGTGGTTCTAAGCACTTTACACAAATTAGTTCCTTTAGCACCTCCCAACAACCCTACGAAGTAGGTTATATTATTTTCCACATTTTACAGTTGAGGAAACTGAAGCAGAGAATGATTTCATAGCTACCAGATGCCTGAGATTTAGAGTCCCATTTAGTTCTGAGATTGTATTGAAAGGTGGGGAAAGAGTGGCTTGGATGTGCACACAAAGAAGATAGTCACGATGTGCCAAGGGGCTCAGCTGTCCCTTTCTCTGGGAGATTTTCTCTACCTTCCAGGTGGAGTTAGCGGCCTCTCCTGTGTACTCGCAAGGCACCCCGTACATGGCGCTGTCCCTGCCCCTCCCTGAGGTCTATAATTTCCTATGTGCATGTCTGCCTCCCCTTTAGATTCATTTCATCTACATGGGACCCTCAGCTTTGAGCAGAGTGGCAATGCTGGGGTTTCCATAAGTGTTGGTAAGGGGATTGAAATGAATGTAAAGATTGTAGAGTATGAAGAAAAGATAGAAGGCCCTGGAGTCAGGGGGCATGTGTGCGTGACAAAATCTCCACCAAACGCCACAGGAGATGGGAGGATAGAAGGAAGAAGTTGTCATCCCCTGGAACATGGTATTGAGGGAACCTGTGGGATGGTCTTTCCCCAAGTCCTCGATGGCCTCGGGGGGAGAGACCATGGTATAGACCCACTGGCCTCTTATAAGTTTCTCCAGCCGCACAAGCCAAGAAGCCTATGAAGTCTACGGAGTTTCAAGTTCTGCACACTGGGTCGCTCTCCTTTCCCTTTTACAGTAAAGAGATCAAGAAGACAAGGAGGAAATGTAAACATATATTGGAAAGTATGTGGTATATTGACTAAAGTCAGTAGTTTACATTAGGTTTGGCTCTTGACTTTAGTTAATATTATATACCACATGTTGGTTAGTCAATTGTAACAGTTGTACCACACTAATGCAAGATGTTAAATTAAAAAAAGGTGTGTGTGTGTGTGAGCCAGAGAGAGAAAGTGAAAGGCAGAGACAGATGAGGTGTATGGGATCTCTATTTTTTTGAGCAATTGTTCCATAAACCTAAAATTGTTCTAAAAAGTAAAATATATTAATACAGAGATCTCTGTGATCGCACCTAGAGCATACCCAGGAAATGCTGCTGATGCACTCACAGGAATTGGAGAACTATACAGAGAAGGGCGCCCTCCTCAGTCCTTGGGGTAGACAGACGTAGAAACAGGCTCAGCCAACATCAAATGTAACGTGTTCACTTTCTTTCCACTTCCCTCCAATAAGTATGCAGTAGGTGAACATGCGCCACAGAATGGGAAATGCTACACAATTATTAAACACTTGTGGGCTAAATCAATCGAAGAGATTTATTTGGGCTTTTAGTTGCTTCAAGTCATTCTACTCAAGTGGACTCCAGGAGGGGTAGCCTTAGCACCTGCTTCTTCTGGCCAAGGACTAAATGGATTGGGGTCCTGAGCACAGTCACAGGAGGCCAGAATGGCTGTAACTGGTGTCTCTTGTCCTGATCAGAGGGTGAGGGCAGCTTCAGAGTTTCTAGAGTGTGGACCCCATCCTAAGGGGGCACTGGGATAGGGCTGCTCCTGAGCTGGGAGAAGGCAGTTGCTGAGGGGTAGAGGAGAAGGAGTGAGCAGCTGCTAAGAGAGCTGGCAGGAGTGGAGCTGGGTGATGTTTGACTCTGGATTACAAAAATTTTTTAAGCAAGCAAAGAGAATTTCCACCCTGCCAGAGCTGGGAGACCTTTGAGACCATCTCTTCCATCCTCTCACTCCATAGCTGAGAAAACGGGGCCTGGAGGGATCCCCCAGGGACCCAGTGGCAGTCCCATGCTAGGCTGGGCTGTCCCTGACTCCTAGGCTCATGCTTTGCAGACTGAATGGGCCTGCAAAACAGCTCTCAAGCCTGAGCAATTCTCCCATCTCACCCAAGTAACTCCTGCCTTGAGCCTTTTAATGGCTTCTCATTCTGAGAGGAACCACTTACCTCCCCTCCCATGGTATCTCAGGCCTTGACAGGCTGTCCTCATCTCTCCAGTCCCATCTCTCTCCCCTTCTACCTACCTCCCCACCCCCACCCAGCCTCCTCTCCATCCCCAATCCCGAGGCCCTGGAAGCACTGAACACCCCTATGTTTCCCACCCACCCAGCTGTCCTTTGTCTCTGGGACAGGATGTGTGCTCCTCCACCCCCAGTTGGTCTCCCACTCTGCCTGCTACCAGCAGGGCTGCCATTTCCAGGACAGCCTTCCCTGAAAGTCCAGGTCTAGGTCAAGTGTCCTGTAGTCCCTCGATTGTAGCTGTCGGCCTACCAGCCCTTATTTCCCACTGGGTCAGAGAACACAGATAGAGCCTGGCGCAGAGGAGGTGCTTCATAAATATTTATTGACTGAAACAGGGTCTATAAATACTTCTTATAGGCTACAAGCAGAAAGTATTAGTCTCAATTCCCTCAGTCTCCCTCTCATCGCCTTCCCCCACCTCTCTATGCATCTGCTGGGGTTAGGTTCCTTTTCCCCATGGCCCTGGAGAACCAGTGGGACAGGGCACCAGGGGCAGCCACAGTGGCTCTGAACACGTGGATGGGATGAGGCTCTAAGTACGGCAGGTTCATGGCTCCTATTCAGGTAGCTGGACTACTTCCTTGGCCATTTAAAACAAGGCATGACTGGTTTTTATCCCTGTGTGGAGATGGTACAAAGGCTGCTACAGCAGCTGAGCACGGCTGGTGGATGCACACACACTCTGCATTAAGTTTTATGCTTTCAACACCACCACGCTCAGTGTCTGCCCTCCCTGACAAGTGACTGCTGCTCTCCGGGGCTCTGCTCTGCCTGCCAGACCAGTCATCTTTACTGTGGTCTTTCCCCTTTATTGCCTTGGGAATGTATGGGCATTACTTTTTATGCTTTAAATCTAAAACAGATGATAAAATTAGGGAAGCAGGTTAGTGTTAATCTACAGGGTTGCCTGTGGAAATAATCTGAGTCCTTCAGAGTCATTGAGGGGATTTCTGAGGTTGTCCTCCCCTCCCTGAGCAAAACTTTCTGTAGCATGCAGAGAATGGTTGTGGTTGGAAGGAGGTCAAATGCCCCATGAGCCAAGGAGTGAAAAATTCCCTTTGCATGGCAAACTCAGCACATAGAAGCCAGGGATGGGCTCTAGGAAGAGGAACCCAGAGGAATGGGGGTCGCACATGTCAGTCTGTCTGCTTTGGGCAGACCCAAATAAGCTTCACCTGCAAACACATTCGAGGGGGAAGGAACCAAGGCAGGCCACAGGTGACTGGTATGCATATGGAGTTCATCACCCACATAAACGCTCCCACCCTCTCACACGGGGCAGCGGCTGTCGTTTATCAAATGCCCGCTTTGCACTGGGTGCTTGACTTACATTAGCTGTCATCTTTGCCACAGCCCAGTGAGGAAGGCAGAAGTAAACTTTCTCTAATTTCTACATGAAGACATTGAGATACACAGCCAGCTGGTAGCAGAGGTAAGTTTTGAAGCCAGGCAATGAGCCCATTCTAAAGCCCACGCTCTCTCATGATTTTGCACTGCCTCTGCAGGAACTCCTAGAGATTAGGACCATATTAGGGGAGGGGGATGGGGTCTGCCTGCCGGGCACAGAGAGAACAAAGAAGTTGGAGAGGTACCTGGAGCTGGCAGGGCTGTAGCCCACCAGCCTTTGCATTTGACAGTCCTAGGCCTGCTGTGCGGCCAGGGGCAAACACTTCTGCAGGGACAGGACAGGCAGCTTTGTCTGTGCGCCAGCTGCTGGGTAGGGTGTAATTAGGTGGGAAAGGCTCTAAATGTTCCAATGGGCAAATCACAACCTTGCAATTAAAAAAAGCTACGTGGAAGTGGAGTGTGAAGGCGCCTTGTGACTTCTGCTGTGCTTGTCATGGGGAGCAAGTCAGCCAGAAAACTGCTGCTCTGCAGTTCCCTGGATCCAACACTGAGCTGAACCTCTCAGGCTGACTTGATGGCACACCCTTGGCTTTGCCACTGCACCCACTTGAACGCACCGCTGAGGGGCAGCCTTCTTGCCCTTTCCCAAAGTAGACAGCACCGTGCTGGGCATGGTTCTCTCACAACACACTGATAAAGCACAATACACAATACAGCCCCACCTGTTCCAAACCTCCTCATTCCTGAGCGCTGTAAGAGAGGCTGGCTCTGTTCAGTAGTATCCAGGAGGCCTCTGGGGATTTTTAAAAGAAAAGAAAACTGGGATCATGACAAGCTTGAAATATCACGAGGATTTTTTCCTGCCATGTAAGTGCACTATAATGAGAAAAAACAACCACTGTAAACAATATTTGTGGGTGAGACTCTGATGTGACTCCAAAGTAGATGGATCTAGGGCAGAGGCCCAGTGACTTGATTAGACACTGTCTGATGCTGCAAGCAAGCAGGCTCTGCCTTCCTATCAGCCTCTGTTTTAGGACAATGCGGACACTAATATCTTGATGTATGTGGCACCAGTGTGCTGTAGTTTGGATGTTGGTCCTCTCTGAGTCTCATATTGAAATGTGATCCCCAATGTTGGAAATGGGGCCTAATGGGAGGTGTTTGGGTCACAGGGTGGATCCCTCATAAATGGCCTGCTGCCAGTCTTGCAATGAGTGAGTTCTTGCTCTGTTAGTTCCCATGAAAGCTGTTTTTTTTTTTTTTTTTTTTTTTTGAGAAGGAGTTTCACTCTTATTGCCCAGGCTGGAGTGCAATGGCACAATCTCAGCTCGCTGCAACTTCCACCTCCCGGGTTCATGCGATTCTCCTGCCTCAGCCTCCTGAATAGCTGGGATTACAGGCATGCATCACCACGCCCTACTAATTTTGTATTTTTAGTAGAGATGGGTTTCTCCATGTTGGTCAGGCGGGTCTCAAACTCCCGACATCAGGTGATCCGCTGGTCTCGGCCTCCCAAAGTGTTGGGATTACAGGCATGAGCCATTGTGCCTGGCCAAGAGCTCGTTGTTAAAAAGAACCTGGCACCTCCCTCCCTCTCTCTTGCCTCCCCTCACCATGTAATCTGTGCACATGCAGGCTCCCCTTCACCTTCCGCCATGAGTGGAAGCAGCCTGAGGCCCTCACCAGATGCAGATGCCAGTACCATGCTTCCTATACAGCCTACAGAAACTTGAGACAAATAAACGTCTTTTCTTTATAAATTACCCAGCCTCAGATGTTTCTTTATAGTAACACAAAAGGACAAAGATAGAAAACTGGTGCCGAGGAGTAGGGCATCGCTATAAAGATACCTGAAAATGTAGAAGCGGCTTTGGAACTTCACCCAGTTATGGGTGAAGGCTGGAAGAGTTTGGAGGGCTCAGAAGAAGAGAAAAAGACAAGAGAAAGTTTGAAATTTCTTAAGGATTGGTTAAGTTGTTGTGACCAAAATGCTATTAGAAATATAGGCAGTAAAGGCCATACTGACAAGGTTTCAGATGGAAATGAGGAACTATTGGGAACTGGAGCAAAGGCCAGCATTGTCATAAATTGGCAAATAACTTGGCTGCCTTGTGTCCATGCCCTAGGGCTTTGTGGAAGGCTGAATTTGAGTGATGAAGTGGCTGGGCACGGTGGCTCACACCTGTAATCCCAGCACTTTGGGAGGCTGAGGTGGGCAGCTCATGAGGTCAGGAGTTCCAGACCAGCCTGGTCAACATGGTGAAACTCTGTCTCTACCAAAAATACAAAAATTAGCCAGGCATGGTGGTGCACACACCTGTAATACCAGCTACTTAGGAGGCTGAGAATCACTTGAACCCAGGAGGTGGAGGTTACAGTGGTCCGAGATCACACAGTGAGCCTGGGCAATAGAGTAAGACTCTGTCTGAGGGAAAAAAAAGAGTGATGACCTAGGGTATCTGGCAGAAGAAATTTCTAAGCAGCAAAGCATTCAACAAGTGACATGGCTGCTTTTAACAGTTTATGGTCAGGTATAAGAGCAAAGGAATGACCTAAAGTTGAAATTTGTAGTTAAAAGAGAAGCAGAGCATTAAAACTTGAAAAGTTTACAGCCTGGCTATGGTAGAAAAGGAAAGAGTATTTTCAGGAAAATAATCCAAGGCTAGAGAGATTAGCAAGGAGAAAGGGAGCTGGGGGCTAACAGTCAAAACAATTGGAAAAAAGGCCCCAAATGCATTCAGAAATCTTCAAGGCTGCCCCTCCCATCACAGGCCCAGGGGCCTAGGAGGACAGAATGGTTTCAGGGGACAGGGCCCTGATGTTGCTGCCCTTCACCACCTTGGGTTGCTTCTCCCTGCATCTCTGCATTCTGGCTCTAGCCAGGGCTCAAAAGATCCCTGGTACTGCTTGGTTCTACTATAGAGATAGAAGCAGTAATCCTTGGCAGCCTCCATGTGGTGCTAAATCTGCAACTGCACAGAATGCAAGAGGGGTGGAGGCTTGGCACCTTCCTCCTAGCTTTCAGAGGGTTTTGGAAAACGTGGGTGCCCAGGAAGAAACCCTCCTCAGGGGCAGAACCCCTGCAGGGAGACTCTGCTAGAGCAGTGCCTAGTGGAGCTGTGGAATGAGGCTGCCATGGATACCTCAGAATTACAGAGCCACCAGCAGCATGCAACCTCAGGCTGGAAAAGCTGCAGGCACTAGACTCCAATCTGCAAAAATGGCCACATGGGTTGTGCCCAGCAAAGCCATGGGGTCAGTGCTACCTGAAGCCTTGAGAGCTCACCCCTCATCTAGGATGCTGGACATGGAGTCAAGGGAGATTATTTTGGACCTTTAAGATTTAGTGTCTGCCTTGCTGAGTTTTGAACTTCTGTGAGTCCTCTTACCCCTTTGTTTTGGCTGATTTCTCCCTTTTGGAACGGGGATGTTTACCCAGTGTCTGTCCCACTATTGTATCTTGGAAGTAAACAACTTGATTTTGATTTTATAGGCTCACAGCTATAAGGAAGTTCTCTTGAGTCTCAGGTGAGATTATGGACTTCTGAGTTGATGCTGGAACAAGTTAAGACTTGGGGGATGAATGATTGTATTTTGCACTGAGAAAATCACGTGAGATTTGGAAGCCTAGGGGGTAGAATTCTATAGTTTGGTTTGTTTGATCCCTCCAAATCTCATGTTGAAATTTGATCCCTAGTGTTGAAACTGAGGCCTAATGGGAGGTGTTTGGGTCATGGGAAGGATCCCTCATGAATGGTTTGGTGCCAGCCTTGCAGTAATGAGTGAATTCTTGCTCTATTAGTTCCCACAAGAGCTGGCTGTTAAAAAAAAGCCTGGCCCCCTCCCCTTTCTCTGGCCTCCTCCTGCCATGTGATCTCTGTACATGCCAACTCTCTCTTTCCTTTCTGCCATGAGTGCAAGCACCCTGAAGCCTTCATCAGAAGCAGATGCTGGTGCCATGCTTCCTATACAGCCTGCAGAGCTGTGAGCCAAATACACCTTTTTTCTTTATGCATTACCCAGCCTCAGATATTCTTTATAGCAACACAAGTGGACTAAGACACTGTAGTACCTGTCTCCCTAAGTGCTGTGTGCTGGAGAGGCATCCCTGTGCTTGGTCTGCCAGTCAGGCAGCTTGATGTTGCTGCTGTCTACTTTGTAGGGGAGACTATCAGAGATAGCCCCTCATGCCTCTTCTGAATCGCCTGGTAGAAAATGAGGCACTTGCCCAGTGGTCTCTAAGACAACCTCTATTTAGATGGTGAGCACTGTCTGTGTGTTATCTCCTTCCATCTCTTGTTCTTAATCTTACACTGAATCCCATCATCCATGATCACTGTCACCACCCTGCCCCTGCCCACCCGACTCTACTGCACTATTAAAGTCACACTTCAAACTGTCATTTTCTTTTTAATTTTTAATCAGTCTGTGTCAAGAAGAAACAGGACTTGATCAAGCTTCCAGCCCTCACCACTCTATCAGCATAGCAATTTTATGGATCAGAGTTTTGTTTACATTTGTCTAAAACCAAGAGAAGGAAAGGAATCAACTCCACAGATCAGCATGTATTTGAAGAGACACTTCAGGACACTTTGGGAAATTTTTTAATCAATCAGTTTCTTAGGAACAACACCCAGTGGGCACCATGAGACCCTCAAAGTAGGAATGCAGGAATGATAGGCAGGTGAGGCGGCTGAGCTATCTGGGCTGGGAGGCCAGCCTTCTGGAATCTTAGGACAAATAAAAGGGGGAAAATCCAACCTCACACTTCTTTTGAAGGTGAGATATTTTTACAGAAACAATTTCTGTTTTGGAAAATAAATGTATGGTTGAATTTGGGGCTGGGGGGAACAATGACAATTGTCAACTAGAGAGAGGCTCATGATTCTGAGATAAATGTTAAGTCTTTTCAAAATGCTGAAACAAAACATTACCTTGGTTACTGTCTCCATCATGAGATGTATTTAAATACATTCTGACCATGTGTAAAACCTCCCAGATTTACCCAATGCCATGGATCCATGTGCCACTCATGAATACAAACACTGATGATATGTTACCAGAAGACAGCACAGAGCTCACGAGCTCTACTTTGTGAAAAAATTTCCAGAAAGCAGAGTCTGCCCATCTTTTTTCTTTCCTTTCTCACTGGAACTGCCACATCCTGCTTTCATCGTGCTTCGAGTAGAGTTGTCTGGATGAAGGAAGATTCTCCAAATGTCACACAAGGACCTTTCCTTTGGGAGCCGGCCCCTTGCTGAGGGTGCAGGAGGCTCTGCTGTTCCTCCAGCAGCTCAACACAAACTTTATGCAGAGGCTGGCCCATCCAAATTTGGAGTCCAGAGCCAGTTGGAAGCAGGTTTTAGAAGCAAATTTACATAATGTGACATGCTTTCAAGGGGGCAGGGAGGACTTGTCAGCCAATGGGATGCGTGATGATTCGGTGGGATGTGCGTGGAATTGTCTCATGTTCCACAGCACGATACACATTTAACACCTCCATCCAAGACCGTGCAAGGGCTTCTCCGCTGCCCCTGGTTCCCCATGGGTCTTGGCGAATCCTCAAATCTCATTTAAAAGCACTGCCATTGCAGTTTGTCAGCCTCACTGTGGAGCCTGAGATGCACAATGTGAATTGCGGTCCCCACGTAGGTAAGTTAGACATTTTGCCCCCAAGCTCTATCCTTCTGTGACCTCACTCCAAGATACAAGGTCCTTTCCCCAAAGGAGCAAGAAAGTCATCTGGATCCTGCCCCATATTAGGGATCTTCTTCCATTAGAGGAATCTCTGTAAAAGAAGAGACGGTTATTCGCTTAACATAACCAGAAAACACCATGACAATCTGGAATTATATGCCTCATTAAAATATCTACAGTTTCTCAAATCAGTGAGGAGAAGAAAATGTTAAGTTTCACATACCAGTTAATAACCAAATAAATCAACCTCCTATACAACATCTTTCTGTAACAATTGTTTTTTGCCAGAAAACAATTATGATCTTATTTCCAGTTCATAAAAAATAAAATGTTAGATTTTAACCATAGGCCCTAATGGTCCTACAAGCCAGAAAGTTGCAAATTCAAGTATAGAAAGGCAGTGTGGTTTACAGAAAAGGAACACTGTGGTGGCCCAGGAGACCTCTGTTTCCATGTTGTTACTGCCATTTACTCTCAATATAAGCCAGATTAGTGCTCTCATTTGCAAAGTGGCACTGGGGCTCCCCTTCTGTAGGAAACAGAGACCTAATCAATCTGACACATTTTCCCTATTTTACCATGAATCCACCCTTCCTTATGACAGGTACACATACATCTTTTACTTCACATCTGGTAAAAATAACTTCTATGCGCACAGAACTCTGGGGCTAGAACACACTGCTGGGCCCTAGTGCGTGCCTCTGGATCCTTCTTCCTGGCATGCATGTGCCATCCTGTCCCTAAACCCCACTTCCAGAAGTCCTACCTAATTAAGGAATAAAGAAGAAAAACATTCCGGATCATAAGGACACTACAAAAACAAAGCACCGGCCACTGTTGCCTTTCTACTCTGGATGGCTCACTGCCTTTTGGTGCCTCTTGAAATTTCCATTAATGGGCTCATTACTTGCAAGATGATGATCATTACTTGCAAGATGATGATCATTCCTTACAATAATTGGCCTTGCCCAAGGCCTCTACATGTAGAGAGAGCATGAAGCAATTTAGCTGAGTGAGAGGGAAACAGATTGATTCGACTCTGTGCTGGAGGGTGGAGCGTGCGGAGCAAGGAGCTGGCTTGAAGATGCTGGTGCGGAGGTGTTTGCAGGTGTGGCTTGGGCCTTGGGGCAAGCACTTACCATCTGCAATATCGATGCCTGGACTGGTGGATGCCACCTCCTCCACCGTGCTGGCAATTGTGTCAGGGTTGTCTGAAGAAGGATGGGTGCTCTCTTGGCACCTGGGAGGTGAATACAGACTCTGGAGCAGCTCAGAAGAGCCTGAGACGCTGTCACAGGCTTCTGACTCCCCTGGGCCTGTGTCCATGTCCCCTGAGCCGGGGTATGCCGGGGGGCTCTGGTCGTCCACGGGTAAGGGGCAGCCCTGGCCTACAGAGGCCAGGTACCCGGGGCCTAAGGCACTCAAGCCACCACTCACAGCCTCGTCATAGGACGGGAGCATGACAGGCACGCCATCTACCACCACAAAGTCAGGGTCACTGCTGGAACTCCGAGGAGGCCCCCTGTGTAAAGGAAAGAAGTGCCAACATGTCAAAGCCATGCCACCCTGGGGATGAGGCCACCCACGCTCCTTCCTGCACTCGGGGTCTCAGGGCCCACGATGGGCAGCAGAGCCTGGTATGGAGGATAATACGGAAGAACCAGCCTCCTTTCAGGGGCTCCTCCGGAAGATGATGCTGCCATCCCGGCTGCCGATGCTCCGGAGAGAGGAGGTTTGCTTTTTGTCACTCTCATGTCCTCCTATCTCCTCATGGTTTTCCCTTGCTCCTCTGACCTGTGGGCTTTGGCCTTCTGGCCATAAGCTCATGGGGCAGGGGACAACATAACCCTTTCTAACAGAGCATCCCAGCGCCCCTCTGCAGTGTCCTGTAGGATGGGATTGAAAGTGGGATAGCACTGTTAAAAGTATAGAAAATAGGCCAGGTGTGATGACTCACACCTGCAATCCCAGAACTTTGGGAGGTTTTGCTTGAGCCCAGGAGTTTGAGACCAGCCTGGGCAACATAGTGAAACCCTGTTTACACAAAAAATAAAAATGTTAGCCATGTGTGGTGGCACGTGCCTGTAGCCCCAGCTATTCAGGAGGCTAAGGCAGGAGGATCCCTGGAGCCAAGGAGTTTGAGGCTGCAGTGAGCCATGATCGCACCACTGCACTCCAGCCTGGGTAACAGAACGAGACCTTATCTCTTAAAAAACAAACAAACAAACAAACAAACAAACAAACAAACAACTGTAACTGTGGACTCTGAGTGCCCAGAGGGACTAGCTGGCCCTATGGTCATCATGTTTCTTTGTTGTTTTCTGCTACAGTAAAAAAATCACTACATCTTAGTCTAGATAGAAAAAAACAAACAAACAAAAAACTCAGGAAAGAAGGAAAAAAAAGGAAAGCTGTAAGCACCATGTCACTACCCTGTTCGAGCTGCACAGGCTCACCTCCACCTCCTTCCTCCCACCACTCATCTAAGCAAGGCCTGGGCTGCTGCTGTGAGGGCTCCAGGAGCCGCGGTAAATCGAGTCTGCGTGTCTGCAGGGCTCCCTCGCGTGGGCGCGCACGCAGCTCCTGGCCTGCTCCCTTTGCTTCTCAGCACTCTGCACATTCAACACTGTCTGATTGGAGCCTGGGGCATCTGACGTCACAGCCTGGGCTCCGTGTGATCCCCACACTCTGCTCCTGGCCTCAAGAGGAACCCAGGGTGGCTAAGAAGTAGCCAATGGAACTTGGTTTCTTTCTTTTTTTTTTTTTTTTTGAGATGGAGTCTTGCTCTGTCACCCAGGCTGGAGTGCAATGGCACGATCTCGGCTCATTGAAACCTCCGCCTCCCGGGCTCATGCGATTCTCCTGCCTCAGCCTCCTGAGTAGCTGGGATTACAGGCATGCACCACCGCCCCCAGCTAATTTTTGTATTTTTAGGACAGACAAGGTTTCACCATGTTGGCTAGGCTGGTTTCGAACTCCTGACCTCAGGTGATCCATCCACCTGCCTCGGACTCCCAGAGTGCTAGGATTATAGACATGAGACACCGTGCCCAGCTGGAACTTGGTTTCTTATTGTCTCTGCTGGGAACTGGTGCTGAGGGAGGAGGCCAAAGGTAAAATATCAGGAAGAGAAGACCCAGTTGGGTGGGCAGACCCTGAATCTCTGAGTGCTGGCGGCAGGGGCTCTAAACCCAAGAAAATGAAATGTCTGGGGGTGGAGGGGAAGCAAAGGCTGTGTGTCTCTCTAATGCTCAAGTCCACTGACTTTTTGAAACATCTTGCAAAGGCTTGGAGATTATGGTGGTGGACTCCTTGTCCCAAAGCTCTTAAAAGCTGCCCAGAGAGGGCAGGAGAACACCAAGACCATGCTCTTCAGGGGGTAGAAGGCAGGAGGCGGGAGGAAAGGAGGAGCTTGCTCCGAGCCAGACTGCTCTCCCTCCAAAGCCACCACTAGTTACTGCATCCTTGACAATGATGCTCCCTTCCTCTCCGGCCACTTCGCTGTCTTGTGCTGGCCTCCTTCTCACTTGGGACTCCCTGCCTCCTCACTGTCCCTGGCACCTCCATGTTGTCTAGGCCCGGGTGAACAGACGCCTCTCTTCTCCATTCCTCACCCTAACATTCCATACCCAGGCTACAGCTCCCACAATCTGGCAGCTTCCCCTCCACATGTCCCCACCATGCAACTTAGCTCTCATACACCCCTCATCAACATCCCTGCAGGCTCTACTCTTGTGGAACCTGGAGAAAAAAAGTCCATTCTTGGTTTGCCCTTGAGATTCTGGTCACGTATTTGGATTCATGTCATGTATTTGAAGCCAACCTTCCCAAAACAACTCAAGAATAATATAAGACAAAAGACTCAAGGGCTGAAGAACATCATGTGAAAGGGTTTTCAGAACATTTAAAAAATAATCTTAATACCTAGTGGATATCCTGGAAACTTTTCTTCCAACAATATGGAGAAAAATAGCTCTGAGGGCCCTTTTAAAGTACTCGAATGCACTATCAATCACAGCCCTGTGGGTTGGCTTTCTCTTTGTAATCCTTAGGCCTTCTTGAGATACTGTAATTGCTCAATGACAGAATACGGTCCCTTGATGAATATATAACAACGTGGAAGACAGAGAGTGGATGGCAGGTTGGAGAGGAAGGAAGGTTTCAGCATCATAGCAAGAGCTTGCTGTGGCACCAGGATGGCACTAACACACCTCTGGGCCTGGGGAGGGATGCAGGTGACACCCACATCTAGCACACATTTGTGGCTAGGGAGAGCGGGATGTGCCTGTGAGGTTGTGACCATGGGGAGTACCTACTGCCAGGCAGGGAGGAACTGCTATGTGAGGAAGGCCGCCCTGTGGGGTGTGAGGTTAAGGGCGAAGGTGGGCAGGTGCTGTCTCCAGCAGCAATGCCCGCTTCCTTCACTCCTCTCACAGCTGGAAGGTGTGAGAGACACACTGCATTTTCCTGGAAGGAAGAGAGAAGTGGTTAATTCCAGGAGCCTTCTCCTCCATGAGCAATAGTCCCTTTTTCAGGTACATATGACTCTGGGGACTAGGTTGTCCCTGTGGGCAAAAAAACAAATGCCCTTTTCTGAAGCATTAGGTTCTAAAATGAGAAGACTCTGACATGGCCACAGAAGGCAAGGAAAAGACAGCTTGTATCAGTAGCCCCTGGCTAGTGTTCTGCGGTGTTTTGCTGTCCTTACCTCCTCTTCTTAATGCTCATAAACTTATCCTTTTGCTTTCCAAACTACTTCTCCCTCCAGGAACGATGACTGGCCAGCAGTAGTGCTGGGGGGCTCTTCTTTGTTCCTAAGGGTGCTGGTGCAGTTCTCGTTGGTGATGACGACTTGAGGCTGAAGATACCAACCCGAGCTGATTGGTGCAGCTGAGAAGGATGGAGAAGTGCCTTCCACATGTCCCACTTCAGGGGTTCAGATCAGACTTCATGGAAGACTCTCACTAGCCCTTTCCTGATTCTCCCTGGAATCAGGAAAGTCTTTTTTCCTTCCTGAGGCTTCTCAATGCCTAACACCTTTGTTCACACACCTCTGACCTGTGTCCCAGTCAGCTGTGTGCACATCTTACCCTCCCTATGAACTGAGCTGCGTGGTGCCTCACTCCAGGGCCACATGCAGGGTGACCATGGTGGGAATGGTGCCCCTGGGTGGAGCAGTCCACAGCCTGCAGTCCTAACTCTGTGATCCCATTGCTTGCTCCCCATGATGCCCACCTGCGAATGGTCAACTGCAAGAAGGAGGGGGAGAGGTAGGAAAGAAAGAGGAAAATGAGGTCTGTCTCCAGCTTGGTGCTCAAAACATCCCAGAACATGGTTTTTGCTCTCCCCTGTTTCCCTTAGGAGCTCCAACTTTTCACTCATCACATTCTCTCTGCTGCTAAGGATGGCTGCATTGAGTCAGACCTCGAGCCACAGCTGCCAAGACGTGAAACTGACCTGGGGGGAAAGTGGGCCTTGAACTTGGTCTGGAACATCCTGGCCAGGATGACGAGCAGCAGCACCAGCAGCACACTGGTTGCTGTGAACGCCACAATCTTCCACGTGGTCAGGAGGGTCTCGTGGGTGCTGGGCCATGTTTGCTCTGCGTGAGGGAGAAGAAAGCTGTATGTGAGGCTCCCAGACCATGAGAGGTGCCAAGGTTCCCCGTGGGCTCATTTGCTGGATTTATTTGGCACAAGAGATGTACGCAAGGTGCCTCTGATCCCCAGGGCTCCCCGGAGATACCATGTGCCCCTGCAGCTCATGGAAATTGCATCAGGATCCACCCAACACTAAAAACCTGTCTCCGGCATGGGCTCTGCCAGGTTGCAGACCTGCATGCTCACATTCTAGTCCCAGACGCAGGCCTGGCACAGGCTCAAATAATGCATCTGCCTCTTGAGAACAAAGGTGGGCATCCCTCTTGCCTGGAGAAGTTGCTCCGAAATGGACCAAGGGCTGGGGGAGTGGGAAGCTGGGCTCTTTGTGAGTGTTCTGGGATATGCTGTGGGATTGGGTAAAGCAAGAAACAGAGGGTAAAGAGGACCCTTGTTCCACAGTTCTGACGCCCTGCCAGCTGTCTGCCAGGTCAGGGGCAGCAGGAGCAGACCCTTCCAGAAGAGACTCTTATCCTTTGGGCACAGTCCACCCTGTCTCTTAGACGCTTCCCTGCCTTGTCATGCCCACCCTCTTAGACACTCTCTCTGCACTTCTCCCCTCGCTGGCTCACAGGATCATGTGTGCGCCTCCAGAGACCCGGCATTAACAAGCACTTCCTTGTGTCCAGGGGAGATGCATGCAGTCATCAGCACTGCTCAGGGCAGCATCTCCAGCCTGGAAAGGGCTGGGGAGAGTGGGAAGGAGACAGTGGGTGTATGCTGGTGCCCCAATCTCTATCCTGTGGTCACTACCCGGGTGCACTGAGGCCAGTGGGGAAGGTGGTTTGCAAGTAAGTCATTTGCTCTTAACTATGAAGCCCTGAAGCTTGCAAATGGCCTATAGTTTTATAAGTGAGATCAGGTGTCACCCACAGTATTATTTGTATTCTGATATGCGTCCTTGAATGGAAGAGAAAGGTAAAGTTATTCATCGCTTCGGTCCAGGGCAATGCATGTAATTCTGGTCACACCGATAGGCCTGTGTCCTTACCAGTGGAAAGGGATAAGGCTGGGAGAAAAAAGAGTGCAGAGGCTGGAGGTCCTTCCATGGATGCTAGGGGTCTAGGGACCCTGTTCAGAGGGTCAGCATTTTAACCTGGGAATGGCAGGTTAATACTCCTGACCCTCTGAACAGGGTCCCTAGACCCCTGGCCTCCATGGAAGGACCTCCAGCAGACAGGTTAATACTCTTGCCCCTCTGAACAGGGCCTATAAGCATCTGGCACAGAGCCCAACAGCAGACCCATCGACCCGCAATGATATGTTTCGATATCCTGTTCCTGACACTGGGCATGGGAGGAGAGATACAGCTTGGTACATAGCCACCGCCCACTATGTGCAGATGGTCCAAGGAGGGTCCATATCATCAAGGGCGAGACCTTCAGACTTACCTGATTTGATGCAGTAGACTTGATAGGAAGGAAACCACTCTCCGTACTGGCAGGTGATATACTTGTAGTCACTGGTGAGGCTGTAGCCAGGATCACAGTAAAACTCCACCACGGTTCCGTGGTTGTAGCGTTCACAAGGCCGTGGATGGCAGACGAAATCTCCGTGACTCACCATTGGAGGTAATGGACAAACTTGGGCAGTAGGGGAGAATAAGAGTTTCAGTATCACATGCTCACCTTTGTCTGAAGCCCTTAAGACAAAGAATGGCCTAGGAGAACTCAGTTAAAGATGTGCTTATGGATTAATCACGAGGCTACTGAGTTGTACTAGAGATGATCTCTTTTTTAGTATTTCATGGAAGGTGGAATGGAAGCCTGCTGTAATATTCTGAGCACGTGCTTTTGTGACAAGGCATTGTGAAGTACATCATAAAAGAGAGGTTCGTTTTACAATGCAAAGAGTATGCCTATTCAATAGAGAGTATTAAGCTACTCTATTAATAATGCATGCTATTATGTGCCAGATAACCTAGTAAATAAAATTAAGATATTTCTGGACAAAATCTTTACTGAAAGGCATAGTTATCCCAAGCCTGTTTCTGTGACGACAGTAGTAATTTGGGTCTATTAAAATCCAGGGCAGTGTCCCTAACCTGATCCCCTATAGCCCTGCTGAGGCTTGGCCAATGACGAACATGGAGCAATTCTTCTAGCTCTGCCTGCAGAGTCAGGGCACAGCCTCCATGGTAACCAGAGTTAAGTGCTTTAGGCATGAGGCTTGGTTCTGCCAGCACACCACACTGCATGACCTTAAGCAGATCCCTTAACCTCTCTGAGCCTTGATTTTTCTCCTCTGTCAAATGGAAGCTTATTCTATCCTAGGATGATGCCTTAGGGTTCTGACTCGAATATTCCATCATGTTAGGGGAAGAAAAAGTTGTTTTTAGTGTCCTATCTTGGTACTGCATTCTAGGTTGCAAGGTAAGAATGGTTCCATCTCTGTCACCAGAAAGACGGCTTCAGTGGGAGTTCGGTGCCTTTTATGCCACAAGGAGCTCTTTCTTGGATGAGGACACAGAAATAAACAGTGCTGCCACTTAAACATTCTTAAAAAAACAGTCAAACCACAGATTCTACCAATGCCAGCTTCAAACCCACACTCATGGAAACCAGTAAGAACTTTGGCCAAAAACAAACAAACAAACAAACAAACAAACGAACAAACAAAAAACCAACCAAAACCAAAAAGAGTTAACTTTTGATTCCCTTCCTTGGGGTAACCAAACACCCTGGCCAGTACAGAACAGGCACTGCCCACCATACAGGCTAGAATTGGTGCCCTCTCCACACTAGCCACTGAAACTACTTATGGCAGCACTGGGTGCCCACTGAGGCTGGATAACAAGATGGCCCTCCCTGCAGAGCAGGCCACCTTGCTGGGGGTGTCCCGAGGTGTGTGAAGCAGGGTCAGAGGCACACTACAGGCACTCTCTCTAGTCCTGCAAACAAAACACTGCAGTGTAGATCTTGTTGGTTCTTTCAGAGAGGGGGAAACAGAAACTCACAGAAGCAACTAGAGTAGTGAGTAGAAGTCCAGGCATGCTCTAGACAGACCTAGGTCTGAATTCCAGCTGAACTACTCACCAGCTGAGTGACCCTAAACCAATCCCTGCTCATTTTGAGCTTCAGGGTCCTCAGCTGTACAAGAGTCTCTGAGGGCTATTTTGAGAAATGCTGGTGAGGGCTTAGATCAGGGCTGACAAACTGTGATTATTCAGGGAAAACCAGGACTCGAGTATCTAAAGAGATGGAATTTAACGAGGTGATGGCAAAGTGGAGAAGCCAGCAGGAACACCCTGAGATTAGTAAGAGTAGGAAGACACTACTACTCCTGGGCTGGTGGGATGACGGGGTCTCGTTGCTGGGGTCCCTAGTGGAAGGTGGAACCATGGAGGTCTATCACGTGGGAACTGGAGCCCGGGGATACTCAGACCCTGTTGGAGATGCCCCCAGGGTAGGAACAGTGAGGGAGAAGTAGCCTGGTTCTCCACCTGCCCACCCTCCAGGCTCCCTCTGGACAAAGCCAGTGGGGAGCCAGGTGACAAGGGGATCTGGGAAACAGGGTCTGTGGCGGACAGCCTGTCTAGATCTGGTGCAGTGCAGGGAAGGTCCAGGGGAGATCTGAGGCTGGCAGGCCCAGGGTGTGCTCAGTAAATGGTGACTGTCAGGTGGCTGCTGTGCAGATCCCACAGGTGGAACTGGCAGAGATAGGCTTTGAACTCTAACTCTGAGGCCCAGGAGCTTTCTGCTGCCCTGCCCCAGGGTATCTCCTGGGCTGGCAAATGCAGTCACATAACCACTTGCATTTCCACAAACAGGAGCTCTTTTCAAATTTGCTACCACCAGGGTGCTCTGGGAGCATCCCCAGGAAATAAAGCAGAAGGAAGCAAAGGGAAGGACAGCTGATGAGGAAGAGGGAGAGAGAAAAAGGCACTGGCCGTGTTGTTGAACTGGTTCTGGGAGATCCAGAGATGTGGCAGTAAGGGCTCTTCTCTCCTCAGAGGCCCTCCTCCATGCTGCTTCTCCTCTACTCAATTATTGGGAGAACACAAGGAAGGTGTCTCTAGTGGCCCCAGGACTGCCTGGGGACCCCCTTCCCTGCACTGCTGAAGGGTTCCCCAGCACTGCTGTACGCTCAGGCGCGGCATCTTCTCTGGCACAGGAGCCCCTTTCTGTGGTCAAGGGTGTGGCAAGTGTCCACTGACAGATGAATGGATAAAGAAAATATGGGCAATATACACCATAGAATATTATTCAGCCTTAAAAAAGAAGGAAATCCTGCCATTTAGGACACAATGGATAAACCTGGAGGACATTCTGCTAAGTGAAATGAACCAAGCACAGAAAGACAGATACTGCACGATTTCACTTATACGTGAAATCTAAAAAAGTTGAATACATAAAAACGGGGAGCAGAATAGTGGTTACCAGGGTCGGGGAGGTGGAGGAAATCAGAAGATGTAGGTCAAAGGGTAAAAGGGTGCAGTTCCATAGGATGAAGTCCAGAGCTCTGATGTATAGTATCCAGACTCCAGTTAATAATACTGTATTATACACTGGAAATTCACTAACAGAGTAGATTTCAGGAAATGGATTATGTTAACTTACTTGACTGAATTAATCATTTCACTCTGTAGATGTATCTCAAAACATCATGTTGTACACCTTAAATATCTAACATTTTTATGAAAGAGAAAAAGGTACACAGAGCAGGAAGGCACTTCTCCTCAAAGGCTCTCTAAACAAGCCCCTGTGGGCCACTGTAGGATTAGAAAATTACCAAAACTGTTCTCAAAGCACAGAAAACGTCATGAAAGAGCCCACATAAATGTATGCAAGTTTGTTATCAGCAGCATTTTTTTCTCACTGGGCCTAAAGGATGAACGACTGTTCAAATCACTGCATTCACTCCAAGGCAAATGGTCCCATGGTGTGCTCAAGAATTTCTGTACCATACAGATCAACCATTTGATCAATCATTTAATGAGCAAAGGCAGGCAGCACAGAGTGGCATACAGGGGCGTGGGCGTGGAGTTACCCAAATTTGTGTTCAAACCTCAGCTCTACCACTGATGAGCTTCAGGGTGTTAGGCAGCTTGTTTGACTTCGTGGGGTCTTAGCTTTCCCGTCTGTCTAATGAGTGAAACAATTCCCAACTCCTCCAGTTGTTGCGAGGATTTGAAGATGTATGAAAACCGCATAACACAAATGCCAGGGACACAGTAGGCACTGAAGAAATAATAGCTATTAGTATCACTGGTCCAAACTTGCTGGGGTTCCCATGCTGCCCTTCCCATACTGAGGCACTACCAGGCTCTTTATGCAATTAGGATACCTGGGATTGCACCAGGGAGGCCCCAAACATTCAGAGAATGTGAACGCATCTCATCACCACATTTTCTCAGAGGCCAGATAAAAACCATCCATTGTAGAGACTTTAACTCTGAGACTGTCATAATCGGCTGGTAATGGAGATGCATTTCCCCTCCAAGTAGAAACATTTATTTTCACACCTTGTAATGTTTATAATGACTGCACCCGGCAGACCATTAGCTTTGTTGTAAAGGAAACTCCCGTGTGGTGTGGTGAGGGTAGAGGGTGGGAGTGTTTCTTTTAACTTGGAAGGAAACAACAACAAAAGTATTATTAATTATAAACTTTAGGGAGGTTTATTTTAAAATCCCAATATAAAAATACCCATGGCTTAGGGGACTTCCACCTCTCATCCAACGCAGCCTCTCACTATGGGGCTCAACTGAGTTCTGAGTTCTGCTACCACCTCCTCTCCACACCTTCCCTAACAGACAGACAGTTCCACACAGACAGACAGATAGATGGACGGACACACTCCCACACCCAGAGGCCTCAGACACGTGGCAAACAGCCCCGTGAACAACGGCCACGTGGCTGGCATTTCAAATAACCTGTGTGTTCCTAGAAATTCCAGTGAGTAAAAGTGGACCGGGCCATGGCACTTTTTCTGTTCTTATCTTAGAACTCCTTTAGGCTCAGCCTGTGACTCACATCCCGTCAGTTGCTAGTTCTAAGGAAAATACACCCGGGGAAAACCTGTGGGTGGCATGAAAAAAGATCCTTCTGCAACTCCATTTTTCTTAATGTTTCTTACTTTAGACATTATTAGCAACAGTTAGGGCTTTTGTGAGGCTTGGAATCTGGACATTCAGTTACAGGCAGAATCCAAGCAAGGCTCTGCAGACACTCAGCCAGAAACGGATGATTCCTGTCCCAGTGTGGTCTCTGCTCCTTGTTTCATGACAGAGGGTAACGGCTCTTTTCAGACGAGGTGGAAAACTCCTACCTACACAAATGGCAGCAGAGTCCAGTTTTTCCCATATTTAGTCTCCTACAGAACTTCCCAGAGGTGGGCTAGATGGGGGAGGCAGGACCAAAGGATGGGGTGCTGAGGCATGGGACCTGAAGTCTTCCCTGTGTTGGCCAAGAATGGCCTGAGCTAGGCTGGATGGAGCTGCTATAAGACTGCAATTTCCCCAGATAAGCCTTCCCTCCGGTCCAGCCTCCTCTCAATTTAGTGTCCTTTCCTCACCCTCCCTCTGGCTATTTCCTCCTATGCAGATTTAATTCCAACACAAACACCAGCCACTTTGGGAAGCCTTCCCTGAGCGCACAGGCAGTGATCTTGGAGTTTCCGGGCATTTTGTGCATTTTACATGCCTAATACTTGTACAGATCCATAAACTCTTTGAGAACAGGGGCCGTGTCTCTAGAGTTTTTCTAACTCCTGTAGCATCCAGCATGATTCTTGATAAACATTTGCTATTTGAGTGAATGGAAATGTCAAAGTTTTCACAATAAACCAGAGGCGGTTCCCTGTCTGCTTCTCTCCTGTTGTCAATGAGCTGCAATTTTCATGCTGTGTCTGGTCTCATTTTTCAGTGGGGAAAAAAAGGTGAGACATGATAATAGTTTTTTCATAGCCTCATAGCTTCATCCGACGGACACCACACGCAAGAATCTGTGTACATTTTAGGGATGTCTTAGTGATGTGAAATAGACCTTTGCCAGTCCCACCTCTGAGATACACACTAAAATAAAGAGGTCAACGTTTCTAACACCTTCAAAACAATGCCAGTTGGTTCTTCCCTTGATGTACTAACAGGTGTGCAGATGATGGTGAAATACGGTATACGATAAAAATGGAATGTTTAATTCAAACGTCCTTTATTGCAGGAGAACAACATTTAGAACAGAGATGTGGTGGTGCTAGTTGAGGAACAGGTAGGTGCTGGGGTGGGAGAGGACTTTAACACAGGGCAAAAATAAAGCATAGCAGCTGCCAACCTGATGTGTGGGAAATAAAGGACAGGGAAAAGATGTTCAGGTCTTCCTCCTGAAAAAAAGAAGTGTAAATATGAAAACATAAGAAGACGATTTCTCCTGATTGATTGAAAAAAAAAAAAAAACCTTACAGCCCTTTTCTTTCTAAAAAAATAAAGACTTTATTTTTAAGAGCAGTTTTAGGTTCACAGCAATATTGAGCAGAAGGTACAGAAAGTTCCCGTATACTCCCTGCTCCCACGCAAGTACAGCCTTCCTCATTATCCACATCTCCACCAGAGTTGTGCATTTGTTACTGCTGATGAACCTACATTGACACATCATTATCACTTAGAGTCCAGAGTTTACATCAGGGTTCACTCTTGGTGTCATACATTCTATGGGTTTGGATAAATGTGTAGTGACATGTATCCACCATTCAAGTATCATGCAAAGTAGTTTCACTGGCCCCCTCCCCTTCTCCGCCGCAAATCCTCTGTGCTCTGCCTGTTCGTTGCCCCACCCACCCCCAAACCCTGGCAATCACTGATCGTTTTGCTGTCATCACAGTTTTGCCTTTTCCAAAATGTCATATAGTTGAATAAGACAGTATATAGGCTTTTCAGATTGGTATCTTTCACTTAGTAATACGCATTTAAAGTTCCTTCATATCTTTTCATGGTTTGAATGTTAATTTCTTTTTAGTGCTAAATAATATTCCATTGTCTGGATGTACCATAGTTGATTTATCCATTCACCTACTGAAGGACATCTTGGTTGCTTGTAAGGTTTGGCAATTATGAATAAAGCTGCTATAATGTTTGTGTGCAGGTTTTGCTGTGGACATAAGTTTTCAGTTTCTTTGGGTAAATATCAAGGAGAAAGATTGCTGGATCATACAAGAGTATGTTTCATTTTGTAAGAAGCCACCAAACTGTCTTCCAAAGTGGTTATATCCCTTTGCATTCCTGCCAGCAACAAATGACAGTTCCTGTTGCTCCACATCCTCTTTAGCATTTGGTTTGTAAGTGTTCCAGATTTTGGTCATTTTAATAGGTAAGTAGTGATCTCTCTTGTTTAATTTGCATTTCCTGATGACATATGGACATGAAGCATCTTTTCATATGCTGTTTGTCATCTGTATATCTTCTATGGTGCTAAGGTCTTTGGAACATTTTAAAATCAGGTTGTTTGTGTTCTTGTAGACTTTTAATAGTTCTTTGTATATTTCGGATAACAGTCCTTTATCAGATGTGCCTTTTGCAAATATTTTCTACAAGTGTGTGGCTTGTCTTCTCATTCTGTTAACATTGTCTTTTGCAGAACAGAAGTTGTTAATTTTGATGAAGTCCAACTTATCAATTATTTCTTTCACACATCATGCTATTGGTGTTGTATCTAAAAAGACATCGCCATACACAAGGTCATCTGGATTTTCTTCCATGTTATACTCTAAGAGTTTTACAGTTTTGCATTTTACATTTAGGTATATGAGCTATTTTGAGTTAATTTTATGGAAGAGTGTAAGGTCTGTGTCTAGCTTTTTTTTTTTTTTTTGTATATGGATGCCCAATAGTTCCAGCATTATTTGTTGAAAAGTCTATCTTGTTCCATTATATTGCCTTTGATCCTGTGCCAAATATCAGTTGACTATATTTATGTAAGTCTACTTCTGGGCTCTCTATTCTGTTCCATTGATCTATTTGTCGATTATTTCACTGATACCACACTGTCTTGATTACTGTAGCATTATGGTATGTCTTGAGGTCAGGCAATGTCAGTCCTCCCACTTTGTTCTCCTTCAATATTGTGCTGGCTATTCTCAGTTTTTTGCTTCCCCATATAAACTTTAGAATTAGTTTGATAATACCAAAAAATAACTTGCTGGAATTTTGATTAGGAGTACATTGAATCTATAGAGCAAGTTGGGAAGAATGAACATTTGGGCAATATTGAGCATTCCTATCCATGAACATGGACTATCTCTCCATTTATTTAGTTCTTTGATTTCTTTCATAAGAGTTTTGTAGATTTCCTCATATAGATCTTGTACATATTTTGTTAGATTTGTGTCTAAGCATTTCATTTTAGGGGCAGCTAATGTAAATGGTATTGTGTTTTTAATTTCAAATTCCACTTGTTCATTGCTAGTATATAGGAATGTGATTAATCTTTGTATACTAACCTTGTATCCTGCAACCTTGCTATAATTGTTTATTAGTTATTGGAGGGTTTTTTGATTAATTATTTTGGATTTCTTACATAGATGATCATGTCACCTGTGAAAAAGATAGTTTTACTTCTTTCTTTTCAATCTGCATACCTTTAATTTCCTTTTCTTGACTTATTGCATTAACTGGAACTTCCAGTATGATATTGAAAAGGAGTGGTGAGAGAGAACATCCTTGCCTTGTCCCTGATCTTATGGGAAAGCTTCTAGTTTTTCTTCATTAAGTATGGTGTTAGCTGTAGGTTTTTTGTAGATATGCTTTATACAGTTGAGGATGTTGCCCTTTATTTCTAGTTTACTGACAGTTTTTTAAAAATCATAAATTGGTTTGGGATTTTGTCAAATGCCTTTTCTGTATCTATTGAAATGATTTTTCTTTTTTAGTCAGTTGTTGTGACGAATTGCATTAATTGATTTTTAAATGCTGAACCAGCCTTGCATATCTGGGATAAATTCCACTTGGTCATGGTGTATAATCTTTTAATACTTTATTGGATTGGATTTGCTAACATTTTGTTGAGGATTTTTGCATCTATGTTCATGAAAGATATTGATCTGCAGTTTTCTTTTCTTGTAATGCCTTTGTCTGGTTTTGGTATTAGAGTAATGCTGGCCTCACAGAATGAGTCAGGAAGTATTCCTTCTGCTTCTATCCTCCAAAAGAGATTATAGAGAATTGGTATAATGTCTTCCTTATATGTTTGGTAGAATTCACCAGCAAATACATCTAGGCCTAGTGCTTTCTGTTGGGAAAAGTTATTAATTATTGATTCAACTTTTAAAATAGATATAGGCCTATTCAGATTGTCTATTTCTTCTTGTGTGAGTTTTGGCAGATTATGTCTTTCAAGGACTTGGCCCATTTCATCTAGGTTATCAAATATGTGAGCATACAGTTGTTCACAGCATTCCTTTATTATCCTTCTAATGACCATGAGATCTGTAGTGATGTCCACTCTTTCATTTCTGATGTTAGTAATTTATGTTCTTTCTCTTTTTACTTAGTTAGCCTGGTTAGCAGTTTATTGATTTTATTAATCTTTTCAAATAACCTGCTTTTGGTTTTGTTGATTCTCTCTATTGAGTTCCTGTTTTCAACTTCATTGATTCCTGCTCTAATTCTTATTTCTTTTCTTCTGCTTACTTTGTATCTAATTTCTCTTCTTTTACTAGTTTCCTAAGGTAAAAAGTTAGATTATTCATTTTAGATCTTTCTTCTTTTCTAACATACGCATTCAATGCTAGAAATTTTCATTTAGGCACTACTTTCACTGCATCCCACAAATGTTGATAAGTTGTGTTTTCATTTCATTTAGTTGAAAACATTTTTAAAATTTCTCCTGAGATTTCTTCTTTGACTCATGTTATTCAGAAGTACACTGTTTGCATTTTGAGATTTTCCTATCATCTTTCTGGTGTTGATTCCTGTTTAATTCTACTGTGGTCTACAAGCAGACATTGTATTATTTCCATTCTTTTAAATTTGTTAAGGTATGTTTTATGCTTAGAATGTGGGCTATCTTGGTGAGTGTTCCATATGGACTTAGAAGAATGTGTTTTCTGCTGTTGTTAACTGAAGTAGTCTATGCATGTCAATTACTGTTTGATGATTGATGGTGCTGAAATCAATTATATCCTTACTGATTTTCTGCCTGCTGGATATGTCCATTTCCAATAAAGGTGTGTTAATCTCTAATAGTGGATTTATCTATTTCTCCCTGCAGTTCTATCAATTTTTGCCTCATGTAGTTGGATGCTCTGTTAAATGCATACACATTAAAGATTGTTAGGTATTCTTGGGGAATTGACCCCTTTGTTTTTATGTAATGCTCTTCTTTATCATTGATAACTTTCCTTGCTATAAAATCTGTTCTGTTTGGAATAAATATACAGTAGTTACTCTTCCTTTCTTCTAATTACTGTTAGCAGGGTACATTTTTTCCATATACTTTCTTTTATTTTATATTAATTTGTCTTCATATTTAAAATGGGTTTCTTGTAAAAAACAGACAGTTGGATCATTTTAAAAAATCGACTCTGACGATCTCTGTCTTTTAATTGGTGCATTTAGATCATTGACATTCAAAGTTGTTATTGATATAGTTGAGTTATCTACCATATTTTTTATTGTTTTTTGTTTGGTGCCTTTGTTCTTTGTTGCTATTGTTATCTTCCACTTTTTCTTCCACTTCCAGCATTTCTTTTTGGTTTTCATTGAGCATTTTATCTGATTACATTTTCTCTCCTGTCTTAGCATATCAGTTATACTTCTTTTTTAACTTTTTTTAGTGGTTACCTTAGAGTTTGCAATTAACATTTACAATGAATCCAAGTCCACTTTCAAATATCACAATGCCACTTTGCAGGTAGTATGAGTACCTTATAATTACAAAATGATCCTAATTTGTCCTCTTTTCCATCCCTTGTATCATTGCTGTCATTCATGTCACTTATATACAAGCATAAATATGTGTGTGTGTGTGTGTGTGTGTAATATACCTAAGTATATGTAATCAAGTACATTGTTACTATTGTTTTGATATTATTATTTTGAATAAACTGTTATCTACTAGATCAATCAAGAAAAAGAAAAGTTTTAATTTAACTTCACTCATTCCTTCTTCAGTATTCTTCCTTTCTTTACGTAGACTCAACTTTCTGACCTATATTACTTTCTTTATCTCTAAAGAACTTCTTTTAACATTTCTTGCAAGGCCTACTGGCAACAAACTTTCTACATTTTTGTTGGCCTAAGAAAGTCTTCCTTTCTCATTCGCTTCTGAACATTCATTTTTGCGGGGTATAGAATTCTAGGTTGGTGCGTTTTTTTCTCTCAACACTTTAAATGTTTCATTCCTCTCTTTTCTTGCTTGCATAGTTTCTGAGAAGAAGTCAGATATAATTCTTATCTTTGTTCCTCTATAAGTAAGGTGTTTTTCCTTTGGCTTCTTTAGAATTTTTTATTTTTGAGTTTTCTGTAGTTTGAAAATGATATTTCTGGTTGCAGTTTAGTTTTTTTTGTTTGTTTGTTTTGCACGTATCCTGTCTGGTTTTCAGAGCTTTCTTGATTTGTGGTTTGGTGTCTGACATCAATTTGAGGAAATCCTCAGTCATTATTGTTTCACCTATTTCTTTCTTTTCTTTCTCTCTTTCTGGCATCCCCATTACACATATTTTTCACCTTTGGTAGTTGTCCCACCGTCCTTGGATATTCTGTTCTTTTCTTTTTTTTTTTTTTTCAGTCTTTGTTCTCTTTGCTTTTCAGTTTGGGAGGATTCTACTAACATATCCTCAAGCTCAGAGATTCTTCACTCAGCCATGTCCAGTCTACTAATAAGCCCATCAAAGGCATTCTTTGTTTCCATTACAGTGTTTTTTATATCTAGCATTTCTTTTTGACTCTTTCTTAGGATTTCCATCTTTCTGTTTACATTGCCCATTTTTTCGTACATGCTGAATATTTCCTCCATTAGAGCCCTTAGCATATTAATTATAGTTGTTTTAAATCCACTGGTTGCTAACCCCAACATTCCTGTCATGTCTGCTTCTGATGCTTTCTCTGTCTCTTCAAATTGTGTTTTTTGCCTTTTAATATCTCTTGTAGTTTCTTCTTGATAACTGGACAAGGTGTAGCAGGTAAAGGGGACTGCTGTAAGGAGGCTTTTGGTAATGTGGTGGTGCCATGCAGGGGAAGGAGAAGCACTCTGTAGTCATAAGAGTGGGTCTCAGTCTTTCAGTGAGCCAGAGCCTCTGCACTGTGAGCTTCACAAGTGCTTCTCAGTTTTGTTTTGTTTCCCTTCACTGCCTTAGGTGGTACAGGATGGCTAGAGGGGGCAGGAGTTGGGTATTCCCTTCCTCCAGGTCAATTAGGCTCTGATAACACCGCAGCAGTTTTAGCTGCGGTTAGCAAGTTTCTCTGGGGGACAGACCATGTTAAGAACAGACTGCTCCAGCGTAACTCAAAATGGCTCGTTCTCCTCCCCCTGCCAGAAGCACAAGGGGATTTCTGTGTGAGAAAAATGTTTACTGTGAGAACCTGGTAGAGCTCCTGGAGGTAAAACTCACATAGTATGGGAAGCCCCCATGACTGGGTCCCCCTAGAGCTTTTACCTCTAGAGTTGGCCACACTGAGGCTGCAACAATTCATCAATCTTACACCTTCACCAATCACTGTCTAGTTTCCCTTGGTGGTTTTCACCTGTGAATCTCTGCTCAGGTAAGCCGTGACTCTCTGTACTTTTCTGTCTCTCCATACTGAGAGCAGCAGTTTGCTCTGTGACCTTACTTCTCCTATGGATCCCTGAAGAGTTCTTGATTTTTCAGTCTGTTCAGTTTTTTACTCATTGTCAGGACAGACTGGTGACTTCCAAACTCCTTAACATGCAGAACCAGAAACTGAAACTCCCCCCAAAGGCTTTTCAAGGGGTTACTGAAGTTTTTAGACCAGCGTTCGTTGTGGACAAGCAGTCCTCTCTGGACGGGGCCTGAGTCAATCTCTGACTTAGGAGCTAAGTGCTTGCCTGGCTGCTCTGTGTCTGAGCAGCGATTGAGAAGTAACTGCCATCCACTATCAAAGAAAGGAATGCCTTTCAGAGTCCTGGAAATTTGTTCCTTAGTCTTCTTGGGGAAGACAATCCTACCACCTCCCTTTTACAGGGGCCTGGGAAGCTAGTAATAATTAGAGTATGTATGTATGTATGTATGTATGAGACAGGACCTGCTCTGTCACTCAGGCTGGAACACAGTGGCATGACCACGGCTCACTGCAGCCTCAACCTCCTGGGCTCAAGTGATCCTCCCAGCTCAGCCTCCCAAGTAGCTGGGATTACAAGCATACACCATTATGCCCAGCTAATGTTTGTATTTTTTGTAGAGACAGGGTTTCACCATGATGCTCAGCCTGGTCTTAAACTCCTAGACTCAAGAGATCCACCCACCTTGGCCTCCCAAAGTACTGGGATTACAGGCATGAGCCACTGAATCCAGCCAAAATTAGACTTCTTTCTTTATTTTATTTATTTATTTATTTATTGAGACGGAGTCTTGCTCATCGCCCAGGCTGGAGTGCAGTGGCACGATCTCGGCTCACTGCAAGTTCCACCTCCCAGGTTCACACCATTCTCCTGTCTCAGCCTCCCGAGTAGCTGGGACCACAGGCGCCTGCCACCATGCCTGGCTAATTTTTTGTATTTTTAGCAGAGACGGGGTTTCACGGTGTTAGCCAGGACAGTATCAATCTCCTGACATCATGATCCACCCGCCTCGGCCTCCCAAAATGCTGGGATTACAGGCATGAGTCACCGCGTCCAGCCAACTTCTTTCTTAATATTACATAGCATCTCAATGAACCCAGAAAAAGTAAGCATAAGGGTTTTAGCCTGCAGAACTTCTCTGGTGGTGTGGTGGCATTCGGGCCAGACACTCATTTCTTGTGTGGGACTGTCCGGTGTCCAGCATGCTGTGGGGGTTTAACAACACCTCTGTCTGCCCAGGAAATAACAGCAGCATCTCCAAGCCATTGGAACAACCCCAAATCCTCTACTGCCCCACCCTTGCTACGCTCCCAATGTCCCTGGAATCACCCCTTGAAATTTCTACTTGTTCCTCACTTTCATCCCTGGCCCAGGCCCATCCCTGTCCACCTGGCAGGATGCCTGGTAGTGACTGGGAGGCAGATGAGTCAGGGTTTGAAGCCCAGCTCTGCCACTCATTGGCTGAATAATCACAGGCATGTTAGTTACCCCCTTTCATTCAGTGTCCCCATCTGTCTGATGAAGAAAATAATACCCACTCACTAGAGCTGTTGTGAGGGCTGCATGAGCTAAGGGCCTGAGCCAGTGGCTTGCTAAGGGAGGCTCACATCAGGTACCAATATTGGTTTGTTTTCTGGGAGGGGTACCCATGACCCCGACCCTGCCACATGGTGAAGCTGCTGGAAAGTGTGGGGAAAAGAAAGCATCTTCCAGTTGTCTGAGTCCCCAAATTCCTCACATCCCATTTTTAGCCTAGGCAAAAGTGTCTGACCCTGCTGCTTCTCTGTCTCAATAGAGATGCGACCGAAGGCAGATCCTCTCCTCGTCCCATGGTGTGGTCCAATTAAGTGTGTGAGCTAGAAAAGTGTCCCCCTGGCCAGATGCTCCCCATCATGGGCAGCCTGGTGACGGTGGCCACAGGGAACCCTGCAACGGGCTCCTCCCTGGAGCATAATGGCCAGCTCTGTGACCATTCCCACATGGAGACGCCACAGGATCTTCTCAGGGAGACAGAAGGTGCCTCGCTCCAAGGAGGCCTGCGAGGCACATCAGCCCCACGGGTTTAAGGAAGCAGGGCTGGGCAGCCTGCCTTGCCCTGGATGACCCTGGCTGGCTTCTTCTGGGAGGTGAACTACACCATCCTTTGGAGAGATGGGGCTTCCTGGGGACAGAGTCACCCAGCCTCCCTGTGCCCTGGCAGGGGACTCAGAGCCACTTTTTCCCACTGAAGTCACCCTTCTATCTGTCCAGCTCTGATTTTTTTCTGCAGGTGACTCCTGGCCCCTTTTGGTGAGTGCTGTTCACAACACTGAAGGTGGGTGGCTCAGAGGGCCCACAGGGCCAGGCGGCAAAGGCCACCTTGTGATTTGGGGGTGTCAGCCGCAGAAGCCCATGCTGTTGCCACTACCAGCATGTGGCTGGAGCATTGTCATTTGCTTACAGGCAAATAAATCTCAAACACTTCTCTCCTGTCTTTAGGTACATCCAGGCCTCCATCGACACTGTCTGAGCTCAGGGAAGGGCAACTAATCCTATTGCCCAAAGCACAATGAAGCTAGAAAGCAAGGCCGAAGCACTAAGAAGAAAGAAAGAAAGAATTCCTCCATCATCTCTTCCTGCTTTGCGTTATCAGCACTATGGCACCTCCTCCAGCATAGATAAGGGAGACTGTTATGCTTGGACAATTTGCATTTTGGACTTTCTGAAATAAGATCCTCTTTATTCATTTATCTAAGTATAGTAATTATGTTCTTTCACTCGTTTTAAAATTCACTTATTTAACAAATATTTTTTGGACAACCACGGATACTACCTCAGTCCCATCCTCAGATGACAAATAACTAAACACATAGATATTTACGTGGCTGGATAGGCCTTCTCCTCTATCTGCTGAGAAAAACATTAATAGCACAATCTCACACACACAGGAGTTGGGATGGAGCTCTTGGGCACCACATCTCCCACCGGGGTTTGGAAGGCACCTGGACCAAAAGGAGGTAGATGTTCTTTTATGCACAGTAAGATCCAAAGTATATGCTGCTACTAGCAGATTAGATAACCAGGAGTCAGTAGGTTTAAAACTCTAAAGTCCAGCCCACCTTGCTTCCTCTGCAGTGGAGATGGGCCAGAGAGAACAGCTGCCATGTGCACCCCATGTGGGAGTCTCCAGGCACAAGAGGAGGCCAGGAAAAGGGCCCGGGCCTCGGGAAGGTGAGAGGTGAGACTTCAAGGGGCCAGTGCAGCTGGGGAGCAATGGAAAAGAGAAAATAAACAGGAAGAAGGAGAGTCTGTGGGTGGAACAGTCTCTATCAAGAGAGGGCAGGTCACGTGGGGATGTCTCATGGTCTTGGTCCCTCAATGTAGATAATGCAGGGACCCTGCTGAGTCTCCAACCCCACCCTGATGCTACAGATTGGATTCTACCACTGAGAACTGGTGACTAAAATCTGCTTGAGTCTTGGTATAGACTTGGGTGTTGTTTTCTGATGGAGGGTGGTACGGAATTGCTCTTTCCCCACAATCATAGACAGGTGCCCAAAGTACCTTCAACAGGGAATATGGGTGGTCAGAGAGGTAGAAGCCAAGCAACAGACTGATTTCAAGATAAGAAACTGCTCACGTTACATCTAATCACAAATTCTCTGTGCCACACTGCAGACCAATAGGAGGTCCAGAAGAGAGACTAACAGCATTAGGTGTGTGTGCAAGACTCTGCTTTAGATGAGCTGTCCAGGAAAGCCCCTAAATAGATGACTTTTAAACTGAAATCTAGAACAGCCCTATTCACAGTGGGGTCCATAGACCACTGGTGCACCCTACTGGTACACCAACTGTTAGCTACAAATCCATGACAAATAAATAGAGAAATCAATTTGACTTTTTCACAACATTCATGTGTTTTCAATTTCTATTTTGATAGATATTTTCAATAACTAAATTGCATTTAAATAATGCAATTTGACTACAGTTGAATCTGATACTTAAAAATGGGACTTGTATTATGTGTTTGTCTTTTTATTTTATCTAGAATCTGTTTTTATTGTGTATTATTGGTCTGCAATGTATTGGAAAACAATAACCAAACCACTGGTCCCTTCACTACAGAGATGAGAGATCCTCATCCAATCATAAATGCATACAGGAATGCACGATGCATAAAGACTAGGAAGGACTTGGTCCAGGAAGTGCTGGAGGAGGACATGCCTGGCAGAGGGGATGGCACATGTGAAGGTGGGCTGGAGGCACTGAAGAGAGGCCTGGATGGTGGCTGAGTGTGCAGGAGACGGAGGGCTGCACAGCATGAGGGAGGGGAGGCAGGCACACACAGTGTGTGTGCAGCTGCATGGCACCACAGCAAGCAGTCGGGATTTTATCATAGTGTGAAGGGACACTGCAAAGAGTGGGGACTAGTATATTTTTTAAAAGCTAGCTGGGTGGAAAACAGGCTGTTGGAGAGCGGGGATAGACATGGCAGGACTGCCAGGATACAGCTGCCATGCCTGGAGAGATGATGGTGGCCCAGACCAGGACAGTGACAGCCAATGTGGTGGGAAGAAGAGTGACTCAAATGTCCTTCCTCTGTTTCTACAACAGGGCTTGGTGATTAGAGGGCTAGGAGAAAAAGAATCAAGGATAACTCCCCGATTTCTGACCTGGCTCAATTGTGGTACTACTGACTATGCTAGGTTTCTGTTGGGTTTATTTGTTTCATGGCAAGGGACTGGTACAGAGCTTGGTTTTGCACTGGTCGCGCTTGAGCTTCCAGTGGGAAAGTCATCCAGGTCAGTTAGGCAGCCAGAGAAAGAGTCTGGGATAAATGCAGAACTCAGAAATCATGAGCATAGAAATAATCTTTACAGCCATGGGACTGCATGCACTCACATGTGGGAGAGGGCAGACCCAGTCCAAACGCTGAGACACCCTACAGGGATGAAAGAGATGGCAGAGGAGACTGGGGTGCATCACAGAAGCCGCGAGGGAAGACTGTCTCAAGGAAGAGGGAGCGGATCCTCACAAGCTGAGAAGGATGGAAAATGAAGAGTGACCATTGGATTTGGCCATAGGGGAGTCAGTAGAGACCCTAAGAAAAGCAGCTTTGATAGAGTGGTAGAGGGGAAGCCATTCTGCAGTGAGTTGGAGAGTAAAACAGGAGGGCAACCTTAGGTGACTCTTTAGAGAAGTTTGCTGCAGGGAAGTGGTAAAGCAGAGGCCAGAGGGCCCAGGGAGAGCTCCGCCCCCACCCCAGAGCTCTTGATCTTGTTAAGATGTTGGCAGGAGTGGTTCAATACAGGGTACAAGTTGGTAATCCAGGCAGGAGAGCAGTCTTTCAGGAGGAGAAAGATGTGATCTTCCACATGAGTGGAAGGAGGGGCTGGCCTTTGACAGGCGTAGGAGGGGCTGGAGGGAAGCATGAGTGCTGGACACAGGTCCCAGCAGATCGGTGGCCAGGGTGGTGGAGACATGAATAAGCTGCCCTCTCCCCTTTTCCGAATGAAGTGTGAGGCAAGGCCACCGCTCAGAAGTGGGAGGGAGGCTGAGTTGAGAACTGTGTATCACTTATCACAGTCCTTAACCCATGTATATGTTTCACTGCATGTAAAATAATAAAATGAGGCTTAAAACCAGTCTGTGTGCTTTCTAACTATCCATACAAATAATTCCAGGGCAGGGGTCGGGGGAAGGCAGATGAATGTAGAATATTTTAACCTACTAAATGGATATTTAGAATGTACAATGAATGAATACTAATGTAGTATTGTAGAATATTTTAACCTACTAAACCCTTCTGCGCCACTGAACCCAGGTGCTTTGACTGAGTATTTTCATTCTTACTTCTTCCGAAGGTCCATACAGCCCCCTGGGTGTTCTTCATGTAGGAAAGACTTGCCCCGTTAGTCTGTGCATTCACATCTACCCCACACAGCTGGCAAAGAGGCTGCTGGCTGCTCACCATAATCCATGTTCCACGTGCACCCAGCTGGCCCATGTTGCCCACTGTCCCTTGTTTCTCTAAGTTCTAGCCAATGGAATATGAGGAGAAATGATAACTACTACTTTCAGGCTTGATCCATAAAGCCCTTCCATGCTTCCGCCTGCCTAGAATGGAGATGATCCCTCCTAGGGGACCTCAGAAGCCCACCTTGAAGCCAGCAGAGCTTCCACTGTCCCCTGAATGACTGGGTGAAGAGGCACTGGTGGATCAATATTCACTCAATGCCACTACGTGAAAATAAACTTCCATTTTGTGAGCCATCACCCCTTTTTGGTAACCTTCTTACAGTGGCAGTCTACCATATACAGTTGGTATAAGGAAGAAATAACAGATGTGAATCTGCTTTGTGAAACAGCAAAACATGCACGCTCCAGATGTTTGTTGCTATTATTACTGCCACACTCACCTCCTTCTGCCATGTTAGTGCTGCATTTGAAGAGTGTAATAATGACTTAAGCCACTGCTTCCTCAACCCTGGCTGCACAGAATCACCTGGGGAGCTTTGCCTAATTGGTCTGGAGTGGGTCCTGGGCTTGGATAGGTCTTAAAGCCCCAGGGTGATTCTGACGGGTAGACAAAGTTGAGAAGCACTGCCCCCACAGTTGCAATGGTCAGGGGACGTCCTCCATCCCCTACGTGCTGAGGATGGATGGTGGAGCCAGTTTGCAAATTAAATTGTCATGGTATCTGGTCTGGGTCTTCACCTTTCATGGGACTCTTGCTCTATGAATTGCAGTCCAGGGACTGTCCATTTTGGGATCAGCTAAGTGCTTATTAGAAATTGGTACTCTCTAGCAACACCTACTGAATCAGAAACTTTGTTTCAGCAAGATTCCCAGGTGATTCACATGCACAGTGCAGTTTGGGAAGTGCTGTTCCAGATCATGAGGAAACTCTGTAGCTGAGCTCAGTAGTAAAGCTGACTCTTCATGCTACAGTCTCAAGTCTCAAGTTGGCCTTGAAGAGCGTGGAGAAGTGGCAGGAAAGCCAGTGATCCTGTATACTGAGTGCAAAGGCATTGTCTCAAGACAGCCCAGCATGTTGTCTATGCGGCTCTGAGAGGTAACAGGAGGACAGGGACTCTGCTCCCATATTGTACAGAACCACCCAACCTCTCCCTTCAGGAGTTCTGCTGAATTCTAATCATCAAAACTGTCATTGCACCAGCCGTTTCCAGTCCGACCTGAACTTGGATAATGATTCCAGGAAGTTGCACGGAATCCTCCGTACCAAAGTCCTGGCCGTCTCCAAGGCTACGTCTGAAACTTTGCTTTTAGCTCAGGGAAAATCAATAAACATTATACAGCACATTACATTTTCCACTTTTGTTCTGTTGTACAACACAGAAGGCCAATACATGTGTCTACTGAAGGAAGCCAATGATGATGAGGCTAGGGCTTTGCTTGTTTCTGAGCAGGATGGAGCATGGTGTTTACCCGTTCAGAGATGTGCTGACAGATCAATAGTACCCAGCAGTGCTGAGGGAGGGGCTCTCACCTGCTTTCCATCTCTGAGTCACTACATTAGGATGTCCCTGAAGGAATACAAAATGCATGTGATGACAACTGTGAAACTTCAGTGAAAAAAAAAAATAGCTTCACATAAGAAATCTGAAGCGTGCCTGGTTTCGAAGCCACAAGGAAGCCACAGAGGAGCACACAGGTGAGGGAGCAGGTGTAAACCCGTGATTTCTTCTGGCAGCAGCGGGGAATGGCTGGTGCCAAAATCAAAAGCTGACACATGTTTCTGTGTTCTGACGAGGTTGCTTGCTTTCTTTGCATTAATGGGAGCCCCGATGGCTACACTAAGGTCAGTCTTCACCACCACAAGGTGAAAATAAATCACAAGACATCCGTGGCGTCAGAGTGTTTTGATGTCTGTGAACCTTTCCAATACATGATCCCCCTACAGTCAGGACTCCTAAAGGTAATTGGGGCAACTGAATTTTTTGTAAGGGAAGGAAATCAGGGGAACAAGATTAAAATGGAGTGTGTGTCCCACCATGTAACCTAGGAAGCCCACCGGTAAGGGAGCATTTAGAGTGGATCATTTCTGACCCTCTCTGCAATCAGCAAACCCTTCTATTATCAGAGATGACACTGAAGTTAAATGTACATCCACAAACTGGACCAAAGTGCCACACAGACACACATACATTCATGTATTCAATTTTCTGAGCCTCCAGTTTTCCTCCTATAGATTTTTAGGAAAATCCTTAGTGTCTTCTCATTCTTGTCTATTAGCAAGTCCTAATAGATGAGGAAATACATAATTGAGTAGTGCGTTAAGAAGAGTAGGAAGCAATTGGTCATGCTTTGTTCCTAGCTGTGCTTGAGTGTATGTGTGTATGCACTTATGGGTTCTATATTATAGTTAGTTCTATAAGTTCTATATTATCCATAGAAAATAGCCACATTTTCCACTAGCAAAGGTAATTCTAAGGTTTACATGATAGAATTTTATCAGTATTTCTTAGTGTTCTGCAAAAAACAAAAAATGCATGCTATTCTGTGAAATGCACCATGCTTTTCTGACATCTGAACAAATTTAAGAAACACTGGCTTAGAAGACATGGACAGTGAAAAGAGAGGAAGAAAGGGAAAAGTCAGCTAGGAGAACAGAATAGGAGAAAGTGTGAGGGTGAGAACGTGAGAAAGGACAGGCTAAGAAAACATAAGAAAATCAGTGGATTAATGAGAGACTCTAGAGAGGCAGCTTTGCACTGCCTCTAGTGCAAAGGTGCAAGAGTGCAAAGGTGCACCTTCCTGGGTTTAAATCCTGGCTCAAACACTTAGTGGCCATGACCTTGGGCATTTTACTTTTTCATCTTATTTTCATTTTCATTCATTTTATTTTCATGTTCTTTCTGAGCTTAGGTTTCCATCATCTGTCAACAGAAATAGTAATATCTACATTGCAGGAAATTTATAAGAATTAGAAATAATACCTGTAAATCAGCAAGCACAAAGTGCCTGGCACAAAAGTAAATGCTCAATAAAAAGAGACAGCTATTACTAGCTACATTACGGGCCAGTGAGATGAAATGCGAGCAGTAACGACATTTCACAAGAACCTACTGTGAGGCAACATATGCACACTATTTTACTCAATCCTAACAACAATTTTGCAGAGCAGGTGTTACTATTGCCTCATGTGCAAAGATAAGGGAATTGAGGCTGAGAAAGGTGAAGTTATTTGCCCAAGGTCATCTAGTAAACTAATAGCGAGCTGGGACTGGACCTTATGTGCTGCTGACTCCAAAGCTGCCATCTCTCACTGAGTCATGCCATGGGGTTTTAAGTGAGCACAGGAGAAAGGGAGCATAGTGCCTCCCAAGAGCCAAGTGGAAGAGCAATGATTTCATTATCTGCTAAGACATGTATTATGCACAATGGGATTAGAGTTCGGAAAAGCCTGAGGCCTCCAGAGGTAGAGGAAAAGAGAGCTGGAGGAACCCTGACAGATACAGGGAAGCCTCTGTTTGGCTCAGCTGGTATAAGCAAGGTGCGGCGTACTGGGCGAGAGGTAAGGTTAGCTCAGGAAAGGGCTGTGGGCAGGCCAAAGGATGCTGGCCAACTGGGGTTTGGGAAGATTCAAAGATAGTCCTTTAAACCTGGGAGCAAGAGCTAGAAGGAAGATGGAAGGGAGTTTGCTTCTTCCAAAGCTAAGGCAGGGAGAGCATTTGCAGTGGATCAAATTGGGTACCCCCCAGATTCTTATGTTGAAATCCTGGTACCTGTGAATGTAGGCTTATTTGGAAATAGGGTAACTGCAGATGTAATTAAATTAAGACGAGGTTACATTATAGTAGGGAGGGCCCTTAATCCAATATGACTGTTAGGTTATTCTGTTAATTGTGTTGCTATAATACCCAAGACTGGGTAATTTATAAAGAAAAGAAGTGTAATTGGCTCATGGTTCTGCAGGCTGTAGCAGCATGGCTCTATCATCTGTTTTTGGCACAGGCTTCAGGAAGCTTATAATCATGGCGGAAGGCAAAGACGAACAGGCGTGTCACATGGCAAGAGTGCGTTCCAGACATGGGGGGGAATGCCACATGATTTTAAACAACCAGATTTCATGTGAACTCAGAGCGAGAACTCACTCATCACCAAGGGGATGGCACTAAGCCCTTCATGAGGGATCCACCCCCATGATCCAGTCACCTCTCACCAGGCCACACCTCCAACTCCAGAATCAAATTTCAACATGAGATGTGGAGGAAACAACATCCAAAACATATCAACTTGTGTCCTTATAAGAAGAAGAGGCGAGACACACGGCCATGTGAAGACACAGATGGCAGGGGAGAACTCCATGTGATGACTGAGGCAGAGGCTGGAGTGAAGTGGTGACAAGCCACTGAATGCCAAGGAATAAGGCAGCAGCAGACACCAGACTGGGGATCCTTATGCTCCGGGGACAGTAGAGTCCCCCACAGCTAACCCCAAGGGCCACAGAGTCTTTAAAAATGTCAAGTAGAATGGTAGGCAAAGGTCCCTCTCACATGCTGTTTTAGTCATGGTTGGCTATAGAATTCTTGGCTTCCCAGCTTCCTACAAATGAACTTTTCTTCCCAATTCAAAATAATTTCCATCAGAATAATATACTTATAGTATGAAAATACAGACTGACGTAAGCACAGGTGTTTACTTGCGATAGCTTGAACTAAGGACTAGTTTTAAAATCTGAATTTCAATATAATTGGCTTTTAAAAAATTTTATTTTTTATTTTAACTCCAGTCATGCTTCCCCTTTTTAAGGCCTGGACCAGTGAAATCCCTTCCCAGGAATGGAGAAGACGGGGTTAGAAAATACATTAGGGGCCAGGTGCAGAGGTTCATGCCTGTAATTCCAGCACTTTGGGAGGCCAAGGCGGGTGGATCGCCTGAGGTCAGGAATTTGAGACCAGCCTGGCCAACATGGTAAAAAACCCCATCTGTATTAAAAATACAAAATTAGCCAGGTATGGCAGTGCAGCCTGTAGTACCAGCTACTTGGGAGGCTGAGACAGGAGAATCACTTGAACCCGGGAGGCGGAGGTTACAGTGAGCTGAGATCACACCACTGCACTCCAGCCTGGGTGAGACAAAGAGTGAGGCTCCATTTCCAAAAAAAAGAAAAAAAAAAAAGAAAAAGAAAATGCATTAGGTTCTCATCCACCAAAGAACAAACCAGCCAGAATGTAAACAAAGTCCCAGACTTTTCTTCAGAAGCCACAAAAGATGTGCCATGGATGAAGGCACTGTCCTCTCTGCACACTCTAACTTTAGAGGAATGTGGGCACAGTTTAGAGTCCGGCATTATCTTTTTATAGAACCTAAGCCAAAAACAACAAAAACTTCCTTCAGTACAAAAAAAGAAAATGATGGTGAACATAGGCATGATGGTTACCATTTCTATGAAAAAAAATGAATGACATGAGACAAAAAGATGGGAATAGAAAGGTATGACTATCTTACCCACCCATCACTCCAAATGTCTAATTAATTTGGGAGAAAAGGCAGGGAATTACGGCAATGGTTTATGAAGGAAAGTGGAGATGGGGGTGGGAGCTGGGGTGGAGAAGGAAGAAAGGGAATGACTCCAAACAACCCGCCGAATATTGCCGAGTGACTCCCAGCCTGAAAAAGGCCCCTGAAGTGACTGAAGGGATTTATTACCTTCTGTGTTCCACCTGATTGAAGAGGTTTTATTACTATGAAATACAAGTCATCTTACTTCCCAGAGAGGAAAGAAAGAAAGAAATCCTGCCTGGAGCAGGAATGGAGAAGGTACTCTAGAGTTTAAGGACAAACACTGAGAATCTCCCATTTGTACCGGTCATCTATTTTCTGAGCATAATGAGGTCATGCTCGTGGCACAAGCTAGAGGCTCATACCCCTGGTCACAGCTTTGCTGTTGCTTAGCTCTGCACTTCCTTCAGTGAACTGACATTTAAGCATCACAAAATAAAAACCTCAGCTTGCACGTCTGTGGGTGTGCAAAAATAGGAGGCGATTACAGGGCAAAGGAGGATTATATTTTGGTGAGAACTGTGAACCCAGTGAAAGAAAGGGACATGTTCCCCATCCCCTGCTCCAAACAGGGAAGCCTTCCAGGCTCATGCAGGCCCCGGAACAGGCTACCTGCCCAGGTGAGAACCAAGGGATGGGGGCTTGGGTGCAGTTGGGCTTGAGCCTGGTGAGATCCCATCTCTGAATGGTGGGGAGAGGGGATTATCTGAGTCCTCCCTTGGGTGTTCTCTTCATTTCTTGATTTTGCGGGAGAAGTAGTTCAAATGAATGAAGCTTTCAGCTTTCTTTCCCCTTTGGTGGGAGAAGAATCACCTCTCTTCTTCCTTTGACTTCAGTCTAGATCTCTGCACTTACAAGAGATTAAAAAAAAGAGAGAGAGAGAATTTAAGGAGTCCAGGAGAGACAAAGGGTTAATGGTTGTGTTTCCACCAAGGCTAAAAGGAAAGCAGGGTGCTGAGGCAGGAGACTGCCAAGGGGCTTAAGCTAGTGAACAGCAGATTCGGAGAGAGAGGATGAGGACCATCGATCATGTTGGGAATCAGAAAATGCAAGAGAAAAACAGCCTAAAAAGTAACAGCAGGAATGCCTGAGAACTTGGATCTACTTGAAGAAAAGGAATAATGTCTCTTGGTTTTCTTAAGACAAAAAGATCAGTGTTTCTGGATTTGATATATATAAAAAAAAGAATAACGAAGCTTCTTATGCCATGGCACAATCTGTCTTGAGTACAAGAGAGATGTGTGACCAAGAAGAGAAAGAAGCTACAGTGGCAATTGCTTATTGTAAAAGAAGAAGAGAAAATTAAGCACAGTGATCCTTGAGAATGCTGTATGGCATGCAAGCAGCTATTTTCCGGTAATCACTCTGCTGTAATATACGAACAGTACATAGAAACGATATTAGAATAATTTACTATTGCTGGTGAACAACAAATTAACAGGATTGCTTGCTATTTTGCATTTCCCTCTAGTAAAACACCCACCAGGGTCACAGGCAAGGTGATGGTAATACAAACAGCACCAGACACAGGGATTTTCACCACCAGGGAACAAAATGGCAAAAGGGGATGGTATGTACTAACGTATGTGCCCAGGTTGCAGAATTCATTTTCAGTTCACAAAGGGACCTCTGTTTCAGACAGGGAGAAACACATGAGGGAAAGGGCCTGAGATTTTCTCTTTCCTAGGCCCAGGGAACGCACATTTATCTTCAAAGAGAACTGAAGATTCTTTTGTTTTTGAGAATAAGATCTAAAAATCCCAGAAGACTTTGACTGATGTAAGCCGGATTCCTAATTAGGATTATAAATTAGCCATCTACTTACATCCATGAAGGCTGGGAGTCTAAAGAGATGGGCGGTGGGAGGTTTGTGTGACCCAAGCCATTGCTCTGGTCTCAAGTTCCTAAGGAGGCAGAACCTGATGTATGATTTTCATATTTCATGCCAGCAAACTCTTCCTTCAAACAAATCTTGAGTGAGAACATAATATGTAAATATATAAAACAGAGCCACTGGGGCTGGGGGAGCCTGGATCAAAGTTACCTGGGGCTTCCCAGGGAACTCCCAGGGCCTTAGAGCCTTATATTCCAGAACCCCTGGCCAAGCATTACCTAACCTTGTATTAGCTAGAGGAGGTGAGGGAAGGGCAGAGCCTAGGACAAGCAGATAAATCAGAAGCCCCCCTCTACTGTCCCATGGAAAGAAGTCCCCCTGCTATATCAAGTAAAAAAGGCATTTGCTGCCCTTTTCTTCCTTTTTTGCCAATTACACTTTATGCTGGGTCCAGCTGCTGGCAGGATCACGGATAAGTCTGCAGGGAGCTTGAGGGCCCAGGAGAGGCTAATCGAGACCACGCCTCTGGCCAGCGGGTTTATTCAGAACCGTGGGAGGCTGAGTGGGTATTCAGTGTCCAGGTGGTCACTGCTATTATCATTTACAGAGAGATGCACAAGACTTGAACCTCTAATAGCAATGGCCACTTGGCACACTGTACAACCCTGGTTGGCACCAGAGCCTTACCTGGGAAGGAGGGAGGGAGGGAAGGAAGAAAGGAAAATTCCCCCATCGCTCACCATTGTATACAGTGTAGCTTGGGGCAGATCACATGGTATTTCCCTCTCCCTCCTCCAAAACCTTTTACATGATAAAAATTCAGGTTCCTGAGAACACGAATGGAAAAGAAGTCATCAGTGGGTGGCTGTGCAGATTACTCAGGCGGCCGGGCTGGTCTCTCCCACGGAAGGCAGTGCAGCACAGGAGAAAGCACAGCCCAGGAGTCAGGTCAGGGCTGGTTTAGAACCTGGGCTCTGCAGCCTACTCCCTAAGGCCAGGGGGGTGTGACCAGGCCTGCTTCCTATCTGAAAAGAGAGGACAGTAATCCTGGAGTTGTCTAGAGGCCGACTAAAGATAGCAGGTGAAGCGCCTGCTACCAAGATGACCCTCAACACACATCTCTTCCTTTCCTGCCACTCCCCTCCTGCAGATGGCTCCAGGCTCACAGGCTGACTATATAAACGTGAGTTTCAGGGAAACTCTGTTAGCCAGCGTCGGGGGGAGAAGCTTTCCTAGAGCCTCTCCCCTTCATTTTCCCACCTGCCTTCCAGAGCCAGCCAGGGACAGGGCAGCCTCTCTGGGAACAGTGTGAGTTCTGGTTAAGAGCAGAATCAAAGAATGTGACCACCAGGAAGGAGCTTCTACGATCAACCCTTCCAACGCCTTTCCATTCTATCTGAGGAAATGGACACAGCTAGGATTAGAACCCAGATCAAAATTGCCAGCAGGTAGTCTGGGTCTTAAAAGGGCTAGAAGAGTAGTGTCAGTAGAAGGTGTAGGCTCAGGAGGCACAGGGGCCAGGTTGCTGTGGACAGAGTGACCTTGGGGAAGGAGCAGCAGAGCTGTCTGGACCTCAGTTTCCTCATGTATAGGCTAGCGCCACACTTGCTTCTCATGACTGTTGTTAGAGAAGAGATCGTCAAATAAACTACCCGCAGGGTGCTTGGCATAGAGTAGGCATCCAAAAATGTCAAATTAATCAAAAGAAGTTTTAGTTATAACAGTTGCAATTTGTAGAATATAAAGCATGTGCCAGGGCTAGGAGTGCAGGGAGGAACAAGGCGCTTTCTGCCCTGGAGTCAGCTGTTCACAGGAGGAAGAAATTTGAAATATTATTTCTCCCTGTTCAAGGATGTAGATGAGGGGCTGGGTGCAGTGGTTCATGCCTGTAGTCCCAGCACACTGGGAGGCCGAGGTGGGAGGTTTGCTTGAGGCCAGGAGTTTGAGACCAGCCTGGGCAACAAAGTGAGACCAAGTCTCTACAAAAACATTTTTACAATTAAAAAAAAAAAAAAAGAAAAACCATAGGAAAGGAAGGGAGTGAAGATCAAGTGGCATGGGCCTTCCCTACTCAAGGCAGCCTGATGGTGCCAGAGCCCAGGGTGGATGTGGGACCTTGACTGGTTCTCCCAGGCTACCACTGTGGCCAAGCCCGCCACTCTCTGGCACTTTCCATTCATCTCTACGAGGATACACTGGGGTATGGCAGGTTGGCTTAGGAGAAAGGGAAATTGGTGATGTCTAAGCTCTGTATCCTATGACCAGTAATTCAAAATCAGTGGCATGAAACCCCAATATGACTTTTCTTCTGTCATTTCCCATGTGCTATTTCAAATCCAATACAGAATAGTTTCAAGTTCATCAAAGGATGGACCCAAGCCCACACTTTCTTATTGTGGATCACCAGGCAGGGAGCTGAGAGACCCTGCATCTCCCCCACTTGCTTGGGGACAGGTGGCAGGAGGAAGATAGGAACTCCATAGGGAGAACAGAGTGTCCCTGACTCGGGTCTGGGGAAGTGACCAAGGTGACACTGGGCCTCATCACGAACAGTAATTGACAACCTTATTGGGAACGGTGTGGACTCCTCTTTATGTCTGAAGTTTCCATTAGTAAAATGGGAGCAGCCTGTCCCAGGGTGGGCCCTCATCACATCCCCTTTGAGTGTCCCCTGCAGCCTTCCTCCAGGAGCAGGGTAGGCTCTGTCATCCAAGGAGGCCCAGATTCTCTGCTGTGTCTTTCCTGTTCCCTACACAGGATTCACTTTGAAGTTCTGAGGCACTTCTGAGTGAAGGCTGGATTCCTGGAGGGAGAAATCACTTCAGGCGCTTCTTATACCAGGCGCCTCTTGTACCTGAACGTGTTTTGACTCAGGAACAAAGTACACTGCAAATGTAGCTTGAGAGCTGGGGAGCCCTCCACATCCAAGCTGGCTTTGAGTTTTGATCCCAAATTGGAACCTTTCAAGTCATTTCACATTTGACCAAACAAGGTTCTTCAGTTTCTTATTTTTCCTCCTTTTCTTACAAAAGGATACAGAGCTAAAAGGACTCCTGGGCATTTGTAGGTTCTTAGGAAATCACACTGCCGCATTCCCTGTGATTGAATTGGACGCTGTCTGACGAAAACTCCATCTCTGTCTATGTGGGCTCTGAGATGAATGGGGCTGGGGGGAATCACTTGGGGCATTCTGGATTTGGGGACTGGGCAGATTTGAAAACCCAACCTTTCAGATGTTTGGCTTCCAATGGGGTCAGGTTTACTTGCTCCTGGGAGAAATGCCAGACACGAGGCTGAAAATGTCTTTTGAAAATGTCAGCATCAGGGAAGCCACCGCCCAAGTCATTACAAATGAAACCTTAGGTACCTGCAGATCCTAGAGTGATTTATTCCCCTATTTGGGGAAAAGCAAACAAACAAGCAGACAAGACTCCCTGGGGTCTCTGGGACCATGCTCACTGCTTTCTCTGAAAACCTGGCTGCCTTCTGAAAGCAGACCAGGCATCATGTCTCAGAGCCAACCCCACACAGCAAAGAGTGACTCAGCAGCCTGACCCTCCCAGTTCTTTCGAAACCATGGAGACCTTGCTTTAGAACTCCTTCTAGGTGGCCTTCAGTGTAGGTAACAATCTTCTCTACCACGGGAGGCCCTGGATAACTTACAAATGGAATATTTAGAACTTAGCTCTGCCTGGGTGGAGAGTGCAATTTCAGGGATAGCAACACATGCTCTGTGAGCCCCAGGGGGGCAGAGACTTTGCACAACTCGTTTGCCACTGTTTTCACTGGATCTTGCAAAATACTCAGCATATAGGCATAAAAATGTTGACTGAATGAATCCACACACCTCAGAGGCACTTATGTGAAATGGTATATACCACTGATTTTGGTTTCTTTCTTTTTAAACTCTAATATCCCTAAATGTTTGATTGGTCCTTTCTAAATTTGATTCCATCTTTTTATCTAGAGAGTTGTTGAAGGGAGGACTTCTGGATAAAGGATCCAGGATCCTAAGTCCTCTAATTTAGCACTTAGAGAAACAGGAGTCTTTAAGTGGGTGGCAGCTACAATTAAGGACCCCAAATTCTAAGTTTTTGCTTCCATCATCTGTTCTTCTGACCCTTGCCATCATCTGTTCTTCTGACCCTTGCTATCATCTGTTCTTCTGACCCTTGCCATCATCTGTTCTTCTGACCCTTGCAACCTGCCTCAAAGAGGCATAGTGCTGTGGTCTCTGCTGTTGAAAGAGCTGCCCCCAGAGATTTCTATAACTGGATACCTGGCACCTCCGTGCTGTTTCCAGGCTGTTTGAAAACCTGAATGTGAAGAGAATGTTCCAGATACTAACGGGTTGTGGGTGGTCCTATCCCCTGTAGAAAAGAGCCCTTTCTTGCAACCGCTTATAACCAGCAGCCCTCACAACCCCAAGCACACAGTGTCCAGGGGATTTTGGGCAGTTAGTGACTCTTCTTCCTAGACTTCCCGTGTGTGTCTGCGTCCGTCCCTGCAACTATGTGCTACATGGTTGGTTCACTTACTTATTGTTATGCTCCTCAATATCCTTCCGTATTCCCACCCTTCAAACCACTGGGTTAGAGCCTCTCACACATGCTAGGGCAGGCTGCGTCTACACCAGTGAGCTCCGCCATGCTTCAAGATGCACAATCCTTCCCTAGGAGTGAGACGTTCAGACCTTTCTCTTTCCCCAAGGCTCAAGTGGAGACAGAAAAGACAGAAACATGCTATTATTTGGTCTCTGGGGAAAATTTAAAAAAATGCCATAAATCCCTGGGTAGAAAATTTCATTTTACAACTGTGATATCACCCCCTGAAACTGCCCTTTCCAAATGCAGAAGCCCCCGCGTGCCCCTTGGTAAAAGTAGCTGTGTGTGTACGTGGCTGCCATCTGTAACGATATTATTCTCTAGGAAACGGACTTAGTCATCTTCTTCTCCCTCTAGACTGTAAACTCTTCAAAGTAAGGAATTATGTCCTTTCCTTTCTTTGTAATTCCCCAGTGCCCAATTTGGTGTTGCTCTGAGCCTAGCAGGTGTTCAACAATCACTGGTGACAACACAAACTGAGTTCTTAGCACTTAACAATGAGAAATTCCCCACATTTATTGTCAGAGCTTTTTTGCTTTTTAAAGATTTCTTGCATTCAGTATGTGTATGTCTGTGCATGCACATGAAAGAGAAAGACGGAGGTGAGGGCCTCAGGGAGGAAGAGAACCCGAGAGTGGAAAGCACTAAGATACACACAGACGAGGCAAAGCGCACAGGCCCACAGCAAGACGGGGCCCACAGGGGCACACAGGGACACACAAAGCTCCTTCCAGCTCCAATTTTATACAGTCATTGATTTTAAAACATTATGGCCATCATTCTGGTTCAACGCTTTGAAATCTTGTGTGTTTTATCTGACAACACAGCAATAGGAACCCATATATACTCCAGAATCTTCCCACTATCCATGAGTGCAATACCGCAGGCCTTAAAACATGCAACCCACACCTTCGTACTGGGCTTCGGAACTCTTGCCACCTTTGGTGAGGCTGCCAAAGTGTTTCCTTCCAAATTATCAACTTCTTCATGAAGCCAGGTATCAACTATGAGACTGTTGACATGTGAGTGTGACAGGTGTCACTCAAACACTGACCCTCACAAAGTGCTCTCCACTCCTCTAGGGAGAGGAGGTGCCGTGTGGCAGAGAGCACACACCAACAGTTGGAGGGTCGGGACAAGTCATGGCATTCTCCAAGGGGTCATCTCCTCATCTGTAAAAGGAGGCCAACAACATTTGCCTGGCTCACTGGTTGCAGGGGGATTCCATGGCCATGTGGGAGACTAACAGGCACTGTGGGGCAGCAGCAGTAAGAGCCTGTGGCTATCCAGGGGGCAGCAGAGCCTCCCCCTGCTGCTGGGATTTCTCAGAGATGGTAACAAAACTAGAAAGACAAATTCTTTCCTATGCAATAAATATTGTAATTTTTTGCTTTAAGAAAATGCCTATAAAAGTATCAAATTGCTTTCCCCCTGTTAGATTGTAATCAGAACATGTTAAATAGACAGTGTACCTTGGTGATTAAGAACATGAGCTTTGAAGTGACAAAGATCCATGCTACAGTCCCAGCTCCCCCTCTTCCTAGCTGTGTGACTTTGGGCAAGTTACTGAACCTTTAGAAGGCTGGGTTTACTCAGCGGCTAAAGAGGGTTAGTAGTACCTGCTTCCAAATGGCATTAAGAGGATTAAAGGAGACACTGTGTTAAACACTTTGAGTAGTAGCCTGACACCTATGTAGTAAGCTCTCAAAATTAATGGTGGCCGTTTTTATTGTTCAGTATTTTCTCTTGGTATCTGAGAGTCATCTTATATAGACACAGCTAAGAATATGCAAGTAACCAAAATAGCACGTGAACAACCAAAATTGTGTGACAATGTACATGTCTAAAAGCCTGGACACCATATTCACAGAGAGTCATGCTAGATTCTCTCTTATTTATTGTGACTTTATATAAAACTCTAAGTGCATTAATAACAATGGACAAGTGATTGACCACATACTACGGGCTGGGCGCTTCATTAAATGGGTAGATTTATTATCTCACTGACTCTTCCCAGTCCCACAAGGCAAGTGGGACTCATCACCCCCATTTTACAGAGGAAGAAATGGAGGCTTAGAGAGGCTATGTGACGTGCCCCAGGTGAAGTGATTAAGTAGGATGCCAGGATGTGAAGCCAGCCCATCCGAAGTCAGCCTGCACTGGTAATTGATATGCTATGCTCCCTCCATGATGAGCCTGGTGAACCTTTCTCCTGGCTTAGAGCGGGTTAGAAAAGAAATTGGGGGTGAGGGACAGCTGCAGCGACAGGTACCCTGAGTGTGACAGGCACACTGACAGCTGATGGATTGATAGTGAAAGAGGAATGGGAATGGGACAGAAAACTCAAACAGAAAGACTTCCACAGCAGAACTGTCCACACCATTACTGCAGGGGTCAGAGAGTTCTAATATATTCAAAAGCCCCTTAGACATCATAATTCCACAGCCCAGTGCAATAATTTTCACTGTGTCATCAAGAAAAATCAAATTGTGCAAATCGTGTGCTTAGGAAGACAGAAAGATGAGGAGTTAAAAGTGTGGGTGATCTACGAAAAGGGTCAATCCCCTTGTGACAGTTCATCTATGTTCAATACCCTATGACAATATTGCATAAGTAAGGCAACGTCTTTTAAAAAGATGATACACAATTAAAGTGAGAATGAGAGAAATGCCAACCTCCAGGTACATCTGGATAACTTTCTCATGAATCCTTACCTATTAGTTTAACCCACTGCTTAATTTAACCCAGTTGCTATCAAGTCTTGAAAAAAATAATCCTTTAGTCTCCTCTGTGCCTCTCAGTTTAGAATCACCGCTTTGTACCTTTAGCCAGTGTTGCATTGAAAGCGCTCACCAACAAATGCCATCAGACAATTTAAAGGGATGTCTATTGAAAATGGAGATGTAAACCTTATTAAAAAAACAAAAACTCTAGGGAAAAAAGGCACTAAGTGGCCTTCCTGGCACAGGCAGCTGTCAGCCAGGGTTTTCCCATCTATCCATAGTGGAAGATGGCAGAGGAAAGGGGACATGTTAGACCAGAAGACTCATTTTCAAACCGAAGCCATTCTCAGCGCCCTGTTTATAACCTTAGATTTTGTTTTATGCCTATCCAATCATATTCTCTAGGCTCCATAAAGACTGCTTTTCAAACCCCAAAATAAAGCTTATCAGAACCTGACTGCTTGGAACACATTTAAACCAAATTTGAAAAGATTTGAAAACAAGCATTTCAAATTGATAAAATCATAATGACGGTACCTTTAAAGGGCCCTCTCTGTCTGGTTATCTGAGCTGGGAGAAGCCTCCAGAACTAGGGAAGAGCCCCTTCCATCAGAGGTCCACAGCCTACCAGCAGCATCCAGACAACAGGAAGGCTATTCCCACTGGAAGCAAAAGGGATGACCTTGTCCCTTGAGGCTAGGGTGACCAGATTTAGGAAACAAAATTCAAGACACTCAGTTATAAATATATTTGAATTTCAGATAAGCAAAGAATAATTTTTATACTAAGTATGTCCCATGTAATATTTGTGACATGCTCATATTAAAACATTATTTGTTTATCTGAAATTCAAATTTACCTGTGTATCCTACATTTTATCTGGCATCTCTAGGCTAGGCTCCAATTCCCTGGGGGATTTGGGATGGGTGGGAAGTGGAGTGAGGGGAGTTCTAATGACCAGTCTCAGACTATGACAAAACCAATGGGAAGGGCTGGCCTTCTCGCTCCTTTCCCTCCTTCCCCCACCCTTCTCCAAAGAGATTCCATGGCTCCAGCCAACCCCACTCCACATCCCTAGAGAGGCCGTCTCTGATCCTTCTGAGCAATAGTCATCCTCCATGACACACATCCTGCCCTGACTTCCTCCCAGACAAAGGTGCACACTTGTAGAGATGCTGTAAACTTGTAAGAACTCATTTGCTTCCATATTCCATTGTTTTGCTTTGTTTCCCAAACAAGGCTGCAAATAGGCTTTGAAGGGGCTCCTGATTTGAGGTTTCTTCACTTTTTTTCTTTCCCCATATAGACCCCTCCTACCCACTATACTCAGATGCCAAGAAACACATTGGTGTTTGTTCTCCTCAGGCATACTTTCAAGATCTGAGTTAAAGCAAGAGTTGAACCAGCATATCCAATTTGCCTAGCAGAAATGTTTATGGACTTTTCCCCTACAGACACTGCCTTGACTCTGCCAATGGAAGCCCCGTTCTCCTTACTACTTCATACTACTGATTAGTGGTCTTTAGTGAATCACAATCTATAGTCAAACAGATTTAACAAAAACAGAGAGGAAAAAAGCTCTTGCTTTCAGGCATCCAAGGGTGTGCTTGCAGCAAAACATTTACAGCTAAGCTATAAAGTGCATGGAAATATGGAAGAAACATCGACACAACAATAAAATGAGGGTGAGGTTAATGACATGATACAATCTGTTTTCATCTGGTGTAGAGGTGTAGAGAAAATTAATTTTTGAAGGCATTTCATTTCACTTTGCAATATTTTGTAATTTAACCTTTGATGCTCACAACTTTTTCTTTTATCTGCTCTCCTCTTTAAGCCTAAGGATGAGGGAAGCAAGTTTTATGTCTAATTGTAAGTATGGCTTCATGGCAGCTGATCTCTGCTCTGGACAAAGGTGAGAAAGATGTACACAGAGAAGAAAAGTTATTGCTGATCATAATTCGCAGCTCTTCCTCCTATCGATCTTCTTCCTCACTGTAATAATACAAAATACAACTTCCGAAAGAATAAGATGTGTTACCTTCCAGAGCAAGGCACCGGGGTGGGTTGGACGACCAGATGAGGTTGTGTAAGCACTCAAGATACGCAGATCCATCGAGTTTAAATCCGGGAAAGCAGCGATAGGAGATCACAGTCCCCACTGGGAAGGAGGTCTGGAACTCGGAGATGTTCACATAGCCATTAGTAGAGGCTAGAGGTCTCAGGCAGCCTGTGCAAGGTGAAAGAAAATGGGGAAGATTCCACTCTGTCATCTCTGTACATCGAAAAGTCACACCGAACGCTGGAACTTTTTAGGATTCCCCCACTGTTAAAATGGCACCACCTCTGAAGAATGAAGCACCTTGGTCTCAAATACTCAGGTTCCTTATTCTAATTATCATGTAGGTATTTGCTCTGCTATTTGCAAATGGCACCGAGAGGGTCAGAGGAGTAGCTAAGATGGATGGAGGGAAGGTGGTGAGTGTCTGACTGTGGGTTGTACACCCTCAGGCCGCGTGCTCTGGCTCTGACTGCATTTCAGCATCACCTGAGAAGCTTTTACAAAACACCAGTGCCCGGGCCCCATGCCCAGGCTCTGAGGAGAGCCTGGGGATCATTATCTTTTTTTAAAGCTCCCCACGTAACCCTGATGTGCTGGCCAGGTTGAGAACCACCGAGGTGCTATAAGAGGAAAGAGACACAGACACCACCAATAGTTTCAGTGGTGGTGAGAGCAGCTTGGGAAGCTTAGGTTCCAAACTCAATTCCACTAGAGTGGATTTGGGTACAGAAATATGCCTGAGATGGTGGCCTTAAATTTCTGAAAATCCAGTTGTGTTTTATATAAAATAGATGAGGAATCCCACAGTGTAGTAGTTCTCAAACTCAAGAATGATCCAGAGGGCTTGTTAGACACAGGCTGCTGGGCCCACCTGCAGAGCTTCTGTTTCAGCAGGTCTGGGGCAGAGGGAGCCTGACAACTGCACTGCCAACATCCAGGCACTGCTACTGCTGCTGCTGCTGCCACTGCCAGTCTCGGGGCCACACTCAGAACCACTGCTGTCCTGAGTCTGTGCATCGAGCATGGCATGCTGTGTGCAATCAGCGTGCAAGTGGGACCTGGATCCCACACTCCTTCTGTGGAACACTAAGCAGCCTGTTTGCCCTGAAGTCTGTGCAGCCCAGCAGAACACTCCTGATGGCAGAGAATTCTATTGTGTGTGGCATCCCCTGTGATCAGGGCATTTCTCATTGCTTCAGCAATTTCACTGGAGGAAATAATGACACTGTAGAGCTGGTGTTCATCCAGGAGAGAACTAATTGTGTGTGAAGTAAATAATGTATAATGAAAATACACACTTTCCCTTCCAAGTCACCAGATACAGATTGTATGTGTCCCATGCACAGCAGCAGATGACTGAACCCTTCTCCTAAGCTGACTTTGTTGGACATTGCAAGTATCTTGAAGGGATCTCTCAGCAGATTGCTTTGGTTGAAACCCCAGTATATGGCGTCTGTGCATCAGAGCAGGTGAGGGTGAGGCGGGTGCAGAATTTGAGGCACTCACTGTCGGGGTTGGGCAGTGCTAATCCTGCACTGCTGTGTCCTGGGGCCATGGGGCTCTGCAGACCAAGGAGATCATAGCTTTGAACTGGCCAACATTTGGGATGCACCATACCCTAAAAGGTATGCAGCTCAGCCATCTTTGTAGACAGTCCCATAACCTTAGATTATTATTGCTTTTTTGAGCTGAAAACTGACAATGTTCATAGTAAAAGTGAAGTGTATGTGTGTTTATGTGGTGGGGAGGAAGTTGGGGATCAGGAATAAACAGACTCAATAATTGAGGAAAAAAAGAGAAGCACATTAACGTGAACAAGTGAGCACCTTAGAACCCTCAAGTGTAGTTCAAATGAGTTGGCACAAATGATTGTGCTCGCTCTTCTTCCTAGGAAGGAATTGTAGTTCTAAACTACCCACACAGATAGCTGGTTTCTCTCAAATAAAAACTAACTCTGACTCAGAGTGGGGTTATAATTCGTGCAGTTAATCAGAGGAGAAGGAAAGATATGCTCACTCTTGGTTAGAGACAGCCTGTCCTAAATATAACAGTCGAAAACTGGCTTCAACTCAATAGTTCAATGTAATTTCCATTTGCACTTCTAGATAATAGCGAGAGGCCTCCTCAGGCTTTAGCTCCTGGATCTATAGGTGCAAATAAAAGTTAGAGAATGAAATGTCACTCTTAGGGCCAATTATATTCCCCCTGGGGGCTCAGAGGGGTGTCAGGCTGTCCAAAGCAACCTTAGTTCCTCATTTCCTATGGTGTGCCAGGCAAGCAGCCAGTGAGCAACACTGGAGCAGTGGCAGCTCCAGCAGGCAGGACCTATCTTTCTGTGCAGCAAGGCATGGGGTACACTAGAGGGTAGGGCACAGGCCAGGGCACCCACCACCATCTGTGGGACAGAGGCCTCTGAGGAGGAGGGAGAGGTGGGCAGGGCTTGCATCGTTTGAAGAAGCATACCTCTTCAGGGTAACTGACTGGGTCTGTTGTTGCAGACCTAAAAAACTATGTCTTGACTGGGATTTGAGGAAGGGGAGGTGGAGTGGGGCAACAGTGGCCAGAAAGAGCAATAGGAAAGCCTGGGTCTAAAGCCTCAAAATGACACTTTGAGAGGCACACTAACACAGGGTATTTCTTTTTTTAATCACTGGGGAAAAAATAACTCCTAAAGGAGTATCCTGTATTTAAGTGACAGAAAAGGAAACAGAAAGGATGGGAGAGCAAAAGGTTATGTGGAAAACAGGAAGGGAAGAAGTGGCTGCAGTCTGGAGTGGTTTTCCTGGCCATCACTCTGATCGTGTCGGAGGAATGAAACGGATCAGCAGGTAATAAAGTTTGTTTGAATAAGTAGCCCAACTTAACAGCCAGCTGCTTGTTTTGTAGACATCTGAAAATGTAAATAAATCATGTCTCCTTTAAAAATGCAGCAGAGAACATGCTCAGCAACACCGGCAGTTCCTGGGAGAGACCAGGGGAGTGTGATGGTCTGGGCTGCTTTCGTCCTTCTGATGCTCAAGCCTCTCTTCCTTCAAGGGGTCATGACTCTTAAGCTCTCATGTAAGGAAACTATTTATTTCCAAGAACAGGGCACCCAAAGCAATATCAGAGTCTGCCAGCTGTGATTTCCAAGCACAAAGTTAACATTCATCTCAGCTTGAGCACGCCGGTGCTTTTGGAGCAAATGAGATTGCTCTCCTTCTCCCTCAAATTATGAATTATGCATTGCCTTCTTGGTTCTTTGGTCAAAGTCACACGTCAAAAAATAAAATCAGAATTACTCTGAACTTGAGGGCTCATTTTCACAAACAGGGCCCTCTATGATGGCCCAGGCAAATTTAAAAAATGCAAAGGAATAAATATTCACCAGGTTGTTTGGATGAAATTTGAATTTGATAATTTTTCTGCTCTTCATACATTATATATATATAAAAACACTATTAAGAGAAAACAGCCTCTGTTTAAGATTGGCTTTAACTATATTTTCACGACTGTTGACATAAGTATAAATGCTCTGTTATTTCCATTAAATATATAATAGTTCCTCATTGTGTTAGCAGCCCAGTTACAAGTCTCCTGATTCTTAAACTACTTTTGATATTTTGGAGTAAAGGAGACATCCAACATTCCAAGGAACAAGGTGTTTCCTGTTTATCCTTTAAAACTGGGTGTATGGAGCTGAGCAAGCTACAAGGAGTGGTGATGGAGAGTCTAAGAACAGAGCTTTGGCAATTGTAGTAAAGATGCAACTGGATCCATGTGGGTAGATGGCTTTGTTTATTTCCCCCATCATTGCTATCACTTTATTAGATAAACATGTACACAGTCTACAATACAGTCCAAAAGAAGAACAGTCCAGCTGAGAACTGGAGCATCAGTTCTGTACCTTGACAGATGGGCAGATTATTCCACGTTCCATCATCGCGACATAATGAAAACATATTGTATAAGTCGGGGTACCGGATCTTGAATCCTTCATGACAAGTGATGATTAGCTTCTCTCCATGTCTATACGTCTTGTTATGAATCTCAGCATCTTCAATTTGAGGGATACGGCAATCTGCAATTTTGTAAAAGGTACACATTATTTTTGGAATTTTAAAACGGTTGTGGTTCACAGCTTCACGAGAAAGCTCTTATTTTCAGACTTGGTCTCAACCTACACAGCAATCTGATAAAAGGTACCTCATTTGTCACTGGGCTCAGGTGCCAATGACAAGCAGAAGAGCTGGCTTCATGGGAGTCATGAGAAGGTGGCTCAGAAAGAGGGACCCAGGGCGTGGGAATCCAACCACAAAAAGAACTTTACTTCCTGCCTGTGACACTTCAAACCGTACAGCTGATCTTATGAACAATTTTGGAAATAAGTGAAGAAAGAGAAGTGTTGAGGATTAGCCGGAACTATCTGGTTACATACTTACTGTGTTTGTGAACAGAACAGAACATAGTGTGGCCTGATGGGCTACTCTCACAGCTGCCCAGCCATGCCACCTCTGTCTATGGGTCCTGGCCCTGAGCCTGATAAGAAAATGTGCTTTGCAAAACAGCACAGGGTTTGAGCTGCAGCTGTGCTTGCCATTAGCATTTCCTGTCCACCTTATCTGTTTTAAAAGAGATAACAAATAGAGCAGCACATGCTATTGCCAATCTCACAAAGGCTCAAGAGCAAGCCACTATACTGCCTCCTAAAAATGGAGTAAGAGCTAAAGGTACGTGTACAGGAGGAGAAGGGGCAAGACTGGGGGCTGGGGGCTGGGGGAGGAGAACGCCAGTGGAGGAATGAGGAGCCCATGCCATGCAGCAGATGATAAAAAGATCAAATAAAACGAACAAGTGATCACTACCCACTTCCGACTGCAGCTACTTCCAGTTTACTGTCCAGGCCACTCCACCCCTTGCTGCCTAGTTGGGATTCCACTTCCACCCTAAACACTGCCTAAGTCATCCCATCTGGTTTAAGGCACATTGATCGTGATGTATCTCTCTCCATCTCTTATGAGCACCTCTGTTTAATGTTTCTGGTTTTATATGCATACGTGTTTGTGAGCATGACCTACAGATGGGTTATGTTCCAAATGTGTTGATTCTTAACTTTTTAAAACAAGGCAAAAACCAAGAACAGCATTTTGTGCATCACAGAAATTTCCTCCAGAAATTTCTCAATTCTTTAAAAGATTGTAGGTCTCTTATCCATTCCCCAAATCCTATGAAATCCACAATATGGCCAGAACAGTACTAACAGGAACCCTCACCTTTAAGTTGCTCTAAGCTTTGAACTGTCAGATCTGAGGCACTGGGCCCTGGGAGCCCTGATGTGAGTGGAAGAGAAGGGAAAAGCTGTGGCTAGTGGGTGAGTGGGTGGCTCTGGTGGCTGGGAACTTTGGTGGCTTGAAAAAGGGAGCTACAAGGTGGGGTTGGGGCTGGGTTTACTGGGAGAAATGGGAAGTATGACACAACAGACTTCAGAAAATAGGATGTCAATGATGGGAAAGACTCAGGCAGACAGGGGCTTCCAAGTTAGGGGAGAGCCTGGCAGCTACGGATGCAGGGGTGGTGACTGTTCACTGCCTGCATGGGTCACCTGAAGTCAAATGCTTGTAAGTCCAGGTCTGCCCTTATCTCAGCCTTTGTTACCACCATTAGCTTGAGAGCAGGGACTGTGTTGCTCACTTCCTCTGACCCTCCTGCCATGCTTCTGACCTGTGCACACGCCTGGTGAAAGAGTGCTGAAAGGAGCTGTCTGAACCTCTGCCCAAGCTCGCTGTGAGTGCACAGCCCTCTGAAGCCCGGCTAACAGGCTTGGGGCACAGCCCTGCAGCTCAGCCTTCCCTTAGGACACCTGTCATCAGGTCTTCTCTTTGTCCATGATTTCAACAAAGAGAGTCTGGGCTGAAGAACTGTGTTCTGGTTTTGGTTTTACCTTTCATATTTGTGTTTCAGGCCATGAAAAGGGGTTTTCTTTTTCTTTTTAAGATGGAGTCTCACTCTGTCACCCAGGCTGGAGTGCAGTGGCACAATCTCGGCTCACTGCAACCTCCACCTCCCAGGGTTCCAGCGATTATTCTGCCTCAGCCTCCCAAGCACCTGGGACTACAGGTGCATGCCACCACGCCCAGCTAATTTTGTATTTTTAGTAGAGACGGAGTTTCACCATATTGGCCAGGATGTTCTGGGACACCTGACCTCATGATCTGCCTGCCTTGCATCCCAAAGTGCTGGGATTACAGGCGTGAGCCACCACGCCCAGCCTGAAAAGGGGTTTTCTAACTTCATGTTTAACCAACAGTTTTCCTGCTAGTGTAGTTGAATTTCCCCTGAATCATCCCCAGTCCCAGAATAATCCTAACTGGGGTCACAAGATCACTGACAACTCTTTGCACACTACTGCTGCCTTCTTTAATAGAAAATGTGAATTATGTTTTTTCAATGGCACTGTACAAAAATTATTCACAGCAAATAAAAACACATTTATGAAGGCATCCGTCTGTAAAATCTTGGCTGTAAATAGGTACTGCGGCAGTAATTTACACATCTAAACAACTATTTTCATGATTGATTTAAAACTTGTTCAACAATTAGCTGGTACATTCAGGAGGTGGCCAGCTATAGAGAATACAGTCAACGGATAGAAGTGTTCCGTTGGGCATTATGGACACATGGACATTGGCTGGCTGGGAGCAGAAGCACCCAAGCCTTGTTTCTAAGAGTGATTTATCATAGTGTTGTTATTGTAGGATGCTTTCAGCTTCTAGTTAGAGCTAAAGTTTCCCCAAACATGGCATGGGGACTATTGCAGAATATAAGACACAGGGTTAGAGGGAATTCACATCCTCCCGAATCCCAGTGATGATGTGCCCTGCTGAAAGAAGAGTCACCATAGGGAGTGATGCCAGGCCAATTTACTATGTGGGAGGAGCCACATATCAACTAGGGAGTAAGAAGTAGGGTTCAAATCCCAGCAAGGGGAAGAGGCCAGGAGGGGCAGTGCCCTAGGAATGAGTACAAAACAAACACAGATCAGCTGTATCAAAAAACTTAACCTTGACAGAGAAAACATTATCCAGAGCCTTTTTTATTTCTTTACCCACAAAGTCTGGCATCTGATCCTTCCCCTGAAGGAGGGTGAAGTAGGAAGAAGAAGGAATCCAGAAAAAAGTATGTGTCCAGTGAATTCTCTGTGGTAGTGAAAAACCATGGACCTTCTTTCTATAGAAAAAAAGAATCTAGGATCTTTAGTATCTGACAGTAAATGTCTAATATCCGTCAATTCTGAAGTCTCAAGCAGAAATAACACAATTTTCTATAGTATAAACTAATCTAGTCAATAGAAAGAATTTTGAAGGCAAATGGCTCACGCCTGTAATCCCAACACTTTGGGAGGCCAGGGCGGGTGGATCACCTGAGGTTAGGAGTTTGAGACCAGCCTGGCCAACATGGTGAAACCCCATCTCCACTAAAAATACAAAACTTAGCCAGGTGTGGTGGTACATGCCTGTAATCCCAGCTACTTGGGAGGCTGAGGCAGGAGAATCGCTTGAACCTGGGAGGTGGAGGTTGCAGTGAGCCAAGATCACACCACTGCACTCTATAAAAATATTTATCAATATCTGGTTCTGTCCTATTGAATCTGGTCAACAATTAGAACTTATGTATATGAGGCATAAATAGGCCTTTCAGGGTGTAACTTGAGGGATATCAAAGCCTTCCATTCTGGAAATCATCTTTCACCAGCCCAATACTGTCATTATTTCTATATCCTGCTTCCCATAACAATGGGAATGGGAATTCAATATAGTGAATAAATAAAAGAAGGAGTAAAAGATCCTAAGGCAGCATTGCATATTTATACCCAAGTACAAATTAATTTATCAGATTAGTTAGCAGAGAACAGTGCCTAAGGGATGGAGCAGAAATAGTAACAGTAAAGAAATTTTAAAGAAAATGTGCCATACATAGGATTTACTACTCTTTAAAAGTTAGTTATACTTGAAAATGAATCCAATTCCTTCAACATACCAAGTTTTGACATTAATACTCCCCCAAAACTGTTCCCAGGAACATGAATACATAATACACACTCAAGAGATTCACAATCCACAGAGTAGATTAAAGGCCTGGAAGATCTTACTGTAAAGAATTCTACTTAATTTTGCTTAAACCAGCATTTGTCAAGCTTGTTTATTCATCCAGCTGTTCATTCATCCATTTTGTGAATTACAGAGTACTCACTCTAGGTTCAGGGTGTCCTGGGTGCTGGGGATAAAGAGTCAAGGGCCTTACTCTTAAGAGCACTTGCATGGAAAAAGACTGCAAATGGGCAAATTAACAGTTAAAGGTGCAAGAGAGTAGCAGGCAACACTCACTGCCACGATGAACACACAGCAAGGTGACATAATAGGGACTGACTCAGGGACTCTTTTAATTTGGGTAGACAGGAAAGGGGCCCCTGAGGAAATGACATTTATTAAGCTGAGATCTGAATGACAAGAATAATTCAATTATGTGTGGCTCTTGGAAAAGAACACGTTAGGCAGTGGGAACGCTAGTGCAAAGGCCAGGAAAGAGCTGTGTCCTTAAAAACACTAAAGAAGACCTGCATATTTGGAATATAGTGACCAAGAAGGGGAAGGACAGTCCAGATCATGCGAGACCTTGTAGACTAGGGCAGATAATTATTTTAGTGTGATAGGGGGTTACTGGGGTTTGTTAAGCATGGGCCAAGGCATGATCTGATTTATACCCTCAAAGGATTTGCCATATGTACAGTAAAGGATTAACTTACCCAAGGAGAGGTTTAGGCATGTGCCCTCAGCTCCTGAGAGGTAACCTTTAGCCCCTGGAATGTCTGGCCTGAGATGAGTGTCTTTGTTTGCCTGGAGGCCCTGGGCCACGCTAGACAGATTACGCCAACAGTATGCCGTATGGCAGGGGCCTTGGCCATGCCATGTGGTCCATGCTAACATGTGATTTAAGCTTTGGGCCATGGACCACACAGTATCAGCTCAACTTCTGGAGGAACAGGGAACTAAGATCAGCCACGCTGTGGTCAACCATGCCCACGTGACTAAGCCCTGATTAAAACTCTGGACACTAAAGCTTGGTGAGTTTCCCTGGTTGTCAACACTGCGTGTATATTGTCATACACTGTTGCTGGAAAAAAGAGGTGCTGTCCATATAGCCCCACTGGAAGAGAACAACTGAAAGCTCCTGTTTGGTGACTCCTGGACCCTGCCCTATGCACCTCTTCCCTTGGCAGATTTAATCTAAGTCCTTTCATTGTAAAAAGCCTTAGCCACAAGTAGAATTAGTTTTCCCGAGTTCTGTGAGTCTGAGTTCCTGAGTCCTAATGAATTTTTGAACCTGATGGTGGTCTTGGGGAGCCCAGACTTATAGCTGGTATCAGAAGTGTGGGTGATCTTGGAGACTCTGAACTTAGTACCATAGAATGCTTTTTTCACTTACTATCCACTAACATCCCTCAGGAGCACTGTTCAATATCAGTGCCGTTCCACACTTCTGCTGTTCTAAAGAACTGTCATTCCAGCACAGCTCAGAGAACACTGTCGCAACCACCACAGTTTACTCAGGATCAGGCTGAAGAAGCTGAATGAAACCAACTGAGACAAATGATTTGACCATCAGCAATTAACAAAAGGCAGAGAAAATGAAGGGCAAGAATGGATGCTCTTCAGAGATGACTGGAGAGAGAGAATGCTTCATAGAATAGGAGGCACTACCATGTGGGATAGTTTTGCTTTGGGAGCAGGGCTGGTCCAGGTTGTTTCTTTTATATTTAAAGCATATTGACTCTCTGAAACCTGAAGAAGCATTGGAACCAGACACTCAAGACCTTGTGGCTTGCAGCTGAAGGTAGTTAGGCCCTGGTTTAAACCCACTGAGAAAAAGCCCCATGAAAGACACTTGGTCAAAGAAAAGTTATTATAATAAGCATGCTTCTTGTACTTAATGACTTTGTCTGGTGCATAGATTGGAATATTTTATTTATTTGTGGTTGACAAAGGCAACTAGTAGATTTGTATTTTATTATTTAAAGCATTCATTTCTATATTTAACACATTGAGGGCAATTATTTGTGGGTTCTTAGCTGTTTACTTGGAGGGACTGAGACTGCTACACATTCTTCTAAGCACACGTGGAACATTTACAAAAAATGACCATACCTGGGCAATAAAGAAAGTCTCAAAAAAATTTCAAAAGAATGAAATTATAGAGCTTTTTTTTTTCTGGTCACAATGAAATTAAGATAGAAATGAATAATTAGAAAATCTCCATATGTTGGGAAACTGAGTAATACCTTTCTAAACAACCTATGAGTCCAAAAATAAATAATAAAAATGGAAAATATGTTGAACTGAGTAACAATACTACATACTGAAATATAGGCTATGCAGATAAAACTATAACTATATTTCCCTATAAGCATAAATGTACATATTAGAAAAAGATAAATATCTAAAAATCAAGAGTATATTGCAGTTGCTTAGGTCCACTTTGGAAATCACATTGTTCAAGTTTTCTAGATTCTTATCTCATTTTTTAAATTTTTCCTGCTTGTTCTATAAATTTCTAAGAGAGGAGGGGTTAAAGTTCTCACTGTGATTATGGATTTGTCCTTAAAGTTTATTAACTTTTGCTTTATATATTTTGAAGTATATTATTAGATGTGTACAAATTTAGAATTATTATTAAGTATCAAAAATCAAGAATCCTGATAGAAAGTTAGAGAAAGGACAATTAAACTCAAAGAAAACACATGGAAATAAATCACAAAAACAACAGTGAGCATTAATGAAACAGAGAAGAAACATAGATAATACAGGATCAACAAAACCAAAAGTTGGTTCTTTGAAATACAAAAAAAAATTGATAAATCACTGGTGAAACTGATCAAGAAACAAAGAGAGATAAGCACACATAACCACGTAAGAATAAAAAAAGGACACCATTACAAATCCCATATTTAAAAAAATGAGAGAATGTTACAAAAACTTTGCACCAAGAAATAAGAAAATTTAAATGGAGTTAAATTCCTAAAACAAATAAACAAACAAAAACTGTATAATTTACCAACATGGACACAAGAAGAAACAAAATAGTTACACTCCTATAAAATGTTAAATAAACCAAATTCAAAATGAAAAGCCTTCCCACAAAGAAAACTCCAGGTCTAGGAGGCTTCTGAATGAATTTTACTAAATACTTAAGGAAGAAATAGCACCAGTCTGATACAAACACTTTCAGTGTTCTCTTCTGAAGGACAACATCAATTTATTTTATGAGTGCAGCCTAACCTTGATTGTAAAGCCTGACAAGAACATTACAAAGAAAGAAAAATTTAGGCCAATCCATCTTAACATAGAAGCAAAACTTAAAATATTCACAAACAAAATCCTGCAACAAATAAAAAAGAAAATACATCACAAGTTGGATTTATTTCAAGAATGCTAAATTGGGTTAACGTTTGAGAACCAATATGACTTGCTACATTAACAGAATAAAAAAAGTATCTTAATAGATATGAAAAAGTATTTGATAAAATTTAACATTCATTCATATTTTAAAAAATCATAATGAGCTAGAAATTGAAGAAAACACCCTTAACATAACAAAGAATGTATTTTTAAAGACTGTAACAAAAATATTGAAAGCATTCCATTTGAAATTGAAAAGAAGACTACGAAGTTCATTCTTCCTGCTTGCATCCAGCATCACACTGGAGTTCTTAACCAAAGCAGAAGTGTAATGAAAGGGAACATAAGGTATCACGATCAGAAAGAAATTAAACTTGTATTATTCACACATCACATGAATGGGTATGGAGTAAAACCCAAAAGAATTTACACAGATAAACAGTAAAATAGTTTAGCATGTATGAATTTCTACATGTTAATTTAAAAACAAAATTTAAAATATTTATCAATGACATAAACAAATTTGAATTCCTAGGACATAAATCTAACAAAAGACATGTAAGACATTTGTTCAGAAAACTGGAAACATTATTGAGAAAAACTGTAAAGCCCTAAATAAATGGGGGAATATTCCATGTTCCCTGATTGAAAAACTCCATATTGTAAAGGCATTATTTCCCCTAATTCGGCCGTAAACTTGGTAAGTTATATTTAAAATTCAGATTTGTTTTGACAATTGACATGCTAATTCTAAAATTTATATGGAAATACAAAAGGCCAAGAAGAACCAAGACAGTCTGGAAGAAAACTTGCTCCACCAGAATTCAAGACTTATGATAAAGCTACAGTAATTAAAATGGTATGGAACTGATGCAAAGATAGATAAAGACCAATGGACGAGAACAGAGTCCTGAAAGAGGAAATCTGTCTTATGACTGAGAGCAGTGGGAGAAGACAGACTTTTTAATAAATGGTGCTAGATTATATTATACACACAAATCAAGTCCAGACGGACTGCAGATCTGAACGTGAAAGTCATAATAATGATGTTCTGAGAAGATTGTATAGGAGAATGCCTTCATGAGGTCAGTATTGGAAAACATTGTTTAAAGAAGACAATAAAAAGACCAACATAGAGAAAAAGATTAATAAATTCGACTACATTAAAATTAAGGTCTTCTGCCCAATCAAAGACACTGAAGATGCAAGTAAAAACATAAAATCAGAAGATCAGCACCTGTCACCAACAAAGGATCTGTATCCAGTGTAGGTAAAAACTCCTAAAAATCAATAAGGAAAAGACAGATAACAGATAAGTGGGCAAGTGAATTAAACAGGCACTTCAGAAGAAAGAGAGAGAGAGTAACAAGCTGGCCAAAAAACACAAAAAGATGCTCAACCTCATTATTCACCACGGAAATGTGCATTAAAACCAGGAGATACTACTACATACTTACCAGATGGCTAAAATATTGATAATACCAAGTGTTGGCAAGCAGTGTATTCTGCTGGTGAGGGTAAATTGGTACAACCACTTTGGAAAGAGGATAGTAGCTATTAACAAGGAACAAATGCATCTCCTACGCCTCAGCAAATCCACTCTTAGATGAATAGCCAATAGAAATGTGAGTGTGTATTCACCAAGAGGTGTGTTCAAACATGCTCATAACAGCATTATTTGTAACAAAAGCCAATTGAAAAAAAAACACAAATTTCCATTAACATCAGATTGTTCCAATTATGGTATATTCATGTAATAGAAAACAATGCAGCAATGAAAATGATAAAATCAGTTACATGCATTAACATGCATAGATTTCATAAATGTCAAGTAATCCTTCCTCTATAATTTCATGTATATAAACTCAAAAATAAGGCAAAAGCACATTAAACTTAAAATAGTATCATGTTTAGAAACACATGCTTCTGGGCTAAGTAATTATCATAGGAAGTGACTCTTGCTACTCTCTCCCTCTGAGAGGGAGAAGAGGCAGTGATCCAGTGGGGGCTTCTGGGGTACTAGCAATGTCCTATGTCTTCACCTGAATAATAGTGACAGTGGTGTTGCTTTGTGACAGTTCATTGGACTGTTCAGTGCTGTGTACACTTCTATATGTGTTTTATTTCATACATTTTTTAAAAGTTAAAACAACAATAAAATTTATCGAGAAAGAAGAACAAGGACATCACTGCCTATGTAGCTGTCTTTCCACCTCATCTGGAGCCTCTGGGCCTGGCAAGTAGAGAGTGCTGAACAGAATTTTGGGGAATGAACGACTAAACACATTGGGGGAGGTGCTGAAATTCTCAAAAGCATAAAACCTCAAATATTTGCCAGAAAATTTTCAGAAGACAATTTGACCTCTGAATGTAGGTTATGTAGGTTGTTGGAGAAACTGGGTTTGATTCAGAGTTTTGTCCTAGAAGGCAAATCTAACCTGATTTCTTGCTTTTCTCTTAATAAACCCAATTTTAATTATTTTATCTTTAAAGAAACTTTAAGGTCACTTTCCACCTTCTGGAAAGTTCAACAACAAGGAAGTGACAGAAAGCACTTGGAGGCCAGAGGTGAACTCACAAGAAAAATAAAAGAAGGTAGTCAAATGCCCTTCTCACGGGCTGATGACTTCCAGAGGTTCTACCCCACGTCTTCATGCTCTGCTCATAGAGTGCACATGGTAAGCATCTCAAGGAATCCTCTAGGCTCGACAACATGAGAATCACCTGGAAATGCCTGTAAATTCTGATTCTTTGTTGCATATAAGCATCTGAGCTTGGGGCCTGGAAATGTGCCTTTTTTTATGGCTCCCCGCCCCTCCCCTGGCAATTACCATGAAGTCAAACACTGAGAACCACCATGTGCTGGGATATGCAAAGTCAGTCTGGGTGACCGAATAGACTGAAGAATAGCAATCAAAACTCAAAGGCTGGCTCGGAATTTAACAAGCCCTGGCCCATCTCTTAGCAGCTGTCTCCGACAAATGTAATAAAGAACAGAATCTAATCCGAGCAAGCTGGGACACCAAGGCACATCGAGGCCTCACACTCTTGCAGACCCAGCATGGGGTTCCATGGAGATCTGAATCAGTAAATAGGACTCACAAGATGCTGCCTGGAAGCCTCAGTCGGCCCCCAAACTGCTCAAAGACTGGTATGAGAGAAGATGAATTTCATCTGCAGTGGGTTTGGAAGGACCCCAGTGGGGGTAGGTCTGCATTTTTCATAAGTAGCCAACATAATTCTGGATAGTTTTAGTTGCAAGCTTGTGAAAAACTGCTTTCTGGGGAAATCCCCCGTCAGTTTGGTGTTCAAGGTTGCTAACAGTCACTGCATGACCTTCCTACAGGATCTGACAAGGATCTGTGTATGTGCTGATGATGCTGTTGTTCTCCATTTGCCTGACAATTCTGGGATTCCGAGCAACTTCTTACCTCCACAGCCCTTGTACAGAAAGGGTGAGGTCTCAGCATTCATGTATGCAAGACTGCCTGAGGCAGCTGGTTCAGGAGTAACACTGCCAAGATTTGGACATTCCTTCTGTACTTATTGGGGGCTTGGTTGCACAGGCTTGAAAACCCTTGTCTGTGGCGGTCAACCTGTCATCTTGCAACCATGATAACTGGTCATTTCTGTCACTTATATTTGTGGGATCTGTCTTGACCTGACTTGATATTATTTCCTATGGATTTTTTTTCGCTTTCAAGTCTGGCCACATTTAAGTTAAATAAATCTTTTAGAAAACAAAAACTAAACTCGCATGGAAGTCACAAGGGAGTGAGTACAGGAGAGCAGTGACTTCTGTTAACAGCAGCATAAATAAGAAATGACAGTGGTCCTGGGGACAGGTAGAAGCATCCCTCTGCTCCTTCCCTTCTTAGGAGGTGGAAAATGAGGACAGAGTATCTTGGGGGAAGACATGCAAATAGTTGCCCTTGTGGGCATAGGCTGTCGTTTCTGATAATTCACATCTAAGGCAACAAGAAAGAAATTTTAGATGATAGAGAATGCACATGAGGAAAAAAAATTCTAAATAAAATATTTTTAAAGCATCTATCTGTTTTGATGAAGCCTCTGGAGCTGGAAGACAGCTCACTTAATATATGAGTAACTGCAAAACATGAGTATGACCACCCCACTTTTGAAAAAAGTCTGCACCCCACAGTTTCAATGAATAAAGGAGTTATCTGCCAATTTTACTGCCAGCTTTAGCTTATGAGTCGAGCTGAATCTTTTAACTAAAAATTTATAATGTAATAATAATACTTAAATGCATATTGCACCTTTTCCCCAGGAAGCTCAAAGAAACTTCCTAACATCAAATTATTCATCTTTTATAGCAATCCTGGTCAGGTCTATGGGAGCCAAAATATTTTAGCGAGTACTTAAAAATAATGCTTGATGAATGAATGATTTTTTTTTTCCTTTTTGCACTCTGCAAGAAACCGAGACAAAGAAGGGTTAAGCATGGAAACAGTGCAAACTGGAGCTGTGGCAGGAACAGCTCCTCCTTCCATGCTCTATGCCACCATTAGCCACAATCAGGTAACCAGGGAGCCTGGGACAAAAAGCACAGTTGGAAGGGATACCTGGTTGCACACTGAAATTACCTTGGATCCCTTGAAAAGAGATCCCTGGTTGTGCCCAGGCACCAGTTGAAATACCTATGCCTGGGCTCCCACTACCCAGAACAACTAAAATAGGGTCACTTGAAGTGGATCTCAGGCACTTTTATTTTTAAAGGTTCTGCAAGTGATCCTGACAGACAGCCCGGGTTGCAGACCACTAGGATACAGAAAGAGCACTGGACAAGGACTCAAGACACTGGTCCAGTTCCCAGCTTTCCTGCTGTGTGACTTCTATAAGTCACTAAAGCTCTTATAGGCTTCAGTGTCTCCATTTGGAAAATGACAACACTGACATTTCTGATTCTAAGAATTAATCATCTCTAAGGATCTTTGTTGAACACTAGAGAAAATTATGTTATTCTCCCTTCTTACAAAGCAGTATCAGACGATATCCCTGAATCAGTGAGTCTCAAACATTTTTATGTGTAAGAATCAGCTGGGAGAGTTTTTTTAAATGCAGATTCCTTGGCCCCACCCTTAGCATTCTAATGCAGGAGGTCTGAATATGTACTTTTCCTAAGTTCTGATGCAGATAGTCCTTTACACATACTTTAAGAACCAGTCCCTTGCATGAACAGATTCTCACCAAGTGTGTTGGTAATGAGATCCCTCCCTAATGGGGTATGGGCCTGGGGCCATTATAATGTGTCACCTGCCTTCCCTCCCTTCCCCTCACCTGGGAAAAATCATGTTTGGTCAGGTAAGATGATCATACCGGAAAGAAAACTCAAATTTGAATCCCAACTCTGTCACTACCAAGGAGACTATGGGAAATTCACCCTCTCAGAGCCTTCACTTTCTCATCTGTAAAATAAGGTTGTAGAACCTACTTTGCAGGGTTGCTGTAGTAATTACAGAAGATGATGTATATAGAGCATAAGCATGTTTATCGCAGCACTATTCACAATAGCCAAGATATGGAATCAACCTAGGTATTCAACAGTAGATGAATGGATAAAGAAAATGTGGTACATAAATGCCATGGAATACTATTCATCCATAAAAAAGGATAAAATTTTGTCATTCACGGCAACATGGATGGAACTGGGGGACATTATTTTAAGGCTTATTTTAATAAGCCAGGAATAGAAAGTTAAATACTGCATGTTCTCACTCATATGTGGAAGCTAACACAGATTGATCTCATACAAGTAAAAAATAGAAAAGAGGATATTAGAGGCTGGGAAGGATAGGGGAAAGGGTGGGAGAGATTTCTTAAAGAATATAAAGTCACAGCCAGATAGGAGGAATAAGTTCTAGAGTTCTATACCTCTGTAGAATAACTATGGTCAACAATAACGTATTACATAGTTTCAAATCACAAGGAGGAAGATATTGAATGTTCCCAACACAAGGAAATAATAAATATTCGTGATGATGGACATGTGAATTGCCCTGATCTGACCATTACATGTATATGTATTAAAACATCACTATGTATGCCATAAATATGTATAATTATATGTCAATTAAAAAAATAAAATTAAAAATAAAACATAGGTACCTAATCCGTATGATAGACATCTCCTTAAAACACTGCAGTCTCGCCGGGGAAAGGAAAACAAGGGCAACATGCAGACCAGGAAAAGGGATACATGTTGGGGTGGGCAGGAACACCAAGGGAGGCTTTGCCTTCAGTGACTGGGGATGGGGCCAGGTTCTGGACAGATGTCTACGGATGTTCCTCCCTCTCCTTCAACTGCTGCCTCTCTGAATCCCTGTCCATCTTTGTCAGCATCACCAAAATACATGACTTTGGACAGGCAACTCAATTCACAATGCCTCATAGAGAACTCAGATTCAACTGTACTGACAGTATTAATCGTGGCCAAAGCAATTATAAGGTATGCACTAAACCAATCAGAAATGTGGAAGGAAAGAGTACCCATTTGCTTTCCTTGTGTGTAAATGATTAACAATGGAACCCAAATGTCAGCAAAAGCAGTAAAAGGCCAGAAAACATGGTTCACATACACCATGAAATACTATGCAGCCATAAAAAAGAACAAGATCATGTTCTTTGCTGCAGTATGGATGGAGCTGGAGGCCATTATCCCAAGCAAACTAACACAGGAACAGAAAAACAAATACCTCATGTTCTCACTTACAAGTGAGCGCTAAACAATAACATGTGGACACAAAGTGGGGAATAACACACACCAGGAATTACTTGAGGGTGAAGAGTGGGAGAGAGGAGAGGATCAAAAACTACCTATGGGGTACTAGGCTTGTTATGTAACAAAATAATCTGTATACCAAACCTCCAAGATACACAATTTATCTACATAACAAACCTGCACAGGTATCCTTGAACCTAAAATAAAAGTTAAAAACAAAAAGTCTGAAGAAAAAAATCAGCTGAAGGAACTCAGTGTGAATATCCATGGGCAAAGGCCCACCTGGGAGAAGATGGGACTACAGGTACACACCACCATGCCCAGCTAATTTTTTCTATTTTCAGTAGAGACAGGGTTTTGCCATGTTGGCCAGGCTGGTCTAGAACTTCTGGCTTCAAGTTGATCCACCTGCCTTGGCCTCCCAAAGCGCTGGGATTATAGGCATGAGCCACTGCAGCCGGCCTGAGAAATGCAAATCTTAACCGGACCACCTGTCTAAAGGTTGTGGGGAGCATCAGGCAAAGACAGAGGCAATGGGCTCCAACACACTCATGGCCAAGTGACTAAAGAAGACAGGCAAGGAAAGTGGAGCTGCCATTGGGCCTCCCTTTCATGGATGGGAATTGCCTGCTTGGATACGCAGGTAATAAATAATAACATTGAGCAAGTGCCTGGGGCTGGCCATCAAATGTAGACTGTCTCAAGCGTGTCATTTGTGCCTACATCTCCCTTTCAGATCAAGGAACCTCTCCCTAGGGAAGCACTGCAAGGTTGGATGAGCTTGTTCTTTGCGTTGTTAGGTGAATCTCACGAAGACAAGCCATGTTTCCCTCCACTCCATGGCCACATCTTGAAGCCTTACTCTTCTGGTTGTGTAGGTTGGATCCAGGATTTCGAGCCAGAGCCTGTGGCTACATTGGTGGGTGTCTGCTCTCAGAACAAGGAAAACCATCCCAGGGATGGGCTTGACTTACGGAGGTACCTTTTTTTGTTTGTTTTTGTTTTTGAGGCAGAGTCTTGTTCTGTAGCTCAGGCTGGAGTACAGTGGCACAATATCGGTTCACTGTAACCTCTGCCTCCTGGGTTCAAGCAATTCTCATGCCTTGGCCTCTCAGAGTAGCTGGGATCATGGGCGTGAGCCACCATACCTGGTTAATTTTTGTATTTTTAGTAAAGACGAGGTTTCACCATGTTGGCCAGGCTGGTCTCGAACTCCTGGCCTCCAGTGATGCACCCGCCTCAGCCTGTCAAAGAGTTGAGATTACAGGCGTGAGCCACTGCACCCAGCCCAGAGGTAGCTTTTGAAGGTACATTAAATGTGCAGTTTCAACAATCCTTCTGCTTGACCCCTCTGCTCCTCTCCCACTCAAAGGAATTGACTGGCCAACTACAGAGGAAGAATTTCCTGAGAAAGTCTTCTGTTTAGGCAGTTCATTTTAAAAGCAACTGCTGCTCTGTGGAGGCCCCATAAGTTCTCTTATGGACCTTATGCTGGGATTAAGAGCCCTGCAGTGGTTTTAAGGTATTCTGGGAATCTATTTGTTTAAGACTCTCACTTAAACAAGCTGTCTGACAGACCTATGGGACTCCAGCTTTATGAAAATACTTTATTTGCTTAATATGGATTTATCTGAAGTTTACTTAAAACCAAGTGACCAATGCAACCAGTGACTATTCTCAAAACTGCTCAAGGAAAATGGTTAGATAAAAAGAGGAAGGGTCTTCTTCCACCTTACAGAGAAAAGCTCTATTAAAAAGTCCTTCAACATTAAAATCTCATTTCATAAAAATTTAAGTCTGCAGCAGGCTCCAGTTTAGTCTCCAAAAGCACATTCCCCCTGCAAAGAGGAAACTCAAAGAAGAAAAGAGAGTTGTCTTTCTGCACAAGGAACATGTTGTCTATACCCAAAGGTGTTCAAGGAACACCCTGAATCTACCAAGGTGCTGAAGCCCTGCTAGAGGGATTTGGCTTTAAAAACGTCATAACCGCCTGATATGGTTTGGCTCTGTGTACCCACCCAAATTTCATCTAGAATTGTAATCCCCATGTGTTGAGGGAGAGACCTGGTGGGAGGTGATGGGATCAAGGGAGCAGTTTCCCCCACGCTGTTCTCATACTAATGAGGGAGTGTTCATGAGATCTGATGGTTTTAAAAGCGGGGGTTTTCCCTGTGTGCTCTCTCTCTCCTGCCACCATGTAAGACGTGCTTTGCTTCCCCTTTGCCTTCTGCCATGAGTGTAAGTTTTCTGAGGCCTCCCCAGCCATGAAGAACTGTGAGTCAATTAAACCTCTTTTCTTGATGAATTACCCAGTCTCAGGTAGTATCTTTATAGCAGTGTGAAAATGGACTAATACACCACCCTTCCCAGGAACTGAATCCTAAGGGAAGAGGAATTTGGGTGCTGTTCAACATTATCTCATAGCCTACATAAGACTCTCACCCAAACCAAGAGCGGAGTGCAATCAGTTACTTGGTTCTCTATTTAGGAAACAAAACCAAAAACTCCTATCTAGCCAGTATAGCCAATGCCATAAGGGCTGAGATGAACTCTGTAGCCCAAAAGATGGTTAAATAAGGAAATATTTTCATCAATGATGACAGCGGATTTTGGCAAGACATAGGTTGATTCTTCTCTCCTTTCTCTCATATAGTAGTTGTTCACAATATAAATGAATCCTGAATTGATTCCATTTTAGTCTCTTTAAGATGTTTACTTTTTAAATGTGCTAATTATTTATGATGTACAAACCGAAGTTCATCACCACACAAAGTCTGACAGCTACTCCCTGCAGCAAGGGCTTCAGTGAGGATGCAGCATTTTTATTTATTTATTTATTTATTTATTTTTTTGAGACAGAGTCTCGCTCTGCCCCCAGGCTGGAGTGCAGTGGCCGGATCTCAGCTCACTGCAAGCTCCGCCTCCCGGGTTCCCGCCATTCTCCTGCCTCAGCCTCCCGAGTAGCTGGGACTACAGGCGCCTGCCACCTCGCCCAGCTAATTTTTTTGTATTTTTAGTAGAGACGGGGTTTCACCGTGTTAGCCAGGATGGTTTCGATCTCCTGACCTCGTGATTCGCCCGTCTCGGCCTCCCAAAGTGCTGGGATTACAGGCTTGAGCCACCGCGCCCGGCCGGATGCAGCATTTTTTATCTCCTGAGGATGTATGTGTTGAGTAAGTGCTTGTAAAGTGAATTCAGGAAAGGCAATCTTGCTTCACCTCTGTCTTTTCTTATGAAATGTAGGAAAGGGGTATGTTTACTCTGGAAAAGTATCCCCAAGTAGACATAATTGAGTTGGTTTTGGAAAGGAAGCGGCCCAAATGGTGGCCAGCACCCTGGCCTTTAGTCACTGTACTTACTAGGTCAGCAGCCCTGTGCCCACAGGGTGTATTTTCAGTCCTTTGCCAATTCTAGGGTCTCCTCTCCACCATATATGTCACCTCCTCTGTTCCCTGGGCCATAGACATTTTCAACCATGCTTGGGGTCATGCAGGCTCCAGTCTTGCAGAAGCAGCTTGAAGAAGCACAGACATCTCTCAGGTTGGAGACTTTGGGGGCCATAAAGTGAATTCATTCAGTTCTGTAAATTCAGACCTCTATAAATTGAGTTCACTTGGAAGAAGCAATTTGAATTGGAAGGAGGAGGCCATGTGAAAAGGGGGGTATGGCTGTACATGTAGCAAGATGAGGTGGGAATAAAAGAGAGGGATCTGTGCGCACCCAAGAGAACAGTTGCCCAATACCACCTTGCTTCTCTAGAGCACTTTACTGTCATAAAGCATTTTAATGGATATGAACTTAGTTTTTAAAAAATCTGCATCTCAGACAGGACTGACCCATGGCATGAAAGGAGTCCAGGTAACAGTGACAAGCCCAGGGGCTGCAAAAGGTCTTTCCCTAAATTGTCATTTAACTCTGGGAAGGCTCCTACCTTATTTGAGACTCAGTTTCTCTATAGGTCAAATAAAAACTAAATTGGAATGAGGGCTTGAATTATATGATTTCTCTGAGTTCCTTCAACTCCAAACCTGGATGATGTCATTTGTTGTAACAAGGTGCTCTTGTGTAACAGATTAGAGTGGGGCTGTTGTGTCATAAAGAAGCTTAGACTCAACCTTGTAGAGGAAAAACAATGCTGGTTTGGGATTAACTCTAGCCAGACTGCTTACTCATCAACTGTGTGACCTTAACAAAGTGAGTGAGCCTCTCTGAGCCTCAGTTTCCTAATCAGGAAACAATAAGACTCATTTGTAGAATTGTTGTGCATGAAACAATTGCGAATCTGAAAATTCACAAAAATGAAATAGTGAATCTGAAAGCACTTTTAAACTTTAATGACCTATAACAATGTGATAAATTATTATTGTTACTATTATTACCACCATTCCAGAAATTCACTAGCCTTCTAAGAATTACTTGGCAAGGATAACAAATGAATTCAGCAGCCCTTACTATTTGCCCAGAATAAATCCTGAGCAGGGAGCATGGCAATTTACAAAGCAGTAAAAAGACATTCTGAAAGTTTAGCTTTTTCACTGCTATGTGCCATCAGTGGTATAGACTTCTAGGTCTCCCTCCAGCCCCCCTATAAACCACATAGAATAAAGAAAGCCTAGAGTGTTAACAATCATGACTTTCTCTACCATCAGGGCAACACAAACAATCTCTTTATACAGATCTTTCAAAGACCAACAAAATTACCATTCAAATTAAAAATAAATACACCATTGTACTTAGAAAGGCAGTATCTGCTCTTCCAAACTTCCAAAAATGATTGGAGCACATCATGACTGGAATCCAAGGACCTGAATTGTCCTTTGGACACACGTGGTCTTATTTGCGGTAGCCTAATAAAAAAGCTAACTCCCTGCTGCCGTGCCTATGTAGAAGACCCTCCCTGCACATCTGGGGCTGAGTGTTAAGAACTATAAATGAATTCCATTAAATAAGTAGAGAAAAAAAGAAAAAAGAATGATACATGCAGACCAGTACAACAGAAGCCCCCTACTCTAAGGTGATTTCTCACTCCCTTTCTTAGAATGACTATATAGTACCTAGTTATGTATAGGGTTGGAAAGAAGCTTAACAGAGACCTTCATCTCTGGGCAATATTTAAGAAGCCTATTTTGGTTTTCTCTGTTCTCTGATGTTCCTAAGCTTGACTGTTTTTAAAGCACTGGGTAACGTAGGCCATAGGTGTTGGCAGGGAAGTCTATATATATATATATATATATATATGTGTGTGTGTGTGTATATATATATATATATGTGTGTGTGTGTGTGTGTGTATATATATATATGAACCAAGTAAACTTTAAATAGAATCTCAGGGAAACCACAGCTTGCACAGGCTGCATGAAAGAGGAAAAAATGAACTTATTTTTAAAAACTTGAAGTCTTTATTATATTTATTATGGCTTTTTCTTATACCTTGAAAATAAAAGCAAAGATAGCAAGTAGTTTAAGGGCAAGACACCATCTTATCCATCCTTTACAATTTCCAGAAGGAGGAGCAAAATAGGCACTTATAAAATGCTTATCATGGCTGGGTGCCATGGCTCATGCCTGTAATCCCAGCACTTTGGGAAGCGAGGCAGGTGGATTGCATGAGCTCAGGAGTTTGAGACTAACCTGGGCAACATGGTGAAACCTCATCTCTACAAAAAATACAAAAATTAGCTGGGCATGGTGGCGCATGCCTGTAGTCCCAACTACTTGGGAGACTGAGGTGGGAGGATCATTTGAGCCCGGTGGAAGTTGCAGTGAGCCGAGATCGTGCCACTGCACTCTAGCTTGGATGACAGAGGGAGACCCTATCTCAAAAAAAAAAAAAAAGTTATTAAATTATTTTAAAAGTTTCATAAAGGAAATATACACTAAATCATGACAATAGTTTCCATATTATTATAAAAACTCCATTCCAAAACAAAATCAGTGTTAAAAGAAACTGAAACTAATTTCTAATGAACTCAGTGAAATATAAGTTCTGTGCTACATGGAAATTTGGGACCAGAATTAATTCTTGATTCATGCCTATTCCAACTTTAGCCCTGCTGGTCTTCTGAGATTTTTCATCAACAATTTGACATTCTAATTAGTTAAACTCCATGCATTTTTTAAAAGTCTGAATGTATCTACATAAAGTAAAAACAAAAAAAAGTATATAAAGTTGTTTCAACCAACAGATGTGGAGTAATTGCCAGAAGTAAATGAATATCTTGTCACTACCAATTCATTTAGGGATAATTGCTAGAAATAAATGTCTACCTTGTCAATCTGTCACTGCTTGTCACAGTTCCTTCTTTTCCTAAATGAATCACATCTAACACAGAACTGATAAGTAGTAATTGATTTAATCCTCTGAGCAACGCACATCTTCTGTATGACTAAATACAGTTTTTGCACAGTATATTTACTGCACATTTTATTGAGTAACATGAAAATGAGTGCTGAGTTGGCAGCCTAATAATAAATACCCCTAATGTTATCTGAGTTGCTCTCTTGCGTTGACAAAAATGGTGATAAATTAGATTGTAATTGAGATAGAGGAAAAAAGAGTATTACTTCTAATGCAGAGATAAATTAACCCTCTATCTCAGCCCTCATTACACACTGCTGCTTTCTGGTCAGCATGCAGATGCAGCCCTGCATCAGAGAGAAGAGCCCAGGGTATTGAGCTGTCACACAGCCCGGCACCCCTGTGGCCGTGCAACTTGAGCCAGGTAAGCGGCTTCCGTGGAGAGGTAGGCACTTTACCTGCTTGCACACAGATGGACTTATCACTTGGGATCCAGCCTAGGGTTCCATTAAAATACTTCATACACAGTCTCTTTGTAGCGCCTTTCAGCTTGAATCCGTCTTGGCAGTGAAATCGCGTTACAGAGCCTTCAAAGAAAACCCCTCCACTGGGGGTCCTGAAGCCATTCTCGGGAACGCCGGGGTCAGCACACACTTGAAGGTCATCGAACCCTACATCAACAAAGAGAGGAAAAGATGCCTGTGAATATGTTCTCCCAATGCCAAGGGCCTTCCTACATAAATGGCAGACCCTGCATGATGTTATACGCCTTGGACACTCCAGTTACCCCACCAACAAAGCCAAGGCCATTTTAGTGCACATTCCACTCTGCTGAGCTCTTTGCTCAGAAAAGCACTGAGTAGAGTTTTCTGTTCAATGGCCAAGTTAGCCTTTCAAGGAAGTTACAGTAGGAGGGAGAAGGAAACAGACAAAAAGGATTTCACATGACAAGTGCCATAAAAGATGTACAAAATGCTGAAGAGAGTTGAGGAGGGAAAAGTGGGTGGGAGAGATTCAAGGAGATGGCATCTGAGCCTGGCCTTGAGGAAGGGGTGAAATTTCAAGACAGAACTCTATGCAGGGAGGCATGGGTCGTTTTCTAATGGTGGAAATGGCATGAACAACGAATGGTTGGGGACTGGAAGATGGCAGGGTGTGTTTAGGGAGCAACAAGTGGAATGTAGTTATAACCCAGGGTATATGGTAGGGGTGGCTGGGAATGCCCTTCCTCTTTCTCTTACCCCTACCGCTATCTGCCAGGGGAACACTCACTCCTCAAGACCTATTCAAGTTTCTCCTCCACCCGGCTGCCTTTATTAATTCCACTCTTCGCCTGCCTCATCCCTACTTTGTTCCACTGCTGTAGCGTGAACACAGCTCTGTGCTGAATTACCTGCAGAACAGCTGCCTCTCATCCCAGGCTGTAAGTCCTCCAAGAACAAGTCCTGTGACTCCATCCTGACATCCCCAGAATCTACCACAGTGTCCTCTCTATTCAGTGCTCCATACGAGTTTGCTGAATGAATAAATGAGGTTGGAGGACAGCAGCTTGAGGGACTGACTGAAAGAAAGAGAGCCCAGAAGCTCAGGCAGGAGAGCAAGCAAGGGTATGGGTAAGGGGTGATGGGCTGAGAGCAGTGGAGACACAAGGAGGATGCTGGTGTCTGGGACACCTGGGTTCTAGGCTCCCCTTGTCAACTGACTAGATGTTGGAGTGAGGAGGAGACTCAGGAAATTTTGTGCCCCGACAGCTGAGATGAATGCAGATAAGCAAACATGGATGTCATGAGCCATGGCTAGGGCCAAGGAAAAGGGAGGGTCTGCTGTGTGCATAATGCTCCTAATGTGTCCTCACTCTAAATGCTCCAAACTTGGGACACTTGGGTTCCAGGCCCCCCTTTTCAACTGACCAGATGTTGGGCTGAGTGAGGGATCTAAGAGATTTTGTGCCCAGATAGCTTAGATGAAGGCAGATCCCTGAAATAAACACAGATGTCATGAGCCACAGCGCGGGCCAGCGATAAAGGAGGGTCTGCTGTGTGCATAATGCTCTAACCATGTCCTCAAAGGGAGGAATGCAAACTCCAGAACAAGAAACTCCTGAGCCCTACAGAGGCATTCTACTCCATTCTCTTAGTCACAAAATCAATAGACAAATCCTTACCGAATGGGTACCAAGAACAAATATGCATAACTCTATGTAGATGGGGATTGGTGCGCCCATCCATCCCCACCCCCAGCACAGCCTGCTAGTGCCAGGTCAGGCTGGACACCATCAAGATGTAATGAGGAAGTCTCAGCCCAGACCTTGGAGACAGTAAGTATCACTGGGGCTCTTGCAAGGTTTACCTGGTTTCCAGGTGATGCCCAGATATCGAACTCATAAGATACCTGGTTTTCTCTAACATACTGCGCTTGCAAAAGTTCCTCAGCTGCAGGTGAATTCCCCCACCCCAGCTTTTATGTGCTTGTAGGATTCACTGGCTTCCCTCCCCACCTGACTTATGATGCTAGACCCTCTACCAGTGTTGCTGTGCTGAAAGCCACACAGCACAGGAGGCATGGCACTGGCAGGATGCCCAGAAGTCATTGTTACAGTGCTCACTTTGTGCAGAGGTGACAAAGAATTGGGGGGAGGGAAAAGCCATTTGAAGGCAGGCAGAAGGAGGGCACAGCATCCACATCTGACACTTGTACTTATTAAGTAGGATCAGGTCTGATATTTTACCAAACTGATGATGCTTTTACAAAGGAGACAGCACCCAGCCTTCTCAGCCCTCCTGCTGCCGCTCTGTTGGGACTGAATACCCCAGTAGCACAAGTTGTGCTGTAGCCCAGCAGAGGGGTATTTGAAAGTCATTAAATGATGGCTGCATGTTTTTAATTTGGGGGAAAGTATTCTAGATTATCAAGTGGTTCCTAAATGATGGATGTCAATCATTTCCTTCCATCTGGAAGGAAGGGCAATCTCATGCCCATTTTATTGCTGCTAGTTTTTCTACCTCAGTACCATCATGAATACTGAAACATGTATTTATGAATATCATGAATATTGAAATACATATTCATGATGGTACTGAGCCAGGGGTTTCAGGCTCCCCTTATCAACTGACTAGATGTTGGGGGGAGGGAGAGGTCTAAGACATTTTGTGCCCAGATAGCTGGGATGAAGGCAGATAAGCAAACATGGATGTCATGGGCTATAGCTAGGGCCTGCTGTGTACATATATTGAAACGTATATTCGTGATGCTATTGAGGTGGAAAAATTAGCAGCAGTGGAATTCATGGTATTATATAGTTTAGAAGGCCTAGAAGCACAGCTATCCAGAGCCCTGAAACCTGGGTAATCTGGACGTTTCTGGCTGTCCATAGGTGAAAGTCATTCTCTCTCATACTAAGTCAAATAGAACCAGTGTCAGCTCTCGTAATATTGGGGTGGGGCACATGTATCAGTCAATGGGTGGCAACAGAAGGACAAGATGAGTGTGCCATAACAGAGGATGGGAACTTCTGCAAGCATTGAGTGGGATCCTTGTGAAGAGTAGCCAGAAGGGAAGAAGGGTGCTGTGGGTACAGGTTGGAAGGTATGGAGGTGGGAAGCTGCCCAGCACCTGTCAGGAAAGAGGTGGTTCTGCCAGCTGGGGACAGGGTGCCTGCTAGGGGTAGGGCTGTGGGGATAAAGGAAGGGAAAGAGATGGAGGCAGACTGTGGAAGCTCTGTGTTAGCTCAGTGTTTGGATTCGATGTGGGAGAGAGGGGCACCGGGGTCAAGACTGAGAGTTTTGAGCAGGGAAGTGATTAGGATCAGATTCGCATTTTAGAATGATCTCTCTGGTGCCCATGTGAAGGACTGATGGCTACAGACCAGGAAAAGGGTGGGAAGATAATTTGAAATGGCTTCCAGGACACCAGCTGCACCTCAGGGTCATTGGGCAGCTTTATCAAAGGCAGTTTGATCAATTGAGCCTGGCTCTCTCTGCATGGGGTGGGGTGAGGTTACTCTTGGACAGCCAGTCTAGCACTTGTCTGAGGGCAGACATTTGAGAACTGTGGAATTTCAAGGCTCCTGCAGTACTCCAGGTGAGTCAGAAACAAGGCAGAGACAGTGGAACCGAGAGGATTACAGAGACATTAAGGACACAGAGTCACAAAACCTGGTGACCTCCTGGATAGGGGAGTGACAGTGGGAGTGAGACAGGAGAGAGGCATCCAGGATACCTTCCTGGTTTTGGCATCAATGTCAGGGTAGACAGTGGTGCCATGTGCTCAGATTAACAGAACAAGATGAAGAGTGGGCCCAGGGAGAAGGGGGAAGAGTTCAGTGTGGAGTGTGGTGAGTCTGAGTTCTTGAGGATGCCAGGTATAGATATCTAGCCATCAGCTGGAGCATGAGCCAGAAGTTCTGCATGCCCTGTGCTGTGCATCCACGTACAGGTAGCAGTCCAAGGCATGGGTGGGCATGCCCTCCTGGAACTAGCATAATGTAGAGGGAGGAGCAGCTGAGGACACACAAATAAGGGATACCCAGAAAGGACGATATAGTTTGGCTGTGTCCCCACCCAAATCTCATCTTGAACTGTAGTTCTCATAATCCCCACATGTGATGGGAGGGACCAGGTAGGAAGTAATTGAATTATGGGGTGGTTACCTCCATGCTGTTCTTGTGATAGTGAGTGAGTTCTCATGAGATCTGATGGTTTTATAAGGGACTTTCCCCTCCTTGCTCTGCATTTCTTCTTCCCGCCGCCATGTGAAGAAGGACGCATTTGCTTTCCCTTCTGCCATGGTTGTGAGTTTCCTGAGGCCACCCTGGTCCTGTGGAACTATGAATCAATGAAACCTCTTTCCTTTATAATTTATCAAGTCTCAGGTACGTCCTTATAGCAGTGTGAGAACGGACTAATATAAAGGGCATGGAAAATCCAGGACAATCAAGAAGAAAGACCTAACCAGTGTTCCCAAAGCAAGGAAAACAGTTTCAGGAAGGAAGAAATGGACAGCCACATCAATGTGACCCATTGGTCAACTAAGTAAAGATCTGAAAGCATCCACTAACTGAAGACAGAGAACACTGGGACCACTGCCCAGGCAGCTGCAGGGACAGGAAAGGACTCTCCAACATGTGGAGAGGGAATGGTGACACAGTATGTAGGAAATGCTCTTTCAGGATGCTTACTGTGAACAGAAGAACATAGGGAGGCAGCTGTTCATGGACTAGGGCCAAGGGAGAGTTTTTATTATTGTTGTATTAAAATTTTAACATGAAAGAGATCTGAATGTGTCTCTACACAGCAGGAAGTAAAACACTGTAAAATAAAAGGCTGTGGATGAAGACAAGTGAGGGGGAGGCAGGTGGGGTAAGTTGTCCCCACCTGAATGTGGGCTGGAAGGTGACCCAGGCCCTGAATAAAGGGCTTGTCTCCCACTGAAGTAGGAAGGGAAGTCATGCCAGAACCTCTACCAAGGGAAAGTTTTCCCAATAATGTACTCATCATCCAGGACACAGCTGAAATAGTGTCTCTTCCAGAGAGCCTTCCAAGCTCCCCTGCAGAGTCTGAATAGGAGGCCTCTCTTCTCATCAACGCACCCTGGGCTCACCTCTCTCAGTGTTCCTCACTCTGACCATCATCACTGCTCTACTTAGTGGTCTCCCCCACTGGGCTGTGAACTCCTGGGGGGAAAGAGTACATCTTAGTCTTCACCTCCTCAGCATCTGGCATGTTTGTATGGTATAAAGCAGACATTCTACAAGTGTTGCTAATGAAGGATAAAGCCAGGGATGGATGGATGGATGGATGGATGGATGGATGGACAGATGGATGAATGAGTGGATACATGGGTGAATGGATAGATGGATAGATGAATGGTTGGCTGGTTGGCTAGGTGAATGGATAAATGGGTAGATGAATAGATGGATAAATGGATGGATGGGTGAATGGGTGGATATACGGGTGGATAAATGGGTGGATGGATGGATGAATAGATGAATGGCTGTCTGGATGGGTGAATAGATAAATGGATAGATAGATGAATGGATGCATCACTAGATGGACGGATGGACGAGTGGATGGATGGATGTGTTGGACTGGATGGGTGGATAAACAGATAGATGAATGGATGGATGGATGGATGGATGGATGGATGGATGGGGCCTCATGCCAACTACCCTGTTGGACCCATCTGGAACCACCTCCACCCACCAAACAGTAACACCAATGGCACTGACAGTCCCAGGAGCTTATGATTTCCACAGACAAGGGAGATGTGAAATGCCCTCCTATAGCACAGACACACTCTCTCCTAACACCCTTTCACCTTTCTCTCTTCTCCCAACCTGAGTAGACTATATTCCTTAATTACTTTTTATAAACTTCTCCCAATCCACAGCTCCAAACACTTTAGGCCTCTTCCTCCCTCTCCAGTATGGGGGCCCAGAGGTGGGTCTATGTGAGGGATTTGACTGAGACATCTAAGTTCCCCAACACACACTTTTTGACCAGTCACCCTCTGCTAACAAACAAGGCATGCTGAAAGCTGCCTTGTTTGTTAACAGCTTTCAGCATGCCTTTCAGCATACAGACTCCTCAGCTGGTCGTATCCCCCACTCTTTGCCATAAAGCTGTCCTCTCTCAGAGAAGAACAGACAATTCAAGGGAGAACCGAAGATCCATCCCTGAATCCATCAGAAAAATGACTCCTACACTGATAAATAAATGATGAGAGTTTCATGGAAGTTACAACGTGACAGCTGCACAATTTCCTCATGAATTTAATTCTGTACTCTTTCTGTGCTTATTCCTTTCCCTTTAAAAGAACATTCCCATGCACTTCCTCTGTTTTCAAGTAAGCATAGTTAACCTCTGACTGTTTCTGTTCCTGACAGCACTGAGGATCAGGAGTGCTGCCGGCCAAGGGCTCCAACCGTTGGCACAGAACAGGGAATTAAGAATAAGTGGGGAAAAGAGAGCCATCAGAAGATAAGATGGTACAAGAAGAAAATATTCTTCATCTTGGTCAACTAATTCCATTGAGCAAGATAGTAATTTTCTAGGGCCTGCCAGAGCTTCAAATTCTACTTTTCAAATTATCCCCTAGCAGATCAATTCCCAGCCTGGGTCATTTTTCTGAAGAGCTGTTCTGACAGTGTCCTTCCATAATGACGATGATCAGCCCCCTCAAATAACATATCCATTAAGGAGTGGGCTGGTGTAGGTGTTAGGGAAGCAGAGTGGAAAATCATTTGTATGCAGGCCCATTCAAATCATCTTATCCTAGGAACCAGTATTCTCAAAGTCCCAACCTATTTCCTTCCTATTCTTCATATTCTGCTCACGCATGAGAACTAAGTAGTCACAGTTTGGAGAAGAGGAAAGAGTTCACAGAATGATTCCAATATGTTTGTTTTTGAGGGGAGTGGGAGGAGAAGAAAACATTCCATTTTAATCAGCCCTCAGAAGTGGCATCCTTTAGCAGTTCTTCCTAAATTTAATTCAGAGTGGAGCACTTATATATATAAGAGATAGGCTTTGTGATGGTTCATTTTATGTGTCAGTTTGACTGGGCCACAGGATGCCCAGACATTAGTCAAACATGATTCTGGATGTATGTGTGAGGGTGTTTCTAGATGAGATGAATATTTGAATTGGTAGACGGAGATAGGCAGATTATCCTCCCTAAGGTGGGTGGGCCTCATCCAATTTGTCCAACGCCTCAATAGAACAAATGGCTGAGTAAGGGAGAATTCTCTTCTCTCTGCCTGACTGTCTTCAAGGACATGGATCTTCTTCTGTCTTTGGACTGGAGCTCAGACAGGAACTTACATCATTGGCTCTCCTGGGTCTCAGGCCTTTGGACTTAAGCTGGAACTATACTACTGGCTCTCCTGGGTCTCCAAGGAGACATCTATCTGTCCTCCTACTGGTTCTGTTTCTCTGGAGAACCCAAACTCATACAGTTTCCCTAAAATACTAGAGTACTCTACAAATGTGAATGACACATATGCTGAATGTCCCTCCACCTAGAGGATGCTCTCTCTCTCTGGATCCCTGAGTACCGGTAAGCAGTCATCTAGTGGGGAAAGCACCTGGGTCCTGGGGTCAGAGCAGCCCAGGGGCAGGGTCCTGGCCTGCAGTACTCCCTGGGGCTGACATACCCTCTCCATTACTGGCATCATGTCACTGGCACCCATTTTCCTGCCCAGAATTTGTGACCTCTGGAACAAATCAGGGGCAGTATTGTAATTTGGACTCTGCTTTTCAATGAAGGCTGAAATCCCCTCTTTCTTTTCTCCTAACCAGAAACTGTGTGAATAACAGGGATTGAGAGTGCCCCTCTCTTCTCACGCAAAGAAACCCTCAGTTTCTTTATAAGATCTTGACACTTCTGGTTGGATTACTTTTGAGCCTGCTGAAACCCACCACCTTTACTGTGAGCAACATAAGAAGTCTTTAAAAATAATCATAAAAATGAAAGAGGTGTGAAAAGCAATCTTTTGGGTTATTATAACTGAAAAGTCATATTCTAGAGAGAAAGAGTGTATCAAATGTAGCCAAATCAATTTAGAACTAAGGCTGGGTTTCCATTTCTCTGTAAACTGCTATATGAGGCTTTGGAGGAAGAAACAGGATATACACACAAAAATTGATTTTGTATGCACTGACTTAGTGAGAACAGGACTAGCGAAAAAGGGCATCCCTGTGAAAGTTTAAACAGACGGGCTTGCAAATGCTCACTGGAATCAAGACCAACCCCAAAGCGTGCCCATCCCCATCCCGCAATAGCACTATCAGTCTCACACAGTTGCCATTAAAGCCACTCTAGAGGTCATCTAGTTTGACCCCCCAGAAGAGGACACTGAGGCTGTGAACAACATAAGAAGTCTTTTAAAAGAATCATAAAAATGAAAGGTGTGAAAAGCAATCTTTTGGGTTATTCTAACTGAAAAATCACTCTAACAGCTAAGCATGGGGCTGGGACTAAACTCTGAGGCTTCTGACTTGCAGTCCAATGTTCTTGCTGCTAACAATGTTGTCTCTACTTAGCCTTTTCCTATCATATCTCAGTTTGTGAATGACTCAGATCTTCATGATATTATATAAACTCTTTAGGGAAAGAACAGTTTAAAATGTTTTTGAGTCTTTGTATCTATTAAAACAGGGCTGAGCAAATAGCAATGCTGTAATATTTAATGATTCTATACAATACAATCCTCATGTTTCCCCCAAAGCCTACACCTCCTAGCACACAGTCTCAGTGTGATGGGGCCCGGGATCCTGACTTGTCACTTAAAACATCCCAGAATCTACGCAATCAGTTCTCAAACATCTGTTGACCACAGCATGGTCTGTACCATATTCCTGGGGATGAATGCTGTTCTTGGGGAGAACACAACCTAAGTCAGATATTGGTTTCATGAAATAGAGTTAGTTCTAGAGACTGGAGTACATATTGCCCCCAGCAGTAAAATAAAGAGAGAAGGACGTGATAAACTTGAAGAAGTCCCTTCTTGACCCACTTAAGGGCTTTCCCCTCCTTACTTCTAAACATTCTCATCTAGCTTCCCATAGACTAAGATCTGCCTTTTTCTCATCACCAGCAAAGCAGGTAAACCACCCAACTGGCAAAATATCTCTGTGCATCAATAACCCTTTATGCTGAGGAAGGAATCTTTCTGTCCCATGAGAGGAAAAACTTCAAAAAATCCTGCCTATTTTTAAAGACAAAGTTTAGTCATCTGGGCATGTTAGTAAAGGACACAAACTAAAATGAATCGTGTCGGCTCTGGAGGATCTATTGATGAGGGGCCTTTTAACCATCTCCTTACTGCCAACACACACCTCACCTTACACCACCTTGAGTTTCCCATCACCTCAAAATCCCTTGCTCTTAGAATGACCTGATATGGTTTGGCTCCATGTGGCCACCCAAATCTCATGTTGAACTATAATCCCCAGTGTTGGAGGTGGGGCCTGGTGGGAGGTGATTGGAACATAGGGGTGGTTTCTAATGGTTTAGCACCATCCCCCAGTGCTATCTCCTGATAGAGTTCTCACAAGTTGTTTAAAAGTGTGTGGCACCTTCCCCTTTGCTTTCTCTTCCTGCTGCTCCAGCCATGTAAGATGCACCTGCTTCCCCTTTGCCTTCCACCATGACTGTAAGTTTCCTGAGGCCTACCCAGAAGCAGAAGCCTGTACAGCCTGCAGAACTATGAGCACAATTAAACCTCTTTTCTTTATAAATTACCCAGTCTCAAGTATGTCTTTATAGCAGTGTGAGAATGGACTAATATAGACCTTAACTCATAAATGAACATGTCCAATGATAGCCTGACTTATTCAGAGTAAGACAAATGCCCAGCAACTATTTGAGCTAATATTGTATCTAGACCAAGGCATCAGCAATGACAAGAAGACGAGGAAAAGAGGCAACAACAAGGAAATCATATTAGGCAAAACCTATTAAACAAATAAACCAAGTCTCTAACACTAATGTTTCAAAACACAGTGCTCCTGGCTGTTAGTGGTCTGACAACACAGAACTGTCTGGCATGCCAGAAATTTCCAGCCAGTTTGCAGTCAACTGTACTTCAGGCTGGTCCATGCTCTTGCCACCAATGTCCATCCTGACATTGCTTCCAGGTGTGTGTCTGTACCAACAATAGATGGAAGACTCCTCCTGAGCCTGAGTCTAGAGAAGTTCTACATGTTCTGGAGATTCACCCTAACCAAGGTCAGGCTCAAACATTCTGAGGGCCCCCTGCCCCAATGATAGGTAGCTCAGGGGCTGTCAAACATTTTCCAGAAAATGTTAGAAAGACTGACTAACTCAGACCCCAGGGCTGCCTGGGAATACCTCAACTGTCAAAGAGATGGAGCAGAAGAAAACCACATCCAAACTAACCTGCCTCTGAAGGAGACGCTCGTGTGGCCCAGGAGAATAAGAGAATGTCCCAGAACCAGCAGGCACTAAAAACAGCAGGAGATACAGACACACTGTGAAAATTACAACTAACATCAATAAGGAAATGCGATTGCTTTATAAAAATTCATCGCTTTGCTTAAGTCTAGTAGTTTCAGATCAGCCTCCGCAACATAACAAGACCACATCTCTAAATAAATAAATAAATAAAATTAAAATTATCTGGGCGTGGTGGTATGCTCCCATAGTCCTAGCTACTCAGGAGGCTGAAGTGGGAAGACCACTTGAGCCCAGGAGTTCGAGGCTATCATGAGCTATGGCCTGATTTTGCCACTACACCCCAGCCTGGGCAACAGAGCAAGATCCTATCTCAAAAACATTGATAACACATATGTCCATAACAAGATCATTATTTAGTGTTCCTTGACAGCTGTTCCAGTCTAAACAATCTCTGTTTGGGAAAACTTCGGCTCTTGGTTTTTAAAAAGAAAAGGGAAGGAGACAAAAGAATTTTAAAAAATAGAGATGAAGAAAGAAAAATTATAATCTGTTTATATATTCACTCCATCAACAAACAGTGCTGGGCACTGGGGGAAGGAGCAGAGAGGCATTCATTGAACCAACAATGGGAACCTGAGGCTTCCAAAGAGTGAGCTTACATCTAGGACATTCAATAGTTTTTTATCTGCAAACTGTGACCTTATAGTAGTATTGAGGGATCTGGCCAGCAGCCCGCAATGCAATGGGGCTCTTTCCTTGTTCCCAGGTGGATCGGCAGGTCGAGAAATAACAGACACACACAAGTTAGTGAAAGCTGGGTCCAGGGGGGTCACCTCCTTCTGGTCCCACAGTACTGCCAATGCACGGGATATACCAGCATTTATTATTAAGTTTAGTGAGAGTGGGGGTAGGTTAGTGAGGGATTTAGGGTCGTTTGATTATGAGGTGAGATGGTCACATGGGGATGAAGTAATTCTTTAACATAACATCTGTATGCAGAAGTACAGTATACGGAGATAGGGATTTACAATATAGTGTGTGCATCAGTAATTTCTAACAGAGCCTTAAAACAGAAACACCGTCTTTCCATAACCTATTATTAGCAAGATATTTTAATCAGCAGTAACAGTTGCAGCAAAGGCTGGTTACAAACAATCCACAGTAATAGGACATGAAGCTAGACAACCAGTTAGACCAGAAATTCTCAGAAGGGAGTATGTCTTAACCCTAAAGAGGCCTAGAAGAGCTGTGGCAAGATGAGGGCGTTTATAGCCTTAGCTTATCCATATGAACAGGTGCCCCTCATGTATCCATTTATAGGCTCTCCACAAGGGTCACATTCCATTCCCAGAGCTATGAACATCTGCTTTTCTGGGATAGGAATCCTGATGACGTGAAACTTCCCTGACTGCAGGTCCATTCATAGGCTCTCTGCAAGGGGAAGCACATCATGATGTTCCTGGGCACCCATGGGTCTAAGCAAGAGCAAAACCCAAGCACCAAATGGGAACACCAAGGATTCTAAGATTTATGGGGGAAAGAGCTTGGAGCAAAAAAAGAGGCTGAAGACAAATTTTCTAATAAGAGACAATACAAAAAATTCAACAAAGAAATCAACGGTTCCCAAAATTGTCTTGTTTGTGAATTTAGTGCTATGTCATTCCTTAATTCAGTGTATTGTCAGTTACATATTTAAGATTTGGGAGGGGAAGTTGATTACTGTTACCATTTATTAGGCTAAATAGATTTTTCACTGCAAAAGCAGTGCCCCTTGGGAAATACAACAAAAGAAAACCAGAAAGCAAGACTGGGCTAGTTAGTATAGTGATACTTCTGCCATATAGCACGATATACTATTTATTATAGCAAATTTATACCAACAAGGCATATGCAAACCTAGTTTTCTGAAGACATGGGAATGAGTTGGGGGATGCAGAATTCATCTATGTGGGCTGAAGGCTTAGTATCCGGATTCTATTACACAGAAACCACATTGAACACTGCACTCATGATTGTAAACACAGTTGCAACTCTGAATATTTGGATGCTAATCAAATTAGGTAACTCTTGCCTAGAAATAGTGAGAATGCTTTAATGTTTCAAGAAATATTCAGAGATGAATATAAAGTCGGCTATGTCTGAACAAGTAAACGTCACAAAAATAAGTCTTAATAGCATAATTTAGACTTGATTAAAATGGATAAAGACCACAGATGTGGAAGTCATTGCAGTCCCCATTTGATGCCAGAACTGATATTTTCCCCCTCTTGATTTAATTCGCTTTGATTACCCAATTATTCCTAAATCCTTTCACTCAGTTTCAGCTCCAATAAAACTGATAACAATGCTAACTCATAATGTGATTTGCACTCCAGTCTCATGAAACTGCTCTATAAAAGCATGCCCAGCAACATCACAAAATTCTTCCAGATTGTGGTATTACATCATGGGAAAACAGAATAAACCTTCATCTATTCAAAATCAAGCAAGCACAGAAAACCACTCATCAGGAAGATCTGAGGATTCACTTCATCAACAGGAAGATGGCAGCAGGAAAGTCTTGCATTTGTAAGTTTTAAGATTATCAATTGTCAAAACATTTGAAGAAGGCATGCATAATTTTTTTTGGGATAGGGTCTCACTCTGTCACCCAGGCTGGAGTGCAGTGGCACAATCTCAGCTTACTGCAGCCTCCACCTCCTAGGCTCAAGCTATCCTCACACCTCATCCTCTTGAGTAGCTGGGACTACAGGTGTATGCCACCATGCCTGGATATTTTTTTATATTTTTGGTAGAGACAGAATTTTGTCATATTGCCCAGGCTGGTCTTGAACTCCTGAGCTCCAGCGATCCGCCCATCTTGGCCTCCCAAAGTGCTGGGATTACAGGCATAAGCCAACAGATAATTTTTTTAACTGATTAATATGGTCAAAGATGTGGCTCTTTTCTAAAGCACATCCTTATTGAGTACAATGAAAGCTGCCTGTCTAGCTAGCCCTGTGATACTAGACAAGTAACTTGATCTTTCTGGGTGTTAATATCTTATCACTAAATGAAGCATATGGATGAGTTTTTTTGGGGGTTCCATTCTACTTCTAAATTCTACAGTTTATAGTCTTTTCTTTTTAAACTTATTTTAATTATTTTTATTTTATTTTTATAGAGACAGGATCTCAACATGTTGTCCAGGCTGGCCTCTAACTCCAGAAGGTGGCTCCCTCCTTGGCCTCCCAAAGTGCTGGGATTACAGGCATGAGCCACCACATCCAGCCAGCCTCTTCTTGACAAAAATTGGTAAAAACCTCCCAAAGCACAAGCACTTAGACGGAAGCAGCCCAGAAGACAATGCATGGGGCAATCTCAACATGCCTACGGCTATTTGTTTTGTTTTGTTTTTTTTTATGAAATCAAATTTCATTTCTTTTCTGTGAGCAACAGCTTTAGTGCAATACTAAAATATGTTTTCCACATGGATACAATTTCACAGTTTACAATGGGTTTTACATACACAATCTCATTTCATCCATGCAACAACCCCATGGTATCAATGACAGTTTGATAGGATTAGTTCTCACAGTTGCTTTATGAAAATCCAACTGTTAATCCCAGCACTTTGGGAGGCCGAGACAGGCGGATCATGAGGTCAGGAGATCGAGACCATCCTGGCTAACCCGGTGAAACCCCGTCTCTACTAAAAAATACAAAAAAACTAGCCGGGCGAGGTGGCGGGCGCCTGTAGTCCCAGCTACTCGGGAGGCTGAGGCAGGAGAATGGCGTAAACCCGGGAGGTGGAGCTTGCAGTGAGCCAAGATCCGGTCACTGCACTCCAGCCTGGGCGACAGAGCGAGACTCCGTCTCAAAAAAAAAAAAAAGAAAAAAGAAAAGAAAATCCAACTGTTAATAGTAACAACTTTCAAACACTCTTTTTTTAGTGATACTGAATACTCCCTCCTCTACATAGCTCATTCGTAAACTAGAGTCCAGATTGCATGTGAGGTTTTCAATCTCTATGCAGATTCTCAAGTGCCACTGGGACTTTTGTGGGGGGACTGGAGATGGGGAGGAAGAACAAGACACTATGTGAAATGGAAGATACTATGGGAAATAGAAAGCACTGGCTGACTTCAGAGGGTGTGTGCAAGAAGACTGTTCTTTCATTACCCGGCTTATCTGCAGTGCTGGTGACAGGTGAACCTCAGTACACGCTTAGTCAAGTAACAAGATTAGGGCTCTGGGTTTTGTTGTTGTTGTCGTTACTTTGTTTGTTTTAAAGATTAGCTTGAGGAAAATCTTGCTTCTATCACCTTTATAAATTTATCATAAAAAACTTTCCCAGATGTTCTGGTAGCCACCAGTTCTGTTCTTTCCCCCCATGCTGTCCTTGGACAACAGCAGCTACTTATTGATCAGTTATTGGGATCAGATACCAATAAAGCAGATAAAGCAGATCCTTTATCTGAATATAGTGGGATAACTTACTTAAATAGTAATATATTTTAAATACAAAGTGTTTTCATCTTTTTTTCAAGGCTATTTAAATCAAATGGGATTTTTATAAGAAACTTCTGAAAACTATGTGATATGGTTTGGATCTGTATCCCCACCCAAGTCTCATGTTGAACTGTAATCTTCGGTGTTGGAGGTGGCGCCTGGTGGGAGGTGATTGGATCGTGGGGTTGGATTTCTCATGAATGGTTCAGCACATCCCCTTAGTGCTGTTCTTGTGATAGTGAGTGAGTTCTCTTGAGATCTGGTTGTTTTAAAGTGTATGGCACCTCCCCCGCCCTCTCGTTCCTGCTCCTACCCTGCGAGACACCTGCTCCCCAACTTCACCTTCCACCATGATTGTAAGTTCCCTGGGGCTTCCCCAGAAGCCCAGAAGATGCTAGCATCATGTTTCCTATACAGCCTGCAGACCTGTAAGCTAATAAAACCTCTTTCCTTATAAATTACCCAGTCTCAGGTATTTCTTTATAATAATGTGAGAATGGCCTAATACATTAAGAAATAATATATAAGCATATATAAGCTGAAAGTGTTCAGGAATAATTAAATTACAGAATGTTATTGCTGGATAAAAATCTTTTTTTTATTTTTTTTTTTTTTTTATTTTTTTTTTTTTTATTTTTTATTATACTTTAAGTTCTAGGGTACATGTGCATAACGTTTATATCATGTATAACTCCCCAATGCAATCCCTCCCTCCTCCCCCCTCCCCATGATAGGCCCCAGTGTGTGATGTTCCCCTTCCCGAGTCCAAGTGATCTCATTGTTCAGTTCCCACCTATGAGTGAGAACATGCGGTGTTTGGTTTTCTCTTCTTGTGATAGTTTGCTAAGAATGATGGTTTCCAGCTGCATCCATGTCCCTACAAAGGACGCAAACTCATCCTTTTTGATGGCTGCATAGTATTCCATGGTGTATATGTGCCACATTTTCTTAATCCAGTCTGTCACAGATGGACATTTGGGTTGATTCCAAGTCTTTGCTATTGTGAATAGTGCCGCAATAAACATACGTGTGCATGTGTCTTTGTAGTAGAGTAATTTATAATCCTTTGGGTATATACCCAGTAGTGGGATGGCTGGGTCATATGGTACATCTAGTTCTAGATCCTTGAGGAATCGCCATACTGTTTTCCATAATGGTTGAACTAGTTTACAATCCCACCAACAGTGTAAAAGTGTTCCTATTTCTCCACATCCTCTCCAACATCTATTGTTTCCTGACTTCTTAATGATTGCCATTCTAACTGGTGTGAGATGGTATCTCATTGTGGTTTTGATTTGCATTTCTCTGATGGCGAGTGATGATGAGCATTTTTTCATGTGTCTGTTGGCTGTATGGATGTCTTCTTTTGAGAAATGTCTGTTCATATCCTTTCCCCACTTTTTGATGGGGTTGTTTGTTTTTTTCTTGTATATTTGTTTGAGTTCTTTGTAGATTCTGGATATTAGCCCTTTGTCAGATGAGTAGGTTGCAAAAATTTTCTCCCATTCTGTAGGTTGCCTGTTCACTCTGATGGTAGTTTCTTTTGCTGTGCAAAAGCTCTTTAGTTTAATGAGATCCCATTTGTCAATTTTGGCTTTTGCTGCCGTTGCTTTTGGTGTTTTAGACATGAAGTCCTTGCCCATGCCTATGTCCTGAATGGTACTACCTAGATTTTCTTCTAGGGTTTTTATGGTATTAGGTCTAACATTTAAGTCTCTAATCCATCTTGAATTAATTTTCGTATAAGGGGTAAGGAAAGGATCCAGTTTCAGCTTTCTACTTGTGGCTAGCCAATTTTCCCAGCACCATTTATTAAATAGGGAATCCTTTCCCCATTTCTTGTTTTTGTCAGGTTTGTCAAAGATCAGATGGCTGTAGATGTGTGGTATTATTTCTGAGGACTCTGTTCTGTTCCACTGGTCTATTTCTCTGTTGTGGTACCAGTACCATGCTGTTTTGGTTACTGTAGCCTTGTAGTATAGTTTGAAGTCAGGTAGCGTGACGCCTCCAGCTTTGTCCTTTTGACCTAGGATTGTCTTGGCAATGCGGGCTCTTTTTTGGTTCCATATGAACTTTAAAGCAGTTTTTTCCAATTCTGTGAAGAAACTCATTGGTAGCTTGATGGGGATGGCATTGAATCTATAAATAACCTTGGGCAGTATGGCCATTTTCACGATATTGATTCTTCCTATCCATGAGCATGGTATGTTCTTCCATTTGTTTGTGTCCTCTTTGATTTCACTGAGCAGTGGTTTGTAGTTCTCCTTGAAGAGGTCCTTTACATCCCTTGTAAGCTGGATTCCTAGGTATTTTATTCTCTTTGAAGCAATTGTGAATGGAAGTTCATTCCTGACTTGGCTCTCTGCTTGTCTGTTACTGGTGTATAAGAATGCTTGTGATTTTTGCACATTAATTTTGTATCCTGAGACTTTGCTGAAGTTGCTTATCAGCTTAAGGAGATTTTGGGCTGAGACGATGGGTTTTTCTAAATATACAATCATGTCATCTGCAAACAGGGACAATTTGACTTCTTCTTTTCCTAACTGGATACCCTTGATTTCTTTCTCTTGCCTGATTGCCCTAGCCAGAACTTCCAACACTATGTTGAATAGGAGTGGTGAGAGAGGGCATCCCTGTCTTGTGCCAGTTTTCAAAGGGAATTTTTCCAGTTTTTGCCCATTCAGTATGATATTAGCTGTGGGTTTGTCGTAAATAGCTCTTATTATTTTGAGGTACGTTCCATCAATACCGAATTTATTGAGCGTTTTTAGCATAAAGGGCTGTTGAATTTTGTCAAAAGCCTTTTCTGCATCTATTGAGATAATCATGTGGTTCTTGTCTTTGGTTCTGTTTATATGCTGGATTACATTTATTGATTTGCGAATGTTGAACCAGCCTTGCATCTCAGGGATGAAGCCCACTTGATCATGGTGGATAAGCTTTTTGATGTGCTGCTGAATCCGGTTTGCCAGTATTTTATTGAGAATTTTTGCATCGATGTTCATCAGGGATATTGGTCTAAAATTCTCTTTTTTTGTTGTGTCTCTGCCAGGCTTTGGTATCAGGATGATGTTGGCCTCATAAAATGAGTTAGGGAGGATTCCCTCTTTTTCTATTGATTGGAATAGTTTCAGAAGGAATGGTACCAGCTCCTCCTTGTACCTCTGGTAGAATTCAGCTGTGAATCCATCTGGTCCTGGACTTTTTTTCGTGGGTAGGCTATTAATTGTTGCCTCAATTTCAGAGCCTGTTATTGGTCTATTCAGGGATTCAACTTCTTCCTGGTTCAGTCTTGGGAGAGTGTAAGTGTCCAGGAAATTATCCATTTCTTCTAGATTTTCTAGTCGATTTGCGTAGAGGCATTTATAGTATTCTCTGATGGTTGTTTGTATTTCTGTGGGGTTGGTGGTGATATCCCCTTTATCATTTTTTATTGCGTCTATTTGATTCCTCTCTCTTTTCTTCTTTATTAGTCTTGCTAGCGGTCTGTCAATTTTGTTGATCTTTTCAAAAAACCAACTCCTGGATTCATTGATTTTTTGGAGGGTTTTTTGTGACTCTATCTCCTTCAGTTCTGCTCTGATCTTAGTTATTTCTTGCCTTCTGCTAGCTTTTGAATGTGTTTGCTCTTGCCTCTCTAGTTCTTTTAATTGTGATGTTAAAGTGTCAATTTTAGATCTTTCCTGCTTTCTCTTGTGGGCATTTAGTGCTATAAATTTCCCTCTACACACTGCTTTAAATGTGTCCCAGAGATTCTGGTATGTTGTATCTTTGTTCTCATTGGTTTCAAAGAACATCTTTATTTCTGCTTTCATTTCGTTATGTACCCAGTAGTCATTCAGGAGCAGGTTATTCAGTTTCCATGTAGATGAGCGGTTTTGATTGAGTTTCTTAGTCCTGAGTTCTAGTTTGATTGCACTGTGGTCTGAGAGACAGTTTGTTATAATTTCTGTTCTTGTACATTTGCTGAGGAGTGCTTTACTTCCAATTATGTGGTCAATTTTGGAATAAGTGCGATGTGGTGCTGAGAAGAATGTATATTCTGTTGATTTGGGGTGGAGAGTTCTATAGATGTCTATTAGGTCCGCTTGGTGCAGAGATGAGTTCAATTCCTGGATATCCTTGTTAACTTTCTGTCTCGTTGATCTGTCTAATGTTGACAGTGGAGTGTTGAAATCTCCCATTATTATTGTATGGGATCCACGGCTCTCCCCAAAGCTGTCAGACAGAGTCGTTCGCCTCTGCACCGCCCCCGCTGCTTTCCCTATTGGACCTCAGCTGTGGGCTGTCCCCAGAGGTGGAGTCTACAGAGACAGGCAGGTTTCCTTGAGCTGCTGTGAGCTCCACCCAGTTCGAGCTTCCCAGCGGCTTTGTTTACCTACTTAAGCCTCAGCAATGGCGGGCGCCCCTCCCCCAGCCTCGCTGCTGCCTTGCGGATAGATCGCCGCAGACGGCTGTGTTAGCAGTGAGGGAGGCTCCGTGGGCGTGGGACCCTCCCGGCCAGGTGTGGGATATATTCTCCTGGTGTGCCTGTTTCCTTAAAGCGCAGTATTGGGGTGGGAGTTACGCGATTTTCCAGGTGTTATGTGTCTCAGTTCCCCTGGCTAGGAAAACGGATTTCCTTCCCCCTTGCGCTTCCAGGTGAGGCGATGCCTCGCCCTGCTTCAGCTCACGCTGGTCAGGCTGCAGCAGCTGACCAGCACCGATTGTCCGGCACTCCCTAGAGAGATGACCCCAGTACCTCAGTTGAAAATGCAGAAATCACCGGTCTTCTGTGTTACTCGCGCTGGGAGTTGGAGACTGGAGCTGTTCCTATTCGGCCATCTTGCTCCGCCCCTCTGGATAAAAATCTTAGAATTTACTTAAATAACTTCCCTCATTTTATAGTTGAGAAATTTGAGACCAAAAAATGTAAACAACTGTGCCAGCTCCCACAGCTCTGAGAAGAGGGACTAGAACCTGGGAGCCAGATCCCTAATCTGGGTTTCCTTCTATTCTGAGGGCAGCAAAACAATCCTCTGAGGTGGGCCTACAATACTTTGTCCCCTACTGGAATGGCATCTTGACCTGATGGCACATGTACTTCAGGCCACTACCAAAAGTTATCTCCCAGAAAATCACAAAGACCATGAAATATAAAGAATTCCCTCTAAACAAGGATGAAACATAAAGGATTTACTTATAAGGATGACTATATGAACTCGTCCAAAAAGACTTGTATAGAGTATGTCATTCTCTGACTATAAAAAATTGGGGAAACATTATTCTTCTGATGTAGAAAGAGAGTTGTTGTTTTTCTCCCTCTTCTAATCAACCATCTCCAAGCTTAACAGGATAAGACACAAAACAAAAACAAAAACACCTTGCTGTAACAAACCATAGGGATTCAAAGTAATATTATAGAGGTAGCATAATTAAATATAAAGAGGTAACCCAGTACACACCCCAACTATCTTGGAGATATCTGCACACCACTACACATGGATCAGCCTCCTTCTTTTGAATGGCTGAGGATAAAAGGAATGCACTTACACCTTCACTCTGCTGTCTACCTATTCATTATTGGTTATCTTTGCTAGCAGAAGAAAGCTTCTCGTGGGAGAAGCAGAATAGAGGACAGAGACCCTGGAGAGCTTCTCCAGGGATAAGAGGGGAGCAACAGGACCTCTCTAGGTTCTACTCGCAGATCATAGCACCAGGCTTGAAGTGGTGCTCAGGACTGGGGAGGGGCTATCATGAGTAGGACTGAGTGCCTAAGGGGCAACCTGAGCCCTCTCAGAACAGGAGTGTCCAAGATGCTGGCTGCATCATATTTAATTTAGAGAAATACAGGACAGTAACATTTCTTATCTCATTCTCCACACTAAGCATCAATCCTGGTGTGTAAGTTTGGTGTGAACAGGTATGAATCCTGGTGGCAGCTATTCCAGAATGCCTGAGGCCTGGATGAAAGGAATTCCTGAGGACAAGATGCATTCTACCAAAAGACTAGTCTTTTTGAATAACATCCCGACATATATTCGACTAGCAGAGACTTTTCTGATCCTATTTTACCACTCATAAATCATGGATAATTTGGTTTCTCCTGTGTGACCTCTGTGCTTAGAGAGTTCCACATCAACTCCACTGGAGTTGTGTCTCTGAATTCTAACATTTGGTTTACTCAAGAACTCCAGCACCGTGGCTGGACAGGACCAGGTTGTGCCTGGGACTGACAGGTGGGCTTCACTGATGGCCCATTGGTGATAAGTTGGACCTGGACACTTTCAGGTGCAGGCCTGAAAGGGCTGCTCATTTTATCTCTTACTGAGTCCCATGGTCCTGGAGCGCCATTTCTCTCCCTAAGCTGGACAGCCCTAGGACAGTGCCTTTAACCAGACAGAGAGGTCAGTGACCTGGATGCTGCTCTGCATGCAAGAACCAGCCTCTGAACCCAGTGCTGTGATTCTTATATAAGCACAGCTGTGATGCTATGACCTTGGGCTGCAGTAATGATGTGGGCCCCCTGCTATCCCTCCACTGGAAAGGCTTTTATAAAATCTCATAGCACCCCGATTCCCAAGCAGGGTCAGACTTTCTCAGGAGCACCTCTTCATGAGGCACCTGAGCCAAAACAATTGCTAACCATCTATTCAGAAACCACTGAAACTATATTTTTGAAGATTCGCTAATTATTAGTGTTAATGATTACGGGACAATTCCCCATATACATGTTAACAAAACAACAACAACAAAAGAAACACAATGCAAAAGTGTATATAGCATGATTCTTTTTTGAGTGAATACACAAAAACGATGTGTGCACATGGAAAAAAATGAAAAGAAATATACCTAAATATTAACCATGCTATTTAAGATTGAATGTTGATGGGTGATTTTTCTATTTTTCCTTACACATTTCTGTTTCTTCCAATTTTCTACAATGAACATTCATAATCAAGAAAAAAATACTATTTTAAAAAATGAACTCTAATGGCACGGAATGTTAAATTGAGGGTGGGTCAGAAATGGCCCACATGGCCCTCTACAGACACAGTCTCAAAGATTCAAAACAAAGCAGTGAGGTGCCTCTAGAGGCATGTGGCACAGAGGACTAGCTGTGTTTTGGTGGGTATTAAATTCCACAGAGGTGCCTGCAAATAACATAATGTCCCTTTAGTGGCCCCCCTAAATCATCTCCCTGCCTGAGGAGTGGTGCTCACTCTGAGTTGCCCAAGACTCTGAAGGTCTGCAGTGCTGACATGTAGAATGTGTGGGTGTGCTTTATAGCTCTCCTTCCCAAGAGGGTAGCCTGCATGCTGCAAATAAATGGTGCTCACACTAGGCAGGTACCATGAGACAAGGAGAGAAATAACACAGATGGATGCTGTGGAAAAAGCAGCCGTCTGTTCAGGATTGATAATGAATCGTTATATCCTATCTGAAGCTACTTAATTTCTGAAACACTGTTCTATAAATATGCTGTCAATGGAGTTAGTCGGTTTGTAAAGAAAGGAAGTGAATCAGAAATGGGTTGATGAAATACCACCAGTTCCCAAATTAAATATGTTTCTCTCTGGTTTTAGCCTAAACACTACCTGGAAGATAAAAGGAAATGCTACATATGACATTAGTGCTTTCCAGGCAGCCTGTGCTGCTGCTAAACAGCTTTGCTTCCAAAATAATGATAATAATACTAATAATGATAATCAGTCACTAAAGGACATGGAGGCACTGGCCCTTTTTATCTGCAGATTTCTACCCTAATTTATGGTTTAAGTGGCATGTTACAGTAGTGATGGAGGTAGACGGTGTTTGTGAATAGTCAAATATGGGAATCAACTCATGTAAGATGAGTGCAAGGAACAAATTGCAAACAGATTCTTGTTTATTCAGAAATAGGCTCAGATTTTTTGTTGTTTGTTTTTCTTACAAAACATTATAAATCCTCAAACCTCTACAACATAGAAGCAAATAAGTCTTCCTTTCTCTAGTGTCGAAATGCAAGCTGTACTATCATTATAGGGCAGAAAACAAAACAGAAAAATCTGCACTGAGAACTTAGGCGCAACAGGGGCTTGCATTGTATCTGTCTGTGTTCTTTCATTCCTGAGAGCAGTGTAGAACTTTACGCTCTAGGATTCAGCTGTTTGCTGATTTGCTCTAAACTCAATTCATTTTCTAATTTCATCTCTTTGATGTTATTCCAGTGAGAAGCCTGCAGGTAGTACCTCCACTAGGAAGGTATTATTAATTAGCAGCCAACAGGGTGAGCAGAAATCACGTGCTCCATTTGTACAGCTAATGGTTCGGTTCATGAATGGTTCTCAAAATATTTTACACCAGCCAATCTGAAAAAAACATATGACTCTGGTTAAATTTAAGGATTCTTGGATCCTGCAGGCCCAGATATTCATACCTTGAGCAGCCATGCAAATGAGAGCATCATCATTTCAAAGTTCAATAGGAAGAAAATGAAGCAGCTGCTATTTAATTTTTTATGGAGCCTACAATTTGTCTCATTAGTGGGCAAATAGGATAGGCTAGGAACTAAAAGCTGTCTAGGCCTCAACTCCGCAGGACAGAAAAAAGTGATCTGTATCAAATCACTCAACTGGGCTCTCTGGGGATAGGGTTAGACTGGCTGGTGCTGGGGAAAGGGGGCCTGGCTCTAAATCCTGGCTGCTAGGCAGGTTCCATCACCTCACTGATACATGACCTTTGGCAAATTAGAGAAGCTTCCAGAGCCTCATGACCACATCTAAAAACAGAGGAATTTGGAATTAGCCTGTCCATCTCTCAGAGCTGTGGAGCACCTGGGAGGGAAGAATCCCTGGTGCTTTGAAAACTCCAAAAGGCTGTTCAAATGCAATTTGAGAATGGCCTGGATACCTGGATTGTTAAACTGAGGCCCAAGGGCAGCAGATTTGACTGTAATTATGGAGGTACAGCCGTGAGGTTGGGCTCCCTCATTCCGAATTCAAGGAAAATCCCTACATTTTCCTCTCTCTCTACTGACAGTGTCACCCATCAGCCAGGGAGGCAGGTGAGGAAAGGGAGGCTGAAAGCCATTATGTTTCCCAGGCCATTTCCAGCGTAGGAACACAGTGATGTTACCTGGTAACAAGTTGTGGCAACTTGCTGAGAGAAGTCAAGACACCAAGCAGAGCAAGTCTGGGGAAACAGGCAAGGGGAAAAGAGTAAATATAGCTCCACTATGTAACAAAGAATTTGGATGGCCTTGTCCCTGCTTCCTGAGCTTTGTCCAACCCTTGGAATTTCCTTATAGAAGTATCTTATTATTCATGGTGAGCCTTGATAGTTTATGCTCACAAGGCGACTGATGGCAATCTCCAGATAGTTTATGCTACAGAGGTGACTCAGGATGGGGGCTGGCCATCCATGTGATTAGAGGGTTGGGGCTTTGAGTCATGTGATATCAGCCTGACCTCTGTCAAGGAGAGGGGGCACGCGGATTGAGTCCAATCACGTGGCTGATGACTTAATCAATCATGCCTATATAATGGAGGCTTGGTAGAAACTCTGGACACCAAAGCTTGGGTGAGTCTAGTGATATACGTGGATGTACCAGCAGGGTGATGCATTCTGAGGACACGAAAGATTTGCATGTGGGACCCTCCCAGACCTTACCCTATGTGTGCCTTCTTTGGGCTGGTTCTGATTTGTATCCTTTATATCCTATATATCCTTTATCTTCCTGAGTTCTGCCAGTTGTTCTAGTAAATTATCAAACCTGAGGGGGTAGTAGTGTCAGAGGCATTTGAACTAGGGTGACTCCATCTTGAATAGGAGCTGAGTAAATAAGGCTGAGACCTACTGGACTATTCCCAGAAGGTTACACATTCTAAGTTACCGGATAAGAAAGGAGATCAGCACAAGGTAAGGTCACAAAACCTTGCTGATAAAAGGATGCTGTAAAGAAGCTGATCAAAACCCACCAAAACCAAGATGGCCATGAAGGTGACCTCTGGTCATCCTCACTGCTCATTATTACACACTAATTATAAGACATTAATTAGCATGCTAAAAGACACTCCTGCCAGCGCCATGGCAACTTACAAATGCCATGGCAACATCAGCAAGTTACCCTATATGGTCTAAAAAGGGGAGGAACCCTCAGTTCCAGGAACTGCCCACCTCTTTCCGGGAAAACTCACAAATAATCCACCCCTTATTTAGCATATAATTGAGAAATAACCATAAAAAATAGCAAAACAGCAGCCCTCAGAACTGCTCTGCCTATGGAGTAGCCATTCTTTATTCCTTTACTTTCTTAATAAACTTGCTCTCACTTTACTGTATGGATTTGCCTCGAATTCTTTCTTGCTTAACATCCAAGAACCCTCTCTTGGGGTCCAGATCAGTAACAGCTTTACTATCATTTAGTTTTGTAACTTTACGCCTGTTACTAAACCTTTTCATCTCCCCAAACTCACTCTGGCAAAAGGGGAAAACAATACCTGACCCATGGAGTAATGAGGACTGAATGAAACACCACACCAAGTCCTGGATAAACATTCAGTGAGCAGAAATCTGACCTCAGCGGGGTGGGTGGAGCAGAGCTGAAAGTTACGTAGATCTACAACTTGCATCACATCTAAGACTCAGGGTAGGGTGCTCGTTGGTGAGCAGTGATGATGCCATGACCCACAGACCAAGGGAGACATGAGTGGGACAGAAAGATTTCAAAAATAGGAAGATGAGCTGAAAATGCTCCATGATAGGGTTTGGCTGTGTCCCCACCCAAATTTCATCTTGGATTGTAGCTCCCATAATTCCCACGTTGTGGGAGGGACCTGGTGGGAGGTCACTGAATCATGGGGGCGGGTCTTTCCCGTGCTATTCTCATGATAGTGAATAAGAGATCTCAAGAGAGATCTGATGGTTTATAAAGGGAGTTTCCCTGAACAAGCTCTCTTCTCCTGTCTGCCACCATGTGAGATGTCCCTTTCACCTTCTGCCATGATTGTGAGGCCTCCCCAGCCACGTGGCACTGTGAGTCCATTAAATGTCTTTCTTTTGTAAATTGCCCAGTCTCAGGTATGTCTTTAACAGAAGCATGAAAATGAACTAATACACTCCAGAAATCTTATCTGAGAGCGTTTGATGAGTTCTCTACCTGCCGAGAACTTTCTCTCCTAGAACAAAGGTTGTTTCTTTCAGGCTCTGCCTCAGATGGGAAGAGGAGGCTGAGGGAGTGGAACTCTGAGACCACCACTTAATTTATGTTTTCTATACTAGAGTTCTATAACCACCTTTGCAAAATGATGACAGTAGAATAAATCTGTCATGGCTGACCCCATCTTGCTTCTAGCCTTACAGACTGGCTGTCTTTGCTCATTCCCGGGTGTAAGCCAAGCTACGTTTGGAAGACATTTAGTTTATAGTTTAAATGATAGCGGGTCGTCCCCCAAAGCTCAACTGCCTTTGCAGAGCTAATGAAGGGCCATCAGGTTAGGAGGATGTTAGAAGGTTGAATTCTGCTAAGGTGTAGACATAAACCATTACCAGCAATTATTCTGGAGGTCAGAAGATACGCAACTTCTCTAATTACTCCTGCAGATAATGTCACTATTGCAGAACCTAAGATTGGCGTTTTGAGATGTTTTTTCAGGTTTTTGCATTTCTGACTACCAATGGCTCCACCTGGACCTGCAGACTCCACCAACTGGTCCTGTGGCCCCACCCACAGGTGGACTCCCTGGCCCGCCAAACTATCCTTGAAAAACCCTAGCATCTGCATTTTCAGAGAGATTGATTTGAGTAATAACTCCATCTTCCATGTAGCACAGCTGGCCTTCTGTCTATTAAACGCTTTCTTTATTGCATTACCATAGTCTGATTTTGTCTATGCAGGGGGCAGGAAGAATCCATCAGATGGCTACAATTCCAGGTAAAATTCATCTGAAAAAAAAATTTTCTGCTATTTCTCTTTTAAGTTGGTCTCAGAGAACAAATCTGATTACTACGGCAGCTGCTCCTCAGTACCTGAGGCTGAGTTTCAAGAATTAAACATTAAAGTTAAAGTGACAAGCCCTTGGGAGGAAGAGACTGCTGATTAGAAGTCTTGATTGCAAGGGAAGGGGATGCTAGACGTATACAGTCTGTCTTAAAAGCCTACACTTACAATGGCAGGTTTTCAAAAGGTCAAAGAAAAACAGTGCTGATTCTATAGTGTGACTCTAGAAGAAAAGAGGACGCACAAGTGTTGAGAAGCTCTGCCACCCAGGGAAAGTGGCTCAGATGTAAGACCTGCGTACGAAGCCTGCAAGGAAGGGCACCAAGGTGACCAAGGATGCAGAGAGGTGCAGCAGGGGCTTGCAAGGAGAATAACAGGGCAGAAGAGAGGCTGCAACCCAAAATGACTTGGAAAAATCTTAAGCACCCAAAAAATGTAGTGGGATGGGGATGGAGAGAAACTTCACTGGTGCATTTATCCAGAAATCAGTCCCCGGCACAAGGCCAGCCACTTCTGGGGAGAAGTGAGGGAGCATATCTCTCCTTTTTATAGCATTCTGATGGGGGTGCCGAAATAATACTGCCTTGCTGCATCCCATGGCTTGCAGGGTTATCGCTAGGAATGGCTCATTCAGTCTTCAAGCTCCTCCCCACTCTCCTCCACACTCCTGGCCACATGGGAACCTGGAAGAAGGAGGTTGGAGCAAAGCCAGGACAGACACCAGGCAGGACTGGACGTCTCTCCTCACCCCTGACAACTGCCCCTGGAGAAGCCCGTCAACCTGCCTCCTCCTTCTCTGAAGATGAGTCTGTGCCAGAATGCTGCCCCATTCAAAAGGACTTCTTCCAGGTGTAGGATGGAACTACTAGGTCAGAACCATGCCCAGTGGAGGGCAAAAGGCAGGCTGAGCTGGGGCTCACATTCACACACCCATTTTATAACCAAGGAGTCAGAGGCTCAGAGAAGTCGAGTAACTTGCCCAAGGTCCCTGAGTTAGTAGGTCACAGGGCAGGATCCAAATGCAGGTCTGTCTGGCCCCCTCTGCCTCCCTATACAACCATCCCTAGAGGCTGTAGGATCTGGTTGGCCAAAGAAGGCAAGCGAGGGTGTTTGAGGCAGGGAGATGCACCTAGGAGAGGAGGGGGGCCTTGGAGACGACAATGAGACGGGCAGCACGGACCTTGTAAAGGCATTATCAACCAGAGGTTAGGCTGATGGAAGTGTCAGAGGTATGTGAACCAGAGCAACTCCATCTTGAATAGGAGCTGGATAAAATGAGGCTGAAATCTACTGGGCTGCATTCCCAGATAGTTAAGGCATTGTAAGCCACAGGATGAGACAAGAGGTCAGCACAAGATATAGGTCACAAAGACCTTGCTGATAAAACAGGTGGCAGTAAAGAAGCTGGCCAAAACCCACCAAAACCAAGATGACGACGAGACTGGCCTCTGGTCGTCCTCACTGCTACACTCCGACCAGCGCCATGACAGTTTACAAATGCCATGGCAACATCAGAAAGTTATCCTATATGGTCTTAAAAGGGGAAGCATGAATAATCCACCCCTTGTTTAGCATAAAATCAAGAAATAACCATAAAAATGGGCAACCAGCCCCTCTGGGCTGCTCTGTCTATGGAGTAGCCATTCTTTTTTCCTCTTGCTTTCACTTTATGGACTACTCTCCCTGAATTCTTTCTTGCATGAGACCCAAGAACCCTCTCTTGGGGTCTGGATTGGGACCCCTTTCCTGTAACAGACGAAGGCCGTCAGGTCAAGCAGCAGAGTCTTTGGATGTTCTTGTATCTCCACCTGGTCCTGGAAGTACTTTGTTTTGAAATTGCATTTAGTCTTTCAGAAAGTCCTCAAGAAACTTGGGTAAATGGTCTTTGCCAACAGTTCATATTTCTCCTTTACTCCCAAAAGGAAATTTACTATTATATTTGTTATTATTATTAAACTCAAATCAATGTCTCTCATGAGGCCAGGAAGCCCATTTGCCCCAGATTTGCTGCCCTGAGTTGCTCTGACTTCACTGGGAGCTTGTCAATGCTTGCCCTTCTTAATGTAAGATGAACGAGCCCAGCAGGCTCTGCCCCTCTCAGCAGGCTGGGTTAATAACCTGCTCACAATACACCCCCTTAATCCACTCCTGGGTCACCTGCATCTACCCAAAGCATACACTGAAAATTCACCAACACACCAACATCAGACAACAGGAAACACAAGACAGACTGGTTTTCACAGGTAGGAGGGAATACAGCTGCTCTTTCAATAGATCAGCTTCTTTTCTAGGGGCATGTTTCTTCTTGCTGAATTTTAATCCATGGTTTCTTTATGTCTGTCAATGAAATAAAAAGTTTCACACTGTCACTTCCAACTAACAAAGAAAGTAAAGCTTAGGAGCATGCTCCCCCTCCCTTACCTTTTTCATGGCACAAGTATTGGTGGGAGGGGTGGATGGTGGAAAAGGCAAGGGCTTGAAGCCAATTACATCTGGGTTCAAATCCAGCCGTATCACTTATTAGGAAGGTGGTCTTGACTAAACAAGTTACTTTCCTCCTATGACTTCATTTTCTATTCAGCGAAGCCAGGTGAACACCCACTGCATTGTGATGAGGATTAAAAGAAGTGCTCCTAAGAGCTAGCACAATGCCTAATGCAGGGATACCTCCTAAGCCCTCCCGAAGCTTCCCTTTGTTCTTGCTCATCCAGGAGAGATTTCTTTGTTAAATGATTTCTTCTGGGAGTTACACTTTTGTCCTTTAAAAAAAAAGTAGGTGAATGTAGAAAAAGCAATTTTATCTTCTCTCTCTCTGTCCCCAACATCTCAATAAATATCGCACCTCTAAAAGAGACAGCAGTGCCTCATGCGGTATCTGCCCTGTTCTGTTTGTAATGTGACGACATCATCAGGGGAGGGAAGGTGGGAATGGAGTGGTCTTTAAGAAGCACAGTGCCTATGAGCTGAAATGCACTCAGCATGTAGAACAAGATCAGGACACCAGGCGCTCCCTCTGGGCCCGAGCTGGCTGCTCTCCTTCCACACAGGCATACCCTGGGTGGTTGTGTCCCTCTGCTTCTCAGGGTGTTGCACAGAGGCCCCTAAGGACATCTGGCTAAACACAAGTAGCAGGAATGCGGGCAATGGGTTTGTCTGCTAATATCAACATCTTCCTTGAGTGGAAGAAAGCAAGGGGGCAGGAGACACACAGAAAGGGTTCCTACAAAAGAAAATAAAGGAAGCTGTGGGATCCAGTACCCTGTAGCTCACACAGGGAGAGTGACACCTCTCTTTAGTCTGAGACTCTCAGAGCGCTACTGTTACAAAAGTATGTTTTCTTGCTCAATGCCCTGAGTTCGGGAAGAGCTGTCCCAGGACAGTGCCTCATCTCCACAAGCCCCAAGATGAGGACCTGGCTCCACTAACAACTCTGTCATTCATAAATTTGCCCCGATCCTTTTTGAAACCAGTCAAATTGCACCTGGACTTCTGTGTGAAGTGGTATTTCCTTTAATTTTTTTCTAGATTTACTTCTTCCAAGTTTCAAAGGTACTAACCTCATTCTAATAGCCTCTCATTCCACATGTGGCATGATCTTCTCAATTTTGATCCTGACCTCTCTCATGCCTCACCTGTCCAGACTAAAGAGTTCGAGTGTTTGCAGGTGTCTTTTCAGTGACAGCCCGCTTCTCATCTGATCATCTCATCTACTCCACAAGACGTGTCCACTCTCTGAAAGAAACGCTGACACTGCACAGCTAGTGAAAAGCAGAGACAGGCCTGCTCCAGGCTCAGGTACCGGCCCCGAGGGCTCCTTCCTGCTTTTCTTCAGCATTTTGGGAGGTAGGACACGGCAAAGACAGATGCAGTGACCTGCATGCAATCCTGACTCAGTCCATTTCTAGCTGTGTGACTTAGGGCAAGTCAATAAACCTCTTTAGGTCTCAGTTTTCTCATCTATAAAATGGAGATAAGAAACTACTTACTGGCCAGGGCTGTTATGAGGTTTAAAGGAGATATTCTACGTAGCTCACGGAGAACTCTGCCTGGCACATGGTAAGTAATCAGCACCTGTTATTATCTTTACCATTATCCAGTGCCCTTAATCTCTTCTGGGGAGAATTTGCTGACTTCTCTGGGCAGCATGTGTTTCTTACTTTGCCTCTTTCTAATGCCATGTTTCTACCACTAGCCTAGAACTTACCTTGTTGCTGGAATCACGTGTTTGTTGATTCAATGAAACCAGGTATTCTAAACCTTTTTGAACCATGGCTGCCTTTGGCAATCTGGTAAAGCACATGGATTCTTTCAAAATAATGTTTTTAAATGCATAAAATAAAAAGCATAGTATTATGAAGGAAACTGATTATACTGAAATATAGTTATCAAAATATTTTTTAAACAGATCTGTGATATGGCAGTATGTGTGCTTCTTTATTAAAACATCAAATAACAATGTTTACTTTGGGTCTAATATGGGTAGAATATCCCTTATCTAAAACTCCTGGGACCAGAAGTGTTTCAGACTTCAAATGTTTTCAGGTTTTGGAATATTTGCCATATAGTTACCAACTGAGCATCCCAAAACCCAAAATCCAAAATCCAAAACGCTCCAATGAGCATTTCCTTTGAGCATCAGGTCAGCACTCAAAAAGTTTTGGATTTCAGAGCATTTTGGATTTAGGATTTCCAGACTGGAGATACTTAGCCTGTAATAACACTAATTGATAATATAAATGAGATTGTGAGATATTTATAACAACTGTAGGTGATACGAAAATATCCGTGACTCCTAGAGGTGACAAAGTCACAAGTGCTGCTCAGGTTACTCTGGTCAATTTCCTATTTCCAGAAGAAAAGGAAATGTTAAACTTCGATTAGAGATTAGTAAAATTAAAAGGTAAATTGTTTTCTCATCTAAGCTCACAGACCTCTTGAATTCTGTTGAGAATCTTGATGTAGACTGTGAGTTTCTAAGCATTCATGTCCTATTTATCCAACTTCAGTGTCAAGCATAGAGCATGCTACACAGGAAAGACCTAACACATCGATTTTTTAATTAATGAATTTACGACACTGTGCCAGGTGCTACAAAACAGACAAGGCTCCTGCCCTCTAGAAGCTAAAATCTGTACACAAATAATTGTGATATAAGATAAGAGGTGGCAAATGCCATGATGTAGGAGATGAGAAGGGTAGACAGCCCCAGGATGTGTGTGCGTGTATGGTGAGTGTGTGGCATGTGCATGTGTGTCTGTTGACATGTAGGTACATGTGTGTGTGTGCATATGCATGTGAGGTGGGGAGTAGAAGACTGCACTGGAAATGGTGCAGTCACCAAATTATCGTGCAAGTATTTGTCATGAATCTATCCCCTTGACTAGGGTAAGCTTTTGGTGGACAGAAACTATATTTTATTTATGCTTAGGGTAAGCTTTTCGTGGACAGAGACTATATTTTATTTATGCTTAGGCAACAGGCATGGTATTTTGAAAATATTAAACTGATACGTTTTTCATTCCCTTACAATCATGCTCCCTGTAGCCTTTACACAATTACAGCTAAGACTTCCCCAAGGAAGAAGAGCAGAGCACCGAGGAGGGCCACAGAGGAAAGCAGGATATGATGGAGAAAGGGTGGCACCTGCCTCCACAGGCAGAGGAAGTAGACGGCCCTTCTGGTTTCGCCTTTAGGTAGAGACTGAAGGAAGAGAGAAAGGAGGAGCTGAAGAGCAGTGCTGGGGAGCGTGTTCCTGCTCCTCCTCTCCTAGGGGCTGATCTCACAATGAGGGAGGATGAAGGGAGTGAGGGAGAGTGACAAAAAGGAAGGAGGAAGGAAGAGAGGGTGGAAGGAAGGAGGAAAAGAAGGAAGGGAGAGAGGGAGGGATGGAGGGAAACAAGAAAAGAAGGAGAGAAAAAAGGAAGACGAGAGGTTAAGCGAAGAAGCTAAAATCTGTTTTCTGCATCCCTTTGAGACTATGGGTGCATGAAACCACCATGCAACTGCCTCCACATCAACATGAGATGTCCCCAGTAGACAGAAAATGGTGCTGTGTAGAGTTCTGATCAACAGGGACCCCAGAGAACACTCACAGGAATTACTTGCTTCCACGTGGCATGAAAGGATCCAATGAGAGACATGTAATGGAGCTGAGGACTGAGGGCAGGGGGTCCAGCCATGAAGCTGCCATGGAGAGAGGGATGGGGGCTTCATAGCTAAATGGCAGGGTAGACCACCCAGGCCAGGGACAGGATGCAGGATGGGGCCGAGACTCAGAGGATACAGACCAATCTGCCGGTGACTGTGCCAAGAGACCTCAAGACTGAGAGTCACAGCAGCTGTGAACTCCAGCCCTGAGTGCCAGCAGGATACATGATGACAAAAGGGCAAGGACTCAGGAGAAGCACTCAACATCAGCATGCCCTGGCCCACTGCTATGAGGACATCGAGGCTTCCTCTACTCCAGATGCCATTTAAGGAAGAAGGCAAAGGGAGAACATCTGAGAAGCAGAAACAACCCAGATAGAAAGTCTGAACCTGGAATTAACCTGCCCAAATATTTACCAAAAAGAGACCTTAACTGAAGCAGCTAATTTAGCTTACAGGAAATACATTGAAGGGGTCTTTCACCATCTGTGGATGTGAGGCTTCATTGTCACATGAAAGCCACAGGAAGTAAAGAGCACATCTATTTCTTATCTTTACTTTTTGGCACATCCAACTGAGCGCAATGCATAAGTTTCAACTTTCCTCCATCCCTCCACATCCCATTGTAATTCCAGTACATAGTATGGCATCAGGCACACAGTGGGCATGCAGTAAATGCTTATGAAGATGAGCTCAGCCTAGGTACACAGGAAGCAATGACAAGTGACAGCTAACAGAGGGTCACAAAGAGAAAGGAAAACAAAACACAGAATCCAAGACATAAGGGCTGTGACAAAGGCAGAGTTTCTTGGGGCCATTGGGTGTATGGGCAAATGGCTGCTGAGACTGCCATCCATTGGCTGACAGAATCACCTCATAGTGACTGTTCACAATCAAGACCCAAGACATCAAGATTTCCATATTTAAGAAGGTAGGAAAATACATATTTACAAAGATTCCCATCCAAAATGGTTATTTTTAAAAAGGTATCTTAAAGGCTTAAAACATAGCTGATAATAATATTAATTTCCATGGAACCTACCACTCCTCCAAAGATGCTGGATCAATAAGACACAAACGCACTTTACTTCTCCTCTCTCAAGATCAGTCCAGAAACGCAGTTATCTCGCTTTCCAGGATCTATTTCCATGTGACCCTTCATGGATACCCAGCTCTATCCAGTAGGGCAGCAAACTTTCTTTAGAGGGACCTGCAGACTTCCTTTAGATGGACGAGATACCACCTACAACAGCACTTGGGAGGGTAAAGGCTGAACCAGGTCCCTTCATGAACAAGGAAAGAGGAGGCAATGGACACTCATGGGTAGAAGCAGCAGGCAGAGCCTAACTCTAACTGCATGTGCTGTTCTCACTATCAGGGTCTTTATTTGTAAATACGTACTCACATTCCCCCCACCTCCTCCCTAATATCAATGCACTGTACTCCAGGAAGGGGTACTTTACTTGTGTTTGTCTCTGATACCCACTCCACAAAGGAGTTGAGATGGGCCTATGACTCTTCTGCCTTCATTTTGCCAAGTGGGGAAGAAACCAAGGCATTTAGAAATTCTTATGATTTGGTTATGTCATATCCAGCCAGGACTGGAATGAAAGCCAGTTCTCATTACGTAGCTTGGCATCAGTATCCCTTCTCTCCTGTCTTCCCCAGAAGAAAAGAAAATCTTTCCAATGTGCTGAGGTCTTTATTTAAACAAAGAGCAAATAAAAAATAACCCCAAGCAAATTAAAAAATAAAAAATTCCAAATAATACCATCATTTTTTTCCCATGAGCCATGAGATGAAATTCAGAAAAGACATGATTCTAACAGAAATATATCAAGAGTGATAGGGAGATTAATTTTGGAAGTTATGGTAATTCTACCAAATTCCAAGGAAAGAAAATTCATAATTCATACCAAGTTTCATCAACACACACAACGTTCTGTAAACCAGGTTTAATTCATCCTATGGTTTCACTCATTCACCACAAAGAACAAGAGAAAATGACTTTCCCTAGAGACAGCAATTAGGCAAGAGAAAGAAAGGGCATCTAAACTGGAAAAGAGAAAGTCAAACTATCCCCATTTGCAGATGATATGATCATATATCTAGAAAACCCTAAAGACTCTTCCAAAAGACTTCTAGATTTGATAAACAAATTCAGTAAAGTCGCAAGTTACAAAATCAATGTACAAAAATCAGTAGCACTGCTATACACCAACAATGACCAAGCCAAGAATCAAATCAAGAACTCAATCCTTTTTACAACAGCTGCAAACAACAACAAAACCTACAAATATACTTAACCAAGGAGGTGAAAGATCTCTCCAAGGAGAACTATAAAACACTGCTGAAAGAAATCATAGATAACGTAAACAAATAGAAACATATCCCATATTCATGGATGGGAGGAATCAATACTGTGAAAATGACTACACTGCCTAAAGCAATCAACAGATTCTATGCAATTCCCACCAAAATACCAAAATCATTTTTAACAGAATTGGAAAAAACAACCCTAAAATTCATATAGTACCAAATAAAGAGTCCATATAGCCAAAACAATCCTAGCATAAAGAACAAATCTGGAGGCATAACATTACCGGACTTCAAATAATACTACAGGGGTGTAGTTACCAAAACAGCATGGTACTGGTATAAAAATAGGCACATAGACCAATGGAACAGAATAGAGAACCTGGAAATAAAGCCAAATACGTACAGCTAACTGATCTTCAACAACAAAAACATAAACTGGGGAATGGACACCATATTTAGTAAATGATGCTGGAAAAACTGGCAAGCCACATGTGGAAAAATGAAACTGGACACTTACCTCTTACCTTATACAAAAACCAACGCAAGATGGATTAAAGATTTAAAGACCTGAAATCATAAAAATTCTAGAAAACAACACGGGAAAAACTTTTCTACACATCAGCCTACGCAAAGAATTCATGACTAAGACCCCAAAAGCAAATGCAACAAAAACAAAATTAAATAAATGAGACTTAATTAAACTAAAGAGCTTCTGTACAGCAAAAGAAATAATAACCAGGGTAAACAGACAACCCACAGAATGAAAGAAAATATTTGTAAACTATGCATCTGACAAAGGACTAGTAGCTAGAATCTACAAGAAACTCAAACAAATCCACAAGAAAAAAACAAATAATCCTATTAAAAAGTGGGTAAAGGACACGAATAGATATTTCTCAAAAGAAGATATACAATGGTCAACAAACATGAAAAAATGCTAAACATCACCAATCATCAGGGAAATGCAAATTAAAATCACAATGAGATACCACCTTACTCCAGCAAGAATGGCCATTACTAAAAAGTCAAAAAACAATTGATGTTGGTGTGGATGTGGGGAAAAGGTAATGACATACTGCTGGTGAAAATGCAAATTAGTACAATCTCTATAGAAAACAGTATGGAGGGCCGGGCGCGGTGGCTCAAGCCTGTAATCCCAGCACTTTGGGAGGCCGAGACGGGCGGATCACGAGGTCAGGAGATCGAGACCATCCTGGCTAACACGGTGAAACCCCGTCTCTACTAAAAAATACAGAAAACTAGCCGGGCGAGGTGGCGGGCGCCTGTAGTCCCAGCTACTCAGGAGGCTGAGGCAGGAGAATGGCGTAAACCGGGAGGCGGAGCTTGCAGTGAGCTGAGATCCGGCCACTGCACTCCAGCCTGGGCGACAGAGCGAAACTCCGTCTCAACAAAAAAAAAAAAAAAAAAGAAAAGAAAACAGTATGGAGATGTCTTAAAGAGCTAAAAGTAGATCTACCACTCGATCTAGCAATCCCACTACTGGGCATCTACCCAAAGAAAAAGGAGTCATTATATGAAAAAGACACTTGTACATGTATGTTTATAGTGGCACAATTCACAATTGCAAAAATATGGAACCAACCTACGTGTCCACTGATTAGATAAAGAAAATGTTGCAATATACACCATGGAATACTACTCCACCATAAAAAGGAACAAAATAATGTCTGCAGCAACTTGGATGGCGCTGGAGGCCATTATTCTAACTGAAGTAACACAGCAGTGGAAGACCAAAAACAGTATGTTCTCACTTATAAGTAGGAACTAAGCTATGAGTACTCAAAGGCATACATTGACATAATGGACTTTGGAGACTCAGAAGGGTGAGATTGGGAGTAGGGAAAAGGGATAAAAAACTACATATTAGGTACAATGTACACGACTCAGCTGATGGGTGCACTAAAATAACAGAATTCACCACTATAAAACTCATCATGCAACAAAAGACCTACTTGTAACAAAAAAGCTATTGAAATAAAAATGTTTAAAAAACAGAGAAAATGACCTTCCTATTATATGACTCAAACCTGACTGTGTGACCCTACCATGCTTGGGGCCACAAGGCTGAAGGAGCTGCTGGAGAAAGGCCCTAGATTCTGTGGACTCCATGGTTCTGATAACCCAGCAAAGGGCACATGGCCACTTCCGGCCCATAGGGAGCCTTCAAGCATTTAGAAAAAGGCAGACACAATTCCAGGTCAGGGCCTGGGAATGGCCCAGGCATAATGAGTAAAGCCTCTCCTTACCTGGCACCTTGGGGCCAGGTGCCAACTGCATAACCCTATCACAGGCAGTTGTCACCTGTCTCAGAAATTCGCTAAGAGGTTGCATTTACGTACAAAATCTCCTTGGTCAAACCCTCTAATCATCTGGAAAGCAGCAGTGCGCAGAAAATATATCTTCTTGAGGGATGATGTCTTGTTTGGCTCTGATCCCCAAGAAAGAGTACAGTAGGGAGACGAGAGTTCCCAACACCTGTCTCCAATCTCTTTAGCCACAAAGGCAACCTTTTCTTCCATACTCAAGAGTGGAGAAAGAGCACTACAGGGGTAATGTCACCTGTCATTCCTAATTAGTGTTCTCTAAAAAAAAAAAAAAGTTTAAAAAAGATTATTGGCATTTTTCAACTCTGTTACTAGGCATAATAATCACAATATCAAGATGTCCAAGTGTGACTATTAGTAACAACATCTTACATTTGTTGGACTTGTGTTTTATAAAGGGCTCTCCAGTATAGCGTCTCACTTAATCCTTCCTATTGGGTCCTTAAAGCCTCTACTTTAAAGATAAGGAAGCTGGGGCTCTGAGATGTTAAGTGGCTTGCTTAAGGTCTCACAGTAGGTGGCAGAGCCAGGACTAAGCCCCACCAGTTCCCTTCCTCCTCTCTGGCCATCCAATACTCAGGGCAGGTTTGCCTGAATTGCTCTGAAGAGAGAATACACCTATTCTGTTCCTGAGAAGTTCCCGATTCCTCTGGTGAGACTTACCAGTGACTTCTCCCTGTCAAAAGGTACCTCTGTGTTTATTTTTCCACCTGACTGCACACACCATTCAAGGACACAGTATTACCATCCAGGTGAAGAAAGACAATGCTCACTGTTGCCTCTGTTGCTCATCAAGCACCTCCGAAACCTCTCATTATTTCCCCAAGTTCTGATTTTAGGAGTGTCTGCAAAGCTCGCTAGCTTGTGTCGACCTGATTCAGCCAGTTCTACCAGACCCATGTGTCAGCCACTACAGCTCAGGGGCAGGCTCTGCTTCCTTGGCTGGTAGACCAGCAGGCACCTCAGAATCCGTCAGGGTTTCTGCCACTAAGGGTCAAATTTGGTTCCCTGGTGGAGGCAAGTCCTGGCTGTATCTGCCCCTACCATGACTCCACAAACTTTAATTTTGGCCTGGAGTTTTATGACCATTAGCACCATCCGCCATCCACAAGATTTCCAAATCTCTCTGTCACTGGACAGCTTAGGGCCAAGAAAGCAAAAATTATTCACTGTGTTCAGTCCTGCCCAATGACTTACAGTTGTGCAAAGCTGATGACCCCGTCCTAAGACTCGGATGTCCTAGTGCCTCCCTCCACCAGCATCTTCCCTTCCTCTCCAGCTCCCTGAACTCTCTGTGGGTAACTCACACTTCAATTTACAGCTTTATCAATGGGCATAGAGAAGAGGGAGAATGGGGGTTTTGAAGTCCAGTATTGTATTTATCATCATGGAGAAGGCTGAAACTCACATGCAGACAAAATATGGGATTATCAATGGCCTTAATTTTTACTCAAGTTGTCCTATTCTTGATCAATAATGAACAAGGATATATATAGCTGTAGGTTGTCTGCTCTGACTTGATACTTTATCATCTCATTTCAGAAACACTTTTGCCTGAAATTGCCCTGCCTTCCCCCATATGTGCACCTTCTAAGTGCAAGCCCAATGTCCCTTTTCCCAAAGTTCTAACTTTCCCTCCTCTAGCTTTTCCCAGCATTACACCTACATATTCCTTTTTGCTTTCTCTATTTTATAGTCATTTGTGTTCTGTGTTCATCTCTTCCTCTAAGCTCCTGAAAGGCACACACTCCTGATTTGGCTCCGCATCCCTAAAGTTCTCACTTCTGGGCCTTTCACAGGCATGGAGCTCAGTGAAAGATAATTTAGTGAATGGACAGATGGACAGAACAATGGATGGATGAACATATGGACAGATGGATGGATGAATGACAGCACTGGAGTTCAGTGAAAATGATTTAGTGAATGGACAGATGAACAGAAGGATGGATGGATGAACAGATAGATGAATAGATAAATGAATGGATGGATGGATGGATGGATGGATGGCTGAATGGCAGTATAGATGAATGGATGGATGAACAGATGGACAGATGGATGGATAAAAGGATGAATAGATGAACAAATGGAAAGACGGATGAATGGACAGACGAATGTATGGATGGACAGGTGGATGAATGGCAGTATAGATGGATTGATGACAGGTGGATAGATGGAAGGAGGGAAGAAGGGACATTCCCTCATGCATGCTACTACAACCTCCTCTCCTTTTGTATTTCTTTGGAAAAGCAACTCACATTCATTCTCATTATCACATTCATTTGATTCCTAAGCACGTTCTCAGCTGGGGAGGTTTTGCGATTTCTCTACTGCCACCACTAAATTAAAAGCACACTGGCATATTGTAGCAAGGGAAAGCTATAAAAGGTCCAAAACTTGAAGGGCTAGATTTCCAGCTAAACCACAATACACATATCACTGTTCTCACTCATATTTAGGAAATAAAAGTTTTCTGTTTGGAAAATTCCCCAGGCCTTCCTTCTCTCACCTGCTTAATATGCCTTCCAAGTTCTGCTGGAATATCTTTATTCTTCCCTAAAACTCTCATTGCCTACTTTCATCACATTTTAAGTCATAAGTAAGGAGATTCAGAAAACAACAAACGAGAAAATAAAGTCCACACGAAGAAAAATCAAATAGGTTAGTCGATGGCGAAAGGAATATCTGCCAATAACAACATCATTTGTCTTAGTTACTGCTTTTAACTTGCTCTCTCTCATGGCATTAATAGAAATAAAACTGCATGTCTCCAGCCTCATGCAGCTAATGTACAGTTAGCACCCCAGGCAACAGGAGCCACAGAGTTCAAGTACAGTGGAGACGAATTCAAGTAAACAGATTGTAGACACAATTGATTGCAGCATTTAGTGCCATGGCACTATTCACCATAGCTGGTGGGTTTCATGTAAAAACAAGGGAGTCCCATGGTGAGACAGCCCCACGTAGCCAGCTAGGGCCTCCACATCACAGAAATATTCACCCATCAGAACTAGAAGATGGAAGATGGCAGAGAGAAGGGAACAGAATGAGGAGTGCTGTCAAATGGTGATTTGGGACATCTGTCCTAATAAAAATGCCTTGTACTTACAAACTCCTTTTGCTGCACCCTCCCTGCCCCGCTCAAACTGTCGTAATCACTGGCAGAGGTACACTAGCTGTCTCATGGGTGAGGGCATTTCTCCATAGCAGGCCTACCAAGCCCTTCAGTGCATGCACTCAAAGGTCACCTACTAAACTTGTTTGTTTATATTTTAACAGCAGATTCCTACTATTTTCACTGATGGAATTAGCAATCATAACTGCTCAGGGTGGTGATGACTGCTAAGAATCAGAAAAGTAATAATCACAACTTAGATTCAATTTGGGGGCACTTTGGAGTTCACAAGGTGTTTTCACATTCCAGCATCACAGAGAGACCTGCTCCTTAGCACAGAACATTGCCCTGGGCCACTGAGGTTACAACTGCAAGCCTTTCCTTTTTTCTTTATTCTTCTCATTCCCAGCCAGCTGTGAAACCTTGTGTGCCAACAAAGCTCTATCATTTCCAGCAAAAACACAGCTGAACCTGTGTCCCCATGTGGTTGGGGTTGAGCACAACTAAAAGGGCCTCCAAAAGCCAAAGGCAAGCACAGCCTGGCAATCATAGACTTTCCACTCCACCTACTTAAAAGCCCTCGGTTGATCTCCAAGGCCTTTGATGCTATCTGCATAAATCAGAAAAGGAGGTGTTCAGGGCCTGAGACTTTTAAACAGCAACTTGCCTGACAAACTCACACATTTTTCAAGGCCTCAACTCACAGGACCTTTTGTCCCCTTCCTAACCAGAAGAGAGTGACTCCATCTGACCAAGCTGTCTGCTCCCAAAAGCAGGACTCAAGGCTGCGCCCCAGCCTGGTGGTGTCAACTCAGAGATGCTAAGGAAGACGTGTGTTCTCCTCTGCCTCCCCTAGAAATCACCCTGCAAACCCACTGAAGGCCAATGATGAAATGTCCAGGTTGCATTGGAAACAACAGCAAGAGAAAACTTTAATCCTAAAGGGATGGTTTGAAATCCCAGTTTCCCATCCTCCACACCATCCTGACCTCTCACCTGTGTTCTGCTTCATGAAATCCCAAGGTGGCATTTCTGGAGGGCTTTCTTGAACCCGTGTAGAGAAAGCTGAGTGATGGGGCACAGTGTGAGCCTGGTTACAAAGCCCCCTATCCTCCAGTTGCCGATTTCTAGTCCTCTTGGGCAAATGCCAATTGCTAAGTGAAACAGCACTCAGGGTGGTTTGTCAGGAACGCTCTGTGTAGCCATAAAATACCTAAGATGTGGTTCATAAAATATTTGGAGGGTGCTATTAGGAAGCATGGCTAGGCTACCTCAAAGCAACTTGTTTTATACATGCTCATATACACACATATCTACAGAAAATATCATAGTGTATGTATAAATGGCATATCTATATTCAGACACAGTACCTGAATTTCCAAAAAGCATCAAAAGGATTAAATTGCATTGGTGAGGTCTCTTACAAAAATTGGATATTTACCGCTGCTGGTATCTGTAACAATTTTCAGGCACTAGCATTACCTAACACCAGCTTTCCTAGTTCATTGCACAGAGATATATAAAGTTTCTTAGGATCTGTCCATTTAAACTAGAAGTCATTAGTTATTTTTAATGCTGTAATTTGGATTCAACATTTAAAAAATACATCTCAGGCACTGAAACATGGCCTGACGACACTGTAGCAAGTAATTCTGCAATTCTCAGTGACTGGGGGTAGCTGTGGGGAAACAGGCACCTCCTCGGACAAGTGTCTCCTTCAGGGCATGTGTCACAGGGAAATTGAACCAGGGGTAAAATTCCTGCTGAGGCTTGGAGGTCTAAGGCTTGCTCCTTCTCTGTCCTGCCCCTGTCCTTTATGCCTCCCTCCAGCTAAGGGGGTACTGGGGAGGATGGGGACCATCCTGGGAGTGGCTTGCAATGGCCATCTTTCCATCTTCTGCCATGTTCTTTCTGGCGGAAGAAATGGCCACCTGCTCCTGACACTCTGCGTGGACGCTGCTGTAACTGCACACCACACCCTCCTCTCCCACACAGTTGTCCTGGGGAAATCATGTCAGCACCACGTGCAAGACCCTCAGACCCTCTTGGCCAAACTCTTTCCTTAGGCTTCTCCATACACAGCCCAGCATGGCCTTTCTTCCTAAAAGAAACCCGCCCACCCCAGGCACTGACTGTAACCTCTCCTGTTACAGTGATGACATAATGGTGCACACACCCACAGGTGCACACCCTCCTTCCTGAGAGGCAGTGCCGGGAGCAGGGGGTGCAGCTTAGATCTACGTGCACTTCAATCCACACTCCACCACTCACTACTCTGCATGGGAAGTTACTCAACCTCTCTCTGGCTACATTTCCACACCTGCAAATTGGGGCTTTCAGCACCTCCTGAGAGCAACAGTGAGGATTCTATGAGATTATACACAAACCACCAAGAAGAGTGCCTAGTCCTATTACTCAATTAAAAAAATTTTCTGAAACAAATTAAAACTAGGACTTCCCGTTGAACATGGTAGATTGAACATGTGATCATTTTCCTCTTCAAAGCTCCACTGACATAAGAAGAAATAATTAAATGGTATAAACCCCCAACAACACAAAAAGTAGGAGAAGCGACAATGCAAAAGATGTCTCTGCTTCTTTAGAAAATGGGAAGTGGATAAGGGAGTGAGCAGAACAGAGAAAGGTTAACTAGGGGGCACCCTTGCCGAGCCATGGAGTCCCAGAAAGGCTGGGGAATTGGAAGCACCAGGTTCTATAGAAGTGGGAAGGGGTGCAGGGCTGAAAGCAGAGGGACTGGCTGAAATATATAAAGAGGTCATTCCATCCCAGGTCCTCTCTCCTGGCTGAGGCCTCCAGATGACCACCTCTTCCCCACTACAGCATGAGAGGAAAGGTTCACTCTGTGGAAGCCTCAGACTCAGAGAAAATGAAATGCCTTAGAGAAAAGCCCTATAGATGTGGACATTAGGGAACCACCTCCCACATTTCCCTACCTACTATCCCCAGTAAAATGGCCAAATCCCAGCCCAGTCAATTTTCAGGATTGCCCAGGAATAGACAGGACCCAACCATGAACACAGAGCTTCTCTGCTTGTCTCAGTCTTAACTGTAATGATCAAGGAAGCCGCCAATTTGAAAGGCAAACCATGAGAAGATACAAAACAATATAGAAAGAAAATACTATAATTAATATCCTCAGAGATACAAGAGAATATAATGCATCTATGAAACAAGAACAGAATGCTGTTTTAAAAAGAAACAGAGGAATAGGTCCTTATAATTAAAATATGGTAGCTGAAAACATTCAACAGAAAAAACCTGGAAGAAAAGTTAGAGAAATTCCTCAGAAAAGACAGCAGAAAAGCACAGAGAGGAGCAAGATGGCCGAATAGGAACAGCTCCAGTCTCCAACTCCCAGCGCGAGCGACACAGAACACCGGTGATTTCTGCATTTTCAACTGAGGTACTGGGGACATCTCACTGGGGAGTGTCGGACAAGTGGTGCTGGTCAGCTGCTGCAGCCCGACCAGCGAGAGCTGAAGCAGGGCAAGGCATCGCCTCACCTGGGAAGCGCAAGGGGGAAGGGAATCCCTTTTCCTAGCCAGGGGAACTGAGACACACAACACCTGGAAAATCGGGTAATTCCCGCCCAAATACTGCGCTTTAAGCAAACGGGCACACCAGGAGATTATACCCACACCTGGCCGAGAGGGTCCACGGCCACGGAGCCTCCCTCATTGCTAGCACAGCAGTCTGCGATCTAACCGTAAGGCAACAGCGAGGCTGGGGGAGGGGCGCCCACCATTGCTGAGGCTTAAGTAGGTAATCAAACCCCTGGGAAGCTCCAACTGGGTGGAGCACACAGCAGTTCAAGGAAACCTGCCTGTCTCTGTAGACTCCACCTCTGGGGACAGGGCACAGATAAAAAACAAAAGGGGAAGCAGCAGAGGCCTGTGCAGACGGGAACGACTCTCTCTGACAGCTTTGAAGAGAGCAGTGGATCTCCCAACATGGAGGTTGAGATCTGAGAACTGACAGACTGCCTGCTCAAGTGGGTCCCTGACCCCTGAGTAGCCTAACTGGGAGACATCCCCCACTAGGGGCAGTCTGACACCCCATACCTCACAGGGTGCAGTACACCCCTGAGAGGAAGCTTCCAAAGTAAGAATCAGACAGGTACACTCGCTGTTCAGCAATATTCTATCTTCTGCAACCTCTGCTGCTGATACCCAGGCAAACAGGGTCTGGAGTGGACCTCAAGCAATCTCCAACAGACCTACAGCTGAGGGTCCTGACTAGTAGAAGGAAAACTATCAAACAGGAAGAACACCTATACCAAAACCCCATCAGTAGGTCACCATCATCAAAGACCAGAGGCAGATAAAACCACAAAGATGGGGAAGAAGCAGGGCAGAAAAGCTGGAAATTCAAGAAATCAGAGCGCATCTCCCCCTGCAAAGGAGCGCAGCTCATCACCAGCAATGGATCAAAGCTGGTCAGAGAATGACTTTGATGAGATGAGAGAAGAAGGCTTCAGTCCATCAAACTTCTCAGAGCTAAAGGAGGAATTATGTACCCAGCGCAAAGAAACTAAATATGTTGAAAAAAGAGTGGAAGAATTGACAGCCAGACTAATTAATGCAGAGAAGGTCATAAATGAAATGACAGAGATGAAAACCATGACACGAGAAATACGTGACAAATGCACAAGCTTCAGTAACCGACTCGATCAACTGGAAGAAAGAGTATCAGCGATTGAGGATCAAATGAATGAAATGAAGCGAGAAGAGAAACCAAAAGAAAAAGAAGAAAAAGAAATGAACAAAGCCTGCAAGAAGTATGGGATTATGTAAAAAGACCAAATCTACGTCTGATTGGGGTGCCTGAAAGTGAGGGGGAAAATGGAACCAAGTTGGAAAACACTCTTCAGGATATCATCCAGGAGAACTTCCCCAACCTAGTAGGGCAGGCCAACATTCAATTTCAGGAAATACAGAGAATACCACAAAGATACTCCTTGAGAAGAGCAACTCCAAGACACATAATTGCCAGATTCACCAAAGTTGAAATGAAGGAAAAAATCTTAAGGGCAGCCAGAGAGAAAGGTCGGGTTACCCACAAAGGGAAGCCCATCAGATTAACAGCAGACCTCTCGGCAGAAACTCTCCAAGCCAGAAGAGAGTGGGGACCAATATTCAATGTTCTTAAAGAAAATAATTTTAAACCCAGAATTTCATATCCAGCCAAACTAACTTTCATAAGTGAAGGAGAAATAAAATCCTTTACAGATAAGCAAATGCTTAGAGATTTTGTCACCACCAGGCCTGCCTTACAAGAGACCCTGAAGGAAGCCTAAACATGGAAAGGAACAACCGGTACCAGCCATTGCAAAAACATGCCAAAATGTAAAGACCATCGAGGCTAGGAAGAAACTACATCAACTAACGAGCAAAATAACCAGTTGATATTATAATGGCAGGATCAAGTTCACACATAACAATATTAACCTTAAATGTCATGGACTAAATGCTCCAATTAAAAGACACAGACTGGCAAACTGGATAAAGAGTCAAGACCCATCAGTCTGCTGTATTCAGGAGACCCATCTCACATGCAGAGACATACATAGGCTCAAAATAAAGGGATGGAGGAAGATCTACCAAGCAAATGGAGAACAAAAAAAAGCAGGGGTTGCAATCCTAGTCTCTGATAAAATTGACTTTAAACCATCAAAGATCAAAAGAGACAAAGAAGGCCATTACATAATGGTAAAGGGATCAATTCAGCAGGAAGAGCTAACTATCCTAAATATATATGCACCCAATACAGGAGCACCCAGATTCATAAAGCAAGTCCTTAGAGACTTACAAAGAGACTTAGACTCCCATACAATAATAATGGGAGACTTCAACACTCCACTGTCAACATTAGACAGATCAACGAGACAGAAAGTTAACAAGGATATCCAGGAATTGAACTCATCTCTGCACCAAGCGGACCTAATAGACATCTATAGAACTCTCCACCCCAAATCAACAGAATATACATTCTTCTCAGCACCACATCACACTTATTCCAAAATTGACCACATAATTGGAAGTAAAGCACTCCTTAGCAAATGTAAAAGAACAGAAAGGATAACAAACTGTCTCTCAGACCACAGTGCAATCAAACTAGAACTCAGGACTAAGAAACTCAATCCAAACCGCTCAACTACATGGAAACTGAACAACCTGCTCCTGAATGACTACTGGGTATATAACGAAATGAAGGCAGAAATAAAGATGTTCTTTGAAACCAATGAGAACAAAGATACAACATACCAGAATTTATAGCACTAAATGCTCACAAGAGAAAGCAGGAAAGATCTAAAATTGACACTCTAACATCACAATTAAAAGAACTAGAGAGGCAAGAGCAAACACATCAAAAGCTAGCAGAAGGCAAGAAATAACTAAGATCAGAGCAGAACTGAAGGGGATAGAGACACAAAAAACCCTCCAAAAAATCAATGAATCCAGGAGTTGGTTTTTGAAAAGATCAACAAAATTGACAGAGCTAGCAAGACTAATAAAGAAGAAAAGAGAGAAGAATCAAATAGACGCAATAAAAAATGATAAAGGGGATATCACCACTGACACCAGAGAAATACAAACTACCATCAGAGAATACTATAAACACCTCTACGCAAATCAACTAGAAAATCTAGAAGAAATGGATAATTTCCTGGACACTTACACTCTCCCAAGACTAAACCAGGACGAAGTGAATCCCTGAATACACCAATAGCAGGCTCTGAAATTGAGGCAATAATTAATAGCCTACCCACCAACAAAACTCCAGGACCAGATGGATTCACAGCTGAATTCTACCAGAGGTACAAGGAGGAGCTGGTACCATTCCTTCTGAAACTCCAATCAATTGAAAAAGAGGGAATCCTCCCTAACTCATTTTATGAGGCCAACATCATCCTGATACCAAAGCCTGGCAGAGACACAACAAAAAAAGAGAATTTTAGACCAATATCCCTGATGAACATCGATGCAAAAATCCTCAATAAAATACTGGCAAAACGGATTCAGCAGCACATCAAAAAGCTTATCCACCATGATCAAGTGGGCTTCATCCCTGGGATGCAAGGCTGGTTCAACATTCGCAAATCAATAAACGTAATCCAGCATATAAACAGAACCAAAGACAAGAACCACATGATTATCTCAATAGATGCAGAAAAGGCTTTTGACAAAATTCAACAGCCCTTCATGCTAAAAATGCTCAATAAATTTGGTATTGATGGAACGTACCTCAAAATAATAAGGGCTATTTATGACAAACCCACAGCCAATATCATACTGAATGGGCAAAAACTGGAAAAATTCCCTTTGAAAACTGGCACAAGACAGGGATGCCCTCTCTCACCACTCCTATTCAACATAGTGTTGGAAGTTCTGGCTAGGGCAATCAGGCAAGAGAAAGAAATCAAGGGTATCCAGTTAGGAAAAGAAGAAGTCAAATTGTCCCTGTTTGCAGATGACATGATTGTATATTTAGAAAACCCCATTGTCTCAGCCCAAAATCTCCTTAAGCTGATAAGCAACTTCAGCAAAGTCTCAGGATACAAAATTAATGTGCAAAAATCACAAGCATTCTTATACACCAGTAACAGACAAACAGAGAGCCAAATCATGAATGAACTTCCATTCACAATTGCTTCAAAGAGAATCAAATACCTAGGAATCCAACTTACAGGGATGTAAAGGATCTCTTCAAGGAGAACTACAAACCACTGCTCAGTGAAATAAAAGAGGACACAAACAAATGGAAGAACATACCATGCTCATGGATAGGAAGAATCAATATCGTGAAAATGGCCATACTGCCCAAGGTTATTTATAGATTCAATGCCATCCCCATCAAGCTACAATGAGTTTCTTCACAGAATTGGAAAAAACTGCTTTAAAGTTCATAAGGACCAAAAAGGAGCCCGCATTGCCAAGACAATCCTAAGTCAAAAGGACAGAGCTGGAGGCATCACGCTACCTGACTTCAAACTATACTACAAGGCTACAGTAACCAAAACAGCATGGTACTGGTACCAAAACAGAGATACAGACCAATGGAACAGAACAGAGTCCTCAGAAATAATACCACACATCTACAGCCATCTGATCTTTGACAAACTGAGAGAAACAAGAAATGGGGAAAGGATTCCCTATTTAATAAATGGTGCTGGGAAAATTGGCTAGCCATAAGTAGAAAGCTGAAACTGGATCCTTTCCTTACTCCTTATACAAAAATTAATTCAAGATGGATTAGAGACTTAAATGTTAGACCTAATACCATAAAAACCCTAGAAGAAAACCTAGGTAGTACCATTCAGGACATAGGCATGGGCAAGGACTTCATGTCTAAAACACCAAAAGCAACGGCAGCAAAAGCCAAAATTGACAAATGGGATCTAATTAAACTAAAGAGCTTCTGCACAGCAAAAGAAACTACCATCAGAGTGAACAGGCAATACAGAATGGGAGAAAATTTTTGCAATCTACTCATCTGACAAAGGGCTAATATCCAGAATCTACAAAGAACTCAAACAAAATTACAAGAAAAAAACAAACAACCCCATCAAAAAGTGGGCAAGGATATGAACAGACATTTCTCAAAAGAAGACATTCATACAGCCAACAGACACATGAAAAAATGCTCATCATCACTGGCCATCAGAGAGATGCAAATCAAAACCACAATGAGATACCATCTCACACCAGTTAGAATGGCAATCATTAAAAAGTCAGGAAACAACAGGTGCTGGAGAGGATGTGGAGAAATAGGAACACTTTTACACTGTTGGTGGGATTGTAAACTAGTTCAACCATTATGGAAAACAGTATGGCGATTCCTCAAGGATCCAGAACTAGATGGACCATATGACCCAGCCATCCCACTACTGGGTATATACCAAAGGATTATAAATCATGCTGCTATAAAGACACATGCACACGCATGTTTATTGCGGCACTATTCACAATAGCAAAGACTTGGAATCAACCCAAATGTCCATCAGTGACAGACTGGATTAAGAAAATGTGGCACATATACACCATGGAATACTATGCAGCCATAAAAAAGGATGAGTTTGCGTCCTTTGTAGGGACATGGATGCAGCTGGAAACCATCATTCTTAGCAAACTATCACAAGAACAGAAAATCAAACACCGCATGTTGTCACTCATAGGTGGGAACTGAACAATGACATCACTTGGACTTGGGAAGGGGAACATCACACATTGGGGCCTATCATGGGGAGCGGGGAGTGGGGAGGGATTGCATTGGGAGTTATACCTGATATAAATGACGAATTGATGGGTGCTGACGAGTTGATGGGTGCAGCACACCAACATGGCGCAAGTATACATATGTAACAAACCTGCACGTTATGCACATGTACCCTAGAACTTAAAGTATAAAAAAAAAGCAGAAGGAAAAAAAAAGAAAAGCACAGAGAAAGAAAACTGGAGAGAAAAGATAAGAACATTTAAGGATCAGGAAAGGAGTTCTAGCCTCCTACTTATAGAAAATCCAGAAAGAAAAGAGAAAAATGAAGAGAAGGACATCATCAAAGAATATTTTTTAAATTCGCAGATATCAAAGGCATGAGTCTCCAAACTGACAAAGCTATAATAAATGAAGAGACCCCATACCATCTACCTTATTGGGGAATTTCAGAGAACCAAAGATAAAGAGAAAATCTGGGGAGAGACCCGGTCACATATAAAAGACTAGATTCAGGGTGATATCATACTTCTTATTAGCAAAACCAGAAGCTGGAAGGCTACAGAGTAATACCTTCAAAATTACGAGGGAAATGATCTTTTTTAAATTTTTTTATTTCCATAGGTTTTTGAAGAACAGGTAGTATTTGGTTACATGAGTAAGTTCTTTAGTGGTGATTTGTGAGATTTTGGTGCACCCATCACCCAAGCAGTATACACTGAACCCAACTTGTAGTCTTTTATCCCTTCACCCCCTTCCTACTCTTTCCCCTTGAGTCCCTAAAGTCCTACCCTTTCCCCCTGAGTCCCCAATGTCTCTTGTGTCATTCTAATGCCTTTGCATCCTCATAGCTTAGCTCCCACCTATGAGTGAGAACATACAATACTTGGTTTTCCATTCTTGAGTTACCTCACTTAGAATTATAGTCTCAATCCCATCCACGTTGCTGCAAATGCCATTAATTCACTCCTTTTTATGGCTGACTAGTACTCAATCATATATATATACCACAGTTTATTATCCACTTGTTGACTGATGGGCATTTGGATTGGTTCCACATTTTTGCAATTGTGAATGTGCTGCTATAAACATGTGTGTGCAAGTATATTTTTTGTATAATGACTTCTTTTCCTCTGGGTAGATACCCAGTAGTGGGATTGCTGGATCAAATGGTAGTTCTACTTTTAGTTCTTTAAGGAATCTCCACACTGTTTTCCATAGTGGTTGTACTAGTTTACATTCCCACCAGCAGTGTAGAAGTGTTCTGAGGGAAATGATTTTTAACCTAAAATGCTATGCTTTGCCAAGTTATCAGTTCAGTGCAAACAAAAGGCATTTTGAACAGCCAAATCTCAAAATATTTACCCCATATCTCCTTTTCAGTCAATTTTCAGCAATATCCAGGAATAGACAAGACCCATCCATGAATGCAGAGCTTCTCTTCTTGTCTCAGTCTTAACAATGATGGTCAAGGAAGCCCCCAATTTGAAAGGCAAACCATGAAGAAATATAAAACAATACAGCAAGAACAAACAATCATTAATATCCTCAGAGATACAAGAAGGCTAGTAAAAGATGTGCTCCATTGATTTAGGACATAATCCAAGCAATGAGAAGACACAGATTCAGAAAACAGGGAATCCAACACGGAGTAGTCAAGCATCAAGATAACGAGGCAGCAAACTTAGAGAAGAGTCAGTCCCAACTGAGACGGTGATTGGACGGCTCTGAGAAGAATGTCTGCAGGGAAAATGGAGATTTGCTAGATTACTGGTTGCATTTGACAAATAGAAAATGGTGTTAAGAAAAATTTTGAATTCTTTGGTCAATTTAGGGAAGAATTCATTATACTGCAGAAAGAAAATATTGCAAAGCAACAACACAGTGATTGTTAACTCCTGAAAGAACAAAAAGTTGTTTAAAAACAAAAAAAGAAAGTGTCATTATAGTAGACTTTTTGGCCCAGCAGTGAAAAGTATGTACAAAGCCAAGATGTAAATAATGAGTATCATTTTTTTTTTTTTTGAGACTGAGTTTCGCTCTTGTTGCCCAGGCTGGAGTGCAGTGGCACGATCTTGGCTCAACGCAACCTCTGCCTCCTGGGATCAAGCGATTCTCCTGCCTTAGCCTTCCTGAGTAGCTGGGATTACAGGCATGCACCACCACACCTGGCTAATTTTGTATTTTTAGTATAGACGGGGTTTCTCCATGTTGGTCAGGCTGGTCTCGAACTCCTGACCTCAGATGATCTGCCCGCCTCGGCCTCCCAAAGTGCTGGGATTACAGGCATGAGCCACTGCGCCCGACCAATAATGACTATCATTTTAAACAACAATTGGGAGACAACTACCTTGAGAGAAAGAAGAATGGGAAATGGAGAAGGAAACTGATGTCATCACCCATATTAAGAAATCAATAGGTAATAGCTAAAATTTTTAGTATCTAAATTTTATAAAGCAAGAAATATCAGTATAAGCAATTATCAAGAAATGTGAAGGTAGCCGCAAGACCAGTCAGAAGTATTGGAAGTGGCTGCCTCTGAGGCGTGACTAGCACTCAGGACTGGAAGGGCAGCATAAAGACTGCTCTTTCTCTTCTGAAATCTTTGCCCAGAGGTCATGGTGTCTCTGCTTAGTAGAATTCATGCCTGTGTCTTATTTAACAGGTTAAGAATTTTGGTAAATTCCTCTATGGACTTGTATGAACTGGTTTCATTTATGCAGTAGTATCTGGGTGACTGTAACAGAGTTTTAGTCCTTTTTTTTTTCTTTTTTTAACGGACTTAACAAAATTCACAACGCTGATGTTCCAAGTGTGCCTGGAACCAAATCAAATGCTAATTCTATCTCACTGAGTCCTATCACAGCATCTGGCACATTAGAGGTGTTCAAAGAGTATTTGGTGAAATGTGATGATTATGCTACACTCGTGACTCTAGCCCACCTTGAACAGCCCAGAAACTCTCCCTTGAAGTGCATGGAAACTGCTGAGAGCTGGCCACTAAGATGGTGGGAAAGGACACCACCACCAGCCTTCCCACAGGAAGTACTTTGTAAGTACTCTTCATGCTTTGTCATTAACTTGTTTTCTCCTACTGCACGCTGGATAAGGGTAGGAGCTGTATCTCTCATAGTCACCATAATTTGTTCAGTTCTCAAATATAGCAGAATGCATGAATGAATGACATTTTGTAGAGATCAAGTATTAGCTGAATAAATTAATGAATGCCACTTTACAGAGTTCAAATGTTAGTAGAATGCACGAAGAAACGAATGCCACCTTGCAGAGCTCAAATGTCAGTAGAATGTGTCAAGGAATGAATGACGTCTTACATTGCTCAAATGTCAGTTGAATGCATGAAGGAATGAATGTCACCTTACAGGGCTCAAATGTTAGGACAATGCATGAATGAATGAATGAATGAATGAATGGATGACACTTTATAGAGCCTATCCACAGACTGTGTTGAGTGGATGAAACTTCAGGTGTCTAAATGTAGCTTGAGGTGTGAGGGAGAAATATATCTAAGTAATGAACTCCTATAAATAGGGGTGGGGAGGTAATGGAAGTTCTTGCTGCAACTGGGTGTTAATAGCTCTACTGCAACCTAACATCATGGGAGTAAGCCATCTGTTCAAAAGGTGGCAATTAGGACACCGCAGCCTGGAAGCCCAGACTCCAGTGCCTGCTTCTGTGAGCTGTGTACCAAATCGTCAGGATACATTGTCCCCTCCCTTGCTTGTGTCCACTGCATAGTCACCGACTACATGGTCAGTTTACAGAGCCATCCCTCAGTGTGGCTTTTGTTCTCAAGAGGAAGGGCGGTTGTTTTTAGTACAAACAGAGGCAGAAACAAGGGAGACTTAGAGGGAGAAAACGAGGCCAAAGCACACCAAACTCCTTAAGAAAGACAAGAGGAGCCCCTCAGAGTCTGACGACTGGAGGCCACCCAGCCCTCTGGGCAGAGCCTCTTTCTCAAGCAAGGCTCAATCTATTCTACTCAAGGTCTCTGGACTCCTAGGGAATAATTGAGCTATTTTTTATTTCTTTAAAAAGGTAAATGGAAATAGTACATTTATCCAGGACAGATCTGCACAGGCTAATGTAAAAATTCAGGTTTCTTTGATTGGATTGGAAACACAGTGCACTGAAAAAACATCCCCCGTGTTGAACACAGTGATATTTATGTAAACGTACATGTTTCACCAAAAATAGAGACACAAATTAACCATTGCTTCATAAAGGCAGTCAGGCTGTTTTAAAACAGAAGGTCAGTGGACTGGAAATAATACAAGGGACCCCGAGGAGTGAGGCCATGAGCTGCTGTTCTCAGCCGAATTTCTGGGTCCTCTGCTTTGTCATCAGATCCACCAGGACTGCACAAGTACCCAGGGAACTTTCAGTCATTTAGAACAACTGAAAAAATCAGAGGAACAAAATGGGGGAAATGGCTGACTGAGGCAGGAGAGAGGCAGTGTGCGGGTCACAGAGGGCTTTGTGTGACATGCTTTGGAGTTTCTATCTCCCCCTGCATCAAGGGGCACTTAGCAGTAAAAGGATGCAATCAAATGTGTGTTTTGGAACAACTCTATTCACCACAAGAAGGATGAGCTGGAAGAGAGCAATGCCAGGGGCAGATAACTCACCAGGAAGCTTTTCCAGTGGGCCAGGAGTGGCTGGAAGAGAAGCTGGATAAGAGCATCGGGAGAAGGGATAATGCATTTATGGGAGGAAACTGCCAGGACAGGCTGCGCATGCAGCTGCAGGGTGGCTCCACGCCTCTGATTTGTAGGATGAGGAAGATCTTAATGCCCTTCACTGTGATGGGGAACTTGGAGGGAGAGGCAATTTGAGGGAAGAATATAACTCCGTTTTAGACAAGCTGAGGTATGTGGAGAACAACTCAAGAGATGTCCAGTAAGCACTTACATCTATGTCCTCATCAGAGCCAGGAAAAAATCTGAGCAGGAGAACTACATCCAGTTCCAGGTGGTAATTCAAATCACAAAGGGAGATGAGGTCACGTGGGAAGACTGTGTGATGAGATGGGAAGAGGCCAAGACAGAAGTCCGGGGAGAGCGTAGGAGGAAAAGCAAAGACCAGCAAGGACTGGTTAGAGGAAGAAAAAGCAGAAGGGAGTAATATCCTGACAGTCACAGGAGGAAACTGTTTCAAGAAAACAAAGTAGCCAAGTGCTACAAAGAGGCTGAGAAAGAGGAGAACTACAAGACCCATTGTGTACATGGGTTGGTGTTTGCATGTCTCTGAAGGTGACATTTACCAGGATAATCTCAGAGGAACGATGGGGGTGGAACCATATTGCTGTGGGCTGAAGAGTGAGTCGGAGATGAGGAAAGAGACTAAATGTGGACTATTATCTCTAGGAGCTCAGCTGTGGAGGGAGGAAAATGTCAGGGCAGGGGCAAGATCAAAGGAAAGTTCATTTGAGAGGGGAGAGGTTGTATACATTTGCCTGCAGAGCAGGAGTCAGCAGGGAGAGCGGGGAGGGACAGGACAGAGGGACCCATCCCTCCAACCCGCCATCTCCCTTCTCACCTGCCATGCTCCCAAAGGTCTAATCCCTCCCCCTGCCACGTCCCTGTCGGAGCTGGTGTGAGACTGAGGGAGTCACTGTAGCAGGGTTAGCAAACCTAGCGAGTCACCCATCAGAATCTCACACCTTTTAAAGGCATGATTTCTGTGATCCTCCCAGATCTACCTTCTCAGTGTCTATAGGGGCAAGGCCAAGGAATCATCTTTGCAGAAGTTCTCTGGAGATTTCTGAGGCATTTAGACACCACTAACGTAACAAGCTTCATGTGTACACACCTAAAGCCCCATAGGAAGCAGAAGGCTGGGCCCCTGCTCCCCCAGGACTGGCCGGGCCTGAGGCCTGCCCACTTTTCCCCTTACACACACAGCTGTTTCCAGCAGTCTGAAAGGCAGACACTAATTTGCCAAGTTGAAGAAAAGGGGGCTCTCATTCCACTGGCTCCGCCCTGACAGAACCACGACACGCAACTCCTTATCTCCTTAAAGCCGTCTCCTTTACCCCACAGGCCAGGAAGAATTGTGGGGAATCGAGCCCTGGAAGCAGCTGCTCCAATCGCATTCCCTGACTATGACCATACGCAGCCAAATCCTGCAGAAGCATTGTGGCTGGTGCCATGGGCTTTAGTCTAGGTCCAGCACCCTGAAAAAAGCAGACCACCACCCAGAAGTTGAACACCCCACTGGCTGAGAACTAGGGAAGCTCATGTGTGCCCATCACTTCTTTGCTCAGACAGCTCAGCTCTTGTGAAATTGGTCCCATCTCCTGGAACAGACAAGAATTCAGGCAGTGGCTTGTCCATCCTTCTGAGGGGACAGAGGGCACAGATGGGCATCTGACAGATACAAAGGGATGCACTGACCCATTGAGGCCTCTGCTGGGGGTGCGGAGCTGGGCCAGCACTCCGTGCCGCAGCTGCGATGAAAAATGCGTCACCTTTGTGTTAGAGAAGAGACAGAAAAATTGTCCTGGAGAAGGGAAGGCTTTGAGAGCAGTGTGTCGCGGTCAAAGGTAAGGAAGGAGCTGTCAACATGCAGTCCTTTCCATCCCCACTAATCCAAAGGCAGCTTCTGTCCGCAGTCATGATATTCAGCCTGCTTTGACGGCTGGGGAGCTGGGTTTAGAGGCTCTGGGCAAAAGATCCAGGTAGAGGTCAGGTGAGCTCTTCCCCACAGGAGGGGAAATGTGTCCCTTCTCAGCCCTGTGACCTAGTTAGACAGGTAGTCAGAGAGAGAGAACACATGCAAACAGGCCCTCACTGATAGAGAGTATGTCAAAGGCTGCTGAACTCCCCGGAGGAACATCTCTTAAATCTCTATTGTTTCAGAAATCTAGTAAGTGCTTAGCTGAAACTGACCTCTAGAAAAAGACACACTTGACCTCATCCACCTAATTCCCTGTGTGTTACACATATTCGTTTAATGCGGTTTGCATGTTATGTGCCAATTGTTCTAATAGAATAAAAGCAACCTTGATTGCTAAAATATACATGTTTGATATGGAAAGTCCTAAAGCTTTCTTCCTCCTCTCGAAACAGATACTGTAATAACCTGGTGTTCTTTGGGGAGGTGTTTTTCTTTTTCTTTGTGTTGCTGCTGTTGTAAATTTTTTATAAAGCCCAAAGGTAACAAGAACTGTGATGGTGCTGGGCCTGCCTGGTACTCCTGTCATTGGGCGCCCATCTGTCCCCTACTATAACATGGAAACCCGAAATGCAGAACCAGATGCCTGTCTGGGTACTTGGCAGGCCACAGGCACTGCTGCAATTAGCAAGCTGGATCATGATTCAGCATCTGACGCGCGCAGCCTCCACCAGAGCATAGCGGACAGCTTAAAAATAGCAAAGCCACGGCTGCATCTCTCTAGCCCAGGCTCCACACGAGGCAGGGCAGCTGCCGCCAGCAGAGCCTGGAAAGGGTCCCACCTCCCACCCACCCCCTCTCTGTCCTCCCGAGATCCACCTTCCAGGTGTGAAGGCTGAGTGGGAAGCAGAAGGAGCCGGCTCTCATCAAGTGCCCCTACTCAGAACACCGGATGCAGAAATGCCTCCAGATCCACTGACAGGGCACCCACGTGTTCTCGGGTTCAGGTCTTGTTTTAAATATACAAATGGAGGGACAATCAGCATGGCTCCCCTATGCCCCAGGCACCAAAACAACTGCACATGCAGCTACACCCACGAAGGGTGTTCCCAACTCTCCCTTCCCAGTTAGTGACCAGTGGTGAGGGTGAGTGAGTGTGTCACCCAGCCTCAAGAAGGGAATGGAAAGAGGCGGACTTTGTGCTCGGAGAGGCTTGGGTACAAACCCATTTCACCCGTCTGCCAACAGGGATCACCACGCCTCCTGCTCGCCTATCACCACCCCGTCTTCGCCAAGTTAAGTAACTTCTCGGGGCTTCAGAGTCTGGCATGAAACAGAGCTAATGATTGCCCATTTGCTGGTCATGTTGAGTGTAAATGAGGCAACACACAAAGCACTGAGGAGGGTGCCCAGCCTAGACAAGCCTCCAAAAATAAACATCCCTCGCCTTTCCTACTTCCTTCCTAGTCATGGCTGAGGTCTGCCCTGGTGGACCACAGCCACAGTGAAACCAGGGGTGGGAGGATGGGCGGGGCCTGGGTACCCAAGATAGAGAACCGCAAAGGGCCCTCAGTGTCTTACTGTTTGTCTAGTGTTCACTGAGGTCATGTTCTCTGGGTCAGTGATATTTTCTAGATGAAACTGCAGTGTCCTCAGGGCTGATGTTGTCTTTAAAAATGTTCTTTCTACTGAGAACCCAAAAGGAGATTTAAAATAATAGAGAGGGTTGCCATTTTTCTGAGACTACTGTTATTGAATAGATGTCCTTTCTCCCCAAATTAATCTACAAAATTAACAAAATGATTCCACAATTTATCTGGAAGAGTGATTTCATAGGACTAGCTGAGAACATTTTGAAAATGAAGAGTAATGAGTGGGGATTTGCTCTATCCGACTTTAAAAGGTACAAGTAGTAAAATAGTGTGGTTCTGGCACAGGAAGAGACATCAAATCAATGGAATATAACAGAAGGCCAAGAAACAGACCCAAATATCTATACAATGTTAGTATATTATGAGGGTGTTATTTCAAAACATTGGGAAAAGGATAGACTATTCAATAAATACTGTCGGTACAACTGGCTGACCATTTGGATAAAAATTAACAATATCCTTACATCTCCCAGGACACAAATTGACTAAATGTTTAAGTATAACAAATAAAATATGAAAAACACAGATGGCTATTTAAACAACCTTGGGTTGGCAAAAACTTTCTAAGCATAATACCAAGTGGCAGAAACCAGAGAAAAAAGTTGACTGCATTATCATCCATGCAATTAAAGGCCAGTAAAAACTGCAAGAATGATCATTGTTGATATGTGAAAGGTCAAACATTTGAAAAGAGTTTTTACAAATTAATAAGAAAAAGATTAAAAACATTAGCAGAAAAACGGACAAAGAACATGAATGGAATTCAAAACAATAAACACAAATAGCCAATTAAAAAGAGGAAGGCTCTCTACACTCCAGGCACACTGGCCTTCTTTCAGGTTCTTGAACATTCTATGCTACCTCCCAACAGAGGACCTATGTGCTGGCTGTTCCCTCCACTGAGAACACACTCTCCCTTGATCTTCACCTGGTTCAAATCTACCACCTCTCCATGCAAAGCTAACTTTCACAGGAAGCCTTCCTTGAGCACCTCACCTAGCTGGACCAAGTGAGCTTCTCCATCTTCTCCCTTATAAGCTCTTTCAACACTAAGTCGCTTTCCTTCATGGCACTTTTTACAGCTTGCACTTATTTTTGTGATTATTGGATTATCTCCCCCACTGGACAAACTGCCTCTGTTTTTGCTGACCAGTGCATGTGCAGCATGATGGTGAAATAAATTATAGGGTATGCACAAAATAGAATACAATACAGTGAGTTACAATGATGCCCTAAAAGATTTATTTTTAAAAGATTAATAAAAATATTATGATATATTGTTAAGTAATAAAAGTAGGTTACAAAACAATGTCTATATACTATTTGGGGGGAGAATGAAGATACATAGAAAAGAGACACACATCACTTTTCTAACAGAGGGTTAGTGTGACATTTACTTTGTTAATGTTGCTCATCCGTATTTCCTAAAAAATTCAACAATGAATACACATACTTCTGCATATATATAACTGCTTTTAGTAAAGGAAAAAGATTAAAACTAGCTATGGTTTCCCTCTGTAAACCGTGGAGTCCCTGTGCAACTGCTATAGGAACCACAGTGGGTTCCCTTTCCTTGTCTTCTCCCTGACCCTTCTCTACCCTTCCAGCTTTATTTCCACCACCCATAGAGTAAGAGAACATGGCCCAGATCTAAACCAACGTGTCAACCTCTGTTGAGCCACCTCCAAGTCCCAAGTTAGCCATTTTCAGGAAATAAAAACTAAATGTATGAGCACACAGCACTTTAGGAAATCCTGAGATTTCCACTAAATAGCTAGATTCCCAAAAACAGTTAAAATGGAATGTGAGTCATAATTTTTCAGGAATCTGTCTATGCTTAGCCTTCAGAACTGTCTTCTCAATAAATATATGTAGACAGCCTGACCACCTAAGAAAATGGAGCAAGGGCATTTGCAGGTTTTAATACTGCACAGCAAAGATCATTCTGACAGTATTTCAAAGAGATGGGTGATATGATGTGTTTGGCATACATGGTGTACAAGATAAGCAAGACCTAGAGAGGCAACATTGTCAGCTGCTAGGGATAGAGTGGAAATGGCAACAGGCTTCTCAGGTGAGTGTCTCACACAAAAATAAATTTCGTGAGTGTTCGATTACCCCCACCCGCCTGGTGCAGTGAACATGGTAAGGCTGTGCTGATGCTGCACTCTCCTGGGGGCCTCCTTTCCTGAGATTAACACTGGTCTGCTTATTTGTAGCTAAGGGAAGAGCCACTTTGCACTTAATGCACTGAAGGAATTGCTCAAGGATTGCTCACCCCCGAGAAAGGCTTAGCCTTGAAGGGCTGCCAAGGACAATGTTCACTTTCCTTATCAGCGTGGATTCAGTAGGTTCAGTCTGGTCAGAGTGAGACTCAAACTTCAAGCCCAGAAAAACTCTCCAACACTTCCCATGTTTTCCACACTCTGCAGCCCTCATTTAATCGGGATGGACATTTCCCACTGGGGATTGAGTGTGCTCTTCCTAAATCCAAGCAGGCCTCCCTAACACGTGTACATGTGGAGGGCAGGCAGATTGCTTTCTTGGGCCCATCTGGACAATTTTCCTGAGTTCAGAACATTTAGCACTCCTTACGTTCAAGGCTAGGAATTTGGAAACTAAAAGAAAAACAGATTCTGCAGAAATAATCAAAACTTCCTCTCTGGCCTCTCCTCACTTTCATTTATAACTTATCTACCCTTCTCTTACCCTCTCCTTCTCTATAGCTCATTGCTCTTACTTAAGAGAAAACTAAAGTTAATATGAATAATTTGTTATTAAGTCTACATATACACCATTCCTGTCACACACTGTAAAGAAAATAGGTAACTGGACATTGTGGTAACACCAGTGAGGATAACTTACACTGAAGTGGTGCTCACAAACCAACAATGAAAATGCTGTCCCCAAAGTCACTCGTGAGCTGAGAACACGAGGTGGTCTTTCATTCTCATGGATCCCCCCAACCCCTTCTGAGGTCCACACCGCTGACCCCCTCTCAGAAACCGTCACATCCCTGGCTTCGGTAATGCTGTATCTTGGCTCCCCACCAATCTCTGTGAATATTCTCTTGGTATCTTGTGAGGAAACTGAGGCAAAGAGAGGTTCAACGACATGTCCAAGATCATGTGCTTATTAAGAGATGCAGCCAGGATCCAGATCCAGCCCCTGACACTCCCTCTGATCATGTGCTTATTTAAGAGATGGAGGCAGAGTTCAGATCCAGGCTCTGCCGCTCCCTCTCCCGCATCCCTCAGGGGGATCCCTCACAGTCCCTGTGTCCCTCAGTCCTCTCCCAGGACCACTACTGAACACTGATTATAATTACCGCTGCCCATAAGACAGTTCCTACATCACATTTATAATGCCAAAGTCTGGCTTTCTATCACTTATTCTCAAATGCCTGCTGGACATTCCACCTGCATGTCAAAATTTAAATATCTTAAGACCAAATTCATCAACTTTCTAAAATAAGCTTTTCTTCCTGAAATCTCCATTGCAGTTAATGACTCCAGGCTTCTCTCCCATGCCTACACTAGAAACCTCTGGCCACAACATCTTCCTTGGTCTGCCCTCTGCCCTCCAGAATTCAGTCTTTGAAACATGCACCCTGGCTTTCTCTGCTGCCAGTACCTCCTCCGGGCCTTCAGCACCTCTCACCTGGAGCTCCTCCTCCTGGCTACCAGCTTCCATGTCTCCTCTCAGCCTCCCCTGCATACTGCAGCCGCCAGGCCAATCACCCTAGGGCAGGGTTGCTCAGCCTCAGCCCTATGGACACTTGAGGCTGATCACTCTTTGTTGTAGAGGCCGTCCTACGCATTATAAGATGTTTCACAGCATCCCTGGGCTCCACCCTCTAGATACCAGTAGCACACACCCTCTATTCCATCCGCTTACCCCAGTTATGACAACCAAAATTGTCTCCAGACATTGCCAAATGTCCCCTGGGGGACAAAAATCACCTCGTTTGAGAACCAAAACCCTAAAGTATGACTTAAACATGTTCCTCCATTCAGAAACTCTCAGTGACTCATCAATGGCCTCCTGAGGAATCGATAAGAATAAAATAGTTTTCAAAGATTAGGAAATTCATTTTCCTATTTATGATTCCCTTTCTCTTGAGGTTCTGGGCTTAACCACATTTGGGCTAGGGTTCCAGGTGTACAGGAGAAAGAAGGTCTAAGAGGAAAAGCAGATGGCATTAGCTGGCAAATCCATCCATGGTCTTACATTCCAGGCTCCCATGTCTGAGTGCCCCCAAGCCTGGAAGCAGTGAGGCAAGAAGAGGTGAATATCTGGGCAGGCCCCAGGGCCAGACGGCTTGCATTTGGGACCCAGTCCCACCACTTCTAATTCTAGGACCCTCAACCTATCCTTTAGCCTGTCTCTGCCCCAGTTTCCTCCTATGAAAATAGGAATGAAAATGGTACCTAATTCATAGAGTTGTTGTGAGGCTCAGTGACTTAATATATGTAAAAAACCTCAAAAGTGCCTGGCATGAAGCAAGTAATTGATAAATGCTACCCATTCATATTATTAATATTGCTACTACATTTCCTGCTATATTGCCAGTCTGTCTCCAAAACATGCTCTTGGTCCACGCCAAAGTCAGTCCTTCCTTGGCCATGAACCTACCTTATGCTTGCCCCAGCAAGGCCTATGTTCATGTTTTCTGCTAAAATCCTCTGCGGTTCACTTCCTCCTGTTGAAATTGCACACATATTTTTTTTTCATTCAACAAATGTTTATTAAGCTCCTACTTTTTTTGTTTTGTTTTGTTTTCTGTGTGGATGTTATTTTTCTTTGTAAAAAAATGTTTTGTAATTTTTGTGGGTACTTAGCAGGTATATATATTTATGGGGTACATGAGATGTTTTGATACATGCATGCAATAAACAATAATCACATAATGGAAAATAGGGTATCCATCCCTTCAAGCATTTATCCTTGGTGTTATAAACCATCCAATTACACTCTTTTAGTTATTTTAAAATATACAATTAAATTATTTTTGACTATAGTCACCCTGTTGTGCTATAAAATACTAGGTCTCATTCATTCTTTCCAATAATAAATTTTGTTTGTACCCATTAACCATCCCCACTTCCCTCCCACCCCACCTCCACTCCCCTCCCACCCCACCTCTACTCTCCTTCCCAGTGCACATGTCTTTCAAGGCCTAACTTAAATGTCATCTCTGTCACAAACTCTCCCCTCTTCAAACAAGTGAGAACAATCTTTCCTGTTCCTGAACCCCACAACCCTCTGATTATGTGCCCAACATCTTACGTCATGATTGTAGGTGACAGAATCACTTCCCAACTAAATAAATCCCAGCCCCTATGGTAGAAGCCCTATTTGGGGATCAGTAGATCCCCTACAGAACCTGGCACAGAATGCCTTAGATTAATTATTTCATGCATGCATTTAAGTGAGAATTACTAAGTACTTCCAAAGTACTTAGTAACTTAATGCTCAAATGCATGCATGAAATAATTAATCTAAGACGCTATTTTACAATATTGTGATTTCTTGCCTGAGACAAGCATTTTAAGGCATATGAATATTGAACTTCTGCTGGACTAAGCCACATATTCTTGCTAACCTATATATGTAACAGAAAAGTTTTCAAACTTTCCCACTTGTTAAAGGTCTGAAACATGACAAATACCATTTCTCCACTTTTTAAAAGTATATAAGTGTTGCATTAATATTCTCACATAAATCATTAACTGCTTCATCCTGCTTTTGCTTCTGAGTTGGCTTTGATGATTTCACCATAGTAAGGCATCGTAAAACCTCACAGTTTATGAACATGAATGTGAGGTTTTGAGCATGAAGGTCCCTCGTTATGTCTGTTCCTACAAGACAGTCTGGCTCAGGAAAAACAGTTCACACTATACAGTGTGCATGAAACAATGGGCTCCTGGCCACCAGGGAACCCCAGAAAACGGCCTGAGAGTTTGGGCCTCTGTCCTCTGGAGATAACAGAAACAGCTGTCAACAATGTTCTGGACAACATCAGAAAGGAACCTGTCACTCTGGCCTTGGGCCTGCCCACATGTCTGGGCAGCTGTTTGCCAGCACTCCTCAGCCAAGCCGCAGGGGAACTGTAGAGCCCCAGCTGAGGGAGACTGAGACATACAGAAAAAATGAGGTGACAGAGGACAGGGAGTGACCTTCCTAAGGAGGTAAGTCTGAAGGACTAAAGCTTACTGAAACTCCACAAAAAAGTACCAGGCGTACCTGAGTGTTCCCTATAACCAGGGGACGCCATCTGAAGCCAGAAGAAAGGCAAATGCATTTGAGGGAATTGAAAGAAGTACTTAGTGGATCATACATATATGAAATACATTCACCAAGCAGCGACATGGGGGTGGGGAGGAGGCTATTCAAGAAGGGTTTATCCAATGAGATCTCATCTTACCCCAGTCAGAATGGCTATAATGAAAAAGATTTTAAACAATCATAACAGATGTTAGCAAAGATGTGGAGAAAAGAGAACTCATACACTGTTGGTGGAATTGTAAATCAGTACAAACTCTATGGAAAACAGTATGGAGATTTCTCAAAGAACTAAAGGTAGAACTACCATTTGGATCCAGCAATCCCACTACTGGGTATCTACTCAAAGGAAAAGAAATCATTACATTAAAAAGACACGTGTACTTGTATGTTTATGGCAGTACTATTCACAATAGCAAAGATGTGGAATCAACCTAAGTGCCCATAACTGAATGACTCGACAAAGAAAATGTGGTATATATACACAGCAGAATACTACTCAGCCATAAAAAAGAAGAAAACCACGTATTTTGCAGCAGCTTGGATGAAACTGAAAGCCAGGCACAGAAAGACAAATATTACATGTTCTCATTCAGAAGTGGTTGCCAAAAAAGGTGTACACATGGACCTGGAGCGTGGAATAACAGACTCTGGAGACTCAGAAAGGTGAGGGGGTGGGAAGGGGGTGCATGAGGAGAAATTACATAATGGGGTCAACGTACATTATTTGGGCGATGGAAACCCTAAAAGCCCTGACTTGACCACTCTGCATGCATCAAAATTGTACTTGTACCCCATACATTTATACAAATAAGTAAATAAGGGTTTCCATGAATTTAGGGAGAACAAGATTCATAGGCAGTAAGAATAATACAAGCATGTTGGCTAGCATTCACTGAGCTTGTGTTCTCAGTCATACCTATTGTAAGAACTTTTCCTTGTATTATCTCATTTAATCCACATAACCCTCAAGAGGTGGATCCTGTTGTGATGATTCCCAGTTGTCTGGAGGAAAGCAAATGACGTTACAGAGAAGCCCCATCTGAGAGAACATACTGGGGTCCCCGTCCCAGCTCTGCCACTAACCAGCTGTGAAACCAGCACCTCACTCTACTTTCTGGGCCTTTGTTTCCTCATCAGTAAATAAGGCAACCTCTATGGCCCCTTCAGCTCTTACATGACAAACCCCAAGCCCAGACTGAGTGGACTACAGATCTAAACAACAGGAACATTCATTACACTTCTAATATTCAAACAGAAAAAAAAAAAAACTTTGTTCATATGCAATTAAACCATCCATTTAGAACACTAGAAGCAGTAGCATAATCACAGTTCTAAAGTCCATAATGCTTCAATATGTCATAACAACATGCTGAATTACAGAGATAACAGACAAAAGCGTCATTTTTGCCTATTTATTGGAATATTTCTCATTCTGCCCATATTTTCAGTGGGAAAAAATAAATATGATTTTTTTCCACTCATAATTTTCTATAACTCAGGCTTTTGAATCTTGCCTATCATTCATCTCTGACTCTCCTGTCCTGCCTAGCACAGTGCCTTGCATATAACAGACTCCACATATATTTGCTAATCAGTCTACCTGTTCTATATCTATTTATTCTTATGCCATGTAGACAGAAGCCACTTTGTAACAAGTTTCCAAGCCAGTTGTGGCAGGAAACTTTTCTAAATTGTAGGATCCTTTCAATTACCTTGGTGGGTGAAGGGTTAAGTTAAAGGGACAGCTCTAACGCCTACCAGTCCAAATAGAGTTGCTGGCCAGCACTGCCCACTTTTTCTCTTTAGGCCTTCCTAGTATATACTACCAACCCTAGCCTAAAGGTACGTAAGCCCAAAACCTCAATCTCTTGAAAACTGTTTCCTTCTCTTTGTGATCTGTATTAACAGTTTAGGTACAGACTTACTCTAAGCAGTTTGTTCTAAGCTTGTGATTTTTTTTAAAAGCTTGTTGGGTTAATGAACCCATCTGAGATTCTGCTGAAAGCTACAAACCCACTTCAGAGAAATGCACATACAAGTCTTCATACATGTTCAGATGTGGTGCTGGGGGACGGTTCAGAGACCTCCAGGAGCTGGTCCATGGGCAAGAAGCTAAGAAGTTCTGGGAGGTGCTAAGCAGAGAGGGGCAAGCAAAGAGACTGAGACCACAATAGACGCAGCCACCATGCTCTCTGCCAGGGAGCACGAGACTCCTTCTCTAACAAAAAGGCCTGCAGGTCTCATAACATGGGCCTGTTAGAACAGCACCAGCACCAAACCTGGACTCATGAATCATTCAGAGGTTTTAACTTTAAATATCAGAAAAAGAAAAAAGAACAAAGAAAATGTTTTGAGTAGGAGGGAAGAAAATGTCCCTTAAAAGATAAATTCAAAATGACTTAAAAAAATATATGTGATGGTCTCCAATTACGATGGATATTAACTCATCAGTTCTCTGCAGGATAGCTCCCCATAATAATTCAATATTTACCTGACCTAAACCAGGGTGGGCTCAACGGATGGCCTGGGGCGCCACTTGCAATTGATTTTTAGTGGCTAGCAGCTGTAATTGAATAATGTGAGTGTCTAGCAGTAGTTTGATTAGATTAGAGCAAATGTTATGGCCCTGTAATTTGGGAAATTCTGCAAATTTGAGTTTCCAGATCATCTCTGGACTCCATCATCAGTGCCCACATGAATAGCAGACACTTAGGAAATGTTTGATGAATGACTTAATGAAATGCATGAATAGGTAAGCTAATGGTTTGTAGCCCCTGTCACCTTCACCATATACAAACACTGGCAGTTTCATGTGGCTACACCTTTGCTCATGTTCTTTCCCCCTTCTTCACCTAATTGCCACTTCCTTCAGAACTGAGCTCCAGCATCATCTCCTCCTGGAAGCCTTTCCAGATTTCCCCTAGCTGGGATAAGAGCTCTGGGTTCCTTACAGTACCTTTTCATCAGCATTAACATTTGTCTTCCTTTGGTATCTGCTAAGAGCTGAATTGTGTCCCTCTAAATTCACACATTGAGGCCTTAACCCCCAATATGACTCTATTTGGAGACAGAGGTAATTTAAGAGGTAATTAAGGTTAAACGAAGTCATAAGGTGGGGCCCTAATCCAACACGGCCAGAGAGCACTCTCCCGTCCCCACTCCTGCACCCACACCAAGGAAAGGCCATGTGAAAACACAGCAAGAAGGCAGCTGTCTACAAGCCAGGAGGAGAGCCTTCACCAGAACCCAGGCCTGCTGGCACCTTGATCCTGAACTTCCAGCCTCCAGAACAGTGACAAAATTAATTTCCACTGTTTAAGTCATCCAACATGGTATTTTGTTAAGGTAGCCCAAGCTGACGGAGACAGTATCCCACATAGGCTCGAGCTCCTAAGGGCCGGGACTGTACTGTGTTCTTATTTCTAGTCTTAGCACCTAAGGCAGCTCTTGAACATAGTTAAGTGCTCAATAAATTATTCTTGAACAAATGTAAGAGTGGATGAAGATAAGAAGCCGGAAAGACTTCCTCCCTTTTCCACCCTTAGGACTGACTGCAAAGCCATGTTTGGACCTTCATCACTGTCAGTGAAAACCTCAATACTCCAGGTGCTGTCACTCCCAAGAGAGGGGCAATACGCAAGTCAAGGCCAGACATCAACCCTCTCACTGTCCTCCCTGCCCATCACTGCAGCTGTTGTTGCTGCATGACTCAGATGTCAGAAGCAAAGAGGAAAGGAGAGAGCGTTCAGAAATAATAAAACCCTTGGCTCATCGATGTCCTTTATTCACACAGTAGCAGGTCTTAGCTGTTCAACTTGGCTGTGGAGTCCTTCAACCCTTAATCGAGCTATGAGTACTCAACTGGGATTATGGACGTATGCTGTGGTTTGAGAGATAAACAAGAGGAAAAGTATAGTACCTGCCCTCCAGGAATCTGTAATGTGGCTGGAGAGGTCTGACATTAGGGCTTGCTCTCAGTCCTTCCCACATTTGTAAGTTGGTAGACAAAGGTTTACTGAGTATCTAGAACACGCAGGCCACAGTCAGGTGAAAAAAAGATGAATCGGCTGTGAATCCTAGCTTTAAGAACCTTTTATAACTAAAAATATAACAATAACAATGAAGATACCAATATTTATTGAAATCTTACTACATAATACGCATTCTTCTGTATGTTTCTATAGATTTAACTTTAATTCCCACAACAGTTTTGTAACATGGGCACTATTATCCCCCATCTTACAGAAGAAGAAATGAAGGCAGAGGCAATTAAGCTGCTTACCCCATATATAAAGCCACCAAAGCAGTAGAGCAGGGATTCCAATCTACCCAGGATTGCCACATGGTGATAGGGCCCTTCTTTCCCTCATCTCTAGAATGATACAGCTGCACTATGTGCAAAATGTTCATATGTTGGTGAAAGGATATGAGGGGGCACAACATCGAAAGTAGGGGCACAGTCAGGTGGGAGCAGGTGGGTCCAGGGGCAGCTTGCTCAGCCAGGTGCCCTCAGTCCCCACTCTGTCCAGGAAGACCCTGAGGGGAGCAAGAGGCTCCTTGCAAATCCCAGCCCAGACCATCTCCTGGGCTCTCTCCAGCACCCCACACCATGATTCTAGTGCTCTGGGAGTTCTGAGAACACAGAGATTTCCTGGAGCTGGGGAGGAAGCCAAGGACCATCTGAGAGTCTCAGGAGGTTCTGGCAGTGAGATGGAAGCTGACAGAGGGGTGCCCAGACGCAGGAACAGTTGTGGAAAGGCCAGCTGGAGGAGAGGGCGCAGAGGCTTAGGGTAGAGTCAATGAATGGGGTCAGCAGGGCTGACATGAAGGTTGCTCCATCCTTGCTTTCCCAAGTCCACGCATCATCCTGGGTGCATTCACTCATGTGAACATATGGCCATCTTACTCTTCAACCTTATGAAAGTGTGTGTAACTTAATCCAGTAATGGTACTGAAAGAATAGTTTCAATGTAAACTGAAGGTCCAGGAAGCAATGGGGTGGTACAGTCTTTTGCATTTCCATGGACGTTAGCTCAGACTACATCACCGAGAACATGACCCAGTTTAGCAACAACATCAACACAGCAGGCACCATGAGAAAATGCCAAGTATTAGAAGACCAAGGCACATAGGCAGCAAGATGCACACAAACCATGTAGCAAAGTGAAGGTAGAGGCCAGTAGCCAACTCTGCTTTTGATTAAAGCCCCTGTTAACCACACTGCATGGAGGAAACTGAGAAACAGCAATTTTAATAGCAGCAATGACAGAGTAACAGGAGTCTACCCCTGAGTGTGGCTGCAGTATTCCACCCAAGACGCAAAGGCAACTGCTACAGAGATAGGGTAGGTTCACTCCCAGCTTTAGATACTCTGTGTGTTTGAAGAGCTCCCAAAGAACTGCGTCTTCCTTCATCTGGAGATGACAAGGGGCAAGAGCTCTCTGTGTGCTCATTTCCATGTAAATGAAAACTTCAGCAGCAGATTTTCAGTAAAGCCACTCTCGAGGGGATAGATAAATGCCCTTCTACCTCCTTAAACCATACAAGACCCTCCCTGATTAATTCAAAGCCCATTGCACAGACTGCACTTTAAGGAGTACTTCCCCAAATCAGGCCCTGGCATTCCAGGGGCCCACGTGTGGCAAAGATCTAGGAAGGTCTGGGGCCAAGAAGAGGCTGCAGCAAGGGACTCTCAGCAGGCTACCAGGTTGCTCTCCTGAAGGGCTTTGCGGCTGGACTGCAGAGGATTTCCAGGCATTCTCGCAAAGGACTAGGAATCCCAAGATCTCCAGCCCACAGACACCCAGAAGCAGCATCCTACCTGCAAAGCTATAAAGAGAATTCCCAAGAGTTAGAGATAGCAGGCAGCTGGAGGTGAGAGGAGGCAGTCAACAACAAGGATAGGCACTTAGTGAGTCACTGGATTTAAATGCAACTGCCGGTTCACCCCACTGTCCTACCTGAGCCCATGGGGGCGAACTCACCATGCCCACACACTTCCAGCCACAGAAATAGCATGCTGGATAAGGGGGAGGCAGAGTGAGGTATGCATGGAACATCTCTCTCCCTCATGGACCTCTGGAGCATCTATAACAAATCATTTGCCTGCTTCACATGTTTAATTTCTTTTTCCTGAAGCTTCTGTGAGCACACAAAAGAAGCCGACTGGGCTTGGGCCAACAGCTATTGAGAAGTTCCTCTCAACGCCACAAGGACCTTCTCCATCTCCAGACGTCACCATTCACTGAACATGCCAGCAGCAGGCACTGAGAACAGACTGGCACATCCCATTTTGCAGCAAAACAGCTCCTCCAGCTGCCTGACATCATGTCCACACACAATGAGCTTCCACGGGGGTCAGGACCTGCACGTGGGAAGGCATTTACATGCTGTGTAGAGCATTCCTTACCCTCCCTTTGTACTCAGGGAGGCAAAAGACAACAATAGCCCTAGGTGCAGTGGAGAGATGTCTCCCTCCAGATGCGCAATAATTACTGTTTTGTATTTATCAAATGCCTCTGACACTGCCTCCTGTATACCAGCACACCCTATGTCCCTGTGAAGTCCAGAGGAACAAGCCTTATGGCCCCTGATTTACAGATAAAGAAACCAATGCGTGGCAAGGTTAAGGGACTTGCTTCAGAGACGACAGAGCTGGTCACAGGGGATGGGGTGACAGAGAGATCACTCTCTAACAATTGAATATTTTGAAGATGAGCTGACAGCCAGAGAAGACTGAATCTTTGAAAAACTCAAGGACATGGCTGCCAAAAAACTTGTGCAGGGAGAATCTATATCCGGAACGCTGAGCATATTTTTAAAAATCCCAGTGCCCCAGGACAGAGGTAGGGGCAGCAGCAGGGATGACGCCCCGTGGCCACCATCACTGCAGTATTCAGGCGACAGACCCCTCTGCTCAATATTCCCAGGAAGGGAAACACTCAAAGCCACTCATGGCCACACTGACCCTGCTGTACTCCTCCTCTTAGCTTTGTCCTCCCATTGAAAGCTAGAAAGCTACTCGGGAGGCTGAGGCAGGAAAATTGCTTGAGATGGGGAGGCAGAAGCTGCAGCGAGCCGAGATTGTGGCACTGCACTCCAGCCTGGGCAACAAGACTGAAACTCTGTCTCAAGAATAAAAAAAGGAAGAAAAAGAAAAGGTTCTGGCTCTTCTGCAGCTGAGCCTTGGACAGTTCTGTGTGGATTCTCCACGCACTCATCATAGGCTAGGGGGACAAAACAAAGCACTGCCCTCAGGAAATTTATATTCTAGTTTGGGCTACTTAGGAGACTCGCATTGACCTAGGAGGGTCAACTGACCTATGCGAAGGGTCGCATTAAGCTAGAACCCTTCTGGCTCTGTCAACTTTCTGTCCAGTTAATATGGGCATCCAGAATTCAGATTACTTAAACAGTAACCAAATAATATACAAATAAGTCGCCTGCCCCCAAATAAGAGGCGCAATCAATTGCCAGAATAAAGTGTTGTTGATTTCTTACAAATTCTTTTTTTTTTAATTTATAATAACATAGTTTTAATTGTATTTCGTGACTGATTTTTTTTTTATTATACTTTATAAGTTCTAGGGTACATGTGCATAACATGCAGGTTTGTTACATATGTATACTTGTGCCATGTTGGTGTGCTGCACCCATCAACTCGTCAGCATCCATCAATTCATTATTTATATCATGTATAACTCCCCCCTCCCCCCTCCCCATGAGAGGCCCCAGTGTGTGATGTTCCCCTTCCCGAGTCCAAGTGATCTCATTGTTCAATTCCCACCTATGAGTGAGAACATGCGGTGTTTGGTTTTCAGTTCTTGTGACAGTTTGATAAGAATGATGGTTTCCAGCTGCATCCATGTCCCTACAAAGGACGCAAACTCATCCTTTTTTATGGCTGCATAATATTCCATGGTGTATATGTGCCACATTTTCTTAATCCAGTCTGTCACTGATGGACATTTGGGTTGATTCCAAGTCTTTGCTATTGTGAATAGTGCCGCAATAAACATGCGTGTGTATGTGTCTTTGAAGTAGAATAATTTATAATCCTTTGGGTATATACCCAGTAGTGGGATGGCTGGGTCATATGGTACATCTAGTTCTAGATCCTTGAGGAATCGCCATACTGTTTTCCATAATGGTTGAACTAGTTTACAATCCCACCAACAGTGTAAAAGTGTTCCTATTTCTCCACATCCTCTCCAGCACCTGTTGTTTCCTGACTTTTTAACAACTACCGTTCTAACTGGTGTGAGATGGTATCTCATTGTGGTTTTGATTTGCATCTCTCTGATGGCCAGTGATGATGAGCATTTTTTCATGTGTCTGTTGGCTGTATGAATGTCTTCTTTTGAGAAATGTCTGTTCATATCCTTTGCCCACTTTTTGATGGGGTTGTTTGTTTTTTTCTTGTAAATTAGTTTGAGTTCTTTGTAGATTCTGGATATTAGCCCTTTGTCAGATGAGTAGATTGCAAAAATTTTCTCCCATTCTGTAGGTTGCCTGTTCACTCTGATGGTAGTTTCTTTTGCTGTGCAGAAGCTCTTTAGTTTAATTAGATCCCATTTGTCAATTTTGGCTTTTGCTGCTGTTGCTTTTGGTGTTTTAGACATGAAGTCCTTGCCCATGCCTATGTCCTGAATGGTACTACCTAGGTTTTCTTCTAGGGTTTTTATGGTATTAGGTCTAACATTTAAGTCTCTAATCCATCTTGAATTAATTTTTGTATAAGGAGTAAGGAAAGGATCCAGTTTCAGCTTTCTACTTATGGCTAGCCAATTTTCCCAGCACCATTTATTAAATAGGGAATCCTTTCCCCATTTCTTGTTTCTCTCAGGTTTGTCAAAGATCAGATGGCTGTAGATGTGTGGTATTATTTCTGAGGACTCTGTTCTGTTCCATTGGTCTATATCTCTGTTTTGGTACCAGTACCATGCTGTTTTGGTTACTGTAGCCTTGTAGTATAGTTTGAAGTCAGGTAGCGTGATGCCTCCAGCTCTGTCCTTTTGACTTAGGATTGTCTTGGCAATGCGGGCTCCTTTTTGGTTCCTTATGAACTTTAAAGCAGTTTTTTCCAATTCTGTGAAGAAACTCATTAGTAGCTTGATGGGGATGGCATTGAATCTATAAATTACCTTGGGCAGTATGGCCATTTTCATGATATTGATTCTTCCTATCCATGAGCATGGTATGTTCTTCCATTGGTTTGTGTCCTCTTTATTTCACTGAGCAGTGGTTTGTAGTTCTCCTTGAAGAGATCCTTTACATCCCTTGTAAGTTGGATTCCTAGGTATTTGATTCTCTTTGAAGCAATTGTGAATGGAAGTTCATTCATGATTTGGCTCTCTGTTTGTCTGTTACTGGTGTATAAGAATGCTTGTGATTTTTGCACATTAATTTTGTATCCTGAGACTTTGCTGAAGTTGCTTATCAGCTTAAGGAGATTTTGGGCTGAGACAATGGGGTTTTCTAAATATACAATCATGTCATCTGCAAATAGGGACAATTTGACTTCTTCTTTTCCTAACTGAATACCCTTGATTTCTTTCTCTTGCCTGATTGCCCTAGCCAGAACTTCCAACACTATGTTGAATAGGAGTGGTGAGAGAGGGCATCCCTGTCTTGTGCCAGTTTTCAAAGGGAATTTTTCCAGTTTTTGCCCATTCAGTATGATATTGGCTGTGGGTTTGTCATAAATAGCTCTTATTATTTTAAGGTACGTTCCATCAATACCGAACTTATTGAGCATTTTTAGAATGAAGGGCTGTTGAATTTTGTCAAAAGCCTTTTCTGCATCTATTGAGATAATCATGTGGTTCTTGTCTTTGGTTCTGTTTATATGCTGGATTACGTTTATTGATTTGCAAATGTTGAACCAGCCTTGCATTCCAGGGATGAAGCCCACTTAATCATGGTGGATAAGCTTTTTGATGTGCTGCTGAATCCGGTTTGCCAGTATTTTATTGAGGATTTTTGCATCGATGTTCATCAGGGATATTGGTCTAATATCCCTGTTTGTTGTGTCTCTGCCAGGCTTTGGTATCAGGATGATGTTGGCCTCATAAAATGAGGTAGGGAGGATTCCCTCTTTTTCTATTGATTGGAATAGTTTCAGAAGGAATGGTACCAGCTCCTCCTTGTACCTCTGGTAGAATTCAGCTGTGAATCCATCTGGTCCTGGAGTTTTGTTGGTGGGTAGGCTATTAATTATTGCCTCAATTTCAGAGCCTGCTATTGGTGTATTCAGGGATTCAACTTCGTCCTGGGTTAGTCTTGGGAGAGTGTAAGTGTCCAGGAAATTATCCATTTCTTCTAGATTTTCTAGTTGATTTGCGTAGAGGTGTTTATAGTATTCTCTGATGGTAGTTTGTATTTCTGTGGGGTCAGTGGTGATATCCCCTTTATCATTTTTTATTGCGTCTATTTGATTCTTCTCTCTTTTCTTCTTTATTAGTCTTGCTAGCAGTCTGTCAATTTTGTTGATCTTTTCAAAAAACCAACTCCTGGATTCATTGATTTTTTGGAGGGTTTTTTGTGTCTCTATCCCCTTCAGTTCTGCTCTGATCTTAGTTATTTCTTGCCTTCTGCTAGCTTTTGAATGTGTTTGCTCTTGCCTCTCTAGTTCTTTTAATTGTGATGTTAGAGTGTCAATTTTAGATCTTTCCTGCTTTCTCTTGTGAGCATTTAGTGCTATAAATTTCCCTCTACACACTGCTTTAAATGTATCCCAGAGATTCTGGTATGTTGTATCTTTGTTCTCATTGGTTTCAAAGAACATCTTTATTTCTGCCTTCATTTCGTTATGTACCCAGTAGTCATTCAGGAGCAGGTTGTTCAGTTTCCATGTAGTTGAGCGGTTTGGATTGAGTTTCTTAGTCCTGAGTTCTAGTTTGATTGCACTGTGGTCTGAGAGACAGTTTGTTATCCTTTCTGTTCTTTTACATTTGCTAAGGAGTGCTTTACTTCCAATTATGTGGTCAATTTTGGAATAAGTGTGATGTGGTGCTGAGAAGAATGTATATTCTGTTGATTTGGGGTGGAGAGTTCTATAGATGTCTATTAGGTCCGCTTGGTGCAGAGATGAGTTCAATTCCTGGATATCCTTGTTAACTTTCTGTCTCGTTGATCTGTCTAATGTGGACAGTGGAGTGTTGAAGTCTCCCATTATTATTGTATGGGAGTCTAAGTCTCTTTGTAAGTCTCTAAGGACTTGCTTTATGAATCTGGGTGCTCCTGTATTGGGTGCATATATATTTAGGATAGTTAGCTCTTCCTGCTGAATTGATCCCTTTACCATTATGTAATGGCCTTCTTTGTCTCTTTTGATCTCTGATGGTTTAAAGTCTGTTTTATCAGAGACTAGGATTGCAACCCCTGCTTTTTTTTGTTCTCCATTTGCTTGGTAGATCTTCCTCCATCCCTTTATTTTGAGCCTATGCATGTCTCTGCACGTGAGATGGGTCTCCTGAATACAGCAGACTGATGGGTCTTGACTCTTTATCCAGTTTGCCAGTCTGTGTCTTTTAATTGGAGCATTTAGTCCATTGACATTTAAGGTTAATATTGTTATGTGTGAACTTGATCCTGCCATTATAATATCAACTGGTTATTTTGCTCGTTAGTTGATGTAGTTTCTTCCTAGCCTCGATGGTCTTTACATTTTGGCATGTTTTTGCAATGGCTGGTACCGGTTGTTCCTTTCCATGTTTAGTGCTTCCTTCAGGGTCTCTTGTAAGGCAGGCCTGGTGGTGACAAAATCTCTAAGCATTTGCTTATCTGTAAAGGATTTTATTTCTCCTTCACTTATGAAAGTTAGTTTGGCTGGATATGAAATTCTGGGTTTAAAATTCTTTTCTTTAAGAACGTTGAATATTGATTGGCCCCCACTCTCTTCTGGCTTGTAGAGTTTCTGCCGAGAGATCTCCTGTTAGTCTGACGGGCTACCCTTTGTGGGTAACCCGACCTTTCTCTCTGGCTGCCCTTAAGATTTTTTCCTTCATTTCAACTTTGGTGAATCTGGCAATTATGTGTCTTGGAGTTGCTCTTCTCGAGGAGTATCTTTGTGGTATTCTCTGTATTTCCTGAATTTGAATGTTGGCCTGCCCTACTAGGTTGGGGAAGTTCTCCTGGATGATATCCTGAAGAGTGTTTTCCAACTTGGTTCCATTTTCCCCCTCACTTTCAGGCACCCCAGTCAGACGTAGATTTGGTCTTTTTACATAATCCCATACTTCTTGCAGGCTTTGTTCATTTCTTTTTCTTCTTTTTTCTTTTGGTTTCTCTTCTTGCTTCATTTCATTCATTTGATCCTCAATCGCTGATACTCTTTCTTCCAGTTGATCGAGTCGGTTACTGAAGCTTGTGCATTTGTCACGTATTTCTTGTGTCATGGTTTTCATCTCTGTCATTTCGTTTATGACCTTCTCTGCATTAATTAGTCTGGCTGTCAATTCTTCCATTCTTTTTTCAAGAGTTTTAGTTTCTTTTCACTGGGTACGTAATTCCTCCTTTAGCTCTGAGAAGTTTGATGGACTGAAGCCTTCTTCTCTCATCTCGTCAAAGTCATTCTCTGACCAGCTTTGATCCGTTGCTGGCGATGAGCTGTGCTCCTTTGCAGGGGGAGATGCGCTCTTATTTTTTGAATTTCCAGCTTTTCTGCCCTGCTTTTTCCCCATCTTTGTGGTTTTATCTGTCTCTGGTCTTTGATGATGGTGACGTACTGATGGGGTTTTGGTATATGTGTCCTTCCTGTTTGATAGTTTTCCTTCTGACAGTCAGGACCCTCAGCTGTAGGTCTGTTGGAGATTGCTTGAGGTCCACTCCAGACCCTGTTTGCCTGGGTATCAGCAGCAGAGGTTGCGGAAGATATAATATTGCTGAACAGCGAGTGTACCTGTCTGATTCTTACTTTGGAAGCTTCCTCTCAGGGGTGTACTCCACCCTGTGAGGTGTGGGGTGTCAGACCGCCCCTGGTGGGGGATGTCTCCCAGTTAGGCTACTCAGGGGTCAGGGACCCACTTGAGCAGGCAGTCTGTCCCTTCTCAGATCTCAACCTCTGTGTTGGGAGATCCACTGCTCTCTTCAAAGCTGTCAGACAGAGTCGTTTGCGTCTGCAGAGGTTCTGCTGCTTTGTTGTTGTTGTTTTTTATCTGTGCCCTGTCCCCAGAGGTGGAGTCTACAGAGACAGGCAGGTTTCCTTGAGCTGTTGTGAGCTCCACCCAGTTCGAGCTTCCCAGCGGCTTTGTTTACCTACTTAAGCCTCAGCAATGGTGGGCACCCCTCCCCCAGCCTCACTGCTGCCGTTTCGGTTAGATCGCAGTCTGCTGTGTTAGCAATGAGGGAGGCTCCGTGGGCATCGGACCCTCCCAGCCAGGTGTGGGATATATTCTCCTGGTGTGCCCGTTTGCTTAAAGCGCAGTATTGGGGTGGGAGTTACCCGATTTTCCAGGTGTTGTGTGTCTCAGTTCCCCTGGCTAGGAAAAGGGATTCCCTTCTCCCTTGCACTTCCCAGGTGAGGGGATGCCTCGCCCTGCTTTAGCTCTCGCTGGTCGGGCTGTAGCAGCTGACCAGCACCGATTGTCCGGCATTCCCTAGTGAGATGACCCCCGTACCTCAGTTGAAAATGCAGAAATCACCAGTCTTCTGTGTCGCTCACGCTGGGAGTTGGAGACTGGAGCTGTTCCTATCCGGCCATCTTGCTCCACCTCCCACAAATTCTTATTATGACCAATGCTGATGGTCAGCATAACTCCTCAGCCTCCTTACTGGCTTCTCTTGACACTTAAAATGTGTCCCCTGGGCTTCATCTTCAAATTCTCCTATCTGCTCATTCTACCCTCACTTCCTGTGAAACCCAGCTCCCCCTGCAGCTCTAGCGACCCTCTCAATGTAGATGACAAACAAATTTTCATTATCAGTCCCAATCCCTCTCCTGAACACCAAACTGAGTTTTCAGCTGTTTGACAGATGGTGCCCAAATGGATGTCCTGCAGGTGACACAAGCTTCCTCATCCAGAATGAACTCATTAGCTTTCCCTCCGAATGACCACTGCTGGAGCTCTGCTAGTGGCTCCTCCTGCTCCTCCATCCTCATGTCCAGCCTCAGTGAATTCTCCCTCTCTGTGTCTTTTACCTCCATTTATTGTTCTCCAGTGAAAGCTCTCATCACGTCCCTTCTAGGTCAATGTGAGAGTTTCCTAAGTAGCCCACACTGGAATATAAATCTCCTGAGGGCAGCGCTTTGTTTTGTTCCCCCAGTGTATCCTCCACCTGTTCACTAATAGATGCACAATAAACACTCAATGAGCAAAGGTCTCTCTACTTCTTTTCCACTCCCACATTGTTAAAGCATTATTTTCTAAAACAAAGATCAGATCACTCCATGCCCCTGAAGACATATCTTGTAGGCTCCCAGCTGCTATTGTATAAAGTTCAAATTCCTAACCACTGTAGTTAGCTGGGCATGTGAGGCCAACCTGCTTTTCTGGCCTCTTCTCTTCTCAATCTATTGGCCCTTTACTGAAGCTGCCTTGAGCTACTCCTTGTCTCCAGTAACATTATTTCTCATTCAAATCTCTGCTGTCCCAATCCTCTCTCCTGAAAAATATCACCTTCTGACACCTTCTGTGCCTGGAAAATTATTTTATTGTTCAAAGCTTAGCTCAAATGACATATTCCTTGGTAAGCCTTCCCCTACTCCTCCCTCTCCCCAGAGTCTCTGAAATAAACCTCCACCATAGGACCTACTATACCAAATCATGACAGTTAGTCCTATAGGACTATTAAGGCCAACAATCACTTCATCTATTCCATGGGTCTACTTTGGCCTGTGCCATTGGGTATTGGGATACATTGTTATGCTATACCCCTTCAGGACAAAGGAAGCTCTTGGTAGGGCTAACTCCAGCACAGTGAATGTAGCAAGAGTGCATTACCAGTTCGTTGGTGGTGATGTTGGTATCTCAAATAGTTATGATACTTCCCTCAATGATGCCCCTGATTCTCACAACCATGGAAGGCAGATGGTCCAAGTATTGTTGTCTTTTCACAGATAATGAAACTGAGGCAGTAATTAGGTTACTGTCACTCAGCCAGTTGGTGACAACAGCATGGAAAACTGGCCCTATGTGTTTTCTACAAGACCCTATACTTCTTCAAGTCTTTGCCTCAAAAAAACTTAAGTCATTATTAAAAGCAAATGATTATGCTTGTAATCCCAGCACTTTGGGAGGCCAAGGTGGTTGGACTACTTGTGGTCAGGAGTTCACCTGGCCAACATGGTGAAACCCTGTCTCTCCCCAAAAACTAAAAAAGTAGCCAGGTGTTATGGCACACACCTGTAATCCCAGATGCTTGGGAGGCTGAGGCAGGAGAATTGCTTGAACCCAGGAGGCAGAGGTTGCAGTGAGCCAAGATTGCACCATTGCACTCCAGCCTGGGCAACAGAGCAAGACTCTGCCTCAAAAAAAAAAAAAAAAAAAAAAAAAAGCAAATGAGCACCTCCCATCTACAAAACAATGCTGTAAACAGAAGGATGATAAAGAAAAAAAAAAAAAAAAAGCCTAGTCCACCACTTAACAGTTAAGGGGAATAATCTGGGCAAGACTTTTAAATGTCATAGAGCAATTCAGACCATATTGTTCTAAATCAGAGGAACTGTATATTTCTAAAATATTACACCCCCTTTTTGTGTAAGTATAATTTAAACACTTAGGCCGGGCGCAGTGGGTCATGCCTATAATCCCAGCACTTTGGGAGGCCAAGGCAGCCAGATCACAAGGTCAGGAGATCGAGACCATCCTGGCTAACACGGTGAAACCCCGTATCTACTAAAAATACAAAAAATTAGCCGGGAGTGGTGGTGGGCACCTGTAGTCCCAGCTACTCAGAGGCTGAGGCAGGAGAATGGCGTGAACCCGGGAGGCGGAGCTTGCAGTGAGCCGAGATCACGCCACTGCACTCCAGCCTGGGCGACAAAGCGAGACTCTGTCTCAAAAAATAAATAAATAAATAAACAAATAAATAATAATAATAATTTAAACACTGAGGTAGCCTTCATCAGCCACCGAGTATATGCTGTCATGCTATAACCAAAATGTACAGACAAGCCCCCCAACACACACACAAAACGTTAACTGAAAATGCATCCTTGGGTTGGATTCTAACATTGACACTCAGAGTTGGTTAACAGTGGTAGCTTAAAAGGACTGTTGAGAGCCTTTCACAAGATTAATTCTAAACCTATTACATTTTTACAAAACAAGCAGATCCTATTGTTTCTTGCCTGGAGAAAATCAGAATCTAGGTTTAAGTATTTAGGGAAGTCTGAAGCATTCTTCTACGTATTGAGAATCTGAATTTGAAACTAGTTAGAACGGCAACAATGCTGTGGATACAAAGATGTTAAAGAATCCACCATAAGAATGTATTTTTTGTTTTGTTTTTGAGACAAACTCTTACTCTGTCCCCTAGGCTGGAGGGCAGTGGCTTGATTTCAGCTCACTGCACTTCTGCTGGAACTACAAACATGTGCCACCACACTCAGCTATTTTGTTGTTTGGTATTTTTTTCAGATGGAGTCTTGCTCTGTCACCCAGGCTGGTGTTCAGTGTCACGATCTCGGCTCACTGTAACCCCCACCTCCTGGGTTCAAGCAATTCTTCTGTTTCAGCCTCCCGGGTAGCTGGGATTACAGGTACATGCCACCATGCCCAGTTAATTTTTGTATTTTTAGTAGAGATAGGGTTTTGCCACATTGGTCAGGCTGATCTCAAACTCCTGACCTCAAATGATCCACCCACCTCAGCCTCCCAAAGTGCTGGGATAACAGATGTGAGCCACCGCACCGTGCCCATTTTCTTTCTTTCTTAAAAAGAATCTCTCTCTTACTGATTCACCCAATTCAACCACATGTCTTTTATAAATGCAATCAGACCCCAAAAATAAGGTCTTTTTATATTGTGTTACTCTGAGAAAAAAACGAATATAATGCATGAGTGATCCTCCTTGCTCATCTCCACTTCCACGCTGGTAATTCTGGGAGACAAAAGTCACAAATTTCCAATAGAAACATGAGATAACCAGGCTACACCCTCACTTGCAAAGAACGTCACCCTTACTCATCCTCTCTTGAAAACTCAATGGATTGGGATGATAATGAAATGATCACTGATCAGGTTTACCAGGTTCTGCAATTCTTCTTACTCCTAAGAACCAAAATCTATTCCTGGAGACTGGGTGTGCACTCTTGGGTACACAGATAGGGTCATGCTTCTGTCTGCCTGCAGGCCCCGACCTGCTGTCGCCTGCACATGCCTCTGTTACACAGGGGAGGTTCATCTATAATGGCACTCCCAAACTTACTGTCCTTTCCAAATAATATCAAGAATTATTTTGACTTCTCTGATGTTCCCAGTTTACCTTAAGATTAATAAAGCAATTACAATACTCTCAATTAAGAAGCTATTTGAGCAACTCACTTAATTTTATTATTTCTATTTTTTTTTCTTGAGTGGATAGTTTTCTTCTCTCTTAGGGCAGTACAGCATCCTTCTTCTGAGAAAAGAAGAAATGTTGGGCCAAATTCTTTCCTAAAACACAGCATCTTAAGCTCATACCATCTAACATGACTTTCTGAGTAAGTGACTCTCAGATCTCACAAACTATCAAACGTTATTTTCACTTCAAATTTAACCTTTTAGGGGGAACTTTTACACACATTCACAAACCTCAGATTACTTTTTCTTTTTTTTCAGTGACAGGGTCTTGCTCTGTTGCCCAGACTGGAGTGTCCTGGCACGATCATAGCTCGCTGCAGCCTCAAATTCCTGGGCTCAAGTGATTCTCCCACTTCATCCTCCCAAAGTGCTGGGATTACAGGCATGAGCCACTGCGCCTGGCCAGATTTTGTTTTTTGTTTACCTTTTGACATATACTAACTAGATTTTCATCTACATCATACAGTTGAAAAGATAAGTTCAAAGTCTGGACCAAAATGACGAAGAGGAAACAAAGAGGAAAGTCTTGACCAATAGAAGATATCATTCCTAATCAGGCTTTGTCTGATATCCGTGGAACCCTGGGACAGCAACCTCACTGAGGACGTCTCTTGAAATTTAACAAACAACAACAAAAAAAGGCAGAAATCAAAAAAGAGAGAGAGAGAAATACTCAAAATCTCTTCCTTATCTTACTAGGTTGTTAAGAAAATTAAAGGTGGCGATGCAACTAAAAACATCTTGCAAACTGTATACTTGTCAAGTGCTTATCCAAATTACATGAAAAAGAACCACTCTTAGGAAGGCTCTCACTAAGGTAGCAACAGAGCGCAGAGAACCATCAGAAGGGAATGGTGATGGCAGTGACAGTCACTAGCAGAAGGCCCCAGAAACCAGCCACTTGTTTACTCACCTTTGGCAGAGCAGGTAAGGGTCAGGCACAACCCATTCTGACTACCTTCTTCCAACAGGCACAAAAGGACAGGCACATGGGTTTCTGTCCTCTTACTATTCACCATTCAGAGCCCAAGATTCAGGCACTCTGGCCTTCACTTTGTCTTGAGTTGTGGGATTTTCTTGTTGTTGTTGCTGTTAATGATTTGTTTACATGTTTTCTGCTTTTTGCTCACAACACAAAAGATTTCCCTTCTCTCAGGGCAGGGGGTGTTCCAAAATATTTGATAACTCAGCTTAAAGAAAAATGTTTGAGTCAAATACAATATGAAGAAAAATGCATTTATGGATTGGGATTTCCAAGCCCTGGCATGCTAAAAGAAAGATTATCATTAAAAGAAATCTGGGTCACCATGCCCCACTTGTAAGCTAGGTGATCTTGGACAAGTTGCTTAATCTTTCCATGCCTTCTTTTCTTCTTCTATATAATAAGGACAAATAACAAAATCTACTTTATACAGTTGTGAGGAATTAAATGAGTTACTATACACGAAGTGTGGAAAACTGAGTTGGTATGTAATAAGCACTCTTCAATTATTATTGAAGTATTATTAACAATTTGGAAACTTTTATCAATCACCCAAATGTTGGCCAATTTAAAATTGTGTCCCTTTTCCCAATCTCCCATGGTTAACAATAGTTGAACAGCTCATTCTTATGAGAATGGACCAATAAATCAATAAAATATATAACAATATACATCTATCCATCAGTCCTAGATACTGTGATTGGTTTTGGTGAAGGAGGACCATATTTGTATACAAATTTGAAAGCCTATCCTTTTGCCCCTTTCTTTCCCTCAATTCAGAGGCAATGATCCCAATGATCTATTTAGACATACTGTTACTATGTGTGGTTATTTCAATTGTCAAACGGCAAATAAACTTTCAAAGCAGGGCAACGATAAAGAGGAGCAGTCTGCAAAATCACTTTTCTCATCAGAATCAATAGAAAACACTAACATGAAATTTTAAATCAAATTTAAAATATGTGTGAAAAAATAATTTTATGCATGCTTTTTGCATTTAAACTTTTGAGAAAACATCAACTCTTACTTGTATGTTTTCTCAGGAGCAAGAACTGTATCCCCTTAACTGTGTATCCCCAGGATATACAATAGACACTGGAAAAAGATGGATGGGTGGGTGGGAAAAAGAGAGCCAGCTTTACCCAGATTTTAGAATCCATCAAATTCCTGTAATCGCAGAATCGAATATTAGTGATATGAAAGGAACTGAGTCAAGGGGAAGTCACACCACTTGACCAAAGCTAGGTGGCAATTTAAGGACAGATGCTGAACTTGAGTTCTATCCATCCTATAAAGAATGCACTTTGGGAGGCCGAGACGGGTGGATCGCGAGGTCAGGAGATCGAGACCATCCTGGCTAACACGGCGAAACCCCGTCTCTACTAAAAAATACAAAAAACTAGCCGGGCGAGTTGGCGGGCGCCTGTAGTCCCAGCTACTCGGGAGGCTGAGGCAGGAGAATGGCGTAAACCCGGGAGGCGGAGCTTGCAGTGAGCTGAGATCCGGCCACTGCACTCCAGCCTGGGCGACTGCGAGACTCCGTCTTAAAAAAAAAAAAAAAAAATGGATGCAGAGCTCTTGCTTATACCACAGCTTCCCATCTAAAGGTAAGCCTCCTTGGTCTTTTGCAAGCTTTGGAAATATGTCTCTGAAACCAGGAACAGAATAATTCAGGTGCTTTTCTTCACGTATCTAATCAGTACTTACTGGAGACAGGTCTCCACCTACATTCTTCATTACATTCAAAAATTAAAGAACCACTGATTCTCTGACTTGGCTCTTCAGGCCTCTGAGACAAGAGATTTGCTACTTGTTATACGAAATCCTTCTGCCTCCAAAAGCTTTCAGATTTCACCCACTGGATAAATCAAGAGTTTCCATGCTGCTTATATTAAGGTAGCCTTTTGTTGAAGAAACATACGTTAGAGTTAGAGGAGCTGGGACTTTGTGTACAGATTAAGTGCAGTTCGAAATTGTGAATTCTAGATGTAGCATTGAATGAAAAGCTTTCAGTCTACCATGTAAGAAAGTGTTTCTCAATAAAACCAAGGGACTTAACATCTACAAATCAGTAAGTCAGTCAGAAAGCATCTGTTTCTACCTGCTGGCACACAGCACAGCACTTATAGTGACATGAACCAAATGACGACTCCAGGAGCTCAATTTAGCTGCACTAGGACCATGACTTGGGTATGCAGAAAGGGCAGCTAGACTGGGGGTTTGCATGAGTCAGAGACCTAGAAACAGAGAAAGGAAGACAAGCCAAGCTCAGATGATATTTTGCTCCTGCTCTCCACCCTTCAGTGGGTTCCCCACTGCCTGCTGTGACTTTCAGAACCCCTCTTAGAGCTTCTAGGACTTTTACAATAAGGTTCTAACCTATTTTTCCTTCTACCCTACTGATTCCTTGCAGGTATACTATATTCTAGATTAAACAGACTATTTTCTGCTCCCTGAAGAGTCCAATCACATAACCACCTCCACACCTTTGCACGAGCTATCCCTCCACCTGAGATGCATCCTCCCTCCCCACCATCCTATCCTAAGTGCCACCTCTTCTCTAGAGCCTTTCCTGATTTTCCTTCCAACCTCACAGACTACCATTAATTGGATGTGGCCCCAGCTATCATGAAACTTTTGCACTTTTGTAAAAAGTAACTCACTCATGGTAATTATTTTCTTAATGGTATGGCAGTAATTTGGGAGTCTTTTTTCTTGCTCTCAATCAAAATTAGCTGAACATCTACCGTGTGTCAGATGTTGGGCTAGGTGCCTGAGACACAAAAATGAATAAAGTCGAGGTTCTTGCCCTCAGTGGGCTTGTGGTCTAGTATACAAGACAATATTATGATAGAGAGTTGCAGCTAGTGCAATGGAAACCCAGGTAGGGAAGAACTTACTGACTAAGGAAATATGAGAGAGGTTATGGCATTTAAAAGTTGGGGATAGAGAGAAATTGGAGAAAATTTGCTCACTTAGGGAAAAAATGAGTAAGAGAGAGTTCTAGGTAAAAATAACATTTATGCAATAGTGCTTGGCTCAGGACAGGGGATAGGCACTCAATGTTTATTGAATGAATAAAGCAAAGGTCTCCAAAATTATGGCATTGTCTCAGCCCCCTCCTCCCTACTATTACTTATATTTACTAAGTGCCTACATGTTTTCCATCCTTCACACCAACCCCATAAATTAGGCACCATCATCCTCATTTTATAGATGAGGAAGCTAAGGCTCCCAAGTCCTGAGACCCCAAAGCTATCAAGTGGCAGAGCCTGATTGAGTTATTTATTATATAGAAACATGCTAAAGTTATATAAGTTATTTATAATATAGAGTTATTTATAGTATAGAAATATAGCTAAAGTATTGAGTTATTTATAATATAGAAACGTGCTAAAGAATTCACCTTAAAGGAGTCACTTGTTGAACAAACTCTTGGCTCTCTTCCTTGAAGCCTGGGGGTGAGGGGTACTCTGGGCATCCTTCAAAGCCCAGCAGATCTCTGGTCAAGTGTACTGGGGCAGAAAGGAGAGAAATGGCTGAAGCCATGCTCCATGCAGATTCCACGCATGGCAGGATCCTATATGTCCCCACCAACCTAATATGAGTTCTTGCACAGCATTTGGTCTCAGTGGCCCCAAATGAGGGCCCTCTTCCTTAATGACAAAAGACAACCTGAAGAGAGTCACTCAAACATCACCTCAGGACAAGTCAGGCTTATAAAAGCTTCCCTAGGGTTCAAAGATCTGAATTGGAGCTCTGGCATTCTAAGACAAAGCATTTCATTTTTGACGGAGTTCTTGTTCCTACTTTTCTCTTTCTAATCATTTTCTCAATTTCTGCCTTTCTAGCTCAGGCTTTTTCTTCAATACTTGTACTGGGCACACGCTTTTTTTTTTTTCTCCTAGCTGAGATGATTATATCTTGCCATTGTGGTGTTCCTTTTCCATTGAAAGCAATCAAAAATGAAAATCCACATTTCAGAACAGTGTCTATTAAATATATACCATTTTGTGTATGAAAAAAAGCACTCTCTGAGGGCTGATTTTCAGCTCTGTGTATCACCTGAAGATTAGATATTGGGTGAGACTTCTGCTCCTCACAGGCCATTTGCATTTAGTAATTGAGAATGATGGCAGAAAGTCTGGAGTAGAAGCAACTTATTTTAAGGAATGCCTTGGTCTCAAGCATTGCTAATCAAAGTGTGGTCCTTGGATCAGTGGTAACTGCTTCACCTGGGAGCTTATTAGAAATGCAGAATCTCAGGCCCCACTTCGGACCAAATGAATCAGAATCTGCCTTTTAACAAGATCCCAGGTGATTTGTATGCACATTAAAGTTTTAGAAGCACAGGTCTACAGCTAAGGTGTATTTGCTTTTATTGCCTTACTGGAGCCTCCATGTGCATTTCTTTCCTAAGAAAAAAAATCTCTGTATAGTAAACTCCATAGGACATCCCCCACCACCCTTGCCTGCCCAAAAGGTTTATTCACAGAGGAACTGTGAAGTGATAAATATTCTTCCAGAAATCACACTCTCAGCCTGAAGGAGTTCAAAGTGAAACGAAGCTGATGGCTAGCTTCCTGCAGCGTATGAGTGCCTAAAAGAAAGAGCTCTGAGACTGACAGGTGACAGGAAACCCTTACTCCTATCCTCTTCTCCAAGGCTCTGGATATTTTTGCCTGGCATGATCCCCCACCCCACCCCCCGCCCCGCCGCAGGAAGGCAGGGAAAAAAGACATGCTATAGGAACCTTAGAGGTAACTGTCATAAGACCGAGGTGGCCATGACGTACACTGAGCTCTGAAATGTTGAGGAGGATGCTCTGTAAACACGACCGAGCAGAACCAAGAGCACAAAACAAATCTCGGCTGTGCTCAGACCTCACCCATCCAATAACAATAGTCAAGACAAATGTAAATGAACCTTGATTCACTAGTCTGTCATCTACAGAAGATAAATGGACCAAGAAGATGGAAAATCATCTGGACCTGGTTTGAGAGAATGAAAGCTAGAACTGGGAGGCAAAAGCAGAGAGGAGGGGAGGAAATGATCCAGATTCACCCAATACTGTTCTGCCCGTCTATTCTCACTCATCTGTAAAGCAGAGCTGGTGTCCACGGCAGATCAGAGGCTGTGACCAGAGCCCTGGCAGGCCACACAGGTGCTGGCCTGGCCTCACACTTGACCTTTTCCTCCATGAAGAGGAAGCCTACCTCAGAGAAATCTCTATGAAAACTATAAGCACCCAAAAAGTTATTCCTTCTTAAAACAAATATACAAAAATGAAAATAAAAACCAATGTCCACCCAAAGCAAGTGTTTTCTCACTAATTTTGATACATATGCATATTGCAATAAACACCTTTATACTCTGGGCATCTTTCAGATGTCTAAGTTGGAATGCCTGGGTTATTGATTACTCTATGTTAAAGCCCAACATGTTACACCTCTCCTCCACTTTTACTAATTTTTCACTCATTTTTTTTTCCATTTTCACCTTGGAATTCTCTGAAACAGCAATATTTTAAAACGCTAAAATGGTTTATTTATAGCAATCAATACTTGCTTTTCAACCGATTATAATTTATTTATATATTAACAGTATCTCAGCTCCTTTTAATGTCTATATCAACAAGCTCTAGAGAACGTTTGCAATGGACAGTAATGATGGACAGCAATGAGCAGTGGAGGCAGGGAGACTAGGCTCTGAAATTCAGACAGGAACTCCATCTGTCTTCCTCTACCACAACCAAAAGATACCCCTCCCCCAGAACCAAATATGTTATAGATTAGCCGCCCACGGAGGCTGAGGCTATCAATTTTATTTCAGCTAACTTCTACTTCCTAGAAAAGCGATTCACTTTATTCCCCGAAATCAGACCTCGAAGACCAAAGCAAACTGTCAGAGGCACACCTGAAAGAACACCTCTGCACCCTCTCCCCGCCCCCAACATACACAGACACGCTGCACATGCAGGGAAAGGGAAAGTTAACTTTCAAATAAACCTGCCCCTCAGCCAGTCTGACCACGTTTCCAGACCCTTCACATTCTCAAAGGTGGTTCTTACAACTCTTGCTTAAATCCAGAGGCTGAAATCTGACTTCTATCTGCTGAAGGCATTGACAAGGGTCAGAGGTCCACAAATACATCACTCCCCCGCCCCCACTTTCTTGGCCAAAGTGGTAATAATGGGCCAGGCTTTATTGTCTTTCCTTGGGAGAAGCCAGGCCCGGGGGCTGGTGGGAAGCTCCAGACAGAATGTGGGTGTGTAAATCTGTGCGGGCTCCACAGGGGAATTTTCAGGAACTCCAGCGGTTTCGGAGAAGGACGGCCATAGGCTGGGACGCAGGCACCCTCGCGTTGTCAGATCCTCCTGAAGTCTTGGGTGTATGGGGGAGGGGTGCAAGGCTGTCCTGGCAGCTAAGCTCTCTCTCCCCTCTGGGCCATCCCTAGGCCCTCCCAACACAGCTGGGTCACTCACCGCCCGTTAGCTGTGCAGGGCCGAAGCACAGCGCCAGCTGAAACCACAGGATCACGGCCAAGAGTCTCTGGGGGGACTGAGGTTGCTGCTGCTGCTGCTGCTCTAGAAATCCATCTCCAATGCTCGGGTTCATTCCATGATACATCTTTCATCCACAGAGGGCATCCAGCTTGCAAGGGTCTGCAACCAGAAGCGGAACACGACAATAAGCCAGTCTGTCCGGGCTTGGGGGGCACGCTCTCCCTCCTCCGCTCTGGGACCCGGCGCCTCGGCTTCCCAGGCTCCATCCTGGTTCCTCCCCCGCGCGGCCCCCGCCCCCTTTCCCACGGCGAGGTCCCCCGCCTTCCCCCGAGCCGGGTGCACTGAGTAACAGCCGCCGTGGGATGCTGCGCGTGCTGGGGGATGGAGGACAGGAGGGAGGGCAGGGGTTAGCGCACATTGGCTCCGCGCCGGTCCCCGGGATTCAGCAGCTGTGCCCACCACAGGAAAGTCTAAAGCCTCCCCGCGTCTCGGGGCCGAGAGGACACTTTTCCCTGGGCCTATACATTTCACTCTGGGAATCTAACAATGTGGCACCGTCTCCCCCAGCTACTTCTCTGGTTTTCCTCAGGATTGGGATGGATCCTACTGCCCCAGTCCCCACTGAGATTTCAATGCGCTGTCAAAAAAAAAAAAAAAAAAAAGAATTTCTCCCTTGGGGAGCAGCACCAGGCACCAACTCCCCCTCCCCGGCCTGCGAGCGCCTCTCCGGGACGGAAGCCCCTTTCGGGGCTTTCGGTCTTACCTGTGGGTCTCATGCATGCAGCTTCCTTCCCTCCTCCGCCTCCTCCCCCCGCCAGTCTAACCCGCATCTGTGCGCGACCTCTGTTGCCGCCGCTGCGCGAGCGAACGAGACGGAAGCTTCGGCGGCGGCGCCCGGCTCCAGCTCCCCCGCCCGCGCGCTCCCTCCCCAGGCGCCCCCGAGAGGGCGGGTGCGGGGGGAGGAAGGGAGCCCGGCCGCGCGCCCCCGCGGAGGCGCCCGCGCGCCCGCTACCTGAACTAGCGAGCGCGCGGCGGCGGCGGCGCGGAGAGAGGGAGGGGGCGGGGACGGGGTGAGGTAGGGGGCGGGGACGGGGCGAAGGGTGCGCGGGCGCGCGAGCACGCGCCTCTGCCAAACCAGCAGGCGCCGCGCCGGGGCCGGCGACCGGCGAGGGCGGGGACGGGTAAGGGGCCGCCGCCGCGACCAATGGGAAGCCCGCGCGCCTGCACCTGTCCGGGCGCGAGGCGCCGGCTGCCGCTCTCGCACAAGCACGCAGTTGGGTCACCCCTTCCCCGGCGCTGGACTGCGGTCCCTGCCCCGGCTGCGCGCCAGCTCAGGTGCCCGCCCCGGCCTCCGCGCTGCCTCTGGTGCCCCTAGCCCGCGGCGTGGCTTGGCGCGGGAGAGCGCTCCGCCCTAGAACCGCCGCCGCGGCGGTGGCTCCAGACCCAGGACGAGTGCGCAGCCGGCCGCTCCCATCCCCAGAACGCTCGCCACGGACTCGGTTAACTTGAGCACCGCCAGTTGCTCAAGTCTCTTAATTTCCAGCTGTAACCCCTCCCCGCTCCCACCTCCGCCGAGGCTCTGCGCGTCCCCGGGGAGACCGAAGGACGACCTGCGGCAGCTGAGAGACACTCTCCCGCTCCCCCGCACCCTTGGTATTTTCCCTCTGCCAGCCACAGAGTGAGGCTGGCAGAGTGAGGACCCCTGTCCGGTCTTGGAGATGAGCGGGCCCCTCGGAGCCTCTGCCTGGGGGGCGCTCCCCTGGGCGGGGAGGCGGGGGTGGCGGGTGATCGGTGACACGCAGGTTGGGTATCTGGAGGAGGGGAGGCTTCCGGGGTCTCAGATCGGAAGCCAAGGGGTCGGTGGTAATTGCCCTCCCAGCCCCAAGTGGAGAGAGTTGGCCTGGTCGGTCCCCTCTCTCTGCGCCGATTCTTTTGTCGGAGCTCAGCCCGCAGTGGTTGCAGCTCTCACTCCGTGCCGGCTCTGACCGCCCGCGGTCGGTTTCAAGATAGGGAAGCCCACATTCCAGCCGCAGTGATTAAGAGGTGTCAGGTAATGAGGTGGCGTCCACCCGCCGCACTTTAGAACCAGTGACACTCCATGACTCTGTAGCAATTTATGGATATGAAAACTATGTGCCTGATACAGCTACCAAATCATCCCTTGCTTCTGTCGACTTTCCCAAAATCTCACATACTGATGGTAGTTGCGAAATTACAGCTTTTACTGTGTCAACTCTCACTGGGAGTAATTTTAACACATTCTTTCAGGATAGATTAGCTTTTAGTAGATAAGTCAAGCTCCGTTATTTTGTTTTTTGTTTTTGCGTGTGTGTGAACTTGAGATGGCAGCTTTACACAAAATAAAGAAGATTTTGACTAGCACAAGTCCAGTTTTGGTACAGCTTGTACTTTGGGACCCCAAAATATTAGTAGGGGACCTTCCACCTTCCCAAGGTCCTGTGACTGTCCTCTACAGTTTGAATATTTATTCCATTTTTCTTTCTTAGTAAATTTTCTTAATCTTTTAAAATATCCACCAAATCAATGACGGTCAGAAATATTTGTTGACCATGCACATGTTCTTAACAATTGTAAGAGGTATATCCAAGAGCTGTTGAAATCTATTCTTTGGCTGGAGTACAATCTATTTTTACAGAGAATGTTGGGACTGAAAGGAACATTCAAGTTTATCTGATCCAAACATGGGATCTATGCTTGAGTCTCCTCTCTGACATTTCTAATAAGTGGTCATTCAGCCTCATTGAATACTTATCAAGTTAACCTGTTTATATTTGCCAGCAGGTCTCTTAGAAAAGTCTTTCTTATATTGAACTGAAATCTACTTCCCTGAAACCTTTACCCACTGATTTTGGCTCTCCCCTGTGGGCCCACGCAGCTAAATAGAATTCCTCTTTTTTTTTATTTTTTTATTTTTTTATTTTTATTATACTTTAAGTTCTAGGGTACACGTGCATAACGTGCAGGTTTGTTACATATGTATACTTGTGCCATGTTGGTGTGCTGCACCCATCAACTCGTCAGCACCCATCAATTCATCATTTATATCATGTATAACTCCCCAATGCAATCTCTCCCCCCTCCCCCCTCCCCATGATAGGCCCCAGTGTGTGATGTTCCCCTTCCCGAGTCCAAGTGATGTCATTGTTCAGTTCCCACCTATGAGTGAGAACATGCGGTGTTTGGTTTTCTCTTCTTGTGATAGTTTGCTAAGAATGATGGTTTCCAGCTGCATCCATGTCCCTGCAAAGGACGCAAACTCATCCTTTTTTATGGCTGCATAGTATTCCATGGTGTATATGTGCCACATTTTCTTAATCCAGTCTGTCACAGATGGACATTTGGGTTGATTCCAAGTCTTTGCTATTGTGAATAGTGCCGCAATAAACATACGTGTGCATGTGTCTTTGTAGTAGAATAATTTATAATCCTTTGGGTATATACCCAGTAGTGGGATGGCTGGGTCATATGGTACATCTAGTTCTAGATCCTTGAGGAATCGCCATACTGTTTTCCATAATGGTTGAACTAGTTTACAATCCCACCAACAGTGTAAAAGTGTTCCTATTTCTCCACATCCTCTCCAACACCTGTTGTTTCCTGACTTTGTAACAACTACCGTTCTAACTGGTGTGAGATGGTATCTCATTGTGGTTTTGATTTGCATTTCTCTGATGGTGAGTGATGATGAGCATTTTTTCATGTGTCTGTTGGCTGTATGAATGTCTTCTTTTGAGAAATGTCTGTTCATATCCTTTGCCCACTTTTTGATGGGGTTGTTTGTTTTTTTCTTGTATATTTGTTTGAGTTCTTTGTAGATTCTGGATATTAGCCCTTTGTCAGATGAGTAGATTGCAAAAATTTTCTCCCATTCTGTAGGTTGCCTGTTCACTCTGATGGTAGTTTCTTTTGCTGTGCAGAAGCTCTTTAGTTTAATTAGATCCCATTTGTCAATTTTGGCTTTTGCTGCTGTTGCTTTTGGTGTTTTAGACATGAAGTCCTTGCCCATGCCTATGTCCTGAATGGTACTACCTAGATTTTCTTCTAGGGTTTTTATGGTATTAGGTCTAACATTTAAGTCTCTAATCCATCTTGAATTAATCTTTGTATAAGGAGTAAGGAAAGGATCCAGTTTCAGCTTTCTACTTATGGCTAGCCAATTTTCCCAGCACCATTTATTAAATAGGGAATCCTTTCCCCATTTCTTGTTTTTCTCAGGTTTGTCAAAGATCAGAATTCCTCTTTCTTAAGAGAGCATCTCATGGCTTTGGAGATGGCTTCGTGTTCCCTTGAGTCTTCTCTTCTCTGGGTCACGCATAGCCATTTCGTTCAGTGCAGCAATTCCCAGACTTTTCACCAGCCTGTGGCCTTTCTCTGACCCAGTTTCTCAATGATCATCCACCCCCAACAATCAAAGTTTGTTTCCAGAAAGAGGCCCTACTTTCCTTCTGTGGGTTCTGACCAGTAGAGGCCAGTATTGTTGCTTTCTGTATTTTAAACAACTTGCTTCTATTAATTCAACTGAAGAAGACAAGCATTTGGAGGGCAACTACAGCATAACTTATTGTTATTAGTATTACATATGTTATTATTATTAATCATTTTCTACATTATCCCATGTATTATTTTTGTAGGGCTGCCAAAACAAAATACCACAGGCTGGGTGGCGTAAACAACAGACATTTATTTTCTGACAGTCCTGGAGGCTGGAGGTCCAAGATCAAGGTGCCAGCAGGGTTTGTTCCTTCTGAGGTCCCTGTACATTGCTTGCAGATTACCATCTTCTCCGTGTGTGATCACATGGTCTTTCCTCTGTTGTGTCTGTGTCCTCTTCTCCTCTTTTTATAAAGGCACCAGTCACATTCGATTAGGGAACACCCTAACGACCCCATTCTAACTTCATTGCCCTTTTAAAGACCCTGTCTCCATGTATGTTCATGCTCTGAAGTACTGGGGGTTAGGGATTCAACCTATAAATTTTGGGGGGGACACAATTGAACCTGTAACATCCCACAACAAAAATACAGTATATTTTTTAAAGTGTAAAATATAAAACAAAAACATACTCATCATGGGTGAGGATGGTGAAGACAAAGGAGGTCAATCCATTTTTTTGGAGACCATCCAGCCAATGAAAGCCTCAGATTTGAAGTTAAGACAGTTCAGGCCGGGCGCGGTGGCTCACGCCTGTAATCCCAGCACTTTGGGAGGCCGAGGCGGGCGGATCACAAGGTCAGGAGATTGAGACCATCCTGGCTAACACGGTGAAACCCCGTCTCTACTAAAAATACAAGAAAGTTAGCTGGGCATGTTAGCCTGCGCCTGTAGTCCCAGCTACTCGGGAGGCTGAGGCAGGAGAATGGCGTGAACCCGGGAGGTGGAGCTTACAGTGAGCCGAGATGGGGCCACTGCACTCCAGCCTGGGTGACAGAGCAAAGACTCCGTCTCAAAAAAAAAAGACAGTTCAACTTCTTCCTAATAGTTTTTCTGCCATTCCACAGCTATTTCTATGAATACCTTCTACCTAAGGGAGTTTACAAAATGACTCATCTTGAATTTATTTTGTTATATATTTTTCTGAAGAAGAGGAAGGAAATGAGGGTAGATGGAATGTAGAAGAGAATATGGTTTACTTCCTATTAAGTGGGAGCAGGTACGGAAACCTGACTTTATCTCTCTTCCTCTCTCAACTCCAGAACCAATACCAGTGGGGACAAAAACTAAAGCAAAACCTCAGAGTCCTCCTCCCAAAGACAGGAGAGCACCGGGGGCTTTTTTTCTTAGAGACTCTGCCCCTCCTCTGATTACATGCCTTCTCTCTACCCTCCATGCATGAAGTTCCCCACTGTTTTCACTCTTCTTTCCTCGTGGTATATATTATGATTTCACTTTTGGTGGCCAATAATAGTTCACTTTATATATATTTGTTGAGCACTTACTATGAACTGGATACTCTTCTAGATGCTGGGAGTTCAACAGTGAACAAAGACAAAAACCCCTGCCTTCAGCTTTGTGCAGTAGCAGTATCATAGCCAATGAAGTTTATCTGAGGTGATTATTGCTAATTGAAAAAAACCCTGCCTTCCAGGAACTATTCTAGTTAAGGAAGACAGATGAGAAGAAAAGAAGGAAAACATTTTCTATGCTAGATGGTGTTAAGCGCTAAGCAGAATAATAAATTTGGGAAGAGGTAGAAGAAAAATGTAGGTTACAGTATGGGCTAAGTTGTAACAAAGTGTTCCAAATATATAGTAAATTAAATGGAAGTTTATTTCTCACATATGTAAATTTCTTACCATTGGAGGTACGGGGCATGGTAAAATGTCTGGGGCATGTCTGCTCCAGAGTCATTCAGGGACCTAGGTTCCTTCTCTCATTACTCTGTTGTTCCCTGAGGTCTTCATTTGCATCATTGAAGCTGGATCATTGGCATTTCTGGGGTCTGGCCCAAAGGAAAGCCATTGGGGAGTGGTTGGAGAGAAAGAAAAGAAAAGTATAAGGTAACAATTTTCTTTCAGGCAAATGAGGAAGAAGTTACACAAATTAGTTCTCTCACATATCATTACTGAGAACCTAGTCACATGGCCATACCTAGCTGCAAGGGAAGTTGGGAAATGTAGTCTTTATTGGACAGCCTGGAGACCAGAAAGAAGAGAAGGGATTGGAGGGGACATGGGAAACTGGCAGTCTATGGCACCTTATGTATGAAGATAGAGATGGTGACTTAATTTTTCTTAGTCAATATTCAAAGGAAAATAAATCATTCGCACCAATCTCTTACTGACATTGAAAACCAAACTGGAGCCAGTTGTTCTTCTCTTCTGGCTTTCCTCAATCCTGCACACCCAGGAATACACACAATCAACCACAAACCCTTTAATGAGCCCAGAACATGCCAGAACATGAGCCTAGCATGGTACCAAATGCTGTATTTGGGTGTAAATCTAGAATTTTCAAAGCATCTGATTCACCCATTGCCTCTGCCTTGGAGAGACTACACACTCAGCAAGGAGACTACACACTCAGCTTCAGGGGCTGGAGTGTGGAACAGGATAAATAAGCTCATTCAGTCACACTCCCATCCATTCTTCCTTCCATTCGAAGTGCACTTACTGTGTACCCAGCATATTTCAGTCATTGTGCCAGGTATGGAGAATACAAAAACAAAAACACAATCCTTACCTTTAACAAGTTTATAATCTATGGGGAGAGTTGAAAGACAAACCTGCAATTATACAGTCATGGGGTAATTGCTGTAATTGGAAAGTACTTAGAGAAGGTGGTAGGAAAGGGGTCCTGGAGGTGAACTCATATGTCATATGAGGGTGTCTGTGTGTGTGTGTGTGTGTGTCAGAAATGAAGGGGAAAGGATATACAGTGGGTTTTCTAGGCAGAAGGAATAGCTTGTGCAAAGGTCAGGAGGGAGGGGTTGGGGACAGAGACCAAGGTTAGAATTTAGAATGCAAGTTGGAAAATGCCAAGAGATAAAACTTCTGAGAAGCACTTGGACCTTATCAAGAAGGGCTTAGAAAGCCATACAGAAAAGTGTAGCTTGTGTCTGCAGACCAAGGGAGAAGACCATGGAGGGGTGGGAAGAAACTGGAGAGGTGAACCAGAAAGGAACTATTGCCCATTGGCCCATAGATACGTGAAAGGTGCTCAATATCATTAATTAATTGGGGAATGCCAATTAAGACAAGAGACACAGTTTTCACCCATCAGATGGATTACAAATACTATGTTTGATAATATCAGGTGTTTGGTGATAATGCAGGGAAAAGGGAGTTCCAATATTCTGCTGTTAGGAGTATAAATTTCTGTGTATTGACTACGTCTTTTATTTTCTGTATTTTGATGCTTTGACGTTTGGGACGTTGGTGACCCTCAAGGGGCTGCCCTTCCCAGAACTAGACAATTCCTAGAGATGGTAGACTACACCCACTCCCACCCTCCTCTGTGAGCTGTCACACTCAGGACCACTATTCTCTGGCCCTTATCACCCCAGGTCCAGGTACCAGACAACTAGGCACAGCCCCTATGCCCCAGAGTCCACTGAAGCCATTCAAACTAGTCCGCTGAAGCCATTCAAACTAGCCCATCTTAAATCTGTTTACACTGCCTCACCTATTCCTTCCCATGAAAGTACAATAAAGGCTCTTGTCCATGTTCCCCACCACACTCTCACTCCTTCTGCCTCTAGACCTACCTGGTGCTTCCCCATGTGGCCCTGCATGGTGTACCATACCCCTGCCTCTAGACATCTCTGACTCTAAAAACTTTTTCCTTCCTGACAGTCATTTCTATGTCTGTGTGTCTTAACATACCTAATTAAAACAAATCCCAGGCACTTTTAGAACAGGCCACCACTAGCAAGGAGGGGAGGCTGGGCGCGGTGGCTCACGCCTGTAATCCCAGCACTTTGGGAGGCCAAGGCGGGTGGATCACAAGGTCAAGAGATCAAGACCATCCTGGCCAACATAGTGAAACCCCATCTCTACTAAAAATACAAAAATTAGCTGGGTGTGGCAGCACACGCCTGTAGTCCCAGCTACCCAGGAAGCTGAGGCAGGAGAATTGCTTGAACCCAGGAGGCAGGGGTTGCAGTGAGCCGAGATCGTACCACTGCACTCCAGCCTGGCAAAAGGGTGAGAATCCATCTCAAAAAAAAAAAAAAAGAAAGAAAAGAAAGAGGAGAAAGTGATCCTGCAATTGCACTGTTCAGCATCTACCCCTAAAGAAACCCTGATGCATTCACTTGGATACTTCGTCTACTAAACAGAGATGGTGCCAGTACTTACTTCACACAACCGTTGAGGGGAATGGCATTATTCCTGAAGAGCACTTAGCACATAGTAAGTGCTCAGGAAAGTAGATCCAAAGATATTCACTGCAGGCATTTTACTAAAAGTGGAAAATTGGAAATAAGCTGAATGATGGAATGACTAAATTGTGGTCTAGTCATACTAAGGAACACTATGTAGCCATTAGGAATAAATTAGATTTCCACCTAAGAACAGGAGAGCTCTGTGAAACATTGTTGCTGAGCAAAAGAAGCAAATTGTAGAACACAATGTACAGCAAGATACAATTTATGGAAAGGCAATACCATAGATTTTCTATGGATTTATATGAACACAAAAGAAAAAAGTGAAATGATTCACCGCAGTGGGGTTACATCCAGGTTAGCGTGAGCAGATTGAATTGTTTGGGAAGGGTGGTCAAAAATACTTTAGTTTTATTGCTATGACTTTTATTATTTCAGGAGTGGTGAGGAGATTATGTAATACTAGGGTAATTAGGAACTAATTTGAAATTCACAGGATGAGAGAAAAAAGATAAACAAAGAGGTTAGAAAGTGAGAATGAACTTGGGGCTTAATGAGATAGAGTTAACTTTGAGAATACCATGAAAAATAGAAATAATAAGATCTGTCTCATAAGGAGTTCTTTGACTGAAGGCTTTCCCTTGGACGAGGAAGGGAGGGATGTGCAATAATGTTAACTGCTAAACTCCTTTGCCATTTTGTTAAAGATCAACCTTGAGCTCCCCTCCAGAGCTTCCCCTCCTCATAGGAGGTGGGATAAGAGCCCCCTCTGTCCCTCCCTGGAAGTTTCCTCATCCCACACTGTATCCTTAGCTGCGAGTTGGCTGATTTCCTGTGATAATTAGGGTGGGTTAAACTGCTATAACAGATAAGGCAAAACATGTAATGATTCCAATGTAATAGAAGTTTCTTTGTCTCTCATAGGACAGTCCAGGGTGATGAGGGAGGGGCACAAATTGGGGAGTTGAGGATGAGTGGAGTTGGGGCATGGCAGTCCTTCAGGAACCCAGGCAGAAAGCAACTTTGTTCCAGTCAACACATGGTTTCCAAGAGTTTCTGGTCTTTGCCATTTCAGCTGTTTTATAAGATTTAAAGATGGCTGGACACACCACAGTGGCATTTGGATAGATGAAAGGTAGAATTATTTGTTACTTACAGCTCCAAACAAGAAAAGACTGCCACACAGGGCCACACAGAGACTGCGCCAGGACTGTTTGGGCCAGTTTATGTACGGCAAGTGGAATGGGGTTAGCTAGGTTTTTAGACTCCCTGTGAACTGTCTGATTTGAGTAATTTGAGTAATTTCAGGGAGCTGTGAAGCATAGTGGTTACCTCTGGTTGTCTGGTACTCAGGGCAATCAGGGCAGTGGCCCCATATGAGTGCCCAAAAAGGGAATTGGTTGAGTGATTGGGGTTGTGGACTCAATCAGCTAATCAAGAAGCAGAACTGACCAGCCTTAAGCCAGGGCCTCAAAACTTGGGTCAAGACAATATTATATTTATATAATATATAAATATATATGTGTACATATAATATATGTTATCTGTATTACAGTATACATATTTATATGTGTGTTACATATATTACACTATATATAATTATCTATTATATAATGTGTAATATATTGCATAATATATAATTATGTATATTATATAACTATTCTATAATATGCGATATAATATAATTAATTATATATAATTATAAAATTATATAATCAATTATAATTAATATAAAATATATAATTAAAATATAACATAATATATAATTTTGTATGTTATACATTATATAATTTTACATAAAATTAAAATTATATATTTTATATAATTATAATGTGATATATAATAATGTATTATATATAATATAAAATATATATTATACCTTATATAATACAATATATATTATACATAAATATTTATATAATTAGATATAATACATACCATTATATATAATGTATTATATGCATATAATTATTTTTCTTACATCAGCCCATGGGTAGAAAGGATAAGGCATATATGGGCCAGGCCCCAAAGTGGCCCACATCTATTCTGCCCTCATTCCATTGACCATAATGAGGTCACATGGCCAGCTAGTCACATGGTCTCACATAAGTGCAAAATGACCTGGGAAGTGTAGTCTCAAAGGGACAACTGTTCCTAAGGTTGAAAGGAAGTTCAGATTTCAATGGGCAACTAGCTGACTCTACCAAAGGGCTATAAATTAATCTACACTCATAATTTATTTGCTTTTTTTTTTCTTGCTTTGTTCGTATTTGTTTCAGCTGCTTACATGGTAAGCTCCTTTAGGGCAAGGACTATGATGTTCTCTTGCTTTTGATGCTTTCCCCAGCAATTAATTCTGTATCCAGTGGGGTTCTTAATGGATAAGCTTCTCATTAAACAAGCCCCAAGTAATTTCAATATGCAAAGGTAACTGCCACTTCAGAGTCGGTGTAAATGTCTGATACTTAGAATATGATTTCAGCTAGTTAAATTTATATCATTGGGGTAAAAAAACAACAACAGAAATATTCTCTCAGCCTTTCACTTTTTTATTTAATCCTGAATTAGATAAAATACTTCCAATAACTTTAAGCTTTGGACTCTGTATAGCAATATTTGGTTCTTGGATTAAATTAAACAAATATTGCTAATGAGATGTTTCAACAGCATCACCACCTATTGTCATGTTTTCCATTTCAGTTGACTACCAGGTAAAGGTAAATCAGTGCTTTCAAAAATACTTTCAGTAGTTAATTACATTTTAAAATGTTATTTTCCTGAACTTTTTCTTTCATCTCATTTTCTATCACACTGCCTTCATTTTCTACCATACTGCCCTTTTTTTTTTTTTTTTTTTTGGTTTCTTAAAGACTCTTACCTTTAAAACCACTGTCATGGACATTTTCTTCAGGAGGGTTAATACTTAATGACGCCAAGAAAAGGGGTGAGAAGAAAACAAACCTCAGCTATGAAATCACTTACTCGACTTTCATCCAGAATTTATTGAGTGCCTAAAATATGCTGAACATAATGCAAATCCATAAAAATGCAAATAGACATCATCTCAGCCTTAGAGCTCATAGTCATAACCCAGGCCTATGTTTCTTTTATATATATTTTTAAAATTCAGGCACCTATTCATTCAACAAATATGTATTGAGTTCTACTATGTGCCAGGCACTGCTTTGCATGCTAGAAATATGCAACTAAACAAAGCAAATATTCCTGTCTTCCTGGAGCTTATATACAAGTGGAGAGAGATAGGCAATAATTTATCTCCACTCCCTACATCTCCAATCCAGAAGTGATTTTTTTAACCTGTGAAGTTCTTTGATATTTTAGCATCTTTCCTTTGGCAACTGCTACTATCTAGAAGATGTATCCAAATTGAAAAAGAACAAGGACTGGATCTTAATCTTTATATCTACCACTATGGCTAGGACAGGGTTAATAAATGCTCATTGGCTCAATGAATGAATGAATTTGTCTTTTCACAAAAGCGTAACCAGTGTAGACAAAGCAAATGAAGACTCACAGGATGCTGAATGGGCTTTTTAAATTTCCATTATCTGAAGGTATACTAGTCCATTTTCATACTGCTATGAAGAAATACCCAAGACTGGGTAATTTATAAAGAAAAATCCGTCTAATGGACTTACAGTTCCACATGACTGGGGAGGCCTCACAATCATGGTGGAAGGCAAAGGAAGAGCAAGGCATGTCTTACATGGAGGCAGGCAAGAGGGCCTGTGCAGGGGAACTACCCTTTATAAAACCGCAAGGTCTCATGAGACTTATTTTCTTTTTCTTTTCATTTTTTTTTTTTTTGAGACAGAGTTTTGCTCTTGTCGCCCAGGCTGGAGTGCAATGGTGTGATCTTGGCTCACTGCAACCTCCGCCTCCCAGGTTCAAGCGATTCTCCTTTCTCCTGCCTCGGCCTCCTGAGTAGGGGGATTACAGGCGCCCACCATCACACCTGGCTAATTTTTATATTTTTAGTAGAGGCGGGATTTCACCAGATTTGCCAGGCTGGTCTCAAACTCCTGACCTCAGGTGATCCGCCCGCCTCAGCCTCCCAAAGTGCTGGGATTACAGACGTGAGCCACTGCACCTGGCCAAGACTTATTTTCTATCATGAAAACAGCATAGGAAAACCCGCCTCCATGATTCAATTATCTCTCACTGATGACACTTGGGGATTATGGGAGCAACAATTCAAGATGAGATTTGGGTGGGGACACAGAACCAAACAATATCAGAAGGCAACAAAGTAGCCAGAAGCCAGATGGGATTTGCTTCCACACCCCTACCCTGCCTTCTCCCTGCCTGGTTTTGGGGGCTGGGATGGAAGGGCACAGGAGCAGACTACATCTACCATTGTAGATTGCATTGCAAGTAAATTTTGCAATGGGCTTTATATCATGACTTTTTATTCTCAAGGGAGAATTTTAATTATATAGTTAACATAACAGTATGAGAAAAATCTGGAAAACTTCAAGGCATGCATGGGACATTGTGGACAACCCTTTGTGCCTAGGGAGCATGTGTATTTAGGGGTGGATTGCAAGGTGGTTGTTAGACATACAGATGGAACTTCTTATTGGGGTCACACCAAAAACATTGAACTTTATCAAAAGACAGTGGGAAGCCATCAAGTGATTTTTTTTAAGTTCCAGGGTACATAGGCAAGTTTGCTGCACCTATCAACCCATCACCTAGTTATTAAGCCCAGCATGCATTAGCTATTTTTCCTAATGCTCTCCCTTCCCCAGCACCCCACCCCTGACAGGCCCCAGTGTGTGTTATTCCCTTCCCTGTGTCCATGTGTTCTCATTGTTCAGCTCCCATGTATAAGTGAGAACATGTGGTGTTTGGTTTTCGTTCCTGTGTGAGTTTGCTGAGGATAATGGCTTCCAGCTCCATCCATGCCCCTGCAAAGGATATGATCTTGTTCCTCTTTATAGCCACATAGTATTCCATGATGTATATGTATCACATAGATGCTGGTGAGGCTGCAGATAAATAGGAATGCTATTAGTTCAACCAGTGTGGAAGATGGTGTGGCGATTCCTCAAAGATCTAGAACCAGAAATACCATTTGACCTAGCAATCTCATTACTGGGTGTAAACCCAAAGCAATATAAATCATTCTATTACAAAGACACATGCACGCGTATGTTCATTGCAGCACTATTCACAATAGCAACATGGAATTAACCCAAATGCCCATTAATGATAGACTGCATCAAAGGATTTTGAGTGAGGAAGTATCATGATCAGTTGAACCAGATACTAGTCTTTTAGGAAGCATGAAGTCTGGATGGGAAAAGAATAGGACAAGGAGACAATGAGGAAGCTTCCCAACCATCCAGGTAAGGGATAATGAGGTATGAACAAGAGCAATAGCAGCAGCCAAGGGAGGTTCTGAAGAGGGGCAATGGTAAGATCTCAGGGACCCCTATGTATTGAGGGTGAGGGAAAAAGATAATGCAAAGATGACATCAAGACTTAGAGTCTAAGAGACTGAGCTATAAACCTGCTAACAAAAGCAGGGAATACAAACGAAAAGGAGATTTTGTGAGGATGGTTATGAATTCAGTGTTGGAAATGTTGGGTTTGAGTTGCCAGAAAAAAGTCCATATGGAGATACCCAGTAAGCGGTTGGAAACTCAGTCTCATGAGCTTTGTAGAGGGCTCCAAGGAGGAGAAGCAGGTCCCTGAGCTGCTCCAAGGCTGTCGGCTAAAGCCACAGAATAGATGCACTTGCATAAGGAGTGCACGATGAAAAGGGAGGAGGCCCTGGAGAGAACTTTTGGGACCTGTACTATAGGAGAAAGAAGAAATGGAGTGAGGGAGGGAGGGAGAACAGTCAGTGAAAACAAAAAAAGGTCAGTGGGTCTTAGACTGTAGAGAGTAGAAAAAGTACCCAGAAATGTTAATGCCGACTGTAAGGCCATCCTGAGGCTGTCTCGGGGAAACAGATTCAGTAGGCCTGGAATGGGGTCTAGGGACATGCAACTTAAAGTACATGCCTGCTTCCTTTTCTATTGATGTAATTACCCCCAAATTCAGCATCTTAAAAAACAAGGAAACATTTTTGATCTCATGGTTTCTATAAATCAGGAATCTGGCTCCAGGCCTCTGGCGAGGTTGCAGTCAAGTAGTCGGCTGGGCTGCACTGATCTAAAGACTTAACTTGGGTAAAGGATCTGAACGAAGATGAGTGTCCTCATAACATGGCATCTGGCTCCCCAGGAGCAAATGATCCATGAAAGTAAGGCAGAGACCACAAGATCTTTTACGACAAAGCCTCATAAGTCACACTTGTCATGTCTGCAAAATCCTATTGTTTACATAGATGAGTTGAATTCAGTGTGGGAGGAGAGGTCACAAGGGTGACAGGAGACACAATCAGGAGGCCCACCTTGAAGAATAAACATGTTCTTTACACCTCTAGACTGATTTTGATACCAATGGCTCTTGGAGGGCTGGGTGCTGTGGCTCACACCTGTAATCCCAGCAGGTGATTGTGAGGCCAAGGCAGTAGGATGGCTTGAGCTCAGGAGTTTGAGGCCAACCTGGGAAACAGTGAGACCCTGTCTCTACAAACATTTTAAAAGTTAGCTGGGTGTGTTGGCATGTGCCTGTAGTCCAAGCTACTCAGGAGGCTGAGGCAGGAGGATTGCTTGAGCCTGGGAGGTCAAGGCTACAGTAAGTCATAATCCAACCACTGCACTCCAGTCTGGGCAACAAAGTGAGACTCTTTTTAAAAAAAAAGAACCCAAATGACCCTTGGAGAAACACTGGGATGGAGAGAAGAAAAAGTAAGCAAAGTAAGTCAAGGAAGGAAAGAAATTCAGTCGAATAGAAGATGGACCTCAGTGCCAAACAGGACCAAGAAATCAAGATGAGACTGAGAAGAGACCACTGGATTTGGCCTCTAGAACATAGTCTTGACCTTCTAAACTCTAAAACAACACTTCTAGAGAAACACAACTTTTTTAGAAAATGCAACCTATGGTAAGAAATACATTTTACTTCAACACCTGGTACATAGTTCACCCATAGATAGAAACAAACATTTCATGACTTCATATCTACCTCTACTACATGAGAAGCACTCATATTTCTTATTGTACTATAAAGTATGTCTTTTTAAAAAATGCTAGCCAAAGTCCACTAAATTGATGTTGTTGATTGTTAATGCATCCTGAGCTGAAGTTTGAAAAAACAATGTGAACATGTCTAAATAACAAAGATGATGATGATGATGACAAGTACAAGAAGCACATTTTGAGCGTTTATGCTAGGAGTATACACTATCTGTTAAATGTAATGGCACGAATTATCTCATTCATGACAACCCTATACTTCAGTACTACTATCACAACTTTAGATGAAAAAGTTGAAGACTTAAAGAACTTAAGTAAATTGCCCAAGGTCATATGATTCAGAGATCAAAACTATAATTTATTTTAATCTAAGCAATATGACTTCAGAGCTCACATTTTAGAACTCTGCTGTCCAATATGGAGGGCACCAGCCACACATGCCTCTTTTAATTTTAATAAGTTAGAATCAAATAAAATTAAAAGTCTGTTTCCTCAGTCATGTCAGTCACATTTCATGTGCTCAGCAACTTCCTGTGGGCTCCATATTGGATAGCACAGATGCAGAGCATTTCCCTTATCTCAGAAAGTTCTGTTGGACAGCGCTGCCTGGAGAGCTAAACTATAAGGGTCATGGGAGATGGAAGTCACCTGAGCATAGTTGTAAGGAGAGAGAGAAAAGAAGGAAGAGGAGTCAAAATAGGGGATGCAGGAGGCAGCAAGGGCCTAGGGAAGATGGAGGGACAGAATCAGAGTAGGGGGAATGGGCTTTGGCAAGAGACAGGGTCAATTTACACCCTGTGTCAGAAAGAAGGAGACAATGGATGAAGACCCAGCGGAAGGGGAAGTTGAGGAAGTTTGCTTTGATGACCTTGAACTTGTTTAAAATGTAGGGGCTGAGAACAGGAGCAAAGAGTGAGTGCGCAAAGGTGTGGTCAGGGGCTTGAGTCAGATAGAAAAGATTAGAAATCATCCCTGCACTAGGGGCACATATACAAATAGAGGCACTGATACCTACCACTGACTGGCTTAGCAGTGTTAGACACTGGTAATTTTTATTTATTTTTTCTTTATTTTTTTTTTTTTTTTGAGACAGAGTCTCATTCTGTCACTTAGGCTGGAGTGCAGTGGTGCAATCTCTGCTCACTGCAACCTCTGCCTCCCGGGTTCAAGCAACTCTCCTGCCTCAGCCTCCCGAATAGCTGGGATTACAGGTGCCTGCCACCATGCCCCTAGGTAATTTTTGTATTTTTAGTAGAGATGGGGTTTCAGCATGTTGGCCAAGCTGGTCTCGAACTTCTGACCTCAAGTGATCCTCCCACCTCGGCCTCCCAAAGTGCTAGGATTACAGGCGTGAGCCACTGCACCCAACGTTTAGACACTGAATTTTTCTTTCTTTCTTTTTTTTTTTTTTTGAGGCAGAATCTCACTCTGTCACCCAGGCTGGAGTACAGTGGTGCAATCTCGGCTCACTGCAACCTCTGCCTCCTGGGTTCAAATGATTCTCCTACCTCAGCCTCCAGAGTACCTGGGACTACAGGCATGTGCCACCACACCCGGCTAATTTTTTGTGTTTTTAGTAGAGACAGGGTTTCACCGTGTTAGCCAAGATGGTCTCAATCTCCTGACCTCGTGATCCACGTGCCTTGGCCTCCCAAAGTGCTGGGATTACAGGCATGAGCCACTGTGAATTTTTAGTGCAGTCAATCATTTATTTCATTCATTCAACAAATATTTATCAAGTTCCTGGGTGGGAGTGAAAAAAGCAGGTGAGATCCTTTCTCCCGTGGAACTTACTGGAGGATGACTTGGTTAATCAAATCTTCACAGAACTCTCAAGTGTAGGCCTACAATGAACACACCCACCAAGGCGAGAAGCTGCTACTCTAAAGGAGCTGTGAGAGTGTATAGTAGAGGATTTAATCTGTTCAGAGATGGCTTTCCCTGAACCAAGACTTCAAGAAGGAACCTCATTCCATGCAAAGGGGAGAACAGTTAATGACTCTCCCCAGAGGTATGGCCGAGCAGAGACCCAGGTAGGTGGCTGAAGGTGCTTTCAAAAGGTTCTTGTGGACAGAAGTGGTTGCTGAATGCACAGACAGGGCCACCCACAGTTGCTGAATTCTACTCCAGCCCCATGTGTGGGTGGCTTTGAGTGAAAAGAACACTATGAGTTGCCCACTGAAAATTCTTTCATAGTATAATAAACCTGGTCGATGCAGAGGTTGGAATTTAAGTGGGCTGAGGGTGCCCTGCCTTACCTAACATCAGCCAAGGATTCACAGTGCACAGCATATTACAATACATGCACAGTCAGCAGTCACGGCAAACCATCCATCACCAGACTTCTATTGCAGTGCTATATTCCCTTACTTCTAGCTTTCTGAAAAACAAATTTCATTTAAGGTTGAAAACTTCATGCTCAGTTTTAGCAAAAACAGAAAAAATTTTTTAAAGTGGAACTTTAAAAGTTTCACACTTTTTTTTAAAGTTTCAACAAAACACATTTTTTAAAAAAATGAAATTATTCAATGTAATGCCTATGTGATGCTGAGGATTAAAGAACTCCAAATTGGATACGTTATTAAGTGAGACTCTTTCCTCAAGTTTCCACTGGGTCAATGTCTTCCTATGTTTTAACACTACAAACTATTTGTAATAACATTTCAAAAATCAGCAACTTTATCACACCGTTTTGTGTTTCTGTGTCAGTGTTAAGTGATCCAGTAACTGCAGCTCAGTCCTGTTATTTCCCTGTGGAATTGAACTCACTGTCAACTCTAAGCATACTTATTTCGAGTTCTTCCCTTCTTCATAAGAATTGGTTAATTATCATCTCCTGCTTTTAATTGCATGACAGTTACAAATGTGAAAAACATTAAAATCCTAAGATGCAGCAAAACTAGAAGTACTTAAAATACTCTTCTGCTCTCCAGGCTACACGTGATTTTCTCTGGCTGTAATTATTCAGTCCTAGCACAGAAGGCCATCCGGTGTGAGGTTGAGGTGAGGGACCGGGGTCCGATCCTAACTCCACTGCTGACTAATTTTGTGATCTTGAGCAGTTCTTTCTTAGAAAGAACAGTTGGCTCAGAAAGAACAGTTCCTACTTCGCATAGTTGTGGTAGGGTTTGCACATAAAGCACTTCAAGCAGTGCTCTAACACCCGCTCAATATGTATCTGCCATCATTTTTATACATGTAACCTCTCATACACATGGAATATTTGCATTGTGGGTAAGTGATTGTTTCCATGGTAACAACTTTCCTATTTCTAGGCCCTTATCCCACTATTTTATTTTTTTAAAAAAGAAGTTTATAGGCTACAATTTTCACTCTTAGCGCTACATTAGCACGAGTTTTTCATTTCTTGCCCTGGGTGTTTGCATACTTTTTTTTGTTTTGTTTTTACAGTTTTGCGGGCCTGCTATTTTTAATGAGTCCCAATCTCATAGGCTCATGTAGAGAGTGGTCCTGTACTGTATTCTCAGATACTGTTACTTAGGGGAATGTTTTCCTGTGTAGTGAGGAAAAAGTGGAGGTGGGCATAAAATAACAGAAATCCTGTGAAATTGTACTGCAAAATTGATTTTTGAAAATTAATAATTGCTGGGTGAGGTAGCTCATGCTTGTAATCCAAGCACTTTGGGAGGCTGAAGCAGGTGGATCACTTGAGCCTGGGAGTTTGAGAGCAACCTGGACAACATGGTGAAACCCCATCTCTACAAAAAATACAACAATTAGCTGGGCATCATGCTGCATGCCTGTAGTCCTAGCTACTCAAGAGGTTGAGGTGGGAGGATCACTTGAGCCTGGGAGGTTGAAGCTGCAGTGAGCTGAGATCACACCACTGCACTCCCACCTGGTGACAGAGTGAGACTCTGTCTAAAAAAAGGAGTGGGGAGAGAGAGAGAGAAAGAAAATGGGCCAGACACGGTGGCTCATGCCTGTAATCCCAGCACTTTGGAAGGTCAAGGTGGGCAGATCACATGAGGTCAGGAGTTTGAGACCAGCCTGGCCAACATGATGAAAACCCATCTCTACTAAAAATACAAAAATTACCTGGGCATGGTGATGCACACCTATAGTCCCAGCTTCTTGGGAGGCTGAGGCAGGAGAATCACTTGAACCCGGGAGGCGGAGGTTGCAGTGGGCCAAGATTGCGCCACTGCACTCCCGCCTGGGCGACAGAGTGAGACTGTCTCAAAAACAAAACAAAAAGGAAATTAATAATTTACCCTATCATCCAGCCATTAAGGAAAACAAAAACTTTCCACATAAATATTATCCTGTTAGTAAAGGTGGTTTCAAAGCAATACATTTATACAGAATAAAAATTACCTAAATGTTAACAGCAACAAGAAATATGGAATTAATTTCAATAATACATTTAATCTAGTCTAATGCGTTCAAAATACTATCATCTCAACATGTAACCAATATAAAATAAGTATTGAGATACTTTACATTTTTTCATACTGCTTTTGAGATCCAGTGTGTATTTTATACTTACAGCACACATCAATTCAAATTATTCATGCTCAAGGGCACATCTCATGTGTGAGTATGGGCTGCCATATTAGACAGAGTAGCTACAGCTTTTTTCTCCCATTTGTCCCATCCAAGAATTAGACGCTCTGCTAAGAGATCAAATTTGAAGTCACCACGACAACTAACAATCTGTTCTGAGGAAGGGCATGGAACGCATTTCAATTCCACAGATGAATTTGAATTGTGGGGTCAGAGCACATGTTGCCATGTTTTCTAAGTCTCCAACAAATTAGGAGGCCCAGGTCTTCATTTGGCAGAAGGCTCACATTCTAAGGCATCCAGCGAAATACATTTAGGATTTTTTTTTCTGCCAAATAAAAATGATTGTTCTTAGTATCCAGGGAATGCTTGGCAGTGTAGCATTTGCAAAACATCTCTTTCATCTACCCCAGGAAGGAGCTGACTGTAGCTTCCAGCCTGGGATCCTCTGAGGGGTCTCCTTAAGATGCTACAGATTCAGGTGAGGAAGATTTTCTTGGCTCTGACAATGTACCAAGGCTTGGAGCTTCCCCACCAGGCCCCTCAAAGGAAAGGATTTCTCTTTCGAGTTTTGGTGGTTTACTCCAGACATTCTATTTGCTGTTCTGTGTGGGGTTCACTTGTTATTACAACTTCTTTTACCAAATTTCCAAGATTGTTGTCTTCAAGATCACCTAGACTGGAGATCTGCTATCACTGCCACTTGGGTTAGAAACTCTCCTTCTCAATATCAAAGCATCCCAATGACAGGAACCCTCAAACTCTGACCTGTTCCTCCAATCCATCCTTTCCTGTCCCTGGCTATTGCCCTGGTTTACATTTCCTTCTTGCCCACCCAGACTGCTGAACCAGCCTACTAATTGATGATGCACACTGCTGCCAGGATGAGCTTTCTAAAATCTAGATCCCATTGGGTTACTTTCCTGGTTTCAAGACTTTTCTTGACTCCTTGCTGTGATCTATACAGTGGATTTCAACTCTCATAAAAAAGGATTGAAACAGGAGAACCCCAAATTTTTTCAGTGAAGTGTTACAAGGAGCCCCAAGATATAAAACAGATAAAGTCTAAGCTGCCCTGGGTAAAGCAAGGACAAAGGCCTCAGAGCCTGCCCTAAAGTCCTCCAGCCCTGCCCCTCTGGGCCCAATGCAGCTCTGGGGGAATCTTGGAGCGCTTCTGGACACAGCTGGGATGCTGCAGCCCAGTGGGAGGACGTCTATGCTTCCTGGCTTGGCATAGCAGGCACTACAGAATCTGGCCCAGCCCACCTTTCTGGCTTCATCACCTGCCACTTCACTCGCACACACTGCCCATGCCTCTGCTACACAAATCACACATGACCCCAATGTGCCAGGCATTTGAGGCTCCACACTGCAGCCCAAGCAGCTTCCTCGGCCTGGTGTCTTCCTGCGCATTCCTGTCTCGACAATCCTAATTGTCCTTCCAGGTTTCACCCCAGTATCATCCTGTATGGAGCCCTCTCTTATAAACAATTCGGACAGAGCACACCCCCACTCTCCCCTGGGAACTCTGTTAAGGTGAACTATTTAACCACGTACAACATCTGCTACCTAGAACTGTTTCTCTTAGCAACATCATCTTTTTAATCCTGGCCCAGATTATCAATAAATTTGTGTGACATTACGAAGTGAAGACTCTGTCCTTTATTCCATTGTCAGCAGAGGTGAGTGAGCCATACACAATTCCCTGAGGAATCCTGAGAACCTTCAGAGGAAGCAAGAAGTCAAAGAGCCCCAAACTGGAAATCTGAGCCCTTGGGTTCTCATTCTGGCTCCATTCCAAACTAAGTCTTTAAATTCAGCTCTACGCTGCCATGGTTTTAGTGCTCTTGGCATAATGATAATGATTATTCTAATGGCTAATATTTATAAGGCAGCTACCACATGCAGACAGACACTGCTGTAAGCGTTTTTCATGGATTAACTCATTTTTGCTTTACAGAACAAAGGCTGAAGCATTTACTAGATTGAACCCTTTCTCCAGCTGCATTTGGGACTGAAAGAGACTTTACAGGGATGAGGAAACCAAGACATAGGTGAAATGACTGCTCAGGTGACTCAGCTGGTAGCAGAACTGGCTGGTGGCAGGTCTCCTGGTTTTCAGGTGGGTATACTTTCACCCACATAACACTGCTCTGTGGGAGTAGCCTGTGTATTGACCAGAGCCACACCTGTTCCTGCAAAATGTTTTACAAAGCTTCAACAGAGAGATATGACACTCAGCTATCAGTACAACTCAATACATGTAAAAATATTTCCTAACTTCAAAAGTTAAATGATTCCATTCAAATTTGGTTTACTTTTGAAATTACCATCTAGTAAGGGCTATATTCACATAAAATAATTTATTTAACAGGATATAAATGGTGCCAATAAAATCTAGGGTAGAAAACTTCTTATTCCCAGCTATAGACATGCTGGTGAGATCCTAACCAGGCAGAGTGGCTCCTTCCACTGTAGTTAAGGTTGCTACCACATGGCTTCAAGGACATGGTGTGTCCATGACCTTCTGCTGTACATCAGATCATAATTTTCCTAAAAGCATGGCTCAATTTATAGTGCATTCCCCGAGAGGCAGGCAGCACGCTATCATGGAAAGAGAAGTAAATCTGAAGTCAAAACTCCTGCCATTGACCAAGTGACTCTGGGGAAATCAGTTAATATGGCCAAGTCTTAGATTTGTCCAGTGGAAAATATTATCAAGGCTATTGGTCCTTCCTAGCTGGGGTTGCTGTGATGCTTCAAGGAGACGTGAATGAAGAGGATTGGTGTGGGTAAATATTCATTTTTCTTCTTTAAGGAATGGTCATACTTGGAGAATGCTATCCAGAACTGTTTCCTCATTGCAACCCTGCCTTAGTCTCTTCCGGATGCTATTAACAAAATACCACAGATCTGGTGACATATAAATGAATGAAATTTATTTCTCACCATTTTGAAGGCTAAGAAGCCCAAGATCAAGACATCAGATTTGGTGTCTGGTGAGGATCCTCTCCCTGGTTCAGAGATGGCCATCTTTCCACTGTGTCCTCACATGACAGAAGGGATGAGGGAGTTCTCTGGGACTCCTTTTATAAGGGCACTAATCCCACTGATGAGGGCTCCACCTGTATGACCTAATCACCTCCCAAAGGTCCCACCTCCTAAAACCATCACCTTAAGCGTTAGAATTTTAACTTATGAATTTGGGGGAAATACAAACCTTCAGACCATAGCAACCCCAGAGAAGGGAAGTGACTTAGCCAGGATCCACAGTATGGTGTGAACATGACAGAGCTTGGAGTCACCCCTTTCTAGCACTCTATCCTTTACTTAAACTATTTTAAGATTACATTAATTGCATTATTTCCTTAAGCTAGAAATCTGCAGAAATATTTGTAAATTCATATATTACTTTAAGTCTTAACACTTTGTTTTTGAGACAAAGTCTCACTCTATTGCCCAGACTGGGGTGCAGTGACATAATCATGGCTCACTGCAGCCTCAAATTCCTGGACTCAAGCAATCCTTCCACCTCAGCCTCCAGAATAGCTGGAGGCTATTATTGCACACACATGTTTAGCTAATATTTAAAATGTTTATATAGAGGCAGAGTCTCTCTATGTTGCCCAGACTGGTCTAAGTCCAGGGCTCAAGGGATCCTCCTGCCTTGCCTTCCCCACATGCTAGGATTACAGGCATGAGCCACCACCCAACCCAATTCTTAAAACTTTTAACTGACGCTTAGCATGGCACCAAAATGATATTTATTGAATGTATTCTGGTGCCAACCTCTGGATGCGTCATTTCGTCTGACCCTCACAACAGTCCTGCAACGCTGGTATGATGAGGCCCGGCTTCCCACTCCATCTTGCTGGAACTGGAGGTCGTGGAAACTTAAGGAATTTGCCCAAGAGCCCATGAGTGAAGAGTGGTAGAGGAGATTCAAATTCTTTTTCTCTACCAGATCCAGTGCTTTTCCCATTAGCCAAGGGTGCCTCAACAAGGAACAAGAATCCCACAAAATTCGAGGAAAAGGGGGAAAAACGTGATTTCAACATGGTGTTCACTGATGCTATTTCAGAAGTGTGCACGCAGCATTCATATTTTGACAAAAGCAGTAATTACCATATTAGAAAATAGAGTCGTCTTCTTCCTTTTCTAAAAATCTTTAAAAGTTAACATTAAAGCATACTTTGGGCTTGCTAATTTAAAACGGCAAATGGATGGTGTCGCGTATTAATGTGCGTCCACAGCCGCTCTATTTGACCACGTTGCGGAGGTACACACGTGCAGGACGGTGATTCTGAAGCTGAGGGTATCTCCTCCCTGAAACTTTACCTCGGCCCTTCTCCCCACCCCTTTTATTCTGAGGGTGACGCCTTCACCCGGGCTCTCTTAAAATCCTGCTGTTTGTGAGCAAATGTGAGTTCAAATTTCTCCCTGAAACACTGGTGGGGGGTCACTATGCACCCTCATCTTTAAATGTCATCCTGATTTCCTACATATTCCCTCCTCCAACCTGCAACCCCCTTCTCCCCCACCCGACCACCACCACCACCCCCATCCCCAGCCTCCTGTCCTTCCCATTCCAGGTGCTCCGGGTGCTAGCAAAGCTGGGGTGGGCGGCGCCGGGCAAGGGCTGAAGACTGCGGGGACCCAGCTGCCAGGCGCATTGTGAAGTGGCGGGAGCGTCACAGGCGATCCCGACTTCGGGACCGGGGGGCGGGGCGGGTGTCTGCAGCGTCCTCTGGAGGTCTCAGACCCCTTGCGCAGACTCTGCGCGTGCCCAGAGGGAGGGATGGCAGACTTCAGCCACTTCTCCCAGCCGCCCTACCGGGACCTCTGGGAACCCCCGCGGCCCGGCGGAGACCGAGAGTCCACGCAGCGGCTGGGCGGGCAGAGGTCCGGAGCCGACTCCCCAGCGTGCTCCCGGGCCGAGACTACGGGTGCGGAGAGCCAAGCTGGGGCGTGCTGGCTGCACCCGCACTGTTCGTTCACGCCGCGGCCTCACAGGCGCGGGTGCTCAGACTCACCGCGGGGCAGCCGAAGCCTGAGCGATGTGGCCCGCAGGCCCCTGGATCGCTCCAGGAAGCACGGGCTCCGCAGCAGGCGCCTGGAAGATGCCTGGGGAGAGACAGGAACCAAGCCCCGCCCGGCTTGGCAGCCGCAGACCCAGCTGCCACCCCAGCGGCCGCAGCCATGCCCGCATTACCCACTGGCCCAGGGAGACTCGCCCCCGCCTTACTCCGGAGGAGCTGGCACTCCCCTGAGTGGCACATTCAGGGTAGAAAAGGCACAGGGTGGAGACCAGTGGGCAGTGCCGCTCGGCAGACATCTAGGTCGCTGGTCCCCTTCATCAGTTCCCTCGGAGCGGTCTTCTGTGCCCTCGCAAAAGTTCAGGAGGCACTCAGCCTGCGTGTGCGCCCAAAAGAGAGACAGCAGCGACCAGGTTGAGTCATTAGCCAGCCGGGACTCCCAGCCCTCGGCCTCTAGCAAAGAGATGCGGCGCCCCCACACCCAGGTCCTGAAGAGCAAGCTGGAAGAGGCAGTGGTGTCCTCCCAGGACCAGCAGATTGTGGCCCTCGTGTTGACCCGTCTCAAGAAGGCCCAGAGGATGCGGGAGCTGCAGCAGCAGGCGGCTGAGGTCTGGGAGGAGCTGAAGCGCTCGGATCAGAAGGTCCAGATGACCCTGGAGCGGGAACGCCGGCTGCTGCTGCAGCAGAGCCAGGAGCAGTGGCAGGAGAAGGAGCAGCGCAAGACCCTCCAAAGCCCTGAGCAGCGCTGCCGGCGGCGGGACAGCCAGAGGAAGAACATGCCCATGGGGGAAAGCCGGTGGAAGGAGCAAACAGAGGACCAGGAAAGCCCGCGCCAGGAGAAGCTGGAGAAGGCGCGCGCCCAGGCAGAGCACCGAAAGCAGTGCCAGGTGCGGCGCCTGCGGGAGCAGGAGAAGATGCTACGGAACCTCCGAGAGCAACACACCCTGCAGCTACAGAGGAGGCTGGTGGAGGCCTGTCGCAAGAGGCATCTGCATGCCGTGGAGGGACAGAAGAAGGTCCAGGACACCAACCTGAGCTCTCTCATCAATTACCAGGCCCGGAAGGTCCTCATGGACTGCCAGGCCAAGGCTGAGGAGCTCCTTAGGCAGCTGTCCCTGGAACAAAGTTTCCAGCGGTCCCAAGAGATACACCAGGGCCGGATGAAGGAGCGGCACCGCGAGCTGAGGGAGAAGGCCCAGAAGGAGGAAGAGCAGTTGCAGCAGGCCAGGTGGCGTGCAGGGGAGTCAGAGGAGCAGAGGAAGATGCGCAAAAGGATTCTGGTGGAGCTGGCAGATGAGAAGATCCGACAGGCCAGGAATCACGTGCACAAGACCACTAGGGACAAGGTGCAGCACCTCCGGGAGCTCAGCCACCTGAGGGAGAAAAACCACCACATCCTGAAACTGAAAGCCGAGAAGGAGGAAAAGTGCCACATTGACGGCATCAAGGAGGCCATTAAGAAAAAGGAGCAGAGGGTGCGGCACATTACCCAAGGGAAAGACCCAAACTTCCAGGAGTTCCAGAAGCTCCCTCAGGCCTCCAGGAGAGAGGAGAGAGCGCCTCCCAACAGCTGCCTTGATCAGATAGTACTAGAGGCCCAGCTCCGTGCCTGTCAGCAGAACAGGGATTACTGAGAACCAAGGACGCCTGACTTACAGCGCCAGCCAGAAGGAGATGTGGCAATGTGATTCCTTTTGTAATCTGATTATAATTGAACATTGATTTTTATAAAAGCATATAAAATAGCTGCAAGTTCCTCTCATGAACTGGTTTATTGATTCACTTGGATAGTTTAGAGGGTCGGGGAGAAAATTTTGGGAATTTCTATGAAAATGACTTGGCTTTGTGAATTTCGATTTGAATACAAAATATTCATTTAGCTCTCAAGTAATCTGAGAAACACACAACAGGCACATTTTGGAGACACCAGAGAAAAACCTATAATTAGGGATACAGTTCTGTGACATGTCTTAAGTCTTTTCCTGTCCCAGAACTTATGAAAGGGTGAAGTATAAAGTATCCATCATAAGAAATCTCCAAGACAAAAAGAAATTTTAAAAAGGGTGAAGTGGGAGGATTCCTGTGAACGAGTAGATTTGGGAACCCTGCATACTATATCTTCTCTTGGGAGTTCATAATGCACTTTAAAATTTTAAAGACATGCAGTAAAGAAACTTAATGTTTAATGCCCCCCACCCCTTTTTTTTCTCAGATAATTTTATGGAATTGATGTTCTGTGAAACATTTTTGAAAATGGCAGTCTATAGTTCTTATCTGATTATGAACTTCTTTGGCCTTCCCTCCCTGTATTGATAGGAAGTATTTATAATTCCATCAGCACTATTTCTTGACTGTTCCACCACAGCCACGCCATCTGATATAGTTTGGCTGTGTCCCCACCCAAATCTCATCTTGAGCTATATAGCTCCCATAATTCCCACGTGTTGTAGGAGAGGCCTTGGGAGATAATTGAATCATGGGGGTGGGGGTTTCCCCCATACTGTTCTGATGATAGTGAATAAGTCTAAAGAGATCTGATTGTTTCAATAGGGGAAACCCTTTTCACTTGATTCTCATTCTCTCTTGTCTTTCACCTTCCACCATGATTGTAAGGCCTCCCTAGCCACATGGAATGAGTCCATTAAATCTCTTTTTCTGTATAAATTACCCACTCTTGGGTATGTGTTTATCAGCAGCGTGAAAACAGACTAATACATCTTCTAAGAGCTCATTGGAATCTATTTGGTCTGCTTCTTTTTTTGGTCAGTCCTATCCAGTCTTACAGAATAAAATTCTACTGGAATCCTTCTCTTCTCCTCTATTTCTCCTCTGTCTCTTTTGAAGGAGGTATGTGATGTCATTCTGTCTACCCACATTGTGTCTAATTAACCTAACCAGGCCCTGAGTCAATGACTAAGCATGACTCAGTAATATGACATTTTAAAAATAAGGAGCCAAAAGTTAAATAGAAATTAACCCATCATATCTCAGAGTCTTTATTGAACTCTCTAAATGTTTTCTTTAAAAAGCCCCTAGTGTCACATTAGAGACAGAGAGAGAGAGAGAGAGAAATAGAATAAGCTCCATTGGGAGATTTATATCTTATTAGTAATTCTAAAACAACATTAAAGGTAACCTGACAAAGGATTTTGTGCAAAGGTCAGTTTGAGGTCCACTTTCTTGGCTCTTATCATGGAAACCAGGCCCTCTTCCCCATTCCATTTTCTTCCCTTGCCCCAGATCACTTCTGCCTGGTATCCCCAAAGAGGCCTACGGTAGGACCCTTATTCTTCTCCTCAAAAATGTTCAGGGATAGCTGCCTTGCTCAAAATGGAAGGGCTCACATATCGTCCCTAGTTTCCAACCTTATTCTCTTACCCTTGCCCAAGTTAATCCTCTGTTCAAGCCAAATGCCATGTGCAACCCAAGTATTCAAGAGTAATGCTTAAGACATTTCAGACAGACTTTGTTATGAATCCTAGCTCTTCCTCTTGATACAGTTGTGTGAAGCTGGAGAAGTTACCTTTTTGAGCCTGTTTTCTTGTTTGTAAAATGGAAAATAATTCGCACTTCAAAGGCAGGTTGCAAAGGACGATTAAAAACTACTCCACGTAAAGTGTTCGGCGCAGTGCCCAGAACCTGATACATACCCTGTAGTTAAACACTGTGGGGTGTTTTGGTTAATAACCCTGACCTTGCACCTGTGTCAGTTCCATTCTCCCTACTTTGGTGCCTTTTCTCCAGCTACCCCCTTCCACCATATCCATGCCTGGGTTTTCTCCGCTTAGTTCACATTCTATCTCTTCCCTGGCTGTGCCATCTTGACATCACTCTTCACTGACAAACTGCATGGCCCATGGAGTACTTAGCAGTTACCGCTTGTATGGCATACCTATTTTGCAATCCACATCTTGGCTTCCTAACTAACCTACATGCTACTTGAAGCCAGGATCAGTGTCTTAGACTTCTTTATACTGTACTTAACATGGTGTTCAATACATAGTCAAAATAAAGGCCATAAAACAGGATGTTTTGACTTCACCTCTATAACCCATGCGTTTTTCCCGAATGTTCTTTGCTTTTTGCTCCAAGAAATAAATACAGACTTGTATTTTTTCCAATTCATTCTGAATATTACTGGTAGAACTAATCTATACAAAATGAATTTAACAGAAATGGAGTAGACTTACTTTTTCTTATTTTTCCCTTAAGTACAACCAAAAGCCCTCAACATCATATATAAAACAAACATGAGAACACTGAAAGGTGGAGAGATGACAGACCAGCTAGGGACCTCAGGACCCAAGGAGCCACACAGTGGTAAATTTCCTGGGCTTTTTTTTTTTTTTTTTTGCCTCATATATCCCAGACCAGGAGCCAAAGAAAGGAATAACCCCAAGATACCAAGTGCAGACAAAAAAGCCCCAACACAAATCAGCTCTTTCCAGTCAAAGGACCAACAAAGGGCAGTCTAACAAGAAAAATAATTCAGACAATAACCACTTTACTCCAACAAACTCCACCCTTACCCATGCCAGCAAAGACTGAGGGAGGAACCTAGACTTTTACCCTCACAAACTGAAACAAGGAGTTCCCTCTTCCTGCCCTAGCAATGCCAGCAGAGACCACAGGGGAGCCCAGACTTTCAACCACTGCCTCCCCAGGCATCTCTCCACACCTCCACGCTAGATGGTGTCAAAGGAAGATGAGTGGAATTAGGACTTCTATCAGCATCCAGCAGGAACAAGGTTGAATACCCCTTTTTTGGCCCCCAACCCCTGCCACCCTGTAAAGGCCACATAGGAAGAAGTAATGAGGCATTCCTACACCCCCCAGCCAGGGAGGTATCGGTAGAGGCCTGAAGGGAAGCCAAGACTCCCACCCCCACCAGCAGTAATAAAAGTACACACACACACACCTCAGGTGACAATGGAAGTTGAGTAGGGGCCTGGATTTCTGTCCCCAGCTGGTAGCAATAAGGCAGTGGTCCCCTTTCTCTTCTGGAGTGGTGTCAAAGGAAGCCAGATAAAACAGAAGGTTTAAATAAGTTCTAGTCTTATAATACTCAAGATGTCTAGGTTTCAACTGAGAATCACGCTTTATACCAAGAATCAAGGATACTTCAAACTGAATGAAAAGATAATCAATAGATGCCAACATGAGAACAAATGTTAGACTTACCTTAAAAAGAATTTAAAGCCACCATAATAAAAATGTCTCAACAAGCAATTGTGAACACATTGAAACAAACAAAAAAGAAAATTTCTGCAAATAGATAGAAAGTCTCAGCAAATAAAAAAGAAGTATAAAGAACACTGAAATGAAAATTTTAGAACTGGCAAATACAATAACAAAAATCAAAAGCTCAGTGGATGGACTCAACAACTGAATAAAGGAAAAAAGGAGAGAATCCATGAACTGGAAGACAGAACAATAAAAGTTACCCAAACAGAGAAACAAAATGTATTGGGAAAATAATGAGTAGAGTCTTATGGGCCTATGTGACTATAACAAAAGATCTAACATTCATGGTATGGGAATCCAGGAGAAAGGTACAATAAGGAGAAGGCTGGAAAAGTACTCAAGGAAACAATGGCTGAAAACTTTTCAAATGTGATAAAGTATGAAATGATAAACCCATAGAAATCCATAAGATACAACATAAACTTCTAAAACTAAAGACAAAGAAATTATTGATCAAGAGAGTGAGAAAATAAGCCATAAACTGAGAGAATATTTGCAAAAGAGTGATTATATTAAAATTAAATAAAGTGAGGGGCGGAGCAAGATGGCCGAATAGGAACAGCTCCAGTCTCCAACTCCCAGCGCGAGTAACACAGAAGACCGGTGATTTCTGCATTTTCAACTGAGGTACTGGGGTCATCTCTCTAGGGAGTGCCGGACAATCGGTGCTGGTCAGCTGCTGCAGCCTGACCAGCGTGAGCTGAAGCAGGGCGAGGCATCGCCTCACCTGGAAGCGCAAGGGGGAAGGAAATCCGTTTTCCTAGCCAGGGGAACTGAGACACATAACACCTGGAAAATCGCGTAACTCCCACCCCAATACTGCGCTTTAAGGAAACAGGCACACCAGGAGAATATATCCCACACCTGGCCGGAGGGTCCCACGCCCACGGAGCCTCCCTCACTGCTAACACAGCAGTCTGCAGCGATCTATCCGCAAGGTAGCAGCGAGGCTGGGGGAGGGGCGCCCGCCATTGCTGAGGCTTAAGTAGGTAAACAAAGCCGCTGGGAAGCTCGAACTGGGTGGAGCTCACAGCAGCTCAAGGAAACCTGCCTGTCTCTGTAGACTCCACCTCTGGGGACAGCCCACAGCTGAGGTCCAATAGGGAAAGCAGCGGGGGCGGTGCAGAGGCGAACGACTCTGTCTGACAGCTTTGGGGAGAGCCGTGGATCTCCCAATGCGGAGGTTGAGATCCGAGAACGGACAGACTGCCTGCTCAGGTGGGTCCCTGACCCCTGAGTAGCCTAGCTGGGAGACATCCCCCACTAGGGGCAGTCTGACACCCCACACCTCACAGGGTGGAGTCATCCCTGAGAGGAAACTTCCAAAGGAAGAATCAGACAGGTACACTCGCTGCTCAGCAATATTCTATCTTTGGCAACCTCTGCTGCTGATACCCAGGCAAACAGGGTCTGGAGTGGACCTCAAGCAATCTCCAACAGACCAACAGACAGTCCTTCTGACTGTCAGACGGAAAACTATCAAACAGGAAGGACACCTATACCAAAACCCCATCAGTACGTCACCATCATCAAAGACCAGAGACAGATAAAACCACAAAGATGGGGAAAAAGCAGGGCAGAAAAGCTGGAAATTCAAAAAATAAGAGCGCATCTCCCCCTGCAAAGGAGCGCAGCCCATCGCCAGCAACGGATCAAAGCTGGTCAGAGAATGACTTTGACGAGATGAGAGAAGAAGGCTTCAGTCCATCAAACTTCTCAGAGCTAAAGGAGGAATTACGTACCCAGCGCAAAGAAACTAAAAATCTTGAAAAAAAAGTGGAAGAATTGACAGCTAGACTAATTAATGCAGAGAAGATCATAAACGAAATGACAGAGATGAAAACCATGACACGAGAAATACGTGACAAATGCACAAGCTTCAGTAACCGACTCGATCAACTGGAAGAAAGAGTATCAGCGATTGAGGATCAAATGAATGAAATGAAGCGAGAAGAGAAACCAAAAGAAAAAAGAAGAAAAAGAAATGAACAAAGCCTGCAAGAAGTATGGGATTATGTAAAAAGACCAAATCTACGTCTGATTGGGGTGCCTGAAAGTGAGGGGGAAAATGGAACCAAGTTGGAAAACACTCTTCAGGATATCATCCAGGAGAACTTCCCCAACCTAGTAGGGCAGGCCAACATTCAAATTCAGGAAATACAGAGAACGCCACAAAGATACTCCTCCAGAAGAGCAACTCCAAGACACATAATTGCCAGATTCACCAAAGTTGAAATGAAGGAAAAAATCTTAAGGGCAGCCAGAGAGAAAGGTCGGGTTACCCACAAAGGGAAGCCCATCAGACTAACAGCAGATCTCTCGGCAGAAACTCTACAAGCCAGAAGAGAGTGGGGGCCAATATTCAACGTTCTTAAAGAAAAGAATTTTCAACCCAGAATTTCATATCCAGCCAAACTAAGTTTCATCAGTGAAGGAGAAATAAAATCCTTTACAGATAAGCAAATGCTTAGAGATTTTGTCACCACCAGGCCTGCCTTACAAGAGACCCTGAAGGAAGCCCTAAACATGGAAAGGAACAACCGGTACCAGCCATTGCAAAAACATGCCAAAATGTAAAGACCATCGAGGCTAGGAAGAAACTGCATCAACTAATGAGCAAAATAACCAGTTAATATCATAATGACAGGATCAAGTTCACACATAACAATATTAACCTTAAATGTAAATGGACTAAATGCTCCAATTAAAAGACACAGACTGGCAAACTGGATAAAGAGTCAAGACCCATCAGTCTGCTGTATTCAGGAGACCCATCTCACATGCAGAGACATACATAGGCTCAAAATAAAGGGATGGAGAAAGATCTACCAAGCAAATGGAGAACAAAAAAAAGCAGGGGTTGCAATCCTAGTCTCTGATAAAACAGACTTTAAACCATCAAAGATCAAAAGAGACAAAGAAGGCCATTACATAATGGTAAAGGGATCAATTCAACAGGAAGAGCTAACTCTCCTAAATATATATGCACCCAATACAGGAGCACCCAGATTCATAAAGCAAGTCCTTAGAGACCTACAAAGAGACTTAGACTCCCATACAATAATAATGGGAGATTTCAACACTCCACTGTCAACATTAGACAGATCAACGAGACAGAAAGTTAACAAGGATATCCAGGAATTGAACTCATCTCTGCACCAAGCGGACCTAATAGACATCTATAGAACTCTCCACCCCAAATCAACAGAATATACATTCTTCTCAGCACCACATCGCACTTATTCCAAAATTGACCACATAATGGAAGTAAAGCACTCCTCAGCAAATGTACAAGAACAGAAATTATAACAAACTGTCTCTCAGACCACAGTGCAATCAAACTAGAACTCAGGACTAAGAAACTCAATCAAAACCGCTCAACTACATGGAAACTGAACAACCTGCTCCTGAATGACTACTGGGTACATAACGAAATGAAAGCAGAAATAAAGATGTTCTTTGAAACCAATGAGAACAAAGATACAACATACCAGAATCTCTGGGACACATTTAAAGCAGTGTGTAGAGGGAAATTTATAGCACTAAATGCCCACAAGAGAAAGCAGGAAAGATCTAAAATTGACACTTTAACATCACAATTAAAAGAACTAGAGAGGCAAGAGCAAACACATTCAAAAGCTAGCAGAAGGCAAGAAATAACTAAGATCAGAGCAGAACTGAAGGAGATAGAGTCACAAAAAACCCTCCAAAAAATCAATGAATCCAGGAGTTGGTTTTTTGAAAAGATCAACAAAATTGACAGACCGCTAGCAAGACTAATAAAGAAGAAAAGAGAGAGGAATCAAATAGACGCAATAAAAAATGATAAAGGGGATATCACCACCGACCCCACAGAAATACAAACAACCATCAGAGAATACTATAAATGCCTCTACGCAAATCGACTAGAAAATCTAGAAGAAATGGATAATTTCCTGGACACTTACACTCTCCCAAGACTGAACCAGGAAGAAGTTGAATCCCTGAATAGACCAATAACAGGCTCTGAAATTGAGGCAACAATTAATAGCCTACCCACGAAAAAAAGTCCAGGACCAGATGGATTCACAGCTGAATTCTACCAGAGGTACAAGGAGGAGCTGGTACCATTCCTTCTGAAACTATTCCAATCAATAGAAAAAGAGGGAATCCTCCCTACCTCATTTTATGAGGCCAACATCATCCTGATACCAAAGCCTGGCAGAGACACAACAAAAAAAGAGAATTTTAGACCAATATCCCTGATGAACATCGATGCAAAAATCTCAATAAAATACTGGCAAACCGGATTCAGCAGCACATCAAAAAGCTTATCCACCATGATCAAGTGGGCTTCATCCCTGGGATGCAAGGCTGGTTCAACATTTGCAAATCAATAAACGTAATCCAGCATATAAACAGAACCAAAGACAAGAACCACATGATTATCTCAATAGATGCAGAAAAGGCTTTTGACAAAATTCAACAGCCCTTTATGCTAAAAACGCTCAATAAATTCGGTATTGATGGAACGTACCTCAAAATAATAAGAGCTATTTATGACAAACCCACAGCTAATATCATACTGAATGGGCAAAAACTGGAAAAATTCCCTTTGAAAACTGGCACAAGACAGGGATGCCCTCTCTCACCACTCCTATTCAACATAGTGTTGGAAGTTCTGGCTAGGGCAATCAGGCAAGAGAAAGAAATCAAGGGTATCCAGTTAGGAAAAGAAGAAGTCAAATTGTCCCTGTTTGCAGATGACATGATTGTATATTTAGAAAAACCCATCGTCTCAGCCCAAAATCTCCTTAAGCTGATAAGCAACTTCAGCAAAGTCTCAGGATACAAAATTAATGTGCAAAAATCACAAGCATTCTTATACACCAGTAACAGACAAGCAGAGAGCCAAATCAGGAATGAACTTCCATTCACAATTGCTTCAAAGAGAATAAAATACCTAGGAATCCAGCTTACAAGGGATGTAAGGACCTCTTCAAGGAGAACTACAACCACTGCTCAGTGAAATCAAAGAGGACACAAACAAATGGAAGAACATACCATGCTCATGGATAGGAAGAATCAATATCGTGAAAATGGCCATACTGCCCAAGGTTATTTATAGATTCAATGCCATCCCCATCAAGCTACCAATGAGTTTCTTCACAGAATTGGAAAAAACTGCTTTAAAGTTCATATGGAACCAAAAAAGAGCCCGCATTGCCAAGACAATCCTAAGTCAAAAGGACAAAGCTGGAGGCGTCACGCTACCTGACTTCAAACTATACTACAAGGCTACAGTAACCAAAACAGCATGGTACTGGTACCACAACAGAGAAATAGACCAGTGGAACAGAACAGAGTCCTCAGAAATAATACCACACATCTACAGCCATCTGATCTTTGACAAACCTGACAAAAACAAGAAATGGGGAAAGGATTCCCTATTTAATAAATGGTGCTGGGAAAATTGGCTAGCCACAAGTAGAAAGCTGAAACTGGATCCTTTCCTTACCCCTTATACGAAAATTAATTCAAGATGGATTAGAGACTTAAATGTTAGACCTAATACCATAAAAACCCTAGAAGAAAATCTAGGTAGTACCATTCAGGACATAGGCATGGGCAAGGACTTCATGTCTAAAACACCAAAAGCAACGGCAGCAAAAGCCAAAATTGACATATGGGATCTCATTAAACTAAAGAGCTTTTGCACAGCAAAAGAAACTACCATCAGAGTGAACAGGCAACCTACAGAATGGGAGAAAATTTTTGCAACCTACTCATCTGACAAAGGGCTAATATCCAGAATCTACAAAGAACTCAAACAAATATACAAGAAAAAAACAAACAACCCCATCAAAAAGTGGGGAAAGGATATGAACAGACATTTCTCAAAAGAAGACATCCATACAGCCAACAGACACATGAAAAAATGCTCGTCATCACTCGCCATCAGAGAAATGCAAATCAAAACCACAATGAGATACCATCTCACACCAGTTAGAATGGCAATCATTAAGAAGTCAGGAAACAATAGATGTTGGAGAGGATGTGGAGAAATAGGAACACTTTTACACTGTTGGTGGGATTGTAAACTAGTTCAACCATTATGGAAAACAGTATGGCGATTCCTCAAGGATCTAGAACTAGATGTACCATATGACCCAGCCATCCCACTACTGGGTATATACCCAAAGGATTATAAATTACTCTACTACAAAGACACATGCACACGTATGTTTATTGCGGCACTATTCACAATAGCAAAGACTTGGAATCAACCCAAATGTCCATCTGTGACAGACTGGATTAAGAAAATGTGGCACATATACACCATGGAATACTATGCAGCCATCAAAAGGATGAGTTTGCGTCCTTTGTAGGGACATGGATGCAGCTGGAAACCATCATTCTTAGCAAACTATCACAAGAAGAGAAACCAAACACCGCATGTTCTCACTCATAGGTGGGAACTGAACAATGAGATCACTTGGACTCGGGAAGGGGAACATCACACACTGGGGCCTATCATGGGGAGGGGGGAGGAGGGAGGGATTGCATTGGGGAGTTATACATGATATAAACGTTATGCACATGTACCCTAGAACTTAAAGTATAATAAAAAATAAAAAATAAAAAAATTAAAAAAATAAAATAAAATAAAATAAAATTAAATAAAGTATACTTCAGAGCAAAGAAAACTACCAGAAACAGACAGGAATATTGTAAATGTATAATAGGGTCAATCCACCAAGAAGACATAGCAATTCTAGACGTGTATCCAACAACAGAGCTACAAAACATGTGAAGCAAAAACTAATAGAACTGTAGCTGGGCACGCTGGCATGTGCCTGTGGTTCCAGCTACTCAGGAGGCTGACGTGGGAGGATCACTTGAGTCTGAGAGGCAGAGATCACAAAGTGAGGCAAGATCATGCCACTGCAATCCAGCCTGGGTGGCAGAGTGAGACCCCATCTCAAAAAAAATTAAATCAATAAAAGAAAAAATAACTAATAGAACTGGAAATACAAGTAGATAAATCCACAATTATAGCTGAAGATTTCAATAAGCAGAAAATCACCAAGGATGCAGAAGAATACAAAACCACTATCAACTAACAAGATCTAATCAACATTTACAGAAGACTCAAGCAACAGTAGAATATGCATTTTTTTCCAGGCCATGGAACATATACAAAGATAGAACATATCCTGGGCCATGAAACAAGCTCAACACATTTTTAAAAACTGAAATCATACAAAATGTGTTCTCCAATCACAATAGAATCAAAATTATAAATAAATAACAAAAGAAGAAAACATCTAGTGCTTGGAAATTAAACACTTCTAAATAATCCATAAATCAAACTGGAAGTCTCAAGGAAAATAAAAAATTCACATTGAACCGAATGAAAAATAAAATGTCAAATTCATGAGACACAACTAAAGCAGTGTTGTGAGGGAAATTTATAGCATTAAGTGCGTACTTTAGAAAAGAGGAAAGGTCTCAAAGCAATCAAGGTTCTTCCACTTAAGAACCTTGAGCAAAATAAACCCAAGGCAAGCAGAAGAAAGAAAATAATAAAGAGCAGAAAACAAAGCAAAAATAAAAAACAATAGAGAAAATTGGTGAAACAAAGATCCGGTTCTTTGAAAATTTCAATAAAATTGACAACCCTCTAGAAAAACTGAAGAAGAAAAAAAGGATGACACAAATTACCAATACAATGAGCAAAACAGGTATATCACTAACGACCCTGCAGACATCAAAAGGATAATAAGGAAATACCATGAACAACTTTACACACATAAATTTGACAACTTATGTGAATGGACCAAACACAAATTACCACAACTCACCCAATATGAAATAGATCATTGAATATTCCCACAACTATTAATAAAATTAAATTCACAATTTAAAAACTCCCTCCAAAAATCTCTAGCCCAAGAGCACTTTCCAATTCATTTCAGGAAGCTAGTATTACCCTAATTCCAAGCCAGGCAAAGAATGAATGAAATAAACAAAAACTACAAATTAATGTCCTTCATGAATATAAACATGAAATCCCTAATAAAACATTAGCAAATTGCATTCAACAATATACAAAAAGAATTATATGCCACAATCAAGTGGAGTTGATTCCAAGAATTCAATTTAGATTCCAAATTCAATATTCTAAAATCAATCATCATATTAATAAGCCACGATATTAACAAGCTAAAAAAGAAAAATCACATGAACATATCAATTGATGCAGAAAAAGCATATGATAAAACTCAGCACCCATTCATGGATAATACTTTCAGAAAAGTAAGAATAGAAGGAAACTTTCTCAGCTTGATAAAGAGTATCTACAAAAGAAAAAAAGAAAAGAAAAGAAAAAGAGAACAAAACAAACACCTGCAGCAAACATCATACCTAATAGTGAAAGCCTGAATGCTTTCCCCGAAAAATTATAAACAAGGCAAGGACTTTGATACTCACCACTCTTGTTCAACATAGGGCTGGAAGGCAAGAAAAGGAAATAAAACCCATACATATTAATAAGAAAGAAATAAAACTACCTCATTTGCAAATAATAGGATGGCTTATGTAGAAAATGTTAAGGCAGCTACATAAACCTTCTAGAATGAATGAGTTCAGCAAGGTAGAAAGATACAAGATCAACATTTAAAAAATCAATAGTATTTATATATATTATCAATGAACATATGTTGCCAAAATTTTGAAATACAATACCATTTGCAATCACTAAAAAAAAGAAATACCTAGATGTAAACCTAAGAATATATATATATATATATATATATGTCTTGTCTGCTGAAAATGATAAAATGCTGCTGAAAGAAATAAAAGACCTTAATAAATGGAGAAACACACTGTTCGTAGATCAGAAGACTACGTATAGAAGATCAACATAATAAACATGTCAGTTTCCCCCAAACTAACACACAGATTTATTGCAATTTCTATCAAAATCCCAGCCAGATTTTTATAAATATAGAAGATTCTTCTAAAATATATCTGAAAAAGCAAAGGAACTAGAATAGTTAAAACAATTTTGAAAAAGAAAAGTGGGAGGAATTTTATGACTTTTTCTATAGCTACCATAATCAAGACTGTGTGGTACTGGTAAAGGGACACATACATCAGAGGAACATAAAAGAGAAACCAGAAATAGACCCATGTAAATGTGTCTGATTAATTTTCAACAAAGATGCAAAAGCAATTTGATGGAGAGAGATAACCTGTTCAACAAATGATGCTGGAACAAGTGGATATCTCTGAGGTGGGGGGAAGCACAGGGGAAGTCTCATATCTTATACAAAAATGAACTCAAAATGGATCATGGACTTACATGTAAATTGTAGTACCACAAAACTTTTAGAAAAAAATACAATAACATCTTCAGGATCCAGAGTTAGGCAAAAAGTTCTTAAACTTGACACGGAAAGTTCAATCGACTTAAAAAAAACCTGATAAATCGGACGTTATGAGAATTAAAAATGTTTACTCCGTGAAAGACTCTGTTAAAAGGATAAAATGACAAGCTGCAGTGTGGGAAAATGCAAATGAAAACCACAGTGTAATATCACTATTCACCTGTCAGAATGGCTAAAATAAGAAATAGTGACAACACCAATTGCTGACAAGAATGCAGAGAAACTGGATCACTCATGCATTGCTGATGAGAATGTAAAGTGGTACAGCCACTCTGGGAAACAGTGTAGCAGTTTCTCATACAACCCAGTGATAGGACTTGTGAGCATTATCCCAGAGAAATTAAGACTTACATTCTCACAAAAACCTGTACGTAAATATATGTAACAGCTTTATTTGTAATAGCCAAAAACAGGGTTAAACTAGGTGTCCTTCAATTGCTGAAGGTTAAACAAACTGTAGTACATCCAGACCATGGAATACCACTCAGCAATAAAAAGACACCAACTTTTTTTTTTTTTTTTTTGACAGAGTTTCGCTCTTGTTGCCAAGGCTGGAGTGCAATGGTGCGGGCTCGGCTCACTGCAACCTCTGCCTCCCGGGTTCAAGCAATTCTCCTGCCTCAGCCTCCCAAGTAGCTGGGATTACAAACTCCCACCACCATGCCAGGCTAATTTTTGTATTTTTAGTAGAGATGGGGTTTTGCTGTGTTTGCCAGGCTGGTCTCGAACTCCTGACCTCAGGTGATCCGCCCACCTCGGCCTCCCAAAGTGCTGGGATTACAGGTGTGAGCCACCACACCTGGCCCCAAATACTGATTCATCCAATAGCTTAGATAAATCTCCAGAGAATTATGCTGAGGAAAAAAAAAAAAGTCAATCCCAAAAGTTACATAATGTGTGATTCTAGTTATATAGTTATATAGCATTATTGAAATAACAAAATTGCAGAGAACAGATTAGTGGGTTTCAGGGATTATAAATGAGTGGAAATGGAGGAAAGTGGGTGTGGTTATAAAATCAAAACATGAGGGATCCTTCAGGTGTTGGAAATGTTTTGCATCTTAACTTTATCAACATCAATATCTTAGATGTGACATTGTATTGTAGTTTACAAGATGCTATCATTGGGAGAAACCAGGTTAACAGGCATGTAGGATCTCTGTATTATTTCCTAAAACTGCATGTGAAACCATAATTATCTCAAAATAAAAAGTTTATGAAAACCAAATAAAACTGACATTACTAAAACTGCACATTGTATATTGCTTGGGGAAAATGGCAAAAAGAAATAACATTTTGTTGTCAACAATAACAACCTCAAAAGTTGACACCAGAAAAACTAGGTTTGGTAGAAATTTATTAGCACAAAGTAAACTCAGTGATGGCTAAAACTGCAAATAGTAACATTTGTGATACACTAAAATTGAATGATGGAACCAAAGTTTTTATAACACTTTCATATGCGGAATTCAACCTGGGAAAGTTGAACCTGGAAGAAATAATTGCCACAAAGGAAAGCCCACAATGACAGAGGCTATAATTGGTCACATTTGATATTGCCAAAAACACTAATAAAGACGTGCAATTGATCTTAACCCAAAGAAGTTTTTGTAAATTGAAAACAAAAATTAAAAAATTGGAAGCAGAGACTATACCATTAAAAAAACTGATCACAGAATTGAATTGGCTTAAAAGGATTTGTGGTTGAAAAATATTCTATCAATGCTCAATGAAAATGTAATAGCCTTGGTTTTCTGACTTAAACATTTGTATTTAAGTACATATCAGATCAAAGCTACGAGATCAAAACATCCTACCCTCTTATAGCCAAACCTTATCAAAGGTCTCCTATATGCCAGGCACTTGACACATACTAGGCTCTTTTACATTCGTTTATCTCCTTTAATTTCATAACCTCTCTGTGGCATACATATTACAGTATTTCACAGATAAGGAACTAAGGCTTAGCAGTGAGGTTGAGCAAGATTTCTGATATGCTCCTGCTAGTAAATGACAGAGCTGGAATTTGAGCCTCAGGTTTTTCTGACTCCCATTGCAGTCTTCATACATTATGTGGCCTTTCAACCATTAAAAGGAAGTAGGACACAATGGTTAAAACACAAGCTCTGAAGCCACACTGCTCACGTTAAAATCCAAGATTCATTCCTTAACTAATCAGTCACTTTGCGCAAGGTTCTTAACCCGTCCATGCATCAGTTTCTTTTTCCAACTAAAGCACAGAAAGTGCTGTATATAACTCACAGGGTTGTGATGATTAAACGAATTAATACATGTAAGGAATTTAGAACAGTGCCTAACACATGATAAGAATTCCATGTTGGTTTTTATTATGTAATTTTTTCTTGAGTCTAGTGCCGGACACAAATTTTTATTTTAAAAAATCTGAATTGCAAGTGCACTCAGAATTTGGGAGGAATGAATGGCAAATTAACCTAACTCTTGTCAAATATTAAAATATATATTTTGTTTTATGGTAGAAATTTCAAGACTGACAGTTATCTTGGCTGCATTTAAACTTACAGACCTCAGAATTTTCAAAGAAGTTACTTGAGGCAGGGCACGGTGGCTTAAGCCTGTAATCCCAGCACTTTGGGAGGCCGAGACGGGTGGATCACGAGGTCAGGAGGTGGAGACTATCCTGGCTAACACGGTGAAACACCATCTCTACTAAAAAATACAAAAAAACTAGCCGGGCGAGGTGGCGGGCGCCTGTAGTGCCGGCTACTCGGGAGGCTGAGGCAGGAGAATGGGGAGAATGGCGTAAAACCGGGAGGCGGAGCTTGCAGTGAGCTGAGATCTGGCCACTGCACTCCAGCCTGGGCGACAGAGCGAGACTCCATCTCAAAAAAAAAAAAAAAAAAAAAGAAGAAGTTACTTGAATTAGCCGAGCATGGTGGCACATGCCTGTAATCCCAGCTACTTAGGGGGCTGAGGCAGTAGAATTGCTTGAACCCGGGAGGTGGGGTTGTGGTGAGCCGAGATCGCACCACTGCACTCCAGCCTGGGTCACAGAGCAAGACTCTGTCTCAAAAAAATAAATAAATAAAATAACAAAAAATAACAAAAAGAAGTTACTTGTGACGTTAGGGGATGTAGGTACTTCTCCCCTGACTGTATAACTGAATTACTCTACATTGGAACAGCCTTTGTTAATGTTCTCCCTCCATCCTAATCCTATAAAGCAGCAGTTCTGCACTGGTTGGGGGGAAATGCTGACCCAACTGAGTGTTCTCAGGCATTAATCCTTCCTTCCTAGGTCTGGAATGTCATTAAAATTATCTGGAGCTGCATTCTTCTCCTTTTTGTATATCTTACATAATCCAAGGGTCTTTCAATAATAGGCTTTTAAAAATTATTTTTGAAACATCAAACACTTGCCAATTGATCTTGCCTTTTTCAGAAGTCAGAAAGTTCTGGGTATTTTCCAATTCTATGTCTAGTTATAACTAGACCCATTTCCCTTCTAATAGCACTTGAAACCAGAATAGTTCTGTTTCCAGCTAATTTTCCTGTGCTTCAGAAGGAGTTATTGTTTCACTTTGATGTTGCAGATGTTCTAACTCAAAGGAACAAGGAAGTCAGATTCACTGGCAAATTTATATTTTTATGGTTTAAGTAGAAGTGAGCTAATTCTCAAAAAAGAGGGAGCCACTCCAAAAGATTCTAAGTCTTATTTTCTGCATTGGCCTAATTGTCACTTGCATTGTGTGGATGATGGCACTTGCTAAAAGTCATATCTCTTTTACCGACTTGAAGGTGGCAAAGGGGCAGAAGGTTTAGGTCCCAATTGTTGCACAGTAAGGAAGCCCTCCTGTAGCCCTCCGAATGTATGTACTGTCAGTGACTAACCCTCCTTCTTTATAATCATTTTAAAAATATCTTCCTTACAGTCTCAGCTCAGAAATAGACCCACGTGTTAATCAAGGCTAAAGATGGACACTCTCCATGTGGCATGGAAGATGGCCACCAAAAACCTCAGGCTTACGTGCATCCCATTTGCAATGCAAGAAGACAGACTTCTTTGCCTCTGATATGGAGAATTCCAGAAGAAGACTTGAACGGGGCAAGCTTTGGTCACAAGCCCTTCCCTTGTACCTGTGTCCATTATAGTATTATAACTTATAGCATTATACTTGGTCTAGTGTGCAAATTGGGTCATGGGGACTGTTACCAGAATGGGGTAGAATTGGCAAGGATGTTATTGGACAGCTTTGTACACACAAGAGAGCATGAGAACAATCATAAGATGAGATGTAGGAAACTATGTGCCACAAACAATAACTAACATTTATTTGGGGTGGCTTTAATGGCAATGAAATGTTTCCATGTTTCCTTGGATTTTCATACTCCCTCTCCATTTAATGCAAAAACAGGCCCAAACCTCTACTTCCCACAGTGTGAGGGATTCGCTGTCTTGAGGGCCCTCCTGCTTTCAAACAGCTATCTGCTTCCTAAAATATAATTTATTGGCATTGCTAGGATTTTGGAAGTAAGGGAAACTTCCACAGGGACTTCACACACACACACACACACACACACACACAATCTGTACACATAAAGGCAGAATTCCTTCTCTGAGGACAAACAACAATATAGCAAAAAGGATAAGCTCACTCTGAGATTCCCAGTTTAGACTAGAGACCCTGAAAGGAGATGACGTTTGTCCAGGGTAATTGTGTCCCTGGCTCCTGACAGAAGCAAACACAAATCCACTCTTGAGGCAAGCATCCTCAATTTAAGCTCTCAAGTTTTCCACAGATTAAGATGAGTCAAATATGAGTTCACAAAGATCATTCACACAAATAAACAAATTGTAATGAGTGATAACCAACAGAAATAAAAAATTAAAACCCATGCAGACTTTAAATATTAGAATTATCGGCCGGGCGCGGTGGCTCAAGCCTGTAATCCCAGCACTTTGGGAGGCCGAGACGGGCGGATCACGAGGTCAGGAGATCGAGACCATCCTGGCTGACACGGTAAAACCTCGTCTCTACTAAAAAAATACAAAAAAAACTAGCCAGGTGAGGTGGCGGGCGCCTGTAGTCCCAGCTACTTGGGAGGCTGAGGCAGGAGAATGGCGTAAATCCGGGAGGCGGAGCTTGCAGTGAGCTGAGATCCGGCCACTGCACTCCAGCCCGGGCGACAGAGCGAGACTCCGCCTCAAAAAAAAAAAAAAAAGAATTATCAGAATCAGAAGAGAGAAAAACCACATATAAATTGTTTAAGAAAAAATATAATCATAAAAATGGGCAAGCAGAAGGGAATGGCATATATGACTATTCATATTTGAAAAAGAAATATAACTCTTGGAAACAAAAAATATAATTTTTTTTTTTTTTTTTGCTATTTCAAAAACCACAAAGGGTGGCAGTAAATAGCATACTAAACACAGCTGAAGAGAGAATTAGAGAACTTGAAGATAGGTCCATAGAAATTTCCCAGAATACAGCACAGAAAAACAATATATAAAATGTGAAAGAGATGTTAAGAGATGCAGAAGATAAAATAAGAAGTTTCAGCAGCAAATCAGGGTCCAGTAGGAAGGAATAGAGAAAAGGAGAGAGAGAACAAATTAAAAGATTTCTTTCTAGAACTGATGAAAAACGAGTACATTGACACAGTAAGCATCATGACAGTCTCTAGAAAATACAAAGACAGTAAATCCAACTGGAGGCACATTGAAAGTAGCATGCTGAACACCAAAAACAAACAGAATCTCTTAAAGGCATTTTAAAAAGAAAATGTATCACCTACAAAGGAATGATGGTTAGACTGGCAGCAGCTTTCTCAACAGCAAAAACCAAAGCCAAGAGACAGTGAAATAATACCTTCTAAGTGCCAAGAGAAAATAACATCCTAGAATTGTCCACCCAGCAAAAATATCTTCACTCATGAGAGTAAAATAAAAACATTTCAGAAAAACAGAAACAGAATTTACTACTAGCAGACCCAAACCAAAGAAACATTTATAAAATGCACTCTGGAAAGAAAAAAAAAATGATCCTGCAAAATAAATAAATAAATAAATAAATATTAGCAAACATTGTCTATAAAAATGATATCTAATTTCCACATCTAATTTATGGAACTACAAATGTTTAAAGGACAAAATCAAAATACAAACAATAGAATGAAAGTTGGAAGAAGAAATAAGGTTGAGTGGCCTCTACTCACATATAAGTGGGAGCTAAGCTATGGGTATGCAGAGGCGTTCAGAATGGTATTATGGACACAGAAGACTCAAAAGTGAGGAGGGTGGGTGAGGCATGAGAGATAAAAAATTACTCACTGAGTACAATGTACACTACTTGAGTGACAGGCACACTAAAACCCCAGACATCACTACTATACAATTCATCCATGTAACCAAAAACCTCTTGTACCCCTAAAGCAGTTGAAATAAAAAAAGAAAAAGAAATTATTAAATGGCTTGATAGGAGGGTTGAGATTCTAATGTTAGAGTTTAGTAGATTTGCATGGTAAAATTTCGAGGGAAACCACAAAATAACAGAAATAGAATATAGCATAACTTCCAGACAAGTAGAAGAAAAAATGGAATAAGAAAGCAACCAAAATTCAAAGTTTTAATAGTCAAGAAGAAGAAAATGGGCATAGTAAAAATGGAATAAATAAGATGCAAAAAGTAACAAATAGACAAAGGAATACAGATGCATCAGTCACCACAATGAATGAAAAAGACTAAATTCATCACATAATAGACCAATATTGTCACACTAGATATTTTTAAAATTCAGTTATGCTATTCACAAAGGACACATTTAAACATAAGGAAAAGGAAATGTTGGAAGTAAAATATACATGAAACAAATATGACCAAAAGAAAGCTTTCTGCTGTCAGGGAATAAAGACCCTAATAGAGAAAGCGCTATATAGACAGAGAGGACCATTGTATAATAACAAAATGATTGATCTGGAAGATGAAGCAATTCTAGAAAATCTTACATATATGTAAAGCAAAATCAATAGAACACATAGAGGAATTAAACTCATCATCAGAGTGAAAGATGTTCAAAGACACCTCTTTTATTTATTGATAAACAAAAAAGTCAAAATATAAAAAATCGGCAAGCTCGGTTTATTGGACATATGTAAAGTCCATATAACAATGAAATATTTGCCAGGTGCGGTGGCTCACGCCTATAATCTCAGCACTTTGGGAGGCTGAGGCAGGTGGATCACCTGACATCGGGAGTTCAAGACCAGCCTGACCAACATGGAGAAACCCCGTCTCTACTAAAAATACAAAATTAGCCAGGCATGGTGGCGCATGCCTGTAATCCCAGCTACTCAGGAGGCTGAGGCAGGAGAATTGCTTGAACCTGGGAGGCGGAGGTTGCGGTGAGCCAAGATTATGCCATTGCACTCCAGCCTGGGCAAAAAGAGCAAAACCCCGTCTCAAAAAAAAAAAAAAAAATGAAATATTTACAAAAATTGACCATGGGATAGGCCATAAGAGAAGTATCAAGATTTTCAAATATTCAATATCCTATAGATATAGTTATCTAATGACAATGCAGTTAAATTGGAACTCAAAAACATAAGGTTAGAATTTTAAAATCTCATTTTAAAATGCTCTGTGGATTAAAACATCATTAATAGAAATTTTAAAGTATTTAGAACAGGACAATAATAAAAATACCATATACCAAGGCGTATGGCATGCAGCAAAAAAGTTAATACAAGAGAAATGTAGAGACTCAAATGCTTATTAACATAAGAGAAGAAAAGCTAAAAATTAATGAGCTAAGCAACCGACTTAAGAAATTAGAAAAAGAACAACAGAATACATACAAGAAAGTAAAAGAAAGATAACTATAAATACAGGCATTCATAAAATAGAAAGCAAAGGTATGACAAAGTTGATTAACAAAACCAAAAATTGGTTCTTTGGAAACACAAATAAAATGACTAAACTTCTAACAGGATTGTTAGATAGCTATGGTTTTTAATCAGTGTTATCAATATTATTCTTCATGGGGCTCTCTATTAAGAATCTAGTGGCTTGTAGCTGGGCATGGTGGCTTATGCCTATAGTCTCAGCACTTTGGGAGGCTGAGACTGCTTGAGCCCAGGAGTTCAAAACGAGTTTGGGCACATGTTTACCTATGTAACAAACCTGCACATCTTGCACATGTACCCTTGAACTTAAAGTTGAAAAAAAGATTTTTTAAAAAATTAGCTGTGTGTGGTGGCTCATGGCTGTAATCTCAGCTACTCAGAAGGCTGAGGCAGGAGGATTGTTTGAGCTTGTGAGGTCGTGGCTGCAGTGAGCTATGTTTGCCCCACTGCATTCCAGCCTGGGTGACAGAGTGAGGCCTTCGGGGGGGGGGGGGGAGAGAGAGAGAGAGAGAGAAGGAAGGAAGGAAGGAGGAAGGAAAGAAGGAGGGAGGGAGGGGGGGGGAGGGAGGGAGGGAAGGAAGGAAGGAAGAGAGAAAGAAAGAAAAGAAAAGAAAAGAAAGAAAGGAAAAAAAGAAAAGAAAAGAAAGAGAGAGAAAGGAAGGAAGAAAGAAAGAGAAAAAAGGAAGGAAGGAAGGAAGGAAGGAGAAAAAAGAGATTCACAATGTTAAAAATAAAAAGAGGGATATACAGAGAGATCCAGCAGAGACTATAAAGATAATAGTGTACTATTAAAAACTATATCCCAAAAAATGCATAAAGAAGCAGAAGCTTAGAAGAAACACATATTCTTTTAAAAATAACCAACTGAAAAAAAAATCGAAGTCCAAATAACTCATAACCATTAAAACAAGTGAATTGATTGTCTAATTTTCCCACAAAGAGAATTACTGGGCACAGCTGATTTTACTGGTAAGTTCTACCAACCATTCACAGAGTATATCATCTAATCTTATGCAAACTCTTTGAGAATACAGTGGCTCACACCTGTAATCCCAGCACTTTGGGAGGCCGAGACAAGTAGATTGCTTGAGCTCAGGAACTTGAGACCAGCCTGGGCAACATAGTGAGACTGTCTCTACAAAAAATACACAAATTAGCCAGGCGTAATGGTAGGCACCTGTAATCTTAGCTACTCAGAAGGCTGAGGTGGGAAGATTGCTTGGGCCCAGGCAGCAGAGGTTGCAACGAGCCGAGATTACTCCCACTGCACTCCAGCCTGGGCGACAGAGCCAGAACCTGTCCCCCACCCGAAAAAAAAGTTAAAAAAAAGAAAAAGAACGCTCCCCAACTTTTTATATGAGTGCCCTGTACTTTGATACAAAAACTCAAAAAATCCAGCAAAGAAAAGTGATAGGAAAACTTCATTCATGAATATACAGGCAATAATCCTACACAAATATCAGCAAAATGCATCCTGTAGTTTATGAAAAAAAAATACTGTACATCAGGACTAAGCCGGGGTTATTCCAAGAATATAAAGCTTAACTTCAGGAAAACTGTAATTATCATTCACCACATTAGCATATTAAAAGAATGAAACAATATTGTTTTTCAATAGATGGAGAAAACATATCTGACAAAATTCAAAATATCTATTCATTTATTTTTAATTAACTATCTCAGATTAAAAAGAGATTTCCCTAATCTGATAAAGGGAATCTACCAAAAACCTACAGTAAACATTATTTTTAATGATAAAACAGCGAAGGCTTTTAAAATCAGGAAGGAAAAGAAAGGAGGCCAGGTGCGGTGGCTCATGCCTGTGATCCCAGCACTTTGGGAGGCCCAGGTGGGTGGATCACTTGAGACTAGGGCTTCGAGACTAGACTGGACAAAAAGGTGAAACCCCCTCTTTACTAAAAATACAAAAAAAGTACCCGTGCTTCCTGGCATGCACCTGTAGTCCCAGCTATTCAGGAGGCTGAGGCAAGAGAATCACTTGAACCTGGGATACGGAGGTTGCAGTGAGCTGTGATTCCACCACGGCACTCCAGCCTGGACGAGAGAGCAAGACTCTGTCAGAAAAAAAAAAAAAAGAGAAAGGAAGAAAGGAAGGAAGGGAGGGAGGGAGGCAGAGAGAGAGAGAGAGGGAAGGAAGGAAGGAAAGAAAGAAGGAGGGAAGGAAGGAAGGAAGGAAGGAAGGAAGGAAGGAAGGAAGGAAGGAGGAAGGAAGGAAGGAAGGAAGGAAGGAAGGAAAGAGAGAGAGACAGGGGGAGGGAGGAAATAAAAGGTATAATGTTTGGGAAGGAGAAAAAACCCTTAAAACCTCATTCACAGATGATATGATTTCTACATAGGTGATGTGATTTTATCTACAATCTTAAAAGTTTATATGTTATATTCATAAAAGCACTTTTTGTGATAGCCAAGAACTGGAAACCATGCAATGTCCATCAATGGTAGAATGGATAAATAAATTGAGACATAGTCACACACTGAAATTCTATACAGCAAAGAGCATGGTCGACAACCATATTCCATCACGTGGGTGAATCTCACAAATTTCATGTTGAGTGAAAGATGCCAGCCACAAAAGATCACCCACTGTGTGAGTTCATTTATATAAAGTACAAACAGGCATAACTAATCTCTGCATGGAAATCAGGTTAGTGGTTACCCTTGGATGAGGGACTAGCGGACAGAAGTGGCACAGGAATGTGGTGTGCAGTAAGTATGGAATTTGGAGTCAAGCAGTGTTTGGTTTAAATATTAGCTCTGCTGTTTACCAATTGACCGACCTTTCACAAGGGACGTCACCAATGGGGGACTCAGTTTTCTCAACTAGAAAATGAATGTAGCAATGCTGCTCAGCTCACCGGATTGGTGTGAAGTGAATAAGATAGCATATGTGAAACATTCGGCTCAGAAAGTTCTGAAAAATGGCAGCTATTGTTGTTATCAGTTTTATTATTCCTCATGGTCCTCTCCATTAAGAATCTAGTGACTTGTAGCCATGAACAGTGGCTCACACCTATAATCCCAGCGCTTTAGGAAGCCAAGGTGGGTGGATCACTTGAGCTCAGGAATTTGAGACCAGCTTGGCCAATACAGTAAAACCCCATCTCTACAAAAAATACAAAAATTAGCTGGGTATGGTGGTGTGTGCCTGTAGTCTTGGCTACTCAGGAGGCTGAGTTGGGAGGATCACCTGAGCCAGGGAGGTTGAGGCTGCAGTGAGATATGATCACACCATTACTTTCCAACCTGGGCAACAGAATGAAACCCTCTCTCTCAAAAAAAAAAAAAAAATCTAGTGACTTGTGAGTAGAAAACAAAGGTAACAAATAAAGAGTAACTCAGCAGATGGCTTTACATTTCAATATATTTCCTCCAAAGATGCTTTGGGAACACTCCACACCCCAGACATGGCTCGTTCAGCATGCACTGATATTGTCTTGTCATTGAAACTCCTGCCAAGGTCACAGGCACCAGTGCCAAATGGCAAGTTCAGCACGGGGAGGGGCAGAGGCTTCCAGAGACGTTAAGTCAACTGCTGACTTTACTCTGTTTCCTGCAAATCTGAGAACCAGCACAAGTGACCTTTCATTCTTATCTTTATAGTAAGAGCTGCTTGAGTCTAGGGCATTCTGGTTTGGAGCTGAAAGAGGCTGTGGAATGCCTTCTCAGTCCATTAGGGACTAGTCAGACAGCCTCCTGAGCCCACCCTCACCCCTGCCCACTGGGGACACAGGCATTTCTCATGAAAAGAATGTAGCACCTGCTTCCCCCAACCCCTGTCAGATTTCCTGTTTTTTTCTAAAAGCTTCCAAAATAGATTTTGGATTGTAGCGTTTTCCTCCAACATTTCTGCAAAGTGTTTCCTGAATAATTATTTGTGCTTAGTGTTTGAAAAATAATCTTGCTCAAAGAGAAGAAATATAATGAATCTATTTGATATAATCTACATTAATGGGAGCAGCCCCAAGCAAAGGAGATAAAGAGGCAACACGAGGAGGATCAACATTTGGGCTCTTGGAAGGGAGCCCTGAGAAACATCATCAGCCAGACTTTAGTGATCAGTGCTCACTGAGCCTTCCTCATTAGACAGGGCAACTGGAGAGCACAACCAATATACACACAGGTGCATGTGGACACACACACAAGGGACATAGGAATGAGCAATTAGTCCAAGCCTCCTACCAATGTGACTTCTGCTTCACCCCTACATGAATTTAAGTAGTGTGGAAAGTAGGAAATGCTCCTGTAGTTCAGGAAATAAAGCAAGAAAGGAGCTTCCAGCAAGGTGCACTGGGCAGGACAGCCACCCAAAGCCCAAAATAGAAATAGCGCCTCATCAACCCCGAAGAAAAGGCATCCTACTCCCTGCCCAGGCTGAAGAAGACACCATCCAGAACATTAATCCTGACACACTTTAGTACATCCAGAGTTTTGCAGCAGAAAAAGTCCTGGTAGAAGTAATTTTTGCACATTGAACAAAAAAGAATACGCTTTGAAACAGATGGGATCGAAGATAATAGATGTGAAGGTGCTCCGGAAAGTTAAAGGGGTTACACAAAGGTAAGAGATCATTGTTATTAGTGTTGTGTTTGCTTCGAAGATGCTGGAGTATTTCTTCTCAATCGATGATCTTGATATTACAAGGGCCAATTCTGTCAGGACAAGGAGAGCATTGAGCCTGGAGTCAGAAGGGTCAGAGTCCAGCGCAGCTGTACCGCTGATGAACCACCAACCACCAGCAAGCCCCTCAACTCTGTGACCTTGCGATGCCATCTCTGTAAATGGGGCCTAATCATAGGGCTGATGGAACGTCACAGAGATGAAAGCGTCCAGTACTCAGGAGGCACTTAAAGCAGCTACTGTTTACTGAGTTCTGTTTACTTTGCTCTAAACACCATGCCAGCACTGTGTCTCCATTCTCTCACTAATCTTCACAAGAAACTACCAGGTAAGAACTGCTGTTTTCCAGTTACAAGGAAGACACAGAAGTGCCAAGAGGTCAGGCAGACTGCCCTAAGTGACAGGATTTCAGAGCCCAACACAAACCCAGTGATTCCAGTCCCGGGCTCTGTTCACTCGCTACCATGTTTTCCTCAATATTGGTTGAATCCCGAGTAGGTTATCCATCCTTTGACGGCAGGTACTGTTTGTTCTTCCTGAACCCTCATCGCAGAGCATCTGCTCCCGTGCTGGCTGCCAATACAATTTACTGAAATTGAAATGTTACAGCTCTGTGAGAAGGGCCCTGCTGGCCAGGTCAGGGCTCTCTGACAGCTGTTTGGTGAGCTCCACGTGACTCCCCGATCCAGGTGGGATGACTTCTGCGTGAGGGGGCCTGGGAGGCCCTCACATATACAACTTCCAGGGGTGACAGATCAGCTCACTGTGCCCATCACTGACCTGTAAAGAGGGAACCACCTCTGGTACACTCTAGGTGGCCAGACAAGTGTCTGAGATACTGGGGCACTATCCAGCCCTGCTACAGGAGTGCAGTTTTAGCTTATCTCAAAGTGTCAAGAAAATAACTTCAGAAGTAACATTTGAGAGCATGGCTAGCCTGCTTTGTAAATCTTGGCATGTTTTCGAAAGCTTGATGTAAAGACTGTATTATATAAAACACTGTACCACTAGCAACTTCCAGGCAAAAATGGCTAAAGCATAAACAATGAAAAATGCACCCAGCATTTCAAATTAAGGCTTCTGAATGTCATATCTCTTCATTCTTTTTTATTATTATTATACTTTAAGTTCTAGGGTACATGTGCATAACATGCAGGTTTGTTACATATGTATACTTGTGCATGTTGGTGTGCTGCACCCATCAACTCGTCAGCACCCATCAATTCATCATTATATCATGTGTACTCCCAATGCAATCCCTCCCCTCTCCCCCTCCCCATGGTAGGCCCCGATGTGTGATGTTCCCCTTCCCGAGTCCAAGTGATCTCATTGTTCAGTTCCCACCTATGAGTGAGAACATGCGGTGTTTGGTTTTCTGTTCTTGTGATAGTTTGCTAGAATGATGGTTTCCAGATGCATCCATGTCCCTACAAAGGATGCAAACTCATCCTTTTTTATGGCTGCATATATTCCATGGTGTATATGTGCCACATTTTCTTAATCCAGTCTGTCACAGATGGACATTTGGGTTGATTCCAAGTCTTTGCTATTGTGAATAGTGCCACAATAAACATACGTGTGCATGTGTCTTTATAGCAGCATGATTTATAATCCTTTGGGTATATACCCAGTAGTGGGATGGCTGGGTCAATGGTACATCTAGTTCTAGATCCTTGAGGAATCGCCATACTGTTTTCCATAATGGTTGAACTAGTTTACAATCCCACCAACAGTGTAAAAGTGTTCCTATTTCTCCACATTCTCTCCAGCACCTGTTGTTTCCTGACTTTTTAATGATTGCCATTCTAACTGGTGTGAGATGGTATCTCATTGTGGTTTTGATTTGCATCTCTCTGATGGCCAGTGATGATGAGCATTTTTTCATGTGTCTGTTGCCTATATGAATGTCTTCTTTTGAGAAATGTCTGTTCATATCCTTTGCCCACTTTTTGATGGGGTTGCTTGTTTTTTTCTTGTAAATTTGTTTGAGTTCTTTGTAGATTCTGGATATTAGCCCTTTGTCAGATGAGTAGATTGCAAAAATTTTCTCCCATTCTGTAGGTTGCCTGTTCACTCTGATGGTAGTTTCTTTTGCTGTGCAGAAGCTCTTTAGTTTAATTAGATCCCATTTGTCAATTTTGGCTTTTGCTGCTGTTGCTTTTGGTGTTTTAGACATGAAGTCCTTGCCCATGCCTATGTCCTGAATGGTACTACCTAGGTTTTCTTCTAGGGTTTTTATGGTATTAGGTCTAACATTTAAGTCTCTAATCCATCTTGAATTAATTTTCGTATAAGGAGTAAGGAATGGATCCAGTTTCAGCTTTCTACTTATGGCTAGCCAATTTCCCAGCACCATTTATTAAATAGGGAATCCTTTCCCCATTTCTTGTTTCTCTCAGGTTTGTCAAAGATCAGATGGCTGTAGATGTGTGGTATTATTTCTGAGGACTCTGTTCTGTTCCATTTCTATATCTCTGTTTTGGTACCAGTACCATGCTGTTTTGGTTACTGTAGCCTTGTAGTATAGTTTGAAGTCAGGCAGCGTGATGCCTCCAGCTTTATTCTTTTGGCTTAGGATTGTCTTGGCAATGCGGGCTCTTTTTTGGTTCCATATGAACTTTAAAGCAGTTTTTTCCAATTCTGTGAAGAAACTCATTGGTAGCTTGATGGGGATGGCATTGAATCTATAAATTACCTTGGGCAGTATGGCCATTTTCACGATATTGATTCTTCCTATCCATGAGCATGGTATGTTCTTCCATTTGTTTGTGTCCTCTTTTATTTCGCTGAGCAGTGTTTGTAGTTCTCCTTGAAGAGGTCCTTTACATCCCTTGTAAGTTGGATTCCTAGGTATTTGATTCTCTTTGAAGCAATGTGAATGGAAGTTCATTCATGATTTGGCTCTCTGTTTGTCTGTTACTGGTGTATAAGAATGCTTGTGATTTTTGCACATTAATTTGTATCCTGAGACTTTGCTGAAGTTGCTTATCAGCTTAAGGAGATTTTGGGCTGAGACAATGAGTTTTTCTAAATATACAATCATGTCATCTGCAAACAGGGACAATTTGACTTCTTCTTTTCCTAACTGGATACCCTTGATTTCTTCTCTTGCCTGATTGCCCTAGCCAGAACTTCCAACACTATGTTGAATAGGAGTGGTGAGAGAGGGCATCCCTGTCTTGTGCCAGTTTTCAAAGGGAATTTTTCCAGTTTTGCCCATTCAGTATGATATTGGCTGTGGGTTTGTCATAAATAGCTCTTATTATTTTGAGGTACGTTACATCAATACCAAATTTATTGAGCGTTTTTAGCATGAAGGGCTGTTGAATTTTGTCAAAGCCTTTTCTGCATCTATTGAATAATCATGTGGTTCTTGTCTTTGGTTCTGTTTATATGCTGGATTACGTTTATTGATTTGCGAATGTTGAACCAGCCTTGCATCCCAGGATGAAGCCCACTTGATCATGGTGGATAGCTTTTTGATGTGCTGCTGAATCCGGTTTGCCAGTATTTTATTGAGGATTTTTGCATCGATGTTCATCAGGGATATTGGTCTAAAATTCTCTTTTTTTTTTTGTGTCTCTGCCAGGCTTTGTAACAGGATGATGTTGGCCTCATAAAATGAGTTAGGGAGGATTCCCTCTTTTTCTATTGATTGGAATAGTTTCAGAAGGAATGGTCAGCTCCTCCTTGTACCTCTGGTAGAATTCAGCTGTGAATCCATCTGGTCCTGGACTTTTTTTGGTGGGTAGGCTATTAATTGTTGCCTCAATTTCAGAGCCTGCTATTGGTCTATTCAGGGATTCAACTTTTTCCTGGTTAGTCTTGGAGAGTGTAAGTGTCCAGGAAATTTTCCATTTCTTCTAGATTTTCTAGTTGATTTGTGTAGAGGTGTTTATAGTATTCTCTGATGGTAGTTTGTATTTCTGTGGGGTCTGTGGCATATCCCCTTTATCATTTTTTATTGCATCTATTTGATTCTTCTCTCTTTTCTTCTTTATTAGTCTTGCTAGCGGTCTGTCAATTTTGTTGATTTTTCCAAAAACCAACCCTGGATTCATTGATTTTTGGAGGGTTTTTTGTGTCTCTATCTCCTTCAGTTCTGCTCTGATCTTAGTTTTTCTTGCCTTCTGCTAGCTTTTGAATGTGTTTGCTCTTGCTTCTCCAGTTCTTTTAATTGTGATGTTAGAGTGTCAATTTTAGATCTTTCCAGCTTTCTCTTGTGGGCATTTAGTGCTATAAATTTCCCTCTACACACTGCTTTAAATGTATCCCAGAGATTCTGGTATGTTGTATCTTTGTTCTCATTGGTTTCAAAGAACATCTTTATTTCTGCCTTCATTTCGTTGTGTACCCAGTAGTCATTCAGGAGCAGGTTGTTCAGTTTCCATGTAGTTGAGCGGTTTTGATTGAGTTTCTTAGTCCTGAGTTCTAGTTTGATTGCACGGTGGTCTGAGAGACAGTTTGTTATACTTTCTGTTCTTTTACATTTGCTAAGAAGTGCTTTACATCCAATTATGTGGTCAATTTTGGAATAAGTGTGATGTGGTGCTGAGAAGAATGTATATTCTGTTGATTTGGGGTGGAGAGTTCTATAGATGTCTATTAGGTCCGCTTGGTGCAGAGATGAGTTCAATTCCTGGATATCCTTGTTAACTTTCTGTCTCATTGATCTGTCTAATGTTGACAGTGGAGTGTTGAAGTCTCTCATTATTATTGTATGGGAGTCTAAGTCTCTTTGTAAGTCTCTAAGGACTTGTTTTATGAATTTGGGTGCTCCTGTATTGGGTGCATATATATTTAGGATAGTTAGCTCTTCCTGTTGAATGATCCCCTTACCATTATGTAATGGCCTTCTTTGTCTCTTTTGATCTTTGATGGTTTAAAGTCTGTTTTATCAGAGACTAGGATTGCAACCCCTGCTTTTTTTTGTTCTCCATTTGCTTGGTAGATCTTCCTCCATCCCTTTATTTGTATGTCTCTGCATGTGAGATGGGTCTCCTGAATACAGCAGACTGATGGGTCTTGACTCTTTATCCAGTTTACCAGTCTGTGTCTTTTAATTGGAGCATTTAGTCCATTAACATTTAAGGTTAATATTGTTATGTGTGAACTTGATCCTGCCATTATGATATTAACTGGTTATTTTGCTCCTTAGTTGATGCAGTTCTTCCTAGCCTCGATGGTCATTACATTTTGGCATGTTTTTGCAATGGCTGGTACCCGGTTGTTCCTTTCCATGTTTAGTGCTTCCTTCAGGGTCTCTTGTAAGGCAGGCCTGGTGGTGACAAAATCTCTAAGCATTTGCTTATCTGTAAAGGATTTTATTTCTCCTTCACTTATGAAACTTAGTTTGGCTGGATATGAAATTCTGGGTTGAAAATTCTTTTCTTTAAGAACGTTGAATATTGGCCCCTACTCTCTTCTGGCTTGTAGAGTTTCTGCCGAGAGGTCTGCTGTTAGTCTGATGGGCTTCCCTTTGTGGGTAACCCGACCTTTCTCTCTGGCTGCCCTTAAGATTTTTTCCTTCATTTCAACTTTGGTGAATCTGGCAATTATGTGTCTTGGAGTTGCTCTTCTGGAGGAGTATCTTTGTGGTGTTCTCTGTATTTCCTGAATTTGAATGTTGGCCTGCCCTACTAGGTTGGGGAAGTTCTCCTGGATGATATCCTGAGAGTGTTTTCAACTTGGTTCCATTTCCTCCCTCACTTTCAGGCACCCCAATCAGACGTAGATTTGGTCTTTTTTCATAATCCATACTTCTTGCAGGCTTTGTTCATTTCTTTTTCTTCTTTTTTCTTTTTTTTCTCTTCTCGCTTCATTTCATTCATTTGATCCTCAATCGCTGATACTTTCTTCCAGTTGATCGAGTTGGTTACTGAAGCTTGTGGATTTGTCACGTATTTCTCGTGTCATGGTTTTCATCTCTGTCATTTCATTTATTGCCTTCTCTGCATTAATTATTCTAGCTATCAATTCTTCCACTCTTTTTTCAAGATTTTTAGTTTCTTTGTGCTGGGTACGTAATTCCTCCTTTAGCTCTGAGAAGTTTGATGGACTGAAGCCTTCTTCTCTCATCTCGTCAAAGTCATTCTCTGACCAGCTTTGATCCGTTGCTGGAGATGGGCTGCGCTCCTTTGCAGGGGGAGATGCGCTCTGATTTCTTGAATTTCCAGCTTTTCTGCCCTGCTTCTTCCCCATCTTCATGGTTTTATCTGCCTCTGGTCTTTGATGATGGTGATGTACTGATGGGGTTTTGGTATAGGTGTTCTTCCTGTTTGATAGTTTTCCTTCTACTAGTCAGGACCCTCAGCTGTAGGTCTGTTGGAGATTGCTTGAGGTCCACTCCAGACCCTGTTTGCCTGGGTATCAGCAGCAGAGGTTGCAGAAGATAGAATATTGCTGAACAGCAAGTGTACCATTCTTACTTTGGAAGCTTCCTCTCAGGGGTGTACTCCACCCTGTGAGGTGTGGGGTGTCAGACTGCCCCTAGTGGGGGATGTCTCCCAGTTAGGCTACTCAGGGGTCAGGGACCCACTTGAGCAGGCAGTCTGTCCCTTCTCAGATCTCAACCTCTGTGTTGAGAGATCCACTGCTCTCTTCAAAGCTGTCAGACAGAGTCGTTCGCGTCTGCACAGGCCTCTGCTGCTTCCCCTTTTGTTGTTTAGCTGTGCCCTGTCCCCAGAGGTGGACTGTACAGAGACAGGCAGGTTTCCTTGAGCTGCTGTGAGCTCCACCCAGTTGGGGCTTCCCAGCGGCTTTGTTTACCTACTTAAGCCTCAGCAATGGCGGGCACCCCTCCCCCAGCCTCGCTGCTGCCGTTTCGGTTAGATCGCAGACTGCTGTGTTAGCAATGAGGGAGGCTCCGTGGGCGTGGGACCCTCCCGGCCAGGTGTGGGTATAATCTCCTGCTGTGCCCGTTTGCTTAAAGCACAGTATTGGGGTGGGAATTACCCGATTTTCCAGGTGTTGTGTGTCTCAGTTCCCCTGGCTAGGAAAAGGGATTTCCTTCCCCCTTGCACTTCCCAGGTGAGGCGATGCCTCGCCCTGCTTCAGCTCTCGCTGGTCGGGCTGCAGCAGCTGACCAGCACCAATTGTCCGGCACTCCCCAGTGAGATGACCCCAGGACCTCAGTTGAAAATGCAGAAATCACCAGTCTTCTGTGTCACTCGTGCTGGGAGTTGGAGACTGGAGCTGTTCCTATTCGGCCATCTTGCTCCGCCCCCCTCTTCATTCTTAAAGACAGGTGCACTGGGCTTGATTTGATGTGATACCGAAATACAATGGAACTGTAATTTAGGGAGCTCAAGTTATGTCTGAATCAATGATAAATTAATACTATTGTTAATTTTCTTTTGGATACCTTCTTCACATGCCAGAGATAATAATGTTCTGGTCTTCAATTAAATGAAAGATGGGATTAAATAATTCCCTGGGGAGCTAACTGGTAGATTTGGTGAAGCCGCTTTTCTCATGCAACCACATAGCCTCATGCTCTCTTCCTTGGGTATTTTCTTTGACACAAGTCTTTTTATGCATTTGTCACTCTATGCAAGAGCTTAGCTCAGAATTGCTTCCTTTGGGGTATATGTAGTACTGTAGGAGAAGGATTGTTGCTGTGCCATGCAAAATCCAAGGAAGGACCCATGAATGAGCAGGACACAACCAAATTGTGTTGACAAGCATGGGAGGCTGGCAGATGGTGCCACTTACCAACTTGGCACCATGCTCTGAATCAAACCCAAGCCCTGCCTCTATTTTGATTAGTTAAAATTTTCAAGGACTATTTGCCAGGTCAAAGCACAGTATGGATCAGAATTTATGTCCCATGGTGTCTCCAGCCTCTAGCATGAAACACCCCTCAACTTTAATTGGCTTTGGTCTCAGCCTGCTCACATGGGATCTTAGGCTCCTGCAAAGTTGCCCCTGGAAGTGCGCAGAGGAGGCCCCCATTTTCATGAACTGGATAGTGGGTGCAGCCATCATGATTGACATGTGGGCCATGTTCTGCCTCTCTCCTACTCCCATTCTCCTGAAAGTAAGAGTGGCTTTCATGGCTGGAGTGAGCCCTCAATGCCCCTGTTCCCCTGCACTACCACAGCCACTGGTTTCAGATGTTCTACAGTACAAGGTGCTGTGTTTCCAGAATAGGTATAATGAACATTGCTGTCCCCCACAGTGAGTCCTACTTTGTAATAGGGACACACATGCCTGCTGATCATATTCTTAGACTCCTAGTCTTTCATGCCAGACAGTGTCTTCAGCCTTCGCCTGCTGCCGTCTCAACCCTGCTCCTGGTCCAGAAACCCAACACAAATTTCCCTCAGCCACACTCAGGGCTCCAGTGCAATTCACATCTTGCAAAATGACTCCTCTCACCAGCCCACCAGCTCACCGGACAGGCCTGGACAAGTTTACTCTCACTGAGGGATTGAGGAAAAATGCTCACACCAGGATTAATTTTATGCTGACAGTTTTGTTTTTTAAATATGAGGGAATAAATTCATAAATAAATAAATGAATAAACAAGATAGCTTTTCCTTACAGTAGAAAGTCAACAAATAGATGTAAAAGGAATGATATATTAAAAAAAAAACAGCATTTGACAACCATCATCATTATCATACATTCAGGCCAGAACCATCAATGGATGCTAAAACTGATGAGTAAAATTTGAAGGAACATATATGTAATATCACAGTACCTTCCCACAAGATGTTTATTAATTACAAAGTAAGTTTGCAAAGTAAAATAACATTATTATTTTAGAAAGTAATATTACCGTGGAGAAACTTGGCTGATACTACCTGTCAACGAAAAGAGTCGAACTCGGTAAAATATTTGAAGAGATTTATTCTGAGCCAAATATGAGTTACCATGGCCCGTGACATGACCCTCAGGAGGTCCTGAGAACATGTGCCCAAGGTGGTCAGGGTCCAGCTTGGTTTTACATATTTTAGGGAGGCATGAGACATCAATCAAATACATTTAAGAAATACATTGGCTTGGTTCAGAAAGGCGGGACAACTCAAAGCCGGGGGCTTCCAGGCTATTGGTAAATTTAAACATTTTCTGGTTGGCAATCGGTTGAGTTTATCTGAAGACCTGGGATTAATGGAAAAGAATGTTCAGGTTAAGATAAAGGATTGTGGCAACCAAGTTTTACTGTGCAGAGGAAATCTCTCAGCAGACTCCAGAGACAGAGAGAGGAGGTTGTAAAATGTTTCTTTTCAGACCTAAAAGGGTGCCTGGCTCTTAGTTGATTATCTCCTGAATCAGGAAGGAAAGGAAGGAAAACAAAGGGTGGAGGGGATTCTCTATAGAATGTGAATTTTTCCCACAAGAGGCTTTGCAGGGCAATTTCAAGGCATGGCAAGGAGATATATTTTGGGGTTAAATATTTTCTTCCTTGTCTCATAATGTTATGCCAGAGTCAGATTGAAAAGCAAGTCACAATATACAGGGTCAAATAAAACCCATCTGATGAGAATCCATGGTTTGCAGGGCATGACTCCCTAGATCCCTTAGAGAGGAATTTGGGCAAGATAAAAAATCAGAGCTTAGTCCTCATACCTTAACCAAAGGATCAAAATTCACATTACTAGTAATGAGACAAGGGTTCAGCAGGTGCCTCCTGATAAGTCGCACCGAGAGGAACTCAACACCACTTCTACAGCACTGCATTGCCACCCAAAGCACACAACCCAAATGCAATCACAAGGAAACATTGGACAAACCCTAATTAAGGGACATTCTACAAAATAACTGGCTGGTACTATGAAGAAAAGTCAACATCATTGATATGAAGAGAGACTCAAGAACAGTTCCATATTAAAGGAGGCTAAAGAGATGTAACAATTGAATACATAGTCCAGGCTTTCTTTTGCTATAAAGGAAATTATCAGAAAAAACTGGTGAAATTTGAATAAGTCTATAGACTGGAAAATAACATTGCAGCAATCTTATCAGTTATTACATCAATAATCAATAGATATGGTGAGAGGGAAAAGGATAAGACAAATGTAGTAAAATGTTAGTATTTGAGGCATTTGAGTAAAATGTTTTCTACTATTTTTGTAACTTCTCTCTAAACTGAAAATTTATGTCAAAACTAAATTAAAAAAAATAATCTGGGCTATTCTTTGAGTTATCTAAAGACATGTATATATATTTCCAAACCAGAGTTGGGGGCTGGGAATGTTTGCTACTTTTCAAGCAATGGCCAAGTCTGGTCTTCTTGGACATGAGAACACTGCTGGCTTCTGAGACCTTTGTAAGCCACATCACCATGTGACCTGAATTTGAGCCAGTTCTAAACCTTTTCTGGTTGTTTCAAAATAGCTTAGGAAGAAATTGGTGATGATGGGGAATGGTGGCGAGGAGTGGCTGCATTTCTAAGAGAACACATGCCCTATACACCCCTGCCCAGTCACCCCATAGGATAGTCTTGGCTTCTGAGAGGGAGAAATCAGAAAGTCAAGGACCATGTGCTCCTGTCTCTAAGCCTGTTCAGTGATGGCTGAGCCAGAGACTCAAGCCTTAGGAGCTGACTTGTTATGGCCCTAAAAATAATTCAGAAGTAGCCCGAAGCTAGTGACTCATCTGACACCCTGAGGGCTCTCTTGCTGGCATTAGGAAACTCTGAGAAATCTAATTAAACTTTTATTCAACCCTCTCTCTGAGAGCACAGACTAGTGGAGAGGAAGTGACAATGGTCTGATTCAGCTTGGGTGTCTCCTGAAGGTGGGGGGACGGAGACAATCCCAGTGACAGAGCGTGGGCAGTGGGAAGACCCTGCAACGTGATCTCCCTGAGGCTGGATCCCAGGAAGAACAGGCTCCTTTTTCCACTTCATGTCAGGGGCCAAGTGTTCCATGTCCATACATTTTCTCTGAGCCTGCTTAGTTACTGGTGAATCAAATAAATAAAATCAAGACAATATTTAATATTCATTGAGTACTTATTGTGTGCCCATCACTGTGTTAACCACCCTAATAGACAATCTCATTTAATCCTATGCAGAAGGTCTTATTAGTCTCATTTTAGAGTCAAGGGTACTGAAGCTAAGAGAGGTAAAGCAATTTATCAAGCCTCCTTTGAGAGAGTGGAGGAGCAACTAAGTTTACCATTAAACAGGGAAGTCAAGTATAAATAACCACACGAAATATGAAATAGCAATGAAAGAACCATCTTAGAAAAGGCTGTCTTCATGGACTTTTCATCAATGACCTCATCCAATCTCAAGGCTCCAAACGTCTCCTCCATGAGGGGATTCTTAGATCTCTAGCTCTTGGCCCAGTCTCTCTCTTGAGCTACATAAACTCCTTATTTTTAGCTGTGGGCCTGACCTTTTCTCTAGGCAGCTCTGTCTGGATCTCACATTCAGCCTGGCCAAAACTGAGCTCCTGTCATTTTTCTTTTCTTCGCAAACGAACCCCACATTCGATGTTTCTATTTCTGGCCCAATGACACCATTCTCCTAAGGACTAAGGTTTGAAATCTTGAGTTTTTTCATTCCTGTTCCATTATATGCTGCCTAATATACTTTTTTTTTTATCCTTTTACTTCCTTCTCCATGCCTTCCCCATTCTACCACCACCCTACCCTACCCCACATGCCCGCCCGCACATCTATCTAAGGAAACTTGGGCTCTCTTAGTAGAGAAATACGATATAAATCCTTCCTTATCCATCCCTCAGGGCACATGCTACAAAACTGGCCCAGAATAATATTTTGAAAGTTGGTGAATCAGAGAACGAAAAGGTCAAATCCTGGACATTCACTTTGTGTAGATCTGATTTTTAATGGCTCATATGAATACTTTTATTTCCAAAAAAATGAGATGGAGGATACTCAGAGTTTTTAAAAATAGTATTTCCTTAGAATCTACCATGAGCTGAGCCTTGTGCTAGTATCTTTCACACACATTATCTAATTTAATTTTTATCAAAACTTTGCAAGATAGTAAAAAACTTGCTGTAGACAAGTTCAAAATCAAGGTCATTTTGAGAAGCTAAATAACATGCTGAACTCACACAGCTAGTAAGTTCACATCTCCTTAAGCAGTCTTTCCCTAAGTGATTTCCTCCAGATTTAAAACCCATCCATAAACTGCTCAGATTCAGATCTACAGCTCTGTGTTTCAGACTCCACAAAAGCACCTCCTCACATCTCCAATTAGAGGGCTGATCCACCCAGATGTCTTTACATGTCCAAAACATAAGCCTTGATTTTTCCCTCCTCACTGAAATAGGTCCTTCCTTCTCCCCATATTTCCCACCCAGTCAGTGGCATCATCATTGTTTGGGCCAAAAACCTAGAAGTCATCCTTGATTTGCCTCTTTCCTCCTTCATGAACACTTAGATAGTTTGGCAAGGCTTTTGGGCTCTATTTCCAAAGCAGGCCTTTTGTCCAAATACCTCTCTCCATCTCCACAGTCGAAACCCTAAACCAAGCCCCTGCTGTCTCTGGGCTAGTTGACTCCAGTGGTCTTCCAACCCTGCCTGCCTCCACTCCTGCTACCCACCTTCCTACTCCATAGCACATCCTCCCCACAGCAGTATGAGTGATCCGTTGACAGCAGAGATTAGGTCATCTCGCACTCCTGCTTAAAGCCCTCCCTGACGTCCCATCACCATGGCCTCCAAGGCCTGCTGAATTTCCTGCCTCATCTGCACCACTCCCTCCTCTGCCTTCCAACCCCTGGCAACTGCTGATCTTTTTGAAAGCTGATCAATCAGATCAATTTGCCTTTTCTAGAATGTCATAGAGTTGAAATCATGCAGTATGTAGCCTTTTCGGATTAGCTTATTTCACTTCAAAATATGCATTTAAGGGTCCTCCCTGTCCTTTCATGGCTTAATAGAAAGTTCCTAGGGATACATAGCTTTATTCCACCCTTTGCAGTCAGTTTGACCACAGGCAAGGTAAGTTAAGGTGGATGGTGGGGAATAAGCAGGGGTCTGAGGTCTGCTATAGTGCTCCACAGTCAGTCCCACCTTGAATGATCCAAGCTTCCATGGCAGGGTGGATATTGCGGCACGGATCCAAACCCCCGATTTCACCCTGCTGTAGATGCTACTGTCTGCCTTCTCAACAGGTATTCCCTTCTTCCTAAGATGCCAAATTTTATCCAAGGATAAAATTTATCTCCCCTCTTCAGCTTACCATGTCCTTTATGGAAGGCACATCCCCAGTCCCAAAGGTCCATACGAGTCTTAGCCAATCATAGTGGTCCCATTCCCCTTGCCTGTGTCTGGTTTAGGCATGACCAGGGCTTGCATCTCTGGCCAAGGACATATCATGGGAAATCTGTGGGGCTTCTGTGAAAGATCCCTTCACTTGCCCACAAAAAGACACAAGGAAGGACAGTTTCTCTTCTTCTGCAGAAATAGTGCGTCATTGTGTCTGGGTGTGACACATGGAACCAGGGCAGTCATCTTGACCTAAGAATAAAGCTCACCTGTGGAAGAGGGCAGAGCAGAAGAAAGAAAAGAAACTGGAACCTTGTTGGCATACTAAGACACTGAGTTAGCTAATCCCTGAAGCCCTACCTCAAGGCTTTTTTTTTTTTTTTTTAATGTGAGAAAATTCATTGTGCTTCTTGTCCAAACCACTCTGAGCTGAAGTTTCTGTTCTTACAGCCAAAAGCAGTCTCAAGGAGACATGCCCTGTTGAAGCTCCATCAATGCACTTCTTGGCTTAGCTTCAGCCTTGTATTAGTCAATCTCAAAAGGTGCTCCAAGTCAAATTGTTGCTGCCTTTAGCAACAAAGTGATCTGCATTTGGATTTCCTTGGTCTTGAACTGTTCTCACTACATGGAATCCTTCCAGATAGAGAAAGGCCATGTGCAATAAATAACAATTTTGACATATCTATTGCACTTTGCATTTTATAGAATTTTCCATCTTTCCTTCAATAAACAGTTCTTAAGCATCTACTATCCTCCAAGCACAGGTAAGAATGATGCAGTAAGTAATGAACAAAACAGACAAGGTCACTGTCTTTGTGAAGCTTATAAGGAAACAAGTACAAGATTGTGGTGAATGACAGGAAGGAAATAAATAGAACAAGGAAAGAGTAAATAAGGAACTGTGGTGTGGTGAATTCTTTAAATTAGATGGTCAGGGAAAGCCTCTCTGGGAAGGTAATTTGTATTTTTCTGCTATAATTAAACATTTTTTATTATTGCAAAGTATACATAACATAAAATGTGTCACTGTAACCATTTTTAAGCATACAGTTCAGTGCCATTAAGTACCTTCACTTTATTGAGCAACCATCGCCACCATTCATTTCCAGAACTTTTTCATCATCCCAAACCAAAAATCAGTAACTGAAAATCAATAAATATTAACTCCCCATTCCCCTTTCCTTCCTGACTCTGAAACCACAATTCTACTTTTTTTCTCTATGAATTTGACTGCTTTAGATATCTCATATAAGTGGAATTACACAGTGTTTGTCTTTTTGTCACTGGCTTCCTTCACTTAGCATAACATCCTCAGTGTTCATCCATGTTGTAGCATGCGTCAGAATTCCCTTCCTTTTTAAGGCAGAACAATATTCCATTGTATGTTTATACCACATTTTAAAACATCCAGTGTTTGTCAGTGGACACTTGGGTTTGGGGAAGTGACATGTGAAATGCGAGTTTAAAGGATGAGAAGACCCAGTCACAGGAACTGCTGAAAGGGGTGTTTCTTGGCAAATGGAACAGTGGTTTCTTGGCAGACGGAAAGATAAAGGCCTGGGCAACTCTTAAGCTTTCCTTAAGACCCAATGCCAATGCCAGCACATTACTTTTCAAAGTCTTCTCTCCCTTTCCTGAGCAGTTTGTCATTTTCTGTCTATGCTTCTAAGAAACTTTATCTATATTTATTCCATCGCATTGTTGTCTCCCCTACCAGGCTGTGGCTGTGTCTTAGCTGTTTTGTGTCGCTGTAACAGAATACCAGAGACTGGGTAATTTATAAGCAATAGAAATTAATTTGGCTTATGATTCTGGAGGCTGGGAAGTCCAAGAGCATGACACAACATTCCGTGAGGACCTTTGTGGTGCGTCATCCCGTGGCAGAAGGTGAAAGGGCAAGACAGTGTGAGAGCAAGGGAGCAGGACAGGGCTGAACTTGCTCTTATAATAAGCCCAGTCTCTTGATAACTAACCTACTCCATCAATAACAACATTCATCCATTCATGAGGGCTGTGCCCTCATGACCTAATCACCTCTTATTGAGTCCCACCTCCCAACACTGTTGCATTGAGGATTAAGTTTCCAACACATGAACTTTGGGAGATACATTCAAACCATAGCAAGTTCCATCACCCCTCCCCAACAAACCTTTTTCTAGCAGGTGCAAACAAACTACAAAACTGGTGAATTAGGGCTTCCAACAAACTGCAAAAATGATGGATTTGAGTTTTTCCTTACCCTTAGTCCCTTAAGGCAGAAGAGATCAGGAACAAGGTGAAATACCAAATGCAGGCAGCAAAGGAAAATAAGTAAAGGGTCTTCATCATCTGGTAGTTAAGCCCTGAATTTAGAACCATAGCTTCCAGGAGCTGGAAAGGATATTAAGGGATATTAGAGATCACCTAATACAATGCATTTGCTTGGTCCTGGGGTGAAATGTTTTATGCAAGCCCCCGGAATTTATATGATGGGTTGGAAGCAGAGAAGGTTCTCAACAGTCCTGAGAGGTGCTTAAAGTGAGTTTTCAAATGCCCCTTTATATCCTCCCAATGCCCCCCAATAGCTGGACCCCCTTATATTACTCCAGGATTGGATGCCAGGCTGATGGAACAAAGGGGTCCTTGCAGAGCCCCACAACTCATACCAGCAAGTGCTACAAACAGTCCCTGGGAGACATGATTTACTCTGGGCCTTTGCTGGGAGGGAGGGAGGAGAACAGTGGTAAACGCAACTGTCCCAGAGATGATGGATCCCAGAAAGTGGGGTAGAGCTGGGCTTTCTCTAAAGGACCCCTCTCTGTAAGCAGAAATGGGCTGAGAGAGGGTAGCTGGTGTTGCCGAGGCCTCTGGTGCATTCTGGTGGTAGGTGGGTGGACAGAATCCTGGAAATGACTTGTCATAGCCCACTCTTGACTCATCCAAATGGGCCTGAAATGCCAGGGCTGTGACTGTGCTTTGCATGAGCTTGCCCTCTGCAGCCCAAAATATCCTTCTCTGATTCTCTGCCATGAGTTGATTAACAGTCTCTCTTGGAATAATTCCCAGGCCCCTCAATCCTTTTCAGAATCTATTTTCTCACTTTACATGGGGCACCCTGTAAATGGGGACAGGATAATATAAAATAGTGCCAGTGCTGGATTCTCAGAAAACAGCTAGGTATTAAATCTGTACTTATTAAGCCCTCACATAGAAATAGGAAGACATTTGCCTTTAATTTATAGTTCATCCATCCAAAAATTATCCAGAACCTACAGTGTGCTCAGAACTAAGCATTTTGGAGGAAAAAGTATAGCATATATAGCCTGACATGATCCTGGCCCTTCACAGATTTATCAGCTTCCTTGAAATGACTAATATATGTGAAATAATGAGAAAAAAAACAATGCTATGGTATGTGGCCCTGACTCTTTGTGTATAACTAATGGGCTGCCATCCACCCCTGAGAGGGACTTCCTTTCTAAGGGATAGGGCTCCCCTGGAATATTTTTGCAGGTTAACTAGGCACTGTTCTTCCAAACATGGCATTCCTTCCAAATGCTCTAACATATTGTTCTATGAATACATTTCATCAACAAGTGACACTCTACAATCCTTAGTGCAAACACCAAGTATGGACACTGTATATAAACTCTGAGGACTGGGAGAACGTCTCAGTGACAGTTTATAACTTGACCCTGGAAAGCCAAGATGCCAATACCCCCACCAGATGCCAGCTTGGGCCACTTTCCCTCTTTCCTTTAAGACTTCCCAGTGTCCTGGTTCTGGGTTTCTCCAAACAATCGTGTGTTGTGGCTTCAGCAGGCATGATTGCCACTTGTTTCCTGGAGCTGGATCTTATAAACTTCACACCCTTGTCCTCTGTGTTACAGAGAATGTCCTTTGGGTTTGTCCATCTGAACTGCCATCTCTTTGCAATGGCCACATGCCATTTTCCTCTTCCTCTCTTTTTGTTCAAATCACAAGTTTTAGGGGAAAAAAAATTAGAAGCAATTCCTCTCTGAGAAATTCTACACTTGGTTAGTTCCTGCCCCATGTGATGGGATCAAGCCAAATCACCAGGTTTGTCCAAAATATTACAAGTGCAAAGGAACCCAAAAGAGGGAGAAGTCACTGTGGGATGGAATATGCTGAGAGGGAGGCATGGAGGAGGTATGAATGCTAATGGAAGGAATGAGGACCCCAGGAGGGTGAGGAACTGATGCAGACCTGCACAGGCTAGGTGGGGCCAGCTGAGGGTGACAGACTGGGCCAGAGGGGATGGGGTGACCAGAGGAGGTGAATAAAGTCCAGCAGTCCAGCAGTCCAGCAGTCCAGGAGGTGAATTAAAGTTCAGCAGCTAAGAGTGATAGAATGGTTAATTTTGTGTGTCAACTTGATTGGCCTAAGGGATGCCCAGACAGATGATAGACATTATTTCTAGGTCTTTCTGGGAGAGAACCAGTGTGCCTTGTAAAGGAGATTGCCCTCCCCAATGTGAATGGGCACCATCCCATCCATTGAGGGCCTGAATAGAGCAAATCGTGGAGGAAGGGCAAATTGTGTCTCCCTGTCCTTGAGCTGGGACATCTACCTTCTCCTGCCCCCAGACATCAAAGCTCTTGGTTCTGGGGCATTTGGACTCCAGGATTTATGCCAGCAACCCCATCCACACCCCTTCCCTTCCCTGGTTCTCAGGCCTTTGGCCTCAGACTCATTTACACCACCGGTTTTCCTGGGCCTTCAGTTTGCAAATGGCATTTGACTTCCATAATCGTGTGAACCAATTCCCATAATGTGTCTACTCTTATAGATAGCTATACATATCCTGTTGGCTGTGTTTCTCTGGAGAGCCCTGGCTAATACGAGTGAGCATCTACTATGTGCAGGCACTGAGCTGGGGCCTGAGAACACAGCGGGAGACAAGATGGACAAACCTCGCTGTCCACTATACCAAAATGTAATGGAGTATACATTCTGGTGGGCAGAGACATGTAATAAATAAAATAATAGGTAAACTGTACATTATTCAGAACCTGATAAGTGCTGTGGAGGAGAAAAAAGCAAGGAAGATGAAAGGGCAACCTTTTATCATATAAATATGATGTTTATATGTATAGAAATATTTATGGTTACATGAGAAATATAATGGTTATATTTCTCAGGCCAACTGAGAAAGTGGCATTTGAGCAAAGATTTGAAGGAGTTGACAGAGTGTGCTATCTGAAGACCCAAAGGAGGAATGATCCAGGCAGATGAACTAGCAAGGGCAAAGGCCCTGAGGTAAGAGCTAAATCTGCATATCTTCAGAAGCAAGAAGAGACTAGTTGATCAAGTTGATGAGGTAATGGGGAGACACTGTATATGGCCTGATAGGCCACTGAAAGGACTTTCTGTCTGGGTGTTGTGGCTCACCCCTATAATTCCAGGACTTTGGGAGGCTGATGGGGGCAGATCACATAAGGTCAGAAGTTTAAGACCAGTCTGGCCAATTGGTGAAACCCTGTCTCTAATAAAAATCCAAAAATTAGCCGGACGTGGTGGTGCATGCCTGTAATCCCAGCTACTTGGAAGGCTGAGGCAGGAGAATCACTTGAACCTGGGAGGCAGAGGTTGCAGTGAGCCAAGGTCACACCACTGCACTCCAGCCTGGGTGACAGCCTGGATGAGACTCCATCTCAAATAATAATAATAATAATAAAATAAAAAGAAAGGACCTTTTTTGCCTTTTACTCTGAGTGACATGAGGAGAGCTTCAGCAGTCTCTCTCTGGCTACTGGGCTGCCACTAGGGAGGCAGCAGGAAGTCAGGTCATGAGAGAATCTAAGTACCCAGGTAAATGAACATGATGGCAGGACCAGCAGGGTGGCTATGAAGTTGAGAAGTAGGGGAGGCTGAGCATGTTTTTAAGATGGTCTCAACAGGTTGACAGTTGCCTAGGATACAGCCTGGGATGTAAGAGAAAGAATGCACTCAAGGAAGACTCCAGCATTTTTGGCCTAAATAGCTGGAAGAAAGGAGGTTGCATTAAAGGAGGTGGTTGGATGGTGGGGTGGGGGGAGGACTTGGCAAGGAAAGTGGGGTTTCAAGTGTAAAGACTCTGGATTTTGCCCTGTAGGCAACAGGAAGGATTTAGACTCCTGAGCAGATGAATTCGTGTTTGTGATTGCATTAGCGTTGTAGAAAGGCAAATCTGGCCTTTATACAAGAGGGACTGTAGCAGAGAAAGATAATAGACAGAAAGACAAGCTTGGAAACTCTGTCTTAATCTAGACGTGAAGTGGTAGTCATGGGAATGGAAACTGGAAAAATCTAACTCTACTGCAAACGTGCAATGGAGTCACATTTGGGATTCAGTAAAAATACATTCAACCCTCCTATATCCCCCAGGAAGCCCTACGGCCTCCCTGGCATCTCTATGATTGCAAAGGCTTATGTGTGCACAGCCATTTCTCATGCCGTTTGTTTGAACTCATGCTCTCACTCTGTCTCACTTCTTGTTTGTTTGTTTGTTTGTTTGTGATGGAGTCTCATTCCATCACCCAGGCTGGAGTGCAGTGGCACAATCTTGGTTCACTGCAACCTCTGCCTCCTGGGTTCAAGTGATTCTCCCACCTCAGCCTCCCAAGTAGCTGAGATCACAGGTGCATACCACCACACTCAGCTAAGTTTTTTTTGTATTTTTTGGTAGAGATGGGGTTTCAGCATGTTGTTCAGGCTGTTCTCAAATTCTGACCTCAAGTGATCTTCCCACCTTGGCTTCCCAAAGTGCTGGGATTACAGGCGTGAGCCACTGCACCTGGCCTATTTCTTGGAGCTGGTTTCTTCTCTCTGACTCAAGTGGAACATATCCAGAAGTTGCCTTGGCCACTTCCACATGTCTACCACTGGCTACAACTGGGGCAAAAGTTTATCTTTAGTTGCAAAGGGGACTGGGATTTGCCATCTTTCTTCTGGGAAGTCCTGTGCCCAAATTTGGGAATTTCTTTTCTTCTTTTTTTTTTTTTCTTTAAATAGAGGAATAAGTGAAGTGGGGACTGGGGAATAAGGCCCCCTCCTTTCAGCTGTCTCACCTCTCAGGACTTTCACTCCCCAGCCTACTCCAGCCATACCCGGAGGGCCTTGTTTTCCAACCAGACACACCCTTTTAAAAAATAATAATAATAATTTTAATTAATTAATTAATTTAATTTATTTATTTTTTACTGCTTCTTGTGGAGCAGGGTTACCCTATAGGCAGTGTGCCCAGAGTATCCCAGACATACCCTTAAATTGAACTTCTAAACAATACTGTTCTCTCCCTGAGAAGGGCTCTATGCCAGCCTCTTAAAGTAATGCTTTTTCTTCCAACCCACAGAAGAATGACCATTTGAAGGAATGACTTTTTAATGACAGGACTTGGTGATGATGAAGAGAGAAAATTTTGATTTCTGTCTTTGGGAGCTGGAAAAATTGGAGCTGCACTATCAGAAATAATGTAATTAGGAAGGAAGAAAGAGTGTAAATAAAAATAGATGGCAGGGGTCGGGTGCAGTGGCTCACGCTTGTAATCCCAGCACTTTGGGGGGCTGAGATGGGAGGATCACTTGAGGCCAGGAGTTCAAGGCCAGCTTGATCAACAGAGCGAGATCCCATCTTTATTTTATATATAGAGAGATATATACATAAAATGTATATCATAAAATGTATATAAAATGAATAGATAGATAGATAGATAGATAGATAGATAGATAGATAGATAGATAGATAGTGGGGAGGTGTGACAGAGATGGGAAGAGAATATATTTTAGGAGGAAATGATTATGTGAGGTTTGGACATGATACATTAGAGGTAAGGGTGGGCATTAAGGTGAAAATGTACTCTAAGCTCTTGAAAACATAGAAAACATGTCTGGTTATAAAGTCAGGCTGAAGAATGGATATCATCTCTGTGTGCCTCAGTTTTCTCAAAGTCAGGATAGTAATAGAAGTTTCAAAAAATTAATTAATTAAAAAATTTTTTTTAGAGACAAGGTCTTGCTCTGTCACCCAAGCTGGAGTTCAGTGGTGCTATCATGGCTCACTGCAGCTTCAAACTCCTGGGCTCAAGGGATCCTCCTACCTCAGCCTCCCCAAAGGCTGGGACTACAGGTGTGGGCCACCACTTCTGACCTAATGGAACCTATTAAATGACACAAAGCACGTGTTAATGATGTAGACACACAGAATAGAAACAGCATATTAGAAACATATTAGAAATTGCAGCAGCCAAGACCACAGGGGATAAAGAAAGACATGCATGGGTACAAAGTGCAGGCAAGGGCAGAATTGGACCCTCAATGGCCACCAAAACACAGCGACTAGGTTGGAGGGAGCCACAGAGAGAGAAGGCTGGAAATCTGCTCAGGTCTGTGGGAGAGGGGAACCAACCAAGGTGGAACCCTGGGGCTCCCACCACAGCAACCTCATCTCTAAGGGTAGCAAGTCCCAAGAGAAGGTTAGATGTGCTGAGCACAGGCCCAGCTCATAAACAGGTCCTCTCTACACCTCTAACATTCTCGATTCTATGAGCAGGGTAATTTTGAGGGCTGGCCTGCTAATCTGAGAGAGACATGTGCTCTTGTGGGCGTTTCGGTGCCATTTTCATGTAAATGTGCCACAGGGAAGTACATTCAGAATTGATTGGTGCTTTCTGCCTACGTTGGTATCCCTAGCTCATTCCCTTCACAATTTTCTCATCACGTAGGGACTTAAGCAATACGGTGAAGCAACGTGGCCAAAGAGCCCTATTATTTGTTTTCCTCTCTTTGGTATTTTAGGGGTAATGACTAAGAATCTGTCATATTGTTTACAGTAAAATGCCACACATACAATCCCTTTGACATTCACATCTGGACTTAAATACCATGAAACACGCATGCCCTCCTTAAAGGATTGCTTCTCTGAAAGCATGTAATTCATCGTTATCTCTACATGACCAGGTGTAATTTGCGGGAGCGGAAGATTCATTTTCCTATTTAAAACAATGAAGGGGGTTGAGATCCTGATTTGTATCGTAGCTGCTTTAGGCTGCCAGCTCTAGATATTTTCATCTTTGATCTAGGCTGGTGTCTGTTTCAGAGCAAAAGCAGCCAGGAGCAGTCAGAAAGATAAGCACACACCAAGCGGGAACTTTTGCCAAGAGGGAAAATCTTATCTAACCCCAGTGGCACAAAGATGTGCTTGTCCCCTAGCCCAAATTGAGAAGAGTCTTGAGGTCAAGGAGGAAGGTGGAAATGGCCTGGAGGTCACACAGCCCTTGCCTCTGTCATAACAATGGGTCGTACTATCAAAGAGTTGTTTGGGATTGTGTTAGTCCAGGTCCTCTGGGAAGCAGATGGCAAGAGATTTACTGGGGCAAATGTCAGAAGTATAAAGAGGAAGAAGCAGGAGAAGGGAGGAAAGCCTTCAGACTGTGATGGCAGCCTGGGCCCTGCAGAGGAGAGAGAGAAGGAAGGATGATTGATTGGGCTGGAAGAGTTGTAGAAGTTAGTGCTGTTCTAAGAAAGATTGGACCAGGCCCATGAGGAATCTCCCAAATCAAAGTGGTTCCTCAAAGGAGGCCCCCATCCTGCAGGAATGGATCTGTTTTAGCACCTCCACCTTGCTCAGTCATTGACTGGGACCAGCCTGGGGGAAGCCTGGCCTCGGTGCCAGTACAGCGATGGGCCCAGCTGCGGCACCAGTCGGCCTCGCTCCATGCAGTGGAAGATCCAAGTGGCACATTCTCAGGCTGCCCCAAGGATGATTTGCAAGATGTCATGTCTAAAAAGCCTGATAAAGATCCTTGTGAAAATGTTCATGACTCAGTTACCAATAGCAGTGAATTCTACTCAAACTGACCACTGCTCATTTAAATGGTTCTGAAAGTCAAGGGACAAAAGTGGGGATCCTTACATGTGGGGACTGAGCAGAGAATGAATCTGGCTCTAGGTTTTGAGCTGTGTCCTGTCCTATGAACTGTTCTTATGACACCACTCCTGACACCAACTGGTTGGGATTTTACCAACTAATTCTCTGACTCTTCAGACACTAACTGGGTGTCCTACATTTCAATTCAGTTATGACACTAACCACCTGGAGTTAGTGCAGACCCCACAGGTTCTGGGGCTCAGTTCCACAAGACTGCCCTTCAACTTCAGGCAGCCACAAGTCCTGGGCCTCTCATACTCTTGACAAACTGGCTATAAAGTTGGGAGTTCCCATGACTCCCCCTCAGGTCCAATAATTTGCTAAAATGGCTCACAAAACTCAAGGAAACATTTTACTTACGTTATAAAGGATGTAGCTCAGGAACAGCCAACTGGAGCAGATGTGTAAGGGCAAGAGATGGGGATGGGGGTGCATTGAGCTTCCATGCCCACTCTGGTGCTCCACTCTCTCAGCACCTCTGTATGTTTACCAACCTGGAAGCTCTCGTAGCCCTATCATTTAGGGGTCTTTAGTGGAGGTTTCATCACATAGGCATGATTAATGAAAGCATTGGCCATTGATGATGAGCTCAATCTCCCAACCGCCCCCTTCCCAGGATGCTGGGGTTGTGGATGAGAGTTCCCACCCTCTAATTATGGCTTGGTCTTTCTGGTGACAAGCCCCCAGCCTGAAGCTATCAAGGGACCCAACAACAGTGGTCTCATTAGAACAAAAAAGACACTGTTATCATGCAGAAAATCCCAAGGGATTTAAGAGTTCTGGTGCCAGGAACCAGAGACAAAGAACAAAGTCATATTTTTTTATTATATCACACACACATACTGTCAGTGTGTCACTGAGTTTATTGTAGTAATAATAGTAATAATAATCACTACAACCTCTACAAAGGACAGAACTGGGTTCTCGTGCTTGCTAAGAGTGATGCTTACCATAAAAAGCCACAGCAGAATTTTCTTACTCTCATGTATAATTTCCAAACCCTTCCAAATGAGGATAACAGCCTGTGCCCAAGGCATCCTTTAATAAGAGAGGGACAGGGCAGCTGGTCAGGAGGGGAAGGAAGGCTCACTGGCCAGAGAGGCATATGGGAGAAGCTGACACAGTGTGCAAAACCAGCAACTGACAACCGAGGGACTCAAGGACCTCCATGACCTGCCCACCCTTCTGTCCCACACACTCTGTGGATAGCTTCCTCCAAGATTTCACCCAGGCAGCCTCCCACCTCTCCCCTACTACCCTAGGCCTGCCCTGGCTTTCTTTCTGAAGGAGCCTCTGATTGGGAGAGGACAGCTTAAGGTTTGCAGGTTTACTATATATTAATTTGACCAATTAATTGCTATTTAGCCTTTTGTATCTGCCAGGATCCTTTTAAACACAAACTGGTTAATTCTTACAGCTCTTTGGTTTTCCCTCTGGGCCTAGGCTCATGCTATGAACATATTAGATGCTCTGTGCATACTTATTGACCAGTTTGTTAATTCTATGAATGAATACTATCCAAAGAGCGGTAAGAGCCCTTGCAGCACAGTGATTGCATCACAGAACCCAGCGCTGGTTACAGATTGCCTTTATCTAGAAGGCTTCAGTTATGAAAATATTGTCTTCCAACTGGACCAGAAGGAACTTAAGGTCAGGAAGAAGTGCAGTTTGATCCACCGTCTTTTTTCCTGCAACTCTAGAAATCAAAAAGCTCTGAGAATGAATGTGGTTTTGTTCAAAGTTTGAGGTGAACTCCTTTGGCGGTAAAACATGACATGAACTATGTGAGACTATAGTCTTCGTTTATCCTTCTAGAATGAATATTCATACATTCCACTGCAAATATTAGTTTGTTGCTTGCAGAGTGCTGGCCCAGACCCCACTTGTGGCATTACGTAATATATAGTAGGGGAGCTGAATTACCTTTTGCTATGGTCTAAATGTCACCCAACATTCATGTGTTGAACTTAATTGCCAGTGTGACAATATGAAGAGATGGGGCCTTTAGGAGGTGATTAAGTGATGCGGGCAGAGCCCTGATAAAAAAAAAAAACTCGAGGGAATTAGCAAGCCCCTTTGCCCTTCAGGCTTTCCTCAAGTGAGGATACAGCAACAAGGCACCATCATGGAAGCAGAGACCCCTCAACAAGCATCCAACCTGCCTGCATCTTTCTCTTGGACATCCCAGCCTCCAGAACTGTAAGAAATAAATTCCTAGTCTTTATAAGTTACCCAGGCTGTGGTGTTTGTTATGGCAGCAGGAACAAACTAAGGTACCTTTCTAAATCTGAAAAATTCTGACTTAGAAACATGTCTGGCTCTAGGGATTTTGCATAAAAGTTTGTAGTCCTGAATTCTGCATCAATCAATATAGTCCCAGATGCAAGTAACTGATAGTTCCACTCAAATTGGCTTAAATAATAAAAAGAATGCATTGACTCACACAACTAAAAAGTCTAGAAATTGCGTGGCTTTCAGGCATGGTTTAATCCAGAGGTTCAAAGTTATTGAAGCCCTACATCCTCTGTCTCCGATATTCTTGTCTTTACCCTCCTTTGTCTTTTGGCTTTATCCTAGATTGTCTTTACAAATTGTAGCAAAAATGATTGCAGTAGTTCCACACCTTGCAGGGATGCCCCACGTGGCTCAGAGGAAGAAAGAACATCTTTGTCCTGGCACTCCAAGAAAAAGGTCCCATGGCCATACCTGAATGGCCACACTAGATGTGTTGGGGTGGGGTGGGGGGTAAATTGGGGTGATTAGCTTTGCCTAAGACAAGCATACTACTTCTAGGGCTAGGGCAAAATTAGTTGACCTGAAACCACATGGATCTCCAAACAAAAACCAGGAATGATAGGGAAGGGGAAGGACAAATGAATATTGTGGAGGTAACAACCACCTCATAGCCTTTTACTCTGTAGTCAACACACTCCTGAGCATATTAAAGACACTTAACGTAAACTGGCCTGTGTTCAACTCAAACCTGATCCCCAACAGTCAAAAAGGATTCTGTTTTCTTTATATTATTAGCTTCCTTTCTTTTCTTTCTTTCTTTCTTTCTTTCTTTCTTTCTTTCTTTCTTTTCTTTCTTTCTTTCTTTCTTCTTTCTTTCTTTCTTTCTTCTCTTCTTTCTTTCTTCTCTTTCTTTCTTTCTTTCCTTCTCTTCCTTCCTTCCTTCCTTTCTTTCTTTCTTTCTTTCTTTCTTTCTTTCTTTCTTTCTTTCTTTCCTTCCTTCCTTCCTTCCTTCCTTCCTTCCTTCAGACAGAGTCTTGCTCTGTCTTCATTCAGGCTGGAGTGCAATGCCACAATCATAGCTCACTGCAGCCTCCAACTCCTGGGCTCAAATAATCCTCCTGCCTCAGCCTCCCAAAGTGTTGGAATTACACGCATGAGCAACCGTGTCTGGCCTCTTTGTATCATTCGCTTTCTACTCTCCTTTATGATCCTATGCAGCTTCCCAGGTGCTTATCTTACAGTATTTATTTTATTTATTATATTCTACCTTGTATTAGTCATTTGTGTAAATATAATCTACCTTACTGAACTCTAAGCTCCTTTAGGTGGGGTCTAGCTTTAGGTGGGGTTCTAACTTGGTTCCGTGCTTAGTATATGTCTTGCAATGACAAACATTCAATGAGTGTTGGTTGAACCAAGTCTATTCCCCACCTCAGATCAAGGTATTAGCAATGTAAAGAACTCAGCAAAGCAGGGAGGGTGGGGTAGAGATGGATGGAGAGAGAATGATGCTGTCTTTACATGTTTTTCATTGGGAACCTACCGAAAAGCTCCATACATATTACACTAAGGCAAAGTGATTTGGGGAGCAAGAAACAGAAAACCTAGATTGAACTGCCTTGAATAATAAAGGTGACATATTAGTTCACAAACTGGAAACTTTTGAGCCAGGGCAAGCTTTGGACCCAGCAACTCAAGACTGTGAACATAAACCCAGTTATTTTCCGTTCTCCAAGACTAACTTCCTCATGGTCGCCAAATGGCTGCAAGCAGTTCCAGGCATCTCATTTACACACCACACTGTCTAGAATGCATGCACTGCTTGAATGAAAAGGTGGCCAGTGGAGGGGGAAGCCAGACAAAACTTATCTTTGGAAACAGGGATGGGTCAGCTTTTCCCTAAGAATTGCATGATGTGTTCGTTGCTAGTGCTGTCTTAACGAAGTACCACAACCTGGGTGGCTTAAACAACAGAAATTGATCGCCTTGTACTTCTGGAGGCTTGAAGTTCAAAATCAAGGTTTCCACAGGATTGGTTCCTTTTGAGGGCTGTGAGGGGAGGATCTGCTCCAGACCCCTCTCTCTCTGGCTTTTAGATGGTCATCTTCTCCCTGTGCCTCTTCACGGTGTCTTTTTTCTATGCATGACTGTCACTGTGTCCAAATTTTCCCTTCTATAAGGACATGAGTCATATTGGATTGGGGGCTTGCCCTACTCCAGTATGGCCTCACTGCAACTTAATTAGCTACATGTACAATGACCTTATTTCCAAATAAGGTATAGAGGTACCGAGGTTAGGTCTTCATTATACGAATGTGTTGGGGGTGGAGGGGAACATTTCAACTTCTAACACATGGGATGGAGGAGTGGATGGGCTAGCTAAATGAAAATCAGGATTCTGTTAGGGAGAAGAAACCAGGAAATGGGTTCTGGGTCAGCAATGGTAAAGGTCTCATAGTGAACTCTTTCTACAACAAAAAAGTAGAGATGAGGCTTTCAGGGACAGTGATTGTGGAAAATCATTTTCCCTCCCGCTAGCACATGGTAGATGATGGGTGAGATGACAATAAGCCCTAAGAGACGGATTCTTCCCTCACACTGTCTTCCACCTCTGTGGTTTTACTGGATAGTCTCTCTCTGGCAATCATGTGTTATTTAGCCCTAAGAAGCTCTGAGATGCTTTTGAACATTACCCAGTTAATCCACACAATGCCTGCTGGGATTTCTCTTAGAAAAGAGACTCTCAAGGAGATTTATGGCAGAAATGCCCAGAAATGAGAATCCTGAAGCCATCCCACAGTCCCAAGCATTTCTCTTGGCCCAGAATATTCAGCGTTAAAGAGTGAAGACCACATTTTCAGCTTTGGTAGTGTCTGGACGCCCTGGTGAGGAGAGATAGCCTCACTGTGGTGTCCGCAGGAATGTGGAAGTGAAGATGCCTCTCCGTACAGTGCAGACAGTTTATCTCATCTCAGGCAGGGCTCTATGGAGGAATGGGCTGGAAAAGAATGAAGGTCACAGGGGGACCTGGGCTATGCAGAGGTGCCTGGAACACTCAAAGGAATCCCTTTAACCTGGGAAAGAGAAAACGCTACCACTTTGGCGCCCAAGTTATGTAGAGCATCTTGTTCAGAAAAACTCAGTTAAGATCAAGTATGACACAGCCTTATTACTTTCTATTAAAAAGGCCAACATTAACTGTAAGGGGAAGTTATATGGGATACATGGTTCTTTTATATTGTTTTAGTTTCTAAGAGCTTCTTTGGGATATGACTGGCATACTATAAATTGCAAGAATTTGAAGTGTACAATTTGATAATTTGTGATGTATGTATACAACTGTGACAGCATCACCATTATCAAGATAATGAACATATGCATCACCACAAAAAGCCTCCTCCCACTCCTCTCCTACCATGCCCCATCCCTTTCCTTAGAAAACCACCATTCTCCTTTCTGTTGCTGTAGATTAGTTTGCTTTTTTGAGACTTCTATATAAACGGAATCTTACAGTATGTACCCTTGTTTTGGTCTGCATTTCTTCACTCAGTAATCATTGAGATTACTGAGTGAAGATCTACAGTGATCTAGATCTACAGTGCTGTGTGCATCAATGTTTATTCCTTTTCATTTTTGGGGAGCAGTCCATGATCTGCATATTCATTGACCACAATTTGTTTATCCAGTCACCTGTTGATGGATATTTGGATTGTTTTCCATTTCTGGCTATTTTATAAGTCAAGCTGCTGTGAACATTCATGGGAAAGTCTTTGGACCTGAGGCATGCATTCAGTGGTGGCACAGGCTCAGTGGGGCTGGTTTTACTTTCTGCATGTGGGTATGTGCAAGTAGTTCTGGCAAGATCCCTGTGCTCAGCAGAGACTGGCCTGCTGTGGCTGCCATCTCAGGCCATCGTTAGGGTCCTCGTCCTCTTCCGCAGGGCATCATCCCTGCCTTTTGCTTTGTTCTCCTTCCTTTCCCAGCCCCTACTGCTGCCGTAATTGGTGACTAGACTGGAACGTAGGGAAAATAGACTTCTGAAGAAGAAGTACTTTTAAGAGGATCTGGGAATTACTTTCTTTTTTTTTTGTAATTTAAATTTCTTTTTTTTTAATTTTTTTTATTATACTTTAAGTTCTAAAGTACATGTGCATAACGTGCAGGTTTGTTACATATGTATACTTGTGCCATGTTGGTGTGCTGCACCCATCAACTCATCAGCACCCATCAATTCGTCATTTATATCAGGTATAACTCCCAATGCAATCCCTCCCCCCTCCCCCCTCCCCATGATAGGCCCCAGTGTGTGATGTTCCCTTTCCCAAGTCCAAGTGATCTCATTGTTCAGTTCCCACCTATGAGTGAGAACATGCAGTGTTTGGTTTTCTGTTCTTGTGATAGTTTGCTAAGAATGATGGTTTCCAGCTGTCCATGTCCCTACAAAGGACGCAAACTCATCCTTTTTTATGGCTGCATAATATTCCATGGTGTATATGTGCCACATTTTCTTAATCCAGTCTGTCACTGATGGACATTTGGGTTGATTCCAAGTCTTTGCTATTGTGAATAGTGCCACAATAAACATAAGTGTGCATGTGTCTTTATAGCAGCATGATTTATAATCCTTTGGGTATATACCCAGTAGTGGGATGGCTGGGTCATATGGTACATCTAGTTCTAGATCCTTGAGGAATCGCCATACTGTTTTCCATAATGGTTGAACTAGTTTACAATCCCACCAACAGTGTAAAAGTGTTCCTATTTCTCCACATTCTCTCCAGCACCTGTTGTTTCCTGACTTTTAATGATTGCCATTCTAACTGGTGTGAGATGGTATCTCATTGTGGTTTTGATTTGCATTTCTCTGATGGCGAGTGATGAGCATTTTTTCATGTGTCTGTTGGCTGTATGAATGTCTTCTTTTGAGAAATGTCTGTTCATATCCTTTGCCCACTTTTTGATGGGGTTGTTTGTTTTTCTTGTAAATTTGTTTGAGTTCTTTGTAGATTCTGGATATTAGCCCTTTGTCAGATGAGTAGATTGCAAAAATTTTCTCCCATTCTGTAGATTGCCTGTTCACTCTGATGGTAGTTTCTTTTGCTGTGCAGAAGCTCTTTAGTTTAATTAGATCCCATTTGTCAATTTTGGCGTTTGCTGCCATTGCTTTTGGTGTTTTAGACATGAAGTCCTTGCCCATGCCTATGTCCTGAATGTACTACCTAGGTTTTCTTCTAGGTTTTTATGGTATTAGGTCTAACATTTAAGTCTCTAATACATCTTGAATTATAATTTTGTATAAGGAGTAAGGAAAGGATCCAGTTTCAGCTTTCTACTTACGGCTAGCCAATTTTCCCAGCACCATTTATTAAATAGGGAATCCTTTCCCCATTTCTTGTTTCTCTCAGGTTTGTCAAAGACCAGATGGTTGTAGATGTGTGGTATTATTTCTGAGGACTCTGTTCTGTTCCATTGGTCTGTATCTCTGTTTTGGAACCAGTACCATGCTGTTTTGGTTACTGTAGCCTTGTAGTATAGTTTCAAGTCAGGTAGTGTGATGCCTCCAGTTTGTTCTTTTGACTTAGGATTGTCTTGGCAATGTGGGCTCTTTTTTGGTTCCATATGAACTTTAAAGCCATTTTTTCCAATTCTGTGAAGAAACTCATTGGTAGCTTGATGGGGATGGCATTGAATCTATAAATTACCTTGGGCAGTATGGCCATTTTCACGATATTGATTCTTCCTATCCATGAGCATGGTATGTTCTTCCATTTGTTTGTGTCCTCTTTTATTTCACTGAGCAGTGGTTTGTAGTTCTCCTTGAAGAGGTCCTTTACATCCCTTGTAAGTTGGATTCCTAGGTATTGATTCTCTTTGAAGCAATTGTGAATGGAAGTTCATTCATGATTGGCTCTCTGTCTGTTACTGGTGTATAAGAATGCTTGTGATTTTTGCACATTAATTTTGTATCCTGAGACTTTGCTGAAGTTGCTTATCAGCTTAAGGAGATTTTGGGCTGAGACAATGGGGTTTTCTAAATATACAATCATGTCATCTGCAAACAGGGACAATTTGACTTCTTCTTTTCCTAACTGGATACCCTTGATTTCTTTCTCTTGCCTGATTGCCCTAGCCAGAACTTCCAACACTAGTTGAATAGGAGTGGTGAGAGAGGGCATCCCTGTCTTGTGCCAGTTTTCAAAGGGAATTTTTCCAGTTTTTGCCCATTCAGTGATATTGGCTGTGGGTTTGTCATAAATAGCTCTTATTATTTTGAGGTACGTTCCATAAATACTGAATTTATTGAGCGTTTTTAGCATGAAGGGCTGTTGAATTTTGTCAAAAAGCCTTTTCTGCATCTATTGAGATAATCATGTGGTTCTTGTTTTTGGTTCTGTTTATATGCTGGATTACGTTTATTGATTTGCAAATGTTGAACCAGCCTTGCATCTCAGGGATGAAGCCCACTTGATCATGGTGGATAAGCTTTTGGATGTGCTGCTGAATCCGGTTTGCCAGTATTTTATTGAGGATTTTTGCATCAATGTTCATCAGGGATATTGGTCTAAAATTCTCTCTTTTTGTTGTGTCTCTGCCAGGCTTTGGTATCAGGATGATGTTGGCCTCATAAAATGAGTTAGGGAGGATTCCCTCTTTTTCATTGATTGGAATAGTTTCAGAAGGAATGGTACCAGCTCCTTCTTGTACCTCTGGTAGAATACAGCTGTGAATCCATCTGGTCCTGGACTTTTTTTGGTGGGTAGGCTATTAATTATTGCCTCAATTTCAGAGCCTGCTATTGGTCTATTCAGGGATTCAACTTCTTCCTGGTTTAGTCTTGGAAGAGTGTAAGTGTCCAGGAAATTATCCATTTCTTCTAGATTTTCTAGTTGATTTGTGTAGAGGTGTTTATAGTATTCTCTGATGGTAGTTTGTATTTCTGTGGGGTCTGTGGTGATATCCCCTTTATCATTTTTTATTGCATCTATTTGATTCTTCTCTCTTTTCTTCTTTATTAGTCTTGCTAGCGGTCTGTCAATTTTGTTGATTTTTTCAAAAAACCAACTCCTGGATTCATTGATTTTTTGGAGGGTTTTTTGTGTCTCTATCCCCTTCTGTTCTGCTCTGATCTTAGTTATTTCTTGCCTTCTGCTAGCTTTTGAATGTGTTTGCTCTTGCTTCTCCAGTTCTTTTAATTGTGATGTTAGAGTGTCAATTTTAGATCTTTCCAGCTTTCTCTTGTGGGCATTTAGTGCTATAAATTTCCCTCTACACACTGCTTTAAATGTATCCCAGAGATTCTGGTATGTTGTATCTTTGTTCTCATTGGTTTCAAAGAACATCTTTATTTCTGCCTTCATTTCGTTGTGTACCCAGTAGTCATTCAGGAGCAGGTTGTTCAGTTTCCATGTAGTTGAGCGGTTTTGATTGAGTTTCTTAGTCCTGAGTTCTAGTTTGATTGCACAGTGGTCTGAGAGACAGTTTGTTATAATTTCTGTTCTTTTACATTTGCTAAGGAGTGCTTTACTTCCAATTATGTGGTCAATTTTGGAATAAGTGCAATCTGGTGCTGAGAAGAATGTATATTCTGTTGATTTGGGGTGGAGAGTTCTATAGATGTCTATTAGGTCCGCTTGGTGCAGAGATGAGTTCAATTCTGGATATCCTTGTTAACTTTCTGTCTCGTTGATCTGTCTAATGTTGACAGTGGAGTGTTGAAGTCTCCCATTATTATTGTATGGGAGTCTAAGTCTCTTTGTAAGTCTCTAAGGACTTGCTTTATGAATCTGGGTGCTCCTGTATTGGGTGCATATATATTAGGAGAGTTAGCTCTTCCTGTTGAATTGATCCCTTACCATTATGGAATGGCCTTCTTTGTCTCTTTTGATCTCTGATGGTTTAAAGTCTATTTTATCAGAGACTAGGATTGCAACCCCTGCTTTTTTTTGTTCTCCATTTGCTTGGTAGATCTTCCTCCATCCCTTTATTTTGAGCCTATGCATGTCTCTGCATGTGAGATGGGTCTCCTGAATACAGCAGACTGATGGTTCTTGACTCTTTATCCAGTTTGCCAGTCTGTGTCTTTTAATTGGAGCATTTAGTCCATTTACATTTAAGGTTAATATTCTTATGTGTGAACTTGATCCTGCCATTATGATATTAACTGGTTATTTTGCTCGTTAGTTGATGCAGTTTCTTCCTAGCCTCAATGGTCTTTACATTTGGCATGTTTTTGCAATGGCTGGTACCGGTTGTTCCTTTCCATGTTTAGGGCTTCCTTCAGGGTCTCTTGTAAGGCAGGCCTGGTGGTGACAAAATCTCTAAGCATTTGCTTATCTGTAAAGGATTTTATTTCTCCTTCACTTATGAAACTTAGTTTGGCTGGATGTGAAATTCTGGGTTTAAAATTCTTTTCTTTAAGAATGTTGAGGCCGGGCGCGGTGGCTCAAGCCTGTTATCCCAGCACTTTGGGAGGCCGAGACGGGCAGATCATGAGGTCAGGAGATCGAGACCATCCTGGGTAATACGGTGAAACCCTGTCTCTACTTAAAAATACAAAAAAGTAGCCGGGCGACGAGGCGGGCGCCTGTAGTCCCAGCTACTCGGGAGGCTGAGGCAGGAGAATGGCGTAAACCCGGGAGGCGGAGCTTGCAGTGAGCTGAGATCCGGCCACTGCACTCCAGCCTGGGTGGCAGAGCAAGACTCCGTCTCAAAAAAAAAAAAAAAAAGAATGTTGAATATTGGCCCCTACTCTCTTCTGGCTTGTAGAGTTTCTGCCAAGAGGTCTGCTGTTAGTCTGATGGGCTTCCCTTTGTGGGTAACCCGACCTTTCTCTCTGGCTGCCCTTAAGATTCTTTCCTTCATTTCAACTTTGGTGAATCTGGCAATTATGTGTCTTGGACTTGCTCTTCTGGAGGAGTATCTTTGTGGTGTTCTCTGTATTTCCTGAATTTGAATGTTGGCCTGCCCTACTAGGTTGGGGAAGTTCTCCTGGATGATATCCTGAAGAGTGTTTTCCAACTTGGTTCCATTTTCCCCCTCACTTTCAGGCACCCCAATCAGACGTAGATTTGGTCTTTTTACATAATCCCATACTTCTTGCAGGCTTTGTTCATTTCTTTTTCTTCTTTTTTCTTTTGGTTCTCTTCTCGCTTCATTTCATTTATTTGATCCTCAATCGCTGATACTCTTTCTTCCAGTTGATCGAGTCGGTTACTGAAGCTTGTGCATTTGTCACGTATTTCTCGTGTCATGGTTTTCATCTCTGTCATTTCGTTTATGACCATCTCTGCATTAATTAGTCTAGCTGTCAATTCTTCCACTCTTTTTTCAAGATTTTTAGTTTCTTTGCATTGGGTACGTAATTCCTCCTTTAGCTCTGAGAAGTTTGATGGACTGAAGCCTTCTTCTCTCATCTCGTCAAAGTCATTCTCTGACCAGCTTTGATCCATTGCTGGCAATGAGCTGCGCTCCTTTGCAGGGAGAGATGCGCTCTTATTTTTTGAATTTCCAGCTTTTCTGCCCTGCTTTCTCCCCATCTTTGTGGTTTTATCTGTCTCTGGTCTTTGATGATGGTGACGTACTGATGGGGTTTTGGTATCGGTGTTCTTCCTGTTTGATAGTTTTCCTTCTACTAGTCAGGACCCTCAGCTGTAGGTCTGTTGGAGATTGCTTGAGGTCCACTCCAGACCCTGTTTGCCTGGGTATCAGCAGCAGAGGTTGCAGAAGATAGAACATTGCTGAACAGCGAGTGTACCTGTCTGATTCTTACTTTTGAAGCTTCCTCTCAGGGGTGTACTCCACCCTATGAGGTGTGGGGTGTCAGGCTGCCCCTAGTGGGGGATGTCTCCCAGTTAGGCTACTCAGGGGTCAGGGACCCACTTGAGCAGGCAGTCTGTCCCGTCTCAGACCTCAACCTCCGTGTTGGGAGATCCACTGCTCTCTTCAAAGCTGTCAAACAGAGTCGTTTGCGTCTGCACAAGTTTCTGCTGCTTTTGTTGTTGTTGTTGTTTAGCTGTGCCCTGTCCCCAGAGGTGGAGTCTACAGAGACAGGCAGGTCTCCTTGAGCTGCTGTGAGCTCCACCCAGTTCGAGCTTCCCAGCGGCTTTGTTTACCTACTTAAGCCTCAGCAATGGCGGGCACCTCTCCCCCAGCCTGGCTGCTGCCTTGCGGTTAGGTGGCAGACTGCTGTGTTAGCAATGAGGGAGGCTCTGTGGGCATGGGACCCTCCCGGCCATGTGTGGGTATAATCTCCTGGTGTGCCCGTTTGCTTAAAGCGCAGTATTGGGGTGGAAGTTACCCAATTTTCCAGGTGTTGTGTGTCTCAGTTCCCCTGGCTAGGAAAAGGGATTTCCTTCCCCCTTGCGCTTCCCAGGTGAGGCGATGCCTCGCCCTGCTTCAGCTCTCGCTGGTCGGGCTGCAGCAGCTTACCAGCACTGATTGTCTGGCACTCCCTAGTGAGACGACCCCAGTACCTCAGTTCAAAATGCAGAAATCACCGTGTCGCTTGCGCTGGGAGTTGGAGACTGGAGCTGTTCCTATTTGGCCATCTTGCTCCACCCCCCGGGATTTACTTTCTTAAAATCAACTCTAAATCTTCCATTATCACCCAGCAAACCAGCTGGTATATGCAATGCCACACTTAGACCTATGCAACAGCAGCGACTGCTCTGGATCCTGTGACTAGAGTTTCCCTTCTTGCCCTCCTCTAATCACACCCACTTCACAGCACAAAGAGGCCAACTGATATGATTTTGCTGCATCTCCACCCAAATCTCATCTTGAATTGTAGTTTCCATAATCTCCACATGTTGTGAGAGGGACCTAGTGGGAGGTAATTGAATCATGGTGTGGTTACCCCCATGCTGCTGTTCTTGTGATGGTGAGTGAGTTCTTGCAAGGCTTGATGGTTTAATAAGGGGCTTTTCCTCCTTTTGCTTGGCACTCCCCTTCCTGCCGTCATGTGAAGAAGGATGTGTTTGCTTCCCTTTCCACCATGATCATAAGTTTCTAAGGCCTCCCCAGCCACATGGAACTGTGAGTCAATTAAACCTCTTTCCTTTATAAATTACCCAGTTTCTGCCAGTCCTTTATAGCAGTGAGAATGGCCTAATATACCACCCAAAGTCTGCACCATCATCACCCCACCCTGTCCACACTCTCCATGCTAGAGACCCAGAATTACTTGCCCAGGTGACTCCAGCCCACTTATAGGATGTCCATGGGCTGCTCTCCAGCTCTGAGCTGCCTGAAAAGTAGATGGCTATGGGCAGAGGGGATGGATGGAGCTTGCACGTGTCCATGAGTGCATCCTCATGAGTGTGCACACTCACATGTGGCTACACTAGCACAGACAGCCCTTTGCAGTGTGTGTTGGAGTAAGGAGTGAAAGAGACAGGGAGGGACCATGGCCAGGGTCTAGGGGACAGGAGCCAACTCTTCCCATGCTCATGGCACAGAACAAGAAGGAGTTCAAGAATTTTCAGTGTAAGCCTGGCTTACAGAATGTTGGGAAAGTCTATTTGTCAAGTGGGAGGCTACATCATATTTCCCTTCACAGTGCTTTGGCTTGATTCAGAACTTTATGTCTTTAGACATTTGATGCATGGGCCTCCACTTGTACTTTTGTACTTGTATTCTTGCCTTGCCCCCCATTAGGGATGGGCCGAGGTCCACCACCCTCCACCTGCATCACATAATTTTTATATTATATGCCAGCTTTTACTGCTTTCTTTTCCCCTCCTGAGTTATCCTTCATGTTTACTTTAACCTTTTTTCAATTGCATAAATATTGAGAAAAAGCATGACTTGGGTGGGGGAAAGGGGGAAACACATTTAGTATGATCTGCCCCAAGCCTGCACACCTGGAGGCCAGGTTCTGCTGTAACTTCAGAGTAAGGAGTTGATGTTTCTTGTCAAGATTATGGAAATCCAGGTAGACTCTTTGCTTTGAGGTCAGGCAGCTTGTTTTCCCACTAAAAACCTACCTTGACCACCACTGTGGAAGAGCGACTGCAAAAATGGCTCTAATTCTCTACTTCTCCACTCCTCCCATTGCAATATGACTTTGTGGCTCCTCTCCTCCTATTAAGAGAGGGGATGTGTCCCCTCTTGCCTCAGATCTAGGCTGTCTGTGTGACTCACTGTGATGAATAGAATGTGGCAGAAGGCACAGTGTGCCAGCCCCATGCACGGGCCTCCAGGGGTGTTCCTGCACATTTACTCTCTCTCAGACCCCCACTTCTGCCATGAAAATAAGGTTGAGCCAGACTGCTCCATGACAGGCCACGTGAGGCAGCCTGGACCATCCTGTCCAAGGCCACCAGCAGCCCATCCAGTGACTGCCCAGAGATGGATGAGCTCAGCTGAAATGAGCTAGGCTTGACCCAGGTCAGCAGAACCACCCATCCAACACATACTCAGGAATGTCAGAAAGTCAACAAACCCATATTTTATCAGTTACATGGTCTTTCATGAAGCTCCACTAACCTGCAAAGTGTTGTACAAAATAAGAAATGTTTTCATATAAGTTCAGAAAATTGGAAGTTAACCTGGTTAAACAAAGTTAAACCTGCTTTTTCCCTTCAAGACTTCTCAAACTTTTAATACAGAACTATCTAATCAGTATGCCTAAGCAATGCAGGCACAAGAAACTCCATCAGATCTATGTGCAAAATCATAGCCAAAAAAAAAAAAAAGGTTAAAGTCACTAATTAAGACCTAATATGTGCATTTCCTGAAATGTGGATTAAACTTCATGATAATTTAATTATTCCTCAACCTTGTCCTGTTGGGATGGATAAGTTATCAAAATGAATCAATGGCACTAAAAGCACAGGCAGGCAACAAAAGTGAAAACAGATAAATTAGATTACATCAAAAGTTAAAACTTCTGTGCATCAAAGGACACAACCAACAAAATGAAAAGACAACTTACAGAATGATAGGCAGTATTTGCAATACGTATTTGAAAAGGCAGTTAATATTCAAAATATATGAAGAATTCCTACAACTTAACAGCAACGAAAAACTGAATAACCCAATTTAAAAATGGACAAAAGACTTGAATAGACATTTCTCCAAAGGAGATACACAAATGGCCAAAAAGCACATGTAAAAATGCTCAACATCACTAATCACTAAGGAAATGCAAATCAAAGCCACAATGAGATTTCACCTCACAGCTGTTAGGATGGCTACAAAGGAGGAAGGGAGGAAGGAAGGAAGGAAGGAAGGAGGGAGGGAGGGAGGGAGGGAGGAAGGAAGGAAGGAAGGAAGGAAGGAAGGAAGGAAGGAAGGAAGGAAGGAAGAGAAAGGAAGGAAGGAAGGAAGGAAGGAAGGAAGGAAAGAGAGAAAGTAAGAAAGAAGATAGAGAAAGAGAAAAGGAAGAGAAAAGAGAAAGAAAGAAAAAAGAAGGAAGGAAGGAGGGAGGGAAGGAGGAGGGAGGAAGGAAGGAAGGAAGGAAGGGAGGAAGGAAGGAAGGAAGGAAGGAGAAAATAGCAAGTGTTGGCAAGGAAGGAAGGAAGGGGAAAATAGCAAGTGTTGGCAAGGATGTAGAGAAACTGGAACTCTTGTGCACTATTGGTGGTAACATAAGATGGTGTAGCCACTGTGGAAAACAGTATAGTGTTTGCTAAAACATTAAAAAACAAAACTATTATATAATCCAGCAATTCCACTTCTGGATATATAACAAAAAGTATTGAAATCTGGGACTCAAAGAGATATCTGTATACCCATGTTCAAAGCTGCATTTTTCACAATGGCCAAAAGTGGAAGGAAACCAAGTGTCCATCAACTAATAAGTGGATAAACAAAATATGGTGCGTACATACAATGGAATATTATTCAGCCCTAAAAAGGAAGGGACTCTGGTAATGCTACAACATGGATGAATCTTGAAGATGTTATGTTAAGTGAAATAAGATACAAAACAATACTGTATGATTCCATTTATATAGGATGTCTAGAGCAGTCAAAATTATAGAGGCAGCAGAAGGGTGATTGCCAGGGCCTGGGATGAAAATAGGGAGTTGTTGTTTAATGGGTATAGAGTTTCAGTTTGGGAAGATGAAAAAGTTCTGGAGATTGGTTGCACCACAATATGAATGTACTTAACAACACAGAATTGTAAAATTAAAAATTATTAAAGTGGTAAATTTTATGTTCTATATATTTAATCACAATTAAGAAGAAAACAAGAAAAAAACTCATGATGCCAAGCAAAGTATGTTAGCGTGTTATATCAAAACATCCACCTTAACCAGGAAAAAATAATAATGTTCTAAGTATCTTCAAGTGCAAAATAAGAAACAAGTAACTTTAAAAGATCAGTTGGTGATCAAACCAAACTCAAGGAGCTACCTATAAAGTCATGCAATTAATAATTAAAAGCCGAAATATCTCATATTATTCCATAATGGCTCATTTGACCCACCTGCCTGAATTGTCTGCCCTGCGTTGGGACCAATGAAACAAGGGAAACAGAAAAGGGGCCACTTTTAAATAATGCGATTAGTGAGCGCATCATGGCATTTTGGATGGCAAAGTAATGAATCAAAAGATTTCTGTTGCAGGTTGATATATCTACAAATATTAGTAATTGTGCTCAATAATTGCATTGGCTAAAAATCCCCGAAGAAAAAGGTTTGAAAGAAACTTATTTGTTTTGCAAAGGAGTACCAAAGCAAAGCACAGGTGATGAAATATTCAACGTGATAAATGGAAGCACTGAAACAAATATTATCAGAACCCTGCATAAATTTGTGCATGGATGATATAGCTACAATGACAGGGAGGTGTCAAGGTTGTACATCAAGAGTTCATTCTTAAAACCATGTGATGCAAATAATACATTTTTTTTCCACAGGGAAGTCCTCATATGAACAAGTTTGCCTATAGATTTGAATTTCATGTGAATGGTACTATAAAAATGGTGAGTCTAATGAAATCCAAGCTGCATAGTCCCATCAGTTTTCAGCTTTATCTAAATAAATGGTGTCATAACATCCATTTCGGATATTTCACAATGAAGTTAATTGGCTGGCCAGAGAAAGTATTGTGTCAGTAATATATGAATAAAAGAAATAATTGAAAATTGTTTTATAAATCATTCACACCATGCAGATATACTAAAGAATAGTTAATGACTTTTCTAAATGGCTTAACTGACAGTTTTGAGCATTTGATTGAAATTAATTAAAAATTACCAGAACTGCATGAAAACATATAAATGTGTATGACAAAGTTTATGCATTCAGAACAAAAATTTAACTTAGTAAAACTGAGGTTAATATGATTTACCTGTAATATTAATCAGGACTAACATATCAACTCTAAAAATGATTAGAGACCAATAGAGAAAAATATGTGCAGGCTTAGAGAAGTTTCATCATTATTTAGAAATACTCAATACAATCAGTTTGATTATATTCTAAATCCATAAATATTATCGTAAGATATTATATTTGTCAATAAAACAAAAGGTAGAGTTTCTGGTTTTAAAGAGTTATCTTACCCTTAAAATATAATTTAAAGAGATCAAATTATCTAAATTCCTACTAATGATGAGAGAGAAGTTTCTGCCAGTTGAAGAATAAGAGATAGTATTGTGTCATTTGCTATCATGCATGTGTGCAAATAAACTTTATTTCCAGTGCTGACTATTAAGATCTTGGTTAAGATTTATATGCATTCATTTCAAACATAAAACCTGATATTAAAAAGTAAAGTCTGTGAAAACAAGCTCAAGTTTATTAACTTTTTCAAATGTAATATATGTAAATATAAACCCCCTCCTGTTTACTCCAGTGAGTCACAGAAATAGAGTATCATCATTTTCCATGTGTGCAGGGATGCAAAAAAATGCTGGGAAACAGTGTTTTAATATATTGTGTGTACTGTGCGTATTCAAAAGGGTACTGCAGTATGTAGCTTTTCCCAAACTTGCTCATAGAACTTTTCTTGCTGGTAACAATGGTTAATGTCTTGTGTTGCACTGGTGTTTCATGGAACACAGCTTGGGAAAACTGATGCAATCTGAACTTGTAATTACACAGCTGTCCAGACAGGGAAAGTGTATTGCCCAAGGTCATGGGGCAACACATATCTCTGCTTTCAAGCCATTGCTCTCTTATACGACTTCCCCGAGGAGGCAATCTAAGTAGGATATGGAGAAACCCATCAAGTCCTTATTGGTTTTTTTCTTAATGATGAACTTTCATCATTTTAACTTTAGCTCCATAGCAACTAGAGTTGCATTTATCTTGCGGTTTCCTGCCATTTGTTTTGGAAGTCTGTTCCCCTTTTGTATTATTAAGCTTATTGTTAAGTCCCATGGCTGGTTTAGATTGTATACTTCCTTGTTTGTTCAGTCATTTGGCTAATTTGGCTCACTAGAGATAGTATTTTTCAAAGGTTTTCCTCTTCTTAAGTTCATCCAGAAATTGGAAATCTGAACAGCCATTACAGAGTTCCTCAGCCCTAAGATTCCACAATCCCTAGGTGTGAGGTGGGGATCAGGCATCAGAATTTTCAAGCTTCAAATCTTCAGTGCTGATCTTTAACTCTTTTCTTCTTATACTTTCCATAAGATTTTAAAGAGAAGCACATATTCCATCCCTTGGCCCTTGTCACATGTGTCTGGGAGATGGAGTGGTAACAGGAAGTCTAAAGGGAAGGTGAGGGCAGCAGAGCTGGGTTGGGGGAGGATCTGGGCTGAGATGGAGACACAGCCAAGTCTTCAACCTACCCCATAAGGAGCTCCAAAGATGGGACAGCCTTTGTACAGATCCCTAAGCCTTTGTACCTTTGCATCATCCAGTCACTGGATGCCAGTTGGGGCATGAACTTGGGTGAAGCAGCTTTCTTCTGTTGAGGGAAATTCTTAGCCCTCACGCACTAGCAGCTGCTGGGGGAATCAATCCTTCATTCTTGCTGGGGGCATGTGGATTTGGCAGTGCCACACAGCATCCACCATCCCTGGAGAATTTCTCTTGACCTTAGTCCAACAACCCATCTCCTAATCAAACAATTACTAGCAAATGTTTGGACCCCCATGCTACAGCTTGAGAAACCTAAGGCCTACCTTCCTCCCTAAGTGAAGGAAAGTATCACTACTGATGATGTTCAGTGTAGTCAAAATTCAGGACACCTGGAAAATCTGGATGTTTTGCGTGGCATAACTGATGTTTAGTTGACTGGTGCCATTTACTGAATCCGTTCCCCTGTCCCTTGCAATGTGCCCCCATGTATTTCTAGGAGATCCAGGGTTATTTCATTTGGGCTTAGGAATCTCCTCCGGCCTTTTCCTCTGGGAACTGCTGCATTCACCAGGCACAGCTGTTGCCACCTCCAGAGTACTACAGACCTCAGGGTATCAAAGTAGCTGGCTATGAGCCCTGGATCCCACTTCACAAAGCATGCTGCACTCTCTCCCTCTTTCAGGTTCGTCATCTAAGTACTAACGCTGTGCTGACCTGTGCCTCAGAGTCTATGTGATATGTCATGAAACAACTTTCAGTCTTTACTTCAGCTCTCCCTGCATGCTCCCTACTCTCCCAGCTCCACCATTGGACTCAGATTTCAGTCCTCAGGACTTGGCTGGGAGACAGGTCCAAGTGACAGTTGCTATTCTGTGCTTCAGAGCAGTGCAGTCTTTGGGTTTGAAGCCCAGCACTGCTACTTACTGGGTGTTCTCAGTCAAGTTACTGCAACTCTCTGAGTCTCAGTTTTCTTATCTGTTAAATGGAAACTTGATACTTTCTATCTCAGAGTGTTGGTGGGAGAATTTTTAAAATTAATATATGTAAAGCGCTTAGAACAGTGCAGCACAGAGAAAGCACTCAGTAATAGCACTTCTTTTCAGAATTGGCCTCCCTTCCAAGCACCAGGCCACCCTTGTCTAACTGGCTTCCCTGGAACTCCTGAGTGCCGTCAGCAGCTTTCTGACTGGCCAGCCTGACTATCTTGCTGAAATGGCCCCAGAGATGAGCACAGTGCAGTCCCAACAGGGACCCTGCACTTCATGGCACTTAAAGGACTTCTTTCACTCTGTTTAGGTGGTGGGACCCTCCGGAGCTGGGTCTCTGGCCACCCATTCACTCCCACCACACAGGCCTCTGTAGCATTAATTCTGCCCAGGCTGACCCCTTGGGAGAGCTCAGCAGACCTCAGCAGCATCTCTGACCTTGTGACACAGGAGCTCCACCCCAGCTCCATGGCCTCCCAGACAAATGAAAAGGCACCTGGAGCCCCAGGTAACTTGCATCTGTTTCTCTCTCCCAAGGCCACAGGACAGCAACACTACATCTCTCTTCTCAATCCCTCTTCCCGTTGCCTCATCATTGCTTGTGCAGTGCAGGGCATGTCCCTGGAGGCAGAGCAGGGAGCAGGTTTCCCACTTCCCTGGTACGTTCTCTGCTGGAGCCCATGGTTAGGAGCACCTGCTCTGAGAACCTGCTGAGACCTGCAATCCCCCTCACACACGAAGAGGCCTCTGTGGGCTATTCTCAACTGCCTGTCCTCTGACCAAATTTCAGTCCGGATTCTGTTCCTGGCTGACTTTGGCCAAGTCACTTTACTTCTCTGGACCTGGTTGGGTTACTTATCCCTGAAATGTAGGAGGTGAGTAAGATGATCTCATTGGCTTCCTCCAGCTCTAACAGTCATGAGTCTGTCACTGGGGAAGAGCAGCGAGTGGAGGTATAGGCATCAGAAGCATGAGTTCTAGTCCTGACTTTGCCACTCCCTCTCCATGTGGTTTTTAGCAATCCCTTTAAGCCTTAGTTTCCTCATCTTTGAAAAATAAATGAAGGTCCCAGCCTAATAACAATAATGCCAGTCCTTATTGAGACATGTGCTGAGTGCTTCACATACAATATTCAAATCATCCTCCAACAATCCTATGGTTTAGGTATTACTATCCCCACTGTACCAATAGGTAGTCTGAGCTGTCAGAGTTAAGCAACTTGTGCAAGGTTGCAGAGTTAGAAAGTGTGTCAAGTCAAAGTGCATAAGGAATCCAATCTAGGACCATCTGCCTGTGCTCTGAACCACTATACACTGCAGCCCCCAGGAGGTTTGACAAAGGCATCAACATCAAAGTATTTTGCACACTATTTGCTCATTATTTGTCTCTCTTTGCATTCACCCAAAAAGGATCCTAAATTTAAGCTACAATTCTTATTGTTGAGCAGAATAGTGTGTGTGTTTATATACACATATGACTTACATAGAACGAAGTGTGCAAATTTTATGGGTACAACTTGGTGAATTTGTATATATGCCGCCTGTGTTACTACCACTCAGACCATGATGCAGAACATTTTTAGCTTCCCAGAAGGCTCCCTCACATCCCTCAGAGTCAATATCCTACAAAAGGTAACTACTATTTTGACCTCTTATTACTATAGGTTATTGCTATCATTTTGCCTGGTTTTGAACCTCATATAAGTGGAAACATCAGTAAACTTTCACTTAACACTGTTAAGCAGTAAGTTGTTTCTTACCCATTTTACTGTTGATGGACATTCGGGTTGTTTCAAGTCTTTGACTATTACAAATAACATGGTTATGAGCATTCCCACTCATTTAGCTATTGTGAATAAAGTAGTTATAAACATGCTCTTTTTAGCTTTCATTTTAGGTTCGGGGGCACATGTGCAGGTTTGTTATACAGGTAAATTCATGTCATGGGGGTTTGTTGTACAGATTATTTCATCACCTTGGTATTAAGCTTAGTACCCAATTTTCTCTGCTTCTCTCCATCCTCCCACTCTCCACCCTCAAGTAGACCCCAATGTCTGTTGTTCCCTTCTTTGTGTTCATGAATTCTCATCATTTAGCTCCCACTTATAGGTGACAACATGCGGTATTTGGATTTCTGTTCCTGTATTAGTTTACTGAGGATAACAGCCTCTAGCTCCATCCTTGTTGCAGCAAAAGACATGATCTCTTTGTTTTTTATGGCTGCAGAGTAGTCCATGGTGTACATAGACCACATTTTCTTTATCCAATTTGTCATCAATGGGCATTTAGGTCAATTCCATGTCTTTGCTATTGTGAATAGTGCTGCAATGAACATTCACAAGCATGTGTCTTTATAGTAGAATGATTTATATTCCTTTGGGCATATACTCATTAATGGGATTGCTGGGTCAAATGATATTAGTTTGGTGCAAAAGTAATTGAGGCTTTTGCACCAACCTAACAGTTTTGCTTTTGGCTCTTTGAGGAATTGCCATACTGCTTTCCACAATGGTTGAACCAATTTACACTCCCACCAACAGTGTATAAGTGTTCCCTTTACTCCACAACCTTACCAGCATCGATTCTGTTTTGACTTTTTAGTAATAGCTATTCTGACTGCTGTGAGATGGTATCTCATTGTGGTTTTGATTTGCATTCTTAATGGACATGAACACTCATTTTTATTGGTTGTATACCTACGAATGAAATTGCTGGATGGTACATTACATCTATGTTTAGTTTTAATGATGACTGTCAATAGTTTTCCAAAGTGGTTGTAATAATTTACATTCTCGCGTATGAGAGTTCTAGTTGCTCCACATCCTTACTAATCGTATTTTCAGTCCCCTTAATTTTAGCCACTCTGATGGGTGTAGTGGTATCTATTGTGGTTTTAATTTTTCTTTCCATGATGAGTACTTGTGTTGTCCATTTCCATATGCTACTGACCATTGGATATCCTGTTTTATGAAGTAGCTGTTCAAGTCTTTTGCCTACCCTTTTATGAAGTTAAGTTGAATTATGTACTTTGTATTTTGATGTATAGAGTTTCTTTAACTATTCTGTATGTGAGTTCTTAGGTATCTATTCTGTGAATACCATCTCCCAGGCTATGACTTGCATTTTCACTCTGCTAATGATATGTTTTGTAGAATACAAATTCCTAACATCAATCTTCTTTTTGTGGCTACTGCATGTTTTATCCTGTTTGTCTACCCCGAGATAATGAAAATATTCTGTGTTGTTCTTCTAGAGACTGTATTGTTTTTACCATTTGTATTTATATCTACAATCTGCCTCAAATTACTTTTGGAAGTCATGGGTCGAGGTTGTTTTTCTTTTTTCTTTTCTTTCTTTCTTTTTTTTTTTTTTTTGGTGTGGATATCTAATTGACTCAGCACCACTTATAGTAAAGGCAGCCCTTGCCCCCACAGAATTGCAGTGGGCCTTTGACTCAAATCAGGTGACTACATATGTGTAGGCCTGTCTCCTAATTCTCTGTTCTGTTCCATTGATCTATTTGGCTATCTTAGCCAATACCACATAAGAAATTTTGGTAGCTACTAGTATAAATACTTCAGCTTTGCTCTTTTTCTCTAAGATTTACCTTAGCTAGTCCAGATTCTTTTAGTCTTTTAAACTTCTAGGATCAGTATGTAAATTCCCCAAAATAAATCTGTTAAGATTTTTTTTGCCCTTATTCTTAGGGTATGGTCCTTACTTCTAAATGTGACCTTTCCAGGGGCTCTATTGAAAGACCGAGGTATTTACAAAGGCCCTCCACCTTGCAGAACTTGAACTCCAATCTTTGTGTCCCTAGCACCACCCAAGAGCTGAATGCTCTACTTCAGTTTGTTCTCTTCCTAGTGGTTATTTTTGCTGGAGTTCCCTGAGCCACTGCATGCAGTTTAGAAGTCAGCAATGACTTGAGGGGAATTGGTATGCAGATCTCGGGGGCTCCCTCCTTGCAGTTTCCTCTTCCCCAGGTTTTTCACTCTCAAATCCCAGCCACTTTGGAAACGCTAACCTCCATCTCCTTAGCTCAGTAAGACAGCACTCTCTGCTGAGGCTCTAATCTCATTAGAAAGAGCTAGGGTGGGCCAGGGGTAGTGGCTTATGTCTGTAATTCCAACATTTTGGGAAACCAAGGTGGGAGGATCACTAGAGGCCAGGAGTTTGAGACCAGTCTGAGAAACAAAGCAAGACACCTATCTCTTCCAAAAACAACAACATAAACAAAAACAAAACAAAACAAAAAAACACATTTTTTAAAATTAACTAGGTGGGGTGGTGCATGCCTGTAGTCTCAGCTACTCTGGAGGCTGGGACAGGAGGATCACTTGAGCCCAGGAGTTTGAGATTCAATCATACCTCACTGCAAACTCCCAGAAGTTTGAGGCTACAGTGAGCTATGATTGTGCCACTGCACTCCAGCCTAGGTGACAGAGTGAGAACCTGTCACAAAATGAAAGAAAAGCTAAAAAGAAAAAGAGAAGAGAAAGAAGAGAAGAGAAAGGGAAGAAAAGGAAAAGAAAAGAAAGGAAAATAAAATAGTCAGAGAGAATGTGGAGTTTGCCTTCTCTCAAGGCTCATGGCAGCTCAGGTCTTGCCTGCCTTGATTTTTCTCAAATGTCTTTAATCGGTTATGTATTTTGTCCAACTTTTATAGTTGTTTGAGCAGGTAGGAGTTAGTCTGATGCAAGCTACTCTGTCATGACTAGAACTACAATGGTAGTTTTAGTTGCTAGTTTCAATCAGATATTTGGCCATCTGGAAGGTGTCTGACTTGTGACATCATGGTGCAGTTTGGCACTTGACCCTCTAAGCAAATGTTTGCCTCTCAGGCTTTTTCTCAGCTCTCATTCCATCACCAATAATCAAATGCTTAGAAGGAAAGCAAGAGTGAGCCTCCGTCCTGGTTGATGACCCACACGTGGCCGGGCTGACAAGAACACGCCTGTGAAGTGGTCAGATTGCACTTTCTGTGTGACTTGTGGAAGCCAGTGCTAACACTCACTATGTTCCCCCACAGAACCACCCCTCTCACTTACCAGCATCCTCTCCATTAGGCTCCACTCTGCTCGGTGCACACGTTGACTCTTGGTTACCTTTGATTCCTCCCAGTTCCCTCCCATCTCATCAGCTGTCTGGGCCTTAAAGGTTTTCTGGCTGGGCGCGGTGGCTCAAGCCTGTAATCCCAGCACTTTGGGAGGCCGAGACGGGCGGATCACGAGGTCAGGAGATAGAGACCACCCTGGCTAACACGGTGAAACCCCGTCTCTACTAAAAAAAACAAAAAACTAGCTGGACGAGGTGGCGGGCGCCTGTAGACCTAGCTACACGGGAGGCTGAGCCAGGAGAATGGCGTAAACCTAGGAGGCGGAGCTTGCAGTGAGCTGAGATCCGGCCACTGTACTCCAGCCCGGGCGACAGAGCAAGACTCCGACTTAAAAAAAAGGGGGGGGGGTTTCTACCAGTGTTTCCTCTCCCTTTTTTCAGCTTTCCCGTGGCTCATCAGTGCAACTGTAATACCGAAGACCCAGCAGACCCCTGCTTCCTCCCTCTCCTGCACACGAAAGCCCCAGATGTCAGCCTTAACACGCATTCCCCATTAAGTCTTCCAATCCTTCTCTGTTGCTGCCTGAATAAAGTGCAGGCTCCCTGGCCTGGGATTCAAGGCCTCCTTCCCAAGGCACCCCAGCTTGCCTTTCTTACCTATTTCCCTTGCTCTTCTGACCCAGCCTTACACTCAATTGCCCCACCTGAAACAAACCATTCCGTTTTCTTAACACACCTTACACTTTCTCACCCTTTGCCTCTGCCCGTGCTGTGCCCACCTTCCGGAAATCCCTGACCCCGTCTACTCCCTGTCCTTCAATGTGGCTTTTCCCAAGAATCTCTTACTCAGCTCATTTAAATGTGGTGTTGTTATTCCCCCATTATTAAGCCACTGTAACATTGAATATCTATCTTTCTAATGCCAGTCTATCTTGCATTAAAATCATTATCATAATGATAACCCATGCTAACCCAACACAGGGCCTTATGCATAGCAGCTTCACAATGAGCATTAGATGACTTGATTGGTAGAATAGAAACAATGGCTTAAGCGTATCCCTCATCTCTGCAGTCCTGGCAACATGCACACATTTAAGGATGGGCCCTAGAGTCCATGGAGGGGTGTATTTTATTGGGAAGGTGTATAGGTGAGAGACTTGGCAGTATTTAACGTGGGAGATCAGAATTGACATCTTAGCAGATCTAAGTAGAACAGAATGATTCAGGCCCTTGACCCTTCGAACTGGCCACCACCACTATACAGTACAGAATTCCAGATGGTTCCTTAGAGGGTTTTCAGTGACCCTTGTCCATATTACTCATGTGTCACTCATGTCTGCCCCTCCTTTGTGGGAAGAGCCCAGGAGGCCCTGGGAGGGAGGTCCAGCTCCACCTACCCACACTCTGGCTCTGCAAAACAGATAGGCACAACCCCTCCCTGTGCCCAATTCCACATGCCCACCTGTTGTCCTGTCTCATGGTAATAAAACCATGTCTCTTTTTAATACCCCAGCCATCACTTCCAGACTCAGCTCTAATTATTTTAACCAACACAAAACCCTCTTCAACAAAGGACCAAACCAATTAATTTTCCCTTATCTGAGGTGAGGTCATTATGGATTCCTCGAGGAAAGACAGGCTCTGGGTACTGGGAAAGAAAAGGGATTTTAGGACTCCATTGTCATGTCTAATCCTCCTTCTCAAATGAAGCTTGTTTTCTTGTCCAACAAATAGGTACTTACTTGGAACTTAAAGTCATTTGAGCCCAGGGTCCTCTGGCAGAATTACAACAGTGGTAATTATTCGACTGCACTTCCGTGTAATTTACTGCTCCGTGCAGCGCGTGCATGCAGGCAGGCCCAGAATGCAAATGATATGATTGCTTTCATTAAATCATCTTTTTATGACTGTATAATTTCAGTAATTAAAACCTTTACTAATATATTCTATGAAGCAGGCAGAATGTTACACTAATGTATGGCCCTTATTAATTTTTGAAAAACAGGGGTGAAATTTGAATAACCTGCTTCCTCACACTTAAAAGCGTTGGAAAGAAAAAAATATATACAATTTTGAATAATGTAAACGAACTAGCATTCATTGTTTTTCTTTTTCTTTTTTTTTTATTATTATACTTTAAGTTCTAGGGTGCATGTGCATAACGTGCAGGTTTGTTACATATGTATACTTGTGCCATGTTGGTGTGCTGCACCCATCAACTCGTCAGCACCCATCAATTCATCATTTATATCAGGTATAACTACCAATGCAGTCCCTCCCCCTCCCCCTCCCTCCTCCCCATGATAGGCCCCGATGTGTGATGTTCCCGTTCCCGAGTCCAAGTGATCTCATTCTTCAGTTCCCACCTATGAGTGAGAACATGCGGTGTTTGGTTTTCTGTTCTTGTGATAGTTTGCTAAGAATGATGGTTTCCAGCTCCATCCATGTCCCTACAAAGGACGCAAACTCATCCTTTTTTATGGCTGCATAGTATTCCATGGTGTATATGTGCCACATTTTCTTAATCCAGTCTGTCACAGATGGACATTTGGGTTGATTCCAAGTCTTTGCTATTGTGAATAGTGCCACAATAAACATAAGTGTGCATGTGTCTTTCTAGCAGCATGATTTATAATCCTTTGGGTATATACCCAATAGTGGGATGGCTGGGTCATATATGGTACATCTAGTTCTAGATCCTTGAGGAATCGCCATACTGTTTTCCATAATGGTTGAACTAGTTTACAATCCCACCAACAGTGTAAAAGTGATCCCATTTCTCCACATCCTCTCCAACACCTGTTGTTTCCTGACTTTTTAATGATTGCCATTCTAACTGGTGTGAGATGGTATCTCATTGTGGTTTTGATTTGCATTTCTCTGATGGCGAGTGATGATGAGCATTTTTTCATGTGTCTGTTGGCTGTATGAATGTCTTCTTTTGAGAAATGTCTGTTCATATCCTTTGCCCACTTTTTGATGGGGTTGTTTGTTTTTTTCTTGTATATTTGTTTGAGTTCTTTGTAGATTCTGGATATTAGCCCTTTGTCAGATGAGTAGGTTGCAAAAATTTTCTCCCATTCTGTAGATTGCCTGTTCACTCTGATGGTAGTTTCTTTTGCTGTGCAGAAGCTCTTTAGTTTAATTAGATCCCATTTGTCAATTTTGGCGTTTGCTGCCATTGCTTTTGGTGTTTTAGACATGAAGTCCTTGCCCATGCCTATGTCCTGAATGGTACTACCTAGGTTTTCTTCTAGGGTTTTTATGGTATTAGGTCTAACATTTAAGTCTCTAATCCATCTTGAATTAATCTTCATATAAGGAGTAAGAAAAGGATCCAGTTTCAGCTTTCTACTTATGGCGAGCCAATTTTCCCAGCACCATTTATTAAATAGGAAATCCTTTCCCCATTTCTTGTTTCTCTCAAGTTTGTCAAAGATCACATGGCTGTAGATGCGTGGTATTATTTCTGAGGACTCTGTTCTGTTCCATTGGTCTATATCTCTGTTTTGGTCCCAGTACCATGCTGTTTTGGTTACTGTAGCCTTGTAGTATATTTTGAAGTCAGGTAGCGTGATGCCTCCAGCTTTGTTCTTTTGACTTAGGATTGTCTTGGCAATGCAGGCTCCTTTTTGGTTCCATATGAACTTTAAAGCAGTTTTTTCCAATTCTGTGAAGAAAGTCATTGGTAGCTTGATGGGGATGGCATTGAATCTATAAATTACCTTGGGCAGTATGGCCATTTTCACGATATTGATTCTTCCTATCCATGAGCATGGTATGTTCTTCCATTTGTTTCTGTCCTCTTTTATTTCACTGAGCAGTGGTTTGTAGTTCTCCTTGAAGAGGTCCTTTACATCCCTTTTAAGTTGGAGTCCTAGGTATTTGATTCTCTTTGAAGCAATTGTGAATGGAAGTTCATTCATGATTTGGCTCTCTGTTTGTCTGTTACTGGTGTATAAGAATGCTTGTGATTTTTGCACATTGATTTTGTATCCTGAGACTTTGCTGAAGTTGCTTATCAGCTTAAGGAGATTTTGAATTGAGACAATGGGGTTTTCTAAATATACAATCATGTCATCTGCAAACAGGGACAATTTGACTTCTTCTTTTCCTAACTGAATACCCTTGATTTCTTTCTCTTGCCTGATTACCCTAGCCAGAACTTCCAACACTATGTTGAATAGGAGTGGTGAGAGAGGACATCCCTGTCTTGTGCCAGTTTTCAAAGGGAATTTTTCCAGTTTTTGCCCATTCAGTATGATATTGGCTGTGGGTTTGTCATAAATAGCTCTTATTATTTTGAGGTACGTTCCATCAATACCGAATTTATTGAGCGTTTTTAGCATGAAGGGCTGTTGAATTTTGTCAAAAAGCCTTTTCTGCATCTATTGAGATAATCATGTGGTTCTTGTCTTTGGTTCTGTTTATATGCTGGATTACGTTTATTGATTTGCGAATGTTGAACCAACCTTGCATTCCAGGGATAAAGCCCACTTGATCATGCTGGATAAGCTTTTTGATGTGCTGCTGAATCCGGTTTGCCAGTATTTTATTGAGGATTTTTGCATCGATGTTCATCAGGGATATTGGTCTAAAATTCTTTTTTTTGTTGTGTCTCTGCCAGGCTTTGGTATCAGGATGATGTTGGCCTCATAAAATGAGTTAGGGAGGATTCCCTCTTTTTCAATGGAATGGAATAGTTTCAGAAGGAATGGTACCAGCTCCTCCTTGTACCTCTGGTAGAATTCAGCTGTGAATCCATCTGGTCCTGGACTTTTTTTGGTAGGTAGCTATTAATTGTTGCCTCAATTTCAGAGCCTGCTATTGTGTATTCAGGGATTCAACTTCTTCCTGGTTTAGCTTGGAAGAGTGTAAGTGTCCAGGAAATTATCCATTTCTTCTAGATTTTCTAGTTGATTTGCGTAGAGGTGTTTATAGTATTCTCTGATGGTAGTTTGTATTTCTGTGGGGTCTGTGGTGATATCCCCTTTATCATTTTTTATTGCATCTATTTGATTCTTCTCTCTTTTCTTCTTTATTAGTCTTGCTAGCGGTCTGTCAATTTTGTTGATTTTTTCAAAAAACCAACTCCTGGATTCATTGATTTTTTGGAGGGTTTTTTGTGTCTCTATCTCCTTCAGTTCTGCTCTGATCTTAGTTATTTCTTGCCTTCTGCTAGCTTTTGAATGTGTTTGCTCTTGCTTCTCCAGTTCTTTTAATTGTGATGTTAGAGTGTCAATTTTAGATCTTTCCAGCTTTCTCTTGTGGGCATTTAGTGCTATAAATTTCCCTCTACACACTGCTTTAAATGTGTCCCAGAGATTCTGGTATGTTGTATCTTTGTTCTCATTGGTTTCAAAGAACATCTTTATTTCTGCCTTCATTTCGTTATGTACCCAGTAGTCATTCAGGAGCAGGTTGTTCAGTTTCCATGTAGTTGAGCGGTTTGGATTGAGTTTCTTATTCCTGAGTTCTAGTTTGATTGCACTGTGGTCTGAGAGACAGTTTGTTATCCTTTCTGTTCTTTTACATTTGCTAAGGAGTGCTTTACTTCCAATTATGTGGTCAATTTTGGAATAAGTGTGATGTGGTGCTGAGAAGAATGTATATTCTGTTGATTTGGGGTGGAGAGTTCTATAGATGTCTATTAGGTCCGCTTGGTGCAGAGATGAGTTCAATTCCTGGATATCCTTGTTAACTTTCTGTCTCGTTGATCTGTCTAATGTTGACAGTGGAGTGTTGAAGTCTCCCATTATTATTGTATGGGAGTCTAAGTCTCTTTGTAAGTCTCTAAGGACTTGCTTTATGAATCTGGGTGCTCCTGTATTGGGTGCATATATATTTAGGAGAGTTAGCTCTTCCTGTTGAATTGATCCCTTTACCATTATGTAATGGCCTTCTTTGTCTCTTTTGATCTTTGATGGTTTAAAGTCTGTTTTATTAGAGACTAGGATTGCAACCCCTGCTTTTTTTTGTTCTCCATTTGCTTGGTAGATCTTCCTCCATCCCTTTATTTGAGCCTATGTATGTCTCTGCATGTGAGATGGGTCTCCTGAACACAGCAGACTGATGGGTCTTGACTCTTTATCCAGTTTGCCAGTCTGTGTCTTTTAATTGGAGCATTTAGTCCATTTACGTTTAAAGTTAATATTGTTATGTGTGAACTTGATCCTGCCATTATGATATTAACTGGTTATTTTGCTCATTAGTTGATGCAGTTTCTTCCTAGCCTCGATGGTCTTTACATTTTGGCATGTTTTTGCAATGGCTGGTACCGGTTGTTCCTTTCCATGTTTAGGGCTTCCTTCAGGGTCTCTTGTAAGGCAGGCCTGGTGGTGACAAAATCTGTAAGCATTTGCTTATCTGTAAAGGATTTTATTTCTCCTTCACTTATGAAACTTAGTTTGGCTGGATATGAAATTCTGGGTTTAAAATTATTTTCTTTAAGAACGTTGAATATTGGCCCCCACTCTCTTCTGACTTGGAGAGTTTCTGCCGAGAGATCTGCTGTTAGTCTGATGGGCTTCCCTTTGTGGGTAACCCGACCTTTCTCTCTGGCTGCCCTTAAGATTCTTTCCTTCATTTCAACTTTGGTGAATCTGGCAATTATGTGTCTTGGAGTTGCTCTCTCAAGGAGTATCTTTGTGGAGTTCTCTGTATTCCTGAATTTGAATGTTGGCCTGCCCTACTAGGTTGGGGAAGTTCTCCTGGATGATATCCGGAAGAGTGTTTTCCAACTTGGTTCCATTTTCCCCCTCACTTTCAGGCACCCCAATCAGACGTAGATTTGGTCTTTTTACATAATCCCATACTTCTTGCAGGCTTTGTTCATTTCTTTTTCTTCTTTTTTCTTTTGGTTTCTCTTCTCGCTTCATTTCATTCATTTGATCCTCAATGGCTGATACTCTTTCTTCCAGTTGATCGAGTCGGTTACTGAAGCTTGTGCATTTGTCACGTATTTCTCGTGTCATGGTTTTCATCTCTGTCATTTCGTTTATGACCTTCTCTGTATTAATTAGTCCAGGGGTCAATTCTTCCACTCTTTTTTCAAGATTTTTAGTTTCTTTGTGCTGGGTACGTAATTCCTCCTTTAGCTCTGAGAAGCTTGATGGACTGAAGCCTTCTTCTCTCATCTCGTCAAAGTCATTCTCTGACCAGCTTTGATCTGTTGCTGGCGATGGGCTGCGCTCCTTTGCAGGGGGAGATGCGCTCTTATATTTTGAATTTCCAGCTTTTCTGCCCTGCTTTTTCCCCATCTTTGTGGTTTTATCTGCCTCTGGTCTTTGATGATGGTGACGTACTGATGGGGTTTTGGTATAGGTGTCCTTCCTGTTTGATAGTTTTCCTTCTAACAGTCAGGACCCTCAGCTGTAGGTCTGTTGGAGATTGCTTGAGGTCCACTCCAGACCCTGTTTGCCTGGGTATCAGCAGCAGAGGTTGCAGAAGATAGAATATTGCTGAACAGTGAGTGTACCTGTCTGATTCTTACTTTGGAAGCTTCCTCTCAGGGGTGTACTCCACCCTGTGAGGTGTCGGGTGTCAGACTGCCCCTAGTGGGGGATGTCTCCCAGTTAGGCTGCTCAGGGGTCAGGGACCCACTTGAACAGGCAGTCTGCCCGTTCTCAGATCTCAGCCTCCGTGTTGGGAGATCCACTGCTCTCTTCAAAGCTGTCAGACAGAGTCGTTTGCGTCTGCAAAGGTTTCTGCTGCTTTTTTTGTTGTTGTTGTTTTTTAGCTGTGCCCTGTCCCCAGAGGTGGAGTCTACAGAGACAGGCAGGTTTCCTTGAGCTGCTGTGAGCTCCACCCAGTTCGAGCTTCCCAGTGGCTTTGTGTACCTACTGAAGCCTCAGCAATGGCGGGCGCCCCTCCCCCAGCCTGGCTGCTGCCTTGCGGTTAGATCGCAGACTGCTGTGTTAGCAATGAGGGAGGCTCCGTGGGCGTGGGACCCTCCCGGCCAGGTGTGGGATATATTCTCCTGGTGTGCCTGTTTGCTTAAAGCGCAGTATTGGGGTGGAAGTTACCCAATTTTCCAGGTGTTGTGTGTCTCAGTTCCCCTGGCTAGGAAAAGGGATTTCCTTCCCCCTTGCGCTTCCCAGGTGAGGCGATGCCTCGCCCTGCTTCAGCTCTCGCTGGTCGGGCTGCAGCAGCTGACCACCACCGATTGTCCGGCACTCCCTAGTGAGATGACCCCAGTACCTCAGTTGAAAATGCAGAAATCACCGGTGTTCTGTGTCGCTCGCATTGGGAGTTGGAGACTGGAGCTGTTCCTATTTGGCCATCTTGCTCCGCCCCCTCGCATTCATTGTTTTTCATTCCCTCTTCCTTACCTGAAAAGTCACCATAGAGAGTATTAGCACTGCCTATTGCATATTTCAAATCTTATCTTATTTCTGGCATACCTTTGGGTTTTTTGCCAAAAAAGAATGAGGGAGTTTGTAGGTCTTTAATCATTGCAATTAGAGTGAGAAATTGAACATCATCTGTTACTCTCACCATATAAAAGTAACATGAGAGTTACTCTTATGTTACTCTTATAACATGAGAGTTACTCTTATGTTACTCTTATAACATAAGAGTTCTCCAGCGTGGCTCAGCAGACATGACTATAGGCCTCAGAGAGTTCTAGGGGCTCTTGTTTTCCCCCAGGAAAACCTTCCTATTTTCTAAGGAATGCTGACTGTGCTTGATTCTTTCACATATCTGTGGGCACAGGATCACGTGCATGTGTGTGCACACACAGGCTCAACCAAACACAGAGCTTCTCCTTGGTTGCTGTTACTGAAAGATTAGTAGGAAGTAAAATTTGGAATACAAATCGTTCCAATTAGATCTCAAAACAAGCTTCATGCCCTGTGTTCATCTTCCCCATGGCCAGGTCAAATGTTCATGCTTTATAGTAGCAGCTTCAAAAAGCACACTGGGATATACAATGGCTGAATTCAATTTAAGTCTTAGTTTAAGAAATAGCTCCTCTATCTGCAATGCATGTACTAGTGTCCCTTTTGAAAAAGGATACTTTCCAATAAGGAACTCAAATTTCATTACAAGAAACTCCCAAGGGGATAGTCTTCTGTTTGCAACATTTAAGTAAGCAAGTAATTACCTAGTTTGCACATCCAGGTATTAGTCAGAAATAGGTATTTTTGACATCCAGGTTTTGTTATACTGGTGTATGCTGCAATTCAGTACCTATCATTGCTAATATCAGCTTTTTTCAACAACTTTTTTTGAATTTCAAATATGACCAAATTCCACGCTGAGCTCAGAATTCACAACCATCCATGGCTCCCCATTGTCTTCAAAATAAAGTCCATTATTCTTTTTTTTTTTTTTTTTTTGAGATGGAGTCTCACTCTGTTGCCCAGGCTGGAGTGCAGTGGTGCAATCTCGGCTCACTGCAAGCTCTGCCACCCGGGTTCACGCCATTCTCCTGCTCAACCTCCCAAATAGCTTGGACTACAGGTGCCCGCCACCATGCCCGGCTAATTTTTTTGTATTTTTAGTAGAGACGCGGTTTCACCATGTTAACCAGGATGGTCTCGATCTCCTGACCTTGTGATCTGCCTGCCTTGGCCTCCCAAAGTGCTGGGATTATAGGCGTGAGCCACCACACCTGACAAAGTACATTACTCTAAGTTCTCCATGATCTGACTGCAAACCTACCTGTCTTGACATTATCTTCGCTGCCCTACAGCATTTGCTCTTGGGTCTGCTTGCTGCTTCTGATACACTTATTGTACTTAACCACCTCTGCTCCTCTTGGCACTCTCTCATCCATGAAAAGACCTTGTTCCCTGGTCTCTGCATGTCCAAATCATCTCCTCCTTAAGGCCCAGCACAAATGTCATTTTCTCTTTGAGGCCTTGCCATTGTTATCTATGTATTTATGTCTATGTCTTACAGGTACCAGGTGCACAGGAAATAAAAGTTGTCTTATCATGCAAATTTTGACTGAGGTACTGACCCCTAATAAAATTAGTCCCACTTGACCCTAGTTAACACCAGCACTCACCCTACTCAGCCTCTGTTGATCAATTTTTCCCTGATGGAAGGCTGCCATAGACAGCGACGGTATAATGCACAATACAATGCAAATTGATTGCAAAGTTCAGTGATGGATCTTGGGAAAGATAAGGAATTTCATGAAGTTAATAAAAGTGATGTTGATCTCCTGCTAAGTCATTGATACGTAATAGTTGAAGAAGAGATTGTCAAAGAAGATGATAACTCTGAAGGAGTTCTAGGAAACTGTGAATTGAATACCAAACAATTAGGAGAGGCTCTTGAAAAATGAATGAAGCTTTCAAGCATTTTTGGGAAAAAGACAGCCCTTTTGATCAATCTATGAAAGTCAAAAGTGAGGTGAAGAAGGTTGTTTTGTGTGAAGCTTACACAGTTTTGACTGACAGTTATGAAAAAAATTCTCTAATCAACGCTGGATTCAGTTTTCATTCATTCTAAAAAAGGGTGAAAATGTGTAATTATAACTTAATTTGTGTTAAATCAAAAACAGAATAATCTTATTCATAGTTTTTACTTTAATTTATCAAGACAAAGTCCCAATCAAAGTGTTGTCACGCCATTTGCTAGTAAATGCCTCCATTTCAATGGGCTTTTCTTATCACCAATTATCCTTGGATAATAAGTACCTCTGATGACATCTCTTCTCTCTCTGAGTAACCTTTCATCTTTATCTGCACCTCTCATCTTTGAACTTACATCATAGTGATTTATGAACCAGTATCATCTCCTCATCAGGCTGAGGCAAGACCTGTGTTTTATTAGTTGAAAGCTAAGAGGGGCCTTTGGGGTCAGGCTGCCTACGATGAAGACTCAGCTCCACCTCCTTCAGGCTGTGTGACCTTGGACAAGCTCCTTGCCCTTTCTGTTCCTCATTTATAAAATGGGGACAATAAAAGTATATACCTTATGAGGTTCTTTTAAAGACTAAATTGTATAATAGACATAAAAGTGCTTGAAAAATGTCTGGCATATGTTAATTTCTCAATAAATGCCAACTATCTTTAATTTTATTACTTCCATCTCCTGAAATGCCTGGAGGGAAACAATTTTTACCAATTCCTAAAGGTTTCTCTCACATGGAAATGTAAGACTCCTATCATTGTCTTCCGCCCTGCAATTTGCTTAACCCTAGGCAGGAAATGTGATTTTATTTGATTAGTGATTTGGAGAAGAACAAACTGTACCTACTTGGCTGGACCCAGCTCCTTCCTTTTTCCTCCCGGGAGTCAGGTGCTCACTGATACATCATTGGCTTTGCTTTTGGAAGGGGGCCTGGGAGCACCCAGCACCTTCTGCAACTAGGTATGTTTGATAAACCCATTTGCTCTTACTACAAGCTACATCTTTCAACCAAGATTTGATCCACAATAATGGTCATATTTTGGTCTCCATCGGCCTCGCCACTGTTCGCCTTTTTTTCAATTAGCTCAGAACTGAAATGCAGGAAAAAATGCTGTTTACGGTGGGGCAGAGTCTCTCTAAGATTCCTGGCTGGTATTTCAGTTGCTGTTTGCCGGATAGATGAATCAATACAGGCATACATTCTAGATTCCAGTTTTGCTTCTCAAAACATATTTTTCAGATAAGAAGGACTGCAATATAGCAAGCAAAACTTTTACTGTGTTTAGGTCCAATGAGTCCTATTAAAGGATTAGTAGAACATCTATCAAACATGCTTCTGTGTGCAACCGAGGATCACCCAAAGGGAAAAATAATAATATTGAAAATACAGTAGCTGGTTCCTAAGTCCCTTTCCCTATTGCCATTTCAACTCAAAGACCTAGAGATGCCAGCACCCCATCTGTTGCCTCAAGGATGCCAGCTCTGAGCATACAATATGCTTCAGATCTGACATTTTCTGGCCAAAAATCTGCTTCGTGAATAAACAGACCAGTGAAATGGTCAACCCTTGCTTGTGGTTTGATCTTTATTGACATTTTATGTTTATAAACCTTCTTTCTCTCTGTTGGAACTAGCTCTGTTTGTCTCTCAGACACTGCATTATTCCTCCTACACGATCCTCACCCAGCCTGGTACTCCTCATTGCCCACTGTCCCCCATACCAGGCTCCTGATACCCCAAAGCCAAGGCCAGAAAGAGCCCCCAGCCTCCTCTCTCGGTGCTGCTCTGAGCACCTGTCCTTCTGGTTGTTGGCAGGCTGTGGCAGGGGCGCCTCCTCTCCACGTTGTCTTTCTCAGATTCCTTCTGGTCTGCTGGCCCCTTCCAGGCTGACTTCTGATAGCACCCTTTACAAGCCAGCCCAGCCAACATCTGAGCTCTGTGCCTGGCCCACCTGGCCCGCTGCAGACCCTGGTCACCAGACTCCTAATGCCTCAGCCAGTCCTGTCTGTCTTCTCTGACTGTGCATTGTCCAAGATGCCTGGCCCTGGGACCTATTGAACTATTGTCCTGCCTAGTGCCCCTTACTGCCCAGAGACACCCATGCCCACCAATAGCCTCCTATACAGTAAGCTCTCTCCCTAGTGAGATGGTCTTCCAGGTCCAGTGGTGCCTCATGGAAGGATCATTTTGTCCCTCTGATCATCCTACCACCAGCCTCCTCCAGCTCATCCTTAGGTGTGTAAGAGAACGATCTGTTTCCGCCTCGCTTTGTCCCTGGCCCGTGCTCAGTTGGACTGCCCCCATTGGGAGCCCACCCTGAGCAGGTCAGGGAGTGTTAGCAACCTTGTCCCCATGCTCAGTGGGCTCCAGCATCTGTCTTGCTCTCCAGGCTCCAGTTCTGAGCTGCGAGTGCTTCCTGAGTCAGGCCTCCCCCTTCCTACTCCTTGCGTGGGCCTCATCTAGGGATTACAGGTAAGTGCCTTATCTTATGCCAGGCCTTATCTTCTGATAGTGGCTGCCTTGACAGTAATGTTCAGACTATTGCTGGGATGAGCAGGAAAGAATTAAATGATCAATTAGTGATGTCTACTGTGGTAGCAGCAGTGGAGCGTGTCTATATGTTGAGTGTTTGCCATCCATTTGACATATCTTCTACCTCAGTTTCCCTAAGTAGCTCATATTCTCTTCTGATTCTAAAGTCCAACCTGATCTCTAGCCCACCTCACTGGAGCCCCAGGCCCTTCCATCTCTCCTGGGGAAGTGACCTAAGTGCCTGTCCCTCCCACCCCTAGCTAGGCCTCTGCCCTCGGGAGACTGATCTTGGAACCATGTTGCAGCCACTATGTGCCCACCCTCAAGTATTCTGGCATGTTCCTTCCCCCTTGCCACCACGTCCCACTGCAAAACTTGGCATTGATACAAAGCCATATCTAGATACCACTTTATACCATTCGGAGGATGAGAATCAAAAAGTCAGATAATAACCTATGTTGTCAGGGATGTGGAGAAATCAGAACTTTCATTCTCTTCTGGTGAAACGTACAAAGGTGCAACTGCTTTGGGAAAGATTCTGGCAGTTTCTCCAATGACTAAACATGGAGTTGTCATTTGACCTGGCCCTCCTAGGCATGTACCCGAGAGAAATGAAAACATATGTCTACACAAAGACTTGTACACAAAGGTTTATGGCAGCATTTTTGAGAAGCAAATGATAGCAACAACCCAAATGACCATCAATGGACAAATGGATGAAAAAGAATTTGCTATATCCATAAGAATAAAATACTTCATATGCTATAGCTTAGATGAACCTTGAAAACATTATGCTAAGTGACACAAACCAGTCACAAAAGACCACATATTGTATGATTCCACATATATTAAAGTCCAGAATTTGGAAATCTATAGAGACAGAACATAGGCTGGAGAAGGAATGAAGGAATGGGGTGGGGAAGGGTTGTTGATAGCCAACGAATACCAGATTTCTCTTTCTGGTGATGAAAATGATATAAAATAGACTGGTGATGGCTGCACACATCTGTGAATATACAAAAAGCCATTGACTTGTACACTTCAAATGCGTGAATTATGTTGTAAGTGAATTATATCCCAAGAAAGTTGTTTTAAAAAAGAAATAAACAGACCCTGGTGCTAACACCTGCATAAACCAAGTCTGGGATACTGGTGGGCCTCTGTCTGCCCTGGACTGGGTTGTGTCTCCTACTTTATGCCTGGGGGACTTTTGCACTCAACACTATCCAACCCTAACCTCAGTTCTCAGGAGGTTAATATACAGGAGTGAAAATACAGACACAATCATAAAACACAGCCACATAGAGCTAAGAATGGATTCCACGACCTTGGGAACAATGAGGACTATCAGAGCTAATGTTCCTCTCCTGTTGGAAATGCTCTTGCAACTGCTTCCAATGAAGGCCTTGGCTAAATCCGGTGGCTTCACTCCCTCCCCATCCCCAGCATCCTCGAGAGGATCCACCCAGAGCCCCTCCCTGGTCCTGTCCATTGGCTCCCACCTTGTTTGTCCAGTTCTGGTCACCCTTAGGGGTCTCTGCTGTCTTAGAGTCCCTCAGCCAAGCCATTCCTGGCAGCCCCTCTTCCTCCCCAGCCCTTCAACATAGCCACCAGCCAAGTATGTCTGTCTCCATGTGAGTAGACTGGAAGTTACAAAGAAAAAGAAGTGGGGGCCAGGCGCGGTGGCTCAAGCCTGTAATCCCAGCACTTTGGGAGGCCGAGACGGGCGGATCACGAGGTCAGGAGATCGAGACCATCCTGGCTAACACAGTGAAACCCCGTCTCTACTAAAAAAAAATACAAAAAAAAAACTAGCCGGGCGAGGTGGTGAGCACCTGTAGTCCCAGCTACTCGGGAGGCTGAGGCAGGAGAATGGCGTGAACCCAGGGGGCGGAGCTTGCAGTGAGCCGAGATAGCGCCACTGCACTCCAGCCTGGGAGACAGAGCAAGACTCCGTCTCAAAAAAAAAAAAAAAGAAAAAAAGAAAAAGAAGTGGGCAGGGGAAGTCATTCCAAAGATTTAGAGCTGTGTTTCCAAAACTTATTTTTCATCATCACTCCCCTAGGAACTATTTCAGACATTTTTGTCTGACTGTCAAGGTCCCAGCCTCCCATAAAGTTTCAATACCACAGATGTACTACGTATCTGTTTAGGGACCATAACCCTTTGGAGGGCCACAAAACATTGGCTTTTTTTGACCCCCAAGAAATAATTTTGTCCCCTAAGGAAAAATATCCCCACTGTTAAGAATGTAGGATATTATAGAGGGGTCTCCTGGGACTCAAGGTCACAGGGGTCATAGGCCTAAGGAAGAGGCCATAACAAGAAGGAAATGCACTTCTGCTTCTCTCCTCCCACTCCACCTTATTTTATCTGTTTACCTGCCCAATTCGTCTCTCTGTTTCTGCAAAGTTGCTTTCTTTGCAATGCAGCCACATGGAGGAAACCTTGCTCGTTTCTCCCCAGTATTTACGTTCACTCTGTTCAAGGATCCAACCCAAACAGAAGCTGGAATCCTTTAGCCTTAATCCCAAATGCTCATGGAAGGAATTCCCCCAGTCCAGGTCAGAGATGGTGTCCACTCCTGAGACAATCAATAGGGCCAGTGGGCAGGGTCATTTTGTGCAAAAATGTCTGCTAGAAATCTGTCACTGCTACCGAGTGGACAGAGAAAAGCAAGTCCTAAAGGAGGGACATGACGCTGCCTTAGAAGCCAGTTCCTCCTGACACTGGTATTTTCATAGACCCCTCCAAAACCTCGCTTGGGCCTTGGCTTCATTTCCTCCACCCACTCAGGCCTGGGCCTCTTGCTGACACCCTAAAGTCAATTCACAATCAACAGGGGCTTGGAGGACTGTTGGCTCTGACACAAGCAGGGCCTGATCCACGGCTGAGCTTGGCCAACTGCCTATCTTTCTTCTCTGCTGATGGTCAGTGGCACCATGTGGATTTCACTTTCTCCAGCCCCAGCATGGAATCTCTGATCTAAGCCATTTCCTTCTGGCAGATTCATAAAGACCAGTCCTGACCTCTCCCGACCCACTCTGCAGAGGTCCCCTACAGCCAACTGTCTTTCATACCCAGATATTCGGCATGTCTTTTACCTGCATGTTACCTTTATGCTGCCCACCAACCCACAGCTGTCCTTGCCTTCAAAAATACAACCTGAAAGTAATTACCCTTTCCTAGAAGTTCCCCATATCCACCCACCATAACAGTAACACCTCTGATGCATAGGTGTCACTCATCAGCTCGTGAGTTGAACACTCTCACCTTCTCTCCTCTGCTTGACTGTCCCTCCTGAGGGGTAGCCCATGCTCAGCCTTCACACACCTGGCACCCACTGCCCTGTGGTGCTCCCCTTTCATCCTGATTCTTTCAGGGCACCATGCTTTCCAAGGAGCCACAGTTGCAGGTAGTTTGCAGAGAATTTGAGCAAAATGTCCTCCTAGCCAGAAACTGGTGAGATGGTAAGAAATGTCAGGAAGTACAAGAACAACTCAGTTCTTTCATCCCACAGTGGTGGCAGCTGTGCACTTCATCATATTCTGAGCTCTCAAAACCTTGATACCCCAACTTAAATGGGAAGAGTGGGCCCTTCCAAGCAGGGGTGCCGATGCTCACTTGTCTCTTAGTTTTTAATATGCAGTTGATAGGAGCCGGCAGAAGCTAAGCAGCAGTGGGAGGTGGAAACAGATGCAGTCACCTTTAGAATTAAGTTTTAGCAAAGTAGCCCTTGCCTGCACAGCCAGGCGAAAATGGTCATGATCAGATAAGAGCAAATCCTTCCTTCCACCCCAGCTTCATAAGTGCTGTCAGATTCACGGGCAGCTACATCTTCTCATGAGGGGAGTAATAAATGGAACATGTGCAGAATGATTTTATCAAGTGAAGAGCCTCTCAGATGGTGGCCACAGAGGACAGGACTCCAAGATGTGAGTTGAAGCCCACCCTTAAACTTTCAATGTGAGGGCATCCCCTTCCTTGTCCTCCCAGCCTCCACCGCATCTCCTGCATCTGGCTCTCTCCCCTCTCCCTCTGCACACCACCTTCGTCTGCCCTGTCTTCATCTCGGTAACCCCCCTAGATACCTCTCAAGGTGGCTACCTGGCCCTCAAAATGCCCCCTTCTCTGGGAAGACCCCTAAAACTCAAGGGAAGCCCCCAGGAACTATTTGTGCCTATGCGATCTTGCCCCTGGTTGGAACTGATTGTCCTGAGGGTAGGCACCTGACCCAAGCTGAGCCAGCCTGTTTCTCCTGCAAACTTGAACTCAGAAAGGGAAGACACAATGACTAGTTTAGAATGTTAGTGGCAGCCCAGGAGATCCTACTGCTCTGTGTCTCAAGCTGTCTCAGTTCCTTTCTTTCCTGGGTCAGCTGCAATTATTTAACCTTACTAAACCTTTGCTTAAGAGTGAAACAAAAGCACTGTGAAGCTAACAGAACCATCTTCTCCATGTCTCTATTCCAGATTCCCCCAAGAGAGAATTGGATTGGCTCAGTCTCACCTCTGGAATGGTTTCTCCTGGGCTGGTGTCCACCCTAAGGCCAGTCTGCTGTGGCTGGGTGAGGGTGGGGTGCAGAGCCCCTTAGAAACTTGGCTATAGCAGCCTATCCTTGGGAGTTATTGGGGCAGCTCAGTGCTGAGGAAGGAAGACACCTTTCCAGTGAGCTGGGTAAGTCTCCCCATGAAGGGTCTCCCACGGTGAGATCAGGCAGGGGGCCCCAGCGCGGATGAGGTTGGTAGAGAATCTGACCTGCCTGAGGCAAGAGCTCGTGATGAAGAGCAGTGAGAGTCCAGCCTCCACTGAGTCATGGAAAGCTTTCCTGCAGCAGATGGAAAGGTGTCCTAGAATTCTGTCTCCAGTCGACTGCAAATCTTCTAACGTGGGAGCCTTAGTACCTTATGGGCTGCAGAGACATGCAATTAAGGCAGAGGATGGCTGTGCTGGCTAGTACATTTCCATAAGAGATAACTTATTGGTTATTCAGAGATCCGTCCAAAGCTGTGAGTCTAATTAGCTCTAATATCCTCTTTGCAGCAAAACCTAATGTGAAAACACAGACACAAGAGAGGAAAACACATTTGGTTAATTAGCCTTGTGAAAACAACACTCCCCACTTGTGCCCCAGCTTCCAGGTCTCTTTACTAGGCAGCCAGAGCCACGGTGTCATGGGGAGAGCCAAGGCCCTGACTCTCTCATAACACAAGTGGACTCATGGGAGCCCTCTCTCCACCCCTGGACTCCAGAGAATTGAGCTGTTTCTTTTTATCCTCTCCTCCTCTCCTCCTGGCTGAGACTTGTAAAGATGGAGAGTGGCACAGTGTCAGACCCAGAAGGGCCATTGCGAAGCACCTCTTCATTTGATTTTATCTATTGGGAAGCACCTCTTCATTTGATTTTATCCATCTGTCCATTGATTGATCCATCTATCCTTTATCTATCTATTTTTCTCATGTTACAACATAAAATTTACCCTCTTTTTTGGAGACAGGGTCTCATTCTGTCATCCAGGCTGGAGTGCAATGGTGGGATCATGGCTTGCTGAAGCCTCGACCTCCTGGGCTCAAGAGATCCTCCCACCTCAGCCTCCTTAGTAGCTGGGATTACAGGTGCCCACCACCATGCCCAGCTAATTTTTATTATTATTACTATTATTTGTAGAGACAAGGTCTCCCTATGTTGCCCAGGCTAATCTTGAACTCCTGGGCTCAAATGATCCTCCCGCCTCCATCTGTGAAAGTGCTGGGATTGCAGGCATGAGCCACCACACCTGGCCAAATTTACCCTTTCTAACCATTTGTAAGTATACAATTCAGTGGTATTAGGTACATTCACATTGTTGACCAACCATCGCCACAATCCCACCCAGAAATGTTTTTTCATCCCTAACAGAAACTCTGTACTCATTAAATACTAACTGTTGTGTAATAAATGTAGAATTAAATACAAATTCCATGTTACCCACTCCTGATACCCCAGCCCCTGATAACCACTATTCTACTTTCTGATTCTAAGAATTTGCCTATTCTAGGCATCTCATATAAGTGGAATCGTATAATCTTTGTCCTTGTGTGACTGGTTTATTTCACTTAGAAAAATGTCTTCAAGTTCATCTGTGTGGTAGCACGTGTCAGAACACCCATCCTTTTCAAGGCGGTATGTATATACCACAGTTTGTTTATCCAGTCATCTGTGGATGGACGTTTAGATTATTTCCATCTTTTGCTGTTTGTAAATAATGCTGCTATGAACCTTGGTCTACAGGTTTATTAATTTTAATGTTTTATTACACAAGTAGCCCACGCTTATTGTAGAAAAATTAGAAAACGCAGATAATTAGAAAAGAAAAGAAAAGTCATCCTGAACCTCGTCATGGAGAGATAACACTATGAACATTCAGTGTTTGTCCTTTCAAATGTTCTCTCGCACTCCTTCAGGTTCTTCCTGCTTCTAGACATTCATATAGATATAGCTATACTTGTAAACCAGATAGAAGTACACTATACATATCAGTTTTTGAAAACTACTTTTTAAACTTATTTTATCATGCACGACATCTCCATGTCTCCCTCTTCCTCTCTCAGAAAGGTAGGCTGACCTGAATAGATACAGACAGTGCTACCTAAACTGAAAGACTGCATTTTAATCTATTGTGTGGATGCACCATTATGTGAAGTACCAGCATGTAATTTGCTAGTTTTGCAATGTTGTTGGACACTGATTATTTTCAATGTTTTGCTACTACAAGCAATGCCATTGTGTGTCCCTGTAGGTGCATCATTGTGTACAGCATTTAGCTATTCTCTTAGGATAAATTCCCAAGCAAAAATCATTGAGAACATCCTCATTTTACAAATATGGAAAAGTGTATTGATTTAAAGTGACTTGCCCAAACTTCCATGAGCATAATTTCATCATTATGCAGTGTATGTCATAGATGCAAAGTATGTTTGCAGATCTCCTTTTGGGGTCTATCAGGAGCCAAAACCTTCATCTCTTACTGATCAGAGCCCCCTACCATGCTGGCACTCCTGAGCCCATCCCCCCCAGAGTCACTCCCTAGACCCTCCCACTGTGTGCTGCAGTCCCTTAGGATCTCAGTGTGTGCCAGGGTTTATCTGATCCACCAGTTTACACTGTGATGAGGTGTTCATGGTTAATAGGGGCTACCCCTCCAGCAGAGACAACATTGACTAAAGATTCTTGGAGGGTGCATATATTTAAGGCAAGGATAAGCAAACCCAGGTATCTGGTTTCTGGAATTTCAGGCATGCTTTTATTGCACTGAAGTATGTGCTCAATAAATACTTGTTAAAATAAAAAGGAAGAAAAAAAAAGAGGGAAAGAAGGAAGGGAAGCAGGGAGGGAGGGAACCTAGACTCTAATTCCGCCGCTTCCTAGTCTTGTGCCCCCACACTTCAGCCCACCGTTGCCCCACCTTTCCCCCAAGTTTAGTTAAAATGGGTTTTCCTAAGGAAGAGACTGCCAGGGAAGGGAGACAAAGAATCAACTCTGTCTCTTTCCAGAACTCCATATTCATTATGCTGTGAGCTTGGAAGTGCAGAGTGATTTATTGGGCTCTGAGCAGCCATCATTTAGAGCAGCATGATGAATTAAGGTGGTAATGCATTGAAGGCAAAGCCCTAATGCACTATGAGGTTCTAGTTTGGGGAATTTATAGAGATAAAATTGTAACTATATAAGGAAAGTGGGAAAATTGGCCTGAATGTGGGAGTAACCGGGCAGGGAAGACTAACTCTTGAGGTAGTCCCTGCACCTAAACAACCTCCCCACACGCCTTTTGCTGATTTAAACAATCCATGCCCAACTGGCATCTGTGAGTTTGTTCCACACAGATTCTAAATGACCCCTGCCTCCCAGCAGAAGCCTGGGGTCACATAACTGCAGCATCTGATGAGCCTGGCACCCCTTGCATGTGACCTCCACCATGAAAGGCTCATGACTCATTAGACTCCTCAACAGACTTTAAACCCCTTGGGGGCAGAACCGTGTCTCCCACAATGGGACACAATCTTTGTTCCCTCTGTGTTTATTAAAGAAACGAGTAATTCACACTTCATTCATTTACTTGATAAATGCAAATCTGAGTCACTTACAAAGTATCTATAACCCAAAGCTGAATGTGACCATCCCACAAGAAGGTGCAAAGAGCCATGCAGGTTCAGAGGATGCAGGAAGGATCACACAGGGGATCCACGAAACCTACATGGAGAAGGTGGCATGGAGTGGGGGTCTTAAAGGACGGGTGGGATTTCATTCGGTGGAGGACATTCTAGACCAGGAATGGCATCCCCTTGAGTCTACGGTATTTCAGTAGAATTGTTGGAGAAATAAAAGGAAGGTAGCCTGGAGCCAGAACGTGCTCTGGGACATCCTGTATATGATGGGACAGAATGTTTGAAGTTGAGACAATCGATCCTAATTGAGATATGTATGAATTCACACAGGTACAGCTGTGCTTTACAGAGATGCAGAGGTACATAGATATGTATTACATTTGCGCGTGTATCGTAGTTTACAAAGAGCTCCCAAACAATTCTAGAGAATAGTTAAATTTAATTACATTCATGTCACAGATGGGGAAGTTGAGGCCAAGCAAGCTTCAGTGACTTGCACAAGAAGAACAAGCAGCACCAAACATCTTTAAGCCCATTGTCCTGTACACCCTAGCACACAATGCCTAGCAAGGATGACTGAAATGAGCGCAGGGGACAAGCTGAAGGGTGTGCATCATTGTCCATGCGTATAAGCCAGCCAACAAATACAGGCCGGCCCTATATGGCACCTGAACATGAGCCCTGGTGTACCATCAGCTCCAACCCAAATGACATTGGCGCCTGCTCCCACTTACTCAGCCAGGCCCTCTCTGTCCCGTTACGCCCAGGAGACCCCATGGTTGTGTACCAGCGCAGCTACACTCTGGCCTATCTGTTTTCTCCAACACTAGCCCTGCTATCAGCATCCTGGCTTCCAACTGTGTTCCAGCACTACCCTGGGGCCCTGGGAGCCTGCTTTATGCCCTGGGCCTCAGAGGCTCTCCCGCTCCCCACAGTCCCTTCCCCACAGCTGGCAGAAGTTCTTGGGCCCTGGGTCCAAAGCACAATGTCCACAGCAGCTACCACCCCCGTCTGCCTCCACAGTTCTTCTCTTCATTACACTTATCCCCCTTCTTCAGACCCCTTACCCACAAATGAATCAGCATCACAGAGAGCCTCCTCCCTCTCTCTCATCAGACACACCTGAGAGTGACTTCCAGGACTAAGGCATAAACAAGGACTTCTGGGGGGTGTGTGCTATTAATGGATGTTTACACACACACTACAATCCCAAATTAAAAGTTATTTTTTTAAGTTGGCTATTGGTTACTCAGGATACAACTTCCCGTAAGAACAATGCTAATATTTAGTAGCCAGGACTTCAGAAATTCGTTTAATCTATAATACTGAACTATAGTTAAATATTGACTTAGTATTATTAGTATTGATTTAGTGCTGACTCCTGGGATCAAGGAAGCAGCAAGGGTAAAGGAGAAAAAGGAAGAGGAGGCAGCAAAGGAAGAAGAGAAGGAGGAGAGGGAAGAGGAAGAGGTAGAAGAGAATAAGAAGGAGGCAGAAAAGGAGGAGAAGGAGGAAGATAGGGGGAAGGGAAAAGAGGAAAAGGAAGAGAAGAGGAGAAGGAGGAGGAGGAGGGGAGAAAAGGAGTTGGGGGACACTTACTAGAACCTGCATCCCCCTCCAGCTACACCTTGTGCCCCTTAGGCTCTCACAGCAAACCTTGGAAGTGTTGTCTGTAGACATTGTTTCTACTTTCTCAATTCCTGTAAAGTAGACTTTACAGGACTTCAGCGAGCCTTTCATCCCCAGCACTCTGCTGGAACTAGCTGCCCTGTCAAAGTTTCCAATGGTGGCCATCTGGCCCACGTTCCTGTCCTCATCTTACCTGACCTCTCAGAGGCATTTGACATGACTGGCCAAGCCTTCCTTCTGCAAACAATTTCCTCCCTGTCTCCCTTGGTACATGCCCTGACAGCTGCTGTTCTTCACCCCTCCCTGCAGGCACTCCTTTCACCAAGTGACTTTGCAGCTCCTCTCATCAAAGAGGGGCGTCTATTTCCCACTCTCCTAACTTTAGTTTCTGCAGTATGACTTGCTCTGCTCAATGGAGGGCTAGCCAGCATGATGTGACTCAAGACTTGAAAAGTCTCTGCTGTCTCACACCTATGCCATCACCATGAGAAGAATCCACTGGTCCCAGGAGAAGAATGAGAGACATGCGTGGCAGAACGGAGCCAGCATGGATGAGCCAAGGCCCGACTAAACCAGACTGGTAAGTGAAGTAAACACTCATCCTCATACATCACGGAGGTTTGGAGGTTGTTTGTTACACACCAAGAGTTGACAATTACTCCTTCCACAGAACCACTCTCAACTTCTACCTCACTGCCACCCATTCTGAGCTTTCTTTTTGACCCCCTACCTGCCACCCCCAGGCCTCTATACCTTGAGAAACCCTGGAGCTCTGTCCTCAGCCTGCGTCTTTTCTTTATCCACAGTCTCCTCCCAGGTGAGCTCATAGGTCATGGCTTTAAACTCTGTGCTGATGACTCTCCAATTTATAGCCTGGCATCCTCCTGAACTCCACATCAGCATGGCCAGCTGTCTTAATGTAAAAATCTCAGGGAAGGAACTGCCAAGAGAAGGCTGGAGGATGGGCAGCCTTCTCTGATGCCTTCTCTCATACCCAAGATGGCCAAAATCTAATAGCTGGTCCTCCACCCAACCCCTCCTCCCACCAAACTCACTCTCCACACAAGATGTCCTGATCTCAGTAGATAACACCATTTAGTGGCTCACATGAAAAACTTGTTTTCAAGTTCTCTTTCCTTTTTGTGTTCCCTCACACCCATACTGAATTCATTGTTAGTCCTATAGTCTGTACCTCTAAAACCTATCCCAAGTCTGACCACTTCTCATGATCATCAGTGCTGCTACATCCCAATACAAGCCACCATCACCACGCCTGGTCTCTCAGCCACGACCCTTGCCTGCTGATAGTCCATATTTCATGCAGCATAATCACATCTCTCCTTCCAGTTTTCATCAGGATTGAATACGCCCTGCCCTCCTTCCTGGGGCCTGCCAGTCCTCCTCGCTCTCTGTCCTAGTCTTGCCTCCTGCTCCCCCCGGCCCTCCCTCACTCCCTCCCTCTGGCCCTCAGCTTCTTCCCACCCTCCAGCCTGCTACTGGCTGTTCCTCCCCCTAGATTTTTACATGGTGGCTTGTTCCTCCTCGCCCAGACCTCCGCCTAAATGTCCCCCTACGAGTGGCGCTCCCTGACTAAAGTGACTCCACACCCACTGTCTCATTGACCTATTTTCTGTCCCTATAGCATCTGCCAGTGCCCATGGTACCCATGGACTTACTCGCCTGTTGCCTGCCTGCCTGCCTTCATAGAGTGTAGGAACCCCTGGAGGGTTGCCCTAAAAATGGGCCCTGGTGTATCATTTTTGATTGACAGGAGGAGGAAGGAGTGGAGGGGAAGGAGAAGATGGAAAGGGAAGAGAAAAGAGAGATGGAGTTGGAGGAGTAGGAGAAAGTGTGGGAAGGAGGAGAAGGGAGGGGAAGAGGAGGTCCTCCTCCTTCCTGGACATGAGGCTGTGGCTTCCAGCCTCCTCTTCTGTCCCTCCCTGCCACTGACTAGAACTCTGCCCAGGGCCCTGAGTGACCCGAGGTCACCATGCTCCCTGCAGTGGCCCCAGTCAGTCCTGCATCTCCCCCAGGTGCTCATGCATTCCCCAAGCACTCCCTCACCTGCCCCAATACTCTTCATACTCTCCAGTGGAGGTGAGGAGGTGGGGGGATGAGGAGGTGAGAGGGTGAGGAGGTGAGGGGGTGAGGAGGTGAGAGGGTGAGGAGGTGAGGAGGTGGGGGGATGAGGAGGTAAGAGGGTGAGGAGGTGAGGAGGTGAGGGGGTGAGGAGGTTGGGGATGAGGGGGTGAGGAGGTGAGAGGGTGAGGATTTGAGGGAGTGACAGGGTGAGGAGGTGGGTGGGTGAGGAGGTGAGGGTGTGAGGAGGTGAGAGGGTGAGGAGGTGAGAGGGTGAGGAGGTGAGGGGGTGAGGGGGTGAAGAAGTGAGGAGGTGAGGGGGTGAGGAGGTTGGGGATGAGGGGGTGAGGAGGTGAGAGGGTGAGTATTTGAGGGAGTGATGGGGTGAGGAGGTGGGCGGGTGAGGAGGTGGGGGGGTGAGGAAGTGAGGAGGCGAGAGGGTGGGGAGGTGAGAGGGTGAGGGGGTGAGGAGGCGAGAGAGTGAGGGAGAGCACAAGCTGAGAAAACCAACTACCTAGGTCCTGCCCAGGGCAACCAGTCACCAGGCAAGGAGGACAAAATAAGGCAATGGAACACTTAAATGAACAGTCAAACTTGCCTCCAAATCACAATGCAGACCTTCCGGAGCCAGGCGGGATGCGGAGAGGACTCCTTTCTCCTCAACAAGGGAGGGCCAGGGAAACTCAAGTCAAGCAGATCAAAGAGTACTTTGCCTGCTTTCCCAAACCCAAACTTCCGTTGCTGCCGTTCCTATGTGAGGAAGGATTTACCCCACAGTCATGGTAAGAAGGGATCAGTGACACTTGTCCCATGTTTTGGGGGTGAGAGGGTAATGACAGGGAGACAGAGGCCCTCTGCACTCCAGCCTCAGAGAGGGGCCAGAGGGCGGCGCCCACACCCTGCACCCTCACCGGCTCACTCCTTACCCTTGCCGTACACTCTACTGCCCACCAGCTTTAACGTAAGAATCAGATCAAGCAGGCAGCCCTTCTCTTTGAGAGTGAAGTGACATGGGAAAGGAGGCAGGAGCCATGAGGTGCCTTCTGTGGGGCTGTGGGACTGTGGGCTGCGGAAGGTCTCCTCAGTGTGAGGCAGCCCTGCTGGGACTCTGTTCTGGTGAGTGGCCCTCAGCTCACCTGCTTGTCTCAGCTCTTTCCTTTTGTCCATTGCTGAGCCTGCATGGTCCCTAAAGGTTTGGTCTTTTCACAATGTCTCCTTGGATAGCAGCAGCAGCCTCCAGACAGCCTGCAGATTGTGTGTGTGTGGTGAGTTGTGGGTTGTGTGGTGTGTGTAGTGTGTTGGGTGTATGCGTGTGTCTGGTATGTGTGCTGCCTGTATGTGGTGTATAGGAATGTGTGGTCTGGGCTGTGTGTTTGTTGTGCATGTGTGTGAGGGTAATTTTGTGGTGTGGGGTATGTGTGCACTGTGTATATACAAGTGAGTGTTGGTGGAGGGTGTGGGTTGGGGCTGTGAGGTGGTCATCACTGGAGGGTGAACTGCAGCTCCATAATAACCTTTTCTACATACACATCATTTGTAATTAGCCAGGTTTGAGGAGTTCAAAACTGGGAGAAGAGAAAGAAGAGAAGAGAGAAAAGGAAAATTAATGAAACAAGTAACCCGCCTTATATGGATATTTGTTTTGCTTGTTTGCACATTGTTTAGTCCTTATAAGCTCTGAAAATAAAACACAAGCACAGTATCAGGCTCAATTAGGTGCTTAATAAACATCTTTTGATGATGACAAATGGCAGGGATGTTAATGACACTGCTCCCCTCCAGCTCCCGCTGCACAGAGCGCCCTTGGCTCTTCAGACTTACAGCTTTTTGTCTGAGCTGCTGTGAGCCAGCCTCTGCTGCCTGGAGGAGATGGCCCTGTGGGCAGGGCCTCGCTGTGTCTTCTCACCTTTTGAGACCACCCCATGCACCTCTTCAGGCAGCAGCTCATAGCAGGTGTTCCCTGAACATTGAAGGGGTCAGGATACCACTTGAGGATGCCAAAGGGAGGCAGCTCATGGTGGCACCCTCACCTCCACCACTTCCAGGAGCTCCTGCTCTCCTTGTGGATCTCAGGGCTCACACGCTTTGCCCAGAGCCCAACAGCTACAAGTGCACTCAAACAGAACATTCCTCCATGCGTTTGCTCTTACAAAATGTGTGTTGGGGGTGGGTGCGGTGGCTCATGCCTGTAATCCCAGCACTTTGGGAGGCTGAGGCGGGTGGATCACCTGAGGTCAGGTGTTCAAGACCAGCCTGGCCAACATGGTAAAACCCCATCTCTACCAAAAATACAAAAATCAACCCAGCGTGGTAGCAGGTGCCTGTGATCCCAGCTACTTGGAGGCTGAGGCATGAGAATCGCTTAAACCTGGGAGGCAGAGGTTGCAGTGAGCTGAGATTGTACCACAGCACTCCAGCCTGGACCACCGGGTGAGACTCCAACTCAAAAAATAAAATTTAAAAAGTGTGTTGGATCCCATGGTTCCCCTGCTGCCCAACACACCGAGACCAAACGCACACTTGCACACTCGCCATGGGGCCTCAGTCACCTCCTGATTCCCAAACACACAGTGCTCACTGCTGTCTCCAGTGCTCCTCCAGGCCAGTGTTGGCTGTCTCACAGCCCCCAGTCTTTCCTCAGAGGCCTGCCCTGCTTGCTAAGAAATTAGCAACCCCCCATCAGCATGTGTGCCCTGCTTTTTACCTTGCCGATTGGTATTCATGACACTACCCCTCCCTAGAAATGACACTGCATAGTCACTGTTTACTTAGGGCTAGAGTGTAGGCTCTATAAGGACAGGTGCTTTCTCTTTCATGATTATCTTTAAACCCCGGGCTTCAACATGCCTGACCCACAGGACAGGCTCAACAAAATACGTACCATAAAAAATGATCCAGTACATGCCATGAGGACATACATTGAGCCTGGCACTGTGGTTCACACCTGTAATCCCAGCAGTTTTGGAGGCTGAGGCAGGAGGATTGCTTGAGCCCAGGAGCTCAAGACCAGCCTGGGCAACATAACGAGACTCCATCTCTACAAAAAATACAAAAATTAGCCAGGTGTGGTGATGTGTGCCTGTAGTCCCAGCTACTCAGGAGATGAAGGCAGAGGTGTCACCTGAGTAGAGGGGTTTGAACTATGATAATGCCACTGCACTCCAGCGTGGGCAACACAGCAAGACCCTATGCAAAAACAAAAAGAGCCTACATTTCAGCACCACACAAAGTAACTATTCTAAGGGTAGGCTTTTCGTTTCCAGAAAGGAAGAAATTAGGCCTCTAGGCCCTATTGGAACTATGGGAGTGGGAGTATCGCCCATGCAATCCCAAGCCCTACACAAGTCTCAGGTTGTGAGGAGACCCCTTCCCTTCCTCTGTCCCAGGTGTTGTACCCACTGGCCTGACACATTCAGGACTGGGAGGACTGGCATCATCTTTGCATTTCAGAGATGATAAGGATTCATTCCACGGGTGTTGGGATGTTGTTCTCCTTCCCTGTCTTTTGGGAAGGCCTGTCAGTCCCCAGAAGCTGGAGGAGCACAGAGTTATTCATTATGACTGCCATCCCCCACCCCTCCCCAATCCTTGTCCCTGTCACCCCTGGTTTATATCTTCTGCACAAGCTCACCCTGGGTCTTCTTTGGCAGTGAACTGCACAGAAGCATCTCTCAACCCCACAAGGTATAAAGGCTCAGCGTGCGCACATCAAAGGCAAAGCCTAGGAGAGGCCTTGGAGGGCTCCTCTGATCAGGAGGAGACAGAGCCCACAGCTGCCTGGGCAGCAGCTTGAGATTCCCCACACGCCTTCACACCAATGGCTGCACCCCCACAAACAGAGCTGTGTACCTGCCAGGCCCAAACCTCAGGGCTGTCACTTCAGCCCCTTCTCTTGTTCTGTTCATCTCCATATCTGTCAGCACCACTTCAGCAATGGCCCTGTCTTCTCTCGTCTCCTCCATCCCCTCCTGTCACCACCTGGCTGCATCTCTTCCTTCCCCAGGGTAACTCACCCTGCACATTCCGCTAACCAGCACCCACTCCTATTGACCCCAGTTCCCTGTCTTGCAGAGGTTCCCAGCTGTGTTAGTTTGCCAGGGCTGCCATAACAAGGCACCAGAAACTGGGTGACAAAGAACAACAGAAAAGTATTGTCTCACAGTTCCTGAGGCTGGAAGTCCAAGATCAAAGTGTCAGCAGAGACGGTTCCTCCTGAGGGCTTAAAGTGGGAAGGATCTGTTCCAGGCTCTCGCTTAGCTTCTGGTGGTTTGCTGGCAATCTGGTGTTCCTTGGCTCATAGAAGCATTGCCTGATCTCTGCCTTCATCTTCACTTGGTGTTCTCCCTGTGTGCGTGTCTGCCTCCAGAGGTCCTCTTTTTATAAGGATATCAGTCATGTTGGATTAGAGCCCACCCTACTCCAGCATGACCGCATCCTAACTTAACTAATTACATCTGCGGTGACCCAATTTCCAAATAAGTTCACATTCTGAATTACTGGGGGAATAGAATTTCAACATATGAATTTTGAGGGGACACAGTTCAACCCATTACTGCAGCTCTCCGCAGAAGAAAGTCCAAATTCCTGATGTGGCATTCAAGGCCCTCTGTAATCCAGTGAGATCCACATTTCCAGCTGTTTCTCTTTTTCTCCCCTAGGTGCACACATGTGATACAGTTTTGTATCAAGGTGGGATTCTGAGATTAAGGCAAGAAAGGGGAACAGTTAGGAGAGTAGCATCTACTGAATGTTTACTAAATGCCACCATCAATGGCAAGTGTGTTTTATCTACATCACTCTACTGTTTTTTATTTTTATTTTTTGAAACAGAAGCTCACTCTATTTCTATTGCTCATGCCGGAGAGCAGTAGTGCAATCACAGCTCACTGCAGCCTCAAACTTCCGGACTCAATCAATCCTCCCAGTGCAGCCACTGTGGAAAATGGTATAACAGTTTCTCAGAAATTAAAAATAGAATTATCAAATGATCCAGCACTTCCACTTCTGAGTATATACCCAAAAGAATTCTAAGCAGAGACTCCAACAGGTATCTGCACACTCATATTTATAGCAGCACTATTCACAATAGCCAAGAGGTGCAAACAAGTATCCATCAACAGCTGAATGGATTAACAAAATGTGGTCTATCCATACAATGGAATATTACTCAGCCTTGAAAAGGAAGAAGATTCTGATACATGCCACAACATGAATGAACCTTGAGGACATTATGCTAAATGAAATAAGCCAGTTTCAAAAGGACAAAAACTGTATGATTCTACTTACATGAGGTACATAGAACAGTGAAATTCACAGAGACAGAAAGGTGAATGGTGGTTGCCAGGGGCAAAAACAGAAAACAAGGGAAGATTCACACTACCTTGCAGTTTTCTCTCCACAGGCCTCACCAGGTATCAAAAAAAGAGTTATCCAGGGGATCCCAATGTCTGCCAAGCTGTAAAGCCATCAGTCTTTTGGGTAGTTATCTTCATTTCTTCTTTGGGGAGAACCTTGATTTTCTGTAAGCTGCAAAAGATAGCTCAAACCATCAGCTCAGCCAGTTAGGGAGATGGGGGCTGCTGGTCTGCATCCTTCCAATGGTCTTTCTTCTCCCTTTTTCTCCTAACTTAAAGCTTTCATGATGGAGAAGCCTTCCCTGTTGTCTGCAGTTTTCCTTCTCTCAAAACAACCTTCTGAAACCCCTTTTGGGGTGGGGTTTCACATGGTGTAAAACCATCACATGTGTATGAACTAGCAGACCTACAGCACCGCAGGTTGAGAAGGTGGACCGCCATCAGACTGCCTGAGCTGAGTCCCGAGGCACCCCTTGCTTGCTCGAATGACTTCTGCCAAGTTACTTCACCTCTCCAAGATGTCACCGGGGCTCATCAGAGTACCCACCCCATGAAGTCTCCTTGTGACAACAACATGAGAAAAGCCTGTGCAAAATGCTTGCTTGCCACATAGAAAAAAAACTTCCATAAATGTTGGTTAATATTGTGAGCTTTCAAATCAACCAAGTGTGAATAATTTCTACTTCATTCCATCAGCTATGGCAGGGGAATACAAAGATTTGTCAGAGCCGGTTTCAGCCTACAGGAGTTTACAGCTATCCGACTTCACAGCTACGAGTGCCGTGAGAGAGCTACAAACCCAATGCTGCAGGAGTTCAAAGTCAGAGATTTAATAACCACGGAATCAGGAATTAGGGAAAGCCTAATGGTGAATGGGATTGAGTCGACCCCAGTGGAATATGCAGTACAAAGCTGACCCCTGCAACTCTGTCTGGTGACATCCTTTTCTTTTTCCAAAGAGATACTCAAGACTCAGGGAGATTCAACACCACCCAAGGGTCACGGGTGGTTTATCAAAAACCCCCACCCCACCCCCCCAAATACACACCAAAAAGCTAGGTTTAATAATCCATGACTCAGAACCTGGAAGGCTCTCTGCAGGGCTGAGGGGCCTCGCTGGCTGCCTGTGACTTCTGCCTGCCTAGCAGGCACTGTCCCAGGCCCCAGGCTCCAGAACAGTGTGCTGTCAGCCAGAGGCAGCTGTCAGCCAGGCCCACTCCCCTCCTCTCAGCCTGGGAGGGTACTCAGAGTAGTTCTCTCTGTTGGGGACCCTAAGCATGAAACAGAACTGGAGGAGGCTATGCTGAGAAACCCACTGAGGGAGGAAGGCTGACGGTCTGTGTTCTTCCAGTGGTCTGTCTTCACCCTTTGTTCTCCGAGCATAAAGCTTTCATGATGGAGACGCCTTCCCCATCATCTGCAGTTTTTCTTCTCTCAAAACAAGCTTCTGAGACATCTTTCGTGAGAGCTTTGATCATTAGAGCTTGGGAGAGGGAGGCCCTTCCCTTCTGGTGTCCTCACAGGGTCTCTGTCATTTAGATTCCTGTTGAACAGCTGGGCTTTGGAAGGAGTTGGAGGAGACAGTGAACAGCAGGGGCATGAGGCAGGACAGCCCAGGGCATGTGTGGACATCTGGGAAGGGTCTGTCTATATTCTGACTAGGAAGTGTACATGTGAAGGAGTGAGAGGTTAGACTGGAAAGATGAGGGTAGGTGTGGGCCAGACTGCAGAGGGTTATCCTTACTGCAGTGGATCACGGGGAACTGTGGAAGCTCCCAGAACAAGGAGTGAGCTGAGACAACAACTGTGACACATAGTTCGTTGAGTGAATGAGTGAATGAATGAATGAGTGTCCGAGGAAGACACGACAGTGGCAGGAGGGGAGACTCCCCTACAATAAGCCCCATAGCCCTGCTGCATATGCTTAGGTAACCAGTGTGAACTGCTCTGCAAATTCAGGCCTCCAAGTCATACCTATTCCAGTTTTTAAAATAAAAAATAAAGCCAGCTCAGACCCACATGCCAGAGGAATGAGAAGTCCAGAATCTCTCTCCTGGTACTCCCCGTATCCCTCCCTGCTTTTTGCTGTCAGCTGCCATTGACGCTGGTCCTCTTGAGTCTAAGACAGTGCTGGCTGCTGACCAAGCACAGGCTTCCTTGATCTCCAAGGGAGGAGTGCGCCCACCTAGTGCTATGTGGCTCCCTCAGTTCTCAGGGCTCTGGTGCTCAGCTCCTTCAGGCCCACACCCAGGCATCCCCCTAAGGCTAGCTATCCTAGGAGCCCCCGCAGAGCCTCTCAGGCCTCCACCTGTGCGTCTTCATGTTCTGCCTTCCCTAAAGACCCATCACACAGGAGGCAGGGCAGCTTTCCTCTTCTAGCCTTGGGACACAGAGGACAACAGCTTTCCTGGAAATGTGGTCACCCTAAGTATTGCCAGGGGTCCAATAGCCTCCAAATGCAAAGGGTCTAAAAACACCTTTTTCTCCAAAGATGAAGTAACTCTCCCTCTTCAACACGGAGACCCAGATCCTCTCCTGGGGACCCTACACCCCTACCCCTTTTCAGGTGTGAAAGAGGCTCCGTTTAGTGCCTCAAAAAGGACTTACTGAGCTACAAAAAAACAAGGAAACTCCAAGATCTCTTTTTGGGAGCAGAAAAAGAAGAAAAAAGGAGAAGGGAGGAATATTGAGGATCTCCCACTATGTTTATTTTTTTTTTTATTATTATACTTTAAGTTCTAGGGTACATGTGCATAACGTGCAGGTTTGTTACATATGTATACTTATGCCATGTTGCTGTGCTGCACCCATCAACTCGTCAGCACCCATCAATTCATCATTTATATCATGTATAACTCCTCGATGCAATCCCTCCCTCCTCCCCCCTCCCCATGATAGGCCCCAGTGTGTGATGTTCCCCTTCCTGAGTCTAAGTGATCTCATTGTTCAGTTCCCACCTATGAGTGAGAACATGCGGTGTTTGGTTTTCTCTTCTTGTGATAGTTTGCTAAGAATGATGGTTTCCAGCTGCATCCATGTCCCTACAAAGGACCCAAACTCATCCTTTTTTATGGCTGCCACTATGTTTATATTGTAACATTTTTCATTCTATATTATAATTTCTGCTATTTTACTTGGAATTTTGCTTGAAATTGTATATCCTTTATATAGTACAATCTCTAGCATATGGCATATGTTTATTAGTTACTGAGGAGGAAAGAGAGGGAAAAAAGAAGCTGGAAGATGGAAACTGAGGTTTCATGTTTTGCATGGGAGGTGCCCTAAGCCTCCAACAGCCTTATAAGGAATGTATTGTTATTATTCTGATTTCACTGATTTAAAAAATTGAAGACATAAATGAGACGAGTAAGTGAATAAATGGCAATGCCATTTCTCTCTTCCTTTCCATCATGCAAACATGGCTTACTTTCCTGAATCATAAAACATTTTTCAAGAAGTCAGAGAGCAAAAAAAAAGTATATTAAAAACAGATTAAAGCAGTATGATTTCTGAACCATTCAGTAAAGGATGAAAATAGCTTTGTTATCCAGAGACTGTCTTCATAAATTCATTGTTATCATGAGTTAGAACCTGTATTAACTCAGAAATTAAAATAGTGCTGTGTGCTGCAAATTCTGAAGACACACTCCATGATTTTCAGAGCACCTATTATTATTCTCCTGAACTTTAGCTGGATCTGAATGATTTATCATAAGAGGATCCTGTTTAAATGTTCTACTTCACAAAGAAAAAGTAATAAAATGGGATGACTCCAAAAACCTTATTTTTATATTAATTAGGAATGAAGTACAAACTCTAGAATGATCAGTCCAATGCTGGCATTTAGAAAGAAAAAGAAGTCCTCACACACACTCCCCAGGTTTCCCAGGGGACAGTTCTGGGACCTCAGGCAGACTTGGAACAGTCTCTGTAGGAGAAAGTCATTTACAGGCTTGATTCTAATTGATCCCAACAGCAGCAGCTGTAACAATACATTTTTAATCAAATCTAAAGACAAACTTAGGACAAAATATGTGTTCATCTACTAAACACACAATGCATTTTTCTGAACTATATGATTACACTTTCTGGAAAGGTCTTGAGGAGTTATTCTTGTTCTAACATCTGAGAGATACTGCCCTCTGTATTTGGCAGTCTCTGTGTCTGTTTCTGATCTTCTGTTCTGGGGCACCTCACTCTGACGGGTCCCTTTAGGGTTGGAGTTTGCCACATGGTCACAATGTTCAGCCGTGGGGTGGAGACCCTTTGGCAGGTGATCCCTTGTCTGCTGAGCTCTGCCCAGCCCTGGGAGGAGAAAGGCAGTTAGCCTGCACAGCCTGGTGCTCCAAAGATGGATCCCCTCAGAACAAAGGGGAGCAGGTGTAGGGAAGGATGCCACCTGTAGCAACAGCTCTCATTTGGAAGGGGTCCCCAAGCTAATCCAGTGCTTGGTACATTTGCGTTCTCCCCTTAATATCACAGGCACAATACTTTAGGTGAGAAAGAGAAGACCACAAATGAACAGAGATACTTCCGTATTTGCTGTACGGAAGCCCTCCCCTGAGCTATACCTGAGGGTAGGGGTAATACCTTATCTCTCACGACACCTGCAATCACAGGTACATGACAGATGATGAAAGGGGTTGTATTAGTCCATTTTCATGCTGCTTCAAAGAACTGCTGAAGACTGGGTAATTTATAAAGGAAAGAGGTTTAATTGACTCAGTGCCACATGGCTGGGGAGGCCTCAGGAAACTTACAATCATGGCAGAAGGCAAAGGGGAAGCAAGGCACCTTCTTCACAAGGTGGCAGGAGGAAGTGCCAAGCAGAGGGAAAAGAGCCCCTTATAAAACCAGAACTCACTCAGTATCATGATGACAGCGTGGGGAAAACAACTGCCCCCATGATCCATTTTCTCCACCTGGTCCTACCCTTGACATGTGGGGATTAGGGGGATTACAATTCAAGATGAGATTTGGGTGGGGACACAAAGTCAAACCATATCATTGATGAAGAAAGGAAGGAAAGGAGGGAGGGAAGAAAGGAGAGAGGGAGGGAGGGACAGAAGGAAGGGAAGGAAAGGATTCCTAAGGATGAAAAGTTCAATTTATGAGAAAGGGCTTCTTTAAAACCAAAGATCAAATACAAACCTAGGGGAGCAATGAATGGAGCTATTTCCATTCTCACTGAACTCTCATTCAGGAGGAGCCCACACACACTAAAATATCATCCGCCAGGATAAGAGTTCACATTTTCATAAAGGATCACGCAGTTAAGTTGATTCACTGGTGGTTTGTAAAAACCCTCATCCTTGCCACCCCTCACCCTCCACATACACACCAAAAAGCTAGGCTTAATAACCCATGTCTCTGGTCCTGGTAGGCTCTCTGTGGGATGAGGGCCTCGCTGGCTGCCTGTGGCTCCAGCCCACCTAAGCAGGCACCTCCCCAGGCCCCAGGCTCCAGGAAAGTGTGCTGTCAGTCAGAGGCATCTGTCACAGCCAGGCGCCTCCCTTCCTCCCAGCCTGGGGGAACACTGGGGGTAGTGCTCTCTGTTGGGGACCTTTATCGTGAAGCAGACTTGGAAGACACTGTGCTGGGAAACCACAGGGTTGGGGAGGCTGATGGTCTGTGTTCTTTACCCTTTGTTCTCCCAGCATAAAGCTTTCACTATGGAGATGCCTTCCCCACAGTCTGCAGTTTTCCTTCTCTCAAAATAAGCTTCTGAAACATCTTTTGTGGTAACTTTGGTAATTAGAGCTTGAGAAAGAGAGGTTCTTCTCTTCTGGTTGTTCTCACAGCATCTGTGTTATTTAGGTTTCTATCAAACAACCGGGCTTCAGAAGAGTTTGGAGAAGAGCACTTAGTGATTTGAAGTGGCACAAGAATGTCAAGCATTTAGATGCATCTGAAATATTAGAAATTTAAATCAAGTGCTGGCAAATTGCAGTTTGCAGGCCAATCCAGCCCTTGGCCTGTTTTTGTATGGGCAGCAAACTAAGATGGTTTTTATATTTTCAAAGGATTCCAAAACAAAGAAGAATATACAACAGAAATATATGTGGCCTGCATATCCTAAAATCGTTACTCTCTGGCCCTTCACAGAATAAGCTTGCAAGACCCTGGTAAATAGAAATGCGACAGATCAAAAAATGTGCACCGTGCACAAGAAAAGGTAAAGCCCCAGAAGGATCCCTGAGGGCTTACATTCATGCCCAGTTGAGAATGACACCACCTTAGCAGGAGGCTCTGGAGCATACGGTTTGTTAACGCAATGAGAGCAGAAGCCTCCCAGGACTGAAATGAATGGAGATTTCACAATGTGGAGGGTGTGACTATTAATTATGCATCAACTTGGCGGCACTCACATAGTTGGCCAAACACATCTGGATATTGCCATGAAGGTATTTTTAGGTGAGATTAGTAGGCTTTGAGCGAAGCAGATTGCCCTCTGGGTGGGTCTCATCCAATCCATTGAAGGCCTTAAGAGAGCAAAGACTGACCTCTCCGGGGAAGAATAAATACCACCAGCACATTGTCTTATGGCTGCAACATCAGCTCTTCTCTGGGTCTTCGCAAATTTTGGACTTACCAACTGCCTCTACTACCACGGAAGCCATTTCTTAAAGTAAATCACCTGAGGTGGGGAGCTCGAAACCAGCCTGACCAAAATGGACAAACCCTGTCTCTAATGAAAATAAAAAATTAGTCAGGTGTGGTGGCGCATGCCTATAATCCCAGCTATTCAGGAGGCTGAGGCAGGAGAATCGCTTGAACCCGGGAGGCGGAGGTTGTGGTGAGCTGAGATCATGACATTGCATTCTAGCCTGGGGGACAGAGAGATACTCCGTTTCAAAAAAAAAAAATGTAAATCTCCCTCTCCTATCAACATCCTATTGACTCTGTTTCTCCAGAGAACCCTAACTACTACAAAAGGCTGAACAAAGTATAAATCTTTGCAAAATTTGCTCTCTGGCTAGAAGTAAGGCCTACTATGGCTTGTTCTTGCGATGCCACTGGACATCTGAGTAAATAAAGACCCAACATGTCTGAAAGTTAGACTAGACTCTGCTGTCTCCATTTTTTCACAAGCCCCCCATGGGGCTGAGGACACATAGCAAACAGGCTCCTGATAACTGCAGCACTCTCTCTCCAGGGGCTTCTTCCATTTTTTGGACACATCTCCAAGGCTTTGAAAGAGTGCTCAGGGCACGGCTCAAATCTAAGGTCCTGAGATTGGCAGCAGGGCTCTGGCTCTGTTCACTGTCTCTCCTCCTATGGAGGAAGCATGCAGTGATGTAAATCCCACAGGCTGGGGGCTGCCTAACTCAGACTCCTGGGAAGCAGACTCTGAGATAGAGCTTAGCAGGCAGGGATATTATTGGGCAGTATTCTTGGACCAACAACTTTGTTGGGTGAGTGAGTCTGGCTATTCCAGGAAGGGGACATGGTCTTGGCTGGGGCTCTTTTTGGCTGAGGGCAGTTCCCAGAAAGGACTCAGCCATGAGCCAGCAGGAGGCAACATTCCCAGTGACTGGGAGATGAGAGCCTCAGTCCCAGGTGGAGCATCTGAAGGGTGCACCCCAACATTCACTACAGTGGGCTTGGGTAAATTACTTCCCAAGCAGGGTGCCAGCTTCCTTTTCTGCAGCCCCCATTCCCTCCAGGCTTCATCAGCCTATGGAGACCAACAAGGTCCCACCGACAGAAATGGCCTGAATTTGCAACAAATCCTTCCCAAAACGAATGTAACTCACATGTGGGCAGGCTTCACACTGGTGTCTATCAATGTCATACCTGTAGCACTGACCAACATCACTATTTGATTAGCAGAGATTCCAGTGTTTTCTTGGGAGGTGTATAGTCTTCATTGCCTCTAGAAGCCCCAGGCAGGGAAGTAGAAGGGCTCACAGATAAGAAAGCTGCTGCCTCTGTTTCCTGTCCAAAACTCCCATACTCAGATGCCCATGGAAGTCTAACCAGGCCCATGTGCGCCCAGTGACCAGGCGGTTTCAGATTGCCTCCAGCCTGCCAACCTCACTCCTCCTGCCCTACCTCTGGCCTGCAGAAAAGTTCTGTCCCCTTCTCATGACCAGCTCCTTCAGAAGGGGTATTGGGTAATGAGGGACAGCTCTCACCTTGATGCCCCAGCCCTTGGCCTCCTGGCTCCAGGCACCAGGGAAGGGCAGAGTAAGGATGGCCAGGCCAGTCTCCCACTGTACCTGGAATGTAGGCCACAGTTCCCTCCAGCACCAGGCCTTGCTGCCTAGACTGCTCCACTCATCAGATCTTTGCCTCACTCACTGCCACCTCCCCACAGGAGTCTCATATGTGTTCTTCCAAGTCACCTGACTTGGGGAAACCCAGGCTATTATCTGTGCCTGAACCCCAGTTGGGAGCTGGCTTTAATTATTTCCTACTAGACTCCTGGGCTGCAATCAAACCAAAGAATAATGTGTGTGGACATCATCTCACCACTCAGCCCTTGCCAGGAGAGTTGAGAAGCTCCCCTCGCTGCATGACTGTTGGAGGCTGCCCGCTCAGAGACGCTCGTGAGAGAACTATGACAGCCCGGCTCCAATGACATCAAAGAAACTTGGGGCTTTTCATGTGAGTTTGACAAAGGAGTCAAAGAATGCATTTTAAAGCATATGTTAAAGTCTCCCCACCTCCACTTGGAAATGGCCACAATGCCACTGGTCACACCCTCAGTATACCCAGGATTGAGACTGCTGCCATTTGGCTTGGAAGAGCTGGGTTCCTCCCCCGGTTCTTCCCTTTTCGCAGCATGCACTCATCCTAACACGGTCTCAACTTTCCCAGCCTTGACTATCTGAGTGTAAACTTGGACATCAAGTGAGGGGACATCTGTGAAAAGAATGGGTCAACTATAAATGACACAAATGTGAGGTCGCCTTTTCCCACATCCTGCTCTATCAGACAGGGCCATGCTGTGATGTCATTAGAGAGGCTGCTTATTCTCTGTTCCACAGCCTAGGCCTGCGCTTCTTGGCCAGAGGCAGAGATGTGTATCAGAATCACCTGGAAGCTTTTTCACAGCGCACACTCCCCCAAAGTGAAGGTTCTGACATACCCTGGAGGGGGGCATAGGGGAGGATATGCGTTTTTCAAAAGTTCCCTAAATGGTTCCATCATGAAACCTCCACCTCTATGCCCAACTTTCCCAAGCTCACCTCCCCAAGGAACCCAACGGAACCAACAGCCCCCAAATTTCCAATGCCTTTAGCTAATTGAAAGTCTACGCCCAGCGAAAGTTCATCAAACTTTCCCGGAGAGTAAATGTCACCAGGCATGATATCCTTCTCTCTCTCTTTTCCAGAGGTGGCGTCTCTATTCCACGGCACACCTGCTCCCCATCTGCAGCTGATCCTCCCATCTGGAGCCAGTTCCTGCTGGGGAGGCCTGAGGGGCCGTGAATCGTTTCTAAAGGCCCTTCCTGCTCTGAAATTTAATGAAACGCATCTTTTCTAAAGCCATTCTACAAAGTGACAGTGGCTTCCCGCGAGAGGTAAAGAGACTCCCTGGAAGTCATTAACCTTTCTGAATAGTATGGGGTGCTAGGAAAGCAGTTTGGAAGGAGGCCAAACCAAATTTGGAGCCCAGGGAGGTTCGCTTTAGGGCGAACCTGGCAAGCCCATATTCCAAGAAAGTGTACCTCAGCAATGAGGCCACCACTGGCTCTCAGCCTGGGGATCCTGGCCTGGGGCAGGGAGAGAGAAGGGGCCTAAGAGTGGCTGGCACTTACTGAGCATGTCTTATGCCCCAGGTCCAGGTCAAGCTGGCCCATGATCCAGCTCATCTACTCCTCACAACAACCTGTGCAGTAGGTCCTTTGTGAACCCACTTACAGGTAAAGAAGTTACTAAGGCTCTGAGACAGTAAGTGACCGGGCTGACAGCCAGAAAGAGTCAGGATGAGGATGCACCCCTGGCTCTTAAACTCCTACCTTCTACATCCAGACAGAGGTGGGGCAAGGATTCTAGGAGAAAAACTGAGCAGAAAGAGGGGTTGTCGAGAGCTGTTGTTCAAAGGGTATGAAGTTATATAAGACAAGTAAGTTCTAGGGGTCTGCTGTACAGCATAGCACCTATAGTTAATAATAAGGTACAGTATCCCCCCTTATTTGTGGAGAATATGTTCTGAGACACTCAGTGGATTCCTGATATTGCAAATAGTACTGAACCCTACATATATATTATGTTTTCTCCTATACATCTCTAGGTATTACAAAGTTTAGTTTGTAAGTTAGGCACAGTAAGAGATAAACAAAAATAATAATAAAATAGAACAAGTATAACAATATGCCAGAATCACCACTCTTGCAGTTTGGGGAATTTATGAAGTAAAATAAGGGTTGCTTGAACACAAGCACTGTGATCCCGAGACAGGCGATCTCATAACTGAGACAGCTACTAAGTGACTAAAGGGTAGATGATGTAGACGGCATGAGTACACTGAACAAAACAATGATTCGTGTCCCAGGTGGGATGAAGCAGATGATAAGAGACTTCGTCATGCTACTCAGAAGCATGATGAAAGGGTGCACAATTTAAAATGTATGAACTGTTTATCTCCGGAATTTTCCATTTAATGTTTTCAGACTACAGTTGACCGTGGGTAACTGAAACCACAAAAAGCAATATGGCAGATAAGGAGGGATTGCTGTATCTTTCACCTAGAAATGTGTTAGAAAAGGGAATCTCAAGACAAGCACTCTTAGCATGCACTGAAAAGAAAGGAACCCAAGGAAACTTTTGGAGTTAATAGCTATGTTTATTATCTTGAGTGTGGTATGAGTAACATAACTGTGTACATATACACTCCCCAAACTGTATACATTAATTATGTGTAGTTTTTTTGTATATCCATTGTACCTCCATAAAGCTAAGTGGTGACTAAATGGCCTGCCAGACATGGAGCTCTCAGCAGGCCCTTCCTTTAGCTCAGCATGCAGGGAGTTAGTGGCGAGTGTGTGCACTGGAGAGGAGAGGAGTAAAGATCTCTTCCTGGAGGGCAATGCTTCACATCATTGGTTTTCCAGTTAGGGTCTTGTGCTGCCACCCAGGTTGGAGTGCAGTGATGCCATCATAGCTCCCTGAAGCCTCCAACTCTTGAACTCAAGCAATCCTCCTGCCTCAGCCACCCAAGTGGGACTACAGGCGTGCACCCATCATGCCTGACTAATTCTTGTATTTTTTGTAGAGATGAGGTCTCACCATGTTGCTCAGGTTGGTCTTGAACTCCTGGGCACAACTGATCTGTCTGCCTTGGCCTCCCAAACTGCTGAGGGCCTCGCCAATCCTTCACATCTTCCCAGACTTTGGACTGCATGGTGGAGTCTCAGGAGGCTGCCCAAATGTAGTCCTGTCTCCTTCTTCTGAACCTTCCCTCCTTATCTCTTTCTCAGCATGTGTGCAGCCTAAAGCTCCACACCATTTAGAGCTCAGCAGAGCTCGTCTTCTCTGGTCTTGGTGTTCTATCCGTCATGCTTGCCTAAGATTCCAGGCAGATAATGTCCTCATTGGAACTGAAAATACCCTGGGCACTGGGGCTCTTCAAGGGCCTTCTGCAGGCCTGAGTCTTGGAGCTATGGCCCAAAATAAGAAGGTGTGAGAAAGGCTGAACCTCTACCTTTCTTCCACACACTGGCCTGCTCAGGGAAAGCAGAATTTTTCCATTTGTTTTTCCTTTTCTCGTTTTTTTAAACACTTATGTCTTATAATAGCTGGTATTCTTCAATGTTTACTTTCATCATTATAAAGCCCTTATTCCCTAAATGTTTGCTTAACATTTTTTGTAGAGCAAAGGAGGGGGAGCTACCAGCCTCTGCAAACAGATGCTTCTCAAAGGCAAGGGAGGAATGTGCTCATGGGAATCTAAATCCAGAGGGTCATTGTCCCTGAGCCCGTGGTTGAACCCTGCAAGTTTCTCCGGGCAGTCAGAGGGCTGCAGCTTATTGTGGAGGCTGCAACATTGCTGCCTTCAGAACCCACTAATTGACAAGCCGCTGGGGCCTGCGAAGCCCATGGAGGCTTTTAGAGAAAAGGTCATCCCACCTCCCACCCAGAAGCACCACATGGGACATGCCTGCAAGTGGCTACAACAGTAGGATGGTTCCAGTGATCCATATCCCAGTGAGGCCTCTGCACTCAGGCCTCAGCATGCCGGAAGGTTATTTGGGGAGCTCTGAGACCAGGGCTGGCTCAGGTGTATCTCAGATGGTGCCCCAAGCCAGGGATCTCCAGCAACGTCTTGGCTGTCGGATCTGTGACCTCTCCTGTGGCCGCTTCTCTTTGCATTAACTCCCTATATTCATGAACTCCTTGCAGTTTTCAAGACACTCTCACTCACATATTTTATTTGATCCTCACATTTCCCTGGTGGAAGGCAGGTATGGGTGCCATTTTGCAGATGAGTAAACTGAGGCACTGAAAGTTTAATGGCTCACCTAAGGCCATTTGGCTTCTAAAGAGAAAGCGGGCACCAGAAGCTAGGCCTTGGCTCTGCATGCCGGTGTCCTCCCCGCCGCACTGAGTGCCTCCATGCCGCCCCAGGATTTATGGCCTTGGTCCCTTTCAGTGAATGGCCCCATTTACCAGCCCCCAAGCCAGAAAACCGGGGATCATCCCCACTCCTCCCTCCTCACCCATCTACCCTAAATATCTCTGCAGTCCACCCCCTGCACTCTGTCCCTGCAGTCACTGCCTAAATTCAGGTCCTTATTTCTCACATAGAGTAATGCAGCATCTTCCTCACCATCCTCCACCTGACAGTTGGAACACAGACCTGGGTAGGTTTCTTCCTGAGCAATCCTTCAGTGATTCCCCACAGCCCCTAGGAGAAAGCCTACTTCCAGAATAGTCTTCAAGGCCTCCCATGAGTGGCCTGCTTCTTTCTCCTCCATCACCCAGCCATGCAACTGTTGATCCTATCCATTCCCTGTGCTGGACAGGCACCCACCCACTACCCACCCCACTCTCAAAATCTCATTGGACAGCTCCTAGTCAGCCCTCCATGTGGGCCTTGGCCTCACCTCCACTGGGAAGCCATCCCAGACTCCTCCAGCCTCAGGTAGGGGCTCCCACTGCCCCTTGGGTCTCCCCTGGTTATGAGGCTGCTTGTGCTGTGATATCACTGTGGACGGTCGTTTCTGTCTCTCCTACTGGACCATGAGCTCCACTGTGGGGGCTCTAACCTCTGTATCACCTGGGCCTGGCTTAGGACATGTGTTTAGAAGCACTAAGTAGGTCCAAGGACTTCCATTGGATTACTGAGATGCAGACTCTGTTTAGTGTTAGGATGTTAGAATCCTTCCTCAAATCTTCATTCTGTCTGGGTCTGACTTGGCTTCTTTGAAAAAGTGCTAATGCTGAAGCCAGCCAGCTTCCCAGCCCCTAGCAGCCTCATCCTCACCCACACCCCACCCACCTCCCAGGAATGGACAGAAACAATGCTCCAGGGCCCAGGTGCCACCCTGAGAACAGCCCCGAAGATATACCCCAGGCAACTGCTAGTAAAAGAACACTTAGCTGCTTGGAGATGGGGCTAGAGATAAGAAATGACAATGTTAGCCCAAGTTGACCACCCAGGACCAAGGAAGTGATAAAGGAGTTAAAAAGAAATTGTTGAGGCAGGTAGTGAGGGTAAGGAAGTCCTCAGTAAGGTTTTTCTTTTAATGAAAAGCAGCCCCCAAATCATTTTCTTTTCTAACAAAGAGCAGCCAGTAAAATTGAGCTGCAGACATAGACAAGCAAGTTAGAAGCTTGCACCCATGAATGCCAGCAGTTGTGCCAGTAGGAAAGGGGCTACCTGAGGCTAGGCATGTCCAACATGGCGGCTCCATCCTCCCTTCTCTTTGCCAGCCCCGTGTACAATAAGGAGCAGACAACATGGCACCTGCCAAGTGGAAAGCCCATTTGCATAATAAGATTATGGTGGGGTGGCCAGCTTCACGGCGTGCTATGTAAAGTCACACCTGGTCCAACCAATCTGTGGGCCCCACGTAAAGCGGACACTACTTTCTCAAGCCTGTCTATAAAATCCGGTGCACACCGCCAGCCAAAAGTCCCATTCGGGCGCCCCTCTCTCTTGCAAGAGACAACGTCTCTTGGCATGAGAAGACAAACCTCAGATATTACCCCAGACAATGATGCTGCTTCAGAAGTGGGGCCAAGTTGGGAGGCCAACATGAAGCTAAGTTGGGAGCTGTGGACCACCTGTTTGAGGATCTCCCTCCACTCTGCAGAGTTGAGGCTGCCCGGCTGGGGACCACATTTCCAAGTCCCCTTTGCATCTCAGAGGAGGCAGTGACTGGGTTCTGAACTACGGAATGAAGATAGAAGTGGTGTTCCTTGTTTGGCCCTTAGAGCCTCCTGCACAGTCCTCCACGCTCTCATTTGCCTCATCTGCCAGCTGGATATTAATACCCAGGGCTTCCATGGGGGCGTGCTGGGAGGAGGGCAGACCCCACCAGCCTGGGGCCCTGAATGACTGTAAGACACCACCTCCTCCCCTACCACTAATTGGACTTTCATGTGAACAGAAAAGAAACTCCTGCTGTGGTAGGCCCTGGGGATTTGTGGGTTTATTCACTACTAATGCAGTACAAAAAGCTGGAGATAGGAAGACAGAAGTACTCCCAGAATCAGCCATAGCTCCTGGAATGAAGCCTCCTGTCTCTAGTAGTGTAGGAGCTGGTGACTGGGGTGAGCCTGGGGTAAGCAGGTGACAGGGAGAGTCAGGATCCCACCTCTACCATTTGCAGAAAGTATGTCCTAGGGCCAGGCACTTGTCCTCCCTGGGCCTCAGTCTTCCTCTCTAATGTGGAGATAGTGTTAGAGCATACCTCAGAAGAATGTTCTAGAAGATGCCAGTGAAGGCCTGCCAAGAAACCCTTTCTCAGTCTGGGCTGCTAATAGCCCCCAGCTGCACCCTTCTCTGGAAAATTGCCTCTGCCCACTTAAGCCAACTCACCTGGGGGTGCCTTGCCTCAAGGCAGGGCAACTCCGAGATATCATCCAGGCTGCAGGTTGCCCAGTTGTGTGGGGCTGAGGCGAGACTCCAGACAGGGCTCCTCTGTGCCTGGCCTCGTCGCCGGTTCTTTCTGGCTTCCCTCACTTTCATGTCAGTTTCTCCTGTTAGCATTCACTCACTCACTCACTCAGCAGGCCACCTGCATGAGAATCTTCATCTCAAATCTGCTTCTAAAAAACTCAACCTAAGACAATTGTGAAAATTAGATGTGATTACATGGGTCAACCAGTGCCTGGCATATGGAAGGTGCTTAATAAAAGTGAGCAAGTATGGTTATTATTCCTCCAAGAGGCAGGGCTGAGTTGGAGAGCCTAGCAGCCTCGGGCTGTAATGGTATTGACTGCACCACCCCTGGGAGAGCTCACTGTCAACATTCATTTGTAATGAATGAATGTAAAGCCTCAGCAAGGAGGAAAGAAAAATGTGAAACCTGGGTATCCATGGACACAACTGGTCTCATGAATAAGCCATCAAGTATGAATGATTTGAGGGACTCCAAAGCTCACAACTTTCTAAAGCCACAGCTTGCCCCAAGCCCCCTGCTGTCTTCTGACAAGGTTCCTGAAATGCCTTTGGTGTTGGCAAGACTGGGGTAAGCCGGTCACTGGGATGAGACAGGCAGGGTCAGGATCCTGCCTCTACCACTTACAGAAAGTATGTCCAAGGGCCAGCCACTTGCGCTCCCTGGGCGTCATGTGGAAATGATAGAGGTAGGGCCTCATGGGAGGTGTTTGGACCCTTCGTTGTATGTCTTGGTGGCCTCTTCTCAATAATGAGTGAGTTCTCTCTCTATTAGTTCAGGCAAGAGCTAGTTGTTTAAATAGCCTGGCACCTCCTCCCCTCTCTTGCTCCCTCTCTCACCATATGCCACACCTGCTGCCCCTTTGTCTTCACCATGAATAAAAGCTTTCTGAGTAAAAGCTTTCTGAGGAAGTGGGTGCTCGGGTCAGGAGAAAAATCCACAAAGCCAAGCAGATGATGAAGCCAAGCAGATGATGCCGAGCAGATGATGAAGCCATGCCTGTACAGCCTGCAGAACAGTGAGCCAAATAAAACTGTTTTCTTTAAAAATTACCCAGCCTTAGGTATTCCTTTATAGCAACACAAACTAATACAACCCCTATTCAAGATTGACTCTTTGGAGTTTTGGACATGGCTTTAGAATGAAATGAACCTGGGTTCCACTCTGGGCTCTGCCATCCACAAGAGAAGTGTCCAAATCAAGCTCACATCTTAAGCAGAACAGGGCTTGGTGCCAAGGAATCTCCGTGTGGTATGGGTGGTCTGTACCCTGACCCAGGCTCACCCTGTGCATAAGTACTTTTGTACCATTAAAAGAAGTAGCCACAAATTCACAGTGACAGAAAGAGCCACAGTGGTTGCCAGGGGCCGGGGGGGCAGGGAAACAGGGAATTGGTGTGTAATGGGTTTCACTTTAGTATAAATGAAACAATTCTGAAAATGAAGGGAGGTCATGATTGGACAACAATGTGAATATAATCAGTACAAGTAAACTGTACACTTAAAAATGGTTAAGATGGTCAATTTTACATTATGGGCATTTTACCATGATTAAAGAGAGGGGAAAAAAGAATACAATCTGCCAAAGACAAGGTGGCTATGATGCGTGACTGTACCGGAGTGGCCAAAAAGGGCATGGCTCAAGGCTCCGGGAGTCCTCATGGGTAACATCAGAAGCAGCCACTGGGGCCAGGCTTGCCACCCTTTCAGAGGGGAGTGAGGTGCAGGGCAAAGGGTCTGTAAAGGCTGGCAGGGAAGGGGGAAGCAGTGGAGAGCCAGGACCAGCCCTGGGCACCCAGAGGGGTTAGAGACCCTGCCACCCCTCCCAGGTTTCCAAACAAAATGAAGCATCCCAAACAAGGCAGCTGTGCGAGGAGACGAAAAGGAAAAGACCTGGGGCACCGTTTCCTGATTTCCTCCAAGGACACAGGACAAATTGCCCGTGGGGCTAGGCCTGTGCCTGCCTGGGCTCTGACAGTCAGCCAACGAACAGGCATTTCCAGGTCTGCATCAGGCCCCAGGGATACAAAGAGGAGTGAAAGTTCCTACCCTCCCTGGATCCTGTGGGGAAGGCTGACAGATACACCAATTCTATGCCACAGGAACTGGGGATGGGGGGAATGATGGGCGGGGGGCATCAGGGTTCTCTGAGAAAGCTTCCCAGACGAGGTGGTCCCTGGCTGAATTGAAGAAATTGCTAGGAGCTTCTCAACGAGAGCATTAGAAGGGAGTTGGGGGCAGGAAGTGGGTGCTCAGGTCAGGAGAAAAATCCACAAAGGCTTCTCACATGCACTCTGCGCCCTCCTCTCATTTTTCCAGGTCCTGCTGCCAGCTGTGCAAGCTGCAAGGACGAAACAGCCCCCTCCTCCAAGGCCTCCACGGTCCACTCAGTCGCCCACTTAAGTATTCACCAAATAAGTAATGACTAAGTCTGACTGGGAGAAAATGAAAACTCTTTGAGGGGAAAACAAGTTACTCATGCAACCAAGAGCATATCCTTGGCACCCTCCATGAGTGGAGCCACTGCAGGAGGGGGCAGAGAGGAACAAACAGTGGCCCTGAATCATGCCGTGTGCAAGCGCCTTTGTTTCTAAGGCATGTGGTTTCCAGAGAGACCAGGGAACACTGCCTTCAGGTAAACACGCCCACCCATGCTGCTTGGAACAGGCTCTGTCTTCCAGGAGCCCCACTAAAAAGACCCAGCTGCTTACATTTGTCATTTGTACCTCCGCAGGGGGGAATTTCAAGTGCTAGCTGGCCAAGTCATCCAACGGGTGGCAATGGACCTGCTGGTGGCCAGGAGCATCCTGCCCCGTGCCAGGTCCCTGGCCCCACTCTGCCCACCACCCTCTCACCCCCAGAAGAAGACTCCTCTGGTTGGTGAGTTTGGGAGAAGAGACTTGGTTTGGTCAGTTCAGCCCTTCTGCTCATGCTGACTCTCCTCCTCCTCTCCCTCCTCCCCTTCTTCCTCCCCCTTCTCCTCATCCCCCTCCTCCCCTTCTCCTCTTCCCCCTCTTTCCCCTTCTTCTCCCCCTCCTCCCCCTCCTTCCCCTTCCTTTCTTTCCCTCCTCCTTTCCCTCCTCCTCCTCCTTCTCCTCCTCCTCTTTCCCCTCCTCCTCTTCCTTCATCTTCACCTTCCCAATTTACTGTCATCAAGTTTGACTTCCCCAGTAGAGAGCTTTATAGTCATAATAACACAGTCCATCTTCTGGAGCTTAAGGCACTTTTACATATTATCTCATTTGTCTTGGCAGCATCTCTGTAAGGTAAAGACTTGACACAAATAGTAAAATGGTGAGGGCAGGCTTGGGGGCAAGAGCTGTAAAGAGACTTATGTGGGGCTCAGTGCCAAAGCAGGGAAGGACTGGGGGGGTCATGGGACTGATGCTCCCAGAGGACCTACTGAGCCGGGACACGGAGCTCCATGACCCCTTCCAATGAGCCTAGGAATGGGCTGCTTTAAAAACAGAAAACGTGGCTAGTCGCAGTGGCTCACGCCTGTAATCCTAGCATTTTGGGAGGCCGAGGTGGATCACCTGAGATCAGGAGTTGGGAGACCAGCCAGGCCAACATGGCAAAACCCTGTCTCTGCGAAAAATACAAAAATTAGCTGGGCATGGTGGTGCGTGCCTGTAATCCCAGCTATTAGTGGGGGCTGAGACAGGAGGATGGCTTGAACCTGGGAGGGGGAGGTGTACACCAGCCTGGGCAACAGAGCGAGACTCCGTCTAAAAAAAAAAAGAAAGAAAGAAAAAAAAGAAAATGTGTCAGGGAATCAGGGTGAAGGAGGGAATTAACTCTGCCCGGGGCATGCGCTCTGAAATGACAATGTGACATTTTTGCTCAGCCTCAAAAGATTAGTAGTATTTTTCTAGACAGACTCACGGAAGAACAGGAATGCGCTCGACAGAGAGGCACCAATGTGCCTACTTTTTTGGGCCCCTGGGGCTAGATGATCAGGTGCTCGATGGGGGCCGTGGCCAGTGAGAGGCGTGGCAGTCAGAAGACATGCTTGAATGTCTGTCTGCAGGAGAGAGGAGCTGAGGGAGGATCTGAAAAGCAGAGAGGTGGGACCAGAGGTGTGCTTTCTGCTAAGTGATGTGCCTGGAGCCAGCGCTGCCCTGGCCCAGGGAAGACACAATGAGGGCCTGCATTAGGGCAGGCTCATGGGAATGAAGATGAGATTCTTCACAGCTCGATGCTGTGAACATACCACAGGGTTTAGGAAATGGCCCTGCCTACAGGGAGCTCATAACCTGGGGAAATGTGAGCTGTAGACAGTGACCCATTCAAAGGCAATCAGCTTAGCGGGGGTAGCCCTGAGTCCACCTGAAGTACAATTTCAGAGAAAGGAAAGATTAAGCATGGGTAAGATAAGTCTAAGAAGTCACATCAGGGAGAGAGGTGAGTGTTAACCAAGGTGGGAAGGAAGGCATTTCTTTCTTTATTTGTTTCACTGAGGGATGTCAAGTTGAAATGAAAGCATTTAGATAGACAAAAATGAGGAAGGGCTTTCAGGGGAATGGGGAAGGAGCTGGAGTGAAGGACCAGAGGTGGGATCAAGTGAGATCTCCTCTCTCAGCATCACGTGTGTCCACAAACGGCCCCTTTTTCCTATCTGCCTGCCCTCTATCACCCCATCTTAACACACACATCTCCCTCTGTTGATATTTGGTAGAAAATAATGAAGGCCATTACATGTGTATGTGTGTGCGTAATATATATATTTTAGAGACAGAGCCTTGCTCTGTCACCCAGGCTGTAGTGTAGTGGCACTATCACGGCTCACTGCAGTCTTAACCTCCCAGGCTCAAGCAATCCTCCTGATTCAGCCTCCCAAGTAACTGAGACTACAGGCATGTGCCAACATGCCCAGCTAATTTTGTTCTTTTTTTTTTCCTTAGAAACAAAGTCTCACTTTGCCACCCAGGCTAGTCTTGAACTCCTGGCCTCAAGTGATCCTCCTACCTCCACCTCTGAAAGTGCTGAGATTACAGGTGTAAGCCACTGTGCCTGGCCTGAAAGTCATTATACCACACATTTTTATAAAAAAGTCTACTGTGGTTCCTTTCTCGGTGAAGGAATATGTGACTCATTGAGCATAGAGGGGGCCCAGGTCCCTCAGGAGGAAGATGGAAATTTTGAAAGCCCCCAAACCCGAACTTCTACCTGCCTAGTTCTTTCTACCAGCAAATTTAAGCCCCAGCCTTATTTCTCATGCCTGGAACCACTTGAGAGACACCAGCTGACCCAGGGGACCTCAGAGAACTTGCAACATATTGGTCCTCAACAATTAGTTGTTGAGAGAATGAATGAAGAGAATGAATGAATGAATGAGTGAATGAATGAATCAGAGCCCTTTCTCTCCTTTCCCCTGCCCATCACAGGCAACTCGTAGTGGTTCTGCCTCCCAGCTGGAGGGTGGGGTAGGGTGGATAATATTTTTATAGATAACAAAATGGGCTGGGTGTGGTGGCTCATGCCTGTAATCCCAGCACTTCGGAAAGCCAAGGTGGACAGATTCCTTGAGCTCAGGAGTTCAAGACCAGGCTGGACCACATGACAAAAAACCCATCTCTACAAAAAATTCAAACATTAGCCTTGTGTGGTGGTGCACACCTGTAGTCCCAGCTACTCAGGAGGCTAAGGTGGGAGGATCACTTGAGCCCTGGAGGCAGAGGTTGCAGTGAGCTGAGATTGCGCCACTGCACTCAAGCCTGGGTGGCAGAGCAAGACCTACTCTCAAAAAAACAAAAACAAACCAAAAAACCCCCCACAAAGTGATGCTGGTAATAACCACCCTCATCTCAGGACTAAATGGAAATGACTCTGTGTCCTGGGCTGCAGTTTCCTTATTGATAAAGTGGAGGTAATTATATCTACATACTACTTGGGTTAATGTAAAAGTCAAATGTGAAAATAGATAAGAAAATGACTTATAAATTAAAGGGCACACCCCACATTAGAGGGATTTTCATCTTGGTATATGCCTGGTACAAGGCCCTATTCATTTGCAGAATTAAAAAGTATCTATGGATGCAGTCAGTATAAATCATCCTTTGCTTCACGGAGCATGCTTCAGGTGATAGATACAGTTACAGTTACTGCACTGTCTCCAGAGACCTTGTCTTATTTCTGTGTCTCCAACATTTTAAACAAGCAGTTAACGAATGCACCTGAATGAATGAAAATAATGAAAGCCATTCTATCTACTCAGCTCTGGCCAAATGCTTTTCTAGGTGCCTTACTTACATTATATCTCACTTCCTCAACAGCCCTGTGCATAGGGGTGTCCACATTTCAGGTCTGAGGAAATGGAAGTTCTGAGAGGTTGTTAATAATATTGACAATAATAAAATCAATGATTGCTAACTCTCACTGACCACTGATTATGTGCCAGGCACTGTCTGAATGGTGTAACACATCATCCCATTTAATCACCACAACAACCCTCTGAGGTCGTGCTAACAGAATTCCCGTTTTAAAGATGAGGAAACTAAGACACAGTCAAGTAATGCATTAAGTTCACACAGCAAGTAAGTGAATGAAGGAGAGAATGAATGGGCACTAAGAAAGCGTGTGTGATCAGCAGAAATAGGAAGTCCTTTCAATCCCCATGTTGCACAGTCCGATCCCTGAAGCAGAGGTCTGTGGCCCTGAGTGGGCCTGGACCCCAGCCCCTTCTCCAACTCATCTGGTGGAGGAAATCATTGCCACTGCTCATGCCTCATGTCCTCCCACCATGGGCACAACCCCCAATGCAGAGCTATAGCTCTTTAGATGACGAAGGGCTCTGGGAACGGCTCCAGAGGAGGAGAGTTAATTAGTTCACAGCAAACAGAGCAGGAGCCTGATTACTCCCACTGCAGGAAGTTGATGGCTTGTGATAAAGGCTGAGCAGGCCCCAGAAAATTCTGTCCTTCTGCATCTGCGCAGGTAGAAGGTGAGGGGCCTCTCATTCCCCCAGGGGCCAGAACCACCACCCAGACAGGGATTAAAGGAGCCTCCCTTGAAGTTGCTCCTGAACCACCAACCCACCTTTAGCTGGATTACATGGTGACCCTCAGCCATCTTCATGTAGGTTCCTACCTCACCCTCAGGAGTGGGTAGAGGACAGAAGGCTGAGTTGGCCATCAAGGCACTGGGCTTCTTGTCCTCAATCCTTTTTTTTTTTTTTTTTTCTAAATAGAGACAGGGTCTCACTCTTTCACCCAGGCTGGAGTGCTGTGGCACGATAACAGCTCACTGCAGCCTCGAACTCCTGGGCTCACAGGACCCCCCGCCTCCACCACCCTGCCTCAGCCTCCCAAGTAGCTAGGACTATAGGTATGCACTATCATGCCAGGCTATTTTTTGTTTGTTTGTTTTTAATTTTTGTAGAGACAGGGTCTCACTATTTTGCCCAGGTTGGTCTCAAACTCCTGGCCTCAAGTGATCTTCCCACCTCAGCCTCCCAAAGCACTGGGATTATAGGTGTGAGCCACCGCGCCCACTCTCCCTGATTCATTGACCTGATACTATAAGAGACTTATTTGACCTTATAAAAGGCACCAGGAAGGGTCCAGGTTTGAAGGAAGACAGTCTAGGCTCAAATCTTGGCTTTTCATTGACTAGCTGTGTGACGTTGGCTACATTTCTTAACCTCTGAGCAGAGGTTAAATTTTCTTATTTAAAAAAAAAGGCGGGGGAGCCAGGCGCAGTGGCTCATGCCTGTAATCCCAGCACTTTCAGAGGCCGAAGCAGGTGGATCACGAGGTCAGGAGATCGAGACCATCCTGGCCAACACGGTGAAACCTCATCTCTAATAAAAATACAAAAAATTAGCTGGGTGTGGTGGCGCGTGCCTGTAATCCCGGCTACTCAGGAGGCTGAGGCATGAGAATCACTTGAACTCAGGAGGTGAAGGTTGCAGTGAGCCAGGACTACACCACTGCACTCCAGCCTGTCGACAGAGCGAGACTCTGTCTCCAAAACAAAACAAAACAAAAAAAAGAGTAAAGCTAATGTTGAAAGAACTCAGTAAGACAGCATATATAAAACTATCCAACACAATATTACTCAAAAAAAATTTTCCCTTCTCTATCTATAAAATAGGATTAATCTTGCCTGCCTCTTCCTATCTCCCAGAGCCTGGGTGCTAGTGAACAGAGGTATGTATCCAGTATGAAAGTGCTCTGTGACCCATTATTTACAGGGAGCACAGCTTCCCCACCATGCTTCAGGAAAGTACAAGGTGGACCTCTCAGCGTTGGCTGGCATCTCATGTGTGTGAATGACAGAGGGCCCTGTGGGGTGATTTCACCAGTCAGCTCCAAAGCAGGGAGAACAGTGAGGTCTCCAGACTTCTTCTCCAGAAGAAGATGGGGGATGGGGATGGATGGGTTGGAATGAGGCTGATCTTGGAGTTCAGAGCAGGAACTAAAAAACCAGAAGGCTCAAGGCCAGAGCAGGACCAAGGTCAGACAAGTGCCCGCGTCCTGCTCCTCTCTCTTTCTGACAAGCCGTTCTACAACCTTGGGCAAAGGCGCTCACTCTTGCCTCTCAGCACCATTTCCTCATTACAGGGCCCGAGAAAATAGTAATTATCTGCTTCAGTTTCAGAAAGTCTTTAAATAATTAACATTTGTGGAACGGCTTTGAACTCCTCGGATATGAGCTGCTGTGAAAATATTATTATTGTTTAAAAAAATAATATGTCTCAAATCATGAGCTGTTGCTAAAGGCTCTGTTATCTTATCCTTGGGGGTAGCTGTTTGCAAGTTGATTAATTAGAACTCAATTTTTCAGACTTTTTAATTTAGATGTTAATAAATTCAATAATTTTATCCATTTATTGTACTAGATAAGATCCTTTGGGAATAACTTCTCATTTACAATAGTGACCTGGGCAAGAAGACTCAGAAACTGTTTTATAAATGCCTGAGATAGGAAATGATGGTGATTGCACTATGAATAAGCAATCTTGCAGGCTTCCAAATTATCAGACCCACTACCCAGCCCAAATACCACCACCAAGTTGAATTAATATTCCTACAAGAAATGTAATGCTTGCATAGTCTGATTTTCTGTTTAATTTCTCAACCCAACCGTACTGAATTTTGCATTTCATTGGCTTTGCCTCAATCTTTATCCAAAGGAAGAAATGTATAGAAGCAGAGGGAAAATGATTTCAGTTGTGTCTGTCTCCCCTTCCCCTTTGTCTCTGTCTCCTGCTCCCAGGCTGAGAGGCAGGCCTTCTGGAAGGAGAGACACAGCCCCCAGCCATCAGGGGCCTTGGGCACCAGCACAGGAGGCAGGGAAGAGACCAGCCTACTGCCATGTGAAAGAGGGAACCCTTTCTCTGCATGGAGATGTATGGAGATGGTGCCTGGGAGCTGGGGATGGTCAGAGATTTGGGGAAGGAGAGGGCTTCTGCCACATCCAGGAGGGTTAGCTCACAGCCCACTGTAAGCTCCAGCCCAGAAACTCTCTGGTGTTGATTCTGTCTTAGAACAAGCCAGCAACACAGATCTGCAGTGGGGATTTTCTCATGGGGTATAATCTTTCTCAAAGAGCTCAACTCCAGGGCCATCTGAGTTGCTAGGACTATTTAGAGAGGACCCCAGCCCTTCTCTGAATGTGTCTGTCCAGCCTCAAAACCTCTGCCTGGAGCTACAGGCTGGGGTTTCCATCCAGGGTTCTCCTTCCCTCTCCTGTCCTCCAGCCCTCTCCTCCCTCCTGTCACCTGGCCTCTGCTTTCATTCCCCTCCACAGCCCCTTCTAATCTGCAGGCTCTCCTAAGCCAAGTTTGGTTCTCTTTCCAAGTAGACCTTAACTCCCTAAGCAACAGTAAAGATATGCCCATCAGCTCTCAGTAACCTGTGCCGAGATGGGAGGCAGTAGTCAGGACTCACTTCAAAACCATAGGCTGTGCTATCTGGAATGTGTTGGCAATGGTTTTATGATCTCTACTCCCAGCTGCCTGTGTTAGGTCACTATTAAAATGAACTTCATTCTGCGAGCATGGCCCTGGTATGAGGTAGGTGTTTTGTGGAGATACATGGGAGCCATGTGGCACACCCCTCCCACTGAGTACCCTGTCACAGGTGGGTCATGGAGCCAGCTCTACCCAGCTATGTTCTTCCTCTGGTCTGGTTTTCCTGGGGAGGAACAAATAGCACCAATAGACCCAGGATCCAGTTGGATGCAGAGATTTTCTCTTGAAAGTGAGCAGTAAAATCAGACCATCTGCTGAGAAGAGAGGTGAGAAAATAAATCCCCTTGGACTTAGACACAAGAAAGAGCAGCAAGCGTGTTTGGAGCAGAAGGCTCGGGATCTCAGTCACACAGCAGCTTCCTGCAGCTATGTGTACAGAGCCTGCTAACTCATGTCATGGGATAAACCCAGTAGTGCCTGCACCCTGGGCCACTCCCTACTTCGGGCCCCCACCTGTCACATCTTGGTCTCCACCCCAGCCTCTCTGCTCCCTGTCTCACCTTCAATTCGGTCTCCATTCCACTCTCACAGTGAGCATTCCAAAAGGCAGACCCCACCTTTCCAGGGTACCTTCCTAAGGCTCCATTTTCTTCCAAATAAGATGTAAACTCTACAGTCATATAGTGCCAGGGCCCCTCAGGCATTTCCCTCCAGCCATTCTGAACAAAGTGCATCCCCCAAACACTCATCCCTGTCCACACTGTTCCTTCCCTGCCCCCTGCCTGGTTAATTCCTTCTCACTCTTCCAGATTCCCCAGGCAGCCTTCCTTCTCCCCTCCTGAGTCTAGGCTTACTTCCACCTCTCAGGACTTGCTGAAAGCCCTACAAGGGCCACTTCATAGCTCTCACATTCTCTTCATCCGACTCTCCCTCTGCAGGGTGAGCTCCATGAGGGCAGGGGCTGTGTCCTGTTCTCAGTTGATCTCCAGAATCTGAGTCCCCAGAATCCAGTGTAGGAACTCCTGGGAAAAGCTCAATAGTTCACTTACTTTCTTATCCTCATCACCAAAGCAGGCAGAAGACTCACGGGGCCAGAGTAACCATAGAAGCCCAGGGGAGAGCTGGTAGAGCAAGTGCTTAAGCTCTGGGGCTGTAGACCCTGGGCTTGAAGCCTGACCCTGCTGCCCTTCAGCCACGTGACTGTGGCCAAGTTACTTAAGCCAATATTAGTACCCACTACAATGGATTGGTAATACATGGATTAAGTGAATTAATATATGTAAATTGTTAAGAACAGGGTCTGACACACAGGAAGTGCCATGCCATGCACGTGTTTGCTAGTATTGTTAGCATGATGCTAACCCTTTGAGGGCAGGGACTGTACTCTTCATTCCCAGATATACACACAATTCCGCAGTTATGGTAGCAAAATTGTCTACTGGAAAGGCTTGGGAGGGAAACAAAATTGGATTCATATCCTGGCTGTGTGATATTGGGTGGGCTACATGTTAACAGTGAAGCTGTCTCACTATCTGAAAAGCGTGCAGGTTGATGTGAGGTTGATATGGTTTAAATATTTGTCCCCTCCAAATTTCATGTTGAAATGTAATCCCTAATGTTAGATGGGGCCTGGTGGGAGGTATCATGGCCTTTGGGTCATGGGGGCAGATCCCTCATGAATGGTTCCGTGCTGTCCGCATGGTACTGAGTGAGTTCTTGGTCTGAGTTCACATGAGATCTGGTTGTATTAGTCCGTTTTCACACTGCTCTAAAGATACTACCTGAGACTGGACAATTTATAAGAAAAAGAGGTTTAATTGACTCACAGTTCCTCATGGCTGGGGAGGCCTCAGGAAACTTACAATCAAGGCAGAAAGGGAAGGAGAAGCAAGCAACCTTCTTCACAAGGTGGCAGGAGAGAGGAGCGTACTGCCAAACACTTTTAAACTATCAGATCTCATAAGAACTCACTCACTATCACAAGAACAGCATGGGGGAATTTGCCCCCATGATCCAATCACCTCCCACCAGATCCCTGCCTCAACATGTGGGGATTATAATTCAGATTACAGTTTGAGATGAGATTTGGGTGGGGACACAGCCAAACCATGTCACTGGTTGTTTAAAAGTGTATGGCACATTGCCCCCACTTCTTGCACCCTCTCTCACCATGTGATGTGCCTTCTCCCATTTCCCCTTCTGCTATGAGTAAATGCTCCCTGAGGCCTCACCAGAAGCTGAACAGATGCTGGCACCATGCTCCCTGTACAGCCTGCAGAACCATGAGCCAATTAAATGTCTTTTCTTTATAAATTACTCAGCCCGAGGTATTCCTTCACAGCAACACAAAATGGACTAATGTAGAGGTTTAGAATGCTGTTTGTAAAGCCCTAATGAGCACAGTGCCTGGCCCCTAGTGGACTGGATAAATGGTGGCTGTAATCTTCATTAGTATTGCAGAATGAATGAGATGACAGTGAGCAGCAGACCCTCTGGGGCTGGATTTACTGGTTACATGAGTAAATCTTCAGGAAACCTGCACCCCCATGGGCAGGTCCAACTGCATAAATTCTGAAGACTGGTACAAAATGAACATGTGGGACCTTGTTGTCTAAAAACTATTCAGAATCCCAAGACAGCAACACCAGGGCATTAAACCAAACCCAGAGCTTCCTCTGTACACAGGTCATGAACTCATGAGGTCAGCCTACCCGTGGGACCTTACCAGCACTAGTTTCAGTGGGAAAGGCTGAGGCCCTCTCATTCTGCAGACAAGAGCCCCAGCCCAGAGCATTCAGGTATCTCACATCACTTTTCTTCTGGCTCACTCAGCAGGGTGAGGCTGGGAACTCTTCGTGCCAAGTCTAGTGTCCCAATGTCCCCAGTGACTATCAGTCCCCAGTGGCAGCCCCAGCACTCCCTCCTGCTTGGCTGAGAACCCAGATCACATAAAGGGGATGACCTATCTTTAAGTTTGGATTTAAAATTTTAAATGGTACTGAAGTCAGTCGAATGACTGGCCCCAAATCTGTACTCCTCTTTTACAGTGTTAGCCATCCATGCTTGGCTGTGGCTTTAGGGTGAGCAGGGTGCACCTCACCACATCTTGCCTCGTGGCTTGCCTGTGTTACTTACTTAGGCCAATGGGAGTGGTTGGGCTTGCCATCTTGTATGCCTGCCTTTCACCATGGAAAGAACATGCCCTGGGTGTCCACCACCACAAAGAGGATGAGAGATGCATGGACCTAGACCCAACCCACGGTCTACACTGAAGCCCAGCTAAACTGGAGCAGCTGAACCCAGCCAACCTGCAGACACAGGAGTCAGAAATAAATGCTTATTGTTTTAGGTTGCTAAGTTTTGAGTAGTTAAGCAAAATTACTATGGCAATAGTTGACTGAGAAGTGTCTTACAACCCAAAGGATCTATAACTCACTGGGCGCAGTGGCTCACACCTCTAATCCCAGTACTTTGGGAGGCTGAGGCAGAAGGATCACTTGAACTCAGAAGTTCGTGACCAGTCTGGGCAACATAGTGAGATCTCATCTCTACAAAAAATAAAAAAGCCAAGTGTGATGATGTGCACTGGTATCCCAGCTACTCAGGTGGCTGAGACAGGAGGATTGTTTGAGTCCAGGAGGTCGAGGCTGCAGTGAGCCATGACTGCACCACTGCTCTCTAGCCTGGGAGAAGAGCAAGGCCCTGCCTCAAAAAGCAATAACAGCAACAAACTATGACTCAATTGACTCCTTCTGAAGCTAAGGAGACTTTCTGTCTCACATGCATTTTCACGGATTTTCTGGAGACACCCTAAAGCTGGGGGTCTTTATGCCATCAGATCCCTTGATATACATGAAAGCATCTCCATTGGGTTGGTTCTTCACTCTTTCCCCAGCCTCTCAGTCACCAGCAATGACTCTAGCTCCCTGCAGCTGAGGTCTGTCTGTCCCTCCAAATGGCCCCCTTGGACAGGACCTAAGATGGAACAACAATGACCTTCTGTCATACACGGCCCAAGGTTCCACATCCTTTGACCTGGCAGCCCCCTGGAGTACAGGCCAGTCCCAGTGCAGCAAAAACCTGTGCTTCAAGGAGGCTCAGACCCTGGTCAAATGTGTCCCCCAAACTGCAGGGAAACCATATTGAACTTTCTGGATGATCTATTTCAAAGTTTTCATCTTGACTTGAGGAGAAGAAAGATGTACTTCCCATGCCTTATCATATAGGAAAATAGAACCCACTTGTTTTGTTTTGTTTAATTTTTAGACACAGAGTCTATCTCTGTCACCCAGGCTGGAGTGCAGTGGCACAATCATGGCTCACTATAGCCTCGAACTCCTGGGCTCGCTTCAGCCTCCCTAGTAGCTGGGACTACAGGCACACACCCAGCTTATCACTTTAATTTAAAAGATGAAACAGTAGAACTTTCTCAGGTTGGCAGTACTCCATGGATGTTGTCACGCATCAATACCAGAAAACTAATGCATCCTGACCCTGGGAAGAGAACAGAAGCTCTGCATTTGGAATGTTTCTGGATTCTTCTGTTGACCAATTTTAATCTGTATCTTTTTCCTGTAATAAATCATAACCGGGGGTCTAACAGCTTTTCTTGAGTTCTGTGAGGCCTTCTAGAAAATAATTTCAGGATTTTTTGGAACCTCCTGAATTTGCGATTGGTGTCAGAGTGAGGGCAGTCAGGCAGGCTGTCCCCTCTAACTTTGCAGTTGGGAGTCAAAAAACTGCAGAAACTGCTGCTGATGTTTACAGCTGCCCAGAAACCCTAAGGCAAAAGAGTGACTGGGGGAAAAAAATGCACTGGAAGAACTCATGTTGGCCAGAGTTAATACACCTGCCACCATGCTGGAAGAGGAAGAATGGCTCAGTCTCCACTCTGGCTTCCTAATATAGCTTCAAGGCACTTGTTGGCAGAATTAAACCATACTCAACACTCTGCAAACAAGGGAGTCCGAGAACAGGCTCCTGAACAGGAGAGAGGTGGAGGAGGTGAACCAATCCCCCATGGGGCTCACCAGGACTCTCTCTGAAAATCCACTTCCTTATTTTCAACTCCAAAGCCTTTGAGGTCCTCACTAAGGATGAGGGATTTGAGATGTATGTGATGGGATTGTGGAGAGCTCCGTGGTAAATTCTGCAAAAAACCTCCTTCTTCCTTTGAATGATGTATTATCCAGGAGTTTCAGCCACAAGCACCATTTTATCATCCCCTTACACCAATCACAGCTGAGGCTACAATAAACACTTGGAATAATAAGATGCAGACACAATTACATGCTTTACCCTTGTCTGGTCTTTGAGAATAACAGACATGGTCACAGAGCCTGGTATTCAGATGAGGCTTTCCTGAGGACCCTTATTTCCAAAATCTGAAATTACCAGAAGGGTAAATTAAAGAATGAATACTCATTTGGTAAAAAGGATACCTTGTTTACAAAATAATTTTAATTTAATGGTAGGGATTTCCAGATATTTACCACTTGTCAAACCAGAAGAAAGAAACTCCAAAGTGTTAGGAGCTATTGTTAGTTGAAGACCAATTAAGAATGTAGAAACCGCATCTCAGAAACATTTATGAAATTAATGGAGAATGATAACTTGTATCACACACTGTTTCTATGAATGCATCTCTTTTCTAAAATAAGACCCAGCTGTAAATTATGGGGACCGCGTGGATTGGTAAATGCTCTTTCAGATGCCTGATGGGTGCATTTCCTGTCTCCCCTGGGTGTTAATCTCCTACGTGAGAAGACTCTGTTTTCTGTGTGTATCACCTAGGATGCTTTTGGCTGTGAGTACAGAATATTTCAACTGAAACAGCTTAAACAATAAGGACATTTAATCTCACGGGTCGAGCTGCCTGGAAACGGGAAGTTCTAGGCTTGGTTAATTCTGTGTGATTAAGTCGTCAGGCACCTGCTGCCTCCTCCCTTTGTACTCTGCCATCCTCAATGTCATCTGGTCCCCTCAAGGTGGCTGGATGGCCGCTGACCACTGGTCCTCACACAAGCCCATCAGAAGGAAGGGAGGACAGCCTCTCTTTTACATTTCTCTTGTTGTCAGAGAGATAATCCTCCCTAGCAGTTCTCTAGAAGGCTTCCCTTGCTGGTTCCTTAGTCAACGCTGGGTTCGACGTGCACTCCACAGCTTTGAGGAAGCCTGGAAAGTGAGATGGCATTTGCAGCTGCCTCTATCTTGAGAGTGACGTTCTCAGCCAGAAAGGAAGAAGGAGGTTGGGAAACACTGTTGGTTCAGAAACCAAGTATATCTGCCACAACACCCTGACTCTGCTCTCCACTAAAGCCATAGGCAAAGGTTCTGGCACAGCAGGCGTTCAGCAAACACAAGCTAAGAAATAAAACATCCAAGAGCCAGTGAAAACCAGTGCTCACTCAATCAATCTCAATGTCCTAACGGGCATTTCCGACTTTGATATAGAAGCCTCCTACACAGACACCAAGAACCAGTCCCCCTTTGCCCACCTCTTGTCCAGGAAGTAGCTGGTCAGGCCAACCCACACCACAAGTAAGGGAGCCTTTCCAGGTTTTGTTGTTATCTTGTTCTCAAGTCATGCAAGAGACTGACTTTCCTGGCAGTGGAAACCTGAAGCCCCCAAAGGAGAAGAGCCACTGCCAGGAGCAGAGCTGTCCCCGCAGAGATGAGAGCCTTTGGATCTGGAAATGGAAGGGTCTTGTTCATGTTCCCAAGGAAATTGAGGAGAACACTCGAGTTAAAACAGATGCTTCACACAGGGCCCTTTAGAGGAGCTAAAACCAGATGGCTTTCACGAGAAGAGAACAGTAGTTCAGAGACAAATTTTGTCAGACGCTTGGAAAGCCCCATCCCCAGCAGGGACCTGTGGGCCAGGACACTCCCTTTTTCCTCAAGATGGAGGTGGGGACTCACTGAAATGTCACAGCCTCTTCAACTTGCAGTTGCGACAAAAACTCACTGATCTCAGCGGCCCTGTGGCCTCTTACCAGCATTCTGTCTCTACACTCAGCTTCTTCCAGGAAAGCAGAGAAAAGGTAAAGGCTTCACTAGAGATCATATCAAGCGCAGAAATCAGAAAGGGCCTTTGCCACAGATAATTCTGAAGTGAATGCTGGGTGCCTCCCAGGAAGCCACAGGCCACTGGAGCCGGAAGAAATACAAAAGATACTCATTTAATACCTGAGGAAACTGAAGCCCCAGAGAGAGACACACAGTTTACTCTGGCTCATTGGAGAAGCTAATGAGCCCACTCTCCACTCCTAATTCGTTGTATCATATTGGACAAGTTGATAACCACTTTGAATATTGGTTTCTTCGTCTGTAAAATGGAGTTAATAACGTTGGCTGCACAGGGCTGCTGTGAGCATCAGACAAGATGAGGCGTGCAGGGGTGGCGCATCCCGGAGCGGGAAGTCTCTGACCAGCTTCCCTCCCCCGCCACCTCCCCACACTGCCTCAGGGCTCCTGGGGGCAGCAGGTGGCTGGGCATCCTCACTGTGTGGACACTATACTCTCTCTTCACCCAACTCAGAGGCTGTCAGCACAGGGAGACCAGGCAGGCAGGGGACCCACTCCCAGGATTCCCCACACGGGACTGTGGCCACTCTGGCCAGTGGGGCTGAGCCCTCTGAGGATGCACAACTCCTCCCTCTCCTGCTTGCTTGGAGCCATCTGTCCTTTGTCCCCATAGAAAGGCCAAGTCCCAGAGCCACGGGGAAGATGGCAGCTGCTGCTGTAAGGGCTGGGGCTCACGCCTCCTGCCACTTCCTTCCAATCCCACCCTGGCCTGCCCTCATGGGGGCTCCTGGGCCTGTTCCCAGGCTCAACCACGTGTCAGGAGCAAAGCTGGCCCTCATGGACCAGGGACAGCCTCCCCACCTCCCTCATGCCTACTCCTGGGAAGGGCTGGACAGGATCCATCCTTGTCTGGGTTCTGGGTAGTCAGCGATTATCTAAATGAGAACAATAGCCACGTGGACCATTCTGGAAGAATGTCTTCAGGAAAATCATTGTTCATAGCGACCAGCCGTTTTGCCCCACAGCTCTCCTGGACTCTGGGTACAGGTGGGGAGGGCCTTGGGGTGTCCTAAGCACTATGCCCTGACCAAACACCAGCTACATGACTTCTAGGCCCTTCCATTCCCTGCTAATCCCTCATTTGAATTGGAAATGACTCCTGCAGAGAAAGCTTCCAGCACAAATAGAGACATCCAGAGCCTGTGGGCAGTCCTGGGGTGGCAACCCAGATTCCTACTTGCAACTTCTGGTGGGACATAAGCATGAAGCATTATGCCTCCAGATGCTCTAAAGCTTGATGTGGAGACATGGTCTGCCTCACAAGGGATTGGTAAGGAATAACTGAATAGCAATTGTATTTTTAAAGCACTTTGCAAAGTGCCACATAAATAACTCCTTGTGTAAGCGATTGTCACATATATAAAATGCTATCGATGGCAGAAAAAATTATCTCTGGCAGCAGAGACATACATATCTATGCCAGGAAAGCAGGTTTCCGGTAGGGAGACACCTGTGGTGTACTGAGAATTAAATGTCAGCAGAGACCTGTCCTGTTCTTGATCTCCCCATTGCCACATGCAGACCACAGGAGATGTGTTTATGTGTTTTTTAAATCACCAGCAATGAAATTCACTTAAAATATTGCAACAGCCCTGATGTGGGGAACTTATGATGACATAGATCGCACTGATTCCTGCCTTTGATTCTTTGAAGAGTGTGAGAGACTAAAACAAAACTATTATTTTGCAATCTTATCTGTGTTTGAGAGTTTTCTTACTCACTCCACATCTACAGAGGCTTCTAAAGGGGAGTAATCCTTCTCCTAATAGCATGGCGTTTGTATACATTAGACAATTTATTTAATACAAAGGCAGCTTTTAAAGTCCAAACAAGGCTGGGCACCATGGCTCAGACCTGTAATCCCAGCACTTTGGGAGGCCAAAGCAGGTGGATCGCTGGAGCTCAGGAGTTTGAGACCAGCCAGGGCAACATGGTAAAACCTCGTCTCTACAAAAAATACAAAAATTAGCCAGACATAGTGGTACGTGCCTGTGGTCCCAGCTAGTCTGAGGGCTGAGGCGGGAGGATTGCTTGAGCTTGGGAGGTCGAGGCTGCAGGGAGCCCTAATTGTGCCACTGCACTCCAGCCTGGGTGACAGAGTGACAAAAAAAATGAATAAAATGTTAAAAAAAACAAATAAAGGCCAAACAAAACCACCCAACACACACACACACACACACACACACACACACATTTCCCTCCATTTCTACAGGAGAGTTGGGATAGCTTTATTCTTAGGGTGAAAAAAGTTTTCAGAAATAAAATACGACAGTGTAAAGCCCACAATCCTTTAATGTAATAACTTTAGTGTTCTACCTCTGAGCTGAAAACAAGCAAATAAAAGAGTCAAATACAGAGCCCTGTGACAAGCCAAGCCTGTTCTAAAATAGGGACAAACAGGCCAAAGCTTGAAACACTGATGACAAAATAGGGACAAGACCCTAAAAAAGTGATCAAAGAGAGAAAGCACAAATAAAATATAATGGAATTAAACAGGCTGTAACTACAAACACAGCAGAGTTGTAAGCATTGTAAGAAAATATAGGAACAACAGCCTTGCCGTGGCTCATGCCTGTAATCCCAGCACTTTGGGAAGCCGTGGCAGATGTATCACTTGAGGTCAGGAGTTCAAGACCAGCCTGGTCAACAAGGTGAAACCCCATCTCTACCAAAGATACAAAAATTAGCGCGGTTGGTGGTACGCGCCTGTAATTCCAGCTACTTGGGAGGCTGCGGCATGAGAACAGCTTGAACCCAGGAGGCAGAAGTTGCAGTGAGCTGAGATTGTGCCACTGCACTCCAGCCTGGGCAACAGGGCAAGACACTGTTTCTAAAAAAAAAAGAAAAAGAAAATATAGAAAAAATTTTGTCTCAATAAAGTTAAAAACGTAAGTGAACTGAAAAATTTCCTAAACAACCTAACTCACTGATTCAGAAAGAAATAAAAGGCAGGTGTGGGAGCTGCGAGGAGGCTGGCTTTCCTCCACTTCTCTGACAACCTGCTCGACTCAGCAGAGGCAGCCTTAAACCTACTAGGTGAACAGCTCTGGTGACCTGGGAATCTCACCCCCATGCCCACAAGACCCGCCTGAGGAGAGTCTTGGCTTAGACACACCTAGCCCTGCCCCCACCTGATGGTCTTTCTCTACCCACTCTGGTAGCAGAAGACAAAGGGCATATAACCTTGGGAGTTCTAGGGCCCCACCCACCATACTACCACAGCCAATGTTCTCTGGAAAGCACCACCTCCCAGCAAGAGGCCAACCAGCACAAAAATAGAGCATTAAACCACCAAAGCTGAGAATCCTCATGGAGTCCATTGCAGCACACACACACCCCACCCCCCGGCCCCTGCCACCTCCACCAGGACAGGCACTGGTATCCTCCACGGCTGGGAGACCCATAGACAGTTCACATCATAGGACTCTGTGCAGAAATCCCCAGTACCAGCCCAGAGCTGGGTAGACTCACTGGGTGGCTAGACCCAGAAGAGAGACAACAATCACTGCAGTTCAGCTAACAGGAAGCACATCCACAGGAAAAGGGGGAGAGTACTACATCAAGGGAACACCCCATGGGACAAAAGAATCTGAACAACAGCCTTCAGCCCTAGACCTTCCCTCTGACAGAGCCTACCCAAATAAGAAGGAACCAGAAAACCAGCTCTGGTAATATGACAAAACAAGGTTCTTTAACACTCCACAAGAATCACACTAGTTCACCGATAATGGATCCAAACCAAGAAGAAATCCCTGATTTACCTGAAAAAGAATTCAGGAGGTTAATTCTTAAGCTAATCAGAGAGGGACCAGAGAAAGGCAAAGCCCAATGGAAGGAAATCCAAAAAAATGATACAAGAAGCGAAGGAAGAAATATTCAAGGAAATAGATAGCTTAAAGAAAAAACAATTAAAAATTCGGGAAACATTGGATGCACTTATAGAAATGCAAAATGCTCTGGGAAGTCTCAACAATAGAATTGAACAAGTAGAAGAAAGAAATTCAGAGCTCAAAGACAAAGTCTTTGAATTAGCCCAATCAGACAACAAAGACAAAGAAAATGAGTAAAAAATTACGAACAAAGCCTCCAAGGAGTCTGGGATTCTTTTAAATGACCAAACCTAAGAATAATCAGTGTTCCTGAGGAAGAAGATAATTCTAAAAGCTTGAAAAACATATTTGAGGGAGTAAGCAAGGAAAACTTCCCCGGCCTTGCTGGAGACCTAGACATCCAAATACAAGAAGCACAAAGAACACCTGGGAAATCCATCACAAAAAGATCATCACCTAGGCATATTGTCATCAGATTATCCAAAGTTAAGACAAAAGAGTCTTAAGAGATGTGAGACAAAAGAGCCAAGTAACCCATAAGGGAAAACCTATCAGATTAACAGCAGATTTCTCAACAGAAACCCCACAAGCTACAAGGATTGGGGCCCGATCTTCAGCCTCCTCAAACAAAACAATTATCAGACAAGAATTTTGTATTCAGCAAAACTAAGCATCATGTATGAAGGAAAGATACAGTCTTTTTCAGACAAATAAATGCTGAGAGAATTTGCCACTACCAAGCCACCACTACCATAACTGCTAAAAGGAGCTCTAAATCTTGAAACAAATCCTGGAAACACATCAAAACAGAACCTCTTTAAAGCGTAAATGAAACAAGACCTATAAAATAAAAATACAAGTTAAAAAGAAAAAAAACAAAAAACAAAAATACACAGGCAACAAAGAGCACGATGAAAGCAACAGTACCTCACATTTCAATACTAACATGACATGTAAATAGCCTAAATGCTCCACTTAAAAGATACAGAACCGCAGAATGGATAAGAACCCACCAACCAACTATCTGCTACCTTCAGTAGATTCATCTAACACATAAGGACTCACAAAAACTTAAAGTAAAGGCGTGGAGAAAAGGCATTTCATGCAAATGGACACCAAAAGTGAGCAGGGGTAGCTATTCTTACATCAGACAAAACAAAGTTTAAAGCAACAGCCATTAAAACAGACAAAGAGGGACGTTATATAATGGTAAAAGGCCTTGTCCAACAGGAAAATATCACAACCCTAAAGGTATATGCACCTAACACTGGAGCTCCCAAATTTATAAAACAATTACTGATAGACCTAAGAAATGAGATACACAGCAACACAATAATAGTGGGGGACTTCAATACTCCACTGACAGCACTAGACAGGTCATCAAGACAGAAAGTCAACAATGAAACAACAGATTTAACTATACCTTGGAACAAATGGACTTAACAAGTATATGCAGAACATTTCATCCGTGTCCAGCACAAGTTATATTTTTAAAATCTTCTAAAATCTATGAGGAATAGATTGTGTCTAGCTTGTTTGCATTTACAATGACTATATTTGGTGAATTAGATGTAAACAAGCCCCTCTTCACACAACATTTTTTAAATGTAATAGAATTCACTTTAAGATGTTTTCAATTCTCATTTCTAATGGAGCTCTAGGCAACGGAATTCTTCAGCAGTCTAGCATCTCTTAGCTTTTTATCAGGTTCTGAGAAAAATGAAAAAAAAAAAATCAGAGAGTAGAAGACGTCAACAACATTACCATGACAAAGGAAGTTATATTTTTCTGGACTAAGTGCCTTCTAATGTCAAAAAGAGAAAGACAATGTATTTTTAAAGAACAAAAACATTTCTAGGCTGGGCGCGGTGGCTCACGCCTGTAATCCCAACACTTTGGGAGGCTGAGGCGGGCAGATCACAAGGTCAAGACACTGAGACCATCCTGGCCAACATGGTGAAACCCCATCTCTACCAAAAAATATAAAAATTAGCTGGGTGTGGTGGCACACGCCTGTAGTCCCAGCTACTCAGGAGGCTGAGGCAGGAGAATCACTTGAACCGGGGAGGCGAAGGTTGCAGTGAGCCAAGATTGTGCCACTGCACTCCAGCCTGATGATAGAGCCAGACTCCATCTCAAAAACAAAACAAAACAAATATAAAGTTTTTGTATGTGATGTTTACTTTTAATGCTAAAACCAAGAGGAAGAACTGATGCTTATAGAGTGTGGGCCCAGTGCTCATCCCTGAACTCGGTGCTGGATGTGCATTAATTCATTCAATTCTCACAGTAACTTAGGCCAGCAGGATCCGCTACTAACTACCCCATTTTACAGATGAAGAAACTGAGGGTTGATGAAATTAAGTAACTCATCCAAGGTCCCGTGGCTAGTAAATGGGTATCCAAAATTTGTCTGACTCATAGCCTAAGTTTTAGCCACTACACATCCTGACTTCTTTCTTTTTCATTTTTGTTTGAGACAGGGTCTGGCTCTGTTGCTCAGGCTGGGGTGCAGTGGCGCTATCTTGGCTCACTGCAAACTCTGCCTCCTGGGCTCAAGTAATTCTCCCATTTCAGCCTCCTGAGTAGCTGGGACTACATGCACACACCACCATATCCAGTTAATTTTTGTGGGGTTTTTTGGGGTTTTGTTCTTGTTGTTGCTGTTTGTTTGTTTGTTTGTTTCAGACAGGGTTTCACCATGTTGCCCAGGCTGGTCTCAAACTCCTGGTCTCAAGAGATCCACCTACCTTGGCCTCCCAAAGTTCTGGGATTACGGACATGAGCTACCATGCTCGGTCGTATCTGGACATTTTTCTGGAATTTTGTCTACAATTTATCTATTTCTGCTGCCTCTAATACTTCACTTTTTCCAGGCTTAAGGAAACTGAACTTCTGCCCAGACAAAGAAAGAATTTTCTGTCCTTTCAGATACTCCTTTTATTTCTTGAGTCAAAGTGCAAACTTCCAGAAATCGGTTTCTCTGCCGAGGTATGTCAGAGCCCTAAGCACCCAAGCCTTGTTGCTGAATGGCATCAGGATTAAAGGCCTGTAACAGTCTAACCATCCTCGTTGTGCTTTCTCGAGAGGCCTATCCTAACACTTTTTCATTTGGCCAACACTGAGACTGAGAAGCACTTACTGAACTTTAATTAGGGCTTAGGGCTGCTCTCCTGGGATTCTATTCACAGACAGTCCTTCCCTGGCCTACAGCAGACAGCTCACCCCTCTGGGCTTAGTCAGTGCCCTGGGTCCCCCAGAACACCCTATTCTCATCCTTTCTGGGCACAAAGAAACCTCCCAGGTCATCCATGACCAGTAGTTACCAAATGGGGCCCTAGCAGACCTCCCTACTTTGAGTCCCCCCGCCGCCCACCCTTTTAAGTACTCCACATACCACAGATAAAGCTGCCGCAGTTGCCAGCACATCAGCATAGGAACCACCGCAGTCTGTCCGCCTTCCCCACACCACCCACTTTGACTGTCCGTATCACCGGCTCCCGTTAAACTTGGTTCTTCACATCACTCCTGGGTTCTGCCTTTTCCATCTAACTACGTGGTGACCATCTATTCAACTCAGGCCCTGGCCCCCTCAGACTGTTTCCACTGTTTGCTCATTGTCTCTCCTGCACCCCAGCCTCACAGGGCACCCCCACAGCTGTGCAGCCATCCACAGGCCCTTCCCACCTAGAGCGGGAGTCTGACAATGGAATCCCACTGGGGAGAGCAGGAAGGAGGATCCATAAAGTGCTAGACACTTGGCAATTGTCACTTAATCCTCACAACAACTTGTAATTTGTTTATCCTCCACTTTATTCCAGAAATGGGTTAAGAAGCCTTATGAGACTACATAAAAGACCAACTTAGCATGAATTAAAAGCAGAATCAAAAGAATAAAGAGAAATAACAGAGTACATAAACCAAAATTAAAGAGCAAAATGTGCTACATAAATTCTTCGCTGTATGTGGCCATAACTTTGTCCCTGATATCCCCTTGCAGTCAAGAAGCGAAGGGGAGCCTGAGCAGTGCCAGGAGGCAGGTATTACCATTTCTGCTTTACACGTAAAGAAGTAGGCCAGAGTTTGAGAGGTTTGCCAGTGTCACACAGCTGAGAGGTGGCAGATGAGACTTAAATCTAGGCCTACCCAGACAGAAGGCACTGCTTTTTGGGTTTTGTTTGTTTGTTTGTTTTGGTAGAGACGGATCTTGCTATGTTGTCCAGGCTGGTCTCGAGCTCCTAGTCTCAAGCAATCCTCCCTCCTCAGCCCCCTAAAGTGCTAGGATTTCAGGCATGCACCACTGCACCCAGTCTCTGAAGGCACCTTCTAAGTCTTGTATTAATATTTAGGCTCTCCTGAGCTCTGTCCCAGGGGTGCATCTCAGATGTTCTTCTAGGGCCAGAACTTCCTCCCAAATGAGAGGTGTCCATCAGCTGCCATGGCTCTTCTCCAGTCACCGTGGCATCACCTGGACAATGCAATAGGCTTATCTCTCCTGGGACTGTGGACAGTGGCAGTGGCGGTGAGGGAAGAGGGCTACTATGGCTGCTCTGTCCTAGTCAGAGCAGAAACCCATCAACCTTCAGCTAAGGCAGGGCGAAGGGAGGGAGAGATAAAGGGGAGGCCCTTCAAGACACCCACACTTCTGTGTAATGGCCCTGCCCCCTGCTCCACCCCAAAGGCAGCATACAACTAATAAGCTTGTCATCTGGGGCGATAACATTAGTCTCATCATTACCATTTTACTAAATAAGTCATTTCAAATTAATTACCTTGCACTCTTGAAAGAATTAGCTCTGGTTGACTCCTCCATTCCTGCTGATTATCACATTGGCAGAATTCATTAGTGCTGTAGATAAACCGAAGTGGTTGTGTGTGCCCTGGGTACAGACGAACTCTTCCTCCCTGGCACATGTGCCGGGGAGCCCACGTGTATCCAGGAGGCTCGAGTCTGCAGTTCAGCAGCATGGCCGTGGGCCCTTTGGTGACATCTCCCAAATCTGGGACCCCCCAATGCTAGGCATTACCTTTGAAGGTTGCAGCAGCCTGTGAATAGCCTTGTCACTAGTTGACTTTGTCCTTTGCCTCCCTCTTGGGTTCCATGGGAAAATCATGTGAATGAACGTATCAATTGCTTTCTTCTCCATTTGAGAATCTCAAACAAGAGCCAGAGATCTGAGGGAAGGGGAGACAGGGAGGCATGCATCTTGGGCACCCCACTTTAACCTCTCTAAGCCTCAACTTCCTGAGCAGTCAGTGGGAATGATGGCATCAATCTCATAGGATTATTGTGAAGACTATCATTTGCAGTGTTGATAGCTAATTAAAAACAAACAAACAAACAAAAAAACAGAGAGACCCATCTCACTATGTTGAGGGGTCTCACTATGTTGCCCAGACTAGTCTTGAACTCCTGGGCTCATACTTGAGTTAAGCCCAGCAACCTGCCCATTTTAGCCTCCCACAGTGCTAGGATTACAGGCATGATCCACCATGCCTGACCGGCAGCTAAATTTTAATGGCATATTTACCATATTCTGGACACTGTTCTGAACACATAGACCAATTCACTTAATCTTGACCATAACTCTGAGGTAGGTACAATAATTATTCCCATTTTCATATGAGAAAACTTAGGGACAGGAAGGTCAAAAATAGCCAGTTGGCCCATGGCCACACAGCCAGTGAGTGGCAGAGATAGACTCTGAAGCTGGATGGTCACCTTTATAACCCTACTCCTAGCTGTTAAGCTTTGTGGATTAAATGAGATAATGTATAAAACATTTAGTAGACATTCTGGCACTTAGGAAAACTCAATAGTTGTCAGCTATTATTGTGGTTAATTATGCATAATAAAAATAGTAGGATGGAGACAAAAGCCAAACGGGGGTAAAAACACAGAAGTTTTGATTGGAAGAGACCTTGATGATGCAGGGCAGGTAAGCCTCATTTTTGGACTCAGCCCAGGAGGGCTCTTGGCTTCTCTCAGGAAAGGATTCAAGAGCGCGCTGGTGGTAGAAGAAAGCAGGTTGACCGAAGAAGCAGCAGTGTACAGTGGCTGCTCCCTGTGGAGTGGGGTTAGCCCATAGGCAGTGCACTCAGAGTAGCAGCACATGGACTGTTAGCTGGCAATGTTTATAGTTACTTCTTGATTATGTACTATATATGTGGTGAACTGTTTATGAGTTTTCCAGGAAAGGGGTGGAAAGTTCCCAGAGTCCTCCCCCTTTTAGACCATGTATGATAACTTCCAGACGTTGCCATGGCATTTGTAAACGGTCCCGGTGCTGGTGGGAGTTTCCTTCAGCATGTTAATGCATTATAATTACCATATAATGAACAGTGAGGAGAACCAGAGGTCGCTTTCATCACCATCTTGATTCTGGCTGGTCTCAGCTGGCTTCTTCACTGCATTCTGTTTTATCAGCAGGGGTCTTTGTGACCTGAGCCTCCAGAAACAAGTTCTGCCAAATCCCTATCTCATTACACCCTAGGCTCCTAGCTTTACGGGCTTTCCATTTTTGCCCAAGACATCCCTGTTGAAAGAGGTCATAGTATTGAACCATTTCAGAAGGTGCTCCCTTCATAGACACTAGTAATTTTCCCAAACACAGATTATTAGTTTTGGAGAGCTGGAAAGGATGCTGAGTGACCATCTAACCCAACTCCCCTCACATTACAGATGAGGAAACTGAGGCCTGGAAAAGTCACTGAGCCAGTGAGAACAGAGCCCAGCAGGGAGCCTGAGTCCCCTGACAGTTCAGAGTTTTTTCTCTACAGCGTGCTGGAAATCCTACACTCTTATTTGCATGTCGCTTTCCATAAATTTGCATGTTGGTCTCCAAAGACTCAGTATGTGAAACAAAATAAAAGAATGTGGGCACTGAATTTAAACTTAATAATCAACACTCTTGAAATGCAGAACAGAGCCCCAGGCTTGAAGGAAGGGAGGACAGGAGCTGGGATGCAGCCTCTCTCCATGTACAGGCAGCAGGTCTTTATGATGGAGGGAGCTAATCACCTCAGTGGCCAGCATGACCCAGGAGCTGCTACAGGAGCCACCAGAAGAAGCCCTCCACAAAGCCCACCCAGAACTAGAACACAGGTCCATGACACAAGTTCTCCAAGAGCAGCCTTCACGGGCACTGTGGCCCAGAGAGGTGAAGGGACTTCCCTAAGATCACTGAACTGGCAGCAACAGAGCCTGGACCACGATCCACATCTCCTAACTCCCAGCCTCACAAATTGTTGCCATCTTCAGGGTGAAGCTGCCTCAAGGCACTACTGAAACACAGTCTCCCCCTTAGCTGGACAGGAGGAGCCTCAGGATGCCACTGAGCTATCTGCATTGGCTCAAATCTGTTTCTCCTTGGAAAACCCAGAGGCCAGGAGCAGCCAGTCCCAAGGACAGTAGGTGCTGGGGCTGTATGGACATATCCTGGGTGGTCCCCGGGGGCATGTCCCTGGCGTGCATAGGCTCTCATCCTGATCTGCTTGGTCTGGCGTGATAGGAAGTGAGGCAGGGGGAGGGAGAGAAATAAAAATACCCACTAAAGTGCAAATGGGGAAAAAAGCCAATGAAGCAGCCACAGCTCTGGCTGGGGGAAGAACAGCCAAGACTGGGGGTCCAGGAGTAGGCAGCTCTCTCCTCCGGAGCCCCAGTAGGAGCAGAGATGACAGAGGAACACAAGACTGGGCTGTGCTCTGCCCCAGCTGGCAAAAGAGATCCAGGGAAGCTGACCTGAGAGACGTGCTAAAGAGAGGCTGGACTGGGGACCTGGGGACACCAAGAACTCAGTAGAGGCTCTTCTCCTTCTTGAAAACAAAAACTGAGGTCACAGCCAGCCTGGAAGATGCACCCTTCAGTCTGCAGTGGCTTGGCTTTGCAGATACTTGGCTGAATACAAGGAACTTACCGGTTAATTCCATACAAAGGCCTGCCCATTGCAGACTTCAGGGAAATGCCTCCTTCTCCAGAGAGGGTAAGGGACAGGATAGAAAAACCATCTTTCCAGATGGGACCGAAATTGTGCCTGGGGTGGGCAGATGGGTCTTCACTGGCTCAAGTCCAGGGCCCTGCATGCCCTTCCTCTGGTCCAGGGCCCTGTTCTTCTCTCTCTTCCAGACTGGGGGGCTCAGACTGAATATGACATAATTGGGGTTTTAGCATGTTGGAAAGAAGTAAAGAAACTCTTCCTTTTCCTTTCTGTAGTGGGTATGGGAGGTATAGGGGAGGAAATAATTTTTCTCTATCCTTAAAACCCTGTAACAAAAGACAGATTAACACGAGAAAAACAAACAGAAGTTTATTAACTTGTATACCTGGTAGATAACCAGGGAAAACAGGAAATCTCCAAGAGGTGACTTTGAATTCAGATTTAAATATCATCTTCAGCAGACACAAAGAAAGAAGAATATGGAGGAGGCAGTGATGGAGGGGAGGTAGTCAGGAAAAGCAGGGTAAACAAGGCTGAAGTTTGTTATGCAGGTTTAAGGTGGTACGTTCTCCATTGATAAGAGTCTCTAGTGATTTAATAGCATGCTTTTCCTTCTGCTACAGAGAGGGAGATACCCTTATAAATGGAGATTTTCTTTATAGATATAAATTTTTCTTACAAAAGAATAACTTTTACTCTGTTTTCAAGGACTTCTCCTATGGCTGCTGAATCTTAAAATAATCCTCGTGCCACAGAGGCATATTTTGGGATTGCATATTCTGCTCTGCTACAAAGGGGATGTTGGCAGTGTGGATAGATAATTTGTAGAGGATGAAGAAGGAGGAAAGGAGGGCACAGGTTGAAGGATTAGCCCCAACAAGGGTGTGGGTACTTGTCTTAGTCCATTTTGTGCTGCTATAACAAAATACCTAAGACTGGGTAATTGGTAAAGAAGAGAGATTTATTTCTTATGGTTCTGGAGGCTGACAAGTCCAAGATCAAGCATCGGCATCTGGTTAGAACCTTCTTGCCATGTTGTGTCATAACATGGCAGAAGACATCACATGGTGAGAGAGTGTGCCAGAAAGGACAAGAGGAGGCTTACCTCATTTTTGTAACAAACTCACTCCCAAGATAATGACAATCTGTAAGCAGATAGGGAAGGTCTTCAGGGACCATAGAAATTCATCTAGTTTGAGCAATCCACCTGCTTTACAGCTTCCTGTCTTATAGCCTGATGTTTTCAAGCCCTGTGTGGAATGTGGTCTCCTAGTCAGCTGAAACCAGCTCCTGACAGAGACCAGCAATTTACAGATGAATCGGAGTAAACTTTCTTCATTACCATACTGAAGTCTACACAGCAGGAGGATGTATAGCTTCATTATCATAACATACGGCTTAGTGCCAGCATGATGACTCACTGCACCTACTCCAGTAAGACCCTCCTCTACATACGATGATGCATCTTCTCCCCTCTCCAATGCCCCATTAAACCCTCCTGTCACTTTCCCTTTGAAGCACTGCTTTGGAAAATCCTCTTCCTACCTGTGACAAATAATTAAATTCCTATTGATCAAAACCTGCATTCTTGTGGAGAGTCATTTAGTACTTGCCAGGCAAAAGGACTCCAGTTTTTTGAGTAACAAATCCATTCATGAGGGCTCTGCCATTAACACCTCCCATTAGGAGCCACCTCCCAACACTGTTGCATTGGGGATCAAGTTTCCAGTACATGAATTTGCGGGGACACATTCAAACCATAGCAGCACATTGGTGACTTTTGTTAATACCAGGTTTTATCCTGGGTGATTAAAACACAGCAAAGAAGCTGGAGAACAGTCTGGAAAAATGGCTTGGGATCCATTCAAGAGGGGTCTTGAGCACTCTCCTAAGGAGTCTGATGTTCATTCTGTTGGCAACAGGACACCACTGAAGGTTTTGAGAAGAGAAGAAATGATGCACCTGGTGCTGTAGCAAGCAACTTCTAACATGGGAGACAGAGAAGCAAGAGTTTGAAAAGAGAAGGATTTATTAGGAGGCCTCTGCACATGAGCAGGTCAGGAGAGACAGAGCAACTGACTGAATTGTACTTGTGGGGAGGATAGAGGAAAGCAGAACAGAATAAAAACAGAACTGACAAGAATCAGCGATGGATGAGCCACAAGGATGAGGAAGAGGAAGAAGTAAAAAAAGAATGAGTTTTATAGCCCAGATAGCTGTGTGGTAACAGTAAGTGGCATCAAGGACCTGGGGAGAAAAAAGAGGTACAAAGGAAAAAGAGTGAGTTCAGTTGGGGACATGGAGAATGTCAGATATCCTGAAGACAACTTCATGGAAATCCCCAGAAGACAGATGGAAACCCAAGACCAAGTCAGAGATATTTGGGCTCAAGAAGAGGTGGGGATTTGCGAATTGACAGCATCAGGGAGCCTGAGAAGGAGACTGAGAAGGAAACCCAAGGGAATGCAGAGCTGATGACAGAGAGCACAGACAAGTCCTTGACAGCTAAAGATGGCGAAGCCACCCATAGGTAATCAGGGTCAAAAAAAAGAAATCTAGGAGGGATGGGACAATGAGAAAGTGGAGCCCCAGAGAATACAAAGTTGCTTCAACTCCCAGGGCCTATGTGGGAAATAAGAATTTCTACTTCTGTGAGAGGCATAGGAGTGCTGAGAAAAACAACATGCAAATATTCTGAGTTATTCAGAAAAGATCAGATGCTCACGCTATAATCCCAGCACTTTGGGAGGCTGAGGCAGCTGGATCACTTGAGGTCAGGAGTTCAAGACCAGCTTGGCCAACATGGTGAAAGCCGATCATTACTTTAAAAAAAAAATGCAAAAAATTAGCCAGGTGAAGTGTCACGCACCTGTACTCCCAGCTACTCGGGAGGCTGAGGCACAAGAATTGCTTGAACCTGGGAGGCAGAGTTTCCAATGCAGAGAGAGATTGCTCCTCTGCACTCCAGCCTGGGTGACAGAGTGAGACCCTGACTCAAAAAAAAAAAAAAATGCATTCAAGGTGGTATGACTGTAGACTCTTCTGAGTTATTCAAAAAGAAGATTTATATACCTCAGATTATTATGACTTTGCTCTCTTCAGATTAATCCTGTCCTAATGAAATAAAACAAAATCTTTTTTCATCACTTTATAATCATAGACACGTGAAAGGAAAATAAATCTTGGGACCCCAAAATCACTAAGCCAAAGGGAAAAGTCAAGCTGGGAAGGGCAAACCTGCCTCTCATTCTATTCCCTAAAAAGATAGCTACTAAGATTAAAAAGCTATATACCTACCTCACAAGGAATTTCCTTGTGGACAAAGGAAAGACAGAACTCAAAATCATCTCTCTGCTCACTGAGGTAAGTGCATATCTGATTGCCTCCTTTTGAAAGGCTAATCAGAAACTCAAAAGAATGCAACTGTTCATCTTTTATCTACCCATGACCTGGAAGCTCCCCTACCCACTTCAAGTTGTTCTGCGTTTCTGGACCAAACCAATGTTCATCTTACATATATTGATTGATACCTCATGTCTGCCTAAAATGTATAAAACCAAGCTGTGCCCCAACCACCTTGGGCACATGTCATCAGGATCTCCTGAGGCTGTGCCATGGGCATGCATCCTTAACTCTGGCAAAATAAACTTTCTAAACTGACTCAGACCTGTGTCACATATTTGTTCACAGATGGTTGAAATATTATAAAGAAATAAAAACTTCCATTAATATAACCTCCATCCTTCATTGGCTCCAGCCAAAACATTGTCATCATTGTCAACTCCTCCCTCTGTTTCTACTGCATATTTAACAGAACCACAAAGCTTATAAACTCTCTTTGCAAATGTGTCCAGAATCCAATTCTTCCTCACGATGTCTGCTGCAGCCAGACTGGCCCATGCCTCTGTCCCCTTTCACCTGTGCATGGCCACAGCCTCCTGACAGTTTCACTGCTGCTCCTAAAAATCACCTCTCCATTCAACAGCCAGAAAGGTCCTAATAAAATGCAGGCAGGGCCTTGTCACTCTTTAGTTCAAACTCTCAGTGACTTTTGTCTTAGTCTGTTTGTTCTGCTATAACAAAATACCTGAGATGGTATTTTATATATAATGAAAATTTACTTCTCATAGTTCTGGAGGCTGGGAAATCCAAGATCAAGGCCCTGGGCAGGTCTGTTGTCTTGTCAGGGCCCTCTTGCTATGTCCTCACATAGCAGAAGTGCAGAAAGGACACGTGAGTTAGTTCCTTCCTATCATTTTATGGGCACTAATCCATTCATGCAGGCAGAGCCCTCATCACTTAATCACTTTCCAAAAAGGCTCCATCTCTTAATACTATCAAAATGGGGAGTAAGTTTCAACATGAATTTTAGGTGGTACACTATCATTCAAACCACAGCAACTTCCCATCTCACTAGAGTAAAATCCAAAGTTGTTCAAATGACCTAAAGGCCTGACCTAACCCAGCTCCTGCTCTCTCCCTCCATCTCTCTCCCAGCTGTTTCTAAACTTCTCATGTCTGTGTTCCTGTGCTTCCTCTCCCTACCTGCTCTCCTCCTGAATATCCACCCAGCATATTCCTCTACGTTTTTCAGGTCTTTACTCAAAGGCCGTATTCTCAGAGAGACCTTTTCAGACCTTTCAGTTTACAATTGAACCCTTACCCCTTCTCTACACACACACCTCCTCTCCTTATCCTCTCCCCACCCTCTGCTTTATTTCTCTTCTTATAAGATGCTGTCGATACTACATAATTTATTCATGTATTTGATTATCTTCTGTTTCGCTAAACTAGGCTGTTAGTCCCTAAAGACAAGGATATTTGTCTTTTTTGTTCACTGGTGTGTCCCGAGGACTAGAAAAGTGCCTGACACCTTGTGGGTGCTCAAACATCTATGTAGAATGACTGACTGCAGGCTACGGGATGATGCCACCTTCTATGGCAGCTATGATGAGTTGCCCCTCGTTCCATGCCAGGTTCTGCCAATAGAGGGCACAAGCAGCAGTTGAATCCACTTTGCAGTTTCTCCTGTATTTGTAGAATCAGCCTTCTCCTCGTGGCATAGCTTGGTCCTCCCCAAGACACCAACTCATCAGAGATCTGAGTTTCAGCTCCACAGGGTCTCTTTTTAAAGTTTTAATAATTCCAACCTCATCCCTTTGTTCACTCAGCCCCACAGGCAGTGGCTTCCTCCTATAGTTGTTAACTATAGGAGGAAGTGGATTTTTTGTTTTCTTTTTTGAGACGGAGTCTTGCTCTGTCGCCCAGGCTGGAGTGTAGTGGTGCGACCTTGGCTCACCACAACCTCTGCCTCCCAGGTTCAAGTGATCCTTCTGCCTCAGTCTCCTGAGACAGGCACATGCCACCACGTCTAATTTTTGTATTTTTAGAAGAGATGGGGTTCGCCATGTTGGCCAGGCTGGTCTCGAGCTCCTGGCCTCAAGTGATCTGCTTCCCTTGGCTTCCCAAAGCACTGGGATTACAAGCATGTGCCATTGTGCCCAGCCTGAAGTACTCTTTTTATCCATTCAGTTACTAGTTATAATGTTATACTTTCTTGACAATTTGTTGCATTAAATTCTTTCTGTCCAAATAACTGGTGCAGTTTTAGTCTCCCAATGGATGGACGTGGCAGTTACAAGCCACCATTCAGGATAACCACCTGCGCCTACAGCCTTCCTGCCTGGCCTCATACCTGTAACGCAGGCACAGAGGATGGGCAAGGGCTCCCTGGCCCTCCCAATCCAGCTTCCATTGGAGGCAACTCCTGTTTCACACTCTCCTCTGTTCCACAGACTCTCTTCTGAACCCCGACACGAAGCTCGTGCTTCCCTGTACCCTCACCACTCCCTACGTCTGTCCCCACCATTGCTCCTATCATCTCATTTTGAAGCTGCTTGTTTTTACACTTGTCCATCTCTTCAGACTGGTGACGCACCCAAAGGCAGGGCCATATGTTATTCATATCTGTAGCCCTACTGCCCTGCATACTTCACCCTTGCCCCACTCATAGTAGCTGCTCAGTAACATTCAATGAGTCTAATAAACATTTGACAACCCAGATATTTCAACAGGATATGAAAGCCACTCATTTTAATGAACAGTCCAACCTGACATAAATATAAAAAATCCATATGGCAGTAAAAACCAAAAAAGAAAAAAGAGAGAGACAGAAAGAAACCAGAGTCTTTGCTTTAATCACCCCCATGCAAAACCAAACCTTTAGATAAAAAAAAAATATGACCAGTCTCCGGTGAGTCTCTTTCCTCATAATGTTGGGCCGTAATTATGTTTCATGAAGTCTGCATGTTATTCTTTATATTTCTGTGTTGATATTTGCACAGTTGTCAGAGTTTTTGAGGAAGACTTTTCTCTCTAAGCCCAGAGATGGCTGCACATCTCTTGGAAGGGATGCTGAGGTCCCAAGACAGCCAGCCTCCCTCCTGAGACTAGAAAGCATTATCAGCCAGGCTTTTCTTCTCAGTGTCAATCTGTTCATCTCTCTCTCTCTCTCTCCTCCGTCTCTTCCTTTTCCCTCCCTTCCTCCCTCCTCTCCTTTCTGATAGAGCATCTAATAGAATCACTTGTGCAATAGATAACAACCCTGTTATAGCTGCTGGTGCTTCCCCTGTGTAATTAGGAAGTGCATTGTTGTGTAATTCAGAAATTAATTAGTAGCAAATGTTTCAAGAATGCAGGTGGAAGTGGGAGCCGACTGCGTTCCATCAGCCTTGCATCTGGATTGCTTTCCAACTCCAGGGAAGCATCTCGGGCTCACCCAGGGACATCCGCCATAAAGGACGCCACCTGGCCTCTATGGTTCTGAGGGTTGGCACTCCCTTCTTCACCCTCAGCGGTGAGGATATAGCTACAAAGGCCACAAACTGGCTGCATATCAAGGTGCTCTGACCCACTGCTAGGCAGCAGCCATAGAAGGTGTCTCTTGCTGCCCAAAGAGCTCTCAGGGCCCTTCCAGCCCAGGGAATGGATGGGGTAGATGTTACCATGCAACCTGAATCTTGGAGAGTCCAAAGATTTTCCTCTAACTGGGGAGTAGCCTGAAATTATTTCTCTGAAATAGGAAGGAAAATTACCACATTGGTAACATAGACAGGATCATGGAACAGAAGACAGGACTAAGCAAGGAAGACGACTGCTTCCTGGCCCAGGCTGTCCTGTTGAGGCTGCAGTGACAGCCTCAAAGACAAGGTGAAGCTCAATCTCCTCCAGAAGATTGTGGGCTTCCCCACGCAAGCTCCAGTTTATCCCATCCTCTTGCCTTCTCTCATGCTGTTCCCTCTGTCTGGAATACCTTTCCCTCTCCTTTACTGGAGCCTCACACAGTACCTAGACTATAGCTGATGCTTAATAAATATTTACTGGATGAATGAGTGAAATTCTACCTGTCAAATTTCTACCCATCTTGCATGAAGCCTGCTTTGTTTCCTGAGTCAGCATTAACCTCTCTCTCCTTTTGGCTGGCTTGATTTTTCTGTATGTCTCCTATAGCACTTACACTATGCCTTTTCAAATTACTACTACTTGTATATGGACCTGTCTTCTCCATTCAATGGCAGGCTTACGGGGGGCAAGAACTTGTCTTATTCATCTTTGCATCTGTTTTCAGCAACTCTCCGTGCAAACACTGAGCCTGACATGTAGTTAGTGCTTAAGAAATGCTTATTGACAGAATTATTGAGCAGAATTAAAGACAGTGACTCAATCACCTGAGACTGCCCGGTCTCCTCGGGGTGGTGGGGGTTCCCATTTCAGGTAGCCAGGAGAAGCTGAAGAGCCAAGCAGGAGCAGCCCATGCCTGCTGGGTAAATCCACTGTGCAAATCCACTCATTAGTATCCATGAAGTTCTGGAACAGACTCCCCAGCAATCCCTTCCAGAGCATACACAGGATAATTTTGACTGCGGGATGATTTTTGGCTTGAATTTCATCACCAGATCATGCCTCTCATCTCCTAATCCTCTCTTCCTTGTTGAACTGAATTCAATTCAACATGCCTAAATTGAAGGCTTATAATATACACAGAACCGCAGAACCTTCTAAAATCCCGACGAGTTTCCATCTGCTTTCCTCTGTTTTTACTAACAGAGCTATTCCCTTCTGTGGAAATTGAGAAGCTGATTCTCTTTGGCAATGCCCTTCCCCTGAGCCTGGCATCTTCAGAGCCTCAGACAGGCCAGGATTAGCAGAGCCCTGCCCCCACTGGCCAACAGGAACACTTGATAGTACAACTCTGAGAATATCGCTGAACCTCAAGATCCTCTGTCTTATATTGAAAATTGATCAGGCCGGGCGCGGTGGCTCAAGCCTGTAATCCCAGCACTTTGGGAGGCCGAGACGGGCGGATCACGAGGTCAGGAGATCGAGACCATCCTGGCTAACACGGTGAAACCCCGTCTCTACTAAAAATACAAAAAAACTAGCCGGGCGAGGTGGCGGGCGCCTGTAGTCCCAGCTACTCGGGAGGCTGAGGCAGGAGAATGGCGTAAACCCGGGAGGCGGAGCTTGCAGTGAGCTGAGATCTGGCCACTGCACTCCAGTCCGGGCAACAGAGCGAGACTCTGCCTCAAAAAAAAAAAAAAAAAAAAAAAAAAAAAGAAAATTGATCAGGACCAAAGGGAAGCCCAGCAGACAAGGCTCAATAGATGCTAAAGAGACCTGAACTCTGCTTCTAATAATAACTACAAAAGCAATAATAATAATCACTGATATTTATGGCGTATCTCCTGGGGAATGGGCACTTTCTGCATGCCTTTGTACAGTGTCTCACTAATCCTAACAACAATCCTATAAGATATATATCTATTACTATCTCATTTTACCAATAAGGAAACTGAGGCACAGGGAAGGGAAGATGACAGTCGAGGAAATCCGTAGACATCTTTTTGAAGGCGGGGGGTGGTAGAAATCAAATGTTTTAATAGTGAATGAATCAATGAAATGAAATTTCAGCCCAGGGGAGCCCTTTCAGGGACTGTAAACTTTCTCTTCTTCTCCTCTCTCCACCAGTGAGCTGCTTCTTTAATGGGCAGGATAATTCACGAAGGACTCAAGCTTCCTTCCCTCTGCGGTCAAGTCAGCGGGTGGTCAAGCTGTGTGCTCTCTGGCCTCAGGGGACAACATGACCAAGAGAAGCAGCCCGAGGAGAATGCCTTTGGAATTTTTCTTCTCTCAAAGCTGAAGCTCTGGGAGGGAGTCAGGAGTAGTTGGGGAGGAAAGATTCAGAGGAAGGGGGGATTCTTAGAGGCCAGGAAAAAGATTCCCACAGCAGAGAGTTGTTCCCACACCCAGGCAGCAGCTCCCAGCCCAGTTAGTGTTGGAGCCCACGGGGCCAGAGCAGGAGATGGCACCTCCAAGGACAGGCAGGCTTCGACAGCAACCACAGCGGAGGGAAAATTAGACACCCTTTTCCCATTTTGCTGCCCCTGTAAACCATTCTGTGTAGCCCTGGGGAGAGGGAGGAAGCTGGGTAGAATGGGAACTTCACATGAGATTTAATTAGACTGAGAAACATGTAAAGCACATTCATATTGCCAGAGTCCCTTTTTAAAAGTCCAATTATTTGTTAATCATTCAATCTAGATTGCTCTAGATTAAAAGGTGCAAGCTAGGGGTCTTCTTTGAGTCCTCATTCAAATAAACCAACTATAAGAGTATATTTTGAAGCCAATCAAGGAAATTTGAATACAGATTGGTTATTTGATGTGATTAAAGAATTCTTGTGAATTTTGTTTAGCTGGAGAATGGTGCTGTGCTTGTGTCATAAAATGTCCTTTCCTAGACATCCATAATTAAGGGTAAAATGTCATAGTATCTGTGATTTACTTCAGCAAAAAATGACAAAATAGGTATGATAAAATATTAACATCTTTTTTTTTTTTTTTGAGATGGAGTCTCGCTCTGTCCTAATTCATAATGATGGGGCTTCAATATACTGTTCTTTTAATTTTACTTATATTAGATTTGTATAATATAAGTAATATCTGGGCCAGACGCAGTGGCTCACACCTGTAATCCTAGCACTTTGAGAGGCCAAGGCAGGAGGATCACTTGAGGCCAAGAGATGGAAACTAGCCTGGGTAACACAGCAAGACTGTGTCTTTACAAACAACTTCTTAAGTAGTTGGGTGTGACGGTACATGCCTGTAGTCAGTCCCAGCTACTTGGGAGGCTGAGGTGGGAGGATCACTTGAGCCCAGAAGGTCTAAGCTGCAGTGAGCCAAGATCACATCACTGCACTCCAGCTCTGGGCAACAGAGCAAGACCATGTCTCAAATAAATAAATAATATCAAAATACATAAATAAATATATAAAATTGTATATAATTTGACAAGTACATAATAAACAAAATGATTTATATAGAAATAAAAATGTTAAATATAAAGATATAAATATAAATGTTTTCACAAAGAAAAAGAAAAGTGTCAACAGATGGTGGTTAATGAAAGGATCGCCCCACATTCCTCCAGCCCCTGGCTCTGCTCCAGAGCATAATGAGTGAGTGAGAGATGCATCGGCAGCCTTCAGCAGACCTTAAGGAACTCAGTGACCAGAACCATGCCTCTGCCTTATTTCCATCCCCCATAAGGTCCTACACTTAACTGGTGAACTCTTCCAAAATTGTGAAGAGCCAACATCTGTCTTCACAGCTTGCAAACTCCAAATGATCACCCTGTCCCCCATTAGTGAGCCCTCCTTCTCCATGCAACTGCCACTAGTAAGTGACTAACGTTGTCTTTTCCAAAGACCAAAGCTAATGGAATAAGCTCGGACATGGAGTGCCACACATCAGACCAGATTCGTGACAGAGGATATCCAGGACGCGTCTCTTCATCCTTAATGTCTTAGTCCGTTCTGGCTGCTGCAATAAAATACTGTAAACTGGGTGCCTTATAAACAACAGAAATTTGTTTCTCATAGTTTTGAAGGCTGAGAAGTCCAAGATCAAAGCACTGGCAGATCTGGTGTCTGTGAGGGCCCCTTCCTAGTTCACAGAGGGCCGTCTTCTCACTGTGTTCTGGAAGGGTGGGAGGGACTAGGAAGCTCTCCTGTGCCTTCTAGAAGGGCACTAATCCCATTCATGAGGACTCCACTCTCATGACCTAATTACCTCCCGAAGACCCCACCTCCAAACACCCTCACAGTGGGGGTTAGAATTTAATGTATGAATTCAGGACTGGGGACACAAACCTTCAGGCTATAGCACTTATTGTAACACATAGATGGCCTCTATAGTCACACCACTTACAACCTACGCCAGGCATGGTAGGTAGCTCATACCTTTAATCTCAGCACTTTGGGAGGCTGAGGTGGGCGGATTGCTTGAGTCCCAGAGTTCAAGACCTGCCTGGGTAACGTGGTGAAACTCCATCTCTACCAAAAATACAAAAAATTAGCTGGGTATGGTGGTGCATGCCTGTAGTCCCAGCTACTCAGGAGGCTGAGACAGGAGAATCGCTTGAGCCCAGGAGGTAGAGACTGCAGTGAGCTGAGATCACGCCACTGCGCTACAGCCTAGGTGACAAAGCGAGAGCTTGTCTCAAAAAAAAAAGAGAGAGAGAAAGTGAAAAGGTGGCAGAGGGGTCCATCTCTAAGTGGGTTCTTTCTGATGCTATCTTTTCTGAAGTGGAGAGGTCAGTGGGCGTCTTTGTTATTCACCATCAATGATGTCAACTCCCAAGGTTAGCCAACCTCATACATAAATTGAAGGAAAGCGTTAACAAATGGATGGAAGACATGGTTGGGAGACTGAGAGGAGAGCAGAAAAGAGTTAGGTTAGGATGTGGTGGAACTGCCACATCCTAGAGCCAGAGCTAGAAGCAAGGACAGGGGTTGGGGCTCAGAGGGAATTAGAACATCCAAAGCTGCAGAGATGCTGAACATCGGAGAAGCTGGCGGTCTGAGCCTGCCCCGACTCAGAATAACAGCTGGTATGAGAGAGAAACCAGTCAATGAGGCAGAGAGAGACCACCCAGGCGGGCTGGGAGCCTGTCTGCCAGTTGTGATGGGCCCTTGTGCATAACCCCGCAGAGCCCAGCTGCTGAGACACGGCTGTTGTCAGAACCTTGGCCAGGAAGAGCCTCCTGTTGCCTGCGGATGGGCTGTCTGCCTGGCTCTCCCAGCCCTGCTCCAAGCTGCTTCTGTGATTGTGCATAATTACAAAAAGTCCTGCCTGGGCAGGTGGATGTGAGGAGAAAGCTAATCCACAACTCTCAGCAGGAAACGGGAGCTCACTGAAGATGGTCTTGTTGTGGTGGAATTACCTAGAATATTTAGGACACCCCAAACACCTCTCACCGAAATGTCAGCTTCCGTGTTCCAGAAGGTCTCAGTTGAGTCTGGGAGTTGCACGGTGTCTTGCGTTTCTTCCTATTTACTAATAAGGAAACAAACTGTGCCTTTAAGAGGTGACACAAATTGACTCTGAAGGCTAGGGAGGGTGGGAGTGCAACAGAGGAAGACCCCCGTGACTCCAGGCTGACTTCACCCCACCCCTACTCCCACTGGGGGAATCAGAGCTCCCTGGGGTTCTCTGAACAAATCAAAGACCCCTGACATGGGAGGCAGCCACAGCTTTCTCTCCTCCCGGCATTGTCAGGGTGGGGAGAAGCTTGGGGAGGGACCGGCTCAGCAGGAGACCCTGCAGGGGCCACATCTCCTCCCAGAGCTCCACAGCCTTTCAACTCCCAGCACCTCCCTGCCAACAGAGACCCAGCTTTGATGAATCTGCACATCAATGGCAGTCCCCACTGGGGCTTCTGCTGTCAGGCACTGCTGTGTCATCTGTGAGGGACCAGTGCAAACACAGCCTCTCTGCTGGGAAAACACAGAGAGGCGCCTGCTCTGCAGTCTACAGAGCCTCTCTTCTGCAAAGGGAAAGACAGAGTTCACATTCATTAAGCACCAGGCATTGTTCTAGGTTTTGAGGGAACAAGGAAAACTCCATCTCTGCATCCACAGACTATCCAACTGGAGTGGGGAAGACAAGCAACTCACCATGTTAATGCAATAAAGTGTGGTGCCGGCTCCCGGAGGGGAAGTGCAGGGCACTGTGGAAGCTGTGGATTCCAGCAGACACTGAGCTTTCCTGAGATGCAGCCACATCTAGGGGCAAGGACGAGGCCATGACTAAAAGCATCATCTCCCACAGCCTTCATCTTTGGGGAGAAGGAAGCAAAAGGCACACTCTCATGCGTTTGAGAGGGAAAGTGTAGTACTAGGATCTTTAACCTGCTTCTTGGGCTGTATTGGTAAGGAGTCCCCAGGACAGTCCTTACCTCAGACCCAGGACCCTGAAAGCAAAGGATGCTTTGTAATAAGACAGTATTTTATTTATTACCAGACTATTCCCTCAAGTAGTTGAACCCTGCAGGGCTTCAAAATAAAACTACCTGTTGCAAGTGGATTATAACATAGCACTTTCTACTTAGGGAGAATTGGTTGTGGTCCTCTACAGTGGGTAGAACAAAGACTTGTTCCTGGTTGGCATGACAATGAGCATGAGAATCACACCAGCTGGGCACAGGAGCAGGCTGCATGGCCTCTCCAGGCAGCCAGAGCATGGCCGGGCACACACCTGCTGAGTCCTGCTGCTAAAGTGTCTCTGTCTTATCCCTAACTGGACGAGGAAGGACCCCTTTTCTTCTGGGACCCGCAGGCTGCTAAAACAACTATATCTCTTTCTCTCCCATCACATTAACAGAGCCCTCCCTGCAGTGGTGTGATGGCACAGCCCCTCCCTGATCAGTGAGGGCCCAGAACTTTTACCTCCTCTCTTCAGTGAAGGGCCTGCCCCTTCCTCCCGACTGGGTCTTGGGAGACTCAAAGGCAGCATTGAAGTCAACTAGTGCTTGCCGTACTTAGGAGGCGTATTCCTATAAGGAACATTCATCTACATCTACTTCCAGAAAGAGAAAATTAATCCATAATCAATCAGACTGATCCAGGGCCAAGGCATGTGTGTGTGTGTGTGTGTGTGTGTGTGTGCTCCTTGATATTTCGTGTCTGCATAGAACAACCAGCCCTGTCCTCATTCCTTCCTTAGGACACCATGGCTGTGCCATCTATTTTCTTACCAACAACAAAGATGCCAGCGTTCAGCTGTGAGCAAAACTAACCCGAACTGCCTTTCCCCTCTAGCTATTTGCCAGGTAAGAATTTTCCTCAGTACAGTCCAGCAGCCTCCCGTGTCTGCAAATAAGGAAGAAAGCCCTGTTCTCCCAGCATCCCATCCCTGCTCCCTTCCTGGGCTCCTTTCCTGAAGGTGGCCTCCGGATGCATCTCGGTCCACAGAAGACCTCTCCTCTGAGAAATCAACCTACATTTTGTATTTCAGCAGTTTTGTGTTGTGCCATTTCCCGAGAACATCTTCTTTCCTAAAGCATAAAAAGCCCAGGATACAGCCCAGATAGCATATCACGAGAGAAAGGCGGAAACCATTCTGGCTCACAACTTTAATTGATTGCTTTCCCTCCACTGGGCCCACCAGGTCGGCTTACATAGCTCACAGCTCAGTGCTGCTGAAAGAGACCCAGGGCAAGAAAGGTATGAACAACCAGTGAATGCCACTGGAGCATAAATGTTCACAAAATTGTAGAGAAGAGGTGACAAGAGGCAAGCAGTGGGGCAGGGAGTGTCACTGATGTCCGAAACCCCAGGTCAGACCAAGACGCAGCACAGCCACTGCAAAGGAAAAGGATGAGATTGAGTTCTTGGCTTCTCAGGGGCTGGGGTGCTTTCACCATCAATGCTCTCCTGCCTCACATGGCAATGATCTTTTTATCTCCACTCTCCAGTAAGTGCCTTGCTCAAACATGGGAAGCAAGGAAGGCCTTCACTACGTCACTAACTCCTGAACAAGGGCACTACAGAAACGTGACTCAGAAAAAGCTCTAGACCCAAAGGGAGCTCCAAAAACAGGTATGTGCATGTATATTCATACACACACACACATATATACACACAATAGTGTATACTAATATATACACACATATATATACACAATAAATGTGTGAATATATCCCTATAGATTCCTATATATGTGTATATATCTTTTCCTATATATGTATTTGTTTCTATATGTATATATATTCCTATATATGTATATTTGTGTGTGTGTATATATGTATATTTTATGCACCCACACAACCACACTCCATTTCAGGTTCCACACTATTGTCCAGGTATCTGTAAGAATCCACAGGTCTATTTCTAGGAAGGCCTTTCCTGGGCTACAGGAAAGAGGTCAATGGCATTCCCACTTTAGAGAAGAAAAGAAAGTGGATGGGCACAGACAACTGGGCACAGCCAGTAATAACCTGGTGCTCTAGTTCCACCGCCTCAGAAGCAAGTCAAAGGCCAATGCCTTCCCCTGCCTGGACCCTAGAGACATCTCCACACTTCCTGCTGTCCCTTCTGGCCAGTAAAGGCCTCTGCCATACAGGGGTGCAGTGTCCACAGGGGAAGTACTCTGATTTTTTCTGCAAAAACATTATGTGGCTTGTACACAGTAAAAACACTCATTCATTTTGCATCTTCATTCTACCTGTTGCAATTTCATTTTTGTTTCCTACATCCTTCCATGGGTCCCTCTAAGACAGCTGGTCCTAGAAGCCAGACACTTTATATTGTGCCCACCACCCACAGCTCCATCCAAATTAACAAGGGCTTGCATCTCTGAAATTATCTGAAATGTAGCTGTAGCTTTATCTTTACAATGATAATAATAATAAACAAAAATGTTTGGAAAGCTGTATAACAGTTGCCTTCCTTCCCACAGTGCCTGCCACAGAATATGCACGGTATTCGCATGGAACTAAGACAGTCAACAGGAATAAGCACCACTCGGCAACTACGTGGTCCAAGAATTTCAGCCAGCAATTCATCAAACCTCAGGACACTTACCTCAGCCAGAGAGAACTGCACCATGCTATCCTTGTCTTTGTCCAGAAGGCTGAATAGTTCTAAAACACCAGAGAAGGAATGAAATTAGATAAAGCTGTTCCTGGACTTGGGAACAGTCAGAGAGCTGCCTCTGTCTACCCCATCCCCACCTGGGGAATTCCCCTTTCCCTTACAACCCCTTCCCCTCCAGTCCCCACCTAGCCCCAGGGACCTCAAAAAGCTAGATCCAGGGCACACGATGAACTTTTGGGGGATCAGATGCCCCCCTGCCAAAACAGACAAACCCCATTGCCAGCAGAGATGGTCCCTTTGGTATCTCCATCCTCAGAAGCTTTATATCAGAAACGTGCAATTACTTTATCAAGGTGCAGTGTTGTCAAACAGATGGTGGTTGTCTTGCTTGTGGGTAATCCAGCCCTTTAGCATTGTCTCTGGCTAACTGACCTTGACTTACTAGAACATAACACCTACCAAACCTCAGTGCAAGGAAAAAATCCCTCCCTAATAAGATATCTAATCTCAAGGCCCAATATGGCAGGAAAATGCCTATTGCCTTCCAGAGGGCCCCCTCCATCCCTTCACTGGGAGGAATGCTCTCAATATGATCCATATTGAAAAACAAATATAAATAGACATTAAAAGCCATCTAAGAACAGTTACTGGGACTCATTCATCTTGGCCTAGTGACTGCACACTGTAGATACACGATAGTCTGGATGGCAGCTTTGTAAGTCTCCAAAAAAAGGCAGCCTCCGTCCTGGATCTGGCCAGCCCGGACTTCCTCAGCCCCTTCGGGTCCAGTTGCCCCTCACCCCCAAGGTGCCAGCATTACAGAAACCCTGTCTATCATTTTCTGGGCCCCTGGCCTCCTAAAGGCAATGTCTGGTTCTGCCCCTTGGTCCTGCCCTTGCCCCACCTTGCACCTTGGGATTAGTAGGATGGTGCTGGAGGACAGAGTGACTCACTGAAGAAGGTCTCCAGGCGGATCATACAAGCCACGAAGCTGTCAAAGTCGATGCCGAGCTTGCTGCACGCATACCGCAGGGCAATGGTCTGCTGCACCTGGCTATTGAGGGTATAACCTGAGGGCAGAGGGGGCCTAGGTCACGGGTGGAACAGAGGATTCAGCACTGTCTCCCATAAACACTCAAGGAGCTGACATTGCAGGGGCCCCTCTGTGGTTCTGTATCAAACTACAACCCAGGTCTGACTCTGCCTTCTCTAGGGGATCCCAGAAGGCGTCCTGCCATCCATCCCTTTCCTTGTAGCCACTCCTCATCAGGTTCAGCCTCATTCCATGTCCAGCACTAGCACCAGCATCAACTCAGCCATGGGTGACATCAGCAAGCGAAAGCAGAGAAGGTGAGGCAGCTGCCTGTCTGGCCAGTTCCTCTCTGTCTCCTTCATAGCCCCATCCTCTGTAATTGCTGTCACCTTCCCAGGAACAGGCAGAGATCTTGGAAAAATTCTAAAATATTATGCTATACGGAATCCAGCAATATTCTCCCTTTCCTGGACAGGGAAGGTACTCAACAAAGCTCTGTTGTTGCTTTGATATCCCATATAAGATAGCTACAAATGATGATCATTAGCAATCATCATCATGAGAATAAATATTTACAATGTGCATACCTGGATCCCAAGACCTTGTCTACAGGATGTGTCCTCACCTGCCTTCCTAAGGGCTGTCCTCATCTTGTGGGCATCGATGGTGCCCGAGTGGTTATAATCAGTTTCCCGATAGATCTCCTAAAGCAGGAAAGAAATCCCAAGTAGAAAACAGCCATTCACAGCCCCTATCAGAATCATCTCCCTCCACCACACTGCTTCCTCAAAAGGCCAGGGACACATTCAAAAAGAGACCCTATTGACTCCTCCCAAGAAGGTTTCAGAGCAAAGATAAGAGCTTGGCCAATGCTGGCCCCTTTGCTGTCTGAACAGCAGGGCTTTCAGGGCAGTGATTGGCATGAGAGTCTCTCATTGCCTTCTTGTTCCTTCACGATCAATGTGCCCAGGTCTCAATAGTTTTGACCATGATTAAGGATGTGGTCAGACTATGATGGACCAGGAATGAGTGTAAGTGAGGATTAGAACAGAAGAGAGGATGCCCAGAAGGAAGAGAAGAGTTACCAGATAGTTCTGAATCTTTAGCCAGAGCATCTTGAATTCCACCGGCCCCAAAGTGCCCGTTCCATTGCTCCAGGCACATTAAAGACCAACATGATTGAGTCCAAATTCTACATGCCTTAAGGATTTCTTTCTCTTGTGAGCTTGCACGAGTGCCTTAAGGCCTTAGTGAACCTTCCATGTCTGTGGCAAGCAGAGCAGTAGGGGTGACAGTGTGTAACAGTTCAAATAAAGATTTAAAAGTCAAACACGCACCAAGACCCTCCTCTGAGGCCAAGCACAGAGCTAGGAAAAAAGGGCAAGTCATGAGCTGGCCAATCTGCAAAATCAAGAGTACCCTAATCATCCTGTTTTATTTACAGGGTGGAGCTGTATGACCTGTAAATTCACTTCTAGATTTACATTTCTGTGATTGATCATTCAGCTAATTAGAGTTTATTGGAATGTCAAAATATTATGGGAAAAGACATCAGGAGCCAGGAACCATGGGATTGGGAGTCTAAGCCACAGGATCTGCCGATAGGCCAATATACAACCAAACAAGAGGATATTATGAGGGATTTTCTGTGTCCAATTTACATTTACTCCATAACTTTTTTTTTTTTTTGAGACGAAGTCTCACTCTGTTGCCCAGGCTGGAGTATAGTGGTGTGATTTCAGCTCACTGAAACCACCGCCTCCAGTGTTCAAGCGATTCTCTGCCTCAGCCTCCCAAGTAGCAGGGATTACAGGCGCCCACCACCACATTGCACTAATTTTTTTCTTTTTTTTTTTTTTTTTTTTTTTTTAGTAGAGATGGTTTCACCATGTTGGCCAGGCTGGTCTTGGACTCCTGACCTCAAATGATCTGCCTGCCTCAGCCTCCCAAAGTGCCACAACTATTTGTTTTTTTAACACTGTGCTAGTCAATAGGGATTTCGTTTTGAACTGCACTTACGCTCCTAAAGTTAAGTCTCTTAGAGACTCTGCAATTTTCTCACCAATCACAACTAATCAATAAACAGTATGTACATTACAGCACCAATGTTAAAATTTTGAAATAGCCCCAGATACTCAGGCGGCTGAGGCAAGGGGATTGCTTGAGCCCAGGAGTTTGAGGCTGCAGTGAGCTCAGATCGTGCCTGTGAATAGCCACTGCACTCCAGCCTGGGCAACATGACAAGACCCCATCTCTGAACAAATCATTAGAATTCTAAAACAGACTATCACTCTCACTTCCTTTAACTAGCCAAACAAAAAGTCTTATAAGCCTCATCCTTTAAGAAAGTCTGTTTTATTGGATCTATAATCTGCACTGAGTGTTGAATGCATCATAGCCTTCAAATCCTTACTAATAATTCAACCAACACATCTCAGAAGAGTAGTGTGCAAAGGAAGCTAATACTCGGGTCTAGGTACTCTACAGACTTGTATCTCATTTCATCCTAACAATAGCCACACAAGCTAAATATCATTATCCCATTTTCCAGGATAAACTGAAGTTCAGAGCATTTAGCAATCTCCTCAAATTTATACACCTCAATAAGTGGTAGAGCCAGAATTTGGACCCCTGTCTGTTTCTAAGCCTTTGTCCCTTAACACCAGTGGTCTTCAATTCCAGACAAAATTGCTTGCAGAGACCACACCTACGGTATCAGGATCTCCAGGAATCAGGGGCTTTTGTTTGTTTGTTGTTGTTGTTGTCTTTGTTGTTGTTGTTTGAGATAGAGTCTCACTTTCTCATCCAGGCTGGAGTGTAGCAGTGCGAACTCCGCTCACCGCAGCCTCTGCCTCCCAGGCTCAAGCGATTCTCGTGCTTCAGCCTCCCAAGTAGCTGGGATTACAGACATGTGCCTCCACGCCTGACTAATTTTTGTATTTTCAGTACAGACGGGATTTCACTGTGTTCCAGGCTGGTATCGAACTCCTGGCCTTAAGTAATCTGCCTGCCAATGCCACCCAAAGTCCCGGGATGACAGGCATCAGCCACTGTGCTCAGCCAATTTTTATAATTTTTTTCTATCACTTTGTAGGACATGTGAAAGCCTGTATTTTTAAACTGCATTTTTAACACCCCATGGGTGATAAAAGTACTGATACATGCTATAGTACGTGAAACATCATGTTCAGTAAGAAAAGCCAATCACAAAGGACCACATATTGTATAATTTCATTATATGAAATGTCCACAATAGGCAAATTTACAGAGACAGAAAGTAGATTAGTGGTTGCCTAGGGATGGGGGTGGGGGTTGGGGGAAATGGAGAGCGACTGGTAATATGAGTACAGGGTTTCCTTTTAGGGTAATGACAATGTTCTAAATTATGTGATGATGGTTGCACAACTCTGAATGCACGAAAGCCATTGACTGATATACTTTAAATGAGTGCATTGTATGGTATGTAAATGATATCTCAATAGAGCTGTTATTTTTTTAAGGATTCCATGGGTATTTCTGCTGATTCAGAACCACTGCCCCACACCACCTAAACTGTGGAACAGAAACTCCTGAAGAGTGGCAGAGAGTCACGCCCCTCTTGGAACCGTGAAAGACACAAATACCATTGGGAATAATGAATGGGTAGATTACAAGGCAACTCTCAAATCTAAACTGAAGTCAACAGACAGGGTCTGATGACAGTGATTCAGAAACCAAGGAACTATTTGCAGTAAAGTGAATCAACACTTAACAGTTCCTTGTGGCCCACAAATTAAATTGTTAAGCATGGAGAAAAGACACAGGGCTAAAGAGCCCCAGCCTTTTGCAGGGAGTGGCAGCCTGAAGCTCAGAGGCCAAAAGATAGCACCAGCCCTCCATGGCGGATCAGCCATGCAGAGGTGCGCACACATGCTCTGTCATCCAGGACCACTCTGCATGACAACCACGCAAAGGAAAACCCTTCCTCCCCCAAAGTTAATGAAAGAACCCACAGTAAAGATCATCATGGATTAACAGAGCTCATCATGGATGCGGCCCCAAGGAATGGAGAAGGACCCTCCAAGGCTTCCATTTTTAAAGAAATGACCTTCACCATCAGCACTGTGATGAATGGCAACCTAGACCCACCGTAGGCAAAGCTCTAAGGAAGTGATGTTACACCACTCACCCTCTGTGCCTTCACACCTAGAAGGTTCCTTCCACCTAGAATGCCTTAACCTTCTCCATTCCTCCCAAAAACTACTGCCCATTTGCTATAGACTGAGTGTTTTTGTCCCCCAGAATTCATATGCTGAAACCCAATCCCCATGTGAGGGTATTAGGAGATGGGGCTTTGGGAGGTAATTAGGTCATGAGGGTAGAACCCTCAGAAATGAAATTAGTGACCTTATAAAACGAACACCAGGAAACTCCCTCACGCCTTCTACCATGTGAAGTTATAGCAAGAATATGCCATCTATGAACTAGGAAACCGGCCCTCATCCACCACAAAATCTACCAGCACCTTGATCTTGGACTTCGCAGTCTCCAGAACAGTAAGAAATAAATTTCTGTTGTTTATAAGCCACCCAGTTTATGGTCTCCTGTTATAGCAGTCAGAACAGCCTAACACATCATACTTCAATATCAAGTGAGGGTTAAATTAGATCAGGGAGAACAAATAGGTTTTATCTTGTGTGATAATTCTAAACTATCAGTAGTGGCTGTCCACAAACCATGTTAAGATTCTGAAGCAAAGATCAGATAGTGATGTGGAGAGCTCAGGAAGCAGGGTGCAGTAGAGGGTGGGGGTGGGGATGGGTGGAAATGAAGGGGAGGAGGAAGATGAACAGATGAACAGAGTGTGGAGGGAGGAGGTACACAAATGCCCCATGCTTGCTACCTCCAGATTACATGATTTTAAATAAGTCACCTAAAAACTGCACATCTCGGTTTCTTTACCTGTGAAACGGAGATAATCTCAAGCTTTTTGAGGCACATCCATGATATGATACATTTTTCCTTTGAGGCTTCAAGTACAATCCCTGACATATGCTCCATGCCTGCTCGTTCCCCTTCTCATTTTTTACCCTTCCCTTCCTTCTAGCTGGAAAAGGTGGAGGAGTCTTTAAAAACAGGACGAAAGTAAAAAATAATACAACATTTAAAGGATACATCCAACAGACTGATCATTTCCCTGCAAGTGTTGATGTTGAATCCATCGAACGTTATGTCTGTTCCCAAACATTTAAATAGAAAAGGGGAGTGGGAATTGGATCATTTGAAGGTGAGGGAAAGAACCTCCAAGGTAGAAGACCCGCAAAGATACCATCCAAGAGTGTGGAGCCAAACTTGGTCTCTGCCAAATGAGGAGAGCGTCATGGCAGGCTTATGGGCAGATATGCCTGAGCCTCCTGGTGCCCTGGGAGATAGAACGGACAAGCGCCAGCATCCAAGTACAGCATCTGAACCTTGGCTTGGCTCCCCACAAGCCACAGACTTTAGCAAATTAATATATTTGTGCTTTAATTTCCTCCTCCATCATATGGGAATAATCATAACAGTAACAATGACCATAATTGCCCCAAAGACTGGTTGGGTATTAATTGAGATAATAGAAGTGAAGTTTTAGCCCAGGCTTGATATATGATAAGTTCTTAATAAAACAACTAACTTTATATGGCTAGGTATTGTTATAAGCACTGCACAGATACTCTTCAAAATAACTCCATGTGGTAGATGCTATCATTATACCCATTTTATAGATGAGGAAACTGAGTCCCAGAGCGATTATATGATTTGCTCAAGGTCACAACCAGTAGGGGGCAAAGCTAGGAGTTAAATGCAGGCCAGCCATCTCCACAGCCTGAGCTTTTAATCACAACATACAGCCACTCAATGACAGCTGCTGCCCTTCCTTACTAAATTGCAGGCATGTCACTGGAGCTCCAGCCATCCCTGGTCTCCACCCTCACCTTCCATATACCTGAGAGCCAAGACAGGTGCCAAAGACCCTGCAACCCCCCTCTCTTTCTCTCCACTGTTCCACAACTGCAGGAGCAAGAGTGGTTTGGACAGGAGATGGGCCTGTGCTCTGGGCCCTGGGGATCCATCTGCTCAGCCCTGGGTTCGTCCCTGGGAGGGGTATGACTTGGTTCCTGGGCCAAGCCTCTGCTTCATGAATTCTCAAGCCCAGTCCTGCTGCAGTGAGTGAATGAGAGCCCATCACTCACTGGAAGACTTAACCTGGCCCATCCCTGGACTCAGAGAGAAATCAACTCCCTGTGGCTTTCTATGGGCTGGGGCTCAGAGGGGAGATGCAAATCTTTCCTCCTGAGTGCAGTTTGACCCTCTGACAGCTCTGAGGCTTGCAAAAATCTAAAGATGGGGAACTGAGGACAGTCTAGGAGAGTCAGAATCATCCCTCCTTCCTCCTTCCCCCAAGATGTGCTACAGAACTGGATCTTTCATCTGCAGAGGTTTCCACGGTATCCAAGTTATTAATTTTGCGAAAAAATTTCACTTAAGTCAATCCAGCCCAGCTCTTTTTCTCCTGGGACTCAGCCTGCAATTTCATTTGACACTACAGAGCTTTGTTCCCGCAGGGGCTGGCTGGTCGCCAGCACCAGCCCCGCCTTCAACTCCACCATCATCTCCCCCTCTCCTGCCTCTCCTTCTTCCCATCTTGTCTTGCTGGACTGAATCAGGACCCCTGGGGTCAGACACCAAAGCCCTTTCTCCTACCTGTGGTGCTCCCAGCCCAATGCCTGCCCCTCCCTCACCCCGTCCCAGCATCTCCTACAGATTTTCTGAAAGACCCCGAGAAGGAACTTACGTTTGGAAAACGCCTCATTCAAAAGCATCTTGAGTGCATTGGCAGTAATCTCAGAATCCTAGAAAGAGGAACCCAAATGCAAACCATGTCAGGCCCTGACAAGTTGTTTCAAGACAGTGAATTAATGCAGTGCTTCCTCACAGTCAGACACCGGGTCCACTGGCCCTGTGACTTTTGTTTTGTTTTTGTTTTTGCTTTTGTTTCTGAGACAGAGCCTTGCTCTGTCACCCAGGCTGGAGTGTAGTGGTGCGATCTCTACTCACTGCAACCTCCACCTCCCAGGCTCAAGCGATTCTCCTGCCTCAGCCTCCTAAGTAGCTGGGACTACAGACGCATGCCACCACGCCTGGCTAATTTTTGTATTTTTAGTAGAGACAAGAGTTTCACCATGTTGGCCAGGATGATGTCGAACTCCTGACATCATGATCCGCCCCCCTCGGCTTCCCAAAGTGCTGGGATTACAGGCATGAGTCACCGTGCCCAGTCAACACTGTGATTTTAAAAGCAAGTGACATCTTTAAAAACTCAAATTCTCCTCTTCTTTTGGGGACCCCAGCAGCCTGGCCAGAGGTGTGTTAGTGCCATGAGTGTGGTATGCAGTGTGGCAGAAGACTGCCATGCCAGGGTCCTGCTGCCTTTCACAGGGCTCTCTTGAACAGGGATAAAGTAACAGGAACAGCAATGATAGGATTGAACCAGATGTGCCAGAGCCAGTGTGGAAGATCCTTAAATCCTCACAACAGTTCCACAGCCATTTTCGAGTTAAGGAAGTCACGATTTTGTAAACTGCTGAGAACTGTATACATACAACATCATTTGTCATTTTCATGTGACGTAATTGCTTGTGGTTTGTAGCTACCAAGAGGCAGAGCTGGAACCTAAGGTTGGTTCACCCCAAAGTGCCAGCTTTCCCCACTGCACCTACAGGAATCGGTATTTCACACAGGAGCCCATCTCAAACTGGGGACAGAGATTGAGAGAATAGGATATTCTGTGTGCATCTGGGATAAACACTGAGTCAGAGAGAAGAGTCATCCCTTAACTCTCAGACGGAAGACAGATCTCAGGCAGGATGACCAATGAAATGCAGAGAAAGGGTGTTGGGCTGATGTCTGGGTCCCAGTCTGAACCCAGTCCCTTATTCATCATGTGACTTTAGCCCAGTCACTTTCCATCTTCCCATCCTCCACTAGCCAGACCCTGGCAATTCTACTGGAAATGAGAGAGGCAAGAGCTGCACAAAGCAGTGTCTCCTCTGAAGACAACTGGCTTCACCCCAGCACAGAGTGGTCAGTCCCAATAATAAGGCCTGAGGACCTGGGCCAGGCACGGTGGCTCACACCTGTAATCCCAGCACTTTGGGAGGCTGAGGGGGGTGTATCACCTGAGCTCAGGAGTTCGAGACCAGCCTGGCCAATGTGGCAAAACCCTGTCTCTACTAAAAATGCAAAAATTATCCAGGCGTGGTGGCTGGCATCTGTAGTCCCAGCTACTTGGAAGGCTGAGGCACGAGAGTCGCTTGAACCCGGAAGGCAGAGGTTGCAGTGAGCTGAGATCACACCACTGCACTCCAGCCTGGGTCACAGAGCAAGAGTCCGTCTCAAAAAAAAAAGACCTGAGGCCCCTTTAAAAAGCCTCTGGGGTTAGAAGACCACCCCCATTAGCCTGCCAGGAAAGAAATGGGATGTCGAGAGTCTACATTTGGACCTTGACCCCATCTCTCATGAGGCCTTGTACTTCAGCCAGCTCCTTAACCTCTCTGTGCAGGTCACTTTACAAGCAGAGCAAGGAGAGTGACCAATACTGCCCCATGCAGCCAGAGAGAAAAGTAAGATAAGGTGCATGAAGAACTATGCAAATATGAGCTTTTCCTTTCATCATTCTTGATGTTCTTAATAAAATATGACCCCTTGGCAGCTAAGGAAACAAGGTTTTGTTAGCAAAAATACTGGCCTATAAATCCATCTAAAACATAAATTGGCTTATCTTTGCAAAGGTTTTATTCAATAGCTATGCAAAGAAACTGTTCCCAGGTTTTATTTCCTGCGAGGGATTCTGATGTCTTTTCTTCTATTTTATCCTTAAGTCTAGAAAGTCGCCCTGAGCTTCCCTGGGGGGGTGGTGGAGACCATTGTTTTTTTCCTCTTCGGGGTCCTTTTCACACAGTTTATTATCCTCCAAAGAGCAACACGTTCACTGTATTTATGGGGCTGGTTTTGACATTTCAAGTCCTGGCTATGCTTTGACTTATGGCCCCCACCGGGTTGCTACCAAAGTGACTGCAAGCCAGGGCAGGGGAGAAGGATCGGGGGTTCTTTTTTCTCTGCTCAAGTGCCCAAGTTACATTCATATCAGGCAAAGCTTGGATTCCTCAGGCTGCTGGTCTCCCAGAGGGCAGGCAGGGCTGCAGGACAGTGACAGGGAACAGGGCTAGTCCTGCACACTAATCCCAAGCCAGGTTAGCTGAGCTGGCTTCCACTTTGACTGGGCAATCCCCACTCTGAAGCATATCGATTTGGAGAGGTTTTGCCGTCCCAGCTTTTTATTCAGAGGTTCCAATCTGACAGGGCCAATTTGCAAACAGAAAGCATTTGGCAGGACCTGGAGATCTGGCTTTTCTATTTTCTCAAGAGTCAGTCAATGCAGCAAGATAAGTGGCCTCAGTACCAATTCCCAAGCAATGTAGGAAAGGTCTTCGATCTTAAGACAGGACAGCGATAAACACAGAAGCTGGGGGCCCCTGAGATCTGAGTCTCAGCCTTTTTACTCCTAGAGACCTCAGGGAGTAAAGATTGAAGTGACCTGAGCATTCCTGAATATTCTCCTGCCCACCTGGGAAGCCGTGTTTGCCCTCCACTCACCTTCTCTGCCAGCTTCTCAAACAGGCTCTTGAACTGGCTGTCTTTCTGATCCACCTCACTGGGATGCGGCTAAAAAGAAGGACATTTGCAAAGTTAAAATGGGAATCGTCAAGGTGAATGAAAGACAAAGATTTAAAATTCATTCCTTCATCCTTTAGTATCTATGATGTACCTACTGTGTGCCAGGCTTTGGGCTAAGTAGGGGCACATGGTGGTAAACCAAGAGAAAGCCAAGGTTCTGGCCCCAGGGAGCTTACATTCCAGCAGGGATGAGCAGGGAGGCAGCGCTGGGGCCTAGCAGTTTTCTCTCTAAGTGATTTGGTGAAGTGAGCCCCACCAACCCAGAATTTCTGAATTCAGGTTACAACCGGAACCACTTTCAGAAAATGACACCGACACCAGAAAATCTTGGTGTGAATCTGTGGACTCCTAAGGAACCACTGATAATTTTCCAAGGAGTCAGAACTCCAGAAATTGCGTGAAAACTTGGAGTCATATTAAATGCATTTTTGGCTGGGCACGGCGGCTCACACCTGAAATCCTAATGCTTTGGGAGGCTGAGGCAGGCAGGTCACGTGAACCCAGGAGTTTAAGACTAGCCTGGGCAACACGGTGAAACCCCATTTCTACAAAAAATTCAAAAATTAGCTGGGTGTAGTGGCGCACACTTGTAGTCCCACCTACTTGGGGGGCTGAGGTAGGAGGGTCGCTTGAGCTCAGAAGGCTGAGGCCGCAGTGAGCCAAGACTGTACCACTGCACTCCAGCCTGGGTGACAAAATGAGACCTTGTCTCAGAAAAAAAAATTTTTCTTAGCTTTCATCAGATTCACAAAGAGCAACATGATTTCAAAAGTAGTTGAGAACATGGCCTAGTAGAAAGAGCAGAACTAGAACCCAGGAGTTCTAATAGCAGATTGGCCCGTTACTGGACACTATCTCAGGGCTCTGAACATCCATGGCCTCTACTCTAATATTGACTTAACCTGACCATTTTCATGGGGCCATTTTGGGAATCAAATGAGAGCTAATGTGAGTCAAAGTCCTTTGGAAATTACAAACCCATATATAAATGTTTCTGTCCAGAGACTTTCTGATGTGACAGTGGGCTCTGCCCAAAATAGAACAATGCCCAGTTGTCACCACAAGACAGAATGGAAAAGTGACAGCTACCCAGATGACATGAAATTTCTAGAAAGCCGGGTCAATTTCTTCCAAAATTATCATGCATTCCAAAACTACTCATGCATAAAACTAAGATGAGTACGAAAGGCCCAATATAGCTTAATGATGCTGTACTCATAAGGATAACCACTGTAGTGTTAATACTTGTCTTTGTTGAGTACTTACTACCTGTCAGGTACTTTGCATGGATTATTTCATTTAATATTCATGACTGTCCTGTGAGGTTCATCTCATTACTGTCCACACTTCACCAATGGATAAACTGGAATTTTAAATGTTACTTCATTTTAAATATTATGTAACAGGCCAAGATCACACAGCTAGTAAACAGTGAAGCCAGGATTAAACTCCAGCCTATGCGTTTCTCCACCACCCTCTGGAATGATCATCACAGAAGATGCTCTCTGCATCTGACTACTCTCAGCCTCTCTGGGGCTGTTTCCTCACGTGTAGAATGAGGATATTAACGTCTACCATGCTGTTTTACATAGAAGATGTGCTAATCCAAAAATGCATCTAGATTTTTAGAAGAAAAAATGATAAACACATCGTATCTCATCACACATCTATGATTTTAAAGTGGTTTTGTAAGGGAAAAAACAACATTATATCATTCATGTAATGCAGTATACCAAAATCTTGTGAGATGTCCATAAATTCTGGACATGGAGTAATATTCTATTATTCTGGGGAAAAAGCATAAAGTTGCATATAAAAAAACAACAAAACAGTATATGGATATGGACACACACAGGCGCAGAGCAGGCACCCCGTCACTATTGGCTATCATTGGAAACGAGGGAATTTTTGGACACTGGGAATGAGGGAAACGTGTGTACATGGTTGCAACTGTGGTTCTTCACAATTTGTTCATTCAGAAAAAGATTTACTGAACACCTGGCACATGTTGGGAACTGTTCAGAACCTGCGTCTGAATGCAATGGTGAACAAGGCATAGTTTTTGTTCTCAAGGAACTTATTATAGTAGAATTTTCTATTTGCCTGATACAATCTATATGAAAATGCTTTGCAAATGGTATGGCAGCATGGCAAAAGCAAGGAATTATTTTCTTGTTATTCATTATATCACATGTTGGGAATATCTTCACAACCCTGCTCAAAGTGAACATGGCTAAATTCCAAGAGTGTGTTTGTTCACCCTGTAATTTTTCCTTCCCTCATTCAAAGCAGGTGATTCTGCTCTTGGAATGTCCAACTGTTTGTGACTTGAAGATTTCTGCAGGGAGTAAAACAGAAGTTCCTGAAGGCAATAGCCCTTCCTGTCTCCTGTAAAGTCCTGAGTCCCCTGAGGACATTATCTGTGTATTCTGGAGTGTGTGTGTGTGTGTGTGTGTGTGTGTGTGTGTGTGGTGTGTGTGTGTGTGTGTGTGAGAGAGAGAGAGAGAGAGAGAGAGAGAGTCATAGCACAGTGGTGCCCTAAAGAGAAAAAGCAGGGTTTCCCTGAGACCAAGAAGATGTTGAAGTTTGCAGGATCTTGAGGGTATGGGAACCCTTGAAGGCTCCTTAGCCATGTCCTGGTACCTCAGCAGGGGAGGCTTGACCATTGGCCTGAGGACTCCCAGTTCACCAAAGATTCTAGGCCCCATGCTGAGCACAGAAGCCCAAGAGCTGTCAGTCATAAAGGAACCTGTGAGCTGACCACAGGGGTAACCAGTATGGACCCAGGACCAGAAGAGACTTCCTGTTGCTTGGGGACTTTAGAAAACCCCAATACCATGGGAGGTGGAGATGGGAAGTCCCAGTAGTGACTAAGATTGAACTCCTGCCAACCTGGTGCAAGGGGGGCTTAGAATCAGTTGAAGTTGATTTAGCAGAACCCTGCCCTTCCCACACAAAAAAGGAGGGAGAATAATTCTTAGCACCTGAATTCAAGCTCAGTTCCATACTCTACACTGGCAAACAGCAGCCTTTCTAATATGCCTGGGACCCATAGAAAGAGATGCCACTGTGAGCGATAAGTCCTCCTGGGAGCAGTGAGAAGGCTGAGCTGGCATCGGCAACTGAGGCGAGGGTAGGAGGGAAAATTCTGCCCAGCTCAGATCACCAAGAGTCACAAGCACAGAAAAGGCCTCTGGTGCCAGGTATTGCCACCGACTCGAGGGAGGGGCCGCTTTTGACCACTGGCTGAACTACAGTGCGCAGGGAAGCAGTCACACCAGTTCAGAAACTAACTGGAATCACTCCCCATCAGAGAAATGCAAATCAAAACCACAATGAGATACCATCTCACACCAGTTAGAATGGCAATCATTAAAAAATCAGGAAACAACAGGTGCTGGAGAGGATGTGGAGAAATAGGACTTTTACACTGTTGGTGGGACTGTAAAGTAGTTCAACCATTGTGGAAACCAGTGTGGCAATTCCTCAAGGATCTAGAACTAGAAATACCATTTGACCCAACCATCCCATTACTGGGGATATACCCAAAGGATTATAAGTCATGCTGCTGTAAAGACACATGAACACGTATGTTTATTGCAGCACTATTCACAATAGCAAAGACTTGGAATCAACCCAAATGTCCATCAGTGACAGACTGGATTAAGAAAATGTGGTACATATACACCATGGAATACTATGCAGCCATAAAAAAGGATGAGTTCTTGTCCTTTGTAGGGACAGGGATGCAGCTGGAAACCATCATTCTCAGCAAACTATCACAAGAACAGAAAACCAAATACCACATGTTCTCACTCATAGGTGGGAATTGAACAATGAGATCATTTGGACACAGGAAGGGGAACATTACACACCGGGGCCTTTTGTGGGGAGAGGGGGGGAGAGAGGGATAGCATTAGGAGATATACCTAATGTAAATGACGAGTTAATGGGTGCAGCACAACAACATGGCACATGTATACATATGTAACAAACCTGCACATTGTGCACATGTACCCTAGAACTTAAAGTATAATAATAAAAAAAAACTTTCAAAAAAAAAAGAAAAAACAGACATGGGACATGCATTTTCTATCTGATAAACTCACAATAAAAACCCCCAGGGCAAGATGGATCCATATTTGGCACCATCTCATGCATCGGCAGAAACAGGAGCCTGTAAATTTGACACATGTCAAATCACAGAATATGTCTGCCCTCACCCCCGTTCAGCTGAAGATGCCAAGCCCAGCAGCTGGGAGCACTCCGTGTGGCATCTGCAGCCAGAGACACGTCAGTGTTGGACGGAGGGGTGCAAGATGGGCCTGTGCCCCCATGTAGATGGTCCTGCCCCACCCCAGGCCCACTGGCCACAGACACAGCATGGCTCTCAGGGAGCAGCAGCACCCAACATACCCATCACCCGGCACACCCACCATCTGAGGGCAAGGACACTACATTGAAGGCACAGTGAGGGATAAAGGGAGTCAGGTGGTGAACCCACACCGCAAACCCTACATATTTCTTCCTCCAAAGTCAGCTCAGAACTATCTCCATGGGGCTTTCCCAGACTAGGCACTCCCCCAGCACCCCTCAGATTACACGTCCTCAAGTTTAGATGGGTTTTCTGGTGTGTTCTTTTCTTCATCTTTTGTGTATATTTTCATCATTTGTCCTCCAAAAGACTGGAGGTCAATCCAAGAGCAGGACACTAGATCTGTTCTCCCATGGACTTCTCTATCCTTCACAGAACAGCTTAGGCACAGTGGGTGCTCTATCTGTGGGTCCTGCTTATCAAACATGGAAGACGACGCTAAGACCTCCCCCAGGGGATAGGGATATATTACAAAGCCTGGGTTCCAGGGCTACTTCTGTCTCATCTTCATCAGGAAGAGACAGGGACTAGAAAATGTTGTGGCCCTAACTAATAAGAAGTTACTATCCTTAATACATAAATAATTCTGAGGAATCAATAAGAAACCTGGAATGACTGCTATGCAACAGTGTCAGAGTTTGGCATACAAAGAGATTGCATACCTCATGTGGGTTTCCAGCTACCACATCCCCAATTTCCCTGAAATACAAAGAAAGAAATAAACCTAACATGAGTACAAAACATACAGCTAATGGCTGGGTTCTTTGAGGAAGATTTTGGCCCTCCTGAGAGATTGGCCTCACACCCCAGACTTCATTTCCTACTAAAAACTGCATAAACAGAATCTTTAGCCAGGATTCGTCTCCCTCTCCTCCTCAACCTCCACCCCACCCTGAGTTTTTCATCAGAGACAAGAGTTTCCCAGTGCAATTGGCCCTTCAAGGATTCCAGAGTGTTCACCCTGATGGATCACTCCCAGGGACAAGAATGGTAACTGGGGTAAGGTAGGGACAGAATTCCCCAGAAGGATGATCCTGTTGACATGTCCGCTGGGGCTGAGCCAGCAAGCTCACAGTCCTTGCAGGGGTGCATAGATGTTGTGTGTGCTGTGGGGTATGTTATGTGTGTATCATATGTATGTGGTGTGTGTGAATAGTATGTATATAGTGTGTATGTGGTATGAGTGTGTGCTGTGTGACTGTGTGGAGTGTACACTGTATGTACATGGTGTGAGTGGTGTACGGTGTGTGTACTGTATGATGTGTGATGTGTGCAGTGTGTACGTATGGTGTGTGGTGTGTTTGGTGTGTGTGGTATGTAATGTGTGGTGTGCATGTGCTTGTAGTATGTGTGCTGCGTGTGTGGTATACATGTTGTGTGTGTGATGTACATGTGTGGTGTGTATGTGTAGTGTGTATAGTTTGTGTAGTATGTGATGTGTGTGATATGTAATACATAATGTTCATGTGTGTGTGGTGTGTGGTATATGTGTGTGCATGGTGTGTCCGTGGTGTGTGTATATGGCACATGTATAGTTATGTATGGGGGATGTATGTGGTATATAGTGTGCAGTGTATGACTGATGTGTAGTGTGTGTATGTGTGTGTACATGGTGTATGTGTATCATGGTATGTTGTATGTACATGGTGTGTACATGTAGTGTATACCTGGTGTGTGTGTGTTGTGTATGTGTGGGGTGTGTGTGGTATGTATGTGTGGTGTGTGTGCATGATATGTGTGGTATATATGTGTTATGTGTGAGTGGAGTATGTGTGTGGTATGTGGTATGTATATGTGTGTAGGTGGTACATGTCATGTGTATATGTGTGTGGTGTATACATAGTGTGTGTGAGTGGAGCATGTGTGTGGTGTATGTGTGTGAGTGGAGAATGTGCATGTTGTGTATGTGTTTGTGGTGTGTATATGTGGCATGTGGTGTGTATGTATGTAGTGCATGTGTGTGGTGTGTACATACATGGTGTGTGTGAGTGGAGTGTGTGTGTTGTGTATGTGTGTTGTGTGGTGTGTGTGTGACGTATGTGTGTGGTGTGTACATACATGGTGTGTGTGAGTGGAGTGTGTGTGTTGTGTATGTGTGTTGTGTGGTGTGTGTGTGACGTATGTGTGTGGTATGTGGTGCATGTTTGTGTGGCGTGTGGTGTGTATGTGTGTGGCATGTGTGTATGTGTGTGGTGTGTATGTGTATGGTGTATGTGTGTGGTGTGTATGTGTGTGATGTATGTGTGTGGTACATGGTGCATATTTGTGTGGCATGTGGTGTGTGTGTGATGTATGTGTGTGGTATGTGGTGCGTGTTTGTGTGGCGTGTGGTGTGTACATGTGTGGCATGTGTGTATGTGTGTGGTGTGTATGTGTGTGGTGTATGTGTGTGGTACATGGTGCATGTTTGTGTGTTGTGTGGTGTGTGTGTGATGTACGTGTGTGGTATGTGGTGCATGTTTGTATGGCGTGTGGTGTGTATGTGTGTGGCATGTGTGTATGTGTGTGGTGTGTATGTGTGTGGTGTATGTGTGTGTATGTGTGTATGTGTGTGGTGTATGTGTGTGTATGTGTGTGTGTGGTGTGTATATGGGGGGTGTGTGTGAGGGGAGGTGGGGGTACTCCGGTTCAGGTCCCGCTCTCAGGGCCTCACATGCTCCTTCTGCAGGGGTGGGAGCCCCAGTCCAGGCCGCTGCTGGTCTCCTGGTTCCCTTTCTCTCCTTGACCTATAGAGTGAGGTGGAGGGGTAGGAGGGGGACACCCAGCAAAGGGTCCTTTGGCCTTGTAGTTTCTTAGAGCTTTCTTCTGGAAACATGTACTGGGAACTGGGGTGGGTCCTGCACCTGCATGGGGCCACTTCCCTTTGTGGGCCCACAGACAACTCTTCCCCACCACGGAGGGAAGGAGACACACAGGGCCTGGGCCTTCTTCTCCAAGAACACTCTCAAGCAGAACTCGCCATCTTTGAAGGGCTCAAACGTGGATGGCACCACCAGGTACTCCCCAGGAGGCAGCCGGGCCCGGCCAGAGACCTCCTGCAGGTTGACATAGGTGCTGGTGCGCGCCGAGGGCTGGTAGTCCAGGAAGAAATCCCGGCCCACGTGTGCATCCATGTGACTCTCCAGCTGCACAAAACAACAGGCAGAGTCAATTTATTGCTAAATCCTGGAAGATGAGAGCCCAAGAGTCCAGCTTTATCGTGATAATTTAGGAATTATTGATTTTTACCATTGCGCTAAGAATCAGGAGGCCACGGATTCTGTTGTGAACTCACTGTATGTCAATCATCAAGTGTATTTTGAGTGCCTTCTAGGTGCCAGGCCCTGTTTGAGGCATTGATCTTGCCTTTGTGACCTTGACCTGTGGGCCTCCCCAGTTAAATGAAGGTTGAGTAGCAGGATCTCCAGTGTGCGCTCAGCTTCTGTCTGGATATTTTTCCTCTCTAATCCAATAGACTCTTTTATTCTGCAGCTGTCTCTGGAAGTGTGGCACTGACCTTCCCAGTACAGGCCCAAGGCTGGATAAAAGAGCTTAAATCCTAGTCCTCAAGCAAAAGCTGCCACAAAAACTCGCTCACCTTTGACTATCTGGGAAAACTGCTCTGCAAAGAGACTGCGATGGTCAGTCTGGAAGCCCAGGGAGGCAGCTCTAAAAGAGACAGGCAGTGGGGGCAGCCACAGCTAGGCCTAATCCGGAGTCCCCCCAGCCTCCCCAGGGCCTCGACTCTCCTCAACAGGCGATGATGCTCTCCAGGACCCACTTATTTGTTGCGGGGAGGTGGGAGGCTGTTGGTGCATGACACAGGCTAATTAGTGACTGCACAGTGCTTCCAAAACACAGGTGCCAACATTATTATTGCTGTAATTAAGCCTCCCCATAGCACTGCGTCTTTACGATCAATCTTCATCAAGATGCCTGTGACAGAGGCCAGGTGCTGATACGCTGCAAGGGCTATAACTTCTGTGTGACCTGGAGCTGAAATGTCCACCCCAGAGTGGACAGTGTTCACTCGTGGTCATCAGACCTTCTTTGGATTACAGATCTGCTAAGCAAAGAAGGAAGCAGGCCACCTGCCCCCACTACCCTAGCCAGGACTCCACATAGAGCCCCCAGGAAGTCCTCACTGACCCAGCCACTAGGGTGCCCACAGTCCTTGAGATTCTCCCTAAAAATGCTTACACTCTGGGCAGGAGAATGCTGGCGGTGTGGCCAGCGAGGACGTGACCAAGGCCTACATGTCATGAGTTAAAGGTCATTCTTGCCATACCTGATGGTAGCAAAGGGAGGAGACAGGGCACTAGCAGGAGAAAGCACTCAGGAGAGTTGAAGTAGGGAAGCTATTCTAATTTGGCTTGGGTTGGGAAGGGGGCAAACTGAGTTCCAGCAAGAATCCAGGGTGGAGCAGGTTAGAGAAGTCCTATTTGGGAGGCCAGAGTGGGGACTGAAGAACACTGAGGCAAGATCTGGGTAAGACTCTGTCCTACCAGGGACCCCAAGTAAGCAGGTGCCACAAGGTCCCTGGCCCCCACATCTGCCCTTGACATAGCACAGTTCAAAATGACAGGATGGAAGTTGGGCAGGCTTAACTAAGGGTGGTTCTCAGTGTGGGGTCAGGATCAACAGCAGCACCCCAGGGTAACTTGTTAGAATGCAAATTCTCAGGCCCCACCCTAGACTGAAAGAATCAGAAACTCCAGGAGCGGGACCCAAAAATCTGTGCTTTAAAAAGCATTCTAGGGGATTCAGAAACACATCCTAAGTTTGACAACTGTTGTCCTGAAGGCCCCCTGGCACTTGCAGAGCACAGGATCCAGGGTAACACATTGAGGGCACTGTGAGGTGCTACTGGAGAAAGCTCCATTGTGTGTGTACGTCACCTCTCACTCATAGAAATGGGGCATTTCTGATGGGAACCACCATCACCCAGACTTAACTCAGCTTTGGTTTTAATTATTTTCTGGTACTAGGGCTCAACTCCTAGCAGGAGGCTGGACCAAATGGAGCACTAGCTGAAACAGGGAAGAGGTGAAAGCACCTCTCCATAAGACATAACCATCAGTGTGCCATATCAGTTTACTGTTGCCTTGGCAACATCCAGAAGTTACTGCCCCTTTCCATGGCAACAACCTGACAACCCAGATGTTAACACTCTTTTTCTAGAAATTTCTGCATAATCTGCCCCTTAATTTGCATATAATTAAAAGTTGGTATGAGTGTGGAACTGCCTGTCAGCTGCTACTCTGGGCTCACTGGCTATGAGGTAGCCCTGCTCTGCAAGGACCTCTGCTGCTGCTCTACCCTGCCACTTCAATAAAAGTTGCTGTCTAACACCACTGGCTGGTCCTTGAAATTTTTCCTGGGTGAAGCCAAGAACCCTCCCAGGCTAAGCCCCAATTTGAGGGCTCACCTGTCCTGCATCAGTAAGAAGTATTTGCTCTAAACCATTCACTTGCTTGTCTGTTCCCTCCGTAATCAATAACATGCACTTTGTGAGTCAAGGGCAGGTGGACCAGTAATCTGCAGCCTTGGACCAAGGCGTACACTAGACCTGATGAATTGAGCCTTGTTGGCACATGCTTCATGGCTAGCCAAGCTTGAAAATCCAGAAGAACTGGGGTAAAGCTGCAGCAGGGTGGATACACCTCTACCTAATTAGTGCAACTGACTCCAGCAGGAGGAAGCCCAGAAAGAACACTGGTTCTCAACCTTGGCTGCCCATTGGAATCACGTTGTTCAGACCAGCAGGGGTATGGGGGAAAAGGTCACCACTGTTCCTTCTATGAGGGCCTGACAGATGGGACTTGCAGTGGTCCTCACCCACTCTCAGAGCTACCAGCCTACTCATGTGGTTTGATTCATGACTGGATCATGTAAGAGCTGTGGAACAACCAGTTTCTATCACAGGAAACAGATGCTGCCGGCTGCCTATCCTGAAGGCAGCCAAACTATTTCTCACCAAAGGAAGGAATTTCTATCAGCACTCACACACCTCCTTGGGAACCTGTGGGGCAGAAGAAAAGAGCAGGTCACCTGAGAGCTCCAAGGTCCTCCTTCTGCTCCTTTTCCTCCCTTCCTATGTCTTGCAGACAGACTGTGCAGTCCTGGGGCCACTGAGGAAGACGTTTGTGCTAAAGTGAGAAGCCAGTCAGCATTTCTGAAACTGGAACATTATTGATGAATTTCAAGGCCATCTATAAACAGGATCCTAGAAATCTGGTGGGGGCCCACCAGATTTCTAAGTTCTACTTTCATACTTTTCTAGTTGTAGAATCTACCAAGATCTCAAATTCTTCAAGAGTAATAGCCTTCGGCTTTCAATGAGAGCTAATCTCTTCTTATAGACCTACAGACCTAGAGTCCAAGATCAAGAGCTTGACCAGAGAGAGAGAATCTCAGTTAACCTGAGCCATAGTTTATTCTGCCCTTGGCTGTGGTGAAATGGGTCAAGAATAGGCACGTGACCCAAGCTTAGCCCATCAGAGACTTACTTCTCTGGGATTTCTGAATCAGAACTAACAGAAGGGGCTCCTTTCTTAATGCTAGTGATATTAAGGAATGAAGAAATCTAGACTAGCACAATGTCATCAACACTAGGGAGGAGATGTCAAGAGAAATAATCCTGGTAGTATCTAAGTCCCTTGTCCCAAGCCTCCATCTCCTTCCCTTGCTTCGGTTTCATGAGCTGGTATATTCTTTTCACTACCCTAGCTCAAGTTAGGCTCTATTTTATGCAACTGGAAGTGTTGACTCCCACAAGAGAGTAGCTCTCAGATCCAGAGTAGGAGCTTCCCCATGCCTGGGGTTCCTATGCCAGGCTAGAGAAGAGGATTCAGACCCCCCAATTTGTCCCTTTCCACTCTTTGTCCCTGACACATAGGCCCTTTTGACCAGAAGACCATTATAACCATTGTTTGTGACTTAGGTCTATGGTCAACTGCCTATAACTCTGAGAAACAACAATATTAGGGAAAATGCTAGCACGCTCACTTCTGGAGCCCCCTGTGTCATTGGCAGCAGAAGCAGAAGAGTCCAGGGTCATAGTCATTCCTCTAATTTTGAATGTAAAACCAAAATCACCCATGCAGAGGCCTCACAAGTATCTTCCTCTTGGCTCCTGGCCTTTACACACCCTTGGCAGGGGCTTTCCTAACCCCTTGGGCCATCTTTTCACAAACAACTTGACCACCTCTGCTGCCATCAATATGCTCCAGATTCACCCTGCCAAGAATCACCCAACAGGAACTGAGCCAGGCAGGTGGGGCCTCTTGGTGGCACAAATCCAGAGCAACAAGGTAAGGAAGCAGGCCTTAGCCACTGCCCACGGGTGGATGGAAAGAAACAGTCATCTTTGAAATGCAGGATCCTGACTGCAAATGACAGACTGGCCTGGCATCACTGCAGGAAGATAAAGGGGAGAGAGAGGAGGCCAGACAAGGAGGTCTCTTTAGCCTTTGGAGGCACCTGGCTGCTTCTCAGTCAGCAGCAGGTTTTCATCCTCAATCCAAACTCCAGTTAAAGCAAGAGGAGAGAAATACAGGAATAAGAATATGGCACCCACTCCCTGCAACCCCAGCTACTCCCTATAACCCCAGCTACTCCTGATACCCTCTTAACCTGACTTTTAAACTGTTTTCACTTACGGATGTCATGCTCTAAATTATATGCCTGTGGCCAGATGTAGAAGGACCACAGATCACATACACTGGAATATTTTTTAAGCAGCTGTAATTTGATGACTAAAAAACTGATATGCTTTATATATTATTTACGAGTGCAAATGTCATGCCACACAAAGCTATTTCAGTCCGTTTGAAAGAATGCTTTGCTGGTCTGGTTATATAAGGTCGGCCTGGCCGAGTGTGGTGGCTCACGCCTGTAATTCCAGCACTTTGGGAGGCCGAAGAGGGTGGATCATCTGAGGTCAGGAGTTTGAGACCGGCCTGGCCAACAGGGGTGAAACCCCATTTCTACTAAAAATACAAAAATCAGCCAGATGTGGTGGCATGCACCTGTAATCCCAGCCACTCAAGAGGCTGAGGCAGGACAATTGCTTGAACCTGGGAGATGGAGGTGGCAGTGAGCCGAGTTCACAACACTACACTCCAGCCTGGGCAACACAGTGAGACTCCATCTCAAAAAAAAAAAAAAAGGTAGACCTGATGGATGAAGAACTGAGTAGCCCACCCTGCATCCATGCCCACCTACTATCGACTCTCCAAAACCATCATTTAACTTTCACACTGTCAAGAAATATCCTTTTGGCTGGAATGTTCTCCCTTGAAATCCAGCTCATCTTTCAAGGTTCTCATCAAAATCTCCTCCTCCATGAAGCTGAGGTGACCCCAGCCCATTGTGTCTGGTCCCCATCACAGCAGATCTGCCCTGCTCTGTTGCCAGTGGAGTGTGCATTTGACTTTCCACTTCAGATTGCAAGCACCTTGAGGACAGTAACTATGTGATATTCCTCCATGTCCTCAGCTTATAGTACAGCACCAGCACATAGTAGATGCTCATTAAAGTTTATTGACGTGATGTGCATACACTAAGTGCCTAAACAGGTTTTTATCTCTTCAAACAGAGTCTGGCTTTGTGCTACTAACATTCTAGGTGGAGATGAAAGAGCTAAGCTGGAGGAGAATTGGAGCTTATTTATTTGCAATTCCTTTCTCCTGCCATCACTTAGCAATTATTTTCCAACTCCCATTCCTCAACATAAAATACACTCGCGTGCCCGTGCATGTGCACACATACACATATACACCCTAAACGCTAAAGCCCTAAATTCCAGAATATGAGAAATAAAGGGTGGGGTGCAGACAGGATCTTGACAATTGCACTATTTCCTTACTGGTTTCTTATTACAATTTTTTTTCATACATTAATTTATACTGAGATATTGGGCCTCCAGTCAGCTCTTGGTCTTCCTGATTAGAATTGTATTTTTCCCAAGAAATTCTTTTAACAAAATTGTTTTAAAAAACAACCACCATAAGTCCCGCTGGAATTTGTTAAAAGGAGTCTTTGCCTGTATAAAAAAGTGGATTCCAATTTATTTCTGGCTAGACTTGTCAAGACACAAAGGTCTTACTTTAATATATCTGTGAGGCTGTTAAGTCTGTAGAGGGGTGGCTGCCAGGAAAACTGGCACGTTAGCCAGGGACTGCAGCGTGAGCCCAGAGTCAGCTGTATTCCAGACTCCAGAGACACCAGAACTGAAAACGGGCACGTGGTTTCCATCACCCCAGCTCATGCTCTGTGTGCTCCAAGTGTCTCAAGGCCTCCCAGGGAATAGTTGTCTTTGGCTCCCATATCCAGCCTCCTTCCCTGACTCAGTGATGCCCCTCATCCTCCTTGTGCCACCTCAAGTGCCTTATGCCCCCATGTTCTTGGCTCTTGTCCCTGGGGAAGCCTGTACTTGGAAAAGAGTCCAATGAACACCTGTACACTGAGCCTTCAATGACAGGCAAAGGTTAACGTGTCACACATCTCGGTGTTAACAGCAGAGACTTAAGCCATAGGAATGAATCTCTAATTGTGGAATTCAGGCCTCAGTAAGGCCACTGGGATTGTTATATAGGGGAGCAAGGGCACTTCTCGATTAGGAATACTCCAGCAATAAGAAAGATGTGCTACAATGACTGGCCAAGATATTCAGCCCCAAAACATAAAGTGTGTAATGAAGGACAAATCCAGCACAGCAGTACCTGGTAGACAGCATAGCCGATGCTAAGCATGCCCTGTCCTATCCTCTTCCGTTGCCTGCGATTTTTCTGCATCAGACCCAGCAGCACTGTACAGCAGGGTTCTCCGATGCTCTCCTCCTGGTCTTCATCCACTTCATCCAAATGGATTTTGAACTGAGGATTGGTCCAGTAAGTGGCTGGAAGTCACCCAGGTGATGGTGGTTCTCCATGTAGCGGGTGAGGAGATGAAGAAGAATAAAGTAAAAGGAAGAACCTTGATCATCCTAATGAATGCACAGCTCTGTCCAAACTGTGCCTAGTAAGCGGGCCTCAGAAAGTGTTCTTTACAAGGTGGTCAGGAATTTCCTCCTACCTCCCTACACATCCACACACACAGACATATCCCATCGCAATTGGAAATGTATGCTTGTCCATTTGATCAACCAGGAGCCCAGAAGCGCTTGACTGGGAATATTCAGGATCCCGTGATCCGAGGGCCACACTGGGCAGCACTGCCTCCAAGTCTTCCTGGGGAAAGACTTAACATCACCTTGCTCTCAGCACTTGACCTGTGAAGGCAAACCCACCTTCTGGAGGAAGGGAGATCTCTGGGTAAAAACCATGTCCCCAGGACAGAAGAGGAGAAAGTCCCAGAAGAGACTAGCTACGAAAGAGGTCTCCGCCTGACACTATAAAGACAACTGCTCTTGCCATCTGATTGATACCTATTCTCCCTCTGAGAGGGCCCCAGCTGCAGAGCACAGCCGGCAGCACCCCTGAGAACTACTCTGCTGTCCATCACCCCAGGGGCCTTACAGGATGGCTTCAGTGTCGCAGCCTACTGATGAGACACACTTTCTTCAAGAGAAAGTCATTTAATAATGCATGAGGAATCACAATTGGCAGTTAAGAAGCAGTCCTGCCACACCACCTATGGATATTGAAAAAGACTCCCTCATTTCAAAGATGGCTTTTTAAAAATCTCTCAGAATAGTAAGTACACAAGCCAAGCCACAGAGAGGTTAAAAGGATCATCCAAGGACACGCAGCAAGTCTATGACAGAGTCCAGTGGCAGAGCATAATTGCAGAAGACATGCCTGACAGGTGTCTCCACTCTAGGGCCTCAACAATTTCAATAGCCATGTGCCCTGGAGGAAAAAAGAAGTGGAAGGGCATGGGATTTTTCTTTACATCCTTTAAAGAAGAGTCTAACTTGAAAAATAACAAGGCATTCACAGGTGACCAAGAGCCATTGATTATCACTTTTCTTTACAGTAGGATTTCTTATTCAATTCCACCTTCCCAGAATTCCCACTTCCAGGTTTGTTTGTTTGTTTGATTGATTGATTGATTTTAGGGCTCAAGTGTATGGATTTTAAAGTCAGATATCTGTGGATTCCAGAGGAGACAGAAAAAATTCCGTAATCACCTATACTTCCATCACTACCAAAGGGCAGGAACTATCCATGTCTTCCTGACAGCTAGTTGACGGCAAGGATGGGATTGTGATTTGGTGTTTGCAGATACCTAGGGCACCCCTTATGGTTCTGAGCTCCGAAAATGATCCATGCAAATCTCCTACACATTTTCTAAGAGCTTGCTAATGGTGAGCAGATTTTAATTTCTCCCAAATGCAACATTACTGCAATCCATACATTTTTTGTTTACTCCTTAACAGTATTGGAGGAAGAGAATGGGCCGTAAAACAATGCATCCCGTTTATATAATGCTACACAGTTTACAAAGTGCTTTCCTACACATTGTGTTCCAAGGCTCACAGTGACCCAGTAAGGTTCAAAGATCGAACTCCATCTGGAGGATTAGGAAACTGAAGCTCAGAAGAGGGAAATGCCCTTCCCAAGGGTCTAAATCAAACAAGGGCAGGACGTGGACCCCTTTCCTTCCTCTCTGTTCAGCACTCTGGTCACAGCTGCCTGAACTGGGAGCTTTGGGTTGGATGGGTGATGAAAGAAGAGAGAACTTGTCAAGACCCAGCATTGCACCCAGGTGGGGTTTTATTCTAATGTTGCTTCACTAGCACTGAGCACAGCCCTGCAGTGAGCTCTGTTCAAGAGAAAAAAGTGACTGGCCCTGCCTCATGTGCTTACAGTCTAAGTCAATAAACACATCAACAGCAAACCAGGCAGGGAGCATGGGGAGCAGGAGGTGAAAAGTAGAGAGAGCAGGATTTGCTTTTCTTCATTTCTCCTTAGAGATGTGGGGCTGTTTTCCCGAGTTTCTTCATCAGGTGCTGCCTCAGCTGATTCAACCTAGGAGGAGCCTACACAGGGGACACTTTAGTGATCTTCTGTGAGCCAGGAAAGCTTCCCACCTTTCATCAAGTGAGGACCCAGGGTTAGTGCGGAGGCCATGCAACCTGCCTATACTATCACCATGCTATCTCCACCAGGGACTGAGTCCCCATGACATGCATGCCCTGTGTGTGGCCACCACGGACTGTCTTTGCCCTCCACCTCCAACTCAGGCACAAACACACAGTGAAACAGCAGCTCTAATGGATGCAGTCTATTGAAACAGCAGATGTTGTACCCGTGTTCCCCTAGCACACCATCAGCCACTCTGTCCCAGAGCTCAGCGGGATGACTGTTAGCCAGCTGGGTTGGGGGAGTGGGGAGGAAGGGGCAAAAACCCAAAGGAAGAACAGGAGGCCTTAGCATAAGGTGCTAAGAGCAGGGTTAGTGTGGAAAGCATGTCCTTTGGGGGAGGGGAGGGTGGGCGAAGCAGGGATGGTTTGAACACACAGTTCAGGCTGCAGCTGAGTGGCTGCAGAGCCACTGCCCACCCTCACAACCCTGGCCCCCAAGCCCTAGGGAGAAGCAGGACCTCCAGAGGGTGCCCAGAAGTCAAAGAACAAAGTCCAAAGGCCTTATCCAAAGATTAACATATGGGGCTGTGCACGGTGGCTCACAACTGTAATCCCAGAACATTGGGAGGCCAAAGTTGGTGGATCACTTGAGCCTAGGAGTTCGAGACCAGCCTGGGCAACATGGTGAGACCCCGTCTCTACAAAAATTTGTTTAAAAATTAGACAGGCCTGGTGGTGTGTGCCTGTGGTCCCAGCTACTGAGGAGACTGAGTTGAGAGGATCACTTGAGCCTGGGAGGCAGAGGTTGTGATGAGCAGAAATCGCACCACTGCACTCCAACCCGGGCAACAGAGCAAGGCCCTGTCTCAAAAAAACACACAAAATACCAACAAAAAATTATATAAAGTGACCCAGTTCAAGGAGGATAAGCTGGAGGAGGTTGGGCCGAGGCAGCCCTTCACCTTACCTGGGTAGTTCTGGCAGCCCCCAGCTGTGGAGCTCCGGATCCAGCGGCCATTGAACAGGACCAGGTTCCATTTGTGCACCTCCTCACTACTCAGAGAGTCCGGGGACAGGTTGCAGATCTCCAACCGAGAGAATTGCCTCACGAAATCTGAAAATGACATCCTGGGGGCAGAGGCACCAGAGGGCTCTCAGTGAAGAGGGCTGGGTTGTGATTAAAGGCACGCATACCGGGCACGGGAAGGAGCCGTGGCACAGGCCCTAGAGGCCGTGGGCTAGCATAATCTTTCCTGCAGCACACTGATACAAACACGCAGAGATGACAATCCACATTCTTCACTAGTGCTAGCTTCTTGGCTCTTATAGGGAGCCCCCCTCACGTATCTTAAAAGCCAAGCAAAGGATCTGAACTGTAAACTGCAAAAGACCCCAGGAGGTCATCTCGACAAAGCCTCTGCCTCTAGATTGGGTTAAGTCTAAGCTCACATGAGGTTTATTTTTGTTTAATTCAGAGTGATGTATAGTTAAGCTGTACCATATTCAAGGAGTATCCTTATTATCTTCCTTAGTTCACTAGCAAAGGAAGTTATCCCATATTGATGGTAGGTAAATCTTAGCTTAAACAGATAGAAGCAGTGCTCTCAGTTCATTAGAGAGATAGTAGAACTGAGAAAGACAGGCTGATAGGTAAGCCAGGCTGAGGGCCCAGATATCACGGTTTCAGAGCTTTAGATGTGCTGGTATAGAGGTGGAATTTTACCAGGACAAAAGGAGGAGAAGAATGAATTCATCATGGTCAGGAACCATGTTGCCTTCCTGGAAGACCTAGAGACTGGCTGCACCCACATCAGAACAGAAAATGGACCTATCACCAATGGGACAGCGCTTCAGCAGAAAACTCACCAGAATTCTCCATCCTCAACTTTCTTGTCCAGTTCTTCCTTCCGCCGGGGGTCTATGTGGTTCCACTCTGGTGCACTGAGGGGAAAACAAGCAGAGGTGGTCGCTTCTGAGGGGTTCTACACACAGGGCAAGCTGTTTACTGCACCCAAACTTCCCCCCTAAGAGCCAGAAACAAAATACCAAAAGCACCACATGCAGACAGAAAGGCAGGATGGACAGTGCGGAGTGAGCTCACTGTCTAGGGAAGGGACACAGACCCAGGACATGGACTCCACGGGCACTAGCAGGGTGGCCTTGGACATGCGACAGGAACATTAGGGCTCAAACATTATTCTCTAATTTTTACTCTCCAGGCACATTTGACATTTCTAATTAAGACTCCCAGGCCCCTGTTCTCAGGAATGGGGAGGCACAGGAGAGGACATGGATGAGTTCTTGTCACTAGAAAGGCAGGCATTCCAGTACCCATTAGTCACTTGTCACTCTGGCTTATCCAGCAGTCTGGGGTGAATATGCTGACAGAGTCTAACCGGCTCTGGGGACATGGACTTGGTTCACTTCCTTCCACCTGCAAGAATGATCATCCAGCCCAGTTTTACGGCAATTTCCCAGAAGTAATGTCAACCCGTGAGACCTCCTGCTGGTGGCCTTTCAAGGGAAATATCCATGCACTTTGTTCGAACGCCATCTCCAGCTTCCTGACCTTTACAAAGTTAGGTTTTCCTGAAATAGGTATGTGACATCTAAGTAACAGAGCAGCAGCAAGATCCATCTTAAAAAATAAAAATAAAAATAAAAAAATCCCTGCTTGAATACCTTCGGCAAAACCTAAGCACCTTCTCTCCCCAGCATAAAGCTGTGGCACAATCCAGCCCAGCCTCTCCCTCCAAGCTAGGCTTTAAGGCCCTGGGGGTCAGCAGGACAGTTCCCAGGGCCTCTTCAATTCATTGAAACATTAATTTGATTAAAATCAAATCTCAGAATGTGCTTGTTATAAACAAAGATTAGGGCAGGAGTTGGAAAATTCTAGATCTGACCTACTGCTCCAATTGGTTTTTGGTTTTTTTTTTTTTAACTTTTTTTTTTTTTAAAGTAAAATCTCACTAATCCCTGGGCTGAGCTTAGAGATGTCGCCTTAGAGATTCAGCACCCTCCTTCTCCAACAGCTGATATATGTAACTATCCCAGGTTGCATCGCCAGCTGGTGGGGCCTCCAGGCCTTGACAGTCACCACCTCCCACCTGCCAGGCAGCAGGTGCTCAGGGAAAGGAGAGAAAGTCAAACAAGCCCTTTGGACAGCTCGGTAAGTGACTTTTGGTAAGAATGACCCAAATTCAGGGTTTCAATTTCACATAGCCCTGTCATCCTTTTAGGGAAGTTGGCAGAACGGAGGTTTTGGGTTTTGCTCAAACTTAGGCAGTGGAATGAAAAATCCTTCCTACAGGAGGCTCATGTGCGGCCCTAGAGACACGTGTTTCTTCATGACACAACCCTGAAGGGAGTTACTACCCCTCTGTGCAGTCATGACCAGTCATGATGCTGTGGTTAAATGTGGCGATGCCCTTCGAGAGCCCTGGTGGCATAACAGAGTACCGACAGCACTTGAGGATTAAGGATATATTAGAAGGGGGCATTATTGTGACCAATTTCATTTCTGATGGTTCTTTGTCCATGAGACTGGCTAATTATTATTATTATTATTATCATTATTTAAACGGAGTCTCGCTCTGTTGCCCAGGCTGGAGTGCAGTGGCACAATCTCAGCTCACTGCAACCTCCACCTCCTTGGTTCAAGTGACTTCCAGCTAATTTTTGTACTTTTAGTAGAGACAGAGTTTCACCATGTTGGTCAGGCTGGTCTCGAACTCCTGAGCTCAAGTGATCCACCTGCCTAGGCCTCCCAAAGTGTTAGGATTACAGGCGTGAGCCACTGTACCCGGCCGAGACTGGCTAATTCTAATTCCTTCTCCACACTAACCTGCTTCCCCCAGGCCAGCTGTGCTTACTGGACAGAAACCATCCTATGCTTTCCATCCTCCTGCATCATGGGGGCATAGATTCCAGGGCACAGCTGTCCTGGGACATCACCACCTCTGACCGACTCAGCAAAGAGGCCTGCCCAAGAGGAGTCTCTCCAGTCAGTGATGAAACCTGCACAGGGCAGGAGCGAGTGCCGCTGCCTCATTCATCACTGCTGCCAGGGCCCAGGGCTCCTAGGGTCAAATTTCATTTTCTCAGCATCCTTGTTTCTTCTTGGTGCTGAGGGGTTTGGCCTTTGTCAGAGTGTCCAGTGTTTGTGGGGTGGAAAGAAACAGACTGTGAGTGATCGATTTGACCTTTGGGCCAGCACGGTGTGTCAGGTAAAAAAACACAAAAACCTTTCAGCGCGAAGCAAAATTCCGCAGAGCCACCAAACTTTCAAATGCCAAAGCAGAAAGCCAGAATCGAAGACTACAGCCCAGTGGTTTTTATTTTGCTTTCCTCAGCCTGGATCCATTTAATACTCTTTGCTGAACACACTGTGTGATCTGCAGACAGGACGTGCTGATGAACTCACTGTGACATCGATATCATAATTGTGTGTTTTACACAACACCCTTCCGCAGAGGGAGAGAGGATTGCAGAAGCAGGGGAAAAACCTACTCATCGCTCCAGGCTCCCGACCACTCCACTTCACCCCATGGATTCCTGAGTCTGATCAGCTTCTCTGGATGGTCCTGGAAATCCACCTGCAAATTCCACACAGAAAAGCAGCTGAATTACTATGTTCCTGTTGCCTTGCAGGCATGTCTGCACCTGAGAGGATCTGCATTAAATTGTTCAAATGTTCCTAAAGGACCACACTTTTATTTTCCCTTAACGCATCTTTTCAGGCTTGAGCCAAGTAATCTGTTTTTCATAATTTGTTTGAATAAATGAAGAGTGAGTCTAACCCAAAAACAAGCTTATGTCTGCTTTAACTCAGATTTAGATTTTATAGTTGACTAAGATTGACTGAGCTCTTAATACATGAGGCCTAATGATAACAAACGCCCTCCCAACAAACACCAAAGCATGGCAGTTAACATTTATTGAGCAGGTACTATAGATGAGGTGTTGTGCTAAGCATTTAAGATGCGTTATTGCCTCATTTAACACTCATGACAATCCTGAGAAGATAAAGAATTATCTTCATTTCATAGCTCAAAAATCTGAGGCTTAAAGAAGTTATGTTATCCAAGATCATCTAGTTAGTAAGTGGTGAGCGCAGGCTGGGAACCCAGGCAGTCTGTCTCCAAAGCCCACACTCCTAAATCCACATATACTGCTTTCGCCTATTTATTGAACACTCAAGCATAAGCCCCTTGCGCCCTGCACACACACCTGCATTCCCATGTGCACACACCAACTGCATAAGCTGTAAGGTCCTCATTGTCTTCATTTCCTGTGTATCCCCCAACTCACCTAGCCCAATGTTTACATGTATATGTTCAATTCCCGTTTATGAGATTAACTTCATTAAAGAGTGCATTTGGGTCAGGCGCAGTGGCTCACGCCTGTTATCCCAGCACTTTGGGAGGCTGAAGCAGCACATTACGAGGTCAGGAGACTGAGACCATTCTAGTCAACATGGTGAAACCCCGTTGCTACTAAAAATACAAAAAGAAATTAGCTGGGTGTGGTAGTGCGTGCCTGTAATCCCAGCTACTCAGGAGGCTGAGGCAGGAGAATCACTTGAACCAGGGAGTCGGAGGTTGCAGTGAGCCAAGATTGTGCCACTGCACTCCAGCCTGGCGACAGAGCGAGACTCCATCTAAAAAAAAAAAAAAAATGCATATTTATGAAACACAAACACATGTAAAGAACATATATTTCATTTAACACTATTTATTTATTCATTTTTGAGACAAGGCCTCTCTCTGCCACCTAGGCAGGAGTGAAGTGGTGCGATCACTGCAGGCTCAACCACCCGGGCTCAAGCGATCCTTTCACCTCAACCTCCTGAGTAGTTGGAACTACAGGCACGCCCTACCATGCCTGGCCTATTTCACTTAAATAAATAATAAGAAGTGGGACATTCACTGCATTTCCCTTTCTGCCTTGGCCATTGGGAAGCCCAGAGCAAAATTAATTTCTCAATTATAGCACTGCCTGCAGCCTGGATTGATGTATTTTACTGTACTTGTATGGTTTTATTGTGTCTATTCTTTTAATGGTAAACCATCAGCTGGGCATGGTGGCTCACACCTGTAATTTCAGCACTTCGGGAAGCCAAGGCAGGAGGATTGCTTGAACCTAGGAGTTCAAGACCAGCCTGGGCAACATAAAGAGATGGTGCCTCTATGAAAATTTTTAAAAATTGATAATTAGCCAGGCGTGATAGCACTTGCCTGTAGTCCCAGCTACTTGGGGGACTGAAGCAGGAGGGTCACTTGAGCCCAGGAGGTCGAGGCTGAGCCAAGATCATGCAACTGCAGTCCAACCCAGGCAAAGTAGCAAGACCCTATCTCTAAATAAATACATAAATAAATAAATAAAATAATTGTAAGCCACCTTAAATCCTTTTTGAAAGAAGACACAATGTAGAAAATAAAAATAATGAATAGTATAGCCCACGTTTTTTCCTTGGGTTGGAGAGTAAGGAATACTTGCTTGCCTTTCCACGACTCTACTCCACCCTAAAAGCTGGGACTACTGCCCCTTTTCCCATTTAGGGATTCTGTGAGTTCCCACTGTTTTGCCCACACAAACATATTTTTTCGAATGTCTGTAGAATCTAATTGAAAATCTCTACAGCTTTCCTGGCCTTATCTAAGGAGAGGGCTTGCATTTAGTTAAAACCTATTGAGCAAAAGCTCAAAGAGGTTACGTTGTCCATCTTCAAGTGAGTAAAAGTCAGAAGAGCCTTTATTTATTTTCTATGTTTTAGGGAAAAAAATTACTTTTTTATAGCGATGAGGTCTTACTATGTTGCCCAGGAATGGCCTTGAACTCCTGGTCTCAAGTAATCTTCCCACTTCAGACTCCCAAAGTGCTGGGATTACAGGTATGAGCCACCACACCTGGCCAGAAGAGCTGTTCTAATGAGCAAGAGCTAATGCACATCTGTGGTATCGGGGTTCTGCACAGGTGGAGTGCACTCCAACATGACAGTGAAGCTCAAAAGCCAATTCTGAACCTTCTAGTAGTAATCACCTCTTTCTTCCTGCCGGGATGGCTTGGATTCATGGAAATATTATCACATGTTACCGTCCCCCTACACACACAATTTTACCTCTTCAACTCCAGTGACAGAGTATGCGTGACTCTTAACCAGCTTCTGGCTGGTGATGGCTTCTGCTTCAGCTGCACTGGAGACCTGGGTAGAGGAGAAAGTTCATTCAGAGTGGCTGACCCTTACCGCGCAGTGGCTGGCCATAGAATGCTTTCCAAGGACACACTACACAGCCACTGGGGGCTTCAGTGTGGGACTAGGGGTGCAGGAGTGGCAATGAACCTCAGGTAAATAGAGTCATCTCCAACCAGACTCCCTCTTTAATTAGGCCTGCAGTTCCGGACCAGTGCAGGTGCCTGCCAAGCCTGGAAGACAAGTTACCAGCCTTCAAAATGCCACCAAGAAACTGGGAAGTCATTTATTCTCTGAGAGTGACCCCCAGCTGCCTGAAGAAGGCTAATTCTCCATGCTGATGGCTCTGGACAGGTCCCAGTGCTCCAAGGTTCTCCCTGAGCGGACTCCTCATTATCCTTCCCATTTCCTCAGCACGCTCTCTCCCATGCCCCGTGCCACCCCTCCACCAAAAACACACGTCTCCTGCTGGGGTTTGCAGAGAGAGGAAAAAAGGAGGATCTTCTCACTTTGTCTTTCACATTTCTAAAATCACCAGGTAAGGACAAGAGAGGAAGACAGAGCAGCCAGAAGGCAGCTGGTCACAAGAGTCTGAGGTGGTGACAGGACCTCAGGGCTGGGGGCCTCCAGCCTCTGGTTTCCACAGCCACCTTGGAAATCCACACAGCTCAGCCTGGTGTCCGGCCACAGCCTCTGGTTTCAGAACTTCTCTTTTCTTCAGGGATCTCAAGATCCATCAGGTATCATCAAGCATCACATTTGTTTTCCAAAACCTCAAGATTATTTAGCAAAAAGGACGTAGCAAACGGGTGGCCGAGGATCCAGGGATCCTAAACTATGTTCTTAGGGCCAGTCCAGCAGTACTGAAGGGGCTCTAACAGCGAGAGGGAAATTGGGACTCCTGCAATGCAACTAACCCCAGTTCCTACCTACTAATTAGGTCTTCACCAGCCCCACATGTGCAGGCCTATGTGTCACCAGACTTGCCCACTAAGCCCCAGACTCTGCTCTGACCCAAAGCCTTCCTATGTCTCTTTCCCGCTGTCTCGTCCCTTCCCTACCACACAAGGGGTGGAGGTGGTGGGGAGATGGGGCAGTACAGAAGCCATATGCCTCACATCAATGGAGCAGCCCAGCAGAGACCCCGCACGGAGGGCCTTCCTGATGATCTGATATAGATTGGCTGGTGGTTTCTTCAGGTCATAAAACTCAGAGATGCCACCTGTGAAATCCTCAAACCCCTCCACTGTGGAACCTCCAGAGAGAGCCTCATAACAACCATTGAGCCTATTGGAAAAGAAAGAACACATGCCCCATTAGCACCCCCAGCAAGGAGACCCAGGGATTGGGGACCGGGACAGTGCTAGGACGTACTGTGGCCTGGAAGATAAAAGAGGGCTCTTTGCCAATTTTGCCTACGGGCCAGGAAGGTGCTTAGGCCACTGTTTCGTGTGCCCAGCTCAGCACTTCACTAGGAACTGACCTCAGCCAACCTCTCTCCAGCCACCCTCTCCTTTACAAAGCCAAGGGCAATCCCTCCAGAGCTGGCCCCAGCTACTTGGGTTTCTGGGGCTGGGGCCACAGATGGGGAGGAGAACTTTCTCTCAAGGCTGAGAGGCATCTGCTGAGGCTTACTGGGAAATAGGACTAGAAAGGAAGTGGGGTTGCAGAAAAGGGTGTCAGTAAACAAATGTAATTAAAAGAACCCCAAAGAAGGTTTTGAACATCAAACACCGGTGAGAAGAAGAACTCCTGAGGAAAGAGCAGACACTTTGTTGAGTTTGCTATCTAGTACATTTGTTTCATTATTCTTCATCATTCTTTCAAACATTTACATTGCCCCAGGAATCTACCTTGGGATTTGAAAGAGGAAAAGCTCAGGCCCAGAGGGGCAGAGAGGCTCGCCCCACCACATACACATTCACCGGAGGCAGAGCTGAGATGCTAAACTCCCCGCCCAGATTTCTGTTTCTCTTAGTTACTGAAAAGTGCTCTCTCTCCAGCTCATGGGGGTCTGGATGCTGGGAAAGACGTGGCCATGACGCCCTGAGTTTGGGGTGGGGAGGCAGACGTGGGAGGGACAGGTGAGAGCTTTCAGGGAGGCTCTGGTGTCTCCCAGCTCCTGGCTTCCCCCACTTACTTGGCATAGGCTTTCTCCAGCAGGGCACTCCAGAATTCATTGCCTTGCTCCGAGTGTAGGAAGAGCAGCTCTCCATTCTTGGTGGGCAGCCTGTCGTCAATGACCACTTCCACCCACTCTCCGTACTGCCAGAACTGGGGAGAGGGGACACAGTGGCAGCTCACATGAATAAGCAGATGTGTAAAGGGAGTCCCTCCAGGGGACCTCATGTGGGGACTCTGTGCCATCAGTGTTCAAGTCTTGGCTCCGTAGGAGCAGGACCTGTGTCTGCCTTATCTGTGCACATAGAAGATGCCAGATGAACCCAGGAACATCTAGTCCAGGGTCTGCGTTTGTGCATCAGAGAACTTGCCCAGCGCCACCCAGTGGCAGCAGGAAGTGATTCAGACCCACACCTCCTGACCCTCAGTCTACAGTGATTTCCTCAAGGCCACGTGGCCTGGGGGAGCTGGGAAGGGGGTGGATGTGTGGATATCTGGATGGATGCATTGAAGCAGGTACTTAGACTGAAATGTGCATTAGAGTCACCTAGAGGGATTGTTAAGACATAGGTCACTGTGCCCCAAACCCAGAATTTCTGATGCAATGGATCTGCGGTGGGACCTAAGGGTACGGAAAGCAGCGACAAAGGGCCTGAGCAGAGCACAGTACCTGAAAGTGAAAGATTCCCGCATAGTTCTCCTGGAAGTTCTGGTCCCTGGGGACCACCCGGTAAAGCAGCTCTTCATTCAGGGTCAGGGAGGCAATGGCAGCCAGAAGCCAGCAGTCACCTGCACAGTGTCACGAGGGACACAGATTGGTCAGGCCCAGCCTGCAGGGGCCCTGCGTTCTCTGACCCTGTCCCATTTAACCCAGAGTCCACGTTGCCCCATTCCCTTTTAAGTCAGGTAGAGTCTCCTCCTCCGGTGCTGGAAATGCACCTGCAGTCATCAGCTTCCCCTGCCTCCCTGGGATTTGTTTACTTGGGAGTCCATCCTCTGCTCCTCCCTGTGGCTGCCCCTCCCCCACATGCTGATCATTTCCCCGCTCCTACACACTCAGCCAGTGGAGTGGAAAAGAAAAGAAAACAAAGAAAAAAGAAAAGAGGAGAGGAGAGGAGAGAAGAGAAGAGAAGGAAGGGAAGGGAAGGAAGGGAAGGGAAGGGAAGGGAAGGGAAGGGAAGGGAAGGGAAGGGAAGGGAAGAGAAGAGGAGAAGAGAAGTCCGTTTGGCCCCTTATTAGCAGCTCTGATTAAGTTGGTTGAGGGAAATACTGAAGCTGTTAATCCAATCTGCGATGTGTACATGTAAGAGTGTGTGTGTGTGTGTGTGTGTGTGTGTGTGTGTGTTCCTTGCCCCTCCTGACCTTGGATAATGGAGAGCTGGCTCTGCGTGGTCTGTTTACAGTATTGCCCTTTCTTGTTTCAGAATTCACCAGGAGAGCCTTGATGCCTCATTGCTTAAAACTCCCTTGAGATATTGCTTAGCATTAAGTCATCATAATTTGAGGCAGAAGAAATAAAAGTCAAGAGAGGTTACAAATCCTGGAGTTTGGTGTTGGTCACATTGGAGATTCAAGGAAATGCAGAAGAAAACAGAAAACCCCTTTCTGTGCAAGTTGGGACCCACCATACTGATGCCACTGAGTGGTGCTTCCCTGGGAGGCATCGTTGTCCCTTGCAGTGTCAACTTCAAAAGAAGCAGCACAGGCTCAGGCACCGCTGCCTACCTTAGCATCCTATGGTGAATCTATCATCTTAGAAGTGATGTAACTTTGCTCACCTCTACTTATTTGCTTATTTCACATCAACCTCTGAGGTCTGTGTCCTCAAGTGTGCTTTTCATCGTGTGAAAGGCTATTGCATCTTTCTGGCCTGGTACTGCTTCTTTCCACCTTCACTGTAGATCCCTAGCTCTAGTAGTCTAAGATTTGGTGAACAAGTGCCTATTTCTCCTATTCATTCCATTCAAACAGCTCCAAAATCCTGCCTGTGCATTTCAGCCTTTATCTTTTCCATATAAAAGATCTGAATCTTTTCAATGTGTGTTCAGATGTAAGGCCCTTCAACCTTTTAGAGACCATCTGTGGACCTTGTCTCACTCTAAGTTTTCTTTTAACACTGTGGCCAGAGCTACATACATATTCTAAGTGTGAACACATTATGGTTTTCTCAGAAAACCTGTTGCCTGAGCAAGCAGTAAGCCAGGAACCCACATCTGAGGAGCCATCATCTTCATCATCACTCAGAATTGCTGCATCACCAGGTCATCCTAGAAAGCCCCGATCTCTGTCTGCCTGGATCTTTCCCAACAAAGAGGTTCATGATCTGACCCCAAATAAATTAATTCCTCTCTTTCTCTCTCTCTCGCACTCTCGCGCTCTCTCGCTGTCTCTCTGTCTCACACCCACACATACTCATTTACTTTCTTTTTCTTCTAAGAGACAGGGTCTTGCTTGTTGCCCAGGCTGGAGTACAGTAGCACTATCATGACTCGTTGCACTGCCAACCTCCTAGTCTCAAGTCATTCTCCCACCTCAGCCTCCTGAGTCACTGAAACTACAAGTGCATGCCATGCCTGGTTAATTTTTAAAAATTTTTTCATAGAGACGGGATCCTGCTATGTTGCCCAGGCTGGTCTTGAACTCCTGGACTCAAGTGATCCTCCTATCTTAGCCTCCCAAAGTGCTAGGATTACAGGTGCAAGCCACCATGCCTGGCCATATTACTTTTTGAAGAGCTTTTCTGATCCAGGAGACAACCTGCTTCCTGCCTCACTCTCTCACCAGGCTCTCCTTCACAGACAAACACTATCTTCCTAATGGCAACAGGGCTCCTAGGTGAGACTAGACCTGGTAGTCGAGGGAAACAGTGTTGATGTGGTTGGACTGGCATGAGTTATGTTGCTTCTCACCAAAGAAGCCTCAAGCAGGGCAGTATCTTATTAAAAGGCAACTTCCAAAGGTTGAGCAAAATAACACAGTTTCCTCCTCCCACCCAGCTCCTCTCAGCACAGTTTTCTTCTATGAACAGCTGTGATCATGTCACTCCCCTGCTCGAAATCTTGCAACTGTCCTCCATTGCTCACCAATTAAGTACAACCTAACAGGGCATCAACACCCTCACAATATGACTCCAACCTACTTCTCCAGTCTTTTTCCTATTACGCTCCCCGCTATGAATCTAAGCTCCCAATCAAACTTGGATATGTACAAAACATACCCTGGTCTTTTTCACTGATGTGTTTTTTCTTGTTTGTTCCCTCTGCTTGCAAACTTCTTGCTGAATCTTATCCCTTCTCCATGAAGCTTTCTCTGATACCTCCTACCCTCCAGCCAGAAGTCACCTCTTTTTTGTATGTGTCCTAAAGACCTTATTTACGCTTCTCTTGCAGAGTTATCACAAGCTGCCTCAGATCACGATTCACACCCAGAGTGGCCTCAAAACCCCATTCATGCATCAACTCCTTGGCAGAGCTTTCCTTACCCCTGCCCCTGGCGTGTCTCACCAGCGCCAAGCCCTTCCTCTTCACACCTCTCCAGTAAGTTCTAAGGCCACTTGAGTACATCTGTTTGTATCTCTCCCCATCCCTCTCTCTCTCTCTCTGACCTCTTCTTGCAAAGCAGCAATGTGGATTCACTCATCTCGGCATCCCCAGCAGGTGGCTGACACATAGAAGCAGCTCAACAGATGTTTGATGAATAAAAACAAATAAGCAGATGACCACATGAATCAATAAATCATATTTTGTTCTTCTGCAAATCTCCAACAACATCTTACATATATTTGCACCTCAACCTCCCAGGTCTGTAGGGAAGTGACATTCAACAAGAACCTGCATCGAACCTGACAGATTTCACTTCCACCAGCATCAGGCAGTGGGAGATAAACAAGGTAAGGCAAGCACAGAAGCCCAGTCCTCTGGGGAGTGAAGGGTGTGACTGCTCTGTAACACCTCTAAAGCAAGTGGCTTCTCAAAGAGGTCAGAGCAGCCATATAGCCCTCATTACTGAGCATGGTCCTGGTTCCCTTCTGATGTGAAGGTTCTGGCTCCCTGTCTAAGCTTCTTCCGACAGCCCACCCAGAGCACTCCCTAGATATTACAATTCAAGTCACAGCAACAAAATGTCCCTCCATTGCTGACATCAAACAAGGTGGCCCAGCTGGAGGAGAGTTTAATTTTCTCTTCATCTACCTCACTCCTGACATTTCACAGGGTCTACCTGGCTCTTGCAAGCAAGCACAGAGGCTCGAGGAGATGCCATGGCTGTGTAGGCTTTTGGATCCTTGTCAGTTACTGCATGAAGTGTGAATGGATTGTCATGACGAGAATGCGTTTTCAAAGGAATATGTCCAATTGTGCTTCACTTCAGAGTCCTCTGGAAGATGGACATTTACTCTGTTGTTCACATTTCAGAAACTTGTTTGGGGACCTGCCAGCAGAAAAACAGCTTTGATCTAGGAGCATAGGTTTTGTTTTGTTTGTTTAGTTTTGTTTTGTTTTGTTTTGAGACAGGGTCTCCCTCTGTTGCCCAGATGAGCAACCACAGCTCACTGCAGCCTTGACCTCCTATGCTCAAGCAGTCCTCCCACCTCAGCCTCCCAAATTGCTGGGACTACAGGAATGTGCCACCATGCCCAGCTATTTTTTAAAAATACAGAGATGGGGTCTCACTATGTTGCCCACGCTGATCCTGAACTCCTGGCCTCAAGCAGTCCTCCCACCTTGGCCTCTCTAAGTGCTGCGATTACAAGCATGAGCTACTATACCTGGCTAATTTTCAATTTTTTAAATTTCAAAAGCAGTCAGGAGGCTTTGAGATACTAGTTAGGTGGTGAATAAGGCAGACAAAAACACCGGGAAATACCTTGATAGACAAGTCCCTCCGCCCGGCTACCTTCCAGCTAGCGCTGCTCAGGAGTTAGTGCTCACTCATGCGCTTTAAGCAGAGGTGCACTCCGTGGGAATTTAGGGAAGGTTTCCATGTCCTGATGAAGTGGGGCAGGCTTGGCTGGCAGTCTTTTTGGCCCATTGCCCTTCCCTCTTGTTCCCATCTGGAAAGTCCACATTGTGCTTGGAGGTGCAGAGCCAGCTTGCAATCCCAAGGCTGCAGGTGCAAGATGAAAGTCAGCACAGGAGAGTGCAGAGCAGAGCACAGTGTGAGTCTAGCTCTCTAAGGGCATTATTAAAGTTACACTAGCCCCGGGCTATCTACCTCTAGTTTTCTTGTTATAAAAGAAGAACTTGCCCCCTATTTGTCTGAACCACAACAGTGGGTTTTATGCTTCTTGTAGCCGAAGGTTTTTCTAACTAATATTAGAAGCATGACTACAGAGTGATTTGGTATGCCCCATAAATTGGCTCTGAAAAAAGAATTCCACAAAAGGAATTCCAAAATAAGGTTGGGAATAGCCTTTCAAATACACACATTTTCCCATGCACTGGGTTAAATTTATTCTAGGGAGACTAGAAGACCTGGATGGGAATGCCTGTGTCTGGTCCCCAAATGGAGATAAATGCTCTCTAAAAAACTATAACAAGGCCAGGCGCGGTGGCTCACGCCTGTAATCCCAGCACTTTGGGAAGCAGAGGTGGGTGGATCACGAGGTCAGGAGATCAAGACCATCCTGGCTAACATGGTGAAACCCCGTCTCTACTAAAAATACAAAAAAAAGCCAGTCGTTGTGGCGGGCACCTGTAGTCCCAGCTACTCAGGAGGCTGAGGCAGGAGAATGGTGTAAACCTGGGAGGCGGAGCTTGCAGTGAGCCGAGATCGCACCACTGTACTCCAGTCTGGGTGACAGAGTGAGACTCCGTCTCAAAAAAAAAAAAACAACAACAACAAAAAAAAAAACTATAACAAATACTCTCTTTAAAAAAAATATATATTTGAGAGGCCGAGGTAGGCAGATCACTTGAGGTCAGGAGTGCAAGACCAGCCTGGCCAATATGGTGAAACCCCATCTCTACCAAAAATGCAAAAATTAGCCAGGCGTGGTGGCAGTCACCTGTAGTACCAGCTACTCAGGAGGCTGAGGCAAGAGAATCACTTGAGCCCAGGAGGCAGAGGTTGCAGTGAGCCAAGATCACACCACTGCACTCCAGTCTGGGTGGCAGAGCAAGATGCTGCCTCAAAAAGAAAAAAAAAATTAAAATCCACCAGGAGACAATAATCCTGAATCAAACATTGTTAAAAAAAAATCCCTTAATTCAAAAATTCCCTTTACACATTAAAATCAAAGCTTAAAGGTCTGGATGTCTAATGTTATTATAAACTGTAGGTAGCAAGAACTTGAGCTACAGCTTAACGGAATTTCCCAAACACCAAGGGAAGAAATGGAGATCCTTCTGGACTGCAGGTAGAAAGAAAGAGGAAGGAAAGAATAAAGGTCAGACATCGGAATCCCTATGGTAGCCCCTACCTTACCTTGTGGTTGAACAATGGCTGAAGTGGAAACAAGAGTAAAGCCTCAGATAGTTGGAAGCAGAAGTCAAAGCAGAGAACACGTATGTCCTGCTTCCCATTCAGGAATCCAGGAGCAGAGTAAAGATGGCATCATGGAGCACTTAAGAAGAAGATGAGAGACAATGGAAGTGCCCCCAAGTCTCCCTCGGGTATTATGTAAGATTGAGCTGAGATTGACTAGTGGGCTTCTCCCATTGGTGGAAGGACATTATTTGACCTTCCTTATACCCAGGTGCCATCCTGGGATGGTGGGGGAGGAACCAGACTTTACAAAGTGAGAAACCACCTGTCTTCATCCATTCATGCTGCTATAACAAAATACCATACACTTGATGCCTTAGAAACAACAACACAACTCTGGAGGCCGGAAAGTCCAAGACCAAGGTACCAGCAGAGTTGATATGTGGCAAGAGCCCACTTCCTTGTTCATAAATGGCTGTCTTCCAGTTGTGTCCTCAAATGGCAGAAGGGGTGAGGGAGCTCTCTAGGGCCTCTTTTATAAAGGCACTAATCCCATTGATGAGGGCTTTGTCCTCATGACTTAATCACCTCCCAAAGGCCCTACCTCCTAATACAATGATATTGGATGTTAGGATTGCAACATATGAATGGCGGGAGGGGGGACAGACACAAACATTCAGTCTACAGCACCACTCAAATAGAGTAATTAAAAGCAATGTTTATCCAAAAGAGAGAAGAACTTGAAACAGGGAGAGGCATAATACCTTTAATCGGCTAGTTTATGTTTCCCTCCTACTCATGGTCCATGGAAATTGGGGCTCCACAGCAAGCTGAGAGTAGTTGAGCCAAATAATGAATGCTGTGCTGATTGCACATCTGAGTGTAATGTAAAGATTTTGACCCTGCTAATATATGCTTGTTTTTTAAAAATCCATCTTCAATATTTTATCACAGCTGAGGCATCCTTAGCCTACTCTTCCACAGAAGGCTGCTCTAAATGTTTTTATACACAGGGAGCTATTTCAGCTCTGTACATTACCACGAAGCAGTCACAGAGCCTCCCTTCCCCCACTTGGTGAACATGCCTTTTGAAGCCCTTGGCGTTTAATTCATGCCATTTTGGCTACCTTAAAACACACACACACACACACACACACACTGACTTTTTTTTAAACCACTCCTTGTGGAGCAGGGCTAATTCATAGGCAGTGTGCCCAGAGTCAACTCACACATTGACTTTTATCTCTATTTGCTTCATTGACAATTCCCATCTCTCTGGCTAGACTTGGAAGTTGCCTGGAGGCAGACAGTGGGCATGGTGGTTCTCACAGATCCCAGCATAAAATGCTTACTGACTGAACTCACCTCAGTATAATTGTGTCAAAGGTAATTTGAAAATTCAGATCTTGAGCAGCCTGTTACTAGTAAAGCTTTCTGGGACCCACTTTCTGCTTCCCCCCTTTTTCTCTCACTTCTGCCTTCTCTGACTAAAAGCAAATTTTGGCATTCAAAGAAAGGCTCTGACTTGCTTCTCAAGCTTGGTGCCCATGCCTCATATAAAGCCTCATCTCCCCCACCTTCTGACACCCACCTCTCTGAAGACTCCATGTGTATCATGGTTAGACTCAGGTCTACCTGGATTTGAGAGACTGACCTTTTGACTTCCCTCAACCCATGTAATTATACCATTCTTCATTCCCTCCAAATGATACAGATGCCAACCCTTACCCACTGTGACCAGAGGTGAACCTAGACTTTTCTGAACCTGGCGGACACCAGCTCAACTGGGTCTCCTGTGCCCCCGCCCTGCAGCCCTAGCACTATCTGTAGCCACACTCCACCTCTGCCCTCTTCCCCAGCCTAGCCCTGGAGCACAGATGGCTCCAGCTCTGCCATGGCCTCTTAGCATCCTCAGGTACTCCTGTTTGCTCCTCTCACCTGCTCCCCTGATTCCCATCACCATCCAGCAGCAGCACCTGGGCAGGCTGGCCAGGTGGCACATGGGACTGGGGAGTGAATGAGTCAGCCATGTTCCTACTCCTGAGCATCCTGAGCAGGATCCTCTGTTTAAGTTCCCATCTTCTTAGAATCACTTAGTAAATCTCCCCTATCTTGCACCAACCTCCAACCCTCCTGGAGGTCCTCTCCCTTCAGGCTTAAGGGGTAGCTCCTGTATGCCGTCATCACTCACCAGTGCTTACCAAGCATCACCATGTGTGGGGCCATCTGCAGGACACTGGGACAAGAGAGACCTAAAGGACACTGTCTCTGCCCTTGAGAAGGCTACAAACTTCTCAAGAGTAGAAATAGCACAGGTTTTGGACTCGGAAAGCCTGTGTTCAAAGCCCCGGACCCTTACTTATCTGTTGAGTGACCAGTAGCAATCACTTGACTCCTAGGATTCTCAGTTTTCTAATCTGTAAAATGAGTTTGGACCTCATAGTTTATTGTACAAGATCATCTGATACTGAGCAAAAAGGGCATATTTGTAACAAGCAAAATGTTTAGGGATATCTGTATATATTTCCAGTTGGCCTTCTGTATCCATGGGTTCCATATCCATGGGTTCAACCAACTGCAGGCTGAAAATATTTGAAAAAAATGGATGGTTTGTCTGTACTGAACATGTACAGACTTTTTCTTGTCATGATTCCCTAAATGATACCATATAACAACTATTTACATAACATTTATACTGTATTAAGTATTATAAGTAATCCAGAGGTGATTTAAAGTATATGGGAGGATACGCATGGGCTATATGCAAATACTACATCATTTATATCAGGGACTTGAGCATCTGTGGATTTTGGTATTCACGGGGATCCTGGAACCAGTACGCCACAGATACAGAGGGAAGACTGTATGGGGTGTGTGTGTGTGTGTGGTCTCCAGTTGGCTAGAGAGGACATCATGACATAAAAGATATCAAAGATACACATAAGTGTATATATAACAGCAGGTATGATATTTTTAGAGTGCCTCTGGAGTATCTTGATTAATGTTCCCCCAAGGGTAAGCCAGCTTCTCTCTCCCTGACTGAGTACAATCTCTTCCAATAAGCAACTGCTTCTTTGCTGATAAGGAACAATTCCCTGGCCTTTCCATATTCAGGACAAAACAGGACCTTCAGTGCCTCCGGCAATTGTAGGCAGGGGCTTCTGCTGACACCCCAGGCTCTGTGGTCCCTACTCCCCCTCGAACAAACAACGTAGAGCCAAAGGAAATAATCTCAGGCAGAAGCTCACATGCACAATTAAAAACATGAGTCCCTATGCTGGGCCCTGCTCTGTCCTAATCCATTCACCCCATTACCACCTGCCTGCTCTGAGTCAGGTTTAAAGCACCATTCCCTGCACCTTCTTTGAACCTGCAAAGGTACTTCAGCCTAATGGACTTTGCACATTTGGAAGTTGCCCACAATAAATTCTGCTAATGTAGAATTAAAGTAGGTTAATCCGACCAGGTGAGGTGGCTCATGCCTGTAATCCCAACACTTTGGGAGGCCAAGGCAGGTGGATCACCTGAGGTCAGGAATTTGAGACCAGCCTGGCCAACATAGTGAAACCCCATCTCTACTAAAAATACAAAAATTAGCTGGACGTGGTGGCCCGCACCTGTAATCCCAGCTACTCAGGAGGCTGAGGCAGGAGAACTGTTTGAACCCAGAGGGCAGAGGTTGCAGTGAGCAGAGATAGTGCCCCTGCACTCCAACCTGGGTCACAGAGCAAGACTCTGTCTCAAAAAATAAAAAATAAAATAAAATAAAGTAGATTAATCAGATGGCTCTTGGACAGGGTAAGTTCCTAGAAAGTGCACATGAGAAAAAAAATGTACTGTCGGCTCAGCCTTTTACCCTCCAGGAGTTGAAATCACATAAGCCACACCCTCATCAGTGTATTGCATAAGGAGAGTGGCTTCTGTTACAATCATTTTAATTGGGAAGCCATTAGACTGGGGCAGCTAAACCACTTTAAGTTTTTACCTAAGCAAGCCAAAGCCCGATGCAAACAGTAAAACGAAACTAGAGACTTTACCAATCAGAAACCACCAACTAATCCCTAAAACCAGTCTTTCCATGTAATCAATCAAATGTGTTGTATTTCTCTTACTTCCATATTCAGCCTCTAAAAGCCCATGCTGCTGCAGTGGAGCTCTCTGAACCTCTTCTGGTTTTCAGGGCTGCCCAAATCACGAATCCTTCTTTGCTTGAATAAACCCTGTCACATTTATTTTGTCCAAAGTTTTTCCTTTAACACTTCCTGTATTTGAATCTGTCTGTGCTTTGCACAAGATAAAGTGGCTATTTAATGCCCATTTGCCAGACAAGTAAAGCTGAGGCCCTGAGCTCAAGGGACCCCGAAGGCCAGACAGTGTCAGAGCCAGGACTAGTTCTAGCAAGATGATGAGTTTTCTGCCTTCCCAAATCTTGCAGTGCCACGTAGAAGCTGAAGTAAATACATTCACATCATTTGAAATAAATGCCCTAGACCTCTGTACAAAGGAAGCAAGAAATTTCAGGAATAGTCCCTCCTCCTGTAAACCTATACATAGCTTCTCATCAGCCCCTTTACATCCTCACTTTCCAATTGCCACCAACAAGCCTCTCTCCCCATCCTTTGCTAGCATTTGGTTCACCCTCTGACCTACCTCATGAAATAGCATCTCCTTACATTGCAATAACATAAAACAGCCTGACTCCTTAGAGTTGTTATAAAGATAAAAATAAGATAAGATACACAAGGTGCCTAGCTGAGTGCCTGCCACATAGAAAGCCCTCAATAAACCTCCTTATTATTCACTGTTATCACCCAACATACAATTAACACAAACACCAGGGAACCCAAACAAGTGAATCAGCAAATGTTTATTGAGCGTCTACTGCCTATAGGAAAACAAAAACTGAAATGATACCAGGAAGTTGCTGGTGTCCTTCCGTATCCATCCCTGTGTTTGGTATAGGATGCAGGACTGCTGTCTCACTCCCACCACCTGCCTTCCTGCCCAGGTTTCCTGTCTCAGGCATCAGAATCACTAGTTTGTCAGTTGCTGAAGCCCAGGAGCCATTCTGATTCCTTTTCTTCACTCCATTCATATCCAATTGCTTCCCAAGTGCTTTTGATTTTATTCCTAAATAGCTCTCAAATCCTATCCTCCTCCCTAACATTACTGCCATTGCCTCCACTCCCAGTAAGACTATAAGGGACCCTCTTTCTCCATATAGTCATTATCCAGGAGCAGTAATTAGGAGGTTGCAAAAAGAAGCAAAATTGTCATGATGTGAAAATATTCATGAGTTTTCACCCAACCATCCCTCCCCACCTAACACTAGACACACTAGGACTACCAACCATGCCAACCTCACATGCAGATACAATGCAAGGTGGTTGCAAAGTGACACTGAACATTCTGCTCAAATTGCTGGATTTCATGAAGTCGATGAAAGTGATATTGGAGATCTGCTTCAGTGCCACTGACCAAGAAGAAGTTGGCAGAGTTAAAGTGGTTGCAGCTGAGGAAGGAAAAGTGCTGAGGTTCAAGGCAGGACTGGTCCTTGAAAAGGGAATGGTTTGAGTGTCAAGGTACTGAAGGAGGGCCTTGGAGAAACTAATGAAATCTTTGAAAGTTTTCATGATTCTTCCTCAAAACTCAATCGGGAAGTGAAAAGTGTTGCATCCTGATGTCTTGCCATCTTTTCAGCATGAGTCCTCCCTCCAAAAAGTCAATAACTGATTCATTCCTTGTTCTAAGAGCTAGCACAAAGCTGCAATTATTACATAAGTATCACGAAATATGAAGTCACATGAAAATTTTTTATAATTGTTTGTATTATTTTTCAAAGTAGGATACTAATCAAACCTTTTTTAAAAAAAAAAAACTGTTTACTAAGAAATGTGGGCCCCCATTTTACTTTCAGTGGTCCCTTTCCAATATCAGTTATCTGCAAATAAAATGAGGGTTTCCTGTCTTGCAATTGTCTCTTTCTGGTGTCTGCATGCTCCACACTGCAGCAAATCTGGCTATAAACAGCCCTGCTCCAAAATCTTCCGTATTCCCCATTGCCCTTAGGAATAAAGTCCAGAATTCTTCACACAGTGCCGGAGCCCTGCGTGATCTGGCCACTGCCCCCTCTCCACTCTCAGCCTTTGCACTAACTGCTCCATGTTTGCCCCAGTCCTACCACTACTTTGCAAGTCCCCTGCCCCAGTGCTATGCACTTCCTAGCCAAAGGACCTTTATTCATCTTCTTCCTGCAGCCTAGAACCTTCTTCCCCGCCCTCTTTCCCAGGAGAGGAAAGAGTGCCTATTTGTTCTCTGCTGTTTCCTGGCATGAAGAAGACATTTGACAAATATTTAAATGAGTAAGTGGGCTATGAAAATTCTTCCTGATCCTGACAAATGAGTATGTCAGATAAACCACATGTTTCCTCACTCCTGTAAGCATCCACAACCAACCAACAGTACTTCAATCCACCACCATTCAACACCATGAGCCCACCTCCTACTGTACTTGTAAATTAAGAACCTGGCACACCTTACTAGAACATCATCCTCCTTTTAGAGTAGATGATAGCAAGTTACCAGTGTTCTAGAAGCAAGATTATAGAGAACACCAATCCTGGGCATAACAGATACCCAGAAAACTCAAAAGGGCCCAAGTGCTGTGTTTTCAGCAGATGGTGGGGTATTGGGGTCACCCAGGGAAGAAAGTCACTAAGAGTTTCAAAGATTAGCCCCAAGTCTGGTATTTTTCTGAAACAAAGAGTTTCAAAGCTTAGCCCCCAAAGTACTGGTGTTTTTCTGAACAATGGTAACATGACTCATTTATGGCAACTATATTTTTTATAGCCTCAAAATAACTCTTTGGAGTCATGCTACATATAATAAGGCACACTAAATAATCCACTTCTGCTGCCCCCCATAGGCTTCCCAGCACCTCCACTCCTGGTTCCCATTATGACCCAGAAGGGGCCTCTCAGACCTGATATCAGACCTGATAGCAGCGCGAGGGCCAGCTCCACAGGGAGGGCAGCTGTCACACATCACTACAATTCTGGGCCAGGGGGATCTTTGGCTTCCAGGAGCTACAGAGCACCCCAGAGAGTTAATGTACTTCAAAACAGAGGAAAGAACAGGAAAGGCTGGCGGGTCATCTTTGAATCAGAAGCCATTTTTGCCTTACCTTCTAAGTTTTCAGTGGAGAGGGAAAGGCAAAAAAAAAGCAAGCAAACTCTTCACAGCTGAAGAAACTTGTTCAGATTATTTCAGAGCTCCTCCTAGTTGCTTATGAAGCCCACCAAGCCAATTCTCATCCATCTTGTTTCTGTGATTGTGGAAGGGAATAAGACTGAATGGCATGAAACAGCTTCAGGACTTTCTGCCTCACCTCCAGCTTTAAATCAAACCTTTAATGCTGCTTAGAGGGAAAAATTTTTCTTAGTAAATTAAAAAATGGAATTGATTCACCAGAGGGGGAAAAAACCCACTGAGTAAATATATTTGAGGCTTATGTAAATACATCTCAGAGCCTGTTTCAAGGGAAAGCAGCTTGCTTACTGAGTTTAATTATAATTCTCTTTGGTTTCAAAAATAAGACAAAAATGCTAGAAGTCAGGTGCAACAGGGAAAGAAATGAAAAGATGAGCACTGAGATGGAATTGTTAGCTCCAGCCATGGCTGAAATACACGTGATGAGATACAAAAATGGCACATTGTCGTTACTGTTGGGGATAGTCCTGACACACTGTCAAGTGTCCCCTCCAAAAATGATCCTAAGTGGCATGGCAGTTCCATCTCCGGGCTAGGTATCCTGAGGTTTCCAAATGTACAGAGATCTTTAAATTGCATCGAATATTAAACAGAGATAATGGCATCTCCTAGCAAGATGAGAGTGGTCTCCAGGCTCAAATATACTGAGATGAGATGAACTGCCCTCAAATATTAAAATGCCAAGGAACCCAGTGGGGTGATGTGAGCAGAAAACAAGATATTTTGAGGCTGGGAAAATATCCTGAGTACAATGCTGAAGAGCAAAAATATGTGAAAGGAAATAGGAAGGAAGCAAAACTCTTAAAGGGAGTAGTAGAGGGGACCCTGGCCAGGCTGGTGGGCAGGGCAACTGCAGAGAAAGCCTTCTGACTGCACAGAAGCCTGGAACACAATCTACAGAAGCACAGAGTTTCTCCAAACACCAAAGTGAGGACAGCTCGCAGTAGCTCAACGCAGATCACAGGTGAAAGCTGACTGGAATGTAGAAAGTCCCCAGGCTCCGCACCATAATTCAGGCCCGGTAGGGGCTTGATGTAGACTGAAGGCGATAAACCTGTCCTAATCTGCTTGCAGATCTAGTCTGTCCAGCGCATACAGTACTGGCCAGCGTAGTGATTTCTAGATTTCTAGAAAATCTAGACTTCGGATTTCCTTAAAAAAATAAAAATAAAAATAAAAATGGGCCGGGCGCGGTGGCTCAATCCTGTAATCCCAGCACTTTGGGAGGCCGAGACGGGCGGATCATGAGGTCAGGAGATTGAGACCATCCTGGCTAACACGGTGAAACCCCGTCTCTACTAAAAAATACAAAAAAACTAGCCGGGCGAGGTGGCGGGCGCCTGTAGTCCCAGTTACTCGGGAGGCTGAGGTAGGAGAATGGCGTGAACCCGGGAGGCGGAGCTTGCAGTGAGCTGAGATCCGGCCACTGCACTCCAGCCTGGGTGACAGAGCGAGACTCCGTCTCAAAAAAACAAAAAAAAAAAAAAAAAAAATTAATACAAATAATACCACAATACTTATTGTCATCTTGTAATAACAAAAGGGTAATCAAAACAATATGAATAAATGTTCATATTGGACAAAGGACACCTAAAAACAAACTATATCCTTCTCAACAATTTCTCACTTCATTGATCATTTCTAGTTGGAGACACTGTGTAGCTGAGTAATATTATCTCCTTTTAGCATGATCCAACCCAGTTGTTTTCTTAACTTTGTTTTAGAATAAATCTCTTCTGCATCAACTAATACAAAGTTCATATACTCATCAAAACCAATGATACAGCCTTCTATCCAGATATTCAGTTGCTCATAGAGCCATACCTGAATCTGGGATCTATTTTGTAAGGATCTGAAGATGAGATTGATGGGCTCTGTCATAGCTTTCTGCAGTTTCTGGCCCTGACCACAGTACACCATGATGGAATTTCCTAGATTTCTGATTTCTTAGAAAAACTGCAAAATCTGGCCAAAATTTCTCTCTCTACTTATTCTACAAATGTTTACTGAGCATTCAATCTGTGCCAAGTATTCCAGGCCCTAAGGATACAATAGTGGGGAAAAATAAAATCCTTGATGTTATGGAGTATACATACTAGTGAGAACAGCAAACAATAAATAAACACATGTGACAGGTGGTGGTAAATCCTGTAAAGAAACCAGAGCAGGGTGAGGGGAGTGAGAGTTTCTAGGGGAGCGCTAGGAAACGCAGGGCAGTCTGGGAAGGTCTCCCAGCTCCTGCGTGGTGACATCCAGCTAGAGTGAGGTGACTTCCTCGCTTGTGGTTCCTCCTCCTCGTTTGTGGCTTCCTCCTCACACAGTGCATGCTCTCTGGTTTGCCACAGTCCCCACTGCTCTCTCTTGTTACCTCCTCCTGGCCTATTTTACTCATTTATGTGGCCTCTGTAGGCATCGGAGTTGTGGCCCCCAGAGTTAATCCTTCCCTAGATGTGTCTGTATTAGTCAAGGTTCTCTACAGGGACAGGACTAATAGGATAGATGTATATATGAAAGGGAGTTTATTAAGGAGTATTGATTCACACGGTCACAAGATGAAGTTCCACAATAAGCTGTCTGCAAGCTGCGGAGCCAGGAAGCCCATCCAAGTCCCCAAACCCCAAAAGCAGGGAAGCCAACAGTGCAGCCTTCAGTCTGTGGTCAAAGGCCTGAGAGCCCCTGGCAAACCACTGGTGTAAGTCCAAGAGTCCAAAAGCTGAAGAATTTGGAGTCCGATGTTCAAGGGCAGGAAGCATCCAGCACAGGAGAAAGATGAAGTCGGGAAGACTCGGCAAGTCCTGTCCTTCCATATTCCTCGGCCTGCTTTTATCCTGGCCACGCTGGCAGCTAATTAGATGGTGCCCACCCAGAATGAGGGTGGGTCTGCGTCTCCCAGTCCGCTGACTCAAATGTTAATCTCCTTTGGCAACACCCTCACAGACACACCCAGGAACAATACTTTGTATCCTTCAGTCCAATCAAGTTGACACTCAGTATTAACCATCACACCCTCCAACTCTGGATACCCAGGATCCAGCAGAGAAAGGAGACACTGCTCCTAAGCAGACATGCAAAACAAGTCAGAGCAAATGGAATTTGAGGAAATATGAGCCTAAGCCAAGTCTGAAGGGGATGGGGGGACCACTCCAGGCATTGTCCTGTTAAATGATGGAGAAACACAGTTTTTGAGTCCTGAACACGTGTACAGAAGGGGCTCCAGATGCAACTGGGGAGGGATCCCCAGGTCTCTCTCCCACTATAGAGCAGAAGGCTGGGGTCCCAGGTGGCAGAGCATCAGGGACCAAGGCTGAACAAGAATGCAGACCAAAGTAACCAGGTACTGGGTCATGAAGCCGGAGAACACATCCCAGGGCTGCTTAGCTGCCCTATGGGACCCCTGAGGGAGGCACAAAGAGGCCTCCCGGAGCAGAAGGGAGAGGGTAAACCAAAGTGCTCCACTTTCAAGGAGCAGGTTTGGGGCAAGGTATGGAGTGGCTTCATCCCATTCCCTAAGCCAGCAAGAAATGCCCCCTGTAAATTTACAAGGTGGCTATGGGGGTACAGGGAGCACTCTGGGGAAAATAGACTGCACTCTGTACAGGGAAGACCCAATCCACTTCTGCCAGCTGGCGAGGGATTGCCCAGCCCGATGTCAGCAAGAACAGCTGAGACAACAAGAGGGAGGTGACACAGCAACCACAGGGCCAAGAGAAAGCACTAGAGACAGAACAGTGTCTGCAAAGGACTTGTTAGATGGGACTTGTTTCCATTCCTCAGGTTCATGGCCTCTTAGAAGGGCGTCACCTGTCCTTTCTCCCATGAGCAGGTGGTATGGATTTGCTTCCAGAAGGACCAGCCTTTTCTGGGAGCATCCTGCTGTATTCCTTGGATGGCGGGAGCCAGCCTACGGAAGAACTGAGGGTGTACGTCTCCCAGCCAGTGCCAGATGCTGCTGCCAGGGCTTCCAGTAAATGCCCAGAGCTGCCCTGAATGTGACAGAGGCCTTAACACAGCCTGTAACCTCACACTTCCTACTTTTGCACCAGCCTGTCTCCACCTTTTTCTCTTCAACCACATCCCCAAGAGAGCATGCATAGGCTCCCTTGAGCCTTGGGGACTGGAATATTGCATTACTGATGCTTGATCAACTGCATTGTCTTCAGATCTCTTTTAGTTGTCCCCTTTAAGAACCATCCACAAGTGCTGGAACTAATGGCTGAGGCGGGGCAGCAGGGTACCCCTAATAAGTCAGAGAGAGCTGAAGAAACCCAAGACTCACGGCCAGTCTGTGACAGAGAAATTGTCCTTAGGCCCTGGGATAACGTCTGCAAAACTGAAGCCACAGGCAGAGAGCAGAGCTGGTAGGTGTGAAGTCAAGTCCTAACACTGGGGTCTGTGAAAGGTGTTAAAATAATTATCCCCTAGAATGCAAAACAGATTCATTTTAACAAGCAACCCTCTCAGTAGGAATCAGAAACACTCTAAGACTTGATTTTCAGACCCAAACCTCAGGCAGCCCAGCTGAGCTGGAGCTAAGAGAGCATGCCCTGGCCTGGGACGACCTGCCACCTCTCATAAGGTTCAGAGGGTGTCTTCGTGGAGACTCAGGCTCACTGGCAATTTTGCACTTTTCTTACAAAGTGAGGAATAGTCAGGTCACCTCTGAGTAGGTGAAACTGGAGGGCACTGACAAAATTCTCTTCTGGCAAAAAGAAGTCTGCCCTGGCAGAAGGAGCCTAGCATGCCTGTAAGGTAAGATTCTTAGCCTTTCCTGTGCATTGTGAAAGAAAAGTGGAATCTTGGGACCCCAAACTCATTATGGTAAAGGAAAATTTAAACTTGGGAATTGAGTTGCCCAAAAACTACCTTTCTTTTGTTCCCAAACAGATAGTTGTAATTTCACAGGCTTGCTTTATCCTATGTAAAATGCAGATTTACTGAACACAAGAAAAATGCATAAATGACTTTTCCTCTACCCACTTCTTTTCACATGTAAAGTGTAGATTCACTGAGCACTAATCAGAGCCTCACAAGAATGTAACCACTTGCCTCATTGCCTACCCTCTCCTTTTTTTCTTCCCTCCTGCTTGCTCTTTCCACTTTAAATGTTGAAGTTCCCAAAACCCTCTTTGGAAAAAGAACAGGTCACAGATCCTACTGTGACTTGTGTTTCTTTTTCCCAGATGTGTCCTCAACCTTAGCAAAATAAAACCTCAAATTGATTGAGACCTGCTGCGGTCACTTTTTGGTTTACAGGAAGGACCTCTTTGGCAAATGCTTCAGACTAAAAATAGGGCCATAAAAACAATTATACTGAAAGTTATCAAAATATGTTTATTAAAAAGTATAATAATGCTATGCTTTTCTATTAATGTCTTGAACAAAAGATTTGGAGAGGGACCTGATAGACAACATAATTATGAAATGGCAGTGAGCAGATGTGGGGTTTTGGATATTTGCAGCAACTGTCATATGATATGAAAATCACCCCGATTTCCATGACTATACTTCATCTCCTGCAGTAATACTGCAAGGAGCTAAGTTAGTGAAGGTTTGCGGAACTCTCCACGCAAAGCAGAATTCTTTCGTGCTCCTGAAATAACGCGCAATATGCAAATCCTCCTGTAATCCACGACCTCACACTCTCATTAAAGTGGAAGTTGTTGTCCTGGACCCTTTGTTCAGAGTAGAAAGGAGATTGGTGTTAGTATAACAAAACCAGAGGGCGATGAGAACCAGGACCCAAAATTGAGGGAAAAGATGTGCCACAGAGAAAGGGAGCCCCCGCGGGTAGCAGAGTGAACTTCCCCTGAATCAGTTAAGCCCCCTGGATCGCATGGAGCTGTCATCTGCAGTTTTTCCCACCTGCCGGAGGCCTGACCCTGTGCTCTCCAGAATCAATGAGTAGATTTGGCCCTTTACGTTCCCTGAGGCTTCCCTGATGCTCATTAAAAGTATCTGCTCAGTCCTAGTGAACTGATTTACTTTGCCACAGTCCTCGAAGGATGCTACAGATCAAAAGGTGTACAGGAAAGTGATCTTAAAGATGCTGACACTACTTCCAATTACTGACTAGTGATGTGCACACCAGGCCCCTGTTCCAGGAGTCCAGGCCTGGCTCCGTGGGGAAGCGTGGACTCACAGAGGAAAATCAATGTGCAGGATGCAGAAGAGAAGGCAACTGGATTTAGGTTGTTGCTGTTGGTTCCTTGTTTGCCTTTAGAGACATATGAAAATGTAAAAAAAAGTCATTCTTTTTACAAAACAGAAATACGGAATATAAAACTCTACTCAATAAATGCAACAAAAATGAAAAAGACATCCATTTCATAGAGGTGAAGAGAAAAATCAGGTCAATAGAGAAAAGGGAGTTAGAAGAGAAAAACACACACAAGCACAAACACACAGAGTATAAGACAGAGTGAAAAATAGATGGGTAAAGCAGGAGACAGAGAAAGAAACCCCGGCACTTACCAAACCCTTAAGGCAAAGCTCATCTCACTCATGAATCCCAATGGAAAATAAACCACCCACTAGATTCAAAGTTTGGATAAACCTATTAGCAATGTGTTACTCAAAAAGCACTCTAATTTCTTTCTACATTCTGGAAGTCTCTGGTCCTCATTTAGGAAAGAAGAAAGTCTCTTGCTCCCCATTCCTGAAAGCAGCAAGCATCAAATTTCAGTTTTTAGAGACCAAGTTCTTCTACTTTTATATGTAGCATTGCTCATGTGGCCTCTGGGCCTATTTACACACAAAGACGATTCAAGTCCTGTTGCATTTTCACAACCATAGGCACAAATGATACCACGCCTTAGTGTTTCCCTACCTGTGGATGCACTCAGGTAAGAACTGGATGGAGCTTGCATGGCAGGTAGAGTTAGCAGTTACTGCTGAGCCTGTGAGAAACAGGCTTACTCTGAGAGTCCTGCTGGGGTCCCCAGGATGCAATGAGCATTGTGTTCCTTTATCCACAGCCACCATCACAGGCTGGGGACAGTCTCCTTCATGACCTGTTCTCAGGACATCCTTCCACTGTCAAGGATCAGCCAGCACTTCCAACCCCCTTAATGTACCCACCCAGCAGTGTCAGCAACCTGGGGACAGACATGCAGACAAGCTGGTTTGCATGAAACTCTGAAATCTTTTGAAAATAGAGACACATAGGCAACCTCAGGATGGAATTTTTATTCTAAATGCCTGATCCAGCCTGATTGCCAAGAGTGATGCTGGCAAAGGAAAATGAAAAATACAAAAACCCTTGGATTTAGGCTATCTGTGTTTTCAAATGATTTAATAACAATGACAGGCGGAGGGTTTACATCAACAGATCAAAAGTGCAACAGACATTTATGGAGCCCGGCTAGGCACCAAGCACCATGGATATATCAATGTGTAAGACAGTCTCATGGAGCGCACAGTCAGGACTCCCAGGGTTATTAACATCCCCCTCCACCTATGGGAGCCCCCACTTCCTAGAGGACAAGGAACCAAGTGTCAACTCTCTACCCATCACAGCCACCTGACCAGCTGGCTTTGATTATATCTGCACTTTACAGCTGTGAAATCTGAGATGGGGAGGGCAGAGGTGCAACAAGAAGACTACCTGTGCATACTGAATTAGATGCTGCTAGTGGTAGATCAAGAGAGAGAGAGGAGGGGCCCTTGGCAAAGACATTTCCAGGAGCATTGCAGAGTGATGGATTTAGGAGAGGGGGAAAGATGCCAGGGCCATGGGGCTCAGAGGGAAGAGGTGGCCTTGGAGAGGGAGAGTGCAGGCTGGACCAGACCTGGGATCCCTCTCCATTTACATGTTGGGGTGTACCTGCCTTATTCTGTCTGCCCAGAGCCATGGCCATGCCCCTTCTTTTGGATAGTTCTCCCTGTGGTTTTAGAGAAGGTTCCCAGTCACAAGAGGCTCCCAACAACAAGAATGGGCCCCTGATCCAGGCTGGGCTAACCATATGGCACCTCACTGCCCTGGCTGCAGTAACTGGCTCAAGGAGTGGCAGAAGACCCAAACCATAACATCACAGTCCTTTTCTGAGATCAGTAAAACCAAAGCAGGTTTATGATTATACTGAGAGAAAGTTTGGAATCATTAGTGGTCCTGTTTCCTGCCAGATAGATCCTGTCTGCCATGGAAGAGAATGAAGCCAACCTGTAGATACCAACAGAGAAGAGAGATGGGGAGAGAGTGTGCCAGGAACATTTAGATCCCTGGAACCAGGCTTCGAGGCCAACAATGCCGTTCCCCTTCCATGATCTAGTTGGATAAGCCAGTAAATTCTCCTTTTCCTTAAGCTATTAATAGTTGGGTTGGACTTTGAAAGCCAGTGACCAAAGGAGTTCTGGTTGATATATGGGTATGACTTATTATAAGGCGTTGCACAAAGCCAGAAATGGGTACATATTCTTAGGACAAAGTCTATTTTAGTGGCCACAGAGGTCTCGAGATGCTCTGAAATGTGCATAGGCCAAAATGCAAGGGAGAGAGACTGTGATGGAATGAGCAGTGGAGAGACTGGCTGGGTCCCTGCAGTTTCCTGAGTGATGTGCACCCTTGAGTGTCCACTGGAAAAAGCACCCACAGACATGACCCACAGGGGACCACTTACAGCTTACTCCATCACCACATGGGGCAGCCCTGAGTCTGCCTCGCACTCCAGTAAGACACTGAGTGTGGGTGGCCCTTGCTAGACATGTTGAGAACAGGCTCCACTGAGAAGATGGAGCAAGGAAAGGCTAGGATTGCCAGGAACAGCAACTTTGAAGAACTCTCCTTCTCAATGTGCCAGGAGGCCTAAGTGTTGTGGGAGGGCTTTCATTTGAGGGCTGTTTCAACAAAGGATTAATCATTTAATTACTTAAGTGGAGGTAAAATCATACTGTCCTCCTTCAGGGACTGAGCTACCCAAAGAAAAGTCATATTCTACCGGAAAAAATTACTTGAAGCAATTGGATCCTTGGCATTCAGCTTCCTCAATCTTTATTTCCTAAAATATGTCCTCAAGGAAAGCCAGCTCCTGGGCTCTATGTAAGCATAACATCTGATGGTAGCCAAGAGACTCACACACTTAGGATGAAAATCTGGCTTAGCAAGGACAGTAGGGAGGAAGGGACAACACATAGCCCACCCTGACAGAAGCAGCCAGACTTTGGACCTGCTGGCAAATAGTCTCACATACCCAAAATGAAGTGCGAACAAGGAGATCCACTGCCACGTGTTTTATACGAATGCAAGAGAGAAAATAACTCAAATGTCCATCCTTTGGAGACAGGATAAATCCACCACAGTGCACACTCACGACAGAGTGCAACACTTGGAATGGTTCACAGAGAACCAAGTGCTTTATAGAGTGGTATGGAAAGATCTCCCAAATACTTTATTAAGTGAAATGACACCAAATAATGGCAAGGTGCCAAACAGTGTTGATAGTGTGCTGCCTTCAATACAAGAAAGGGATATTTAGAATATGTACTTAGATTTGCTTGAATTTGCATAAAGAAACACGGAGGAAATTTTTTGAGTGGCTGCAAGGCAGTGAGCAATGGAGTCAGTGGAGACAGTTGGGAAACAGACTTCACTGGGTGCTTTTCAGTTGCTTTAATTTTTATATTGTGTGTACTCAAAATAATGATGAAATAATAACACAGAACTCTATGAAAAAGACATCATTTTCATCATACAAATAAACTGTTTTAAAAAAAACCCCAGCCTGGACAACACGGCAAAACCCTGTCTCTACAAAAAATACAAAAAAATTAGCTGGGTGTGGTAGTGCACACCTATTGTCCCAGCTGCTCAGGAGGCTGAGGTGGGAGAATCACTTGAGCCCAGGAGAAGGAGGTTGCAGTGAGCCGAGATCGGGCCACTGCACTCCAGCCTGGGAGACACAGCCAGGCCTTGTCTCAAAAAAAAAAATACATATATATATATATAAATATATAAATATATACGAATGTATGTATTTATTTATATTTATATTTATTTATTTATTATTTATATATATAAACATTTTTTTTAGAAACCCTTAGAGCAGATTACACTGTGCTGTGTTGTGCTCTGAAAAGCCAACAGAACATTTAACAAACGTTAATGTGTATCAGGCCCCAATTCAACAAGTGCCATGTGCTGCTCCCTTGTTCTTTGGGAATACACACAGTATGTCAAGTGGGAAATCTCTCCTCTTAATCTCTCACAATTTACCCACTGTTCAGGACCAGCCCTGACTCAGATCCCTCAGGCCACAGAGGCTGTTGCAACTCAGCCCCTAGCTCCCCACCCTGATGCTCTGGGTTATAGCCTTGGCGCTGTGAATCTTCTTTTCTACTGGCAGAGGCTCAGTCTGCACCTGGCTCCTTTTAGGAGGTTGGACTCCCTAGCCGCTTTCTGCTCTGTTCATTAAAAACCACTGCAGCTGAGTAGATTGCAAAAATTTTCTCCCATTCTGTAGGTTGCCTGTTCACTCTGGTGGTAGTTTCTTTTGCTGTGCAGAAGCTCTTTAGTTTAATTAGATCCCATTTGTCAATTTTGGCTTTTGCTGCCGTTGCTTTTGGTGTTTTAGACATGAAGTCCTTGCCCATGCCTATGTCCTGAATGGTACTACCTAGGTTTTCTTCTAGGGTTTTTATGGTATTAGGTCTAACATTTAAGTCTCTAATCCATCTTGAATTAATCTTCGTATAAGGAGTAAGGAAAGGATCCAGTTTCAGCTTTGTACTTATGGCTAGCCAATTTTCCCAGCACCATTTATTAAATAGGGAATCCTTTCCCCATTTCTTGTTTCTCTCAGGTTTGTCAAAGATCAGATGGCTGTAGATGTGTGGTATTATTTCTGAGGACTCTGTTCTGTTCCATTGGTCTATATCTCTGTTTTGGTACCAGTACCATGCTGTTTTGGTTACTGTAGCCTTGTAGTATAGTTTCAAGTCAGGTAGCGTGACGCCTCCAGCTTTGTCCTTTTGACTTAGGATTGTCTTGGCAATGCGGGCTCTTTTTTGGTTCCATATGAACTTTAAAGCCATTTTTTCCAATTCTGTGAAGAAACTCATTGGTAGCTTGATGGGGATGGCATTGAATCTATAAATCACCTTGGGCAGTATGGCCATTTTCACGATATTGATTCTTCCTATCCATGAGCATGGTATGTTCTTCCATTTGTTTGTGTCCTCTTTGATTTCACTGAGCAGTGGTTTGTAGTTCTCCTTGAAGAGGTCCTTTACATCCCTTGTAAGTTGGATTCTTAGGTATTTTATTCTCTTTGAAGCAATTGTGAATGGAAGTTCATTCATGATTTGGCTCTCTGTTTGTCTGTTACTGGTATATAAGAATGCTTGTGATTTTTGCACATTAATTTTGTATCCTGAGACTTTGCTGAAGTTGCTTATCAGCTTAAGGAGATTTTGGGCTGAGACAATGGGGTTTTCTAAATATACAATCATGTCATCTGCAAACAGGGACAATTTGACTTCTTCTTTTCCTAACTGGATACCCTTGATGTCTTTCTCTTGCCTGATTGCCCTAGCCAGAACTTCCAACACTATGTTGAATAGGAGTGGTGAGAGAGGGCATCCGAAGGGCTAATATCCAGAATCTACAAAGAACTCAAACAAATACACAAGAAAAACACAAACAACCCCATCAAAAAGTGGGCAAAGGATATGAACAGACATTTCTCAAAAGAAGACATTCACACAGCCAACAGACACATGAAAAGATGTTCATCATCACTCGCCATCAGAGAAATGCAAATCAAAACCACAATGAGATACCATCTCACACCAGTTAGAATGGCAATCATTAAAAAGTCAGGAAACAACAGGTGTTGGAGAGGATGTGGAGAAATAGGAACACTTTTACACTGTTGGTGGGATTGTAAACTAGTTCAACCATTATGGAAAACAGTATGGCGATTCCTCAAGGATCTAGAACTAGATGTACCATATGACCCAGCCATCCCACTACTGGGTATATACCCAAAGGATTATGAATTATTCTACTACAAAGACACTTGCACACGTATGTTTATTGTGGCACTATTCACAATAGCAAAGACTTGGAATCAACCCAAATGTCCATCTGTGACAGACTGGATTAAGAAAATGTGGTACATATACACCATGGAATACTATGCAGCCATAAAAAAGGATGAGTTTGCGTCCTTTGTAGGGACATGGATGCAGCTGGAAACCATCATTCTTAGCAAACTATCACAAGAACAGAAAACAAAACACCGCATGTTCTCACTCATACGTGGGAACTGAACAATGACATCACTTGGACTCGGGAAGGGGAACATCACACACTGGGGCCTATCAGGGGGAGGGGGGAGGGGGGAGGGATTGCATTGGGAGTTATACATGATATAAATGATGAATTGATGGGTGCTGACGAGTTGATGGGTGCAGCACACCAACATGGCACAAGTATACATATGTAACAAACCTGCACGTTATGCACATGTACCCTATAACTTAAAGTATAATAAAAAAAAGAAAAAAAATTTAAAAAAAAAAAAGAAAACCACTGCAGCAGCTGGGCTCCCCGGGGCAACCACCACAGAGGCTGCCCCATTTGTTCTGATGTGAGCTGGATTCGGAGAGCTGGTTGGGTTCATTTCCTGTGCTTCCAGCCTCCGTCTCCATTGGCAGCACTCACTCACCATGGTAACGCTCAGGCCGCTTTTTGGAAACCCTCACTTCTCCTTGCTTAAAACTATTCAAAGAAAAATCCATCCAAGCCCATCAAGGAAAAGGTACTTATTAAATACCTTTCCCACAGTTAATTCATCTCCAACAAGAGCTGTTTGGGGTGCACTCGAAGTTGTGTGTCCCTGAGACACAGGGATAATTAGGTTAAACATGCAGCTGGAAGTAGAAAGGCACCACACTTACCCAGAACAAGAAAAGGTCAGAACGCTACCCCTCTGTGAGCCCTCACACAAAAGCTCGGGAAATGGAGGCTGTGGTTTTCAGGGAACCGGGCACGCGCTCGCATGTGGCACCCCGAATCATTCCCGCTGCTTGATGGTCACGCTCTGTGAGCTCTTTCTAGGGTATATTTGCTATATTCATTAAAGGAGAGAACATGGGAAGCACTTAAAATAAAACGCCTTGTGATTTTCAAAATCATGAACATTTCCAGCAGGTTGAAGAGAAAGGGCTTTCCCGGTTGCAATAAGAATGAGAAAAAGAGAAAACCTCCTGAAAAAAATAAAGAGGGGGCGGTTATGGGATCCATGTGATGCTGAGATTTCTGTTTGTGTTGCCGATTTTCAGTAAACAGCATTTGTTTCTTTTCTGTCTTCATTTCCAGTTCTGTATTTTGCAGCTGTCACTGTAGGGTGATTTGGAAACCCCTCAAATTCAATTCACAGCCATGTTGTCCATAAAATGTAAGGATTGTCCAATTCAACACAGAAACTCCCATCTGTGAGGCCTTGGTATCAGGAGGGCTTACGAGATCAATAAAGCTCGTCTGCTACCAGGAGAGCCTCGGTTTCTGACAATGGAGGCTAGAACTTACAAAACTAAATGAAATTATGTCTTAACCTCAACTGCCCCCAATTTAAAAGGAATATGATAAGGTCAGAAATGAAGGTTTTTGATTACAGGATCCCAGGCCTATGAAAGAATGCCTGGCTAGAAAAATAAGATTCTTGTTTTCTTACTAATTATAAAAGCACTTATTATGACAGCCCGTCATTCCATAGGACAAATTATGTCTACTTAAAGGTAACTGCAACAAAAACACGGTATAGCACAGATATCTACTCTACGCCTGTAATCCTGGCTCCTTGCTCTAGCATTAAAGTGGTTAAATGAGCTGGCAAAATCTCTCATTAGGGGGAGCCAAGAGGTATTTCCGTCATTTGGACCCACAGTGAAGGATGTAATCTCAAAAAACACAAACCCAGACAGACACATCAGGTACCTAATTCACTCAGTGAAGTCTCACAGCTTCATCTGATGTTTCCTCATGACACATACACACCCACCCTCTCCCAAAACAAATAAGACTCTCCCCAGTTACTCACCTAGACCACCCTGACAAATGTCTGTGCGCGTGGCTCCACCAATGATAAACTGAGGGCTGGGACACAACTCCTGAAAGCAATTTGGAACAAAACACAAGTCACAAGGTGCTCAGTGACGGTGGCAGCCTGGGGAAAGGAACATCAGAGTCCCAGAGTGCACAGCGGGAAGAAACCCAGGAGATCGTCTACTGCCCATCACATTGTTTTGTTGCTGAGGACTCTGAAGCCCAGAGAGGAGACGAGCCCTGCCCACAGTCACATAGCCGGGGGTGAACAGAGCAGGAGCTGGAGTCCAGAGCCCCTGCCAGAACTAGTGTTTTCATTTTTTGGTTATTTTTTATTTATTTTATTTTATTTTATTTTTGAGACAGCATCTCGCGTTGTTGCACAGGCTGGAGTGCAGTGGCATGATCTCGGCTCACTGCAACCTCCGCCTCCCGGATTCAAGTGATTCTCCTGCCTCAGCCTACCACATAGCTGGGATTACAGGCACGTGCACCACACCTGGCTAATTTTGTTTGTTTGTTTGTTTGTTTTTTGTATTTTTAGTAGAGATGGGATTTCACCATTATAGGCAGGCTGGTCTCGAACTCCTGACTTCAAGTGATCATCTGCCTCGGCTTCCCAAAGTGCTGGGATTACAAGCATGAGCCACAGCACCCGGATAGGACTAGTGTTTTAATACTATATGTGTGGTGTGGGTGTGTGGGTGTGAAAAGGTGGTGAGGAACACGGAGGTAGGAGAAAGGCAAAGGCTGAGATAATACGTGATGAAAAATGATATCACCTATTCAGAAAACACCCCTATTTACATAAAGAGAAGATTAGAAGAATATTTAGCATACTGCTGTGCACCCTGTGGGCACTTGTTAAAGTCTTGACTAAATGATAATGACCCCATGTGCTGATGGACACACTGAGGTGTCAGAAGTACCATGTGTCCTGAGAAGAGAACTCATCTCTGATACATTCACACACCTGACCTGCACTTACTTCCTCCACTCACCTATCTCAACTGGCATCTGCCTACAAGCAGTCTCATGGCTCTGGTGCTCTGTTGGGGCACAATGACTCATGCTTTAGTCATCCTTTCTTTGTTTACCCAGCAAGGATTTTTTGAGTGCCCATTTTGTATCCCGCACCCTTTGAACCATGGCAGGCAGGGGAAAGAGGGAAACATGGTGAAATGCAGAAAGAAAAGAAATAAACCACATAGTTCTTGGCCTCAAGGTGCTTGTGGTGTATATAGGAAACCAAGATTGACATTATGAAAAAGTCAGAGAAAAAAGGCTAGTGCATAATAATAGAATGTAGGCTATATCCGCAAAAGGAGAAAAAACACAAAGAGAGAAAAATGAGAAGGGCCCAACAGGGATGATGGCTGCGAGATTTAGTGGGTGGGAGATGATGCCTGTCCGTTAGAAAGGTAGGATGCAGGAGCAGTCTACGTACTGGTTCCTAAAGAAGAGATGGGTCTACCTGTTCACCAGGCAAACTGCTAGGGGAAAAGGACAGGACCTCAAGGGACAAAACGGAAGTCAGCCTACATTTAATCAGAGGCATCTTGGGCTGCACTACATCAAAGACTGTCTGGTCAGAGAGAGAGAGAATCATTTCGTTCTTACTTCATAGAGGTGAAGAAAGGGCAGATCAAAAAGGACTGGGAAGCAGGACGGTGGGCTGAGGGCAGACGCTTGCGGTCTGGATGGAGCTGGCAACGGGGATTCTGGGATTCTGTTGTGGGAGGTGGAGCCTTCCAGGTGGCAGCCCCATAGCCTCTATAAGGTGACAGCTCCTGCTGAAATGGCAGAAACAGTTCCCCTGGGCTGACTTTTTTTTTTTTCAAGTATTAAAAAAATTTTTGCAGGGTGCAGTGGCTTATGCCTGTAATCCCAGCACTTTGGGAGGCCGAGGCGGGCGGATTACCTGAGGTCAGGAGTTCGAGACCATCCTAGACAACATGGTGAAACCCCGTCTCTACTAAAAATACAAAAATTAGCCGGGCGTGGTGGTGCACCCCTATAATCCCAGCTACTCAGGAGGCTGAAGCAGGAGAATCCAGGAGGCGGAGGTTGCAGTAAGCCAAGATCACACCATTGCACTCCAGCCTGGGCAACAAGAGTGAAACTCCATCTCAAAAACAACAACAACAACAAAAATTTATTTACCTGTTTTTCATTGAAAAATTAGTACATGAACATGAGAAAATCCCCAACAGTAAATAACAGTGTAAAACACACAATCCCTTCTACCTCAGAGTCCGCACTGGTAGCGTTTCTTAAGTGTCCCTCCAGAAACTGTCTTCTGATATAAAAGCACATCTATATACAGACACACATTTTTATCACATATGTCTTGTACATGCATCTTTTCTTAGGACATAGAGAGCTTTGTAACTTCATTAAAAGTACCACACGTTATTTAGCTTGTTTATTTTGTTTCTATTTATTTATTTGTAAATAAAGGTTCTCCAGTGATGGACCTTTAGTTTTTCGTTTATTCATTCACTTTCAGTCTTTTGCAATCTCTGGTAGCAACTTAAAGAGAAAGGTGGCACCAGCCAATCTGGGTGTTCTAAAAGTGTGTAGCTGCAAATGTTCACCCCGGGTGCTCAAGAGCTCCCAGTCTCCAGGCAGTCATTTTTTGGCAAATAAAAGGCACAGAGATCTGAAAGAGTAATAAGTAAAAAGAAAGAGAAAAAATTTTAATTTTAATGTTGTCTTAAAAACAGAAGGAAAAGGCTGTATTGTCAAGAGGGAAGAAAAGACAGCACACTCTATAGAGGTTTGGAAGAATCTCTTTTCTTAAAAACTCTCTTAAAATAGGTTCTTGGCTGGGCGTGGTGGCTCATGCCTGTAATCCCAGCACTTTGAGAGGCCAAAGCAGGTGGATCACCTGAGGTCAGGGGTTCCAGACCAGCCTGGCCAACAGAGCAAAACCCTGTCTCTACTAAAAACACAAAAGTTAGCCAGGTGTGGTGGTGGGCACCTGTAGGCCTAGCTACTCCGGAGGCTGAAGCAAGAGAATCACTTGAACCTGAGAGGCAGAGGTTGCAGTGAGTCGAGATTGCACAACTGCACTTTAGTCTGGGCAACAGAGTGAGACTCTGTCTCAAAAAATAAATAGATAAATAGGTTCCTGTTCTTCATTCTCCATTCATCTGTCAGTCTCCTGAAATCTGACTTCTACATCCATAGCTTCATGAAACTCCTCTCACCCATGTCACCAATAACTAACTTCTCTTTGGATTTGGTACCGTGGGCTATTCCTCTCTGAAAGTTCTGCTCCCTTGACTTCCATATCCTTACTCATGCTTGATTTTCTCCTCGCTTCTCTGAGCATTTCTTCTCAGTCTCTTCCATGCATTCCTCCACTGTGCTTGCCCCTAAGTACCAAGGAACCCCTGGCTCTTGGTCCTGAACCCTCTGAGATTATCCCATTTCATACAGCAGTAACACCCCTAAGTATTTTTGCTCGGTGACATCATTCAACCCCATGGCTTCAACTATTAACCACAGAATATGCTGATGCTTCCAAAATAACTCCCTGAGCTGTATCTTCAATTACTTGTGTCACAATGCTCATAAGATAGAATTTCATTAGATTCATATCTAATAAGCTTCCCAAGTTCTATTAAAATGTTGAGTTTGGGTTGGAAGACAGAATGATTGGCAAAGGCTACAGACAACTGAAAGTGAAATATACAGAATGGTGCTAAGTGGTTTGTAGGTAGATGGAATGTCCATTTTACTATGTGGTATTCAATATAATTCAAAAATGTCCCCACCCCAGAAAAACACATACACACACACCAAAAAATGTCATGACTAATATGTTACATGAATCTTTCAGGGACCACAGAAAGTCCCCAACTTTGGGCTGGGCATAGTGGCTCACGCCTGTAATCCCAGCATTTTGGGAGGTCAAGGTGAGCTGATCACTTGAGATCAGGAGTTTGAGACCAGCCCGGTCAACAGGGTGAAATCCCATCTCTACAAATAAAAATGCAAAAACTAGCTGGGCATGGTCTTCTCTCCATTCCTAAGTTGCTGTTGAAGCACAGATCAGAGATACAAAGTAATTGGCAGTCAGAGAGGTTTTAAAGAGGCGGAATTCTGTAAAGAGGCAGCCTCACACCTACCCACACTTGGAACCCTTTTTTAATCTTTCCTAATAACAATCGTGTCTTTTTAGTAATACTGTTTTCTATTACTCAAGCGAGGATTTCAAAACACTCCATAAATACAAATTACTCTAACCTAGGATCAGCCTCTGATGACCAGGCCTAAGGAAATACAGGTATCAGTTAAGAATCCAAGGCAGTAAGTGACTGAAACCCACACTGTCTCAGTGATGCTGACTACTTGGCCACACTGCTCTCCCAGAGCGTTACCCATGTCTGATAGCTTTGGTTTGCACTTTAGGAGCTCTGGTTTTTAGAACCCACAGAGATGCTGCCATCTTCATCATCATCACCTTCAAGGATAGCCACATTGCTTGACCCAGAACTTCCATCCCTCTGTGATCTGGCCCCACTGGATGTTTCCAGCTTTGTCTGTCAGTTTCCCACAGTGAGTGATTATGACTCTCCTCCCATCACAACGGACTCCCACCTTCCTCTGAATACATTTGCTCCCGATGCACTGCCACAACCCAGTGCCTCTGCCCACACCTGCGCCTTCTCTTCAGTCTCTCTCCTGATTCTCTTCCAACAATCCCAACTCAAATGTCTCCAGTAATTAACCTGCCCCAATTTCACTGTCAAATTTAACTGCTTCTTCCTCTGAACTCCCATGCATTTTGTTCATATTTCTACTTATTTCGCCCTCTGGATATTCTGTCTTGTAATAATAGCTAGATTTCCTCATTCAAGCCTCCCAAAAAACAGTGAAGTGGGTAATATTATTATCCCTATTTTATGGATGAGGAAACTGAGTCTTGGGGTGGTTAGTAACTTCTCCATGGTTCCTCAGCTAGCAAATGGCACAGAGGGGACCAGAAACCTGATCTACCTGACGCATGAACTCATGCTCTTAACCACTCTGCAGCCTGCCAGCTGTCCATATGTCTCTCCCTGATGAGCCAAAGCTCCACAAAGACTCCTCTCCAGCACCTGAACACAACCAGCATGCAATAAATCGTGGCTAAACTGAAAACTCCAGATTCACTAACCCAAGACATAAAAGCTGAAGAAAGAGTGGCTCCAAGCTGAGGCCTCTCACCCTCATCCTTATCCTAACCTCCCAACAATTCATCCCCTTGACATTTCTCTTGAACTGGGTCCTTACTATGCAGCTGACATCACTTCATTGCTGTCTTGCTGTATTTCTCCTTAAGATCAATAAACCACTTAATTGCCAAAAAGTGGACACTTCAGGGAAGAATATCATTGACTGCGCTGCACCAGGGCCCACTCATGCTGGGCATTCCTCAAACCACAGGACCTGGGCTGGGCATTGACCAAGCACAGAGGGGAAGTCAGAAAATAAGGAGGTAAAAATCTGCCTGCTGAGAACACCCCCTGATCTCGCATAGCCAACCATGCTGTTTGTGATAGGATTGTTCTTGCCCAACCCTAAATAGTCTCAGGATTGTGAATAACCAAAAGCTCATCCTGAGAACCTATGCTTGACTTTGAGCCCTTCCTCTGGGCAAACTTGTCCTGAAACCCTTGGGACAAAAGCCGCAGCAAATCTTTGCTCAATTGCTTATGAATAGGCAGAAACACCCAGCAGGGACAAGATGTCAAATGGCATGATTTCAGAAAACATCTAAGTATCAAGTTTTATTTTATTATTGAAAGGACAAAAACATGTGTACATATATGTTCAGCACATCTCATCTCCTTTCCCACAAAGGCCGGTAGAAGTTAACGTCTGTGTGGGAACCAGGATCATAGGAGTCACATTTAGTCAGCTGACTTAAAGCCCCCAACACTGAAGAAGTACAAAATCACCCTCAAAAGCATCAATGAAACAAAAAAGCAAATGACACAATTAAAAATAGGCAAAGGAGTTGGGCGCAGTAGCTCACACCTGTAATCCCAACACTTTGGGAGGCCGAGGCAGGTGGATCACTTGAGACCAGGAGTTTGAAACCAACCTGGCAAACATGGCAAAACCCAATCTCTACTAATAGTACAAAAAAATTAGCCAAATGTTGTGGTGGAAGTCTGTGGTCCCAGCTACTTGGGAGGCTGGGACATGAGAATCACTTGAATCCGGGAGGCAGAGGTTGCAGTGAGCTGAGATCGCGCCACTGCAGTCCAGCCTGGGCAACAATGTGAGACTCTGCCTTCAAAAAAAAAAAAAGGCAAAGGACTTGGATACACGTTTCTCCAAAGATGATCTATAATTGGTCAATAAGCACATGAAAAGATGCTCGCCATCACTGATCTTTGGGGAAACACAAATCAAAATCACAATAAGATATCACCTCACACCCATTAGGATGGCTACTATCAAAAAACAGAAAATGGTTGGCGCAGTGGCTCACGCCTATAATCCTAGCACTTTGGGAGGCCAAGGTGGGCAGATCACCTGAGGTCAGGAGTTCAAGACCAGCCTGGCCAACATGGCAAAACCCTGTCTCTACTAAAAATTTAAAATTCGCATTTAATTTAAAATTTAAAATGGGCATGGTGACGAGTGCCTATAATCCCAGCTACTCAAGAGGCTGAGGCAGGAGAATCACTAGAACCTGAGGGGCAGAGGTTGCAGTGAGCCGAGATTGCGCCATTGCACAGTGGCCTGGGTGACAAGAGTGAAACTCCATCAGAAGGAAGGAAGGAAGGAAGAAGAAGGAAGGAAGGAAGGAAGGAAGGAAGGAAAGAAAAGAAAGAAAGAAAGAAAGAAAGAAAGAAAGAAAGAAAGAAAGAAAGAAAGAAAGAGAAGAGAAAGAGAAAGAGAAAGAGAAAGAGAAAGAGAAAGAGAAGAGAAAGAGAAGAGAAGAGAAAGAGAAAGAAAAGAAAGAAAGAAAAAGAAAGAAAGAAAAAGAAAGAAAGAAGAAAGAAGAAGAAAGAAGAAGAAAGAAAGAAGAAGAAGAAAGAAAGAAAGAAGAAAAGAAAGAAAGAAAGAAGAAAGAAAGAAAGAAAGAAAACAAACACTGGCAAGGATGTGGAGAAACCAGAACCCTGTGCACTGCTGTGGGAATGCAAAATGGCACAACCACTATATAAAACAGTACAGCGGTTCCTCAAAAACTTGAACATAGAACTACCATATGATCCAGCCACGGGTCATATCTTTTGGGTATATAACAAAAAGAACTGGAAGCAGGGTCTCAAAGAGAAGTTTGTACACCCATGTTTGTAGCAGCATGATTCACAATAACCAAAAGGTGGAAGCAACCCAAGACCAGAAATGGACGAGTGAATAAACAAAATGTGGTCTATATACACCACAGAATACTATTCAACCTTCAAAGGAAGGAAATTCTGACATATGCCACAACATGGATGAATCTTGAGGATATAATGCTAAGTGAGTTATGCCAGTCACAAAAAGACAAATACTGTATAATTCCACTTATATGAGGTACCCAGCACAGTTAAATTCAAAGAGACAGAAAGTAGAACAGTGGTTGCCAGAAACTGGGGGAATGGCTAGGTGCAAAGGCTCACACCTGTAATCCCAGCACTTTGGGAGGCCAAGGTGGGCAGATCACTTCAGGTCAGGAGTTCCAGACTATCCTGGCCAACATGGCAACACTCCATCTCTACTAAAAATACAAAAAAAAAGCCGGGCATAGTGGCGGGCGCCTGTAATCCCAGCTACTTGGGAGGTTGACGCAGGAGAATCGCTTGAACTCGGGAGACAGAGGTTGCAAGTGAGCTGAAATTGCGCCACTGCACTCCAGCCTTGGCAACAGAGAGAAACTCCATCTCAAAAAAAAAAAAAAAAAAAAAGAAAAGGAAGAAATTGGGGAAGAATGAATGGGAAGTTTTTAAATGTGTATTTAGTTTCTGTTTTGCAAGATAAAAAAATTTCTGGTGATGGAGGGTGGTAATGGTTGCATAGCAATGGGAATGTACTTAATGCCACTGAACTGTGCAATTAGAAGTGGTTAAGATGGTAAATTGTATGTTATGTGTATCGTACCACAATTTAAAAATAAATAAGTAAATGCAACAAGTAAACTTATAATGCACCACATTTCTGGATACCCCGATCTGTTTGCAAACCCCTGAAAGGCCTCTCGGGAGGAAAAAATAATAATGAACCATTTAGGAACAGGCTAATTTTCTCAGCGTTCAGTGCATGTTCCTCATAGAGATAGGATCGAATCTTTACTGATTCAGGAATCTATTCAATAACCTGTAAGATCTTAGAGGATAAGTCTGCATTCTTTAATGTAACCTTGTGGTATGTGAGCATGAGCCTGCCCAAAAGCAGCTGTGTGATCATTTTTCACTGATGATTAAGGATGGAGAGGTTAAATTTTGACACACATTCATTTACTCAACACGCACTTGAATACTCCAAATAGGAGCCCTTCATTGCACCTTCCTCGTTACTCAGGTTCCACTGCCTCATGCTCTGAATTTTACTTCCTCCATTGACAGCCACAAATCAGCACATCCAGTCTACAATTACCAAATTTCCACAGACCATGAGAACAGGTGAAGACACGGTTTGGGGAAGAACAGGCTATGTGGTCAAGGAGGTAAAGTCTCTAAGGATTTCAAAGAAAGGAGAAAAATTAAGCAAAGGTTAACTGATACCTGACTTTGGTCTCTAAAGGAAATTTTTCTCCCCCTCCTTCCCCTACCCCAAGACCCTTGGGATCTGCAATGGTACCCCTCCCTAAGGCTTTTCACCACCCAGTGGTGACAACCCAGGTTCCCATGGCCCATCATTTATGCCTCTGTAGAGTTCTTACTTCATTCTGCCTTGGGCATCAGTCCTTTATTCACATCTGTGTCTCCCCACACTTTCCATCAGAGCTGAGACCACAGCCCATTCCTCAGTTTCTCCCTGACCACCTTCCCAATCAGTGCAGAGCCCATGCCTGGCACAAATCAGAAGCCCAAAAAAACTGTCCGTTGAAATGAAATGTGGCTGTCTTGAAATTAGAATATAAAATCATAACTCCCAATCTGGATTGTATCAATATACCTGGTAACTTCATAGATTTCAGAGGGGAATGGGAAGATGAACCACGGTGGGTGGGAGGGCAGCATGGCCAAGGAGTTATTCTCAGAGATGAAAACTGTTGCGCAAAATCAGCAGGATCAAAGCAAAAAAGGTAGAGGTCGCTGGAGTTAGTGATTTTGACCATTTTAGAAGAAGTGCTCTCCCTTTATCTTCCTGTTTCAACCACTGCCAAGAAAATAGGAGCCCTGACTTGATTTCCCTATCATGGCTTAGAAGACAAAAGGTGCCCAGGTCGTTTCATAGTCCCGCTCCTGAGACATTGCTACGAGCTCTGTTGAACAGAGCACTTTGTATGGATGAGCTCAATTCTCACAACCACTCTGTATGGGAGAGGTTCTCAACCCTGAGGTTAAATCACTTGACAAGGGTCACATAGTGATAGGTCATGGGCCGAGGTTTTGGGAGGACCATTCTCCACCCCTTGCCCTTGAGCTTTGGGTAGTATCAGTAACTACATCTAGGAGCCCCTGCCTTCCTTCTGCATCCCCAGAGCCCCAGCTCCCACCTCTCCACTCACCAGCCCTGATGGAATAATGTCAATTCATGACCTTGAGCAACCGTGCACCTTTCAGCAATAACGTTGTCACAATTTACCAGCGGGCTGACTGCATCCAGCACTGAGTTGTTCCATTGTGCACTGGTCCAGGGACCATATGCATTAATAACAACTATGTATTCTGCATCTATTATGTTCTGGGCACTATGCCCTGAGATTTATCTCTAATTCTCATACCAACCCCGAAAAATAAGGTGCCAGTAAATGCCATTTTACAGATGAGAAAACTAAAGCTCACAGAGTTTACTTGCCCAAGACAACACAGGCAGGGCTAGGATTCAAATCTAACTTACCTAGTTTCAAAGTTCATCCATGCTCTTCTCTCTATACCTCACTGCCTCTGAACAAGAGTTCAGGCCGGCTATGGTGGCTCACATCTGTAATCCTAACACTTTGGGAGGCTAAGATGGGCAGATGGCTTAAGCCCAGGAGTTCAAGACCACCCTGGGCAACACAGCACAACCCTGTCTCTACAAAAATATATAAACATTAGCCAGGTATGGTGGCACATGCCTGTAATCCCAGCTACTTGGGAGGTTGAGGCAGGAAAATCACCTAAGCCCAGGAAGGTTGAGGCTGCAGTGGGCTGTGATCGCACCACTGCACTCCAGTCTGGGTGACAGAGTGAGACTCTGTCTCAAAAAAAAAAAAAAGAGTTCAAAAGATGGTGGGGGGGGTCCAGGCGCAGTGGCTCACATCTGCTATCCCAGCACTTTGGGAGTTTGAGACCAGCCTGACCAACATAGAGAAACCCCATCTCTACTAAAAATACAAAATTAGCCAGACATGGTGGCACATGCCTGTAATCCCAGCTACTCGGGTGGCTGAAGCAGGAGAATCACTTGAACCCAAGAGGTGGAGGTTGTGGTGAGCTGAGATCGTGCCATTGCACTCCAGCCTGGGCAACAAAGCAAGACTCTGTCTCAAAAAAAAAAAAAAAAAGGTGGTGGTGGAGGGGTCTGAAATGTGAGATCCAGACACTTAGGATCCACAGCCTCAACTTCTCCCTCAGTTCCTCCTGATCAGATGTAAGGCCCCTCCACCCTGTATGTCACTCCACAGCGAGCCCGCTTCCTTACCGTGGGCCGCTTCCAGATGATGCCTTGAGTTTGTGGAGAGCCTGGTCCAAGATCCTTGTAGCCCAAAGCTGATGGACATGCCGGGAATTCGGGGTCCTTAAACAGGACCCCTGAGTCCAAGCACTGTTGCCTCAGGGTCTTGAAATCCTGGCCCAAGTATTTCAAAGCCTTTTGGTTGGAGCCAAGACCTTGAGCGGCAGCCCGCTGCCTAGATACACCAGCCGCCTGGGCTGCCATGGCCGTGGACTCTGTAGGGTGGACAGAAGGGCAAGGCTGCATCGTACTCTCAGACACCTGCTCCACTGAGAGGGGAGCTATAAGGCACTAAGGGAGGTGGAGCAGACAAACATTTCACCTGAGGCCCTGTTCCAGAAGGAAGTGAGTCATGGTTAGGCACAAATATGTACCCAAGGTCCAGGCCAATCTGCCCCACCTTCTTCTGCCTTTTGCAAATAATTTGGGGTCTGGGAACCTTCCAGGGCCCATCCCAGGCCATTAGCATCTTTACCCCCACCCCTCCACACACCTCTTTGCAAGATCCGCTTGCCTTGCATCAAGCCCATTGACTGAGATAAGAAGGCTCATTGTGCAGCTTGAAGCAAACATTCACCAAGGAATTGGAGGCATGGCTCTGAGCAGGAAGAAGGCAAGTGGTTACTACAGGGCCCTCCTTTCCTGCCAGAAAAGTTTGGGTCCATATTTCCTAGGGAAGCAAAAAATATCAGAGAGTGGTGATTCATAGGCCAGATTTGGAATAAGCCCTACTGGAGGAGTTTCCACCTGTGAGTGAAGGCTTTGGCCTCTGACTGCCTCGGTTCCTATCCTGGCTCCCCCAGTAATTCACTCTGTCATATTGGGCAAGTTATTTAATCTCTTTTCTCCTAAACTTTTTTATGTATAAACTGGAAGATCATAGGAGACCCTACCTCAAAGGGTTGTTTGGAAGAGTGACGAGATAGTACATGTCATCTGCTTAGAACAGTGTGGAAGTAACATTCAGTGAATGTCAGGTATCACTATTCCTTGGAGCCAGGATTCCCAGAGAGGCCTTGGAATCAGGAGCCTTGATTCCAATCTCAGAAGTGAGTTACAAGCTGTATGACCTTGGATTAGTCACTTCTCTCTGGGCTCCAGTTTCCTACATCTGGTCTACCCAAAGAATGTCAACCACATCAATGCTTTTTGAACTTCAGTGTTTGTGGCACACTAGAAAATGGTCCCCCAAAGATACCAAGTCCTCATCTTGAGAACCTGTAAATAGTCCCTTATCTGGAAAAGGGTCTTTGCTGCTATGACTAAGTTAAGGATCTTGAGATGAGAAGATTATCCTGACCCTAAATATACAAGTGTCCTCATAAGAGGAAGGCAGAGGAAGATTTGACAATAGACAAAAAGGAGAAGAGATGAGATGAGGCAGACAGAGGTTAGTGAGATCCTGCCCCACTCCAGGGAACACCAGCAGCCACAGGAACTGGAAGGGGCAGAATGGATTCTCCCCTAGAGCTGCTGGAGGAATGTGGGCCTGCCGACACGTCGACTTCACAGCCTTGGGACTTCTGGCCTCCAGACTGGTGAGAGAATACATGTATGTTGTTCTGAGCCACCACATCTGTGGTCATTTGTTACAGAAGATGCAGGAAACAAATACCGTGTGCAGAAGAATCCCTCGGAGCACTCGCTCAAAATGCTGAATCCTTAATAGGTGCTACCACAAATCCTCCACCCCCATCCCCCCCCAAAAAAAGAGTTATAATTCAGGAGGTCTGAAGTAAGACCCAGGAATCTGTAGTTTTCAAACCATTACCCCAGAGATGATGCTAATACAAGGATCCAGGGCTGCCCACTGAGAAGCTCTGGACCAGCCGACCTCTGAGGCCTCCAACTCTGATCTTCTAAGCCAGTGACAGTCCATATGTTAAGCACTTAGCTAGGTGGGTAGGTCTGAGCAAGCAGAAAGAAGGGTTGCTCCCCAGGTGTTCAGAAAAACATGTGGTTTCCCAGGTTTCATCAGAAATTCAAGGCCAGGCCAGGCATGGTGGCTCAGGTCTATAATCTCAGCACTTTGGGAGGCTGAGGCAGGAGGATCGCTTGAGCCCAGGAGTTCAAGAGCAACCTGGGCAACATAAGAAGACCCAGTCTCCTAAAAAAAAATAATGAAAAAATTAGGTGGGTATGGTGGTGCATGCCTGTAGTCCCAGCTACTCAAGAAGCTAAGGTAGGAGGATTGCTTGAGCCCAGGAGGTCAGGTCAAGGCTGTAGTGAGTCACCCACACCAGCCTGGGTGACAAAGTGATGAAACCCTGTCTGAAAAAGAAGGAAAGAAAGAAGGAAGGAAGGAAAGAAAGAAGGAAGGAAGGAAGGAAGGAAAGAAAAGAAAGAAAGAAAGAAAGAAAGAAAGAAGAGAGAGAGAGAGAGAGAGAGAAAGAAAGAGAAAGAAAGAAAGAAGAAGAAAGAAGAAAGAAAGAAAGAAAGAAAGAAAGAAAGAAAGAAAGAAAGAAACAGAAAGAAAGAAAGAAAAAGAAATTCAAGGCCAAAATGGCCTTCAGAGGCTAAAACTAGCCTCAGAAAACTATGGTCCATGGCCCCTTGGGGACCCTGTCTTCCTTCCCTCAACATCACTTTCCCCTTGATTCCACATCTGCCCACTATTAAGCTCATCCAGTGTTCACAGTTACATTTTCACCAGCCCACACAGTTGACCCTGTCTCACTTGGGTGGCCCCAACCACCCCTAAAACCAGAACCACAACTCCATTCAGTCAATACAGAATGGTCATTGCAAATCTTGGCTGTGTCACTGCCAAGCTTAAAACCCCCAATGGCTGCCCACTGCTCCTGGGAGAAGAGCAAGGGGGCTTTTGCACAGCCCACTAGACCTCGAGCAGCTGGCCCTGCCCAACTTTCCTCCCGCTCCATTCTCCCCTCCTGGCTTTCTTTCCATTCCTGGAATGTTGTGTTCTGTACCGCTTCAGGGCTTGACATCTGCTGTGTCCTCTACCTGAAATGTTCTTCTCCCCACCCCAGCCCTGTTCATCCAGTAGACCTGGGTGCCCCAGGAGAGGTTTTCTGGACAACTCCACACTCATACTAAGCCATTTCCCCTCTTATACGCTCTCATAGCAACCTGCAAGATCCTGCCCCACACCAATTCCTGCAATCATTTAATTAATGTCTCTCCATCCCACAAGGCTTTGATCTTCACGAGGGTAATTACCCCTGTTAGTTTTACTCATTGTTGTATTCCTGAACCCTAGAAAGCTCCTGGAACACAGTAGGAACTCAATAAATATTTGTGGCATGAATGAACACCTATAGTTATGAGATGTGCTGTGGATAAATGTGCACCAGGTATAATGAACCTGACACCTTCCGGCAGGGTCATTAGTTCATTAACAAGTATCCTATGGGATTGTTTTTCTTGCCTCTTTCTCCCCTGCACCTCCCAGAAACATTCCCCTTAGACTGACTAAAATGAGCAAGCCCTTCCTCCACCCAGTCTCAGAATAAGCACAGCTGGTAATTTTCCTTCTGCACAAAGGAGCTCCTTTGGGGTTCGCAATCTCCTTCCCACCCCACCTGCCTGAATTACCTCGCACCCACATCCAGATCCTGCACGAACAAACCCTTCCTCATTGAAGCTGGCAGGTCTGAGCCACTGCAAATAGAGCCCTCGTGTACCCAGGCACAAAAAAACAACAAGTGGAGTTGAGAAGTCTCTGCTCCCCAGTGCCTTGAGAGCAGACAACAAATGTCTACGTGTTCTCCAGTCAGGTACCCAGGAGGAAGTAGCCTGTAGCCATTGTCTCTGTCCACCTGGACAGATCTCTCTCCAGTCTCACACCCCAGGCACCACAGGAGCCAGTGCCAGCTCCTTGCCAAGCAGCCTGCGGATCCACTAAAGGCTGATGAGGGTGTGCAGACACCCCTAACACACGCCTGGCAGCATCTCCTTAATAAGACTTCTCGGCAAACAGCCCAGGTGAGTGCTGCCTCTTCTCTGTGCATACCAGCCAAGTGGGGATGCTGAGCTGTATCCATACATGCTCCTCTCAGTCAAAAGGATCAAGGTTGTATTGTCCCCTTAGAAAGGAAGACAAATCACCCTTGTTGCACCCAGGGGTCCAAGTGTTCTTTTCAGATGATTAAAGTTTGCAAAGCTTGTTGTCTTGCATAACTATAACTTCGGGAAAAAGATGGGTGAAAGCTAACTGCAGAATTCTCTCTCTTGGGCCTGACAATTTCAGAATGCTAAGGCAAGCAGAGGTTGAATCCAGTGTCAAGAGGATTACAGAGCTCTCATACGTTGCTGGTGGGAATGTAAAATGGTGCAGCTGTTTTGGAAAGCAGTCCAGCAGTTCCTCAAAGTGCTAAACAAAGAATTACACAGTAACTCTGAGTAATATCCTACTTCAAAGATTGAAAGAGAATTGAAAACATATGTCTACACAAAAACGTGCACATAAATGCCCATAGGAGCATTATTCATAATAGCCAAAAAGTGGAAACAACCTAAATGCCCATCAATGGACAAATGGATAAACAAAATGTGTTATATGTATATGCTGGAATATTATTCAGTCATAAAAGGAGTCCATAAAAGGAGTGAAATACTGTTACTTGCTACAACATAGATGGACCTTAAAGACATGCAAAGTAAAAGAAGCTAATGACAAAAGGCCATACATTGTATGATTCCAGTTTTATGAAATGCCGAGAATTGCAAAGCCATAGAGAAAGAAAGTAGAGTAGTGGTTGCCAGGGATTGGGAAGTGGGGCTGACTGCTAATAGTTACAAGGTTTCTTTTTGGGATGATGAAACTATTATGGAATGAGATGGTGGTGATGGTTGCACAACTAAAAATCACACTTTAGACCAGGCAGTGGCTTACAACCATAATCCCAGCACTTTGTCAGGCTGAGCTGGGAGCATCGCTTGAGCCCAGGAGGTTGAGGCTGCCGTGAGCTAGGATTGCACCACTGTACTCCAATTTGGATGAACAAGTGAAACCTGTCTCAAATAAATAAATAAATACCACACTTTAAGTGTACACTTTGGTGATGTTTATGTTATGTGAGTTATATCTCAATTTTAAAATTGAAAAGAAGAAAAAAAGACATTGCAGAGGGGAAGGCTGGCTATGATTCAAGCATTGGTAGGTGGTCTCTAAGGAAAAGATTGACTTCCCATCTGCCCAGGATATCAAGTGCCTGGCACATGCATAGAGCTGTAAGAGTGAACCCTACCTAACCAGAAGTCTGGATGAGTTGAGGTGTGCAGGCTCATTCTCTCTCCAGGTCTGCAGGATCGCTCATGGCATCTTAGGGGTCACACCTCAGGCCTTCATCCTGGCAGGAAAGAGCTCAGTCAAACCTAGTTGGAAGGCCAGCTGAGACTGTCCCCTAGAGGCCTACAGATCCTGTTGACCTGGTATGACTAAGTAATGCTGCAAAAACTCACATTTGAATAGAATGCAAGGTCTACATAGCACTTTCCTGCCATGGCTGTCTAGAGATTCATGACAAGTCTGTAAGAAAGATCATATTGTCAGGCTACCCAAGGTCACTCAAGTAGCAAACTTGAGCCCAAGTCTTCTGATTTTAAATCCCATGCTCTTTTTAAGGCACGCTACCAACACATACCAACAGCGAGACCGGATCTGGGCAGTAGGCTGTGAGACATGATGCCTAAAAGGAAGAAATCCAGTGATTCACTCAGCCCTCCATCTGCAAGCCATCTCTGTGCCAACACTCCACTGGGCAGGGGTCAATGCTGGCAGGAAGATAAAAGGACAAATAGAGGCCAGATGCATTTGCTTAGGCCTGTAATCCCAGCACTTTGGGAGGCCAAAGCAGGCAGATGACTTGAGCCCAGGAGTTCCAGACCAGCCTGAGCAACATGGTGATACCCCATCTCTACAAAAAATTCAAAAAATTAGCCAGGCATGGTGGCAGGCGCCTGTAATACCAGCTACTCAAGAGGCTGAGGCAGGAGAATCACTTGAACTTGGGAGGTGGAAGTTTCAGAGAGCTGAGATCGTGCCACTGCACTGCAACCTGGATGACACAGCAAGACCATGTCTCAAGAAAAATAAAAAAGAAAAGAAAAGAAAAGAACCAAAAGACAAATAGACACTATGCCTGCCCACAAAGAACTTCCATGCAATGGAAAGACCGGGCAGTGCTCAAAGAAAGAGTGGTTGATTCTGAGGATGGTGAGTGATAAGGAAGGCTTCATGGAGGAGGTGGCCTTCCAGTTAGATCTGTAGCATAAGGTGCTTGAAGGATGATGAGGATTTTGAAAGAAGGCTGTGTAAAAAGGGCATTGGAGGCAAGGGGAACAGTAAGAAAATGGCAATAAGGAACAGCTCTGCACACAGTACCAAGAGAATATTAATTATCTAGAATGAGATCATTCTAGATCACTCACTCCTGGAGTGAGGCAGGAGGCAAACAACAAGAGGAAAAACACTGGGGGCCTTGAATGCCATCCTAAATGGGTGTGGACTTCTTCTCTATAGTTAGGGTGCAGTTGCTGTGAAACAAGCAAGAATCAATGATGGCTTAATTCAGGTAGTGGCACTGGGGCTGGGCAGGTAGGGAGAGGAGTTCCCAAGTTTCCCTCCTCTGTGAGTCCCAGAAACTGAGGATGAGTGTGGAGGAAGGGAAGACACAGCCAGAATACTTCTTGTGATCTTATTATATAATAAGAAATATGTATTTTGGTCTTTGTCCTCAGTTCCTGGCACAAAGCTTCTAAAATCTTTGTAATTTCCTGGCTGATAAATGTGATAGGAGCATCTTTTGTTGTAATATTTGGTCTTTGACTCCAGTTCCTGACACAGAGCTCCTAAATCCCTGGAATTTCCTGGGAATAGAGGAGTCTTTTGTTCTAATAAGGTAACTCTTGGTGGGCTCTTGAATGCGAGCTAGTCACCAGAAAGAACAAGCCATGATTAAAAGCTTGGGAAAAGCCAAGCAAGGTGCCTCACAACTGTAATCCCAGAACTTTGAGAGGCCAAGGTAAAAGGATCACTTCAGCCCAGGAGTTCAGGGCCAGCCTGGGCAACATAGTGAGATGACATCTGTACTAAAAATAAAAAATAATAAACTAGCTGGACATAGTGGTACACACCTGTAGTCCCAGCTACTCAGGAAACCAAGGCAAGAGGATCTCTTGGACCCAGGAGATTGAGGTTGTAGTGGGCCATGTTCATGCCACTGTACTCCAGCCTAGGCAACAGAGAAAGACCCTGTCTCAGAAACAAAAGAAAAGAAAGAAAAGAAAAAGGAGAGAAAGAAAGAAAAGAAAAAGGAGAGAAAGAAAGAAAGAAAGAAAGAAAGAAAAGAAAGAAAGAAAAGAAAGAAAGAAAGAAAGAAAAGAAAGAAAGAAAGAAAGAAAGAGAAAAAAGAAGGAAAGAAGGAAAGAAAGAGCTTGAAACTTTCAGCCCCACTCCCCATCTTCCAGGCAGGGGAGAGGAGCTGGTGACTAGGTTGATAATCCACCATGCCTATGAGATAAAAATCCCTGAGAGACAAAGAACTAAAAACAGAACTATCATTTGATCCAGTAATCTCATTACTAGGTATATACCCAGAAGAATATAAATCATTCTACCATAAAGATACATGCATGCAAATGTTTCTTGCAGCACTTTTCGCAATAGCAAAAACATGGAATCAACAAAAATGCCCATCAATGACAGATTGGAGAAAGAAAATGTGGTGGTGCATATACACCCTGAAATACTATGCAACCATAAAATAGAACAAGATTATGTCTTTTACCAAAACTTGGATGGAGCTAGAGGCTATTGTCCTTAGCAAACTAATGCAAGAATACCAAATATCACATGTTCTCACTTGTAAGTGGGAGCTAAGTGATGAGAACTCATGAACACAAAGAAGGGAACAACAGACACTGGGGCCTACCTGCAGGTAGAGGGTGGGAGGAGGGAGAGGAACAAAAAAAATAACTACTTAGTACTAGGCTTAGTACTTGGGTGATGAAATAATCTGTACAACAAACCCCCATGACAGGAGCTTAGCTATATAACAAACCTGCCGTATTAGTCCATTCTCACATTGCTATAAAGAAATACTTAAAACTGAGTAATTTATAAAGAAAAGTTGTCTAATTGGCTTATGGTTCTGCAGGCTATAGAGGCTTCTGCTTCTGAGGAGGCCTCAGAAAACTTACAATCATGGTGAAAACAAAGGAGAAGCAAGCACATCTTACATAGTGGGAGCAGGAGGAAGTAGAGGGGAGGTACTACACACTTTTAAGATAGCACTAGGGGGGTGGTGCTATTAAACCACCCCATGATCTGATCACCTTCCACCAGGCCCCTTCTCCGACACTGGGGATTACAAATTGACATGAGATTTTGGTGAAGACACAAATCCAAACCATATTCTCTCTCTGGCCTATCCCAAATTTTGTGTCCTTCTCACATTACAAAATACAATTATCCCATCTCAACAGTTCCCCAAGTTTTAACTCATTTCAGCATTAACTCAAAAGTCCAGTCCAAAGTCTCATCTGAGACAAGGCAAGTCCCTTACCCCTACAAGCCTGTAAAATCAAAAACAAGTTAGTTACTTCCAAGATACAATAGGGGTATAGGCATTGGATAAATACTTCCTTTCCAGAGGGGAGAAATTAGCCAAAACAAAGGAGCTATAGGCCCCATGCAGGTCCGAAACTCAGCAGGGCAGTCATTGAATCTTAAAGCTCTGAAATAATCTCCTTTGACTCTATGTTTCACATCCAGGCCATGCTGATACAAGGCCTAAGGCTCCCAAGGCCTTAGGCAGCTCTGTCCCTGTGGCTCTGCAGGGCTCAGCTTCCATGGCTGTTCTCAAGGGCATTGAGTGCCCGTGGCTTTTCCAGGTGCACAGTGCAAGCTGTTGGTGGATCTACCATTCTGGGGTCTGAAGGATGCTGGTCCTCTTCTCACAGCTCCACTAGGCAGTGCCGCACTGGAGACTCTGCATGGGGGTTTCAACTCCACATTTCCCCTCTGCACTACCCTAGTAGAGGTTTCCATGAGGGCTCCACTCCTGAAGCAGACTTCTGCCTAGACATCCAGCTATTTCCATACATCTTCTGAAATCTAGGCAGAGGCTCCCAAGCCTTAACTCTTACCCTCTGCACACCCACAGGCTTAATGCCATGTGGAGGCCACCAATGCTTGCAGCTTGCACCCTCTGGAGCAGCTGCCTGAGGTGTATCTGGAGCTTGAGCCACCAGGACACAGGAAGCACTGTCCCAAGGTTGTGCAGGGAAGTGGGGCTCTGGGTCCAGACCACAAAACCATTCTTCCCTCCTAGGCCTCTGAGCCTATGAAGGGAGAGGCTGCCATGAAGTTTGCTGAAATGCCTTCCAGGCATTTTCCCCATTGTCTCTGCTATTAACATTCAGTTCCTCTTTACTGATGCAAATTTCTGCAGCTGGCTTGAATTCCTCTTCTGAAATTTTTTTTTTCTATCCCATGGCCAGGCTGCAAATTTTCCAAACTTTTATGCTCTGCTTCTCTTTTAAATAAAAGTTCTAGTTTTAGATATTTATTTCCTTATGCATATGACTGTAGGTTTTTACAAGCAGCCAAGTCACATCTTGAATGTTTTGCTGTTTAGAAATTTCTCCCGCCAGATACCCTAAATTATCTCTCTCAAGTTCCACAGATGTCTAGAGCAGGGGCATGATGCTGCCAGTCTCTTTGCTAACACATAGCAAGAGTGACCTTACCCCAGTTTCCAATAAGTTCCATCTGAGAGGTCTCCATCTGAGACCTCCTCAGCCTGGACTTCATTGTCCATATCACTATCAGCATTTTGTTCACAACAATTCAACAAGTTTCTAGGAAGCTCCAAACTTTCCCTCATCTTCCTTTCTTCTTCTGAGCCCTCCAAACTCTTCCAACCTCTGCCCATTGCCCAGTTTCAGTCACTTCCACATTTTCAAGTATCTTTATAGCAATGCCCCACTTCTCTGGTACCAATTTTTTTTTATTAGTCCATTCTCACACTGCTATAAAGAAGTATCTGAAACTGGATAATTTATAAAGAAAAGATGTTTCATTGGCTCACAGTTCTGCAGGCTGTATAGGCTTCTGCTTCTGTCAAGGCCTCAGGAAACTTACAATCACAGTAGAAGGCAAAGGGGAAGCAAGCACATCTTACACAGTGGGAGCAAGAGGAAGGGGGAGTGCTACACACTTTTAAAACAGCACTAGAGGGATGGTGCTAAACCATTAAACTGTTCCTACGATCCAGTCACCTCCCACCAGGCCCCTCCTTGCAACGCTGGCAATTCCAGTTCAACATGAGATTTGGGTGAGGACACAACTCCAAGCCATAGCACTTGCACATGTACCCCCGAACCTAAAATAAAAGTTTTTAAAAAGAAAGAAAGAAATCTACACACACACACACAGAGAGAGAGAGAGAGAGAGAGAGAGAGAGAGAGAGAGAGAAGGCAAGGTCACAGGTAAAAAAAAAAAAAAAAAAAAAAAATCCCTGAGCTTCCGGGTTGCTGAACTCATGGAGGTGCTGGGAGGGTAGTGTGCCCAGAGAGGGCATGGAAGCTCTGCACCCCTTTCCCCATACTTGCCTGTATTAGTCTGTTCTCATGCTACTAATAAAGGCATACGCGAGACTGCATAATTTCTAAAGGAAAGAGGTTTAATGGACTCACAGTTCTACATGGTTGGGGAGGCCTCACAATCATGGCAAAGAGCAAGGGACATCTTACATGGTGGCAGGCAAGAATAGGACATGTGCAGGGGAACTCCTTGTTATAAAACCACCAGCTCTCATGAGACTTATTCACTATTAAGAAAACAGCATGGGAAATACCAGCACTTATGATTAAATTACCTCCCACAACATGTGGGAATTGTGGGAGCCACAATTCAAGATGACATCTGAGTGGCGACACAGCCAAATCATGTCATTGCCCTATGCCTATGTATGTCTCCCATCTGGCTGTTCCTGAGTTGCATCGTGTTATGATAAACACATAACTTAGTAACTTTTCTTTCTGCTCTCTGTGAACTATTCTAGCAAATAAGTGAACATGAAGAGGAGGTTGTGGGAACCACCAATTTGTAACCAAGTCAGACAGAAGTTTTGGGTGACCTGGGGACCCACCACTTATGACTGGACTCTGAAGTGGGGGTGATCTTGTAGGACTGAGCCATTAACTTGTTGTAACTCCAGGCAATTAGTGTCAGAATCGAGTTAACTTGTAGGACACCCAGCTGATGTTGGAAAATTGTTCAGTGAGGGGGAAAAACCCACATATCTGGTGTCAGAAGCGAAATGTGTTGTGAATAGAGGAAAACAGTGAACACTTCTTATATGCCTCTGAATACTGGCATTTGACAGAGACCCTCACCTCACCTACCCCAGAAGCTGAAACAGTTCAGGACTTATATTTAGTGTAAATAGGGAGACATTTTGATTTCCTCTGAAAGAAAACTACTGGCTAGAAAAGAGACAGGCTGAGTGCAGGGGCTCATGCCTATAATCCCAGCACTTTGGGAGGCTAAGGTGGGATGATAGCTTCAGCCCAGGAGTTCAGGACCAGCCAGGGCAACATGGCAAAACTGCTGTCTCTACAAAAAATAAGAAATTCACTGGATGCCGTGGTACACGCCTGTAGTCCCAGCTACTCGGGAGGCTGAGTTGGGAGGATTGCTTGAGCCCAGGAGGTCAAGACTGCTGTGAGCTATGATCATGCCCATAAATAGACACTGCACTCCAGCCTAGGTGACAGAGTGAGACCCTGTCTCAAATAAATAAATAAATATAATAGAAAAGAGACGGCATAAAAGTGGAGAGTCCTCTGACCTAGTCTTAGAAAACAAGGCCATAAAGGTAGGAACTGTGTCTATCTCAAGTTCATCATGCAACCCTTCACAGAGATCCATATGCAATATGGGGACTTACGAGTGTACTTTGAGATTGTTCTTGCTGGGCATGTCACTATACCACATGCTTCCCCACCTTCAGTTCCTGCTGCCAAGCGGCCACAGATGCACCTGCGTTGTCAGTTTTCTCCTTCTCTACTGGATCGTTTTCTTTCCCATACAAGTTTGCTATAGTTTCCCTTGCCTTAAAAAAATGTTTAATCTTTCTTGACTCCATGCCCCTGTCCTGTTCCTTCCTTCCTTTTTTTTTTTTTTTTTTCTTGAGACGGAGTCTCTATCGCCCAGGCTAGAATGCAGTGGCACGATCTCAGCTCACTGCAGCCTCTGCCCCTGGGGTTCCAGTGATTCTCCTGCCTCAGCCTCCTGAGTAGCTGGGATTACAGGTTCACGCCACCATGCCTGGCTAATTTTTGTAATTTTAGTAGAGGTGGGGTTTTGCCATGTTGGCCAGGCTAGGATTACAGGCGTGAGCCACCACGCCTGGCCTCTTCCTTTCTTTTTACAACAAAATTTCATGAAAGTAGTATGTATTCTCACTGTCTCTTCATTTCTGTCCTGCCTTTCTCTCTTACCATCACTCTAGGCAGATGTTCAGGTTAAAATCATTGGCCAATATCCAGGTGGTCTTGATGTTGCTCAATCCAATGGTTAACTCTCAGTCCTCTTCTTAGTTGACCTGTAAGTAGCTAATTGGGCATGGGTCGATGCTCTTTCCGCCTAGAAATAGAGAGGGGGAAGAATTTCAGGAGGGATGTCTTTGAGTGGCCAAGAGGAAATCAAACCTAGAGCCCAAGGGGAGAGGTTGGCCATAGCTAAGAGCACAGATAGTTCATCCCTTGTCACAGGGGAGATGGCAGATACAGTGTGAGGATAGGTGTCACAGTGGGACCTTGGGAAGTTCTATTTTCAGCACTTTGACCTTTCTCATGGAAATGGGAGTGAAGGGCTTTAGCTGAGAGTGAGAATGGGGCAGAGGTGTTGGAGGTTTGAGAGAGAGAGAGGAAGTATAAAGTAAGTGATCTGGCTGGGCACGGTGGCTCATGTCTGTAATCCCAGCATTTTGGGAGGCCAAGGTGGGTGGATCACCTGAGGTCAAGAATTTGAGATCAGCCTGACCAACATGGAGAAACTCCATCTCTACTAAAAACACAAAATTAGCCAGGAGGTATAGTGCATGCCTGTAATCCCAGCTACTTGGGGGGCTGAGGCAGGAGAATCACTTGAACCTGAGAGGTGAAGGCTGCAGTGAGCTGAGATCATGCCACTGTACTCCAGCCTGGAAAACAAGCAAGAAACATTGCCTCAAAAAAAAAAAATTTTAAATAAAATAAAATAAAATAAGTGATATTGAAAAATGGATAAGACATGGTGCTGCCAGGTAGCATTAAGGGCCAGTTGAGTTAGTGACTATTAATTTAATGTAAGACAGATCAACACATATATTATTTATTTTTTGCAGATGACAAATTTTCCCAAATTCAGTGGTTTAGAACATCAAATATCTATTATCTTACAATTTCAGTGCCTAGGGAATTTGGGAATTTAGCTGTGTGGTTCTGACCTCTAAGACTTTCATGAGATACTGACTGGAGATATAGTCAACTGATGGCTCAGCTGTGGTGGGAGGATCTCCTATCAGGATGGCTCACTCGCATGGCCAAGGGCAGGAGGCCTCGGTTCTTCATTACGTAGATCTCTCCTTAGGCTGTTTCAATGTCATCATGATACGGCAGCTGACTTCCTCCACAACAAGTAAGTGATACAAAAATCAGAGAGGGAACTGCTTTTTACAATCTAGTCTCTGAAGTTGTCTACTCACTTCAGGTTTATTCTATTCATTAGAAGCAAATTGCTATGTCCAGCCCACTCTCAAAAGAGGAATTAACCTCCACCTCTTAAAGTAAGGAATACCAAATGATTTATGGGCATTTTTTAAAACTACCACACCTTGATTGTGTGCTTTACTCCAGTCACACTGAGCTGTACAGGCACAGGTCAGGCATAGGGCAGATGGAAAGTTGGATTAAGTAAGGTTATGAATATGTGAGAGCAAGAAATCTAAGAACCAGAGCCTTGATGGTGCCAGGCCTCCCAAAATCAGCAAGTAAATTCTGCTGAATGTTGGCTGCACATGACTCCAGCAGCCTCAGCATCAGAACGGTGGGTCCCTTACACTGCTGCACCCCCATTAGCAAGCTTCGGCTCTGGTCACCCGTCTAATTCAGTCCTGCTGTCCACTGGCCTCGTTGGACTACTCATTGTTTTTTGTTTGTTTGTTTTGAATTGAAATATCACTCTGTCGCCCAGGCTGGAGTGCAGTGGCATGATCTCAGCTCACTGCAACCTCCACCTCCAGGGTTCATGTGATTCTCCTGCCTCAGCCTCCCAAGTAACTGGGATTATAGGCACCCGCCACCACGCCCAGTTAATTTTTGTATTTTTGGTAGAGACAAGGTTTCACAATGTTAGTGAGGCTGGTCTCGAACTCCTGACCTCAAGTGATCTGCCCACCTGGCTTCCAAAGTGCTGGGATTACAGGCGTGAGCCACCGCATCCAACTGATTACTCACTGTTTTTGCTCCAGTGCAACTTGGACTTCCCCATGGCCTATCCTCTCCAGTTCCAACCCTCTTGTGACTTGCCCAATACAGCTCTCACAACTTACTAGCAAGTAACTCCTTTGTGTTTCTGTCTAAATTGCCAAAAGAGAAATATCTAATTGGCCCTGGTACCTTCTTAAGCCAGATCACACAGGTCTCATGTCACTGACCAAGCTAAGGGGCTGGTTCCTGTGGCACATGACATCAGTGCCCATGCCCCTTGGAGCCCTGTATGTTTGCAAACTCACAAGCTCTGGTGTGCTTGCACCCCCAGCAGCCAGCCCCTGACTTCCTTGGCCAGAGGGCTATACTTCTCTCAGTCTATCAGAGCCACCTTGCCAGAAGTGGCTCTCTAACTGGGGACATATGTCCCTGGGGTGCTTGGCAACATGCTGGAGCATCAACATGACATGTTTTCTTGGACTATTCATTTCATTCAAAGTTTTTTTTTTGTTGTTTTTTTTTTTGGAAGAGGAATTTTTAACTTTTTTTTTTTTTTTGAGATGGAGTCTCACTCTGCCACCCAAGCTGGAGTGCAGTGGTGCTATCCTGGCTCACTGCATCCTCCACCTTGCAGATTCAAGTGATTCTCCTGTCTCATCCTCCCAAGTAACTGGGATTACAGGGCGCCCACCACCACGCCTGCCTAAGTTTTGTATTTTTAGTAGAGATTGTGGGGGTTCACCAGGTTGGCCAGGCTGATCTCAAACTCCTGACCTGAAGTGATCCACTTGCCTCAGCCTCCCAAAGTGCTGGGAGTATAGGTGTGAACCGCTGCACTCGGCCAATTTTTAATATTTTTAATAAGAATTATATATAGGAAGCTGCCAGGCTCTATTTTCAAGGAGTACATATTAGCTCTTTTCCACGTAAAGGGTCTTTCTCTTTTCCCTGTTTAGTGGAGAAATTTTGAATGTGGAAAATATGACATATGCATACAAATATATGAAGTAAAACTCATGAAAAAAAGAAAATACATACAAAAAGAACAGAATAGTGGTCTCTTTCACCCTGAAGAGTAGGAAACGTAGTGAGGGAGGAGCATACAGAGAAATGTAAGTTTTAGGTAATTTTTTAGTTCTCGGGTGGGGTGATGGATACATAGGAATTCATCAGACTTTTTGTTTTGTTTTTGAGACAGTCTCACAGAGTTGCCTAGGCTGGAGTGCGGCAGTGTGATCGTGGCTCACCGCAGCCTTGAACTCTTGAGCTCAACTGATCCTCCCATTTCAGCCTCCTACATAGCTGGGACCATAGGCACACACCACCGTGCCTGGCTAATTTTTTGTATTTTTTGTAGAGATGGTGCTCTCCCTATGTTGCCCAAGCTGATCTCAAACTCCTGGGCTCAAGCGATCCTCCCACCTGGACCTCCCAGAGAGCTGGAACTACAGGCACGAGCTACTGCGCCCCGTTCATCATACTACTAATAATAACTTAAAGAAATTAAAGAAAGCCATGTGTTGGCCAGGCACGGTGGCTTACTCCTGTAATCCCCGTATTTTGGGAGGCTGAGGCGGGCAGATCATGAGGTCAAGAGATCAAGACTATCCTGGCTAACATGGTGAAAGCTCATCTCTACTCAAAATACAAAATTAGCCAGATGTGGTGGCACATCCCTGTAATCCCAGCTACTTGGGAAGCTGAGGCGGGAGAATTGCTTGAATCTGGGAGGCAGAGTTTGCAGTGAACCGCACCACTGCACTCCAGCCTAGTGATAGAGTGAGACTCTGCCTAATAAATAAATAAATAAAGTAAAGAAAGCATTGTGTTGACTAATAATAATGAGGGTATTATGAATCAAGGATTACAATTAATCCAATTTTGAACATGGACAGTAAAAAAAGAAATCCCCACAGTAGGTAGAGAGGGAGATATTTATGAGTTAAGAATCCTGTCCAGGGTGCCTCAGATCTAACAAGCCTGTTCCCACAGCAGGCCTGGCGGGGAAATCAGCTAGGAAGGTGGTATCCACAGCCCCTCAGTCACTCTCCCTTGCAGTTAGGGTGTAGGCTGCACTTTGTATTTCACATTCTTGGGCTGGTAAGAGATAGAGTATAGTTAAGCCCCGGATGAGTATAATTGTATGAATTAAAGTACACGTGTATACTGAGGGCTCATTTCATGTGTGAGTCTCTGAAAATGTCTGTGACTACAACTTAAACAAAGACAACCTAAGGATTTTGAGAAGCACTAAGAGTATCCAGAGAAAATAATAACTTCGATGCAGCCAATACAAACTCAAGACTGAGAGTCTGCAAATCTAGATTCCAGCCTCTACTCTGCCACATTCTTGAGTGACCTGGAGAAGTCACTCAAGGTCTTCCTTTGCTCATCTGTCACAGAGGGCATGGGAGCCTGGAGCCCAGCCCTCCTGTGCACCCTGTCTAGCTATGTTCTCTGGAGGCGAAAGGCTGCTGGGCATTGAACACAGCCATCAGCTTGGGAGCTGGGCCAAGCCTCACCAGGGAACAGTGAGGGGCTCCCTGTTCCGACACCACACAGGTGCACACACACACACCTGCTCATCAGGTCCCCGGCCGACCCCTTTACACACACCATCTCCTGCTTCTGCAACAATGCCGTGCAGTAGCAACTATCATCAGCCACATTCTACTGGTGAGAAAGCTGAGCTTCATCCACAGTTCCTCAGTAGCAGGAGTAGAACTGGAACCCAAGTGTGTTAGCTAAAAACCCACACGTTTATCCAAGATACCATATTGACACTGTTTAAAGAATGCACCCAGGGAGTTGAACTGGTGGAGTCTGCATTCTTGTCACAGGCAGAGTCCCCTCTCCCCTCCACATCTGCCCCTTACCCCCAACACAGGACTGCTGGGTTCCTCTGCAGGTCCCAGGTGAGACACTCCTTCACCTTCCAGCAGCAGGTGACAAGGACCAGGAGGCACCAGAGACAACCCCAGCTCCTCACTGCAGGAGCAAGGGAATATGGCCTCTGAGAGCAGCTGGCATTCTAGGCAGCTGAAATTACACTGCACAGCGACAACACTCAGTGGTAATGCGTGTCAGAGGGATCAGTGATGGCTTCAGCAGCTGGTGGTCTCTGCTGCCCCCTAGACGTCTGTTTCCTCCAACAGGCCTCGTAGATTAATTTAAAACCAAGTGTTTGGTGTAATATTGCATAGTAACACTCTTTTCCTGCTTCATCAATCACGCATTTATCCTACCTTTCCTGTGTGGACTGTAAATAGTTAACAAGCCAATGCTCTTCTTAAGAATTGCAGCTAATAGGATAATAAGTGATAGAGGAGTCACCATCTTGCAACCCCTAATGAAATAATGAGTCTGGGTAGCCATCACCAATGGATGCTAACACAATTAGGTGAAAGCCTAATGGAGACCTTTGTAATAGATGGATCTGACTGAAACACCCAAGGCCACTCATCAATCTGTGCATCTATGCATGGGACATGATTGCCTTCTCATACAATACAGTGTACAATACAGGTCCATCTGTGAAGACCTCTGTTCTCCCCCCAAAAATGAACTGAATCCAATCAAACCTCTAGATTTCACCGCCAGTTTAGAGAAAACAAAAGGCTAGTCAGGGTTTCTTAGCCTCTGCATTATTGACATTTTGGATAACCACCAAAAGAGTAGTAAAAACCAGTCTAATGGTGAAATGAAATAATAAAAAATAGTTAATCCAAAAGAAAGCAAAAAAAAAAAAAAAGGAGAGGAAGGAAAACATAGACTTGATGGGACAAACAAAAAGCAAAACGAAGGAAGTAGGTTTAGATACAAATATATTACTAATTCCATTAAATCTAAATGACTACATTAAAAACAAAATTCTCAGCCTAGTTAAAAGCAACAAAGGACATAGCTTAACTATAAATATATAGAAAGGTTAAGAATGAAAGTACAGAAAGAAATGCATGCAAACACCAAAAGAAAGCTGATATAGCTATGTAATAGAAAAGGAACACCCTGAGGCAAAAAGTATTATTAGAGATAAAGAGAAAGATTTCATAATCATGAAAGATCAATTCATTGGGAAGATGTAGTAAAATTACATACTTATAACAACATAGCCACAAAATATGTACAATAAAAACTGGCAAGACAAAAAGGGAAAATATGCAATCTTGGTATGAGATTTTAATACAATACTCTTAGTAATGGATAGAACAAGCAGACAAAAATACCAATAAGCATATAGAAGATTTGAATAACACAATTAACAAACTTAGCTTCCTTAGCATATGTAGAATACTGCACCAAACAGCAGCAAAGTCCATGTTGTTTTCAAATGCATATGGAGTACTTACCAAGACTGGCCGCCACACACCGCACAGTCCTGGCGGCATGGGGACATTTTGTGCATAGTTGATTGATATGGGAGACTGTACCTGACCCAACATGGGTCAGTGAGTTTTTTCCCTAGATTTTTGGACTTGAATCTGATGGTTGAAGCTGTAAAAAATAAAGCTTGGGCACTTTTCCTCCCATTTTGAAAAGGGGATCTCAATGTTTTCTGAGTCTCTGTTTAAGTTATTCCTGAGGCCATGCATATTCTACCTTGGTTTTACAATGACATTCCAGAATCTTTAGCATGCATTTACTTTGGACTTTTTTTTACCGTGATAAAATATACATAACATAAAATTTACCAGCTTTAGCATTTAAGTGTACAGTTCAGTGGCACTAAATGCAGTTGCATTCTTAGGCAACATCACACCATCCATCTCCAAAACCATAGCTTTCATCTGTTCATCTTCCAAAACTGCAGGTTTATCTCCATTGAACACCAACTCCACATTGCCCTCTCCTTGTATCCTCTAGCAACCATCATTCTACTCCTAGGCTATTTGGTGACTCAGTTTCGCTGTCACTTAATAGAAGAGAGGCTCCATTTCTGACTGCAGGGATTGTTCTGTGTATACAGGCCTTCTTGCATCTATAGGATTAGGTTTACTGTAGGAAAAAAAGGTAAGAGAAATATACATTATATGGGTTTTTGAAGGAAGAAGAAGAGACAACACAAAATGGATGAGGTTTTTGCACTGGGTGTCCTAGGCACAGGACTCAGCAGGCCTGCCATGGATCCACCTGCCCAACTCTTTCCCATCAAGTTCATCTTGTGGGCCACTTCCAAAGTGTAGATCCACAGGCAAGTTTTCACAGCTCTGCTGCTGTCACCTGTGGCAAGCTTCTCATAGTGCCTCTGTGGCTTAATGTCATAAGCCTCTCCATTGTGAGCATTCTGTTTAGGGTCTTACACCATCACAGCCTGGCAATGAGCTTCAGATGTTTTGCTATAACCTTAGATTTAAGTCATCACACGGCAGGACCAAGACCTATCACGCATTTACTTTTGTTTTCTGCTTAATTTGAGTTGATTTTGTTCCTTGTACAAAAAGAATCTCTGTACACAGCCTCCTATTAATTTTTTAATTAATAGATTTTATTTTTTAGAGCAGTTTTAGGTTTACAAAAAATTGAGAGGAAAATAAGGTGTTCACGCACACACAGCTTCCCAATTATTAACATCTCACACTAGTGAGGTACATTTGTTAAAATCAATGAACCTATGTTGACATGTCATTATCACTGTAGTTTACATCAGGGTTCCCTCTTAGTATGTTATATTTTATGGTTTTTGACAAATATATGATAATATGTATCCACTATTATAGTATCAGACAGAATAGTTTCACTGCCCTAAAAATCCTCTGTGCTCTGCCTATTCATCTACCCCTCACCAAACACCCAGAAATCTTTTTGTTTTTTTTACTGTCTCCATTGCTCTGCCTTTTCCAGAATGTCATATATTTGGAATTATATGTTATGTAGCCTTTTCAGATGGACTTGTGATATGGTTTGACTATGTCCCCACCCAAATCTCATCTTAAATTGTAGCTCCCACAATTCCCACATGCTGTGGGAGGGACCCGGTGGGAGGTAATTGAATCATGGGGGAAAATGATTTGAGCCTCTATCATCACAAACAATCCCATTCTATCTCTAATAATGATTTTTGTGGGTCTTTGCAGTGCTGTTCTCACGACAGTGAATAAGTCTCATAAGATCTAATGGTTTTAAAAACGGAGTTTCCCTGCAGAAGGTCTCTCTTGTCTGCCACCATGTAAGATGTGCCTTTCACCTTCTGCAATGATTGTGAGGCCTCCCCAGGCATGTGAAACTGTGAGTCCATTGAACCTCTTTTTTTTATAAATTACCCAGTCTTGGACATGTCTTTTTCAGCAGCATGAAAACGGACTAATACAACTTCTTTCACTTAGTAATATGCATTTAAGTTTCTTCAATGTCCTTTCATAACTTGATAGCTCCTTCCTTTCTTGCTTTCTTTTTTTTAATTTTAACTATACAATAAAGCACTAAGCTAAAGAAATTAAACTATGGAATATCTATCTGCTCAACGCACATCTTCTGCAGACTGCCGAGGACCACTCTGTGGTCAAGTGATCTCTTATCAGAAAGGAATGCTGGTTAGTTGCTGTGTTAAAACCACAAAAAGGCCAGGTGCGGTGGCTCATGCCTGTAATCCCAGCACTTTGGGAGGCCAAGGCGGGCAGATCACGAGGTCAGGAGATCAAGACCATCCTGGCTAACACGGTGAAACCCTGTCTCTACTAAAAATGCAAAAAATTAGCCACGCGTGGTGGTGAGAGCCTGTAGTCCCAGCTACTCCGGAGGCTGAGGCAGGAGAATGGCGTGAACCCGGGAGGTGGAGCTTGCAGTGAGAGGAGATCATGCCACTGCACTCCAGCCTGGGCAACAGAGTGAGACTCCATCTCAAAAACACACACACACACACACAAAAGGGGGAGTCCAGTCACAGCCTCAGATAACTGGCTAAAGGCAATAAGTTAATGAGTCATCTGTTTCTTGTTCCCCAGGGTTGATTTCTGCATACTCCTTAGGAAAAATTTCTGGTTAAAGATGAATAAGGATGGGGCATATTGAGGTGTGTCTGACCTCCCATCCCCTCATGGCTGGGAACTCAGTTTTTAAGGTTCCTCTGGGGTCCCTTTGGCTGACAGGCACTCCATTCAATTGGTTGGGAGGCTTAGGATTTTATTTTTATTTCTTACTCTGCTGTCATCATCTTGAAAATATAAATTTTGGTGCTCACTTCGGCCGCACATATACTAAAATTGGAACCATACAGAGAAGATTAACATAGCCCCTCTTTTAAAAAATAAAACAGAAAATACAACTTTTGATGGCTTTAGAAATGAGTTGCCGAAAGGTGAGTCAGAAAAATCTTATGACTAATCAAGATTTCACATCAATAAAGTATTGTTATCCATTGTATTATATAAATTGGTGAAACAAAAAATGGTACATTTTTGCAATTTGTAGGTTTATGTCATGACTCATATATCACTATTATCCATATTACATTTTATAAATAAAAATTATTTTTTAAAAAAAAGCTTTATATTTTAGGGGTTTGTTTGTTTGTTTTGAGACAGAGCCTCACTCTGTTGCCCAGATTGGAGTGCAGTGGTGCAATCTTGACTCACTTCAATCCCCACCTCCCAGGTTCAAGTGATTCTTGCCTCCCAAGTAGCTGGATTTACAGGCGCCCCACCATCATGCCCGGCTAATTTTTGTCTTTTTAGTAGAGACAGGGTTTCGCCATGTTGGCCAGGCTGGTCTTGAACTCCTGACCTCGAGTGATCTGCCCACCTCAGCCTCCCAAAGTGCTGGGATTACAGGTGTGAGCCACCACGCCAGCTTTATATTTTAGTATTTTTAACTACAGTTTTTTTTCTAGATTTTTAGCAAGATAAGCACATTTTCATTTTGCACCCAGCCCTACAAATTATGCAAATCACATAGCCAGCGAGGAGAATAGGTTCCTGTGAAGCTGATTGTCTCTGGTTGTCCTGTAGGAGTCTAAGGGAGAAGAGTAACACTTTAAGCTATTATCTGATATTGACAACTTCGTGTGAATGACTTTCAGATACTGTGATGAAAGAAGACTTTTACATGTGTGAAAAAGATCTCCTCAGGGCACTGCATACAACGAAAATAGGGAGACTACCATCAAGGTGGGAAAGGGTGATACAACAGGGCCAGGGGCCTGAAGATAAACTCCAGATTCCACCCAGAGTTAGGCTTTGTTAGAATTCTGTTACTAATAGGACACAAATCACACAGCGAACTATTAAAAATGAGAGCAAAGCACACAGCACAACTATTAAAAAGTAAAAATTAAGCTGTCATTTATATGAGTCATTAACAAAACTCCCTTATCACCGGAAGCATGCTAACACCATATATAAAATTGAACATGTGGGGACATCATTCAACCTCTTGTTTAAAACTGGCTTTGAATGGCCCAACTCTAGAGAATTAGAACTGCTTTTTATTATCTGGGGTCCTCTGGAGAGAGATCAACTTCTCAGAGTTCTAAATAGAGAAAAATATCTGGAGTTAATTAAAGTATGCCAATACTGTACTTTGGGGTGGAAAGAACTAATGTGTAGTTAGGATATCAGCAAAAGGCTGGTAAAAACATGAAGTCACTGGTAAATTGAATGCACAACTCCTGGGAAGTGATCAAAATGCAACTGTTTTGTATATTCTGCTACTTGTTTATTTGTTATTTCTATTATATGTTTATGGCCACCTATGCAAAAAGTGAGGACCTATTTTCATGTGAAAGGAACCTCCACAGTTAAAAACACTCTAGCTAAGGGTAGTGGAGTAAACCAGGCCACTCCTGTTCTAAACAGATTTTAGATTCAGAAAGAATCTCTCTCTCTCTTTTTTTTTTTTTTTTTTTTGTAGAGATGGGATCTAGCTATGTTGGCCAGGTTGGTCTTAAACTCCTGGCCTCAAGCAATCCTTCTTCCTTGGCCTCCCAAAGTTCTAGGATTATAGGCTCACGCCAGACAGATTCAAAAAGAATCGACTGAATAGGGGGGAAAAGAACTAATTCAAGAGACTTTGTCTATAGCATTTTGACTGTATGTTCTCAGTAAGGACAGAAAGAACTGTAAACAAATATTGAACCCTAGTTGGTGGTTGTAATTTTCATGGTAGTATGGGTTTGTGATTCTAAAACTACGTTCTGTGTATTTTTTAATCAAATAAATTAATAAATATATTCAGAAGGATGAAAGCAATATTTCCTATTGTTGGAGAAGAGAATTACAAATATGGAAAGAGGGAAAGTTAAAGTAAATCACATTGTGGTCATTTGGAATTGGAGGCCAATTTAAACTCAAGTGGCAGGGTATAATTTTTTTTTTTTTTTAAGAGATAGTCTCACTGTCACACAGGCTGGAGTACAGTGGTACAACCTTGGGTCACTGCAACCTCCACCTCCTGGGTTCAAGCAATTCTCCTGCCTCAGCCTCCTGAGTAGCTGGAACTACAGGTGTGCACCACCACCCCCAGCTAATTTTTTGTATTTTTAGTAGAGATGGGGTTTCACCATGTTGGCCAGGCTGGTCTCAAACTCCTAGCCTCAAGTGATTCGCCCACCTGAACCTCCCAAAGTGCTAGGATTACAGGTGTGAGCCACCACACCCAGCTGGGTATAATTTTTTTTTTTTTTTTTTTGAGACAGTTTCACTCTTGCTCCCCAGGCGGAGAGCAATGGCACGATCTTGGCTCACTGCAACCTCCATCTCCCCGGTTCAAGCAGTTCTCCTGCCTCAGCCTCCCAAGTAGCTGGGATTACAGGCTTCCGCCACCACGCCTGGCTAATTTTAGTATTTTTAGTAGAGACGGGGTTTCACCGTGTTGACCAGGCTGGTCTCAAACTCCTGACCTCAGGTGGTCCGCTTGCCTCGGCCTTCCAAAGTGCTGGAATTACAGGTGTGAGCCTCTGCGCCAGCACAGGTATAAGTTTTTGTGAGTTAAAATTGTATTTTATTTATTTACTTTTATAAAGAAAGCATTATGTTTAGGATTTATGTACCTGGTTTTTTAAAACCTCATTGACCTCATTAATGAGAGAATGAGTGGGATGGTAAAGCTGGTTTAAAGAGAACTTGAGAGATTAAGTATGACAGGCACTGAATAAAAGATGTTAAAATAGGATTTTGGGGTGGTATACAAAACTGGTTAATGTTATACAGGGCAAGAAGACTATAATCTTTGGGATCTAGGGTTTTTGTTTTTTATTTGTTTGGTTTTTATTTTTTGTTTTAGTTTTTGTGGGTTTTTTTCCCTGAATAAAATTATTTGTAGCTATACTAGACAAAAATCTACATCTTAATATGTAGCGTTATGGTCCTGGCCCCATTCAATAGTGAATAACAAATCAAATCAAGGTACATTCTCCTAAAGAATAAGAAAATTCATCCTGGTATGGTGGCTCACACCTGCAATCCCAGCACTTTGGGAGGCCTAGGTGAGCAGATCACATGAGGTCAGGAGTTCAAGACCAGCCTGACCAACATGGTGAAACCCCATCTCTACTAAAAATACAAAAATTACCTGGGCATGGTGGCAGGCGCCTGTAATCCCAGCTACTTGTGAGGCTGAGGCAGAAGAATCGCTGGAACCTGGGAGGCGGAGGTTGCAGTGAGCCGAGATCATGCCACTGCACTCCAGCCTGGAGACTCCACCAAAAAAAAAAAAAAAAAGAATAAGAAAATTCTTGGCTGGGCCTGTTAGCTAGAGGGTGAACAGAGTGTCCTCTTATAGAGAACAGAGATCTGTCTGCCTTGAGGCCCTAGAAGCGATTTCAGTAGCAGTGAGCAGTCAGATCTTGGTTTCTAAATACTATTCCCCACTGGAGAAAAAAAAAATGAAAACAAAAAACAAGGCTCCTTGAAGAAATGCTTCATTTCCCCTCACAAAAAAAGAAATGTTTAATTCCAGAGCTAGGGCAGAAAAATTATAAGTGGAATCTGGAATATCTTCATGTTCCAGGAAGTAAGGGAATGCTCGGAGAATGATGAGGACATGTCAGAAGGGCACAGGAGCTGTCCTGAAGAGACTCTCCCTGGCAAAATCTGGGGCAATTTGAGCGTCAAAATAAAAAACAATAGTAATGCATTTAATCCATTGAACAAAATAGAAACCCATCTGCCCTTATTTATGTGAATAACTGGGAGATCATGGAAAACTCTTCCTAGCAGTCATACACCAGCCAATAAAGGAAGAAAAAATATTGTAATTTTTAAAAACACTATTTTGTAATAATCATAGTAGTGGTTGGTTCAGGCAATGAATGCAAAATCAGTAGGTAAAAGTTTGTTGAGGAACAGAATTTGTATATGGTCTCAAAGTAGTTCCCAAAAAATAACTGATTAATTTCAAAGGTATTATAAAAATAGTAACTTTACAATGGAGAAAATGACAGCCACCACCTTCACTAAATGGTCGAAATTATCATCATCAGAAATGGGGCAAATCAATATCATGTGCCTCCTGATGTAATATCCTGAGAAAGACATATCACTTTTATGATATTATTGCCAAAAATGCATAACTTGAATCTATTCATAAAGAAACATCAGACAACTCCAAATCAAGAGGCATTCTACAAACTAACTAGACTGTGTTCTTCAAAAATGTCAAGGTCACGAATGACAAAATAAGGCTGAGGAACTGTCCTAGATTAAAGAAGACTAAAAAGACATAATGACTAAAGGCATTTTATGATCCTGTACTGGATCATTTACCTGAGAAAAAAATTATGAAGGTTATAAAAGATATTATTGGGACAATTGATGATATTTGAATATCAATTGGATTAAATCATAGCAATATGTCAGTGTTAAATATTCTGACTTTCATACATCCTGAAGTACTTAGGAGTAAATGGGCACAATGTCTGCAACTGACTCTCAAGTGGTTCAGAAAAAATATACACACACAGGCACAGAGCACATACATGCATATGTAATGGGGATGTAATGCTATGGATATGCATATAATGGTGTGTATGTAGATGGATGGATGGATGGTAGAATAATAAAGCAAAAATGAAGCAAAAAGTAAATTATTGGTAAATCTGGGTAAAAATTATGCAGGAGGGGTTTGGACTAGTCTTGCAATTTTTCCATAACTTTTGATAAATCTGAAGTTTATTTAAAAAGAAATCCTTCAAAAGACCCCCAAAAGATTGGTGTCAGCCTCCATCACATCAGTTCAGGGTGTGCAGTCTTAGGCAGACTGGTTTGGCCATCCCAGGGGTGGGGGCTCACACTTCCCAATCAACCAGCAGGGAACAAGTGAGATGAGGCTAACTAGGCACCATCCTCCCCTTTGGATCGTAGGCAGAAAGGACCAAAGTAGCAGGTGGCCCTCCAGCACATGAGGCTTATTTCTCAGTGGAATGGCCAGGGACAGCCCCAAGCCGCAGCAGACTCACCCCCACATACACACTAATACCTGTGGAGGGGAAGCCTGGTCTCCTCTGGCCCCTGGCACTCTATCCAGAGGCCCTGCTATCTAAGATGTGTTCTTAGCCATGGTGCTATGAACCTTGGACTTCCTGCGGGAGAACAGGGAGAAGAGGCCTCAGAACCGTAGTTTTCAGCTGCAGCTCCCTCTCCTGCATGTTTCATGAAGGAAAATACCTTCAGACATTAAACACCCAACATTCGAAATCTTAGGCACGAAGTTGGGAGAAAAGAGAATTAGTACTCATCATACTTTTTGCTGAAAAATGATAGAGATAGTTTTAGGGGCCAGGCCCAGGGGCTCACACATGTAATTCTAGTACTTTGGGAAGCCAAGGCAGGTGGATTGCTTGAGCTCAGGGGTTCAATATGAGTCTGGGCAACACAGCAAAACCTGGCCTCTACAAAAAAATACAAAAAAAAATTAGCTGGATGTGGTGGTGTGTGCTTGTAGCCCCAGTTCCTCAGGAGTCTGAGGTGGAAGGATCACTTGAGCCTAGGAGGTCAAGGCTGCAGTGAGATATAATCAAGCTATGATTGTGCCACTGCACTCCAGCCTGGGGAACAGAGTGAGACCATGTCTCAAAAAGACAGACAGAAAGAGAGAGAGAGAGAGAGAGAGTTTTAGGCTAAACAGAAAAACAGTTTTTGGAAGTTTTTTTATTGTTACAAGACAGACCGTGATTGATGTAAAAATACTAACAGACACAGTAAAAAGATATAATTCCTCTAACTATAACTAGAAGACACAAGAATTTAACAGCATGGCCACAGCTGTACAATACCGGATGTTAGCCGTGTTCTCCCCAGTGAAGAGTCAAGTTCCTCCTGCCTTCGAGTGCCCAGGAAGTTGCTCCCCTGCCAACAGTACCCAGCCATAGGAATGAGAATCCTACTGGGTCCTCTGATAAGCTCATTTTGTCATTGTTGTCTTTAATTCCCCAAGTGGCAAATCCCCATCCTCAAATGCTCTGGGAGGCTCGTTTCCATCCTGGCTAATATCCTGATGGGCTGACATGATCTAACTAACTGCAAACTGAGAAACAACGTCTCCAACTTGTCCTGCGCACATTTTCTCCCTCCTCTCAGGAGCCAATGTGAGCCAGTCCCGCACGTTCCAGAGCAAATACAGAGTCTGGACTGAATCGATGGCCACTTGTAGGCCTCTCCAGGATCCAACCATCCCACGTAGGTCTTCTCGAAGTGCTGTCCACTCAGAAAAGATCTGGCTGAGGAAACAGACACAGAGAAGCCAGGCAGCGAGAACCACAGCCTAAATCTTACGGGCTCGTAAGAACAAGGTGGGGAGACCACCATTACTGCCTCCTGCTGGACACTGGGCAAACTCCTTCGCAGAACTCACAAGCCCTGTGTGTCCCGGCACCTGCTCTCTTCTCTGGCCTCATCTCCTATCACTGTCCTCGTCTGACAGTCCACACTACAGCCACCGAAACTTCTCTCAGTTCCCAGCCCATTACTCAGTCATTCTGGAGCCCTCTCCCCTTCCTATCCTCTCTCCATCTATCCATCCATCTTTACACGAATTTAACTCAGCTCTCAGGCCCCAGTTGATGACTTCCTCCCTTAGGGCCAGGCATGGTGGCTTACACCTGTAATCCCAGCCCTTTGAGAGGCCAAGGCAGGTGGATCACTTGAGCTCAAGAGTTCAAGACCACCCTGGGCAATATGGTAAAACCCCGTTTCTATGAAAAATACAAAAAGTAGCTAGGTGTTGTGGTGCACACCGGTAGCCCCAGCTACTCAGGAGGCTGAAGTGGGAGGATCATTTGAGCCCAGGAGGTCGAGGCCACAGTGAGCCATGATCACACCACTGCACTCCAGCTTGGGTGACAGAGAGAGACCTTGTCTCAAAAAAGACTTCCTGGCCATGCGTGGTGGCTCATGCCTGCAATCCCAGCACTTGGGAGGCCGAGGCAGGTGGATCACTTGAGGTCAGGAGTTTGAGACCACCCTGGCCAACATGGCGAAACCCCATCTTGACCAAAAATACAAAAAAAAAAAAAAAAATCGGCCGTGTTTGCACGCACCTGTAATCCCAGCTACTAGGGAGGCTGAGGCAGGAGAATCACTTGAACCTAAGAAGCGGAGGTTGCAGTGAACCAAGATCACGCCAGTGTACTCCAGTCTGAGTGACAGAGTGAGACTCTATCTCAAAAATAAAAAAATAAATTAAATATAAAAAGACTTTCTCAGTGTATGTGGTATATCTAAGACAATAGAATATCATTCCACCTTAGAAAAGAAGGAAATCGGTCGGGCACAGTGCCTTACGCCTGTAATCCCAGCACTTTGGGAGGCTGAAGTGGGCGAATCAATCACCTGAGGTTGGGAGTTCGAGGCCAGCCTGACCAACATGGAGAAACCTGGTCTCTACTAAAAATACAAAATTATCCAGGTGTGGTGGTGCATGCCTGTAATCTCAACTACTCAGGAGGCTGAGGCAGGAGAATCGCTTGAACCCGGGAGGCGGAGGTTGCAGTGAGCTGAGATTGCACCATTGCACTCCAGCCTGGGCAACAAGAGTGAAACTCCGTCTCAAAAAAAAAAAAAAAGGAAGGAAGGAAATCCTGTCACATGCTACAATGTAGATGAAACTTGAGGATATTATGAGGATACTATGCTAAGTGAAATAACCCAAGACTCCCCAAATCTGGGTGAGGATCCTCGGTAATTTGTCTCCACAGCACTTACCACAGTGAATTGCAACGGCCTGTTGCCCATTGTCTGTGTCCTCTGTAAGGACAGTACGGTGTCCTGTTCACGGCTGAAGCCTCAGTACTCAGCATTATGCCTGGCACGTATGTGGCCACAAATAATGATAAAAAGACAGACATAAACAGATGGATCAGTTCACGAGGAGCTCAGTATCGGACTCCAGAGGGCTTTGGGATCTGGAGTCATGACTGCCTGAGATCCAAAGCAAGATGCTGAAAAGCATCAAAGGCCTTTTGAGATAGTGGTTTCATTTTCCACGGCTAAATAAGGGGTTTTCTTGCTTTGAAATAACAATACTGCATTTTGCCACCTGGTGGAGCTAATGCAACATCAAAGAGGCCCTCGGAGGCTCCATTTTACCGTCATCAGCTTCCTGGGCAGGACATCACCCACCATTGCTCACAGCGGAAGGCATGATTGTGGTCTAGTAAGCTTATTTTTGTTCTCAGGAAATCTTGTTGTTCAGGAAAACTTTCCAAGACACACAAATCATTCCAGTTCCACAAAAGGAGGAAGTGGGTTATTTTCTCTCCAATGAGAGCCTGTCAGCCTGTTGGTGCAGAAATACGTGTGCAGGTTGTGTTTAATTGTGAGTGGGGGCTGGGCACGGCAGCTCACGTCTGCAATCCCAACACTTTGGGAGGCCGAGCCAGGTGGATCACCTAAGGTCAAGAGGTCGAGACTAGCATGACCATTATGGTGAAACCCCGTCTCTACTAAAAATGCAAAGTTAGCCGGGCATGGTGGCGAGCATCTGTGGTCCTAGCTACTCAGGAGGCTGAGACAGGAGAATTGCTTGAATCCAGGAGGCAGAGTTTGCAGTGAGCTGAGATCACACCACTGCACTCCAGCCTGGGTGACACAGCGAGACTCCTCAAAAAACATAAAAAATGAAAATAAAAATAAAAATTGTGGGTGGAAATAGACTGGGAGAAACCCCCAAATTATTGTATCTTCATAAACTCGAGCTCACACTTGGGAGGCTGAGGCAGGATTACTTAAGGCCAGGAGTTCAAGATCAGCCTGGGCAATATAGCGAGACCCCCATCTCTACAAAACATATACACACACAAATTAGTTTGGCATACTGGTACATGCCTGTAGTCCTAACTACTAAGGAGGCTGAGGTGGGAGGATCACTCGAGCCCAGGAAACGCAGGCTGCAGTGAGCTATGATCATGCCACTGTACTCCAGCCTGGTGACAGAGCAAGGTCTTGTCGCTTAAACAAAAATAAAAATCCAAGTTCTTCTCTGTCAGAGCCTGCTTCTGAAGGGTAGGGGAGCAGGACCAAGGGGCTGCAGTCCTGCTTTCAGGAAGACGCTCTCATGGCCCCTGAACACCTGTGATAGGGCTCAGGAGCCTCTCCAGAGCTGCCCAGATCCCTACTCCTTCCCCACTAGCCTGACCACCACACTCACCCCTTTCACCCTCCAATTCCAACCCCTCCATTCCCCTTACAAGGTTCTATAGTAGCTAGTCCCTCCTCACCTCTTGGCCTCACTTCTGGCCTCCTCTGGCCCTTGACAAAGATTCTTTGCTTGACCAAACTTTAGTGAGCCTCCTGATCCTTTCCTAGGCCCATCTGTGCACTTCTTTGAAAAATTCAGTTTTAAGAGGACCTGCTAAGTCAATTTAGCCAGAACCCCTCCATGCCTCGCTATCTGATCATCCCCAATATCTAATTGTGCTCCTCATCCTCCACCATCTAGGTGACGTCCAATGACCCTGTCCTGTCTTCAGCAGGAATCGGTTAGGTGGGTTTAGCCAGAATCCCCCTTATTCTTTATGTTTCCTCTTAGTAATTATCCGTCGCGACCCCCACTCTTATCCTTGGCTATGCATTCCCACCTGGCCATGCCGTATTCAGAGTTGAGCCCAATCTCTATCCACCCCTGCAAAACCCCACTGCAGTGGCCCCTATTCCTATTGCAATGGTCCTGAATAAAACCTTCCTAATCATACCTTAACAAGTGCCATTGAATATTTTTTCTTTTTTTTTTTTTTGACACCAACCTCACATTACCACCACCACCCTCCCCCAGGACCCCACTCCCAGAACACACCCAACCACCCCCATCCCCACACACAGAATGTTCAGGGGGCCAAGGGGACGTCAGAGACTCCGTGGTTTCTAGCACTTTGTAGTCCACCGAAATGCCCCCAGGAGTGGCAATGAAGCGGAGAGGCTGGGCTGTGTGTTGACAGCCAGTCTGGTCCCAAGTAGACCCCACAGAGATGTCCTTGGCCCTTCATCCTCCTCCACACCAGCACCAGCCCCCACAACTTACGGACAGACCAGTCAACCTCAGAGAAAGAGAGGGGGAGGAGGGAGCAACAAGAAATGCTTGTGCAGCTTTGTCCAGCAACATTCTTATCTTTCTCCTAGAGGAATTCAAGCATTAAACCCTGGGGGAGAAATCTTCTGGTTCTCTTGTAAAGGAGGGTTCACTCCACCCCACCCTAAACTCAGACATTTGAAGCAATCCTAGTGGATAGTAAATCTGGGCTCCTCGAAGCTCTCAATTGAGCGACCCCTTTAGCAGGACATAGGGCCCAAGGAGTGTTTCCCTCACCCTAAATCAATGATTCCGACATCAAAGATGCCAACAAGTTTTGCCTGGGAACGTTTTGTGCCTATGACCCTTCGTTCAACAAACCTTTACTAAGCACCCACCAGGTGCCAGGCACTATGCCAGGATCACAAAAGTGAACAAGAAAGACATGGTGTCTCTGTTTCAGAAACAGACTGGCTAGCGGGGAATTGGACACGTAAATATTTGTAACACCAGGTGATACACGCTCTCACAGAAGTTACATAAAAAGTGCTAAGATGACAGCTCTAATTATTCACTATTGTGCTTTTCAGTTTATATTCAACTCCACATCGCAGAATACATATTAGAGAACACTTACGTCTTGACATGACTTGCACTTTGATCAGTCCATAGACTGCTTGGGTGGAAAGAAATTCCTCTAGGACACTCCCTTCTGAGTATGAGTCAGGAAGCTGAGGTCTCCCCAGCATAGCCGGGTCAGGGGCAGGGTGACAGGGCCTCCCGACACACCCAACGTCCAAGCAGACTGAGCAGAGCCTGCAGAGTGGGTGGCAGGATGGCACCTCTCCTGAGAGTCTAGAAGCCCCAGCTGGCTCCGGCCCTCCCTAGGACTGCGGGACCCTCCCTTCTCTGGCCTCAGCTTCTTAGCTGCCTTGGTTAGACTAGACAGGAGGAGACAGCTCTACCCTCCTTTCCACTTCTGAGCCTATGCTCTTGTGAGTCTCATTCTTGCCATGAAGAATTGAAGAATCTTTGTGCTCTGAGTCAGAAGCTATGTGGCCACTTTGCTAAAATGTGACTCAGACACAGACTCAGCCCTGAGGCCCCTTTCATTATATTCCCTTATTTGGTCCCAAGCAGCATTTCCATATTCTCTCTGGGGAGCTGGTGGGCAGAGCCTTTCTGTGGGCCAAGGAGGAGCTCGGGTGCCAGACACTCAGACTCTGATGGCTCTGTAGCTAACTGGCCCATCCTCAGAGACTAACGCAAAGGAACAAATTTCTAGGATGTTCAACTATGTGGAGAATACAAAAAAAAAAGCAAAGAAAAAATATTTTTAAAGAAAGAAAGAAGGCCAGGTGCAGTGGCTCACACCTGTAATCCCAACACTTTGGGAGGCTGAGGCAGGAAGATCACCTGAGGTCAGGAGTTCAAGACCAGCCTGGCCAACATGGTGAGTCAATACTAAAAATACAAAAATTAGCCAGATGTGGTGGTGCACACCTGTAATCCCAGCTACTCAGGAGGTTGAGACAGGAGAATCACTTGAACGCGGGAGGTTGAGGTTGCAGTGAGCTGAGATAGTGTCATTGCACGCCATTCTGGGCAACAGACTGTCTCAAAAAAAAAAAAAAAAAGAGGAGGGAATGAAGGGAGGGAGGAAGGGAGGGAGGAAGGGAAGGAGGGAGGGAGGGCACGGTGGCTGGCACCTGTAATCCCAGCACTTTGGGAGGCCAAGGTGGGTAGATCATATGAGGTCAGGAGTTCAAGACCAGCCTGGTCAACATGGTAAAACCCTGTCTCTACTAAAAATACAAAAATTAGCTGGGCTGTAATAGTGCTTGCCTGTAATCCCAGCTACAGAGGAGGCTAAGGCAGGAGAATTGCCTGAGCCTGGGAGGTGGAGGTTGCGGTAAGCTGAGATCACACCACTGCACTCCAGCCTGGGTGACAGAGTGAGACCCTGTCTCAAAAAAACATGAAAGAAGGAAGGAAGGAAGGAGGAAGGAAGGAAGGAGGGAGGGAGGGCACGGTGGCTGGCACCTGTAATCCCAGCACTTTGGGAGGCCAAGGTGGGTAGATCATATGAGGTCAGGAGTTCAAGACCAGCCTGGTCAACATGGTAAAACCCTGTCTCTACTAAAAATACAAAAATTAGCTGGGCTGTAATAGTGCTTGCCTGTAATCCCAGCTACAGAGGAGGCTAAGGCAGGAGAATTGCCTGAGCCTGGGAGGTGGAGGTTGCGGTAAGCTGAGATCACACCACTGCACTCCAGCCTGGGTGACAGAGTGAGACCCTGTCTCAAAAAAACATGAAAGAAGGAAGGAAGGAAGGAAGGGAGGGAGGAAGGGAGGGAGGGAGGAGGGAGGGAGGGAGGGAGGAAAGGAAAAGAAAGAAAAAGACAGGAAGAAAGAAAGGAAGGAAAATAATACTAAATTATATGGAAAATGACTTGGGCACCATCAAACTTCCACTAGCTGTCCGTGAAAGCCGAAATACTATCTTGGCCGGGCGCAGTGGCTCAAGCCTGTAATCCCAGCACTTTGGGAGGCCGAGGCGGGCGGATCACGAGGTCAGGAGATCGAGACCATCCTGGCTAACACAGTGAAACCCCATCTCTACTAAAAAATACAAAAAAAAAAAACTAGCTGGGCAAGGTGGCCAGCGCCTGTAGTCCCAGCTACTCGGGAGGCTGAAGCAGGAGAATGGCGTAAACCCGGGAGGTGGAGTTTGCAGTGAGCCAAGATCCGGCCACCGCACTCCAGCCTGGGCAACAGAGCGAGACTCCATCTCAAAAAAAAAAAAAAAAAAAATTACTATCTCTAAGTCCATAGAAAAGTCTCCTCATATATATATCAAGAAGAGAACAAAACGAGGAGGATAGGACATAACCCACCTCCACCTCCCAGAGGGAGACGCAGCCTCGGCCAGTGGAAGTGTCCTGGTGATATTCCCCCAAGCACTGATACATTTCCAAGTGGCCCCTGTGACTGGAAATGAGAAGCATAGGGGTTGTTGACCTAGGTGGGTTTTGAGGGGAAAAAAAATCCACAAAGTTACAAGTGGAGGAAGGAGAGGAAGGAGCTGGTGAAGGAGATTGAGAAAGAACAGCCAGGAAGGTGGAAGAAAAACCAGGAGAGAGAGGTGTCCATGGAAGCAGAGGGAAGAAAGTAAGGGAATGGCAACTGTGGCAGTGGCAGCTGCTGGACACAGAAGGTAAGAACTGAGAAGGTTTCCCTGGATTTCAAAGCAAGGAAGTCATCGGGGACTGTGGCCATTGCACTTGGAAGTGTGCTGATAAGTAAGGCTCAGAATGTTCATGTTCTCCCCGGTTTGCTCTGCAAACCACAGTGCCCCGTCTCGGACAGAGGTTCCCAAAAGCAGTTTTGTATTCAAATGCCGACTCCATTACCCACTGACTGTATAACTGTGGGTGAGTCATTGAATATCTTGGTGCCTCAGTTTTCTCATCTGTAAACATGGAAACAATGACAAGACCTATCTCATAGGGTTATTCTGAGGATTAAATGAGTAAATATGTGCAAAGCATTTGATTTTTTTTTTTGTTTAGATGGAGGTCTCCCTATATTGCCCAGGCTGGTCTCAAACTCCTGGGCTCAAGAAGTCTTCTCAACTCTGCCCCCCAATGTGCTGTGCCTGGCCATGTGCAAAGCACCTGAGATAAGAACATGTTCTCTCCAGGCTGCTGCAGCCAATGACACCACAGTAGAGGTACTGGGCTGGTCATTTCTGCACAATGCAGACTTTTATTGGCCCACCTTTGCTCCAGAATCCCCACTGGGTTGGCCAAGGCTTTCTCAGAGTGGCACTGCCGTCTATGGATCCTCCTACCACACCGCCTTTCCTTCCCCCTCTCTTTTTGTAGGTGTAAGGCTTATGTTACAGTCTGAAGGCTTTTCCGGACTCCTCCTGTTCTCTCTCCCCTCTAGTTACACAGGACTTACCCTAAAAAGTCTCTTGCTTGTCTAACTTTGCTTTGGTATTTGCTTCCCAGAGGACTCAAGTTGACACACTTGGTTAAACAGAAATCTTTGCTACAGGACTTGTCAGAGCCTTTAATATTAAAATATACACATTATAACTCATCAAGAGGGAATAGTATAAAGCATTTCCCAAATTCATTTGATCACTAAAAACCACACACTCACATCCACACACACCACAGACCCTCTCATGAACATCTCATGAAACGTTTTGCTGAGTAAAGTTTGTTAAACATTGAGCTGGGCCAGCCGTGGTGGCTCACACCTGTAATCCCAGCACTTTGTGAAGCTAGGGCAGGCAGATCCCTTGAGGTCAGGAGTTTGAGACCAGCCTGGCTAACATGGTGAAACCCCATCTCTACTAAAAATAGAAAAATTCGCAGGGCGTGGTGGCGCATGCCTGTAATCCCAGCTACTCAGGAGGCTGAGGCACAAGAATCACTTGAATCCAGTGGGTAGACGCTGCAGTGAGTCGAGATCACGCCGCTGCACTCCAGTTTGGGCAACAGAGCAAGACTCTATTTCAAAAAAACACCAAAAAACATTGAACTGAAGACCCCTAAAGTTCCATCCAACCCTGGGATTCTTTCATATGGATCTCCAAGTGTGAAACACCTCAGTCGCCTAGGGCCTTATTCTACAGAAGGGAAGCCCAAAGGCTGGTTTGAATTGCATTAGCAACTCGAGCTATATTTATAAGTCTCCTCCCATCTGATAATTGCTTTGTCAGCACCATTTTCCCTATTCTACAGGTGGAGAAATTGAGGTCTAGGAAGACCAAGACACTTGTCTCAGACCCACAGTTGAGGTCTTAGTTTGCCACTGAGTCACGATCAGTGTGACACAAGGATGGAAAACCAAAGGGAGCCACAGCTGAGGGAAGCAAGATGAGAACGGTATCTGAAATCTCAGCCCTGCAATAAGGTGGGCCACAGAAATAATGAGATGTCACTGGGCTCAGCCCTGTACCTGGAAGGAGGGAGGTAGTCAAGGATATCAACAACAACAAAAAAATTCCTGATCTCAGGGGAAATACAACACTGAATTGAGGGGAAAACATAGAAACACGTCTAGACTGTCATAAAACAAATGTAACGGAGGCAGGGGAAATGTGGAGCCCCAGTGTGAGTAGGTGATGGAGTTGGGTGGCTGTCATATGTCACAGCAAGATGGGTAGTTGGCTGCCCTGAGCCCCATCCTGCCCCTCCCTGTTCCAGCACCCTGGCCCACCAGCTCCTTCCTGGCAACTCCCATACTCCCCCAGTTCATCCACTACAGGATTAATGGCTAACTCAGTGGAGGCTTCCTGCCCATGGGCCAACACCAACTTCCCATTCAGTAAGCCAGTGTCAGCACTACAGTGGTTTGGAATACTTTCAATATCACTCCCTGATAACAAGTCTATCCATGGACTGACTGAGAAAAGAAATGGAATGGGGCAAAGTAACAAAACAAAGAGGCAAGATAGAGCCAAGTGTCTCCTATGGTTACCTAAATCACAATTTAGACAAGCACTGGTGATCTTGCACGCAGAGAACCACCACTGAACCATACTGGGGAAACTGGTTTCTGCCCCAGCAGATGTGTTGGGGAAATGACATACTGACCACCACGACAACATCCTCAGAAGACTGAGTGGCAGAGTGCTACTCTGGCTTTCTTACCACGTGAACTTGAGCATATATCTGGGCAGTTCTAGAATTTCGATGTGGGAGGGACTTAGGGATAAAAAAATAAAATGTGGATGGTAGATGGAGTTTGGGGCAGGGGACTGGAGGCTTATTTTGTAGCTGTTTTTGCTTAGTAAGCTCCCTGTTCTGGCTTGGAGACATATTTATTAGGGAGCTGGCTGACGGGAATTATGGATGGGGCCAGCTCCTCTCCCAGCACCCTGTGGTGCTGACATCTGAGCTGATCACTTCCCATGCAGTGGAGAAAAGCATGCTTCTCTATATTTGTTCCATATATCAGGAAGCTTGAAAACAGGATTTGCTGCCACATGTCAAGTACTCACGTGCCTTTAGAAGAAAGGCGCCATTGCTGCCGGCGATAACAATGATAGCATTTAAGGTTTTATAGTTCCCCAAATAATTTCACATACACTGTGATTTGACGCTTATAACAACCCTGAGAACTATGCAAAGTCGATATTATTTCCCCATTTTAAGAGATGAGAGAATGGATAGTTAGTATTTTGAAAATTGCCAGACCCCACACATATAAGACTTCACGTATTATTAGTAAAGTTACTACTAGGGAACTCCAGCTATGAAAACCCCTCTGGGAGATAGCACTGGTGGGTGAAGGGCTGCAGCTTCGGCTCTAGCCTCCTGGCAAGGGTGGGATGTAATACCCTAAGCTCCAACAGACTGGGAAAAGAGAAGGGGCTTAGAAAACTGTCTGGGCGGCTGGATTTCTTTCCAGAGTTTCCCTCTCTCCTTCTACTGTCAGCATCTCCCATCTTTTGCAACACCAGGGAGAAGCCTTTCCATCGCCTCTTCAGCTCTTGGAATCCCTCCAGAAGCCCTCCCTGCTGAGTGGCGTCTAACAGGCCTGTCCAATACCCATGCTACAGCTATGAGGAAAGAAGAAACCCTGCAGCTGCTTCACAAGAGAAAGAAAGATCTTCAAATGAAACCGTTCTTTGCAGCCCTGTGGAATTCATATTCTCTCTGATCTCCTTTGGATTCAGATCATGGACCTGAAAGAGGGAGGGGAAGAAAACAGGGTCTTTTCCTCAGCCTGGGCCTGCCGTTCCCTCTGCCCTCCTACACTGGGCACGGACAGACCCCAGGGGACCGTGGTCTAGGTGTTGGCAGCCAGGCTGGCTCTACAACACATGTCAGCTGCTCCACTGGGCCTCCGTTTACTCATCCATACAATGAGGCGATAAGCTCTCCCTTGACTAACTGTGAAGATTAAGTGCACAAATATGTGTAAATATGTGTAAAGTGCACAAATATGTCAAATAAAAACTGAGACTGACACGTGGAGGTGCAAAATTAAAAAGGATGTTTTGGTTAGTATCTCCAGAACCTGGCTGGGCACGGTGGCTCACATCTGTAATCCCAGCACTTTGGGAGGCCGAGATGGGTGGATCACCTGAGGTCAGGAGTTCAAGACCAGCTTGGACAACATGACAAAACCTCATCGCTATTAAAAATACAAAAATTAGCCAGGCATGGCAGCGAGCGCCTGTAATCCCAGATACTCAAGAGGCTGAGGCAGGAGAATCGCTTGAACCCAGGAGGCAGAGGTTGCAGTGAGCCGAGATTGTGCCACTGCACTCCAGCCTGGGTGACAGAGCGAGATTCCGCCTCAAAAAAAAAAAAAAAAATTCCAGAACCTGCAGATTGTGCCTCTGATGCATCTCAAACATCCAGGGCCAAGGAGAAAATAATCTAAAGGAAAATGCTACTGAAAAAGATTCCATTACCACAGCCCTCTGAGACACACACATTCTTACTCTCATTTTTTTTTCTCTCTGTCTCTCTTTCTCTCTCTCTCTCTCCTCTCTCTCTCTCTCTCTCTCTCTCTCTCTCTCTCTCTCTCTCACATTTACTCACAAGGTCAGTGGCCCAGACCCAGGCAGTTTTGGATAATCCCAGCTGTTTCTGACTCACCAGCACCCCCAGGGCTGGCTGACTCACTCCAGGAAGGTTTTCCACCATGAAGTGTTTGTCTGTGTCCCTGTGTTCCTGTGAAAAGGACTGTGTGGTCAGAGAAAAAGAAGACTTTGCTGGGTCCAGTGAGATAGCATAGTGTGAGAGGTTTGGGGAAGTAGAAAAAGCAGCATTTACTCCGGTTTAAAAACTAGACTTTGTCCAAATGGTTGGGGAAAGTAGTCATTGTATGTGTTTGCAAATAAATGTGGGTGGCATAGGACTGCCTAAAGCCCTTTGTAAGCAGAACCCTGTGTGCACAGCGATACCTAGAAGGCTGGTAAGGGGAGCTGTCAGGGCTGCACCAAAGATGGTGTTGCCTAGCTAGGGTAGAGGAAGTTCAGGTAACCCAGGAGGCTCTTCTGCTCCCTGGCTGCGCAAAGCTTCTGATTTGACTGGAATGATAGGTTTGATCTGCCCATTTGTTGCTAAAATGACTTGAGAGGGAAACAACCTCCACCTGCCTGGGAGGAGTCACTTCCTCCAGAGATGAGCTGTCCTTGAGGAGATCTGCAGGAGGAGAAGCCTGAGCTCTGCCCCACTGGGCAGGAGGACAAGCTTTCTCTCAGGAGCCTCAAGCCCAGAAGAAGTTAGGGTGGGGCCAATGGAAATCAGACAGTGGAACAAATGAACAGCTTCCAGGACAGGGCTGTCTCTTTCCTCTGTTTTCAATTGTGATGGTTTCATAAAACCTTTGCACCAGAAACCCATGAGCTAGAAATGAATGCCTGTATCCCCATCTCTGGACTCAGAGTCCAGAGTGCCAACCATTACACAATGAAAGCTGTGTCCCCATCTTATTCAAGAGTACAGAAAGCAAAACCTGGTGGTGGACGGTGGTACCTGCCCATCAGGCAGTGTGCCCAGACTTACAAACCAGAGAGGGAGGATGTCAAATAAAAACCAAACCATGGGAGACTGAGGCGGGAGAATCACTCAAACCAGGAGGTAGAGGTTGCAGTGAGCCAAGATCGCACCATTGCACTCCAGCCTGGGTGACAAGAGTGAAACTGTCAAAAAAAAAAAAATCCAGACTTTGATAAAGGGACACTTCGATAGAAAGAATAACTATTGCAGGCCAGGCGCGGTGGCTCACACCTATAATCCCAGCACTTTGGGAGGCCAAAGCAGGTGGATCACCTGAGGGCAGGAGTTCAAGACCAGCCTGGCCAACATGATGAAACCCCGTCTCTACTAAAAATACAAAAAATTAGCTAGGCATGGCAGCTGGCACCAGTAATCCCAGCTACTCAGGAGGCTGAGGCAGGAGAATCGCTTGCACCTGGGAGGCAGAGGTTGCAGTGAGTGGAGATTGTGCCACTGCACTCCAGCCTGGGCAACAAGAGTGAAACAAGAAAGAAAGAAAGAGTGAAAGAGAGGGAGAGAGAGAAGGAGAGGAAGGGAGGGAGAAAGAAAGAAAAAAGAGAGAAAGAGAAGAAAGAGAGAGAAAGAAAGAAAAAGAGAGAAAGAGAAAAGGAGAGAAGGAGAGGAAGGGAGGGAGAAAGAAAGAAAAAAGAGAGAAAGAAGAAAGAATGAGAGAGAGAAAGAAAGAAAGAAAAAAGAAAGAAAGAAAGAAAGAAAGAGAAAGAAAGAAAGAAAGAGAGAGAGAGAGAGAGGGAGGGAGGGAGGGAGGGAGGGAGGGAGGGAAGAGAGAAAGACAATTCCAATGCAGAGAACCTGCAAGCAGCTCAGAATCAAACAGAAAAAGGTTCTTCTTTTCTAGGGTAAAGGAGGGGCAAGTGGAGATAAGCAGCCTCTTTGGAGGGGAAGCTGGACAAGTGAGGGGAAATGACCCGTGGGAGCTGACAGGAAAAGGATCTAGCTGTATTCAGTCGATTCCCAGGAGAAGCTGGGCAGGGAGGTGACTTGGCAGGGACACTCCACTTTGTACTTGTTCAGGCTTGGGGGCAAGCAGAGTTCAGGGATCTGTAGGAAAGAGAGAAGTCTGACCAAAGTTTTGTCAAGCAAAGGGGGTAAGTAATGGGCGACTATGGACACATGGTCAGAGACAAGAATAGATGGGGCAGAGGAATAATAGTGACAAAAATACTTGTTTTAAGAAAAGGCAAAATCACAGCTCTCATATTAGTATAAAATAAACACATTTTAAAGATTCCATTTCAGTGGAGTACAGTGGCTCACACCTGTAATCCCAGCACTTTGGGAAGCACAGGTGGATGGATCACCTGAGATCAGGAGTTTGAGGCCAGCCTGACCAACATTGAGAAACCCTGTCTCTACTAAAAATACAAAATTGGCCAGGCATGGTGGCGGGCACCTGCATTCCCAGCTATTTGGGAGTCTGAGGCAGGAGAATTGCTTGAACCTGGGAGGCAGAGGTTGTGGTGAGCCAAGACTGTGCCATTGCACTCCAGCAACAAGAGTGAAACTCCATCTCAAAAAATATATATAAAAGAGTCCATTTAACTTGATTAAATGAGGCAATCTGGTGAATGTTATAACTGGTTCAAAGGAGAAGCCAAAGCAGCACAATTTACATATGTAAAGAGTATTGAAATTGAATATGCAACTAGACAAAAAGCTAGTCTCTCTACAGGGGCAATGTAGGCCTCTACCGGACAGAATGCATTTGCATATCCATAGGAAAAATTATTTTGCTACGGTTGTCTACAACTTAGATAACTTACTTAGAGTTACTTAGATAACTGTACATTGCTACAGTTATCTACAACTTAGAGTTACAAAATAACTCAAAAACAATGAAAAGGGCCTGTGTGGTGGCTCACACTTGTAATCTCAGCACTTTGGGAGGCAGAGGCAAGGGGATCACCTGAAGTCAGTAATTCGAGACCAGCCTGGCCAACATGGTGAAACCCCATCTCTACAAAAAATATAAAAAATTAGCCAGGTGTGGTGGTGTGTACCTGTAATCCCAGCTACTTGGGAGGCTGAGGCAGGAGAATCACTGGAACCTGGGAGGCAGAGGTTGCAGTTCGCTGAGATGGTTGAGATCATGTCACTGCACTCCAGCCTGGGTGACGGGGGAGACTACATCTCAAAACAACAACAACAACAACGAAAGGCTAGACCCAGATCTTCTGGAAGGGGATGCTCTAAACCAGGATTTCTCAGCCTCTGCATGACTGATGTCTTGGACTAGATCATCTTTTGGGTGCAGAATGTAAACCAAAAATAAAATTCTAAGCCCCCACCGCGCCCCCCACCCCCAGTCATCTAAATGGATGGTTCCTCCTTAGTCGGGGCTCTTAAAATTTTAACCTGAAATTTTCAGGCCATGAAGGAAAGGGGAGATCAGACATGCCTCATTATACCTCTCCAGTGTGAACATCAATGCAGACTTTAGGTCTGATAAGAAACATTTTACAGCCTGTTCACTCTGAAGCCTGCTAGTTAAAAGTTTCATCTATGTGATAAAACTTTTGTCTCCACAACCTCTTATGGCAACCCAAACATTCCTTTCTATTGATCCCAGGCCTTTAGGCAAACTCAACCAATTGTCAACCAGAAAATGTTAAAATATTTACCTATATCCTGGAAGCCACTCCCACTGCCCCCACCCACGCCCCCATCCCCCGCCGCCTCACTTTGAGTTGTCCTGCCTTTCTGAACCAAACCAATGTATTTCTTAAATGTACTTGATTGATGACTCTTGCCTCCCTAACATGTATAAATCCAAGCTGCACCCCAACCACCTTGGGCACGTGTCCTCAGGACTTCCTGTGTCACAGGTGTGCATCTTCAACCATGGCAAAATTAACTTTCTAAATTAACTGAGACCTGTTTCAGGTTTTCTGGGTTCACAAGAGTTATCCCAGACATTGTAAGATGCTTAGCAGCATCCCTAACTTCTACTTAGTAAAGGCCAGTAGCACCTCATCTCCTAACTGTGACAATAAAAACTATCTCCAGACATTCCCAAATGTCTCCTGGGGTGGGATATGGGACACAACTGCCCCAGTTGAGAACCACTGCTGTACACCATGCACAATTTTCCAGTGAAACCCAAATTCTTCCCTACTACTGTAGAGAAGGAGAGGAGGTAATTTCTTCCCATCTGCATTTCTTGGCACACACCCATGTCTCTGTGTGTGAGCTGAGAATCACACCCTAACTCCACAACAGAGTGGTCACAGTAGCCAACACAGGCACTATTCTAAACCCTCTCCCAACAGTAACCCAACTCATCCTACCAGTTAAATATGAGTTTCAGATAAACAATGAATCATATTTTCTTTTAGTATAAGTGTGTATGCCCATGCAATATTTGGGGCCTACATAACTTTAAAAGTATCTGTTGTTTATCTGAAATTCAAATTAAACATTTGGGAGAGCTGTTGTTTTATTGGCCAAATCTTTTTATTTTATATTATATTATTTTATTTTTGATACGGAGTTTTGCTTTGTCACTCAGGCTGGAGTGTAGTGGCGCGATGTCGTCTCACTGCAACTTCTGCCTCCTGGGTTCAAGCGATTCTCCTGTCTCAGCCTCCCAAGTAACTGGGATCACAGGCACCTGCCACAACGTATTTTTAGTAGAGACGGGGTTTCACCATGTTGGCCAGGCTGGTCTCGAACTCCTGACCTCAGGTGATCCACCTGCCTCCAGCCTCCCAGAGTGTTGGGATTACAGGCTTGAGCCACTGCGCCCAGCCTTATTGGCCAAATCTAACAACCCTATCTGTAATCAAATAAACAGCTGAGCAGTAGTAACTGCAGCATCGTGATTGCAACAGGCCTCGGTGGCTTAGAGTCCCTGTTCTGCCTGTGACTGTTGTGCCACATTGCGGAAGTCATTTAGCCTCTCTGAGGCTCAGTTTTCTCATCTGTAAGATGGGAACAATATCAGTGCCTTCTTCAGAGTTGCTGGGAGGATTGAATGAGATGATGTATGCAGAGCCGTTAAGACGGTGTTCGGCACAAGGTTCAGGGCAGCAGATTTAGTTTCCTCGACTTCACTACCTGATCCTCTGCTAACTCCCCGGGTGTTTTCTGGACGGCCACAACTACCCTAGCCTCCGGTGTCGCCCAGCCTTCCTCCCCATTGACTGCAAAGGTGGCCTCGGGTTCCGGTGGGAGCCCCAACTCTGGACCGCGATTCGCGAGCCTTCCCGGCGCCAGGCCGCGCCATCCCGGGAGCTGTCCGCAGATGGCAGCACCGGCCCCGGGTCGCGGCGGTCCCGGCGCTCCGCAGGCCGCAGGCTGGCCTGGTCCCGGGCCGGGAGCCCATCAGGCCCGGAGCGGCTGAGGCCACACCCCGCGGGCCGGGCCGCTTCCCTCCGGTGAATCATCGCTCGCAGCGGCGGCGCCCGCAGTGTCCGCAGCAGCGCGCCGGGCCCTGTCCGCGCCCCAGCCGAGCGCAGCGCGGAGTCGCCCCGACCTGTCTCTGAGCAGCACGGCCGCCGGGGCCGCAGCATGGCGGGCATCGCGGCCAAGCTGGCGAAGGACCGGGAGGCGGCCGAGGGGCTGGGCTCCCACGAGAGGGCCATCAAGTACCTCAACCAGGACTATGAGGCGCTGCGAAACGAGTGCCTGGAGGCCGGGACGCTCTTCCAGGACCCCTCCTTCCCGGCCATCCCCTCGGCCCTAGGCTTCAAGGAGTTGGGGCCCTACTCCAGCAAAACCCGGGGCATCGAGTGGAAGCGACCCACGGTAGGAAGCGCGCGGCAGGACGCGGGCAGGGCGGGGTCCCGGGCAGGGCGGGGTGCAGCCCGCCCGCGGCGCGCTGGGGCGGGAGGCAGCCCGGGTGCTGCAGTGGGGAAGCCGCAAGCCAGGACCCCGCAGGCCTGCGACACCTACACGCCGCCCGAGCCGGGACTCCTTTCGAGCGTGGGGGAACTCCTGGGGCCTGCCTTCTCTTCCACCCACCACGCTTTCCTGGGCGGGTCGGGGCGAATCACTGCACTCAAATCCCACTAGCAGGCCAATTTAGGACTTCACAAAAACTCAGGGTGACACAGGAGGCCGGGGTGAAACTTGTAATTGAACTCTAGCAGGGACCTGGAAGAGGAGGGGAATCGGGTCTGCAGGGAAGGGAGAGGCAACATCCACCAGACAAAGTCGGTCTCCAACCGGGGTTCTGTCTGTTCGTGGAGGGGGACAGGCCACAGCTGGTCATTTTGTGACTAAGGATAGTCTTATGCAGCCCTGGGGTTACATTTATTTTTCCAAAGGGGAGCCAGCGATACCTCCCCATAACATCGACACTGGTAATTAACCCAGGACACGGAGGTGTCTCATGGTTTGCCTGGTGGGAATCCTCACTGGGGAAAGCTCCGGGAGCCCTCCAGACCCCATTATCCCGTCCCCCAGGGTCTCTGACCTCCCGGCCCTGGGACAACTTGTGCTTCCCAATCTACTTGTCCATTCCGTTTCTCGGGGAACCCCCTCCTTTGGGACTTCCCCAGTCTTCCCCTACCACGCCTAGGGAAGCCTGCCTGAAGTCCAACTTCTAGATTCCTGTTATGAGAACAAGCCTTCCAGCTCTGCTTCCACACCGGGCAGCCTCCCAGGTCACCTTCTGTTACCCTAAATCCAGCTCATAGGTAGCGAGGGCTGCAGGAAGCATCCTAGCCCAGACTCAGAGCACTTGGATTCACCTTCTTGCTAACCTGCTGGGTGACCTTGAGCGAGCCGTTTAAACTCTCTGTGCCTCCATGTCTTCATCTAAAATAAGACACCCTGCCTAGATATTTTCTCTCTTTTGTGGCCCGCCAGGCCGTGCCATCCTGGCCTCCTTTCAGTCTCTCAAAGAGCCAGTTCTTTCCTGCATGAGGCCTTCTCACCAGCAAGGCACGCTCTTACCTGGAGTGTGGCTCACTCTCATTCTTTCCAACTTAGTCACATGTTCCCTCCTCAAAGAGGTATTTTCTGACCCTTCTTAGCAGCCACCTCCCCACCTTGTTATTCTCTAACTCTCACCCCACTCATTTCCTTCATAGCATTGTCACAGTTTAGAAATAATCACATGTATTTGTTCTTCCTACTGAACTGCAGGAATCATGTGTATATTATTTACCAGTATATCCCCGGTGCCTAGCACATAGCCATGCCTTTCACAGTACTCATCCATTCATTCATTCACTCATTCATTCAACAACATTGATTGAGCACCTATTACATGCCAGGCACTGTCCTGAGAGCTCAGGAGATACACCAGTGACACAAAAGAAGTGACTATTTGTAGAATGAATGGATGCAGGATTGTAATGAGCCTCAGATGAAATTATGATTGCGAAAGTGATAAACTGACCTGACTTGGTGCCTCACGCCTGTAATCCCAGCACTATGGGAGGCCAAGGTGGGAGGATCGCTTGAGCCAGGAGTTCAAGACCAGCCTGGGCAACACAGTAAGACTTGTCTCTATAAAAAAAAGTTAAAAAAAAAAAAAAATGAAACGCAAACCAAGAGAATGTGTTCACTTTACATTTGCATGGCACTTTACAGTTTACACAGTGAGTTCACACTCATTCACTTATTCTTTCGTTCATTCAATAAGCATTTCTCGAATACCTCCTATATGCTGGGCACAATGCATATGGTTTCTGCTTCTGAAGACTTACTTCTGAGGCTAGTGAGGTGACAAAGACAGGTCCCCCAACAGTTGGAAGTGCCTGTGGGACTTCCAGATGAGGATATAGAGGTCTAGAGATGATCTAGGGCCACTGCTTAGGGCAGGCGGGCTGTACACTGCACTACCAAGGAAGAGTGTGACTATTACGATCCCCATTTGCCAGTTGAAGAAATTGAGGCTTGGGAAGGTTAAATACTTGCTCAGAGTCAAGTGGATATAGGCCATAGATCCAGGACTGTGTGTAGTCTGTGCATGTTGAGCCTACCCTTTATGGCTGCGTTGTCTGCCCCTATCCTACCTTCTCAAATGCTGCTGAGGTCAGGCAAGGGGAACCCAATTGTTTCCACTGGATTTGAACACTAGCAGGTCATTGGTGAGTTTAGCAGAGCAATTTCAATGGAAAGGTGAGGGTAGAAGCCAGATTGTTATAGACTCCAGAGTAAAGGAACTGGAAATGAAGAACATGATCAACTCATTTAAGAAGGGCCCCTGGGAAGAGAGGAGAACTGATAGGTAGAGCAGGACGTGGATTTTGAGAGCCTATTTTGTTTTGTTTTGTTTTGTTCATATGAGAACAACTTGAATGTGTCATATGTTGAATCACGAGGAGGAAGGGATTAAAGATAAAGGCAGGGAGGGGGCAGTGAAACAAGGTCCCTGAGGAAGTGAGAATATGGGTTGTGGGCAGGAGAGGGGAGCAGGTTAGCCTTGCAGCAGGAGGAGCTGCTCTTCCTCGGAGAGAGGATTTCACAACACTGGCAAGAGTGGCTCCAGCACCTGGAAGGGGGATTAAAGCAGTAAGTCCAGTGGGGTCCAAGGGCCATGCAGGGGCACAGTGAGGAGAAAGCAGGTATGATCCGGGTGGCACATCGGATCCTCCCAGCAACCAGTCCGTTAGGAGCAAGGGCAGATATTGTGAGCCCCTATGTTTCCCCCAAGAAAATCAAACCTCTGAGGTTTCTCGCTTGCTTATCTTCAGCTGGCCAAACTCAGCCTCAAACCCATATGTCCTGTCTCCAAGTTCAGTGACTGTTATCATCAACTTCTTCAACAGTAATAATAACAGATCACATTTATGGAGTGCTTGCCAGGGCATGTTTACATCATTATCTCATTTAACACTCAGAACAATCCTCTGAGTTGGGTATTTTCATCGTTCCCATTTTGCAGGTGAAAAAACTGAGGCTTCAAAAGATTAGGTGACTTTCCAGGGTCCTAGGACCTATATAATAAGTGGCAGAGCCAGGATTTAAACCCAGGTTATCAGAATATGCAGCAAAGCCCAAATCCTCAACCCCTTTTCACTGACTCGTAAGTCCCATATTTGATTCGATGCCCTACATGCTGTGCACAAGTTTCAGTTTTCTGAAGCATTGCTCAGCACCACTCTGAACTCGGACTTCTCTAGAGTCTGCTAACAACATTAGAAAGTTTCTGAAGTATAATGGAAAAACCCTGCTGGGGTAAGTGCCTGGCACACACAGGATTATCACTGTGATTCTTTATAATAAACAGGCTCCCAGCACCAAGCCCAATCTATTCCATCAGCTGGATAAGAGCTCGCTGACAGGCCTTGGGCCAAGCTGGCTTCCTTTGCCTTAGCAGAAGAGCATTCTGATTCTCTCTGCCATCCCCAAAACCAATAGGAGCAGAGAGCAACAAGGCAGAGGCATGAAGGGAATGTCCTCTGCGGCAGACGGTGCTTCCGGAAGAGCTCCCACAATCTGAGCCGGGATGATCAGGGGCTAGATCCAAGTCTCACATAGGCAAACTTCTGCTTGACAGAGTGGGCATGCCGAGCGCCGTTGGGTGGAGGCAGACGTGTGCAGCCCAAGCGGACATGAGACGCAGGAGCAGCTCCTTCAAGGCAAGGTTGCCTGAGCCCAGAGAGGCCCAAGTTTGTGCCCCAACTTCCTCTGTGGCTTTTGGGTGGGGCTGTTCAGAATCGAAACACACTCGGAGGGCTACTGAAAGGGCTAAGAAGTGTTCAAGATTGGCTTCCATCAGGCTGCTCATGACAACGGCCCCGGAGATTTTAACACCCTTGGACACTTGGTACTAAATCAATTAGAGGCAGGGCAGGAGCAGAAAGAGTTGGCGCATTTGATCAGTAAGTTCCAATGCCAGTGCTGTCTATTATCTGTGAGCTGTGTTAACTTTGGACACGTCACTTCACCCTTTTGAGCTGTTTCCTCGTCTGTAAAAGGGGGATAATACCCATTCCATGCAATAAAGCTTTGAGCGCAGTCTCTGATGTAAGCAGGTACAGAATATATAGATGCTCTAAGTTTCATGGCCCCATGGAATAATTCAAAAGCGTTAGATCCCCCCTGTCCTCAAAAGGACATGTGTTAGAAAGACAGAGTAGTACCTAAGTAGTAAATTGCAGAGTCCAGAGACTCTGGGACTCAGACTTAAAGGGATGAGTGAGGATTGGACTAGGAAGGACTAGGAAGGAGGACTTCACAGAGGAGGTGACAGTGAGCCTCAATGTATGATACAATATGGAAAAGGAGGGAAGAGACTGGGAAAGGAAGGAATTTCATGCAAGCAAAACAACTTGCATGCAGTAACAGAGGAGAGAGTGTGCTAGTCCAGTGGATAGGGTGGCTCTGGAGTGTGTTGGTCTCAACGTCTGGCAGAAAAGACTGGACTTGCTGCTGTGGCCCCTGGGAAACAGCACAATGAAGGAGGCTCTAGGCATTCCAGAGTGTGTAGGGTCCAATGCCTGCCCTTCTCAGACAGGACCGCCCATCCACCCATCAGGACCCAGGAAGCAGGGGTCAGAAGGACCTCATGACAGAGAGCTCTGACTGTGATGACACACTTTCCCCAGAGAGGAGAAGGGGTTAGAAGATCCACTGAGAATGGAGGCATCCTAGCTGCAGAAGCACCTGCCTGGGGCTAACAGCACTTTGTGGGTCTTGTTCCCAGGAGATCTGCGCTGACCCCCAATTTATCATTGGAGGAGCCACCCGCACAGACATCTGCCAAGGAGCCCTGGGTAAGTGATGGATTCAGAGCAAGCTGGGGGGTCCTGTCTGTAAGGCTGTGGGTGGAAGAGATGAGGGATAATCTGTGGCTTCTCTCCCTTCCAGAGCAGCTTGGCAATTTCTATTTGCAGAAGCTCCATGGAATTCCTTGGCCCTAGGGGGCAATATTTCTACCCTCAGCCCCATGCTGGGGCACACAAATGAGGCCTCCTGTGTCCCCTGCACAGGGCTAGTTGCTGAGGTTACAGAGATGCTGCCACTGGGAGGACCAGGGGGCTTCTGGATGTCAGCCACCCCTTGGTATGCACCTCCTGGAGCCAGTATTACCAGTGGTTCATGAAATAGGTTCTGGGCAGAGGACCAGGTGAGAGGACTCCCCCAGGCCAATGACAGCACTGAGACATCAGTTCTCTGAGGTTCAGGGACCAGGGAAGGTGACTCAGTGTGAGGGAAGAGGAAACTCTAATGCTCACTGCTGAAGGAAGTTAAAGTACCAGGGCATTTCAGTGTTTGCAAGACCAGCTCACCGTGGTATCACAGCTATAATGATCATTTAAGTAAAAATTAACCAAAGAAGCTGAATTGTCCGAAACCTTGCTTTCTGGAGCCAAGTTCAGATTTGTTTCTGGAGATAGTCCTTGTTGAGGGTTTGAACCCACAGGGTTCTTCACCTTTAGTGTGAAAACTCCCAAAGCTTTTAGGAAGTCCCAGCAATGGGGCCTGGGGCTGTTATCTAAGATTCTCATAGAATCCACCCTCAATGTTCTTTTACTCATAATAAATGCGGGCTTATAATTACTGGAGGAAATTATTTTGCTCTGATAAACCAAAAATCTATTTTCTGCCATCAGCGTCAGCTGGCTGGCTCCCCAGGCAAGTTCATCAGTAACAAAATCAATCAACTAGAGTTGTACCTCCTGTCCTCACCCACCTAGCAGAGGTTTTGTTATTCCTATACTCCTAATACCAGCTAATAGCAGCTAATATTTATCTCTAAGTCACTGTGATTATTCCCATTTCACAGATGAGGATGCAGAGGTCCTCCTACAACTAAAGTGTACCCCTGACCCCAGGGTATGTTTAAATCCTGAGCTATACTCCCTAAGAGGGGACCTGGAAAATTTTCTAGCCCTGAGGGATATCAGGGCATCTGTGTAAATCATTAGGACAGACAGACTGTGAGGGAGAACATGACCTGAGTGGGAAAGCTTGTCTGAGCTCAGGCTCTACAGATTCCTGAGATGCCAGAGCACATTCTTACCTGCAGAAAATACTCTTTTCATTTCTTTTCTTCTCGCCCCACAAAAGACAGAAGATAGAGGTCCTTGAGCACCCAAGGCCGATCCTCCAGGAAAATCTATTCGTTAGAGAAAATGGAATTGATGGAAACTTTGACCAACCCTGGGGGCTTTACAGAATCCAGAAACAGCCGGGCGCAGTGGCTCACGTCTGTAATCCCAGTACTCTGGGAGACTGAGGCAGGCGGATCACCTGAGGTCAGGAGTTAGAGACCAGCCTGGCCAACATGGTGAAACCCTGTGTCTACTAAAAATACAAAAAAAAATTAGCTGGACGTGGTGCTGGGTGCCTGTAATCCCAGCTACTCAGGAGGCTGAGGCAGGAGAATTGCTTGAACCCAGGAGGCAGAGGTTGCAGTGAGTGGAGATCACACCACTGCACTCCAGCCTGGGCGATAGAGCGAGACTCCGTCTCAAAAAAAAAGAAAAGAAGAGAGAGAGAGAGAATCCGGAAAGAAACACAGCAACTGCCTAACAACTGCTTCAAAGTTTAACAACACCTTAAGGGCCAAAGTTCAAGCAACAAATACATGATTTAAGTCCTGTATAAATACCACTGGGCCATTTGGAGAGGAGACAGCAAAGCTTCACATTCCTGGGAGAAATTCCCCTCCCAAGGGAATTATAAAGCAGCTGAAAATGTAAACCTTTTAAAAATGTCTTGGTACCTAGTGTGTAATTTCTCGGGGGTGTGTGTGTGTGTGTGTGTGTGTGTGTAATGCAGTATTGGTCATTTTGTTCTTTTGGTCTTTCATTTTGGAGGACTCTAGTTAGATCGGTCTGTGAAATGTGGCGTACTGTATTCTCACCCTGATTCTGGCACCTGGGCAGAGGGTGCTGATGGGGCCTTGACTTTCACCAAATGCCAACAACCTCACAAGCACCAGGAACAGAGGCCATGGCAGCGACACTCTGCAACATGGCTGGAGATATGAGCCTAGAATCAGCTCTGTTAGTAGTCAGAAGACTGGGCAAGTAATTACCTGGAACTTCCATCACTTCCAAAAGCGGGGAAGGAAGGAGGGTGAATGAAGTGACCTCAGACACCCTGTAAGATGTTGTATTCAGCTATTCTAAAGCCATTCCCTGGTTTCTGACCAGCTATTCCTCATTCCTTGTGCTAGAGGGTTAGGGCACCACAAGATCATCCTTTTTTTCTCTCTTTCTTTCTCTCTCTCTCTCTCTTTTTGGTTTGTTTTTTGTTTTGTTTTGTTTTGTTTGGCAGGGTCTCACCCTGTTCCCCAGGGTTGGGGTGCAGTGGCAGGATCTTGGCTCACTGCAGCCTTGGCCTCCTGGGCTCAAGTGATCCTCCCACCTCAGCCTTCTGAGTACCTGGGACTACAGGCACACACCACCACACCTGGCTAATTTTTGTATTTTTTGTAGAGACCTGGTCTTGCCATGTTGTGCAGGCTGGTCTTGAACTTCTGAGTTCAAGTGATCCACCCACCTCGGCCTCCCAAAGTGCTGGGATTACAGGTGTGAGCCACTGTGCCCGGCCAAGATCATTCTTTATTACACACATAAGGAGTAATAACAGCACCCATCACCTACATAACAATATGCAATTCATGGAGCATTTTTTCACTACAGCATGTCATGTACTCATCCCAAATCTAAAGTAAATATTTTCACCTCACTGTACAGATAAAAAAACCTGAGCCACAGAGAGGGGAGGGTAAATGTAAAGCCACACAGCTAATAATTGCCAAAGGATTGAACCCTGGTCTGATTTTAAATCCTACACTCTTCCTAACCCATGCTCCCTCCAATTTGCCATAGTGCTGTGCTGAGGAACCATTCTCAGCAAAATTCATCTTCTCTACCTGCGCTTTCTACCCTGAGCCTTACTCAGTTCCCCCAGGGAACTTGGGCAGGTGACATTCTTAGACTTGTGCACTTTGCAACGCCCTGCCCTGTTTACTGTGCTGCCCAGCAATGGTTAATCCAGAAATACTCACCCTCCTTCCCAGAAGGCTCAGATTCTAAGCTTCACCAAAGTCATTTAAACCATGTTTACAGAGCTGCTGTCACCAAGAGCCGTCTCCATTGCAGAACGTAGTTGTGTAAGAATTGATTCAGCAGAGAAAAATCTGCCCTTCTGGAGGAAGGGCTGGAGACCCAGCTGGAGCCTCCACTGGCTGACCCTGTAGCTAAATATGGCTCTGAAATTGTGGGGTAGTAACCATATTCTTACAGGTGCTTGCCACTTGAAATGGCTCCCAAGGACCCAGAAAACTTGGTCCAAGGCTGAGCTGCTCCTACCTCTGGTGCTTTGCTTTGCACTGGGTCACCACTGAGCTTTCCCCACAGCCTCACCGCTCACAGATGAAGGCAGCTACCCCAGCCAGGAAGACATAGGTCACCTTGCAGGCCTCTGGCTTCCTGGGGGAGAGCCCAAGGCTGCCAAGGCTGTTGAAACAGCACACCCCCATTTCACTGTAACCTAGCAAATGTTCCCTGGCCCCTTCAGGGGTGGGTCAACCTGCCTCTTCCTCAAGATGTCACATGGACCCCCAGAACACTCACTGGGGGGTGTTTAGCTACAGGGTGCCCCACACCACAGCCTAGTTCAGCAGCAAGTGGGGAAGGAGCAAGACCAATGGGAAAGGCAAGCCAGATGGGGAAGTTTCCAGTCCTGTTCCCTCTACCACTCATTAGCCACTTATTTGGACCCAGCCTCTCTGAGCCTCAGTTTCCTCGTCTGTGAAATGGGAATAATAATAAGGCTCCTTTCCCAGGGCTGTGGAGGAAAGTGAGATTTATACAGGCAAACACACTTGGCACACTGTAGAATCCCAGACAAATTCAAGGGACTGGGATTATCATTACTGATTCCAGTTATGTGAAAAGTCCTTTCGCCCAATTGCCGAAGAAAAAGAGAATGGTGGAGGAAGAGAAAAGGAGGGGAAGAAAATAAGTTGGGTTGGAAACCAGATCCTCGTCCTTGAAAATTTCATAATCTAAGGGTGGAAATGCCAAAATGAGGAGAGACAAACTTGTGGCCTGTGTTAGGGTAACACACAGATTGAAACTCAGAAGAAGAAACATACGGGGAGACAATGAACACAAAGAGGTCAGATGTGCATTCCTGAATTTTAAAAATTGAATATTTCAGTGTTTTAAATAATTTTTATTTCTTTGTCTTGCTCTGTTGCCTACACTAGAGTGCAGTAACACAACCATAGCTCACTGCAGCCTCGACCTCAAGCAATCCTCCCACCTCAGCCTCCCAAGTAGCCAGGACTACAGGCAGGCACCACCTCACCCAGCTAATTTTTGTGTGTGTCTGTGTGGAGATGGGGTCTCACTGTGTTGCCCAGGCTGTTTCAAATTCCTGGACTCAAGCAATCCTCCTGCCTTGTCCTCCCAAGTACTGGGATTACAGGTGTGAGTCACCACACCTCGCAAGTAATTTTTAAATTATAAATTTAAAAATGTGTTTTTATAATAAGTACCTTTAAAAATGTTAATAGACTTTTTTTAAAAAACAGTGTAGAAAAGCTGAGATGACAGTACAGAAAGTTCCAGATACCTCATACCCAGTTTCCCCTATTATTAACATGTTACATCAGTGTGGTACATGTGTTATAATGAATCAGCATTGATGCAGTATTATTAAAGTCCATGCTTTGTGCAGACTCTCTCAGTTTTTCCCTAAGGTTCTTTCTCTATTCTGGGATCCCATCCAGGACCCCACATTTCATTTAGTTGTCAAGTCTCCTTCAGCTCCTCTGGGCTATGACAGTCTCTCAGTCTTTCCTTAATTTTGATGACCTTGACAGTTTTGGGGAATATTGGTCAGAGATTTTTTAGGATGCCTATCTATTGGAATTTGTGGTGCCTTTTAAATAAGTATGTAGTGGCTCACACCTGTAATCCCAGCACTTTGGGAGGCTGAGGCAAGAGGATTGCTTGAGCCCAAGAGTTTGGGACCAGCTTGGGCAACATAGCAAAACTCTGTCTCTACAAAAAAATTACCGGGGCTTGGTGGCACATGCCTGTAGTCCCAGCTACTCGGGAGGCTGAAGCAGGAAGATCACTTGAGCCCAGGAGGTGGAAGCTGCTGTGAGCCGTGCACTCCAGCCTGGTTCTGGAGCCACTATACTCCAGCCTGGGCGACAGAGGGAAAACTTATCTCAAAAAAATAAATAAATAAGTACCCATGTAGTTAAAATTTTTAAAGACTAGCAAATAGATGGTAGCTGGTTTGATGGAGAAAGTAAATCTATTCTTTTTCTTAAGAATGATCTCTTCACCACCAGTCCCAGCACCACCCTTACCAGCCTCCCAGGGCACTGACATTGTCCATGTGCCATCGTGTCCCCTCAGCTTCTCTTCTGGTTGTAAATGCTCTTGCACTTTTCCCCCTTGTGCCTGCCGTCCACACTCCCAGCTGCCTTCCCTCCGCATTTAAGGTCTAAGATCTTAGAGACGAGATGAGAAATCTCTTGCCTTAGTGCATCTAAGACAGCTCATAAACAAGTCCGGGTGAACCGCTAACCCTTCTGTGTTGCTTGGAGGCCCCTGTCCCACCCTGGCTGCCCCAGCTTTGGCCATGGTACCTGCAGTCTCCAGCTATATCAGATGCCTGAAGAACAAATCTCTCCTTAGCTCTCCCTGCCCCTCTCCAGGAATAGGAACAGTGGGACCCCCTTCAAGAATCCCCCATTTCCCATATACCTTCCTGCAAAGCCACAGGGCATGCAGAGCGGATTCCAGGGCTCCAGCCTGCTACCCATGGGCCTCTGGATTCAGGAGTGACTCTGCCTGTTTGGGTGCCCCTTTCACTTTTCCACCAGCTTCCTGTGGCCAGGAGCCAGGCCACGCCCCTGTATGGCCATAATTGTCTTATCTCTGAGATTAGAAGGTTGGAACAGATTTTCCTGATGCCCCACTACTTCTGACATTCTGTGGCTTTAGAATGTTACCTTCCTTGACAGCCCCCTGCCTCCTCACACACCTGGCTTTAGCTGGACTGGTGTTTGTGAGGAATTATATCTCCACCTTGCTCAGCACCAGCCCCCAAGACGACCAGCCAAGGGACACTCTCATCTGGGGATTTGAGAAATGAAGGACCGTGTGTTCCATGAGGTCTGGTGGGGTCCTGGCTAGCAACGCTGTCTAGATGATTGAGTCCCAGGAGGAGGTGGCCTGGCCAGCAGGTGTGCAGTGAGGCCACCTCTACACCACCCCTGTCCCATAGAGCTTCTAGTGATGATGGAAACAGTGTATATCTGCACTGCCCCAAATGGCAGCACTAGCCCTGTGTGGCTGTAGAGCATTTGAAATATGACTCATGCAACTGAGGAACTGAATTTGTATTTTTATTTAATTTAAATGTAAATAGCCACATGTTCCTTGTGGCTGCTGCACTGCACAGCAGCAGACTGTTGAGCTCTGGAATCCAGCCTCTCAGCCTTTACTCTCCATAGTGGGATAGTATTCACATCAGAGCCAAGCAATGCACAGACATCAGTAAACAGGCAGGGCACGGTGGCTCATGCCTGTAATCCCAACACTTTGGGAGGCTGAGGCGGGAGGATCCCTTGAGCCCAGGAGTTCAAGACCAGCCAAGCAACATAATAAGAACCCATTTCCACAAAAAAAAAATTTTTTTAAATTAGCTGGGCATGGTGGTGTGCACCTGTAGTTCCAGCTACTTGGGAGGCTGAAGTGGGAGGATCACTTTGAGCCAAGGAGGTCAGGGCTGCAGTGAGTCGTGATTGCACCACGACATTCTAGCCTGGGTGATGGAGTGAGACCTTGTCTCAAAACAAACAGATAAACATACATCAATAAACATCTGTAAATGTCAGGGTAGAGAATGAGGACTTGGTGTCTGGCAGTTAGGGGTTGGCCTCTTATTCTGCCACATACTGCCTCTGTCATCTTGAGGGGATCACTATCCTCTTCACACCTCAGTTTCCTCATCCATGAAATGAAGACAATAATAGTGTCTACTATCGAGACCTTCCTGGATAATACGGTGAAACCCCGTCTCTACAAAAATACAATACAACATACAAAAAATTAGCCAGGCATGGTGGCACACGCCTGTAGTCCCAGCTACTTGGGAGGCTGAGGCAGGAGAATCTCTTGAACCTGAGAGATGGAGGTTGCAGTGATCCAAGATCGCACCACTGCACTCCAGCCTGGGCAATGGAGTGAGACTCCATCTCAAAAAAATAAAAATAAAATAATAGTGTCTACTGGCTGGGTGTGGTGGCTCATGTCTCTAATCCCAGCACTTTGGGAAGCCGAGGCAGGTGGATCACTTGATATCAGGAGTTCAAGAGCAGCCTGGCCAATGTGGTGAAACCCTGTCTCTACTGAAAATACAAAAATTAGCCAGGGATGATGGCACACACCTGTAATCCCAGCTACTCAGAAGGCTGAGCAGGAGAATCACTTGAACCCAGGAAACGTAGGTTGCAGGGAGCCGTGATCACACCACTGCAATCCAGCCTGGGCAACAGAGTGAGATTTCATCTCAAAAAAAAAAAAAAAAAATTGTGTCTACCTCAGGGGACTGTAAAGATGAAATGAAATAATAGACATAAAGCTCAGAGCTCCAGAGGCTGGTATGTAGTAAAGGTTTAATCCATGCAGATTGCACGTTCTCTTTGGGGAGAATACAGCTAGAGGGGAGTACTGTCAAATGAGGTCAGGTCGCTGAGGTGGAGACACATTGTGCCATGTCTTGAATACCGGACTGGGTCCCAGCTCTAGCACTTGACATTGGCAGCCACCTAAGTTTTGGAGAGGGGTGTGACAGAGGAGGTGGTGTCCCAGGGGGAAGCTCCGGAAACTCAGGGGAGTCTCCTGATGTAATTTTCCTGGGTCACACAATGGTCACAGCCTCCTGATGTTTCCACAGAGGGCCAGAGGCCCTTCAGTGCCAAGCAATGTGGACTCTCTCCTCTCCCAGCACATACACGTCCTTCCAGTACCTTGTGATCTTTAGCCATAAGTTTCCACTCACCCATCTGCAAAATGGGAACAATGACGATGTTTGCGTCCTTTCTTTTTCTTTTCCTACAAGGCAGGGAACTTTAAGACTGTGTGACAGAAAAGTGCCACTGGAACCCAGGGCCTCGTGGGGTTCCTCCGTCTCTCTGGGGATCAGGATCAGAGTGAGAACGTTTCTCATGTTCATTCTTGTTGGGCCCATTCTCAGGGTGGTGTTTCTCCTGTATTTTGGTACCCCAGCCCAAGCGAGACTTGAGTAGTTCGGCACTGTGAATCCCCCCAGGAAGTCAGGAAAATAGATACTGTCTTTGTGGTTCCTCCAGGAGCTAAGGAAGGAGAGTTCCTGAAGAGCAGGAATTTAAGACAGGACTTGGCGGCTGAGGGCAAGGTTCCACCTCCTCCTCCCTTCTTCTGTGGGGTCTGTGATGACAGCAGGGATGGGGAGGAAGAGGGTGGATTTGCCTGCGCCTGGGGGAAGACAACCATCAGGAAGGAACAGCCACCTCTGCTGGGGTACTGGAGATAAAAACTCTGATATCGGCTACTGACTGTGGGGGCGATGGCCCAGGAGGGTCAGGGCTGCAGGGGACAGGGACACAAAAACCATGAAACATGCCACAGGTCATGTCCTCCTGGTCCAGGGCACGGCTGAGACAGGCAAGGGACTCGAGTGAGGGAGAGTGAGTGTCAAGTCCCAGCACTCTCGCCTCCCTCCCATCCTCCCTTTTAGGGCCTCCCTTCCGGCAGGTGGGGCAGGGAGAAGGGAAGGGAAAGGCCTGGGACACGTGGTTTGGATCCCTGGCTGTGGCTCACAGTTCTGATGTGTGTGCAGTTTAGGGAAGGAGGCTGAAGACTTCCTGTTAATGAAGGTGGGGCATGAGTAAAATGGAGGATCTGCCCCTCCCCTCCCAGCCCCTGGTACAAATGCAGGGTGATTGTACATGCATGGGGAACTCCACTTTGGGGGTATCCTTTTCTGGGCTGCTGCCAGACTGTGAAATGAGTAACAAAGGGATGGCCCACGGTGACTCATCAGCCACCCTCTTGCAGGCCTAGCATGCTGGCGGGGTATGCATTTCCTCTGGCAGCCCCTCCCTGCCAGTTTCAGAGGGTGGCCCTGAATTGGCTTTTCAGAGGTTCCTTCTCCTGCCTTCCAAAGCGAAGATTCATGGCTGCCTGAAAATGTGGCTCTCCACCTTCTTGGGCTGCCTCGGACCTTGAGAGATGTGTCTCTTTGGGACAGAGTGTCAGGTCTGCTGGAGACTGTTCAAATGCTGTTGTCTCAGTAAGGGTGAAATTTAGCCAGGCGCAGTCTTAAGTATCCTGGTCTGTTTATCATGTATCTAGCTGTCAGCGTGCAAAGCAAAGGAACAAAAGTTCTAAAGAAATACCACAGAAAACAAGTAAGATTTGAGATCCATCAGGGTTTCTCAACCTTGGCACAACCGACTGGATAATTGTTCATTGTAGGGGGCTGTCCTGTGAATTATAGGATGTTTAGCTGCATCCTTGGCCTCTACCCACACACCCCAGTGTGGCACTCAAAAATGTCTGCAGACCTTGCCAAATGTCCCCTGGGTGCTTGGCAGAGTTGCAGGTGCATGGAATGCCCCCAACTGAGAACCACTGGCAGAGCAGGAGTGAAGGGGGAGGTACTGTGGGGGTCACTGGGCACACAGAATGCCATTTGGGGAGCCTGGCACAAGGGAGTGGCCGGATGGGAGGTAGAAATAGCAGTGGTAATCAGTAGGTGAGTTGTGAAGACAAACTAAATATACTTTCCAGCATTGCTTCAATCTAATCCAGCCACAATTATGAGTAAATACTGTAGGAAAGGAGAAAACATTGCATGTACGGGGTCAGGGCAGCATTGCTGGGATATTTGAGCTTGTGGGAGGGGAGATCCAAGCTTCCCACTAGCACTGGGAGGAACACAGCAAAGGAGGAGAAGGGCCCTCCCTGCTTCTTGGAGAATGGTTCCCCTGGCAGGCCATTCTGTCTGCTCAGCTTCCCAGCTCAGGTGTCTTTCCAAACCACACATCAGCAGGGAGACAGTGGGAACATCTCAGGTCCAGGGTACGTGGGGAAATGCAGAACAGCTCGGTGGCCTGACACTGGCATTTCTCAGTGTTGGCTCCATTCTCTTGCTGGCACCCCCCAGAGGGAGACTCTGTTAGCAGGTGTATCTTACTATCCCTGGCTCCCTGGTATGCATTACAGTTCAGACTCCCAAGCACAAGCTCCCTGTATTGTCACACCTGTATCTAGTGTATAACAATCCACCCCAAAACAAATGGCTTGAAACACAAGGCATTTTGTTCTCTCTTATGGTTCTGAAGGATGATGGGGCTGAGCTGGGCAACGCTCTCTCGGTCTCTCAGGTGGTTGCAATCAGATGGGGATGGGCACAGAGTCATCTGAAGGCCCCCTCACCCACATGTCTGGTGCCAGGGCTGAAGGGTGGATCCACTGGGGCTTCAGGGATCTCTGTCTCTTTTGTGGTCTCCCCATCACAGGGACTTGAAGGTAGCTGAACATCTTACAGCAGCTCATGTCCCAAGAGAAAGCCCTGGGAGCTGTCTCATCTTTACGACCTGGGCTTGGAAGTCACATAGCATCACTTCTGCCATATCCTATTCATTGAGATCAATGAAGGCTCACCCAGGATCAAAGGGAAGGGACATGGAGCCCACTTCTAGATGGAGAGTGGCAGGGTTCTGGAAGAACATGTGGAACCAGAAACATTGTTGCCGCCGTTTGTGGAAGACACCACGATTCCTCCCATTTGAATAATAGCCTTCTTGTCCTTTACCAATAATAACCCAAGCTGCTTGGACATTAGCTCTTCGTGGTTTGCAGGGTGGGGAGGATGTTTTCTGGGACTTCCCAAGGTACACAGTAGTGAAGGACGTAACAAGCTGGGCTGATGTGCCAGCTTCAGGACTCCACTCACCCCCAAGCGTTTCTGAGATGCCCATGGGGCCCAGGAGCCCTGACTTGCACAAGCCAGCAACTGCCTTTCTGCTTCCATTCAGCCAGCTTTATTGGGCATCTGTTATAGGAAGAACAGTGGGCTGAGACTTCAGCAAAAAAAGACAAAAGCAAAACACAATCCCTTCTCTATACAAGGTTCTTCCCTCTCTGTGTCCAACCAGTCCCTCCATTCTAGGTCCTTTTTTTTTTTTTTTTTTGAGGCGGAGTCTCGCTCTGTCGCCTGGACTGGAGTGCAGTGGCCGGATCTCAGCTCACTGCAAGCTCCATCTCCCAGGTTTACGCCATTCTCCTGCCTCAGCCTCCCGAGTAGCTGGGACTACAGGCGCCGCCACCTCGCCCGGCTAGTTTTTGTATTTTTAGTAGAGGCGGGGTTTCACCGTGTTAGCCAGGATGGTCTCGATCTCCTGACCTCGTGATCCGCCCGTCTCGGCCTCCCAAAGTGCTGGGATTACAGGCTTGAGCCACCGCGCCCGGCCCATTCTAGGTCCTTAACTCATCACCAAGCCTCCATTTTCTTCTCTTCCCCCGTGACCCCAAGGCAGGCCTCAGTTCTCACCTGGAATCTGTGCAGGATGCCTACAGGTGGTCCCAGAATTGTAATGGCTTGACATGCAATTTTTCAGCTTTACGATGGCATGAAAGCAATACACATTCAGTAGAAACTGCACTTGAAGTACCCATGCAACCATTCTGTTTTTCACTTTTGGTACAGTGTCCAATAAATTACACTGAGATGCTCAACACTTTATTTTAAAACAGGCTTTGCCTCCTTAGATAATTTTGCCCAACTGTAGGCTACTGTAAGTGTTCTGAGCACAATTAAGGTAGGCTAGGCTAAGCTATGGTGTTAGGTAGTATTGATAAAATAGTCAAATTCTGTGAAAGATTTAAAGAGGTTTATTCTGAGACAAATAAAAGTGACCAAAGCCCAAGGAGGTCCTGAAAACCTGTGCCCAAGGTGGATGGTTTACAGCTTGGTTTTCTACATTTTAGGAGGACAGAAGTTACAGGCAGACATCAATCCAGAAAGGCGGGATGACTTGAAGTGGATGGGGAAGGCACAGGAGCTGGAGGGGCTCCAAGTCACAAGTGGATTCAAAGATTTTCTGATTGGCAGTTAGTTAAAAGCATTAAGTTATTATCGAAAGACCTGGAATCAAGGCCGGGTGCAGTGGCTCACACCTATAATTCCAGCACTTTGGGAGGCCAAGGCGGGTGGATCACTTGAGGTGAGTTCGAGCCTGGCCTGGCCTGGCCAACATGGTGAAACCTCGCCTCTACTAAAAATGCAAAAATTAACTGGGCATGGTGGTGTATGCCTGTAGTCCCAGCTACTCAGAGGCTGGGGCAGGAGAATCACTTGAACACAGGAGGTAAAGGTTGTAGTGAGCCAGGATTGCACCACTGCAGTCCAGCCTGGGTGACAAGAGCAAGACTCTCTCTCAAAAAAAAAAAAAAAGACCTGAAATCAGTAGAAAAGTGTGTCTGGGTTGAGATAAGAGGTTGTAGAGACCACAGTTTTGATTATGTAGATGAAGTCTCGTAGATGGCCACTGTCAAAGGCAACAGATGGCAAATGTTTTCTATTCAGACCTTTAAAAGGTGCTACTAGATGCTCAGCTAAAAAGACCTGGAGGGAAGGTGATTCTCTACATTAAGCTTGTCCAACCCTCATGCTGCCCAGGACGGCTTTGAATGTGGCCCAACACAAATTTGTAAACTTTCTCAAAACATTAAGATTTTTTTTTTTTAGCTCATCGTCTATCATTAGTGTTAGTGTATTTTATGTGTGGTCCAAGACAATTCTTCTTCTTCCAGTGTGGCCCAGGGAAGCCAAAAGACTGGACACCCCTGCTATAGAATGTAGATTTTCCCCACAAGAGATAGCTTTCCAGAGACACTTCAAAATATGTCAGAAAAATATATTTTGGGCTAAAATACTTTGATTTATTTCAGGGCCTGCTATCTGTCATGTGATGCTCTACTAGAGTCTGGTTGGAATTTGGTATCTTATTGCTAGGAGGAGTCTGTTTTGTGAGTCCTAAGATCTCTGTTTTCAGTTAATGCTGGTCAGCAGTGCCTGTGCCTGAATTCCTAAAGGAGGAGGATATAATGAGGCATGACGACCTCCCTTCCCACTGTGGCCTGAACTTGTTTTTCAGGTTACCTTGGAATCACCTTGGCTAAGGGGGCATCCATTCAGTCAGTTAAGTGGCTTAGACTTTGATTTTTAGTTTACAGTAGGCTAAGGTGTATTAAGTGCATTTTTGACTTGCAATATTTTCAACTTCTGATGGATTTGTTCAGATGTAACCCCACTGTAAGTTAAGGAGCGTGTATACTTGTATCTAATCCACTTTGGGCATTGCTGCCAGAGAACCTGCCCCTAGGGAGCTATGGAAGTAGTGGAGGCAAATGATTAAACGGATGGATTAATTCCAAGTTCAGATCATGTTAGGAGTCAGCTGGGATGCAGTGTGAGGATCTTGGAGGGGAACAGTAAGGGGTTAAGAGAGATACCCCAAAGGATGATTAAGGAGGGAGAGTTGGAAGGAAGGTTTCCCACAAAGAGGAAGCAGGGAGTGATTCATTCTGAAAAAGGCAAATATTTTATTATGCTTGGAGAGTCTGGTGCAGAAGCGGAAAGGGAGAGAAGGAACTTTGGCTTAAATTCCCTCAGGAGCCAGTTCAGATTCCTAACCTGGCCCAGACGTCCAACCCAATCTGCCTAGCCCTAGCCCTCTCCACTTCCCAGCACCCAGCCCCACAATGCCCATCCTGCTGCCTGCCTGTTCTGGACTCTGCACTTGACCTTCCCTCTCCCTGAAAGTTCCCCTGCTCTTCCTCACCCAGCTTCCCGCGCTAAGTCATCCTCACCCACCCCAGCCCTCCTACAGTCCCAGTCTGCCCTGTTCAGACTCAAAGCCTCATGCTCACCACCATCATCTGCAACCTCTGTTTCCACATCTGTCTCCTGCCAGCTGTGAGCTCACTGCCTGAGAGCCAGCAGCAGTCTCCTCTAGACCAAGTACAGGCCCGGCACGGAGCCAGGAATGCACCAACAAGGAGCCTGAGACTAGATCGGAGGGGAAAGAGACATATCCTCCAGAGGTGACTTACACGAGGACAGAGGTGCACAGAGGCACGGGCAAGCTGGGCCCCAGGTGAGAAGCATGGAATGAGGGCTGTGGAGGCAGCGGAGGGCATCCGGGAGTCTGGGCTGCCCTTTGGCAGCTCTGTGTTCTGCCTGCTCTTCCTCCAAGATGAGCTCCCTCAGCCGGTGTGTGAAGCATGTGTGTGTGAATGTGTCACCAGTTAACTGAGTTCTTTCCCTACTTGGTATCAGTTGCAAAGAAGGAACACTCAGTTGGAAAAAAAGGCAAGAGGGTTTTATTCCTGACCAGGAGAAAGAGAAGGAGGGGACTCTTGCTCTAAAGACACCTTCACCTCGAGCCATGGAAACTGGGGAGTTGTAAGGAGATAGGTGTGGGGCAGGGAGGTGTGTAAGCAGGTGCAGGGTGAGCGTGAGAGGGTGGGGACCTCTAGACGCTCAGGCACAGGCCATAAACATGCCTCTCCATACAATGCATGATGTGTTACCAGAAAGGGGTTCTCATCTAGAACCTAAGAAAGGGTTCTTCGTGCCTCCCCTTTTTAGATCACTTAGGGTAACTTCCTGATGTGGTCCTGGCATCTGTAAACTGTCATGGCTCTGGTTGGAGTGTAGCAGTGAGGACAACCACTCTCGTCACTATCTTGTTTTTGGTGGGTTTTGGCCGGCTTCTTTACCGCAACTGTTTTATCAGCAAGGTCTTTATGACCTGTATCTTGTGCCAACTTCCTATCTCATCCTTTGACTTAGAATGCCTTAACCCTCTGGGAATGCAGCCCAGTAGGTCTCAGCCTCATTTTACTCAGCCCCTATTCAAGATGGAGTTGCTCTGGTTCACACGCCTCTGACACATGTTCAGAAATAGCGGTGATTTTCTTCTACAGGTGGTGACGTTAGCATTATAATGACATGATAAAGTTCTAAATGTAACAAGGGGTTGCCTGTTCCAGTTTCTGCCAGTTTTAGAGGTCTTATCTCCCTCTGGTATCTGGGCAGAGGTCAAGAAACTCCCGCACCATCAGGGGCCAGCTTGTTTCTTTGAGCAGTTGTGCCTACAAATAAAGAGACTAAAGAAAACAGTAAGCAAACCCAGTTATTTCCTGGGGGCTGTGCTGGTATTCAGTGTGTTTTACTTCACCAAACACACATTCTTCCCAGAGCAGGCACTGAGTGTGACTGTGACAGCCAGCACCAACCTGCCCACACACCTCCCGTCCTGCAGGACTGTCAGCAGCCGCTGCATTCTAGTGTGGCTCAGGGGTGCCTCAGCCCAGCCTCTCCTGCGTTCCCCCTCCCCTGGCTTCCCAACTCTGCCTCACTTCTGTTTGTGAGGGAAAGACAGCAGTAGCGGAAAGAAAAGAAGGAGAAAATGCACAGCAAATATTACGCTTTCCTCTTGGAAAACCTCCAGGAGCCGCAAATATTAGTAACCCAGCTGCATCCCACCCCCCAGGATGGACTGGGCCTGTCACAGAGCCGACCTTCAGGATGCCGACACCCAGGCCAGGGAGCACAGCTCTGGAAATTTACTGACATGGCCCTGAATGAATTTGTCTTTTCAGTAGAAGGCCCTGTAGTTTAAAGGAGTCATTCATAAGGTCTGTCTGAGAGTGCCTTGTCCTCAGAGGAGGGTCTGGGTGAGCTGGAGTGGAGGGAAGGGCTGGGTACCTGGTGTGCTCACCATGGGCCCCCAAGAAAGGTAGCCCCACTGGGGACAGTGAAGCCCGTATCCAGGTCGCGTGAGTTTTGGAAGGGGAAGGCCGCTGTGCTTATGATTTAAAAACCCAAATCAAACTTCCTTTCCCGAACAAATTAGAATGGGTGGAGGAAGCTTGAATTCAGAGAGGATTTCCCAGAGACCCATAAGCAAAAGTAGCTTAACTGAGCTCAGTGGGTGCCCCAGAATGGGCCAGAGAGAATGACACTAAAAAGTCGTCGAACAAATGAGCAAATGAATACAGGAATGCCCATCTTCCATAGGCACAAACGCGGTGAACGTTCCCTGAGAGAACTGACAGCCTGGGGTGCAGGGAGAGGAACGGTCCCAACCGCAGACTCGAGAGTGGGGAGGCTGGTAAAAGACCCTCTTTCCTTCTGTTGTGTGAGGAAAAAGCAGGGAAGGGACTGCAAGGCCAGCCTCTCCCAGGAGCTGCGGTTCTCAGCCCCGGGATCCAGCACTGCAGGAAAGTGCAAGGGAGGCCCCACAGCCCGGGCTGGAGACGCGCTCAGGCCTGGGTAGGCACTCCTCTCTGTAGTGGCCACACTCGTCTCCAGCAAATGCTTCAGTATCTATACCCTTCCCAGTGCTCACCCCTCTTTTTAAAAATGTACTTTGTTTTTTTAAAAAGAGATTGCTTTGTCACCTATACTGGAGTGCAGTGGTGCTGTCACAGCTTGCTGCAGACTCCACCTCCTGGGCTCAACCCATCCTCCCACCTCAGCCTCCCAAGTAGCTGGGACCACAGGCACACATCAGGACACCTCGCCCAGTGCTCACTATTTACCTTTATTTCTTCCTTATTCCGACACCCCTTGCTTCCAAAGATGAATTTTGGAAGGCTCAAGATGGTGAGACGGACCCCATATGCACTCCACTCACCCCTGCAGCTTCCCTCTGTCCTCACTGCCCCTCAGCCACAACTCTCTCTCCTTGCCCCTCACCAGCCGGCACCCTTGGCAACCTTGGCACCCTTTCCAGGACAATACTGCCAAATGTGGCCAAGGTCTGGCACACCATGTACCAATCGAGACTCCACTTCCCTTGGGTTTCAGTTTCCACTCTTATAAAATCAGCAAATGAAAAGAGCAAACACTTGGAGACACTGTTCTCAATGCTTTGCATATTTTTTTCCATTTAATTCTCAGCACCATGAGACAGTCTGTTATTATTAAACCTATGTTATATATGAGGAAACTGAAGCACAGAGGGAGTAGTCTCCCCAGGTCACAGTCGGGATTTGAACTCCATGTTCTGGCTCTAGTGTTTCTCAACCATTTGGGGTGGGAGTGGGAGAGAAACAGACTGCTCTCTCTAGAAAATAGCATGTGTTTGCATGTATGCCAAATTTGCACAAAACATTTGGGGTTCCAGGTCAATAAAGCCCATCCATGGACCCCCGGTTTCCCTTCTCTCACATGATCCTAACAACCTGCCGAGGATACGCCTCATCAGTATCCTTCTTCCACAGCTGAGAACACACAGGCTCAGAGAAATTAAGAAGTGTATCTGAGCTCACACAACCTTAAGTGGCCAGATAAGGACCAAAATCCAGGTCCTCTGGCCAGGCGTGGTGGCTCATGCATGTAATCCCAGCTCTTTGGGTGGCCAAGGTGGGTGGATCACCTGAGGTCAGGAGTTCGAGACCAGACTGGTCAACATGGTGAAATCTTGTCTCTACCAAAAATACAAAAATTAACTGGGCATGGTGATGGACGCCTGTAATCCCAGATACTCAGGAGGCTGAGGCAGGAGAATTGCTTGAACCTGGGAGGCAGAGGTTGCAGTGAGCCAAGATGGTGCCATCACACTCCAACCTGGGTGACAGAGTGAGACTCTATCTCAAAAAATAAAATAAAATAAAATAAAATTCAGGTCTTCTAACCACAATCCAGTGCCCCTCTCCCCACCCACCTCTGGTTTGGCCTCTTAGATCTGTCCGGGATGTCTTTCCACTATACTCCTTTCTGGTTTGAGAACCACCTGAGGGCTCAACGTGGCTGTGGGGTGCTCCATGGAGCCATTTGGCCTGTGCCCAGCAGCAACGGGGACAGCCAGCAAAGGTGCCCCTGCCCCTGCCAGCCTGCTACCTACTTGGGACCTTTCTCTTTTCTTTCTTTTTTTTTTTTTTCTTTTTGAGACAGAGTCTCGCCCTGTTGCCCAGGCTGGAGTGAATGACATAATCTCAGCTCACTGCAACCCCCACCTCCTGGGTTCAAGTGATTCTAGGAGAGGCTGAGGCAGGAGGATCACATGAGACCAGAAGTTTGAGACTAGCCTGGGCAACAGAACAAGACACCTCTACAAAATAAAAGGTTTTTAATTAGCTGGGCATGATGGTATGTGCTTGTAATCCTAGCTACAAGGTGAGGTGGGAGGATCACTTGAGCCCGGGAGGTCAAGGCTGCAGTGAGCTATGATTGCACCACTGCACTCTAGTCTGGGTGACAGACTGAGAACCTGTCTCAAAAAAATAAAAAATAAAAATAAGGATAAAGAAATTAAGACCAGATGTAGGGGAGATTTGTGGAGGAAGGGGACAGGAGGCCCCTGAAATCCCATCGTGTAGGCAGCCCCTGCTTGGCTAAGCATGAGGCTCATGGGGCACCCAGGTGGGCTTTTTCTGGAGACGAAGCAAGGCAGAAAACCCCTCCATCTTCTGTCCCCAGCCTCTCAGGTCTGTGCCTTCCAGGACAGAAGCATGGCTGGGTATGGGGGCATGGCTGGGTATGGGAGCAGCCTGGATATAGGGATGGCTGGTCTGTCAAGCCCATGGTCAGGACCTTAACGGGGCAGCTTAGGAACCTCTGGGCAGGGCCTCATCTGCTGCCTTTAGTAATAAATGTGGCCAGCAACAGCCAGGCCCTGCTAGCGGCAGATGTCACTGGTAGCCACCTTCCTTCTCTGCAGACACCATCTGTCCCATGGATGAGCAGAGTCCCCTGGGGACCCAGCTCTGACACTTGTCCTTGGTCATGTCCAGGGTGCTGGACAGACTGAGGCAGGTGTCAGGCTCCTGGGATGAGAAAGGCAGATGAGAGATGGGAGTAGGAGCTTTACAGTGACTTAGGCAGAATTGCTTAGTATTTACATATGCCTCACCTCATTCCACAGAGAATCTAAGGCCTGACCAAAAGAGAGAGAGAGAGAGAATACAATAACACCATGTACTGTAAAGAAAAACAGTCAGTTCTAAAAGAAAAACAATCCAGCAAAAAGGGAATGTCAAAACCTGGAGAGGGGAAAAAATAAAAGGCATACATGCTGTCAAAAGCACCTTAGGGGCTACAGATGGGCCCTGTAGTTAGTGTTGACACCCAACAGCTGTAAAAGAATCTCATTGTGCCCCCACAGGAGCACAGAGAAGGTTTGATTCTAGATTTTTTCTGTGCCATTTTATCTATATCCTCATGCACAAGTTCTATACTGTTTTAATTGCTGTAGCTTTGTATGTGTTTAAACATCTAATAGAGGTAGACTTCCTTCTCTGTTAGATTTTTTTCTAGCTATGCTCCATATTTAATTTTTAAATAAACTTATCAGAATCAGCTAAGTTCAAAAAAATATTTAATCTTATTACTTTATTTATTTATTTATTTATTTATGTATTGAGATGGGGTCTTGCTCTGTCACCCAGGCTGGAGTACAGCGGTACAATCATAGCTCACTGCAGCCTTGACCTCCCAGGTTCAAAGTGGTTCTCCTGCCTCAGCCTCCCGAGTAGCTGGGACTATAGGAGCATGACACCACAGCTGGCTCATTTTTTAAAATAATTTTTATAGAGACAGGATCTCACAATATAGTGAGATTTCAGGTTGGTCTTGAAATCCTGAGGGCTCAAGAAATCCTCTGGCCCTGGCCTCCCAAGTGCTAGAATTACAGGCATGAGCCACTGTACCTAGCCTTATTGCTATTTTTATTAGCATTACATTACGTTTATAGGCTAACTTAAGAGGACATGGCATTTTTATGATAATGAGTTTTTGCAGTCAAGAACGTAGGCCGGTTTTTTTAAATGGGGTAAATGATTGTCCAAGCAACTCCAGGCAGGCTCCCGTGCACACCTGGAGTCAGTGAAGAAGGTGAACAGCTGACAGGAGCAGCCCCCCAGTCGGAGGAGCCCTGCACACTGTTGGAAACAGACAGCTTGTGTCTGGAGTCTTCTGTGATCCAAGGAGGAAGCGTGGCTGAGTCCATCCCAGAAAAGGGTCTGGATCTGTGAGTTGGGGGCAATTGTCTGGATTCTAGCACTGGAAGTGGTTCACGTACAGGTGCAACCTGAAGGGAGCAGTGCCCCGCAGTCACAGGACACAGCCACATGGAGCCAAGCCACGCTCTCAGAGAAGGAGCCAGGGAAGAAACACCCTAACTGCACTCCTCCCTTCTTCTGGCCCCCAGCAGCCATAGGCCCTGGGCCCCCAGTGAGATCCCCATAGAGGTCAGCTCCCAAGCAGCAGGATGGACAGTGTAGACTGGACATGAAGAGGCAGCTGGAATGTAGGCACTCAGCTCCAGCTCACCACGGTTCAGGCACTCAAGTTCCCAAGACAATAGTTTCTGCTCTGAGATAAATGGAGTAACTAAGGATCAAAAGGTTATCAACAGGAACCAAGCATAAACAGATTTTTTTTTCTTAAGACAGAGTCTCACTCTGTCCCCCAGGCTGGAATGCAGTGGTGCCATTTGGGGTCACTGCAACCTCCACCTCCCAGGTTCCAGCGATTCTCATGCCTCAGCCTCTCGAGTAGCTGGGACTACAGGAGCATGCCACCACGCCTGGCTAATTTTGTATTTTTAGTAAAGATGAGGTTTCACCATGTTGACCAGGCTAGTCTCAAACTCCTGACCTCATGTGATCTGCCCACCTCGGCCTCCCAAAGTGATGGGATTACAGGCGTGAGCCACCACACCTGGCCCGTAAACAGATTTTGTACCTGAACAGGAAGGCTAAGAGCTTGTAACAACTGAACATTCCCCCAGGAGAGGAAGGCAGGAGTTTTGCTTGTGCCAAGTGCACTCTTCAGACAGTCCTCTGAGGTACACCAAGGTGTAAGTAGCCATCTCACCCTCCCCTCTGCCAAAATTTTTGTGACTGGAGAGCAGAGTTCCCCTCAAAAAAAAAAAAAAAAAAAAAAATGAGCACAAGGAAAATACTATTTGCAGATACATAATGTTAAAACCTATAGATCTTTCTTTTTCTAGTCCCATCCATATGGCAACATTCCAGGAGAGGCCTCCATCACTGGAAGGCACCCTCCGGGGCTTTCCTCGAGCTAAAAACAGTTTAAGCCAAACGTGATTTATAGCATCTGAGTTAAACTCGTGGTCCCACCCTTCTCAAACTAGCTGGCTTATTTTATCTGGACCAGGATATAACAGCTCTAAACAGGCTTTGCCAGGAGGAGACGCCATGGACTTCAGCAAGGGCACCTGACCAGGAACAAATCACTGTAGAATGATCCGAAAGAGAAGGGTTTTCATAAATTATTTTACATAAGGTAGATTCTGACCTTGATAGGGACAGCCAAGGATCTGGACCCTCAGCTGGGAAAGACGGGACTAAGTCCACAACTGCTGAGGTTGTAGAACAGGTTTCTTGTGGGGAGGAACCCTCTTGTGGACATGGGCCATCCAGGTGGAGTGAAAGAACACCGTGCAGCCTGGACGCTGAATGAAACACCATTGAGTCACCTCTGTTTGAAATGCTTGTTCCCTGGTGCTGTAAAGAAACAGCACTTGAACATAAATTTAATTTACCCAGCAAGGCCATTTTTATACTTTCTGCAGAAAGGGTACACTCGCCAGGAGTTTTGCCAGGAGAGTACACCGAACAAAGGAGACAGGGTCATTTATAACCTGACACGTCCACCGTACTGCTGTGTCCGGTTTCCATTGCCTGGAACGGTTCCTCACATTCTGTATTTGTCCCGATTGGCTAGCCACTCAGAACTCTTTAAAAGAGCCAAAGGCAGAGAACAAAGGAAGAAGTAAGTAACTTGTGGAATGCTGAGAAAGGTAAAAACACCTTTAAATAAGGAAGAGGAACAGGCTATGACCTAATGCTTGCTTGGACCAGTATAATAAGCATGTCAGGGAAAAGGCTAAATTGTGGGAGCTAAGAACATAAAGTACACTGATTTCTTTATCATGGCTAGCAGATATTTAAGAATGTTAGTACAAGTCTTTGAATAAAGTTTGCTTCTAAGAGAAGTTACTATTTATTCCTAATTAAATGGGGAGGAAGGTCTTTGAAGAGGAAGCTTTATGTTTTACACCTCTCAAGGGCAAAAGTCCCCAAGACAATGTCCATTTTGAATTCAATTAGGTGAATTCACAATTGACACCAGCCTCTTTGCAGAGGAGACTGTTTTGGTTATACATCAAAAGCCTGTGCTTTGCCGATAGACCTGACAGCCACTAATTAGCTAGGACCTTTGGGTGATCCACTCTATCTCCTTAAACCTCAGTTTCCTCAACTATGAAATAGGATGAAAATAGTACCTACCTTGAACTGTTCTGTGACAACGAAATGAGATAACATGATAATGCACACAAGGCTTTTAGATCGGGACCTGGTACATCTAAGCCTTTGTGTAATCATTGTGTAGATCGTGTCACTGAGATGCTTACATGAGAGAGGAAAGAAGTCAGTTGGGTAAGGGAGCTTCCCAACTTGGTTCAAAATATTTTGCTGATTGGGGTGAGGGAAAGAGTGAAGGAATCAGAAGTAAAAAAAAGTGGGATTTCAAATGCTTCCCACCTTTTTAGAAATCAAGACATTCTTTAGTGGCCTCTAAGTCTCCTTCAACTCCAGAATTTGGAAAACTTACGAAAAATTTTTTGAATCTTTGGCTGTAAAATGTGTGTGTGTGTGTGTGTGTGTGTGTTTGTGTGTTTTTTTTTTTTTTTTTTTGAGACAGAGTCTTGCTCTTGTTGCCCAGACTGGAATGCAATGGTGCGATCTCGGTTCACTGCAGCCTCCGCTTCCTGGGTTCAAGTGATTCCCCTGCCTCAGCCTCCTGAATAGCTGAGATTATAGGTGCATACCACTATGCCCGACTAATTTTTGTATTTTTAGTAGAGATGGAGTTTCACCATGTTGGCCAGGCTGGTCTCGAACTCCTGACCTCAGGCTATCTGCCCGCATTGGCCTCCCAAAGTGCTGGGATTAGAGGCATGAGCCACCATGCCTGGCCTCTTTTATCTTTTTTCTTTTCTTTTCTTTTTCCTTTTCTTTCCTTTTCTTTCCTTTTCTTTCCTTTTCTTTTCTTTTCTTTTCTTTTCTTTTCTTTTCTTTTCTTTTCTTTTCGGGGGGCACAGAGTCTTATTCTGTTGCCCAGGCTGGAGTGCAGGGGCACAATCTTGGCTCACTGCAGCCTCTACCTCCTGGGTTTAAGCAGTTCTCCTGCCTCAGCCTCCCGAGTAGCTGGGTTTGCAGACGTGAGCCACAAGGCTACCAACTGACTGACTGAGGGGATGTGTCTCCACTTAACAGAGATCTGTCATTAGCGTATGTAGCCCTCAAAGAGCTGTAAGCAGCCGTGTCTACATGCTAACAGGACAAGCTAGGTCAGGAACTCTCGGCATGCTAAGTCATCCACTAGAATTCAAAGAATTCAGTGAGCGTCACCTGGGCCTGGTGGCTCACGCCTGTAATCCCACCACTTCGGGAGGCCAAGACAGGCGATCACCTGAGGTCAGGAGTTCAAGATCAGCCTGGCCAACATGGCGAAACCCCGTCTCTACTAAAAATACAAAAAATTAGCCAGGCGTGGTGGCAGGTGCCTGTAATCCCAGCTACTTGGGAGGCTTAGGCAGGAGAATCACTTGAACCCAGGAGGTGGAGGTTGCAGTGAGCCAAGATGACACTACTGCACTCCAGCCTGGATGACAAGAGCAAGAGTCTGTCTCAAAAAACAAAACAAAACCAAAGAACTCAGTGAACTTCAATAACATATTACATATATAACATTATATATACATATATATATATATATATTTTTTTTTTTTTTTTTTTTGAGAGAGGGTCTTGCTCTTCTCTCACCCAGGATGAGTGCAGTGGCATGATCACATCTTACTGCAGCCTCCACCTCCTGAGCTGGGAGCACAGGCGTCCACCACCACACCTGGCAAATTTTTGTATTTTTTGTCAAGACGAAGTTTTACCATGTTGCCAAGACCGGTCTTGAACTCCAGTGCTCGAACAATTCACTGACCTTGGTCTCCCAAAGTGTTGGGATTATAGGCGTGAGCCACTGTACCTAGTCTTCAATTACATTTTTAATAAACCTGTCAATTGGCGAATATAAATCCAACAGTGAATTAAACTCCTTTGAGGCTACTTCCCATTATTGTCATGGGAAACTGTAGGAAACTGCACATTCCTTAAGAATGGAGTAAACTTCCTCATCCTCTTCCCAGGCCCCCTCCCCTTTGTGTTTGGTAGTGAAGATGACCCCTCCCTGAAACCATCTGGGTGCTGTTGCTGGCATCAGCTTGCTTCTAACTGCGTGAAATGATTGTGATGCCTGCTGTGCTGAGAACCTAGCACTGGCACCAAATGGGCGCCGAGTGCTTACACACCTGCTCGCATTATGCCTCACACTTATCCACGTCATGGAGGAGGGTTCTGGGGCTCAGAGAGGGACCAGGCTGCCTGGCCAGCTGCCCACCTCGTTGTGCCCATCCTTGTCTACCCCTTGAAGTAACCTCTGCCCTCCGCACAGAAACCCTTGGGGACAGTCCAGCCTTCTACCTCTGACTCAGGGCTTTTCCATCTGCACTGCTCCCTACTTACTTCCTGTGGTTGTACTCCCTGCCGGAGCCTCTTTTCCTGGCTCAGATCCTCCTCCTAGGAGGCATGCAATGTTTGTCCCCTTCCCATCTAGCACTATGTTTTCTTTCTCTCATTCAAACTCCCCTTTATATATTTGTTTGTTTATTTATTTAGAGATGAGGGTCTCCCTCTCTTGCCCAGGCTAGAGTACAATGGTGCAATCATGGCTCACTGCAGCCTTGAAATCCTGGGCTCAAGGGATCCTCCTGCCACAGCCTCTCAAGTATTAATATTATAGCTGGGACTCCAGGTGCACCCCACCACGCCCAGCCCAAACTCCCATTCAAAGCCTGTGTACCCAGAAGCCTCTGCAACTGCGCTGGTTTCATTGTCTCACTGCAGAGCATCTGCAGCGAATCAGGTGCAGGGCTGGGCTCTGAGGGCACAGTTCAGCCACCAGAGTTCTGGGTCTTTCAGGGAATGAAATTTCCCATCTCTGCCCAACCACAACGCAGCAAAAACATTTCTCCCTTTGCATTTCCCTCAAAATACTAGGTTGGTGCAAAAATCGCAATTACTTTTACACCAAACTAATAACACCCAAGCCCTCTGACCCAACCCTCAGATGGGGGACCGCCTGAAACTTCACTCTGTCTATTCATAGATTGTCTTAGGCTTTAAGCCCCTGAAGGTGGAGACAAGATTTTTAATATCCTCCTGGTTCTGAGACCCTCTGATAAGAGCTCCTTGTATTATGTTCACAGGTGACTGCTGGCTGCTGGCAGCCATTGCCTCCCTCACCTTGAATGAAGAAATCCTGGCTCGAGTCGTCCCTCTAAACCAGAGCTTCCAGGAAAACTATGCAGGGATCTTTCACTTCCAGGTAACTTAATGGCTGGTTCAAGTGGTTCCTCAACAGGTCCAGGAGGCTAGAACAGTCTCCTGGCTTGGCTGGGTTCTTCAGTCCCTGGTGTTTGCAGACTCCCAAGACCAATGCTGTTCTACAAAGGACATTGGGTGAGAGCAGGAAGCTTCCTGGCTTACCCATGGCCAGGATGTGGGGCCCTGCCGGGATGGCCCTGGGGGGTTGCTTGGGACCTGCAAAAGGGAGGTAGAACAAGGTGTTCAGGAAATAATTCCCAAGTTAAAAAAAAAATGTATTATTTGATGTTTGAGACAAAACGTTAAAGTTCTCCTCCTTTTACACTGGTAAAGGAGAAATAATATTTGAAAAAGCTGGCTGGGCACGGTGGCTCATGCCTGTAATCTCAGCACTTCGGGAGGCCGAGGTGGGCAGATCATTTGAGGTCAGGAGTTCGAGACCAGCCTGGCCAACATGATGAAACCCCGTCTCTACTACAAATATAAAAATCAGGCGTAGTGGTGCATGCCTGTAATCCCAGCTACTTGGGAGACTGAAGCAGGAGAATCACTTTAACCGGGGAGGCAGAGGTTGCAGTGAGCCAAGATAGTGCACTCCAACCTGGGCAACAGAGTGAGACTCCGTCTCAAAAAAAAAAAAAAAAGAAAAGAAAGAAAAAGCCAGCCCAGGTGCGATGGCTCATACCTGTCATCTCAGCACTTTGGGAGGCCAAGGCGGATGGATCGCTTGAGCCCAGGAGTTCGAGACCAGCTGGGGCAACATGGCGAAACCCCGTCTCTACTTGAAAACACAAAAAAATTACCCAAGTGTGGTGGCACGTGCCCTTAATCCCAGCTACTTGGGAGGCTGAGGCAAGAGAATCACTTGCATCCAGGAGGCGGAGGTTGCAGTAAGCCGAGATCGCACCACTGCACTCCAGAGTGGGACTTGGTCTCAAAAAAAAAAAAAAAACCTACAATGCAGGTCAGGATGCTAAAAGGTAGGTGTGGATTTGAAGGGATGGACATGAGCCTGAGGACTTGGCCTGTATAGGAGAGTTAAGGGAGCACCTCCTCCCAGGACGGGCTCATGGAACCTATGCCAGGGGATCAGGGAAAGGGAAGCCAGAGGCAGCTGAGGCTCAGAGTCCCAGTGCTGCCACCAGCTCCTCCTGCAGCCCACCTCTCTTGTTCTGCAGTTCTGGCAATACGGCGAGTGGGTGGAGGTGGTGGTGGACGACAGGCTGCCCACCAAGGACGGGGAGCTGCTCTTTGTGCATTCAGCCGAGGGGAGCGAGTTCTGGAGTGCCCTGCTGGAGAAAGCGTACGCCAAGTAAGTTGTCATGCCTCCCCTGGCCCCATGGCCTGCCCCCAATGCCCTGGATTCCAAAAAATAAGAACTATTCCAGGACTACTTCCAGGAAGTCCTTTTCTATAGAAGGACTTCTTCAGCCAAAATTAGGCTGTAAACGCAAGGGAGATAGTGCATGCAGGGTGCCTGGCCACACTGTATGCTGATAAATGACAGCTATCACCATCTTTAACCAAATGCACAGGAACAAGTTATGGTACTGATTGTGCTGGCCTTGAGAAGGAGCTCTACTTCCTTGACAGGACACATTTGTATCAACTAAAAAAAGCAGAGGTTTTGCCAATGGGCAAAACTATTCATTGCAGAGGTAGGAAACTTGCGCAGAATAGATGATGTCACTGACTAGCAATGGCTTCCCCATCTCCCCACAGCTGCTTCCCACCCAGGTTGCCCACAGTTGAGTTTGTCCAGTGCTCAGGCTGCCCACTCTCAGTAGGAAGCTCCACGCCAGCCCCTCTCCAGAATGGCCCCATGTTGGCTGTGCCACCTGGCTCTTTCCATTAAGTGACCCCACTTTAGAGCAGGAAGCCACTGGACTCCAGCATCCGTAGTCAGGAGCACTAAGCCCTTGCCAACACAGTGCCTGTTTCTCAGGGAGACTGCTTCCATTATTGAATCGTTGTCCTTTTTTAAGCTATCAATGCCAAACAAACCATTAGTAGACCTCCCCTTTCTTGTCAGGATGTAGAAAGAATGAATACAGGAGGTTCATCCAGAAAAATCACTAAGGTCCTTCCAACTTTAAGGTTCTATGAGAATGAGAATCTTTTTTTTTTTTTTTTAAATACAGAGCCTTGCTCTGTTGCCTAGGCTAGAGTACAGTGGCATGATTTTGACTCACTGCAACCTCCACCTTCTGAGTTTCAGCAAATCTCTTGCCTCAGCTTCCCAAGTAGCTGGGACTACATGCACCACCATGCCAGGCTAATTTTTTTGTATTTTTGGTAGAAACAGGGTTTCACCATGTTGGCCAGGCTGGTCTTGAACTCCTGACCTCAAGTGATCCCACCCGCCTGGCCTCCCAGAGTGCTGGGATTACAGACGTGAGCCACTGCGCCCGGCCTTAGATTTTCTTTAAAACACAAAATACCAGGGAAATGGTAACTGTGGACACAATACCTTGCCTTCCTGAGCACCCCGAGCTGGGGACAAGGCCAAGGAGAATGTGAGCAGGGGGTCCCTAGAGCATCCAACCTAGAGGGTACTAGGGGGTGGGTATTTGAGAGATTATAGCATCAGTAGTGTTGAGGGTAGCGGCAGCATCTAACCCCTCTTGTAGGATCAACGGATGCTATGAAGCGCTCTCAGGGGGTGCCACCACTGAGGGCTTCGAAGACTTCACCGGAGGCATTGCTGAGTGGTATGAGTTGAAGAAGCCCCCTCCCAACCTGTTCAAGATCATCCAGAAAGCTCTGCAAAAAGGCTCTCTCCTTGGCTGCTCCATCGACGTAAGTCCAGGCTGCCTTCCCTAGCCTCACCTCATCTGCTCTTGCTGAAGGGAGGCTCCCACAGTGCCCAAGGGAACCCACTGCTCCTGTGTACAACGTAATGCAGCCCTCGTCCACATAGGGGCCAAAGGAAAACCTCCCTCCACCCTCTGAAGGTCCGCTGAAAATCAACTGGCAAAAGGAAGACTAATACAAGAAATGGCATACAAATGTATGAGTGTGCACGGGGGAGAATCACAACAGATTTCCCTACCACGCATTGGAATACAAAGGGTTATATTCCCTTCCTCCTAGGGGAAGGGAGATGGGGACGTGTGGATGATTTTATGGATGTCGTAAATGATTTTTAGGGCAATTCAATGGGCTTAAAGAACATAAATGGTCTGGGATAAAGTCTGTTGGGCCTGCAGAGCAGACAGTGGTTTGTGACAAGTCTGTCTAACCATGTTGACAGACTTGTCTTTCTTCCTGCAATATGAGTTCAGTTCATAACGACTCAAGGAAAGGACCAGAGGTCATTGTTTTCATCTTTGGCAGATCCAGACTTTAGGCAGGTGAGGGAACTTCAGAGAATAGCTCCCTCCGTGCTTTGGGGGAGAGTGGATGGAGAGACAGAAGGAAAGGGGAGGTCAGAGAGATCTTGAGGCTTCTTCAGTTTAGCATTTCAAAGTGCCATCTCTTGGAGGTATCGGTTTCTAAGCCGCAATGTCTACCATTATTGCTCATCACCTGGAAGCCAAGGGTTGCTAGGCAAAGGTCAAGCTGTAATGGATGGGGTGATGGTGCCTCCAGCCTTCTGTCTTCAGCCCACTTCCCACTTTCAGCCTGCTCTGAATCACCCCCACCCCTCTGACCACAGGTTCCCTGGGAGCCCCTGACACCTGCTGCCCCTGACACCTTCCCCTCCATCTGCAGGGCTGTGCAGCCTTCCCCTGCACTCTTGCAGAGCTAATAGGCCTGTGGGAGACTTCAGAAGGAAGAGGAGGAATGATTTCCTCATAATAGCTTTGCTGGCAATGCTCACCAGGGGATGGGAGGTAGGCACTGTGCCCAGGAGCCTTGGAGCAAAGGCTGTGCCCAACCTCTGAGCCCTGTCCCATCCAAGTTCTGGTCTCTGCGGGTGACAGAGATAAGAAGCCCTGGCTTTTGGAGCCAAAATCTCGGTCAGACTCCCTAGGCAGGAATTCTCAAAGTTTATCGGCAGAACACGTTAAGGCAGAAGACCCTTTCTACCCCAGCCCTTCTTCCCAGGCTTAACCTTCATCAGAATAGATGGGGGGAAGGGAGAGACTGTGAGGCGTTCTTAAAACAGAAGCAAATTCTGACTCAGACCGGAATAAACAACCGTCCTAGTATAAACCCTACAGCTGGGCTGGGCCAGACCACGGTGCATGGGCTGGTGGTGGGGCGAGGGGGTGCTCAGTGCCCCTGGGCCACTCAAGTCTGTCTGGGTGTCAGCCCTGGGCCATGGAGGACCCCCACCGGCCCTCTCTCGGCGGTGCGCCCTTTTTCGCCCTCCCCAGCCTGCAGAAATCTGTGGATGCGCTATTCACACGGGAATGCGTGCGCTGGCTCCGCGAGAGGGTTTTCTCTGGTATTCTCGGCGTTCGGCATTTGAACGCGGTAGAAAAGGTTCTCCAAGTGCAAGAAAGCGCAGCCCTGAGCCTCCGGCCCCAGGCCTCGGGCCCTGCGCTAGTGCGTCCCGCGGTCCCGCCCAGCAGTAGGACAGGAACGAGGGAGCGAGGGATTCCGGGAGGAAGGGAGAGCGGGTGTGGCCAGTCTGATGGTTGCCGTGTTTGCAGATCACCAGCGCCGCGGACTCGGAGGCCATCACGTATCAGAAGCTGGTGAAGGGGCACGCGTACTCGGTCACCGGAGCCGAGGAGGTAACGGCCGGCGCGGATGTGCAGGGGTCCTGCTATCCTAACACGATGGTCACAGGCACAGTTTGTGGTGATGCCCAGGGGCCCGCGCGGCCCCACTGTGGTGCGGTTTGCACTCGGGCCCCGCACGCCTGAAGTTCCGCGCGGGAGGAGAAGCGCGTCCCTTTCGCAGCTCGGGCGCCGGGTGCGCCGCGCTGCCCCCTGGTGGCCGCAGTGGCCGGCGCCGGGGTCCTGGTTTTCTTGTTTTAGATTTTACCGTTTTACAATTACGAACTTAATATTTTGATCAGCTAAAAATAATAAAACAATGCATCTGCATAGTGTCTTATACGCTATAAGGTGCTTTCACATTTGATCTCATAAAAGCATTCGTGCCCATTTTCAAATCTGACGCTTCTTACCAGCTGTGTGGCCTGGGCCAATTACTGGAACTCTCTGTCCCTTAGTCTCCTCATTTAAAAAATGGAAATAATATCCATTGGAAGGTCGTGGCGATTCAATCAAGTTAATATATGTAAAGTGCCCAGAGGTGCCTCACACATTGTATATAATGAGGTAGCTGTCCTTGCTGTTGTGATCACTATTATTATTGAAAATATTATGGGCTGACATGGTGGCTCACACCTGAAATCCCAACACTTTGGGAGACCAAGGTGGGAGGATCACTTGAGCGTCGGAGTTCAAGACCAGCCTGGGCAACATAGCGAGAACCTGTCTCTACAAAAAAAAAGCCAGGCATGGTGGCATGCACCTGTCGTCCCAGCTACTTGGGAGGCTGAGGTGGGAGGATCACTTGAGCCCGGGAGGTCGAGGCTGCAGTGAGCCATGATCATGCCGTTGCACCCCAGCATGGGGGACAAAGTAAGACCCTGCCTCAAAAAAAAGAAATTATCAAGCAGCTCAAGCAGCTCAAGTTCAGTGTTAATTACAGAACCCAGTCTAGACCCCAGATCTTCTGCATGTCCAGTGTTCTTTTTTTAACCTTGATTTTTTTGACTACCCCCTCACACACACGTCTTTTTATTTGAAAATTTTCACATCTACAGAAAAGTTGAAAGACTAACATAATAACTATTCAATTACCAGTCCCCTAGATTCACCGATTGCTAACATTTGCCACGTCTGCTTTATCTATGTGTGCACTTTTTTTGAGCCATATGAAAGTAAGTGGCAGATGCTATGACACTTCCCTCCTCAGTACTTCAGCATTTGTCCCCCTGTGAATAAGGATCTTCTCTTACATAATTCCACTACTATTGCCACACCTAAGAAAATAAACATTAATTCAGTAATGTCATCTATTATAAAGTCCACATTAACATTTTCCCAATTGCCCAAAATGTCCTTTCTGGTGACCCACCCCTACCCCGTCCAGGACTCAATCCAGATTCACTCACTGCATGTGCCTGTTATCACCAACGATCGTTCAACAAGTGGTAAAGCTTCCCTGAGCTCCTTTAACAAAAACGCATCCTGTTCTAGTCAGTTACGCTGAAGTTCAGAGGTGAAGCACCAACAGTCCCATCTCCCAAGAGCCAGATCCTGGGAGCTTTAATTCTCATTTTCCAAAGCTGGGTAGCAGCGAGAGATCTGGGTGCCAAGCCCCCTCTAGCTTTTGTGATCCTCATACATGGACTCAACCCCCAAATCCTCCCCACCGTCCTCACCCCCATACCTCCTGGCTCATGTGGAAGGGGTTGGAGGCCCCAGCCTTCATAGCCCTGGCTTGAACTCAACCTCTTCCTCCTCCCTTTTATCTAATCCTGCAGGTTGAAAGTAGTGGAAGCCTACAGAAACTGATCCGCATCCGAAATCCCTGGGGAGAAGTGGAGTGGACAGGGCGGTGGAATGACAAGTGAGGAGGGTGCAGGCCTCAGGGCCCCGGGTGGGGGTGCATTGTGATGGGAGGCTCTGGGAAGAGGGTGAGAGAAGAAGGCATGTGCATTATGCTGAGAAATACAGCCAGGAGAGCCCAGGCCACGTGGAGAGGGACCCATGGACAGGAGCCCTCAAAGAGTCTTTTAACCAGGACACTCCTCCAGCAGCATGGGTGTCTTTTTCCAGGCCCCAAGCTGCTCCTGTGAAGTTCATTCCTCCCACTGCCTCCGGGTTCACCCCTTCCCCAGCTCAAATCCACCCTTCTATGGGGCTTTCAGGGAAAAAAATGTACCCCACCTTCCCCCAGGCACTTCTATTCCAGGGATATGAACTCTGTACCAAAGACCAGAGAAACATCCCTCTGTTGATTTCCAGGGCTTACTGGTAGGCATGTTGAACCCTCAACTATTTGGGGTAAACACTTGTTTGTGTATCTGCTGTGGCAACCTCAGCCTACTTGTTCTGCCTCAGGTTGGAGAGGTGGGCAGTACAGAGACCTGTGTGTCATTCCAGCCAAAGCTCAGGCAGTGGTTAGTTTATCTTGTGCACTGCCCCTGTGTACAGGGCCAGGTCCTTCTGCTCCGTGGATGGACAAACATCTGCTGAGGCTTCCCAGGCCAGCTGCAGAGGCCAAGGCCAGATGCTCCTTATCAGATCTTCAGTTGTCCCTAAAAGAGCTGCTGATCTGAGCTACTCCATCTGCCTCTAATGGACTGTGTTCATTTTCTGGACTCTTCCTTGCCACTGTCTTCCAGCGCAACCCACCCTCTCACTTTGCTCCCTGGTTTGCATCTGTATAGTGTTCTATACTCTTTAAAGTGCTGTAAGAGTATTTCAATGCAGCTGTTAGCCAGATGTGGGCTACTTTCCCCCCTTCTGGAGCCTGAGCCCTCAGAGGTGAGAGCAGATGTCCCTCTTCCTCAACTCTGGGGACCTTTGGGGAGAAATCATCGTACACTAATGCCTCTCTCATTACTTTGTTTTCCAGCTGCCCAAGCTGGAACACTATAGACCCAGAGGAGAGGGAAAGGCTGACCAGACGGCATGAAGATGGAGAATTCTGGTAAGATTAGTGGCGGCTTCAGGGAAGACAGAAAACATCTGTCTTCCCCAATGTTCTTTACTAGAAAGTTGCTAATAAGAAAGTGTGTCGGCCAAAAGTGAGTTTACATGTTGAGGACACGGGGGTGTGGGATCCTGGTTTTGTTGTTATTTTAAGTTCACTATAAGAGCCTGATAAAGAAATTCTTAAACCCCTTCAACAGTCCATCTTGACAATGGGGTTTATAAGCTGAGGGGCTTCACAAAAAGGCTAAGAGGAATTCCTTTGGTAACGTTCAGATCCCAGGAAATAAGGGAAAGATGGGGCCTTTCTCCCCCAGTTTCCAGAGACTGATCCCTGCCCCTTAAGAAACTGGTCCCTTAGTGAGCAGCAAGGGACCCACGTGTCTGTGTGCTGCGCCACTCACGGGGCCGCCCGCGCCATGCACAACATGCACTCTATCAAATGGGACCCGCATATTGTCACATTTGATGGGCACGGCTCCCATTTTTGCAGATGAGAGTTCTCAGCTTCAGGGAAGTGTAAGTAACTTGCTCAAAATCACCCAGCTAGAAAGTTGCAGCACCAGGACTGGAATCTGAGCCTTCTGATTCTGAACCTGGTGCCCACCCACTCAGCTCTAATGAGCTGCTCTGCCTGGCATTGGGTGGTCCTGGTCTGATGATGATGGAAAGTCAAGGCTTACCAGTGTCCTCTTATCACCTGCGACAGCTGTGTCTCTGCTTTTGCCAGGATGTCTTTCAGTGACTTCCTGAGGCACTATTCCCGCCTGGAGATCTGCAACCTGACCCCAGACACCCTCACCAGCGATACCTACAAGAAGTGGAAACTCACCAAAATGGATGGGAACTGGAGGCGGGGCTCCACCGCGGGAGGCTGCAGGAACTACCCGAGTAAGGGCTGTTGCAATGTGGGGCTGCCAAAGGCCAGGGCTCCCCTTTCTCCACCCTGTGTGCCATACCCCACAGCCTAGCAGTCCCAGGAGGCAGCTCTCGCTCACTGGAACCCTCTCTGTCTTCCTTCTCCCTGAGCCTTGCTCTCTTTCTCAGTCCCTTACCTCCTGCATTCATTTGCTGCCTACCCAGGCCAAACCCAAGAGCCGCTATTTCTGTGATGTCCTCTCCAGGCCCTGGATTCCCCAGCACCCATCATGACCTGCAGCCACGACCTTCCACCATGCTCATGGAAGCAGTGCTGAATCCCACTTCATGGCCATGAGCTACTCTATGCACCCCACACCCAGGCAGCCAAGCCTGCAGGGGAACCTTGCCCCTGCACCCAGGGAGGCCTCCACATATCAGGCCCTGTTTGTTTGCCCCCTATTCAGTTCAATCAGCAAATGTTGACTGGGCCCTGCCCAGATGGGGTGAAGATTTCTCCTCTGGTCCAGCCTTTGTTGAGCCCTTTGATTCTTCTGCCTTCATGGCTTAGTCCATCGGCAGTTATCTGAACATGATGACATCTGCCAATTATGGGGCACAGTTTTGGTGCTTGGAACTAACCTAAGTGCTTCGTACACAGGGTGAGGATCCATAATCTGAAAATGTGAAATCTGAAATGCTCCAAAATCCAAAACTTTTTGAGCCCCAACATGATGCCACAGGTGGAAAATTCCACATCTGACCTCAGGTGACAGGTTGCAGTCAAAACGCAGTCAAAACTTTGTTTCATGCACAAATTTATTTTCAATATGCTATAAAATTCCTTTCAGCCTATGTGTATAAATTACATATGAAACAGAAATGAGTTTTGTCTTTAGACTCGAGTTCCATCCCCAAGATATGTTATGTATATACAAATATTCCAAAATCCAAAAAAATCCAAAATAAGAAACACTTCTGGCCCCAAGAATTTCAGATAAGGGATATTCAGCCTGAATAGCATTCTATCTAATCTTCTCACCAAACTTCTGAGGCAGGCACTTTCTTATCACTGCCATCTCTAAGATGAGGAAACCGAGGCTTGGAGAGGCTAGTTACTTGCCGAAGGCCACAAAGCGTGCTGGGATTTGAACCCAGGCCCCCTGACTGTGGAGTCACTCGGTAAGTACAATGACAGCAGGTCATGGTCGCATAGTGATCCTCTGTGACACATGAGGAAGCTGAGGCTCTAAGTAGCATACCAGGGCCACAGAGCAAGTAGTCAGATTGGAACTAGCTGACCTACAGCTCTGGGGCTCTGACTTCCTCACCTCAAGTATGCAACCACCAAGTGGCAGTCCCAGTGGCACTGGGAAGACCCCCTGCCCCCCAGAAAGGACCCCTCCTACCCACTAGATCAGGAGTCGGAAAGCTCCCTCTAAAGGGTCAGACGGTAAATATTTTTGGCTTTGTGGGCCACTCAGTCTCTATAACAACAACTCTATTGCTGTAATCCAAAGGCAGCCATACTTAAGCGAATGGCCGTGGCTACATTCCAATAAGACAAAACAGGCGACAGCCTGCGGGGCCGTAGCTGCCAATCCCTACACAGATGGTGCCTTTAATTCCACAGTTAGGGTTTTATCCCATTAGGTATGGAAAGGCAATTAGCGTAATTCCCCTTAAACATGAATGAATCTTAGATTTTTTTAAATAAATAGGTTTTGGAAGTAAGGAGAGCAGAGACATGAGGAGCAGGGCAAGGGAATAGGCCTGAGAGGACAAGGGACGCAGAACAAGAGTCTGGAATTATACACAAGATGTTCTTGGCCTCTGGGCTCACTGAGGGGGCAGAGACTGGCGAGTGCAGGGAGCAGATCCTGGAGTCCCCCAGGCCAGCCGAGCCCCACCCCAGACCCCCCATCAGAGCCCAGTGAAGAGAAGCTACCATGAGGGGAAGTCACAGCTCTAACCACCCTGCGTTCCAGTCCCCAGTCCCCAAGACAAGCCAGCCTGGAGCCAGAGAGAGAACTGCTAGGGGAAGTTTCTAATTTAGATTCCTGTTAGATTCAGGCAAGTGCAGGTCATCCTCTCTCCACAGCTACCATCACCCATCCCCAGCCTGACAAAGCCTGAAGTCTGCACCCCGACCCTGATGTCTCCCACCACCTCTTAGCCTCTCCTAACATCTCCCGCCATCTCTGACCATCTTCTGCCATCCTGTGCCATCCTCTGCCATCTCCTACCATCTCCCACCGTCTTCCACTGCCTCCCGCCATCTCCTGCCATCTCCCTTTATCTCCATCCCTCTCTTAGAAGCCTCCAAGCCTGAGACCAGGGCCACCCCGCAGCTGTCCCCACCTGCATGCATGCCTGCTCAGGGTTGGGCTCCTCTGCCCCCTTCTGGCTGCAGACACTTTCTGGATGAACCCTCAGTACCTGATCAAGCTGGAGGAGGAGGATGAGGATGAGGAGGACGGGGAAAGCGGCTGCACTTTCCTGGTGGGGCTCATTCAGAAGCACCGGCGGCGGCAGAGGAAAATGGGCGAGGACATGCACACCATTGGCTTTGGCATCTACGAGGTGCAGAGCGCAGGGGCTCCCGCCTTCCCTTCCCCCGTGCTCATCTCAGCCCCTGCATGGAAAGCTGACCACAGAGGCAGAACTGGGGATGGGATCCCAGACAGGGAGCTTGGCCAAGGAAAAGCAAAGCTACCAGCCTGGCCAGGCTCAGGAGTATCCCCCGCAGGGAGGCCCCTGCAGCAGGTCTGGGTTGTGGGGCCTTCTAAACCCTCCACGGGGCCCCCACAGCAAGCCTCCAGGGAGTTCCACTCTCAAATGGCCTCTACATCCCTTCTCACATCCTCCAGGCCTGGCATTCTGGTCAGCCCACCCATCTCCAAAGAACAGAATATACTGGGCCACATCAGGCAATACTGTGAGTGCAGGACTGAGTCCATAGGTGCAGCTGCTCAGAACTCCGCAAAGGCATTGGCCTGGATGGTGGAGAGCTTGGGGACAGGGGAACATCGGTCATGATGCTCCCCCCACAGCTCTGCTGGCAGGAGCCCAGATCCCTACACAGACTCCTGCTGTCTGCGTGTTTTCCTTTCACTCTGAGTCGCAGCCAGAGGGCAGCCGCATTGCAGCCTCCTCTCCCTCTTCAGGCTGGGGCTGGGGCTGGGGCACTGAGAACTCACCCAACACGCTGGGCCCCTGGGATCTCCCCACTCCCTTCTGCAGAACAAGAAAGAGCTTTTGTGGGCTGCAGGTAACCGTGGGAGGAGAGGGATGCAAGGAAGGCTTTAGGGCACTGACTGGGGATGCATTTCGGTGTGATGGGCTGGAGCTGGCTCCTTCCAGCTCCCAAAGCCCATCTCTTCTCTCTGACCCATGTCTGTGGAGGTCACCTCGGCAGCCTGAAAAATGGCCCTGGCGGGGACCTGTTTACACCATGGAAAGTGGCAAATACTACAAGTCAGAGCTTCTACCCTCTCCCAAGAGCCAGTTTCCCAGCACGCCCCTGGGAGGATCCAGATGAGGTGTCAGGAGAGGAGGCTGTGTGTTCACCACTGGCAACGTTGCCACCCATGGGACACTGACCTCTACCTGCTCACCCACCTGAGAAAGGGAGCTGGGCAAACACCATCAGTTGTAAAAATGCACATAGGCTCAAACCCCTCGGTCTCTGAAACAGGAGCTGAGGACTTCAGATCCAGGACAGAATCGCTACAAGGAGATTGCAAATGGAATTGTGATACACAGCTTCCCTCCCACCATCTTATGGGCTTGGAAATGCAGCCATGGGCTTTCAGAGTTGGGAAGGACCTTGGGGATCATTGGGTCCTATTTTTGAGATAAGAAAACTGAGGCTGGAGAGGGGAGGGGACTTGCTCAAGGAAATGCAGACCGGACCCCTGGACCTGGCTGACAGAGGCCGGCACTGCTGGCTCCTAGCCTGAGTGTGTTTCACCCGCCTGCCGCCTCCTCCAATAGGGCCCACCTGGCCCTCTTTCCCTGTGTGGGAGGCAGATATGGGCTTTGCCACCTTAGACAAGTCTCTTCACATCTCTGTGCCTCAGATGTATGCTCTGTAAGTTGGAAATGGAGGTGAGGGCTTATCAACATGATTGCCGTGTCATAAGAGGATTTTCTTCAGTATTGGAGAGGCTTTGAGTTCCTTGGAAAACAGTTACTCAGTTGAATTAGTTGATATTGCTAATACTACAGAGAAAACAGGGCAGCAAAAGAAAAGAGCACACTGATGCATTTTCTTACACTGCTTTTCCGCCATCTGAATTGTGTCTCCTTTATTTTGCAGGTTCCAGAGGAGGTACGTCTGGCCCATGTCCCGGGGTGCTCAGGTCACCAAAAAAGCGAGAGGCTTAGACTGCCGGAGCTCAGGGAGCATCGTGAAACCTGGACAGGGGCTGGTGGCCATGAAGGATGAGTCCTGGCCACCCCTGGGTCCCTGCCGAAGTTGCCCAGGCTCTAGATCCTACTGGTCTAAGCTCTGGGCAAGATTTCTGGAAAGTCCTTGTGGGACCCACTGCCTCCCTGTGACCTGACAGAGCCCATACAGGGTTTGGTTCTGGGCAGAAAATCTAAAATCCTCCTGAGACTGCAGGAGGCTTTTCACAGAGTCCTGTATCACTCTTAGCAGAAGACTGAGTCAGGGAAAAGGTGAACCCTACAGACTGCACTGGAAGACAACATGGGAGCGCAGAGGAGACCAAGACCCAATTCCCAGGCTGTGTGACCTTGGACATGTTACGGCTCCTCTCTGCATTTCAGGGGTTTTTTGTTTTGTTTTTTGGGTTTTTTGGTGTTTTTTTTTTGTCTCTCTCTTTTACCCAGGATGAAGTGCAGTGGTGTGATCTCAGCTCACGGCAACCTCCGCCTCCCGGGTTTAAGTGATTCTCCTGCCTCAGCCTCCCAAGTAGCTGGGACTACAGGCACGCACCAGGATGCCAGGCTAATTTTTGTATTTTTAGTAGAGACGGGGTTTCACCATGTTGGCCAGGCTGGTCTTGAACTCCTGACCTCAGGTGATCCGCCCGCTTCAGCCTCCCAAATGGCTGGGATTACAGGCGTGCGCCGCTGCGCCTGGTTGCGTTTCAGTTTATTTTTCTGTAAAACTGGTCAGCCATCCACCTCACTACACTACCGTGGAATGAGTGAAATTTTGCGAGAGCATTTGGGCCCACAATCACCGCTGACTGAAGCAGATGGGATGCATGGTAGCCTTTTGACTTCCAAGGTCATGATTATTAAAGTAGACACAAGGGGCACTTTGACCCACTTGTAGTACATTTCTCTCACGGCAAGGCAGTGCAACCGGTCGCACATCGGGCCCTTTTGGATGCTGCTCCAGCCTTGGTCCAGTGGATCACGCTTGGTTTGGAAGCTGGGTTGTCTTTTCCCTGCCCCCAGTCCTGTCTTTGCTTTTATTAGTGCATCATACACCAGGTAGAACTGAGTCAGGTTCCTGCCATGCGGACGCTGTTCCTGCCTGAGAGTCTCTTAGAGGCAGGCTGGGAACACTGTGGAAAGACCGGGCATCTCTGCAGGCGGAGCTGAATGGTTGTGAAACCCCCTGCGGGCATGTGCTTCCAAGTTCCTCAGCAGGCATTTGTGTTTTTTGGTAGAAAGTTTGCATTTTTTTTTTTTTAAGACAAGGTCTCATTCTGTCACCCAGGCTAGAGTACAGTGGTGAGATCACAGCTCACTGCCATCCTTGAACTCTCGGACTCACATGAGCCTCCTACCTCAGCCTCCTGAGTAGCTGAGACTAAAGGCGCATACCACCACCTCTGGCTAATATTTTTACTTTTTGTAGAGACAAGGGTCTTACTACATTGCCCAGGCTGGTCTCAAACTCCTGGCCTCAAGCAATCCTCTCACAGCCTCCCAAAGTGCTGGGATTACAGGCGTGAGCCACCGCACCCAGTAAAAGTTTGCTTTTTGTCTAAAATGACCCAGGCATTGTCACTGTACTGCTTTTTATTATTATTATTATTATTATTTGTTGTTGTTGTTGTCATTGTTGTTAAATAGATGAGGGCTTCCTGTGTTGCCCAGGCTGGTCTCCGACGCCTGGCCTTGCCTCCTTATACGCCAGGACAACAGGACGGAGCCACCACACTACCCAACTGCTTTTATCTCAGTGAATGAAAATGACATTTGCCTGGAGCCTTTCCCTCATCTACCGCCATGTTTCTCTATTTATTCCTCAGTTAAGTGGGCAGACCAACATCCACCTCAGCAAAAACTTCTTCCTGACGAATCGCGCCAGGGAGCGCTCAGACACCTTCATCAACCTCCGGGAGGTGCTCAACCGCTTCAAGCTGCCACCAGGAGAGTACATTCTCGTGCCTTCCACTTTTGAACCCAACAAGGATGGGGATTTCTGCATCCGGGTCTTTTCTGAAAAGAAAGCTGATTACCAGTAGGTGGTTTGGTCCCTTCCTCTCCCCACCCCTCCCTGTCCCTACGCGCTGGTCTGTTCCTCGGCCCCTAGAGAGCTCGTTCGTCCTCTGAATGTCAGTTTCTTTTTCTGTAGCACCTGCCCGCCTCGAAGGACTAGTGTGGGGATTTGATGCACTGGGGAAGTTTTAGTGTTACAGTAAGGTAAACAATGGAAAAAGCCACTGTGGATACTTTTGGCTGGAAAGGAGTGGCTGTTCAGTGAATTGCAGGGTCTAATTTCTTAAGTGTGTCTCTGAATTCTCAAGTTGGTACTTGAGTGTTAAACTATGAATCCAGTCTCGTCATTTGAAGAAAGCTGAGCAGTGCTGTTGTAACCATCTCAACGGTTCCCACCTCCGGAAACTCTCCCTGTTATAGTCACCAGCTCCCTCTCCCCTTCCTCATGGGATCCCAGATGTTTGGGAATCCCTTGTGGCTGACATCACCATTTCCTGCCACTGTCCAGGTGGCCTCAATTCACAATGGCTTCTGCCACTTTGACTTCTGCCTCAACCATGTATATTCAGCTGGGCACTTGATTGGCAAAGGCAGAATCTACCTTGGATGATTTAAGCTAAAGGGAATCCATCGAAAGGCCATCGGAGACTCCAGAACTGATGGGAGGTAGGGGGTCAGGCTAGGAAAAACAGGAGCCAAGGATGTGTTGAAGGACCCCTCAGACTCTGGGTCATGCGCTCAGGTCTAAAGATCTCGTGGAGTGTGTCTGAGGCGCTGGGCTTGGGTCAGCCACCTGGCCTGCTGGTTACTGGAGAGGAAGAGCCAATGGGAGGTAGAGGCAGGGAACTGCCCTTGCCCCAAGATAATGCATGATGCAGAAATAATTTCCCATGGCAAAGGGAGACAAAGCAATGCCAGGCAGCTGCAAACCAATAAATGCCACTAAAGCATAGCTGTAGCCCCCCTGCCACTGACAGGCTGTCTTCGTTTGCTAAAGCCTACCATGGGGGAAGGGACCTTTCCTCTCAGCTCTGAGGATCCTTAGAGGAAGCCTGGTGTGTTCAGCTTAGTCCTCACAGACAAGAAATAGGAGCATGACCTGGTGGCATTAGAATAACACTGTCCTTTGTCAAACCCATTACTCTCCCTGCCAGCCACAAGTCACTCTCCCAGGGAAGTCTCAACCCCTCAACTCTCTCCAGGATGAGCTCCCTACACCGACAGGACACCCCACCTCTCAAAGGTGTCTGACTTCCTTGTCCCAAGATATTAATCCTTCTGCTCCAGATTCCAGCGATCAGCACCAAGAAGTCCCCTTTTCCTTCTGCCAGGCATTGGCCCTGCAGATAGGACTACTGGTCACCTAGTTAAAATCGCAGTGGCCAAGGAAGACCCTCCTGAGCTCAATTACCCTCACTATGGAGCAGAAGGACCTGGCCCTGGACACAGGGGCAGTGCACAGGATAAACTAACCACTGCCTGACCTGAGCTTTGGCTGAAATGACACACAGGGCTCCACACTGCCCACCTCTCCAACCTGAGGCAGAACAAGTAGGTGATGATTTGCACTGCATGATTCTCAGTGTGAAAGTCTAAGTCGGCAAAGGATGTTTCAGGTGGAACTTAGAAGCTATTCCTTAAGGCTAGGACCAACACCACACTACACGCGAAGGCTGTGCTATTTGATAAAGATCAAAAACTAGCAAACAAAAATCTCCAGCTGCCCACGCTGCTTGGGTCATGACACTTCCTTCAGATCACTTCTGCCTTTATTTTTGCTGTTTAGGGGAGGTGTTATCACAGAAACTTGGAATGCAGAGAAATGTTATCACAGAAACTTGGAATGCAGAAAAATTGTTGCTGTTTAGGGGAGGTGTTTTCACAGAAACTTGGAATATAAAGACCTCCCCCCACCTCAGCCCCGCCCCACCCCGCCTACCCCCTGCTGCAGTTAGCACTGCACGTCCATTTTGGCAGTGATTTCTGTGACACTTCCTTTTTGCCTTCACCTGCCTTCCAGTAACACATAATTTCTTTCTATTTCCAGAGCTGTCGATGATGAAATCGAAGCCAATCTTGAAGAGGTACTTGTAACTCCTTGAGTTTCACCCACTCTGTCCTGGACAATCCAGAGGGCGGAGGAGCAAAAAAACTCCAAGAGTGTTTGGACTTCACGAACAAAGCCTGAAACTAAGGATAAAGCCAGGCACTGGGATTCCAAGTGTCAACTTCCTGTGTCAGCTCTGGCCTTTGTGCTTAGGGGCATGGGCCAGTCCCTTGCCTATTGGGCTGTGCTAGCCACTGTCAAAATCCGTCCAGAACATTCCAGCTAGTCTTTATGCTTCCAAGTCCCCACTAGAATAGATCCTAAAAGGCCATTTTAATTGGATGCTAGAGAAGATACCTCTGTGAGAGATTAGAATATTACGCCTTCCCACATAATTTACATTCCCTCTCACATTTTAATTAGAAAAAAAAAACAACTTTATATTAATTCTTCACACTATACCTGATCTCAACCCAAATAACCATAGAATTGGGGTCCCAGAGAGGGACAGAGAAGGGGAGTGGGAGGTGGCTGCCACGGAAGGGCAGGCAGGCACTTGCTGTCATGCCTCGCTCTGATGCATTCTCATGTCTCTGCCTCACCTTCCAGTTCGACATCAGCGAGGATGACATTGATGATGGATTCAGGAGACTATTTGCCCAGTTGGCAGGGGAGGTAAATGTTCCCAAAAACAACATTATGCACTCTGGTTGATGCAAAGGTCTCCAAGGAGACTTTAAAGGGGAGAGGAAACAAACAACAAAAGCAAAGAAAAATTGCAAATAGTCCTCGGATTCCAGCTCAGCCTTCTTGCGTATGTCCTCCCTAAGACCTCCGCATGCTGCCAGGGGCTTCCGTTCGCATGGTCAGCCCTGACTCTGTGTTCCCCCTTCCTTAGGATTCCTGGGCTCACCTTGTGGCTGTTTTATTTTCTCTGTTCTACACCAATTGAGGCATGAAATTTGGCCCCTTATCCTTGATTTCCACAAAGGATTTGGGGAGGTGGAAGGGTTTCAAATCTCAAGAATGCAGGCAACCTGCAACAGAGTATTTGAATTAGGCTTCTCTGTTCTTTTTCTTTTCTTTTCTTTTCTTCTTCTTCTTTCTTTTCTTTTTAGAGACAGGGTCCCTCTCTCTTTCACCCAGGCTGGAGTGCAGTGGCGTGATCATAGCTCACTGCAGCCTCCACTTCCTGGGCTCAAGAGATCCTGCCACCTTAGTCTCCCAAGTAGCTGGGACTATAGGTGCACACCACCATGGCTAGCTAATTTGTATTTTATTTTTATTTTTCTAGAGAGAAGGTCTTGCAATGTTGCTCAGGCTGCTCTGGAACTCCTGGGCTCAACAATCCTCCAACCTTGGCCTGTCAAAGGGTTGGGATTACAGACTCATATCACCATGCCCAGCTAATTTTTTAATTTTTTGAGAGAGACAGGGTCTCACTGTGTTGTCCAGGCTGGTCTCAAACCCCTGAGCTCAAGCAGTTCTCCCACCTCAGGCTCCCAAAGTGCTGGGATTACAGGTGTGAGCCACCATACCTGGCAGCTTCCCTGGTCTTAAAAAAATCCCTCCGCCATTTAGTCCTATCACAAAGTTATTTAGCCCTCTTTCTTCCCAACAACTCCAAAAAAGTCCTGTTTCTTCACTATGTGGAGGAACTTTGCAATCACTGAGCTCATTTGGGGCTCCCTTTGCTGACCCCGAGACCCATCAAAGTGCTAAGCCAGGCATCGTCTGCTCTACGCCTCCACCAGCCTCTCACCCTCTGCTCCCTCCCAGATTCCCAAGAAAAGAGGCCGTGAGTGTCTTCTTTCCCCACTGATTGAATCCCACACATACACACCCCCAAAAGGCAAAAATGACTGCAGTCAATCTTGGTTTTAAACAAAGGAGTTTATCCATGAGTTACATAAATATGTATAAGTGAATAGAGACATCTGAGCCTATGAGGGACCCTGGCATGATGGGCATAGAGGAGGGCCAGCTGGGTCTTGGAGGCAGCTGGTTTTCACCAGTTTTACAGGAAGTCTGAGCTTTGAGTTTTAAAGAATGAAGAAGACATGCCAGATAAGAGGAATGGTGTAAGAGAACTAAGTTAAGAAAGACCACAAACATGGGTAGAGGGGAGTATTTATTATTTATATTCTCTACAGCAAAGAAATGGTGAGTGGACTCTCTCTACTGCATCTGTGCATTAAAACACCATATCTAGGTCAAGCACAGTGGCTCATATCTGTAATTCCAGCACTTTGGGAGGCTGATGCTGGAGGATCGTTTGATCCTAGGAGTTTGAAGTTTCAGTGAGCTAGGATCATACCACTGCAGTCCAGCCTGGGTGTTCTGAAAAGAACAAAACCAAAAACTGTATCTAAAATCCAGGATGGGACAGTACTACTCAAAGTGTGGTCTGGGAACAGCAGCCCCAACATGGCCTGGGGGCTTGTTAGAAATGCACATTCATAGACCCCACCGCAGGCCTACCTAATGCACTGTTGTCCTGCGCTGTGCTCATACAGCTCCCACGGGGGGCCAATAACTATGCTCTGGTTGTGTGTCCACAGGATGCAGAGATCTCTGCCTTTGAGCTGCAGACCATCCTGAGAAGGGTTCTAGCAAAGCGTGAGTATCCCCTCATTGCAAAACCTCATCCTGCTCTTTCCCCTGTGGATGGGAGGGAACATGGAAATCTTTCCTCCTCCATGTCTGGCTGCTGTGACTAAACCACCACCCTCCATCCCCTCCAAGAAGTGGATGAAGGATCTGTATGATGTGATAAAAAAAGAACAAGTGTTTCTAGCATCCACAGATCAAAGATCAAATCCACATTTCCACTACATACTTACTAGCTTTGTGTGATCAATTTTTTTATTTTATTTATTTATTTTTTATTTGTTTGTTTATTTATTGAGACAGAGTCTTGCTCTGTCATCCAGGCTGGAGTGCAGTGGCGCAATCTCAGCTCATTGCAATCTCTACCTCCCAAATTCAAGTGATTCTCCTGCCTCAGCCTCTGAAGTAGCTGGAATCACAGGCATGTGCCACCACAGCCAGCTGACTTTTGTATTTTTAGTAGAGATGGGGTTTCACCATGTTGGCCAGGCTGGTCTCAAACTCCTGACCTCAAGTGATCCACCAGCCTTGGCCTCCCACAGTGCTGGGATTATAGGCATGCACCACCACACCCGGCTAACTTTTGTATTTTCCTAGAGACGGGGTTTCTCCATGTTGGCCAGGCTGCTCTTGAACTCCTGGCCTCAAATGATCCGCCTGCCTCAGCCTTCCAAAGTGCTGGGATTACAGATGTGAGCCACCACACCTGGCCACATCTTGTAACTATTTCTTAAGCAAAAAAATATCAGAGGATTGATCGTTCAACCCCCTACTGTGGATCACCAGCAGGGAGGAGCAGGAAACACAACACAGAGACATTTTTTCCCCTCAAATTATCACAAGAGTCACGCTGCATTTGATAAAAGAGCAATTGGCAATCCAGGAAGCAGAGTTTTGTACATATCAGAAGCTAGGAATCTGCATCAAAGACAAATGCAATCATGGTCATTTGCTGCATACCAGCCCTAGGGATCATCTCGAGAAGCCTCATGGACTTCAAGGGACATCATTCCCTCTCATAAGATGGCCTCTGGCCTAACTCCATGAGATAAATCTGCCTTCAAGAGTCCAGGGCCAGCTGGGTCTTCCCTCCCAATGTGAACCAAGAGGGTTGGGCCAGCCAGGCTATAGTCAGTTCAGTGCAGGGCCTCCCCAGAGGGGCCCCAGTCTGTATCCACCTTCCTCTAATTTTCAGGGAAGGCAAGAAGACTGTGTTTACCCTGGAGGCCACCAGGCACAAGTGAGGTCACAGAGCTCTTCAGATATGCAATCCTCTTGAGCTGAGGAGACTAAAGCCTCATTGTTTCTGCACAGATGGAGGGTGGGGCTGGGAGGTGGGGAAGAAGCGGGCCTTGCCTGGATTCAGCCCGCTCCTTGCTCGGGGAGCAGCATTCGCTCCGCACGTGCCTCTGAGCTTAATACCCTAGCCCTAGCCGCCTGGTGACTCCAGCCTTCTGGAGGGCTCCACGCCAGAGTCTGCATGCGTGGCCGCTGGGCCAGAGCCTCATGACCATCTAAGAAGGGATTGGTGCCCAGAGTGGCAGCTTTGAGGCAGGTCAGGCTCTAACCTCTTTCAAGGACATGACAAAAAAGCTGGACTTTTCGTGAAGTCTGTGGGGAGCCAGATTCACATTGGTGACTAGGGTCTCATGCCACCTGCCAACACCAAGTGGATAGGACTCCCTTAGTGCAGCATGATAGCTCGTGGAGAGATCCCAGGGCTTCAGGTTTCTCAGTCAGCTGGGGACACAGTCCATAAATGTCTGCAGATAGACAGTTCAAGTAAACCTCTTTCTCTCACAGGTCATAGCCTATAATTAACACACCCCCCCCCGTTTTCTTTTTCCCTGCCCAACAACTACAGGTGACTTTATATCCGGTGGGCACCTAAGGCCCAGCCATTGATCATTCTGTTATTTATTTGTTCAAAAAGCACTTTTTAAAGCCCTGTTTGCCCATGGCAAATATACAGAGACATCAGGACAATGTAGACATCGTCTGCACTGTCCCAATCTGGTAGTCACTGGCCATGTGTGGCTATTTATATAATGGAAGTGGCTTCTGTATGTGAATGGGCACAGATAAAGAATATCTCCATGATTGTGGAAAGTTCAACCGAACATCACCGCTTAGAGATTTTTCCTGTCACACTGATTTTGTCTTTTAGGCCAAGATATCAAGTCAGATGGCTTCAGCATCGAGACATGCAAAATTATGGTTGATATGCTAGATGTATCCTTTAATGTGTTCCAGGGAATAGAGACTGGGGGAGTTTAAAATCTCACTCCAGAAAGATTCAAACACATGGCCTTCTCTCCTTTCACAATGGCCAGTTGTTCCCAACTTGCTGAGTTGCCGTCGGACAGTCAGCAGCACTGACCTCCCTTACTAGGGAAATTCGAGAATCTTCTGATGAGGGAAAGCAAATGCTACACCTCCCCCCAACACCTACCTTGAAAGGCTTAGAATGCAGGCCCACGGCCGGGCACCATGACTCACGCCTGTAATCCCAGCACTTTGGGAAGCCAAGATGGGCAGATCACAAGGTCAGGAGTTCGAGACCAGCCTGTCCAACGTGGTGAAACCCCATCTCTGCTAAAAATACAAAAATTAGCTGGGCGTGGTGGCACGTGCCTGTAATCCCAGCTACTTGGGAGGCTGAGGTGGGAGAATCACTTGAACCTGGGAGGCAGAGGTTGCAGTGAGCCGAGATCGCGCCACTGCACTCCAGCCTGGGCGACAGAGTGTGACTCGTCTCAAAAAAAAAAAAAAAGAAAGAAAAAGAAAAGAAAAAGAATGTAGGCCCACCAGTCCATTCCTGGGGCTGGTGCAGGAAGTTCCTGGACAATATACCCATCACTTCTTTGCACAAAGCAGCTCGAATTTGTTTCCTCTGTGATGTGTTTCCATTACTTCCTCTAGGAAAATATTCCCTAACCACAGTATTTCTGATGTGAATCTGTTTTGTCTGATCAAGATCGTCTTCTTGATTTAGATAAGGGCTCCTTTCATAAGCATCCTACTTCCCTTTTGCTCTAGCTCCTTCCCAGACCACCCACCTGTCCCCAAAGCAAACTAGTCATCCATTTCCCCGTTGTTTCCAATGCTTAGTGAGAAGTGGTGGTAAGAGGCAGCCTGAGCTTCTGTGAAGTTTTTTCTGTGTGTTTGTTTGCTTGTTTAGTTGGTTGGTTGGTTGGTTGTTTTGAAACAGGGTCTCACTCTGTCACCCAGGCTGGAGTGCAGTGGCATGATCTCAGCTCACTCCAACCTCCGCCTCTCAGGTTCAGGTGATTCTCCCCCCTCAGCCTCCCCAGTAGCTAGGACCACAGATGCATACCACCACACCCAGCTAATTTTTCTCTTTTTAGTAGAGTTGGGGTTTCACCATGTTGGCGAGGCTGGTCTCGAATTCCTGACCACAGGTGATCTGCCCACCTCGACCTCCCAAAGTGCCGGGATTACAGGTGTGAGTCACCATGCCTGGCCACTTCTGTGAAGTTTTATCTAGTGGATTCACGGTGTGCACCTGCTAGCTGCCTTCACTAAAGGCCTCTTAGATATACTCCACATACTCTAAAAAAATAGCAAGGGCCTAGCCACTAGAAGCCATCCAAAGCCTTTTGCATGTCATCCAATAGCTCATTTTTAGTAGTATCTGGGGCCCCCACAGCACCTCCAGATCAAAACAGCAACCAGAATCGGGAGGGAGCCAGCAAGTCGTTCTCGTCCTTCCTCCAATCCTTTAAACGGAGGTTTAGCCAGTGGGAAAAGCAGGAAACGGATCCTTCTGCAAACCCTCCCTGTGCATGTGCTATGATATTCAAAAGATCCAGTTGAGAAGACAAACTAGGTGACACTATGCCCAAATGGACCCACACTCAAGGGCTTTCCTTGACTGAAGGCAGTCAGATGGGAGTGGCAAGCTAGGGCTGAAGGAGTTCTACATTCTCTGGACGAAGATTCAAAAATACCAAGTAAGATCCCAGAGGTGCGGGTGGATCTGTGTTGGGGAACATTCTGTGTGTATGCTTTAAGATGCAGCACCTCCTCCACAGAGTGGAGAAACATTTCCAAGGGGATTGGGATTTTACCCATAATGAAGCTCAGAGTGAGTAAAGACCGGGTTGAGGAAATGCAAACAAAAAACCAACCAGGACTTTGCAGGTGAAGTGGCCTGTTCCCTTCCTCCCGATTATTGGGATCATCTAAAGGCCGCCATCAAGAGTTTCCTGCAAAGGGTTTTTGACAGCTAAAGTACAAAAATTACATAAGACAAGAACATGGGCCTATGGGCGTTGGCTGGCTGACTTGATGGGCATATTTACAAACCAGCTCACAGACAGAAGCGCAGAAACATGGGTGATTCTTCCAAGGCCAAACTAGAGGGACAGAGCTGGAAAAACTTCATCCCCACTCAGCACATACTAGGGAGGTAACTTGCCAGCTTTGCTTTGGGTCATAGTTCTTACAACTAATTTATGTGTTCCAGAAAATTTACCGGGAAATCGACGTTGACAGGTCTGGTACCATGAATTCCTATGAAATGCGGAAAGCGTTAGAAGAAGCAGGTAACCCTTTATAATTGCATTTTCATTCCTAGTTTAATCTGGCTGTAGAATATGTGAACACTCATCCTATACCATATAATACAAGGTTTGGTAAAGCTATAAAATAAAGTAGGTGCTGTTTTAATACAAACACCTCCTTTTCATTCCCCTTTTAAAGACTAATTGGTAAAATTAAATGCAGTAGGATGCTCTGCCCTCTGTGCCTTCTTGAATCCAAGTTTCCTTCGGAGCCGCCTGGCACAGCAAGCAGACAAAGCCAGTTCTCAACAGACTCCTCCAGGTGCCTCCGTTCTGGTGCAGGGTTGGTTAGGCAGAAATGGAATGTTTCAGCTCAGCCCTTAGGGTAAGACCCTAGCAGAAATGGATATCAATAAAAGGACACAAGCTAGTAGTAGACCAGCAGAGCAGGAGACTGCTGGGCTTTGGGAACGAATGCGACAGCATGAGGCTGTTCATTCTGTTTGCTGGAATATAATGCTGCCGCAGAGACCCCACACAACGGTGGTTTAAACGAGGTATATCTTTCTGTCCCATAGCAATCCCAGTGCCAGCAGTCCACAGCTAGGATGGTGTCTTCTACTCTCCTACTGTGTGATCACTCTTCCCCCAGTCTTCCCCCATCCATGATGCCCACCGGCCCTTCGAGGCTTGCCCTCATCCGAGGGACCTGGGATGGCGTGCCACCACAAACACATGCTGCCAACAGGTTGACAGCAGAAAGGCTCCTCGCCTTTAAGGGCACACAGGCCATTTCTGCTCACACATCCTACCAGCCAGACTGTGATCGCAAGGCCTCTGTTGACTGCAAGGAAGCTGGCACATGCAGTCTTGAAGCTAGGTGGCCACAGGCCCAATAAAAATTATTTTACTCTGGAAAGAGGGAGAACTACCATGAGTTTACCAGGAACAGCTTCTGCTCACATATATCCAGGAAGAATCTGGTCTCCAAGACGATTCAGAGCTAAACAAAAAATCAAAAAGCAGCAGCATGGTTAACAACATGAAGCAACCATGACCATGAGAACAAGAAAAGACTTATGTGTCATTAAAGACACAGGCAGGGTGAAGGTGGACAGTTCAGAAACAAAAGAAACAGCAGAAGGTACTGGCTTTGCAAAATCAAACTAGTCTCATAGAAGAGCAGCCAAGGGACAAAAGCAATTATACCTCATTTAAATCACCACTTGGTTCCATAGCCTGTGAGTGCAGCTAAATGGTACAGTCTAATGCTTAGCAATCAGTTTGTTTGTTCATGTAACTTCAGGTTTCAAGATGCCCTGTCAACTCCACCAAGTCATCGTTGCTCGGTTTGCAGATGACCAGCTCATCATCGATTTTGATAATTTTGTTCGGTGTTTGGTTCGGCTGGAAACGCTATTCAGTAAGTGGATATTTGGGGAAAGACTCATTTCAGTTATCTTGGTATTAAAGTGGCCTGCCTTTCACCTTGGTGAAATCATCTAAACTAGAGACATGTCTTCCAGGAGTTGAGAATGAAATTCCCTCTTTACTAATTTGAGAGTGAGGAAGAAAGCGTGTATGGCGGTCAGTGAAGTCAGTTGCTGAACTGAAAAGAGGATAATATGATCTCTGTTTCAGCTTACTCACTCGTGACATCCTTTTTTTCTCCCTCCACAGAGATATTTAAGCAGCTGGATCCCGAGAATACTGGAACAATAGAGCTCGACCTTATCTCTGTGAGTCAGCAGCTCATACCCCCACCTTGCTTCTAAGGGGATGGGGGAGGCATGGGGCAGAAAGGGCTATTACTTGAGTGACCTGCTTTTTCAAGTTTTGCTTTAAAGAGCTCTTTGGTCTGTCGGGGCCAGGCCTGTACACAGCTGTAAGATCCCACAATGCACTTTTACTTGCAGTTTTACTTTCCAACTACCTATTCTCAAGTCCAAAATGCATGCCTGGCTCCCTCTTCCCATGAGCTTTGACTTGAGTGTAGCTCAAGGTTAAACTAAGGAGTGGCTGCAGGATGATGCTTAGAAAAATGAACTCTTGCCGGGCGCGGTGGCTCAAGCCTGTAATCCCAGCACTTTGGGAGGCCGAGACAGGCGGATCACGAGGTCAGGAGATCGAGACCATCCTGGCTAACAAGGTGAAACCCCGTCTCTACTAAAAAATACAAAAAACTAGCTGGGCGAGGTGGCGGACGCCTGTAGTCCCAGCTACTCTGGAGGCTGAGGCAGGAGAATGGCATAAACCCGGGAGGCGGAGCTTGCAGTGAGCTGAGATCTGGCCACTGCACTCCAGCCTGGGCGACAGAGCGAGACTCTGTCTCAAAAAAAAAAAGAAAAATGAACTCTTGATTAGTATGCAAGGGAGAACATGCTTATATAAAGAAATTCTTTGGATGAAACTCAAGTTGGGTTTTGGGAAGATCCATCATTCTTAGAATGGATCTACTTAAAATACTTTGTGAGCAAATTAGTTTTCTCTACTCCCTCCCCGTTTAAGATAAAACCAACACTAGTAAATACATTTGCCATTTATTATTATTATTGCACTCATGTGTCTGGAACCCTAGCAATGCACATCTCTGAAATGATCATCAATCTAAATTAAGTGGGTATGCTAATTTCACAAAAAGCAAAGCGCAAAATGTTCTCTTATCATCCCAATGACAGGAAGTTCTCTCATCGAAAGAAAGAAGCCAGGTGAGGTATACTTCCATTATCACCTGGCTCCAGTAAGCATTTCCTCTATACTCAGGGAAGGCCACACAGGGCCAGGTGAAGTGGCTGACACTGGGTGACAATGGTAGTTGTCAGTCCTGTCTGTGTAACAGAGGAGTGAAGTGGTGAGGAGGGCAGGTCTAAGGCACTGGCAGCTCTTTTCTGTGGATTTTGAACTCTGGAGGAAGCCAGCAACTAAATAACTGTCTTGTTCTGCTATTATGCATCATATAAGCACCTTTAGCAAAGTGGAAATATAGTTTATCTGGTTACAGATCACACTAACTTGCTTAAAACTTTACATATCCTAGGGAATATCTGTATCCCTAGATTGCAATGTAGAGTCAACCTCGTCTCTAAAAAAATATAAAAAATTAGGCTGGCGCAGTGGCTCACACCCATAATCCCAGCACTTTGGGAGGCCATGGCAGGTGGATCACCTGAGGTCAGGAGTTCAAGACCAGCCTGGCCAACATGGAGAAACCCCATCTCTACTAAAAATGCAAAATTAGCTGTGCATGGTGGTGCATGCCTGTAATCCCAGCTACTCAGGAGGCTGTGGCAGGAGGATTGCTTGAACCTGGGAGGCGGAGGTTGCAGTGAGCTGGGATTGCACCATTGCACTCCATCCTGGGCAACCAGAGCAAAACTCCATCTAAAAAAAATAACAATAATACAAAATTAGCTGGGCATGGTGGCGGGCACCTGTAAATCCCAGCTACTCAGGAGGCTGAGGCAGGAGAATTGCTTGAACCTAGGAGGTGGAGGTTGCAGTGAACTGAGATGGCACCACTGCACTCCAGCCTGGGCAACAAGAGTGAAACTCTGTTTCAAAAATAAAAATAAAAAATAAAAATTTAGCCAGGCATGGTGGTGCATGCCTGTAGACCCAGCTATCCAGGAGGCTAAAGTGGGAAGAACACCTGAGCCTAGGAAGTTGAGGCCGCAGTGAGCGATGATCGCCCCACTGCACTCCATCCTGGGCGACAGAGTGAGGCCCTGTTTCAAAAAATTCAAATAAAATAATAAATAGTAGAGTCAACACAACTGTGACATGAAACACTCCACATGTTAAGTTTTGGAAATCCTAGCCTGTCATTCTTGCTAGATATCTTATTCTACTCCAGCCGCCCACCCCGACCCCAGGGTCCACCTGGCTCAGTCCTCTCCCTCCGCATTTCCTCTGAGAAACATCTTCTTACCCACTGGCTTTTCCTGCCACTCCTAAGTCTCACCTTTTGCAAGTTCCTGGAGATCCTCGCTTCTCGTAGTCTTTGCTAAGGATGAGCCATGTTCAGAAGCTCTCCCTTCAGTCTGCAGGGATTTCAACCTTGGCTGCAGATTCCATCACGTGGGGAGCTTAGCCAAAGTCCTGGTGTCCCGGCTGTATCCCAAAGCAGCTGAATCAATCTGATTTAAAGTTTCCATATCACTACAATTTAGAACCAGTGTTGAACACCACTAGTTGCAGGGATAGCCACATCCCAAACTAACTTCTGATGTGATACTCTGAGGCAGAGATGTGAAAATGCTAATTTCTGTTGTGTGAATTTCACTTTTCACGTGTGCAGTCAACCCTGTAATGTGATTCATGACCACCTAATGCAAATCACACAGACTACTGACCTGTTAAAAGCTAGACTCTAGAAATCAGGTAAGAAAAATATGAGTTAGTACACTGATATTGTAGCTCTCGATCAGCTTTTCCAGTACAAGTTTTTTGGAACAATCTACAGGTACTTAAATAAGCCTTTAATTTTAAAAGTGGTCACTGAGCTGACTTGGTTTTTTTTCCTTCCTCACAGTGGCTCTGTTTCTCAGTACTTTGAAGTTGTAACTAATCTGCCTGAAGACTTCTCATGATGGAATATCAGCCAAGGACTAAGCTTCCATAGAAAAACACTTTGTATCTGGACCTCGAAATTATAGGAACATTTACTTAAACGGATGATCATAGCTGAAAATAATGATACTGTCAATTTGAGATAGCAGATGTTTCACACATCAAAGTAAAAGATTTGCATATCATTATACTAAATGCAAATGAGTCGCTTAACCCTTGACAAGCTCAAAGAAAGCTTTAAATCTGTAAATAGTACACACTTTTTACTTTTACACACTTTCCTGTTCATAGCAATATTAAATCAGGAAAAAAATGCAGGGAGGTATTTAACAGCTGAGCAAAAACATTGAGTCACTCTCAGAGGACACGAGGCCTTGCAGGGAATATTTAAAGCAACTTCAAGTTTAAAATGCAGCTGTTGATTCTACCAAATAAGTCCAAGATTACCATTTCCCATGAGCAAACTGAGAAACATAGTATATCATGAAGTAATCTTGTCAAGGCATCTAGAGTCCAGGTGAGAAGACTCACCTCTGTCGCTTGAGTTAAACAAAGGACAGGTTTTATATAATATTGATTGGTAATAGTAAATCGTTCTCCTTAAACCCAAGTTATTGATCCTATTCGGCCTTATACATCAGGTCTTACAAAGACCAAAGGGATTCCACGCTTGATCAACTGAACCAGTATGCCAAACCAGCCATCCAATTTGCAAACCAATTATGATAAAGGACAAAATAAGCTGTTTGCCACCTCAAAACTTCATGAACTTCACCACCACTAGTGTCTGCCCATGGAGTTAGAGGGGACATCGCTTAGAAGTTCTTATAGAAAGGACACAAGTTTGTTTCCTGGCTTTACCTTGGGAAAATGCTAGCAACATTATAGAAATATTGCCTTTTTGCCTTATCTTCTTCCAAATGTACTATTAAATAAAAATAAAGGGTTTACCCTATGCAATCACACCATGCCATGTTTTTCTCCCTGGAGGTCAGCCCCACAGGATGGTTTATGAGCACACATGATTATAGCTTGTTTCTACTTTAACAAGGTATGCTGCCTCTGTAAATTCGTGTGTTCAAAGGAAAAGACATCTTGCCTATAATTAAAATGTGGAACTATAAAATTTTCTTAAATCTAATTCAGAAACTCTGATAATCTGACGATAATGTAAAGGAAGCTCTAATTTCTACTGCTTATTGATCTGCTGTTAGGCAGCACAGAGACATATGTGCCTCTCAGGAAGTTCCCTGCTCAACCTGCCACCTCAATTTCACCTTGGCCAGCTCCCCCTGGGGTAGGGACAAGCAAGGGAGCTGAGAAAACATGCAGATTAAGTCACTGCTCTGGTGCTGGTGGTTCTTGAGGAATCATTTCCTCAAGATGACTTGACATAGGCAAATGCCATCCTAATATTTCCTGAACAAGGTGAGACGATAGATTTCCCAAACTCAGCTCAAATGCGTTTAAGTTCTCTTGCTTGCCAAGTGGATTTTGAGGGTAAAGGGGAGGCTGGTGGCCATGAGAGTGCAGGAGTCCCAACCTCCTCGCATCGGTGATTTCTCTGTCCAGCTGCACAGGTGGCAGGATAGAGGTGGGAGATGTTTGGACTGACTCAAGATTGGAGGTGGGCAAGGGAAGGGTGGCTGAAGGATCAGGGGACAAGGGAACGGAGGGTGGGGACTGAAGTGGTTCCAACACAGGACCCCAGGGTCCAGGCTGGGAGGGGGTGGAGTGAAGGGCAGGAGGGATCAGCTTTTGATTCTGAGGAAGAGAGTGGTCACTAGAGACTAGTAAACAGTGGGGCAGAAACAAGGCCCCTCCCATCTGCAGAAGCCATTCTAAACCTAGACTACTGTTCTGGGGCCCTGCATCTCCTGGTGCACTTTCATCTGTGGGGCTGACCTAGTTTCTGAGATAACATTAAATAAATAAGGTATATGCATATCAGAGCAAATTTAGAAAAGACTGAACAAGAAAAGGGAATAAGATTACCAAGTATCCTGAGTTTTCCCACCTAGTATAACGTTTGTTAATGCCTGTTTTACAGGGGGCAAAAATAGATAAGCAAATAGATGATAAGCAAAGTAAACCTCAACTTTCTGAGCCTGTACAAACTCACAAGCCCACCCCACAACCCTCACTACTTCCCTCCTGGGTCTCTGCTTTGAATTGCAGTCTCAGGCCCATCAGTCAGCCAGCCATCTATCAATTAGCTCCTCTTGCAGGAGAATAGTGTGAACCCGGGAGGCGGAGCTTGCAGTGAGCTGAGATCCAGCCACTGCACTCCAGCCTGGGCGACAGAGCGAGACTCTGTCTCAAAAAATAATAATAATAATAATTAGCTCCTCTTTCTCTTTCCCTCTCGTTTTTCTTTCCACAGCTCTTCCCTTATGCCGACCACATCCTCAAGTTTACTTAATATTCTTATCTCCCTTGCTGTGGCCTCTCCTTCCTCCAGAGCCGAACTTCTGCTTCCAGAGAAGCAGTCCACACTGGATCTCAATTCATTTGTCACCCACTACAGTCTGTCTAGTCACCTACCTCTTTGCTGCTGCTTTTTATGATCACCAGTTACCTCCTAATGCCAAACCCTATAAACATCTACCAGCCATTATCTCCCTGGACCTTTCTGCTGCCTTTAACACCATTTACGATTCTCCTGAGAACCCACATTCCTTTGGTTTCCTTCGGATCTGCTTCTCTGGCTAACCCGGTCTCCTTTCCTGTGACACTCCCCACATCCCCAGTGGCTCCACTGCTGTTCGAATATGCACAGCTGGTTTGCATACTCTCCCCTTCAGCACAGTCTGTTCCCCACCTGCTTTATTCCCTTTTATTTTGTAAAGACCTAAAAACTGTGCGACCATAAAAACATGACTATAGCATCAATTATAATACACAAGAATTGTTCAACATTAGACAAATGATTAGATAAATGATACGATGGAATATTAGGAAGCCATTAAAATTCATGTTAATAGGCCAGGCATGATGGTTCACTCCTGCAATCCCAGCACTTTGGGAGGCTGAAGCAAGTGAATTACTTGAGGTCAGGTGCGGGCCTGTAATCCCAGCTACTCGGGAGGCGAGGATCGCTTGAACCTGGGAGGTGGAGGTTGCCGTGAGCCAACGTCGCACCACTACATTCCAGCCTAGGTGACAGAGTGAGACTCTGGCTCAAACAAACAAAAAAAATTCATGTTAATATTTATGATACAATATCAAGTATAATACAGGAGAATGCAGAATTGCTTAAACAATAAGCACTCAACTATATGTAGAGAAAAAAAATCATAGGTAAGACTACAAAGAAATAGGCCCAAGTATGAATAGTACCTCCAGAGTGGTCTCTTTCCCTCCCTCCTTCATAACCTTTTTCTGTACTATTTCTATAACGAGCTTTGATATAAGGATACTTACTTTAATAATAAAACAAAGAACAGAAAGACTTAACAACAATGAGCTTCTCAGTTTAGGATTAAGGAATACAAAACTGGGATCACAGTTCCCTAATTTCCATATCTTCTCTTTTCATACATCTGTGTAATTCTTTAGTTTGCCAAGTACCTTCATGCACAGAACTTAGGTTTTCTTCAACAACTCGGAAGCATGCCAAGGCAATGGCATTAAACTCCACAGATGAGGGAACAAGGCTCAGGGAGGTCAAGTGTCCTTGTGGCCATAAGGACTGAAGTCCCCATCTCCTGGCTGGGCCAGTCGGGGGTCTTTCTCAGCTTCCATGTTCCCTGACCCCCACATTCATGACCCCCTTCATCTTTAAAGCCGACAACAGCAGGTCAAGTCTTCACACTCCAAGTCTTACTGCCCACCCACTCGCCCCGCCTACCCTCCTGCCTCAGCCCTCCTGCCTTCCTCTCCTGCTGTGAAGGGATCTTGTGATTACAGTGGCCCACCAGGACAATCTAGGCTAAACACCCTATTTTAAGGTCGACTGATTCGTAAACTTAATTAAATCTTAAAAGTCCTTCAAAGAAGTACAGTAAGTCATGAAAACCTAGCATTGTGGATAGGTTCTTGGTAACTGCAAATCTGAGCAAAACGATGTAAAACAAACCAACAAGAAACAGCAGGTTCTCGAATAACATCACTTCATGTTGTACTGTTAGAACACTGATGAGAAAAAGAAATGGTTTTGTTATACACCTTTTCACTTTAAGTGAGTTTTGGCCAGGTGCAGTGGCTCACACCTGTAATCCCAACACTTTGGGAAGCCAACGTAGGAGGACCGCAGGAGGCCAGGCATCAGAGACCAGCCCAGGCAGCATGGTGAGACCCTGTCTCCAAAAAATAAAATAAAATAAAATAAATAAATAAAGTCACAGTTTCCAAGAACCTAATGATGATGTTAAGTAAGGACTTACTGTACCTAGTGATACAAGGAGTAACCAGGAGACAGGGATGAGGTACGGGGTACCTTTAGAATTCTGCCTACCACACGTCTTCTGATGTTTAGTTTCTGTTGTCACTCCTTCTCCATTACTCTCAAAAGTGGTATTCTCAAAGTTACAGTATGTTCTTTCATCTACTTTCTCTTCTAGAATTTAGCTACTCATAAAAATGTGTAAGAAGAGTGACCATGGTATTTCATTTGCATCTTCTACTAAAGTAGTTCCACTAAGCAAATGGGTTTGGAAACAATTCACAAACCTATTAACATATTAATAAAATGATGTGGAGATTTTGCCTATATAAGTTTTCACCCCGTAAATCAATGAGGACACTAAAACAGTCTATTAGAGGCTTTAGGTAAAATGTAAAGTAGGCTTCTATCACCATGATCTCTACAGTATTTCATTTTAAAAACCACTTACATTGAATCCCTTGGCTGGTAAAAAAAATTCTTATTACAATACATATACTTATGTTAAGCAGCTTGTTCTTTTTCAGCTGGGTAAGATATCCTAATGGCTTGTGACTATTAAACAAAGTCTATTTATGACATCAAAAACAAAAACCAGTAAACAGCTTAGCATCAAAAAGTTTATTACAACTGTTTTTAAAGTCAGCTAGGATCTTGACAAATACTATGGTTAAGTCTAGCAAGTTTCTAATTTCTGAGATACAAAAGACAATAAATACAGATTAAAATTCAGCCTACAAACAAGATTCTACATCTAATTACTGGTACTGTAGCTCAGTTTCAATGTTTCAAACATATGTATAATTCTTAAGATGCTACAAGAACTCATATAATAAAGTTACTGTTCACTGACGACCAACTAACAGTTCTTCAATGACAATATACAAGTGTGCAGTGCCTTCGAGCCTTCAGGTGAGCCCCGCAACGGCCTGCTGGTGCCTGGTACAGAGACGGCGATGTGATGGCACTGGTCCTTTCTGGCACGAGGACTGGTTTAGGAGCAGGTGCTGAAAACACTCACTAAACAGGACAGAGAGCTGATTTCCCAACTGCCCAATAAATGGTCCTATTTACTGGACAGGATTCTTGTAGAAAACAGGATTGTCGCTGTATACTTCTCTGAGTGCTACACGGGACACCTTTGCCCCAACACGGTATGGCCTGCTGATGTAGATGCTTTATTTCATCATGCTAAATGTCCTCTAAGGGTAAATTCTTCAATCCTTCATTTTCTTCTAGAGACATTCTTCATCGCTTTCAAGCTACATTGTCATTAAAATAAGTCTTGTGAAATTTTTGCCAAAAATAATCGTATTACTTCTTCTTAAAAACAGAGATTAATTCTTCATTGACTAAAATTCTGTGTGAAGTTTCAGGCCAAGCTCCTTTGTCTTGGTTTAATTCTTGGGTATAGCTGCAAGAGAGTTTAAAAAAATATTTACATAATATAACAGATGTGTGGGAATATAACAAAATTTCAAGAAATAATGAGGTTAGGGGACAGATGTCACGGGAAGGAAATCAAAGTGAGAAAAGCACTCTTTGTGGTGTGTGTGACACCTAGAGCTTTACGTTTAGCAACGTACTCATCAGCTAGACTGCACAGGACGTTCAAAGATCACAAGAGTCCGTCAACTGTGACAACTCTACAAAGCAGCAATATAAAAACCCATGACAGTTCTGGGTATTAACTCAATCTGCACAGCTTGTTGAGCTGTAAATCGGCTCTAACAAGGAAGGTAAACTGCTGTATGCTCTATGCTCCAGCTTCTATTAGGAAGGAAGAAAGAGACTGAATTCTTTTACCTTTATTCACAATGGACATGACGTTGTGTCATGGGACTTCAGACTGTCGGAAATGAAATGCCACAGATTGGCCAGGCGTGGTGGCTCAAGCCTGTAATCCCAGCACTTTGGGAGGCCGAGACGGGCGGATCACGAGGTCAGGAGATCGAGACCATCCTGGCTAACACATGAAACCCCATCTCTACTAAAAGATACAAAAAAAAAACTAGGCAGGCGAGGTGGTGGGCGCCTGTAGTCCCAGCTACACGGGAGGCTGAGCCAGGAGAATGGCGTGAACCCGAGAGGCAGAGCTTGCAGTGAGCTGAGATCCGGCTACTGCACTCCAGCCTGGGCGACAGAGCGAGACTCTGTCTCAAAAAAAAAAAAAAAAAAAAAGAAATACCACAGATTAAAAGTCTACAAATTGAAGGAAGATTGGGTGGAGTTTTTTGCTTTAGAATTCTGTGGTTTTGTGTTTCCACAAGAGCTGTAAAGGTGAGTCCTAGTGAAGGTTGCAAGGCCTCTAGGCCTGAGCCAGAACCAAGTCAAACTGGTAAATTCAACTGACACACCAAACAAAAGCAGCCCCTCTTGACAAAAGAGGAGGAAAAAAAAGGTTTACTCGAAGAAAGTAGAATCATAGGCTTTAATTACATCCCAATTAAAAATTTTTTAAATAATAAATAAATAATTTTAAAAAGAAAAAGAGTCAGACTTCCAGTCAAAACTGAAACACTAACTGGTAGATCCATGTTACAGAAACTATTATTTTTCTATCTGAAAAAAAGACATTTAGCTAATACAATTTTCTAGACTTCTATCTGAGCCCTGACAACATATATGCACTTTCCTTTAAAAAAAAAAAAGAAAAAATCAGGAAAACAAACCAAAAAAGTTGTGTAGAGGATACTTCTAACAAGAAAAGATTTTCAAAGTACTAAGAAAATCTAAATTTAGGACTAAAATGAAAATCTTCAGTCCAGTCTGGTAATTTCAGAATCTTCTAAGCACCACACACACGAGACAGAACTCAGTCTTTGAACCACTGCTTCCCATGTCATTAACCACAGGACCTCTTTGTTAGAAAATTTAAATAATTCAAAAGATCTATTGTACAACTTGGTGACTGTAATTAATAATGTATTATATACTTGAAAATCACTAAGAAAATAGATGTTCTCACCAAAAAAAGGTGACCATGTGAGATGATGCATGTATTATTTAGCTCAATTTAGCCATTCTACAAGTATACATATTTCAAATTGTTATACACCATAAATATATACAATTTTTGCCAATTAAAAAAAAGAAAAGACTCAAGTAAGCAACTAGTTCTAAGAAGGTAAAGTCTTTCCCAGACAAGAAACTATACAAAACAAAAGGTCTTATTTACTGTTGATGTTTATCAGAGAAGGAAAGTGGCTGCAGGCAAGAGACTGTACATCTCTAGTGCTAGGGACTCTGGAGAAGCAACTGAGGGTGCTCAAAAGACAACAACCTTTATATTTCTACTTTCCTCTGGTAATCTGAAAGCTTTTTTTTTAAGACAGGGTCCACTCCGTCACCCAGGCTGGAGTGCAGTGGCAGGATCTCGGCTCACCATAACCTCTGCCTCCCAGGCTCAACCGATTTTCCTGCCTCAACCTCCCGAGTAGCTGGGATTACAGTATTTTTAGTAGAGACAGGGTTTTACCATGTTGGCCAGGCTGGTCTCAAACTCCTGACCTCAAGTGATCCTCCTGCCTCGGCCTCCCAAAGTGCTGGGATTACAGGCGTGAGCCACTATGCCTGACCCCTGAAGGCTTTTTTTAAGGGCTCCATAGCCTAATTTTATTTGTTTTTCACTTTCATTATTCTTTAAAGTTACATTATGATCACCCAAATGAATACTGTCTAATCATCTATTCAAAACTTATTATGAAATGTTTATTTCATAATAAATTTTGCTGTCAGGACAGCAGCAGTCAAGGTATATAAGTAATTTACACTGCACGTTAGACAAACAACAATGGGGAAGGGAGAGTCAGGGAGAGATGCTGGTCAGAATCCAGGCAGTCAGGTTTCAACACTGAAGTCATTTCAAGGAATCCCATTGAAAGTAATGCCTAGGCAGGGGGTCACTCGCAGACAGAATCCTGTTCATAGCCTAGATGCCACAGTAAAAGCTCCATGTGGGTGGAGGCCATGTCTGTCCGACACTTGATGAAAAGACCAAGAATAGCATCTACCATTTGCTCTCTATTAGACCTCTGAGTTACCCTCACACCAATCTTAGGAGGCAGGATTCTCCAGCCCTCCCCACATTCCTTCTGCAGTCTGGATACCCAGATAGCAGGTGCAGCAGATGGAGTTGAAGCAATGTGGAGGCCAGTGCCCACAACCTATACACCATCTTCTGTGTATCACAACTGGCTCTTCCTTTCCTCAACCCTTTCCTTACTTCCTCACCAAGAGCAGATTGTGCAAGCACTTTAAACTTTTATCTCAATCTCTCAATTACCCTGATCATTTCTCTCACTCTTTCATACACTCTTCACGCCCCCTGCACACACAAAACCGCTATAAGAGAACAGCTGAATCTACAAAGAGCTTAATGCAAAGCCCTGGAATCTCTTATTCTCGCTTTCTCTCCTCTGTCTGACCATATGCCAGCTTTCCCCTGAAAATACTCCAGGAGAATCTTTACATGATGACAGCAGTCCCATTGTACTACACTATAGAAGTGGTACATATGTGCTGGCATGACATTGTTTTCTCGTTTTTTATGAAATATAAATCAAATAGTAGAGAAAAACAAAGAATCTTATCCTTAATGCCCTGTTGAAGCTCTCTACCAGATTTGCAAATCCTGATTGAGACAGATTAAAAACTGATTTCAGATGTCACAGGCTCAATTCCAATCATATTATCCAGTTATCTTTAGTCTGTTCATAACTGTAGGGAGGACCCCTGACCTCCAGGCTGGCAAACATATGTTATTGATCATAATAAGAATCACTGAAAATGTGGCTTTAAGCCTAAGACTATCAAATGTTTAAATTCCATGTCTTATTAACAAAGGGCAGTTGGGTGTACTGTATCCGTAACATACAGCGGTTTTATAAGGCCCCTCTCTGGCACATAGGAAAACACCATAAGCGTCAGAATAACTTACTCCCAGCAAGTTGCGTGGAACATATCCCTCCTTATCATTAAGGCGCGCCCACCACCATTCGATTTCATCTTCATCCTCCCTGTGGATGATTGTCATGCAGTCTCCTTCTTTCATGGGCAGCTCATCATCATTCTGAGGTTCATAATCCCAAAGTGCATAAATGACTCCTTTATTCATTATGCCCATCTTCTCCTGAACTCCTAAAATCATGACAGTAAGATAAAGCACAGAATATACAACTCGGAGTACACCACTCCATAACTTTTAGCTATATGAAACAAAATGGGAAGAAACAGGCACAGGCTGGAATGTTAGTACTACATTAAATATACAATAAAATGTCCTGAGGTGGGGGGTAGAGTGCAATGGAAGGCAACAATGTATAGGGAACATACGAAGAACACATTAATATATGCTATCATCTCTAAAACAATCCTAAAACCTAGCACTTTATAAGCATCTCTTAAAGGAACTACTCAAAGTACAAAAACTTTTGCAAGCTTAGGAACTAAAAGAAGAATTCAAATCTAGGATATTAAAAAAGTGAACGATATGCCTGTCCAATTTCAGTCTAAGCCCAAATGTAATGACTAAGGAACTCTAGAAACATTACTTCATTCTTCACTCAAAATTCAGAGCAGACAGAGAAAAAAACAGAGGCACAATGGTCTCTACGAATTTCCAAATGGGGAAAGACAGAAGAAAAAAATATATATAGAATACGTTAGAATGCAAAAATATGGCATTTTAGACAGGATCAAAGTCTTCACATAATCAACCTTAATATAGTAAGAATCAGAATTCTAAAAGATGTTGAAATCCACAAACTAGGAAGGGAAAAATCCTCAGAAGTCCACCTTTCAACAGATTTGCAACTTAACTACACATTTAAGTTTTGCCTTTCTTCACTTATACCTTCCTATCCTAAAGGGCAATGCTAGTAAGAAATAACAATCATCAACTGGCAGGCAATAGGAAAAAAGCAGAGAAGAAGGAAAATAATTAAGGTAATAAAGTTCTCCACAATTCAGAATTATTATTTTCACTTTTATAATTTTTAAAAAACCAGGAAAATACTTGCTAGCTTTTGAATAGTTAGCTTTTTCAGCTTATGCGAGCACTAAACTATTGATTATGAAATTATTCCTATATCAACTAATGATATAGCACACAGTATATTTCTCTCTCTGGGAAAAACTGAAACAAGAAATTGTTCTTTTCTAAAAGAAGGCTCTGCCAATCTAAAGAGACAATTTCCAACTTTTCTTGTTTAAAGATGACATGCAAAGCATGACAGACTCACATGGCAATCAAACTTTATATAACTATAACTTCACAAAGTTTTTAAAATGGCCACAGTGTCTGAGATGGGAATGAAGAAAGACGGAGGAGATTCTGGATATTTTAGTATACTCAAAATAACAGCTCAAGTCCCAATTTGCAATAAATTAGGGACCAGGGTCTTGCCCAGGATGGTCCAGAACTCCTGGGCTCAGGAGATCCTCCCACTTCAGCCTCCCAAAGTGCTGGGATTACAGGCTTGAGCCACTGCACCCCGCCTCCAATAAGTCATTAGGAATGGAGAAAAATTCTCATTACTTTGCTATTTATCAGATTAAGAGTTGTAAATTACTTTGTAAAAAATTTTTTGAGGGGAGTAAAAACATGCTCAATGTTACCAGTAACTTGGGAAATGCAAACTAAAGCTACAACAAGGTATCATTCCAAATCCCCCAACAGTTAAAGAGAACGTGGAGTAAAAAGAACCCTCTGCTAGATAGATGTGTATCACTGTGACCTGCCAAGTCCACTTGTAGATAAACACCAGAAGACAAGTACCAAAATGTTCACAAGGATGTTTATAGTGGAAGGAAAGGAAGGAGGGAGGGAAGGAGGGAAATAGCACACACGTCCTTCGAAAGTAGAATAAAAAGATAAATTGTACAGTGAAAATAAACTATAGCTACAGGCAACATGAGTGAATCTCAAAAACAGTGATGAATGAGAAAAGCAGGCCACAGAATCACCAGTATGATTTTATACAAAGGGCAAAAACAAGCAAAACTGAAAATATTAGTTATAGGATTCATATACAAATGATGCAATTATTTTATACAACAAGCAGTGTTAAACGTGAAAGCAGTGGTCACTACAGACGTGAGAAGGGGCCACATCAGGGAGGGGAGTCCAAACGATGTCAGAGATAGTGGTTATGTTCTGCTTCCTAAGTTGGGTACATAGTTACTCACTGTGTGTAATCTATTATCATTACTTAAACAGCACATCCTGGTATCTATGATATACTTCATAAATTTTAAGAATCTGACCAAATATCTCTAATGTTTAAAAAAACATACTCCATATCTAAATATAGGTCAAGATGGTCAATAAATTTAATACAGCAAAATATATATTAACACATTATGTGTGTGTGTGTGTGTGTGTGTGTGTGTGTGTGTGGTGTGTGTGTGTGTGTATATATATATATATTTTTTTTTTTTTTTTTTTCTTTTTTCCCTGAGATGGAGTCTCGCTCTGTCGCTCAGGCTGGAGTGCAGTGGCACAATCTCAGCTCCCTGCAAGTTCCTCCTCGTGGGTTCACGCCATTCTCCTGTTTAGCCTCCAGAGTAGCTGGGACTACAGGCACCTGCCACCATGCCCAGCTAATTTTTTGTATTTTTAGTAGAGACGGGGTTTCACCGTGTTAGCCAGGATGGTCTCAATCTCCTGACCTCGTGATCTGCCCACCTCAGCCTCCCAAAGTGCTGGGATTACAGGACTGAGCCATCGCGCCCGGCTTTTTTTTTTTTTGGAGACAAAGTTTCACTCTTGTTGCCCAGGCTAGAGTGCAATGGTATGGTCTCAGCTCACTGCAACCTTGGCCTCCGGGATCAAACAGTTCTCCTGCCTCTGCCTCCTAAGTAGCTGGGATTACAGGTGCCCGCCACCACAGCTGGCTAATTTTTGTATTTTTAGTACAGACGGGGTTTCACCATGTTGGCCAGGCTGGTCCCTCAAACTTTTGACCTCAAGAGATCCACCTGCCTCAGCCTCACAAAGAGATGGGATTACAGGCATGAGCCACTGCACCCGGCCAACACATTAACGCCCATAACTTCAGCACATTGGAAGGCCAAGGTGGGAGGATTGCTTGAGCCTAGGAGTTTAGGGCTGTAGGGAGCTATGGTCACACCACTGCATTCCAACCTGAGTAACAGAGCGAGACTGTCTCAAAAACAAAATATATATATATATATATATAAATTTTTAAATATGTTACTATATCAAAATATTCTATGGTCCAGAGTTCAAAACAAAACATAAAAGGCTGGGCATGTGGCTCACACCTGTAATCTCAGCTCTGGGAGGCTGAGACAAGAGGATTCTGTGAGGCCAGGAGCTTGAGACTAGCCTGGGCAACAGAGTGAGGCCCCATCTCCAAAAGAAATTTAAAAGGTCAGGCATGGTGACTTACACCTGTAATGCCAGCACTTTGGGAGGCCAAGACAGGCAGATTGCCTAAGCTCAAGAGTTTGAGACCAGCCTGGACAACATGGCAAAACCCCATCTCTACTAAAAATACAAAAACTAGCTGGGTGTGGTGGTGCACAACTGTAGTCCCAGTTACTTGGGAGGCTGAGGTGGAAGGATCACCTGAGCCCTGGAAGTTGAGGTTGCAATGAGCTGTGATTGCACCACTGTACTCCAACCTGGGTGACACAGCAAGACCCTACCTCAAAAATAAATAATAATAAAATAAAAAATCAGCCAGATGTGGTGGCAGATGCCTGTGGTCCCAGCTATTTGAAAGGCTGAGGCAGAAGGATCACCTAAGCCTGGGAGTTTGGGGCTGCACATGACCATGCTGCTGCACTCCAGTCTGGGTGACAGAGTAAGACCTCGCCTCTAAAAAAATAAAATAAAATAATCACAAATATCAACAATAAAAACTACCAGCTGAGAGAGATGAAGAAGGGAATTTGAGGTTTGTGGTTCTCTGACTAGGGCCTGAAAAAAGGCCTAGAGACAGAGGGAAAAGTGTTCAGCACAGAGGGCAGAGGCGTCTGTTTTACCCTTAGGGGTCTTCCAATCAACTGGGAAAGGAGTTAACTGAAAACTTGAGCAGTATGGAGTTCTGGGACCTCCTCATTTGTCTCTGTCTTTCCTCCTTCTTTAATTCCTCTTAAGCCCAACTAAAGAGGAAAATTTACCTCAACTTCTAAGCCTTGTAAACAAAAAAAATTTTCCTTGTAAATACAAATGCCAATCAACATATATCCATCTAAAACTTCAAGTCCATTTTCCTCTAGGTACAGATCTGATGGTAGCAATCAGAACCATAAACTCAAAATCAAAAAAACAAAAGAGAAAAAAAATAAAAGACAGCTCCAAAATATATGTTGCCTTTATTTCACTGTATGACAAGTTTGATTTTTAGGAAACCTTGGACCATTTGGGTTCTTAAACTGATCCTGCACTTCTCTTGCTCATGTTGTTTGGAGAGGGGGGTCTGTTTACTTATTTGCAAGGATACACCATCAATCTATAAGTACTAAAGCCTTAATAGAGGGTCTTTTGATGGTAGAGTCATTAACACCACTAGGTCAGATGCTGCAGCACTGTCTTTTGTAGTTGAAGAAGTCCCTGACAATAGCTGTTTCTAAGCATACAAACAGAAGTTGTATTATCTGTGACCAAGGCTGTTGTATTTTCAAGGTCCAAGACTGTGGATAATACAAGATTTTTTCCAAACAAACATACTTATTGAATTACACCCTGGAGATATGAATAAATGAATGCAGTAATCAATACATTTAGTTCTACTTGTCACATACCATAAAGAAACTGGGAGCACTGAGTGTAGCCTTCCTCCATTTCCTCGCACTTATCTGCAGCAGTCTGCATGTCACTGTAGGTCATGGCAAACACAGCGGCTCCTGATTCCACCAAAAACTTACACACTTGGACGTTGTTACATGAGGCAGCACAATGTAACGGAGTCCTGCGAAGCAAGACACAAGGGCTAGAACTGTTTTCCTAAACTGAATGACACCTGCTGTGATAAGATATCTGGAAAGAAAGTTGTTGGGTCTTTCATCTACCAATCTTTCTTCTGAAAACCTCTTAAACAGTTTTTTAAAAACCAGTTCAACATAGATTATTGAACCCATCAAAGAATTACAGCCACAAATGAAAATTTCAGAGAGTCATGGACCACACTAGGGCTGGGAGCTTGGCAAAGGGTGAGAAGAATCAAGGATGTGGATAAACAGAAATGAAATCTGTATAAAAATTTAAGAAAAACAATATTTAAATGGATTTAGTTCTATGTTCTGGAGCACCCAGCCTAATTCTTTCTGTCAGACTAGAAGGTCTAACAGTCCTTAAGTTATTTAAGTTACACACCTTCACTCAAAACACTGGCCTTTAAATATATCTATTTATTGTTACCAATTTTGAAGGAATTAAGCTGCATATATGAACTACTTTTATATTTGTTAAATCCCAAGTTAAAATAAATTTTAATTGAAAAAATTTGTCAAATCAATTGAGACCAGAAAAGTGACTGTAAAATACACACATTTCAATCTACTATAGGTAACTGGTCAGCAGCAATTTATTAATACCATTAAAAGAACCTTCTCCAGCATCTCAAATGTTTTATAACATTATAAACGACCCTAGACTAATAGTAAAGGTATAACAAGAGCCAGTACCACTGCCCAAACTCAGAAGGTGAGTTTGAAACTGTTAATCAGGCTCTGAAGTACATAAGATTTAGTTTCTCTACTGTTTCCTCTCCTCTTTATTCTCCCTGGGTATACAGACTTGAAAAAAAAAAAAAATAGACCAGGCGCAGTGGCTCCCAGTACTCTGGGAGGCCGAGGCAGGCAGATTACCTGAGGTCAGGAGTTTGAAACCAGCCTGGCCAACATGGTAAAACCCCAACTCTACTAAAAATACAAGAATTAGCCGGGCGTGGTGGTACACACCTGTAATCCCAGCTACTGGGGAGGCTGAGGCATGAGAATCACCTGAACAGGAGGCGGAGGTTGCAGTGAGCCAAGATCATGCCAGTGCACTCCAGGGTGACACAGCAAGAGTCCGTCTCAAAGAAAAACTTATTTTTTTTTTTTTTCTTTTTTGGCCAGGCACAGTCACTCACTCCTGTAATCCTGGCACTCTGAAAGGCCAAGGAGGGCGGATCACTTGAGTTCAAGGGTTCAAGACCAGCCTGGGCAACACAGCAAAATCCCATCTCTACTAAAAATACAAAAAAATAGCCAGGTGTGGTGGCACACACCTGTGGTCCTAGCTACTTGGGAGGCTGTGATGGGAGAATTGCTTCAGCCCACTTCAGCCCAGAGGGCAGAAGTTACAGTGAGCCAAGATGATGCCACTGTACTCTGGCCTGGGGGACAGAACAAGACCCTGACTCAAAAAAACAAAAAAAGAAAGAAAAAAATTTTTTTAAATTCCCCATTCCAGATTTTTTTTTTTTTTTTTTTAGGGTCTTGCTCTGTCACCCAGACTGGAGTACAGTGATGCAATTTCGGCTCAATGCAGTCTTGACCTCCAGGCTCCAGAAATCTTCCCACCTCAGCCTCTCCAATAGCTGGGACTATAGGCACACACCAGCACACCTAGCTAATTTTTAAAAATTTTTTGTAGAGACAGGGTCTCTCTATGTTGCCCAGGCTGATCTCAAACTCCTGGGCTCAAGTGATCTTCCGCTTCAGCATCCCAAAGTGCTGGGATTACAGGTATTAGACACCATGCCTGGCCAGAACACTATTACTAATAGTTTGGCAAATATTACTATAGATTGTTTCATTGCATGTTCTTTAATAATGAAAAATTATATACAATATAAACACCCAACGTTAGGAAAACAAGGGCATTATGACACAGTAAGAATTTGTTTTGTTTATGCTATAATGTTAAACTAAAAATATAGGCTTTAACATTACATATGTTAGGAGCTTAACTACATTTGTGAAAAGCATATGAAAAAGAGCTTGGGCCAAGTACGGTGGCTCATACCTATAAACCCAACACTTTGAAAGGCTGGGGCAGGAGGATAACTTGAGTCCAGGAGTTCGAGACCAACCTGGGCAACATAGTAAGACCTTGTCTCTACAAAAATAAAAATAAAAATAAAAATAACTTTTTATTTTTAAAAAGACCCTGAAGAAAATATATTAAAATATGAATGGTGTTTACCTGCACACTGTGGGGATACAGATGGATTGTTTTCCTCTTATTTTTATTTTGCATGTTTTCCACAGTGGACTCACATTAAAATATAAATGTTTAAAAATTATAACTAAAGTGCTTCTCCAAGCATTAAAACAAAAATTGGAAAACAATCTCAATGTCTAATGAAAGGGAGACTGTCACAATGAGTATGTAGTCATGTGATAGAGTAATATGAAGCTAACAGAGATGTATGTATGTGTGCATGCAATTTATATATGCATACATGAGAGTTTTATATCGTCTAACTATTTTCCATATTATGAGAAAAACAAGTTGTGAAACTAAAATATTGGAGTAAATATAGTGTGATTACAACTTTTTTAAATCCTATAAAGAAAAAAGTAAATTGTATTCTTCCACAAAAGTAACACATTATAACTTAAAACTTTTTTAAAATAAAATACAAAATTTGCTATCTATTCTGCTAGTTTTGGGGGTGACAGGATCTTATTAGGACGTTTATTGTTATTATTTAATATTGACTAACATTTCTCCTATCCTGCAAACAATACTCATCACTTGTAGTACTGCTTGTGTTTTACGTACACCCTGGTTCCATGACAAACAGATTCCATGGTCAAATATATTTGGGATATGTTGCAAGTTATAATCCCCTCTTGGAGATATAGAATGGACATTAATATACTGAAGACTGTGAACCATTTCAGGGGCTTGGGGATACCTTGCCTAAATCAGCACTTCTCTCTTAAGCTTTGCTTAATGATGCTAATTAACTGCGTACTACTTTGTTACACTTATTTTTATCATCAACTACTAAACTTGTTAAAACTCTACCTACTTCCAGGATGGGAATGAGATGACTGTTACATGAACACATGTTAATTCCTCAAAAATAGATACCACATTTCTCTAGCTAGATTACAAGCTCAAGGACATACACTGACATACTTCTTTGTCTTCCAACAGCACTATGACACTGCTTATAAACCGATTCCCACAACTGAAGTCTGACTGGAGTTTAAAAGAAAATCTTACCATCCATCACTATCAGCAGCATTTACATTTACACCAAACTGTACCAGGAACTTCACGATTTCTGTGTGGCCTGCACACACAGCATTGTGAAGAGCCGTGATGCCTTCATCATTGGGCAGGCTTGGGTCATCAACCTGTATCAATAAGAAGGGTGAACATAACTCTAGTTTCTTGTCACCTGAACTGTCACTACTAACTGGTTACTTTAGGGTCAAGAGGACAGAAACAGACTCTTGTGACACTTTTAAAAATCATAATTAAAACCTAAAGCAGCCAAGAAAACTATACCAAGAACAATTCTAGAAATAAGACAGACAGAATAACCACATTAAGTAGGCAGTCACTATAAAAAGTTTTTTTTTTTTTAAAAAAAGTAGCACGAGAAACTATATCTTATAGTCATTTTTGTTTATTTATCCTCCCAACTTCTCACCACAAATTAGTTTCTAAGTAGAAGCTGCATTTGCTATGGAAAGAAAAAAAAATTTTTTTTAAGTCAACTAAAAATATTTTAAATAGTAGGCTTCTAAAAGTAGAGACCGCATCTCTAACCTAATACAGTATAGTACAAATCCATACACGAACAATTTCCAAAGGGGAGTCATGATCTCTCTTAAGAAAGAAAAGTACTCTAGAGGACTCCAAGTGAAAACTGAACTTCCAAATGATGACAATTCGATAGCATAGAATTTAAAATAGCATAGCCTATTCTAAAGCATGCCCAAGAGTTCCTGAACACAACCCCACAATGCCTAAAAGGAAAACAATTTTAAAATACAATTTCTCTACAGTAGTTTTCTAATTAGAGCTTTAAAACAAAATACAAGGTCATATTTAGAAATTTATAATTATAATCATACCTCATAAATAATTCTCTGTACAAGGTCAAATTCTCCCTCCAAAGACGAATCTAGCAGTAAAGCAAGGGGATTGAATTTCACCCTCATTCCATGAGCAATACGCTCTGAGCCGGTTTTACGCAAGTTTGTCCTTTTACCCTGTAAAGAAAATGGGTGGAAAATTTAGGATCCTGGTCTAAGCAAGAGAACAACATCAACAAATGGGAAGGAATGACTTCTCAGCTACGTTAGTGAGAGGAACTTTAACAACATAGATTTGGCACATTTTATTGAAGTATAACATTATTCAGAAACGTATACAAAACTAATATGCAGCGTAATGAATTTTCACAAAGTAAACAAACACCATGAAGCAAAGTTGGAGGAACATAACTTTAAAAAAACTAACGTAATTACATTTGGGTAATACGTTATAGTATAAATTAAACTAAGAGTATAATTAGAAGTGGCAAATAGGCCAGCTTTCTGTCAAGTATCAGAATTAGCCAAGACTGGTCTTTAGATTGCCTACCTAATATAGTATAGCAAACTCCACTCTCTTCAAGTGGGCAACAGCGCAGTTCAGAACTACAACAGCTAACCTATATTAAGTGATTATTCATTAACCCTCACAAAAACCCTATGATCCCTAGTTTACAGATAAGGAAACCAAGGCACACAGCTAGTAAATGGCAGAGCTGGGACACAAATCCAGGTAAGTTGGCTTCTTTAAAGTCTGCCATCTTAACCATTTCACACCAGAATGCCTCCTCAGAGGAAAGCATATAATTAAGGTAAATAATACAGATTGTTAGTCTGTCTTAGGTATAACAAGAAGAAATCCTATCACCTTAAACTTTTAATGAATCAGGCTTAAAAAAAAAAAGGCAAAATTTTAAAGACTAGATCCAACATCTTATAAAACAGGTTTCTTAAACACACCCAACAAAGTAGAGACATTTACTGTCGTGAACTGTGACACATGTACTCCACATGCTTCTTTCATTTTATCTCAGATGTGGAAAATTGCCAAGTTTTAAAAAACATTAAGTGACAATATACTTCACAATGTGCAATGGCTAAAATGTTGTTCTTTGAATGCTGACTGTGGTTAATATAAATCATAAGCAGTACAGTATAACGACACTTGCCAATCCCACTGTTAAAGAATGTACGAGATAGTTGCTTCTACTTTACTTAAAACGAGAAGAAAAAAGTAAGACACTTTATTAGGAAAAGAACAGCAGAATCTTAATTAAAAAGAAAGTATGATATTTTTACCAATTCTATTTCTCCTTTTTTCTCCTGGAAAATGTGGATTATTTTGACATAGCAACAAAAAGGCCAGAAAATAACAAATGGCTGTAACGTGGATTAGTTTTGGTCAATGTGGCATAAAACTTCCTTCTTTTCTTATGTTTAAAACTCAAAGAGAATCAAGCCTTAGAACTTAGGAGCCACAGAGTTGTTTAAAAACTGTTAACCTCTATTTTAAAACTTTTTTTTCTAGCTTCAAATGTTTAGTACATAAAAGTTTTAAGCAAACATTTACTGTAGCCAATTGCTAAAAATAACTCTGGACAATCATTATCTTTGAATACTATCATATCTAAAAGATAACAAGGAATCAAATGCAAAGTACATTTACAAAAAATTCTTTTAACGCTATTTTGCTTTTGACCAGGTTTTAAACTCATAGTTCAGCATTCTACTTCCTTTCGTGCTTACTGAAGCAAAGTGGCTTCAAATTAAACTATGAAAAAGCATACTTCATTCAGACATTCTGGGATTTTTATTTTCTGTCACCTATTTCAAAGTGAGAGAACTGATGCTTAAATTTCAAACAAAAGCTTACCATTTGGAAGGAGTGTGGAAGGTGCACCCAAGTCAAAACATACAAAATTTTAGAATAACTTTCGTATGTTAAAGTACAAAAAAATCTTAGGGATCACCAAGTTCACCAGAGATTTTCAGACTTTGTTGAAGGGGAAGAAGAGGCTGAAGAGGGGCCCCTCAGCCCAGTTACCCCTCCCTGCCCTCACTTCATCCAGAACTCTTCCAATTTTACCACTGCTGTAAGTTTGAGGTTTCACCTAACATTTCATTTTTTTAAAATTTCACCGCTAGAAAATTTTGAAAAAGATTGACATCACCAATGAGAGAAGTTACACCATCTGCCTGATTTCACACAGCCAAGCTAGTAACCAAAGTTTCAAACCCAGGTCTTTTGAGTCCCGGTCGAGTGCTGCTTCCCTAATATGTGACATCAGCTAGAGAAGAAACAGCAAATGCAGTGTTTATAGGGGTAAGAACAAAACTCTGTTTCCTTCACAAATAAATGGGTTCTCTCTAAAACAGAAAAACGTTCTTTATATTGAATAAATTGCATTATGAAAACATTTATAAGATCCACTCTGTGCCAAGGGAATCGTAAAATAAAAATGCAAACTGGGAAGAAGAATGTGACCACCAAGAAGACCATAACCAAGTAAACGACTCCAGAAAAGGCCATGAGATAGCACACTACTTACAGGAGGCAGAGAGACCTGCCCGGTGATTTCAGGCGGGCGCATGCTCACTGCGTCTTCTCCTGGCCCTTCAGGCTCCCCGGATGGGTATGGTGGGGGTGGGTATGGAGGGTACTCCTCTAGATACACATCAAGCAGATGGGGGGCCTCTGGATTTGGTTCTTCCAGGTTTTTCTGGAGATTTGGGCTGTTGTCTGGGACTCCCTCAGGCTCATAATCAAGGCCAGGAGAAGGAACTGGCATGTCACTGTTCTCTGTGCTGGCACTCCCCACATCCTCTGGGGACAATGACTCAGGAACCAGAGAGACCACCTCCTTCTCGGGCTCCACATGTAAATATGGATTCTGGATTTCTACCGGGCTTTCTGAGCTGGCAGTCACAGAAGCTGACTTGGATGGGTATGATGGGACAGAGATGGTCTCCATGGCCGCTATGGTGGTCCTCTGATACAAAAGCTTCTGAATATTTGGCCCGTTAGGACCCTCTGGCTCTGTAATAGAACTACGTTTCTTTAGTGGCCTTGGTGCATTAGACAATTTCTTTCGTAGGGCTTCTAGGTCAGCATCACTCTGGTTTCGGTACGGATTAGATAAGAAAGGCAGTAATTTAGTTGGGCTGAGTGGCCGAGGAATTCTTTCGTTTTCATGGTTCTCCTGAACTGAAGAAACAGGCTCTGTTTCAGGTTCTGGACTGCCAGGCTTGCCCTGGCTATTGGAATAAATGTTCTCTGGGTGCTGCTGTTGATTCTGGGCAGCAGCAATTACAGGCTTACCATATACTAATTGGAAAAGGAAAAAAAAAAGCCCTGATTAGCATTAATTAAACAAAACTGGCAAGAAACAGAAACAGCTAACAATAACTAAAGCCTCTTTTAATTTCATAGTTGTTACTACACAATCCCCTTCAAATATAATTAATTTTTAAAAATAACAAATTACAAAGCAGGGAACCCATCTTTGCATAATAAACTTATTACAGAATCAAAACCCCCACTGAGTGTAACATGCACCATACCTCATGAAACAATAAGAAAATGTTGCCAATTTTAAGAAATCACTGTCTGTGGCCGGGAGTGGAGGCTCAGGCCTGTAATCCCAGCACTTTGGGAGGCCGAGGCGGGAGGATCACGAGGTCGGGAGATCCAGACCATCGTGGCTAACACGGTGAAACCCTGTCTCTACTAAAAATACAAAAAATTAGCCAGGCGCAGTGGCAAGCACCTGTAGTCCCAGTTACTTAGGAGACTGAGGCAGGAGAATGGCACGAACCCGGGAGCTGGAACTTGCAGTGAGCTGAGATCGCGCCACTGCAGTCCAGCCTGGGCAACAGAGCAAGACTCTGTCTCCAAAAAAAATCACTGACTGTAGCATCCAAATTTAAAATAACAAAATGTGAAAAACATTTAGAACCAATGAATACAGATAATCCTCTTATGTGTCCAGATTAAAACGAAACATCTTTCACTTTTTAAAGTGAGAACTTCTATTTGGCTTATAAAATTATTAAGAACCACTTATAGTTACCAAAGATATTCCCTGTTAACATTCTGATTATATTAAAATTATCTACTTCCCAAATTATTCCATTTTCACCAAAGACCCATGAAAAGAGTAAGAGGTAGCATATATACTGATTCTTTGCTGTCTAATTTCAATTATGGCATCTTAGGTCACAATTACATTGTTATTTCATGACTACAAAGCTATTTTCATTCAATTAAAACATTGTCAGTTTTATTCTAGTCCTATGAAGTAATAATTTAGAAAGAACCCAACAAATGTCCAAACTGTGTATGTTTAATACGAACTAACCTTATGTTTTTACATTTAGCTAGTGGCTATGTCCTCATTACAATGACTCTAAAACACAGTAGAGAATACATGCATGTTTTCTTTTTTTTTAGACGGAATTTCGCTCTTGTTGCCCAGGCTGGAGTGCAATGGCACCATCTCGGCTCACTGCAACCTCCACCTCCCAGGTTCAAACGATTCTCCTGCCTCAACCTCCTGAGTAGCTGGGATTACAGGTATGTGCCACCATGCCCAGCTAATTTTTTGTATTTTTAGTAGAGACAGGGTTTCTCCATGTTGGTCAGGCTGGTCTCAAACTCCCAACCTCAGGAGACCTGCCCACCTTGGCCTCCCAAAGTGCTGGGATTACAGGAGTGAGCCACTGCGCCCGGTCACAGTAGAGAATATTTTTAATAATAATAATTATATATATAAAGACATATAGACACATAGACACACACACATATGTGTATGATGTGTGTGTATATATATCTACATATACATGTCTATGTATGTTTATATATGTGTATATACCTATACACACACACACATACATGTATATATACACACATACACACATGCACACGCAGGCACACACACAGACAGGGCAGTGGTCCAGTCCTCTGCCCCCCAGACTCCATGTGACAAGAACATCTGGTCAACCGACAGTGAAGACACACACCTTCCTTTTGCACTGTAATGACCCATGTATATCTGGTTCCCACTCACCAATAAGCCCCTCCAGACTTGAGACCACACTTTATTCATCTATTATCTTTCGTGCCTACTACTGTAGGAGCAGACATTTAGCAAGCACTCTTTTAAACTCCCAGTAAAGAACAGAAGCCACAGTTAAAAACCCTTAGCATCAGTCAAAATAGGGATTATTTTGCGGTCTGCTGAGAGATGGCAGCTCTGGTGTAGAACTTAAGCACGTCACCTACGAACGTGAACCTTACCACTTGAAAAGTGTGGCCCTCTGGTATGAGTCTTGGTCAACGCGCTCTGCACAGCCTGCTGGAAGTTTTTTCCTGGAGCCTGCTGCTGCGTATACATGGAATATATTGAACTTGCTGCCACGGTCTGGGGTTTTCTGAAGGGTGGAAGTAAGGTGTCTTTGGAAGGCTGGGGAGTAAAGGGCCGGACAGCAGCAGCAGGTGGACTTTCTTGCTTAGAACCTAGAGAAAGGGTCTGGTCTTGGCCAACTGAAGGTATGCTAGGAGACAGCAGCACTCTCGGCTGCTGCCCTGATGGTTTTGGTTTAGTTCCCATGGACGGAACAACTGTTGACAACTGCTGAGAACTTCCATCTGGCTTAACGTCTGAAGGTGGTTGATTAGTTTGTCCAAAATAAGGCAAATTAATCTGTTTTGGTTTTGTAGGAACAGGAGGTGGTACTTTAGTCACACTTTTATTTGCAGCCTATAACACACACATAAAAAGCCAGTTAAAATACTATATAACTGGGTACACAGGATGTTCTATATAACCTAATTTCACAAATGTAAGTATACAATATAAAAATAATAGCTCTGGCAGGGTGCAATGGCTCATGCCTGTAATACCAGCACTTTGGGAGGCCGAGGCAGGCGGATCACGAGGTCAGGAGTTCGAGACCAGCCTGGCCAATATGGTGAAACCCCATCTCTACTAAAAAAAAATACAAAAATCAGCCAGGTATAGTGGTGGGCGCCTGTAGTCCCAGCTACTCGGGAGGCTGAGGCAGAAGAATCACCTGAATCCAGGAGGTGGAGGTTGCAGTGAGCCGAGATTACGTCACTGCACTCCAGCCTGGGCGACAGAGTGAGACGTCATCTCAGAAAATAATATATATATATTAACTCATATTTTTAAATTGTTAATTAGTTTTTGTTTTTATATATATATTTCTTTTATTTATGTATAGACAGGGTCTCGTTTTGTTGCCCAGGGTGGTCTCGAACTCCTAGTCTCAAGTGATCCTCCTCCCACCTCAGCTTCCCAAAGTGCTGGGACTACAGGTGTGGGCCACCACGTCTGGCTGTTAACTAGTTTTAAATCTCTGTATTTACTCACATTTAATAATGAACTTCATAAATGCAATACAATCTCTCCCCTTTATGACTTCCACCTTGTTTCCACTTCCTATCTGGGCAATTTTAATACATTTAAGTGCCCACTTGAAAACTTTTGCTGTCATCTTTGATACTCAGATGGCATCAGTAATGGGAAACCATTCTTGTTCACTGGAATTTCATGCAACCTAGACAACTGTAATAAAACACACCTAACTTGGAGCACTCACACACAACCTGGTTAACAAGGATTAAGACTGCAACAGTTACAGAAAATTCACCACACAATCATTTTGCAATTTTGAAGAAATAACATACTTGAATAATACAAATACAGTGTTCTTTGATGCACTTATACTTTTTAGAGAATCACACGAAATATGACCCAAAATAAGCACGTCAGTCATTCTCCCACCAGGTGTGAGAGCACAAACAGACTCACGCAAGAGAAATTAAAATAACAGAATGCTAATGTATTTTCTAATCTCCTAGGTATATCCTGTTTCTTCTGCTCTCCCTCACATAATACTTTATCCCTTCTAAACACTACATTATAGAATTACTATTAAATTGTAAAACCCAGATATTTGTAGGTACCTGAGCATCCCGCAAGATATCTTCACTGCTCTGGTTCTTCCTCAGAGTACCAAAGGAAGGTGGGGCAGTGGACTGGTCTACTGCATCAAACATTGAGAACGGACGCACCTTCTTCTCTTTTTCCCTCAGTGGAACCTCTCCATCATCAACTAAAGACCAAAAAATCACAATGACATTCAAACTGTTTGGAATAAAATATCTCATTCACTCATAAATTTCTCTCTCCTAAATCTTCCTGAAAATCTGTGTCCACAAAGCACGTTCCTATTTTTTAATTAAATTAATAAAAGGATAACCCAAGCACTATAATGATCGCACCTGAGTTCTCCCGTTAAATTAAGGTGTTCTGGAAATAAATTAAATACTGTTAAATATTGTCCCTAGTGGTAACACACTAGAAAATGAACTATCAGCCGGGTGCAGTGGCTCACACCTGTAATCCGAGCACTTTGGGAAGTGGAAGCAGGTAGTTCACTTAAGCCCAGAAGTCCAGTCTGGGCAACATGGTGAAACCCCATCTCTACAAAAAATAGAGAAATTAGCCAGGCATGGTGCACGCACCTGTAGTACCAGCTACTAGGGAGGCTGAGGTAGGAGGATCACTTGAGCCCAGGAGGTGGAGGCTGCACCAGTGAGCCATGAGCATACCACTGCACTCCAGCCTGGGTGACAGAGTGAGACCCTGTCTTTAAAAAAAAACAAAACAAAAAGGATGGGACAGGACAGAAAAGGAAAGGACAAGGACAGGAAAGGACAAGGACAAGGACAGGAAAGAAAATGAACTATCTAAAAAGAATACACAGCACCTTTTAGATGACCAAAATTTAATGTCCAGGAGTAGCACAAATAAATTTCACCTTGATCCAGAGCATTCCCAGTGCTTTGAGGTGCAGAAGCAGAGGCTTGGCTCGGGAAAAGGTCTGCATTTGAAGGACTCCAATCAGGGCCAACTGGATGGATTTTAGAGCCTAAAATACAGAGAAGCAGCTACAAATAACTCACCATTCTAAAGATATTTTTAATGATTTTTACTACTAAGACTTTCAATCTCTAAAAACAGCTTTAAATTCCAGACTCACAACACCCCCAAAAAATTTACTTAGAAAATACTGTATTATATTTTATATTTCTAATTTAGTACTTTACTCAAGCAATTTAAAAGTAGTCACAGCAAGTCTGCTTGAACCAGCAAAGGCACATTATTCTTCATTGTATTAGAAAACATCACCATCACACCCAGAAAATAATTTCCAATTCAAGAGACCTAAGGGTCTAAGGTGTATTTTATAAATGGTATTTTAAGTGACACATGCACAACAGTAAATATGTGGACTCTTACTCTAGGACTTCAACTGCAGTCTTTCACAGATAAGCATATTCAGGTTTTTTCTACACAGATACTTAAATTTCAAAAGCCACCGCTTTCATTTTTACTCACAGAAACAAAGCAAATATAACTCTTTCCACAATAAAATCCAGACTGCATGGTACTATTGTTTCACAGTAGTAATTATGGGAAAATAACAAATAATTTGAAAATCAGCTTTTTTTTTGCACATGATAACGGTTAGAGAACAGAGACAACACTAGCTATTACTTCTTCTGTCCAGGGGTCTGAATGGCAAGGTCATTAAAGGATGCTTTACTCCCAATTTTCCTACAATTCTCCCTACACTTTCTCCTCCCATTACAAAACACTGGCTTGCACCTCTCCATGTATCTGAGAAGTATACAGAATGCAAACATCACTAACACAAGGAGCCTCTGCTATTTTCACTTTTAATCTCCCAATATGTTTAATGTTATTCTAAAAATTATCAGCAAATTCTCACATGTAAGCAGATATGAATATTTAACATCACTCATCAACATAATAGATTCAGAACCTCACGTTCTGTAAAGATGACACCACACTTACATATGTTTTTACACAAAAAGAAAAGTTCTCAAGTTATTAATATCAGATCAAAATTTCCTTAGCAACAAGAAGGAACTTTTTAAAACAATTTTCAGCTTTATAAAGATATTGTATTTTATTTCATTTCCTGAATAGAATTGTATTATTCAGGGTTAAGAAAAATCATCTTTGTACAACTATGGTATCAATTTTAATTTTTTTAACTTATCATTACACTAGCAAAGAATACAAAAGGATTTTTAGAATTCAAACATGAATAAACACAAAGAGAGATTTTTTTAAAACTCAAACTTAGGAGAAAGAATAGTGGGGATAGGAAAGAACTAGGCTCTGCAGGACTTTTTACCTTTAGTTTGTGAAGCAGCCCCAGATCTCATGTTGGGCAGCGTCTGTATTTTCATCGGCCCCTCTGAAGCCTGCATGACCAAGGAACCATCCGGCAGGGCTGGCTTCACCAGCAATTCAGGCCTTGAGGGCATTCGCGGCATAGTAGATGACTGGATATAGGGACCTACTGCAGCCACACGGCTTGGGGCTGACACGGCTTGCTGGGGAAGATTTCCATCAGATGAAACCTTAGGAAAGAAGCACAGGTCCTTCAGTATTAAAAATCACCTCAGGAGATCAGACTTAGAAACTAAGATGTGACATTTTCTTTTTTAAAATGAGGACTTTCATAATCTAGCCATAGAGTCTACAAAAAAAATTCCAAAATAAACACTCCCCAATGAACTCTCACCCACACTTTATTACAAGTATTAGAAAGACAAACAGAGCTACACAGGTAGTAACATTAAAAAGTAAAAAAGCAGCGGATTGTCTTTTGAGGACCCATAAACAGCGTCTGTTTTCTGAGGGCACACTGAGTAATGATTCTGAAGAAGGTGCCTATGAGTAACCTCACCGGGCTGGTCATCCTTTTCCCTCCTCCCCCAAACCATTACAAAACGGCCCACTTACCGGTAGATTTTCTTTTTGCTGTAGAGCTGCCTTCTTCTTCCACAGCCGGTCCCTCAGCTCATTAACACGCTTATCCATGACTGCCACTTCTGAATTACGCTTATTCAAACACTCCCTCTGTTGTTGTAGCTTGGCATTCTGCTCTTGATTCAATTTGTTTCTTAGCTGAATAAAAGAGAGGGGAAAAAAGGTAGCCAAGGAGTAGGAAGAAAATGTCTCAAACAGTTAATCACATGGTTAACTATTACATAATTTCTAAAAATATGAGGTCCCTCCACCCCTCCACACTTCTCATCTCATGGTTTAAAATTAAGTGACACCTGTGCAAGACCACCAGCTGTGGTTATGAGGAATGTCTCAAATTTCCTGTCTGGAGTACTATAAAGTTTACTCTGGATTCTCTGGAGTTTAGCTTCCCCCCACAACCTGCCTTCTCTTTAAGGAAAGGCAACTGAAATCTAGCACCTCTTGCTACTTATATGAGCAACTCTGTTTCTGGAAAGGAGGTTGTATAGCATTTGGCAAACAGCTATGGTCTACCTGCAGCTCCTTATAGAGGCGATCAAGCTCAGCCACTGCAGACTGATTGTCATGGTGGCCATCAATCCTGCCGTTCTTGAGCATCTCAAGCTGCCTGGTCAGTTCTTCTACTTTTGACACAGCCAGGACGAGCTCCCTCTGTTTTTGCTGGAACAAACTATTCATCTGTTCAATTTCCTCCACTAGATAAGAGAGAGAATAGCAACAACAGTTGAAAAGAAAAATAAGAATGGACCACTTCCCAGGCAACCGGGCTTTACAATAAACTTTCTAATAAACAGTAGAAAAATTTTTCAGAATGTCCTAGAAGCAACCTATTTCTTTCAGAAGCACCTGAAATCAACAGAGACATCTTTAAATCTCTGTGCTTCAATCTCAATGTATCGTTATCGGAATTTGCATTTAAAATATTATTAAACTCCAAATTTCAGAAACAATGAAAATTTCTTTAGAACTTTCAATTTTATAAGATTAGGTGGGTCTATTAAATCACTAACATTCTGATTAAAATGATATTGTAATAGATGGACCTATTACATGAATAAAAATCCTCGCCTTCATCAACTCTCAGTCAAAAAAATTTTTTTTTTTTTTTTTTTTTTGAGACGGAGTCTCGCTCTGTCGCCCGGGCTGGAGTGCAGTGGCCGGATCTCAGCTCACTGCAAGCTCCGCCTCCCGGGTTCACGCCATTCTCCTGCCTCAGCCTCCGGAGTAGCTGGGACTACAGGCGCCCGCCACCTCGCCCGGCTAGCTTTTTGTATTTTTTTAGTAGAGACGGGGTTTCACCGTGTTAGCCAGGATGGTCTCAATCTCCTGACCTCGTGATCCGCCCGCCTCGGCCTCCCAAAGTACTGGGATTACAGGCTTGAGCCACCGCGCCCGGCCAAAAAATGTTAAGAGGGGAAAAAATACTACATTTTCCAAAGGTATCTTAGAAATCCTGTATAAAACATTCAACAGCTGAATCCAATTCAGAGGAACCTGCGGCATCAAAACTGCAGTGAATAATATTTTTTTCGAAAGATTCCCTTTAAAGTTATCTACAGATCAACCATGGTGGCTTGCACGTGTAACCCCAGCTACTCAGGAGGCTGAGGTGGGAGGATCACTTGAGGCCAGGGTTCAAAAAAGACCAGCCTGGGCAACATAGTAAGACCCTGTCTCAAAAAAAAAAAAGACCAAAAAATGTAGAAAAAAGTAAATCTATGAGGAACAACTCACCAAGTTTTCCATTGCTTAGTCTCTTCTGTTCCACGTGGCCTTTAAGTGCTCTCACTTTTTTTAGCTTAGCTTCCTGATTCTCAGCTATTTCTTTTAGCCTTTTAAGCTTCTCCTGTTCAGCAACTTGTTGCTGTTGTCGCTGATCTTGTTGTTTCAAAAACTTTAAGCGCTGCTCCTAAAAATAAAAGTAATCATTAGGTATGTCATTTAGGTAGGTACACCACTAAGCTCAAAATAGCCTAACCGCAACACTTAAATGTTGAGATTGAGGTACACTTGTAACCCTGGTCTGTTCTCACCTTCTTCCTAAACATTGCCATCAGAATCACATTGGAAGTCTGTTCAAAACAGATACTCCTGAGCCCACCCTAGAATCTCGGGGATAAGATCCAGGAATCAGTATTTTTAACCCAAGTGGTTCTTATGCAGCAAGGATGCAGCGATTCTTGAACTAGTTTTCATAAACTGTTGCAACAATTTTAAAAAGCAGCTCATGTAGAAATGGGAAGCATTATAAGAAAGTATTTAAATGTATAAGATTTGGAGTACATTTAGATTCGAACCCAAGCTCTGCCACTTATTAGCTATGAGACCTTGAACAAACTGCATAACCTCACTAAGTATGCAAGTCTATGTTTCTTCATCTATAAAACGGGGATGATCAATAGTAACTACCAATGTTACTGTTGTGAAGATTAAATGAAATGTGAAATGTAAATGTCTTTGAATGGTATTTTATGTAGTATATTCTCAACAAATGGTCACTGAAAAGAGCTAAAGAAATATTTAACACCTTTAGAAAGCTGCAATTATGGAATCTGAAACTGTTTCTTTCCCCTGCCCCAAGGTACTTTTGTTATAGCAGAAATTTTGTTTTTATTACATTAAAATTTTTAACTAAAACTGAGTAACAGAGCCACACAATTTATAATCACAGGTAAACTAGTTCTTAGATTAATACACCTAAAACATGTAAGTAACATGGAAATAATCAAAACAAAAACCCTGGCTAAGGCAGGAGAATTACTTGAACCCAGGAATTCAAGTCCAGCCTGGGCAACACGGTGAGAACCCATATCAAAAGAAAAAAAAAAAAAAACCCCCACAAGCACTTGTTTTTTAGTCCTTGAAGACTAAAAAGGTTAGCAATTTATTCTTCAACAACCAACCTTTTTATTTGACTATATATCCTTACTACTCAATGTAATGTGCATGAGCATCACCTGGAAGCTTGTGAGAAATGTAGAAGCTCAAATTTCAACTCATACCTACTGAATCAGAATAGGCATTTTCAACACGATCCCTAGGAGATTCACATGTATCTTCAAGTTTGAGAAGCAATGATATACATGATTTTGGAAAAACTGGGGTCTGGTATTACAAACAGAAATGGATACACAGGAACCCTATAAAGTATGAAATGAAAGTCCACACTGCGTGTTGAGAACTGCCTTGAAGAATTCCTGGCCATTATTTCAAAGCCCTATTGTGTAACTTTGCCCATGACAAACCAACAAGTGTCTACCCCTGCTTCAGTGGCCTTATAATCACTAAAGGACTGGTCAGTTGTGGATCCTGGGTGTTAAGACCAGGGGTTGACAAACCATAGCCTGCAGGCCAAATCCAGCTTGCTATCCTGTTTTTTTAAGTAAAGTTTTATTGGGACACAGCCACACCATCTGTTTACCCATTATCCATGACAGCTTATAACAGCAGAGTTGAGTAGTTGCAACAGAGGCAGCAAAGCTTGCAAAGCCCAAAATATTTACTATGTAGCCCTTTACAGAGAAAGGTCTGTTGGCTTTTGGGTCAGATTGGAAGCCTATGGCTCGCAGGAGAAGCAGCAGTTCTGATGGTAACAGAGTGGCTTCTTATATTTTCCTTGTTCAAGGCCAGGACTAGGGTTAGTTTGTGGATAAAGAATGTTCCCCAAAAAAAGGCAAGCAGCTCATTATTGGTGCCAAGTTCCAGAAGGGGACAGTATTAGATTATTCTGATCCAAGATTAACCATGCCATGTTAGAACTTTAATATTCCTCTTGCTGTGGCCCACAGTAGTTCCTAGGAGCAAAGAAGAAGGGCTCTTTCCACCTTTCCTGTCTGACTGACAACCAGCATAGCATAGTTAATCTTGATCAGAATCAGGAGTCAGGAAGATCTTGAACAATTAGGATGATATAAGGATTTCTACAAAATGCTGTAGTAAGGACTTAAAAAGAGCACCAAACAGCAGGTGGCTTTTGGGTTGACAATGTCACCTCATATCTGTGAGGTAATTGGCTTAACGGGGGTAGAACGTAAATAGCCTTACACATACATTAACAATAGTGGCCTGTTAGGTCTTTTAAAAGAAGATACTACCAGCCGGGCACAATGGCTCACACCTGTAATCCCAGCACTTTGGGAGGCCAAAGTGGGCGGATCACCTGAGGTCAGGAGTTTGAGACCAGCCTGGCCAACATGGTGAAACCCCATCTCTACAAAAAATACAAAATTTAGCCAGGTGTGGTGGCATTTGCCGGTAATCCCAGCTACTTGGGAGGCTGAGACAGTAGAATCACTTGAACTCAGGAGGCAGAGGTTGCAGTGAGCGGAGATCGTGCCACTGCACTCCAGCCTAGGCGACAGAGTGAGATTTCATCTCCAAAAACAAAAAGAAGATACTACCTTAGTTGCCAGCAATTGTTGCTGGGCTTCAATCTGTTGCTGCTGGCGAGATGCCATTTCCTGAAGTTCAGCAAGAGTCAGATCCATCCTAGGACTATTAACCTACAAGTAAAAACACAAATAAACACAATCCCAACTTACTATAAAACTATCACAGAGATTCTACCCTCAAAAGTGTATGTAAAAGCTTCATCTGAACCAACTACGACAAAATTACTTAGTGATTTTTCTTTCATAATTTTAAGCAGACCATTAATTCTTACATTAATACTCATCACATTGACTTTTTAAGATGTAAAATATACTAATATACAATAATCTTTTATTTTAAGTTGTAAGTTTAAAATTAAATAGTTTCAACAGTCAGGGACATAAATGGAACAATTCAGAATTACCTTGTTCTGTAATTTATATTACAACAGAAGATCATATGTTTGATCATATTAAACATGGTATTGAGGCACTGGCAGCAAATCCAGAATTTAGTCATTGGAATATCATTTAAAAATACAATAGCACTAAAAAATTCAGGACACATTGGGTCATCAGAAATAAAGCAAGGACATCCACTCTCACAACATCTATTCTACATTGTGCTAGAGGTTCTAGCCAATGCAACAAACAAGAAAGATAAATAAACAGCATCCAGATTGGTAAGCAAGAAGTTCAACTGCCTTCACAGACAATATAATAATCTATGAAGAAAATACTATGGAATCTACAAAAAAAACTACCAGATAAATAGGTTACATAGCAAGACCGCAGGATTAAAAAAAAAAAAATCAAATATGCAAAAGTCAAGTACATTTCAGTATATTAGAAACAATTATAAATTTAAAATTTTTAAATACCATTTAGAGTATCAAAAATACGAAATACTTAGGGATAAATTTAATAAATATGCAAGATGTATATACCAAAATCTCAAAAACTGCTGAAAGAAAATCCAAATAAATGGAGAGTTATACCATGTCCATGAATTGGAGGCTCAATACTGTCAAGACAGCAATTCTTCTCAAACTGATCTACAGATTCAACAAAATCTCAACTGAAATACAAACAGGCATTTTTGTAAAAATTGATGTTGATTCTAAAATTCATATGGAAGTACGAAGCATCTAGAATAGCCAAAACAACTCTGAGAAGAATAAAGTTGGAAAACTTACATTATCTGACTTCAAGACTTATAAAAGTTCCAGTGACCAATGCATGTGGTATTGACGTCAAAATAGACAAGCAGATCAATGAAACAGAATAGCGAGTACAAAAATAGCCCCATACATGAGGCAACTGATTTTAGACAAAGGTGCAAAAGCAACTGAGTGGAAAAAGAATAATCTTTCCAATAAATACTGCTTATACAATTAGATATTCATATTAAAAAGATAAACTTTAGGGCCGGGCACAGTGGCTCACGCCTGTAATCCCAGAACTTTGGGAGGCCGAGGCGGGTGGATCACCTGAGGTCAGGAGTTCAAGACCAGCCTGACCAATATAGTGAAACCCTGTCTCTACTAAAAATACAAAAATTAGCTGGGCGTGGTGGCGGGCACCTATAATCACAGCTACTCAGGAGGTGGAGGCAGGAGAATCACTTGAATCTGGGAGGTGGAGCTTGCAGTGAGCCAAGATCGCACCATTGCACTCCAGCCTAGGCGACAGAGTGAGACTCTGTCTCAAAAAAAAAAAAAAAAAAAAAGAACTTTGATTCTCACACCATATGCAAACGTTAACTCAATAGGGATTATAGATTTAAAGGTAAAACTGAAAACTACAAAACTTCTAAAAGAAAATAAAGAAAAAAAAAATTTCTGTGACCCTGGGTTGGGCAAAGAGTTCTTAGATACAACACTAAAAGTATGCTCCATTAAACAACAACAAAAAAAAACTGGATCCAGACTATTAGAACTCTCAAACTCAGTAAGAGAGCAAAAACCTGGGCAAAAGATTTGAACAAATAATTTCACCAAAGAAGAAACACAGAGAGCAAATAAGCACATGAAAAGATGTCCAAAATCATTAGTCATTAGAGAAATACAAATTAAAACCACAATGCAATACCACTACACATATATTTTAATGGCTAAAATTAAAAAGACTGACCATACCAAGCGTTGGCAAGGATGTAGAAACAGTAAAATTCCGGTGGGCATGTAAAATAATATGATCACTTTGGAAACATCTGGCAGCTTTTTAAAAATACATATATAAAGATATAATTTATCTCTTTAATAGAGACACAGTCTCACTTTGTTGCCCAGGCTAGTCTCAAAGTTCTGGCTTCAAGTGATCCTCCTGCCTCAGCCTAAAACAATGGCTAAGATCATTTTTATCATTTGCATATCATCCTTTCATCATTGTAAGATGATTATTAAATCAAAGAAAAGACTGGGTGCCATGGCTCATGTCTGTAATTCCAACACTTGGGGAGGCAGAGGTGGGTGGATCACTTGAGGTCAGGAGTTCAAGACCAGTCTGGCCAACATGGTGAAACCCCATCTCTATTAGAAATTCAAAAATTAGCTGGGTGTGGTGGCACACACCTGTAATCCCAGCTACTTGGGAGGCTGAGGCAGGAGAATGGCATGAACTCAGAAGTCAGAGCTTGCAGTGAGCCGAGACCATGCCACTGCACTCCAGCCTGGACAACAGAATGTGACTTGGTCCCAGAAAACAGTAAAATAAAATAAAAATAAAAATAAGTAAGTCAAAGAAAAGAAAAAGAATAATCTGAAGACACAGTAAGAGCAAATGGTACTTAAGATCATCTGCATTCTACTATAAATGTACTGATGATTGGAAAAAGGTAATTTAGCTAATCCCTAATGGCACTAAAAATAGTGACCTCTGAAAAGAAATGTCTTCCAAATATACCAAAGATGCATGCTCAAATTCACATGCAATAGCAAGAGCATAAATATATAATTTTCCTTTTTTTTTCTGAGACAGTTTCACTCTTGTTGCCCAGGATGGAGTGCGATGGCGCAACCTAGGCTCACCGCAATCTCTGCATCCCGGGTTCAAGAGATTCTCCTGCCTCAGCCTCCTGAGTAGCTGGGATTACAGGCATGTACCACCACACCTGGCTAATTTTGCATTTTTAGTAGAGACGGGGTTAGGCTGGTCTCAAACTCCTGACTTCAGGTGATTCACCCACCTCAGCCTCCCAAAGTGCTGGGATTACAGGCGTGAGCCACCGCACCTGGCCGATTTTCCATTTTTAATAAAGTGATGATAGCAACAAATAAAATCACCAAATAAGAAATACTTCCTCAAACTTGCTCAGCATTTATTTTGTTCTGAATTTGTGTCACATTAAACATACAATTTCTTCCAATAGTCAGCCATAAAGAGATCATTAAAATTAATAGTTCCTATGAAACAAATTTAAAATAGGGGCCATCCTTAGCCCATTGAATAACATAGTAATAATGAATAAGATTTGAAGTTAAAAAATACATAGACTGTGGTATATATAGTATGGATAAAAACAACTTACACCATTCTCCTTTCTTCGATATTCACCAGGAACTTTTACACCATTTCTTTTTAAACTTGGATCCTGAGATCTTGGTCCACTCACTAAGGACAAAATCCAAAAATTATGCATTAACACTAGAGTTGACAGATATTTTAAGAACCAGTTCATTTCCAAGTTCTGTCATTACTGCTGTTTGATATTTCAAGTTGAATGTATTCTTAAAACAAAATACTTTCTAATAGCAATGGACTTAAGGTCTCATAACTCAGTGTGTTCTGCAAAATTAATTTCATGGAACAGTGAATACGTAGCACTACTAAGTATCACATGCCGCCTAGTCATTAGGAAACCTGTCTGATTCACATACCAAAGGAGGAAAACTTAACAAACTTAATGTACTTCTGACTATGAGTAATTCATACCATTTGCTGATAGTTGCTCTTCCTAGTCATCTATTTAGCTACTCAGTAGTTAAATCAAAAAAAGCTTCACTGAAATAGTTGAAAATTACATCAATGCATCCTTGTACTCACTAACAATATTTTTAAATTATTATGAGAAGAAAGCACTTAAAAATGGAACAAGTAGTATCTTAATTATTTGGTTTACTGCAAACATTTTGTGGTAATTTGTAAGTACTATGAAGTACTTCTACATTTATTTAAGCAAAATATTTGTTTAAGTTTGTGAAGGAACTATCCGGAAACACTATATATTCTGCTTTTTTGGCTAAAAAGAATTTTTAAAGTCAAAATACATGGGTCTTTCAGTACCACTTAATGAATCATAAAAGGAAACATCTTAAACTAATACATTATAAGAAGCAAAAATACCAACAGAGAATTTTAAAAATACATTAAATTAAGCTCATACCTGTACTTCCCAGAAATTAAAAAAATTATCAAATTACCTCCCAAGAAACTTAAGTAAAATGCCTATTATAACTGTCAGGAATCTTAGCACAAATTCCCATTGCTAATAAACAAACAAACAAACACATCTACTCAGAGCCAAGTATTACACTTACAACTAATTCTAATACAATCAGCTTTTATTTTTAAAATGCAGCTCAATTATCTGACAAAATAGCTCAGGTAATCTGCCACAATATTTCTGTGAGGAAAAAAAAAAACTTCTATAATTTCAGAATAATTGCCTTCTTTGCTGTCTTAAAGAGAGAGCACTTTAACTAGCTTCTCCTTTGTATAATCAGTTATCTAATTAAAGAAAGCAGCAAGAGCCTTAAACATAATTTCATATACATTCTGGGTCACGGGTCCTAATTGAATTGGAAAAAGAATATGGTGACAGTCTCGTAATCCTTAATCGAGAGGTCTAGACCAAAAAGAGTAAGTTAACACCTTAATAAAGGAGACTGAAAAACAATACTGTTTTATCCCAATTTCAACACTATGTGGCACTGGTGTTTTGTGACAACGTGAAAATAGCTCCTTTATCTTCAGATTATAATTCTCACATTACAGACACTGAAACTGCATATTGCACTATTGAGAGACTATTCAATAATTTATCCAGTACTAGACAGCAAGATATTTGAACAGGTAGATGAATGGGTAAAATTCAACTAATTAGAAAAGAGTGCATGCGATGTAAATAGAGAACAAAATTAAAAATAAGATACAAATGCCAATATAAAACTACAAAAAAAAAAAGCCTACAGAAAAAATACATGTTTACTTAAAATAAAATAAAAGACACCAGTGATACCGAAAGGCAACCAGGTAGCTTGGCTGAGGTGATTCAGGTTCCACTCCTGGCTCTGCCTCTAGGTGTGTGGCCTCTGACAAGTCACTTAACCCCTAAGTATCAGCATTTCTCATCTGTAGGTTAGAAGGGGCCAAACTAAGTCAATTCTGCCCCTCAGCTAACCCATACTCTAAATTTAATCATTCCCAATGGTCAGGTACCATATAGACACTTGTGTTAATGCAACAGTTAGTTAACGAAACTGAGCTTTTTTTTTTTTTTGGAGACAGAGTCTTGCTTTGTTGCCCAGGCTAGAGTGCAAATGATCTCGGCTCACTGCAACCTCCGCCTCCCAGGTTCAAGCGATTCTTCTACTTCAGCCTCCCAAGTAGCTGGGATTACAGGCGCCCAGCTAATTTTGGTTTTGTTGTTGTTGTTGTTGTTGTTGTTGCTGTTGTTGTTTCAGACGAGTCTTGCTCTGTCGCCAGGCTGGAGCGCAGTGGTGCCATCTCGGCTCACTGCAACCTCCAACTCCCTGATTCAAGCGATTCTCCTGCCTCAGCATCCTGAGCAGCTGGGATCACAGGTCCCACGTCCAGCTAATTTTTTTATTTTTAGTAGAGACGAGGTTTCGTCATGTTGGCCAGCATGGTCTGTCTAGATCTCCTGACCTCGTGATTCTCCCGCCTCGGCCTTCCGAAGTGCTGGGATTACAGGCATGAACCACCACGTTCAGCCAAAACTGAGCTTTTATAATGTCCAATAATCCTGCTCGTTCTCCCACATCCTACAAGACTGCTGGGTCACAGGGATGGCTGTGTCCCCAGTGTCTACTGCTGCTTCCCACCCACACTCTCCTCCACCCTCCCCTTACAGTCATCTATAAACTCTGGTCACAATCCTGGTCACTAACAATGTAACCAGTTGACTCCCTTGTTCTCTCCACCTCCAAGTTCTGCCTTCATTCTGGATGACGTTACTGCCCAAATGCTAGCCTCTCAGTTCTAGTTTTCTCGTCTCCACTCTAATTCAGGTTCATTTCAGGGCCCCACCTGGGACCACAACACTAGACGCCCTCTACCTCCGAAATTTTCAATTCAAACCTTCTGTTTTTTGAACACTATTTCCTTTCAATCTGCCTGTCTCACTCATTTCCTCTCACGACACCTGTTCTTTCATCTGAGACTCGCAGCCTCTTAACTCTGTCTACTCTTTCCCCAAAGTCCCTCCTGTCTTCACTTCTTCCCCACCCAGCTGAGGTATCCCCACTGACCTTCCACTGAATTTGTCTAGAAACCTTGGGTTTTCTAGACAATTGCCTAGAAAGAATTTGTCTAGATACCTTTGGTTTATTCTCTTCTTACAACCCACCTGGGCTGTAGACCACCACTGGAGAAAAATCATGTATGGTCTCATGGTCTCTCATCTCAACTGGCCTCAATGGCTCCCAGCAGCCTGGATTCCCTAGTAAGCCTTCTCTCCTAATCTCCAAAACAGCTCAAACTTCCCACCCACCTCCATCATCACTCCTACCTCAGAGAAAACAAATGTTTTTAGATGAGAAATCCCTCAACTTACTCCCACAAAATGCACAAATTTAGCCACATCTGCCACAGTTTTATTTCTGTCCTGTTATTATGGAAGAGGGATCCTTCCTCTTGTCTAAGAGGACTTTCTGCCTCAGGGCTGTCGAAGGACCTAATCAGGGACCCTGACTAACAAGTATTCTCTTTCTTAGAGTTTCAAACCCCTACTCTAATGACTCCTTCCCACCCGCATTAAAAAACTATAGTCAAACTTCTCTTCATCCTATTTCCACTGTTTACATTTCCTAACCTCTCCTTCACCTCTCAAATTACCTGGCTTCTCATCATGCGCTACCAGCACAAAATAAAAGCTTAAATATCTGTCACGATTCACAGAGCACTACCTACCAATGTCCCTGCCAGGGGGGTGTTCATGACGAAGGAAGAAGCGAGCTTCGTTCCTCTGACTTCCGAATCGCTGAAGAATATCAAACATTCGCTCATTATCTGCAACTGGACGTTCTAAAGCAAATGAGTAGAAACCACATTATTTTCAGGTAAAAGAAAGATAAATATATCATTCATCATCTATCCTTCATGCAAATTATACATTATAGAACACCAAATGCTTAGTATCTCAGGTAAATTTTTTTCATTAAAACACATCTTAGAAAATGAAGTAACACAGATTTTCCACACACACGATCAGAGTCAAACCAGGGTGGAATACTAGAAAGGGTAATGCATCTCTGCCAGCTGTCGGGAGCTCAGTAGTCTAATCCAGTGGGCTCCATGCTGGCCACAGGCGTGCCATTTAACTTCTTTTTTTTTTTCTTTTTTTCTTTTTTGAGACGAAGTCTTGCTCAGTCGCCCAGGCTGGAGTGCAGTGGCGTGATCTCGGCTCACTGCAAGCTCCACCTCCCGGGTTCACGCCATTCTCCTGCCTCAGCCTCCTGAGCAGCTGGGACTACAGGCGCCCGCCACCTCGCCTGGCTAATTTTTTTGTATTTTTAGTAGAGACAGGGTTTCGCCATGTTAGCCAGGATGGTCTCGATCTCCTGACCTCGTGATCCACCCGTCTCGGGCTCCCAAAGTGCTGGGATTACAGGCGTAAGCCACCGTGCCTGGCCATTTAACTTCTGTAGTTCCAAAAGTTTCTGTAAAATCTATATTAGATCAGACAGTCCCTTCTAACACTGATGTTCATGATTCTCTGAATATACAAAAAAATTAAAAAGCAACTTTCTAAATAGCCTAATCTTTCTTTTTTTAATTGTAGTTTTCAATACAGGCTATTTTTAAATTATAATTTTACAAACTATGTTTAAAAAAATCAGACCTATCCATTTCCAAATAAAAGTCTATTTACTGCTGTAAAATGTATCTATATTTGCCCTTCTTCTAGTGAGAATACCAGTGTCAGAATTTTTCTGGAAAAAAAAAAGAAGGGCACACCTAAACACGTAGTAAAAATAGAAGCCTCAGGAGAAACAATATCTCAAGCTGTCCTAAAAAAAATCTTCCAATCTCAAGGGATCTGGATATAAAAACAAGACATACTGTTTGAGGCAGCAACTGCTTAAAATCAACAAAACTCCAGTAATGTCAACATAATTTTTAAATATAAGAATGTTGAAATACCCTAAGAAAACTCAACACATTTATTAGTAATCAACACCTTAAATAAACATGGGAGAGAACAGAGCAGGCAAGCATTCAATTCAATTCAAGCAGCCAATTTGGTGAACCAACCCTGAACTTAACCTGCTTGGCTGCAACAAAGTGCGGTTCTGGTTCTACTTCCAGTCACATAACATACTGAGAGTTGACACAGATCATCCCCTTTTATAAACCACACATATTCTAAGACCCCCAAAAAAGGATATACCATAGTTAGAGAGAAACCCTCCAAAAGAAATTCTGAGTAGCCCTTCCACCTACCCCTACAAAATACACACACACAAGCTGTACTCAAAACAAGTAAAATCTCCAGGTTTCAGGAGCAAAGAGACAACTCAAAGGAAGTAAAGTAGCTTGCAATCCACGCCGGACTGCCCCAGAAGGATATGGACTTTCTCATAAGCTCCAGGCTGACATCCCAATGGGCCTATGATGGCAAAAGATCAGGCACAGGCCTGCATAAACTGAAACAGACACTTCAAAGGCTCTCAAAGCTCCCTACTAACACCTGTGTGCCAACCACACCTACAGTCATGCACTGCATGTTGACAGTGGTCCCATAAGATTGTAAGGCCATATTTTTACTGTACCTTTCCCTATGTTTAAACATGTTTAGATACACAAATACCACTGTGTTATAACTGCCTACAGTATTCAATACAGTAACATGTTGTACAGGTTTGTAGCCTAGGAGTGATAGGCTATATACCGTATAGCCTAGGTGTGTAGTAGGCTATACCATCTAGATTTGCGTAAGTATACTCTATGATGTTCACACAACAACAAAATCACCTAATGACAAATTTCTCAGCACATATTACCATCATTAAGTGACCCACGACTGTATCTCCTTGGCATTCCTGCCTATATGACTCTGAACAAGCCATTCCTACCATGCATCATCCGCCCCCCAGCACCCTTTTTTCCTGCAGATGAAACACATCTATTACTGCAACTATCACATTGTATTATAAATGTCTGTGGATACTTGTTTTTCTTTGTGCCCTGTAACATACCTGAAGGCAACTTTCATCTCTCTATCCCTCTCCATCAAGTGCAGTCCCTAGCACGTAACAGGCATCCAAGAAATATCCACTAAGCAAATGCACAAGTGGGTAGTGAGGAAATGGAAAAGGAAAGAAGAGGAAGACAAGAGAGGAGAAGAAAGGCTTAACACTTAGAGAATTAAGTTACAGCTTTGGAATAAGAAATTTTTTTTTAATAACACACATATAGGCCTGAGATCCTGAATGGTTTTTCAATGCCTTCAAATCAAGAGGGAAGGGAAAAAGCCAGAGTAAACATGAGCAAAGGATATAAAGAAACAATTTCAAAAACCAAAAAGCCAATGGCCAACGAACAAATGAAAAAACAGGCAACCACATTTGAAATCAGAAATATGCAAATTTAAACAAAAGTCAAGTTTTCAGCTATCAGTTTAGTAAAAGTTAAAATATTATAACTTGATGAGGAATACATCTAGAAATAACTGGAAAGGGTATGAACTGATATAACCTTTGCCGAAGAAAATTTGACAATATATATTACATTTTCAAATGTGCAAAACTTTATGTTAATTTGGTTCATGACAGTAACCTGTTTACTACCTATAAGTATCCCATAACATCATGTTGTATACCTTGAATATACACAATAAAATTTTTTAAAAATTTTAAAAATGTGTGGCCTCGCCAGGCACAGTGGCTTACGCCTGTAATCACAACACTTTAGAAGGCTGAGGCTGGAGGATCACTTAAGCCCAGGAGTTCCAGACCAGCCTAGGCAACATAGCAAAACCCCATCTTTACAAAAAACAGAAAAATTAGCTGGGTGTGGTGGCACATTCCTGTAGTCCCAACTACTCAGGAGGCTTATGAGAGGATCACTTAAGCCTAGGAGGTCAAGGCTGCAGCAAGCCAAGACTGCACCACACTGCACTCCAGCCTGGGCGACACAGCAAGACCTTGTCTCAGTAAAAAAATAAAATATTTCACATCAGTTACTGCATGAGGAGGAGGGAGAGGGAGAGGAGGATGGCAAGGAGGAGAGGGAGAGGAGGGGGAGGGGAGTAAAGAAGAAGAAAAATATTTTTTTTGAAAATTAAAAAAATGTTATGAACTTTTAACCAAAGAATTCCATTTTTGGCATCCACCCTTTAGAGAAATGCTTGCATAGGATCAGAAGAAGTTCCTAAAAGGATTTTTACTCAGCACTTATTAAAACAAGATAATTAATTTAAACGTTTGTAAATAAAGCAATTGTTAGCTCAACTGTAGTTTATGCATACTGGGGGAAATTATGTGATAATTTAAAAATAACATGGTGGGCCGGGCACGGTGGCTCAAGCCTGTAATCCCAGCACTTTGGGAGGCCGAGACGGGCGGATCACGAGGTCAGGAGATCGAGACCATCCTGGCTAACATGGTGAAACCCCGTCTCTACTAAAAAATACAAAAAACTAGCCGGGCGAGGTGGCGGGCGCCTGTAGTCCCAGCTACTCGGGAGGCTGAGGCAGGAGAATGGCGTAAAACCCGGGAGGCGGAGCTTGCAGTGAGCTGAGATCTGGCCACTGCACTCCAGTCCGGGCGACAGAGCGAGACTCCGCCTCAAAAAAAAATAAAAATAAAAATAAAAATAAAAATAACATGGTGGGGGCCGGGCACGGTGGCTCAAGCCTGTAATCCCAGCACTTTGGGAGGCCGAGACGGGCGGATCACGAGGTCAGGAGATCGAGACCATCCTGGCTAACATGGTGAAACCCCGTCTCTACTAAAAAATACAAAAAACTAGCCGGGCGAGGTGGCGGGCGCCTGTAGTCCCAGCTACTCGGGAGGCTGAGGCAGGAGAATGGCGTAAAACCCGGGAGGCGGAGCTTGCAGTGAGCTGAGATCTGGCCACTGCACTCCAGTCCGGGCGACAGAGCGAGACTCCGCCTCAAAAAAAAATAAAAATAAAAATAAAAATAAAAATAACATGGTGGCTCATGTCTATAATCCCAGCATTTTGGGAGGCTGAGGCTGGTGTATCACTTGAGGTCAGGAGTTCAAGACCAGCCTGGTCAACATGGTGAAACTCCATCTCTAATAAAAATATAAAAATTAGCTGGGTGTGGTGGTGGGTGCCTGTAGTTCCAGATACTTGGGGGGCTGAGGCAGCAGAATCGCTTGAACCTGGGAGGCAGAGGTGGCAGTGAGCCGAGATGGTGCCACCGCACCCCAGCCTGGGCAACAGAGTGAGACTCCGTCTCAAAAAAAAAAAAAGATATAGATTTATACATACTAATCTGAAAAGGAAAGATCCATAAGCTATGTTGTAAGGTAAAATAGTAAATTGGAGAACACTGATATGTATGCTATTGCTTACATAAAGAAAATATATAGAAACAACACAAAAATATTTCTACAGTTACTTACAAATGCAGAGAAAAGGTCTGAGAAATTATCTGGCTAAAGTGATTACATCAAGAGACGAAGGGAATTGCTTAGGAGAGAGACATCCATTCTGTTTACATTACTTCCTTTTTTAAAAACTAGAGCTGAGCGCAGTGGCTCACGCCTGTAATCCCAGCACTCTGGGAGGCCAAGACGGGCAGATCACAAGGTCAGGAGATCAAGACCATCCTGGCCAACATGATGAAACCCTATCTCTACTAAAAATACAAAAAAAACTAGCTGGTGTGGTGGCGCGTGCCTGTAATCCCAACTACTCGGGAGGTTGAGGCACGAGAATCACTTGAATCCAGGATGCAGAGGTTACAGTGGGCCGAGATTGTGCCACTGCACTCCAGCCTGGTGACAGAGCGAGACTCCATCTCAAAAAAAAAAAAAAAAAAAAGAAAAGAAAAACAAAACAAAAAAACCTAGAACACGTATCGGTGTTGTCATTTAAAAATAATTTTTTTTTCCTTTTTTGAGACAGAATCTTGCTCTGCCACCCAGGCTGGAGTGGAGTGGAGTCGCGCCACCTCGGCTCACTGCAACCTCTGCCTCCCAAGTTCATGGGATTCTCCTGCCTCAGCCTCCCCAGTAGCTAGGATTACAGGTGCCCACCATCATACCTGGCTAATTTTTGTATTTTATTTTAGTAGAGGCGGGATTTCACCATGTTGGCCAGGCTGGCCTCAAACTCCTAACCTCAGGTGATCAACCCTCCTCGGCCTCCCAAAGTGCTGGGATTATAGGCGTGAGCCATCGTGTCCAGCCAAAAGTTTTTTTAATTAAAAAGTTGTGCCAGGTGTGGTGGCTCACTCCTGTAATCCCAGCACTTTGGGAGGCCAAGGCAGGCGGATCACCGTCAGGAGTTCGAGACCTGCCTGAACAACACGAAGAAAGCCCGTCTCTACTAAAAATACAAAATTAGCTGGACATGGTGGCACATGCCTGTAATCCCAGCTACTCGGGAGGCTGAGGCAGGAGAATCGCTTGAACCCGGGAGGCGGAGGTTGCAGTGAGCCGAGATCGCGCCATTGCACTCCAGCCTGGGCAACAAGAGTGAAACTCCGTCTCAAAAAAAAAAAGGTTGTAAGAAAGAAAATCCTTTACATGTCATCATCACATAGTAAAGGTTATTAAATTCAAGTGAGCAAGAGGAATAAGTGGGATCAAAAGTGTCAAGGAACAGAGTATAGCACCAGCAAAGAACGCACGCTTCTTCCTCTATGAAAATGAGAAAAAAAGGGAGACACACAGAGGGAATCTAAGGTACAGAGTAAGAAAACTGAGGAAGCACACAATGGATGGTTTCGATTATCTCAGTAAAGAATAAAGCAAGGTAATTTGCTGAATGCAAGGAAGTTACCAGGAGCAGCTAGAAGTTCATTTCCTCATTCCAAAAATATTTCTACAGCACCTGCTAGGTACAAGGCACTCCCCTTGAGCTGGGGATACAGCAATGAACAAGATAAACAAGGTCTCTATCCTTAAATAGTTTACATTCTAGTGCATATGTTTGGGGCTATCAGGATAACACACACAAAGTCAGAGTGATGCACCTTCCGCAGAGGATTACATCAGGATGATATAACTGAGAACTAACTTCATGGTTACTTTTGGCAGGGTGCTCAGGAAAAGCCTCTCCAAGGAGGTTAACATTTTAGCTGCAATCCAGAAGGAACCAGCAATGACAGTATCTGGAGACAGAGCAATACAAACAGTGGGAATGGCTATCACCAATGACTCTAAGGTGGGTATGAGCTTAGCATATTCAAGAAATATTTTAAAAGCTGCAGGAAGAAGCAGAGAAGAAAATGGTACCAGATAAGAGCAAAGACTAAGAATCTACAGAACTTCACAACCTCATATTAAAAGTTTGGATTTTATTCTAAGTGGAGGAGAAGTCGCTAGTTTTAAGCAGGAAAGTGAAATTATCTGATTTTCGTTTTCAAAAGATCCCTTGGGTTTCTTCATGTGATTGTTCTAATCTGGTTCCTACGTAAAGAGAAAAGAAAGTAATTCGGAGAGACTGCAGAAGACCTTCTAGAACATCCAATTGTAGAAAAGTCAACCAAAGATGAATAAAAGGACTTGCCTGAAAAGAAGGGGGAGCTCAGCCGAAGTTAGCTATCATGAATGGCATGAACTCAATTAACACTGTGTGTAACTTGCTCTGGGGACATCTGGCATCCCCAGAGGTGAAAAAGGAAACCAGCAGGAGTTCACCCAGCCTGTGTAGGAACAAGGCAGAAATGATGAAAAATTACTCCCACATCTACCAACTCCTATGGAGCCAAAAAGAAACCAGGTTATCCCATTTTAGAGCTCCAAAGAACCATACAGAGGGATTGATTTCAAGGCTTACAATAATGCCCATGAGTTCACCACTGCTGTCTGCCACTACAGTTCCTCAACACTGAGTAGCTTCCTCTAAAAACTTACAGAAATTGAGAGAGGGCAAATCAATTAGGATGCCTCAAATTTTAATTAAGTAAAGCTTACACATACAAAGACACTGTTGAGCACTATCCATTGGACCACAACATCCCAGATGACCTTTTATATTTTATATTGTGGTGTCTCCATTTTATTGCAGAAAAAGAAAACAGCAAAAAGACTTCATGTATCATACCAAAGCTGGATCAGGAACACTATGTTCTGCCAGACATGCTATTCTACAGTTTCTCCCCGGAGAAACATGAGCACTCACACAGTGCCACATCTACAAACCAACATTAATAGAAGACAGAAGAACTGAAGCACGAGGCCATCAGCGTCTCTCACCAGAGCCACACCACACTTCAGCCAAATGGCAATCACTCTCTCCGGGTTCTTTGCACAGATCCACCACATCTCTGCATATTGTTTCTGGAGTAACTGGAACTTCTGTGAAGTGCTGCTCATTGTTACTGAGATACACGGTGAGAAACATCTAAAAATTAAGAGAGAAAATTAAGACAGTTACTGGTACTGTCTGCCTAATGTGGTGTTCACCTTAAATTCCTTTCTCCAAACAAAATCTCAGTTGGAAGTGCAAATGTACAACAGAACAGTCTGGCTGTCACCCGGCCAAAGATGAGGTGTTGACTGGGGGTTGAGGGAGACCTGGAGCCCAGCCTCTACCATGGGCAGTAGCTCTAGAACCCTTGGTGACCCTGGAATACAGTCACATCAGTTCAAATTAAATCTGTTTTTGCCAGTTTTATTCACGTTGTTTGCCAAATACTTATATATGCTGGACTCATATCACAAATATATCTTCCTGTTAATCCTGTAAAGGTTGATGAGATAACCTCATCCATATATACTTATTTATGCATAGTCTCTTTTTTGGAAGGACACATAAGAACATAACATGCTGCTTCTGAAGTGGGAGGGGGATGGGAACAGAGCTTATGGGGCTGTATAACCTAATCTTTATATAATGTGCATACATTAACTATTCAAAAAACTGTACTTTTTTTTTTTTTTTTGAGACAGAGTCTCACTCTGTCTCCCACGCTGGAGTGTATGGCATGATCTCGGCTCACTGCGACCTACGCCTCCCGAGTTCAAGTGATTCTCCTGTCTCAGCCTCCCGAGTAGCTGGGATTACAGGCTCATGCCATGCCACACCACACCACGCCACATCCGGCTAATTTTTGTATTTTTAGTAGAGACGGGGTTTCATTATGTTGGCCAGGCTGCTTTCAAACTCCTGACTTCAGGTGATCCACCTGCCTTGGCCTCCCAAAGTGCTGGGATTACAGGCATGAGCCACTGCGCCCAGCCAAAAAATTGTACTTCTAAAATGTTTTAAGCAAATTACATACCTACTTTGAAATGTAAGATTTCATTAACAAAGTCTAAGTAGAAATGAGTAGCTGTTATGCTAACACCTACATGACCTTGTATATAAACACTGAGACCAACAGAAGGTTTACATTTAAAACTCACTAATAGGCTGGGTGTAGTGGCCTACACCTGTAATCCCAACACTCTGGGAGGCCAAGTTGGGAAGACCACATGCGTCCAGGAGTTTAAGACCAGTCTGGGCAAGGAAGCAACACTCCATTTCTACCAAAAATTAAAAGAAAATCAGCCAGACATGGTGGCACATGCCTGTGGTCCCTGCTACTTGGAAGGCTGAGTGGGGAAGACTGCTTGAGCCCAGGAGGTCATACTTATAGTGAGAAGCAACTGCACCACTGCACTCCAGCCTGGGTGAGACCCTGACCCAAAAAAAAAAAAAAAAAAAACCTTACTAACAATCTTAACAATCATTCTCCTAGTAAAAAAAGACGCTGTATCTTAGAAACACTGCTACTAAAGAATTAAAGTTTTCACACCTATTAAATTACAAAAAAAAAATCTTGTTAATTTCCAATGCTGAAGAAACTAAGTAAAACAGGAAACAAACTTTTGATGGTGATGCAAATTAGTAAGCCCCTATGTTTATTAAATTCAATGAGTAACTCCATGCAAATCAATATGTATCAGGATTAAAAAATAATAATAATTTGAAAGCATTACCTCACAGTGAAAATACATCCTGTGGAAATAATTCCAATCAAAGAAAGAATGCATAACCTATGGAACATAAACTTGAGGGACAAGTTTAGTCTTTTAAAATCATTAATGAAATTATGCTAAGCACTGGGAAAAGTTTGGGTTTTAAGACTGCAAAAAAGCAGAATAAGTAGGATATACACTATGACCACAATGACACGAGGACATCACACAGGAATCGGAGGGCCTACCAACAGTCACACAACTCCCCTTCCAGTTTAAATGTCTCTGTCCATTACCCCCAAATGGAGAAAGCTGCATTAAGACGTTGTTTGCAAAAAGGCAGCACCTGGTTAGGGATGACAATGGAAACTGGCTAAGACATCAGACTCAGTGCCTCAAGATTTGGTCAGAGTAAGAGAAGATATACATGAGAGAAAGGGTGGCCCCTTGCACTCAAGCCAGTCCAAGCCTCCACATTCTGCAACCAAAGCTGTTAACTCACATGAACAGCTAAAACAGAGGGTGATCCGGAAAAATTAGAATAGTGAACACTGTTGAAACAATTTTTAATGGAAAAAAAAAAACAAAAAAACACTGTAGACTTTCCCAGTATGAGCTCAGAAGCTTTCAAGCTAATTATCTCAGGTTTTTCACATTTTGACTACATAAAGGTACATAGTTCTAGGGTTCAACTTAGGCAACAAGGTGGCACTCAAAATTATGACACAAAAGTCATAAAGGCTTGACTAAATCATGGAAAAAATAACAGCACAGAATTACACTCATCTGCTGCTCCCAAAGTATACAGCATATTCAGTGATGGAAACAAATAATGTACATTTTAGCATTAAATACTACCTCTCCATACTCCCTACCGAAAGGAAAACTTGCTTTGAAGTTTATCACTTAGAAAATAGTAACTTTTCATTGTAAACATGAGGCTTAGAAGTGTTAAGTTACAGAAATACTGGAAATACAGAGTATATGCTAAACACACACCTTATCAACAAATAAAAGCCTATTATGTGAGATAGCACCTTACCTCCCTAAACTTCATCTTTCAGACACATTATCTCAGAAACGTACATCAACTCTCAGATAAACAGCAGGTGTTACTTTCTCTTTATAAATGAAGAAAAAGACTCAGATAAGTGATCTACTTGCCTACTGAAATGGGAAGGTAACGGTACAATTCTGTTCTTCTGATCTATCCTCTATTCTTTAAGCTGTGCTTTATAGAAAGAAAATATTAGGAAATGCTCCATTTAACCAGTTACCCACACTTTAACAGAGATCTGATCTTCTACTTTCTGGAAAACCAACAGCTTCATTTATTTAAAAGTATAATTAAGAATGATGACAGATGTGTTCTATTTATGGTTACTTTTCCCACAGGTTTAACACCAGTATCCACAGTACATGTATGAGTTGACCCCATTTCTACCTGTCATGTATGGAGATTAGCTCTGTGGTGATTTTAGTAATTGTACAGCAGTATGAAATGCTGGGCCAGCAACATGCTATTTTTGTCAATTCCCAGGCAGGAGATCTGGTTCAAACTCCAGAATACTTCATAATTAGTTAGACTACCTTAGGCAAGTAATGTCACCTCTCTGAAACTCAGCATCCTCATCTTCAAAACGAGTCTTTAAGTTCCCCAATAGCCACACGTTTACCTATGTAACAAACCTGCACGTCTTGCACATGCATCCTGGAACTTAAAATTAAAATTAATTTTTTTTTAAAACAGTTCCCTAAGAGCTACTATTTTAAAAGTAAATGTTTACTAGGTACTAGAGTAAAAGTAAACATTTTTACAGCAGCTTACAAGGTCTGCTGTAGTCATGATCTGGCCCCCATCTCCTTCTAATCCCCCCTCACTCTGTGCTCTATCAGCGTCCTCTCTGCTGTTCGTCAAACACACCAGGCACGTTCCCACGTGGGAGCTGGGACTTGCTGTTCCTCTATTTGGAATGTTGCTCTTCGTATGCCAGCGTAAATCTTACTTCCTCATCTCCATCACGCCTTTACTTAGATGTCACTCTCTCAGTGAAGCCTTACCTAGGAACCCTACCTAGAATTCCAACACCAAACACAAACACACACATACCCTAGCCCATTCTTCTGCTTTATTTCCCTCCTTAGCACAGTCACTAACATTCCATATGGTGTATTTATTTAACTCATTTTTATTATCTGCCTTTCCCACTAGAAAGTAAGCTCCATACAGTCAAAGGTTTTGTCTTTGTTCGGTGTTGTATACTCAGCACCTAGAACTGTGCCTGCTATGTAACAAGCATACACTACGTATTAAATCTTGCAAATGTGATTGCATTTTACAGATGAAAACACTGGGCCGGGCGCGGTGGCTCAAGCCTGTAATCCCAGCACTTTAGGAGGCCGAGACGGGCGGATCACGAGGTCAGGAGATTGAGACCATCCTGGCTAACACGGTGAAACCCCGCCTCTACTAAAAGATACAAAAAACTAGCTGGGCGAGGTGGCGGGCGCCTGTAGTCCCAGCTACTCCGGAGGCTGAGGCAGAAGAATGGCGTAAACCCGGGAGGCGGAGCTTGCAGTGAGCTGAGATCCGGCCACTGCACTCCAGCCTGGGAGACAGAGCCAGACTCCGTCTCAAAAAAAAAAAAAGAAAACACTGAAGCACAGAGGGATTTAAGTAACTCATCCAGGTCACACAGCTATTAAATGGCAAAACCAAGATTGAGTCCCTTCCTCAAGAGCATACAGGTAAAGACTCTCCTGAATCTGGACCACACGGTGCCAAGTGTTTCACTGCCTCTAGTTCTGTCTTTCAGAACAACAGTTTGCCCACAATCCATCATCTCACCTCTGATTTTCAGTCAGTTTTGCTGCAGGTAGTGCTAAACGGTATGGCATGTAGTACGTAGCACAGCTATATACTCTCAAATGACAGAGTGTGTTGTCCTCTCATTTCTTCAGCTAACATTCTGCTACCGTCATTCTACCTCTGTTTCAATATTATTTTCATTCATTCAGTATTTACAGATCATCTACTATATGGTCTCTGTTCTAATGTAGAAATAATCTTTACTAAACAGCTAATACTACAGGCAGTACAAAATTCAAAGAGAGAGAAAGAAAGCTACGTGGAGAAGGACACAGCCAGCCCACAGGAAGGAAGCCAAAAAAATAAACACCACAACCTGGCTCCTTCCCTCTCATGTCCAGCCACTACTCCCCACTGGACAAACCCAACTACCTACCAGACGGCAAGGGAAGCAGTTGATGCAATTTAGAGAAGTCAACCTCCTAAGGCACAAAAGCAGGATGGAGGAAGATGAAAAGTGAATGCAGAGGGGCAAAAAAAAGACACCCAGCACAGGAGCCCTCCTCTCTGTACTATGCAGTCAGAGGGCTCTTGAGCAACCGAGCAACTATCTGAAGGAAGTGAGGACACAGCCCAACTAAGGTCTGGGAGAAGAATGTGCCAACAAGAGGCAACACATTTAAAGCCCCTGAGAAGGAAACAAGTTTGTCACATTTGCACAAGAGGAAGGTCACTGCAGAGGGAGCAAGAGGAAAGGGTTAATTCAAGGAGGCAAGCAGAAGCCAGATCATGCATGTCCTTATAGGCTGGAGGTTCCCAAACTTTGGTGTGGACAGAGGGTTGTTGTTAAACACAGATTGCTGGGCTCCACCCCAAGAATTCCTGAATCAATAGATCTGGGATGGAGACTGAAAATTCTGCATTTCTAACAAGCCCTCAGGTGATGTTGATACTGCTGGTCTAGAAACCACGTCCTGAGAACCACTGTCTAAGGCGAGAGCGAGGACTGTGGATTTTAATCTAAAAGCCCACAGGAGGCAAATCGTTAAAGACAGAAAGTAGATCAGTGGCTGTCAGGCGCTGCGGAAAGGGGAAATGGGAAGTGACTGCTAATAGGTACAGAGCTACTTCTTGGGGTGATGGAAATATTCTGGAATTAGTGGTGATAGTTGCACAACATTGTGAATACATTAAATACCACTGAATTGTATATTTCAAAATGATTAGTTTTACAGTATGTGAATTATATCTCAATTTTTAAAAATAAGGTTACTGGAGGATTTTGAACAGGGTAGCTATTCATGCCATTAAAAAAACTCACTATGTGAACAAACTACAGGAGGACAGGCATGAAAGTACAAATAAGAGGTAAATGCCACACACAAAATGAGATATGATGGTAACACAGAATGCAAGTTAACAGCAAAGGTGGTGAAAATGGCTGGATTTGCATTATTATTTGAAGGTAGAGCCAGTAAGACTCTCTTGGTGGACAGAACGTGGGATGTGAAAGCAGAGAGAAATTAAGAGTGACTCTGGATCTGCTACCTACGCACCAGGTACAAAGTGAGGAAGGAGGAACAGGTTGGGAAGGGCCCGCAGGATGAGACCTCTATGTTAAATATGAGACACCCATGGAACGTTCAAATGGAGGCATGAGAAGGCTGTTTAATACGCAAGTTTGACTGAGATGAGTAAGCAAGAGATGAGCATGTAGAGGCATTTAAAACCTAAGCCTGGATGAGAGCAGCTAGGGCCAGCTAGAGACAGAAAGAACGCTGAGGACTGTGTCCTGAGCTAATCAAGCAACCTCCAGAGATCCCACGAAGGACAAGGATCCAGCAATGAAGACTGAGAAAGAGCCACCAAAAAAAGACAGGAAGAAGTCCAGAAGAGTGCAGGACACCGGAAATCAAGCAAAGAAAAGTGTGAGGGAGGAAGATGCAAAAGTGTACAATCAGACTTGGCAAGGTGGAAGCTGCCGACTGCCTTGACCAGCACTGAGTCATGGGTATAAGGACCTGGCAGGAACAGGCTAGAGAACCTGAGGGAAGGAAGCAGAGGCAGAGTACAGACAACTAGTTCTTCCAGTGTGTTCTGCCTAACCCAAGGGAGAGAAAATGGAGCCACCTAGGGAAGGAGACACAGTATGGTAAAAGGAGTGTTTCCTTTTTATCTCAAGATGAGAGTTTTTACAGATCATTTTAATTGATGGGAATGGCCTAGTTGAGAGGGAAAATGGTATCGACAAGAAACTAATGACAGACATAAGTATATCCTCAAGTTATAAAGGTTATTTTTTTCCAATATGTATCAATTCCCTTTTCCTTCCTTTACTTGGAAGAGGAACAAAAAAATAAGAGAAATAATAGAAAGAGAGGCTGGTTTTACTAACCTATCATGTTAACATGAGAAAATGCAGGCACACATGTTCTTTTTATTTCTAGCATCCTTTTATCTTTGTTTTACAAATTTACTGTATTACAAAATGATAAAAGAATTAGTCAAAAAGGAATTGAATTTTCTAATAAAAAAATGAATTCACTTGTTTCATTTTAGTGAAGCAGTTTTTATCAGCATGTTGAAAATTTTACTTAGAAAACAAATGTTAGGCTACTCTATCAACTAAGTCCTTCAGAAAACAATTCTGGCCTAGAATCCACCATTTTTAAAGATAAAAAATAAAACTGTTAAATCTAAGAAGTTTCCTCCATCAGATACGAAAATATTTTTGAAGGCAATGAACAAAAAATGAAACATTTTTATTAAAAATATTTCAGTTATACATGTTTGTTTTGTTATAAAATAGTGCTTACTGTACCCTATTATGCATACACATCTACAGGCACAGAAAAAAGCCTGAAACTATATTCACCAAATTAACAGTAGTTATGCCCTGGTGGTGGGATGACTATGTGAATTTTTAGGAACTCATCTATGCTTAAGTTTTCTAGAATGTACCACGTACACAATAAAATTGATTCTTTAAGAAATCAATGATGAAAATACGATAACCATATACCATTTTTATTCATACACATTGTGCCTTCCCTGGATGCTTACTGTAAGATATGGAAGACAAATGTCTGTTGAGAGTGTTTTTCTTGTCTATCTTGCCTCAAATTTAGTTAGGAATGATTAAAAACAAGCAATTAAGAAGCACATCTTAAAAGTCCACTATATTAGAACGGAATATTCTTCAGCCATTAAAAGGAATGAGGTACTGATACACACTACCACATGGATAAACCTTGAAAATATTACGTTAAGTGATAGAAGCCAGACATGAAAGACCACATAGCATATAATTCCATTTATATGAAATGTCTAGAATATGCAAATCCATACAGACAAAAAGTTGATGAATAATTGCCAGGGGCTAAGGAAGAGGGAATAGGGAGTGACTGAAAAAGGCATGGGGTTTCTTTCTCAGGTGATAAAAATGTTCTGTAATTAGTAGTAATAGCAGCGCAACCTTGCAAATATACTAAATACCACTGAATTGTACATTTTATATGGGTGAATTTTATGGTATATGAATACATCAATAAAAAAAAAAGAGCCCACTGTATGCTTAGTATGTGAGAGACACAAAAATCTCAGGCCAGGCCATGGTGGCTCACACCTATAATCCCAGCACTTTGGCAGGCCGAGGCAGGGGGATCACTTGAGCCCAGTCATTTGAGAGCAGACCAGCCGGGGCAACATGGCAAAACCCTGTCTCTACAAAAAAAATACAAAAAGGTAGCCAAGAGTGGTAGCACATACCTACAGTCCAAGCTACCCAGGAAGCTGAAGTGGGAGGATCACCTGAGTCCAGGAGGTCACTGCATGCCAGCCTGGGCATCAGAGTGAGAGCCTGTCTCAAAAGCTCGTGCTCTCTCTCTCTCTCTCTCTCTCTCTCTATATATATATATATATATATAAAAGAACAATTTAGTACTCTATTACATGAATGAGAATGTGGGTAAAATGGAAATTCAGAAATGAAAAGGATGATTATGAACTGAGGTAGATGAGGTTTCAGCAAACAGGCATAAATTAATAGTAAGCATAAATAAATAATGTTTTTAAACTATCTGTCATAACTTTACTTCCAAAATGCCTTTTCCTGACACTCTATGTTCTTTAAATACCATATTCTCAAGAATGTAAGATGACTTCATTAGCTCCTTTCCCATAAGGAACCAAGCAAAATGGGGTTACCTAGAGTTAAAGCCTCTGGGAAGCTGTTTTGAGAAATCTGACTATTCTCATTGAATCAAGTTATAAATGTGTTCCTGTCAACTTTTGAGGTAAATTGTTTTCATCATAAAGAGTGCAGCAATAATCAGGTCAAAAAAACAAAAAACAAAAAAAAACAGCTGTTACAGATCTACCCATACTACAAATTGCTGCGACATCCGAAAGGGCTCGTGACAGCTTGCTTACTTGGTAACAGAGTAGTTTTTCTTCCCCAGGTAGAAAATGTGCATATTAGATCAGCTCTTCTTGGTGACCACATACACATTAAAATGTTAACTTCTTTTGAACTTAGAAATCAGGAACATCGTTTTTATAGTAGAAACCACAAAGAGAAGACATTAATCAATAAACAATAAACTCTAAAGCATATTTAAGAGCAGAAGATATAAATGACAGATCCCACAAGACAATACAAATATGAAGACATGCAGGGAAATCAATATTAATTAAAACAATGAGGTACCACTTAAGAGCTACAGGTTGAGTATCCCCTATCTGAAACGCCTGGGACCAGAAGTGTCTCGTATTTCAGAATTTTTTCTGATTTTAGAACATATGGATAACCAGTTGAGCATCCCTAATCCAAATATCCAAAATCCAAAATGCACCCATGTGCATTTCCTTAGAGAATCATGTAGGCACTCAGAAAAGCTGTCAATTTTGGAGTATTTCAGATTTCAGATTTTTGGATTTAGGATGCTCAACCTGTATTAAGCTGTCTTCAATTAAAAGACAAGATCCAACATAGATGAGGTTGTATAAAAGTTATTTACTCAAATACACAATGGTAGTACTATAAATTATTTAAAATCCTATTTGCAAAGTAAAATAAATAATGTATCAAAAGTCACAGAATTATGTATTTCTCATGACCTTACTCCTGGGAATGTATCCTAAAAAAAAAATTGAAACGAAGAAAAACTCTAAACGCCTGAAGATTTTCACTACAGTGTGAGGTCTACACACACAGTCAGATGGAAAAGTAAATATTCAAAAACATGAAAAAGTCTTTAAACAGGGAAAAAGTTAAGTAAATTAAAATCATTTGCCAGAAGGACTATGACCCAGCCACCAAGTCCTGTAAGTATAAATATAGTGTTAGGAAAACGTTAAGAAAAAGTTACAAAACAGAACAATACTAAGTTTTTTTAACTTTAAAAATATATGCACTATCGGCCGGGTGCAGTGGCTCACGCCTGTAATCCCAGCACTTTGGGAGGCTGAGGCAGGCAGATCACAAGGTCAGGAGATCGAGACCATCCTGGCTAACATGGTGAAACCGTCTCTACTAAAACTACAAAAAATTAGCCAGGCATGGTGGCACGTGCCTGTAGTCCCAGCTACTCGGAAGGCTGGGGCAGAAGAATGGCATGAACCCGGGAGGCGGAGCTTGCAGTGAGTTGAGATCACAACACTGCACTCCAGCCTGGGGGAGAGAGCGAGACTCAGTCTCAAAAAAAAAAAAAAAAAAAAAAAATATATATATACACACACACACACACACACACACACACACACATACATAGATACACACACACGCACACCATCTTGGCCAGACAGGGTGGCTCCTGCACCTGCCTGTAATCTCAGTACTTTGAGAGGCTGAGGCGGGAGGATCACTTCAGGCCAGGAGCTAGAGGCCAGTCTGGGCAACACAGTAAGACCCCATTTCCCCATTTATATTAAAAAAAAAAAAAAAAGTAGCTGGGTGTGGTAGCATGTACCTGTAGTCCGTCCTAGCTACTCAAGAGACTGAGGTGGGAGGATCGCTTGATCCCAGGAATTCAAGGTTATAGTGAACTATGATCATGCCACTGCACTCCAGCTTGGGCGACACAGCAAGATGCTGTCTCCCAAAAAAAAAAAAAAAAAAAAAAGTAGAAATATGTATGTGGGTACATGCACACACACATATCTACCATCTAAAATATATATATATACTGACCTGTATGAAACGCACAGAAAATCAGCGACACCAGGGACAAGTAAGACATCACTTTTAAATTTTTAAAATCTCAACAGTAAAATAATTTTATAATAATTTACAATTTAAAAGTATACTTAATACAAACTGGGATAAAAGAACATGAAAATATTTCATCAAAAATGGTAAATGTGATTACAATTTGTTTCTACCTCCTATAGTCATCTATCTTGAGAGAAGGAAAGTTCAGGGAAAGGTAAAAAAAAAAACAACACTGTGTTAAGTTGTGCCAGGCCACCTACAGACTCGCTGCACAGTAATTCATATCAGTCATATCCAAATGAAGACTTGCCCTTCCAAAAATTCAAAGTCACAGATAATTTTCATTTAAAAATAATGGGTCACAGATTTAAGAGTTCTGTGTTTATAGAGCATGTATGTACTGTAACTATGATGTTATGCTACCAACACAAGAACAACTCATTTCAAAGAGAAATTATTTCAGTTTAAAATCTGAAAGACTTTTCTAAGAGGAAATACAAAAATAAATGATTGGGCATTTACAAGATGAGTCAAAGGCTAACGTTTATTCATTTGATTAAGAAAATCATGTGAAGTTAGTTCTACAGAAAGAAGAAAGGAACCAAGAGTATAAGATGTTCCCTGTCACCAAAGGGAAATTAAGCTCTACAACAGTACCTTCAGAGTTTTCATTTATAAAAACTCAAATCCTTCAAGTTTACCTAAGAGGAAAAAAGAGAAAATTATGAAATGAACAATCTGTAAAAAGAGTGACACAAATCCTCCCCAAATTTTGCAACTCACAGGAAATACCACAGGAACAGCCAGGCAATTACGTTTGTAGAGAGATTAGGGGAAAATCCTAATGGTTTCTGTGTTTCACAATTCCTCTGTAGGAAGATAAATGTAAAACTATTACTTCAGTTTCTATATTTTGTTGTACCTCTTACAAAGGACGGCCTGAAAATATTTTTTGTAAGAGGAGGATGCCACTAGGCTTCCTATAACCCAGTCAAGCAAAAACACCTCTCCCAACACTGCGATACAGAGCAGGGATTAAATTAAGATATAACCAAAGTTTCTTTCAAACTCATACACAGCCATTTAGCCCAACCATGGCTTCTAACACTGGGCGGGGTTTAGGAAGGAGATGCAGACCATTCCAGTCCTCGAGGATACTCTGCCTGTCTCTGCACAGACCTAGAACTCTGCTCCAGTGCTCACTCTGCCAGCTGGGACTGCACACCAAGGGCACTGGTGAGCTTGGCTCCCTAATTCAGACATGCTGCACCCTAGCTGTGGGCTAGGCTGCCAGCATTCTGCAAGAAGTGTGCTGCTCAACTACCCCAGCCTGGGCTGTCCGTCCTCGTCTCTCCAACATCTGTGTAGGCAACCCACAGGGGTCTCTGGAACCTTCCTCGGGAGTCACAGGGACACTACATATTTGAGTCCTTTCCCTCAAAGAGACACTCTCTACCTCCCTGACAATGGGTCCCAACCTTATTAAAGTTATCAGAGAATCACTGTTTACAAAGACCTATCATGATTTCTTAGCTGTTTCTCTAGAGTTCACTCCTGGAGCCATTAAACTGCTTTTAAAAATCCTCATCAATTACCATGAGTTATGTATACCAATGTTCTATTAAGGCTCAATGATATTAAACCTACTTCTACACTAAGTGTACCACTTTTTATGATGGCATATTTTTAACATCAACCCATCAGTTCCTATCAGTTACATCTGAGTTTATTTAAAGCAAAATCATAAAATCATATTCAAAGGATTTTTTTTACATCATAAACTATTTCTTTGCTCACTTACAGCAAGTTAATAGAATTCAGAAATCAGTAACATGTGAAGTCTCAATATCAATTTGAACAATATTCTATTAAAACGTTAATCATGCATGGACTATCCTGACCACCCATTCAATACCATCTGGAGCACACAATCATATTCTGAAATAATCAACATTCTGGAAGAAAATGATAGAGCAAATATGAAGTGGTTACTTTAATTAAGGAAAAATTCATAAAGTAGCCCTGCTGGTCACAGATGTCTGGTAAGAGAACCACTTCATATACATAAACAGGTAACAGGGACCTCTACATAGAAACTTATAGGAGTCATATCCTATCAAAGCCAGCCATGCCAAAGAAGCTCCTGGTTCTATGCCTTCCCCTCAATCCTAACTTCTTGCTGACTTCAATAAGAAGTTTCATTCATTCACCCATTAGTACTTACTAAACACCTACTAAGGAAGCACAGTTAAAGCAAAAGGAACACAGTGATGAAAAAGCTTGCCTTCTTTAGGGCAGAGAAGAGAGGTTGGTAGTACACAAATAAGCATAGTACATAAAGTGATATGATAAAGAATTATGGAAGTGATGAGGAGAGGATGGCTGATCGTGATTAGGAAAGACACCTCAGGGTGCAGGGGACTTTGGAGCTGAGATTGAAGAAGCCAGAGTCACTTGAAACATCTGAAGGAAGACATTTCATCAAAGGCCCGGAAGTGGTAATTCCACGACCAGAAAAAACGCCACATCAGGAATACAGACTTGTGCCAATGAGGGCAGAGGTAGAACAGGGGCTAGCTCGAGCAGGGCCTTGTAGGTCAAGAATAAGGAGTATGGACTTTATTGCAAGGGAAAAGTCACTAGAGTAGTGATTTGCAACGTGCAATTCTCAAACAGCACCAGCATCACCTGGCAACTTGTCAAATATGAAGTCCCAGGCCCTGCTCCACACCTCCTGATTCAGAAACCCCAGAGGTGAGGCCCAGTACTCACACTTAAGTTTAAGAACCACTGCACTGGCCGGGCGCGGTGGCTCAAGCCTGTAATCCCAGCACTTTGGGAGGCCGAGACGGGCGGATCACGAGGTCAGGAGATCGAGACCATCCTGGCTAATACGGTGAAACCCTGTCTCTACTTAAAAATACAAAAAACTAGCCGGGCGACGAGGCGGGCGCCTGTAGTCCCAGCTACTCGGGAGGCTGAGGCAGGAGAATGGCGTAAACCCGGGAGGCGGAGCTTGCAGTGAGCTGAGATCCGGCCACTGCACTCCAGCCTGGGTGGCAGAGCAAGACTCCGTCTCAAAAAAAAAAAAAAAAAGAAAGAACCACTGCATTAGAGGGTTTTGAGCATGGAAGTAACATGAAGCTAGGTTTCTGAGTAATTTGCTGTAAATAATGTAGAGTTTCGCTAGCAAATAACAGAAGTGTATATTAATCTATGTATATATTAATTACAATACCAGTAGTTAACCCAACAACAATACCAATACATTATGATCATATACATGGGTATTTATATTTGCATACTTTGAATTTCAAGGAATTCCATTTCAATTACAAGAAATATTAAGACCTAAAACATATTTTAAATTATCTACTCCAGTTATAGCCTCAAGTCACCAAATGAGAAATCTAAAAATAGCCACACTTTTCCTCACTTCTCTCCCCAGAGTAGCTCACCTGATTCCTACACTGTCCTGTAGTGTCAATGTCATCCCCATCCTTCCAGAATAATTCAAAGACCATAAAACTTCCTCCAATCCATCCGTCCCTACCCACACACCTACCTCCAGCCAGAAGTAAATATTCTCTTTGCTTCTCTGACAACCATTCACACTGTAGTTGTTTGTATCCCTGTCTTATCTGTCCTACTGGTCCATACATTCTTTAGGACACAGGTTTTGGTTCTTCAATGCTTCTTCCCTGGTTTTTCTCCTCCTACATTATACCTCACTCCCCAAAAAACTCTGTCGGATCTCACACAAAGCAAATATGCAATACAAGTTTGTTGGACTGAACTGAAACTGTGACGCAGGGAATCAAAGTTCCACAAAGAGGAGAAAGTTAACAGGCGACAAGAACATGACAAAGAGGATGTTCACATCCTGAAGCATCAAGAAATGTTTCTCTATAAATGATACTACTTCACAGTGAACGTTTTCAAAGTCAGACAATGTCTCAAAGAATTCTGCTTAAGTAAAACTAAGAAATCTTTTCTCTTCTTTCAACTATGCCTGAAGCTGAATTTAGATAGGTTTCAAATTCTGAACGTATCCTCTAAAGCAACTCATCTTAGGCTACTCTGCTTCAATATCTGTCATAAACAATCAATGTATAAAGCAAAAGAACAAATACATTTAGTTAATTCCTCCTCGACTCCAACTATTGATAAGTTTAGTGTTGGTGTGCTTCCTTCTAAACTGAGCCTTGTTGTGTGCCAGGCATCTGTGTTATTTTATGTAAAGGTACTGTTACAGATTTCATTCTATTTTTTATTTTTACTCACTAAACACTACATTTTTTAAGATCTACCCATGATGATCGAACTACAACCAATACATTGCTTCTAGTTATTTCCTTCCTACCTCCCACTTTGCTATAGAAGTAGAGGCAAGAACTACACTCACCAAAGAAAATCCAAAATAAGAATATTCATTCATCCATTAACTCAAACAATATTAAATCCCTACAGTATGCCAAACACTGTGTAAGTGCTAGAAACACAAAGATGAAAAGGCATGGTCCACATCCTCTTAGAGCTTATGGAACAACGAAGAAGCACTGCAAACAATGAAAAGGGTGCAATGTTGAGAAATGAGAAATTCTTGGTGAAGTACATTTAAAGCATCTGAAGTCCAGCGAGAACAGAAAAAAAAAATCCCCTCCAAGCAGTAGAAGAAGGCTTAACATTAAGTACTATTAAGCTGAAACTGTAGGGTGAGTAACACAAGCAGGAAGAAAACCATCTAGGCAGAGAAACATTGTGTATAAAGACACAGGAAACTGTGGCATGCCCTCACAACTATAGTCCTGGAACTGTTGAAGCACAGACGTGGGAGGCAAGGCAGGACAAATAAGAAGAGATGGGTCAATTCTCAACCCACAAGCCACGAATGTGCTGCAAAAACTTTCAATGCACAAAATTTGTTTCATACACACACTGTTAAGGCAAAGTCCGATGGAGTGGAGCAAGTCATGGAGGGCAATAAGCAAGAGTGGAGAGCAATATGCAACAGAGTACAACTTGCTGTGAGCAAGACAAAACACAATTCCAAAGGCAGGGCGAATGAACTGCGAGGTGACCGGGTGCTCTTCTGCACAGCAAAAGGCATTCCCACTACTGTGCCACAGCTGGTACTGTGTTTTAATAGATGACTTGATGTTTTGAGTTTTTCAATCATTTCCAATATGCAGCTAAAAATTCTGAAATGGAAATGTATCAATGACACAAAAAGGCTGAAATCCACTGGGCTACACAATAAAGAAACTTTCTATCTCACTAAAGAGTTTATATATTTTATGCTATAAGGAACAGAGGTCAGACTTGAAGAATTCTGGAGAGGGAAGAGACATGCTGCTGTTTCTAAAAGACCACCAGGGAAGCAGTGCCTTAAATGGCCTGACTGGGCAGAGAACAGAAAAGGTAAGAACATAGATAAGGAGAGCATTACAACAGTACAGGTAGGAGAGGGGTGAGGCCAAACAGGCGCCCCAGGGAATGGAAAACAGGGATCTGTGTGCCCTGGTGACTCAACAGCTCCAGGAGAAAACAGAAGAGAGGAAAAGAAGCAGAATGAAAGTCCAGGTCCCTGGCTACTAAAAGCAACAAGCAAAACCTACCAGAGAAAGATCCAATCAACCTTTAAAATAAAAGCATTATCCAAAATAGATGCCCCCCAACCTTTTCAGGAAATTAACAAAATTTTTGAAAATTACCTACATAACACAAACTAAGCAGTTATTATCTAGCTCTTGCTGTGATGCAGAAAACACTGGCACAAAGAGACCGTTTCTAGAATTAAAGTTAACTCTGACTTGATTTTCCTAGGTCACTCGCTACTTTATGCCGGAAAAATGAAGATATTATTGTTTTAAAATTTAAAAAAAAAAAAAAGGCGGGGGAGTCAAGGAACTTTTAAGTTGAACCATCAGAAGCTTCCAGTGCACTCTGATCATGTGATCAAAAGTAAAGCTGTCCTAAAGCATTTCAGGACAGACTATGGCTTCCTTGAGAAACCTGATACACACTACTGAGTTTTAAAGAAACATGGTGACAGAAGGCTTTCTCTCAAGCCTAAATTTAAACTGCTCTGTGTAGCTGTCAGAGCTCTCCAGAGCTCTCTGGTAATATAAAAAGTATGGTTTCTCTTTAGTCCCACAGGAAGGAGCTTGTGGATACAGGAGTGATCTTCCACGATTCCTGTCTTGTCTTACTTCCAACCCTGGGTAAGTGCTACTGTTTCTCCTCTCACCCCTGGGGCGTCTGAGGGTCAATAAAACAATTTATCAGAGGAAGTCACTAACTCTTGAGTGCCTTCACAACCAATTCTTACTGTCAGCTGGGCCTTACCTGTAGTAAAAAATAAAAAATAAATAAAATTAAAACCCTTTAATTTATTTCTGGCAGCTTTCTGTAGACTTCCCTACTCTTCCCACCTTGCCCAAGTCTTACACTCTGGCACCTCTAAGATCCACTGTCCACACAGCAACAGAGTGAGCTTTCCTAATCAATCAGGTTGTCGCTTTTGCTAACTAAACCTCTTCTGTGGCTCCCACGTCCCTTCCCATGCCACCTCCACCCTTCCCTCTGGCCCACAAAAACCTATATGCTGACAGGTCTTTTCCTCAGCTCTAGTCACTCTGCCCTCTGCCCATGAAGACCTGCCCTGCCCCTGCCACCCCCCGTCCCTCGCCCCAGCCCCTAGTGCTTCCTCGGGGCCTCTGCACCAGTGCCTGGGAATCATGCCCACTTGAAATGCTCCACCTGCAAATCTTCACAGGAGCAGCTCCTTCTTGTCATTCAGGTCTCAGCTGAAAGGTCACTTCCTGACCATCCAATCTAAAGTAGCCATTACAGTCACGTTACCTTTCTTAAATCCCATTTAACTCTCATGTTTTTCTTTTTTGTTTATTTTCTCTCTCCCCCATCCAAATCCCCCATTAAGCACTATGGAAGAAAGGTAAAGCTCCCTGAAAACTTCCTTTCCTGTCTCCATAGCATTTACAACAGTGCCTGGAATACAGAATATAGTAACTAAATATCTTTTGAGCAGATGTTATCCCCAAAAGGCCATCCCAAAACAACCAAATGGTTAAAGAGGGAGAATGAAAAGCAAAGATTTAATGTGATTTCATTCAAAATCAGCTCCTAATCTATTTCCAACAAAGGTATCTGACTACACTGAATTGCTGCTCCCTACTACATGGACAGTCCTGAAGCTGCAAGTGGAGACACTCACTCCACTCCCATCTGGACACGTCAAAGTCATTGCTGCACCATTCGAGTAACTGGAAACGGCTGAATGACACTGGTCATCTCACAGCAGACATTGTATGTGTCCCTGTCCTCCACTTCTCCCAACATGCCTATCCTACTCTGCTCCTTTCCTATTAGGATGGTACAAAAGTAATTGTGTTGGGAGGCCGAGACAGGCGGATCACGAAGCCAGGAGATCGAGACCATCCTGGCTAACACGGTGAAACCCCGTCTCTACTAAAAAATACAAAAAACTAGCCGGGCGAGGTGGCGGACGCCTGTAGTCCCAGCTGCTCGGGAGGCTGAGGCAGGAGAATGGCGTAAACCTGGGAGGCGGAGCTTGCAGTGAGCTGAGATCCGGCCACTGCACTCCAGCCTGGGTGACAGAGCAAGACTCCGTCTCAAAAAAAAAAAAAAAAAAGTAATTGTGGTTTTGCCATTAAAGGTAATGGTAAGAACCGAAATTACTTTTGCACCAACCTAATATATTATCACCTTCAAACCACATTTACAGATATCATCTCAAGAAAGACTATTTAACACTCCTTATACAAAAGCTAATTACCAAACCCCTTCTCTTTCCCTGCAGATGTGGAAGATCTGAGATCTCTATGGTAATATTATTAGATAGAGGTGGGAAGAAACAGCTATTGAGATGTTTCCTTTGCCCAGGGGAGGTAAGCACCTCCACATCATTTAACAAGTCCATAAGAGAACTATTTACCAATCTTCTCATCCAGTATGGATTTAAGTAAGGGAAGATGTCTCCATCTTTTTTTTCCCATTTTTCCTTTTCTACTTTAAAACTACACTAGGGTTATGCTTTGAAAAGCAATTTTTGAAGTTACAATTAGCCAAAAGAACATCATTACCACTGTTTGTCCTGTCAAACATATAAAAATATTCTGACCCAAGCATTTGCCATCTTGAACAGAGCACGTGTTTGCGGGCAGGCAGTTCAAATCTCATTTCTACTAGTGACCAGAAACATATTACTTAAACCCTTTGAGCTTCAAATTCCTCATCTGTTGAATGAGAGTGGGAAGATCAACTTCAGAGTGTAGTAAGGGGATTAGACAGGATGACCAACCTAAATCACCAGGCACAGTGTGAGGCACAGAAAGGGGGCTCCTCTTCATCTCCAGGAGAGAAGTTACAGTGAAGCTTCCACTCTCCCTGCTTTTACATATAAATTGTTCACTCCCTGTGGAAGAACAGTAAATTGCCTTAATCATTTTTTGTTACCACAAGTAGTTTACTGGTAATCTATAACAGTTTATTCATCATGGTTTTCTACTACTTTTCTATGCTTGTGCCTTAAGGGATTTTGGGTTGATATGTTTGAAATTTAAATAAAGTCGTATTAAGTTATAAACCTGTATCCAGAAAAACAACTGAAGTATGCACTTCAAAAGTCAAAGTTTGGCCAAGTGCAGTCGCTCACGCCTATAATCCCAGCACTTTGGGAGGCAGATCACTTGAGGTCGAGTTCGAGACCAGCCTGGCCAACATGGTGAAACCTCGTCTCTACTAAAAATAGAAAAAAAAATGTAGCTGGGTGTGGTGGTGCACTCCTGTAATCCCAGCTACTCGGGAGGCTGCTGCTAGAGAATCACTTGAGCCCAGGAGGCAGAGGTTGCAGTGAGCTGAGATGATGCCATGCCACTGCACTCCAGCCTGGGTGATAGAGCAAGACTCTGTCTAAACAAACAAACAAACAAAAAAGTGAAAGTCCAGTACTTACTGGCCAAATGAACATATTCATCAAAAATCTGGTTCGATTATCCAAACAAATAATTTGGTTTTGAGTATATTTTATGTAGAAAAAAGTTTCTAAATCTGTAAAACTACTTTTCCTGCCTATTATCTAAAAATGTTTAAAAGTTGCATTTCTGGCCGGGCGCGGTGGCTCAAGCCTGTAATCCCAGCACTTTGGGAGGCCGAGACGGGCAGATCACGAGGTCAGGAGATCGAGACCATCCTGGCTAACACGGTGAAACCCCGTCTCTACTAAAAAATACAAAAAACTAACCGAGCGACGTGGTGGCGCCTGTAGTCCCAGCTACCCGGGAGGCTGAGACAGGAGAATGGCGTGAACCCGGGAGGCGGAGCTTGCAGTGAGCTGAGATCTGGCCACAGCACACCAGCCTGGGTGACAGTGAGACTCCATCTCAAAAAAAAAAAAAAAAAAAAGTTGCATTTCTTTAATAAGACATTTTTTTTGATAAGATGGTATGCAAAGTGTTTTAAGAAATCACTGACTACTTAAAACTTAATGCTCCTAAAGGATCCCCGAATGACCCAATAAGACATGGAATTTTAATGTCTCACCTACCACTTCAATATAACTATACATTTCATACATAGTCACATCATCTATGTTTTCTTTTTTCAGTTACATCTGATTAAAGAGAATGTTCTGTTCAGTAACTAGCACACCATCAAAAAACAAGTATTTAAATAATGTGTGGCTTAAGTGGCACGAGCTGAAAAGAACACTCTGGATTCCTAAACTCTTAATTGCTATTCTTCTTATTCTGTGAGATCCTTGTGGAGAAGCTGGTGAGAGCACATACTGGTATGCAGTTACCCTATTTAAGCTAAGGAGAGGCTAGATAACACGAGCTTCAAGAATAATCAGTGTTAGCTTTAGAAAGACTTTTTAAGAGTGCCACACACTATGGAAGATCACCAAAAGAGATAAAGGTCTACAGTATTCTTAAAAGCTCCAGAAAAGAAAGTTTTGTTTTCTTGTCTCCTGGGGCGGTGGGGATAAAGACAGAGGGAACACAGTTCTTCCTAGAAGCAGTGTATGTGAATAAATGACCCTCCATGTGTCTTCCAGATAAATACATTCTCCTTAATTGTTAAATATAAGCAGGTGTATGCTTGTGTAAATTTCTTTTAAAAAGTCTAAATCTGATTTCTCTGAAACAGGTAAAAATACAGAAATTTTCAAACATCTTTCAGCTTTTAAGAGCTGAAGTCACAAGGCAACAGAACTAATGCACATGAAATGTGAGACACTACCGGGCGCGGTGGCTCATGCCTGTAATCCCAGCACTTTGGGAGGCCGAGGCTAGTGGATCACCAGGGTCAGGAGTTCAAGACCAGCCTGGACAATATGGTAAAATCCCATCTCTACTAAAAAATACAAAAATTAGCTGAGTGTAACCTGTAATGCCAGCTACTTGGGAGGGTGAGGCATAGAATTGCTTGACCCTGGGAGGCGGAGGCTGCAGTAAGCTGAGATCGTGCTACTGCACTCCAGCCTGGGCTACAGAGTGGTAAGACTCTGTCTCAAAAAAAAAGAAAAAAGAAATGTGAAATATTTTGCACATTTCTAAAAATAGATTATTTGTTTAACAGCCTTTGGTAACTGTAATTCTATAAAGATAGGAACCTCTCTTTAGGGACCTAATCTAAACTTTATTCTGGAATAAAGCCTGATCTAAGCTAATTTTCTACACTATTACTCAAGCAAAAAGAATTCTTTCAAAATATGATATAATCATACAAATAAAATGTTTTAAATACATAACTTGAAATCATACAAATATAATGTTCCAAATACATAACTTGAAAGATTTTCAGTTTCAAAACACAATTTCAGTTGTTTTGTGCAAATCTGTGCAAATAAAACCAGACCTTTGTAAATAATAATACAAGTATTTAAGCAAAAGTTAAGCTACTGGTCTGTGGAGCTGCACACTTTGCAGGTATGCTCAGAAATATACAAATTCTACTGATCAGCTGGTCAAACTGCTAAAGGAGATACTGTAACATCCCATTTTTTTCCTAGACCCTCAAAATTAGAAGCTCAAATTTTATTTTGCAGCATCATGAAATAATTATGCCCGAGCAGCAGTGAAAGATAAAATGCCATAAACTTAGAAATTAAACTATGATCACTTCAACTGAGCTTTTTAAAATAAGCTATTATTTTCTTTCTTTTTTTTTTTTTTTTCTGAGACAGTCTCGCTCTGTCCCCCAGGCTGGAGTGTAATGGTGCCATCTTAGCTCACTGCAACCTCTGCCTCAAGGGTTCAAGCGATTTTCCTGCCTCAGCCTCCTGAGTAGCTGGGATTACAGGCGCACGCTACCACACCCGCTAATTTTTGTATTTTTAGTAGAGACAGGGTTTCACTATGTTGAGGCTGGTCTCGAACTCCTGACCTCATGATCCACCCCCCCCCCCAGCCTCCCAAAGTTCTGGGATTACAGGCGTAGCCATCGCGCCTGGCCCAGCTGTTATTTTCTTTAAAATATCTGTATAAAGGCTATATGATGATGTCGGTTTGACTGCATTGTCATATAGTAACCACCAGGCATGTGGCTATTTAAATATAATTAAAATTAACTCAAGTTCAGTTCTTCAGTTCCCTTGGCCATATTTGAAGTGCAGTAGCCACATGTGGCTGGTGACTGCCATACTGGACAGCACAGATACAGAGCATTTCCATTACAGCTGGACACTCAGGCCAAATATACAGCATCTCGAACTACCAAGTGACAGGCAAATTCAAGCCTTCTGGTTTTCCAGGTGGCGCTACCAAATACTGTGTAGTTTTGTAAATAATTTTTTTTAATTTATCATTTCAATAGTAGGTACAAACAAAAATTTTTATGAAACTATTCGCTGAAAAGAGCAGAGTAGCTTTTAGAGTTAGCCAAGCTCTTTCTTAAGAACACATTTTTGTTCTGAGCATAACACTTCACGAAATCAAAGTAATGAATAAAAGATATCTAATGTAATTTTCAAATCACTAAGAATTTTTGCTTGCGATAACTGCCTCCCTTTATTTGATAATCAAGTACAACGAATGGATCACTAAAAAGCCAAACTCTCAAAGTGCAAAATAATCTCTTCTTTCATCAGGAAAAAGAAGATGTCAAGTATGAAAGTATAACCAGTTTCTCCTCAGCAAGTTGTGGAAATATCACAGAACTAGAGATACCAACAATGGCAGGTATCTGAAAGTGAGAGTAATTATCACTCCCATTTCTGCAGTACCCTATCATTACCTCTACCGTGATTTGCAGAGCTTGCTATTTATTCTTAGTTAGCCTTCTAAAATACATCTTCCACTTTTGGTTTTGGATGCAATTATCGCTTCATGTCCCACATAAAAGAAAACCACTTGATCCTGTACCATTTGGTGAGAAAACACATGAACACAATTTATTTGTACTTCTTTTTTTTTTTTTTTTGAGATGGAGTCTCTCTTAGTTACCATCTCGGCTCACTGCAACCCCACCTCCAGGGTTCAACCAATTCTCCTGCCTCAGCCTCTCCAGTAGCTGGGGCGACAGGCGCATGCCACCACGCCCAGCTAATTTTTGTATTTTTAGTAGAGACGAGGTTTCACCATGCCCGCCAGGAGGATCTCAATCTCTTGACCTCGCGATCCGCCTGCCTCAGCCTCCCAAAGTACTGAGATTACAGGCATGAGCCACCGCACCTGGCCTATTTGCACATTTTTAAGAAATGCAGTCTAAATAGTAAACCATTATCTTCAGAATGCCTTTAAAAGCCAATCAAGGAATGTACCTAATGCCACAGAACTGTACATTTAAATATAGTTAAAATGGTAAATTTTATTTCATATATATTTTACCACAATAAAAGTATATCAAGGCCAACTGTCTACATTCTGAGACTACCCATTTTTTTACATTAAATGTGCTTTTCCTGGTAAGTTGGTTAGAATTTTTCAAAGTAATGTAACAAAATTACATTCATGTTGGAATAAAAATCCAAGCATATTAAAAGCCAAAGATGAGAAATATACTTAATAAAAGTTTTCTTTTCAAATATCCAAAATATTACAGTATAAAGACACATATAACATGAGTCTACTAAATGAAAAATTATTTCATATTTTTATATATCACAAATCTGAGAATCTCCAGTTTAACCAACATTGGAAATTCAAAGGCTTTTATCTACCACCTATTGGAAGCTAGATCCTCAAACCACCCTAAGAGCTGAGTACTATTATCCCCATTTTACAGATGATGAAACTGAGGGACAAATTTTTTTTAACTGGCTACAGTCACTAAAGGTAGTAGCTGAGCAATACTGAAGTGTTAGTCTGACTTCAAAGCTGATGTACGTGCCATCACACCACACTGAGTCCGTGTTAGGATTCTATTCTGACATCAGAAAGGCAATCAGAAGAACCATATTGCTAAATTGAATGTAGTCTCAAGAGCCACACAACGTTTTATGAATTCGGCTACACAACGGATACCTTGGTAGGGTATCTCCAAAGGATACCTTGACAAAAAACAAGGAAGAAACCATACAGCAACAACTGATACGTGTTTCTCTTGCTCCTATTATTAGGAAAAATTCACAGACAATCCGTACAAGTTATTTCAACACAAAGAGATGTAAATCCAGGAAATAAAAATCTTAACAGCAAAATCCATCACCCTTATCTATGGTCCATTATTTCAATATTGGGTATTCACATCACAAACCTGACTTCATAACCAGGCATTAAACTAAGATGCATAATGCTACTTTCAAATTCCTTTTATCCTGGCAGGACAAAATATCCCAAACCATCTAAACCCAATTACTAATCTAGTGAATTGTTAAGTCGGCCCATTGAGAGTTCAGGACGCCCTCCATGACACAAGTAGGGGTCCAGGGGACAGCATATTATATACTCTGTATGCGTGACTGCAAACTTTGTCATCACTCCATTCCACAGACTTTATAAAAGTAAAAGCTTTTTGTTTCTTTGTCTAAACAAATGGAGCCACAAGCATAGGATGCCTGCAAGATGTCCCCACTTCAGTGGGAGAGGTGCAAGTACAACTTCCACGAAGAAACTCGCCACTGAAGTCTGCAGAAGCCACCGCAAGCCACTGCAAACCTCCATTCCGCGATCGCTAAATGACAAGAGACATTTCAGAAACGTCTCAAACCTGCTGTTCACCTGTGGCCTGGTGGCCGTGTCAAAAGCCTGCAGAGCTCCTAAAGAACACACTAATCCTCTCCGGAGGTTTTCCTAAACAAGCTGTGGGAAATGAAGGGAGCCAGGCACGTACGCTTTCCTGCAATCTAAAACTTCCGAGACGGCATTTACCACAACCAGTTTCCACAAAGAGGTAAGGGTGACTTAGCTGCTACTGCGGATATCAAGATCCAAATTCGATTAAAAACAAAGCAAAGCACCCGTTCCAGTAACGTATGTTTCACTCCAGTAAAAAGTTAAAAGAAAAAAAAAAAAAAGACCCAGCAAAGAACAAGGTCCCCAGTTCCCGTATTATTGACCTTCAAGAACTGCAAAAGAGTCAAGACCCAGTGAAAGACGAAAAGTTTGAGTGGCTGCTGGACTCGCGGGCGGCACGCCTGACTCGGAAGCAGCTGGGGGAACCCGCCTCGCGGTCAGGGTCTCGCCGCGCCCCCAGGCCGGCTGTGGGAGCAGAACCCTGAGGATGGAGCCTCCCTCTCCAGAAACCCGCTCGAAACTCGGAAACCCCCGGCCCCTCCGCGCGGGCCCCGGGCCCCGGGCTCCTTCCCCGACGCGCCCGAGGGCGCGGACCAGCCCCCGGCACGCGACCCCGCACACTTCCGGGCCCGACGCCCCGGCCGCTAGCCCCCTTACCGGCATCATCTTGGACCCGAACCGCATGGAAGCGGGTGGCCAGACGGCGGCCCCGGCCGAGCTGAGGCGCCCCGGGGGTCGCGGATGCGGGGGAGGGGAGCGGAGAGCGAGGCCGCCCGGACCTGTTGCGAGGCGGCGGCGGCGGCGCGCGGGTCCGCAGGGCCCTCCGCGCGGCCTGGGGCACCACAGAGCCCCGGGCCGACCCCCCCCGCCGGCCGGGCCCCCTGACGTGCTTTGTCTCTTTGACGCTCGCGACGGTCGAGGCTCCCTCCTCCGCTCCGAAACCAACTAATCCCGGGTCGGGCCCCAGCCGAGCCCGCGCCGGCTCCGCCCCCCGCGCCGACCCCGCCCGCGGCGCGCCTGGCGGCCTGGGGGAGGGGCGCCCGCGAGAACAGGAGCCGCGCGCGCCTGCGCGGGCCCGGCGGCGCGGACATGGAGCTGCGGCTGCCGGCAGCCTTTTCTTTCTTCGCCTCGGACTTAAGTGTGGTCGGGGCCGCGCGGCGGAGCGGCTGGAGCGCGCGCCTCCTAGCGGAGCCGGGGCAATTGGAAGACGGTGCCTTAGGAATATCAGAATGGTAGTGAATGGCACCGAGCCGCCCCAGAGCTACCGCCGTCACCTCCTGGGCGGCTCCGAGTTGTGGAAGGCAGGGGACCCTTTGCCTTCAGAACTGGGCGCCCGAGGTTGGGCGAGTGGACAAAGTCCTCCCGCGGCCGCGTCGCTGGGCCAGGCGGAGAGAGGCGGGCGGACCCCCGGGGGAGGCCCGGGTCGCGCCGCGGAAACGACTCGACTCCCTGGAGGTGGCCAGGACCGACCCTGTCCGGACAAAATGGAGTTCCCCGTGTGGTTTCAGCCCGCGGCGCGTTCCCAGAGCTCCTCTGTGACCCGGCTCTCGGATTGTTCGCCTTTCATTTCATTTGCCGTTGTCCAAATTCTAATTTAAAACTCATGTGTTACTTGCTGTGAGGTTAACAAATGTACGCCGCAAACTGGATAAAGGGATAACTTTTATGTTGTGTATGTTTTACCACAATAAAAATAATTTTTTTAAAAAAGCGTAAAAATGTGGCAGGCAGCATTCTGAGGAGCTTCCCTGGGAGGTGCTGGGAACACCCTGCAAGCAGCCTCCCATACGGGGAGTCGGTGGATACCATCCTTTTCCGGGGAGGGAGGCCAAGGCCTAGGGAAATGGCAGAACTCTCTTCCAAAGAGTAGCAGAGCAGGTTCAGGCTCTTCTTCCACCTTCCAGGGAGACACATTCTCCGGGAACCCTAACTCCAGGAAGCCTCGTTCTAGTAAGTTGTCAGTGCAAGTTCACTCAGAATCACTTTTCTCTGCCTTTATAACATGATTCTAGAACCTGAAGGGGAGTAAATCCCCTGGGTTTATCTAGTTTCAAGAACAGACAATTCTTTCTTAGCCCACCATGTCCCTAACCAGAATCTCCATCGAACTACCTGTTGCACCATCTCAGCTACTGTATGTGGCAATACTAAATTACGGTTAATTCAATTAGAATTTAACGTTCTCGGCCGGGCGCAGTGGCTCACGCCTGTAACCCCAGCACCTTAGGAGGCCAAGGCGGGCGAATCACCTGAGGTCAGGAGTTCGAGAACAGCCTGGTCAACGTGGTGAAACCCCCGTCTCTACTGAAAATATAAAAATTAGCTGGGCGTGGTGGCACATGCCTGTAATCCCAGCTACTCGGGAGGCTGAGGCAGGAGAATCGCTTGAACCCGGGAGGCGGAGGTTGTGGTGAGTGGAGATCGCCCCACTGCACTTCAGCCTGGGCAAGAAGAGCGAAACTCCACCTGAAAAAAAAAAAAAAGAAAGAATTTAACGTTCTCAAAAAATCTGGTTTATAGTCTTGTTTTTCTTAAGAGGGTTATATTGAGTTAAGCAAAATAAATTCATCCCTCATTCAGTAAATATTTATTAAATACCTACCACATGATAGATATTCTTCTAAGTCCTAGGGATACATTAATGAACAAAAAGTTTGAAAGACAAGTGTAGTTATTGTGAACAAAATAGAATAAGGGAAGGGAAGGGGATGAGGTGTACAGGTGCAACTTTAAATAGGGCAGTCAAGGTAAGCCTCACTGAAAAGGCAGTGTGTGAGCACAGTCTTGAAGCAAACGAGGGTGTGAACTCCACGAATATGAAGGAAGATTTCCAGGCAGAGGGAAGAGCCAGCGCTAAGGCCTAATGTGGGAGCCTGCCTGGCAAATTCTGGGACCATCAAGGAGGCTAAGATAGCTGGAGCAGACGATGAGGGGAGAATAGTAGGAGATGAGATGGAGTGATATGAAGGGCCAGACAAGAAGGGCCTTGCAGGCTATTCTAAGGACTTTACCTTTGCTCTGAGTGAAATGGGGAGTTATGGAAAGGTTTTGAACAGAAGAGTGCTGTGAGCTGACATATTTTAAGAGGATCACTCTAGCTGCTGTGGAAAACTGAAAGTCAGCAGAAAACCATAAGAAACTCTTGTAATAAGCCAAGCAAAAGGTGTAAGTGGCTTGTGCAAGGGCGCTAACAGCGGCTATGGCAAATAGTGGTCAGGTTTTGGATATATTTTCAAGTCCCAACCCATAGAATTTCCTGACAGATGTGAAATATGAGAGAAAGAAGCCCTAAGTTTTTGTCCCAAAGGATGGAAGTTGCCACAAACCAAAATGGAGAAGACCATGAGTGGACCAAGTTACAGAAAAGAGGAGATCATTTGGGAACATGTTAACTTCCAGAATCTTAATAATAAAAGATACCCCAATACTGAAATTTAGCACGTATGTGGGAAGCAATACTTTTTTTTTTTTAACTTTTAGGTTTGGGGGTACATGTGAAGGTTTGTTGCATAGGCAAACTCATATCACAGGGATTTGTTGTACAGATTATTTCATCACCCAAATATTAAGCCCAGTACCCAATAGTTATCTTTTCTGCTCCACTCCTTTCTCTCACCCTCCACCCTCAAGTAGGCCCTAATGTCTGTTGTTCCCGTCTTTGCGTTCATGAGTTCTCATCTATTAACTCCCTCTTCTAAGTCAGAACATGCAGTATTTGGTTTTCTGTTCCTACATTAGCTTGCTAAGGATAATAGCCTCCAGCTCCATTCATGTTCCCGCAAAAGACATGATCTTGATATTTTTTATGGCTGCATAGTATTCCATGGTGTATATGTAGCACATTTTCTTTATCCAATCTGTCATTGATGGACATTTGGGTTGACTCAACATCTTTGCTATTGTGAATAGTGCTGCAATGAACACATAAAGACACATGCATCTGTCTTTATGGTAGAATGATTTGTATTCCTCTGGGTATGCACTCAATAATGGGATTACTGGGTTGAATGGTAGTTCTGGGAAGCAACAATTCTTTTTGGTAACCTGCAGTTCATAAAGGGACTATTTTACACCAAAAAACCTACTTCATATTCCACTGGGTTTTTTTTTAATTTTTTTTGCAGACAAAGAAACCCCCAAAACAGCCGAAGATATTATGATCCACAGTCATCTAGAAAAAGAATTCTGGATATTGGTCACTAACCTTCCAGTTCTCACCAAAAAACCGTGTCTCATTACCACCCTAAAACTGGTTGTACACAATAGTAAATTATATTTAGTATGAGCGTTGGCAGCCCTGGCTTATTAATAAAAGAATTACAATAGAAATGGAAGCAAGGAGAGAAAAATTGGAATAAGACAGTCCAGTTCTATTTCTTTGCTGTCTGTTTACACAAATGCCCTGCCCAAGGGAAGGGAGGAGAAAAGGGACAGCAGTTGGCAATATGTCCTGAAACTCACTTCTAGCCAATTGAGAATTCCCAGCTGCCAAACAGCAGGTATATTGAGGACTTTCCTTTTTTTTTTTTTAATCACAGAAGCGTGAAACCAAAGAACCCTTGTCTGTGCTTCAGTTTCATTCTCTCAGATTCTGTACCACTCAAACATGGCCCTCAGATGGGTTGTTTTCTACCAAGTTTCACTTTCTCTCCACTCCCACCCTCACCTGCTTATTCTTTCAAGAGCTTCTGTTTGGTTTTCCCCACCCTATAATTCTCTATTCAACTCCAAGAAAGATAAGTCAAATTACCACATTCTGAGTGGGGAGGAGCTATCTTCTCTTTTGGTTCTCACCCCCCTCCCCTTGGCACAGTACAATTAATTATCTGTTTGGCTTGAGTTCAAATGTTTAAGTTCTCAACTTTCTCCCTGTGTTACTCTTTCTCATCTTCCACAGATGTTCAAAACTTTGAGTCCCAGTCTCCTCTCAGAAGATGAATTCCCATCTTACTCAGCCAACGAAATAGAGACTATTGAGCTTGCACTCCTGCAATACCAACTCATCTGGGTTCTTCTCTACCCTCTCCCCACTCCTTTTGTTGATCTATTTTACTAATACTCATGTGGCTGTATTTTGCCAGGCACTGTTCTAGACTCTAGAGGTAACAGAGAAGAGACTTGCCTTCATGGAGCTTACATTCTAGTTGGGAGGAGCTAGACAACAAACACATGAATAAGGTAATAATAAATGCTACGGGAAAAAAAAAAAAAAAAAGCAACGAGGTAAACCTAAGAGAATAGCATCTATTTTAGATAGGCTGGCCAGAGAAGGCCCCTGTGGAATGAGGAGAGGGAGGGAATCGGACTCTAGGCAGGGGGAACAGCAAGGACAAAGAGCTTGAGGCAGCCTTGTGCTTGGCATCTCAAAGACATGGCAAAAAGACCAGTGTGCCCAGGGCAGAGTGAACAAGGAGGGGAATGGTAAGAGAGGTGGAAGATGTAGCCAGTGCCCAGGTCATGTAGGATCATTTAATATTCCACCAATTATCCTCTCTCTTGAAACCAGAGATACTCCATTTTTACAGATTCCTTAACCTGTACAGATTTATTCAGTTACCTCCTACATTCCCCTCAAGTTAGCAGTAATCTGAAAGAAAGATGGGGCAGAAGCTTGTGTATCAAGCCTCTTTGCATCCATTTATACTTTTCCCTCTGCCTTAAAAACCTTTCCCTCCGTCCACCTTACCCTATATGGTAAACTTCTATTCATCTTTCAAGTTCCTACCTAAATGCCTAAATGTCTCTTTTTTTTTTTTTTTTTAAGAAACAAGGTCTTATACTGTTACTGAAGTTGGAGTGCAGTGACATGATTATAGCTCGCTGTAACCTCAAACTGCTGAGCTCAAGCCATCCTCCCACCTCAGCCTCCCAAGTAGCTGGAATTACAAGCATGCATCACCATGCCTGGCTAATTTTTAAATGTTTTGTAGAGACGGTGTCTCACTGTGTTGCCCAGGCTGGTCTAGAACTCCTGGCCTCAAGCGATCCTCCTGCCTCAGCCTCCTAAAGTGCTGGACTTACAGGCATGAGCCACTACACTGGCTAAATGTCACTCTTAAGGCCATGTTTGATGTTTCTCACACAGAATTAATCAATATTTCATGTATATTCCATAGTACCATGTTGTGGTATTTACAACATGACAGAAAAAAGCACATCTGTCTCCCTAACTAGCTGCAATTGCAAAAACTATTTCTTATTCATTTATTTGTATATCTTCAGACCTAACATTGTGCCTAGGGCATAATAGATACTCAATGGTATAGTACCTAATTAATGCTTACCATGCTGTCTTTTCTCTTTACTAGGTACGGGAATAGTGAGATTTTTGTCCTGATTCCTGCAATAGCCTTAGACAAGTCTTCCTACAACTTCTCTTGCCTGCTGCAATTCATTCTATACCCTAGGGCTTAGCAAACTAGAGCCCAAATTTGGCCCTCCACCTGTTTTTGTATTGCCTATGAGCAAAATTCATTTTTACATTTTTAAATTGTGAGGGGGAAAATCAAAACAAGACGAAGAATATTTTGTGATATGCAAAAACTATATGAAATTCAAATTTCAGTGTCCATGAATAAGGTTTTATTGGAACACTGTCACACTTATTTATTTACATATTATCTAGTGCAGCTTTCAAGCTACAACAAGAGTTAAGTAGTTACAACAGAGTCTGTACGGCCAGCAAAGCCTAAAATATTTACTATCTGGAAATGTTCTGACTTTTGCTCTACCCAGCAGCAAGAATGGTCTTTTTAACACAAGTGTAATCATGTCACTCCCATGGTTAAAACTTTTCGTGTAAGTAGATGGGGTATGGATGGGCCAGAACTAAAGGCTGAAAGGTGTTGGGGTCAGGTGATGAATAGTACCCGGGAGTGATGAGTTACATTTTTCTCTCTTCTTTTATATGCTCTACATTTTAGATAATAAAATGGCTTTTAAAAAAGAAAAGCCTTCAGTTGCTTTTTATTGTTGTTAGGATAAAGAGTACTTCAACATGGCCTCTAGGCCCTCACATGGTCTATTTCATACTCACCCTCCAAGGTAGTTGGAGTAGGAATAAAGCCCAGCAGACGTATGTCTCCTCATATTCATGACAAAGGATTCAAAATTGGTAACATTGTAGGATAAATGCAGTGCTTTGAAGACATATATCTATGATATATGACTCTAGCTTGATTTGGCTAAAGTAATTCCCTGTTTTATTGGTAGCCCATGGAACAAGGAGCTCATGATTTCTCTTCTTCTATTGTCAGTATTTCTCCATTACCTCACCCCCTCCTCACTCATCTAGTCTACGTTTCAGCCTCATCCCTCCTCTGAAACAGCTCTTGCCAAAGTCACCAATGGCCTCTGTTTCACTGATCCAATAAACACCTTCAGTCTCGTCTTCCTCAACCTTCTAGAACCACTTAGCTGTTGCTCATTCCTCCCTTTCAAAACATCCTTTTCTCTTGACTTATATGACAAAGCTCTTACCATTCTTCTCCTACCTCCCTCATTACTTCTTGGTATCCTTTGAAGGCTCATTTTTCTTCACCAGCCTTCACAGATTGAAGGTCCTGTAGTCTCAGTCCTAGCCATTTCCTCTTTTCACTGACTACCTTCCCTTCTTCCTTAGAAAGTTGTCTTCACAGTCTTAAACCTCATCTACACACATCTCTCTCTTTTTTTTTTTTTTTTTTTTCAGAGATGGAGTCTTGCTCTGTTCCTGGGCTGGAGTGCAGTGGTGCTGTCATAGTTCACTGCAGCCCCAAACTCCTGGACAAGCAAGACTCCTACCTCAGCCTCCTGAGTCTGGAACTACAGGTACGCACCATCATGTACGGCTAATTTTTAACTTTTTAATTTTTTAATGTTTATGTATTTATTTATTTTTTTAGACAGAGTTTCACTCTTATTGTCCAGGCTGGAGTGCAATGGCAAGATCTCAGCTCACTGCAACCTCCGCCTCCCGGGTTCAAGCCATTCTCTTGCCTCAGCCTCCCTAGTAGCAGGGATTACAAGCATGCGCCACTATGCCAGACTAATTTTGTATTTTTAGCAGAGACGGAGTTTCTCTATGCTGGTCAGGCTGGTCTCGAACTCCCGAACTCAGGTGATCTGCCCGCCTCAGCCTCCCAAAGTGCTGGGATTACAGGCATGAGCCACTGCACCCAGACTATCTTCATATTTTTTTATAGCTGTAGGATCTCACTGTGTTGTCCAAGCTGGTCTCAAACTCCTGGCCTCAAGCAATTCTCCTGGCTTGATCTCTCAAAGTGCTGAGATTATAGGTATAAGCCACCATGCCTGGCTAATTTTTTGTATTTTCAACCTAGGCTGCTTCTCTAGGCTCTAGAACTGCACTGTCAAATGCAAAAATCACTAGCCACATATAGCTGTTGGGCACTTGAAATGTGGCTAGTGCCACTGAGAAACTAAATCTTTTATTTTAGGTTAAATATAAATAGCCACATGTGAGTAATGGCTAAAATACTCAGCAGTGTAGGTACAGAACACCTCCATCCTCACAGAAAGCTCTATTGAATAGTGCTGAATTTCCATATCAACATGTCTGAACTCAGCATGTCTATTAAAACCAAGGGATAGTTTTTATTCCCAATCCTGGTTCTCATCTAGTACTTCCTATCTCAGTGTATGCCACGAGTGTTCTTCCATTTTCTCAAACCACAAACCTGAGAATCATGTTTGACCTTATTTCTCCCTCATCTCTAAGATCTATTCAATCATCAAGCTCTATTCATTCCATCTCCTCAATATCTCATCAAACTCCCTTTCTTTCTTGACTACAGCCATGCTATTCAAGCTACCATCATTTCTTATAAATCTGATCACAAGAAAGCACTGCTTGATGTCCTTCCTCAACTCTGCCTCCGAGCCCTTGAATGCCTGTCTCTGCCCATCCTTCAGTGGTACCAGGTACCATGGTCCTCTCCTTCTGTGAGACTCAGCCACACCATCTTTTTCAGTTTCCCTTTTGCCCTTCATGCTTCCTCTAGCACATGCTGTAGCATAACTCCAAGGACCTCACCTTCACCATGTGTCACCACTGTATTCACTGTATTCATTACACTGGTTTGGGTTATTCAATTAATGTCAGTCTCTCCCACAATACTATAACCCACAGGTAGGGACTCTACTCATCCTTATTTAGCATGGATTCTTCAGTACTTAAAACAGTGCTCAGTCCATAATAGTAGAATGAATACATTAATTAATTAAAGAGTGACTAAATGAATGATTTATTCATTTGTCTGTAGCTTACATGATTCGAGTCAGTGTTTTGTACATTTCCCAGTTCTATGGCCATAGATTATATCTGTCACCCCAAATAGCCATCTCATAAATGCCTACGAAAAGTTCTGATTGAATGAGAGTGGAAGGATCTATGGAATGTAAATCTCTTGCTGAAATACAGACCTAAAGTGCTTGCCCTTCTGATGATTGGCCAGTGGTGTTGTCTTTCGTAAAGAACTATATTTATGAGGCCAGGTGGTGGCTCGTACCTGTAATACTAGCACTCTGGGAGTCCGAGGCAGGTGGATCACTTGAGGTTAGGAGTTTGAGACCAGCCTGGCCAAGATGGTGAAACCCCATCTTTACTAAAAAGTGTTACACTGGCCGGGTGCGGTAGATCACTCCTGTAATCCCAGCACTTTGGGAGACCAAGGCGGGTGGATCACCTGAGGTCAATAGTTCAAGACAAGCATGGCCAACATGGCAAACCTTCTCTCTACTAAAAATACAAAACTTAGCTGGGCGTGGTGGTGGCTGCCTATAATCCTAGCTACTCAGGAGGCTGAGAAAGGAGAATTGCTTGAACCCGGGAGGCAGAGGTTGCAGTGAGTGGAGATTGTGCCACTGCACTCCAGTCTGGGCAACAGAGTGAGACTCTGTCTTAAAATAAATTAAAAAATACAAATACAAATACAAAAATTAGCTGGGTGTGGTGGTGAGTACCTGTTAACTCAGCTACTTGGTGGCTGAGACAGGAGAACCGCTTAAACCCAGAAGGCGGAAACTGCAGTGAGTCAAGATGGTGCCACTGTACTCCAGCCTGGGCAACAGACTGAGACTCTGAGACTTTAGAAAGAAAAATTAAGGCTTCTCTATTGACAAGCAGGAGAATTTTAACCTGAAATAATGAAAATAGGCTTCCAAATGCCAAGAACTCACAAAGGCCCAGTGGCCACCAACAAAGTCTGTTGCAGCTTCCGTTCTCCCCGTTGCAAAGGGGCTTTATTCTACTCTTAAACACACAATGTCAGATGAGAATAATTTTTAAATCATTTTTAAACGTGGGATTTATTCAAGTAATTTTCAAGAATGCCTATGAAAAGCACACTGATTTTACAGATACATGGCCTAAGTTCCTTTGAGGAAAGGACCAGTTCTTAAAGTTCTTGGTATTCCCTTTAGCCTAGCACACAATGTTTGACTCTCAATTACTAAATGAATGTAATGTGTTGCTGCCACAAAAGTTGTTCTCTGAATAGCTAAAGATAAATAATTAGAAAAGGAAAAAGTTTTTCCTTTTCTAATTATTTATTAGAAAGATGGCTCATGCCTGTAATCCCAGCACTTTGGGAGGCTGAGGTGGGCAGACTGCCTGAGGTCAGGAGTTCAAGACCAGTCTGGCCAACATGGTGAAACCCTGTCTCTACTAAAAATACAAAAAAAAAAAAAAAATAGCTGGGCGTGGTGGTGTGCGCCTGTAATCCCAGCTATTCGGGAGGCTGAGACGGGGTAATTGCTTGAATCAGAGAAGTGGAGGTTGCAGTGAGCCAAAATCGCGCCACTGTATCCAGCCTGGGTGACAGAGTGAGACTCATCTCAAAGAAAAAGAAAGAAAGAAAAACTAACTAGATGATTTTATATCATCATTTAAACCCCACTTATGAGGAATCCATAACTCACTTCTAATAACTGTTACATGTGACATTTAAGTTTGTTATTAATTGACAGTTGAGAATATTTCACTCCACCCCCTATTGTTGCCCAATGTAGATTAATTGAGGAAGAGTAACATTTTTTGTATTTTATTAGGCAGGTTCAGAGAGCCGCCCAAGAGTAACATTTCTAAAAGTCTTGGCCAAACTCGTTTTTTATTGCTCTAGTTAAGGCCCAGAGGGAGCTTTTAAAAGGTCAGCAGAGAAAGTAAATTTAGGAGACTACAAAACTGAAAAAGGAGAGTAGTATCTACTTAGAGAGAATTTTCACTTCAAACTGATGAGTCCTCAAACTGTAACCACTGAAGATTTTTTTTCTTAAAGTAGTTGTTTTCTAAAATCTATTTTCTTTCTTTCTTTCTTTCTTTTTTCTTTTCTTTTTTTTTTTTTTTTGAGATCTGAAGTGATTTTACCTTTATTTCCTTCACTTTTAGCCAATCATGAAATTTCACAGTGATTTTTGGGGTGGGGCAGAAGGGAGGCGGTGTTAAGAATCATCGGGGCTGTGGCCGGTCAACCTGCAGAGGTGGAGGCAGTGTGGGCCCTCACTGGGGCAGCTGGAGGAGCACGGACTGCCCCTTGGCAGATAGGTGATGTTCCAAGAGTGTGAGAGCTGGCCCGCGATGTCCTCGGCAGCTTCCTGCTCAATCAGACCATTCCCTGCGATGGCCAGTGAGTTGGCAATCAGCTCAGCTGCCTTGGAGTCGCCCTCAGCAGAGATGATGGCCACCTTTTTCTGCTGCTCAGCCTTTTCCACCGCAAATCTGGCCCTCTCTACTTCCTGCTGAGCCACCTGTTTGGCTTCCACCGCTTCTGTGAACTCTTTCCCGAAGGTCAGATGTGTCAAGGACACGTCGTCCAGGATGAGCCCAAAGGTGGCTGCTCGTTCCGTAAGGTCATCGCTCACCTACCTGGAGACCAGCTCTCTCTGGGTGATTAGTTCTCCAGCATCAAAGCAAGCCACCGCTGACTTGAGGATGTTGGTTGTGATGGACAGAAGCACACGCTCATCATAGTCCTCTCCTATGCTGGTGAAGATGTGAGGAAGCTGGCTAACAATGGGCCAGAAGAGGATGCGCAGTGTGATGTTGACATTCTGTAAATCTTTGCTACCAGTGATGACTGACACATTACGTGGTCGAGAATGGCAGTCAAAGATAATTGGTTTTCGTACCCATGGGAGGAGAAAGTGAGTCCCTTCCCCTTCCACAATGTCCTGTACTCCATGGAATCCATCAAAGATGACAGCTCTGTGCCCAGCATCCACATTATATAAAGCAGAGTTCACCACGCCTCCTGCAACAGCTAAGGCCAGGCCAAACTTGCCGATGGACTCAAACACTTTGGCAGCCATGTTTTCTTCTGTTGGACCCTCTCACACCTGCTTCCACTCTGACCTCCACATGAATTCCCCAACCACACATACCCCGAAATCTATTTTCTTTTCTTTTTTTTTTTTTTTTTTTTGAGACGGAGTCTCGCTCTGCCGCCCAGGCTGGAGTGCAGTGGCCGGATCTCAGCTCACTGCAAGCTCCGCCTCCTGGGTTTACGCCATTCTCCTGCCTCAGCCTCCGAGTAGCTGGGACTACAGGCGCCCACCACCTCGCCCGGCTAGTTTTTTGTATTTTTTAGTAGAGACGGGGTTTCACCGTGTTAGCCAGGATGGTCTCGATCTGCTGACCTCGTGATCCGCCCGTCTCGGCCTCCCAAAGTGCTGGGATTACAGGCTTGAGTCACCGCGCCCGGCCTCTATTTTGAAATATACATCACATTTACCACATCTAATAGAATAAATATGATATTGAAAAAAGTAAAGCATGCTTATACAAAAGAACTGACTATAGTTCTCCCTGTCCATTTAAATATGCATTTAGCCCAGCATGGTGGCATGCGCTTATAGTCCCAGCTACAAAAATAAATAAATAAACATGCTTTTCTTTACCCCGATTATCAATTTACATTAAAGTTTTCAATTTAATTCAATAAACACGATGAATATCTATTATGATCCAGTCACTGTTTGGGGCATATCTATGTGAAATGAAGGACACATAAAATTGAAGGCATTTGGCCAGGTGTGGAGGCTCACGCCTGTAATTCCAGTACTTTGTGAGGCCGCAGCGGGTGGATAACCTGAGGTCAGAAGTTCAAGACCAGCCTGGCCAACATGGTGAAACCCCATCTCTACTAAAAATACAAAAATTAGCCAGATGTGGTGGCACAAACCTGTAGTACCAGCTACTCGGGAGGCTGAGGCAGGAGAATTGCTTGAACCTGGGAGGTGGAGGTTGCAGTGAGCCAAGATCGCCTGGGCAACAGGGCAAGACTCTGTCTCAAAAAAAGTAAAATAAAATAAAATAAAATAAAACAAAATAAAGAAAGCATTATTTTAAGAACCTATAGGAAGAAAATATTTTCATTGCCATATTCGTGAAATTGGTACTTTTGTTCCTCATTTTATGAATAAGGAACTTGAGGCCCACAGAGAAGTCAAGTAACTTGTCTGAAGCCTCCCAGTTGGTAAGTAGCAGAAGCTAGGATATGAACCCAGAGCACTGAGTCCAGAGTCTACATTCTTAATCCCTGTGCTATTGCCCCTTTACCACTGCTCTATTCTTCAACACTTCTATACTGAGTACGAGAGAAGGCAAGGGGCCAGCCGGTGAAAGGTAAGTAATTCAAAGCACATGCAGTCTAGCAGAGGAAAACGTACCTATGAGCACATGACTGAAATCAAATGCACTGGTGCTCTGGCTGAAGTCCACACAAGGGATAGTCACCTTATCCCCTGACCCTCCCAGGATGAGATAGTCAGGAAAGCCTTCACTGGGAGGAGGGCTGATTAACTGAGTCCAAAAGATGAGCTCACCATCTTTGGTTGGTTCAGTTGGTGTATTTTCTATTTTGCCTATTTGAAGCCTTGATTTACTAGGAAAAATTTTTATTTCATTGAAACTAAGTTTTATTGTCTACTATATCCATAGCAATATGAAGTATACAAATAAGACATCGTCTGTGCTCTAGAGGAGCTTATATACTCAGGAGAGGGGAAATGCAGGCAGAAATAATAATATGTCCACCATTTATAGCACAATTACTATATGTCAGGCATCATGCTAAGCTCTTTACAAACATTTCCTCATATTATCTTCATTAACCCTACAGGAAAGTACTATTATCTCTATTTTATAGATAAACTAAAGCTTGGAGATGCTAACTTACTGACTGATTCAATAGATAACTTTCTAAAAACCTGCTATGTATGTGCTGGGTGCAATTCTAAACTTTAGGGATACTGTGGTGAAAAAGATAAGTTCCTCCTGACCTGCCCTGCTCTCTAGATGTTTTTATTCTTTTTTTTTTTTTTTTTTTTTTTTTTTTGTAGACTGGGTCTCACTCCATCACCCAGGCTGGAGTGCAGTGGCACGATCACAGTTCACTGCAGCCTCAACCTCCCCTGGTTTAGGTGATCCTCCCACCTCAACCTCTGGAGTAGTTGGGACTACAAGTGCATGCCACCATGCCCAGCTAATATTTTGGTATTTTTTTGTAGAGATAAGATTTGGCCACGTTGCCCAGGGTGGTCTCAAACTCTGGGGCTCAAGCTGTCTGCCTATCTCGGCTTCCCAAAGTGCTAGGATTATAGGTGTGAGCCACCATGCCCAGATTAGAAGTTTTTATTCCAATTGGGGAAGACAGATGATAAACAAGTAAATAAGATAAATGCTACAAAGACACTAAAATAAGATGGTGCAGTAGTGACTGAGGTGGGGCATTTTAGAAATAATGGTGAGGAAAGTTCTATCCAAAGAGATGACATTTGAACTGAGATCTGAGTGACAAGAAGAAACTATCCTCAGAAGACCTGAATGAAAAGGGTCTCAGGCAGAAAGACGAGCAAATGCAAAAACCCTGGAAAAGTGAGCTTGGCATGCTGGAGAGGCAGAAGAAAGGCCAGAATGGCTAGAGCAGAGGGCTTCACCCCAAATCACACAACTCATAAATAGCAGAGATGATTCAGATCTGTGCCTGCCTAAGGTGAAAACCACTATGTAGTATTGCCTAAAGAAACAAATAGAATGTTCTATGTGTTGTCATCACTGGGTGTGTTTTTAGGTTAACCTGAGCAATATCCAAAGGCAAGGGAACATATGGAATCAAAAGTCGAAAGAGGAAATTCTTGCAAACAGAAAAGCTTCCTCTAAAACAGGAGATACAAAGACAAATAAGGCATTGTATGCATGAGCTGTATCAAACCCTGCTTCATTAAACCCTGGTCTTAATCTCAGACCATTATGCATCCTCAATTCTTATCTTAGACTGGAATCCCTGGCAGGGTTGATGGAATGCATCTCTGATACTTCAGATTAGAAGTTCAAATAAGCTTAATCTAAAAATTTCTTCCTGCTTCTCCCAGGTGCCAGCAGAGAGCTATTCAGCCTGAAGGGTTCACCCTTCTGGTGGCTCCAAGAGAAGAACCATCTGGGCAAGGCGGCAGCAGCCATCTGGGCAAGAAGTTCTGCAGGAGGTGGTGCAGAGCTGGCTAGTCAGGCTGTGATTAAACTGGTGTGTGAGTGGTAAGTTCAGACAGGAGCTGTTACTGAGATAGTAATCATAAGGTAAGTGGCAGAGAACCAAATTGTGGGCAGAGCAGGCTCAAGTTGCCAAGCAAGCTGTCATAGACAAGGAGGGCAGAAAACCTTATTGAAACATAACACCACAGATGAATCTAAGACAGATCTGTTGTTCTGACACCTAGCTGGGTCAGGGAGCCCATTTTTACTGGAGTCAGCCTGGAGTAGCTCTAGGCTAACTGGGTAACTCTGCTCCAAAGAAGTCTCAATCTGTATTTAAAGGTTGGGCCCCTCCCCGTATCCAGGCACACAGATTGTCTTACTCTAGCTCAACTGGGAGAGGAAGTTTAGCCTAATTTCCCTGCTAATAGTTGGCATTAAAGAAGGTGCTTTTTCAGAGTGTGGTCTGTATGTTCTGCCTGCCTGATCTGTGGGTGGTAGGCAAAGGTGCACATCTACTGTGAGATCTATAAAGGCAGCTCTTCTGAAAAATGGGCTGAATTATCAACCGCATTCTTTCATGATGTGATTAGAAAAAAAACCATGTGTAGCAGTAATAGGAACTACCTTTGATTTTTAAGTTCCATGACAGATCTTGAACGTATACAACATATAATATCTTATTAAATCTCACAGCAACCCTATGAAATTGATACTATTAATATTCCCAGTTTACAGATAAAAAAATTTGAACTTAGATAAGTAACTTATATAAGGGGTACAAATGAGAAGCAGTAACAGGTCACTCTAATGCAAAAGCCTGTATTCTTCATTTTTTAAATCAACTTTATTGAGGTATAATTTACATACAAAGTAATGCACGTATCTTAAATGTATAGTTATTTGAGTTTTGACAAATGTATACACCCTTGCAAATACAAACAGATCAAGTTATATAGCATTTCCTTCACCCTCATACCCCTTTGTATTAGTCTTCCCTACACTGGCAACCGTAGATCTGCTTTCTGATGCCAGAGAGTAGTTTTCCATGTTCCAGAATGAATAAAATGAAATAGTATGTACTCTTTTGTCTTGCTCTTCTTTTGTTCAGCATAATGTTTTTGTTGTTGTTGTTATATTTTGGGGGGAATTATAATTTGAAATACTTGTACCCTACACAGATAAGTATCTGTTTCTCAAAGAGAGATTTCAATTTTGAGTCTCTTTTTTTTTTTTTTTTTGAGGCGGAGTCTCGCTCTGTCGCCCAGGCTGGAGTGCAGTGGCCGGATCTCAGCTCACTGCAAGCTCCGCCTCCCGGGTTTACGCCATTCTCCTGCCTCAGCCTCCCGAGTAGCTGGGACTACAGGCGCCCGCCACCTCGCCCGGCTAGTTTTTGTATTTTTAGTAGAGACGGGGTTTCACTGTATTAGCCAGGAGGGTCTCGATCTCCTGACCTCGTGATCCGCCCGTCTCGGCCTCCCAAAGTGCTGGGATTACAGGCTTGAGCCACCGCGCCCGGCCTCTTTTTTTTTTTTTTAAGACAGAGTTTCACTCTTGTTGCCCAGGCTGGAGTGCAATGGCACCATCTCGGCTCACCGCAACCTCTGCCTCCTGGATTCAAGCGGTTCTCCTGCCTCAGCCTCCCGAGTAGCTGGGATTACAGGCATGTGCCACCACGCCCGGCTAATTTTGTATTTGCAGTAGAAATAGGGTTTCTCCATGTTGGCTAGGCTGGTCTCACACTCCTGACCTCAGGTGATCCGCCCACCTCAGCCTCCCAAAGTGCTGGGATTACAGGCATGAGCCACCGCACCTGGCCTGAGTCTCATTTTTATATACAATTTTAAAAGTCATATGAATAAGATCAAACCTTGCTTGTATTGTGCAAAGCAGAATTGCCATCTGTTTGCCTCTTACAGTGTTATATTTTTTAAGTGTGAAGGGGCTTCCCAAGCTTTACTAGGTATAGCTGACAAATACAATTATATATATTTAAGATATACGACATGCTTTGATACACATATAAACGGTAAACTGATTACCATGATCAAGTTAGTTAACACACCCATTACCTCACATAATTACCATTTGTGTATGTGTGGTGAGAACATTTAAGACTTACTCTCTTAGCAAATTTCACTAGTCAGCATAATCTTTTGAGATTCATTCATGTTATGGCATATATCAGTTATTCATTTCTATTATTGCTAAATAACTTTCCACTATTTACATGTACGACGATTTTTGTACCCATTCACCTACAGAGAGATATTTGGGTTGTTTCCTATTTCTCTGACTATTGTGAATAAACCTGCTATGAACATTTATGTACAAGCCTTTCTATGAACACGTTTTCACTTTGTCTTTTTTTTTTTTTTTTTTTTTTTTTTGAGACGGAGTTTCGCTCTGTCGCCCAGGCTGGAGTGCAGTGGCCGGATCTCAGCTCACTGCAAGCTCCGCCTCCCGGGTTTACGCCATTCTCTCGCCTCAGCCTCCCGAGTAGCTGGGACTACAGGCGCCCGCCATCTCACCCGGCTAATTTTTTGTATTTTTTTAGTAGAGACGGGGTTTCACCGTGTTAGCCAGGATGGTCTCGATCTCCTGACCTCGTGATCCGCCCGTCTCGGCCTCCTAAAGTGCTGGGATTACAGGCTTGAGCCACCGCGCCCGGCCTTTTTTTTTTTTTTTTTTGAGACAGAGTCTCACTCTGGCACCCATGCTGGAGTGCAGTGGCATGATCTCAGCTCATTGCAACCTCCGCCTCCTGGGTTCAAGCGATTCTCCCACCTCAGCTTCCCCAGTAGCTGGGACTATAGGCACCCACCACCACACCCAGCTAATTTTTGTATTTTTTGGTAGAGTCAGGGGTTTCACCACGTTAGCCAGGCTGGTTTCAAACTCCTGACCTCAGGAGTTTGATCCACCCACCTTGGCCTCCCAAAGTGCTGGGAGCCACTGCACCCGACCTGTTTTCACTTTTCTTTGATATATATCTAGTAATAGAATTGGTGAGTGTATGTTTACCTTTATTTTAAAAATTGGCAGACTTTTCCAAGACAGTTGTACTGTTTCACATTCCCACCAGCAATGTACAAAAGAGTACCGGTGTGCCACATATTTGAGAACACTTGATATTGTCTGATAACTTGTGATAAGCATCTTTTCATATGCTTATTGGCCATCTGTATTTTTTTGTGAAGTATCTGTCCAAATTTAAGCCCATCTTTAATTGAATTATTTATTATTGAGTTGTAAGAATTTTTTATAGATTCTGGGAAAATGTCCTTTAACAAACATGTGTATTGAGAACATTTTCTCCCAAAGGTGCATTGCTTTCATTTTCTTTTTTTTAATTAATTAATTTATTTTTTAATTTTTTAAATTTTACTTTCAGTTTTTGGATACATGTGCAGAACATGCAGGTTTGTTAACATAGGTATACATGTGCCATGGTGGTTTGCTGCACCAATCAGCCCGTCATCTAAGTTTTGTTTTTTTGTTTTTTGTTTTTTTTTGTTTTTGTTTTTGTTTTTGTTTTTTTTTTTTTTTTGAGGCGGAGTCTCGCTCTGTCGCCCGGACTGGAGTGCAGTGGCCGGATCTCAGCTCACTGCAAGCTCCGCCTCCCGGGTTTTTACGCCATTCTCCTGCCTCAGCCTCCCGAGTAGCTGGGACTACAGACGCCCGCCACCTCGCCCGGCTAGTTTTTGTATTTTTTAGTAGAGACGGGGTTTCACTATGTTAGCCAGGATGGTCTCGATCTCCTGACCTCGTGATCCGCCCGTCTCGGCCTCCCAAAGTGCTGGGATTACAGGCTTGAGCCACCGCGCCCGGCCTGTTTTTTGTTTTTTTTAAGGTGTGCACTTTTATTCAACTGGTCTCCAGTCAGTGTACAGGTAAGCCCCGGCTGCCTCCACCCACTCCCAGGGAGACCAAAAGCCTTCATACATCTCAAGTTGGGGAACAAAAAAGGGGGCCCACAAAGACTGATCATTCAAAATAAAACAAAATAAAAAAGCGTTAAGGCAAAGATTTAAAAAATTTTGCATTACATAATTTACATCAGAGCAATTCTGTCACCTCCCCTGTGTGGACATGGGAGAGGACTGGACCATTCTCCTTAGAGAGAAGTGGGGTGGCTTTTAGGAGGGCAAGGAACTTCCTGTAACAATGCATCTCACAATATTTGGAATGACTATTTAAAAAAAAAAAAAAAGAACAATGTACAATCAAAGTCCTCGGCCACATTGTAGAACTCTGGGGGATGCTCACTCCAACCGACTGCTGTCACCTTCACCGTTCCAGTATTTAAATCCTGAGTCAAGCCAAAAAAAAAAAAAAGAAACAAACAAACAACCAAAAAAAAACAAAGCCATGCCAATTTCATATTGTTTTCTGTGCAAGTTAGGTTTTGCCAAGAAAGGGTGTAATGTAGCTAAGTCACAGTCTGCATAGGAGCATTTGCAGTGGGCGATGGAAGGGCCAGACTCGTCATACCCCTGCTTGCTGATCCATATCTGCTGGAAGGTGGACAGAGAGGCCAGGATAGAGGTGCCGATCCACACGGAGTACTTGCGCTCAGGAGGAGCTATGATCTTGATCTTCATCGTGCTGGGCGCCAGGGCTAAGTGATCTCCTTCTGCATCCTGTCCGCGATGGCCAGGGTACATGGTGGTGCCGCCAGACAGCACTGTGTTGATGTACAGGTCTTTGCAGATGTCCACATCACACTTCATGATGGAGTTGAAGGTAGTTTCACGGATGCCACAGGATTCCATGCCCAGGAAGGAAGGCTGGAAGAGCGCCTCGGGACAGTGGAACCGCTCATTGCCGTTGGTGATGACCTGTCTATCAGGCAGCTCGTAGCTTCCAGCTTTTGCCCACTCAGTATAATATTGGCTATGGGTTTGTAACAAATAGCTCTTATTATTTTGAGATATGTTCCATCAATATGTAGTTTATTGAGAGTTTTTTGCATGAAGTCATGTTGAATTTTATCGAAGACCTTTTCTGCATCTATCGACATAATCATGTGGTTTTTGTCATTGATTCTGCTTATGTGATTGATTCCGTTTATTGATTTGCATATGTTGAACCAGCCTTGCATCCTGGGGATGAAGCCAACTTGATCGTGGTGGATAAGCTTTGAATGTGCTGCTGGATTTGATTTGCCCATATTTTATTGAGGATTTTTGCATTGATGTTCATCAGGGATATTGGCCTGAAATGTTGTTTTCATGTATGTGTGTGTGTGTGTGTGTGTGTGTCTCAGGTTTTGGTATCAGGATGATGTTGGCCTCATAAAGTGAGTTAGGAAGGAGTCCTTTTTCTATTGGTTGGAATAGTTTCCGAAGGAATGGTATCAGCTCTTCTTTGTACCTCTGGTAGAATTCAGCTATGAATCCTTCTGGTCCTGGGCTTTTTTTGTTTTGGTAGGCTATTAATTACTTTCTCAATTTCAGAACTTGTTATTGGTCTATTCAGGGATTCAACTTCTTCCTGGTTTAGTCTTGGGAGGGTATATGTGTCCAGCAATTTATCCATTTCTTCTAGATTTTCTAGTTTATTTGCATAGAGGTGTTTATAGTATTCTCTGATGGAGGTTTGTATTTCTGTGGGATCAGTGGTGATATGTCCTTTATCATTTTTTATTGTGTCTATTTGATTCTTCTGTCTTTTCTTCTTTAGTAGTGTAGCTAGTGGCCTATTTTGTTAATTGTTTCAAAAAACCAGCTCCTGGATTCACTGATTTTTTGAAGGGTTTTTCGTGTCTCTATCTCCTTCAGTTCTGACCTGATCTTAGTTATTTCTTGTCTCCTGCTAACGTTTGAATTTGTTTGCTCTTGCTTCTCTAGTTTTTTTTGTTTTTTTGTTTTTTTTTTAAGACAGAGTATCGCTCTGTCCCAGGCTGGAGTGCAATGGTGGGATCTCGGCTCACTGCAACCTCTGCTTCCCAGGTTCAAGCTATTCTCCTGCTCAGCCTCCCAAGTAGCTGGGACTACAGTCACCCGCCATCACATCCAACTAATTTTTGTATTTTTAGTACAGATGGGATTTCACCATGTTGGCCAGGCTGACCTCGAACTCCTGACCTCGTGGTACACCCGCCTCAGCCTCCCAAAGTGCTGGGATTACAAGTGTGAGCCACAGTACCTGGTTGCTTCTCTAGTGCTTTTAATTGTGATGTTAGGGTGTCAATTTCAGATCTTTCCAGCTTCCAGATGTGGGCATTTAGTGCTGTAAATTTCCCTCTAAACTCTGCTTTAACTGTGTCCCAGATATTCTGGTACATTGTCTCTTTGTTCTCATTGGTCTCAAAGAACTTCTTTATTTCTTCCTTAATTTCGTTGTTTAACCAGAAGACATTCAGGAGCAGGCTGTTCAATTTCCATGTAGTTGTGCGGTTTTGAGTAAGTTTCTTTTTTTTTTTTTTTTCCTTTTAAAACATATTTGTTTAATGTACAGAATTGGAAAAAGGACTTCTTGATAATAAACATATTTCATGTAAACACAAGCTTTCAGTATCTATGAATATTTCATTGCAAATACACCCTAAGTTACTTCTTCTCTACATAAAGGAGAAACTCCAAGTTCTGCTCTTTAGGAAGACATGGAGGGCAAGCAACACCTTAGGAGCAGCCATTGCTATTTCTCCCCTTTCCTTGGGCGACCTAACATTTTACAGGGACTAATGACATAAAGAAATATTAGATTCCATTGAGTTTAAACACAAATTTCCCACTGAGGGAATTAAATGTTTGATGCTTGTGAGTGTGAATAAATAATTAAATATTAGGTATAAGGCAGATTCCGAAACCAACTGAAGTATGAAAATAAATTGGCATAGATACCTAACAGTCAGTAAAATTAAATTTCACTACTGAGTATGCTACATGCTTCCTTCTCTATTCCAGTGGGTTCTTTTTTTGTCTAAGGTCTTCTCCGGCAGGACTCTAAGACAGTAAATTGCTTAACATCACCAGGTTTTTTGTCAGATTTATTTTGGAAATAAACCAACTTCTTTTTTATTAAAGACCAAGGTTGTCTTTTTTGCTACACGCTTCTTTCCACCACATATTGACTCCCTGATGTAAGAAAATTTACAGGGTGACAGCAAGTACTCTATGTTGGCTGTCCCGCAGTGTAATGACTGGTTAATAAAGAAGCCACTCAGCCTGGGCAATATAGTGAGGCCTCGTTTCTGCAAAAAACTTAGCAAAGCATGGTGACACGCACCTGTGGTCCTAGCTACTTGGGAGGCTGAGGCAGGAGGATCACTTGAGACCGGGACACAGAGGCTGCAGTGAGCCAAGACTGTGCCACTGAACTCTACTCTAACCTGGGTAACAGAAGGGGACCTTGCCTCAAAAATAATAATACTAAAGGAGCCACCCATTTAATCCTTTTCTCATCTGATCTCATCCAAAGAGTAAGTCAAAATCATCAAGGTCACAAAGGACTTATGACCAAGGTGTAACTCTGCAAATATCTTTAACTGGCCACGGCTTCTTCGTTTGATCCCTTCCCACTCATTAGAAGACTCTAAGGAACAGATGCTGCAGCCTAGTTCAAAGTAGCACACACATACCTCAGGAAAGTGGACCAAAAAAGAAGAAGACACAGAATACAAGAAAGAGTTGACAAAGCAAATCTAATAAAAAGTATGGTTGGTTTGAATAGTCACTGGTATACATTTCTTATGATTCTACTTTTTGACAGGCTCCTCCTTTTGACTACTGAGCAATTAAGATATTTTCAGTCGTTTCGATTCCTTTTCCACACTGTCTCTAATGTTCTGTAGTTTTCTGGAGTTCTGAACCACGGACACTAAACTCTCCCTAAAATCACTAGTCCCATGATCCCTGCCAACATTTTGAAGCTCATCAAAGGAAGTCCATGTCTGTTTGAGTTTGGCCTGAACAATTTTTTGCTCTTCTAATTCTGCAAGAAGGGCCTGCTTAGTACATAATTCAGTCTTGTACTTCTCCTGTAACTGTTCAATTTCTTTCTGGAGTTGCTGAAAATCTTCCTCACTATAAGGTGTCTCCTTACATTTATCTTCAGGAAGCAAGATGTTTGAGGGAATACATAAAATCAGCTGCAAAAACAGTTGCTCCATTTTGCTAAAAAGGTTATCAAAATGTCCTTTCATGAAGCAAAGAAACTTTTCTGTGCATTTGCGAATCTGCACTGGGCTAATGTCACAGTGTGGGATGCCATCCAGCTTCTTCAGAATAACCTGTTCAACGGCCTGCATCACTTCAAATAGGTAGTCTTGAAATGTAGTGTAGATTCGAAGCATGCACGTTTGTGGCATGAAGCCAAAGAACTGGGCCTCATAGGTCATTGGTCACAGACATCTTGGCTTATTTCGCTATGTTATTTTCAGGTGTGAAAAACCGGAGCGACCATGAGGGTCACGAATTCGAGCACACACAGGCTTCCCGCCACCTCCTTTAAACTGCCGCTGGCTTGCCAGGGACAGACGGTGCAGTTGGCTCCCCAAAATTCCGACTGATAACGCGCCTCGGCGAGCGAAAGTCTTGAGTAAGATTCTTAATCCTAAGTTCAAATTTGATTGCACTATGGTCTGACAGACTGTTATGATTTCCATTCTTTTGCATTTGCTGAGGAGTCCTTTACTTCCAAGTATGCGGCCAGTTTAAGAATAAGTGCCACGTGGCACTAAGAAGAATGTATATTCTCTTGACTTAGGGTGGAGAGTTCTGTAGATATCTATTAGGTCCGCAGCAGAGTTCAAGTCCTGAATATCCTTGTTAATTTTCTGTCTCATTGATCTGTCTAATATTGACAGTGGGGTGTTAAAGTCCCCCACTATTATTGTCTAGGAACCTAAGTATCTTTGTAGGTCTCTAAGAACTTGTTTTACAAATCTGGGTGCTCCTGTATTGGATGCATATATATTTAGGATAGTTAGCTCTTCTTGTTGCATTGATCCCTTTACCATTATGTGATGCTCTTCTTTGTCTTTTTTGATCTTTGTTGGTTTAAAGTCTGTTTTACCAGAGACTAGGATTGCAACCTACTTGCAAGCAAAAAAAAAAAATTGCTTTTCTTTGCTTTCCATTTGCTTGGTAAATATTCCTTCATCCCTTTATTTTGAGCCTATGTGTGTCTTTGAACATAAGATGGGTCTCTTCAATATAGCACACTGATGGGTCTTGACTTTTTATCCAATTTGCCAGTCTGTGTCTTTTAATTGGGGCATTTAGCACATTTACATTTAAGATCAATATTGTTATGTGTGAATTTGATGCTGTCATCATGATGCTAGCTGGTTATTTTGCACATTAGTATATGCAGTTCCTTCATAGTGTCAATAGTCTTATATTTCCGTGTGTTTTTGCAGTGGCTGTTACTGGTTTTTCCTTTCCATATTTAGTGCTTCCTTCAGGAGTTCTTGTAAGTCAGGCCTGGTGGTGACAAAATCCCTCAGCATTTCCTTGTCTGGAAAGGGTTTTATTTCTCCTTTGCTTTTGAAGCTTAGTTTGGCTGGATATGAAATTCTGGGTTGAAAAATTCTTTTCTTTAAGAATGTTGAATATTGGCCCCCACTCTCTTCTGGCTTGTAGGGTTTCTGCAGAGAGATCCACTGTTAGTCTGATGGGCTTCCCTTTGTAGGTGACCTGGCCTTTCTCTCTGGCTGTCCTTAACATTTTTTCCTTCATTTCAACCTTGGAGAATCTGATGATTATGTGCCTTGGGGTTGATCTTCTCGAGGAGTACTTTAGTGGTGTTCTCTGTATTTCCTGAATTTGAATGTTGGCCTGTCTTTCTCGGTTAGGGAAGTCCTCCTGGATAATATCATGAAATGTGTTTTCCAAATTGATTCCATTCTCCCTGTCACTTTCAGGTACACCAATCAATCGTAGGTTTGGTCTTTTCACATAGTCCCATATTTCTTGAAGCTTTGTTCATTCTTTTTCATTCTTTTTTCTCTAATCTTGTCTTCACGCCTTTTTTCAACCAAGGTGATCTTCAATCTCTGATATCCTTTCTTCTGCTTGATTGATTTAGCTATTGATACTTGTGTATGCTTCCTGAAGTTCTCATGTTGTGTTTTGCTTTTTGTTTTTGTTTGTTTGTTTGTTTTTTAGCTTCATCAGGTCATTTATGTTCCTCTCTAAACTGGTTATTCTAGTTAGCAGTTCCTGTAACCTTTTATCAAAGTTCTTAGCTTCCTTGCATTGGGTTAGAACATGCTCTTTTAGCTCAGAGGAGTTTGTTATTACCCACCTTCTGAAGCCTGCCTCTGTCAGTTTGTCAATCTTATTCTCCATCCAGTTTTATGCCCTTACTGGAGAGGCATTCTGGTTTTTGGAATTTTCAGCATTTTTGCACTGATTTTTCCTCATCTTCATGGATTTATCTACCTTTGATCTTTGAGGCTGATGACCTTTGGATGGGATTTTTGTGTGGGGGTCCTTTTTGTTGATGTTGTTGTTGCTTTCTGTTTGTTAGCTTTTCTTCTAACAGTCAGGCCCCTCTTCTGCAGGTCTGCTGCAGTTTGCTGGAGGTCCACTCCAGACCCTGTTTGCCTGGATATCACCAGTGAAGGCTGCAGAACATCAAAGATTGCAGCCTGCTCCTTCCTCTGGAAGCTTCATCCCAGAGGGACACCAGCCTGATGCCAGCCAGAGCTCTCCTGTATGAGGTGTCTGTTGACCCCTGTTCAGAGGTTTAATGTGTAGCTTCAGCACATCTTTAACTCTCTAGTCAGCATTGGGGTCAGTTACCCACCTGAGGAGTCAGTCTGTCCCTTAGCAGAGCTGGTGTGCTGTGCTGGGAGAATCCTCCTTGTCAGGATCAGCTGCTGTCTTCAGAGCCAGCAGGCAGGAAAGATTAAGTCCGCTAAAGCTGTGCCCACAGCAGACCCTCCCACCAGGTGCTCTGTCCCAGGGAGATGAGCGCTTCATCTGTAAGCCCCTGACTAGGGCTGCTGCATTTCCTTCAGAGATGCCCTGACCAGTGAGGAGAAATCTAGATAAGCACTCTGGCCACAGTCGCTTTGCAGCACTGTGGCGAATTCCGCCCAGTCCACACCTCTCCGTCTCCTTAGCACTGTCAGGGAAGAACTGCCTACTAAAGCCTCGGTAATCGCAGTTGCCCCTCCTCCCACCAAGCTCAATCGTCCTAGGTCGACCAGACTGCTGTGCTGGCAGCAAGAGTTTCAAGTCAGTGGTTCTTAGCTTGCTGGGCTCCGTGGGAGTGGAACCTGCTGAGTGAAACCACTTGGCTCCCTGGCTTCAGCTCCCTTTCCAGGGGAGTGAACGGTTCTGTCTTGCTGGGGTTCCAGGTGCCACTAGGGTATGAACAAACTCCTGCAGCTAGCTGGGTACCTGCCCAAACAGCCACCTAGTTTTGTGCTTGAAACTCAGGGCCCTGGTGGTGTAGGCTCACCAGGAAATCTCCTGATCTGCTGATTGCAAAATCCATGAGAAAAGTGTAGTACCCAGGCGGGTAGCACAATACCTCATGGCTTCCCTTGAGAGGTCCCCCGGCTCCTTGCACTTCTTGGGTAAAGCAATGCCCCACCCTGCTTCTGCTCACTCTCCATGGGTTGCACCCACTGCCTAAACAGTCCCAGTGAGATGAACTGGGTACCTTAGTTGGAAATGCAGAAATCAACCCCTTCTGCATTGGTCTCACTGGGAGCTGCAGACAGGAGCTGTTTCTGTTCAACCTTCTTGGCCCCTCCCCTTCATTTTCTTAACAGTGTCATTCAAAGAGGAGACATTCTAATTTTGATGAAGTTAAATTTACCATTTTTTTCTTTTTTGTGCTGTGCTTTTTGCATCCTAAGAAATCTTGCTTAACCCAAGGTTTCATTTTCTCCCATGTTTGCTTCTAGCACTTTTATATTATAATTTTAGGTCCATGATCCATTTTTAGTTATTTTTTGTATATGTTTGATATGGTTGACTGTGTCCCCACCCAAATCTCATCTTGAATTATAGTTCCTGTAATCCCCACGTGTCACCGAAGGGACCAGGTGGAGATAACTGAATCACGGGGGCAGATTTTTCCCATGCTATTCTCATGATAAGTCTCACGAGATCTGACGGTTTTATAAAGGGCAATTCCCACACACATGCTCTCTTGCCTGTCGCCATGACTTTGCTCCTCATTCATCTTCAGCCATGATTGTGAGGCCTCCCCAGTCATGTGGAAATGTGAATCAATTAAACTTCTTTCCTTTATAAATTACCCAGTCTTGGGTATGTCTTTATTAGCAGTGTGAGAACAGACTAATACAATGTTGTAAAGTAAGAGCCAAAGTTCTTTTTTTTTTTTTCTATATGGAAATCAGTTTTCCCAGGACAATTTGTGGCATAAATGATCCTTTCCCTGTTTAATTATCTTGGCCCTTTTGTCAAAAACCAACTGACTGTATATATGCAGGTTTGTTCCTTGGCTCTCCATCCTGTCCCACTGATTTATATGTCTCACAGTATCCATGCCCCCTTTCCCCTACAAAGCATTCTCTCTTCTTCAGTGCCCTGTCCCACAGGTTTAAACCTTATCAGCAGCCCTAATCTCTAATCTCTGCCTCCTCAGGTCAGAGGAGTCCTCTCACGCTCTGTTTGGTCTCTACCTAGTGCTGTCATAGCCTAGGAATTGCTCCCAGATAGATAGCCAGGGCAAATGGGGCTCACCCCATGCATTTTCTTTTCCTCAAGGATCTTAATCCTGGTCTGTCTTGTTGTTTAATGCCTGAAACAGTTGCTTCATATATTTCATCGAGTTTTATGTTTGTTCATGCAGGAAGGCTAGTCCAGTGCCAGTTATTGCATCTTGACCAGAATTAGAAGCTACAGCTTTGGCTCCTAACCATAAGTTGTAGTGCCTCCTAAAGCTGAATGAAACCTTGCAGGAACTCTGAGCAGCAGCAGCAGCAGCAGCAGCAGTAGTAAGAGCAGCAGCTACAGCTTGTGAGTTCCCTGGCAGAGGCTGAAGCTTGTCACTTTTGTTAGTATGCTCAACGCTGCAAAAGTTGAAGTGGGATAGGGTATGCATTAAAAATTCTCAAGAAGGATTTAATCATTTCTTAGAATTCCATGAGGACTGGGAGAGGTTTCTTTTGGTCAGCTTATCTGCTTCTTTATATGAATACAAATGCGTAGGTGTTTACTAAGTATCTGATTTCTTCCCCAAATTCAAGGCTACCAAAAGTTCTAGGTAACCATAAAAAGGGATACAAATCACAGCCCTTGTGATTTTGAGGTAGGGCCCAAATACATGACGCAGGTCTAAACATCCTAGCAAGGACATACATGGAACCAACAATAGTATCTTCTTGGGCTTCAGGTTAACTGACAGAACTCGTTGAACCAGATAACAGGCTGGCTACTCCCAGAAGGCAAGGTTGAGATGAACTGAGGCCTCATAGCTACAAGCTGGTACAGTCATTTCCGGTGAGTATGTATGTAGGTTTAGATATGACAATGTTGACTATAAAGATGAGCTGAAGCTGCACATTAAACCAGGGGGTAAGTTAAGCCTACAAACCCAAAACAGATTGAACCTAAAAATGGTGAGCGGTTTTTGCAGATCTTGGTGGACAACGGTAAGGTAAGTGGTCACTTTCAGATAATGCCAGGAGCCTAAATCTTTTTTTTGAGATGGAGTCTCGCTCTGTCACCAGGCTGGAGTGCAGTGGTGTGATCTCAGCTCACTGCAAGCTCCACCTCCCGGGTTCACACCATTCTCCTGCCTCAGCCTCCCAAGTAGCTGGGACTACCGGCACCTGCCACCACACCCGGCTAATTTTTTGTATTTTTTTTTTTAAGTAGTGACGGGGTTTCATCATGTTAGCCAGGATGGTCTTGATCTCCTGACCTCGTGATCCACCTGCCTCGGCCTCCCAAAGTGCTGGGATTACAGGCGCAAGCCACCATGCCCGGCCCCTTTTTTTTTTTAATTTATTTTTATTTTAAGCTTGAGAATAAGTTTCCAAAAACAAAGGTACAGGGCAATAAACAAAAGGATTTTTCAACAGACTAGAATAAAACCTCTACCAAGTATGTTAGTTATTGGGCAGCAAGACCTTCAGGACAGCAACAGATTGGTCCATCAAGAGGGTATGGTGGTTCATGCCTATAATCCCAATACTTTGTGGGGGGCAAGGCAGGAGGATCACTTGAGGCCAGGAGTCCAAGACCAGCCCAGGCAATATAGCAAGACTCCATCTCTACAAAAGGTTTTAAAACTTAGCCAGGCATAGTGGTGTATGCCTGTTGTCTCAGCTGCTTGAGAGGCTGAGTCAAGAGGATCGCTCAAGTCCAGGAGTTCAAGGCTGCAGAAAGCTATAATCATTCCACTGCACTCCAGCCTGGGTGACAGAGAAAGACCCTGTCTCAAAGAGAGAGAGAGAGAGAGAGAGATATCAAAGACCTGCTGAGTCTCTGTTAACAAATGTCTCTTAGACGCAAGCAGGGGAAAATTAGCTCCTTTAGGGACAACATAAGTCCACCTAGCTATGCCCCTGAAATAAAGCCCACTTGGTGTTCAAGAACGTCAGTCCCTGAAAAGAAATAGAGTGGCTAAAATTATGGGTGCAGTGTCAAACAGAACCCCACTGGAAGCCACCTCTGCCACTTAATAGCCATGTGGTATTGGACAACGTATTTAATCTCTGGAAGCCTCTATTTCCTCATCTGTAAAATAAGGAAAACACTTACTGTGAGAACTACAGGAGATGGTATATGTAAAATATTTAGCCAAGACCCTGGCCCATAGTAAGCATTCCATAAGGGGTAGCTGCAACTATTTTTACACAGTGTTAGAGTCAGACCCCTCCCCACTCAGGACTACTTGCTATTGGTGTTGATTAGTAAAGCAAAGTCTTTGGGAAACTCTGAATCTCTCTATCCAGAATCCTCATCTCCCTTGGCTCTGAAGCCCAGGTCTCCATGGTATTCTTTAGATTCTGCATTCCCCCAAGCAGAGTAGCTGTCCAGTCTTATCCCAAACAGTCTGCTATGGTGTGAATGTTTCCCCAAAATTTATATGTTGAAATTTAATTGCCAATGTGATACTATTAAGTGAGGCCCTGGCTGGGTATGGTGGCTCACACCTGTAACTCCAGCACTTTAGGAGGCTGAGGCAGGAGGATCACCTGAGGTCAGGGGTTCAAGACCATTCTGGCCAACATGGTGAAACACCATCTCTACAAAAATACAAAAATTATCTGGGCATAAAGTGGGTGCCTGTAATCCCAGCTACTCAGGAGGCTGAGGCCAGAGAATTGCTTGAACCCAGGAGGCGGAGGTTGCAGTGAGCCAAGATGGCGCCATTGCACTCCAGCCTCAGCGACAAGAGCAAAACTCCATCTCAGAAAGAAAGAAAGAAAGAGAGAGAGAGAGAGAGAGAGAGAGAGAGAGAAAGAGAGAGGAAGGAAGGAAGAAGGAAGGAAGGAGGAAGGAAGGAAGGAAGGGAAGAAGCGAGGCCTTTAAGAGGTGACTAAGTCATGAATGGTATCAGTGACCTTATGGAACGGATAGTAGGAACTAGCATTTGCCCCTTTTGCCCTTCTGCTTTCTACCATGTGAGGACACAGTGATTCTCCTCTTCAGAGGATACAGCAGCAACACGGCATCTTGGAAGCAGAGAGACCGGGTCCTCACCAGACAGTGAATCTGCCGGTGCCTTGATCTTGGACTTCCCAACTCCTAGAACTATGAGAAATAAATTTCTGTTGTTTATAAACTACTCAGTCTCAGTCACAGGTATTTTGTTATAGCAGCACAGACTAAGAATCTTTTTTTTTTCTTTATGAGATGGAGTCTCACTCTGTTGCCCAGGCTGGAGTGCCAAGGTACAAACTCAACTTACTACAACCTTTGCCTCCCAGGTTCAAGTGATTCTTGTGCCTCAGCCTTCCAAGTAACTGGGATTACAGGCATGCACAACCATGCCTAGCTAATTTTTGTACTTTTAGTAGAGATGGGGGTTCATCATGTTGGCTAGGCTGGTTTCAAACTCCTGACCTCAGGTGATCCGCCTGCCTCAGCATCCCAAAGTGCTGGGATTACAGGCGTGAGCCACAGCTGCCAGCCAGAATTTTTAATTCAAGTCATTCCCTCACAGATCTATGCCTTCTCAAAACCCTACATGATTCTTTCTAAGCCTCAGTTTTTGTCTTTAAGTGGGAATAATAATGCCTGTTTTTCCTACTTCACAGGATTGCTATGGGGATCAGATGTTATTATATAGGCGAAGTGAAACCTCACGGAGAAATGGGAGACTTAAGTCAAAATGATTGACTCAACTCAAAAAGCAACATCTGAAGAGATGCCAGTGCCTTGACCTTGGACTTCCCAGCCTCTAGAACTATGAGAAATACATTTCTATTGTTTGTAAACTACTCAGTCTCAGTCTCAGCTATTTTGTTATAGCAGCACAGACTAAGAATATTTACCCCTTTTGAATCTGGGGAGATGCTGGTTCTTGAGTTGAGTCAACCATTTTAGAAAATAATAAAAGGGTGTCTTTCAGGAAAGAGCAAGCAAGTGAGCACAATTCAGGCCATCCACCACAGCAATGACAGAGGAAAAGAAAAAGCAACCTAGCTACCAACTACCAAAATGGTCCAAGACCAAGATAGGGTGCATAGCATGTGGTCAACTCTGTATCTAGAACCCAAGCAGTTAACTAGAAAGCTGGGAAATGAGATCATCCAGCTGCTCACTCCGTGTGCTTCAGAGAAGAGGTGCTTTCCACAACAGAAGGGCTGCAAAGAGGGCAGGCAGAATCTCTGGGTGTAGGTGTTCTAACTGCAAACGAAATGCCACCCAGATGCCTCAAGCAGCAGTAGCAGCATGATGTACTGAAATAATCTAGGGGCAACTAGGGCACCCATGGAGTGGCTGCTAAGAAGCATGTCAGGATGTGTAGGAACTGGAGGTTTGTAAGACAGCCCCAGGGAATAGCAGACTTATTATTTCATCTCAGGTATTACATATGCAAAATATGCGTTTTTGCATATGCTGCATATGCAGATCTGTTTTGCATGTGATACATATGCAGATATGTTTTTGCATATGCAAACACGGCAAAATGTATGCATTTATACATATAGTTGCAATAAGGTTATGAAAAATTGAATTAATAATTAACTTATAACAAAACATTTGCAAAAATAAACTTTCAATGGATTAAAAAATGACATTTTTATATAATTGTGAATTCTATAAAGGCATTACTTTTTACATTTTAACATCATTGTTTTGTAAGTCTGAATAAGGTTTTTGCCAATGACAAAGTATACATGGTTACTCAGCTTTCCCAGTGAGCCTGTTTCTATCATTATCATGTGCACAAAAATTGTCACCATATGCAACTTGGAGGTGAAATTATTTACTCCTCTTCTGAGTGTCTCATTTTTGTTTTTCTAAGTCAGAAAGATCTTTTCATGAGAATTGTTTCAAAAAAAAAGATCATATGAGGCTGGGTGTGGTAGCTCAAGCCTGTAATCCCAGCACTTTGGGAGGCCACAGTGGGTGTATCGCTTGAGCCCAGGAGTTTGAGACCAGCCTGGGTAACATGGTAAAACCTTGTCTCTATGAAAAAAAACAAAAATTAGCCAGGCATGGTGGCGGGTGCCTGTAGTCGCAGGTACTCAGGGGGCTGAAGTGGGAGGATCACTTGAGCCTGGGATGTCAAGGCTGCAGTGGGCTGAGATGGCACCATTACACTCCTGCCTGAGACTCTCTCAAAAATAAATAAATAAATAAATAAATAACGATTATATGCTTAACCAATAGGAGTAAGTAATTGAATAGTTAATGATATTATGAGATTATTGTAAACGTAAGAGTAATAATAATATTGTGGTTATTTTTTAAGTTCGCCCTTTTCTTTATAGCCGAATACATAAACATTATTATAATAAATGCCCTAACAGCTACAATTTTCCTAGGAACACTATATCCCATCCATTCACCAGAATTATTCACAACATGCTTTATTACCAAAACACTCCTCTTGACCTCCCTATTCCTATGAATTCGAGCGACCTATCCCCGATTCCGTTATGACCAACTTATACACTTACTATGAAAAAATTTTCCCCCATATATACAGAACTATATATGGGTAAAATTATATGAGATCTGGGATTTGCTTCAAAATAATAAAGGATGGAAGAAGTAGATGAGGGTATAAATGAAATGAGATTGGTCTGGAGTTGATAATTGTTGAAGATGAGAAATGGGCATAAAGGGGTTCATTGTATTATTATATTTTTGTATAGTGTTTACATTTTTTCATAAAATGATTTTTAAAAGTAAGGACATGTCTTCAAATATTTAAGGAGCCACAGCATAGAAAAGGCTTAGATTCAATGAGTAGAAATCTCAGGAGGAAGTTTGGTTGAATTAACCAAGAAGGAAATGTTGTGCCTTGAGAGGCCATCACTAGGAAGTGATGATGACTTAATAGTTCTAGGCAATAATCTAGGCAATTGATGGCAGCTAACATCACAGATAGGTAACTAGACTTTATATGCCTCTTGACAGAAGTATGCAATACTGTCTATGAAGTGCAATTTTAAAAATAGATTCATTGTAAAAAAAAAAAATAGCTTTATTGAGTACATTAGTTTGTTGCTGTAACATATGTCCATAAACTTAATGGCTTCAGACAACACAAACTTATTATTTTGCAGTTTTGTGGTTCAGAAGTCCAGTATGGGTTTCACTGGACTAAAATTAAGGTGTCAGCATGCTATACCCTTTTCTGGAAGTTCTAAAGGAGAATCCATTTCCTTGCTGCTGGCAGAATTCAATTCCTGTAGATGCAGAGCCAACATCCCCATTTTCTTGCTGACTGTAACATGGGGGCTGTTCCCAGCTTCCAGAAGTTGTTGTTTTCCTTCACACACGGCCTCTACCTTCAAAGTCAACTCAAATCCCTCTCCGGTGGCATCTTTATGGTCAACTTTTCTGCCTCCTCTTCCACTTTTAAGGGCACTTGTGATCACATTGGGCCCACCCAGATAATCCAGGATAATCTCTCTATTTTAAGGTTAGCTGATTAACAAACTTAATTCCATCTGTAACCTGAATTCCTTTTTTGCCATAGAGGGAATATATTCATTCGCAGGTTCTGGGGATTAAAACTTGAACATCTTTTAGGGCCATTATTCTGCCAACCACATTGAGGTATGATTGACACATAAAAAATTGCAATATTCAAAGTGACGACTTAGATCCATGCATAAGCCTATGAAAATATGTCACAACAATCAAGATAATGAATATATCCATCACATCCCAAAGTTTCCTGGTGCCCGTTTGTCTTAGTTTATTCAGGCTGCTATAATAAAATACCTTAGATGGGATGAATTATAAACAATAGAAATTTATTACTTACAGTTCCAGAGGCTGGGAAGTCCAAAATCAAGACACCAGCAGATTTGATGTCTAGTGGGGACTCTCTGCTTCATTGATGGCACCTTTTTGCTGTGTCCTCACATGGCAGAAGGAGTGAACAAGCTCTCTTGGGCCTCTTTTATAAGGGCACTAATCCCTTCATGAGGACAGAGCCCTCATTACCTAATCCCTTCCCAAAGACCTCACCTCTTCATATTATTGCATTGGGGATTATGTTTCAACCTAACATTCAGCACCCTTTGAAATCCCTACCTCTTTTTTCCTTCCTCCCCGACTCCATCCCCAGGTAGCCACCATCTGATTTCTCTCATTATAGATTACCTTGCATATTCTAGAATTTTATTTAAGTATAATCATACAGTATATACTTAGGGGAGCTGGCTTTTTTCACTTAACATAATTATTTTGAGATTTATCTATGTTTTTATGTATCTCAATATTTCATTTCTTCTTTGTTGTTATCACGACGGTTAAGTAGTATTTCATGGTCTGGATGTACCAAAATTTGTTTGTCCATTAATCTCTTGATGAACCTTTGAGTTGTTCTCAGGTTTGAGCTATTTCAAATAAAGCTGTTAGGCCAGGCGCAGTGGCTCACGCCTATAATCTCAGCACTTTGGGAGTCTGAGGCAAGCAGATCACTTGAGGTCAGGAGTTCAAGACCTGCCTGCCCAACGTGGTGAAACCCCATCTCTACTAAAAATACAAAAATCAGCCAGGTGTGGTAGCACACACCTGTAATCCCAGCTACTTGGGAGTCTGAGGTGGGAGGATCGCTTGAACCCGGGAGGTGGAGGTTCCAGTGAGCCAAGATCACACCATTGCACTCCAGCCTAGGTAACAAGAGCGAAACTCTGTCTCAAAAAAACAAAAACAGAAACAAAAAAACATGAATAAAGCTGTTATGAACACGTTAGTGTATAGGTCTGCCTAGACACAACATGTTCTCATTTCTTTTGGGTAGATGGCTAGGATTGGTCATATAGTAGCTATATATTTAACTTTTTAAAAAGTTTTCAAGCTATTTTCCAAAGTATTTGCACCATCTTATGTTCCATCAGGAGTGTATGAAAATTCCAGTTACTCCACATTCTTGCCAACACTTGGTATGGTCAGTCTTTTTTCATTATAGCCATTCTAATTAGATTACTAATTAGACAGTGATGTTTCATTGTGCTGTTAATTTGTATTTAACATAAAAATTTAAATACATTAATGCAAGTAATTTTCATGATTAATTTCATAATTATTAATGTAATCATATTAGTTGATTTTTATTAATGAATTAGTTTAAATAATTAAAATTAAATCATTTAGTAATGACTAATAATGAGGATCTTTTCAGGTATTTATTTGCCACCTAGATATCTTCTTTGGTGAAATGTATCTGTTCATATCTTTTATGCATTTTTAAAGTTGGGTTGTTTGTTTCTGTATTATTGACTTTTGGGAGTTATTTATGTATTCTGGATACAAACCCTTGCCAAAAGCAATCAAACCTGAAGGATTAAGCCTCTTATCTAACTACTGGCTTACAGGAAATACAGGGGACCAAACAACAGGTTAGATCAGCGGTCCCCAACCTTTGTGGCATGAGGGACCAGTTTTATGTAAGACAATTTTTCCACGGACACAGGTGGGGAGGAGGGATGGTTTCAGGATGAAACTGTTCCACCTCAGATCATCAAGCATTAGATTCTCATACAGAGCATGCAATCTAGATCCCTCATTTGTGCAGTTCACCACAGGGTTCATGCTCCTGTAAGAATCCAGTGCTGCCACTGATCTGACAGGAGGCAGAGCTCAGGCAGTCATGTTCACTTGCCCGCCACTCACCTCCTGCTGTGCAGCCCCATTCCTAATAGGCCACGGACCCATGTGTTAGATGACACCCAGGAGACACAATTAGAAAAATCCAAAGAGAAACTCCATAGGTTACATGGTCCCATTTCTTCAAAAGCACCTTGCAAAGCAAAGAGGGAGTGAGAGACGGGCATAGGAAGAGCACACAGATGGAGAAACTGTGTCTGCACTTTATTTGAATCCTAATTTAAATATTAAACTATGGAGAGAGGGAGAGAGAGGGGAATTGAATTGGGGAAGTGTAAACACTGACTGGATAATTGATGATAGTAAGGAATTATTGTTTGTTGTCACTGCAAGAATAATGTGGAATTTCTTCAAAATAATTAATAGCCAGTGGGAGCAAGTAGAAGTAATGATACAGATGAAATGATGTCCACGTGCTAGTAGTTGAAGCTGTGATGGATACGTGAAAGATCACGACGCATTCACTTTTGAATATATTTGAATTTTATGTTATTAAAAAATTTTTAAACAAATTAAAAAAAGTAATTCTTTCATTTCACTCCAGTAGACTAGCATAGACAAGCTGAAAATCAATGAGCCAATGAGAATCCAAGAAAGTCATATAAAAATAGCAAAATAAACTCAAAGAAAGCAGAAGGAAGGAAATAATAAAAATAACAACAATACAAATTGTAAACAAATACACAAAACAGAAGAACAACAGAATCAAACTTGGCCCCTTTGGAAACCCCAATCAAATGATGAAACTCTGATGATAATGATCAAGAATTTTTTTTAAAAAAGTTCAAATAATCAACATTGTAAATGAAAAGGGAAGCATCTTAATAGAAACTGAAGACATGAAAAATGTTTTAAAAGGACTCTTTGAACAAGTTTAAGCCAATGAATTTTCAAATTTAGGTGAACTTGGCTAATTCCTAGTGAAGTACAGTTTACCAAGCTAATTAATGAATAATTAGAAAACTAATAGGGTTCTAAGATGTACAACATCCCTACTAAGAAAAGTATAAGCCATTATTGAGAAAAATTAAGAATAATGTAATAAATGAAAGGTTAAATTGTAACACTGAATATTTAAAATATAGTAATTTCCCCCAAATTGATCTATATATTCAATATTATCTCAGCCATAATCCTAACAAGTATTTGTGCACATGTATGTGCATGCACAAATGTGTGTGTGAACTGACAAATTGGTTCTAAAATGTATCTGGAAATACAAAGTGACACAAATAACCAAAACAATATTTTAAAAGAAGTACAATTTTAAAATGCATATTACTAAGTGAAAAAAGCCAATTATGAAAAGGCTACATACTGTATGATTCCAACTATATGACATTCTGGAAAAGGCAAAACTATGGAGATGGTAAAAAAAAAAAATCAGAGGTTGCCAGGGGTTAGGGAGCAGGGATGAATAGGTAGGGGGGGAAAGTAAATTATTTTAAAATAAACAATGACTTAGAACGTTTACTGCCCAAATACTCTCACTGAAAAATTACCAAAGGATAGAAATGAATAAGGAAGTTGGGCATGGTGGCTCAGCGTCTGTAACCCCAGCACTTTGGGAGCCCAAGGCAGGCGGGTCACTGGAGGCTCAGGTGTTCGAGACCACCCTGGCCAATATGGCAAAATCTCATCTCTACAAAAAATACAAAAATTAGCCAGGTGTGGTGGCACGTGTCTGTAATCCCAGCTACTCGGGAGGCTGAGGTGGGAGCACTGCTTGAGCCCCAGGAGGTCAAGGCTGCAGTGACCCATGATCACAACACTGCCCTCCGGCATGGGCGACAGACTAAGACTCAGTCTAAAAAAAAAAAGAAAGAAAGAAAGAGAGAGAGAAAGAGACAAAGAAAGAAAGAAAGAGAGAAAGAGAGAGAGAGAGAAAGAAAGAAAGAAAGAAAGAAAGAAAGAAAGAAAGAGAAAAAGGAAGGAAGGAAGGGAGAGGAGAAAGAAAGAAAGAGAAAAGAAGGAAGGAAAGAAAGAAAGAAAAAGAAAAGAAAGAAGAAAGAAAGAAGAAAGAAAGAAAGAAAGAAGGGAGGGAGGGAGGGAAGGAAGGGAGAGGGAGAAAGAAAGAAAGAAAAAGAAAGAGAGAGAGAAAGAGGGAGAAAGAGAGGGAGAAAGAAAGAGAAAGAAAGAAAGAAAGAAAGAAGATAAAGAAAATGAAAAATAAGAATGAACAGAAATATTGGTAATAGATGATAACACAGTAATGTGACACATGATGACATTTCAATCAACAATGGATGCAATATAACAGTGGTCCCATACAACTGTAATGAAGCATATATAGAAATCTGGCATGTGGCATTTGATATTGGCATTGCAGATCAAGTAGGGGAAATGATCAATATTCAGTTAACAGTGCTGGGACATTTGATTTTCCATATTTTAAAATACAAATAAATTTTAAAATACCATCTAGGTTTTTGTAAGTACACTCTTTGATGTTTGCACAATGACGAAATCACCTAACGACTGATTTCTCAGAACATATCACTGTCATTAAGTGATGCATGACCGTATAGCTAAATATAAAAATGTATTGACCACTAACAGTCAATTAACAATAATAATAATGGGGCCAGGCGCAGTGGCTCATGCCTGTAATCCCAACACTTTGGGAGGCCGAGGCGGGTGGATCATTTGAGGTCAGGAGTTTGAGACCAGCATGGGCAACATGGTGAAACCCTGTCTCTACTAAAACTACAAAAAAATATTAGCTGGGCAAGGTGGTGCACGCCTATGGTCTCAGCTGCTTGAGGCTGAGATATGGGAATCACTTGAACCCCGGAGGCAGAGGTTGCAGCGAGCCGAGATCATACCACTGCACTCCAGCCTGGGTGACATAGTGGGACTCTGTCTCAAAAAAAAAAAAAAAATAGTAATAATAATAATGGGTTTGGTAGGTTTAAAAACAAACTGAACCAAATACCAATATCAGACTAAGTATAGGAGTGCAGTTTGGAAGGAAGTTAAAATGCACTAAATTCTTGCCTCATTCAGGAAGAGGATATAAATACTGATTAACTTTAAACTTTTTTGGGAAAAAAAGAGTGTGGATGTTAAAAATTTAAGAAAACCATCAAAATATTGCACCTAGAATCATAACAAGAAAACAATTTCTGTTCAATAAAAGACAGGAAAAAAGAAAAAAAGCATGAGAAAAAGAAAACACAAAATTAGATAGCAGTGACAAGTCTAAATACATTAGTAATCACTATAAATGTAAATGGTAAACATGCTAATTAAAAGATAGACTCTTAGATTGGATTTTAAAGTTCCAGTTAAATGATCTTTTTGTTTGTTTGTTTTTTGAGACAGAGTCTCACTCTGTCACCAGGCTGGAGTGTAGTGGTGCAATCTCGGCTCACTGCAACCTCCGCCTCCCGGGTTCAAGCGATTCTCCTGCCTCAGCCGGGTAGCTGGGCTACAAGCGCGCACCACCACGCCCAGCTAATTTTTGTATATTTAGTAGAGACGGGGTTTCACTATGTTGGCCAGAATGGTCTCGATCTCTTGACCTCGTGATCCGCCCACCTCGGCCCCCCAAAGTGCTGGGATTACAGGCATGAGCCACTGCGCCCAGCCTAAATGATCTTTGTAAGACATATACCTTACCACTTATGAAAAGAGAATTAATATCACAATAAAAAAATCACAGAATTTAAAGAAATAGCAATAAAAGAAATAAAGAAGGATATTTCATAATTAACCCACCAAGAAGACACAACAAAAAATATCATGGAAAACATTGATAAAAATTAGATTCGAGAACTTTCTCTTCCCTAGAACTTCACTTATTTCATTGCTCTGTACATTTCTTTGAACAGTTTGAGATTTTGTCCTTCATGTGTCTCTGTATATTTAAATATAGTACAGTACTAAATATATATTTTGGCAAAAAAATGATTCAGAAACTTTGAGGAATCAATACCAAGAAAGACGAATGGAAGATAAGCTAAGCCAGGAGTCTCTTACTCCCTGTACAGAGAGGAGGCTAGATCACAGCAGCTTCCATGCATATAAAATACATTCATTAGCATATAGTGCTATGAGGCGCAGGGGAAGGAGCTAGCTCCCACCAGAAGGGATCAGAAGGCCGGTTGCGGTGGCTCACGCCTGTAATCCAAGCACTTTGGGAGGCCGAGGTGGGTGGATCATGAGGTCAGGAGATCGAGACCATCCTGGCTAACACGGTGAAACCCCGTCTCTACTAAAAATACAAAAAATTAGCCGGGCGAGGTGGTGGGCGCCTGTAGTCCCAGCTACCCGGGAGGCTGAGGCAGGAAAATGGCGTGAGCCCGGGAGGCGGAGCTTGCAGTGAGCTGAGATCGCGCCACTACACTCCAGCCTGGGCGACAGAGCGAGACTCCATCTCATAAATAAGTAAGTAAATAAATAAATAAGTAATAAAAGAAGGGGTCAGAAAAGGGCTTTCTGGAAGAAGTGGTATGGTAGGCAAAATTCTAAGAATGGCCCCCCCCACCGTCCCTCCGCCCCGCAATGTCCCCTCACCCTCGTATAATCTCTTCCTCTTTGAGTACGGACAGACTCTATGGATATGAAGAGATATCACTCCCATAATAATGTTGCCTTACATGGCAAAGTGAGGGCTTATCCAGCTGGGCCCAATCTAATTATATGAATCGTTTTAAAAGCAGAGTTTTCTTCAGCTGGTGGTAGAAGTCAAGGAAATTCAGTGTGAGGGGGAATTTGGCTTGACGAAGGTCCTCTGTTGCTAAGATGGAAAAGAGCCTTGGAAAGACCTGGAGAAACTCCTGCCCAAGAGCCAGCAAGGAGATAGGGACCTCATTTCTAGTGAATCTGGTCAACAACCTGGAGGAGCTTGGAAGCAGATTATTGCCCAGTCTCCAGGTAACAGCACAATCCAACTGACACCTTGATTTCTACCTGGTGAGACCCTGAGCAGAGAACCCAGTTGAGCCTGCTATGACTTCTGACCTCTGGAACTAAAAGGCAATAAATGGCTGTTGGTTTAAGCCACTGTCCTAGTCCACTTGTGCTTCAATAAACAGAATACCTGAGACTGGGCATTTTATAATGAACACAAGCTTTTTGGGTCACAGTTCTGGAGGCTGGGGAGCCCAAGGTCAAGGCACCAGCAGCTTTGGCATCTGCTGAGGCCATTCTCTTCTTCCAAGATGGTGCCTTTCCCACTGTGTCCTCTGGAAGGGAGGACGGCTGGATCACATGGCGGAAAGTGGAAAGGCCAGGAAAGCGAGCCCACTCCTGAAAACCCTGTTATTAAGGCATTAAACCCACCCATATATGTGAAGCCCTTGTGGCCTAATCACCTCTTAAGGCCTTACCTCCCAATACCATTACAATGGCCATTAAATTTCAATACGCATTTTGGAGGGGACAAATATTCAAACCACACCAGCCGCTATTTTTGTGGTAGTTTGTTACACAGCAATAGAAACGAGTGCAGGTTACATTTGAACTGTCAGTCGAGGGCTGGATTGCATTTCAAACCACAGAGAAAAAGAGGAAGAAGCTCTTTAGACAGAGCTCCAATTGGGCATTTTTCAGTCTCCTAGATAATGAAGACTTCATTTATTGAGTGCTTACAATTTATAGAGCATATCTATAATATCATTTTACTAACTTCTCACAACTCTGTGAAATAGTTATTTATTATATCTCCACTTCACAGAGGAAAAAAAACAACAGTCAAAAAGGTAAAGTAACCTGAGCCAAGTAAGTGGAGGAGCTGTAATTAAAACCCAGGTCAGTTTCATTCCAAATCCCATCCTTCTTACTACATAAGCCTGACCTACCTGGGGGCTTGGTGGCTGAAGAGTGATATGCCACCGAGGAGACAGGTCAGCACTGTTTCCTTTGGGTCAACGGCCCTTTATCTCTTACCTCAACCTCGTGACTACATGGGGTTTTCCATGTTTGTTTTCTAGAACAGAATCGAATGGTTTGCTTAAATCATTGCAGATCAATAAACACATTAACTCTAAAACAAGTGCACACAGTGTGACATTACCTCCCCTCTCCACCTGTTTACTCTGTTTCCTGAGATGACTCATCCTAGCTCGAGGACCATACTTGGTCCTCGCCCATGTATCAGCCTGCCAGCAACCCTGAGGTCATTCATTCACCCTGAGCTGTACCTACTTCCACCCTCTGGGATTTCCATTTGAAGGACCTTCTGCCTCAGTGTCCACACATTGCAGGCTCATTCTGTGAGGGGGTTGCAGTGGGACTAAAAGGGGATCTCTACCATGTGATTGTCTTTTTTTTTTTTTTAGATGGAGCCTCGCTCTGTCACCCAGGCTGGAGTGCAATGGCACCATCTTGGCTCTCTGTAACCTCCCCCCTCCCCAGTTCAAGCGATTCTCCTGCCTCAGCCTCCTGAGTAGCTGGGACTACAGGCGCTTACCACCACACCTGGGTAACTTTTGTATTTTTAGTAGAGACAATTTCACCATGTTGGCCAGGCTGGTCTCAAACTCCTGAGCTCAAATGATCCTCCCGCCTCGGTCTCCCAAAGTGCTGGGATTACAAATATGAGCCACTGTGCCCAGCCTACCATGTGATTTTCTAAGATGTTCTTAGGGAAACATATTCACACACACACACACACTCCTGAAACATGGTGTATGTAATGCTGGAAGTAGCGTCAGAGATTAGGCATTAATGAAGAGTTGCTGAGTGAGACCAGAGAAATGTGAGCTAAAGATTCACACTGGAAGCAATGTGTCAAGGGTAATGACCTGGCCCACTCCTTGTAGCAAAGCTACCTACTACTTTTGTGAATGAAGCTACTGGAAATCAGACAATGCCAAGCATGGTGGCTCACACCTGTAATCCCAGCACTTTGGGAGGCAGAGGCCAGAGAATCATTTGAGTTCAGGAGTTCAATGAGGGGAATACAAGGTGTGTTGCAGGAGTTTGTATATTCTCTAGAATGTTTCTGTAGAATGGCTTGCCCTTCTCACTGTGGCTGCAGAGAAGACAGTAATCAGGGCTTCTGGGAAAGGGGATCATGTTGATTTCCCAACATAAATAACAGACTAGTCAACGTAGAAAAAAATGCAGGGAAGCTGAAATCCTTCCCAAGCTCCTGATTTAATAAACAGTATTAGCTGAGACAGTAATCCACCCCTCAAATTCTGCAACATTTGACTCTGCGTCATCTGCCAGGCCAGCAGAAATAGCCCTTGACTGTAGCATTAATCAGTAGCACTAAAGCCATCTAAAAAAACAATGTGTCTGAGAGGAACTGAGCTAGGAAGAAAAAATAGATACAAGGAGACATAAGTTGTCAAACACATCTAGCCCCATCCGAGACTCTGCATCTGGGGTCACTGAACACACAGACCAGTCACTGGAGAAGTATTCTATGCTGAGAAGAGATTTTCCATCAGGCTTTATGGGAACGCAGGTGACGTATACCCTACAGCCATGGTGCTTTCCTTTCCGGTTCCATGCTTAGCAAAGAGCCCTCTGATTAATGATGCGTCACCTGAGAGCCCGTCCGCTAGAAATGATGGCAGTGCTCCTCCTAAGGGCATGGATTGGTGACCCAGGCAATCTGTCACTGTAAGGGGAAATCCCTGTTGCAAATCATTCTGCTGGAATTCTGATGAACATGTCTGTGGTCAATTCAGCACACAGCAGGGTGGATGAAGAAAATCCAGGCTCAGAACCTAAAAAATCCAAGGGTTGAGCCAAGCCCTTCAGAGGTATCACTTGGGGCCCTGTGTGTGACCCATTAGATTCCCATTAGTAACAACCCCACCCCTCCAAAGAACCCCTTTTCACATCAGAATGCTTAGAAGTCACACCTATGTCATAGTGATACCATTTGTAAAGACCTTGCTTGGAAGTAATTTTTCAGTATTTGGTTGCCCACGAAAATACCTGATTTTTTTTCCTTCTACCCGCAATGAACATAGTCCATAATATATACAAATACACACATGCATTTTCACTCTTCCTCCTGCTTTACCATTTTTACACATCTCTGCATCAGGACACAAACTCGAGAGCTCAGGATCTCAACCACAGTCTCCACCACAACTCGTATGTACAGGCATTAGTAAAAAGTTAGAGACAAGTCCCAGACTGTCCAAGTGTCTGCCCTAGTCTCAACTCTGCAGGCCACTGATGTCTAGAGCAGGACCCCGTTTCATCCTCAGCTCACCCTTCGAAGTTGTTGCGCCTCTGTTAGCTCTCTGGCTGTGCTTTCTCTTCCTCTATGAGGCTGCCTACTCCAGGAACACATCCTGTTGCCTTCTGTCTCAACCAGGATGTGGCTCAAACCCTTCCTGGCTAAAGCCCCCTTACCTGCTCCCAGGAAATCTCCCAATCCCTCCTCTTTCTCACCTTGGCCTTGGGAATGGGAACACAGACACTACAAAAAGCGGACTTTGTCCTTTTAAAGAGGATGATGGTAATAAACAGTGACTACAATGAGTACCTTTAGCCTCAAGGACCTTCTAAAACAGCCCAAAGTATGGAGATTGGGTTCATTATTACACAGCTGCCAGAATCATCTTCCTGGCACAGATCACATATGCCTTTAAAGGAATATTATCGCCTTCAGAAAAAAAATGTCCAGAGCACTTTGCCTGGTGATCAAGGTCCTGCATGGTCTCACCCAAACTATCATCCACATCATGTGCCTCCTGGTTCCCCTTCACACCATTGCTGACCAAACTGAGCTACACTGTTGACAGTTTCCTAAACAGATCCCAGGCAACCCTTTCTCAGATCTTTGATCATACATTCCCTTCCCCTGGCATAGTCAGGCAGCATTTTGCATATGAAGCTCATCCCTTTAAGGCACCTACCGTGCACCAAAAGATAGCAGAGGTGAGAGCCACAAACAGCCTCCATATTCTGTTTCCCAGTGGTCAGTCACAGCTAGGAGCACGCTCTCAGTCACCCTTTAAGAGCGCACTCCCAGATATACCCCAGCTACTACCAAGAAGCTTGTGCCTGTTTCCCCTCTTGGAAAGTTTCCATTTTTGTAGACGTTTTGGGTCTCAGCTTGGGCTCCGCCTTTGTTATTTTTCTCTTCTACTGTGCCCATCTGATCTTCGGTATCAGATACTCCCAGCCCCCCAGCACTGAGAGTTATGACAAGAATTCCTTTACTTCAATTCCACAAGTCTGCATCCTCCGCATCCTTCCAGGCCCTGCTCAAATCCCACCTCCCCTATAATTTTTTCCAAATTCTTCAGGCTACAAGAACCTCCCTCTTATCTGGACCCCTGGCACACTTGATTTATGTTTTATCTTGACACTTGAACTTTCTTTTCAAGCTCTGTATGCATTTGGCCTAACCCCTTTCTAGATATGAAGAATCAAGTTTGGTAAATCTAAGTTTTACTTTTAGTTTATCTTTGTTTCCCACCACACTAGAAACATAGTACATGGGCCACTATATATATATTTTTTTCACAATGTATTTTAAATATTTTGTTGAATGGATGAATGGGTGAATGATCCTCTTGCATGGGAGACAATGTTGGAGTCTTTACATAGATTTTCCAGTCAGAGCAGAGTTTCTCAGCCTTTCAGGAAATAAGCCCACGAACAGTCATCCAGTTACTTCTATCCAATTTAATCACCAAAACATCTAGGCTGCCTCTGTTAGGTGAGCCCACTAGACCGGTGTTTTACAAACTCATATTTACAAAAGACAGAATGACAATCTAAAACCTCTCTTTTTTGACAGATATCGGTTGTCAGTATAAGTAAACACTCTAAATACCAGAGGAAATGGAATGTTCACATAAGTAAGATAGATCTTGTGCACTCTTCAATATAGAGCCCTACATAATACACATGCTTGGTCTGAAAAATGTTGAAGTGGCCATGGGTCCTTTTCAGTGGCCAGCATCCAGATCAGCAAAAACACACCACACTGATCTCCGAAAGCAAGGTTGTTGTGGAGGTTAGGGTGGACTGCCAGAGGTGAGGTGGGGTTTGCAGCTACATTTCCTTTCAATGCCCACTGCGAGGAATTGTACACCCAAACACCACCTCTCATCCGGCACTCCTCCCTAACCTCCAGCACAGCCCCTCCCCTCCGGCACTCCTCCCTCCCCTCCGGCACTCCTCCCTCCCCTTCAACACTCCCCACTCCCTTCCAGCACTCCCCCCTCCCCTCCAGCACACCCCCCCCCTCCAGCACACCCCCCTCCCCTCCAGCACACCCCCCTCCCCTCCAACACTCTCCCTTCCTCTCCAAAACTCCCCCCTTCCCCTCCAACACTGCCCCCTACTCTCCCTCCCCTCCAACACTCACCCTCCCCTCCAACAACCCCCTTCCCCTCCAATACTCCCCCTCCCCTCCAACACTCCCCCCTCCCCTCCACCACAACCCTTCCCCTCCAACACTACCCCTCTCCTCCAACACTCCTCCTCCCCTCCAGCACACCCTCCTACCCTCCAACACTCCCCCATCCCCTCCAACACTCCCCCCTCCCCTCCAACACTCCCCTCTCCCCTCCAGCACGCCCCCTCCCCTCCAACAGTACCCCTTCCCTTCAACACTCCCCTCTCCCCTCAATACACCTCCTTCCCTTCAACACTCCCACCTCCCCTCTAGCAAAAACCCCTCCCCTCCAAAACCATCCCTCCCCTCCAACACTACCCCTCCCCTCCAGCACAACCCCTCCCCTCCAAAACCATCCCTCCCCTCCAACACTACCTCTCTCCTCCAGCACACCCTCCTACCCTCCAACACTCCCTCCTCCCCTCCAACACTCCCCCCTCCCCTCCAACACCCTCCTCCCCTCTAACACTACCCCTTCCCCTCCAGCACACCCCCCCCAGTACACTCCCTGTCCCCTCCAACACTCCCCTTTCCCCTCCAACATTCTCCTCTCCATAAGCACTCCCTCCTCCCTTCCAGCAAACCCCCTCCCCTCCAACACTCCCCCTCCCCTCCAGCACACCCTCCTCCCCATAAACACTCTCACTTTTTCTCCAGCACTCCCTCTCCCCTCCAGGACACCCCACTTCCTTCCAGCACTCCCTCTCCCCACCAGCATCCCCTTCCCCACCAGCACTTCCCCCCCACCAGCACCCCCTCCCCACCAGCATCCCCTTCCCCACCATCACTCCCCCCTCCCCAATTTGATGAAGCTCCATTCCCCCATTTGAAGAAGCTATGTAAGCTTCATCAAATCCATAAAATGAAAAGTCAAAAACTGTGTGTTTTCCAGGGGTGGGGTGAGGGGGAGGTTCAGTACTAAATGCAGGCTTCATTTTCTCAATAACTGGCCAGGAATGAGTTGAGGAGACCAATGCTATTAAATGGAGTGTCCTTTGGTGGCCATAACCCCATTTCACAGCACATGAAAAAGTGAGCAAGATCCCAAGGTTCTAAACTGGAGAACAGTGGCAAAACGGTTTTCACTTAGAATGTTCTTAAAAAAGGGTTCCAGTAAAATATTTGGTTTTGAGCAACCTAATTTTCAGAGTATCTGTCATTATGAGTTAGGAGAAAAATTCACATTTGTGGACACAACCACTTTGGAAAACCTTTGGCAATTTCTTCCAAATCTGAACACACGTGTACCCCATAACTGAGCATTTGCACTCCTGGGCATATACCCAGCAGAAATGCAAACATATATTCACAAAAGACATGCACAAGAATATTCATGGCAGCACTATTTATAATCAAACACTGGAAAGAACCCAAATTCTCAGTAACAGTAGAATGGGAGAGAAACACTGAGAAATGCAGGCATGAGCATAACCGACTACTGCCGCACACCACAACATAGTGTTGCATGAAAGCCTCAAGACACAGAACGTACACCCTGCACAATTCATTTATATTAAGTTCAAAACAGGCAAAGCTCATCTGTGGTGATGTAAATTGCAAGAGGGACAGAAAGGAGCAAGGAAGGAGCATGAGGGAAGCCTCCAGGGAGTGGTAATGTTCTCTCTGATCAAGGTACCATAGGGAGGTACACTTACAATTTCTGTGGTTCCTGTAGATGTGTTACACTTCAATAAAAATGTACAACACACACACACACACACAGCCCTAAGTAACAACCAAGCTGCTAAATTGCTATCATAACAACTACCTTTTCAAAATATCCACAAAAACAATAATTTAAAATATGAAGTCTCCATCCTTCTTTCTGACAATAATCATATCACAAAATAAAATGTTTATGAGACCACTTCTGGCTCAAGACAATAAAACCACACCATTGGCTGGGCTCAGTGGCTCATGCCTGTAATCCCAGCACTTTGGGAGGCCGAAGTGGGAGGATGGCTTGAGGCTGGGAATTTGAGACCAGCCTGGGCAACAGAGCGTGAACCCCGTCTCTATAAAATATTTTTAAATTAGCCACACCACTAGCATCCTTAATAAGGGGAATGGGAGTGAGTATTTGAAGCATCTGAATCCAGTTTCTGGTCATTAAATCTCTTACAATGGTATGAAAATCACCTGCCAGAGGACCTGTTTCCCCAGGCTCTAAAACCAGTCTGTGTTCAAACAGGGGAATCAGGGCATATGGAGCAGCCCAGATGAGCATCAAGTCACACAGCTGTTGAGGAAGGCATGGGCCTCTGATCCATTCCTGGGACAGAGCCCGTCCCTGTGCACCTGCTCCCAGCAGTGGGAATTTGCCTGATCCTGCGCCCCTGGATTCCTTCTCTGTTAATGTCACCACTATCCTGGTTCTCCCAAGACTAGAGCCCTGCCCTGTTTGTATATTTTCGGTAGTTTTCGGTGGTTTTCAAAAAATTCTCTTTTCCTCTATTACTCTTCTATTTAATTTTGCATTCCTCGCTTCAGTTGAATGTAAAAATAAAAATACTAAGGTACGTAAAGAAACATGGGGAAAGTTCTACATAATCTTGGTAGGGGAAGCTGTTCTAAGTATACACAAAATCCAGATGCCATTTCTTAAAAACTGATAAACTATATTACATTTTACATTGATTTCATAACTACACAAATGAAATTTATTTCAATAAATTACTAACATAATGCACCATTAGTGAGACATATTGTAAGGACAAAAAGAACTGAGGAAGAGGTTCAGTACTAAATCCAGGCTTAATTTTCTCAATAGCTGGCCAGGAATGGGCCGAGGAGACCAATGCTATTAAATGGAGACTCCTTTGGTGGCCATAACCAGAAAGAAATATTGAGTTTTACTTAGCAGGTTTATTGTCAGTAGTGGCATTGGTGATGCAGCGCTGCAACTATTTGTTGTGTATTATAGGATAGAACAATGAGCAAAGTAATTGAGATCCCACAGAAAATCCCACAAGATTTTCTGTGGCATAAGGGAGATACGATAGTGAATAGGAAGAGTTGGGAAAGAAGCTTGTGATGTCATATTTGGATAAGAATCTCAACTCATGATATGTATTTATGTATGCACATGCATTTAATACAAGTGGTCCCTGACTTAATTTTTTTTATTTTATGATGTTGGAAAAGTGATAAACATTCAGTAGAAACTGTACTTTTAGCACCCATACAACCATACTGTTTTTCACTTTCTGTACAGTACTCAATAAATTACATGAGATATTCAACACTGTATTATATTATGAACACTTTATTATAAAATGTATTAGATTATTTTGCCCAACTGTAGGCTAATACAAGTACTCTGATCACATTCAAAGGTAGGCTAAGATAAGCTGGTGATGTTTGGTAGATGAAGTGTATTAAATACATTTTTGACTTAATATTTTCAATTTACCATGGATCTATCAAGATGTAATCCCATCATAAGTCAAGGAACATCTGTATATGCTTTAATTTCATGTATTTAATTTTACATATTTTTTAATTCTGTAGGAAAATATAATGAACAAAATGAGACATAGGTGGAAATTCCAGAAAACATTTGTAACACATATGACAAAGGGCTAATTTCCTTAAAAAGGACCACTTATAAATCAATTTTTAAAACTCAGCAAAGCACAAAGAACATGAACAGATATTACTCAAGAGAGAAAAAATAGATGGCTTCTTGGCAGGGCGCAGTGGCTCATGCCTGTAATACCAGCACTTTGGGAGGCTGAGGTGGGTGGGTCACTTGAGGCCAGACATTAGGGACCAGCTTAGCCAACATGGGAAAACCCCATCTTTACTAAAAATACAAAAATTAGCTGGGCCTGGTGGCACACACGTGTAATCCCAGCTGCTTGAAGGCTGAGGCACAAGAATTGCTTAAACCTGGGAGGCGGAGGTTGCGGTGAGATCACTCCACTGCACTCCAGCCTGGGTAACAGAGCAAGACTGTCTAAAAAAAAAAAAACTGACTTCTTATATCAAAAAATGCTTAACCTTAAAACAACAAGATACTCTACACATCTATTTGGCCAAAATGCAGAGCACTGACATCAAATGCTAGTGAGAATATGGAGCAACAGGAACTCTTGTTCATTACTGATGGAAATGCAAAATGGTACAGCTACTGTGGAAAACAATTTGGTGGTTTCTTTTGTTTGTTTGTTTTCTTTTTTTCTAAAAGGCCATTACAGCGTTAGATAGTTTGGTGATTTCTTACAAAGCTAAACATACTTTTACCACATGATCCAGCAATTTCACTCCTTGGTATTTACCCAAAGGAGTTGAAAACTTATGTCCACTCAAAAACCTATACACCAATGTTTATAGCAGCTTTACTCATAATTGCCAAAACCTGAAGCAACCAAGATTTTACTGAGTAAAAGAAGCCAATGTGAAAAGGCCACATACTGTATGATTCCAACTGTATAACACTCTGGAAGGGCAAAACTATGAAGATAGTTAAAAGATCAGCAGTTGCCGGGAGTTAGGAGGATGGAGGGATGAATAGGTGGAGCACAGATGATTTTTTGGGTAGTGAAGCTACTATATATGATGCTATAATAGTGGATGCATGTCATGATACATTTGTCCAAACCCATAGAATGTACAACATGGAGAGTAAACTCTAAGGTAAACTATGGACTCTGGGTGATAATGATGAGTGAAAGCAGGTTCATCGACAGTAATAAGTGTGCCCCCTCTGGTGGGGAATGTTGACAATAGGGAAGGCTGTACATGTGTAGGGCAGAGGACATACTGGAAATCTCTGTACCTCCTGCTCAATTTTGCTGTGAACTTAAAACTGCTCTAAAAAATCAAGGCAATTTTAAAAATATTCCTGACTTTACTTAAAATGTTTAAAACGCAAATGAAAAAAGCTCAATGAGGGGGAAATGGGAATAGCTATCAAATTTCAAATTCAGATACTTTTGACGCATAATTCTCTTCTAAACACTTATCATGACTGGGCGTGGTGGCTCACACTTGTAATCCCAGCACTTTGGGAGGCTGAGGTAGGTGGATCACTTGAGGTCAGGAGTTTGAGAACAGCCTGGCCAACATGGTGAAACCCCATCTCTAATAAAAATACAAAAATTAGCTGGGCCTGGTGGCACACACGTGTAATCCCAGCTGCTTGAAGGCTGAGGCACAAGAATTGCTTAAACCTGGGAGGCGGAGGTTGCGGTGAGATCACTCCACTGCACTCCAGCCTGGGTAACAGAGCAAGACTGTCTAAAAAAAAAAAAAACTGACTTCTTATATCAAAAAATGCTTAACCTTAAAACAACAAGATACTCTACACATCTATTTGGCCAAAATGCAGGGCACTGACATCAAATGCTAGTGAGAATATGGAGCAACAGGAACTCTTGTTCATTACTGATGGAAATGCAAAATGGTACAGCTACTGTGGAAAACAATTTGGTGGTTTCTTTTGTTTGTTTGTTTTCTTTTTTTCTAAAAGGCCATTACAGCGTTAGATAGTTTGGTGATTTCTTACAAAGCTAAACATACTTTTACCACATGATCCAGCAATTTCACTCCTTGGTATTTACCCAAAGGAGTTGAAAACTTATGTCCACTCAAAAACCTATACACCAATGTTTATAGCAGCTTTACTCATAATTGCCAAAACCTGAAGCAACCAAGATTTTACTGAGTAAAAGAAGCCAATGTGAAAAGGCCACATACTGTATGATTCCAACTGTATAACACTCTGGAAGGGCAAAACTATGAAGATAGTTAAAAGATCAGCAGTTGCCGGGAGTTAGGAGGATGGAGGGATGAATAGGTGGAGCACAGATGATTTTTTGGGTAGTGAAGCTACTATATATGATGCTATAATAGTGGATGCATGTCATGATACATTTGTCCAAACCCATAGAATGTACAACATGGAGAGTAAACTCTAAGGTAAACTATGGACTCTGGGTGATAATGATGAGTGAAAGCAGGTTCATCGACAGTAATAAGTGTGCCCCCTCTGGTGGGGAATGTTGACAATAGGGAAGGCTGTACATGTGTAGGGCAGAGGACATACTGGAAATCTCTGTACCTCCTGCTCAATTTTGCTGTGAACTTAAAACTGCTCTAAAAAATCAAGGCAATTTTAAAAATATTCCTGACTTTACTTAAAATGTTTAAAACGCAAATGAAAAAAGCTCAATGAGGGGGAAATGGGAATAGCTATCAAATTTCAAATTCAGATACTTTTGACGCATAATTTCTCTTCTAAACACTTATCATGACTGGGCGTGGTGGCTCACACTTGTAATCCCAGCACTTTGGGAGGCTGAGGTAGGTGGATCACTTGAGGTCAGGAGTTTGAGAACAGCCTGGCCAACATGGTGAAACCCCATCTCTAATAAAAATACAAAAATTAGCCAGGCATGCTGTCCTATGCCTGTTATCCCAGCTACTTGGAGGCTGAGGCAGGAGAATTGCTTGAACACAGGAGGCGGAGGTTGCAGTGAGCCAAGATTGCACCACTGCACTCCAGCCTGGGTGAAGAAGCAAGACTCCATCTAAAAAAAAAAAAAATTTATCCTACAGACATACATGGATGGATGCAAAAATGTACGGATACCCTTTCTGTCCATCCAAAAGACACTGTTCACTGAATTACAATATATCCATCCATACAATGAAATACTACACAGCTGTTAAAACAATGAGATAGTTCACACATCTTGACATGGAAACATATCCAAGATATATTGTTAAATTTTTTAAAAGGCAAGACACTAAAATGATGTATTTGTAGTTACTCTCAGTGTCTAAAAACAAAAAGACATATATATAGTTTATATCCATTAAATATATCTAAAAGAACCTAAAAACAAAAGCCCAAACAGTGGTTGCTTCTAGGGGAGGAAGCTGGAAGACTTGGTGGGGGTGTGGTGGGTTGATGTTGAAACAACTTTTCACTTATGCTGTCTTAAATTTTTTGGGCCGGGCGCAGTGGCTCAAGCCTGTAATCCCAGCACTTTGGGAGGCCGAGACGGGTGGATCACGAGGTCAGGAGATCGAGACCATCCTAGCTAACACCGTGAAACCCCGTCTCTACTAAAAAAAAAAATACAAAAAACTAGCCGGGCGAGGTGGTGGGCGCCTGTAGTCCCAGCTACTCAGGAGGCTGAGGCAGGAGAATGGCGTAAACCCGGGAGGCGGACCTTGCAGTGAGCTGAGATCCGGCCACTGCACTCCAGCCTGGGCGATAGAGTGAGACTCCATCTCAAAAAAAAAAAAAAAAAAACTTTTTGGATTTTTATTAAACTATTTAAATGTAAGTAATTATTCAATTAAACAGCTTCTTCACTAGAAAAATGTAACTTAAAGGTTTTAATGAAAATTGAAAAAATAGGCGTGAAAAACCTACCAACATAGTATTAAAAAATGGATAGCATTAGTGCTCAGATTTCCCTTGATGAGTGGTCAGAGTTGTTAAGTGGTTTCAGACAAGTAAATACAGGCAGGTTCATTGCTGGGGAGGGCCGAGCCTTGTTGCTAATGAAAGAAACACAGATTTAGGCAACATCAAGAAGCATTATACTATCAATAATGAAAACCAGTAAAACTGGAACTTTCCAAATGGTTCCACTCATTTGAATGATGTGTGCGTACCTTTTCCCAAATAACGCTGAGACACATCAGTTCAAATACATGGAAATTCCCATCCAGCCTACTCTTATGGAAGGAGCAAGTTCGCATGTCAGCTGCACAGAAAAGAGGGCAAGTGGTAAGAAGAGGAGATGGGGAGGGAGGCATTTTACAACTTTTCAAGACATCAGCACCAGCAACTTACTTGTTTATTGGGGGTAAGCAGCCTTAGGAAAAAATGGCAATTAAATAGAATTTTGTATTTCTGTAAGGCAATTTAGGAATATATAAGAATTATGAAATCATTCTTTTATCCTCTAGTTCTACTTTGGGTCTAAAGCTCCCAGGTTCATGTCAATGCTACTTATGTTAATAAACAAAATTAGAAGCATAATAAAACATGATTTTACTTTCTCTTTTTTTGTGTGTGTGACAGAGTCTCGCTTTGTCACTCAGGCTGGAGTGTAATGGCGAGACCTCAGTTCACTGCAACCTCCACCTCCTGGGTTCAAGCAATTCTCCTGTCTCAGCCTCCTCAGTAGCTGGGATTACAGGCACACACCACCACGCCCTGCTATTTTTTGTATTTTTAGTAGAGACGGGGTTTCACCATGTTGGCCAGGCTGGTCTTGAACTCCTGACCTCATGATCCACCCACCTTGGCCTCCAAAAGTGCTAGGATTACAGGCATGAGTCACTGCATCCAGCCATGATTTTACTTTCTAAAATGTAAGTATGTAGATAGACTAATTCTAACATGTTAGATAATATTGAATTAAAAGCAGTATACCAAATAATGGATAAGCACTTGTTAAAATTATATAAGTCTATGCAGACATGATCAAAAGTAGAAAATTAATTTGGAGGAGTGGAAATAGTTTATAATGTATTCATTATGTTGTGTGAATGCTTGTTTAAATTCACAGAAGAGAGCGTATCCATCTGGCAGGCAGTCCAACACAACAAGGAGGACCAGATGGGCACAGTAATAGGTCAGTACTGGTAGAAAGAATATCCAGGACAGGATTAATTACTGATGCCCCTACCCGCCTTGGGACCCAGGACAGGCCAATTGCCGGCTCAACTTGCCCTGCAGTCACCCAGGGGAATTAAAGGCCACCTGGTGGCTATATCAGAAAATTACAGCTCAGTTGATTCCTGGAGGGCAGCTGCAGCAAGAAAAACTAAATAGGACCTAGACAGACCACAATGTATTAGTTAGCTTCACATACATATAGAAGCATCTTAACAGATCATCACTATTTCTGGCAAATCCTGTTACTTCCTCTTCATCTTTGCCAGGGTCCTCAGTCATGCCTTCTCTCACCTTCAATCATCCCTAATCCAAAAATCCAAAATTCAAAATGCTCCTAAATCTGAAACTTTTTGAAAGCTGACCTGACACCACAAGTGGAAAATTCCACACCTGCCCTCAAGTGACAGGTCACAGTCAAAACAGCCGAAACTTTGTTTCATGCACAAAATTATTTAAAATATTGCATAAAACAGAACTGGCATAGGCATAGCAGCTCAAACCTGTAATTCCAGCACTTTGGGAGGCTGAGACAAGTGGGTTACTTGAGCTCAGAAGTTTGAGATCAGCCTGGGCAACATGGCAAAACCCCATCTCTGCCAAAAATACAAAAAAATTAGCCAGGCTGGCCGGGCACGGTGGCTCACACTTGTAATTCCAGCACTTTAGGGGGCCGAGGTGGGTGGATCACTTGAGGTCAGGAGTTTGAGACCAGCCTGGCCAACATAGTGAAACCCCATCTCTACTAAAAATACAAAAATTAGCTGGGCATGATGATGGGCACCTGCAATCCCAGCTACTCGGGAGGCTGGGGCAGAAGAATCGCTTGAACCCAGGAAGAGGTTGCAGTGAGCCGAGATCGCACCATTGCACTCCAGCCTGGGCGACAAGCAAAACTCTGTCTCAAAAAAATAAAAATAAAACATAAAAAAATTAGCTGGGAGTGGTGGTGTGCGCCTGCAGCCACTCAGGAGGCTGAGGTGGGAGGATCTCTTGAGGCCAGGAGGTGGAGTTTGCAAGGAAGTGGAGGTTGCAGGGAGGTAGAGGTTGCAAGGTGCCAAGATTGCACCACTGAACTCCAGCCTGGGCAACAGAGCAAGATCCTGTCTCAATAAATAAATAAATAATAAAATACTGTATAAAATTACCTTCAGGCTATGTATATAAGATGTGTATGAAACAAATTAATTTCATGCTTAGACTTGGTTCCCAGCCCGAAGATATCTCATTAAATATATATGCAAATATTCCAAAATCTGAAAAAATCTGAAATCCAAAACACTTCTGGTCCTAAGCATTTCTGATAAAGGATACTCAATCTATATCTCTATCTTCCTTCTTCTGAAAATGCCATGTGCAGAATTCATTACTATTGCATGTGAATAATCAAGATTTAGCATTTAAATAGTCAAAACCATCCCTTTGCTCTTTCCAGGCTATCTTGTAGCAATTTGAAGGTCAGTCATCAGTTTCTGCTTGGTTTCAAAGATCCAGGAGAAGCTTAGTGTTGTTCAAGACGCAGATGGACCCATCACAGCAGTTTAATCCAACCTCCATCCCAGAGTCTTCACAAATGCTGACCCAAGAAAATTCTCGGGACGATTCAGGGGCCTCTGAAATCTGTTCCCAGATGTTGATAAAGAACTTTAGTAACTTGACTATCAACGCCACTAATGAATCCCCTTCCCCTCTACCAGAAGAGTCACTCCATCGAGTGATAGATGGAATTGCTGCAAGAGCACCAGTCCTCAGGGAAATCAGAGATGACTTGATTTACAGGAGGAGAGGAGCAAGAACATTGCTGTCTGTGCAGAGAGAAAGGATGGCAAGATTCAGATACATGTTACTAGGCAGAGTTCGTACGCATGAAAGAACACTAACAAACACTGGGCTTAAGGGAGTTAGGAAGGAATCAAGACCATTCAAATGTCCCTGCAGTTTCTGCGTGTCTAATGGATGGGATCCTTCTGAGAATGCTAGAATAGGGAATTATGACACCAAGCCACTTCAGCCATAAAACTTGTTCTTGCACCTTTTTCTTCTTGCTGGTAATCCTATATAGCAGGTTGTGAAAGCTATTCTATGCTAGTATAGACTATACACCAATAATATTAACAAGTTCTAGGATATATTTTTCTTCTTGTATCTTTTTCTTCCTACTATGATACTAGTCATTTGTAAGGGATCTGTGTCATTTGAATGTATTTGAATAACTTTAGCTTTACTGTTTGATTTGACCCAAAGACATAAGTATTCCCATGTGTCTGAGAAGCCCAAAGTCAGTGAGATGACACCCAACATCAAGAAATTGAAGCAAAGTTACTTGTGGATAAAGAAAGCATTAGGTAGTTTGGCTATAGCATAATAACTAGATTTTCTGGCTTTCAAAAATTTGGATTGCAATCACAGCAAACGTTGTTATTTTTACAGTTTTCAGTACAAAAAGGTGTTTATATAGAAACAATAAAGTTGACATTTGAGTACCTTTAAAAAAAAAAAACCATCCCTTTGCGTCAGCACACCCTCTAATTCTTCTCCAGAAACATGGCAATATACATATTTTGTTATTAAACAATAACAATGATAACTGATTCACAAAGACAAATACACATTTTGCTTCACTATCTTTTTTTAATGACTCATTCATTATTGAACACTATTCCCGTCATTCAGTCGACTCTTGAATATCCTTTGAGATAGTCTGAGTAATTAAAATAGCAGCATTTAATTTCAGCTCTATTTTTGATAGAATTATTATTAGTACCCTCAGCAGAGGTCTCTCTGCCTGAAAGACAGCTCCCCCTTACCCCCCACCAAGTGACAAGTCCTGATACGACATTAAAAACGCATGAATCCCAGCTACTCGGGAGGCTGAGGTGGAAAAATCACTTAAGCCCAGGAGGTTAAGGCTGCAGTCAGCTATGATCATGCCACTGCTCTCTAGCCTGGGCAACAGAGCTGTACCCTGTCTCTAAAAAATAACGATAATAATAAGTAAAAAGCATTTTAAAAGATAAGGAAAGTCTCTTTCAAAAGGAACTTCTGGGCACTGACACCTGACTCCCTGGGCTTTTGTTTGATTCCCTTCTCCACCGAGCTCTACTTCCTGATTACTCAGTTGACCATTCCTCATCTATTTGTCATGAAAGTGAGTGGATCATAGCAGAAGCTCAAAAAACATGAGTCCCTCCTCTTCCCATCCATTTGGACCAGCATGCCTATGCAAAGGCCAGAAGTGGGAAACAGGATGGCCGGCACCAGTTGTACATTAGAACGCAGGATGTGAAGGAAAGAAGGCATTAAGGGGGTGATCAGGCCTCTCCTCCCAATCTTTGGGTCCACCTGTGGCTTTGGTAAGTCCCAGGACCAGAGTATGCCCTTCATTACCCCATCCACCTTAACACCCGCTACTCAAAGATGGGGTGCCCACCAGCCCTTCAGTCCATCTCCAGCCTGGGCCTGCCTGGGCTTAGTCAGGAGATGTTTCAAATCCTCCTTCCTTAAATTCATCTTGCCACAGTACTACTATTATTTACTTTTCCCAAACAAATTGAAAATGAGAAGGTGTACACAAAAGGAAACTTGGAAACAGACACCAAAAAAAATCAGATGATGCATGGCACTCTTCTAAGAAATCCTTCCACTTAACTGGATTCCAACACATTGGTTATTCTTTGTTCCCCTGGTTCTTATTCTGCTTGTCAATGATCAAAACATCAGAAAATAATTAACATCATCAACAGCAGGACAAACTGACAGTTATGAGTTTCCTGATGTATAGCCCCAGGAAGGATGAACCACCACTCCTGGCTATTCTCACCATGTTCTCATGTACAACTGGAATTTCATCCTGAGAAAACATGAAACGAACCCAAATGGAGAGACAGTCTATAAAACTACAGGCCTACACACTTAACAGCAAGGTCATGAAAAGTAAACACATGCTGAGGAGTTGTTCCAGATTAGAGGAGACTAAAGAGTCACCTCAAGGAGATTATTAAGACAAATGGTAAAATTTGAACAGCCACTGATATAATATTAGATAATAATATTATATCAAGGTTAAGTTTCCTGAATTTTCTAATTGAGCCATGGTGATAGCTTCTGTGTCCCCACCCAAATCTCATGTCAAATTGTAATCCCCACATGTCGGAGGAGGGGACTGGTGGGAGGTGATTCGATCATGGGGACAGACTTCCCCCTTGCTGTTCTCGTGATAGAATAATCACAAGACCTGGTTGTTTGAAAGTGCATAACACTTTCCCCGTCTCTCCCTCTCTCTCTCCTGCCTCACCATGGTAAGGCACACTTGCTTCCCCTTCACCTTCCTCCCTGATTGTAAGTTTCCTGAAGCCTCCCAGTCTTGTTTCCTGTACAGCCTGTAGAACTGTGAGTCAATTAAACCTCTTTTCTTCATAAATTACCCAGCCTGAGAACAGACTAATACATATGGCTATGTGGGAGAATGTTCTTAGGAGATTTCTGCTAAAGTATTTTGAAGTAAAAGGGCACCAATCATTTAGGAAAAAAGTAATGTGAATACATAGAGAGTAATAACATAGGGAGTGATGGGCAAATGTGGCAAAATGTTAAGGATTGGGGCAAAGCAAATGTGGAAATTTTTGTACTATCGTAACTCTGCTATAAGTTTGGGATTATTTCTAGAAAGAGAAAAGAGAAAACACAAAAATCGAACATTCAATAATCAGATGCTTCACCTCTATTTTCTAATAGGTTTTTCATGTAAGAAAAGGGGAGAGTTTACCTGCAGCTCTCCTATCAGTAGCATTTTTAAGTTGAGTAGTAATAGTGATCATTGGGAAAGGGATTCCGTTATTTGGTTATGTGGACTGTATTAGTTCATTTTCATGCTGCTATGAAGAAATACACGAGACTGGGTAGTTTATAAAGGAAAGAAGTTTAGTTGACTCACAGATCCACATGTCTGAGGAGGCCTCGGGAAACTTACAATCATGGTGAAAGGGGAAATAAACATGTCCTTCTTCACATGGCAGCAGGAGAGAGAAAAAGTGCCAGCAGGGGAAACACCAGATGTTTATAAAACCATCAGATCTCGTGGGACTCACTCATTATCATGAGAATGGCATGGGGGGGAACCACCCCCATGCTCTAATTACCTTCCAAGAGGTCTAATTACCTTCCAAGAGGTCACTCCCCCAGCATGTGGGGATTACAATTCAGATTACAATTCAAGATGAGATTTGGGTGGGGACACAGAGCCAGACCATACCATGGGTCTACCAGTTTTTTTCCCTCATTAGCAAGAAGGCATTGATTTGCCTCATAGGTTCTCCTAATTAATCCTGAAGTCCTCTACCCATCTGGTCCAATGGAGAGTTTGCTCTTCTATGTTCACAAATAATAGTAGTGGATGAGCCAGGCGCGGTGGCTCACACCTGTAATCCCAGCAATTTGGGAGGCCGAGGTCGTTGGATCACCTGAGGTCAGGAGTTCAAGACCAGCCTGGACAAAATGGTGAAACCCCACCTCTACTAAAAATACAAAATTAGCCTGGCATGGTGGTACATGCCTGTAATCCCAGCTACTTGGGAGGCTGAGGCACGAGAATCACTTGAACCCAGGAGGCAGAACTTGCAGTGAGCTGAGGTCATGCCATTGCACTCCAGACTGGGCAACAAGCACATAGTGTATCCACTACAAGATAGTAGTGGATAAGTATTAAATGCTTGTATATGAAACACTGTGCCTTCTTAATTTTTATTTTATTTTTTAAAATTTATTTTTGAGACAGTGTCTTACTCTGTCGCCGAGGCCAGAGTGCAGTGGCATGAATGGCTCACCAGAGCCTCATCCTCCTGGGCTGAAGCAATCCTCCCACCTCAGCCTCCTGAGTAGCTGAGACCACTCAGCTATGCACCACAGGTATGCTCCACCATGCTAATTTTTTAATTTTTTGTAGAGACAGGTTTCCCCATGTTGCCCAGGCTGGTCTTGAACTCTTCTGCTCAAGCAATCCTCCCACTTTGGCCTCCCAAAATGCTGGGATTACAGGTGTGCACCACCACACCCCGTCATGCTAACCTTTTAACAGTATTAAGGCATTTAATTCTTACAAGAATGCTATAAGCTATGTACTATTATTTACCCATTTTTACAAATGAAGAAACTGAGGCACAGAGAGGGCAATACATTTCATGACCTCGCAAAATGACTTGGTGGAGGAGCCAGGAATTGAAATCAGGTCTATCTGGCTCCAGCGTTGATGCTCTTAACCGTGCTACTACACGACGTCTAGGGAGAAAGAGCCCTTGCTGGGGCGGCATTTTGTTGGGAGGACCATTGATCTGGCATTCCTACTCTTGGCACTAGGATTGAATACTGTCCTGAGTCTGGATATCTACCTAACCATCACATGTCAGGGATGGCTACAAAGCCTTTAAGAATAGAAGTAGGGGTCAGGCGGGGTGGCTCATGCCTATAATTCTAGGGCTTTGGGAGGCCGAAGCAGGTGAATCACCTGAGGTCAGGAGTTTGAGACCAGCTTGGAAAACATGGCAAAACCCTACTGAAAATACAAAAATTAGCCAGGCACAGTGATGAGTGCTTATAATGCCAGCTACACGGGAGGCTAAGGCAGGAGAATGGCTTGAATCTGGGAGGCGGAGTTTGCAGCGAGCCGAGATAATGCCACTGTACTCCAGTTTGGGCAACACAGTGAAACTCCATCTCAAAAAAAAAAAAGAATAGAAGTAGGGCCTCTTTCCCTGCTCCCCTGGCCCCTTCTTTCCCCTTCCACCATCTGTATATAAGTCTCAGGGATTGTAAAGACGACCAAGATAATGAAGGAACCCACACCATGGAGTGAGAAAGACACAAATTCGGCCACGATGAATTGTGATGTTAACGTGCCTCCATCCCCAGTTTCCCTCACTGCCTTGTCTGGTTCCGTGGACCTCCTCCCTATTCCTCCTTTTCTCCTGCAGCTCCTCTGCAGGAGGGTCAATGCTCACTTCGTATCAAGGCTCTGCCTTTCACTTTGCTCCACACCAACTCAAAGTTCAACTGAAATCCAATATGGGCTCTTTATTTCCCTCACACCCACCATACAAAATGCCCACAGCTGGTTACAGCTTCTGCTGCCTCTGATCTGAGTGTTTCTTTCTTTGAGAGTTCTCTGGTAGTGACCTCTGTGCTCAGCTATTCTGTTCCCTGCTCTGCCCTCATTGGGGTAACAGAGGAAATATTTTACATTCTGCTTCTTTGGGCAGCAAAAGTAAATTACACAAGGTGTGGTTGGCGGGGGGTCCAAGTTGAAGAGATTTCTATGTCAGGCAGAAACATGGATGCCTGTGACACTCTGAGTAACGACATTCAAAACCCATTCTGGATGCAGAAACCTGTAAACAAAATGTAGGGAGTGTGTATGGAGTGGGAGGGAGGAAAGAGCATATCCTTTTAACTTCCCAGAGAGGGAAAAATTTGTAGTGATCTGAAAATAATAAAACTTGGAAACACATGAAATCTGCCTTATGGCAGGCTCATCATTCCTTAAAACACAGCTCTGCTTGTTCTGCAATGATGTAGAAACCACTAATCATGTGCCACCATAAACTATTTAGACTTACCACTGTCCCATCTGGTAATCTTCATTTCCATACACTGAGTCATGCTATGGCCACGCTATGTCAGTTTGAGTGCTAGCACGGCAGCAAGATGAGTAGATCTGAACTAGATCTGGTAGCAGGAATGTGGTAGGTGCTTGAGGAATGACCAGTAGTAGGTAGCAGGACAGCACCTGCACCGAAGAGAACATTCTTCAGGGGTTAAAGGTGGAGGGTGTCCAGGTTCTTAGTGTCTTGAACAAAGAATTGGACAAAACGCACAAAGCAAGGAAGGAATGGAGGAATTATTGAAAATGAATGTATACTCCGCAGTGCAGGAGTGGGCCTGAGCATAGGGTTCAAAAGGCCCTGTTACAGAATTTTTGGGAGTTTAAATACCCCCTACAAAATTCCATTGGTAACTTTGGGTACGCCCTATGTAAATAGAGAGGATGAAGTAAAGTTACAGTCATTTACAGCGTACACCCTATGGAGAGGATATTTTCTGTTACAGGGTAAGTGTGAATTGGCCTAATGTTCCCTGCTTCCAGACCCTATTTTCCTGCCTCACAGGAAGGCAGAACAATGACTCAGATGATATACAAAGTCATAGTGAGTACCCAGTGACTAACATGATGTCTCGGGGTGTCCTGCGAGACAGGTGAAGCCCTCCCTACCTATAGTACTCAGAAATCAGGGAGTTAGCATTGTGTAACTGTTAGCTGAAAGCAGGCCACCAATCTCCAGGCCATGGCCCTTGGACGGACTGGCTTTTTGGCGTAGATGGTACTGGTGAGAAGAAAGTAAACTCTGAGATTTGAATAGAAAGGGTACTAGACAGATCTAAGCACATTAGTGATCACATTGAACCAGGCATTGGAACCAGCTCACAGACTCCTCTAGTCTAGAAGCAAGGGTGAATTGGAGGCAGTCCTAGAATGTTGATTTACATGGTCAAGTGCCTCTCTATGAGGTCAGGATTGGTCCTACAGATCAAAGCTCCAGGCCACACACGTTAAGGACCCTCAGCCCAGGGAGGTGGCTTTAATCTTGGTTCTCCAGTGTCAGGAAGAGACCCTTCAGTCTTGGGGTAAGCATTTTCTGAGCACTTAGTATGTGCCAGTCTCTGGACTATAATGGAGAATAGTCCCTGCCTTCAAGACTCATTGGACCATCAGTTTGGATTCACTGAAGCAGGATTCTTTACAGCACTTCTGATGCAATTGTCATGGACTGGAGACCAGCCTCCATACAGGACCTGCAGGTACGGTTTGTTATGCCCTGCATGGTGAAATACAAATCCAGTAGAGGTAAATGAACAAGTCTGAGGGGAACAGTTTGAAGATCTTATATACTGCCCCACTACAGTGTTTTTAAAGGTTAGGTAATGTCACTGAAAATAGAAAGAGGAAAGGTACATCCAGAAGGTGGAATAATAACCCGCCAAAGACATCCACATTCTAATCCCCGGGATCTGACGGAGTGAAAGCAACTTTGCAGATGTGATTAAATTAAGGGCCTTGAGGTGGGGAGATTGTCGTGCATTATCTGGACGGGCCCAATCCATTCACAGGGTTCTTTTCATCAGAGAACCTTTCTTGTCCAAGTTCATAGTCAGAGGGAGATGTGACTACAGAAGAATGGTTGGAGATGTGCAACATTGTGGGCTTTACAGAGGGAGGAAGGAGACATGAGCCAAGGAAATCTGGCAGCCTCTAGAAGCTAGAAAAGGCAAGGAAACAGATTCTCCCTTAAAGCTTCCAGAAAGGGACACAGCCCTGTAACACTTTCATTTTAGCCCAACCAGGCGTTTGTCCCACTAGTGATCTCCAGAACTGTGAGATAAGTGTGTGTTGTTTTAAGCCATTAGGCTTGCTTGTGATTACTTGTTATAGCAGTGATAAGAAACTGATACATTAGCGCTTTTTTTTTTTTTTTTGACAGATTCTCACTCTGTCGCCCAGGCTGGGGTACAGAGGCATGACCTCAGCTCACTGCAACCTCCGATGTCTGGGTTCAAGCAATTCTCCTGCCTCAGTCTCACAAGTTGCTGGGACCACAGGCATGCACCATCATGCCTGGCTAATTTTTGTATTTTTAGTAGAGATGAGGTTTCACCATGTTGGCCAGGCTGGTCTTGACATGCTGACCTCAGGTGATCTGCCTACCTCAGCCTTCCAAAGTGTTGGGATTACAGGCATGAGCTACCAAGCCAGCTGGCTTATTTTATGATGCTAAAAAGATTGGGTACTATCTATTCTCTAATACTTGCTAAATCTTCATCTATTATAGCAGAAAATAAATTGATAGTGTCCAAAAAGGATAAATTTTAAAATAACAGCTTAAACATATTCTTTATATGTGGAGGTAAATTATCAAAAGAAATGCTCAAGAGAAGTGAAAGTGGGTGCCTCTGCAGAGTGAGACTAAAAGATGGGGCAGGAATCTGCTGTTTTTGTACTACTAACGCAATGTTTAAGAATCAGAAAACACTAAAACTTTGACTTAAGAAATGCTAAAACAATGTAATTAGACCTGTGTTTTCTTTCATATAAGCAGGCATTGTCTAGAACTGTACTGTTCTATATAGTTAGCCACTAGCTATATGTGACTTTTACATTTCATGTTAAAATTAACTAAAATTGGCTGGGCATGGTGGCTCACACCTGTAATCCCAGCATTTTGGGAGGCCGAGGTGGGTAGATAACCTGAGGTCTGGAGCTCAAGACCAGCCTGGCCAACATGGTGAAACCCTGTCTCTACTAAAAATACAAAAATTAGTCAGGCATGGTGGCACATGACTGTAGTCCCACCCAGCTACTTGGGAGGCTGAGACGGGAGAATCGCTTGAACCTGGGAGGTGGTGGTTGCAATAAGCTGAGACTGTACCACCACACTCCAGCCAGGGCGACAGAGTGAGACTCTGTCTCAAAAAAAAAAAAAAAAAAAAAAACTAAACTTAAATTAAACTAAATTAAAAGTTCAGTCCCTTGTTCACACTAGCCACATTTTGTGTGCCAGAGTATTGGATTCATAGATTAAGAATCCATCAGAACATTCTATTAGGCTATGCTGGTCTAGATTCTTTTGTTCTCTGCCCTGCACAGCCCTGAAGCCATTTGGGTTTGTAACTATTGCCTAGTGGCAAGATAGGTCTACAGATGCGAGTGAATGGGAGGCTGCAGGCCAGTTAAAGGAGTTACATCTGACAGTTAGGATTAATGGAAAGCAAGATTAGAAAAGGAACAGACCAGCTCAGTTCCAGTTATCTAGGACTACATACCAAACCACCTCAAAACGTATCTGTTGTACCATAACCATTTTATTTGACCCTCAGCTGGAACATCTAAGGATGGTCTCTCTGTGTGACCTGGGCTTCTTCATCACATTGTGCCTGGGTCCAAGAGATAGGAAGTGGAAGCTGCCAGGTTCTGAAGACCTGGACCTGGAGACTGGCACTGTTCACTTCCGCTATATTTCATTGGCCAAGTAGGCACAGAATCCAGATTCAAGGAAAGGGGACATAGACCCCACTTCTCAATGAGAAGAGCATCACAGAATTTGGGGGCCATGTTTTAAAACCACCAAAGCTCAGAACTCCTCTTCTTCCTTATCAATGCCTACTTTTCAAGGAAATATTTTTTTTTTCTACAAAACAAATTTTACAAAACCTTATGAAGACACAGTCTTTACGACTTGCATGCCTTTGCTATTCTAAAACTATAAAGTACCTTACTACATGTCAAACACTGTGTAGACTATTACTCTTTCAAGTAATGACATAAAGGAGGAAACAGAAATGCAGTATCAAGAAAGTTTTTTTTTCTTTTTCTTTTCCTTTTACATTTTTTTACATTTTTCCCTAAAAATTTCACTGAAGTGAGAAAGCTTCTTTTTTAGATGGGAGATAACTTGAACATGTTTATAGGCAGGAGAAAAAGGGTGTTGCCAAAGTAGAAAAAGATTCTAAGTGTTAGCAGAGAAGGAAGGAATTGGCTAAAGAGTACTAGGGAAGGTGGAGCTGATTTCCGATTAATGTTTTTTAAAAAGGCTGGGTGTGGTGGCTCATGCCTGTAATCCCAGCACTTTGGGAGGCTGAGGTGTGTGAAATGCTTGAGTACAAGAATTCAAGACCAGCCTGGGCAACATGGGGAAAACTGTCTCTACTAAAAATACAAAAATTAGCCAGGTATGGTAGTGTGTGCCTATAATCCCAGCTACTTGGGAGGCTGAGGCAGGAGAATCACTTGAATCCAGGAGGCGGAGGTTGCAGAGAGCCAAGATCGCGCCACTGCACTCCAGCCTGGGTGACAGAGTGAGACTCTATCTCAAAAAATAAAGTAAAATAATTTAAAAATGTAAAAAAGAGTACCAGGGAAGGAATTTACATCAGGCCACAGGGGGCCACTCATCCTTTGTCCCTTCCAGAAATTTTTACATTTTCCTTTTATCGAGTCTGTGTCTTTCTCCTTATGAACATTAAAAAGCTCATTTGCACAGAACACTGTGTGGCCCACTGAGAATCCAATTCTAAAGGTGTCATAGCCTTCAATTCCATTATTTCTACCACTACCTTGCCCCACTTAGAAGAGGGTGTGCATGTCAGTGTTAAATGCTGCTCCTTCAATGGTTCTTCTAAGAAGCAAAGAAACAGGCTGCTGCAATGGGATCTCTGAGCAATTCTGATTTGCTGGGAATTGCAAAAGTTTTCTTTTACTCAGTGTTCTTGAGGTTTTGCTTCCATCTTCGAGAAATGAACCTTTTACTACTCCAAATTCTTCACCTAGAGAGAACTCAGAAGTCCACAGACACAAAAATGGCATTTATTAAACATTTAAATCACCTGTAGGGTAATTATCAGATAAGTACAGTATAAGGTTGCATGCATTATTATAATCACGATGCTTGACATTTTCTTTTTTTTTTTTTTTTGAAACGGAGTCTCGCTCTGTCGCCCAGGCTGGAGTGCAGTGGCGCGATCTCGGCTCACTGCAAGCTCCGCCTCCCGGGTTCACGCCATTCTCCTGCCTCAGCCTCCCAAGTAGCTGGGACTACAGGCGCCCACCACCGAGCCCGGCTAATTTTTTTGTATTTTTAGTAGAGACGGGGTTTCACCGTGTTAGCCAGGATGGTCTCGATCTCCTGACCTCGTGATCCACCCACCTCGGCCTCCCAAAGTTCTGGGATTACAGGCGTGAGCCACCGCGCCCGTCCGACATTTTCATAAAGCCATTTTATTCTGCAATTTAAAAGAAATGATTCGCAATAAATCTTTTTTTTTTTTTTTTTTGAGACAAGAGTCTCACTCTGTCGCCCAGGTTGGAGTGCAGTGGCACTATCTTGACTCACTGCAAGTTCCACCTCATGGGTTCACACCGTTCTCCTGCCTCAGCCTCCCTGAGTAGCTGGGACTACAGGTGCCAGCCACCTGGCCTGGCTAACTTTTTTTTTTTTTTTTGTATTTTTAGTAGAGACAGAGCTTCACCATGTTAGCCAGGATGGTCTCGATCTCCTGACCTCATGATCTGCCTGTCTCAGCCTCCCAAAGTGCTAGGATTACAGGCATGAGCCACCACGCCCGGCCCAATAAAGCATTTTTATGGAATATTGTCAGTGAATGAGCTTAGGAAGGTTTTTAAATGAGTCATATGATTTTCTAAAACTACTAAGTTCCTACTTTCCAATTTGATAAATACATCTGACATTTATAAGTGTAACATCTAGTTACCTAGGGAGAACAAAATCCAAAAACCATGTGAAATCAGAGGGGCAAGGCTGTGACTCCTATCATGCATTCATCATGCTCCTCTCAGGTGTCTCCTGCCAGCTCTCAGATTACAGCTGTACACAGCTCACAGGTAATAAACTCAGGCTATTCCAGCTTTCTGACTTCATTTTCATTCAAATCTCAACAAATATTTACAAAGCACTTATTATATAGTAACACTGCACAGGAGGCCAGTCAAATATGAGGAAGACAGTGGTAAATCTGTAAGATGGAGCAAGAACTGCAACTAAAGAATCAAAGAGGATATGTCTTCTAAATCCAGACATGTGAGAAAGAAAATAGAAAAACTCTTATTAGGGGTAGGAGCCAGGGAGCTTACATGAGCAGAAATGGGCAACCCAAGAACAGAATAGAATAAAGAAACCATGTTAAGATAGTGAATTCTGAGCCAAATCTTTTCTTTCTTTCTCTCTCTCTCTCTTTTTTTTTTTTTTTTTTTTTTTTTTTTGGAGCTCCTGATCGCTGGTTGGAGAGCCAAATCTTTGAAAGAGTACTCCTGCAGAGGTTCCACTGGGCACCTGCTAGGGAAACAATGGGAGGGATGAAAACAGAGAAGGAAAAGAAAGCAGATCCAGGGTTCCCACCTCCCTGGGTGAACCCGACTATCCATGCCCACATTAGACAAAAGGAGACGAAAAGATGTTTTCCTGGGCTCCTGGTTTGTGTTATTTGAGGCCTTCCTTTTTCAAACAATCTAATGTATCAGGTATCTGATTCAAGAGGCACATTCCTTGACATTCATAGTTAATTTATGGACGTATGGCTGCTAATATTTGTTGGCTGTTACAAAACTTTATCCGCAGCTCATAAAGATTTCTTAGTTGTGAGCAATAGTGATTTAAATCTTTTTGTAGGGCAGGTTTGTTTTTCAGTTTAATTTTTGCAAGATTATTACAGTAATAGAACTTTGGCACTTTTACTAAGGGAAGGGAATCTTGAAGGATTTCAAAGCCAACTGTGTTTTCTAGTAAGCTCAGACACCCAAAACCCTAGGAAAGAGGCTCAGAAAACGTGAGATGTAAGGTGAGGTTTGGCATAGAGTTTGAATGAGGAATGGCAAAGGCTGGCATCTTCATCCCAAAGTACCCACTGGCACACAGCATTTGCTAAGTAATTTACCAAGACAACAGGGGTAGCTTCCTTGGCTTTTTATTTATAAAAGCATGCTAGACACATCTCAGAACAGTGACTGGGAAGTCTGTCTGTTGTTGTTGTTGTTACTGTTATTATTATTATTTATCACTCCTTTGACAATCGTGAGATTTTTTGAACTCTGATAATGTGCCATGCAGAAGACAAACTGAGAGGCTGGGAACAGTGACTCATGCCTGTAATCCCAGAACTTTGGGAGGCTGAGGTCAGGAGTTCAAGACCAGCCTGGGCAGCATAGTGAGACTTCCATCTCTACTAAAAATACAAAAATTAGCCAGGTGCAGTGGCAGGCGCCTGTAATCCCAGCTACTCAGGAGGCTGAGGCATGAGAATCGCTTGAACCCAGGAAGTGGAGGTTGCAGTGAGCCAAGATTGCACCGCTGCACTGTAGCCTGGGTCACATCTCAAAAGAAAAAGAAAAAGAAAAACAAAGAAGGCAAACTAAGATAAAAAGGAAAGAAGAGACTTTTCAGAAAATCTGTTTTTTAAGCTCTTGATTCATAAAGTACAAAATGATCCTGGTCAAGCAATTACTTCAGAAGCCTAACCCTAAAGAAAAGCGTATCACCTTCTGTAAGAACAGATTGCCAAAGTAAACAGTAATTATGTTCTGACTGCCTAGAAAGGCCCCACCTGTCACCTTTCTGGCAGGAGAGTGAAGGGAAGTAAAAGGTGAAAGTGTACAAGGAAGTTGCAACCTAAGTGAACCACGAAACCATCCCCACGGGGGGGTGGTTTGATATATGAAAATTCCTGGCAGTTGATATATGAAAATTCCATTGCTATTTGGTCATTTTTAAGAATAATTTTCTTAACTGTTTTTACTTAAATTTTTTCAAAATCAGTTATAAACTTTCCTTATGGGCCCGGCACCATGGCTTATGCCTATAATCCCAGCACTTTGGGAGGCCAAGGCAGGAGGATTGTGTGAGCTCAGGAGTTTGAGACTAGCCTGGGTAATATAGTAAGACCTCTGTCTCTACAAAATAAAAATAAAATAATTAGCTGGCATCAAGGCACACACCTACAGTCCCAGCAACTTGGGAGGCCAAGGCAGGAGAATTGCTTGAACCCAGGAAGTTGAAGTTGCAGTGAGCCATGATCATGCCACTACACTCCAGGTTGGGCAACAGAGCGAGACCTTGTCTCAAAAAAAACAACAAAAACAAAACTTTTCTCACGAAAAATTCCCTGAAATATAAAAATGTATTCCAAGGCCGGGCGCAGTGGTTCATGCCTGTAATCCCAGCACTTCTGGAGGCCAAGGCAGCTGAATCGCTTGAGGTCAGGAGTTTGAGACCAACCTGGCCAGTACGGTGAAACCTCGTCTCTACTAAAAATACAACAATTAGCTGGGCGTGGTGGTGGGCACCTGTAATACCAGCTACTCAGGAGGCTCAGGCAGAAGAATTACTTGAACCCAGGAGGTGGAGGTTGCAGTGAGTCAAGATTGTGCCACTGTACTCCAGCCTGGGCCACAGAGTGAGACTCTGTCTCAAAAAAAAAAAAAAAAAATTACTCCAAGGAACAGCGCACACACCTCACAAATCACCATCAGCTTTACATTTTAGATTGTGATCATATGGAGCAGACAAAGGCTGAGGGCTCTACTGGAACTCGTTTTTCATCTGTAGAAACCACTATCTGGATAAATCTTTACCCGGAGAAGAAGCGTCATCTTTGTCCCAAAAGCCAGATGGTCTAACAGTATACCAGGGCGCTCTGTACCTCAGTTTCCTCATCTGTAATTGCCTTACGCAGTTGTATGAATGCCCTAGTACTGTTTCTTTTTTTAACTTTTTTTTCTTGCCTCAGGAATTTTGCACCTAGTACTGGTTTTAAAAGTGTACTACCAATATTAAGATGAGATCCAAAGGAAAATTTGAGTGGAGCTTGAGCATTGCAACCCGTAGTTTCCCCCTTTAAGAATTTTTTTTTTTCTTGAGATGGAGTCTCACTCTGTCGCCCAGGCTGAAGTGCGGTGGCATGATATCAGCTCACTGCAACCTCCATCTCCCAGGTTCAAGTGATTATCCTGCCTTAGCCTCCCAAGTAGCTGGGATTACAGGCATGCACTACCACATCTGGCTAATTTTTGTATTTTTTTAGTAGAGACAAGGTTTCACCACATTGGCCAGGCTGGTCTCAAACTCCTGGCCTCAAGTGATCTGCATGCCTCAGACTCCCAAAGTGCTGGGATTATAGGCATGAGCCACTGCACCCGACCCCCCTTTAAGAATTAATTTCCCTATTGAATCTTTTAAAACAAAAAAGGCTCTGTAGATTATCACTGGGTTTAATCCTTTCTAGAAGCAAGAAACACCAGGGTGAATTTAGCTGAGACCCAATTCTTAAGTACTTGCCTACATGTCTAGGATAGTTATGAGTGTTTTCCCGAGAATCTTCAAGCAAAGAAATTCAGTTTCCTGAAATAGTACAGGTTTCAAGTAAAACTACTACATAGGAGAGTTAAATTAAATAACCTCTAAAAGTTTTTTCCAACCATGGCTTTTATTTTTAATTGTCATATGCTTCTCCCTCTCTCTCATTTCAAAGGTAATCAGGAAGTCTCCTAGGATAAGGTTATTATATTCAAGTCCTGCCAAAAAATGTAAGAAAAGAAGCTCCTATTTGAGTGGACCGAAAAGAACAATTATACCTCCTAAAAATAAAATGAGCCTAAGCTAAGAAAATGAAAAGGTTTCTAAAGAAGAAGGTCAGTACTTCTTTTTTGGTCTCCTTTCATCACGGTGTGATTTACTTTAATAGTACCCTGTCAAACTAGATGATTCAGTGGCCTCATCATAGCTTACAGAGCATTTCATCTGTGGTCACTCATCCTGCCTATGAAGAAATTGACATGTAGTCACTACAGAGAAACACTGCTCACCAATTTTTATTCACCACCATAACCTCCTGATCCTTGCCTAATCAAACAGAGAGATACTATCCTGCTTTTACCTACACAGAAAAAGATAGAAGATAAAATAATGTTGGGGGTTGTGGCTCATTGATGGTCAGATATGAAAAGCTGCTGCAAATTTTGTCCCATCAGTTCCTAAAACTGCAACATGAAAATGCATCATCATAACTACCCTTTACCTATCTCCCAAGAGTGAAATTGTTTTCCCCAATGAAAGTTTAAGGAAATGAAGTAATTGGTGTTTGGGGCAGGAATATTATGAGTATTACCATACAGTTTTTTCCTTAAATGGTTAATTAGAAGGAAGTGTGGCATTCTTAGAGCTATTTTTTAATTAAGCCAGCAGACTCTACCAAGAATCTGATCCCCTCTCTAAGCAGATAATTACGGCGACAAGTGACTTTCAAGTTTATGCCCACGTACTCCTAGATTTCTGATGTGTGCCAGGAGGTTACCATTCCAGTGTTCTGAGTGCTGGCCTCTGGGCCTGACCCCCTGTCTGCCTGGATTTGGAAATTTGCCTTCCCTTAGCTTGTGACTTGCCCCCCTAGATTCCAGCCTGTCCTTGACCTCTGGCAACAGTAAACTCGTTAACACTTGCTCTGCATGCATAAATCCTTGCCTTCTGCCCAATTCTTAATTCTGATTTTTGGACTTCTGGACCAGGCTAATCCTTATAGTCTGGGGAGAAAGAAACCATTGTGAGACTGAAATAGCTAAGCCCAGAGTTTATGATTAATGAGGACAGACAGTTCAAGGAGTCATTAACCATACAAATGTTCACAAATGATTTGCCATAAGGCCTTAGATTTTGCATATTGTATATATGAGGTTCATATATTACAGCCAGTGTCAGGACACTAACAAGTGAAAGACTTTTCAAACCCAGGTCAGGGAACACAAGGCATAGCTCTCAAAACGCACCTCAGATCATAGGGCAAAAATATGCAGACGTATGTAGTCACTGTTGCTGAGTTGACAGTGTCACCCGTGCCCTGAGGACAAGTTTGGTATCTATTTAAGACCTGAGCATTGAGAGGCTGCAAGAGGTGCACAAATTCTGGGAAAGTCTTCATCCTTTCAAATACAAATGCACAGTATGTAAAATTACACATTTTTTTTGAGGAAACTCTCATTATAAATGTTCAAATATGGTAGGGGCTATAAAATAACAAATGGAGTTTGGACTATAAAAGGCTGGCGTGGAAGACCAAAAGGAATGCACAGTGGAGAATTAGAAGACTTGGTTGGAGAACTTGCTCAGGCACTGATCAGCTGGCTCTCAATTTCTCTGTAAAAAAAAAAAAAAAATTGAGGAATATGCTTCTAAATCACATTTATAGCCCTTCCTGATCTGAATGATTATTTGACCTTGACATAGAATAATAGGACTGGAAAGGACCTTAGTTACTTAATTCAACCACTAATCCTTCAGGGACAGAGACAATAGCATCTCCTGGGCCAGCCTATGCCCTTTCCAAAGAGCTCTTATCAGAAGAAAGGTCTTTTTTATCTTGAACTGGCACCTTTCTCTCTGTATTTTCTACCGTTCGTTCAAATTCTGGTCTCCCGGAAAACATAATCCAAATTTAATCCTTAACCCACATGACAGCTTTTCACATTCCCCTCTCAAATTCTGTCTCAAGCAAAGCACCGTTAGTTGCTTCACACATTCCTCATATGCTGAGGTTTTTTTATTTTGTTTTGTTTGAGACAGGGTCTCACTCTGTTGCCCAGGCTGGAGTGCAATGGTATGACCTCAGCTCACTGCAACCTCTGCCTCCTGGGTTCAAGCGATTCTCCTGTCTCAGCCTCCCAAGAAGCTGGAATTACAGGCATCCACCACCACGCTTGGCTAATTTTTTGTATTTTTAGTAGAGACAAGGTTTCACCATCTTGGCCAGGCTGGTTTCGAACTCCTGACCTCAAGTGATCGACCCGCCTCAGCCTCCCAAAGTGCTGGGATTACAGGTGTGAGCCATCACGTCTGGCCCATATGCTGAGGCTTTAAACCCTATCTCCAACCACTCACTTTTTTTTTTAGAGATGGAGTCTCATTATGTTGCCCAGGCTGGACTCCTAAATTCAAGGGACCCTCCTGCCTCAGCCTCCTGGAGTAGCTGAGAATATAAATGCACACCGCCATGCCACACCCCACCCACTCACTTCTGTCTGTTTCTGTTATTTGCTGTCATTGTCCTTCTTAAAGTATGGGGTAGGGGACATCAGAGCATCCAGAAGCAAATACTAAGGCGAGAGGGAGTATCATCTTCTCTCCCCTGTTCTGAGTATTATTCTTCATTAATGTGGCCCACTTATGAATTAGCATTTGAAGAACAGTCATATCACATCATTGAATTACTGCATGTTTATCTTACAGTTTTTTCCACATGTGGACATTAAGCAACACCTCTTCTATTCTGGGTTGTTTAATCAGGATTTTAATTCCAAGTATAAAACCTTACAGTTTTTATCCAACCCTGTTGGATTTCATCTTATTAATGTTGTGAAAGATTCTATAAGAAAAGTCCAAGGCAAAAAGGAATCAGTAATGGATCTTCAAGGAAAAAGAAATAGGAAATAGTCCCAGAAATGCAAGGAGTTAACTAGGAAGCCTAGCTGAGGGACTACTAAATTAAAAGGGCAGATGGAACCCTGTGTTTATTTTTGCTTCCTCCTAAAACCCCAATGAATCAACATAACAGGATTCTTTCTAAGGCACAAACTCACAAAGAAGGATAGAAAAGTCATAACAGCGATAAAATTTTGGAATTTGAAAAGCTGATGACCAAGTGGTAACTAACTAGCACATCTGAGAAAGCAGTTCTTAATCTAGAAATGAGGAAAGCCAAAAAGCAATTTAATATTCACCCCTGAAGTTCTAAAAGGCTCAAGAATTGGTGGTACGAGGTTCTACTAGAAGTGAGGGGGAAGGAGGGCTAAAAGCAGATTGATTGGATGAAGGGTGTTTTAAGAACACATAGGATCCCTGGAGCTTCTTCTCCACCTCATCTTAGGAGGCATATTATCTGGACAATAAGGCACTATTGAAGGTTGGCATACTGTTTCCAGGAAATTAAAGGGAGTATACTCAGCTCAGTCTTTTTTTTTTTTTTTCTTTTCTTTTCTTTCCTTCTCTTCTGACAGGTTCTCACTCCATCAACCAGGCTGGAGTACAGTGGTACAATCTGAGCTCCTCTGCCTCCCCAGTTCAAGCCATCTTCCCATTTCAACCTCCTGAGTGGCTGGGACCACAAGTGCACACCACCATGCCTGACAAATTTTTTGTATTTTTAGTAGAGACAAGGTTTCACCATCTTGGCCAGGCTGGTTTCGAACTCCTGACCTCAAGTGATCGACCCGCCTCAGCCTCCCAAAGTGCTGGGATTACAGGTGTGAGCCATCACGTCTGGCCCATATGCTGAGGCTTTAAACCCTATCTCCAACCACTCACTTTTTTTTTTAGAGATGGAGTCTCATTATGTTGCCCAGGCTGGACTCCTAAATTCAAGGGACCCTCCTGCCTCAGCCTCCTGGAGTAGCTGAGAATATAAATGCACACCGCCATTCCACACCCCACCCACTCACTTCTGTCTGTTTCTGTTATTTGCTGTCATTGTCCTTCTTAAAGTATGGGGTAGGGGACATCAGAGCATCCAGAAGCAAATACTAAGGCGAGAGGGAGTATCATCTTCTCTCCCCTGTTCTGAGTATTATTCTTCATTAATGTGGCCCACTTATGAATTAGCATTTGAAGAACAGTCATATCACATCATTGAATTACTGCATGTTTATCTTACAGTTTTTTCCACATGTGGACATTAAGCAACACCTCTTCTATTCTGGGTTGTTTAATCAGGATTTTAATTCCAAGTATAAAACCTTACAGTTTTTATCCAACCCTGTTGGATTTCATCTTATTAATGTTGTGAAAGATTCTATAAGAAAAGTCCAAGGCAAAAAGGAATCAGTAATGGATCTTCAAGGAAAAAGAAATAGGAAATAGTCCCAGAAATGCAAGGAGTTAACTAGGAAGCCTAGCTGAGGGACTACTAAATTAAAAGGGCAGATGGAACCCTGTGTTTATTTTTGCTTCCTCCTAAAACCCCAATGAATCAACATAACAGGATTCTTTCTAAGGCACAAACTCACAAAGAAGGATAGAAAAGTCATAACAGCGATAAAATTTTGGAATTTGAAAAGCTGATGACCAAGTGGTAACTAACTAGCACATCTGAGAAAGCAGTTCTTAATCTAGAAATGAGGAAAGCCAAAAAGCAATTTAATATTCACCCCTGAAGTTCTAAAAGGCTCAAGAATTGGTGGTACGAGGTTCTACTAGAAGTGAGGGGGAAGGAGGGCTAAAAGCAGATTGATTGGATGAAGGGTGTTTTAAGAACACATAGGATCCCTGGAGCTTCTTCTCCACCTCATCTTAGGAGGCATATTATCTGGACAATAAGGCACTATTGAAGGTTGGCATACTGTTTCCAGGAAATTAAAGGGAGTATACTCAGCTCAGTCTTTTTTTTTTTTTTTTTTCTTTTCTTTTCTTTCCTTCTCTTCTGACAGGTTCTCACTCCATCAACCAGGCTGGAGTACAGTGGTACAATCTGAGCTCCTCTGCCTCCCCAGTTCAAGCCATCTTCCCATTTCAACCTCCTGAGTGGCTGGGACCACAAGTGCACACCACCATGCCTGACAAATTTTTTGTATTTTTGTTGTTGTTGTTGAGATAAGGTCTCACTATGTTGCCCAGTCTGGTCTCAAACTCCTGGGCTCAAGCAATCCACCCACCTTTGTCTCCCAAAGTACTGTGATTGCAGGCATGAGTCACCATGCCTGGCCAGCTCAGCATTTTTTTTTTTTTAACAAACAAAATATTAAAGCATCTTCTCTACAGAATCCAACCAGTCCAAGAGGAAATACCAAAGAATTTCAACTTTAAGAGTTCCTCGATGACATTCTTCCCTTCTATGGTACTGGTCCATGGCCTGTTAAGAACTGGGCTGCACTGTAGGAGGTGAGCAGCAGGCCAGCGAATGTTACTGCCTGAGCTCCACCTCTTGTCAGATCAGCAGGAGCATTAGATTCTCATAGAGGTGTGAACCCTATTGTGAACTGCACATGTGAGGGATCTAGGTTGTGTGCTCCTTATGAGAATCTAATGTCGGATGATCTGAGGTGGAACAGTTTCATCCGGAAACCATCCCCCATCCCCAGATCATCATACAGTGAAGCCCACAAATAAGCCCCACCCACATGCTCAGATCTTTCAAACAGCTTGCAAGAGTGCCTCTCTTGAATATAAGTAGCTATCTAAGATTCACCAAGCATCTGAGGCAAACCTCCAGTATGATAAACAGACCACAACAAACAGAACAAAACACCCAACTTGGAGGAAACAGACTGCAGAGAAAATAAGACATCACAAAACTGTAATTAATAACCTTAGAAAGATAAGAAGATATTACATTCAAGAAATAAGGATATTTAGAGATTTGCAGAAATGAAAATCTCAGTGAAAGATTTGAAAGATGCCGTTGAAGAAATTTCCCAGAAAGTGGAGCAAAATGACAAAAAGATGGGAAATAGGAATGTAGAGATTTAAGGAAAATAAAAAGGTCATTCGAGAATATCTAGCACTTGAATAACAAGAATTCTATAAGACAAAAGTACCAAACTTTCTTAGCACCAGGGACCAGTTTTGTGGAAGACAATTTTTCCACGGACAGGGATTGGGGTTGGGGGATGGTTTCAGGGTGAAACTGTTCTGTCTCAGATCATCAGAAATTAAATTCTCATAAGGAGCACACAACCTAGATCCCTCACATGGGCAGTTCATAATAAGGTTCACACCTCTATGAGAATTTAATGCTCCTGCTGATTTGACAAGAGGTGGAGCTCAGGGAATAATGCTCACTTGCCCGCTACTCACCTCCTACTGTGCAGCCCAGTTCCTAACAGGCACGGACTGGTACCAGGCCATGAACCAGTACCAGTCCACAGTCCAGGGATTTGGGAACCCCTGCTCTAAGAGAAGAATTGGGAAAAAAAAATGAAAGAGAGGAAATTATGGAAGACATCATTCAAGAAAATTTATCAGAACTGAAAGGCATAAGTTTTCAGATAGAAAAGGCCCATCTAATCCCAGCACAACATGTGAAAATAGAACCACAGAAAAAAACACATGTACATGACATTTAAGAACACTGGGGTTTATAAAAGATTTCAGAAAAGAAAACAGGCCATATATAAAGAGTCAAGAGTCAAAATGTCTAGAATCCAGAAGAAAATGGAGCAGTGCTTTCAAAATTCTGAGGAAAAATTATTTGCAGCCCAAAATTCACATATCAATTAAGCATAAGGGCAAAACGAAGACATCTTCAGACATGAACTATCTAAAAATTACCTCCTATATACAGTTTCTTAGGAAGGTACTGAAGGATGTATACCACCCAAACAAAGGAAATAATGAAAGGAGAGAAAGATATTGATTGAGACTTCAGAAGTTTGGGCTTACCAGATACAAAATATAGGCATTTAAAGGAATAAAACCTACAAAATTAACAAAGGTACAAAGTTTACATATCTGCATATGGTGGAAAAGCAACAACTTTCTCACAAGAGGAAAAATGGGGAAACATAATTTCATTAACTGCCTAAGCACAGAACCAAATCTTTCATTGGCTTGTAATACCATAGCTCTAGGGTTACTCAGAAATAGAATGATGGCATGTTCCTATGGGTTCCTTGAGGAGTTCATTCTTTCATGTAATTAGTTTGCTTACTTATTTGTTTGAGTGTGCATTTAGAACCTGTCTTAGTCTAAATCCGATTTAAAGTAACGTACTACTATAGTATCTTCGGAGAGAAATTGAACAATCTGTGTGGTTTTCTTTACCCTCATTAAAAGAGATTTCTACTGACTGGCGAAAAAGATTATCTAAGTAGGAAAGTAGTACAATATTCTCGTATGCCAAAATAACATTAAGAAATTATCTGCATCAAAACAATGCCATTCAGCCGGGTACGGTGGCTCATGCCTGTAATCCCAGCACTTTGGGAGGTCGAGACGGGCAGATCACCTGAAGTCAGGAGTTCGAAACCACCTTGGCCAACGTGGTAAAATCCCATCTCTACTAAAAATACAAAAATTAGCTGGGCATGCTGGCACATGCCTGTAATCCCAGCTACTTGGGAGGCTGAGGCAGGAGAATCTCTTGTACCCGGGAGGCGGAGGTTGCAATGAGCTGAGATCACACCACTGCACTCCAGCCTGGGCAACAAAGCGAGACTCTGTTTCAAAAAACAAAAGAAGGAAAGAAAAAATGACATTCAAAATATGCATTTTGAAGCAATATTTTGCAGATGAAAGAATATTATACACTATATAAATACTTAGGGGAAGTCAGATTATTATTTTTGTAAGCTACAGAGATGAAGGTGATACTGTCAAAGATACCTTTTTAGTATAATGACATGTGAAACTTTGTGATGAGAGCTATTTATTGCAAGAGTTTAGAATGTGGTCATAAAATAACCCACTAATGGCAAACTATAGATATGTCAAAAAGACATTATTTTTTACTAGAAAAAAAAAAGGTGAGCCCTTTCTAGCCTGTTAAGGGTATTGATGGCTTTTTGGCAGAACTTTATTATTGTGAATCTCTTTCACTTGAAAAGCATATTTCCAACATTTGTCACCTTGACTCCTTGGGGAGATTATTACACTGATGGATTCTTAAGCTTGCTTTACAGGATATAAAAATGTAGAGGATTAAACCATTTTTCCTTGGTCACTGCTAAGGGGACAGGCTAGGAACCATGAACTTAGATGGCGGCAGCCCTTTGCTGCCACCTCAAATTTCAAGCTTCAGTGACATTTCAGAAAGCCTAGGAGGCTTTTAAATGTAAGTGGAAAGAGAAATAGGTTTTGGCATTCCTAAGCCTATAGGAGGTCCTTCTAGATTCTAATAGAAATCTCAGCTTCAATTTTCAATATTTTGGTTTTGTTCAAAACTAATGCTACACATATTTCCACTAACCATTAGTATAAGTAAGGTTTGGTGGAGAGTAAGCAGTCTCCACCAGCTTGTACTGGCGGAAATGGACCTGAAGAGGATCGTTCATCCAGTCCATGAATATTTACAGAGCAACAGTTGTGTAGTGCCCTCCTAATTCCAGCATAACCAAGGCCCAGCTGTTAAGGAGCCTTCAAGGCCAGTGGGGAAATAAGATAATCACATACACAAAATGAAATAAGAACATAGGGCTGTGCATTCTTAAATGATAAATGAATGGGGCAGGCATTAAGTAGCCATCAACTGGTTCTTCCCTTCCCTTCCCTTCCCTTCCCTTCCCTTCCCTCCCCTCCCCTCCCCTCCCCTCCCCTCCCCTCCCCTCCCCTTCCCTTCCCTTCCCTTCTCTTCTCTTTTCTTTTCTTTTTCCGAGACAGAGTCTGGCTCTTGTTGCCCAGGCCTGGAGTGCAACGGCATGATCTTGGCTCACTGCAAACTCTGCCTCCTGAATTCAAGTGATTCTCCTGCCTCAGCCTCCCGAGTAGTTGGGACCATGCCTGGCTAATGTTTGTATTTTTAGTAGAGACGGGATTTCACCATGTTGGCTAGGCTGGTCTCGAACTCCCACTTTTCTATTTTTTTTTTTTTTTTTGAGACAGGGTCTCGTTCTGACACACAGGCTGGAATGCAATGCCACTATCATGGCTCACTGCAGCCTCGACCTCTCAGGCTCAAGCAATCCTCCTGCCTCAGCCTCCTGACTATCTGGGACTACAGGTGCACCCCAACATGCCCAGAATTTTTTTTTTTTTTTTTTTTCTGTAGAGAAGGGATTTCCCTATGTTGCCAAGGCTGAGCCACTAACTTTCTGAGAAGGGAGGTATCACTAGAGGATAGAGAGGCATCATTACTCAATGGAGCCCAGCTTCTTGTATTCAAATCTTGGCTCAGCCATTTGCCAGCCCTATGACCTGAAGCAAGTTACTTTACCTACCTCTACCTTGGTTTCTGATCTGTAAAGAGCCGAGGTAAGGGTGGGGATAATGTAGAAGCAAAAACTGACACTTTCCATTGTCTGCAATACAATCAAACGTCTTACATTCCACAGTCAGGAAAAAAAAAAAAAAAAAAAAGAACACTTTGAATATGAGACAAACCAAAATAAGTCACCCTGTCTCATTCTGACCCCCAAATAAAATCTTGAAAACCTCCTACAAACTCCTTTAAAAAATATATCTCTTGGCCGGGCACTGTGGCTCACGCCTGTAATCCCAGCACTTTGGGAGGCCGAGGCCAGCGGATCACAAGGTCAGCAGATCGAGACCATCCTGGCGAACACGGTGAAACCCCATCTCTACTAAAAATACAAAAAATTAGCCTGGCGTGGTGGCGGGCGCCTGTAGTCCCAGCTACTCGGGAGGCTGAGGCAGGAGAATGGCGTGAGCTCGGGAGGCAGAGCTTGCAGTGAGCCCAGATTGCGCCACTGCACTCTAGCCTGGGCGACAGAGCCAGACTCCCTCTCAAAAAAAAAAAAAAAATGTATCTCTTGTTTTTGCTATGTTGGTATCTGAAGACGTGTCCTGACTTTCATGAATATGATCATGTGAGAAAGTTGTTGCTTTTCCACCATAAGCAGATATGTAAACTTTGTACCTTTGTTAATTTTGTAGGTTTTAGTCCTTTAAATACCTGTATTTTGTATATGGTAAGCCCGAACTTCTGAAGTCTCACTCTGTCACATTCGTTGCAAGTAAACGTTCTTTTTCACTTTTTCTTTTTCTTTTCTTTTTATTTTTCTTTTCTTTTTTTTTGAGATGGAGTCTCGCTCTTGTTGCCCAGGCTGGAGAGCAATGGCGTGATCTTGGCTCACTGCAATCTCCGCCTCCCGGGTTCAAGCGATTCTCCTGCCTCAGCCTCCTGAGTAACTGGGATTACAGGCGCCCACACCCGACTAATTTTTGTATTTTTAGTAGAGATGGGATTTTGCCATGTTGGCCAGGCTGGTCTTGAACTCCTGACCTCAGGTGATCTGACTGCCTCGGCCTCCCAAAGTGCTGGGATTACAGATGTGAGCCACCGTGCCCAGCCTTTTCTCTCCTTTTCTAAATGCTTCTGCCTCTGAGTCTTGCTTTAAGTTATGATAGTACCTACCTCCTAAAGCTATTGTAAGGATTGAATGAGTAAACATTTATAAAACACACAGCACAGTGCAAGGCTTTTGTTAAATAATAAAGTGGAAGCCGGGCGCAGTGACTCACGCCTGTAATCCCAGCGCTTTGGGAGGCCAAGGTAGGCAGATCACTTGAGGTCAGGAGTTCAAAACCATCATGACCAACATGGTGAAACTCTGTCTCTACTAAAAATACAAAAAAATTAGCCGGGCGTGGTGACAGGCGCTTGTAATCCCAGCTACTCTCAAGGCTGAGGCAGGAGAATCGCTTGAACCTGGGAGGCGGAGGGTGCGGCGAGCCAACGTTATCGTCACGCCGCTGCACTCCAGTCTGGGTGACAGAGCAAGACTCCGTCTCAAAATAATAATAATAATAATAATAAAGTGGAGAGAATGAGAAGGCTTCCCAGAGAAGAGTAGACTTTACTTGGTCCAGAAAAATGCATAAGATTTAGATGGGATGAGGGAATGGTGTGAGGACAAGGATGTGACAGCATGACTAAGGAACACTAAGTAACCTCGTTGGAATGGAACAAAGGACTCACTTTAAGTGCGATGAGAGAGATACCATTGATGGGAGTTTCCAGTTTTGAATTACACATTGAAGGGCTTGTTCTTGTTGGTGAAGATAATAGGGAGTCAGTGACATATTTGTACTGAGTGACATGACTTGGCCACAACTCTGCTGTAAGCAGAGTTTTCTTCCACAAATGCCTCTGGAAGCCAGAGCTTCCAGAAATTTAACTTTATTTTGCATGCTGCCTGCTGCCTTTGCTGAAAATGAAGCACAGCACTGCTTCCTGCCTACTCCCTCCAACCTCCATAATGTCAGTGACTGCTGTTTCCTGCAATCTGTTAAGAGGCCACAATTGAAGTTATTTTGTAAACTAATTAGAGAAGCCACAATTAGCTTCTTGCTTATGTTCTAGCAGCATTTTTTTTTCTGCCCATTGTATTTGAGGTCAAACCACTTCAGCTCATGATACAATTTCTCTTAGCACATTGAGTGCTGTGCAACCTTCACTGAGAACTAGTTCCAGAACTCTACAGCCACTGATCACAACACTAACCAAGAAGAGAAATTCATTTATGGACCAGTCTGGAGAGTATTGCTAATTCTCTGTAAAGTACTGGTGTGAAGCTTGCTTTTGTTTTGCTTCTTCACTTTGTTTTCTAGCATCTGAAATTCTATACTTCCTTTTTGATTTTCTAATTTTTAACAAAAATCGACCAGAGGTGGTACCTCACACCTGTAATCTCAGCACTTTGGAATGCTGAGGTGGGAGGATCATTAGAGATCAGGAGTTTGAGACCATCCTGGGCAACATAGCAAGACCTTGTCTCCACTAAAAATTAATAAAATACAAAAACAATAAATTTAAAAATTCAATGCAACAGAAGACAAAGAGCCTTTCACAATTTTCTGCCAGTCAAAATATTTGCCTGCCAAAATCTTTGACTCTACCCGAATCTTCTAACCCTTGGTGTTTTTCTGTCTCTGCAACGGAGTCCAGAAGCTCTATGGGTGTGTTTCAGGGAATGTAACTATTCACCTGTAGCAATTCCAATTTACTTGGTAGCTAGATTAAATCATTTAGTCAGCATGGTATTGGGAAAAGAGCACTGGGTTCTTGTCCTGACCATGATACTCGCACATTGCATGTTCTCAAACAATACACTTACATTCACTAAGCCTGATTTTTCTCATCTGTAAAACAAGAGGGTTGAACTAGACTAGACAGCACCTAACATCCTTTCCACTATTAAAATTCTACAATCCCTGATCTCATGTGTATTAATTAATCAAGATTCCCTAAGTCAAGTCATCACACTCTGGGATACACTCATTGTGATAGAAAGCTTCTGACATAGCTCCCAATGTTCCATGACTCCTGATGTTCATTCCCATATGTAATCCCCTGTCCTTCAGTGTGGGTTGGACCTGGCAACTTACTTCCAATCAGTAGAATACAGCAAACGTAATGTGATGTCATTTTCATGATTAAGTACAATACTGCAATGCCAACTGATACTAATCTGATGCTAACCACCTGGGGTTAGAGCAGACTCCGCAGATGTAAGGGCACAGTCCCCAACAAGACTGCCTGCATGTCAGGCACCAGCTACAAGTTTAGGGGTCCCCAGGCCACCGTCACTTTTAAACAATGAGCTACAAGTTTGGGGAGATTTCACTCCTCCCACCAACAGGTTCAATAATTTACTAGAGCAGCTCACAGAATTCAGGCAAGTGCTACACTTACAATTACAATTTTGTTATAAAGGATACAAATCAGAACCAGCCAAATGAAGAGACACACAGAGCAAGTTCAGGAAGGGTCCCAGAGTTCCCACGTCTGCTGTCTGTGGTATCAGGACACATCACCTTCCTGGTACATCAATGTGTTCACCAGCCAGGAAGTATACCCAAACTTCAGTGTCCAGAGTTTTTTATTGGCATTCCATTATGTAGGCATGATTAACTGAATCACTGGTCATGTGATGTGATTAAACTCAATCTCCAACCTTCTCTGTTCCCTGGGATTTATGCCAAAAGTTTCAACCCTCTAATCACATAGTTGGCTGTGCTGGAATGGCCAATCCCTATGCTGAAACTATATGAGGACCCATCATGAGTTATCTCATTAGCATAAATTGAGGTGTAGTTGAGGGGCCCACCATGAGTAACAAAGACATTCCTAGAACTCTGGAAATTCCAAGGATTTAGAGGTTTTAACCTCCCAGGAACCAGGAGCAAAGACTAGACTAACTTTTTATTAAACAACATTAGGTCCCAAAATATTGTGACTTTTGTCTTGCTAGTAGAAAAACTCTTTAACTGGCTTTGGTGAAGCAAATGGCAAGGTATTGAGGGAAGCCTCAGTCAGTGATGCTGGAGAAACTGAATCTCATCAACTGTGTGAGTGAGGTTGGGAGTATATCCTTCCCCAGCAGAGCCTTCAGATGAGGCCCTTGTAAGTGAAAAATAAAATGCTAAGCACCCCAACTGATGGAATGGACCCCTCCTCTCAGCCAAGGGGATATCAGAGAAACCTTAAAAAACTAGTTTGGGCCACGATGGGAAGTTGGGGGTCAGATATGCCTCACTATACTTTCCTCTCCTTGGAATTCAGGCACAACTGACCATCATTAACATTAAAGCAGAGATCTTAAGATTGACAAAACAGACTCTTTGTAGCAATAAGATGCCAAATTGCAACCTGACTCTGTGATAGCATCATGACAGTTAGCAGGCCCTGAAAGTATTTTACCCTAAAATATATTTCCCTGACTTTTTTTTTTTTTTTTTTTTTGAGACAGAGTCTCCCTCTGTCACCCAGGCTGGAGTGCAGTGGCATGATATCTTGGCTCACTTTAACCTCCGCCTCCTGGGTTCAAGCAATTCTTCCACCTAGGCCTCCAGAGTAGTTGGGATTACAGGCATGTGTCACCATGCCCAGCTAATTTTGTATTTTTGGTAGAGACAGGGTTTCACCCTGTTGGCCAGGCTGGTCTCAAACTCCTGACCTTGTGATCCACACACCTCAGCCTCCCAAAGTGCTGGGATTACAGGCGTGAGCCACTGCTCCCAGCCACCCTGACATTTTTTTAATGGCTCTGCAAAGTTAACTTGTGTAGGGGAAATCTATGTAGAGAATCCTCTTCTCTTTCCAGGTCTGTTTCTGATCCTGAAGAGATTAGCTGAGCATTTAGCACATTTTAAAAGTCTGAATAGAAAATATTTGACTGGGCGCAGTGGCTCACACCTAAGGTCAGGAGTTCAAGACCAGCCTGGCCAACATGGTGAAACCCCATCTCTACTAAAAATACAAAGATTAGTCAGGCATGGTGGCACATGCCTGTAATCCCAGCTACTTGGGAGGCCAAGGCAGGAGAATCACTTGAACCCGGGAGGCAGAGGTCACAGTGAGCTGAGATAATGCCATTACACTCCAACCTGGCCAACTTAGCAAGATTCTGTCTCAAAAAAAAAAAAAAAAGTTTGCCATCTATTTCTTGTAAGGGTGGCCACCTGTGAGACTTCTTCTACATAATAAGAACTTTGGTCTTCACAGCCCCTTATCTTAACCCAGACACTCCTTTCTATTAATTCCTAGTCTTTAGATATTAATTTAACTCTTTCAACTAATTGCCAATGAAAAAATCTTTGAATCCTCTTACGACCTGTAAACTCCCACTTTGAGTTGTCCCAGTTTTCCAGATTAACCAATACATACCTTACATGTGTTGATTTATGTCTCCCTAAAATATATAAAAGCAAGCTGTAAGCTAACAACCTTGGGTACATGTTCTCTGGACTTCCTGGAGCTGTGTCACAGGTCATGGTCCTCCTATTTAGCTCAGAATAAATCTCTTCAAATATTTTACAGAGTTTGGCTTTTTCATCAACACCCTTGATTTCAGTCTTGTGAGAACTCCTGAAGAAGAGGACCTGGCTAAACCCTTCCCAGTTTCCTGATTCATGGTAACTGTGAAATAATAATTATGTGTTGTTTTAATCTGCCAAATTTTGAAATAATTTGTTATACAATACACATAACTACTACACTGGCTCTATTATGACTAAAAGTCAGTGATGTCCTGAACACAGACAATGGGAAAATTAAATTAAAGAAATAGATTTTCTATGCTAATGCTAAGTGAATGATAAAATGAGATGGATTTGTTTAAGCAGAAAACTACCAGGATTCTGAACTTCTTATCTTAGAAACAAAGTTGGAAAAGCTTGGCAATAAATCCTAATGTTAACAATGTTCATCTTAAACTGTATGCCAGGCATGGTTCTAAGTACTTTATATTAATTATCTCATTTAATTCTCACAATAATTCTGTGAGGGAGTTATACTTATTCCTATTGCAGATGGGAAAACTGAGGCACGGAGAGACTGAATGACTTACCTTAGATCAAATAGGAGGTAAGCCGTAAAGTGAAGATTTGAACCTCTAATGGCCAGAATTCAGAACTATTGCACTAAAACACTACATTACACTGCCTCTAATAAAAACTCAAACTGCTCACACCTGTAATCCCAGCACTTTGGGAGGCCAAAGTAGGTGAATTGCCTGAGCTCAGGAGTTCAAGACCAGCCAGGGCAAGATGATGAAATCCCAGCTCTACAAAAAATACAAAAATTAGTCAGGTGTGGTGGTGAGCACCTATAGTCTCAGCTACTCAGGAGGCTGAGGCAGGAGGATCACTTGAGCCTGAGAGGTCAAGGCTGCAGTAAACAGAGATTACGACACCACACTCCAGCCTCAGAGTGAGACCCGCCCCCCCAAAAAAAAAAAAAAAAACCTCACTGCAAAGGTTCACATTAATTTCCCAAAGTTCCTCTTTCAAAGAGTTGCTTCCCCTAAGGTTTACCTACTATCTATTTATATGTCATTATTACAAAAGAGGATATAAAGTATCTCAATAATTCTACAGTTCATCATAATTAAAATAAAATCAGTTGAGTAAATTGAAACAAGGAGAATATAAAGATTAAAAAAATAGAATGAAGCTCAGAGCAAAATGAAAGCTATGAGGGTTTATTCACCGGAGAGGTAGAAATTACAAAGTTAACTCTGAATGTTCAAGATTCCAGGCAAATAAAAAATATATATGATCAATTACATGATCCACAGAGCTCTCAAAAGATTAAAGAAAGTAGTTGCACAGGAAAAAATATATATATATTATTCCTAGTTGAAACCAGAAGAAAATTTTTCCTGTAGGCTCCCACAAAGGAGACACTGTGTAAATACAGTCATCAACCACCTCGAAAATATCTATAGGATGCTGAAACAATGCTATCCAGCTTCCTGCTGATGGTCCAACACATGCACAGATTTTAGAATCATTAGAAATATTGATGAAATGCATAACTTATCTCTTTTTTCTTTTTAAATTTTCTTTCTCAATTTTTTTATTCCTCCTACTCTCTGATACCTACTCTTTGGTGGTTTGAACATTAGTGGAAAACCTGTAAAATTTGGGGCTGAAAATGAAGACCAGATATAAAATCACTATAGCTGCTAAAATAGCTACAAGGAAGGAGAAAAGGAAGGGGAATAAAAGGAGGATGTGGTTCCCTCAATAAAGAAACTGCTTCCTTCATGCTGACAAACTAATCCTCCTTTCTCTATATATATGTTCTGCATTCTGTTATCCCACCAGTCGCATTTTTTGTTTTTTAAAATTTTTTTTTTTTTTTTTGAGACGGAGTCTCGCTCTGTCACCCAGGCTGGAGTGCTGTGGCCGGATCTCAGCTCACTGCAAGCTCCGCCTCCCGGGTTTACGCCATTCTCCTGCCTCAGCCTCCCGAGTAGCTGGGACTACAGGCGCCGCCACCTCGCCCAGCTAGTTTTTTGTAGTTTTTTTTAGTAGAGACGGGGTTTCACCGTGTTAGCCAGGATGGTCTCCATCTCCTGACCTCGTGATCCGCCCGTCTCGGCCTCCCAAAGTGCTGGGATTACAGGCTTGAGCCACCGCGCCCGGCCAAATTTTTTTTTTTCAAACGGAGTTTTGCTCTTGTTGCTCAGGCTGGAGTGCAGTGGTGAGATCTTGGCTCACCTCAACCTCTGCCTCCCGGGTTCGAGCGATTCTCCTGCCTCAGCCTCCCGAGTGGCTGGGATTACAGGCACACATCACCACACCTGTCTAAGTTTGTATTTTTAGTAGAGACGGGGTTTCTCCATGTTGGTCAGGCTGGTCTCGAACTCCCGACCTCAGGTGATCCTGTAAAAATACAAAAATTAGGCAGGTGTTGTGTCACGCACCTGTAGTCTCAGCCACTCGGGAGGCTGAGACAGAAGAATCGCTTGAACCCAGGAGGCAGAGATTGCGGGGAGCCAAGATTGCACCACTACACTCCAGTCTGGGCGACAGAGCGAGACTCCACCTTGTTAGGTATGAGTTCTAAATTTCTTTGCAAAGAATTAACATATCAGTATGTTCAATTCTTTGCCTTCTACTTTTAAACTTAACTGCCTCGTAAAGCAACCTTTTCCTATTACCCTCCACCCTGACTCATTCCGATTATCTACTCCACCCTGACTGATTCCGATCACCTGCTTCACCCCAACTCATTCGGATTACCTGCTACCTGCTCTGCCCTGACTCCTGCCAAAGCACTCACCCCGTCATTCTCTTTAAATTAACCAATCGGAATTAGTTTAGCCTGTGTGGTCTAACCCCAGCCAATAGGGGAAGGACACAGCAGCGGGGGCCACCTGCGTCAGGGATAAGAACCCCTTCCCCTCCCTTGTCCAAGTGTGTGCTCACCATTGTTCCATCTGTAAGGGTGCACCCTTCTATATAGAAATATCTTGCCTTGCTGAGAATTAAAAAGAAAATTTTATACTCGAGTGCTATTCCTTTTGTGGCATCAAAACTTTATACATAACACACCTCAAAAAAAAGAAGAGACAGGGTCCCACTCTATTGCAAAGACTGGAGTGTGGTGGTGTCATCATAGCTCACTACAGCCTTGAACTACGGCCTCAAGTGATCTTCCCGCCTTATCCTCTCAAGTAGCTGGGACTACAGGTGTGTGCCACCACACCTGGCTAATTTTTGTATTTTTTGTAGAGGTAGGGTTCTCACTGTGTTGCCCAGTCTGCCTCAAACTTCAAGTGATCCTCCCTCCCTGACCTCCCAAAGTGCTGGATTACAGGCATAATTGCATCTGGTCCTAGTCAAATTGTAAATATGCTATTCAGACACACTAGATTCAAACACTTACAGCTTCTTATTTTGAAGTTGCAATATGATTCTTATTCTTTGCTGTGAAATCTAAATCCTCCGACACCACCTTCCACAGCCCAGCAGGAGAATGTCCTGCCACACGTAGCTATTTGAAGTCTCTGGCTCACCTATTTGAATGCTCATTATTTCCTAGATTCAAATGGCCTTATAAATGCACCTATTGTATGATTATGGAAGAACTATTAAAAATAATTCAGGAAGCCAAAGGTTATAAAACAGAGACATGAGTAATTGCTTTGGTCTGTGATCGTTAAATGGCATCCATACAAGGCCAAGCATTTAAAGTGGGGCAGGATATGGCAAAACACAGCACAACTTCCCAGAATGTCCTTTAGCAGATCAGTGCTTATAGTTGTCTAATCTCATGTGATTATTAGAATAGACAAGTGAAGGCCAGGCGCGGTTCATGCCTGTAAACCCAGCACTTTGGGAGGCTGAGGTGAGTGGATTCCTTGAGCTCAGGAGACCAGCCTGGCAACATGGTGAAACCCCATCTCTACTAAAAACACAAAAAATTAGCCAGGTATGGTGGCATGTGCCCACAGTCCCAGCTACTCAGGAGGCTGAGGTGGGAGAACCACCTGAGCCCAGGAGGTCAAGGCTATGGTGAATGGAGGTCAAGCCACTGCATTCCTGCCTGGGTAAATGGAGGGAGACCCTGTTCCAAAAAAAAAAAAAAAAAAAAAGACAAGTGAATCTCAAAGGTAAGGGCTAACTAACCCTTACCATGAAGGGGACTTCTCAGAACCTGGAGAAGTGGACTATGTAAATTGAAATCACATTATGATGTTACACTATTATTTATATTGGTAAAAGGACAAATGCATATTTTTGTTGTAAAAACTTCTTTTTTTTTTTTTTTTTTTTTTTAAGATGGAAGGAGTCTCCTGCGGCCCAGGCTGGAGTGCAGTGGCACGATCTTGGCTCCCTGCAACCTCCACCTCCCGGGTTCAAGCGATTCTCCTCCCTCGGTCTCCCGAGTAGCTAAGATTACCGGTGTGCACCACCACACCCGGCTAATTTTTGTATTTTCAGTCGAGACAGGGTTTCAGCATGTTGGTCAGACTGGTCTCAAATTCCTGAGCTCAAGTAATCTGCCCGCCTTGGCCTCCCAAATGCTGGGAAAGGCGTGAGCCACCATGCCTAGCCCTGTAAAATTTCTAAAAGTAGCATTTGCAAAAAATGATCTTGGTTGCTGAGAATACAATGAACAATGATTCTCAGAGTCATAAGAAAGGAGGGGAAATGAGGGTGTGCCTTTCTGTGGATACACTCAGCACCTCAGGACAGGACCTGGGATGGTTATGATTATAAAAGATAATGGGGGCTGTGCACAGTGGCTCACGCCTGTAATCCCAACACTTTGAGAGGCCAAGGCAGGAGAATCAGTTGAACCCAGGAGTTCAAGACCAGCTTGAGCAACATCCTAAGACCTCATTTCTACAAAAACAAAATTTAAGTTAGCTGGGCTTGGTGGTGTGCACCTGTAGTCCCAGCTACTCCAGAGGCTGAGGCAGGAGGATTGCTTGAGCCCAGGAGTTTGAGGCTGCAGTGAGCTATGATCACAACACTACACTCCAGCCTCTGACACCACAGATGACAAAGTCCAACCCTGTATTAAATAAAAAGAAAAAAAAAGATAATCAAGAAGATATAAAAGAAGGCATAGACTTAAAAGTTGAGAAAATTGGCCGGGCGTGGTGGCTCATACCTGTAATCCCAGCACTTTGGGAGGCCAAGGCGGGCAGATCACGAGGTCAGGAGTTCAAGGCCAGCCTGACCAACATGGTGAAACCCCATCTCTACAAAAAATACAAAAATTAGCCGGGCGTGGTGGCGCATGTCTGTAATCCCAGCTACTCAGGAGGTTGAGGCAGGAGAATCGCATGAACCTGGAAGGTGGAGGTTGCAGTGAGCCAAGATCATGCCACTGCACTCCAGCCTGGGCGACAAAGTGAGAGACTCTGTCTCAAAAAAAAAAAAGTTGAGAAACATTGTACCAGCCAATGGGCCATGTCTAACTCATCTTCCTTTCCCCCATGCTAAAATTCCATTAAACAAAATTCTAGGACAAATAAATCCAAATACATCTAATCGATGGTGATGGAATGAATATCAGTGGTTGCTTGGGGCAGGGGGTGTGGAAAATGGAAACAGATTGGAAAGGGGCACAAGGAAACCTTTCAGGGTGATGAAAACATCCTATATCTTGATTGTGGTGGTGGTTGTACGAGGATATATAGTTATTATTCATCAAACTGTACCAATAAGTGTGTACACTTTATTATATGCAAATTATACCATTATTAAGGCTTTTTTTAAGACTATGTTGCCCAAGGTGAACTTGAATTCCTGGGCTCAAACAATCCTCCAGCCTCACCCTCCCGAGTAGCTGGGACTACAGGTACATGCCACCACGCCCAGCTATTAAGTTGATTTTAAAAGGAACCACAACATGTTCAAAAGAGAACCCTTGCCCTAAACCTGCTCCTCAAGTCTTCCCCATCTCAGGAAATGTCAACTCCATTCTTTCATTTATTTAGATCTTGGAGTCATCTTTGACTGCTTTGTCTATTTAATCTACATTTTCTTTATTTTCATCTATATTCGAAAGATATCCAGACCCTGATCTCTTCCTAGTACTTTTCCCTCTTCCATCCTGGTGCAAGCCACTATCATCTCACTGACGCAGGAACCTCTGAAATGGTCCCCTGCTTTCATAGCCTCCTGACTTCTCAACTATTCTCCCTGACATGGCCAGAGTGATCCATTTGCAATATTTTTGCTCACATGACTCCTGCACTCAACACCCCCCATAGTTTCCTTTCTAATTCAGTATAAATTCCAAAGTGCTTACATGGCCTGCAAAATACCCTATGTGATCTGTCCCCAACCCTCTCCCTCATATTCACATATTCTCTCCCACCCTCAATGCACACACCTCTACACTTCTCATTACAATTCTCTTTGCTCACTAGGCTCACTATCCTCCATGCTGTTTTTCAAACACACCAAGCACACTTCCGCCTCAGGACTTTGACTTGTGCCTTTGCCTTCAATAACATTGACATCCTCCCAGATATCCCAAGGCCTCATCAGAGAAGTCATCACTAACTGGCCCATGTAATAGCATTCCGTCTCTCTCTCTATCCCTCAATCCTGCTTTACTTTTCTTCACTGCACTTATCTTACATATTGTATGTGTTTCTTTCTCTCCCCTAACTAGAATGTATTTTGTATGTTTTGTTTGCTGCTATATCCCAAGAGCCTAGAGCAATACCTGGCACATTAAAGATGATCAACACATTTTTGCTAAATGAATTAATAAGTCCATTTTTCTTTCCTTTCAAGTCCTGACCATGAATATCTTAAAATTGGCCTGGCTAAAATGTAACTCTTGGCTGGGCATGCTGGCTCACACTTGTAATCCCAGCATTTTGGGAGGCCAAGGCGGGCGGATCACCTGAGGTCAGGAGTTCGAGACCAACCTGACCAATGTGGTGAAACCCCATCTCTACTAAAAATACAAAAATTCCCCAGGCGTGGTGGTGGACACCTGTTGTCCCAGCTACTCAGGAGGCTGAGGCAGGAGAATCACTTGAACCTGGGAGGCAGAGGTTGCAGTGAGCTGACATAGTGCCACTGCACCCACCCTGGGTAACAAAGTGAGACTCTGTCTCAAAATAAATAAATAATAAAAATAAAATGTAACTCTTGGTTATTGTCATTGTGCTGAAACTTGTGCCTCCTTTAGTCTGTTCTTCCCATTTAATGGCCTCATCCTTCACCTTGGTGCTCAAAAGACTAGAAATCATCCTTGATTCCTCTCCTTACCTCATCTACTGCATTCAATCCATCAAAGATCCTTTTATTCATAGATTTATCTCCAAAATATATCCTAACCCATCTCTTTCCTTATATCTCTACTGCCACCATCCTAGCGCAAGCCAACATTGTCTCTGCCCTGGAATATTAAAATAGATTCCTGACTATTCTACCGATATCCTCTTCCAATTCAATATCCACCCAGAAGCTGGTGACATTTTCTTTTAGTGGTGGTTGTTTTTTTTGTTTGTTTTTTTGTGGGGCTTTTTTTTTTTTTTTTTTTTGAGACACCCAGGCTGGAATATAGTGGTGCATTCTCGGCTCACTGCAACCCTCACCTCCCAGGTTAAAGCAAATCTCCTGTCTCAGCTTCTCCAGTAGCTGGGATTACAAACGTGCACCACTACACTTGGCTAATTTTTGTGTTTTTAGTAGAGACAGGGTTTCACCATGTTGGCCAGGCCGGTTTCAAATTCCTGACCTCAGGTGATCCACCCACCTCAGCCTCCTAAAGCACTGGAATTACATGTGTGAGCTACCACGCCCAGCTGCTGGTGACATTTTCAAATCAGAATATGTTATTTTCTGATGAAAAGACCACAAACTTCAGTGTCCAGAGTTTTTACTGCCATTTCATTATGTAGGCATGATTGATGTAGGTCATGTGCTGTGATTAAACTCAATCTCCAAACTCCTCTGCTCCCTGAAAGTTGAGTTGAAAGTTTGAACTCTCTAATCACATAGTTGGTCATTCCAGCATGGCCAATGACTATACTGAAACTATTTAGGGGTCCATCAGGAATCATCTCATTAGCATAAATTCAGGTGTGGTTGAGGGGCCCACCATGAGTAACAAAGACACTGGTATAACTCAGGAAATTCCAAGGATTTAGAGGTTACCTCTCAGGAACCAGAACCAAAGATCAGGCAAATTCTGTGTTATACAACAGACCAACTGTTCTGGTCTGAATGTTTAGCTTCCTTGAGCCCTTAGAATAAAATGTAATCATCTTCCTATGGCCTAGAAGACTCTATGTGATCTACCTCTTGCCTATTACCTCCCTCTCATTATCATCCACCCCCCTGGCTTTCTTTCAGAAGCACCAAGTTCATTCTGACCTAGTATTCTCTTGCGTGAATCTCTGATGGTTAATTTTATGTGTCAACCTGACAGGGCTATGGGGTGAAATGGCCTTTTGAAGACTCAGTGACTCAAATGTCCATGGTCTCCACTTCTACTACTAAAGGAAAATGCACTCATAAAGAGATGGAAGAGATGTATTAGAGAAGGTTTGCAAGTATTCCTGTTGCAAGTAAACATGAAACTATTTTACCAATTTCTACCAATGTTGAAATATCTTATGTTCCAGTCTTAGCCACTCTGACCTTAAAATATTCAAACTCTTTAATTCATTAATGTCTGATATAGTTTGGACATTTGTCCCCTCCAAAACTCATGTTGAAATGTAATCCCCAATGTTGGAGGTAGGGCATGGTAGGAGGTGTTTGGGTCATATTGGCAGATCCTTCATGAACGTCTTGGTCCTGTGCTCATGATAATGAGTGAGTTCTCATAAGATCTGGTTGTTTAAAAGTGTGTGACACATCCTGCCCCCCTTGCTGCCTATCTCCTGCTCTTACTCTTGCCATGTGACGGGGCTGCTCCCACTTCACCTTCCACCATGATTGTAAGCTTCCTAAGGCTCCACTAGAAACAGATGCTAGAGCCATACTTGTACAGCCTGCAGAACTGTAAGCCAGTTAAACCTCTCGTCTTTTCTTTATAAATTACCCAACCTCGGTTATTTCTTTGTAGCAATGCAAGAACAGCCTAACACAGTATCACTCCTGATAAATTATTCTAAAATATTTTTAATTTTTAATTTTAATCTATAATGTAAGTAAAAACTTAGAAACAACCAGAGTGTCCAATATTTGGTAAATGGATGGGTTAACTATAGGCGTTTTTTCTTTTTGAGATGGAGTCTCACTCTGTCACCCAAGCTGGAGTATAGTGGTGCCATCTTGGCTCACTGCAAACTCTGCCTCCTGGGTTCAAGCAATTCTCCTGGCCTCAGCCTCCCAAGTAGCTGGGATTACAGGCACCTGCCACCACACCCAGCTAATTTTTGTATTTTTAGTAGAGACCAGATTTCACCATGTTGGCCAGGCTGGTCTCGAACTCCTGACCTCAAATGATCTGCCCGCCTCAGCCTCCCAAAGTGGTGGGATTACAGACGTGAGCCACTGTGCCCAGCCTAGACATTTAACATTATAATTACCAACTGCTATGGTCTGAATGTCTATGCCCCCCAAAATTCATATATTGAAACCTATTCCCTAATGTGATAGTGTTAAGAGGTGGGGGTTTGGGGAAGTGATTAGGTTATAAGGGTGGAGCCCTTACAAATGAGATTAGTGCCCTTATGTAAGAGGTCCAAGAAAACTTGTTCATCCTTCCCACCAGGTGAGGACACAGCAAGAAGGCATCATCTATGAAACAGAATGAGCCTTCACTAGACATGAAATCTGCTGGCACTTTAATCTTGGACTTTGCAGCCTCTAGAACTGTATGTAAGACATAAATTTATATTGTTTATAAGCCACCAAGTTTATGGTATTTTTATTACAGCAGTTTGAATGAACTAAATCACCAACCTTATATAACATCAAGGAAAAAATACTTCTAATATGTTATATATATTTTTAAAAAACCAAAATGTATTTACTTTTTTTTTTAGACAGGGTCTTGCTGTGTTACCTAGGCTGAAGTGCACTGGCCCAATCATGGCTCACTGCAGCCTCAACCTCCTGGACTCAACTGATCCTCCTGCCTCAGCCTCCTGAATAACTTGGACCACAGGTGCTCGCCACCATACCTAGTTAATTTTTTTTTTTGGTAGAGACAAGGTCTTGCTATGTTGCCCAGGCTGGTCTTGAATTCCTGGGCTCAAGCAATTCTCCCACCTCAGTCTCCCAAAGTGCAAAGTTTAAATTTGTAAATTTTTGGCCGGGTGCGCTGGCTCACGTTTGTATTCTCAGCACTTTGGGAGGCCAAGGCGAGTAGATCACTTGAGGTCAGGGGTTCATGACCAGCCTGGTCAACATGGTGAAACCCTGTCTCTACAAAAAATACAAAAATGGTGCCATGTACCTGTATTCCCAATTACTCAGGAGACTGAGGCCAGGAATCACTTGAACTCAGGAAGCAGAGGTTGCAGTGAGCTGAGATTGTGCCACTGCACTCCAGCCTGGGTGACAGAGTGAGACCTTGTCTCAAAAAAATATAATAAATAAATAAATTTGTAAATGTTTATATTAAAAATATGTGAAATGAGAGTATAGTATGCAAGGAATTGCAGAGAAGTGAAACTACTGTATTAGAATAGCAAAAATAGAGGTAGTTTATGTTTTTTAAATTTTTCTTTAATGCTGGTTCAATACATTTTTACAAGAAAAATTTTATACAAAACAAAATGATGTTTACTTTCAGATCTTGTGGGTACTATTCAGCAATGTATGCCTGAAGACCGGTTTTTCCAAACCTGCTGAACCTAAGAACTCCCTGAAGTTCTTGTTAATATAGGTTCCCTGGACCCGCCCCAGATGCATTGAATCCACATCTCCAGAGAAGGTACCCAAGAATCTTTGTTTTTAATAAGCACTGATGATTTGGCAACCACTAATTTAGGGTGCAAATGACGTCATTGTGACTTGAAAGAGCCTGTGTCCACCAATTGACTTGCACCCATAAGTATATGTTTCTCATGCCTCCTTATTCCCTCTTATTAAAGAACCTCAACCTTATTCTTCTATGAGCTCAAAGGATAGCAATGTTCTCAAGTAATACATACTAACAGAAAAGAAAATTAGAGCCTGACTTAGGTTACTCAACGAATTACAGGTAGAGAGCAGACCAAAATACTATTTATGCAATCTGCAGGCAGAAAAAATGAAGCTTTTTTTTAGTGACATTAAAATGATTGCAATGATAGATTGGGAAGAGGGTAATAACAGAAGAAGGAAGTAGATAGAAACACAAAATCAAGCTTCCTATAGTCAGAGGGAAAGATACCCCTGTTCCTTCATTTTCCTTCCCACCCTCAGCCCAAGTTAAGGGTAAGTGGCTACATAGTCAGAGTCTGTCCAGGAACCCAGCTCAAGTTTTGTTAGGCTAAATGCTGTGAAGAAGTTCCCAGGGGGAAATGGTGGCCATATATTCATTTCCAATATGTGACAAGGTGGAAGGGTGTTTCCAGAACCTGTCAAATGAACTGTGAAGATATGTACTGGGAGAGTCAAGAGAAAGAACCAAGTACAAAACAGGTCAAGTGACTCAGTGGTTTGGTTCTAGACCACATACCCCCTTTTTTAGGCAACAGCCAAACTGATGATGAGAGCAGCCAAGTTACTTAGCGCCCCTATAGTAGTCTGTTCTCACACTTTTATAAAGAACTGCCTGAGACTGGGTAATTTATAAAAGAAAGAGTTTTAATTGACTCATAGTTCCGCATGGCTGGGGAGGCCTTAGGAAACTTTAATCATGGCAGAAGGAGAAGCAAATACGTTCTTCTTCACACAGCAGGAGGAGAGAGAAGAATGACAATCAAGCGAAAAGAGAAGCTCCTTGTAAAACATCACAGCTTGTGAGAGCTTCACTATCACAAGGACAGCATGGGGGAAACCACTCCCATGATTCAATTACCTCCCACCAGGTCCCTCCCACCACACATGTGGATTACGGAAACTACAACTCAAGATGAGATCTGGGTGGGGACACAGCCAAATCATATCAGCCCTCCACTGTACTGGACAAGAGCCTCCCCCTACTATGCATCTTGCTGGCCCAGCCCATAAGATTAGGCAACTGCCTGCCCTGGTTTTCCACTTAACTCTGCAAGTTCACACTTAGTCCAGCCCAGAACATTACTAGCTCACCTAGGAATTCTCGTGCATGCCTTTTTCTCATCAGCCTCTCCCCATTCACCTCCTGCTGTCTGAGATGATTTCTTAAACCATAGTTCTGCCAAATATTGCTCCAACCCACTAGATAAAATCTCCTTTGATAAGAATATCATGATCCATGTGCCACTACACCCCAGCCTGGGCAACAGAATGAGACACTGTCTCAAAAAAAAAAAAAAGAAAAGAAAAAGAAAGAAAGAAAAAAGTCATGGTCCAGTTCGTGAAACCCCTTGGGTTAATGGACTGCTGGCTCCTCCATCCTAAGGAGCAGTTTCTCCCACTCTGGTTCCACCTAGTGCCTTAACCTAAGCCCTTGATGTTATACTCAAGTCATCATAAGAGATGACTGATAGACAAAGGACATCAGAATGATGCTCAATGATGCACACCTGCATCTGAAATTTTGTAATAGTGCTGAGGATAAATACAGCTTCACAGGGTAAAAATTGTTTATTTCCTTCAGAGACAACAATGCTTCAAGAATCTCAGAACCTGAGCAGAAAGGCAGGCATGTAGCTCTTTAAAAGTTCTTCTCCCCAGTCTCCTACTTTCTGAGATGCATTCAAATCTGGTGAATGGGGTCTGAACCACAATTATTAGTTCAGAATCCATCATTTAAATTCAGAAATATTCCTGACACCCCCAAATCTTCAGCCCTTGCCATCCAGTTTTCTCCTATAATATTAGTTCTCCCATTTCATGCCTCCAAATCTGCAATCCACCCTTCTCAGTTCTTGGTGTCTTCTGTTCTGACATGCGACAAGTTGCCTTTGCCCCTTAACTCTGTCCTCACTTCCTAATCTGGTTCTGATGTACTTCTGCTGCAACATGCTTCTTCCAGTGGGTGCAAGACAATGACCAGGGGACACTAAAGACATCAGAAATGCTGTGTGGTGTATTTCTATCCAAAATTTGCAGACGTTTCTTCTTTTGAAAGCTGCAGAATCATTCTGGCTTATTGTTTATGGCTTAGGACTCCAAACCATGGTGTCACATTTAAATGAAACCTAGAAAAGATATGAAGCAGTTATTAATGAGAGTTGTCATCTCCAGGACTGTAAGTTCTGTCAAAGACTCCATAGACAGGAGTCTCCAGTTAGTCTTAAATCAGAAACACTTGATCCTGAAGCTGCATAGATTAGGATTTCACTTGGGGAAGAGGATCCTTCACAGTGCATACGGACTGTGGCTCACACAGCTGACAGCTGCTCTATCCACAAATGCCCAATCCCTGAAGATGGCAGGCAGTGATGCTGAACCCTCATTGTTAAACGGCTGAACAAACACTTCACCCCTATTCCAGACCAATGGCTAATTAACTTTGAATACTGCCCATTGTGCATCATTATAGTTTTGTCTAATTCATTAGATATTTGCAAGCTTCTACTATGCCAATGTACCATGTCAGGTACTTGAGACATACAAAGATAAATGAGACAAATTCTCAGCTGGACGCAGTGGCTCATACCTGTAATCCCAGCCCTTTGGGAGGCCAAGGCAGGCGGATCACTTGAGGTCAGGAGTTTGAGACCAGCCTGGCCACAAAACATGGTGAAACCCCGTCTCTACTAAAAATACAAAAATTAGCCAGGTGTGGTGGTTGGGCGCCTGTAATCCCAGCTACTCAGGAGGCAGAGACAGAAGAATCACTTGAACCTGGGAGGCAGACATTGCAGTGAGCCGAGATCGTGCCAACCTGGGCAGACTCTGTCTCAAAAAAAAAAAAAAGAGACAAGTTCTGTCTTGAGAAGAATTATAAATCCAAACCTAGATTTTAAAAATCAAACATATTTATTTATTAGAAAAAGTCAAATGATGACTTATCTCCCACAAACTTTATGAAAATTACTTAAGTAGAGGCCAGTGTCTGAAATTAAGAGGCAAATGGCAACAACAACAACAAAAAAAGTAAAAAGAATTCTGAAATAGTTACTGCTCAGAAAATCGAATTACAATGGTACTGTGAATTTCAGTACACAGTTACACAATTACCGCAGCTTTTTTACAGATTTGGGGGTAAAACATAAATACAGACAGCCTACAGTATGCCTGAGAAACAGGTGTGGAGCTTATTTACCATGAGATTCTAGATCTTGGGTACGGTGCAAAAATCTTAATTTTTTTTTAAAACAAGATCTTGCTGTGTTGCTCAGGCTTGCCTCAAACTCCTGGGCTCAAACTCCTGGGCAAACTCTCTTGCCTCAACCTCCTGAGTAGCTAGGACCACAGGTGTGTGTCATTGCACCCGGCTAGAACCTTACTTCTTCTTCTTATTATTATTATTATCATCATTTGCATTTTCTGTAGAGATGGGGTTTCACCATGTTGGCCAGACTGGTCTTCAACTCCTGTCCTCAAGTGATTGCCCACTTCACCCTCCCAAAGTGCTGAGATTACAGGCATGAGCCACCACACCCAGCCTAGAACCTTAATTTTTAACAAATGCTTCAGATGTTTCTGATCCAAGTTTCTCACCAGAATTTTGAGAAATATTGACCTTTAGCAACAAGAGATAGACAGATAATGCCTAGCTGGCTCAAGACTAAATTGGGATATTGAGATTCAAATATCCAAATGCCCTGCTGTCTACCGACTCCTCAGCCCTCATTATCCTCCATTAAAATGTTCTCTGACTAAAGGTCATTACCCTAAGAGAAATAAATCTGAAACAGAAAGTCAAATACTACATGTTCTTACTTCTAAGTAGCAGCTAAACAACGGGTACACATGGGCATACAGAGTAGAATAATGGACACTGGAGACTCCACAAGGTGGCAAGGTGGAGAGGGGATGAGGGTTGAAAAATTACTTATTGCGTACAATGTTCTCTATTTGGGCGATGGGTACACAAAAAGCCAGAGTTCACTACTATATAATATATGCAAAAGAAATCTGCACTTGTACCCCCTAAATCTATAAAAAAAAAGTTAATTAATTTTTTTAATAAAATAAAATGTTCTCTGAAAGTGAGAGAAGGGTCCTGCAGCAAGTGAAAGAAGCCAACGCTTAAGATGCATTTGCTTTATGAAGCTGGGCATGGTGACTCATGCCCTGTAATCCCAGCACTTTGGGAGGCCACGGCAGGTGGACTGCTTAAGCTCAGGTGTTCAAGACCAGCCTGGGAAATAGGGCGAAACCCAGTATCTACAAAAAAATACAAAAATTAGTCAGGCATGTGGCATGCACCTGTAGTCCCAGCTAGGCAGGAGGCTGAGGTGGGAGGATGGCTTGAGCCTGGGAGGGGGAAATTGCAGTGAGCCAAGATCGCACCACTGCTCTCTAGCCTGGGCAATAGAGCAAGACCCTGTCTCAAAAAAAAAAAAGATTCATTTGCTTTATGGAAAATCCAATTCTGCAAAGAAGTGAGCCACGAAAATATTTGGGTAAAGGACTTTCCAGGCCAAAAGAATGACGCTGAGGAGGGAGAAAGTTTGGTGTGAGAAGGAAAGAAAGACAGTGAGACTGAAGCAAAAGAGAGAAGAGCCATAAACCATGAGGTCAGAGCAAACCCAGAAGACAGACTTTATCAAGTCTTATGTGTCTTTGTGAGGATGTTGGGCTTTTATTGAGTGGAATGGGAACCATTGAGCAAAGAGATGTGATCAGACTTATATTACAATAACATCATTCTAGCTGCTGGATTGAGAACAGACTGAAAGGGGGTCAGGGGGGATGCAGGGACATCAGTTAAGAGGCTGTTACAATAACCCAGACAAGAGATGATGGCAACTTGGTCAAGCATCAGAGATCGTAAGAAGTGGTAAGATTTCCAACGTGTTCCAAAAGTGGAGCCTATGGGATTTGCTGATGGATTGGATGTGGGATGTGAAAGAGAGGAGTCAAGAATGATTTCAACTAAGGAGGATGGGGTTTCCTTGTGGGGTAATGAAAATATTCTAAAATGGATTGTGGTAATGGTTACATCACTGTGAATATACTAAAAACCAGTAAATGGTATACTTTAGGTGGATAAACTGTTCGATACATATAATACCTCAATAAAATTGTTTTTTTTTTTTTTTAAAAAAGAATGATTTCAAGATTTTTGGTCTGAGCAACAGGAAGAGTGAAGTCACCCCTCTAATGAAATAAGGAACACTTTGAGAAGAACCAGTTTAACGGAGCTCTGTTGGGGACACAGTAAGTTGATGCTAAATTTGAGATGCCTATTAAATATCTAAATAGAGAAACTCCTTAGGCAGTTGGATATTTGAATCTCAAATTCACAAGAATGGTCTGGGCTGGAGATATGTTTGTTTTAAAAGCCAAGGACAGTGGCTCCCACTTGTAATCCTAGCACTTTGGGAGACCAAGGTGGGAGGACTGCTTGACCTCAGGAGTTTGAGACCAGCCTGAGGAACATAGCAAGACCTCATCTCTACTTAAAACCTTGGTGGTATGTGCCTGTAGTCTCACAGTCTCAGTTACCTGGGAGGCTGAGGTGAGGATCACTGCAACCTAGGGCATAAAGGCTGCAGTGAGCTATGATCAAGCTGCTGTTCTCCAGCCTGGGTGACGGGGCAAGACCCTGTCTCAAAAATAAATAAATAAAAATGTTTTAATTGTAATAAATAAAAATTAAAAGGACTAGATGAGATCACCTAGAGAGTTAATGAAGGCAATAAAGAGAAGAGGTCCATCTGGGCGTGGTGGCTCACGCCTGTAATCCCAGCACTTTGGGAGCCTGAGGCAGGTGGATCATGAAGTCAGGAGTTCCAGACCAGTCTGACCAACATGGTGAAACCCTGTATCTACTAAAAATGCAAAAATTAGCCAGGCATGGTGGCGGATGCCTGTAATCCCAGCTACTCAGGAGGCTGAGGCAGAAGAATCGCTGGAACCCAGGAGGCGGAAGTTGCAGTGAGCCCAGATTATGCAACTGAACTCCAGCCTGGGCAACAGAGTGAGACTCTGTCTCAAAAAAAAAAAAAAAAAGAGAAAGAGAGAGAAGAGGCCCAAGGACTGGGCCCTGGGACACAGCAATGTTAATTACGAGGGAGATGTTTTGGTTGCTATAGCCTTGTAGTGATTTGAACTCAGATAATGTGATGCCTCCAGATTTGTTCTTTTTGCTTAGGATTGCTTTGGCTTTTCAGGCTCTTTTTTGATTCCATATGAATTTTAGGGTTGCTTTTTCTAATTCTGTGAAAAATGACATAGTACTGTTATAAAAGTAGAAACACAGACCAATGGAACAAAACAGAGAACCCAGAAATAAAGCCAAATGCCTGTAACCAACGGATCTTCAATAAAGCAGACAAAAACACACACTGGAGAAAGGACACCCTATCCAATATATGGTGCTGGGATAATTGGATAGCCGCATGCTGAAGAATGAAACTGATTCCGTATCTCTCCCCACATACAAAAATTAACTCAAAATAGATTACAGACGTACATGTAAGACCTGAAACCATTAAAATTCTAGAAGAAAACATAGGAAAACTTCTTCTGGACATTGGCCTAAGCAAATAATTTATGACTAAGACAACAAAAGCAAAAGCAAGAAAACCAAAAATAAATAAATGAGACTTAAACTAAAAAACTGTCTGCACAACAAAAGAAATAATTAACAAAGTAAATAACCTACAGAATGGGAGAAAATATTCACAAACTATACATCTGACAAAGGACTAATATCAAGAATCCACAAAGAACTGAAAAAAAAATCAAGAAAAAAACAATCCCATTGAAAAGCAGGCAAATGACATGAACAGACATTTTTCAAAAGAAGATGAACAAATGGCCAAGAGGTTGGGCGCAGTGGCTCTCACCTGTAATCCCAGCAATTTGGGAGGCCAAGGCAGGCAGATCTCTTGAGGTTAAAAGTTTGAGACCAGCCCAGCCAACATGGTGAAACCCCATTTCTACTAAAAACACAAAAATTAGCCAGCGTGCTCATGCACACTTGTCATCCCAGCTACCTGGGAGACTGAGGCGGGTGGATCGTTTGAACCCAAGAGGCAGAGGTTGCAGTGAGCCAAGATCGTGCCATGGCACTCTAGCCTTGGCGACAAAGCAAGACTCCATCTCAAAAACAACCAAACAAATAAATGGCCAAGAAACATATGAAAAAATGTACAGCATCACTACCCATCAGGGAAATGCAAATTAAAACCACAATGAGATACTACCTGACGTCAGTCAGAATGGTCATCAGTAAAAAATTCATGGCCAGGCAAGGTGGCTTACACCTGTAATCCCAGCACTTTCAGAGGCCAAGGCGGGTGTATCACTTGAGGTCAGGAATTCGAGACCAGCATGGCCAACATGGTGATACCCCGTCTCTATTAAAAATACAAAAATTAGCCAGGTGTGTGGTAAGCGCCTGTGGTCCCAGTTACTCAGGAGGCTGAGGCAGGAGAATCACTTGAACCCAGGAGGCAGAGGTTGTAGTGAGCTGAGATTGTGCCACCGCACTCCAGCCTGGGTGACAGAGCAAGACCCTGTCTCAATAAATAAATAAATAAATCCAAAAATGATAGATGTTGGTGTGAATGCATTGAAAAGCGAACATTTATACACTGTTGGTGGGAATGTAAATTAGTAAAACCTCTGTGGAAAATAGTGTGGAGATTTCTCAAAGAACTAAAAGTACATCTACCATTCAATCCAGCAATCCAACTACTGGGTGTCTACTCAAAGTACGAGAAGTCATTATATCAAAAAGACACCTAAACCCATACGTTTATTGCAGCATGATTCACAACTACATAGATATAGAATCAATCTAAGCATCCGTCAACCAATGTGTGGATAAGTATATACTACATTTATATCCCATGGAATACTACTCAGTCACAAGAAAAATGAAATAATATCTTTTGCAGCAACTTAAATGGAACTGGAGGCCATTATCCTAAGTGAAGTAACTCAGGAATGGAAAACTAAATACTGCATGTTTTCACTTTTAAGTGGGAGCTAAGCTATGGGTACACAGTGGTGTAATGGACATTGGAGACTTAGAAGCAGGGAGGGAGGTGAGAGATGAAAAATGACCTGCTGGGTACAATATACACTATTTAGGTGATGGGTACACTAAAAGCCCAGACTTCACCACTATGTAATACATTCATGTAAGCAAAAACCACTTGTACCCTAAAGCTATGGAAATTAAATAGTAATAATTTTAAAAGATGCAATTGATTGATAAGGTGTAAGATTGTCTTGAAAACTTTATTTGTTACAATAATTTCAGTCTTGTGTAAAGCTGCTAGAGCTAGTACACGGAATAAAGACTCTCTAGGAAGTGTTACCATACCAACAAATGCAATCAGATCTAAAAACAAAAAGAAAAAAGAATGAGGGAGATGAAGAGAGGTAGAGGAAAGGCCAGTGGAACAGAAGGAAAATCAGGATGGCATACTGACCTGAAAGCCAAGTACAGGAAGTGTTTTAAAGAAGGTAGAATCATCAACTGTCAAATGCTCCTGACAAGTCAAGTAAGGTGAGTACTAAGAATTGACCCTTGGATTTAGCAATGTGGAGGTCCCCAGAGAACTTAATAAGAGCCATTTTGATGATATGGTCAGAGTAAAAGCCTGACTGAAGTGGGATTAAGAGAGAATATGAGAAGAGAAATTGGAGGCAGCAGCAAAAGTGGCCAACTCTTTTATGACATTTGACTGTGAAAAGAAGGACAGAGATGGGGTAGTAGCTGGAAGTGTAGATGAAGTGAAGAGATGTTCTCCTAAGATGGGAGAACTAATGGCATGTGTGTATGTAGAAGAGAAATAGAAGCAATCAGAAGAAACATCCACAGGCTCTTATATTTACCCATCAGTCTGTACCTACCCATGTGCTCTGCCTCCTCTTCTGTTACTTTGGATGAACTTTTTCAGTTCCCAGCTGATACCCGCATTTCCACTTGCATAACAGATCCTGTCCTCTCTCCTCTACTCAAAAAATCAGCAATTCCTTCTCTCCCACTAAAGTTTCCTTGTCTCCCACTAAAATTTCTCTCTTTACCTACTATTTTGACATTGAAATAAAAAGTCAGGTCAATACTTGGATGGGGGATTGAAGGAGTGAGAAGAGAGGAGAAGATGTAAAATAACCATTTAGAAAAAGAGTAAAGGAAGTCAACTTGGAAAATATGCAGTGACTGCAGAGCAGCAGTAGAATCCACTGGAGGGTCACAATTACAAAGTTAAAGTGAAAACAGTCAGCGAGGTTGCATATATTTTGGTAACCACTCTCAGTTCTCTAATGCAGGAAGGAGTAAGTAGAGAATTGGATTTAATAATATTCTAACCTGGCCGGGCATGATGGCTCACACCTGTAATCCCAGCACTTTGGGAGGCTGAGGCAGGCGGATCACCTGAGGTCAGGAGTTCAACATGGTGAAACCCCCTCTCTACTAAAAATACAAAAATTAGTCAGGTGTAGCGGTGGATGCCTGTAGTCCCAGCTACTTGGGAGGCTGAGGCAGGAGAATTACTTGAACCCGGGAGACGGAGGTTGCAGTGAGCTGATATCACCCCACTACACTCCAGCCTGGGCAACAGAGTGAGTGAGACTCCATCAAAAAAAAAAAAAAAAGGAAAAGAAAGAAAGAAAAGAAAGAGTAACTGTAGCAGGGAATTGGAACAATGAGGGATTGGCTAGTAAGAAATAAAGAAAACTCTAAAGAATAAAAGAATAGCAAATATAAGTAGTAGCCATGTTCTTTGAGCTGGGATAGAATATCCAAGGAAAGGGCTCCCCAGGCCCAGGACCCAGATCTTGGAGGGCACAGGTGTGACTCACTAGGCAGCAGAGAAGTCGCTATGGTTCTGTGCTGGCAGAACTTGCTGGAAATCTGCCCTTTGGAATTTACCAGAAATCTGTCCTCTGAGATGTCAGGGAAAGCAGGTCATGGAGAGGTGTTGCACCAGAGACACTTTACTACAAAGCAATTCAAGGGAGAAGGTGATGCCAAGGGAAGCTGCTGGTCAATAGGTGCTACTGACTACCCTGCCAGGCAGGACATGGTGCTGGAGAATCCACCTGTGTGCTACAGGAGCTGCCAAGCAAGCACACCAAAACCAGGAAGCAAAACTCTTTGTTCTTGCAATGTCTCCCCGGAGCCCTCTACTGACATAGCTTCACACTGCGCGAGCTGATAAAGAAGAAAACATTTAATGGGCCCACATGTATTTTCACAAAGCAGGCAAAAAAGGGTGAATTTAGAGCTCAGAGGCAATTAATTGATAATTGATACAACATTTTTTAAGTAATTAAAAGCAAAAACAATCACCACTGGTCTATAGAATTAAAGTCCAAAATCCTGTGCACACCTGCACTTATCTTTCGGATGTTTGCATAATTCATGCTATTTGTTTTTACTGTTACCTTTGTTTGAAATGTCCTCACATCCTTCTTCACCTTTCAATTAACAAAACCACTGCAAGTATCCCAACATTATCGTCCTTCTAAGTCAAGGTGAAAGAGAACCTTCTCTGTGAAGTTTTCCCTGGTGTTCCCATAATTTTTGTTTACACACCTTTCTAATGGTAGAACAGAGGCAGCTGAATCACATGTCCAGAATAGTCCAGGAAATTAAGTTTTTCGTCCTGAATATACAACTTTAGGAAAACTGCACATGAGAAAATAAGGAAACACCAGTCCAGTCTGCTAGGTCAGTGGAATCAATTCAGGTCATCAATGTGGTGACTGGTACTGCAGCCAGATTCACATCATCCCCAGGGTGGGAAATATTGTTTATATCTTAATATCTTCCTAGCGTTACCCATGTAGCAATCAATGAACACTGGCTGAATCGAAAGTCTAGTGGACTACCTTTTTCTGGAGTCAAACTTTAAATTTTAAGAAATTTATCTAATCATGAAATTTCACATATTAGTCATGATAGAAAACATCTCATCTAGTCAAAAGATGTATCTTTAGGCTGGGTGCAGTGGCTCACGCCTGTAATCCCAGCACTTTCGGAGGCCAAGGCAGGCAGATCACTTGAGGCCAGGAGTTCTAGACCAGCCTGGCCAACATTGCGAAACTCCATCTCTACTAAAAATATAAAAACTAGCCGGGCATGGTGGCGTGTGCCTGTAGTCCCAGCTACTTGGGAGGCTGACGTACAAGAATCTTTTGAACCTGAGAGGTGGACGTTCCAGTGAGCCAAGATTGCACCACTGCACTCCAACTTGGGCGACAGGGCAAGACTCTGTCTTAAATAAATAAATAAATATTTTAAAAGATGGATCTTTAAAAACGCAGTTAATTGCAATCCATAGAAGCTTCAAATCTCTTTTTAGTTGGGATATGAGCTCTTCCTTCATTCTTTCTAAATATATTACAAATCTGCTGACAAATAGAAAAATAATATCTAGTTTTAGCTTTTTCTGTTAATATATAAAGCCCATCTTCCTATGGCGGTACCATTGAATAGGCTACATCACCCCTCACCATGCCCCACCACACCCAACACCCCCCATCTCCTCAACACACCCCCTAACCAGGGAAGCAGAAGGATAACAGTGTCCTCATTGTAGTAAATTGATTTTAACACCTTTAATCAGAGGCATTCAAAAACCTACCCATTTGTAGTCTCAGTTCATCCTCATTTCAACTGTGTGATATAAGAGAGGTAATATTCTCCCCTTTTAAAAATATGAAACTAGAAACACACAGATCTTAAGAAGCATGTGTCCATCTCATACCTGAGACCACTGTCTTGCAAAGGTCCTATTGTAGTCTATTGGCATAAAACTACATTTAGAACCTAGCACTACTCTTGAGTTCAAATATTTGTATTAGTTACAAATAACTGTTGTGATTGGAAAACATATCCAAAACAAGAATTGATTTTAATAATTGAAACAAATCCAAAACAAATATTGATTCTAATAAGTGAAACAAATCTATCATTTGCTTTGAAATTCTCTTTATTAAAAATATGTAGGGGCTCACATCTGTAATCCCAGCACTCTAGGAGGCTGAGGCGGGCAGATCGCTTGAGCTCAAGAGTTCAAGACTAGCCTGGGCAACATGGTGAAACCCGTCTCTACAAAAATACAAAAATTAGCCAGGTGTGGTGGTATACACCTGTACTCCCAGCTACTTGGGAGGCTGAGGTGGAAAAATGGCCTGAGCCCAGGAGGCGGAATTTGCAGTGAGCTGAGATCATGCCACTGCATTTTAGCCTAGGTGACAGGGTCAGACCCTGCATCAAATAAATAAATAAATATGAACTTAAATAAATTTTAAAATGTAGGAGATACAAGGGCACAAATCCAATATATATATAAACAGAACCATTTGAATGAGCTACTGGCGGGAACTGGTTTAAATTGTTCCCTACATTGTATTTATTCTATTGTTAGATCAATATGATTCTATTCAATGTGTTCTATTGTTAGGTCACCTAATCTGGATGTTAACTGGCTGACCGCAAGCGGAGAGTTAAGGGAGTGGGAAAGCATGTCCACTTCAAGCAAACAAGTAATGATTGGATTTATAAAATAAAGTTAGAGAGTGATGATTCATTTTTTTTTTTTTTTTTTTTTGAGAAGGAGTCTCGCTCTGTCGCCCAGGCTGGAGTGCAGTGGCCAGATCTCAGCTCACTGCAAGCTCCGCCTCCCGGGTTCACGCCATTCTCCTACCTCAGCCTCCTGAGTAGCTGGGACTACAGGCGACCGCCACCTCGCCCGGCTAATTTTTTGTATTTTTTAGTAGAGATGGGGTTTCACCGTGTTAGCCAGAGTGGTCTCGATCTCCTGAACTCGTGATCCACCCGCCTCGGCCTCCCAAAGTGCTGGGATTACAGGCCTGAGCCACCGCGCCCAGCCGATGATTCATATTTTAAAGGATTTTCTAGGGTTTCCTTTACATGAGTTTCCATAATGAATTTAAAGCATGATTCTATGTACAAAAATTATATTTCAATCTTTCCTATCAAGAAGCCATCTAATTTTAATTAAAAAGATAGAAAATGAATTTAATTAAGACTAAGTTGTAACAGGTTCCATGAAAAGATAGCAATATTGTAGAAGAAAAGTAAAATTACAATCTATTAGTGGAGATAAAACTAACATATTATAAATATGCAAACATGTCAGAAAGAGTCAAGCATAAAGCGTATGTTTAATGCTAAACAACCCCGAAGTAGGAGAATCAAAGGAACAACTTCAAAACTTTTGCAACAATCATAGGTAAAATGATAATTGTTCACATGCCAAGTGAATGGGGAAAGGATGTCAATTCTGACAAGCTCAACACCACCAACTAATTTCTTCACTTCAGTTGCCCCCACTTCCCTTAACCTTTAGTCACATTTAGTTTTTTCTGCAGTTTCCACATCTACTGTGCAAAAATTAGATTCCAAAAGAAAGCTACAAAAAAAGGACATATTGGAAGCTTTAAGAATAAGACTAAGCACTAGGGAGCAGAAAGCTTCAAAATTTAATGATTTGGCCAGGCATGGTGGCTCAGGCCTGTATCCCAGCACTTTGGGAGGCTGAGGTGAGAAGATTGCTTGAGCACAGTAGTTCAATACCAGTCTGGACAATATAGTAAGACCTCATCTCTGCAAAAAATTTAAAAAGTAGCCAGGCATGGTGGTGCACACCTGTAGTCCCTACTTGGTAGGCTGAGGTAGGAACATCGTTTGAGCCCAGGAGGTCAAGGCTGCAGTAAGCTATGATCATGCCACTGCACCACAGCCTGGGTAACACAGTGAGACCCTGTCTAAAAAAAAAACAAAAACAAAAACAAAAAAAACAGTGATTTGTATACCTTTATCTTTGTCATAGGATATTATAAGTATACAAAGATATGAAAATTTTAGGCAACCTTTAAATTTTTCTTTTTCTTTTTCTTTTTTTTTTTTTTTTTTTTGAGACGGAGTCTCGCTCTGCCGCCCAGGCTGGAGTGCAGTGGCCAGATCTCAGCTCACTGCAAGCTCCGCCTCCCGGGTTCACGCCATTCTCCTGCCTCAGCCTCCTGAGCAGCTGGGACTACAGGCGCCTGCCACGTCGCCCGGCTAGTTTTTTGTATTTTTAGTAGAGACGGGGTTTCACCATGTTAGCCAGGATGGTCTCGATCTCCTGACCTCGTGATCCGCCCGTCTCGGCCTCCCAAAGTGCTGGGATTACAGGCTTGAGCCACCGCGCCCGGCCTAAATTTTTCTATTCTGAAAAAATTACAAGATAGTACAAGGAAGACTCTGGTATACTCTTCAACCAAATCCATCAATTAATAACACTTGTTGTATTTGCTATATTAATCTCATTATCTATTTACTTGAACCATTTGAAAGTAATTTGAGGCATCATTTCCCTCTACCCCTAAATAGAGAAATATCTCTGAGATATTGAGAGACCACACAGACCACCACAATAAAGTAGTGCAATAAACCCAGTGACACAAAAGTTTTGGTTCCCAGTGCATATAAAAGTTATGTCTATATAAAACTGTAGTCTGTTGAGTGTGCAATAGCATTATGTCTAAAAAAAGATATACCTTAATTTTAAAATACTTTATTGCTAAAAAATGCTAATCATCTGAGCCTTTGGCGAGTCATAATCTTTTTGCTGGTAGAGGGTCTTACCGCAGTTTAACAGTTGCTGCTCGAACAGGATGGCAGTTACTGAAGGTTAGGGTGGCTGCGGCAATTTTCTAAAATAAGATAGCAATGAGGTTTGACACACCGATCGACTCTTTCACAAAGATTTTTCCATGGCATATGGTGCTGTTTGATAACATCTTGCCACAGGAGAACTTTTTTTCAAAACTGGAGTCAATCTTCTCAAACTCTACCATTGCTTTATCAACTAAGTTTATGTAATATTCTAAATCCTTTGTTGTCTTTTAATAATGATCACAGCATCTTCACTAGGAGCAGATTCCACCTCAAGAAGTCAATTGTTTTCCTCATTCATAAGAAGCAACTCCTCATCTATTCAATCCATTCAAGTTTGGCTTTTTTTCTCTTCTTTTTTTCTTTTTTGAGCTGGAATCTCGCTTTGTTGCCCAGGCTGAAGTGCAATGGCACGATCTCAGCTCACTGCAACCTCTGCCTCCCGGGTTCCAACAATTCTCCTGCCTCAGCCTCCTGAGTAGCTGGGATTACAGACGCATGCCACCACGCCCAGCTAATTTTTGTATTTTTAGTAGAGACGAGATTTTGCCACATTGGCCAGGTTGGTCTCGAACTCCTGACCTCAGGTGATCCACCCACCTCAGCCTCCCAAAGTGCTGGGATTACAGGCATGAGCCACCGCACCCAGCCTCTATTCAAGTTTTATCATGAGATTGCAGCAACAATTTAGTCACATTTTCAGGCTTCACTTCTAATTTCAGTTCTCTCGCTATTTCCACCATAGCTGCAGGAGAGGAAGAGAGATGGGGAAACAGCAACCAGTCAGAATACCTACATGTATTGATTACATTTGCCATCTTATATGGGCATGATTGGTGGCACCCCAAAACAATTACAATAGTAAAATAAAGATTACTTATCTGCCGGGCATGGTGGCTCACTCTTGCAATCTCAACACTTTGGGAGGCCAAAGCAAGGAGACTGATTGAGCACAGAAGTTCAAGACCAGCCTGGGCAATATGGCAAAATCCTGTTTCTACAAAAAAATACAAAAATTAGCCAGGTATGGTGGCACACACCTGTAGTCCCAGCTACTCAGGAGGCCAGGGTTGGGGGATTGCTTGAACCCAGGCGGTGGAGGCTGTAGTGAGCCATCATCCTGTCATTGCACTCCAGTCTGGGTGACACAGTGAGATGCTGCCTCAACAAACAAAAATTACTGATCACAGCTCACCATAACAGATATAACAATAATAAAAAAGTTTGAAATATCATAGGAATTATCAAAATGTGACAGAAAGAAACAAGGTGAATACATGCTGTTGGAAAAATGGCACCAAGAGACTTGCTCAAGGATTGATACAAATCTTCAATTCATTTTTAAAAACGCAATATCTGAGAAGCACAAGAAAGCAAAGTGTAATAATACAAAGCATGCAGACAGGTGCCGTGGCTCACGCCTGTAATCCCAGCACTTTGGGAAGCCGAGGTGGGTGGATCACGAGGTCAGGAGTTCGAGACCAGCCTGGCTAAGATGGTGAAACCCCGCCTCTACTAAAAATACAAAAATTAGCTACCCGGGAGGCTGAGGCAGGAGAATCGCTTGAACACAGGAGGCAGAGTTCGCACTGAGCCGCATTGCACCACTGCACTCTAGCCTGGGTGACAGAGCAAGACTCCATCTCAAAAAATAAATAAATAAATAAAGGAAAATAATACAAAGCATGCTTATCCTTCAACGTGTATTTCCTAAAGACGTTGTCTTATATGACCATAATACAATTATCCAAATTGAAAACTTTAATATGATTACAATATCATCTAATATACTGTCCATTTTTAAATTTTGCCAGTTGTTACAATAATGTTCTTCAGTTATTTCTCCCTTAATCCAGGATCCCATCCAGGACCACTCATAGATTTAGTTGCCATATCTCTTTAGTCTCCTTTAATCTGCCACAAACCCTTAGTCTTTGTCTTTCGTAACGTTAATACTTTTGAATAATTTATGGGCCAGTCATCTAGCGATGTCTACAAACGCAACTCAAGTGGTTTTTTTTCATGAATACTACATTATGCTGTGTCCTTGTCAGGGTATCATATTAATAGGCATATGATATTGGCTTCTCCTATAACTGTGATGTTAATCTTGATGCTTTGGTTATGATGGTGTACACCAAATTTCTCTATTGTAAACTTTCTTTTTTTTTTTTTGAGACAGAGTCTTGCTCTGTTGCCCAGGCTGGAGGGCAGTGGTGGGCTGACAGTTCACTGCAGCCTCGAACTCCTGTGACTCAAGCAATCGTCCCATCTCAGCCTCCCGAATAGCTGGGACCACAGGTGCTGCCACTACATTTGGCGAATTTTTTGTATTTTTTATAGAGATGGGGTTTCTTCATGTTGCCCAGGCTGGTCTCCAACTCCTGAGTTAAAGTGATTCTCCTGCTTCAGCCTTACAAAGTGCTGGATTACAGGCATGAGTCACACGCCTGGCCTTGTAAACTATTTCTTTTAATCTTTGTAAGTAATATATAATTTATGGGGAGTTATTTTGAGACAATGTAAATATCTTGTTCCTCATCACATGTTTACCTCCTAGTTTTAGTACCTTTTGATGATTCTTGCCTAAATCAGTTATTAGAATATAGTTCATATATGATAAAATTCATTAAAGCATATAGTAATTCAGTGGTTTTTGCATATTCATACGGATATGTAATCATCACCACTAATTCCAGAGCATTTTTATCACCCCAAAAATGAAACCCTTCACCTGTTAGCAGTCATTTCCCCACTTCCCCCAGCCTCTGGAGACCACTAATCTACTTTTTATCTCTATGGATTTGCCTATTTCAGACATTCTATATACATGCAATCATACACTATGTGGTCCTTTGTGTCTAATTTCTTTCACTTAATATGTTCTCACGGTTCATCCATGTTGTAGTTCTTATTGATATTTTACACCTTTTTATTTGCCTAAATCAATCATTTCTACGATTCCTGAAAAAATGGTGGTAGTCTAACTACACTCTTTCCGTCTACACTTATTAGGCAACATCTTTATTATCCTTTGTCAGGAAGCCCTTTAAGAAAACTGCACAGTGAAGTTCATTTTAATAGATAGGGTTTCCTTGCTCTCAAGTAGTTACTAATCTTAGACAAAAGGGTCTAGGATGACCACCTTTCTTGGGGTTTACATGATCTTCCCTGACTTCCACTTGAAAGGTACCCTGTGAGTCCTCTCCGCCTGTTATCCCACAAGCTCCTCCCCACTCCTCCAGGTACCCCTTCCCCAGCGGCTGCAGGAGGAGGAAGTGACGCACCGGAAGTGTCCCTGTTCCCCTTGCAGTGGGGGTAAGGAATCAAACCCCCAAAATGGCGGCGGCGGCGGAGGACCGGATGGCAGAGGAAGGAGGCGGCAGCCACGGCGACGGCGGCTCCTCTTTGGCCTCCGGCTCTACCCAGCGACAGCCCCCACCGCCCCCGCCACAGCACGCACAACCGGGGTCCCAGGCGCTGCCAGCCCCGGCGCTGGCTCCGGACCAGCTGCCTCAAAACAACACGCTTGTGGCGCTGCCCATCGTAGCCATCGAGAACATCCTCAGCTTTATGTCCTACGACGAAATTAGCCAGCTCCGCCTGGTGAGGCCCCCGCACAACTCCTGCCTCCCTCTCCCCGCAGCCCAGGTCTGGGAGGGGAGGAGAAGAGAGCGCGTTCCCCGGGGAGGGATCCCCCCGCGAGCCCCAGCCGGCTATAGATCCGGGAGGGCGCCGCTCCGGTTCCGAACTCTCCCTTGGCGTCAGTCAGCAGGAGTGGGCTGGTTTCCAGTTGCGTCCTAGCTGCGGAGCTGGGGTTATTTCTTGAGGGAACTTCGCCCTGGGGGCTCCTTGCCCCCCGCCCGGAAGCGGGCCTTCTACGGGAGGGGTAGCGGAATTGGTCTTTCCACCTTCCGCCTGGCCTGAGAGTGGACCCGGAGAGGTCATGTCGCCTGCCTTTTGTATGCCGCTTCCAGCCCCCGGCCTGGGTTGGGGGAGAAAACTCAGAAGTAGGCAGATGACCCCAGCCAGGCTTCGTTTATCTTGCAAGAATAACGTATTGTTCCCCACCCCAACCACCCAAGTTTCCTTGTTCGAGAAGATTGAGTAGAGTAGGGTGGCTCAGCTGCCCCAAACCGGGTAGCGGTTCCGAAGAATTCAAACGTGTTTACTTAGCGTTAGCCCCAGCGCCTTAGTTGACCACTAAAGTAGAGCCTTGGGAAATGACCATTCCTGCTTTGCCTCATCCTAACGCTTCCCACCGTAGTGAAGCAACTTACCCCTTGACGGATTTTTTCTCTTTTGCAATTTATTTTTAACTAGTGATTTACGCCCACCCACCTGCTTTAGGAGAGGTTTCTTTATACCTTAAAATCACAATAGTTCAGTCCATGATTTTTAAAAATAATGAATTTGCCATTGGGCTTTTACTTCACTCCAGAGGTTTGACTGAAGGTGTGGTGAATGTTAGTTCAGTTAGATATTTTGCTGCCTTTCAGTGAATGTATCTTTAAGTGGTAAATAAATTGAAGGAGGTGGACATTTTGAAATGATTGCAAACCGATTCTATGGAGAAGCTAAATCTGTGCTGGGAATTGTTTTTAAGAGGACAAAGGCATATCTCTGAATGTGCTGTGTATAACATTTTCTTATTACTCAATATGCTATATTGTAGGCTTACTCCTTCAGTTTCAAGTGGATTATAATTGCATTTTTAAAAGAAATCATAACTTATTTGTAAAAGAGAGCTTATAAATATTAATTCAAACTGATGACCAATTTTTTTTCTAGTCAACACAGCAGTTCAACCATGCCAGTCTGCAGGATGGAAAATTTCTTCAGCTGAAAATAGATATTTCACAATTGATTGCCTCTGAATTTCCAGAACATTTTCATCCTAGAACTTCATTTAGAATCTTAAATATTCCTTCAGATTTTTACAAATGATGGCGTTTAATCAAAATTCGCGCTGTACATTCATGGTGTTGGGGAAATTGGGCATATAACATTTGTTTGAATTGAACCATTCAACTAGACAATGGCTTGGTAAAGCTTGGAATATTCACAGTTCTGTTTTGTAAGTGTTGAGAAAAACGGAGTTTTGTTTGTTTGTTGATCATATTACTATTTTTAAAAAATGTAAAGTTGTAGGGGGAGCAGGGAAACCAGTCTGTCCTAACCAGAGTTAAAACATCCCACAACTTATGAATAAATGACATCTCTGTCAGGTGAGATATTCAGCTGCATTCTTAATTTTTAAGCAGTTCTCTGGCCTTTTAAGGTTATAAATTTATAATTTCAAACTCAGATTTTTCATAAGGAGTCCCTTCAGTACCATTGTCCACCCCCAGGAAAAGATTCTGCCCCATTCTACATCTGCAAATATGATTTTTCAGTGATGGGGAACTGTTTTTCTTTACTTAAGACTAATGGATAATTCTTGAATAGATTAAATGGATAATCTTTTGTGGGGATTTGGAAGTGTCTTTGCTTGGAAGGTACAATTCAGGTAACGTTATAAAAGAAAGATGTTCTTTCTTGCCACTAGGTGTCAGCATTAATTTAATTATGATCTTTTCTGAACTTGCCCGTCAAGAGAGTGCCTAAGTGTACTGTACATGCCTTCTTAAGTAGCCATTTATACCTAAAGAATCGTTTGCAAAAAATCAAGGGACTTTAGTATATGCTGCTATCTGACATATAAGTTACATAGTTCTCTTCATTGTAAGTTTATTTTTTAGTGGAATTAAGGCTGGATATGCTTTGAAGGGGGTAATATTAAGAACAGAATTAGTTTTCATTAAGCTAAATGTCAGCTATTAGGTAGCTAGTGAGCTAGTTTATATATTGTTCAGGGACTTTTTTCTTCCTTCTCAGTTTACTTGTCTTATTGGGACCTCAGTTACAACTATGCTTAGCACCTAATGTAGACAACAGGTACACAATCCATGTACTTATTACTCTGCATTTTCTTTAAAAGTTTTGCTCTAGGCTGAAATTGCTACAATAACATTTTTCGATTATTTGTACTGTTTAGTTGATAATAATCTTTGTTTCCTCTTACCATGAATAACTGATTTCCAAGGGACTGTGTGAATGCCTTTTTAAATTGGATTTTTGGCTGGGCATGGTGGCTCACACCTGTAATGCCAGCACTTTGGGAGGCTGAGGTGGGCGGATCACCTGAGGTCAGGAGTTCAAGACCAGCTGGCCAACGTGGTGAAACCCCATCTTTATAAAAATACAAAAATTAGCCAGGCGTGATGGTGGGTACCTGTAATCCCAGCTGCTCGGGAGACTGATGTGGGAGAATCGCTTGAACCCGGGAGGCGGGGGTTGCAGTGAGCCGAGATCGCCATCTCAAAAAAAATAAAAATAAATTGGATTTTTATTTTATTTTTTTTTTTTGTGACAGAGTCTTGCTCTGTCACCCAGGCTGGAGTGCAGTGGTGCCATCTCGGCTCACTGCAACCTCCACCTTCCAGGATGAAGTGATTCTCCTGCCTCAGCCTCCTGAGTAGCTGGAACTACAGGCGCACGCCACCATGCCCTGCTAATTTTTGTATTTTGTAGAGATGGGGTTTCACCATGTTGCCCAAGCTGGTCTTGAACTCCTGAGTTCAGGCAATCCACCCACCTAGGCCTGGATTTTTTTTATTTCATTTTATTTTATTTTTTGGCCATTGACTATTGATCAAAAGATGTATCATGAGTCTGGTGGTTTCACAGAAATTACTCCTTAAATATTTGACTCCTCCAGTGTAAAATTATTTGGCTAAACACAACCTTTGAAATGACAAAACATGTACTTTGAGTTGTTTTTCCAGTAAAACAGACAAATTTGTGCTGATGCAGCATTAGTATGTCACCCAGGCCCCCTTGGCAGGTGGGTGAGAGACTTTGAAACAAATGGCAAAGGTTAAGAAGTGAGAGCCTGGCCGAGTGCGGTGGCTCACACCAGTAATCCCAGCACTTTGGGAGGCCAAAGTGGGCGGATCACTTGAGGTCAGGAATTCGATACCAGCCTGGCCAACATGGTGAAACCCCCATCTCTACCAAAAATATAAAAAATTGGCCAGGTGTGGTGGCACACTCCTGTAATCCCAGCTACTCGGGAGGCTGAGGCAGGAGAATCACTTGAACCCGGGAGGCGGAGGCTGCAGTGAACTGAGATGGTGCCACTGCACTCCAGCCTGGGTGACAGAGTGAAATTCTGTTTCAAAAAAAGAAAAAAGAAGTGAGATCCTACCTTCGGGAGCAGATCAGAGCTAACTTTGAACCTATGTAACTTTGGCTCATGAGCATTATATTCTCACCTGCTGAAAAACAAGTATAGGGAGCTTTTTAAATTATTTATTTATTTTTAATTTTTGAGACAGGATCTCCCTCTGTCGCCCAGGCTGGAATGCAGCGGCGCGATCACAGCTCACTGAAGCCTTGATTTTGTGTATTTTTTGTGGAGATGAGGTTTCTCCATGTTGCCCAGGCTGGTCTTAAGTTTAAACTCCTGTGCTCAAGTGGTCCGCCCACCTCAGCCTTCCAAAATGCTGGGATTACAGATGTGAGCCCCTGCACAGTTTAAAAAGGGGAAAAATTTTTTTCTATTTATTTAAAGTACAATATAAAAAGGGAAAAAAATTATCCTGTTTCAAACACTGCATTATATAATTTTACCTGCCCTACAGGAGGCTTTTAAAAGATGTTTTAGAGAGATACTATCAATTTTTTTCCTCTGCGGTTCAACTGGAGCTCTTATTTTAATTGAAATCCTCTTAGTGTTTCAGAACTTGAATTTGACTAAAGGTTAAGTTGAGAATTCTTGCTTATTTTCTGGAATGAATTTTCCAGTCAGCGACAAAATACATAAATGCGTGCTTTTGTCTCAAGATATTTCTCTGGAGCACTTTAGCTAATTAAATCTGTTACCTATTTATAGTTCCTTTCGCATCTTTTCTTCAAATATGTTAGAAAATTTTAGTTATAGAGTGGGTTGGTTGGTAGGAAATATGAAGGAAAATGAAGAACCATTACTTCTTTTTTTGTTTTTGTTTTTAAGTAGGCAAGCTGTCTTCATTGTGTCTCTCACTCTGCGCAAGAATTCTGTTTTTTTGGGCTGAAGACACCTTTACACTTTTAAAAGTTATTGAAGACCCAGAGAACTTACCTTGGAAAATTCTAGAAAACACAAGAATACACAGAACATATTCCATTAGCTGTCAGAACAATAATGTCAGCACATGTCATATTGCTTCTGGAAAATTCCACAGGATACTTGTGAGAGAATGAGTGGAAAAGGCAAATAACTTCTTGGTACTCTGAGAATCTGAGAATAGTTTGGTCTTGCAAACCTCCTGAAATGGTCTCCGGGACCCTGGGGATCTCCCACTGCCCAGACCACACTTGGACCACTGCTCTGTATTGCTATATTCCAGAGAATACACTCTATTGCTGATTTTTTGTTTTTTTTCTTCTGCTGTCTCTTCAGGCTGTTGATTTTATTAATGAGTGCATAAGTACAGGTAAGAAATTATAATCTCTTGGGGGCAGTTCATTCTTCCTGTTCTCACAAAGTAAAGAGGTTCAGTCAGTAACTCTGTCCACTGGATCGTCATCAAGAAAAAATATACGTACCTTCCTTGAGCACACTTACACAGCACCAGGATAACAAATGCAAAGATGGTAAATATGAGTGTTGAGGTTAATTAGGACTTAATCAGGAAAGACCTCCTCAAGATAATAAGTTTTTATCCAGTTAATAAAGGTAGAAGAAGAGCATTCCCAGCAGAAAAAAACGATGTGTAAAGTAATGAAGTGATTGGAGAAGAATGACTTAGAGGGATTCAGATAAGCTTGAATTTGGATATGTGAAATTGTAAATGTTCTAGATTAGTGGTCAGCCGTCCTCCTATCCCCCGAGCTTTTTTATTTCACAGACCAGTCAGATTTAAGAAACTGTTTTTGAGAACCTCCAGGGTTGACAGCTTTTGGTGGGTGGAGCAAATAAGGGCATTTTAAAAAACAAAACAATTTCCATCTCTTATCATCATTTCTTAAAAGACACCAGATATATCTGCATACCTTGATAAACTGAGTAGTATGGATTCTTACAAGATTGAAGAAGATACTATGTTAACAGGATGAGCTGTGCATATAAATCCAACTTCATAATTTTTGAGATTGGGAGCAAAAGATAACCTTTAATAGAGATTATCCTTAAACACCTATTTCTAGTGGCCGGGCGCGGTGGCTCAAGCCTGTAATCCCAGCACTTTGGGAGGCCGAGACGGGCGGATCACGAGGTCAGGAGATCGAGACCATCCTGGCTAACACGGTGAAACCCCGTCTCTACTAAAATATACAAAAAATTAGCCGGGCGAGATGGCGGGCGCCTGTAGTCCCAGCTACTCGGGAGGCTGAGGCGAGAGAATGGCGTAAACCCGGGAGGCGGAGCTTGCAGTGAGCTGAGATCCGGCCACTGCACTCCAGCCTGGGCGACAGAGCGAGACTCCGTCTCAAAAAAAAAAACACCTATTTCTAGTATCTTGTACTTAAGATTGATTGAAACAAACATCAAGCTCTTCAGTTTCCTGAATATCTTGGGCCTCTTCAAACACATGCTTTTTCCTATTTTCCCTCTCCTAGAAAATGTTTGTACCTTTGGCATATACCTCTTTCTGTAATTCTTCTCTGAAGTTTATGTAGGTAATATTTCTAAGTTTCCATTGCATCATTTTTGCACTTACTACATTGGAATTATCATTGTGTAAGATGAACAGAGAAACTAAATATTTATTTCTTTATTCTCTCTTCATCTTACACAATGATGAATACATTTTAAAACTGAGTTCCAGCTGGGCACAGTGGTTCATGCCTGTAATCCTAACACTTTAGGAGACCCAGGTGGGTGGATCACTTGAGCCCAGGAGGCTGAGGTGGGAGGATTGCCTGAGCCCCAGGGAGGTGGAAGCCTCAGTGAGCCGTGATCGTGCCACTGCATTCCAGCCTGGGCAACAGAGGGAGAGCCTGTCTTAAAAAAAAAAAAAAAAAAAAGGGGGGGGGGGCTTCCATTACAGTATTTCCTTAATTCTAAGATATAAGAGTTTCATATTTAACTTTTTTGAAATCAATGCATCTTGATCAATTTGTATGTATATTATCGTGGTGGTACCTTTTTTTTCCCCAGAAAAGTTGTTATTAAGTTATTAAGTTGGTAACATGTCTCTAAGTCTCTACAGCGTCTTAAAATTGAAGGAGTTGAGCATATCGTATTTCAAGGCATCCAAGAAAAAAATGCCACCAATTGTAATTCTAAGACATTATGTATCGTAGGTCTATTCCACTGTCAGATGTTTAAAAATGTGCATCTTAGAAACAGTTAAAACTTAAAGAAATAATTTTTTTTTTTTTTTTTTTTTTTTGAGACGGAGTCTCGCTCTGTCGCCCAGGCTGGAGTGCAGTGGCGCGATCTCGGCTCACTGCAAGCTCCGCCTCCCGGGTTTACGCCATTCTCCTGCCTCAGCCTCCCGAGTAGCTGGGACTACAGGCGCCCGCCATCTCGCCTGGCTAGTTTTTTGTATTTTTTAGTAGAGACGGGGTTTCACCGTGTAGCCCAGGATGGTCTCGATCTCCTGACCTCGTGATCCACCCGTCTCGGCCTCCCAAAGTGCTGGGATTACAGGCTTGAGCCACCGCGCCCGGCCAAGAAATAAAAAATTTTTAAAAAATAGTCAGTTAAGACAAGGCTGGGCATGGTGGCTCATGCCTGTAATCCCAGCACTTTGGGAGGCTGAGACGAGTAGATCACCTGAGCTCAGGAGTTCGACACCAGCCTGACCAACATGGTGAAACCCCGTCTCTACTAAAAACACAAAAAATTACCCGGGAGTGGTGGCGGGCGCCTATAATGCCAACTACTTGGGAGGCTGAGGCAGGAGAATCACTTGAACCCGGGAGGCGAAGGTTGCAGTGAGTGGAGATCACTGCATTCCAGCCTGGGCAATGAGAGTGAAACTCCATCTCAAACAAAAAAGACTTGATATTAAAGATTAAACAGGAAAATCACGTTTCACAAATGTATAGCCTGTGTGTCTTGCATTATTAAGAAGGACCATGGTAGCACAACAATTCTAAAAACAAAGAAAATTTTTCATTACTGACCACAACCAAGAAAACTACATTTATTCTCTTATAGTAGAACAGCAAGTAACAGGAGCCCAAACTATATATCTTTGTTCTTCAGTGATTTATTCTGTTCATTCCCTTTTGTCTTTATGGTATATACTTTTTTAATCTTTCAATGCCCTGATAGTTTTTAACATAGTCATCATCTTTAGGCTCCATATATTAGGCTTCAGGATTTTATGTTACTGTCTTGGGTAAATTGCCAAATTGCTAGGATTTTTGTTTGGTTGTAGTCACTGAGGAAATAAAATTTCTTCCCTTTAGCTTTGGGAAATTATTAAAATATGCCTAAATTTAGAGCTACACTTTAAATGAGATAATTTGAGTTATAAGTTAGCATACATTATCAGCAGCTATCATTAAATTGCTTGCCCTGGGGCAATTTAGTATATTTCTTTTTTCCAGATGTGACTTCTTTCTGAACCCTAAACAAAAGATGTGTGATCTCTTTTGGTTTTTTGTTTTATTTTTGAGATGGAGTCTCGCTCTGTCACCCAGGCTGGAGTGCAGTGGCGCGATCTCGGCTCACTGCAACCTTCACCTCTCAGGTTCAAGCGACCCTCCTGCCTCAGCCTCCCGAGTAGCTAGGATTACAGGCGCCTGCCACCATGCCCGGCTAATTTTTGTATTTTTAGTAGAGATGAGATTTCACCGCTTTGACCAGGCTGGTCTCGAACTCCTGACCTCAGCTGATGCGCCTTGCCGAAAGATATATGATCTTTTGTGTTTTTGTGCTATTGGTTAGTCAGTGCTCCTTGAACATTTGAACATACAGGAAAACTACCACATTAAATACTGTTCTTTCCTTACAATATTGCCTAATGTTTAAAATAATTTTTCTTTTTTTTTTCTTTTGGGATGAGGTCTTGCTATGTTGCCCAGAATAGAGTAGTGCAAGTGTGATCATCATATACTACAGCCTCAAACTCCTGGGCCCTAGTGATCCTCCCACCTCAGCTTCCCAAGTAGCTGGGAAGCTGGAACTAAAGGCCCATGCCTCTGCACCTGGCTATGCTTAAAATCTTTTTGATGTTGGCTTGTGTAGTGTTATTCTAATTTGTCTGTCTTTGTGACCTCCTATTCTCTAATCTTTTTATCAGCTTTTAATTATAAATGTCAGTTGAGGCTCCGTTTATAGGCCTTTTTTTTCTTGTCTTTCACTTCATTTGGGGTCCATGTACATTTATTTCACTATCTCCAGTGAAATTTCCAGAACCATCTCTTTAGTCCTGGTAAGATAGTGCTTGCAGAAAATAACCAAAAAGATGGGTAGTCTTTTTCTTTTCTTTTCTTCTCTTCTTTTTTATTTATTAAGTCCAACTTCTGCAGAAGGGTGGTCATTCTCTTTTTTTTTTTTTTTTTTCTGACACGGAGTCTCGTTCTGTCATCCAGATAGGAGTGCATTGGTGCAATCTCAGCCCACTGCAACCTCCACCTTCCTGGTTCAAGCGATTCTCCTGCCTCAGCCTCCCAAGTAGCTGGAATTACAGGCACCTGCCACCACACCCAGCTAATTTGTATATGGGGGTTCATCATGTTGGACAGGCTGGTCTTGAACTGCTGACCTCAAGTGATCTGCCCACCTCAGTCTCCCAAAGTGCTGGGATTACAGGCGTGAGCCACTGCTCCTGGCCATTCATTCTCTTTTTAAAGTTACTTACCTGATTTCTCAACTCAAAACATGGGAAATTTTATTCCTCTCAGCTTGGCCCACACATCTCACATGTCTTCGGAAGTGGTTTGCTCACTAACGGTTTGTTCATTCTAGACTTTGTGCCTTTGCATACACCATTACATCTAACTTAGCATTCTTTGCCCTCTCCTCCTTCAAAGCCTGATTCAAATCTTCTGTCATATGAAATCTTCCTTAGTTGGGCCTATCCGGTTATTTATTCTTACTCTCATCATCCAGTCAGTACTTAAATACTTATGCTAGTCAGCGCTCATATTCATTTGAGTTTATAGGTTATTGAAAGATATCTAAACCCTAGAAGTTAGCTAGATCCAGTGCAGCAAAACTAGTAAAATAATTTTGACTGAACCTTGAAAATTGTTACAGCAGTGATTGACTTTAATTTTTGTCTTTGTAAATATATTGCTGATAAAAATTATTTCTCTCAGAAATTATCAACAAGGTTGTAGAGTCTACAGAGACAAGAAGTGTTTTTCTACAAGGTTGTGTTACAGGGTACCTCAGTTTATTTTTAAATCCACTATCTACTCATCTGATGATTTAATGTATCAAATAGGCTGGGTGCAGTGCTCAACGCCTGTGATCCCAGCACTTCTGGAGGCCAAGGCAGGGAGATCACTTGAGGTCAGGAGTTCAAGACTAGGCTAACCAACATGGTGAAGCCCTGTCTCTACTAAAAATAGGAAAAATTAGCCAGGTGTGGTGGCAGGCATCTGTAATCTCAGCTACTTGGGAGGCTGAAGCAGGAGAATCGCTTGAACCCAGGAGATGGAGGTGATAGTGAGCCGAGATCACACCACTGCACTCCAGCCTGGGCAACAGAGCGAGACTCCCTCAAAAAATAAATAAATAAGTAAAATAAAATATCAAATAGTTTTAACAACAAAACATAGTTTTTATAGTCCCCAGTTTTTATTCCCCAGAGGAACCACTTTCAAGTCTTTTGGCTGATTTTCTTCTATTTGATATTGTCTGTTAACTTCCAAATAAGTTGAGAAGTTAGCCCTGTTGCCCTCATTTCACACACATAGACACTCCCTTTTCTTTCCTTCAATAACATAATAAAAGTTTTTTTTTTCCCCACATGAAGTTCAGTACTGGTGTTTGTGGTCATGTGATTATTCAGGATTGGAGCACTGGTTCTCAAAGTGTTGTCCAGAAACCCCAGAGAGGTTTCCAAGATCCTGTCACAGGGTCCATAAGTTCTAAAGTATTTTTCTTATATAGTACTAAGGTTTTATTTATGTTTGGCATGCTCATTTTTTCCACAATTATACATGGAGTTTTCCAGTAGCCACGTGACATTTGATGACATGATGGCATCACACTGATAGCTAATGAAACGTGCACTTGTGTGTTCTTGCGTTTTCCAGAATTTTCTGAGGTAAGAATACCTCAATTGATTGAATGCAGAGACAGGTATGAAAGTTGACCTGTGTTATATTAAACCACATATCAAAAAGCCTTTCAGAAATGTAAAATAAGGCTAATCACTAAATGTTTTGTTTTGGAAAAAAGTTACTTTTCATTAAAAGCAGTTACATATGTTGATATGCACTGGATTTATGTCTTTTTTTTTTCAGTATACACTGAACAAATACTGAAAACTGGTTTAGTTTAGTTAGAAATAGATTCTACTGTATTTTAACATATTGGCCAGGCAGGGTGGCTCACACCTGTAATCCCCACACTTTGGGAGGCCAAGGTGGGTGGATCACCTGAGGCCAGGAGTTCAAGATCAGCCTGGCCAACATGGTGAAACCCCATCTCTACTTAGAATGCAAAAATTAGCTGGGCGTGGTGGCCCGTAACTGTAATCCCAGCTACTCGGGAGGCTGAGGCAGGAGAATCACTGGAACCCGGGAGACGGAGGTTGCAGTGAACCAAGATCACGCCACTGCACTTCAACCTGGGTGACAGAGTGAAACTCTGTCTGAAAAGCAAACAAACAAACATTACTTATTAGAAATTACTGGCCAGGCACGGTGGCTGACACTTTTAATCCGGGCACTTTGGGAGGCCAAGGCTGGCAAATCACAAGGTCAGGAGATCGAGACCATCCTGGCTAACGTGGTAAAACCCCGTCTCTACTAAAAATATAAAAAATTAGCCGGTCTTGGTGGCGGGCGTCTATAGTCCCAGCTCAAGAGGCTGAGACAGAAGAATGGCGTGAACCCGGAAGGGGGAGTTTGCAGTGAGCCAACATTGCGCCACTGCACTCAAGCCTGGGCGACAGAGCGAGACTCTGTCTCAAAAAAAAGAAAAAGAAAAAAGAAATTACTTTGTACTTAAAGTTTATTGTGCTTTAAATATCTGGTTTTATTATTAGAATATTAAAGGCTTCTCGAGCTTCAACCCAGTTTGCCAGAATTTTTGTCAGCCCTGTGTTCTCAGGAGAAAACAACTTACATCAAGAGTTTCATCAGCATTTCGTTTCAACAAACATTTGTTGATCATTTGTGCTTGCATGAGATGGAAAGAAGCATAAGACAGCTCCTAACCATATCTTGTACTACAACATCTACCCCATATGGTGAGAATTAACCTTAGGTTGATGACTCAGTTGCTGCAGAATCCTTGAACCTGGGAGGCGGAGGTTGCACTGAGCTGAGATCATGCCACTGCACTCCAGCCTGAGCAACAAAGTGAGACTGTCTCAAAAAAAAAAAAGGTACATACAGCAAACTGAGGAACGATAGTAGGATACAGAGAGCTTTAAGCCATCAGTTATGAGTCTCTGTTAATTGTCTGTTATTAATTTGGTTATTGATTTTTGTTGTTCTTTTTTCTCCCTGTAGGTTTGTAAAAGAATGGACTTGGTCTGCCAGAGAATGTTGAATCAGGGATTTCTTAAAGTGGAGAGGTACCATAATCTATGTCAGAAACAAGTTAAAGCACAACTCCCAAGGTATGTTGTGGGTGGCAATGACAATGATATACAGCTGGTTTTGTTTGTTTCTTGACTTCTTTTTTTCAGTCTCATGGTTTATATATTGCTTTCCAAGTTTTTATAGCAAAGGGCACAAAGATCACAATGTGATTTCTGCAGTGGTTTGTCCATTCTCACCGTTTCTGAGCAACATTTTACTGGAGGTTCTAGCCAGAGAAAATAGGCAAGAAAATGAAATATAAGGCATTCAAATGGGAAAAGAAGAAGTAGAACTCTGTGTTCACAGATGATATGATCTTGTGGATAAGGAGTGCACTAATTGATTGTTAAAGCTAGTAAACCAGTTCAGCAAGGATATGGGATATAAAAATAATATACAGAAATCAATTATGTTTATATACACTAGCAATGAACAATCCAAAAAGGAAGCTCAACACATTTTATCATAGTTTCAAAAAGAATAGAATACTTAGTAATACATATAACAAAAACACAAGACTTGTATACTAAAAACTACAAACACCATTGAAAGAAATTAAAGAAGACTTAAATAAGTGGAAAGGCATTCTGTGCTCATGGATTCGAAGACTTCATATTGTTAAGATCACAATACTCTCCAGATTGATCTACACATTCAGTGTGATAGGGGTTGACAATAAGGTACAATATGTTTTGTTTGTTTCTTGACTTCTTTTTTTTTTTGTAACCCCTATCAAAAATTCCAGCTGTCTTTTTTTTTTTTTTTTTTTTTTTGAGACGGAGTCTCACTCTGTCGCCCAAACTGGAGTGCAGTGCCGGATCTCAGCTCGCTGCAAGCTCCGCCTCCCGGGTTCACGCCATTCTCCTGCCTCAGCCTCCCGAGTAGCTGGGACTACAGGCACCCGCCACGTCGCCCGGCTAGTTTTTTGTATTTTTAGTAGAGACGGGGTTTCACCGTGTTAGCCAGGATGGTCTCTATCTCCTGACCTCGTGATCCGCCCGTCTCGGCCTCCCAAAGTGCTGGGATTACAGGCCTGAGCCACCGCGCCCGGCCCAGCTGTCTTTTTTTTTTTTTTCCAAAACTTGATACACTGATCCTAAAATTCCTGTGGAAATACAAGAGTGTGACAATAACCAAAGCAATTTTGAAAAAGGAGAGGAGTATTGGAGGACTAACACTTCCCACTTTCAAAACTTAGTACAAAGCTATAGTAATCAAAGCAGTATGGCACTGGCATAAGGATAGACTTGTAGATCAAAGAAATAGAGGCAAGAGTCTGGATAATAAACGTTATATTTTTAATCAGTTGATTTTAACAAGAATGTCAAGATAATTCAATGCGGTGAGAATAGTGTTTTCAACAAATGATACTGGGACAACTAGTTTTCTTCATGAAAATGAATGAAGTTGGACTTCTTCCTCATACTGTATATCAAAGTTAACTCAAAAGGGATCATAGACCTAAGTGTAAATGTCAGCACTATATATAACTCTTAGAAGAAAACATAGTAGTAAGTCTTCATGAACTTGGATTAGGCAGTGACACCAAAAGCACAAGTAGCAAAAGAAAAAAATTAGGCGAATTGGACTTAAAATTTAAAACTTTTGTGGCTCAAAAGACACCATTAAGAAAATGAAAAGACACGCCGCAAAATGGGAGAAAACATGCACAAATCGTGTATCCAGATTGTATGAGGAACTCTTACAACTCAACAATAAAAAGACAAACCAGTTTAAAAAAGGGTAAAGGGGCCAGGTGCGGTGGCTCACGCCTGTAATCCCAGCATGTTGGGGGACTGAGGTGGGTGGATCACCTGAGATCAGGAGTTCAAGACCAGCCTGGCCAGCATGGTAAAACCCTGTCTCTACTAAAACTACAAAAATACCTGGGCGTGGTGGCGGGCGCCTGTAATCCCAGCTACTTGGAGGCTGAGGCAGGAGAATCGCTTGAACCCGGAAGGCGGAGGTTGCAGTGAGCCGAGGTCGCACCACTGCACTCCAGCCTTGGCGACAGAGCGAGACTCTCTCCAAAAAAAAGGGCAAAGGATTTGAATAGACACTTCTCCAAAGAAGATACGTAATAGCCAACAAGCACATGAAAGGTGCTCAACATCATTAGTCATCAGGGGAATGCAAATCAAAACCACTACAAGGTTTATATCCACTAGTGCTTTATATCCACTAGGATGGCTACAATGGAAAAATGTTGGGGAGGATGTAGACAAATTGGAACCTTCATATATCAATGTTGGGAATGTAAAATGGTGCAGTCACTTTAGAAAACAGTGTGGCTCGGGGTCAGCAGATCGAGGCCATCCTGGCTAACACAGTGAAACCCGTCTCTACTAAAAATTCAAAAATTAGCCAGGTGCAGTGGCGGGCACCTGTAGTCCCAGCTACACGGGAGGCTGAGGCAGAAGAATGGCGTGAACCCAGGGGGCGGAGCTTGCAGCGAGTGGAGATCGTACCACTGCACTCCAGCCTGGGCGACAGAGCGAGACTCCGTTTCAAAAAAAAAGAAAAGAAAACAGTGTGGCTGTTCTCACGCCGGATGTGATGGCTCACGTCTGTAATCCCAGCACTTTGGGAGGCCAAGGCAGGTGGATCACCTGAGGTCAGGAGTTCAAGACCAGCCTGGGCAACATGGTGAAACCCCGTCTCTACAAAAATTTGAAAATTAGCCAGGCATGATGTCGAGTGCATATAATCCCAGCTTCTCAGGAGGCTGAGGCAGGAGAATTGCTTGAACCCGGGAGGCAGAGGTTGCAGTGAGCCGAGATCGTGCTATTACATTCCAGCCTGGGCAACAGAGTGAGACTTGGTCTCAAAAAAAAAAAAAAAAAGAAAGAAAGAAAACAGTTGGGCTGTTCTCAAAAAGTTAAACAGAGAGTTATTGTCTGAGCCACCAATTTCATTCCTACATAAGTACCCAAAATAAATGAAAACATAATGTTTGCACAAAAACTTGTACACGAACATTTTTAGCAGCATTATTCATAATAGCCAAAAAGTGGAGACAACCCAAGTGTCCCTCAGCTGATGAGTAAACAAAGTGATGATATATCTGTATGATGGAATGTTACTGGGCAATAAAAAGTTACATGCTACAACAAGAATGAACCTTGAAAACTATGCTAAATGAAAGAAGCCAGAAACATAAGGCCACTTTATGATTCCATTTATCTGAAATCTTCAGAATAGGTGGATCCAGAGAAACAGAAAGTAGATTAGTATTGCTAGGGACTGGGAGAATGGGAGTGGCTGATAATGGTTCCAGGAGTTCATTCTGTGGTGATGAAAATATTCTGAAATTAGATAGTGGTGATAGTTGTACAATCCTGTGAATATACTAAACACCACTAAATTGTCCTCTTTAAGATAATTTTATTATGGATGAGTTATTTCTCAAATTGTTAAAAAGTTTAAAGGAGTTAAATTTTATGGTCAAAAGCATATAGTCTCCTGCCTATATTTATATGTGTAATCCATTAATTTATCTGATTTCTCTGGTTCTAATAGCCATTAGATTTGATAACCAAAAAACCTTTTTTTTTTTCTTTTTTTTTTTTTTTTGAGATGGTGTCTTGCTCTGTCGCCCAGGCTGGAATGCAGTGGTGCGGTCTTGGCTCACTACAACCTCCTCCTCCCAGATTCAAGCGAGTCTCCTGCCTCAGCCTCCCGAGTAGCTGGGACTATAGGAGTGTACCATCACGCCTGACTAATTTTTGTATTTTTAGTAGAGACAGGGTTTCACCATGTTGCCCAGCCTGGTCTCAAACTCCTGACCTCAGGTGATCCACCTGCCTCAGCCTCCTAAAGTGCTGGGATTACAGGCGTGAACTTCCAAGCCCGGCCCCAAAAAACCTAATTTAAAAATATGTATATATAATTTGGGTTTTTTTTGTTTGTTTGTTTTCAAATATTTTGTCAGTGAGTACCAGTCCTTGATAAGGATTTCTAGGCATAGTGATTCATTCATCATTACAGTTAAATTATGACCCAATTGTAGATTTCTAAATTAACATGTAAAAAAGTGTTTCATTAAACTATCTTGATTGCTTAATATTTTAGTCCACAATACTGCTTTAATGGTTGCCTTGCTTTTATTATTATTATTATTATAGGAGAGAGTCAGAAAGGAGAAACCATTCATTAGCTCGTCATGCAGACATTCTTGCTGCTGTTGAAACAAGGCTGTCACTATTAAATATGACTTTCATGAAATATGTGGATTCCAATCTCTGTTGCTTCATCCCAGGAAAGGTAAAATAGAATTGCTTGCCTAGAACAGCTGGACTGCCCTACATAAACTTATTATAAAGTTATGAATTTTTAATTTTAGAAATGTTAGAATTGTTTCTACTTCTCTAAATGAGTTTCTACTAATGAATTTGACTTCTGTACAGTTATTAATATAAATATGTATCATTTATGTGATCTTTATATTTAAAATTCTAATTATGAAATAGACAGTTGAAACTCTAATATTTAGAGAAGTTTGTTAAGAGTTCATACTCAAGAATAAAATTTGAGGTTTTACTGTTTCGTATGATGCTAGAGATACAGCAATGAACAACATACATATTATCCCTGCCTTCAAGACTGTTAAAATTTTGGGGAGATGGAATAGGAGGGACAAGCTGGTTTTTGTTTTGTTTGAGAAATGTTTCATAAAGACAACTTTATAAACTTTCAGATTTGACAAGAATAAACAATTGCTATTTACCAATATTCCGAGAACTAAATAGCAGTCCTGTTTAACATAGAAATAAATATATTGTGGCATATTTACCATTACTAAGTTAATAAAAACTCCAACATTCAACACACTACTTATACCTTCAGTAGTACCCTGCTCCTTGAATTAAGTATAAATTGAGATATGTCTGTATCTTTTTATATGGAAGTGGTAGAGATATAATTAAAGGTCATTTTGCTACTTGGTTGTTGCTAGCAAAAGGTTCCCTTAACATGGTTGGAAATAATATCTAGTAAAATTTGAATGTTCTCTTTTTATTTCCAAAGATAATTTACATTGGCAATATTTAATATGTACTTTGTCCATTTTTAGTTTTCTTTGACATTTATTTTTGGGGGAATCACATTTCTTATAATTGTATTTGAAATATTTTTGGTATATCTCGCTTTCTTTGCATTATCCACATTTTCTTTTAAAGATCTTGTTGCATACCAGCACATTACCTACTAATGCTTTTTATAGGGTGCTGTAAGAGGGTGACCAGTTAGATACTTCAGAGTGATTCTTATGCCAGATTTTTCTGAATCTGACTTAAAGGCCTTAACTTTTAAGTGTTCCTGAGAAGTTCTTTGAACTTAGCTTGTTTCATATAGCATCATAGTTTTTATTGCATATCTCATTGTTAGAAACATGAATGTTTAAGAAACATCTCACAGTTATCATAACTTCAAAGAGAGTTCAGTCAGTTGTTAAGTAACAGAGTTGAATAGTTTGTGACAGAGTTCATGTGGCCTACAAAGATTAAAATATTTAGGATCCAGGCTGGTTGTAGTGACTCAAACCTCTAATCCCAGATACTTATGAGGCTGAGGCACGAGAATCTCTTGAACCCGGGAGGCGGAGGTTGCAATGATCCAAGATCACGCCACTGCACTCCAGCCTGGGCAACAGAGCAAGACTCTGCCCCAAGAAAAAAAAAAGAAAAGAAAAATTTAGTATCTGGCCTGTACAGAAAAAGTTACCAATTTCTTTGCTAGTTGATCAGGCTCATGTGTTTGGAATGGTGATCTTACAGTCTTTTTTTTTTTTTTTTTTGTATTTTTTAGCAGAGACGGGGTTTCACCGTGTTAGCCAGGATGGTCTCGATCTCCTGACCTCGTGATCTGCCCGTCTCGGCCTCCCAAAGTGCTGGGATTACAGGCTTGAGCCACCGCGCCTGGCCTACAGTCTAAATAAATAATGTTGCCAGGCGCAGTGGCTCACACCTGTAATCCCCACCCTTTGGGAGGCCGAGGCAGGCAGATGACAAGGTCAGGAGATGGAGACTATACTGGCCAACATGGTGAAACCCCATCTCTACTAAAAATATGAAAATTAGCTGAGCATGGTGGCACGTGCCTGTAATCCCAGCTACTCGGGCATCTGAGGCAGGAGAATTGCTTGAACCAGGGATTTGGAGGTTGCAGTGAGCCGAATCATGCCGCTGCACTCCAGCCTGGCAACAAAGCAAGACTTCGTCTCAAAAACAAACAAACAAAGAATGTTAAATTCACTTGAGTCCTGTCATTTTTTGGAAACCACTTGTTGACTTTTTTTTTTGAGACGGAGTCTCGCTGCATTACCACCCAGGCTGGAGTGCAGTGGGGCAGTCTCGGCTAACAGCAACCCCTCCCTCCCGGTACAGGAGTGTTCCCTTTTTTGTACTTCTCATGCTTAAACTTTTCACATCCTGTCTGCAAAAAATAAGGATGTGGCATTTAGTTTCCACATGCTAAAGTAAGAACATTATACAAAATTTTCAGTCTAACATATAATCTTCATTTAATATATGGTGTTTATGATAAGTTGTTCTTGTTTTCCCTGAGATCTTGCTTCTCGGATATACTTAAAAGTCTAGGCCGGGTGTGGTAGCTCACACGTGTAATCCCAGCACTTTGGGAGGCTGAGGCGGGCGGATCACGAGGTCAGGAGATCGAGACCATCCTGGCTAACATGGTGAAACCCTGTCTCTAGTAAAAATACAAAAACAAAATTAGCTGGACCTGGTGGCAAGCACCTGTAGTCCCAGCTACTCGGGAGGCTGAGGCAGGAGAATGGCATGAACCTAGGAGGCAGAGCTTGCAGTGAGCCGAGATCACACCACTGCACTCCAACCTGCGCGACGGAGCAAGACTCTGTCTCCAAAAAAAAAGTTCAGAAGCGTTTTTGTTTTTGAAATGGAGTCTCGCTCTGTCGCCCAGGCTGGAGTCCAGTGGCACAATCTCAGCTCACTGCAACCTCTGCCATCCACCCAGGTTTAGGCGATTCTTATGCCTCAGCCTCCTGAGTTGCTGAGACTACATGTGCACACCCCACACCCAGGTAATTTTTGTATTTTTAGTAGAGATGGGGTTTCACCATGTTGGCCAGGCTGGCCTCAAAACTCCTGACCTCAAGTGATCCGCCTGCCTTATCCTCCCAAAGTGCTGGGATTACAGGTGTGAGCCACTGTGCCTGGCCACGGAAGCTTTTATACTTTGTTAAGAAAACCAACTTTTGTGATTTTATATGGACTACATTCATTTTGTCCAACTTTAGGTCTACAGTAAGCATTTTATTCACTTTAGTGAATCTGAGTAGTAGCAGCATTATAGTTTAAATTAGCCAAATATATACCAGAATTTTGGACCTTTAAAGTAAAAGTTGGGGCTGGGCGCGGTGGCTCACACCTGTAATCCCAGCACTTTGGGAGGCCGAGGTGGATGGATCTTGAGGTCAAGAGATCGAGACCATCCTGGCCAACATGGTGAAACCCCATCTCTACTAAAAATACAAAAATTAGCTGGCCGTGATGTTGTGAACCTGTAGTCCCAGTTACTCAGGAGGCTGAGGCAGGAGAATCGCTTGAACCCGGGAGGTGGAGGTTGCAGTGAGCCGAGGTCGTGCCACTGCCCTCCAGCCTGGGCTGTAGAGTGAGACCCTGCCACACACGCACAGAAAGAATTTAGACAGGTTAAAGTTTGCTATTACCTAGGACAGGGACCGGCAAACTTTTTTTTGGTAAAAGGCCAGATCATAAATATTTTTGGCCTTATGAGCCTTGTGCTGTCTGTCACAGCTATGCAATTCTGAGAAACAGCTGCGTGCAATGTGTGGTAAATGAATGCTTGTGCCTGCGTTCAGTAAAACTCTATTTACAAAACCAGGCATAGGGTAAATAGGGGCATAGTTGGCCAACCCTAACTACCACACTGATATTCTCTTTATCTTCTCTCAGAACTAAGATGTTATAGAATGTTGGCTTACTCCTTATACATTTCTCAAATCTTCTGTCTAACACGTGGAAGTTACACTTTTTACAGTAAACTCATGTTAGTATCAGCAGTTTACATATACTGAAGCACAACTATATGTGAGCATTGAGCAACCAACCGTTCATAGAGATAATGAAAAAAGATGTGGATAGTCTCTGCTCTTCTGTTTTATTTATATATTTTTAAAATATTTTTAGAGACAGGGTCTCACCATGTTGCCCAGGCTGTCTTAAACGCCAGACTCAAGCAATCCACCCACTTCAGCCTCCCAAAGTGCTGGGATTACAGGTGTGAGCCCCCATACTGAGCAGCATAGTCTCTGCTCTTTTTTGTTTTGTTTTGTTTTGTTTTGTTTTGAGATGGAGTCTGTCTCTGTCAGCCAGGCTGGAGTCTCGGCTTACTGCAACCTCCGCCTCCTGGGTTCAAGCGATTCTCCTGCCTCAGCCTCCCAAGTAGCTGGGACTACAGGCGCATGCCACCATGCCCAGCTAAGTTTTCTTGTATTTTTAATAGAGACAGGGTTTCACCTTGTTAGCCAGGATGGCCTCGATCTCCTGACCTCATGATCTGCCCGCCTCAGCCTCCCAAAGTGCTAGGAGTACAGGTGTGAGCCACTGCACCCTTCCCAGTCTCTGCTCTTAATTGTCCCTAGTAGCCCTGGTAAACCTTTTGTTCTTATTGAAACACAGTGGTCCCCAAGAATTAGGGGTTTTAGAGTATAATTGGCTATGTAAGGCCATGAAGCTATATTTCCCTGAACAGACATAAAAATCTATATATTAGGCATTATTGGCTTGTATTTATTGTTCTGGGAAAGAAAACTGGTGGTGGTACTTTTTTTATTCCTTTTTTCGTGTGTAAATTTTTGTTTTCTTGTAATTTCAAGTTTACACAAAAATTACAAGACTAGTACAAGGAACTCCCATAGAGCTTATTTGCATATCCAGCAGTTATTTACCTTTCATCCTGTTTGCTTTTATTTTCTCTTTATAAATACATTTTGGCCAGGCACAGTGGCTGCCGCCTATGATCCCAGCACTTTGGGAGGCCGAGGCAAGTAGATCACAAGATCAAGAGATCGAGACCAGCCTGGCCAACATTGTGAAACCCCGTCTCTACTAAAAATACAAAAATTAGCTGGGCATGGGCCAGGTGCAGTGGCTCACGCCTGTAATCCCAGCACTTTGGGAGGCCAAAGCAGGTGGATCACGAGGTCAGGAGATGGAGACCATCCTGGTTAACACGGTGAAACCCCGTCTCTACTAAAAATACAAAAAATTAGCCGGGCGTAGTAGCAGGCGCCTGTAGTCCCAGCTACTTGGGAGGCTGAGGCAGGAGAATGGCGTGAACCTGGGAGGCAGAGCTTGCAGTGAGCCGAGATTGCGCCACTGCACTCCAGCCTGGGTGACAGAGCAAGACTCCATCTCAAAAAAAAATAAAGTAAAATAAAGTAAAATTAGCTGGACATGGTGGCACGTGCCTGTAGTCCCAGCCACTTGGGAGGCTGAGGCAGGAGAATCACTTGAACCCAGGAGGCGGAGGTTGCAGTGAGCTGAGATTGCGCCACTGTACTCCAGCCTGGTGATAGAGTGAGACTTCGTCTCAAATACATACATGCATACATACATACTTTTTGGCCAGGCATGGTGGCTCCTGCCTGTAATTCTAATACTTTGGGAGGCTGAGACGAGCAGATGGCTTGAAGCCGCTAGGAGTTCAAGACCAACCTGGGCTGCAAAGTAAGACCCCTATCTCTACAAAAAGAAATTAATTAGCTGGGTGTGGCGGCATGCACCTGTAGTCCCAGCTACTTGGGCGGCTGAGGTGGGATGATTGCTTGAGCCTGGGCAGTCAAGGCTGCAATGAGCTATGATCATTCCACTGCACTCCAGTCCTGGGTGACAGAGCAAGATCCTGTCTCAAGAAAATAAAATGTAGTCCGGGTGCGGTGGCTCAAGCCTGTAATCCCAGCACTTTGGGAGGCCGAGACGGGTGGATCACGAGGTCAGGAGATCAAGACCATCCTGGCTAACCTGGTGAAACCCCGTCTTTACTAAAAAATACAAAAAACTAGCCAGGCAAGGTGGCGAGCGCCTGTAGTCCCAGCTACTCGGAGGCTGAGGCAGGAGAATGGCGTGAACCCGGGAGGCGGAGCTTGCAGTGAGCTGAGATCCGGCCACTGCACTCCAGCCTGGGCGACAGAGCGAGACTCTGTCTCAAAAAAAAAAAAAAGAAAAAAGAAAAGAAAATGTAAATACTTTTTTTTTCCTGAACCACTTGAAAATAAGTTGGAGACACTGTGCTCCTTAGTTCCTAAATATTTCATTGTATTTCCTAAAAGCTAGGATACTGTTACTTAACCATAGTACAGAGAGCAAAATCAGAAAATTGTAACACTGATATAATACTGTTATGTAGTTAACAGTTCATACTCAAGTTTCATCACATATTCCAATAATACTCTTCCTATCAATTTTTTTTGTTAATACAGAATGTAATCCAGACCATGGATGGACTCTAATCTTCCTATATCTGGAACAATTCCCTAAGCTCTCTTTGTGTCACTTGATAGTCACATTTTTGAAGAAGATAGGTCAGTTATTTTGAGGGATATGCTTCCATTTAAGTTTAATGCTTACAGAATGTTGTTTTTGTTTCTTTTGAAGTTGATTTTAATGTGGAGATACTCTTTTTTTTTTTTGAGACTGGTCTTGCTCTGTCGCCCAGGCTGGAGTGCAGTGGCACGATCTCTGCTCACTGCAAGCTCTGCCTCCCGGGTTCACGCCATTCTCCTGCCTCAGCCTCCTGAGTAGTTGGGACTACAGATGCCATCACCACGCCCGGCTAGTTATTTTGTATTTTTTTTAGTAGAGACAAGATTTCACTGTGTTAGCCAGGATGGTCTTGATCTCCTGACCTCGTGATCCGCCCGCCTTGGCCTCCCAAAGTGCTGGGATTACAGGCGTGAGCCACTGCACCCAGCCAATGTGGAGATATTCTTAAAAATCAAGAGTAGTTGGGAACATTTCTCCTTTTACTATGCTTGTCCCAAAATAAACATATACAGCCATGAGCTTTTAAAGGAAAAAAAAAAAGTCTGTTTTCATATTAAAGAGAATATAACAGGCCAGGCAGGATTGCTCACGCCTGTAATCCCAGCATTTTGGGAGGCTGAGGCGGGCGGATCACCTAAGGTCAAGAGTTCTAGACCAGCCTGGCCAACTTGGTGAAACCCCATCTCTACTAAAAATACAAAAAATTAGCCAGGCATGGTGGCATGTGCCTATAATTCCAGCTACTCAGAAGGCTGAGGCAGGAGAATCGCTTGAACCTGGGAGGTGGAGGTTGCAGTGAGCCGAGATCATGCCACTGTACTCCAGCCTGGGCAACAGAGTGAGACTCTGTCTCAAAAAAAAAAAAAAAAAAATTATTCTGAAAAATAAGAAAAGATACGCCAGCCTGGCCAACATGGTGAAACCCTTTCTCTACTAAAAATGCAAAATTAGCCACGTGTAGTTACAAATGCCTGTAGTCCCACCTACTCAGGAGGCTGAGATAGGAGAATTGCTTGAACCTGGGAGGCAGAGGCTGCAGTGAGCCGAGATCGATCCATTGCACTCCAGCCTGGGTGAGACATAGCAGGAAAAAAAGATACAGTCATGCATCATTTAGCAAAGAGGATCCATCCCAAGAAATGCATTGTTAGGTCACTTTGTCATGTGAACATCATGGAGTATATTTACACAAACCTAGATGGTTTTCATACACATAGGTTATATGGTATAGCCTATTGCTCCTGAACTGCAAACCTGTACAGCATGTTACTGTACTGAATATTGTAGGCAATTGTAACACAATCATATTTGTATATCTAAACATAGAAAAGGTATAGTAAAAGTAGGGTAGGCCGGGCGTGGTGGCTCACGCCTGTAATCCCAGCACTTTGGGAGGCCGAGGCGGGCGGATCATGAGGTCAGGAGATCGAGACCATCCTGGCTGACACAGTGAAACCCCGTCTCTACTAAAAATACAAAAAAATTAGCCAGGCGTAGTGGCGGGCGCCTGTAGTCCCAGCTACTTGGGAGGCCGAGGCAGGAGAACGGCTGAACCCGGGAGGCGGAGCTTGCAGTGAGCCGAGATCGCGCCACTGCACTCCAGCCTGGGCGGCAGAGCAAGACTCCATCTCAAAAAAAAAAAAAAGTAGGGTAAAAAAAAATGGTATACCTGTATAGGGCACTTATGATGGAACTCAGTTTCTCTGGGTAAGTCAGCGTGTGAGTGGTGAGTGAATGTGAAAGCCTAGGATGTTACTGTACACTTTATAAACACTGAATACTGAGGCTATATTACTTTTTTTTTTTCTTTTTTGGTACTGGGTCTTGCTGTATCACCTAGGCTAGAGTGCAGTGGCATGACCACAGTTCACTGTAGTCGTGACCTCCCAGACTCAAGATGATCCTCCCACCTCAACCTCCCAGGTACCTGGGACTACAGACACATTACATTTATTTATTTATTTTAATTTTGGGGGCCAGGCATTGTGGTTCAGGCCTGTAATCCCAGCACTTTGGGAGACTGAGGCAGGCGGATCACCTGAAGTCAGGAGTTTGAGACCAACCTGGCCAGCATGGCAAAACCCAGTCACTGCTAAAAATGCAAAAATTAGCCAGGCATGGTGGTGTGCACCTGTAGTCCCAGCTACTCAGGAGGCTGAGGCAGGAGAATGGCGTGAACCTGGGAGGCAGAGCTTGCAGTGAGCTGAGATCTGGCCACTGCACTCCAGCCTGGGTGACAGAGTGAGACTCCATCTCAAAAAAAAAAAAAAAAATTGCCAGGCACAGTGGCTCGCGCCTGTAATACTAGCACTTCGGGAGGCCAAGGCAGGTGGATTGCCTGTGCTGAAGAGTTTGAATCAGCCTGGGCAACATGGTGAAACCCTGTCTCTACTAGAAATACAAATAGTAGCCGGGCATGGTGGTGCGCACCCATAATCCCAGCCACTCGGGAGGCTGAGGCACGAGAATTGCTTCAACCCAGGAGGCGGAAGTTGCAGTGAGCCAAGATTGTGCCACTGAATTCCAGCCTGGGGGACAGAAAGAGACTCTGTGATAAATAAATAATTGTGCCACTGAATTCCAGCCTGGGGGACAGAGACTCTGAAATAAATAAATAAGTAAATAAATAACAGAATGAGACTCTGTCTTAAATAAATAAGCAACCAAGCAAGTGTGCAGTGGTGCGGGCCTATAGTCCCAGCTAAAAAATACATATATTAACCGGGTGCGGTCGTGCGGAACCCAGGAGACAGAGGTTGCAATGAGCCAACATCGCGCCACTGCACTCCAGCCTGGGCAACAGAGACTCTGTCTCAAAAAAAAAAAAAAGAAAAAGAGAAAAAAAAGTCAGTTCCTGGCCAGGGCCACTGTCTGTTGAATTTGTACATTCTCCATATATCTGCATGAGTTTTCTCTGGGCACTCTGATTTCCTCCGACATCTCAAGAGCTGTGCCTGTTAGGTTCATTAGCATGTCTTAGTGGCCCCAGTCTGAGTGTGGGTGTGAGGGCACTCTGCAGTGAGATGGCATCCTGGCCAGGATGCATAACCACCTGGTGCCCTGAGCTGTCAGGATGGGCTCCAGCCACCTGCAACCCTGAATTAGAATAAGCAGATTGAGAAATGAATGAATAGCCAGGCGTGGTGGCTCACACTGCACTGTAATCCCAGCACTTCGGGAGGCTGAGGCAGGTGGATCACTTGAGGTAAGGAGTTTGAGACCAGCCTGGCCAGTAGAGACAGTGAAACCCCATCTCTACTAGAAATACAAAATTTAGCCGGGCGTGGTGGCGTGCACCTGTAATCCCAGCTACTTGGGAGGTTGACGCACAAGAACCACTTGAACCTGGAAATGGAGGTTGCAGTGAGCTGAGGTTGTGCTGTTGTACTCCAGCCTGGAGCAATGAATCTGTGTCTCAAAAAAAAAGGAATGAATGAATGAATGGACCAGGTGTGGTGATTCATGCTTGTAATCCCAGCACTTTGGGAGGCCAAGATAGGAGGATCGCTTGAGACCAGGAGTTCAAGACCAGCCCGAGCAACATAGGGAGACCTCGTCTCTACAGAAAAAAAAATTAGGCAGGCATGATGGCACACACCTATGGTCCCAGCTACACAGGAGGCTGAGGTGAGAGGATCGTTTGAGTGCAGGAGGTCAGGGCTGCAATGAGCCGTGGTCATGCCACTACACTGCAGCCTGGGCAACAGGGCAAAGACCCTATCTCAAAAAAACAAAAAAGGCTGGGCGCAGCAACTCACACCTGTAATTTCAGCACTTTGGGAGGCCAAGGTGGGCAGATCACAAGGTCAAGAGATCGGAACCATCCTGGCCAACATGGTGAAACCCCATCTCTACTAAAAAATCCAAAAATTGGCCTGGGAGTTCACGCCTGTAGTCCCAGCTGCTTGGGAGACTGAGACAGGAGACTCGCTTGAACCTGGGAGGTAGGGGTTGTAGTGAGCTGAGATCACGCCACTGCACTCCAGCCTGGTGACAAAGCAAGATTCCATCTCAAAAAAAAACAAAACACCCTCCATATTTGTTACTGTTTGTTTCTGAACTGCATGTTGGTAGGAGGTGCTCCTTAAAATTTTTGCTATACAAACATGTATTCCCTGATGTAACCCACCACCATATGATTGCCATAGCTCACTAACTGACCAAAAATTGGATACATTATCTTGTTTTTATTAATCTTTCTTAAATGTATGTATAGTTCACATTTATTTCAGTGTTTGATATTAGAAGTGTTTTAGGGGCTGGGCGTGGTGGCTCACACCTATAATCCCAGCACTTTTGGAGGCTAAGTTGGGTGGATCACTTGAGGTTAGGCATTCGAGACCAGCCTGGCCAATATGGTGAAACCCCATCTCTACTAAAAAAATAAACAAATAAATACTAAAATTAGCCGGGCATGATGGCGGGCACCTGTAGTCCCAGCTAACTGGGAGGCTGAGGCAGGAGAATCTCTTGAACTGGGGAGGCAGAGATTTCAGTGAGCTGAGATCACGCCACTGCGCTCCAGCCTGGGCAACAGAGCAAGACTACATCTCAAAAAAAATTAATTAATTAATTAAATAGAAGTGTTTTAGGTCTTTATTTAGAGGCTTGGTGGTTTTTGTGACTAGAAATGTGCCTTAGGAACTTAACACTTGTTTATATTAATTAGCCTATGATGCAATTGGTTTCATTACATGTCATTTAACTTAAAGTCGGAGTTTTCAAGAACCTAGCAACATTAAAATGAGGACTTATGTATAATATAGTAAATACTAGGTGATGGGAATTTTTCAACTCCATTGTAATCTTACAGGATGACCCTCATATGTGGTTTGTCATTGACTTGTAACTTCATGATGCAGCACATAACAATATTCAAACAAACATGCCATATAAAGAATATTCAGGCCAGGCGTGGCGGCTCACTGGGCGTGGGCCGGGTACAGTGGCTCACACCTGTAATCCCAGCACTTTGGGAGGCCAAGGCAGGTGGATCACCTGAGGTTGGGAGTTTGAGACCAGCCTGACCAACATGGAGAAACCCCATCTCTATTAAAAATACAAAATTGGCCGGGTGTGGTAGCACAAGCCTGTAATCCCAGCTACTCAGGAGGCTGAGGCAGGAGAATTGATGGTACCCAGGAGGCGGAGGTTGCGGTGAGCCGAGATCGTGCCATTGCACTCCAGCTTGGGCAACAATAGCGAAACTCCGTCTCAAAAAAAAAAAAAAAAATTATCCAGGTGTTACGGCACACGCCTGTAGTCCCAGCTACTCAGGAGGCCGAGGCAGGAGGATCACTTGAACCTGGGAAGTGGAAGTTGCAGTGAGCCGAGATCGGGCCATCACACTCCAGCCTGGGCAGTAGAGTGAGACTATCACCAAAAAAGAAAATTAAAAAGAATATTCAGAAAATTTTAGATTTACTGAAGATTTTTAAATTGGAGGAAATTTTTTTAAAAAATAAAAGGGGTAGAAGGGAAAATTAAGGAAAACTCAAGTACAGCAAAAAGACAAAAATGGAAAATCAGAAAAAAATGAGAATTTATGAGGTTCAGTATTTTAGCAGGAGCTTTGTTTGCTAAACAGTAGATTTAAAAAGATTACTTTTCACCCACATTAGTCTAAAAGCCTAAATGATATTCATAGTATATAACTTGTTATTGTACCACTTTAGACATAAGCATGGTACTTCTACTGTGTGTTAGAAATGTGATGGTGTACTTTTTAATTTTTGTAGAGACTGTTTCTAGCTATGTTGCTCTTGAACTCCTGCCTTCCTTGGCCTCTCAAAAAGTGCTGAGATTACAGGCATGAACCACCAGCCACAGCCTGTACTGTACTTTCATAAAACTAAAAAAAATTTCTTTTTTTTTTTTTTTGGAAACTGAGTCTTGCTATGTCGCCTAGGCTGAAGTGCAGTGGCATGATCTGGGCTCACTGTGACCTCTGCCTCCTGGGTTCAGGCCCTTCTTCTTCCTCAGCCTCCCAAGTAGCTGGGACTACAGGCACATGCCACCATGCACAGCTAATTTTTGTATTTTTAGTAGAGACGGTTTCACCACATTGGCCAGGCTGGTCTCGAACTCATGACCTCATGATCCGCCCTTCTCGGCCTCCCAAAGTGCTGGGATTACAGGCCACCGTGCCTGGCCAAAAAAAAAAAAATATATATATATATATATATTTTTTGTTTTTTTGTTTTTTTGGTTTTTTTTTTTTTTTTTTTTTTGAGACGGAGTCTTGCTCTGTCACCCAGGCTGGAGTGCAGTGGCCGGATCTCAGCTCACTGCAAGCTCCGCCTCCCGGGTTCACGCCATTCTCCTGCCTCAGCCTCCTGAGTAGCTGGGACTACAGGCGCCCGCCACCACGCCCAGCTAGTTTTCTGTATTTTTTAGTAGAGACGGGGTTTCACCGTATTAGCCAGAGATGGTCTCGATCTCCTGACCTCATGATCCGCCCGTCTCGGCCTCCCAAAGTGCTGGGATTACAGGCTTGAGCCACCGCTCCCGGGCTAAAAATATTTTTTATAACATTCAGTCAAGCTCTGTATTCGTGGGTTCCACATTCATGGATTCAACCAACCATGGATAGAAAATATTTAGTAAGGCTCCATCTCAAAGAAAAGAAAATATTTAGAGAAGAAAAACAATTGCCAGGAGCGGTGGCTCACGCATGTAATCCCAGCACTTTGGGAGGCTGAGACAGGTGGATCACGGGGTCAAGAGTTCAAGACCAGCCTGACCAATATGGTGAAATCCTGTCTCTACTAAAATTACAAAAATTACCTGGGCATGGTGGTGAGCACCTGTAGTCCCAGCTACTCAGGAGACTGAGGCAGAAGAATCACTTGAACCCAAGAGGCAGAGGTTGCAGTGAGCTGAGGATCACGCCACTACACTCCAGCCTGAGTGACAGCGAGACTCTGTCTCAAAAAAAAAAAAGAGAGAGAAGAAAAACAATTTTTAAAACCACAGCTATTTTTAAAATATGAATTTTAAAATAATACAATGTAACAACTATTTACAAAGCTTTGACATGGTATTAGGTGGTGTAGGTAATCTAGAAGTGATCTAGGTTATATGCAAATACTATGCCATTTTATATAACGGACTTGAGCACACACACATTTTGGCAATATGGGTCCTGGACCCAAACGCCCGAGGATGTGGAGGGACTGACTGTTTTATTTCCTACAGCCTGGGTAAGGTTCAACATGTAGTATATCATTTGAAAGGTGTAGAAACAACCATTAAGAGTTTTAAGTGACCTTCCTAAGGCCTGTGGTCTTTCCACTAGACCTCAAGACTCATACCATTACATTCTTGTTAATGTAATTTGCAAAAAAAAAAAAAAAGATTAAATCTACTCAGAAAATGAACTGTTTTGAAAATTTGTTAAATACCATGCTTTCTTAATATATAGCTCTAAAGCCATGGCAGCCCCTTAAAACTGAATGGTAGAAGCAGTATGGTTCTCACACATACTTTCCTTCCCTTATTTTTTTTCCTTCACCTTATCCTCTACTTAAAGCTTTTGGATAAAGAAAAGAAACTATTTTAAATTTTATTGGAAACACAGATTATCCCATTTCACTAAAATAATCTCTATACAGTAAGATCGTTAAATGTTCTTTTTTAATGGAAGACTAGGGCAAATGGAAAGAGTTAACTTGCTTTTATACTATATTTAGAAGACTACAGTAAAGATAATATTTCACAAATTATAGATGCATTTTCACATTACTTTTATAGGCAAAACTACAAGTTTTGTAACAAAGTTACTTTGTAACCAACCTGATAATTTACTGTCAGTTAGCAAACCCTGAAGGATATTTTGATATGAAAGTTATTCTGAAGAATAAGGATCATGGAAAAGGACTAATTGTATAATACATGTTTTTAAGAAACATCTTAGAATAAGTGCTTGGTACACGATAGTACTGTATAGCTACTATATAAATGTTGAATTGCTGCTGGGTGCAGTGGCTCACACCTGTAATCCCAGCACTTTGGGAGGCTGAGGTGGCCGGATCACGAGGTCAGGAGATGGAGACCATCCTGGCTAACGCGGTGAAACCCCGTCTCTACTAAGAAATACAAAAAACTAGCCAGGCGAGGTGGCAGGCGCCTGTAGTCCCAGCTACTCGGGAGGCTGAGGCAGGAGAATGGCATGAACCTGGGAGGCGGAGCTTGCAGTGAGCCAAGATTGCGCCACTGCACTCCAGCCTGGGTGACAGAACGAGTCAAAAAAAAAAAAAAAATTGTTGAATTGCTATCCTATCACCTAGCCATCCACATCATCCCTGTGCTCCACTCCACACTTTGTTTAGTCAGGTGTACCTTCCTCCTGCTCTGACTTCCCTTACCTGTTGAAATTTTACTTATTCCTCATTACCATGTCCTTCATTAGACATACCCAGTTCTCTCAAGCAGATCTTAATCTCTACTCTGTTTTCATACAGCACTTTGCTTATACATTGAACTTACTACAATCTGAGTTTTGCTTTGCTGTTTATGGGTCTTTCGTAGAGTCATCTTTCACTGGATAGGATCTGTGTCTTATTCATGCCTATACCATTACAACAGCCCTATTCTGGCTCAAATACACTATATTCTTCTGTCTACCAGTATTTATATATGTAAAATATCTAGAGGTGTATTAATAAGGCCGTGGGTATTTTATTAAACATATAAGTACCATTTTAAGTATTATGTATTTTTACAAGTCCCTCTCAATAGAAATCTTGTTTACTATGACCTTTGTGTTCAAAACATAATCATCTGACTTCTGAAAAACCATGTAAGTTTTTTTTTTTTTTTTTTTGAGATAGTCTAGCCCCGTCACCTGGGCTAATCACAGCTCATGGGACTATAGGCATGTGCCACTGTGCACAGCTAATTTTTTAATTTTTTGTAGAGACAACTCGCAGTGTTGCCCAGGCTGGTCTCAAACTCCTGTCCCCAGTCAGTCTTCCCACCTTGGCCTCCCAAAGTGCTGGCTCTGTAGGTATGAGCCACCATGCCTAGCCAAAAAACAAATTCTTGTGTTGAATTTAATCCTGTCATTTGCCCTTAAACAGTTTTGTTTAGATGTATCAATTAATATTAAACAATTAATATACTTAACTACCTTTATCCCTTGTTTATTGAGTGTCTGCCATGTGCTAGACACTGCTAGGCTCTGGGGATCTGACAGTGAAACATGGTATGATCTCTTCTGTCGTAGAGTTACTACATTATAGGGAAAACAGAAATTAACAAAAGGACGTACTTACAAATTGTAATGTGTATTCTGAAGGGGAATAAAGGGTTGAATGAAGATGTTAACATGATTGAAACTGGAGGAGGGTTCAGAAAAGACTTCTGAGAAAGTACAGTGTTACTGTGACCTCATGTATAACTAAGGAATTTGAAGTGAGGGAGATACACCAGGACAGCTTTCCAGGAAAGGGATCCGAATGGACAAAAGCCCTGGGGCAAAACGGTGGGGGACTTGATTTAGTTCAAAGGGCTGATGTCCAGTTTGTATCTATAGATGCAACATATTAGCCTTTGGGGACAACATTTAAAAATTAAGGAAGGCCAGGCGCAGTGGCTTACACCTGTAATCCGAGCCCTTTGGGAGGCCAAAGCAGGAGGATCACCTGAGGTCAGGAGTTTGAGACCAGCCTGGCCAACATGGTGAAACCCCGTCTCTATTAAAAATACAAAAATTAGCTGGGCGCAGTGGCAGGCGCCTGTAATCCCAGCTACTTGGGAGGCTGAGGCAGGAGAATCACTTGAACCCAGGAGGCGGAGTTTACAGTGAGCCAATAACGGGTCGTTTCCAGCCTGGGCAACAAGAGCGAAACTCCGTCTCAAAAAATGATGGAGTACTGTGCTGCTTTTCCTATATATAACCCATATGTAAAACTTTGATAAACACAAAACTGCTGTGGGTCAGTTAGTATCCTAGCACTGTATATAAATATCGGTCAGTATGAAGGACCCTTTAAATACTGGTTTTCTGCTTTGGCTTATATTTTTAATTTTATTAACTCTCTCTTAATTATGTATATATTACGTTACTTTTAAAGCTTGATCAGCTAGCTTCCACAAATATTTACTCTTTGGATATATACATGTATATATAAAATTTGTCTATTTCTAGTCCTTGAACTCCTTGAACAAGCCAAGCTGACACTGACCTTGGGGCCACTGCCATTACTCTTTCTACCTGAATCACTTTTCTCCCCATATCTTCAATCGATCAGTTCTTCCTCATCATTCAGTCTTACCTTACAAATGGCAAAGAATCCTTTCCCAACCACCTGTCTCATGTTATTCCTGCCTTTCCTGGTAGAAACTATCACATTATCCTCTTTTTTCCATATGGCACTCCTTTAAATTATTTTCTTGTTTACTTTAGCTTAATGAAAATGATAATTTTGTCGTCTTTATTTACTGTTTTTTTACTCCAGTACTTTGAAAAGTGACAAGTACATAGTAAGAACTCAATTAATACTTGAATAAAGTTTATCTTACAAGTTATGATAGGCTTACATAATTAAATTGTAAGTCCAAGGGAAAGTACTCCATTTTTCATTTCTTTATATATATATATGTATGTAATAGTTCTTAACATAGTAGTTCAGTAAGTTTTTATTGGGGAAAAGTGTTATCTTCTAAAGTGAGTTCATAATATAATATTGCCAGAAATAAATGTGTTTTCTCCCTTGGCAATCAGCCATCATCCAAAATTCTGAACTCCCAACCTGTATCTCAAGCCACCTCTAGCAAATATCACCTACATGTCCCATGTAATTCAAAATCAGCACATCTCACCTCCCACTGCATCTGCCTATGGACACCACCTCAGCCCAAGCCATTTCCTGTTCAGTTCTCCAACCCACAAACCTGACCTCGTCTGTGATGTCTTCTCAGGCTTACGATAAGGACACATTCTAAGGTTAGATTTTGCTGACATTTATTAAGCAAACATCATGCTCCACTAACAACGATCATCATATTATGCTGAGAGTCTAGAAAATGTGAAGGGCTATGAATTTGTCCTGATACTATTCTGCAAGATTGTTTCTCTGGCTGTGCTCAGCAGCCTAAATAAAGGAGAAGGGAAGGTGGATTATAAGATTGATCTGAGTTGGGAACAAGCTAGATAAATGCAGTGGGAGGAATATGTGGGATGCCATGTTGTTTGAGATTTTGGTGCCAGAATGGTTTGGTTGATTAACCCTCAGTTCTTGTGAGGTAAGGGCCCATAGATGTCATCCCAATTGGGGTCTTTAGAAATAGGAATTTTAGGTCGGGCATGGTGGCTCACACCTGTAATCCCAGCACTTTGGGAGGCTGAGGAGGGTGGATCACCTGAAGTCAGGAGTTTAAGACCAGCCTGGCCAACATGGTGAAACCCCATCTCTACTAAAAATATAAAATTAGCCAGGCATGGTGGCGCATGCCTGTAATCCCAGCTACTTGAAATTCTGAGGCAGGAGAATCACTTGAACCCTGTGATTGGAGGTGACGGTGAGCCAGGATCGTGCCATTGCACTCTAGCCTGGACAACACAGTGAGACTTCGTCTTAAAACAAAAAAGAAAAAAAGGAATTTTATCTTTAGGTCTATACTGAAGCCACGGGAAGAATTAAGGATAACCTATAACCTCACAGGGATGAAAGCTAAACGCATAAATGCCTGAGGAAGGTTCACTTAACCATTTCAGCAAGAGAGTTAGGTGTTCTCCCCATTACAATTATCATTAACACAAAAAAGGATCTTCTGCTACCTTTTGGTGATGACAGGAAGTGACAAGACTTCATTCCCATCCATAACAAGCCTCAGAGAAACAAAACTTAAAGGGATAGAGCACATGGGGGCAGTATTAAAAAGAGCAGAGAAATCACGCTGAGTCCCTGCAGCTTAGGGGAACAGATTCAGGTTTGGAGGATTAATAAAATATGGGTTTGGGCAATCTCCAACCCTACCCTAGCTCCCATACAGGATTTAATTTCTTAGTTTAGTCCTCTAGTGTCTATATCAATTTGTATATCTGTTTGTATCACTTATGTACACACATATCTCCCCAGTTACACTGTGATTTCCTTCAGGGTTAGGAGCTTTATTTGATTCATCCTGATTCCTCAGCCCCAACACAGTACCTGATACATAAATGGTGTTTAATAAATGCCAAGTATAAAGTATTTTAACAGGCCAGGCGCAGTGGCTCACGCCTCTAATCCCTGCACTTTGGGAGGCCGAGGCGGGTGGATTCTGAGGTCAGGAGTTTGAGACCAACCTGGACAACATGAAACCCGTCTCTACTAAAAATACAAAAAATTAGCCACACGTGATGGCAGGCACCTATTATCCCAGCTACTCAGGAGACTGAGGCAGAGAATTGCTTGAACCCCAGAGGCAGAGGTTGCAATGAGCTGAGATTGCACCACTGCACTCCAGCTTGGGCAACAAGCGAAACTCCGTCTCAAAAAAAAAAGTACTGTAACAAGCCCAAAAGCCATGTGTTGCAAATAGCAATATTCTTCAGTGGCCAGTACATCACTTAAATCACCCTACAGGTCTTTACCGGAATTGCAGAATAAGCAGTTACTTCTCTGCCTGTTTAGCTATTTTCTTTATTAAAAAAGAAAAATCTAAAATGCTAATGAGAATTCATTATTTTAGGTGATTGATGAGATTTATCGTGTGTTGAGATACGTCAATTCTACCAGAGCCCCTCAGCGAGCTCATGAAGTACTTCAAGAATTAAGGGATATATCCTCTATGGCAATGGAGTACTTTGATGAAAAGATTGTTCCAATTTTAAAGAGGAAATTACCAGGATCAGATGTTTCTGGAAGACTCATGGGCTCTCCTCCAGGTACCTCTACTTTATAATCATGTTTGTACATAATTTTGTAACTTGTTTCTGGTTTTTTTCCACTTAATCAAGTGTCTTGAACTTTTCTGCGTTAGTAGTTGTTTATTGGCAGCATCATTTTTAATGAGATTGGATTATCAACCATAACTTATACAACTGATCCACTAGTTAGGCACATTTCTTGTTTCTAGCTTTTCAGTACTTACTCAAGAACAATCTGAGCAGTCTTGTGACTAAATCTTTGCACATATCCATATTGACTTACAATAAACATATTAGAAATAGAATAGCTGGGCCTGGCCAGGCACAGTGGGACACACTGTAATCCCAGCACTTTGAGAGGCTGAGGTGGGTGGATCACCTGACTGAGGTCAGTAGTTCGAGACCACCCTGGCCAACATGGTGACACCCATATCTACTAAAAATACAAAAATTTGCTGGGCATGGTGGCGCACACCTGTAATCCCAGCTACTCTGGAAGCTGAGGCAGAAGAATCAGTTGAACCGGGGAGGCAGAGGTTGTAGTGAGCCAGATTCACGCCATTGCACTCCAGCCTGGGCAACAAGAGCAAAACTCTTATCTCAAAAAAAAAAAAAAAGAAAGAAATAGGATTGCTGGACCAGGCGCAGTGGCCCACGCCTGTGGTCCCAGCACTTTGGGAGACTGAGGGGGAAAGATCGCTTCAGCCCAGGAGTTCAAGACCAGCCCGGGAAACATAGGGAAACCCCCATCTCTACAAAGAATTTTAAAAATAGCCGGGCGTTAGTGGCGCATGCCTGTGGCCCCAGCTACTCAGGAGGCTGAGGTTTGAGACCCTGTCTCAAAAAAAAAAAAAAGTAATAGAATTACAGGTGAAAAGTTACATACAGATGCTCCTTAATTTACAATGGGATTATATCCTGATAAACCTGTCATAAGTAGAAAATATTGTAAGTCAAAAAATGCACTTAATACACAAACCTACCAAACATCATAGCTTAGCCTAACCTACCTTAAACATGCTCAGAACACTTAACATTAGCTATCTAGCAAAGCATATTTTATGATAAAGCATCCTTGTGTAATTTACTGAATTAATTTTCTTTTTTTTTTTTTTTTTTTTTTTTGAGACGGAGTCTCGCTCTGTCGCCCAGGCTGGAGTGCAGTGGCCGGATCTCAGCTCACTGCAAGCTCCGCCTCCCGGGTTTACGCCATTCTCCTGCCTCAGCCTCCCGAGTAGCTGGGACTACAGGCGCCCGCCACCTCGCCCAGCTAGTTTTTTGTCTTTTTTAGTAGAGACGGGGTTTCACCGTGTTAGCCAGGATGGTCTCGATCTCCTGACCTCGTGATCCGCCCGTCTCGGCCTCCCAAAGTGCTGGGATTACAGGCTTGAGCCACCGCGCCCGGCCTGAATTAATTTTCTATTATACTGAAAGTGAAAAGCAGAATGGTTCTGTGGATACCTGAGGTACAGTTTCTACTGAATGTCTATCACTTCCATACCATTGTAAAGTCAAAAAATCATTAAGTTGGCTGGGCGCAGTGACTCACACCTGTAACCCCAGCACTTTGGGAGGCCAAGGCGGGCAGATCATCTGAGGTCAGGAGTTCGAGACCAACCTGGCCAACATGGTAAAACCCTGTCTCTACTAAAAAAATACCAAAAAATTAGGCGTGGTGGCGCACGCCTGTAGTCCCAGCTACTAGGGAGGCTGAGGCATGCGAATCGCTTGAACCCAAGAGGCGGAGGTTGTAGTGAGCCAAGATCATGGCATTGCACTCCAGCCTGGGCAACAGAGTGAGACTCTGTCTCAAAAAAAAAAAAAAAAAATCATTAACTTGAACCATTGTAATTTGAGGACTTTTTTTTTTCTGATGAATTAATACTCATTTTTTAAAAAAACAAATATACTAGATAAAATGCCAAAAACTCTTCAGGGAAATATTTGGTGAATTATTTCAGCCCCCAAAGTGTCTGGCTGCTACTTTATTTTTATTTATTTATTTATTTATTTATTTTGAGATGGAGTCTCACTCTGTCACCCAGGCTGGAGTGCAATGGCGTGATCTCTGATCACTGCAACCTCCACCTCCCAGGTTCAAGCATTTCTCCTGCCCCAGCCTCCTGAGTAGCTGGGATTACAGGTGCACACCACCATGCCTGGCTAATTTTTGTATTTTTTAGTAGAAACGGGGTTTCACCATGTTGTTTAGGTTGTTGGTCTGGAACTCCTGACCTCGTGATCCGCCTGCCTTGGCCTCCCAAAGTGCTGGGATTACAGGCGTGAGCCACCACGCCCGGCTGCTACTTTGAAAGACAGGGTTCATAAGGCTGTTTTGAACAGTATCACTTCATCTGCGCTAAATAACTGTTTTTGCAAAAGTATATTGGCTCCTAGAGATTTGTGCCTTTATCTACTGAAAGACTTAATTATTTAATATCCCCAACTCTGGCAAGTACTTTAATTAGGAAAGAATTTAGTAGAACTTTTTATTTTGTTCAGATTAGTTAGCTCCCTGTAGTACTCAGTGAGGCAACCAAGTGGCTCTCTGTAATTGAGTAATAAAGCCTACACATCTCAGCATTAATATATCTGTTATTTATTGAGTACCTATTATGCGCACAGCACTGTACTGTGTCCTGTGGAGACTAAAAGGAAGTGTAATACATGGTGTCTGCTCTCAAGGATCTTACTATTTCAAAAGGTAAGATATACTCAGTCTTGAAGTTAAATTATCATAGGCAAAACAAATAATGCAATGTCCAATTAAATGTCAAATGAGAGCAGAGAAACAATTTTAAGGTAGATCAGTGCTGGCTGATCTGATGGAAACATCACAGGAGGTAAGGATTGATTTAAGCCTTGGTGAATAAGTAGAAGTTGGATATGGATAAGCAGAGAGGGAAAGAAGAATGCATCCATAAAGGAAATACAGTTATTTAGATGCGCAAGGAGAAGATTAACGTGATGTGTTTAGGGTATGAATGGACCCCTCTTGTTCTTTTAGAAAACCTTCAGTAGATAAGGTTAAAAGAAAGTAGGTTCTTTGTTTAAAATAGTTATTTTTATGCTTGTGTTACATTCTAATTATTCCTGAAAGAATAGGTCCAAGACCCTCCTACACCATGCCAGGAATTCTTTGTGATCGTAATGTATGATGTAACCCACTCTTTAATGGAGTCCTATCATTTGGCTAAAGTTGAAGCCTTTGCAAATAACTTAAGTTCAGAGTAAACTTAAGAACACGATACAGGTTGAGTATCCCTTATCCAAATTTCTTAGGACCAGAAGTGTTTCAGATTTCAGCTTTTTTTCAGATTTTGGAATATTTGCATTACATGTACTGGCTGCACAGCCTGTTACCCACATACCCACAATCCAAAATGCTCCAATGAGCCATTTCCTTGAGCATCATGGTGGTGCTCAAGAAGTTTCAGATTTTGGATTTCAGATTTCTGGATTAGAAACGTGCAACCTGTAGGTCTGTACTTCTAACTTGAAAGTGTGTTTGTTATGTGAATTAGATAGAAAATAATTATTTTCTGGCCAGGCACAGTGCTTCAATGCATCTGTAATCCCAGCACTTTGGGAGGCTGAGGTGGGTGGATCACGAGGTCAGGAGATCCAAACCATCCTGGCTTACACAGTGAAACCCCATCTCTACGAAAAATACAAAAAGAAATTAGCCGGGTGTGGTGGCGGGCGCCTGTAGTCCCAGCTACTCGGGAGGCTGAGGCAGGAGAATGGCATGTACCTGGGAGGAGGAGCTTGCAGTGAGCCGAGATCACGCCACTGCACTCCAGCCTGGGCGACAGAGCGAGACTCCATCTCAAAAAAAAAAAAAAAAAAAAAATTATTATTTTCTAATTTTACTGCTCTTATTTTGTTACTAGATTCTGAAAATATTTTACAATATTTTAAACTCAAGTTTATGCCATTAAATGCCCTTCTTCATTTCCTGGCAGTCTACATACTGCCACATGAGCAGGAGAATCAAAATTTAAACTCATTTATAGTTAAAATAAGATGTTAAATTATGATGATTAACCCAATTGACCAACTGGATTGCCAAGAAGAAGAAATTCTCAGAAGTGACATAATAAGGGTATTCCATTTTTAAATAAGTGTAAGACTGGTAGAGAAACATTTTAAGTGACTGACCCTTTTAAATTATTCCTCCACAGTTCCAGGACCGTCTGCAGCCCTAACAACAATGCAGCTCTTCTCCAAGCAAAACCCTTCAAGACAAGAGGTTACCAAACTCCAGCAGCAGGTTAAAACAAATGGTGCTGGCGTGACTGTTCTCAGGCGTGAAATTTCTGAGCTTCGCACCAAAGTGCAAGAACAGCAAAAACAGCTTCAAGACCAGGACCAGAAACTGCTAGAGCAGACCCAGATCATAGGTGAACAAAATGCACGGTTGGCAGAGCTAGAACGCAAACTACGAGAAGTAATGGAAAGTGCTGTAGGAAATTCCTCAGGGTCTGGGCAGAATGAGGAGTCTCCTCGGAAACGAAAAAAGGCCACAGAAGCCATAGACTCTCTTAGGAAATCTAAACGTCTTCGGAATAGAAAGTAAATTGGAATGTGGTTCTAGTTCCAGAGGAAGACGCAGCTTAGTAGCTTAAGCAGTTAACGTATATCAGGATACTGTGAGCAACACGGTGTCCCTTAAGCTTCTAGGCTTTCACAACACAACTTAAACTTGAACTCTTATGGTTGGGACATTCTTTTCCCGCTTCTCCTGATTGAACTGATGCACAGAATCTTTTTACTTTGCAATAGATTTGTACTAACCAGACCTGTTCTATCATGTTTTGAGGAGTTAACTTTTTTCTGTGCAGATAATGTTGAAAGTAAGTTAATTTGTTTCTGCATATATGCACATACGTAAGGATCTTAAACCCAGTCTTGACAGACTAAACAGAAGTTAAGTTTAATACAGAAAATGTCCTGTTCACTTGAAAGAAAAGACCTACTTTTTAAATGGACACTATCTTGGTTCTTTTTTTTTTTTTTTTTAAGTCGTCTTTTTGTTATAAGTGACCTTTGTCTGGAATGTCTGAAAAGTAGTTAATGCTTTTTGGTATTGAAGTAATGGGTAACTAAAATGGACTTCCATAGTATTGACTGTAGAAGGAGGCTCTACAGTATTGACTATATATTTTTATAAACTACTGGCAAGAAACTTACCCAGCTGTTATACATGTTTTTAGTTCTCTTTGGGGGCCATGTCCTACATTTGCATGGATGGATGCATGCATTGCCTAATCAACTCACTTAAAAAGCTCTTGCACTGGTATTGATCTTAAACCTCTATACTTCTCCACTTTTTAGAGCGGCGTCTTAGTTTAAGCGCTTAACATCTTCCACCGCAACAGCTTGCCTCTAGAGGGGGAATTATTCATCCATTTGTCCTCCAGTTTTATAGGAACAAGAGACTATTAAAGCCCATTGCTTTATCTGTTCTCTGTAGGGTTCAGGTACACTGGCTAAGGCAGAACCCCAAATTCCAAGGCTCTTTCTATCAATATTGGACCTCTGGGAGTTAGTACTCCTCTTTGCTCACCACCATGTGCTCAGTTGATCAGATGTGAGTGAGTAGGGAACTCGACTTGTGGGATGCAGTTTTGCCATTGCAGCAAAGTTCATTGAGGAAAATTGTATCATGGAAAAGCATTTTCATTATTTCATTTCTGGGGGATGACCTTGAGGGAAGCTTTTTAATATTCGTTTCAAGCTTTCCTTATTCTACAACTTTAAACAAAAGCTTTAATTTTGTTTGCACTCCTGTTTTGAGCTCATAACTGGAAAAGCATGTCTTGCACTGTTCAACCTCCTAAGTGGTCACTTTAACAACCTCCAAATTGTGTACAGTGGTTATTTTCCCCAGTTGTATATTTTTGAGACATTCAATTATCACTGTCTTAGTTGTATTTTAATTTACTAAATTATGTAGCCGTTTGACTGTTAAATTCTGTTAAACAACTGTTGCCTTGGGCTTCAGTTATTTAAAGTAAATTTGGGTGTAATATAGAAAACTGTCCCTTTCCAGGCAGGGGTTGGCGCCTGTATAACCCTAAGGTTTGGTAGACGCCTTAGTCAAATAAGAGCACAAGGCTATCGCCTTTTATCCGTCCACCGTGACATGGCTGTGCATCCTTTAAATTAACCTCACCAGACGAACCTTTTTCTATCCATTTTTATATTGTCCTTACATAATATTGTCCTTAGATTTTCATCAATTCTATGTCTGACTTTGAAATTCCATTTACAATGTAGTATGTTTTCAATGAAAAACCATAAAGTAACATCCAAGTGTTTCATGGTTTGTTGGGAAGGTAATTTTAAAATAAAACAATTTCCAAAAAACATTTGTCAGCCAAGGTCATCCATAAAAGTCCCCGTCTGGAACTTATTTTCTCAGCACTTCTCATTTTTATAATCAGAGTATTTAGCCATATTATCATATCTTTAGAGGAGGCCTGGTGGAATACCCCGGGCCTCTACTAGTCTGCTTTTCTGGTCACAGGAAGACTTTTTTTTTTATGTATCAAAGTATGTGTTTACAGATTTACAGAGTGTGATCCGTATGCATCAAAGGGATACAGCCCCAGACTATTTCTTTAATGGTCGTTCATGAACTATTAAGTTTCCTGGATTTCTTTTTAAACTACAGCTAGATAGCCTAAACATGTAGTCTTCCATTAGTTAACATGTGTATATGGCTTTCGTAATAAGTAATCACACTGTTAGAAGGTAAATTTTCTATTACAAAATCCAAATTTCTATTGCATACACTTATAATCATCTATTCATAAAGCTAATTCGTTGTACTTGTTAATGAATGAATGTTCCATGCAGTAGGAGAATAAAGCACTACAGTTCGTTCAGTTGTTCAAATCTTAAATCTTAGGCTATTTAGCTAAAACATGTTAGGATGTTGCCTTCACCAGTTATTAGCACAGTTATTAGCCATTATGCTTATTTATGGATAGCATAATGGTATTTAAGGTTCAACAAACTGCAGATTTTTTTGATCAGCTGAAACTGACATATGTTACAGAAAAACTGTAAATTAACCTCCTGAGAGAACCATTTGCCCTGCATTTTAAGTCAGGTATTTAAATGCTGTGTGTTGTTTATATTGCGTTGTCTTAGTGCAACATTTCTTGAAGTATTCCCATCATCTTCCTTGGCTGTTTTTCAGAGGAGACATCTCCATGTTAATGGGTCATTCCCACATAGGGAGGTATTATGGTACAGCGCTACACACATGGATAACAATGTGAAAAGGCGTGCCTGAGAAATGAAAAGGGCTGGCCTTATCCCCACCCCAGCTGGATCCTCTGCTTATCTCCCACATGCACTTGGCTTACCTGGTTTTCACAGATTCTGAGGTTATAGAACCTGTTGTTTTTCAAACTCCTGTACAGAACCTGGAAATAATGGAGCAAATGCAAATCTATTGAGAGTCATTATACTTAGTTTTAAAGACTATTGGGGTATCATCCAGTCAAAAGCCACTGATTTGGGAAGCAATTTTTTTGTAAAACACGTTTTTTGGAGTACTGAACTTTACAGGGGCTTGCCTTAATCTCTATTTAGTAGTTTCAAGATGTATGCGCAATTATTCTACGTGTTAAAAATGTTAAAATATTCTATGTAGCCCCAAAGGTGGGTAAAACAGTATAAGTAATGCCTAAATTAATAAGCTAAAAGGTGTCACTACAGCTGGATTTTTGAGAGAGAATGGACATAAAACTAGGCTATGTGTAATAAAAATAATGGCACCTTAAGATTGCACTATTTTATGCATTATTTTATATGCCATTTCATAGCCTGCACTTTAATCTCCAAAGAAACGATGTATGATGTCCCAGTTGTTCCTTATTCTTAATAAATTTTTCCTAAGACAGGGCACTTAATTCTATTTTACTATACTGAATTAGTTTCTTGGAGGTAGATTCCTTTCTTGAGTTCTCTGTTTCCTTAGCCATAATAATTTCTAGGATCTGGGAACTCCCTATATTGTCTATTTCCAACATTATATAATTTTAATTTAATGTAATATAAATCTCATACTTGGTGATCAGCACATTCTTATATCCTGCTCTACCAATGAGTACCCATTTGTTACACTTATCAAACTCTCTAAAAACATATACTGTAAGTAATATATGAAGCCAGGAATAAAAGGCAGTCTGAAAGAAAACGTCCTATATGATGCAGTTGTTTGGAAATGACTGATTTCTGATATGAAACCCAATTTGATAACACCATTCAGTTCTTTGACTTGGGATCTATCTGAATTGCTTTAACTAGTACACAAAAGGTTAAGTTACGACTACTTTAAATTTGTATAGCCTGCCATCTGAGGTGAATTGTTTTCAAAAAATACTAAATCTATGAACTGAGACTAGCAATTAGTTGGCTGCTCCCTACCATGATTTTACTTTTAATAGCCATACAGTTATATTGGTGATACATATGACAGGCTTAAGTACTGCTGGCCTTTCGCATCTTCCTAATCATCTTGGTTAAATTTCTGAGGTTTAAAAATTAGATACAGATTTCTTCTGTTGTGTCTGAAGAGAACTATGACATTTTAGAAGTATATTGGCAATCTGTTAGGTCCATTGGCAAAGTATATTGGTCCATATTCAAACCTATTCCAAAAGTTTAGAAGTGTTTAAGATTCCTTTATTGTGGTACCATGTCTGTTTACCTATGCTTATGGGCAACAATAAATTACTAGTTTACCTTCTGGAATTTTAATTGTTATAACTGAATCAATTATTGGAAAGTGAAAAACACCTCCCGGTCACACAACAGGGTACATAAATAAATGTGTTGTTACCAGTGCTACTTGTTTTCTTTGTATTTCATCCACAAAAGAATATGGAGCTCTGTTGCTAACATACCATATTAATAGCTACTGTCTTTTGGAGCACTGTACTGTGTGTTTTACAGATGTTACAGTGGTCCTCACAGCTACCTTATAAAGTAGGTCTTACTCTACATGGGGAAGTTGAACTCGTGCTAAGCAATGTGTCCACAGTGTATGCAAGTAAATGGCATAAGTGGGATTTGACCCATAAGCTCTGAAGTTTATAAACTTCCTACTACACTATACTACATCCTAGAAACCTGAGAACAATGAGACTCTGAACTTAATATAAGCAAGACCATCCCACACATCCACTAGAAACAGTCAGTGCCCAAATCACTAATGCTAACAGTAGTATGTAGAACTGAGATCAAGAAAAAGCTGGGCTAGGCCGGGCACAGTGGCTCACACCTGTAATCCTAGCACTTTGGGAGGCCAAGGTGGGCAGATCACGAGGTCAGGAGTTCGAGACCAGCCTGGCCAACATGGTGAAACGTGAAACCTCATCTCTACTAAAAATACAAAAATTAGCCGGGTGTGGTGGCAGGTGCCTCTAATCCCAGCTCCTCAGGAGGCTGAGGCAGGAGAATTGCTTGAACCCAGGAAGCGGAGGTTGCTGTGGGCCAAGATCATGCCATTGTACTCCAGCCTGGGTGGCAGAGCGAGACTCCATCTCAAAAAAAAAAAAAAAAGTTGGGCTTGGTGGAGGCAACTTTTAAGGTTATGCAAGTAACCTTAAACTTGCACCTAGGTGTGCAAGTGAAAGAGAATGTTTTTAAGGCTTCCGGAACCTGTAATCTAAACTCAGAGGAAGTCCTGGCAGTAGATGTGCTCTGAGGCTACTGACGTGTAAAGTCCCCTTCTGGCCTGGTGCGGTGGCTCACACCTGCTACCCCATCATTTTGGGAGGCCAAGACGGGTGGGTCATCTGAGGCCAGGAGTTTGAGACCAGACTGGCCCATGTGGCAAAACCCCATCTCTACTAAAAATACAAAATTTAGCCAGGCATGGTGATGCACATCTGTAGTCTCAGCTACTAGGGAGGCCGAGGCATGAGAACTGCTTGAGCTGGGGAGGTGGAGGTTACAGTGAGCCGAGGTCACGCTACTGCACTCCAGCCTGGGCAACAGAGCAAGACTCTGTATCCAAAAATGTCACATTCCTATCAGTAGAAAAGTAGCAACTACCAATTCTTTTGCCCTGCAAGGGCAGAGTACTAGTTCTCTTTTCAAGACTACTTCCAGTTCCAAAACTAAATGCTTAGAATTTTAACAAAATCAAATCATATAAATCAGTTTAACCTGTTTCTTAAAGGTATAACTGGTAGGGAATTGCTGAAAACAGTTCTCTGAAGAAGATAAAACTTCTCTAAGTGCTTTAACCCCAGCCTGTAGACAGCTTAGATTTTCAGAAAAGAGATCACAGATAACTTTATACTGTGGGTGAGGGTGATGGCAGTGGTGTCAATTGTCCTAGTACCATTACTGCATTCTAGTCATCCAGATAGCCTAGAAAGATAAAGGCCGCTGTGTATCCCCAGTCTTCAGAAGGTAGATGAGGGTGGAAATTTGAATTTTCATATTCTCCAGGTGGCTCAATTGCTGTGTAATAGATTGACATTGTTAGAAACCAAGGCTCTTCACCAGTATTCTTGCTTTTTTGCTTTTCTTTAAAAAACTTTTTAGGCCGGGCGCGGTGGCTCAAGCCTGTAATCCCAGCACTTTGGGAGGCCGAGACGGGCGGATCACGAGGTCAGGAGATCAAGAGCATCCTGGCTAACACGGTGAAACCCCGTCTCTACTAAAAAAATACAAAAATCTAGCCGGGCGAGGTGGCGGGCGCCTGTAGTCCCAGCTACTCGGGAGGCTGAGGCAGGAGAATGGCATAAACCCGGGAGGCGGAGCTTGCAGTGAGCTGAGATCCGGCCACTGCACTCCAGCCCAGGCGACAGAGCGAGACTCCGTCTCAAAAAAAAAAAAAAAAAAAAACTTTTTAAAAGATCTCACCTGTATGAACTTCCCCATGTTAATTGCTGAACCAATTCTTACAGAATTCATTAAAGATGATGTTCTTTCCAAAAAGATGTATCTCAACTCGCTGGTATACATTCCTCTGTTTTTTTGTTTGTATGGAGTCTCTGTTGCCCAGGCTGGAGTGCAGTGGTGCGATCTCGGCTCACTGCAACCTCCGCCTCCTGGGTGCAAGGGATTCTCCCGCCTCAGCTGCCTAAGTAGCTGGTATTACAGGCGTGCACCACCACACCCACCTAATTTTTGTATTTTTGATAGAGATGGGGGGGGTTTTCACTATGTTGACCAGGCTGGTCTCGAACTCCCGACCTCAGGTGATATGCCCGCCTCGGCCTCCCAAAGTGCTGGGATTACAGGCATGAGCCACCGCACCCGGCCTACATCCCTCTGCTTTCTGATTGATCATTTCTTCAAAGCAAAATTAGAGTAAATCATACGCACAAGAAATGTGAGCAGTTGGGTGTTTGAGCAAAATGTACAACTGATAATTATAAAGGAAATACAAATCAAGGACAAACTTCCCCTAATTCAATAAATTCTGTTCAAGGAGACGCAACTAAATAGCTGTCAACTTTCTCAGCTTTTATGTTTTTAAACCTTTTTCCTCCTCTCCTTTGGTTTGAACAAAAGTCGAATTCAAATTAACTGATTTGTTAAGAATCTGTGAAGCAGCGATGTAAATAGCAAAACTGACTCCAGAATGCAACACCTAAGATGTACTTTTCTGTAATAAGACAAGGGGAACACCCCTCCCTTCTATGCCAAGCCGAAGAGAATTACTTGGGCTAGGGTAGAGAACAGAGGGCTAGGCCAGGCGCGTTGGCTCACGCCTGTAATCCCAGCACTTTGGGATGCCGAGGCAGGCAGATCACGAGGTCAAGAGATTGAGACCATCCTGGCCAATATTGTGAAACCCCGTCTCTACTAAATATACAAAAATTAGCTGGGCGTGGTGGCGTGTGCCTGTAGTCCCAGCTACTTGGGAGGCTGAGGCAGAAGAATAGCTCGAACTCGGGAGGCAGAGGCTGCTGCAGTGAGCCGAGATCGCGCCACTGTACTCCAGCCTGGCAATAGAGCAAGACTCCGTCTCAAAAAAAAAAGAGAGAGAGAGAGAAAAGAGGGCTAAACTGCTTGTTCTTTCTTTGGAGAGCTGGAGCAAGCTTACAAGAAAGTGCTCTTTAGATAAACAGTTCCTGTAACCCTACTGTAAGAGGACACTACCTCTTACAGTGTGGCCCATGGATCAACAGCCTCTGAATCACATAGGAGCTTCTGTGAAATGTAGAATCTCAGGCCCCACTCCAGAATCAAATCTGCATTTTAACAAGATCACCTGGTGATTAGTTTGCACATTAAAATTTGAGAAATACCACTGTAAAGCACATTTGTCATTTTGAATCTAAATGCTAAACAACCCTTAGCTCCCCATATTTAGCAATAACAAAGAAAATGGACCGAGAGAAGAGAGGAAGAAGAGTAAAAGGGAGGAGAAAGTAGGAAGAAAATAGGAAAGTTAGTATTGTTCAGGGACAGTTCTTGAAACCAGTAGGGGTCATGACCATCAGCCATCCCAAACAGAAAACAGTTTCATCACCTTTGGTGTCATAAAAGAAATTTATATTAAAATTCCCACCAATATCAAACCAGTCACTACCATTTGAGAATAAAGAAACTATTTTAAAAAATACACTTTGGGGCCGGGCACGGTGGCTCAAGCCTGTAATCCCAGCACTTTGGGAGGCCAAGACGGGCGGATCACGAGGTCAGCAGATCGAGACCATCCTGGCTAACACGGTGAAACCCCGTCTCTACTAAAAAAAAATGCAAAAAAAACAGCCGGGCGAGATGGCGGGCGCCTATAGTCCCAGCTACTCGGGAGGCTGAGGCAGGAGAATGGCGTGAACCCGGGAGGCGGAGCTTGCAGTGAGCTGAGATCCAGCCACTGCACTCCAGCCTGGGCGACAGAGTGAGACTCCACCTCAAAAAAATAAAATAAAATAAAATACACTTTGGGAGGCCAGGGTGGGAGGATTGCTTGCATCTAGGAGTTCATGACCAGCCTGGGCAACATACCAAGACTTTGTCTCTACCAAAAACAAAAATTTTAAATTTAAAATTAAAAAAAAGAAAAATTAGCCAGGCTTGGTGGCATACACCTGTAGTCCCAACTACTTGGGAGGCTGAGACAGGAGGATGGCTTGAGCCCAGGAGGTCAAGTCTGCAGTGAGCTGCCACTGCACTCAGCCTGAGTGACAGCAAGACCTTGTCGCAAAAAATAATAGTAAGATATCCATCAATAGGAGACAGGTTTCATAAATTGGGATATATCGCCAGGCCGGGCGCGGTGGCTCAAGCCTGTAATCCCAGCACTTTGGGAGGCCGAGACGGGCGGATCACGAGGTCAGGAGTTCGAGACCATCCTGGTGAACACGGTGAAACCCCGTCTCTACTAAAAAATACAAAAACTAGCCGGGCGTGGTGGCGGGCGCCTGTAGTCCCAGCTACTCAGGAGGCTGAGGCAGGAGAATGGCGTGAACCCGGGAGGCGGAGCTTGTAGTGAGCTGAGATCCAGCCACTGCACTCCAGCCTGGGCGGCAGAGCAAGACTCCATCTCAAAAAAAAATAAAAAATAAAAAATAAAAATAAATTGGGATATATCCTTACAATAGAATACTAGGCACCTGTAAAAATAAGAAAATTGATCGGGCGCGGTGGCTCAAGCCTGTAATCCCAGCACTTTGGGAGGCCGAGACGGGCGGATCACGAGGTCAGGAGATCGAGACCATCCTGGCTAACACGGTGAAACCCCGTCTCTACTAAAAAATACAAAAACTAGCCGGGCGAGGTGGCGGGCGCCTGTAGTCCCAGCTACTCCGGAGGCTGAGACAGGAGAATGGCGTAAACCCGGGAGGCGGAGCTTGCAGTGAGCTGAGATCCGGCCACTGGACTCCAGCCTGGGTGGCAGAGCAAGACTCCGTCTCAAAAAAAAAAAAAAGAAAATTATCTATATGCTCAGAAATATTTCTGGCCGGGTGCAGTGGCTCATGCCTGCAATCCCAGCACTTTGGGAGGCCAGCGTAGGCAGATCACTTGAGGTCAAGAGTTCGAGACCAGCCTGACCAACATGGTGAAACCCCATCTCTACTAAAAATACAAAAAGTAGCTGGGCATGGTGGTGGGCACCTGTAATTCCAGCTACTTGGGAGGCTGATGCAGGAGAATCACTTGAACCTGGGAGGCAAAGGTTGCAGTGAGCTGAGATCGTGCCACTGCACTCCAGCCTGGGAGACAGAGTGAGACTACGTCTCAAACAGAGAAAAAAAACAAAAAGGCCAGAGTGGTGCCTCATGTCTGTAATCCCAGCACTCTGGGAGGCCAAGGTGGGTGGATCACCTGAGATCAGGAGTTCGAGACCAGCCTGGCCAATGTGGTGAAACCCTGTCTCTACTAAAAAAAATCCAAAAAGTAGCCAGGCATGGTGGCATATGTCTGTAATCCCAGCTATGCAGGAGAATCACTTGAACCCAGGAGGTGGAGGTTGCGGTGAGCTGAGATTGTGCCACTGCACCCCAGTCTGGAAGACAAAGTGAGACTCTGTCTCAAAAAGAAAAATATATATATGGCCGGGCGCGGTGGCTCAAGCCTGTAATCCCAGCACTTTGGGAGGCCGAGACGGGCGGATCACGAGGTCAGGAGATCGAGACCATCCTGGCTAACACTGTGAAACCCCTCTCTACTAAAAATATACAAAAAATTAGCCGGGCGAGATGGCGGGCGCCTGTAGTCCCAGCTACTCGGGAGGCTGAGGCGAGAGAATGGCGTAAACCCGGGAGGCGGAGCTTGCAGTGAGCTGAGATCCGGCCACTGCACTCCAGCTGGGCGACAGAGCGAGGACTCCGTCTCAAAAAAAAAAAAAAAAAAAAAAAAAAAAAAAAAAAAAAAAAAAAAAAAAAGAAAAATATATATATATATATTTCAAGACTGCTAAGGGAAATAACAAAATACAGAATAGATATATTTATATACTATTATATAAATAGTATATAAATATATATATATATATATATTTTTAGACAGAGTTTCACTCTTGTTGCCCAGGCTAGAGTGCAATGGTGCAATCTCAGTTTACCACAACCCCTGCCTCCCAGGTTCAAGTGATACTCCTGCCTCAGCCTCCCTAGTAGCTGGGATTAGAGGCATGTGCCACCACGCCAGGCTAATTTTATATTTTTTAGTGGAGACGGGGTTTCTCCGTGTTGGTCAGGCTGGTCTCGAACACCCGACCTCAAGTAATCCACCTGCCTCAGCCTCCCAAAGTGCTGGGATTACAGGCGTGAGCCACCATGTCCAGCTTATACTACCATATTTTTACTGCTTCTTTTCTATGTTTATGTGTTTAGATACACAAATATCACTGTGCTGTAAGTGCCTACAGTGTTCAGAACAGGAACATGCCATATAGTTTTGTAGTCTAGGATCAATAAGCTACACCATATAGCCTAGGTGTATAGTAGGCTAAACCATCTAGGTTTGTGTAAGTAAACTCTATGATATTCATACAACAAAATGACTTAACGATGCATTTCTGAGAGCACATCCCCATATTTAAGCAGTTCATGACTGTAGTGCTAAGTAGTGGCAAGCATATGCATAAAGAAACTCTAGACCGGCACGGTGGCTCATGCCTGTAATCCCAGCAATTTGGGAGGCTGAGGGGGGCAGATCACTTGAGGTCAGGAGTTTGAGACCAGCCTGGCCAACATGGCGAAATCCCACCTCTACTAAAAATACAAAAATTAGGCAGGCATGGTGTTCTGCGCCTGTAGTCCCAGATACTCAGGAGGCTGAGGCAGGAGAATCACTTGAATCTGGGAGTCGGAGGTTGCAGTGAGCTGAGATTACACCACCGCACGCACTCCAGGCTGGGAGACAGAGAGAGACTCCATCTCAAAAAAAAAAAGAAGGAAGGAAGGAAGGAAGGAGACAGAAAGAAAGAGAGAGAGAGAGAGAGAAAGAAAGGAAGGAAAGTCTAGAAAAATGTACAGGGAATCAATAACAGTGGTTATATTTTGGGGTTTGACAACATAACAACAGGAACAGGAGCTGGGAGGAGCTTATCACTAGACACTTTCTATATGTTTTTCTATTTTTAAACCATGGAAGTGTATTACCTATTCAACAATTAAACCAGCTGCTATAGACTAAAAGTTTGTGTCCCCACAAAATGTATGCCTTGAAGCCTAATCCTCAGGGGAGGAGACCAGGAGGTTGGGCTTTGAGGAGGTGATCATGTTATGAGGGTGAAGCCTTCATGAATGGGGTTAATGTTCTTTTAAAAGAGACCCCAGGCTAGGCACGGTGGCTCATGCCTGTAATCCCAGCACTTTGGGAGACCGAAGCAGGCAGATCACCTGACGTCAGCAGTTTGAGACCAGCCTGGCCAACATGTGAAACCCCATCTCTACTGAAAATACAAAAATTAGGCAGGCATGGTGTTCTGCGCCTGTAGTCCCAGATACTCAGGAGGCTGAGGCAGGAGAATCACTTGAATCTGGGAGTCGGAGGTTGCAGTGAGCTGAGATTACACCACCGCACGCACTCCAGGCTGGGAGACAGAGAGAGACTCCATCTCAAAAAAAAAAAGAAGGAAGGAAGGAAGGAAGGAGACAGAAAGAAAGAGAGAGAGAGAGAGAGAGAAAGAAAGGAAGGAAAGTCTAGAAAAATGTACAGGGAATCAATAACAGTGGTTATATTTTGGGGTTTGACAACATAACAACAGGAACAGGAGCTGGGAGGAGCTTATCACTAGACACTTTCTATATGTTTTTCTATTTTTAAACCATGGAAGTGTATTACCTATTCAACAATTAAACCAGCTGCTATAGACTAAAAGTTTGTGTCCCCACAAAATGTATGCCTTGAAGCCTAATCCTCAAGGGGAGGAGACCAGGAGGTTGGGCTTTGAGGAGGTGATCATGTTATGAGGGTGAAGCCTTCATGAATGGGGTTAATGTTCTTTTAAAAGAGACCCCAGGCTAGGCACGGTGGCTCATGCCTGTAATCCCAGCACTTTGGGAGACCGAAGCAGGCAGATCACCTGACGTCAGCAGTTTGAGACCAGCCTGGCCAACATGTGAAACCCCATCTCTACTGAAAATACAAAAATTAGCCAGGCATGGTGGTGGCGGGTGCCTGTAGTCCCAGCTACTTGGGAAGCTGAGGCAGGAGAATTTCTTGAACCCAGGAAGCGGAGGTTGCAGTGAGCTGAGAGCATACCATTGCACTCCAGCCTGGGTGACAGAGCGAAACTCCATCTCAAAAAAATTAATTAATTAATTAACTAATTAAAAAATAAAAGAGACCCCACAAAACTGCTTCACCTCTTCTGCCATGTGAGGTTATAGCCAGAAGACAGCCATCCATGAACAAAGAAGCAGCCCCTCACCAGATACTGAATACGCACACCAGTGCTTTTATCTTGGACTTCCCAGGCCCCAGAATTATTTTTTGTTTTTTTGTTTTTTGTTTTTTGTTTTTTTTTGAGACGGAGTCTCACTCTGTCACCGAGGCTGGAGTACAATGGCACGATCTCAGCTCACTGCAACCTCCAGCTCCCGAGTTCAAGAGATTCTCCCATCTCAGCTTCCCTAGTAGCTGGGATTACAGGCATGTGCCACCACACCTGGCTAATTTTGTATTTTTAGTAGAGATGAGGTTTCTCCACGTTGCTCAGGTTGGTCTCAAACTCCCGACCTCAGGTGATCCGCCTGCCTCAGGCTCCCAAAGTGTTGGGATTACAGGGGTGAGCCACAGCGCCTGGCCTGATTTTTGTATTCTTAGTAGAGACGGAGTTTCACCATATTGACCAGGCTGGTTTCGAACTCTTGACCTCGTGATCCATCCGCTTTGGCCTCCCAAAGTGCTGGGATTACAGAAGTGAGCCACCACGTCTGGCCTGACCCTGTTTTCTTAAAAACCAAAAACCTGGAAAAAAAACAAAATCTCTTGCAAATGTATTCTCAATCCAAGTCAATCCCCTGCAAAACTCAGACTCTGGAAGAATGAAAGCTATGCGCTATTTTCTCCACTCATTCATATTGTTGGTTTCACATAGATAGATAAAGCGCTTCATCCTACAGAACTGCTCTATCAGTTCATGATGTTTTCCTGGATCCTGGACCCCCGCCTTCCCCACCATGAGTCACCTCTGGATCAAGTCCATCTTCTACTTGGGATTTGGAACCCAGACAACCCTTTTCCCTTTTTAGCCTCTGCTGTGCTCTAAGCTATGTGATCTAAGACATGTCACTCACATTCTGGAAGTATTTGCTTCCTCATACACGAAATGGGGGAAATCTCTCTAATCCTGCGGTTTTGATTTCAGTGCTCACTAGTTCAAGACTTTTCTTCTTGTCTATGCCCCTTCACCCTCTTCCTTTGTCAATTTCCTTTTTCATAAGCTGTGGCTGCTGGTGAGTAAAAGAGTCATCTGAGTACAACTGCTTTTGCATGAGCTAGACTTGGAAGGGTGCAAATGGAAGCAGATTCATTTCTTCTCAGTAACTGCTCTTTTAGACTGTCCTGTTGCATCGTTCTGCCCTGATCCCAGAAGGAATCTCAGGCAGGTCCCAGAGACTCTCTTGGTCACTAATAAATTGATCACCTTTATCCGGTTATTTAAAAATCCAGCCTGATCCAAACAAAGACTTTATTGTCTCAATTGATTAAGGCTTCTTTCCTCTTTCTTTTCCCTTTTTTTGAGACGGAGTCTTGCTCTGTTGCACAGGCTGGAATGCAGTGGCTCGATCTCGGCTCACTGCAAACTCCACCTCCCAGGTTCAGGTGATTCTCCTGCCTCAGCCTCCCAAGTAGTTGGGATTACAGGTGCCTGCCACCAGGCCCAGCTAATTTTTGCATTTTTAGTAGAGACGGAGTTTCGCCATGTTGGGCAGGCTGGTCTTGAACTCCTGACCTTAGGTGATCTGCCCGACTTGGCTTCCCAAAGTGCTGGGATTACAGGCATGAGCCACTGTGCCCGCCCGCTTCTTTCCTCTTTCTGTAAATCAGGCCTGAGTTCAACTTCAGAGAAGCTGAGTTGGGCTTCTCCTTTTCAGTGGAGAAGGGCAGGAAGGAGGATGTCTTCCATTTCTTGCTTTTCCTCCTCCCTCTCCTGCCAGACTCTCTGCTGTCTAACCCAGTGGGGAGGAGAGACAGAATAAAGAAAAAAAAAATCTGCATTACTGGTATGGTTGGAATCTGTCATGTGTGTCTCTTGGTTGAGGCAGAGATCACACTTTGAGATTGTTTTCCCCAAGGCATTTTCCACTGTTGTTGTTGTTGTTGTTGCTGTTTTCTTTTTTTGAAGAGACAAGATCTTGCTTTATCACTCACTGCAGTCTTGAACTCCCGAGCTCAAGTGATCCTCCTGTGTCAGCTTCCTGAGTAGCTGGGACTACCATGCCTGGCTAATTATTTTTATTTTTGATAGATGCAGAGTCTTGCTACATTGCCCAGGCTGGCCTCAAACTCCTGGCCACAAGTGATCTTCCTATCTCAGCCTCCCAAAGTGCTGAAATTACAGGCATGAGCCACTGCTCTCAGCCCTCCATTGGTTTTTAAATAATCTCCTCATGGGTTACCTTCACCATGAATTTTTCTTCCGAGTTACCGTACAGCTGACTCACAGGAACCCCTCCTTAGCCCTAGGCATCTGGTGGTAAATGTTCTTTCAAGAAGGAGCATTAGGATGCATGACCTGTGAGGCCATAGACAGCAACCAAATCTAGCCCTTGTCAAATGGTTACACATCTGGTCCACCTATACCTCTGATCAACCTGGCAGAAAAACTGCTATCAGCAGAGACCCTCTGTCCATACTCAGTGACCATGGACAGCTTCTGATTGCCCCTCACCTTTAGGCATGCTTAAGTCCAAGTCCAGTACTAGCCCCTCTGTCTCTCCAAACACAAAAGTCAAGTTCGAGGAACGGTTCTGAGAAACTCTCTTCACTTGGCCATAATTAACAAAGCAACAGTTCCTTCTGCCACCAGAGAGTGTGCACCAAGGATGGGCAGCGCAACCTGGTACCAACTCTCTAAAGAAATTCTCTTCTCTCTCTCTCTCTCTTTTTTTTTTTTTTTTTTGAGATGGAGTTTCACTCTTGATGCCCAGGCTGGTGTGCAATGGCATGATCTCAGCTCACTGCAACCTCCACCTCCCAAGTTCAAGCGATTATCTTGCCTCCGTCTACGGAGGAACTGGGACTACAGGCGCGCACCACTGAGCCTGGCTAATTTTTGTACTTTTTTAAGAGACAGGGTTTCACTATGTTGGTCAGGCTAGTCTCAAACTCCTGATCTCATGATCCGCCCTCCTCAACCTCCCAAAGTGCTGGGATTACAGGCATGAGCCACAACACTCGGACCCCTTGCCCTCATTTTTGACAGATAGTTTGCTAGACACAGATCCTTGGTTGATAAGTTTTCTCCTTCAGCACTTTGAATATGCCATCCCACTGCCTTCTGGCCTCCACTGTTTCTCATGAGGAGTCACCTATTCATCATATCAGGGCCTCCTTTTCAGTGATGAGTCATTCTTCTCCTGCTGTTTCAAGATTTTCTCTTTGGCTTTCAGGATTTTATCATAATGCATCTGAGTGGATCTCTGTTTTGTGTTCATTCTACTTGGGTTCATTTTGTTTTGTTTTGTTTTGTTTTTGAGAGGGAGTCTCGCTCTGTTACCCAGGCTGGAGTGCAGTGACGCGATCTCGGCTCACTGCAAGCTCCGCCTCCCGGGTTCACGCCATTCTCCTGCCTCAGCCTCCCGAGTAGCTGGGACTACAGGCGCCCGCCACCACGCCTGGATAATTTTTTATATTTTTAGTAGAGACGGGGTTTCACCGTGTTAACCAGGATGTTCTCGATCTCCTGACCTCATAATCCGCCTGACTCGGCCTCCCAAAGTGCTGGGATTACAGGCATGAGCCACTGTGCCTGGCCTCTACTTGGGTTCATTGCATCTCTTGGATGTGTAGATTAATGTTTTCCATCAAATTTAGATCATTTTAGATATATTTTTCCTTTGATTTTTTTTCTTGCCCTTTTCTCTCCTCTCCTCTGGTATTCCCATCAGCTGTATTTTGATGAGCTCAATGATGTCCAAAATTTCTCTGAGGCTCTGTTCATTTTTTATCATGGTAAATATACATAACAAAATTTACCATTTAAACCACTTTTACATGTACAATTCTGTAGCATTAAGTATATTCACAAATTTGTTCAATCATCACCACTATCCATTTACAGAAATTTTTCATCATCCAAACAGAAACTCTATACCCATTAAAGACTAGCTCCCCACTCCCCTCTTCCCCAACCCCTGTTAATCTCTATTATTCTTTCTGTCTCTAAATCTGGCCAACTTTTATAGTATGATCATAACAACCCCCTTTTCATCAGGTTTTCATGGAGGGTAGGAGGGGTAATTCTTTGACTTAAAAATATAATTTGAAGAAAATGACTGCTTAGGAGAGAAAGAAAGATAGTGAGACAGAGAGAGAAAAGAAAGAAGAAAGAAGAAGAAGAGGAGGAGGAAGGGGAAGGAGAAGGAGAAGGAGAAGAAAAGAAAGAAAGAAAGAAAAAGAAAGAAAGGAGAAAGGAAGGAAGAAGAAGAAGAAAGAAAGAAGAAAGGAAGAGAGAGAGAGAGAGAAAGAAAGAAAGAAAGAAAGAAAGAAAGAGAAAGAAAGAAAGAGAAAGAGAAAGAAAGAAAGAGAAAGGCAGGCAGGAGGGAGGAAGGAAAGAAGGAAGGAGGGAAGGAAAAGGAAGAAGGAAGGAGGGAGGAAAGTAGAGAGGGAAGAAGGGAGGGAAAAAGAAAGCTATGAAAACCATTGACCACAGGTCGAGATGGGAATGGGGATAATTCATCATTTTTTCTACCCTGACGTAACTCCCGAGAGTTGTAGACTATTCATTGGCTTTCACAGATTTGTCAAGAGGACAAATCTCAGCTTAATTAGCAAAGGATAAAATCGTGAAATTAGTGGATTCTCTAATTTGGGCATGCCTCAGAGATGAATATGATTGCAAGGGCAGGTTTGGAAAAGGGAATGATGCCTGAATATATTGGTTTTCCCAAAGATTTTGGACCTCAAAGTTTGGGCTTTTAAGGAACTACCATTTAAATCTGCAGTTTGCTGTAAAGATGGTTAAAAGAGTTCTTTAGTCAGGCACGGTGGCTCATGCCTATAATCCCACCACATTGGGAGGCTGAGGCAGGCAGATCTCCCGAGGTCAGGAATTTGAGACAGCCTGGCCAATGTGGTGAAAACCCATCTCTACTAAAAATACAAAAATTAGCCAGGCGTGGTGGCACGTGCCTGTAATCCCAGCTACTGGGGAGGCTGAGGCAGGAGAATTGCTTGAACCCAGGAGGCAGAGGTTGCAGGCAGCCACTGCTCTCCAGCCTGGCCAACAAGAGCGGAAACTCCGTATCAAAAAAAAAAAGAGTTCATTGTGCAGAATTGAACATGTTTGTCAAATAATAGGCTGGCCAGCCACAGAGAGAAGCTCCTATTATAGTCAAAAGCGATTCAAAAGTATTAATGTGGGCTGGGTGCAGTGGCTCATGCCTGTAATCCTAGCACTTTGGGAGGCAGAGGTGCGTGGATCACTTGAGGCCAAGCGTTCAAGACCAGCCTGGACAACATGATGAAACCCCATCTCTACTAAAAATACAAAGATTAGCCGAGTGTGGTGGCACACGCCTGTAATCCCAGCTACTTGGGAGGCTGAGGCAGGAGAATCACTTGAACCAGGGAGGCAGAGGTTGCAGTGAGCCAAGATCACACTACTGCACTCCAGCCTGGGTGATAAAGTGAGATTCCATCTCAAAAAGAAAAAAGAAAAAAATTATACTGCATTTGAAGTGCATTCAAAAACTATGAGAACACGATGTTAGGTGTGAGCTTGTGAAAACAAAAGCAGACAAAACTTATGAGAACACTTGTACCTCCCTAGCCTGTGGGGCATGGTGTATAGCCTCTTTCAGGACTGATGGTACATGCCCCTTTGAATATTCACTGTGGAAAATCTTTTTTAGCAAGCATAGCTAAATTTTATCTGCTCCTCTAAACATTTGCCAGAAGGAGAAATAGTTTATTTTCAGGTTCAGGCTCTACAAATTCTCTTTCTTTTCTTTCTTTCTTTTCTTTTCTTTTTTTTTTTTTCCTTTTCCAGACAGAGTCTCACTGTATCTCCCAGGCTGGAGTGCAGTAGCATGATCTCGGCTCACCACCACCTCCACCTCCCAGGTTCAAGCAATTCTCCAGCCTCAGCCTCCCGAGTAGTTGAGATTACGGGTGCCTGCCACCACGACCAGCTAATTTTTGTATTTTTTAGTAGAGACGAGGTTTCACCATGTTGGCCAGGCGGGTCTTGAACACCTGACCTCAGGTCATCCACCTGCCTCAGCCTCCCAAAATGTTGGGATTACAGGCATGAGCCACCGCACTGGGCCCTCTTCTCCCTCCTTTTCCCTTTTCCTTTCTTTCTTTTTTTTCTTTCTTTTTTTTATTTGACAGTCTCACTCTGTTGCTCAGGCTGGACTGCAGAGGCTTGGCTCACTGCAACTTCCACATCCTGGGTTCAAGAGATTCTTGTGCCTCAGCCTCCCGAGTAGCTGGGATTACAGATGCACACCACTACACCCGGATAATTTTTTGTATTTTTAGTAGAGATGGGGTTTCATCATGTTGGCCAGGCTGGTCTCGAACCCCTGCCCTCAAGTGATCAGCCCACATTGGCCTCCCCAAGTATTGGGATTACAGGCATGAGCCACCACACCTGGCTTCTACACATTTTATGAGCAATAAATAATGTTGATAATCTCTCAGTTTTCTTCTTTCTTCCTGTATCTTCCTCCCCAATGGTCCTGCAGCAGTTTTAATTCCATTCCCATCACCAGTTGATCAGAAACCTAGTATTTTTAGGAAGGTAGCAGCCTTTATTTATTTTTTTTTTTATAGTTTTATTTTTATTTTTACTTATTTATTTATTTATTTTTGAGACAGAGTTTCACTCTTGTTGCCCAGGCTGGAGTGCAATGGCATGATCCCGGCTCACCGCAAGCTCCACCTCCCGAGTTCAAGTGATTCTCCCGCCTCAGCCTCCGGAGTAGCTGGGATTACAGGCATGTGCCACCATGCCCAACTAATTTTGTATTTTTAGTAGAGCTGGGGTTTCTCCATGTTGGTCAGTCTCCATGTGGAGACAGAATTTTGCCATGTTGCCCGGGCTGGCCTTGAACTCCTGGGCTCAAGTGATGTGTCTGCCTCAGCCTTCCAACGTGCTGGGACTACAGGTGGGAGCCACCATATCCAGCCTGCATACTTTTTATGTTATCAGAAATGCTATCTTTCTCTTTGGTTACATTTCTTGATCATGGTGTCTCCCCAGCCAGGTAAGTATCTCTTTGATTAAATTTCTTTTTTTCTCTTTTTTTTTTTTTGAGACGGAGTCTCACTCTGTGGCCCAGGCTGGCGTGCAGCAGTGGTGCAATCTCGGCTCACCGCAAGCTCCGCTTCCCGGATTCACGCCATTCTCCTGCCTCGCCCTCCCGAGTAGCTGGAACTACAGGCACCCGCCACCCCGCCCAGCTAATTTTTTGTATTTTTAGTAGAGATAGGATTTCACCGTGTTAGTCAGGATAGTCTCAATCTCCTGATTCGCCCGCCTCGGCCTCCCAAAGGGCTGGGATTAGAGCCGTGAGCCACCGCACCCGGCGTATTATATTTCTTAACTGGCTGTTGCTGGTGTATAAAAATACAAAACATTGGCTGGGCATGGCTTATTTCTGTAATCCCAGCACTGTGGGAGGCCGAGGCAGGCAGATCACTTCAGGTCAGGAGTTCAAGACCAGGCTGGCCAACAGGGCGAAACCCTGTCTCTATTAAATACAAAAATTAGGCCGGTCGGTGGTTCACGCCTGTAATCCCAGCACTTTGGGGGGCTGAGGCGGGGGGATCACCTGAGGTCAGGAGTTCGAGACCAGCCTGGCCAACATGGTAAAACCCTGCCTCTACAACGAATACAAAAATTAGCTGGGTGTGGTGGTAGGCGCCTGTAATCCCAGCTACTCAGGAGGCTGAGGCAGGAGAATCACTTGAACCTGGGAGGCGGAGGTTGCAGTGAGCCGAGAATGCACCACTGTACTCTAGCCCCGGCAACAAGAGTGAAACTCTGTCTCAAAAAAAAAAAAAAAAAAAAAAAACCCCAAAAATTAGCTGGGTGTGGTGGCACGTACCTGTAGGCCCAGCTACTCAGGAAGCTGAGGCAGGAGAATCCCTTGAACCTGAGAGGCAGAGGTTACAGTGAGCTAAGATTGTGCCACTGTACCCCAGGCTGGGTGATAGAGTGAGACTCCATCTCAATAATAAAAATAAAAATATAAATAAAAAATATTTTTGCACATTTAGTGTTTTTTGTTTGTTTGTTTTTGTTTGTTTGTTTTAAGATGGAGTCTCACTCTGTTGACCAGGCTGGCGTGCAGTGGCGCAATCTTGGCTCACTGCAACCTCTGCCTCTCGTGTTCAGGAGATTCTCTGCCTCAGCCTCCTGAGTATCTGGGACTACAGGCGCTTGCCACCACGCCCGGCTAACTTTTGTATTTTTAGTAGGGACGGGGTTTCACCATGTTGGCCAAGGTGGTCTCGCACTCCTAGCCTCAAAGGATCCACCTGCCTCAGCCTCCCAAAGTGCTGGGATTACAGGCGTGAGCCACCACGCCCAGGCCCTGCTTTCAACATGATGTGTATGCAGTAGATTAGCACTCTTTAAGGGAAGTGTCTAACCTGATGGGCCTGAAGACAAATACACAGAATCCTGTACATCCCTTCATGGACAAGGCAATTAGCTGATGAGGCAATCTCGTCTATCCCTTCATGGACGAGAGATCATCCCTCCACAGGAGTGAGGCCCTGAAGCCCAGAGAAGGCTATGGACTGGGAGAAACTTGCACAGGGTCCGAGGGAGACAGGTCCAGCGTATAGATAGAGCCCAAGACTGGAGGTCACTGTGGTACTAAAGATAGCAGGAGTAAATGGCAGCACATCATGCCCCCAAACTGGCCAGGACTAGCTATACTGAGTGAGGCCAGCATGGCAGAGGACAAAACAGGCAAGGAATTATTTCCCCCGCCACACTAAGTCAGCTTTAGTTATGGACAAATTTGCAATTTTTTTATTTTTTTAAGACAGAGTTTTGTTCTTGTTGCCCAGGCTGAAGTGCAATGGTGCAATCTCAGCTCACTGCAACCTCTGCCTCCCAGGTTCAAGCGATTCTCCTGCCTCAGCCTTCCAAGTAGCTGGGATTACAGGCATGTGCCACCAAGCCCAGCTAATTTTGTAGTTTTAGTAGAGATGGAGTTTCACCATGTTGGCCAGCCTGGTCTTGAACTCCTGACCTCAGGTCATCCACCCGCCTCAGCCTCTCAAAGTGCTGGAATTACAGGCATGACCCACTGTGTCCAGTCCTCTGTCATCTATTTCTTGACACCAATAACAGACAACTGCTCTAGTCCGTAATTAGTTTTCTTTTTTTTTTTTTTTTTTTTTTGAGACGGAGTCTCGCTCTGTCGCCCAGGCTGGAGTGCTGTGGCCGGATCTCGGCTCACTGCAAGCTCCGCCTCCCGGGTTCACGCCATTCTCCTGCCTCAGCCTCCCAAGCAGCTGGGACTACAGGCGTCCACCACCTCGCCCGGCTAGTTTTTTGTATTTTTTAGTAGAGACGGGGTTTCACCGTGTTAGCCAGGATGGTCTCGATCTCCTGACCTCGTGATCCGCCCGCCTCGGCCTCCCAAAGTGCTGGGATTACAGGCTTGAGCCACCGCGCCCGGCCGAGTTTTCAAAAAATATTTTTCTTACTTAAAATGTATTATTTAAATATAAAATTAGCACATGCAAATTTATAGTTAAAACATTCATGAATTTGGTCTGGGCCCTGTAGCTCATGCCTGTAATCCCAGCACTTTGGGAGGCTGAGGCAGGTGGATCACCTGAGGTCAGGAGTTCGAGACCAGCCTGACCAATATGGTGAAACTAAAAATACAAAAATTAGCCAGGCCTGGTGACGTGAGCCTGTAATCCAAGCTACTCAGGAAGCTGAGGCAGGAGAATCACCAGAACCCAGGAGGCAGAGATTGCAGTGAGCCAAGATTGGGCCACTGTACTCCAGCCTGGGCAACACAGCAAGACTCTGCCTCAAAAATAAAATAAAATAAAAAAGAAATAGATAACATAAAATTCTTATGATTATTTGCCTGAAATGAATAAAGAATGTTTTCTGTATTACTCTTCTACAAATTAGTCAATACCATTCAATCTCAACTGTTATCACTATTGAAATAGTCTCAAAAATAAACTGCCCTTTCAAAAATCAAGCAAATGGAAAAGGAAAAATCTACATTCATTTCAAAAGTATAGCTGCCCTCATCTGAAAACTACTTCATCTTAAATTTCCTAATATGATCACGGCTGGCTGCTATTCACCACAGCTTCCAACAGCAGACTGGAGAGTGTCTTTCCAGAATTACTAGTATGTTTGCTTCAAGACAAATTATTTGACAAAGGTAGAGAATCCACTAAGAGTCTTTTTTTAAAGCATTTTATTTATCTTTTTTTTTTTTTTTGAGATAGTCTTGCTCCGTTGCCCAGGCTGGAGTGCAGTGGCGCCACTCAGCTCACCGGAACCTCCGCCTCCCAGGTTCAAGCTATTCTCTGCCTCAGCCTCCCGAGTAGCTGGGATTACAAGCACCCACCACTACGCCCGGCTAATTTTTGTATTTCTAGTAGAGACGGGGTTTCACCATCTTGGCCAGGCTGGTCTTGAACTCCTGATCTCATGATCCACCGGATCCACCTGCCTCGGCTTCCCAAAGTGCTGGGATTACAGGTGAGAGCCACCGCACCCGGCTATACTTCTTAGCTTACTTTTTTGTTACGCATACACATTAAGAACTTTTAAAAGTCCAAATTAAAGAAGCATGCCTAGACATCATTAAAATAGTTATCAATGCCCACTACAATCCTGTAGCTAAAATAGTTTACTTTAGAATGTCAGACTTGATTTTGTAATAGTCAGGACAGGACAGGCTAAACATTTGCTATATTAAGACCATGCATGTGTCCCTAGACCTAGTTCTTTCCTTACGTCTGTTTTTATAAATGCTGGTGATAAACTAGGTCTGATTAATACATAATCATTTCGTGTGATTATGTAACGGCTGTAATTCTAGGTTATCTTTGGTCAACCTTAAGAAAAACGGCAGTACAGGCCGGGCGCGGTGGCTCAAGCCTGTAATCCCAGCACTTTGGGAGGCTGAGGCGGCCGGATCGCGAGGTCAGGAGATGGAGACCATCCTGGCTAACGCGGTGAAACCCCGTCTCTACTAAGAAATACAAAAACCTAGCCAGGCGAGGTGGCGGGCGCCTGTAGTCCTAGCTACTCGGGAGGCTGAGGCAGGAGAATGGCGTGAACCCAGGAGGCGGAGCTTGCAGTGAGCTGAGATCCAGCCACTGCACTCCAGTCTGGGCGACAGAGCGAGATTCCGCCTCAAAAAAGAAAAGAAAAGAAAAGAAAAACGGCAGTACATGTAATGAGTTTTGCAAAAGATCAGTGCTAATTTGCAGACTCTTGTTTAAAGAAGGTATAAACAAAATAAGAAAATTTCATGATTACCAGTTGCTATTAAATGAATTGTAACTTTTTTAAAAAAAAGAATGTCCAAGCCAGGTGTGGTGCTCATGCCTGTAATCCCAGCACTTTGGGAGGCCAAGGTGGGCAGATCACTTGAGGTCAGGAGTTCAAGACCAACCTGGCCAACATGGTGATACCCCGTCTCTACTAAAAATACAAAAAGTAACTGGATGTGGTGGCACACGCCTGTAATCCCGCTACTCAGGAGGGTGAGGCAGGAGAATCGCTTGAACCCAGGAGGCAGAGGTTGCAGTGAGCCAAGATCGGGACACTGCACTCCAGCCTGGGCAACAGAGCGCAACTCTGTCTCAAAAAAAAAAAAAAAAAAAAAAGGGGCAGGGCGCGGTGGCTCAAGCCTGTAATCCCAGCACTTTGGGAGGCCGAGACGGGCGGATCACGAGGTCAGGAGATCGAGACCATCCTGGCTAACACGGTGAAACCCCGTCTCTACTAAAAACTACAAAAAACTAGCCGGGCGACGTGGCGGCGCCTGTAGTCCCAGCTACTCGGGAGGCTGAGGCAGGAGAATGGCGTGAACCTGGGAGGCGGAGCTTGCAGTGAGCTGAGATCCGACCACTGCACTCCAGCCTGGGTGACAGCGAGACTCCATCTCAAAAAAAAAAAAAAAAAAAAGGTATATCCAAATCCACATTTTTTTTTCAAACTCTGCATTTTTCTTTCTTTTTCCTTTTATTTATTTATTTTTTAATGTTTTTGAGGCAAGCCTCACTCTGTCACACAGGCTAGAGCGCAGTGCCACAATCTCAGCTCATTTCTCAGCTCACTGAAGCTTCGACCTCCTGGGCTCAAGCAATCTTCCCACCTCAGCCTCACCAATAGGTGGGACCACAAGCATGGGCCACGACGCCCACTTAATTTTTTTTTTTTTTTTTGAGAGGGAGTTTGGCTCTGTCGCTCAGGCTGGAGTTCAGTGGCACGATCTTGGCTCACTGCAAGCTCCGTCTCCCGGGTTCATGCCATTCTCCTGTCTCAGCCCCCCAAGTAGCTGGGACTACAGGCATTCACCGCCATGCCTGGCTAATTATCTGTATTTGTATTTGTATTTTTTTTTTTGAGACAGAGTCTCGCTTTATCGCCCAGGCTGGAGTGCAGGGGCCCGATCTCAGCTCACTGCAAGCTCCGCCTTCCGCGTTTACGCCATTCTCCTGCCTCAGCCTCCGAGTAGCTGGGACTACAGGCACCCGCCACCTCGCCCGCTAGTTTTTTTTTTTTTTTTTTTTTTTTTTTTTTTTTTTTTTTTTTTTTTTTGAGGCGGAGTCTCGCTCTGTCGCCCAGGCTGGAGTGCAGTGGCCGGATCTCAGCTCACTGCAAGCTCCGCCTCCCGGGTTTACGCCATTCTCTCGCCTCAGCCTCCGAGTAGCTGGGACTACAGGCGCCCGCCATCTCGCCCGGCTAGTTTTTTTTTGTATTTTTAGTAGAGACGGGGTTTCACCGTGTTAGCCAGGATGGTCTCGATCTGCTGACCTCGTGATCCGCCCGTCTCGGCCTCCCAAAGTGCTGGGATTACAGGCTTGAGCCACCGCGCCCGGCCTAGTTTTTTTTTTTTTAGTAGAGACAGGGTTTCACCGTGTAGCCAGGATGGTCTCGATCTCCTGACCTCGTGATCCGCCCGTCTCGGCCTCCCAAAGTGCTGGGATTACAGGCGTGAGCCACCGCGCCCGGCTATTTGTATTTTTAGTAGAGACAGGGTTTCATGCCGGGATAGTCTGGATCTCGTGACCCTGTGATCCGTCCACTTTGGCCTCCCAAGGTGCTGGGATTATAGGCCTGAGCCACCGTACCTGGCCTAATTTTTATATTTTTGTACAGAGGTGGGTTTTCGCCATTTTGCCCAGGTTTGTCCCAAACCCCTGCCCTCAAGTGATCCCCCTACCTCGGCCTCCCAAAGTGCTCAGAATACAGACACGAGCACCTGGCCTGCTTTTGGACTGGTGTGCCAGTTCACACATGCCTGTGATAGCAACTGCGTTCTGAACTGCAGGGATGCATTTACTTGTCAGCACCTGAGAACTTCCTCCTCAGTTGAGTCCAATTATCAGCTTCATGTGCCATCTGCCAATCCAGATGAAACTTGGCAAATACAAAGCTGTCCTTTTCCAGGTGACGCTCCCCACCTTTCTTTTTCCTCCACCATGTCATTAACAACTGAAAAGCTCCTGCATGATCAGACCTGTGTATCTATCCATCATCAAATCCTACTCCTTTTTCGACACTGGGACCCTCCCGAGGCTGTCCCAGCCCCGCATTTGCTAGATGCCCTGCAGACATGACCCTTGCTGGGCTCTGATGAGCCTTCAGGCCTCCACTCCAGGTGTCACTGTTTTGTCTCCCCTCTGCTCTCAGAGCCTTCTCTGCTAGACGCCTCAGCCTTGCTGGCCCTCTCTGTCTCGGAAGTGAATGTACTGAGCAGGTCTTAGGGATTTACTAATGATGCTCCTGGGGTTGGATGTGGTAGCTCATGCCTGTGATCCCAATACTTTGAGATCACTTGAGCCCAAGAGTTTGAGATCAACCTGGACAACAAGGTGAGGCCCTGATTCTACCAAAAAATTCCAGGTATGGTGGTGCACGCCTGTGATCCCAGCTCCTCGGGAGGCTGAGGTGGGAGGATGGCTTAAGCTCAGGTCAAGGCTGAAGTGAGACATGAGGCCACCACTGCACTCCAGCCTGGGCAACAGAGCAAGATTCTATCTCAAAAAAATAAAACCCACTATAAACATAATACTATTATCACACTTAAGAAATTGATAATTGGCCGGGCGCGGTGGCTCAAGCCTGTAATCCCAGCACTTTGGGAGGCCCAGACGGGCGGATCACGAGGTCAGGAGATCAAGACCATCCTGGCTAACACGGTGAAACCCCGTCTCTACTAAAAAATACAAAAAACTAGCCAGGCGAGGTGGCGGGCGCCTGTAGTCCCAGCTACTCGGAGGCTGAGGCAGGAGAATGGCATAAACTCGGGAGGCGGAGCTTGCAGTGAGCTGAGAACCGGCCACTGCACTCCAGCTCGGGCGAGAGAGCGAGACTCCGTCTCAAAAAAAAAAAAAAAGAAATTGATAATTCCTTAATGTCATCACATATCCAATTGATATTTGAGTTCAATTATTTCATGTCAATGTTTTAAAACTATTTCAATCCGAATCTAAATACGGTCAACACATGCAATTGGTTTGTATGTCTTTTGAACTCCTTTTAATCTATAGGTTTCTCTTCTCTTTTTTTTTCCTTGAATTTTATTTATTACAGAACCCAGACACTGTCCTACATAGAGTCTCCCAGAGTTGGATCTTGCTAGTTTCATCCCCGTGGCCTAGTTTAACACATTTCTCTGTCCTTTCTATTTTATTTTCTTTTTATTCTTGAGAAGGAGTCTCGGTCTGTCGCCCAGGCTGGAGTGCAGTGGCTCCATCTCAGCTCACTGCAACCTCTGCCTCCCAGTTCGAGCGATTCTCCTGCCTCAGCTTCCTTAGTAGCTGGGATTACAGGCGCCTGCCACCACGCCCAGCTAATTTTTATATTTTTAGTAGAGACGGGGTTTCACCCTACTGCTCAGGCTGCTCTCGAACTCCCGACCTCAGGTGATGGACCCGCCTCGGCCTCTCAGAGTGCTGGGATTACAGGCGTGAGCCAATGCACCCGGCCAAATGTCCTTTCTATTTTCAATAAATTAGCAGTCAGATCTAGGGGCTTGATCAGATTTGTGTGTGTGTGTGTGTGTGCCGTGTGTGCGTGCACAGCATGTTGATTAGGAGGCACACCCGCTTTGGTTATCTTCTTTTTGTAATCTTTAAGTTGCTCTTTGATGTAGACGTGGTAACTAATGTTGAAACAAAATTAGTTTGGTTTCAAAACATTTCTTTCAGGAAGAGGTTGTGGTTGATTACTTCTGCGACAGATAGATGAAAGGTTGAGCAATCATCTCTTCACAAACATGGTCACTCTAGAATAATTCAAGCACAACAACAAATCCCATATCATCTCCCCCTCTTAACAATGGTGTTTTATTTGATTAGCTTTTAATTGTCACGCACTCTGCATTTTTTCCCTGAGGCATTATTTCCAGAAGGCAGCGAAATATGACTCAATGGCTAATTTGCTTTTAAAAATTAAACAAAATTTAGGCCCGCTGCCATTTAAGAAGGGCTCCGGCACCTCCAGACTTGATGTGATCGCAGCCGTGCCCGGTGCTCCGCTCGCGGAGGCGCTAAGGCGGCAGGTTTATCTCACTTGAGACCTTTCAAGGAAAGGTCCTTTTGCATCTTCTCCGGGCTCCGGCGCAGCAGGCCTCAGGGGCGGGCACTCGCAAGAACGCGGCATCCTGGCTGGTGGCCAAGTCACCAAAACTCAGAACCCAGCGTCCCAGAATTGCTGAGAGCCAGCACCGCACTGAGGCCCGGGAGCGCCACGCGCCCTCCACCCAGCGAGGCGGGCGGGCCGCGAGGGGCGGGGCCTCGGGACTCCGCCCACGCCTCCGTCTCCTCCTCGCTCCGCCGCAGTCGGCCGACACCACACGAGTCGGGAAGCCGCCGCAGCCACCTCTAAGGAGCCGGCTAGGAGCAAGAGCCGACAGCGAGCTTGCGAGCCACCGCCGCCGCCATGGGGAGCCGCGTGTCGCGGGAAGACTTCGAGTGGGTCTACACCGACCAGCCCCACGCCGACCGGCGCCGGGAGATCCTGGGTGAGGGCCAGCGGGCGCCCCGTTATGTGCGTGCGCGGCCTCCCGGCGCCGGGGCGCGCTCTCCCCTCGCGGGCCCTGCGCGGCCGTGGGTGCCGGAGGCCCGTTAGCAGCCCGCTCCCCGCCGCGTCCCGCCGCCGCTGGGGCCGCCAGCCCGCGGGTCAGCGCGGGAGAGGCTGGGCGAGGCGCGGGGGAGGGACGGGTCCTCGGGGCCGCGCAGCTCCGACCCTTCCGCGAAGAAGCGCAGGCGCGTCCCGAGCGCGGGAGTCCCCGTCAGGCCCACGCCGGCCGGTTGGGGCGAAGGGTGCCCCCGGCTGCGCCAGCTTTGGGTTAGATCCTTGCGCTGGACGATTCCTGTGCCCTCAGGTGGGCGCCCTTTCCTCTCCCTCCTCTCCCTCCTCCCGCTCCGCCAGAGCAGGCCGAGGTGAGCGTGTGCCGGCGCCAGGGCTGCCCGAGTGCGGGGCAGGGTGTGGTCCTCGGCATCCCGGGGCCTACCCGTGAGCCCGGCTCACGGTGTCGGGCGCTAGCGGGCAGTACTGGCGGGGGCGGCCGCAGTCCCGGCCTCGGGCCCGGGGAGGGGGCCGGCGACCCTCCCTATGCCCCCTGGGGCTTCTTGGACTGGATGGGCCCTGATCATTTCACGCCGCTTGTCCCGTTGATCCTCACGACAAGCCTGGGACGTAAGAACGGCGGATTCGTAGACATATTTAATCCATCTCGGTTTTGTGGATGAAAAGACTGAAAATGGAAGACTTGCCAAATAGGGAAAATACGTGGCATGGCCTGCTGGTGCCCTGACAGCTTATTGAGAGCACTTAACTCTCCAGAGGATTTGGCCTTTCTGTGTTACATAGAGAATGCTCATCTCTCCCAGGCTACTCCTAATATACTAGGGATTGCGTGGAATGCTTTACAAACATTACCCAATTTCATCCTCCTGGTAATTCTACTAGGTTGGTATTATCGCTGTTTTAAAAAATGAAATAAGAACGCGTGACTGAATGCTAAAGAGATTCTAATGCTCATTCGGTTGCCTCTTCCAGAGCACGTGTTTGGTTTTTTTTTTTTTGTTTGAGATGAGTCTCACTCTGTTGCTCAGGCTGGAGTGCAGTGGGGAGATCTCTACTCGCTGCAACATCTGCCTCCTGGGTTCAAGAGATTCTCCTGCCTCAGCCTCCTGAGTAGCTGGGATTACAGGCGCCCACCACCGCGCCTGGCTAACTTTTGTATTTTTTTTAGTAGAGACAGCGTTTCACCATGTTGGCCAGTCTTGTCTCGAACTCCGGACCTCAGGTGATCGATCTGGCCTCCCAAAGTGCTGGGATTACAGGCGTGAACTACCGTGCTCGGCCAGAGCATGAGCTTTCTTTTTTTTTTTTTTTTTTGAGACAAGAGTCTCGCAGTGTCACCCAGGGTGGAGTGCAGTGGCACGATTTCATCTCACTGCGATCTCCGCCTCCCAGGTTCACGCCATCCTCCTGCCTCAGCCTCCCGAGTAACTGGGACTAAAGGCGCACGCAGCCACGCCCGGCTGATTTTTTGTATTTTTAGTAGAGACGGGGCCCGTTTTAGCCAAAATGGTCTTGATCTCCTAACCTTGTGATCCGCCCACCTCAGCCTTCCAAAGTACTGGGATTACAGGCGTGAGCCACCGCGCCCGGCCGATCACGAGCTTTTTAACCTATGCTGTTTCTTCAAAAATTGAGGAAACGGTAGCTCAGGCCTGTAATCCCAGCACTTTGGGAGGCCGAGGTGGGAGGGTTGCTTCCGCCCAGGAGTTGAGACCATGGTCACGGTAGCTCAGGCCTGTAATCCCAGCACTTTGGGAGGCCGAGGCGGGAGGATCGCTTCAGCCCAGGAGTTGAGACCATCCTGAGTAACACAGTGAGACCCCCCATTTACACACACGCGCAAAATTTTTTTAAATCGAGGAAACAAGTAGTGAGTTGAACAGGAGACATTATTTCTTATATACAGTATTTCATTAGATTTTCTTCTCAACATTCATTTGCCCAGTGAAAAGAAAAAGCGAGTAGCTGGGACCACAAGCGCATACCACTATGCCCGATTGATTTTTCTGTTTTTTTGTAGAGATGGGTTTCTCCGTGTTGCCCAGGCTGGTCTTGAACTCCTGGGCTCAAGCAGTCCGTCCGCTTTGGCCTCCCAAAGTGCTGGGATTTTAAAGGCGTAAGCCCCTGCACCCTGTAAATTTCGATTCTTGAATCCCCTTCCTCCTTTCCTTCCTCCCCTAGGCTCCATTAGAGACAGGTCTTGCTTTGTTACTTAAGTTGGAGTGCAGTGGCTGTTCACAGGCATGGTGATCACGGCAGCCTGCGCTCAAGTGATGGGCATACCTCAGCCTGCCAGTAGTAATTTGTTTGGCAAATCACCTACACATGCTTGATATGAGATAGCATGATACTTTTTTTTTTTTTTTTTTGAGACGGGGTCTCATTCTGTCACCCAGGCTGGAGTGCAGTGACCCAATCTCGGCTCACTGCAAACTCTGCCTCCCGGGTTCAAGCAGTTCTGCCTGCCCCAGCCTCATGAGTAGCTGGAATTACAGATGCCTGCCACCACACCTGGCTAAGTTTTTCTACTTTTATTTTTAATAGAGACATGGTTTTGCCACATTGGCCAGGCTGGTCTCAAACTCCTGACCTCTGATGATCTGCCTGCCATGGCCTCCCAAAGTGCTGGGATTACAGGCATGAGCCACCCTGCCAGGCACATATGATACATTTTTTTTTTTTTTTTTTTTTTTTTTTTTTTTTTTTTTTGAGACGGAGTCTCGCTCTGTCACCCAGGCTGGAGTGCAGTGGCCAGATCTCAGCTCACTGCAAGCTCCGCCTCGGGGTTCACGCCATTCTCTGCCTCAGCCTCCCAAGTAGCTGGGACTACAGGCGCCCGCCTCGTCGCCCGGCTAGTTTTTTGTATTCTTTAGTAGAGACGGGTTTCACCGTATTAGCCAGGATGGTCTCGATCTCCTGACCTTGTGATCCGCCCGTCTCGGCCTCCCAAAGTGATTACAAGCTTGAGCCACCGCCCCGGCCCATATGATACATTTTATCAATGCCTTGTCTATACGTTACATAGGAATAATCTGGTGTCCTACCTGTGTAAAAACCAACTCTGGAATACTGAAGCTGAGCTATTTAATATTCTGAAAATCAGGACGGGTGTGGTGGCTTTTGCCTTTAATCCTAGTGCTTTGAGAAGCTGAGGCAAGAAGATCTCTTGAGGCCAGTTCAGAACAGCCCCATCTCCATGAAAAATTAAAAAATTAGCTAGGCGTGCATGCCTGTGTTGTGCTACTCAGAAGGCTGAGGCAAGAGGAACACTTGAACTCAGGAGTTTGAGACCAACCTGGGCAACATGGTGAAACCTTTCCCTCTCTCTAAAAAAAAAAAAAAAATTCAATTAGTGGGGCATGGTGGCATGTGCCTGTGATTCCAGCTACTCAAAAGGCTGAGGTGGGAGGATCACTTGAGCTGGGGAGGTAGAGGCTGCAGTGAGCCGTGATTGCCTCACTGCATTCCAGCCTGGGCAAAAGAGTGAGACTGTCTCAAAAAAAAAAGAGATGAAGGAAGTAAGAAGGTGCTGATTAATACCTCACACTGAGCCTTTTTTCCTCCACAAACTTATCACTGAGCCATTTCACTTGGAAAGTAAAAGGACTACGTATTTCTCAATGAAAGTACGTTTTCCATGCAGGTGTAAATACCAGTGTTCCGTTTCAGGGTGGGAGATGGAATAACCTGTAGAAAGAGAAGAATCTTTAGATTTGTTTAAATTATACACAAATGATAAGAGATCTTATGGCCAGGCGCGGTGGCTCAAGCCTGTAATCCCAGCACTTTGGGAGGCCGAGACGGGTAGATCACGAGGTCAGGAGATCGAGACCATCCTGGCTAACACGGTGAAACCCTGTCTCTACTAAAAAATACAAAAATCTAGCCGGGCGAGGTGGCGGGCGCCTGTAGTCCCAGCTACTCGGGAGGCTGAGGCAGGAGAATGGCATGAACCCGAGAGGAGGAGCTTGCAGTGAGCTGAGATCCGGCCACTGCACTCCAGCCTGGGTGACAGAGCAAGACTCCGTCTCAAAAAAAAAAAAAAGAGATCTTTCTGAAAGTGTTCAGTTTTTTGGCAGGGGAGGGAAGGGGCCTGATAGAACAACCAACATTTGTACACTTTAAGTTTACATTTAGAGTTCACATTAAAAGTTCATTTATAAGGTATCTCTTTGAAATTAGTGAGGATGAGCTGGACTGGGTGTCTCATGGCTGTAATCCCAGTCCTTGGGTGGCTGAGGCGGGCAGGTCACCTGAGGTAAGGAGTTCAAAACCAGCCTGGCCAACATGGTGAAACCCCGTCTCTATTAAAAATACAAAAATTAGGTGGGCGTGGTGGCGGGCGCCTGTAATCCCAGCTACTGGGAAGGCTGAAGCAGGAGAATTGCTTGAACCCAAGAGGCAGAGGTTGCAGTGAGCCGAGATCGCACCATTGCACTCCAGCCTGGGCAACAGAGCAAGACTCCGTCTGAAAAAAAAGAATAAATCACAAGAAATGCTTCCTTCACTGCTGTGCTTTCTCAGTGATACAGTTTTTTAATGTTTTATTTTTTGAGACCGAGTCTCACTGTGTTGCCCAGGCTGGAGTACAGCCTAAATTCTTGGGCTCAAGTGATGCTCCCACTTCAGCGCCCCAAGTAGCTGGGACTACAGGCTTGTGCCACCTCACCTCAGCTAATGTTTTTTTATTTTTGGTAGAAATAGTCTCTGTTGCCCAGGCTGATCTTGAACACCAGGCCTCAGGCAGTCTTCATGCCTCAGCCTCCCAAAGTGCTGGGATTAATGGTGTGAGCCACAGCAGCTGGCCAATAGCTTTGTTGAGATTATAATTCAACTATCATGATTTATTCATTTAAAGTGTACAGTTCAGTATTTTTTTGGTATATTCACAGAGTTATGCAGCTGTCACTACCATGTAACTTTAGAACATTTCATCATCACAAAAAGAAACCCTGTACTCATTAGCAGTCCCTCATATCCCCTACTTCTACCTAGATAACCACTAATTTACTTTGTGGTCTATAGATTTGCTGATTCTGGACATTTCATATACATGAAATCATAAAATACATGATCTTTTATGATTGGCTTTCACTTAGCATAATGTAACATTTTTTAATTTTTAATTTTTTTCTTTTTTTTGTAGAGACAGGGTCCTGTTATGTTGCCCAGGCTGATCTTGAATTCCTGGGCTGAAGCGATCCTCCTGCCTTGGCCTCTCAGAGTGCTGGCATTATAGGTGTGAGCCACTGCACCCAGCCATTAGCATAAGATTTTAGCTGGGCACAGTGGCATGCTCCTGGAGTCCCAGCTACTAGGGTGAGTAAGGCAACAGGATCACTTGAGTCCAGGAGTTTGAGGCTGTAGTGAGCTCTGATGGCACCACTGTACTTCAGCCTGAGTGACAGAGGTAGACCCCTTTTCTAAATATAAATATTTTAAGGTTCATTCATGTTGTAGCACGTGTCAGTGTGTCATTCCTTTTTGTGGCTGAATAATATTCCTTTGTATGGATATACCAGGTGTTCAACATTTTGAGGAACTGCTCTACAGTTTTCCAAAGCAGCTGCACCATTTTACATTCCCACCAGCAGAGTATGAGGGTTCTAATTTCTCCACATCCTTGTTTTTACCTACCTTTTTTTTATTATAGTCATCCTAGTGAGTGTGAAGTGGTATCTATGGTTTCAGTTTGCACTTTCCTAATGACTAATGATGTTGAGCATCTTTCCTGTGTTTCTTGACTGTTTCCATATCTTTTGGAGAAATGTATTTTGAGATCCTTTGCCCATTTTTTAATTGGATCATTAGTTGTAAGAGTTCTTCATATATTCTGGATATAGGTCCCTTGTGAGATACATGATTTGCAAACATAACCCCGCTTCTGTGGATTATCTTTTTCACTTTCTTGACAGTATTATTTGCAACAGAAAAGTTTTTGATGCAGTCCAATTTCTCTGTTTTCTTTTGTCACTTGTGCTTGTTATAGTATCTGAGGAACCACAAAGGCCATGAAGATTTATTCGTTTTCTTATCAGAGTTTTATAGTTTTCTTTTTTTTTTTTTTTTTGAGACGGAGTCTCGCTCTGTCGCCCAGGCTGGAGTGCAGTCGGTGGCGCCATCTCGGCTCACTGCAAGCTCCGCCCCCCGGGTTCATGCCATTCTCCTGCCTCAGCCTCCCGAGTAGCTGGGACTACAGGCGCCCACCACCTCGCCCGGCTAGTTTTTTTTTGTATTTTTTAGTAGAGACGGGGTTTCACCATGTTAGCCAGGATGGTCTCGATCTCCTGACCTCGTGATCCGCCCATCTCGGCCTCCCAAAGTGCTGGGATTACAGGCTTGAGCCACCGCGCCCAGCCTATAGTTTTCTTATAAATTTGGGTCTGTGATCTGTTTTGAGTTCATTTTTGTGTATGGTGTGAGGTAGGGGTCCGAATCCATTCTTTTGCCTGTTGCTAACAAGTTGTTTTGGCACCATTTGTTGAAAGGACTGTTCTTTCCCTGTTTGTATTGGCAGCCTGTGGTATTGGTTTTTATATACTATTACAACTTTGGGAAAATTCAGTACAGAATTACTTGGAGCATGTTGATTTGTCTGAGAGGACTGTGAATACCAGTTCCATGATTTTAGGATAACTACAAAATGCATATTATATTCTATCCTTTGTCAGATGTGTTAATTTAATTGTTTTATATAAGGTAAGAATGCTGTACCTCTGTCTAAACACAGAAATAACACACATTTTAATACAAAAAATGTGGAACATGGGCCGGGCGCGGTGGCTCAAGCCTGTAATCCCAGCACTTTGGGAGGCCGAGATGGGTGGATCATGAGGTCAGGAGATCGAGACCATCCTGGCTAATACGGTGAAACCCCGTCTCTACTAAAAAATACAAAAAACTAGCCGGGCGACGAGGCGGGCGCCTGTAGTCCCAGCTACTCGGGAGGCTGAGACAGGAGAATGGCGTGAACCCGGGAGGCGGAGCTTGCAGTGAGCTGAGAGCCGGCCACTGCACTCCAGCTTGGGTGGCAGAGCAAGACTCCATCTCAAAAAAAAAAAAAAAAAAAAAAAATGTGGAACTTCTAAAAGTTTGAGGCTAAATTTTCCTGCATAAATTTGCAAATGTTTGTGACATATTTCGTAACTTTACTAGTAGAATCCTTCCCTGTGTTTTTAGTATTAACTAAAGTCTCTAGTAAAGGGAATATTATTTGCAGAACAAATTTAATGTGTTAGTTTAATGAGTGTTAATTTAATTATAATTGCTAAACTATTATATACTTTTCTTAGTTCCTGTTTTTTTGTTTTTTCTTTACAGCAAAGTATCCAGAGATAAAGTCCTTGATGAAACCTGATCCCAATTTGATATGGATTATAATTATGATGTTTCTCACCCAGTTGGCTGCATTTTACATAGTAAAAGACTTGGACTGGAAATGGGTCATATTTGGGGCCTATGTGTTTGGCAGTTGCATTAACCACTCAATGACTCTGGCTATTCATGAGATTTCCCACAATGCTGCCTTTGGCAACTGCAAAGCAATGTGGAATCGCTGGTTTGGAATGTTTGCTAATCTTCCTATTGGGATTCCATATTCAATTTCCTTTAAGAGATATCACATGGATCATCATCGGTACCTTGGAGCTGATGGCGTCGATGTAGATATTCCTACCGATTTTGAGGGCTGGTTCTTCTGTACTGCTTTCAGAAAGTTTATATGGGTTATTCTTCAGCCTCTCTTCTATGCCTTTCGACCTCTGTTCATCAACCCCAAACCAATTACTTATTTGGAAGTTATCAATATCGGGGCCCAGGTCACATTTGACATTTTAATTTATTACTTTTTGGGAATTAAATCTTTAGTCTACATGTTGGCAGCATCTTTACTTGGCCTGGGTTTGCACCCGATTTCTGGACATTTTATAGCTGAGCATTACATGTTCTTAAAGGGTCATGAAACTTACTCATATTATGGGCCTCTGAATTTACTTACCTTCAATGTAGGTTATCATAATGAACATCATGACTTCCCCAACATTCCTGGAAAAAGCCTTCCACTGGTAAGTAAAGAATTTGATACATATTCTAATTTCATTTTTTTTATTTGTTTTTTGAGACTGTGTCTTGCTCAGTCACCCAGGCTGGAGTGCAGTGGCACGATCTCGGCTTACTGTAACCTCCACCTCCTAGGTTCAAGCGATTCTCGTGCCTCAGTCTCCCAGGTAATTGGGATTACAGGCGCATGCCACCATGCCCAGCTGATTTTGTATTTTTAGATGGAGTTTCACCATGTTGGCCAGGCTAGTATTTTGTCAGTCCAAGCTGCTCATAAAAAAAAAAAAAAAAAAAAAAAGCAAGAGTATAAATACTGCATCTTCCAGCCTAATTTTACAAAGGGTTCACTCTTGGGTGATTAAAGTGGTTACACTTAGGATTTATTTTTAATTTTTTTTTTTTTAGAGACAGGGTCTTGCCCTGTCACCTAGGCTAGAGTGCAGTGGTGCGATAGCTCACTGCAGCCTCAACTCCTGGGTTCAAGCGATCATCCCACCTCAGCCTCCTGAATAGGCAGGACTATAGGCACGTGCCACCCCACATGGCTAATTTTTTATTTTTTGTAGAGGCAGAGTCTTGCTATGTTGCTCAGGCTGGTCTCAAACTCCTGGATTCAAGTGATCCTCCTGCTTCAGCCTCCCAAGTAGCTAGGACTACAGGCACATGCTATGACAGGCTAATTTTTAAAATAATTTCTTTTAATCCTCCAAATGGTTTATTTAAATTTTTAAATGTTTTTGTAGAGATGGGGTTTCCTGGATGGGTGCAGTGGCTCACGCCTGTAATCCCAGCACTTTGGGAGGCCTTGGTGAGTGGATCATCTGAGGTCAGGAGTTTGAGACCAACCTGGCCAACATAGTGAAACCCTGTCTCTACTAAAAATACCAAAAAATCAGTTGGGCATGGTGGCAGGCACCTATATGTAATCGGGAGGCTGAGGCGGGAGAATCGCTTGAACCCTGGCAGCAGAGGTTGCAGTGAGCCAAGATCGTGCCACTGCGCTCCAGCCTGGGTGACAGAGCGAAACTCCGTCTCAAAAAAAAAGAGAGATGGGGTTTCCCTGTGTTTCCCAGGCTGGTCTCAAATTCCTGGGCTCAAATGATTCTCCTGCCTTCCAAAATGCTGGGATTATACGTACGAGCCACTGTGCCCATCCAGATAGTTATTTAACTTGAGATGTAGCAACATTTTTAACTTGAGATGGCAGAATTGCATACTTGATAAAGCTTACCTTTTTTTTTTTTTTTTTGAGGTGGAGTCTGTCACCCAGGCTGGAGTGCAGTGGCACAATCTCAGCTAACTGCAACCTCCACCTCCCGGGTTCACGCAATTCTCCTGTCTCAGCCTCCTGAGTTGCTGGGACTGCAGGCGCATGCCACCATGTCTGGCTGATTTTTTTGTTATTTTTAGTAGAGATGGGGTTTCACCATATTGGTCAGGCTGGTCTTGCACTCTTGACCTCAGGTGATTCACCCGCCTTGGCTTCCCAAAGGGATTACATTTGTGAGCCACCACCCCCAGCCAACTGCTTAATTTCTATCTAATTAGCATGCCACAATTTATTTGTAACTATTTGTAAGTTCCTGGATGGCAGGGATCAGATGTTGCCTTTATATTCTACGGTGTCATCCATGCAGTACATTCTTTAATAATATCAAGTTAATCTAATTGCATGTATTTGTTGTTAATTTTACAAATAAGCCAGGAATTTAGTCCCTTGGAACGTGATGGAAGAGAGTCCTAGAGGGTCGAGTGTATTCAACTGCTGGTGAAATGTAGACTGCTGTTTGTTTAGAATTCCCTCTGCTGCTGCTGCTGCTTTTATTTTTTTAAGAGAGAGGAGGGAGGCAGGTCTCATGGTTTCCCTTCTCAGTGTTTGTATCAGCCATTCATCAGTCATCTTTGAAAGAACCCAGTAATACTCATTTTTCATCTTGCTGTATTTTTTTCCCTTCTAGGTGAGGAAAATAGCAGCTGAATACTATGACAACCTCCCCCACTACAATTCCTGGATAAAAGTACTGTATGATTTTGTGATGGATGATACAATAAGTCCCTACTCAAGAATGAAGAGGCACCAAAAAGGAGAGATGGTGCTGGAGTAGATATCATTAGTGCCAAAGGGATTCCTTTCCGAAACTTTTGATGATAAAGTGGAAGTTTTGCATTATTAAACTTGAGACCAGGGATGCTTAGAAGCTCCCCTGGCACAATTTCAGAGTAAGAGTTCAGTGATATCAAGAAATGAATCTGGCTTTTAAACAGTCAGCCTGACTATACCGCTCGGCTTCACTCACAGGAAACTTGTGACTTGTGTATTATCGTCATTGAGGATGTTTCACTCATGTCTGTCATTTTATAAGCATATCATTTTAAAAGCTTTTAAAAAGCTATTTCGCTGGGCACGGTGGCTCATGCCTGTAAATCCCAGCACTTTGGGAGGCCAAGGTGGGTGGATCACCTGAGGTCAGGAGTTTGAGACCAGCCTGGCCAACATGGTGAAACCCCGTCTCCACTAAAAATGCAAAAATTAGCTGGGCATGGCAGCGCATGCCTGTAATCCCAGCTACATGGGAGGCTGAGGTGGGAGAATTGCTTGAACCCAGGAGGCGAAGGCAGAGGCTACCGTGAGCCAAGATTGTGCCACTGTACTCCAGCCTGGGCGACACAGCAAGACCCCATCTCAAAAATAAATATATATATTAAAAAAAAGCTATTTCTAGTTTATTTCACTATAAAGTTTTGCTTTATTAAAAAGCTAATAAACAGCTATTAATCACAGTGTGTTAGTATTTGTTACATTTTTGTATTTCACTATCTTTATTACATTTTTGTATTTCACTATCTTTATAATATGGTAACCTGGGTACTGGGGGAACTTTAAAATTTCATCTCAAAAATAATTTTTAAAAAGCCTGAGATACGATATAGCATAAAAGATTGGATGAAAATATATTTCACCGTAAGCTGAATTGCTCATTTAAAAATTTTAGCTATCATGGCCGGGCGTGGTAGCTCAAGCCTGTAATCCCAGCACTTTGGGAGGCCGAGACAGGCGGATCACGAGGTCAGGAGATCGAGACCATCCTGGCTAACACGGTGAAACCCCATCTCTACTAAAAATACAAAAACTTGGCCGGGCGCGGTGGCTCAAGCCTGTAATCCCAGCACTTTGGGAGGCTGAGACGGGCGGATCACGAGGTCAGGAGATCGAGACCATCCTGGCTAACACGGTGAAACCCCGTCTCTACTAAAAATACAGAAACTAGCCGGGCGAGGTGGCAGGCGCCTGTAGTCCCAGCTACTCGGGAGGCTGAGGCAGGAGAATGGCGTAAACCCGGGAGGCGGAGCTTGCAGTGAGCTGAGATCTGGCCACTGCACTCCAGTCCGGGCGACAGAGCGAGACTCCGCCTCAAAAAAAAAAAACAAAAAATTTAGCTATCATATATGGGACTCGAATTAGACACTGTTGAATCCTGTACAGCCTTACTCATAAATAAAGTACTTACTGAATTTCCACCATTCAACTTCATGTTTCAGATGTGTTGACTCTCACATTAGAAACTGCTCAATTGATAAAGACTTTCATGTTATTTCACTGCAGTGGGAACTGGCTGTGGTCTCATGGTAGATCATGGGTCTCAGGTAGCTGGTAGCATGGGCTGTTAGGTCAGCAGTCTTGCTTACCTCAGATATGTCACTTGAATAAATTTAGTGTAATACGTTGAATTATTTTAAAAATACATTAACAGCTGGGTGTGGTGGTTCACACCTGTATTCCATACTTTGGAAAGCTGAGGCAGGAGGATCGATCTTTTGAGACCAGCCTGGGCAATATAGTGAGACCCTTTTTTTTTGGGGGGGAGATGGAGTCTCACTGTATTGCCCAGGCTGGAGTGCAGTGGCGTGATTTTGGCTCACCACAACCTCTGCCTTGTGGGTTCAAGCGGTTTTCCTGACTCAGCCTCCCAAGTAGCTGGGATCACAGGCGTGCACAACCATGCCTGGCTTTTTTTTTTTTTTTTTTTTTTTTGTATTTTTAGTAGAGACAGGTTTTCACTGTGTTGGCCAGCCTGGTCTCGAACTCCTGATCTCAGGTGATCTGTCTGCCTTGGCCTTCCAAAATGCTGGGATTACAGGCATGAGCCACTGCAGCTGATTTTCAAAAAATTAGAGTAGTGTGGTGGTATGCACCTGTAGTCCCAGCTACTCGGGAGGCTGAGATTGAGACTGCAGTGAGCCATGATCCCACTGCTATACTCCAGCTTGGGTGACAAACACCCTCTTAAAAAAAAAAAAAAAGTTGACTATGTTGCAGTTTCGTAAAGAATAAAACAACACCTAGACTGCCGAGGGTGGGGTGAGGAGTAGAATCCTCTGTGGGACTGCCAGACCTGCCTCACAGACCTCATTTCATCCCCAAAATACTTTGCTTTCCCTTTCTGACCCTCTTGCCTAGGAAAATTCGTAGTATCTTCTAATCTGTTGCCCAAAGAACAATCAAAGAGTGACCGTAGGACCAACTTTACAATTAAGATTTTATTCAGTCACTAAAAAAGTATCTGCAAAACATACCCCTGAATTTGATGCTGATCGTAGAGATCATGTACTCCCATCAAGCCTATAGAACTCTAGCCAATGGCGCCGGTTGTGGTGGCTGAGGCAGGTGGATCACGAGGTCAGGAGTTCAAGACTAGCCTGACCAATATAGTGAAACCCCATCTCTACTAAAAAAAATAAAATAACTGGGCATGGTGGCACGTGCCTGTAGTCCCCGCTACTCGGGAGGCTGAAGCAGGAGAATGGTGTGAACACAGGAGGCAGAGCTTGCAGTGAGCGGCGATCGTGCCACTGCACTCCACCTGGGCGACAGCGAGCCTCCGTCTCAAAAAAAAAAAAAAAAAAAAAACTACCTCAGCCTCCTGAGTAGCTTAGGACCACAGATGCACACAACACCAGGCCTGGCTAATTTTGGACTTATTCTTTAGAGGTTATGGGGCCCCTCCTTCTTACTGCCCAGATTGGTAGATCTCTTAAGAATGGATTGATTTGGCAGATGGGAGCCAGAATAATTGGGACGCCTGCTACGAAGACTGAAACTTCCATTCAGGAAAGAAATGGTTATATGTACTACAGGCGCCCGCCACGATACCCGGCTAATTTTTTGTATTTTTAGTAGAGATGGGGTTTCACCGTGTTAGCCAGGATGGTGTTGATCACCTGACCTCATGATCTGCCCGCCTTGGCCTCCCAAAGTGCTGGGATTACAGGCATGAGCCACCACGCACGGCTGGAGTTTCACTTCTTGAACCCAGGAGGCGGAGGTTGCAGTGAACTGAAATCGCGCGCCCTTACATTCCAGCCTGGGTGGTGTGTAAAATCATTCAGTAGCTTTGCATGAGTTCTCCCTTCTGTGTAAACTCCTTTCTCCGTTTCTCTCCTGGCTCAAAGCTTCACACCTTCAAGGCTCACACCAGCCTTCTGTTACCCACCCCCATCCCCAGCAGGTCAGGTGTCAATGTTTTTGACTTTGAGAACCAATGATTCATGGCCCTAACCATACCATTGTGTAAGTAGGCCCTGTTTCTCCATAAGTTGTAACTCCTTAAGGGCAGGACACATCTTTTATTTCTGTTTCCCAAACCTAGCAGGCTGTTTGACTTAAAGTAAGTGCTTGATAAATGGAGAGAGACCAGGTCCTTGAACTTGAGAAGGTTTTTCTAAAACAAAAACACAGCCAAAGACAGAGGGCATTTGTATAATCTTTAGGTAAAAGTATGTTTTACTAAACATAATGGACATTCGGTGAGAATCCTTCCTTTGCCCTGAGCCCTGTACCAAGTGTTTTACGTGAACTATTGTACTTTTTTGTTTCTTTTTTGTTTTTTTGAAACAGAGTCTTGCTCTGTGGCGCAGGCTGGAGCGCAGTGGTGCAATCTCAGCTCACTGCAACCTCCACCTCCCAGGGTCAAGCAATCCTCTCACATCAGTGTCCCAAGGAGCTGGGACTGACTATGGGTGTACACCACCACACCTAGCTAATTTTTGTATTTTTTGTAGTGATAGGGTTTTGCTATGTTGGCCAGTCTGGTCTCAAACTCCTGAGCTCAAGTGATCAAACCGCCTCAGCCTCCCAAAGTGCCGGGATTACAGGTATGAACCACAATTTATTTAAGTCTCAACATTTATATGCTATAAGTAGTACTATTAATATCTTCATTTTGTAGATGACAGAAAAGGCTTAGAGAGATTAACTGGCCGAAGGTCATGCTTAGTAAACTGCAGAGACTGAACCTGAAATGCAGACTATGTGGACTCCAGACCCAAAACCCTTAACCACACTCCATTTGGCTTACATTATTAGCCTAGTCCTGAAACAGTAATGAGAATGAAAAACACATGTTCCTACTACTGCGCACATACGCTACTGCTTCATTAACCATTTCCTGTATGCCAGCATTTTGGCTAGATCTCTGTTTTTTTCCCACTCTTGAATCTAAAATTCAAGTATGAAACATTAATATTTAAATCCATAGCAAAAAATGCATTTATGTATTCATTTATTCATTCTACAGATGCTTTTGGCAGGCTTGCAGTAGGCAGTGAGGATACAAAGATAAAATGTGCCCCCAAATTAAGGAGCTAATGCTCTAGTGCTGGGAAGTACATGTTAAGAAAGGACTTAACATAAAACAGGAGAATCAGGATGTGGCCGGGACTGAGTGGAGGGCACACATTGCCATTGCTGATCTGGGTGAGTGCTCTGCCAGGCTGTACGTGCACATATTGTGCTAATCCAGGGCAGCCTGGGAAGGTAGGTATTGTCTCCTACACTTTCCGCATGAAGAAACAGGGTTAACCAAGCAACTAACCTCAGGTCACACAACATGGGCCAGGTCCTGAAGCTATGTGTGTTAAAGCCAATGCTTTCTGCTATTCCTCTTGGAAGCTCTTTGGACAAGTTCATGTGTTTCTTGTTAGGAAAATCTTCCAGAAATCTTAGCCATTTGGAAGGAAGCAAGAATAGTTTGATGACCTACGGCTAGGAAGGCTCTGAAAAACTGTACCCTTGGAAATCCAAGAACATTATTATTATTTTGAAACAGGGTCTGGCTTTGTCACCCAGGCTGAAGTGCTGTGGTGAGATCACGTCTCACTGCAGCCTTGACTGCCTAGACTCAAGCGATCCCCCCATTTCAGCCTTGAGTAGCTTGGAGCACAGGCGTGCACCACCACGCCTGACTTTTCTTTTTTTTTCTCTTTTTTTTTTCTGAGATGGAGTCTGCTTCTGTCACCCAGGCTGGAGTGCAGTGGTGTGATCTCGGCTCACTGCAACCTCCATCTCCTGGGTTCAAGCGATTCTCCTGCCTCAGCCTTCCCAGTAGCTGGGACTACAGGCACCCGCCACTATGCCCAGCTAATTTTTTATTTTTTTGTATTTTTAGTAGAGATAGGGTTTCACCATGTTGGTCAGGCTGTTCTCGAACTCCTGACCTTGTGATCCACCTGCCTTGGCCTCCCAAAGTGCTGGGATTACAGGCGTAAGCCACCGCACCCGGCCCCTATTTTTATTTTGTATAGGGACAGAGTCTCACTATGTTCCCCAGGCTGGTCTTAAACTCAAGTGGTCCTCCTGTCTCAGCCTCCCAATGTGTTGGGATCACAGGCATGAGCCACTGCCTCCAGCCCCAGGAGCATCATTAATAAATCCCTAAGACCTGCTCAGTACATTCACTTCTGAGACAGAGGGCCAGCATGACCGAGGCGCCTGGCAGAGGAGGCTCTGAGAGCAGAGGGGAGACAAAACAGTGACACCTGGAGTGGAGGCCTGAAGGCTCATCAGAGCCCAGCAAGGGTCATGTCTGCAGGGCATGCTAGCAAATGCGGGGCTGGGACAGCCTCGGGAGGGTCCCAGTGTCGAAAAAGGAGTAGGATTTAATGATGGATAGATACACAGGTCTGATCATGCAGGAGCTTTTCAGTTGTTAATGACATGGTGGAGGAAAAAGAAGGTGGGGAGCGTCACCTGGAAAAGGACAGCTTTGTATTTGCCAAGTTTCATCTGGATTGGCAGATGGCACATGAAGCTGATAATTGGACTCAACTGAGGAGGAAGTTTTCAGGTGCTGACAAGTAAATGCATCCCTGCAGTTCAGAACGCAGTTGCTATCACAGGCATGTGTGAACTGGCACACCAGTCCAAAAGCAGGCCAGGTGCGGAGGCTCACATCTATAGTCTCAGCTATTTGGGAAACAGGTAGGAGAATTGCTTGAGCCCAGGGGTTTGGGACAGGCCTGGGCAAAAGGGCGAAAACCCACCTCTATAAAAAATACAAAAATTGGCCACCCACGGTGGCTCAAGCCTGTAATCTCGGCACTTTTGGAGGCTGAGGCAGGTGGATCACCTGAGGTCAGGAGTTCGAGACAAGCCTAGCCAACATGGCGAAACCCCATCTCTACCAAAAATACAAAAATTAGGTAGGTGTGATGGCGCACACCTGTAATCTCAACTACTTGGGAGGCTGAGGCAGGAGAATCACTTGAACCTGGGAGGTGGAGGTTGCAGTGAGCAAAGATCATGCCACTGCACTCTAGCCTGGGCAACAAGAAAAAAAAAATAGCCAGGTGTGGTGGCATGCACCTGTGATTCCAGCTACTTGGGAGGCTGAGGTGGGAGCGTCCCTTGAGCCCAAGAGATACAGACTGCAGTGAGCTGAGATCATGCCACTGCCCTCCAGTCTGGTTGATAGAGCAAGACCCTGTCTCAAAAACAAAAATGAAAAGCAAGGGTGAGGACAGTGTCCTGGGGAGTTCTCTGTAACCCTGGCTGCGTGGGAGTGTTTGAATAGACAGCACCCTCTGGGAAGAAAGGTGAAACCCAAAGAAACATAAGCTGCTTTTTTATGGAGTCCAGAGTGGATCTCCCGGTTACTAGGTACACATCCCTGTATTAGTAATCCCTGGGAAAGAAATACAATAGATACCTTGTGGAAAAGGCCTGGAGGAATTGAGCTGCCCTCCATGTTGCATTCTAAATCCTTGCAGGTTAGCAATTTGCTAACCCAAGGAAGGCCTGTATAATTTCCCTCCCCTATTAGTGTATTACCAAGGGCTGCTCTCACAGTCTTCAGGGAGGGGCCCGTGACTCCCAGAATAGCCCTTCATTTCTCTGCTTGGTGGTTTAAGCCTTACATTCCCCTCCCATTAGGTAGCTGAGAGAGAGATTTTTTTTGGCACAAGGGGTTGTCCCATTCCCTTCTCACTTTGAACTGTAGTCTCCACTCCTTAGCCACCATAAACACAGGTTAAGAAATCTGCTTTTCCCCTCTATGCTTGCTGTCAAATAGGCTAGAAAGTGTAGAAAGTGGGTTCTTTAAAGGCCGGGCTTGGTGGCTCACACCTATAATCCCAGCACTTTGGGACACCGAGGCAGGTGGATCACTTAAGCCCAGGAGTTCGAGACCAGCCTGGTCAACATGGTGAAACCCTGTCTCTACTGAAAATACAAAAATTAGGCAGATGTGGTGGTGGGAGCCTGTAATCCCAGCTACTCGGGAGGCTGAGGCAGGAGAATCACTTGAACCCGGGAGGCAGAGGTTGCAGTGAGCCAAGATCACACCATTGCACTACAGCTTGAGTGACAAGAGAAAAATTCTGTCTCAAAAAAAAAAGTTTGGTTTTTTTTTAAATGAGACCTGTCTTGGTGGTGTGCACCTGTCATCCCAGCTACTTGGGAGGCTGAAGTGCAAGAATCGCTTGAGCTGGGCGCGGTGGTGCAAGCCTGTAATCCCAGCACTTTGGGAGGCTGAGACGGGCGGATCATGAGGTCAGGAGATCGAGACCATCCTGGCTAATATGGTGAAACCCCGTCTCTATTAAAAAATACAAAAAACTAGCCGGGCGAGGTGGCAGGCGCCTGTAGTCCCAGCTACTCGGGAGGCTGAGGCAGGAGAATGGCGTAAACCCAGGCGGCGGAGCTTGCAGTGAGCTGAGATCCGGCCACTGCACTCCAGCCTGGGCGACAGAGCGAGACTCCGTCTCAGGAAAAAAAAAAAAAAAGAATCGCTTGAACCTGGGAGGCAGAGGTTGCAGTGAGCAGAGATTGCGCCACTACTACACCCCAGCCTGGGTGACAGTGAGACTCCATTCCCCGCCCCCAACAACAACAAAAAGGATCAGAGACAAATGTAAGCAAATATTAGGAAAATGACACTCCCTATTTTAATCAAAACATGATCTACCTGTAATACACACAGTGTAAAGTAGATAATCTTATCCTCATTTTAGGGACTAGGAAACTGAGAATCACGGATGTTAGGTAACTTGCATCAAGTTGGCCAGCTCAATCTCTGAGTAGTGGCAGAACCAGAACCCGATTTGAACCAGCCTCACTCTAAGCCCCAGCCCTTGCCACAACCCTACCACCCATCAATTACATATCCACAAAAAACCTCTGTCTGGTCACGTATGAAATGAGGGATTGGGCCGGGCGCGGTGGCTCAAACCTGTAATCCCAGCACTTTGGGAGGCCGAGACGGGTGGATCACGAGGTCAGGAGATCGAGACCATCCTGGCTAACACGGTGAAACCCCGTCTTTACTAAAAAAATACAAAAAAAACTAGCCGGGCGATGTGGCGGGCGCCTGTAGTCCCAGTTACTCGGGAGGCTGAGGCAGGAGAATGGCGTAAACCCGGGAGGCGGAGCTTGCAGTGAGCTGAGGTCCGGCTACTGCACTCCAGCCCAGGCTACAGAGCGAGACTCCGTCTCAAAAAAAAAAAAAAAAAAAAAAAAATGAGGGATTGGAGCCATCCAGTTGGGACTCCTGGAGTCTGAATGCCCCACCACAGACAGCAGTGATCAGAAAGAGACTCTTCTCTGGGGAGGACTAGGCCCCATCCACTCCCCAATCATCTCCCCACATTCCAGGGAGATGCAGTGAGCTCTTCTCTGCAACCAGCTGAGGCTCATGACTGCACTGCCAGGGAAGAGAGTAACATTGCTCCAGACCCATTTGCACCTGACTGCTCTAAAGGTTACCTTGGCTCTGGAAAACTTTGCTGAGTAAATTAATAACATAAGCAAGGGTGTAGGAAGAACTTTAACCTACCTCACAGAATTCTATACTAAGAGGCCAAACTGTTTTTGAGAACCGAAGGACAATGTATACAACGAGCCTGCTTATTCCTACAGAATCCTAACTGGGGGCTGACGAGATTGATGGGGCTCCTGCCAAGTGCCAGGGCCTGTGTTCATCTCTTTATGGACTGTTTAATCCTTACACTGGTATTATCCTCATTTTGCAGTCAAGAAAATAAACTAATAGGAAGGAATAAGTAACTTGTCTAAAGTCATACAGCCAAAATTTTAACCCAGTGTCTACATTCAAAGTCCATGACATTTCATTTTTCATTTTTTTTTTTTTTAATTAAAAAGAGGCTGGGCCAGGCATGGTGGCTCATGCCTGCAATCCCAGCACTTTGGGAGGCCAAGGTGAGTGGATCACTTGAGGTCAGGAGTTCGAGACCAGCCTGGCCAACACGGTGAAACTCCGTCTCTAGTAAAAATACAAAAAATTAGCTGGGTGTGGTAGAGCGCACCTGTAATCCCAGCTACTCGGGAGGCTGAGGCAGGAGAATTGATTGAACCTGGTAGGAGGAGGTTGCAGGGAGCCCAGATTGCGCCACCGCACTCCAGCCTGGGCGACAGAGGGAGACTCGGTCTCAGACAAACAAACAAAAAGAGACTGGGTCCAGGTCTCACTATGTTGCCCAGACTGTTCTTGAACTCTTGTTGTTGTTATTGAGACAGAGTTTCCTTTAGCTCTCGTTGCCCAGGCTGGAGTGCAGTGGTACAATCTTGGCTCACTGCAACCTCTGCCTCCCAGGTTCAAGCAATTCTCCTCCCTCAGCCTACCAAGTAGCTGGGATTACAGGCATGCGCCACCACACCTGGCTAATTTTTGTATTTTTACTAGAGATGGGGTTTCACCATGTTGATTAGGCTGATCTCAAACTCCTGACCTCAAGTGATCTACCCACCTTGGCCTCCCAAAGTGCTGGGATTACAGGTGTGAGCCACCGCGCCTAGCCAAGAGAAAGGCCTTGAACTCTTAAATTCCTCACCTCAAGCAATCCTCACATCTCAGTCTCTCAAAGTGCTGGGATTACAGGAGTAAGCCACTACACCTGGCCAATATTTGTATTTCTTTTTTTTCTTTTTTTTTTTTTTTGAGATGGAGTCTCACTCAGTATCCCAGGCTGGAGTGCAATGGCGTGATCTCTGCTCATTGCAGCCTCCACCTCCTGGGTTCAAGTGATTCTCCCACCTCAGCCTCCCAAGTAGCTGGGGCTACAGGTGCACACCACCATGCCTGGCTAGAGATGGGGTTTCATGACGTTGGCCAGGTTGGTCTTGAACTCCTGTCCTCAGGTGATCTGCCCACCTCAGCCTCCCAAAGTGCTGTGATTACAGGCATGAACCACTATGCCCGGCCCAAAATTTGTATTTCTTTCTTTTTTTTTTTTTTTTTTTTTTTTTTTTTTTGAGATGGAGTCTCGCTCTGTCACCCAAGCTGGAGTGCAGTGGCCAGATCTCAGCTCACTGCAAGCTCCGCCTCCCGGGTTCACACCATTCTCCTGCCTCAGCCTCCCGAGTAGCTGGGACTACAGGCGCCCGCCACCTCGCCCGGCTAGTTTTTTGTATTTTTTAGTAGAGACGGGGTTTCACCGTGTTAGCCAGGATGGTCTCGATCTCCTGACCTTGTGATCCGCCCGCCTCGGCCTCCCAACAAAATTTGTATTTCTTAAAAAGGATTTTACAATGATAATTTCCCTCAAATTCAGAGCCCCCTTTCTACTTAGTATAACCGATGGGTTTTTCTAATGATAACATGAACTCTCCCACTCCCAGGAACACAGGCAGCAGGCCAAGCAGTGGCTCTCAGTGAGGGTGTGGGTGTGGGGTTGGGGGATGGGCAGCCCATGAACACCCCAAGCTACTTCCACACTCCAGTGGTCAGGAGAACGCAGAATTGAAAGCAGGAACAGGAGTCGGTGGCCTGGAGCTCACATTTAACCAAATAGTTTTCAGATAAATAGTTTTCAGAGCTGGCTCAGAAACACAGTTCTCCAAACTACAGCACTCTGCAAAGCCCAGCTGAGATCATGCGATCACCATCCTAGGACAAGCAAGCAGAACTCCTCGGCCTGGGGTCCTGTTTGCCAACAGGAAGGGACAGTGGACATCTGGATGTTGTGAGTGCCTCAAGTCACTGACTCCCGCTCCTCATGACCAAGGGGATGATGAGCGGCTGTTTAATAAGCCCCCAGTGGCAAACCCGGTGGCCGGGGGCCCAGGAAGGACCCTAACTTGGGAGTGTAGCCCCTTAGGCATCTCAGAGCCAGGGACAGGAAAGAAAATCAGGTTGCGTTGCCAGTGTGACTGAAGCAAATTACCTTCCCTGGGCTGCTTTCCTTTATCTATCGCTTCTCACCTCCCTCCGGGGACCCTGAGATGCCTTGGAAATCAGATGGAAAAGCACTGTCACTCACTGCAGAGGTTGTAGTTATGCTGGTTACTGATGCCAATGTGAACACCAAGCTACTGCAGTGAGTCATTTGGGACAGTGTCAGCAGTCAGAGCACGGGTCACAATTGTTCCAAACCATGGCAGTCGGTGCTTGCTGCCCAAACTATTGTCTGAGTTTATTTTTTAAGAAATTTAGGCCAAGCACAGTGACTTACGCCTGTAATCCCAGCATTTTGGGAGGCCGAGACGGGTGGATCACGAGGTCAGGAGATCGAGACCATCCTGGCTAACACAGTGAAACCCCGTCTCTACTAAAAAATACAAAAAGAAATTAGCCGGGCGTGGTGGCGGGCACCTGTGTCCCAGCTACTCGGGAGGCTGAGTCAGGACAGCGGCTGAACCCAGGAGGCGGCCCTTGCAATGAGCCCAGATTGCGCCACTGCACTCCAGCCTGGGCGACAGAGCATGACTCTGTCTCAAAGAAAAAAAAAAAGAAATTAAAAAAAACTATAGAATACAAAGAACATAAAATATACCATTGTTACCATTTTTTTTTTCTTTTTTTGAAACAGAGTCTCACTCTGTCACCCAGGCTGGAGTGCAATGGTGCAATCTCAGCTCACTGCAACCTTTGCCTCCCGGGTTCAAGCAATTCTCCTGCCTCAGCTTCCCAAATAGATGGGATTACAGGCACCCACCACCACTCCTGGCTAATTTTTGTATTTTTAGTAGAGACAGGGGTTTCACCATATTGGCCAGGCTGGTCTTGAACTCCTGACCTCAGGCAATCTGCCCACCTCGGCCTCCCAAAGTGCTGGGATTACAGGCGTGAGCCACTGCGCCCAGCCCATTGTTACCGTTTTTAAGTGTCCAGTTCAGGAGTATTGCATACATTCACATTGTTATGCAACCTATCTCCAGAACTTTTCATCTTGAAAAATTGAAAGTCACGGCCGGGCGCGGTGGCTCAAGCCTGTAATCCCAGCACTTTGGGAGGCCGAGACGGGCGGATCACGAGGTCAGGAGATCGAGACCATCCTGGCTAAGACAGTGAAACCCCATCTCTACTAAAAAATATAAAAAACTAGCCGGGCGTGGTGGCGGGCGCCTGTAGTCCCAGCTACTCAGGAGGCTGAGGCAGGAGAATGGTGTAAACCCGGGAGGCGGAGCTTGCAGTGAGCTGAGATCCGGCCACTGCTCTCCAGCCTGGGCGACAGAGTGAGACTCCGTCTCAAAAAAAAAAAAAAGAAAGAAAAATTGAAAGTCAAAAAAAATAAAAAATAAAAAATGAAAGAAAAAGAAAAAAAAAATAAGAAGAAGAAGAAAAAAGAAAAACCAAAACTCCATGCTCATTAAACAGCTCCCTGTTTTCCCTCCCCCAGCCCCTGGCAACTAGCACTTTACTTTCTGTTTCTATAAATTTGACTTTTTTTTTTTAATCAACAAAAGTCTTAACTTGCACTGTCAGTATATTCAAAATATTCCAGTATATTCCAAAATATTCCACAGCAGGCCTGGGTCACGCTGGATTAATAAAGACAAGGATTGGCCTAGATGGAGTCACACCATCCCCAACCTTGGGTCTGGGTAATTCTCAACACCCTAATTCATTCTCCCCTGGCAGCTGGAGAGACCGGTGGGACAGCCACTCACTGCAGAAGGGGTGGTGACAGATGTGCTCATTACTTCTGAGGGCCTGGCTCTGCGCCGCCACACACACTTACCTGCCTGCTCCATCTCTGGAGTTTATGACTCCAAGCTTTGGCAATGGAAGTTGTGCTTCCACTATTAGCCAATACTGAGCTGGACCCTGGTAACTGACACAGCTGTGCATCTAGTGTAGCTTGGGTTGAGATGACTTGGCTTTTTAAATTGCCTTCTCTGAATAGATATTTATCCTAAGACTGGATAAAAGACTGGTCGCATGAAATCGGGTTTTCAAAACGGAACTGCCTGTGAGGGTGTGTGTAAGTATGGATGTCAGGTGGCAGGGGGCTGAGAAAGAAAGCGCCAAGTGGGGCCTCCCATTCCACACGACTCACACATTGCTCACGTACTCACACCCAGCCCCCCCACCCTAACCCCAACACATACATGCACGGCTGTAAACTGTATGACTTGGCTCCTGCCTGCCTCTCCCAGGCCATCTCTCTCTGTGGTCCAGCCACCATGGGCTGTTTTCTGCTCCACACACACTCAGGATTGCTGTGTCCCAGGGCCTGCTTGGTGTCCTCTGCATATACATTAGACCAGAGCTCACAGAGCCGCCTCCCTCTCAACAATCAGCTCTCAGCTCAAATGCCACCTCTTTAAAGAAGACTTCCTTAGAAACGGCCTGATTTCTAGTTTCACCAAAAACTGACCCTGAGATGAGAATTTGGGTATATGGCTTATTTGGAAGGTGATCCTGAAATGAGTGAGAAAAGGAAATCCGAAAAAGCAGGCCAGTAAAGCGTGTGTCACTTAGGGAGCAGGTAACCACTGTAGGCAACTGGGGCTCATCCCCCAGGACTCCTGAGAGCCCTCGCAGCATCCCACCAATGGTTACAGATGTATTTGCCTTGGGGTATTTCATTAAGCTGCACGTTTGCTCTGTGTATTTTTCTGTATCTGGATTTTACAATACAAGATTTTTTGTTTTTTGTTTTGTTTTTTTTTGAGATAGAGTCTCACTCTGCCACCCAGGGTGGAGTGCAATGGTACGACCTTGGCTCACTGCAACCTCTGCCTCCCAGGTTCCAGCGATTCTCCTGCCTCAGCCTCCTGAGTAGCTGGGATTATAGGCACCTGCCACCATGCCCGACTAATTCTGGTATTTTTAGTAGAGACGGGGTTTTACCATGTTGGCCAGGCTGGTCTCAAACTCCCAACCCGAGGTGATCTGCCTGTCTTGGCCTCCTAAAGTACTGAGATTACAGGTGTGAGCCACCATGCCTGGCCATTTTCTATTTTTTGGGACAGGATATCACTCTGTCACCCAGGCTGGTGTGCAGTAGTGCAATCACGGCTCAGTGCAGCCTTGACCTCCCAGGCTCAAAGGACCCTCCCACCTCAGCTGATACTACAGGCATATGCCACTGTGAAAGGAAAATAAACCTTGGAACCCTAAAATCACTAAGCTAAAGGGAAAAGTCAAGATGGGAACTGCTAGGACAAACCTGCGTCGCTAGGACAAACACAGTGGCTCACGCCTGTAATCCCAGCACTTTGGGAGGCCAAGGTGGGCAGATCACGAGGTCAGGAGATCGAGACCATCCTGGCTAACACGGTGAAACCCTGTCTCTACTAAAAATGCAAAAACTTAGCTGGGCACGGTGGCGGGCACCTCCCAGCTACTCAGGAGGCGGAGGCAGGAAAATGGCGTGAACCTGGGAGGCGGAGCTTGCAGTGAGCCGAGATAGCCAGCCACTGCACTCCAGTCTGGGTGATAGAGCGAGACTCCATCTCAAAAAAAAAAAAAAAAACAATAGAAAGTCATTCCTCTGCTCACTGAGATAGATGCATATCTGATTGCCTCCTTTGGAAAGGCTAATCAGAAAGTCAAAAGAATGCAACTCTTTGTCTCTCACCTACTTGTGACCTGGAAACCCTCTCCCTTCTTGAGTTGTCCCGCCTTTCCGGACAGAACCAGTGTACATCTTACATTGATTGATGCCTCATGTCTCCCTAAAATGTATAAAACAAAGCTGTCGGCCGGCGTGGTGGCTCACACCTGTAATCCTAGCACTTTGGGAGACGGAGGCGGATGGATCACCTGAGGTCAGGAGTTCAAGACCAGCCTGGCCAATGTGGCAAAACCCTGTCTGTACTAAAAATACAAAAATTAGCTGGGCGTGGTGGCAGGCGCCTGTAATCACAGCTACTCGGGAGGCTGAGGAGGAGAATTGCTTGAGCCTGGGGGGCGGAGGTTGCAGTGAGCTGAGATCGTGCCACTTCATTCCAGCCTGGGTGAAAGAGCGAAACTCCGTCTCAAAAAAACAAAAAAGCTGTGTGGCCAGGCGTGGTGGCTCACGCCTGTAATCCCAGCACTTTGGGAGACCAAGGCAGGCGATCACCTGAGGTCAGGAGTCTGAGACCAGCCTGACCAACGTTGTGAAAACCCATCTCTACTAAAAAAATACAAAAATTAGACAGGTGTGGTGTGGTGCACCTATAATCCCAGCTACCTGGGAGGCTGAGGCAGGAGAATCGCTTGAACCCAGGAAGCGGAGGTTGCAGTAAGCTGTGATCATGCCACTACACTCCAGCCTGGACGACAGAGCAAGTAATAAATAAATAAAGTAAAAATAAAAATAAAACCAAGCTGTGCCCCCACTACCTGGGCACGTGTCATCAACACCTCCTGAGGCTGTCACGAACTCCTGGTCTCAAGTGATCCACCCACCTTGGTCTCCCAAAGTGTTGGGATTACAGGCGTGGGCTGCCACTCCCGGCCAAAAATAAACTTTCTAAATTAACTGAGACCTTTCTCAGATTTTCAGGGTTCCCACCACCAAGCCTGGTTAATCTTAAAATTTTCCGTAGGGATGAGGGTGTTGTGGGGGTGGGCTGAGGGAAGGGGGAGGTCTCACTATGTTCCTAGGCCTGGTTGTGAACTCATAGGCTCAAGCAATGCCCCCATCTCTGCTATGCAGCCAATACAAGATTTTTTAAAAAGTTCCTCGGAGAGGTGAGGAGGCTGAGGTGCATGTTCACCGACTCCTGTCCCTCTTTGGTTGAAGGCTGCTCGTGGGGACACTTCGGGTCATCTGGTGTAGAGGAGCAGAGAAAGCCCTCAGGCAGAGACCCAGGAAAGCCTCTGCGCAAATGGGCACTGTCTGGAGTGGACAGAGGACAGGAGAGGCCCTGACGGGTGTCCAGTGCCACCTCACCAATGTCACACCCACCTTCACCATGACTTTCTCTATCCAAATCCCAGGGGCCTAAGCTTCAGGACCCCTCACTGGCATGCCCCGTCCAGGCCCTAGGAGAGAGGTGTTGTTACTATTATCTTGTGTTTACAGATGAAGAAAATGACACACAGTGAATGGAAGGAACTTGCCCATGGCTTGAGAGCAGCAGAAGAGGGCAAGTCTTATCCGCTGACAATTCCTTTGCTAATCGTTAAGGAAACAAAGCACAATGATGAAAAGTTTAGAGGTTTAAGGTTTAAATAATGCTCCAGGTAGGCCAGGCACAGTGGCTCACGCCTGTAATCCTAGAACTTTGGGAGGCTGAGGTGGGCTGATCACAATGTCAGGAGTTCGAGACCAGCCTGGCCAACATGGTGAAATCTCGTCTCTACTAAAAAGACAAAATTAGCTGGGTGTGGCAGGATAATCACTTGAACCTGGGAGGTGGAAGTTGTGGTTAGCCAAGATCACGCCATTGCATTCTAGCCTGGGCAACAGAGCAAGACTCCGTCTAAAATAAATAAATAAATAAATAATTTCCAAGTATAGTCACAAGACAAAAAAGAGTGACTCATGAAAGGAGAGAGGACTTAAATACTCTTAAGTACTGGCTGTGGGTTAGTTAGCACAAGAAAGAGGGAAATGCAAGGAACTGGATAGAATGACTGATTTAGTGGCTGGGCGCAGTGGCTCGTGCCTGTAATCCCTCCCAGCACTGAACCCTGGGAGGGTTCAGTGAACTGAGAATGTGCCCCGTACTCCAGCCTGGGCGACAGAGCCAGACTCTGTCTCAAAAAGGAAAAAAAAAAGTAATTTGTAGAAATTCACATAAAGGTAGCAAAAAGGTATATAAGTCGTCCATAATCTCAGCTCTCAAAGGCCACCATTATGAACGCTTTTGTAAGTTATGAATGAATGCTTTTGTAAGTAATTATGAGTGCTGGGATTACAGGCTTGAGCCACCCATGCCCGGCCAGAGCAGATCTTATTGTGTTCCTTGTCCATTCCTTCCCAGCTTACCTACCTTCATTTGTCCAATCACAGACCCCAAGACCCACAGACAACAGTAAAAGGTCCGAAGGTAGAAAAGCCAGACCAGAGGCCAAGTGCTGGGCTTTTCCCACACCATGTGCAACTGTCCCCTAACATTTGTACCAGCTGCTTCATCATAACCATACAGAAAATGGTACCCGGCCAGTCTCTTGCTAGGTTGGTGTGCAGCTCCCTGACATACTTGCAAGTCTTGTTCCAGGTCAGGTCTGTGGTCCTGTAATTCCAACTCTGTCTATCTCTCAACTAGAGGCATGTGGGTCAGAGGCATTGCCTCTGACTGATGGACACTGAAGTTCTGCATCTCCCAAAGGTCACAGTAAAGAGGCGCTGAGGGGTGGACGGCGAATGTTACCCTCTATTTGTAACCGTGGAATGCAGAGACGCAGGTAGCCCTTGCTCTTCCCGCTGCCCAGCACAATCTTCCTCCCAAAAGCTGGACCACTTAATCCCACTTCCTTCGAGATCATCTTACCAGAGGGCTTTCCTGGCCAATCTCTATATAATAACCATCCCACTCACGCACACCCTTGGTCCTCTCCAGAGCATTGCCCTACTTTTTCTTCACAGCACATACCACTTGTTTTATATGTATGTGTGTGTGTGTGCACAAAAATATATATATTTGGATTTATTGACTGTACCCTCTACCCTTTTCCCACTAGAAAGAAAGGCCTATAGGGGAGGAACTTTGGTTTGGCTCTTAGCTGTATTATTATTACCCACTAGCACAGCTGCCAGTCAACAAATATTTGTTGAAGGGATTAATGTACTCTCTCCTCCCACTTACATTACTGTCCTTGCAGTTTCTAATTTCAACTTACAAGTGGACTATGAACTACAAATTCCTACACTATGCACTGATGCTATTTAAAAAATCATTAGGATGGCCTGGAATGAATTTGGCTTAATTTTAATCTGCCACCTGAATGTGGTCCAGGTTCCAGTTGAAAACAAATACAGGATCCTTCAGGATTTGAGACCTGCAGTACAGTAATTCCAGCAGAGATAAGCAGGGTTCCTGGAATTTGTCCCTTATCCCCTTCGCTGCTTAATCACACAGTGTTCCATGCCCAGGCCAATCGGCATTACCTCCTGACTTCAAAATGCCCTTCTCCAGCTACTGTGCTGGTAAAAAAAAAAAAAGCACTGTGAGGTCCACTGGAGCAAATTTTAATTTTAATGTGCCAAGTCACCAAAGAGCCAGCTGATTGGACTTGGCTGCCAAGGAAAGAATGGTGAAAAGTATGTGGACAAAAGAGATCATTTGTTGTTTTTACCTCAAACAATTCTCAAAACATATTTCATATTGAGAATGAGACAGGCACAAATGCACGTCTGGACTGTACATATTGTTGAAGGTAAATTCATTTGCTCAGTGAGTCAAGGTTGGCAGGAAATGTATAGCCCTTGCTTCTGATGCTGAGGCTTCAGCCAGTCATAAAATTATCTAGATCATTTAAGACATAATTACTTCTATCTCAGCCAATTATTTCAGTAGAAAGTTTTTTTCTTGGCCGGGTGTGGTGGCTCACGCCTGTAATCCCAGCACTTTGGGAGGCCAAGATGGGCGGATCACAAGATCAGGAGATCGAGATCATCCTAGCTAACACGGTGAAACCCCGTCTCTACTAAAAACACACACACACACACACAAAAATTAGCCGGGCGAGGTGGCGGGCGCCTGTAGTCCCAGCTACATGGGAGGCTGAGGCAGGAGAATGGCGTGAACCCAGGAAGCGGAGCTTGCAGTGAGCCGAGATCGCGCTACTACACTTCAGCCTGGACAACAGAGCGAGACTCCGTCTCACAAAAAAAAAAAAAAAAAAGGAAAGTTTTTTCTTTCTTTTCCAAAACAATCCTTAATTCATTAAAAGTGCTTATTTCAAAATATTTTATAGAGAACGGGGTTTAGAATGTGTATATACAGGCCGGGCACAGTGGCTCACACCTGTAATCCCAGCACTTTGGGAGGCCGAGGCAGGCGGATCACCTGAGGTCAGGAGTTCGAGATCAGCCTGGCCAACATGGTGAAACCCGTCTCTACTAAAAATACAAAAATTAGTTGGGCATGGTGGCGCATGTCTGTAGTCCCAGCTACTCACGAGACTGAGGCAGGAGAATTGCCTGAACATGGGAGGTCGAGGTTGCAGTGAGCTAAGATTGCGCCACTGCACTCCAGCCTGGGTGATAGAGTGAGACTACGTCTCAGAAAAAAAAAAGTGTATGTGCAAAGAATAAAGTGAACCTCACGTGACTACACTAGAGACACAAGCACCTCCAGAGACCCCTGAGCACTCTGCCATTCCATCCCCTTTCCTCTCCAGAGGTAACCAATATCCAGACCTTTGTGTTAACCACCCCCTGGCATTTATTCTTAGTTGTTTTTATCTCTCTGTGAATCTCTCAAAAACATTGTTTAGTTGGAAAAAAACTGAGCAGTAAGCACAGACCTAGCTTTGTAAGGGGAGGGCAACGATGCTCCCACGCTCGCAAGCTCCCTGAAGATGACTTGAGTGGAGCTTCCAGGCAGAGACTGGCTTCCACACCCCCTCGAGTTCTCCAGAGTCCCTCTGGGGTTGTGTCACAGGGCGTAGTGTCAGTGAGGTGCTGGCTGACGAGCAGAAACATGGGCAAAGGGCATGGGCTGCTCTGGATTTTCTGCCTCTAGATTCACCACGGCTGCAGTGGGTGGAAACAGACCTGGAAGAGATGGTCAGTGCCCCCGGGCGCTCTGGGAAGCAGGGCCTTTCATCTTCTTTAACCTGGGCACACCTGAGCATTTTTATCTTCATGTACAAGGACGATCGTTACTCTGTGATCATAACCCTCCGCATGTCTGTCTTCTGAGTCACAGCGGCAGTCTGGACCGGCTGCTCGCTATTGCTAGGCGGGAGCACAGCTGTCCTCCCAGGAACTCCCTTGTCCTCCCCCGGGTTCAGGATCCCTGTATCCCATGCCTCCTTTTTCCTGGGACTACTTCTTGGGGAGCACATCGTCTGATAGCTTCCCGAGAAAGGGTGAAAGGATGTAAATAGACAAGGCTGCCTGACATTACTCGGGGCGGGGGGGTGTCCAGGTGCCCCCTATGCACTGCTCCTCTCCGAGGGCTTCCTGGGAGACAGTCCACCAGCTGGGGTGTTCTAATTTGGACTCAGTAGAAACTATCAAAGTGGATGCAGTCTCAGAAAACTAGGAGGGTCAAGAATTGAGTCTGTTCTTGGCTGATCCCATCTCTGACAAAAAAAGGGAGAGAGAGAGAGAGAATGAGAGAGAATTGAGCCTGTTGTAGTGCACAGCATTCCAGCCACTGCATTCCAGCCTGGGCAACATAGTGAGACCCCTCTGTAATTAAAAAAAAACAAAAACAAATGGAGCCTGGAGGAACTTAAATTAGCATTGTCCTGGCCTTGGAATGCTTTTAGAAAAACAATAGAAAAACCCCTAGGCCCAGCGGTGCAAGCAGAGATAAGGGGAGCCTGTCAAGCACTGGTGCACCAAAAATTCAAGGCCTGGGCCCCACAGTTCCCTGGCAGCAGCATTTGAGCCTTATAAGGCAGCGTAAGTTGTTTCTAGGTGCTGAGGAGGCTGGGGATACAGGAGGCAGCGAATCCACATCTCTCCTCCCCTACCTGGCAGTCCCCACCCCATCTAGGCACTGATAAGATATTGCAGTCCTGACTGTGTCTCCCTGAGATTTAAGAGAGGTATCGGGAGACACACCCTATGTGTTTGGCTTCCATCCCCAGCCCGGCCCATTTGCTGCTGGGAGTAAACCAAAGCAAAAGCACTCTGAAATGGAACCAAGTCACCATTCTCTCCTATCTGGAATCTGGGTGAGACTTTGTGGTCTTAGTCAAAGCATGCTGACCTGGGGGCAGGGGACATGGGCCCCACCCCTGGGAGCCACGAGTGCATGCTCTTGGACAGTCATTATCTGGGCTCTGGGTTAGTTCCTCTTCTTTAAACTGGAGGTTGGGTGTCAGGGGTTCTGCGCTCATAGAACATAAGAATCACCTGGAGAGATTTAACTAGCTGCAGCCGCCCAGGTCCCACCTGGAGACTCTGATACACTTGGTCTGTAGGGAGGCCCAGGTAACATATTTTTGAAAACTCTTAGGCCGGGCGCGGTGGCTCAAGCCTGTAATCCCAGCACTTTGGGAGGCCGAGACGGGCGGATCACGAGGTCAGGAGATCGAGACCATCCTGGCTAACACGGTGAAACCCCATCTCTACTAAAAATACAAAAACTAGCCGGGCGAGGTGGCGGGCGCCTGTAGTCCCAGCTACTGTGGAGGCTGAGGCAGGAGAATGGCTTAAACCCGGGAGGCGGAGCTTGCAGTGAGCTGAGATCTGGCCACTGCACTCCAGTCCAGGCGACAGAGCGAGACTCCGCCTCAAAAAAAAAAAAGAAAACTCTTAGTTGATTATTGCATCATCAAGCTAAGAAACACTCACAGATGACTCTAAGGACTTTTGTAGTGTTATGATTCAGTAATTCTGATAAGAAACTATAGGTAATTTTTTTATTTTTTAGAGTCTCAGGCCAGGGGTGGTGGCTCATACCTGTAATCCCAGCACTTTGGGAGGGATCCGCCGAGGCAGGCGGATCATGAGGTCAGGATATCCAGACCATCCTGGCTAACACAGTGAAACACCGTCTCTACTAAAAAAAAAAAAATACAAAAAAATTAGCCGGGTGTGGTGGCAGGCGCCTGTAGTCCCAGCTACTTGGGAGGCTGAGGCAGGAGAATGGCGTGAACCTGGGAGGGTTTGCAGTGAGCTGAGATCGTGCTGGGGCCTCCAGCCTGGGTGACTGAGCGAGACTTCGTCTCAAAAAAAAAAAAAAAGTCTCGCTCTGTCACCCAGGCTGGAGTGCAGAGGTGCAATCTCGGCTCACCGCAACCTCTGCCTCCCGGGTTCAAGTGGTTCTCGTGTCTCAGCCACAGAGTAGCTGAGATTACAGGCAAGCACCACCATGTGTGGCTAATGTAGGTAAATTTTTTTTTTTTTTTTTTGAGATGGAGTCTCTCTCTGTCACCAGGCTGGAGTGCAGTGGCACGATCCCGGCTCACTGCAACTCTGACTCCCCCGTTCAAGTGACTCTCCTTCCTCAGCCTCAGGAGTAGCTAGGATTACAGGCATACGCCACCACGTCCTTCTAATTTTTGTATTTTTAATAGAGCCTGGGTTTCACCATGTTGGCCAGGATGCTCTGGATCTCCTGACCTCCTGATCCACCTGCCTTGGCCTCCCAAAGTGCTGGGATTACAGGCGTGAACCACTGCGCCCGGCAGTAGGTAATATTTTGCAACATAAAATCCAAGAGTAGGCCAGAAGCAGTGGCTCATGCCTGTAATCCCAGAACCTTGGGAGGCTGAGGTGGATGGATTGCTTGAGCTTAGGAGTTCGAGACCAGCCTGGGCAACACAAGGAAACCCTGTCGCTACTAAAAACACAAAAATTAGCTGGGTGTGGTGGTGCACACCTGTAGTCCCAGCTATTTGGGATGCTGAGGTGGGAGGATCACCTGAGCCTGGGGAGGTCAACGCTGCAGTGAGCTGAGATATCACACCACTGCACTCCGACCTGGGTGACAGGGTGAGGCCCTGTCTCAAAAAAAAAAAAAAAAAAAGGTCAGGCGTGGTGGCTCACATCTGTAATCCCAGCACTTTGGGAGGCTGAGGCAAGCAGATCACGGGTCAGGAGTTTGAGACCAGCCTGGCCAACCTGGTGAAACCCCGTCTCTACTAAAAATATAAAAATTAGCTGGATGTGGTGGCTCACACCTGTACTCCCAGTTACTCGGGAGGCTAAGGCAGAAGAATCGCTTGAACCCAGGAGGCAGAGGTTGCAGTAAGTCAAGATCACATCACTGCACTCCAGTCTGGGCAACAAAGTGAGACTCCGTCTCAAAACAACAACAACAACAAAAAATCAAAGGGTAACCTCAGATCTCCTGACAGGTAGTCTTGAAAAAGAAATATCCATCATTATCTAGTATTCAATAGGACTTAAAAACTACAACGCAAGCACTGGCTTCTAATTATGCCTAAGGAGAGATGTTAGCACTCTTTAATGTCTCTAGAGTTAAACATTTGTCCATTTTCTTTTCTTTTTTTTTTTTTTTTGAGATGGAGTCTTGCTCTGTCACCCAGGCTGGAGTGCAGTGGCCGGATCTCAGCTCACTACAAGCTCCGCCTCCCGGGTTTACGCCGTTCTCCTGCCTCAGCCTCCCGAGTAGCTGGGACTACAGGCGCCCGCCTCGTCGCCCGGCTAGTTTTTTGTATTTTTAAGTAGAGACAGAGTTTCACCGTATTAGCCAGGATGGTCTCGATCTCCTGACCTCGTGATCCACCCGTCTCAGCCTCCCAAAGTGCTGGGATTACTGGCTTGAGCCACCGCGCCGGGCCCTGTCCATTTTCTTAAATGTGTTACTCCCTAGACTAGAGGATGGGTATTTCTTCACTTCCATCCTATCCATTTAAAAATCACTTATTTATTTATTTATTTATTTTTGAGACAGAGTCTCGTTCTGTTGCCCAGACTGGAGTGCAGTGGCGCGATCTCGGCTCACTGCAACCTCCGCCTCCCAGGTTCAAGCGATTCTCTTGCCTCAGCCTCCTGAGTAGCTGGGAGTACAGGTGCCCGCCACCATGCCTGGCTAATTTTTGTATTTTCAGTAGAGACAGAGTTTCACCATGTTGGCCAGGCTGGTCTTGAACTCCTAACCTGTTGATCCACCTGCCTCGGCCTCCCAAGGTGCTGGGATTACAGGCATGAGCCACTGCGCCCGGCCACTTAATTATTATTTATTTATTTATTTATTTTTGAGACAGAGTTTCACTCTTGTGGCCAGGCTGGAGTGCAATGGCACGACCTCGGCTCACTACAACCTCTGCCTGCTGGGTTCAAGCAATTCTTCCTCAGTCTCCTGAGAAGCTGGGATTACAGGCATGCACCATCATGCCCGGCTAATTTTTGTATTTTTAGTAGAGATGGGGTTTCACCATGTTGGCCAGGCTAGTCTCGAACTCCTGACCTCAGGTGGTCCACCCACCTCGGCCTCCCAAAGTGCTGGGATTACAAGCATGAGCCACCTCGCCTGGCCTATTTATTTATTTTCAAGACAGAGTCTTACTGTGTTGCCCAGGCTGGAGTGCAGTGGCACGATCTTGGCTCATTGCAACCTCTGCTTCCTGGGCTGAAGTGATCCTCCTGCCTCAGCCTCCCAAGTAGCTGGTATTACAGGCACAGGCCATCACACCTGGCTAATTTTTTGTATTTTTTGTAGAGATAGGGTTCTGCCATGTTACCCAGGCTGATCTCAAAACACATGGACTCAAGTGATCTGCCTGCCTTGGCCTCCCAAAGTGCTGGGATTACAGATGTGAGTCACAGTGCCCGGCCAAGCTAATGTTTCTAAGTGCACTTGTCTTTTTCCTCTATCCCATGACACTGGGAACTATTAATAACAAGGCCTGTGACATTTTGGCTGCTAAAGCACAGAATCTCCAAACCCATGCCATGCAAGGTGCCAAATTAAAGTGGATACGAATAATTTCATTCTTCACAAATGAATCTAGAGTAGACTAAACTGAGGCTGGCAATAAAGAATTTAAGAATCTTTCATTGAGATTGTTACTTCAATGTTCAAGTTCTTAGTGGGCTGAGAAAAATAAAGCAATTTTTTTTTGAGAAAGTGTCTTGCTCTGTGGCCAGATGTGGTGGTTCATGCCTATAATCTCAGTACTTTGGGAGGCCAAGGAAGGCGGATCACTTGAGGTCAGGAGTCTGAGACCAGCCTGGTCAACATGGTGAAACCCCATCTTTACCAAAAATATAAAAAATTAGCTGGATGTGGCCGGGCGCGGTGGCTCAAGCCTGTAATCCCAGCACTTTGGGAGGCCGAGACGGGCGGATCACGAGGTCAGGAGATCGAGACCATCCTGGCTAACACGGTGAAACCCCTCTCTACTAAAAATACAAAAACTAGCCGGGCGAGGTGGCGGGCGCCTGTAGTCCCAGCTACTCGGGAGGCTGAGGCAGGAGAATGGCGTAAACCCGGGAGGCGGAGCTTGCAGTGAGCTGAGATCCGGCCACTGCACTCCAGCCCGGGCGACAGAGTGAGACTCCGCCTAAAAAAAAAAAAAAAAAAATTAGCTGGATGTGGTGGCACGTGCCTGTAATCCCAGCTACTCAGGAAGCTGAGGCAGAAGAATTGCCTGAAACTGGGAGGCAGAGTTTGCAGTGAGCCGAGATCACACCACTGCCTGGGTGACAGGGCGAGATTCATCTAAAAAAAATACAAAACAAACAAAAAAGAAAGTGTCTTGCTTGTTGCCCAGGCCTGAGTGCAGTGACAGGATCTTGGGTTACTGCAACCTGAACCTGCCAAGCTCAAGCAACCCTTCCCCCTCAGCCTCCTGAGCAGCTGGGACTATCGGCACACGCCACGATGCCTGGTTAATTTTATCTTTTGTACAGATGCGGGTCTCACTATGTTCTTCAGGCTGGCCTGAAACTCCTGGACTCAAGTGATCCTCCTGCTTTGGCCTCCTAAAGTGCTGGGATTAGAGGAATGATCCACTGCACCTGGCCAAATGAAGCAGTTTTTTAAAATCAGACATAAGGTAGGTCTTCAAAAAGTGTTGTTGAATTAATTAGCTTTTCATCTCCTTTTATTTATTTTTCTTTATTTTTCTCCATCTCCTATTTTAATTTTTTTAGAAACAGGGCCTTGCTCTGTCACACACGTTGGAGAGCAGTGGCACGATCACAGCTCACTGCAACCTTGATCTCCTGGGCTCAAGCAATCCTCTTGCCTCAGCCTCCCAAGTAGCTGGGACACCACCATACTGGCTAATTCTTTTTCTTTTACATTTTTAAAATTAAAATTAAAATTTTCTAAATTTGAATTTAAATTTTATTTTATGTATGTATTTTTTTTTTTTTTTTTTTTGAGGCAGAATCTCGCTCTGTTGCCCAGGCTGCAGTACAGTGGCACGACCTGAGCTCACTGCAACCTCTGCCTCCTGGGTTCAAGTGATTCTCCTGCCTCAGCCTCCTGAGTAGTTGGGATTACAGGCGTGTGCCACCACGCCCAGCTAATTTTTGTATTTTTAGTAGAGACGGGTTTCACCATGTTGGTCAGGCTGGTCTCTACCTCCTGACCTCAGGTGATCCGCCTGCCTCAGCCTCCCAAAGTATTGGAATTACAGGCGTGAGCCACCGCACCTGGCCTCTTTTTCTTTTTTTTAGAGATGGGGTCTTGCTATGTTGCCCAAGCTAGTCTTGAATTCCTGGCCTCAAGGGATCTTCCCACCTTGGCCTTCCAAAGTGCTGGAATTACAGGCTGAGCCATGGCGCCTGGCCCTGATCCCCTTTTCTAATATATGGCTTTTTAATTTGAAAAACTGATTTCCTTACACAACGTGAAACAGCATTTCTATAGCTCCCTGGACTATGCTAGCTCCCTCACCCAGTGTCTCCACTTCTAAAGTCCTCAGTTACTGTGAAACTCATTTGTCTTTCTGCAACATTAATTTTAGGAAAGTTGAAGCGAGCGAAACTTCCTGGAATCTGAAAAGAAGACTCATTGTCTGCGTACCAGGCTCACAATCAGCCAGAAGGGGAAGCAGATTTTCCTGTCTGTACAAAAGGAGGTAATTAGAATTTTGGTTGTAATAAATTATCTATAATCTCCTCCTTGAAGCTGTTTTAGAGAATGCTCCTGTAGGCCAGGGTCTTAGAAAGTGTCTTTTGAATGCCTTGACCATATTCAGGGCTCCTAGGCTCCTCAGCATGAGACGAAACAAGTATTGCTAAAACGGCTTCTGACCAGCAGTAACTAAATGCCAGAGGAAGCCCCACCTCCAAAGCCTTACGGCTTGTCTTCAGCCAGCCATGAAGTCTCAGTTTGGTGCAAATGACGTCAGATCTCTTCACTGTTAACTGTGCTTTGTGTCATAGAATAAAGTGATTCAGTTGTTCAATTTTTTTTTTTTTTTTTTTTTTTTGAGACGGAGTCTGGCTCTGTCGCCCAGGCTGGAGTGCAGTGGCCGGATCTCAGCTCACTGCAAGCTCCGCCTCCCGGGCTCACGCCATTTTCCTGCCTCAGCCTCCCGGGTAGCTGGGACTACAGGCGCCCGCCACCTCGCCCGGCTAGTTATTTGTATTTTTAGTAGAGACGGGGTTTCACCGTGTTGGCCAGGATGGTCTCTATCTCCTGACCTTGTGATCTGCCCGTCTCGGCCTCCCAAAGTGCTGGGATTACAGGCGTGAGCTACCGCGCCCGGCTGAGTTGTTCAATTATTATAAAAAGTCACTTGCTGGCCAGGCATGGTGCCTCACGCCTGTAATCCCAGCACTTTTGTAGGCCGAGGCAGGTAGATCACCTGAGGTCAGGAATTCAAGACCATCCTGGTCAACATGGTGAAATGCTGTCTCTACTAAAAATACAAAAATTAGCCTGGCCTAGCAGTGCAAGCCTGTAGTCCCAGCTACTCAGGAGAACGAGGCATTAGAATTGCTTGAATCTGGGAGGCAAAGGTTGCAGTGAGCTGAGATCGCACCACTGCACTCCAGCCTGGGCGACAGAGCAACTCCATCTCCAAAAAAAAAAAAAAAAAGGTAACGGTTCTTATTGTGTGTCAAGTGCTATACATGCCAAAATGAGACGACATGCTATTGTCAATTTTAGCCTAGCACTTAAATAGCAGATCTAGTATCAGTGCTGGTCAGTCCAGGTCAGCACAGAAGGCAGTCTGAGCTGAAAGCAGAGCAAGGAGGCAAGGCTGCTCAGGAAATGGTATTGAAATCCCAAAGCAGTCCCTGTGGGCGGTAGGGAGGAGGCATTCTGGGAAGGGGGAACATCATGAGCACAAACTCAGAGGTGTGAGAGAACATAGCACTGGAATGGAATGGCAATCAATCCAATCAAGGAAAGAGGAGGGACAGGTACCAAAGGTGGGCTGATGTCAGATTACAAAGTCCGTGTGTAATTAGACTAATAAATTCATGCCCCTGAAGAATGTTCCTTAGAGAAGTGACAGGATTTATTTTATTTTTTTGAGACAGATGCTGGAGTGCAATGGCGCAATCTCAGCTCACTGCAACCTCTGCCTCTCAGGTTCAAGTGATTCTTGTGCCTCAGCCTCCCAAGTAGCTGGGATTCAGGTGTGCACCAACATGCCCAGCTAATTTTTTGCATTTTCAGTAGAGATGGAGTTTCGCCATGTTGGCTAGGCTGGATTAATTTGCATTTTGGAAAGGCAGCTCTGGCTTCAGTGTACAAGAGATTTGAACAGGAGATTAACTAGGAAGCTATAGTAATAGTTATGAAAGGTGATGACAGCCTGAAATTAGGTCAGTGTCTATGAGAACAAAGGGGATGGATTTCCGAAACATTTCTAAATCATAAATGACTGAACCAGAAGAACTGAAGCTGATGTCAGATTTCTTGCTTGGGTGCTGAGGAACAAGGTGGGAAGAGCAGCAATGAGGATAGAGATGGAAGGGCAGCTCAGGAAGTTCCCTGGAGTTTTCCCATCTGGAGACTTTGGCCTTGGAAGACAGAATGGCTGTGACACAATGTGGACTTTTTACTTCTGCATCTAGGAAAGCGTTCTTTGGAATACCTTTGCTGAGTCTCTCTTTCGTCTGCTCAAGGGTAAGGCTTACGTGGTAGTGGGACCAGATTGCACAGTGTCAACATACTTTCTAAGGAAAATCCCAGAAGGCGGCATTCATCCAGATAACCTTGCTGGCTGCATACATATTTGAAGCTTATGTGCACAAATGGAGTTCTTCCAGAAAGAGAGAATGGCATTTGTGGAGGGTTAATCAATAAATTCAGCTTCTGCTTTTTCCAACCTCAGTTTCTCACCATAAACAGACAGAACAGCATGAACAAAGTATCTGGTGTTTTAGGGTAAAAAGAGGGAGGAAAGGGTGGCTAACTTATCCACCAGGCATACTAAACTATATGTGGTTCTTTACTTTTAAGCAGCCCACATATTCAACATTGATATCCCTATTTTTTTTGATTTTCAGAATATGTATTTATAGTAATTCTTCAGAATCAGATGAAGAATCATGAATTATGTATATACAAATGTGTTTTTTGAGGCGGAGTCTCGCTCTGTTGCCCAGGTTGGAGTACAGTGGCAGGATCTTGGCTCACTGCAACCTCTGCCTCCCGGGTTCATGCCATTCTCCTGCCTCAGCCTCTCCAGTAGCTGGGACTACAGGCACCCGCCACCACACCCAGCTAATTTTTGTATTTTTAGTGGAGACGGGGTTTCACCATGTTAGCCAGGATGGTCTTGATCTCCTGACCTCGTGATCCACCTGCCTCAGCCTCCCAGAGTGCTGGGATTACAGGTGTGAGCCATCGGGCCTGGCTGTATATACAAATTTTTACCTTAAGTTTGTTAACTTTTTTTTTTTTTTTTGAGACAGAGTCTTGCTCTGTTGCCCAGGTTGGAGTGCAGTGGCATGATCTTGGCTCACAGCAACCTCCACCTCCCCAGTTCAAGTGATTCTCCTGCCTCAGCCTCCCTAATAGCTGGGGTTACAGGCATACATCACCACACCTGGCTGATTTTTGTATTTTTAGCAGAGACAGGGTCTTGCCATATTGCCCAGGCTGGTCTCCCAACTCCTGAGCTCAAGCGATCCTCCTGCCTCGTCCTCCCAAGGTGCTGGGATTACAGGCACGTGCCACTAAGCCTGGCTAAGTTTGTTAACTTTTTAACACAAGTAAACATACTTGCAGAAAAGAGCCCAGATAAACACATAGGATGATGGATCTTCACAAAGGAAACACGACCACATAAGCAACACCTGGATCAAGGAGGGCATGGTTGGCACACCAGGGGCAGCCCTTATTCATGCTTCCTTCCAGCCACCACCTCTCCCTAAGTATCAGCCTACTAATGGAATCAATTGGCTTTGTCTTTGAACTTTATATATATTAATCAGTAGAATCACACAAGAACTGGCTTCTTTCAATCAACATCTATGAGAGTCACCCATGTTGTTGCAGTCAGCTTGTCATTGCTGGGTCATACTGCATTCTAGTGTGCGAAAACACCCCATTTATCTGTTCTACTGCTGATGAACATTTGGTTTGTTTCTAGTTTTGATCTATTATGAATTATGCTGCTATTTTGGTGAACATATGTATACATATTCATTTATATGTATGTAGGAGTGGAACATTTAGCTATTCACGTCTCTTTTTTTTTGAGACAGAGTCTCGTTCTGTTGCCCAGGCTGGAGTGCAGTGGCACCATCTCAGCTCACTGCAAGCTCCGCCTCCCAGGTTCAAGCAATTCTTCTGCCTCAGCCTCCCAAGTAGCTGGGATTACAGATGCACAACACCACACCTGGCTAATTTCTGTATTTTTAGTAGAGACGAGGTTTCACCATGTTGGTCAGGCTTGTCTCAAACTCCTGATCTTGTGATCTGCCCACCTCAGCCTCCCAAAGTGCTGGGATTTCAGGTGTGAGCCACTGCACTCGGCCAGCCATTGTGCCCGGCCAACACGTCTCTTTATCGTTTTTGTTTTTGGGGCCTTGCTTTGTCACCCAGGCTGGAGTGCAGTGGCACAAATATGGCTCACTGCAGCTTCAACCTTCTGTGCTCAAGTGATCCGCCCACCTCAGCCTCCCAAGTAGCTGGGACTACAGGCAGTCACAACCACACCCAGCTAATTTTTGCATTTTCTGTACAAACAGGGTTTTTCATCATGTTGCCCAGGCTAGTCTGGAATTCCTGAGCTCAGGTGATCCACCCGCCTTGGCTCCCAAAGTGTTGGGATTACAGACGTGAGCCACCGCACCCAGCTCTTCATCATTCTTCATATGATAAAGTCAAACTTCTTTTTCTTTTCTGAGACGGAGTTTCCCTCTTGTTGCCCAGGCTGGAGTGCAATGGCACAATCTCAGCTCACTGCAACCTCCGCCTCCTGGGTTCAAGCAATCCTCTGCCTCAGCCTCCTGAGTAGCTGGGATTACAGGTGCACACCACCATGCCTGGCTAATGCCTGGCTAATTTTTGTATTTGTAGTAGGGATGGGGATTCACCATGTTGGCCTGGCTAGACTTGAACTCCTGACCTCAGGTGATCTGCCTGCCTCGGCCTCCCAAAGTGTTGGGATTACAGGCGTAAGCCACTGTGTCCGGCTCATATGACAAAGTCAAACTTCTATTACCTGGTGAGCAAACATTAAAAATTCTCACCTGGAGGAACTGTGCCCCAGCAGTCTAATTTGGACAAATATGTTGTTGAGGAACAGTTCAATCACTTCACTTTGATTCAATGCTTTCTGTGTGCCAGAATCTGGGCTGGGTGCTACAGAGACACTGACTGACAGAACCCTTACCCTTGGCTGGGCACAGTGGCTCCCACCTGTAATCCCAGCACTTTGGGAGGCTGAGGTGGGGGAATCACTTAAGTCTAGGAGTTCAAGATCTGCCTGGTCAACACGGTGAAACCTTGTCTCTAGTAAAAATACAAAAATTAGCCAGGCGTGGTAGCACGTGGCTGCAATCCTAGCTACTCAGGAGGCTGAGGCAGGAGAATCCCTTGAACCTTGGAGGCAGAGGTTGAAGTGAGCCAAGATCGCACCACTGTACTCCAGCCTGGGCGACAGAGCAAGACTCCGTCTCACAAAAAAAAAAAAAAAAAAAAAGAAAATGAAAAACGAATGTTGATAATAGTGATAAGCATAAGTCTCATGATCCAAAGCAAAAGCAATAAGGCTAGAGTCTGAATCATAAGCAATATCATCTCACCCAAATCTATTTGGCTTCTCAGCTTTGGAATGTGAGTAGTTCAATTTCAAATAGTGAGGGATTTATCCAAAAAATGTATCCAAATCTATTCAGTTCCTGAGTTCAAACAGTGAGATCTTGAATAGTGACAGATAAAAAGTATAGGGTACTATATTTTTACCTAAATCATATCTACTTATACTTTTTAGGGTAATAAGGAATTTTACATTTTTAGCTTTTGGAAGTAAGATCCTCCCGTAACTACTACTTGAGCATGTTTTCAGCAATAACCTACATACAAATATGAGAGGCCACCTGCTTCTTCCCACTGACACCAGCGCCTCCCTCATCCAGGCCTTTGTTCTCTGCTCAGGTCATTTACCTCCTTCCTTCATCTTCTTGGCCTTCAGGATTCCGCTGACATATTGCATTCTTGGGAGAACTTTCCAATTCCAAATTATGGACTAGCTGCTCCTGCCCTGTGCTCTGCGCTTGGTGACTATTCTTATCCCTTTTCAACCCTTTTCACACCGTTTTGTGACTATCTCTTTACCTGTCTGAATGCTGTATTAATTTGGATATTTGGCTCCTTCCACAGAGACCAAAATATAAATGGCTTAAGCAACGTAAAGATCACACACACAAGTCAGGCAAATCGACCATCTGAGGGGTGAGGAAGCTGCCACAAGGGTTGCCCACGATCCTGGTTCCTTGTGTTTTATTACTTTGTCATTCCCTAGGATGTTGTCTCCATTTACAAGGCCAAAACAGGTTCATCATCAGCTCATCACTCTCTAGCCCCGGGAAGGGCAGCATGGAGTTAAAATGACAGGCAGCACCTTCTTTTTTAAACAAATTATGACTTTTCAAGGACATAGCCAGGGTCTTCACTTCTGGGAGAAGGTGTATGAGTTTAATGTAGCCTGCCCTGAGTTAATGATGGGTTAATGCAACCCAAGTCACTTCCTTATAAGGATGTAACCAGAAGCTGTTCCCATCACTTCTGTTTATATTATACTAGCCAGATGTTTGTTAGTCACTTTCCTGGCAGCAAGAGCCCTTCTTACTAAAAGGTAGAAGGAAAGAATGGACATTATGGGGCGATAAGCTCTCTGCCACACACACCACACTGGACATTAAGTTCTGAGTTTGTTCACCATTATGTCAGTAATGCTCAGTACAAAGTGTTTAATGAAATGGCTAAATCTTTGACAGTGCTAGAACAGAGGATATAATTCCGGGAGTTTCTGAACAGAGGACTGGATCTTTTTCAATAAAAGAAATAAAAGTTAGACCACTGTAGACCAGAATTCAGATGGTTCCGCGAGTCCCCTTGAACAAGCTCTGAACCTTTTTCTTTTTGATGAAATGGGGATAATGCTATTTGATCCCTAGTATGAGTTGGGAGTGTTAAAGAAGATAACATTTGGCAGTGTGTAGTACACAGATCATGCTGAAAAATATGATCTTCCCTTCCATTTGCAGAAGTGCTGGCAACATCTGCTGTCACACTAGCTGTCGCAGTATCTGCCTGCTGTTCAACCTGTACCATACCTGACTGGCAAAGCCAACGAACACGCAGCCAGTCTGCTCTCTTATGCATTCTAAATTTTATGTCGAGGTTAAGCTAAACTACCAGCAAGTTGGATACTTAGACCTAATATTTAATTGTCAAGAAGATTTTTGCTTTTTCTCATAACCCACATCTATGATATACCTGTGTTTCTCAGGATTGGGTGGATGTCAAGCAGAGTTGAATCTACTCCTCAAATTTAAGACCTTCTGGTGCATATTCCAATTTTCCCTTCAATTTTTTTTTTTTTTTGAGACAGAGTCTCACTCTGTCACCAGGCTGGAGTGCAGTGGCACGATCTTGGCTCACAGCAACCTCTGCCTCCTGGGTTCAAGCAATTCTCCTGCCTCAGCCTCCTGAGTAGCTGGGACTACAGGTGCATGCCACCACACCCAGCTAATTTTCGTATTCTTAGTAGAGATGGGGTTTCACCATGTTGATCAGAATGGTCTTGATGTCTTGACCTCGTGATCCATCCGCCTCGGCCACCTGAAGTGTTGGGATTACAGGCCTGAGCCATCGCACCCAGCTTCCCTTCATTCTTAATCACCTACCTTTAGTATGTGATCCTGATTTGCCTTTTTTTTCTCTTTTGGTGCTCCTTCTTCTGGTGTCCTAAGGTACCCTCTTCTTCATGCCCTTTCACTGGGCATGGTCATACTCTGCTGAGATGTCTGAATCCTTCTGCGAATTCCTCAAAAAAAGGACTGTGTCGGCCGGGCACAGTGGCTCAGGCCTGTAATCCCAGCACTTTGGGAGGCCGAGGCAGGCGGATCACGAGGTCTGGAGATTGAGACCATATTACCTAACATGGTGAAACCCTGTCTCTACTAGAATTACAAAAAATTAGCCAGGTGTGGTGGTGGGCACCTGTAGTCCCAGCTACTCGGGAGGCTGAGGCAGGATAATGGCCTGAACCTGGGAGGTGGAGCTTGTAGTGAGCTGAGATTGTGCCACTGCACTCCAGCCTGGACGACAGAGCTAGACTCTTCCTCAAAAAAAAAAAAAAAAAAAAAAAAGGACTGTGTTTTATTGACCTTTGCAACCCTGATTTGCGTTTAGTAACATTTTTCATCACATTTTTGTAAACTTTTTTTTTCATTTTTTTTGAGACCAAGTCTCGCTCTGTTGCCCAGGCTGGAGTGCAATGGTGCCATCTCGGCTCACTGAAACCTCTGCCTCCCAGGTTCATGCGATTCTCCTGCCTCAGCTTCCTGAGTAGCTGTGATTACAGGTGCCTGCCACCAAACCCGGCTAATTTTCGTATTTTTAGTAGAGATGGGGTTTCACCAAGTTGGCCAGGTTGGTCAAGAACTCTGACTTCAGGCGATCCGCCTGCCTTGGCCTAGTGCTGGGATTACAGGCATAAGCCACCGTGCCCGGCCTTGCAAAAAAAAATTTTTTTTTTTTTTGTAGAGATGGGGGGGGGGGTCTCACTATGTTGCCCAGGCTGGTCTCGAACTCCTGAACTCAAGTGATCCTCCCACTTAGGCCTCCCGAAAATGCTAGGATTACAGGCATGTGCCACTGTGCCTGGCCCACATTCTTGAAAGCAGCCTAAAAATTTCTGTAGAATGAAGTGAAGTAAAAATTTAAGAAGAAAGAAAAGTAGGTAACCAGACCCATCTATATATAGCTTCAGGATATATTGTGAGCAACACTGTAAATGACAAGTTGAGATTAAACACAGCAAAAATCAAGCCCTTTACAAAGTATTGCCTAGGGACTCATCAGACTTATATAGAGGCCAAAGGAGAGTCAAATCTGGGACAGTTTGAGTATCATAATGATAATAAAGGATAATATATTAAAAAATAGTAATGCTTGAGTTTGATGAGGAATGGACTTTATAGAGTTTCAAAGTAACTTCCCATAAAATACACATACATTACAAAGTGAAAAAAAAGAGTGAGGAGTAACTTTATAGTGTGAGAAGCCTGGTAGAACTACCTTAAGTGATCACAGTGAACATCACGAGTAACAGGACAAACTGAAATTGCATGCCACATGATGAGTGCACAGTGTCACTTTGTAATCTGCCAAAGATGCATAACTTGAGTGTAATCACAAGGAAAACATCAGACACATCCTCACTGAAGGCATTTGACAAAGTAACTGGCCTGAAACCTTCACAAGTGTCAAAAGTCAAACCTGAAGAACTGTTCCACACTTAAAAGAGATTAAAGAACATAGCAACTAACTGCAGTGGCCTCCTTTTAAAGCAGTGGTCCCCAACCTTTTTGGCACCAGGCACTGGTTTCATGGAAGATAATTTTCCCTCAGATGGGGCTGGGGGAGGTGGTTTCAGAAAGAAACTGTTCCACCTCAGATCATAAGATTCTCATAAGGAGCATACAGCCTAGGTCCCTCAAGCGCACAGTTCACAATAGGGTTCACGCTTCTATGAAAGTCTAATACTGCCGCTGATCTACCAGGAGGTGGAGCTAAGCCAGTAATGCTCGCTCGCCCACCACTAACCTCCCACTGTACGTCCTGGTTCCTAACAGGAGACAGATAGGTACTGGTCTCTAACCTGGGGATAGGGACCTGTTTTAAAGGACATTATCAGGACAACTAGAGAAACTTGAGGCCGGGCGCGGTGGCTCAAGCCTGTAATCCCAGCACTTTGGGAGGCCGAGACGGGCGGATCACGAGGTCAGGAGATCGAGACGAGACCATCCTGGCTAACACGGTGAAACCCCATCTCTATTAAAAATACAAAAAACTAGCCGGGCGAGGTGGCGGGCGCCTGTAGTCCCAGCTACTCCGGAGGCTGAGGCAGGAGAATGGCGTAAAACCCGGGAGGCGGAGCTTGCAGTGAGCTGAGATCCGGCCACTGCACTCCAGCCCGGGCGAAAGAGCAAGACTCCGTCTCAAAAAAAAAAAAAAAAAAAAAAAAAAAAAAAAAAAAAAAGAGAAACTTGAATGGAGGAGGACTGAATTGAGATGGCAGCGATGTTTCTATGTATTAATTTCCTGACTTTGATGAAAGATTATGTAGGAGATGGTTGCGGAGGGCGGGGAAGGAGTTCTGTGTAACTTTTCTGTATAGTCAAAATAGCTCAAATAAAAGTTTTATTTGAAAAATGTAACAGTCATTTTATTTCAGCAGTTTAAAAATTTTCCTTTTTCTTAAAGAGGAAGAAGGCATTTTCCCATAAGGCTGGCCAGATGGGAAGAATCTTCAGCTTCAGCTTGGCCTCATTCACTTGAAAATAAAATATTTACATGAGGCCGCACCTTTGTCCAGCTGAAAGCAGGTCCTTCAGAGTGTGTAGAGGATTCTCTGCCAGCTTGATGGGCTCCTCTAAGCCAGCTGCTGGAGATGTCACCAGCTGAGGGAGTCCTGAAACTGTTTATACATGATTTGATCCTGTAAGGAGGGAGAACACAGAATATAGAGTCCATCACTGCTTGCTATGGGCTGAATGGTGCCCCCCAGAATTCACATGCTGCAGTCCTCACCGCAGGACCTCAGAATGTGATTCTAACTGGAGAGAGGGTCTTTGTAAAGGAGACTGGATTAACATGAGGTCATACAGGTGGACTCTTATCCAATATGACTGGTGTCCTTACAAAAAGAGGGGATTAGGGCACAGGAGGGAAGAGCATGTGCACAGAGGAAAGAGCACGTGCACACGCTGGGAGAAGACAGCCATCGTGAGGACAAAGGCTTCAGAAGAACCAACCCTGCCCAATACTCTCCAGAACTGTGAGAAAATAAATTTTCCATTTTTTAAGCCACTTTGTCATAGTAGCTCTTGCTGACTAATTTACTATTAAAGAGAGGTGACATTTTACTTTCCTGCATCTAAATCCTAATCTAAGTCCTATACATGCTGCTTTCCATAGGGGACTCCCATGACTCTCAAAATTGTTGACCGAAGTTTTCCTAAAATATCAGGTCAAAAGATTCTTATGTCTATCTAATTAGTGAAGAAAGCACAATTCTAAACTAAACTGAATCCAGATGGAAAGGAGGCAAAAGCAGAAGCTTCTTCTTTTTTTTTTTGAGACACAGTCTGGCTCTGTTGTCCAGGCTGGAGTGCAGTGGTGCAATCTAGGCTCACTGCCATCTCTGCCTCCCAGGTTCAAGGGATTCCCCTGCCTCAGTCTCCTGAGTAGCTGGGACTACAGGTGTGCACCACCATGCCTGGCAAAGTTTTTGTATTTTAGTAGAGATGGGGTTTCTTTTTTTTTTTTTATACTTTAAGTTCTAGGGTACATGTGCACAACATGTAGGTTTGTTACATATGTATACATGTGCAATGTTGGTGTGCTGCAACATGAGCCACTGTGCCAGGCCGGGAAAGTAGAAGCTTCTTACACTATATTACTGTTCATAAGAAATTGCCAGAATGGGCCGGGCGCGGTGGCTCAAGCCTGTAATCCCAGCACTTTGGGAGGCCGAGACGGGCGGATCACGAGGTCAGGAGATCGAGACCATCCTGACTAACACGGTGAAACCCCGTCTCTACTAAAAATATAAAAAAACTAGCCGGGCGAGGTGGCGGGCGCCTGTAGTCCCAGCTACTCGGGAGGCTGAGGCAGGAGAATGGCGTAAACCCGGGAGGCGGAGCTTGCAGTGAGCTGAGATCCAGCCACTGCACTCCAGTCCGGGCGACAGAGCGAGACTCTGCCTCAAAAAAAAAAAAAAAAAAAAAACTAGCCAGGCGTGGTGGCTGGCGCCTGTAGTCCCAGCTACTCGGGAGGCTGAGGCAGGAGAGTGGCGTGAACCTGGGAGGCAGAGCTGACAGTGAGCAGAGATCGCGCCACTGTACTCCAGCCTGGGCGACAGAGCGAGACACCGTCTCAAAAAAAAAAAAAAAAATTGCCAGAATGTTTTCCAGTGTGGTTTATCTACATTTTCAGCAACAATGTGTAAGAGTTCCAGGCCAGGCTTGGTGGCTCACGCCTGTAACCCAGTACTTTGGGAGGCTGAGGCAGGTGAATCACCTGAGGTTGGGAGTTGGAGACCGGCCTGAAAAACATGGAGAAACCCTTTCTCTACTAAAAATACAAAAAATCAGCCGGGCATGGTGGCGCATGCCTGTAATCCCAGCTACTCAGGAGGCTGAGGCAGGAGAATAGCTTGAACCCAGGAGGCGGAGGTTGTGGTCAGTTGCGATCATGCCATTGCACTTCAGCCTGGGCAACAAGAGCAAAACTCTTGTCTCAAAAACAAAAAAAAAAAGTTCCAGCTGTTTCATGTCCTTGCCACTATTTAGTGTTGCCAATCTTTTAAATTTTAGTCATTGTGGTAGGTGTGTAGTAGAATCTCACTGTGGTCAAATTTTTTTTTTTTTTGTTTGAGACTGAGTCTTGATCTGTCGCCTAGGCTGACGTGCAGTGGTGCAATCTTGGCTCACTGCAACCTCTGCCTCCCAGGTTCAAGTGATTCTTCTGCCTCAGCCTCCCAAGTAGCTAGGACTACAGGTGTGCACCACCACACCCAGCTAATTTTTGTATTTTTAGTAGAGCTAGGATTTCACTATATTGGCCAGGTTGGTCAAGAACTCCTGACTTCGTGATCTCCCCACCTCAGCCTCCCAAAGTGCCGGGATTACAGGTGTGAGCCACCACGACTGGCAAATTAACATTTTAAATGTTGGGTGGCAATTCCACTCCTGTGTATTTATCCCAAAGAAATACTTGAAGTGTGTTTTTCTTCTGTGTTTATTTGTTTGTTTTTGAGACAAGGCTTTGTTCTGTAACTGAGGCTGGAGTACAATGGTGTGATCATGGCTCAATGCAGCCTCAACCTCCTGGGCTCAAGTATTCCTTCTGCCTCAACCTCCTAAGTAGTTGGGACTATAGGGGCATGCCACCATGTCTGGCTAAGTTTTAATTTTTTTTGTAGAGACAGGGTCTCACCATGTTTTCTAGGCTGATCTTGAACTCCTAGGCTCAAGCCATTCTCCCACCTCTGCCTCCTGAGTAGCTGAGATAACAGGCATGGGCCACCGTGCCCAGCTCCAGAGTGATTTTTTTTAACCCTTCTCCCACCTATGGTGAAGATGTTTTTATTTCCCTGAAATGTATGGGTAAGTCCCTATGGCTTAGTTTAGCTCCAAGAAATACAAAGCCATTTGTCAAAAAGGGTAGAGTAGGTCAAATGATACTTGAATTAGATGATTAAAAATTCTGAGACTGTGGAGGCAGAAGAGGTCATTCTCTCTCTGAATAAACAGTTGTTAGAGAATCTAGTTAGGAAAACTGTGCTCCAGTCCCTAAGAAACATATAAAATTAAAATCTCTCAAGAACATTCTCACAAAGGCAATTATTTTGCTTGTTTTCAGATCAAAATGAACCATGTAATTTCTTTTTTAAGGAAGTAGAAGTAGTATACAAAACAATCTGTAAAAGAGTTTAATTCATGAGGTCATATCTACTGGTCTAAAATTCTAGTTTCCTTTATACATTTAACAGCATTGCTTACCTTTTTTGATATAGATGATCTTACTTTCTTGAAAGCTTCTTCAAAATGCTTATGACTAATCTTGAGTTCACCTATGGAGCAAATGCACAAATATACACATCTCAGTATGGTATGCTAACTGACTTAGAACTTAACTTCCTTTGAAAGACTTCGAAGTTGGCCAGGCGCGGTGGCTCAAGCCTGTAATCCCAGCACTTTGGGAAGCTGAGACAGGCGGATCACGAGGTCAGGAGATCGAGACCATCATGGCTAACCTGGTGAAACCCCGTCTCTACTAAAAAAACACAAAACAAAAAACTAGCCGGGTGAGGTGGTGGGCGCCTGTAGTCCCAGCTACTCGGGAGGCTGAGGCAGGAGAATGGTGTGAACCTGGGAGGCGGAGCTTGCAGTGAGCTGAGATCCCAGCTTGGGCGACAGAGTGAGACTCCGTCTCAAAAAAAAAAAAGAAAGACTTCGAAGCTTTCAAGGGGTCCACTAAAGAGATCAGTGCTGAGATGGGCTCTATTCTTTTTCAGAACAGTATTCTAGCCAGATATATTCTGCTCATCAGATTTTAATCCAAAACCACCCAAAGAGACCTACCACTCATAAGTTGGTACTTTTTGTAGGCTTCTTTGCATTGTTTAACTTAATGGTGATGTTTATGAAGAAGAACCAGAATTATTCAGATAATTCAAATAAATTTAACTGGGAATAGAATGTAGGATTCCATAGTATTAATATTTAAGAGTATGCAACACACAATGAGATCTTATGAAACCATAATATCATAGAATATTTTATATATAAAATATCTCAGCACTGGATTAGAAGGGAGCTTTAGGTCGGGCGTGGTGGCTCAGGCTTGTAATCCCAGCACTTTGGGAGGCCGAGGTGGGTGGATCACGAGATGAGTTTGAGACCAGCCTGACCAATACGGTGAAACCCCGTTTCTACTAAAAATACAAAAAAAATTAACTGGGTGTAGTGGCACACGTCTGTAATCCCAGTTACTCGGGAGACCGAGGCAGGAGAATCGCTTGAACCAGGAGGTGGAGGTTGCAGTGAGCCAGATCATAGCACTGCACTCCAGCCTGGACGACAGAGCAAGACTCCGTCTCTGAAAAAAAAAAAAAAAGAGACAGGGTTTTGCTCTGTCACTCAGGCTGGAGTGCAGTGGGGCAATCATAGCTCATTGCAGCCTCAAACTCCTGGGCCTCACTCTCAAAAGTAGGACTATAGGCATGTACCACCATGCCAGTCTAATTTTTAAATTTTTTATAGAGATGGCATCTTGGTTTTTCACACAGGCTGCTCTCAAACTCCTGGGCTCAAGCAATCCTCCTGCCTCAGCTTCCCAAAGTGCTGGGATTACAGATGTGAGTCACCACACCCAGCAGACAGTTTTTTTTCCGCATATGCACTCAAATAGTAAAATTAAAGAGACTGTCAAATGTGAAGGATGGTGCAAAGCTGTTGAGACGACCCCAAAGCATCAAATAATACAATACACAGAGTTTGTATTTTGAAAGGGAAGTCTCAGTATATGGAAAGTTATTCCAAATTTCACTTATCTTGTATATTTTCTAAGGTCTCCAATTTAGGCCGCATTTTAACAGGCAAGTAGATATCACCTTAGCAAAAGAATAAGGTTTTCCAGAATTGATAAGCAGCCCAAACTCATGATGAAGACAGTGAAGGGATCCATTTGCCTACAGGGACAGTACTCTTTATTAGAGCGGTACTAAATAACTTTGCTATTATTATAATTGTCAGCAACAGAGCCTAATATTTCAGAACAGCTTCTAACAGTCTCATTAGAAAAACGTTAGCTTTAATATCATAGATAATAGACACTAGAAAATGGTCATTTTCCAGGGCAACCGTGGTTTTAAGTATCATAATCAGAATTGAGAGATTCTGGAGAGAATCGTACCTTTTTCATTTCCACTCTTCTGTCTTGCCATTTCCTGTCTCAGGGCACAGACAGAAGCTTCTCTTACCAAAGCAGAGAGATCTGCGCCCCTACAATAAAATAATAGTGATTTATATTCCTAGATACTGCAAAATCCCAGAAAAAACCCATATAAGTTATATATTAAATAATGAGGAAAGAAAGCGACCAATAAAGATGAGAAATAAATTGATTATGAATCAGTAGGAAAGAGCTCTTAGCTTTTTTTTTTTTTTTTCTTTTTTGGGGAGATGGAGTCTCGCTCTGCCGCCGAGGCTGGAGTGCAGTGGCACAATCTCGGCTCACTGCAAGCTCTGCCTTCCGGGTTCATGCCATTCTCCTGCTTCAGCCTCCCGAGTAGCTGGGACTACAGGCGCCCACCACCATGCCTGGCTAACTTTCTGTAGTTTTAATAGAGATGGGGTTTCACCGTGTTACCCAGGATGGTCTGGATCTCTTGACCTTGTGATCTGCCCGCCTTAGCCTCCCAAAGTGTGGGACTACAGGTGTGAACCACCGTGTCCAGCCTGCTCTTAGCTTTTACATAAGATATTTCTAGGCCAGGTGCAGTGGCTCACGCCACTTAGGTGGGAGGATCACTTGAGCCCAAGAGGTGGAGGTTGCAGTGAGCCAAGATCGCACCACTGCACTCCAGCCTGGGCGACAGAGTGAGACTCTGTCCCAATTAAAAAACAAAAACAAAAACAAAAAACTAAACTCAAGAAGAATGGAAATGATGGAGGAAACAATACAATGCATAAAAGGCTAAAGTGCTGACTAGCATATTCATATATTACATAACGTCTAAAGTAAGCTTATTAAAAAGTCATTTATGGGCTGAGCGCAGTGGGTCGTGCCTGTAATTCCAGCACTTTGGGAGGTGGAGATGACAGAATTGCTTGAGCCTGGGAGGCATAGGCTATAGTGAGCCTGAGTGACAGAGTGAGACCCTGTCTCAAAAAAACCCCAAAAAAGTCACTTATGGCTCCAAGTTCAGAAGGGAAAAATACAAACCCTGGAAAGTCTTTAATGCAGCTGACTCAAGTTAAAACTGAATGAACACATCATAAGTTACTTAAAATATGACAAATACAAACAGGCCTTCACTTATTTAATTATTTCATGTAATAATATGCTGAGTCAGCACAGTTCTGAGTTAAATGAAAGACACTCATGCTGACTGGAGTTGCACTACTTTACAGCTGAAACAGGATTCTTAGAGATTCTTTGAGAAAGAGTTTGAATTTGGGGATAAAAACCTCACTTCTATTATTCAGAAGTCTTGGAAAGAAAAGATGAAAATAAAAAATGAATTTTTTAAAAAAAACCTCATCTCTGGACATTAAACTTATTATATAATGTTGATAATCCTCATACTATATAAATTTTTTTTTTTTTGAGATGGAGTCTTGCTCTGTTACCTAGGCTGCAGTGCAGTGGCACGATCTTGGCTCACTGCAACCTCCACGTCCCGGGTTTGAGTGATTCTCCTGCCTCAGACACATACTATATAAAAGTAAAGACCCACAGAGCTTAAATGTTTAACTGAATCTGGTGTTTTGTTGGCTAAATGTTAGGGTTGTAACATTCTTTAATAATCATATGCCCGCTGGGGTATTCATTCCTTAACCCAGTATGAAATCTAACACTGATGGAGACACCATTAACTAACGCAAACAGACAGCTAAAGACTGTAGTAGTGTAGTATCTCTCAAACTGTGATTATAGTGGCAAGAAAATCCAAAATGTACACCATTCAACTTTAGCCCTAACCCCTTCACAGACTGACAGCCTACTTGGTATATCCAAAAGATTTAGACCAGGGCAAGTTCCGCCACCAAAACCACCTCTGTTACTGAAAATCTTTTCAGATTTGAGCACTTAAAGCTGTTATTATTATTATTTTTTGTAGAGATGGGGTCTCACTATGTTGCCCAGGCTGGTCTCGAACTTCTGGCCTCAAACAATCTGCCCACCTTGGCCTCCCAAAGGGCTAGGATTACAGCTGTGAGCCACTGCTCTCGCCCTTAAAGCAGTAAACTACTCAAGAAGTAGTCCCCTGAGCAGTAAGGTCATTTATTTTTAATTTTATTTATTTATTTATTTTTGAGATGGAGTCTTGCTCTGTTGCCCAGGCTGGAGTGCACTGACATGATCTCAGCTCACTGCAACCTCCACCCCCTGGGTTCAAGCAATTCTCCTGTCTCGGCCTCCCTAGTAGCTGGGATTACAGGCGTGCGCTACCACGCCCGGCTAATTTTTGTATTTTTAGTGGAGACAAGGTTTCACCATGTTGGCCAGGCTTGTCTCAAATTCCTAAACTCAAGTGATCTACCTACCTCGGCCTCCCAAAGTGCTTGGATTATAGGCATTGAGCCACCGTGCCTGGCCACATCATTTAAATAAAGACTGGTACGGATTTGATTCCTAACTAGGGGGTGAGGCACATCCTATTTAAGGGAAGGTAGGGGCATTTACATCTGCATCTCACCACCCCTCCCTGAGACTGATGAATTTCTCTTCATTGAGAATCACTGCTACATTAGAAGGACATAATAGGGCAAAAAAAGGGCCAGGCATGGTGGCTCACACCTGTGATCCCAGCACTTTGGGAGGCTGAGGCGTGAGGGACTACTTAAGCTCAGAGTTCATGACGAGCCTGGGCAATATGGCAAGACCCCATAATTACAAAATTTTTTAAAAAAATTAGCTGGGCATGGTGGCGTGCACCTGTAGTCCCAGCTATCCGGGTGGCTGAGGTCAGAGGACTGTTTCTCAACAAAGGAAGTAAAGGCTACAGTGAGCCATGATCATGCCACTGTACTCCAGCCTGGGTGAAAGAGGGAAACCCTGTCTGGAAAAAAAAAAAAAGAAAGAAACAAAACAAAAAGCCATAGGGGGTATTGTCTCTGTTAGTTAAACTCTGTGTACCCAAATTGGGAAAGTTAACAAATTTACTTCAAAACACATGAAGAAAAACTAACAACTGTAACAACCACAAACATAGGAAGGAAGAAGGCAGAAATGTCAGATTTCCTGATGTTACTACAGGCTATGTGGAGGTAAAAAGGTGTGCAGTGAAAATGCATCCTGAGGGCTGGAAAATGTGGCAATTGTAGATCAGTCTCTTTTAAATGCTGACGCACCAGTACATTTGTGAAGGACAGCAATGCTGATTAGGGTAGGTTAAGTACCAAGAGTCAACATATGAAAGGACTCCCCTGTTCCCGGGAATTCCTTCAGAGCCTCCAAATGTGCAGTCTCTTCTCTAAGAAGGGAGATGCCAGACACTTTATATGCTTCATGGGATACCTCATTTAATCCTCCCAACAATCTGCTGAGGTGAGCATCATCACACCTCATTTTATAGATGAGGAAATTGAACCCCAGAGAGTGAATTGACTTAAGATTTAAACACTTACGTATAGCAATCACAGCGAAGGTCACCAGCAATTGCTTCCAAATTTACATCTGCATCCAGTGGTGGTTTGGTACCATTCTAAGTAAGAGAGAAAAATGATTTTTCATTGAAGTTTTAAAGACCATGCCAGGCATGGTGGCTCATCCTTGTAATCCCAGCACTTTGGGAGGCCAAGGTGGGCAGATCACCTGAGGTCAGGAGTTCGACACCAACCTGGGGAACCTGGTGAAACCCCGTCTCTACTATAAATACAAAAATTAGCCGGGCATTATGGTACACACCTGTAGTCCCAGCTACTCAGGAGGCTGAGGCATGAGAACTGCTTAAGCCCTGGAGGTGGAGGTTATAGTGAGCAGAGATCACGCCACTGCACTCCAGCCTGGGCGACAGAGTGAGACCGAGTCTCAAAATAAAGATAAAGACCATATTCATCTACATAATAGGTTCTTAATAATGGCTGTTTGACTAAATGAGTATAACTGACTTCTAGACCAGTGCTGTTAAGATTTATACAAATTTCAATATTGAGAAATGAGGCTAAGAAGCAGATTCCAAACTTGAGAAAGCTAAAGGCAAACAATTTATGCTCATGAAGTTTGAGGAATTTGTGTACAGCTGCAGCAAATACTAAACACCATCAACAAGAATGAACCAGCACCTCGATCTTTCCAAAGGTGAAGAAACACATTTCCTTTCCAGCTTAAATAAGGCAAATACTTAAGCAATGCTTAGTGTTGGTATGAGGCTGGCTAGGACGGGAGAAATAATACTGAACCTGGCCAGGAGAGAAGGAGCAGTATTTGCTCTATAATAAAAGCACAAAGTCCTCTGAGCTCAGTATATTCTTTCTTAATCATTTATCTAACACTCAATCCTGATTTGGGTGCCAATTCCCCTTCAGCTCATTTCAAGAGACATTAGCAATGACAAGTATGTTGCAACTTAGAACTCAGAATTTCTCATGAGACTGGATGTAGAGAAAACAAACCAACCCAGAGTTTTAACACTTAACCCAGTACCTTGCTTGCATACATTATGTTTAATAATATTTTTAGTGACAAACTGCAGAGGCAAACAAAACGAGCTTTGTCTTCCCCCTAGGGTCTTGCTCTGTCGCCCAGGCAGGAGTGCAGTGGAACAACCACAACAGACTTGACCTCCTGGGCACAAGAGATCCTTCTACCTCAGCCTCCGGAGGAACTGGAACTACATGCGACCATGCCTGGCTAAGCCTGAGTCAAGATCGCAACACTGCACTCCTGAGTAGCTAGGACTACAGGCACATGCCACCACTCCTGGCTAATTTTTTGTATTTTTAGTAGAAATGGGGTTTGGCCAGGTTGGTCTCAAACTCCTGGCCTCAGGTGATCTGCTCACCTCAGCCTCCCAAAGTGTTGGGATTACAGGTGTGAGCTACCGGGTCTACTTTTTTTCAGAGATGGGGTCTTGCTATGTTGCCTAGGCTTATCTCAAACTCCTGGCCTCAAGCAATTCTCCTGCCCCAGCCTCCCAAAATGCTGGGATTACAGACATAAGCCACTGCACCCAATCAAAACAGCTTTTAATTATTTAAAATGTGTGACAGTTGGATGGTAAGCTTATGAGTATTTGCTTATTATTCTGATTCATAACTTATATATACATTGCATATGTTCTTTCCTGTGTAGCAAATACTGTATTATTAAGTAACTATTTTAAGAAGAAACACGGCCGGGCGCGGCAGCTCGCACCTGTAATCCCAGCATTTTGAGAGGCCGAGGAGGGCAAATCACCTGAGGTCAGGAGTTTGAGACCAGCCTGGCCAACATGGTGAAATCCCGTCTCTACTAAAACAAAAATTAGCTGGGCATGGTGGCGTGTGCCTGTAATTACAGCTACTCGGAAGGCTGAGACAGGAGAATCACTGGAACCCAGGAGGCGGAGGCTGCAGTGAGCCAAGATCGTACCACTGCACTCCAGCCTGGGTGACGGAGACTTGGTCTCGAAAAAAAAAAAAAAAAAAAAGAAAAGAAGAAACACACACAAAAGTAAATAAACACAAGCCATTAAGCTTTTCTCTTTTTTTTTCTTTGAGACAGTCTGGCTTTGTCACCCAGGTTGAAGTGCAGTGGCGCAATCTTGGCTTACTGCAACCTCCACCTCCCGGGCTCAAGCCATCTTCCCACCTCAGCTTCTTGGGTAGCTGGGACTACAGACACCCACCACCACACCTGGCTAATTTTTGTATTTTTTGTAGAGATGGGGTTTCACGATGTTGCCCAAACTGATCTCAAACTCCTCAGCTCAAGTGATCTGCCCACCTTGGCCTCCCAAAGTGCTGGGATTACAGGTGTGGGCCACAGCACCTGCCCAGTAAGCTTTTCTTAGTGTAAAGCGTCAGCCTGGCAAAGTGCTCCAGGCACAGGGTTCGGTGACCTGGCTGAGAGGACTGGAGTTGCCGGCCTTGTGTACTAGTTACCTGTTGCTCTGCCCACACTCACATACCAGCCTCTTACTAAATCCCTGCAGGGCATGTTCAAGAACTGCATAAATTATACATCTGTTAGTTGCTATCACTAAATAAAATGGACATGTTATCTACCACAGGTTCAAGAAACAGTTAATTTCCCATTCAATCCATTTTGACCTGGGACCCAAACTATGATCTTAGGCAAACAACCTTGTGCTTTTTCCTCTGAGTAGTAAAACTAAAGGGTCAGAATGTAGGATTGCTAAGCATCTTTCACTGTAAACAATTTTCAACTGAGTCAGGATAGTGGTCAATCCTGGGGGCAGGTAGGAGTGGGCAGTGACTGGAAGCAGAAGGGCAGCTTTTGTAGGTGTGGGAATGTTCTATTTTATTGTGGCAAAACATACAAAAAACTGACCATTTCAACCATCTTTCAGTGTACAGATCAGTGGCATTAAATCCATCCGCATTGTTGTATCACCCCTATCCGGCTCCAGAACTTTTCTGTCTTCCCAAAAGAAAACAATGCATCCATTAAACAGTAACTCCCCATTCCTCCTGCCCCCGCCTCCCAATCCCTGGCAGTCACCATTCTACTTCATAATTCTATGAATTAGACTTGGAGTGTTCTCTTTCTTGATCTGGAGACTTTGTTTGTAACAATTCATGGAGCCGGACATTTACCACTTTTTAATTTTTTTTTTTGACTCTCTAAATCTACTTTACATTTACCACTTTTCTGTAGGTGTATCACACTTCAATAAAAAGGGCTAAAAAGTGGAAATAACACTGGACGAGGAATTAGAAAACCTGAGTTTTAAAGTTCAGATTTGCAACTGAATGGCCCTTATGGAAGTTTGTTAACTTTATTATTTATTTAATATTTTTGATAATAAGAAACCAGTATCTTATCTCCAGATGAGTATATATAATTTTGTGCTATATTTGAGAGGGAAGGGGGGGCATCAGTGAACATACAATCGTGATTTCTTAAAATGAAGACTAGCATAGACTTTCTTGCTATGGTGGTGGGCTGCCACATTAGGTAGGAGCCCTTATTAGGTGCTTTCTGTGATTTTAAGAATCCATCAACTTACCTCAACTGTCACACTGTCACATTAACTGTATGGATCTTCCCTAAGGACACTCCACGTGCTGTTAGACAATCTAATCTCAAAGTATCTAGTGTCCTGTTTTAATCAAAAGCTCAATCATAAGAAGACAATTATTTCATACTTCTCAATATCTAAATTCTACCCTTGGATTAAGCCGGACCTCCACGAGGTCCTGTGCACCCTCAGAGTGCATTTCTTGGACCTTCATCAGATTGTTTAATGAACTGGCTTTGAGTAATACCCTCAGTTTATATTAAGAAAACAACAAGCCTCAGTCCCGAGAGGCTTATTGTGTTTATGTCAGAAATATTATTAAAGACATTGTGCATCACATCTTAGTGTTCTCTTTGTGAGGACCCAGAGGAATTTTTCTTTTTTGTGTCTCACTCTGTCGCCAGGCTGGAGTGCAGTGGCGCAATCTCGGTTCACTGCAACCTCCGCCTCCCAGGTTCAAGTGATTCTTCTGCCTCAGCCCCCTGAGTAGCTGAGATTACAGGCATGCGCCACCACGCTGGATAATTTTTGTATTTTAGTAGAGATGGGGTTTCACCATATTGGTCAGGCTGGTCTCAAACTCCTGACCTCGTGATCCGCCTGCCTCGTGATCTACCCGCCTCGGCTTCCCAAAGTGCTGGGATTACAGGTGTGAGCCACAGCGCCCAGCAGAGGAATTCTTCTCACATTTGCATAGTGGGAGCAATTGTTGGCTTTCTATTCTTAGCATACCCTTTGTTTAAGAAAAATCTTTTGTGAAAGAAAGCTCAGTATATAAAGGAACACAATAAATAAATGAGGTGGGGTATGAGCTTCAGAAAATGAATTCATTGTTACACATTTAGATACTCTCAGAAGTTTCCTAATTCTTAGAACATTAAACCTTTAGAAAAATAATTTCAAATACCCTCGAAAGAAAGTAACAAACTGTCCTTCTTTTTTTTTTTTTTTGAGACAGAGTCTCGCCCTGTGGCCCAGGCTAAAGTGCAATGGAGTGATCTCGGCTCACTGCAAGCTCCCCATCCTGGGTTCAAGAGATTCTTCTCCCTCAGCCTACCAAGTAGCTGGGATTACAGATGTGGACTACCATGCCCAGCTAATTTTTTGTATGTTTAGTAGAGATGGGTTTCACGATGTTGGCCAGGCTGATCTCTGATCTCGTGATCCACCCACCTCGGCCTTCCAAAGTGCTGGGATTACAGGCACGAGCCACCACGCTCAGCCAAACTCTCCCTTATTTGAGGGCATGAGGTGTACTCTACCTAGGATACCTCCAAAAGTTTCTATAGCAACATTACTTTCTAATTAGTAGAAATAAGGGCTAAGGAATCTTTGGATCACTGAAATCAAACTATTCTTTCATTGAATATGGTAATGTTTCCGACTTATAGTAAGAACTAAAATGAATTCTATTTATTCTCAAGTGAGAGCAATGAGAATAATTTTATTTTATTATTATTTTTTTTGAGATGGAGTCTCGCTCGTCGCCCAGGCTGGAGTGCAGTGGCGCGATCTCAGCTCACTGCAAGCTCCACCTCCTGGGTTCACGCCATTCTCCTGCCTCAGCCACCCGAGTAGCTGGGACAACAGGCGCCCATCACCATGCCCGGTTAACTTTTTGTATTTTTTAGTAGAGACGGGGTTTCACCGTGTTAGCCAGGATGATCTCGATCTCCTGACCTCGTGATCCGCCCGCCTCGGCCTCCCAAAGTGCTGGGATTACAGGCATGAGCCACCTCGCCCGGTGAGACGAATTTTAAATGGCATAATAAAGAGCTTATAAAACAAAATATAAGTATTTCAGAAAATCATTTATTGAAATGGTACCAGGATATCAAGTATTTAGAAGCTTAAACTAATTTGCTTTTTCTTTATGCCATTTTCTCTTAATAATATGTTATATTACAATAATATTATATTACTTTTTAATAAAGGCCTTAATGGAAATCTCAAATAATTTGGTAACTACAGAAAGCTAAGCTAAAGGAATTATTAGAAAAAGAAGGAAAATAGTCCTTAAGGAAATTATAGGCCGGGCATGGTGACTCACGCCTGTAATCCCAGCACTCTGGGAGGCCAAGGCGGGCGGATCACCTGAGGTCAAGAGTTCGAGACCAGCCTAGGCAACATGGTGAAACCCTGTGTCTACTAAAAATACTGGTGTAGGCTGGGTGTGGTGGCTCATGCCTGTAATCCCAGCACTTTGGGAGGTCGAGGCTGGCGGATCACCTGAGTTCAGGAGTTTGAGACTAGCCTGGCCAACATGGTGAAACACCATCTCTACTAAAATACAAAACTTAGCCGGGTGTGGTGGCAGGTGCCCATAATCCCAGCTACTCGGGACACTGAGGCAGGAGAATTGCTTGAACCCAGGAGGCAGAGGTTGCAGTGAGCCGAGATCACACCACTGCACTCCAGCCTAGGGAACAAGAGCGAGACATCGTCTCAAAACAAACAAACAAACAAACAAACAAACAAAAAACAGGTGTGGTGGCAGGTGCCTATAACCCCAGTTATTTAGGAGGTTGAGGCAGGAGAATCACTTGAACCTGGGAGACAGAGGTTGCAGTGAGCCAAGATCACACCACTGCACTCAAGCCTGGGCATCAAGAGCAAAACTCTGTCTCAAAGGAAAAAAAAAAACAGTTATCCCACAAATATTGTATGATTCTACTTGTATGAGGTACCTAGTAATAGGCAAAGTATAGAGACAGAAAGTAGAATGGTGGTTGCTAGGGGCTAAGGAAGAAGGAATGGGCAGTTTGTGTTTAATGGGGATGGAGTTTCAGTTTGGGAAGCTGAAAAAGTTCCGGAGATGAGTAGTGGTGATGGTTGCACAACAATGTGAATGTACTTACCGCCACAGAAATATACACTTAAAAATGGCTAAAATGGTAAATTTTATGTTATATATCTATAGTATTTTACTAAAATTTGAAAAAAGTTATGGCTCATTTACACTGATATTTTCCTATAAATCTTTTTTTTTTTGTTTTTTGAGACAGTCTCGCTCTGTCGCCCAGGCTGGAGTGCAGTGGCGTGATGTCGGCTCACTGCAAGCTCCGCCTCCCGGGCTCACGCCATTCTCCTGCCTCAGCCTCCTGAGCAGTTGGGACTACAGGCGCCTGCCACCATGCCTGGCTAATTTTTTTGTATTTTTAGTAGAGACGGGGTTTCACTGCGTTCGCCAGGATGGTCTCAATCTCCTGACCTCGTGATCCGCCCGCCTTGGCCTCCCAAAGTGCTGGGATTACAGGCATGAGCCACTGCGCCCGGCCGATATCTTCCTATAATTCTTATTAAGCATTATATGTTATGAAATACTCAAGTTCAAAAAGTAATTCAAGACATGCTACTACTTTTAACAAATATTTTCATTTGGTCATATAAATCTATTTTTTTTTTTTTTGAGATGGAGTCTCACTCTGTGTCCAGGCTGGAGTGCAATGGCATGATCTCGCTTCACTGGGTTCACACCATCCTCCTGCCTTGGCCTTCCGAGTAGCTGGGACTATAGGCGCACGCCACCATGCCTGGTCAATTTTGGTATTTTCAGTAGAGATGGGGTTTCACCATACTGGTCAAGCTGGTCTCAAACTCCTGACCTCAGGTGATCCACCCACCTCGGCCTCCCAAAGTGCTGGGATTACAGGCGTGAGCCACCATGCCCAATCAACTTTATTCTTAAATCTATTCTTTTTTTTTTTTTTTGAGACGGAGTCTCGCTCTGTCGCCCAGGCTGGAGTGCAGTGGCCGGATCTCAGCTCACTGCAAGCTCCGCTTCCCGGGTTTACGCCATTCTCCTGCCTCAGCCTCCCGAGTAGCTGGGACTACAGGCGCCTGCCACCTCGCCCGGCTAGTTTTTTGTATATTTTAGTAGAGACGGGGTTTCACCGTGTTAGCCAGGATGGTCTCGATCTCCTGACCTCGTGATCCGCCCATCTCGGCCTCCCAAAGTGCTGGGATTACAGGCTTGAGCCACCGCGCCCGGCCCCTTAAATCTATTCTTAATTACATATCAGAGTTTAGAATCATTAATGCTTTCTTGTTTTGTTTTGTTTCGTTTTGAAATGGAGTTTCGCTCTCCTTGCCTAGGCTAGAGTGCAATGGTGCAATCTCGGCTCACTGCAACCTCTGCCTCCTGGGTTCAAGCGATTCTCCTGTCTCAGCCTCCTGAGTAGCTGGGATTACAGGTACCCCATGCCTGGCTACCATGCCTGGCTAATTTTTTTTTGGTATTTTCAGTAGAGACTGCGTTTCACCATGTTGGCCAGGCTGGTCTCGAACTCCTGACCTCGTGATCCACCCGCCTTAGCCTCCCAAAGTGCTGGGATTACAGGCGTGAGCCACCGTACCTGGCCCACTCACTCTTCTTTTATGAAACTTAGATCCCAAAAGATACGAAGAAGTTGCTTTGACTCACAAATTTTTTTCAGACTTTTAAGAACAGGACTAAACATCTTTATTCTAATCTCTTTATAATATTTCAGATGTTAATAGGAGAAAGAGAAAACTGTATATAAAACAATCTGGGAAATTAAAGTCAAAAGCCAGCAAACCGAAATAGAAAGGGTAAACATTCAAAATGCCAATTTTCCTCACTTTGTTGACTTACAAACAACATACATGGGCAGGAAGTCTGCCTTGTGACTTCTTCCCTCTGAAATTAGATATTGTGCTTCCTCTTCCTCTCACTCTGCCCTGCTTTAGCCATCAACAAAGTTTTTTAAACAAAAACACTCATGACCTCTGAAGGATGAGGTTAAGATAAGGATGTGAAATTGCAGTGCTAATAGCCCTCTTGAGAGAGCACCAGGCCAACGCAGGCAGACAGGGCACAGGGAGGCTGCACGTGGGTCCTGCTCCTAGGCAACTCTGCCCAATGAGGTTCCAAGTCTTAGAATAGGACACAGTAAGAATTGAAGCAAAAATGCACTCTCAAGACAAAGAGAATAAACTAACAAAAGCCCTTCTGCTGTTGGCATAGACAGAGGCTGAGGACTGACTATGCAGCAGTCTAAACCACAATCTACAAAAGTTGCTTTTGGCCAGGCAAGATGGCCAAGATTACGCCTGTAATCCCAGCACTTTGAGAGGCCGAGGTGGGCAGATCATGAAGTCAGGAGTTCCAGACCAGCCTGGCCAACATGGTGAAACCTCATTTCCCTAAAAATACAAAAATTAGCCAGGTGTGGTGGCACGTGTCTGTAGTCCCAGCTACTCGGGAGGTGGGGTTCGTCCGCCTCGGCCTCCCAAAGTGCTGGGATTACAGGTGTGAACCACCATGCTCAGCCAAAGTTGACCTCTATTGAAATGTCTTTTCTGTTTTTTTTTTTTTTTTTCTTCTTCCATATTCACAACTTTGTGCTTGGAAGCTGTAGGACTCCTCTCTGTTACCCACACCATTTATACCAGATGACTATTTTTTTTTTTTTTTTTTGGAGACAGAGTTTTGCTCTTGTTGCCCAGGTTGGAGTGCAATAGCATGATCTCAGCTCACCACAACCTCTGCTTCCCGGGTTCAAGCTATTCTCCTGCCTCAGCCTCTTGAGTAGCTGGGATTACAGGCATGCGCCACCATGCCCAGCTAATTTTGTATTTTCAGTAGAGACAGGGTTTCTCCATGTTGGTTAGGCTGGTCTCGAACTCTTGACCTCAGGTGGTCTGCCTGCCTCAGCCTCCCAAAGTGCTGGGATTACAAGCATGAGCCACCACGCCCGGCCAGATGACTATTCTATACAGACAGACAAACCAAATACATACATATATACATACATACATACATATATAGTCATGAGAGAAAATCTGAAAATATAAAGCAAATGAGCACTCTGGGAGGCCAAGGCAGGCAAATGAGACCAGGAGATCGAGACCAGACTGACCAACATGGGGAAACCCCGACTCTACTAAAACTACAAAAATTAGCTAGGTACGGTGGCCCATGCCTGTAGTCCCAGCTACTCGGGAGGCTGAGGCAGGAGAATCACTTGAACCTGGGAGGCAGAGGTTGCAGTGAGTAGAGTAACGTCTGACATGTAGGCTGATAATATCAGGTAGGTCTTGTTGCTCCAAGCTGGCTGGGCCCTTACAATGAAGCTGTGGTGCTCTCCTATTACACATAAATAATTCCACAGAATACGGACATTAGACAAGGCCATTCTGCGACCGTGAAGGATCAAGACAGAAATGAGAACACTCTGTAATGAAGTCTGAACATGGACAAAGCATAAACTCTGTCCAAGACACAAAAATTACCAAACATCTGCCATCTTAGCTAATATAACTACTGTTTCTTTGCCAATCACAGTTTTAGCCTTGGTCTAATCTTCCTTCCGTTTAGGCAAGATTTATTAAGTCACCCAAATATAGAATTATGCTTGCTTTTTAACAGCCATTCAGGGCAAAGGCCGTTATTAAATCCTTCCCAAATCTAACACAAATCCCAAATAATTAAGTTCTAATACCCTCTTACTGAGATATGCCCCCAATTCCCCATGGAGTACATTCTCCTGCACTGCAAAGAGTAATAAGCCCAACTTGTTCAACTACATGTGTGCTCTTGGTGGGGTTTGGTTGAAGAGCACTAACAAAGTGGAAAAATGATGCATAATGCCATCTCCCAGAGGCAAGCACTGTATGTTGGCATATTTCCTTCTTGATGTTTTTCACTGTATGTCTTTATAAATATAGTTGAAATTGCCACACTATTCAGTCACCTTTATTTACTTCTCCTCAGGAATGAATTAATATTTGTCATTGTTTCATAAACATTCCTATTATCATCTAGAAGGCAAGCTCCTGATAGGTAAGACAATGTCTTACGTTTCTCAGTCTCTATACAATCAAGGATGTATTTAGTTTATAACAAATACTTATTGATGAAGTGGGATACTTTTTTTTAAATTTTGAGATGGAGTCTCACTCTGTCGCCCAGGCTGGAGCACAATCTTGGCTCACTGCAACCTCCACGTCCCAGGTTCAAGTGCTTCTTGTGCTTCAGCCTCCTGAGTAGCTGGGATTATAGGAGCACACCATCACGCCCAGCTAATTTTTGTATTTTTGTAGAGACACTGTTTTGCCATGTTGGCCAGGCTGGTCTTGAACTTCTGACCTCAACTGATCCACCTGCCTCAGTCTCCCAAAGTGCTGGGATTACAGGCATGAGTCACTGTGCCTAGCCAAAGTGGGGTACTTTGAATATTCACCACTTGGTCTGAGGCCTAATGATTTTGGCAAATAGCACTGAAATTCTAGATTAATGAAGTGTAAAGTTGTTCTGGTGTGAGTACCATACATTGAATGAAACACAGCAGGAAGAATGAGCCAATCATTCTTTTGGTTCAAAATCTGTAAGTCTCTGAATACCACATGCCTCATCTCTGGCACGTCTAGAAATAAATACCAATCCAACTTTTCTCTTTAGTTCATGAAATCCCAAGGACAAGTGTGAAAGCATTATCATGTCACCATGACTACAGGAAATTCTTATGATTGGATATGTGTGTGCTTATTTGTATATACATACACACCCACATACATTGACTAAAGCAAACAAAATCTCACGATCATAGTTCCTAATGACAGAGGCAAGGAGGCCAGGCATGGTGGCTCATGCCTGTAATCCCAGCACTTTGAGAGGCCAAGGTGGGCGGATCACTTGAAGTCAGGAGTTTGAGACCAGCCTGGCTAACATGGTGAAACCCCATCTCTACTAAAAAATACAAAAAATTAGCCAGGTGTGGTGGCAGGAGCCTGTAGTCCCAGCTACTCGGGAGGCTGAGGCAGGAGAATGGCGTGAACCCGGGAGGCGGAGCATGTAGTGAGCTGAGATCTCGCCATTGCACTCCAGCCTGGGCGACAGGGTGAGACTCTGCCTCAAAAAAAAAAAAAAAAAAGATTGGTCTTGCTCTGTTGCTCAGGCTGGAGTGCAGTGGCGTGATCACAACTCCCTGGAGACTTGACCTCCTGGTCTCAAGCAATCCTTCCACCTAAGCCTTCTGAATACACGGTACTACAGGCGGATGCCACCATATCTGGTTAATTTTTTCTATCTATAGTGAGACAGAGTCTCACTATATTGCCCAGGCTGGTACTGAACTCCTGGGCTCAGATCTGTCCAGCTCGCCCTCCCAAAGTGCTAGAGTTTCTCCAAAAGTTTCTACTCCATTTCAAATATGATCTGATGTAAATTATTTTAAAGTAATAATTGAAGATCAGTTCACCTTCCCTTTGGGAGATATAGGCTGGGCAAACAGTTACAGAAAAGAAAAGTTAATCAGTCAACTAAATTACTACCTCTTATAACTGTCTCTATTTAAAACAAGAGAAACACATATAAAAATATACCATTTCCTTTACTCACTTTTGTGATAGTTTTTAAGATGGCAAGGCGATCTGCAGGCGGTGGTAAACCCACAAACAGTGTTTTGTCCAGGCGGCCTGGGCGCAGGATTGCAGGGTCAATTATATCTAGAGAAGAAGGGAGAAAAAAAGTCTTAAATAAAACCTTTTATTTTTATTTTTTAGAGACAGGGTCTTGTTCCGTCTCCCAGGCTGGAGTACAGTGGCATGATCTCAGCTCACTGCAGCCTCAACCTCCCAGACTCCGATGATTCTACCACCTCAGCCTCCTGAGTAGCTAAGACTACAGATGCATGCCACCATGCCTGGCTAATTTTTTTTCTTTTACTTACTTTAATTAATTAATTAATTTTTTATTTCAATAGGTTTTTGGGGAACAGGTGGTGTTTGGCTACATGAGTAAGTTATTTGGTGATTTCTGAGATTTTGGTGCACCCATCGCTGGAGCAGCACACACTGTACTCAGTGTGCAGTCTTTTATCCCTCAACCACTCTCACCCTTTCCCTCGAGTCCGCAGAAGTCCACTGTATCATTCTTATGCTTTGTGTCCTCATAGCTTAGCTCCCACTTATGAGTGAGCACATACGACGTCTGGCTGGCTAATTTTTGTATTTTTAGTGGAGACAGGATTTTGCCATGTTGCCCAGGGTAGTCTTGAACTCCCGAGTGCAATCCACCCTTCTCTGCCTCCCAAAGTGCTGGGATTACAGATGTGAGCCACCGTGCTCAGACCAAACAAATAAAATCTTTTAAAAAATGCAATTAGGCCGGGTACGGAGGCTCATGCCTGTGATCCCAGCACTTTGGGAGGCCGAGGCAGGCAGATCACGATGTCAGGAGATAGAGACCATCCTGGCTAACACGGTAAAACCCCATCTCTACTAAAAATACAAAAAATTAGCCGGGTGTGGTGGCGGGTGCCTGTAGTCCCAGCTACTTGGGAGGCTGAGGCAGGAGAATGATGTGAACCCGGGAGGCGGAGGTTGCAGGGAGCCGAGATTGCACCGCTGCACTCCAGCCTGGGCGACAGAGCAAGGCTCCGTCTCAAATAAAAAACAAACAAACAAAAAAAACAATTAATGGCTGGGCGGGGTGGCTCACAGCAGTAATCCCAGGAATTTGGAAGGCCAAGGTGGGTGGATTACCCAAGGTCAGGAGTTTGAGACCAGTCTGGCCAATATGGTGAAACCCTGTCTCTACTAAAAATACAAAAGTTAGCTGGGTATGGTGGCACACACCTGTAATCCCACCTATTCGGGAGGCTGAGGCAGGAGAATTGCTTGATTGCTTGAGTCGGCTTGAGCCCGGGAGTCGGAGGTCACAGTGAACTGAGATCGTGCCACTGCACTCCAGCCCGGCCAACAGAGCGATACTGTCTCAAAAAAAAAAAAAAAGCAATTAAAATGAGATGAGAAGAACCTCTTTTTAAAAAATAAAAAATTAATAAATTGCATTTTATTTAAATGAAAAACTTCCGCTCATCAAAATACATCTCTTTGGCCACGTGTAGTCGCAGATCACCTGAGGTCAGGAGTTTGAAACCAGCCTGACCAACATGGCGAAACCCTGTCTCTACTAAAAAAAACCCCACAAATTAGCTGGGTGTGGTGGCGCACACCTGTAATCCCAGCTACTTGGGAGGCTGAGGCAGGAGAATCTCTTGAATCTGGGAGGCGGAGGTTGCAACGAGCTGAGATCGTACCAGTGCAATCCAGCCTGGGTGACAGAGTGAGACTCCGTCTCAAAAACACAAACAAAAAAATAAAAAATCTCCTTAAGAAAATGAAAAGTCCACCTCACCTTCTGGCCCCAAACTGCTCTTCCTCCAGGATTCCCTATCTCAGATAATGATCACCACACCACTCTACCCCACCGTACCTCCCAAATACCAGGCAGGTTTCTCCCTTCCCTCTAACCAATTTCCATCAAGCATTCCTCTGATTATGTCAACCCTCAGTCAAGGCAAAACATAAGTCCTCCTAATTGGTTCTGCCTCTAGACTTCCTCTAGTGACCAATGGTGTGAAGCATTTTTCATGAGTTTATGTGCCATTTGTACAACTCCTATGGTGAAGTAACTGTACAAATCTTTTGGCCATTTTTATTTTTTAAAGTTGATTAAATAATTTTGTAAAATGACAAAGAAAAATGGTATATATTTAGGTTGTGCAACATGTTGTTGTTTTCAGATGGAGTCTCACTCTGTCGCCCAGGCTGGAGTGCAGTGGCACAATCTCAGCTCACTGCAACCTCTGCCTCCCCGGTTCAAGCAATTCTCCTGCCTCAGCCTCCCGAGCAGCTGGGATTATAGGCAACCACCAGCATGCCCGGCTAACTTTTATTTTTTATTTTTTTTGAGACGGAGTCTCGCTCTGTCGCCCGGGCTGTAGTGCAGTGGCTAGTTCTCAGCTCACTGCAAGCTCCACCTCCTGGGTTTATGCCATTCTCCTGCCTCAGCCTCCCGAGTAGCTGGGACTACAGGCGCCCGCCATCTCGCCCGGCTAGTTTTTCGTATTTTTTAGTAGAGACGGGGTTTCACCGTGTTAGCCAGGATGGTCTCGATCTCCTGACCTCGTGATCCGCCTGTCTCGGCCTCCCAAAGTGCTGGGATTACAGGCTTGAGCCACCGCGCCCGGCCTAACTTTTATATTTTTAGTAGAGATGGGATTTCATCATGTTGTTCAGGCTGGTCTTGAACTCCTGACCTCGTGATCCACCTGCCTTGGCCTCCCACAGAGTGCTGGAATTACAGGCATGAGCCACAGCGCCCAGCCTTTTTTTTGAGACGGAGTTTTGCTCTTGTTGCCCAGGCTGGAGTGCAATGGTGCATTCTCGGCTTGCCACAACCTCTGCGTCCCAGATTCAAGCAATTCTCCTGCCTCAGCCTCCCAAGTAGCTGGGATTACAGGCATGCACCACCACACCCGGCTAATTTTTTTTTGTATTTTTAGTAGAAACAGGATTTCTCCATGTTGGTCAGGCTGGTCTCGAACTCCCAACCTCAGGTGATCCGCTCATCTCAGCCTCCCAAAGTGCTGGGATTACAGGCGTCAGCCACCGAGCCCGGCCAACATGTGTTTTTAAAATGTGTATACACTGTGGAATGGCCAAGTTGAGACAACTGACGCAGGCATTACCTCATATTCTTATTACGTTTTTTGTGGTGAGATCACTTAAAATCTACTTTCTTGGCAATTTTCAAGTACCTTTTGGCCACTTTTAAAATGGTATAGTTTTTTTTTTTTTGAGATGGAGTCTCACTCTGTCACCGGCTGGAGTGCAGTGGCATGATCTCAGCTCACTGCAACCTCGGGTTCAAGTGATTCTCCTGCCTCAGCCTCCTGAGTAGCTGGGATTACAGGCACCGTCCATGCTCAGTTACTTTTTGTATTTTTAGTAGAGACAGGGTTTCACCATGCTGGCCAGGATGGTCTTGATTTCCTGACCTCGTGATCTGCATGCCTTGGCCTCCCATAGTGCTGGGATTACAGGTGTGAGCCACTGAGTCTGGCCCAAAATGGTATAGGTTTTTTATTTTTATTTTTATTTTTGAGATGGAGTCTCACTCTGCCTCCCAGGCTGGAGTACAGTGGTGCGATCTTGGCTTATGGCAAGCTCTGCCTCCCAGGTTCTCGCCATTCTCCTGCCTCAGCCTCCCGAGTAGCTGGCACTACAGGTGTCCACCACCACAACTGGCTAATTTTTTTTTTGTATTTTTAGTAGAGACTGGGTTTTACCGTGTTAGCCAGGTTGGTCTTGATCTCCTGACCTAAAATGGTATAGTTTTTAATCCTTTATCAGATATATGCTTTGCAAATATTTTCTCCTAGTCTTTGGTTTATCTTTATATTCTCTTATTTGCATTTTTTTAAGAGACTGGGTCTCCCTACGCTGCCCAGGCTGGCCTTGAACTGCTGAGCTCGAGGGATCCTCCCACCTCAGCCTCCTGAGTAGCTGGGTTTACAGGTGTGCACCACTGTACCTGGCTTATTGGCAGTTTTTGAAGAGCAGTTTAGTTTATCTAGTTGGTTTGTGCTTTTAATGTCATATAGGAAATTCCTTTGCTTAAATCAAGGTAGAAAAAATTTCTCCAATGTTTTCTTCCAAGAGTTTTATAATGTTATTTTCAATGGTCTTTGATCCATTTTTAGTTATTTTTTGTATGTGGTAAAAGGTATTAATTAAGGTTCAATTTTTCTTTTTGCATATGGATATTCAACTGCTCCAGTACCATTGTTGAAAAGACTATACATTCTCCACTGCATTGCCTTTGTGCTTTTTGAAAACATCAACTATCTAGATATGCATAGCAATATTTCTGGATTTTTTTTCTCTTCCTTTGATCTATCTGTCTCAGTTCTATGCCAATTACCATGCTGTTGAAACATCTTTTAATTTAAACATATAAATACATGCCAGGAACGGTGGCTCACGCCTGTAATCCTAGCACTTTGGGAGGCTGAGGCGGGTGGATCGCTTGAGGTCAGGAATTCAAGACCAGCCTAGCCAACATGGTGAAACCCTATCTCTATTAAAAATTAAAAACCAGGCCGGGCGCGGTGGCTCAAGCCTGTAATCCCAGCACTTTGGGAGGCCGAGACAGGTGGATCACGAGGTCAGGAGATCGAGACCATCCTGGCTAACACGGTGAAACCCCGCCTCACTAAAAAATACAAAAAACTAGCTGGGCGAGGTGGCGGGTGCCTGTAGTCCCAGCTACTCGGGAGGCTGAGGCAGGAGAATGGCGTGAACCCAGGAGGCGGAGCTTGCAGTGAGCTGAGATCCGGCCACTCCACTCCAGCCTGGGCGACAGAGCGAGACTCCGTCTCAGAAAAAAAAAAAAAAAAAATTAAAAACCTAGCTGAGCATGTTGTTGCATGTGCCTGCAATCCCAGCTACTTGGGAGGCTGAGGCGGGAGAATCACTTGAACCTGGGAAGCGAGGTTGTGGTGAGCCCAGATCATGCTACTGCACTCCAGCCTGGGCAACAAAGCGAGGCTCCATCTAAAAAAAAAAAAAAGAAAAACCACAAAGAACTCCCCACCACAAAAACAAATCTTAAAGCCAGCTCTACATGCCCCAAGGTAAAGGGCATACTGATGATAATTAGAAAGCATTCTTAGTTTGGGAGTCCTACAATCACTTAACATCTCTGACAAATATCACACTTAATATTATGTAGTTTATTATTTTAATAAGTTATTTACAGTAAAAGACATTCTGGACACTTTATATACATCTTAGTATTAGACGACTTAAACTACACTTCACCAAAGGCTGTTGCAAGATGCTACATATTACAACATTAGAAATGAGATGCTAATCTCTTCCCTAAACAGGCCCCTACCATTGTCTTTCCCATCTTAGTTAATGTGAACTCATTCTCCCAGTTTTTCAAGCCCAGACCTTGCAGCCATGCTTGATTCCACTTTCCCACATCCTTAACTACTCCATTAGTAAATCAGGTCAACCCTATGACACAATATATTCAGATTCTTTCTACATCCACAGCTATCACCCAGCTCAAACCACCACCATCTTGCACCTGCATTATTCTCACAGCTTCCCAACTGGTTCCCTATTTAATTGTGTCAGAGACAGAATTCTTTTTTTTTTTCCTTTTGCCCTCTCAACCCAGCTTTTCCCAACTTTGGGAAAACTGGGAAGAGAAAGCCTAAGAGACAGAATTCTTAGGTAGAAGACAAAAAATAACAATTCTGATATTTACAATAAAAATGGCACTAAAAATCCCAACACTTTAAAGAGAAAGTCCATTCACTCACAAATGAGATGGTTGCCTGAAAAAGAACCCTCCTTTCATCTGTTGATAAGCAGCACCTACTGTTCTATATCAAGCTCCTCCCTCCCCTCAAAAAAGCTATCACAGCTTGCCATGGGTAAAAAAACATTAATTAAAAAAGAAAAAAAGTTAAAATTGAGAGGTAACAGTAGCAACTTTTAACTTTAGGAAAACATTTATTTTGTTACAAATGGACCCTCAATTTTTAACAAAGGTAACAAGACAGTTCAATGAGGGAGTAATTAATCTTTGCAACAAAGGTGCTAGGACAAGTGGTTTTTTGTTTGTTTGTTTGTTTCTGTTTTTGGAGACAGGGTCTCACTCTGTAGCCCAGGCTGGAGTGCAGTGGTGTATCATAGCTCACTGTAGCCTTGATCTCTGGGGCTCAAGCAATCCTCCCGCCTCAGCCTCCCAAGTAGCTAAGACTACAGGCATGCACCACCATGCCCATTTAATTTTGTTTTGTTTTTGTGTATTTTTTGTAGAGGTGAGGTCTCACTATATTGCCCAGGCTGGTCTTGAACTCCTGAGCTCAAATAATCCTCTGGCGTTGGCCTCCCAAAGTGCTGGGATTACAGGCATAAGTCACTGCACTGGGCCTGAAAGGTATATTGACACCCAAAAGAATCAATTTGCACACTTTCCTCACAATACGCACACAAATTAACTCAAAATGGATCAAAGACCTAAATGTAAGCACAACAATTTTATGAGAAGAAAATGCGGGGCCGGGCGCAGTGGCTCAAGCCTGTAATCCCAGCACTTTGGGAGGCCGAGACAGGCAGATCACGAGGTCAGGAGATCGAGACCATCCTGGCTAACACTGTGAAACCCCATCTCTACTAAAAAATACAAAAAAAAAAAAAAACTAGCCAGGCGAGGTGGCGGGCGCCTGTAGTCCCAGCTACTCCGGAGGCTGAGGCGTAATGGCGTAAACCCGAGAGGCGGAGCTTGCAGTGAGCTGAGATCCGGCCACTGCACTCCAGCCCGGGCGACAGAGTGAGACTCCGTCTCAAAAAAAAAAAAGAAAGAAAAAAGAAAATGCAGGAGTTAATTGACCTTCAGTTAGGCAGTGATGTTTATACCATTGATATACCATCAAAATTGCAGGTAGTAAAAGAAAAAACATATAAATTGGAATTTATCAAAATTAAAAACTTGTGTTTCAAATGACATCAAAAAAGTGAAAAGACAATCCACAGATTGAGTGAAAATATATGTAAATCACATATCTGATTTTAGATTTGTACCTAGAACAAAGAAGCTACTCAATGACAAGGCAAATAACCTAACTGAAAAATGATTCAAACAGACATCTCTCCAAAGAAGACAACACAAATGACCAACAAGCACAAAAAAAGATGCTCAACACTATCAGTTATCAGGGAAATGCAAATCAAATCAGAATGAAATACCACCTCACATCCACTAGAATAGCTATAATAAAGACAATAACAAGTATTAGTAAGAATGTGAATAAATTAGAATTCTCATATCTTTTAAGGTCAGAATTACTAGTGGGAATATAAAAATGATGCAGCCACTTTGGAAAAGAGTTTAGCAGTTTCTCAAAATGTTAAACATGGAGTTACCATATGATCCAGCAATTCCACTCCTAGGTATAAACTCAGGAGAAATTAAAACATATGTCCATACAAAAATGTATACATGAATGCTCATAACAGCATTATTCATAAGAGCCAAAAAGCAGAAAGAGCCCAGATGTCCAAATGGTGAATAAACAAAATGTGGTATATCCATACAATGGAATATTATTTCATAATAAAAACGAATGAAGTACTGATACATTCTATATGAATCTTGAAAACATTATGCTTAAGAAGCCAGACTCAAGAGCCCTCACATTGTATAATGCTATTTACATAAAATATCCAGAATAGACAAATTTATATAGACAGAAAATAGATGATGGCCAGTAGTGGCTCATGCCTAAAATCTCAGTACTTTGAGAGTCCAAGGCAGGGGGCATGCTGCAGGCCAGGAGTTCGAGACCAACCTGGCTAACATAATGAAACCCTGTTTCTCAAAAAAAAAAAAAAAAAACAAAAAACAAAGTAGATTAGTGTTGCCTAAGGCTGGAGATGAGAAAAGTTAAAGGGAATGCTAACAGGCATAAGATTTTTTAAAGGTGATGAACTTTTTTTTTTGAGATAGGGTCTCACTCTGTTGCCCCAGCTGGAGTGTAGTGGCGCAATCTCTGCCCACTGCAACCTCTGCCTTCTGGCTTCAAGCGATTCTCCTGCCTCAGCCTCCTAAGTAACTGGGACTATAGGTGCGTACCACCATGCCCGGCTAAATTTTGTATGTTTTTGGTAGAGACGAGGCTTCACTGTGTTGGCCAGGCTGGTCTCAAACTGGCCACAAGTGATCCACTCACCTCAGCCTCCCAAAGTGCTGGGATTATAGGCATGAGCCACACCTGGCCCTGGTGATGCAAATATTCTAAGATTAGATTGTTGGGATGGGTGTAAATATATGTAAATATACCCAAAACCATTGAATGGTATACTTAAAACGGGTAAATTTTATATGCCACCTATATCTCAGTAAAGCTTTTTAAAGAAATGAATCCTCAGACTAGCAACACTATAAATATATACAATGAAAATAATTACAAGATCAGACAACCTTCATGAAATAGGTTTCTACTCATGATGCATTAAACAAATAAGAAGAATGATGTTTTTTGTTTGTTTGTTTTGAGACAGAATCTTGTTCTGTTGCCCAGGCTGGAGTGCAGTGGCACAATCTCAGCTCACTACAACCTTCTCTTCCCAGGTTCAAGCGATTCTTGTGCCTCAGCCTCCCAAGTAGCTGGGATTAGAGGTGTGTGCCACCATACCAGCTAATTTATTTATTTATTTATTTATTTATTTTTTGAGACGGAGTCTCGCTCTGTCGCCCAGGCTGGAGTGCAGTGGCGCAATCTCAGCTCACTGCAAGCTCTGCCGCCTCCCGGGTTCATGCCATTCTCCTGCCTCAGCCTCCCTAGAAGCTGGGACTACAGGCGCCCGCCACCACGTCCGGTTAATTTTTTTGTATTTTTAGTAGAGACGGGGTTTCACCGTGTTCGCCAGGATGGTCTTGATCTCCTGACCTCGTGATCCGCCCGCCTCCGCCTCCCAAAGTGCTGGGATTACAGGCGTGAGCCACCGCGCCCGGCTATTTATTTATTTATTTTTAGTACAGATGAGATTTTCCCATGTTAGCTAAGGTTGGTCTTCAACTCCTGGCCTCAAGTGATCTGCTCACCTTGGCCTCCCAAAGTGCTGGGATTACAGGCGTGAGCCATTGCACCTAGCTGTAAACAAATAATTATTGAGCTCTACTACATACCATGGCATCTATCTTAGCCGAAGTTCTGGCTGGGCATAACCTAATTTTAAAAGGGAAGTACTGTGCCAAAGGACAAAACATACAGGGTTGACCATGGTACCAAGTCATTGTTCAATTACCTTCAAATGCATTCAACAATGACCCAATGGCCGGGCGCGGTGGCTCAAGCCTGTAATCCCAGCACTTTGGGAGGCCGAGACGGGCGGATCACGAGGTCAGGAGATCGAGACCATCCTGGCTAACATGGTGAAACCCCGTCTCTACTAAAAAATAGAAAAAACTAGCCGGGCGAGGTGGCGGGCGCCTGTAGTCCCAGCTGCTTGGGAGGCTGAGGCAGGAGAATGGCGTAAACCCAGGAGGCGGAGCTTGCAGTGAGCTGAGACCCGGCCACTGCACTGCAGCCTGGGCGGCAGAGCGAGACTCCGTCTCAAAAAAAAAAAAAAAAAAAAAAACAATGACCCAAGCATCCAGACTAGATGTGTAAGGAAACACTCCATTTAGCTTGGAACTTCAGTGGTAAATATCTTTGTACAATGAAATAAATACCTTCTCTGTGAGCTATCCACTCTATCATCTGATTATTATTATTATTATTATTTGAGAAGGAGTCTTGCTCTGTTGCAAGGCTGGAGTGCAGTGACGCGATCTCGGCTCACTGAAACCTCTACCTCCCGAGTTCAAGCTATTCTCCTGCCTCAGTCTCCCGAGTAGCTGGGACTACAGGTGCGTGTCACCATATCCAGCTAATTTTTGTATTTTTAGTAGAGACGGGTTTCACCACGTTGGCCAGGATGGTCTCGATCTCTTGACCTCGTGATCTGTCCGCCTCAGCCTCCCAAAGTGTTGGGATTACAGGCGTGAGCCACCGCACCCGGCCTTCATCTGATAATTATTAAGGGCTTAGAACGGACAGAGACTCTAACTAGAACCTACCTCTCACATATAAAAGTGCAGAATAAATCCCTGCCCTGCAGAAGGTTGCACATCATAATCATAATTTACTTCTTTTCTTTTTTTTTTTTTTTTTGAGACAGGGTCTTGCTCTGTCATCTAGGCTGGAGTGCAGTGGTGCAATCACAGCTCACTGCGGCCTCAAACTTCTGGTTTCAAGTGATCCTCCTGCCTCAGCTTCTGAAGTAGCTGGCATTACAGGTACACACCAGTGCATATGGCTAATTTTTATTTTAATTTTTTTTTTTGAGATGGAGTCTTGCTCTGTTGCTCAGGCTGGAGTACAGTGGCGTGATCTCGGCTCACTGCAACCCCTGCGAATCTTCTGCCTCAGTCTCCCGAGTAGCTGGGACTACGGGCACGTGCTGCTACCATGCCCGGCTAATTTTTATTTTTAGTAGAGACGGGGTTTCACAATGTTGGCCAGGCTGGTCTCGAACTCCTGACCTCATGATCTGCCTGCGTTGGCCTGCCAAAGTGTTGGGATTACAGGCGTGAGCCACTGCACTCAGCCTAATTTTTATTTTATTTTGTAGAGATGGGGTCTTGCTTTGTTGCCCAGGCTAATCTTGAACTCCTAATGTCAAGAGATCCTCTTGCCTCAGCCTCCCAAAGTGCTGGGATTACAGATGTGAGCTAACACACTCAGCCCTTATTTATTTTTCAACTGAGCCATGCATAGAAGGCAGAAATTCTTTCTGGATTGTATACTGCTACTAGTAGAAAATAGATAATTATTGAGTAGAAGAGAAAGTACTAAGATACTTGGGTTTCATAATTGTGCAGGAATATCTTTTTTTTTTTTTGACACGGAGTCTTGCTCTGCCACCCAGGCTGGAGTGCAGTGGCCGGATCTCAGCTCACTGCAAGCTCCACCTCCTGGGTTTACGCCATTCTCCTGCCTCAGCCTCCCGAGTAGCTGGGACTACAGGCACCCGCCTCGTCGCCCGGCTAGTTTTTGTATTTTTAAGTAGAGACAGGGTTTCACCGTATTAGCCAGGATGGTCTCGATCTCCTGACCTCGTGATCCGCCCGTCTCGGCCTCCCAAAGTGCTGGGATTACAGGCTTGAGCCACCGCGCCCGGCCAGGAATATCTTTTTTAAACAGCTAGATAATAGATTAAGGGGGAACAAGCAGTTTCCTAACTGAGAACATCCTTTACAGGAGTTGGTATGTGAAGAAGGGAATGCAAGATGTGCGTAGGAGAGACTAAGGCTAGGGTACAAGGAACTGCATTTCCTCTGGTTAAGCACAAGGCAGTTGCTTATTTCCAGAAGAGAATACGGACTTTGATATAGCACACATTAGAAGAGGGCTAGGGCAGTGCCCGGTGGTTCACGCCTGTAATCCCAGAACATTTGGGAGGCTGAGGCGGGAGGATCGCTTGAGACAGGAGTTTAAGACCAGCCTGGGCGACATAGTGAGACATCATCTCTACAAAAAAGACTTTTTTTTTTTTTTTTTTAAATTAGCTGGGTGTGGTGGTACGTGCCTGTAGTCCCAGCTGAGGTGGGACGATCTCCTGAGCCTAGGAGGTCGAGGCTGCAGTGAGCTGTGACTGCACTACTGTACTCTAGCCTAGGCTACAGAGTGAGACCCTGTCTCAAAAATACAAATAAATAAATTAAATAAAAGAAGAGGTCTGTCCCAGTTCTTCGGAATAACCAAAGGTGGAATGGTGAGAGGACAGTATTTTCATTTACTTTCTAAGCATTAATACCTCAATAATTGGGAAAAAAGTTAAAGGCAAGAAGATGAAAAATAAGAAAAAAGAGGACATTTAGGATATCAGTCCAGGAGGGTTTAACATCCAAGTGCCAAGCACACAAATTAAACAAACAAACAAAAAGTCACATAGAAAGAATGAGAATGACATGGAACCTTTAAAAGAAAAAAAGCAATGTCTATAAATTATGAAGAAAAATAATTTTAAACTCAAAATTATATCCCAGTTAGGTTACCAATCAAAATTACAGTGGAATAAAGATATTTTCAAATATAAAAGAACTATAGGGGATTGTCTCACATTTGGAAAAACAAATCAAATATACAAGCAGTCAAAAAAAACCTACTTCCTACATAATCTTTCTTAGAAAAGCCACTGAAAGGTAAGCGCCAGCAAAATGAGGGTGTGAGCAAGGTAGAAAAACTACACACAAAAAACCCATGAGATCAGAAACAAAGGACAAACAAAGGAAAACAGTCAAGGAAATACTGAAATAACAGCTGTTTAGACCACAGGCCTAAAGCAACCACTCCAGATTAAAGAAGGAAGGTGGAAAGCTCTAGAGGGAGGGCTCCAGAAACAAACAAACAAACAAATGGAACTGGTACATCATTTGAATAAATAACATCGACAGCTGTATAAAATATGTGATGAACAGTAACAGAAAACAAAGCAAAAGAAAAGAACGAGGGCCACTGAATCCAAGAACAAGAGTTATATGAGAAAGGAAACCTAATCAGTGTCATGCTTGGGTCAGCAGAGAGAAATATTCACACAGCCATAGTAATGTAAACACTAGTGACTTAACCAAGAGTTGTGATCAAACTATATTACAATACTGGGAGAATAGGGGAGAGGACAGATGATGTGGCAGTGATGGCGGGAGTGGAGGGTATGGAGAAAGGGTGAACGTAAGATAACTAAATCTTCATCTACCTTAAAATGAGGTTAATGGGCAGTGTTTAAAATTGATAAGAAATAGCTATATGAGCATATTTGAAAATATGAAAAAAACAGCTCAAGTGGTTGCCTCTCAGGGGATTAGAAGGGATGGGACAGAAAACTACAGTTTTTGTTATAAGCTTTTCCTGACATTTGATTTGAAACTGGGGTCCCTCCCTCTATATGTGAAAATCACAACTGAAGATGAGATTTGGGTGGGGACACAGAACCAAACCATATCACTGATCAAGGTTCAACTTTTGCACACGTGTAGTTTCCTCGTAGGGCTGTTGTGAGGTTTAACACAGTAAAGCATCCAACAGAGGGCCTGGCACGTAGTAGGTGCTCCAAAAACCTAGTTGTTATTACTGGTGATTGTTTTAAATAATAGGGACTTAGGCCGGGCGCGGTGGCTCAAGCCTGTAATCCCAGCACTTTGGGAGGCCGAGACGGGCGGATCACAAGGTCAGGAGATCGAGACTATCCTGGCTAACACGGTGAAACCCCGTCTCTACTAAAAAAATACAAAAAACTAGCTGGGCGAGGTGGCGGGCGCCTGTAGTCCCAGCTACTCGGGAGGCTGAGGCAGGAGAATGGCGTGAACCCGGGAGACGGAGCTTGCAGTGAGCTGAGATCCGGCCACTGCACTCCAGCCTGGGTGACAGAGCGAGACTCCGTCTCAAAAAAAAAAAAAAAAAAAAAAAAAAATAATAATAATAATAGGGACTTGTAAAGAAAATGAAATAAACTTATTTTCATCTCCTTGAACAGACATTTTAGAACTGAAAATAGACTAACTTTTATCTAAGTGTCCCCTATCTCAGAAGTGAGATAGAGACGGTGTTTCACCGTGTTAGCCAGGTTGGTCTCGATCTCCTAACCTTGTGATCCGCCCGTCTCAGCCTCCCAAAGTGCTGGGATTACAGGCTTGAGCCACTGCGCCCGGCCTATTTTCTTTCTCTTATCTCACATCTAATTCCAGAAAATCCTATTGGTTTTACTTTCAAAATATGTCTCAAATTTTACCACTTCTTACTTTCTCCCATTAAGCTCACACAAATTCTCCACGGACTGACCGTAGATCTTCTGGTTCAGAGTATCTTGTGTGTCAAGGAATTCTTTGGAATACAGAAAGTTTATGGATTGCTTCTTAAACGTTTTTCAATGTATAAAGTAAAATACATCAGAAAGATTACAAGGAAGTCAAGGGTATTAAAAGCTACCAAACTGTTAGGAAAACTGCTCATTACCCTCCAATAGCTCCCCATCACATCAGAATAAAATCCACACCCCTTACAGTGGCTTAAAAGGCCCCTTGCGCTTCTCTATCACTGTCCCCCTTACTCATTTTGCTTTAGGCACACAGGTCTTCTTGCTGGTTTTCCAACATGCCAAGCTTGTTTTCCTCTCAGGGCCGGTATACCATTTGTTCTGTATCTGGAATACCCTCATCTCCCAGATTTCTGCATGGCTTGGTTCACATCCTTTGGGTTCATGTACACATGCCATTTTCTGAAGAAGTCTTCCCAGGCAACAGCACCTAAATTAGCCTCCCCTCCCTAACCACTAGTCACTCTCTATCCTCTCACCCTGTTACTCTTTTCTTTTTTTTTTGAGACAGAGGCTCGCTCTGTCGCTGAGGCTGGAGTGCGAAGGCACGATCTCAGCTCACTGCAACCTCTACCTCCTGGATTTTCAAGAGATTCTCCTGCCGCAGCCTCCCAAGTAGCTGGGATTACTGGTGCCCACTACCACACCCAGCTAATTTTTGTATTTGTAGTAGAGACAGTATTTCACGATGTTGGTCAGGCTGGTCTTGAACTCCTGACCCCAGGTGATCCATCCTCCTCGGCCTCCCAAAGCGCTGGGATTACAGGCGTGAGCCACCGCGCCCAGCCTCATTTTATTTATTTATTACTCCCACCCCACCCTGTTCCCCAGCTCCAAAGCAGAATATATGCCGGCAACGAATTTTGTGATTTTTCATCTTTGAATTCCCAAAGCTCAGCAGGACGAGGTATACAATTAAAAACTCAGTAATTATTTGGTGAATGAAAGAGCAAATCTCCTTACAGATTGAAGAAAACTGTATTAATATGACTGATCCATAACACCAAACCTTAAGATGACTAAACAACTTGCACAATAAAGGGAGAATGTGTTAAAAAGAGAAATATAAGTACTAAGAATTAAAACTGACCACAAATATATATATAATTATTATTTAATTAAATTAATTAATCAATTTATTTATTTTTGAGACGGAGTCTTGCTCTTGTTGCCCAGGCTGGAGTGCAGTGGCACAATCTCGGCTCACTGCAACCTCCACCTCCCAGGTTCAAGCTATTCTCCTGCCTCAGCCTCCTGGGTAGCTGGGATTACAGGTGCCCGCCATTACGCCCAGCTAATTTTTGTACTTTTAATAGAGACAGGGTTTCGTCATGTTGGCCAGGCTGGTCTCGAACTCCTGACCTCAGGTCATCCTCCTGCCTCAGCGTCTCAAAGTGCTGGGATTACAGGTGTGAGCCACCGCACCCAGCCTACGGCAAATATATTTACACTTCCATTTTCTCTTCTTTTTGAAGCTGGGCCTTTCTGTCAGTACCCTGAACAATAGAGTTTACCTAGTCTGGACTTTGCCTTTAAGAAGAACGGCAGCTTCCATTTTCAATGCTTAGAATCTGCCTACCATGTAAGAAGTGCAAGCACCCTGAGAGAAGCATGCTACTGGAAGCCCAAGTCACATGAAGAGGCATTAAAAGATGATAACTGGGGCCAGGTACGGTGGCTCACATCTGTAATTCCAGCACTTTGGGAGGCTGAGGCAGGCGGATCACTTGAGGTCGGGAGTTCAAGACCAGCCTGACCAACATGGTGAAACCCCATCTCTACTAAAAAATACAAAATTAGCTGGGGGTGGTGTGCATGCCTGTAATCCCAGCTACTTGGGAGGCTGAGGCAGGAGAATCACTTGAGCCTAGGAGGGAGAAGTTGCAGTGAGCCAAGATCACACCACTGCACTCCAGTCTGGGCGACAGAGTGAGACTCCGCCTCAAAACAAACAAACCCCAAAAAGAAGATAATTATTTGGGGGCTCAGTTGGGAGAGAGACCAAGGATTGTGAAGACATTGTGAGTAAAGAGGCCACTGTGGAAATGGATTCTCTGGTCCAGCCACTCCAGCTGATAGCATGTGGATCCAAGATGAACCACCCAGACAAGCCCATCCCAAATTCCTGACCTAAAAATTATGAGCCAAGCAAAAATGGTGATTTTTTTTTTTTTTTAACACGGAGTCTCACTCTGTTGCCCAGGCTGGAATGCAGTGGTGCAATCTGGGCTCAATGCAACCTCTGCCTCCTGGGTTCATGTGATTCTCCTGCCTCAGCCTCCTGAGTAGCTGGGATTGCAGGTGCCCAACACCACACCCAATTAATTTTTATATTTTTAGTAGGGATGGAGTTTCACCATGTTGAGCAGACTGATCTTGAACTCTTTACCTCAGGTGATCCTTGGCTTCCCACAGTGCTGGGATTACAGGTGTGAGTCACTGCACCCAGCCACAAATGGTGATTTTAAAGCACTAAGCTTTACAGTAGTTTGTTGCATATGCAGCAAAGGCTAACCAGAACATCAAACAAGGGAGGAATTCTTAAAGCTAAGCAGACAAGAAGTTATAAGCAATCAAAACAATGTCACATGATAGTATACAATGGAGCAGAACTGCCAAAAAAGCATGAAAACAAGTGAAGAAGATCTAGAACATTTATTATTACTATTATTATTTTTTGAGACAGAGTCTTGCTTTGTCGCCCAGGCTGGAGTGCAGTGGTGCAATCTTGGCTCACGGGAACCTTCGCCTCCTGGGTTCAAGCAATTCTCCTGCCTCAGCCTCAGCCTCCCAAGTAGCTGGGACTACAGGCACATGCCACCATGCCCAGCTAATTTTTTCGTATTTTTAGTAGAGATGGGGTTTCACCGTGTTAGCTGATGGTCTCAATCTCCTAACCTTATGATCCGCCGGCCTCGGCCTCCCAAAGTGTTGGGATTACAGGCATGAGCCACCATGTCCAGCCAGATCATTTATTTTTAAATGTAGGTCATTAATGCAACAGATTTGTTAAAGGGGAAAAAAGGATGGAAGAGTTTTAGGGGAAAACAATATACACACATAGGGAAAAAAACAAGACACTGGTACCACATTATGATTCATCTGCCATTCTTAACACAGGTTTTAAAATAAACAGGCCAGGCGCAGTGGCTCATGCCTGTAATCCCAGCACTTTGGGAGGCCGAGGCAGGCAGATCACCTGAGGTCAGAAGTTTGAGACCAGCCTGGTCAGCATGGTGAAACCCTGTCTCTACTAAAAATAAAAAAATTAGCTGGGCGTGGAGGCACGTGCCTGTAGTCCCAGCTACTTGGGAGGCTGAGGCAGAAGAAACCTTTGAACCCGGGAGGCAGAGGTTGCAGTGAGCTGAGATCACGCCATTGCACTCCAGCCTGGGCAGCAGACCAAGACTCTGTCTCAAAATAAATAAATAAATAATAATAAAATAAAATAAACTTAAAATATGGTGAGGGCTGTTAACGATAGAATATGTTATTACAGGAAACAAAAGACTGATGCTGTGGTTTGAATGTATTCCCCAAAGTTCACGTGCTGGAAACTTAATTCCCAATAAAACAGTGTTGAGAGGTGGGGCCTTTAAAAAGTGATGAGGTCATGAGGGCTCTGCCTCATGAATAATGCTGGTTCCAAGGGAGTGGGCAAGTTATTGCAGGAGTGGACTCTTGATCAAAGGATATGTTTAGCCACTCTCTCTATTTTTTAAATAATAGAGACAAGGTCTCACTAGGTTGCCCAGGCTGGTCTTAAACTCCCAAGCTCAAGCGATCCTCCTGTCTCGACCTCGTAAAGTGCTAGGATTACAGGCATAAGCCACCATGCCCAGCTTGGCCACTTTCTTTCTTTTTTTTAATGTCTAATCATTTATTAACTATGTTTCTGTATGATGTTATTAATACACTGCATACATGACAAGCCATACGTCAAAACCAGACAGTACAATTAAATAAAGTAACAGATAATAATTTTAGCATTTTCTTGTCTCACCACCAACAGATATTAAGCCCATCCTTACTAATTTATGCTCCTCACTTTAAAAAGGATGATCATACACCAGAAAAAACTAGATCAATGTATTTCTTCAAAGAGGCTTTTTTGAGAGAAACACGGCCCTCATTTCCTACTCCCCAGGATCCCTTCCTCTCTGCTTCTCTCTTCTCCAGGTTTCCTCCAATGAAACCAATCTTTTGCTATACAAAATGCTTTTTGGTAGGCTGAGGAAAACAGTCAGTTGTTCAGCTCAGGCAGTTGAGATAAACGTCGAAAGATAGGGTAAAATTAATTAAACTTTATTTGTCCACCCTTATTCATGGGACCATGGTTTCTTCCTGTCCAGGCCACTTTCCTTTTGCTCTCTCATGCATGCTCTTGTGCTCTTCCACCCTTTCACCTTGGGATGATGCAGCAAGAGGGCCGTTGACAGATGCAGGCCACTCAATCTGACCTTCCCAGCTTCCTGAACTAGAAGAACTGAATCTCTTTTCTTTTTAACACTAATTACCCAGTTTCAGGTATTCTGTTATAGCAACACAAAACAGACTAAGACAAGCATCTTCTTGAAATATGTGAGAAAAGATCTGTATCTTCTTATGAAAGGGAAGATGTGATTCTGTTCAACTGAGGGACTTTCTTCTAGGATGACTCTGTGATTTTATGACCTAATGACTGTTCCCACTACTATTACCAAACTGCTTATGAACATGATAATAATTACTAAATAGCTACCTGCTGTTTACTACCACTGTGGTAGATACATTACCAACATCACTTAACCTTTGCGGCAATCCTGCCAATTAAGTATTATCATCCTCATTTTAAAAGTGCCAAAATGATGGTCAGCAAGATGAAGTAATATAGTCCCAAGGTTACTATGGTATAATACAGAATATAATTGGTCTTTGCCCACCATTCCTGGCATAGAACTTCAAAAATCCTTGCAATTTCCTGAGTGCCAGGAATATCTTTGTTGAGCTAACATGGTGATGCATAGTGGCCCCACAGATAGCTTCAGGCAGGGGACTGATCACCAGAAAGATCAAGCATGTGATTAGAGTTGTAACTCTGAGCCACCTTCTGCCCTTCTGTAGGCTTGAGCCCTTTTCTGAATCTCTCAAAGAATGCTTAACCTTGAAAACAATTTTCAGTAATCATTAAGGGCAGATATGAGGGCATGGCTCCAGCATAAAACCTTAAAAATCTATCTTTAACTTCTAGTAGAGTGAAGAGTATGGTTTTTGTTTCCTATCAGCTAGCGAGAAACCATAAAACACAAATTCTGAAAATACTTTTGTGGTCAAAAGTGTATGCTGGTCGGGTGTGGCTCATGTCTCTAATCCCAGCACTTTGGGAGGCCGAGGTGGGTGGATCACCTGAGGTTCAGGAGTTCAAGACCAGCCTGGCCAACATGGCAAAACCCCATCTCTACTAAAAATACAAAAAATAGCTGGGCATGGTGGCAGCACTGGTAATCCCAGCTACTCAGGAGGCTGAGGCAGAAGAATCACTTGAATCCAGGAGGCAGAGGTTGCAGTGGGCCAAGGTCATGCCACCGCATGCCAGCCTGGGTGACAAAGTGAGATTCCGTCTCAAAAAAAAAAAAAAGAAAAGAGTGTATGCTGCAACTGTTCTCAGCCAAAAAGAGCTTTCTAAGCATCAACACAGAAAAGCAATCTCATGGGATGCAAGCAGTAATACTATGCTTTTTACTACAGCTTATGCAAAAGCTTTCTAAGTCTATTTCAACTACGAAGTTTCCTTTCACAGAACCAAAAAGGGATTGTTCAAATTTAATCTTCCTTTCCTAGGATGTGTGTGAATTATATTGTTTATAAATGCTACAAGTTTTTACTTTTAATTATCTGAATCTCTTCTATGGAAATGCTGTAAGTTTTTAGATTCATCTGTGTTACAAAATTTTTATTTCTTACCTGGCCTGTTAGTGGCTGCCATAATAAAAACCTGCTGGCGTGCTTCCAGACCATCCATCTCTGTAAGGAGCTGATTCACCACTCGGACACTTGCCCCTGTCTAAAAAGACATAAATCTAGTTCCATCAGCTCTCAATACAAAGGAAAAAAAAAAAAATTTTCTTCCCCATGAAAATAATACATTTCCCCATGCAAAAGAGATAACAATGATCATTTTCCAAGGAGCCACTATACGCACACACTGTGCAAAATGTGTTCTCATCAGTGGACCTCCCCAGCAATCCTATTATTATCCACAGTCTAAATGAGGAAAGTGAGGCTTAGAGGAATTATTTGTCCAAGTTCTCATCACTAGATAAAGGAAGAGATGAGACTCAATCTCAGGCTGAATGGATCCCAAGGTCTGATGTTTCTGAGTTACTCAAACATCTAACCATCACAATACACTTCCCTTGGGGCAAATCTACAGCTAGCTTTTGTTTCTTTGGTAGAGATGGGTCTTGCTATGCTGTCCAGGCTAGTCTCGAACTCCTGGCCTCAAGCAATCCTCTTGCCTCAGCCTCCCAAAGTGCTGGGATTATAGGTGTGTGAGCCGCACCCCACCCAGACTAAGCTTTTTTTTTTTTTTTTTTTTTTTTTGAGATGAAGTTTCGCTCTTGTTGCCCAGACTGGAGTGCAATGGTGTGATCTCGGCTCACTGCAACCTCCGTTTCCCAGGTTCAAGCAATTATCCTGCCTCAGCCTCCCAAGTAGCTGGGATTATAGACATGTGCCACGGTGCCAGGATAATTTTGTAATTTCAGTAGAGATGGGGTTTCACCATGTTGGTCAGGCTGGTCTTGAAACTCTTGACCTCAGGTGATCAGCCCACCTCAGCCTCCCAAAGCGCTGGGATTATAGGAGTGAGCCACCCAGCCCTAGACTAAGCTTTTGAACCCCAAATTTCCCAGTATATCAGGTATTCTAGATCTTATTTTATTCTTAAATTTAACAGTGGGAGGTTGTATACCAGCTTTGGTGAGACTAATTTTTTTTTTGAGGTGGGGTTTTACTCTGTAGCCCAGGCTAGAGTGTAGTGGTGTGATCTCAGCTCACTGCGGCCTTCCCTTCCTGGGCTCAAGTAATCTTCCCACCTCAGCCTCCCAAGTAGCTGGTACTACTGGTGTGTGCCACCACGCCTAGCTAATTTTTGTATTTTTTTCTAGAGATCCTCTTGCTATATTGCCCAGGCTAGTCTCGAACTCCTGAGCTCAACCGATCCTTCCATCTCGGCCTCCCAAAGTGCTGGGATTACAGGCTTGTGCCACTGCACCTGGATGACACTAATGTTAATAAATTCTGATAACCCACCAACATCAGACCAGCCAGGTGTTCCAGATCTTTTTAGTGCAACACATACAGGAGTATCTGGGACACTGATGAGGTATTTTCTCTTTTCCTTGAAGCAAATAATACAAAGTACAGTTACCTCAGCAATATCTAGGTGAAAGGAAACATCCAGGGAGTTGGTATACATTTAGGGAGAGGGATAAATCACTTAGATACAGAAACAACAAAAAAGTTTTAAATGAAGGAAATGAGAAAAGTGGTGCTGTGTTTTTGGTCATTAATTGCTTTTCTTCACCATAAATTTTACGTACAGAGGTGGTAATGGGCTTACCTCATTTCTTTCTTTCTTTTTTTTTTTTTTGAGACGGGGGTCTTGCTCTGTCGCCCAGGCTGGAAGTGCAGTGGTGGGCTCTCAGCTCACTGCAACCTGTACCTTCCGGGCTCAAGCAATCCTCCTACCTCAGCCTCCCGAGTGGCTGGGACTACAGGTATGCACCACCACACCTGGCTAATTTTTCTTTTCTGTGTAGAGTCAGGATTTCACCATGTTGCCCATGCTGGTCTTGAACTCCCAGACTCAAGCAATCTGCCTGCCTTGGCCACCCAAACTGCTGGGATTACAGGTATAAGCTACCATGCCCAGCTTACCCCACTGATTTCTCTAGAAAAAAAAATTTGGTGCTCCTTATTATCACTCCTGGGGAACATAACACTAACAGAATCATAATCCATACTCAAAAATATAAGGAAGTAAAGGGTAAAAAATACTGTTCTACATAAGCAAGACGAGAGTCAATACAAGAATGACTGATAGATTTTTCTGTATTAAAGCCATAATATTCTGGCCGGGCATGGTGACTCACACCTGTAATCCTAGCACTTTGGGAGGCCGAGGCGAGTGGATCACCTGAGGTCAGGAGTTTGAGATTAGCCTGGCCAACATGGTAAAACTCATCTCTACTAAAAATGCAAAATTAGCCAGGTGTGGTAGCACACATCTGTAGTCCCAGTTACCTGGGAGACGGAGACAGGAGAATCACTTGACCCTGGGAGGCGGAGGCTGCAGTGAGCTGAGATTACGCCACTGCACTCCAGCCTGGGTGACAGAGCAAGACTGTCTCAAAAACAAACAAACAAACCACAAGAAAAGAAACCCATATATATCAGAGTATAGAAATGTATGGCAGTAGGCTGGGTGTGGTGGCTCATGCCTCTAATACCAATACGTTGGGAGGCCGAGGCTGGTGGATCACTTGAGACCAGGTGTTCGAGACCAGCCCAGCCATCATGGTGAAACCCCACCTCTACTGAAAATACAAATATTAGTCGGGCATGGTAGCAGGCGCCTGTAATCCCAGTTACTCGGGAGGTTGAGTCAGGAAAATTGCTTGAACCCGGGAGGCAGAGGTTGCAGTGAGCTGAGATAGCGCCATTGCACTCCAGCCTCCAGCCTGGGTGATAGAGCACGACTCTTTCTCACAAAAAAAAAAAAAAAGGAAAGGAAAGGAAAGGAAAGGGAAAGGGAAAGGGAAAGGAAAGGAAAGCACCTGTAATCCCAGTTACTCGGGAGGTTGAGTCAGGAAAATCACTTGAACCTGGGAGGCAGAGGTTGTAGTGAGCTGAGATAGCACCATTGCACTCCAGCCTCCAGCCTGGGTGATAGAGCAAGACTCTTTCTCAAAAAAAAAAAAAAAAAAAGGAAAGGAAAGGAAAAGGAAAGGAAAAGAAAGAAATACATGGCAGTAGACATCCAAGAAACAAATAACACCGCTCTGCCTATGGAGCAGCCATTCTTCATTCTTTAAAAAAAAAGAGAGATAACCAGAAGTCAGACATGTACTTCATACAGCTACAGACTTCTTTGAGGGCAACAGTTGACAATGAACCTCTCCAAATTTAGATTTACCAGCTGACAGTAGAGAGCTGCAAACCAATGAAGGGGCTGTGGACAAATGAAGGGTTTATTCATGGCAGAAGAGATGGGAATAAAAAGGAAAAGAATAAAATCCAGAGCATGCCGTGCCCTAACCAGCTGGAGATATCAAAGTACTGTGTTTTGCTCCATAGCCCACAGTAGACTTTGGAATATGACTGCGGAACCTGGGAAGGATCTCTGCCTCAGTCATTGACATCACTATCAAAGATAAGCCTGTAATAAGAATTTTCTATGACGGTATCAATGACTACTGGATGAAGAAACAAAACCGCTAAAATGTGAGTCACATTTATTTATTTATTTGTATCAGTCAGCTTTTTTTGTGACTTTTGAATGTTTTTGGAGATTTTTAGCAAAATGAAGCATATAATGTTTTATGACCCAAGACACACACACACACGCACACACACACACACACACACACTTATTGAAAATAAATCACAAAAGATTTCCTAGGTTTCAGAAATGATGGTAAAACCCCGTCTCTACTAAAAACTACAAAAATTAGCCAAGTGCAGTGGCGGGCGCTTGTAATCCCAGCTACTCGGGAGGCTGAGGCAGGAGAATCGCTCGAACCTGGGTGGCAGAGGTTGCAGTGAGCCGAGATCGCACCATTGCACTCCAGCCTGGGTGACAGAGTGAATCGCCATTTCAACAACAACAACAACAACAACAACAACAACAACAAAAGAAATGTAACCATTCCCTCAGTCATCTTACAAGAAATGTACCTGTGGCCAGGCGTGGTGGCTCAACCCTGTAATCCCAGTACTTTGAGAGGCCGAGGCGGATGGATCACCTGAGGTCAGGAGTTCAAGACCAGTCTGACCAACATGGGGAAACCCTGTCTCTACTAAAAATACAAAAATGAGCCAGGTATGGTGGCGGGTGCCTGTAATCTCAGCTACTCAGGAGGCTGAGGGAGGAGAATCGCTTGAACCCAGGAGGTGGAAGTTGCAGTGAACCAAGATCGCACCATTGCACTCCAGCCTGGGAGACAAGAGCGAAACTCCGTCTCAAAAAATAAATAAATAAATAAATAAATAAATAAATAAATAAAGTAGCTGCTGTCTGCTTCAAAAAGGTTATATATTTATGGTTTATGTTATGCTTCACTAAGCTTCAAATTGTTATATAATAGCACTCCTAATAACAACTGTTTCTGGTACTCTGTACTGAAATCTCTAAGGACTGTGACTCAGTGTGGCTGAATCAAGTGGTATTCAATGCAGATCAATTTTATATCTTCTCCAGATATAAATGGGTGTTGGGTCTTTTTTTATCTTCTTCATTTTAACATCTTATTTAAGAGAAAAGGTTTTGGGTCTTAAAGTTAATAACCTGACCCTATTTTGAGTGCATGATATCTTAAATTGTTTTTTTTCCTGTCTCAAGAACCCTTTTAGCTCAAGAATGTTGTAGGATAACAAGATTATAAGGCAAGCTATTTAAAACTAATATCATTTCCATACTCACCTACTCATTTGTGTGAATTAGGATGACCTACAGATTGTGCAACCAAAATAATAAACAGGAAAAAAAATGGATGCAGAGGCAGATACAGAATACAACTGCTATCTCTAAGATTTGATTTCAAATTACTAGATGTCTTCACTAAGAGTCTCAATGCTCCTAAGGGATGACTTCATAAGAAATACCTGGCTTAGAACATAGAAAAGGTTTATTGTGCTAAAAGAATCTGTAAACCACTGGACCATGGTAATTACCTCTCGGTCTGATCTTCGAGGACATAAAGCATCCACTTCATCAAAGAATATCACACAGGGTGCTGAGTTCTTGGCTCGTTGAAAAACTTGTCGCACAGCACGTTCACTCTCACCAACGTACTAAACATACACAGAAAGGAAATAAAATACCAACGGTTCAACTTTGTGGTTTGGGTCAAATGACAGTAAAACAGTTTTATGTGACATAAAACTAGTTTATGTGTCAAAGTCCAGAAAGTATCAGGATGAACCATATACAATTGCTGATATTTAACCATTTTTGACCTGTAATAGTCAACTGTATATAGTTCAACTTAATAAAAGTAGCAACTATTTAAGCCTACTATAAATTTCCTTATTTATAAAATGAAGACTTAAGTGAAACGTAAGGTCTTCTCTAGCTCAAAAAAAATCACCAAAATTCAATTGTATTTTAGAACTAATCTTGTAAGCCTTGTGCATATAAAATATCCAGCAGTAATTTTCATTAATTCAACAGTATTTTACGTGCACATAAGTCAAATTACTATTTTATTGTTATTTCTATAAAAGTCATCTTACTAAATAAAGGAATAACTATTTTGTCATACAGCATCAGAGGAGGCAAAGTGAGCCAACTAGGCATTTAACAGGTTTCATAATGGCTTACTCTATGTTGAAATCTAAATCAAAATATAAAACATTAAGATAAGGCAAGAAATATAGCAATTCACAAGCAACTATAACATTAGGACTAAGCAATATGAAAAGCCACATGTAAGGATGATTTCGCTTTTAGCTTAGGCATAAAAAATTTTTCTTGTAAAATGTCAAACCAGATGACTAAGAAAGAGTTTTTTCTTAATGAAACTGCTAAATAAGATGGAATCCAAAAAACATCTTTACAGTGCCAATCATTATTATTTTTAAGATAGGGGTCTCTCTGTCACCCAGACCGGAGTGCAGTGGAGCGATCTCGGCCACTGCAACCTCCGCCCCGCAGGCTCAAGCAATTATCCTGCCTCAGCCTCCCGAGGAGCTGGGATTACAGGCATGCTGCCACTACCACCTGGCTAATTTTTGTCTTTTTAGTAGAGACGGGGTTTCACCATGTTGGCCAGGCTGGTCTCAAACTCCCAACCTCAAATGATCCATCCGCCTCAGCCTCCCAAAATACTGGGATTACAGGCATGAGCCACTACCCCCGGCCTACAGTGCCAACTATTTCATATCACCTCTGCTATAATGACTCTATGGCCAGAATAATCAAGGCAAAGAATACACTGCAGATGACAGCGATTCAAGTGCTATTTTTTCCTTTGACGAGAAATTTCTTTCCCTCATATCCTTTTGGTATTTTTCTTTAAACTTTTGCTCACTCTGCTTCCCTTACTTGAACTGCTTTCTAACCTACCTCCAAACATTTCTTCTTACATTCTAAAAGATCCTCATTAATCATTCTTCCCATAATAGCTCATTTGATTAAGCTGAACTATATGCAGTTGGCTATAACAGGTCAAAAATGGTTAAATATCAGCAAATGTATATGGCTCATCCTGATACTTTCTAGAATTTGATACACAAAACTGTTTTACTGTCATTTGACCCAAACCAAACCCAAAGTATTTCTTTGCTCTTAAAGTACTTTGTATTATTACAACATTTGAGCTCTTCTACCTTCACTATATTATATTATATTATATTATACAAAGCCCTTAGAAAGCAGGAGTCCTATTCAGATACTCAGATTTTATCCTTATTATAACATTTGAGCTCTTCTACCCTCACTATATTATATTACATAGCTCTTGGAAAGCAGGAGTCCCATTCAAATTTTTCTGTCCTAACATCCTGCACAGTATACAAATATAGTGCACAGTGTAGAAATACAGCACACAGTGTGCAAATACAATAGTGTACAAATATAGTAGACTTTCCTGGAAAATCTAATTTAGCAAAAACTACACTTGTAATGCTGAAGCAAAATATTCAGTACTGTTGTAAAAGAAGGCATCTCAGGGGGCTGGGAGACATAAAGTTTCAGACAGGAATAGAAGAGAACAATCAATACCGTTGGCAAAGTGACTTTGGAAATGGCAAACCAAGGTAGTAGCTAGGTAAAAGGAAATTTAATTTAGGGAAAAGTAAACCTAAAGTTTCAACAAGGACATATTAAAACCTATTTAATCTTAACAAGGCAACAGTGATTAAAAATAAGTAAATGAAAGAAAAGCCCATCTTATCCTTTATTTGAAACATGTAACATTTCAAGTAAAGATCCTACATTTATTATCTCAAAATCTTTATTGTCCATCAAATTTTCGACCATTTTAGTCTGGCTTTTGCAAACATCATTATTAAACATATTTTCCCTAAAGCCACCAATGACCTTTTAATAACTAAATCCCAAGTCCCACTCTCAATATCTTTTACACTGTTTGGTCATACTGACAAGGCTGAAAAACTCATCTTCCCTTGATTTTCAGGCTTAGCTGGTCTGGGGTGTCCTGCATCTTAGGACCAAGTACTTTCAGTCTCCTTTGCCAGATCTTGCTTCTTTATCCCTTAATTGTTCGAATCTTTCAGGGTTCAGTCAGAGGCCCTTAATGTAATTGTTCTTTTACTTAATAAACTTGTCCTACCAGAATGAACCCATTCCCATGGTTTTAGGTACCACTCGGATGATATTGACTTTCAAATCTCTTCAGAGCTTCAGATTCACATTTCCTACCGCCTGCTAGACATCTCCAGATGGCTGTTTAATCTAAAATGTCCTAGAGTGAACTCATTTTCCAATCCCAAGATGCCCATCTTCCTCACTAGATCATCTAATCTTTCTTTTTGAGACAGAGTCTCACTCTGTTGCCCAGGCTGGAGTGCAGTGGCGTGATCTCCACTCACCGTAACCTCCACCTCCTGAGTTCAAACGATTCTCCTGCCTCAGTCTCCTGAGTAGATGAGATTACAGACACCCACCACTCTGCCTGGCTAATTTTTTTGTATTTTTACAATGGGGTTTCACCACATTGGCCACACTGGTCTTGAATTTCTGACCTCAAGTGATCCACCCACCTTGGCCTCCCAAAGTGCAGGGATTACAGGCGTGAGCCACTGTGCCCAGCCCAGATCATCTACTCTTTGAGAGACATTCTGCACTCTTCCATAGACCTCTTCCCCCTACCCACCCATAAAAAACAAATCAGACCACAATGAGGCAAAATGTCATGTTCACCAGACTGGTAAAAATGAAAATATCTGACACCAATACTGCTGTTGAGAATGTGGACAATCTGATACAATCACTTTATTAAAACAGTTAGCAATATCCAATTTTTTTTTTTTTTTTTTGAGACAGGACATTGCAGTGTTGCCTAGGCTGGAGAGCAGTGGCGCGATCATAGCTCACTGCAGCCTCGACCTCTTAGGCTCAAGCAATCCTCCTACTTCAGGCTCCCAAGGAGATGGAACTACAGGTGTGTATCTGGCTAATTTTATGGATTTTTTTTGTAGAGATAGGGTCTCACTATGTTGCCCATGCTTGTCTCAAACTGGCCTCAAGCAATCCTCCTCCCTTGATCTCTCAAAGTGCTGGGATTACAGGTGTGAGGCACCGTGCCCAGCCAATACCTAATATTTTTGAAAGTGCACATACTCTAAGATTCAGCAATTCTCCTTCTGGGTATATACGCTAAGCGGAAAAAATCTCACAAATATATGCAAAGATATACATATATAATATTCAACCTAAAAATTCATCAGGAAAAAAACCCTGATTTTTAAAGTATGGTTATAGTCATTCAATGAAATGCCACACAAAAAGTTAATGAACTAAAAATACATCAACAGAGATAAGTATTATAAGTAAATATTGAACAAAAATAACAACCAAGAATAGGTGTAGTCACTCACGCCTGTAATCGTAGCATTTTGGGAGGCTGAGATAGGAGGATCACCTGAGGCCAGGAGTTTGAGACCAGCCCAGGCAACATAGCAAAACCTCTGCTTTCAGAGACCCTGCCTCTCTCTCAAAAAACAAAACAAAACAAAACCAAAAAACCCAACCAAATCAAGTTGCAAACGAATACACACTATTTTTTTTTTTTTTTTTTTTTTTTTTTTTTTTTTGAGACGGAGTCTTGCTCTGTCGCCCAGGCTGGAGTGCAGTGGCCGGATCTCAGCTCACTGCAAGCTCCGCCTCCCGGGTTTACGCCATTCTCCTGCCTCAGCCTCCCGAGTAGCTGGGACTACAGGCGCCCGCCACCTCGCCCGGCTAGTTTTTTGTATTTTAGTAGAGACGGGGTTTCACCGTGTTCGCCAGGATGGTCTCGATCTCCTGACCTCGTAATCCGCCCGTCTCGGCCTCCCAAAGTGCTGGGATTACAGGCTTGAGCCACCGCGCCCGGCCACACACTATTTAAAGGGCTTTTTTGTTTGTTTTGCTTTATACCATGGAGAGTGTATAAGGAGAGTTCCAAACGTATAACTAAAGTAGATATAACAGTTATAAACTTCAAATGTACCCACCACTGACCTTCAATTATTATCAACTCAGTGTATGACCAATCTTGCTTCATCTATACTCCTGTCCACTTTCCTTGTTTTATTGAAGAAAATCCTAGATGTCTTATTTTATTTATAAATATTTCAGCATCTCCAAAATATGATTTTAGCATGTCATTATTACACTTAAAAATTAGTATTTCCTTAATATCAAACATTCAGTAAGCACTAACATTTCCAATTATCTCATAAACCTCATACTTAAAAAAAAAAATTACATTAAAAAATTTTTTTGGTAGAGATAGGGTTTTGGTACGTTAGTCTGTCTTAAATGCCTGGCCTCAAGTGATCCTCTTGCCTCAATCTCCCAAAGTGCTGGGGATTACAGGTGTCGGCCACTGTGCCTGGCCTCATACTTCTGAAACATATAAAATAATACTATATATTGTTTAGGGATAAATACATACATAGTAAATATAGAAAGAAGTGCATGCAACTAATAAGCACCAAATTCAGCCTTGTGGGAAGTTCCATGGGAGACAGAACAGGGAACAACACGAGGAAGGGTTTGCAAGAAGCTTTAAGTGCACTTTTTTTTTTTTTGCTGGGTGATAGATACATAGGGGTACATTATATTACTCTTTGGAATTCCTTATATGTGGAAACTTTTATAATAAAATTTTTACTAAATACCATCTTTAAAAATATGTTACAATCTTGCTTTAAAGCCTCTATTAGCTCTCTGATATTCTGAAGTTAACATCCAAATTCTAGCTCGGTATAAAGGCCCTTCAGCGTCTGGCTATAACGTTCTTTTCCAATCCCAGTTCCCACCAACACCCTCTGCTTCAAGGTTCACATCTAATACCACCTCTGCTGGAAAATCAAAATGAAGCACAAGAAAAGTTACGAGGTATGTAAAAAGTCCATAGGAAATACTTAAGTATAACCCCCTTATTTTAGGGAGAAAGTAATACACAATAGGAAAGATTTAAAAGTTGGGGTAGAGATAAATTTTAAAAACCTTTTAAAACAAATGTTACCCTCATTTCTTCTTTGTTGGAATATATCATAGAATGGCATTTTTACTTTTCATAGAGAAGGACAAAAAATAAGAAATTCAAAGTGTCTTAAATTTGGATAATAAATTGCTTAAATGCAGAAGGAAGATACAGCACTTGAGTGACTTCTATCTCCAGAAGTATTTTTATTTATTAATACGGAACTCATCTGAGCCACATGACAACAGGACAAAAAGTAGATCAGGAGTCAGACAACTCAGACTGAAATCTTTGCTCTACTGCTTCTAGCTGTGGGAAAATTCAGGCTCAGAGGTTAACAGACTTAATTGAGAAAGCATTTATACACCCAAAGTAGCAAAGGAGAGCAAAGCTCAACCTCCTCACTCCTACGGCACTGATTTTAAATACCAAAATACCACAATTGCTGAAAGATCTGAGAACATTTTACCCCGTAGCTTGCATGACCATTACTTTTTCTAATCTAAAATAATGACTCATGCTCAATAACTTACCATGTTTAGTAATTCAGGGCCCTTGACAGATATAAAATTTAGTCCAGACTCATTTGCAACAGCCTAGCAAGAGGAAACAAAAAGACACAAGTAAGGCCAATACACAGTAATAATGACAACAATAATAATGATGATGTGTGACAAAGGACTTCTTGTGTTTTTTTTCTTTTCTTTTTTTTTTTTTGAGACGGAGTCTCGCTCGGTCGCCTAGCCTGGAGGGCAGTGGTGCAATCTCGGCTCACTGTAAGCTCTGCCTCCCAGGTTCATGCCATTCTCCTGCCTCAGCCTTCTGAGTAGCTGGGACTACAGGTGCCCGCACCACGCCCGGCTAATTTTTTGTATTTTTAGTAGAGATGGGGTTTCACCACGTTAGCCAGGATGGTCTCAATCTCCTGACCTCGTGATCCGCACACCTCGGCCTCCCAAAATGGTAGGATTACAGGCGTGAGTGGCGCCCAGCCCTTTTTGTGGTCTGAAGTCTGTGTCTCCCTTCCTATATTAATAGTGACTTGTTTCTTATTAAAAGGAAAAAAGGGCTGGATGCGGTGGCTCACGCCTGTAATCCTAGCACTTTGGGAGGCTGAGGTGGGTGGATCACCTGAGGTCCGGAGTTCGAGACCAGCCTGACCAGTATGGTGAAACCCCATCTCTACTAAAAATACGAAAATTAGCCGGGCATGGTGGCATGTGCCTATAGTCTCAGCTACTCGAGAGGCTGAGACAGGAGAACTGCTCGTACCCGGGAGGCAGAGGTTGCAGTGAGCCAAGATTGTGCCATAGCACTCTAGCCTGGGTAACAGAGCAAGACTCTGTCTCAAAAAAAAAAAAAAAAAAGAAAAGAAAAACAATAAAAGACAAATGAGAAAAGGGGAATACATAAAGGTAAAATCAAAGGATAACCTACAACTTTCTTTTTTTTTTTAATTTCACTTTGAATTTTTTTTGTTGTTTTTTTGAGACAGAATCTTACTGTCACCCAGGCTGGAGTGTGGTGATGAGATCACAGCTCACTGCAGTCTTGACTTCCCAGGTTCAGGCAATCCTCTCACCTCAGCCTTCTGAGGAGCTGGGACTACAGGAGTCTGCCACCACACTCAGTTAATTTTTGTATTTTTTTGGTAGAGGCAGGGTTTTGCCACAATGCCCAGGCTGAAATCTAGGACTTTCTAAGAATTACTAAGGCTACAAATCAAATGGAAATGACACAAAATATTTATGTGAACATTTGTTTACATAAACATGCTTATGTAAATACAAATACATTTACAGCCCTAATGTGGGATTCCAGTGAAAATGCTAGTCTCTGTACTCAAGAAATACCTCATGGGGTGAAAGTATTCATTCATTTACAAATGAAAATTTAATAACATCAGTTATCAGTCTTTACCAAGGGTCAATGTTGAGAAACACATAGTTGTATGTGTAGAGTCTAAGAATTACAATCTGAATGCAGAGGTGAAATCTGAATAAAATCAATCAGAACTTCAAAATGATCATGGAAGAGAGTCCTTTCCTATTCTTAGAACCTGGTATCTGAGCTCCCGATCTATGTTCCACTTACTACTCCTCAGCATCACCACTTGGATCACACAAGCATTTCAAATCTATCACTTCCAAAACTGGACTCCCAATTCTTACTCTCTCAAACCTCTCCAACTCCAGCAATTGTATGCCCTGACTTTATGCTAGTTACATACTTAGTATGTGCAGGTGCCAATAAAAATTGTATTATTTTGTTATCCTGAGTAAATAAAACAATCAAGATCAGCCAAATACCTAATTTTATATGCATCTCTAGGTTTCTAGGTTCTGACCTATAAATTGTTCCATGAGTTTATCCTAGGCCACACTTTGCCTCTGCCATTCAAGGACATTTTCTATTTCTGGATTCTTGGGCACGTAGTCTTGCACCCTTCGGAGAACCTGATGAAAGTTGTGAACACTCTTCCCCAGAAACAATACATATACACACAATACATTGCCTCGGCTCATAGATTCAGTGAAGCTGTGAAGTCTATCCATGGAGTCCTAGGTAAGAGTCTCCGCTCCCAAAGGTCAGATATAAGAAATCTAAGGCCAGCACAGTGTCTCATGCCTGTAATCCCAGCACTTTGGGAGGCCGAGACGGGTGGATCACGAGGTTAGGAGATCGAGACCAGCCTGGCTAACGCGGTGAAACCCTGTCTCTACTAAAAATACAAAAAATTACCCGGGCATGGTGGTGGGCACCTGTAGTCCCAGCTACTCGGGAGGTTGAGGCAGGAGAATGGCGTGAACTCGGGAGGCGAAGCTTGCAGTGAGCCGAGGTTGTGCCACTGCACTCCAGCCTGGGCGATAGCGTAAGACTCTGTCACAGACACACACACAGACACACACGCACACACACACACACACAAAGAAATCTGACTAAACAGAGTGGTCCTCAATTGTTGGCAGTTCAGTAGGGGGGAGAAGAAGAGGAGAAATGTGGATCTATGGTGTTTTAGTACCATATATGCTTTTCAAGTTATCCAAGCTACCTCCTCTCTGCTGTGAACAGGACTACTCAAAGGCAGATGTAACTAATTAAATAATAAACACTATAAGACACACACGAAAGGGAATGCATTGACCTGGAGAATTCACACACCAGCATGCAGAACCTTCTTTCTGGCTATGTTTTTCCAAAACTATTGTGAAAAAAATGTAGATCAATGACTGTGTCGTTCTCTTCTAACTCCATACCCAGCTCCCTGAAAGCAATGCCTTGTAAGAATACTGAGCACATTAAACAAGGAAAATTAGTAGTATAAATAAACGTAAGTTTTACATACAGCACTATGGACATTTGATATTTACTGAGGAGTTATAATTCGGTTGCTGTGGTACTTATTAAAAATGTTATTATTTCAATTTCTTTCTTTTTTTTTTGAGAGGGAGTCTCGCTTTGTCGCCCAGGCTGGAGTGCAGTGGCCGGATCTCAGCTTATTGGAAGCGCCACCTCCCGGGTTTACGCCATTCTCCTGCCTCAGCCTCCTGAGTAGCTGGGACTACAGGCGCCCACCACCTCGCCCGGCTATTTTTTTTTTTTTTGTATTTTTTAGTAGAAACGGGGTTTTTGTATTTTTTAGTGGAGACGGGGTTTCACCGGGTTAGCCAGGATGGTCTCGATCTCCTGACCTCGTGATCCGCCCGTCTTGGCCTCCCAAAGTGCTGGGATTACAGGCTTGAGCCACCGCGCCCGGCCTATTATTTCAATTTCTTACAAGTAATTCAAAATATTTTTAAAAGTTGATAAGGGTTAGCTATAGATGTAATATTATACAGACACTGAAAATGATGGATAACATACTTTACACATAGGGAAGACAGTTCTAATAAGCATCAGTCCAAAGGAAAAAAAAAAGCACAAAAAGACAGAAATTTGCCCACATAAAAATAAAACCAAAAAAGCTCAAGGTGTCAAACATGATTACAGTCAAGATAAACTCATCAACATTTATAAATAACAAATCTTAATATATGAAGTGATTATAAATAAGAAAGAAAATCACATGTATGCCATTAGAAAAATAGGAAAGGATATGAATAGACAATTCACAAAGAAAAATAGCTAATAGACATATTTAAATTAAAAAAATATTAGTTTTTTTTTTTTTTTGAGACAGTCTCACTCTGTTGCCTAGGCTGGCATGCAGTGGCATGATCTTGGCTCACTGCAGCCTCTGCCTCCTTGCGTCAGGCAATTCTTGTGCCTCAGCCTCCCCAGTAGCTGGGATTACAGGCATGCAGCACTGCACCTGGCTAATTTTGTAATTTACTTTAGTAGAGACAGGGTTTTACCATGTTGCCCAGGCTGGTCTCGAAATCCTGGCCTCAAGTGATCCATCTGCCTCGGCCTCCCAAAGTGCTGGGGTTACAGGCATGAGCTACCACGCCTGGCCAAAAAAACACTAGTAATTTTTAAAATGCGACTTAAACTGCAAGATAGCATTTTTACCTATTAAATTGTCCACTATTAAAAGCAACGTTCATGGCTATCACTAGTTTAAGGTGTGGGAAAATTGATACTCATATCCTATTGATACAAAGGTAAAAACTGGTGAAAACCTTTAGGAAGGCACTTTAATAATACGGCTCAAAAGCTTTAAAAACATACATTCCTTTGACTGGAAAATTACTTAGATATGCATTCTAATATAATTATTAGTCAAGGTACAAACATATAAGTGCAAGACCATTTAAAGTAGTGTTGTTTCAATATGGGATCATTTCCATAAATTATAGAACATCTATCTTTATGGTAGAATATTATGCAGGCATTAAAAATATTGATGTGTATCAATATATACTGACATGTGACGATGCTCAGGAAATATAACTAAGTGAGAAAAATATGTTTAAAAAAGCTTATATCTGTGGCTGGGTTTAGTGGCTCATGCCTGTAATCCCAGCACTTTGGGAGGCTGAGGCGGGCAGGTCACGAGGTCAGGAGTTTGAGACCAGCCTGACCAACATGGTGAAACCCCATCTCTACTAAAAATACAAAAATTAGCCAGGCGTGGTGGCGTGTGCCTGTAATCCTAGCTACTCAGGAGGCTGAGGCAAGATCATTGATTGAACCTGGGAGACGGAGGTTGCAGTGAGCCAAGATCACGCCACTGCACTCCAGCCTGGGCAACAGAATGAGACTCTGTCTCAAAAAGAGGATAAAAAAAAAAAAGCTTATGTTTGTAAACATACATGTAAAAATGTAAAAGATATTATTTTGATATGTATGCACAGAAAAATATCTGAAGGATTGACAATGAAATGAAATAATAGTATACATAGCAGTGAATTACACACAATGGTTTTCCTTTTTGCTTATGTTTATTTTCTTTTTTTTTTTTTTTTTTTTTGAGACGGAGTCTTGCTCTGCTGCCCAGGCTGGAGTGCAGTGGCCGGGTCTCAGCTCACTGCAAGCTCCGCCTCCTGGGTTTACGCCATTCTCCTGCCTCAGCCTCCCAAGCAGCTGGGACTACAGGCGCCCGCCATGTCGCCCGGCTAGTTTTTTTTGTATTTTTTTTTTTTTTTTAGTAGAGACGGGGTTTCACCATGTTAGCCAGGATGGTCTCGATCTCCTGACCTCGTGATCCGCCCGTCTCGGCCTCCCAAAGTGCTGGGATTACAGGCTTGAGCCACCGCGCCCGGCCATTATGTTTATTTTCTATTATGAAAAAACAATTTTAGAAAATACAAGAAATATAAAGGAAAATATTTAAGTTACAAACAATAACAATACCAAAGCAGGAAACCAAGTCAAGTAAAAACTTAAACTATGGAATAATACTCACTAAAAAGCTAAAATATAATACACAGAAAATATATAATTGTACATTAAAATTGATAGGATTATGGTTGATATAAACATTTTTCAATCATGTGCCTTTGTAATTTAAAAAAGCAGGAAATTTTCATGAAGTTGTCAGTTTTGCTAAAATAAACTTCTGATAAAAATTATGCATAAGACTTACCTAACTGTAATATTTAAAGTTAAATTCATATCTGATAGTAAGAAATAAATTACATGCAATTGAACATATATACCTTTGCCAGCAGAGTCTTCCCACAGCCAGGAGGACCAGCAAGGAGGACCCCAGCTGGAGTCACCAATCCAAGAGCTTTGAACTGGTCTGGGTTGCGTACTGGTGCCTGGAAAGAATGATACCAATGGTGATCCATTACATGTCTATTTTATACTGCAGGTTCAAATTATCTCCAGATACGTATTTTATGTTTTTTTATTTTTTTATTTTTTGAGTGTGCCTCTATCACCCAGGCTAGAGTGCAGTGGCCTTACCTCGGCCCACTGCAATTTCTGCCTCCTGGGTTCAAGCGATCCTCCTACCTTAGCCTTGTGAGTAGCTGGGACTACAGGCACATGCCACCACGCCTGGCTAATTTTTGTATTTTTAGTAGAGTCGGGGTTTCACCATGTTGGCCAGGCTGGTCTCGAACTCCTGACCTCAGGTGATCCACCTGCCTCAGCCTTCCAAAGTGCTGGGATTACAGACAGGAGCCACTGTGCCCGGCCTCTCAGGCTTATTTTCAACATGACTGTGAGGCCTGAAGATATGAACAGTACCTGTTTACCTGTTCATGCCCTGTGGTGATAAAGAGAAAAGTCCCCGCGCCTGAGGAATGTATACTTGAACGTAACATCTAAGAACATTTTAGACATAACAATATAATATTTCGACAAATATTTTTTAGAAAACCATTTAAATATCTAGGTTATAAAATGTTTAGACAATGGTCTCCTCTAAGAAATCAGACACAGCAGTAACTTTTGCATAGTTAAAAGTCAGAGATACCTGTTGACTATAATTCCAGTGTATTTTCTCTTTCAGTAGTACATACCTCTAAATCGATCATATTTCAATTAATGAATCACAGAACGATGAGTAGAAAAGTAAAGTAAATAAAAATTAATCCAAAGTTTTACGTGCATTAAAATTGCCTTGACCCATAAGATCAGGTTCAGAAAGTCTTTGTCAAACAATTTGGTCTTGACTGAATGAAACCTGAAGGTTTTTGTGGTTGTTTAAACTCACTCCTATAGCAATGAAGCACAACCAAAAGGATCAGCACAAAATAGGTCTCAATGGAGTATTATTCAGCCACAAAAATGAAGGAAATCCTGTCATTTGCTGCAACATGGATGGAACTAGAGGTCATTATGTCAGTGAAATAAACCAGGCACAGAAAGGCAAATATTGCACATTCTCACTCATAGTAGGAGCTAATAAAGTGGATCTCATGGGAATGGAGAGCAAACTGATGGTTACCAGAGGCTGGAAAGGCAAGGCAGAGAGGAGTATGACGAAGAGAAGTTGGTTAACAGGTAAAAAAATATAGTTAGATAGGAGTAATAAGTTCTGGTATTTAATAACCCAGTAGGGAAATTACATTTCAAAATAGCTAGAAGAAAAAAGTATATTTCAAAACAGCTAGAAGAAAAAAAGTATAATGTTCCCAACACAAAGAAAACATAAACATTAGAGGTGATGAATATCCCAATTACTCTGACTTCATCATTACACATTTAATACATGTATCAAAATATCACATGTACCCCCAAAATATTTACAACTGTGATATATCAATTAAAAAAAAAAAATCAGATCTCAAACAAAAGAAAAACCATTGTTGGGGGCTTAGCACTTGAAAGAAGTGCTACATTCAAGTCAATTTAGACACAGTGATTAAGTCAGTTTAGCCACAGAACCTAGTACACATGCATGGAGCTTTATCTCTGATCCTTAATCCATGACATGCCAATAATATTTGGCAGCTGATATACATACCAATATTGCCATGGTGAGCTCCTCTCTAATGTCTTCCAGGGCACCAATATCTGCCCATGTCACATTAGGGACAGTGACAAAGCCTTCCCTTTTGGCAGAGGGTTGGACTGAGGATAGAGCAACAATGAAATCATTCAGTTCAATGCACAGGCCTTGCATCTGCTCCTCTGAGAGGGGATCTTGGTCTCTTAGCAACCCCAGCAGCCTCTGTAATTCATCCTTGAAGGGAACAATTGAGGGGAAGATAAAAAAACACCACAACAGCTATAGAAAAGTTACATTTTCTACTTGTAAAAATTATTACTGTAGTATTTCCGTAAGCTATCCTGAACTTCTATGTATTTTAATAATTTTCTCTCTGACATGAGACAAACTCATTTTATTCTAAAGGATCATATGCTCTGGTCAAGTAAAGATACACCAATTGTAATTAAATATATAAGAATGATTTCTATATACTAGGGCTAGGTATAGCAAATATAAGCAGTTGGCAAATATTCATTTCAGCAACCATGATATTTCCCATGTTTCATTTATAAATATTCAAGAAACAGCTGAATCCTGATGAAATTAAAAAAAGTTACGCTGGAGGTAGTATAATTCATTAATATGGTTCCTTAATGGCTTATCAACTAAGTAGAGGGAAGGCAATTTTCCTATTACTATCAAATCTTAAAAGGCAGATTTCTTGCTTTGTGAAGATGAAAGGATAAGTCTAAAAAATAGGTAACCGATTAATTCAATTTATAAAATATTAATTTATATGCAATATTATAAAACAAATGAGTTTGTTATTTTTTACAGAAGCAATTGCAGTTTCAAATGTCTAAGAAAAAAAAAATTATGTGAGAACAAAAGATCTGGATTTAAGCCCCTGCTCTATAAAGTAGAGGCTGTATGGGCTTGGGCAAATCACAACCTCTTAAGCTTAGTGCCTTTGAGTATAAAATGGGGAAAATAATGATATTTATATAAGGTTACAGGGATTAAATTATATAACATACAGAAGCCATCTGTGCAAGCTATAAAATGCTACATAAAATGCTATATATATTGAATTTTCATGACTCACAAAACTAAAAAATTTAATACTGATCTTAGATTGATAAATGTCCCCTATTATTCATATGACTGTCTTCCAGAGCTGTTTGCAGCTACCGACGTGGATATAGTTGTGTCAACAGACCACTGTAATCTACCTAGCCAAAAGTTAATCAGGAGATATAATTAAATGCCAATGCTGAAATAGGGGTTGACAACCTTTTTCTGTAAAGGACTAGACCGTAAACACTGTAGGCTTCGTGGGCCATGGTCTCTGCTGCAGACTCCTATGTGAATTCTGCCGTGAAGTACGAAAGCAGAAAGAGGCAACATGTGTATAAACGAACATGGCTGTGTTCCAATATAACTTTAATTTACAAAAACAGGTGGTGGGTGGGTAGGCCACACAGTCTGCCAACCCCATTCCAGAATCTCATAATCATTATTGTAAAATGAATTTATTCAGAATAAACTAAACATAAAACAACTCGTATTTTTGAAATGATACACATTATGGGTATAAATGATAATTATTCTATAGATTAAATGCCAATAAAACAGAAAGTAACAAACCTCAACTATACTGACCCTTGCTTCAATGTAAAATAACACAAAGAACATTAAAAGGACAATTTAAAATGCCTTTAGAGAAAGCACCTGTGTTTCAGAAGTGGACTCAGTTCCCAGACTTTCCTCCTGGACTCCTTTAGATGGCAAATCTTCCATTTCAGGATCTTTCTTCTCCTGTTCCTGTAGCTTCATTAAGACTCTGTTGACCGCACACATTGCTGCCTCTCGGCACAGTGCCATCAGATCAGCACCAACAAAGCCTGGAGTTAGGTGTGCTAAGTGACAGAAATCAAAAGCTTGAGGAAGCCTCAGTTTTCTGCACAACGTTTGAAGTATTCTGTAGAAAAGACAGGCGAAAAAATTTCTGATTCCCAATCTAATAGTAAAAACAAGTCACCAACTATATTTATTTATTCGAAGTCCTTCACATCTGCCAAAGGTATCAAAATGGATACTATATAAGATCAAATAGTTCATTCACTCAACAAATGCTAAGTTACATTTACATGTTCCATCTTATTCCAGAAAGGATTATGGTAAATATCTGCTTTGTTAGGAACCATGCTAAATGCTGTGAGGAATACATAGAATTTTTAAAAAATATTTTGCCTTTAAGAATTTATAACATTACAGGGGAAATAAGATAAATAACGTATGGGGGTACTTTTAGAGTAGATTAAATGGATGTCTACCAGAAATAAAAGCGCCCACATTCACACAAACCATTAATTATCTTCATCATTGAAAATTATCTTGCCATATACTTCCCATTTTATATGAGGACAGTTACATCTCCAACTTTATCTTTACTTACTGTTCATCCCCTGTACTACAGATGTGAAAAATCTTGTTCAACCTAACTGGCAACATGGTATCTATAAAAATCTGGACTTCTAGGCCGGGCGCGGTGGCTCAAGCCTGTAATCCCAGCACTTTGGGAGGCCGAGACAGGCGGATCACGAGGTCAGGAGATCGAGACCATCCTGGCTAACATGATGAAACCCCGTCTCTACTAAAAAAAATACAAAAAATTAGCCGGGCGAGGTGGCGGGCGCCTGTAGTCCCAGCTACTCGGGAGGCTGAGGCAGGAGAATGGCGTGAACCCGGGAGGCGGAGCTTGCAGTGAGCTGAGATCCGGCCACTGCACTCCAGCCTGGGCGACAGAGCGAGACTCCGTCTCAAAAAAAAAAAAAAAAAAAAAAAAAAAAAAAAATCTGGACTTCTAGATAATTGTTGTTAAAGGAATCTCTTGAACAATTTCTGATAAGACCTACTAAATAAAAACTTAAAAGCAGTAAAGATATTCAAGATGAGACCAGGTGCAGTGGCTCACGCCTGCAATCCCACGCCTGCAATTACTCTGGGAGGCTGAGGCAGGCAGATCACTTGAGGTCAAGAGTTTGAGATTAGCCTGGTCAACATGGCAAAATTCCATCTCTACTAAACATCCAAAAATTAGCTGGGAGTGGCCGGGTGCAGTGGCTCACGCCTGTAATCGCAGTACTTTGGGAGGCCAAGGCGGGCGGATCACGAGGTCAGGATATCGAGACCATCCTGACTAACACAGTGAAACCCTGTTTCTACTAAAAATACAAAAAATTAGCCAGGCGTGGTGGAGGGCACCTGTAGTCCCAGCTACTCAGGAGGCGGAGGCAGGAGAATGGCGTGAACCTGGGAGGCGGAGCTTGAAGTGAGCCAAGATCAGGCCATTGCACTCCAGCCTGGGCGGCAGAGCGAGACTCCGTCTCAAAAAAAAAAAAAAAAAAAATTAGCTGGGCGTGGTGGCAGGTACCTGGCATTCTAGCTACACGAGAGCCGAGAGCCTGAGCTACAGGAGAGCCAGGAGAATTGCTTGAACCGGGAGGTGGAAGTTGCAGTGAGCCAAGATTGTGTCTCTGCACTCCAGCCTGAATGACAGAGCAAGACTCCATCTCGAATAATAATAAAAAAAGATATTCAGGATAAAAGGTCTGAAGCCAAACTGCAACAGTTTGAATCCCAGCTCTGTTACCCTTTGTAATCTGCGCCAGTTACTTAACCTTTGTGCTTCAGTTTCTTCATTTATTCAATCTAGAGTATAGTAGCACTTATTCAGAGGGCGGTTGCTACAAATGAATACACGCAAAGCACATAAAACAGTGGCTGATCCATAGTTAGTGACCAATGAATATTAATTCTTTTTTTTTTTTTCTTTCTGAGATGGAGTTTTGCTCTTGTTGCCCAGGCTGGAGTGCAATGGTGCAATCTCAGCTCACCGCAACCTCTGCCTCCCGGGTTCGAGTGATTCTCCTGCCTCAGCCTCTCAAGTAGCTGGGATTATAGGCATGCACCAATGAATGTTAATTCTTATTTACATATTTTGATATTATAAACTAACTTGGACAAGCAAATATATTTTAAAATTAATAAATGTGTAAAGAAGACTAATAATTTCAAATGTCAAGCTAATAAAGATTTTAGAAAAATCATTTGGGATCATGTAAGTGAGCAGAATAGAAGCAGATAAACATTACTGACAAATTCTTTAAAATTTCACTTGGACACTCTGAATAATGGGAATCAAGAAAACTTTCCACTAAAGAACTATTTCCAAAAGACACAGATCCAATTTGCTACTATGGATAAGAATACAAAATACTCTTCGACTTACCATGAGTTTACGTCCTGATAAACCCATCCTAAGTCAAAAACATCATGATAAACCCTTTGTAAAGTTGAAAAACTATAAGCCAAACCACTGTCAGTTGGGGACTATCTGTACTAAGAACATTGAAAATGGCTAACAAAAAATAATAACATCCTTTTCATAGTTGTACTCTATCCCTAAAAAAAAGTGGATATTTCTGCTCATTATACTGTAGAAACTCCAAAAGAGGGGAAAGCTACCACTGTTCTAGCTCCAGCTACTGCAGCCACGTGACACTGTGAGGCAGAACCATCTAGCTGAGACCTTTCCAAATTCTTGATCCTCAGAAACTGTGAGACACAATAAAATGAGTACTGTTGTAAGACACTAAATTTTGGTGTGGTCTGTTTTACACCAATAGAAACTGGAACAGTTATACGGGTATCCTTTTATGTATGCTGAAACTTTTCCATAATTTTATGCTTTTGAAGTACTGGATGATATTGGGAGGATCATTTGAGGGCAGGAGTTCAAGATGAACCTGAGCAACATAGTGAGACCCTCTCTCTATATATAAAAAAAATAATAATAAAAGAGACAGATATCAATAGCTACCTTATTTAAAAAAATTCTATGTGTCAGATATTGTGCAAAAAATTCTATGTGTCAGATATTGTGCTAGGTTATGTTAATTCAATACTCACAGGAAGCCTTTAATTTATAGTATTATCACTTTACAGATAAAGTTATTACTGTTATTATTACTGCATTATAGATAAATATTACTGCATTATAGATAAATAAACTAAAGCTTGGAAATGTTAAAAACATTGGACAAGGATAACAGGAGGCAGAGGTGGAATAATTTTCCTTCGCTGACTCAAAGTTTGGGCATCTACTCATTGCCTCTGCACCCCAATCCTGCCCAGGTCAGGCCTTTCCCCTCACTTACACTTACTCACACCCTGGACCTTGTCATCACCTGGATCTGGCCCCTGTCTGAGATCACAATCTCACACGCGGCACTCTGCCCAGTCTCATATGTCTGAGCTAATATGTGCTATTACTCGCTATTACTCCCACACTGTTCCTGGACCTCACCAAGATCTTCATCTTCAGTTCGCCCCTTCCTCATTAAATACTTTTTTTTATTTTTTTGAGACAGGGTTTTGCTGTGTCACCCAGGCTGGATGGAGTGTAGTGGCGTGACATCAGCTCACTGCAACCTCCACCTTCCAGGCAATTCCCCTGCCTCAGTCTCCTGAGTAGCTGGGATTACGGGCGTGCACCACCACGCCCGGCTAATTTTTGTGTATTTTAAGTAGAGACGGGGTTTCACCATGTTGGCCAGGCTGGTCTCGAACTCCTGACCTCAGGTGATCCATCCGCCTCAGCCTCTCAAAGTGCTAGGATTATAGGTGTAAGCCACCACACCTGGCCTAATATTTCAGAACATTTCTTACCTCGATTTCCACTCTACCACCTCAACAGTGCTTCCTGAGATAGTCTTGATTATGAAGTTGTATTTCTGGTTATTGGTGGATGTTTATTTGCTCTATGGACATTATTCATTTGCTCAATTACTAGGAAAGGCTGGTGCTGCAGCAAACAGCTTTCAACTGTCTGGCCGCCATTTCATTACTGGTAACAGGACCTGTGGTCTCACACAGGTTAGTACAATAGGTGAAAGTATGGTACTCAGATTTAACCTGTATGCGGACCAAATGGCTCTGCTGTATTCCATAGCTCCAGACATTGCCACTAATCTGGTCAGCCAACTAAAGAATGCAAGCCATTGTTAGTAAGACTAGACAAATGAGTAGGGATACATAAGTCCATTACTACTTCTGAAAAACAATTATCCTACTGATGAGTAAATTGTTTTCTTCCCCCCCCTTTTTTTTTTTACAGGGGTGGGGCCTCCCTTTGTCGCCCAGATTGGAGTGCAGAGGCACAATCATGACTTACTGCAGCCTCGAACTCCTGAGCTCAAGCAATCCTCCTGTGCTTCAGCCCCGAGTAGCTAGGACTACAGGTGTGTGCACAGCTAATTTGATTTTTTGTAGAGACAGTGTCGCACTATGTTGCCCAGGTTCAAACTCCTGGTCTCAAGTGATCCTCCTGCCTCAGTCTCCCAAAGTGTTGGGATTACAGGCCTGAGCCACTGCACCCAAGCATAAATCATTTTCTTAATGTGGGCTTCTCCTTTTCCAAATCAATTTAATTGGTACAAAAAGAAAGTGAGAGAGAAAGAAAAGGCTACATGGTATTTCTCACCTCTTACTTTCAAACCATTCAGTTAAGATGACTTAGTGGCATACAAACTTCATTCTATAAGAATATACCGGCCGGGCGCGGTGGCTCAAGCCTGTAATCCCAGCACTTTGGGAGGCCGAGACGGGCGGATCACGAGGTCAGGAGATCGAGACCATCCTGGCTAATACGGTGAAACCCCGTCTCTATTAAAAAATACAAAAAACTAGCCGGGCGAGGTGGCAGGCGCCTGTAGTCCCAGCTACTCAGGAGGCTGAGGCAGGAGAATGGCGTAAACCCGGGAGGCGGAGCTTGCAGTGAGCCGAGATCTGGCCACTGCACTCCAGCCTGGGTGACAGAGCGAGACTCCGTCTCAAAAAAAAAAAAAAAAAAAAAAAAAGAATATACCTTTCTCTGGATGCTTCACCTGGGATACCTAGGCATATTTCTCGGTCGAACCTTCCTGCACGTCTCAAAGCAGGGTCTAACGAGTCTGGTCGATTAGTAGCTCCAATAACTAGGACCCGGGCTGTAGCAGCCACATTATTCAGATCTATTAAGACAGAGAAAGAGTGGTGAACAAAGCACTTGACATTGAGGGCAATAATGGTTACAGAAATCATTTCATGGTTAAAGAGAAAGTACTACAGATTTTGACAGCAACGTACATATAAAATCAACATTTATTAAATGTCAAATATGTAAAAGGTATGAGGAGGATAAATAAAATACAAACTCTGTCTTCAGCAGTTCACAATCTACTGAGAAACATCGAGTGTGTAAATAAAAAAATGGCATCAGTCAAATTTTGTGAAGTATAGTAACAGATATAAACAAAGCACCATGGTAATACAAGAAAAGACATCATGAATTCCAACTGAGGAATAAGGGAGGGTTCATGGAGGTGGTAACATTTCAGAAAAGGCTTGAAGGGTAAATAGAATTTTAACAAGTAGATATATAGGTTAATGGAATTCTATGTAGAAGAGTATGAGTGAAAGCACAGAGGGTCGAGCATGCATGGCAAATCCATGCAAGGTGAGCAGGACAACAGGGAGGCTGGGGAGGAGGCTGAGGTGTGTGGCTCAGAATAGACTGATAAAATTAATTCGAGCAGGGGAATACAAAATAGTCTTCAGCTGTTCAGGCTTAATCTAGGAATGTATTTCTAGGAACAGACAAAACTGAGGGCTTAAATCTTACCTTTCCTAAGTATTATTTCTCTCAACTGAACCAGGATTGAACAGCAGGGAGTCTGAGGTTATTTTCCCTCACAGGTAACAAGAAAGTAGTAAGATGAAATCATAAGGAAATCATGAAATCATGTATAAATTTATACAGTGTGTTCTTTAGCCAGCAGGAAGCCATGAAAGCTTTTTCTCAGAATACAGGCCTCAAAGACATAACAAGAACATTTTAGATAAAAATGAAACAGAATCCCGGCACTTTGGGAGGCTGAAGCAGAAAGCCTAAGCCCAGGAGTTCAAGACCAGCCTGGGCAACATAGTAAGACTGTCTTTAAAAAAAAAAAAAAAAAATCCCAGGCACAGTGGCTCACACCTGTAATCCCAGCACTTTAGGAGGCTGAGGCCAGTGATCAACCTGCCTCATTTGATTAGAAATAAAAATATCACAAAAAGACCAGCCTCGACAACATGGCAACACCCTGTCTCAAAAATCAGCCAGGTGTGGTGGCACGTGCCTGTAATCCCAGTTACTCAGGAGGCTGAGGCAGGCGAACAGCTTGAACCCAGGAGGCAGAGGTTGCAGTGAGTTGAGATCATGCCACTGCACTCAAGTCTGGGCAACAGAGAGAGACTCTGTCTCAAAAAAAAAAAAAAAAAAAAAAAAGCCAGGCATGCTGGTGCACACCTGTGGTCCCAGCTACTTGGGAGGCTTAAATGGGAGGATCACTTGAGCCCAGGAGGTCAAGGCTGCAGTGAGCTGCGATTGTGCCACTGCATTCCAACCTGGGTGACAGAGCAATACTCTATCTCATCAATCAATCAATCCACTAATCAGAAGAAGAAGCAACCTGCAACTTGCTAATGCAAGAAACATAAAATATACTTCAAATTTTCTTGTGTACACAAAACAAGTGCTATTTCTTTTTATTTATTTTTAGAGGTAACATCTTGCTATGTTGCCCAGGCTGGCCTCAAACTACTAGGCTCAAGCAGTCCTCCGACCTTAGCCTCCCAAAGTGTTAGGATTACAGGCATGAGCCACTGTGCCCAGTATGACTTTTTTTTTACACTATTTGATATTTATTATTTGAATATTATTTTATATCTTCATGTACTAATTACACTATTTTAAAAAATTTATTCTCTTAAAATGAATTTATTATTTTAAACTAACCATCCATGCAGGTTAGGAGTTGGGCTACAATTCTTCGTTCCATATCTTTTGAAGCAACTTCTCTTTTAGGGGTAATAGCATCAATTTCATCAATGAAAATGATACATGGTGCATTTGACTAGAAATAAAAATATCACAAAAAGACAACCGTAAATACATCCCCTATACTGAAGCACAGTTAAGCATAAACGTTTTTTAAAAAATCTTAAAGGTCAAGGATCATTTGCCAAAAGAATAACCCTAAAAAAGGCAGTTCACATGTATTACTTCCGATTTTTATCTGACTTAAGAGAACCAAGATGATTAAAAGTACACAGTAAGGGACCACAGATAGGGTTACACATTCATAGTCTCTCCATCAATGCATGTTTTGTGATAAATCTATTGAAATTATTTTGTAAATTAGATACATTTGCTATGCTATGAAACAGAAACAATGATTTTGGATAAGCATATGCACAGAAAAAAAAATTAAGACAACAAGTTTATAAACTTTAAATTAGCAAAACCAAGCTAACTAGAAACTTTATGAGGGTTTCTACCAACATAAGAATCTCCAAGCCTTTCTCTATAATTTGCTATACGAGGAAATTGGAGAAGCACCAGAAGCTTTTAAAAAAATCTGTGAAAAATACACATAAAATTTACCATTCTAACCACTTTGGGTATATAGTTTAGTGGCATTAAATATTTTCAGACTGTTGTGTAAACGTCACTACTATCCATCTCCAGAACTTTCCCAGCATCCACACTTAAAAGTACCAGAAGCTTATTTTAAAGGCTACACTGAATAAGGAAGGATGGTAAAGTTCTAATACATCAGTGTAAAGATCACCTCCAGCTTTTTGTTTTGTTTTGTTTTTAAGAAATAAACTAGATACGGTTCAGAAAGAATAAGTTAAGAGGTGAGGATCAGCTACCGAGAGTAGTCAAATTCATTGAGACAAAAAGTAGAATGGTGGTGGTGGCCAGGGACTGGTGGGAGAGAGGAATGGGGAGTTACTGTGTGGGAACATGAAGACGTTCTGGAAATGGATGTGGGTAATGATTACACAACAATATGAATGTACTTAATGCCACAGAATTGTACACTTAAAAATGTTTAAAATGGCCTTTTCAGTTGGAACTGCCATCTGCCAGTCATTAACCAAAATGATGAACACAAAGGGAAAGAGGAGAGGCACCTGATAGTTGTTCTCTAAGCCTTTCAGAAAACATGGAGCTGTTCTTTTGGCTATATATATGCAAATCTATAAGAAATGTGATATTGTAGGCTGGGCGCCATGGCTCACTCCTGTAATCCCAGCACTTTGGGAGGCCAAGGCGGGTAGATTACCAGAGGTCAGGAGTTCAAGTCCAGCCTGGCCAACATGGCGAAACCCCATCTCTACTAAACATACAAAAATTAGCCGGGCGTGGTGGTGCATGTCTGTAATCCCAGCTACTCGGGAGGCTGAGGCAGGAAAATTATTTGAGCCCGGAAGGCGGAGGTTACAGTGAGCTGAGATCACGCCACTGCACTCCAGCCTGGACAACAGAGAGAGATTCCATCTCATAAAAAAAAAAAAAAAAAAATTACCTGGTGGGTAGTGCATGCCTGTAATCCCAGCTACTTGGGAGGCTGAGGCAAGAGAATTGCTTGAACCCAGGAAGCGGAGATTGCAGTGAGCCGACACTGTGCCACTGCACTCCAGCCTGGGCGACAGAACAAGACTCTGTCAGAAAGAAAAGGAAAAGGAAAAGGAAAGGAAGAAATGTGATACTGTAGACATCAAGGGAATGGGTACTGTTCAAAAAGGAATGTCCCACAAGTGTTACCACCGCAAAACTGGAAGAGTTTATAACGTTATCCAGCATGCTGCTGGCATTGTTGTAAAGCAGCAAGTTAAGGGCAAGATTCTTGCCAAGAAAATAATCAATGTATGAGAATCAATGTGCGTATTGAGCACATTAAGCACTCTCTCTAAGAGCCGAGATAGCTTTCTGAAATGTGTGGAGGAAAATGATCAGAAAAAAGAAGCAAAACGGAAAGCATCAGCGTGCTCCACCCAGAGAAGTGCACTCTGAGAACCAAAAGGAAGGAGCCTGAGCTGCTGGAACCTCTTCCCTGTGAATTCATGGCATAATAGGTGTTAAAAAATAAAAGACCTCTGGACTGTAAAAATGTTTCTCTTCATTGAGTAAAAGTGTAGTGTCCTCTCCCCCAAAGAAACACTTCAAGCAAATTTAAATTATTGTCCTAATTCGTTGTGTAATGTCTTTACTATTAAAATTTAATGTATTTCTTGCTGAAAGATGTGAAGTGGCTTATTGTGCAACAAATTACTCAACTGGTTTGAAAACAGCCAGGTATTATTTATGAAGTATCTGTACTGGTTTGAAGATAGTCCCTCTAAATCATCATGGAAGAAATTAAATAATTTACAAAAACTTAAAAAAATGTTTAAAATGGTAAATTCTGTTACATATATTTTACCACAAAAAAGAGATAAGGATCAGTTAAAATGAAAAAAATTGAAGAAAATTATCTAGATTTACAATCTAACAGTGATTATGCTAAGTAAGGCTGTCAGCGTCACTTAAGGTATCTCAAAACCATGGGAACCACCACATCTTAAAGGGAAAGATATTTAGCCTATCACTAGCTGGCTGTCTTCCCTAATCATCCTTATGACAATGTTTGCAAAAGATGCCTATGACTGCTAGATATATTACCCAGTTACAAAGGAGTAAAATTACAGGGGCCAAAAGCATCAGAAAACAAGCACATCAGTACTTGTCAGTGACCTGGAAAGTTGAATGGGGTAAAAAAAAAGAATAAATGATGGTCATCAGAATGTGGCCTAAAGAAAGCATAGTTTTCAACCAAGTATCACTTGATTGGATTTCACCTTTTTGTTTTCTGATCCACATGCTTTACTGTACTCATTCTCATTGGGGAAGAGGGGACCAGGAAAAGCGGGGTGCTAGGACACATATTTACTGAGCATCTACTGTGAGGTACTGTACTGGCTCAGTACTGGTTTAGTGAGAGGTTTAAACACAGAACTAACAACCTAAAGATGCCATTTGTCTCTTATCCTTATTCATCATGTTTACCATACACACAAAACTTACTACTTGTCTCTGGCTATCCCTGCCAATTTAACAATGGAATCCACTGCGTTTTGGAAAACAGGCAGCACCTGAAAAAGTTCAGCTTTGCTCTGCACCCTGCCCTTTCCACCCTTTTCCTCTTTATCCTCCTAGTGTTGCCCACAGCTTTTTCAATGTCAGCCCACACAATAACTAAGTAGATGGCCTACCCATTCTTGTTATTTAAAATGTTTTTTTCTCAATTACTGCTTAAATATAATTTCTCTTCTAATTTCACACAGGCATCTAGCAGTTGTACTGATATTCATCAGCCACTATATATTGTCAGTGCTAATAATGACATAAAATTAAACTTTTCCCCATTTTTTAGTTTTAAACACAGTGATATTTGTTCAAGTGTGAATAATATTACAGCTAATATTTACAGGGCTTGTGCTGTGTGCAAGGCACCATATCAAAGGTTTTATAAGAATTCTCTCATTTAATACTCTCAATAGCCACATGAGATTTGGATATTACTATTGCCCTAGTTTACTAGTAAGGAATGACAGAATTTACTCTGGCATTTTTATAGTTGCTTTTATAATATCCTAAATAACAATTTTTACATTGCTTACAAGTTTTTTTTTTGGCCAAACTTAAGTTGAGGAAAGTAAAAGTGAGTGGAAAATATCATAAGGATAATATATTTTCAACATATGACTACAGTATGACAGGCCAGAATTTCTCACCAATTATATTTATGTTTGATTTCAAATGAAAAGGGTTATTTATCCAACAGTGGGTATCACTAAATCTACTTTAAATATTTAGCCATCATGCATAGCAAATTACCATGTTTATATTAATAAAAGAATGGCCAGTGAGTGGCTTAACAAATACTAGCATCAGAAAAAGCAGGATCTCTAATATAAGCTGGTAGCGTCTGACCACCTGGCATTAGTCATTAACTGACTCACCACAGCTTGCTCAAATAGTTCTCTCAGCTTCTGCTCAGACTCTCCGGATACTCCAGACACAATCTCTGGAGCAGCCACTTTCAAAATCGGCAGGTCAAGTTCCTATGCAGACACATAAAAGAATAACCAAATATTCAAATTTTAATGGCCCTACTTTTTCTTTATCCAGTCCCCTCAAATTTTTAAAATGGCTAGTTTCCTGAGGAACTTCATCTTTTTATGTTGGCTCAGTGAAAAACACTATTTGAAAATCAATAGTTCTGGCAGGGCACAGTGGCTCAGGCCTATAATCCCACTACTTTGGGAGGCGAGGTGGGTGGATCACCTGAGGTCGGGAGTTCGAGGCCAGCCTGACCAACATGGAGAAACTACATCTTAATACTAAAAATACAAAAATTAGCCAGGCATGGTGGTGCATGCCTGTAATCCCAGCTACTCGGGAAGCCTGAGGCAGGAGAATTACTTGAACCCGGGAGGCAGAGGTTGCGGTGAGCCAAGATCACGCCATTGCAGTACAGCCTGGGCAACAAGAGCGAAACTCCGTCTCAGAAAAAAAAAAAAAAAAAAAATCAATGGTTTAACGCAAACACATTTAACTTGTTTTTATTTTATACATGTCACTATAAAATTATGTTCTCTTTTCTGAATAAAGGGTCTTGACTCTCAAGAGATATGTTACCCCCACTTAGGGCTGACCCAAAGCAATTCTTGTTTTTTTTTTTTTTTTGGAGAGACTGTGTCTCACTATGTTGCCCAGGCTGGTCTCAAACTCCTAGCCTCAAGCAATCCTCCCACTTCAGCCTCCCAAAGTGCTGGGGTTACAGGAGTGACCATTCCTGGCCTATCAAAACAATTCTTACCCATCTGCTGAGGAGATAATACAAGGGTTGTGACACAGATGTTTCCCACACATCCTGCCAGTATTTCTCCAAATCCTAACCCAGAAAGTAGCCAGCTGCTAGTCAGAGGCTACTTTAAGAAGAGGCCAGGTGTGGAGGCCCATATCTGTAATTCCAGCACATTGAGAGGAGTTTGAGACCAGCCTGGGCAACACAGTGAGACCCCACCTCTACAAAAAATAATAAATTAGCCAGGCATGCTAATGCATGCCTGCAGTCCCAGTCACCTGCGAGGCTGAGGCAGAAGGATCACTTGAGCCTGAGAAGTCAAGGCTGCAATGAGCTGTGATCGTGCCACTGAACTCAGCCTGGGCAACAGAGTGAAAACCTGTCTCAAGGAAAAAAAAAAAAAGAGAGAGAGAAGAGATACTACTGTTCTCTCATTCTTGTGCTTATCTTAAAATTTCACTTCCTCAACCATACCTTCCTTGAATCCAACTCTAATTTGGGAATCCCAACATACCACATAGCATTTTGCACTTCTTGTCTTCCACTTATTATAGTTGTTATTACGTACAGCATTTATTTATATGAAGGACTGTTTAATGTCTCTCTCATATTAGAACTAGGATTGTGGTACTTAACACTATATTCCAAAGTCTGGCATGCGGTAGTCATGTAATGGAATTATTCAACAAAAATGAAGCAAACCAATCAAGTCCCCCTTTACAAATGATTTTCTTTCACAGAACATTATTGTATTAGTGCTTGGTATAAAATGCTATTTTTCTTTTTCTTTTTTTTTTGAGATGGAGTCTCACTCTTGTTGCCCAGGCTGGAGTGCAATGGCGTGATCTTGGCTCACCGCAACCTCTGCCTCCCTGGTTCAAGCGATTCTCCTGCCTTAGTCTCCGAGTAGCTGGGATTACAGGCTAATTTTGTATTTTTAGTAGAGATGGGGTTTCTCCATGTTGGTCAGACCGGTCTCAAACTCCTGACCTCAGATGATCCACACGCCTCGGCCTCCCAAAGTGCTGGGATTACAGGCATGAGCCACTGTGCCCGGCAAGCATGCTATTTTTCTAATTGAAGTTACTCGGATATTTTACATTACTGCCACCTACAGTTTCTGAAAAATCTGAGAGGGTTAAAATAAGATTGCAAACTTTTAATTTCACAAAGTAAGTGTCTATTATTACCATTTCAGAAAGAATTATTTTAAAACTAAAAAGTATAAGAACATGACTCTAAATAGAAATTTTGAATAAATTTAGCTCTATGGAAAATAATATAACCCTAATTTTCTTATTTTACTGCTCCTAAGAACCACTGGGAGGGCAGGTGCTGTGGCCCATGCCTGTAATCCCAGCACTTTGGAAGACTGAGACAGGGGGACTGCTTGAGGCCAGGAGTTTAAGACCAGCCTGGGCAACATAGTGGGATTCCATCTCTATAAAAAAAACAAAAACATTAGTTGGGCGTGGTGGTGTGTGTCTGTGGTTCCAGTTACTTGGGAGGCTGAGGTGGGAGGACAACTTGAGCCTGGGAGGTTGAGGCTGTAGTGAGTCATGACTGCACCACTGCACTCCAGCCTGGGCGACAGTGAAACTCTATCTCAAAAAAATAAGTAAAATAAAATAAGTATTGGGTTAAAGGGAAAGCGAAGTAACTAAAATGTAAGCTATGTGTTAATAAAAAGGTTTGTTTAAAACTGTATTATTATGGCTGGGCGCGGTGGCTCACACCTGTAACCCTAGCACTTTGGGAGGCTGAGATGAGCGGATTGCCTGAGCTCAGGAGTTCGAGACCAGCCTGGGCAACAGGGTGAAACCCTGTCTCTACTAAAATGTAATAAATTAGCCGGGCGTGGTGGCGTGTGCCTGTAGTCCCAGCTACTGGGGAGGCTGAGACAGGAGAATTGCTTGAACTTGGGAGGCGGAGGTTGCAGTGAGCCAAGATCACGCCACTGCATTCCAGCCTGGGCGACAGAGTGAGTCCGTCTCCAAAAAAAAAAAAGAACTGTATTATTTTACTTTCTGCCTAACTCTTGCCATATAAACAATTACATACATTAAAAAAAAAAAACAAAAAACCCTCAAGTTGCTCTGAGAAACAATAAATAAACTAAATGAATAAATACCACAAATAATATCAGCATGATAACAAAGGGATCAGTTCCAATGACTATGTTCTCTTCCTGAAGAATACCATGTCTGGTTTACGTTGACCAAAGAGAAAAAACAAAAACAAATAATAACAACAAAAACAGCAAAAGCAAACAAGTGTCAGCAAGCCTCACCCCAGCAATTGCATGTGCAAGTAAAGTCTTCCCACAGCCTGGTGGCCCATGAAGGAGAACTCCACGAGGGGGCACGACGCCCAGGTGGTGGTACACCTCCGGGTGACGCATGTGTATGAGCATCTTGCAGACCTCCTAGCAGAGGAAAAGCACAAAGACGTCTTTCAAGGCAGAAGAATCAAAGTAGAATGAAATGTCCTATTTTTCGGAGCAGCAAAATGGAACAGATAGGTAGAATATACAATTTAAACTTAGATCAGAGTTTGAATCCTGGCTCTGGTACCTACTGTGTGATTTCAGCAATAACCTCTCTGAGGAGCTATTTCCTAAAGTGTAACATTATGTACCTTGAGGATGTAATGCAAAGTTAAAGAACATGGCCGATGAAAAAGAATAGGCATTAAAAATAAAGTTACCATTACGGCCGGGCGTGGTGGCTCATGCCTGTAATCCCAGCACTTTGGGAGGCCGAGGTGGGCAGATCAGGAAGTCAGGAGATCGACACCATCCTGGCCAACATGGTGAAGCCCTGTCTCTACTAAAAATACAAAAATTAGCTGGCCATGGCGGCGTGTGCCTGTAATCCCAGCTACTCAGGAAGCTGAGGCAGGAGAAATGCTTGAACCTGGAAGGCGGAGGTTGCAGCAAGCTGAGATCACGCCACTGCACTCCAGCCTGGTGACAGAGCTACACTCCTCAAAAAAAAAAAGCAAAAAACAAAACAAAACAAAAACAAAAACATAAAAAATAAATACAGTTACCATTACTATTAGTACTATTAAGACAATATTACCTATAAAGCATGGATCTTTAAAAAACATGGATCTTTATATATATATACTATAATCAAAATAATAGAAAAGTTCAAAATAGTATGCATCTTTTCTCCTGCAACGCCCTAAAGGGTACAGGTCAGGTTTGCCCTTCTCAACCTTCCCAGTTTCCTTTTCTATACTCAGATCATATTAGAAACAAAGAGGTAGGCTTTTTTTTCATAACTGATTAGTAATATATCCATTTGAGGTAAAATTCAGAATTTGCACTAACTTTTAATGTCATATCATTGCCTCCCACATCTTCAAACTTCACGTTGGAGATCTGGAATTCTAACCCCCTGGCTTTAGCTGGTAAACAAAAATAAGGAGATGAAAAGATTAATGGTTCAGTAGTAACTCATAATTATAATGAATAGTCTTTAAGTAAACAAAGGTCCATTAAATATAGAAACATTTTCTAATAAACATTTCTGTACATAGAAGGTCCCTCAAGCAAAACAGCTTGGAACAGAATGATGTTTCTCTCACAGCAAACACGACCACTGCCACCAACAAGACTCACACCTTACCTTTCTTTTGCAGGACAGCTTCAATTTCTCCATCTACTTCCTGAAGATCTTCTTTCTTCCTTTTGCTTCCTTTATTCTTTAGCCTGCCTTTCCGTTTCATAGCACTCTCCAAAAGAGAAGAATCTTTTGAACTCTGAAAAGAAAATAAATTTAAATATGCCATGCTTCAAATTCTATGCCAATAATTGTTTTATTTTTTAAAGAGGGGCATTGTAAAGAAAATTAATTCCTGCCTTAGCACTTTCACCTCTGTTAACTATTACCAATCTCTTTGCTCAAAGATGTTGTCTATTGGGAATGTCCTTCTCCTCATGCACTTAAAGCTCAATTTAAATCTTAACATTTGGTGCTGGCCTTGGCAGCACATATACTAAAATTGGAATGATACAAAGAAGATTAGCATGGTCCCTGTGCAAGGATGACATGGAAATTTGTGAAGCATTCCATATGGGGGGAAAAAAAGAAAAAAGAATTCTTAACATTTGAATGCCACTTCTTTTCCAGATTTTTTCAGTTAGAGGTTTTTGTTTTGTTTTGTTTTGTTTTGTTTTTTGAGACAGAGTTTCGCTCTTGTCACCAAGGCTGGAGTGCAACGGCGTGATCTCAGCTCACTGCAACTCTGCCTCCTAGATTCAAACGTTTCTCCTGCCTCAGCCTCCCAAAAGTAGCTGGGACTAGAGATGCCCACCACCACGCCCAGTTAATTTTTATATTATTAGTAGAGACGGGGTTTCGCCATGATGGCCAGGCTGGTATCGAACTCCTGACCTCAGGTGATCTGCCCATCTCAGCCTCCCAAAGTGCTGGGATTACAGGCGTGAGACACACTGCAAGGCCCTCTTTCAGTTAGATTTAACCTCGTCTTCACATTCCCAGGACACTGCATTTGCAACTATTATCAGTTAGCATAATCTGCCTTGTATGAGTGATTTACTTATCTCTGTCTCTCTCTCTGAATCGTGAGCTCCTTGATTAAGGACACTGATATTTGCCTTTTATTTCTCACTGAGTCTTCTACATAGTTGTCTTCATCTGACAGCTGATGATTCACTAAATTAAATATGACTATAGAGTTGCTTTGACAGTCATAACAAATTCAGCCAAGCACACTGGGACACACCTGTAGCCCCAGCTACCTGAGAGGCAGAAGGACCACTTGAGTTCAGGGTTTCGAGGCTATAATGTTCTGTGATCATGCCTGCGAAAAGTGACTGCACTCCAGCCTGGGCAATGCAGCAATACTCCAACTCTTAAAAAAAAATTTTTTTTTCTTTTGAGACGGGGTCTCGTTCTGTCGCCCAGGCTGGAGTGCAGTGGCACGAACTCAGCTCACTGCAAGCTCCGCCTCTTGGGTTCACGCCATTCTCCTGCCTCAGCCTCCTAATACTTTTTGTATTTTTAGTAGAGATGGGGTTTCACCATGTTAGCCAGGATAGTCTCAATCTCCTGACCTTGTGATCCGCCCGCCTCGGCTTTCCAAAGTGCTGGGATTACAGGTGTAAGCCACCACGCCCAGCCAAAAAAAATTTTTTTAAAGTATAATTCAGGCTGAGGTGGGTGGATCACTTGAGCTCAGAAGTTCAAGACCAGCCTGAGCAACATGGCCAAACCCCATCTCTACAAAAAATACAAAACTTAGCCAGGTGTGGTGGTGGGCACCTGTAGTCCCAGCTACTTGGAAGGCTGAGGTGGGAGGATGGCTTATGCCCAGGAGGTGGAGGTTACAGTGAGTTGTGATCATGCCACTGTACTATGTCAGCCTAGGTGACAAGGCAGACCCTGTCTCAAACCAAAAAAAGTAATTCAGCATTAAGACTCGAGTTCTTGCCCACCATAACAATGTTCTCTATAGATGGACGACACGGATAATTAAAGCAAAGAGATTTGGACAGCCCTATTAATAAATCAAAAGGGGAAAGGTTCTGCCAAATCAAAGGGCTTGGTTCTTAGAAACCAGTTGAAGCATCATTGTCCATGAGGAATATGTGAGTCACATACGAAATTCATTTAATAATCTATTTTACTTAACCCAGTATATCCAAAATATTATCATTTCAACAGTCAATATAAAAAATTATTAATGAGATGTTTCACGTTCTATATTTTTTAGTAAGTCTTCAAAGTCTAATGTACACTTTAAGTTAATAGCACATCTCAATTTGGACACTAAATTTTCACGGGAAACACTTGATTTGTACTTAAGAGTTTGTAAAATTTACAGCTGAGGAAATAGATTCACATACCTAAAAGGGTGGTAGGAGATGAAACTGAAGAGAAAGCCAGACAGCCAAATCATGAAGGACCTTAGTGGCTGTCACAGGCCTTTGGATTTGAGACTGAATGAAGCCACTGGAGGGTTTTAAATAGAAGAATGATAATATGTGATGGCTTATGCCTACAATCCCAGAACTTTAGGAGTCTGAGGCGGGTGGATCGCTTGACCCCAAGAGTTCAAGACCAGCCTGGGCAACACGGCAAAACTCCATCTCTAGAAAAGATATAAAAGTGAGCTAGGTGTGGTGGCGCATGCCGGTAGTCCTAGTTACATAGGAGGCTGAGGTCGCAGACGGCTTGAGCCCAGAAGGCAGAGGTTATAGTAAGCCAAGATCACATCACTGCACTCCAGTCTTGGTGACAGAGCCAGATCCAGTCTCAAAAAAAAAAAAAAAAAGCTATCTCAGTGTGAAGAATAAACTAGGGGAACAAGAAAGGACACAGACTCCAGCTGGAAGGCTGTTTCAATAATTAAGTCAAGAACAAGAAAAGGCTTAGACTAGGATAGAAAGAATGGCAAGTAGCGCGATGTGATCAAATTCTCCATATATTTCAAAGTTCTTATGTCTTCCACAAAGCACAAGTATCTGCTTGATACTGTATTCAATTAAAAGGTCAAAATGTACTTCGATGATATGGGGCTAAAATTTCATTACAAAAATACCTGTATCTCAGTTATTGACTTCTTAGGATCACTTTTCTCATCTGATAGGTCCAAGAAAAAACTGTCCTTCTTTCCACTTGGGGTTTTGTCAATAAACCATCCTCCCTCAGAATCTTTGGCAGGGGTCTTCAAGGGAACAGAGCCTGTTTTGGAACTTATCCGTGGTGTTGAAGAGGTGGTTTCTCTTTGCTCCATCTCAGGAGTATTTGAAACAGAATCAGGATTTCCTTTTCGATACAAAGACAGCAGGGAACTGTTCATGTGATTTGCTGACTGGCAGAAACATAAAACAAAATTTAAGCATAAATTACTCAAGAGGTACTCATAAAAGTTGTACTGCCTATAGTAATGTTTTCTTTATTTTGTTTTTTAACAACTTCTCTCAGAACATTTATAATCAGATATATAGGTGTTAGGCTGGGCACAGTAGCTCATGCCTGTAATCCCAGCACTTTGGGAGGCCGAGGTGGGCAGATCACTTGAGGTCAGGAGTTCAAGATCAGCCTAGCCAACATGGTAAAACACTGTCTCTACTAGAAACACAAAAATTAGTTGGGCACAGTGACAGGCACTTGTAATCCCAGCTACTTGGGAGGCTAAGGCAGAAGAATCACTTGAACCTGGCAGGCAGAAGTTGCGGTGAGCCGAGATCGAGCCACTGCACTCCAGCCTGGGTGACAGAGTGAGACTCCACCTCAAAAAAAAAAAAAAAAAGAAAAGAATATATGGGTGTTCACAATAAGATGACTTGCAAACAAGCATTTACTATTCAAAAAGACTTCGTTCCAATGAAAAACCAATTCATAATTGGTGGTTAAATAAAATAAGTAAGTATGGTTGCTTCTAAAAAAAATACACTAAAGAAGTATGAAAATGAGCTGGTTGCCAGTGAGAGTCACTATTATTCCATTAAATCAAAATTGGGGCTAGGCGTGGTGGCTCATGCCCTGTAATCCCAACGCTTTGGGAGGCCAAACTGGGAAAACTGCTTGAGGCCTGGAGTTCGAGACTATCCTGGGCAACACAGGGAGACCCTGTCTCTACAAAAAATTTAAAATTTACCCAGACATAGTGGCATATGTCTGTTATCCCAGCTACTTGGGAGGCTAAGGTAGGAGAACAACTTGAGTCCAAGAGTTTGAGGTTGCAGTGAGCTAGGACCATGCCACTGTACTCCAGCCTGGGTGACAGAGCGAGACCCTGTCCCCATAAAAATTGGATCAAATATTTTGATAATAAAGTCAAAACTGATACACCAAGGGAAAAAATAAAAAGCAGATTATAAACAATTTGACAAACAGTTGGCCCTCTATATCCAAGGGTTCTGCATCCAGGGATTCAATGAACCTCAATCGAAAATATTTGGGAAACAAAAAGCAATAAAAAAAAACCAATAAAAATACAAATATTAAGAAATACAGTGTAGGCTGGGCATGGTGGCTCACGTTTGTAATCCCAGCACTTTGGGAGGCCAAGGTGGGTGGATCACTCAAGGCCAGGAGTTTAAGATCAGCCTGGTCAACATGGTGAAACCCCATCTCTACTAAAAACACCAAAAATTGGCTAGGTGTGGTGGTGCATGCCTGTAATCCCACCTACTCAGGAGGCTGAGGCATGAGAATCACTTGAACTTGGGAGGCAGAGGTTGCAGTGAGCCAAGATGACGCCACTCCACTCCAGTTTGGGCGACGAAGTGAGACCCTGCCTGTAATCCCAGCTACTCAGGAGGCTGAGTCAGGAGAATTGCTTGAGCCTGCGAGGCAGAGGTTGCAGTGAGCTGAGATTGCACCACTGCACTCCAGCTTGGGCAACAGAGTGAGACTCCCTTTCAAAAAAAAAAAGAAACAAATAGTGTCAAAACTATTTACATCTTATTTACATTGTATTAGGTATTACAAGTAATCCAGAGATAATTTAAAGTATACAAGAGAATGTATATAAGGTTATATGCAAACATGATGCCATTTTACATGAAGGACCTGAACATTTGCAGGTATTCATGTGGGGCCCTAGGACCAATCCCCCATGGAGGGTGAGGGCTGACTATACTATCTCCATATTCTCCTTTAATCAAGCCTCTTCATTAGTAATGCCATCTCCTTGACAAAAAGTATATCCCTTTTTCCATTTTTACTATTAATTACTCTATTCTTGTCTGCCCTTATTTCTAGCTATCCTCTTCCCTTCTTTTTCCTTGTATAACTGACTTATAACACAAATACTGGAAGGATGGTTAATCCATCACCAATACTGAACGAACACAGGAAGTGTTCAATTATTTATTGATGAAGATGTCTAAAGTCTCTTAGTCTATTCCCTGTCCTTCCTCTCTCCCTCCCTTTAGCCCTAATCCTTTTTTTTTCTTTCCCTCTTTCTTTCCTTCTCTTCTCTCTCTCTCTTTTGCCATAAGGTCTGTCACCCAGGCTGAAGTAGAATGGCACAATCATAGCTCACTGCAGCCTCAAACTCCTAGGCTCAAGCGATCCTCCAGCATCAGCCTTCTCAGTAGCTAGGACTATGGGTGTATGCCACCAGACCCAGCTAATTTTTGTTTGTATTTTGTAGAGACAGAGTCTTGCTGTGTTGCCCAAGCTGGTCTTGAACCTCTGGTTTCAAGTGATTTTCCTGCCTCAGCCTCCCAAAGTGCTGGGATTACAGACGTGAGCCATAGCACCTGGCCTTTTATTCTATTCCTTACTAATTTTTTTTTTTTTTTTTGAGACAGGATCTGGTTTTGTTGCTCAGGCTGGAGTGCAGTGGTGCAATCCCAGCTCACTGCAACCTCTGCCTCCTGGGCTCAAGTGATCCTCCCACCCCAGCTTCCTGAGTAGCTGGGACCACAGGTGCAAGGCATTCATTACACCTGGCTAATTTCGGGGGGTTTTTTTGGTAGAGATGGGGTTCTGCCATGTTGCATAGGCTGGTCTCAAACTCCTCGGTTCAAGTGATCCACCCTCCTTGGCCTTCCAAAGTGCTAGGATTACAGGTGTGAGCCACGACAGCTAACCTTATTTTTTTTTAAAAGACAGGGTCTCACTCTGTCACCCAGGCTGGAGTAAAGTGGCACAATCACAGCTCACTGCAGCTCACTGCAGCCTCAACCTCCGGGGCTCAAGTGATTCTCCCACCTCAGCCCCCCCAGGTAGCTGGGATCACAGGTGCATGCCACCATGCCCGGCAAATTTTTGTATTTTTTATAGAGACAAGGTTTCACCATGTTGGCCAGGCTTATTTTTTGGTACTTTTTATAGATACAGGGTTTTGCCATGTAGGCCAGGATGGTCTCAAATTCCTGGGTTCAAGTGATCTGCATGCCTCAGCCTCCCAAAGTGCTGGGATTACAGGTGTGAGTCACCATGCCCAGCTCTTACTGAGTTTTTGAAAGGAGGTATCATAACGACTAAAAAAGAAAATATCAAAGTGGACCCACTAAATGTTTGGCTTACCTGTGGATCTTGGTAGTCTTCCATACTTGAATCATCATCAGAATAGCTTTCAGTATACCTCAGTAAAAAGAGGGAAAAATGTTTTAAAGACTTCCTCTCCCATATCCTAAAAAAAAGATTACCCAACACAAGTAAATATATTCAGGCAAACGATTATGGTGGTTAAGAGTCCAAACTCTGGAATCAGAGAAACTAGGATTCAAAATCCAACTTAACCAGTTATTACTTAACCTCTCTAAGTGTCAGCTTCCTTATCTATAAAACGGAGATTTAATAAGTAATGTCTGTCTCCCAGAGTTATCAAAGGATTAAATAAACGCTTGCAAAGTCCTTATGCATTTACAATATATAATAAATGCAAAATATATTATAGTTATATTTATCCTAGCAATAAATAAAAGATACAAATTCCCTCAGGCCCAAGGGTCTCATTTGGGGATATCAGATTCAGGTAGAGGAAATATTTCAGCAACCTATAATTAAGCACTCTTAGTAACAAATTCACAAAGTCAACATGACCAAACCATGTAACCAAATGCAACTTCTCCAAGACTGTTCATCAGGGATGAAGGAGCAAATAAATTTCCTGGATCAAAAAAGATGTATAAATCCTAATAAACTACAAGCTGAGAATGTAGTCTTAATTCATTATAACTGAAAGTTGTTATCTAATAGCTTCAAGTAACTTCAGGACTCTGCTAGTATTTAAAACTTCTTCAGAAATTATTTAAATAGGCCCAGCGCGGTGGCTCACGCCTGTAATCCCAGCACTTTGGGAGGCCGAGGCAGGTGGATCACCTGAGGTCAGGAGTTCACAGAGACCAGTCTGGTCAACATGGTGAAACCCCGTCTCTACTAAAAATACAAAACTCAGCCAGGTGTGGTGGCACATCCCAGCTACTCGGGAGGCTGAGGCAGGAGAATTGCTTGAGCCCAGGATATGGAGGTTGCAGTGAGCCAAGATGGTGCCACTGTGCTCCAGCCTGGCCGACAGTATGAGACTCTGTCTCAAAAAAAAAAAAAAAAAAAAAATTACTTAAATAAGAAAAGGACTGGCTGGGCGCGGTGGCTCAAGCCTGTAATCCCAGCACTTTGGGAGGCCGAGACGGGCGGATCACAAGGTCAGGAGATCGAGACCATCCTGGCGAACACGGTGAAACCCCGTCTCTACTAAAAATACAAAAAAAAAAAACTAGCCGGGCGAGGTGGCGGGCGCCTGTAGTCCCAGCTACTCCGGAGGCTGAGGCAGGAGAATGGCGTGAACCCGGGAGGCGGAGCTTGCAGTGAGCTGAGATCCGGCCACTGCACTCCAGCCTGGGCGACAGAGTGAGACTCCGCCTCAAAAAAAAAAAAAAAAAAAAAAGAAAAGGACTTTTTTTTTTTTTTGTAGAAAGCTTCATATGAATGCAACGAAATGCTGTTATAATTAAGATATTAAGATACAAATTACAGCCTGGGCAACCAAGGGAGACTGTGTCTCTACAAAAAAAATTAAAAAATTAGCTGGGCATGCTGGTGCACACCTGTAGTCCCAGCTACTTGTGAGGCTGAGGTGGGAGGATCACTTGGGCCTGGGACGTCAAGACTGTGGTGAGCCATGATTGCGCCAGTGCACTGAAGCCTGGGTGACAGAGCAAGACCCTGTCTCAAAAAAAAAAAAAAAAAATAACCAGCAAATTCTATGTACATTAAAATTAATCAGTATTACTTGGGAGCAATTCTAATCAATGTAAATAAGGTATATCATTCAACTATTTGGAAAAAAAAAGTTTTGCCTTACAACTTATGCCCTAAAAAAAGAAAAAAATTCCAAGTGGATTAAAGAGTTAAACATCATAAAGAAAGAAGAAAAAAGTGTAAGTAATTATTTTACACACTCTTGTGAGAGAGGTCTTTCTAAGCATATCAGCATAAACCAAAACGAAAAAGACTGAGAGATCTGACTACATAAAAACGCAAAACTTCTCTAATCAAAAGACTGTGCAAACAAAAATTAAAAGGGAAGTGGCAACATGGGGAAAGCAGTTGTAACACATATAAAAAGAGGTATATTTTAGGCAAAACACTCCGACAACTAATAAGGAAAATTCAAATACCTCTCAAATGAAATAGAAAAAAACCCATAAAGCGAGCCATTCACAAAACAAATATGAAATAACAAAAAAACTAACCTCAGTAATCATAAAATTACAAAGAAAAATATGATCAAGGCCAGGAGCAGTGGCTCAAGCCTGTGATCCCAGAACTTTGGGAGGCCGAGGTGGGCGGATTGCCTGAGGTCAGGAGTTCAAGACCAGCCTGGCCAACATGATGAAACCCTGTCTACTAAAAATACAAAAACTGGCTAGGAGTGGTGGTGGACGCCTGTAGTCCCAACTACTCCGGAGGCTGAGGCAGGAGAATTGCTTTAACTCGGGAGGCAGAGGATGCAGTGAGCTGAGATCGCACCACTGGACTCCAGCCTGGGTGACAGAGCAAGACTCCGTCTCAAAAAAAAAAAAAAAAAAAAAGATCAATATTTTGCCTATAAAAACAGCAAAGACAAATTATAGTATAACTAAGATTGCAGGGATGCAGAGAAATGTGCCCTTTATACAAAGTTGTTGGGAATATAAACTGAGGCAACATTTTTAGGAAGGTAAGTCCAAATGCACGAGAAATCTCAAAAATATCAATCTTTGAGAAATTCCACCTCAAAAATTCAACATAAAAAAAGTGATGTGGGCTGGGCGCGGTGGCTCACGCCTGTAATCCCAGCACTTTGGGAGGCCGAGGCGGGTGGATCACAAGGTCACGAGATCGAGATCATCCTGGCAAACACAGTGAAACCCCGACTCTACTAAAAATAGAAAAATTAGCCGGGAGTGATGGCGGGCGCCTGTAGGCCCAGCTACTCGGGGGGCTAAGTCAGGAGAATGGCATGAACCCGGGAAGCGGAGCTTGCAGTAAGCCGAGATCACGCCACTGCACTCCAGCCTGGGCCACAGAACCAGACTCCATCTCAAAAAAAAAAAAAAAAAAAAAAAAAGTGATGTGTACAAAGATATATGCAGTAAAGAGTTATTTATTATGCAACAGTGTAACACAAACAAATACTCATGAATATGGAACTGAAGAAAATTATGATAAATCTAAATGAAAAAGGCTGAGCTACAAACAGTAAAATGGGGCTATCACCCCAAATCCTATAGACATTAAAAGGATGACAAGAGAATATTGCAGAAGCATTATGCCAACAAACTCCACACCTGAAAGAAAATGAACAAATGATTTAAAAATACAATTTATCACAATTGACATAAGGAGAGATGTAAAGAAGAGCTGTATATCTAGCAAAATTAAAATTTATCAAAATCCTTCAGAAAAAGAAGACTCTGGGGGAAGTTGATTCTAGGCCTAGATAAACTGTGGGTGAACACTAATAAATATTCAAAAAAGAATTTCCATAATTTGTTTTCAAGAAATAGAGAACAAAAGAACACTTTCCCACTAATATCATGAGGCCGGTGTAACCCTAACACCAAAACATGACCGACATTCCAAAAATGAACAAAAGAAAATTCGGATCAATATGACATACAAATGCAAACATCTGTAGAAAAAGATTAGTAAACTGAATCCAATTAATACACTTTTTTTCGAAAATTAGCCGGGCATGGTGGCAGGTGCCTGTAATCCCAGCTACTCAGGAGGCTGAGGCAGGAGAATGGCTTAAACCCGGGAGGCAGTGGTTGCAGTGAGCCGAGATCACGCTATTGCACTCCAGCCTGGGCAACAAGAGCGAGACTCCATCTCAAGAAAACAACATCAAACAAATACTCTTTTTCTTTTTTTTTTTTCTTCAGAGACTAGATCTCATTCTGTCACCCAGGCTGGAGTGCAGTGGCATAATTATAGCTCATTGTAACCTTCAACTCCGGGGCTCAAGCAATCCTCCTACCTCAGCTACCAAAGAAGCTGGGATAGAATCATGCACCGCCATGCCTGGCTAATTTTTAAACTTTCTGTAGAGACAGAGTCTCGCTATGTTGCTCAGGCTGCCAACAATACATTAAAAAGATAACATATCAGGACCAAGTAGTGTTTATCCCCGGAATGCAAGATTGGCTTAATACTGGGAACCAATGTAATTCACCAAATTAATAGACTAAAGGGGAAAGGCCATAATGAGATGTTTCAACAGATGCAGAACAGCATTTGACAAATGCAGTATCTATTCATGACAAAAATTCTCAGCAATCTAGGAATATTAGGAAACTTCCTCAATCTGACAAAGGACATCTACAAAAAAACCTAAAGCTAATGTCATATTTACAGTGAAATACTACTGAAAATTAAACACTGACCATACCAAATATTAGCAATTTGTGGAAAGAGTAGAATTCTCATAAACTGCTAATGTAAAAGTAAAATGGTACAAATACATTGGAAAATAGTTTGGCAATTTCTTAAATATGCATCTATCACATGACCCAGCTATTCCAATCTTACATATTTAATAAAAGAAATGAAAATACTGTCCACATAAAGACCTGGACATAAATGTTCATCGCAGCTTAATTTGTAATAGCCAGAAACTGGAAACAAACCAACTGCCCAACAAGAGATAAACAGATAGGTCAGGCAAGGTAGTCCACACCTGTAATCCCGGCACTCTGGGAGTCTGAGGCAAGAGAACTGCTTGAGCCCAGTGGTATGAGAGCAGCCTGGAAACATAGTGAGACCCTGTTTCTACAAAAAATCAGAAAATTAACTGGGCATGGTAGCATGCACTTGTATGGGAGAATCACTTGAGCCCAGGAGGTAGAGGCTGCAGTGAGTTGTGATATGCCACTCCACTACATTCCAGCCTGGGCAACAAAGTGAGACCCTGTCTCAAAAAAAACAAAAACAAAAACCAAAGATAAACAGATAAAATAATTGTGGCATGTCCACACATACTCATCAATAAAAAGCAATGAACTATTGATACACACAACATTGATAAATCTCAAAATCATTATGCTAAGTGAAAGAATGAAAGAATCCAGACTTTAAAAGTATGATTCCAAATAAAATTCTACAAAATACAACGTAACACACAGTGACAGAAAGCAAATCAATGGTTGCCTAAAGCTGGGTGCTATGGCTCACACCTATAATCCCAACACTTTGGGAGGCTGAAGCAGGCAGACTGCTTGAGCCCAGAAGTTCAAGACCAACCTGGGCAACATGGCAAAACCCCATTTCTACAAAAAATTAGCTAGGTGTGGTAGCATGTGCCTACAGCTACTTGGGAGGCTGAAGTAGAAGAATCAAGTAACCTGGGAAGTCAAGGCTGCAATGAGCTGTGATCGAACTCCAGCCTGGGTGACAGAGTAAAACACTATCTCAAAAAAAAAAAAAAAAAGAAAAAAGTTTGCCTAGAAACAGGGGTGGAGGGAGAAATGAATTGCAAAGGGGAACAAGAAGACTTTTGATATTTACGGAAAGGTTCGGTATCTTGCTTATGGTGATAGTTCAATGAGTATATACCTACGTCAAAACTTAACAAATTGTACACTTTAAAAACATAGAGCTTGGCTGGGTGGGCGCAATGGCTCACACCTGTAATCCCAGCACTTTGGGAGGCCAAGGTGGGTGGATCACTAGATGTCAGGAGTTTGAGACCAGCCTGGCCAACATGGTGAAACCCCGTCTCTACCAAAAATATAAAAAAGTAGCCGGGTGTGGTGGCACATGACTATAACCCCAGCTACTTGGGAGGTTAAGGCAGGAGAATCACTTGAATCCAGGAGGCGGAGGTTGCAGTGAGCCGAGATTGTGCCACTGCACTCCAGCCTAGGTGACCGAGTGAGACTTAATATCAAAAAAAAAAAAAAAAAAAGTAGAGCTTACTGATGTCAATTATATCTCAATAAAGATATTTTTAAAACTCTCAATACTATTTCTTAAACAAAATTAATTGGCACCTTTTTATATATCTGACATTGTGTTAGGGCAGAAGAAGGTAATGAGACAGTACTGTTGGTAATGCAAACAAGTAAGCAAATAATTTCAATGCCATATGATATCATAAGGATTATAACAAATATCCGTAACTAGAAGCTAAGGAAACATTTAAAAAGGGGTCTTAGGCCTAATAAAGGCAGTAACATTTCAACTGATTCTTGAGGGCTGAGTGGGAGTTTGTGAAAGGGAAATGATACTCTAACTCAAGAAAACCACAGCCACAGAGAATTTGATCTCTTTGGGGAATAAAGAACATTCAATATGGCTGAAGAGGTTAGGTAAATACTACGCAGGGCTTTGTTGGCAAGGAAGAGCCATTGAAAGTTTTACAAGCAGGAATGTAACGTGACAAGGTTCATGGTTTAAAAAAACGCTGCATTTTGTATACTTACTCATTGTCCTCTTCATCTTGTCTTGCTCTTTTTGCTAAATGTTTATCTTCTAATTCTGTTAAATTCTTAAGTTCCTTCTCACTACTAATTATGCTAAATACTGAAACAAAAAGAAAAATGCTATGAGCTAAAACAATTGTTTATATAACTTTATTGATAATTTAGCTCTAACAATAAAAGACTCACCTTTTTCTACCTGAATCCTAAAAGCATTTCTTTTTCTTCGACCATAGTCTATACTGAAAAAAGAAAACATGAAGTTTAGCATAGAAGTTTCCACCAATATTTTTCCATTAAGTTCAATCTACATGGATCAAATAAATTTGCATGAATATTTCATTATGTTACAGTATAGATGCTTGCCATAAACCTATTTTCAAACTTCTAAGTTTATATATTTACTATTGTGACCCTTTTCCATTTTTTCCCTTTTTTTTTTTGAGACAGAGTCTCGCTCTGTCGCCCAGGCTGGAGTGCAGTGGCGCGCTCTCAGCTGACTGCAAGCTCCGCCTCCCAGGTTTATGCCATTCTCCTGCCTCAGCCACCCGAGTAGCTGGGACTACAGGCACCCACCACCTCGCCCAGCTAGTTTTTTGTATTTTTTTTAGTAGAGACGGGGTTTCACCGTGTTCACCAGGATGGTCTCGATCTCCTGACCTTGTGATCCGCCCGTCTCGGCCTCCCAAAGTGCTGGGATTACAGGCTTGAGCCACCGTGCCTGGCCTATTTTTTCCCTTTTTTTAACTAACCTTCTCTGCTTCAAATATTTTTAAAATTTCAAACTTACTAAAAATATTAAAGAAATAATCTAATTAACACTCATATATTCTTTACCTGTGGTATTCTCAAGCTGCCACATTTACTTTACTTCTGTCCGTATACAGAGATTTCTTTTGGAGGGATAGGGCAGAACCATTTGAAAATAAGTTCTAGGCCAGGCACAGTGGCTCATGCCTGTAATCCCAGCACTTTGGGAGGCCGAGGTGGGAGAATCACTTGAGCCCAGGAGTTTGAGACCATCCCTGCCAACATAGGGAAACCCTGTCCCTACAAAATATAAAAAAATTAGCCAGGCATGGTAGTACATGGCTGTAGTCCCAGCTACTTGGGAGGCTGAGGTGGGAGGACAGCTTGAGTCTGGGAGGTGAAGGCTGCTGTGAGCCGTGATTGCACCAATGCACTTGGCTTGGCCAACAGAGCAAGATCTCATCTCAAAAAAAATAATAAATTAAAAAACTAGTAAGAAGAAACTAAGTTACAGACCCTTCATCTCAAAAATTCTCAGCATGTATCTCTGTAAAAAAGAATATCTGCAGCCAGGCACCGTGGTTAACACCTGTAATTCCAAAACTTCAGGAGGCCGAGGTGGGCAGATCACAAGGTCAGGAGATCGAGACCATCCTGGCTAACACGGTGAAACCCCGTCTCTTCTAAAAATAAAAAAATAAAAAAATAATTAGCCAGGTGTGGTGGCAGGCGCCTGTAGTCCCAGCTACTCGGGAGCCTGAAGCAAGAGAATGCGTGAACCTGGGAGGCAGAGCTTGCAGTGAGCCGAGATCACACCACTGCAATCCAGTCTGGGTGACAGAGTAAGACTCTGTCTCAAAAAAAAAAAAAAATCAGCTGGGTGTGGTGGCACACACCTGTGGTCCCAGCTACTCAGGAGACTGAGGCAGGAGAATCCTGTGAACCCGGGAGGCAGAGGTTGCAGTGAGCCGAGATTGCACCACTGTACTCCAGTCTGGGCAACAGAGCCAGACTCCATCTCAAAAAAAAAAAAAAAAAAAAAAAGATATCTGCACAGCCACAATACAATTAGCACAAATAAGAAATTTAATATTGGTAAATTATCTAATATATAGTCCACATTAAAATTTCTCAAATTATTTCCAAAAAATGGTCTTTATAGTTGTTTTTCTTTGACCCAGTGTCTAGTCAAGGTTCATGCATTTACTTGGTTGTTGTTTCTCTTTGAACTCTTTTAACTTGTAACCTTTGTGCATATAATACCAACATTTTTGAAGGATCCAGGCCAGCTAATTTATAAAATGTCCCACAATCTGAATTTATGTCTCCTCATTATTAAATTCAAGTTAAATATTTTTAGCAAGACCATCTGCTAAAAATATGGGTGAAAGTATGATGAGTACAGGATATTAATATAATCTGAAAGTATCTTCTTATAAATTATTTATTAATTTCTTTTTTTTTTTTTTTTTTGAGGTGGAGTCTTGCTCTGTTGCCCGGGCTGGATCAAAACTAACATTACCGAATAACACCCTACACAGATATTCTGTGCCTTTTGAAGTCAAATTGCTTCTTTGGTTTTCCTTCCAAAAACATATAACCTGATTCCAACCATGTGGAAACAGCAGAAAAATCCAAATTGAGGGATATTCTAATATAATAACTACCAGTAATCTTCAAAAATGTAAAGATCATGAAAAACAAAAAAAGGTTGAGGAACTGTTGCAGATTAAAGGAAACTAAAAAGCAAAACAAGCATAATTTAGGGGTTGGATTTCAGTTCTGGAAAAAAAATTCCCATAAAATAACAGCTACAAAGAACATTATTGAGACAGGCAAACTCTGAATATGAATGGTGGATTTGATAACATTATTGAATCAAGATTACATTTTCTGGTTTTAATAAATAAACTGTGGTTATATAATAAAAGCCTTTGTCCTTAGGGAATAGATAGTATGCATGGATAAAGGGACATTCTAGGTAGAGTATATGGGTGTTCTTTGTTCTATTCTTTCCATTTTCCTCTTTATAAAAATTCTTGCCGGCGCAGTGGCTCACACCTGTAATCCCAGTACTTTGGGAGGCCAAAGTGGGCGGATCATTTGTGATCAGGAGTTCAAAACCAGTCTGGCCAACATGGTAAAACCCCAATGTCTACTAAAAATACAAAAACTAGCCAGGCATGGTGGTGGGTGCCTGTAATCCCAGCTACTTGGGAGGCTGAGGCAGGAGTATCGCTTGAGCCCAGGAGGTGAAGGTTGCAGTGAGCCAAGATCACACCACCGCACTCCAGCCTGGGTGACAGAGTGAGACTCCATCTCAAAAAAAAAAAAAAAAATTCTTTATGTTTTTGAGACAGGGTCTCATTCTCTCAGTCAGGCTGGAGTGTAGTTGTGCAATCAGAGCGTACCACAACCTCAACCTCCTGGTGTCAAGCAATCCTCCCACCCCAGCCTCCCGAGTAGGTACGATGACAGATACGTGTCAGCACACCTAGTTAATTTTTCGATTATTTTTGTAGAGACGGGGGTCTCACTATGTTGTCTAAGCTGGTCTGGGTCAGCTTTTCTTAAATGTGAAATTACATCAAAACACAAAGTTTTAGATGAGGCAAATATTGTACTAAATCATGACCATTTAAAAAGGCAACTTGGGACCTGGCGTGGTGGCTCATGCCTGGAATCCTAGCACTTTGGGAAGCTGAGGCGGGAGGATCACTTTAGCTCAAGAGTTCAAGGCCAGCCTGGGCAACATGGCAAAACCCTGTCTCTACAAAAAATACAAAAAATTAGCGGGGCATGGTGGCATGTGCTTAGTGCCAGCTATCTGGGGGCTGAGGTGGGAGGATCACTTGAGCCCAGGGGGCTGAAGCTGCAGTGAGCCGAGATTGCGCCACTGCACTCCAACCTGGGTGACAGGGCAAGACTGTGTCTCCAAAATAATAATAATAATAATAATAATAATAAATTAAAAATTAAAATAAAGGGAGAAAGAAAGATGTAAAAATGATTCTTAGCTCATGGGCCATACAAAACAAGGTGACAGGCAGGAACCGGTTTGAGGGCCATAGTTTGCCAACACCTGGATAAGAGAAGATGGCAGATAGATGTAGGAAGAATGTTTAAAAGCTGAAACAGGCCAGGCGCAGTGGCTCATGCCTATAATCCCAACACACTGGGAGGTCAAGGCGGGAGGATCACTTGAGGTCAGGAATTCAAGACCAGCCTGGCCAGCATGGCGAAACCCTATCTCTACTAAAAATACAAAAATTAGCTGGGTATAGGCCGGGCGCGGTGGCTCAAGCCTGTAATCCTAGCACTTTGGGAGGCCGAGACGGGCGGATCACGAGGTCAGGAGATCGAGACCATCCTGACTAACACGGTGAAACCCCGTCTCTACTAAAAACTACAAAAAACTAGCCGGGCGAGGTGGCGGCGCCTGTAGTCCAGCTACTCGGGAGGTGAGGCAGGAGAATGGCGTGAATCCGGGAGGCGGAGCTTGCAGTGAGCTGAGATCCGGCCACAGCACTCCAGCTGGGTGACAGCGCGAGACTCCGTCTCAAAAAAAAAAAAAAAAAAAAAAAAAAAAAATAGCTGGGTATGGTGGCATGGACCTGTAGTCCTGGCTACTCGGGAGGCTGAGGCAGGAGAGTCACTTGAACCCAGGAAGTGGAGGCTGCAGTGAGCCGAGATTGTGCCGCTGCAGTCCAGCCTAGGCAACAGAGTGAGAGTCTATCTCAAAAAAAAAAAAAAAAAAAAAAAAACCTGAAACAGTAGTCCAGACAAGAAATAATGAGGCTCTGGATTAGGCTAGTAATGGTAAGGAAAGGAGAGAACAGGCATCATGAACTATTTAAGAGACAACAGCAAGGCTTCTTGGTGACTTATTATAGACATGGCAGGGGGATTCAAGGCTAGGTAGAAGGAAGTAGACAACAGATAGATTAACCTGGGTGACTGGCTGAGTAACAGTCATACCATCAACTAAGAAAAAAGGTTACCAACAAAACACAGTTCATAGATTTCAATGGAGTGAGTGGTGGGGATAGAAACAATCTTAGCTGAGTCTTTATTTTTATTTTTTAAAAGACAGGGTCTTGCTCTGTCACCCACGCTTCAGTGCAGTGGTGCGATCGTAGCTCACTGTAGCCTTGAATTCCTGGCCTCAAGGGATCCTCCTGCCTCAACTTTCCAAGTAGCTAGGACCGACTACAGCTGCATGTCACGCGCTAATTTTTAATTTTTTTTGTAGAGACAGATTCTTGCTATGTTGCCCAGGCTGGTCTCAAACTCCTGGCCTCAAGCGATCCTCCTGTGTCAGCCTCTCTAAGTGCTGAAATTACAGGTGTGAGCCACTGTGCCTTGGCCTTAGACCACTCGTTAAATAAATTCTGATAAAGAGAAGGAAAAATACTACTGGGTGGTAGCCAAAGTGAGGTACACTATTGTTTTAAAAAGCCTTCTGTCTTAGTTTCTCTTCTTTTCTTCCTTCCTAATACAGTTTGGTACTGGTTAGTATAGTGCTACTGTGACAAACACCTTAAAATGTAGAAATGGTTTTGGAACTAGGTAATAGAGGCCAGAGAGCTTTGAGGTGCATGTTAGAAGAAACCTAGATGGCTCTGAAGTGACTGCTGTTAGAAATATGAACACTGCAGGGCGTGGTGGCTCACACCTGTAATCCTAGCATGTCGGGAGGCTGAGGTGGGCAAATTGCCTGAGCTCAGGAGTTTAAGACCAGCCTTGGCAACACGGTGTCTCTACTAAACAACCCTGTCTCTACTAAAATACAAAAAATTAGCCAGACATGGCGGTGTGCACCCATAGTCCCAGCTACTTGGGAGGCTGAGGCAGGAGAATTGCTTGAACCTGGGAGGCAGAGGTTGCAGTGAGCTGAGACTGCACCACCGCACTCCAGCCTGGGTGACAGAGTGAGACTCCATCTCACAAAAAAGAAAAAAAAAAACAAAACAAAAAACGGACACTGAAGGCAATTCTGGTAAGAGCTCAGAAAAACAAGAGAAGAGTTGTACAGGAAGGTTCTATAGTTACATATATAGAGAGAGAATGCTAGTAGAAACTTGAATGCTAAGGATGCTTCTGGTGAGGTCTCAGACAGAAATGAGAAGCATGTTATTGGAAACTGGAAGAAAGGCAGTCCATGTTATGAAGTGGCAGAGGACTTGTGTTTTATTGTTTTAAAAGTAGAACTTGTAAGTGATGAATCTGGATATTTCACTCAGATTTCCAAGCAAAGTGCTGAAGTGTGGCCTGATTTCTCCTTGCTGCTTATAGTGAAATTTTACAGTATAAAGAGAGATAAAGAAGGAATTGTTCAACAAAAAGGAAACCAGAACCTGAAGATTAGAAAATTCTCAGTTTATCCACATTGTAAAAAATGAAAAAGCATAATCTAAAGAGGACATCAAGAGTGTGGGGGGACAACAATTTGCTAAAGCGATTACCAGCATATGACTTATGGATTCAGTCAGCCATCTCAGCAGAAGCCAGGAATAGAGACGGGGTTAAAGCAACAGAAACACTGCCAGCTTGGACTGAAGGGACAGAGATGGGGACAAAATTAAGGAAGGCTGTTGGACTTTCAGGAATCTATAGGACAGGGCTAATAAAACTATCCAGCTGTGAACACAAGTTATCCTTTAAGGAAAGGGAAGAATACCCTTAAGGAGGCTCAAAAGAAGGCAGGGCTGCCACTGCTAACACAGGCCCAGAGGGCACAGGTGTGGCAGGTGGGGCTGTCTCCTCCTAGGTAACAGGGCAGGATCACCACCCTACTGAGCCCACAGGGCAGGGCATCAAGCCAAGGAGGATTACTCTAAAGCCTGAAAATCTAATGACATTTGCCCTGCTTGGTTTTGGACTTGCTTGGGACCCATGACCCTTTCTTTTTTCCAATCGCTCTCTTTTAGAATAGGAATGTCTAACCTACACCTATGCCTGTCCTGCCATTGTACAATCATGCATCACTAAACAATGGAGACACATTCTGAGAAGTGTATCATTAGGCATTCTCATTGTATGAAAACAAAAATAAGTGAGAGTGTACTTACACAAACCTAGATGGGCTAGCCTATTACACACCTAGACTACATGGTATAGCCTACTCTGCCTACAAACCTATACAGCGTATTATTGCACTAAATACTATAGGCAACTGTAAAACAATGGTATTGTGTATTTAAACACATCTAAACACAGAAAAGGTACGGTACAAATACGATGTAACAATCTTATGGGATCACCATCATACATGAGGTCCATCATTGACTAAAACATTGTTATACAGGACATGCCTGTATTTTGGAAGCAGATAACTTGTCTGGTTTCACAGGTTAATAGAGGAATTTTGCCCCAGGATAAATCATACTTTGAATCTCAGCCATTACCAATTAATTTATATAACATTATTTTTATTTATTTATTTCATATTTAGAGACAGGGTCTTGCTCTGTTACCCAGCTGGAGTGTACTGGTGCAATCACAGCTCATTGCAACCTTGAACTCCTGGGCTCAAGTGATCCCCTCATCTCAGCCTCTGGAACAGCAAGGAATACAGGTTCATGCCACCATGCCCAGCTATTTATTTCTATTTTTATTTTGTAGAGACGGGGGTCTCACTGTGTTCCCCAGGCTGGTCTTGAACTCTATGGCCTTAAGCCATTGGCCTCTCAAAATGCTGGGATTATTGGTGTGAGTCCTTGCATCTGGCCTGATTTAGATGATACTTAGATAAGAGTTTGGACTTAAGAGTCAATGCTAAAATGAGTTAAGACTTTTGGGGCTTGTGGAATGGAATGAATGTATCTGCATACGACGACATGAATTTTGGGAGCCACAGCAGAGTCCAATAAGCTGAATTGTGTTTCCCTTAAATTCTTACGTTGATGTCCTAACCCCTAGTACCTCAAAATGTGACTATATTTGGGGATAGGGCCTTTAGAAATAATTAAGGTATTCTTGGCCAGGTGGGGTGGCTCACACCTATAACCCTAGCACTTTGGGAGGACGAGGCAGGAGGATCACCTAAGGTCAGGAGTTCAAGACCAGCCTGGCCAACATGGTGAAACCCCATCTCTATTAAAAATACAAAAATGGCCGGGCGCGGTGGCTCAAGCCTGTAATCCCAGCACTTTGGGAGGCCGAGACGGGCGGATCACGAGGTCAGGAGATCGAGACCATCCTGGCTAACACGGTGAAACCCCGTCTCTACTAAAATATACAAAAAACTAGCCGGGCGAGGTGGCAGGCGCCTGTAGTCCCAGCTACTTGGGAGGCTGAGGCAGGAGAATGGCGTGAACCTGGGAGGCGGAGCGTGCAGTGAGCTGAGATCCGGCCACTGCACTCCAGCCTGGGCGACAGAGCGAGACTCCGTCTCAAAAAAAAAAAAAAAAAAAAAAAAAAAAAAAAAAAATTGGGTGGGTGGTTAGCACATGCCTGTAATCCCAGCTATTCAGGAGGCTGAGGCAGGAGAATCACTTGAACTCAGGAGGCGGAGCTTGCAGTGAGCCGAGATCCACTGCACTCCAGCCCGGACAACAGAGCAAGACTCTGTCTTGAAAAAAAAAAAAAAAACAAATTCAGGAAGCTGGCTGGGCATGCTGGCTCATGCCTATCATCCTAGCACTTAGAGAGGCCAACGTGGAAGGATCACTTGAGGTCAGGTGTTCAAGACCAACCTGGGCAAATACAGAAGGTCCTGTCTCCACAAAAAATAAAACTAAAAATTGTATTTAAAAAAAAAAGAGGCCGGGCGCGGTGGCTCAAGCCTGTAATCCCAGCACTTTGGGAGGCCGAGACGGGCGGATCACGAGGTCAGGAGATCGAGACCATCCTGGCTAACACGGTGAAACCCCGCCTCTACTAAAAATACAAAAACTAGCCGGGCGAGGTGGCGGCGCCTGTAGTCCCAGCTACTCGGGAGGCTGAGGCAGGAGAATGGCGTAAACCTGGGAGATGGAGCTTGCAGTGAGCTGAGATCCGGCCACTGCACTCCAGTCCAGGCGACAGAGCGAGACTCCGCCTCAAAAAAAAAAAAAAAAAAAAAAAAAAAAAAAAAAAAAGAGGCCAGGTGCCATGGCTCACGCCTGTAATCCCAGCACCTTGGTAGGCCGAGGCGGGCAGGTCACCCGAGGTCAGGAGTTTGAGACCAGCCTGGCCAACATGGTGAAACCCTGTCTCTACTAAAAATACAAAATTATCCAGGTGTGATGGCACATGCCTGTAATCCCAGCTACTTGGGAGGCTAAGGCAGGAGGATTGCTTGAACCTGGGAAGCAGAGGTTGTGGTTAGCTGAGGTTGCACCATTGCACTCCAGCCTGGGCAACAGAGCGAAAATCCGTCTCAAAAAAAAAAAAAAAGGAGTCAGAAAACTCAGGGAGATCATACCTGCTGGTGATGGTTTTAATTTTCTTTCTTTCTTTTTTGGGAAAGGATATCATTCTGTCACTGAGGTTAGAGTACAGTGGCGTGACCACAACTCACTACAGCCTTGACCTCCTGGGCTCAAGTGATCCTCCCACCTCAGTTTCCCAAGTAGGTGGGACCACAGGTGCATGCCACCAAGCCTGGCAAATTTTTGTATATTTTTTGTACAGATGGAGTTTCACCATGTTGCTCAGGGTGGTCTCAAACTCCTGGGCTTAAGCCATCCTCCCACCTCAGCCTCCCAAAGTGCTGAGATTACGGGCACGAGCCATTATGCCTGGCCCGGTTTTAATTTTCTAATGAAGCAGGAAAGGAAGTGATATAATAACATCTCTATCTCTTGACCAGACTGTGAGGTACTAAAAGATAAGCAGCGACCATTTCCCACAATACAAAAGACATCTTACTGCACATAATAGGTATTTGATAAATGTATGCATAACCGAATTGAGTTCCAAGATTATGGATTGGTGAACTAATGCCAGCAGTTATTGATATCAACTGGAAATTTAAGCAGGATATAAACTTTTAAAATGGTAAAGGGGAAATAAAAATTCAAGGATCTGGAAACTATTTATTTACCTGTACATTCTTTGTAAATCAGATGCTAAGACTCCAATGTCCACATATTTGCCACATTTGTTACCGGTAAGGTACTAAAACAGAAAATATAACAAATATAAAACACTCAATATTTCAAACTCAGTGATTTTAATCAACAGATTGAGCTATCTGAACACATTATACTTTAAGATAAACTCTTCATTAATAAAGCATACCAGAAACATAAATAAAAGTAACCAATAATTGTCAAGTCTGAAATCAAAAATTTTAATTAACATTATTAATCACTATAACACAATATTATTATTAGCATAGTTACAAGGCAGTAAGTGATGACTTACTTACTAATATCCTAGGTTTCCAAACACCCTAGAACACTGCAATAAACTCATAAGGGCAGCAGGGGATATTTTAAACTTTAAGGAACACAGTGATATTTGACATCTGTCAGATACTGCAGAACTACTAGCTTGAGGCAATTTAGTTTCAATATTAAATCACCTTTTGGCTGGGCATGGTGGCTCATACCTGTAATCCCAACACTTTGGGAGCTCAGGAGTTCGAGACCACCCTGGGCAACAAAGTTTGACCTCATCTCTACAAAAAAATTTAAAAATTGGTTGGGTGTAGTGGCTTGTGCTTATACTCCCAGCATTTTGGGAGGCCAAGGTGGGAGATCGCTTAAGCCCAGACTTAGAGACTGCAGTGAGCTATGATAGAGCCGCTGCACTCCAGCCTGGATAACAGAACGAGACCTTGTCTCAAAAATAAATAAAATAGCCTGAGCATGGTGGCTTGCACCTGTAATCCCAGCACTTTGAGAGGCCAAAGCGGGAGGATTGCTTGAGTCCAGGTGTTCCAGACCAGCCTGGCCAAGATGGTAAGATCTCATCTCTACGAAAAATTTAAAAATTAGCCAGGCATGATGGTGCATACCTGTGGTCCCAGCTACATGGGAGGCTGAGGTGGGAGAATCACTTGACCCCACGAGTTTGAGGTGGTAGTGAGCAGTGTTCACACCACTGCACTCCAGCCTGGGTGACAGAGTGAGACCCAGTCTCAAAAATAAAAAATTAAAATTAAATTAAATTAAATATATAGCTAAGTGAAAATTTATTTAAAATCTTGTGTAAGACTATCTTCAGGCCGTGTGTATAAGGTGCATATGAAACATAAGTAAACTTCATGTTTAACTTGGGTCCCATCCCCAAATATCTCATTATGTATACGCAAACATTCCAAACCCTGAAAAAAATCAATCTGAAACATTTTTTTGGTCTTAAGCATTTAGAATAAGGGATATTCAATTTGTACTTTTATAATGAACCGAAGTGAAAGCTATAGAGGAAAACTGATAATGTCAAATGCTGAAAAGCAGTCAAGTGTGAGGACAGAGAAGAGGCCACTAGATCCAGTAATTAGGAGTCACTGCTCAGAAACTTGAATAAAGTGAAGGAGTAAGTTGTGGGACGCGGGAACATCCAGAAGAAGAGTAATTCAGAGTGAGCGAACAACGAGAACAAAGGTCCTGTGCTTGGCATGTTTGAGAAGGTCTGTGTGGTTGGGACAGGAGACGAAAAGTAAACTAGGACAACAGAGGCCAGAATACGCAGGGCTTTTTTGACTGGGTTTTACTCTAGATATCTGTGACTCCACTGAAAGGATTTGAGCTGGGCTATGGCAAGCTCTGATTTTTCCCTTTTTTTTTTTAATTATACTTTAAGTTCTGGGATTCATGTACAGAACATGCAGGTTTGTTATACAGGTATACAAGGCCCATGGTGGTTTCCTAGACCCATCAACCTGTCATTTACATTAGGTATTTCTCCTAATGCTATCCCTCCCGTAGCCTAAATTTTCCCTTTAAAACGATGTCTTGGCCACGCCTGTAATCCCAGCACTTTGGAAGGCTGAGGCGGGCAGATCAACTGAGGTCAGGAATTCAAGACCAGCCTGGCCAACATGGTGAAACCTCGTCTCTACTAAAAATAGAAAAATTAGCCAGGCGTGATGGCATGCACTTGTAATCCCACCTACTTGGGAGGCTGAGGCAGAAGAATCGCTTGAACCCAGGAGACAGAGGTCGCAGTGAGCGAAAAAAAAAAAAAATTAGATGTCTCTGGCTGCTCTGTGGGGAACAGGCTTTAGGTAAAAGCAGAATCAGAAAGACCAGTTAGGAGGCTATTGCAATAGTATAAGGTAGAGATGATGGTTTGGACTAAGATGGTTATACGGAAAGACAGTAAGAAGTACTTGGAATATATTTTGAAAGTAAAGCAAACCAGGCTGTTGATGGATGGTATACAGGAAATGAGACTCAGAATGATCCTTAAGGCTTTTGGTCTTAACAACTGAACAAACGGTGGTATCATTTACCGAGATACAGAACACTAAGAAAGGGCAGGTTTGAAGGAAGAAAAATTACAAGTTCCACTTGGCCATTTTAATTTGGAGATATGCTGACTAGGCAGCTGGATATATCAATCTGTACTTCAAGATAAAATCTGGACGGCAGATACAAATTTAGCAGTCATAAATATATAGAGGACAGGACAGCAGCTTGCACCGGTAATCCCAGCACTTTGGGAGGCTGAGGCCAGATCGTTTGAGCCTAGGAGTTAAAGACCAGACAGAGTAACATAGTGGAACCCCGTCTCTACAAATGATAATAACAATAATAATAATAAATTGGCCAGATGTGGTGGTGCACACCTGTAGTCCCAGCTACTGGGGAGGCTGAGGAGGGAGGATTGCTTGAGCCAGGGAGGCCGGGGGTGCAGTGAGCTATGATTGTGCCCATGAACAGCCACTGAACTCTAGCCCGGGCAACAGAGCGAGACTGTGTCTCAGAAAAATAAAAACAAAATGAAATAAATATATAGATAATAGAATATGTAGACACTATTCAAAGGTTATTAGACTAAATTAGATCACATAGGAAGTATGGATAGATAAGAAAGGTGTATGAGGAAAGAGGAGGAAGGGGAGGTAAGAGAACAGGGCTCAGAGCACTTCCAACATTTACAAGTTGGTAGGAAAAGATGGGTCCGAAAAGGAGATTGTTTAGGGGCTGGTGAAGTGAAAGAAAAACAAGGAGAATGTGTAGCTCACCAATTCCTAAGTGAAGAAAATTCTCTCCCGCCTTTTAACTCAGACTGCTTGTTTACATTCTAAGGTATTTGCCCACACTGCTTTTTACTGATGGTCATGAAAATGAGAAAACCGTAGGCAAAGTGCCTGTTACTGTTGCCAGACCCATGTTACCTCGTTTTAGTGTGTAAGTTCCTTGAGAGCGGAAATTAACGTATTATTTATGCCACCCCTTCTCAAGGACCTCTTACAATGCGAGCATTTGAAGACCATTCCTGTATTAAATTCACAAGTCAAAGAGGTTAAAATTCAAAGGTTAATTCCACTCTACTGAATGATCTGCGCTGAAGACGACCAGACATCCTCGGCAGCCCCACCAAGCTGCACCCTCCCACCGTCCCCGGTTTCTCCTGAGACTCCGCACCAACGTGGGTAGGGAAGGCCCCGGCACCACCAACAAAGGAGGAACAGACGCACGCCCAGACCCAGACTGGGGAAAGAAGACTAGTTGAGTTCCACGTGGACGCCACCCGAAAAAAAGGGGAGTGGCACCCTGGGGCAGTGATCGGGGCCCTGGGCGAGACCGAGCGGTGCAGAATACACACGTGGATGACTCGTTGCTTGAGTTTATTATCCACGAACCCGGCGGGTCTAGGCTTCATCGTGTGGGTCTTCCAAGCCACAGCTCGGACCGCCAGCTCCCAGTCAACCGGGGGCCTCGTAGGGGTTGCCCACCGCGATCGCCGGGCCAGTTGCACCTGAAAAGCGCCCCTCCTGGGGCCTAGCCCGCCCCGTTTCCGTCAGAATAAAAGTAATGCGAATGAGGGGGAAAAAATTCCGAGGAGCGGGAGAAGACTTGCAAACCTCAGGGAGTTTCTAGGGCCCTTATTTTGCAGGCCTGCCCAGTGGGCCCTGGAAGATTAGGACCCCTTTGAACGCGCTCAACTTTATTGGTTCCCCGCCGGGCGAACCAGGCTGGAGGAAGGAAGTTCCTACCCCCGCGCAGCGTGCGGACACGCTGTCAACGGCGTCGGCTGGGAAAGTTGGTTTGCTTTCCTCAGGCGTTCCAGCCACACCTCGTTCTGGTACAAAGCTAGTCTCAGCAAAGCCAGCGACGGTAGATAATTGGAGTGATAAAATCAGGGTAAAAACACACCACCAGCTGTTGCTTGCTTTCCCATGTAGTTACATTTTAGAGGCCCAACAAAAGGGCTAGGTGAAAAAGAAAAGGAAGGACGGATTTATCCTTATAACTGAGGATAACTAAGTCATTTGTCACTTTTAGAGCTCGTTTTACTTACGCTGTTATCATCGGCAGGTAATTTGTTGAATATATCCAGTGCAAGACTCCTTGGCCCAGAATTTTATCGAACATTTGTATTTGCCCCAAGAAGTTTATCCTGCACTTAGGGAGACACAAAGGGACAGTTACCAAGCACTAAAAAAAAAAAAAAAGATACAGGCTTTAGTTTCTGTCTTCTTGTTTATTTCTATCGTGTTTTGAGTATTCTTATTTCAGGTCCTACTTGGCTGATGACAAGGTGAAGTGCAGTATATTAAGGGGCAGAGGGGAGGAGAGAAAATGGAATTAAGAGAATCACACACAAGGGTGTGAGGCCGGACGAGGTGGCTCTCACCTGTAATCACAGCACTTTGGGAGGCCAAGGCGGGCAGATCACTTGAGGTCAGGAGTTCACGACCAGCCTGGCCAACATGGTGAAACCTTGTCTCTACTAAAAATATAAAAATTAGCACTGAATTAAGTATTAGATTTCTCACCCAAAATATTGGTCCCTTTGGTTGCAACTTCATTTCTTACTTCTTCACTATATGTACTGTTTTATTTTTATTTTTTTTAGTTGTGGTAAAATATAAGAACATTTACAATCAAACATTTTAAAGTGTGCAGTTTAGTGATATTAATACATTCATAATATGGAAGCATCACTGCCATCTAGCTCCAGAACTCTTTTCATCTTGTAAAACCGAAACTCTATACTAATTAAAAAATAACTCCCCATTCCTCCCTCCCCCCAGCCCCTGGCAACTGCCATTCTACTTACTGTCTTCATGATTTTGACTACACTAGCTTCCTCGTATAAGTGGAATCTTCCCATATTTGACTTTTGTGAGTGGCTTGTTTCTTAGCTTAATGCCCTCATATAGCATGTGTTAGAATTTCCTTCTTTTCTTCTTTTTTTTTTTTAGAGGGAGTCTTGCTCTGTTGCCCAGGCTGGAGTGCAGTGGCACAATCTCGGCTCACTGCAACCTTCGCCTCCTGGATTCAAGAGATTCTAACACCTCAGCCTCCTGAGTAGTTGGGACTACAGGTGTGTGCCACCATGCCTGGCTAATTTTTTGTATTTTTAGTAGAAATGGCATGTTGCCATGTTGGCCAGACTGATCTCGAATTCCTGACCTCAGGTGATCCACCTGCCTTGGCCTCCTAAAGTGCTGGAATTACAGGTATGAGCCACTGCACCTGGCCTTTCCTTCACTTTTAAGGCGAGTAAAATTTGACTCTTTTGCCATTCTGCCTCTTGCCATGGGATGACACAGCAAGAAGGCTCTCACCAAATAACAACTTCTTGATATGGGACTTTCCAGCCTCCTTGCATTCATTTGACAAGTGTTTATTGAGTGCCTACCAGTTTCAGTCTCTGCTCTGCGCTTTAGGCTTATGGGGAAAAGTGGAAGAATTATATAACATTTAAAAATTTTTTAATATATTTTTTATAACATTTAAAAAATTAGATTAGTTATTTATATGCTTGATTACATTAAATGGTAGGAAAGATTCTCTACAGCATATAGTACAAATGTAGTCAATGCTTAGTAATTTTTAAAATGAAGTGTAATTCTTTGCATGCCAAATGTCCAACATAGAATGAAAACACACTGAGGCCGGGCATGGTGGCTTATGCCTATAATCCCAGCACTTTGGGAGGCAGAGGCAGGTGGATCACCTGAGGTCAGGAGTTCAAGACCAGCCTGACCAATGTGGTGAACCCCTGTCTCTACTTAAAAATACAAAATTATCTGGGCATGGTGGCGCATGCCTGTAATTCTAGCTACTTGTGAGGCTGAGGCAGGAGAATCACTTGAACCTGGGAGGCAGAGGTTGCAGTGAGCTGAGATCATGCCATTGTACTCCAGCCTGGGCAACAAGAGCAAAACTCCATCTCAAATAAACAAATAACCACATTGAAAGGCCTAGTAGCATCACAACGTGTACTAAGCAACATAGTTTATTAGTCTATAATTTGTCATAGAATACTATCCTACACTTAGAGTTGACTTCATGGGTGTGTGACCTGTGCAGTCACACAGGGCCCTGTCCTCAGAAGGGCCCCACAGGTGGTTCAATGCTCTACTGTTGCCATCTTGAAATACTTTCTGAATAAGCTGTCCCTTATTTTCATTTTGCACTGGGTCTTACAACTTATGTAACCAGCCCTTCATATGTAAACTTGAAGTACTCTAGAATGCTGCCTTTTTATTCCTTTTTTTTTTTTTTTTTCTGAGGTGGCGTCTCACTCTGTTGCCAGGCTAGAGTGCAGTGGTATAATCTTGCCTCACTGTAACCTCGGCCTCCCAGGTTCAAGCGGTTCTTCTGCCTCAGCCTCCCAAGTAGCTGGGACTCCAGGTGCACGCCACCATGCCCAGCTAATTTTTGTATTTTTAGTAAAGACGGGGTTTCACCATATTGGCCAGGCTGATCTCGAACTCCTATCCTTGTGATTCGCCTGCCTCGGCCTCTCAAAGTGCTGGGATTACAGGCGTGAGCCACTGCACCCAGCCACCTTCTTAAAGGCAGGGAATGTGTTGTTCATCTCATTACTGCTTCAGGTGCAGAAGGCAATAATTGAAAGTGAATTAATACTAGATGATAATATGCTCAAACATTTCCCATTGGAATTAGTTCATCAATTATTGCCCTGAAGACCATTTTACATTGATTCCAATGTTTGGATTTACAGTATCATGCATCAAAACCAAAAATATTACTGAACAGTAACCTAAGAGCATGTACACTTCAAGCACTTCCCTCTTTAATTGAAACATCCTCCATTCTTTAGTGGTGTAACCCCACCTAGTGGTGGTGGCATATTTTATCTTTTGTCTTTCACACTTTAATTCTCCCAAACCTCATACAGTATTTCACTAGCAAACAGCTTCTGGTCTAATTGTGCTTCTTAACTAGGGTGATTTATGTCCAGATTTGCTTAGGGCAGTCCTGATTTTTGTCTGTTGATTCAGCAAAATTATTACTAGTATCCCCTTTGTGGAAATACATGAAGACTATTTGAAGACTACATGAGAAGAGGTGAAGACTATTTGTTCAGAGTTTGCTTTAACAAGGGAGTCAACCACCATCACTTGCGTTTTGTCAGAGCCTCAAAAACAGAGGAGTGGGAAAACTTTACAGTGGGGAATACGGGAAGGCTTCAGGTGTGCCCTAACTGAAGACTGTTGTCATAGGGAAGCTATAGGTGGGGTAACTAGAACTAGCAGAGCATCCTATGTGTTTGGTTGGGATGCACAGTTGGTTTTCTTTTGGTCCTATGTTGACAGCAGGTCCAAAAATTTAAAAAGCTATCATTTATTAATAAAGTTCTTGACATCTGGGGCCATTTGTTACAGGGGTTGTTGCTGGGTTCCTGGATTGTTTGTTAGTGATAGTGATCTAACTTCCTACATGTCTGACTTGTAGATGATAGATTGGTTTTCTGGTCTGGTTGCTGCAGATTGTGAGTCAGAGTTCTATTTTTGCATATGGTCTGGCCATTTTTCATTCACGTGTTCAGTGTCTTCCTGTTATCTCTCTAAAAGGTTCCAGTTTGGACAATGTAGGACCACTCTATGTGTAGTAGAACATGGAGAAAAGTATGAAGTTTGCATGTCAGAGGATCCTTACTGAGATGCAAAAATGAGGCCTGCCTGCTTGCTGGGAGCTGGAGACTGAGTTCTGTTCTGTTTTGTTCTGTTCTTTTCTTTTTTGAGACAGGGTTATATGGTTTGGCTGTGTCGCCACTCAAATCTCATCTTAAATTGTAGCTTCCATAATTCTTATGAATTGTGGGAAGGACCCAGTGGCAGGTAAATGAATCATAGGGGTGGTTCCCCCATACTGTTCTCATGGTAGTAAATAAGTCTCATGAGATCTGATGGTTTTATAAGGTGTTTCCCCTTTTGCTTAGCTCTAATTCTTATTTTTTTTTTTTTTTTTTTTTTGAGATGGAGTCTCGCTCTGTCACCCAGGCTGGAGTGCAGTGGCCGGATCTCAGCTCACTGCAAGCTCCGCCTCCCAGGTTCACGCCATTCTCCTGCCTCAGCCTCCCAAGTAGCTGGGACTACAAGCGCCCGCCACCTCGCCCGGCTAGTTTTTTGTATTTTTTTTGTATTTTTTAGTAGGGACGGGGTTTCACCATGTTCGCCAGGATGGTCTGGATCTCCTGACCTCGTGATCCACCCGTCTCGGCCTCCCAAAGTGCTGGGATTACAGGCTTGAGCCACCGCACCCGGCCCCGCTTAGCTCTAATTCTGTCTCGTGTGCCACCATGTAAGACGTGCCTTTAATCTTTCACCATGATTGTGAGGCCTCCCCAGCCACGAGGAACTATGAGTCCATTAAGCCTCTTTTTCTTTATAAATTACTCAGGCTCGGGTGTGTCTTTATCAGTAGTGTGAAAATGGACTAATACAGAGCATCCCACTCTGTCGCCCAAGCTAGGGTGCAGTGGCATTATTTCAACTCACTGCAACCTCTGCTTCCCTGGTTTTTGTTTTGTTTTTTTTGAGACATAGTCTTGCTCTGTCGCCCAGGCTGGAGTACAGTGGTACGATCTCAGCTCACTGCAACCTCCGCCTCCCACATTCAAGCAATTCTCTGCCTCAGCCTCCTGAGTAGCTGGGATTGCAGGTGCCCACCATCACACCCAGCTAATTTTTTTGTATTTTTAGTAGAGATGGGGTTTCAGCATCTTGGCCAGGCTGGTCTTGAACTCCTGACCTCATGATCCACCCTTCTTGGCCTCACAAAGTGCTGGGATTACAGGCGTGAGCCACTGCGCCTGGCCGCTTCCCTGGTTTAAGTGATTCTCCCACCCCAACCTCCTGAGTAGCTGGGACTACAGGTGCGTGCCACCACACCCAGCTAACTTTTGTATTTTTTGGTAGAGGTGGAGTTTCATCACATTGGCCAGGCTGGTCTCAAACTCCTGACCTCAAGTGATCCACCCGCTTCAGCCTCCCAAACTGCTGGGATTACAGGCGTGGGCCACTGTGCCTGGCCTTGAGCTTTTTGAGATTAAAAAAATATATTTGATTTATTTTATTTGGTAATGGCTAACAATTCCGTTTTCTAATCAGGTTTATCATTCTTTGAGGTGATTGCCTCATTTATGTCCCTAATCTTGAATAGAATGAAAATAATATTCTCCCAGGTTTCAAGCAATTCAAGCGATTCTCCTACCTCAGCCTCCCAAGTAGCTGGAATTACAGGCATGCACCACCATGCCTGGCTAATTTTTTTGTGTTTTTAGTAGAGATAGGTGATCCACCCACCTCCACCTCCCAAATTGCTGGGATTACAGGCATGAGTCATTGCTCCCGGCCTGAAACTTTCATATAGAACGTTTTTAGTAAATAATTGTTAGGTAAATGAATGAAAATTGTGAAGTAAATAATCAGAGTACTGTGATAGAAAATAACAAGGCCAGGTGCGGTGGCTCATGCCTGTAATCCCAGCACTTTGGGAGGCCGAGGCGGGCGAATCACCTGAGGTTGGGAGTTTGAGACCAGCCTGACCAACATGGAGAAACCCCTGTCTCTACTGAAAATACAATATTAGCCAGGGGTGCTGGCGCATGCCTGTAATCCCAGCTACTCCAGAGTTTGAGGCAGGAGAATTGCTTGAACCCAGGAAGGCGGAGATTGCAGTGAGCCAAGATTGTGCCACTGCACTTGAGCCTGAGCAATGAGAGCAAAACTGTCTCAAAAAAAGGGAAGAAAATAACAAAGAAATCCTTTTGTAGTTCCTAAGTGTGAAGAATGCGTGTTCATGCACAGGGTTGAGATGTGCTACCCTCAAACATTGTTCCGTGCACGTGACCTGTCTGACATGGAAAAAAGAGAAGAAAATAAAAAAGGGAGACCACCTCAGTCCCTGGTCGAGGGAGGTCTTTCTAAGAACGTGACAAGTAAGGACTTTAAGTATAGGAGGAGCCAGTTATACAAGGAGAGTGGGAAGAGTTTCAGGTAGAGAGAGAATCACGTGTGCCAAGACTTTAAGCAGAAAAGAAGTTGACCTGTTCTAGGAACAGAAACAGAGAAAAATAAGCTTCTTTGTTGTTTAAACCACCGTTATTTCAGGTTTTTTGTCATTCAAAACCAACATTAATTTGAACAAGTACAGGTATTTGGAGGAATTTTGAAAGTTGAGTCTAAGATTGATGCAGAAGAGAAAATGACAGAAAAGAGCCAAAACATTCCTGAATAAGAACCTGGTATCATTAACATTTTTTAAAAACACTATTGAGGTATAATTTACCTATAATAATCCATTTTAAGTGTATAACTCAGTTATTTTATTCATTTATTTATTTATTTTTAGAAAGATGGTCTCAGGCTGGGAGCGGTGCGAGACTCTGTCTCAAAAAAAAAAAAAAAAAAAAAAAAAAGATGGTCTCAGGCCAGGTGCGGTGGCTCATGCCTGTAATCCCAGCACTTTGGGAGGCCTAGGCGGGTGGATCACCTGAGGTCAGGAGTTCGAGACCAACTTGACCAACATGGAGAAAACCCATCTCTACTAAAAATACAAAAATTAGCTGGGCGTGGTGGCGCATGCCTGTAATCCCAGCTACGCAGGAGGCTGAGGCAGGAGAATCACTTGAACCCGGGAGGCAGAGGTTGTGGTGAGCTGAGATTGCACCATTGCACTCCAACCTGGGCCACAAGAGTGAAACTCCACCTCAAAAAAAAAAAAAACCAAAGTCTCACTCTTGTGGCCCAGGCTGGAGTGCAGTGGTGACCATAGCTCACTGTAGCTTCAGCCTCCTGAACTCAAGTGATCCTCCTGCCTCAGCCTCCTGAGTAGTTAAGATTACAGGCATGTGTCACTGTGCTGGCTATCTTATTTTTTTTTAAACTGGGTCTTGCTGTGTTACCCAGGCTGTTTTCGAAACCCTGGCCTCAAGCAATCCTTCTGCCTCAGCCTCCAAGAGTGCTGGGATTACAGGTGTGAGCTACCATGCTGGGCAAATTTTTTTCTAATTGAGGTATATTTACATAGCATAAAATTCACCATTTTATTCATTTTAAAGTATACAATTCAGTGACTTTTAATATGTTTACAGGGTTATACAGACATTACCACTATATAGTTCCAGAACATTTTCATTAGCCCGGAAAGAAACCCTGTAACTATTAAGCAATCACTTCAATTTTCCCCTCTTCCCAGCCCCTGGAAACCTCAAATCTACTTTTTGTTTCTATGGATTTGCCTATTTTTGACATTTCATATAAATGGAATTATACAATATGTGACCTTTTGTGTCTGATTTCTTTCACTTAGCATAATGTTTCCAAGGATTCTCCATGTTATAGCATGTATTAATACTTCATTCCTTTTCATTGCTGAGTAATAGTCTGTGGTATAGATATATCCCATTTTAGTTATCAGTTCATCACCTGGTAGACATTTGGGTTATTTTCACTTTAAGTTTCAGTTCTGTGGGGTATAAAGTACACCCAGGAGTGGAATTGTTACGGAGCAAGGGCTCACTGCCTGATAGGCATAGAAGCCAATACTGAGGCAGGAGAATAGGGTGTGGAGACAGGGAGCCTTCACTTCAGCCTCTGATTAGTCGCAGGCCAAGTCTTAATTTGCATAGAGTGTAACTTACTTCAGCTTCCAATTGGTCAGGGGCCAAGTCTTCATCTACATAGGGTGTAACCAATAGGAAACTTCTAAAGGGTACTTAAACTCCAGAAGATTTTGCAGCCAGGAGCTCTTGAGCTGCTTGCTCAAGCCAGCTCCCCTCTGTGGCGTGTAATTTCGCTTCAATAAATCACTGCTTCATTGCTTCATTCTTTTGTTGCTTTGTTTGTGCATTTCGTTTGATTCTTTGTTCAACACACCAAGAACCTGGACAACTCGTCAAGACCTGGACAACATAGTCAAGACCCTTCACCAGTAACAATACCATGGCACTTGCTTTTGAGAAAATAGAAACCTTTATTGCAAAGTTGACTTGCCATGCTCAAATCTGTCTGCCTGAGCTGGAGAATGGGGACAGGTTTTATAGGCAGATAGTTACAATGAGGAAGATAGGAAAATGCAATGAGGTAGGCCAGGTGTGGTGGCTCACACCTATAATCTCAACACTTTGGGAGGCCCAGGTGAGTGGATCACTTGAGGTCAGGAGTTCAAGACCAACCTAACAAACATGGTGAAACCTCATCTCTACTAAAAATAAAAAAATTAGCCAGGCATAGTGGTGCACACCTGTAGTCCCAGCTGCTTGGGAGGCTGAGGCAGGAGAATCACTTGAACTTGGGAGGTGGAGGTTGCAATGAGCTGAGATCGCGCCACTGCCCTCCAGCCTGGGAGACAAAGTAAGACTCCATCAAAAAAAAAAAAAAAAAAGGAAAAATGCAATGAGATATGATCTGATTGGGTCATGCTGAGGGTCCTTGGCTCTTAAGTCTGTACTGCAACAAAATAGGGCACTCCTTGTTTCTGAATTTGGTCCCCGTTCCTTGATCCAAGCACTTTGGTTCTGCTTGTGATGAACTTTTTCATTCGTCCTGGCTCCTAAGTCCAATGGGGCACATTTGGCTCATCTGGGCATGCTTAGGTTATATAACTTGCAACCTGGGGGTCCACTGAGAAACTGCTCAGAACTTTGTTACACAAAGGTTGAACCAGATTGAATTGATTATGCTGTTAACAGAATTGCTGGGTCATATAATTCAGTGTCTTTAACTTTTTGAAGAATCACTGAACTGTTCCCTCCAGCTGCTGCAACATTTTACGTTTGTACCAGCAAGGTTCAGATTTCTCCATATCCTCCCCAACAGTTAATTTCTCTTTTGTTTTTTAATTACAGCCATTCTAGTAGGTGTGAAGTAATATCTTTTTTTTTTTTTTTTTGAGACAGGGTCTCACTGTGTCACTCAGGCTGGCGTGCAGGGGCCCGATCACGGCTCACTGCAGCCTTGACCTCCTGGGCTCAAGTGATCCTCCTACCTCAGCCTGCCACATAGCTAGAACTAACAGATGCATGCCACCACACCCAGCTAATTTTTTGTATTTTTTGTAGTCACGGGATTTTGCTGTGTTGCTCAGGCCTGCCTTGTCCTCCCAAAGTGTTAGGATTGCAGGTGTGAGCCACCTTGCTCAGCCACAATCAAATGATTGTCATTTTGATTGGCATTTTTGTAAAGTTAATTTCTTAATGATTGCCCTGGAAAGTAAAATTAACATCTTAATTTATAACAATCTAGGTGAATTAATACCAACTTAGTTTCAATAGTATACAAAAACCTTACTGTTTATAGCTTTATCTCCCCTCCCATATTGTTATTGTCACATATTTAGCTTTATACATTGTGCCTATCAGCATAGATTTATAATTACAGTTTTGTGTAGTTGTATTTATTTATTTATTTGAGATGCAATCTTGCTCTGTCACCCAGGCTGGAGTGCTGTGGCACAATCTCAGCTCACTGCAACCTCCACCTCCTGGGTTCCAGTGATTCTCCTGCCTCAGCCTCCCAAGTAGCTGGGATTACAGGTGTGCACCACCACACCTGGCTAATTTTTGTATTTTTTTAGTAGAGGCAGAGTTTCATCATATTGGCCAGGCTGGTCTCGAACTCCTGACCTTGTGATCCACCTGCCTCAGCCTCCCAAGGAGGCTCATGCCTGGGATTACAGGCATGTAATCCCAAACCAAACCCAGCCTATGTAAAGGGGAAGGTTATAAGCCAAATTTTGTATATATATATATTTGTTTTTGTTTTTGTTTTGAGATGGAGTTTTGCTCTTGTTTCCCCAGCTAGAATGCAATGGCGTGACCTCGGCTCATTACAACCTCTGCCTCCCAGGTTCAAGCGATTCTTCTGCCTCAGCCTCCCGAGTAGCTGGGATTTCAGGCATGTGCCACCACGCCTGGCTAATTTTGATTTTTAGTAGAGCCGGGATTTCACCATGTTGCTCAAGCTGGTCTCTAACTCCTGACCTTAGGTGATCCGCCCACCTCAGCCTCCCAAAGTGCTGGGGTTACAGGCGTGAGCCACTCCACCCAGTCCAAAAATATATTTTATACTGACTTTATTTTTTATTATTATTATTATTATTTTGAGACGGCGTTTCACTCTTGTCGCCCAAGCTGGAGTGCAATGGCTTAATCTCGGCTCACTGCAACCTCTGCCTCCTGGGTTCAAGAGATTCTCCTGCCTCAGCCTCCAAGTAGCTGGGATTACAGGCACACGCCACCACATTCGGCTAATTTTTTGTATTTTTAGTAGAAACATTTTTCACCATGTTAGCCAAGCTGATCTCGAACTCCTGACCTCAGCTGATCTGCCCGCCTCGGCCTCCCGAAGTGCTGGGATTACAGTTGTGAGCCACTGTACCAGGCCTATTTATTTATTTATTTTAAATTAATTATTATTATTTTTTGAGACGGCGTCTCACTCTTGTCACCCAGGCTAGAGTACAATGGCACGACCTCGGCTCACTGCAACCTCCGCCTCCCAGGCTCAAGCAATTCTCCTGCCTCAGCCTCCCAAGTAGTTGGAATTACAGGCACCTGCTACTACACCTGGCTAATTTTTATATTTTTAGTGTTTGGACGGACGGAGGCAAGATGGCGCACTTCCGGGTTCTTCATCCCCCCAACTTTTCCCGTGCGCGCGAAAATGCAGCCGACGCCCGGGAAGGTGCAGACCAACTGGGCATGCGCCAGGTGACGTCAATCTGAAGAGACCAAGATTTACCTGGTCTCACCTGTGGAACGCCCCCCGACACGCCCGTGCCCCGCCTATTGCCCTCCCACTCCTAGAAAAGCCGCTCTGGAGGGACGCCACGCGCGGCCTTCCTCAGTCCTTCACTCCTGTCGGGATGTCAGGACTCCAGGAACGCCGTCCGAGAGCCCCACGGGGGGACTCTGTCCGCCTTCTTTGCCAGAGGCCGACAGACCTCTTCCCCACACCTTAGGTGACCAAAATAAACTTGCAGTTTTGCTCCTACCCTTGCCTAGTCGCTGGTTCCTTTACGCCCGTTCTGGTGGTCTTAGAAAAAACAAAACAGTTGGTGCCGAAACCCGGGAGGAGACCCCTCCTCGGGGCCCCCAGGGTCTGGGGAGCCTCCTCCTCCTCCTCGTTCCACGCCGCAGACGGACCAGGACCTGAGACCCGCTTCCCTCACTGTCACGGCCTCTCTGGGGTAAGTGCCCTTGTCTCCTCTTTACCTCCCTCGGCCAGAAATCCTGCACAGGTCCGGGGTCCATTTGGAGCCACCACGTGGCTCGGGAGACCCGTTCAGGATGGAGACGTCCGCCTGAAGGTAATCTCCACTTAGGCTTCAAGAGCCTCTCGTCTGTCTCTGCTGGTTCCAAAGGACGCTTTGAAGCCAGGCAGGGATCCATTCCCATGTCCATTGGGTCCATTGTGTCGGTAAAGAGGAAACAAATGGGAAACCCCCAGTCCAAATTTCCAAAGAGCACCCCCTTGGGGTGCCTCCTAGCCAATTTAAAAACCTTACAGCTTGAACAAGACCTTAGGAGGAAGCGGTTAATTTTCCTTTCCACTGTGGCGTGATCGACCTCAGCAATTTCTGCCAGTGGCTAGGCAAGTGGTCTGAAATTACGTACATACAAGGCTTTTGGGCCTTACGCTCTCGTCCCGACCTGTGTAGCCGGTGCTCTTCGGCCCAAGTTATGCTAGCCAAGGACGCCGGCTCACAGGAACCCGAAAGAGGAGTCTTCATTCCTTTCTGTTCAGCCGGAGGATCTAGGGTTTCCCTCACTTCCGCCCTATACTTCTCCTCCCTCCGCCCGGACTCCTCCTTCCTCTTCCTTACCTACTAGTAATCCACTCAGTCCCGTGCTTCCTTCGGGGCCCCCAACTGGCTGTCTTGAGTCTCCTGTCTCTGCACACACCCGCTCTAAGTGCCCTGCTGATGCCTCCACTCCTGCCCCACACCCTCCTACAGTGTTAGCGCCTTTGCGAGAGGTGGCTGGGGCGGAGGGGGTAGTCAGAGTACATGTCCCTTTTTCATTAGCCGATCTTTCCAAAATTGAAAAGCGTTTAGGGGATTTCTCAGCTAATCCCACCGTTTACATAAAGGAATTTAGATATCTTTGTCAGGCCTATGACTTAACTTGGCATGACCTCCAGGTTATCCTAACCTCCACCCTAAACCTGAGGAGCAAGAGTGCATCCTAGCGGCCGCCAGGCAGCACGCCAACCAACTACATTTAACTGATGCCACCATCCCACTAGGGGAGCAAGCAGTACCCTCGGCAGACCCAGACTGGAACTACCAAGCAAACCAGCCTGGGCGCCGTAGGTGAGACATAATGGTTCAGTGTTTGTTGGCTGGTATGCAAACAGTCTCAAACAAAACTGTAAATTTTAACAAATTAAAAGAAATTATTCAAAATCCAGAAGAAAATCCAGCCGTATTCTTAAATAGGCTGACTGAGGTTCTAACCCAATATACCCGGTTAGATCCGGCCTCCCCTACAGGGGCCACCATTTTGGCGTCTTATTTCATTTCTCAATCAGCTCCTGACATTCGTAAGAAACTTCAAAAGGTAGAGGATGGTCCTCAGGCACCAATACAAGATCTGGTTAAATTAGCCTTTAAGGTCTATAACTCCAGAGAGGAGACGGCTGAGGCAGTGCGACAGGCACGCCTCAAACAGAAGGCCCAACTCCTAGCAGCGGCTTTACGGCCCAATTGTAACCCCAGACCAGAGAGTACACACTCCGCAGACTCCAAGGCTACGAAAGGAGCCTGCTATAAGTGCGGCAAGGCGGGACACTATGCCAATAGGTGTCCACAAGGTCCCCGAGCCCCAACGCAGCCTTGCCATAAGTGCAAGGCGTCAGGACATTGGGCCAATGAATGTCCTAAGCCTCGTCCACCAGCAACCCCCCTGCCCTGCTTGCCAGCAGGGAGGACACTGGAAGTCTGATTGCCCCACCCTGAGAACAGGTGCTGCGTCTCCACGTGACCCCCTTTCCCAGGATCCTGGGAGCTCCTTCCAGCTCCTACATCTGGACGACAACGACAACTGAAGGTGCCGAGACTTGGGGACCCCCATCACCCTCGCCGAGCCGCGGGTAACTCTCCTGGTAGCGGGTAAGACAATCAATTTTTTAATCAACAGCGAGGCTACCTATTCTGTTTTGCCGTCCTTCTCTGGACCTAGCCTTCCATCCAATATCTCTGTAGTAGGAGTAAGTGGAAAGCCATCCACTCCACAAAAACTCCACTCCTTAATTGCTGCCTGGCCAACAACTACTTTGCGCACTCGTTCCTCATTATACCCTCATGCCCTACCCCCTTACTAGGCCGAGACATCCTGAGCACCTTAAAGGCCTCCATATACATTCCCACCAACTCATCCACTCCCCTTCAACCCCCTCATGACCTGTTGCTCATGCTTTGTGCAAGTGCACAGGCTCCTCCTATGTCGCCCCCACCCCCCATCTTCCCTATTTCTGTACACCCTCAAGTGTGGGACACTTCCACCCCGGTCATAGCTGCCCACCACCCACCAGTTCTCGTCAAGCTCAAAGATCCCACTCGTTTCCCAAACCGCCCCCAATTCTCTCTCTCTCTGACACATCTACAAGGTTTAAAGCCAATTATCACGCGACTACTTAGCCAACATATTCTTGTCTGCACACATTCCCCCTGTAACACTCCAATACTTCCAGTTAAAAAGGCAGACGGAACGTATAGGTTAGTACAGGATCTTAGGCTAGTCAATGAAGTCTCATTTTATACTTATATTGCTGTTTCACTCATACACTCAGACCTTTGCTAGTCCGCCTACTGTATGGCAATTTTTTTCTCATCACTGAAACTTGGCCACAAGACAGCCGAACACACTCAGTAGTACATAGTTCTGCCAGTTGTCTTCCTTAAGGCTATCAAACTTCTCTCCACACAATAGAGACCCCTTCTCATGGCTCGCACTTATCTGCCAAAGGCTAGACTTAACCTACACTGTGAATATAACCAATCTCTCCCACTGCTTCCTCTGTGAGGCTTTAGAAGGCCCCCACCTAGTGGCAGCCCCCTGCCCATGGCCTTCAACACAACTGGTCAAACATCCCACAATTCACTTACGCTCCAGGCGCCACTATACCAGAAATCCAAACTGCCCAATCCTTCCTTTCCGTTATTCAACTCCAAGTTCATCCTGAGGTAATCATACTCAGGCACCCAATGGAGGCCACACAGCCCCCATTGAAGGCTATTTCTCGTCCAAACTGCCCAATCCTTCCTTTCCGTTATTCAACTCCAAATTCATCCTGAGGTAATCATACTCAGGCACCCAATGGAGGCCAAACAGCCCCCATTGAAGGCTATTTCTCGTGCAACTGATCTCTCTCTCTAAAACTCTTAACCATACAGCCATTAACTGATCCCTCTATGTCCCCGTGTCCTTGGTCCCCAGTCTAACTTTATACAGCCAGGCAGAAGTAGCAGAGCTTTTCCAGCAACTTTCCATGCCACTACGCCACCCCCATAAAAAAAACGGGCTGTTTTCCTCCCTCTAGTTATTGGAATCAGCTGAAAGCCTGGCCTCCCTGCAGCGCCGAACTACCTCAATAGCCTAAGTAGCTGCCCAAAACAGGCGAGCCCTAGACTTGCTTACAGCTGAAAAAGGAGGCACTTGTCTCTTCCTTGGAGAAGAGTGCTGCTATTATGTTAGCAAGTCAGGCCTAGTAGACACTAACATTCAAACCCTCAATAAAATAAAAAACTGAGATACAAAACCTTAACACCCCAACCTTGCCGGGACCTTCCTTCTGGGTTTTGCCCATATTCCGACAAATGCTTCCATACCTCGTTCCTATACTAATACTGTGCCTTATTTTATTCTTCATCCGTACGTCCAAATGCCAACCATGGGCCCTGACCTTAACGACGCCCCTTAACAGCAGGAAGTAGCCAGACAGACCACGGCGCCCCTTTATCACTATTATCAATAAAAGGTTGGACTGTTTGGACGAACGGAGGCAAGATGGCGCACTTTCGGGTTCTTCATCCCCCCCAACTTTTCCCGTGCGCGCGAAAATGCAGCCGACGCCCGGGAAGGTGCAGACCAACTGGGCATGCGCCAGGTGACGTCAATCTGAAGAGACCAAGATTTACCTGGTCTCACCTGTGGAACGCCCCCCGACACGCCCGTGCCCCGCCTATTGCCCTCCCACTCCTAGAAAAGCTGCTCTGGAGGGACGCCACGCGCGGCCTTCCTCAGTCCTTCACTCCTGTCGGGATGTCAGGACTCCAGGAACGCCGTCCGAGAGCCCCACGGGGGAACTCTGTCCGCCTTCTTTGCCAGAGGCCGACAGACCTCTTCCCCACACCTTAGGTGACCAAAATAAACTTGCAGTTTTGCTCCTACCCTTGCCTAGTCGCTGGTTCCTTTACGCCCGTTCTGGTGGTCTTAGAAAAAACAAAACATTTAGTACAGACAAGGTTTCACTATGTTGACCAGGCCGGTCACGAGCTCCTGACCTTAAGTGATCCGCCTGCCCCAGTCTCCCAAAGTGCTGGGATTACAGGCATGAGGCACTGCAACCGGCCTATACTGACGTTAATATTTACCTAGGTAGTTACCTTTACTAGAATTCTTTATTTCCTCATATGGTTTTTGTTACAGGATCTTTGTTGCTTTTCTGGCTGGTAACCTCTGTGGCTGGTGGTGCCTTTGCCCAAGTTTTGCTTATGCCCACTGGGCTCGTTCCGCCCACTGGACCTGGCAGGCTGTGCTAGGCTCATGCTACCGGTCTGGATCCCAGGCTTGCCAAGGACGAGTCAGGCATGGGGTAGTGAGGTGTGTGTGAATGAGTCAGGCGTGGAGCTGACTCTGGGATCTGGCCACTGCACAGTCAGACACCCTGGCTGCTGCAGAGGGGCAGGCAGCTTCAGGTGCCAGCACGGGCTCCAACTCTCTGCGAGGTTGCAGCTGGATAAGGCGCATGGCAAGCAGCTTCCACAGCTGGCATTGGGAAACCCAGGTGCCTGGAAGCTTGGAGATGCCAGGAACCACAGGGCCCCAAAGAGGGAGTCACAGCCCTGACCTGGGGAGCTCCCAGGTTGGGACTCCCCAAAGAGCCACAGATCTTCTCTTCACCCACAACATGGTGAGCAAGGGGCATGTTTCAGCCCTGTTTGTGTTACAACTCTTTTAGCCTCACCATTTGGTGGGCCCCAAGTTCGTGTCCTGTGACCAGGAAGAATGAGGTACTCAGACAAATGGAGGAAGAGCAAGCTTTATTAAGCCATAGAATAGCTCAGAGGAGACTCACAGGGGCAGCTCCTTTCCATAGCCAGGGTGTCCATTTGAGTGTTCAGTTCACAGCAGAGAGGGTAGCTCCTCTCTGCAGGTGGATCGTCCCAACAAGTGTTCATCTCCCAGCAGAGAGGGTAGCTCCTCTCTACAGTTGGTCATCCCAACAAGTGTTCTTCTCTCAGCAGAGAAGGTAGCGCCTCTCTACAGCTGGTAGTCCTGTGGTCTGTTCACCTCTAGCTGATCCCAAGGCTTTTATTGGCCTCAGAGGAGAAGCAGCCATGGGCAGGCCCCAGAAGGGCACCACAAGTTCCCACTCCAGTCCACAGGATTGGCAGCTTGGCCCTCAGCCTTCAGGACCTCCCTGGCCTGAAGGTAGGGCCTCACCAGTTACCTGCCCTCTTCTGCCCAAGGAGCCTGTCTGCCTCCTGCTGCCGTCCATGGCGCCCAGGCTGCTTGCACCCAGGGACACCTGCAGGCCAGTGCTGAGCTGCCCTCAGCTCCCTCTTGGCTTCCCCCTGACGCTCATGGGCACCCACAGTCCAGAGGGGCTGAGGTGACAGGGGCCTGGCATATCAGGGCTGCCCGAGCATGTGCACACCCGGTCAGGCTGTGACAGCACCCGGGCCCAGCCCCAATTTCACTCTGAGATAGGCGCGAGTGCCGGGAGTGGGGAGAGCCAGGCAGTGGGGAGAGCCAGGCAGTGGGGAGAGCCAGGCAGTGGGACCAGACACTCCCGAACCTGTGGGGAGAAGGGGGTCTTCCCCGGTTCTCCATAGTGCAGACTGCAGAGACGCCCAGGTCCTGTGCTTGGAAGGGCGGGGCTCCCACCCGTTGCATGGAGTATGCTGGCAGCCCTGGCTGCGCCTCCTCACAGCCTGGGGCGGGGCCCCAGCTCCTCGCTGGGCCCCTCTCTGCCCAACCCTCTGTACCCGAATGGCTTCTCCCCCACGGACGGGCAGCCCCGCCTTGCCCCATAGCAGAGACCCCCAGGGCGGTGGGCTTTGGTTGGGGGTTCCCGCTTGTCCCTGGCTCCCGCCATCTCCGTGGAGCGCGGCACCGCCGTGGACCCAGCTCCAAGTCCTCCTGGTTCCCTCCCGGCGAGGCCTAGGAGCGGGTCCTGTCCGGCTGCGCAAGGGTGGGTGTGGCGCAGTTAGCTGCCTTTGGGACGCAGGGCACAGGGGACCCACCGCCGCCACTGCTGCTCCTGCAGCGGCTCCTGCTGCTACTGCTTGCACCTTCCTCCTACAGGTCGTGCAGTGGCAGTGGCCGTGTCCTTTCATTTCAGCCTGACGTACTACCTTTTCGTGTAGAGCAGGACTACTAGTAAATAACTCTCTCAGTTTGTATTTATCTGGGAATATGTTTAATTTTCCTTTGTTTAAAAAGAAATTTAAAATTATAGTTAAAAACACATAACATAAAATTTATTATGTTAACCATTTTTAAGTGTACAGTTCAGTACTGTTAATTGTATTCACATTGTTGTGTAAGTAACATATCTACAGAACTTTTTTATCTTGCAAAACTGAAATTCTGTACCTATAGATCAATAACTCCCTATTTCCCGCTTGCCTCAGACTCTGGCAACCACCATTATAAATTTGAGTACTTTACATAATTCGTATGAGTGGAATCATACAACATTTGTCCTTTTGTGATTGGCTTATTTCAATTAGCATAATGTCCTCAAGGTTCATCTATGATATAGCATGAGAGAGGAGTTGTTTTCTTTTTAAAGGCTGCATAATATTTCATCATTTGTGTGTGGCACATTTTCTTTACCTATTCATCTATCTATGGACATTTGTCCACGGATAGACACTTTTCTTTCCTTTTTTTTTGAGACAGAGTCTTACTCTGTCACCAGGCTGGAGTGCAATGGCGTGATCTCAGCTCACTGCAACCTCCGCCTCCTGGGTCTTCAAGGAATTCTCCTGCCTCAGCCTCCAGAGTAGCTGGGACTACAGGTGCGCACCACCACGCCCAGCTAATTTTTTTGTATTTTTAGTAGAGATGGGGTTTCACCATATTGGCCAGGCTGATCTCAGTCTTTTGACCTCCTGATCCGTCTGCCTTGGCCTCCCAAAGTGCTGGGATTACAGGTGTGAGCCACATTACCTGGCCTGTTTCCCTTTTTTTACTCTTGTGAATAATGGTGCAGTGAACATGTGTGTTCAAGTATTTCTTTGAGATTCTGCTTTCAGTTCTTTTGGACATATACTCACAAGTGAGATCCCATAGGTGCTAGATCCTATGGTAATTCTATTTTTAATTGTTTGAGGAACCACCATACTATTTTTCATAGCACCTGTACCATTTTACATTCCCACCAACAGTGCACAAGGCTTTCCATTTCTCCACATCCTCGCCAACACAAGTTATTTCTTGGTTGTGTGTATCTCTATGTGTGTGTGCAGTGTGTGTGTGTGTTTTAAATTATGGCCAGCCAAATGGGTGCAAGGTGATATCTCATTCTGTTTTTTTCTTTGATAATTAGTGATATTGAGGATCTTTTCATATATTTGTGGGCTATTTGTGTATCTTCTTGGGAAAAATGTTTTCATGTCTTTGACCATTTTAAAATCAACTTAAGAGTATGTGCATATGTTGTGGGAGATGAGGCCTTGCTATGTTACTCAGGCTGGTCTCAAACTCCTGGCCTCAAATTATCCTCCCACTTCCACCTCCCAAAGTGTTACAAGTGTGAGCCACTGTGCCCAGCCAGGTTATTTGTTTTATTATAGTTTTTTTTCTTTTTTAAGAGCTAGGGTCCCGCTCTATCACCTAGACTTCAGTGTAGTGGCACGATCATAGCTCACTGCAGCCTTGAACTCCTAGGCTTAAGCAATTTTCCTGCTTCAGCCTTCTGAGAGTCTGGGGCTACAGGTGTGTGCCAGTATGCCCAGCTAATTAATTTATTTTCTGTAGATATGGATTCTCACTTTGTTGCCCAGGCTGAGAAGTTCTCTCTATATTTTAAATATTAATCTCATCAGATATATGATTTGCAAATATTTTCTCCCATTCTGTAGCTTGCCTTTTCACATTATTGGTTATGGCCTTTGATGCACAGAAAGTTTTAAGTCTGATGTAGTCCCATTTATCTATTTTTTCTTTTTGTTACATATGCTTTTGGTGTTATATATAAGAAATTATTGACAAATCCAATGACATAAAGATTTTCCCCTATGTTTTTCATCTAGGAGTTTTATAGTTTTAGGTCTTATGTTTTCCTTTCACTTTTTCTTTTAATTTTTTTTTTTTTTTTGAGATAGGGTTTCGCTCTTGTTGCCCAGACTGGAGTGCAAATGGCATGATCTTGGCTCACTGTAACCTCTGCCTCCCAGGTTCAAGTGATTCTCCTGCCTCAGCGTCCTGAGTAGCTGGGATTACAAGTGCCCACCACCATGCCCGACTAATTTTTTGTATTTTTAGTAGAGATGGGGTTTCATCATGTTGGCCAGTCTGGTCTTAAACTCCTGACCTCAAGTGATCTGCCTGTCTTGGCGTCGCAAAGTTCTGGGATTACAGGCGTGACCTACCGTGACCAGCCCTCCTTTCACTTTTTAAGAATCATTTGGCTGGACATAAAATTCTTGGTTTAGAGAGTTTTTCCCTTCTTTCTACACTTTATGTTATTCCAGTACCACCTGGCCTCCATGGTTTCTGATGAAAAATTAGCTGTTAATCTTATTGAGCATTACTGGTATATAATTAATTGCTTCTCTCTTGCTACCTTCTGAATTCCTTCTTCAGCTTTGAATAGTTTGATAATGGCCTGGCGTGATGGCTTATGCTTGTAATCTCGACTCTTTGGGAGGCCAAGGCAGGAGGATTGCTTGAGCCTAGGATTTTGAGGTTACAATGAGCTATGTTCATGCAACCACACTCCAGGCTTGGTGACAGAATGAGACCTTGTCTCAAAAAAAAGTTTGATTATGATTTGTCTCAGTAGGAATCTCTTTGAGCTTATCCTTCTTGGGATTTGTTGAGGTCCTTGGTTGTGTAGAAACTTTCTTGTTTCTTTGCATACCTATTTTTCTGTTGTTGAAAACTGAACATTTTAAGGTTGTGTTTTGCTTTTGAGATGGGGTCTTGCTCTTTCGCCCAGGCTGGAGTGCAGTGGCGTGATCACAGCTCACTGCAGCCTCGATCTGACAGGCTCAGCATTCTTCCACCTCAGACTTCCAAGTAACTGGGACTATAGGTGTACACTACCATGCCTGACTAATTTTTCTTTTTTTTTTCTGTATTTTTTATAGAGATGGGATTTTGCCTTGCCCAGGCTGGTTTCAAACTCCTGGCTCATGTAATCTGCCACCTCAGCCTCCCAAAGTGCTGGGATTATGGGCTTGAGCCACTGCCTTGGTCTGTTTCTTTTTTGAGGGTGGTTAGGGGGATGGAGACTCCTTCTGTTGCCTAGGCCGGAATGCAGTGACACAATCTCGGCTCTCTGCAACCTCCACCTCCCAGGTTCAAGAGATTCTTTTGCATTAGCCTCCCAAGTAGCTGGGTTTACAGGTGCCTGTCACTGTGTCTGGCTAATTATTGTATTTTTAGTAGAGATGGGATGTCACCATGTTGGCCAGGCTGCTGTCGAACTGCTGGCCTCAAGTGATCCTCCCACCTTGAACTCCCAAAGTGCTGGAATTACAGGCATGATCCCAGGCCCTTCATCTCTTTTTGACTTCTGTTGCTCAATATATTATCTTTGAGATATCCATGTTTTGTGTATATCAGTAGTTCATTGTTTTTATTACTGGGTATTATTCTATTTTCTGGTTATGCCACAATTTGTTTATCTATTTACCTGTTCATAATTGTTTAGAGATGGGGTCTCACTATGTTGCCCAGGTTAGAGTATAGTGGCTATTCACAAACACAATTATAGTGTACTATAGCCTCGAACTCCTGGGCTTAAGTGATTCTCCTGTCTCAGCTTCCCAAGTAGCTGGGACTACAGGTACACACCACTGCGCCCAACTCTCTAGTATTTTTAAGTGCATATTTATTCATATTGCATTAGCTTATATATCTGAATTGTTTTTCTTTATACACAATTGGTAATTTGCATTCAGTGATGTTTCTCTTGTTCAAGAATATTTTTGTTGTTGTTGTTAATTTTTACTTTAGACACCAATCCCATGTGTGTAGTGTAAATGTGATTTCAAATCATATATGTAACCATGGTCCTGACCTGGAACTCTGATTTCTTTTGGGAAATTTCTTTTTTTTTGAGATGGAGTTTTACTCTTGTTGCCCAGCCTGGAGTGCAATGGCGTGAGCTCGGCTCACCACAACCTCTGCCTCCCCGGTTCAAGTGATTCGCCTGCCTCAGCCTCCTAATTAGCTGGGATTACAGGTATGCACCACCACGCCCAGCTAATTTTGTATTTTTAGTAGAGACGGGGTTTCTCCATGTTGGTCAGGCTGGTCTCCACCTCAGGTGATCCGCCCACCTCAGCCTCCGAAAGTTCTGGGATTACAGGTGTGAGCCACCACGCCCAGCCTCTTCTTTTCTTTTTTCTTTTTTTTTTTTTTTGAGATGGAGTCTTGATCTTGTCACCCAGGCTGGAGTGCAGTGGCATTATCTCAGCTCACTGCAACCCCCACCTCCCAGGGTCAAGCGATTCTCCTGCCTCAGCCTCTCGAGTAGATGGGATTACAGGCACCCACCACCACACCTGTCTAATTTTTCTTTTTTGGTATTTTTAGTAGAGATGGGGTTTCAGCCTGTGGCCAGGCCGATCTCAAACTCTTAACCTCAGGTGATATACCCACTTCAGCCTCCCAAAGTGCTGGGATTACAGGCGTGAGCCACCGTGCCTGGCCTCTTTTGGGGAATTTTGTCTTTTTACCCAAAGTGATGCTTTTTTGAAATGTTCATTTGCTTTTTATATCTATTAATCATAAACCCTGCTTATACATGGGACTGATCTGTAGGATTCCTGTAATCAATGCCCTATTTTCCTTGCTTATGAGGTTTCAGTCTGACTCTGTTCCCTATTTGGACAATAAAGTCCCAGCTGGCAATTGTTAACCCATAAGTAGTTACAATTCCCTCAAGGGCTTTTCAGCTCTGCTTCACTGATCCCTCTAATTTGGGTTTATGAAACTAGGGTAATCCCACCTTTTAATGAGTAAGTTTAGTGTTTATTCTAAAAATTATTTTTATTTTTGTTTTTGAGTTGGGATCTTGCTCATATCACTCAGGCTGGTGTAGATTGGTGGGATCACAGCTCACTGTAACCTCAAACTCCTGGGCTCAAGTGATCCTCCTGACTCAGCCTCCCAAGTTACTGGGAATACAGGCATATGCCACCACCCTCAGCTAAGGTTTTTTAAAATTTTATTTTCATAGAGAGAGGGTTTTACCCAGGCTGGTTTTGAACTCTTGGCTTCAAGTGAGTTCAAGATCCTTCTGCCTTGGCCTCCCAAAGTACTGGAATAACATGTGTGAACCACCATGCTGGCCTAGTGTTTATTTTTTAATGTTGCATTTTATGTGGCATTTATTTGTGTTTGGCACTAGATGGAAGGAAGGTAAATTCTGTGTTCATTAGGTTTATTGACACAGATGTTCAATCAATGTTAGCTGAATTTCTATGTAAGAAGATTGAAGATATTGCTTTCCTGCTTTACTGCACATAGGGTTGCCAAGATTGTGCCAAACTAACATTTTTTTCCTTTATAGTATGATTCTATTTTTAAATTTACGAATAAGGTGAGAGGTATCAGCCAAAGTTTTTGTTGTTGTTGTATGTGGCTGTTTAGTGGTTCCAAAACAGTTTGTTCTGGAAAAGAATATAGTTTCTCCATTAAATTGTCTTTGCATATTTATCAAAAAAATTATTGACCATATATTTGTGGGTCTATTTCTACATTCTTAATTTTGTTCTATTTATTTATACATCTGTCTCTCCTTTCATGAATATCAGAGTGTTTTGATTGTGGTAGCTTTTAGTACATCTTGAAATCAGGTAGTGTGAGCCCTTCAACTTTGCTCTTTTTCAAAATTGTCTTGGCTATTGAAATTCCTTTGTCTTTCCATATAAATTTTAGAATATGGTTAAGATTTCTACAAACATGCTAATATTGTTTTAATTGGATTGCATTGAACCTCCAGATCTGTTTTGGAAGAATCGACATTTTAAGAATATTGAGTCTTCTAATCCATGAACATGATTTTTTTATTTATTTAGGTTTTCTCTCTTTCTCTTCCCTCCATCCCTCCCTCCCTCCCTTCCTTCCTTCCTTCTTCTTTCTTTCTTTTTTTTCTTCTTCTGGGTCTTGCTCTGTCACTCAGGCTGGAGTGCAGTGGTGTGATCATTGCTCACTGTAGCTCAACCTGCCAGGCTCAGGTGATCCACCCAACTCAGCCTCCCAAGTAGATGAGACTACAGACATACCACATGGCTGGCTAATTTTTGCATTTTTTGTAGAGATGGGGTTTCACCCATGTTTCCCAGGCTGGTCTTGAACCTCTGGGCTCAGGTGATCTACCCACTTTGGCCTCCCAAAGTGCTGGGATTATAGGCATGAGCCACTGCATCTGACCTATTTAGGTTTTCTTTTATTTCATCAGTATCTTGTATTTATCACATATAGATCCTGGAGATATCTTACTAGATTTATTCCTAAGTATTTCAAGATTTTTATGATATTATAAGTGGTACTGTTTGGATTTTTTTTTTTTTTTTTTTTTTGAGACAGGGTCTCATTCTGTCACCCAGGCTGGAGTGTGGTGGTGCGATCTGGTCTCACTGCAACCTTTACCTCCCGGGTTCAAGTGATTCTCCTGCCTCAACCTCCCTAGTAGTTGGGATGAAGGGTGCCCCCCACTGTGCCTGGCTAATTTTTGTATTTTTAGTAGAGATGGTTTTCACCATGTTGGCCAGGCTGGTCTCAAACTCCTGACCTCAGGTGATCTGCCTGCCTTGGCTTCCCAAAGTGCTGAGATTACAGGCATGAGCTACCGTGCCTAGCCTACTGTTTTGATTTTTAACTGGCAATTGCTAGTATATGGAAATGCAATTAATTTTTGTGTGTTAACCTTGTGGCCTCTCTTTGCTAATAATACAGTCTATGTAGACAAAATTGATTACTGCATTTCCAGTCCATAAATATTTTTTTCTTGCCTTATTGTGCTGACTAGACAGAGAAGAAAAACAAGGTGCAACAATGAAAACAGGAAGATTAAGGGTTTGCCCTATGACTTCACTTCTTTGATGGATCTAAGAAGAGTTTTTGATTTTTCAGTTTGTTTGGGTTTTTATTTGTTGTAAGAACAGTTGCTACGTTTAGGTCTGTATGTGCTAAACCAGAAACCCAAGCAGTTCAGTTTATACTTTTAAATTTTAACACATATTTTATTTTACTTATGTATTTTATTATATTATAATTTTTTGAGGCAAGGTCTCACTCTCTTCTGTGGGATGAAGTGCAGTGGCATGATCATGGCTGACTGCAGCATTGACCTCCTGGTCTCAAGTGATCCTCTGATCTCAGCCTCTTGAGTCACTTGGATTGTAGACATGTTTCACCATGCCTGGCTAATAGAACATGTATGTTAAAACAAGGATTATATTAACACACAAACACTACTTATTGTTTTTTATCCTCATCATTTCTTTCTCCCAAATTCTGTATTCCTTTTAGTTTAGACATTGCAACCATGTTTTTAAGTAGGATAAGAGACAGAGGCTATCTTAATTTTATGGTAATTCAATCAGTACCACTGATTATGGTGCCAGCTTTTAAAATTTTCCCAGGATAAAATAGCAGATAAAGAATGTGAAATATCGTCCAGCACAATGGCTCACACCTGTAATCCCAGCACTTTGGCAGGCCAAGGTGGGCAGATCACTTGAGGCCAGGAGTTTGAGACCAGCCTGGTCAACATGGCGAAACCTCGTCTCTACTGAAAACACAAAAATTAGCTTTGTCTTTTCATAGAAATTTTGGAATATGATTAAGATTTCTACAAAAAATGCTACTATTGTTGCATGGTGGCATGTGTCTGTAGTCCCAGCCACTTGAACTTGGGAGGCGGAGGTTGCAGCAAGTTGAGATGGCATTACTGCACTCCATCCTGGGCGACAGAGTGGAACTCTGTCTCAAAAAAACAAAAGAAAAAGAGTGTGAAATAGCCTGTATTTCCTATTCCATCTCAGGGGAAATACGTGTGAGATAAGGTTTATGATTTTAGTAAAATCTGGACTAATATAAATAAAATCTGTCATGGTAGTGTGGATCATTCATTCAGGAACCATTTATTAACCACCAGATATTTATAGAATAGAAAGTATTGGGATATAAAAATAAATAAAATCTGTCACTTTTATTATAATCTAAAGCAGGGATGTCTAATCATTTGGCTTCACTGGGCCACATTGGAAGAAGAATTGTCCTGGGCCACATATAAAACACACTAAGACTAATGATAGCTGATGAGATGAAATAAAAAAAAATTGCGAAAGCAATTTAATAATGTCTTAAGAAAGTTTATAAATTTGTGTTAGATTGCATTCAATGCTGTTCTGGACCACATGTGGCCTATGAGCCACCAGCTGGAGAAGCTTGATCGAAGGTGTGACTGGCTAAGCACATAAGGAAGCCTGTGATAAGTATTTTTTTTCCCACCTCAAGATAACTGAGTATGTAATGAATATTCTGATAGAAATATATACAAGGTACATTGGGAGTTTGGTAATAGCTGGTTTAATTAATTAGATAATCTGTTAATTGTATCTCTAGCTTTAACCTATGAACCCTTTATGAATCTATGAACCTGTACTGCATCAGGCATCCAGTTGGGTTTTTGTGTTTTTGTTTGTTTGTTTGTTTGTTTAAGACGGAGTTTCACTTTTGTTGCCCAGGAGGGAGTGCAATGGAGCGATCTCGGCTCACTGCAGCCTCTGCCTCCCGGTGTTCAAGTGATTCTCCTGCCTCAGCCTCCTGAGTAGCTAGGATTACAGGCATGCGCCACCATGCCCAGCTAATTTTGTATTTTTAGTAGAGACGGGGTTTCTCCACGTTGGTCGGGCTGGTCTCGAACTCCCAACCTCAGGTGATCCGCCCTCCATGGCCTACCAAAGTGCTAGGATTACAGGCATGAGTCACTACACCCGGCCCAGTTGGTTTTGCCTTCATACTAATTCTCCTGTTCTACTCTCTGTGTGATCTCCCTTCTGACAAACTTGTTTCCCTTTCACACATTCAGTGCACTAAATAGCCAGAATGAGATTTTAAAAATGTAAATCAGATAAGCTACTTTCTTGCTTAGAACTCTCCAGTGGTTTCTCATCATATTAGGATAAAAATCCTTGCCAAGGGTCTACAAGGCCCATATAACCTTACCTTGCCTCCTTCTCTTCTTCTCAGCACTCTCTTGCCCTTTTCCCCTGTGCTGTAGCCACAAGAGCACAGTCTTTTTTCTATTCTTTTAACACATTAAGCCTCTACGTACAACTGGGCCTTTGCAATTATTGTTCCTACTTTCTGAAACATTCTGCCCGCAGACCTTCATACAGCTATTGTTCAAATTTCTACTTAAGTGTCATTCCTCAGCTTGGCTTTCTCTGATCACTCCCTCTCCAAGTCTTTCCCTATCCCCTTCCAAGTACTTATGACTGCCTGTCATTAGTATATTTATTTTGTCATCTGTCTTTCTCACTGTAATGTAAACCACAGGCTTGTGGGGACTTTCCCCTTCCTGTTCACTGTGTATCTCCAAGGTTTGGAACAGTAGCTCATATATTCTGGCTGCTCAGAAAATATTGGTTGAATGAATAAATAACTTTGACACAACCGCTCATAGAGCTTATCACTGCTTGAAGTTATCTTTTTCCTGTACTTTGTTATACTTTATTACCTGTTCCTCCCACTCACCCTACTAGAGCGGCAACTTGTTTGCCTTGTTTATTTCTGTATCTCTGGAGTCTAGAGCAGTTCTTGGCCTATAGCAGGGGTGTTGTCAATAAATACAGCAGTCTCATCCACAGTTTTGCTTTCACTGGTTTCATTTACCTGAGATCAATCACAGTCCTAAAATGTTAAATGGAAACTTTCAGAAATACACAATTCATGAGTTTTAAATTGTGTGCCACTCTTAGTAGTGTAATGAAATCTCCTGCTGCTCGCTTCATCCTGCTTGGGACATGAATTATCTATCCCCTTGTCCAGCATATCCATGCTGTCTATGCCACCTACCTGTCACGTAGTAGCCATCTTATCAGTTGTCAGATTGACTGCAGTAGTATCACAGTGCTTGTGTTCAAGTACCCATTATTTTACTTAACAATGGCCCAAAGTTCAAGAGCAGTGATAGTGGCAATTCAGATATGCCAAAGAGAAGCCATAAAGTGCTTCCTTTAAGTGAAATGGTCAAAGTTCTTGACTTAAGGAAAGAAAAGAAACCATATGTGACTGCTAAGATCTATGGTAAGAATTAATCTTTTCTCCGTGAAGTTCTGAAAAAGGAAAAAGGAATTTGTGCTAGTTTTGCTGTTGCAACTCAAACTACAAAAGTTGTAGCCACAGTGCCTGATAAGTACTTAGTTAAGATGGAAAAGGCGGCAGAGCACAGTAGCTCACACCTGTAATCCCAGCACTTTGGGAGGTCAAGGTGGACGGATCACTGGAGGCCAAGGGTTTGAGACCAGCTGGCCAACATGGTGAAACGCCATCTCTACTAAAAATGCAAAAAATTAGCTGGGCACAGTGGTCTGCACCTGTAATCTCAGCTACTCCAGAGGCTGAGGCAGGAGAATCGCTTGAACTTGGGAGATGGAGGTTGCAGAGAGCTGAGATGGCGCTAATTGCACTCCAGCCTGGGCGACAGGGTGAAACTTCGTCTGAGAAAAACAAAAACAAAAAACAACAACCACAAAAAAGATGGAAGACGCATTACATTTGTGGGTGGAAGACATGAACAGAAAACGTGTCTCAATTGATGGCAACATGTTGAGCCAGAAAGTATTGAGCTTATACGAAGACTTCAGTGAGGGACTCCCTAAAACAAGTGATACCAAGCCACTTACTGCAAGTAAGGGATAGTTACACGAATGTAAGAATAGATTTGGACTGAAAAATATAAAAATCACTGGAGAGGCTGCATCTGTCTCTTCGTCTTATCACATAGACATTTTATCATCATATATCATTTCAAGAAGAAGGGTAAGCACAGTACAATAAGATATTTTGAGACACAGAGAGAAAGACATTTCCGTAACTTTTATTACGGTATAATTGTTCTATTTTATTATTACTTGTTAATCTCCTACTATGTGTGATTTATAAATTAAGCTTTATCACAGGTATGTATATATAGGAAAAAACATAGTACATGTAGGGTTTGGTACTACCTACCATGTCAGGCATCCACTTGGGGGTCTTGGAAAGTAGCCCCTGTAGGTAAGGAGTACTACTGTAGCAGGAAGAGCCGCAGACAAAACCCCTCAGATACCAAGTTAAAGAAGGAAGGGGTTTATTCAGCTGGGAGCATTGGCAAGACTCCTGTCTTAAGAGCTGAGCTCCCCAAGTGAGCAGTTCCTGTTCCTTTTAAGGGCTCACAACTCTAAGGGGGTCCACGTGAGAGCGTCATGATTGATTGAGCAAGCAGGGGGTATGTGACTGGGGGCTGCATGCACCGGTAATCAGAACGTAACAGAACAGGACAGGGATTTTTGCAGTGCTCTTCCATACAATGCCTGGAATCTATAGATAACATAACTGGTGAGGTCAGGGGTTGAGTTTTAACTACTAGGCCCAGGGCGCAGCACCGGGCTGTCTGCCTGTGGATTTCATTTCTGCCTTTTAGTTTTTACTTCTTTTTTCTTTGGAGGCAGAAATTAGGCATAAGACAATATGAGGGGTGGTCTCCCTTATTCCCCCCCTTTGAGACTCTCACTCATTTTATTAGTGGGAGTTCTCACCTTCATCCTCACTACCTATGGCTTCCTGCATAACAGATCGATAGTGATTTACGTAGTACACTTGTACTGAAGCATTCTGGTGAACTAGAGTAGCGATGAAACCTTTTACCATTTGAATGAGTACAGGTAGTAAACATGGGATCAGTAAGCAGATTCCTATTACTACTATAATTTCTATTATAGGAGTTTTAAATCCTCTTACCGCTGGGAACCATTTTCAAACATGGCCTCAGGGTCAAATCCATGCCACACTTGTACAGGCACATGTTTCAGTTTTGTCATGTCTTTAACTATATCTTCGACTACTTGCCCCGATCATCTATGTGCAGGCAGCAATTGGTAAGGTTAAATTTTTCACAGACTTCTCCTTCAGCTGCTAGCAAGTAGTCAAGAGATAATCTATTCCGAGAGATAGCATTTCTCATCCGAGTTTCTTGCCAGGCCAAAACAGTCAAGGCTTTACTGGTTTTATTAGTGATGATCTCCAAGACAGCTTGCAACCATATGATTCAGTTGAGCATGTAAATGGGGGTCTGGTATCCCCATGAGCCATCTTGTGCCTAAGTGGCAGGCCCATAGTATTGTTTAATTTCTTCAGGAGGCCATTTATCATCTTTTCAATTACCTATGGCTATGTTTTGCTTTTCGCAGGAAGCATAGACAGGGAAGCCCAGGAGTTCGCCTGTTTTTATGGGCATAGGAAGAAAGATGGTTTAATAGTGACAATAACACAACTACCTGTCCACTGGTCAGGCAGCTTAGCATAGGTTCTATGTCCATATATCCAGCATAGCCCAGTGGGGGTCGTCCAGTCCTGGTGGGATTCTGGGTGGGCCCAAATGGTCTGCAACTTTGGAAATTTACTGAATGAATTTTTCTCTGTGTGGTTTGAACTCCACCATGTAACTGTTTTTGTGGTACCATTATACAGTTTTTGTCCCAGGCAACTAAGTTGTCCTGCAGGATGAGTGAATTCTTTCCCTTCTCTAGCTATGCAATATTTTCCAATAATTGAGACTTTTAGAACCCAGAAATTATCAGGGTGATTCTTTTGGGCTGGGAGTTCATCAGAAACTGGGTCTGTAGGCACTAATTCTCAGGCTTCCTATGGCCATTGATCTCCCATTACAGTTCCTCACAAATGTAACATGAAGTGACATTTAGAGACTGGGCTACATGCTTGGCTAATTGCAAAAACAAATTTCTGATTTTTCCTGCAGTCTTTGGTACTGGCACATTTAGTTCATCATAGAAAGTCTGAAATACTGGTTCTGGAGAGAGTTTACGAACCTCCCCTTTTACTAAGATATTTACTCTAGGATCTAGTCCTTTTCCATCGATGCCCAGAGATACGTGTTCTCCTTTTTCCCACCTTGGGTTTAAGGGATTTGTAATTACTAATTTCAAGGGGTTGCAGCTTCCACTTGTACAGAAGGGGCTGCCTTCTTTCTGGAGCTAAACAGGATCTTTTTCATCCTTTTTCTAAGTAGTGTAGATGACACAAGACCAGTAATTACACACATTTGCACATGAGCCTAATTCATGGCAGATATACTTATTTCCTGCTGTGTAACTTTTTTCCCCCCCAGTTTAAAGAACCGTATCCAATTCCATGCCAATTGCTATTGATAGTGGCACAAGCATTACATTTTAGGGTTATATGCTTGGGGACCCCTCTTTCTTCTGTCTTAGCCATTACTTTACTTGTGTTGCCTAGAAAAGGACCAGTCCTTAATTTTATTTTTAAAACTGTGATCATGGGAGGTTTAAAATGGGTCATAGCACATATCAGGTTGGTTATTTCCTGGGCTACATACCTTAGATAGAATAGCATTATACAAACAAGTTTCTTTTAGAGTCCTGGTGCACTTATAATAACCATAAAATAATAGGACTGTAGCAATCTTGTGTCCTACCTCAGTGACTTCATGTATATATACTGGGAACAGTCATCAGTCTGAGGAAGGTCAGTTGAAGTCCTTACTGTACAAGTCCAAATTTTAAGTAAAATGAGTCCCGCGATGAGTTTCCTCATGCTTCGGCCATGCATGGACCAGTCAGCTTCCAGGTGTGACTGGAGCAGGGCTTATCGTTTTCTTCAGAGTCACTTTGCAGAGGTTGGCAAAGCTGCTCCCATCCATGTATAGCTCCCAGTCTACTGAAGTTTAAGGATGGTTTCAGAGGTTAGACCTGCTAGAATAAACTGAGTCCAATACCTCTACACAGTTATGTTCAACTGGGCTCTCTAATACTAGGAGCAAGGTGGTGGGGTTTAGGGTGTTGCAAACTTCAGTGGTTATGCGGGGATTTTCACAGAGCAAGCTTTGGTATCTAGTTAGTCTAGCATTTGTTAGCTAATGATGTCCTTTGGTATTTATTAAAGTCACCACCGCCTGGGGGGACTTTATGTTTAGGTTTTGCCCAAGAGTTAACTTATCTGCTTCTTGTGCTAACAGGGCCATTGCTGCCAGGGCCCTTAGACATGGGGGCCAGGCTTTGGAAACCCCGTCTAGTTGTTTTGAGAGATAGGCCACTGGCCTTGGCCAGGGCCCCACAGTCTGGGTTACAACTCCAACTGCCATTTTTTCTCTTTCTGACATATAGAATGTAAAAAGTTTTGTCAGGTCTGGTAGCCCCAGGGCTGGGGCCGACCTGAGTTTTTCTTTTAACTCATGAAAAACTCATTGCTGTTGGTTGTAATAGATGTAGTTTATCCAATCTACATTTTTTTTTTTTTTTTGAGACGGAGTCTTGCTCTATCGCCCGGGCTGGAGTGCAGTGGCCGGATCTCAGCTCACTGCAAGCTCCGCCTCCCGGGTTTACGCCATTCTCCTGCCTCAGCCTCCCGAGTAGCTGGGACTACAGGCGCCCGCCACCTCGCCCGGCTAGCTTTTTGTATTTTTTTAGTAGAGACGGGGTTTCACCGTGTTAGCCAGGGTGGTCTCAAACTCCTGACCTCGTGATCCGCCCTTCTCGGCCTCCAAAAGTGCTGGGATTACAGGCTTGAGCCACCGTGCCCGGCCCCAATCTACATTTTTATTAACTGTCACCCACTAAAATATTGACTTAAATCCTGTAGCTATTTGATTTCAAGCTTTAAATTGATCTGGTATTCCTTGTGGGGCTTCAATTGTATCTAAATAGATGTGAGAGTCAAAAGACCCATAAGGAGCTTCTCTAGCTTTACAATGTCTTATTTTTATTCCCTTTGGTTGATGAAATGCCAGGGTGAAAGGGATAGCCAAATGGACTAAAGCACAAGTGCCACTCCAGTTATTCGGCAGAGTGCCCAGTAAAGGTCCACCACAATACCACCACGTGTCCGCTCGGGGATCAACAAGGGCTGACTGATTGATAAGCTCTTGAAAATTCTTAAGCTCATCACATTCCTTCAGGTCTCCAAGGAATGGTAAGTTTCCTCCCGGTGGTGAGAGGTACAAAGTGAACTTAGTGTTGAGAGACGGAAGCTGGATGGCCCTCGGGGGCTGAACTATAGGGTGCCAGACTTTGGGAAATAGTGGAGAGAGCTTGGCATGACTTATTACTTCAGGCTGTAGAATCCTGGAAAAGAGCTACCATGCAGCCTACGCCTGGTCGACTGGAGGATCACTGTAGTGGAAGGGGACAATCTGGGCCTCTGGCCTGCCATGTACACAAGCATAACGATTGCTTTTGTTTAACATGCAGATGGAATATTTGATCCATTTTAACCAGGCATTTGCATCTTGGTGTCCTGTCTTAATTGTTTGTTTGAAGTCTTTAACTTTGTTTGTTTTAAGTCTTTAACTTTGATGATCCTCTAGTAAAATGAATGTATGGTTTTAGGAAATTACCAAAACTGTTTGGGGCAGTCCATCCTTGCTCTTTAGTGGTCCACAGAACGTTGGACCAACTATGGCATGAAAGCTCTACATCGGGGGGCAACACTCCTGGTTGGCACTGGGGTCTTTATCGAAATCTCCCTGGATTAAATGGTCCTAGTTTACTAATGCCCAGTCTGAGGAGAGTCGGGAGGGACAGAAGTACTTTTCTGAAGTACAAAGCTGTCTTTGACTTGGCAGTCTCCACAGGGTATAAGAAGGCAAGCATTAAATGCAATAGTTTGGGCAAAATTGACTTGGTTATGTTAATAACTAGATGGTTAACAATAGAACAAGGAAAGAAAAAAGAGTAATAGAATAGATGAAAAGAGTTAAATTTTTCTTAGTTTTAGTTTGGTAGGGTTTTCCCCTGGTACTATGGCCTACGACTCTGGAGTGGGTGGGGCTTTCTGAGTGGGTGTGATGAGTCCATCGTTTTTTGCTGTAGGAACAGCAGTCTTGGTGGTTAGCAGCACAAGGTAGGGTCCTCCCAAGGCTGGCTCGAGTTTTTCTTCTTTCCACCCTTTGATGAGTACGTGATCTTGAGGCTGGTGCTGGTTTATCAGAAGTTCTAGGGGTGGTACATGTGCTAAAAGACTTACAGTTTTTGAGGGAAAGGAAAGTGGAAGATAAACCAAGTGTGTAATTTTTAAGAAATTGACCTTTTGTTTTAAATGTGGGGACCTTGGCAGTGGACTTTACAGTCCTTAGTGCCTTTTTACTAAGAAATTTCCTTTAGCACCTATTTTTATTAGTTTTTAAACCAAAGAAAGTCAAAAGCCATTTTACATTTAACAAAGCTTCCTGTATTTTTATACCAGATAAGCTAAATTTTACCTTTATATTAGTGTGATATTAATGTTAAACCCAATTTTAATAAAACCTTATAGACAGACATATTTATCCAATTTTTAATGTTTGACCATAAGGTAAGATTTTATAGACTCTTTTTAACCTTTTATAATTTTTGCTGAAGAGCAGGCTGGTGCTTTAAGAAAAACCTGTTATGCTTTTATTTTAATGTCCAGTTTACAGAAAAACTGGATGCTACCTCTAATTTTAGCCAATGTTTACACAGAGAATTTTCTTTCCAATTAACATTTTAAAACTTGATTTAACCTTTAAAACAAAATATACATATTTTTGATCTTTTAATATAGGTACTACTTTACATTCTTATGCCTCCTTGTAATTTTTCTACCGAAAGTACATTTTACTTTCCTTGTACACCTTGCACATAAACTGTTTCTTTAATAGTTTTACATTTAGGAGGCCTAATTACTTTTAAATTATACAACATTTCTTGCATGAATTTCCTTTTATAACCTTTTCTTTATGACTTTCACAGATAATTCTTTGACATGCCTTAACCTTTTTGACTTGTCGCAAACATCATTTTTTTTTTTTTTTAAACAACCAGTTAATTTACTTTAGGACAATAATTTACCATATAACATTACTTTTCATATAAATTCTCCCCTATTTTAGGACAATAATTTACCATATAACATTCCTCTTTATATAAATTCTCCCCTCCTTTTTTTTTCTAACAGAATAGCCCCATACTTTAAGATTTTTGAGTTAGTAAGCTACTTTTTTGCTTTTTTGCTTTTGGATAGTTCTGAACTGAACTAGTGAGGTGTCCTCACAATGAGGTTTCCTCTGAAAGTTATTTTTCTACTTTCTTCTGTTAGCAAAGCAGTTGCTGCTACAGATTGAATATATTTGGGCCATCCGTGGGTTACTGAATTAAGGATTTTTGATAGAAGGCTACAGGTTGTCAGTGGCCTCATTTGGCCCCTCTCTGCCTCTGCACCCCGCTCTGCCCCCCTCTCCCTCTCCCTGCCTTTCTCTCTCTTCTCTCCACCTCTCTCTCTTTCCTCTTTGTCTCTCTCTCTCTCCTCTGTGTCTGTGTCTCTCTCTCTCTGCCTCTGCCAGCCGCTTATGCTGCATTCTCTCAACCACTGTGGAGGGATCTAAAACAAGCTGTAACCAAGTGTCTATGTATGAGAACTGGTCTGGGTGCCCTGGCTTTACAGGTTACCTTGTGCCATACCTTTGAAACAAGGGACCTGTCCATGCTTCCTTCTGATGGCCAACCCACCTCTAATGCTGGCCAGTCTATTTTACATAAAGTTCTAAGGTTTTCTGGTGTCATAGTAACTCCATAGTCTTCCTTAAATCCCTTTTTGAAATTTTTCAACATAGTTCCTAGTGGGGTGGGCTTACTTTGTGCCTCACCCATGTTTCCTTGAGACAAAATACCACGCTCACACCACACGCACACCACAAAACAAAGAATGGGTAAGAAGGGCACACACACACTTTTGCAGTTTACGCCAAACCAGAATCAAAACCAAAATCAGGGTATCAAGAAATCCAAGTCAGGTCAAAACCAAAACCAAAGTATCAAGCAATCCAAGTCAAGTCAAAAACAAAAACCAAAGTGCCAGTACAGGCACTTTGTGCCGGGCTGTCTGCCTGTGTATGAAGCATAGGTGATCAGGCCATGCTTCCACTCAAATGGAGTAGGCAAGTTCCCAAGACCAGTCATATCAAGCAATTCAAACCAAGTCAAAACCAAAACCAAAACCAAAGTGCTAATAAAGGCACACCATGGGTGATCAGGCCACACTTCCACTCAAATGGAGTAGGCAAGTTCCAAAGACGAGTCTTACCAAGTTTTAGATGTCCGTACTCCAAGTGCCCATTCCTTCCTGGTGTTCAGCCACTGCGTTGATCCTCCACAGGGGCCTGCCACACACTGCTCCCACCGGGGCAAATGGCTATCCGGGAGTGCTCTCAGGATCTGTGTCGCTAGTGCTGGTCGGAGTCCCCTGCAGAGATGTTCCACAGGGCAGGCTTAAGCTGCCTAAAGAGCAGGCTTGACCATCTGCCAATCACCTCGCTTCCTGGTCAGGGAACCAAGAAATGTAGCAGGATGGGCCGCAGACAAAACCCCTCAGACACCAAGTTAAAGAAGGAAGGGGTTTATTCAGCCGGGAGCATTGGCAAGACTCCTGTCTCAAGAGCCAAGCTCCCCAAGTGAGCAATTCCTGTCCCTCTTAAGGGCTCACAACTGTAAGGGGGTCCGCGTGAGAGGGTCGTGATCGATTGAACAAGCAGGGGGTATGTGACTGGGGGCTGCATGCACCGGTAATCAGAACGGAACAGAACAGGTCAGGGATTTTTACAGTGCTTTTCAATACAATGTCTGCAATCTACAGATAACATAACTGGTTAGGTCAGGGGTCGATCTTTAACTACTAGGCCCAGGGCATGGCGCCAGGCTGTCTGCCTGTGGGTTTCATTTCTGCCTTTTAGTTTTTACTTCTTTCTCTGGAGGCAGAAATTGAGCATAAGACAATATGAGGGATGGTCTCCTCCCTTACTACTGTATTTGTTAAATGAATGAATGGATAAGTAAGACGTTGTATTCACTTTTAAAGATCTTAAAGTCTAGAGAGGAGAGAAACATTGCTGTAGGAGAGAATAAACAAAGGACTGTGAAATCTCTGGAGAAATTGAGATCAGGAAAGGAAGGGAAAAATCACAAATGTCAAGCCAGGAGCATCAGGTTAGTTAGATTTGTGCTTTGAGATGAAAACCCCTTACAAATCCCAAGTCAGGGAATGCAGTGGTTCTAGAGCCAACTCTAAAGAAAATTTCACACATGGGAAATACATCCTACTGGATATCCAGATTAAAAGCGTTCAGTGGAGACTGGTGCAGTGGCTCAGGCCTATAATCCCAGCACTGTGGACTGAGGCAGGCAGATCACTTAAGCCCAGGAGTTCGAGACCAGCCTGGCCAACATGGCAAAAACCCCATCTCTATTAAAAATACAAAAAATTAGCCAGGCATGGCGGTATGTTACTGTAATCCCAGGTACTCAGGAGGCTGAGGTGGGAGGATCACCTGAGGCCAGGAGGTAGAGGCTGCAGTGAACTGTGACCACGCCACTGTGCTCCAGCCTGGCGACAGAGTGAGACCCTGTCTCAAAAAATAAAATAAAATAAGAAATAATAAAATAAAATTAGCTGGGCATGTCGGGAGGCTGAGGTGGGAGGATTGCTTGAGCCCAGGAATTCAAGGTTGTAGTGAGCTCTATCATGCTGCTGCACTCCAGCCTGGATGACAGAGCGAGACCCCAGCTCTTTAAAAGAAAAGGGTTGAGTAAATACTTGTTGGCTAATTGCTTGTCACCATTTCTGGAAAAATCGGATTTATGATAGAGGCCCTGCCCACCTCTTTGATATGGACTTGTACTAATGAACTACAATTCCCAGCATGCGTCAGAATTAGCGCCGTAGAATTTTTTTCCAATATGGCCTACAACTCCCGGCATGCCGCGCTCGGGTTCGCGGACCACAAGCCTCAACCAGCCGGGGCAAGGGCCTATCAGGGGCGAGTCTGGGCATCCCAGCGGGTTTGACGGAAGGAGCGGCGGCGACGGAGGAGGAGGATGGAGGCGGTGGTGTTCGTCTTTTCTCTCCTCGATTGTTGCGCGCTCATCTTCCTCTCGGTCTACTTCGTATCCTTGCCTGAGGCGGGCGGAAGCCTTGCCGGGGGACTGAGGGTGGGCCAGTTGGGCTCCCAGGCAGGTGTGTGGGATGAGGGACGCGTTCGGCGACGGGCGTGCGCTTCTTGGGAGCTGGCCTGGCCGGGGCGGTGGCGCGGGCCCTGGGGCGAGGAGGAGAGGCCGGCTGCCCTACCCAACGGCCCCTGCTGCCCTGCACCCACTTGCCCTGCCTGGGCTGCCGGCCGCCCCTCACCCGGGTCCGCGTGGGCCTTTCCGGGCGCACCCCAGCTCGGCCTGCGCGCCTGCTTTCAGCTCGTCCCCGCGGCGCCCGGACCAGCCCTGCCTGAGCCACATCCGCCCTCGGGAGAGAAGGGTCGCCGTTTTTCTGGGAGCGGCCCCTTGCCGTGCTTTCGTCGGGTACTGGGGGTCCTAAGGGGGGTCGCTTGCGACAGTCGGGTGCCAGGACGAGTGCGGGCGATTTGCCTCCTCCTGTTCCCCCAGCACCCGCCCCTTTGTTCTGGCGGGTGTTGGTACTTGCAGGGACCTTTCACATCCAGGAGTTGACTCATTCGCCAAATGAGCAAAGTTGCTTCCTTCACTGTGCCGTTTTGTAGTGAGTGTTGGAAAGGAGTTATTTTAGCAACTATCTACAAAGTGATTATTTTGGTTGTCCCCGGTGGTTGCAGATCTGTAAATTCAATAACTACACCTACTGTTATTGCTGAAACACCTCCCAGTCGTTTCTCAGCTTTTAAATTTTTCTATCGATCCATGTTAAAACAAGTATTTTCTGTAGCTGTTCACGCTGCAATATTCAAACTGTATTTTCCAGAGCAATAAATGGTTGTTGAATTTAGCACTGCGGTAGCCATGTCGGCTACAACTCTTCCCAGCTCTTGACGAAGCATCTAGGCTTAGTTGTTGCCCAGTGTTGTATTGCACAATCCAGTTTTAAGTAATTAAATATAAGATAGAAAAAACGTATGAGGAACTTGGCATTTCAGCTTCCTTTCTTGAAAATCACACGTACCCGTTTCTGATCGGATTAAACCATTTGCTAGAGCATGCGGGCTTTAGAATAGTTCTACAGAGTATATGTTCAGTGCAGCTTCATACTTCATTGTGGACTGGCAGCCTGTTGTAGTGGAAGGGGACAAAATTTGGAAATCAGGTTTCCTGCTCAGCCAGTTCTTTGCTGTGCACATTATTTCCCTAAGCCTCAGTTTTCTGATCTTTAAAATAGGAAATGTTTATTTCCTAGATATGCACAATGAGAATGGTGCTGAGCACCCTAGCACAGTGCCTGCCCCATAGCTAATGTTCAGTAAATATTGCTCTGCCTTTGTGTCCCCACCCTCCCCAATTGAGCAGCAGTTTTTACTTGATGATTTCTAACGACAAGATTTCTGAGTTTTATTAGGTTTGCGGAGCTGATTGAAAGGGCAGCATCACTTGCCTAAGTTTTGATGACCTCTATGCCCCTTTTGTGGTATAAGGAACTAGAGCAAGCTTGTCCAATCCACGGCCCGGCATGGGCTGCATGTGGCCAGGACAGCTTTGAATGTGGCCCAACACAAATCTGTAAACTTTCTTAAAACATTGTGATTCTTTTTTGGTGAAGTTTTTTTTTTTTTTTTTTTTTTTTTAAAGCTCATCAGCTATCATTAGTGTTACTGTATTTTATATGTGGCCCAAGGCAATTCTTCTTCAAGTGTGGCCCAGGGAACCCAGAAGATTGGACACCCCTGAACTAGAGCTTACACTCAGAAATGAAACTGGGTTTTTTCTTTTTGCAGTTTGGAAAACCAGGCTTGATAATTTGAAATAGCCCTAGTTTACACCAATTTATGCATGTAGAGAAATGGTAGGTGGAATGTTTGACTTAGACATTACATTAAAGTACATTCGGGGGTGTTTTGATGAAGTTCAGCATATTCTGTATTTTAGGATAGTTGCACTAACTTAGTATTAGGGATAGGAGGTGGAAAATGGTCAGGGTAGACTTCATATAGGATATAAGAGTTTTCTTGGACTTTGAACTGTGGACAAAATCTACAGAAAGGGATAGAGGTGAGTATTCCAAATCATACACTGGCAAGAGCAAAGGTGCAGAGACAGGTATGTTCGTGGATTTCTGGGCGATGGTTAACAAATAGACCATCTGGAGCACATGGTTGATTTTGGTGGCAGTAGAAGGCTAAGTTGGAAAGGCAGGATTACATCAGATTTTGGAGAACCTGAATGTTAAGGGTGGGAGGGGAAGTCTTTCACTTTTATCCTGCAGGCAATAGACAGCCATTGAAAATTTTTATTTTCGATTATTAGGAAGATGAATTTGCAGAGTGGGTTGGAAACAAGAAAGATTGGAAGATAAACCAACGGGATAGGGTCGTCTGGATTTCAAATAGAGTGCTGGTTGTGGGCAGGTGAAAAGGGGGAATATGTGAGTAGTAGTTGGAAGAAATGATTGCTAGGACCTACAAATGATTATGATATATGAAACAGAAGGCAGAGATAGCTTTCCATATTTTGATCCTGGGCAGATGATACTTGTGTCAGTAACAGAAATAAAACAAATTGGAAGAAAATCAATTTGTGGAGAAAGTGATGAGTTTAACTTTATTTTATTTATTTTATTTTTATGTTTATTTTTGAGATAGAGCCTCACTCTGTCACCCAGACTGGAGTGGAGTGGCACAGTCTTGGCTCACTGCTATCTCTACCTCCTGGGTTCAAGCGATTCTCCTGCCTCAGCCTCCCAAGTAGCTGGGACTACAGGCGCCCACCAAATCTGCTGCTCACACTGGAGCGCACTGGTGTGATTATAGTTCAGTGTAACGTGAATCCTGGGCTCTCGGCATTTTACTGCCTCGCCCTAGCACTACTGCTACTAATAGCTAGCATTACAGGTGCTCTTGCCCGGCTAATTAAAAAAAAATTTTTTTTTTATAGAAATGGGGGTGAGGCCAGTGAATCACCTGAAGCCAGGAGTTCGAGACCAGCCTGGCTAACATAGTGAAACCCCGTGTCTACCCAAAATACAAAAAATTAGCTGGATGTGATGGCGTGCACCTATAATTCCAGCTACTTGGGAGGCTGAGGCACAAGAATTGCTGGAACTCAGGAGGCGGAGGTTGCAGTGCGTTGGAATTATGCCACTGTACTTCAGCCTGGGCGACAGAGATGGAGGCTTGCTATGTTGCCTATGCTGATCTTGAACTCCTGCTTCAGGCGATGCCTCAGCTTCCCACAGTGCTGGGATATTTTCCTTTTTTTTTTTTAGCCATTGTTTTACCTTTGAGGAACTCAAACTAAATGTTCTGGTTGGGTCAGATTAGATTTGAGCAAAATGGGATTATTTTGTAAAATAATTTGTTGAAGGAACATGAATGGGAAAATTGAGTTGTCTAATGAGCACACTTTAGGAAACAGCTCATTTTTTTCCAAGTCAGATTTAATTCTGCCTTGTAACTGTGATTGCTTTCTGAAACTTAAATACTTAGTTATTATAAAAGAAATATAATAATTCCTTATCTTGATCATCAGATAATTACGTTGTCTGATTTAGAATGTGATTACATTAATGCTAGATCATGTTGCTCGAAATTAAACAAGGTAAGACATTTCTTTGCTCATTTTTTGGCATTGAAGCCAGATCATTTTCCATATTTAAGATTATTATAGATAATAGATGTATTTTTTATTTTAGAGTGCTTGTTGTCTCTTATTCATTGGAAACTTGATGGAACTGCTGTGTTTTACAATATTTTAGATCATGAAATTATGCTAGAAGATCTGACTTGAAATTTTGTTTCTTTACATGTTGCTTGTCTGGTTTACATGGATAACATCTTTACTCAGAGTAGGGAAATGTTGGTTATGAGGGTAATTTTTTTTGTCTTCTGTGTCAGAACTCCCTCCTCCCACTCATGGAAAAAAGCTCAGGTCTGTCTTTGGTTGAATGAAAGAAGACCTTTCTTGTGTAGTTTACTGAGAAAATATATATATATTTTAATGTATGACTGTATTTATTTTTTGAGAGACAGGGTTTCTTGCAGTAATGATCAGGCTGTTCTTGAATTCCTAGACTCAAGTGATCTGCCTCAGCCTCCTGAGTAGCTGGGACTATAGTGCACGCCACCACGCCTGGCTAATTTTTTTTTTTTTTTGAGACGGAGTCTTGCCGTGTCACCCAGGCCAGATGTGTACAGTGGTGTGATCTTGGCTCACTGCAACCTCTGCCTCCCAAGTTCAAGTACTTATCCTGCCTCAGCCTTCCCAAGTAGCTGGGATTACAGGCACCTGCCGCCACACCTGGCTAATTTTTTTTTGTATTTTTTGTAGAGATGGGGTTTCACCATGTTGGCCAGGCAGGTTTCAAACTCCTAACCTCAAGTGATTTGCCTGCCTCAGCCTCCCAAAGTGTTAGGATTATAGGCGTGAGCCAGTGTGCCCAGCCACCTGGCTAATTTTTAAATTTTTTTGTAGACTGGGTCTTGCCATGTGACCTAGACTGGTTTTGAACTTCTGGCCTTAAGCAATCCTGCTGTCTTGGCAAAGTGCTGGGATTACAGGTGTCAGCCACCATGCCTGGCCTAAGCTCCATATTTTAAAAATTTTCATCAATTTTGTTTGATTGTTTGAGGCAGAGTCTCACTCTATTGCCCAGGCTGGAGTGCAGTGATGTGATCATGGCTTACTGCAGCCTTGACCTCCCAGGCTCAAGAAATCTCCTTCCACGTAGCTGGGTTCTACAGGTGTGTGCCATCATACCTGGCTAATTTTTAAAATTTTTTTGTAGAGATGAAGTTTCACTGTGTTGCCCAGGCTGGTCTGAAATTCCTGGGCTCAAGCGATCTGCCCTCTTTGGCCTCCCAAAGTGTTAGGATTACAGGTGTGAGCCACTGTACCCAGCCTCATGTAGCTTCTTGAGATAAGGTAAATGGCAATTAAATTTTGAGGCCTTCCATGTTTGAAAATGTCTTATCTTTTCACTTGATTCATAGTTGTCAGACTACAGGGTTCTAGGTTGGAAAAGATTTTTCTTTCAGAAATTTAAAGACACCCCTTGGTGGTCTTCCGACTTCCAGTGTTGTTCAAGTTGGGAAGTATCATGCCATTTTTTTTTTTTTTTTTTGAGATGGAGTCTTGCTCTGTTGCCCAGACTGGAGTGCAGTGGCGCCATCTCTGCTCACTGCAAGCTGCACTTCCCAGGTTCACGCCATTCTCCTGCCTCAGTCTCCTGAGTAACTGGGACTACAGGCACCCGCCACCACGCCCGGCTAATTTTTTTGTATTTTTTAGTGGAGATGGCATTTCACCGTGTTAGTCAGGATGGTCTCGATCTCCTGATCTCATGATCTGCCTGCCTTGGCCTCCCAAAGAATTTCTTATCTTTTTAATATGATTAATTGTCTCTCTCTCTCTCTCTCTCTGTCTCTCTCTTTACCTGTCCTCTGGGGAAGTTTTAGAATCTTTTCTTTATCCTTGGTGTTTTGAAATTTTACAGTGCTGTACTATAAAAATTCTCTATACTTTTTTTTATTTTTTTGAGACGGAGTCTTGCTCTGTTGCCCAGGCTGGAGTGCAGTGGTGTGATCTTGGCTCACTGCAAGCTCCGCCTTCCGGGTTCACGCCATTCTCCTGCCTCAGCCTCCTAAGTAGTCGCGACTACAGACGCCCACCACCACGCCCAGCTAATTTCTTGTATTTTTAGTAGAGACGGGGTTTAACTGAATTAGCCAGAATGGTCTCCATCTCCTGACCTGGTGATCCGCCCGCCTCAGCCTCCCAAAGTGCTGGGATTACAGGCATGAGCCCTGGCACCCAGCTTTTTTTTTTTTTTCCTTTTTGAGACGTAGTCTCGCTCTGTCGCCCAGGCTGGATTGCAGGATTGCAGTGGCATGATCTTGGCTCACTGCAAGCTCTGCCTCCCCGGTTCACACCATTCTCCTGCCTCAGCCTCCCAAGTAGCTGGGACTACAGGTGCCTACCACCATGCCTGGCTAATTTTGTTTTTGTATTTTTAGTAGAGACGGGGTTTCACCGTGTTAGCCAGGATGGTCTCGATCTTCTGACCTTGTAATCTGCCCAAAGTGCTTACAGGGATTACAGGCATGAGCCACTGTGCCCGGCCCTCTGTGTACTTTTTAAAAGGCCTTTCTTGTTTGTTTGGGACATCTGATAGGCTCTTTCAATATGTGAAATTTTCTTGTATTTGTTCTTTAATATTTTTTCCCCATCTTTTTTCCCTCCTCTTCCTACAACTTCCAGATCAACTAGACAATTGATCTGGATTGATCTGCCAATTTTTCCTTTTACTTAGTTTTTTCCCTTTGATTTTTTTTTGCTGTTTTTATTTTCCTTGCTTTTTCTTCTGAATTTTCTTTTTTCCTTTTTTTTTTGAGATGGAGTTTCACTCTTGTTATCTAGGCTGGAGTGCAGTGGCGCTATCTTGGCTCACTGCCACCTGCATCTCCTGGGTTCAAACAATTCTTGTGCGTCAGCCTCCCAGATAGCTGGGATTACAGGTGTGTGCCACCGTGCTGGCTAATTTTTGTACTTTTAATAGAGACGAAGTCTCGCCATGTTGGCCAGGCTGGTCTTGAACTCCTGACCTCAGGTGATCCTCTCTCCTCGGCCTCCCAAAGTGCTGGGATTGCAGGCATGAGCCACTGCAAGCAGCCTTCTTCTGAATTTTCTAACAAATGTAGCATTTATGCTAAAATGATGATTTTTAAGAGGTTTTTATTCTCTTGGTTCATGTTTGACTCCTAGCTCTCTGAGAATACTGATTATAGTATTTTTCTATTTTTTTATTAAAAATAGGGTCTTTTTCTCTCATTCAGGCTGAAGTACAGTGGCACAATCATATCTCATTGCAGCCTTGAATTTCTAGGCTCAAGCGATCCTCCCGCCTTAGCGTTCCAAGTAGCTGGGACTGCAGATGTGCACTACCATGACTGGGTGATTATAGTATTTTTGAAATTTTATTCTGCTTCTTATGTTGTATCTGTTTCCATCAAGTTCTTTTCCTTTCTTTTTTCCCCCACTCTGTCTTTCATTTTGGAGACTTTCTTCAAATTTCTGATATAGGACTGCCTATTCATATTTAAGGATAAAGCACTAAAATGCTCATTGAAAGCTCTTTGGATGGTCTAGATTTGTTGACTGGTAGACTTCCCTGTCGGGTAATTGTTATCTACCTGGACTTTTGTTGGGGTAGCTGAAATGGCGGTGTTTTGGTAGGTGTTTTTTGAGTCATTTACTTTAGAGAAAAATCCTCCAACCTCCTTCTTGGAGGATATGAGTCTAGTGCCAATGTGCTAAGAACAAATTCAGGGAAGGGCATATCATTAAGGAGGGAAGAGACAAAAAACAGAGGACTTGGTTGAAAGTCAGTAAACCAAGCATGATAAGGTTAAGTCTTGCTTCCTGAAACATATTTCATGCCAGGTGTAGTGGCTGACACCTGTCCCCAGTACTTTGGGAGGCCAAGGAGGGAGAATCACTTGAGCCCAGGGGTTCGAGACCAGCTCTGGTAACACAGGGAGACTTCCTCTCTACAAAAATAAAACAAGAGAGAAAAAAAAAAACATGTTTCAGGTCTGTGTCTGTGTAAAACAAAGATGATTGCAGTTTATAGTCAGAAATCCAGAGACTGAAGGCTATAGCTTTAGGGATCTGATATGGATCAGAGAGTATTAGTATAACATCAGCTGACATTTTATTGAGTGCCTACTTTGCATGTGGCTTACATGTTATTTCATCTAACTCTCTACAACAACTTTGTGAGGTAGGTATTATGTGTATTTTACAGATGAAAACATTGTGGCTTAGAGAGGGTAACTTTTCCAAAGATTGCACAGCTAATAAATAGGACATAGCATGAGTTCCATTCCAGGTTTGTTTGACTTTGTAGCTCATAGTTGTAAGAATTAGGCAATCAACTAGAACTTTCCAATATGTAATAGCATTTTAAAAAGTATAGCCAGCCGGATGCGGTGGCTCATGACTGTAATCCCAGCACTTTGGGAGGCTGAGGCGGGTGGATCACGAGGTCGAGGGATTGAGACCATCTTGGCCAACATGGTGAAACCCCGTCTCTACTAAAAAATAAAAAAATTAGCTGGCATGGTGGCGGGCTCCTGTAGTCCCAGCTACTGGGGCTGAGGCAGGAGAATCGCTTGAACCTGGGAGGCGGAGGTTTCAGTGAGCTGAGATCGTGCTCCTGCACTCCAGCCTGGTGACAGAGTGAGACTCCGTCTCAAAAAAAAAAAAAATATATATATGTGTGTGTGTGTGTGTGTATATATATATATATGTGTATACATATATAACCAAGTTGATTGCAAATTAGGTTTATGGCCCAGAAAAATCTCTACTTCATTTACCAATTTTTTTTTTTTTACCAAATATTACCTTTATTTACCAAATATTCTTTATTTACCAAAAAATTATCCAAAATCTAAATGCAAGAGATCTGAGGTCATTGTGCCTGGGCTTATACTATATTGCTCTGCCACTGTTTAGCTGTGTAACCTTAGGCAATTTACCTAACCAGTCTGAGTTTTATTTTCCTCATTTCTGAAAGTGAGGCATGCTAGTTTCTTTCATTAAGTGTTAACTTCCACTGAAAGAAGTTAACTTTAATTAAAAATCTGTACTCATAGGAAGGGAAGGCTGTTGGTGAATTGAGAACCCTGCCACAAAAGTTGTTGATGCATGAGAACTAGAACATTACAAGTCAACAAAGAGTATAGGGAAGGGCATGGAGCTCTGTAAAGCCAATAGGCCAGGATTCTGGCATGCTGGTTCATTATCATGTTTGGTCAACTTTGAGCTCTAATTGTAAGCTTTTACGTTTTTTTTTCTTTTTCTCTGAATATGAAATGGTTTCCTTGGGATTCTGGAGATTGGAAAATGTTTAAGGTTGCTATTCTGACTTGAAAGGCAACATGTGTATGGATATCAACCATCCCAAATTAGAGCTAGGGGCTTTGGCATAGATATTAGAATGGGAAGTAAACAATACTCTACTTTTTCTCTAGTTCTCATTCAGACCTGCTTAATGAATGAACCTAAGCCTTTGCTTAGGATAAAAAGTAATTGAAATTTAAGTGCTTTATTTTTAAGCTGTGCCCTGATGTATTTGCATGGGATACAAAGTTATAGCAGTATGCAAATCTGGGACATGTGAGTCTAAAAATAATCTTGAAATAGTAGCTTGTAAATTCTCTGTATGTTCATTGATTTAGTTTCAAATAACATTGTATAGTCAGGAAGGACATAGCAGTGAGATGTAATACCGTGTTCTTCTATTGCAGTGGGTAATTCCAGAATTGATTGGCCATACCATTGTCACTGTATTAATGCTCATTTCATTGCACTGGTTCATCTTCCTTCTCAACTTACCTGTTGCCACTTGGAATATATATCGGTGAGTACAGTTTTAGTTTGGTGTCAAGGCAGTTAAAAAAATTTTTAAAAAGATGTTTTTTTTTTCAAGACAGGATCTTACTCTATTACCCAGGCTGGAGTGCAGTGGCGCGATCTCAGCTCACTGCAATTTCTGCCTCCTCAGTTCAAGCGATTCTCCTACTTCAGCCTCCTGAATAGCTGGGACTACAGGCGTGCATCACCACGCCTGGCTAATTTTTGTATTTTTACTAGAGACAGGGTTTAACCATGTTGGCCAGGCTGGTCTTAAACTCCTGACCTAAGTGATCCTCCTGCCTCAGCTTCCCAAAGTGCTGAGATTATTTATAGGTGTGTCCCATAAAAAGGTATTTAATAGCTTTTTTGTTGTTGTTGTTGGAGATGGAGTCTCACTCTGTCACCCAGGCTGGAGTGCAGTGGCTTGATTTCAGCTCACTACAACCTCTGCCCCCCAGGTTCAAGCTATTCTTCTTCCTCAGCCTCCTGAGTAGCTAGGATTCAGGTGCCTGCCACAATGCCTGGCTAATTTTTGTATTTTTAGTAGTCAGGGTTTCACTGTGTTGGTCAGGCTGGTGTCAAACGCCTGACTTCAAGTGATCCTCCCACCTCGGCCTCCCAAAGTGCTGGGATTACAGGCGTGAGTCACAGTGCTGGGCTGGAAGTACATTTAAACGCTGCAAATTAGGGCTGGGCGCAGTGGCTCACGCCTGTAATCCCACCACTTTGGGAGGCTGAGGCGGGCAGATCACGAGGTCAGGAGATTGAGACCATCCTGGCAAACACGGTGAAACCCCATCTCTACTAAAAATACAAAAAAAAAAAATTAACTGGGTGTGGTGGCGTGCCCCTGTAGTCCCAGCTACTTGGGATGTTGAGGCAGGAGAATAGCATGAACCCGGGAGGCGGAGCTTGAAGTGAGCTGAGATCATGCCACTGCAACCAGCCTGGGTGACAGAGCAAGACTCTGTCTCAAAAAAAAAGAAAAAGAAAAAGCTGCAAATTAGGTAACTAACCAAAATTTTTGACTTAATAAATTTAGGAAGTTTGTTCAAAGCGAGCTCAATGGAAACCCTGACTGTATATAATTTTATAGTTGGGCTGTTATACGTAGCATACTTTCTTGTGAAGACCACTGGGATAATCTTGACAAGCCTGCAATTGTTATATTAGTGGGTTGCTGCTTTACTACATTTTTAGGTTTTATTTATTTTTATTTATGTCTAGTTTTTTGGGACAGAACCATTCATTAGCTGATTTTTAAGTATGATGTTGTAAAGTGCAGTTAGAATAAAAAGAACATAGGAAAAAATAAAGTAGGGTTTGGAGGAAGATGGGATGCATATGAAAAGATAATGGCAGCAGTAGAGATGAGGGAAGGAGTGGATATGGGGGTATGATTTTATAAAGGTCATGAAACTAGAATCTGAGTGAGGGAAAAGCTTTAAAGTATCTGTGTCTCTTTTATAGAGGGTGGGTATCCTGGGGTAGAATTTTTTGTTTTCTTTTTCTTTTTTTAATATACTGAACATGGGTTCTGAATTTTTTTTTTTTTAAGAGATGAAATCTTGCTGTGTTGCTCAGGCTGGAATGCAATGGCTGTTCACAGGCGTGATATAGTGCACTACAGCCTTGAACTCCTGGGCTGAAGCGATCTTCCCACCTCAGCCTCCTGAGTAGTTGGGACTACAGGTGCACACCACTGCGCCTGGCCTCTTTCAAGCTTAATAGTACTCTCCCATGATCAGTTCCATAGACCAACGCCCTCAAGTGAGCTCTGAGCTGGGAACACAGATTACTTGCACTTCTGCTGAGGGCTAGTCCCAGGCAGACTTTTAGCACAGCTAAGTCTCCCTGTAGTTTCACTAAGTGAAACATAACTTTGGGAGTGAGAATGGGAACTTGAACCTTTGAGAATGTGGATCTTAATGTTATACCAGACCATACTGTCAGTCATCTCTATTAGAAATGAAAACCTGCTAGAAGAGCCAGCTTTGGCATGGCTTCTTTGTAGATAGTGGTAAAAGGCTCTATGAAGTCAAGTCCAAAGATTGTTTTTTTAGGCCGGGCATGGTGGCCCACGCCTATAATCCCAGCACTTTAAGAGCCTGAGGTGGGTGGATCACCTGAAGTCAGGAGTTCGAGACCAGCCTGGCTAACATGGCGAAACTGCATCTCTACTAAAAATACAAAAATTAGCCGGGCGTGGTGGCATGTGCTTGTAGTCCCAGCTACTTGGGGGGCCACGGCAGGAGAACTGCTTGAACCTGGGAGGCGGAGGTTGCAGTGAGCCGAGATTGCACCACTGCACTCCAGCCTGGGCAACAGAGTGAGATCCAGTCTCAAAATAAATAAATAATAAATAAATAAATAAATAAACAAAAAACAAAAACAAAAACAAAAAACAAAAAAAAACCACTGAAGATTCTTTTTTTGATATAATTATAAAGACAAAGATCATGTATATTTATTGCCCTGGTAACTGCAGTGACAGGTTGGCTGTCTGCTGGTCACAAGTTTACCTCCTATTTAAAAAGGTTTAAAAAATCAACAGATTGATTATTTGCTATTTTCAGACCACTGTACTTTATGCTGTTGGAGATAAAGTATAGTAGTCCACAGGACAAAGAGGCAAAATACCTAGGAAGTGGAATCACTTGAGTCATATAGTAACTCTATATTTACCCTTTTGAAGAACTGCCTGAGTGTTTTCAGAAGCAGCTGCACTTTTTTTTTTTTTTTTTGAGACAAAGTCTTACTCTGTTGCCCAGGCTGGAGTGCAGTGGCGTGATCTTGGCTTACTACAGCCTCAACCTCCTGGGCTCAAGCGATCCTCCCACCTCAACCACCCAAAGTGTTGGGATTACAGGCGTGAGCCACTGTGCCCAGCCACAGCTGCACTATTTGATATTCCCACAAACTGTGTATTGGGGTTTCCATTTTCTCCATATCCTTGCCAACACTTTTTATTGTGTGTGTCTTTTTTTTTTTTTTGGATGGATATAAAAAAAAATAAAAACTGTCTTTGATATTTTTTTCCTGCCCTAGTAGTATACAGCTGTGGAGTTCCACTGCCTGTTATAAGCATTAATATGTGTGCCTCAGCGACCATCCCACTCGTGGTCTTTGGGGAATCATACCACTAGCAGCAGCTCTCAGCAACTTTTATCCAAATTGTGCTGATCTGTCTTGGCAATAAGTAATTTAGGTGTGATGCTCATTCTCCAGCATGCTAAATGGTCTGTTATGGTAAAGTTTTATCAGTCTTCTAGTTATAACACACTGGAAGTAAGAATTAATATGAAAGATTGGCTATCAGACACTGGAAACCTTATATAGTCCTATTTTAAATTATTCCTGTGTGTTTTAGAGGTGAACGCAGTGGCTCACTCCTGTAATCCCAGCACTTTGGGAGGCCGAGGTGGGAGGATCACCTGAGGTCAGGAGTTCAGGACCATCTTGGCCAACATGGGGAGACCCCATCTCTACTAAAAATACAAAAATTAGCCAGGTGTGGTGGTGTTGGGCACCTGTAATCCCAGCTACTCAGGAGGCTGAGGCAGGAGAGTTGCTTGAATCCAGGAGGAGGAGGTTGCGGTGAGCCAAGATTGTGCCACTGCACTCCAGCCTGGGCAATAGAGTGAGATTATGTCTAAAAATAATAATAATAATAATAAACTGAAAAAAGTATAATTGGATTGTTTGTAACACAAAGGATAAATGCTTGAGGTAATGGATACCCCATTTACCCTAATGTGATTTTTTTTTTTTTTTGAGATGGAGTTTCGCTCTTGTTGCCCATGCTGGAGTGTGATGCTGCAATCTTGGCTTATTGCAACCTCTGCCTTCCGGGTTCAAGCAATTCTCCTGCCTCAGTCTCCTGAGTAGCTGGGATTACAGGCATGCGCCACCATGCCTGGCTAATTTTGTATTTTTAGTAGAGAAGGGATTTCTCCATATTGGTCAGGTTGGTCTCGAACTCTCAACCTCAGGCGATCCTCCCGCCTTGGCCTCCCAAAGTGCTGGGATTACAGGCATGAGCCACTGTGCCTGGCCTTACCCTGATGGTATTATTACATGTTGCATATCTGTATCAAAATATCTCATGTAACCCATAAATATATGTACCTACTATGTACCCACAAAAATTAAAAATAAAACAAAAATCTAAAAAGGAAAAAAAAGGAGACAGCTAAGTAAGTGGTGGTAGGAAGAAAGACTGGACAAGGGTTTGATGGACTGGCTGTGAAAGATGAAGAGAGAAGTCCCAGTTGGGTAAGAGGAAGTTTTTAAGGACCACCAAGAAAATGGTGACACTTTAATTAGATAACCTAGGAATTAGACAAGGATGAAATGTTATCTGGATATTCAAATGAAAATACCTTCTATTCAGCTATAGTTGGGCTACTGGGGTTTTAAGGAGAATTTCAGATTTGTGGAACTCAGAGAATCCTTTGCATTTCAAAGAAGTGATAATTGAGAAGCTGTGTGACAAGTGAGATATCTAAGCTTATACTAGAAGAAGCTTAGACGTGAGAGCAGGAAGAATTCATGGACAGTGCTAGGTTAGGACATACATGTTACATAGATGACACAGTCTGGATGTGGAAGCCCAGACACTTAAACTGATTGATCCTCTCAAAATAACCTAACTTCCTTAATTTCCCTATTTCCATAATGAAGTTTCTAAGAACTTAATAAAACTGGTTTGGGTTTGGAGCCTCCTTTAGCTTAACTTTGTCTAATGGAAAAGGGCTGTAGATATGACTGGTATGGTAGTTTTCTACAGATGAGTAAAAGGGTTTCAGTGCATAAAATACCTTTGTCTGGAATGTTACTGTATTTATTTTAGAGGGCAGAAAATTAGCAGTATTGTAACTTTCAAAAGGAAACTAAGTGGCAGCCCATGACATTATCATACTACTATGTCCATATGTGGTATGAATGTAAGGTTGCTATGATTGGCTCACTTTTTTTTTTAGATGGAGTTTTGCTCTGTCACCCAGGCTGGGGCTCAATGGTGCAATCTTGGCTCACTGCAACCTCTGCCTTCCAGGTTCAGGTGATTCTCCTGCCTCAGCTTCTCCAATAGCTGGGATTTCAGGTGCCCACCACCATGCCCAGCTAATTTTTGTATTTTTAGTAGAGGCAGGGTTTCACCATGTTGGCCAGGCTGGTCTTGAACTTCTGAGCTCAAGTGATCCACCTGCCTCGGCCTCCCAAATTGCTGGGATTACAGGCATGAGCCACAGTACCGGGCCTGACTGGTTCACTTTTAAAAGTCGATTATTATTGGCTACTTATATTTGAATACTTATGCCGATGATTTGATTTTCCTTCTAATGTGTGTGTACTTTAATTTATCAGATACATTATGGTGCCGAGTGGTAATATGGGAGTGTTTGATCCAACAGAAATACACAATCGAGGGCAGCTGAAGTCACACATGAAGGAAGCCATGATCAAGCTTGGATTCCACTTGCTCTGCTTCTTCATGTATCTTTATAGGTGAGTTTAAAATCCTAGTATTTTCCTAGATGCCATATTTGTTTTTGAAGGGTGAGATATTGCTATACTATAGGATTGTGCATTGACGTGGAACTTTTGGGGATTATGTAAATTCCTTGTGGCTGTGTAGATTATTTATGTATGTCATTGAATCAGCTTTCTGTCTGAACTACAGATCTGACCTGTAGCATCTTAGTTATGCCTTAGCTGTTGAGGCTATCAGTATGCTTAAAACCAGCCACGGTGGCTCATGCCTGTAATCCCAGCACTTTGGGAGGCCCAGGTGGGCAGATCACCTGAGGTCGGGAGTTCGAGACCAGCCTGACCAACATGGAGAAGCCTGTCTCTACTAAAAATACAAAATTAGCTGGGCGTTGTGGCGGGTGCCTGTATGTAATCCCAGCTACTCGGGAGACTGAGGCAGGAGACTCAGTTTAACCTGGGAAGCAAAGGTTGTGGTGAGCCGAGAATGCATCATTGCACTCCAACCTAGGCAACAAGAGTGAAACTCCCATCTCAAAAAAAAACTGTCTTTGATATTTTTTTCCTGCCCTAGTAGAATACAGCTGTGGAGTTCCACTGCCTGTTATAAGCATTAATATATGTGCCTCAGCGACCATCCCACTCGTGGTCTTTGGGGAATCATACCACTAGCAGCAGCTCTCAGCAACTTTTATCCAAATTGTGCTGATCTGTCTTGGCAATAAGTAATTTAGGTGCGATGCTCATTCCCCAGCATGCTAAATGGTCTGTTATGGTAAAGTTTTATCAGTCTTCTAGTTATTACACACTGGAAGTAAGAATTAATATGAAAGATTGGCTGTCTATAGTCCTGTTTTAAATTATTCCTGTATGTTTTAGAGGTGAACATGCCACCTTTTCCTTTATCCATCATAGATTCCTAGAATAGAGCAAAGGAGAAACAAAATTCCTGTGTATATGATTTGATTAAACCTTTGAAAAGCTAGAAGTCAGGCTTAACCTTTGTATCAAAGCTTTAATTAGATCATTTTTATTTTTCCCCCTTGGTAGAGTTTAATTTTTCACATAGGCATAAGGACTATTAGGAAAAACTTAACGTTGAAGTAAACTTCTACCACTCAGAAAATTCTTTATTAGAAACTGCATAGAGATAGCAATTTTTTTGTTTGTTTTCTTTGTTTTGTTTTGTTTTTCAAGACAGAGTCTCACTGTGTCACGCGGGCTGGAGTGCAGTGGCACAATCTCAGCTCACTGCAACCTCTGCCCCCCAGGTTCAAGCGATTCTCCTGCCTCAGCCTCCCAAGTAGCTGGGACTACAGATATGTGCCACCATACCGGGCTAATTTTTTTTGTGTGTGTGTGTGTGTGTTTTTAGTAGAGACGGGGTTTCAGGACATGAGCCACCATGCCCGGCTGAGATAGCAGTTTTTAAAAATTGCTATTTTGTCTGAAATAGTTTAGAAGTCAGAACCATTTTAGCCTCTTCCTGACAAAGCAGGCTTCCTAAAATCCCTTCACTGTGCTAAATCCACCCATTAGTGGATTAGATTAAAATTGGAGTTTAGATAGTTTTCTTTTCACCATTCATCTTATTTGCTTTTCTGTATTTTAAAAACTAGATCAGAAAAAGCACACTGGTATCAGTTTCTGGTTCTCTTACCCTACCTCATTACTTAGTTTTTAATCCAAGTATCAAAGATGATGAATAAGGAGCAAAAAAAGTTGATGAGAACATAATGAGGCACCTGTTCTTGTTTTTAATACTTTTGTATCTTTACTGTCATATATGTTCTCTTATATTTGTTTCTGAAGAGACAAAAACAAGCTGGAATTGGCTTAGCTAAGGTTATCCTTTCTTCATCCTCCGCACCCCTGCGGTTTCATGCTGTTGGAAAGTAAACTAGAAAAGGCATCCCCTGGGGGCGGTGCTGAGCCCATGTAGTCATACTTTGGGGAGGAAATTTAGGCTTGGAGAGCAGTATCTTGCTTCGTAGACTCAAAAGTCTTAGGATTTAAAAATGTACATGAATTTCTGAACTCTTAGTCATTGAATTTAAAGTAGTGGAGAGTTGGACTGGAGAAATTAAGATGTAATTTTCGGGCAGGTTTAAGATATTGTTCTTTATAACTAAATAAAAGATAGGCAACTCATGTAACTGGTTTGCCTGGGCAGGTGTGTACTTCACTGGCTGTACTGTTTTCTTTTCTCTTTTCCCTTCCTTTCCTTTCCCTATCAGCCTGTTAGTTTCAGCCACATTGCTATTACCTTACCCTTTGGTGTTACATATAGTTCAAAGGGTCAGAAGGTATCCTTGTAGCACTTTTCTCTTGGTTTTTGGTTGCTGTTTTTAAACAGTGGTTTTGCTATTCATACCAAGTCATTAGCTTTTGATTGCAGAGATTTTATGCTACTTGTCTTTGTATCTAACACGTAGTACCACACTTTGCCTAATTCCTTGCACCTAGTTGACATTTCAGGGCTTGTTGAATGCAATTAAAGTTTTGAAAAAATGCTCATCTTTAGAGAATAGGGGAATCCATGCTTTTGGTTTTTTGATTGGGTGCTAGCCTAGTGGAATGTGGGCTCTATCACTTACATTGTGGCCTGGGGCAAGTTTCTTTTCTTTCTTTCTTTTGAGGCGGAGTCTCACGCTGTCCCCCAGGCTGGAGTGCAGTGGCACAATCTCAGCTCTCTGCAGCTTCCGCCTCCTGGATTCCAGGGATTCTCCTGCTTCAGCCTCCTGCATAGCTGGGGTTATAGGTGCACTCCACCATGTCCAGCTAATTTTTGTATCTTTAGTAGATCTGGGGTTTCACCATGTTGGTCAGGTGATCCACCTGCCTTGGCCTCCCAAAATGCTAGGATTACAGGTCTGGGCCACCACACCTGGCCTGGGGCAAGTTTCTTAACCTCTCTGAGCCTCAGTTTCTGATCTGAAAGGGGGATATTAATGATATTAATAGTACCTACCTCATCACAGGGCTGGGCGCGGTGGCACACGCCTGTAATCCCAGCATTTTGGGAGGCCGAGGCGGGTAGATCACGAGGTCAGGAGATCGAGACTATCCTGGCTAACACGGTGAAATCCCATCTCTACAAAAAATAAAAAAATTAGACGCGAGTGGTGGCAGGCGCCTGTAGCTCCAGTTACTCAGGAGGCTGAGGCAGGAGAATGGCATGAACCCAGGAGGCGGAGTTTGCAGTGAGCCAAGATCACATCACTGTACTCCAGCCTAGGTGACGGAGCGAGACTCCATCTCCAAAAAAAAAAAAAAAAAGCTGGGTACAGTGGCTCATGCCTGTAATCCCAGCACTTTGGGAGGCCAAGGCTGGTGGATCACGAGGTCAGGAGATCAAAACCATCCTGCTAACACGATGAAACCCCGTCTCTACTAAAAATACAAAAATTAGCCGGAAGCGAGACTCCGTCTCAAAAAAAAAAAAAAATAGTACCTACCTCATCACATTTTAATGTGAACTAAGTGAGATAATACATGTGAGACACTTAGGTTTATGCTGACCCATAGTAAACTCTCAAAAATCTTTTAAAAATATTAGTTACTATCGTTAATTTTTACTGTGCATTGAGTACATTTAGTATGGTTGAATTTGGACAATTGTTTATACCATTAGTGATGTAAGGATATTTCTGTGTATTTTAATTTCAGCAGAGCAAGGCTGATCCCAGTATTTCAAAGGAAAGGATGGTTTTGTTATTGTTAACTGTCAGTGTTAGTGGCGTAGCATTTATTAGGTGGCTGCCGTGTGTCAGACATTGTGTACAGCATTGCAAGTGACACAAAGGAGCAGCACAGAATCCCTACAGTAAAAGCTTGGAGCTTGGTCATTGCAGGCTCAGGTGCTAGTAGAACATGAAAGTTGTGATGCTTGGGCCCTGCTCTCATCTCAGAGTTGCTCACAGTCCAGTGGTAGAGACAACATGTAAGCCATAGCAGCAGGAAGAAGAGCTGTGGAAGGAGGCTGTGCAGCTGCCCTGGGCTGAGAGGCTAGCTTCCCCAGCCAGGTGCCCTAGAGCCAGTCACAAAACCTGAGTAAGAAGTTAACTGCTTTGATGGAGTGTTGGGATGGGGAGAAGAGGTTCCAGGCGTTGGCATAGAACAGTATGTATCTGGCTAGAGAATTTAGAGGGTTTTTTTCTGGACATAGGTGTTTTTTTGTTTTGTTTTGTTTTTTTAACTGACTGAGCTAGGTTTTTGTTTGTTTGTTTGTTTGTTTTTTTAAACTATAGCCTAACATAGGTTTTAAGTTATACTTCTCCCAACTCCCCACCCCCAGTCACTCTTTTTTAGTGAAAAAGTTTGGACATGAAAGATCCTGATATATTCTTTCCTTTGGGTATGAATGATTGTCTTTTACTCAAATGATTGTTCCTTCATGGACCTTAGGGATGCAAGTCTGGACAAACCAGGCTCTGGAGGAACATTCCTGTGAAAACATTAGTAACATTAATTTCTTCTTTCCACAGTATGATCTTAGCTTTGATAAATGACTGAAGCTGGAGAAGCCGTGGTTGAAGTCAGCCTACACTACGGTGCACAGTTGAGGAGCCAGAGACTTCTTAAATCATCCTTAGAACCGTGACCATAGCAGTATATATTTTCCTCTTTGAACAAAAAACTATTTTTGCTGTATTTTTACCATATAAAGTATTTAAAAAACATGAATTGAGTTTCTGTAGATTTCTAGTTCTCAACTTTAGCCTGAACACCAACACTTGAAGGTGTTTTTCATCATCTGTATGTCGAAGGTGGTTATTTGTATGTAGGAACAGGACTGCCATCCCAGCTTTGCATGCCAAAGAAATAAAGAACACACTTTAAAGGGCAAACTGAAGAGATGAGCGAGCAAAGAAAGGTGCCCTTCAGGTCTACTGAAAAGTTTAGAGTACAAAGAACACTGTTGATCTGGACAGAAGAAGAAAAATTTAATTACCCTTTTTGCCTGTGTTGTGGCAACTTCATTTAATATGGTTTAAAGATTTATGAGACTGTCAGCTAAAAGTCTTTTCACAAGAATGTCAACAGAAAATGGCATTTCAAAATATATATATTTCTTTGTACAATTTGTGAAACCTTATAAGCCATTTTCCCCAGGTACAATGTAGTTCCTGTGATAGAAAGGAAATATTTTGTTAAGAGCTTTCATTTAAAAGCCACTACCTCCATAATCACCCCCAAACCCAGAAAATCCCCACTGGCTGTTGCCAGTCTGGTTTTCGTATTGCAGTTTTTCCAATTGTATTTGATCTCCCTGATGATGTGGTTTTTTTTTTTTTTTTTTTTTGAGACGGAGTCTTGCTCTGTTGACCAGGCTGGAGTGCAGTGGCTGGATCTCAGCTCACTGCAAGCTCCGCCTCCCGGGTTTACGCCATTCTCCTGCCTCAGCCTCCTGAGTAGCTGGGACTACAGGCGCCCGCCACCTCGCCCGGCTAGTTTTTTTTGTATTTTTTAGTAGAGACAGGGTTTCACCGTGTTAGCCAGGATGGTCTCGATCTCCCGACCTCGTGATCCGCCCGTCTCGGCCTCCCAAAGTGCCGGGATTACAGGCTTGAGCCACCGCACTCGGCCGATCTCCTTGATAATGTATTTTAATGGGTTTGGGTAGAAGATGCCAATCGGGTTGGAAGCAGGAGTAGTCATTCAGTGTCCGTGAAATTGAGCCTTCTGGTGCACCACGTGGTGCCAGATTAACCCTTCTATCCTTCTGCACTGACCAAGTTGTGAATTGGGAGACCAGATACAAGCCATTTAATGGACAGCAATACACAACCAAACTCTGTTCCTTGGAGCTATATTGTAAACTCTTGCAGTTGGGAGAGCAGTTCACCTCCTCAGCTATTTGCCAGCTCTTACAGGGTAAAATAAACCTGGCAATTTATCCTCAGTCCTAGTTTGTGCTTTAATGTTGCTATCTTAAGCACTGGCATTTGGGCAAAACATGACTGTTCAGTGGGAGAATCCAAAGGTATTATTCACTCTAGTTGAGATATAATTGGGTAGCTAAACAGGGTGTGTGGTCCCCAAACGATTAAAGATTGCATGTCCCTTTAGTCCTGGACTAGGTCTAGCCTTGGCAGAAGCAAGGGAGCCACTAAGCCAAACTCCCTGTACAGACAGACCATGTTTCAAGGCTGGAAGTAGTGCCATGGCAATACACAAAAGTAACGGTGAAATGGTAGGCAAAGTGAATTTGGCTCTGTTGGGCTCTTTGGGGTCATAGAAATTGCTCCTTGTGGTAATCTTGTATTTCTGTCTCTGTCAGGCACAGGGCCAAGAAGGTGTGTAACAGACATTACTTTTCTTGCATCTTTTTCATACCTTTTCCCTGTGAGGCAGCTTTTGCTTAGAAAATAGTCCCTTCACTCTGCCTTTCCTCCTAACTTCCTGTGCCTCTTCATGTTCTGTTCAAGCTTTTTAAAGCAACGAAGCTGTTGGAGAACTTAAATCCTTGCAACTGAGAGACAAGCTACTTAAACTGAAAGGTGGTAGAGATCTTTTTTTTTTTTTTTGAAATGGGGTCCCGCTGTGTCGCCCAGGCTGGAGTGCAGTGGTGTGATCTCCACTCACTGCAACCTCTACTTTCTGGGTTCAAGCGATTCTCCTGCCTCAGCCTCCCAAGTAGCTGGAATTGCAGCTAGCTAGTAGAGACGGGGTTTCACCATGTTGGCCAGGCTGGTCTCAAACTCCCAACCTCAAATGATCTGCCTGCCTTGGTCTCCCAAAGTGCTGGGATTACAGGCGTGAGCCACTGCACCCGGCCATGTAGAGGACTTTTGACCAAAATGTTTAACCTTCTCATTCAGATATTCTCAGTTGTCAAAATAGTGACCCTTGCACTTGAGAGAGCCTTTGGCTGTCAGTTTACAGTACATCAGGCATAAGTTGCTGAGGCTAAGCAAATCAAAAAGGTGCCATGTTTATAACAAAAGTCAGAAGCTCCTTACTTCTGAAACATTAACTGTGGTTAAAAACAAAAACCCTTCTTGTATTGCTCATCTATCAAAGCCAGGAAACTAGGGGATTACTGTAGTTAAAAAAATTTTTTTTTTAAATTAGAGACAGGGTCTTGCCCTGTACGCCAGGCTAGAGTGCACTGGTGCAATCATGGCACACTGCAGCCTTGAACTCCTGGACTCAAGCAATCCTCCTGCCTCAGCCTCCCAAGTAGCTGGGACTAGGTGCACACCACCATGCCCAGCGAATTTTTAAAACATTTTTTATAGAGACAGAGGTCTTGCTATGTTTCCTAGGCTGGTATCAAATTACTGGCCTCTAGCGATTCTCCTGCCTCCGCCTCCCAAAGTGTTGGGATTACTGGTGTGAGCCACCACGCCGAGCTAAAAAAAAATTTTTAGGGGCGCTTCTACAAATAATGAAAGGGGGATAAAAGCACTGACTTAAAAAAGCCATGGTTAAGATGCTATCAATTTTCTCCCCTTTTCATTGATTGGAGAGTTGTGGAGGACCTTAGAGATCATTTTGCCTAATCCCTCATCCCAAAGACAAACTGAGGTCTAGAGATTGCTCAAGGTGTTGTAACTATGAACATCTGAATCCTGATGCTTAGTCCAGTGTTCTTTCTCCTTTACCACTCCTCTTCCCCATGGCAGTACCCAGGGCCCAGTCCATAGACTACTATCGAGTGCTCCCATGTGCATCTTTTTAGTATGTATCATTTTCCCTTGTCTTTTTCCTTCTATCCTGTCAGTGGTAGCAACCGTCCTTGCTAATCACCATAACCTCAGCTGAGAGAGCAGAGGAAGCGAAATCCAAGATGCAGCTCAGTTCATCAAAGCCTAGCAGGTCCCCTCAGCTGCCTTTTCATGCCTGCCACACAGACTACAGTAGAACAAAACCTGATCTGGTCTTTGAAGCCAAGAGCTAAGAAAGCTTCCCATAGTAATATTTCCCGTGGCACTTACCACATTCTATCTGGTATTATAGTTATTTGTATGCAATTAATCACTCTTAGATTGTACGTTCCTGGAGGGCAGAGTATGCCTATTCATATTTGTATCTTCTTCCTTCTGTTCTTGGCACCTAACACAGTGCCTTGCACACAGAAACAATAAATGATTGTTGAGTGAATAAGTAAACCTGATTGTGGTGTTCTATTGCTTTTTCAGCAAGAAGTCAAACTGATGGCCTTTAAGTCAGAGAAGCAGCAATGGAGCAACATAATCAAAGTTCACCATCTTTGTTTTCAAGGCAGTCACGTTATGAAACATTCTGACATGCTAGGCTAGGAAATGGCTATAATTGGTTTGCTTGAGACTGGAGAAATCAGCTTTCTTAACAGGTAATACTTTTGTCAAGTAGTTGTGAAAAATATATACTAGGTGTAATTAGTTGTCCTCAAAATCTAAATAAACTTATTCTAATATATGTAAAAAGGCAGCAAGATAGAGAAGGTAAGTTTGAAATTCAGCAATATCTGGATCTTTGTCACCTGAGTTTACGTACTTTAAAGCAAGTATACTATTTTACTGTGTAGTATAGCAAAGATTGAAATATTCTTGGTAAATGAAGCCTTTTGGATCTAAGCCATATTTTTCATGAATGTTTGAAAAGGTAGTAACTTTTTTTTGCTTCAGCTAAATACATTCTAATGACCAAAGGTCATTCAAAGCTTCCGGCTTATTCTTCACTACAGTAATCACAATCATCATGGTCTGGACATGTTAAAGGGACTGTTCACTGAGCTAACTTGGTTCTGAGCTCAGGAGCTCTTTACTAAGTTCTTGGGTAAAGGCTGCTTTTATTTTTAATTGCTTCCCTCTGAAGCTGGGTGGAGAAGAGTGGGTGGGTGGGTGGTCGGAATCAGCAGGCTGAGAGAACTCAGTGGTTTGCCTGTGGCTTCCTCTGCTGTATATTTGGTTTGCTACATCCGTTATGGAGCAATCTTGGTTTCATCTATATCAGTTCCCATTAAACGTTAGCACCTAGTCAGAATGTGAGTTAGTTGAACATACACTTTAATTCCTGTTTTCTAGATCTTATTTCACAGGTTGGATGCAAACTGGGTGAGAGGTGAACGTCTTGTGTTGCTCAGTTAAAAGTAACACATTTGACTGCCACTGATAACTGTCAGAACTGAAGAGACCTGTGGGGCAGGGTGAATCCTCTGGGGTAGCTTTATATAAATTTGCCAACTTTCTGGGAGAGAGTAATAAGATTTACCCATGTTAGTTGGTAATTTTCTATTTTACCAGGTACAATAATCAACTTATGGCCATACTTGCTGATTCAAACAGCAGAGAAGAAAAATAAACTTACAGTCATTCTTATTTTATCCATTACCTACCACCTTCCTTGCCCTCCACCGCCCTCCGTTTTGAAGCAAACCCCAGACCTCATTACATCTGTAATATTTTAGTATGTTTCTTTGTAAGATAAGGGTTCTTAAAACACATGTGACTATAGTAGCACTGTCACACATAAACTGTCAATTCCTTAGTATTAAGTATCTAGGCCAGGCACAGTGGCTCATGCCTGTAATCCCAGCACTTTGGAAAGCCAAGGTGGAAGGATCACTTGAGGCCAGGAGCTCGATACCCCTGGGCAACATAGTGAGACCCCATCTCTTAAAAAAAAAATTCAGCCGATAGAGGCACCTATACAGTCCTAGCTACTTGGGAGGCTGAGGTGGAGGGATGGCTTGAGCCCAGGAGTTCAAGGTTACAGAGAGCTATGATCACATCTCTGTACTCTAGCCTGGGCAACAGAGCAAGACCCTGTCTCTTGAAAAAAGATTAAAATTTGTTGAGATTTCCCTCTACAAAACTTAAGTCTGTTTTACAATTAAAGCAATCAGGCCAGGTGCAGTGACTCATGCCTGTAATCCCAGCACTTTAGGAGGCCGAGGTGGACAGATCACTTGAGGGCAGGAGTTCAAGACCAGCCTGGCCAACATGGTGAAACTTTGTCTCTACTAAAAATACAAAAATGGGGCACGGTGGCTCATGCCTGTAATCCTAGTGCTTCGGAAGGCCAAGGCGGGCGGATCACAAGGTCAGCAGTTCCAGACCAGCTTAACCAACATGGTGAAACCCTGTCTCTACTAAAAATATAAAAATTAGCTGGGCGTGATAGTGGGTGCCTGTAATCCCAGCTACTCAGGAGGCTGAGGCAGGAGAATCGCTTGAACCTGGCAGGCAGAGGTTGCAGTGAGCCAAGATTGTACCACTGCACTCCAGCCTGGGCAACACAGCGAGACTCCATCTCAACAAAATAAAAAACAAAAAATAAAAATTAGCCAGACATGGTGGTGCGTGTCTAGTCCCAGCTACTTGGAGACTGAGACATGATATAATCGCATGAACCTGGGAGGTAGAGGTTGCAGTGAGCTGAGACCTGCCACTGCACTCCAGCCTGGGTGACAGAGCAAGACTGTTTAAAAACAAAAAAAACAAAAAACCCCGAAGTAATCAATATGAAGGAGTCTCCTAATTTCAAGTATCATTTCCTTCTGTCAATTAAACAGTTCACTAGAATCAAAGTGGGGCCTTAAACTTTTCATCTATCTTTGACAAGTTTTAACAGTCAATTTTTCCAAGGTAAGTGGCCATACATAGACACCAAAGAAATATATGGTGTAGTGACTAAAAACATGAGCTCAGAGGCACCTAGGTTTGAGTCCCAGCTCCTTCATACGTATACCTTTTAAAGCCTATTTCCCTCATTTGTAAAATGAGAATTAGCATATCTGCTCCACAAAGCTACCTTGATATTTAAATGAGAATACATCTAAATGGCTCACACTCATAGTGACTGGCCTACAGTAAGCACCCAAATGAATACTTGCTGCTCAATAACCAAATAGGTGTATGTGTATAATTAATGTTGTGGTTAGTTCCTCTGAATGCCCCTCTTGCTCCTGCTTTTTGTTCTTTTCACTGATGTAACATAGCATAATGGTCTTGTGGTTTTCAAACACCAACAACTGAATTGGTACCAGGCTGACAGCATAAAATTACCTTGTCTTGAGCAGTGACTCACACCTATAATCCCAGCACTCTGGGAGGCCAAGGTGGTAGGACTGCTTAAGGCCAGGAGTTCGAGACCAGCCTGGGCAACAAAGTGAGACCTCTGTCTCTATAGAAAAAAATTTAAAAATGAAATTACCTGGAGTGTTAACACACACACACACACACACACACACTCCAGATCTCCCTTTTGATTTGAGATCTGAAAGGTGCCTCAGAAATCTGAAACTTAGAAAAGCCCCCAACTGAGTCTCACATGCATTTGGATTTAAATTGCAGGCTTTGGAATAACAGGTTATATCTTCAAGCTTGAGTTTATCACCTGGAAAACAGTGAGCAGTAATACTTGTATACAGTAGACAGTTAAATAATGTATGTGAAATGCTTAGCTTAGTGCCTGGCATCTAACAGGCACTCCAATTGTTTACTTTTACTAAGAGGAAGCATAGAAAGAAAAAGGAAAACCAAGTTAGTTGTTTAGTTTTTTTGTGTACAAGTTAACAGCAACTTACTGAAAAGGTCTTTTCATGCAAATCCATTAATGGGACAAAAAAGCCCACTTAAACATACTTACCTGTGAAAGGTTCAGGCATGTTCATCTAAAGTTTATGTTCCTTTTCAGAATATAGCATACAGATCCAAAATATATTTTGTTTCCTATCAGAAGTGCATCTGCCTGTTCTTTAAAAATGATTTTTAGAGGCCGGGCGCGGTGGCTCAAGCCTGTAATCCCAGCACTTTGGGAGGCCGAGACGGGCGGATCACGAGGTCAGGAGATCGAGACCATCCTGGCTAATACGGTGAAACCCCGTCTCTACTAAAAATACAAAAACTAGCCGGGCGAGGTGGCGGGCGCCTGTAGTCCCAGCTACTCGGGAGGCTGAGGCAGGAGAATGGCGGAAACCCGGGAGGCGGAGCTTGCAGTGAGCTGAGATCTGGCCACTGCACTCCAGTCCGGGCGACAGAGCGAGACTCCGCCTCAAAAAAAAAAAAAAAAAAAAAAAAATGATTTTTAGAAAGTTTTGTTGATGTTAATAAAATCAGGGATCCCTTTTCTGAATGCTTAGGACACAAACTGATATTCTTCAGCTATGGGGGATGAGGGAAAATTATTCAACATTTGGAAACTATTTGGAATACAATTTCCAATCCAATGTGTAGCTCTACTTCTTAATTATATTCAAAAAACAGTAGGGAAAAAAGCCACACAGGCTTTTTTTCTAAATAAATGAATATGCTAAATGAACATTTAGCATATTCTATGAACATTTAGTATATTCATTTTCTTCTGTTTTTTTAAAAAAGCTAAAGTTGTAGTGAATCACTTTTATTCTAGATATGTTCTATCACTATGGCTAATTGTTTTAAATGTCTTTCCTGAGCGTATGAAAGAATTCTAAAGTCTAAATCATATAGGAGGGACTAATGTACATAAAATTGCACCAACTTTAATATCATGACCAAGGAAGCCACTACTCCTTATATCAGAAAGGGAAGTTAAAACTTGTCTCATCTGAGAATAACAAAAAACAAAACACAACAAAATAAACTTCATTGAAAATTTGCTATTTGTCCTTTTGATTCCCACATTAGCTATAATGACATGCTGATTTAATAACTTTAAGTACATGACCAGAATGTTTCATATATAGCAAGCTCATTTAAGTAGGCTAATCAAGCTTGAGGGCGAAGAGCTCACTGCCACAAAACCAACAACAAAGATTCTTGAAAGATGTGATATGATGAAGGGAATACCTCTGTTTGTTGAATCTTCCTTAACAGTTTTAGATTTTTTGGAAAAGAGAAGTCATTAAATGATGTAATACAAGTTTTTCTTTTGCTTAAGTGGAAGAGAATTAGATTGTATTTTATTATTGAGACGGAGTCTTGCACTGTTGCTCAGGCTGGAGTGCAATGGTGTGATCTTGGCTCACTGCAACCTCCGCCTTCCAGGTTCAAGCGATTCTCTTGCCTCAGCCTCCTGAGTAGCTGAGACTACAGACGCCCACCACACCTGGCTCATTTTTGTATTTTTAGTGGAGATGGGGTTTCGCCATGTTGGTCAGGCTGGTCTTGAACTCCTGACCTCAGGTCATCTGCCTGCCTCAGCCTCCCAAAGTGTTGGGATTACAGGCATGAGCCACTCTGCCCGGCCAGATTGTATTTTAAATAAAAATCTGTACTCTCAGATTTGTTAAGGCTGAGAAAATTTCTATACCTGGTCCTGGGAATTGGCATGAAACTCTAAATGTAGATGAATAATCTGACTAAATTAGCTAAACCTGCTGTTAAAGTATAGCTGTACTTACAGAAAACAAGTAGAAAAACTTCTCCCTTCTCTTTCCTGTTAATCAGAGGAAGCTGAAAACCATGATTTTCTAAGCAGTGAGCAGTACTAAGGAAGCAATACCTAATTAGTTGGCTGCCAAATACTTATTTTTCACATTTGAACTTTATTTTTGAACAAAAATAGGGCATGCAATTCCTTTGAAATGCAAATGCTCCTAAAATTTTTCTAAGTTTATCCATGAATGCACAATGGCCCTTAAAAAGATGATCCCAGGCCAGGCGCGGTGGCTCATGCCTGTAATCCCAACACTTTGGGAGGCTGAGGCAGGTGGATCACGAGGTCAGGAGTTTGAGACCAGCCTGGTCAATATGGTAAAACCCCGTCTCTACTAAAAATACAAAAAGTAGCTGGGCGTGGTGGCATGCGCCGGTAGTCCCAGCTACTTGGGAGGCTGAGGCAGGAGAATCACTTGAACCCGGGAGGCAGAGGTTGCAGTGAGCCGAGATCACACCACTACACTCCAGACTGGGCGACAGGGCAAGACTCCGTCTCAAAAAAAAAAAAAAAAAAGATGATCCCAACAGACTAACCACTGCTTCTTTAGCTATCACTCACAAACTCTAGGTACATATATGGAAGGCAAATTCAGCAAACCATAGCCAGGCATGATGGTTTGTGTGTTATTTCAGCACTTTTGAGAGGCTGAGGCAGGAGGATAGCTTGAGCCCAGCAGTTCAAGTCCAGTCTGGGCAACATAGTGGGACTCTAAAATACATAAAAATTCAGCAAATCAATTGTTTTAGGCAAAAAGAGTACTACTTAAACATTCAGATTAATGGATATTAGGAGATGTAACACACCAAGAATTATTTAGGTATTCATTCTGTTTATTGAATTGAAAGAAAGGGAATACAAACGACTGGTTAAGTGCTGCGCACTGACATGGAAAAGGTGTATTTAAAAAAAATCCCAGTAAAGCAAATCAAAGTTAATGTAGTTTCAATTGAACAAAAATTTAAAGACGTTTAATACACTACACATTTATAAAATAAAAGTCAACAAAGGGTGTTTTGTAAATAATTAGTAAACAAGTGAAAATAAATATCAGAGACCTGAAGTTTTTATACTTTAATGAATAAAGCAAAGAAATTTAAACTAACTAAATATAATCTGAGAGGCAGTTAAAAAAACAAAATTCAAAACCCACCAAAATTGAAGAACACAATCTTTTGAAACATTTAATCAGTCCATAGCAAATAGTTATTACATACCAAAAGCTCTAAGTGTTAACTAGTTCCACCACAATGCCATGTAAATCTTGACAATTTAGGTATCTTGAGATCAACACTTAAGTTCTTTTCTTGATCTCTACAGCTTGGTTTGTAAGTACATACATGCTTTTGTGGATCTATTCCCCTCGCCACACACACACATTTTCAAGGAGCCAATAACATTTTTTCCATCTGTGCCTAAAAATGTTACAATTCAGTTCTAGCACATTGACCCTGATAACGAAAATGTTTAGGTTAAAGATGGGGACACAATTTCAATCTTATAAAAATATACCAGTATTAACCAAACCTTAAACTCAGAGGGCACTTCACATGTGCACGAGACTTTTAGTAAAAATGACAAGATCCTAGAACAGCTGTTTCCAGGACTTTTTAATGAATCAAGTACTCTCTCTCTCACACACACACAGCACACACACACACATTTTTATACTATTAGTTTTGTTAAATCCAGGCTATCTGGATTAAGTAGATAGGGGATGGGTTTTTATAGTTTTTATTTTTGTAACTATAGGGCAGCTACTATAACAATAGCTTAACAACACTGAAAAATTTCAATTAAGTTCACCCTGTTTTTAGAAAGTGTCTAAGTGTAAATGCAAATTCACCTATTCTTAAGTTAGCAGTTTATGTTAAATCAGATATGGTTTCTGAAATGGAAGTAATGTGTTGGAGAGCAACCCAAAAGGAGAGCTGCTAAATTATAAATGAGAAATTAAAGTAAAACCAAATCAAAATATTTATACATTTTAGAGATGGGACAAAAAGGATATTAAGAAAAATGTCTTCTTTCCTCCCCATTCAAAAGCAGCCATTCTTCTACTGTGAAAGAAACTGACATGGATATTTTCCCTTTCAAGAGATGTACGATATATTTACCCACTGTGAGGCAGAGGTGATAGGGTCAGTTCTTGTTTGCAGGAACCAACATCCTAAAAAAGAAAATTTCAGGATGGGGAGGGGTGGGAAAGAAGGATTTTCTATTAATGTCATGGAATGCCACTCTAGAGGCAGAACACTCCTAATAATAAAATTCACCATATTACTACTTCTGTTTCTTTCAGACTAAGAAAATACTGCCAAAATTGGATTTTTTTCTCCTTTCAATTGTAGGATATTCTAATTATTTAAAGTTAGGGAATCCCTTTTTCCCCCCCCACCCAATAAAATGGGCCAATTTGTAGGGATATATGCAAATAAAATGTTCTCTGTTTAAAATACTTACCTGGTTTAATGTAACACATTTATCTGGCCAATAAGAGCAACAGAAATGTAGCTGTTATGAAGACTAATAAAATACAAAAACCAAAGCTGAAGCTTTGTCATCCCTCCCCATTAACTCCCACTCCAATTCTTTACTACCCACATACTAATCTCAGTAAGCCCCAAGTACAACATTTTATCATTAATGACCAATTATTTGGAGGAAAAAGACATTTAATTTTATATTTGCTCTAGCCCTTAATCAGTGCATAACAACAAAAACATTTTTAAGCACATGGAAATGAGCCTACTAACCTGATTTTTGGAGCCCAAATTCTCCACTCTATTTTGATCTATGTGCAAAAAGTATTGGTACTTTTCAATTTATACATTTGTTAGTATCCTGTGGCTGGTTTCATAGTATGAGACTCACTCTTAAGCCTACTACAGAGCCTACAGCACTATCAGAAGTTTTCAATTAATAGCTATGGATTAGAAAATCCTGTGATCAGTTTCTTATACCATAAAATTCTAGGCTTCTTTACCATTTATTTCACCTTTCTAGCAGTCACTGCATGGCAAATGTATGAAACAGACGTTTACAGCAAATTGGCACAGCAAAGTACCAGTATATACAGGAAGCTGCCAGTTAAGACAGACCCGGAAAACAAACTCACCTAGCTGCTATAGAAACCTTTGCATAGTTGTTACTCCGTTTTAATAGGAGTTATGTTCTTGTAAAATGTGCCTCACTTTTACTCCACTTTTTAAAAAGTGTTTTTTAACTATACTTCAGAAGCACTCTGAAAACTCAGATCTAGGGGTGGTTAGGTGAAGTAAAGTAGAATCTGAGTGCCAAATTGCCCCTGAATGGGCACAAATCTCAGTGAGTGTTACAAATGCACCATAGCACACTGTAACCAAATTTGTAAACAGCTGTGGAGTTTCTATGCCCACATTTAGTGATGTTACTGTAGAGACTGGGGTGTATTAACGGCTTCAGGGTATACATGAATCACTTAAAATATGAATGTTTTTTAACTATACTGAGGTAAAGAGAAGTTGCCACTTAATTACATACAGTTACCAATGAAGATTTTTATTCAAGCTTAAAGTAAAAATAATTTTAGTTAAGAAAAATGAAGTACCAGATAAACTGTAACATATATTTTAACTTAGAAGTATCAAAACAGAAATTTTTGGATTCTCTAAGTGGTGGTCTCTGCAAAATGGAGCTTGAAGAAATCTTTTACATACCAATTTGATAAGAGTCTGCTGACCACGATCTGTCATTTTCTTTACTACGGGCTTCTGGGAGAATGCATGCTATTTTAAGGCCAAATGTGTTTTTCTTTCTTCTCCCTTTCCCTGACTTTTCCCTTTCTCCCATCCCCAACCACCTACCCCACAATGGAAGAATTTTTGACATCCAAGTCCTCTCTCTTTGTGGATCCTGGAGGAGTCTATTCATGATCATGATTATATTATAGACTTGGCTATGCCTAAAGGGGAACTTAGTACAAGACTTTTTCTTCACCAGAATCTTATTTTGGGGATATCCCCATTCTCTTTCCAACAGCTGGGATCACCCTATTTATCCTCTACTGAAAAAGGGAGGGAATTTCAAGGGAGACTATGTTATATTGTATTCAGCTGTTATGGAGTTTAAAAGCACAATGTGAACATCAGGCTTTTGGCTTATTTTAAATGTGAAATTCTCAAAATTAAAAGTGCTTTTCCACAAAGGAAACCTTTCCTTAAACAGGAGGGGAGAGGGAAAGACTATCCACAGCACCAGTTTAGAATGAGGTTCAGTATGGCAATATCTGAAAAAACTGAGAAGAAATATTCTTTAAATTTATGTATCCCTATGTGTCAAAATATTAAGGGCAGTTAAGATAAATGACTATGAGGTTTTAATCCCAGTTTGTCTGTAACCTGCTGAATTCTTCTAATAATTTCAATTATACTATAAACTCCCAAAGTGGTTATATCTGTTGATTTCTACTCTTTTGCTACATCACACCAAAATTACTTCCTAAGTTGAGAACAACTTGGAACAAGCTTTACTGAAAACCAACTGACTACTGATCTCTCATGTTGGTGTATTTAAAATTCTTTTTGAATCTTGAATTTCTTCAAGATCGGGTACTGATGTTCCTTCAGGAATAAAACAAAAGGGGGGAAATCTTCAAAGCATTACTCTGAATTTCCTGTGTAATGTCCTTCCAAGCACTGTTTCTGACCATGTCTCATGTGGTATTCCAGAAGAGCTTCAGTTATACTGCGTATCTAAGTCATTGAGGAAACTGTTTTTAAGCTGGTTTAAATTCCACATGTATACAAATGAAGTCACTTTAATCCTATAAATACTTCTTAATTTATTTTTAAAAAATTGTGCTGTTAACCCTTTTACGGGGCAACAAGCTATGTGAAAAGTACAAAACTTTTTGTCAAATGTAATATTGAGAGTGCTTTTGACATAGTTCACTGGTTTATCATCTGGATCAGTATATACTGCGCAACGGGCAAGGCTAGAATCCATGAACCAAGCTGCAAAGATCTCAAGCTAAATAAGGCGGAAAGATTTGGAGAAACAAAAGAAGGAAATTCTTTCCTATCCAATGTATACTCTTCAGACTAATGCACTCTTTCTATCAAGCCTTCTAAACTGTTAAATAAAGTTTTCCAAACAAGCATTTAAACTTCATTACACAGAAGAGCAACAAGAATGGTATCCTGCCAGACAAAAGACAGGAAGGAAAAAAATATATATACTGAGTTCAATGGGTAAGCCTGAATGTAGCACAGTTCTTCACAACCGATGGGGGGATAATTCAACATGGTGTCCAACAACGTTCTAACGACGTGCTTCATCTCAACTGGTTACTATGAAGCAAGGTGTAAATGTTTGGCCCCAATCGGGCTTCAGAAATGGTTCTTTTTTCATGACGAGCATGTCTGTCCAGCTATCAATCATGTTTGTTTGCACCAAATCCCAAGCCATTAAAATACGACTAATTTTAAGTTAAACAGAAGTCGTCTGCTCCAAATTCGCCATCAACTATCCATGCTACTGCATTCCTCTGAATGAAGACAAGATGAAATGTATGGGTCGGGGCGGGGAGGAGGATGGAGAGGAAAAAGAGGGGAAGGAGAGAAAAAAGTTACCAGTTAGAAAGTTTCAAAATTAGCATTATGACATTACAAAATTATACTGTCATTAAAAAATCAAAGCAAATTCTTGATACTTTCATCATACTCATTAAAACAATGTGTCTATATCATGTCTTAGACCATATATTACAATCTAAATTCATGATTATTTTGAATACTGAAGAAACCCAAGTGAATAATCATGTTAGAATCTAATGCTTTTATTTTTTTGAGACAGGGTCCCACTCAGTCACCCAGGCTGGTGACGTAATTTGGGCTCACTGCAACCTCTGCCTCCTCGGCTCAAGGGATCCTTCCACCTCTGCCTCCTGAGTAGCCAGGATTACAGGCACCTGCCACCATGCCTGGCTACTTTTTGTATTTTTTTGTAGAGATGGGCTTTCAACCATGTTGTCCAGGCTGGTCTTGAACTCCTGAGCTCAAGCGATCTGCCTGCCCTGGCCTCCCAAAATGTTGGGATTACAGGCACTGGCCACTGTGCCTAGCCTCAGAATCTCATACCTTTGAGATATAATTCATATACTATTCAATGCAACCATTTAAAGTGTACACTTTGAACCTGGGAGGCGGAGGTTGCAGTGAGTTGAGATTGTGCCACTGCGCTTCAGCCTGGGCAACAGAGTAAGACTCCATCTCAAAACAGAAACACAAAAACGAAAAAACAAAAAAATAAAGTGTAAAATTCAATGGTTTTTAGTGTATCCACAGAATTATACAACCATTAATAATCAATTTTAGAACATTTTCAGCATTCATTAGCAGTCAAACACCTCCCCAAGCCCTAAGTAATCACTACATCTATGTTGTCTATAGATCTGTCTATTCTAGACCATTTCATATAAATGGAATCACAGTATATGGTCTCTTGTGTCCTGCTTTCACTCAGCATACTGTTTTCAACATCCATTCATACTGTAGCATGCATCAGTACTTCGTCCTATTCCATTTTATGCATCCTTCAAAAAAAAAAATCACGCCTGTAATCCCAGCACTTTGGGAGGCCAAGACAGGCGGATCACCTGAGGTCAGAAGTTTGAGACCAGCCTCACCAACATGGAAAAACCCCGTCTTTGCTAAAAACACAAAATTAGCTGGGCATGGTGATGTAATCACTCAGCTACTCAGGAGGCTGAGGCAGAGAATTGCTTGAACCCAGGAGGCAGAGGTTGTGGTGAGCCGAGATTGCGCATGGCATTCCAGCCTGGGAAACGAGCAAAACTCCATCTCAAAACAAACAAACAAACAAAAACCCCACAAACTTAATTCTACCGTTAAAATAAAATTTAATTTATAGTCCATAATTCTGTTAAAATTTATCCCTTTTGAAATGGAGTTGAAACATTTTTATTTAAATGACTTACAGTATTTTACTGTGTTACATTTTTCCTTTTTTGTTTCACCTTCAGAGATAGGGTCTCATTCTGTCCCCTAGGCTGGAGTGCAGTGGCATGATCGTAGCTCACTGAACCCTCAAGCTCCTGGACTCAAGGGATCCTCCTGCCTCAGCCTTCCAAGTAGCTAGGATTACAGGCACAAGCCATCATGCCTGGCTGTATTTTGATTTTTTAATATTGATTTATTTAGCCTCATCTACATTTTTCATTAAGTTCTATTCTAAATAGGTATTACTTTCATTAGAAAAAGTGTTTCAGGGTCCGGGCGCGGTGGCTCACACCTGTAATCCCAGTACCTTGGGAGGCTGAGGTGGGCGGATCATGAGGTCAGGAGATCGAGACTATCCTGGCTAACACAGTGACACCCCGTCTCTACTAAAAATACAAAAAATTAGCCGGGCGAGGTGGCGGGTGCCTGTAGTCCCAGCTACTCGGGAGGCTGAGGCAGGAGAATGGCGTGAACCCAGGAGGCGGAGCTTGCAGCGAGCAGAGATTGCGCCACTGCACTCCAACCTGGGCGACAGAATGAGACTCCATCTCAAATAAAAAAGAAAAAAAAAGAAAGTGTTTTGGGGGTGGAGGGAGGATACTCCAGAAAATAACTTGCAAAAAGGACATATAGCCAAATATCTGAATATACAAGTATTATTTTTTTCTATTTCAGGTGAAAATGACAATCATTTTAGGGCTACACCCATGTTGGCAAAGTACAATGGTGAGTTGCTGAACTGGACCCAGATCCTACAAATTAGCCAAAATTTGGCTCACTCACTGAAGTGAGGGTCTACATTAGTCAGATTCACCAAATAGCAGCACACTCTTATTCCATTGCTATGGAGGCATAAAACATATCCTCTTCTGGGGTAAATCTGTTATTACATACCTAGTATTTTCCTACTTCTTTAAACCAAGTATGTTTACTTGAAGAAATAACTTCCAAATGACTAATAAAATGAGAAAAACACAGATTGAATCACAGTTGCAGATCTATAAAGACTTTGGGTTTGCAGGCCTTTGGCTGAAACCCAAACAGGACAACACAAGAAGGTAAAGATTTCTGGTCTTAGTTGATTTCCTAGAGGAATATTAGAATGTCAGGTAGTGATCTACAAAGACAAAAAGGCCCTTCAAGGTTCTCGGCAAACGAACAGTAGTTCTCAAAATTTTGACCGTGTGCTCTTTGTGTTTTGTATTCTCATCTCTGATTGCATATCCTTACCAGCCAGTGAGATGTGGTCAAGCCTTCTACAGTCTGTACCACAGAGACAAAAGTATAGGGAATATACTTTTTCAAACCATACAAGCTACTCCGATAACCCTCCTCCACAGAGAATCACTTAACTGAGAGCAATTAGTCATCTTTCTCACTAAAAAAAAAAAAAAATTTAGGTGGGACATGCTTAACAAAAAATCTGTTTATAGATAAACTGCTTTCTTCTAAGCAAACTAAACATTTTACGCACTCTATTTAAGAGTGAGTCACTGACATGAAGTTTCTCATTACTTCTCATGATATACCTCTCATTATATCATGTAGTACTGATATATCATGTTCAATTAAGCTTTTGGCCTTAACTGTTAGCCTTATATTTTGGCCTTTCTTCACCCCCAAGTATCTCAAAGTGGTGGAAAAAACCTTTTAGACTTAGACTTGAAGACCTGATGGCACTCAACAAATGAATTAGTTTTGCCATGCTGCAGTTTCCTTACCTCTAAAAATAATGATAAAAATACTTCCCTTACAGGACTATGAAGACTTTATGCAAGGTAGTACATGTAAAGGGTTTAGCATGCTGCTTGGCACACAGGTACATGATCAATTTTAGTTCTCTTCTCTTTCCCTATCCATTAAACACAACTCATGTTAGTATGATGCATGGTGTAAACAGATGTTAAACAGTAAAATCCATAATGAAGATATTTAATATCTAAAGTTGTTCAAATTTTGAATGGTTAGTTTCATGTGTATAAAATGCTTCCTACAATATTACATTTAGGTAGCATGATGAAGCAAGATTTTCAGTAAGATTTTAAAAGTGAAACTACTAAATAGCTAACTGGATGTCAATGAGGTATCATATTCCAGCTTATTCTTTTCACTGTCCCCCCGAAAACAACCACTACACTATTGGCTCTTAGATTACTTAAACTCATTCTGTGGCCTGAGATAGGGTACAATAGGTAAAAGAGAGAAATCATATACCACACTTCAAATAAACTGCTACTTAAAACTGCTTTAAGTTTGTAATAAGCCAAGCAACGTTTCATTTGGACAAAACATAGTAATATACAATGGTATTACCTTCAATATTCTGGTGGTCTATAAAAGGTGCTGGTCCCCATATTCTAACAGTGCCATCATCTGAGGCGCTGGCCATCATGGATGGAATCTGTGGGTTCCAGCTCACACAGTTTACTGTACGTGTGTGCCCTGTCAGCTCCGCAATTGGCAGTTCACTACGTTTGTGCCAGATGTAAACCTTGTGATCTGAACATATAGTAATTCAGAGAAAAGTTTTACATTAATAAAACCAACTAACTGATCTTAAATTTATCATTCACTGCACACAGAACAAGACTCTTTACTAGAACTTAAGGGGAAAATAAATATACCATGAATAGTTTAACATGTTACCTTATGAAAAAACGTTTAAATATACACTTTTTTCCTGTTAAAAGATGATCAGCTCTCATCAAGTCACACACAAAAAAACTATCTGCAATATTCTGTCAATACATGAGTAATGAAGAATGATAAATCAAGGCCTTTGAACATAAACAAATCCAGGATAGAGATGGTGGTAAATTCTACGGAAATGGGAAGTGACAGAAAAGCAATGTATCCAAATTGAATAATGAAGCAAAAATGAAAACAACAGCTAAACCTTTATTGGGTGCTTGCAAAGTACTAGGTATCAAGTACTTACTGCATATTATTTAATATTCATCACTATCCCATAAAATGGGTATTCTGCTTATCTTTTTTTTTGAGACGGAGTTTCACTCGTCACCCAGGCTGGAGCGCAGTGGCGAGATCTCAGCTCAGTGCAATATCTGCCTCCCGGGTTCAAGCGATTCTCCTGCCTCAGCCTCCCGAGTAGCTGGGATTATAGGCGCATGACACCATGCCTGGCTAATTTTTTGTATTTTTAGTAGAGATGGGGTTTCACCGTGTTAGCCAGGATGGTCTCCATCTCCTGATCTCGTGATTCGCCCACCTCAGCCTCCCAGTGCTGGGATTACAGGCATGAGCTACTGCGCCCAGCCTGCTTATCCTCTTTTTAATGGTGATTGAAACATAGGTTATGGTTAAGTGGTCTGCTCATGGTTAACAGTTAGTAAATGGTAAAGTTGGGATTCACATCCAGCAGCCCTGCTCAAGAGCTTACTAGTGAGAGTAGACAATGGTCCCTTATCTGTATCACGATATGGCTTTGTAGACTATAATCTCATGAAGTGACCACAACAATCAAAATCCCCTACAGCTTTGTTTCTTTGTAATAAACTAATCTTCAAAAAACTAGCCACATAGTATAGAGAGTATTGGTTGAGAGTATGGGCTCTGGAATCAGACTACTCAACATTGTCTCCTTCCTCCAACACTGACTAGCTGGGCAACTTTGGGCAAATTACTCACACTTTACAACCCTTCACCTATAAATGGGGGCATGAATTTCATATCATGTTGTTATAAGGATTAAATATATTTGTATATGGAAAGGTGTTTGGAATAAACACCATTTATTACTGTCATGAGATTAAGTACAGGCGACAGTTCTTGAACAGAGGGCAGAATCCCAGGGCAAATGAGAAAGGTGTATAACTTAATGATATATCAGTTAAGTATGTGGCCAGTGTGCAAACTGTCAGTGGGTGTACTGCCAATTGAGGAAACCTTAGAGGATGTGCCTTAGCTTCAATATTTCTGACATGAAGATAAAAAGCTGGAACTGTATCTGAACTTTTTGTGTGTGTATGTGTGAAGCAAAAGCTAAGAGGCACCAATTAAAAAACTGAATTTATCTTCTTAGAAGTATCGGCTGCTCAATAATTTCTGAAAATAATTTTTTTCTTACATGAAATGAAATTAGAGAGAGAGAGAAAAAAGTAAAGACAGATTAGCTGTATTTCCTTCCTAAACTGAAGAGGTCCACAAAGAGAAGGACCACAGGGTTAAAGTGTGAATGCAACTGAACTATTTCTCTATTTGGAGGAAAATGTTTTTGTGAATATATATTCAAGAAGCATATTTGCTGAAAGGCAGGAAAAACAGGATTTGAAGTAATCAAGGTCAAAATGACAGGCTTTATCATCAAGCTCTGTTTGCTGTATCAATTTGAGAAATCTATTGCTTGTGCAAAGGTAAAAAAATAAGTCCAGTTTTTCTACATATTGCCAGCACAATGAAAAGGCTTGAGTAGTGGTACAGCTTTTTTGGGAAAAGGTTTCTTAATTGCTCTATTTTATACTGGCACTTACATATTTGGGGATTTGGAGGGTCAATGAGATATATTCCTTACAAATAAATGGCAAATGGATTACTGTGGTCATCCTGGGAGATAATATACTCACTACATCTGACTGATGTTCAAAACATTTTCAAAACCATTGTAAATCACTTGAGTCATAAGAAGACTAATCTCTGTACTTGACAGTGGTCTAATATGTAGCCCTAAACCAGAAGTTAATTATAGTATTCGTCAGGGTTGGTTCTAAGTAAGTTTGGGCTTAAAAAAAGTTTGGCTTTTCTAGGGATAATGGTAGCCATACATAATTTTAAGTACCTCTAGGGTACATATTTTTGGAAAGAGCTGTACGGGATTCTCAGGCATAATTAAGAGATAATTAAGAGAAAGAAAACCTACCAGAAGCAGGATTGAACAGACCATGAGAGAAGACATCTCATAAATAGGAGGAATTTAAAAGCAAGAAGGCTTAACATATTTAGACCACAGAAAAATTTAATTAGAAACTAATATCTGTTATCTCCCACGATATATTAAAAACAGACAAACAAAACAAAACAAAAAGCCAATAGAGAATCTAGAAGTAGATTTTTCCTGACTGGAAAAAAGTAAATTCCCAATTGCTACCTAACAAATCACTCTTCTTTCCTCCCAGTCTCATCTGACACTGATTTTTGGTGAAAAGAAAGAATTGATGAATTCAGGCTGGGCACAGTGGCTCACACCTGTAATCCCAGCACTTCAGGAGGCTGAGGCAGGTGGACTGCTTGAGCTCAGGAGTTTGAGACCAGCCTGGGCAACACAGTGAAACCCCATCTCTACAAAAATTCCTTGGGGCTACTTGAGGGGCTGAGGATGGAGAGACTGCTTGAGTCCAGGAGGTGGAGGTTGCATCAAGATCGTGCCACTGCACTTAAGAAAAGAAAAGGAAAGGAATAGATGAATTTATATGCTTGATGTTAAAATCTAAATCTCTAAATGTCTCTCTTTGTCCCAATCCTTAAATATGCCTTATTCTTAAAGGAAAACCTCATGTGCACTTTATGATCTGCTTATCTACTGAGATCAGTTTTTTTGTCAAGACAGGAACAGTAAACATTTTATACAATAAATGGAACATAACATTATCTAATTCCTTGGTCTATCTTATAAAACCAGATTCAGTATGTATTTTTTACTTTTTGTAGAGACAGTGTCTAGCCATGTTGTTCAGGTTTGTCTGGAACTCCTGGCCTCAAGCAACACTCCCATCTAGGCCTCCCAAAGTGTTGAGATTATAGGTATATGCCACCATGCCTGGCCAAAAAAGATGACTTCAATAATTTGCTTTTATAGTACCTAGAACTGTACAGTGGGTATTCAAGAAAAATGTGTTGAATAAAAATGTGCAATAATTTGCAACTAGTTAAGTTCCTATCACCTTAAAAAGTACACTAAATTTTATTACTGCCTCACTTATTTGTGCTTGCATCTTCTAAACAATTCACACTTTAAATCAGAGTGGCTTTAGGCATATTCCTGTCTGGAATACTGACACTTTTAGATTAGAGAACAAGTTTATTCAAAAGGGTAGTAGTAGGAAGAATTCAGTTAATTTCAGCTTTCCTAAAATCTTAAGAATTATCAAACTCAAATTAACTCTGGTGACCACTGAAGAAAAACTGAAGAACTAACTACAGTTAAATCTGTCCAAGTTCAGGTAGAGCATCATAATTAACCTTGATTTTCCAGACATTACCAACCCTTAAAAACCATCAGTCCCATGAAAATACAAGTCAAGATATCAAAGTATAGTAATTTAACTAAATCTTGATTCGACACATGCACCAAACACTCTGCTACATGGTCAGAGTCAGCACTGCTGATCCGTGACAATATGGAGGGCTTACGTCATTACAGAAAAGGAGAAGGTAATACATGACAGTATGTAACAATTTGTGATAATACGGGGGCTTAGGTCATTACAGACAGAAATTAACCATGTACTGGATAAATAAAATAATTTTAATTTACTACCTTGAATTTTCTTGGAGATGTGACTGCCTTCACAAATTGAGATTTACAGACTTTAATATCAACATATGTAACCTGATAAGGACACAATTTACCTTCACTGCCACTAGCGATGAAGTCTTCATTATGGCCTCCAAAACATGAATGAATTGTATAAAACCCTTGTGTAACACCTTGATACTTTCTTACTAAAACTCTGTCTTGCAAGTCCCATAAATGAACTCCCTGCAGGCAAAGGAGAATACAGATATTTACTCTACCTCAACTCAAACAAATTTTAAAAAGCATATGTAAATGTCCCTTTGCCTGATGAAATATCTTCATTTTCTATTATGTGAAATACCAATATTCTGACAAATTTATGGTTGATTATACACATTTAAGGATCAAACACAAAAAATTCAGCTTAAAAAAAAAAAGGATCAAACACATGCAATAAAATTTAAGGGTAAGTAGAAAATTTTGTTAATATAAATACACTGAAAATAATAGTGAAAATAAAACTTGTACTAAGCCAAATTTTTCAGAAAATTATATTAATAAACATACCTGAGTTGCTACATTTAACAAAGCTAATCGGCCATTTTTTGAAATAGTAAAAGACATAATAGGATGATCTTCTTGTACTCTGGAACCAGAAAATAATTTGTCAAAAACAACATATTAAGAGTCAAGCCATTCAAAGTATCAATATATAAGATGTACTAGCTTAAGTATGACAATTTTGCCTGTAATCACTATTACATACTATACTTCAATTGAGATGAATCTGAGTTAATGATTACTAAGTACCATGTGACCACCAATCCAAATTACCAAGCAAACCAAAACAAAAAACATGAAAACTGTGAAAAGGCAAGTTCCACTACACATTTTAATATAAATCAGGTAATTGTTGTTTAATGGAAACAAAAAATAATTACATGTTCCTATCTGTAAGGTCCTCGAAGTTATAGCCCCGAATTCGCTGGTGTGTATCTGATGCCAGAACAGTCTTCCCGTCACTCAAGCACCAAAGGCATTGCACTCTTACCCCTTCCCAGGAGTCAAGGAGATTACCATCTAAATCCTAAGTAAGAAAATACTACTATTAACTTCATTACTCAACAGCACTCAGAAAGCAAATAAAGAACCAAAAGACTCCCTTCACAGCATCTTTTAGTAACAGGTTTTTTTTTTTTTTCTGAGACTGATCTCAACCTAACTGTTCTAGAAGTGTTTTTAACCATGAAAATTTGAATATAGGTCAAATTTCATTATAACCATACTTAAGGGAAAGCAGAAAGACACTCTGTAGCTCTATCTTCCCTTCAATAACTCATCATGCATAAATAATACAAAGAAAGAAACAGTCCCTAAGTTCCAAGTAAGGTCTTACTTTTATTTGAAAATAATTTCAACGTTCCTTTAAAATTCACTATACTGGAATTTGTCCTATAATATTTAGGAGTTGCAAAATGGAAAAAGATTTTTAAAACATTTTATGGCTTCATACGGACTGGAGGAATCTGTTAATGACATTTTTCAAAAATTTACCAAATTTGTAATGTGCTCTACAGATCAAAGCTCTTATAGTCATTAACTCATTGAATATCCAAAGTTCTGAGAGGAATTACCCTTCCCATTTTATAAGTTAGATAAAATTGTGTTGTTCATGTTTATGGCATTTCTCTTCATCACCAAGGAATAATGGGTAGAGTTTGTAAATTCCTTAGCTAATAATTCAGCAATTATGGTATTAAAAGAGTGTACTATAGACATGAGAGAGGATGTACAGAAATTAGGAGAGAGGAACTGTATCTTGATGCCTTAACCCAGTATAGGGCAGCAAGCTCAGCAGAAACATACATGATCATCTTGCATGCAGGGAATAAAGAACAATTTATAACCATATTGAGATGACACAACATCAAAATCCATGTGTTCCAAATGAACTTAATAAAAGAACCTGACAACTTGTTTTAGCTAAATTAAATGGCTTATTATTTTTAGTTTAAAAAATTGATCTGGGGTCGGGTGTGGTAGCTCATGCCTGTAATCCCAGCATGTTAGGAAGCCAAGGCGGGAGGATCATTTGAGCCCAGAAGTTTGAGGCTGCAGTGAGCCATGATCACACCACTGTACTCTAGCATGGGCGGCAGAGAGGGAGACCCTGTCTCTTGAAAAAAAAAAAAGGAAAAGTCTGGACATGCATACTGGAACCATGTGAGTCTGTAACATGAGACACAGACTCTAGACACTATACTGCAAGTAACAGATAAAGTTTTATGGCAAGGTAAACTATGATTTATGATATAAACGATACTTATGATATAAAGTTTACCTTGCCATAAAACTTATTTTAATCATTCCAACAATCCAAAATAATTAGGGCAGCTACTTACTAGAAGTTGACACAAAGATTGAAGAGTTCTCTGGTAGCACTTGTCACCACTTTTATTATTCAAACATTAATTAAAGGGAGTCTACTCATAAAATTCAGCATTTTTTTTTTGTTACAAAAATCTCAAAAGAATTTAAAAAATTTTTTTCAATTCTTATAAATTAGAAACTTGCTTATAAGAACAAAAATGTTTAGCATTAACACATTTTTTTTTTGTTCTACTAAACCCAAAGTCTATACTTTGTACAAATATTTGAATGTTTAAAAGAAAGGAAAAAATAACCCAGAAAATTCTATTGGACAGCGCTTGTCTAGGACGATGGCAAAGTAGGTGTTCATAGAGTATATTTTGTTTTACTTATTTTTTTGAGACAGAGTTTCACTCTTGTTGCCCAGGCTGGAGTGCAATGGTGTGATCTTGACCCACTGCAACCTCCGCCTCCTGAGTTCAAGTGATTCTCCTGCCTCAGTCTCCCAAGTAGCTGGGATTACAGGTGCCCACCACGATGCCCAGCTAATTTTTGTATTTTTAGTAGAGACAGAGTTTCACCATGTTGGCCAGACTGGTCTTGAATTCCTGATCTCAGGTGATCCACTTGGCTCGGCCTCCCAAAGTGCTGGCATTACAGGTGCCTGGCCCATAGAGTGTATTTTATAAGATACTGAGTCAAGGAAATTGTTTAAACAAAAGTACATTTGCTTTTAAACCAACAGACATTGGGAAGGAGGCACTGAATACTTACACACTGATAGAACTGCCCACGCTGACCTCCAGTCACAAAGCGCTTCCCATCTGGATTCCAAGCCACACTTGTCAAACTGTCTTCATGAGACTGGCTCATTTTTGTCCTTAGTTCTCCTGTCTATAAGGAAATAAAACTGTAAATGAGACCTTCAAGATACCCCTCTAAAGGAAATATGTGAAGAAAAAAAAAATAAATAACTGGGATGTCTGGCTGGTTTGCCAGTTCATTCTTTTTTTTTTTTTCCTTTTTTTTGAGACAGAGTCTTGCTCTGTTGCCCAGGCTGGGGTGCAGTGGCATGATCTCGGCTCACTGCAAGCTCTGCCTCCTGGGTTCACGCCATTCTCCTGCCTCAGCCTCTCGAGTAGCTGGGACTACAGGCACCCGCCACCATGCCCGGCTAATTTTTTGTATTTTTAGTAGAGATGGGGTTTCACCAGGGTCTTGATCTCCTGACCTCATGATCCACCCGCCTCGGCCTCCCAAAGTGCTGGGATTACAGGCGTGAGCCACTGGGCCCGGCCTTTCCAGTTCATTGTAAGTAATGAATTGTTTTAATTGACCCTACAAAAAAGAGACTACAGCACCCAGAAGAGAAATTAAGGACTTGAAGAAAAACCCAGGAGTTGAACAGTGTCTGGCATAGGTAACCCAAAGAGCAGATATGAGATAAACTTCAATAAATCTCTCATCTCAAATCGATTATATTCATCAACTAAAACACGTAATTTTTCCCAAGCAAGATAATGAAAAGCCCAAGACTACATACCTATTCCTTCTGAGCTTCCACTTCTCAGTCCAAAGTTTTTTATAAATTTTATTCTAAAACTGCAGTTAATGCAATTAGCAATTCCTCAAGAACATGATTACTGAGTAAAAAACTGTACCCATATGTGGTGGTGCACGCCTGTAATCCCAGCTACTCAAGAGGCTTAGGCACGAGAATCACTTGAACCCAGGCGGAGGAGGTTGCAGTGAGCTAAGATCACGCCACTGCACTCCAGCCTGGGTGACAGAGTGAGACTGTCTCAAAAAAAAAAAAAAAAAAAAAAAAAAAAAAAGAAAAATTATGCCCATAAAGTAGGCCAAGGGCAGTCTAAATAAATTATGTTGAATTTCATATTCAAATGCTCACAATATAGTAGGGAAGGTAGGAAGAGAGAAAAAAAACATTTTTCTGATACACAACTTTATCTCAATGAACAGTACTAGAAAGAAGAACCTTTGTACTGTTTAACATAGCCATTCCATGGCATTTCTAAGTAAGAACATTTAGTGGTTACAATAGTTAGGTATCATCCTGTTACATTTTCTGAATTACTCAACTTAGAAGGTATACACATACCATTTAATCTAGTCTTGATTCCATTTTGTTCATGGATTAGAAACAGGATCTGAGAGATAATAGCTGCCCTTGGTATAATAATAAAAGGTACAAGGGCATAGTTCTCCTGTGACAAATGGGTAATCAAAAGTAGAAATAAGAGTGAAAACAAAGGGTATGATTAGGAAATGGGGCCAAGTACTAAAAGAGGGCACAAAAACAGAAAACCAGGTCTCCCTTATACTGGAAAAAAAGTGTTCAGCAATATAAATCCTTCCCCCAAATTGTTAACTAGTCTCCCCTATTTACTCCTTTGGGTTGACTGATATAAACAGTTGAAAGTTTAGAGCACAAATATACAAGCAATAGCTAAATTCTTGGCATTTTCTATTGACAAATACATTAACACACTAAGTTCTGAAGGCAGAAATGGTTTGTCTTCTCTTATTATGCTCTGAATAGTGAGTACATGAGGTTACTAGATTAGAATTTTTCTAATTTAAGAAATGATTAAAGAAATCTAGGGCCGGGCGCGGTGGCTCAAGCCTGTAATCCCAGCACTTTGGGAGGCCGAGACGGGCGGATCACGAGGTCAGGAGTTCGAGATCATCCTGGCTAACACGGTGAAACCCCGTCTCTACTAAAAAATACAAAAAAAAAAAGCTAGCCGGGCGAGGTGGCTGGCGCCTGTAGTCCCAGCTACTCGGGAGGCTGAGGCAGGAGAATGGCGTAAACCCGGGAGGCGGAGCTTGCAGTGAGCTGAGATCCGGCCACAGCACTCCAGCCTGGGTGACAGAGCGAGACTCCGCCTCAAAAAAAAAAAAAAAAAAAAAAAAGAAATCTAAAAACTGATGAAAAGATCACCCTTTTAGAAGAAGTTTAAGTATATAAAGTACTACACAATGAAAGTTATGTTAGAACATAGTTTAATTGTTCAGAAATTCAAAATTGGTCAAAGAAAGACTACAAAGGCACTCTACATTAAATTTCTATTACAGGATTAAGACTATATACTTTCTCCTTTGGAAGGTGAAAAGAAAGCTTTAATGGAAAAAAGTTTTCTTTGATCTTCTAGGTCAGACTCACTGCAAGCTGTTTTACTGAGGGAAAGAAATTTTAATATTCTACTCTGTGTTCTGCCACCTCCCTGAACCCAATCACAAATACAACATCGATTAAATGCTGATTTGACAAAAATGGCATAAAACACATTTTGGGAACAATCGTGGACTTTGATCATAAGTCCTAGAAAATAGAGAATTATAGTTAATGTTCTTAGATATCATAACGTTTGAATAGGTAGGATGTTATTTTTTAAAAGACACAAGCTTAAGTATTTAGGGTAAAGTATCTAATTTACTTTCAAATGTTTTAGATATGTATATATGTGTAAGTACAAATGCACATTTCTCTTTTTTTTTTTTTGAGACGGAGTCTCACTCTGTCACCCAGGCTGGAGTGCAGTGGTACGATCCCGGTTCACTGCAACTTCTGCTGCCTGGGTTCAACTGATTCTCCTGCCTCAGCCTCCCAAGTAGCTGGGATTTCAGGTGCCTGCCAGCACCCTTGCTAATTTTTTGTAGTTTTAGTAGAGATGGGGTTTCACCATCTTGGCCAGGCTAGTCTTGAACTCCTGACCTTGTGATCCACCCGCCTTGGCCTCCCAAAGTGCTGGGATTATAGGCGTGAGCCACCACGCCCGGCCACAAATGCATGTTTCTACGCACGTATGTACAAAGTATCACAAAATGTTAACAACTGTTGAACCTACAGTGGTGGGCACATAGATCATCATTGTCTTATTTCAACTTTTCTTAATATTTGAAAATTTTCTTAATAAAAAGCTGGAGCTGAAACAGGGAAATGACTGACCAGCAAGGCAGTCTTACTATTATAACTACAGGATTTCTAAAACATGAATTGTAACTAACAAACTGAACCTAATGCTGACTCTTCCTAAAATGGGACCCTGCATAAAATTCAAATTTTCATATATAAACAGCAATGGGTGGGCGGTGGCTCACGCATGTAATCCTAACACTTTGGGAGGCCGAGGTAGGCGGATCACTTTAGGTGAGGAGTTTGAGACCAGCCTGGCCAACATGGTGAAACCCCATCTCTATTAAAAATAAAAAAATTAGCTGGGCGTGGTGGCAGACACCTGTAATCCCAACTACTTGGGCGGCTGAGGCAGGAGAATTGCCTGAACCTGGGAGGCGGAGGTTGTAGTGAGCTGAGATCGCGCCACTGCACTCCAGCCTGGGCAACAGAGCAAGACTCTGTCTCAAAAACAAACAAACAAACGAATGAACAAACCCAGCAATAAAGCCCTTAGTAGTAAGTACTGAAAACATCATTTAGCTTCACTAAACTAGCTTAGTATATAAAATATAGGTAAGGAGATGGTGCAACTGCCATTAGAATGGAAAATCTGGTTTAACACTGACCTTTTACATTTCAAAGGTAGTTTTAATGTACAACTGTGAAACTATGAAACCATTATAAATCTTTTCTGAGGAAGCACAGTAAATAGTATAAATTCCATAGGACAAAGCCAAATGTCCTGAAAACACTTACTTATCATTCTTTCAAAAATATATTACTGAGCATAATATTTAAATCGATAAATCCGGAAAGTTGGGTTCCACTTGAAGAGATACAGTATAGTAATTTAGGTTGAATGGTTCTGTTATATAAATCAATAAAGTTATAATGAATATGTACATTATGACTATGCTGTACTTAAAAGCTAAACCAAAGATGGAACTCGCTCACTTGTACATTCCAAAGCCAAAGCTCAGAGCAGTCATCTGGGCCGCAAGCAACAAGATAGTTGTCATCTGGACTCCATGCAATATAAGAAACGCCATAAGCATGTCCTTCTAATGTTTTAAGCAGTTTTAGCAGGTGTGTGTCCTAGGAAGGAAAATAAACAATTCAGTTAACTCCTTTCACTAAAGTCATTGTTTTCTGGTGCAAGAACTTAAATAGCTACAAAGATGTACTTTGATAATTTAATCTGAGGAATTTTCAGACCAATTTTCCCTTTAACAGCTTGCTTCATAAAGACTCATACACATTGCAACATCTATTAAGCATCTACTACACCATTAAGCATCTACTATATACAAGTCATTGTGTACTCGATGAAAATATAAAGATATATTTATATTTTTACTATATGTATAAAGATATATTGCATTTGACCTTAGAAAGCTTTCAAGGCAACTGAAAACAGATGGGTACAATGAGCTATCTCTTACATATTTTTAAACAACTTCATTGAGATATAACTTACCATAAAATTCATCCTTTTAAAGTATACAACTCAGTATATTTTAGTATATTCAGAGTTGTGCAACCATCACACCATCGAATTTTTAGAACATTCTCATCATTTCCCAAAGGAACCTCCTACCCATCAGCAGCTGCCATATCCCTCCGTGCAGCCCCTGGCAACCACTACTTTTCTGTCTCTGTCTCTATAGATTTGCCTATTCTGGATGTTTCACCTAAATAGACTTATACGTGATATGGTTTCTTTTAATTGGCTTCTTTCACTTAGCATGTTTTCAGGGTTCATCCATGTTATAGAATGTATTAGTATTTAATCTCTTTTTATTGCTGAATAATATTTAACAGTATAATTATTTTGTTTATCCATTCATGAGTTGATGAACATTTGGACTGTTTCTCTACTTTTTGGCTATTATGAATAATGCTGCTATGAATATGTATGAGTTTTTGTGTAGACATATGTTTCCATTTCTCTTGGGTATATACATAGGAGTGGAATTTCTGGGTCATATGCTAACTCTGTTTAACATTTTGAGAAACTGCCAAACTGTTTTCCAAGTGGTTGCACCATTTTACAATCCTACCCAGCAAAGCTACCACTTATTAATGCTAACCACTACTAGCACCATTCACAAACAATACTTCATTTAATCCTCACAGATCTAGAATATTACCCCCTCTCTCATATTATAGGGAAAGAAATGAAAGTTTAGAAAGGTTAGAAACATGCCTGTTTGTAGTGCAATGGGGATCTGAATCTGGACTGCCTCACTTAAAAGCCCATATTGTAAGCTATGCAAGCTGAACTGTGAAGTGCAAATGTAGACGTGGCAAGTGACAAGGCTGCAAGAGTTGACGTGTTTGTTGTAGGCTAAGGGGCTACATTTTCCCTGTGTGTGAAAAGCCACTTAAAATTTGTAAGCTAGGGAATATACAGTGTGATATTTGGCTTTAGGAACCAGGATAACAACGTGGAAGATGAATCAGAAAGAAAGACACAGGATAAGGAAACCATAACGGGACAATGGAACGATAATGAGCCATACATAGTTTACAGTCAGTTCCCAAAAAATGAGGCCCTAATGTAAGATGTTAAGGACTAAAATAGGTCAGAATCAAAAGGTATTTTGGGCTGGGCACTATGGCTCATACCCGTACTTTGAGAAGCTGAGGCTGGAGGACTGCTTGGGTCCAGGAGTTCAAGACTGACCTGGACAACATAGTGAAACACCTGTTTAAAAAAAAAAAAAAGATACTGTGGAGATAAAAATGACATGATAGAATATAACAAGAAATCTTCAAACACAACCTCCAGATTTCTGGTTTAGGGGATAGGGATGGATGTTTCCAAGAAATAGAGGAAGTAAGAATTTGACTAAAGGTGGGAAGAAACAATAAGTTTTAGACTTTAGTCTTAAGATTGATTGAGTTTAGCTCTGAGCTAGGGGGGCGAGGGGGGAGGGTGGAGTGGGAGGAAATCCCAATGGAATGACCCACAAGCAGTTGAAACAAGTTGGGAACTAGTCTGATAAAATTAAGCTGGAGATTCCTCCCCTCCTGAGAAATGTCACTGCAAAATGGATTGTTTACGCTACTGTTTCTTCACTGAATTCTAAGTTTATCATTCATGCAATTATCTATTCCAAATCACCATCGTTTTGACAAAATTCAATAGTTAACAATGCGACTACTTCTGATTCTTCTTTGGGAAGTGGGTAAGAGGCATGAGGTATTTGTATCAGATCAGTAGTATCATTAGATCAAAGTGGTTTAAATAATTTACTAAGCAAGTCAAGTCTTCCTGACTAGCTCAAGATCTTCCAGGAACAAATTTTCATTCACAGTACTGCCCCAGATCAACACAAAGATTTGCTTTTAAACTGAAGACAAACTCCTTTAGAAATATTTAACTCAGCCAGGTGTGGCGGCTCGTGCCTGCAATCTCAGCACTTTGGGAGGTCAAGGCAGGCAAATTGCTTGAGGTCAGGAGTTTGAGACCAGCCTGGCCAATGTGGTGAAACCCTGTCTCTACTAAAAATACAAAAATTAGCCGGGCATGGTGGCACATGCCTGTAATCCCAGCTACTCAGGAGGCTGAGGCAGGATAATTGCTTGAACCCAGGAGGTGAAGGTTGCAGTAAGCCGAGATCGCACCACTGCACTCCAGCCTGGGTGACAGAGTGAGACCCTGTCTTAAAAAGAAAAAAAAAAAAAAAAAAAAGAAATATTTAACTCAAAAACTGTTTTATGTTCATGAATGAAAAAAATATAATCCTATAAAAGATAAAGTTGAAAATAAAAACATTAATACTGTATCTTCATTAGTACAGTGCCTTTACACTAATTTATTCAAAGTGGAAATAACATGTTCATGAAGCCTATATGACTTTGCTTGGATTTTGGGGGGAATGGGTAAAAATCACTTTTTAGGCAAAGAAAAACTGTTAAAGGAATGTAGGCATTGGAATCACATCAACTCAGATTTTAAGGCTCTCTTAAATGTATTTTTTTCCTCTACATTAAAAAATACACACACATGTTCAAAAAGGGCATATATATATACGTGTATATATACACGTATACATATATATACACAAATGTATATATATACATACACACACACACATACGTATATATTTTTTTGGAGATGGAGTCTTCTCTGTCGCCCAGGCTTAAGTGCAGTGGCACGATCTCAAGTCACTGCAACCTCTGCTTCCCAGGTTCAAGCAATTCTCCTGCCTCAGTCTCCAAAGTAGCTGGGACTACAGGCACATACTACCACGCCAGACTAATTTTTTTAATTTTTACTAGAGATGGAGTTTCACCATGTTGGCCAGGCTGGTCTTGAACTCCTGACCTCAGGTGACTTACCTGCCTCGGCCTCCCAAAGTGCTGAGATCACAGGGGTGAGCCACAGCACCCGGCCAAAAAGAACATACATTTTCTTATAATTTTTTCAGACAGTATTTGACATTACCAAAATACCATCATACTAAAAGAGTCAGTCCCAGAGGACTCACTGTAACACTCTAGGAAACACTGGCATAAGAGTCTAAACCTCTTAGCAAAGAATACAAAAGCTCCTCCTTGATCTGGCTGCTACTTAATTAACCTCAACTCTAGTGTACCTGAAACTCTTTCCCCAAACCACCCAAATGCCATGTTATGTTTTCTTTTGCCCAAGGGCCTAACCTAACTAGTTTTGCCTAAACAGTTCTTTACCTCTTCTTCACCCAATATTTACTTTTCTTACTTTCCTTAGCTTTCCTGTTCCAGTAGGCTCTGTTTTATGAGCTCCTGTAGTGCCCATTATAAATTACGGTGTATTATCATGTGCTTAGTCTGTCTATAGCAAAAGACCTGGCACACAGCAGGTGTTTAATAAATACTGGCTAAACGAAGGGGGATTCTTTTTTTTTTTCTTTGAGACGGAGTCTCGCTCTGTTGCCCAGGCTGGAGTGCAGTGGCCGGATCTCAGCTCACTGCAAGCTCCGCCTCCCGAGTTTACGCCATTCTCCTGCCTCAGCCTCCCGAGTAGCTGGGACTACAGGTGCCCGCCACCTCGCCCGGCTAGTTTTTTGTATTTTTTTACTAGAGACGGGGTTTCACCATGTTAGCCAGGATGGTCTAGATCTCCTGACCTCGTGATCCGCCCGCCTCGGCCTCCCAAAGTGCTGGGATTACAGGCTTGAGCCACCGCGCCCGGCCACGAAGGGGGATTCTTATACACTGCTACCAGGAAAAACTTTAATAAAGCACAGTTTTGGTATTACTGCCTTCTTTTTCAGGTATCATGCAAATAAATGACTGGTGAATGAAAACAGAACTTAGTATGCAAAGGCTGTGATTTGATCCCAAACTCTTTTTCTAGTCTAATCTGCCACTCTGTCATTACTCATCCCATTATCTTATTATTATTATTTTCTTTTGGAGGGGGATAGGAGGGTAAGAGGTTTTCCTGTCTTCCTAGAGTGCCCCTTTCCTGTTGTCCACCGGTGTGATGCACAATAAGGCTCTCATGAGGTATTTCGACTTGTAAAGCTTCCTTGTGCTTTCATAATACTTTATGTATTATCTGTTACGTATCATGCTTATTTCATTGAATTTTGTTTTCATTTAAACTGTACATTTTTTTCACAGGAATTTTAAACCTGAGATCTACAAGAATGGGTCCAGGGATAGAATCAGGGGTCTATGAATTTAAATTGGAAAAAGATACATCTCTATTTTTATTAAACACAGCCTGAAATTTAGTGTTTCCTTCACTCTCTAACGCAGGCAAGTAACAAGGTAGTATTAGGCAGTACTGGGTATATTATTAATTACATACGGTAGTATATTAGGTAGTGGTGGGTAGTATACTAGCTGATATACTAAATTAGGTGGTATTAGGTGACTCCATTAACAACAGAAATCTTAAATCTTTTCATATATTATAGTTGTTGCAGATACTTGAAATATTTGTGTGCTCATCACTACTTCAAAATTCTGGTACTTACATCTGCTGCTAGAATTTATTATTTAACGCATTAATAAAGCATTAAATAAAAATAAAAAATACGTTTTTGTACTATGTTAACTACGTATCACTATAATTGGCTTTCCTTAGTAATGAATACATAACATATATTTGGCCTTACTATGTGCTTCGTTTATGCATTTAAATACATTCTGAGAAAGAGTACATAGGTTTGCCAAACTGCCAAAGAGGTACGTGGTACCAAAAAAAGGTAAAGAACCACTGCTTTATGGTAAAGAATGTATCTTATTTACCTTTCATTGTTTGTAGCATATGTAGGTATGCAAGCATTGGTGTATGCTCTCAAATTCAATTCTCTTTTAAAAAGAACTGTTAGGCTTGGAATGGTGACTCACGCCTGTAATCCCAGCACTTTGGGAGGTCAAGATCGGCGATTAGCTGCGGTCAGGAGTACGAGACCAGCCTGGCCAACATGGTGAAACCCCGTCTCTACTTTAAAAATACAAAAATTATCTGGGCGTCATGGTGCGTGCCTGTAGTCCCAGCTACTTGGGAGGCTGAAGCATAAGAATCTCTTGAACCTGGGAGGTGGAGGTTGCAGTGAGACGAGATTACCCCACTGCACTACAGCCTGGGTAACACAGTGAGATACTGTCTCAGAATGGCTCCCTTTTTCTATTTTTCTCAACACAGGAGCCCAAAACTTTATACTGAGCTAATAGCATATTTTAATTCTAAACTTCAAAATAAGTTTATTTGGCTGGGCACACTGTCTCACGCCTGTAATCCCAGCACTTTGGGAGGCCAAGGCGGGCGGATTACCTGAGCTAATAGGGGTCTGAGACCAGCCTGGCCAACATGGTGAAACCCTATCTCTACTAAAAACACAAAAATTAGCCAGGTGTGGTGGCAGACGTCTGTAATCCCAGCTACTCGGGAGGCTGAGGCAGCAGAATCCCTTGAACCTAGGAGGCAGAGGTTGCAGTGAGCCAAGATTGCGCCATTGCACTCCAGCCTGGGGGACAGGAGTGAGACTTTGTCTCAAAAAAAAAAAAAAAAAAAAAAAAAAAAAAGAAAAATTTATTTTAGGTGAATGACTCCTAAAACAAATATAGCTCCTTAATCTATCTGGAGTCATGTGCTTCTTTGATCCCTTGATAAATGTTCAATTAGCTGAAATAAATGAAAATACTTATTATCCACAACAAATCCATAGGTCATCTGGTTATAAACAAACACTTAACTGATTTTAGAGGGAACTCAGAATTTTAAATCCAGAATAAAATACTTTTCATATATATCAATGGGAAAACAAAGGAGAAAGGCTTACACATCAAGGTCCACAAATTATACAAGATAATGATGGGCTTCAGAAGGCAAAAGAGTAATGAGTCTTTTCTAACTTGTGGTTGGAACAGAATGGACATTGTATTAATCTTCCCCCACTCTTATTTTTTTTTTTTGAGACCGGGTCTCACTCTGTTGCCCAGGCTCGAGTGTGCAGTATCAAGGTCAGAGCTCACTGTAGCCTCGACCTCCTGGGCTCAACTGATCCCTCCTACCTCATCTTCTCAAGTAGCTGGGGCGACTGGTGTGTACCACCATGCCTGGCTAATTTTTTGTAATGACAGACTCTCCCCTATGTTGTCCAGGCTGGTCTTGAACTCTTGAGCTCAAGTGGTCCTCCTGCCTCGGCCTCCCAAAGTGCTGGGATTACAGGCATGAGCCACCGTGCCTGGCCTAATCTTTCAATCAAGTACTAATAAAGATATAAATTGGCACATATGTTAATAGCAGTGGGTTTGTTTGGAGTCAAGGTATTCCGGGATTTGAGTCAAACTTTGTCATGTACTAGCTGTGAGAGTCAAAGCATTTGACTTCTACCTCAGTTTCCTCCTCTGAATGCAGATGTTAGCACCTCACAGAGTTTTTCAGAAAATTAAATTAGATAATGCATACACAGATTTAACATCATTAGTACATAAACACTCAACAGTGTTAATAATATTATCTATAGAACACACGAAGATGTAAGAAATAAAGATGACAAAAAATGCTCTTGGAAAAGAATACTGTTGATATATGTATACTTAAAAATATGTAATCAGCGAATTAGATTCAAAATTATTCCCTTTTGTAATATAAACACTCATATTGGGGTACATACCGGATCAACTTGCCATATGATAACTGTTGTATCTTTTGATCCTGTTGCTAGTTTAGTGCCATCATTAGAGAATTTACAGAACCACACTTCATTACAATGCTCCGTAAGTATCTGCTGTGTATAACATGGGAACTGCCTCCTAAAACAAAGAGGTCCACAAATTATTCTTTCAAAACAGATTAGAATAATAATAAAAAAGGTTACATAACTGACAAAACTTCTTTGAAGATCACATCACTAAAAATAAGAAATGAATGCATTTGTAAAATTTTTTCTTTTTTTTTTTTTTTGAGACAGGGTCTCTCTGTCGCCCAGGCTGTGTACTGTTGTACAGTAGCACAATCACAGATCACTGTAGCCTTGACCGCCTGGTGTCAAGAGAGTCTCCCACCTCAGCCTCCTGAGTAGCTGGGACCACAGACCCGTGACACCAGGCCCAGCTACATTTTTTTTACTTGCTATTGGGGAGGCTGGGGTGGAAGTACTGCTTGAGCCTGGGAGTTAAGAGGCTGCAGTGAGTTATGACCGCATCACTGCACTCCAGCCTGGGTGATGGAGTGAGATCATTTCAAAAAACAAACCAAAACCGAAATCAGAATAGCTTCCAGATAATGAGTTTAGGTCCTTCTCACTCACAAGTTTTAATGTCTTTGGCAAGTCATTTAACTCTCTCAGCTTGAGTTCCCACATCTACAAAAGGAGATTAGTATCTACCTAACAGAGTTCTTAGAATTCTTGTAAGAATTAGAAATACATTTAAAATTTCTGGAATGTAATAGATACTTAAATGTGATTAATAATATTTTCAGGGAGGCACAGAAGAAGTGCAATATATGGCAAGGAGTGCAGTAGTTAAGAGCAAAACCTTAAGAATGGGAGCAGTAGTCTGACAGACTTAGATTCAAATTTTGGCTCAGTCACTTAGCTACGATTCTGAGATATTAAATTAACCTCTCTAAATCTAAACTTTTCCAACCATCAAACAAAGATTAAGGTATCTGCCTTACAGAATTCCTTATACAAGGATGAAATAAGAGGAAGCGAAAATGACTATAAACCATTTAGACTGAATCTGACACTTAGCTAGTACCTCATAAATGGCAGCTAATATTATATATCAAGGGCAAAGAATTTTGTGATTTATGATCCGGTTTACCAACTTAAATGACTATTTTCATTAAGCACTCATTAAAAAACCATTCTTTTCCAACCTCTACATCAGCACTGTCCAACAGAACTTTCTGTGACAGTGGAAATGCTATATACCTGTGCTATCTAATACGGTAGCCCTCACTACAAGTGGCTACTGAACACTTAAAATGTGGCCAGTAAGCTGGAGGAAATTGATTTATTTAATTTGAATTATTTTACATTTGAATTTAAATGGACACATGTAGTTAGTGGCTACTGTTTAGACAAAACAGCTCTACCTTAATTCTCTGTATTATAAAAAAACATTATTTGAGTAGACTGGGCACAGTGGCTCACGTCTGTAATCCCAGCACTTTGGAAGGTCAAGGCGGACGGATCACCTGAGGTCAGGAGTTCGAGACTGGCCTAGCCAACATGGTGAAACCTCATCTCTACTAAAAACACAAAAATTAGTTGGGTGTGGTGGCACATGCCTGTAGTCTCAGCTACTCAGGAGGCTGAGGCAGGAGAACCGCTTGAACCCAGGAGGTGGAGGTTGCAGTGAGCCAAGATCATGCCACTCCACTCCAGCCTGAGTGACAGAGTGAGACTCAGTCTCAAACAACAATAATGACGACAATCCCCCTCCCACCAAAAAAACAACGTTATTTAAACATTAACGGATACACCTTTAAGTGTATCTGGAAACACGGTCTTCCTTGCTTCTTTTCCCAATCAATAATTTACAATTATATTTTGTCAATTCACCAGTCTGAAACAAAATATACATGTAAAAATAAATTAACATTCTTTACTTGGTACACATGGCAATCTACCTTAGCAGATGGGTATTTGTAGGCTGTTTTAAACTTTCAGATTTTTAAATTAAATTGCTTTAATATTACTACTCTACATGTGTGATTTTAGATAAAATAATCAATATTAGCTGACATTTATTAAGCACTTACTAAGTGCCAAATGCTGCACTTTACATATAATATTGCTCATGGAAGTACTACTAGCCCCATTTTCACGAGGCTCAAAGAGGACAAATAATTTACTAGATGACATAAAACTGGTAAGTAATTGTACTAAGATTTGGACCTATGGTTGACTTCAAGACCAGTTTTCTTTCCAAATACCATTTTAAAATCATATTTTCCAAGGCACTGCTGGACAAAATTCCAATCAAATAAGCAATTTCAGTATCAGAAATAGTTTTTTCCTCCTCTAATGTTTATCTTTGTTTTTTTGAGATGGAGTCTTGCTCTGTTGCTCAGGATGGAGTGCAGTGGTGTGATCTCTGCTCACTGCAACCTCCGCCTCCTGGGTTCAAATGATTCTCCTGCCTCAGCCTCCCCAGTAGCTGGGATTACAGGTGCGCACCCTATGCCCGGCTAATTTTTTTGTATTTTTAGTAGAGGCAGGGTTTCATCACGTTGGCCAGGCTGGTCTCGAACTCCTGACCTCAGGTGATCCAGCCACCTCGGCCTCTCAAAGTGCTGGGATTACAGGTGTGAGCCACTGTGCCCGGCCTGTATTTTTTTTGAGACTGAGTTTTGCTTGTCACCCAGGCTAGAATGCAGTGGCACGATCTTGGCTCATGGCAACCTCTGCCTCCTGGGTTCAAGCAATTCTCCTGCCTCAGCCTCCTGAGCAGCTGGGATTACAGGCGCCTGCCACCACACCCGGCTAATTTTTGTATTTTTAGTAGATACAAGGTCTTGCTATGTTACCCAGGCTGGTCTCAAACTCCTGGGCTCAAGTGATCTCCCCACCTTGGGCTCCCAAAGTGCTGGGAATACAGGTGTGAGCCACCATGCCCTGCCTAGAAATTGTATACAATCTGATAAATCTTTTCAATGTACATCAGGATATTTTTAAAAGTCATAATTCATAATTAATTCTTTATTCTCCAGAAAAAAGCTCCTATGTAATTTAAAAGCTAAGATTTAATTTCTGAAAATAGTTTTCTAGTTCCAATGCTAAAATCTAGTTTCTAAAAGAGTAAAGAAGGTAACAAAAATTAGCAACTGTTCTTTTGAAGACTTTTAGATAAATAATAGGACTTAAATTTAGGTTCAGACCCAGTGTGGTAGCTCACACCTGTAACCCTAGCCCTTCAGAAGGATGAGATGGGAGGAGCACCTGAGGCCAGGAGTTTGAGATTGGCCTGGGCAACACAGTGAGCAACTCCATCACCATTAAACAACAACGAAAACACAAAAACAAAGCCAAACAATTTTTTTGAAATTAGCTGTGTGGTGGTCCACGCCTGAAGCCCCAGCTACTCAGGAGGCTGAGATGGGAGTTCAAGGCTACCGTGAACTATAATTGCACCACTGCACTCCAACTTGGGCTACAGGGCAAGATCATGTGTCGAATAAAATTAAAAATAATTGTTTTTAATTAAAAAATAACTAAGTAAATTCAGGTTCTATTTTCTCAGTTTAGCAATAAAGGGCACAACTCACTCTCAAGACCGTGTATATAATGTAATGTGTGACATTATTCTTAGTGGCTTTAAAATCTCTACAGTAAAAAACTAAGGCTGACTCCAAGTTTTCTGGTTTGGGAAAACTGGGTAGATGGCTGCTTTTCACTGAGGTAGGGAATTTAAGAAAAAGCAGATTTTGGAAAAATAGGTGAGAGGGAAAGGAAGTTCTGTTTCGGACATGCTGTGTTTAATGTACTTGAGAACCCAAATTGTGGTATTAAGGTCTAAGGCTTGGAGATAAATTCTATAGCTCTGGCCTGTATCTAGCTGTCATTAGAACCATGGAAGTATAACCTACGGATGAGGGAAGAAACAATTCTAGAACACATATTTCTTTTTTTTTTTTTTGAGACGGAGTCTCGCTCTGTTGCCCAGGCTGGAGTGCAGTGGCGCGATCTCTGCTCACTGCAACCTCTGCCTCCCAGGTTCAAGCGATTCTCCTGCCTTGGCCTCCCGAGTAGCTGGGACTACAGGCGTGTGCCACCACGTCTGGCTAATTTTTTTGTATTTGTAGTAGAGATGGGGTTTCACCATGTTAGCCAGGATGGTCTCGATCTCCTGACCTGATGATCCACCCAACTCGGCCTCCCAAAATGCTGGGATTACAGGCGTGAGCCACCGCACCCAGCCTGGAACACGTATTTCTTTAAGGGACAGTTAAAGAAGAAAAGCCTAAGGAGTAGCCAGGAGTTAAACTAAGAATCTAAAATGTTTTAGAAGTCAAAGGAAAAGTTTCAAAATAGAGTAGTACAGTGCTATAGTAAGGTGAAGATACAGGCTGGAAAATATCCACTGAATGTAAAAGAGGTATTCTCACCAACATCAACAATTCTGGTGTTACGTTAGCTACACAGGTCCTAATACTACAGAAATATGAAGAGTGAAGGAAAAGTAAGGACACAGACATTGCGAATGTGTAGTAGGTAATGATTTCAAGAAGGTAGCTCTAAAGTGGAGGGAGAGAGAAAGAGAGGTACTTAGGAGCACAGAGTGAAGGTTTCATTTTAAGATTACAGAGAAGACCTTCTAATCAATGGTTATTTCAGAAGAAGAAAAAGGATGCTTTCATTCCTATGTAAAACTCTGGACTGCTTTTCTACACAGGCTTATGAGAGCTTGGTCCCTTATCTGAGGGTTGGAAAAAGTTAGATTAAGTATTTTTCATCATTTAGTTTCATAGGTGCTGATGTACGTGTTAAAACACTTTGGTCATGTTCCCATAGATTTTAGTTTCGAAACAGGAGGGCAAGCTCCCAACCTACTGATACCTCTTGAACCATTATGTCTAGTCACCACCTTTCAAAATATTTAAATTTATGAACCAAAAAAAGATTTGGGTTCACAAGCGTCTTAATTTTAACACTGTTCTCAAATCTGCTAATGGAGCTATGAACCACAAAACTATATAGAGCCTTTTAATCTATTATCTCTTCCTACCTCTATTCAATTTTATACAAAAAGATTTTAAAATCCTCAGAAGCGGGTCAATGACCATTATTAAAGAGTTTAAAAGGGGACAGGGGAAAAAATTTCTAATCACTTTCTTGTAGAACATTTAAGATAGGTACCAAGTAATAATTTAATACTTTAAGATTAAATAACCCTTTTAAGTAATTTAAGGCCAATATCTCAAACAATTATTATTTCTGTATTTCAAGTAGGGAGAGTGAGATAAAAACTCAATAGTTACAAAAGTGGTTTATACATATGTAAAAAATTATTTTAAATCACAGTAGAAATATGCATATATAGACAATTTTTATAGTTATTCAGAAGTTCCTCATTATTCCAAAGCCCTTACACTTAATATGCTTTTGTTCTTATTTATATTATTTTCATTAGTTCTTTGATATCACTGGTAAAAGCAACTGAGCACATGCACTGCAGCTATTCTCTATTCTGTTTGGTTCATCAGATCCAAATTATTTCATTCTTGAAGTCTGAAATATTTCACAATTTGTTATTTGATATCTTAAAATTAAAGCTATGCTTTAGGCCTAGCATGGAGGCTCATGCTTGTAATCCCAGTGCTTTGAGAGGCCAAGGCAGACGTATTGATTGCTTGAGGCCAGAAGTTTAAGACCAGTAGGGGCGAGAGACCCCATCTCTACAAAAAAATTTAAGAATTAGCCAGACATGGTAGCGCATGCCTATATAGTCCTAGCTACTCAGAAGGCTGAGGTGAGTGGATTACTTGAGCCTAAGGCTATACAGTGGCCTATGATCGTGCCACTGCACTCTATCCTGGGCCAAGAGAGAGAGAGACTGTGTCTAAAAAAGAAACCAATAAAAACACCAAGAACAAAATAAAGCTATACTTTAATTTTAGAGACCATTAAAATAGTAGGTATATTTTTATTCAAAATACTCCTAATTTCAAAAGAGAAGCCTAAATTCTTACAAGTTGAATTATGGACACGGGTAGAGACAGTAAAAAAACCAAAACTATAAGTTAATAATAGCTGTTGTTTTAACCATTTTTAGAGTCCATCTTCTACTAAAAAGCAGAACTTTCATTAAGAAAAAAGAATTGCCATGATTTTATGTGCAGTAAATAATTTGAGACATAGTTAAATTGTCAGACACAGAAAACGAGTAACCAAACCTATAGATAATGAAAAACTGGCTTCCCAACTTCAGTTCTCAAGGTATGGTTACTATATAAACATACAGAAATTTCTTATAATTTTCAATTTTCATAGTTCTAGCTTTACTTGTGAAAAAATGTTAAGTCAGACATGAACTGTTATATAGCTACAGGACAAGACTCTAAAAAAGAAAACTAAAATAAGTTCATCATTGAGTTTGTAAAATGTTAGCCTATTTCAGAATATAAGAAGTTTTCCTCTTACCTACTACAAACATGATCTATAAGCAGAGACACAGAATCTAGATTATTATCAAGTTTGGTATTGTGATATAGGCACCGATCCCTTTGTAGTTCCACCGCCTGCCGCAGGAGAGTCTGTAAACGCCGTGGGGGAAGCATCACTGATGGTGGTAAATACGCTTTAATAGAAGATATTTTAAAAAAGAGAAATAATAATAAACTGTAAACTTTTATTTAAGACATTTGCTCATCTTCTGCTGTACTTGTTCCTACCCCAATAGTATCTACTTCTTAAATAGAGAAGTTCTGGGTTATGTGATATGTGAGCTTTACCAATATTTGTCAGCAGCAATAGTTATGTTGCTCATAGAATTGGATATACTTGGGTGGGAGGGGTTTATTTTGTATGTGGACTTTCTAGGGGCAGGGAGAGGTAAGCGGGGAACAACAACAACAAAATGAAGAAAAAGAAGACAACAATGAAAAGAGTATCAGATAATTATCATATACCAGAAGGAGACCAGGTGTAAGTAAAATCTCCACTTAACAAAGAGCAAAATTTTGGAAAATGCTGCAATAGGTCAAGCTCTAGTTCCCATCAAACTGCTCTAAAAATCACTTTTTGGCCTTTTGGCTAAGATCAAGTACAAATTACTCCAAATGTCAAAGATACTGTGTGAATTCAGGGAGTAACTAGTGTTTTGATATCAGTATCAACCTATTGCAGTCCTTGAATGCCTTATACCTCCCCCAAATGCATGGCTTTGTGATTCTTAGGACCGTCACTGTCATCTCAACATCAAAATTATAGAATCATATAATTTGCAGAGAGAACAACATCTTTTACATAAAAATACAGCAAAAATGAAACCCGCATTACAATCTAGAATAAACATAACATGGTTGGGGAAGAATAAAACAATTTACCTAAAGAAACCTGGGCCTTACTATTGAAATCAAAATCTTTAAAGCACTTGTGACTTAAAACTGTGGTTTACATATTTTTTTCTCTAAATACAGCACTTTTCCCCCAAACAAAATCTTTTTTTTTTTTTTTGAGACAGAGTCTCGCTCTGTCGCCTGGGCTGGAGTGCAGTGACCGGATCTCAGCTCACTGCAAGCTCCGCCTCCCGGGTTTACGCCATTCTCCTGCCTCAGCCTCCCCAGTAGCTGGGACTACAGGCGCCCGCCACCTCGCCCGGCTAGTTTTTTGTATTTTTTAGTAGAGACGGGGTTTCACCGTGTTAGCCAGGATGGTCTCGATCTCCTGACCTCGTGATCCGCCCGTCTCGGCCTCCCAAAGTGCTGGGATTACAGGCTTGAGCCACCGCGCCCGGCCCCAAACAAAATCTTAAGGGGGGGCATCACCATATAATACAAATGCAAGAAGGGCTGCTCTGGGACCAGTGCCCTTTCACTGACTCCTGAGGTTAGCTTCTTAGACTCCATGACAGAGTCTGAAAAAACAGATTCTCCCTCTTCTAACCACTCAATAAAAGTATGTCTAGATATGTCTTCCTAATTGATCACTGTATCCATTCATAATCTAAGAGAAAATACAGAAACATAAAAAATTAAGACTCTTACTCTGAAGTTTGTCCAATAGTTTAGATCGGGAAGCTGTCCCTTTGCCTTCCCATTCTGCTTTCGCACGTAGGTCTTCTGCATGGCTACACATCAGATACCTAAAAATACAACAGAGAAGGCAACCAATATCAAACCCATTTCTTTGAAATAAATATAATTGAAAAGTATTGACCATCTGGCTATCTGCTTCTTACTAATACATATCAAGAAATTTCTACAGTGGACTCAATTCATTAATATAATCTGGCACCTGCATATAATTACTAAAATGTAAGTAACAACATCTAAATATATATTACCTACTAACATAACATATGCTTGTGCTATTGTTATATATGTATGGCTCTTATTGTGCAGGTTCTGTTATAGCACTCAACACATATTACTTCCTTTAATGTTTATAACAACCCTGTAAGCACTATTATTATTCAATTTTTATAAATGAGGAAACCAAGGCACAAAAAGCTTAAGTAACTGGCCTAGGGTTAAGAGGCAAAGCAGGAATATAAACTCAGGCATTCTAGCTGTAGAACTTGCTCTTAACCACTAGGCTAACTTAACTACTTCTGAAGAGTAAAATAAAACCCAAAAACCATACCTTCAAGACTTTAGAATAAACATCATTCAAGAAATAGTATAACTGGATAATCATTCTTGTGTCATCTTGTGAAAGATACTGAGATCCCAGAGCACAAAATTGGGGAACTGTATTATTGCTCACTGTATGTAAAGAAGGTGGAATAAAAGCTAAAGTTCACAGATTCTGGAGAATACATGAGGGTCCCCTGCTGGGAGTGTGACTCTGACCTGGTTTTGGCTCTTCCCAGAAGAATGCGCTTTGAAAGTAAAAGAAGTGAAGGTATTATTTAAACATGGAGATTAGACCTGGCAAGTAACTCTCCTGCTATTTTGTCTCATGCTCTGCCAGACAAATCTCTTCTTCTCACTTGTAAAAAGAATATTAAATAGGGTAATGAGAATTCCTGAAGATGAAGCATATTAAGTACTTAGTCTACTACCTGCTATACCTCTCAGTTAACATTAGTATCACTCCCTCCCTTTCTTAACTGCATAAAGCGTATTTCGTTTAGAATCTAAATGATTTAATAGTCTCTTCCCAAACAGCAGAACTACTTCTCGTTATTTACTACATAAATAGTGCTTTAGCTGATCAAAAAAACTTAATAATGTAAGTAATTATACTCAACACTCAAATTACTCTATAGGAAGTTTGCTGTTGTGAATATTTTGTTTCTAAAATAACTTCTTTTGGGCAAAGTTTATTATCAATAATTATTTTAAAATGTTTATTTTTAAAATTAAAAAAAATGACTTATGATTGCTTCTATGTCCTTGTGAAAATACACATTAAATCTTAAAGTTTCAAAAGAATTTCTGTTTACAGTATAACTAAAAGGACATTGGACTGAGTAGGAGAAACTCTGGGTTCTGATCCCAGTTCCACATCTTGCCACCTTCGGGCCATTTCCTTAGGTAAAAAACTCAGGGTTTGCTTCAGAATAAAACCCATGTGACTAAATTATATGTTCTGACTCAAGAGCAGGAAAAAAATCATGTGAATGATATTCCGATGACAAAGAAATCAGATACTGCATTAAAAAGGTAATCAGCATGCCTGTAATCCCAGCACTTTGGGAGGTGAGGCAGGCGATTACCTGAGGTCAGGAGTCCGAGACTAGCCTTGCCAACACAGTGAAATGCCATCTCTACTAAAAATACAAAAAAAAAAATTAGCTGGGCATGGTGGCACACACCTGTAATCCCAGCTACTTGGGAGGCTGAGGCAGAATTGCTTGAACTAGGGAGGTGGAGGCTGCAGTGAGCCGAGATTGCACCACTGCACTCCAGCCTGGGTAATGGAATGAGACTCTTGTCTCAAAAAAAAAGGTAATCAGAACAAGATAATTTGTCAGCTACCATATCAAAACATCTAGCAGGCCAGGTGTGGTGGTTCATACCTGTAAACCCAGCACTTTGGGAAGCCAAGGTGGAAGGACTGCTTGGGCATGAGTTCAAGACCAGTCTAAGCAAGACTAAGTCTAAGCCAGACTCCATCTCAAACAACAAACAAAAAACCTGTAGAATTTACTGTTACAAGATGAGATAGTGGGTAAGACCAATGACTTTGGAATCAGTCAAACCAAGCTTTGAGAACTGCTTTCTGAATTATTAGCTTTATATTGTGCTGGCTACTTAACTTCTTTGAGGCTCAGTTTCCCTACATGCAAGGAATGGACCCTTATCTTGGGCCCATTCTTTTGTTCATCATTTTGTATTTACAAACTCATGTGTCACATATTTGTTCTTGATGCTGGAGCCATATCATATAGTGAAATATGCTATAAAGAAAAAAATTAAAAACAGAGTAATGTGACGAGAATACCCAGTGGGTAATCTCGGGAGAAGATGATGCTCGGGCTGGGAACTAAACAAGGAGTACCTAGCTATGCAAAGACTGGGGAACATACATTTCAGATGGAGAGGACAAGCAGTGCAAATGCCTTAAGGGGTGGCAAGTGAAGGAACAAAAAGAGCACGAGTGTCACTGTACAGTAATGAATAAAGAAAAAGATGGCAGAAAAGGATCAGGGTTTTTGTAGCCTTGCACAGAGATTTTGGGTTTTAAGACTGCTGGAGAGCCAGTGGTAAGGGAGTGAAGACTTCATTTATGGTTTTGCTTATTCATCTGGCTACTGTGTGAAATACACATTATTAAGAAATTAAGAGTGAAGCCGGGTACAGTGGCTCACACCTATAATCCCAGCACTTTGGAAGGCTGAGGCAGGTGGATCACCTGAGGTCAGAAGTTCAAGACCAGCCTGGCCAACATGGGGGTACCCCCATCTCTACTAAAAATACAAAATTAGCTGGGTGTGGTGGCACATGCCTACAATCCCAGCTACTCAGGAGGCAAGGCTGAAGAATCACTTGAACCCGGGAGGTGAAGGTTGCAGTGAGCTGAGATTGTACCACTGCACTCCAGCCTAGGCGACAACAGTGAAACTCTGTCTCAAAAAAAAAAAAAAAAATTAAGAGTGAAGACAATGTAACTAGGTGGGAAGCTACTATAATATTCTAGAAGAGATGTCCATGGCTTAACTAGGCTAGAAACTGGAGATTCAGAGAAATGAAAATTTGAGATGTTTCAGAATTAGGCCATACATGTCAAAGTTAAAAGATAAAGAAAAAGCAGTATGAGGCTTAAGTTTTTCCCTTCAGCAACTGGGTTGAAGATCTTGCGATATGCTAGAAGTGGCACAGGTCTGTAGGGGTTAAATTTATTCCTAAATTTTTTTTTTATACTACTGTAAATAACACTGTTTTCTTAATTCAATTTTTTAAATTAATTGTTAAGATTTTAGAAATACCATTATTCTTGTGTATTGATCTTGTGTCCTACAACCTTGCTGAACTTGCCTATTAGTTCTAAGAGTTTTTTAGTGGATTTCTTAAATTTTCTTTATATAAAATCATGACATCTTTAAATGGAGATAGTTTTACTTTTTCCTTTTCAACCTTTTATTCCTTTTTCTTGACTAATTTCCCTGGCTAGAACCTCTAATACAATGTTGAACAGACGTAGCAAGAGTAGACATCATTGTCCTATTCTTGATCACAAGGAGAGAGGTTTCAGTCTTTCACTGCCAGCGCTGTGAATTTTCATTAATGCCCTTTACTCGGTCAAGGAAGTTCCTTTCTATTCCTAGTTTGTTGAGTGTATTTATCATGAAGGGGTGAATCCAGAATTTTGTTTTCCTGAAATCCTACCTACTTAGGAGGGTGAGGCAGGAGGATGGCTTGAGTCCAGAAACTGGAGGCAGCAGTAACCTATGATTGTGCCACTGCACTCCAGCCTCATAAAACTGAGACATCTATTAAACATCCAAGTGGAGAATGTCAGGTATGCCACTAGATATATACATTGTCACTTCATGTAAGAAAGAAAGAGTCACCGGTATACAGACAGTATGTGAAGGCATCATATAGAATGAGATTACCTAAAAAGAGTATGTAGATAGAGAATAAGAAGGAGGCCCAGGATCAAACCTTTGGGTAATCTAACATTGTAAGGATTAATGTGGCCAAGTACAGTGACTCATGCCTGTAATCCCAACACTGTGAGAAGATCACAGGAGTTTGAGACCACACTGGACAACATAGTGAGACCCTGTCTCTACCCTTCATACCCCAAAAAAGGACTGATGTTGATGTGAGGATTAAACGAGGTTGTTTATGTGAAAAGCTTAGCAAGGGCCTGGCACATGACAAGTATTCACTTAAAAACTTAGTGTGCACCAATACTGGAAATGTCGTTGTTTACCATGATCCATATCATATGATTTTTATTTTGTTTTTAACTACAAAAGCTGTCCTTGGAATGTAATTGGGTTTTCATAGAAGATTTTAAAATAGCATTTCACAGGCAATACGTATTTTCTTCTCCCTTTCACCCACTTAAATATATCTCTACCCTAGTCTGAAGTTTCCTAGGATGACCAAAATAGTTCATCCACACAGGAGTGAGTTTACCTAGATAAATATCTAAGAATTTAGCAATAATCAAGTATCTATATTTTGGAAAAATGTTAAAGAAATATAACTTTGGCCCTCCATTAACCTGAGTTCAAGAACTCAGTTTCCTTACCCACTAAGAACATGAATGCGCTCTGTATTGTATTTCAGCGGCGTCAATTCACAGCGTAGAACTTGAAGTGCCTCCAGGACTTTGCCATCCTCCAGGTATTCTAGGTACTTCTGCTGCAGCAGCAAAAACTTCATCCTCTGACATGACAGAAAGCAGCAGTCAGGGGAAAAAAGTTGATGGAAGTTTCAGAAAATGTTTGTGCCTAAACAGAACAGTAGAAACCATTCTACTATGCCCTTTGAAATAACTTTTTATAAAGTTTCAAGATGACTCAAAATAGTTTAGTAGAGCCACAGTAGATTAAATGTGACTTTGCTCAATTCCACATCTTACTAAAACTCTGCTTTGAACAAATAATCTCAAATCAGACTAGATCATTAGTGATCGAAGTATCAGCCTTGGAAAAAATGAATTCTCCTCTCAAAGCAATTTCCTAGAATTTTAGTTCTTGTATAAAAAATTAGAACTATTCCAAGTATTTGAAATTTGCTTTTTAAAAAGTATGACTTTATAACTAGGGCATTGGGGGGTTTTATGCAACAAGTTTTGAGAAGATTAGAGAAAAAAACAGCAAATGAACTACTTAAGTCACAATGTGAAAGAGGGACTAAGTAGACCAGAAAGCAGAACTAGAAACACTCAGAAGAAGCAGAAAAGTGTCTTATTTTGGCTTATCAAAGGTTAAGAGCTGTCCAACAAATGGACTACAAGTTGGTATGCAAAGTATTGAGTTTCCTACGACTAACGCAGCCAAGCATAAGCTTGATGCACTCACTCTCTTCTAGGCAGCTATTAAGGGATGTCTACATTAGATGGTTGAACTTAAAAGTTTTTAAAAAGATTCTATATTGGTACTTGTATATTTCTGACAATCTGATCACTAATGCATTTAAAAATGAAGAACAGGAAATTATTATTAGCTCTTTTCTCCCCTAAACCTAATAACCAAATACTTTTAAATGCTACTTTATTATTTTACTTTCAACTTGGTCACAATCTTAGCAGTTTTTTACAAGAGAAAAGAGATGTTTATAAATATTTCAAAACTTCTTTTAAACCTTAAACCTAATTAAGGACCACAGTTTGGAGGGACCTTTTCATCATTATTTGGTACTTGTGGAGCTTGAGCAAGTCAATTGATGTAAACAGAAAAGACGTAGGTAGGGAATGTTAGTTACATTCACAGACTCCCAGGAATACAGTGGTAAAGATCTCAAGCCCACTTAAAATTAAAACTTAAAGTATAATTTTTCTTGTTTGTAAGATGCTTTTTTTCTTTTCTGAGACAGAGTCTCACTGTGGTCCAGGCTGGAGCGCAGTGGTGCCATCTCGGCTTATTGTAACCTCTGCCTCCTGGGTTCACACGGTTCTCCTGCCTCAGCCTCCCAAGTAGCTGGGATTATAGGCACCCGCCACCACACCCAGCTAATTTTTGTATTTTCAGTAGAGATAGGGTTTTGCCATGTTGGCCAGGCTGGTCTCTAACTCCTGACCTCAAGTGATCTGCCCACCTTGGCCTCCCAAAGTGCTGGGATTATAGGCATGAGCCACTGCACCTGGCCCAAAATGCTTACTTTAAAACCATAAAAAAGTACACTGCTGTCACGAAATGCTGTGGAGAAATTACCATTTATTTGTAGAATTAACAGTGTAATAAACTGCTCTACAAGATTTTCTATCAAGGAGTATTTAGAAGAGAGATAAATTATAAACTTATGAAAGTGGTTTCTAGAGAAAGCAAGCAATAATAAACCCTCTCATATAAGTTAGGCATGTATTTCAATACATCCTTTATAAGATACATTGCTTATGCTTGATACAAATCTCATCTTAAATATATGGCTAAGGAACAGAAAAAAATTCAAACTGAGACACTCCTGTAACTCTAGGAAAATTACACTTACCAAATTTTACATATAAATTTAGAATGACTAATGGATGTTTCAGAAATACATTAATTACCAAGATGCCCTGAAAAGTACATTACTGTACATATAGCCTGAAGTTAACCTTTCTATGTTAAATGAAAAAACTTTGATATTCACCTGGTCACAGAAAGCAAAAACTAAACAATGCAAAAAAAAAAAAAAAAAAAACTAAAAATAAAAAAATGTTATATTTGAAGTTATTCTGGATATTTGCACCATTTTAGCTTCTGAAAAAAATCCAACTATGAAATGAAGACCTCATATATTTTCATTTATCAATAAAATGTTAAAAGTTTCATTCCACCGGGCGCGGTGGCTCATGCCTGTAATCCCAGCACTTGGGGAGGCCGAGGCGGATGTATCACGAGGTCAGCAGTTCGAGACCAGCCTGACAAACATGGTGAAACCCCGTCTCTACTTATAAAAAAAAGAAAATACAAAAAAATTAGCTGGGCATGGTGGCGGGCGCCTGTAATCCCAGCTTGCTGGGAGGCTGAGGCAGGAGAATTGCTTGAAACCGGAAGGCGGAGGTTGCAGTGAGCCGAGATTGTGCCACTGCGCTCTAGCCTGGGCAACGAGAGCAAAATTCTGTCCCCCCCCCCCCCCGCCCAAAAAAAAGTTTCATTCCATTTTGTGGTATTTTTTTAAATTCAAACTTGAAAATCATATTCAGTTGCAGAACTTTTTCATTTAAATGCCACATGGAACTGGCCAGAGCATGTGATGTAATTTCTTCACTAAATTTTCTTAGTAACTGGGAATTGAGGGACTTAAAAAAAAATTTCAGGGCAAGTTTTTTATTTACTGAATATTTATATATTTTTTGGTATCAATCATTAGGTTCCTATGCCCATCCCTCCCCCATTCCAATGTGTGTAGGGACAGTGCCCAAAGTGCTGTTTCCCCCTTATTTTCCCACCAAGATCTTGATACAACATGTTACTCTCTTTCTATGGGGCAGAGGTGGGGCAGGAGAACAGAGAAAGGCTGACTAAAACTCTGAGAGAAGCCAATATAAACACGTATTTCTGTATATACAGGGAATGCTATAAAAGTAGCACAAGAGCATTTCTTATGAGTCATTTTATCCAGATCAAGACCAAGAATATTCTCAAACAGATATCAAATCCTGGTATTGTGCATGGCAACTAACATGCTGCTGGCCAAGCACAGCTAGAGATTTGAGAGAAAATGTTTATTCTCCAAAAAATCAGTTGAAGTGTTTGACACATATGATAAGGGTGGGGAGTAAAACTGTATTTTACCTCCCAAAATTTAAAGCACAAAAATGTAAATATAATCTCAAGAAAGCAAAAACCCTATAATTAACAAATAATGCTAAATACTGAAAACACTGTAAAAATCAGACAAAATTAAAGCTTGCTGAGATGGGGACAGGGCTCTACTTTTTTTTTTTTTTTTTTTTTGAGACGGAGTCTTGCTCTGTAGCCCGGGCTGGAGTGCAGTGGCCGGATCTCAGCTCACTGCAAGCTCCGCCTCCCGGGTTTACGCCATTCTCCTGCCTCAGCCTCCCGAGTAACTGGGACTACAGGCGCCTGCCACCTCGCCCGGCTAGTATTTTTTTTTGTATTTTTTTAGTAGAGACGGGGTTTCACCGTGTTAGCCAGGATGGTCTCGATCTCCTGACCTCGTGATCCACCCGTCTCGGCCTCCCAAAGTGCTGGGATTACAGGCTTGAGCCACCGCGCCCGGCCCAGGGCTCTACTAATGTTTATGTTTAAAACAAATCTTGAAGAAATAAAGATAGAAAAATATTAGGAAAATAAACTCTGCTTTATGTCTTTCCCCAGCTCCCAATTAGACCTCTTAAGAGATTATTTCTGGTCTCTAATGATTTTTCACCATCTCTGGGCTCAGCAAGATCTCCTTCTCCATTTTAATATCTAATAAATTTGAAATTGTTAAGTGACTAGGATAAGCTTGAATGATAGTTTCACATTGTAAATTCTGCGGTTGCTACCCTAGTCCACCCAATACTGAATTGCTTTATCCCTTCCTTTGCTCCCATATGATTAAACTGAACTCAACATGAAAGAAAAACCGAGAAATTATGATACTCAGAAAGTTTGGTTCTCAAGGGTCGCCTCCTAGCTAATTCAGTAGTGATTCTAACTCTGGAGTAAGGTTATAACCAAATCTTATCAATTAAATCATGATTTCTCAGAGAAAAGGGGAAACAAATTATATATAAACTTGGCTCTCAAAACTCCTATTTGACTTTAAAATATACTAGTTAATTATAGATGTCAATTTTTGTTAAGCATATTTCCATTACATTAAAAAATAACCAAATATTTCTAGACATAAAAAAAGTTTTCTATTATTGGTCTCGTATACCCATCCAAATTGCCCAGAAATGGCTAAGTACACTTGAATCCAAACTAAAAAATGCTGGTTTGGCCAGGCATGGTGGCTCACGCCTGTAATCCCGGCACTCTGCGATGCTGAGGCGGGTGGATCACCTGAGGTCAGGAGTTCGAGACTAGCCTGGCCAACACGGTGAAATGCCATCTCTACTAAAAATACTAAAAAAATTAGCCGGGCGTGGTGATGGACACCTGTAATTCCAGCTACTTGGAAGGCTGAGGCTGGAGAATCTCTTGAACTCGGGAGTGAGAGGTTGCGGTGAGGCGAGATCACACCACTGCACTCCAGTCTGGGCAATAAGAGAGAAACTCAGTCTCAAAAAAAAAAAAAAAAAAGATGATTCATGAGAGCAACTTCTGCCATTCCTATTACCATTTAACTGGAAACCATTTAAATGGCTGGGTGCGGTGGCTCACACCTGTAATCCCAGCACTTTGGGAGGCTGAGGTGGGCGGATCACAAGGTCAGGAGTTCCAGATCAGCTTGGCCAATATGGTGATACCCCGTCAGTACTAAAAATACAAAAATTAGACGGGCATGGTGGCGTGCGCCTGCAGTCCCAGCTGTTTCGGAGGCTGAGGCAGAAGAATCACTTGAACCCGGGAGGTGGAGGTTGCAGTGAGCCGAGATCACGCCACTGCACCCTAGCATGGGCGACAGAGTGAGACTCTGTCTCAAACAAACAAACAACAACAACAACAAAAAAAAAAAACAAAGGGAGTAGGCTGTAGGGAGAGTGAATTGGGTCAATGAAAACATTCACGCTTAAAAAATAAAGTACAATTTTAGTCTAGACTAAGCCATCAATGTGCCTGGGTATACAATTAAAATAATAATGTTTAAAGAAACCCTAATAGTTGTCTCCTAAGATATTATTACAAATTTAAGCTTATATTAGATTCTCTTCTGGAGATGCAATGGACGAGAAAAGTAAATTTAAACACAATTAGAGAGATGAAGAGCAACTTCAAAAAATGCTGAAATGAATCTTTAAAAGCAATTGATTCATCAACGCTTAAAGTGAGATAAAAGTTGGAACCCCTTTCTTTGTATAAATACCTAAACAGTTTGATGGCATGAGACTCAGCCAGAGATTTAATCTCCATTTTTTTTATTAGATCCTAGAATGTTCTACAGACTCAACAGGCTGTAAAAAGAAAGGATTCCTCCTTATTATCTATAACTATCTTTCTTCAGTTTACATGTTGCCTCTAATGAAGGTTTCTAATCAGATAGTCATAACTGACATCCAATATAGAACTCTCAAATTACTATAAATAAGAAAAAAATAGGAAGTAAGCCTATTAAATTTTTTACCACTAAATTACAGATATAATTTGGGTGAAGCTTAAACAACCTCCAAGAAATCACACACATTTTAAAACAGTCCACAAGCAAGCTCTTTATTGTCAACACACAAGTAGTGCTAACTTGCCCAATGGGAAAGCAACCTTAATTCTTATTTTGGCCATCTAACTGTCTTTATTTTAGCTCATTCAGTCAGAAGCAAAAATTTATGAAGAACTGCTCAATAAAATGTACTTGGGTATTTTTTTTTTTTAAACCCCAAACACACCAGTTGAGGACACTTTAGTTAATGAAAAATTTCCAATCCCTTTGAATATACATGTTTGAATATACTTGAATATACAGTTCATATACATGAACTATTTTAACTTGTTTTTATTTTTAAATTTTACTACAGAATTATTTTATAAGTTAATTTATTACCAATTATCTCACTCAACAGTTTAAAATTTTTAATATTTTAGGTATTTAATGAAATAAAAATAATACACTACATCATCAATTTAAACGAACTTGTATTTGTTCTTGCTTGTCTGAACCTTTAATTCACCTGAAGCCCATTTCTCTAGGATTATATTACTGTATAGAATTACATTGAGTTTGAAAACTTTCGTAACAAGATTTCAAAAAAAAAAAACCACCAAGGCCCTATTTTTATAGAAAGAGACAGAAAAGATTAATGTTTGACCCAATTTAAAAAAAAATCAAAATGTAATAGTCATTTACTAATATTTAACAAACAGCTGGTTTCTCTACTTCACTTCCTATTTGCCTTCTTTCTCTCCCCACCCCCAGACAGGAAACTGCTTTTGACAACAAATGAATCAGCTAGAAGTTAAAAACCCAGCAGCTAGCAGCTGATTCTTCATGGTTTCCAAACTCTAGCACTTAGAAAAACCTTATTTCCTCTCTCCCTCACCACCATCTACTGAAGAATTAAAGCCCATAAGTCTAAAAGATTCATTAAGATTTATGAAAGAGACTAACAGGTTAAACTACTAAATTGATCTTGTCAGGGAAATAAGGCCAGTAAGCAGGGCCTAATGGTCAAATCCGCATACAAACCCTCCACCAGAGTGATACATATTATACAAACTTTGACACTGTCAATTCACACAACTGGAATGCAAGAATGGAAAATGGCCAGCATACCAACGGAGTTGGCTTGAATTAACTATAATTCCCAAAGATTAAAAAAATATAACATATCAGCTTCTTAAGGCTGTATGGATATACACACACCCAAACACATTTTCTCTTTAACCAGCACATTCAGTATTTTAAGTAACATAATAAAAGTATAATTTATCTTTAACTCTATAAACATAAAACTCCTATTAGTAGCACTGAAAGCACGAAGAGCTTTCAATATATTTTTTGTAGAGCTTAATTTATAAAGTTCAAATGACACATTTACTATGTATGATTTTAAAGATATAAAATTCATACTTTAAAACATATACTTATCCTAGTTCACAAATTAAATGAAATTTAACTACTTTTAGGCCTTTTTTTTAAATAAGAGGCAGAAGCCTAGAATTATCAATAACCTATTAAAATAAGCATAAATGTGAAACTAAGAACAAAAGTGTATTTACCACAATTATTCCCAACAACGTTTGAGAGATTTCAAGTGCGCCTCTTACCACAATAGCATGAGGAGAATGCACTAAAGGCTTTAGTTCATTCAGGTCATTTTCTGCCTGTAAAAATTGGTATAAAAGAAAAACAGAAATGTTACAAAATGCACATCAAATCTGTAATTTTAGCAGCAGTCACACAGCTCTATATGCCCTACTTTACCTTATCCCAGTCTCCTTCCATGACATGATTTCGGAATTTGGTAGCAGAAGGATGTTCTAAACGACATCCTGACTCTTGCATGAGGAGATCAACAGTCTGGCTGCAGGAGAGATACAGTGTAAAACAGACCTGACCAACTTTAGGGTTTTAATCTTCCAAATAAACTAATGTCCATGAAAACAGATGCAAAATTTTTAAGCTAGCCTCATGATGAAGAAAAAAATAGCTTTCATGTGCCTGGTTAAACAAACTTTATTTAAAACTGACACCTACATTTTTTTCTAGTCAAGTTAAAAACCTTTCTTGAAACCAGAATCAATATAAGTTCTTCCTAGTGTGCCATTTGATGCCTCAATTTAATGTATAAAGTATAAGATTTCTAAAAATGTGCTGTAACCAACTAGTCAAATAAATGAAAAACCAGGATCTACATACTACATTACTACATTTTGAAAGATCAAAATGATTAGCTTCACACGGTGACAGAGATGACCTGTGTCACTTAAGAGCTTATATATCCAGGTATTATATTGCATAGAAATTCTACTAGGTTAATCTTTAAAATTAAAATAAATCCAGCATCAAAAATCATTCCCTTTCTCTCTATACTAAAAATAGCAAATTTACTATGGTGTAGGTTCCAAACAGTCACGAGTTATTTCCTCCTGCTGCTGTCAGCTTGCTTCTTGTCTCAGTAACATGTTCTGTTAGCATTTACAAAATCTGTTTTCATACTAATCCTTTTCCCTAGAGAATAAAGTGAATTCTTCCTACCACATATTTGTCTTTGAGCACTTAAAAGATTCATCAACTGTATTTTCTTCCCTCGTGTATTCTGGTATCTGAGAACCTTCATTTATCAGTCTTATTTTTTTTTGTGCTTATGTTTCAATGCTTTCTTAATTCAGCTTTAAAACTTAATTTTTAGCTAAACAGTGCGACGATCTGCCTGAAAATCAAAATACTTATGTCACTTTTAAAAAGTTCTGTTCTCCTCCCCACTCCCCAAGAAATCCATAAATGCAAAAGTACACATCGGCTAGCCTGAGAGCTTAATCTACACTCTGAATGTAGGAAACTGACTGCTGCTGCACGTCCTCCCCCCCACCATTTCATTCTGACTCTGCCTCTTGCACCTCCTTCATCAGACACTCCCACCAATCCTACCTTCTACCCCCTTAGTTTTTCTTTGTGTGTATACAAAACGGTGTTTTTTGTCCAAGGTCGCTGTCTACCCTCACCCTATGTTAGGTATACAAGGCCACCTAAATTGTATTTGAAAACAAATGATTCACCAGATCAGATGTCCCCTTTTCAGAGGCGATCATCTTCTTGGTATTAAACTGAGATTTCAGAGTAGTTAGGGTTAGGCCTCTTGTACACACACACAAGGGCCTTTAAACGACATCAACACTGTATCTTCATTATTCCCATCAGATTTATTCAACAACCTCTTTCCAAATGATCCCAGCCCCTCCGTTCCCATAAACACTTGTAGGTGATTGTCTTTCCTGATTGGTAGTTTGCCTGGGTTGTTGTCTGCCACGGTTGGGGGTGGGGAGGTGTCCCACAAAGATGCCTCCAAGATACACTTGAAAAACAAATCCTCCAAGGTTCATTATTTCCACCAGCTCTAATCCACCCCTCCCCCAACACAGAGAGACACACTCCCGCATCTGTCTTTATTGACAGACAATTAAGCTCTGAAGGTGCGTGGGGAGAAGTCATTCTTTGGGTTTCTCCTACCCCTTCCTAACCCCTCAACCGCCTGTCTCATCTCACAATTTGTGAGACTGATTGATTTCCCCCTATTTCCTTTCAGGTCCGCTCCTCCTCCCCGGTCGGCCTGTCTGAGACGCGTCCTCCTGTGTACTGGGCCCTGCGTGCCCAGCACTCATTCTCTTTAACCGAGCTCTTTCAAACCCCCCTCCCCCGCTACCCCTACCCCCCTGGAGCCTCCGTCCCTCGGTCTGTCCATCACCAGCTGCCGGTAAGGGATACTTACTTGAGCCCTAAGCCATTCAAGTGCTGTCCTATTAGCCTAATGACATCCTCATCTGACTGGGAGAGCCGCTTCTTCTTCTTGAGGCTGCTGCCCAGTTCTGGGGTGGCCAAGGAAGAGGAGGCGGCGGTGGTGGCGGAGGCAGCTGCGACGGTGGCTGAGGATGCGGCGGCCGCCCCGCCGGGAACCCCGTTATTGACATTCAGGCTGTTGCTATTGTTGCTGGCGGCGGAGGGGGCGGAAGGCAGGAGCCCATTAGCGTGGGCCAGGTCCCCCGCGGACGACGACGACGAGGGGGACGACTCCCCGTTCTGAGCCGACAGGCAGGCGAGTTCCGGGGTCTGTCCCTGGCCCCCGCCGCCCCCTCCTCCGCCGCCGCCGCCGCCACCTCCTCCTCCTCCTCCTGCCCCGTTGGCCTGCATGATGCTGCCGCTGACCAGGCTGTGGCCGCTACTTCGGTGGGGGACAGCAGCGGCGGCGGGAGGGGCAGCAGCCGGGGGGAGTCCCACCACTACCACCACGGAGGAGGAGGAGGAGGAGGAGGACGACGACGAGGACGACGAGGACGGAGGGGAGAGGCCTGCTCTGCCTGCCGAAGCCCCGGGCTCTCCTGCTCCCTCCGCCGCCGAGGCTCGGGGTTTCTTCCGCGGGGGCGGGGAGGCTCCGCCGGTGTCCGAGTCGGAGGAGGAGGAAGCGGAGGCCAGAGTTTCCTCGCCGAGAGAGGCCGTGGTGGGAAGCCGGTGGGGCGAGGCGGGGGAGGGGAGGCGGGGGCCGGGGAGAGGGTCCGGGTGAGGGGGGCCGGGGAGGCGGGGAGGGGGTCAGGGTAGGAGGGTGGGGGTGAGAGGAGGGGGAGGAGGAGGAGGAGGGGGAGAAGGAGAATCCGGGCCCTTTCCCCCCCCCCTCCCGGAGGCAGCTCGGGGTGCGCGGCCCGGGGGTCGCGCCTGCGGGCGCCGCGGGGCGGCTGAGGGGGCGCGGGACCCGCCGCTGGGTTGAGCCCCGGCAGTGGCTGCGGCGGCGGCGGCGGCGGGCGGCAGCGGAGGCAGCTGCCGCCTCTGTCCTCGGGTCCGCTGCGCTCTGCTCCCTGGTGTGTTGATTCTTCCCCCAGCTGCTGCCTAATGGAGTCCAGGCGCTCGCGTCACAGGAAATGCCTATACTGCCCTCCTCACTCACTTCCGGTGGCAGGTATGGAACCTATAGGGGGCCTGTCACCCAGCACGTGCGCCGGGGCTGTCCCGGGAGTCAGGGGAGGGAGGCCAGCGGGCCGGCGGGGTCCGCCCCAACCCCGACCGCGACCCCAACTCCGATCCGATCCTATCCCCAGCCCCTCTCCGGCCTTTCCCCTTGCGCCCTGGCTCGGCTGACTCGGCGAGCAGTAAGTTCGTAGCCGCTCTCCGAAGCCGGGCGTGCATGGGATGGCAGAGTTGGCGTGCGTGCGTGAGTCCACCAGTGTGGCCTGGGCATGTAAGGTGTGCGGAGGGACTGGACCTTCTCCATCAGGTGCTGAAGGTGAGGGTGGAGCAGGAGGCGAGGTTTAGTAGCAAGAACTTCCAGGCACAGGGCTGTGGTAGGCCCCTCTCTTAATGGTAACCAGGACCGAAATCGGGTTTCACAACCTACTTGTTTTAGGGTGGAAAAACTTGAATTTCCACAGCCAAGTGCCACACAGTTGCTGTACCCGGGGCCATCCCGGGAGCTGTGAGATAATGAGCCGGTGAGACTCTGCCCCACCCTGGGAAGGTGAGCTAGTCTAGAGGAGCATATCTGATGGGGACAAGAAGTCACAAAAAGGCTGTGTGGTGTGTAGAGAAGGGGAGGGACTCTACTGTTGAGACTTCAGTATTTTAGCACTTGCCCAGCACCTCCTTCTCTCTTCCAGCTGCCTCTTGAGTCACTGCCCGGTTTAGGGAGCAGTAACATAAACCAAACAGTTGCCTCCAAAATACGCATTCTGAGGAGGATTCAGTCACCGATTCAGATCCAAGCTTGAAATTTTTACGTGGCATGTGAGCCTTCCGTGTCATCATGACTTACTAATTTATGTGAATGTAGAAATGTAGTGACAAAGACTGGGCTGAATCTTAATCATTGGCAAATGGTGTGCATTATCCCCAAACAATTATTTTCATGTCGATAGCATATATATTCGATATGTACAAAGATTTTCTCAGAAATTAAGTCTTTCTCTGAAGTAGTTTTCCTGTGGGGAGGGGGAAAAAAAACACCATAGGTTCTAATGAATACATCATACATCGCTGATACTTATTATACTAATAACTGAAAGTAATTTTGAGGCCTTTGGAGACAGTCGTTTTTAAATTTGGGAATACAATGAAAAATGATGCTGATGAGAAATTAGTAAAGAATCCTGAGGTTTATGGATCCTCAGACAGGAAGAAGTAAGAGGAAGGTCAATGCAGGATCTTACAGGGATTTGGTTTTGTAGTTCTTACTGCTTAAATTTGCTTCCAGGTGGCAGCTGTAATTGCAAGGTGACTCACATACAGTGTTTATATTCACCTGAGGCCGACCTGAGTTCTAGTTGAGGTTCTTAGAGCTCTGTCACTGTATCCAGCAGAGCCTGAATTACTAGATAGTTAACACCCTCAGAAAGCCCTGTTTGTATATTAACTTTAGACAACCTTATTTTTAAAAGTGTTGCTATTGTTTAGGAAAAATTTAATTTTTGCAAAATGGTTTATAATAGTTTATTAGACCCATAGCAATGCTGAAGACTTGCTTCTGAATAAAGTCTGTAGGGTTTATAAAGGAAATCAGTCACTTAGTGGCAGCTACAGACAAAGCTCACACTTTTTAAAAATTAATGAAAGTAAAATGATGAAAAATAAATTGGATTCCATTGCTATCTAAACTCTATATTCCAGTTTTTCTACTTTTTAGGTAACCAACACTGCTCATGTTAGAATTCTGAATTTATAAAGTCCCTTACAGAACATTTTTCTCTGTACTAAAACACAGCTTGAGAATCTGTTATCTGAACTCTGGGTCTTTAGGTCTTTCTAGAGCCAAGTTTCAGGTCTATGTACAGATGAACAATTCTGAAATACACTCTACACACTGAGTAACCTTCAGTGACACCACATTACCTACAGAATAAAATCCAAATTCTGTCTTGCTCACCACAGGTTGGTTTCAGTCTTTCTTTTCAGCTTCATCTCTTATTGCTCTGCTTCAGGGACCCCATCTGCTGTCCCCCAAATGTACTGACTCATTTCTTTTTCAGAGTCTTTGACTACACTCTCCCATCTTTTCTTCACCTGTCTGATTGCAGTCAATCTTTCAAGACTCAGCTCATTTCAAACCTCCTCAGGGGAGCCTTTCCTGACTTCCACTCTCCTAGCCGTCATTGTGAGTGTCATTTATTAGGCTCCTCAATCGCGAAGGCTACTTGTGATGTAACTTGCTAAGACCCCTTCTTCAGGTCATCAGAGAGAAGCCTTTCTAGACCTCTGTCCCCCTGATTTACCTTCCCCTTTTCACCCTCCTCCTAAAAAAGACTAAGATGGGTTTAGGAACAAAGGTCCAAGTTATCTTTTAGAAAAAAGAAATCAAGTGTATATTTTGATACTTGATTCATTTGTATTTGTTTCTGTACTGTTTTTAACAGGTCTCTATTTGACCCATATTGTGCTAGGTTCTAAGTAAGAGGTAACTCCTTGTCCTTGAAAGAGCAAACAAGCCTTTTTCACATGTCTCACCTTTTTTCAGGGATGCTGTAGAATCAAGTATAGAGTAGGTAGTCGAACTAATTGACCTATAGGCCTTTCCAACTGTAAGAGGTGTGTGGCCGGGCGCGGTGGCTCAAGCCTGTAATCCCAGCACTTTGGGAGGCCGAGATGGGCGGCTCACGAGGTCAGGAGATCGAGACCATCCTGGCTAACATGGTGAAACCCCGTCTCTACTAAAAATACAAAAAACTAGCCGGGCGAGGTGGCGGGCGCCTGTAGTCCCAGCTACTCAGGAGGCTGAGGCAGGAGAATGGCGTAAACCCGGGAGGTGGAGCTTGCAGTGAGCTGAGATCCGGCCACTGCACTCCAGCCTGGGCGACAGAGCGAGACTCCGTCTCAAAAAAAAAAAAAAAAAAAGAGGTGTGTGAAGTGTATGAGACTCCCAACTAATGTACAGATTCCTCGAGGGCACAATCTGTATATTGTTCATATAATCCAGTTTTTTCGGCTTTTGGCTTGTGACCCATTTGTAAGTCATGAAATCCATTTACTGGGCCATAATTTGTATTTTAAAAAATAATGTGGCAAAGTATAAAAGCATAGAAGATATCCAAGTGAATCACTCAAAAGAGGGGTGATTATTATTTTGTGAAATTTTTGTTTGAATGACAGACACATGTCTATGCTTCACAAAGTAAAATATATTTCTTCTGTAGGCCATTGTCAAAAGAGTTTGAAAAACATTCATATAAGCCAGTCCAGACTAGACTAGAAGGCAATTCAAGATATAGGTGTTGGATATATAAATGACAAATGACTAGTACTGCCCATGGCAACTTTTTTTTTTTTTTTTTTTGAGGCAGTGTCTTGCTCTGTCACTCAGGCTGGAGTGTGGTGGCACGATCTCAGCTCACTGCAAGCTCCACCCCCGGGGTTCACACCATTCTCCTGCCTCAGCCTCCCAAGTAACTGGGACTACAGGCGCCCGCCACAACACCCGGCTAATTTTTTGTATTTTTCATAGAAATGCGGTTTCACCATGTTAGCCAGGATGGTCTCGATCTCCTGACCTCGTGATCTGTCTGCCTTGGCCTCCTAAAATGCTGGGATTACAGGCGTGAGCCACCGTGCAGGCCTTTTTTTTGTTTTGTTTTTAAATGCAGACGTAGTCTCATTGTGTTGCCCAGGCTGGTCTCAAACTCTTGAGCTCAAGTGATCCTCCAGCCTTGGCCTCCCAAAGTGTTAGGATTACAGGTATGAGCCACCACTCCTGACCACAAGACAACATATTAATTGTAAAAATTAAACTCTACCATATTTTAAAAAGCTGAGATAGTATAAATGTTTATAATAAAACATAAAACCAACATTTCTCACAAGTCTTTGTGACTAGTAGAGACTGTAGTTGTTCTGTCCAGATGTAAATTTGGTATATCAACTTGGTGCTTAGCAACATCGATACTTAATTTTTTAAATTTTTGTTAGGAAGAGGTAGTTTTCAGATCTCAGGTGTCTTTGGGAAGGAATATTTTTATATTTATATCTCCAGCTTCATTCCTAACTTTTCTTTGGGATGCTAAAATTGTCCAGCTGGACTTGTTGGGCCTGGTTGGGATTGGGAGAATTCAGGAGAGCATGGTTCTTGGGTCCGAACAGTTGGTCAGCCGATTGACTCCAGGCAAGTCATTTAACTTTTGCAGCCCCTCAGGCATGTCATGTTTAAGTGGGAATAATGACATTGGCCTACCTGCCTGCTAGTGTTAATGTGTGGGTCATGAGATAACGAATATAACAAATATTTGGAAAAGTACTGTGTTGAAATATTTTAAAATAAAATTTAAATCCCTCTTCATTTAGAAAGGATTTGAGGCAGCTAAATGCAGAGGTATAAGATGGTTTTTTGGTTATGATTGTTTCTGAGCTGTGACTCTGTAGTCACTTTCTTACTCAGCCCTGTATTCCTCTGTAGCTCCGGGCAGATGACTCTGAACATGGCTTCATATTGGCCTTCCATGAGTGGATGAAGGGCACAGTCATCTGGCAGTTTTACCTGCTGTTCTATGCATGTTTCTCCAGTGCTTGCTTATTTTCCCCTTCTGCAAACATTCCGTTCATGCCATGGGCATTCAGTACAGTCCTGTAAGCAAGGGTAGGGGTGGCACACCAGGTGGATTTAAGCACAAAGACAGGACGACTGCTTTGCCACAGGCGCCTTTACAACCAGCAATTGTACACAGTTAGACATATTCACCTTCCTCTCAGTGGAAAACAGTCCTCTTCTCAGTAGCCGTCTCACGTTTTTGAGACCCATTTGGTATAAATAACAATGTCGCGGGAAATTTCCTGAAGGAACTGAAATGAACCATATAAATGAGATCGTTCTTTTCCTACCACACAGCTGGGATAGACTGCTTAGTTTGTACTTGCAGCTCTGATTTTGCAGTATGGGTTGTATTTAAAAAAAAAAACATTTAACTCTCAGCTATGGGTACAAAGATAGTCACTAAAGCATTATTATTTAATTTTATTTATTTATTTATTTTTGAGATGGAGTCTGGCTCTGTAGCCAGGCTGGAGTGCAGTGGTGCAATCTTGGCTCACTGCAAACTCAACCTCCCAGGTTCAAGTGGTTCTCCTACCTCAGCCTCTCCAGTAGCTGGGACTACAGGTGTGGGCCACCATGCCCAGGTAATTTTGGTTTTTGTTTTTTTTTGTTTTGTTTTTTGAGATGGAGTCTCGCTCTGTCGCCCAGGCTGGAGTGCAGTGGTGCGATCTTGGCTCACTGCAAGCTCCGCCTCCTGGGTTCACGCCATTCTCCTGCCTCAGCCTCTGGAGTAGCTGGGACTACAGGCACCTGCCACCACACCCGGCTGATTTTTTGTATTTGTTTTGTTTTGTTTTGTTTGAGACGGAGTCTTGCTGTGTTGCCAGTCTGGAGTACAGTGGCGTGATCTGGGCTCACTGCAAGCTCTGCCTACCGGGTTTCACGCCATTCTCCTGCCTCAGCCTCTGGAGTAGCTGGGACTACAGGCGCCCGCCACCATGCCTGGCTAATTTTTTGTATTTTTTAGTAGAGTCGGGGTTTCACCGCATTAGCCAGGATGGTCTCGATCTCCTGACCTTGTGATCCGCCTGTCTCGGCCTCCTAAAGTGCTGGGATTACAGGCGTGAGCCCCCGCGCCTGGCCTGGTTTTTTGTATTTTTAATAGACATGGGGTTTCACTGTGTTAACCAGGATGGTCTCTATCTCCTGACCTCCTGATCTGCGCGCCTTGGCCTCCCAAAGTGCTGGGATTACAGGCATGAGCCCCCGCGCCCGGCCTGATTTTTTGTGTTTTTGGTAGAGATGGGGTTTCACTGTATTAACCAAGATGGTCTCGATCTCCTGACCTTGTGATCTGCCTGCCTCAGCCTCCCAAAGTGATGGGATTACAGGCGTGAACCACTGCGCCCGGCCAGTTTTGGTACTTTTAGTAGAGATGGGGTTTCACCATGTTGACCAGGATGGTCTTGATCTTTTGACCTCATGATCCACCTGCCTCGACCTCCCAAAATGCTGGGATTACAGGCATGAACCACCACGCCCGGTTGCATTATTATTATTACTATTTTATTTTGAGTTAGGGTCTTACTCTGTTGTCCAGGCTCGAGTACAGTGGTGCAGTCATGGCTCACTGTAGCCTCAACCTCCAAAGTTCAAGTGATCTTTCCACCCCAGCCTCTCAAGTAGCTGGAACTACAGGTGCACACCACCACACCTGACTACTTTTTTTTTTTTTGTAGAGGCAGGGTCACCCTATGATGCCAAGGCTGATCTTGAACGCCTGGGCTCAAGCAGTCCTCCTGCCTTTGCCTCCCAAAGTCCTGGGATTACAGACATGGACAATTGCTTCTGGCCTGAAGCATTAAGAGGAAAAAGAAAGTGCTAATCACCATGTGCTGATATGGATATAGTACCAAGATATGTTATTAAGTGAATAATGCATGTTACAAAACAGTGTGCCTAATATGATGCATTTTGGTAGATAAATTTATGTATGTATGCACATTTTTTTCTCTGGTGGGAAAGAAAAGCATAAACAGGGTTTCTCTTTGATGGATGGAGTGGGATAGGAAGGGGAGAAGTTCTTATTTTTCCATTTAATACTACTCCTTAGTGTTTGAATTTTACAGCTGTATACAGTATTAAGTATTTCTAAAAAGTGCCAAGGGGTTATTTGGGTTGTGAGATTGTATATAATTTGTCTTTCTTTTCATATTCATGTTATGCTTCTAAAGCACTCGTTTTTAAAAGAACACTCGAAAACATCAAAATGTTCATAATAAAAACATGCCAGATAAACATGCCAGATAAGGCAATGTTATTAAGTATATTTGACAGTAAGTCTTTGTTTTTCTAAAATCTCCTTCTCATTACCTATACCTCTTGTATTCTCAGACTGCCATCTCTGCACACACCCACCCCATCTCTCATTTGGTTAAGTTCATCTGGGGAATAAAGGGCAAAAAGACATTCCTATTTATTAACTTTGAAAACCAGATAAATAATTAATAGCCCCAGGAGTCCATGCATAGACTCTAACAACAGGCCCTTTGGGCAGTCTTCCTTCTTCTCAGTTTCAAATGTGTTGTTCATCCCTCTGGCATTATGATAATCACAATAATCAATGGTAAAACACAATTATGACTGTTAACAACAAATTCTAATTATCATAAGAAAATGTTTCTGAATATGTGTATGCATCCCCTGTAGAGGTAATGGACCAATAACTAGGCATTTAAAACTGAAAAATTTTAAAGACTTTAGTAGATTATTCATAAAGTTTAAAAAATTGTTGAAGGGATGTCGAGGCTTCTTCCATTAATTATTATTTTTAAAAATTATGCTCCTTACTAAATAATACTAAATGTATAGGCAAACATGAAATATTATAATAGCCTGAATTTTAAAAAATGTATTGAATGAAAGACCATGAATGTCAGTCATTACCAACAAAATGCAAAACAATAACTCAGCTTTTTGTGGCTAGTGGAGGGGTGCTTGGCCAACTGAGGACTAACAGAGTTTGGGAGATTTGTTGATTCTCTTAATTTTTTTTTTTTGAGACAGGGTCTTCCTTCATCGCTCAGGCAGGAGTGCGGTGGCACGATCATGGCTCACTGCACCCACTTTGAGGTGGGCTCGAGCAGTCCTCCCACCTCAGCCTCCCGAATAGCTGGGACCACAGTCACACACTACCACACCTGGCTAACTTTTTGTAGAGACGAGGTCTCCCCGTGTTGCCCAGGCTGGTCTTGAACTCCTGGGCTCAAATAATTCTCCTGCCTCGGCCTCCCAAAGTGCTGGGATTATGGGCAAGAGCCTGGCCTCTCTTACTGGGGTTTGTATCATCACACATAAGAGTAGCCTTTCTCTATAAATTCCTGAAAAATAGGGATGTACATTTTCTGCTACACCTCCGACCCCTTATTTCAGAATGTCTTTTTCTCTGTCCCCAGATTATTGACAAATACTGTGGCATAGAAGTAGATGTTTTTAAGGTTTAGCCGAAGTGTCAACAACACTGTTCTTTTTCATTTTGTTTCCTAGTGTCCACTTGTTCCATTCTTAGCCTTTTTTTTTTTTTCCCTGCGATGGCATATGTCCACAGCAGGGCTTCTGTGATAATGAAATAATAGAGCTAACACTGGGAAGACAGGGTTGTAAGTACTTTACATATATTGTACTCTTTTAATCTTCCCATCAACCTTATTAAGGCTGTATTTTCATTAGCTGCATTTTACAGGTGAGAAACTGAAGCACAGAAAACTTGAGGTTGTATAGCTGATGTGTGGCTCCAGAGTCGTGTTCTCAGCCGCTTCATTACGTGACTTTTTGGAGACGGCTTGTGTTAGTCCGAAAAGTAGCCACTGTTTAAATTCCTTAGGGGTTAAAAGAAAAAATGGAGCAAATCCTATACATTCATTTTTGAACTTTTCCCTTTTTGGGTATATGAAACCTCGACTCTTCACCTTTGAAGCCTGTATCATTTCATTATGCCCGTTAGGGACACTAAAAGATTTTCTTTCCTCCAGAAGCTATCACAGAGGGTACCTGGATGCTTTGTGCCAAAGGTATAGTTCATTTCTCCAAGAAATCCTTGTTGAAACAGATATTATGTCCAGTAGGGATAGCACACTAAGCTAGGCGTTAACTTGGAGATTTATCAATTTAGGACACTTCACCTTGAAATGGCAAAGGAAGGTGAGAAGGAGGAAATGAATTTTCTTTCCCTGTGAACTGAGAAGTCTCCCAAATCTGGAGGGCTTCCTGGGAGACACAATAAATCAGAAGGCCCTAGCCAGGTTTATATTTACAAGTACTTGCATCTATCTAATGAGGGTTTCTAAACTGTGTAGGCCTGTAGTAGTCTAGATCCCTGCAATAAGAGCCAGACTTGATTTATACAGGAATTCATACTTGATTACTCCATTAGCAGCTCCAGCTAGGTCAGCTGGCAAAGGAAGCCACAGATACCTAACTGAGATGAGGCTTGATAGCATAAGCTTAATATTCGAGGGACAAGACAGGAAAGGTCAGCTCAGGGAGAATATAGGAGCTTCTTTTAAGAGTCTTCTGTTTTAGACAAAGCAGCCAGGCTACTTAGAGCCCTTACCTTGGCATACACCCCAAAGAATATAGGTAAATGATTGCTCTGCCCTATCTAGGTTCATCTAGGTTCTTTATATATATATATATATATATATATATATATAATATATGATATGTAATATATAATATATGTATAAAAATATATATATGTTTTTATATATTTAGGCTGCTTCTCTGAGAGTAGACACACTGTCGCCTGTGCTGGTCAGTGTGCAGATGTGATTTGGGATGTCCTCTGTTTCAGAGACTGCTTGATGGTGAGGGGATAGCCAAGATGATTTCTTGAGGTCTCTGTAGCCTAGGGATTCAGTGTTTATGGACTCTGCATTGCTATTACATAATGTTATTTGATTAGTCCACGTATGGGCAGAAGAGAAGAGTCATAAATAGGCAAACAGATAAAACCTTGGATTTGTTTCTAGATTTTTAAAAAGTTTTATTGTGCAGTATTTTAAACATACATAAAGGTAAAGAGATGGTGTAGCAGTTCTCATGTCCCCACCACTGTCCAGCTATGATAGCTATCAACTCATCTATGCTTGTGTTATCTGTCCTCTCTTCTGATTGTTTTGAATTAAATCCAGGATATTATTTATTTATAATATATTTACTTATATTTCAGTATGTAGCTCTAAAAGATAAAACCTCCTTTTGAAAATATTGCCTTAATACCATCATCACACCTAAAAAATTAATATTGTCATCAGATATGCAATTAATCTCAAATTTTTCTGACTGTCTCACCATTTCTTTTAACAGTTGGCTTGTATGAAGCAGGATCTAAAAAAGGCCCACATGTGGCATTTGGTTTTTTTTATTTTTATTTTTTATTTTTGAGACAGAGTCTCGCCTCGCCCTGTTGCCTAGGCTGGAGTGCAGTGGCACAATCTCGGCTCTCTGCAACCTCTGCCTCCCGGGTTCAAGTGATTTTCCTGCCTCAGTCTCGCGAGCAGCTGGGACTATAGGTGCATGCCATCACACCCAACTAATTTTTGTATTTTCAGTAGAGGCGGGGTTTCAGCATATTGGCCAGGCTGGTCTCAAACTCCTGATCGTGTGATCCACCCTCCTTGGCCTTTCAAAGTGCTGGGATTACAGACATGAGCCACCGTGCCCAGCTGTTTTTGTTTGTTTGTTTGTTTGTTGTTGCTTTTTTTTTGAGACAGAATCTCTCTCTGTCACCCAGGTTGGAGTGCAGTGGCGCGATCTTGGCTCACTGCAACCTTCGACTCGCAGGTTCAAGCGATTCTCCTGCCTCAGCCTTTTGAATGGATGGGATTACAGGTGTGCATCACCATGCCTGGCTAATTTTTGTATTTTTAGTATAGATGAGGTTTCACCATGTTGGTCAGGCTGGTCTCAAACTCCTGACCTCGTGATCTGCCCATCTTGGCCTCCCAAAGTGCTGGGATTACAGGTGTAAGCCACCACGCCCGGCCCCAGTTTTTTTTTTAGTAAACATCTTTATTTAAATATAATATGTAGAGAGGAGTATATACATCCTTAATTGTACAACTCAGTTTTTTCTAGTGAACATACCTGTGAAACCATCACCCAGGTCATGAAATAGAACATTACCAGGACCCCAGTAGTATCTTATTGTTGTTTTAATTTGCATTTCTCTGATGACTAATGGTGTGTGTGTATTAATACAAAAGTGTATGTATAGACCTACGTATATGTGTGTGTGTATGTAAGTAGGTCTATATACATTTTTTGCTATTTAGATGTTTTCTTTTGTGAAATGCTTTTTCATATCTTTTGCTTGTTCCTCCTCTTTTAAGATTGTGTTGCCTTTTGGCCGGGCGTGGTGGCTCACACCTATAATCTCAGCACTTGGAGAGGCCAAGGTGGGTGGGTCACCTGAGGTCAGGAGTTCAAAATCAGCCTGGCCAACATGGTGAAGCCCTATCTCTACTAAAAATATGAAAATTAGCCGGGTGTGGTGGCGCATGCCTGTAATCCCAGCTACTTGGGAGTCTGAGGCAGGAGAGTCCCTTGAACCTGGGAGGCAGAGGTTGCAGTGAGCTGAGATCATGCCACTGCTTTCCAGCCTGGACGACAGAGTCTAGATGTTGTGAGTCCTTTGTTGGTTGTATGTACTGCAAATTTGTTTTCCCTCTGTGTGGTTTGCTTTTGCTCTTTTAATGTTGTCTTGATGAACAGTAGTTCTTAATGAAATCCAGTTCATCAGTTGTTCTCTTTATGGTTTGTGCTTTTTGTGTTTTACTTTAGAAGTCATTTCTTGTCTGCAAGGGCATAAAGATATTCTCCTGTGTTATATCCTCTGGAAGTTTCAATGTTTGCCTTTCATGTTTATGTCTACAAGCATTCTGGAATTTAGTTTTCTGACTGGTGTGAGGTAGGGACCACGGTTCATTGTTTTTCCATGTGAATGTCCAGTTGACCCACACCACAGGGTAAAGAAAATCCTTTCCCCTCTGTCTTGCAGTGGTGTTGTTATAAATTAGAGCACTGTATATGTGTGGGTGTGTTTCTAAACTCTGCTCGATTGCTCTATTCACATATCTTTATGTTTTAACTGGTAAAAGTTTGTGCTAATACCATACTGACTTACTTGCTGCTGTAATCTTATACTAAGTTTGCCATTTGGTAGTATAATTATTTCAACTTTTTTTTTTGTCAGTATCGTCTTGGCTATTCTTGGCCCTTTGCATTTCATGTAAAGTGTAGACTCATCAATTTCCACAAAAAATTTTGTGAAATTTTGATTGGAACTGCATTAAATCTTTGGGTCAATTTGGGGAGACTAGACATCTTTATAACATCGAATCTTTGTGTCTAGGAATATGGCATGTTTCTCTACTTATATAGTTCTTTATGTCTTTAATTTTTCTTAGTAATGTAATGTTTCATGGTTTTCTGTGTAGAAGTCTTGTACATCTTTTGTTAGATTTATTCCTAGGTATCGGATGTTTTTTGATGCTAACATAAATGGTATGTTTAAAATTTAATTTTTCCTCTTCCTGTCCTAATGTTAAGACTGTCAACAGGGACTCATCATCAAAGATGAATGCCCACATCAGTAGTATTCTTTAGTCTTGAGTTAAGGAGCTTCATTTAAGAGTCTACTGTTAAAAGACTCATATTAAGTCTAAATTCCACTTAGAAATAATTTAATGATACAGCTGGTGTTTCTTTTTTTTTTTTTTTTTTTTGAGACGGAGTCTCGCTCTGTCGCCCAGGCTGGAGTACAGTGGTGGGATCTCAGCTCACTGCAGGCTCCGCCTCCCGGGTTTACGCCATTCTCCTGCCTCAGCCTCCCGAGTAGCTGGGACTACAGGCGCCCGCCACCATGCCCGGCTAGTTTTTTGTATTTTTTTTTAGTAGAGACAGGGTTTCACTGTGTTAGCCAGGATGGTCTCGATCTCCTGACCTCGTGATCCGCCCGTCTCGGCCTCCCAAAGTGCTGGGATTACAGGCTTGAGCCACTGTGCCTGGCCGTGTTTCATTATTTTTAAAGGATCGGATTTAAATTCCCCCTTTGGAAGCACTGGGAAGAGGGGGACTCAAAGAAGTCTATCTAGGTGAGGAAGGAAAGAGTCTTCTGGGCAGAACTCATCCTAAGGGAGATGGAGCCAGACTGGACCCAGCTGAGCCCTGTAACAAAGCCCTGAGGGAGAGAGGATAGATGGTGTTGGTCACTCATTTGCCTTCTACCCTGGGTGCCCATGGACTCATAGCTCATCTCAGTCCTTTGCAAGTAAAAATGTAAAGAACTTTTAGGAACTGTGTTAGGTTCTCCCGAGAGACAGAACCAATAGGATAGATGTAGATCTATAGATATATGAGAGGGGGTTTATTAGGGAATTGGCTCACTGGATTCTGGAGGCTGAGAAGTCCTTCAATAGTGCGTCTGCAAGCGGGAGCCCCTGGGGTGCTGGTAGTGTGGCTCAGTCCAAGTCTAAAAGCCCTAGAACTAGGGAAGCTGATGGTGTACTTCTTATCTGAAGTCAAAGGCTCAAGAAGCTAGGGGGCTGCTGGTGTAAGTCCTGGAGTCCCAAGGCCAGAGATCCTGGAGTTCTGATGACTGAGGGCAGGAGGAGGAGAGTGTCCCAGCTCCAGGAGAGAGGAAATCCTTTTCTCTCCTTTTTTTGTTCTATCTGGGCCCCCAGCCAGTTGGATGGTGCCCGCCCACATTGAGGGTGGGTCTTCCCCACTCAGTCCACTGACTCACACACCAGTCTCCTGTGGAAACCCTGGCAGACATGCCCAGAAACAGTGCTTCACCAGTTCTCTTCCTTAATCCAGTCAAGTTGGCACCTAAAATTAACCATCACAGTGGTAATTTCAGAAAACACTGGACATAAGCTGTAGCTGCCTTTGATGTCATATTACAAAGAGGGCATTGTCCCTTACCTTATAATAACCCCCATTGCCTTGGCACCTTATGGCAGGACCACCAGAGGTATCCTCATGGCCAGTAGGAGTGATGGTAGTAGAAATAATAGCTGGCATTTATTCAGTGCCTGCTCTGCTTTAGGCACTACTATAAGTACTTTATAAATATTAACCCATTTAATTGTCACAAGCACCTCCACAAGGTAGGCTAGAGGTTAATGAAAATAATAATAATATATATATATTTTTTACCAGGGTGGGAAAAAAAGGCACAGAGTGGCTAAATAATTTGCCCAGGGTCACACAGCTCATCAAGGGCAAAGCCAGGATTCCAACCTAAGCTGGCAGTCACTAGAGCCCATGCTCTTAACATTATATAGTCTTTCAAGTGGCAGCAGCAGATGGGGGCACTGGAGGAGGAGAAAATGGATAAACTCCAGCCAGGCATGGTGGCGGATGCCTGTAGTCCCAGCTGCTTGGGAGGCTGAAGTGGGAGGACTGCTTGAGCCCAGGAGGTTGAGGCTGCAATGAGCTATGATCGTGCCACTGTACGACATGTATGATCGTGCCTGGATGACACAGCAAGATCCTGTCTCTCAAAAAACACAAAAAAACCATCAGAAATAAACTGGACATCCTCACAGAGTGTCTTGATAGATAGCCGACTGTACTTGCTTTTGAGCACCTGTGAGGTGTCCCTTGAGGACTGTCAGAATTATCTTGGAATGGAAGTGGGGCTACTTTAGAAGAGGCTGGGGTTAAATTAGCAATTAAAGTCAAGAAAAATGAAACAAAGGGGAGGTAATTATAATTTGATCTTTAGATCAGATTCAGACTTAAGAAATATTATACGTTCATTGATTTTTTTTTTCAAGTTTGTCACCTTAAAGTTTCCTTGGAGTAAGTGGGATCATGACTTCTGGTCTGTTCTTTCTCTGAGGTGACAGGCACATCTATATTTAGACCAATAGTCATGTGTTCATGGTGATGGATCAGTGTGTGCCTCCCAAAATGGCCGTGCAGTGCAATCCCACGTGTATTGTTATGAACAGATAAATCACCAGCACTGCAGATTTGATGTACACACACCAGAGGGACTTCTGTCTGCATTTACTTATTCAGCAGATAAACTCATATTTATGCTAGGACCATAGATAGCCACTTGGGCAAGTGTCCATGAGCTCACGCAAGCAAGCGGACTCAGATTCAGTCAGCTCACAGGCAGAGTGAATTTAGAGCTCCAGAGGCCTTGTGCCTGCCTGAGAGCTATTCATTTCCATGAAGAATGTCACAGTTTCTCCCACTGACACGAATCAGAAACTGGGATTCTCTTTTTTTTGTGTGAGATGGAGTTTCACTCTTTTTGCCCAGGCTGGAGTGCAATGGCATGATCTCAGCTCACTGCAACCTCCGCCTCTCGGGTTCAAGCGATTCTCCTGCCTCAGCCTCCCAAGTAGCTGGGATTACAGGTGCCTGCCACCACGCCCGGCTAATTTTTTGTATTTTTATTAGAGATGGGGTTTCACCGTGTTGACCAGGATGGTCTTGATCTCTTGACCTCATGAGCCACCTGCCTTGGCCTCCCAAAGTGCTGGGATTACAGGTGTGAGCCACCGTGCCCAGCCAGATTCTCTTTAACCCCTTTCATTCTTTCACCTCCCGCATCTCCTGTGTTACTAAGCTCTATTGATCCTACCCTTTGAATAGCTTTTAATCTGTCTCCTCTCATCTCCATTGCCACTCATAGTTTGGGTTTACATTTTTTTCTTCCACCTGGATTAGACTATAGCTTCCTGAATATTTTGTTCCTTTCTCTAATTTGTTGCTGTCACTGCTACCAAAATTATCTTTCTTTCTGTTTTTTTTTTTCCCCCAAGAGAGGGGGTCTTGCTGTGTCACCTAGGCTGGAGTGCAGTGGGGCGATCATAGCTCACTGCTGGCTTGAATTTCCAGGCTCAAGTGATTCTCCCACCTCAGCCTCCTGAGCTGGGACTATAGGCATGCACCACCACCCCCGGCTACAAAATTATCTTTATAAAGCATGGAACCATTATGTCACTTCCCTACTTAAAACTGTATAAAATGATTTCAGTGGCCCTCACCGCTTAGATGATAAAATCTAATGTGCAGGTACTGGTCTGCATGGCTCCTTAAGAACTGGCCCATGCCTCTCTTTGGAGGCCCAGTCTCCCTCAAGTCCCTCACCTGTGGCTCCAGTCACACCAGACCACTTGGGGCTCCCGGAACCTGTGGCTTGCTTTCAGACTCGGTGGCTTTGTTGCAGTGCTTCTCAGATGCCTTACCTGCTACCCCTCTTCTCATTCTTATCCTTTTGGCCAGCTCTTAACTTTCCTTAGAGATTACCCTCATACCCAAACCCAGATAGTATAAGGGTAATCTCTAGGGAAAGTTAAGAGCTTGAAATGCTTCTTCAAGCATTTCTTCTACCACATTGTATTCTGTAATGCCTGCTTCCCTGGTGGGGACCTAGTAGGGTCCTTGAAGGAAGATCTTACTCCTCATCATATTTCCAGTACACCACAGGCACTTTGTGGATATTTGCTGAATGGATTCTTCCATTCATCCAACCGTCCATTCATTCAGCACACACACACACACACACACACATACACACATACACACACACATATGTATATATTATTGAGAAGCCCCCTGAGCCAGAATATGTTCAGGGACTCCCTCAAAAAATATTTTTTGAGCACTTGCTATATGTAAGACCCTTCTAGGTGCTAGAAATATGCAGTGAACAAGACACAAAATCTTTATTTCCATGGAGCTTATATTCTTATAAGCTTACACAAACTTATATTCTAGTCTTATATTGTGTCTTCCAGGGAAGACCAGCAAAAAGAAAGAAAGAAACAGGAAATGTATCAGGTGGTGTGACGGTGTGAAGGTGTGATGCGCTAGGCAGAGAATTAAAGTAGGGTCACATGACACAGTGCTTGGGAAGACCCTGTCTACTGAATGGCCAGGGAGGGCCTCTCTCAGGGGTACCCTTGAGGCTGAGATCTGAATGAACTGCTCTTGTGAAGATCAGGGTAAAGAGCATTCCAGGCAGAGGGAACAGATAATACAAAGGACTTAGGGTAAGAATGAACTGACTTTTAGAATAAACACCCTGGTTAGCTAAAGCCAGGGCATTAAAAGGACACAATGAAGAAAACGCCTTTAGGGGGCGATAGAACTGAAGAGAGATCATAGCTGGTTCTGGAACCAAAGGTAAATTATTCTTTAAGACGTACTAGATACTTATTGGCAGCTGCTAATAGCAAAATTGAAAAGGTCCTGTTCACAACTGATGCACAAAAGTACTTAGGAATGTAGGGAGCAGACACCCTTTCCACGTTTCACTTGGAGCCATGCGATCTGTGTCACGATGGCCTGTGTGAAGAAGCCACCAGTTGTAGTTCATGTGGGTTTCCATTATTCTTTGGGCCTTCACTTTGCCAAAGGCACACAGTTAATATAACCACAAGAAGGTGAACACTTTTATTTGTTCTGAAATATGCTTTTAACCTTTACAGTGGGAAAGGCCCTTAATTTATCTATTCCTTATTATTTTCCAGCCTTATATTTTCTATTTCCTTTCTGTGCTCCCTGAAAAATGAGATGCCATGTCTAAAATCCTGTGTGCGTTTGTGCAGGGCAAAGCCATGTCCTCGTGCACAGTCATGGGGCATGGCCGAGGATTATGTAAGAAGAGCTGTTCCTAGTGCAGTTGGCGCCTGCAGGAGACCGTGATGTGGCATCTACAAAGCTCATCGCAGGTAGGCTGAGCATGAACTTGCTAAGCAAGAGCTGTGGCTCAGGGCAGCCTCTTGGTCAGCTTTGTTCTGACTCAGAATTATTCCCTTCAAACGCTGGGTTTGGGTTCAAAAGACCCAAGAGTTCTGTTTCATAGAGGGGTGCTCCTTCCGGAGTCATGATGTACTAGAGATCCACACTTTTTTTCTCTCCCCAGTGGGTGGGTAGATATTAGAAACTGGATCTGCTCTGATAAAAGTATTCCAATTCTTGTGGTTATATTAACCAAATAGCTTGGTCACACCAAGATCATGTCTAGACAATGTAATAGAGCCTGCTATGGCACAATGATCTAGTTTTGTTTTTCATTTAATTATGTTCCTTGTTATTCTTGTGAGTATTGACTATCTAGAAAACTTATTCATCCATATGCCATATTTTAGGATTGAAAGGAATTTTGGACCTCTAAACTTTTCAGACAATGCAACTGAGTCACAGAATGATTAGGTCTTTGGCCCAGGGGAAGAAACTAGGTTGGTGTCAGCTGGGTTTAACAGTCTTGGCTCCCTGACTTCCAGAATAATTCTATCCCCAGTCAGATTGTTTCTAGTTAGTAAAGGAGGGTAGCAAAGTGGTGACCTGATGACTTTTTCTTTTAAGATAATAGTCCATATTTAAAAATTAAGAGATTACACATAGGAATCTGGACTTCTGGTTTCTCAAATGAAGACTTGGATCGACACTTCTGAAAAACAGATGGTTGGCATTCACAGCGGCTTCTGCTTTTATACAGGTTATGCGCTTTTCAGATTACCAGAGTCGCCATGCTTCCCTGTTGCCTCCCAGATATTGAGGTTGACTGTCAGTTGCCACTTGTGGTACTGTTGTATTTATTTTTACTTTTGAAATTCATCCATGTTACACTATTATTTTTCTAATAGTAGAATTAAGACAAAAGTGAACTATTTCCTTTATCACTGTCTTTTCTTTTCTTTTTTTTTTTAAGATGGAGTCTCGCTCTGTTGCCCGGGCTGGAATGCAGTGGCGTGATCTCGGCTTACTGTAACCTCCACCTCCTCGGTTCAAACAATTCTCCTGCCTCAGACTCCCAAGTAGCTGGGATTACAGGCACGCACCACCGTGCCTGGCTAATTTTTGTATTTTTAGTAGGGACAGGGTTTCACCATGTTGGGCAGGCTGGTTTCAAACTCCTGACCTCAAGTGATCCACCCGTCTTGGCCTTCCAAAGTGCTGGGATTATAGGCCTGAGCCACTGCGCGCAGCAAAGTGGGCTGTATTTCAAGAAGAAATGGATATTTTAAAAAGTAAAGTGTTGGCCAGGCACGGTGGCTTATACCTGTAATCCCAGCACTCTGGGAGGCTGAGGCAGGCAGATCACGAGGTCAGGAGATCCAGACCATCCTGGCTAAACACTGTGAAACCCCATCTCTACTAAAAATACAAAAAAATTAGCCGGGTGTGGTGGCGGACACCTGTAGTCCTACCTACTCAGGAGGCTGAGGCAGGAGAATGGCGTGAACCCGGGAGGCAGAGCTTGCAGTGAGTGGAGATCGTGCCACTGCACTCCAGCCTGGGCGATGGAGCGAAACTCCGTCTCAAAAAAAAAAAAGTAAAGTATTTCAGGGCCAAAAGAATATAGTTTAAGATTATGGCTGGGTGCAATGGCTCACGCCTGTAATCCCAGCACTTTGGGAGGCTGAGGCGGGCAGATCATCTGAGGTCGGGAGTTCGAGACCAACCTGACCAATATGGAGAAACCCTGTCTATACTAAAAATACAAAATTAGCCAGTCGTGGTGGCACATGCCTGTAATCCCTACTACTTGGGAAGGCTGAGTCAGGAGAATCACTTGCACCCGGGAGGCGGAGGTTGCACTAAGCTGAGATTGCACTCCAGCCTGGGCAACAGAATGAGACTCCGTCTCAAAAAAAAAAAAAAAAAAGTATATGTATAATATACACATGTAATATGTATATATAATGTGTGTATATATGTTTTTATTTTAGAGAGACACAGTCTCTCTCTGTCATTCAGGCTGGAGTGCAGTGGTGTCATCATGGCTCACTGCAGCCTCGACTTCCTGGATTCAACCCATCTTCCAATCTTTCCACCTTAGCCCTCCTGAGTAGCTGGGTCCACAGACACGAGCCACCATGCCTTGCTTTTTGTTGTTGTTGTTGTTTTGTTGGAACAGTTTCTCACAATGTTGCCCAGGCTGGTCTTGAACTCCTAGGCTCACGCGATCCTCTTGCTTTGGCCTCCCAAAGTGTTGGGGTTACAGGCGTGAGCCACTCTACCTGGTCTCAAGATACTATGAAACAAAGGTATTTGGCACCTGTAGTCACTGGAGGTTGCAACTCTTATGCTTAGTTCTAACACCATAGTCAGAAGAACTTTGGATATTTCACTGTGAGGTTGTTGTATACCTTTAACAAGGTTTAAAAAATTTAAAAAAAAATTTTAGAGATAGGTTCTTGTTATGTTGCCCAGACTGGAGTGCAGAGTGCAGGCTATTCATAGGCATGATCAAAGTGTACTACAGCCTCAAAACTGTGGGCTCAACCATCCTTCTGCCTCAGCCTCCTTAGTGGCTGGGACTACAGGTGCACTGATACCTTTGACAAGTTTTGAAAGGTTTTCGTAGCATTGAGGGGAGAATAAAAGTGAAACAAAGAGAAGAAATGGGACCCTTCTTTATCCTCCCTCCCCTCAACAAAACTATTAAAACCCGAGATCAGTTTATTTAGACACTGAGTCATATTGTCCAAAAGATTGTGCATTAAGAATCTCTTTGTCTTAACCTTAGGCAGAATTATCTTGAACTGTTTGTTCTAGTATGATGGTAATCATGGCAGCACAGCTACTGGGGAAATTAGAACTGAGATTTCCTCTCTCCTGTTTGCTGAAATAACAGCAAAATTGCTTGAAGAAAATGCACTATATTATTCTAAGAAGTAAATTACAAATAAGCAACACCCAAAATGTCCCTCACTCATGGTTCCTTGAGTAAAAGGTGCTATGCTTTATCTACTCAATATTGTAAGTAGTATCGTTTATAGGCTCATTTCTACTAGTGAGTTTTTTTTTTTTTTTCTTCCAGATCTCTGCTTCTAGCTGTCCTTCCACTCTATCAACGAATATTTCTTTTACAAAGCTAGGAGGCTCAGTAAGGTTAAAAATAATTCAGCTATATTGTGTTGAACATAATTGAAATGTCATAAACCATCCAGAGAGCAGGAGAACCAGTTCTCTCTTGTTTCTATTGGAGTAGTCTGTTTACATTTCTGGTCCTGTCACTGAAGCTTGGACTGAGAGACCTGGTGAGGAATGTTTCCTCTGGAGTTTCGACAGGCACAACTATTTGTCACTGCCTCAGAAGCTGCGTGGCTGCAGGTGAGGAAGGCTGCCCTTATGGGAGGGATAATTATGGTCAGTGACCTGTCTGACTCTGCACCCAAGCTCGTGACTGGCTTAGAAAGTCTTCTGCTTCTGTGTTCACATCAGTGATTTCCTTCCTTGCTTTCTAGAAGAGAATTGGCGTCTGGTACTGGTGAAGAGACTGGAGATTTTCAGTCAGGCATTTTACCTGGCTGAGTGCAGGGCTTGGAGGTGGAGTCGCTTGTGGAAGGATTAACTAGAGGGAGGAGTCACTGTCATTAGGATACCATACACATGGCAAAACCAAATATAACCGCCCACCTCCTCTGACTCACCTACTTAAAGCATGAATAACCTGGAGGGGGTGGTGGCAAGCAGGTACAGAGATGCTCCTTGACTTTCAGTGGGGTTGTATCTCAATAAACCCCATTGTAAGTAGAAAATACTGTAAGTCAAAAATGCATCTAATCCACATACCCTACAGAACTTCATAGCTTAACCTGGCCTACCTTAAACACGCTCAGAACACTGCAGTAGCCTACAGTTGCGCAAAATAATCTAACACAAAGCCTACTATATAATAATGTTGAATATTATGTAATTTATTCAATAAATTAAATACTGTACAGAAAGTAAGAAACAGAATTGTTGTATGGGTACTAAAGGATGGTTTCTACTGAATGCGTATTGCTTTCACACTATCATAAAGTTGAAAAATTGTAAGCTGAACCATTGTAGGTCAGGGACCATCTGTATTTGAATGAGTGAGGTAGGGGCCTGAATCCACCCTCCTCCTCCCCTGACTACCCCATCCTCAAAATACACATTGACCAGTGAAGTCTGTCTTGGCCTTGTGAAACCCTTATCATCCGAACGGCCTAATGAAGTAGAACTTGTGACTGATAGGAAGACTTTGGAGAGATTTGGAATGTTCTTTGACTTACCAGGAATCTAGTAGATCCAGGATTATCCAAATGTCACCAAACAGTTCAGTGCCCAGAGAGGAGGCCCATTATTAAACCTTCCTTGAGGTAGACACACTCAGTGTAGATGAGGGTGATTCTGGATGGTCCCTGCCCATGGCTTAGTCTGACCCTACTCAGGAAGGGAGTATAATAGGAATAGCATTATGAGAGATTCTTTCTGTTCTGTACCCCTTATATGTTATAGGATAATGGAGAGAAATCTCAATTGCCATACGCCACATTAAAGCAACAGTTACTATATCAGTCATGGTAAATGAATGGAGGTCCAGATATAAACATTGTTTTACCCCTTTATGTTTTTATATGAAGCATTTGGCTTGAACCTTATGTTTGAAACATCAAACATAGTGTATTGTCATATGGAATATGAATACTACCAGTGTTTTAATAATAACTGACATTTTATTATATGTGTGGCACCACAGGTGTATCATTTTAAATTATATATGGCATTTAAAGCGTATAGTGACTAAAATAATTCCTGTTGTTTCATGTGGTCGATGTGGCATGTGCCAGTTTAGCAGATGTGGTTACTCAGCTCACATGAAAAGGTCACCTTAATCTGTCAGAAATCATGGAAGTCACATTTCAAGTAGGATTGAAACATGCATAACGTGGTCCATGAGGAAGGGAACTCTTTTCTTCCCCGCTCCCCTCTCCTCACACCATCTCCTGCTTCTTTTCACAAGCTCTGCATCGTTCTGCATAGCAATGTTCCATCCACAAAAAGCTCTAGTGTGTAGGGGGTCTGAAACCTGTCTGATCCCTTCCTTAGCCTCATAACTCAGAAATGAGATGTGGTCCAGGGAACAGCCTAGACAAGTGCCAGTGGGACATGTAAAGATTCCCCTTTTCTTTAAAGTGTTTTTGGAGACAGGGTCTCACTTTGTTGCCTGGGCTGGAGTGCAGTGGTATAGTCACGGCTCACAGTAGCCTGGACCTCCCGGGCTCAAGCCATCCTCCCACCTCAGCTTCCCAAGCAGTTGGGACTATAAGTGCGTGCCACCACGCCCAGCTAATTTTTGTATTTTTTGTAGAGATAGGTTTGCACCGTGTTGCTCAGGCTGGTCTCAAACCCCTGGCCTCATGAGATCCTCCCACCTCGGCCTCTGAAAAGTGCTGTGATTACAGGCATGAGCCACTGTGCCCAGCCAAGGATTCCCCTGTCTTTTTGACACTTTTCAGCTGTGCCCTCCCAGGGAAGACATTAGCTCACTCTGGAGCCACTTGTGCCATTCTCGTGCCCTCCTTGCACAAGGCCTTGTCCTAACTGCTTCACTCTCCTGTTCTGCCAGTGCGGATATCAGTGATCCAAGAAGATACAGGAAGAGGCTTGTGTGGGAGTCGCCTGGAGCCCTCCATGGTATGTTGGCTTTACAAGAGCTGGGCATGTGGTGCCAGGGAGTGGGAGCAGCAAGGCCACCCCGCTCAGGCCTCTGCCCTGGAGGAAGGGTGGCATAACCACCCCTGGACGACAGCCTGGATGTGGTGAGGGGAGACGGTCCACGCCCTGCTCTCAAGCATGGAGGTTGAGTGTTTTTAGGTCAGCAGCTCAGGACAGCAGGCAGGTCAGGCCTGGTAGAGGAAGTGCATGTGAGGAGTCAATGGCAAGTGAGTAAGAGATGGCGGTGGTAAACTAGGAGGTGCTCCTACAAACAGAATTGAATTTTCCCTTTTAAAACAAGGATGGCTGTAGCTGAGCCCTCCTCTCGTGTGTGTGTGTGTGTGTGTGTGTGTGTGTCCGTGTGTGTCCATGTCCTCTTCTGTTCTCCGCCCCTACTGAGGAAAGGAGATAGCTCTGGCTTCCAAAAGTAGCCTTGCAGCTGTAGGAGGACTGACTCTGCCTAGCCTTTACATTTCCCATGTAAAATTTAACAGTGCTTTCACAGAGCTTCTCTAAAGATCAAAGGGTACCCAATTGAATGGGAATCTGTGGTCTGAGGAATTTTTTTTTTTTGTCTGTAGCTTCCCTTCCTCCCTCCCTGCAACCCTAAGTAGACAAAATATTGGGCCAAAGGGCCAAGGAATCCTGTTAAGGGAGGAATCTCGTGGTCTCATTTCCAGCCAGGCACTTTTCTGTTCTTGTAACTTTCCAGTCATAATTTGGGGATTACTGTTGATAACTCTGACACCTGGTGGTCATTTCAAAAACTGCACTCTGAAAGAATTAAACGTTCACTTTTATCATTTTTAGTTGTTTATCCACCTCCAATTTCAGTGTCAATAATATGCATTTTATAAATTAGTGATTATTGTTAGTTGAATTATCTATAAGTAAAATTCTTACACATGCATTCAACAGAATACAGTAGGATAGAAAATTTCTGAAAGGTATACCAGAAGCTATACGTGGTGGTCCCTAGGGAGTGCAGCTAGGTGTAGGGAGGAAGAAGACTTATTTTACTTTATACCAGTTAGTGCCCTCTGAAGTGATCTTAAACAGAAATAATGTATAACTGTGATAATTATAGTGAAGTACTGCACTTGGGCAGGATATTCTCTTCCAGGGTTCCTACCCTCTCCTGGTTTTGCGTCCAGGGACCTCCTCTGTGCTTTTGAATGTATTAAGGAGTGACGTACGGCTGGATTCGCTCTGATCTCATTCACTGACAGTGGTGGGAGAGCCCAGCGCTGAGCAGAACCTGGTTCTGGGGGCATCGTGTGGCCAGGGCACCAAAGCCAAGAAAGGTCCTGTAGTCCCTGTGTGGTCAGCAGCGAAGGCAGCAGTGCTATGTCAGTATTGATTCTTCAGGGGCGGGCTGCCCACTTCCCGAAGTTATGCTTAGCAGAGGGGCTCTGGCTCACTCCCAGTCCCTCAGCCTACCAAGTGTGAGGCTGCCAGGAGCCGATCGCACAAGGCTTGGCAAGGCAGATGCTCCCCAGCTCCTGACATCAGAGAGAAGGGCTGGGATTGTGGCCTGTGGTTGGTGGGCAGGAGAGCCCGGTCTGATGATAGCAACTACCCTTTGACTACCTTGTCTGTGGCTCTTACTGTCTGATTCCAACCGTTCCTTCCACTGTTGAACAGACCTCCCACCACTTTCCTACTGCTCCCCAATGATAACATACTGTACTCACTTTTATGAATTTGTTGAGACCTTACCACTTTTCAAGTGTGTATTCAGGAACAGTGAACTTTCGTCTTGCTCGGATCCACCCATGCACCCAACCCACCATGGGTATCAGACGCACTGGGTAGCTGAGTGCTCAGAGGAAGATGCAAGGTATTCAGGGGAAGTGTCAATGGGGTCTCCCAGTGCCTGTTTGGTCCAGTCAGGAGAGACCCTGCTTGCACTTCTGATACAGTCCTGGAAAGATGGGGCCAGAACTTAGGAGGGGAGCTCTTTGCAGCAGTTTTTCAAGAAAAGGGGAAAATTTTAGCACCATACTGTTACGTGATCCTTGTACCCAGAGGCCCTGTTCAGCTCCAGTGATCATCTCTCTTAGGGCACACCCTCCAAGGTGCCTAAATGCTATTCCAGGATTGGTTCCAGTGTCTATTATCTCTTTGACTCCGAATGGCCAAACACCTGACTTCCTCTCTAGTAGCCTGGCTTTTATCTTCTAGGGCATCCAGGGCCCCTTTCTTTGCCTTTCCCTCTTCCTCCTACTGCTTAGATCAAGTCTTCAGCAGACATCATGTGACCTTGAGGATGGATGTCACATGCTGGAGGAAACAGAAGGCCGAAACCCTGATGACTTCACAGAGCTGCCAAAACAGTTCCTGACTGTTTACTCCGGGACTTTAACAAAGTGATGAAAATAAATCCTTACAGTATGAAAACAACTTTTCTATTCCATGGAGCCAAATCTCATTATAACAAATAACGTGACCCTCAGTGACATCCAAGTATTTTCCTGTTCTCATCTATACTATGGCAAAGGGGCAAATACCTCTCAGTAAAGAAAGAAATAACAACTTGTATCTTGGGCGAGGCATTTTTTCTGGTAGAACTCTGTACACAGAATAAAATAGATCTGTTTGTGCTTATCTTTCTCCTTAGAATTACTGAATTTGAAGTCTTTCCCAGGGTGGGGGTGGAGTGAAGCTGGGGTTTCATAAGCACATAGTAGTGTCTCTTAGCTTCCATTTAAATATGGGGGTAGAGATGTGGAGGGGCCAGAAGGATCAGAGAGGAGAGACAGGCTGGTCTGATTGCCTTTGTAAAATGCACATTTGAGCTTGTGCTGAGCTCAGAAAAAGCAAGGACAGGATTGAGGCTCTTGGTTCAGTTCCCCTGCACACCCTGGGTGGGGAGGGGATTGTTAGAGTCATGGAACCCCTATTTTTTTTTTTTTTTGACAGGGTCTCGCTTGGTTACCCAGGCCGGAATACAGAGGTACGAACACAGCTCACTGCAGCCTCAACTTCCTGGGCTCAAGTGATCTTCCTGCCTCAGTCCCCAGAGTAGCTGGAGCTGCAGCCCCATGCCACTACACCCGGCTAACTTTTGTACTTTTTGTAGAGACAGGGTTTTGTCATATTGCCCAGGCTGCTCTTAAACTCCTGAGCTTAAGACCAGGTTGCTCAAGTGATCCACCCACCTTGGCCTCCCAGGGTGCTAGGATTACAGGCATGATCCACCCCTCCTGGTTTATCTTTCTTAAGCTTGGAATCATCTTTTTAAAACAGCCACAATGAGGTATAATTGATATACAATACACTGCTTATATTTAAAGTGGGTAATTTGATAAGTTTTGCCATATGTTTACATCTGTGAAACTGTCACCACAATCAACAGGGGGATCATATCCATCACCCACAAAAGTTTTCTCGGCCTCTTCCCCCTGAGAAAACCCTCCCCCTGGCAGCCACTGAACTGCTTTCTGTCCCTGCAGATCCGTTTGCATTTTCTTAAGTTTTATGTAAACGGAATCGTAGAGTATGTGCTCTTCTGTCTGTCTTCTTTCACTCAGCATAATTATTTTTTAGATTCATCTGTCTTGTTGTGTTTGTCAATTCTTTTCCTTTTATTGATGAATAACATTCCATTGTATGGATATACCGTATCTGTATAGTTTGTTTAATCCATTCACCTGTTGATGGACGTTTGGATCACTTCCAATTTTTGGCTATTAAAATAAAGCTACTCTGAACATTTGTGTATGTGCCTTTGTGTTATTCTTGGGTATATATCCAGGAGTAGAATGTTGAATCATGTGGTAGGTTTTTTTTTTTTTTTTTTAAGGTATGTGGTCTCATTCCGTCGCCCAGGCTGGAGTGCAGTTGCGTGACTGTGGCTCACTATGGCCTTAAACTCCTGGGCACAAACAGTCCTCCCACTTCAGCCTCCTGAGTAGCTGGGATTACAGGCGAGAGCCACTGCATCCAGCCAGTTATTTTTATTATGACTTTATCCTTAATTCATTGTATATTTAATTTAATTTTTTTTTTTTTTTTTGAGATGGAGTCTCACTCTGTCACCCAGGATGGAGTGCAGTGGGACGATCTCAGCTCACTACAATCTCTGCCTCCTAGGTTCAAGCAATTCTTGTACCTTGGCCTCCCGAGTAGCTGTGACTACAGGCGCCCAGCACCACACCCAGCTAATTTTTGTATTTTTGGTAGAGATGGGGTTTTGCTATGTTGGCCAAGCTGGTCTTGAACACCTGACCTCAAGTGACCCACCCACTTTGGCCTCCCGAAGTGCTTGGATTACAGGCATGAACCACTGTGCCTGGCCTCCATTGTAAATTTTGAACAAAGGATGTTCAATACAGACTTATTTTTGATTCATTATACATTTTAAACAATATGAGTTTATAGCTAGTATGACTTTTACTCCCCTTTCTTTAAGGGGAGTTAATCACACCAGTATTCTATAGAATAGTATCAGCACACAAGGCACACTTACTTCCCTTGGCTTACCTCTGATTTAAGATAATAACTAAAAGGAATTTATTGAATCTATAGACATATGTATTTACTTCTGAATATATATCTCTTCCTCACATGCATATACCTTACATAAATCATTTCTTTTTTTCAGTTAACATAGTGATTTAAACAGTTTTAAAACATCTTTATTAAGATTTTAACATACTACCAAATTCAACCATTTAAAGTGTACACAATTCACTGGTTTTTAGTAGATTAACAAAGTTGTGCAACCAACACCACAATCTAAGTTTAGAGTATTTCACCCCAAAAGAAAATCCATATCAATTCGCAGTCATTTCCCATTCTCCACATGCCTCAGTTGTAGGCCACTAATCATATGCTTTCTTTTTCTATATATTTACTTATTCCGGACGTATATAAATGGAGTCCATACAGTATATATTTTTTTGTGACTGGCTTCTTTCACTTAGCACGGTGTTTTCAATGTTCATCCACATTGTAGCATTTATCAGTACTTGTTTCCTTTTTTAAAAAAATAGACTTGATTTTTTTAGAGCTGTTGTAGGTTCACAGCAAAATTGAGCTGAAAGTACAGGATGTTCTCATATACACCCTGCCCCGCTCCACGTAAACCCTCCCCCATTATCACCATCCGCGCTGTTGGTGCATTTGTTACTGTCAATGAACCTACATTGACATCATTATCACTCAGTCCATAGTTTTCAGTAAGGTTGATTCACTCTAATGTAACCCTAATGTAGGGTTCACATGGTGTTATACATTCTATGGGTTTGGACAAACCTTTAATGATGACATGTATCCACCATTGTAGTGTCATAGAGAGTAGTTTCGCTGCCCTAAAAATCCTCAGTGTTAGGTTTCAATTTTTTTTGTTTTTTGAGACAGAATCTCGCCCTGTCACATAGGTTGGAGTGCAGTGGCCCAATCTTGGGTCACCGCAACCGCTGCCTCCCATGTGCAAGCGACTCTCCTGTCTCAGCCTCCCAAGTAGGTGGGATTACAGGTGCCCACCACCACGCCTGGCTAATTTTTGTATTTTTAGTAGAGATGGGGTTTTGCCATGTTGGCCAGGCTGGTCTCGAAATCCTAGCCTCAAGCAATTCACCCACCTCGGCCTCCCAAAATGCTGGGATTACAGGTGTGAACCACTGGGCCTGGACCCAATTTTTTTTTGTTTTTTTGAGACAGGGTCTCATTCTATCACCTGGCTGAAGTGTGGTGGCATGATCACGGCTCAGTGGAGCCTCAACCTCCCAGGCTCAGGTGATCCTCCCACCTCAGCCTCCTGAGTAGCTAGGACTGCAGGCATGCACCACCACGCCTGGCTAATTTTTTGTATTTTTATTGTAGACATAGGGTTTTGCCATGTTGTCTAGGCTGGTCTCAAAACACCTGGGCTCAAGTGATATTCCTGCCTTGGTTTCCCAAAATATGTTTAATTTTTTTTTTTTTTGAGACAGAGTCTTGCTCTGTCACCAGGCTGGAGTGTAGTGATGCGATCTCAGCTCACTGAAACCTCCACCTCCTGGATTCAAGCAGTTCTTCTGCCTCAGGCTCCCGAGTAGCTGGGACTACAGGTGTGTGCCACCACACCCAGCTAATTTTTGTATTTTCAGTAGAGACGGGGTTTCACCATGTTGGCCAGGATGGTCTCGATCTCTTGACCTCGTGATCCACCTGCCTTGGCCTCCCAAAGTGTTGGGATTACAGACGTAAGGCACCTTGCCTGGCCTGTTTAACTTTTTAAAAAGCTACCAAAATGTTTTACAAAGTGCTTGTACTGTTTCCATTCCTGATGATGTGTGAGTGTCTGGTTTCTTCATATCTTTGCTGACTCTTGGGATGGTCAGTCTTTTGTTAAAATGTTTTGTTAAAAATCCTTTGGCCATTTAAAAAATTGTGTTGTTTTCTTGTTATTAATTTTTAGAGTTATTAGCATGAATACAAGTCTTTTTTTTTTTTTTGAGACGGTGTTTCACTCTTGTTGCCCAGGCTGGAGTGCAACGGCACAATCTCGGCTCATAGCAACCTCCACCTCCCAGGTTCAAGCGATTCTTTTGCCTCAGCCTCCTGAGTAGCTGGGGTTAGGCATACGCTACCACGCCCAGCTAATTTTGTATTTTTTAATAGAAACGGGATTTCTCCATTTTGGTTAGGCTGGTCTCGAACTCCCAACCTCAGGTGATCCGCCCGCCTCAGCCTCCCAAAGTGCTGGGATTACAGGCGTGAGCCACTGTGCCCGGCCTGAATACAAGTCTTTTATCAGATATGTGCTTCGTGAAGATTTTCTCCCAGCTTATTGATTGTGTTGTGTTCATTTTTTTTTTTTTTTTTTTAAGAGGTAGTCTTGCTCTTTTGCCCAGGCTGGAGTCCAGTGGTGTGATCTCAGCTCACTGCAACCTCTGCCTCCCGGGTTCAAGCGATTCTCCTGCCTCAGCCTCCCAAGTAGCTGGGACTACAGGCACATGCCACCATGCCTGGCTAATTTTTGTATTTTTAGTAGAGACAGGGTTTCACCATATTGGCCAGGCTAGTCTCGAACTCCTGATCTTGTGATACGCCTGCCTCACCCTCCCAAATTGCTGGGATTACAGGCATGAGCCACCGCGCCCGACCTGGATTGTCTTCATTCTTTTAGAAGTATCTTTTGAAGAGCTTAACCTTTAAATTTTGATGGAGTTCACTTTATATTTATTTTTTGTGGGTTATGCTCTTGGTGTCTTATCTAAGTAATCTTTGCCCCAAGGCCACAAAAGTTTTCTCCAGTGTTTTCTTTTAGAAGTTTTATAGTTTTAGGTTATTCATTTAGGTCAATGCTCTATTTTGAATTGATTTTTTTTTTTTTTTTAGATGGGGTCTCTCTATGTTGCCCAGGATGTTCTTAAACTCCTAGGCTCAAGGGATCCTTCTGCCTCAGCCTCCCAGGTAGCTGATACTACAGGCATGTGCCACTGCACGCAGCTAGTTAGTTTAATTTTTGAATAGGTAATACTTTCCCTTGCCTGACTTTAAGCTAATTTTTATGTATGGTGTGAGTTATGGATCAAAGTTCATTTCTTTCTTTTTTGCATGTGGGTATCTAATTGTTCCAGAACTATTTGTTGAAAAAACTATCCTTTCTCCACTAGATTGCCTTGGCACCTTTGTAAAAAATTAGTTCTCCATTTATGTATGGATCTATTTCTGATTTCCATATTCTGTTCCATTTATATATTTTCCTTATTTATACCAAACTACACAGTTTTGATTCCTGTAGCTTTTAAATAAATCTTGAAGTCAGGTAGCATAAGTCTTCCAGCTTTGCTCTTCTTTTTTTAAAAGATTTTATTTTATTTTATTTTATTTTAGAGACAGGGTCTTGTTCTATTGCCCAGGCTGAAATGCAGTGGTATGATTACAGCTCACTGCAGTCATTAATTCTTGGGCTCAAGCAATACTCCCACCTCAGCCTCCCATGTAGCTGGGCCCACAGGTGTGTACCACTAGGTCCAGTTAACTTTTTGATTTTTTGTAGAAACAGCCTCACCGTGTTGCTCAGGCTGGTCTGAAACTCCTGGACTCGAGCGACCCTCCCACTTTAGCCACCTAAAGTGCTGAGATTTAGAGGCGTAAGCCAAGGCACCCAGCCAAGATGGTTAGAATTATCTTTTTTTTTTTTTTGAGATGGAGTTTCGCTCTTGTTGCCCAGGCTGGAGTGCAATGGCACCATCTTGGCTCACTGCAACCTCCACCTCCCGGGATTTAGGCGATTCTCCTGCCTCGGCCTCCCAAGTAGCTGGGATTACAGGCATGTGCCACCACACCCGGCTGATTTTGTATTTTTAATAGAGACGGGGTTTCTCCATGTTGGTCAGGCTGGTCTCAAACTCCCTATCTCACGTCATCCGCCCGCCTCAGTCTCCCAAAGTGCTGGGATTACAGGTGTGAGCCACCATATCTGGCTGTTTAGAATTATCTTTAACTCATCACAGTCTACCTTCAAGTTGTACTGTATCACTTCACATGTAACAACTTTACAGGAGTGTACCTTTGTTTCCCTCCTCCTAGCTTTTATGCTGTTGTTGTCGTATGTTTTACTTACACATTTGTTATAAACCCCAGCCTATATTATTATTTTTGCTCAAACAGCCAGTTTTCTTTTTTAGATGTTTTATTTTGAAATAATTATAGATAAACAGGATGTTGCAAATAAATGTATAGAAAGGTCCTGTGCATCCTTCACCCCTCCCCCCTCAATGTTGACATTTAGCATAACTACATACCATATCAAAATGAGGAAATTGGGCGGGTGCGGTGGCTCACGCCTGTAACCACAGCACTTTGGGAGGCCGAGGCGGGTGGATCACCTGATGTCAGGAGTTTGAGACCAGTCTGGCCAACATGGTGAAACCCCATCTTCACTAAAGATACAAAAATTAGCCGGGCATGGTGGCAGGAGCCTGTAATCTCAGCTACTCAGGAGGCTGAGGCAGGAGAATCGCTTGAGCCTGGGAGGCAGAGGCTGCAGTGAGCCGAGATCTCGCCATTGCATTCCAGCCTGGGTGATGAGAACGAAACTCTGTCTCAAAAAAACACAGAAAACAAACAAAAACTCGGAAATTGGCATTGGTACAATCCACAGGGTTTAGTCAGATTTTACCAGTCACACATGCACTCACTTGTGTGTGTATGTAGTTCTATGCAGTTTTATCATATGTGTAGCTTTGTGTAATTGCTACCACAATCAAGATACAGACCCATTTCATCACCATAAGCCTCCCTGATGCCTTTATAGTCACATCTACCTTCTTTCTCCCCAGTCCATAACCCCAGCAGCCACTCATCTGTTCTCCATCTTTTAATATTGTTATTAGAATACATTACATAAATGGAATCACTTATGTAGTGTCATACAGTGTGTAGCTTTTTAAAAAAAATCAATCAGCATAATTCCCTTGAGAACCAGCCAAGGCCTAATTCTGTCAATAGTTTTTTCCTTTATGTTGCAGAGTAGTATCTGTGGTATGGATGTACTACAGTTTCTTCAACCATTTATACATTGAAGGACATTTGGGTGGTATCAAGTTCTTGGCTATTACAAATAGAGTTGTTATCAACATTCATGTATAGATTTCAGAGTGCATATAGGTTTTCATTTGCCTGGGATAAATGCCCAAGGGTGCAATTGCTGGGTTGTATGGTAAGTGCACTTTTAGTTTTAAAAGAAAATGCCAAAATATTTTCCAGAGTAGCTGTCCCATTCTACATTCCTGCCAGCCATGTAGGAGTGATCCAGTTTTTCCCACATCCTTGCCAGAATTTGGCATTTTTTATTTTATCAGTCTGATAGGCATGTAGTGATACTGTATTGTGGTTTTAATTTAGATTGCCCTAATCACCGAGGTTGAACATCTATTTATTAGCTTGTCACCTGTATCTACTCTTCAGTGAAATGTTTTTAATACACTTGCTAATTATATTGTTTGCTTTTCTACTGTTGAGTTTCGGAAATTCTTTATATTCTAGATACTAAATTCCTCGTTGGATATTTGGCTTGCAAATATTTTCTCCCAGTCTGTAATTTATCTTTTCATTCTCTTGAGACAGGGTCTCACTCTGTTACCCATGCTGGAGTGCACTGGTGTGATCATGGCTCATTGCAGCCTTGACCTCCTAGGCTCAAGTGATCCTCCCACCCCAGCCTCTCAGGTGGCTGGGACTACAGGTGTGTGCCACCATACCCCGCTAATTTTTTCTTTTTTTTTTTTTTGAGATGGAGTCTTACTCTGTCGCTCAGGCTGGAGTGCAGTGGCTGGATCTCAGCTCACTGCAAGCTCCGCCTCCCGGGTTCACGCCATTCTCCTGCCTCAGCCTCCCGAGTAGCTGGGACTACAGGCGCCCGCCACCTCGCCCGGCTAGTTTTTTTGTATTTTTTAGTAGAAACGGGGTTTCACTGTGTTAGCCAGGATGGTCTTGATCTCCTGACCTCGTGATCCGCCCGTCTCGGCCTCCCAAAGTGCTGGGATTACAGGCTTGAGCCACCGCGCCCGGCCTGCCCTGCTAATTTTTTCTATATTTTTGTAGAAATATGTGGACCAGGAGTTTAAGACCAGCCTGGGCAACATTTCTTGAACTGCTGGAAATGTTGCTGAGGCTAATGTTGAACTGCTGGAGTCAAGCCATCTGCCCACCTCTGCCTCCCAAAGTGCTGTGAATACAGCGTGAGCCACTATGCCTGGCCCTTTTCATTCTCTTAACAGAATCTTTCACAGAGCAAAATTTTCTAATTTTTAAGAGGTCCAATTCATCAAGTTTTTCTGGATCATAGGTTTTTTTGTTTGTTTGTTTGTTTTTGTTTTGTTTTGCTCTTGTTGCCCAGGCTGGAGTGCAATAGTGCGATCTCAGCTCACTGCAACCTCTGCCTCCTGGGTTCAAGCAATTCTCTTGCCTCAGCCTCCTGAACAGCTGGGATTACAGGCAGGCGCCACCACGCCCAGCTAATTTTTGTATTTTTAGTAGAAACATTGGCCAGGCTGGTCTCGAACTCCTGACCTCAGATGATCCACCCACCTCAGCCCCCCATATTGCTGGGATTACAGGTGTGAGCCACTGTGCCTGGCTGGGATCATAGTTTCGATATCAAGTTGAAGTACTTACTGTACTCTTCTCCCAGACATAGATTTTGAAGATTTCCTCCTGGTTTTTTTGTTTTTGTTTTTTCCCCAATAGTTTCATAGTTTTACATGGTATATTTAAATCAATGATTCATTTTAAGTTACTTTTTGTAAAAGGTATGAGGCTTAGGTTGAGGCTTTTCTGTTTTTTTCTTGGCCTACAGACATCCCCCCCGCCCTTTTTTTTTTTTTTACCACCAATTGTTGAAAAGGCTGTGCTTCCTCTATTAAATCATGTTTGTACCTTTTTTTCTTTAAAAGAATCAGTTGTACATTCTTTTGTGGTTCTATTCTGATTCCTCTTTTATATTTCATTGGTCTACATATTTATTCTTCCACCAGTACCCTACTGTCTTGATTACTGAAGTTATTTAGTAAGCCTTAGCATTGGGTAGAATGATTCTTATCATATTCTTCTTTTTCAAAATTGTCTGAACTCTTTTAGGTCCTTTACCTTTCCATATAAATTTTGGAATAAGTTATTTATATCTATAAAAAGCCTTGCTGGAATTTGGATAGGAATTATGTAAATCAATTTGGGAAGAATTGACATTTTTAGTGTTGAGTTTTCTAAGTCATAAACACAGTATTTCCATTTATTTAGGTCTTCTGTGATTTCTTTCATCAACATTTTGTAATTTTCAGCATACAGATCTTACACATGTTTTGTTAGATTTATACCTAAGTATTTCACTTGCTTTGTAGCAATTGTAAATGGTATTGTGTTTTCAGCTTTGGTTTACATGTTTGTTGATTTTTGTGTGTTGATTTTGTGTCCGGTGACCTTCCTTATTAATTTTTAAAATTGCAGTTAAAAGTAGATTTATTAGGATTTTCTGTGTAGATAATTGTCATCTGCAAATAGGGACAATTTTATTTCTTTCTTTCCAATCTGTCTGCATTTATTGCTTTTCTTGCTTTATTACATAGGCTAGAACTTTCAGTACTGTGTTGAATAAGAATAATGAGAGTACGTCTGTGGGAGAAGAAGGTGGGAGCATCGCTTGAGGCCAGGAGTTAGAGGCTGTAGTGAACTATGATCATGCCACTGTCACTGCACTCCAGCCTGGGTGACAGAATGAGACCCTGTCTCAAAAAAAAAAAAAAAAAAAGAATGATGATGCCATGTTCCTGATAATAGGAGGAAAGCATTCGGTCTTTTGGTCTTTCACCACTAATTATGCCATTACCTGTAGTTTTTTGGTAGATGCTCTCTATCAAGTTGAGTCATTTCCTCTCTAATCCTAGTTTGTGAAACTTTTTTGTATGTGCATGTGAATGGGGATTGGATTTTGTAAAATGCTTTTTCTATATCAATTAATATGACTATATGACTTTTCTTCTTTTTTATTTTATTTTTTAGACAGGGTCTTTCTCTGTCACCCAGGCTGGAGTTTAGTGGTACAGTCATGGCTCACTGCAGCCTTTACTTTTTGGGCTCAAGTGATCCTCCCACCTTAGCCTCTTGAGAAGTTGGAGCTTCAGGTGCATGGCACCATGCCCAGCTAATTTTTAAATTTTTTTGTAGAAACAGTTTTGCTGTATTGCTCAGGCTGGTCTTGAACTCCTGGACTCAAATGATCCTTCCACCTTGGCCTCCCAAACTGCTGGGATTACAGGTGTGAGCCACTCTGCCCAGCCTGATTTTTCTTCTTTAGCCTGTTGATATTATGGGTTATATTGATTGATTTTCAAATATTGAACTGGCCTTGCATACCTGTAGTAAGTCCAACTTGGTTATGATGTATAATTTTAAAGAATTTTTTATTATTTATTTATTTTATAGTGACAGAGTCTTGCTCTGTCACGCAGGCTGGAGTGCAGGGGTGCAAATCATAGCTAATTGTAATCTCAAACTTCAGGCTCAAGTGATCCCTCTGCCTCAGCCTCCCAAGTAGCTGGGACCACAGGCATGTACCATCGTGCCTGGCTAATTCTTTTTTGATATTGCTGAATTTAATTTATTAATATTTTGTTGAGGACTCAGTTATCTCTTAAAGAGACATAAATAATAGGTACAACATCTTCCATATTTTACCTGTGTGGTAACCATTTCTGACACTCTTCATTCCTTTGGTTATTAATTCATTCAGTTTATTTTCATTATTATTATTATATTCACAATTATTCTTCATTCAGTTTCTATGTGGTATCATTTTCCTTCTACTTTTAGGCCTTCCTTTAATATTTTTTAAAGTCTGGTAGTGATGAATTCTGCCAGATTTTTAAAAAATCTGAAAACATCTTTATTTTCATTTTTGAAATATGGTTTTTAAAAAACTGGGTGTATAATTTAAACTTGGCAGTTCTTTCTTTCAGTTCTTCTTCTTCTTCCTTTTTTTTTTTTTAAGAGGTAGTGTCTCACTCTGTCATCCAGGATGGAGTGCAGTGGCATGATCGTAGCTCACTGCAGCCTTCTTGGACTCAAGTGATTCTGCTGCCTAATCCTCTCAAGTACCTGGGGCTACAGGTGTGTGCCACCAGGCCCAGCTAATTTTGCAAAACTTTTTTTGTAGAGACAAGGGTCTCCTAGTCTGGCCCAGGCTGGTCTTCAGCTCCTGGCCTCAAGTGACCCTTCTGCCTTGGCCTCTCAAAGTGTTGGGATTACAGGTGTGAGCCACCGCACCCAGCCCTCTTTCAGTTGTTGTTGTTTTTTGTTTATGTGTACAAATGGGATCTGCCTATGTTTTGAATTCCTGGGCTCAAGCCATCCTCCCACTTCGGTCTCCCAAAGCGCTGGAATTACAGACACAAGCCACCACGCCTGGCCGTCTGTTTCAGTTCTTTAAAGATGTTGTTCCATTGTCTTCTTGTTTGCATTGTTTCTTTTTTGGGAGTACATAGTAGGCATGTATATTTATGGTGTACATGAGCTATTTTGTTACAGACATACAATATATAATAATCACATCAGGATAAATGAGATATCTATAACCTCAAGCATTTATCCTTTGTGTTACAAACAATCCAGTTTTACTCTTTTTTTTTTTTTTGAGACAGAGTCTTGCTCTGTGGCCCGGGCTGGAGTGCAGTGGCCGGATCTCAGCTCACTGCAAGCTCTGCCTCCCAGGTTTACGCCATTCTCCTGCCTCAGCCTCCCGTGTAGCTGGGACTACAGGCGCCCGCCACCTCGCCCAGCTAGTGTTTTGTATTTTTTAGTAGAGACGGGGTTTCACTGTGTTAGCCAGGATGGTCTCGATCTTCTGACCTTGTGATCCGCCCGTCTCGGCCTCCCAAAGTGCTGAGATTACAGGCTTGAGCCACCGCGCCCGGCCTACTCTTTTAATTATTTAAAAGTGTACAATTAAATTATTATTATTATTATTTTTTGTTGTTGTTGTTGAGATGGAGTCTCGCTCTGTCGCCCAGGCTGGAGTGCAGTGGCCGGATCTCAGCTCACTGCAAGCTCTGCCTCCCAGGTTTACGCCATTCTCCTGCCTCAGCCTCCCAAGTAGCTGGGACTACAGGTGCCCGCCACGTTGCCCGGCTAGTTTTTTTTTTTTGTATTTTTTTAGTAGAAACGGGGTTTCACTGTGTTAGCCAGGATGGTCTTGATCTCCTGACCTCGTGATCTGCCCGTCTCGGCCTCCCAAAGTGCTGGGATTACAGGCTTGAGCCACCGCGCCCAGCCTAAATTATTTTTTACTATAGTCACCCTGTTGTGCTAGCAAATTCTAGGTGTTTTTTTTTTTTTTTTTTTTTGAGATGGAGTCTCGTTCCGTTGTCCAGGCTGGAGTCTCGTTCTGTTGCCACCAGCTCACTGCATGCTGGGTGCTGGGTTCAAGTGATTCTCCTGCCTCAGCCTCCTGGGTAGCTGGGACTACAGGCACACGCCACCACGTCCAGCTCATTTTTTGTATTTTTGGTAGAGACAGGGTTTCACCACATTGGCCAGGCTGGTCTTGAACTCCTGACCTCAAGTGATCTGCCCGCCTTGGCTTCCCAAGGTGCTGGGATTCCAGGCGTGAACCACCATGCCTGGCAGAAATACTAGTTCTTACTCATTCATTCTATTTTGTTGTACCCATTAACCATCCCCTCTTCCTCCCCACTCCCCCACTACCCTTCCCAGCCTCTGGTAACCATCATTCTATGCTCTATCTCCATGAGTTCAGTTGTTTTAATTTTTAGCTCCTACAAATAATTAAGAATATGCAAAGTTTGTCTTTCAGTGCCTAGCTTATTTCCTTAACATAACTACTTCCAGTTCCATTCATGTTGTTGCAAATGACAGAATCTCATTCTCTTTTTTTTTTTTGAGATGGAGTCTTGCTCTGTTGCCCAGGCTGGAGTGCAGTGGCGTGATCTTGGCTCACTGCAACCTATGCCTCCTGGGTTCAAGCAGTTCTCTGCCTCAGCCTCCTGAGTGGCTGGGACTACAGGTGCCTGCCACCACGCCTGGCTAATTTTTTTTGTATTTTTAGTAGAGACAGGCTTTCACCATCTTGGCCATGCTGGTCTTGAACTCCTGACCTCGTGATCCATCCACCTCAGCCTCCCAAAGTGCTGGGATTACAGGTGTGAGTCACTGTGCCTGGCCTCTCATTCTTTTTTTTTGAGACGGAGTGTCGCTTTGTCGCCCAGGCTGGAGTGCAGTGGCGCGATCTCGGCTCACTGCAAGCTCTGCCTCCCAGGTTCACGCCATTCTCCTGCCTCAGCCTCCCGAGTAGCTGGGACTACAGGCACCTGCCACCATGCCCGGCTAAGTTTTTGTATTTTTAGTAGACATGGGGTTTCATTGTGTTAGCCAGGATGGTCTTGATCTCTTGACCTTGTGATTCACCCGCCTCGGCCTCCCAAAGTGCTGGGATCACAGGCCTGAGCCACCGCACCCAGCCCCCTCTCATTCTTGTTTATGGCTAAATAGTACTCCATTGTGTATATGTGCCACATTTTCTTTATCCATTCATTTGTTCATTTGACACTTAGGTTGCTTCCAAATCTTGGCTATTGTCAATAGTGCTGCAGTAAACATGGAAGTGCAGATATCTCTTTGATATACTGATTTCCTTTTTTGGGGGGGATGGGTATTTCCCTAGTAATGGGATGTCTGGATCATATGATAGCTCTATTTTTGTTTTTTTGAGGAACCTCCAAATTGTTCTTCATAGCAGTTGTACTAATTTACATTCCCACCAGCAGTGTATAAGGATTCCCTTTTTTCTACATCCTCACCAGCATTTGTTATTACCTGTCTTTTGCATAAAAACCATTTAAAATGAAGTGATATCACATTTTCTATATGATGATAGAAGTCATTATATGAAAGATACTTGTACATGCATGTTTACAGCAGCATAATTCACAATTGCAAAAATATGGAACCAGCCCAAATGTCCATCAATCAATGACTGGATAAAGAAAACATGGTATATATGTGTACACCATGAAATACTACTCAGCTATAAAAAGGAGCAAAATAATGGCATTCACAGCAACCTGGATGGAATTGGAGATTATTATTCTAAGTGAAGTAACTCAGGAATGGAAAACCAAACATTGTATGTTCTTACTAATATGTGAGAGCTAAGCTATCAGGATGCAAAGGCATAAGAATGATACATTGGACTTTGGAGACTTGGGGAAAAGGATTGAGGGAGGCGAGGGATAAAAGACTACACATTGGGCCCAGTGTACGCTGCTAGGGTGATGAATGCACCAAAATCTCAGAAATCACCACTAAAGAACTTATTCATGTAACCAGACACCACCTGTTCCCCAAAAAAACCTATTGAAATAAAAAAAATTAAAAATAAAACACCACAAAATGCAAAATTACAGGAGCTTTCCTCTCCCGCAACCACCTAAGATTCTGGACATCTGTATTTGTAATGGGTATCTCAGATGATTCTTGTGAATAAGTCATCCTGATAAATTTTAGGGTCAATTTTTCTTGAGAATTCAAGGAAACTGTCTTTGCTGGGCTATGTGAAATTACCCAGAGCTGCTTATCTCTCATTGGCAGGAGGGTTCGGCTTCAGTTGCAGGTGACTTACTTTCTTTTACCCTGGATGATAGAGATAATTGAAGAAAAAGCCTTAGTTTGTATTTTTCAAAAAATAAAATAATGGGTTTGCAAGATATTTGCAAGCCTTATGGTAATCTCAAATTTAAAAATGTACAATGGATACACAAAAAATGAAAAGCAAGAAATTAAAACATATCACAAGAAAATCATCACCTTCACTAAAAGGAAGACAAGAAGGAAGGAAATAAGAAGAGAAGACCACAAAACAACCAGGAAACAACAAAATGGCAGGAATAAGTCCTTACTTATCAATAATAACAAGCAATTGGTAATGGACTAAACTCAACAATCAAAAGGCATAGAGTGGCTGAATGGATTAAAAAACAAAACAAACAAACAAACAAGACCCAATGATCTGATGCCTAAAAGAAACATACTTCACCACTTCACCTGTAAAGACACACATAGACTGAAAACAAAGGGATGGGGAGAGGTATTCTATGCAAATGGAACCTAAAAAGAGCAAGAGTAGCTATACTTATATCACAAAAAAAGGTTTCAATACAAAAACTATAAAAAGCGACAAAGAAGGTCATTATATAATGATAAAGAGGTCAGTTCAGCAAGAGGATATAACAATTTTAAATACATATGCAGCCAACATGAGATCACACAGGTATATAAAGGAAATATTATTAGAGCTAAAGAGAGAGAGAGAGACAATAATAGCTGGAAACTTCAACACCCCACTTTCAGCATTGGGCACATCTCCTAGATAGAAAATCAACAAAGAAACATTGGATTTAATCTGCACAATAGACCAAATGGACCTAATGGATATTTACAGAACATTTCATGCAACAGCTGCAGGACACACATTCTTTTCCTTAGCACATGGATCATTCTCAAGGAAAGACCCTATGTTAGGGCACAAAACAAATCTTAAAACATTCAAAAAATGGAAATAATATCAAATATCTTCTCTGACCACAATAAAATAAAACTAAACACCAATAACAGGAGGAATTCTGGAAATTATACAAACAGGGAAATTACACAATATGCTCCTGAATGACCAGTGGGTCAATGAAGAGATAAAAAAATGAAAGTTTTGGCCGGGCGTGGTGGCTCACGCCTGTAATCCCAGCACTTTGGGAGGCCAAGGTGGGCAGATCATGAGGTTGGGAGATCAAGACTATCCTGGCTAACACTATGAAACCCCGTCTCTACTAAAAAATACAAAAAAGGAGCCAGGCATGGTGGTGGGCACCTGTAGTCCCAGCTACTCGGGAGGCTGACACAGGAGAATGGCGTGAACCTGGGAGGCAGAGCTTGCAGTGAACTGAGATCGTACCACTGCACTCCAGCCTGAGTGACAGAGCCAGACTCCATCTCAAAAAAAAAAAAAAAAAAAAGAAAATCAGAGATGGCAAGGGAGACATTACAACTGATACTGCCAAATTCAAAGGATGGTTAGCGGCTATGAGCAATTATATGCTAATAAATTGGAAAGTCTAGAAGAAACAGATAAATTCCTAGACACATACAACCTACCAAGACTGAACCATGAAGAAATCCAAAACTTGAACAGGCAAATAACAAGTGATGAGATTGAAGCCATAATAAAAATTTTGTCAGCAAAGAAAAGCCTGGAACCTGATGGCTTCAGTGCTGAATTTTACCAAATATTTAAAAACTGATAATACCAACCCTACACAAATGATTTCAAAAAATAGAGGAGGAGGGAATACTTGTAAACCTAATACTTGTAAACTGTGCACTATGAGGCCAGTTATTACCTGTAAACTAGACAAAGCCTCATAAACTAGACAAAGCCTCATCAATAAAAGAAAACTACAGACCAATATCCCTCGTGACCATTGATGCAAAAATCCTCAACAAAATAGTAGAAAACCAAGTTCAGCAATACATTAAAAAAAATCATTCATCATTACCAAGGAGGATTTATCCCAGGGATGCAAGGATGTTTCAACTTATGCAAATCAATCACTGTGATACATCATATCAACAGAATGAAGGACAAAACTATACGATCATTTAAGTTGATGCTGAAAAAGTATTTGAAAAAATTCAACACCCCTTCATGATAAAAATCCTCCAAAAAAGTGGGTATTAAAGGAACGTACCTCAACACAATAAAAGCCATATAGCACAGACCCACAGCTAATATCATACTGAATGGAGAAAACTGAAAGCATTTCCTCAAATATCTGGAACAAGACAAGGATGCCCACTTTCACCACTGTTATTCAAGTCCTAACTGGAGCAAATAGACAAGAGAAAGAAAGAAAGGACATCAGAATTGAAGGAGGAAGTCAAATTAGCCTTGTTTGCAGATAATATGATCTTATATTCAGAAAAACCTAAAGACTCCACTAAGAAAACTATCAGAACTGGTAAACAAATTTACTAACGTTTCAGGACATGAAATCATCATACAAAAATCAGTAGCATTTCTATATGCCAACAGTGAACAATCTGAAAAAGAAATCAAGAAAGTAATACCATTTACAATAGCTACAAATAGACTTAACCCATTATCCATTTGCCTTGAGAAATAAGCACTGACAGCGAGCTGCACTTTTTTTGTCTATATAGGAAATGGGTTAAATACTTAGGATTTAACCAAATAAGTGAAAGATTTCTACAATGAAAGCTATAAAACACTGATGCAAGAAACTGAAGAAGACACCAAAAACTGGTAAGACAGTCCATGATCATGGACTGGAAGAAACAATATTATTAAAATGTCCATACCACCCAAAGCAATCTACAGAATCAATGCAATCCCTGTCAAAATACAATGATATTCTTCACTGAAATAGAAAAAAAACCCCTAAAATTTATATGAAACCACAAAAGACCTGGAATAGCCAAAGCTATCCTAAGCAAAAAGAACATTCTGTGTCTTTTAAGTGGAGCATTTAGGACATTTACAGTCAATGTTAGTATTGAGACGTGAGGTACAGGTTGCCAGGGAACTGGGGGAAAGCCGGCAGTTACAGACCTCACCCTGCTCCGGAGCAGCCCACAGTCCTAAAGCTGATCTTACTCTCCCCATGCCCCTGCAACAGCACCAAGTTTCTTTCTAGGCAGCTGGTGACCAGGGCTGAGAACTTGCCCCATTGAGAAAGCAAGCAGACTCACAGTTTTTTGGCATCTCAGGGAGCCTGCAGGGGTGATGAAGTTCCTTCAAAGGGTCTGTGGATTCTTTTGGCTTTCTTGGTATGTTCCTATGGTAGTTCTTGGAGCAAAAGTTCACGATGTAAGTCTCCGCATGCTGTTCTGTCCATCTGAATGGGATGCTCAAACTAGTCTTGCCTCGTATCCACCATCTTAATCTCTTAAGTTGAATTCCGAATTTCAAACAAATTCTTTAGGAGATTCTTCTGCCTGCTTATATTTGAGAACCCCAAATCCAGTCCTATAGTTTAGATGGAATAACTGAAATGCCCACAAACCCATTATTTTAAACTGATGACAATGCTGCTTGTATAAACAAATAAATAAGCAAAAAACAAATGAACAAAGCCCCCCAAAATTAATACAAACTCTACACTTTAACTTTGTCTTCCTGCATTTTGACTTTTTGTTGTTTCTGTTTATATTGTATTATACCATCTATGTCATGAAAGTGGTTTTTGTTATTTTTGTTGATCATCTTTTCATCTTTCTACTTAAGATATGAGTAGTTTACACACTACAATTACAGTGTTATGACATTTTGTGTTTTTCTGTGTGCTTACTGTTACCCAGAAAGTTTTGTACCTTCAGATAATTTCTTATTGCTCATTAATGTCTTTTCCTTTCAGACTGCAGAACTCCCTTTAGCATTTCTCGCAGAAGGGTCTGGTATTGATGAAATCCCTTAGCTTTTGTTTGTCTGGGAAAGTCTTTATTTCTCCTTCATGTTTGAAGGGTATTTTTGTTCCAGATATACTATTTTAGAGTAAAAGGTTTTCCCTTTAGCACTTTAAATATGTCACACTGCTCTCTCCTGGCCTGTAAGGTTTCCACTGAAAAGTCTGCTGCCAGACACACTGCCACTGTATGTTATTTGTTTCTTGTCTCTGACTGCTTTTAGAATTCTTTCTTTTTGCTTGACCTTTGGGAGTTTGATATATTAAATATATTAAATACTTTGATGTAGTCTTCTTTGGGTTAAATATGCTTGGTTTTCGACAACCTTTTTGTACTTGAATATTGTTATCTTTTTCTAGGTTTTGGAAGTTCTCTGTTATTATCACCTTGAATAAACTTTCTACCCCCATCTCTTTTTCTACCTTCTCTTTAAGGCCAATAACTCTTAGATTTGCCCTTTTGAAGTTATTTTCTGGATCTTGTAGGCATGCTTCATTCTTTTTTACTTTGTCTCCTCTGTGTATTTTCAAATAGCTTCTTCTTAAGCTTACTGATTCTTTCTTCTGCTTGATCAGTTCTGCTCTTGATAGATTCTGATGTATTCTTCAGTAGATCATTGCATTTTTCAGCTCCGTAATTTCTGCTTGATTATTTTTAATTATTTCAATTTTTTGTTAAATTTATGTGATCGGATTCTGAATACATTCTCTGTATTATCTTGAATTTCTTTGACTTTTCTCTAAACAGACATTTTGAATTCTGTCTGAAAGGGCACATATCTCTGTCTCTCTGGGATTGGTCACTGGTGCCTTATTTAGTTTGTTTGCTAAGGTCCTGGATAGTCTTGATGTTTGTGGATATTCATCAGTGTATTAGTCTGTTTTCATGCTGCTGATAAAGACATACCTGAGACTGAGCAACTTATAAAAGAAAGAGGTTTATCGGACTTACAGTTCCACATGGCTGGGGAGGCTTCACAATCATGGCAGAAGGCAAGGAGCAGCAGCAAGTCATGTCTTATGTGGCTGGCAGCAGGCAAAAAAAGAGCTTGTGCAGAAAAACTCACCCTTATAATAACCATCAGATCTCGTGAGACTTACTATCACAAGAACGGAATGGGAAAGACCTGCCCCCATGATTCAGTTACCTCCCACTGGATCCCTCCTACAACATGTGGGAATTCAAGATGAGATTTTGGTGAGGACACAGCCAAACCATATCATTCCACCCCGGCCCCTCCCAAATTTCATGTTTTCACATTCCAAAACCAATCATTGCCTTCCCAGCAGTCCCCCAAAGTCTTTTTTCTTTTCTTCCTTGTTTTTTTTTTTGAGACGGAATTTCACTCTTGTTGCCCAGGCTGGAGTGCAATGGCACGATCTTGGCTCACTGCAACCTCTGCCTCCCAGGTTCAAGTGATTCTCCTGCCTCAGCCTCCCGAGTAGCTGGGATTAGAGGAATGCGCCACCATGCCCGGTTAATTTTATATTTTTTAGTAGAGACGGGGTTTCTCCATGTTGGACAGGCTGGTCTCGAATTCCCAACCTTAAGTGATCCGCCTGCCTCAGCCTCCCAAAGTGCTGGGATTACAGGTGTGAGCCACCGCGCCCGGCAGTCCCCCAAAGTCTTAACTCATTTCAGCATTAACTCAAAAGTCCACAGTCCAAAGTCTTATCTAAGACAAGGCAAGTCCCTTCCACCCATGAGCCTGTAAAATCAAAAGCAAGTTAGTTCCTAGATATAATGGGGGTACAGGCATTGGATAAATACAGCCATTCCAAATAGGAGACATTGGCCAAAACAAAGGGGCTACAGGCCCCTGCAAGTCTGAAATCCAGCAGGGCCGTCAAATCTTAAAGCTCCAAAATGATCTCCTTTAACTCCGTGTCTCACAGGCAGGTCACACTGATGCAAGAGGTGGGTTCTTATGGTCTTGGGCAGCTCCACCCCTGTGGCTTTGCAGGGTTCAGCCTCCCTCCTGGCTGCTTTCATGGGCTGGCATTAAGTGTCTGTGGCTTTTCCAGGCACATGGTGCGAGCTGTCAGTGGATCTACCATTTGGGGGTCCGGAGGACGGTGGCCGTCTTCTCACAACTTCACTAGGTGGTGCCCCAGCAGGGGCTCTGTGTGGGGACTTCAACCCCACATTTTCCTTCCGCACTGCCCTAACAGTGGTTCTGTATGAGGGCCCTGCCCGTGCTGCAAACTTCTGTCTGGGTATCCAGGTGTTTCCATACATCTTCTGAAATCTAGGTGGAGGTTCCCAAACCTCAGTTCTTGACTTCTGTGCACCCGTAGGCTCAACACCATGTGGAAGCTGCCAAGGCTTAGGGCTTCCACCCTCTGAAGCAACAGCCTGAGCTGTACCTTGGCCCCTTTTAGTCATGGCTGAAGTGGCTGGGACACGGGGCACCAAGTCCCTAGATGGCACACAGCACGGGACCCTGGACCTGGCCCCAGAAACCATTTTCTCCTAGGCCTCTGGGCCTGTGATGGGAGGGGCGGCTGTGAAGACCTCTAACATGCCCTGGAGGCATTTTCCCCGTTGTGTTGGGGATTAACATTAGGCTTCTCCTTACTTATGCAAATTTCTGCAGCCAGCTTCAATCTGTCCTCAGAAAATGGGTTTTTCTTTTCTATCACGTTGTCAGGCTTCAAATTTTCTGAACTTTTATGCTCTGCTTCCCATATAAAACTGAGTGCCTTTAACAGCACCTCTTGAATGCTTTGCTGCTTAGAAATTTCTTCTGCCAGATACCCTAAATCATCTCTCTCAAGTTCAAAGTTCCACAAATCTCTAGGGCAGGGGCGAAATGCTGCCGGTCTCTTTGCTAAAACATAACAAGAGTCATTTGTGCCCCAGCTCCCAACAAGTTCCTCATCTCCATCTGAGACCACCTCAGCCTGGACCTTATTGTCCATATCACTATTAGGCTTTTGGTCAAAGCCGTTCAACAAGTCTTGATGAAGTTCCAAACTTTCCCACATTTTCCTGTGTTCTGAGCCCTTCAAACTAACTGTTCCAACCTCTGCCTGTTAGTTCCAAAGTTGCTTCCACATTTTTTGGTATCTTTTCAGCAATGCCCCACTCTACTGGTACCAATTTACTCTGTTAGTCCATTTTCATGCTGCTGATAAAGACATACATGAGATTATTGGACTTACAGTTCCACGTGCCTGGGGAGAGCTCACAATCATCCCTGAAGGCAAGGAGCAGCAAGTCACATCTTACATGGATGACGGCAGGCAAAGAAAAGAGCTTGTGGGGGAAAACTCCTTATCATAACTATCAGATCTCATGAGACTTACTCACTACCATGAGAAAAGTATGGGTAAGACCTGACCCCATGATTCAGTTACCTTCCACCAGGTCCCTTCTACAACATGTGGGAATTCAAGATGAGATTTAGGTGGGAACACACCAAACCATATCAATCAGTGTCTGGGCATTGAAGAGTTAGATATTTATTGTAATCTTTGCAGTCTGGGCTTGTTTGTACCCATCCTTCTTGGAAAGGCTTTCCAGGTATTTGAAGGGACTTGAGTGTTGTGATCTAAGTTTTTGGTCAGTGCAGCCATAGCTGCATTAGAGGGTACCTCAAGCCCAGTAACACTGTGGCTCTTGCAGACTCATAGAGGTATCACCTTCATGGTCTTGGATAAAATCTAGAAGAATTCTCTAGATTACCAGGTAGAGACTCTTGTTCTCTTCCCTTAAATTCTCCCAGACAAAGAGAGTTTCTCTCTCTGTGCTGAGATACCTGGAGCTGGGGAAGGGGTGACACAAATACACCTGTGCCACCACCACTGGGATTGCACTGGGTTAAACTTAAAGCCAGCAGAGCACTGGGTCTTGCCCTAGGCCTGCTGTAACCACTACCTGGCTATTGCCTATGTTTGCCGAAGGCCCTAGGGCTCTACATTCAGCAGAGGGTGAAGCCAGTCAAACTTGTGTCCTTCCCTTAAGAGCGGTGAGTTCCCTTGGGCCTTGGATGGGTCCAAAGATGCTGTCCAGGGGTCAGGGCCTAGAGTCGGAAACCTTAGAAATCTACCTGGCGCTCTATTCTACTGTAGCTGAGCTGGCACCAAACTCACTGGAACGAGTCTTTTCCACTCTTCCTTCTCCTTTCCCCAGCAGGCAGAGGAGTCTCTCCTCATGCACCACTACAGGCCCATGGGGAGCAGTGCTAGGATACTGCTGATGTTCATTTAACGCCCAAGGCTGTTTAGTCAGATTGTGTTGAATGCTCTCAGGCCTGGGACTCACCCTTCAGGGCAGTGGGCTCCCCTCTGGCCCAGGATAGGTCTAGAGATGCCGTTCAAGAACTGAAGCTTGGAATCAGGGACCCCAAGAGCCTGCTTGGTGCTCTTCCCCACTGTAGCCAAGCTGGTACCTAAGCTCCAGACAAAGTCCTCTTTATTCTTTCCTCTGTTTTTCTCAAGCAGAAGGGTTCTCTCCTCGTAGCGACCACAGCTGTGAATGTGCGGGGTCACAACTGAAGCCAGCATGTCCGAGTCTAACCCAAGGCCCACAGTATGTACTACCTGATTACCACTACTGATTATTCAGGGCTCAAGGGCTCTTTAGCCAGCAGATGATGAATCCTATCAAGAACAGGTCCTTCCCTTCAAGGTAGCCGGTTCCCTTCTGGCCTGGGATGTGTCTAGAAATGTTGTTTAGGAACTAGGCCTTAGAATGGGGGCCTCATGACTCTGCCTGGTGCCCTATCTTTCTGTAACTGTGCTCATATCCAAGTTGCAAAACAAAGTCTTCTTTACTCTTTCCTCTCCTCTCCTCAAGCAGAAGGAAGGTCACTTTTGGAGCTGTGAGCTGTACTGCCTGGTGCTGGGGGAGAGGTGATGCAGGCACTCCCTTAGCCGCCTCAGCTGGTGTCTCATTAGGTCGTGTGCTCCTCAGGCCCATTGGCTCTGAGCCCAGCACAGCACTAGAACTCATCTAGGAGTTGCACTCTTTATGGCCTAGACAGTCTTTCAAGTTAATTTAGGGCTCAGAGCATGTTAGCCTGCGGTGGCGAGGCTTGCTGAAATTCAAGTTCTGACCAGTAGAGTGGGCGATTCCCTTCTGGCTAGGATTGAGCTAAATCATCCCTCCTTGGGCCCCGGCTGAGTTCTGCCCACTGTTGGCAGCACTGCATTCCAAGGCAAAATCTCACAATCAATGCACTCTCCCTTCCTTAAGCACACAGATTCTCTCTCTGTGGCACACAGCTAGCTGGCCACCGGCAGGGGAATGGGGAGGGGTGGTGTTGGCAATTCAAAACTGTCTTTCCTACCCTCTCCAGTGCCTCTTTGAGTGATATGAAGTTAACATCAGGTACTGTGAAATTAGTCAGGCGTAATGGTGCGTGCCTGTAATCCTAGCTACTCAGGAGGCTGAGGCATGAGAATTGCTTGAATTGGGGAGGTGAAGGTTGCAGTGAGCTGAGATTGCACCACTGCACTGCAGCCTGAGTGACAGAGTGAGTCTCTGTCTCAAAGCAAAAACAAAAACAAAAAGCAGTGTGATTTCTCCCCCTTTTTTTTTTTTTAGACAAAGTCTTGCTCTGTTGTCCACACTGGAATGCAGTGGCATAATCTTGGCTCACCATAGCCTCCACCTCTCTAGTTCAAGCAATTCTCATGCCTCAGCCTCCTGAGTAGCTGGGATTACAGGCATATGCCACCACACCTGGCTAATTTGTGTGTGTGTGTGTGTGTGTGTGTTTTTTTTTTTTTTAGTAGAGACAGAGTTTTGCTATGTTGGCCAGGCTGGTCTCAAACTCCTGAGTTCAAGTGATCCGCCCACCTCGGCCTCCCAAAGTTCTGGGATTACAGGTGTGAGCCACTGCACCTGGCCGATTTTTGGTTCTTATGAAGGTGCTTTTTTGTGTAAATAGTTGTTAAATTTAGTGTTCCTGTGGGGGACATCAATGAGTAAACACTTCTATTCTGCAACCTTGGTCTGCCTCCTCCCCTGCTCACATTGTTTCTGATGAGAAATTTACATGTATGTAGTTTTTTCTAACTACTTCTAAGATTTTTCCCTCAGCTGGGTGCGTTGGCTCATGCCTGTAATGCCCGCACTTTGGGAGGCCAAGATGGGTGGATCACCTGAGGTCAGGAGTTTGAGACCAGCCTGACCAACATGGTGAAACCCTGTCTCTACTAAAAATACAAAAATTGTCTGGGCATGGTGTCATGTGCCTGTAATCCCCAGAGGCTGAGGCAGGAGAATTGCTTGGACCCAGGAGGTTGAGGTTATAGTGAGCCGAGATCGCACCATTGCACTCTAGCCTGGGCAACAAGAGCAAAACTCCGTCTCAAAAAAAAAAAAAATTTTTTTCTCGTTATCACCAGTTTTGAGCACATTGACTATGATGTGTGTTGCTGTCATTTTCTTCATGTTGGGATTCATGAAGCTTCTTGTATCTGTGACCTTGTGGTTTTATCAAATTTATAAATTTTATAAAATTTACCCAGATTTTAGCCATTATTTCTTCAAATATTTTTATGTCCCCATCTCTCCTACCTTTTAGGAACTCCAGTTGCATGTATATTAGGCACTTACAACTCATGGATGCTCTTCTCTGTGTTTCATCTTGGATAGTTTCTATTGATATGTCTTCAAGTTCACTCATCTTTTCTTCTGTAGTATCTACTTTGCCATTAATCCCAGCAATGTATTTTTATATCAGGTTTTATAGTTTTAATCTCTAGAAGTTTGATAAGAGTCTTCAAAAAATATCTTTCATGCATTTACTTAACTTTTGAACATATATAATATAGTTGTAATGATTATTTTTTATGTCATTGACTGTGAATTCTAACAGATGGATCAGTTCTGGGTCAGTTTATCTTGACTGATCTTTCTCCTCACCAAGAGTCAGTTTTCCTGTTTCTTTGTACCTATCTTTGATTGTATGCCAGACATTGTCAGTTTCAGCGTGTTGAGTGCTGGATATTTTTATATTCCTACTAATATTTTTGAGCTTTGTTCTGGGTTGTAGTTGAGTTTATTGGAAACAGCCCTCTGTTACATACCTGCCCTTCGTTCATAAACTTATGTAGTCACTCTCTGCTTCTCCATGTTGGGCTACTGGGTGCATCTTCCAAGATGGTAGCTTTTCTTGGTTATTCAGAATCCCTTACAGGTAACAACTCAGGTTTTAACAGGAAGATCTTTCCTTTTCTTCACTGAGCTTTCTCCTCCTAAAACACTACAACTACTGACCAATAGGAGAAGAGAAGCTCCTTTGTAGGTCATTTATTTTTTCAGAATTCTCCTTTGTTTCTAGGCATCAGCCTTCTTCCGTCCCAGGTAGACTGCTATGTTTCTTTCTCTTTCTTTTCCCCCACCTTCTTTCCTTCCCCTCGGCCCCTGGCTTTTTTTTTTTTTTAGAGACAGGGTCTCATTCTGTCACCCAGGCTGGAGTGCAGTGGCGTTGTCATTGTTCACTGCAGCCTTGAACTCCTGGGCTCAAGCAATCCTGTTGCCTCAGCCTCCCAAATAGCTGGGACCACAGATGGTGCCATAATGCCCGGCTAATTTAAAACAAATTTTGTAGAGATAGGATCTCACTATGATGTGCGGGCTTGTTGTGTCTCCAGCTCCCAAAGTGCTAGGATTACAGGCATGAGCCACAATGCCCAGCCCTCTTCTTTCTTTTAAAACTTTAATTATGGAAATTTTTTTTTTTTTTTTTTTTTTTTTTTTTTTTTTTTTTGAGGCGGAGTCTCGCTCTGTCGCCAGGACTGGAGTGCAGTGGCCGGATCTCAGCTCACTGCAAGCTCCGCCTCCCGGGTTTACACCATTCTCCTGCCTCAGCCTCCCGAGTAGCTGGGACTACAGGCGCCCGCCACTTCGCCCGGCTAGTTTTTTTGTATTTTTAGTAGAGATGGGGTTTCACCGTGTTAGCCAAGATGGTCTCGATCTCCTGACCTCGTGATCCGCCCGTCTCGGCCTCCCAAAGTGCTGGGATTACAGGCTTGAGCCACCGGGCCCGGCCTAATTATGGAAATTTTTAAGCATGCAAAGAAAGATAGACTGGTACAATGAATTCCCATGTATCCGTCCACAATCATCAAGTTGTAAAACTTCAGTTTTCTAATGCTTCTGATTTGGGAACACTGAGCACTTGTTTTCAAGTTACATTAGAAATCATGCAGTAGGGAATGTACAACTCTTTTCATCTTGTCAGGCGTGTGGAAGGGACGCTTTCTCTTTGAGGTGATTTATTATCTAGGTGAGGATGCATACAATATGAAAACTATCAGTCTCTAATGATTTCCAGGGGTTACCACAGGCATCTCAAATATTGTTTTACTTTGTATTTTTTGTTTGTTGTTTGTTTTGAGACAAGGTCTGGCTCTATTGCCCAGGCTGGAATGCAGTGGTGTGATCACGGCTCACTGCAGCCTCCAACTCCTCTGCTCAAATGATCCTCCCACCTCAGCCTCCCATGCCCAGCTAATTTTTATGTTTTTTGTGGAGATAGAGCCTTGCCATGTTGCCCAGGCTGTTCTCAAACTCCTGGGCTCAAGCAGTCCTCCTGCCTCCACCTCCCAAAGTGCTGGGATTACAGGCATGAGCCACTTTGTGTTTTATGCGTAGTCCTTAAGTGCAGCCTGTAGCTTTCACTGTGTTTTGTTTATACTCTCTAGATGATTTGGGCCATATTTCATCTTTCATCTAGGTTTATATTCCTTGAATGTAATCACTAAGTTTTTTGTTCTGTATACACACATACAGTTATATGCATATATATATATAAATATATACATATACATAGCTAGAATGCTCTTTCTATATCACCTATGCCGAGTGAATAAAAGCAACTTAGCATCATGTAGTAAGAAGCACCTGATAGTATCCTGGCATCACACCTCACTAGTCGGTGCAGCTTTTTAAAGATTGCTAAAACTCTGAGATTCAGTATTGTCATCTGCAAATTGAATAACACCTACCTTCAAGATGATTGTTAGGATTAGAAATAATGCAAGTAGAGTGCTTATCACGGTGCCTGATGCACAGGACTAATGCAATAAGTGATAGCTATTATGATTAGGACAGAGGCAGCACTGCTGTGAGAAGGATAGCAAAGAGTATTATCCCCAGGTTGGCTGACTAAATAGGCTCCGGAGATACTAAAACACTGACGAAAGTCACATAAAAAGCCAGTGACAGATCTATAACCAAACTCATAAATGCCACTTCCTAGACTAATTTCTGCTTATATCTTTATGAGTGAATTCTATTTTCTAACAGAAATAAGACATTCTCAGCAGCTCATTTCGAGGGGATTTACTAAATTTATGATTCCAGGCATATAGTTTCAGGCTTTGTGCCTGAAACCATGTCCTTACATTTACAATCATACTTGAGGTGAGCCTATCAGACCAGTACAACCAAAGCACCAAATGTGATATTTTTACTGAATTTATTTGTGGACAGGTTGGTTCTCAGAATCATAGACTATTAGCGGACAATGTGTAAACAGATGGAGGGAAGTGCTTCAAGAATTCACACAGAGAAAGGAATCTTAGGAGCCCTTCCTCCTTCTGTCTTTCTGTCCCTCTCTCTCTCACACACAAATATTCCTTTTGATCTTTTACCCTCTAGGTTCTGGAGAAGTATACACACCTCTGTATTTTCTCCCCAAAGTGGAGAAATGGTCTTTCTTAGCTGGTTCCCCCTATATTTTACTGACTGATAAAAATATGTCATAGTTACAGCTATCATCTGCAGCTGTTTAAAGGATGTAAGTTCTGCCTAAAAGGTAAAGGTAACTTCAAGCAAACACAGTGAAAATTGTATAGAAGAAGCTTCCCTTTCTGTTCTAAACAGTTAATTGAGAAAAGCACCATTTGAAGCCGTTCTGGAAGGATGTACCTGTAACCATGGCCTGCCGATGTGACATCCCTTCTCACTCTGGATCACAATGTTACATTCTTTTAGCAGGGATCGCTATGAGCAAGTTAGATCAAATCATGATGAATTACCTAGGAAAGATTGAAAAACAGAGGCCATTGGAAACCCTTCCCTTTTTTTAAAAAGAAACAATAAAGCTTCTTTCTCTTATACTTTTTCAAAACCTTCTTCTTCCGTTAAGCACAGGGCATGTTTGTGTCTCTACACCATTCCTGGTGCTTTACACACAGCAGGCACTCAATAAATAATTATTTTTGATGCTGAATATATAAGTTGATACTAGTTGAGAATCTAGTATGTGGCCTAACCTTGTTAGGTATGACATGGGCTACTAAAGAGGTATAAGTAAAAAATCCTGGCTTTTATTAAGCTTGCACTCTAAATAGGGTCATAGCAATTTTGAAAAGATTTTGGCTATTATTTCCTTGAGTGTTTTGGCTACCCCATTCTATTTCACTCCTTTTGGTACTCTGATTGTACTTATGCTAAATCTTTTGATAAGGGCCCACAGATTCCTGAAGCTCTGTCAATTTTTTTTCCCATCTTTTTTCACTCTGATCTTCAAATTAGATAATTTATCTGTTAATCAGTCTTCAAGTTCACTGACAGTTTCTTCTGTATCTTTATTCTGCTGTTAAGCCCATTCAGTGATTTTTTTTTTTTTTTTCGGTTGGGGGGACAGAGTCTTGCTTTGTCATGCATACTGGAGTGCAGTGGCACAATCATAGCTCATTATAGCCTCGAGCTCCTGGGATCAAGCAATCCTACTGCCTCAGCCTCCTGAGTAGGACTGCAAGAACTACAGACATGTGCCACCATGCCTGGCTAATTTTTCAAAATTTGTTGTAGAGACTAGGTCTCTGTATGTCACCCAGACTGGTCTCAAACTCCTGGCCTCAAGCGATCCTCCTGCCCCGTCCTTCCAAAATGCTGGGATTATAACCATGAGCCATCACGCCTGGCCCCTATCTGGTAATTTTTAAATTTTAGATGTGTGTTTTTCAGTTCTATAATTTCTATTTAGTTCTTTTTTATAGTTTGTATTTACCTGCTGACAATTCCTATTTTTTCATTTATTAACAAGCATATTTTCCAAGTATATTTTCCTTTATGTCCTTGAGTTTAGTTGTAATAATTGTTTTATATAACCCTGTCTACTAATTCCAATGTATGAATCATTTCAGGGTTGATATTCATTGATTTTATTATTTTTCTTGATATGAGTAGTGTTTTCCTGTTTCTTTGAATATTGAATAATTTTGAACTGTATCCTGAACACTGTGAATATGTTGTAGAGATTCTGAGTTCTGCTATGTTTCTCTGAAGAGTATTTTTCTTTTTTTTTTAATGCTAGGCAGTTAACTTGGCTGAATTCAAATGCTAAACTTTGTCTTCCTTGCTATGAGTGGTAGCTCACATTTCTGCTCAGTTCTTTTATTCTTGGCTGGGCTGCTTCAAGTCTGACTCACACACATGTGGTTCCAGCATCAGCTGGACAGTTGGTCAGAATTTATACCCACAGTTTGGGGCTCCTCCTTTCTGTCCCTCTCCCTTTCAGGATTTCCCCTGCTTTGCTTTCCAGCATCTGTATTTCCCTCAAATCCCATCCTTTGGTTCATGCCAGTAAGACTTTGGTTTTTTTTCTACTTTTAGCTGCCCTGCATAGTGCCATTTGAGGGCTTTCCCTCAGGATAAAAGCCATACAAAATGGGATGCTCCCTTAGTTCCTTTCCCCTCTTTCAAATGTTTTTTCCCCTCCAGCGTCTACCTACTTTTGGTTGCTCTTTTGTGACTTTAGAAAGATGTTTTTATTTTCTGTCCAGAGCTCACTGTTATCTGTGAGAAGATTGGTCTGATAGGAGCTATTAATACATGGCCATGACTGGGAGCAGGTGTCTTAGTCCATTTGGGCTGCTATAACAAAACACCATAGACTGGGTGGCTTGTAAACAACAAACATTGAGGTTTCAGTTCTGGAGGCTGGGAAGTCCAAAGTCAAGATGCCAGCAGCTTTGGTGTCTGGTGAGGGCCTGATTTCTTATAGATGGTGTCTTCTTGCTGGGTCCTCACATGTTGAAAGGTGGCAAGGCAGTTCTTGGCACTAATCCCATTGGTGAGGACCCCACCCTCATGATCTAATCGCCTAATCATCACACTAGGGATTAAATTTTCAACATACATATTTCAGTGGGACACAAACATTCAGATCATAGCAATAGGTGTGTAGGACCAAAAAAAATAGGGACAAGTAAGCAAGTTACTATCAAAGACTCAGACAAAAGCATTTAGAAGAGAAAGCAACTTTATTTCTAGCGAGTGTTGCAAGGGAATCCAGGCTTTAGAAAGACAGGCTCATCCAATAAAAAATGCAACAAGTATTTAAAGGAAAAAATGACCAGGCCGGGCGCGGTGGCTCAAGCCTGTAATCCCAGCACTTTGGAGGCCGAGACGGGCGGATCACGAGGTCAGGAGATCGAGACCATCCTGGCTAATACGGTGAAACCCTGTCTCTACTTAAAAATACAAAAAACTAGCCGGGCGACGAGGCGGGCGCCTGTAGTCCCAGCTACTCGGGAGGCTGAGGCAGGAGAATGGCGTAAACCCGGGAGGCGGAGCTTGCAGTGAGCTGAGATCCGGCCACTGTACTCCAGCCTGGGTGGCAGAGCAAGACTCCGTCTCAAAAAAAAAAAAAAAAAAAAGAAAAAATGACCAAATCACTGCGTTTACTGTTTATGGTGGAAAAACAGTGTTTTTCTTGTGTGATATTAATATTTACAAAGGTTGAGACATATATTCAGGCATTAGCATTGCAAAAGTTAGGAATAGAGATTTTTTTTTGTTGGGGAGTCACTATAGGAATGGTTCAGAGTTTCATATTTTGGAAACTAGAATTATGCAGAGTAATCCTGGTTTTTGTGTTTTGTTTTGTCTCTGGGTGCAAAATGGTTTTCTCCCTCTACTCCCCCATGGGATGCAGCCCAGCAGGGTATTTGTGTTTTCACAGTTTTTCTTTATGGTCAACTTCTTTTCTAGCATGCAGATTTGACCTCCTAAATTGTTTTGGGATTTTTCTGATTCCATATAACTCTTTTGAAATTTTGTTTTAATTACATCATGTATAAGAGATGTTAATACACCAATACATCCTTGTTACAGACTTCAAAAACCAGAGCCTTGTGGTTTGAGACTTAACTTGTAAATCCTCCATATCTGTAATGTACTTTTATGTGTCAGATTATTTTATGGCCTGTTAAAAGAGAAACTTCAGCCAAATTAAATTTAAAGGAGTTTAATTGAGCAATGAATGATTTGCAAATCGGGCAACTCCCAGAATCACAGCAGATTCAGAGAGACTCCAGAGATGCCTCATGGTTAGAACAATTTAAGACAAAAAAAGGGAAATGACATACAGAAATTGGCAATGAGGTACAGAAACAGCTGGACTGGCTATGAGTTGGCGTTTGCCTTATTTGAACACTTAGCAGTCTATGAGTGGTTGAAGTATGGCCACTGGGATTGGCCAAGATTCAGCTATTGTTACAGGTGCATACTCCTAAGTTAGGTTCTCAATCTTGTCTACCTATTACAAGGTTACAGTGCGTCCACAAGGACTCAAATACAGAAATATGGAGTCCTTCTCAGGCCATATTTAGTTTGCTTTAGCAGGCCCTTATTAGTGTATTTACTGAGCTGAGGAACAAAAAACATCCAATTTGCTTCTGTGAGGTTTTGTTTGTGTGAGACTCCTCCAAATTAGTCATTTTCCTAACTTGCTAGGCAATTCTTTACTATCTGTAAAGCTGATATTCCATAAACCATAGAATAGGTTCCAGGACAGTTTTCTGGGAATGGTGTTCTGGAACTGGCTCATACTGGCTTGCAAGAACTGATTGTTAAATTTATAGGAATTTTGTAAGCTGCTTGTTAAACATGGCTGTTATTAGAAACTAAACTTTATGATTTATAATTAAATAAATTATGTTTAAAACAATGGCAATAAATACTGAAAACCTATCTCTTACTAATTATTGTGTGGCAGTTTATTTTTATCTATGCTCTTAAGCTTATCTGCATCTATTAAATAAGTTCATTTATTTACTTTATTTTTTATTTATTTATTTATTTTTGAGACTGATTCTCATTCTGTCACCCAGGCTGGAGTGCAGTGGCATAATCTCAGCTCACTGCAACCTCTGCCTCCCAGATTCAAGCAATTTTCCTGCCTCAGGCTCCTAAGTAGTGGGGGACTACAGGTACCCACCATGATGCCTGGCTAATTTTTGTATTTTTTAGTAGATACAGGGTTTCACCATGTTGCCCAGGCTGGTCTCGAACTCCTGACCTCAAGTGATCCTCCCACCTCGGCCTCCCAGAATGCTGGGATTACAGGCGTGAGCCACTGCACCTGGCCCATTTATTTACTTTATTTTTATTTTTGTAGAGACAAGGTCTTACTATATTGCTCAGAGACTGGTCTTGAACTCCTGGCCTCAAATGATCCTCTTATCTTGGCCTCTCAAAGTACTGGGACTGTGGGCATGAGCTGCTGCTGTGCCTGGCCTCTCTGCATCTATTGTATTTATTTATTTAATGATTCTTTATCATTCAACTTGAATATTGCATCTTTATGGTGGAAATACTTTACAATGGTGTGCTATTTCATGTCTTCTCAACTACACATTCAGTGATGTCATGTTAAAATTGGCCGTGACAGGAATATTTATACCACAGAAATTGGCAAATGAGACAATGCAGTGCATTTTTTTCTTTTGCAGAGCTGGTTGTTAAACACTTACCAACACATTACTGCGTGTAGGCATTCCTCCCCAACCTGTAAAGCATAGTCCTTGTTCCTTAAAAGTGGCTTGTCATACCTAATTAAATGAGATTTGGGTCTTGGTTATTGTTGCAAATTTGATTTATTCAGTTTAATCTTACGGGAAAGAGGATGGATTTTTATTGAGCCTAAGTAAATAACTACATGATCATAAAGGTAAAGGAACTGAATAAAAGCACTTTGAATAATATTTAACCATTGTTGCCATGGTTTTGGGTAGTTTATAGATAAAATCTATTAATACATCCTACAGAATCATTATTTTTTGAAGTTTTTCCTTTCAATCTTCTAGTTTAACATATATACAAAGACTTTTCATAAGAAGGTTTTATTTTGCTGATCTTGGGGTCAGCAGTCTGCTTTCTTGAAGTCATCTCTTTCTGTGCTAGACATCCTGAAAGTCCTGAGCCCCCAGTATAGACTCACAAGTGTCTGTGGTAACGTCAGCTCCTGCTCAAAAGCCTGTGCTCCGATTCTATTTGCTGTAATATCCATAGCTGAGTACCTATTACAGTTTTTATTGCATCTTTTTTTGACATTCTTCAAAAAGTTCCCATTTTATTTCTGAGTTTGTAACAGAGGCCTTTAGGCAAGTATGAGAGAAAGCAGGCACCATCTGTTGATGGTAAGACTGAATGACTGGCTATTTTATTATAATCACCAACAATATCAGAATGGAGGATAGTGAGACATCGAATCCATTTATAAGGGTTTAGTTAGCAATTTCCCTGGAGAGTGAGGGCATTGACCTCAGGGCCTGTAATCATCCCTTGAAATCTTGTTTTATTTGTCACCAGTTGACAAAGGTACTTTAAGCCCAGAAACAAAATTTTCCTTCTTTTTCTTTTTTTAAAGAAATCCGTTTGTTGGAAGTTATTTGGCTAGTCTTTGTATATAAACTTGATATGGTGGGTAAGTAGGGTAGGTGACTGATTTGTGTAATATACATGAGGAAATTTTTATTTGCAGAACATAAAGGAAGTTTGCAAGTCATTTTTTGGCTTTTAAAGTTGTCCTTAGCAAACCAAAAGGTCAGGGAAACCTACCTGGGGCTCTGAATATGTGTGTGTATGCGCTTACCTGTGTGTTTATATACATATTTTGGGAGTGGGGTAGGGAGAACCGGTGTACTTCTTTAAATCTAGTTTCAGTCTACCCTGAGGGCTCGAGGAAGGGGTGTGATTGCTGTTAGCAAAAATTATGAAAAGTAAACACCTGGGAGTGGCAGAGAGGGGAGCGGGTGATTTCCAGTACAGAGCAAAGCACAAAGTTGAAACGTCCGAATGAGTTGCAAGGTTTATCAAAGTGACTTGTTTCAGTTACAGTAAAAAATATTGGAAATTGGGGATGATTTGCTTTTACCATATCTTGTAGATAATTCAGGTCACTCTCATTCAGTGGTACTCCCAAAAGCACGTGGGAGAAACAAGGAAACAAAAGCAGGAATCAAGCTGTTTGTGTAGGTTGGAGGTGAGGAGAATGGCAGGGGAGAGAGTGTGATTCGCCTCTCCTCTCACGCACCTGGAGGAGACTCAATAATTTCCTCTCCAGTCTGCAAAGGACAGGCCAGAGTCCCGTCATTAACACCGCTTTGTGCTTATCACTGCCACAGAACCAATCGGGTATGTAAATTTGCTGCAGTACTGCAGCATTTTAACAGACAATAAACTTGAAGGTATTGATCTGATGAGAAAGGACAATGTAAGATCAGATGTGGTTCTTCAAATTAACTGCAAAATCAGTAATAATGTCTTTCAGTCTTTTAGCCTTAAAAGCCACCAGAGCTGATTTTTAAATATGTCTTATCACAGATGTCAGGTCAAAAGCTGTGGTAATATAATTTCTGAATATTTTATCAGCAGTGCTGGTATTTCACATCGCTTATTGATAAAATCGACGAAAAGAACCTTGAAACATTAGATCTCATATCATTTTCATACAGGATTTCAGGAATCACAGAGCCTCTCAACGTGCTATCTAGTCCAAGGGTGTAGAATTAACTAATTCTGCTGACATCTTTCTCGGCATGCCGGTTCCTCTTGATTTATCCTGGTGTCATTCTAACGCTGTCAGGCCAGTAGGCCCAGAGAATGTATGTCAGGCAGAAAGCAGTGCCACATCTTGGGTTCCTCCTTAGCCTGCATCTTGAAAGCAGGAAGGGGAGGATAATAGAGGAGACTAGAAGTAGTAACTGATGTATCAAGCCTGCTGCCTGACAGTCCTGATTTTTGAATTCACATTCCTGCCAAACCTTTGCCTGTGGCTGAAGCCCTGTGATAACCAGCTTGATGGTACTAAATACTGGTTTCTGTAGTTTAACTCCTATGGTTCTTTCGGGGTTCCTTTCACAGCCACTTTATCTTAAAGACCTCTTTGGGATTCTGCCCTAATCGGAACTGGATTCCAGCTTCCACAGCTCCAATAACAGGTGGCTCAGGTCAGGGCCTGGTAAAGAGAGTATTTTTGGGCCCTGAGGTGCCCACCAGATTGATTCAGAACTGGACTCATGCCCAACTCCCTCTGGATCTTTGTCTCACAAAATCGGATTATTATGCTAAACTCTCTCAGATGTTTTTGGAGGGATGTGTTCAAAGTGGCTTGCTTTCTTCTGCCCTCTCTGCCTACCTCCACTTCCCCCTATTCAGGGGCTGCACCTGAGCCCCACACATTGCTCCTTACCTGAATCTGTAGTACAGGACAAACACACACACACATACACATACACGCATGCACACATGCACGCATGCACACACCCACACTCTACCAGTTCATGCCTTAGAGGCCTGTTAGACCTGCCCCATAGTGAGAGTAGTTCCCGTGGTGGGCAGTAGTTCCTGAGACCCCTATCTGAGACTCATCAATTTTTTGGCTGTTCAATGAGCCTCCTCATGTAAGGACTCAAGACTACCTCACACAGTCCTGATCCCAACCCCCTTCTCTCCCATGCCAAGGTACTGTCCGTCCTATGGCAGAAGGAGAGGGTCCCAGGACATGCCTTGTATATGCCTTGAATTTTGTCAGTCCACTCTGATTTTTTACTATGAGATCAATGTGAAGGTCCTGTATCCTTAACTACTTAAAAATTGGACTTGTTTCCTTCCTTGAAAAAAAACAATGAATTCATTTGTTCATCAAATATTTATTGCCCTGCTAGGTGTCAGGCTAGGTGCTGGGATACAAAGCTGAGCCAAAATAGTCTCTACCTTAATGGAGTGTTAGTGTAGCTGGGAGTCAATATGAATGAAGTAATCACTCTATAGATGCTGTAGAGGACTATGTGCTCTCAAACGAGACATTCCCGATAAGTCCTGCTCTTGCAAACGAAGCAGGGCGTTCCTTCCCTGCAAACAGGGAGGACAAACGAGCCAGCTGCTAACAGCAGACCCTGGGAGCTTGTTTATGTGTAAACATCTTGAAAATCCAGAAAGTCAGGGAAAGGTCAGAAAAACAACAATGTGTCTTGTGACTTGGCAACATTCCACAAACGACTGTATAAAATAAAGCAGAGCACGCCATTCGAGGCGGCTGCCATGTTTGTCTTATCTTGTGTTGTCTTGTGTATTCATTCCTTTGTTTAGGAAACACGCGGACCCCAACAGATGCAGTTAACAGCAGTGGTGTCACAAAGCTGCTGATGCAGCTGTGAGGGCTTAGAGGAGAGGCTTTTACTGCTCCAAGGGGTCCTCCTGGAGGAAGTGATGCTGAGCTGAGATCCCAGGAGGAATGGGCATTCACCAGGGGAACAGCATTTGCTATTGGAGAGAAGTGGCTGGAGGAGGGGGGTCAGGGGAGCAGCAGTCCATGTGCAAACTCTCTGGGCAAGAGGAGCGGGCTGAGTGTGGGCATCATGGCTCACTCCTGTAATCCCATCACTTTGGGAGACTGAGGTGAGAGGAACCCTTGAGGCCAAGAGTTTGAGATCAGTCTGTGAACACAGTGAGACCCCATCTCTACAAAACACAACAATGAAAAAGACATCTATGAGCTATTCATAGGCAGAGAGAGTGCAACTAAGCAGTAAGATATGCTCTTTTCATGTGGAGTGGAACATAATCTGGGAAGTGAAAAATTATTCAAGATCTCATGTAGTGGCAGAGACTCAGCCCCTTGTCCTCCCAGCTGCACGAATTTGTTGTCTCAGCCTCTCTGCCAGCCCAGCAGTTACTGAACAACTACATATCATTCTCAGTACCCCAGAACTTCTGCTTCCTCAGGGCTGCTGCTTGCTGCCTCCTCTCTTGTGTCTCTTGGCTTCTACCAACCACCATCCACTTGAGAAGGAGGGTCTAATTGATCCATTCTTGCCTGAGGAGCCTGTGGGGAGAACTTTCATGTCTGAGCACTTTCTGTGCTGCTTGCTGTCCCGTGGGCAGATGTCAACTCCAGTCCATTCAGCTCTGGCCCAGCTAACTAGTGTTGCTGATGACACCCCTCCTGCTACCACCATAGCTGCTGCTGCTGCTGGGGCCTCCATGTTAACCTAATACTAGAAGAGCAAGAAACTGAAGCCATCATCCTGATTTTCTCTTCCAGATGGTGTAGCAGTATGAGCACAGGCCAAGCAAGGCTGGCCTTGAGATGAGGAGGCCAGATGGTCCCTGAATCAGGGTGGTTTCAGTATGCCCAGGAAGGTGCTGCTGCTTCACAGACAGGTAGCGACTTATACTTAAGAAATTGTTTACAGTGAATATGATGGGTCCCTTCCCTCAAAGAGCACTCCATGCAGTTGTGGAAACAGACTCAGTGTGACAGGTGCAGTACTACAGGTGGCATAGGATATCATGGTGGGAATACTGCAAATCCTTATTGAAAACAGGCATATTATAAATACCTTGTAATGAATGCAATACCATAGCTGAATAACTGATACTCATTTCTTTTAGATTTACCTGTGTTTGCAGATATATAAAAACATCTAGGAATTCCCAAGGTAATTGAAAACATATGTCCACACAAAAACTTGTACAATAATGTTCATAGCAGTGTTATTCACAATAGCTGAAAGGGGGAAGCAACTCAAGTGTTCTTTGATGGATGAATGGATAAACTAAATGTGGTATATCCATACAATGGAATATTATGCAGCCATAAAAAGGAATGAAGTACTATTATATGCTACAACATGGATGACTCTTGAAAACATGAGGTGAAAGAAGCCAGTCACAAAAAAACTACATTTTTTGATTCCATTAATATGAAATGTTCAAATAGGCAAATCTACAGAGACAGAAAGTAGATGAGTGGTTGTCAGGGAGAGGGGCATAGGGAGGACTTGGGAGTGACTGCTAATAGGTACAAGATTTCTTCCTGGGGTGATGAAAATATTCTAGAATTAGCTAGTGGTGATGTTTGCACAACATAGTGAATATACTAAAAACCACTGAACTGCGTACTTCAACAAATGATAGATTTTATGTTTACTTTAAAAAATGATAGATTTTATGTTATGTGAATGATATGTTGATTTTTAAAGTCCAGGAATTAATCAATTATACTGTGATGGAATAGGATATTTTAAGTCAGAAATTTACTTGTGGCATCATCTTCACCATTCATTTGTAGAATCAGGAGAAGTGATGTTTCCTAGGTTGCTATGAAGATTAGATAAGATAATGCATATGATAGACTTAGCTGCAAGAAGACAGGTTGGGAACCCTTTGTTGTATAGATGCATTTCTAAAACAACTTTTTTTGTGTGTTGCTGTTTGTTGGAGCCCTTCAGGAGGATCTTGGCACTGGGAGAAATCCCTAAACTAGAGTCATGGCTGAGGAGTGCTGAACACTTCCTGCACTGCTGGCTATACTGTGGTCAGATGCTCCTGACCATGACCCTGCAGTGAAGCCCGGATCTGGGCAAAACTGAGAAGTAGTTGACACTTGCATCTCTTTCCTGCCTCTCTTTTCTGACCTGGTAGTCTTTTGGGTTATAATTTCAGCATCTGTTCCATCTGCATCTCTCAAGTGATTAGTATTTTCCAAAGTGAGCTCATCACATTAATCATATTAGGGTATGGCAGCCCTTTTAAGCTGTATTTGTATCTTACGGGAAGACCAGAAAAGCTGTGAGGGAGGAAGAATCTTCAGGCACTGTGCAAAGGGAGGGCAGGGAGAGGGGGAAGTTATTCTGCAGCAGCAGTGCCTTCCTGGGCATCCTGAAACCACCCTGATTCAGGGCCCATCTGGCCTCCTCATCTCAAGGCCAGTCTTGCTTGGCCTGTGCTCACTGCTGCCACTACAATGCCATCTGCAAGAGAAAATCAGGACAATGACTTCAGTTTCTTGCTCTCTTAGGATTAGGCTAACATGGAGGCCCCTGTAGTCCCAGCAGAAGCAGCAGTGATGGTGGTGGCGGTAGGGGTGTCATTAGCAACACTAATGAATCACTGCTGGGCCTGGTTCTCTTCTCTGACTCAGCTTGAAACTTCTTTCGGTTAACAGGAAGCCAGTAACCAGTGAAGTCAAAAGCTTATATGCAACTCTCTGGATTGGAAACCACTGGGTGTTTTTTAAGCTTCTATTTCCAAATAAGAAGGGAAACCAATGGACAGAAGCTTCCCTGTCTTCTTTGATGCAGATAAATTATGTTGGTAGAGGGTGATTGTGAGCTGGGGCCCTTGTTTCTTATAAAACTAAAAAATTGTACAGGAGTTTACAAAAACAGGAAGCTGGCATTGAAAGCTATTGGAATTATGTAAATGAAACAGTCAGTTTGGAATGCAGGTGGGAGTGTGCCCGTGGGAAAGACTGGGGAATGCATCAGAACGCAGGCAGCCGGGTTACCATGCACTGCTTCAGCACAGGGGAAGATGCAGTGGGCGGGGGCAAGGAACCTTCACTGCCCTGGCGTCATCAGCCCAGTGCTGCAACAGTGCAGCAGAAAGGGCAGCAGGGAAAGGTGACAGGAAGAGGAATCAAGACACTTACATTGCTCCAGGAGAGATTCGCATTTTTTCGTGGATCTGAGGATGGGAGCTCTGGGAGCTCTGGAGCCTCTTCCTGGGGTAGCTCCCCAGGGGGCTGGGAACCCATGCCAAGACTGGCAACCCCTCCAGGAAGGGGTGCTGGGAGCGCCATGATTTAGATCAGTGATTCACAAACTTTTGGGAGTGAAGACATTCCGTTAAAGCTTATTGTTTTGGGGTTGCATCCTACTCCCCACCTTTTAAAAATGTTAGTTAAAATTTTAAATTAAAATTTGACTTTGCTTTAAAATTAAAAATTTCCCGTTGTTTGAAGCTTCTAAGATAACTGGGTAGTCTTCTGAGATTTTGTAATACAGTATGAGGATTTAGACTCTCTGCTGTATACACTAAGCTCTTAAGTGTGAAGGGAAGGCCATTGGTACTGATAAGAGAGGTTGCCATAGGTATCTCTGCTTGCTTACTCTTCCCTACTCCAGGCCATGTGGACATCTGGAGATATTTGATAAAATGTCCTTTTACCAGCCCAGACTCATGACTAATCAATCGTTGTTTTTGTTGTTTTGCTTCTGATCCCTCTCCCTTCCAGTCTATCATTCATCCTGCCATCAGAGTTAATTTCCTAAAACAGATTTGATCATGCCACCTCCTTCCTCAGCAGTTTTCAATGAGATTTCCCACTGCCTACATAAAGTCTTAGAATGGGGTAAGGAAAGCCTTTCATGATTTAACCCTCTAATACCTTTCTATTTTCAATTTTTTATAACTCTATTTTGGGTCATTTTTTGAACATCAAGAAACTGAAAAGCATAGCTCAAACTGGCTTATACAATACACGCCCTTATTTGCTTCTGGGACAAAAGAAGTCTAGAGTCAGCTGACTGGGCGCTGTGGCTCATGCCTGTAATCCCAGCACTTTGGGAGGCTAAGGCAGGAGGATCGCTTGAGGCCAGGAGTTTGAGACCAGCCTGGGCAACATAGCGACATCCTATCTCTACAAAAAAAAAAAAAAGAAAAGAAAAAGAAATCTAGTGTCAGAGTGGGGCTTTGGGTAAGGCTCAACAATTCCCCAAGGATCTAATTCCTTTCTTTCTTTTTTCTTTTTCATTTTTCTTTTTGAGACAGGGTCTTACTGTGTCTCCTAGGCTGGAGTATAGTGGCACAATCATGGCTCACTGTAGCCGTGACTTCCTGGGCTCAAGTGACCCTCCCACCTCAGCCTCCCTAGTAGCTGGGATTACAGGCCTGCACCATCACGCCTGACTAATTAAAACAATTATTCTTTTTTAAAAAAAATTTTATAGAGATATTGCCTCCCTATGTTGCCCAGACTGGTCTTGAACTCCTGGTCTCAAGTGATCCTCCCACCTCAGTCTCCCAAAGTGCTGCGATTACAAACTGAGCCACTGTGCCTGGCCACAATTTCTTCCTGATTCTCATGGTCCCAAAATGGTTGCCAGCAGCCCTTCATCTCATGTCTCTAAAGAAAGAATGACTTGGCCAGTGCAATGGCTCATGCCCTGTAGTCCCAGCACTTTGGGAGGCTGAGGCAAGCAGATTGCTTGAACTCAGGAGTTGGAGACCAGTCTGGCCAACATGATGAAACCCTGTCTCTACCAAAAATGCAAAAATGTAGCCAGGCTTGGTGGCATGCATCTGTGGTCCCAGCTGCTTGGGAGGCTGAGGAGGGAGAATGGCTTGAGCTCAGGGGGCAGAGGTTGCAGTGAGGTGAGATTGTGTCACTGCACTCCAACCTGCTGGGCGACAGAGTGAGACCCCATCTCGACAAAGAAAAAAAAAAAAAGAATGACTTTTCCCCAGCATTCCTGACTGGTCTTCAATCTGAGTAGACTTGTTTCTGATGCACATCTGCCCCTGCACCAACCCCAGTCGCCAGTGGGCTGGGATGTGCTGAGTGGCTACCTGCTGCATAGTTTCCCTTGACCTCAAGACTTTCTTTTTTTTTTTTTTTTTTGAGACAGAGTCTCGCTCTGTCGCCCAGGCTGCAGCACAGTGGCCCGATCTCAGCTCACTGCAAGCTCCGCCTCCCGGGTTCACGGCATTCTCCTGCCTCAGCCTCCTGAGTAGCTGGGACTACAGGCGCCCGCCACCTCGCCCGGCTAGTTTTTTTTTTTTGTATTTATTTTTGGTAGAGACGGGGTTTCACTGTGTTAGCCAGGATGGTCTCGATCTCCTGACCTCGTGATCCGCCCGTCTCGGCCTCCCAAAGTGCTGGGATTACAGGCTTGAGCCACCGCGCCCAGCCAAGACTTTCCCCACAATGCAGTGGATGCCTAAGTGGACATTGGGGCTGCTGGGATGGAAGAAGGGGCGCTGAAACCCGAGGAAGCAACCGGCATCTGTGGATTCCACACACCCTGCACTGTCACATCTCCATGCTTCCCCTTCTGCTACTTCCTGGAACCTACCATCTGCTTCCACTAATCAGAGCCCTGCTCATGCTTCAAAGCCTTGCTCGTGGGCTACCTCTACTGCTGTGCCTCTTCTGTTCTTCTGGAAAGAGTAATCTTTTTTTTCATCTCTCTATTCTCTAAAGCATATCATGTTTCTATCTCATGTGCATTTACTAATTCTGCTTTGCTTTATGTCCACTTGTTTGTATATTTGACTCCTCTGTTGAACAGAAAGACCTTTGAGGTAAGCGGATTCATACTTTGTTCATTGTAGGGGTTTAAGAGTGTTGAATAAATGGTCAGGGGCAATAATAATATCGTGATTGACAGCTTACTGGGTGAAAGGCACTTTGTAAAGAATTCTTCTCATAATTTTATTTAATCTCATTTAATCTTGACAACAGCACTATAAGGCAGGTACTATTACTATTGTATCTGGTTAACAGATGAGGGTCCTGGAGTTTAGAGTGATATAAGCGAATTGCCCAAGGTCACATGCTCAGCAGACAGCAGCATAGGCTTGAACATATATATATATATATATATTTTTTTTTTTTTTACCCAAGTTCATGTTCTTCATCATGATAATGTTTTATACAGATTTTTTTTTTTGGAGCTGGAGTCTCCCTCTGTCACCCACGCTGGAGTACAGTGGCGCGATCTCGGCTCATTGCAACGTCTGTGTCCCAGGTTCAAGCGATTTTCCTGTCTCAGCCTCTGGAGTAGCTGGGATTATAGGTGCGTGCCGCCATGGCCAGCTAATTTTTTGTGTTTTAGTAGAGATAGGGTTTTACCGTATTGCCCGGGCTGGTCTCGAACTCTTGAGCTCGGGCAATCTACCTGCCTTGGCCTCCCAAAGTGCTAGGATTACAGGCATGAGCCACTGTGCCCGGCCTTTACACAGAAATTTGTTTGTGACCAGCTACTTTCCTGGAAGAGGGGTCCCTGTTGGAGATGATTCTCTGGAGAGGAGGATAGAGGAAGGTAGTGTAGAGGGGCAGAGGATCTGGAGGCTTCCTGAGCAACTGGAGGGAGGTGCTGAAGAATGTGGGGAGGGCAGGGGAGCAGAGGAGCCTCTGGGACTTGTTCGGAATGGTTTGCCCAAAGGGGTCTTCCCTGAGGATACCACTTGTAGGCAGAACCCAAGAGTGCTAGGGCGCCCAGAGAGTGAAGCCCTTGTTTTCTTGGAGTCTTCAGAAACAGAGGGAATCAAGCCACTTTATTGGCCCCAGGGAATGGAAATTAGGGGCCGAAACAAACATCTACTGGGATAAAATAAGTGGCGTGAGTGAGACTGCAGCACGAAATGATCTCTGTGAACCTAGCTGGTCAGCGGCAAGTATCTCATGGTAGAGACTCCATGTGGACAGCATGGAGGACAGAGGAGAAGGGCAGCCTTTGGAGCTGAAAGCCCAGCTCTCCTGAAAGGCACAGCCGTGGAGCAAGAGCAGAAAGCCTTTTATTTGGAGGCTGGCCTATTTCTTTATGGCTAAACCCAGTTTGCCTGTTTCCAGAGCCTCCTGGCTTGCATAAGCAGAACGAACAGGCTTCCTCCTGGTCTAGGCACTCTTGCACCAGCCTAACCTGCAGCGTAGGGAGGTGGACTGCTATTCCACCTCTACGGCTAGGGAGGGCGGGGCCTGAGCCAGGGGAACGGAGTCCAATAATTACTGAGCAACCCCCCTGCTTACATTCCCTGCCGAGTTCTACATAAACAATCAGCTGAAAAGACTGTCCCCTTTTCATAGTTTTCACCACTGGGTGTTTTCAGAAGCAATTTAAACACTGGCAAACATAAAGGAAAGCTTTTATCCCTTCTCTAACCTCTGAAAGGAAGCAGTGGATTTAAACACCATATGAATAGTGGGGAACAGAGCCCAGAGACATAAAAGGTGGAGGGAAGGGTGAGATGTTGAAAGCCAGTGAGTTGACAGGGGGTGGAACACAGGCTAAGGTGATGGGATCAGAGCTTTGGAGGGTGAGAGAGGAGGAGGAGGAGGGAAGAAACAGCTGGGTGCCAACCCCAGAAGGGCAGGAGGAAGGCAAATAGCTCTCCCCCGGGAGGGAGCGGGGAGGTGGGGGCAGGGGCGGAGGAACCCTGGGAGACTTCTGCTAGGATGAAGTCACCACCCTTTTGGGAGGAGGATGTGAAAGAAGATGGCCTTTACTTTGTATTCAAAACCAATACACTATTTAGAACACAATGTACTAAATGTCATATACAATTTAATTTTGTGTAATTAAAATTCCTATCAGCTAGGGAGAGCCTGAGGCACGGGTGCTGCACTTGCTGAAAGCCAGGACCAGAGTGTTCCACGTCTCCTTCCCTTGTTGGTCTTTTGGCCCTAATTCCTCTCTGTCTTTTCCTCCCTTGCTTCTGTCTTCATTCCCCTTGTCTCTGTCACCCTCCCCCCTCTTATTTCCTTCTTCCTCCTGGTTTGACCCCACAGGCAGCCTGGACTCTCACTCCAAAACAGCCAGGTGGCTCCCCTGCAGCAGGAGGGCTGTCGCTGCTGCCTGCAACCACACAGGGCCTCCCAGAGCCGAGGTGACAGCCTGGGCCTCGGGGAAGCCCACATCGCACGGGCGGTTGTCCAGCTGCTCAGGCCTGCACAGGGGCGGGTCCCCTCCTAATCTTATCCTCACACAACCCTGGCAACGGCACAGGGCTGCCTGGTGTTTAGCAAGGGGAGCTGGAGTGTGGTCCTCCCCCAGGAGAGGCAACAGGCGACTTCTCTATTGAAAACACAGCTGTGGCAAGGGAGATAGACAGGAAACCCGACCCAGCCCTCTGGCAGGGATTGCCATGGGAGTGCCAACTACTGTGAAATAACAGGCCCAGCCCTGCAGGCTCAGGCACGCTGTGCTGTGGGCCACAGCAACCACAGGCTCTGAGGCCTCTGGCTGCTCCAGGAGGGCGGGGTGCCAGGACAGAGATGCCCTCAGGCCTGGGAAGGCAAACTTGGAGGTGGGGTGGAGGGGACTTGAGGACTGGGTGACACAAAACCTGGTTTAGTTATTAGTGGAGTTAAGTTACTCATTTCCTTGCTCTCTTTGAGGCTCAGTTTCTTCATCTGAAAAATGGAAACAATACTTGCCCTATTTACTTAAACAGGTTGTTTTGAGGACTATATGGATGATGCCTTCCCGAGTTAGACCTGAGTTCAAACCTGGAACCCTACTGTTGCCACATGTTAGCTGACCTTGGCCTCTGTTTTCTCATCTGGGAGGGACAAGACTACAACCTACTTCCTAGCACCCTGTTAAGACTGGAATGAGCTAGTGTAGTGCCTGGTTTATGATACATTTCTCAGTAAATGTTACCCATTGTCATCATCAAATAGGACAGTTTTGTGCAAGCATTTTGTAAACTATGGTGTGTTCTTTAAAATGTAGGACATTATTATTATGCAGACTGGCTGAAATTCTGGGCTCCAGGCAACATTTGGTAAAGGGATTCCTCTTCCAATTTCCTCTCCCCCTAAAGAAAGTTACCCTTTCCTCCTGCGGTCCTCTGGAGGCTTCAGCAGGAGGCTGCTCCCATGACCCCCTCCCCTCCTGTCCCCTCCCCTCCCCTCCCCTCCTGTCCCCTGCCTCCCCTCCCTTCCTCTCCTGTCCCCTCCTGTCCCCCCTGCCTTCCATGTTTCCTCTAGAGCCCAGCTCAATTTCTCCAAGGAGTACTGTGTCACTAGTCCAACCCCACCTTCATCTTTCTCTGGGTTCTCCTGTGACTTAGTTGTAACTGGTCCTTGTATGCCGCTGCTTATAGATTCAGACTGCTTGGGTTCCAAGCCCACATATTAACTCTGTGACCTTGGGGTAAGTAATTTAACCTTACTAGGCCTCAGTTTTCTCATCTGGGAAATGGGAAATTGCAATAACTATCTCATTTGGCTGTTTAGAGGATCAGATGAGACCCTGTTCCTGAGGTGGTCAGCATGATGCCTGGTGCATTGTAAGTGCTCAATGGAGGGCAAGTATGGCTTTTATGCCACTGAGTGTTTAATATGAACATTTTTATTCCCTGACTTGAGTGTAAGCTCTTTATTATTTTCCCTTTCCCTCCCTCCCTCCCTCCATCTCTCTCTCTCTTTCTCTCTCTCTCTCTCTTTCTTTCTTTCTCTCTCTCTCTCTTTCTTTCTTTCTTCTTTCTTTCTTTCTTTCTTTCTTTCTTTCTTTCTTTCTTTCATGAGAGACAAGTCAAGTGTAAGCTTTTGAAAAGTGGGTTATGAGCCTAGGCAACATGGCCAAATTCTATCTCTACAAAAAATACAAAAATTAGCCAGGTGTGGTAGTGCACGCCTGTAGTCCAGGAGGCTGAGATAGGAGGACTGTTTGAGCCCGGGAAGTCAAGGCTTCAGTGAGCTGTGTTCATGCCACTGCACTCCAACCGTTGACAAAGCAAGACCTTGTCTCAAAAAGGAAAAAAAAAAAAAGTCTTTTTTGCCATATCATGAATTGTGATATACATGTAGTGGGTACTCAGTAGATACCCTGAATACATTTTCCTTTTCATTTTGGTTAAGTTGTTTGTAAATTTGCAGAGTGACGTTACTTCACAATGATGGCATATTACTTTTCTTTATTTTCACAGGGAAGATAACTAATATTTAGTAAACACTTTTTTTTGCATTATGCTGAAAATTTTTACATATTATCTCCTCTAACTTTCACAGAAAAATCAAACCCCTAGGGTAGGTGTAATTATCCCCATTTTACCCACAAGAAAACTAGGGCTCAAAAAGATTGAGTAACTTGACTAGGATTACATAGTTGCCAGAGTTGGAATTCAGACTCAGGTCTGTTTGACTCTAAGATCTTGTTTCGTTTTATTTATATTGTTTGTGCCTTTCAGTAACATTGTCTTTGTAGAGCAGATTCTTTTTTTTTTTTTTTTTTTTTTTTGTTGAGACGGAGTCTCGCTCTGTCGCCCAGGCTGAAGTGCAGTGGCCGGATCTCAGCTCACTGCAAGCTCCGCCTCCCGGGTTTACGCCATTCTCCTGCCTCAGCCTCCCGAGTAGCTGGGACTACAGGCACCCGCCACCTCGCCCGGCTAGTTTTTTGTATTTTTAGTAGAGACGGGGTTTCACCGTGTTAGCCAGGATGGTCTCGATCTCCTGACCTCGTGATCCGCCCGTCTCGGCCTCCCAAAGTGCTGGGATTACAGGCTTGAGCCACCGCGCCCGGCCTGTAGAGCAGATTCTAAACTTTAATTTTATTTACTGTTTATACCAACACCATATGAACCCTTGGTGTTCAATAAAATTGGTAAACTGCCAATTGATTACCCAAAAAATTTGGGGGTGCAAAGTCCTTTGAACAAGCCAAAGCTTTAACCGAAAGTAGTACTTTGATCCCTGTGACCTCTTGCACTAAAAGTTTGGTTATTTCTTTTGAAATGATTGGCTTAAAGGCTTCATTTTGTTTTGCCACTTTGGAAATATACTCCCTCCCCTGCTCCCAGTTGGAAAGATTGCTCCCGAGACCCAAACCTTCTTATTTTAAGGAATCTTGGTTTATAGAATATTGAACAATAATAATCTTTCGAGAATGAATCTTTTGAAAATAATGGATCTCTTAGGAATGAAATTCCTTTGTAACAAAGGCAGCTAAGTATTAAATAAACCAAAAAATCAGCAGTGAAGTGCTGTTGGTGTGTCACCAGGCCTGGGGCCACATTCCCATTCCTTGCACGCATATGCACGTGCATGCGTGAGCGTGCACGCGCGCGCCCACACACACACACACACACGCAGTAACTTCTCTTTGTTCCAGAACTGTGGGATGTAAAAGACTTCAGGCACAGTGATGAAGCTAGCACATTCCGTATTTACTGTCTTCCCTCCTTCCTTGCTCAGCCTTGGCTTCTGCTCTGCCAGGCCCCAGGACCCTACTCCGTGCCACCCTCCTGGCCCCAGTGGCAGAGGATCTGCTGGCAGTCCCCACTGCTCAGTGGAGTTTTAGTCTGCGTATTACTCTGTAGGGCGTGTGCAAGTGGGGGAGGATGAGTGAGAACTGAGATAACATCGTCCCTGTTCCAAGGGCTTCCCTGAAGTTAAACCTGATACAGCCCTTTTAGGGTAACGATGTGAGATCAGAAGGGCAGCCAACAAGCCACGTGTCTAGTAGCCACCCTTGGGAAACGGAGTTGCTTGCTTTTCTGTTAGACACTTCTCCATACTAGAATTTCACATATATTAAGCAATTAGACCATGCCTGGAATTGGACTAGAGAGAAAGTGATCACATTTTAATTATCAACAAGCTCAGTATCTACACGTTGATGAGAAGTATTCATACTCATAACACAAGGGAAGCACCAATTCTCTTTTTTTGAGACAGGGTCTCTGTCTCTCAGGCTGGAGTGTAGTGGTGTGATCATGGCTCACCGCAGCCTCAACTTCTTGGGGCTCAGGTGATCTTCCTACCTCAGCCTTCTGAGTAGCTGGGACCACAAGTGTGAGCCACCACACCTGCCTAATTTTTGTATTTTTCTGTAGAGACGGGGTTTCACCATGTTACTCAGGCTGGTCTCAAATTCCTGGGCTTGAGTGACCTGCTGGCCTCAGCTTCTCACAGTGCTGGGATTACAGGCACGAGCCACCGTGCCCAGCCACCAATTCTTATAAACATATCAACATGTATATATCCCTCCAGATCCAACAAACCAAACAGAATTGTTGTTGCAACCCAGAAAAGAGCTGTTCATGAGGCCAGGTGTTGTTAAGACACAGACTTGGACTTGGAGCCAGACAGATCGGGTTCAAATCTTGACTCTGTCACTTAATAGCAATGTGACCCTGGGCAAGTGTCCTCTCTGTGCCTCAGTTTTCTCATTTGTAGATGAGGATCATAATAGTGCCTATGTTCTGGGGTTTGTTCTGACAATTACGTTAAATGGGTTAATATTTTTAAGGTGATTAAAATAGTGCCTAGCACATCATAAATTCTATTTAATGTTTGCCAAATATATATGCGTACGTGATCTTTCTCTGGTGTATATGTATCCCCATGATGTTAGACGCTGCAGCCTGAGGGCCCATAGTTCAACCAAAACACTTTTGAATATAACACAGTCGAAGCCCCAGAACTCAGCTTCATCTCCGCTGTTACAAGGGTGTCTACAAGCAAGGGGTACGTCATGTCTTGTCCTGTATTTGGATTCTTGCTGAACTGCAGAAACCCCACAGACTTACCAGTGCGGGAGGCCAATTTATCTTTATACCTCAAGAGTTGAGCCTTCTTTTTAAACTATGTCTGCTCATATTTAGAGACATTTACTATGTGCAATGCACTGTGGTGATATGAAGATGAATAAGACTTAGTCCCTGCTCAGGAATGCTGTTTGTATTCCATATACAGGTTTGATACCTGCGGGCAAGGGGTTAAGCATTTCTGCATACGCTAGACAACTCCTCATTGTTTTATAGGCTTTTCTCTCTGAAAGCAAAGTCCATTTCCCTGAACATCAGGAGAGGGCCATCTGCCATGCCAGAGTAGTGGATGAGAGGTATTTCCATTTAAGACTGCTATTTTCTGGTATATGTATGTTTTGTGAGAATCTACTCCTAAAATGTATTTGGCAATAGATAAATTTATAAAATAGAAGCTAGGTGGCTTGAGATAAAACATGTCCTTCTCTTCTTTTCCCCCCAAAGTTTTCCTTTCTCTCCAATCCTTCAGATACGTTTCTTTTTAGACAATGATCATTAAAGCCAGATGTGGGCCTTTTCAAACTCACAACATGGCACAGGCTCAGATCTCGGAGAGTTGTAAATGCTTCTGGCGTTTGAAGGGGCAGGCTTTCCCAGTAAAGACAGAAATATTCAGACTAGCACAGTTGATCTTATACTGTATTTGTCTGTGTCTTAATTGGAATTCCTAAGATGTGATTTTTAACTTAATGGTCAATGACTTAGGTTGCAGTCTGTAGAATGTGGCCACGGGCCATTAGTTATACCCTGTGCAGGAACTCTATGATAAAATATTGCTGTAACTTTCTGTTAATCTTACTTACAGTCCTTCCTGCTTTATTCCATAAAACGTCTTGCCCAGTTTAGTTTCCTAAGCATAGCTCTAATAAAATTACTCTTCTTGTCAGAAAACTTCAATGATACCCCATTACTTAGAGTATCAAATATATCTTTAACTCAGCATTCTTCAAAATATAGTACAACTCTAACTTCCAGCTTCTCCCACTAGTCATATATGCTTTGTCGTAATCATATGGATATAAAGGTATGTATATATGTATTTCTGTATTCTAGCCAATGAGACTTTGTTTATTAAACACCTGTTATATGTGAGGTACAGTATTAGACCCTGGGGGATTCAAAGATAACTATGATTTGTATTCTAAAGTAGTTTAGGGTTTAGTAGTGGAACTAGGCATTCGAGTAAATGCTAGAGGTAAAATGTGTTATTAGATACTAAAAGAGAGAAGTTGCCTGTATTGTCTACTCCTGGGCAAACCTCATGGTAAAAAAAAAAAAAAAGCCCTGGCTGGGCATGGTGGCTCACGCCTGTAATCCCAGCACTTTGGGAGGCCGAGGCGGGCAGATCACTTGAGGTCAGGAGTTCAAGACCAGCCTGGCCAACATGGTGAAACCCCATCTATACTAAAAAATACAAAAATTAGCCTGGTGTGGTGGTACACATCTGTAATCCCAGCTACTCGGGAGGCTGAGGCACAAGAATCACTTGAACCCGGGAGGCAGAGGTTTGCAGTGAGCCAAGATCATGCCACTGTACTCCAGCCTGGGTGAGAGTGAAACCCTGAAGAAAGAGAGAAAGAGGAAAGGAAAGAAGAAGGGAAAGAAGAAAGGAAAGAAGAAAAGAAAGCCCAGATTGTAGTTTGTTTATTGGCTGTGAGTTTTCCTCTCAGCTTCTCCTGTCTGTTCTGGCTCCATGCTTTCATCTGGCTCACATATAATCTACCCTCACCAGAGACCCAGTGCCCAATCCATGCAGCCCCCTCTCCCTGGCCCACCTTCCTTGCCACAGGTCAGACTCTTGCTGTCCTGTCCTCTGGACTCTTGTCATCATCTCCCAAGTACTCTCCCTGCCTCAAACAGCTGCCAGAGGGGTTTTTCTGGAAACCTCAGTCTGATCATGTTACTCCCCAGGTGAGATCCTCCATAGCTCCCTCTTGGCTACAAGATTAATCCAAACAAGCAGAAGTGTGAGGTGCCAGGCCGGTGACGATGAGACCCATGCTCAGTCTCTGGCACCTCTGTGCCTCCCTCGCCCGAGGTTCGAGCGCATGAGTCATTGTGGTGCCTCGGTCTGGCCTGCTGGGGTGGCATCCAGACCTGAGGAGCAGTCCTGCAACCTCCTTCCCTCCTCAGAGCTGCAGGCGACAGTGTCAGTGTCTCCCAGGGGTAAGCCCCAGCTGTCCCACCTAGAAAAGGGGCCCCAGAAAGTGGTGGTGTCTCCTTCTCAGTGCTTTCCTGCCCCTGATGCAGGAACCATAGAGGTAGCTCCTTTGGCTACTGGTTTCTGGGCTTCAGGCCTTCCTTTTCTTAGTCCGCTTTCCGTGGGCTCCTAGCAGCATGGACCTTGTGGCTCTGCCGCTGGCCTGCACTTCTCATCCTGTCAACTTGATAACTGAACTCTGGACTCCTCCCTCTTGACTCACTGAGGGAAGCCTATGGATGTTCTCCTTGGAACTGCTCCTGTGAGAGGCTCTGTTACTGGGAAGAGGGAGCAGAAGTAGAAGAAGCTGGAGGGGTCGGTGGGAGCCAGTTTGCCCCGTTTCCCATGCGAAGGAGCTTAAACTTCATCCTCGGCTGATGGGCAGGTGTGGAATGTCAGTAGGGGCGTCCCGTGGTCAGCATTGTGTTTTAAAACAATCACTATCAGCAGTCAGGAGCCACGGAGCCCAGTTGGGAGACTCAGAATTGAGGTGAGTGACAGCGAGAACCAGAAACAAGGCTGGACACATGGCTTGTGGCTGTAATCCCAGCACTTTGGGAAGCTGAGGCAGGAGGCTTTTTTTTTTTTTTTTGAGGCGGAGTCTCGCTCTGTCGCCCGGACTGGAGTGCAGTGGCCAGATCTCAGCTCACTGCAAGCTCCGCCTCCCGGGTTCCCGCCATTCTCCTGCCTCAGCCTCCCGAGTAGCTGGGACTACAGGCGCCCACCACCTCGCCCAGCTAGTTTTTGTATTCTTAGTAGAGACGGGGTTTCACCGTGTTAGCCAGGATGGTCTCGATCTCCTGACCTCGTGATCCGCCCGTCTCGGCCTCCCAAAGTGCTGGGATTACAGGCTTGAGCCACCGCGCCCGGCTGCAGGAGGCTTATTTGAGGCCAGGAGTTTGAGGCTGCAGTGAGCCATGATCATGCCACTGCACTCCAGCCTGGGCAACAGAACAAGACCCTGTCTCAAAAAAAAAAAAAAAAAAGAACTAGAACCATATTAGTGTCCTGGCCAGTCATTGACCTTGATGCCATGGGGCTCAGGTAGGCAGGTAAGAGGAACCATAGAGGAGCCAGGTTCCAGGATGGCACAACCAGAGTTTACTGACTGACACTCCAAAGGGGGTTCTGGAGCACATACTGTCTGTCCTGGCTCAGCACACACCAGGCCTCCTTGGCACTGAGGTCTGATGGTAACAGGCTGCCCCTTTCCTCCCTGGCTTTGTCCTCTGAGAGAAGGGGAAAGGGGGAAAGGAGAAGAGTTGTTTCATTCTACCATAGGCCAGCACTGAACACTGCCTGGCTGGAGATGCAAAATGAAAGCCACAGAATGTGGCTTGGGTTGTCCCTGAAAAAGACCTCTGTTTATGCATGGTAGGATATTTTCAGATGAGGCTTAATGTGAGGAAAGGGAGGCTGGCCTCTCTGAAAGGCCTGCTTCTTAAAGGCACAGTGCATTATAACATATCATGAAAAGAATAGGAGCGGCAGATGCTACAGGTTTCTTCTTTATCATTGATGCTGTCACAGCTGTGGTTAGGCCAGAGGGCTGCTTCTTGTCTCCAAGGCTCTATTCCCAGTTCAGTCTGTAACTCATGGTGTGATGTTAGATAAGACACTTCATTTTCCCCAGACCCTACTTAATAATCTGTAAAATACTCCTCCATCTTTTAGGAGGTGACAAGAGGTAGAATTAATTTGTGTTTGTGAAGTGCTTTGAGGTCCCCAGACAAAAGCCACTGTGTAAATAGCTGAGTATTCTCCACTTGGATTGAACCTGTGGGTTCGTAGTCATACTTGCATGTGGTTACAAAGTGGGTAGACTGGTTTTCATGATTTCATATTCAGATCCTCGGAGGATACTTATTTCCTTTCGGTTTCTTTCCTTCTTTCCTCCTAAATAAAAATATTATTTACTAGGCCAGGTATGGCAGCTCATGCCTGTAATCCTAGCATGTCAGGAGGCTCAGGTGGGAAGATCATTTGAGGCTGGTTTGCAACCAGTCTGGGCAATATAGCGAGACTCCTTGTCTATAAAAAATGAAGAAATTACCTGGGTGTGGCAGCATACATTTGTAGTCCCAGTTATTCAGGAGGCTGAAGTAGGAGGATCCTTAGAGTTCAGGAGGGCAAGGCTGTAGTGAGCTATGATCATGCCACTGCACTCCAACCTGGTGACAGGACAAGACCCTGTCTGAAGTAAAACACATTTAAGAAAATTTTAAAAAGTTTGGAGCTAAGAATGGGCATGGTGGCTCATGCCTGTAATCCTAGCACTTTGAGAGGCCAAGGCAGAGGATCGCTTGAGGTCAGGAATTTGAGACTAGCCTGGACAACAAAGTGAGACCCCGTCTCCACAGAAAATTAAAAAATTAGTGAGGTGTGGTGGTGCACGCCTATAGTTCCGACTACTTGGGAGGCTGAGGGGAGAAATCACTTGAGCCTAGGTGTTTGAGGTTACAGTGAACTATGATGGTGCCTCTGTGCTTCAGCTGAGGCAAGAGAGTGAGACCTTGTTTCAAAAACAAAAAAGAAAAAATGGAGCTATACAGAGAATTAAATAATGAATAGCCAGTTTCCCATCAACCAAAATGAACAAATGTTGACATTTTTTACATTTAACAATTTTTATTTGCACTTAAAAGTATTTTTGTCTAACAACATACCATGAGGTATATGTGGGCTTTAAACCTTGTTTGTTTTCAAAATAAAATAAATAGCACATTTGTATTTCCTTCATTCCACCCACCCTGCCACCTCTCCAGCCCATTTACCTCCCTCCAGCCCCTGAGGTGGCTACTGTCATAGTTACATGCCCTCCCTGTTCATGTGGGAGCCCATGTGTGGGTGGGTGTAGTTTATCTTCCTACATGTATAGGGGAACTAAGCCAAAAATGATGCGAGTGGACAGAGAATGGAGTTCAGAATCAAGCTGACCAGGGTTGGAGACCTGGCTCTCACCCTTTTGGCCTATGTCCTTTGGCCTCTTTGAACCTGTTTACCCATCTGCAACGTGGCAATTATTAGCTTACAGCATTGTTGTTAACATTGGAGATTATGGTAAAGTGGCTGGCTTAATAAGTGGTAACTGACATTATTAACCATTTCTGTTTTTATCTCTTTTTCTAGATGGAAAGCCATTTGAGAACAGAGACCCTGCCCGCAGCCTATATCCCTTTGTATAATTTACAATGTGTCCTACCTAACTTTTTTTTAAACACTGGATCTTGCTCTGTCATTCAGGCTGGAGTTCAGTGGTGTGATCACAGCTCACTGCAGCCTAAACCTTCCAGACTCAAGCAATCGTCCCACCTCAGGCTGCTGAGTAGCTGGGACTACAGGCACATACCACCATGTCTGGCTAATTTTTTTTTAAAATTCTTGTAGAGTTGGAGGTAGGGTCTCTCTATGTTGCCCAGGCTGATCTCAGACTCCTGGACTCAAGTCATCCTCCTGCCTTAGCTTCCCAAAGTGCTGGGATTACAGGTGTGAGCCCCTGTGCCTGGCCAGTTTGTTTCTTGAGGAAATGATTGCAATGCCTGAGCTTCACTTCCCAGCCTCAGTTCAGATGCATGTAAGGGTTGTTGCAAAAGCTAACTGTGTTCTCAGTACACCTGGAGAACACGGGGAACCATCTGGCTGAGGACAGTGATGAGAAGCAGTGATGAGAAGAGGCCTTTCGAATTTTCCCCTGGGTTCTGCTGTTGTCTATTCAAGTTACACGTTAATTCAATATAGTGGCAGGAAGGAGGAGACACAGAGCCACTTCATGGGATCTGTTTTCTTAACAATCATGCGTTATGCATTGCTGTTGTTTCAGGTGCATTTTTGCAAGAGTGTGCACTCACACGACCATCGAGAGGCTCATTTTGCAGTGGCCCTCCCAGGCCTCCGTGGTTGGGTGTCCGTCTTTGTCAGAAAAGGGCCAGCAGGGGGCACCAAACCCGCACATTTCCGCCGGGAGAGGGCGTCTGGGTGAGGGACAGGGCCTGAGGCTCATGTTCCTTCCCTCCCTTTGTTGGTATTTGGACATTTCTTTCTACGGTAGTTTTAGACTCCCACAACGGCGAGGCAGAGAGCTTTCTTTATTAAAGCAGCAAACAGACAAACAAACACCCCTCTCCCTCAAACCTCATCTCCAACAGCAGCAGAAGCTGTCACCACAAAAAACTACTTCATTCATCTTTTGGTTTGCATTTGTTCATCTTAAATCAGGGGCCAAGAGGGATAACATGATCTACCTAAACTGAACTGTAACATACTTGTCTAAGTCCTATTGTTTCCTATAAGGGCCTTATGATAGTTTAGTTTACATGCGTACAGGTTAAGAAAAATCATAGAGTTTCAGACCTGGGCACTAGGTAAATATCATCCAGCCAGGGTTTCTGAGTCCGCAGTTAGACTCCAGCCACCAGTTTTTGACATCTAAATCTGCACACTAGCTATATTATTTGCTTAGTATTTTAATATCTACTCCTGTAAAACTTACATAAGTGGATTTAAAAAAGATCACCATCATAAACGGAAAATTACTATTTTTCAAATACATATTAAGATAAAGAATTAACATTAAAATAAGCTGGGCATAATGGCTCATGCCTGTAATCCCAACACTTTGGGAGGCTGAGGTGGGCGCATCACTTGAGGCCAGGAGTTCAAGAACAGCCTGAGCAATATGGCAAAACCCTGTCTCTACGAAAAATACAAAAAGTAACTGGGTGTGGTGATGCGAGCCTGTAGTCCCAGCCACTTGGGAGGGTGTGGTGGCAGGATCACCTGAGCCCAGGGAGGTTGGGGCTGCAGTGAGTCGTGATCATGCCACTGGATTCCAGCCTTGGTGAGAGTGAGACCCTGTCTCAAAAAACAAACAACAACAACAAAACCCCCATTAAAATAGAAGCCCCTTCTCTGCCTCCCATACCACCTCACACTCCTTTATTTTGCATGTGTGGAGCCTAGGCCAGAGAAGTGACTTGAATTGCCCCACATCTTGGTGAGTTGCAGAGCTGAGATTTAGCTGGATACATGTTCCTCTCTGGCACATGGCCATGACTAGGAAGAAAGAGTGGTTAAACCAGCAGGTCTTACTCTTTGGAATATATCTTTGACAAAGTTTTAGTAGGCAGTGCCCACTTTTAATGTTTTTAGTGTTTTTCCTACTACTCCTGGAAGGTGAAAGCCAAGAACAGGAGGGTCTGGGCGGGGGTCTAGGCTATTTACAGTTGCATCGATTTGATTACCACTCTAGCAGTGAAAAGTGTTGAGTACGCACTCCCAGCAGATGTATGCTCATTTATTTGTACTTTTATACATGCATTACTGTACCAATATATTATGCTCATTGTGAAGTATACACAAATATTAACTCAAAAAACATGATAAAGAAAATGAAAGCAGTATTTTAAAATGTCTTGTTAACTGCAATGGTTTCATTACTGTTGTCAGCTAATATCTTGAGCACAATTACACTTAGGGTTAGATTCCTCATTAGCAACAGCATGCGCCAAGCCATGTTTCAAATAGTCTTGGTAATTTGAAAACTTTTTGGCTGGCTCGTGAGATCTGATTATATTGTTTTGTTTGCCCCTGAAATGTGGCTAACAATTGTCAGGTCTGCCTCTTTCTTGCTGTTTGTCTTATTTTGCATTATTTCTTCAGCCCACAGTTTCTTTTTAGAACAAAATTTAAGTCTCTTGCCCACTTTGGGGATAGTTAAACACTGAATGTTCTCTGTAGTTCCACTTACCCAGGCTTGTCTATAATAGGCTACATCATGCTGAATGAGAGCTGAGAACTGGAATCGCCACTGTCAACCCATCCATGTTGTGGGATGCCCACTGTTCCCCCAGGATCACTCAAGACCCTGTGACTTGTGGTCACTGATGAGTGGACCAAGTGAAGGTATGAAGGTTGTTGCTTAGAGTGAATATTAATAAAGCTTAGCTTATTATGTATTTAATTGTATAAAAAGAAATATATAAACATTTTAGTATTTTCTTCTTGTACCCTCTGGATTGTGTTTTATGACCCACAAATGTAGAGAAAAAAATCCATGCACTACCTGGGTGTGGTGGCTCACTCCTGTAATCCCAGCACTTTGGGAGGCTGAGGTGGGTGGATCACGAGGTCAAGAGATTGATACCATCCTGGCCAACATGGTGAAACCCCATCTCTACTAAAAATACAAAAATTAACTAGGCATGGTGGCGTGTGTCTGTAGTCCCAGCTACTTGAGAGGCTGAGGCAGGAGAATCGCTTGAACTGGGAGGCAGAGGTTGCAGTGAGCTGAGATTGTGCCACTGCATTCCAGCCTGGTGACAAAGTGAGACTCTGACTCAAAAAAAAAAAAAAAAAAAATCCATGCACTTTGGCTTGGCACATAAAGCCCTTCACAGCTCAGCTTACCTTGCTGACTTCATAGTCAACTCCAGGTGCTACCATTGGACCACATCTATGGGCTTCCCACAAGACTATGAACCCTAGAGGACGGATATTGCATCTTATTCATCCTTGTGTTTTCAAAGCCTAGCTCTGGTCTTGAACTCCAGCCTCAAGTGATCCTCCCACCTTGGCCTCCCAAAGCACTGGGGTTACTGGTGTGAGCCATGGCATCGAGGCTTTTTTGTTTGCTTTTCAGCCTCTAGAGGTCTCTTCTAGACCCTCTCATACTCATTCAGTCACTGTGACAACCTTATGACATATGCAGAGCAGGAGGACTAGCCTCGTTTTGCGCTGAGGAAACTGAGATTAAGAGATACACAATAACCTATGCAGCTCCAGAGATGCTAGAGATGAAAGGTTCCTAGATCTCAAAGCAAAAGGGCTGCCATGAAGAGTCATGGGCTTTCTGCCTTTGGGGTTGGGCCTCTGCAAACCCTCTGCATGCTCCAGGCAGTGGTGCTGGCCCTCCATGTCTCTGTAGGCTTCCCCAGACAGCCTGGCCCCTGCATGTGTCTGCATGGCAAGAGCCGATAAGCCATTCCGCGCCTGCCACGGACAGAACAGCGCTGAACAGATGGGGCAGATTGTAAACTTTGCAGCACATTTTCCTACCCTCTGCCATCATCTCATCATCCCCGCCAGAAAATCTGTCTCTAGGCAGTGCTACAGTGACACACTCTTTCCTTGTGAGCCCTTCCCAGCCCCCCTCTGTGTTTTTTTTTTTTTTTTTTTTTTTTAGGAGATACAGGTATAAAGCCAGATGGCTCCACCCACTTCCCCAGCTCTGCTTCTGTTTCAGTGACAGGGAAATTAAGAGCTGTTTTTAGAGGGTAGGGGAGGATTTCACCTGGATCCTGGAGATGGGGCATCTTGCATATTGTGATGGCCAGGTATGACTGTTCTGGCTGTGCGATATGTTTGTGTGTGTGTGTGTGGAGGGAGGGGGGTTATCTCAGTTTCTTGCATTTTCCCCTATCTCTCTGTTCTCTTGACCTGATGGAGGTTGGCAGCGGTGGTGGGATGACCGCCATACCCGCATGGGGCAGTGCTGAGCATGCCTTGGAGCACGAGCCTGCTCTGCACACCCCATAGTGTGTGCAGAAATGCCAACTGGGAGCCTATTTAATGGAGCCATTTCATAAGTCGGGATGCTGAAACTCTGATTACACATAGCATTTTTGTAGGCTGCGGTGGGGCTGATCTCAACCCCACAGGGTTTACTCACCCCCGTGGAGTGGCGTTTGATGCCTCGCCTTCCAGGACGTTTCTCTCTGAGGGGAAATATATTCCTTTTTTTGTAGTTTCTTATTATTATTATTTCAGTGGTTTTTGGGGACAGGTGGTATTTGGTTACATGGATACATTCTTTAGTGATGATTTCTGAGATTTTGGTGCACCATCACCTAAACAGTGTACACTGTGCCCAGTGTGTAGTCTTTTATCCCTCACCCCCCCCACCCTTCCCCCAAATCCCCATAGTCTATTATATCATTCTTATGCTTTTGTGTCCTTATAGCTTAACTCCCACCTATGAGTGAGAACATACGATGTTTGGTTTTCCATTCCTGAGATACTTCACTTAAAATAACAGTCTTGATCCGGGTTGCCGCATTTGCCATTAGGGAAATATATTCTTGTCTTTTTTATTTCTGAGCAAATCTTTGCTGAGGAGAAACACTAGGATGTTATTACTGCCAACCCAGTGGAGGTGTTAATGCTGTGTGCTGGGCCTTGGGAATGATGGGGGTGTCTTGAGGAGGGTAAGGAATGCAGAATAGACCCTTTCATCATAAAGCTTGATAAACTGACCGATCCTTTAGCAAGTGGCCGGTCAGCATGCTTATGGTTCGCTACTGAAATCTGTAGACTGGATAATGGAGTGGTGTTCATTTCTAGTGCTTAGAAGTCTGAGGTTTATGCACCTTAGAGATGAATTCTCTAGATACCCTGGGAAGACTCTAGCAGCAGAGCCAGCCCTCACCCGAGGTGGCCACAGACTGCGGCAATTCATGAACCTCATACTTTATGATGCTTTACAGCTTTCTAAGCGCTTTCAGATGCATTATTACTTCAATAAACATTAACTGAGTGCAAAATACTGGGGATGCCAGGCAGACTTGGTGCTTGTCTTCAGACCTTGTCTTATTTTTTATTTTTATTTATTTAGTTTTTTAGAGACAAGGTCTCTGTCACCCAGTCTGGAGTGCAGTGGTGCAATCATAGCTCACTGTAGCCTCGGACTCCTGGGTTCCAAGGGATCCTCCTGCTTCAGCCTTCCTGGGACTACAGGCATGCACCAACACACCTGCCTAATTTTTAAAACTTTTTTTTTAGAGACAGGGTCTTGTTATGCTGTCCAGGTTGGTCTTGAACTCCAGCCTCAAGCAATCCTCCCACCTTGGCTTCCCAAAGCACTGGGGTTACTGGTGTGAGCCATGGCATCGAGGCTTTTTTGTTTGCTTTTCAGCCTCTAGAGGTCTCTTCTAGACCCCCTCATACTCATTCAGTCACTGTGACAACCTTATGACATATGCAGAGCAGGAGGCCTAGCCTCGTTTTACCCTGAGGAAACTGAGATTCAGAGATACACAACAACCCGTGCAGCTCCAGGGGACAAGAGGAAGAAGGAGAACTAGAAGCCAGCCTTGGGATTTCAAGTTTACTTCTCCTTTTGCTTCATATGGAGGAATAGTGGTTAGAAACAGGTTTTCTTAAGATCCAGGCATGGTGCAATGGGTTGAATCTCTTAGTGGTACCAATTACGAGCATGTGATCTTGGTAAATTACTTTACCTTTTTAGCCTAAGTTTCATCATCTATAAAATACCTACCCCACTGGGTTGTTCTGAAGATGAAGTGAGATAAAGTTTGTAACACTGTTAGCATAGTTCTTGGCATAGAGAAAGCACTTAATAAATGGCAGTTACTACTATGGTTATTGTATTAGTCTGTTCTCATGCTGCTAATAAACATATACCTGAGACTGGGCAATTTATAAAGGCAAGAAGTTTAATTGATTCACAGTACCACATGGCTGGGGAGGCCTCACAATCATGGCAGAAGGTGAATGAGGAGCAAAGGCATGTCCTACATGGAGGCAGGCAAGAGAGAGCTTGTGCAGGGGAACTCCCTTTATAAAACCATCAAATCTCATGAGACTTATTCACTACCATGAGAACAGCACAGGAAAGACCTGCCCCCATGATTCAATTGCCTCCCACCAGGTACCTCCCATGACATGTGGGGATTTGGGGAGCTACAATTCAAGATGAGATTTGAGTGGGGACACAGCCAAACCATATCAGTTATGATTGTAAGACCTGCCTGACTTCAGATTTGGAGGTGCCAGGGAGAATTCTCGCCCAGGAGGCTTTGTGTCTACAGTGTGTAATTTACGATTAAACATTCTGCTGTTTATTAAACAACCTTCTATTTCATTGAAACTCTTGAAAACTTGTAGGAGGTACCCATTTGCCAAAACTGATTACTTGCTTTGTTGGCTGTGACTTATGTGAGGAAAACAAAAAAAATCCTTGCTATTAATATTAGTATTACTATTATTATTGATTATGATGACAACTTCTATGCTACTACTACCACTATTATTATTATTATTATTATTACTATTTAACTTTTCCTAGATATTACCTGTATGTCTCAAGGTAGGAGAATACCACTGATACATTTCTTGCAAGTAAGAAGGGCCTGGTGAGGTTTATGAGATTTGTTTTTGGAGACAGAGTCTCGCTCTGTCACCCAGGCTGGACTGCAGTGGTGTGATCTTGGCTCACTGCAACCTTTGCCTTCTGGGTTCAAGTGATTCTTTTACCTCAGCCTCTTGAGAAGCTGGGACTACAAGCCTGTGCCACCATGCCTGGCTAATTTTTTGTAATTTTAGTAGAGATGGGATTTTGCTATATTGACCAGGCTGGTCTCAAACTCCTGGCCTTGAGTAATCTGCCCTCCTTGGCCTCCCAAAGTGCTGGGACTACAGGCATGAACCACCGTGCCTGGCCTATGTGATGTTTTTATTCAGGGTCTATAATTTGATTTTATGTCACTGATGGAGCATCTTTATTCTCTGGTAGGGAACGGGCTTCTTTTTACCCCCGTCGTGCAAAAAGAGCACTGTGAAGCAGACCACAAACCCCAGGAAGGTAAGATTTACAATAACAAGAAATTGAGAAGACCTAGTGCAGGAATTTAAGATGGGAAAACAGGTGCTTAATAACCAAGGATTCTCACTTAGAAGCAAACTTAACAGATAAGACCCCAATGACAAGTGTTCTTCACTGTGTATACTCAGTTTGAGGCAAGCACAGCAGGAAGATCAGGGTGTGAAATACTAGCACCTTTGTAAAGGCTGGTCAAGCCGGTAGCCACTGCCCTGCCTGGGGATAGAGAGCTCCTCACCAGAGGGTGCAGGAAGGAACTGGCTCTTCTTCATGCAGCCCTGCATAATTCTTCCGGAGATAACTGTCTCACCCTTTTTTTGGCACATCAGCTACCCTCACTGCAGGAACAGTGATTTCAAACAACCTAATCCACAGGGCTAATCTTGGCTGGCAAATTCTATTTTTGCAAAGGTATATAATATAAAATAGAAAGATGAACATGCCGGGTTACATGCAAATTCATCTGTCCTTCCCTGTCTCCCTCCCTCTCTTCCTCCCTTCCTTCCTCCCTCCCTCCCTCCCTTCCTTCCTTTCTCCCTCCCTTCCTTTCTCTCCCTCCCTCCCTCCCTCCCTTCCTGCTTACCCCCTTCCCCACTTTCCCTCTTTTCCTCCCTTCTCCCTTCCTCCCTTCATCCTTCCTCCCTTCCTTTGGAGTCTTACTCTGTCGTCTAGGCTAGAGTGCAGTGGCGCGATCTTGGCTTGCTGCAACCTCTGCCTCCTGGGTTAACTCAATTCTCCTGCCTCAGCTTCCCGAGTAGCTGGGATTACAGGCATGCACCACCACACCCAGTTAATTTTTGTATTTTCAGTAGAAATGGGTTTTCATCTTGTTGGCCAGGCTGGTCTCAAACTCCTGGCCTGAAATGATCTGCAAACTCCAGGCCTCAAGTGATCTGCCCACCTTAGCCTTCTGAAGTACTGGATTATAGGCATGAGCCACCACACCGGTTCCTTTCCTCCCTCCTCCCTCCCTCCCTTCCTTTCCTTCCTTCCTTCTTTCCTTCCTTCCTTCCTTCTTTCCTTCCTTCCTTCCTTCCTCCCTTTTCTTTCTTCCTTCCTCCCTCCCTCCCTCCTCCCTCCCTCCCTTCCTTCCTCCCTCACTCCCTCCCTTTCTCTATCCTTTCCTTTCCTTCCTTCCTTCCTCCCTTTCTTTCTATCCTTTCCTTTCCTTCCTTCCTTCCTTCCTTCCTTCCTTCCTTCCTTCCTTCCTCCCTTTCTCTCTTTCCTTCCTTCCTTCTTTCCTTCCTTCCTCCCTCCCTGCCTCCCTCCCCTCCTTCCTTCCTTCCTTCCTTCCTTCCTCCCCTTCCCTTCCCCTTCCCCTTCCCCATCCTTCCCTTCCTCCCTCCCTTCCTTCCTTCATTCCTTCCTTCCTTCCTTCCATCCTTCCTTCCTTCCTTCCTTCCTTCCTTCCTTCCTTCCTTTTTCCTTCCTCCCTCCCTCCCTGCCTTCCTTCTCTTTCTCTTTCTTCTTTTCTCTTTCTCTTTCTCTCTCTCTTCCTTCCTTCCTTCCTTCCTTCCTAGTATATTTAATGTTGTTCTTTTCATTCCTTCCTCACTTTGCTTTCTTTCAAACGCTAGGTGTTTTGTTTGGTGGCATTTGAGTCTAATTTCTCTCACTGAGGAACAACATACATGCTGTCATCTGATTTGAGCTCTCTCTGGGGTATGTTTGGATAAGTCAGGGCTTCTGTTTATTTCCCTGATTTTGTGCTGTCCCCATTTAAGGCTTAGATAAGGGTTAAGTTTAAAGCACGTTTAATCTGTGATACATTTCTCTAAATGAAGGAGTTCACATTTTTCTGGAGCCATTTAATTTCTGCCATAATTATTTCCCCACATAAATCATCCCTTGCTGAATTGTTCTGTGCGTTGGTTTTGCTGGTGCATCTTCTGCTGTACTAGTTTATTCCAATGAATATGAACCACGGTTTTCTTTGTTTTGTTTTAATTCTGTATTGGTGCCATACTAACCTGAGAATGTCAACAGTCAGGGAGGTGCCACTTGTGTGTCACCCTTGCTGGAAGAATTGTGGATCGCAACCCTGGCTGCACGTTAGAGTTACCTGGGAGCTTTTACTAACCACCCGTACTTCACCTTCAAAGGCAAAGGGCCTCACTTTCAAAAGTTCTCATTTAATTGGCCTGGAAAGGTCTCAGGCGTTAGCCTATTCCCAGGGGATTCTGAGGTACAGTGAAAGTTGAGAACCGTGGCAAACCACACCACTTTCAGATCATTCTACATGACTCAGCTCAGGTTGGTTTCCCCTGAGATGCTTTCTCTGACCATCCTCCCACCCACCAAGCCCTGGCTCAGGGCCTTTTCTCTGTGTTCACAGAGGTACCCAGGCTATGCCTTCTTTCTAGTGCTATTCTTCTGTATTGTAATTTGTTTATTCTATCTTCTTTTTAAGTTTTAATATTTTTTATTTCAATAGCTTTTGGATTACACGTGGTTTTTGGGTACATGGATGAATTATACAGTAGCAACTTGGGAGACTTTTAGTGCTTCCATCACCCGAGTAGTGTATTCTGTCTTCTTTAAAAGCTTCTTGAGGTCGGGTACCATATTTTTTTTAAATCTTTGCTCCCTCTGCACTTAGTACATCTCTGGGCACATATGCACCAAGTGAATGTGTAAATCCGTGAAACAGCACACAAACTGACCAAGAAGTTACCGCAGTCAATTTACAAGTCAGGTTGTCCCATACTTGTACCTTTTCAACTACACTGACCATATCTTTTTATAGGACTCTTTTCTCAGGATGAGCCTGCTGTCTTAGTATGTCAGAGAGTTGCCTAGTCCTGGAGTCTTTGGAGCAGAGTTTAAAAGTTTACGAGCTTGTTTAAATTCTAGAGAGAGCAGAAGCAAATGCTGGTGCCCTGAACTGCCCACCACCGCAGAGCCTTTGAGAGGCTCATCCACCTCCCTGGATGTTCTGGTGACTGGGGCCTGAGGAGTCAAGCAGTTACTAGGTCCTTCCTGGGGACTTGTGTTAAGACAATTGTCATCTTCTTAGCCATGGTATATGTAGCATAACACATCTCGAGATTTCCCTGAAACTCTAGAATAGAAACCTGGTCTGATACTCCAGGACTGATTCTGGCACTGAAAAGGCTGCAAATGAGTAGGATATATGCCAAATTCCTTAGAATACCAAGCTGTCTTCTAAAGAAGGCCAATTTTTAATAGGAGGTTACCATGATGCCTTGTTTGAGAATCCATGTTGACCTTGCAGGATCATTCCAGGGATTATTTTCAAAGAGCCTTCTTAGAATGGGCCTCTTTAAAGTAAACTCCATGCATACAGGAACTTTGTTTTGCCCATCTCTGTATCTCCAGGGCATACGGCAGTGCTTGACACACAGGAGAGAGTCAATATATTAAATTAATAGGTGGATGGCCGAATATAAAGTTCTCTTAGCTCCATCTTAGAGCTCTGCTGCAATAAGCAGAGCTCTGCACTGGGAAAGAGGACTGCAGACTTTCATAGACACTGTCATGTCTGCAGTGGATGTGCTTTTACCCTAATAGGGGTTGAGAAACTCGTGGACAAACTTTGAACCATCACCGTCATTCCTCATCACCCTTAAACAAATACACGAACTGAAGAGATGGTGTTAGTACCTAATTTTCTTTTTTTTTTTTTTTTTTTTTTTTTGAGACGGAGTCTCGCTCTGTCGCCCAGGCTGGAGTGCAGTGGCCGGATCTCAGCTCCCTGCAAGCTCCGCCTTCCGGGTTCACGCCATTCTCCTGCCTCAGCCTCCGAGTAGCTGGGACTACAGGCGCCCGCCACCTCGCCCGGCTAGTTTTTTGTATTTTTTAGTAGAGACGGGGTTTCACAGTGTTAGCCAGGATGGTCTCGATCTCCTGACCTCGTGATCCGCCCGCCTCGGCCTCCCAAAGTGCTGGGATTACAGGCTTGAGCCACCGCGCCCGGCCGTTAGTACCTAATTTTCTTTAAAGTCTGGTTTTGGGGAGAAGTGAGCCTCTAATTCTTGCTGATTTTCAGTCCCCATAAATTACTCTCTGCTTAGCTGTGGGTATCAGTCCTATTGGGACCAGGGCAGCAGTGTCACACACCTTGCCTTGGCCTTCTCCATCTAGATTAGCTAAGGGTTTAGGTTGGTTATAGCTTTCTCTGCACTTGGCTATTCAGGTCGTATTTACCATAAGAGTTAGCTTATACTAGAAATGATGGAGCAAGACCAAAATCAGTTTCTGCAATTGAAATGAGGTCATGAGAACAGTCATTAAAAGCCTAGAGCTGCACTGTCCAGTGTGGTTGCTGTGATGGTTGACTTTATGTGTCAACCTGTCTGGATCAGAGATGCCCAGCTGTTTGACTAACACTTATTTCGGGGTATGCCTATGATGGTATTTCCAGATGAGAGTGGCATTTAAATTGGTGGACTCAGTAAAGCAGATTGCCCTCCTGAATGTGAGTAGGCACCATCGAATCTGTCAAGGGCCTGAATGGAACAGAAGGCAGAGGAAGGGAGAACTTGCCTCTTTTTCTGCCTGACTGCTTGAGCTGGGGCATCAATCTCCTCCTGTTCATAGACTGAGACTTACACTATTGGCTCCCCTGGTTCTCAGGCCTTCAGACTAGGACGGAACTACACCACCAGCCTTCCTGGGTCTCCATCTTGCAGATGGTAGATCATGGGACCTCTTAGCCTGTATGATTGCATGAGCCAGTTCTCAAAATTTTTCTTTCTCTATGTGCATGTATGTGTATGCTTGTGTGTGTGAAAGATACAGATCACATATTATATATTTTATGTGTGTGTACATATATACATGTTATATATCTAATTATACTATATTAAACAATATATGTAATATACACTCACATATACATTTTACGTGTGTGTACTCTTCATGCAGAAGTGACAGGCAATATGTATATATATACTATATGTATGTACACACATAAAATATGTAATATGTGATATGTATAGTTTATATTATATATATTATTTAATGTGTATCTCCTGTTGGTTCTGTTTTTTGGGAGAACTTTGACTAACATAGTAGCTACTAGCCACATGTGGCTATTGAAATTGAAATGAATTAAAATTACGTATAACTAAAATTGATTTTCTCAGTCACAGTAGGCTACATTTTAAGTGCTTACTAGCCAATGTAGATAGTGACTACTCTGTTGGACAGTGCAGAATAGAATATTTCCATCCTTGTAGAAAGTTCTATTGACTAGTGCTAGTTTAGAGTACCCAAAGGCCAAGGCTGTGTATCCAGTTGATAAACAGCAAGTCTTTCTCCCAGGGTGACTCAGCAACAGCTGCATCTTTGCCACATCTCCCCAGCACCATTTACTATTATTATTTTGTTCTCTGTTGCTCAAGGATTCACCATGGCTTGAAAATGAAGGAAACAATTTCTCTGCTTCTACACTTTGTAAAAGTAAATAAAATTTTAGGACACTCTAAATTTATTATGCAGCACCCCACCTCTCAAGCCTTACATAGAAAGGCTTGAGCACAACACATTAAGCCTTACATAGAAAGATGTTGAAATTCTGTTAAGCTTCCCTAAGCTTTGTTGATATAAGTGATCCCACACTTCTACACTTAGGAACACTGACTTCCATTCTTTGGAATCTGTGCTTCCCAAGCAGGCTCATCCTCAACCTTTGCTCTTGAATAAACTCTTTTAAAAATAGATTCTGATCTTTTTATTATTTTAGATGGACAACTAGTTCACATAGAGATATGTAAAAGTTAAGTTGAACCGCATGGAATTGCCTTTTTTGTAGATCAGAAAAGGCATTGAATTGAATATTGTCAGTTTCATAAGGTTCAGGCTAATACAAAGTGAGAAGAGTGATAGAGGTTCTGGGACAGGAAGTACATGCATAGCTTGTGTTCCTTTTTCAGTCCCGGATTTGTGTACTGTGAGATGGGGATAATCCAGGTGGTTTCACCTTAAGGAATGATGGTTGACTGAACTCCTGCTTATTCCTTGCCTGCCACAGCTGCGTGAAGAGAGGCTCCCATGTGTTTATGGAGAATAGTTATGGGAGAGTTAGAGTACATACAGCTGTAAGAACCAGAAAGCCTGAAAACCAATGGCTTTATACATATTGCATTCTGAACAAGCAGACTGGAGGTGGTATTTCTGGATTGGATCAGTAATTCCACGTTGTCAGGGCACTAACTTGGCATCTCTGGTATTCTCTCAGCCTTCCCCCTACAGTCCACAAGATGGCTGCTGTGGCTCCAGGCATCACGTCCTCATACAACTACATCCAGAGGCAGGAACTGGGAATAGGCTTGCAGGTGACCAGGACAGCAAGTGGGCTGTCTGCATAAACCTTCCTTCCTCTTGGGAAGGAAAATCACCTCCCAAGTCGATCTTCTGTCTATTTTATTGATCAGAGAGTGTTATAAATCCACCCATTAAATAATCTGGACAAGGGGAGTGTGCCTATTGTCCTTGGTTTAGACTGGTTATGATTCATGCCCTGGAACTGGACATATTGCCAAGCAAGCGAAATTGAGATTCCATCAGCCAGGAAGAAGGGGTAAGGAAGATGAATATTGGGTGATAGGAGTTGTCCCAAGTTTTTAAGATGCTTTCAATTAGTAAATAACTGTCGAGAATACCTTTTGTTTTCACCTGCCCAGTCTCCATTGTGCCTCCTTCAGAAACGCACACTGGGTTTTCTTTGGGTGTGAAGGGGCCTCTGTGCCCATGATTCCAGTGTGAGCACATGTTCTGAGCCAGGTCAGTGAGGCTTAATTTCAGAACTTCTGTTGGAACTCTTGGGAAAGACAAGTTCTCCCTGTCCTGGGTGTCTGAAAAGATAACAGGCTAGCCTGGAATTGCTGGGGGCTATTTTACCTGCCTACCTACCTGAATGAATGAATTAAGCTGACACAAAGGAGTAGTAGAGGGATGAGGAGAGAACAGAGGGATGATGAGAAACTTGGTCCAAATGAAATTGCTTGAGACCTGTATGCAGCTGTGACAGATGATTCAGTTACATTGCATAATAAATCTTTCCCCTCATCCCCCACCTTATTTTTTTCTTTTGTATGTAAGTTAGTTAGGGTTGCAAAAGATTACTGGCAGGAATCGGTACCTAGCAATGGAGTGTTACAAGTAATAGACCCTAACATGTGGATTGGCAAATTGAAGGTAGAATGGAAGGCAATAAAGGTCTCCTATCCCTGGCTAAGAAGTTGGCAGTCTTTGTTATGCTCCGATAAAGCATATTAAATTGTTGCCTGTTCTCCCTTAGGACTCACAACATATGCCATTGGAAACTGGGTCATTAAAGCACTTGATAGAACTTTTCAGGCTGTGGAGTGTGTAGGCTACTTCCTGAAGTTCTTAGTGAGTTCCTTTGAGAAAAAGACAAACTTCTATCATCTGAAAGTTAAAAAAGAAGAAAAATTCGTCTCTGATAAAAGAAGTCCTTTCTCTTTTGGTAGCTGAGAGCCAGACAACACTGTACTTTTCAGGGTTGGAAAAGGTGAGTTCTCTGTTACATGATGAAGCTCATTCCAGCAAAGGCAGAGACACTTGAAACAGAACAGAAGATACTACTAAAATTGGGAAGGAGCTGGAGCCCGATTTTGACTCCTCCAGGACAGATGACAACTGGCAAAGTGCTCCTATGTGGAATATACAAACAACTCCAGCAAATAAATCAGTAAATCAGAAAAGGACAGTCAGTTCAATACAACAGTGAGAGGAAGAGATTGACAGGGCATTTCACAACAGAGGAGATCCAGATGACAATCAACAGGAAAAGTGCTCAGCCTCACCTGTCATCAGGGACATGTCTGGAAACAGCAAGGAGATCCCACTACACATTCTAGGAGAACAGCTAAAATCTAAAAAAAACAACTGATCATATCAGTGTTAATGAATATGTGGAACTGTTGAACCCTCGTCCTCTGCTGGTGGGAGTATAAAGAGGCCCACATACTTTGGAAAACAGTGTGGCATTATCTATTAAAGGTGAATGTATGCATACCTTACTACAAAGCAATTCCACTCCTAGGTCTATGTGTGCATATGTGTAAGAAAAAACACACAAAAAATGTGCTGACTTGGCACCATGGCTCAAGCGCTTAAGCCCAGTGTTTTGGGGAGCCTGACGCAGGAGTATTGTTTGAGGCCAGGAATTTGAGACTAGCCTGGGCAACATAGGAAGACTCCATAGCTACAAAAAATAAAAAATAAAAATAAAATTAGATGGACATGGTAGTGTGTACTTGTAGTCCTAGCTACTTGGGAGGCTGAGGCAGGAGGATCACTTGAGTGCAGGAGTTCAAGGTTATAGTGAGCTATGATGGGACCACTGCACTCCAGCCTGGGTGACAGAGAGGGACCCTGTCTCAAAAAAAAAAGTTGTTAGCAACATTTTTGTAATAGTCCCAAATTGAGAAAGCCCAAATACCCATCAATGCAGAGTGGGTAAATACGTTGTGTGTAGTTTTGCAATGAACACTTTGTAAATACACCGAACAATCTATTGCTACGTGCAACAACATGAAAGAATCTTGCAGATCTAATTTTGAGTGAAAGAAGCTTGATATGATGAAATACCATAGAGTCTCATTTATGTAAGATTCAAGACCAGGCAAAATGAATATATGATGTTAGAAGTCAAGTGAATGGAGACCTTTGGGGACAAGGGAAAGGGTTAGTTATAGGAAGGGGAAAAGAGGGGCTTCTGAGGTCCTGGTTTTGTTCTATTTCTTGACCTGGCGATGGTTACATGGGGGTGCTTACTTTGTGATGATTTGTGTGGGCTGTAAGATGTGTGATTTCTGTGCTTCTCTGTATGTGTGTTACATGTCAGTAAAAATATTAAAAAGTCTTCTAATCATAGACTATGGAGGAAAAGATGGCTGTGAGACTACAAATCAGTGATTCATTAAAATAATAATTATCCCAGCACTTTGGGAGGCCGAGACGGGCGGATCACGAGGTCAGGAGATCAAGACCATCCTGCCTAACACGGTGAAACCCCGTCTCTACTAAAAATACAAAAACTAGCCGGGCGAGGTGGCGGGCGCCTGTAGTCCCAGCTACTCGGGAGGCTGAGGCAGGAGAATGGCGTGAACCCGGGAGGCGGAGCTTGCAGTGAGCTGAGATCCGGCCACTGCACTCCAGCCCGGGCGACAGAGCGAGACTCCGCCTCAAAAAAAAAAAAAAAAAAAAAAAAAAAAAAATTATCCCTGAACTGCAGGGCAAGAGGCAGATTAGCAGGGCCTCCCCATTCCAGGCTGTAGTTTGAATTTCACTGATGCGGAGGATAAAGTGGAGGCCATTAAGCTGAGAAGGAGGGTGGAGCCCTGAGGCTGCTGCTAAGAAACAGAACTCCCAGGCCAGAGTCTAGATGAGGACACTGTCTCTTGCTTTGCCTAATGTCCCATGAAATGACCAGATGCAAATGGACTGAAAGAGTACTAAGTTATAAACTTCTTAGGGAATTGCTTTGCCAGAAAAATCCCAGCATGATTGAAAAAGGCCTCTGACTGGTCAGCCCAAGGTAAACCCCTGCTCTCAAATCTGCACCATCTGGAAATGGGTCGCTAAAGGATCCTCCCAGGGTCCCACCTCAGAAGTGGAAATGGAGGACGACTGGCAAAGGGGACCTTCTCAGAGAGCAGAACCAGGATTGTCAGATCGGCTGGTCAAGGACCTCAGTCCCCTGCTAGTGTGAGTCCTTGCTGTTCTTGTCCAACAGACCATGATGTACATAAAGGACTGGTGATCACAGTAGGCTGTTTCCCCTTCTCATTTCCAAATGGGAAATTCTATTATATTCTGCTCTTTTCCCTTCTGTCTTGTATACTGAGTGTGTTGGGGTGGTTTACATTCATCATTTAGCCTCTAGGGTGTCAAACTGAATTGCTATATACAGATCACATTGATAGAAATCTGTATGACCTTGAGATCTTGGTCTTGGAGCTGGGTGCAAAAACAGGGCATAAGTTTGGGTTGTCTATGACTGTAGAGGGAATGACTTAATTTTTGGAAGTATGTAGTATAGTTGCATTATGTTAGGTAGGGATATTACTGAAATTGAACAAATGGAAAGAAGGATATGTATAGAAAATGAGAAGCCAAGGGGTGGGTTGTTGGATATATTTGTTATTTTTGCCTTCAAGTATCAATTTCTTCCTCTTATGATAGTAGCTCCCTAATTTTCTTTTGGAGAAACAGTGTCTTCCCAACCCAGATTGTGTGGTTTATCCCTTTCCCTTGATCACAGTGGTTGATTCAGAGATAGGCAAGTGACTCAGGCCAGGAGCCCAAGCGATGAGATTGGATTCCAGAATGTTTGAGAATCTCCTGGGAGAGAAAAGTTCCCTTTGCACTGATGCTGTTAGATTATAGGATATAAATCTGTAGCCTCTGGTTGTTCTCTTGCCATTACGTAGGAAGTATCTGCCTAAATGTAGCCATTCAAGATGAAAACAAGGCAGGAAAAAAAGAGAGACCAAGTTTGATGTTGTAATCTAAGCTCTTATGTCAATTACGCTCCTGTACGTTTTAGTTGCATGGACCCCACAAATCTCATATTTTGCTTGAGATCACGTGAGTTGGGTTTCTGAAACTTTCAACTGAGAATCTCGTAATTGCGATCAGCTATGGGAAATGCATAAACACTTCCATGTGTTTTGCATATATTTGGTGTCATGCCACTTTTAACTAAATGAAAGGAGAGTGGCTTTTACTGAAATGCCTAAGTTGCAGGCATTAACCCAGTAGGGGAAGATCTCATTGGGTATATTCTTTGGTTTCCTTGCTTTGGCATCCAGGGGTTGGGAGCAGTCCATATCAGGAATTCATTGCTCAGGTCTACATAGCTTGTTTACCCCGCCTCCTAAGTGAAGAACATCAGACCTTCCACAGTCAGGGTGTGTCCTTGTGAATTTCCACCTGAGCCAGCTCACTGATGCACGGATGCCACAATGATGGCAGTATTTTCTGCTCTACACGCACATGTGACAGCAGCGTATTCTACCCAGAAAACGGGGTGGAGGCAGTAGCTTTGTGGGTCATCACCCTTGGGCCTAGAATGGCATGGAATATAGCAAGATCTGTGGTGTTCAAGGGTCAGGGATGTGTATTAGATTCAGTCTGAGTCACAAGGAGGTGAAACAGTGAGATTAGGGAAGGGGGGAATCCTGGGAGTAGGAATGGGAGGAGCCAAAAGCTGAGGAGATGGGGTATCAGAATAGGATCCAGAAAATATAGAATAAGAGTTAGAAATTGGCCAGGCAGAGGAGCCAGGAGACAGAGATGCTCTAAGGAGGCACTGGCAGGCCCACCATATGCTGGAGAATGGAGTTTGTGCTGCTTGAGGGTGTGTTGAAGGGTTTGCCTGAGTTATGTGCCACTACTAAGGTATCACCATGCATGGTGAGCTCTGCGGGGTTCCCTCTCATCCTCTGTTTCAGCCAGGCACTGTGTCACATGTATGTGCTCTAGATCAGAGACCAGAATGGGAGCATAGCAGATTCATTTAACTACAGTTACGTTTGCTGGTTTTTTCTATTACAAATGTATGTATTTTATCCTCCTACAAAACTTCAAATCAAAACTCCTCCTCAACATCTGGCTAAGTAGGCCAAAAGTAGGTGTTTTCTAGGTTCTGAATGTTGGTGTCCCCTCAAATTCATATTTGAAACTGAATCCTGAATGTGATCGTATTAAGAAGTTGGGCCTTTTGGGAAGTGATTAAGCAACAAGGGCAGACTAATGAACCATGAACGGGATTAGTGCCCTCGTAAAAGACTGAAGAGAGCCTTTTCCCCCTTTGTGCCATGTGAGGACACAGCAACAAATTACCATCTGTGAAGCAGAGAGCTCCCACCAGACACCAGAGCTGCTCATGCCTGATCTTGGACTTCCTGCCTCTGGAACGGTGAGAAATAGATTTCCTTTTTGGGGGTGGGAGAGCAGGTTCACTTTATTTATTTATTTATTTGTTGCAATGCAGCATTTATTTGGAAGGCTTTAGGTCTCAGTGTTACAAATTCTCTCCATTGAGAAATAAATTTTTGTTGTTTATAAGCTACCTGGTCTAAGGCATTTTGTTATAGCAGCCTGTATTTTGTCATTCTTTCACTGCTACGAAGAAGCACCTGAGAGTGGGTAATTTATAAAAGGTTTAACTGGCCCATGGTTCTGCAGGCTGTACAGGAAGCACAGCAATGGCTTCTGCTTCTGGGAAGGCCTTTGGAAGCTTCCAATCATGGCGGAAGGCAAAGCATAAGCCTACACATGACATGGTGGACGCAGGAGCAAGAGAGAGGCAGGGAGGGGGCCACACACTTCTAAACGACCAGGTCTTATGAGAACTCATTCACTATCATGAGGAAGCAGTAAGCCATTCATGAGTGCTCCAGCCCCATGACCCAATCACCTCCCACCAGGCCCCGCCTCCAACATTGGGAATCACATTTCAGCTGATATTTGGGCAGGTACAAATATCCGACAATATCACAGCCTGAACAGACTAAGACAGGGCTCAAAAAAGCTGATGAGGTATAACTCCCAATGCAATCCCTCCCCCCCCCATGATAGGCCCCGATGTGTGATGTTCTCCTTCCCGAGTCCAAGTGATGTCATTGTTCAGTTCCCACCTATGAATACCCTAGAACTTAAAGTATAATAAAAAATAAAATAAAATAAAATTAAAAAAAAAAGCTGATGAGTGTGAGTGCTCATTGTGTGTACATGCAAAGTGTGTGGGGGACAGGTGCTTGGGGGACATGAAGATGAACCCTGCACGAATCTTGCTCACCAGGGGCCTGTACTGCTGAGGGAGGCATCACAGGCGCTCTAGCCTGCTGTCAATCCTGTGCTCTACTGACATTGTAAACAACTGCGTTTATCACCTGTCTGTTCAAGGAATTGTGTGAGCCACTAAGATAATTTTTTAATTCCAGAAAGAGAGAAAGTACTATTTCTTACTGCAGACTTTATTTTCTTCATTTCACAAAAGCACCAGGGAAATGGCTGTTGAATAAAATTGTGAACTTTGCCTGATGGGTGTTACTAAGGCAGCAGATCCTAAAATGGGGTCTGGTGTGTGCTCATATCAGGCTGTTTGATGAACACTTTGCTACTAGTTACTCTACTCTGTATTTATAGCACAACATGATTTTACTAAAACCCTATGACAGAATCTTATGCAGAATTTTATGCAAAGCGGTTTCTAGAAAGACTTTTAAAGTCATGGAAAAATGGCTTGGATACAATGTTAGGCAATAAAAACAGGACACACATATAGAGTTTGTAAAAAAAATAATATTTGAGATGATGGATATCCTAGTTACCCTGATCTGATCACTATACATTAGATGCATCAAAACAGTACTATGTATCCAATAAATATATAATTATGTGTCAATTACAAATATAAAAGTATCAAAATTATATATGTATATGGATATACATATATCTATATCTATACAATAATAATACTTCTTTTAAAGTATATCTGAATAGCTGTATCTATCTCTATATATGTACACACATAAGAGTTAAAGGAAAATCCTGGGCTGGGTGCAGTGGCTCATGCCTGTAATTCCAGCACTTTGGGAGGCTGAGGTAAGAGGATTGCTTGAGGCCAGGAGTTCAGGACCAGACTGGGCAACATGGCAGGACCCCTATCTCTATAAAAAATACAAAAAATTAGCCAGGTCTGATGGCATGTGCCTGTAGTTTGAGCTACTTGGGAAGCTGAGGTGTGAGGATTGATTGAGCCTGGGAGGTCAAGGCTGCAGTATGCTATGATCATGTCACGGCACTCCAGCCTGGGTGACAGTGCAAGTCTCTGTCTCTAAAACAATAAAATAAAATAAACAAAATGCCTATTTTTTGAAATTTTATTTATTTATTTATGTATTTTTAAGAGATAAGGTCTTATTATGTTGCCCAGGTTGGAGTGCAGTGGTGTGATCATGGCTCACTGTAGCCTCAACCTCCTGAGCTCAAAGGATCCTCTTCCCTTAGCCACCTGAGTAGCTGGTACCATGGTGTGCATCACCACACCTGGCTAATTAAAACAATTTTTTTTAGACAGTTGGGGGCCTCGCTTTGTTGCCCATGCTGGTCTTGAACTCCTGGCTTTAAGTGATCCTCCCACCTGAGCCTCCTGGAGTGCTGGGATTATAGGCATGAGCCACGGCAGCTGGCCAATGCCTGGTGCTAATAGTAGTTACCTTTAGGTCATAGAGTTACAGGCAATTTGGGTTTTCTTCCTTTGTATTTTCAAATTTTCTATAATGATTATGTGTTGTTTTTCTACATGATTATATTTCATGGTCAGAATATAAAGACAAATTCATTTTTCAAAAGAATTACCTGAAGCCCATGAACAATAACAATGTATTTAACAATGTCCCATATGGAGCATATCACAAATATCTTACATTTTAGAGATTACCCAACTTGCGCTTGGTCATTTAGGAAGCTAATGGTGGGATTAAGAATTGAATTTGGAGAATGTTGAGGTTCTTTGCTATCTTCTTGAGAGCCCTTGCCCACGTGCCTATGGTAGGCCGACTGCTGTCATCACTATTTCATGGCCTGTGTACCATTTGGGGGAAGAGGAGATGGAAAGTGTGAGGGCGAGTCGGCCAGGGCAGCCTCCCCCAGGCAGCTCTCCCTGCTCCCACCCGAAATGGGAAAGCAGGGTGAGTCATAGGTCAGATGGCCTCCTGAATCTTGGTTTCCAGCTTGTTTAAGTTTGTAAGTTCAGAGCAACTGTTCAGCTTTGTTCTTGCTTTGTTTGTGTTACACTGGGATCCAGTCATCCATTGGCACAGAGACACAGTTTCCACTTTGATACAATCTGTGTCAGCCTGGCAGTTAATTTATTTAGCAGCATCTTAAGTTTTTTTTTTTTTGCATAAAATCCAGCTCCTGCAGGATTTTATCAGCATCTTTGCAAGAGAGGACGAATTCAAAAGAAAGTACAGGAGAAGAAACATTCAGTGTGAGCAGTGGAGGGATGCATAATTATATTATTCCATCTTACCAGGCCGGGGGTTTTGATGTGACACAAGGATGCTATCAAAGTAGTCAATATTAGCAAAAAGAGAGGGCTGTTTTGGAGATGGGCTGCTCCGAATGACCAGAAGGACCTATAGCCTCTTCTAGATTCACACACAACCCTAGTGAACGTATACTGCCCCTTCCAGGTGAAACGCAAATGCTAGTGGGGGCAGTTGGTAGGCTAGGACATATGAGGTGGGGAGGCAGAGAGGGAAGGTTATTTTCTAGCGCTCATCTGAGTGGGAACTGATAAGGGACTCCACAGGGAAAATGAAGAAATGCTTTGTATATTCCTCTGAACTCTAGTTAGGCCTAACCTGCTAAAAGTCAAACTTCATTTCTGATAACGGGCTGTAACTTCATGCCCTTGTAGGTGTAATGGACATAAGAGGGGTTAGAGACTTAGTCCTGAATTTTTACACACTGATGTAGGCATGGGAACCAAGACTGTTTTGGCCAACATGGACCTGAAGGTCCATGGAAGACAGCCAGCTTGGTATTGCTGAGCGCTTGCTATATACTGGCATTGCTGAGCGCCCGCTGTTTGCTGGCCTTACATCGTGCTGTGGAGGCACGGAAAACAGTCTGCCTTCTGGGGCAGGAGAGGGCTGCACTTCTGGGAAGTCTGGAACCTGGGCAAATCTTCACCAAACGCATCCTCTGCAGTTCCCTGGGTCCTAGGGTAAGGTTGTTTCCAGGAGGAATGCTGGAGGGGACTGGAGAATATGCTGTAAAATCTTGTTTCTATAAATCATTATGTAGTGTTATATTTTGTTTGTGCAGTTTCCATGTACCTCCATTCAGGAATTATTTCTCAGTTATTTATTATGTATAGGGTAAATTAAGTCCCATTAGTCAAGTCTCAAATTGCATTTGGCTGTTCCATTGTAACTACTTCTATGTTACCATTATCAATATTAACTAACATTTGTGTGTTCTAGGCTTTAGAGCTTAGGAACCATTTTCATGCACAGTATTACGTTTAATACAGCAAGCCTGTGAAGTGGGGATTAGTATCCACACTTTATAGATGAAAGGAGTGAGGCTGAGATACATCCAAAACCACACAGCTCTCAAGATGCTGAGTTGGAATTTTAAACCCTACATTTCTTCTTCTTTTTTTTTTTTTTCAGATGGAGTTGCACTCTGTTGCCAGATTGGAGTGCAGTGGTGCGATCTCGGCTCACTGCAACCTCTGCTTCCTGGGTTCAAGTGGTTCTCCTGCCTCAGCCTCCCAAGTAGTTGGGATTACAGGTGCCTGCCACCAGTTTTTTTTTAATATTTTTAGTAGAGATGGGGTTTCACCATGTTGGCCAGGATGGTCTTGATCTCCTGACCTTGTGATCCACCTGCGTTGGCTTCCCAAAGTGTTGAGATTACAGGCGTGAGCCACTGGGCAGCTTAAACCCTACATTTCTTACTGTAAACTCAGCATTCTTTCCATCACATCATTCCATGACTCTCCTCTTTTGCCCCCTGGTATAAAATAAACTTTTCCTGGGCTAGCTGAGTAGGGCAGACTTCCTAGGCTTGGTATTGGGGGTTCAGGATGTAGGGCCTCTCTTCATCTTCCAATTTCCTCTTCCTATCATGTTGATTTGGAGACATCAAGAAAAAAGATTCAGGAATGTGGGAGTGGAGAAAGAGAATAGTGTACTCCAGTTGTAGTCACATCAGTTTCTTCATTTATTTAATAACCATTTATTAAATACCTGGTCTATGCCAAGTACTGCCCTAGGCACTGGGGGTACAGTGGGGAAGATGGCAGGCATGAACCCTGCCCTCATGAAGCCTGGAACTCCACGGAGCCTGGAACTCTATGGGGAAAACAGGGACTCAGTGAGTCATTAGTCACTCTACTGAATGTTATGAAGAGGTGCACTGTGTACCTTTATACAATACGGGGGTCTCAGACAGGAAGACCCCATCTACGGTGTCTGGAAAGGCTTTCTAGAGAGAGCAGTGTTAAAGCTGAGTGTGGAATTAGCGAAGTGAAGCTCTAGGTCATAGGGAATGTGGTACTTTTGAAGAAATGAAAGGCCAGGACAACTGGAATGAGTCAAGGGAGGATTGTAGATCAATGGAGATGTGTTGGAACCAGGTGATGCAGAGAATGAAAGAATTTTAATCTTTATCCTAACAGTAATGGGAAACAATAGAAAGATTTTTAGCAGGGGTGTGACATGATTGGATTTAAATTTCAAAGTATGAATTTAACTGCACTGTGGAGAATATGCATGTGAATTCTGGACCCAACTGTGAGACATCCAAGTGACTGAGGTGGGCAGCTGGAGCTCAGGAGAGGGTCTGTAGCACAGAGGCAGATGAGAGACAATTGGCACAAATAAAACAAACAAAATTGAGGAAGTCTATCTGGGGAAATGGTAGAGAGGTCAGGGAAGGCGTTCATTCACTCTATAAACATTTATTGCTCTTGATTGCTGGTGTTCTAGGTAGTTGGGCTGAAGAATAAAAAAGACAAAGATTCCTCCATTGTGGGGCCTGTATTCTGGTAAGTAAGGTAGAGGGTGGGGTGGGAGGGAAGTCAGACAATAAGTAACAGATCTATAGTTATAAAGATGTGCTTATAAGGTACAGTGCAGAAAGCCAAGCAGAGGAGGGTAAGGGGAGTGGGAACTCGGGGCATGGGTGGATTGCAATTTTAAATAGAGCAATCAGGGTAGGTTTCTCCAATAAGGTAAAGGAGAGAGCTGCAAACAAGAGCATTTCCTGCGCAAAGGCTCTAGGGAGTATGAGGAACAGCACAGAGACCCAGTGTCTGAAGCCAGGAGATGAGGTCAGACAGAAAACAGGAGGTCTGGGCACAGAGGGCCTTGTGGGCTTTGGGTTTTACTCTGAGATGGGGAAGGCTGTGGAAGGTTTGAAGAAGAAGGGTGGGATGATGTGACAAGTAAGAGGACCACTCTCATAACGTGTTAGGAACAGACCTTGTTGAGGGCAAGGTGGAAGCAGCACCAGCAGAGGCTCTTGCAGTCATCCAGGTGAGAGGTGATGGTGGCTCCCATCTGGGTGGTGGTAGGGAAAGTGGGCAGAAGTGGTTGGATTTTGGGCCTGAGATCTAGCTTGGAGCCCAAGGTATTTGGGACAACCAACAGGTATTTATTAACATTTGCTAAATTGAGTGGAATAGACTCTACCTAACATAGTCACAATGTCAAATAATAGAAATATTTTTTGTTTTCAAGATCTTTTAAATGATCTGGGAGATAAAACTAAACAGAGTCAAGAATAACAAAAACAGGAATAACACCATCGCCAAATTGTATCTACTAAATGGTAAATGCTATAATAAAGACTTATGTATATCAGGTTGACTGTTTCGCAGCTTTATGTGATTCAACTTAATATTATCTAAGTTAACCATCGCAACCACCTTGTGAGTTTAGATTATTCCTGTTGTACAGATGAGGACATTGAAGCTCAGGAAAATTCAGTAGAGAAGCGGTGGCAGTAAAACAAAGGGCATGATGAAGGACTAAATAATACCATTTATATAATAAATATTATTTGAGTCTATTCAGGAGGAATTTATATGGGCTGGCATCATTCAGGAAGCTTCAAGGAACAGAAAAACCTGAGTTAGGCTGTGAGAAAAGGTTAGACTTTGTTGATTTGTAGAGGTGGAGAGGAGAATTACAAATAGAGGAAAATGCTCTGGCAAAGTCATAGAGTTGGGATACAGATTAAAGTATCAGAGACACCAGCGTAGGCAACACAGTAAAACCGTGTCTCTACAAAAAAAAAAAAAAAAAAGTAAAATTAGCTGAGAGCAGTGATGCACCCTTATATTCCTAGCTACTTGGGAGGCTGAGGTGGGGGATTGCTTGAGTCTAGGAGTTCAAGATTACAATGAGCTCTGAAGTGTGAGACCCTGTCTCAAAAAAAAAAAAAAAAAAAAGAGAAATCAGAGAGAGGACAGTCTGGCTGAATTTAGGAGTCTATCTGCTGTATCAGTTTTCTAGTACTTTTGTAACAAATCACCACAAATTGGGTGGTTTAAAACAACAGAAATATATTATCTCACAGTTCTGGGGGCTGGAAGTCTGCCATCAAGGTGTCAGCAGGGCCATGCTCTCTCTGAAGCCTGGAGGGGGGAATCTGCTGTGTGCCCTTCTCTTAGCTTTTGGTGCTGCTAGCAATCTGTGGCCTTTCTTGCCTTATCCAGTTTCTGCCTTGTTATCACGTGGAGCTCTCCCTGCATGTCTGTCCCTGTGTTTCCTCTCCTCTTTTTTTTTTTTTTTTTTGAGACGGAGTCTCGCTCTGCCACCCAGGCTGGAGTGCAGTGGCCGGATCTCAGCTCACTGCAAGCTCCGCCCCCCGAGTTTACCATTCTCCTGCCTCAGCCTCCCAAGTAACTGGGACTACAGGCGCCCGCCTTGTGGCCCGGCTAGTTTTTTGTATTTTTTAGTAGAGACGGGGTTTCACAGTGTTAGCCAGGATGGTCTCAATCTCCTGACCTCGTGATCCGCCCGTCTCGGCCTCCCAAAGTGCTGGGATTACAGGCTTGAGCCACCGCGCCCGGCTCCTCTCCTCTTTTTATAATGGCACCTGTCATACTGCATCAGGGCTTGCCCCATTTCATCTCAACTTGATTACATTGGCAAGTTCCCATTTCCAAATAAGGTCACTTTCACAGGTACTGAGGGATAAAACTTGAACATAGGCTGGGAGCACATAGGCTGGGAGCAGTGGCTTGCGCCTATAATCCCAGCACTTTGGGAGGCTGAGGCAGGTGGATTGCTTGAGCCCAGGAGTTTGAGACTAGCCTGGGCAACATGGTGAAACCCCGTCTTTACATAAACTACAAAAATTAGGTGGGCATGGTGGCACATGCCTGTGCTCCCAGCTACTCTAGAGGCTGAGATGGGACGATTACTTGAGCCTTGGAGGTTGAGGCTTCAGTAAGCCATGATCATGCCACTGCACTCTAGCCTGGGTGACAGAGCGAGACCCTGTTTCCAATAAAACAAAACAACAAAAAACTTTGAACTTATCTTCTTGGGGGAACACAATTCAACCATAACATCTGCTAAGCAAATTACTATGTGTTGAATGAATGCATGAAATGGATGACATGTGATTGTATATGAAGAGTGTTAATGGTTGAGACTACTGAGAGTCTGAAATGTCTGGTGGAGTTTGGAAAATGCTTTACCCAGGGTGGTAAAACTTGTTCATCAAAATGCTGGGAGTTGATTTTATAGGGTGAGGAATTGGAGGATTATAGTTTGTAAATTTGGGATTTAAGACTTTTAGATCTTCAATCTGTCTATAGATGTCCCCAGATTTTTATCTCTCGAGTCTATAAAAAATGACTGTTAAAAATACCAGTTGCCAGCTTGGAACACCCAAGCAGTAAGTCTGTGGTCTTAGAACAGAGATTATTTTTCTTGAGTTAAAGTCTTTGGAAAAATCAGTAATGGACCCAGCAGAGAAGACATGGAAAAAATCAGTAGTGAGACTAGCATGAACATGGAGTCCTTTTCTATAACAGGAGAGTCTAAACATAGCTGTTATGATCATATATCACCACAGACAGTGTCTTCTACCTGCACCGCCTCAAGTTTTTTACAAACTTGACACATTACTTTCCTCACCTTTTCACAGCCACATTACAGGGACTGATCTGCAATGAGCGAGTCCCGGAGGTTGGTCTTTTTTTCCTAAGTACCTCTTGCCAATCCCCCAATGGCAGGTGCAGGTGCCACCCTGGCAGGTACTCATCAGCTGTAGGCAGCGTACCTTGCAGATTCAGCCTCTTCAGAAACACCAGGTACTCATAGACACCTACCAGCCTATACTTCTACATCTGTCCGTTCTGGGCTGAATTGTGTTTCCCCCCTTCAAAAGATATATTGAAGTCCTAACCCCCAGCAAATCAGATGGGATGTTATTTGAAAATAGGCCCTTTGCAGATGAAGTCAACTTAAAGTGAGGTCATTAGGGCAGGCCGTAATCCAATAGGACTGGTGTCCTCATAAGAAGAGGGGAATCTGAACGTAGATGCAGCGAGGAGAGCATCAAGAGAAGACAGAGGCACACAGGGAGAACGCCATGCCATGACAGAGGAGGGCTGCAGCTGCAGCCAAGGATGCCAGTAAACACCAGGAGCTAGAATAAGCAAGAAAGGTTCCTCCCCTGCAGGTTTTAGAGAAAGCATGACCCTGCTGACACCTTGACTTCAGAATTCAGACTGCAAGAGAATAAGCTTATGTTGTTTTAAACCATCCAACATATAGTACTTTGTTACGGCAGCCCTGAGAAACAAACGGACTGTCCCTTTCATCAAGGTTTACCTGTCTGAAGTTTCATTTTCTAATGTTACTGTACTCAACTGAATTGACTTAGCAAATTAATTACTGTGAAGGGATTTACAGCTGCTGAAGGCATAACAGGGGTGTGGGGGACTGCATGCTCTGTAGCAGGGACCTTGTCTGGCAGGTCACTGTCGAATGTAGTAACTGAGGAGAGTGGAATGAAGGGACACTACAAAGATGTGAATGGGGTAAGGGAAGCACCAAGGATGCAAGGGAGGGCTGCTGCCACTGGGGCTGGTAACAGTGGGTGCCATTAAATCCACCTCTAGGTGTGAAGGAGGCAGGGAAAGGCCTATTCTCAGAGCTGGGGACAGCGGTAGTGTGGCTGCAGGAGATGGTTGCCTAGTGGAATCTGTGGCCTTCTGTAGAGGCACGGGACCACTGTCACCTGCAGCAAAGCAGGGAGGGAGCTAGAGGATAAACACCTGCTCTTTCTCTTGCCCTCTGGCTCTTTTGTTAACATCCCTTAGCCAGAAGCTGGAGGGTAAAGGAACCTGTAGATGCAGTCATAAACGTCAGCCTCCCTGGGATACAAAGAAGAGTGGACAGAAGTGGGGTCCCCCGGCAGGGGTGAGGATGGGAAATGTGTCCTGACAATGTCAGATGGGGCAAGGATCCATGTATCAGCAGCCTACCCCTCCCCACCTTTGATTTGACTTTCCAAGGATATGCCTAGTAGAAAAAGTCTCCCTTTCAAGCCTATTTGCATTTTGGTGGCACCCCCCGCTTTTTTTTTTAATTGTGGGAAATGGCTGTCATAATTATTGTCTTTTTTTTTTTTTTTGAGACAGAGTTGCACTCTTGTTGCCCAGGCTGGAGTGCAATGGCACGATCTTGGCTCACTGCAACCTCCGCCTCCGGGGTTCAAGCGATTCTCCTGCCTCAGCCTCCCGAGTAGCTGGAATTACAAGCATGTGCCACCACGCCCAGCTAATTTTGTATTTTATAGTAGAGATGGGGTTTCTCCATGTTGATCAGGCTGGTCTCAAACTCCCGACCTCAGGTGATCTGCCCACCTTGGCTTCTCAAAGTGCTAGGACTACAGGCATGAGCCACTGTGCCTTGCCCATAATGGTTTTAATTGTGGGAAATGCTAAGTCATAATGTAGAGCCCTTTAATGCTCCAAGGTGATGGGGCAGAGATGGGACAGATGAAACAAAATGGGATAGACAATGGTGGTCTTGCTAGCTCAGAGGCAAAGATTGTCAGAAGAAAGACACTGACTAGGGACAAAGTTAGAAAGAAAGAATCATATCAAAGGAAAAGAAGTGAGGGGGATTCCAGTTAGTGGAGAGAAAGTGCTAGAGAAAGACTTGGGAAGATGACTGGACTCAATCCTGAGGGAAGAGATTAGTGTAAGGAATTTCTGTTTTTGTTTTTGTTTTTGTTTTTGAGACGGAGTCTCCCTCTGTCGCCCACGCTGGAGTGCAGTGGCCGGATCTCAGCTCACTGCAAGCTCCGCCTCCCGGGTTTACGCCATTCCCCTGCCTCAGCCTCCCGAGTAGCTGGGACTACAGGCGCCCGCCACCTCGCCCGGCTAGTTTTTGTATTTTTAGTAGAGACGGGGTTTCACCGTGTTAGCCAAGATGGTCTCGATCTCCTGACCTCGTGATCTGCCCGTCTCGGCCTCCCAAAGTGCTGGGATTACAGGCTTGAGCCACCGCGCCCGGCCGGAATTTCTGGATGTGAGAATTGGAGAGGGCAAAACAGCATCTTCCTTACAGGATTGTGGTGAGGAGCAAATGAATCAATGCATGGGCAAGGGATGGTCGCATCTGTGAGAGGAAATTCAATTTCGGGACCCCAAAATCCTACGCCAAAGAGAAAAGTCAAGCTGGGAACTTCATCAGGCAAACCTGCCTCCCATTTTATTGGTAAATAAGATAGCTACAAAGATTTTTTTAAAAAGAAAAAAACTACATACCTCTGTCACAATTTGCCCACAAGGAAATTCCTTGTGGACCTTAAGATCTTTACCCTAAAACAGTTCTGTTGAATTTCACTTTGGCAATGTAAGTTGATAGCTGATCTTCACAGCTGTGGGACAAAGGACAGAACTCAAAGTCATCCCTCTGCTCACCTGAGACAAATGCATATCTGATTGCTTTCTCTGCCTTATTTTTTATGCAAAACTGCAGATTCACTAAGGCTAAGTGACCATTCCTCTACCCACCCCTCACAAGTAAATCGTGTATTCAGCGTAAGGCTGATCAAAGACTCAAAAGAATGCAACCATTTGTCTCTTACCCACCTATGATCTGGAAGCCCCCGGCCCCGTGCTTTGAGTTGTCCTGCCTTTCCAGACCAAACCAATGTACCTCTTACACATATTGATTGATGTCTCATGTCTCTCTAAATGCATAAAATCAAGCTGTGCCCCAACCACCAGGGCACACATTGTCAGGACCTCCTGAGGCTGTGTCACAGGTGTGTCCTTAACCTTGGCAAAATAAACTTTCTTTTTTTTTTTTTTTTGTTTTTTTTTTTGAGACGGAGTCTCGCTCTGTCGCCCAGGCTGGAGTGCAGTGGCCGGATCTCAGCTCACTGCAAGCTCCGCCTCCTGGGTTTACGCCATTCTCCTGCCTCAGCCTCCCGAGTAGCTGGGATTACAGGCGCCCGCCACCTCGCCTGGCTAGTTTTTTTTATTTTTTTAGTAGAGAGGGGGTTTCACCGTGTTCGCCAGGATGGTCTCGATCTCCTGACCTCGTGATCCGCCCGTCTCGGCCTCCCAAAGTGCTGGGATTACAGGCTTGAGCCACCGCGCCCGGCCTAAACTTTCTAAATTGATCGAGATCTGTGGTTCACACATATAAAGCACTGTATGCATATAAAATGTATAACAGCAGCAGTAATTATAAGAACAATAATGGACATCTAGTTTGGGATACAGGGAGATGCTGGATTAATTTCAGCTTAACTGATAGATAGTGCATGATAGTGCATTGTCAGTACCATCCATAATAAGCAAAAGGAACTTTATTTTCTCAACTAAAGGGAGAGGACCCAGGATATGAAGTGGAGCAGAGTAGAAATCAGACACACTACTTTTTTTTTTTTGAGACAGAGTCTCACTCTTCACCCAGACTGGAGTGTAATGGCGTGATCTCCGCTCACTGTAACCTCCACCTCCCAAGTTCAAGCGATTCTCCTGCCTCAGCCTCCCAAGTAGTTGGGATTACAGGAGCCTGCCACCATGCCTGGCTAATTTTTTTGTATTTTTAGTGGAGACGGGGTTTCACCATGTTGGCCAGGCTGGTTTTGAACTCCTGACCTGAAGCGCTCTGTCTACATCAGCCTCCCAAAGTGCTAGGATTACAGGCGTGAGCCACTGCGCCTGGCCCAGATATGTTAATTAAAGTGGAAAAGTTTGTAACTTCAGCTTTACCAAGCTTTTAGATTCATTCTCTGCTTAATTCATCCCATAAGAGTCTCAGGAATGTGGTAGTTTTCTGCACCATAACTGTCTGACCAAGATGAGTCTCTTATGAGTATGGAGGAGAGCTTGGGGACAGAATTCTGTTCCTAAGGACAGACCCTGTTTAAGTCTTTTGATGTGGTCACAGTACCGAATGAGATTGCTACATATATAGGTAGCAATCTTGAAGAGCTTTTTTTTTTTTATTTTATTATACTTTTAAGTTCTAGGGTACATGTGCATGACGTTTATATCATGTATAACTCCCCAATGCAATCCCTCCCTCCTCCCCCCTCCCCATGATAGGCCCCAGTGTGTGATGTTCCCCTTCCCGAGTCCAAGTGATCTCATTGTTCAGTTCCCACCTATGAGTGAGAATATGCGGTGTTTGGTTTTCTCTTCTTGTGATAGTTTGCTAAGAATGATGGTTTCCAGCTGCATCCATGTCCCTACAAAGGATGCAAACTCATCCTTTTTATGGCTGCATAGTATTCCATGGTGTATATGTGCCACATTTTCTTAATCCAGTCTGTCACAGATGGACATTTGGGTTGATTCCAAGTCTTTGCTATTGTGAATAGTGCCGCAATAAACATACGTGTGCATGTGTCTTTGTAGTAGAGTAATTTATAGTCCTTTGGGTATATACCCAGTAGTGGGATGGCTGGGTCATATGGTACATCTAGTTCTAGATCCTTGAGGAATCGCCATACTGTTTTCCATAATGGTTGAACTAGTTTACAGTCCCACCAACAGTGTAAAAGTGTTCCTATTTCTCCACATCCTCTCCAACACCTGTTGTTTCCTGACTTCTTAATGATTGCCATTCTAACTGGTGTGAGATGGTATCTCATTGTGGTTTTGATTTGCATTTCTCTGATGGCGAGTGATGATGAGCATTTTTTCATGTGTCTGTTGGCTGTATGGATGTCTTCTTTTGAGAAATGTCTGTTCATATCCTTTCCCCACTTTTTGATGGGGTTGTTTGTTTTTTTCTTGTATATTTGTTTGAGTTCTTTGTAGATTCTGGATATTAGCCCTTTGTCAGATGAGTAGGTTGCAAAAATTTTTTCCCATTCTGTAGGTTGCCTGTTCACTCTGATGGTAGTTTCTTTTGCTGTGCAAAAGCTCTTTAGTTTAATTAGATCCCATGTGTCAATTTTTGCTTTTGCTGCCGTTGCTTTTGGTGTTTTAGACATGAAGTCCTTGCCCATGCCTATGTCCTGAATGGTACTACCTAGATTTTCTTCTAGGGTTTTTATGGTATTAGGTCTAACATTTAAGTCTCTAATCCATCTTGAATTAATTTTCGTATAAGGGGTAAGGAAAGGATCCAGTTTCAGCTTTCTACTTATGGCTAGCCAATTTTCCCAGCACCATTTATTAAATAGGGAATCCTTTCCCCATTTCTTGTTTTCTCAGGTTTGTCAAAGATCAGATGGCTGTAGATGTGTGGTATTATTTCTGAGGACTCTGTTCTGTTCCATTGGTCTATATCTCTGTTGTGGTACCAGTACCATGCTGTTTTGGTTACTGTAGCCTTGTAGTATAGTTTGAAGTCAGGTAGCGTGACGCCTCCAGCTTTGTCCTTTTGACTTAGGATTGTCTTGGCTATGTGGGCTCTTTTTGGTTCCATATGAAGCTTAAAGCAGTTTTTTCCAATTCTGTGAAGAAAGTCATTTGTAGCTTGATGGGGATGGCATTGAATCTATAAATAACCTTGGGCAGTATGGCCATTTTCACGATATTGATTCTTCCTATCCATGAGCATGGTATGTTCTTCCATTTGTTTGTGTCCTCTTTGATTTCACTGAGCAGTGGTTTGTAGTTCTCCTTGAAGAGGTCCTTTACATCCCTTGTAAGCTGGATTCCTAGGTATTTTATTCTCTTTGAAGCAATTGTGAATGGAAGTTGATTCCTGACTTGGCTCTCTGCTTGTCTGTTACTGGTGTATAAGAATGCTTGTGATTTTTGCACATTAATTTTGTATCCTGAGACTTTGCTGAAGTTGCTTATCAGCTTAAGGAGATTTTGGGCTGAGAAGAGCTTTTATTTGGTGGAGTTTTCAAACCCCATGCCTCCCTGTACCCTATCCTTTAGCTGCGAGGAAGAACAACTACCTCTTTACCACATCTTGGACAATGCCTTCTCTATGATTCTTCCTGCCTCCTCCTTCTTCTCTCTCTCTTTTTAAAAATTTTTTTTAAGACACAAGGTCTTGTGTGTTGCCCAGGCTGGAGTATAGTGGTGTAATCAGAGCTCACTGTAACCTCAACTCCTGGGCTTATGTGATCCTCCCACCTCAGCCTCCTGAGTAGCTGGGACTGCAGGTATGGCCACCTAGCCCAGCTAATTAAAAAGAATTTTTTTTTTTGTGGAGATGGTGTTTCACGTTGCCCAGGCTGGTCTCGAACTCCTGGTCTCAAGTGATTTTCCTGCCTCAGCTTCCCAAAGTGCTGGGATTACAGGCATAAGCCCATCATGCCTGGCCTCTACTTATTGTTTAAATGTACCTTTCCTCAAAGTTTTATCTTGCCATCTTTTCCCACTCAGATTTTCTGTCTGAGGGGGCTCACCTATATTCATCTCAAAATTTCTTGTGGCTAACACAGATTTCCAGCGGTCTCCTGGACATCTTCCCATGCATTTCTCTTCCATAACTAAAACTTAGCACATTTAATTTAACATGTCATCCTGCATACTGCTCCTCTTGCCATATTTACTTATCATGGCTATTGGGACTTCTGTCCTTGCTTTCAGTTGGGCCAGAAGCCTCAGTCATCTTCCATTTCTTGTTCTCCATTCTCTTTAAACTCCAGGGTCTCTTGACATCCAAATCATCAATTGCCAAGTTCTGTCCTTTCTTCCTTTGAGCTTTCTTCCCAGTCCAATACCTTGATTCTGCTATAATTTAAGTACTTTTTGACTCTTCTGGATTATTTCAATAGCTTCATGACATATCAAATTTCCAACTTCGACATTTTCTTCATTGTCACATGAGTTATCTTTCTCTCTGGTCCAGGTCAGATAGTTTTACCTCCTCAGAATCGTCAGTGGCTCCTTGCTGCCCAAGATACCTGGTTCAGTTCCTGACTGGGACTTTACAACCCTCTAGGATTCAGTCCCAACCTACCCCATGCCTTCCTTATGCACCATGCTGATCACTGCCCCATACTGGCCACACTGCACTACTTGCCCTTCACTGAATATGCCATTCATACCTCCATGTTTTCGCTTATGCTATCTGTGAGAGGTAGACCCACCTCTCTGCCTTTCCCTGTGCCACCTAGGTAGAACGAATCATTCCCTTCTTTGTCTTTCTGTATTTTGAACTTTGTCTTTCTGTATTTTCCGTATTCTGTGTTTCTATATTTTGCTTACTTTTCTATTCTAGTACTTCTTCTCAGAAGTACTATATGCTTTATATTATAGTTAATTGCCTTCCCTCCAGATTGTAAGCTCCTTGAGGGTGCACTGAATTTTATTCCTTTCCGTATTCCTGTAACATTGATCACACAGAACTTTACACATAGTAAGACTCTCAATAAACGTCAACGAATGAATGGATACTATTCACAGCACATAACGTGGGTAATTGGGAGGCTGGCCTTGAAGTATGTCTCATAGCTTCAAAATTTCTGATCTTTCTTCCCCGTAGCTAAAAGTTCAAAAGAAAATCATCTAGTTCCTGGGGAAGTATCTTACAGGACAACTTAAGTGGAAATGCAGCTGCACTCTCGTTCCATTTTGCTCCTGTGGTTTTGTCTCATGGCCCTGACTTGAAATTTCAGTTGGAAACTTGAAATGCAACCAAAGTAGTTTCTTCTGTGTCACCCAATAATAAGGCTTTCTAAACCCTTCAATTTCACTCAAACATTTATCTTGAAAATCAGCTCTGCTGCAAAATGGGTCTAATTCAACTGCCACCCATGCGGATGTAGCTGTGAGGATGAGTTTAAATGGGACATTTTTAGGCTCTCCAATATGTCAACAAGTTAAGAGTTTCATTCATTTAAAAAATGTAAATAAATGCAGCTGCATCTGGCTATTTGGACTTTAAAGTGAGATCATGGTGCTAAACCAAGTGACAAAATGCTCCAAACTGAGGGAGATACCCAGCTTTGAAGATAATTTAAGAAGCATTAATAAATATATTTAGAAAACTCATGCAGCCAAACCCCTACCTCCAGCTCATCTTTTTTTACTCTGTAAGCTAGCAGAATTCATAAAGACAGCTTAAGAACAACAAATAAAGAACTGGCTGCTTGCCAAAACCAATTAAGTGGTGAGAAAAGGAAGTCACATGCATTAAACTTGCATGTTGGAATTCTCCATTATTGGACTTAAAATAATTATACAATTTCATACTTAAAATAATTATACAATTTTGCATTTCTCATTAAAATATGTTAATTGAATTAAACAGTGTTCAACTTTCGAAAACTAGATTTCCAGAAATCAGTTTGCAAGTCTGTTTGCTTGAAGATAGAACGCATTTTCTCATAAAAACGGTATTATCAATGCAGGTAGGTACCCAGGTTAGCCCACTAAAGTCATTCATACTCATTTATATTGATGCCATATCATGTATTTACAAGAAAAAATTAGTAAAAAATTCCATTGCCATATTAGCATTTATGTAAGTAATTTAATCTCCCATCTCTGAAATTTATTAAGAAAGGTTTTCATTTTTACTAAATGGTGAATGAAAAGCACAGCGGAAAGCAGATTTAATTAAGGGCTGAAAATATAATGAGTATCATGGTGGAGATTCCGAAGGGAAATCTGGGCCCTTTCCAGGACTTTCTAATTTGATGCTACTGGCTCTTTATGACATTAAGTCTCACTTCCAAATTTACGGCTTTCCTTTTTCCTCATATGGTTATATCACTGGCACTACTTTAGGCTTATCATTCGTGATTAGGGTCATTTTTCTTTGGCTTACAAATGGAAGAAAAAGGGGACAAAATGGGACATTTTCTTCTGAGATAATTGAGCAAAAGTTAGATAAGAAGAAAGAGGGAGAAAAGGCCCTTAAAAAGGATGTGCATGCATATGAAAAGTAAATTTCCTATAGTGGTTACCCTGAGCTGAGTCAGCAAAAATGCATGATTTCCTAAAGAAGAAAAAAGCTATTCATTAGATTTGAGAGCTCTTCGCAGTCCCAGGCCATGCTATTGCTTCCCAAAGGTAGAGGCTACCAGAGGAACGACCACAGAAAGAGCTCTGTATGCAACTGGCTATTCTTTTTTAGAGGAAATTCACAAATTGGGTGTTTATAGCTTTGCAATTCATGGTACTCTGTCATTAACTGATTTTGTGAGCATACCTACGATTTATTTCTCTTTCATTTTCCACACACAGAAAATGACTGTATCTTATCTTAGCTTTAAAAAATCTTAATGTCTCTCACTCTTTGTGGCATCACCTCCAATGTACTCCAAAACTCATGGCCCCTCCAATTCAACTTGCTACTGCTGTTTAGATAATACCTTTCAAAATCTTTGCCAGCCAAGACAAGTTCAGTGGCTTCCAATTTTCTTCACACGCTGAAACTTTTCTGCCGGATGTTCAGGGCCTCCATAGAATGGCTTCACACTTCCCAGTCAAGCCCACACCTCCTCCACTTCCTATCAGATGCCTCTGCTCTGGTTTGGCCAGAATCTTTCCTATTGTTTGAAAATGCCACAACCATTCCAGCTTCTATGCATCATCAACTCATGTTTTCCTTCTTAAAATTGATTCTTTTTCCTCCTTGGCTGCCTAAATTCCATCTATTTGTAGGAAGCAACGTTTGGGGTATCTGTTCTATGTAACAATAGTTTTGGGCACAAGAAGCCCTAGCAACCATTTTGTACCACATGACCCTGCTTTCTTAGCCACGCTTGATTGGACTAACAGAGTACCTATGACCTAAAATGGAATGATCAGATTCTCTTCCCTAGGAATTTGGAAACGGAACTGAAAACCAGTGTGGGTGTCTGGAGATGGAACATGTGACTTAGGAACTGTGGGTCAGCCACATTCTATTTTGTGGAAGAGAAACTATGGCAGCCTCATGGTAGAAAGGGAAAGAGAGAGTATGTAATAGTTAGAGTTCTTGGTAGAAAACAGCAGAAACAAATTCTAGTTAACTTAGTAGAAAATATTTACTCTAAGGATATTATGTAGCTCGTAGGATCAATGAGAAGGCTAGGGACCTGATTTGGAAAATGGACCAGGAGAGACTAGGCAGCCCAAAGACAGCCAAGGTATCATCCTAGGAACAGTCCAGTTAGAATGCCACTGTAAGCTCCACTCTTGCCTCTTCTTGTCAATCCCTCCATATAGTAACTGCAGTGATCTTTCTAAAATTTAACTCAGATTATGATACTCTCCAGCAATTATATAATAATTTGTCTGGTCTTTATCCTAGTTCCTGGCGTGGAGCCTCTAATACCATTGGAATTTCCCAAGTGATAAAAGTGTCTTTGTTATCCATGGTGGGTGCTGATTGTTTATGCTAATGAGGTGACTCATGCTAGGCCTCTAGACAGCTTCTGCGAATGAGTTGAGTCAGGATGGGGGTAGGCTGAGCCAGAAAGACCAACCATGAGATTAGAAGGTTGGAACTTTGAGCTATGTAATATCAGTCCGATCTCCGGAGAGGGCAGGGAAGCTGGAGATTGAGTCTAATCACGTGGGCCCATAATTCATTCAAACATGCCTGGTAAGGAAATTCTAATAGAAACTCACAGGGAAGTTTAGTGGAACTTCCCGGTTGGTGCTGGGAGGGTGACATGCCCTGATTCTATGGGGAAAGGGGGCACAGGAACTCTATGTGTGGGATCCTTCTGGATCTTGCACTGTGTGTCTCTCTGTTTGCCTGCTTCTGATTTGTATCCTTTATCATAAAACTGTAATTACCAGTACTCTCCTGTGTACTTTAGTTGACGGGAATTCTGTGACACATTCTAACATTCTGTGACTCATTCTAACAATTACCAAGGGGGCCATGAAAATCTTAGAATTTGTAGCTAGTTGGTCAGAAGTGTGGGTGGTCTGAAGACCCTGAACCTTGCAGCTGGTGTCTAAATAGGGACAGTGTTGTTGGAGACCATGCCTTTTGGCTTGTGGAGTCAGTGCTGACTCTGGGTGGTTAGTGTCAGAATTGTATGGCATTGCATCTCCTGCTTAGCACTTCCAAATGGTTTTTATTAGACCAGAATAAAACAACTATTCACAATGGCCTGCAGTGACCTTGCCAGACCTGTTTCCTGCCTGTCTCCCTGGCCTTACCTCCCTCTACTCTCCTCCATATTCACCGCATTCCAGGATAACATTCCTTCTGTCCCTCGCACACACCAAGCTGACTCCATTTCAGTGCTTTGCATTTGCTCTTCCCTCTGCTTGGATACCTTTCTTCCAGATCTTTGTGTGGACTTCTCTGAGGGTAGAAGCACTGTTGGTCTTGTTCACCTTTATACCCAAGACCTGTAACAGTAACTGGATAGGTTGATTGATTATACACTCATAGGTCACATAAGAGATCTGGGTGGGTCTGTTAATTATAATTCTGCAACCTACAGGATCAGATTCCAGGTCTGTCTTTTTAGCTAAATTGGCTCTTTGACTGTTAAGAGATAAGAGGTTCTTTTTGTGCTGTTATCAAAGCTTTTTGGTTCTTGGACTGTGGCATCGCAGTCCAAGGCTTAAATACAAATTTAAGCCCCAAATTTGTAGTTTTCTTTCTGTGAACTCACCAGTGCATTTAGAAGCAGCCAGTTCATTCAGAGTCTTTATATTTATTGCTCCCTCCAAAATAGTTGCAACCACCACTTGGTCTTCATAGGGAGAAGGAAGCCTTACCTTCCATATGTACTTCATCTCAAGCAGTCAGCAGCGATAATTTAACTAACAATTTGCTATGGCATCCCATGGACTACTGGTATCTTATTTTCCACTGGCATTGAGGTCATCATCTCATGCACGCCAACTCAGATAATCAATCCCAGATCCTATCTTTGAATCAGTTTCCTGGAGCTATTTTAGGAATATTTTGTTTATTCAGGGAAGCAAAACTACTCTATGTTTTTAAAATAGGGAGTTCAATTGAGGAAATTGGTAACAGAGGTCTTGGAATGGTGGGAGAACAAAGAGGAAGGCAAAATAACTCAAAGACTGGTAATTTTAGGACGCCACTCCACCTCTAGGGCTGAGTGCACAGAAGCGAACACCATGTCACCCAGAGCCCATAACCGCTGTGCTGCTGAGGCTGCTGCTGCTGGAACTTGACTGCCCAAGGAGGAACTCAAGAGTTCTCAGTTACTCTTGGCACTACGACCACCACCACCATGATTGCTTTAGTCACTGCTGTCACTGCCGCTGTTGCTATTGCTGCTGTCAGTGCTAGAATCAAGAAAACACAGGGCTTCTCCCTGCCTCCTACTTTTCCGTATCCTGCCAGTGCCTCCGGTGAGCATAATCAGCTGGCAGAGGAGTCTGGAAAATGTAGTCTTCAGGCTTCTGGCCTGACGGAGGAAGTAGAGTGGGGCGAGTATTAGCTGAGAGACCATGGATTCCATGTGGCACAAACTCAGAGGTCCTGCTCAGGCAAACCTTCCTTACCCCCCACACCAGAGCAGATCACGCTGAGCTCACTCTCAAAGCTGTTGGCACTTTCTCCTCATAGAAGTTCCTACAGTTTGTGATTGCATATTGCAATGTGTATGTACAAATGTATGTGTGTATCTCCTATGTGTGCAGAAGCTCCCCAAAGGCAGTTACTGTATAGCTTTTGCTCTCCACCATACTTGTAGCTCCTGCACATGGTGGGGACTCAAATGTGTGTTGAACCAATGAACAGCTTCAAACAGCTCTGCCTTTCTGCCCATCCTTCACCTTTGTCTCTTCTCTCATCTTAATTCAGTCCCTTTTTATTATAACATTCAGATTCCACAATGCACTGTGAGACTTGGAGTGAGAAACGAGCTTTCAGATGAGTTCTCATCACCTTTAAAAATACATATTTTACAACAGTATCAATTAGGCTACCCAAATTCCCAGGCATTCTAGTCCTTTCAGCATTCCTGCCCTTCAGGATGAACATGCAAGTCTGTGTGTCCCTCCTCTTTTCAGGTCACATTAAGCTTAGGTGTCAGGTTGGAAGACTAGGTGCCATAGGAAGGATATAAAAGCAGCGACTGTAAGGACAGACATCATTAAGTTCCTGGCAGGGGAAGAAGGGGTACAGAGGAGGGGATTTATGTGAATAAAGAGGCTGGATCAGGGCCTTGTGGCCTTGGACAAAGTGTGGTGCAGAGGGTAATTTCCCCTGAATCATCTTGAACATCAGGCTTCTAGTCACTATTTGGCTTTTGCAACATTAAAAATTACTGTGTGGCTTAGTCTGCTAGGGCTGCTGTGACACAATACCGCAGACTGGGGGGCTTCACTATAGAAATGGATTTTCTACTGTTCTAGAGGCCGGAAAGTCCAGCATCAAGATTCTTGCAGGTTTGGTTTCTCCTGAGGCCCCTCTCCTTGGCTTGCAGGTGGCCTCCCATGGTTTCTCTGTGTGTTTGTGTCCTAATCTCCCCTTCTTATAAGGACATCAGTCATACTGGGTTAGAGCCCACCCTAATGGCCTCATTTTAACTTAATTACCTCTTTAAATACCTTATCTCCAAATGCAGATACATTCTGAGTTACTTGGGATTAGGACTTCCAGCACATGAATTTTAAGGGAACACAGTTCAGTCCCTAACACCAAAGCAGCAAGCTTTGTTTCATTCTTGTGTGTTTGGATTCATCTTTTATGGAAGTTCTTCTCAAACGGAAATCCCAGTCTATGAACCCATATCTCCCATGCTGTTAATTTCCAGAGGGCTTACAGGGAGAACTGAAATTGTTTGCAAACAAAAATGACAATAGAACACAGTAAGATGCTGCACTCCCCACTCTCCCAAGACACCCAGCCTCCAAACTGCAATGTGGTGCCATCAGTTAGCATGAATTAGGAGAGACACGAGGTTAGACAGCCCAGCACGTTGTAGCCAACCTGGAGGGTGTAATGAAAGCTGAGCAGCATCAGGGGAAATTAGGAGGAGAGGTCACAGAGGTATGGTGGAGCTGGAGTCTCATGCCTTGGTGAGAAATAGAGAACAAAGAAAAGGGAGGAGTTCCTTATGACCCAGTGTGTGTCACTTGGTTTAGCAAATTTATAATCATGGGTCCTAGAGGAAATTTATGTGAAATATCCCTTATCCAACCCATTGCTCCAGGAAACACCTATTCTTCTTTTCTTCTGTGAGTTGTCAAAAGGTATCTTCCATCTTTCATGAAACTCTAAGGTCAGCAGAGCCTCAGCTTTGACAAATAAATGCATTCGAGTCTGTATCTGCCTCATTGTCCTGCAGTGGTCCTCATGGAACCTTTCCCGAAGAGATGGTGATGGGGCCATTTGACATGGGACACAGCAGGCACTGGAAGAAGCACATATTTTTAGTGACAAAGACTGTGACAATCGTAAGCCAGAAAGAAGACACTCAACCACTGAATTAGGACTTTTGAAGTAGTAATTGGTAGTGGTAAAATAGGTGAGTAGCTAATAGAGCCACCTGTGTTCATACACGCAAGGTTGTCTCCATGCTGGAGGCTGAAAGAACAAAAGAATATTATATCCAAAATTGCAAGATTTCCTAACAATTGGAGATGTTCCAGCTTCTCTGGCAATTTGGCAGATGACTGGGGAAGGATAAAGAGGGCCCTGTAGTTCTCAGTTAATCTTGGAAACAATGCCAGAAATTCCTCCTAATATCACAGTGGGTGTACACCCTGTAATATCGTTCATAATATCTGAAAGGAGATATTACTCCAAATATCACAGTGGGTGTACACCCTATGATAGTATTCATAATATCTGAAAGGAGATATTACCCTTAATATCACAGTGGCTGTATACCCTGTGATATTATTCATAATATCTGAAAAAAGATATTGCCCCTAATATCACAGTGGGTATACACACTGTGATATTATTCATACTATCTAAAAGGAGATATTATTCCTAATATAACAGGGGGTAATACACCCTGTGTGTGTACCCCCTGTGATATTCTTCATAATATCTAAGGGAGATATTATGTAATATCTAAGTAATATCTAAGGGAGACATTACTTCTAATATCATAGTGGGTGTACACACTGTGATAGTATTCGTAATATCTGAGGGAGCTATTACTCTTAATATCACAGTAGGTGTACACTCTGTGACAGTAATAATTAAGGGGGGGTGAAACACACTGTGTGTACACCCCCTGTGGTATTCTTCATAATATCTAAGGGAAATATTACTCCTAATATCACAGTGGGTGTACACCTTGTAATAACATTTGTAATGTCTAAGGGAGATACTACTCCTAATATCACAGTGGGTGTACACCCTGTGATAGTGTTCATAATATCTACGAGAGCTACTACCCCTAATATCACAGTGGGTGTACACCCTGTAATAGTATTTGTAATAAATAAGGGAAATATCACTCCTAATATCACAGTGGGTGTACAACCTGTGATAGTATTCATAATATCTAAGAGAGATGTTATACTTAATATCACAGTGGGTGTACACCCTATGTGTACATCCCATGATATTATCCATAATATCTAAGGGAGATATTATTCCCAATATCACAGTGGGTGCACAACCTCTCTGTACAACCCATCATATTATTCGTAATACCTAAGGGAGAGATTCCTCCTAAAATCACAGTGAGTGTACACTTTTCGTGTACATCCCGTGATATTAATAGTAATATCAAAGGGAGATATTACTCCTAATATCACAAGGGGTGTACACTCTGTGATATTATTCAGAATATCTAAAGGAGGTATTAATCCTAATATCCCAGGGTGTGTACACCCCATGATATTATTCATAATATCTAAGGGAGATATTACTTCTAACATCACAGTAGGTGTATACCCCCAGTGATATTATTCATAATATCTAGGGGAGATGTTATTCCTAATATCACATTGGATGTACACCCCATGATATTTTTTGTAATATCTAAGCGAGATATTACTCCTAATATTACAGTGGGTGTACACCCCATGATATTATTTGTTTATCTACTAAGGGAGATATATGACTTTTAATATCATAATTTAATTCATAATACCTAATGAGATATTACTTCTAATATCACAATGGTGTACACCCTGTGACATTATTTGTAATATCTAAAGAAGATATTATTCCGAATATCAAAGTGGGAATATACCCTGCATGTACACCCCATGATATTGTTTATAGTATCTAAGAGAGATATTACTCCTAATATCACAGTGGGTGGACACCCTTTATGTAAACCCGGTGATATTATTCGTCAGATCTAAGGGAGATATTACTCCTAATATCACAGTGAGTGTACACCACATGATATTATTCATAACATTTCAGGGAGATATTACTCCTAATATTACAGTGGGTGTACACCCCATGATGTCATTTATGACATCTAAGAGAGATATTATTACTCCTAATATCACAGTAGGTGCATACCCTTGGATATTTTTTGTAATATCTAAGGGATATATTACTCCTAATATGACAATAGGTGTACACCTTGTGATATTACAGGCAATATCTTAGGGAGATATTACTCCTAACATCACAGTTAATGTACACCCTGTGTGTACACCCTGTGATACTATTTGCAATATCTAAGGGAGACATTACTTTTAATATCACAGTAGGTGTACACCCTGGGACGTTATTCGTAGTATCCCAGGGAGATACTACTTGTAATATCACAGTGGGTGTACACCCTGTTTGTACATTCTAGGACATTATTCGTAGTACTCAAGGGAGATACTCCTCATAGTATCACAGTGTGTGTACACCCTGTGTGTACACTCTGGGACATTATTCGTAGTATCCCATGGTGATACTACTCGTAATATCACAGTGGGTGTATACACCCAGGGACATTATTCGTAGTATCCAACGAAGATACTACTTGTAATATTACATTAGTTGTACACCCTGTGTTTACACCCTGGGACATTATTACAAACAGTAATGTCAGAGCCATGATATTTCATTAATATCACAGTGTGTACACACTGGATATTATAGAAATATCAGGTGATATTTCATTTACATCACAGTGTGTATGCACTGGATGTTGTAGAAATATCAGAGCAATGATATTTCCTTAATATCACAGTGTGTATTCACACATTGGATGAACAGACATATCAGAGTGATGATGTTTCCTTAATAACACAGCATGTACAAACACTGGATATTATAGAAATAGCAGACATATTCTATTTCATTAATATGATATTTCATTAAAATCACAGTGTGTACACACTGGATATTATAGAAATATCAGAGTGATGATGTTTCCTTAATATCACAGTGTGTACACACACACTGGATGTTACATACAAATGAGAGTGATGATATTTTCTTAATATCACAGATGGTATGCACACACTAAATGTTACAGATAAATCAGAGCGATGACATTTCATTAATATCAGAGGATGTAAATACTGAATATTATAGAAATATCAGAAATACCATATGTAATACTGAATATTATAGGAATACCAGAGTGATGATATTTCACTAATACCACAATATGTAAACACTGGATATTATAGAACTATGAGAGCGATGATATTTCATTAATATCATGGTGTGTAAACACTGAATACTATGGAAATATCAGAGTGATGATGTTTCATTATTATCACAGTGTTTACATTTACAATTACAAATACTGGATATTATAGAAATATCAGAACCATGATATTTTATTAATATGATTGCATGTAAACACTGCTTATTAAAGAAATATCAGAACGATAATATTTCATTAATTTCACAGTGTGTAAACACTGTGTGTAACCACTGGATAATATAAAAATATCAGATCGATTATATGTCATTGATATCACAGTGTGTACACAAGATATCATAGCATATCAGAGGGATGATATTTCTTTAATGTCACAGTGTGACAACTGTGGATATAGAAATATCAGAGTGATGATATTTTATTAATATCACAGTGTACATGTACTGTGTGTAAATACAGGATTTTTCTTTTTCTTTTTTTTTTTTTGAGATGGAGTCTCGCTCTCTCGCCCAGGCTGGAGTGCAGTGACACAATCCCGGCTCACTGCAAGCTCTGCCTCCCGGGTTCACGCCATTCTCCTGCCCCAGCCTCCCGAGTAGCCAGGACTACAGGTGCCCGCCACCACGCTAATTTTTTGTATTTTTAGTAGAGACAAGGTTTCACCACGTTAGCCAGGATGGTCTCGATCTGCTTGACCTCGTGATCCGCCCGCCTCGGCCTTACAAAGTCTGGGATTACAGGCGTGAGCCACTGCACCCAGCCGAAACACAGGATATTACAGAAATGTCAGAGCAATGATATTACGTTAATATCACAGCGGGTAAACAGTCTGTGTAACCACTAGATTTTATAGAAAATAGGTATGATGATATTTCACTAATATCACAGTGTGTAAATACTGAATAGTATGGAAATATCAGAGTGATGCTATTTCATTATTATCACAGTGTGTAAAAACTGTGTAAACACTGGATATTATAGAAATATCAGAGCAAAGATATTACATTAATATCACTGTATAAACACTAAATATTAAAGAATATCAGGGCGATAATATTTCATTAATATCACGGTGTGTAAACTGTGTGTAAGCACTGGATATTATAGAAATATCAGAGCGAAGTTATTTCAGTAATATCACAGTGTGTAAACACAGGATATTATAGAAATAACAGAGTGATGGTGTTTCTTTAATGTCACAGTGGGCAAACACTGTGTGTAAACACTGGACATTATAGAACTATCAAAGTGATGATATTTCATTAATGTCATCATCAAAATGTATAAACACTGGATATAATAGAAATATCAGAGCAATGATATTTCATTAATATCAGTGGTATATGTAATCACCGAATATTATAGAAATATCAGAGGGATGATATTTCATTAATATCACAGTGTATTAACGTCGGGTGTAACACCTTGATTATACAGAAATATCAAAGCAATATTATTAATATCACAGTGTGTAAACATTAGATATTGTAGAAATATCACAGCTATGTTATTTCACTAATATCACAGTGTGTACACACTGGATATTTTAGGAATTTGATATTAGGAGTAGTATATCTCCCTTAGATATTACGAATAATACAACAGTGGGTGTACACAGAGGGAGTACACCCCGTGTGATATTAGGAGTCATATATCTCCCATAAATATTACAAATAAAATCACAGGGATTACACACACAGGGTGTACACACCCTGTGATATTAGGAGTCATAAAGGAGATATATGACTTCTAATATCACAGAGGGTGTTCTCCTTCTGTGTACACACACAGTTGTATTATTTGTAATATCTGAGAGAGATATACTACTAATATCACACGGGGTATACTCCCTCTGTGTACACCCCGTGTGATATTAAGAGTAATATATCTACCTTAGATATTGTGAATAATATCAAAGGGTGTACACCCACTGTGATATTAGCAGTAATTTCTCACTTAGATGTTAGGAATAATATAACAGGATGCACATTCACTGTGATCTTAGGAGTAATACATCTCCCTCAGATATTATGAATAATATCACAGGGTGTACACCAACTGTGATCTTAGGAATAATATATCTCCCTTAAATATCCCCTGTGATATTAGGAGTATTATATCTCCCTTAGATATATCTATAATATCCAGGTTGCTTTCTGCCATCCTTGCCTGGTGATGCTACCTCTCTTGAAAGATGCAAATGGGGTTTCTTCTTCCCTGGCAAGAATTCCTCAATGCTCACTCTCACAACCCAGTCTCGTCGGGAGATCTCTGGTGCGATGTGGCCATGTTGTGAGTTCAGCTCAAGGTTCTGGGACCCGGCAGGTTCACCAAATTTCATTCCCTTTAGATTGTGGGCATCGCTTCAGGCTGTTAGTGCCCTCTGCTTCCTATTGTGCTCCTGCTACAGCCCACTGTGGAAAATCTGCTCTGCTGCCCAGTGAGAATTAGCACTGCAAACAGTTTGACATGCACCCTTCAGTCTTCTGTGCATTTATGCATGTGGTGTAAACAAGAGTGGAATTTGGGTTTTTCTTTTTTTTCATATACAAGTGAGTTGATACTACAAATTCTTTGGCTTTATGTCTGCCTCCCTCCCTCCCTCCTTCTCCCCCTACCCTCAGCCAAATAGATATTTATAGATAGTTATCTTGATCCTCTATGGGTCTATAAAAGAGAGAATTTGCATTCAAATACTTCGTACCTCTGTAGAACAAATCCATTTGCTGCAGATCAACCACTCAGTTTGTTAAGGATTCATTCATTACACAGCTTTGTAAAAATTCTCCTTTTCATCACCATACGCATAAATAATCCACCACAGGGGTGATGGAAAATGATTTTTAGAACCAACATGGAGTAAGGGGTGCCATTCTGAACATAATGCTTGTGCCCTATATTTCTATTAATAGCTCTCTGCGCAACTCTTGTCTGGCCCCTGACCCTGAACTCCTGCTTGGCTTATGTATGGCAGACATGCCCTGACCTTGTGCAGGAGGAAACTTGTTGAAGGAGCATCTCCACCTTTGCACACACTCACCTTGGAAAGACGTAAAAATGATTACACAGTAAGGCCGTGGGGTGGGGTTCTCTTGGCAGATCCAAGTTTCTGTGAACAGCTAACATTTATTCAACATTTGCTGTGTACCAGGAACAGTTATAAGTGCTTATGTGTACAGTCACCCCTCTGTGTCCATGGATTTCACATCTATGGATTCAACCCACTGAGGATTGAAAATATTTTTTAAAAAAATGGATGGTTGCATCTGTACCGAACACAGAGACGTTTTTTCTTGTCATTATTCCCTAAACAATATAGTATTATAGTATAATAACAACAATTTTTGTTGGTTTGTTGTTGTTATTGTTTTGAGTCAGGATCTTGTTCTGTCACCCAGACTGGAGTGCACTGGTGTGATCATGGCTTAGTGAAGCCTTGACTTCCCAGGCTTAAGTAATCCTCCCACCTCAGCCTCTTGAGTAGGTGGAACTACAGTTGCATGCCACCATGACCAGATAATAATTATTATTGTTTCTGTAGAGATGGGGTCTCACTATGTTGCCTAAGCTGATCTTTAACCCCTGGACTCAAGGGATCCTTCTGCCTTGACCTCCCAAAGTGCTGGGATTACTGGCATGAGTTACTGTGCTTGGTCCAGTATAACAACTATTTATATAGCATTGTATTCGGTATTATAAGTAATCTAGAGATGATTCAAAGTATACAGGAGGATGTGAACAGTTTATATGCAAATATATGGCACAACTTTATATCAGGGACTTTAGCATCCATGGGTTTTGGTATTTATGGGGGGTGGTAGGGGATGTGGTCGTGCCCTGGAATCAATCCTGCATGGATACTGTGGGATGATTGTGTTAGCTCAGTTCTCCCAACCTTTTGAAGTGGATTCATTAATCTCTATCCTTCACATATAAGGAAATGAGGCTCAAAAAGATTGAGCTACTTGCCCCAGAACACACAGCTAAGTGTGGAGTGGGGATTTGAATTGGGGCAGTCAGACTTCAGATCCTGTGCTGTCACAGAAAGTGTCGCCTGTAAATGTAGTGAAGATTTAGTGAAGACCATCCACATCTCAGGCATTGTGTGAAAAACTTGGATTCATTGATGGCTTTAATGGCTTTTCTTTCCTTGTTCAGGCTGACACTGTTTAAAGATTCTAGGAACTCATCCTTTTAGAGGCCCCCACCCTGCACAATGTAAAAACATGCTATATTAAATGTAATTTTTTCTTCTATAAGTATTTTGGAAGACTTTTAACAAATAACAATTTTGCCTTTGAAATGATCAGGCTATGAACAACTTCTTTAATTTTCAATTCTTGCAATTTCTCACTCACACCTGGAATTCTTGTGAAGTAAGGAAGCCTAACCTACAGATTGTTTACAAATTGAATGAAATACTTATGAATATTAATTTAACAAGTTGGCATAATGTTACTTTTGGTAGAGATTTCATTAAAAGTTATTGATTATGAATTAGCAGTGTTCCTTTTAGAGTTCTGAGCTAATCCTTGTTTTTTCTCAGTCTCAAACCTTTCCCTTGTTCTTGACTGACTTGTAGGTCCCACACTGTGGCTGTGGGAGCTAATGAATGAAATGTCCGTGCTCCTGGTCATCCTCCATGGTTCCTTGTTTCCTGCAGCTGGCAGAATATTGACTCCCTATCAGTTAGATGGTTGTAAGGACCTTCCTGCCCCAGCCGGCTTTACTCACTAGCTGCTGGGATTTTTTTACAGGGGGAGCTGAGCGAAGACTGCTGAGGAAGGGTTGTACATTACAGCTGGCATGGTATATTGATGTTGTCCCAAAGTGCTCTCATTTACTGGTTTCAATTCTTTGCCTGCAGGCAGGGGACATCCAGTTTGTTTCCTGGGATAACAGAGAATCTGCCATGCCTATAGCTGGTTTTCATGTCTTTTTTTTTTTTTTTTTTTAAATCACTTGGTCTTGCTTGGTGATGGTGTCTGTTTCACATATGGTTTACCAGGTAATCTGGAGTAGCATAGCTAAGAATCAGCTTGGATTCTTACCCTGTCTGTGGTACTTACTGTATGACCTTAGGCAAACAACTTAACCTCTCTAAGCCTCCATTTCTAGTTAGTAAAATGGTAGTAATAGTGCCCGCTTCATAGATTCTATTCCAAACTGGCTGGCTTTGTGTTCTTTGGAGCTGGCAGCTGTTTAAACCTTACTTTCTTTCACAGATTCCCTCAAACACTTTTGCTGGACCCTCTAGGCTAGCAGTTCCCAACCTTTTTGGTACCAGGGACTGGTTTCATGGAAGACAATTTTTCCATGGATGGGGCAGGGTATATGGTTTCAGGATGAAACTGTTCCACTTCAGATCATCAGGCATTAGATTCTCATAAGGAATGTACAACCCAGATCCACTGCATGTGCAGTTCACAAAAGGATTCACGCTCCTGTGAGAATCTAATGCTGTCACTGATCTAACAGGAGGCGGAGCTCAAGCAGTAGTGCTTGCTCACCCACTGCTCACCTCCTGCTGTGTGGCCTGGTTCCTAACAGGCCACGGACCAGTACCAGTCAGTGGCCCGCGGGTTGGGGATCCCTGGTTTAGGCAGCAGCTCCCTGGTATGAAATTGCTCTCTAGACCTTGTGTCCCAAAGACAGCCCTCCCCTTTGTTGTTTCACTTTCTCAGGCACGAATCTGGGGAGCTCCTGGACTACAAGGAGCACATCTTAGGCTCTCTGAGCAGGCTTGGCGAAGGACCCAGTCTCAAACAGGCTTGAAGAGAAAGGGCAACACTCTCCAGCCTCCCCACTTTTGTATTTTTGAGACAGGGTCTCACTCTGTCACCCAGTCTGGAGTGTAGTGGTGCGATCACAGCTCACTGCAGCCTCCAACTCTCAGGCTCAAGCAATCCTCCCACCTCAGACTCCTAGCAGCTGGGACCACAGGCATGCATCACCATCCCTGGCTAATTATTTTTATTTTATTTTTTTGTAGAGATAGGGTGTTGTTATGTTGCTCAGGCTGGTCTCAAACTCCTAGGCTCAAGCAGTCCTCCCACTTCAGCCTCCCAAAGTGCTAGGATCACAGGTGTGACCCAATGCACCCAGCCCACTCTCCCCTCTTAGAAGGAGTCTTACAACAGTGCTTTATTCAAAGAAAACCCCCTCACAAAATCCTCTCTCTGTCTTTACTCCCTTGAGGTGAAATTGAGGGGTTCAAGAGTCCTCAACCTGTTCTTTTTTTTTTTTTTTAGACAGTCTCACTCTGTCACCCAGGCTGGAGTATAGTGGCATGATCTCAGCTCGCTACAACCTCCACCTCGCCAGTTCAAGTGATTCTCCTGCCTCAGCCTCCGGAGTTGCTGGGACTGCAGGCGCGTGCCACCATGCCTGGCTAATTTTTGTATTTTTAGTAGAGATGGGGTTTTGCCATGTTGGCCAGGCTCATCTTGAACTCCTGACTTCAAGTGATCCACCTGCCTTGGCCTCCCAAAGTGCTGAGATTACAGGCATGAGCCATCACTCCTGGTCCTCAACCAGTTCTTAACTGTCTACTTTGAGAATTCCTTCAGTGGGATATGTTCATACTCACTTTGGTATCTGGTACCTTTCACATCTTAGTGCCTCCACCCTGGCACATACACATAATCCTATTCAGTCCTTACCACAGTCATTTGTAGAAAGTTCTATATCATTATTCCCATTTTACAGATAAAGGAAAAGACTTAGAAAAGTTAAGTGATTTGTTCATGGTCTCACTGCTAAAAGGAAGAGCTAGGATGAGAACCCAATTTAGTGACTTCAAAAAACCATTCGAACTGCTCAGAAATATGTGGGTCCACCATTTGGGCTGGGTTCAGCTGGACAGTTCTTCTGCCGGTCTTGCCTGGAGTCATTCATGTGGCTGTAGCCATCTGATGGCTGGATCGGGGTCAATGATATAAGATGGCTCTACTCACATGCCTGATAACTAATGCTGGCTATCAGCTGGACCTCTCTCTCCATGTGTTCTTCTATCTTCAAGGAGGCCGGGCTCAGCTTCCCCACATGGTGGTCTCAAGGTTCTAAGAGGACTAGAGCAAATTTTGCAAATGTCTTGAGGTCTAGGCTTGGAAGTCCCAAAGTGTCATTTTTACCACATTCTACTGGTCAAAGCACGTCCCAGGCCTGCTCAGATTCAAGGGGTGGGGAACAATGGCATACCAAGCAGGGAAATGATTGGCAGTGGGAGAACAACTCCTGGGTGCAGACAGTAAGAGAGTGCACAGAAAAGCAATAATAAAACTAATGAAAAGTTGATTTTTTTTTTTTTTTGTTTTCACCGTGTGCTAGCAATTCTAAACAATGCAATAAAATTATCTTCCTCACTGGAGCAAACTGCTCCCACCACTCCTCCTCCTTAGTCAATCCCTAGTGGGGAAAAAGACCCCACCCCTCGATGGGAGTGGTGACAAAGTCACATTGCAAAGGGGCACATGCACTGGATTGGGAAGAATTATTACAGCCCACTTTGTAAGCAGTCACAGAGGAGAGATGTGGGGAGAGAGACTGTGAAATGAGGACACCTTTTCCTACTTCACATTTTCATTTAGACCAAATGCTGCAACTTCTGAAAGATGGCAGTATCATTTTCAGCTTTTTGAAGTCAGTTAATTATATTGCTGTGAACTAGTAAAATAATTAATAAATGTTAACCTCTGCATGTCGTTTTAATTAAGAAATAAATGTATTAGAGTGAAAAAGTGCCTGCCAGCTTACCCATTAATTATCAGAGTACTTAAAAGCATGCTTTGCAAACTGGTACCTAAAGTACATTGGTAAAATTAGTCCTTAATCATCTTTTGCCAACATGAGTCACAGAGTTTCATCTTTCTTTGCAATTCAAACTGCCAGGCAGGTAAAGGGAAGGGAACCTTTACCTGCTAGGAAGAGGCTAAGTAATTTCTATCCTTTCTATATAGTTTGGGTTCTAGGCAGACAGTTTTGCTTCAGAGGATGTTTCTATTAATAATACCTTCTGTTTCCCACTTCTTTTGTTTTAGAAAAATGATAAACATGCTTTATCATGTGATGAAATTAACTTATTTGTGATTAGTCTTCTATATTTTGCTGGCTTTTTCACTTATTCTGTGTTACACTAAACTTTTAGGTCTTGCTCTGTCACCCAGACTGGAGTGCGATGGCCCTATCATAGCTCATTGTAACCTTGTACTCATGGGCTTGAGGGATCCTCCTGCCTCAGCCTTCCAGGTAATTAGAACTACAGGCACGTGCCACCATGGCTGGCTAGTTTTTTTATTTTTAACATTTTTGTAGAGATGGGGTGTCATTGTGTTGCCCAGGCTGATCTCCAACTGCTGACCTCACGCAATACTCCCATGTTGGCCTCCTAATGTGCTGGGATTATAGGTGTGAGCCACTACATCTGTAATTTTTTTAAAAAAGAATTCCTTTTAAAAAACATTGAGAAATATAACACAATTAAGATAAATGCATAAAATATGTTAGTAAAGTTTTACAAATTATTATAAAGCAAACACTGAGGTCAAAAATAGTCTATTGCTAGCATTCCAGTAGGCCCTGCATACCCCTCCCCAATTATACTCTTTCCCTCTTCCTAAAGGTAACCACTATCCTGGCCTTCATGGTTATCATGTCTTTGCATTTTTCCGATAGTTTTACCACCTAAGTATGAATCTCTAAATATGATATTTTAGTTTCAACTATTTTTGAACCTTATATATTTGTAACTTTATATAATCATAGAGTATGTGTCACTCAACATTGTATTTGTAAAATTTATCTATATCATTGGGTGTAGTTTTGATGCATTACTTTTCACTGTGGCATGCCATGGAATGAATATGGCCACAGATTTACTGTTGGACATTTGCTTCATATTAATAATAGTGAGTAATGCTGCTATGAACATTCTTGGGCATGGCTTTTCATATGTATATCCTATATTATGTAAAACCACTTCTAGGCACTTCCATACCTAGGAGTGGAATTTCCAGGTCACAGGATGAGCAATATTGAGTAGTAGATTTTGCAAACAGTTCTCCAAAGTGGTGGAATCATTTTATACACTCTTCAGTAGTGCATAGGAACTTCTATTTCTCCTCATTCTTTTCAGCACTTTGTGTTATCTTTTAGTCAGGACTCTCCAACCCCTGGTACCAGTCCATGGCCTGTTAGGAACTGGGTCCCACAGGAGGAGGTGAGCAGAGGGTGAGCAAGTGCAGCTTCATCTGCATTTAGAGCTGCTCCGCATTGCTTGCATTACCACCTGAGCTCCACCTCTTTTCAGATCAGTGGTGGCATTAGATTCTCATAGGAGCATGAACCGTACTGTGAACTGTGCATGTGAGAGATCTAGCTTATGTGCTCCTTATGAAAATCTAATGCCTGATGATCTGTTACTGTCTCCCATCACCCCCAGATGGGACCATCTAGTTGTAGGAAAAGCAGCTCAGGGCTCCCACAGATTCTATATTATGGTGAGTTCAATAATTATTTCATCATATATTACAATGTAATAATAATAGAAATAAAGTGCACAATAAGTGTAATGCACTTGAATCATCCTGAAACCATTCCCCTGAGTCTGTGGGAAAATTGCCTTCCATGAAACCTGTCCCTGGTGCCAAAAAGTTTGCAGACCACTGTTTTAGATTTTAACCATTCAGGTGTGTGTTGAATGTATCTCATTGTGATTTCAACTTGCATTTCCCTTGTGATTAATGATATTCAGCACCTGTGTATGTTTGCTGGCCATTTGCATGGTCTCTTGTGGAACACCAGTTTGAGTTTCTTACCCTTTGTTCTACTGGGTTCTCTGTTATTTTGTTTTTGATTAACTTTTGGCAGTTTTTAATAGAGTCTGGTTATGAGCCTCTTAGTTACATGTATTAAAATGACACTCTCCCATTCTTGTTTGTTTTTTCACTCTTCTGCTTATCAAAACAGAAGCTCTTAATATTGGTAAATAAAAATTCTTAACTTTAATGCATTCTAGTGCATCTGTCTTTTCCTTTATGGTTTACAGGCTTCTTTTCTCAGTCATGAATTTTTCTATATATAATTTTCTGAAAGCTTTATCATTTCATACTTAGATCTACAATCCACCTGGAGCTGATTTTTGTGAATGGCGTGAGAGGGAGTCAAGTTTCAGTTTTTGCCTTTGTCTATCCATTTCACTTAGTACTTGAGAAGCTATCTTTTCCTCATTACTCTGATCTTTATGCTGGGGCCACACTTTCCCTGAGCTGCCACTGTCCCTCATTGACGTATTGAAGGTACTAAAGCTGGGCCAATTCTGCTCGATGTGCTCTCTTCTAATGGGAACCTGTCAGTCAAACGAGACTTTCTTAGAACTGCAGCATGGCCTGAGGCTCTTCCTACCAGTCTTCTTTCCCTCCTGTCACGGGTGTCAGACGGGTGTGGTCCGAAGGTTCCCTCTGCCTATGCATCCTCTCTCCCTCTCTATCCTGCCCAAGTATCTCCCCCAAGAAGTATCTTGCATGTGTTGTTCATGTTGACATCTGCTTATTGGAGGACCTGAGCTCACATAGAGTAAGTAGACCCTAGAATAAGAGAGTCATGCTTCAGTGTCAAAGGGACAAAGGGCTGAGCTAAGTTCAGGGCAAAAGATAATGGATATGGAGAATGAATTGACGGACTTTCTCGAAGAAGAGTGCATGGAAACTTGTGCCTAACAATGTAGAGGGCAAGGGAGGGGATGGAGTTGAAGACAACTCCAACATTGAGACTCAATCACCGTATCACTGAAAAGGAACTCATTTGAGGGAACTATAATGACACTATTTCTATGCTAATTAAGGGATTTTTGTGGGAATAATTTAATAACAGTGTTGTTACTTTTGCATTGGGCTTCAACAATTTACTAGGTGAATTTATACATCATCTCATTTATTCTTTAAAAAGCCTTTGGAATACAAGAGAAAATGGAAGTACTTAGGGAGGTCCTATTTGACTCTCCCTTCTTGGGGTCTTCACTGCTGACCCTTCCACTCCAGACTCTTCTTCACTTCTGTTTCCAAGGGATGAATCACTAAATCACTCAGGTTAGGCCATTTCCAGTCAAGATAAAAGGTTGGGGTGGTGTTAGCATGTGATGAGATGATGTGTGGTGGAAGAGATCTTAGGCCACATGAAAGCTGAAAAATGGGGGTTTAAGGGAGAATGGTCTGGGGTATACATTGATTTGGCTGGGGACAGATTATTTTATAATATTTAGGGATGGTGACTGATACAGTTTGGATATTTGTCCCTCCAAATCTCATGTTGAAATTTGATCCCCAGTGTTGAAAGATGGGGCCTAATGGGAGGTGTTTGGATCAGGCAGGCAGATCCCTCATGAATGGCTTGGTGGCCCTCTCCATCATAATGAGTGAGTGCTCACTCTACTAGTTCACATGAGAGTGGTTGTTTAAAAGAGCATGACACCCCTCCCCTCGCTCTCTCTTTCACCCCCTCCCTTGCCATAAGACACACTGCTCTCCTTCCTCTTCCACTACAACTGGAAGCTTCCTGAGGTCCTCACCAGGAGCAGATGCTGGTGCCATGCTTCTTGTACAGACTGCAGAACCATGAGCCAAATAAACCTCTCCTTTTAATAAATTACCCAGTCTCAGGTGTTCCTTTATGGCAACACAAAATGAACTAAGACAGTCACCCCACAAGGGGGTGAAGTGTTGATTTTTGGGGGGTCGTGGATAAATTATATCACTGTCAAGAGAAGGGGAGAGAAGGACAATAGAAAGTAGAGCAATGTAGAGAAGGAATGATCATTGTGGGTGGGTTGGCAGAAGAAGGACAATACTACCTTGAAATATTTTAGATGGGGTGTGTGTGTGTGTGTGTGTGTGTGTGTATTCTAGCCTCAGGGAGAGTAAGAAGAGGGGATTTGGTGGTTGGAAGAGAAGAGTGAAAGAGATGTTGGAATCAGAAAAATTCTGAAGAACTTTAGAGTACTTAAGATAGGCAACCATTAGTGTAGGCTCTGTCAGCTAGCCAGTATTAAGTATCTCCCATGGCTGCTGTTCACTACTGATGGAACAGATGTTGTGTCTTAGGGAAGGAAGCTAGACTTTGAATCTCCTTCCATTCTAGGATCGGACAGACAGGTATTTATTTAAAAGAACCAGATGGTTCAAAGGAGTTTCTAATTTTATACTGTCGGGCATCAGGTTTCAAACTAAATTTGGGCTCTGCCTTCCAGCTTTCCTGTTGGCCCTGGATTGAGAATAGCCTCCTGTTTTACCAGCCATCTGGTCCCTCCAGATCTCTGCTGCTGAATGACAACTCCAAATGTCTCCCCACAGAGAAGACAGAATCTTAAACAAAATCTATAGGGTGAATATACATTTTTCTAATAGGTGAGATCCTGGAGAGGAATAGGTCTCCACATTGAAAGGGCCCATGTGATGTGAGTCACACTTGTGTTTGATTTGGTAAGTGGCTTCTTGAGCAGTCACATATTGAGGTGTGCTCTATACTGGATAGTCCATGCCTGTCCTTCTAGATCTTTGATTTTGTACAATTTCCTTTTCTAAATAAGCAGGCTCTTGTGCTAATAATTCATCACCTAGTGTCAATAACTGTTTATAAATGCCTGCTGTGTGCTAGGCACTGGTGGCACAGGGTGGTAGAAGAAAGTGTCACTACCACTTTGAAATATATCTCTGGTTTTCTAAAATGACAAAACATAGAGAATGATTTAGCTCTAAGGAAAATAATCCGTTATTATTTTCAGTAGGACCATCTCTGGACAGAAGAGGCTAAGGCCATCCCCAGGGCTTGATTTGTCTCCAGTGCAAGACAAATCGCACTATGAAGTATCTTTGCTTCCTATTCTCAACCACTCCCACTGGCAGCCCAGCATTTTTATCAGGTCGAAGTGAATGACAAGGGTTAACTTGAAGAGGATGAGAAGTCACACAATGCATCCATGTGACCAGAAGGGCTGATGATACTTGGATGGAGGCATTACCACTTGGTTTGGTGAAGTCTGGAGTTTACAGGCTTTGGATGCATGTGTGAGCCTCAGGCCGTTCCTTCTAAGCAGCAGATGGCAGAGCCACCTCAATGCACTCTGCCAGCTGCCTGGTCCATGTGCCTGGGTGGGATTGTCCTGCTCTGCCTTCCACAAGGATGGCTTTGTCTGCCAGAAGGAACAATCACAACAGAAACAAATTAATGATACCTGGATAGATACAGCTCAATTGGCTCCTGACAGGCCTCTGGCTAGGAGAGCCTGAGCAGCTACAGTGGGAAAGTGGATGGTTTAGGACCAGACAGGTGGTGGGCAGCTGTCATCCACAGCATCCCAGTCCCCTTCAGTCTCACATCACAAATGACCCTAAGGCTATGTGTGAACAGATTTGAAAATAAGGAAGGTTCAGTTGATTCCATTAATCAGAAGTTTTCTCAAGAACAGGCAGGCAATAAAACTGGTTGCCATTCCCCCAAATAGATTTTGCAATGCTTGAGGTCTCCTCTTAATATATAATGGAGGAGTTGCTAGGAGTAGCAGATCTGAGTGTGTGTATGTCTCTGTCTAATAGATTTTTCTCACAAAAAGTCTTATAGTTATGGTTTAAGTGCTCATTGCCCAACTGTATACTCTGAGTCACTATCCTGTCACAGCCGTATTTCCGGCTGGCATTGTATCTGCAACAAAGAGTGTGACTGCAAGAACACAAGGCACTGTGGAAAAGATAGATGAGATGTGTGAGTCAGGAGTTCTGCTCTCCAGGTCTGAGGCTGTTCATTGCCTGGGTTTGTCCAGTGGGCCCGAAGCCATGGAAAGCATAATATTTAGGGATGGTGAACCCAGCACTACCCTGCTTGCATTCTTTGCTCCAGGCCTTCTGACCTAGTTATCCTTCTTCTGTACCCCATGCTTGCTCCCTGAGCCCTGACACCTGCTGTTCTCCAGATTGGGGCTTTCTCCTCTTGCTTCATACTCCCCTCCCTCAGCCCACTATGCCCTATGTCAGGACAACTGGTCTTACTCCGCAGTGGAGTCTGAGATTTGCTGTTGCTTTCTGTGAGGAGGCTTTTCTGAGCCCTCAAGCCTGGTGCTGTGTGGTCCCGTGGCAGCCCCTGCTTCTCCTGTACACCACGAATTGCCAACTTGCTTCTGACTTTCCCCTACTAAGCTACATTCTCCATGAGGTAGGGAATTATGTGTTTATTTTTCCCAGCACAGAGCCTGGTGCACAGTGGGTGCTCAGTGGTTGAGCAGATGAATGGACCGTCTCGGTGAACGTTTGCTTCCCTCACACTGAGAAGGTCTGGCCAGCTCGTTTCCCTTTCTCCTCTCACTTGTTTCTTACTGACTGTTTTGGAGCACCAGTGAAAACACAGTCCTTGCCTGTCCTTCTGGTTTTTTTTTCTCCCCATTGCTTTAATTAACTTAGAAATTCAGTAGACACTTAGACAAACAATAGAATTTGTTTGTCTCTATAGCATACCTGGATGCCACTTCTCTGAAGTCTGTTTGAATGAAGTGATAAAACCTTGTATGTTTTGTTTGTTTTCCAGCTGCCTCCTGGTTATAAAGCAAAGCAAAACTGGAGAGAAGACCAATGCCAGCGCCTTTATTACTAAAATGTCAGCATTACTTGCAATTCTCTTTGGTTTGGGGCTCTTTTGTGTCACAGATGTTTTCTTTTTTTTTTTTTCAGGATTTAGCATTAGTTTAATTTCTTTTCTTTCTTCTTCTTCTTCTTTTTTTTAAACTATACTTTAAGTTCTGGGGTACATGTGCAGAACATGCAGTTTTGTTACATAGGTGCCATGGTGGTTTGCTGCACCCATCAACCCATCACCTACATTAGGTATTTCTCCTAATGCTATCTGTCCCCTATTCCCCATCCCCCTACAGGCCCTGGTGTGTGATGCTCCCCTCCCTGTGTCTATGTGTTCTTCTTCCTCCACTCCCACTCATGCGTGAGAACATGCGGTGTTTGATTTTCTGTTCCTGTGATAGTTCACTGAGAATGATGGTTTCTAGCTTCATCCATGTCCATGCAAAGGACACGAGCTCATCCTCTTTTATGGCTGCATAGTATCCCATGCTGTATATGAGCCACATTTTCTTTATCTAGTCTATCACTGATGGACCTTTGGGTTGATTCCAAGTCTCTGCTATTGTGAATAGTGTCGCAGGAAACATACATGTGTATGTGTCTTTATAGTAGAATGATTTATAATCCTTTGGGTATATACCAGTAATGGGATTGCTGGGTCAAATGGTATTTCTAGTTTTAGATCCTCGAGGAATTGCCACACTGTCTTCCACAATGGTTGAACTAATTTAGACTCCCACCAACAGTGTAAAAGCATTCCTATTTCTCCACATCCTCTCCAGCATCTGTTGTTTCCTGACTTTTTAATTATTGCCATTCTAACTGGCATGAGATTGTATCTCATCATGGTTTTGATTTGCATTTCTCTAATGACCAGTGATGATGAGCATTTTTTCATATGTTTGTTGGCTGCATAAATGTCTTCTTTTGAGAAGTGTCTGTTCATATCCTTTGCCTACTTTTTGATGGGGTTGTTTGTTTTTTTCTTGTAAATTTTTTTAAGTTCTTTGTAGATTCTGGATATTAGCCCTTTGTCAGATGGATAGATTGCAAAAATTTTCTCCCATTCTGTAGGTTGCCTGTTCACTCTGCTGATAGTTTCTTTTACTGTGCAGAAGCTCTTTAGTTTAATTAGATCCCATTTGTCAATTTTGGCTTTAGTTGCCATTGCTTTCAGTGTTTTAGACATGAAGTCCTTGCCCATGCCTGTATCCTGAGATTTATAGCGTTTGGACCAGAAGATACCCCAAGAACAGGCAGTGAGCAGATCACTATCTTTACGCCTACTCTGCCTTTTGTATTAGGTTAGTGCAAAAGCAATTGCATTTTTTGCCATTAAAATTACTTTTGCACCAAGCTAAATATAACGTGTGATGATGCAGAGCACTCAAACGAGAGAGTGTGTGACTGTTCTGGCATCCACTGTGCTTCTATTTTTATTTCTTCCAGTTTAGGGGTGTGGCTTCTCTCATCATAGTTTCACAAAAGGATTATTTTCTAGTCAAAAAGAGAACCACACAGGTAAAAATCAAGGTGGGGGGAAAGGATGAAACGGCTGTAGATGTTTATTTTTAGTTCAGTTGGCTTAAATGACCCCAGTGGGATGTTGTAGGATTGAGAACCAGGAGTAGGGGAACCTTGTTACTCTTTGACTTTGAACAGACCTGGAATCTGATCCTGTGGCATTCTTCCATCTAAGAGCAATTATTGAAGTTGAAAGAAAACCATTTAGTTTTACTCAAATTCGTTTTAAAATATTTATAATGAGGCCAGGCGCGGTGGCTCATGCCTGTAATTCCAGTACTTTGGGAGGCCAAGGTGGGCAGATCATGAAGTCAGGAGATTATGACCATCCTGGCCAACACAGTAAAACCCCTTTTCTAATAAAAATACAAAAATTAGCTGGGTGTGGTGGCAGGCGCCTCTAATCCCAGCTACTCTGGAGGCTGAGGGAGGAGAATTGCTTGAACCAGGGAGTCGGAGGTTGCAGTGAGCCGAAATCACACCAGTGCACTCCAGCCTGACAACAGAGCAAGACTCCATCTCAAACAAACAAACAGAATTTATTTTTTTTTTTTGAGACAGAGTCTTGCTCTGTTGCCCAGGCTGGAGTGCAGTGGCTGGATCTCAGCTCACTGCAAGCTCCGCCTCCCGGGTTTAGGCCATTCTCCTGCCTCAGCCTCCGGAGTAGCTGGGACTACAGGCGCCCGCCACCTCGCCCGGCTAGTTTTTTGTATTTTTAGTAGAGACGGGGTTTCACCATGTTAGCCAGGATGGTCTCGATCTCCTGACCTCGTGATCCGCCCGTCTCGGCCTCCCAAAGTGCTGGGATTACAGGCTTGAGCCACCGCGCCCAGCCCAAACAGAATTTATAATGAAACGAGACTTAGAAGAAGAATGGGCACCTAGTAGATGTCAGCTGCTGAGCTGTGTGTTTCACTTAGTCATCATCTCATTTGATTGTTTTGATTAGATATTGAGAATATTCATATATATATATATGATGTGTAAGGAATTACAATATTGGCCAGGCGTGGTGGTTCATGCCCGTAATCCCAGAGCTTCTGAAGGCCAAGGCAGGAGGATTGCTTGAGGCCAGGAGTTCAAGACCAGCCTGAGCAACATAGTGAGACCTCATCTCTACAAAAAATAAATAAATTAGTCAGGTGTGGTGCATGCCTGCAGTCCCAGCTACTCAGGAGGCTGAGCTGGGAGGATTGCTTGAGCCCAGGGGCTTGGGGCTGCAGTGAACCTTGATCACGTCATTGCATTCCAGCCTGGGTGACAGAGCAAGACCTTGTCTCTAAAATATAAAAAGAATTACAAGAGAGTGAACACCTGTGTCCAGCGTTACCTTTGGGTGCCCTGTAGAATCTTTTTCCCTTCTCAGATGTAGCTATTCTCCTGAATTTTGTGTTTATTGTTCACTTTTTTTTTTTTTGACAGAATTCACTCTTGTTGCCTAGCCTGGAGTGCAATGGCACGATCTCAGCTCACGGCAACCTCTGCCTCCCAGGTTCAAGCGATTCTCCTGCCTCAGCCTCCTGAGTAGCTGGGATTACAGGCATGCGCCACCACACTCGGCTTTGTATTTTTTTGTTGTTGTTGAGACGGAGTCTCGCTCTGTCGCCCAGGCTGGAGTGCAGTGGCTGGATCTCAGCTCACTGCAAGCTCTGCCCCCCAGGTTTACGCCATTCTCCTGCCTCAGCCTCCCAAGTAGCTGGGACTACAGGTGGCCGCCACCTCGCCCGGCTAGTTTTTTGTATTTTTTTAGTAGAGACGGGGTTTCACTGTGTTAGCCAGGATGGTCTCGATCTCCTGACCTCATGATCCGCCCGTCTCGGCTTCCCAAAGTGCTGGGATTACAGGCTTGAGCCACCGCGCCCGGCCTCGGCTTTGTATTTTTAATAGAGATGGGGTTTCTCCATGTTGGTCAGGCTGGTCTCGAACTCCCAACTTCAGGTGATCTGCTCATCTCGGCCTCCCAAAGTGCTGGGATTACAGGTGTGAGCCAGTGCTCCTGGCCTTGTTCACTTTTTTCTAAAATACTTTTTTACTTTTTGCTATATTCCGAAACGACATGTTTAGTTTTGAATGTTGTTGGACTTCAAACAAATGGAATCATACTGTATGAATTTTCTGCAACTTGTGTGTTTCACTCAGACATTTGATCTTGAGTTTCATCTGTGCAGTTGTGTGTCACTGTAACTAATTCCTATTATAGGAATTACATGGTGCTAGAGCATATAAATACACCACTGTGTGGTTTATTCATTCAGATGTGGATGAATGTTTGCGTTGTTTCCATTTTTAAAACATGATCTAGACAAGACTTTTTCAATCATTCTTGTATGAGGCCCTTTGTGCACATGTACAGGAGCTCTAGGGTATAATCTTGCATGCAGACCTGTTGGGTTACAGGGCACATGACTCTTTGTTCTTGCTGTCTCACATGTCCGTGTGAAGAGACCACCAAACAGGCTTTGTGTGAGCAACATGGCTGTTATTTCTCCTGGGTGCGGGCGGGCTGAGTCTGAAAAGAGAGTCAGCAAAGGGTGGTAGATTATCTTTAGTTCTTATAGGTTTTGGGATAGGCGGCTGAGTTAGGAACAATGTTTTGTGGGCAGCGGGTGGATCTCACAAAGTACATTCTCAAGGGTGGGGAGAATTACAAAGAACCTTCTTAAGGGTGGGGAGATTACAAAGTACATTGATCAGTCAGGGTGGGGCAGAAACAAATCACAATGGTGGAATGTCTTCAGTTAAGGATATTTTCACTTCTTTTGTGGATTTTCAGTTGCTTCAGGCGATCTGGATGTATATGTGCAGGTCACAGGGGATATGATGGCTTAGCTTGGGCTCAGAGGCCTAACATTCCTGTCTTCTTATATTAATAAGAAAAATAAAACAAAATATTGGTAAAGTGTTGGGGCGGCGAAAATTTTTGGGGGCGATATGGAGAGATAATGGGCGATGTTTCTCAGGGCTGCTTCGAGCAGGATTAGGGGCGGCGTGGGAACCTACAGTGGGAGAGATTCAACTAAAGAAAGATTTTGGGGTAAGGGGTGATATTGTGGGGTTGTTAGAAGGAGCATTGTCATATAGAATGATTGGTGATGGCCTGGATGCGGTTTTGTATGAATTGAGAAACTAAATGAAAGACACAAGGTCCAAATAAAAGAAGGAGAAAAAATAGGTATTAAAGAACTAAGAATTAGGAGTACCCAGGACGTCCAATTAGAGAGTGTCCAAGGGGGTTTGATGTTACTGTTTGCTTGGTTGGCGAGTTTTTGGGCTCTATCCTCGAGTTTTTTTATGTTGTCGTATATCAGGCCAGATTGATTTAAGTAAAAACAACACTCTTCATTTAAAAATATACAAAGTCCTCCTTTTTCAGCAGTGAGTAAATCGAGGCCTCAGCAATTTTGGAGGAAAGAGAAATGCAAAGCTAACAATTGTGTTAAAGAAGGATTAGAAATGGCTAGGAGAGAGTGAGATTGATAGTGTGATAGAGATAGCTGGAGAGAGGTAGAGGGTGGCATAAGAATGGGAACCAGAATAACAGTGAGTATAAAAGTAACGAATAGGACTTTATCAGGGTGAAAGTATTGGAGTGTACTTTGTCACTGAAGATCTATCCACTTAAAGAGAGACTTAAGGGTGACAGTTTGAGGTAAAACCAAGTGCCATTGAATACCAAGAGCCTGAGAAACTGCTTGGATGATTTGACTAGTAAAGGCTGGCCCGTTATCGGACTGTACAGAGGTGGGAAGGCCAAATCGAGGAATTATGTCTGACAGAAGGGAAGAAATGACCACAGTGGCCTTCTCAGACCCCGTGGGAAAGGCCTCTACCCATCCAGTGAAAGTGTCTACCTAGACCAAGAGGTATTTTAGTTTCCTGACTCGAGGCATGTGAGTAAAGTCAATTTGCCAGTCCTGGGGGGCGCAAATCCCTGAGCTTGATGTGTAGGGAAGGGAGGGGGCCTGAACAATCCCTGAGGAGTAGTAGAATAGCAGATGGAACAACTAAGAAGTGATTTCCTTGAGGACAGATTTCCAAGATGGAAAGGAAATGAGAGATTCTAAGAGGTGGGCTAGCGGCTTGTAACCTACATGGAAGAGGTTATGAAATGATGATAGAATAGAATGGGCCTGTGAGGCTGGAAGGAGATATTTTCCTTGGTCCAAGAACCATTTGCCTTGTGTGGGAAGAGATTGATAAGTGGAAGTTTCACTGGGGGAGTAGGTGGCAGTGACCAGATGAGGAGAAAAACTGGCCTTGAGGGACAGAAGTTGGATCGCTAGCTGCTTTTTTAGCTACCTTATCAGCATAAGCGTTGCCCTGAGTGATGGGATCTGATGCCTTTTGATGGCCCTTGCAGTGTAAGACTCCAGCTTCCTTTGGAAGTAAAGCAGCCTTGAGAAGAGTTTTTATTAAAGAGGCATTAATGGTGGAGGACCTTGTGTAGTGAGGAAATCTCTTTCAGCCCATATAACAACACGGTGGTGCAGGATATGGAAGGCATATTTAGTGTCAGTATACATATTGACACATAGTCCTTTTGCAAGAGTGAGGGCTCAAGTTAAGGCAATGAATTCGGCTTGCTGAGAGGTAGTGGAAGGAGGCAGAGCAGTAGCCTCAATGATAGACGTGGAAGATAGCATAGCCTGCTTTTGCTGGTGTGTGGCAGTTAGGCCTGGTGAAACTGCCATCAATAAACCAAGTGTGATCAGGGTGAGGAACAGGAAAGAAGGAAATTTGGGGAAATGGAGTGAATATCAGGTGTATCAGGGAGATAGTCATGGGGGTCAAGTGTGGTATCAGGAATAATGTGGGAGGCCGGATTGAAGTTCAGGCCAGGAACAATGGTAACTGTGGGAGACTCAATGAAGAGTGAGTACAACTGAAGGAGTTGGGGAGCAGAAAGTATATGTGTCAGGTGTGAGGAAGAAAATAGATTTTGGAAGTTATGAGAACTGTAGAGAGTGAGTTGAGCATAGTTTGTGATTTTTGAGGGCCTCTAAAAGTATTAGGGTGGTGGCAGCCACTGCATGGAAACATGATGGCCAGCCTAAAACAGTAAGGTCAAGTTGTTTGGACAAAAAGGCTACAGGGCGTGGTCCCAGTCCTTGTGTAAGAATTCCGACAGCACAGCCCTGCACTTTGACTGTGTGTAATGAAAAGGGTTGGGATGAGTCAGGGAGAGCTAGTATGGGGGCAGTCTCTAAAGCTGTTGAAGGAGTGGGGAAAGGATTTAGGATCTATGGGGTCAGCTAGGTTTCCTTTTGTGAGTTTATATAATGGTTTTGTTAGGATGGCAAAACCAGGTATCCAAAGATGAAAGTATCCAACCATGCCTAGGAAGGAAAGGAGTTGTTGTTTGGTAGAAGGTGTTGGGGTTTGAGAGATCAGTCAGACACGATCGGCAGGGAGAGCACATGTATTTTCATGAAGAATTATGCCGAGATAGGTAACATGAGGAAGAAATTTGGGCCTGACTGAAGTAATGGGGGCTGACCGTGAAGCCTTGCAGCAGTACAGCCCAGGTAATTTGCTGAGCCTGATGGGTGTCAGGGTCAGTCCAAGTGAAAGCGAAGAGAGGCTGGGATGAAGGGTGCAAAGGAATAGTAAAGAAAGCATGTTTGAGATCCAGAACAGAATAATGGGTTGTGGAGGGAAGTATTGAGGATGGGAGAGTATATGGGTTTGGCACCATGGAGTGGTTAGGCAAAACAATTTGGTTGAAAAGGTGTAGATCCTGAACTAACCTGTAAGGCTTATCTGGTTTTAGGACAGGTAAAATGGGGGAATTGTAAGGAGAATTAATAGGTTTTAGAAGCCCATGCTGTAACAGGCGAGTGATAACAGGCTTTAATCCTTTTAAAGCGTGCTGTGGGATGGGATGTTGGCACTGAGCAAGATAAGGGTGATTAGGTTTTAATGGGATGATAAGGGGTGCATGATTGGTCACCAAGGAGGAGTAGAGGTATCCCATACTTGTGGGTTAAAGTGGGGAGATACAAGGGGAGGATGCGAAGGAGGCTTTGAACTGGGGGAAAAGGCAGCAATGAGGTGTGGCTGTAGCCCAGAAATAGTCAGGGAAGCAGATAATTTAGTTAAAATGTCTAGACCTAATAAGGAAGCTGGGCAGGTGGGAATAACTAGAAAGGAGTGCATAAAAGAATGTTGTCCAAGTTGGCACCAGAGTTGGGGAGTTTTAAGAGGTTTGGAAGCCTGGGCGTCAACACCCACAACAGTTATGGAGGCAAAGGAAACAGGCCCTTGAAAAGAAGGTAATGTGGAGTGGGTAGCCTCCATATTGGTTAAGAAGGGAACAGACTTACCCTCCACTGTGAGAGTTACCTGAAGCGTCTGTGATGGTCCAGGGGGCTTCCGAGGTGATTGGGCAGCGTCAGTCTTCAGTCACTAAGCTGAGAAGATCTGGGAAGGAGTCAGAGAGCCTTGGGCCAGAGTTGAAGGGGCTCTGGGAGGGCGCTGGGTGAGCTGGACAGTCCAATATTCAGTGGGGTTCCGCATAGATGGGACATGGCTTAGGAGGAATCCCAGGCTGTGGGCACTCCTTGGCCCAGTGGCCAGATTTCCGGCACTTGTAGCTAGCTCCTGGGGGAGGAGGTTCTGGAGGAACCCCTGGCAGCTGCAGTTCAGGCGTTTGGAAGTTCTTGTCTGCTGGAGATGTGGCTGGGGTTTGTCTCACAGTGGAGGCAAAGAATTGCAACTCAGAAATACATCGCTACTTGGCTGTCTCTACTCTATTACAGTACACCTTGAAGGCGAGGTTAATTAAGTCCTGTTGTGAGGTTTGAGGGTCAGAATCTAATTTTTGGAGCTTTTTCTAATGTCGGGAGTGGAATGGGTAATAAAATGCATATTGAGAATAAGACGGCCTTCCTCTAGATTATTTCTAATTCTTTTTCAAGTGGTTGTGCCAATTGACACTCTCACCAGCAGTGTGAGTGCTCTGGTTTTTCCATCATAGCCAACACCTGATTTTGTCAGACTTTTAAAGTTTTGCCAGTCTGGTAGGTATGAAATAGTATCTTACTGTGGTTTGTTCTTTTTTTCTGATTGTGAATGAGGTTGATAATATTTTCTTTCTTTTTTTTTTCGACAGTCTTGCTCTGTTGCCCAGGCTGGAGTGCAATGGCAAGATCTTGGCTCACTGCAACCTCCACCTCCTGGGTTCCAGAGATTCTCTTGCCTCAGCCTCCAGAGTAACTGGCACCCACCACCATGCTGGGCTAATTTTTGTAGTTTTAGTAAACACAGGGTTTCACCATGTTAGCCAAGCTGGTCTCGATCTTCCAACCTCAGGTGATCCACCTACCTCAGCCTCCCAAAGTGCTGGGACTACAGGCGTGAGCCACTGCACCTGGCCAAGCATATTTTCATATGGATGTGGATACTTATGTTTCTCCTACTCTAAAGAGAGAAAGTCTTGCCAACCTTAATGATTTTTAAAATAATTTCAATTTCTATTTTAGATTCAAGGGGTACATGTGCAGGTTTGTTCCATGGGTATATTATGTGATGCTGCAGTTTGGGGTACAATCGATCCTGTCACCCACGTAGTGAGCTTAGTGCCCGATAGTTTTTCAATCCTTCCCTCCCTCTCCCACCTCCAGCAGTCCCCAGTGTCTGTTGTTGCCACCTTTGTGTCCCTGTGTACCCAATGTTTAGCTCCCACTTATAAGTGAGAACATGTGGTATTCGGTTTTCTGTTCCTGTGTTAATTTGCTTAGGATAATGGCCTCCAGCTGCGTCCGTGTTGCCACAAAGGACATGATCTTGTTCTTTTTTGTGGTTGTACCTATCTTTTTCTGTTAAGATTTCTTTTCCTTATAGATTTATATGACTTTTTTGTGTATTTTAGATACTACCACATTTGTATATTGCAACAAATAGCTTCTCCATTTTTGTTTATTATACTTTAAGTTCTAGGGTACATGTGCGCAACGTGCAGGTTTGTTATGTATACATGTGCATGTTGGTGTGCTGCACCCATTAACTCGTCATTTATATTAGGTATATCTCCTAATGCTATCCCTTCTCCCTACCCCTTCCCCACAATAGGACCCGGTGTGTGATGTTCCCCTTCCTGTGTCCAAGTGATCTCATTGTTCAATTCCCACCTATGAGTGAGAACATGCGGTGTTTGGTTTTCTGTTCTTGCGATAGTTTGCTGAGAATGATAGTTTCCAGCTGCATCCATGTCCCTACAAAGGACACAAACTCATCCTTTTTTATGGCTGCATAGTATTCCATGGTGTATATGTGCCACATTTTCTTAATCCAGTCTGTCACAGATGGACATTTGGGTTGATTCCAAGTCTTTGCTATTGTGAATGGTGCTGCAGTAAACATACGTGTGCATGTGTCTTTATAGCAGCATGACTTATAATCCTTTGGGTATATCCCCAGTAATGGGATGGCTGGGTCAAATGGTATTTCTAGTTCTAGATCCTTGAGGAATCGCCACACTGTTTTCCACAATGTTTGAACTAGTTCACAGCCTCACCAACAGTGTAGAAGTGTTCCTATATCTCCACATCCTCTCCAGCACCTGTTGTTTCCTGATTTTTTAATGATTGCCATTCTAACTGGTGTGAGATGGTATCTCATTGTGGTTTTGATTTGCATTTCTCTGATGGCGAGTGATGATGAGCATTTTTTCATGTGTCTGTTGGCTGTATGAATGTCTTCTTTTGAGAAACCCTAGAAGAAAACCTAGGTAATACCATTCAGGACATAGGCATGGGCAAGGACTTCATGTCTAAAACACCAAAAGCAAGAACGACAAAAGCCAAAATTGACAAATGGGATCTAATTAAACTAAAGAGCTTCTGCACAGCAGAAGAAACTACCATCAGAGTGAACAGGTAACCTACAGAATGGGAGAAAAATTTTGCAATCTACTCATCTGACAAAGGGCTAATATCCAGAACTTATAAAGAACTCAATCAAATTTACAAGAAGAAAACAAACAACCCCATCAAAAAGTGGGCAAAGGATATGAACAGACACTTCTCAAAAGCTTCTCCATTTTTAATGGCTTTTTAAATTCTCTAACAGTTTCTTTTGGTGAACATATGTTCTAATTTTAGCTTAGCCAAACTTATCAAACATTTCCTTTATAGTTTATATTTTTTGTATAAAGTATTTATACAACAACTTTGTATGCAATCTTTCTTACTGAATGTTATAATCACATTGCCTATATTATCTTCTAAAAGTTTGTAGTTTTGCCTTTCACATTTAGGCCTACAGTCTACGTGGAATTGATGTTTGTTTTCAATAGGATAGATCCAACAGAAATAGGATCATATTTCTTTTTCTTTTTCTCTTTTTCTTGTGTGAATACTCAGTACTCAGCACCATGAATTTCCACACCGTGAGCAATGGCAGCTTTGTCATAAATGCACATATACATATGGGTCTGTTTCTGGAACCTATTCTATTTCATTGTTCAGTATACCTCTGTGCCTCCACTATCTTAATTACTAGAGCTTTTTAATAATTCTTGGTACTTGATAGGGCAAGGCCTCTTGTCTTATTTTCCTTTGAGTGTATCTTGGCTATTTTTGGTCCCTTGCACTTCTCTGTAAACTTTGGGTTAACCCATCAAATTCCCCCAAAACCCCTTGTTGTGTTTTCTTCTCATTGGGTTTTGAGGTCTCTCTTTTGAGAGTGCCCCTAATGCAAGATTTTCACTCTCTAGGAGAGCCCTGCCCTGAGGAGAGCTAGGATCAGGTATGGCAGCCAGGTGAGACACAGAGGAGGTGGCATAGCAAGACACATAAAATAACAGAAGCAGTTTTTTAATTACTTAAAGATCGCAGAGAGAAGAGGGTATCATAAAACCAGCAGGGGACAGGCATGGTGGCTCACGCCTGTAATCCTAGCACTTTGGGAGGCTGAGGTGGATGGATCACTTGAGGTCAGGAGTTCAAGACCAGCCTGGCCAACATGATGAAACCCTGTCTCTACTAAAAATACAAAAAATTAGCCGGGCATGGTGCTGGGCACCTGTAATCCCAGCTACTTGGGAGGCTGAGGCATGAGAATCGCTTGAACCTAGGAGGCGGAAGTTGCAGTGAGGCAAGATCGCACCACTACATTCCAGCCTGGATGACAGAGTGAGACTCCATCTCAAAAACAAACCAACAAAAAAACCCCAAGCAGGTCTGACAGGAAGAGGGGCACTGACTGGGACTTGCAGGGGCAACCGGAGGGTAGAAAGCAAAAGAGAGAGGGTGAGGGAGGATCTGAGGGCCAAAGCCCTTTTTGGTGTCCAGGAGATTGCCCAAGCAGGTTTTCCACAAGGAGTTCTAACTGGTGGGTTTAAAGCAAGCAAGCATGAGTTCCATGAGGCCATGCTGTGACTGAGAGGTGGTCACTGCAGCATATCTGCACAGACAATGCAAGATGTGGGGGTCAGCCGGGCAAGTCAAATAGGTTGCATCTAGTCTTATAGGCAGGTGGTCACCAGGAGGTTGTTGTATAAGGCAGACATCTGGATCAACCACACTGCAGAACTAGGAGGAGGTGGAGAACTAGAAATTGTGTCAAAGGCAACTAAACTGTACTTCCGGCATGAGGAAGTCCAACTTATATTTAAAATGGATGCCAAGGCAACATACAATTATAAGAATTCACAGCCCAGTGTGGTGGCTCATGCCTGTAATCCCAGCACTTTGGGAGGTGGAGACGGGTGAATCACCTGAGGTCAGGAGTTTGAGACCAGCCTAATCAGCATGGTGAAACCCTGTCTCTACTGAAAATACAAAACTTAGCTGGGCAAGGTGGCGCACGCCCGTAGTTCCAGCTATTCGGGAGGTTGAAGGATGATAATCTCTTGAATCTGGGAGGTAGAGGTTGCAGTGAGCTGAGATCATGCTGTTGCACTTCAGCCTGGGTGACAGAGTGAAACTCCATCTCAAGGAAAAAAAAAAAAAAAAGAATTCACTAAACCCCTGATCTAATTGAATCTGTACAGCAATCCTGTTAGAGGATTATTGGAGATTGATCCCTTGATGAATTTTAGGATAGGTTTGTTGTTGTTGTTTTTTAAAAAATATCTCTGCCCCCAAAAATGCTGTTGGGATTTTAATAGCGATTGTATTGAAGCTGTAGATTACTTTGGGTAGTCTTGTCATCTTAACAATGTTAAGTCTGCCAATCCATGAACAAAGGATGTCTTTTCATTTATTTTATCTTCCAGCAATGTTTCATAGTTTTCAGTGTACAAGTCTTTTGCTTCCTTGGTTAAATTTATTTCTAAGTTAGTTTTTGTTGTAGTTGTTGTTTTTGAGACAGGGTCTGGCCCTGTTGCCTAGACTGGAGTGCAACACATTGAATAACCTGGATGAAATGAACAATTCCTAGAAACACATAATCTACCGAAACTGACTAATAAAGAAATGGAAAATTTTACTAGACCTATAGCTATTAAGTAGATTGAATCAATAATCAAAATTGTTGATGTACAATTGTTCATAATACTGTCTTGTAATCCTCTTTATTTCTGTAATATCAGTAGTAATGTTCCCAGCATCGTTTTGTATTTTAGTAACTTGAGTCTTTTCTCTTGATTTTTTAGTCAGTCTCATCAAAGATTTGTTAATTTTGTTGATCTTTTCAAAGAACCAACTTTTGGTTTTGTTGACTTACTTTATTGCTTTTCTATTCTCTATTTTCATTCAATCTTCCTTTAGGAAGAGAGTATATAGGAAGTGGGTAATTAAAACACAAGCTGCAAGGTACAGCCTTTTTTTGGAGATGGCTGAAAATGGGTCTGACTAGGCAGAGAGGAAAAGCCGAGCTCAGCCGCTGCCTTTGCTATGGAACTCTAAGCTAGAATTTAGGCAGTGTGCTCGGAGATCTTCATAAGGCTGGAAGTTATTGACATTTAGCTTATCAGTGTGAGGGAGTCCAAGAAAAGTCCTTTTCTAAGGTAGAATAAGGAAAACTAGAATGAGATTAAGTGGAAATAGGTAATAGTAGTTCAGCAGATTAACCCAGAGTTAATTTGTGAGGAATTCAGCAGGGCTTTTTGTGTGAAAATATAACACCCCGTATCGGAACTCAAGCACGAGAAACTAATTCTTAGGGAGCTGTTTGTCTTTTTTCCATGTTTCCTTTGTGAAGGGAGTAGTCTCCCTACCTTTTCCCAGGGTAGGAAATGTGTGATAAAAAGGTAAAGGAGAGGTAGCTACAAGTGAGGTCTTATTAACCAGGAAGGTAAATCACTTGCATGTAGATGTTTATAGTTCCTCACTTTTTTTTTTTTTGTAAATGGTATTTCCCTTTTTCATATGTTTATTTTTAAAAAAGCATTATATATTTATATAGACAGGGTCTCACAGTGTTGCCCATGCTGGTCTTGAACTCCTGGGCTCAAGGATCCTCTCACCTCAGCCTCCCAAGGTGTTGGGATTACACATATGAGTCCATTTTTTTATATGTTCTAATTAGAAAATATATAGTTTATTTTTGACATTTTAATAGTATATTTATATATAAAACGCATGTAGACTAGACTATATGCTACCTCAGTCTCTCTACCTATCCAGAGTTGGGAAAATCAGGTAGGTCCCTGTGGTCATAATAAAAGCACCCACTGCTTCACGTCAGGTACCTATTAGAAAATAAGCAACCTCCCACCTACTGGCTTTGCAAATCCAAATCTATTAAGTGGCTCCACTGTCACAGTAAATATTTCATTGTTGATTAGACCAGGCATTCTTAAAGACATAACTATTTTAGTATTATTAAGTTACCTAAAGAGTCACTGAGGTGCATGGTTCTGGGCGGAGGTCTGGAGAGCGCAGCAGCCACGGCCAGCCACTTCATGCCCAACAACAGCACCAAGATGGCCATCCTGGGGCTAGGCACCTGGAAGTCTCCTCTGAGTCAGGTAACTGAGGCTGTGAAGGTGGCCATTGACATTGGGTACTGCCACATCGACTGTGCCCACGTGTACCAGAATAAGAATGAGGTGGGAGTGGCCATTCAGGAGAAGCTCAGGGAGCAGGTAGTGAAACGTGAGGAGCTCTTCATGGTCAACAAGCTGTGGCAAGCGTACCATGAGAAGGGCCTGGTGAAAGGAGCCTGCCAGAAGATGCTCGTTGACCTGAAACTGGACTACCTGGACCTCTACCATATTCTCTGGCCAACAAGCTTCAAGTCTGGGAAGGAATTTTCCCATTAGATGAGTCAGGTAATGTGGTTCCCAGTGACACCAACATTCTGGACACATGGGCGGGCATGGAAGAGCTAGTAGATGAAGGGCTGGTGAAAGCTATTGGCATCTTCAACTTCAACCATCTCCAGATTGAGAGGATCTTAAACAAGCCTGACTTAAAGTATAAGTAGGTGGTTAACCAAACTGAGTGCCACCTGTACCTCACTCAGGAGAAGTCAATCCAGTACTGTCAGTCCAAAGGCATCATGGTGACCGCCTACAGCCCCGTCAGCTCTCCTGACAGGCCCTGGGCCAAGCCTGCAGATCCTTCCCTCCTGGAGGATCCCAGGATCAAGGCAATCACAGCCAAGCATAATAAAACTACAGCCCAGGTTCTGATCTGGTTGCCCACGCAGAGGAACTTGGTGGTGATCCCCAAGTCTGTGACACCAGAACACATTGCTGAGAACTTTAAGGTCTTCGACTTTAAACTGAACAGCCAGGATATGACCACCTTATTCAGCTGCAACAGAAATGGGAGCATCTGTGCCTTGGTGGGCTGTGCCTCCCGCAAGGATTACCCCTTCCATGAGGAATTTTGAAGCTGTGGATGCCTGCTTGTCCCCAAGTGACCTATACTGTGTTTCCTGCCTCATTTTGTTTTCCTTGCAAAGATAGTATGGCCTGTTTCACTCAGCAGTGGGACAGCAACCTGTAGAGTGGCCAGCGAGGGTGTGCCTATCTTGATGTTGGATCTGAAGAGCCCTGTAAATAGAGTAGCTTTGCTTTGCCCTTCTTTTTGCCCAGCTGGGGAAAGTACAACCTGAATACCCTTTTCTGACCAAAGAGAAGCAGAATCTACCTGGCCAAAATAGTGCCACTAACAGTTGAGTTTTGACTGCTTGGAAATGTAATCCTTTCAGTAAGACTTCTCTTTGTCTCAAATAAAAAGTGCTTTTTGTGGGAAAAAAAGTCACTGAAGAAAAATTATGAAGATCTATAAATGTGTAGCAAAGTAGAATAGCCTTTGTACTAGTTTCAAATCATGTCTCTATCACTTGCCAACTGGGCAACTTTGAGTAGTGTATATATCTTCACTATTTTTCTCAGGGCATGTTTGGGTGCAACAATTAGATACCTACTCAAGCTAGTACATATAAAAGGGAACTTTAAAAAGATATGGATCTTACAGCATCCAAAGAGCAGATGAACAACTGCATCCATTCTTGGTAACATTTATGGTAAACTGAGGCTTAGGTAGGTTAAGTCTCTTAATTACTAAACCTTATATGGAGAGGAAATCCATACACGTACTGAGCACTGCTTAGGAATGAATCAATTACGTGTTTTGTACTTACGTGAATCTACTATTTTTCTAATGTATATAAATGCTTCTCTGAGTAAGGAAGTTCAAATATATTTTAAAGTGTGGCTTTTATCATGTTCTTTCTCAACCAAGAGACAGTCAATATACATGGGGATATCCATAAACTTTCTTTTTACTTTAAAAATAGTTTCTTTTAAAAAAAGTTATATATCTACGTAGTTTAAAGAGTCAAATAGTAAAAGTGAAGAGCTTGATGGGAGTCCCCCTTCCATTCCCAACTTTGCCCTCCATTTCCTGCCCTTCAGAAGTACTTATACTTTTTTGGAATTTACCTACATATCTCTAAATAACATCCTTATCTTGCTCTTTCTTGACTTTTTTTTATAGTAGGAATAATCTACTTATTTCCCATTAAGGAAGAGGGGGTTTCAGTTTCTTTATACACTTCACTTTCACATGTGGTTTAACATTCAGTGTTTGCATTCTTATGACCTATGTAGGTGCTATTCACAACTGAGCCATTTAGTATACTATGATTACTATTTCTTTCCTGTAGAGCCTTTTGTTTTTTCTGAAGGTAATATTTGCCTTTTCTAGAGCCCACATAGTGAAAGCAAGAGTAAGTAACCAAGCAAATAAACCCCACAAAACCCAAAAACAAATCTAGAGGCATCACACATTACCTGACTTCAAACTATCCTACAAAGCTATTGTTACTGAAACAACATGGTACTGGTGTAAAAGTGGGCATGTAGGCCAATGGAATAGAAAAGAGAACCCAGAAATAAATCCAAATATAGCCAACTGATCTTCAACAAAACAAACAAAAACATAAAGTGGGACAAAGTACACCCTATTCAACAAATGGTGCTGGGATAATTGGCAAGCCACATGTAGAAGAATGAAACTGTATCCTCATTTCTTACCTTACACAAAAGTCAATTTAAGATGGATAGAGACTTAAATATAATACCCAAAGTCACAAAAATTCTATATGACAATACTGGAAAAACTCTTCTAGACATTGGCTTAGGCAAGGACTTTATGAACCCAAAAGCAAATGCAATGAAAACAAAGATAAATAGATGTGACCTAATTAAACTAGAAAGTTGCTGCACAGCAAAAGAAATAATCAACAGAGTAAACAGACAACTCACAGAGTGGGAGAAAATATTCACAAGCAGTGCGTCTGAGAAAGGACTAATATCCAGAATCTACAAGGAACTCAAAACAAATCAGCAAGAAAAAACCAATTAATGCCATCAAAAAGTGGGCAAAGGACATGAATAGACAATTATAAAATATATATATATATATATACTAATGCCCAACATGAAAAAATGCTCAGCATCTCTAATTATCAGGGAAATGCAAATCAAAATTACAATGCCAAACCACCTTACTGCTGCAAGAATGGCCATGATTAAAAGAAACACAACAACAGATATTGGCATGGATTGGTAAAAGGGGAACACTTTTATACTGCTGGTGGGAATGTAAACTAGTACAACCACTATGGAAAACAGTATGGAGATTTTTTAAAGAGCTAAAGGTATTATAGAACTATTGTTTGATCCAGCAATCCCACTACTGGATATCTACACAGAGGAAAATAAGTCATTATATGAAAAAGACACTTGCACGTGCAGGTTTATAGCAGCATAATTCACAATTGTAAAAATGTGGAACCAGCCTAAATACCCATCAACCAACAAATGGATAAAGAAAATGTGGTGTATGCATATGAAATACATATACCGTGAAATACTACTTAGCCATAAAAAGGAACAAAATAATGGCATTCAAAGCAACCTGGATGGAGTTGGAGACTATTATTCTAAGTGAAGTAACTCAGGAATGGAAAACCAAACATCCTATGTTCTCACTTATAAGCAGAAGCTTACAGGGAAGGGTGGCAGGGAGGTGAAGGATAAAAGACTGCATATTGGGTACAGTGTACACTGCTCGGATGAAGGGTGGACCAAAGTCTCAGAAATCACCACTAAAGAACTTTTCCATGCACCCAAATACCACTTCTTCCCCCAAAACTATTGAAATAAAAATTTAAAAAATAAAAACAACAACAATGATGACAACAAAAAGCTATTCCAACTGGTAAAATAAAAAGTAAAACATTTGCCTTTTCTGTTTAGTGATTAGCTCTCTTTGTGCTTACTACTAATTTATTCCCCTAACTTGCTCCCAAGATGCAAATCTGTCTTCAGCACTTAAACGCATTAGGTATTTCCAACAATTTCATCTTCTTGATGATTCCAGAACCTTCTGACTTGATCCAGGCTGGGCTAGTTATACTCTATGCCTACTGCACAGCTGCCATCTTAAGGGTTTCTTTCACCATTATCCTAGAAATTCCCTTTGCTCCCTTGTTTTTGATCCCCTGTGTCCCGTATCCATTGTCTTTCTCTTTCTTAGTGAGTCTCATTTTGGCGACTGGTACTATTATTTGGTGGAGGTACTAGTACCTAGTATCTCCCTGATAAAGGTTGCATGAGAAGTGTTTTGAGATCTTGCATATCTAAAAATGTCTTTATTCTGCCTACACACTTAATTACAGTTTGGCTGTATAAAATTTTGGATTAGAAAACACTTTCTCTGCCTCATTACCTTCTAGTTTCCAATGTTGCTGCTAAGAAATTCAGTGTCTTTTCTGATTCGTTATACTTTTGTTGAAACTCCCTTCTCTCTCTTTCTCCTCTTTCTGAAAGCTTGTAAGATTTTCTCTTTAGTTGTCTAAAGTTTCACAGAGTATTTTTGTATTTTCATCTGTTGTGGTGAGAGTTCAGAGGGCCCTTTCAATCTGGAAACATGTTTTCCATCCTGAGATATCTCAATTATTTCTTTGTCAATTTCTTCTTTTTCATGTAGAGAGTAGAGAACAACTCTATTGAAATTTTTTGTTCAGATATTGGACCTCCTGAATTGATCATGTTTTTGTTTTCCTATTTTTTTCTTTATTTTCCATCTCTGCCTTTGGCTGTATTTCTGAGTGATTTCTTCCATTTTAACTTCTTGCCCTTGGGATATTCATCTTGTCAACGCCATTTTTGAGGCTCCTTTTTATATTTTCATAAGCTCTGTTTCCTCCAAGTTGCTGTTCTCTGCTTATTTATTTTGGCCTGTCTTTCATTGTAAAGGTTTTCCTCAAATGCCCCAGTGAGTCTATGCCCTTTGTATTTGAGTGGTGTCTCCATGGAGTCCATTGGAAACTCTGAGCGTGTTGGGTGTGACTTGTCAAATGCGGGCTTTACTAGGCTGGTCTGGCTGAAGAACTTCTTTGACAAATCTCTTTATGTCAATATCTCTAGGTCATTTGTATTGGGATCTGATTCTGCAAGGAAGGCTCTTCCAGTGTTCCATCTAGAGGGTAAAAGTCTGGCTGACAATGTCTAGGAACTGAGTATACTACAGTTTAGATATTTGACCCCTACAAACCTGATGCTGAAATTTGATCACCAGTGCTGGAGGTGGAGTCTAATGGGAGGTGTTTGGGTCATGAGGGTGGATCCCTCAGGTAGGGATTGGTGTTGTCCTCATGGTAATGAGTGAGTTCTTGCTGTGTTAGTTCCTGAGAGAGCTCTTTGTCAAAAAGAGCCTGGCACCTTTCCCCCACTCTCTCTTCCTTCCTCTCTGGCCACATGAGCTCTGCACAGACCAGCTCCCTTTTGCCATTTGCCATAATTGGAAGCAGCGTGAGGCTCTCCCCAGATGTCCAGTCTTCCAGCCAGCAGAATTGTGAGTCAAATAAGACCCCCCTTTTTTTTTCTTTATACCCAGCCTCAGGTATTCCTTTCTAGCAACACAAACGGACTAAGACAGAGTAAACATAAGCCTGGGGTGGGTGTTGCGGGGGAGTGTCTCAAAATCAGTCTGTAAATCTTCAACAGATTCCTTGCTTATGTTTTTAATATGCTATCCCTATCCTCAGCTGTGCCTAGAATCCTGACATTTTACCCCAATAAGAGAGTAAACATCTAGTCTTCAGCCAAGTGCTGAGGGAATGATGGGCTGGGAGGTATCTAACTGTATCTTAAATAGATTTGAGTCAGACCCCTTATATTTGGACCCCACTTTCATCCCTACTCCTAAAGGTACCTGGGCTGGTTTAGGATTCCGCCTTCTAAGTCAGTGATCCAGCCACTCATCCATCTGCTTTCCAGTTTCCATTATCATTGTAAACCAAAAAGCATCTGACACAGGCCTCCATCAATGTAGAGGTTTATTTTGCCAAGGTTGAAGACATGCCTGGGAAAAGGAGACATAAGCCATGGTAGGATCTGTAGCCTGTACTTTTTCTGAAGAGATTTGGAGGGCTCCCATATTTAAAGGGGAAAAGTGGGCAAGAGGGGAAAGAACAAAGCCAAAAAAGGAGGTCGCCTTCTTGTGAATCCATATGTTACACATGAAAGGAGGGATAGGCCAGGTGCGGTGGCTCACGCCTATAATCCCAGCACTTTGGGAGCCCAAGGTGGGTGAATCATGAGGTCAGGAGATCGAGACTATCCTGGCTAACATGGTGAACCCTGTCTCTACTAAAAATACAAAAATTAGCTGGGCATGGTAGCGCATACCTATAATCCCAGCTACTTGGGAGACTGAGGTAGGAGAATCACTTGAACCAGGGAGTCAGAGGTTGCAGTGGCCACAGCCTGATGACAGAGCGAGACTCTGTCTCAAAAAAAAAAAAAAGGAGGGATAGAGAGAACAGTTAGTTATGTATTCACCTTGTGCTTAATGAATCTGCACTTTACATAAGATAAACATGGAGTAGAGAAAGCAGTCAAATATGCATTCATCTTGGGGTAGGTGGGGACAATCTCTAGTCTCCTCTTGTCCCATACCATGAGGATAAGTTGTTAATTTACATTGTCAGGGTGAGGGAGGCCCCTGGTGGAGACATATGGCCTCTATCTGTGGCTATCAGTTTAGGAACAAAAGAAAATGCAATTGTTTTGTTTGTTTGCTTTTTGTGACTTGGCTTCCAAGCTTAATTTTTCCCTGAAATTTTATTTGCCTTTCACACCATGTTGCTTTTGTCTTGGTCCTTTTCACTTTGTTCTGGGGATTTACGCTTTACCCAAGTCTTTTTGTGTTTTTGATGGTTTTTTTGAAGAGATTGAAGGCTGAGTGTGTTGTCTTCCATCTTTAACCAGAACCCTAACATTTCTTGAAGTAAAAAAGGCATCATTGGAGGGAAAGGACTGGAAATAATTGCTTAGTGATTCCTAATCAGTTCTTTTACTTCCTTCTACCCTTTTGAAAACCTTTTCCTTTCCTGTTTCTTTTTCACAGGTTTCTACTACCTCCTAATTAATCTGATTGTATGTATTGACTAATTGAGTGGTGCAAATAATAATCAGACACATAACAAATTGCTCCGTGCTCTTGAGAATACAATATGAAGAGCCCAAAGCATAGTGGATACCTCCTCATGGGCTCCCTTTAAGGGGAGTAAATTGTGCTTCTTTTGAAAACAGTGCTATTGCATATAGTTGGCATCATGGGAGAAAAAAAAGAATTGTCATTCTTATGAGCTCATTATTTTGTTATTGATTGGTTGGCTTTTTAAAGGTGACAGGCATCATTTTTCTTTTCTCGGAAGATGATTTGTTAAGGTAATATTTAGCTCATCTTCTTCGCCAAGGATATTTGGGGATAACATTTAAGTCACTTATAAACCTAGACTTTGAGAGACAGACTCTTCATATCTAAATTACAGTGGGATAAGGAGGACTCTGGGAAGCCTGGAGAGTAGGTAGCTGCAGCTGCACATCCTGGATGCCTTCTCACATCTCTGGAATCAGACTGGGTGTGCGCGAGGTTGTGACGTTAAGCATTTATCTGTACAGGTGATGGGGGGTGGACATGCACAAAATAGGGAAAGAATCATGATAACAAAAATTGGACAGAGAGGGTGTGGGGAGGGCTGGGGAAGCTGATTCTTCTTCCTGACAACCTTTGCATTTTCTTTCATAATGTTTACATACAATTCAGCTGTTTGGCTTTGACTTGCTGAGGGCCTGGGGTTCCCTTCATCCTTTCTTTGTGCCTCCTCCAGCTCTTCCTGGGTTTATTTATTTCTTTTAACTGCTATTTATAATCTATAAGTAGCCACAAATGGCCAGACCTTAAAGTGTGTTGGTGTATGAACAGAATTTTAGAGGTAAACATTTTCTTATTATGTGCAGAGACAGATGTGGCTGGGCTGGGCTTTTCTTTTGTAGGGTTGGTGCATGACAAGTATGTTACATAAAGATAGAAAAGAACAGAACATGTTCTTTTTTTTTTCCCTCTCTGATGTAGCTATCAGCTACTTTTTAATCTAAAATAATGGTGATGGATCTTGAAGTGCCTGGGGAGGTAGCCTGTGTGCAATACACCTGGATCAATCACCACAGAATTTCCTTCTTATGTGTACATGTAATGAAATGGAAGACACTTTTTTCACCCAAATTCCTCTTGGAGAGAAGGAGTATGAGTCTGGAAGAAATATTTTGAGAAGCCTGTTGAAATCAGGGTGGGGGACTCCAAGTGGCATATTCAGGAATCAGAAGGTGTTCCTAATGCCTTCTAAAGAGGCTGAGACCTTCCATCTGGAGGACTTTGTTTTTCTGAATACTAAGATGGTCAGGTCTATAAGTTTGGAGATTTGGAGCTGCCATGTATCTAAATTGCACTTAATAATAGAGGGGAAAAACCATTTGACTTTGTTGATTCACTTATCTATTCATTATTTCAGACTTCTTTGTTGAGTCCTTTCTCTCCATGGTACTCGCCATGTTGCTTGAGCGAATGTGTTGCTGGGGCACACAGCATGTGTGGGGGGTTTATAGAAGCTTCAGAATATACATGGACCATCTTCCTGGAGCATTAGTAGATTCCATAGATGGATTATGGAGATGCAACATTCATGTCTGTTTGTAAAAACATTACATTTTAAAGAAGTTATTCTGGGTCCACTTGAGTCTGTGCTCTTAGATGTTTTGTTATGCCCAGACCGTTTGTTCCCCGAAAAAGACCACCAGAGTCCAGAGTCAAAGCCAAGCGGCAAGGATCTTTAATGCAAGTTCGAACTTGGTCCCTCCGTTCCACAACATACAGGAGGGCCCTGAACAATGCGTGCGCTTGCCTTTTATAGCCTAATGTAAACAGGACTTGTAAAGTTGCAGAGGAACGAGGGAATTCTCTAGGTTACAGCATTACAATTGGTTAACATTTTAAGTTTATACATTTAGCAGTTTTTTATTGGTTCCCGCGCTCTCACAAACGGCAGTGTTCTTATCGGGGATTTTCCAGGTGGTGTCCTTCTAAAGTTGAGATATATGGTAGTCTTTGAATTGAAAGATATATGGTAGGGAGACATATGGTGGGATGAGCCCAGGAAGTTGAGGGATATATGGAGGGGAGACATATGGTGGGATATGTTTATACTGGGCTCAGGAAGTTGAGAGATATATGGCAAGCACTAGTAATTAGAACAGAAAAAGAACAAGACAGGGACTTTCACATTGCTTGTCTATACAACATCTGAAATCTATAGATAACATTATCGGTTAGGTCCGGCGTCAACTTTTAACTAGGCTCAAGGCGCCGCCCGGGCTGTCTGCCTGTAGGATCAACTTCTAACTAGGCTCAAGGCGCCGCCCGGGCTGCCTGCCTGTAGATTTCATTTGGTCTCTTTCATTCCTCCCTTTCTCAAGTACCTCTAGAGCCAATCTTGGGTCTTATAAGTCTGATTCTGTTTCAGCGTCTACAGGTTGGTATTGGGCTCTGAGGACCATGAGCTGTATGGTGTCAAACCTCTCTCTGACAAACCGCAAAATTCTGTTAACAACACAAGGTCCTACGGTAAACAGAAATAGTAGACTTAGTAGAGGTCCAATGAAGGGGGCCAACAGAGAAAACATAGAAGAATTCCACCATTGATTTGCAGCTGAGGCAAACTGCTGTTTTCTCATTTCTGTGCTTAACTTGCGTAGCTGTTGGACCCTGTTCTCTACAAGCCCTGATTCATTTACGTAGAAGCAACAGTCCTCTTTCAGGAACATACATGTACCACCTTTTTTAGCAGTGAGTAGGTCTAGGGCCCTCCGGTTCTGTAAGGTCACCTGAGCTAGGGATGTGAGCTGTCGTTGAAGGGAGGCAAGGGACTCAGCTGATTCCTCCATAGCCACAGCAAATTGTTGGTACAATTTGTTGCTTTCTATGAGGTTGTGACCTAGGGCTCCCCCTGCCAGTCCGGCCGCAATGAGGGATGATGTGAGGGAGATTTCTACAATGAGGGGGAGAAATATTGCTCGTGTAGGTCTCAGTTTAGGGATTGGGTGAATGGCAGTACTAGTCCAGTTACCGGTGTACCCCAGGAACTCGCCGGCAGTTAGTAGAGTTAGTCAGGGAACTAGTGTGACAGGAAGACACAGTAGGCTGGCAACAGAGGGACTAGATAGATTCTTAGATAATGTTCCATTGCACCAAAAGAATATGCCCGGCGGGGCTCTTAGGGAGGCACTAGGGGGCGTCACAGTGATGCTACAGAGGCTGGAGTTAGTGCCTGAAAAACAGTAGGGAAACTTTTCCTGACTAGGGTTTTGGTACAGTGGCACATTAAGAATGGGGGCGTCCGTGAGATTCTGAAAGTCCCTAGTTTGGGTGGAGGATTCCCAGGGCAGAGGGACAGCGGTTAGTGGTGGATGCCCTAGGGTGGCACACAGAAAGCAGCCAGACAAGCTGTGAAGTCCCGTAAGGTTGGCAAGCTCTAATCCTTCTTGTAATACTTCCAGCCAGGAGAAAGGGCGTAATTCTTGTGTTAGTCTGTCTTCCTGTCGCTGGATATCCCCATGGACTAGGGGCAGTATTTGAACTAGGCCACGCCACAGATAGAGGTGACTACTAGGCCATGTGGAGGAAGAGGAATAGTATACAGCCCCATGTTGAGGTGTGGTCCAGCGGGGGTCCCAAGGGTCCTTAACTATCCAAGTATAGATACCGCCTCTACCCTGTTGGTAAAAATTCCACCTGGATTGCTTGTTCCACCCTCTGACTGAGTGCATCTTGCAGTAATTGTAGGGGCAGCCTGTGTTTTGGTGCCACCAATAGTGTTTACAATTGTGTTTAGTCTGATCAAACTCAAAGCATATCATTGGTGCCACTGGTTTGGCTATCTGAAAACCAGTAAAATTCAGCAAAATTGGGGCACTGCACCCTGAGGAGGGACAATCAGCACTGGCCAATAATTTCCCGGGCTTATGAGGTTGCCCTGGGTGGGTTTGGTTTTCATAAAGCCAGAATCTCCAAACAAAGGGATTAGAAACTGGTTTTGTGTTAGCCCCCACGGCCATTAGGGCGACTAACATTAGGGTTAGACTACCTAGCTGCATGTTTGTAGTGAGCTATGCTGCCGGCGCAGGGTGAGTTTTAAGGGGTTGTTCTTAGCTTTGTCCACAGTCCACGTGGTCGGTGCTTCAGTCGCTATCGTGACGGGTCCGAGAAGGTCGGAGGCTGGGTCCACCGGCTTGACGTGGGTGTAGTGGATCCACGACGCGATGCCTTCTACCTTTAGGGCAGTGGGTGTGGTTAGGAGTACTTGAAGCGGTCCCTTCCACCGGGGTTCTAAGGTTTCTTGCCGGTGTCGCTTGACTAGGACCCAGTCTCCCGGCTGGTACGGGTGGGGTGTCGGTGGGGGTCCGGTTTCATATAATTCCTGCAGCTTAGGCCAGATTTCCTGATGAATTTTCTGCAAGGCTTGTAGGGAAAACAAGAGTTCAGATACATTTTCAGTTTCAGATTTGAGCAGATTATCTTTTAGGCTGGGAACTAGGGGTGGGGGTCTGCCATACATGATTTCATAAGGGGTAAGGCCCAGTCTGTAGGGGGTATTACGGGCCCGGAACAGAGCGTAGGGCAGAAGGACCACCCAATTAGCGCCAGTCTCCATAGTTAATTTAGTTAAGGTCTCCTTTAAGGTCCGATTCATCCTTTCTACCTGTCCTGAACTCTGGGGCCTGCAAGCGCAATGTAATTTCCAATTAGCCCCAAGAATGGAAGCCAAATCCTGACTCACCTTAGCAACGAAGGCTGGTCCATTATCTGACCCTATCTGGATGGGAAAGCCATACCTGGGGAGGATATCTTCCAGAATTTTTTTCGCTACAACCTGAGCGGTTTCTCTTTTGGTTGGAAATGCTTCAGTCCACCCTGAAAAGGTATCTACAAAGACAAGTAAGTACCGATATCCGTATTTTCCTGGCTTTACCTCAGTGAAATCTACTTCCCAGTAGATACCGGCCTGGTTCCCCTGAGCCTTGTTCCCGCAGCAGCCTGGGATTGGGGATAGGCGTTGCTAAGCTGGCAGACTTTGCAACTCATCACGATGCTGCTGGCCGTTTCCGCTATGTGTCTGATCTTGAGCTTGGAGCGTCTAATCAGGTCCATCATCCGCCGGGCACCCAGATGGGTGGATCGGTGGATGTGTTCTAACACTTGCTGTCTTAATTTTTCTGGTAGGATAATATGGTCTTTAGTATCAGTCCACCACCCATGCTGGATCTGTTTCAGGGGAAGTTTGTCGATCCACTGGAAATCTTGTTCTGAATAATCAGGGTAATACGGCAGGTCTCGGGGGCCCGGATCAGGGAGCTGGAGTGCAAGGAGTTGACTGGGAGCCTTTGCCACACTCCTTGCAGTTTGATCTGCCAGAAAGTTGCCTTGAGCAGTTGGAGTGGTTGGCTTCTGGTGCCCTGGGCAATGTACAATAGCCAGTTTTTCTGGTTTCCATAGGGCTGTTAGCAGGGCTAGGATTTCTTGCTTATTTTTTATTTCTTTTCCCTCAGCCGTTAGCAACCCTCGCTCCCTGTAAATGGCCCCATGTATGTGTGCCGTAGCGAAAGTGTACCGGCTATCTGTGTATACCGTCAGTTTTCTCCCTGCCCCTAAGGTAAGAGCTTGGGTGAGCGCTATCAGTTCGGCCCTCTGGGCCGATGTCCCCGGGGGCAGGGGTTCCGCCCAGATTACCTCAGTCTCTGAAGTCACCGCTGCTCCAGCATACCTCTGGCCTTGGTGTATGAAGCTACTCCCATCGGTGAACCAAACGAGGTCGGCGTCAGGAAGTGGGCGGTCCTGCAGGTCCTCTCGAACTCCGTGCACCTGGGCTAATATCTCGGTGCAATTATGGAGCGGCGCGTCCAGGTCCGGGTTGGGCAGCAGCAAGGCAGGGTTTAAGGTCGTTGGGGGCAGGAAAATTATTCTGAGGGGATTTAATAGTAGTCCCTGGTAGTGGGTGAGCCGGGCGTTGCTTATCCATTGGTTAGGCGGCTGTTTGAGTACACCTTCGATGGCATGTGGGGTAACGACCCGTAATTCTTGTCCCAAGACAAGTTTATCAGCATCTTGTACCATCAGGGCCGTGGCTGCGATCACTCGGAGGCAAGGGGGCCACCCGGCAGCCACTGGGTCTAACTTCTTTGACAGGTAGGCGACTGGCCTCCGCCAGGGGCCTAAGTTCTGAGTTAACACCGCCTTGGCGACGCCCTTACTCTCGTCCACGTATAAGTGGAAGGGCTTAGTGACGTCAGGCAGTCCCAGTGCAGGCGCAGAGAGTAGGGCGGTTTTAATCTGTTGGAAAGCCGACTCGGCTTCTTCTGTCCAATTAAATGGCTGCTGTCCCCGCGTTGCCTGATATAAGGGCTTAGCCAGCTCTGCAAACCCAGGTATCCATAGTCTACAAAATCCTGCCAACCCCAGGAATTCCCTTACTTGTCGGGTGGATTGTGGCCTGGGGATCTGCAGAACAGTCTGTTTCCGGGTGTCTGTTAACCAGCGCTGCCCTCCTTTTAGCAGGTACCCCAGATGTGTTACTTCTGGTTTACAGATTTGAGCTTTCTTTGCCGAGGCCCGCTAGCCTAGACTCCCTAGAGCTTGTAAGAGACTTTTGGTCCCTTGGAGGCAAGCTTCTCGGGTCTCGGCAGCGATCAGGAGGTCATCAACATACTGTAATAAGGTTATTTCAGGGTGTTTGCGTCGGTACTCACCCAGGTCTTCATGGAGAGCCTCATCGAACAGGGTAGGAGAGTTTTTGAATCCCTGCGGCAGTCTGGTCCATGTCAGTTGGCCACTTATGCCCCTTTTAGGGTCAGTCCACTCGAAGGCGAAAAGCTTTTGGCTCTGAGGGGCTAAAGGCAAACTGAAGAAGGCATCCTTCAAATCTAAAACAGTGTACCATTGGTGTTTGGGGTTTAGAGTACTCAGGAGGGTATATGGGTTGGGCATAGTTGGATGTATGTCCATAACTCTCTTATTGACTTCTCTTAAGTCCTGTACAGGTCTATACTCCCCGCTATTAGGTTTCCGTACCGGCAACAAGGGAGTGTTCCAGGGTGAGTGACAGGGCCGAAGGACCCCTTGGTCGAGGAGCCTACGGATGTGGGGCGTGATTCCTTCTTTGGCCTCTAAGGGCATTTGGTATTGACGCACCCGAACGGGGTCTGCCCCAGGCTTGAGTTCCACAAACAAGGCAGGATGGTGCTTTGCTAGTCCTAAACCTCCCGTTTCTGCCCAGGCTCCTGGAAATTGTTGAAGCCAGGTTGCTATGTCCTGGTCAGGGGCCGCCTGCTCCTGGTGGAGCCGGTATTCATCTTCTAAGGTTATGGTCAGGACGGGCACGGGCTGATTTTGGGAATCGGTCACGATGGGCCCCTCAGGGAGGAAATGGATCTGTGCTCCCATTTTAGTTAGCAGGTCTCTCCCTAGTAGAGGACAGGGGCTCTCAGGGATAACCAGGAAGGAGTGGGTTACATTCTTGGCTCCAAGATTTACTGTTCTTTGTGTCGTCCAGGGGTACTTTTTAATTCCTGTGGCCCCTTGTACCCACGAGGACTTGGAGGATAATTTTCCCTCAGTTTTAACTAGGACTGAGTGTTGTGCTCCCGTATCGACCAAGAACTGAACTGGGGACCCCTCCACTTGCAAGGTTACCCTGGGTTCGGGGAGGGGGACCGAACCCCGTCTTCCCTAGTCCTCATTTTGAGTGACTAGTACGGGTGTAGACCTAGGGGTCCCCATCCTTGCTGTTTCTTTTTGGGACAGTCTCTTGACCAGTGGCCAGCTTGTTTACAGTAGGCACATTGGTCTTTGCTCAGGTTGTTATATCTGGGGGACCGCTTAGGTTGGGTGTTCTCTGGCTGTAGATGCTCTTTTTGTACAACCGCTGCCAGGACCTTGGTCATTTTTTCCTCTGGAGTATCTCTATTATTGTAAACCCGCTGGGCTATCTGAAGGAGGTCCTGAAGCTGTTTTCCCTCTAAGTCCTCTAATTTCTGGAGTTTCTTTCTAATATCTGGGGTTGCCTGATTTACAAAAGACATTACGACGGCTGCTTGGCTTCCGGGAGCCTCTGGGTCCATAGGAGTGTATTGCCTAAAGGCCTCCATTAATCTTTCTAGGTAGCTAGCCGGGCTTTCTGTCTTTCCCTGCAGAACAGAGTATACTTTAGCCAAATTGGTGGGCTTGCGAGCAGCCGCCCGGAGACCTGCCATTAGAGTCTGGCGATAAAGGTGTAGCCGTCCCCTACCTTCTGCCGTGTTGTAGTCCCACGCCAGTCTGGACAGAGGAAAAGTCGCATTTATAAGGTCGGGGTTGGCAGTCGGTTGACCGTCGTCCCCCGGGACCAGCTTTCTAGCTTCTACCTGTATTCTCTCTCGCTCCTCCGTCGTGAACAAGATTCGGAGGAGCTGCTGACAATCATCCCAAGTGGGCTGGTGGGTAAACATAATACTATCCAGTAAAGCCATTAAATCTTTGGGGTTGTCTGAAAACTGAGCACTCTGGGTCTTCCAATTATATAGATCACTGGTGGAGAATGGCCAGTACTGGAGCCTAGGACTTCCCGTGTCGTCTGGGGGCCCTATTTCCCGAAGGAGTAACGCCACTGTGGAGTCAGGCGGCTGGGGAGGGGGAACCCGCAAAGTACGCCCTCGCGTTCGCCCCGCCGGCCCTTCGGAGTTGCTTTCACTTTCAGCGGGTACAGGCACGCTGACCGCTTCCCGTTCACCTGCTCCCTCCTGCGGTTCCTCCCAGGGGGCTGGGACCCGGGGACCGGAGGGGTATGGAGGGGGTTCTGTGGACAGAAGGTCCTCGCTATCTGGTAGAACAGGATGGGGGGGCAGTCGGTTGCTTGGATTTTAGCAGTTGAGCAACCAGTGCCTTACAGGGTTCAGAGGCTAATTGGAAAGGGGACAGCCAAGGGGGCGGGTTCCCAGCTATATCCTGCCATATGAGGATATATGGGATATGATCCGGGTGATTAGCACGCCCAGGCTGGAAAACCTTGGACTTTACCCTAGTGATGACAGGGAGACAGAACGTCCCTTCGGGTGGCCACCCTACGTTAAGGGCGGGCCACTCGGAGCGGCACAGAGTAATTAGCTTTCCCTTCCTGGTGTCCATACCAAGATCATGGCCCCTTGCCCTAACATCCTTGAAATTACTTGTAAGGAGAGATAGGGGAGTGCTCTGGGTATTACCCATCTTGAACAATAGCGCCCGGAGTGGCATCTGCAACAGGTCCGGCAAGGGAAAAGTGAATTGCTGGAACAGGTCCTGCAAGGGAAAAGTGAGTTGCTGGAATATCAACAACAAGTTTACGTCAGTTGCCGGCGCGCGCCAGAAATCTGGGTCAGAACAAGTTCAGACAAGAATACGTCAGTCGCAAGCGCGCACCAGAAATCTGGGTCAAAATAAGTGCAAACAAGAACCAGATGAGAGCCGGGGGACGTCTCCCACCGGTCTCCGCTGGCTGTCCTATAGCGCGTCCGCCAGGACGTATGCCAGCTTCAGACCTCGCGAGTCACAGATTCAGGCGGACTTAGAGAGCTGCGAATTCAGACAGGCTAACAGCCTCAGGCGGACTTAAAGAGCCACGAATTCAGACAGGCTAACAGCCTCAGGCGGACTTAAAGAGCCGCAGGTTCAGAACGGACACAGACAGACAAAGACGAAGACGGGCAAACACAGACGAGCCGGCTCACCTATTAGCAGATCGATCCTAGTAGATCCGTTGACCAGGGGTCTGGTGGGCTTGGGGAATCCCGACGAGCCCCCAGATGTTATGCCCAGACCGTTTGTTCCCCGAAAAAGACCACCAGAGTCCAGAGTCAAAGCCAAGCGGCAAGGTTCTTTAATGCAAGTTCGAACTTGGTCCCTCCGTTCCACAACATACAGGAGGGCCCTGAACAATGCGTGCGCTTGCCTTTTATAGCCTAATGTAAACAGGACTTGTAAAGTTGCAGAGGAACGAGGGAATTCTCTAGGTTACAGCATTACAATTGGTTAACATTTTAAGTTTATACATTTAGCAGTTTTTTATTGGTTCCCACGCTCTCACAAACGGCAGTGTTCTTATCGGGGATTTTCCAGGTGGTGTCCTTCTAAAGTTGAGATATATGGTAGTCTTTGAATTGAAAGATATATGGTAGGAGACATATGGTGGGATGAGCCCAGGAAGTTGAGGGATATATGGAGGGGAGACATATGGTGGGATATGTTTATACTGGGCTCAGGAAGTTGAGAGATAAATGGCAAGCACTAGTAATTAGAACAGAAAAAGGGGGGGGGCGGAGCAAGATGGCCGAATAGGAACAGCTCCAGTCGCCAACTCCCAGCGCGAGCGACACAGAAGACCGGTGATTTCTGCATTTTCAACTGAGGTACTGGGGTCATCTCTCTAGGGAGTGCCGGACAATCGGTGCTGGTCAGCTGCTGCAGCCTGACCAGCGTGAGCTGAAGCAGGGCGAGGCATCGCCTCACCTGGAAGTGCAAGGGGGAAGGGAATCCCTTTTCCTAGCCAGGGGAACTGAGACACACAACACCTGGAAAATCGGGTAGCTCCCACCCCAATACTGCGTTTTGAGGAAACAGGCACACCAGGAGGATATATCCCACACCTGGCCGGGAGGGTCCCACGCCCACGGAGCCTCCCTCACTGCTAACACAGCCGTCTGCGGCGATCTATCCGCAGGGCAGCAGCGAGGCTGGGGGAGGGGCGCCCGCCATTGCTGAGGCTTAAGTAGGTAAACAAAGACGCTGGGAAGCTCGAACTGGGTGGAGCTCACAGCAGCTCAAGGAAGCCTGCCTGTCTCTGTAGACTCTACCTCTGCGGACAGCGCACAGCTGCAGTCCATTAGGGGAGAGAGCAGGGGCCGGTGCAGACGCGAGCGACTCTGTCTGACAGCTTTGGGGAGAGCCGTGGATCTCCTAACGCGGAGGTTGAGATCTGAGAACGGACAGACTGCCTGCTCAGGTGGGTCCCTGATCCCTGAGTAGCCTAGCTGGGAGACATCCCCCACTAGGGGCAGTCTGACACCCCACATCTCACAGGGTGGCGTCACCCCTGAGAGGAAACTTCCAAAGGAAGAATCAGACAGGTACACTCGCTGTTCAGCAATATTCTATCTTCGGCAACCTCTGCTGCTGATACCCAGGCAAACAGGGTCTGGAGTGGACCTCAAGCAATCTCCAACAGACCAACAGACAGTCCTTCTGACTGTCAGACGGAAAACTATCAAACAGGAAGGACACCTATACCAAAACCCCATCAGTACGTCACCATCATCAAAGTCCAGAGACAGATAAAACCACAAAGATGGGGAAGAAGCAGGGCAGAAAAGCTGGAAATTCAAAAAATAAGAGCGCATCTCCCCCTGCAAAGGAGCGCAGCCCATCGCCAGCAATGGATCAAAGCTGGTCAGAGAATGACTTTGACGAGATGAGAGAAGAAGGCTTCAGTCCATCAAACCTCTCAGAGCTAAAGGAGGAATTACGTACCCAGCACAAAGAAACTAAAAATCTTGAAAAAAAAGTGGAAGAATTGACAGCTAGACTAATTAATGCAGAGAAGATCATAAACGAAATGACAGAGATGAAAACCATGACACGAGAAATACGTGACAAATGCACAAGCTTCAGTAACCGACTCGATCAACTGGAAGAAAGAGTATCAGCGATTGAGGATCAAATGAATGAAATGAAGCGAGAAGAGAAACCAAAAGAAAAAAGAAGAAAAAGAAATGAACAAAGCCTGCAAGAAGTATGGGATTATGTAAAAAGACCAAATCTACGCCTGATTGGGGTGCCTGAAAGTGAGGGGGAAAATGGAACCAAGTTGGAAAACACTCTTCAGGATATCATCCAGGAGAACTTCCCCACCTAGTAGGGCAGGCCAACATTCAAATTCAGGAAATACAGAGAACACCACAAAGATACTCCTCCAGAAGAGCAACTGCAAGACACATAATTGCCAGATTCACCAAAGTTGAAATGAAGGAAAAAATCTTAAGGGCAGCCAGAGAGAAAGGTCGGGTTACCCACAAAGGGAAGCCCATCAGACTAACAGCAGATCTCTCGGCAGAAACTCTACAAGCCAGAAGAGAGTGGGGGCCAATATTCAACGTTCTTAAAGAAAAGAATTTTCAACCCAGAATTTCATATCCAGCCAAACTAAGCTTCATCAGTGAAGGAGAAATAAAATCCTTTACAGATAAGCAAATGCTTAGAGATTTTGTCACCACCAGGCCTGCCTTACAAGATACCCTGAAGGAAGCCCTAAACATGGAAAGGAACAACGGTACCAGCCATTGCAAAAACATGCCAAAATGTAAAGACCACCGAGGCTAGGAAGAAACTGCATCAACTAACGAGCAAAATAACCAGTTAATATCATAATGACAGGATCAAGTTCACACATAACAATATTAACCTTAAATGTCAATGGACTAAATGCTCCAATTAAAAGACACAGACTGGCAAACTGGATAAAGAGTCAAGACCCATCAGTCTGCTGTATTCAGGAGACCCATCTCACATGCAGAGACATACATAGGCTCAAAATAAAGGGATGGAGGAAGATCTACCAAGCAAATGGAGAACAAAAAAAAGCAGGGGTTGCAATCCTAGTCTCTGATAAAACAGACTTTAAACCATCAAAGATCAAAAGAGACAAAGAAGGCCATTACATCATGGTAAAGGGATCAATTCAACAGGAAGAGCTAACTATCCTAAATATATATGCACCCAATACAGGAGCACCCAGATTCATAAAGCAAGTCCTTAGAGACCTACAAAGAGACTTAGACTCCCAAACAATAATAATGGGAGACTTCAACACTCCACTGTCAACATTAGACAGATCAACGAGACAGAAAGTTAACAAGGATATCCAGGAATTGAACTCATCTCTGCACCAAGCGGACCTAATAGACATCTATAGAACTCTCCACCCCAAATCAACAGAATATACATTCTTCTCAGCACCACATCACACTTATTCCAAAATTGACCACATAATTGGAAGTAAAGCACTCCTCAGCAAATGTACAAGAACAGAAATTATAACAAACTGTCTCTCAGACCACAGTGCAATCAAACTAGAACTCAGGACTAAGAAACTCAATCGAAACCGCTCAACTACATGGAAACTGAACAACCTGCTCCTGAATGACTACTGGGTACATAACGAAATGAAAGCAGAAATAAAGATGTTCTTTGAAACCAATGAGAACAAAGATACAACATACCAGAATCTCTGGGACACATTTAAAGCAGTGTTTAGAGGGAAATTTATACCACTAAATGCCCACAAGAGAAAGCAGGAGAGATCTAAAATGACACTCTAACATCACAATTAAAAGAACTAGAGAGGCAAGAGCAAACACATTCAAAAGCTAGCAGAAGGCAAGAAATAACTAAGATCAGAGCAGAACTGAAGGAGATAGAGACACAAAAACCCTCCAAAAAATCAATGAATCCAGGAGTTGGTTTTTTGAAAAGATCAACAAAATTGACAGACCGCTAGCTAGACTAATAAAGAAGAAAAGAGAGAGGAATCAAATAGACGCAATAAAAAATGATAAAGGGGATATCACCACCGACCCCACAGAAATACAAACAACCATCAGAGAATACTATAAATGCCTCTACGCAAATCAACTAGAAAATCTAGAAGAAATGGATAATTTCCTGGACACTTACACTCTCCCAAGACTAAACCAGGAAGAAGTTGAATCCCTGAATAGACCAATAGCAGGCTCTGAAATTGAAGCAACAATTAATAGCCTACCCACCAAAAAAAGTCCAGGACCAGATGGATTCACAGCTGAATTCTACCAGAGGTACAAGGAGGAGCTGGTACCATTCCTTCTGAAACTATTTCAATCAATAGAAAAAGAGGGAATCCTCCCTAACTCTTTTTATGAGGCCAACATCATCCTGATACCAAAGCCTGGCAGAGACACAACAAAAAAAGAGAATTTTCGACCAATATCCCTGATGAACATCGATGCAAAAATCCTCAATAAAATACTGGCAAACGGATTCAGCAGCACATCAAAAAGCTTATCCACCATGATCAAGTGGGCTTCATCCCTGGGATGCAAGGCTGGTTCAACATTCGCAAATCAATAAACGTAATCCAGCATATAAACAGAACCAAAGACAAGAACCACATATTATCTCAATAGATGCAGAAAAGGCTTTTGACAAAATTCAACAGCCCTTTATGCTAAAAACGCTCAATAAATTTGGTATTGATGGAACGTACCTCAAAATAATAAGAGCTATTTATGACAAACCCACAGCTAATATCATACTGAATGGGCAAAAACTGGAAAAATTCCCTTTGAAAACTGGCACAAGACAGGGATGCCCTCTCTCACCACTCCTATTCAACATAGTGTTGGAAGTTCTGGCTAGGGCAATCAGGCAAGAGAAAGAAATCAAGGGTATCCAGTTAGGAAAAGAAGAAGTCAAATTGTCCCTGTTTGCAGATGACATGATGGTATATTTAGAAAACCCCATTGTCTCAGCCCAAAATCTCCTTAAGCTGATAAGCAACTTCAGCAAAGTCTCAGGATACAAAATTAATGTGCAAAAATCGCAAGCATTCTTATACACCAGTAACAGACAAGCAGAGAGCCAAATCAGGAATCAACTTCCATTCACAATTGCTTCAAAGAGAATAAAATACCTAGGAATCCAGCTTACAAGGGATGTAAAGGACCTCTTCAAGGAGAACTACAAACCACTGCTCAGTGAAATCAAAGAGGACACAAACAAATGGAAGAACATACCATGCTCATGGATAGGAAGAATCAATATCGTGAAAATGGCCATACTGCCCAAGGTTATTTATAGATTCAATGCCATCCCCATCAAGCTACCAATGACTTTCTTCACAGAATTGGAAAAAACGGCTTTAAGTTCATATGGAACCAAAAAAGAGCCCGCATAGCCAAGACAATCCTAAGTCAAAAAGACAAAGCTGGAGGCGTCACGCTACCTGACTTCAAACTATACTACAAGGCTACAGTAACCAAAACAGCATGGTACTGGTACCACAACAGAGATATAGACCAATGGAACAGAACAGAGTCCTCAGAAATAATACCACACATCTACAGCCATCTGATCTTTGACAAACCTGAGAGAAACAAGAAATGGGGAAAGGATTCCCTATTTAATAATGGTGCTGGGAAAATTGGCTAGCCATAAGTAGAAAGCTGAAACTGGATCCTTTCCTTACCCCTTATACGAAAATTAATTCAAGATGGATTAGAGACTTAAATGTTAGACCTAATACCATAAAAACCCTAGAAGAAAATCTAGGTAGTACCATTCAGGACATAGGCATGGGCAAGGACTTCATGTCTAAAACACCAAAAGCAACGGCAGCAAAAGCAAAAATTGACACATGGGATCTAATTAAACTAAAGAGCTTTTGCACAGCAAAAGAAACTACCATCAGAGTGAACAGGCAACCTACAGAATGGGAAAAAATTTTTGCAACCTACTCATCTGACAAAGGGCTAATATCCAGAATCTACAAAGAACTCAAACAAATATACAAGAAAAAAACAAACAACCCCATCAAAAAGTGGGGAAAGGATATGAACAGACATTTCTCAAAAGAAGACATCCATACAGCCAACAGACACATGAAAAAATGCTCATCATCACTGGCCATCAGAGAAATGCAAATCAAAACCACAATGAGATACCATCTCACACCAGTTAGAATGGCAATCATTAAGAAGTCAGGAAACAACAGGTGTTGGAGAGGATGTGGAGAAATAGGAACACTTTTACACTGTTGGTGGGATTGTAAACTAGTTCAACCATTATGGAAAACAGTATGGCGATTCCTCAAGGATCTAGAACTAGATGTACCATATGACCCAGCCATCCCACTACTGGGTATATACCCAAAGGATTATAAATTACTCTACTACAAAGACACATGCACACGTATGTTTATTGCGGCACTATTCACAATAGCAAAGACTTGGAATCAACCCAAATGTCCATCTGTGACAGACTGGATTAAGAAAATGTGGCACATATACACCATGGAATACTATGCAGCCATAAAAAAGGATGTGTTTGCGTCCTTTGTAGGGACATGGATGCAGCTGGAAACCATCATTCTTAGCAAACTATCACAAGAAGAGAAAACCAAACACCGCATGTTCTCACTCATAGGTGGGAACTGAACAATGAGATCACTTGGACTCGGGAAGGGGAACATCACACACTGGGGCCTATCATGGGGAGGGGGGAGGAGGGAGGGATTGCATTGGGGAGTTATACATGACATAAACGTCATGCACATGTACCCTAGAACTTAAAGTATAATAAAAAAAAAAAAAAAGAACAGAAAAAGAACAAGACAGGGACTTTCACATTGCTTGTCTATACAACATCTGAAATCTATAGATAACATTATCGGTTAGGTCCGGCGTCAACTTTTAACTAGGCTCAAGGCGCCGCCCGGGCTGTCTGCCTGTAGGGTCAACTTCTAACTAGGCTCAAGGCGCCGCCCGGGCTGCCTGCCTGTAGGTTTCATTTGGTCTCTTTCAGTTTCCTCCTCCTTCATGTTATGTACTTATCCCCCGGCACATGCAAAGTGCTGTAAGAATTCACAGGATGGAGAGAACATCAGTGGCAATGGACAGAGTCATGAGTGGCCACAGAAAGCTTTCTGGAGGCAGGACTTGAAGTGAGTTTCGAAGGACTGGGAGTGTGTATTAGGGAGCAGTTTGTGAATGTGCATTTGGAAGGGGGCCATGCCGGGTGAGGGAATGTCCTGAGTCCCAGCTCAATGGGGGAAATATCAACCAGAGTGGACCAGTTTGGCCAAACTATGTGAGAGTGAGGGATATAATCTGAATTGCATATGGGGGTCAGTGGGTAAGAGACACCTATCAACTCTCCTGTTCATTATTACAAATTTCTGATGATTTTGGACATCATCAAATAGATAGTTTAGGGAAGATAACAAGAGGATGGTAAGCTATGGTGGAGGGTGAGTTTAGATACCAAGTTGTTTGGTTTAGTGATACCTAATCAGAGATGCACTTCAGACTTGCCTGCAGAACATTTTAAACTAACAATGCTGGGGCCCCTACCATTGGAGACTCTGATTTAGTAGGTCTGTTGCAGAGCCTATGGAGTCTGTATGTGGAAGAGCTCTTCAGCCAATTTTATTATATTTGCTGGCTAAAAATCCGTGAAATAGGAGGTGATTGCAATGGCCTACTTTTAGTGTAATGGAACTTGGATTTCAGGCGGTGGCAATGGAAATGGATAAGAAGGGCTGAATTTGAAAGACTTTGTAATACAAGAATAAGCAAGACATGAATTGATGTTAGACCAGTCCCTGCTCCAATGTATGTGGTGTTCTGTCCATACCCCTCTTCCTGTCGTATCTTTCAGATTAGCATAGCTAAGTTCTGCAACTCACTCACCACTGCATTAGCCTCACTTATAGCCCTTTCTTTGGAAATAATTTCACTGACAGCATAGTTCTTTGAGAACTTAGTGGACAACTTTTAAAAAGAATATTTTTGCACATCATTATTGCTGACACTATTATTATTCATGTTTTAAAAGCTACTTATTATAAATCTCAGCTTGATTTTTGTTCAATTCTGCTCTTTAAAAGAAAGTTACAATACACAGAACAAAGGCATTAGAAAAGAGAAATTTTCAAGTTTCTGTTGCATAGAGAAGTGTACAGTCCCCATAAACATTCCAGGTCTAATTTGTCCTTGAATATCCTTAGAATAATGGGAGACTTAGAGACAATATTATGCCTGGCAGTATTTAAGATAACAAGGCACTTCTTGATTTTGAACAAACTGGATTTAAGTTTTGTTTGGGGACTAGAAAAATAAATAACCGGTTCTATGACAAACCCTTTATGCCAGAGTAGACAATATTTCATTAAAAGACAGAGAAAAAGTGCTGATGTAAATCCTTCCTTTTTGGGAAGCTGATTCTTTTTGTTATGGAGCAAAGACTGGTAAAAATATTCACGCTTGCAGTCATCAGGATGACAAAACTTGAATTTGATGCAGAAATGCATTTATCATTTGATATATTTTTTTCTGGCTGCATGATTCAGCATTTTGATTTGCATTGACCATTTTGGAAAAATGAAGCATTTCTTGGTTGTGAAGTAATTTGTTTCTTCGGAATATTCCAGTTTGTGGCCTAGCTGACTATGTAGTGTTTTCTCCAGACTTGGTGTAAGATAAGAAAATGAGAATATCAGCAATGCCATAGTGGGTTGGGCCAGCATTAAGTCTATAAGGATAGGACCAAGGGACATATTTAGGAATGCTCTTGAAGAGCATTCAGTTTTCAGCCTGCATCACCTCTCTCCATTTCCCTCCCATTGAAACCCCAGCTCTGCAGCACATCACTCAAGTCCTTCAGGGTTTGCTGCAACTTACTTTTCCTTACCATTCCTGAGATGTTATTCTTGTTCATGCCTCCACGCCTTTGCACTTGCCCTTTGTTCATAATGCCTTCCTTGCCTGTTTCCCTAGATCAAAATCCTACTCACTCATTTTTCGAGGCCTGTCTTAACGTCTCCTCTACCACAAAGCCCTCCAGACTCCCCAGTCACTCAACACACTTAATGAGCATCTGCCACCAGGCACTGTGCTGATGTTGTGGCTAAAGATGCATAGGACATAGTCTCTTCAAGGGACCACATGTGTACTTCCAGAGGTATATCCTACATGTGCCCAGTAATACACTGGTGATATTAAACCAAAGCACAGTTTTTTTTATTCTTCTTCTTATTTTTTTTTATTTTTGAGACAGAGCTCTGCTCTATTGCCCAGGCTGGATTGCAGTGGTGCAATCATGGGTCACTGCAGTCTTGAACTCCTGGGCTCCAGTGGTCCTCCTGCCTCAACCTCCCAAGTAGCTAGGACTACAGGCACATCACCACACCTAGATAATTTTAAAACTTTTTTTTTTCTTGTAGAGATGGGGGTCTCACTATGTTACCCAGGCTGGTTTTGAACTCCTGGGCTCTAGTGATCCTCCCACTTTGGCCTTTCAAAGTGCTGAGATTACAAACCTAAATGAGCCACCGCACCCAGCCCATTCATTCTTAAAAGTCTCCAGTTCCTGCACATACACATGAATCTGTGGCTCAAAGGAGGATGTAGATAGCACAGGGGTCATGGTTTAGCTTTAAACTCCAAACTAGATTAGATTTTTAAAAATCCATAACCAGCATTAATCTTGAAAGCCAGACTTTGTTGAAAGAGAAAAGGCCTTTCTAGAGACACACATTTCCCCCTACATGGCAACAGCCGTGAGTGAAGAGAGAACTCAGGACATCATGGAAGAAAAAGGAAAGACTTCCTTCCCTTAGTACTGCAGAAACAAATGGGACAGAGAGGGAAGTTTTCATGTCAATGATCTGGTTCTTCCCATGAGATCTGAACCTTGAAAAGGGACCTGGTAACAACCAGATGATCTGGGGACTTTGAGAACTTTAGGGCCATGTATTAGCCCGTTTTCATGCTGCTGATAAAGAGATACCCCAGACTGGGCAATTTACAAAATAAAGAGTTTTAATAGACTTACGGTTCCATGTGGCTGGGGAGGCCTCACAGTCATGGTAGAAGGTGAAAGGCATGTCACACATGGTGGCAGATAAGAAAACAAAGCTTGTCAAGAGAAACTTCCCTTTTTAAAACCTTCAGATCAATGAGACTTATTCACTATAGTGAGAACAGCATGGGAAAGACGTGCCCCCATGATTCAATTACCTCCTGCTGGGACCTTCCCACAACATGTGGAAATTCAAGATGAGATTTGGGTGGGGACACAGCCAAACCATATCAGGCCAGTATTTTGCTTCCCTGGGAGACTTTGAGCCTTAGAGAAAGTCTGGATTTGGCAGGACCGTTGTCTCAGCATGATGTGTATAGTAGGTTGAACAGTGTCCCCCAAGTTTGTGTTCATTCAGAACCTCAGAATGTAACCTTATTTGGAAATAGGGTCTTTGCAGATGTAATTAGTTAAGAATCTTGAGATAAAATCATCCTGGATTCAGGGTAGGCCCTAAATCCAATGACTGGTGTCCTTATAAGAAGAGAAGAGGACACCCAGAGACTCAGAAAAGAAGGCCATGGGCAGATGGAGGCAGAGATTGGAGTGATGCTGCCACAGGCCGAGGAAACTGGAGAGCTGCTAGACATTGGAAGAGGTGAGGAAAGATTCTCTTCTAAAGACTTGGAGGGGAGCATGGCCCTACTACACCTTGGTTTTAGACTTCCATCCTCCAGAACAATGGGAGGGAGAATAAAGTTCTGTTGTTTGGAGCCACCCAGTTAGTGGTAGTTTGTTGCAACAGCCCTAGCAATTGAAAATCATGTGGAAGCAGCAGGGCAGTGCTGGAACTTTGGGTCATGTGCCTGGTTGCCCATACCCATGCGCTCTGCCTTTGGGATTCAGAATTTACACAGGCCTGAGTGAAAATGCAGGTGTGCTGAAGGAGCAGGCACTAGTGAAGAGTCAGGGTTCAGAAGGGGAACCAGAGACCCAGGACTTCAGAACTGCAGCTTTTGGGGTCAACACAGCATCCCAGAACATCAAGACACCAAGACAGATCAGCTGGACCCTGCAGTAGGATATCAGTGTCCAGATGAGACCAGAAGCAACCCAGTAGAAGCCAGGGGACAGTGTGTGGACCACAGAATTCATGCTTGATGCCATCAAGGTAGAAAGTTGCCACCTGCACCCAGGTATCCTCTTGGGAAGGAAGCAGGTATCTGGCCAGAGCTCCTTTAGGAAGGGAAAGCACATCAGATAGAGAATTTGACCTTAGAAAATGAGTGCATGTTTACCTGAAAGAGGTATTTCTAACCTAGAAGAGCCTGGGCTACTTTTTATTGAAAAATTTAAGATCTGTGTGGTGTGTGTATGTGTGTGTTGTCATTAAGGATTGATCACAGGCTGGGCATAGTGGCTTACACTGCATCTCTACAAAAAAAATTTTAAAAAAATACCCGGGCATGGTGGTGTGAGCCTGTAGTCCCAGCTACTCAGGAGGTCAAGGCGGGAGGATTGCTTGAGCCAGGAGGTCAAGGCCATAGTGAGCAGTGATTGCACCATTGTATGCCTGGGTGACAGCACGAGACCCTGTCTCAATAAAAAAAACAAAACAAGCAAACAAAAAAACCTAAAAACTAATGAAGAATTAATTACAAGATGAGACCAGTCATGGAAATGCATTTCTAGTTTTTACCATTTTAGTTACAGTATCTAAATGTCAACTCCCATCTCACCCCATTCCTAGATATTTGCTATATTCTGTTGTGTTTCCACTCCATCCCCATAGTTGTTCCCTCCCTTGAACTGTTAGCCTCTTGTGGGTAGAGATGACATCAACCATCTTTCGACACATATTTGGATATCTGTGCCTGCAAGACCTAATAGGACAATCCTAACACACAGTGTCATCTCACTGAATATTTATTGAATGAATGAAAAAATTCAGAATGTATAAATAATTTTTAAAATTTTCTCTCAGTATCTTTCTTTCATACTTTAAAGGCTGTCTGGATTTTCTTAGGGCATTTGCCTCAGACATGCATACAACAGGAGTGTGAGGTCTGTGGAGTGGGCTCAGGTCATGGAGCAAGGAGGATGGCAGGGGCTTCAATGATGATGTCTGGGTAAGAATTCCCATTTAGGATCTTCCCAAGCACAAGAGTCATGGCCCAATGGCAGAGTGTCCTATGCCCACGAATAAGTCAAGGAGGAAGAGGACGTTTTTGGAAACAGCATAGTTTCTTGTAGGATCTTTGCCACTACTTACAAAACAAAACAAAACAAAAAACAAACATTTAAATTCCCACAGTGTAAATTAATTCAGATGTAAATAACCATTCAGACAACCAGGAATCTGACAAGCAGAGATGTCTGCCAACGTGTCCTGAGTAATTAGCTGGATTTTTGCACTCTTTTCATTTTGCTGGCAGCACTAGGCAACACTTACTTATTTCTTAGCTCCAACTTGATGGTGCTGATTCTAGTAGTTAAAAAAAGACTTTGGATAGTAAGGGCCAGCTTTTTAGGCTTTGGAACCTGCTGTGGGCGTAAAGGCTGGCCTTCAAAGTTTCTGTTCTTAAGTCTGGAGGTGATTAGCATTAAGCCGTGGTCCAAGCCACTACCTTCTTCCTGCCCCCCCCCCCTTTTTTTGGGAGCCATTTTACTGAGAATCATGACATCTATCCACTTCCCAGATCCTTGCGAGAATGGATTGAGGAATCTGAGCTCTGGAGATCAAAGTGGCTAAGCAAGCACCGTTATTGCTGTTAAGAAAACCTGCAATGCACGAGTTGAAACTTTCTAAGTTTGGATCTGCTTTTGCCTGACCTCTGCCTGGATAGTAAGGCAGCTGAGTGATTCACAGGCACAGAAATGCACCACGTTGCTATTCCCAGACCCTGCCACAAAAGACTGTTGAATTCCCAATGTCTCCATGCTCACTTCCTGTCCTCACCATGAATGTGAGGCACTTTGAAGATTTAACACATTATAGAAACACACAGCATCATTTTTATAACAAGTGTACATTCTGAATCAAAATAATGGTTTAGTCTTCTCAGATGAGAGGGAATATGGGGCTAAATGAAGGTAAATCATGCACTTTTCTATGCGCAGGCAAAACTGATTTTGTTCTGGGTGAGCTGTAGCCTGCAGCCTCTTTTCAAAGCTGACTCCTAGGGGTTTTGGCTGGGGCTGCTTTTTGCATGAATTGTTGACATTGGGACACCTTTATCTCTGATGGCTGCTCTACAGCTTAATGTGATATTTCTGTCCACACTCAACTTTTGATGAGAAGAAAAGATTTGTAATCCAAAATATACACACAACTCCCCAGCCCCAGGGAAAGGACTTCTTTGACTTAGTGAGAGCACTTCTTTGAGTGCTCATTGGGTCACTCAGTAGCTTACTTGCAGCGTGGGATTGAGAAAGGAAAAGTGGAGCCCAGGGCATGCAGGGGTTTTCCAGCTCCTCTAAAGAGGAGACTTACCAGTGGAATCTTACTGTTTTGCTTGGAGGTTTGAGAGTTACCAGTTCATGAGGATATCCACTTTTTTTTTTTTTTTTTTTTTTGAGACAGAGTCTCACTCTGTCACCCAGGCTGGAGTGCAGTGGCACAATCTTGGCTCACTGCAATCTCTGCCTCTGAGTTCAAGTGATTCTCCTGCCTCAGCCTCCCAAGTAGCTGGGATTACAGGCATTAGCCACCAGGCCTGGCTAATATTTGTAATTTTAGTAGATAAGGGGTTTCACTATGTTGGCCAGGCTGGTCTCAAACTCCTGACCTCATGATCCACCCACCTTGGCATCCCACAGTGCTGAGATTACAGGTGTGAGCCATTGGACCTGGCTGATATCCACTTTTAAATGCCAGTGCTGTCCTTTGCATAAGGTAGACCATGAATAAATATTTGTTGAATAAGTGAATGAATGATCAAAGCCCAGATTCCATTACATGACCGTATGAGAGATTTTTGGCTTATTGGTTCCTTTGGGTTGTTTTATCTCTATAACTTCCTCCCTTTTTTGTGTAACTGCTCTCCATCTTAACCTGAGCATGGATGTGTATGTGTGCCAAACAGTCTCCTTTTTCCATGTTATCTTAGTTTGTTTGTGCTGCTATATCAGAACTTGAGACTGGGTAATTTATAAAGAACAGAAATGTATTATCTCACAGTTCTGGGGGTTGGGAAGTCCCAGAGCATAGCACCAGCATCTGGTGAGGGCCTTCTTGCTGTGTTATCATATGGCAGAAGGTGGAAGGTCAAGAGAAGGCAAGTGACCAAACTTGCAGCCTCAAGCCCTTTTTATAATTGGCATTAATCTATTCATGAAGGTGGAGCCCTTGTGACCTAAACACCCCCCCTCCTTAGGTCTCATCTTCCAACACTATTGCATTTGGGATTAAGTTCCTAACTTGTGCTTTTTGGGGACACACATTCAAACCATAGCTAATGCCTTTGGTCCTTCTTCCCCACCCCACCCCCTTCCCAAGAGATAAGTCCTGGTTACATTTCTGACCTCTGTGTCCAGAGCTTGGTGGGACTTCTGGGGCTTCATTTATACATTACTTTTTCCTGTAAGACTTATAGGGTTCTTGCCTCAGAAACAGCTCCCACCCCTAAAGTTACATATATAGAAACATGATGTGGGAGGCAGTTGGAAAAGGTAGATTTAAGCTTCTCTTGAACTTGTTTTTATTTAATCCAGGTTAGTGTTCAAGGCTACCTGATCTACCTTTCTAATTATATTTCCAGTTTCACTTATTATTCACTCTTGCTAAGCAGATCTGTTCAGTGATCAATGAAAACAACATGCACATTGACACCCTGCACTGCTTCACATATCTAAATTCTACCTGTTCTTCTAGCTGTGGTTGAATGATTAGGTTCTCTGTAAAATTTCTCCTCTATTTCAGCCACCATTCTTTCAGTACTGGGAAGTCATTTATATTCTGCATTGTCCTTTGTGAAGTGCAAAGTTTGAGAACCAGCTCTTGAGTGGGACTCCCTGGGTTTGAATCCTAACCCCACTGTTTACTAGCTATGTGTCTTTGGCAGAGTTATTCAACTTCTCTATGTACCTCTGGGTCTTACAACTGGCAGCTGAGAAGAGCTTGGTCTCACTGAAGAGATGAGTTTCTTGGAGGCCCATTTACATGATAAAGAGAGACCACAGACTGATCAGGCCCAGCTATTTTGGCAACTGCTCCTTCCCTAAACACCAAGACACAAAAGTTGGAGAATGATTCCAACTGGAGGACTTGTGGTTTTATAGGTTTCGGATACTATACTGTAAAACAGCCCACTTTTATTCTCAGAGGCTTAAGCTGTTAGGTTCCTTTTACCTCTCTCCAGGAAGCCAGCATCCCAAGACCTCCACCTCTGGGGTACAGGGAGGGAGTTTAGAACTCAGGCTTTAGAGGCAGATAGATTTGGGTATGACTGCTAGCTGACTCTGCTATTTATTGTATGACATTGGTACCTGATCTGTCTGAGTTATCGTTTTCTCGTTGGTAAAATAGGGATGATAATACCCATGTTGTGGAGTGTGAGAATTAAAAAAGAGCGCAAGGCAAGTGCTTGCACAAGGTCTGATACCAGCAAGCAATCAACATAGATTATTAATAGCCGCTATTTATAAACTGCTTTTGTGGGACACATAAAGAGTGGCTGTTGCTGTGGTAGGGTCATATTGACATCTGATGCTCATTCAGATGACATAGCCAGGACTTTTTTTTGTCCTGATGTGAAAGCTTCTTCATTCCATGTGTGTGTATGTGTGTATGTGGGTGTGTGTATGTGGGTGTGTGTATGTATGTGTGTGTATATATGTGTGCGTATGGTGTGTGTGTATGTGTATATGTGTGTGTGTGCATACATATATGTGCACAGACAGATCTTTGTAACTGTTTTAGGCATCCTTTACATGAACTGAGAAAAATGGAATAATTAAGCACCTCACAGCTTTTAAAAGCTGAGATTCTGGTCGAGCTTAGAGGAGTAAAAGTCAAGAGAGCAGAGCTCAATGAGCAGAGAGGGCACTCTCGGACATATTGAAGTCAGTGCCTAAGAGGTAGAAAAAGGAAGGGAAATCACGGCAGTAATATTCGGACTGTAATATTAGATTTGACATCAATTTTGTGAGTTGTGCACTTGTTAGCTGTAGGGTTCAACTTAGTAGCCTCAGCTTTTCTGCAGGATGCCTGAAACAGTAATGAAAAATGGTACACCCGCTCACGGCTGATGGAAGAGCAGGAATATATTTCACATCTGACGGGAAAGCTCAGGACTTTAACTTTCCTATTGGAATTAGCAAATCAGAAAAAAAAAAAATGGCGTCACAGATTTATCATGCTCAGCCCTGTCTATTGACTAGCTATGCTTTGGAAGGTCAGAGGGCAGAACTGGGGATCGAGTTTTGACAGCTGAATTTGGGAGGATGTGGGCATTTGGCATACACCAGGAAGCTCTCCTACTCAAGTTCCACAGGTTCTGAGTAGGACGATTCCCCTGACAGATACCTGCTTCTTAAGCAGTACTGTGAAAATAGATGATACATCTCCAGGTGTGGAAGGAGCCAGGGCCCAGAACTAAATGGGGAGTTTCTAACAAAGGCTTATTGTGATCTGTTTACTGTGCCTGTTTAGTGGTGCTAATAACAGGAAAATCACTTAATTTTCATTGGTGGGAAGATGATATTTAGATCAGTGGGAAATGCAAGCAGGAAGCTGCATCCCATTACTCTGTTTCCCTGGCCTGAGGACTCTCTGAAATGGTCAGTTCTGTGGCTAGAAGTTCTCCCCGATTCCCATCGGCTATGTTACTTCTTCTTTTTTTTTTAAAACTTTTTTTTTTTTTTTGAGACAGAGTCTCACTCTGTTTCCCAGGTTGGAGTGCAGTGGCGTGATCTCAGCTCACTGAGATCTCAACCTCCACCTCCCAGGCTCAAGCTATCCTCGGGGCTCAGCCTCCCAAATAGCTGGGACCACAGGCATGTGCCATCGTGTCCAGCTATCCACTCTGTTACTTCTTAGGCAAAAACATGACTTGCTGATTTGCTGAGTCCAGTCCACACAGGCGAAGCTGGCCTATACCTGGTTTTTAGGTCATAACTGCTACACATCTGCAGGGCAAAGAGAAATTAAGTGGCTTGCCTAAAGTCACACAGCTTGAAAGTGGGAAGCTCAAAGCTTCCTAACTAGCTTGTCATCTAATTCAGTTCAGCTAAAAATACCTCCATTGATAATGAATGTTCCTAACACAAAGAAATGATAAATATTTGAGATAATATTTATACTAATTACCTGATCTGATCACCATACATTATATGTATCAAAACAACATATGTACCTTACAAATGGGTACAATTGTTGTTAATTAAAAAAAATAAATAAATAAAACAATGTCATTACAGGAAGTGAGCAAATTTAGGGAAAAAGTACTTCCATTGAACACACACTCTATCCAGAGCCTTGTGCTGGGTGCATCCACAGACATTTGCTCCCCTCTGTTGCTGTTCTTATCAAGGTAATAGACGACTTCTGTGCATCTGTGTTAGATTTCAAGCTCCTTATAGACAATGATTATGTTCAGTTTATTGTGCCTGCTGAGTAATAAGTGCTCTAAAGTAAATAAATGAAAGGTAGGCATGGTCCCTGTCTACATGTTGCTTATCATCTGGGGAAGACTTGTTTAAAGTCATCTACAAAACCAGTTAGACCATGATAATTGCATTCACTCATTTATGGAATATTTATTGGACACCTATCTTATGCCAGACACTAGGAGAGGTATTGAGAATTCCAAAGGTGAATAAAAAAGTCTCCAATGTCAAGAACCTCCCAGCTTAGAGAGGGAGATAGACAGGTAGAGTTGAATTATATTATAGAGTGCTATTCCATTTACATGGTATCCTATCCATTGTAGTAAAATTCATAGAGATAGAAAGCAAAAGGTTACCAGGTTACCAACGGCTGGGAGAAGGGGGAAATGAGGAATTATTGTTTAGTGGGTACAGAGTTTTAGTTTGAGAAGTTGAAAAAGTTCTAGAGATGGATGATGGTGATGGTTGCACAACAATGTAAGTGTAATTAATGCAACAGAACTAAACACTTAAAATGGTAAATTTTATGTTATATTTATTTTGCCACAATAAAACAAAACAGAAAAGTGCTCTGCAGCCTGAGGACAAGTGACTCCTAGAGCCCAAGTCTGGCCCAGGTGGCCTGGACACTGCACCTTGACCCAGTCTCCAGAGCCTTTGCACCCTGGCTTGTCTGGAAGGGGCTGGAGCAGATGTGGGAACTGGAGCAAATGGAGGTTTAGGATCTGGAGCAGATCTTATCTAAGCCATAAGAGCTTCATGATACACATCCCCTTTCCAGAAGCCACGAGTCCTGTCTGTAGTGGGTACTGTTCTATGTTATTTTATGTGATGGTTGCCCTGTTCAGAAGCCACGAGTCCTGTCTGTAGTGGGTACTGTTCTATGTTATTTTATGTGATGGTTGGTCAGGTGCAGCCACACGGGGCAGGCTCTGGAAAAGGAAGTTTATTACACTCACAGGTCCTGGAAGCAGGAGTTGTGGCACACAGGGCCACAGGGGAAAGCACCATTGTAGGTCAGGAGGCAGAAAGGGCCAGAGCGGGGGAAAATCTAGGCCATGGCCTTTACTGGGGTTTCCACCAGAAAGGTAAGGCGGAACAGAGTAAATAGTTTTGGATTGGCCAATTTGCATTATAAATGACAGGCTTTGGGCTCTTTAGAGATGGTCTCTAGTTGCCTGGTAACTGGCTCTGGGATGACTAAGGCAGAGGAATATTGCTTCTTGTAGTGTACAGGTCCCATAGAGGAGATGTGACTAGATAGGCCAGCCACTGCAGGGGCAGTCTCTCTCCCTCCAGAAAGAGTTTTAAGATAAACATCAAAATATACAGAAAATAAAAATATAAGCACACATTATTTTACTGCACTTTGCTTCATTGTGCCTCGCAGATATTGTATTTTTTACAAATTGAAGGTTCACGACAACTTTGTGTTGAGAAGTCTGTCAGCACCATTTGTCCAACAGCATGTGCTTGCCTCATGTCTCTGTGTCACATTTTGGTAATTCTCACAATATTTCAAACTTGCCCCGTTGTCAGGCTGGAGTGCAGGGGTGTGATCATAGCTCTCACTGAAGCCTTGAACTCCTGGACTCAAGTGATCCTCCCACCTTAACCTTGCAATTAGCTGGGACTACAGGTGTGCACCACCATACCTGGCTAATTTACAAATTTTTGTAGAGTCGGGGTCTCACTATGTCACCCAGGCTGGTCTCAAACTCATGGGCTCAAGTGATCCTCCCACCTCGGCCTCCCAGGGTGCTGAGAATACAGGTATGAGCCACCGTGCCTGGTCTATAATCAGTGATCTTTGATGTCACTGTTGTAATTGTTTTGGGGTACCACAAATTGTGCCTAAGATGACAAAGTTGACCAATAAATGTTGTGTGTGTTCCCGCTGCTCCACCAACTAACCATTCACCTATCTGTCTCCTTCTTGGGCCTTTCTTTTCCCTGAAACACAATAATATTCAATTTAGGCAAATTAATAACCCTACACTAGCCCCTCAGTGGTCAAGTGAAAGAAGAGTCGCATGTCCCTCATTTTAAATCAAAAGCTGGCAATGATTTAGCTTGGTGAGGAAGGCATGTCGAAAGCCGAGATGGGCCAAATAGGCCTCTTGTCAGTTAGCCAAGTTGTGAATGCAAAGGTGAAGTTCTTGAAGGAAATAAAAGCACTACTCCAGTGAACACACAAATGATAAGAGAAACAACCTTATTGCTGATGTGGAGAACATTAGATGGAAAATCAAACCACTCACCACATTCCCTTAAGCTAAACCCTAACCCAGAGCAAGGCCCTAACTCTCTTCAATTCTATGAGGGCTGAGAGAGGTGAGGAAGTTGCAAAAGAAAAGTTTGAAGCTAGCAACGACTGGTTTACAAGGTTTAAGGAAAGAAGCCATCTCCATAACATACACGGGCAAGGTGAAGCAGCAAGTGCTGATGGAGAAACTGCAGCAAGTTATCCAGAAGGTCTAGCTAAGATCATTGTTGAAGGTGGCTACACTAAACAACAGATTTTCAATGTAGATGAAATAGCCTTCTCTTGGGAAATGCCATCTAGGCATCTTTCATAGCTAGAGAGGAGAAGTCAATGCCTGGCTTCAAAGTCAAGCTCACTCTCTCATTAGGGGCTAATGCAATTGTTGACTTTAAGTTGAAGCCAATGCTCATTTACAATTCCAAAAAATCATAGAGCCCTTTATAATTATGCTAAATATACTCTGCCTGCGCTTTCTAAGTGGAACAACAAAGCCTGCGTGACAGACATTTGTTTATAGCATGGTTTACTAAGTATGTTAAGCCCACTGTTGAGACCCACTGCCCAGGAAAAAAGATTCCTTTCAAAATATTACTGCTCATTGACAATGTACCTAGTTATCCAAGAGTTCTGATGGAGACGTACCAGGATATGAATATTGTTTTCATGCCTGCTTGCACACCTCCATTCTGTAGTTCACGGATGGAGGAGTATTTTCAGCTATCCAGTCTTATTATGTATTACATACATTTTATAACATAATGGCTGCCGTAGTTAGTGATCCCTCTGATGGATCTGGGCAATGTAAATTGAAAACTGTTTTGTATATGTTTTTGTCTACAGTTCCTGGCTTATAACTCCTAGAACCCTTGTTATTTCCCAGATGACTAAAGTAAGAAGAATGTATTTTATTAAAGTATTTGGGCCGGGCTCGGTGGCTCAAGCCTGTAATCCCAGCACTTTGGGAGGCCGAGACGGGCGGATCACGAGGTCAGGAGATCGAGACCATCCTGGCTAACATGGTGAAACCCTGTCTCTACTAAAAAAAAATACAAAAAACTAGCCGGGCGACGTGGCAGGCGCCTGTAGTCCCAGCTACTCGGGAGGCTGAGGCAGGAGAATGGCGTAAACCCGGGAGGCGGAGCTTGCAGTGAGCTGAGACCCGGCCACTGCACTCCAGCCTGGGCGGCAGAGCGAGACTCCGTCTCAAAAAAAAAAAAAAAGTATTTGGGCTTTTGTCCGTGGGTCCCAAAGCAGCTTTGGAACAGCTTGGAGTGATAAAGATGAGAGACGGTCTTTTGTTATAATGTTGGGGCACTTTAGGCCACAGAAGCAGGCATTAAAACACAGAATCTTTGCCGGGTGCGGTGGCTCACACCTGTAATCCCAGCACTTTCGGACACCAAGGTGGGTGGATCACCTGAGGTCGGGAGTTCGAGACCAGCCTGGCCAACATGGTGAAACCCCATCTCTGCTAAAAATACAAAATTAGCCAGGTGTGGTGCTGCATGCCTGTAATCCCAGCTACTGGGGAGGCTGAAGCAGGAGAATTGCTTGAACCCGGGAGGTGGAGGTTGCAGTGAGCCGAGATTGCACCATTGCACTCCAGCCTAGGCAAAAAGGGCGAAGCTCCGTCTGAAAAAAAACCAAACCAAACCAAACAAAACAGAATCTCTATCTGACCTTCTGCTCTCCTTTCACCTGCTCCTTTTTTTCTTCAAAGGAGGGATCTCTCCAACCTTTCTGTCTTGGAGCTGGCCATAAAGAAATTCTCTGACCTACCTTGTCTAATTGTGGATTATGAGACCTCCATTTCAGAAGGGATCCCAGACCCTGGAGGAAGAAATGTTGCTCAGAAAGACCAAGAAGAATCTGAACAGACAGGCCTTGCTAGGTTTCCCTGTTCAGTCTATTAATATGAAATCATCCTCTTTCGGTCCAATCACATTTCTACACGGTTGTCCATGCTTCAGTCATGCCAACCCAAAGAAGTTTTTATAAAAGGCCCAAGAGTATGGAGGCAGAGCGTACAGAAAGCTTCCAGACAGCTCAACATGTGGAGGGTACTAGAGGGTGCTGTGTCCATGGAGGGCATGGAAGCTCCCCATCCCTTCCCCTAAACCTTCCCTGTGCATCTCTTCACCTGTATCCTTTGTTATATCCTTTATAATAAACTAGTAAATACACTTAAGTGTTTCCCTGAGTTCTGTGAGCTGCTCTAGCAAATTAATCTACTCCGAGGAAAGGAGTCATAAGAGCCCTGATTTTTAGCTGGTCAGTCAGAAACACAGGTAAAACGACCTGGGGTTTGTAATTGGCATCAGAAGCAGGGGGTGGGGACTGAGTCCTCAACCTGTGGGATCTGACACCATATCAGGTACATAGTCTCAGAACTGAATTGAAGGACACCCAGCCAGAGTCCACTGAAGAACTGATTGCTTGCTTGGTGTGTGGGGAACCCCCACCCCCAACATTGTAGTGTGAGAGCAGAAGGAAAAATAGTTTGTTTTTGCCATGCAGAAACTTCCTGGAAAGGATTCACCATTCTAAGATGCCATTAAGAACATGTGCAATTCGGCCGGGCACGGTGGCTCAAGCCTGTAATCCCAGCACTTTGGGAGGCCGAGACGGGCGGATCACGAGGTCAGGAGATCGAGACCATCCTGGCTAACACGGTGAAACCCCGTCTCTACTAAAAATACAAAAACTAGCTGGGCAAGGTGGCGGGCGCCTGTAGTCCCAGCTACTCGGGAGGCTGAGGCAGGAGAATGGCGTAAACCCGGGAGGCGGAGCTTGCAGTGAGCTGAGATCTGGCTACTGCACTCCAGCCTGGGTGACAGAGCGAGACTCCACCTCAAAAAAAAAAAAAAAAAAAAAGAACATGTGCAATTCATGTGAGGTGGCCGAAATATCCACATTAACATAAGTTTGGAAGAAGTTTATTGCATCCATCATGGATGACTTTGAGGGGTTCAAGACTTCAGTGGAGGAATTGACTGCAGATGTGCTGGAAATAGCAAGAGAACTAGAATCAGAAGTAGAGCCTGAAGATGGGAGACAATTGCTGTAATCTCATGATCAAATTTGAATGTTTGAGGAGTTGCTTCTTATGGATGAGCAAAGAAAGTGGTTTCTTGAGATGAAATCTACTCCTGGTGAAGATGCTATGAACATCGTTGAACTGACAACAAAAGATTTACAATATTATATAAACTTAGTTAATAAAGTAGTGGCAGGGTATGAAAGAATTGACCCCAATTTTGAAAGAAGTTCTACTATGGGCAAAATGCTATCAAACAGCACTGCATGCTACCAAGAGATCTTTCATGAAAGGAAGAGTCAATTGTGGTGGCAAACTTCATTGTTGTCTTATTTTAGGAAATTAACACAGCCAACCCAACCTTCAGCAACCATCACGCTGATCAGTCAGCAGCCATCAACACGGAGGCAAGACCCGCCACCAGCAAAAAGATTAAGACTTGCTGAAGGCTCAGATGACTGTTAGCATTTTTTAGCAATAAAGCATTTTCAAATTAAAGTTTGTACATTATTATTTTAGACTGAATGCTATTGCACATTGAATGGACCACAGTATAGTATAAACATAACTTATATGCCCCGAGAAACCAAAAAATTCATGTGACTCCACTTTATTGTAGTGATCTGTAACCGATCTTATGGAACATCCTAGGTGTACCTGTATAAACAATACAGGTATCAGATAAAAGGTCACTTGGGGAATAAAGAACTTTTGCAGTTATCTATTGCTGCACAATAATATTCATTATTAACAAGTGAGACCATAAATCTAGAATGTAATGTATGCTTAATATAGACATTATTATTTTAATGGCTACTATGCAGCAGTAGATAACTGCAAGTTATTTTAGTTGCTCCAATTTTAGTTGTTTAAAACAACCACCACCCTTTTTTGCTCATAATTCTGCACTATGAAATGGGCTCAGCTGGGCACTTATCTCTGTTCCAAGTGGTGTTGGCTGCACTTACCTATGGGTTTGTAATCAGTTGGTAGGCTTACTGAGCCAAGATGGCCTTCCTCAAATATGTGGCATTTTGGAAGCAAGACTGGGGCAGCTAGGGGCTGGATGGGCCTCTTGTTCCTTATGGAGTATCATATTTAATGAATTAGTTTTTATTAATTTTTGATTACCTTCAATCCATGGAGGTTTGCAAACAGCTTTTGGCAAAGTTGAAGCATTTAATAAATAGAAACAACTTAAAAACTCATTATGCCTTTTACATAATTTATTAGACAATTTAATAATTTGTCATTTAAATTATCATAATTATATTTATATTATATAGATTTAGATAAATAAGTTCATAATTTATTTGATCATTTAATTATTTTTCATACTTTATTAGATATTCTAATAACTTTATTAGAATTTATAATTTGCTTTGTTTCAAGTGGCATATTACATTTCTTTGTTTCTATAGTTTTTAAATTTATCCTTATATATTTTATAACTTTTATTGATTGTTGAATTAAATTACTGATTTAACAGAAACATTTCTTGTAAAGACAGAGAAAGTATAGATATCACTATTGGAATATTGTTTCTTCAGGCTAGTTCTCTAAAATATGGTTTAATTTTCCAAATGTTTATTCCCATTTCACAAGTTATGTTAAAATGAATATAAAATTTCTAAACTCTCTTTGCATTACAGCATTACAGGTTTTCTATTGGGACTTCATAGAAAATTAATGAATGACATTTTACTGTGTTGATTCATAACTTCTCAAATAAGTTACTTTCTCATTTTAGTAATGTTTTCCAACAAGTGGGTCCATAAATCTAGAATGCAATATATGCTTATATAGATGCTATTTCTTAATGCCTATTGAATATTTCATGTTTGAAAATGCTACTCTCTCAATTTTTAATTTCAATTCCAAGATCATCAGATATGTTATTTAATTCTCATCCATGTTTTTTTTTTTTTTTAAAGACATAGTTTCACTCTTGTTGCCCAGGCTGGAGTGCAATGGCGTGATCTGGGCTCACCGCAACCTCCACCTCCCAGGTTCAAGCGATTCTCCTGCCTCAGCCTCCCAAGTAGCTGGGATTATAGGCATGCACCACCATGCCTGGCTAATTTTTTTGTATTTTTAGTAGAGACGGGGTTTCTCCATGTTGGTCAGGCTGGTCTCCAATTCCTGACCTCAGGTGATCTGTGTACCTTGGCCTCCCAAAGTGCTGGGATTACGGGCGTGAGTCACTGTGCCCGGCCATCTGTGGTATTTTTTAAAAGAGATGGAATCTTGCTCTGTCGTCTAGGCTGGAGTGCAGTGCAGTGGCTACTCACAGGCACAATGATAGTGCACTGCAGTCCGGAACTCCTGGCCTCAAGAGATCCCCCCACCTCAGCTTCCTGAGTAGCTGGAACTTGTACAGGTACCTGCCCCTCTGTGCCCCACCCTATTTATGGAAGTTTTTATGGGCTGAATTGTGTTCTCCCAAAATTCATATGTTGAATACCCAACCACCAATGTAACTGTATTTGGAGAAAGTCCCTATAATGAGGCAATAAAGGTTAAATGGGGTCATAAGGGTGGAACCTTAATCTGATAGAACTCCTATCCTTGTAGGAAAAGATACTAGAGATCTCTCTTTCTCTCCATGTATGCACAGAAGAAAGGTTATGTGAAGGCACAGAGGGAAGGTGGCCGTTCACCTGCTAGTGTTACAGGCAGCGAATCCAAACCGGTCTGCAGCAATCTCAATTCTTGCCTCCTCAGAAGAGAGAATTTGACTGAGAGACATAAAGCAGAGTGCGAGATGGAGGCAAGTTTTAGAGCAGGAGTGAAGGTTTATCAGGAAAGTTTTAGGACAGGAACAAAAGTAAAGTACACTTGGAAGAGGGCCAAGCGGACAACTTGAGAGATTCAAGTGAGTTGTTTGACCTTTGACTTGGGGTTCTATACACTGGCATGCTTCTGGGGGGTTGTGTCCCTTCTCCCTGGAAGCTTCCCTTGGGTTGGGCTGTTGGCATGCTCAGTGGCCTGCCAGCACTTGGAAGGAGCTGCATGCAGAGTGTGTTTACTGGAGTTGTACACATGCGTGATCACTAGAGGTGTTTTCCCCTTACCACTCCAGAGTTCCCAGAGGAAGGAACACTGTGTACCAGTGAACCCTCTGTTTTGCCTCTTAGTGCGCGTGCTTGAGCCTATTCACCCAGCTCCTGAGATCTTACCGGGAAGCTGTTGATTGTACCAGTTTCAGGTCTTTTCTATCTGTTGGGAGACTGTCTTTCCCTGGCGCTGGGTGTGACCAATTATTATTTCAGAGAGACAGTGTGACAACTGCCTGACCATCACCTATTGGTCGCCTGACATTCCTAGTGTAGGGGGTCTCTCCTGCACTGCTCATGTCTGCCTGACTACCTACCATAACTCTAGGATGAGAGCCCTCACGAGAGACTTAATTTCACAGTATCTAGATAGTGGATTTCCAGCCTCTAGAACCATGAGAAAATACATGTCTGTTGTTTAAGCCACCCAGTCTGTTGAGCTTTGTAATGGCAGTGTGAGCAAAATAATACAGTAGTGAATATAATGCTCATGAAGAAAACATTAAAGAGATTTATTGGATTAACATATTTCATTATATCATCCAGTGGTGATTGAATACAGTGACTTAGTGCCAAATTAAAAATATGCAGAAATGTTTCTAAAACTTTGGCTGAAATGCCAAACTTTCTCTGTAGCATACAAGCAGTAGCACTAGCTGAACAATATGCTTCCATGAAAATATTTCTTGCTGGTTTTTCTCCAACATTGACAATATAGCTTGTATATTATTTTGGATATTATTCCTTCCACCTTCATAAGATCAACAAAGTTTTAAACGTCTCATTTAAAATACATTATTAAATGCTTTTATGTGAAACCATTTCATAGAAAATGAATGACATTTTACTGTCTTGATTTATAATATCTTAAGTAAGTTGCTTTCTCATTTCAGTAATGTTTTCCAACAAGTGGGACCATAAATCTAAAATGCGATGTATGCTTGCATGGATATTATTTTTTAATGGCTATTGAATATTTCATGTTTGAAAATGCTTATGTTTAAGTACATGCTGTATAGCAACATTTCAAAGGTTACTTCTATAATATTTTAAATTGTTTTGTCAATATTTTGTCAAATTTACATTTTTTCTTTCAAATGCATTTTTTCTGAAATCGATCTTTTGATTGTTTTTGTCATTGATATTTATAGTTTTAAAAATTAAACTGTGGGCTTTGATAGAACGTGATTGCCATTCTGAAGAATGCGTAAGTTGTCTGGGAAGAATAATAATTTTTCCTTCAACCCTCGTAAGTCCTTACTTGGAAGTGACCCCTGTAACAAAAGACAGATTTATATGGGAGACACTGAGGGAATGAGTAGTTCTCAAAGAGGTGGCTTTGAATTTCAGCTTATATAACATCTTCCACAAAAACCAATATATTTTTAGAAAAGTCACAAGAAAAAGGAAAAGGACTTTGAATCTCTAGAGGTGGCAACTTCAGGAAAGGCAAATTAATGGCAGATAAAGGCTGGTTAGTAAATCTTGTTAATGTAGCTTCGTTGGGTACCTTCTTGGACCAGTAAGGGTCTACAAACCAAAAAGTATCTGAGACAGATCTCAATAAATTTAGAATTTATTTAGCCAAGGTTAAGGACATGCCTGTGGGGAAAAAAGCAACATACAACCACAGAGACAATCTGTGATCTATGCTTTTTTCCAAAGATGATTTTGAGGGCTTTAGTATTTAAAGGGGAAAAGCAGGCTGGAGGGGAAAGAGGGAGGGTGTGGTCACATTACTGAATCCACATGTTGCAAAAGAAAAGAAGGAGGCAGGCAGAGGAATAATCCATTATGTATTTGTCTTGCATTCAGTAAATCAACATTTTACATGCGATGAACATAGAGTAGCTCCTGTGGAGATACTTGGCCTTTTATCTGCAGTTTATCTGCTTAGGAACAAAGAAAGGCAGTTTCTTGCGTGACTCAGTCAGCTTCTGCTTAATTTTTCCCTTTGGCATCATGAATTGGGGTCCCAAGATTTTACTTTTCTTTCACAGGTCCAATGCTATCTTCAGTAATTAACGTTTGTTCTTCCTGGTAGAAGACAGGCCAGGATACCTTTTGTCTTTGTAGATCTTTGTCCCTCTTTTAGGCAAATAGAGGGAGGGTGGAGAGCTTTTCCTGGATCTGCTTCTTCTTGATCACCTTCAGCTTGGCAATCCATATTTTGGGGTGGCATGTGTTGGTCTCCCAAAAAGCTTTTAACAATGAACTCTGAGTGCCATTTGTATCTAATATTTACATCAGTAGCACCAGTGAAACACATTTTTTGTATGGTTTTTGTCAGTGTGCAAGAGACACTTGTATTTTTGTTAAAATAATAAAATTATTTTGTATTGAAGAAATAAAAAGCATTGTGCTATTTTGTACTGATGCTTGCACGGTGTAAAGGATGTCTGAGGTGGTTTGGATGATACTCTAGGCTGTGGTTCTTTATTACTATCACTGCTTGTACTCTGTACCATCAGAAGATTGAGGTATATGATCTTTAATGGAACATTAATACGTGTATCCACAGTCGGTTGTCTCTTTATTCTGAGAGTTCATTTTTAATATTTTATTTGTAAACTCTTAAACACATAAATTTTGAAATACTGCCTTTACAACTTACACAAGAATTACAATGCACAGACTGAAGGGGTGGCCTGCCCCTCCACACTTGTGGGTGTTTCTCGTTAGGTGGAACGAGAGACTTGAGAAAAGAAATAAGACACAGAGACAAAGTATAGAGAAAGAAAAGCAGGGCCCAGGGGACCGGTGCTCAGCTTACAGAGGACCCACACCGGCACCGGCCTCTGAGTTCCCTTAGTATTTATTGATAATTATCTTTACCATCAAAAAGATAAGGAAGTGGCTGGACAATAGGATCCTTGTAGGGAGGAAATCAGCAGTAAGACACATGAACAAAAATCCTTGTAACATGAATAAGTTTAAGCAAAATGCTGTGCCTTGAGATGCATATGCAAACATCTCCATAAACCTTTAGCAGCATAGCTCCAGCAAGTCCCACCTTATTCCTAAAGGCGGTTTTCTCCTTGCTCAGTAAACAAAGCACACAATGGGTCTTACCCGGAGATGTTCCATTGTCCAGGGACGGGCAGGATTTTTAACCAGCAAGCTGCCTTCAGGTACTTGTTTAACAAAGACACATCCTGCACAGCCCAATATCCATTAAACCTTGAGTCACCACAGCGCATGTTTCTTGCAAGGACAAGGTTGGGGGTAGGGTCACAGATGAACAGCATTTCAAATACAGAACTAAATAGAGTCTCTTATGTCTACTTCCTTCTATATAGACACAGTAACAGGCTGATCTCTCTTTCTTTTCCCCACAACAGACAATATAAATAAAGTAACAACTATGTAGAACCAGTGGCAACCACATGATTTCAGTACAGTGATAAAAATGTGATGTATATACGCAGTGCTTTGTGATTAATAAGCAGATGGGAGGCCCATTTATCAGTGGTCCTTGTGACATCCTATGACAATTAGCCTGAATTAATGAATTTAATTATTAATAAATTCTCCTAATTACTGCAATAGCCATTATACTATTTGCCAATCAGAACAGAAATCTTTCAATAGTGTAGGAATCGCTGCAGTTAGATTAATGAATATTGGCTGAATAAATTATAAGGTGGAAAGTAGAGCTTTAAAGACAAAGATTCTTTCTGGTTTGGCAAAAGGTTTAGCTTTTTGAAGAGATTCTGTCTCTGATGGGGAGGGGTGGGAGAGGACAGAGAATGCCTTTGCCAACAATCAGAGGGAGGGGTAAAGCAGCTTCCTGTGGACTGGACAGAGGCTGAGGCAGAGGCTCTGAAGAAGAGGGGACCCCTACGCCGCTTTGTGCCAGTGACTCGTGGAAGAGACAAGTCCTCAGAGATGTGGCTATGTGGTGCCAGGGAGGCTGGAGCCAGGGATAGGTCTCCCAGACTATTTAGCTAGAGGAGAGCAGAAGGCTAGAGGTGAAAGGAACAAGGACCAGTCCAGCTGGTGAAACTGATGTAGGAATTTTCTTTTCGGTCACTTTGCAAGCCAGAGACCCTTGCCGGTGACACCTGGCCCCGGCCTCACTTGGCCAGGCTGGCATGCCCCAGCTCGCCTGTGTTACAGCTTGTACCCACATTCGGTGGTTCCTGAGCTCCTATACTGTGGCCAGAAAGAATGAGGATACACCGGATATTGAACAGTAAGGAGGGTGGAGAAGAGTTTTATTGAGTGATGAAAATGGCTTTCAGAGGAGAGGGGACATGGGGTTGGTCCCCCTACCTGAAAGCGGGAAAGTTCCTGGTGTGGTTAGGTCCAGGGCCTTTTATGGATTCAGAATGGGGAGTGTGTGTGACCGGCTTGTGAGTATGCAAAAAAGGTTAAAGCAAAGACACCACTCAAAGGTGGGCATGACAGTGTAGAAAACCAATTAGGAAAGGGTAGGTATATGTAAAATAGGTGAAGGGCGGGGATCAATCAGAGGAAAGTGCAGCAAACAGGAAGACAAGTTCTAAATCCTGTCTGAGAATTTAACTTGCAGCTTGGCCTTCAGGCTTTAAATTGTCTTTGGCTTGGAGGTGGGGTTTCACCAGGGACCCACCCCTATCTGCCTCAGCATTTGGCTGCCTCCTGTTGCTATCACAACTGCCTTTCCAAAAGTATGAGAGTAAGAGAAATCTGACATGTCTGACTCCATCTTGCTTCTAGCCCCACAGGCTGGCTGTCTTTGCTCATTCCTGGGGTAGGCCAAGCTAATTTTGGGAGAAATGTAGTTTATAGTTTAAATAATAGCCCTTCCCCCAAACTAAACTGTCCTTGTTAAACTAATGAAAGGCCACCAAGTTAGGAGGATGAGAGAGGCCTGAATTATACATAATTCCCAGCCATTATTCCAGAGGTCATAAGATTTGCAACTTCCCCAATTAATCTTGCAGATAATAGCACTAATACAGAACCTAAGGTGGCCTTTTGAGATTTTTTTTTCAGGTTTTTGCATTTCTGACAACTGGATGGCCCCACTGGGACCCGTGACTCAACCAGTCCTGCAGCCCCCACTCAGAAGGGGACTCAGTGCACGAGGGCTGTTTTCCACATCCCCTATGATCGCTTCGCCTACCAATCAGCATTTTCCCTACCCTAGCCCCCCTGCCCACCAAACTATCTTTGAAAAACCCCTAACCTCTAAGACTTCAGCCAGATTGATTTGAGTAATAACCCTCTCTCCTCTGTGGCTGGCTGGCCTTGCGTCAATTAAGTGCTTTCTTTACTGCAATGCCAATGAGACAGGATAGTTCCCTTGACTACTTTGTAGGACTCACAAAGGGGGTGACTCATTTACTCAGCCCCCAGCTCTCAAAGCCTCACAGAAAGGAGAACATGTAGGTGAGTGGGTGCCGGGGCTTCTGGGTGCTGGCAGGAGTAGAACACTGTGTGGCCTCAGGGCAGTGTCTGGGGATGGGTACTCGTGACCTGCCAGATCCCCACAGTGCATGTGTTACAGTGTGCTCTTTTAGTTTTTCCATCCATGAATGGCTTAAGTGTTTAACAGCTCAGTGGAGGGTCAGGGTGACAGCCTTTGTACATACCCTCTTGGTACGTGAGTTCTTGTCTGGCATCCAGGAAGAATCAGGTTGTGTGAATGAACTGAAGGGTGGCGAATGCAGAGGATTTTATTGAGTGGTGGAAGTGGCTCTTAGTGGGATGGGGATCTAGAAAGGGGATGGAGTGGGAAGATGGTCTTCCCCTGGAGTTTGGCCGTTCCCAGTCGAACTTCTCTCCAACCATAGTCTCCCATGTCCAGCTGCATCTTCTCCTCTTGACATTCAGACACTTCTTCTCTTCTCTCCTTCTCTGCTGCACCTCTACCAGTGGAACTTGGAGTTTTTATAAATATAGGATGGGGGGAGGGTGGGCCAGGCTGGTTTTGGAAAAGGCAACATTCAGGCGGGAAAACATAAGTACATGTTCTCACTTTGGGCTACAGGTCCTGGCTTGAGGGTGTCACCCTTGCTGGGGACTGCACTCTCCTTTTTTTTTTTTTTTTTTTTGAGATGGAGTCTTGCTCTGTCGCCCAGGCTGGATTTCAGTGGCGCAATCTCGGCTCACCGCAACCTCCACCTCCTAGGTTCACACCATTCTCCTGCCTCAGCCTCCCGAGTAGCTGGGACTATAGGCGCTCGCCACTATGCCCGGCTAATTTTTTGTTTTCTTTAGTAGAGATGGGGTTTCACTGTGTTAGCCAGGATGGTCTCCATCTCCTGACCTCGTAATCCACCCGCCTCAGCCTCCTAAAGTGCTGGGATTACAGGCATGAGCCACTGCGCCTGGCCTGGACTGCACTCTTCTACTTGGTATTTCCCGTCCTCCTATGGCTCCATCCCACTAAGAGCCATTTCCACCACTCAATAAAATCCTCCACATTCGCCACCCTTCAGTTCATTTACACAACCTGATTCTTCCTGGATGCCAGACAAGAACTCGGTAACAAGAGGGCGCGTACAAAGGCTATCATCCTGACCCTCCACTGAGCTGTTAAACACTTAAGCCATGGTCTCAGTGAGTTGATTTTGTTTGTGCAGTGGGCAGGAGGAACCTGTTGGGCAGTTACACTGGGATGTCTCAGGAGGAACCAGTGTGGACCCAGGACCAATGGCAGAGGGAGGTGCAGCCAGGTGCTTTGGTGCTATGAAAGCCTCCCAGAAGATTTTCCCAATTTTGTAGGGAGTCCCAGCGAAGGCTGATACTGAATTTCCTGCCAGTCAAGCAGAAAGGGGGCTCAAAGTTAGATTTTAGTTATTTTAAAGAAAAAGGTGATTTAGCCAGCACACACAAATCTGGAATTCATAGCTTCCCACACATGTGAATGTGTGCCAAGCAAGTTAAATAAACACAATCCTAAGCCAAACAGTGCCAACTTAAGTATACAGGAGCATGCAGAGCAACAGACATTGGCTGGCAGTGAATTAAGTCCCTGTGCCGCCACACAGCTGGACTGGCCCTCGGTCCTTTCCAATGGTACGGACTATAATTAAAAGAAAATGGTGGGAGGCAAGTCTCAGCCATTTTTATAAGTTGATTTTGCCAAGGTTAAGGACACACCCAAGAAAAAGGGACACATAACCACTGGAACATCTGTGGTCCTTGCTTTTCCCAGAGGGTCTGGGGGCTTCAATATTTAAAGGGAAAAGAGCAGGCAGCAGGGGGAAGATGAAGAAGAAAAAAGGGAGGGTAGATAAAAGAGGCAAGCGGTTGCATTCCTTTGAGTCTTTTGATTAGCTTTACTGAATCCACATTTTTCATTTGAAAGAAGTGGTAGGGAAAGAGTCAATTATGCATTCCTCTGGTGCTCAGTGGAATCTGCGTTTTTACATAAGATAAAATAATCACAGAATGCAGGAAGCAATCAGATATGCATTTGTCTCAGGCAAATGAAGGGATGACTTTTAGGTCTGTTCATGGTCCCTTACCTGTAAAAGTAAGTGGTTAATTTGCATTGTCAGGGTGAAATTTAACAGAACTGCTTTAGGGTAAAAGTCTTGGGGCCTACAAGGAGTTTCCTCCTGAGCAAAAGGTGAGGGAGGTATGTAGCTATGTATTCAGGAAGAAAATGGGAGATTGGTGTGTGACCCAGTTCCTAGCTTGCCCTTCATCCTTTGTGTGACCCAGTTCCCACTAAGTCCTTCAGCTTAGTGAGTTTCTGGTCCTGAGATTTTATTTTCCTTTCACAGCACTCAAAAATTTTAAAAAGTTATTGTGCAATAAATTACATGCAAGAAAAGGGTTAACATGTCCTGGTGTTAGCAGTTAGGGAATGTATCCAAGTCAGGCGGGACCAAAGTATGGGTCTGCAGCAACCTCAATTCTTGCCTCCTCAGAAGAAATAAAAGAAGACATTCATACAGCCAACAGACACATGAAAAAATGCTCATCATCACTCGCTATCAGAGAAATGCAAATCAAAACCACAATGAGATACCATCTCACACCAGTTAGAATGGCAATCATTAAAAAGTCAGGAAACAACAGGTGCTGGAGAGGATATGGAGAAATAGGAACACTTTTACACTGTTGGTGGGATTGTAAACTAGTTCAACCATTATGGAAAACAGTATGGCGATTCCTCAAGGATCTAGAACTAGATGTACCATATGACCCAGCCATCCCACTACTGGGTATACACCCAAAGGATTATAAATCATGCTGCTATAAAGACACATGCACACGTATGTTTATTGCGGCACTATTCACAATAGCAAAGACTTGGAATCAACTCAAATGTCCATCTGTGACAGACTGGATTAAGAAAATGTGGGACATATTCACCATGGAATACTATGCAGCCATAAAAAACGATGAGTTTGCGTCCTTTGTAGGGACATGGATGCAGCTGGAAACCATCATTCGTAGCAAACTATCACAAGAACAGAAAACCAAACACCGCATGTTCTCACTCATAGGTGGGAACTGAACAATGAGAGCACTTGGACTCGGGAAAGGGAACATCACACACCGGGGCCTATCATGGGGAGGAGGGAAGGGGGAGGGATTGCATTGGGAGTTATACCTGATATAAATGACGAATTGATGGGTGCTGACGAGTTGATGGGTGCAGCACACCAACATGGCACAAGTATACATATGTAACAAACCTGCACGTTATGCACATGTACCCTAGAACTTAAAGTATAATAAAAAAAATAATAATTTAACCAGGGGGCATTAGGCAGAAGGAGATACTGAGGCAGGCTTCAGAGTAGGAGTGAACGTTCATTAAAAAGCTTTAGAGCAGAAAGAGGGCCAAGCTGACAACTTGGGCCAGTCAAGGGTACAGTTTGACCTTTGATTTGGGGTTTTGTATGTTGGCATACTTCTTGGGAGTTGCATCCCTTCTCCCCTTGTAGCAGGATGAGCCGCAGACAAAACCCCTCAGACACTGAGTTACACAAGGAAGGGCTTTATTCAGCTGGGAGCGTCAGCAAGACTAATGTCTCAAAACCCGAGCTCCCAGAGTGAGCAATTTCTGTCCCTTTTAAGGGCTCACAACTCTAAGGGGGTCCACATGAGAGGGTCGTGATCAATTGAGCAAGCAGGTGGTACGTGACTGGGGGCTGCATGCACCTGTAATCAGAACGGAACAGAACAGGACAGGGATTTTCACAATGCTTTTCTATATAATGTCTGGAATCTACAGATAGCATAACCAGTTAGGTCAGGGTCGATCTTTAACCATGCCCAGGGTGCGGCGCTGGGCAGTCTGCGTGTGGATTTCATTTCTGACTTTTAGTTTTTACTTCTTCTTTCTTTGGAGGCAGAAATTGGGCATAAGACAATATGAGGGGTGGTCTCTTCCCTTACCCTGATGCTTCCCTTGGGGTGGGCTGTCCGCATACGCAGTGACCTGCCAGCACTTGGGAGGGGCTGCATGCACAGTGTGTTTACTGAAGTTGTGCAGGTGCTCACTTGAGGAATTCTTCCTTTACCAAGTGTTTATATACCATTTAAACTCTGCCATTTTGCCTCTTAGTGCGCATGTTTGAGCCTACTCGCCCAGCTCCTGAGATCTTATTGGGAAGCTGCTGATGACCAGTTTCAGGTGCTTCTATCTGTTGGGAGACTGCCTTTCTCTGGCACTGGGCCACAAAGAATTATTATTTTAGAGAGACAGTTAACAATCACCTGACCCTGACCTGATGGTTGCCTGGCATGCCTGTTGTTGGGGGGAGGTCCTCTCCTGCCCTGCTCATCTCTGCCTGCCTAGCTACTGTCACACTGAGGGGTGAGAAAATCTTTAGATCCTGGTTTGCACAAATCAGCTGTAAAATACAATTTTGAAACAACTCAAAGCACAAAAATGCTAACAGTTGCTGAATCCAGATAGGTAGATGAATGTTCACTGAACTCTCTATTCTTCTATGTCTTTTAAAATTTTATAATAAACACTCAAAGAACCCCAATTCTCAGGACATTCTAAACATCCAAACCCTACCAAGAGAGAAACAGTATTAGGGGTAGTTGCTTAGCCAGGGCAGAGTATCTTTGTGGTGGGGACTGGAGGGAGTGTTTGGATGGGGGTGTTGAGAGGTGGGAGTGAGAACTTGGTGAGCTGGATTTAAGCTGGAGGATGGGGAAAGCTTTCTGGGATTTCAACAGGGCTTGGCTGGGAAGCCAGAGAGTAACTTGATATATCATACCAGTTATTTATGGCACTGAAAAGTTTACAGAGTTCATTTATGGGGGAAGATACCGGTTAGGAGATACTCTCGAATTTTGTGCTAAATGAAGCATCTGGTCAGATTTTCCTGTGGGCAGAATGGGATGAGTGATGGGGCAGGAGGAGGCTCACAGCCCACCCACTTAACTGAGCTTCCCACGAATCCAAAGGCATTCCCCTTTATGCTTTGACCATTTATCTGGTGGATGCTTGAGGGTAGGGTGGAGACAGGACTGTAAGGGGAGAGCAGGTAGGAGATAGAGTTGGAAAAAGCTTCATGATAAACCAAGTCTTGAGTTGTGTGTGTACACTTTACAGATAGTCCCTGACTTAACGACTGTTCATCTTAAGATTTTTCAACTTCAACTTCATAATGGTGCCAAAGCAATACACATTCAATAGATACTATATTTCAAGTACCCATAAAATCATTCTGTTTTTCACTTTTGGTGCAGCATTTAATAAATGACATGAGATATTCAATACTTTGTTATAAAATAGGTTTTGTGTTAGATGATTTTGCCCAATTGTAGGCTAATGTAAGTGTTCTGAGCACATTTAAGGTAAGTTAGGCTAAGTTATAACGTGTGATAGGTTCGACGTATTAAATGCATTTTGATGTACGCTATTTTCAATTTACAAAGGGTTTACTGGGATGTAACCCTATCATTAGGAGCATCTGCGATATGGTTTGGTTCTGTGTTCCCACCCAGATCTCATCTTGAATTGTAATCTCCACATGTCGAGGGATGAATCTGGTGGGAGATGACTGGATCACGGGTGTGGTTCTCCCCCTGCTATTCTCCTGATAGTGAGTTCTCACAAGATCTGATGGCTTAAAAGTGTTTGGCAACTCCCCCGTCATTCTCTCTCTCTTTCTCTCTCCTGCTGCCATGCAAGATGTGCCTTGCTTCCCTGTTGCCTTCTGCTGTGATTGTAAGTTTCCTGAGGCCTCCCCAGCCATGCTGAACTGTGAGTCAATGAAATCTCTTTCCTTTATAAATAACCCAGTCTCAGGTAGTATCTTTATAGCAGTGTGAAAACAGACTAATACAAACTGTATTTGCCTTCACCTTCAATAAACAAAGGTATTGCTATATATTAGGAAAAGGCAGAAAATCAAAACTAATTTATGTATAACAACTCAGGAGGAGCAGGAATAGGTTAAGAACAGGTCAGGAAAACATGGAACATTCAGGCTTACTTACAAGCAGAGAAAAAGTGTGATGTAATTTGCCTTAGGTTGCCACTTTGTCTATGAACTTTCCCTGATCATACTAACCCCAAAGCACTGTCTCTCTTATACACCAAGTTGTCAGCAGAACTTGGGGCCCCTGGAATTTGTATTAGGCTGTTGGTAACAGAAAACCTGACTATAGCAATGTAGCAAAAATGTGAACTGGTTGTTCAAAAACTGCTCAAACCCCCCTTCCTTTGCCTTTCTATTTTATAAAGGCTGAAATGAGAAAACACTCACCTTTTCAGATTCACTTGTAACGAGGTAGTGGTGGCCAAATGTCAGAGTTCTGGCCAATGAGATGTAGCAGATCTCTGGAGAGGGCTTCCTTTACTCTTCCCCAAAAGTTATGCCTTCAGAATGGGAGAACAAAATCCACATACTGAGGTTAGCAAGTCAGGAAGGCAAAAGAGCTTGGGACATTAATAGTGTCTTGGCACTGCTACACTGGCCATAAACTGATTATCTCAATTTCCTGTCACATCAGGATCCCTACCCCCATTAAACCATGGCATCAGTTAAGAATTGTGTTCACCCATAAGTAACAGAATGCCTTACTTCTATAGGTTAAAAAAAATGAGAAGTTTTATTGTCTCTTTCAACAAGAAGTCAGAGAATAGGAAGTTAAAGCCTGGTAGAGTGGCTTGATCATGGTGTCAGTGACCTTTGCCCTCTGTATCTTCTTAGCTTTCCCTTCTTAATGCGCTGGTTTCCTCCTTATGGTCACAGGATGGCTGCTGTACCTCCAGGTATCAGGTCTGCGTTTCAGGCAAAAAGAAATATTATCTAAAGAGTTCAAACGTGTCATATGGCCTCTCCTGGCTGCATGGCGGGTGGGGAAAAAAATCAAGTAATTGGCTTTTCAATATCTACAGTAGAGAAAACAATGTAGGTTGGTCACTCCACTGAACATCCATTCCCAATCACCTTCTCCCTTGCCTTCCTCTACTGTGTCACTAGTACTTTTTGATTTTTTAAACACTGCCTTGTGAAGGAATTACTGCCTCACCAATTAGACTAGAAACCTTGTGGATCCCTGACAGTGCCCAGAACTATGGACACTAAAATATTTTGAAATAACCATCAGTAACTGCCTGGGGTTCTTATTTTCTGAAGTTTTGCAGTCACCTTTGCCAATGTATCGTTCTGTAACTAATAAAACAAGGCAAAGCAGGACCCGGTAAATGGCAAGAAAAGCAGTGGCTGAAAGTCACAGTAGTAGGATAATGGATTCCATTTTTAAATTTGAAATTTTATTTTGATGTAGAGACTCTCAGATGCTGCGCTAGAGAATTCAGACCAGTTCTCCCACTGAGCACAACTTACAAAGCTGAATGAAATATAAAAACATCTTCTTGAACGCATCAAAGACCTAATAAGAGAGTAAGGAATTACTGGGGTTAAAATCTGAGAGTGATTCAGAATCTAGAGGGGTTGGTTTAGCTCTTGGGGCCATTTTTTTTTCTCGGGGCATTTCTTAATCTTGAGGAGGTGGCTGAGAGACTGAGCTATGCCTTTAGTATTCTGTGGGGTTAGGGGCAAAAGTCAGAATCCAAGGACCATCAAGGGTTGGGACTTGATAAGCCCCGTGTTTTGACTTGAGATCCAGAAGGACTGCTCCATGTGAGTAAGGCTGAACCAGAAATAAAGCAGCCCTCACACAGACCACAGTTATTTTGGTCATCCTGGAAAATCTCAAATGCTGAATTTGGATTAAGGTAATCCTGGAGCACTAGGCTCCCCTAGACACCTGGCAAAAGAAGTTGAAAATCCCCCCTAGAGATAGATAACATCATTTTAGGCCTCAAATGCCTGTAAGAAAATTTTTCAAAACAAGGTTGGCACAGTAAAAAATCTAGTAGATGGATAAGAAGCGCGGACTCCATAAACAAGAACCAGCAGAAACAAAAGAGCAGATCGGTCCCAAAGGAACTGAAAATTCTTGAATTCTTAAATTTTCCTTTGATATTATCTCATTGTTTTCGTGTCATGAAATTTTTTACAGTATAATTACAACAATGAAAAGAAATGAGCTATATAAAATAAAAAGCAAAACAAAACAGCTAGAAAGAAATATACCAGGATCGTGTTGGTGGTATCTGACAGCAGCAAACTGTAGTGTTTATCTTTTTCATTTTTATATTTTCCAAATGATTTTATATTTTGGAGATAGGATCTCGCTTTGTCACCCAAGCTGGGGTGCAGTGGCATGATCACAGCTCACTGTGCCTCGACCTCTTGGGCTCAAGCAATCCTCCGGCCTCAGCCTCCCGAGTAGCTGAGACTACAGGTGTGCACCACCATGCCTGGCTAATTTTATTTTAATTTTTGTAGAGACAGGGTCTTAATTATGTTGCCCAAGCTGATCATGAACTCCCGACCTCAGGGAATCCACCTGCCTCAGCCTCCCAAAGTGCTGGGATTACAGGTGTAAGCCATGGTGCCTGGCCTCCAAATTTTCTTTAATGACAACTTATACTAGAAGAAATACTTATGTAAAAGAGAAAGCAACACAGGGTATAACCCAGAGCAGGGCTAGATTTGTAGGCATTCAACTTCTACAGCTGTGCAGGGTCTTGTGCTCAGAAGGGCCTCATGCTTGGCTTAATGCGCTGCTGTTGCTGTCTTGAAATTCTTAATTTTTAAACAAGAAGCTTGATATAGTTTGGGTATTTGTCCCTGCCCAAATCTCATGTTGAAATGTAATCCCCAGTGTTGGGGGTGGGGTCTGGAGGGAAGTGTCTGGGTCATGGGGGTGGATCCCTCATGGCTTCGTGCTGTCCTTGCAATAAAGACAGTGTTCTTGCAAGATCTGGTTATTTAGATGTGTGTGGCACTTCCCCACAACCCTCTCTTGCTCTTGCTTTTGCCATGTGATATGCCTGCTCCTGCTTCACTTTCCATCATTAATATAAGCACCCCTGAGGCCTTCCCCAAAGCCGAGCAGATACTGGTGCCATGCAGAACAGTGAGCCAATTCAACTTGTTTTCTTTATAAAGTACTCAGCCTCAGCCTTTTTGTTTGTTTGTTTGTTTTGTTTTTGTTGGTTTTTTTTTAGACAGGGTCTGGCTCTGTTGCCTAGGCTGGAGTGCAGTGGCACGAACACAGCTCACTGCACCCTTGACCTCCTGGGCTCAAGCAATACTCTCACCTCAGCCCTGCAAGAAGCTGGGACTACAGGTGCATGCCACCACACCTGGCTAATTTTTATATTTTTTGTAGAGATGGGGTTTCTGCCATGTTGCCCAGGCTGGTTTCAAATACCTAAGCTCAGGTGATCTGCCCACCTTGCCCTCCCCAAGTACTGGGATTACAGGCGTGAGCCACCACGCCTGGCCAGGTATTTCTTTACAGCAATGCAAGAACGGCCTAATACAAAGTCCCACATTTTCATTTTGCACTTGGCCCTCCAAAGTATGTAGCCAGTCCTGACCCAGAGGCAATAAAATGTTGATCAATTCATTGCTCTGGTCAACAGTCTCTGGATTTGCTCTAGTTTCTCCACTTCTCACTGAAAGGCATCTAGTTTCTAAACTGGAGGGAGATATGAGGCCAGGCACTGTGGTGCACACCTATAATCCCAGCACTTTGGGAGGCCAAGGCTGGAGGATTGCTTGAGGCCAGGAGTTTCGGACCAGCCTAGCCATATATTGAGACCTATGTCTGCAAACAAAACAAAACAAAAATTATCTGGGTTTGGTGGTGCATGCCTGCAGTCCTAGCCAGGAGTTTGAGGCTGCAGTGAACTATGATAGCACCACTGCACTCCAGCCTGGGCAACACAGCAAGACTCTGTCTTCAAAAAAATAAAATAAAATAAACGGAAGGGCAGGGCATGGTAGCTCACGCCTGTAATACCAGCACTTTGGGAGGCTGAGGTGGGTAGATCACGAGGTCAAGAGATCGAGACCATCCTGGCCCACATGGTGAAACCCTGTCTTTACTAAAAATACAAAGATTAGCTGGGTGTGGTGGTGAGTGCCTGTAGTCTCAGCTACTCGGGAGGCCGAGGCAGGAGAATCGCTTGAAGCGGGGAGGCAGAGGTTGCAGTGAGCCGAGATCATGCCACTGCACTCCAGCCTGGCGACAAAGTGAGACTCCATCTCATAAATAAATAGATAAATAAATTGAAGATGTGGCCAAACAGCTGCAGGAATGTTGGGGCACAGTAGAAAGAACCCAGGATTAGGAATCTGCAGACAGGATTCCAGTTCTGTCACTAGAAAGCTGTATCTCTAGCTTGCTGGAATTCATCCCTTCCAGCTTTCAAGGCATCGGAATCACAGCTGTGAACAGGAAAGCTAGCACACCAGAGTCAGAATCAAGCAATAGTTATTTATCTAGTTCCCACCCTGTGCAAGGTACCGGGTGTTCTAAGATTTACTCCAATCCATGAGGTGCGTCTAGTCTTTCACCGAGATTTGCTAGTGGTCTTTCAGGGTATTTCTCCTTGCTTTCTGGATCTGATGACTTATCTGAAACTGAAGTTCTATCTGGAATGACTGGACCTCTTTCACTGCAGTGTCAGAAATCTCTTGTAAAGTAAGCATGGTGAACTTCCAAGATGCTGGGCCACTAGGGGAAAGGGTGCAATTAATAATCCCTACCATTTATTGGATGTATACCAAGTGCCAGGCTGTGTGCTAGGTTTTTTACTTGTGTTCCCTTTTAATCCTTTGAAATGGCTTGACTCTACTCTTATTTATGTTTTTCTGATAAGGAAACTAAGGATTAAAGAGGTTAGGTAACAAGTAGCTGGAAAACGTTCTACTTCCCAAAGCATCCGCTTGACAATTCCACTAGACCACCACCAATACCACCGAGCCCTCGTTGCTTCCTCTTCAGCCCAGAATAGTCCACCAAGTCCACGTTTCCCTAAGCCCAAGGTCGGATGGCTGAGTAGGGTAGAGAATGCAACGGAAGGACGCTAATGGAGAACTTTGCAGGGTCTGGGAGCAGAGCAGTAAACGCAGTCCTAAGCACTGAGTATGCTACAGTTTGGTAAAATCCACCCAAGCAGCTTTGGGATCCAAGGCTTGTACTGTATCCCCAACCAACACTAGGCAACGCCCCAAGTCCTCACACTTCCCACTCCGATAGGCGAAACTGCAAGAACCGGGAGGGGCGGCTGCCGCGTTAGGCGCGAGGCACACACCATACCCTTCCGCAGCTTCCCACCTCCTCCAGACGCACGTGTTTAAAGAGTCCCTGCTCCAACCGGTCCCGCCCCACCTCCGCTCGGCCTCCAGCCCTGCCAGTACTGCTGGCTTCAAGTTTCCTCCGAGAGGCGGGCGCGCACAGCTGCAGTGGCGGCGGCAGCGGCCACCAAGCGTCCGGCCGCGCTTCGCCACCCACCTTTCCTCAGCTCCCGGCACTGCAGTCTCAGCCCGCCGAGGAGGGCGCGCTCAGTGGAGCAGGAGTCCAGGGTGGGGCGCCGAGAGGAGGGAATCCCGGGTCACACCGCTACAGTTCTCGCAGTGGCAGAGGCGGCGGCGGCGGCAGCAGCGGCAGCAGCAGCAGGTGGAGCGAGCTACAGCGCTTGGCCTGAAACCCGCCGCTACAGCCACCCGGGCGGGAGCTGGCCCGCTGAGTGGAGCCAGTGCTCATCCCGGCCCGTCCCCCGGTTTCCGGGACACTTGGGTTGCCGAGGCCGGCTGGCCAGAGTCGCGGTTGGGGACTGGCGCGCCCCGGAGCGCACGGCTGAGCTGAAAGCCGCGTCTGGGGCTCAGGACCAACTGAACCTACATCCTCCCGGCTACCTAAAGACCCCTTCTCTCGGGAAAGAGCGCTGCCGGCTGTGGGATTTGGGAGGAGCTCGGAGGCCGCCCGGGCACCTCGCTGGACACTATCCGTTTGCGCCCCCGTGGCGCTGGAGGGTCCGGAGCGGAGCGCTAGTCTCTCTTCTGCGGTTTAGTGGCGGAAAGCAGAGAGCTCTTCCTGGGACGGACGGGACCTCCTCCCTTGGTCCTCCGTGGAGTCCTTGCATCGCTTGTCGTGTTGGTCTCAGGGGCTCACAGCTTGACACTAATTTGCAGGTGTTAGCTGCTGATTTGGTTTCGTCTTCGATTTGGGGACAGTTCCCGCCAACGACACTCGACACACATTTCCCTGTCTTCGTCGGAGGGCCGGGTCTGGGGTCGCCGGAGCCTGCGGGAATCCAGCGCCTATTCGCTGACCCTCGAGTCGCTCCGCTAGCTGTGCGCCCTCCTGGGCATTAGCCTAGAGAGGAGGGTGCAGAGGCGGCTCCTTTGAGGGAGTGCGGACCTCGAGGGAGGCATCGGGCTCCTAGGGGCTTCTTGGCGTGTGTAGTGGGATTGGGGTCAGCCGGCCATGGCCTTCACTTTCGCTGCGTTCTGCTACATGCTGTCTCTGGTGCTGTGCGCTGCGCTCATCTTCTTCGCCATCTGGCACGTGAGTAACCCTCTTTGGTCTCTCTTTTTTCGCCCCAGTTTCGCTAAATTTCCCCTATTTCACCCCACTTTTTCCACCTTGCAGGCGTGGGCGGACCGGGAGGGTGGACCTTCTGCCGCTCCTCTGTCCCGGGGCAGGAGGCAGTTCGCTGCATCCCGCTGGGCGCGCTTTCGGTGCCCTGGCTGGAGTCAGGGGGCCGCTGGTGCCCGGGTGGGACACCCTCTGCAGGGCCCGACCGGGCGTCCCGGGTCCCGGACCCCGGGGAGTGGCGGCTACAACCACATCTAACCCCTTCCTCTCCCGCTCCCTCCTCTCCTGCGGCAGGAGGCTAAGGAGAAGCGCCGCCGTCGGTCCCAGCAATTAGTCAAGTAGCTATAATAACTAAACATTTAAAATGTCAGCATCTGTTGGTGGGTTGCATTTAGACATAATTGGAGACAGTGGAAACACGATGGGAGCGCCTTGTAAGAGGTAGGGAGAGGCCGAGCCTGCGGAGAGGAGGGAGACTGGGCGATGGGGTCGAAGTGGAAGGCGGCGGGGGAAAGGCAAGGAAGAGAAGAGCAAGGAGACGAGGGAGACTGGGGAAGGGTAGGCATCATTAAGGCCGTGGAGAAAAGTCACGAAGAGAGACCGTGGAGAGCGACGACGGTGTCCTCTTCTGCTCTCTTGGCGTTTGAACGTCCGACTCCTGAAGACCCCCTGCAGGTGGCGAACCTCCGCTAGGCCCCCAGAGTCCCCAGCCCGCACAAGCTTCATGTCACCCTTCCTGGGGCTATGCCAGGTGGAGGGCAGCCTTGGATCCCAGTTCTTTAGGTGTGGGTGGGAATAGAGGAGCGAAAGCTTCTGAATAGGGGAAGAGAAGTACTGAGAGCGCAAGAGTGCATACGCTGGTCCTCTCAAAGACAGTGCAACGTTTAGCGAGTGCATGCAACTCTCAAGGCTTTCTTCACTGAAGTTGTTTAAGCCCCTTATCCTCACCCTCAGAGGGCTGATGGGAAGAATGACCAAGGCCAAATGTTTAGAAAGAGCATCCTAGTGCATAATTTCCCACCTTTAACAGCCTTGCCCTGCCCAGAATCTAGGTGACAGGGAAGAACCCTGAGACGAATTCCTGGAGGCATGGTTCTGGTGAGCATCAGAGACTCTCATACAGTGGGGATGCCCCAAAATGAAGACGTGAAGAAAATTGCAGGGTGCGTGAGATGCCCATGTTTTGTGTAAGTGGTTTGCGGAGTGAGAGTTTGTCTTAGAATAGAACTAAGCAGCTAGAGCAGCTCCTGCTACAGGGCTCTGACAGAGAGGAGAGGGGAAACTCGGGGAGAAAGGCGGCTTCCGACCGTGTAACCTTAGGAAAGACCCTTACTGGCTTCCTTCCACATCTCTAAAGTGAGAAAATTGACCTGGATGATCACTAAGCTTTCCCCCACTTTTCAGATGGTGTAAATCCGTGCATCAGTAGACTTAGGAATGGGGAGGGGGTGACAGGGAATTCAAACATAGATATTTGGGGGATGATTAAAAAAATTCTGCTGTTTGTAAGTATTGGGACTTTAAACCCTCCCTTCTCTGCTCTGCCAGGCTGGATCTAATCTGTGGTAGAAAATTGAGACTTGAAGTTGCTGACAGTTCTTAAGGGAAAAGGAAACTTACGTGATTGAGAATAGAAAGGAGTACAGATTAGACCATGCCCAAGCAGTGCAGCAAACCTCTGCTAATGTGCTTTAAAGGAACTTCCTCAGCTTCTTTGGATTTGGGGAGTTACTTGCATTCTAGAAGGCCAACTACTCCCTTTTTTTCTGCAATACTTCATTTGCTGTTTTCTGTTTTTGCCTTGGCCAGAGGGTGTCAGGTACCAGAGAGCTCCCTCAAACTCAGTCTGGCTTGGAGTTCTCTGAACTGGTCCCTGAAGCAGAGCAAGTAACCAGAAAGAATAATTTCCTGTCGTTCAGGGGAAGATGATTAATAATTCAAAAACAGCTTAATTGAGTGGTTTGTGCAGCTAGTTGACATTTGAATGAAAATCAGGTGTTCCCTCATCCAGCATTGGCCTCTGCCTGCCAGTTTCTCAATGCTCACCCCCTTGCCCAGGGGTGGTTGAAATGCAGTCAAATCCCAACTCAGGTTTTATCCAGATTCCTCATGGATGTGGCAAGATTCTTGTTTCTAATAATGAAAAGAATTTGTGCGTTTTGATTTCACATTACAGTAACAATTTCATAGTCTCAGTCCCTCCTTTCCTAGTCTTTTCCTTCTCTATCTCTTTCCCTCTCTCCAAATCAAACAACCCAAACCCCATCACACTGATTTGGTTCCTGAACCAAATTGAACTGGGAAACCAGAGACACCCTGATTTCTGGGCATGGTTTGTATGTCTGGGTGTTAGTTACATGGTAGTAATTATTTCGACCAAAATCGAGGAGCCTTGGTTTTTCGTTAGACTGTTTGCCCCTTCTTTCCAGCTTCTTATATTCCTTATGTACTTCTTGATCGGACAAGGCATATTGATTGTGTGGTATGTATCAATACCCCCCAAAATGAATTGGGCACTTAACAACATACAGCAGTGAAAATGCCTGCCACGTTGCCATGTCTAGGCTGAAGATATGAAGATGGCATGCTTTTCTTATTGAATTGTACTTACCTACTTAGGGGTAAGGATGGTAGCTGCTATGTGTTGGGTGTCTGCTGTAGGACAAGTTTTAGGTACTTTACAGAGGATCTCTCAGTCCAGTCATTTTCCTCCCCTTTCTTCCCACCGGCTGTCTGGGAGCAAGGATGGATGTGGCCAGCCTTTCTTTCAAGTCTTGTTTTTTACTTAGAAAATTTATCTGCATTTGTTTTCTGTTGAAAATATTTCAAGTTACCCATTTATTTTATATCAGCTACTATTTCTGAGTACATTTATCACATTGGAAGAAGCAGAAGAAAACTGAGCTTTTTCTGTGGCTTTGCATACCCTCAGGCATCTGGCCTCTTACTGCCCAGGCAGCCCTCATAACTGACATTTCCCAGATGAGGAAACTGGATCAGAGAGGTCACAAGGTTGCCTAAGGTTACACAGCTGGTATGTATTGGAGCTGGTATTCATGGACTTGAGCTAGATCTGTGAGACTCTTAAGCCTAAGCCCTTTCTCTAACTGTAGTCACTATTTTTGGATTCATAACTTAGATAATAATTTATATCCAAAGGATTACCTTTCTCTGTATAAATGAAATTTTAGAGTTGGAATTTCTGATTGTAGTTTTAACAGCAACAGCAACCAGACTGAAGACATACTATATATCCTTTTTTAAAAGAGGAAAATTCTGTTTATCTAGACTTTTGCTTATAAAATGATGCAGGTTCCTTGTCCAAAATTTTGAAAATACAATGATTTGTAATTAAATAAAGTAATCACTAATCTTATCTAGAAAAGATTATCTCTTGTGTATTTTAAAAAATTGCATATGGCCGGGCTCAGTGGCTCATGCTTGTAATCCCAGCACTTTGGGAGGTTGAGGCAAGAGGATCACTTGAGCCCAGGAGTTTGAGAGCAGCCTAGGCAACATAGTGAGACCCCGTTTCTAAGAAAAAAATTGCATGTGGATGTTTAGAAGGAAAAAAAGTGTTCTAAAGGGTTTTTGATGTGAAGTGATGTGTATTTGCAGCCAGTATAAAATGAATGATGTTTACTCACAAGAGCCTTCTCAGCTCTGGCTTGGTTAAGCCTGTTTGCAGCATGTCTCATTTATATAAACACAGATGAAGCTATTCTTTGAAAAAATCAAAGATTCACTACTGGATTTCAGGTTTTTAGCTCTTGAAGTTTTTATATTTGGAGTCACTGTGAGTTTTGACAATATACAAATAAAATTAATTCCCAATAAAATTCCCTAGAAAGATCCGATGTACCATCTCACCTTGAAATTTCTTTGGATTCACAGCAGCATTTGCTGTTTGAGGGTTTAAATGGCTCCGGACAGGGATGACATACATATGTACTGAGAGGCAGTGTTTCTAGGGAAGATGTCTTCATGGTGGAGCCTTTTGCAGTTCTACCCTGTTACAAACTCAGCCTCTGGAAATCTGGTAAACATCTCAGTTTCTCAGAGTACCCATCTGGAAACAAAAAATGGGTTTATGTGAAATGGTAGGATGCTTGGGGTTGATAATAAATAGCCTGTATTTTTATGACCCTGTCTTGGCCTACTTAGATGAGGGTACTGCACTCATTGCCAGGTCTTACGTGGTCTCCACTTTTTGTTCTACTTGTGATGCCCCGTCCTTTCTGGCATCTCACTTTCAGGTGGGATGTCCGCAGCTCCAGCTTGCTCCATCCCCCTCTTATCTCGTCCCTCCATCACTGCCCATTGCCCCACAGCCCGAGTGGAAGGAAGCTCCATGAGAGCAGGGACGTTTTCTACTTTACCATTGTTTCTCCAGAGCCCAGAACAGTGCCTGACATACAGAGAGTGTTTGGTATAAATACTTGTAGGACAAATTCTTGTTTCCTTCTGGCTTGACTCATTTCCAGTTGATATAGTGGTATGTTTTGGCTGTGTTCACACCCAAATCTCATCTTGAATTGTAGCTCTCATAATTGCCACATGTTGTGGGAAGGATCTGGTGGAAGGTAATTGAATCGTGGGGGATGGGTTTTTTTCTATGCTGTTCTCATGATAGTGAATAAGTCTCATGAGATCTAATGGTTTTATAAAGGGCAGTTCTCCTGCACATGCTCTGTTGCCTGCCACCATGTAAGACATGCCTTTGCTCCTCCTTCACCTTGTGCCGTCCTCATGAGGCCTCCTCACAGCCATACTGAACTGTGAGTCCATTAAACTTCTTTCCTTTGTAAATTACCCAGTCTCGGGTATGTCTTTATTAGCAGTGGGAGAACAGATTAATGGTAACTCGTTTCTGATTTGACTTCTGGCTGCTTCTTAAGCACTGCTTTCTAGGTAGTTTGGACAATGTGCATTTTCCCCCATGCCCTGGCACTTTGAAACTTTGGAAGCTAATTATTGCAAAGAAGACTGGCTATTGCCATGGGGTACGGGGCCCTTCTTGATGATAGTGGAGCTGGTTCTCTTTCAGAGGAGTAGGTTGGGAGAAGCACTGGCTATCCCTGGAGAGAACACCTTCTGGAAAGTGTAATGTCTGGGTTGATGCATGGCACCTTATCCTTGTTTGCATTGCATGCTGCCTTATCCTTGTTTGCATTGCAATAACTCCCCCTGAAAAAGAAAGCTTATGTCATCATTGTATTTCCACTGCAGTCATGTTAGAGAGGGGAGGAGAGAAGTATGCAGAATTCACAGGTCACCTAAAACAATCAGGCACCAGCCCCAATCCCAACTGTTTGGTGAGGTTTCAAGGCCTCACGGGTTGGATACTGGAGACACTAAAGTAACTTGTCTTTGACTTTAGAGTTACTGAACAAACATTAAAGGCAGCGAGTGTTGTGAGGCTCTTGCCAGGCAATTGGAGCTCCCGCCTATAGTGGCCCTGAAGCTGTGCCCAGGCCCTTGCCTCACTCTAGCCCCTCTGGCTACCTGGTGCCTTTCCCTTCCGTATATCCACATGGCTCTGCGCTTTGCTCTCTGGACTTGTTTTCTGCTGTGGATCTCTCTCCCAGTAAGTCTGCAAACAGGTTCCTCTGGGGCGTCATTCTTCTGTAGCCATGCTATCTGGATGGTGCCCTTGCCACCTCCTTGTCACCGTCATCTGACTCACTCCCATGGGCCCCTCCACTGGGCACCACTGAGGACTTGGCTCCTGGCCAGTGTCCTGCCCTTGCTGTCTTGCAAGGCGCTGGGTGATGTTGGTTATCTGACCTCCCGTTTGGTGACCACTTCCATCTTTGTGGTCCCTGGGTCCCCTGACCTGCCTTGGACCTGCCTCTGCAGTGTGAGCTCCCTGCTCTCTACTCCCACACTCTGCTGCCCCCGGGGTTCTTGGCCCTCCTTTGAGTGTGGCTTTTCCTTCTTCTCTCAACGCATCGCTCCTCTAGGATTTCATTCCTCCTCTGTGTCATCACCCCTCATCATCTACCACTTAGCTCCTGCTGCTGCTCTCCACTGCTGCATCCTGTGTTTCCTGTTGCTCCTGTAGTGGATGCCTCAGTTTCCCAGGAATCCACTCTCTTCCCTCTCTTCTCTCACCCCAGGTGCCCGGGAGCTGCTGGGACCCAGGTGGATGCATGGTTTGACCTTAGCTGATCTCAGTATCGCCTCCTAACTCGTCAGTGGGATGTGAGTCAGTTCCTTCAGCTTCCACAACACTGTTCTAGATGGTTGTCATTTCCTCAGAGCCCCCTGGAGCTCCTCAAACTGTCCCCCACCCCCGACCTCCTCTGAGCAGGTGACTTTACTTCCAGCTTGCAGACAAGATAGAGATGATCAGACAGGGATGCCTCAGGACCCTGCCCCTCCCCAGACTTCTGATTAATGATTTATCTTTCCTTCTGGGACTCAGAAGCAGCAAAGTCTCTCCCTCATCTGAGGCCACTTCCTCCCCTCCTAGTTATCTGTGGGCATTGCTCCATCACTTTTCCCCACCTGTCTGTGTCTTCAGCCACTGCCCCTCGCAGGTCCAACCGTCCCCACCCCTGGCAGATTCAAAGGCTGTGGTGCCTCTGAGCTGCAGACAAGCCTTTGGTCCCCAGGCCTTCTAGATGCTGCTCAACCTCTCTTCCTTTGCAAAGTGGTTTTGTCTCACCACATCCTGCCTGCCATCGCCTCTGGAGTCTTACCTCAGACACTCGTTAAACCACGGAGACTAATAAAACAAAGCCCTCTGCATCCACCACTCAGAATTGGCAAGTGTCAGCATTTTGCTATTTGTGTATCTTTTCTCTTTTCCAAAGACACTTGTTTCCTTTCTGGCTACCTGGCTTGTGCCCCCGCCCCTTCTCAGCCCAGCACTTGATGAGGACACCCGTGGTCTCCTGTGGCAATCTCTGGGCACCATTTAGTGCTTATCTTGGCCTCTCCATGGCTTTGAGACTGCTGTCTGCATCTTCTTTGCAACTGTTTTCAAATGTTGTTTTCCTGGGGCCCTGCTTCTCCTCCCTCTCCCCTGTGGGTTCTTCTTTCTGCACCTTCCTTTTCATGTTGGTAGTTTCCTGCCCTCCCAGACCTGTCCCCCGACACTGGCCCGGATGTCCATGGGGCCACCTGCCCCATGCCCCACAGTTGGATCCCATCCGAACTTGTCTTCATGCCCTCCTCACTCCTCACAGACCCAGTGGGTTTAGTCTCCACCCAGGGACCCTCTCTACCCCATCTGCTCCTTCTGTAGTCACCAGCCATGTCTGTCCCCTCCCTTCCATGCCTGCCATCCCTGCCTTGGTTCAGGCCCCCATTTGCTGTTTCTCAGAGCATCATGGTTCCTTCCAAGCTGGCCTCCTTGGTTATCATCTCCCCTGGACTAATCCTGCCCACACATGGCTACCAAGAGTGATCTAGTACCTGAAAGGATCCTTCCATGTTATTCCCAGACTAAAGCTTTTACTGGTTTCTCTCGTTTTCAAAGTTTAGAGGGCTGGGAGGACCAGGTCCCAGTTAACTGTTTAGCCACATTTTGCATTTTCTGTGTTCCAGATATCCTCACCTTCTTGCAGTTCCCAAATGGGCTGTTCTGTCTCCCTGGAATGCTGTTCCCCACTTCATTCTTCACCTGACTGGCTCTGCTGCAGCCTTTGTCCTCTAGGAAGCCCCATTCTCCCTGGCGATCTGAGTCCACTTGTCCTTTGCACCTGTCCCCACGTCTTGAGTCCTACTGTTGTATTTGTCTCTGTGCTTAGATTATAAGCTTCTGGGGGGGGGGGCAGAAACTGCTACCCTCACTTGTGGCCTCAGTGTCCAGCATGGGGCAGTATGGTGGGAACTCGGTGATTTCCGTTAAATAAGTTAAGGATCTGGATAATTTATTACAGCCAGATTAAGCTTGACAGACTCTCCTTGACAGACGGAAAGAAATGAATACTTTCCCAGACTTACCTGGTTATGACAATCATCTGGATGCTTATTACAAATGCACATTTTTGGCTGTGCGCAGTGGCTCATGCCTGTAATCCCAGCACTTTGGGAGGCCAAGGCAGGCGGATCACGAGGTCAGGAGATAGAGACCATCATGGCTAACACGGTGAAACCCCGTCTCTACTAAAAATACAAAAAACAAAACAAAACAAAACAAAAAAAATAAAATTAGCTGGGTGTGGTGGTGGGTGCCTGTAGTCCCAGCTACTTGGGATGCTGAGGCAGGAGAATGGCGTGAACCTGGGAGACAGAGCTTGCAGTGAGCCAAGATCGTACCACTGCACTCCAGCCTGGGCTACAGAGCGAGACTCCATCTCAAAAAAATAAAAATCACATTTTTGGGCTTTGCTGAAGGCCCATGGAATCCTAGGCTTGGTGGCTGTCTCTGTGTGAGGGAGGCTCACTGAGCTTCAGTCCAGAATTAGATGGAGGGGAGATGGTATATGGCTCCCTTAACTTAAAAAAAATTTGTTGTAAAATACATATATGACATTTACTTTTTTCTAAACCGTTTTTAAGTGTACAGCTTAATGGCATTAAGTACATTCACATTGTTGTGTAACCATCACTACCATCCATCTCCAGAACTTTTTCCCTTCCCAAACAGAAACTCGGTGCCCATTAAACAGTAACTCCCCATTCTCTCCTCCCCAAGCCCCTGGCCACCACCATTCTACCTGTCTCTCTAAACTGATCTACTTCTAGATACCACGTATAAGTGGAATCATACAGTATTTGTCCTCCTGCGGTTGGCTTATTTTACTCAGCATAATGTCTTCCAGATTCATCATATTGTAGCCTGTGTCAGCATTTCTCTCCTTTTTAAGGTTAAGTAATATTCTGTAAACCAAAAATAAAACTCTAAGTCCCCCCTAACCATCTGAATGGGCTCCCTCCTTGGCCAGGGCACTCGAAAGTTAACCTGAAGTTTTAGGCCATGAGGGGACGGGAGGGTGGGACATGTGTCATTATGCTCTCCTCCCTTTTGGAATTCAGGGAACATCAACTAGCATTTAGCATCAACGCAGATCTTAAGTCTGTTAAGGAATATTTACAGTCTATTCTCTCTGAAGCCTGCTACCTGTCAATCAGAAAAAATTTAACTCTACCCAGGACCTGGAAATCGCCCAACCACCTGCTGCCACCACTTTGAGTTGTGCCGCCTTTCTGGACTGAAGCAATGTGTATATATATTTTTCTTTTCCCCCCAAGACAGAGTCTTGCTCTATCACCCAGGCTGGAGTGCAGTGGCGTGATCTTGGCTCACTGTAACCTCTGCCTCCTGGGTTCAAGCAATTTTCCTGCCTCAGCCTCCTGAGTAGCTGGGATTACAGGTTCCTGCCATCACACCTGGCTAATTTTTTTTGTATATTTAATAGAGACGGGGTTTACCATGTTGGCCAGGGTGGTCTTGAACTCCTGAACCCGTGATCTGCCCACCTCAGCCTCCCAAAGTGCTGGGATTACACGCCTGTGCCACCACGCCCGACTGCAACGTGTGTCTTAAATGTATTTGATTGATACCTCATGTCTCCCTAAAATATGTAAAACCAAGTTGCACCCTGACCACCTTAGGCACGTGTTCTCAGGATCTCCTGAGGGCTGTGTCATGGGCCATAGCACTCATATGTGGCTCAGAATAAATCTCTTCAGATATTTTACAGAATTGGACTCTTTCTGTCAACAGTTCCGTTGTATGGATAGACTACATTTTGTTCACCCCTTTGTCGATAAACACTGGGTTGCTTCCGCCTTTTGGCTATAGTGGATAATGCTGCTGTGAATGTGGGTGTACGAGTATCCAGGGGCTTGAGTCCCTGCCTCCAGTTCTTTTGTGTATGTATTCAGAGGTGCAACTGCTGGATCAAGTGTTCAATATTTAATGTTTTGTGGCTCCTGTGATCTTATAGGCAGAAACTCTTGGTCCTCAGTCTTTGCTGCACAGACTCTCTGCTCTTTCTTGACCCTCTGGCCTGTGATGGTTGCTGTCTCTTTGCTATCCTCTCTAGACTAGAGCAACAGCAGGACCTAGGTTCATGCATTTGTTTAAATATCTGGTCTGTTTTACTACATTTCTTAGAACCTTCACGTCTTATAAGTGAATACAAAATAGTTATAAAATCTCTAAGTTTTTGCATTAAGCTCTAGTTGTGAGAAGTTATAAATGGTCCTTAAACAGAGATGTTATTGAAGACAACTCTTGGTCTTTGCCAGGGAGCTTGCCTCATGATGACAGTTGTTTCTTCCAGGGGATTTCACCAGGAAGGGAGTAGTGGTGTTTCCCATGATTTTGGGGCTGTGAATGTTTTTGGCTTTGCAAGAACTGAGGAATGCACCTGCCATTAAGCACAAAGGGCATCTTGCCAAGAATTTTGTAGTACTTTGTTAAAACCTTATTTGCATTTCTGCTCTCAAATCAGTGCAAAGGGTTAGCACTTCCATGGTTGAGGAGGAGAGAGTGTGGACCAGGCCGCCTTAACCAGTGCTGCAGAGGAGCTGAAGTCTTACGCTTCCATATTTGCCCCTAACCTGGGGGCTGTTGGGGGTATGGAAATGAAGTAGGTTGTTAGCTCACTGGGAGACAATTCGGGGGATGATTTATTTTCTAATGTTTTTCAGCTTCCTTGAGTCACAAAAGTGATTTAATAAACAACCAGATTTCTAAAAAGGTAGTTTCTCTCTCACACAGGTACACAATTACCACCACAACAAAAAATTCCATAGCTATGCACATCCCACACTTACCTGGCCATATATTTTGTGGGGGATAGGATTTGCTTTTCTTTTTCCTCCTGGGGTAAGGGTGGGAGTTGGAGAATGCTTATAGGCCCATTTGCAGTTAGCACTCTTTGGGCTGAATGCCTTAGTGGGAAAAATTAATCACACATTTATTCAACCATCATTTGCTTCTGACCATCCCGAGGCTTCTGGCCAAGGGCTCCCAACTCTGTTTTCACGGTTGCTTGGGAGTGTAATTAACGCCCAAAATTGCCTTCAGGTGAGTGAGGTGGGTGGTTTCTGCCCTTGAGATATGCTATCTGGCCAGAATGGAGCTGTAATTTCTGATCCTTTGCGGTGTCTGTAAAAACCAAGGTGCAGGGCAGGCGCGGTGGCTCACACCTATAATCCCAGCACTTTGGGAGGCTGAGGCAGGTGGATCATGAGGTCAAGAGATTGAGACCAGCCTGGCCAACATAGTGAAGCCCCGTCTCTACTAAAAATACAAAAATTAGCCAGTCATGGTGGCGTGTGCCTGTAATCCCAGCTACTCGGGGAGGCTGAGGCAGGAGAATCGCTTGAACCCAGGAGGCGGAGGTTGGTTGCAGTGAGCTGAGATCGCGTCACTGCACTTTAGCCTGGGCGACAGAGCAAGACTCTGTCTCAAAACAACAACAACAACAAAACCAAAGGTGCATGCCCAGGACATGGGGATGACAGAATGACCCACTGATTCCCTTTTCACTGGATCCTTTCATCCTAGCAAGGGAGGAATGGCAGGCCACGCCACCATGAATCCACCTAGTGTTCCTCTCCATTCATCAGCTTTCCCATTCGTATTCTTTCAAGGTTTTGGTTTCCCATTTGAACTCAGCTCCCACCACTGCTCAGTGGCTTCTCTGGGCTGTCTGGCTGGTTCAGAAGTCTGTGGTTGTTGGTGAGTCCCTGGCATTAAGGATTTCCCAGGCCTTGCGTATTCTTTCTTTCTTTTCTCTCATTTCCTTTTCCCTCTTCTTCATCTTCCTTTCTTTCTCCATCTTTCTCTTTTGCCCTCCTTCTATTTCTTCTCTTGTGCATACATCTTAGATCTGTGGAGGCGACACAATATTACTTAGCCTAGCTGGTGGCCCTAGGACTGGGAAGTAAGCTGACACCACCTCCCACCTCCACAGCGTCTTGAACAGTGGGCTGGCATTTCCAGAGCATCAGTCTTAGGTATATTTTCTGGTTTTGTGTTCGCATGGTCCATTTTGACTCTGGGATGCATCTCTCCTGCTGGGGAAAAGTGCAGGGGAGGAAAGCAGTGTCTTGGCATTAACTACTTCTTTTTTTTTCTTATTGGCAACTGATTCATGAACTCTAAAAAAAGAGTTGATAGCAACATAGCCAGCTAGCTGTAGCAGCCCAGATGGTCCCTATATAATAGACATTTGTATCTTGGATTAAAAAAATTTAACTGTGTTCTGTGAACCTTTTTAAGAAAAAGGAATTAGTAACTGCATTCCAGAGTTGTGGCTATGGAAATAGCCAAATGATTAGGTAGTTCCCCGCCATGCAAAGAGTAGGAAATAGGACTTGGGAGGTCCAGGGCCAGGAAATAAGGGGAGACATATTGCGAGGGCACTGCCCTGCATTGTCCAGAGGTCTGAGATAACCCACTCTCGAGTGGGGCACAGGGAGAGAGGTCCTGTTTGAACGCATGTGCATGTGGATGTGGATGAGGAGCTACATATCCGGGCTTCTGTGTGTCCCCACGGCTACTGCAAACTGGGAGCCTTTAGAGCAGGTATAGGCAGACCGGGGTGGAAGAGAACACATTGTGTCAATAGCTTCTAAATTCTATACAGAACAGATACATAGGTTATTCTGCTTCCTTTCTCTGTGGTCATTGGGAAATGGTGCAGGCCACATTCTGCTACAGTGAATCCCATATCTAGCAGAATCTCATTGTTATTGTCTTATGTCATCAGCACACCTTTGGTTGGAGCTCGGACATCCTTGTCCGATGGGGTTCTAATTGCAGTGGTCATTTCACAAGAGGATTGAGTAGGGGGGTAGGTCTGGGAAGGGATTTGGAAGAGCCACTGGGTTGCAGTGTGTGAGGGCGGGGTGGGGTGGTGAGGAGAGGTGGTCTCCTAGATCGTGTGAAATCATCTGGAGCTGGGAACTGGACCAGATGCTGTGGGATTTCAAGCCTCTCAGTCATTATGAGACCATGACTTATCCTGGAATAATTTTTCTTGCAGGTTCCGGAGAGTGATAGGGAATTGAGCTGAGGCCAGCCAAGCATATGTGCTGACTGGAGGAAAATGTGTTCAGTTTTGACATCCTTTCCTCTTATTGGCTGGTAGTTTTAGTACCAAGAGTCATGCAGTCATGCCCTAGAAAGGGACTGGCAGCAAATGGGACTGGTGGTGCTGCTGAGGGGCACTCCGTAGCAAACCTCTCTGTCTTAGCAAACCTCCCTGCATCCCCCTGGACCTTTTGTTTCCTTGTGTGTGAAATGAAGGAGCTGGATGAAGTGATCTCTAAGATCCTACCCGTCCCCAAATGCTGTGGTTCTCTACTGCTTGCTCCCTGCCCCTTATTCTTTTGTCTTTCTCCTGCTGTAGTTTGTCTCTTGATAGGTTTCCTGGGTATGAGGTGTCAGGTTTCTCAGTAAGGAATGTATCAGTTAAGATTCTTTTTTTTTTTTTGAGAGAAGGTTTTGCTCTGTCGCCCAGGCTGGAATGCAGTGGCATGGTCTCTGTTCACTGCAACTTCTGCCTCCCGGGTTCAAGTGATTCTCCTATCTCAGCCTGCCAAGTAACTGGGACCACAGGTGCCCACCACCACGCCCAGCAAATTTTTGTATATTTTGTAGAGATGGGGTTTTGCCATGTTGCCCAGGCTGATCTTGAATTCCTGGGCTCAAGTGATCCACCCGCCTCAGCCTCCCGAAGTGCTGGGCTTACAGGCGTGAGCCACCAGGCCTGGCAGTTAAGATTCTTAGAAATCAGTTCTGGTCATAGTAACCAAAAAGGGGATTTATGGGAAGGGAATTGGAGTACTCATAAAATGGATGGAAAGTCCAGAAAACAAAGCTTGAAACAATAGAATAGCCAGATTTAGATCTCTGTCCTTGAATCACTCTGAACTTCTAAGGCTGAGCTGGGTGAGTGCTGCCTGTTGGCTGTACACAGTGGGAACTAGAAGTATGGCAGAGCATGTGCTCACTTGGAAGGAACAACAGTTGTGTGAATTAAGAATAAGGAAAAAGGGGCTGGGTGTGGTGGCTCACGCCTGTAATCCCAGCACTTTGGGAGGTCAAGGCAGGTGGATCATGAGGTCAAGAGTTTGAGACCATCCTTTTAATCTCTCCAGTGGAAGGACGGGCCCCTGGATTATCCCCTCATCAGGACTGCACCCAGTGGGAGAATTCTCCAGAGGAAATCAGACTGGTGTAGAAGTGTGGCATAAATGTGGGTGACCAAAAAATGCCAGATAATCACTGCTTGGGTTCTTTGGTTTAATTTTTTAGCTTGTCACCTTGCTGTATTCAGGGAAAGCAAGATTTTCTCTAAAGTCAAGATTAACTTCTTGGTGCCACAGACTCTTTGATGTGTTATCCATGTGAGCTGCAGAAAAACATCTTATTTCTCACCCTTCTCAGCTTGATGAGGAGCAGCTGTGGTCTGGCAGGGAGGATGGATTTACTGGATTTGTGGCCCTGAACATGTTTCCCTGCAAGGGGATGACTAGCCACCACCCCTTAGGAAAATCTCCACTTCTCATGAAGACATCCCATGGCCGTGGAGGCAGTGCAGCATGCTTCCATGGCACGTGTTTGTCCTTCTGAGTCTGCAGCTTTCACAGAGTCCTCTTGGATGAGGGCTTCACAGGACTTTAGCAGAGCATGTGCTCACTTGGAAGGAACAACAGTTGTGTGAATTAAGAATAAGGAAAAAGGGGCTGGGCGTGGTGGCTCACGCCTGTAATCCCAGCACTTTGGGAGGTCGAGTCAGGTGGATCATGAGGTCAAGAGTTTGAGACCAGCCTGACCAACATAGTGAAACCCTGTCTCTACTACAAATACAAAAATTAGCTGGGCGTGGTGGTACACACCTGTAGTCCCAGCTACTCGGGAGGCTGAGGCCGGAGAATCGCTTGAACCCGGGAGGCGGAAGTTGCAGTGAGCCGAGGTTGCGCCACTGCACTCCAGCCTGGGCAACAGATTGAGACTCTGTCTCAAAAGAAAAAAAAAAAAAAGAATAAGAAAAAAAAAAGTTTTTTTTTTTGCTAGCTTGATGTCTCCCAGTGAGTGCAGGCCCAAATTCTAGAGGATAAATGGTAAAGTGAAACCTAGCTCTTCCTTTCCTTTTCTTCTTACTGTCCCCCATGGAGCATAAGCTCCCTGCCTCCCAACTCCCTCCTCTTTCTGAGAAATGCACCCCCGCCCACTTACCCTGCATCTAGTCTGTGTTGAGCAGAAGTGCTCAATTTCACATCCCCACTTCACACCAAGCCAAGGTGGAGGCCCCTCTTTGGCCTTACCTGCACCACTTAATATGCCTTGCTGCATCCCCACCAGGAGATGCTCACTCATAATTAGCAAAGTTGGCAGCTTCCAGCACTCTTTGGAGTATAAGTTGTTTTGCTCCATAAATGGGAAGCAGCATCCGTTGTCTCACGAGAGGTGTGTTAGTCCGTTTTCACACTGCTATAAAGAACTACCTGAGACTGGGTAATTTATAAAGAACAGATTTAATTGACTCACAGTTCCGCATGGCTGGAGAGGCCTCAGGAATCTTACAATCATGGCAGAAGGTGAAGGGGAAGCAAGGCACATCTTCCATGGTGGTAGGACGAAAGAGAGTGAGGAGGGGAACTGCCCTAAACACTTTCAAACCATGAGATCTTGTGAGGACTCACTCACTATCATGAGAACAGAGTGGGGGAATCCGAGCCCATGATCCAATCACCTCCTACCAGGCCCCTCCCACGACATGTGGGGATTACTATTTGAGATGAGATTTGGGTGGGGACACAGCGCCAAACCCTATCAAGGGGAGAGGTGATATTATGGCTCAGAGCTATGCTGTGTGCTGGCACCTCTGTTAAAATGAGTTTCTTAAAGGAGCCAAATAAAGTTTGGTGTGGTAAGATTATTAAAATCAACAGAGAAATGACTGTAGAAATAGCAAGCATTTTTCAAGAAGTGAGTCCTGCTGAGCAACAGGGAGGAAAATAAAGTGCCGGGGCTGTGCTGGGACAGGGATGCTGACTCAGACCTCACAGCACAGCTGAGCCGGCCTTGGCCTTGGACATGAGCAGTCAGCCCACAGCGTGGAAGTTTGGTTGTTTCTGAGACCTACTTCTTAGCTTAGTCCATATATTCGTTCAGTTTTTCCTTCCTTTCTTCCTTTGTTAGAGACAGGGTCTTGCTTTGTTGCCTGGGCTAGAGAGCAGTGGTGTAATCATAGCTCGCTGTCACCTTGAACTCCGGGGCTCAGCTGGGCTCAAGCATTCCTCCTGCCTCAGCCTCCTGAGTAGCTGGGATTGAGGAGAAAAACCGTTTCTCTTACTGTCTCCTGTCTCTGAAGAGGAGAAGAAAGTAAAAGTTGACAAACAACAGGAATGAAGTCAGTAGCAAGACCAGCCGGTGCCACTGATGACCAGGCCTGAGGTTAAAAGATTAACCCTCCACTCTAACCACATATGCTCTCAATCGATCACGACCCTTTCACGTGGAACCCCTTAGAGTTGTAAGCCCTTAAAAGGGCCAGGAACTCTGTCTTCGGGGAGCTCGGCTCTTAAGACGCAAGTCTGCCGATGTTCCCAGCCAAATAAAAACCTCTTCCTTCTTTAATCCGGTGTCTGAGAAGTTTTGTCTGCGGCTCATCCTGCTACAGGATTAGAGGTATGTGCCACCGCACCCAGCTAATTTTTTTTTTCTTTCTTTCTAGAGATGGGGGAGGGTCTCACTCCCTTGCCCAGGCTGGTTTTGAACTCCTGGCTTCAAGCAATCCTCCTGCCTTGGCCTCCCAAAGCACTGGGATTACGGGCATGAACCCTCTTTTTTATATCAAAATACCAAGTGGAATGTTTCATTCAAGAAAACAGAAATCAACAATACAATGAGCCAAAACCCAAGACAGTAAGACATCTGGGGTCAAGGGCTTAACCAGGAGCAGCTGTGGCACCCCGTTGTTAGAAGCGTTGATTGCTCTGTGTTGGTGCACCACGTCTTAGCTGATGGTATCATTCTTCTGGTAATGGGGTTGGGTTGGGTGAGTTCGGTTTACCATTTGCAGATTTGTTTTCTTTTAATTTGACTACATTGATGAAAGAGCATAGAGTCATATAATCACATAGTCCTAGAATCCTGACACCTAAAGGGACCTACGATCCCCTGGTTCTGTCGTCTCATTTGGAAATGAGGATACTTTAACACAGAGAGGTAAAGTGACTTGGCCGAGATCATGGCCTATTCAGGACGAAGCCCAGAGGGGAATTCTGTTTCCTAGTTACCAGACCGGTGTCCAATCCCAGGAGCTTTCATTAGACAAGGTAGTGTCCTTTATAGCAACATAAATAAACAAAAACTTGATCTTTTTGAGTTATGCTGTGTGCTGGTACCTCTGTTAAAAGGAATTCCTTAAAGGAGCCAAATAAAGTTTGATGTGCAAAATTGTTAAAGGAGTCAAATAAAGTTTGGTGTAGTTGCTTGATCTTCACAGCTGTGTGTACTTAGTGTTGCTGCTTCCTCCACAACGCATAATTGGATTTTGTGGCATTAGTTGTTTTCTGGATGGGCTGAAGGAGAAAGACATTGATTGAATTAAAAAAGGGTACACATATAATATTCAGCCAGTCTCCATGTTTAAGATATTGCTTAGCCCTGAGGAAGATGTGAATTAGAGGGTTGCTTTAAGATTTTTATTTATCTATCATCTATTTACAGTATCTAATATCTATCATCTATCTGTTTTTGAGAGATGCATTCTTTTTCTTTTTCTTTTTTTGAGATGGAGTCTCACGTGGTTGCCTGGGCTGGAGTGCAATGGCATGATCTCGGCTCACTGCAACCTCGGCCTCCCAGGTTCAAGCGATTCTCCTGCCTCAGCCTCCCGACTAGCTGGGATTACAGGCGCACGCTACCATGCCTGGCTAATTTGTTTTTTGTATTTTTAGTAGAGATGGGGTTTTCACTATGTTGTCCAGGCTGGTCTTGAACTCCTGACCTCGTGATCCACCCACCTCAGCCTCCCAAAGTGCTGGGATTACAGGCATGAACCACCACACCCAGCAAGAGATGCATTCTTTACTTGTGAGCAGATGTTTCCGTCTGAGAGGTCCCGGCACACACATGCAGCCCTAATTCAGAGTTGTGAGACAGGCAGTGTGCTGCACCTTGATGCCAGTCTCCAACCCCCCAACCCCACAAGTCAGTTCTCCTGTCGCTGGGTTGCATTCTTGAACTGTCAAACAAGGGGCAAAACAGTTGCTTCAGCCTCCCGATGTTATGAGTTGGCAGGGTCACCCTCTCTCCTGCCTCAACATAGCAAGATGAAGGTCGTGCATTTTCAGGAGCTGTTTAGTACTGGCCTCCTGACTTGCCCTCAGAAGATCTTTGTTAACCAACAGAACCACACCCTTTCTCCCTTTGTCATAGTGTTGTCTGGCTCAGTACAGTCTCACAGGAATGGGTCATGAGCAAGGGAATGGCTGGCTTATTACTAAGTGGCCAGTTGAGGTCTTGTTGCTCACAGAGTTAGAATGTTACGAATATCACCAGCCACTCAGCTGGGTAGAGGCAGAGCACTGTGGTACTGTCTTTTTGGGTGGCCTCTCGAGGCCCTTTCTATCCTCTCAGTGATCCCTTGGCCAGTCAACATCTTCTGTCTGCACCTCACACCCCCAGTCCCCCTATCTGGCACTCCTTCTCTGCCAGTGGCACCTGTGACCCTTGCCTTGCAGAAGACAGGTTTGCTGTGGCTTCAATGCTTTTAAAATTGATGAATAAGAAAAGTAAAATTAAGCAAATGGGCATTTCCTGTTTATAATGTCTCCAATGTAGAAAGCCTGCTTTTGAGTGTAACTGAAATATTTCCTGCCCTAACAATAAAAGAAAGAAAAGGGGCCGGGCGCGGTGGCTCAAGCCTGTGATCCCAGCACTTTGGGAGGCCGAGACGGGCGGATCACGAGGTCAGGAGATCGAGACCATCCTGGCTAACACGGTGAAACCCCGTCTCTACTAAAAAATACAAAAAACTAGCCGGGCGTGGTGGTGGGCGCCTGTAGTCCCAGCTACTTGGGAGACTGAGGCAGGAGAATGGCGGGAACCCGGGAGGCGGAGCATGCAGTGAGCTGAGATCCGGCCACTGCACTCCAGCCTGGGTGACAGAGCAAGACTCCGTCTCAAAAAAAAAAAAAAAGAAAGAAAGAAAAGGCCCATGCAGCGAGATAGAAGAATGCCTTGCGGCCGTGCCTGTGAGCAGGTGCCAACATCCTAGAGACTGGGCAGGGTTAGCCTGCATCTTCCACTCCAGATTCCTTAGTGGCTGACCTGGCCCTTGGATGGCTTTACAGCCTGCCCACCCAGGGAGAGGCCGGGCAGTGTCAACAGAGGATGCTCATGAAGAGTTGAACACCATGGGGAGATTCCCAAGGGACAAGGGATGTTGACAGGGTTTTGGCCCAGCCCCTGCCTCCAGAATCAGCCTTTTTCAGGGGCCTCCAGAAGGCTCTGTGGATACCCCCGAGTCCCTCACACTAGGATGCGCATCCTGACAGGTGGATTCTCTTGTGGTTCATTCTTCCCTGTGCCATGTCAGACCTGAGCTTCTGAATTTGGGCTCTGGAACTCTCCTCTGGTTTGCCTTTCCTGACTTTACCAGCAGTGCCATAACATTCTGGGCGCCAGTTTCCTGCTCTGTAAAAGGAGGGGTGGCAGGGTTAGTGGTTCCCATAGCTGGCACATCCCTGGATATTATCTCTCAGGAAGCCTTACGTGGGTTCAGGACTCTGAATTTTTAGCTCCCAAGTGATTAGAACATGCAGGTAGCATTAGGAAGCTTCAGGAAGCACTGGCCACGGATCTCTCCAACATTCCATGATACTCTGTCTTATCCTCTCATGATCCTGCTCTAGGACCTCGCATTAAATGAAGTTCATCACCTTGTCAATACTTTATACTTGATGTCACTTCTGTACCATTATTTATTTGCAGTTCTACTTTTTACCAATCCATATTTCCAATTTCCTTCCTCCTCCAGGAAGTTTCTCATGATTTGCTTCTTTCCTGCCAGTTTCCCTTTTGTCTGGGGTCTCCTGTACATCCTCTAGGTAGTTTGTATCTCTCACTGTGGAAAATGAACCTTACTGTTTTGCTCAGAAAATGTATTCTTATGGTTGTTTGGTCTGCAAATTCTCTTTCCATGATAGGAAGGTAAATTCCTGAGTAGCCTACTCCCCTCCCGGCAAGGAGCCCAGGGTCATGGGAGGCTCAGTGCATACTGTTGACCTTTGAGCTCTCTCTTCCACAGGAAATCGACAGACACTGCCTAGCATTCTCTTCAAGTGGATTTTCAAATACAAGAAGCCCCATTACCTGATGATGATGTGATTCAGACCTGGATGGGGTCCTCATGTCCCTCTCCTCCTTCAGGCCTTGAAGGAGACACGGCTGAAAAGGAGCAACCCTGGTGTCTGTCTTGTGAGCCCTCTCAGGGGCCTGCTGGCCCCACCCCCACAAGCTTGAAAATAATGGAAAACTTGAGTTCCTTCAAGGAAAATTCCAAGTACCTAGCTAGCCTTGAAAAGTAAAGGAACAGCCTGATAAGCAAGAAGGTTATAATAACTTAAAACAATAGCCAAGGAAATTAGAGCCAGAACTTGTTTGGTTCCCTATAGAAACTAAAGATAACATCTTAACATATATGCTTGAGTTGTTTTTCAGAAACCCGGACCCCTACCAGATGGAAAATGCCATCCGCTGGCAGGTAGACCTCAGATAAGGGGGAACTGAGGACCTTCCTTTCTGCTGACCCCAAGATTATAGACAAAGCCTTGCTTCCTTAACCCGATTGTAGATCAGAGAATCTTTAAATCTACTCATGACCCATAAGGCTCCAAGATATCCTTTTGAGGCCGAAATGATGTATCACCTCCATGTATTGAGTTATGATTTTGCCTGTAACTTCTGTTTTCCTGACATGTACCCCTGCCTTTAAAAACCCTTGTCTGTAAACTATAGAGGAGACTAGGTCTTGAGTGTGAGCTGCCCAGTTTTCCTTGCTTAGTGCCTTGCAAATGAATGCCCTCCTTTCTCCCACTGCAAAACCTCGGTGTGGATGTGAGGTTTTACTGTGCTGGGCAAGTGGACCCCAGTTCAGTAACACCTTTCCATTTCCTCTCGCTCTTCATGTGTGTGTATGTGCAAACATGACAGGACACCCTCTGCTCTGCGACAGTGAGTGTGCTCCTTCACCAGCCTCCCTCTCCTCTCTGAGCGGTACTTTTCTCATCTGGGTGGCTGGGCAGGTGACAGAACAGCCCCTTTCAGCTCTTGTGCTGCAGAGACACCGTGACTCCTTCGTCATTCCTCACTGCTCCTAGCCCTTCAACAACAGTTGCCCTGAGAGGCAATTTGAAGCATGATGCTTAGAAAAGCCCTTTCTTTGCAAAGGAGGTTGGTGTCAAGTTTGGGGAAGGCACATGCAATCTTGGGTGATTCAGAGCTTAGCAGACTCTCAGACCCCTTTGTGTCTCTCCTTTTCTGTGATCTGAATAATGTATTTACTCCTCAGCATCCCCACTTCCTCATTAGTGTCTGTGCCCAGAGCAGGCAGAGGCTGGAGGAGCAAGTGAAGTGAAGAGCCCTTCACTGGCTCCCTGCTGCTGTGTTGTGAATTGGTGGCGGGTTGTGGCAGAGCCGAACCCAGAGATAAGATGTTTGGGAGATAACAAGGGATCTCTGCCACCATCTGCCAAGATTCCCTTTGTGTGTCACCCCTGAGACATGGCTGAGTGGTCGTTAAGGTCCGGGGCTGTTTGGGGCAGGCTGCAAGCCAGCTGCTTGTTGTGTTCTAAGCAGCAGATCTAAAGGTGAGGGAAGAAGGAGCACTTGATCTTGAGCAAGTGTGGAGGTGATATGTTTTCGGGAAAGAGTTGACATTCAGCAAAGATTACACCATATTCTTTTACTTTGCATGTGCTATATTTGCCTCTGTGATCAGACAAGTGCAATTCCTCAGGGGCTCTGAGGTTCATTTTCAGTATAATTGGGATGTGAAGACGCTGTGATTGGAGTCTTTGCCATGGTAGCAGAGGGACCCAGGGGAGATGCCTGGGCTAAGCCTCCTCTGCATATATTGGCACTACCCTTCTGCTGCTCTGAGCTGCAACAACTGCTGTACAACAAGAGGTTTAGCCCCACCTGCAGGGGAGGGGAAGAGAAGTTTCCCTTCTGAGGGAATGCTTCTCCTTGTCCACAGGTCAATTCCCGGGGAACAGCGCCCAAGCTTGACATGTATGACTGGGCTGGGAACCCTCGCCTCCATCCGGAATTCCCCACCTGGCCTCTTTGGATTCCCCACTTTTATTCATTGATGCCCTCTTCATCCCAGGTACCCAGGTGCAACACCCTGGGGTCATCTCCAGAGAACGTCTTCTGGAGAATCAGGGTCTGGTCTGTACCTTGTGGCCATTGCTTCCCATTCCAGCCACCAGCCCAGCTGAAGGAAGCCAGGAACCACCAGCCCTGGAACAAATCAACATCCTGGTGTCTGAGTGGAAGAGGTTGCTGACAGCACAAATGCTGCAGGTGTGGCCTCTGCTTAGGCAGCTCTAGCTGGATTCCAGGGTCTATTCTGGGTACTGGTGCACTTCTTAAAGGAAGATTGGCTAACTCTTAGAGGATGTGGCCTCTACCCACAACACACTTCCTTTTTTCTTTGTCATGTTCTAATTCCTTAGCGACCATGTCTAAAATTTTCCTGATGCTCCCAGGCCCCCACCTTGGAAACTCGAGTTGTGTTTGTAAAACTAGTGAAAACCATTGGTTTGTTCCTCATGCATTCAGGGTATTCCTTGACCAGAAATTTGCATACTTCAGCATGTGCATGTGAGTCACCAAAAAACATCTCCAAAATTCAGATTGTAGTTCCTGCCCTTAGGATTCTGGTTTGGGAGGGCTGGTTATGCTCAGATTGGACATAACAAGATTTGTTACATCGTATTTTACTTACATTGCTATTTTGTTCGAGGATGTTAAGGATGGGGCCACCGTAGTAACAACTAATACTGATTGCATATTTGCTGTGTCTGGCGCTGCTCTAACTGCAACAACTCCTTTAATTTCCCCACTGCTCTATTATGCAGATGCTGTTTTTTTTTTTTTCCTTGAGGTAGGGTCTTGCTCTGTTTCCCAGGCTGGAATGCAGTGGTACGATTATGGCTCACTGCAGCCTCAAAGCCCTGGGCTCAAGTGACTCTTCTGCCTCGGCCTCCTGAATAGCTGGGACTACAGGCATATAGCCACCATATCCAGCTAATTTTTTGTTTTTTGTAAAGACAGGAATCTCCCTATGTTACCCAGGCTGTTCTCGATCTCCTGAGCTCAAACAGTCCACCTGCTTTGGCCTGTCGAAGTGCTAGGATTGTCGGTGTGAGCCACTGTACCTGGCTGTAGCTGCTATGATGGTGTCTGTTTTTCAGATTAGGAAGTGGAGGCACAGGAAGTAAGTGGCTGAGCCCGGACTGATTCCAGGCAGTCTGACTCCAGAGCGTGGCTCCTTACCACTGTGCTCCTCCACCTTTCTGCTCTACATTCTGGGTGACTCTTTCAAGCTCTCTGTGCTTTATAGGTAGAGATTTTATTTTATTTAAGAGAATGCTTTGCGTTTCTGATTTCTCATTGTCTTCGAACTGCACATACATCAGAGAAGCTGTTATGAAAGAAAACCCAAAGATGTCTGGGTCTTGCATCTCTGCGTTGAAAGCCTGGCCTTGTGAAGTAAGATGCTAGAGAGCGAGGCAGGGGGAACAGTCGGGACACTGTGAACTGTTGGTGCTCTGAGCTGTAAACTTTCCGGAGAGCTCTAAAGGAGAGCGCATTGTATCTGAACATGCAGGCCAAGGTGTGGTTCTCCTCTGAGATTCCTAAAGGGTCCTCCATTTCTGCCTGTGTCAACGAGCTAAGATCTGCAGCCCTTCTGTGGCCTTGTTGATGGTCAAGGTGTGTGTTTGGAGTGTATGCACTTGCGTATTCACTTTGTATTCCTGTCCTCAAATGCATCTGCTTATTTCACAACTATCAAATACCTGCCAAGGATCCTGGGCCCTGGGAATAGAGGGAGAAACAAAACAAGGCCTGGACTGAAGGAGATGGTAGTCAACTAGAGAAAACAAATGTAATATGAGAAATTACACTCCAGTATGGTGGTTTCTGTGTCTGCAGTGCATTTTATTTGCAGCATCTTTTGGACATCAGTTCCAGTCACATCTACCTGAGGCTCATCTAGATTTAAGGAAACTAGAGAAAATGCAGTGAGGTGTTCAGTGTAACCACACTGGCCTGCTTTGGGCCCTGCAGGCCAGTCGACCTGGCTGGAGAGACCCAGACGGGACAGTGAGTGAGTCATGAGGGCAAGGCCTGATGTGGTGGGTCTGGTGTGTGAGGAGAGAGCCTGCCTTCATGGAGGCTGGGCAGCCTCCCTCCGTTGTGGGACTTTTCCTTAGTTCAGCTAAAGATGGAGTCCTTGTCACACAGCCACAAAAGATTACACTCGCAGACAATTTGAAGGGTGAGAATAATGGGAATTATTGGGTAAAAAGGAAAAAAAAGGGGGAACAGGGACTCAGCAGAACGAGAATCCTTCTAGTATAGGCTTCCTGCCTCCTGGATTAAATCCTAGGTTCTATCCAAGAAGGGAGGGGGGGCGGGCCCCTTCCTGCTGCAAATGGTGGGAACTTCTGAGGCTCCACCCCAGGGTGCATTCCTCCCAGTGCGCAGGTCGGCCGGAGTTTCTCTGAGGACTCCTTCCTACCTGGCTGTCTCAATGCTGTGGCTCAGACCAGTTGAGGCCATCCTGGTGTCTCTGAGACTGGAAGTTGGAGGTTGGCAGCAACGCTGGTAGATCTAGTGGGGTATTAGAATTGTAGTAGAGGCCAAGTGACCTTGGGGACCTCTTAGCCCGAAAGCTTCATGAAGGCAGGGCCTGAGTGGGGCTTGTTCGTAGCCATTGCTCCAGCACCTCAGCAGGGCCTGCACATTCAACACATGCTTGCTGACCGAATGTGTGGAAGGGGCTGTAAAGATCTCTAGTGGATGATTCCCCATACAAGGTGGCACCAAGTGATGTCCAAGGCGATGTCTGGCTCTAACATTCTGCCTGGCATGCAGCAGGATGTATTTGTTGAATTAAACAAATTCTACAATTCAAGGGAGCAAAGAAGCATCCCTATGACCCTTATACCTTTAGTTTTGTTTTCATCCATTTTTAAATTTCTCCTGCCGCAAGCAGATGACTGTCCTTTATCCCACAGATACCTGACTGCTAGTATGCCGAACAATTTTTTTCTTCCACCAAGCTGTAATGCTCAACCATTGCCACTAGAGGGCTGAGGTTTTGCACAGCGATGGCGCTGAGGACTCCTCCAAGTTCAAATGTCTTCTGAGATACCCAGAGAGGCTCAGGCAAATGCCAGTGCTGGAAACTTGCTTAAGCATAAGCAGCCAAGTGCATGCACCTCTGAGCTGGGGGCACTGGAGAAGGACAGAGGCTTCTGTACTGCTGACAGACCCCGTGCAGGTAGTGGCTGAGATCTCTGTGTGGCCAACTAGAGACAGTGGAAGCATTTCAGTCCCTGGGTGAGGATGGTTATGGAAGGCAATGGAGGCTGCCTCACCACTGGGAGCAGCAAACAGTGTGAAACTCTGCTCACTTTCTCTATGAGTGCTCAGCATCTTTTATTTCAGTTTTAAAGATGCAGAAATACACAGGAGGGAGTGAGGTCTCTATCAAGCAAAAACTGTATGCTTACCTTGTGTCTCTCCCCACCATGTTTGATCTGTTCTCTCTCCTTCCACTACCTCCCCACGGCCCTGCTCTGCCCCCTCTCTCCTATGTTACTTTCTTGGGTCTTGCCCTGTTTGGTGTCTGGCCATTGCTTGGTGCTGCAGAGGAGACTCAGCCCCTAAGAGGTGGTACACTCACCTCTTGAAGGGCAATCCCCAAAGAAGTGGCAGAGAGACCTGGCTTGGCCTCCTTTCCCCTGGGCCTCTGTTCGGCGTTGTACTGGATTGCATGCCTGTTACAGAGCGTGCTGTGGAAGATGCTGAGCCAGCGGTGCCGAGCGTTTCCATGCTCTGAAGACAGGGCTGCACAGCTCCCGTCACGTGGTGACACTCCCTCTGTGCTCCTGATGTGCTTATTTCCAAAATATGGTGAGTGGTAAGTTTTAGGCCCTGGTCCAATTCGGGGTAATATGTGGAGCAGGCTCAACCTGGAAGGCTGTGCTGTGGCAGCAGGTGCAGCACTCATTGTGACCAGTGGATGTTCACATCTGTTGGAGCCTAGAAACCTAAAGAAAAGCACATCCAAGCTCCAGTCATGTCCACCACTCCCTACTGCCACTCCCCACCCCACAACGTGGAGGAATTTATGTTCTAGTACATTCTCTTTCTCTGGCCATCTTGCTCCAAGGGCATTAATAAGGACCAAAATGGCCAAAGGGCAGGAATCAGTGAGGAGATGCAGTAGAGAAGCATGGGCCATGTTTAATTTATAAGTCGGATCATCTCTTCCCCTTGACAGTATGCAGGCTATTTTGGGCATTGTGCTAGGTAGCCCTTTAGGGAATCCAGTTGCGTTTAATTACATTCGTACTTATTGAGCACCCATTGATCAGTCACAGCAAGCACATAATTATATGGGATATAAAGAGTTAGATAAAGGTCCAGTCCTCAGGGTCTCACGGTCTAAGATAGTAACTCTAACATAAGACAGCAGAGGTTACAGTGGAGGTTCAGTTCAAGGTCACGTCTGGGGACATCACAGAGAAGTGGCACTTATATGGGCCTAAGAGCATTTTGACAGATGGAGAGAAAGAGGGATTAGTTCTGCCAACCTAAAGAAAGAACTGAGGCAATGTTAATACAGTTTATCTGAGCCAAGGTTGAGGACAGCTGCCCGGGACACACTTCCTAGTTGCCTTGGGGAGTGTTCCTTTCGGCTTTTGTTACAAGCATGTTGTTTGTTTGTTTTTGTTTTGAGACAGTGTCTCACTCTGTCTTCCAGGCTGGAGTGCAGTGGCACAGTCATGGCTCACTGCAGCCTCGACCTCCTGGACTTCAGCAATCCTCCTACCTTAACCTCCCAAGTAGCTGGGACTACGGGGGTGTGCCTCCACGCCCAGCTAATTTTTGTATTTTTTGTAGAGACAGGGTCTTGCTGTGTTACCCAGGCTGGTCTCCAGCTCCTGAACTCAAGCAACCCTCCTGCCTCGGCATCCTAGAGTACTGGGATTACAGGCATGAGCCACCATGTCCAGCCTATTACAAGCAGGGTTTTAAAGGCAAAAGGGGACAAGCCTGGGCCAATACAAAGTTGTTTGACAGGAGTTCTCACCGATTTACAGAAATAACATTTGTTAGTGATTGGCCCTACACTGGTGAACTATAGAGTATGAGTGCTGGTGTCCAGTGTGTGACATTTTAGGACAATCTGGTGTCAGTTAGCCTAGAGCCCATATAGCATGTGGCCTCAAGAGGAAATGATTTAGCTCAAGAGGGGAATGAGACATGGCTGCTGTCACACATGGCCCCGTCACTTTTTTTTTTTTTTTGAGATGGGGTCTTACTCTGTCACGCAGGCCGGGGCGCAGTGGTGCAATCTTGGCTCACTGCAACCTCCACCTCCTGGGTTCAAGTGATTCTCCTGCCTCAACCTACTGAGTGGCTGGGGTTACAGGTGCCCGTCACCACATCCAGCTCACTTCTGTATTTTTAGTAGAGATGGGGTTTTACCATGTTGGCCAGGCTGGTCTTGAACTCCTGGCCTCAAGTGATCTACTTGCCTCGGCCTCCCAAAGTGCTGTGATTATAGACGTGAGCCACTGTGCCCATCCTACAGTCACATTTCAGTGCCTTTCTGGGCTTGATAATTAAAGGGGGCTTGAATTCCTCCGATAAAAAATTTCTTCCTCAGACCAAATAGTGAGAGTATCTTGTGGAAAACCCTTAAGTAGTCTGGCTTGCTTGTCCATGGAGGTGGAACAAGAGTGTCTGACCACCCCCCTGCCTGGGCCTGTGTGTCAGGGTGGTGACTGGGCAGAAGCTGGGACAGCAGTCACTGCCAGGGACTGGGGTCTGTGTGGCCAAGGCTGTGGCAGGAGATTCTTACCTGAGACCAAATGTTCATGATGAGAACCAAAGTGGTAAACTGGGTTAGCGCCCTGTGGAGAAAGTGAAGCCTGGAAACTTGGGAGAATATGTGTTAACCCTACTTGTGGAGAGGACAGAGGCTGGGACAGAGCCAAGGATGTGTGGCTGGGCAGCACAGGGGAGAAGAGAAGGTGGGCTTGGAGCTAGCAGGGCAGAGGGGAGGGGAGGACAGCAGCTGTGGTTCCCAGATCGGCGTAAGGAGCCTGCAGGCACAGGGGCTGGGTGGGCCAGGTGACTGGACAGATAGTGGCAGGTGGGTGAGAACAGAGTTAAAACTCAGCCAGGCTTTGAAACTGTTCTACCTTAGGGTACTGGTTACGGGAATGGGCAGGAATTTTTGGAGACGTATACTCATGAATTCTGTTTCAGGCATGTTGAGGTTCTGGAGGAACCTGGGATGGAAACTGGGTCTGGAGCTGGGGAGAGGGTGAAGAACCAGCTGTGTCCAGGTAGGAGTGAAGCAGGCTAGAAAACGTAGTGGGCGCCTGGGCGCAGTGGCTCACGCCTGTAATTCCAACACTTTGGGATTCTTACGACGACCCTGAGGCAGGCGGATCACCTGAGGTCAGGAGTTTGAGACCAGCCTGGCCAACATGGTGAAACCCTGTCTCTATTAAAATACAAAAATTAGCTGGGTGTGGTGGCAGGTGCCTGTAATCCCAGTTACTCAGGAGGCTGAGGCAGGAGAATTGCTCGAACGCAGTAGGCAGAGGTTGCAGTGAGCCAAGATCATGCCACGGCACTCCAGCCTGGGTGACAGAGCCAGACTCCGTCTCAGAAAAAAAGAAAAAAATGGTAATGGGACCTGTGGGAAGGGACGAGTTTACCAAAGAAAAGAGCACAAAAGGAGAATATTTTCCACTCATTTACTCATACATTAAATGTTTCGTATCAGGTACTGTAATAGGTAGTCTTCATTCTTCAGAGTCATTTAGGAGCAAACTACACTGTTTGGGCTTGGGGAGTTTGCATATTGAGGCGATATTAGAGAAGTGTCCCGACCCGCAGGACAGTCGAACGGGCCCTGGAAGGGGGAGTGGGAATGGAGGAGACAAGAAAACACAAGAAATGGAGACAAGACAAGTAGCCTGATCAAGTCTCGTTTATTGAATGCAGGGTCATGCCTTATATAGGCTGGCAGAGGAAGAGGTTGGGCCAGGGCGGTGACGGGGGGCCGGGTCTTCTCAAATTACAATCGCGCATGCGCCGTGGGTTTGTACTTTTCCCGGGCGCGGGATCGCGCCTGCGCCCTAGGCTGCATATCTTCCTGGGCGGGAAAATGTTTACGCGCGCGCGGCAACAGTTTTGGCGCGCGCGGGAAAACTTAGGCGCGCGCGGGAAGGGTTTGTAAATAAAGAACCCGGGAATGTGCCGTCCTGTCTCCGCTTTGCGGAGATCAAGCAACAGAGGTCGGCTAAATTCCGGGCCTCATGGCTCCGGACAGGTCCCCCCTTTTTATATATAATTACGGCTAGAAGATTGTCCCTCGGGAACTGCGCCTGTCTTAGGTTGGAGTAATGCATCTCATCACTGGTACCCGTCATGGGATTAGGCAGTAGCTTATGACGGCCCTCCTGTCTTAGGTTAGTGAGAGATGATGCTCTCTTACCCGTCATTGGCTGTCCAGTTCAGCGCATAGGGAAGGTGGTCATAATGGGTGTGAGTATGAACCACCGCGATCTTCTTGTTCTAGGCGATTATAATGGACCTGTATAGGCTTCGCTTGGATAGCCTCGACTTGTTGCTTAATGAATGTCATGAGCTTATTGAAGACCAAGGTCCTACAGAGAGTAAGAGCAATAGGCAAAGCAGGGGGCCCAGGAATGGCATAAGATAGGGAAGGAGTCCATGGAACCCAGTCCAAAATGGGTTATCGGTTATTTCTTTTCGTCGTTTTTCTAGGTCTTCTTGTAGACGCCTGATTTTATCCCTGACGATCCCGGATTTGTTGGCATAGAAACAGCACTTCTCCTGTAAAGCCAAGCAGATGCCTCCCTGTTCTGCAGTTAGTAAATCTAGGCCTCTCCTATTTTGGAGCACTACTTCTGCCAGAGAATCTACCTGATCTTGTAAATCTTGTATAGTACTTGAAATGGCCTGCATATCTGAGATCAGTTGGCGAGACAATTTGGTGTATTGAGTAACAGCTTTGGGCAAGGCCAAGGGGTGGTAGTGAATTTCCGGGTACAGGGACCTTTGCAACTCTTCAAGTTTTGCAATTTTTTCTCTAAGCTCCTCTTTTGGGTCTATTACTGCCATAACTGTGGGGGCAGAAGCCTTATTATAGGGAGGGGGATAAGTAAGAGTTTGTGGCCAGTCAGAATTATGATATTTTGCTGCCTCTTCCTCAAAATTATCCCAGTTTACTTCTGAAGGGTTAAGGTTATTTTTACTTTTGCTTTCATTAGTTGTAGGTAAAACTGGGTATTTTTTAGCCTTTTCCTTATTTGATGTTTCTATGTTTGTTATTGAGGGGACCCCAGCCTCTTCCTCGTCGCTTTGTAGCGATATAAGGTTTATTTCTTTATTAGGTATGGATTTTTCGAGGTCGGTTTGGGAACTGCCTCTTAATATTTCCTCAGTCTGAGTAACCACCGCCATTACCTCAGGATCTTTTTCTTTTTCCTTTTTATCTATTATATCTTTGATTAAGTTCCAATAGGAAAAGGCTGTCACCGGACCTTCTCTGGTCCAAAAGTACTATAATAATCCTGAAAACAATCTCCCACTCTACGCCACCTCTTTACGTCAATGGTCCCCTCTTGTGGAAACCAAGGGCAGGTTTCTTTTACAAAATCAAAGAACTTAAACAAATCATTACTTTTAACCTTTACTCCTCGTGTTTTTAAAGCCTCTTTTAATTGCCCTACATAAATCTGATGCTGGCTTAATTCTTTTCCCATAATCAGACACTATTACTCACCTCTGGTTCCAACGCGGCAGGCTCCCACGACGTCCGGAGGAATTTCTTCCACTTTCACTTTCGGCCGACTTTAGTGCCTTCTTCCTCACTATTTCCCCCGTGTCCAGGTCCCTGTTCGGGCGCCAGGTGTCCCGACCCGCAGGACAGTCGAACGGGCCCTGGAAGGGGGAGTGGGAATGGAGGAGACAAGAAAACACAAGAAATGGAGACAAGACAAGTAGCCTGATCAAGTCTCGTTTATTGAATGCAGGGTCATGCCTTATATAGGCTGGCAGAGGAAGAGGTTGGGCCAGGGCGGTGACGGGGGGCCGGGTCTTCTCAAATTACAATCGCGCGTGCGCCGTGGGTTTGTACTTTTCCCGGGCGCGGGATCGCGCCTGCGCCCTAGGCTGCATATCTTCCTGGGCGGGAAAATGTTTGCGCGCGCGGGAACAGTTTGGGCGCGCGGGAAAAACTTAGGCGCGCGCGGGAAAAGCTTTGGGCGCGTGCGGCAACAGTTTTGGCGCGCGCGGGAAAACTTAGGCGCGCGCGGGAAGGGTTTGTAAATAAAGAACCCGGGAATGTGCCGTCCTGTCTCCGCTTTGCGGAGATCAAGCAACAGAGGTTGGCTAATTCCGGGCCTCATGGCTCCGGACAGAGAAGGATATTGGAATGCTGATTTTGGCCCAATTACTTTCCCCAGTGATGCTTCTGAAGATGGCGTAGACATAAGGAGCAGCCTGTAAGGCCTTATGAGTATCTTGGTGCACAGCGACCCTGCCCGTTTAGTAAGCAAGATCTAGTCTGGTTCTGCAGTCAGATTTTAACTGTTCCTTCCTGTTGGGGCAAGAGCGAGGAGGTTCTCAGGCCTGCTACAAGCATGAGCTCCAACTACCACTACAAAATCCCCTTTAGCAGTGAGGGAAATAGAAGACCCAGAAGGTATGATTTATCCTGAGTTGTGAAGGATCTACCACCCTTTGTTCCTAGAATTTCTTCCTCTCTGAATCCCTGGCTTCTTCAGCCAGCCCATCAGTGGTGGCTCTTTCCTTATTGATGAAGCTCACCAGTTGCACTAGGCAGACTGAGGGACCCCCCAAAGATGTTCATGTCCTAATCCTTGGAACCTGTGACTATTACATCTGCGAAGTCCCTTCTGCCATATAAGGTGATTAAGTCAAGGGTCTCAAGATAGGGAGATTATCCTGGATTATCTGGGTATGGCCAGTGTAATCACAGAGGTCTTTATAGGTGACAGAGGGAGGCAGGAGAGACGGAGGAAGAGATGTGACATCAGAAGCAGAGGTCAGGAAATGCCGGTGGTCTCTGAGAGCTGGGAAAGGCAAGGAAACAGCCTCTCCCCTAGGGCTTCCAGAAGGAAGTAAGCCCTGCTGACACCTTGATTTTAGCTCTCCAAGACCCATTTTGGACTTCTGACCTCTAGAACTGTAGGATAATAAACTGTGTTGCTTTAAGTTCCTAAATTTGTCATAATTTATTGTAACAGCAGTAGGAACTAATACACCTAATTTCCAGCACAGAGCCTGTTATGCAATAGGTGCTCAGTTTAATTTATTAGATGAATTGTGAATCCCATATTTTACTGTAAGCCCCAAGTAGGGCTCTCTACAGTGGTTTTTGAAATCTACTTGGCTTCATTTGGATAGCTAGAAACTTGGGGAAAACTTTGCCCAAGCAAAGAAATTCCAGCGGTTCCTCCTCTGTACATTGCAAAATGATCCATTCTCCAGTCCAGTCCACCAAATGCAGGGTCTGCCTGGGCAGTATTTACACCTGTGAGGACTGACTTTATTGCTTTGTGTCTAGCTTGCCCTTCACTGCTTGTATAATCTCTCTATTGTAAATCCAAATCGAGGAGAATGTGTGCAGGCTTAAACAGCCAGGCAGAAAGACAACTGCACTAAATTGTTCTTAACAGAATCTTAGAGGTCTTTGAAATAGCAGGAATTTTGAAATAGCAAGCTGTGATTTCTGCCTTCAAGGGTGGTAGGTGTTACGCACAATTATCTACAAAAATGCTCTTCCTCAGGTGCGAAGTGTTGTGTGTCAAGTGCAGGAGCTGAAGTTCTGCATTACACGCGGCCTAAGGGTGATAACAGTGACTGATTCTCCAACAGCAGGCCTCTGGCCACACTGGCCACACCCTTAACTAGCTTTTGAGGCTGGGGAGCATCTTCAGGGTTGGCTTTGGAGACTGAATAACCTATTCCAGGCTGAGGATGGAATCTCCACTGTGAAGACTGAGGAGTATGGGGCCAGGGCACTCTGCCTAAGTAGCATTTTTCCCCGGGATAGAAGTTTCTCTGGACTCGATCAAGCGGGGGGGTGAGTACATACTTCCTGGAGGTTGCACAAATGAACCAATTTGATTTTAAATATTAATACTTGGAGTAAAGCTTATGGAGGCCAACATGCAAATTTATGTAAAAGAATGTGCAAATAAACACCAGAGCCAAGTGCCTGGCTCTGTTCCCTCACACAGGATAGCAGCCCCTGACCTGGCTGACCTTGCGTTTAGTTCTGTTCTTGGCTCTGGGACTTTGGGGCTGTTGTGTTGGCAAAACTTGGTGGGGGTGGAGGGGTGGGCAGTGGAGAGAAGGACTGCTCCAATTTAAACATCCGCAACAACAAAAGTTGTTTTAGCAAATTGGCATGCTGTTCATAAATGGCTTTCTATGTGCATGAGGATTTAGAGGCTTTACACACTCTCTTTTTGGGAGTAAAAATCAGGAAAGATTCATCAGAACCCAGCTCCTGAGAGGATGACAGGGGAGAAGACTCCTTGGGTCTCTAGTGAGCCCCTGTGGTTGCTGCTGGAATTCAGGCAAAGCTCCTCACAAGGCTGGTTAAGATCTGGACTCCTTGGGCAAGGGAAAATGAGGTGAGTACAGAGCGCAGGTGCTCAGTGTAGACACGGGCTTGATGGGGTCTTTCGGAGCAAGTGCTCAGTTTTCTGTGTGCTTTTTCACATGGGGAGGCTCAGTTTCCAGTAGAGAGTGGGCTGGAGTGAAAGTCAGAGACGGAAAGAGGGACACGGACATACACACACACCCCCGAGCCCCAGTGAACATCGAGCCTAGTGCAGCGGGCAGCTGTTTCTATGATGTGGTTAATTTAGTGAGAAGTAGAGAGTTTGTAGTAACCATAGAGTTAGAAAAGCAGGGAAATGGAAAAGAAAACAATGGCAAAATAGTGTGGGAAGTATTTTCCTGATTATAGCGGAAAAAATCACTTGTGAAAATGCAAACAGTACAGGAATAAGGAAACTACGTAATAAGGTAACCTCTGTTAGCGTTCTGGTAACTGTACTTTCATGTGTCTTTTTACGGACGCACATGCGTAATTTTACATAATCAATATGGTACATCACACATTCTGGTTTTCTTTACCATCACTTTAAAAAAGTTGTAGTTTTTGTTGCTGTCATTGCTTAACTCTTTCCTCCAACCACCGTCCCCTTCATCCTCAGGGTTGCTGGTGTTAGCAGCCTGGTGTATATCCTTCATTTGTTTCTTTGTGTTCATGTAATCTTACATAAACACTAATGCTTTTTAGAGTATGTCTTGATTTTGGTTTTGCACGTCTGCATCTTGCTTTTCTCACTGAATAATGGCTCAGGGAGTCCCTCTGAGTTAATTGGTAAAGGTCTAACTCAGAGCTGCGTAATATTCCAGATTTAGATGTGTCACTGTTTATTCAATCATGCTTTTATTGATTAGACTTTATGTGTTTCTAGTTTTTTGTGATCTCAGACAGTACCTGGGCATATATTCTTACCTAGTGGTGTCTATTTCAATGGGATAAATCCTCAGGGAATTGCCAAGTGAAGGATATATGTATTTTTATTAATAATAGATATTATTAGATTGCTTTCCAAAGACTTTATCAGTTCACATTTTCACCAGCCATGGCTGGGGGCTCCTTTTCCCCTGCTTCCTCAATGGTAACTTATCACAAAACTTTTTTCAGTCTGTTAGATATAAAATGATATGTCCTTGTCACCCTTGTCATACTTCCTAGCCAACAGTGAGGGTGAGAAACTTTCATAACATTATTGACCTGTTGGATATTCTTGCAAAGCAGGAATATTGGCCTGGGATTTCGACCTGGGATTTCTGGGTTTTAAGGGATGGCAGGTAATGGGCCTTGTGACCTCACCCAGACCCTTCTTCCCTGTGTGCTGCCTCTGGTCAGAGGCATGACCAGGTGGGAGCAAGCAGATCTATATGGTGGACTGGGGTAACTAACATTCCTGGACTGGGACTGGACATAAGGTCGGGGAGTATAACCTGGCTGCATTCCAAAGAGGCTACGGAGTGATCTGTGCACAAGAGCTAACAGGTTTGATACGTTTAGCAGGCAGGACTCAGACCTGGCAGTAGGGAAGTGCTATTGAAAGTTTGGTTGGCAGAAGTGTCCATTCCAAGCAGTCAGTCAGCTTGCTGTCAGCTAGACTCGAACCAGTTGATTAGTGTAGGAAAAAAGGGAGTGAGGTAAGAAGAGGGGACTTAAGGCCCCTTAGGAGGGGGGTAGGCAAGAGCTAAGTGGAGCGTTGGGCCCCCGATAGGTGTTCCAGATATGGCGAGCTAGTCCATGAGGCCACATGCTATATGGGCGGCTGGGGATGGAGCCTGGCTGCACATACCACATAAACGTAGAAGGAGTAGGAAGGACAGCAAGGGGGCTCCACAGATGCCAGGACTCATTTCTGGACTTCCAGAAACCAAGCCCACGGAAGCAAAACTAAATCCAGGTTGCACAAATTGGTGGGGCTCAGGCTGCTAATTTGTTTTCTGTCTCTGGTGAGGGTTGGCACAGCACACGTGGGCTGCTTCTCTCTGCCTAAGCCCACATGTGAGGGTCTCAGCAACTCTAGCTGCACAGGTGTTCAGAGGGTGAAGGTATTGGGAATGCGGCAGGAGCACAACTCACCGGAAATTCCCAGCTGGTGGAAGGCCACTGGAAGGCCAGCTGGAGGAAGGGGGCACATTTTGTGCCAGCCCAGGTGTGTCACTAGCTGAGGTTTGGTAACTAAACTAAATTATTGATTAGGCTACATATTCCTTGTCAACCATTTTTTGGCTCTCATTTTTCAAACTGGGGGGACCTCATCATTAAAAGACTGTAGTGGCTCATGCCTGTAATCCCAGCACTTTGGGAGGCTGAGGTGGGCGGATCACTTGAGGTTAGGAGTTTGAGACCAGCCTAACCCACATGGTGAAACCCCGTCTCTACTAAAAATACAAAATTAGCCTGGTGTGGTGGCGCACGCCTGTAATCCCAGCTACTTGGGAGACTGAGGTAGGAGAATCACTTGAACCCGGGAGGCAAAGGTTGCAGTGAGCCAAGATCGCGCCATTGCACTCCAGCCTGGGCAACAAGAGGGAAACTCTGCCTCAAAAAAAAAAAAAAAGCAACTGTAGTTTATTAGACATTTCATCTAAATTTTATGTTTTTCTTCCTTAAATTTTGGAATCTGTGTTTCTCAGTCTGGTGTTTTAGATGAGGAGCAATGGGGTTTCGGGTATTTCTGTATTTTTATTGATCATTTTTTACATACTTCTCCTGTGAAGAAATCTATTAAGGAAAATACAAGACTTTGCAGTCTCTCTTTAGTATTCACTCTGTGAACTGGTGAAGCTGTACAAACTCAATATAAACTCTCAGTTATTATTGCTTTTTAAAACTACCTGAAGAGTCAGTATGGCCTCCTATATCCCTTTTGAACAAAGGAAGGCAGCTGGGCCTTAGCCTCTCTTCCTTTAAAGAGTTTAAGGCTGGGCATAGTGGCACACACCTGTAATCTTGGCATTTTGGTAGGTCGAGGCAGGCTGATTGCTTGAGCGGGGAGTTTGAGACCAGACTGGGCAATATGGTGAAACCCTGTCTCTACTAAAAAACGAAAAAAATTAGCTGGGACTGCAGGCATGCACTACCACACCCAACTACTTGGGAGGCTAAGGCGAGAGGATCACATGAGCCTGAGAGGTTGAGGTTGCAGTGAGCTGTGATTGTGCCACTGTGCTCCAGCCTGGATGACAGAGTGAGACCCTGTCTCAAAAAAAAAAAAAACAAAAAAAACAACAACAAAAAAAACGATTTGGCTGGATGCAGTGGCTTATGTCTGTAATCCCAACACTTTGGGAGGCCAAGGCGGGTGGATCACCTGAGGCCAGTCTGGCCAACATGGCAAAACCCTGTCTCTACTAAAAATACAAAATGAGCCAGTCGTGGTGGCGCACACCTGTAATCCCAGCTACTTGGAAGGCTGAGGCAGGAGATCACTTGAACCCAGTGGGTGGAGGTTGCAGTGAGCCAAGATCACACCACTGCACTCCAGCCTATGTGACAGAGCAAGACTCCATCTCAACAATAAAAAAAGATTTTAAGTTGCTTTTGAATATCCCAGATGCATGCCTCCTTGCTGTAGAGTTGGGTTTTGTTTGTTTCTTTAATAAAGAAGATATTCTGTATGCTGATATACAACTTCTTCTTCCTTTCTTTGGTCATAAACTAGGTGTGACCTCAGTAGACACTGATTTTAGCCACTGTTGATGCCTACTTCTAAAGACTGAATCAGCAAATGCCTTGCAGAATTTAATTGGCTATACACAATAACTCCATACAGCAGGTCATTTCCTTTAGTTACTTAGGGACACACTTTGCAAATCATTCATTCTGGAGAATTCATTAAGAAGCTGTATTGCTCAAAGCCAGATACTCTACAGGAGCATTACCGAGATTTTTAATAAAAAATACCTCTGCTTAATAACTAATAACGAGTAGTACCTGCTTTGAAACTTTTCTAGGCCAAACTAATTCCAATCCCCGTGGTGTAGAATGTTGAAAACTTTGATTGGCCATCCCTTTACATGCTGGAATATATCCAGAGTATTTAGGAAATACAACTTGACCTAACCTTCAGGTCTCTCGTTGGCTCATGTATCTGTTAGGGTCCTGTTAGAAAACAGGTCGCACATGCAAAGGGGGCAGTTGAGGAAAGTTTAATGAAGAGACTATTTACAGAGGAGATACAGGGTTAAGAAATCAACAGGGATGATGTGGCACCAGGATCTAGCAACCCATGAAGCTGTTACCACTCCTAGGTGTGAAGGGGTGAGGAGAGGAGGCTGTTACTAGAACTTCTTGGGAGCTGCAGTGGGTGAGGCTGTCTTCTGAAGGAGCTAGGGCCTCATGTGGAGAGGTAGAGACACTGTGAAGCCACAGTAGCAGGAAGGGAACTGAGCAATAGGTGCCCTAATAAGATCCTTCAGCTGATTGTGTCTTCAGCTGATGCATCCTGTTGGCCTAATGTAATGGGAAGCAAGAGGGCAAGGAAGGCCAGATGTTGCATTCTTCAGAGCCTACCAGGGCCATAGGCAGGGTGGAGAAGGGTGAGGAGGGATTTGGAAAGGTAAATGGAGGCTTTTCAGCACAGTTAACTTTTGGGCTGAAGGAAAATGGACATGCAAGTAGGAGGGAGAATCCTAGTTAGACTCCTCGGTTTTCACAAGTCATTGTCAATGTCACTGTCAGTGTAGTGGGCCTCCAACCTACAGGGAGCCACTCCTAATGAGCAATACAGAACACTGCAGTCTAGGCCTTTTCTGGAGAACCTCACCTCCACTTTTTTGTTCTCCAACTTTCCAAGCACCTAGTGTTAGCAAAACACCCAGGGGTCCATTGCTCGCTGCATGGAAAGCCAATTACCGAGACAATAAGTTATTGCCAAGGAAGAAGCCTTTTTATTAGGGTGACATCAATCAGAAAGATGAGAGATCAGTTCCAAACCCATCTGTCTCAGCTGACTAAAATTGGAGATTTGTATAGTGGGGAAAGAGTGTAGCTATGCATGGGAAAGCATGAATTAGGGAGGTGTAGTATGGAAGCAAACATGAAGGACACGGGGAATGCCGTCTCATTGGATGTGGTGATTTTTGTGAGTTTCAGCTTCTTGTCTGATGATCAGCTTCCTAAGGAAGGAACTCAGATGAGACAAATGTAAATTTCACATTTTAAGACCCAGGAATGTCAACTTCCATGTTTATTCAAAAAACCAGAAGCCTCATTTCTGTTGAACAGTTGGGGCAGTTTCAGCCCCTCCCCTTTCTATTGATCAATTCCTCAATCATGGGGAATCTGACCATCAATCCTGGATGCTTTCTGCCGAGGAAGGTGGTTGTGGGATCATGAGAGGGAATGAAAGCATTGCACTTACAATGGGAAATACTCAAAGTACCTGGTTGGCATCTGGCGCATTGGAAGACCATGATCTGTGTACTTTTATTTTGCTTTTTGACCAACATTTGAGGCCACATTGAACTAAAGTGATTAATAGCATAGATAAACCAAATTTTAAAAAAGCAGAAAATATGGAGTGGGTCTACTAGGGAATCCAAGAGAACAATCCTAAGCCTACCAAAAACGTCTTCCTGATTCATTACATCCCACATGCAAAAAGCTAGGGTCTGAGGGAGAACAATGACCTGAAAAGTGCATGTTCCCTTTATGATTTCTTATCTAGGATCTTTGGCTGGGTGTAAGGGTGGCGGGGGGTGGGGTGGGGTCGGGGGCTGTGTTCACAAGCCTATGACTATTTACTCCAGAGGGATCCCAGAGGGACTGACTGGTTTTACCCAATCTGTGCTGGCTAACTTGACAGATGAGTGGGTGGTCAGCAGCGTTTCAAAAGGCCTGACTTACGGTGCTTGTGGCGGGTCTTCAGCCTAGTGGGATTTCCAGGTCTTCAACCGGACTTGATCCTCCAGTTTCAAAGAGTGGAGAGGCACATCTGTAGGGAACTGGAGCTTGTTGGAAGCAAGCTCGGAGACAGTAGTTAATATATTTCTTAATTATTTTATATATGATCTAGAGTCTAGGAGTTGGAGAAATGGTCTTCCATACATTTCGAAGGGACTAAGAGCCAGCCCACTTCTGGGAGCTACTTGCATCTTCAGCAGGGCAAGAGGCAAGACCTTTTCCTAGACAAGATTTGTCTCTTGGCAACTGGAGTCCCCTTGGTTACAAGTTGGTTCATTCAGTTGATGGGGGGCTTAAGACTTTGTTTATACTTTGGTCTCTTTTTTTTTTTTTTTTGAGACGGAGTCTCGCTCTGTCGCCCAGGCTGGAGTGCAGTGGCCGGTTCTCAGCTCACTGCAAGCTCCGCCTCCCGGGTTTACGCCATTCTTCTGCCTCAGCCTCCCGAGTAGCTGGGACTACATTAGCTGGGACTACAGGCGCCCCCCACCTCGCCCGGCTAGTTTTTTTTTTTGTATTTTTTAGTAGAGACGGGATTTCACCGTGTTAGCCAGGATGGTCTTGATCTCCTGACCTTGTGATCCGCCCGTCTCGGCCTCCCAAAGTGCTGGGATTACAGGCTTGAGCCACCGCGCCCGGCCGCAGTTTGGTCTCTTTTGGTCTCGATATGCCAGAGGCAACATTGATGGCCAAGCTTTTATTTTGTCCCATATCACTGCCAGGGTAGTATGGCTACCGGCCCTGGGCCCATCCTGTCCTTCATTAGGACACCTATGGCCAAGACTTATAGCCAGTTAAACGTTCTAGGCCAGACAGGAATGGAGGTGAGCACACACTCCTTAGACCTTAAATCAATGTAAGAGCCAGAACCCCAAAGCCAAAAAATAAGGTTAATATGCCTGTCATCATAAAGCCAGTCCCCTACGGTTTGCATACAAAGCATATATTAAGCCATAAAGTCAGAACACCACAAGTAGTTTTCAAATTCTGGAGAAATAGGGTAGAGAGAGAGAGAGAGAAATATGCTTCAAATTTTATTGATAAGAGTTCATTTTACTCAATTGTTAAAGGCTACAAATAGCTCAAAAGAAAAGTGTTCTTGACTCTGAAAACCAAAACCAAACAATCAGAAATATTTCAAATAAAAGACATAATAAAAAGTTATTTCAGTCCTCTACTAGTTCAGTCCATGCAATTAGTCCTGTTCTGCTTGATATTGGGCCAGTAATCCTCAAGAACTCATCAGCCCTCCAACAAGAGTCCTGGAAGTTTTCTCTCTAATCCAGTGGCACAATCTCCAAAGTTATCAGAAATCTGCATTCAAGAGTCCTTTTCATGAACTCCCCTAAAGAAGCAAGTTTTTGACTGTAGCTGATTATAAACTGGTTTTTGAGAAGAATCAAAGTAAAACAGTTGTGGATGACAAAAGTCTTAGGACAGTCATGGTTGAAGACACAATTGACAAGGAAGATTGGTTATTTCTTTTTTTTTTTAATTAAATCAATTCTTTTTTTAAAAATTTATTTATTTATTTATTTATTATACTTTAAGTTCTAGGGTACATGTGCATAATGTGCAGGTTTGTTACATATGTATACTTATGCCATGTTGGTGTGCTGCACCCATCAACTCGTCAGCACCCATCAATTCATCATTTATATCATGTATAACTCCCCAATGCAATCCCTCCCTCCTCCCCCCTCCCCATGATAGGCCCCAGTGTGTGATGTTCCCCTTCCCGAGTCCAAGTGATCTCATTGTTCAGTTCCCACCTATGAGTGAGAACATGCGGTGTTTGGTTTTCTGTTCTTGTGATAGTTTGCTAAGAATGATGGTTTCCAGCTGCATCCATGTCCCTACAAAGGACGCGAACTCATCCTTTTTTATGGCTGCATAGTATTCCATGGTGTATATGTGCCACATTTTCTTAATCCAGTCTGTCACAGATGGACATTTGGGTTGATTCCAAGTCTTTGCTATTGTGAATAGTGCTGCAATAAACATACGTGTGCATGTGTCTTTGTAGTAGAATAATTTATAATCCTTTGGGTATATACCCAGTAGTGAGATGGTTGGGTCATATGGTACATCTAGTTCTAGATCCTTAAGGAATTGCCATACTGTTTTCCATAATGGTTGAACTAGTTTACAATCCCACCAACAGTGTAAAAGTGTTCCTATTTCTCCACATCCTCTCCAACAGCTGTTGTTTCCTGACTTCTTAATGATTGCCATTCTAACTGGTGTGAGATGGTATCTCATTGTGGTTTTGATTTGCATTTCTCTGATGGTGAGTGATGATGAGCATTTTTTCATGTGTCTGTTGGCTGTATGAATGTCTTCTTTTGAGAAATGTCTGTTCATATCCTTTGCCCACTTTTTGATGGGGTTGTTTGTTTTTTTCTTGTATATTTGTTTGAGTTCTTTGTAGATTCTGGATATTAGCCCTTTGTCAGATGAGTAGGTTGCAAAAAGAGTACTTGAATTAATCAGACACGGGAAGAGTATGTCCAGGGTCATGAGTGAACCTTATAAAGGCAACAGGAAAGTGGGAAGCTAGTACTTTGAGCAGGGGAACAGCATGAGAAGTTTGCCAGTTACATGGAACAATTCAGACATAATCAAGAAAAGCCAAGAGTACAGAATCAAGTTATAATGGAAGAAAACATCGCTTTTCTAGACCTTACAGATAAACATTTCAGCATCAGGCCACTACAGTAGTTAGAACTAGAGGAAAAACATTAAAAGAGCTAGCAAAAAAGTTGAAGGAGAGAGTTAGCATCTCAGGCCTTTTCATGGGGAGAAAAAAGCTGAAAGCAGCAAGACACATTCTAAGACATGAATGTGAGAAGTTTTCAAAAAGAAACAGTATAGAATGAAAACCAAAACCTGTTGTGATTTTATTAAGAGCAAATTGATATTTTAAGGAAAATTTTTTCTAACATAGGAGACCAATCTTAACTTTTTCACCTCTCTCCCCTACTGACTGGTTCCTTTCTACCTTGTTTCATAAATAACCTTTCCAAGTCCATAATTTAACCTTTAGATAATGTATTAACCCGTTTTCATGCTGCTGATAAAGACATACCTGAGACCCGGCAATTTACAAAGGAAAGAGGTTTAATTGGACCTACGGTTCCACATGGCTGGGGAAGCCTTGCAATCATGGTGGAAGACAAGGAGGAGCCAGTCACATCTTACACAGATGACAGCAGGCAAAGAGAGAATGAGGAAGACAAAAGGCAAAAGTGGAAACCCCTAATTAGATCTCGTGAGACTTATTCAATACCACGAGAACAGTGTGGTGGAAATCACCACCATAATTCAATGATCTCCCACTGGGTCCCTCCCACAACACATGGGAATTATGGGAGTGTAATTCAAGATGAGATTTGGGTGGGGACACAGCCAAACCATATCAGATAACTTCTGAATTAAACAAAAGTATTATTTTTCTCAATAAGAACACATCTTCTTTGGCACATTTTACATACAATTTGTTTTCAAGAAAGAATGCACTGAACACAATTGCATTTCTTTGTTTTAAAGCAAATGACAAAGACCCAGCTTACCAACTTTACTTTTTTAAAACCCAAGCTTAACATTGCATGTTTAAACAATTGTCAAGACCTACTAAATTGCCAGCATTTATGCACAAGTAGAAAACATACTTAATTTATATTAAGCCAGAAGTATATTACCATTAATGCATTAATATCTTTAACTACTAAACACTGAAAAAAAATGAAATTGTTTCTATAGAAGGCTTGTCCTGGCAATGTTAATGTCATAGCAGGCCGACACTGCTTGGCTCACATTTCCAGACATGATGGAAAAGCAGATCCGTGCTGGTGTTAGTGTATACTCTTGTCTTACCACTGAAGAGTCAAGACTCACCTTGGAGTATGTTTAATAAGAAAGCAAGTGCATACAGAGATTTACATCAGTTTTTAAAACAAAAAGTCCTATTTTGTGGTCCCAACAATAAACTCAAAAGTCTATGACAAATAGGAGCTCTGAGAAGCTCTTTATAAATACTTTAGGTACAATTATACTGAAAGTCGAGTTCATTGGATATCTTCAAAAGCTGTTTTAGTTAATCCTTAAATGGTGCTTGTTATAGTTTAACATTTCTGTTAAGTGCGTGCATTGAATTCCTGGTTATCCAAGTGCAGCTGCTGCTCCTCACCATGTATCGTTAAGGACTTTAACTGACCCTCTTCTTCAACTTCTGCTCTTTCTTGACCATTCTTTACAATCTTTTTTAGTAATTTTTCTGCCATTAATGATTTCAGTAGAAGTTGATACACATTTGAAGTTGCCTATCCTACGACCACCAAATGATGTGGAAGAGAATGAAATGAGTCCCCCATGACCTAGTGACCAGAATGAAGTAAATCCTGTATCAAAAGAAGAAAATCCACTTCCAAAATATGGAAATCTGCTGAGAAAAACAACCCATCCCTCAGCTTCTGCTCTCTTGGGGACCCCTTTGATTCCCAAAAAAGTCCTCAAATAAGTTTTCAAAGTAGTTGAATGAAAATGGGTCCCTTCCACCAAAAAATTCCCTGAAGACATCATCTAGGTTATGAAATGTGATGCTAAACTCAAATGACTGTCAAAATGACTTCCGCCGCCTCTCCTACCATTTAATCCTCCTTCTGGTTTAATATAAATTAAACTGTCTTATTTTCTAGCATCCGATACCACCTCACATGTCTCAGCTACTTGTTTGAATTTTTTCTCTGCTGCTACTTTTTTTTTTTTGAGACAGAGTCTTGCTCTGTCGCCCGGGCTGGAGTGCAGTGGCACGATCTCGGCTCACTGCAAGCTCTGCCTCCCGGGTTCACGCCATTCTCCTGCCTCAGCCTCCTGATTAGCTGGGACTACAGGCGCCTGCCACCACGTCCGGCTAATTTTTTTGTATTTTTAGTAGAGACGGGGTTTCACCGAGTTAGCCAGGATGGTCTTGATCTCCTGACCTTGCGATCCGCCCGGCTCGGCCTCCCAAAGTGCTGGGATTACAGGCGTGAGCCACTGTTGCTTCTTTATTCTCAGGATTTTTATCTCGGTGCCACTTCAGTGCCAGTTTCTGATACATCATTTTAATATCCTCCAGTAAGGCTTGTCTACACGCCTAGAACTTCATAGTAATCCACCATGTTTTATCAGATTGTTGGAACAGGTCAGAGGACGTGGGCAACTGGCGGGAAGCAGGGTAGGTGGGGCAGCAGCATGGCTGTGTTGGTGGCTGTGGCCTAAAATTATATATTAGCTAGAATTCCTATTCTTAGTAACCTTAAATTTGAGTGACAATCTAGGAAGCAAGTAATTCTGAACTGTCAGATGTTAGCATTTTATAGGTAAGAACAGTCCATAATTTTTTACAAAAACATGTTTTGCCTATATTATAACCCTTTCTTAATTGGAAATGACTCATACATCTAGTGAGCATCCAAAATAATTTCAAGATTTTAAATTACGTAGAAAGTTCACCTATAGCAATTATCCCATTTACATTTCACTCATTTTTAGCAGTTTATCTAGATTACGTATGAGAGCTGAGATATTAGACAGAGTTAGTCATTATTTCCTTGTTAATTATTTTTATAACCTGTGCATATTAAGTGCTCACTCAAGAACCTTAAATACATGGGTATTTTCACCAATAACTCAGAAGATTCAGCTCTTTCTATTAAACTAATGATATTAGTCTTACTTATCAAAAAAATCACACAAAGGTCATTTTGTTTTGGCTGGGTTTATAGTTTTACAACCTTCTGTGCCAAACTCTGACACTTTAAAATATCTAGCAGAGACAAATATAAAACCCAGAAAAAAATATGTTGACAATGCTGAAGACATTTCTATTTTAATCTTACCAATAATTTTAAAGCCAGCTTATTTAGAATTTACTTAAGTCACATGAACTTGAAAAAGTCTTGGACTTATTTACTTAATTTATGACTTCCTTTTTATTTATAAACCAATTTGGTACCATGTAAAGACAACACATGATATCTAGACACATATGTATACATATAAACAAAGATCCAGTAGCTTTTACCTTGGAATTCTAGCCATGAGATAGCAGTGCAAACTCACCGGTTTATGAACATGTTCATGTGGCTGAATTTTGCCCCGGTAGGTAATCCAGTGAAGGCTATGAGCCAAAATTTTGGGTTAAGCAGTTTCCATGGCAGTTTGATTTTTAAAGGCCAAACCTATCCAGACTCCAAAGAACACTGGGGCCAAACAGCACCACAGAAGAACATCATGTATGAGGTTGGCGCAAAAATAATTGTGGTTTTTGCCATCTGAAAGCAGTGGCAAAAACCACAATTACTTTTGCACCAACTTAATACTAATGAGTCCTGACCCTTTTTAGATGAGCAGCATACAAGCCTGGATACAAAGGAACTCTGACCCAGTTTCCCATTTAACAGTAAAATGAATCCAATTGTAAGACAGCCCTACGATTCAAAGAGCTTCCAAGATGAGATGAGATCAGCAGTTTGGGGTGGTATGGATATGGCCGTAGACTTTCCCTTGCTCTCTTGGCCCGTAACTACATTCATACCAACCTAAAGGATGCATCCAAGCAGGTTGCACTGTGGGATTGAACCTCGACCTCCCACAGCTATGTCAACATGCACACAATCACCAATACACAATCCAACTACAGCAGCACCCATCATGCCCCAAGAGTGTCCAAACCGAAATAATTGGGGTGCTTTCCTCTCTTGGTTGGGCTTGTTCAATCTGCAAATGGAAATTTCTTCAGAATTCCCAAAATTGAGAGGAGCAGTTGCCACCGTTTGGACCCACTAAACATACTTGTCCGGACACAGATGTTTATACACACCAACAATTACTAACAAGTCCCAAGAGTGTCCAAACAAATAGTTGGAGGGCTTGCCTCTCTGTTGGTTACACTTGTTCAACCCGCAAATGGAAATATCTTTGGAATTCCCAAAATTGAGCCATTCCCCTTGTCTGGTACCCACAAAAGACACTCATTTATCCAGATGCAGATGGCAAATTTCAAAGGCTGTTCTTCATAGGCAATCAGAAATGCAGTAGAGGCCACAGTGACAGAGTCAAAGAGAGACTGAAATCCACCTCCAGCCAAAAAAGGGCCAGGCAGCTGCTTAGGAGGGCTTCTGAAACTCTCCTGGCCCACGGCTGCAGAACCATGAACAAGGCCTTCTGGTCAAGGAACCAAAATCTGTTTTTGAAATGCCAGGGGTTTGATCTAGTCCTGTTGCTTGCTGCGTAGAAAACCAATTACTGAGACAATGACTATTGCCAGGGATGAAAGCTTTATTTGGGTGATGTCAGCCAGAGTGATGGGAAATTGTCCCAAATCGATTCCTCTCAGCCAATTAAAATTGGGAGTTTATATAGTGGGGAAGAAATGCAACCACGTGCAGGAAAATGGGAATTAAGGAGAGGTATGGAAGCAATCATGATGGGTGAGGGATCTGGCATCTCACTGGATGTGGTGGTCTAGTGAGTTTCAGTTCCTTGCCTAAGGATCAGTTTTCTGAGGAAGAAACTCAGATAACACAAATGTAAGTTTCCAGTTGTAAGACCAGGGAGGGTCAATTTCCATGTGTGTTCAAAAAACCATCAGCATAAGTTCTATGGGCAGTTGGACTGGTTTCACTAGTTGTGATTGATGGAAGATGACTGAAGCATATTCAAAATTTGGACCACATTGCCTTGTCTTGCCTCTTCCATCGTATATTTTTGCTGGGTCATATTTTGTATTCAGTTCTTAGTCATTATTGAGGGATGCTACAACAAACAGTTTAATGCCTATTGCTGTGTGTGCTATGGGGGTGCAGTATTCTCCATTGTAGTTAAAATATGTACAGAAAATAAATAACTTTTTTTTTTTTTTTTGAGACGGAGTCTGGCTCTGTCACCCAAGCTGGAGTGCACTGGCCAGATCTCAGCTCACTGCAAGCTCCGCCTCCTGGGTTCACACCATTCTCCTGCCTCAGCCTCCCGAGTAGCTGGGACTACAGGCGCCCGCCACCTCGCCCGGCTAATTTTTTGTATTTTTTAGTAGAGACGGGGTTTCACCGTGTTAGCCAGGATGGTCTCGATCTCCTGACCTTGTGATCCACCCGCCTCGGCCTCCCAAAGTGCTGGGATTACAGGCTTGAGCCACCGCGCCCGGCCAAATAACTTTTAAATATGAGTTTGGGGAATAGTTTGTTTCCCCTGAGGAACTGGTATCCTTTTTCTTTATGGACATGAGCAGCTAAGTAACTGATTTCTCTTTCCACTTCAGCTTCTGGGAAACTTATTTTTAATTTTAATTTTATTTTAGAGACAAGGTCTCACTCTGTCCCCCAAGCTGGAGTGCAGTGGTGCAATAATAGCTCACTGCAGCCTTGAACTCCTGGGATCAAGTGATTCTCCTGCCTCAGCCTCTTGAGTAGCTAGGACTACAGGTATGCACCACCACACCTGGCTATTCTGGGAGACTTAGATCCAAATTTTCAAGCCAATGAATTTGGCTCTTCAGGTGACCTGTGGTCTTGGTATCTCTCTCTGTCCTACCTCTGTATCTTCCTGGGTCTAATTTTTATTTTCAATTATTTTTCCCTATTTTGTGTATTTCTGATAAACCAACTGAAATAATTTTTTATAAGGTAAGAGTATTACACACTCTTGAGTATGTATACATTCAGTTAGTTAATTAGTAGGTCTTGGACAGCATGGTCTGGATGGAGATTCTGAGTCCTGGGACCTGCTGTGTGATGGATAGACATGTGACTGAGCCTCAGAACTGCCCTCTTGTACACTGGATACTCCCAGGCTTTCTCTTTAGTGAAGAGATAATTTGCCCTTAAGCACACTAGGAAGACAGTCTGGGGTAGAGAAGGAGCTAACCTACTTTATCTGAATGAAGAACTGAGTGAGTTGCTGTGATCAGCTAATGAAGGATTTATGAAAGCATTTTGAAAAGTTTAAAACATTTTATATTTGCTCATTTAACATTTATTGCAAGCACTGGGCCAAGGATATGAAGATGCGTAAACTCATTCATTCATTCTTTCAATAGATACTTATTGAGTAACCACTGTGTGCCTTGCCCTGATCCAGGTGCTTGGAATGCAGCAATGAGCAAAACAGTGTCTACTTACCTGGAGCAGTACCTCTTGCAATCCTTGAGGCACTTGTAACCTAGTGGGATTCTTTGTATGTGTTCTTTGCATTCTTTGCATCTACTCATATGTGGTGGGACTCACTTATGAGATCAAAGCTGTGTTTTATATTTAGGGCTTATGGACCTAAGTTACGGCATGGAAGATGTTTGTATTTGCAAAGAGATTTACAGTTCCTCCCTCCCCGCTCCCTTTTTCCCAGTACCGTGGAATGATACAGGTAGGAGTCAATAGATTTAATGATAAGCCCAAGGATTCTGTCTGTAGGTTCCTGAGGAGCCTAGTGTGCTAGGGATGCTTCAGGTGATGTGCAAACAATCCCCAAGCCACATGTAACCAGTCAGGTGGCTCTCAACTGGCCTGGGCAAGCCACCCTCTGGTTTTGGTTTAGCAGGTACTTTGTATTTTGGCAACTTTCCCAAGGAGTTCTGAAATGTTTCCCACCCCTGTTCCATGTTCAGAAATACTGATGCAATGCAATGTGCTAATTTTGCACATGAGGACACTGAGACATAGGGGAGAAAGGGATTATTCAAAATCACACAGTCAAAAGCAAAGCCAGAACCCAAACTCAGGTTCCTGGCTTCCCCACGATGCCTGTTCCACCAGCCCAGGTGATGGACCTTTCTCTGAGCATGCAGACAGCTGGTACTGTGAGGTGTTGATGGGCTGTGAAATAATCCATCCTGCTTTCTGACTGACCTTGGCTCAGGTTTGGTAAGGGTTCCAACAGGGTCATGTCCTGTATGCTCTGGTTGTACTCTGAGTTGATACTGTGGTTGCTATTTTTCCATTGAAGTATTTTAATAAATTTGTAATGCCTGGCTCTTAAAATTTCCCTAAGTGGATAGTGCTGTTTAGAAGAATCTTAATTAAGTACATACATATCCTCCTGGTTGGGGTGAGCTTTTCTGCAGGTGATCATTAGAGTGGGCACTTGTCTTAGGAGCCCATGGAGGTTTTTACAAAGAGCCATAGCTCAGCCCTCAATTGCCAGTTCTGGGTTTTTGCATGTTTGGAGGAAACGGCTGCCAAAAATTGTCTTTACACAGAAGGGGTCTGTCCATTGGGTACAACATGGAGGCTGAGCCACTGCATTTTAGAAGTTTCTTCTTAGTAGTTGATTCCACATTTGGTTTTGAGAACTTTAGGCGTTATCATACAAGTCCTAGTATAATTCTTCTAGACTAGGAAAGGAATTCTAGATCCCCCAATGATAGTCTTCTCCACTCTTGGGCTACCCCAAATGTTTGCATGGTTGCACGTCACTTGCATATGGTTGACATATGCCTGCTGAGATTGTGGTCTCTCCCTTCTGGGCAGTTTGCAAATTGAAATTTCATTCCTTCTGTAGCAAGACGAGCTGTGGACAAAACCCCACAGACACCGAGCTAGTGAAGGAAGTAGCTTTTAATCAGCTGGAAGCATCGTCAGACTAGCGTCTTAAAATCCGAGCTTGTTGAGTGCACAATGTCTGTCCCTTTTAAGGGCTCACAACACTAAAGATTTTGCATGAAAGGGCCATGATTGATTGAGCAATCTAGGGGGTATGTTACAGGGGCTGCATGCACCAGTAATCAGAATGAAACAGAACGAGAAGTTTCACAATGTCCTTCCATACAATGTCTGGAATCTATGGATAACATCGATTGTGAGGTCATTGGTTGAATTTTAACTGTCAGGCTAAGGTCAGGCAGGCCCAGGCCTGGTTTTGGGTCTGGTTTTGGGTCTGGTGCCTGGTGCTGGGCTGCCTGCTTCCTTGTTTCTTCTTAAAACAGGTACTGAGTATAAAACAATATAGAACAATATGGGGGGTCTCTTTCTCTCCTCTCTCATTTCCCCCCCTTGAGACTCTCACTCATTTTATTAGTGGGAGTTCTCACTTTCATTCTCACTACTTATGTCTTCCTGTGCAATAGATTGATAGTGATTCATATAGTATACTTGTGCTGAAGCGTTCTGGTGAACTAAGGCAGCGATGAAGCTTTTTAGCATTTGAAGAAGTACAGGTAGCAAACCAAGGAGTAGGAGTAGTAAGCAAGTTCCTATTACTATTGTAACTCCTGTTATAAGAGTTTTAAATCCTCCTATTGCTGGGAACCAATTTCCAAACATGGCCCCAGGATCAAATCCGTGCCACACTTGCAGGGGTACATGTGCCAGTTTTGTTATATCTTTATGTCTTCAACTGGTTCATCTAGTTCATGATCCTTTGATTATCTATGTGTAGGCAGCAATTAGTAAGGTTAAATTTTCCACAAACTCCTCCTTCAGCTGCTAGCAAGTAGTCGAGAGCTAGTCTGTTTTGGTAGATAGCATTCCTCATCTGAGTCTCTTGCCAGGCAAGAACAGTCAAGGCTTGACTGGGTTTATTAGTAATAATTTCTAAAATAGCTTGCAACCGTATGATTCGGTTGAGCATGTAGATGGGGGTCCAATATCCCCAATGAGCCATCTTGTGCCCAAGTAGCGGGCCCATAGTATTGTTAATTCTTTCAGGGGATCATTCATCATCTTTCCAGTTACCTATGGCTATGCTTTGTTTTTCATGGGAAGCATAGACAGGGAGTCCTAGGAGTTCACCTGTTTTTATGGGCAGTAGGAAAAAAGATGGTTTAATAGTGCCAATTACACAGCTACCTGTCCACTGATCAGGTAGCTTAGCATAGGCTCTATGTCTACATATCCAGTATAACCCAGTGGGGGCTGTCCAGTCCCAGTGGAATTCTGAGTGGGCCCAAACAGTCTGCAGTTTTGGAAATTTACTGAATGGATTTTTTTCTGTGTAATTGGAACTCCACCATGTAACTGTTTTTGTGGTACCATTATACAGTTTTTGTCCAAGACAACTAAGTCATCCTACAGGATGAGTGAATTCTTTTCCTCCTCTAGCTATGCAATATTGTCTGATAGTTGAGGCTTTTGGAACCCAGAAATTGCCAGGGTGGTTCTTTTGGGCCAGGAATTCGTCAGGAACTGGGTCTATAGGAACTAAATCTTGGGCTTCCATGGCCATTGATCTCCTGTTACAGTTCCTCCACAAACATAACATGAAGTGACTTTTAGAGACTGGGCTACATGCTCGGCTAATTGCAAAAACAAATTTCTAGTTTTTCCTGGAATTTCAGGTACTGGCACATTTAGTTCATCATAGAAAGTCTGAAATACTGGTTCTGGAGAGCGTTTTCAAATCTCTCCTTTTGTTAAAATGTTTACCTTAGGGTCTAGTCCTTTTCCATCAATGCCTAGAGATACATATTCTCCTTTTTTCCATTTTGGGTCTGACGAGTTTGTGATTACTAATTCTAAAGGGTTGCAGCTTCCACTTGTGCAGTAGGGGCTTCCTTTCCCTTTTTGGAGACAAACAGGATCTTTTTCATCCTTTTTCCAAGTAGCCCAAATGACACAAGACCAGTACCCACATTCTTTTCCACACAATCCTAATTCCTGACAGATGTACTTATTTTTGGTCATGCAGCTTTTATCCCAATTAAAAGAGCTACATCCTGCTCCTAACTTATTGCTGTTAATGACAGCACAAGCATCAAATTTTAAGAGTATGCATTTGGGCACCCCTTTTTCTTCTGTTCTGGCTAATACTTGTATCATTTATAAGTCCCCGCCAGTCTTCAGTTCGTAATCTTATTTCAAAAACTGTGGAAATGGGAGGTTCAGAGGGGTCATAGCACACATCGGGCTGGTCAATTCCTGGATTATAGACTTTGTAATGAGTGTTATTATACAAACATATTCCTTTTGGAATTCCTAGGCACTCATAATAACTATAGAACAAAAAGATTGTCTTAACTTGTTGTCCTACCTCAGTGACCTGATGTATGCACTGAAAGCAGTCCCCTGCGGGGGAAGAAGCAGTGGAAGCTTTTACCACACAAGTCCATGTTATAAGAAAAATAAGTCCCATGACGATTTTCTTCATGCTTTGGCCGTGTGTAGACCAGTCAGCTTCCGGGTGTGACTGGAGCAGGGCTTGTCGTCCTCCTCAGGGTTACTTGACAGGGATTGTCTAGGCTTGGTTTGGCCTCCCAGGTTCCAGTGGCTGCGGGCTTTATGCGGCTGTGGTGAATCCAGGCCGGAATTCCTTCTCTCTTCACAGCCGTGGGAGTGGTCAGGATAACAGTCTGGAGTCCCTTCCTCCACGGCCATAATAAGGGAGCTACATTCCAGTCCTTGATCCACACATGGTCACCTGGAGAAAAAGGGTAAACTGGGGAGAATAAGCTGACTGGGCACCTCTCATTTACCCAAGTTAAGATTGTCTGGGTAATTTTTCCCCAAGGCCTGTAACTGTCGCTGCAATTCAGTTTCACCCAACTCTTGGGGAGTACCCAGAAGTCCTCACAGTATAGGAGGAGGCCTATGATATAATATTTCATAAGGGGAGTATCCTGTTTTCTTAGAGGGGGTGCACCTAATTTTGAACAATACCATAGGAAGGGCGTGTATCCATTTTAATCCTGTCTCTTGACATACTTTCCCTATTTTTGACAGTCTGATTCATTCGCTCCACCTTTCCAGAACTCTGAGGTCAGTAGGTGGCATGTAGCTTCCAAGTGATTCCCAATACCTTTGCCGTCCTCTGTACTAAGTCAGCCACAAATGGCCCATTATCTGAGCCAATCCGTAGAGGCAGTCCAAACCTAGGGATGAGATCTTGAAGAAGCACACGGGTTACTTCATAAGCTTTTTCAGTTTGTGTTGGATAAGCCTGTACCCACCCAGAGTAAATACACACTAGAACCAGTAAATACTTGTTACCTCGGCATTTGGGCATCTCTGTGAAGTCCCCTTGAAGATCTTCAAAGGGAGCTGCTCCACAGGCTTATATGCTGGGAGGAACAGAGGGGCCTTGCTTTGCATTGTGCTGTCGACAGGTAATGCATCGCTGCACTACTGTTTTAGCAAGAGCTTCACTAAGTTCTAGGGCCCGAGTTAAGGCAGTGAGCTTTGCTTTCTGGGCTGAAGTGCTCTGAGGCAATGGTCTGGCTTCAGTAACATCATCCAAGGTTACCACCGCATATCCTGCACATCTTTCTCCTCGTGGATTGATGAAGCTGATCCTGTCCACATATAACTCCCAGTCCACTGATGCCCATGGCTGGTCTCAAAGATTGGGTCTGCTAGAATAGACTGAGTCCACACAGTTATGTTCGACAGAGTTGTCTGATACTGGGAGTAAGGTGGCAGGATTCAGAGTGTTACAGACTTCAGTGATTATGCAGGGGTTTTCACATAACACGCTTTGGTACTAGGTTAATCTGGCATTTGTTAGCCAATGGTGTCCTTTGGTATTCATTAAAGTTACCACCTCATGGGGGGCCTTTATGCTTAAATTTTGCCCAAGGGTTAGCTTGTCTGCTTCTTGCGCTAACAGGGCTGTAGCTGCCAGGGCTCTCAGACATGGAGGCCAGCCTTTTGAAACTCCATCTAGCTGTTTTGAGAGGTAGGCCACTGGTCTTGGCCAGGGCCCCACAGTTTGGGTTAAAACTCCAACTGCCATTTTTTTCTTTTCTTTTCTTTTTTTTTTTTGAGACGGAGTCTTGCTCTGTCACCCAGGCTAGAGTGCAGTGGTGCAATCTTGGCTCACTGCCAGTTCCACCTCCCGGGTTCGCACCATTCTCCTGCCTCAGCCTCCCAAGTAGCTGGGACCACAGGTGCCCGCCACCACGCCCAGCTAATTTTTTTTTATTTTTTAGTAGAGACGGGGTTCACTGTGTTAGCCAGGATGGTCTCGATCTCCTGACCTCGTGATCCGCCCACCTTGGCCTCCCAAAGTGCTGGGATTACAGGCATGAGCCACTGCATGCAGCCCATTTTTTCTCTTTCTGACACATAGAGTGTAAAGGGCTTTGTCAAATCTGGTAGTCCTAAGGCTGGGGCTGACATAAGTTTTTCCTTTAACTTGAAAAGGCTTGCTGTTGCAGAGGTCCCCATTCAAAAGGCTCCTGGTCACCCGCCTTTGTAACCCCTACAATGGTTTGGCTAGCACCACAAAGTTTGGAATCCATAATCTGCAGAACCCCACAGCTCCTAGAAATTCCCTTACTTGCCTTCTGGTTTTAGGTTCTGGTAAGCTGCAGATGACCTGTTTTCTTTCTGACCCCAGGCTGCGCTCCCCTTTCCGAATAGTGAATCCCAGGTAGCGTACCTGCTGTCTGCAGATCTGAGCTTTCTTCTTGGACACCTTATATCCACAGTCCTCCAGGTGTCGAAGCAGAGCATCTGTCCCTTTTGCACACCTGTCTGTCATGGAGTGTCCTAGCAGAAGATCGTCCATGTACTGGAGCAAGATGCAGCCTAGGTCTTTAGCAGGAAACTTCTGGAGGTCTCGAGCCAATGCCTCCCCGAAGATGGTGGGGGAATTTTTAAACCCTTGGGGAAGCCAAGTCCAAGTGTACTGAGTAGTGACACCTGACCCCAGATCTTCCCACTGAAAGGCAAACAGCTTTTGGCTCTAAGGAGCTAGTCTGATGGTAAAGAAGGCATGCTTCAAGTCCAGACAAGTGAACCAGCTGTCCTCAGCTGGCAGCAATCCTAACAGTGTGTAAGGCTTAGGAACTGTTGGGTGCAGGGTCACTGTAGCTTGGTTAGCCAAACGTAAGTCCTCTATGGGTCAATAGTCCCTGGTCCCTGGCTTGCAGACAGGTAGGAGGGGGGTGTTCCATGGAGACTGGCAAGGAACTTTAATTACAAAAGCTTTCAAGCATTTAAGATGAACTTGTATTCCTTAGGAACCAGATACTGCTTTTGTCTAATTGGCTGGGCCCTAGGCTTAACTTCTGTGAGTACGGGGGCTTGATTGATCGCCAGCCCCGGAGGATTGTCCTTTGCCCATACTCGGGGCCATCGCTTAACTAGAGCCGGTTTTATCTCCTGACCTGGCTCGGTTAGAAAAAGTCTCCATTCTTCTTCTTGGGGGACTGTAAGGGCCATGATAACTCCTGTTCTCAGTAACTTCAGCTGTAAAGATCCCTGTTTTATAAAGGAAATGGTGGCTCTCAGCTTACTAAGCAAGGGGCAGTCAGGCCTATACAGAAATTGATGAGTCACTTTATGTCCTCCCACCAAGCAGGTCCGCTGTAGGCAGAAAACCTGCTTGGCGGAGACTCCCGTTGGTCCGATTTTATCAATGTTTTCTTAGATAAGGGGAACACTGGGGTGCCTTGCCCCCTATTGTCATCCTGACCATGGGCTCCTTGGGGGCATTTGAGCCCAGTCCCCTTCAGTCTAGTAGCTCTTCAGCCAGATTGAACAAAGTCCCTTCGTCTTTATCTGTGGTCTTTTGCTCCGCATCACCTTGCTTCTCCTTTAGTTGGGGATACTTATCTTTCCAATGTCCTATTTCTTTATAGTAGGCACATTGGTTATGCTGCAGACGTGAGCAATTGGACTGGGCATTCCTCCCGGAACCCCCTTTCCTTGCCCTTTGCGGGGATCCCTCTAATTGCTGCAGCCAGAAAATCAGCATTCCGCCTGGCCTGGCGTTCACCTTCCTTACGGCTTTCTCCGCGGCTTGTTGCATCTCTATTTACAAATACTCTATTAGCTATCTCCAGTAACTACGAGGTATTCATCCCTGCAAAACCAGCCTGTGTTTGCAATTTCCTCTGGATATCTTCTGCGCTTTGACTAACTAAGGCCATGTTAATCATACGCTGGTTTTCAGGACTATCTGGATCGAAAGGAGTGTACATACGATAGGCCTCACACAGTCTTTCATAGAATTGGGCTGGGCTTTCCTCCTTTCCTTGGATGACTTCAGAAACTTTATTTACACTTGTGGCCTTTTGAGCCCCTTTTTTCACCCCTTCAATTAATGCCTCCTGGTATCATCTTAACCTCTCCATATTGGGTCCTTCATTCACATCCCATTGAGGGTCTGCTCCTGGCAGCTGAATTCTTAAGTATTCCTGGGGATTTTGGTATTTGGCTGGGATGTGCTCCTCTAGCCATTTAGTTGCCACCTGGAGTACCCTTCGCCTTTCATCTGTGTTAAAGAGGTACATGAGTAACTGGTGGCAATCAGCCCAAGTAGGATTATGAGTCTGTATAATAGTTTGGAGCAAGTCAGTTAGAGCTTGAGGCTTTTCAGTGTAAGATGGGGTATTATTTTTCCAATCGAGGAGGTCAGCTAGGTCAGCAGAGGTGAAAGGGTGATATATGAAGGCACGCCTTTCCACCATGTGTCCATCCTCATCTACCCCAGTATGTCACTGCTCTCTCAGGGGCATTGAATTCCAGTCTTGGGCTGTAAAGAGGCTGCCAAGGGAGGAGTTTCTCCTGCAGGTTCGCTTCCTTCCTTTCTACTCTGGGTGATCTCGGGCCTGTGGGCTCAGAAGTAGGGAGCCTCTCCGCTTGGTAAGGAGCGGCACTGTTGGTGCCCTCTTTCTGCCATGAGTCTTTGGGCTCCGAGTCAGACAGAACTTTAGGGGCTGGCTTCCCTTGGCAGGTAGAGTGAGAACTTTCCTTAACTAACTGTCCCTTTGCTACTAGTACTGCTGCTGCCTGTCCCCTTAACCACTGTGGGGGATCTAAAACTAGCTGTAACCAGAAATCTATATATGGGAACTGATCTGGATGTCCTGGCTTGCCGGTTACTTTGTGCCATACCTTTGAAACAAGAGACCTGTCCAGGCTTCCTTCTGATGGCCAGCCTATCTCTCATTCTGGCCAATCTATTTCACACAAAGTTCTCAGTTTTCCTGGAGTCATAGTGACTCCATAGTCTCCTTTGAATCCTTTCTTGAAATTCTTTAACATAGTTCCCAATGAGGTGGGCTTACTTTGTGCCTGGCCCATGTTTTCTTGAGACAAAATATCACGCTAACACCACACACTCACCACAAAACAAAGAATGGGTAAAGAGGGCACACACACACCTTTGTCATTTATATCAAACCAAAATCAGAGTACCAAGAAATTCAAGCCAAGTCAAAACCAAAACCAAAGTATCAAGCAATTCAAATCAAGTCAAAACCAGAACAAAAGTGCTGATACAGGCGTGCTGTGGGTGATCAGGCCATGCTTCCACTCAAATGGAGTGGGCAAGTTTCAAAGATTAGTCTTACCAAGTTTCAGATGTCTGGATTCCAAGTGCCAGTTCCTTCCTGGTGTTCAGCCACTGCGTTGATCCTCCCCGGGGACCTGCCATGCACTGCTCTGGCGAGGCATTCCACTGGGGCAATTGCCTACCTGAGAGCACTCTTTGGATTGCGTCACTCAGGTGGGCCGGAGTTCCCTGCAGGGATGCTCCACAGGGCAGGCCTAAGCTGCCTAAAGGGCTGCCCTGGCCATCCATCAGTCACCTCGATTCCCTGTCAGGGAACCAAGAAATGTAGCAGGACAAGTTGTGGACAAAACCCCATAGACACTGAGATAGTGAAGGAAGTAGCTTTTAATCAGCTGGAAGCATCAGCAGACTAGCATCTTAAAATCCGAGCTTTTTGAGTGCACAATGTCTGTCCCTTTTAAGGGCTCACAACACTCAAGATTTTACATGAAAGGGCTGTGATTGATTGAGCAATCTAGGAAGCATGTGACAAGGGCTGCGTGCACCAGTAATCAGAGTGAAACAGAACTGAACGAGAAGTTTTACAATGTCGTTCCATACAATGTCTGGAATCTATGGATAACATCGATTGCTAGGTCATGGGTTGAATATTAACTATCAGGCTAACGTCAGGCAGGCCCAGACCTGGTTTTGGGTCTGGTGTCTGGCGCCGGGTTGCCTGCCTTTGGTTTCACTTCCTTGTTTCTTCTTAAAGCAGGTACTGAATATAAAACAATATAGAACAATATGGGTGGGTCTCTTTCTCTCTTCTGTCACTTCTACTTGAGGTTGCCCTTTCCTGACCCCTCTCTTCTCCTGTCACATGGAGTTCTTAGTCCACTTCTGTCATCCCATCCAGGGGCTATGCCTTGTCTTCTGTCTGCCGCTCCCAGCACAGTGCCTCATACACAGTAAGTGCTCATTAAATACTCAGTGAATGAAGTAACTCTGACTCGTGAGTTGACCTGACACAGTCCCAGATACTGGCATCTGACGACAGGAGAGGACTCATTAGAATCCTCGAATTTCATAAGGAAAATATAAAATAATGTAAGAGTTTATCTTTGTGTCTCAGGGGCAAGGAAGAACTTCTTAAATAAAACTTGAGAAAGTATACAATATGAGGCAAAAATGAGTGAAATTGATTTTCATTCAGTGAAGGACACCATAGCCACAGTTAATTAATCAACAGGTGACTGATGGGAGAAGGTGTTTAAAATGTCTAAAATTGAAAGAGGAGTCACATCTACAACATACCAGCAACCAGTACAAATCAAAAAGAGAAAAAGGCAGCGATCTTGTTGAAAAATGGTCAGAGCATCTAAGCAGACGGTGAACAGAAAGGAAACCCCAAAGGCTAACACTTTATATAAAGAGTTCCTCCAACTCATCTCTGGAGAGATGCAAATTAAAACAAGAGAGAGACTGCACTTTACCTATTAGACTGCAAATGCTAGAAAGCTGGGTTCAGCCAGGCATCTGAGGGGATGTGGGACAGAGAATCTGTAGCTCTGCTGGGGGAATGTAACCACTTTGAAGGACAGTCAAGGAGGGCAGTCAGTCCAATTAAAAAAGAAACAAAAAACCCATGGCCCTACCGTTCCACTCCTAGGTATAAATCCCAAAGACATTGGCATATCAATCCCTAAGGTGACATGCATTAGGGTTTTGTGACATTATTTGAGGTTACATGGTCAAGTCTGTGTTTCTCACTGGTAGCGTGGATAGACAAAGTATAGTGGCCGCTCCCACAGAGCCCTGGAGCTACACTCCTGAGGGCAAAAGGTAAGAAAGAATGGGATACAAGTTAGGTAAATTTAAAATCTATGCACACATACAGAATACACATTTTTTAAGAACACAAGGAACAGAAAGATACACATGAAACATAAACCAGTAATTGCCAAGAATGGAGCAAAAAGGCTAATGGGATAAAAGGAAATGAATGAATGAATAAATGATCGATTATATATGTAAGAGAGGGCCTTGCTCAGATCAATGATGATATCTCACACTACAAGCAACCGATCACCTACAACTTTTAAAAACTTAAGTTCTGACCCAGAGCTGGCATTACTGCATTCCTTTATACATATTCTGTCTTCAGTTTGATTAAAATAATCCATATTCAGGTGAGCAATTGATGCCTTGCTCAATAGGCTACCATGCCCAGAAGCCATTGTGTTTTCAGAGTCAACACAAAATGAATGGCAACTGGTAGAGGCCAGCTCCTGTCTGCCTTGCTTTTTGTTGTATCTCCAGCTCCTACCACAGTGCCTGGCAAATGGTAGATGCTTAGTAAGTGTTTTTAGGAATGAGTAATGATGGATCTTCCTGGAAGATACTTTGGGGAACCTTTCTGATGCACATCCACACTCACTCTTGGGTACATGCTCCCCCAGAGCTGGGCTAGGCTGGCCATGGACCCTTGAGGCCTAGGTGTTGGAGAAGCACCCAAGGAGTAGAGGACACCGGACCAGAAGAAGGAGGGAGGCTGAAAACAAGGATCCCAAAAGGGTGTGTGGAAGGCCACCAAACATTCGAGCCAGAAATTGCTCCTGCATTCTTTTGTTTGAGAACCAAGGATGCCAGAGGACATACAAGTTTGGTGAGAGGAGGGGAACCTGGGGCTAGGGGCGGTTACCTGGGGTAGGCTCTGTGGCCCCAGTGTGCTTCATGTGCAGGGCCAGATGTAGTGCTGGTGGGCTGGCTGAGTTAGGGGGCTGGTGGAGTGGGGCGATTCTGGCCTGACTGCCCCAGGGAAGGTCCCAGCACACTGCAGGCTGCCCCCACTTTTTCCCAACCCCTCCCTTACTGCTTGAACTATTCAGAGTGGCTGCCCGGCCTATGCCTATGACAAGTCAGCAGAAAAGGGCCTTCTCATTCCCTTCTCCTCTCTGGATTTCACCCTGACCCAGATGGCTGCTGGCTGGGGTTGAGGACGGCTGTGCTGTCAGCTGAAGCAAGTCAGCTGGGGCTAGATCTGCCTGGTATCCTGCTCACTTGGCTTTAGTCCCAGAATTGCACAGCTCTGGGGTGTCTTTGTTTCCTGTTAACTAGACGGGGACCAGGGAAGCTATGTCAGAACCCGCTGTCTCTGCAGATTCTGGCACACGATGGCAAATAAGCCAGTGTATCCTGTGTTTCCCAATCTGTACTCATCATTCAGGTCTAGGGACTCTTCCAGGGGCAGCCGATGCCTCCCTCCTCAGCTCACCTGCTGGTCTCCAGCTTCCGTCCTGGCAACCCCGAGCTCAGGTTTCCACCTGTAACAGGATGGAACATGCTGGCTTTATCACCCACCTGAGTCCTCAGAGGGGCTCTGCCATGGCTCTTACCTGCACCCTCTACCCTAGCTTTCCCCTGCAGTGACTAGATTCTCCTGATTCAGAGGGTGTGTTGCTAATGATCATGCTCAAGGCCAGAAAGGGGAAGAGATCCCTGAGACCAGAGGGTGGGGCCTGAACATCTGCATGGTAATAATTACGGAAATAAAAGTGATAATATTAATGTTTTAACTTTACATGCTGGGCATTGTGCCCACTGCTTCTTGTACATTATTTCATTTAATCCTCAAAGTATCAATATGAAGTAGGAACTACCACTGTCTCCTCTTTATACTTGAGGACACCAAGGCTTGGAGGGGTTAAACACTTTGCCCATAGTCACACAAACAAATGAGGTAGAATTTGGATTTTAACGGAGACATGCCGACTCTCTTGGTATGCGTAACAATGACACTGTTGTGCCTTTTACACAATGGCATTCCGCCCCACTGCCCCACCCCAGCATCCAACAGCCTTTATTTCTGTCTATCCTGTTGCTGTAGTCTGTATCACCCCATTTTGAACTGATAGCAACCAGTTGAGGTAGAGATTATTCTCATCTTATGGATATGGAAGCCATGGCCTGGAGGAGTGAAGTGACAAGCTCCAGGTCACAGAGCTGGGAACTGGCAGGGTCAGGATGCAAGTGAGACCTCCTTCAGATCCAGGACTCTTCACTGTAAAGGAGGCAGCACCTGTTAAGGAGAGAGAGATGTGGAGTCAGGGGCAGTCCATTTTTGTGATGGCATGAGGAAGGGATGTAGCTATGCAAGGACTTAGAAGATGGTGGCACAGGAAGATCTGGACACTCGGGGCTGCTGCCCAGGCATGGAGGGCGTGGCGGCAGAAGGGCTGGGTCTCATTTTCCTGACCAGTGGCTTTCCTCCTACAGAGTCTAAGGGGCTCTTTATCCTTAAGGCTCAGCTTTGGAATTGGCCTAGCCCCATCCTTTTGTGGAGCCTGTTATGGGTAGCCCACAGCACAGACAGTCCCCACTCATGATGAGGGTGGACACTGCTCTTGAGACAATGATAAGCTACCTTGTGCAGGCTCTGAGGGTGAGAGTGCCAGGACAGGTCCCCTTCTTCTCTGGTCCTGAGGCTCCTCATCCTTAAGTGGAGGAGGCTGGGTCACACACTTTTCCCAACTTATTGTAAGGCAGCTTATTATACTTATTATACTTTAAGTCCTAGGGTACATGTGCACAACGTGCAGGTTTGTTACATATGTATACTGATGTGCTGCACCCATCAACTCGTCAGCACCTATCAACTCGTCATTTACATCAGTTATAACTCCCAGTGCCATCCCTCCCCTCTTCCCCCTCCCCATAATAGGCCCCGGTGTGTGATGTTCCCCTTCCCATGTCCAAGTGATCTCATTGTTCAATTCCCACCTATAAGTGAGAACATGCGGTGTTTGGTTTTCTGTTCTTGTGAAAGTTTGCTGAGAATGATGGTTTCCAAGGAGGAGCTGGTACCATTCCTTCCTTCCGGATCTCAGATGACAGCAGAAATAGTTTCAGGTATTTTGCAAATGGAATGTATTTGTTTCCTAGGGCAGCCTTAACAAATTACCACCCAGGGGGTGGCTTAAAACCATAGGAATTTATTCTCTCAAAGTTCTGAAGGCTAGAAGTCTGAAGACAGATGGGCCATGTTCCCTCCAAAGGTTCTAAGGAAGAATCCTTACTCACCTCTTCCCAGCTAATGGTGGCTCCTGACAGCCCTTGATGTTCCTCGGCTGATAGCTGTGTCCCTCCAATTGCAGCCTCTGTTTTCACATGGTCTTCACTGTGTGACTTTTTTTCTATCTCATAAAGATGACATCATCTTTTCTAATTACACCTGCAAAGACCCTATTTCTAAATAAGGTCACCTTCTGAGGTTCCAGGTGGATGTGAATTTTGGGGGTCACTATTCAACACACAACATGGAGAAATCAAGAGAGAAAGGTCTGTTCAAAGTGTCCCTAATGCAAATAGGAGTGTGAACACAGAACTGGGTGAGGGAGCTGTCCCTATTCACAGTTGGGCATGTAGTCAGAGTTTCTGGAAGGTTTGGGGCATGTGCCCATTCATTAGAAAACTGTGCAGCTTTTCCCAGTGCCCAGATGCTCTCTCAGATGGGTTAACCCAAATCTGTCCTCCGTGTCCCTGGGTATGACTTGCTAGGATTCATGATCTCTTTATTGCCCCTGAACATTGAGTTTTCTTTTTTTTTTTTTTTCTTTTTTTTTTTTTGAGGCGGAGTCTCGCTCTGTCGCCCGGACTGGAGTGCAGTGGCCGGATCTCAGCTCACTGCAAGCTCCGCCTCCCGGGTTCGCGCCATTCTCCTGCCTCAGCCTCCCGAGAAGCTGGGACTACAGGCGCCCGCCACCTCGCCCGGCTAGTTTTTTTGTATTTTTAGTAGAGACGGGGTTTCACTGTGTTAGCCAGGATGGTCTCGATCTCCTGACCTCGTGATCCACCCGTCTCGGCCTCCCAAAGTGCTGGGATTACAGGCTTGAGCCACCGCGCCCGGCCTGAGTTTTCATTTGGGTGAATTTGCTACTGCTCAGAATGGACTTGAAAACTGCCAGGCCAGCACCTGTTCCTCAGTCTGCCCGACTGACACTGGTTTCACACTGATCAACCTGTATCAGCAGTGGCCCCCTTGGTTACATCCATGCAACTCCTTTTGTTAGAGTGAGAGACCACAAGCAGCAAACACAGTCCTGCAAGTCACATAAGGGCCACATCACCGATAGAGTAGATGGGCTAAATGGCTTCATGCCACACCATGTGTTTTGGGGAGCTGCAGTTGGATGAATCCCACACAGGCGGGATCCTGACCAGCCCTGAGCCTCGACCTCCCCTCCCTCTGCTGTCTGTCTCACTTTCTGGCTTCCCCCGTGAAGGCCTTTCCGTGCCTCACACCTGCCAAGCTTATTTCCTGCTTCTGGCATCTGCAGCATAATTTCCGTCTCTGGAAATTTCTTCCCGGACCTTTCCATATTTGGCTACTGGTCATTCAGTCCTCTCAGCTTAAAAGATACCTCGTCAGAGAGCCTTCCTTGATCACTTCCCTCTCTACTGCCAATTCTGTTTCTTCCTATCAGCTGTTTCATTTTCTTCACACAGTCTGTCATTTTCTGATGCTTTTCTTATCTATTTGTTAATTATCTCTTCTGCCCTTACCCTTGATTTTAACTTCTGTGATGTCAGGGACCTTCTCTTCTTTCTCAGTCCTGTACTAGAGAGGCAGAGATGGTGCCAGGTACATCGTGGGTATCTAGTCAATATTTTTTGGGCCTCTTCAGTAACCCAACACTTTGTTTTTACCCGTTCAAGTCACAGAGGGACAACACAGCATGCTGGATGGAACACTAACCAGTCAAAGACTCGGGAGACCTGGGTCCAATGTGGGTTGTCCCTCACTCATCACGCAAGATAAAGTACATCTTTCAAACACTGTGACTGGGTCTCGGTCTGCTGGACTGTATGCTAGGGGGAGATTCCTATCCAGTTCACAGAGTTCTTATGCAGATCAAGTTATGTTAATACGATAATGTAGTACACATGCAAGGTAGTGAGGTCTCAACCATTTAAGAACTTTCAGAAATAAGAGGAGCAAATGCAGGGAAGAGAAAGTCCTAGAGAAAACCAGCCTCTCCTAATGCTAAGCTCTGAGGGGGCAGCCCTGCGGACTCATTAGCTAATACATGTTGACATTTCAATCATTTCTTCATCTTCCAGGAAGGTTTTTTTTTCCCAGGCCATAGTACAGCATGGTTATTTTTAGCAAAATAATGATTTCAGACAAGTGAGATAACTTTTAATCTCCTGGTTATAAATTCTGTGGACCCAAAGAAGGAAGCATGAGATGCTTTATGGAGTGTTTCTATAGTTTCCCACCTCTTGAGATGGGTCCACCCTGCTTCCCTGCTGGTGTTCAGGCTACATGGAATCCCGGTGGTCTAGACTTAGGGCAGGCCCAAGCAGGACTGACCTTGCTGTAGTCCTTGGTGAGGCTCTGGACAGTGAGCTTCCATGGATCGTTGCTTCATGGTCCTGTGGTTGGGGGAATAGGGAGGGGCAATAGGGTGGAAGGTTGGGGCAGCGCCTTTTGGGCTGAACTTGCCTATGCCTAGTGGTGGTAGGGATAGGGTTCAGTGTTCATAGAAACAGCTTCACTTCTAGCGTGTTCTCTGTTTGTAGCTGCCCTCCTTTCTGGACTTCTTGGTGGTTTCCTCCGGCTCTGCCTCTCCCGAAGCCTCCGTCCAAGCTAGTACTCCACTAAGTTCTGATGTTTGCCCATGTATATTGCATTATCTTACTGATATAACTAGATCCTTCTCTTTCCCTCTGGTGCTGCATCTCCTGCAAGACGTCCAATTTTCTACCCCAGAGCCTCACCCTTGCCCCACTTTTTCAGGCAGGGCCCGGCCCCAGGCAGCGTAGAGGCAATCTGGCTTTCAAGGACCTCAGTTATGTGGCTTGGGGAAGAATGATAGCTCTTGCTTTGTTTCCACTGCTTTGCTGCCAACTTTTCTTACATTTTCTGTGATCACTTAAACCTCCATCTCAAAAGACTGGTGAGAAAAAAAGCAGGGGAGATGCCTGATGAGGGAGGGTGAAATACAAAAATGGGGTGGCTCTGAATATAAGTCTGCAGATTTGACAACTTTGATGAAATGGGCCAATTCCTTGAAATCACAAACTATCAAAGCTCATGTCATAGGAAATAGATAACTGGAATAGTCCTAAATCTATTAAATAAGTTGAATTTGTAGTTTAAACCTTCCTACAGAGAAAACTCAAGTTTTAGAAAAAAATTTAAGTGAAAACCTCTGTGATCTTAGAAGTTCTTAGATCCAAAGAGTTCATAGGTTGAATACCAAAATATGATCCATAAAAGAAAACCTGATAAATGGGATAAACCGTGTTAAAATGAAAAACTTTTGCTCTGAGAAGCGTACTGTCAAAAATGAAATGACAAGTCACAGCATAGAAGACAATATTTGCAAATTACATATTTGACAAGGGACTCGTATCCAAAATATATAAAGAATGCTCAAAGATCATCAATAACAAAATAACCAGCTATTTTTGTTTTAAAAGAGGAAATGATTTGGACACACATTTCATCAAAAAAGATGTGCAGATGACAGCTAAGTCCATGAAAAATGCTCAGCATCATTAGTCACTGGAGGAATGCAAATTACAGCTGCAGCGATGCCTCGACACACCTACTGAAATGACTCAAAACCAAAACCAGGCCAAAAGAAACCCAAAAACTAAACTGACAGTACTGAGTTCTGGCTAGGGTGTGGAGTAATTGGAACACTCATGTTGCTCGTGGGAATGCAAACTAGTGCAGCCACTTTGGAAAACAGTTTTGTCAGTTTCTCAGAAATTAAATTGACACTTACCACATGGACCAGCAATCCCCTTCTTATTTGTCCAAGGAAATCGAAGACTTATAAACATAAGATAAAAGCCCTTGTGTAGATGTTTATAGAAGCTTTATTCATAATTGTCAAAATCTGGAAACAACCCTAAGGTCCTTTAACAGGTACATAAATAAACCGTAGTTGGTTTATACAATGAAATACTACTCGGCAGTAAAAAGGAATAAACCATTGATATAGGCAACATGTGGCTTAAACTGTTAAAACATATGTAAACATATGTATTTACATATGCTTACAAAAGAAAGCAGACTCAGAAGCCTACATGCTGCATGATTCCATTTACGTGACTTTCTGGAGAAGGCAAAACTAGAGGGATGGAGAACAGATTAGTGGTTGCTGGGCAGGGGGACAGGGGTGAGACATGGCGGGGGGGGGTGTTGCAGGAGGGAATTTTGGGGGTGATAGAACTGTTCTGTGTCTTGATTTTGGAGGTGATCGCATAACGGCATTTGTCGAAATTCACAGAACTTTTCACCAAAAAGAGTGAATTTTACTGCATTAAATGTAAAAATGATTTCTAAAACAGGGGTGAGATATGAAATGATCTTATCGTTGGTTTAGCAGTTAAAGTTCACCTACAGTTGAGCAGTTAAACCTGTACTGTCAAGATGGCTGAATAGGAACAGCTCCAGTCTCCAACTCCCGGCGCGAGTGACACAGAAGACCGGTGATTTCTGCATTTTCAACTGAGGTACTGGGGTCATCTCACTAGGGAGTGCCGGACAATCGGTGCTGGTCAGCTGCTGCAGCCTGACCAGCGAGAGCTGAAGCAGGGCGAGGCATTGCCTCACCTGGGAAGCACAAGGGGGAAGGGAATCCCTTTTCATAGCCAGGCGAACTGAGACACACAACACCTGGAAAATCAGGTAATTCCCACCCCAATACTGCGCTTTAAGCAAACGGGCACACCAGGAGATTATACCCACGCCTGGCCGGGAGGGTCCCACGCCCACGGAGCCTCCCCCATTGCTAGCACAGCAGTCTATGATCTAACCGCAAGGCAGCAGCGAGGCTGGGGGAGGGGCGCCCGCCATTGCTGAGGCTTAAGTAGGTAAACAAAGCCGCTGGGAAGCTCAAACTGGGTGGAGCTCACAGCAGCTCAAGGAAACCTGCCTGTCTCTGTAGACTCCACCTCTGGGGACAGGGCACAGCTAAAAAACAACAGGGAAATCAGCAGAGGCCTGTGCAGACCCGAACGACTCTGTCTGACAGCTTTGCAGAGAGCAGTGGATCTCCTAATACGGAGGTTGAGATCTGAGAACGGACAGACTGCCTGCTCAAGTGGGTCCCTGACCCCTGAGTAGCCTAACTGGGAGACATCCCCCACTAGGGGCAGTCTGACACCCCACACCTCACAGGGTGGAGTACACCCCTGAGAGGAAGCTTCCAAAGTAAGAATCAGACAGCTACACTCGCTGTTCAGCAATATTCTATCTTCTGCAACCTCTGCTGCTGATACCCAGGCAAACAGGGTCTGCAGACCTCAAGCAATCTCCAACAGACCTACAGCTGAGGGTCCTGACTATTAGAAGGAAAACTATCAAAAAGGAAGAACACCTATACCAAAACCCCATCAGTACGTCACCATCATCAAAGACCAGAGGCAGATAAAACCACAAAGATGGGGAAGAAGCAGGGCAGAAAAGCTGGACATTCAAAAAATAAGAGCGCATCTCCCCCTGCAAAGGAGTGCAGCTGATCGCCAGCAACGGATCAAAGCTGGTCAGAGAATGACTTTGACGAGATGAGAGAAGAAGGCTTCAGTCCATCAAACTTCTCAGAGCTAAAGGAGGAATTACGTACCCAGCGCAAAGAAACTAAAAATCTTGAAAAAAGAGTGGAAGAATTGATAGCTAGAATAATTAATGCAGAGAAGGTCATAAATGAAATGACAGAGATGAAAACCATGACACGAGAAATACGTGACAAATCCACAAGCTTCAGTAACTGACTCGATCAACTGGAAGAAAGAGTATCAGCGATTGAGGATCAAATGAATGAAATGAAGCGAGAAGAGAAACCAAAAGAAAAAGAAGAAAAAGAAATGAACAAAGCCTGCAAGAAGTATGGGATTATGTAAAAAGACCAAATCTACGTCTGATTGGGGTGCCTGAAAGTGAGGGGGAAAATGGAACCAAGTTGGAAAACACTGTTCAGAATATCATCCAGGAGAACTTCCCCAACCTAGTAGGGCAGGCCAACATTCATTCAAATTCAGGAAATACAGAGAACGCCACAAAGATACTCCTCCAGAAGAGCAACTCCAAGACACATAATTGCCAGATTCACCAAAGTTGAAATGAAGGAAAAAAATCTTAAGGGCAGCCAGAGAGAAAGGTCGGGTTACCCACAAAGGGAAGCCCATCAGACTAACAGCAGATCTCTCGGCAGAAACTCTACAAGCCAGAAAGAGTGGGGGCCAATATTCAACGTTCTTAAAGAAAAGAATTTTCAACCCAGAATTTCATATCCAGCCAAACTAAGTTTCATCAGTGAAGGAGAAATAAAATCCTTTACAGATAAGCAAATGCTTAGAGATTTTGTCACCACCAGGCCTGCCTTACAAGAGACCCTGAAGGAAGCCCTAACATGGAAAGGAACAACCGGTACCAGCCATTGCACAAACATGCCAAAATGTAAAGACCATCGAGGCTAGGAAGAAACTGTATCAACTAACGAGCAAAATAACCAGTTAATATCATAATGACAGGATCAAGTTCACACATAACAATATGAACCTTAAATGTAATGGGCTAAATGCTCCAATTAAAAGACACAGACTGGCAACTGGATAAAGAGTCAAGACCCATCAGTCTGCTGTATTCAGGAGACCCATCTCACATGCAGAGACATACATAGGCTCAAAATAAAGGGATGGAGGAAGATCTACCAAGCAAATGGAGAAAAAAAAAAGCAGGGGTTGCAATCCTAGTCTCTGATAAAATTGACTTTAAACTATCAAAGATCAAAAGAGACAAAGAAGGCCATTACATAATGGTAAGGGATCAATTCAACAGGAAGAGCTAACTCTCCTAAATATATATGCACCCAATACAGGAGCACCCAAATTCATAAAGCAAGTCCTTCGAGACTTACAAAGAGACTTAGACTCCCATACAATAATAATGGGAGACTTCAACACTCCACTGTCAACATTAGACAGATCAACGAGACAGAAAGTTAACAAGGATATCCAGGAATTGAACTCATCTCTGCACAAGCGGACCTAATAGACATCTATAGACTCTCTCCACCCCAAATCAACAGAATATACATTCTTCTCAGCACCACATCGCACTTACTCCAAAATTGACCACATAATTGGAAGTAAAGCACTCCTCAGCAAATGTAAAAGAACAGAATTATAAAACTGTCTCTCAGACCACAGTGAATCAAACTAGAACTCAGGACTAAGAAACTCAATCAAAACCGCTCAACTACATGGAAACTGAACAACCTGCTCCTGAATGACTACTGGGTACATAACGAAATGAAGGCAGAAATAAAGATATTCTTTGAAACCAGTGAGAACAAAGATACAACATACCAGAATCTCTGGGACACATTTAAAGCAGTGTGTAGAGGGAATTTATAGCACTAAATGCCCACAAGAGAAAGCTGGAAAGATCTAAAATTGACACTCTAACATCACAATTAAAAGAACTGGAGAAGCAAGAGCAACACATTCAAAAGCTAGCAGAAGGCAAGAAATAACTAAGATCAGAGCAGAACTGAAGGAGATAGAGACACAAAAACCCTCCAAAAATCAATGAATCCAGGAGTTGGTTTTTTGAAAAAATCAACAAAATTGACAGACTGCTAGCAAGACTAATAAAGAAGAAAAGAGAGAAGAATCAAATAGACGCAATAAAAAATGATAAAGGGGATATCACCACCGACCCCACAGAAATACAAACTACCATCAGAGAATACTATAACACACCTCTACGCAAATCAACTAGAAAATCTAGAAGAAATGGATAATTTCCTGACACTTACACTCTTCCAAGACTAAACCAGGAAGAAGTTGAATCCCTGAATAGACCAATAGCAGGCTCTGAAATTGAGGCAGTAATTAATAGCCTACCAACCAAAAAAAGTCCAGGACCAGATGGATTCACAGCTGAATTCTACCAGTGGTACAAGAGGAGCTGGTACCATTCCTTCTGAAACTATTCCAATCAATTGAAAAAGAGGAATCCTTCCTAACTCATTTTATGAGGCCAACATCATCCTGATACCAAAGCCTGGCAGAGACACAACAAAAAAGAGAATTTTAGACCAATATCCCTGATGAACATCGATGCAAAAATCCTCAATAAAATACTGGCAAACCGGATTCAGCAGCACATCAAAAAGCTTATCCACCATGATCAAGTGGGCTTCATCCCTGGGATGCAAGGCTGGTTCAACATTCGCAAATCAATAAATGTAATCCAGCATATAAACAGAACCAAAGACAAGAACCACATGTTTATCTCAATAGATGCAGAAAAGGCTTTTGACAAAATTCAACAGCCCTTCATGCTAAAAACGCTCAATAAATTCGGTATTGATGGAACGTACCTCAAAATAATAAGAGCTATTTATGACAAACCCACAGCCAATATCATACTGAATGGGCAAAAACTGGAAAAATTCCCTTTGAAAACTGGCCCAAGACAGGGATGCCTTCTCTCACCACTCCTATTCAACATAGTGTTGGAAGTTCTGGCTAGGGCAATCAGGCAAGAGAAAGAAATCAAGGTATCCAGTTAGGAAAAGAAGAAGTCAAATTGTCCCTGTTTGCAGATGACATGATTGTATATTAGAAAACCCCATTGTCTCAGCCCAAAATCTCCTTAAGCTGATAAGCAACTTCAGCAAAGTCTCAGGATACAAAATAAATGTGCAAAATCACAAGCATTCTTATACACCAGTAACAGACAAACAGAGAGCCAAATCATGAATGAACTTCCATTCACAATTGCTTCAAAGAGAATCAAATACCTCGGAATCCAACTTACAAGGGATGTAAAGGACCTCTTCAAGGAGAACTACAAACCACTGCTCAGTGAAATCAAAGAGGACACAAACAAATGGAAGAACATACCATGCTCATGGATAGGAAGAATCAATATCATGAAAATGGCCACACTGCCCAAGGTTATTTATAGATTCAATGCCATCCCCATCAAGCTACCAATGAGCTTCTTCACAGAATTGGAAAAAACGGCTTTAAAGTTCATATGGAACCAAAAAAGAGCCCGCATTGCCAAGACAATCCTAAGTCAAAAGGACAAAGCTGGAGGCATCACGCTACCTGACTTCAAACTATACTACAAGGCTACAGTAACCAAAACAGCATGGTACTGGGACCAAAACAGAGATATAGACCAATGGAACAGAACAGAGTCCTCAGAAATAATACCACACATCTACAGCCATCTGATCTTTGACAACCCTGAGAGAAACAAGAAATGGGGAAAGGACTCCCTATTTAATAATTGTGCTGGGAAAATTGGCTAGCCATAAGTAGAAAGCTGAAACTGGATCCTTTCCTTACTCCTTATATGAAAATTAATTCAAGATGGATTAGAGACTTAAATGTTAGACCTAATACAATAAAATCCCTAGAAGAAAACCTAGGTAGTACCATTCAGGACATAGGCATGGGCAAGGACTTCATGTCTAACACACCAAAAGCAACGGCAGCAAAAGCCAAAATTGACAAATGGGATATGATTAAACTAAAGAGCTTCTGCACAGCAAAAGAAACTACCATCAGAGTGAACAGGCAACCTACAGAATGGGAGAAAATTTTGCAATCTACTCATCTGACAAAGGGCTAATATCCAGAATCTACAAGGAACTCATAGAAATTACAGGAAAAAAGCAAACAACCCCATCAAAAAGTGGGGAAAGGATATGAACAGACATTTCTCAAAAGAAGACATTCATACAGCCAACAGACACATGAAAAAATGCTCATCATCACTCACCATCAGAGAAATGCAAAGCAAAACCACAATGAGATACCATCTCACACCAGTTAGAATGGCAATCATTAAAAAGTCAGGAAACAACAGGTGCTGGAGAGGATGTGGAGAAATAGGAACACTTTTACACTGTTGGTGGGATTGTAAACTAGTTCAACCATTATGGAAAACAGTATGGCGATTCCTCAAGGAGCTAGAACTAGATGTACCATATGACCCAGCCATCCCACTACTGGGTATATACCCAAAGGATTATAAATCATGCTGCTATAAAGACACATGCACACATATGTTTATTGTGGCACTATTCATAATAGCAAAGACTTGGAATCAACCCAAATGTCCATCTGTGACAGACTGGATTAAGAAAATGTGGCACATATATACCATGGAATATTATGCAGCCATAAAAAAGGATGAGTTTGCGTCCTTTGTAGGGACATGGATGCAGCTGGAAACCATCATTCTTAGCAAACTATCACAAGAACAGAAAACCAAACACCGCATGTTCTCACTCATAGGTGGGAACTGAACAATGAGATCACTTGAACTCGGGAAGGGGAACATCACACATTGGGGCCTATCTTGGGTTGGGGGAGGGATTGCATTGGGAGTTATACCTGATATAAATGACGAATTGATGGGTGCTGACGAGTTGATGGGTGCAGCACACCAACATGGCACAAGTATACATATGTAACAAACCTGCACGTTATGCACATGTACCCTAGAACTTAAAGTATAATTAAAAAAAAAAAAAAGAAGAAAAAAAAAAAGGAATGCTCAAGTAGCCCTATGGAGGAGTCCACTTGGCATGGAACCGAGGCCTCCAGCAAACAAGGTTGTGAGTGAGCCCTCTTGGAAACAGATACATCAACCCCACTCAATGGTAAAATGATGGCAGCCCTGGCTGACATCTTTACGGTGATTTAATAAGAAACCCTGAACCAGAACCACCCAGACAAGCCACTTGAAATTCTTGTGTCACTGGAACTACAAGAAAAAAACTATTTGTTGTTTCAAGTAAATCTCTAAGTTTGTGCAAGATATGGTTTGGATTTGTGTCCCCACCCAAATCTCGTGGAATTGTAATCCCCAATGTAATCCCCCAGGAGGAGCCTAGTAGGAGGTGACTGAATCAAGAGGGTGGATTTCCCCCTTGCTGTTCTCCTGATAGGGAGTGAGTTCTCATAAGATCTGGTTGTTTAAAAGTGTGTAGCACCTCCCCCTTTCTCTCTCTTCCTCCTGCTCTGGCCATGTAAGATATGCCTGCTTCCCTTTCCGCCAGGACTGAAAGTTTCCTGAGGCCTTCCCAGTCATGCTTCCTGTGCAGCCTGTGGAACTGTGAGCCAATTAAACCTCTTTTCTTTATAAATTAAAAAAAAAAAAAAAAAAAAAACCTGTACTGTCAGTTGCTGGGCTGAAGGGTGCAATGGAGCCTCGTAGGACACACACAGAGGCTGGTCTGTGCATTCAGCTGAATTAAACTGTTCCGACCATTCATCTGCCCATCCTTACATCATTGTGCTTATCATACTTGCAGTCCATTGCTGATGCTAAGGCTTAGCTCTAGACAGAAGTCTGCCACATGCAAAGGATGATACTGCACTGTAGGGCCCGTAGCTTCCATCCTTAGACAGGTCAGGAGGCTGAGACTGGGAATCTGTTTATGAATTAGTACTAAGTGGGGGGTAGCCTAACCCCTGCTTCCTCAGGGAAGCTTTGCTTTGGTTCCATGGGGACAGCTGTTCATTCTTCTGCCTGTCTTCTGACTCCTTGTTTACTTTTCTCTGTAGGTACTTGGAGAAAGAATAATGTAATGGTAACCCTCAGGTTTTAGTGTTAGGCCTTGGTTTGGATCCTGGCACCAAAGAGTGATCTTGGGCGAGTAACTTAACTACTTTGGGCCTCAGTTTCTTCTTCTCTGAAATGGGACCAGTAATAGTGAGGTATGTACTATTATTGGTCCCATTTAATCCTTTGGGTGGTCAAAGGATTAAATGATAAAAAGCATGTGCAGCGTATAGCCCAGCAGGTGACATGGTGAGCAGGCTATACATGAGAGTTGTTACTACAATCATCTTGATAGCCCTTATCACACTGTAGCACAGTGGCATGTCTACATGGGGGTCTCCTCCTCCAGACTAGGAACTTGGTGAAGACAGGCACTGATCTTGTTGATTTTTGTGTCTCCAGTGGTTAGCCCATTGCCTGTATATAAAGGATGCTGGCTGAATGTTAGGTGAATGGATAGATACACTGGCAAGTAGATATTGGGGGCAGGGAGTCTGAAAGCCTTGTCCTCATGGGTGCATTGTCATCACATCATCAGAAAGCACCCATGAAGGACCTCTGATCTCATGGAGCTCAAAGGCATAAGCCACACTTCAGGCCTCCTTCCTCTGCACCATCCTGCAGGTGAGGCGCTGAGGTGGGCCGAGGTAGGGGTCGCCGGCTCTCAGCCTGGCTGAACAGCCCCAGATCCCCATTGGCTCCTCTCTCCTGCTTCAAGCTCCAGCTACCTTTGCTCTATTCAGTCTAGACCCACCTCCCTGCACTCAGACAGGGACATGGGCCCTAGAGCAAGACTGAGGATGAGGATTGTTCACAATGTGGGGGCTTGGCTCCCGTTCCTCCATGGGTGCCCTATATGTGGAGCACTAACAGTTGTGGAGTTCTGCAGCTATCCAGATACTTGCTTTCAGTGACTGGATCAAAATACAGTGAACCGTCTTTATAACTGGATAGATAATAGGTGCCAGGAAAACCGATGTCAGCCTCACAGGAGCTAGGAATGGTGAGCTCAGAGCTCTGGCCTTGGTCCTGCTCGGTTTACATTTATATCAGGGTGAATGTGGATGTGGGTATTGACGATACTGTTATAATAGTTGGGAGATAGGTCATGTCTCAAAAGATCAGACCAGTAGACCAGATTGAATAGGGAGGAATTAATCAGGATAAAGATTAGTTCCTGCTCTTAGGCTTCCAAATCCAACAATGCTTGTGCAAAATGAGGTGGACTGAGTTTAACTGAAGCACATGAAAAAGACCTGGGGCTTTTAGGTAATGCAAATTCAGTAAAAAGCCAGGAAAGTGATATGGCCACAAAAAACTAATGACATCAGGCTGGATTAAAAGAAGCATAGACTATAGAACAGAGGAGGTGAGTGACATCTCTACTGTCCGTGCCTGCCACCGTCACCTTGAATCTAGTGTTTAGTACTGACTGTCACACTTTAGAATGGACATTTACAACCTGAAACATCCGTGGTGGACAATCAGGATGATGAGGCAACTTAGTGGTAGTTTGTGTAAACAATGGTTGGAGAGATTTAGCTTGAAGAAGAAAGATTTGCTGGGGTCCCTGTAGCTGACAATACTTAAAGGGGTTCTTTGTGGAGGAGCTATTTGACCATCCTATGTGCCTCTAAAGCAGTGCTGTCTGATAGCACTTTCTGTGTGATGGGGATGTTTTATATCTGTGCCGTGTAATAGCTACTAGATAGACAGGGTTGTTGAACAACTAAAATGTATCTATGAACTGAATTTTTAATTTAATTTTCATTAATTAAAAATTTTAAGCTTTAATAAGCTACATGTGGCTAGAGGCTACCATATTGGAGAGGATAGCTCTAGAGGGCAAATGAAAGAATAGGCTGGGGTCAGCAGATCTTTTCTATAAAAGGCAAAAGAGTAAATATTTTGGGTTTTGTGAGCCTTACAGCCTGTAACTACTACTCAACCCTCCTGTTGCGCAAAAGCAGTATAGATAAAAGAATAAATGCTACTATAATCCGGTAAACCTTTATGGATACTGAAATTTGAATTTTATTATAAGCTTCACATGCCACAAAATATTCTCCTTTTGGTTTCTTTCAATTATTTTTAAAAAATGTTAAAAACGTGAAACCCCATCTCCACTGAAAATACAAAAATTAGCCAGGCATGGTGGCACACGCCTGTACCCAGCTACTCGGGAGGCTGAGGCAGGAGAATTGCTTGAGCCTGGGAGATGAAGGTTACAGTGAGCCGAGATCGTACCACTGCATTCCAGCCTGGCTGACAGAGTGAGATTCTGTCTCAAACAAAAACAAGAATGAAAACTAAAAAACAAAAAAAAAAACATTCTTAACTCACAAGTTGAACAAAAATGGGTAGCAGGCTGGATTTGGCCTTCAGGCTGTAGTTTGCTGACCCTGGCTTAGGCTATGGGTGGAGGCTTCAGGGAGTCATATATTAGTTTAATAAGGAAAGCAATGATTAATTAGAGGTAGCCAGAAATGGAATGAGCATCCTCAGTAAGTGGTGAGTTTCTTGTTCCTGAAGCGTTTAAGTACAGGCTGGATAATTATCTGGCAAGGGATGATATAGAAATGTGTTGGTTTAATACAAGTTATACTGGAATTTTCTTCAAATTCTGTAGGAGGATTGAAATCAGGATGACATATGACTGCTTTAAAATTCTACTTGCTTTGTAGAGGGAAGTTGTTTTCTCTTACTTAGTGCTTACTCTCAGCCCTATGTTGCTGGATTGGGGACATATGGGGGTGGGAAGCTGGTTCCTTGCTTCAGCAATTCTGCCAAGTGTTCAGGGACCCCTGGGATGTGCCTTCCTGGGGAGTTGGTTATGTCTGTTTATTTTATTTTATTTTATTTTTTTCCTCCTGCCTCAGCCTCCCAAGTAGCTGAGATTACGGGTGCATGCCACTACACCCAGTTAATTTTTGTATTTTTAGTAGAGACAGTGTTTGTTGGCCAGGCTGGTCTAAAATTCCTGACTTCAGGTGATCTGCCTGCCTCGGCCTCTGAAAGTGCTGGGATTACAGGCGGCCATGTCTGTTTATTTTCAAAAGGAGAGATTTTATTGGGAGCACCCAAGTCTTCTACACCCCAAGAAAGGACACTCCCCTGGCCAAATCCCACCGTATTCTATTATTTATTCCTTCTGTAGCAGACAAGGGAGCTGTGGTGAGGATGTGGGCTTGCAAACCTTCACCTGTCAGTTAGGTACTTCCGTGGGGGGCCATGCCTCATTCTGTGACTGGAGAAGGTCCTCTCCAGCATTCTTTCCTCCAGGCATATCAGGAAACTGTTGTTCTCTGGGGAGTTCTGAGTCTTCGTCCAAAATGAACTGTAGGACCGGAGTCCAAAGGCCTGTGCTTTGAAATGCTGACTGCCCAGGAGCCAACCATCCAGGCTTGTGGACTTCTAGAGATTTGGTTATTTCTATTACTTTCAACTCTACTGCCTTGTTTTTCTCTTTTACCTCTCACCTAACTTCTGTCTGTTTCACTTCCAATCACCTTTTCTGCCCAAATACACACAAATAAAAAATAAATAGCCCCTTCCTGGAAGGAAGGGAGCTAAAAGTAGTGGTTTGAAGTTTTAAATTTTTTGTGCTTTTTTCTAAATCCCAACCTGCCCTCAGCACAGTAGAGTTTCTCTACATCTTTATAAAGTACAGAATACTTAAAAAAAACTTACTGGGGAAAATTTTAAGCGTACACAGTAGACAGAAGAATGTAAGCAACCCCATGTGCTTATTGCCAGCTTCAACAGTGACCAGCTGCTGGCCAATCTCATGCCATCTACAGCCTCTTCCTTTATCTTGTATTATTTGGAAGCAAATCCACAGAAGCTTTGGACATGGTGTGTTGACTCAGGTGTGCACTAACACCTCAAATCTCTGTATTCTGTTTCAGATAATTGCCTTTGATGAGTTAAGGACGGATTTTAAGAGCCCCATAGACCAGTGCAACCCTGTTCATGCGGTAAGTAGCGGGTGCTGGTGAGAGGAAGGTGCTGTCACCCCAGGCTACCCAGGGCCTAGGAAGGAGGGTGAGAATGTGAATGATTTGAATGTGTAAAGAACATGCTCGCCCTCACGGTGCCTCTCTACCTGGCTCAAGGTTGTGGAGGAGCCTTCTCGTTCTTGAAGTGTGCTGAGGTCTTGAGATATGTTGCAAATCAGGTGTGACTGTCTCCATAACCCAGGGGAATAGTCTACTGTGCTGTGGCCCTTGAGTCCTCAAAGCCTGGTGCTCATGTGTTTTGGTTGCTCATCCTTAAACAAGGACAGAGGCTCCATGTTGGCCAACATGCTTGCAGGCACGTGAGCACCATGAGTGGATGTCCGTGCTGCACTCTCCACTTGGGCACCAGGTTTCTCAGATGGAGATGTGGAGGGTGGGTTAATGCACAAAGTCCCTAGCACCATATCCATCACCCAGAAAGCATTCATCTCAGGTGGTTCTGTGGGTCTGAGGTCTGCTCACCTCTGCCTGGAGAATTTGGTGCAGTCTGAGTGTCCTGGTCTGGGTTCGAGTTGTGAAAGGCCACCTGCCCCAGCATGTGTGGTTCCTGGCGTCTTCCTGCTTGTCTGGCTTGGCAGACATGCTGCCCTTCCCCTGTGCCCTGGCTGTGCCTCTGACTGGGAGCTTCTGCATGGATGCTGGGTGGGAATGGGTGTTTTGGCTGTTTCTTTCCCTGGTCAGTGCAGTCCATGTCCCAGAGCCAGGGACCAACCCTGTATGTGGACAGAGCCTTTTCCAAATTACTCCAGACCTGCTCTTCTGAGTTCAAAGGGTGGTGCACACAGTTCATTCAAGTGTGTTTCTCAATCCAAATTCACTGGTCCTCTGTTTAGTTGAAGTTCCTTCCAGGCCATGGTTTCCAGCACTAAGGCAACTTTTTGCCTCTTGGAGTAGCTTTGTTGACCTTTTCAGCCAGAAGTTGTAGAGAGAACAACAGGCTCTGCTAGCATGATACCATCTTAGCCTGGAATGTTTATGGCGTCATTCAGCAGGGACAAAGAGGTCTCTTATCCTCGGCTGCAAGCCCCATAAAGAAGGATATGCTTTTAGGGAGGTACCAAAATACCATATGGAAGAACCAGGATTCAGTGTCCCCTTCTATAAAGTAGAGAGTTATTACTGGATTTGTCGTTGTATTTTGAGTTTTTACTATGTGCTAGGAACTTTATATACATAATCTGTAATCCTCACAGTAATGCTGCGAGACAAACATCATTAACCCAATTTATAAAGCACTAAATGGACTCTTTTGTACAGGGATTTATAGGTCATGAGTGCTGGAGCTAGGACTTGAACCCAGGCTTACCTGTCTCCAAAGTCTACCATCCTACCATCTACCCTGTGTTGCCTCTTTTAAGAGACCTGATTTTATAATATCTGAGGCCCGCTTTGGCGTCAAATTTTTTGATTCCATGAAATAGAGCCGAACTCTTTCAAAGCAAATTTTGATGCAAGTTTAAAGAACCTGCAAGATCCACTTTAAAACTTACTGTATTTCATGAACTTATAACTATTAAAATCCATTTGTTTCCATCTACCAGCCTCACCATGCATCTGGGATAATTTGGATCTGCCAGGCCTGAAAGGTTTCACTCTGGGTCTCATGTCTTTCTGGATGTTTTTGTTTGGCACCGACATTACATGCCTGGTCTGTCAGTATCTACCAGGTGCAGTGAGCAAGTCTAAGTCTGAGAGACCTTCATTTAGGAATGCCAGGGAAGACAAGAGCCTACTTTCCTTCCTTCTCATTGTTTGGGCTCAAATTGGTAGGCAGCTCACTCAGAACACCCAAAGCTTTCTTGTCTGATTCCAGGGCAAATGCTAGGGAAGGAATTTGTCCTGCCACTCAGTTCCATCATGCAGATTCCATGCTGGCTTGCAGGTGATTGGTGAAACCACAGAATATTTTTGTGGAACCCTTTCCATCTCACCATGGCAAAGAATAAGGAAATTTAGACAGAATAAAGAAAATCAGGACTAGTATAAGCTCTCCAGGGAGCTTCTGTGAAAGGCCAGCGCAGGAATAGAATTTGCACATAGTAGGTGCTCCATAGCTATTTGTCGATTAAACAGTGGGTGAATATTGAAGTGGTGGCGTAGAAGTTAAATCTCAATTCACTTTTTTTTCTCCTATTATTAAAGGCACATTTCTAATTAGTTAACTGATTAATTAAGGAGCCTGGGCCCTATGAAGTTCATGAACAGAATAAAGACTCTAGGTGCCCCATGGGGAAAACTCTTGTCTCGGATTGAAAACAAAAACAAAAACAAATAAAAACCCTAAATGGAAGACTGCTCGACACATTTTCCCAGTTCTTATGCTGTTACTCCCTGGCAGGAAGTTAAATGCTTCAGATGCCTCTTTTAACTCTTCTGTGAGCTCTTAGACCTCTATAGAGTCCCCAAAGCAGCATTTCAGACTCAGGTGGTTTAAAAAAGCTACTTCACTGATTGGTGACTCCAGCCCTGGAAGGACTTGTGTGTCACAAATAATTACTGATCCATATGATACGTCTCTCAATGAGGGCATGAGGCCCATTTGGATTTAAGATGCCCTGAAGCTCCCAATATTGTTGGGCCCTATGGGATGGAAAGGAGGAGGAATGCTCTGTTTTCCTCCTCGTTTCTCATGTTTTCCCTTCCTTTTACCAGCAGGGCATTGATTACTTTAAAGTAATGGTAGATGTTGTCCTTTAGTGGCTCTGGCTTGCTGGAAAAGGAGCTAGTGTGTGTCTTGTAGCATTCCGTTTTGTGCGTATGTGCACATAAGTATGCGTGCTTGCATGTGCACACGTGTGAGGAGGATTCAGTGTGTCTTTCTAGCCATGTGGACACTAATTTGTCCAGATGTGGGCTCCTTCCTCTGGGCTTATAGGATGCACAGGAATCACTATATTTACTGTATTTATGATTTAATTAGGGAAATGAAGTGTCCCAGCCACCTGTCCTTTCCAGATCCATGAGGAATCTCATTACCGTTCCATCTATGGCAACCAAATTGCCTCAGTAATGAAGCACCGGGAGACGCCACAGCTGTGTTCAGTGTGGCTTTGGAAATTGTTAAAGTCATTGAAGGAAAAGGGAGGCAATGGCATTTAGTGCATGATGTGGACATCATCACCTGCCCAGCCACGGGCCATCATCTCATCTTCCCTTGGCAGTGAGCCAGGCCTTGATAGACTGGAACTTCTTAAAAAGCCTTAGCCTGGGGGCATCACTGGTGTCTAATTTAGTAGGGAGATTGCTTCTGCCAAGTAGACTCACTTTAGAAAAATGAAACCAGCAGGCAGATAACTTGTCTACCTTAGATACTAATGAGGGCACATACGCTCTTCGAGACCCAAGTGGGAAGGCCTCCTGGGAGGGCTGGCTGCACGCTTTAGGATGTTCCGTGAGCACGAGGTACCATTTGGCAGTTTGACCACCTTATGTGTACATGGAGGCTGAGAGAGACTTTGTAGATAGAAGAACAGAAATCCATGCTGGACTGAGAGGGAAGGTGAGCCCATGCTGTTTGCTGGGAGAGTTCTGTTAAGAGCAAATGACCATGACAAGGTACAGGGAAGAAAGTCAGAAACTCTTAGAAAAAGCCATTGGGTGGGAGCATGCTGGCCATGTGCCCATGAGGGCTCTCTGATGGGTTCTGCCTCCGCTTTTGGGGCTGATTACAGGGCCTTCTCATGCTGTTTTAGCAGAATCCCTAACCTCCCCTCTCGTTTCTTTCTTGTGCATCCTGATAGAGGGAACGGCTGAGGAACATCGAGCGCATCTGCTTCCTTCTGCGAAAGGTCAGTGTGGCAGCTTCATGCTGGAGGATAGAGGATCACATGGTGGTGGGTAGGCACACAGTGAAAGAGGCTGGTGAGGCTCAGTGCCTGCTCCAGTCCTGTCCACCAGGAAGGCAAATGGTGGCAGGGAAAGGGGGAGGTGGGAGCAAGTGATCAGTTCTTTGGAAACCCCCAGAGACAAGAGGAGCTAATTAAAGGAGGTGGCCATCAATCAAAGTGTCAGGACAGCACTGGGTATTTGCGAGTGCCCTCTGATTGGAGTTGGAAGCTCTTTATCTTTGCATGATGATGGATGGCATTTCCAGCTGCTATTACCACAGAGCTTTTGTTCCTGTCTGGGGCTGGGCTCAGGAACACTCGCTGCCGACCTTGGGATGCTGGGTTTCCTTTGAGGTTGCAGCCTGTCACTCAGCTTTGCAATTTGATTGTCAGCATCACTGGGAATGCTGAATTGGTGGGATGAGGGGGTGTTATTAAAGGCAGAGTCACATCATTCAGAGAGTTGCTCTGAATGGATGAGTAGTACATTACAGCTTCCCCAGACTCATTCAGGAAGCACATGTGGGCACACATAGTTCAAGCTTGGTATTTAGCATAGCTCTGTGCCATAGCTGGAGGCCCCTGTGTCTCTTTCCCAGGAAAGTGTGTGCTTTTTGCAGCAAAATATGGAGAATGGCAACTTGCCGGTAAAATAACCAAAGGACATCCCTAACCTCTGTACAGAGTGGATGAACTATAGGCCATAAGAAAGCCACCTGTCAGCCCAAAAGGAGTTTTTGAGCCTTATATGAATAGGACAGAAATAAAATGTTATGCCAATGTTGATAGAAGGGGAAAATACTTTGCAAGGTTTTAAAGGTTTTTTTCTGTATTTTAGTAATGATACTTTTCATTGAGAGAGAGCTTAAAGAAACAGCCAATTATTTTTCTAACTAATTACTTGTCCTTTAGTATCTTCTAAGAGAGTCAGTGCATTAGAATCCCATATCTTGTATGATACAGCAGGGAAATATGCTTGGATAAAACCTATATATGAAAATATTTGTGATCCAAGGAATAAAGAATGATTAGGAAAATAACAATATCAATTCATAAATTTAAAAATTATTTTTCCAGATAATATCTTGGATACCCATATCCTGCTCCAGCCAGCACTTCTATAGTCTCTGGTTTGTTCTTTAAGACTTGACAGCTAAGTGACATAGAATGGATCAAGACAAAATCAAAGTTTTGCCTTTCAGACTCCAAGTGGCCCCTTTTTCTCCCATCCTGAATATATTATCCTGTATTCTCTGACAGAACAATGTTCCATATCCATCACCTTTCAGCCTTGCTTATTCTTTTATACTGCTTAACCACTGACTCCGGCCAGGTAGCAGGCAATGGCCAAGGTCCTGTGGCCCACAGACTTGCAGCCCTGGACCTTTTAAAGGTCAGAGCCAAGAGTATGAAAGTAAGCACACTATGCAAGAATTAGTGTTACATTTTGCAAATTTGCATATTGTTTGCATAAGTTTCTTTAAACAATAAACTGAGGCATTTTACTCCAAGAAACTCTGTACTCTACCTTTTCCTGCCTTTTGCCCCTTTCGTTTGTACATGCTCCTTTCTCCCATGCCGCTGCCTCTGCTGCAGCTTCTGGGAGGTCAAGTGCAGTTGTTGTTCATGGTCATGGAAAATACCAGGGAGAAAAGGTAGACATCAGAGGACATGAGACAGTGACTTCAAGACTTTAGGTGTTGTGACTGCGTGATCACACCTTCTGCAGCCTGACAGTTTTCTTGCTCCCAAGGGGAGTGGCACTGGAGTGGCCAGTACCTCTGCACTAACTCAACGCAGAAATAAGCCGTGCACCTACAACTTTATTTATTTATTTGAGACAGGGTCTTGCTCTGCCACCCAGGCTGGAGCACAGGGTTGCAATCATAACTCACTGTAGCCTTGAATTCCTGGGCTCAAGTGACTTTCCCACCGTGGCCTCCTGAGTAGCTGGAACTGCAGGCATGCACCACCATGCCTGGCTGACTTTTTTATTTTTTGTAGAGATTGGTTCTTCCTTTGTTGTCCAGGCTGGTCTCAAACTCCTGGCTTCAAGTGATCCTCCCATCTTGGCCTCTCGAAATGACGAATTACAGGGATGAGCCACCATGCCCAGCCCAGCTTGCTTGCTTTCTTTGTGGAATCTCCCTCCTCCTCCAGTCCTCTTGCCCTAAGCACATCTACTTTTAACAACTGGTTGTTAGTTCTTCTGTGTGCCCTGGATACCTGAGGTTGTTTTCAGTGATGTCGTCATTGTTACAGGACCACCAGCTTCATACCAGGACCACCAGCTTTGCACCCTTGCACAGTAACAGACCAATACACTGAGATGATGGGAGTTGCAGCAGAGAAAGAGCCTAATAATTGTATGGCAGCCAAATGAGGCACCAGGGAGTCTCAAATCCCCCTCCTCCAGAAGTTTTGGGCTGGGGTTTTAGAGGGAATTTTGGTGGGTAGTGGGCTGAAGAACAGGGGGTTGCTGATTGATTAGGGCATGGGAGATGAAATCACAAGAAAGGAGAAACTTCATTCTTGTCCTAAGTCAGTTCCTTGGAGGGAGTCCACAGATGGCTGGTGTCAGTGGGCCCGATGGAATCAGGATCTAGAAAATATCTCAAATGGGAAACTTGAGGTTTTTGAATGTTAAAGATGTTGTGTATAGATGTTAGGACCTTGTGACAGAGGCAATGGGACTTTCAAGCAGTATGCGGCTATAAGGAGGTGGGCTGCAGGGCAAGCTGGTTAATGCTTAGTCATGCTTCTGTTTAAAGCTTATGCTTTTGTTAAAAGTCGAGCAATTTTGTTTTATTAATTTAATGAGGATCATTTCAACATAATTTCTTTCTGAATGTAGTTTCAAATTATAGGTGCTTCTGTCTGTCTGGCCCTTGAGGTCTGGCTGTAGCTCATGTGTTATTTAGCTTAAGTTGGTAACACTATTCTCCCAAAGGCATTTAGGTCCTAGGCATGCAGGTCTGTCTTCTCTCACTGGAATGCCAGTTCTGGATGGTCAGCAATTTTGTTTCATTCACCATCATAGGTTGTGACATAGAATGTAGAGCAACGCATAGCCCATTGAAGGTGCTTAGCGAGTATTTACTAAGTAAGTGAATGAATGCCAACTTTCTGGCACTTCTGTCATCTAAATCCTTCTTCTTGGAAACACTGGCTTAGTCAATAATCTTTCCATTTCTTCATTTCAGTACTGTCCATGACATAGTACAAAATTTACATATTTTACTACATTTATTCCTTATGTAAGATTTATAGGCCAGGCATGGCGGCTCACACCTGTAATCCCAGCACTTTGGGAGGCCGAGGTGGGCAGATCACCTGAGGTCAGTGACCAGCCTGGCCAACATGGTGAAACCCCCACAAATTAGCTGGACATGGTGTTGTGCGCCTGTAATCCCAGCTACTCGGGAGGCTAAGCAGGAGAATTGCTTGAACCCAGGAGGTGGAGGTTGCAGTGAGCCGAGATGGCGCCATTGCACTCCAGCCTGGGCAACAACAGTGAGACTGTCTCTCAAAAAAAAAAAAAAAAAAAAAGATTTGTATTTAAAAATTGAAATTAACTCAACATTACATTCATTACTGACACAGAAGATCTCCGACCGACAGTGTCTTCTGTGTGATTTTCTTCCATAATGCTTATACCCTCTGCCCCTTGTAGTCTGTATTTCAACCATCCTAATATCTGCTCTCAGCCAATTCTGGGACCTTTATATTTGGAAGGTTTTGGTGAAGTGCGCAAACGTCTACTGCTTCCAAATCCTGCCTCTCTCCTTATTGTCCTTGTAACTCACAGTGTGTGCCTCAGTGTGACTGTAAACTAGGGGTGAAAATAACAGGACCATACTCATACAGGTGTGTGAGAATTACATGAGATAATATGGTACATCTGGCTCATAAGTGTACAATGCATATTAAATGTTATTATTATCATCCTGACCCTTAGATTCTACCTAAAACCCTTTATAACATCACTAAGCACACACTTGGCCAGCCGAGATAATCCTTGGCTGGTTGCACACCCTCTTAGCATCCCCTCCCGTTTTCTTAGGTAAGTGCCATTTGGTGTTTGAGCAGCATCACAAGGTGGGCCGGCCTAGGCCTCCTCCCTCCTGTCTCTCTCATTTCAAATGGGCTTCTGAGTTCTGATTCCCAAGCTGTGAGCGTGTGTTGGGGATGGCGGGGAGGGTTAATGGGTCTACTTAGCAGCACCACCTTCTGGGAACTGCACCTTCCAAGAATTTCTTGGAACTAGCCTCCTAAACACCCTAGAATGTGATGCATCTCAGCAGCTGATTGTTGTTAAACCACCTCCTCAGCTTTCTTGGGAGAAAGGAAGGGATTTTCAAAGTGGATCCATTTTTAGCTCCATAATTATCAGAAAATGTGTTCTTTGGGTAATTGTCTGAACTGCAGGATTCTTGTGTTGACTTGTGCTCATGATTCATTTTTCTTGTGGCAAGAGCCACTTGCCTCTTGAGCAACTCTCCCCACCAGAGCACATCATAAGTTCTGTGGGGCCCCTACAAAGTGCAGGTTTGGGAGCAGGAAGCATCCTGGAAGGCAGAGGTTGGTGTGATTGCTGCTTTCGGGCATATAAAGGATTCTCATGAGGAGGAGGCTGACTCCTATTGCATCTGCAAGTTTAGCGAGTGGTTCGAGGAGATTATCTTAAATGTGAGCCCAAATGATTGGTATGAGAATAAGGAGAAACATGCTTCATCAGTGGTAGTCATCAGACTTTGGAACTGGTTGTGAAATGTTCACATCCCTTAGACCAAGTTACGTTTTTTTATTTTTATTTTTCATTTTTTGAGACAGAGTCTCACTTTGTCGTCCAGGTTAAGTACAGTGGCACGATCTCGGTTCACTGCAACCTCTGCCTCCCAGGTTCATGTGATTCTCCTGCCTCGGCCTCCTGAATACCTGGGACTACAGCCATGTGCCACCACGCCCGGCTGATTTTTGTATTTTTAGTAGGGATGAGGTTACACTATGTTGGCCAGGCTGGTCTCAAACTCCTGACCTCAGGTAATCCACCCACCTCGGCCTCCCAAAGTGCTGGGATTACAGGAGTGAGCAACCGCACCCAGGCCCTTAGATCAAATTAGACAAGTTTGTGCCTGAGATGATTTTGAGTTAGACTGAGCCTGCCCAATGACAGGGGCATTTAGTTGTATAGTTTGGGATGTCCCTTCTGGCTTGACAATTCTGTGATTCTCCAGTTCATGTCCCAGTTTCCCCAAGAATTTGTCTGTTCCCACTGCAGGTTTTCCCTGACATTTGTGGATGTAAAAAGCTGTAGTGCGGGGATTATTTTCATTCTCTCATTGGGCATTCTCATCACCACATGGAGGAGAAGGGTATGTGGGTAGGATTTGGGGGTGAGTGGGCCGTTGAGTTCACTGGGGAGCCTGGTGGGAAGGGACAGGTGCTCCAGGTTTAGTATTGGAAATGCAGTGGTGATATGACCATAGGTGTTCCCACTAATGGGCACCTGTTTCTGTTCCTTGTTAAAGCTTCCCAGAGCCACAGCTCTGTCTTACAGAGGAGTTATGATGTGAAGTGAGGCTGCCAGTGGCAGCCTGAACCCACTGCAGAAATTCCGTGATGTGGTTCTGAAAGCAGGGGTTGGAGGAGATGGGGAGTGGATATGACACTTTCACAGTGAAAAGTCAGTCTTGTTAAATGAGGAGATTGCATTATTATTAATGCTTCCTTACCCTCCCCTCTCTCCAGGACTGTCTACATAATTGGCAGGGCCTCGTGAAAAATGGCAATGTGAGGCTCCATGTCGGAAACTGATGCCCAACATTCAACCAAAGGTGGGGCTCTTCCCAGCGCAGGGCCTTGTGCAGCTGCACAGGTCACAGGTCCCTGAAGCAACTGAGCCTGGTCTCCGTGACCTTTGCATTATGATTTTGCTGTTCTTCCTCCTATAAGCCGAGTGTATTTCCTCTCCCCACTGATACTTGGCTCTGTCAGGTGACAGGATTTGTCCACTGCAACGTAGGCAGGCGTGGGAGTGTGTGTCAAGGCTGTGAGAGTCATTGGATATTTCTGTTCTCCCTTCTGAAATTCTGTCATTGGCAAGACCAATCCACTAGTTCAAGGAGGATGAGAGGCATGGGGAACCTACCTGAGCCCACCTGTACCTCAATGCCAAGCCTGCTAGAGCCAGTGACTGCCAACCATCCTTTAGATGTGTGAGCAAGTATAAATGGTTATTGTTTTAAGGCACTGTATTTTGGAATGATTTGTTACATAACATTCTTATGGCAACATTCCTGACACGCGTGGATGTAAAAAGCTGTAGTGAATGGATTATTTTCATTCTGTCATTGGGCAGAGTATCTTAGCTCCTGGTATCTCATTGATACCATAAACATGTGGCACTTCTATAAGGGGAAAACTTTTTTCTTAAAGTGATGTTATTCTTTTCCAGAGTTCAGCCATTTGTTCACTCTACAAATTCACACATAGATGGTTCAAGCTTTGTTCAAATTTCTTTGTCCTAAGTGGAGACTACTAAGTACATTTATAAACCAGAACTTAGGGAAAGACCTATGTTGCTTTGGTGCACAGTATTTGTCATGTGCTAACAACCAGGAAGGGCTGGGTGCAGTGGCTCTTGCCTGTAATCCCAGCACTTTGGGAGTCAGGAGGATTGCTTGAGCCCAGGAGGTTGTGATCAGTGTGGGTAACATAGTGAGACCCCCATCTCTACAAAAAATAAATAAATAAAAATAAAATAAAATTAGCCAGGCATGGTGGTGCATACCTGTAGTCCCAGCTGCTCAGGAGGGGGAGGGGGAGGTGGGAGGGTCACTTGAGTCCAGGAGGTTCAGACTGCAGTGAGCCAAGGTCATACCACTGCACTCCAGCCTGGGTCAGTGTGAGACCCTGTCTCTAAAAACAACAACTGGGAGGAATGGAGAAGATATTGCCTTTTTTCCCCCCCTAATTACTGCACTCCTCGCCACAAGGGATTGATTGGATTTCAGTTCTTTTTAGCTGTCAATATGGTTCTTCCTACAGGGCTCTGGAGGGAATGGCATATTTTAATTGAGGGACATGATACAGTGAAAAGGGACACATAAACTCAGAGGCAGTTGTGTGGAGTGCCTTAGAGAGACCATCGTTGACGTAGAAGTTTTCCAGATCAGAATTCTCCGTTTCTTGGGGGGATTTCTGAAGCATGGAAATAGTGATGCCAACTACTCTATGCCTTTAAAAGTATTAACTCCTTTAATCTCACAACAACCCTATCAAGTAGTCATCATTAAAAGTCACACTTAACAGAAAAGGAAATTGAGGCTTAGAGAGATTAAATATATATCTGAGAGTCTCCTGTTTCTTAAGTGGTAGAGCTGGGATTTGAAGGCAAGCCCATGTGACCAGAGTCCACATTTCTAATCACCACATTATAGGGGAGATTGTTGCTTCTTTTCAAAACATGCTGCTTAAGGACCACCGCTACAGTAACACGGCTCAGCTATTTTAAAGGGAAGCTATGGATACTTGAACCACATAGTGCCTCAGAGAGCCTGTAAGATGCTTGGCTCACTGTCGATGGGTCCGAGTGGATTCTTTTAAGGCTCTTTTTCTAAGTTCATTTAACTTCTTTGTAGGGTAGTTCACCCCTGGAGGGAATATTTGAAGAAAAGTAAAAATATCCTGGAACAAAAGTTGTAACTAGTTCAGAAACCCATGTCTCATGCATAATTTATTTTCAGACACTTTCCGTGGCAAACTCCTTGTTAGTCAGAGGGAAAGAAGGAACATTTTCCTTGATGTGTAAACAGTGGTGCTGTCATGGGGCTGCTGAACCAGAAGTTGGAGGGGACATGTCCTCACCTCACTCCTCCCGTAGGGCCGCAGCAGGCAAACTGAAGGACTTTACAAACAAATCCCTAACACATGGGCACTGGCTTTTCACTGGGGATCTGGGTAGCTGGTTGGCCCTATCCTTATTAGTTCTCTGTTGTCCTGATAATAAGATATCGGACCAGTTGACAGCAAACACCATTTATTTCTCATGAGTCCATGGGTCATGTGGTCAGTTCTGTTGTTCTTGGCTGCACTTGGGCACAGGGGATGTTCTTCTGGTCTTGGCTGGAGCTCATTCTTGTATCTGGTGGGCAGCAGGCCATTAGCTCATCTCAGTCAGCCTCAGCCACATCTCATCCTCCAGTGACCACCTGAGGCTTGTTCTCCTGGTGTCATAGAGAAGCAAGAGAAGACGTGGAAATGCGCAAGCACCTTTTCAAGCTTTGGCCAGCGTGGAGGCACTACAAAGTTAAGGGCAAAGGATGTGGATATTCTTCAGTGAGACCTTGCTGCCTTGATTGTGAAAATTCCTATGCTAGGATCATATCAGGAAGTAGCAAGTGTTAGAGTCTGCTGGTCTCCAGTATTCGTCATTAATGGAACTGATGGTTTCTAATTTTTTTTTGCATATCAAGAGCACCTCTGGAGATGTTTCAACATGTATCTGCTTAAGAATCACTTCCAGAAGTTCTGCTCTGGGAGTTCTTGGGAGGGTCCAGTTGTCTGTATTTTGAAAATGCCCCATGGAGGGGCCATGGTAGAGAAACACTGTGGGAAATATTTGGTGACTTGAGTATTTAGTAGATGTTCTGGTGATTCCTAAGCAATGCCAGGATGGCTCCCCAGGGTCTGGAGAACTGGATCTGTGGAGGAGGAGAGGGGAGGGAGAAGAGCTTCCACCCAGAGAAGTTGACAGCAGACAGATGTTACAAGCTGCCAGCTCCTTTGCAAACAGCCCAGGATGAGCTGAGCCCTGGACTTGAGGAGCATTTCCTCAACTTGCCATGTCCTAACTGTGTGTGGAGAGAACACCTTCCTCGCCTGAGACACAACAGAAGGTTGCTTTTGAGGTAAATGTGGGGCCGTCACAACCAGTTTCAAAAAGTAAAGAAGTCCAGCAGCCCTCATGGCAGCAGGAGGAGAAACCCTAAAATCATCAGAGACCTTAGGATGCGTCATTGAGAGGGGCCCTAAACCTGGCTGTGCCTCACATTGAATCTGGATCGATGATTAAACATACGACTCTGAAAGGCAGGTTCCTATCCACCCAGGATAGTTAGTTTTATCTGTCACCTTGGCTAGGTCATGGTGCCCAGATATGTGATCTAACATTGTTCTGGTTGTTTCTGTGAGGGTGTATTTTTTGGATGAGATTAACATTTAAATCGGACTTTCATTATATGAAAAAGACACATGCACACGTGTTTATAGCAGCATAATTTGTAATTACAGAATTATGGAACCAACCTAAATGCCCATCAGCCAATGAGTGGAAAGAAAATGTGGCATGTATGCACCATGGGATACTACTCAGCCATGAAACGGAATGAAATAATGGCCTTTGCGGCAACTTGGCTGGAACTGGAGGCCATTCTAAGTGAAGAAACTCAGGAATGGAAATCCAAATATCATATGTTCTCACTTATAAGTGAGAGCTAAGCTATGGGGATGCAAAGGCATAAAAATGATATAATGGGCTTTGGGGATTTTGGGGAAAGGATGGGAGGGGTGAGGGATAAAAGACTACACATGGGGTACAGTGTACCCTGCTCAGGTGATGGTGCACCAAAATCTCAGAAATCACCACTAAAGAACTTATCCATGTAACCAAACACCACCTGTTCCCCCAAAACTATTGACATAAAATTAAAGAAATAAATTGGACTTTGAGTAAAGCACATTATCATCCTTCTGTGGGTGGGCCTCACTCAATCAGTTGAAGGCCCTGCTAGAGCAGAAAGACCCAGCTCTCCTGAGCAAGAGGGGATTTGGCCAGCAGTCGACTTTCAGACCTCAACGGCAGCATTGACTGTTCCCTGGGTCTCCGGCCTGCCAGCCCACTCTACAGATTTTGAACTTACCAAATCTCTACAGTTGCATGAGCCTATTCCTTAAAATCTCTCTCTCTCTCTCTCTCTCTCTAAACACACACATACACACACACACGTGCACACACACACACATACACACACCCTGTTGCTTCTGTTTTCCTGGAGAGCCCTAACTAATGCACTCCCCTCAATTCTGGTAAGTTCAGGTTCAGTAGGTTTACAGAGAGGCCTGGAACTGCTGTGAGCCGAACCTTCATAGCAACCTTGTGAGTTGGGTGAAATTATCTGCTCACCACATGGTTAGTACCTTGTTCAAGGTCACCCAGCTCATAGGTCTGGTCCCCGAGTCCATGTTCACAGTCTTCAACCCTTGCTGCTTCCAATTCCTCACATTCATAGGAGTCAGTTGTTTTCCATAACTTTACAGAGCTTGTTACCACTACCCTAGAGGCCAGTCTCTGCAGGGCCAGCGAAAAGAAGCCCTGATCACCTAAAACCTTATATGGTAGTTGCCTTTACATGTATCTTACACAGTTGTATTCTTGAAGACAAGGCTCCTGTCCTTCTGGTTTCTGCAACTGCTACATTACTTAGCATGGGGTCAGATTCATGTTAGCTAGCAGCAAGGATTAGTTCACATGAGACTGGCAACCACAAATACCATGGGCTATGATTTTCATAATGTGTGAGCCGGAATTCTCACTGCTGAGCATGGGATAAAGGCATGTGGAGAAGACCAGAGAAAGGCCGTGACAGGTGTGACGTGCTTGTCACATCAGAGCACCCTCAGTGCCCAGTGGGTGAGCATTGTAATGGACGTAGTTAGAGCGCTGGTTTTCGACTTTGGCTGTACACTGAAATTGCTGGCGGAGGTTAAAACATCCTGTTGCCTGGGTCCCACCCCCGGAATTTCTGAAGTGCAGCTTGGCACTTTTTTTTTTTTTTTTTTTTTTTTTTTTTTGAGACGGAGTCTTGCTCTGCCGCCCAGGCTGGAGTGCAGTGCCGGGTCTCAGCTCACTGCAAGCTCCGCCTCCTGGGTTTACGCCATTCTCCTGCCTCAGCTCCCAAGCAGCTGGGATACAGGCGCTGCCATGTCGCCCGGCTAGTTTTTTTTGTATTTTTAGTAGAGACGGGGTTTCACCATGTTAGCCAGGATGGTCTCGATCTCCTGACCTCGTGATCCGCCCGTCTCGGCCTCCCAAAGTGCTGGGATTACAGGCTTGAGCCACCGCGCCCGGCCGGCACTTGTTTTTTTAACAGCTCTCCAGATGATTCTAATGTGTAGCCAAGCTGAGGATCACTGAGTGGGAGAATAGTGCAGGTGGGGAGGCATTTTCACTTTCCCTGTTCTTGAGGGTATGATTTAGAGAACCATAATTTTCCAAATGGTTGCAGAGTAAAAGCAATAATTTGCCGACAGGTGCCCAAGTGGACTGAAGGAGTTACTTGGCAAATTCCAGAGAGATGGTCAGCCCAGTGGGATGACTCATTGCAAGTAATCCACGAGCCACGTGTTTTTCATGGTGGGAACTCTGCTTCCAGATGCTTCATTTTCCAGAATGTGATGAGAAGTAAAGATTCTGGTTTTCAGCCCCCAGAATGCTCATCCTTCCAGCCACTCATTTTTGCCCTTTTCCAAATTGCTGAAGAAGCAAGAAACATTTCTGGGTCCTGTTTCTGGGCCACAAAATGGGCCAATCTTACAAATCCTAATAGCCTCTTATTCTCGGTAGCATCCAGTCTCTGCCTCTCACTCTTTCCAACTCCTACGGCCCCTCTCTAAAGGTAAAACCGTGCCAGCCTGTACCTAGGTGGGGACAATAAGAGAGAATTCCTCTGAGCTCCCAGCTTGTGCTGAATTAATTCGAATGCTCCAGACATATCTTCTCCCCACGGAAAAGCTGCGTTGCCAAGTTATCATGCTGGCTCCATTTGTAACTTCTATGGGACTTGTTATTCCTTAACCAATTTGGGGCATTGGTCCTCCTCCAGAACTGAGTTTCACTGGCTCTGATTTCTAAGCTGTCTCTGTGGCACAGACAATTACACAACTCATGGAGTTTTGTTTCATTAGGATAAGACCCGGCAGTAGACAAGAAAATGCACTGAATAAGTTAAATGTGCTATACAAATGCAAAGTGCCATTATTATAAAGGGATAGAAAAGCCATCCTGTTTCCTTTCTGTATCAGCCAAATGGTCAAAGCAGTGATGAGATTCTGGAGGACAATGATCACCGATTATAGCACAAGGAGGTAGGCGGGGAACACGCAGCAAGAACAGCTCTGCTATTGTGGCCTTTCAGAGGTGACATCACTGCTGTTACCACTCAGCACACCAGCATAAGGTAGCACCAGTGCCACTGGTGTCCTGGTGGGAACCAAATAAAGGAGCCACTCAGGCAGGATGTACTGATAAATGACAAACTATATGTCTTCTGAGAGAAACTGTAGAATTCTCTGTGTGAGCTAGACTTTAATACATGCTGTTGGGTACTTCACATATTTTTTTTTTAATTTTTTTTATTTTTTTATTTTTTTATTTTTTTATTTTTTATTTTTATTATACTTTAAGTTCTAGGGTACATGTGCATAACGTTTATATCATGTATAACTCCCCAATGCAATCCCTCCCTCCTCCCCCCTCCCCATGGTAGGCCCCAGTGTGTGATGTTCCCCTTCCCGAGTCCAAGTGATCTCATTGTTCAATTCCCACCTATGAGTGAGAACATGCGGTGTTTGGTTTTCTCTTCTTGTGATAGTTTGCTAAGAATGATGGTTTCCAGCTGCATCCATGTCCCTACAAAGGACGCAAACTCATCCTTTTTGATGGCTGCATAGTATTCCATGGTGTGTATGTGCCACATTTTCTTAATCCAGTCTGTCACAGATGGACATTGGGTTGATTCCAAGTCTTTGCTATTGTGAATAGTGCCGCAATAAACATACGTGTGCATGTGTCTTTGTAGTAGAGTAATTTATAATCCTTTGGGTATATACCCAGTAGTGGGATGGCTGGGTCATATGGTACATCTAGTTCTAGATCCTTGAGGAATCGCCATACTGTTTTCCATAATGGTTGAACTAGTTTACAATCCCACCAACAGTGTAAAAGTTCCTATTTCTCCACATCCTCTCCAACATCTATTGTTTCCTGACTTCTTAATGATTGCCATTCTAACTGGTGTGAGATGGTATCTCATTGTGGTTTTGATTTGCATTTCTCTGATGGCGAGTGATGACGAGCATTTTTTCATGTGTCTGTTGGCTGTATGGATGTCTTCTTTTGAGAAATGTCTGTTCATATCCTTTCCCCAATTTTTGATGGGGTTGTTTGTTTTTTTCTTGTAAATTTCTATGAGTTCCTTGTAGATTCTGGATATTAGCCCTTTGTCAGATGAGTAGGTTGCAAAAATTTTCTCCCATTCTGTAGGTTGCCTGTTCACTCTGATGGTAGTTTCTTTTGCTGTGCAAAAGCTCTTTAGTTTAATGAGATCCCATTTGTCAATTTTGGCTTTTGCTGCCGTTGCTTTTGGTGTTTTAGACATGAAGTCCTTGCCCATGCCTATGTCCTGAATGGTACTACCTAGATTTTCTTCTAGGGTTTTTATGGTATTAGGTCTAACATTTAAGTCTCTAATCCATCTTGAATTAATTTTCGTATAAGGAGTAAGGAAAGGATCCAGTTTCAGCTTTCTACTTGTGGCTAGCCAATTTTCCCAGCACCATTTATTAAATAGGGAATCCTTCCCCATTTCTTGTTTTGTCAGGTTTGTCAAAGATCAGATGGCTGTAGATGTGTGGTATTATTTCTGAGGACTCTGTTCTGTTCCACTGGTCTATTTCTCTGTTGTGGTACCAGTACCATGCTGTTTTGGTTACTGTAGCCTTGTAGTATAGTTTGAAGTCAGGTAGCGTGACCTCCAGCTTTGTCCTTTTGACCTAGGATTGTCTTGGCAATGCGGGCTCTTTTTGGTTCCATATGAACTTTAAAGCAGTTTTTTCCAATTCTGTGAAGAAAGTCATTGGTAGCTTGATGGGGATGGCATTGAATCTATAAATCACCTTGGGCAGTATGGCCATTTTCACGATATTGATTCTTCCTATCCATGAGCATGGTATGTTCTTCCATTTGTTTGTGTCCTCTTTGATTTCACTGAGCAGTGGTTTGTAGTTCTCCTTGAAGAGGTCCTTTACATCCCTTGTAAGCTGGATTCCTAGGTATTTTATTCTCTTTGAAGCAATTGTGAATGGAAGTTCATTCCTGACTTGGCTCTCTGCTTGTCTGTTACTGGTGTATAAGAATGCTTGTGATTTTTGCACATTAATTTTGTATCCTGAGACTTTGCTGAAGTTGCTTATCAGCTTAAGGAGATTTTGGGCTGAGACGATGGGGTTTTCTAAATATACAATCATGTCATCTGCAAACAGGGACAATTTGACTTCTTCTTTTCCTAACTGGATACCCTTGATTTCTTTCTCTTGCCTGATTGCCCTAGCCAGAACTTCCAACACTATGTTGAATAGGAGTGGTGAGAGAGGGCATCCCTGTCTTGTGCCAGTTTTCAAAGGGAATTTTTCCAGTTTTTGCCCATTCAGTATGATATTAGCTGTGGGTTGTCGTAAATAGCTCTTATTATTTTGAGGTACGTTCCATCAATGCCGAATTATTGAGCGTTTTTAGCATAAAGGGCTGTTGAATTTTGTCAAAAGCCTTTTCTGCATCTATTGAGATAATCATGTGGTTCTTGTCTTTGGTTCTGTTTATATGCTGGATTACGTTTATTGATTTGCGAATGTTGAACCAGCCTTGCATCCAGGGATGAAGCCCACTTGATCATGGTGGATAAGCTTTTTGATGTGCTGCTGAATCCGTTTGCCAGTATTTTATTGAGAATTTTTGCATCGATGTTCATCAGGGATATTGGTCTAAAATTCTCTTTTTTTGTGTGTGTCTCTGCCAGGCTTTGGTATCAGGATGATGTTGGCCTCATAAAATGAGTTAGGGAGGATTCCCTCTTTTTCTATTGATTGGAATAGTTTCAGAAGGAATGGTACCAGCTCCTCCTTGTACCTCTGGTAGAATTCAGCTGTGAATCCATCTGGTCCTGGACTTTTTTTCGTGGGTAGGCTATTAATTGTTGCCTCAATTTCAGAGCCTGTTATGGTCTATTCAGGGATTCAACTTCTTCCTGGTTCAGTCTTGGGAGAGTGTAAGTGTCCAGGAAATTATCCATTTCTTCTAGATTTTTAGTCGATTTGCGTAGAGGCATTTATAGTATTCTCTGATGGTTGTTTGTATTTCTGTGGGGTCGGTGGTGATATCCCCTTTATCATTTTTTATTGCGTCTATTTGATTCCTCTCTCTTTTCTTCTTTATTAGTCTTGCTAGCGGTCTGTCAATTTGTTGATCTTTTCAAAAAACAACTCCTGGATTCATTGATTTTTTGGAGGGTTTTTTGTGACTCTATCTCCTTCAGTTCTGCTCTGATCTTAGTTATTTCTTGCCTTCTGCTAGCTTTTGAATGTGTTTGCTCTTGCCTCTCTAGTTCTTTTAATTGTGATGTAAAGTGTCAATTTTAGATCTTTCCTGCTTTCTCTTGTGGGCATTTAGTGCTATAAATTTCCCTCTACACACTGCTTTAAATGTGTCCCAGAGATTCTGGTATGTTGTATCTTTGTTCTCATTGGTTTCAAAGAACATCTTTATTTCTGCTTTCATTTCGTTATGTACCCAGTAGTCATTCAGGAGCAGGTTATTCAGTTTCCATGTAGTTGAGCGGTTTTGATTGAGTTTCTTAGTCCTGAGTTCTAGTTTGATTGCACTGTGGTCTGAGAGACAGTTTGTTATAATTTCTGTTCTTGTACATTTGCTGAGGAGTGCTTTACTTCCAATTATGTGGTCAATTTTGGAATAAGTGCGATGTGGTGCTGAGAAGAATGTATATATTGTTGATTTGGGGTGGAGAGTTCTATAGATGTCTATTAGGTCCGCTTGGTGCAGAGATGAGTTCAATTCCTGGATATCCTTGTTAACTTTCTGTCTCGTTGATCTGTCTAATGTTGACAGTGGAGTGTTGAAATCTCCCATTATTATTGTATGGGAGTCTAAGTCTCTTTGTAGGTCTCTAAGGACTTGCTTTATGAATCTGGGTGCTCCTGTATTGGGTGCATATATATTTAGGAGAGTTAGCTCTTCCTGTTGAATTGATCCCTTTACCATTATGTAATGGCCTTCTTTGTCTCTTTTGATCTTTGATGGTTTAAAGTCTGTTTTATCAGAGATTAGGATTGCAACCCCTGCTTTTTTTTGTTCTCCATTTGCTTGGTAGATCTTCTCCATCCCTTATTTTGAGCCTATGTATGTCTCTGCATGTGAGATGGGTCTCCTGAATACAGCAGACTGATGGGTCTTGACTCTTTATCCAGTTTGCCAGTCTGTGTCTTTTAATTGGAGCATTTAGTCCATTACATTTAAGGTTAATATTGTTATGTGTGAACTTGATCCTGTCATTATGATATTAACTGGTTATTTTGCTCGTTAGTTGATGCAGTTTCTTCCTAGCCTCGATGGTCTTTACATTTTGGCATGTTTTTGCAATGGCTGGTACCGTTGTTCCTTTCCATGTTTAGGGCTTCCTTCAGGGTCTCTTGTAAGGCAGGCCTGGTGGTGACAAAATCTCTAAGCATTTGCTTATCTGTAAAGGATTTTATTTCTCCTTCACTGATGAAACTTAGTTTGGCTGGATATGAAATTCTGGGTTGAAAATTCTTTTCTTTAAGAACGTTGAATATTGGCCCCCACTCTCTTCTGGCTTGTAGAGTTTCTGCCGAGAGATCTGCTGTTAGTCTGATGGGCTTCCCTTGTGGGTAACCCGACCTTCTCTCTGGCTGCCCTTAAGATTTTTTCCTTCATTTCACTTTGGTGAATCTGGCAATTATGTGTCTTGGAGTTGCTCTTCTGGAGGAGTATCTTTGTGGCGTTCTCTGTATTTCCTGAATTTGAATGTTGGCCTGCCCTACTAGGTTGGGGAAGTTCTCCTGGATGATATCCTGAAGAGTTTTTCCAACTTGGTTCCATTTTCCCCCTCACTTTCAGGCACCCCAATCAGACGTAGATTTGGTTTTTTACATAATCCCATACTTCTTGCAGGCTTTGTTCATTTCTTTTTCTTCTTTTTTTTGGTTTCTCTTCTCGCTTCATTTCATTCATTTGATCCTCAATCGCTGATACTCTTTCTTCCAGTTGATCGAGTCGGTTACTGAAGCTTGTGCATTTGTCACGTATTTCTCGTGTCATGGTTTTCATCTCTGTCATTTCGTTTATGATCTTCTCTGCATTAATTAGTCTAGCTGTCATTCTTCCACTTTTTTTTCAAGATTTTAGTTTCTTTGCGCTGGGTACGTAATTCCTCCTTTAGCTCTGAGAAGTTTGATGGACTGAAGCCTTCTTCTCTCATCTCGTCAAAGTCATTCTCTGACCAGCTTTGATCCGTTGCTGGCGATGGGCTGCGCTCCTTTGCAGGGGGAGATGCGCTCTATTTTTGAATTTCCAGCTTTTCTGCCCTGCTTCTTCCCCATCTTTGTGGTTTATCTGTCTCTGGTCTTTGATGATGGTGACGTACTGATGGGGTTTGGTATAGGTGTCCTTCCTGTTTGATAGTTTTCCGTCTGACAGTCAGAAGGACTGTCTGTTGGTCTGTTGGAGATTGCTTGAGGTCCACTCCAGACCCTGTTTGCCTGGGTATCAGCAGCAGAGGTTGCCAAAGATAGAATATTGCTGAGCAGCGAGTGTACCTGTCTGATTCTTCCTTTGGAAGTTTCCTCTCAGGGATGACTCCACCTGTGAGGTGTGGGGTGTCAGACTGCCCCTAGTGGGGGATGTCTCCCAGCTAGCTACTCAGGGGTCAGGGACCCACCTGAGCAGGCAGTCTGTCCGTTCTCGGATCTCAACCTCCGCGTTGGGAGATCCACGGCTCTCCCCAAAGCTGTCAGACAGAGTCGTTCGCCTCTGCACCGGCCCCCGCTGCTTTCCCTATTGGACCTCAGCTGTGGGCTGTCCCCAGAGGTGGAGTCTACAGAGACAGGCAGGTTTCCTTGAGCTGCTGTGAGCTCCACCCAGTTCGAGCTTCCCAGCGGCTTTGTTTACCTACTTAAGCCTCAGCAATGGCGGGCGCCTCCCCCAGCCTCGCTGCTACTTGCGGATAGATCGCCGCAGACTGCTGTGTTAGCAGTGAGGGAGGCTCCGTGGGCGTGAGACCCTCCCGGCCAGGTGTGGGATATATTCTCCTGGTGTGCCTGTTTCCTTAAAGCGCAGTACTGGGGTGGGAGTTACGCGATTTTCGGGTGTTATGTGTCTCAGTTCCCCTGGCTAGGAAACGGATTTCCTTCCCCCTTGCGCTTCCAGGTGAGGCGATGCCTCGCCCTGCTTCAGCTCACGCTGGTCAGGCTGCAGCAGCTGACCAGCACCGATTGTCCGGCACTCCGTAGAGAGATGACCCCAGTACCTCAGTTGAAAATGCAGAAATCACCGGTCTTCTGTGTTACTCGCCCTGAGAGTTGGAGACTGAAGCTGTTCCTATTCGGCCATCTTGCTCCGCCCCCCACTTCACATATTTTTTGATAGTGGTGATACCAATTGCCAATGTTGGGTCATTCTGAGTTATTAATAATGTATTTCAAGCACATATATTCTGGACTTTAAAAGGAAGATGGGTGTAGGCGGAATTCAGAAGGTATAATAATTTGTAAAAAGCATGGTTTCCTTAGCAGACTAGCAGATGAGTAAGGGCACTAACTGTGAATCTTGCTCACTGTGCAGAACTCTGCCTACAGCTAGCACAGCGCATAGCCAGTAATGCTTTGCTGATGGAACGAATGAATGAGTGAATGAGTGGAACAAACTCCATGATGACTACTACATGCTTTCCATGTGCTACGTGCTTTACAAGTGTTTCACTTGTTCTTACCACACTGCTGTGATGTGGAGATGAGGAGATGAGACTTGGAGGGTTATGAGGTCACTTAGTAAGTGCAAGGTCTGGATTCACCCCAAATCCCTGCCCTTTCTAATAGTCCTTGTGTTTCCATGCTCTAGGGATTAAAGACGTTTCCCTACTTTTCCCAGAATATTTCCACGTCTTTGAGTTTTTCAGAGCAAGCTTGGCACCATCCCTGGACATTCCCGGGCATATTCATTCCCAGGATCCACTGTTGTCCTCATGCGGACAGGCCCCATTCTCTTCTGTAGACTGACTACCATCTCTTCTCCACTGATTCTCACCCTTCAAGTAAAAAATGGGCTAAGAGGTTTTGACCAAAGGCATCGTTTCAACCTCAAGAGACTGTTGAAACTGATGTCTTGAGAGAAAGAACCTTCAGAGGACACTGTACCCCCTTCTCCTGGCCTTTTGGCAGCTGAGTGTCAGCCAGGGCTGCCATAACACAGCTGCCGGGTGGCCTTAGCCACAGGCATTCATCTCACAGGTCTGGAGGCTGGAAGTACTAGATCAAGGTGTTGGCAGGGCTGGTTCCTTCTTAGAGTTCTCCGCTTGGCTTGTGGATGGCCACCTTCTCACTGTCTCCACATGATCGTTCCTCTGTGTATCTGTGTTCTAATTTCCTCTTCTTTTAGGACACTAGTCATACCAGGTTAGGGTCTGTAGGATAAATCCATCTGACAGCAATAGTTTAAGCATACCTTTAGAATGGCCCTATATGACAGATGCATCTGAAGGTGTGTTCCAAGCTGGGGAACCTGTGTGTGGCCAACCTAGAGTTTCATACCTTATCTATGATAAAAATCTGAGCCCCTCACCCCCTACCTGTCCCACTTGTCAGGGACATGAACTATGCAGAGGACTGGGGCCCTGAGCTTTGGGTTGAATGAAGATTGCCGTGTGGGGATCATTAGGGGAGAGTGTTAAGTGAAAATGTTTTATAAGCTGCATAATGTTTACAGGAGGTTGTGGTTTTCTTGCCCACCCTGCTGCCACTGGGCCCTGTGGTTATCTTGTCTGGCCCACCACCTACTGAACTGTAGGAAGGCGGATATTTTGTCCAGCCCGTCGCCACTGGACCATTTCTGTATGTAAGGCAGTTCTTTTGTCCAGCTTGCCACCACTGGACTCTCTCCCCTGTATGGAGGGCCCCAATAAAACCCCATGTCTCCTTTGCTAGCTCTGGGTCTCTTCTTCAGACTCTTGAATCTGGTACCCTCCCTACTGAGGTTAACAGGGTTTTGGCATAATAGGACCCACCCTAATGACCACATTTAACCTAGTTGCCTCTCTAAAGACTCTGTCTCCAAATACTTACTGTCCCGTTCTGAGGTACTGGGGGTTAGGGCTTCCACATACGAAATTTGGGAGGACATGTTTCAGTCTGCAATAGGATCTCTGCACCAGAGAAGAGTTTTTAGGGAAACAGCATCCCATTGGTTAGAAAAAATGATTTACCTGCCCTTGAATTCGGTTCTTTGGTGAATGGCAAATAGAGTGAATAGTGAGTTTCCGGGTTTTAATTTTCCTAGCACTTTCTCATTATCCCAGATGTGCTTCAGAGAAAGAAAGGGCAAGACTTGGATCCTGTTTCATTGGGTTTTATTGTTTATCAAGATCAAAAGCAAAGTTATCCTCAGTAAAGCCCGTGAAGACTTTCCCCCATCCTTCTCCTGGAGAAAGGGTCCAAACAGAAGGGACTGGGTCCTGCCTCTCCATGCTACCACACCCCTTACAGGGAGCAGAGTACAGAGCCTGTCCCCTGGACCTAGACGGTTGGCTCAGCACATGTTGGACAGGGAGTGGGTCATTCATCATTCTAATTAGCTCCAGTGCCTGTCTCCCCAGCAGGCACAGAGTCAGGACAAAATCCACGTCTGCCATGTGAACTTCTGCAGAGGTGCCAATTGCTGAGTAGGGCCGAAGTCATGTAATTATTTTAACTATTTTTGTTTATGGGACATCCCTTCCCAGGAGATCCCAGGCACTTCATTTCCCAGAAGTTGTCACTTGAAAGCAGGACAGCATTGACCCATGTTGGGGCTGAAGGAAGTGATGAAGGGCCCTGACCACCCATAGTGCTGTGCTGGCTGCCTGGAAGCCATGGCATGCACAAGCTTCTGGAGAGGCCACTGCGGGGTGTCACACTGCTATGCAGAGAGTGGAAGTGGGGCTCAGGTTCTTTTTTTTTTTTTTTTTTGTGGGAGGAGGTAAGGTTAGCTAGACATGGAAGATTGGTTCTCAGTGGCTATCTTTGTGCTGCTATAACAAAATACCGTAGACTCAGTGGCTTAAACAACACAAATTTCTCACAACTATGGAGGCTGGGAAGTCCAAGATTAAAGTGCCAGACAATTCAGCATCGTAGAGGACCACTTCCTGGTTCATAGACAGCTGTTTTCTGGCTGCAGCCTCACATGGTGGAGGGGCAAGCTCTCTTTGCACCCTTCATCAGGACACTAATCCCATTCACGAGGGCTCCACCTTCATGTTGTCATCTAATCCTAATAACCTTCCAGAGACCCCACTTCCTAACACCATCACATTAGAGGGTAGGGTTTCAACATGTGAATTTTTGGGGGAGATGTTCAGCTCGTAACAGAAGCTTAAGTTTTTTTTCTATAACAACATTTATTAAGGTATTCTATGTGGTATAATATGCCAGACATTGTACAAAGTGCTTGGTTGGATGATCTCACTCGCGACAGCCCTGGGATGTAGACATCATTATGGTCCCCTCTACACTGAGGAGGAAATTGAGGGACAGAGAAGTTAAGTATCATAAGCTAGTACATGCAAAGCCGGGATTTAAATCCAGGCAGTCTTTCCTTGGAGCATGCTATTTCGTTTTTCTATATTAATTGTTTTAGTTATAAAATTAATATATTCATATTTTCACTAGTAAAATGACGCAAAGTTGATATGAAGAAAATATTAATAAGCTGCCTCACCCTTCTCCTTCCTATCTGACATAAAAGATGGGTTTGTATCCTCCCATTATGCTGTATCTCCATGAGCGTTTAGATAGACAAATACATGTATGCACAGATATACACTCCAACTCGGGTTTTTTTTTGTTTCTCTTTCCTAATAATGGAAACATTGTTTTCCTATAACTAGTTTTTTCCCCACGTACCATTACATCACCGATACCCCTGTAGGTCAATAGCTATAGGTTTCTCTTAAAAATAATTATGATTTTGAAGGGGCACGCCCAAGATGGCCGAATAGGAGCAGCTCCAGCCTCTAGCTCCCAGCATGAGCGACACAGAAGACGGGTGATTTCTGCATTTTCAACTGAGGTACCGGGTTCATCTCACTGGGGCATGTCGGACAGTTGGTGCTGGTCCGCGGGTGCAGCCCGACCAGCGAGAGCTGAAGCAGGGCGAGGCATCACCTCACCTGGGAAGTGCAAGGGGGAAGGGAATTCCTTTTCCTAGCCAAAGGAAATTGAGACACACAACACCTGGAAAATTGGGTAACTCCCACCCTAATACTGTGCTTTACCAAGGGTCTTAGCAAACGGCACACCAGGAGATTATATCCTACTCCTGGCCCGGAGGGTCCCATGCCCACGGAGCCTCCCTCATTGCTAGCACAGCAGTCTGAGATGTAACTGCAAGGCCGCAGTGAGGCTGGGGGAGGGGCGCCCGCTATTTCTGTGGCTTAAGTAGGTAAACAAAGCCTCTGGGAAGCTCGAATTGGGTGGAGCCTACCACAGCTCAAGGAGGCCTGCCTGCTTCTCTGTAGACTCCACCTCTGGGGACAGGGCATAGCTAAACAAAAAGCAGCAGAAACCTCAGCAGAGGTAAACGTCCCTGTCTGACAGCTTTGAAGAGAGCAGTGGATCTCCCAGCTCTGGTTGAGATCTGAGAACAGACAGACTGCCTGCTCAAGTGGGTCCCTGACCCCTGAGTAGCCTAACTGGGAGACATCCCCCACTAGGTGCAGACCGACACCTCACACCTCACACGGCTGGGTGCACCCTTGAGACGAAGCTTCCAGAGCAAGAATCAGACAGCAACACTCGCTGTTCAGCAATATTCTATCTTCTATAGCCTCCACTGCTGATACCCAGGCAAACAGGGTCTGGAGTGGACCTCAAGGAAACTTCAGCAGACCTGCAGCTGAGGGTCCTGACTGTTAGAAGGAAAACTAACAAACAGAAAGGACACCCACACCAAAACCCCATCAGTATGTCACCATCATCAAAGACCAAAGGCAGATAAAACCACAAAGATGGGGAAAAAGCAGCGCAGAAAAGCTGGAAATTCAAAAAATCAGAGTGCCTGTCCCCCTCCAAAGGAACGCAACTCATCGCCAGCAATGGAACAAAGCTGGATGGAGAATGACTTTGACGAGTTGAGAGAAGAAGTCTTCAGTTGATCAAACTTCTCAGAGCTAAAGGAGGAACTATGTAACCAGCGCAAAGAAACTAAAAACCTTGAAAAAAGATTTGATGAAAGGCTAACTAGAATAACCAATGTAGAGAAGACCTTAAAAGAACTGATAGAGATGTAAACCATAACACGAGAACTATGTGACAAATGCACAAGCTTCAGTAACTGACTTGATAAACTGGAAGAAAAATTATCAGCGATTGATGATCAAATGAATGAAATGAAGAAAGAAGAGAAGTGTAGAGAAAAAAGAGTAAAAAGAAATGAACAAAGCCTCCAAAAAATATGGGATTATGTGAAAAGACCAAATCTACGTCTGATTGGTGTGCCTGAAAGTGATGGGGAAAATGGAACCAAGTTGGAAAACACTCTGCAGGATATCATCCAGGAGAACTTCCCCAACCTAGGAAGGCAGGCCAACATGCAAATTCAGGAAATACAGAGAACACCACAAAGATACTCCTCAAGAAGAACAACTCTAAGACACATAATTGTCAGATTCACCAAAGTTGAAATGAAGGAAAAAAAGTTAAGGGCAGCCAGAGAGAAAGGTCGGGTTACCCACAAAGGGAAGCCCATCAGACTAACAGCAGCTATCTCGACAGAAACTCTCCAAGTCAGAAGAGAATGGGGGCCAATATTCAACATTCTTAAAGAAAAGATTTTTCAACTGAGAATTTCATATCCAGACAAACTAAGTTTCATAAGTGAAGGAGAAATAAAATCCTTTACAGACAAACAAATGCTTAGAGATTTTGTCACCACCAGGCCTGCCCTACAAGAGATCCTGAAGGAAGCACTAAACATGGAAAGGAGCAACAGGTATCAGCCACTGCAAAAACATGCCAAAATGTAAAGTCCAGCGATGCTAGGAAGAAACTGCATCAACTAACGAGCAAAATAACCAGCTAATATCATAATGACAGGATCAAGTTCACACATAACAATATTAACCTTAAATGTAAATGGACTAAATGGTCCAATTAAAAGACACACTGGCAAATTGGATAAAGAGTCAAGACCCATCAGTGTGCTGTATTCAGGAGACCCATCTCACATGCAGAGACACACATAGGCTCAAAATAAAGGGATGGAGGAAGATCTACCAAGCAAATGAAAAAAAAAAAAAAAAAAAGCAGGGGTTGCAATCCTAGTCTCCGATAAAACAGACTTTAAACCATCAAAGATCAAAAGAGACAAGGCCATTACATAGTGGTAAAGGGATCAATTCATCAGGAGGAGCTAACTATCCTAAATATATATGCACCCAATACAGGAGCACCCAGATTCATAAAGCAAGTCCTTAGAGACTTACAAAGAGACTTAGATTCCCATACAATAATAATGGGAGACTTTAACACCCCACTGTCAACATTAGACAGATCAACGAGACAGAAAGTTAACAAGGATACCCAGGAATTGAACTCAACTCTGCACCAAGCAGACCTAATAGACATCTACAGAACTCTCCACTCCAAATCGACAGAATATACATTCTTCTCAGCACCACGTCACACTTATTCCAAAATTGACCACATAGTTGCAAGTAAAGCACTCTTCAGCAAATGGAAAAGAACAGAAATTATAACAAACTGTCTCTCAGACCACAGTGCAATCAAACTAGAACTCAGGACTAAGAAACTCAATCAAAACCACTCAACTACATGGAAACTGAACAACCTGCCCCTGAATGACTGCTGGGTACATAACAAAATGAAGGCAGAAATAAAGATGTTCTTTGAAACCAATGAGAACAAAGATACAACATACCAGAATCTCTGGGACACATTTAAAGCAGTGTGAAGAGGGAAATTTATAGCTCTAAATGCCCACAAGAGAAAGCAGGGAAGATCTAAAATCGACACCCTAACATTACAATGAAAAGAACTAGAGAAGCAAGAGCAAACACATTCAAAAGCTAGCAGAAGGCAAGAAATAAGTAAGATCAGAGCAGAACTGAAGGAGATAGAGACACAAAAAAACCCTCCAAAAAATCAATGAATCCAGGAGCTGATTTTTTGAAAAGGTCAGCAAAATTGATTGACCACTAGCAAGACTAATAAAGAAGAAAAGAGAGAAGAATCAAATAGACGCAATAAAAAATGATAAAGGGGATATCACCACCGACCCCACAGAAATACAAACTACCATCAGAGAATACTGTAAACACCTCTACGCAAATCAACTAGAAAATCTAGAAGAAATGGATAATTTCCTGGACACTTACGCTCTCCCAAGACTAAACCAGGAAGAAGTTGAATCCCTGAATAGACCAATAGCAGGGTTTGAAATTGAGGCAATAATTACTAGCCTACCAACCAAAACAAGTCCAGGACCACACAGACTCACAGCCGAACTCTACCAGAGGTACAAGGAGGAGTTGGTACCATTCCTTCTGAAACTCTTCCAATCAATAGAAAAAGGGAGAATCCTCCCTAATTCATTTTACGAGGCCAACATCATCCTGATACCAAAGCCTGGCAGAGGTACAACAAAAAAAGAGAGTTTTAGACCAATATCCCTGATGAACATCGATGCAAAAATTCTCAATAAAATACTGGCAAACCGAATCCAGCAGCACATCAAAAAGCTTATGCACCATAATCAAGTGGGCTTCATCCCTGGAATGCAAGGCTGGTTCAACATACGCAAATCAATAAATGTAATCGAGCATATAAACAGAACCAAAGACAAAAACCACATGATTATCTCAATAGATGCAGAAAAGGCCTTTGACAAAATTCAACAGCCCTTCATGCTAAAAACTCTCAATAAATTCGGTATTGATGGAATGTATCTCAATATAATAAGAGCTATTTATGACAAACCCACAGTCAATATCATACTGAATGGGCAAAAACTGGAAGCATTCCATTTGATAACTGGCACAAGACAGGATGCCCTCTCTCCCGACTCCTATTCAACATAATGTTGGAAGTTCTGGCTAGGGCAGTCAGGCAAGAGAAAGAAATAAAGGGTATTCAGTTAGGAAAAGAAGAAGTCAAATTGTCCTTGTTTGCAGATGACATGATTGTATATTTAGAAAACCCCATTGTCTCAACCCCAAATCTCCTTAAGCTGATAAGCAACTTCAGCAAAGTCTCAGGACACAAAATCAATGCGCAAAAAATCACAAGCATTCTTATACACCAATAACAGACAAACAGAGAGCCAAATCATGAATGAACTCCCATTCATAACAGCTTCAAAGAGAATAAAATACTTAGGAATCCAACTTACAAGGGATGTAAAGGACCTCTTCAAGGAGAACTACAAACCACTGCTCAGTGAAATAAAAGAGTACACAAACAAATGGAAGAACATACCATGCTCATGGATAGGAAGAATCAATATCATGAAAATGGCCATACTGCCCAAGGTAATTTATAGATTCAATGCCATCCCCATCAAGCTACCAATGACTTTCTTCACAGAATTGGAAAAAACTACTTTAAAGTTCATATGGAACCAAAAAAGACCCTGCATTGCAAAGGCAATCCTAAGCCAAAAGAACAAAGCTGGAGGCATCACGCTACCTGACTTCAAACTGTACTACAAGGCTACAGTAACCAAAACAGCATGGTACTGGGACCAAAACAGAGATATAGATCAATGGAACAGAACAGAGTCCTCAGAAATAATACCACACATCTACAGCCATCTAATCTTTGACAAACCTGACAAACAAGAAACGGGGAAAGGATTCCCTATTTAATAAATGGTGCTGGGAAAATTGGCTAGCCATAAGTAGAAAGCTGAAACTGGATCCTTTCCTTACTCCTTATACGAAAATTAATTCAAGATGGATTAGAGACTTAAATGTTAGACCTAAAACCATGAAAACCCTAGAAGAAAACCTAGGTAATACCATTCAGGAAATAGGCATGGGCAAGGACTTCATGTCTAAAACACCAAAAGCAATGGCAACAAAAGCCAAAATTGACAAATGGGATCTAATTAAACTAAAGAGCTTCTGCACAGCAAAAGAAACTACCATCAGAGTGAACAGGCAACCTACAGAATGGGAGAACATTTTTGCAATCTACTCATCTGACAAAGGGCTAATATCTAGAACCTACAGAGAACTCAATCAAATTTACAAGAAAAAAGACAACCCCATCAAAAAGTGGGCAAAGGATATGAACAGACACTTCTCAAAAGAAGACATTTATGCAGCCAACAGACACATGAAAAAATGCTCATCATCACTGGCCATCAGAGAAATGCAAATCAAAACCACAATGTGATACCATCTCACACCAGTTAGAATGGCAATCATTAAAAAATCAGGAAACAACAGGTGCTGGAGAGGATGTGGAGAAATAGGAACACTTTTACACTGTTGGTGGGACTGTAAACTAGGTCAACCATTGTGGAAAACAGTGTGGCGATTCCTCTAGGATCTAGAACTAGAAATACCATTTGACCCAGCCATCCCATTACTGGGGATATACCCAAAGGATTATAAATCATCCTGCTATAAAGACACATGCACACGTATGTTTATTGCGGCACTATTCACAATAGCAAAGACTTGGAATCAACCCAAATGTCCATCAGTGACAGACTAGATTAAGAAAATGTGGCACATATACACCACGGAATACTATGCAGCCATAAAAAGGGATGAGTTCGTGTACTTTGTAGGGACATGGATGCAGCTGGAAACCATCATTCACAGCAAACTATCCCAAGAACAGAAAACGAAATACCGCATGTTCTCACTCATAGGTGGGAATTGAACAATGAGATCACTTGGACTCGGGAAGGGGAACATCACACACCAGGTCCTATTGTGGGGAGGGGGGGGGGGGGGATAGCATTAGGAGATATACCTAATGTAAATGAGGAGTTAATGGGTATAGCACACCAACATGGCACATGTATACATACATAACAAACCTGCATGTTTTGCACATGTACCCTAGAACTTAAAGTATAATAATAAAAAAAATTACATAAGCTTCCATAATATTCCATAGTACACAGAATTTATTTAGTAATTTTCATATTTATGGACCTTATGCATGCTTTCAGTTCTGTTTGGCCCCAACCCTGCAATAAACACCTTTGTGGGCTTATATCCCAGGAGTGAGATTGTCAGGCAAAAGTGTATATGAATTTGTACTTTTCTAAAAATTGCCAGATTACTTTCTCAAAAAGGTCAAAGCAGATGTATTCCCACTGGCAGTATAAGAGGGTGTCTCTGTCCCCACACCAGTGTCACCATGACTAGATGTTCCAGGGTAGCCCATGGGCTGGCCTGTCGCCCAGGCGGTCTTCCGTCCTCAGCCCCAGGTGCAGCCCCAGGTAGATGCAGAATTGAGGAGTCAGGAACTTCTTCTCAGAGACCCGCTTTCTCAATCTCAGCAGCACATTTCAATCCACTGGGGGACGTTTAAAACCCAAGGATCCAGATGTGGGACCGCACCCCCAGAGAGTCGCACTTGATTGGTCAAGGGGGCACAGACAGTGGTGTATTCAAAAGCCCTCAGAGGATTCTGATGGCCTGCCAAGGTGGAGACTTCTACTAGAGACCTTGCAGACACCAAGATTGTAACTTCCCTTTCCCCTCTCTTCTCTTCCCCCTCATTTCTTCCCCACTCCTTGGGCCCTCTCCTTGCCGGTCAGGGGAGACTCCACTGAGATAGCATCCTCTACCTTTACTGTCCTGGGCCTGCAGAAACACATTGGTTGTAAGGGCTAGCTTTTAATTTCCATGTCTGAACCTCATCATTGGATTGGAAACTCAGGAGGTGAGGTTAGGGCCTCAGCATTTTATAAATGCTGCCAAGATAGCTCCAGTGTGCAGGCAGGGGCAAACCATTGCCCTGTTTCTTTCCGGAGACGGAAACACTTCTGATCTCTCAAGGTCCATCTGTTCTGGCTGGTTAAAACCCTTTTTCTACCTGTTGGAGGGGCCGGGAGATTTTGAGGAGCTGGTGACCTAGTGTCTGTGCATCCCACATGGGCCTGTGCTCATGAGAGGAGAGGGCTGGCCAAGGAAGATGTGACCACCAGACCAGCTGAGCCATGACGGGCAGCTTAAATGTGTTAATGAACATGAAGCCTGCTTAGCAGAGGGGCTCCAACTTTGCTGTACATTAGAATCACCTGCGGGAAATTTAAAAAATCCTGATGCCCAGAATTCATCCCAAACCAATTAAGTCATAATCTCTGGGGATGAAACTCAGCATCAGTATTTTACAAAACTCCCCAAGTGACTCCAGTGTGCAGCTAAGTTGGAAAAATCAGTGCCCTAGAGAGCATTTTGCAATGTTAGTTATCATGGTTAGGGCACTGAGTTTCGTCAGCCTGGCTGTGCTGATGGGCACCTACTGCTTTCCTATTAGCGTTGCTGCCTTTACCTTCCTGGTTGCCTCTTTCAAGCCTCCCTACCCAGTTCTTGAGCTAAGAATAGAGTTTCCAAAGCAATTTGTTTCCTAAAAGATAGAAGTTCATCTTTTTTCATGAGGCAAAAATATTCCTAGTATTTTTATACATGTGAACATTTCCTGGTTCTGCAGGATTCTGTTGACTCTGTTAGTCCCATCAGCCACTGCCAGCTCATTCAGCACACAGCAGGTATTTAGGCAGAACAAGGTGAGCACCTGCATATTCTCCCTACAGCACACATGAGGCCTCCCACCTCAGCCCGCAATGTGTTCCAACTCAAAGTGAGCAACGGTGTACCGATACTGCCATGAATGAGGCCAGAGTTTCAGTGGATTGGATCCTGCAGTACACCTCTCAGAAGTGCGCCTTCGGTGGACTGAGAACACGAGGTAGGGGCATGGGTCATACCAGTGCACACTGCAGGTAGTAAGGTGCAGGGTGGCAGGTGGAAGGACGGTGTGTGTCCTGCCTGGTGTGAGCAGGCTGCATCACCTACAGAGCAGGACCTCCATGAGTCTCTGGTCATCAAAGAGGAATGGAGACACAGCCCCTTCTCTCCTGGAAGCAGCGGCATGGGAACGATGAGAAGGCTCTCTTCAGGGCGCTGTGGCCCTGCAGGGTCCTAACAGCTCTGAAAGCCAGCAGGGGCTTTCTGTGAAAGCTAAAGTCAGCAGCAGATAATATGATGCAGGATTATGCACATTCGAATCCCCTAGGGAGCTTTTAAAACCCAGGGATCCAGAGGCAGGGCACCATCCCCCGAGTCTCATTTAACATTTTATTTTGAAAAATGTCAAATATAAGGGGATGTTGGAAGAGCAGCATAATGAACACCTACGTAGCCTTCACCAAGATTCGCCGCTTGTTCACAGTTTGCCGCATTTGCTTTCTCAGCTCTTCCCCATCCCCCGTGTATGTACAGCACATACTTTTTTTTGCTGGACCATTTGATTGCATGCCTCATGGATCTGTATCCCCAAATACACCCTCCAGTGTAACCACAATACCATTGTCACACCAAAGAACATGGTTATAATATTGTCACCTAACCATAGTCACATTTCCCCTAGTTTCCCTATAATGTTCTTTATAGTTGTTGTTGTTTTTTAAATCCAGGGTCCAATAAAAAATCACACATTGTGCCAGGCACAGTGGCTCACGCCTGTAATCCCAGCACTTTGGGAGACTAAGGGAGACTGAGGCGGGTAGATCATCTGGGGTCAGGAGTTCAAGACCAGCCTGACCAATGTGATGAAACCCTGTCTCTACTAAAAATACAAAAATTAGCCGGGCGTGCTGGCAGACTACAGTAGCCATACTCCCAGCTACTTGAGAGGCTGAGACAGGAGAATTGCTTGAACCTGGGAGGCGAAGGTGGGAAGGTGGCAGTGAGCCGAGATCGCACTGCTGCACTCCAGCCTGGGCAAGAGCGAGACTCCCTCTAAAAAAAAAAAAAAAAATCACACATTTCATCTAGTTGTTGTGTTTTCCATAGTTCCCTTTAATCTAGAACTGTTTCTCCCCCTTTTTCTTGGCACTGACCTCTTCTGAAGAGTGCCAAATGCAGGTAGTTTTTAAAAGTTCCCCATGTATTTCTAATGAGCAGTAGGATTAGGAAGCACTGCAGTCGAAGGCTGCATGGTTTGTTTTCCCCATATAAATATCTGGGAAAACGAACAGGAAGCAGGGCGCTGGCCTGGGGCCCCCTTCATTCTTGGGAAGAGCCACATGTGCCTTCCATGCCCAGCCCTGGCCCCTTTCCACGGTGGTGTTTAGTTTTAGTTATGCAGAGTCATGAGCCACTCTGATCAATACCTTTTCTGGTGGCTCAGTACCTTGGCCTCTTCTTTTCCTCTCCCTCCTGGGATCCCCTGCTCCCATTCTGTGATTTTTGTGCTGGATGTTCAAGGTATTGAGCCTGTGATAGGAATCGCTTGAGCAACCTCACAGAGGAGGGCGAAAGGAGGGGACGTGGTGGTGTCTGCTCTCTCTGTAGCAGCAGCAGTGAGGGGTTGTTGTGAATGTTCTGCAGAGAGGAATGTCTCTCCCAGGCTGTCACGGTACCTGCTCCAGCCACACTGAATTAAGCACCATTCACTTGCCCTTCATCTTCCTTCTTCCTCCACCTTTTTTTTTTTTTTTTAGCTGAACCTACCCATTCTTTAAGACTCAGCTCACATCATCACTTCGGGGAAGCTTTTTGCGTCCTTCCTCAGATGGAGTCTGTGTGCTTCTGGGGCTCCCCTAGCACCCCAGGCTGATGACTACCCTAGCACTTACTAGGCAGCACTGCATTTTTCTTTCTGCAGCTAGACCAGGAGCTGCTGGAGGACAGGGACTGAGTCTGTTATGAGTCCAACACCAGTGCCCGCACATTGTAGGTGTCCAGTAAATGTTCAGTGAATGAAAGCAAAAGAGGTGTGTTCGGTTCTGAGAATTCTACAGTCACAGCCCTCCACGTTACAATAACAGAATATTGTGTGGGGACAAAAGTGACTTCATCTTGGATGCTTCATCATCTGATCCGCCATGTTCACTTCTGATTAGCCCTAGTCCCAGGAATGGCTCTTGATTCCCACTTTACTTACTGTCCCCACAGTAAGAACATGTCAACCTTGATGTCATCAGACAAATTACAGGCAATGATGCACATAGCATCCTTGCCTGTTCTGGAGGGTTGCCTTTGATTGTCTTGCTGGAGTACATGTACCCTCTCCCTGTGGTCTATAAACCTTGGGTCTGAGGAGTAACAGTGCAGAGATCCACCTGTCTTGCAGCTACCCAAGACCACACTTTTATCTGTACGTTCCCTCAATCAATGACCCAATACCAAAAAACTGGATTTGTCTGCCCCCTTCTTTGGTGTCTCAGCTCCTTCAGCATTTGAGGGCTTTGCATGTATGTCTCTTTAATGGAAAAGCTAGAAAGGACCTTAGTGAATCCTGGCCTGGCTCTTTCCTTGAAGGTAAACAGAAGTGCAGAGAGATAGACCCCACTCAGTGCCACAAAGTGGTAGAGTTAGGACTAAGCCTGTCTCCTGTTTCCCTGAAACCAGGGTTTTTTCCCTATGATACCATTCACCTTTATTTCATTGGACTGTTTACTGATTTCATATGTCCAAATCCTATTGACTTTTCATTATTCACATGTGGATAATTTTTCATATTATTATGTACTTTAAAAATCCAGTCTCTAGTTGGCTGCCACCTTTCCTTTCCTTTTTTTTTTGAGACAGAGTCTTGCTGTGTCACTCAGTCTGGAGTGCAGTGGCGTGATCTTTGCTCAGTGCAACCTCTACCTCACAAGTTCAAGCAACCCTCCCACCTCAGCCTCCCGAGTAGCTGGGACCACAGGTGTGTGCCACCACACCCAGCTAATTTTTGTATTTTTAGTAAAGATGAGGTTTCCCCATGTTGTCCAGGCTGGTCTCGAACTCCTGACCTCAAGTAATCCACCTGCCTCAGCCTCCCAAAGTGCTGGGATTACAGGTGTCAGCCACTGGCTGCCTTTCCTTTCTGACCACAGGAAAGAAAAGTTCATTTTAGTCAAAGTTTAAGCACAATGTAGTCAGGAGAGCAAATCTACCGGATGAAAAGCAACAAGCCCAAAACACACTTAAACCATCCCCAACCTCAAATAAGGAATTCTGTGCTGCTTTGAAACATCATGGAGAGACTCTCACATTGGTGTGGATGATTGAGAGTTAACCACAAAGTTCACAGAAGCAGCTTTTCTTCTCTCTCTACCCCATTGTGGGCTTGGCCAATGAGCAACGTGAGTCCTGGGACGGCCCGAGAATATTGCTATTCAAGTGGTCCAATACTTGAATAGTATAGTGAACCAACAGCTTTGGCATCACCTGGGAGCTTGTTATAAACACATAATTTCATGCCCCACCTAGACCTGTGGGATCATAATCTGCATTTTAACAAGATCCTTGTATCCACATTATTTTGAGCAGCATGGCCGAGAACCCCGGCTGTCAAGTTCAGAGCTGACAGGCTGTACCCACCCGCTCTTCAGCAGTAAGTGCTGAATGCAACAAGTGCTGGATGCTTACTGGGCATCCACCTTGTGTGGCCTTTTTGGATGGCACCAAATAAATGAACATCCTGCTCTCATTGTTACCTTGTCCTTATTGACATACCTTTCCCACCTCATCAGTTTCACTCCTCTGGGTGAACCCCTGGTGCTACTGAGACCCTCTCTGTCCACCAGAATTCCCACCATCTCACTGTTGCAGGGTCCTTCTGCCATGCTGCTATCCTCTGACTTACCCCATCCTGCTCCCTGTCTCTGGTCACACTGCCTCCATGGGCAACTCCTGGTTTTCTCTACCTCCCTTAAGTTCTCCAGCGATCCTGCCATCCCTCAACCCCTTCTCTCTCAGCCATGGATGCTCTTGAGTAAGTGGAGGTTGTTGATGCTGAGTTCCCTATTTCCCCCTCCACTTCCTGTCCTCACCTCTCCAATCCTCCTCTCCCATCTCAGGGCCCCTCTCCTCTCAGGGCCCCCTTTTAATGCTGCCTCATGATTCAGTCCCCCTCTGACTCCCTCTGGAGCATATTCAGACCAGCTGCCTCTTTTGAGTACCTTCTCTCTCATTGTTATCCAGCTCCTTTTTCCCCCCATCTTAAAACACATTTCATCTTCCTTGTTCTAAAAAATTGCATTGGCCTTGGTAACCCTTCACGCTACCAACCCACACATTTCTTTTTTCATATGTTGCCCAATTCTGGAAAGAGTCCTTTGCACTCCCCGCCTGCGCTTCCTGACTCCTACGCATCTCAGAATCCCTTGCAGTCCAGCAGATGTGCCTCTCCTTCTATTGAAACTGCTGATTGTAGGTCACCAATGACGTCCCAATTGCCAAATCCAATAGACCGACTTGTTTGTTCTGTTCCCCTTTGACCTTTCTGTAGTATGACATGACTAGCCTCCTCCTCCTCTTGGCTTCCTGGTATGAGACCATCTTAGTTTTCCTCCTGTCTTGTGCATGCTCATCTCTCTCCTTCTCCTTTCTCACACCCCAAATACAGGTGTTTGTGCACCTTCTGCCCTCATTTTCCTCTTACTCTGTACTAAGAATTGCTATTGGCAGCCTGTGGATCAGAGATGTCCTGCAAATTTGTTTTCATTTGACCCATTTAATATTTTAGGAATCTGAAAACTCCACACAAAAATCTGGGTTCCAAGCTGATTTTGAAAAAACAAAACAAAACAGAACACAGGACATGGCAATAGTGGATTCATATTCTTCAGGACAACAATCAGCTGGAGTGGGTAGCAGATGACCCCTTTAGATGGGATGTCTTCCCTCAGATCACTTCCACGGCCGCCACGTGCGTCTGTCTAGCACCACATGCTTTTGAGTGTGAGCCACTTGTGCTGAGTAAGTGCAGGCCCTCCCCAGGGCTCATCTCCTCCAATGCCAAAGCATCTATTATCGTTCATTTTCTAGCAGCCCCAAATCTATGCCTCTTCTCCTGCTTTCTCTCTCTTGAATTCCAGGAATGTGCTTCTAACCATCTTGGACATCTTTACCTGGTTTTACTCGTTGTACCTCAAACTCAGTCTTGGGGTTAGGAGTGCTTATGAATCACACTTCTTCACCTCTTTGAGTTTTGAGTCAATTGAGAACAGACACAAGAGTCTAGGTGAGAGCTGAAGAACCATGTGGTATCCAACCAGCTGCATGGAAGGGCATGGCAGGACTCCAGCACCTTTAAGTGTAGGAGAAAGAGTGGGTGTCAAAGAGGCGTGGGCTCCAGGCTTGTGTTGCCAAGGAGGCAGTCTCTGAACCTGACCACGTAAACCTACCACATGCTTGCAGAGGTAGAGAAAGAGGATGCCTGCAGTTTAAGGGTAGACAGATCCAGGAGCAAGAGAAGCCAGGCCACAGGCTTCCTCCCTAATACTTCCCCAAGATGTGGAAAAGTTGGTGGAAGTTCCTATTTTATGGGTTGAAGCAGAAATGCAGAAAGAGGAAGAGAAGGGTTCAGGGTTCGCTCTTCCTTCAACCTGCCATCTACTTATTACAGTAGTACCCCCTTATCCATGGGGCATATGTTCTGAGATCCCTGGTGGGGATTCCTGAAGCTGCGGATAGTACCAAGCTGTGGTATATCCTATGTTTTTTCCTATTCATGCATATCTATGATAAAGTTATACTTATAAATTAGGCATAGTAAGATATTAACTTTATTATCTTTATTATTAATAACTAATAAAATAGAACAATTATAGCAATATACTGTGATAAAAGTTATATGAATGCAGTCTCTCTCAAAATATCTTATTGTACTGTTCTTACCTATTTTCGGATGTGGTTGATCACAGGTAATTTAAATAGTAGAAAGTGAAACTACAGATAAGGGGTACTGCTGAATTGCTTTACAGCCGTGCTCATTCACCCATTTTAGTTAATTGAGACACTGTTTTCCATGTCACTCGGGATTTACACCACATCCGTTGTCTTTCTGTGAATTCTATTTCCCGAGTGCCTCATGAATTACAGCCCTCCTCCTCCAGGCCACTGCTTGAAGAGCTCAGACTCTCATTTCTTTGCCTGGACTATTACAAAGGCTTCCTAGTTTGTTTGCTTTTTGTTTTTCTTGGTCTTCGTTCAAGTCCCTAGGCCTCCTCCCCCACTCACCCTTCACATTATTGGAATGATCTAAGCAAACCTTGATCGTATATAATTTTCATATCCAGAAATCTCTGGATCCCAGTTTTGGAGAGTAAGTGACCACTAAAGGACTTGGCATGGCTCTTAAGGTACTCTGTGACTTCCCCTAACATATCTTTTAACCTTAGTGCAATCTGCTTTCTTTCAAACACCCGTTTTCTCAGCCAGCATTTATCAAGTATTTGCTATGTGCCAAGGAGGGTGCCAGGTGCGGGGAGGAGAGATGCATAAGGCACAGTCACTGCTCTGTGATTCGAGATCGTCATGCCATTACTGACACCACTTTATCACTTGGAATGTTCCTCTCTGTTGGCTAACATGTTATCTTTACATTTCAACTCAAGTGTCATCTCTTCTGTGAAGTCTTTTCTATTCCACTAAAAAAAAAATCTCTGCCCTCTCTATGGTACTGGATTTTTAAAAGCATCTTCTTCCTGCATAATGATATCTTGTGTACATGTTTTATCTCCCTCACCTGGCCGTAATCTTCCTGAGGGCCAAGGATATATCTTTTTCAATCTTGAGTTCCCCACACAGCCTATGCAGTCTTAGCACATTTGGGGCACTCCATAGATGAGTGTCTTTAAAATTGCACCTCCTCTGAAGCAGAAAATGAAACAAACCCAGAGAAAAATGTTTTAACACACAAATAAACATGATCCTAGGTATTACTAAATATAGCCGTACAGAGATGAATTTGTCATAATTAATTAATAACACATTTGTGAGCCATCTACTATCCCTTTTGAAACAAAGTGGTATTTAACGTATTTAAATAATGTTTCTTCATCTCTTCCTTTTCATTCCTACTGCAGCCAACTTAGGTTTTTAACCTCTTTCTTTTTTTTTTTTTGACACAGGGTTTTTGCTCTGTTGCTCAAGCTGGAGTGTAGTCATATGATTGTAGCTTACTGCAGTCTTGAGCTACTGGGCTCAAGTGATCCTCCCACTTCAGCCTCCCGAGTAGCTGGGATTGTAGGCATGAGCCACAATGCCTAGCTCTAATCATTTTACTTTTAAAAACCAGAGGGTGTATGGATGTCTTCTTTTGAGAAATGTCTGTTCATATCCTTTCCCCACTTTTTGATGGGGTTGTTTGTTTTTTTCTTGTATATTTGTTTGAGTTCTTGGTAGATTCTGGATATTAGCCCTTTGTCAGATGAGTAGGTTGCAAAAATTTTTCTCAAAAGAAGACATCCATACAGCCAACAGACACATGAAAAAATGCTCATCATCACTGGCCATCAGAGAAATGCAAATCAAAACCACAATGAGATACCATCTCACACCAGTTAGAATGGCAATCATTAAGAAGTCAGGAAACAACAGGTGTTGGAGAGGATGTGGAGAAATAGGAACACTTTTACACTGTTGGTGGGATTGTAAACTAGTTCAACCATTATGGAAAACAGTATGGCGATTCCTCAAGGATCTAGAACTAGATGTACCATATGACCCAGCCATCCCACTACTGGGTATATACCCAAAGGATTATAAATTACTCTACTACAAAGATACATGCACACGTATGTTTATTGCGGCACTATTCACAATAGCAAAGACTTGGAATCAACCCAAATGTCCATCTGTGACAGGCTGGATTAAGAAAATGTGGCACATATACACCATGGAATACTATGCAGCCATAAAAAAGGATGAGTTCGCGTCCTTTGTAGGGACATGGATGCAGCTGGAAACCATCATTCTTAGCAAACTATCACAAGAAGAGAAAACCAAACACCGCATGTTCTCACTCATAGGTGGGAACTGAACAATGAGATCCCTTGGACTCGGGAAGGGGAACATCACACACTGGGGCCTATCATGGGGAGGGGGAGGAGGGAGGGATTGCATTGGGGAGTTATACATGATATAAACGTCATGCACATGTACCCTAGAACTTAAAGTATAATAAAAAAAAAAAAAAAAAAAAAAAAAAAAAAAAAAAAACCAGAGGGTGGGCGCAGTGGCTCACATCTGTAATCTCAACACTTTGGGAGGCTGAGGTGGGTGGATTGCTTGAGTCTAGGAGTTTTAGACCAGCCTGGGCAACATGGCAAAACCTCATTTCTACAAAAAGTACAAAAATTAGCCAGGTGTGGTGGTACCTACCTGTAGTCCCACCTACTTAGGAGGCTGAGGTGGGAGGATTGCTTGAGCACAGGAGATCAAGGCTGCAGTGAGCCTTGATCATGCCACTGCACTCCAGCTTGGGTGACAGAGCTGGACCCTGTCTCAAAGAAAAAAAAAAAAGAACCAGGAAGTTTTCTTGTTGGCTTCTCTAAAGGCTGTTGCCAACTTTTGCCAATCCGTTTATCACAACTCTAATAATTATTTCTGCTAACACTGCTGTGCACGTCACTCTCATGCTTGGGGGCCTTTGATGGTTCCTCACCACCTGTTGCATCAGGTCCCAACTCCTTAGCCTGACCAAAGGCCCTTTCCCCAGGCTATTGTCCTGGTTCTCCCCAGCTTCAAGCCCAGGCCAGGAACCTCCTCTCCATTCAGGTGCCGTATCTTCCCTAGATGATAAAGGCTTGCCTAAAGCCCACTCACTTTCACAACATTGTTAATGACCATTTCAGCTGGGAATAAGTTCTTCTCTCACCTTTAGCAGTTGTTCCCACCCTCTGAAAATTCTGAAGTAGAACTTGGGAATTTACATTTTTATTAATATCTACGAAGGGATTCTGATGTGCAACAGTCTTGGGAGCCAGTGACTATTGGGACCCTACAATCTGAAGGTCTTGTCCTGCTGTGTGTTGTGGGTATTTACGTATGTTTTTGATCTCTCCTTCTGGATTGTACTCTTCCTAAAAGCAGGATTGCATATGGATCACCTGGCAGGATATCTGCCTCACAGTAATAGGATAAATTACCCAACAAGTATTTGTTCAATGAATGAATAAATACATGCATGAGAGACTCCTTTGAAGAGGTGAGACTTGAAGGATAGTAGGAACTTAGAATGTAGCCAGGAGTTGAGAGGAGGAAATTCAAGCAGAAAGAAGAGTGTCTAGTATCAATATTTTGTGCGAGATGCAGGTGATAATCAGACCTCTGGGGACTCACTTTGAAATCTCTTTGCTTCCAGGGTTTAAAATATTCCTCATTGATTAAATTATTTCCAGTTTGGGAAGATGCTCATCATTATAAGAATTTTCAATATCTGCCTTATTATTTGGTGGTTTCATTCTGGCTCTCTGATAATCAACCGGGTATATTTAAAATAGAATGTTTCAGCTCTTCCAGGATCTAGTCCCTGAGGTTGCTCTGGCAACCACCTTGAAAACTCCAGAGAGCATTATCCTAAGTTGCCAAACTTCTCAGATTTTCTGGCTGCCACAGCATTTTTCAGTAGTGCCCTGACAAAAAGGTTAACATTAAATAATCTCAATTAATTAACTCAATCTCCTAAAATCCTTTCAAAAAACCCCAGCTGCTTAACATCCTTGTTGAATATTCCTTTCTTGACTGTACTGTTATTGAGCTCTGGATCTTCAGCAGCTGGTCAACCAGGTATCAAACACACACTGCTCAGGAGACCTGCTGCAGTCCGATAGTTTACTGAAATCATAATCAATGCATCTGTAGCTTCCGGAAAGTGTCTTTGGTTTTATTGAAAAGCCAACCAGAGAAAAAACATTTATCTGCTGAGAAGTGTATGTGATTTTGATTATCGTGGCGAAGTCTTTGCACAGTTCCAGGTATTGTTTTTTTTTTTTTTGAGACGGAGTCTCGCTGTGTCACCCAGGCTGGAGTGCAGTGGCGCGATCTCGGCTCACTGCAAGCTCCGCCTCCCAGGTTCACGCCATTCTCCCGCCTCAGCCTCCGAGTAGCTGGGACTACAGGCGCCCGCCACTACGCCCGGCTAGTTTTTTGTATTTTTAGTAGAGACGGGGGTTTCACCATGTTAGCCAGGATGGCCTCGATCTCCTGACCTCGTGATCCACCCGCCTCGGCCTCCCAAAGTGCTGGGATTACAGGCTTGAGCCACCGCGCCCGGCCAGTTCCAGGTATTGTTATTGGCACCTCAGCTCTCACCTTGCTTTGATTATTCAGTGTGCACATGATGTGTGCAGGTTCAGGGGTTTATTTCTGTAAGTCCACATGTGCTGTTGGTACCAGAGGTCAGGGCTGCAGTCCTGTTTGGGTCACTAAAAGGCAATATGACTTCAGGAAAGTTACTTTGGGTTCTCTGAGCTTCACTTTCCTATCTGTAAAGTAGGGGTTATAAAAGCACCTACTTCATAGGTTGTTGCAAGGAATACATATGATAATGTAATAAAACACCACAGTGGTTAGGGCTGAATAAACATTAGCCACTATTATTATCAAGCAGCTTATATACATATAGCCCAGTTTATTGGAAGAAAAGAGAAAAGTATAAGCTATTTTCTACCCAGATGAAATGTGTCTATTTTAGTATTAATACTTTAGCTTCACTAAGTTTTTCTCCTCTGGTTTCAATGCAACTTTTTAAAAATTAAAATTAAAATTAAAATTAAAATTTTTTGAGACAAGGTCTTATTCTACCACCTAGGCTGGAGTGCAGTGGCATAATCACAGCTCCCTGTAGCCTCAACCTTTTGGGCAGAAGTGATCCTCCCACCTCAGCCTCCCAAGTGGCTGGGACTACAGGCATGTGCCGCCCCACCCAGCTCATTTTTACATTTTTTGTAGAGATGGAATTTCACCGTGTTGTCCAGGCTGGTTTTGAACTCCTGGGCTCAAGTGATCCACCCCACTTGGCTTCCCAAAGTGCTGGGATTACAGGCGTGGGCCACCGTGCCCGGCCTCAATGCAGCTTTTAATTGGTGTATAACATAGAGCATCAATGTTGGCTATCTTCTAAGCAGCCTCTACAAGGCCTGTGCTCCCTGGAATTAAAGCAGCCTTTAGTTGGAAGGTCCCAGACAAGGTGACACTGTTAGCTCCTATTTTTCAGAGTTTTGTATCAGAACAATGTCATAAAAACATATGCCTTTGTAAGACCCCACGCCCACCACTCCTTCACCTCACTGAGAATCTGCTTGTTGGGACTAACTACTCAGGTGGCACCAAGGGAAAATATGAAAGATAATAGGGAGTCGCCAGTGGTGGGAGCAGAGAGGAGATGTGTGCTGGCTGTTTCCTTTGCTCTCTTCAAGGGAGCAAATATGCATATGGTGCCTTGCTTTTCATGGAGTGTGGGCAGCAGCTTCCTTTACGCTTCTCAGTGTGTACAGAGGACATGTCCCGGTGTGTGCCTTGCACACATTCCCGGTGCCATGGTTTGAGGTGATATAAATTCTGCCAGGCCCAGGGCTGTGGTACTGTTAGGCCCTGAATAATGTCTGTTGAGTGTGGATGGATGGAATGAGCTGCTTATGATTGAAATTCCAGGGAGGAGTGATTAATCACACCTCAGGGTCACTCCATCCATCCACCAGTTGATTAAGTTATTATTGAACACCTACGCTAGGACCCACTATAGCCACATCCCAGAGAGCTGTGGGGGCTCCAGGAGAAGCATGGACTGTCCCCAGCTTATAAATGGTTGTTTGCATTCCGGAAACTTACCTGTAGGTTGATGATTTCAAATGAAAACCTAACGTTCAGTCTTCAGACTAATCCAGATTTCACCTTACGTAGTAAGGAACAGGATCAATATTTCTGCAGCTGTCCTATCTCCGCATAAAGTTGTGCTCATCTAATATGCCTTCTTGAAAAGAACCAACCAACAAAAATCCCCTTGTTCCCATACATCTCCCTAGTTCCTGCCTTCTTCCTGCCTGCTTTCCACAGCCACACTTTCCTAAGTGGTGTGCAAAGTGGCAGCAACTCAGCATCACCAAATTCGGGGGGCATTTTTCATTCTGCATGATATTCATCTTCCTTAGCAGTGTCTGGCAGCCATGTCTCCATCTTTAAACATTCAGTCCCCTTGGGTTTCCTGACCCCACACCCTTTGGTTTTCCCCTGCCCTGTGTCTTTGCTGGTCTTCAGCCTCCTTTTTCTATGCTGCTTTCACTGCTCATTCCTTGAAGGTTGGTGACCCCAAGGACTGTGTCCTCCATCTTGTCTCACTCTTCACTCTCCCACCTGCCCAGGGTTTCATTTACCATTGATATTTCCAGAACCTTCAAATTCCTCTTCTGAGAACCAGTCCTCAACATCCAACTGCTCTGGATGTCCTATAGGGACTTTTCTTACTCTGTTTTGTGTTGCTATCAAGGAATACCTGAAGTTGGATAATTTATAAAGAAAAAAGGTTTATTTGGCTCATGGTTCATCTGGCCAAAAGGTTGGGCACCTGGTGAAAGCCTCAGGCTGCTTCCACTCGTGGCAGAAGGCAAATGGAAGCAGGTGTGTGCAGAGATCACACGGCAGGAGAGGAAATGAGTGGGTTGGGAGGTACCAGGCTCTTTACAACAACCAGCTCTCATGGGGAACTAATAGAGTGAGGATTCACTCATTACTGCAGGGACAGCATCGAGCCATTCACGAGGGATCCGCTCCCATGACCCAAACACCTCCCATTAGGCCCCACTTCCCAGTACCACCACATTGAGGATCAAATTTCAACATGAGATTTGGAGAGGTCAAACATAACTATAGCACACTTCAAATGGTGGCCCATGCTGAATTATTTTCTTTCACCCCTAAAAATGTTTTTCCTCCCAATGCTGCTGCTCATTCCAGTAAATCGTTCACACTGACGTTCAAGATTTCTAAGAGTAATGCTCATACCCTCTCATCCAATCGGTTACTAAGTTCTGTACATGGTACCTCCTAAGTATTTTTCAAATCCATCAATATGACTCCATCATATTCTGCCCCTAACTACCTGTCCTGACCACCACCATCTCTTGCCTGGGACACTACAAAGAAAGGTAGGGCCAAAGGATTACTCTTCTACTTCAGCTTTGATTATTCTTCTTCAGGGCAGTCTTCCAAGAAGCCCAGACCCCAAACTCTGACCATATGTTTCTTCATGCATAATATCAACGTTCTCCTTCATAACAACATGTGTTTTCTGCACTAGCCTATAAGCTTCACGCAGGTGTCTTACTTCTGTATACCCCACCAGCACTACCACATGGGACCCAGTATATAATACATGCTGAATGAGTGAGTAAATAAACACATGTCCTGCATATTTGCTTGGGAATCACAGAAACTGTCTGTCACCGTTGTAGCCTTGGCTTCTGCAGGGGCAAGTCTGTGTCATTTGCTCCAAGAATGGGGGTTGTGGGGGCTAGGGGAGATGCATGAAGGACAAGATTCCTGGGATTAGTAGCAGGAATGGAGATTTGGGGAAGGAATGGAGTACAGTATGGGGACCCTGGGGGCTTGGAAAGCAGGCTGATAACTTGGGGAATTTTGAGGCACCCAGGAGGGAACTGGGAGGCACTGTGTTGGAGAAGAGGGAACTGTGGGGTGAGGAGGAAAGTTCCCAAGTAGGGTCTGCCTTCCCCTCCTCTCTTGTCCTTCTCTGCTATTGCTGTGGTCACCTAGAGGGTGGGTGTAATGAGAAATGGAAATAAGAAGGGAGGGAAAGTGCTGTCTTCTGGCCGTGATGCCGTAAAGCTCCTCATCAGGCTCCCTCAGAGCACCCACTTCTGCCACTGGAGAGAGGGGAGCCCTGCTAGGGTTCTGGAGTGGGGACATCAGGAGTTGCAGAGGGTTCTTTGCAATACCTGGGGACAGGTGACCTTTCCTTCCCTTCTCATAACACTGGCCAGCCTTTTCCTGCAGCTTTTCCTTCACCCGTTGCACTGTGACAGTGGGAAACAGTCGGAGGAAGCTCCAGTGAGGCATTTTGTGTGTGTGTGTGTGTGTGTGTCTGTGTGTGTGTGTCTGTGTGTGTGTGTGTCTGTGTGTGTGTGTCTGTGTGTGTGTGCACATGTGTGCTTGTGCTGTTGCAATGAAAAGACCATAGACTGGTGGCTTAACATAAATTTTTTCTCACAGTTCTGGAGGTTAAAACCTCAAGATCAGGGTGCCAGCATGACTGGTTTCTGGTGAGAGCCCTCTTCCTGATCTGCAGATGGCCATCTTCTCGCTGTATCCTCACATGGCAGAGAAGAGAAGCTTGCTCCTTAGTGTCTTTCCTTATGAGGGCACTGATTCCATTCATGAGGGCTTCACTCTGATGATCTAATTACCTCCCAAAGACGCCACCTCCTAATGCCATCACAATGGGGATTAGGACTTCAATATGTGAATTTAGGGGAGGGCACAAACATTCATTCCATAGCAGTGTGTATCCCAGCAAGGGCCAGTGTTGGCCAATCTACCTCCTTTCTCTTTGACCCTACTATGCTTGTCCTTCTATTTTGCTTCTCCCTATATTCAGCCTTGGATTATATAGTCACTTGGGTGTTTCGGATTATCTCTCCCGATCTATTGTAAGGTCTTTGCTGGGCCTCCTGCCATGTTTAACCCAGGGCATTGGTGCTCAAAGCTTGGAGAGTTGAACTGAGTTTGAATTTGCACAGATTCTTCTTTGTCCATGCCCTTTGTGACCAACTGTACTCACCTGTAAGGGACCAGCCAGAGCTGGAGCTTCAGTCTGGATGTGCAACAGAGCGATACACTGGGGCCAGACCTACTGAACCTGGGGCCTGCTAAATTAGTGTCGAGTCAACACCATTTCTTAGTTACTGGGATGGCTGTTATGGTTTTTCATATTCAGAAATCAGCTCAATGATGGTGATAGCTATGCCTGTGTGGGAAATGACCAAAGGACCAGTTTGTTTTCTCACTCAACAACAACAAAATTGCACCGTGTGCCAGCCACTGTTCTAGGAATTGGGGGTAAAGTCATGAAAAAGACAAGCTGCCCTATGGAACATTCAAGTGTGGGAAATAGACAGTAAGCAAGTAAACAAATGCACAGTGGGCACATTTTCAGTTAATGATGCTAAGAGGCATGGAAAAATTAAGGTAAATAAGGAGAGAGATGATACTGGATCAGCAGGGAGGGCTCATCTGAGGAGGTGTCCTTGAGTAGATTCTTGAATGATGAAGGCACTGCCATGCAAATATCTGAGGGGGAGCTCCCCAGTCAGGGGCTACAGCATGTGCTAAGCCTCTGAGGTGGGAACAGACTTGCTGGGTTTGAGGAACAACAAAGGGTCAAGTGTGGCTGGAGTGGGGTGAGCAGGGGAGCGAGTGGCAGGTTGTGGGGCCCTGGGGCACAGAGGCCAGATCATGTGGGGGCTTAGAGATCATCTGAAGGAGTTTGGATTTCCTTCTAGGAGAGTAGGAAGACATTGGAGGGTTAAGCCAAAAACTGACATGATCTAATTTATGTTTCAAAAAGATCACTTTGCCTACTGGTGAAAAATAGCTTAGGGTGGGGTGAAAGTGGGGGGACCAGTTAGGAGGAGATGGGTGGCTCTGGTGGGAGGAGGCAGGGACAGGGGATGAGAGGAGGAGGAAGAGGTGACACTTCAGGGGAAAGGGGTAATTCCTTCCTCCTATGTGAAGCCTGTTCTTTGGTGTGGGAGCAGAGGGTTTTCCTGGGACTCGTGGCAGTTTGTCACAGTGATTCTCAAGACTCAGAGATGGCCCCAGGTGTTTCCACCATTTTGCAGTGGGATCCCTCTCTCCATGTGTGCCTGCCAGGTTTCCCCACTACCTGTAGTTTATAGGCTGTGGCTTTTGACCCCTTTGCCTGCTCACCAGTGTGAGAGTGCTGGCTGCAGCATGGTCCGGTGTTCAGCTGTCGGTCTCTCTCATCAGCCTGGGGGTGCCCGGAACATTGTCACCAGGCTCACTGAACTCATCCTGGCACCTCCAGTGCCTGCCATAGTGTTTGACACCTCATAGTAGGCTCTTGATGCATATCTGTTAAGTGAATAAATGGAGAGTTTGCTGAGCACCTACTATGTGCTGGTCCCTGTGCAATGGAACAGTTTTATGGAGAGATACCCACAAAGACACACAGAAAAACCAATGGCACAGACACCTACAGCTGCACAATACTAACTTGAGAAGTGAGGAAAATCCTTCTTCAGGAGCATGGGGACCTTTTATTACTTAGGAGTGGTAATTGCTGACACACAAAATGGTCAGACTCCCCAGAACACATGATGTTTCTGGGGATAAAAATTATTGGAGGAAGAGGATTTTTAAAATTTGCAAGCACTGGAGAGTGAAAAGGAAGCTCTATTGGTTTAATTTTCAAGGGAGTTTAATTGCTGCTTTTTAAAACTATATGGAGTATTTGAACTGAGAAGGACTGTAGAGATTGTACAGGTCAAATGCCTCCTCTTACAGGTAATACTTATTATTTATAAAGTGTTACTCTGTGCCAGGAACTATTTTAAGAGCTTCACATGTATTAACTCATTGAATACTCATAACAGTCCTATGAATTAGATACTATTATTATTATCATTTTCATTTTGTAGATGAACAAATTGAGCCTATTGAGGTTAAATGGTTTACCGAAGTTTCTGTAGTTTCTTAATAGTCCAGGCTACAGCCCAAGTTCCTTGTTCCTTAATCTACTACTATTTTTACTAAGACACTGGCATTCAATCCCTTGCTGGAAGCAAGTTACAATATTATTTTGTCTTTTCTTCAAAATATTAATTTGCTAAATCAGACTTGTGATAAAACTTGGCACAGTCCAGCTAATAGGAATTGTTGCCAGACTTTGGACAAACACATATGCATGTGCTCGAATTCAGACAACACCCCTCTCCCTGGGCCGGTGGGGAGGACGACACCCTCTGCCTGGGCAAGGGGGAGGGAGGGCTGTGTCCATTCGTCTTGTTCTTGCAGTTAGGGCTGTGGGTCAGGACATTCAGCAAATTGCCCATTCCCCTGTACGTGCACTCAGTAAATATTAATTGATGATGATGATGATGACAGCTTGTGTTTCTTTTGCGAATGCCAGTACTTCCCATTCTCGTTCAATTCACCCTCTTTTGTTTGTTAGGGCAAAATTTTTCCAACCTGCTGAGAGTAACAGGTAATTAACACCACTTAATAGCTGTTAAGTAAGGTAATCATCTGGGTTTTTTTTCCCCCTGAAAAAGGTTCTTTAGAAGTTCATGGTGCTGCTGAAGATGCAGGCTTATACCAGCTTCACTCTGTTAAGGAGCATAGCGGTGCATGAGGTCAACTCCCTCCTCTGGAAACATCAGGCTCCTGTTGCATGAGTGGCCTGGGCAGCAGAGCCTCACCTGGGAAACGCGGCTATAGTGGGCAGTGAAAGTGGGAGGTGTGGCCCTGGGGACTTGGAACCCTCTTCTCTAAGCAGAGTTGGGCTTCCTTCCCTTCACTCTGGGCTGGGCAGGCACTGTGGGTGGGACAGGTTGGAGAGGAGGGCGGGGCTCTTAGCTGTGCTAAATTCCCAGCCAGCTCTAGGCAGGTGGGGCTGATGTCCAGGCTCATTATTGTCTGCCCCGTGCTGAGTAACTAAAGGCAGAAGATGACCTGTTTCTGCCCTTGTTCCCCTTCCTGTCACCATGCTCTTCCTTGTCAGGTAAAATCATTGTGACTATTCTCTGGAAGTCTCCCAGGTTTAAAAAGAGACTGGCAGAAAGGATTTCCAGTTGCCATGTCATTTGCCTGGAAGATGTATAAGGGATGGCCCACGTGATGGAACGGATGTTTTCTTCCCAGGACATAAAGGAAAAAGTGACTGTCTCAAGCCCCTGAATGAAAGGATGGCTATGAGTGTCCCTTGGGAGCAACTTTGGCCACCACATTCTGCCTTCCATAGTATAACTCATCCTTTAAATCTCCACTTGAGAGGCGGTCATCTCCGAGGGGCCTTCCTTCATTTCCTCACTCAGAACAACAGTTTCTTTTCTCCTTTCCTCCTGCATGGAGTGCTTATGTGCTGCCTCGGTTTGTCCTCTGGCTTCTGTGTTTGTTGTTCCTAGAACCTGTGTTACACCTGGTCATTTACATTGAGTCTCCCCAGCTGGATGGCTTTGCATTCACCACCTAGTAAGTGCTTCTAATAAATATTTGCTGAATGAGTGTGAAAATTGGGCTCTCCAGCACCGGAACAAGGCCTGTTGAACCCTTAACCCCACTGCCCTCCTCATTCTTGGAACATTCCTTTTGGTGAGTGCATCGCCTCTCAAGCAGTCTGAGTCCTTTGCCTGATCACTCCCTATAGTCTGGGCATGATTTCTACTCCCGTCATCTCTGGCTCAAAGAAGAAAAGGAGTGGGAAGCTACACGTGTTAAGAAGCTCTGAATTGCCAGCAAGTTGTTGGAGAATTTTGTCCCTTAAAAATGTGGTATTATTTGAGAGAGCGCTTTTATTCTCATCTCCTCCCTGAGTGAAATCTTAGGTAGTTCAGTAATTTAACAAGCGTGTGAGGAAACTGGCAGAGGCTTTTGAAATTCAAGTGTGTCTTGATGCTGTATGAAAACAATTATAAAAGGAAAGCTGGGAGGAGTGGGCAGAGCAAGGCTGGAATCCAAAGGTTTGGTCCTAAAAGGAAGCTGTCACCTTACAGATCTATCAAGTGTCCATTGAGATACCAGGAGGGCCAGAGACAGGTGGAAGGAGCTTGTGAGGCTGAATGAAGAAGTGGCCTGTGGAGGGTGGAAAGAATCTGGCCAGAACTGGAGGGGGGATTCTGGAGGTAGAAGGATGCTGGAGAGCTCACCTCCATCCCAGGAAGATGCCAAAGCCAACCCTCCAAGACTAGAGACCACTGGCCGCAGGGCTGCAGGGCCCCAGGGAGCCTCAGGGGTGCTCTCCCACGGGGCGGTGTGTGGGAGAGCCGGGAGCCAGAGACAACTGCTCTTGACTGCAAATCCTGGTTGCCCAGACTTGAGCCCCTGAAGCAGTAGTTGGTGAGCAGGGCTCGGTGAGCACAGGACCGTAATGTGGGAGAAGACCCACAGCCTCCGGGAGGGTTGGGTGGGAAGAGGCCTCACACCAGGGGTTTTAAAAAAGAAGCATCTGCCTTGTGTGTTCTTCAGATGGGATTGGGCATATTCCAGGTGTTATGGCCCAGTGACCCTTGTACAGTCTTCATACCTTGGCTCTATGAATCTCAGCTCAAGTGTTTAACAAAATCACCTGAAATGCTCTGAAAAATGCAGATTTTTGGCCCAGAGAGTCTATCTAAAGAGTCTAGAGTGGAACCTGGAAATCTGCATTTGTAACAAGTGCCCTAGGCAATTTGGATGCTGGTGGCTGGGAGACTCTATTTTGGGAATCTGTGCTGAGGAGCCACTTCTCAAACTTTAATGTACATGTAGATCACTGGGACTTTTGTTAACACTGCAGGCTTTGATTCAGTAGGTCTGGGATGGGGCCAAAATTCTGCATTTCTAACAAGCTCCCAGGAGAAACTGGATGCTGGCACAGGGACCACACTTTGAGGAGCAGAGTTCTCAGTGACTTACGTGGGACCTTATTAGAAAGGGGGACTCTTAGGCCCCACTCAGACCCACTGCATCTGAAACTTGAGGGGGAGTGGGGTCAGCAATCTGGGTTTTAGCAAAAGCTCCAGGGGATTCTAAAGTATCATGAAGTTTGAGAACCACTGATAAAAGATGGGGAGGCTTAAAGAAATGGGTGGGAGGCAGGGTGGGAGCAGCCGAGCTGTAGATCAGGGCACTAGGCCCAGTCAGTCACCTCCTGCCTTGGTTTCCTTCTCCTCCAGAAACAAAGCTGAGACCCCTGAATTCCGATGGAAGAAGACTTTTTCCTCATGGTGTTGTGTGTACATGCTTTTCCTCTTGGATCAAAGCAGGAGAATTTCCCCAGTCGACTGGCTGGGATCTGTAATTTATGCAGGATGGTTGGCCTGCATCCCCTGCACAGGGTACAGCTGGCGGTGAGGGCCCCAAGGGAAATGACAGTAGGGCTAGAGGTGCCTGAGCCGATCAGTGTCAGTCAGGCTGGAAGCTGGTCCCCAGGGAGCAGTGAGGACAGGAAGGGTCAGGCAGCTCCCAGGGTGCTGGGCAGGGCAAGAGTGGAGCCCAGAGCAGTCCACGAAGGCAGTGTCTGGAGCATGTGTGGCCAGTTGCAGATGTGTCATGCACAGCTAAATCCCAGCAGGGGCCTCTGGGCCCTCACTCCCTGGGTAGTCAGGAGCAGTGGGCAGCAGGGGTGCTGGTTTTGACCCCCCTTCTCTGTGCCTTTTCCTCCCTGTGCTGCCTTCTGTCAGTGGAGAGGTGGAAATGAGTCCAAGTGGCTGCCAAGAAGCAACAGGAACATCCACAGTGTGGATTAAATGTGCTCAGGGAGGGTAAGCGAAGAAAGGAGAAAGCAGAGGCCCCATGGGATGGAAAAGTGGGAGGCCTGGAGAGAAAGCGCCTCTGGGGCTGAAAGTAGCCTATCACTCCTCTGCCCTTCATGCCCTCGCTGACCACTGGGCCTCCCCAGGCCAGGAGGAAAATTACTCTGTCTTCAGGTCCTGGGTCACTCAGGCAGGCAACCTTCTCTTGCTTTCTCTAACTTATTTTCCTTCATGTTCCTGGTGCAGGCCCAGGGGGAAAATAATGTGCTACTGGTTTCCCTTGAATAGTGGCCCAGGCCCTGGTGGTCAGTCATGAGGGTCCAATTCTGGCCATGGAAGGCCAAGATCAAAGCAATACTTGGTCCAGGCATTTAGGAGAGCTGCTAGCGGTGAAGGGTTCTGAGTCACATCCACAGTTCCTGGTGTACATAAAATCAGTAGGTGTCATACTAATTTTATGGTGACTTTAAATTATTCTAGGACAAGACATGGTCGTTTACACCTGTAATCCCCACAATTTGGGAGGCTGAGGTAGGAGGATCACTTGAGCCCAAGAGTTGAAGACTGGCCTGGGAAACATAGACCCCATCTCTTAACAAAATAATTTTAAAAAATTTAAATAAGATTATAATTCTAGACTAGGTGATTCTGTGTTAAGTTTCTTATGTAGCAGAGCCTTTGTCTTATGGCTCAAAAATATGTAATAAACTTTGATGTGAATTCCAGGAGGTCAAAACATTTAATATGCCGGCACCAACAAATAGGGAACACTCAAGTCGACCCACCCCAAGTCCCAGCTGGCAGAGTATTCCTACTGTATCATGCCATTTGAGGTTGGGTGCTAGTCCCTGACACAGCAGGGCCTATGGGGCTGGGCAGCCTTCATGGATGCCCAGGCTGGTACAGTCTCTCCAAAGACAACCTTCATCCAGAGTGATTAAAGAGCACATGGCCTCCTGAGAGCAAAGGGACCCAGAATGTGGTTTCCTGACAGTGCTTGGAGATGCTTTTCTCATAGTCTTGTGGTTTAGCAAAATCCTAGTTTTCCAAGCATGGCATCCATGTCCACTCCTTCCTGCTGTCCCCTCACCTAGATGTAAATTGAGCAGGGGCTGACTACGCGCTCACGTGCATGATTATTCATTTGGGAACAAATGGAGAATGATCTCCGTGTTGGGAATATTGACTTCATCCTGGGCATCCCAGAGGGATCCTCTGTTTTAGGGCCAGTTTAGTATGGGCTGAGGAATCAAATAGAAGAGATACTATCTTTTTCTCCACACTCATTGGCTCCTGGGGCAAATAAACCTTAGGGCAGACACACAGAACTGGATTATTGCGTTGAAAACAGGCAAGGACTGAGGTTTTTTATGATTTGAGAGTCAGGCTGTTGAAACAGCCCTTGGATTCTCTTCCCACTTAAGGAAGCTGGAACTTGGTTCAATCAGAGGGAGTCAGGAGACTGAATCGAAAAGTCAGGAAACCAACTTTGGTTCTGGGTCATTTCATTGACTTTAACGTTAAGAGCAACAAGTTATCCACCTGAGAATGGTCATCAGCTAGTATATGATTACTAAAAATAATGACTGGCCAGGCACGGTGGCTCACACCTGTAATCCCAGCACTTTGGGAGGACAAAGCGGGCGGATCATGAGGTCAGCAGTTCAAGACCAGCCTGGTCAACATAGTGAAATCCCATCTCTACTAAAAGTACAAAACTTAGCCAGGCATGGTGGTGCATGCCTGCAGTACCAGCTACTTGGGCGGCTGAGACAAGAGAATCACTTGAACCTGGGAGGTGGAGGTTGCAGTGAGCCGAGATCGTGCTACTGCACTCCAGCTTGGGTGACAGAGCAAGACTCTATCTCAGAAAAGATATTAATGATAATAATGATGACAACACGATAGTGGTGTCTTCTTTTGTTGGAGGTTTCTTCACTTTTGAGAGCACTGTCATTCATAGTACATCCTGTGTCTCTGGCTGGTAGGTATGGCATTTTACAGATGGGGAAAATAAGACTCAGCATGGGTAGCTGCTTTTCTAAATATCACACAGTTAAGTATTATGTAACTGTAGGAATTTATATAATGCTTTGAGACACTGGGCTAATATATTGAGACTTATGGGATTATAGCTGTAAAGCTTGTTGTCTGAGTCGACAGGGGCATTCAGAGATGGGTGGAGACTCTGAGTCTCACAGCTTCCACTCTCTTCAAGATAAACTCAGCACCAGGAGCTTCCCCGTGGCTTCCATAGCTGTGACTTTTAATGTGTTTGGTCCCAGGCATGCTGACACCAGCCCCACAGAAATCCTATGCCCTTGGGATGCATGAGAAGCAGACAGATCTCCAACAACAGGGGCACTTGCTGCCTCTCCATCTTCCTCATCTTCTGCCTTCCCCTGGTCTTAGGGAATCCCTTTTCTCCACCAGGAGCATTATTCCCTTGCTTCAACTCCAAGCATCCTCTTTCTACTTCTTTTCCTTTGGGGGTAAGAACAATCTCTCCCACAACCCCTGATGCCCCTCTCCACCACAGTAGTAAAAGTAAGACAGGACTTGGCACATGATTCCACTGTTTTCCTAATCTATAAAGGGTACCAATCAGCTGCAGGTCATTGATGGGATAAAACAGCAAACAAATGGATACATGAATGAATGAGAGGATGCATAACTAGAAATAAAATATTTAGAATGCAGACAAGTAAAATTCCTGGAAAAACAAGATTGAGGACAACAGCTTAGAGCTGAGCTGAGCATGGCATATACTGCTCTGTTGGATGGAGGGCACATGTGTGCAGGGATGGAAACCTGCTAGAAGGTTCTTGCACCAGCCTGGAGAGGAGGTCCAGGGGCAGGATAAATAAAAAGGAAGGAACAAATGCAAGTGGCTGTGAAGAAGCAAGATTTGGAAACAGACTCATATGGAGAATGATGAGAAGAAGGAGTCAGAGATGGTATGGTTAGTAGAAGTCGGAAATTTAGGAGATAAAGTTTGCAGGAATTGGCAGGAACGTGAATTTCAGCACAAAATGGTTGTGGGATATCCAGGGGGAAATGTTTGCCAGCAAATGAAAATTGACTGTTAGCATCTGGGCAGGAAGTCAGGACAGGTGGAATAAAGTTAGCATTTACACAGTCCTTACCTGATATCATTAATGTCCTTGAATAGGGGCCCTTTGAGGTGGCCTTGTTAAGGAGCCACCCCAGGTCAGTGACTTCCATCTCTCTATGCTTTTGCTTTCATTGTTCCACTTCTAGGATGCCGACCTCCAGTTCCCACACGTGATTAGGTTTTACTCGCCCTTTCCAACCTCCCTTTGATCACAGACCTTCCATGATCCCCCCTGGTTGGAATGAATCCCACAATACTCATGTTGAGATTTAGAATTTATGACTCTAGAAAGCAGGTAATAATTTATATGACAATTCAGTAGGCTGTGGCTTGCATGAAACAGTTTCTCCATTTGTTGAGTGAAAGAATGAGATTGGCACCATTCAACAGCTTCTCTTATTAAAAAAAAAAGTATTTTCCAAAGCTAAGGGATAACTCAGGGTCATGGGGCTGTGGTGAGTGCTTGCATCAGCATCTCTGTATTTTGCTTGGAAGCTTTAGGGGTGGTCTTTATATAACAGATACTCTCAGAGTTGGGAGGGAACGCCTGGTCTGACTGCCAACACAAATAAATAAGCATTATGCCTGCCTGGTGGCTATTCCGCCCCTGCCCGAGCATGTCCAGTGACAGGGAGCTGTGTCCTGCCAGCCTCGATGGCTTGTTAAGGGCTGGGTGGATGGCTGGGGGAGAATAAAGAGTGAAGAACACAACTTTGCTTTTCCCATTGATTACTCATTCTGGGGCTTGCTGACGGTGTCATATGAGATAGGTTAAAATAATGCTATGGTAAAAAAACAACAACACTTACCTTTTGGCAGCTTAAAACAACACAAGTTTCTTTATTGCTCACACTCTAGCCCATCATGAGTTGCTTGGGGGCCTCTTTCCTTACTTGTGGCTTCAGGATGATGGAGTACCCACCATCTTAAATGCGCTTTGTCAGAGGAAAAGGAAAAGAGACTCTGGAGCATTTTGTATCAGCCGTTAAGTGGTCTGGCCTTCTCTGCACATCAATTCTGCCCACAGCCCATCGGCACCCCCAACCCTCAAGACCTGGAAAATGCGACCGTACCACCTTCCAGAAGGTTGAGTGTTGGGTGTGAGTGGAGGCAGCCATAATGGCTATGGCGCAGGCCTCATGCAAATGGCCTGGCTGATTTCCATTTGGTCTAGGAGGAAGAGGTTCCCTACCTCTTTCACATAATTGTGACAAGGAGCAGCTGGGGAAGTAGGTAAGGACCAGTGTGTGTATCAAAAGGTCACTGTCACTCCTAAAAGTCTCTGGATTAGTTGGAGGAGCCTCTTCTACTTGTAAGTAGTAGTGTTTTAGGTAGTAAGAGGTCAGTGGTCAGTGTTCTAGGTAGTAAGAGGTCATCTGGAGAAGCCATCTGAAATGGCAGAGTAAATTATTCAGTTTTTTTTTCCAGCCGTCCAAAAGGCTGGAGACCTCTGTGACTAGCTGGCCTCCATTAAGCAGTTTTCCTCTGCATGGAGACAGTGATGAATCCTCCCTGCTTGGAAGGTTGCAGCCTCCACAATCAATCAAGCCCCAAAGAGAGAAGAAGCGGTGGTGATTAAGAGTGGGACCTGAAATCCAAATTGTAATCAGTCAGAGATTTGTCATTGGAGTTAGAGATGGAGATGGAGAAATAATGGATGATTCAGGCCCATGGTGGCTGTCTCTAAATGTGTTAATTACCTCAGCTTAAGTGGCTGAAACCGATGATTAGAAACTGTGGAGATGTGCACAGCAGAACTCACAGCCACTGCCTCCTGGGGCTGGTGCACCCAGCTCTGAGAAAGTGGGCTTTCTCTTTGAATGGGAGGGGGTAGGGTGATGCCTTAGCTGGGGGTAGATAGGGTTGGTTAGCACAGCTCTGAGGTTCCTATACACTAGGTACATGGCGTGCCCCCTCCTGCCAGGTGGTTGAGATTCACAGGGGCTGGCTGTACCCAGTTCACCCACCAAGGATCACCACCTCTGGAATGATGGCTCCTTTGTTCTGATTTCTCAGGTGACTTCCTGAGAAGTCTAAGGTGAGGGTTAATGCAATTCATCTGCACTGGACTTTGAGACTAAAGAAGGTGCCCCATAGTTACAAAATGTCTTACACGTGTGCTGTGCATGTCTTTATTTTTAATGTGTGCGTATGTGTTTCTCCCTCTGCGTCTGCCATCTGGGGTAGTTAGCTCATCTAACTAAATTGAGAGACCAAAGTCATGGTCCATACCCAGATGGGATGGTTTGAGGGAGTTTGTTCTCCACCCAAAGACATCTTAGTTTGTAACCACAGGCTGCATATCTAATGCCAGCCAGCCGTGTTGTAAACATATGCACTTGGTCAGTTCAATGCACTTTACCAAGTATTTGTTAGGTCTCTCCCAACTGCCGTGCATTGTACAAAGGCACTTTGTAAATGGAAATGAGAAAAGAATAGACGTTGGCTAAGATGGCTTGCAGAATGCTGGACAGAGGAGTCTATCTGTTTAGGGAGGTGGGAAGAGGATGATGACTCCACAATGGATAGATTAGGAAAGTACCCCTGGGAGGGGGTCAGAAAACATGCTGTGGGGCCCAGAGGTACAGGGGAGGGTGGAGGAACAAGGGAGGGTAGGCAGAACTCCCAATAGAAAGTGGCATTTGAGGCCAGGCACGGTAGCTCATGCCTGTAATCCCAGCACTTTGGGAGACCGAGGTGGGCAGATCACCTGAGGTCAGGAGTTCAAGACCAATCTAGCCAACATGGTGAAACCCCGTTTCTACTGAAAAATACAAAAATTAGCTGGGCGTGGTGGCAGACACCTGTAATCCTAGCTACTCGGTAGGCTGAGGCAGGAGAATTGCTTGAACCCAGGAGGCGGAGGTTAGAGTGAGCCGAGATCACATCACTGTACTCCAGCCTGGGTGACAGAGTAAGACTATGTCTCAAAAAAAAAAAAAAAAAAAAGAAAGAAAGAAAGTAAGTGGCATTTGAGATAGGCCTTGCAAGATATTTCAAAAGATTTTGATAGGAAGACCAAAGCATTCATGATAGCCTAAGCAACACAAAGTATATTTATATATTATATAAATAAATATATTTAGTAATATATATCTATATCTCCCTACATAACTGGGTAAAATGGTGCATTAATATATGTAGCCTTCCCTACTGCTGGTCTAGGTGCCAAATTTCTTACAGTTACCCTTTAGCTTACAACTTTGATTTCTGATAAAATGTAAGCACCCTTGGGAGCAGCTTTTCAATGATTTTAAGCTCCTTTTACCCATTTATACCTGTGTGGCTGGGTTGGAGGTGGAAGAGCTTAGTCTTCCTGCTGGTTGCTTCCCACCATCAGGCCTTTCTTGGTCAGGATCAGTTTCTTCCCTCTTCCCGCAGAGGCTACACTGTCCCTCTTCGTCATTGCTAATTGTTCTTTTTCTTGTGTTCCTCTTGCTCCATCTACCATCAGGCAAAATGCCACTGCCTCCTGAGGCTGGCCATTTTTTCCTGACCCTCCTATATTTGTGATAAATGTACATATTCACTTTAGGTTTGTGAGTTACTATAGGAGGATACACAGGGGCCAGAAAAATAAGAGCAGGGCAGTTATGAATTCATTAGAAACCCTTGCAGTATTTCTTCTAGTGGTCCTGCCTTGGGTCAGATGACACATGGACTGGACCAGCTCTTCCAGTCTTCCCAGTGGCCATCCATGGGTGACCCCTAGGAGCAAGCATGGTATTCTATTAATAGCAAGTAGTGCACTGAGGGCTTGTGTCATTTGGGTTTGGGTATAATAAAAAGAGGAGTGCCATAAAAAGAAGAACTTACCAGAAATGGATCTGTGTTGGGGCAGTGGCTCTATGTTGCTCCAGGGAGGGCCTTTGTATCAACTGCCTGTGAGAGGCAGTGTCCAGGCAGAAGTCAGCTGCCATAGAAGCAGGAGTGGTGTTTTCCTCCTCTAACTCAGGGCTGTGTCTCTGCTCCCTCTTCAGCTGGTGCTGCCAGAATACTCCATCCATAGCCTCTTCTGCATCATGTTCCTGTGTGCGCAAGAGTGGCTCACGCTGGGGCTGAATGTCCCTCTACTCTTCTATCACTTCTGGAGGTAAGTCGGACTGGGACTCGTCTATCCTTTGTCTTTTCTGCCAGGGCAGCCTGCTCTCCAGTGATGATGTCCAGCAAATAGACAGCTTCTAGTGCCTTCCAATCATCCCTTCCTTTCTGGGTCTCTGTCTTTAAAGCCCATTCCCATAGTGCTCTCAGGCAGCAGGTCCAATAAGAGAAGGCCCTTTTTGTTGGTTTCATTAACCACAACCCCATCCCTTGCAGGTCAGTGTTAAAAGCATCTATAGTAGCATTCACAACAGCCAAAGAGTGGAACCAACCCGAATGCCCATCAACTGATAAATGGAGAAACAAAATATGGTATATCCATACAATGGAATAGTATTTGCCAATAAAAAGAAATGAAGTATTGATATGTGCTACAACATGGAGCCCTAAAGAAAGGATCAATGAAAAAAGCCAGACACAAAAGGCCACATATTTCATGATTCTATTTATATGAAATGTCCAGGATAGGCAAATCTATAGAGACAGAAAGTAAATTCATGGCTGCCAGGGACTGGGAGGGAATGAGATAGGGAATGACTGCTAGTGGGTCAAAGGTTTTCTTTTTAGGGTGATGAAAATGTTCTGAAATTAAATAGTCATGATGGTTGCACAACTCTATGAATATACTAAAAACCACTGAATTGTACAATTGTACACTTTAAAAGGGTGACTTTTATGGTATGTAAATTATATCTTATAAAAAAAAAAAAGCACCTACCAGATGGGCTGGATTTTCTGGGACAGTTATAATTTCATATATTCTATTCCCTTCTAAGACCATGCGTCAGATCATGTGATTTTTGGCTTTTTGTAAAATAGAGTCACCATATGGACATAGGAGGCAGAGGTGGAGGAATATCAAAATAGTAGAGAAGGTATTGTGAAGATAAGTTGCCTGCCCTTGACCCTTTGCTGCCAGAGCATTGGACCCCAAATTGTTTTATCATTGTTATTCTACCATAAAATCTGGCTTGAATTTAGCCACACCTAAGACATGCACTCCTTCATTTAGAAAACATACAGAATACATTCTACATGCCAGGCATTGTGAGGGATTTCACGTTAAGTGGAAAGCAAAACCTTTACCCTTAAGGAACGTACATCCTAGTGGTAGAGGGGAATATGTTCTTAACAGACATATGAGGAATACAGGTAGGAGCATAGAGAAAGAAGCACTTAAATAGACTCAAGAGTGACTTTGGAAAAGCACATTCCATAGAGAGGGACCAGCATGTATAAAGGCCCAGAGTTAAGAGAGCACTTGGTGTGTTTGGGAAATAGTAGTTGTTCAGTGAGGTTGGATGTAGGGTTCTTCAAGGGAAATAAGAAGAGACAGGTTGGCAGACAGCTGAGAGTATGATATGGAGGGCCTGAAATGATTTTATGGGGAAGGTGCAATTAATTTATTCTGTAGGTAATGGAAAATGATCAGAAACTTTAGAAGAAGACAGTGGCATTACCTGATCTGATTTTTAGGAAGGTGGCCTGGGAAGTAGTGTAAAGGATGGGTTAGAGGGTGAAATATTAAGATTGAAATCCAACTGGGGGGTTATGGTGGGAACTCCAGGTGGAGAGATGAGAGAGCCTTGACCCAGGTAGTGGGAGTCAGAATGGTGAGAGAACAGAAGAACCAGTGGAAGTGAACTGGACAGGCCTTGGCCCATAATTGGGTGCAGATGAGGGAGAGGACGCCTCTAGGCTGGGTGGCCGGGAGGTTGATGGTGCCATTGACCAGGGCCAGTAGGGTAGAAGAAATCTCAGGTTTAGGGAGGAAGGAAAAAGATTCAGTTACATTGAGAAGCCTCACTTTAAGTAAAGGCAATCTGCTATCATCTGAATTAGAGAGAAGTCAAATAGAAGATCCAGGATTCACAACAACCAAGTGAGCTGGGTTTCATTTTCTGTGTTTGACACATGGGGACACAGAGACTCACAAAGGTTAAGTCAGCTGTCCAGCGTTGCTCAGCTTGGACGTGGCAGGGCTGAGGTTATGCCCCACCTCTGTACGAATCCCAGTCCGAGTCCCTGCTGCCTGACACACTGCCCCAGGGGCTGGCTCTTCTCCCCAGGAAAGGAGTTTGTCCCAAGGTCCTTCAAGTAGGGGGCTGTCAAGCCAGGGTATCAGAAATGTGATTGACAAAACATCGATCAGGGCACTGCTTGTGGGGCTAGCACTTGTCCAAAAGGGAGGAAAAGGAGAGGCAGCCAGTGTCCATAGACTTGGAAAGTTCATCTCTATGGAGGAAGGGAGGGGCTCTAATCTCCTTGCCAGTAGGCACTTTGTCTTACCTTTTTTTTGAATCCCTGACAGGATCTAGTCTAGTTCCTGGCAATTAGTAAGTTCTCAGAACATGGAAGAAAAAAAGAATGAGGAGGAGAGGAGTCCTTTAAAAATCAAAGGCCTTGTACACCCTTTATCCCCCTTTCCATTCCCCCTCCTTTCCAAAAGGTCCAGATCAGTGACATTTCTCATACAGAGAAAGTCCCCTCCTGCTCTGGCTCTTAGTTTGCGTAAAGGAAATAGGACTGTCTGCTGTTGACTCAGTACCTGTTCTTCCCAGGTTATTTGCATACATCGCCTCACATAATAGTCCACAACAGCCCTGTGCGGAGGGCAATTCCGTCCCCATTTCACAGATGAGAAAGTTGAGGCTCAGCTGGATTAATGAGTGACCAAAGGAAAGTCAGTGTGGTGACAAGTGACTGGCAGGGCCTTTGCTCTTTCCATGGAGCCATATGGCCACCCTGCCCTTCTGCCTCCACTTAATGAGGTCACCTGGGAATAAAACTACAGTGACAGCAAATAGCTTTTGAGATCGCTCCCAGGAAGAGGAGAGGTGAGTGGCCTGGAGGGCTGTGAGCTGGCAGTTGTCATCGAATCTGGCTTGTGATTTCTTTTCAGCACAGTGTCAGTGACAGATAACGTCAGTGCAATTCTCTGAAGGGGAAGGAGGAGGGAGCAGAGATGCTGGATCTGTGAGTTGCTACATTGCAGGATGTTCTTCAAAGCCAGTGTGATTAATCTCCCGGTTGGAGCCCTCTCCCCACTTGGAGCCCTCTCCCCAGGCCCATGCTCACCATTGAGGACCACTGTCTGTCCCAGAGCCCAGGGAAGCCATTTATTTGCACTCCTGGTCTCTGAGTGGCTTTACCAGAATGACTGAAAAAGGAACTCGCTGAGAGATTCCAGCTGCACTTTGTTCTTGGGCTGGGCAGGAGGCTGTGGCCAGGTCCCTGGGGGCAGTGTCCTGGGGGCAGTGACCACTTCCCAAGGGACTCAGGAGGCTCAGACTCCTGCCCCAGGTCTCACCAAGCCTGATGGCTTCTCTCCTCAGGGGCTGTGGCCAGGTGAGCCTTGGGAATGTAGTATTTTGGGTTCCCCTCCTCAGGGCCTGTGGCCAGGTGAGCCTGGGGAATGTAGTATTTTGGGCTCCCCTCCTCAGGGGCTGTGGCCAGGTGAGCCTTGGGACTGTAGTATTTTGAAGTAGACACAGTTCATGTTAGCTGCTCCCCCTCCTCCTCTTTCCCACCCACGTTCTTTCGCTCACCCAGCTGCCGTCCGGGGCCCGCTCTCTCCCGACAGATGGCTGATGTTCTTTTTTAGTTCTAGGTCCCACTATCAAGAAGGAAAGCACCTGTAAACTGCTCTACACTCAAGTGGGAATAGGATGTCCTGAAGTACTCAGGATTTTCAATAAGGGTCTGTGTAAAGTAGTTTTTAGGGTAGAATGGAGGTACGGTGGCGCCCCAGCAGTGGCAGTAGAGCCCCGTACCTCTGCCTACACCTGTCCTGAGAGGCGGCTCTTCCTCAGACTCCCAGGCAATGCCAGGTGACACATTTCCCCATCTGTTTGAGCAGCTTTGTGTATGGGTGAAATTGCCATGATGCCAGTGGGTCGGAGTATTTGGGGATTTACTACCTGCTGGAAGATAGTGGCTGAGCCACTCTTCAGCGGTGCTTGAGCTGTGATTTGGGCAGAAGGCAGGCAATTGCTTGGCAGGGATTGCTCGACAGAAGCCCTGCATCAGAAGGGCTTGCCCAGGTGATGCCAGAAGTACCAGGACCTCAGAGACAATGATGTCCTCTCTCCCTACAGGTATTTCCACTGTCCGGCAGATAGCTCAGAACTAGCCTATGACCCACCAGTGGTCATGAATGCCGACACTTTGAGTTACTGTCAGAAGGAGGCCTGGTGTAAGCTGGCCTTCTATCTCCTCTCCTTCTTCTACTACCTTTACTGGTGAGTATCTGCCCCTCGTGGTGGTTTTGACTCCTGCAGCAAAAGGAAGAGAATTTCAGGCTGGCCTCTGGGAGGCAGCCTTTGGGAGATGGCCTGCAAGGGTGGGAGTCAAGGCCAGTCGGGTGTGGCCCTAGCTGTCTAACTCTGGCTCAGGAGCAAGGGCTTCTGTGTAGACAAGGAAAGGGGCAGGAGATCCTTCAGGAGGCCTTGCCTGCTGATGGGCACATCCTTAGGGCCATGCAGTGAAAACACCCTCTCAACATCCCTTTGGAGGTAACTGGTGAAGTGCAGTTGGCTACTCCTTCTTCCCTATAGGGCTTCCTGCCTCTCACAACTCTGCAGCTCAGCCCACCAGGTTGCCTGTGGCCCCGGGGCTCAGGTTCATCCTCACTGTCCCTTGCCCCGTGGCCTGTTTGCAAGGATTCTTGGGAACCATAACAGAGGCTCCAAACTCCCTGCCCCAGTCCCACAGTGGCTGTCACGGTTCATAAAGTGGCATTTAGGGTCACTAAATGCTTCATTTACCGTTTTCCCAGTATTACATAACACCATTCCAATTAAGAAAAACCTGCTGACTTTGCAATCCTGTTTCAGGAATCTCCCCTCTTTGCACCTCTCCGCTCAGAACATCCTAACTAAGCAGATAGTTATAAACAGACTATCTTGTGGTTTGACACCCCAGAGTGCCTTTTCTGTGAATGTCTCCTCCTCCTTCCTACTCCTCTTTGGCTCATCTCTGGGGACTCTCACCTGTCACTTGTGATTCCATTGTTACCTGTGGCAGGGCCATGGTGATCTCCAAACCTCCCAGTGATGTCTCCAAAAGGGCATGGTTGACAGCAGCCAGGTGAAGAGGAGGAGAGGTTGGGATGTTAGACTCCACGCCACACCTAGGTTTGGATTGGGCTGTGGCAGGGCAGAATGTGGCTGCATTTGTCCAGCATTTTAAATTTATTTTTAAATTTTTATTTAAAGATGGGGTCTCACTGTTTTGCCCAGGCTGTAGTGCAGTGGTGCCATCACTGCTCACTGCAGCCTTGAACTCCTGGGCTCAAGCGATTCTCCCACCTTAACCTTCTGAGTAGCTGGGACTACAGGTGTGTCACCATGCCCAGCTAATTTTTTTTTTTTTTTTAATTTTTTGTAGAGATGGGGTTTCACTGTGTTACCCAGGCAGGTCTTGAACTCTTCGGCCCAAGTGACCCTTCTGCCTCAGCCTCCCAAAGTTCTGACATTTAAAAATGAGCTTTGTACGTATTGCTCAACTTATGAGATAAATACTATCCTTACTCGCATATGAAAAATGAACTGAATCTGAGAAGTTAATGTTCCTGAATTCACAGCTAATAGTGTCACAGCTGTAAGTAGTATATCTTGAGTCCGATTTCAAAGACTGAACTCCTTTTTCCTTTTCCTTTTTTTTTTTTTTTGAGGGTATCACTCTGTCTCTCAGGCTGGAATACAGTGGCAGGATCATAGCTTGCTGCAGCCTCAAACTCCAGGCTCAAGGGATCCTCCTGCCTTAGCCTCCTGAGTAGCTGGAATTATAGGCATGTACCACCATACTCGGCTAATTTTTGTATTTTTCTGTAGAGACAGGGTTTTGCCATGTTGCCCAGACTGGTCTTGAACTCCTGGGCTCATGTATTCCACCTGCCTCGGCCTCCCAAAGTGCTGGGATTACAGGCGTGAGCCACTATGCCCAGTAGCTCTTAACTGCTGGCTATCTTAGAAAACCTCTAGAAAAGTCTTTATCAAAGTGAGGGGTAAGGAAGGGAAGAAGGTGTGCTTTTTAAAAATATAGATTCCTGGGCTTATAGCTACCTATTCAGACTTTCCAGGGCTGGGCTCTGTATTTTAAACAAGCTCTCTGGACAATCCTGATGCACACCTTGGTGGCTCTGGAGCATTCTACTTGGTTCTGCCTTCCCTTTACATCCCCTGTGTCTGCAAACTCTGTCGGGGGGGCTCTGGAATGTTTACTACTCCAGCTTGCAGGGAGCCTGACAGTCTTTGAAGCCTCCGGAGATTTCCACGGTGCCCAGTGGGTTCACCTAAGTCTTTCTGACTCCAAGTCTGAACTATTTAACAACCAAAGGCTTGTCAGATGGGTTCCTGTCTTGGGAAACATACAGAGCGTGGACAAAGCCGTTGTGGGCTTAGGGACTTGATACCTCGGAGGTTAGGTTTCTTCCCTGCAGTGTGCTCAACCCTGCTTTCTTTGTGGAGTCACGGACTTCCCCTTCTGCAGAGTCATGGGCTGAGTGGCCTGTCCCCAGAGACAGCGCTGTCTCTCCTGTAATCCAACAGAATGAGACCAGTGTTTTAATTAGTTCCTGCCCCTTTAACCTGGGATCCACCTCAGTGTGGATGAAGACGGAGGCAAGATATTTCCCTCATTTCAGTTTTGTTGCAGCAGATGCTGGAGCCGAGGCGTCGCCAGGAAGAAGGCATATGAATTCACAGGGAGGGAAGCTGCTGTGCGTGCTCCGCTGTGGGGGGTGGGAGGGGGCGGGGTGGGGAGGGCTCGGCAGCTCCTCTCGATTGGATGGGTGTGATCGTTCTGTAACCGAGTGTGTTCCAGACAGTCTGTTTGACTGTCCTCTAGTTCATTACTTCAATTTGGCCCTGCCTTCATGATACATGTGTTAATCACTTTGTTTCTAAAACAAAATTGGAAACAGTTCCTGCAGCCTCACTGGGACCCTGGGTGGCCCCCACAGTCTCCTGCATTCTTTGTTGAATCTGGCCCCTTCGTGCTCTTTGGGGCTCTTTGAAAGACTCTGTTTCTCCCACCTTAGGAGCTGCCGGCCCCTCAGATCCAGAGCTGGTGGAGAGCACAGGAGCGCCAGCACAGGCCACCGTGGGAGGGAGAGAAGGGGACCCATGTGTATGCAGAGCCATGTCTGAACTGAGCTCAGGGCTAGAGACCCACACAGCAGCGGGGAAGACGGGGTGGGTGGTTTATGGTTTTAGCTTCCTGAGGAGCTCCTGAGGGCCTTGGAGGGGTTAAGAAATGCGTCTCAGGTCCCCGCTAATAATTAGCGACATCTGGCTTCAGAGCCTGTGCTCTTTCTTCTATCCTGTTTGAATCACATGGCACCCATCACCCCACTTCACAGTTTGCCTTGTGGACCAGGTGATAATTTGAGGGTTGTGTTAGAAGGGGACTAGCTAACACAGATACTAATACTAGCTGGTGAGCCCAGTATGAACAGTATCCTAAAGTATTGGGCAATACTTTAGGTCACCTGAAGTAGTAGGACCACCCTCCTGCACGGTTATTCTGGATCATGCCTGTCCCTCCTCAGGTTTATTTCTCTCCATCTATGTTATTTATGGTTTACTTGTTCCTTGACACCAGAGACCATGTTGGTTTTAAATGGAAGAATGAATGAAAGTGAGTAAATAAAGATATCCACATGAGGCTTAGTACTGTCATGCAAAAAGCTTTGGCTTTGGAGTTAGATGTGGCTTCTCCCCCTGCTGTCACTCCTCATCTGGCCCTCAGCTTCCCCAGGTAGAGTAAGTCCCTCTTGCTCCAGATCTGACCAGTGGTTCTCTGTGCACATGAGATGTGTGAGGTTCCTGAAGATGGAACTTCAGCTACTCAGAAGAGCTCATTGGGCCTCCACAGCTGCATAGGGTTAGAAGTAAAACCTTTTCACTTCTTTTCATTTCTTTTACTTCTTAGATGAATCTTTCTTCTCACTATAATGTGAAAAGGTAGTGGGTTTATTTTTCTGCCAAATAAAGAGGTATATTTTGATGCAGACCATTCCTCAGCCTTGCAAACTTAACCTGAAGTCCTTACTAAGAGCACAGGGACACATGTCTCCTTCACCCCCACTCTTAGTAGTATTGGGGCAATACTTTAGGTCACACGCTTTTAATGCATGTTTAATTCCTGGAGTCCATTAAAAATAGGAGGGCCAGGGAGTTACCCAATCAAGAGTTGACTGAGTTCTGGTGCCCAGAGGGCTTATGTTCCCATGCAGGCCTTTGCAATAACGATGATGATCTTTTTCCCAACACTAGCGTATTATCCAGCATCATCTGGGAGCCCCTGGACACAGCCATCATGCAAGCACATGGCAGCTGCTGGCATAAAGAATCCACTGCACCCCCAGACCTGCCCTGCAATTGCACGAAAAGGAAAACAACCATAATAATCATCCTGATGAGAATAATAATAGGCACTTAGAGCAATCACATCTTTTATCCAAGGGATACAATATGCTCTCCCCAAAAATGTTTATTCCAGCATTGTGGGAAGTAGAAGGGGCACAGTAGTGGAGTCGGCGAGATGCTATAGTGACAGGAATGAGGGAGAAGCCAAGGAGTCTGGCCTCTGGAAGGTCCCTCTCCTGAGGGGCAGCCTGAGTCCTCTGTGGGCTTCCACTAATGCCTTCTTTTCCTTTTCTTTTTGCATTCAGCATGATCTACACTTTAGTGAGCTCTTAACGCAAAGACCATGCACGTCATCAGAGACTGAGATGGGAGAGACCTCAGATGGAGAGATGCATTTCTGCTGGTGACTGGAGGAGGGACCAGAATGGGGATATGTGAGAAATAGACCCGGCAGGCAGTCTGACTGAATGGGAGCTGGGATCACGCAGCCAGCCGGGAGCCAAGTTAACCCTGCGTGTCTGTTGTCGCCCTGTGTGTCAATCTTTGGCATTCGAATTCCACATACAGGATCCTAGAGCCCTTCTGAGCATCAGTGGTGTGGGGGAGTAGGTGACAAAACACTAGACCTCTCCTGAGAGAGAATTGCTGCTTCCTGAATCCACTTCATTGAACAGCACCTTGCAAGTTCACACTGAGTTCCTGGGCCATGGGAGCGGAGGCTGGAAGGCTGCAAGGTGCTTGCTAAGGAACAGAATGACCCAGAGTCAAGGCCAAGTCTGCAGGGACCTGTTGAAAGCCTCGAGAATGCCTTGGCTGCCCAAGACTCTGGTTGCCTTTCTTCCAAGCCGTGGCCACACCCTTTTTCTCAAATGGGAGGGGCTGGAGGGTGTGTGGGATTTGTCTTCAGCTGTAACCAGCCTTGAGCTCATGGGGCTGTTTTCAGCTGAGGAGGGGTGAATATAGGAAACATGGATTTTTGAAACGTTTGCAACATATTCAAGGTGTTAGTTCTCCACCACACAAGTTGTATTCTTCTTTTGCCACCTCAAACCATCCGAGTCATTTAATGCAAATCAATTGGTCAATGCTAGTCAAAGCTATGTTCTTACAAAAACCCCAGACAGCTCAGAGCTCAGAAAATCCTGTGGAGTGGCTGCTCTGTACCATGGGCATCCGGCAGCCAGGAAGTGAGACAACATAATTATAACTTCATTTTATGATCCTGCATCATTTGTACTGTTTAGGTCGACATGAGGACATCATCTTATTTAGAATTTTCCATTTGGCAATCTCTTTTGGGTGGGAGTTGTGCTGGGGGTTGTAAATAATGACAAGGCTGAGATTTTTATGATGTTTAAATTGGGCACAATGATTTTGACCTTATTCCCCAAACTTCTTTTCTACTGTTTAACATACACAGGCTATTTATACACATCCCCATCTCCCATCTGAAACCTGTGACTCAGGTTTATGAATGGTGTTTGTGTAGCAACACATTGTGTGCTATGTTTATTAAAATGCAGTGACAACTTGAGTGTCTCACTTAACTGGCTCTCTCATTTCAACCATTACAGGCTGGATTTGTCTACATATGGTTGGAAAACTGATAGGAGGAAAAGGCAAATTTTCAAAAAGGCATCGTGCTGCTAAAAATTCTATGGAAAAGAAAATGCAGACTTTTACTCCGAGGTTTATGGTGTAAAACTGGAGAATTTGAGGTAATGATTTTGGGAGAAGGCTTCCTCTTGGCCAATATCTGCAGATTACCGACCAGGTAACTGTTGTTAGGGATAGAGTTACCTTTGGGGCTGCTTGGGCCTGGCTTTGGCTTCATTCCTGAGACGACTAGTGACCCTCATCCAGAGAGGCAAGCATTGGATGGCAGACTGCAGACGCTAATCTAACCGCACAGCCGTCCTGCAAATGCAACCGGATGTAGAAGGTGAATGATCCGTGTTACTTCTCACCATGGAGCTGTTTTGTTTCTATACTCTGCCTCCTTTCAAAAAGATTTGAAGTGGCTCATAATAGGAGACACAAGTACACAAAGACCATTAAAATGGAAGTAGAGATGTCTTTTTTTTTTTTTTCCTGAGACAGGGTCTCACTCTGTCGCCCAGGCTGGAGTGTAAGTGGTACAGTCATGGCTCACTGCAGCCTTGACCTTCCCGGGCTCAGATGATGATCCCACCTCAGCCCCCCGAGTAGACCACAGGTGCACACCACTACGCCTGGCTAATTTTTGTATTTTTTGTACAGATGAGGTTTTGCCATGTTGCCCAGGCTGGTCTCAAACTCTTGGGCTCAAGCAATCTGCTCACCTTCACCTCCCAAAATGCTGGGATTATAGGCTGAGTCACTGCCACTGGCCTGACAGCTCTTATGTTTATGAAAAAGAAACACCCAGATATTTCCCTCCCACAAGTTGTGATTGGGAAATAATTCTCGTGATCTGTTGTGAGTTTCAGTGAATTTTCAGTTCTTGGGAGAAGTTAATCATGATGATAAAGCTAAGAATAAAGGGCACAGTGATGGGGTGCGGGCTGTGCGCCAGGCACTGTGTTAAGTGCTCACACGGTGACCTCCCCCACCCCTCACAGTGATCGTGTGACCTCCCCCACCCCTCACAGTGATCATGTGACCTCCCCCACCCCTCACAGTGATCGTGTGACCTCCCCCACCCCTCACAGTGATTGTGTGACCTCCCCCACCCCTCACAGTGATCGTGTGACCTCACCCACCCCTCACAGTGATCATGCCCAGCAGGTTAGATGTTCTCATCCCCACTTCATCCATGAGGGAACTAGGGACCCTCAGGGAAGGTGAGTCCTCCCTAGGTGACGTAGTGCAGAACAAGGGCTTGATGCTATGAAGAGGTGGCCAAATAACGATAGTTATAAACCACGGTATCTGGCAGTGATCTGGATGCTTCATATGCTTTTCCCTGATCCTCATAACAATACCACGAGGCAGATATGATCTCTGTTTTATAGATGAGGAAACTGAGGAGAGGAGTCACTTGCAGAGATCCACAGCTAGCAAAGGGTATGTCTAGCTATAGCTGGGATTTAAACCCAAGTCTGCCTCTTCTCACATAATTTTGTTGTTATTGCCCAGTCTCTTATTGTGTATCCACAGAAGTAACCAAAGGGAAGAAGAGAGGAAAAGCAGGAAAAACTCCTCTGTTTTCCAACGCACAAAGTGAATATTTGCCTTGAGAGACAAAGAGCTCACCTTTCCAAGCATGCGTCAAGGAGAGAGCTTCCTAGGGAGCAGAGTCATCTCCTGCAGGTGGTGTTGGTGAACTGGTTCCCATTCCCTTAGAGAGGTAGAGCTGTAGGCCTGGTGTGGCTATGCCTAAAGGGTCAGAGGGGAACCTGGAAGAGTCAAAGCTCAGTTTTCACTTTGCTAAGGTGGAAGAATAATGGCACCTGCCACACTGACTTTCTATAAAGATTAGATGAGTTCGTACCTGCAGATAACTTAGAACAGTACCCTGCATGTGGTCAGCACACCTCATTGTAGAGTGCGAGTCTTCCCTGCCTTCTGGGCCAGTCCATTGTTGTGTTGCTATAAAGGAATACCCAAGCCTGGGTAATTTTTGAAGAAAAGAGATTTACTTGGCTCACAGTTCTGCAGGCTGTACGAGCATGGCTCCTGCCTCTGGTGAGGGCCTCAGGAAGCTTCTAATCATGGTGGAGGACAAAGGGAGAGCAGGCATGTCACATGGTGAAGAGCAAGAGAGAGAAGGGAGAGGTTTCAGACGCTTAAACAACCAGATTTCATGTGAACTGAGCGAGAATGCACTCATCCCCAAGGGAATGGCATTAAGCCATTCATGAGGGATCTGCCCCCGTGATCCAGTCACCTCCTACTAGGCCCCACCTCCAACACTGGCAGTCACATTTCAATATGAGGTTTGGAGGGGACAAACATCCAAACTGTATCACCATCCTTACTCTGCCCTATGCCCATTCCAGGGCAAGGTCCCTCCCTTTGGGAGGACCATGAAGCCAACTGGCCACGTGGAACAGGAGTGAAGATTGCTGGATGCTGCCACCCTCCTGAGGCCTGATCCTGTCTATAGTATCCTGAATGGAGGTCGGGCTGGGACCTGACCCCTCTTTTCAGTGCCATGTTCTCTGCCAATAATGATAACCACTGCCATAGAGTACTTGCTATGTGCTGGATGCTCTGCAAAGCACTTACCATATGTAGTCTCATTTAATCCCCCATCAATATTAGGGAATGGGAATGATTGTTGTCTTCAAGGGATAGTTGAAAATACTAAAGCTTATAGAGGTCTAGCAATTGAGCCAAGGTCACAATGGCTAATAAGTCATGGAGCCTAGTCTTCCACCCAAGTCCTTTTGATTCCAATGCTTTGACCATTTTCTCACTCCTGAAAGGGTGATAGAGTCCAGGAAGGACAATGGGGTGTGAGATAGAAGAGAAAAGGGGAGGAAGATGGGACAGCAGTGTGGCTCTGCTGAGCTCACATGTTTCACAGCAAGCAACTCTATGTGAATAACTTTATAATTGGAAGGACTTTGGCTATAGGATCTTGTGCAAACTTCTTAACCTTTAGAGACTCAACTTTCTTATTTGTAAAATGAGGCTAATAATACTTCCCTTTCAGTATTCTTGTGATAATTTAAGTAAACTATGTACAGAATGCTTGTTGAGCCTGTCTCACAATTCGTGCTCAACAAATCTTGGTCCTCAGTGCTCCACCTGCCTGCCCTTCCCTTCAAAGAGGGGAAGGGAGGATTATGTAGATAAAAATGGGTAAAATGCTTCTCCTAGTAACACCTGACGACAATCAATGAATCTCAGCTGCCTCCTTTCCCCTTTCCATCTTTGGGGCGGACTGTCCCAGGCATGGGTAGCAGAGCTCAGCCCTCTCAAGAAAATTTCCCCTTTGCATCCTATATTTAGGTTTGGTAATTGTACCAATGTTAAATAAAGTTGTCATCATTATGACAGTTTTGTTCTCCTACGTAAGAGATGAATGCAGCCAGCAAAATGCTTTGACAACAATTAATTGCACTCACGCTGTGTCGTTACACAGATCCATTTCCATAACCCTTTCTTTTCCTGGACTTGGGCTGTTCTGTTTTCAAGTGTGCTCTGGCAAATGACTGTTTGGGCAGAGCCTTCTCCAGGCCTCAGAGCTGCTGGTCCAAGCTGGACATCTTGGGGCTGCCTCTGTTCCTGAGGCTCAGGCAGAAGGCACTACTCACTGTGGACGTTTGAGGGGGTATCCTGGGACATATCCTGTGACTTGGCTCATCCCAGGCAGAGCAGAAGAGGAGCTGACCAAGCGAGTAAGTCTTCAGGACACAAGCACACATTCTAGGGAAAGGTGGGGGCAAGTTTCAGCACTTTTTTTTTGTTTTTAATAGACCAAGTCTCACTCTGTTGCCCAGGCTGGAGTGCAGGGGCACGATCTCAGCTCACTGCAACCTTCACCTCCTGGGTTCAAGTGATTCTCCTGCCTCAGCCTCCTGAGTAGCTGGGATTACAGGTACCTGCCACCATCCCCAACTAATTTTTGTATTTTGTATTTTGTATTTGGGGTTTCACTGTGTTTGCCAGGTTGGTCTCAAACTCCTGACCTGAGGTGATCCACCCGCCTCAGCCTCCGAAAGTGCTGGGATTACAGGCATGAGCCGCCATGCCTGGTCAAGTTTTAGTCTGTCCAGTTTAGTGGGGAGCAGCACGTGATGGAAGCATTTCACACAGCTGCATTTGCAGAGGGAGACCTCAGTGCCCACATGTTGGATTGGGTTTCAGTTGCTGCCCATGATCCAGAAATAGAAATAGACACAGGGTCAAAACAGCCACAACAAAATAGGATTTTCCAGTCTTTGCTCCCACCCACCCACTCTGTGGTCATTTCTGCCCCTGTTAAATTCTGCCCAGATAGTTTTGGATATGCCAAGGGTGTTATGAACTTGACCTCTTAGCTACCACGTGATACCCACATTTCTTCCCAGCCAGTGGTGTGCAAAGCTGACTTGTACAGGCTTATGAGAGCCTGTACAAGTTTAGTTTAGTTTTTTAGGGATTTTACTAAATAGTTGTTAAACAGAGCCATTATTAAAACTGAAGTTATGTAAACTTACAATTAAATAAATAATTTTAAAAACAAAGGTAATACCTAGTCAAACCACTTCCCAATTATTTTACTACATTTTACTTGAGGTTGTGTCTATTGTATCTGTGGCAGAAATGCCATGTGACGGTATGCTGCTGTGAATCTCTTCCCATCTTTGCATTCAGTGATGTCCCATTGATTACTCGAAATTGGCCATGGTGAGAGTATTTACACTCTGTGGATGTCCCCCTCCCTCGCCATTCTTAGGGCAATTCCTCTAATGCACGGCCTCTAGGTGGGGCAATCTCCTCACTGGACCCCAGAGTACCTCGAGGGCCAGACATACACCTTTTGGCTTAAAGAAGCAACAGTCTGAAAAGGTGGTGTTATGTCCTGGAGTTTGACTGCCTGACAGCCAGCAGAGAGACTTAAATGCCACCACAGTGTTTCCGTTCAAACATCAAACAGGAGTCTCAGCTGTAAACCTTGTCCTTTTCAAAAATGCTTGACACATCAGAAAAACAAGATCACCTTTCTGGTGGTTTTATATTTCTGATCTTCTAGAGCAGAGGAGGTAGGGAAAATGAGAGCCCCGCTAAATACCAGTCCCCACATCAAATTATAATGAAACCCATCAATCAGGCCCCCATGCCTGGGACAGTCTGTTTTGATTGCTGCAGTGAAAACAGCAGGGCAGCACTAGAGGCTTTGGGGGAAATTTTGTAAGTGGCTTCCTAGGACAGATCTTGCGATGCTGTTCTTATTTTCCCAGAGCTAAGTTGAAAATAAGTGTGATGTCGAGGTCACTTTCTGGACTATACAAGGTAGGGAGAGCCCTCTCAGTGAAATGGAGACGCCAAGCAGATGAGCCAGATCCCCAAAGGATGGTTAGGAACCCTGCACCCTAGTGGACCAGTCTTTAAAATCGGCAGCTCTGTGTTCTTCAGTAATATTTTATGCTTGCATTCAAGACACCTGTGCCCCAAGATGTAGTGCATACCTAACAGTGTTACCGGTACAGTGGAAAAATTAGTCATAAGGACCCAATGGCAGCTCTGGCATAACCACTTCTAGGTTTTCACCTAGAAGATAAGAAAATGAGGCCAGATCACATTTTTCATTTAGATACATGCCCCCCAGGTCTGCATAACTGGGAAACCCCAGCATAGGTTTCAGCCTCACAATTTGAGGAATCCCAGCCCATGCCAGGTGCGGATGTTCAGACCCAGTAGGATAATGATACTTTCTAGGGAGCTAACTACTGGTAACCCAAGAGTGCCGGTTCACGGGAGGTGGAGGGCCGTCCTGAATGAGTGCCATGGGGCTTTGCACTTGACCCTGTCCTCTTCACTGCTTATTATCAGTGACTTTCAGATGAAGGCAATTGATCGATTCTGGGCTAACACAAAACTGAAAAGGATTCAATTAGGACAGGAAGAGATTTTTAAAAAAATATCATAAGCTCAGACTCACTAGAGGAAATACAATAGGCTACATGAAAGGTCTTAAGATTGGGCTCAAAAAAGTCAGCAGCAAAATATATAAGGGGTGAAGGCAACCACGTGCTTTAGGAGGGACATTGAGAAATCTGAGCCTGCCCATAGGAGGACATCCAGAGTCGATTTCATAGGACTGGGGAGAGAAGTCTAGAAGACTGTCTTCAAAGACATGAAGGCTCCAAGAGGGCAGAAACCAGGACTTGGGTGAAAACAGCTCCCCCACCCCACCCCTTGCTCTTCAGATGGTGTTGGTTGAAACAGTTGCTTCCTAATGAGGGTTCTGGAGAGGTGTTAGGTGAAAGGACCGTTCTGTGGTCAAATGTGTGTGGAACTGCTGGGCTAAACGCAAGCAGCCCTTTTCAAATCTGTCTCAGTGGGAACCTTCAATCAGAAGCACCAAGAGGGGCACTGTTTGCAAAGCACTTTTCTGTGAAAGGCAGCAGTGGAGACTCAGCAGAGAGAGGCATGAGGCAGAGCTTTCTGGGCTTGATGGAAGACTGAGAGATGAGTGTGTACCATGGGATGAAACGGTTCCAAATATGGAACCAACTATCAGAAGTACTGTAAACAAATAGGACTTGCCCCACATTGAGCAAAACACAAATGACAAACCACATAATTCAAATGCAGAAAAAAATAGAAAGGGCTGAATTCAGGATACCATCAATTATAAGCTCTTTGAGGATAGGTATTTATTTATGTAGCTCCAGAGCTGGCTTTGTCCTTACTAGGCCCACAGTAAATATATGTTGAATTAAATTGCAATTTTGATGATTAGAACTAGGAGAAGGCAGAGATAACCTCATAGTAAATAGGAATCAGTATCCCAGGGAGGAATGTTAAGGCAACATGGCAGCCCCATGCAGGCTGTGTCCTGGCAATATCCTGTAGGGTTCAGTAGCAGTAAAACAGGCAAGGGCATGTGAAGGACATCAGCAGATTGTCCTTTACCACTGCACAGACCACTGCAGACTAAGGTGGTGTGGTTTCTTCTTCTGAACTCTTCTCTTCTCTTCTCTGAATCACTAAAACATATGACTCCTAGGCCTAAAGGAACAAAGACGACTGGCTCTCCGGAGTCGCAGAGTGACTATCGTTAAACTCCATCACCTTTTGTGCATATAACAATTTAGAAAACATTAACCAAAAACAAAAACCCAAACAAACAAAAAGGCCAGGCCTTTGCATGTTGTTTATTGGCATGAGAGAGTCTGGCTCATGGCCAGGGGAGCAGCTGTTGGGGAGTAACACACAGGAAACCTGCCCACAGGGCCCCAGGTGTCTGAGAGGTGGTCTGAAGTCTTTCATTGGCTCAGCTCTTGTCCAGTGTTTCTGGCAGAAATGGCTCAGTGTCTCCTACTCTTCCCACTAACCCTTGGAAGTTCTCCAAGCTAGGGCTGTGAAAGGGGAGGGAGAGGATGAGAGCAGAGTGTATGGATAGCAAGAATGACTTTAAGTTAATCACCTCTACAAGTTCCCTTTTTTTCAAATCCAACATTTCTGAGGGTTGGTCAGCCTGGCCCCAAGGGAAGCAGGGGAGAAGGCAGGATTGCACTGGGTGGGTAATGTCATCTGGCCCGGGCTCAGTCAGGGCACTACATGCTCCCCTCCTCCTGTACCTGGAAGAGGCCAGAAGCCTGGGAATGGGAGTGGTGGTGCTGAATGATGGGTGATCCCAGGGGCGTAGAGTTGACTCCAGGGTCCATGTCTATTTGGGAATGATTGGGAACAATTGGGAACTCTGGGTTCATAATATGCTGCCTTCCTGAGCCTGGATTTCCAACTGGGGCTATGATGTTAATAAAGTGATTAGTGAACCCTTAGCTCATCAAATGAGCTCTGCTCTTGGCATGAGAAGGACCTAAACTGGAATTCTGACTCTACTTCTTGTCAGTTGGGTGATGCTGGTCAAATTTCTCAACCTTCCTGAGTCCCAGTTTACTCAGCTACAATATGGGAGCACTAATGCATAATTTTGTGAGGATGATGTGAACAGTAAATAAGCTTATTTACATGAAATCAATTTACAGTATAGAAAATGCAATACCAATATGAGGGGTTGTTACTATTATAGTCACAGAAGGAGTTGACTTTTCTTCTGCTTTAAGAGTATGCTTAAAATATGGTTGTATCTGAGAATATTGGATGAAAGTGCTTTAGGAGTTGGCCTTGGGACAAGAGGGAAAGAAATTGCTGCCCAGCTCTTGTTTTTTCTTTTCTTTTCTTTTTTAAAATTTTATTTTAGAGGCCATTCTTGGCTTGTTAGAGGGTCCTAGACCTCTGTAAAGGTTGTTGTCTAGTTGGAGTACAGGGCATCTTTGACACTACAATTTTGAACCCCCACGTCAATTTTTTACTCTGTATCTAAAAATACAGACTTTAAAATGAGAACCTTAGCAGGCTTGATAGCTTTTCACTAAGAAAGATACTTCTAGAGTGAATGCCATTGGGCCAGTTTAATTCCTTGGATAATTTTTAATATAGAATTAATAAACTATTTCCAAATATTTCCATTTTCATATTTCTAAAATTATTTTCCCTAATATCGATTATTTTCTGTGTAAATTTTATGACAAAGATTAAATTTATTAGTCAGTTTTTGAAAGTTATAGCTTCTGCCATTGTGAGTTTTCTATGAAACCACCAGTTTACCAAGTTCAAATCCCTGAAGTCAAATTTTGCAACACTACATTCTTTATCAATGTCTAGTCATGAACACATTTTATGATGGGATGTTTTAGTCACTGGAACTCTTATTTGAAAGTTTTACTAATTCTATTCTCTCCTCCATATCAAATTGTGCAGTTTCCATTGTCATCAATCAGAAGCAGTTCTTCAGTACATTCATCTGTCATACATTTTTGCATGGACTACTTTAAACATTGTGAAATTTATTTTATTTTGATTATTTCTACCAGAAATATCATTGGATTCAGGAATGCTATTTCATTTTTACTTCTTAACTCATGTATGTTACTGTTATTAGCAGTTGTCTTTGGACATTTCTTGGTGGCTCCTTTGGCTGGGATTGGCTGTGTCTTTGTCCAGTAATCTGGTTCTGTTGTGCCCTTTCCGGAAGAGAAAGTGGAGAGGTCAGATTCAATGTAAGGGAGGGTTGGAATGTCCAAATTTGATTGGAGCTTTAAAGTAAGATGAGAAACATGGTCAGATTTGACTTTAAAAAGTCCATTCTGGCTTTTGAGTAGAGACTGAATTGGAGAAAACAAAAATGGTTGGGAGATGGTTAGAAACTACTGCAGAAACGCAGGTGAGAGACAAATTGCAAACATTTATATAGCACTTACTGTGTGTAACAAACATTAGTTTAAGCATTTTGTAAGTTTTAACTCATTCTATCTTGATGACAACTCTGAGGAGGTAAGTATTATAACTATTTCTGTTTTACAAACAAAGAAACTGAAGTACAGAAAGATTCAATATATGTCCAAGATTACAAACTAGCAAGGGGATAGGGGTGGATCTAGAATTCAGACCTGGGTAGAAGGACTTCAGGGACTGAGCCCTTGACCCCTCCAGTGGTTTTCTCATCCAAGAAAGAAAAGTGAGGCAAGGAGGTTTTTGAGAAATGCTATGAGAAAATGGAAATTATGGGACTTGGTGAAAAGGGTATGTTTCTGGCTTTGTGTGTGGTAGGTGGTAGGGCTATTCCTTGAGAAAGGGAAGTTGTTTAAGGGAAAGATAATGTGTTTGGTTTTGAAGCTGAATAAGAGAATTCTAGCTATAGTGTACTAAAGAGCCTTACTCTGTTTTTGATGTTTGACTACTGGCATCTTTCAAGCCCCATAGCTCCCCCTCTTCCTTCTGTCTCCCATGTGAGCAAACCAGTAAGAAAGTTTTATGCTCCCTCCCTTGACACCAAGGAAGTTCAAAACCTGGCCTACATTGGGAACCCTCACCTTGGACCCAACCCCTAGCAACACCAAAAGCCAGAGCCAGTCACCCCTCCTTGCTCTGTCAAGCCATTTTTGGACATGCGTGGGAGCCTGCCCTGCTCTCCCTGAAAGCCTCATTATGTGAATGATGAGTCTGTTCATCCCCTCTTGGTGCATGTGTAGCATTAGTCAGTTTTCAACATTCAAACCAAATTTTGGGTCAGAAGTTGGTACAACCTTCATCCCACACAGCGGATTGGGAAATGTGGTCTAGGTGGGTTTTGGTGAGCATGTAGCTGTCGCCACCACGGATATGCTGAGTTGAAATGTCAGTTGGTCATTGAGATAAGATGTTTCGAAGACAGTAGAATAGAAGGGTCTGAGGAAAGAGTTTTGAGCTGGAGCTGTACATTTATAAATCACCTTCTAGTTGATGAAAGGAGAAAAAGGAAAGAAAAGGAAAAAGAATAATTCTGTTCCTAATGTCGTTTTTGTTTAATTTTCATGTTCAAAGATTGCTTTCCAGAACCTCACTAGCAGTAGTTGGTGTTGGGGGGTGGGCGGTGGGGATTGAGTAGGAAGATGTTGAAACCATTTCAGAATGAGCAGCATTTACACTCACACACACACACAGAGGAACACACGCACGCACTTTAAAAAATGATTTGGCCCTTCCAGTTTCCTGCTCTTTTAAGCCTCCAGCGAGAAGAAAAAGGAAGTAGCAGGCTAATTGGAGAGAACTGTGAGGGAAAGGCAGAGTTGATAAAAGAGAGAGGAAATCAGTTTGCTATTTTAAGGATATGAAAGTCTTCCCATAAGCCATTATGGTCTCCTTGCCAGTTAATTTCATTTCGAATGAAGTTGAAAGGTAATCTGATAGGTTTTGTTATTTCTGCAAATAATTCATAAATTCAGATGAACTCAGAACTCTGGCATAGAATGTAGGAGGATTTCAAAGTCTGACAAGGTGATAATTACCAGGACTGCACTGGAACTGACAGCTGGTATTGTAATGATCTCCTTTTTATTGAAATCCTCAGTGTGATTAGGAAAAAAGACAGTTTAATTCAGTTAATCTGAAGCAGCCAGTAGACCTGAATTGCTTCAGTGCAGACAAGCAGAGCTGATGTGTGTGGAGATGGTAGTCTTTGTGGTTGATTTAGAACGTCATACACAGAAGACTCTCACATTTTACTGATGACAAGAGCAGTTCAGATATGCAGAGAAGAATGGCATGTTCAGTTCCAGAATCCTGAAGCAGCCTTAGAAAGGGAATCCGAATACACTTATTGCACTAGCAAGCTCATTTGTAGTAGGTCCCGCTTTGCTCAGGCTGGAGACATATTGATGCATTAGTTGGTTACATTCATTCTGCAATCTCTCCCCTCTCCATCGCTCCCCTACGGATAGCAGAAAGTGAAGACAACATAAATATTTGTCTGATGAGCCAGAGGAAAGATGGGCTTTTATAAACAATAAAGTATTGCTTTATGGTAAGGATACCTAAGCAGATAGAATATCTTCTACGACCTGAAATATGTGTAACCTTATGAAAAAAACACAGTTTATGTAAGTTTAAGTTTCAAGATGACCATACAGGTATTGGATAGAGTGCATATATTAGATAATTAGTACCTGCAAGTTATTCATCTATTTATTCATTCATGTATTATTCATCCACTCATTCATTCATTCATTCATTTATTCCAGACAAGTTTATAAAACCTCTGCCACGTACAACATAAAATGCATAAAGATTAATAAGATGAGGCTTCTTTTCTCAGTCCTCCAGGAGTTCACACCTGTCCATTTCTCTACCGTCTCCATCCATCCATTCATCCACCTAATATGCCCACTGGGACCTCAGTGGCCCTTAGTGGTTTAACCAAACTTCAAATCCTCACTATCATAGCTCTGTGAAACTCCAAAGTCGTCCTAATGGTTTCTCTGTGTCCCTGAGGCTTACTTCTTTTCCTGCTCTCTGCCTTTGTGCTTTAGGGCTTCCTGGGTGGTCTTTATTCCAATACATCAGCATGGACACAAAGGCTTGCCCCTTCACTAGTTTCCACTTCTCCAATTGTTGTGTCTCAACTATTTTGTGAGTTCAATAATTTTACTCAAGATGATAGGGAGGGGCAAAGGGAAGAGTCGTATCATGGAGCCTTTGCTCTTCACCCCTTTCTTCTCCGTTTATCTCATTCTTGTGTTTCTTTTCCAGATGCACCAATAAATATGACTTCCAAACCACCTCCCTCTATATATCCTATAATCTTTTTTTCTTTTTTTGAGATGGAGTCTTGCTCTGTTGCCCACGCTAGAGTGCAGTGGCACGATCTTGGCTCACTGCAAGGTCTACCTGCCAGGTTCAAGCAATTCTCCTGCCTCAGCCTCCTGAGTAGCTGGGATTACAGGCATGCACCACCACACCTGGCTAATTTTTGTATTTTTAGTAGAGACGGGGTTTCACCATGTTGGTCAGGCTGGTCTGAAACTCCTGACCTTGTGTCCGAGGCGTGAGCCACTGTGCCAGGTCTATATCCTACAATCTTATACCAAAGTAAATCATGCCCTGGAGGCTCAACTTTTACCCCAAGTCAGTTGATCAAAAAACCATTTTCTGAAGAACTTTTCCTTAAAAGGATTTCTAGAAAAGAAAATTTCTTGCCACCAGTACTGTATATTATTTATCTGTGTACTTCTGTCTTAAAACCTCAGTCTTAAGACATAGCATGGATAGATGAGTGAATGTGAAGGAAAATAGGTGATTGACAGGCAGGTGAAGCAGTAAGCTTTGAAACTAGTGTCAGCTTCTGCATATCTCAGAAAAAGACAATGAAAAACTTTAACAATTATAGTTCTATTTGCATTTCTTATTAAACTAATGTTTTTAAAGTAAGTATCTTGGCCTGAAATCATAGACAGCAAGGTACAGAAATGCATTCAATTCTGTTTAAACAAAAGAGCATGTATTAGTTATCTATTTCTATGTAATAAATTACTACAAAACCTTGTTGCATAAAACAACAAGCATTCATTATCTCATAGTTTCTGAGGACCAGGAAACTGGGAGATGTGTCGCTGATGGTTCTGGCTCAGGACCCCTGTTGAGGGTGGAGTCCAGATGTTGGCCAGGACTGCAGCCATCCAAAGGGTTGATCAGGGTGGAGGATTTGCTTCTGAAGTGGCTCCCTCGTAGGGCTGTTAGCAGGAGGCCTCAGTTCCTCATAATGTTGGCCCTATTTCACAACATGGTATGTGGCTTCTACCAGAGTGATTGGAGAGAGGGAGAAGTCAATGTGTTTTATGACCTAGCTTGGGAGGACACTGCACATGGGCATGGTGGCTAGGAAGTGAGGATCAAGGGCCATCTTGGATGCTGGCTACCACCGGGCATTTACTTCTGCGCATCAGAATCAATTTTATGAACATCGGAGAGCACAGAACCAGTTTTATAGGTGGACTGGGAAGACAACAACTTGTGGTCTCTTCCGTCCCTGCTTCTTTTTAGTTCTTTTTCTTCTCTTAGTGCTCATAGCTTAATATGATCACTTCAGGATCCAACTTCATATACTTTTCAGTTCAGCATTAGCAACAACCATAATAACAATGTATTTTGCTATAATTGTTTTTTGAGACAGGGTCTTACTCTGTCACCCAGTGCAGTGTTGCAGTCTTGACTCACTGTAGCCTCAACCTCCTGGGCTCAAGTAATCCTCCCACCTCAGGCCTGGTGGTAAATGCCTGTAGTCCCAGCTACTCAGGAGGCATGAGCCATTGTGCCCGGCCTCATTAATGTATTTTACAATTTTTATTTTTGCAGTGGCTAACATTTCTTGAGTGGTTGTTTGTCTATGCAGTGTGTTAACTACATTGCCAAAGTGATTACATTTAATTCCAAAATCATATGCCTATTTTACAAATGAGGAAACTGAGAATAAGTGATATGTCAAAGGTTACAGTGCTAAAGTTTCTGTGCCATTCATTTCAAGTTTTTTTACACAGAATCTCACTGGTCCTTGCCAATCCAGTTTCCGTATGTGGCCAGAAAGATGCATGTCATAGCAGAGAGGCTTCCCAATTCTGAGGCTGTGGGCACAACATACTAAGCTAGATGAGAAAATTGAGCATGGCAGGAGAATTGATTAGCATATTTGCTTCACTAAAAAATCACTTTGTGTTAAGCCTAGGACCTTGCCTTAATTGCCACCATTACTAAATAGAAATCTACTTGTAGAGTGTGCAGATAGCAGCTAAAAGCATTAAAAGTACTCTGAAAGATTTTCTCTCAGAATATCAGCAGTTTAAATGTATGCTACCTTTTTTTCATGTTAATTTTTTGCCATCCTGTGGCTTGCTTTACAGCTACTGAAGAAGCAGGGGGTTTTGAAATGAGATACAAGCAAAAACTCTAGAGGATGGGTCTATGGTGGGTGTGTTTTTCAAATATACCTCTAGCTCCCCCATCAATAGAGCAGATAAGGAGCCAGGATATCCCCATAAGAAGTAAAGAAATAAATGCCAAGCACTTCATCCAACTCTACTATATTTTTGTCTCATTCCATCTTTTTATATTTTTATTTTGTTTTTCAGAAAACCAGGGTGGCGAATATCAGGAATGTGGATAAGTAGGAGACAGGAGTGTTCATTCCATTCATTCATTCATTCACAAACACGTGTTGAGCTTTAGTGTGCAAGGTATTGTGCTGGGGGATGGTGTGTTCAGAATTCATTCACCATCTTCCGATAGTATTTGTTGAGTACTTTTTAGCTCCCTGACACCCTGTTCAGTGCTGTGAAGGTTTAGGGAAAAAAAGTGAGTGAGTAAGTTAAGTGAGACAAGCTTCTTGTTCCAAAAATATCTTGAAACATCATTGGGACAAGAGAATCAACATGAACCAATTGAGGAATGAAACAAAGTAGTCATTAAGTGCAAATTTTTGTGGTACAATCTCTGGGAGTACCTGGAATTTTTAGAGGAGGCTGATTAGGAAGGCAGGAGAGCTGGGGAGACTTCTTGGTGGAGGTGTCACTGCAGTGGGGCTCTGATGACATGCAGACCATGCTGCTGTTCTCATAGGGGGCTGCTTCAAAGAGCCAGGAGAGACAGGTGGGGTCATAAGTAAGGAAAGGGACATTCTGGAGAAAGTCCCACCACTCTGACTTGGTTTCACCCTAAGTCAGACATTTTCCCGTGTACATCTCCCCTTCCCACTCCCCTCCGAAAGTTCAGAGCTAAACTGGGTGCTTGTGATGAACACTCAAGTTCAGACTAGGCCAGGTTAGAACCTTGTGAGCCCTGACACTGCAGCCCACATTCCCCACTGGACTCCAAAGATGAGAATTCCACCCAGAGGTAGGGACAATTCCCTGGAGCCTTTGGTCTTTCTCTGGTTCTAACTGAGGGGCCAGGAGCCAGGATGAGGTGGGGTCAGAGGAGAGTAACCAGGGATTATGGCATGACAGCACAGCTAGAAGGGACTGGTATTATTCAATCCGTAGAATACAGGAAGATGAAATAGAAATGATTCTTAAGTACATCAAAGCTCTTATACAGTGAGAGGCTGGTGAACTGTGCTGTTTTCTCTGAAGGCATTTGAAGAAATCAAAAGGGCCATTATAAAACAGAAAGTTTGGGTTTAGCACTGTTGGGCTTCCCGCCCACCACCTTTGACATAACGTGACATCTTGGCACAATCCACCTACGAGGGGACCTTTAGGATTTTCCTAGGGTGGCCAACCATCCCAGTTTGCCCAGGACTTTCAGTGCTAAAACTGGGATGGTCCTGGGCAAACCAGGTACCAAGAACACCTCTCTTGTACTTGCCTGCTCAGTTCTGCTTCTCCTCCTGGCCCTGGCTCAGGTGTGGTCCCCTCTAGCACTGCCCAAATAAGGGAATTGTGACCCCTCCAGATGGAAGAGGGTAGTCCCAAATTGATCTGAGCAGGAATTTGCCCAGGAGCACATGATCTGATGGATCAGGACAGGTTCCTGGTCATAGCTGGAACCCACTGTGCCTTGCAGCAGACCTGGCACCGAGAGAATAAAACTGGAATCATGAGCAAGGTCTGATGCCAGGGGTGTCAGGCACAAGGAAGATGACACTGCAGAAAATGAATCTATTATTTTCTGTTTGTTTGTTTGTTTGTTTGGGGTTTTGTTTTTGTTTTTGTTTTTGAGACGGAATCTCGCTCTGTCGCCAGACTAGTGCTGTGGCATGATCTCGGCTTACTGCAACCTCTAACTCCCTGGTTCAAGGGATTCTCCTACCTCTGCCTCCCGAGTAGCTGGGATTACAGGCATGAGCCACCACACCTAGCTAATTTTTGTATTTTTAGTAGAGATGGGGTTTCACCTTGTTGGCCAGGTTGGTCTCAATCTCCTGACCTTGTGATCCACCCGCCTTGGCCTCCCAAAGTGCTGGGATTATAGTTGTGAGCCACCATGCTCCACTGAAAATGAATCTATTCTTGTGCCCAGTTATCCCAGGGCGGGAAAACAGCCCCTGACAAAACGGGCAGATCCGCAGACTCTATCTTTCTCGTTCTTACATGAGTGAACTTAGTCACGAATCTCGCGGATCCTGCGAGACTTGTCAGGCACAGTTTCTGACAGTTAACAAGACTGACTTTCTGCTGACTGAACTTACTTTTCAAGGGACTACATTTCTTTGGAATAGTTTTAATTTTATCTTAAACAGAAATAAGTTTTTAAATTTTTATTTACTTATTTATTTTTAGACAGAGTCTCACTCTGTCATCCAGGCTGGAGTGCAGTGGCGTGATCTCAGCTCACTGCAACCTCTGCCTCCCAGGGTTCAAATGTTTCTCCTGCCTCAGCCTCTGAGGCAGCTGGGATTATAAGCACCTGCCACCATGTCTGGCTAATTTTCATATTTTCGGTTGAGATGGGGTTTCACCGTGTTGGCCCGGCTGGTCTCAAACTCTTGACCTCAAGTGATCCACCCGCCTTGGCCTCCCAAAGTATTGGGATTACAGGCATGAGCCACTGCGCCCGGCCTGATTTTATTTTAATTGAGTAATTTTAATTACACTTAAGTGTTTCTAAATGCTTGGCAACATGCTGAGTACTTCATTTGAATTATTTTACTAAACTCTCACAGTAATCCTATGGGTAAAGTGCCTTTATATACTCTGTATTTACAGGTGAAAAAACTGAGGTCAGGGAAGAGATCACAAGGCCAACAAGCTGGGAATCAGCCAGTGAGTCTGGCTCCAGAGCCCATGTTTTGAACTGTGCCATGGGCCTGGGTTAACCTGTCGGCTGAAATGAGTTTTAGAGATTCTGGATTTTACTTTGCTGTCCAAGAGATACCTTCTATTTATAGTTGGCTTTAGTAATCAAGTTAATAACCAATAACAATTATATTCAGCTGATTTTATTAGAAACTATCAACAATCCTAAAAATAGTCTCTGTTGGTTATCATGTTGATTCTTTTTCTTTTTTTTTTTCCCCCAAGGCAGATTCTGTTGCCCAGAAGTGCAGTGGCGCATCCTTGGCTCACTGCAACCTCTGTCTCCTGGGTTCAAGCAATTCTCCTGCCTTAGTCTCCTGAATAGCTAGGACTGCAGGTGTGCACCACCATGCCCAGCTAAATTTTTTTTTTTAGTAGAGACAAGGTTTCACCATGTTGGCCAGGCTGGTCTTGAACTCTTGCCCTCAAGTGATTTGCCTGCATTGGCCTCCCAAAGTGCTGGGATGACAGGGGTGAGCCACCATGCCCAGCTGTTGATTCTCATTTTTAAAGGGGCAAAGAGGGGCAAAGAGAGGCAAAGCTATGATTCTATTTAAAGGATCATTACTATTTATGCAAATCTCATCCCAAGACCACACTGGGGATGAGAGTTTACTAGTTTAAATGCTATTTTTCATGCATATAATTGAAAGGAACCAAGTTTAGGCAGTCAGAGGAGATGAAAGAGTGATATGGGACCTGAGTGCTCACTTCAGGAAACTCACAGCTACATCCTCCATGCTTAGACTTCAAGTCCCCAGACAGGATGCAGGAGAAGGAATTCAGTCTGTGCAGCCCTTTAGTTTGAAAATTTTTCAGTGGTTTGAGCCAAACCAAGCACCCCAGGTTACATCCCAGTGGTAAAACTTAACTGGATTGTCTAAAACAGTCTGGTCTCTGGGAAAGCGTAAAGTTTTAAGATTTGGCGTGACTATGCGTCAGGTCCTACACAAGGGACAAGGATATAAAGCCAAATAAGACATAGTCCCTGCTTCCAAGAACCATACAATAATTTGTTTCCTCTGAGGGTAGCATGCACATGAACACATGAAACAATGCAGCTGTGACCAAGATTTGGCCTGGCCCTAGGGGAGCAGATGGGAGGGCCTCCTAAACCAGCTCAGGGGTGAGAAGGCTTGGGATTAGGGAGAGTATTCTGGAGGAAGGGGGCCTGAGCTGAAATATGCACTTGGCCCATCTTGGAGCATCTGTAGCTACCCAGAGTTAAGAGTAGTGAAGAGCTTGGACCCTGATGTCAGCTGGAACTGAGGCTGAATCTTTGCTCTGCCAGTTATTAGCTATGTGACTTAGGTGAGTTACTTGCCCTCTCCAAGTCTTGGTTTTCTGATCTGTAAAATAGGAAGATGATAACACCAACTTTCATGGGGGTATTGTGATGAATCAAATAATGTACGTGAAGCTCTTAGCTTCACAGTGCTCAACTGATGGCAGTGTTATTGTTGTTATATGTTTGTCTAAGAGTCCTATTGTTATAGGATCAACAGGTTCATCTGCTCTCTGTGCAATAATAGACCAATACACTGAGACAGCAGGGTTTCCAGCAGAGAAAGAGTTTTAACAATTGCAAGGCAGCCAAGAAAGGAGATGGGAGTAGACCATCAAATTCATCTTCTGAAGGAGTTTTGGGCTGAGGTTTACAAGATAAATGCAGAGGGCAAGGGGCTGGAAAACTGGGGTTGTGGATTGGTTGCAGTGAGGAGAATGAAATTATCAGGATGTGGAAACTGCATTCTTTGCAAAGTCAGTTTCTCATGGGGTCCTTCAGACCAGCTGATGTCAGTAGTGTCACTGGTGTGCAGGACCTGAAAGAATATCTCAAATAGAAAAATTAACATTTCATAATGCTCAAGTTGTTATCTATAGAGCAGTTATGGGGAACTCTAATCTAGGGTCCATGTGATTCTGAGGCAATAGGCATCAAACAGCTTTGAGAAAGTGGGCTAGAGAGCAGGCTGGCCTCACAATGAATGCTGAGTGTGCTGCAAGCTGGATTTATTTTCATTTCTCTCCCCCTCTTCTTCCCTGATTAACTTTATAAAATTTATAAGGATGTTTTCACCATGTGATGGCTGCTGGGCAGGAGCTCAGTCTCTTGTGTGGGCAACCGGGGGTGTAATTTCAGAAGAGTCAGGGTCACCAGATCCCTCTGGAGCCCCTAAGCCCCTCCTTTATCCTCTCTTAATGTTAGAATGCTATTGACACAAGACAAAGCCTTCCATTTTGTAATCCCATGAGCATTAACCAGGAAGCCATCCAGGAGAAGGCAATTTCAGAGGATAAATCTGCTCCAGGCTTTTTTTCCTCAAAGTATTTTCTGCACAAACAGCGTTGCTACCACGTGGGTCATGGTGGAAGGCAGAAAGACAGGAAAAGAATGAGGAGAAAGAAAGTTGGGTGACACAGAATCAAAATTCCCCTGGATTTGCCCAGGTATATGCTTGGTAGTAGCATGCTTGGGAGGAAAACAGATGGGGAGCTGGCAGGGTCACTCCCTGCATGGTTTGGGTGGACTTGTGCTCCTGGCTATCAGTCAGGTCTCATCCTAGGACCCTGCAGCCTAAGCAAGTGGCCAGCTCAGTAGGGGCTGGGAGTCTGGGCTCCTTGGGATGCTCCATTGCTTATCTTGCTCCCCTTGGCCAGGCCCATTTCCTCATTTTTCCAAAGCTGGAGTCCAGCGATGTGGGGACAGACTGGTCAGATAGTGGCTCCTTCAACCAAAGATTCTGTTGCCAACAGAAGCCTGAAGAATATGATACCAAAGGGCTGGGCAGGGGTGTGGGTTTTTCCTGATGGCAGCCTTGGGCATCGATTTATCTGATTTCTTTGACATTTTCTTCCAGTATTTCCCCCTCTTGGGGTAAAACATTTCCCTGAATCACTGGCATTGCTTTCCTACAATGGACTCTAGGGTATTGGCCAGTGACTCACGAATTGCAACTGAACCAAGAAGACCTCATTTCTAGGGTGGCACTGTCCCAGTGAAGATCCTTGTCCTGGCCATGTCACTATCTCTGTCAATTCCCAGTCCTGACCTTCTGGTCTTTCATTCTCACACAGCCTCGTAACACCTCTCTCCACTTGGAGTTGATTGCTTTTCTGTCCTTTGAGGCCAAGTGGAGTTATATAAATCACCCATTGCAGGTGAGCAGGAACAATATTTTACCGGAAGGGCTGACCTATATCCAAATAGCCGTGTCTAAAATGCAAAAGTGGTGGATAAAAATAAGTCATGCTCATTAGATGGCTCCCTGCCCTATATAGCTGCTCAAAAACCTATGTCTTGTTCTGCCCAAGTGTAAATAGTTTCCCTATTTAGAAATGGCACAGTGGGAGGTAAATGAATTGGCTAGGAGAAACCAGTCATAACTCATCACATTGAGAAGCTTAAAAACTCTTTATGTGAAATATACTAATGCTGTGAGTTGCTGAAAGCCAGGCTGTGTGCTGGGAGCTTTACATACATTATCTTATTTAATCCTTCCACTGACTCTGCTAGGTTCTCCTTGTTCTGTTTTACAGATGAGGAAAGTAGGCTCAGCAAAGTTAGGTTAGCTTGCTCAGGGTGATGCAGACAGTGATAGTGAAATTGGCAATCAAATATTGGTCTCTCTTGTTGGGACAAAGTTCTTCTCACTGAACCTCACTGCTAGGGATTGGCCAGGATGATTAGGTTATCAGGTACATTTAGAGACCTGGTCTCTTATTCTTGTCAAATAACTTTTGGTCTGATCCCTGACTGAAAGGTGTTCTGCAGTGAGGTTGCTTATATGGAGAATAAAGCTTGAAATTAAATTCCCTCTTGCCATGGCCATGTCCATCCCTCGCTTCCCTGGATCTCAGCCCATTGGCAGGGCTCCTGTACCCTAACTGATGACCCATGTGGTAATGATACTGTGTACCCTGCCTGCCTCTATGCACTGATCTTTCCTGGATTTCCTAATGAGAATGGCCATTCGGATTTTGAAGCAGTCTGATAAATAGTGCCCGTATTCCCTGTCCAGATTCTGAATCAGAAATGAGGCAAAGAGTAAGGAAGCTGTAGGCCAAATCTTATCTTAGTTATAAATAAGGACTAGATTGGAGAATGTAGTTTACTGCAGGAGCAAAATGAATTTCTGTTGCAGGGGATTAGGAAACAAAATCCAAGATGAAGGTTGGCTTGCAGAAGTTTATTAGTTCTTTTGGGATCTACACCCATAGGAGGGGAAGGAATGGAAGCAGGATTGGCAGAGGGAAAAGTCAAGCAGTACTGCAGTCTTATCAAAGGTCTCAACCAATCCTGTGGAGCATGTTGGGTCTTTACACTTTTTTTGTTGTTTTAATCTGGTCTTCATTTTTACTGAAGTTATCCATGATGAAAAACTCTCAATTCTTATCCTAGGGTTACTACAAACAGCAGATCCTGGCTATGACCACTGTACCAACTGCCAGCTACTATGAGGCAATGACTTACAACCCTTCTGGCTTTAAAAAAATTATTAACTAAAAAAAAATGCTAATACTGCTATCTGTGAATATTTTAGTTTGAAATAATATCTGTTCATATTTTACTTTGGAAGATGAGTCTCTGAAACCCTCCCAAATTAGTTATATCCTCCTTTTTGTTTGCAGCACTCATAGTTGTGTTTATTACTTTTTTCATTGACAAATAAAAATTTTATACATTTCTTGTGTACATGATATTTTGAAATATGTATACATTGTGGAATGGCTAAATCGAGCTATTTAACATATGCATTACCTCACGTACTTACAGTTTTTTGTGGTAAGAACACATAAAATCTACTTTCTTAGCAATTTTCAAGACTCTAATAGATTGTTATTAATGATAGTCACTATGTTGTACAATTGTTCTCTTGAATCTATACTTCTATATGGGCTGGTCATTGGGTTCAGGCTGCTTCTGAAAAGTGTGTGTGACCTGGGGAGGCAGCAATCTTCAGTCAAAGGCAATTCCCAGAGAGGTCTATTCGCTGAGGGCTGTCAGCCAGTAGCACTCACCATACAAGGAGAGAAGACCTTCAGTCTCCAAGATGGATCTTGGAGGCTCATGACAGCATTCACTGCATGGACCTATATTTCATACATTTCCGGAAGCAGTGTCTCCAGCATTCCCACAGCCTTGTTTCCTGGAAGGGGATTACAAAATAAAGATTAGTGGGACAAACTACAGCTTCCGTCGCAACTGATATTCATTGTCTCTCTCATCCTCAGGAAATACCTCTGCTGGATGAGTCACACTTCTTGCCAGTTGGTGTGACTTAGACCCTCATCTCTAATGACTCAAGTCCCTGGACACTGCCTCAGGGTCTGGTTGAGGAACTTGCACATTGATCATCAAAACTGGTCAGAGGAAGTGCCAAGAGGTGCACAGCAGATCATCTGGGTGCCAGATTTCCTTGTGTCCCTACTGGGCACAGCAGCTCTCTCTCCTCCTGCTGGTCAGGGCCAATTTCCTCTGCCACGGTGGTGACACCACTTCTTGTGAGGTTCCTTGGCACAGGCCCCAAGTGTCCTGGCAGCATGTGCTACATCCTTTGGTAGGAATGTTCCCCCTCTGGAACCTGGACCTCTAAACCTGAAAAGCCCAGAATAGAAGGGATAGGAAGCACAAAGTTCCTAGTGGGTTACAAGCAGTGACAGTAAATGGGGCCATGCCACTATAGTTTCCTACTACTGAACCCTGGAATTAGGTTCGGTAACTCACCCAATCACAGCCCAGTTGGGCCTGGAAATGGTGAAGCAGCGGGGATCAGAGTTACATCAGCTTCCTCCTCCTCCCTTACCCCGACTTCGTTCTCATACAAGGACAGACTTGGCTCCTGGAAGAACAATGGAGGATGTGTACTCTTTGGGGACAGTTCTTTTTTTTTTTTTTTTTTGAGACAGAATTTCGCTCTTGTTGCCCAGGCTGGAGTGCAATGGCACAATCTCAGCTCACTGCAGCCTCTGCCTCCCAGCTTCAAGCGATTCTCCTGCCTCAGCCTCCTCAGTAGCTGGGATTACAGGCATGCGCCACCATGCTCAGCTAATTTTGTATTTTTAGTAGAGATGGAGTTTCTCCATGTTGGTCAGGCTGGTCTAGAACTCCCAACCTCAGGTGATCCTCCTGCCTCGACCTTGCAAAGTGCTGGGATTACAGGCATGAGCCACCGCGCTGGCCAACAGTTTTATTCTTAAGAGGAAAAGGGAGCAACTGAGCCAAGCATGTCCAATTTGCTCTTCCCAAGTTAATCGATGAGGTATCACCTGACTTTCCCTGTGGCAGAGTGAGTGCAGTGGTGGAGAGATGCTGACAGTGTTATGCCAATGGGGCTCCCTCCACTTGGAAGGAAACAGCAAGGACTGTGAAGAATTTTCTTTCTTCAAAAGCTCCAAAGTGTTGTTTATTGAGCACTTACTCTTTGCCAAGCTCCCTGCTCGGTACTTTTCTTCAGTTATTTTCACAACAATCCTTTGAGGTGGGGACTATTTTTGCCTCCAGTTTATTGATGATTAAATAAAGTACATCCCTGTAAATAAATTGACTGAGAGTCGAACCCAGTCAGGTCCCATGGCCCAGGCTCCGAACCACTAATTTAGCAGCTCTTTGGCTGGTTTGCTTAGGAATCATCTTGGGTAGTTTGTGACAACTCAGATCCTGGACCCACCTTCAAAGATTCTGATGGGCTTGAGGCAAGGTCCAGGAATCTGAATTTTTAAAATAATTTAATTTAATTTAATGTTAAGTTCTGGGATACATGTGCAGGACGTGCAGGTTTGTGTGCCATGGTGGTTTGCTGCATCTATCAACCCATCACCTAGGTATTAAGCCCCACGTGCATTAGCTGTTTATCTTGATGCTCTCCCTTTCCTTGCACCCTCCATGACAGGTCCTAGTGTGTGTTGTTTCCCTCCCTGTGTCCATGTGTTCTCATTGTTCAGCTCCCAGTTATAAGTGAGAACATGCGGTGTTTGGTTTTCTGTTCCTGTGTCAGTGTGCTGAGGATAATGGCTTCTAGCTTCATTCATGTCCCTGCAAAGGACATGATCTTGTTCCTTTTTATGGCTGCATAGTATTCCGTGGTGTATATGTACCACATTTTCTTTATCCAGTCTATCATTGATGGGCATTTGAGTTGATTCTATGTCTTTGCTATCATGAACAGGGCTGGAATGAACATATGAATTCATGCATCTTTATAATAGAATGATTTATATTCCTTTGGGTATATACCCAGTAATGGGATTGCTGGGTATTTCTGGTTCTAGGTCTTTGAGGAATCACCACACTGTCTTCCACAATGGTTGACCTAATTTACATTTCCACCAACAGTGTAAAAGCATTCCTATTTCTCTAGGAATCTGAATTTTTAACAGGTTCTTCTTTACCCCCTGCCAGGAGAATATGATTTAAGTGACATGACCCCCATCCTTTGAGAAATACTTCATGATACTATACTTTCTTCTCATGTGTAAGCCCAGGGCATGAAAATGAATACATGCTACCCAATAATTGGGCATCTTTTCTGTTTCCACTGCTGGAGGGAGGGGCAGATGGGTTGGAGGAGCACAATGTGAGGATAGGCAGGTTCACCTTGCTTTTATGGAGCACGGGTCACCAAAGATAATGCAGCACACCATAGGCGGAGGGGCTAAACCATGTGACTCAGACTGGAAACACTCTAAGAATTTAGAAAACAGAGCCTCTACTTTAGTGGGACCTGAGTGGTCAGCAAAGGAGTTAGTAGGCAAGCTGGGCTGGTGAAGGGGATACAGCATGTGGGAGTAAGACAGGGAGGAGCTACTTGGAGAATACGTCTAAGGGAAGGAGGTTAGACGTGGGGAACTGTAAGAACAGATGTGATATGGGAAGTAGAAGCAGATACACATGAGATTATGTTGGCAGTAAGCAGGTGCACAGTAGCACGGGGTGTCAGCCTTCTCATTGTGGAAAGCATGAGCCTCAGCCCCAGAAGAACATGAAACATCCACAGAAAGCCTGAGAAACCATGAAGACCAAAAAAGAGATAATGGAGCAGCAGCATCCAGTGCATGTTCGACAAGCATGTATTGCGCATCAGGCATCAAGTCAGTACTTACGATGCAGGGAGGACTAAGACTCTGTTCCCACTCTCCATAAGACACTACCAAAGTGTAGAGTTAGGGAAGACAGCTTCCTTGTGTTCATTTCTTTCATATATTTAACTAAGTTTTAAAAAATTTTTATTTTCGAAGCACATAAGGCAGACTTTGTTAGCTTTGAGGGGAATCTGTGCTGGGTAGGGAGGTGGTAAGAAAAGGATGAAAAGAGAAACAGTCTTTTCTCCTAACAAGTTAATGCTTGAATAGGGGGAATAAGACATAATAGGATGTAGGCATAATAGGATGTAGAAGCTAAGACTGGATTCCAGTCTTCTGGGATTCCAAGTTCTTCTGCACAAGCTTAATGACAATAAGATTGCTTCTGACTTCACTCCTCGCCTTGACCACACAGATGCAAGGTTTTGGCTGTGTTAGGTCATTGCATGGGGAAAGGTGTCAGTCAGTGTTGGGCAAAAGCAGAGGCAGGATCTGAGGGCAGGACAAACTGGGGGCTCTTGCTTGATTGTCTCTCTTTGGGAGCAAGTTGTGTCCCTAGCCTTTCAGACGCAGGCAGAGAGGAGATTTCAAGTCAGGTGGTGCCTGTACAGTCTATGGAATAGGCCCTGTCTTGAAGCTAATGAGGTCTGGAGTTGATGTTGCCTGCGTCTCCTTTCTGTGATCACTTTCATGTCACTCACCCATCCCAGATGCCATGGTATTCTCAATGCCCCAGTTTGGCGGTTTCCTGCCCCACTCCACCTTTCCCTTCCTGATCCTCAAGAAAACTGACTTCTTTTCCTAGGTCCTAGGCCCCCCGTCTCCACTTTGTAAGGGGCATTCTGAGCATGGAGGCTAATCAAGATATTCTGTGTCCAATGGAAGCCTAACGTGCCACCCCTTCCAAGGGCAGTGCTTTTTAACTCAGACCCAATGCCCCAACCAAATGAAAGATCTCTAATCTGGAATTTTCAACAATGGGGCTGCTGGGTCAGGGTGCACCAGATCTCAGGAGGTTTTTCCAGAAGCCTTTCAAATGCCCCAAGAGGCTGAGTGGTCCACCAAGTGCCTGCGTGTGTGCAATCAGGAAGCTTGAGTCTGGGTTCTCTCCTGGGGCAAGTCGCTACAACTCCCAGACCCTCATTTCTGCTATTTGTAAAATGGAGAAGACACTTCCTATGATGTCAAGTGACCGACTTGTTCCCAGGTAGAAATGAAATGGAAAGCTGCTTTGTGAACCAAAATGCGTGCTTTTCTTACAGTGTGGGGATGCTGGCTGGCAACGGCTGTGAAGTGCAAGGCCGGGGGAGGCAAGAGGGTGCTGGTGGGAGGAGAGCTGCGGAAGCAAGAGTAATCTGCAGAGTTAAAAGCAGGCTGTGTAAGGAAGGGGCAGGTGGCCTTTCCAGAAATCTATACATGGCTGTCTAATTGCACACAGCATGAGATTTAATGCAACCTGCATGACAGTTCCCTGCCTCCAGCCCCTCCTCCCATCACCCCTGCAGCTGATGGAGAAGTTGAGTTTAGGCATTAAAAGGGTCGTTTTGCAGCAGCAGAAGTTATTTCTGCTACCTTGTCTCTTATCATTAAAAAAAGAATAGAGAAACTTCCAGAAACGTTATTTTGAGGAGAGGGGCTTGGTTCATCTGCTGACAATGAGGCAGTGAGAGGAAGACACTAGAGAAGGCAGCTCTACATGGAGGAATCCGGGTGGGTGCTGTAAGTCCCAAGGACCCCACAAGACTGCCCTCCTGGGCTGACCTTAGCAAAGACTGGACCAGCTTGGTAATTATTCAGAGACTATTAAGTGCGTGTTGCTTGTGGATTAATTAGTTTAGAAGAAGGAAGGAATTAAGTGGCATCTTAACATGATGGGAGGCTTTATGATATTATGAACCACATTTAATCTAGCCTCTCTGATAAATTTATAAGCACACTTAGCAAATAATTGCATCCAATTATAATTGCAATTATGGCTGGAGGTAGCTGCAAGTGGTCTTAACACAAGCAAGTCACAGTCTCAAGGATGTGTAATTCACATCAAATATACAGGGCATTTCAGACCTGGTGGGGTTGGGAGAAGGAGGAAGGGAAGAGCAGGAGGAATTGAACAAGGATGCAAGAGAAAAAAATGAAGAAACAGAGAAGGCATAACAATGTCCTTTCCTCTGCTGATTGAAATTCAGTAGAGAAGCAAAGAAACTGTGAAAACAGATGGAAATGCAGAGTAGACAATAAAGATTTAATCCCCAAATGAAATTAGTGAGTGGATCTTCCATCACAATGAACACAATGAACCTGTATTGACCTCTGAATTAATTTTCATCTCAGTTGAAAAAGCACTTGTTCTATACCAGCTATCTGGAGACGACACACAGTTGCCTTCATTTGGGTTGTGTTGATCCCAGGTTTCTGGAAAGCTTGTCCTTACTCACTTCAAAGGATTATAGTTTCTACTCTGACACTCGAAGAGTAATCCGTTCAGCAGGGTGAAGAGAAAGCCTCGCTGACTACAATCAGATAATGTTGTTGAAAGTCCTTCCAATAAGCCGTCTCATTTAAGGCTACATGAAACCTGAAGAAAAGGGCTGATAAAATTGGAACATACGGTCTTTACACTGTGTCCAGCATGGGTAAAAATGATGCCTTAGTAATATCTTACATTATAAAGGGATTTATCCTTAGGAAGATGTTTAGAGCTAGTGGTTTCCACCATTAGAATCACCCAGAGAGCTAAAAAAAAAAAAAAAAAAAAAGAAAAAAAAAAAAAAGCCAAAGCCCCCACAGCTCCACTCCTCAAGATTTTGATTTAATTGATGTAGGGTGGGTTGCGAACTTGGGTATTTGTTAATCTGCCCAGGTGGTTTTTTATACAGCTAAAGTAGGGAAATGCTGACTTACAGAGTTCACCTGACTGCAGTTCCTTATTGCAGAGGCAGGGCCCAGTCTTAGACGTTGATATTTAGTAGGTTTAGGGTGGGCCTGAGAATCTGCATTTCTAACAAGTTCCAGGGTTGTGGTGATGCTGCTGGACCTAAGGACTTCTCTTTGAGAATCACTGTCCTATAGTATTGTGTATGGACCCTGGCCCTTCAGCTTTCTGATGGTTAAATGTGGCCATGCCCAGTGACCTGCAAAAGTGAACTATGGCTGTGGTTCCAGCACCATTTTGGATCCTCCCTGAGTTGCTCCAAATTGGCTTCTTTTCTCCTCTGAGTTCTACCTGGCTCCTGACCCATGGCATCCTTCCCCACTAACCAGCAGCATTTGGCTTTTGGCTTGGCTTCCCTGGCTCAGACTCTCTCAGCACTTCTTCAGGTCTTGCCTTGGTCTTTCTCCTCTGACTGTGCTCCTGGATGGCTAAGAAAGGATTCCTGGCTGGGCGCTGTGGCTCCTGCCTGTAATCCCAGCATTTTGGGAGGCCGAGTCAGGCAGATCACCTGAGGTCAGGAGATCGAGACCAACCTGAACAACATGGAGAAACTCCATCTCTGAGAAAAATACAAAATTAGCTGGGCGTGGTGGTGCATGCCTGTAATCTCAGCTACTTGGGAAGCTGAGACAGGAGAATCACTTGAACCCAGGAGGCGGAGGTTGCGGTGAGCCGAGATCACATCATTGCACTCCAGCCTGGGCAACAAGAGGGAAACTCTGTCTCAAAAAAAAAAAAGAAAGAAAGAAAGAATGGATCCCTATCCCAAGCTGCTGTCCCTGGAGCAACCCTCCAGCACTGGCTCAGTTGCCATGCCTCCTTTGCCCCTACAAGGGCTGAAAGGAAGATGGATGCTGACAATGCAAACAGTGAGGATACCAGTGTGTTTCTCAACATTGTTATCATGTTGCTGTCAGTTATCTTATATTCCCAATAACAATCATAATAATACTGATAGCTAACGCTCTTTGAATCTACACCATGTGCCAGGCATATGGTATGCTAAATACTTACATGGATAATTTCCCTTTCTGTTTTCTTGTTTGCCCAACTTTACTATAAGTCACCTGAGGCCAAGGATTATGTAATTCACAGGTTGCCGCTGTAATATAATGGAGCTGACGGTCTTGTGTGTCATTTAGTTAGCCCCCTCACTTTATAATATGTAGTACTGCTCTGATTGACTTGAGAAGTTTAAAGAGAGAGGAAAATATGAAGCTACTGACAGGGCAGTCATTTGCCACTGGACATCGCTGTGAATGTTCATGCTAATCCCACCAGCTGGGAGCATGCTGTTGACTTCCTGTCTTCTTGTGTAGTGGATACACTGCTAAGGCTGCTGTGCTGAACACAGGGTTAGTTGCAAGGTGGACTGGAATACTTCCCTTCACACTCTATTAGGGATCCACTACCTTCTGCAGTAAACACTGACGGCATGCATAGAAGTGACATCTATAACTACATCTCTCTTCATCTTGGGACGTCTGAAACATGAAGAAAGCCTGATATTGATAGCAATTGTGTGGTTTTGCCGATAGGCAAAGACTCTCAGATTATTTGGTAGTCAAAGGTTCTGGAGTTGCTCCCATCAACTCTCAGGACAGCAAAGGCTTGTCCTAAGGCACAGAGTGAATGTCCAGTCTCCACTCTAAAGTTGTGTTTACATATTTGACATGTGACTCACCCTTGTAATGGATTCGGGCTATTTCTGAGAGTGGTATCTGAAGTATCTGAAGGGCTTTCAAGTAGGGATAATTTATAAAATTGGCTAAAGTGACATTAAGGAGAATAACTGTACATAAATTTCAAGTTAGTAGGTTTTAATTAAAATTTTAAAAATTGTGTTGGGGGGCAACATTTGATTCCTCTGTTAGACTAACATAGAAATGACTTTCTTCTAGCTAGGGAGTACCAGTCTTAACATGTGTGGAAACCATTGTAGCTGATTCTATTTTCATTTTTATTCTATCACATCAGAGGGTACATGTAGGAGGATCCAGGGATGGAATTCCCCTACAGTGGGTCTCCTAATTAATCCAGAGTCCTAGAAAAAGATCACAGATCTTTTCTTCAGCTCATTCATTCAGTCTAACCAGCATGACAGGCCACCTGTGCACTGGGCCAGCCCTCTGGTTCATAGGGCCAGACATCTGGACAGCAAGCTAATTTGAAACCCCAGTAGTGTGAGCACCTCAGGAGTTAGATTCTAAGGTAGGACTGGGAATGGGTTAGAAAGGAGTGCCTTAGTCAAAATTTTTGTATTCAATTTGGGTTAGAGTAAGTGAATGGAATCGAATGGAAAAGATTCTGGAGAATGGCAACTAAAAATAGGTGTTTTAAAAAATCTTGGGGAGCTTCTTCACATTGTTACCTATTGTTCGTTATGCTTAGTCAATTTAAGGCGCAGTGAAGTTTAAGAAAATGTTTTAAGGCATGGAATTTTTTCAAGCTTTTAAGAAACAAATGACTTCCATGCTAATTTCATTTATAGAAGACGCAAAGCCCCCAATCTGTTCTACAAAGCAAAACAAAAGAAAACACAGAAAGCAAATGACCAGCTTTGCTTCTGAATATAGATGAAGACATTCTAAATAAAACATTAGCAAATAGAATGCAGTCTTATTTCCCATAATGCAGTGGGGTGGATGCCAGGAATGATAGGAGTATTCGAATTCAGCAAATACATTCATAGAGCTCATAAGGACCTTACTGGTATTGAGGGCTGTCAGGACTACAAAGTGGGAGCCCTCGCAAGGTCTTGAGCACAGTGAGGTGATGTGATACGTGGTTTAAGTGGACCACTTTAGCTACTGTGTGAAGAAGTGATTTAAGGGAGGCAAGAAACTGGGAGTGAGTTAGGAGGTGTGGTGAGCAGAGTAACGGCCCACAAAGATGTCCACATCCAAATCCTTGGAACCTGTGAAAATGTTATTTTACATGACGAGGAGCAATTAAAGTTACAGATGGAACTATGGTTGCTAATCAGCTGACCGTGAGGTGGGGAGATGATCTTGGATTATCCAGGTGCATAATGAAATCACAAGGGTCCTTATAAGTGAGAGGAAGGCAGGAGAGAGGCAGGCAGGGTGATGCAGCGTGAGAAAGACTTGCCCAACTATTGTTGGCTTTGAGATGGAAGGGGCCATGAGCCATACAATGCGAGTCATCTGTAGAAGCTCAATAAGGCAAGAAAATGACTTCTGCTTGGAGTCTCCAGATGGAAAGCAGCCCTGCTGACACCTTGATTTTAGCCCAGTGAAATCCACTTCAGACTTCTGACCTCCAGAACTGTGAGAACATAAATCTGTGTTGTTTTAAGTCACTCAGTTTGAGGAGTTTGTTGCAGTGGCAATAGGCTACTAACACAGGTTGACTACTGCAATAACCCAAGTGGGAGTTGGCAGCGGCTTGGATTGGAATGATGGCAGAGAAAGTGCCAGGAAGTGGTTAGATTCTGGACATGGTCTGAAGTGAAGTCAATGAGATTTACCAACAAACAAGGTATTTGATTGAGTTTGAGAGAACGAGAAGTCAATGTGAGTCTCAGTGGAGAGGAGATTTCGAGTTTCTGTAAAGAGGCAGTAGAATTTGAAAAAGTGCCCCTAAGAGACTGAGCACTTTCTTTTTCCCCCTTCCAGCCCTGCCCCTCATCATACCCAAAGACCAGTGATCTAGCCTGAAACCATGCCAAATGGGTTTTGTGGACCATTTTTCTAGACCTACCCCTCAAAGGTTGGCCTTTAAGATATTGTCACCTTGATGAAAAGAATGATCAAGAAACAAGTTATTGAATTATGAGATTTACAGCATCTTTCCTATCCTCCTGACTGTGAAAGAAAGAGAATCCTTGAACCTCCCTCCTCCCTTTCTTTCCAAGGGAAACTTTGAATTTGTTAGCTCAATGCCTGGGCAGGAACATCTACTGGGAGAGGCCAGAACATTTCCATCAAAGAGGAGGCAAATATCTAGTGAGAGAAAAAAGTAGTTCCAAGAGGGGGAGCTGGGGAGACCGCTGGCTTTTGCCATGCCTCCTTTGCCCCTACAAGGGCTGAAAGGAAGATGGATGCTGACAATGCAAACAGTGAGGATACCAGTGTGTTTCTCAACATTGTTCTCATGTTTCTGTCAGTTATCTTATATTCCCAATAACAATCATAATAATACTGATAGCTAAAGCTCTTTGAATCTACACCATGTGCCAGACATATGGTATGCTAAATACTTACATGGATAATTTCTAGACTTGAGTTGAGGAGTTGAGAGCCACCTGGATGGTTTACTGGAGAAGTGTTGACAGCAAGCTGGAAATGAAATGGAGAGAGACTCTTTGATCCACAAGGTCTATGAGCAAAATTGAAAGGAAAGAAAGGGAGAGAGGGTTTTCAGCCACGTTGTCATGGATTGGAACTGTATCTTCTGTGACATTCTTTGAGAACATCGGTAAACATTGGCATTGCTTTTAAGTATATAGATGAAAAACATCTTGCGCCCTATAACTCATTTGTTAATCTTCCTGTGCTACCCTTCTTTTTTCGAAATTGTAAGTCCTCAGATTGTCAGTCTGTTCTGTTTTCTTAGGTGCTAAAAAAGGAAATTACATTGCTTAGCCTTGAAACTGTGCAACCTTTCAACTGCTGATGAAAACAACCTCAGCAAGATGAAAATTTCTCCATTTTCCTGAAACTATCCTGCATCATAAAATTCATTGTGGGTGGTACCCCTAAAAATAAAAGACTTGTAAAAAATGTTTTTGCAATTCTTAATGGTCATCTTACTTAATAATTAGTTGTCCTGGTGAGGGAATAATGTTTAAGTCGATATCTCTGTTTTCTGAAAGGTGTCAGTGTTGTAAGTTTTCATTGATACTTTCTTCTTCCACAGGAATGGACATAAAGATAGGTAAAACCTAAGACTTTGTTAGGTTTCTTATTTTGAACAAAACGTTTGGGTATCTGGGTCTCATTCTCTGTTATTAGACACTTGTATTTGCTGAACCATGTTTCCTGGAATATAATGCTGAGTAGAGACTGGCCTCTGTGATTAACTGCTGGGCTCACAGAAAGAATAATTTTCTTTTTTTTTTTTTTTTTGAGACGGAGTCTCGCTCTGTCACCCAAGCTGGAGTGCACTGGCCAGATCTCAGCTCACTGCAAGCTCCGCCTCCTGGGTTCACGCCATTCTCCTGCCTCAGCCTCCCGAGTAGCTGGGACTACAGGCGCCCGCCACCTCGCCCGGCTAGTTTTTTGTATTTTTTAGTAGAGACGGGGTTTCACCGTGTTAGCCAGGATGGTCTCGATCTCCTGACCTTGTGATCCGCCCGCCTCGGCCTCCCAAAGTGCTGGGATTACAGGCTTGAGCCACCGCGCCCGGCCAGAAAGAATAATTTTCATAAACCTGGCAGAGAATGGGATTGAGCTGATCTCTCTGTACATCCTGGGGAGGTAAAGAAGTCATCCTGAGCAGTAGATTTCCACCACCATTCCCATCCCAAGCTGCATAGGAAAGAAGGGTTGGAGCAGTCCCGAAGCCACTTGAAGAAGGGCCATTTGTCAAGAGAGTGCCTGTACCATCCAGCCCTCTTCACCTGCTTCCACTAGAGGCTCCTCCTCCAGTCATAGCCCCTCAGCTCTGTCCTTGAAGCTGTCTCTGGTTTTGACCCATTTCAGGGAAGAGTAAAATTAGGGAGCAAAAGCCTCACTTCTCCTGAGGTTAGTCAACTTTTCTCCCTATATTTTTTTCTTCTATTGACTTATTAATAGCCTGGACTGTTGATGCCACAGTTAAGAGATATCAATGGAATATCAGGAAATTTTTTCCCAGTATTTTCATGAAACTCTTCCTCTGACCCTTCTCATGGCTTGTGGTATCACCTTTCTCATTGAAAGCTCTATGTATCAATCATGCATTTTAATCTTCTGTATTTTCTGATGTTTTGATATCGGTGGCTTTGCTGATCCCAAAGAGATGTTTACTCCCAGGACTAACTAGTTCTTAGAGATAGAAAAGGATGGGTCTGCAAGTATACTTCTCATCTGGCCACTAACCAACCCCAAGCCCATATTCCCCAACCACTGCCTTTATCAGATGCTCACAGGGCTCTCACACTCTGGGCTGGAATTCCCCTGTCCTAACCATCCCAGGACCAGGTCCTAGGCAACTCTGGACAGCTCCTAAACCTCACACCGTGCCAGACTTATTCACACTAACCAACACTAAGTCCACGTATCCTGCCCTTCCTGTTCCTTCCAACAGACACCACAGTAAAGGCCCTTCCACACTTCCTCCCTCACTCTGCCTGCTGACTGACCCTGGTGCTTCCCCATGTGGCCCCGTGTGGTGTGGCATGCACCCTCCTCTGAGGAACTGTGGGTGACATACTATCTTTTCAGTGGCAGTCAACTCCTGATCCCAAATCATAATAAATTCACCATGCCCATATAATAATAAAGCTTGCATTTTGAAACACCCCAGCCTAATGCTGGACACATAAATGGTGCTCAATACATGTTCATTGAATCAATGGCCAATGAGATGAGCAGCTCAGCAAATCAAGGCTCTTGGATGTAGCTGTTAGGAGACTCTGAAAGTGATCAGGAAATTATTTCAAATAAGCTCTACTCCAAGTTGAATAATACCAGACCCAAAACTTATGGCCAAGGTTTATTTCACATCTTAAATTATGTTTGGCCATGTCCTTCAACCAAGCTTACCAGACCAAGCTATACAAAGGTACAGATATGCATGGAAAGCTCTGGCACCCACAGCATGCCAGGAGCAAGACATGTCCAAAATTTTCTTATACTCAACAACACTGAAATACTCCTACCATTATCAAATCAATTCATCGTTCCCTTAGAGGAAAAGAGATTCCCCCCTACCCCCAAAATTACAGAACATTTTGCCCTTGGACCTCTTCTTCAGGAGTTTTGGATCTCTTCTTCAGGAGCTTCGGGCATCTTCTACTTGAATTCACAGGGCTGTTTCTGCACTTTCAAGGTGGGCTGACTCTAGGCCCAAGCCTCTTCCAAGGTTCCAGGGTGTTACCATGGTACTCAAGAATGTTGCAGCATTGTTTACAAAGAAAATCACCAAATATCTCAACCAAATGTGACTGATGCAGTAGCTAATAATCTGAAGAGATAATTGTCTTACATAAGAGCTCATTAAGAAAAGACATCAAAATGGGTATGATAAAATTGAACATCTGTTACTAATAAAACCTCTTAAAAATTAAGAATAGATGGACATTTTTTTCAACTAATTAAAAAGTATGACATTTAATCATCAGCCAGCATCATATGAAACAGTGAAATAGTGAAGAACTAGGCACAAAGTAAGGATGTTCATAACCACCATTGTTTATTTTTTGGGGTGTTCTGGACAATTTGATATAAATAGAATGAAAAAGAAAGAGGCCTAAATATTGTTAAAGAGGAGAAAAAGGCTATTATTAATTGAAGGTAGAAGTGCATCTATTGAAAATCCAAAGGAGTAAAACTGAGAAAAATATATGAGAATTAACGAACTCAGTAAGGTGGCTGATTGTGTAATAAATACATAAAATCAATAGCTTGCTTCTACAGTATTAAAAACAAGTTATAAAATATAATAAAAACTGGGATCCTGATTATAATAGCAGAAAAAGTACAAAATGCCTATAAGCAAACTTAATGATAAAATTGAATGATGTATTTGGAGAAAACTAAAAAATTACAAAATTTTATAGAGAATTATAAAAGAAAACTTGGGTAGAATTTTGGAATATGTGAAATATGTCAATTCTTTACAATTTAATTGCTGTATTTAATATATATTTAATTCAATAGTTCAATGTGATATTTTCATAAGTTGAAAAAAATCATTCCTACTTTCACCTGACAGAATAAGCAAGCAAGAACAGCAGTGAGTTAGGAAGGGAATATTAAATTATTAGGTATTAAAATTCAGAAAACTTCAGAAATTATAAGTGTGATATTTGTGCAAGAATAAAACAGGTAATCTTGCTATGAGCCACCATGGCATTCTTCATATATTTTCTTCAAAGCTGTTAAAAATACTATAATTAAGTAATTATTGATTTATTATTTGTTTAATAAGTCTGCTATCATCTTCCACTGTATCCAGACACTTAGACCAGTATCTGGCATGTGTAGGCACTGAATATTTACTAACTGAGTGAGTGGATAAATAGAAGAAAGCAAAGAAACATATTCTACTACATATAAGAATCTAATATTTGTCAATGGGAAAGAGAATATCTGTAATAAACGAATTTAGGTTCTATGATTAGAAAATCGAGAGATAAATTAGTTTATTCTCATTCCACATACTAAATTCCATATCTTCCATAAAGTAGACTGAATTCTTGATGGAATAAAAAGTTAAATATTAACAAATGCAAACTATAGAAAAAAACAGTGGATATTCACTAACCCTCTAAGCTTATAATAGAGGGAAAAGATAATATAAGTATAATATAAACTTTAAAAACTTTTCTAGGCCCAACAATCCTGCACACAAACATAAACAAATGCCTCATATTTAAAATCTCCAAATTGAGGAAAAGATGGCAAAAATAGTAGAACACAATGTATGTCAATATCCTTAAAAAATATTTGCATCCTCTGATATGGTGAAGTACCTATATCATCTGGACCAAAGGGAAGGGATCTTGGAACAATAAAGTTCTGGGTTTAATTATTGCTTAGCTTTGCATCTTAAAGCAAATTAACGTTTGAGTTTCAGTTTCCTCATCTACAAGATGGGGATATTATTATTTACCTTGAAAAGTTGTGAGTAGGGATAATGCAAGTAAAATTCCTATAGTAAATGCTCAAAAAGTGATCATTATCATTAGCTATATTACTATTTTGTATCTAAAACTCTATTTTAGAACAAAGCTAACTATGAGATTAGCTTTATGCAAAAAGGGTTGACATGAATTTTTTTTTTTTTTTTTTTGAGACAGAGTCTCGCTCTGTCACCCAGGCTGGAGTGCAGTGGCCGGATCTCAGCTCACTGAAAGCTCCGCCTCTCGGGTTTACGCCACTCTCCTCCCGAGTAGCTGGGACTACAGGCGCCCGCCACCTCACCCGGCTAGTTTTTTGTATTTTTTTAAGTAGAGACGGGGTTTCACCGTGTTAGCCAGGATGGTCTCATCTCCTGACCTCGTGATCCGCCCGTCTCGGCCTCCCAAAGTGCTGGGATTACAGGCTTGAGCCACCGCGCCCGGCCGACATGAATTTTTTATAGCAAGAAATATCCTAAATGTTCTCCTAAGGGGAACAGCTACATAAATTAAGATTCATCTTCTCACTGGAATATCATCCAGCCATAAAAATGAATGTTTATGAGGGTTATGTAATATCATGGGAAAATGCTTATGGCTCTTTAGTGGGAAAAAGCTGAGTAAGAAACTGCATTTGTAGTAGGTTTACAATGTTGTAAAATATATATGTATACATAAATAAAAGCCTGGAAGGAAACATAATAAAATGTTAACAATGACTGTGTTTGTGAAGACTATGGATGGTTTATTTCTAATAGTATTTTCTGCATTTCCAGTTTAAAGACTGAGTACAGCATAGTTTTCGAAATAAGAATATATACATTGAGAGAAGGAAAAACCAAGACACTAAAAAAAATTGCTTTGGTAATCTGGATATTATTTAAAGAGTCAGTCTTGAGCAGTATGACTGAGTCTCAATATGACACCTCTCACCATCTGAAATGTTCTGAAAAGGGAGAAAAAATCTCTTAAGTTCTAAAACTGAAGACTTGTAAGTGACTTCATACATCATTAGAATCTCTGAGAATTCAGATGGGAATTTGAATTCCTGGGGAATTCAGAAGGATTGGAAGCACTGGTCAGTAGGAGCCTATTTTCTAGGAGCCAAATTCAAGAAAATTGATTGGCATCTTTAAGGTGTGCTTGGGGAGGGACAAGCTTCCAGGATTCATAAAGAGTAACTCAATAGTGCAGTCTGCATTGCAATTCTGTCTTTTCCCTGCTTCCTTTTTCTCACCTTCTTCCCACCCCTCTCTCTATCATCCTCCACCCCTACATAGTCTAGGGGAGAGTGTAAAATAGTACAGAATTTCCAGAGGGCAGCTCAGCAATATGTATTTTTACCCTTTAATTTTTAAATTTTAATTTATGTATTTATAGTTATTGTAGAGATGGAGTCTCACTATGTTGCCCAGGCTGGGCTTGAACCCCTGGACTCAAGAGATCTTCCCAAAGTGTTGCGATCATAGGTGTGATCCATTGTGCCCAGCCCCTACATCCTTTAATTTAATAATTTCACAGTTATCAATCAATCCCAGTGAAATAAACAGAGAGGTGTAGGGGAAAAGGTATAAAAAAAGATACTGTTCATCAAGCTGTTTATCATAGCAGAAGGCAAAACGCAAGATAAGGGTGGGCCAACATTGCTGGGGGAGCATTGGTTAAATAAATTAATATTTATATATTTGATGAACCAGTGTGTAACCATTAAAATGGTTTTGATATTATTTTATATGTTAAATGGGAAATGCAGTAAACTAAATTCCAGATACAATAGGACTCCAATTAAGTAAAAGAAAAACATGCAAAATCCCTATAGATGTCTACCTATGTGAGTATAAGTTGACCAGAAGGAATACCCCAGAAAGTTAACACTAGTTCTGTCTAGGTGGCATCATGATGAGAGATTATTAATTTCTTTATATTTTTTACATGTTTTCAAAAATTATTCTTACAGTAAGATACATTATTTTCACATGCACCAAAAAGGTATTATCTAACAAAGAAACAAAGATAGTAATTATTGTGGAAATGGAAGAATATTTGTTTCTAAGATGATTTATATTCTAAGGAGAAAACCGTTGTCCATCTCCTTGTCTTTTCAGTCCTTTCTGCACCTGGATATCCTCAGCATTAACAGTAACACCATCAACTCACTCACTGGACTTCATGAATGTGTGGTGGAGCCTCCTGAGGATTTAACTTTCAATACCCTGACTTACTGATGAGACATGTAAATCAACAATAAAACTGGAAGGCCCCCTAACCATCTGCATTAGTCCATTCCTGAGCTGCTATAAAGAACTGCCTGAGACTGGGTAATTTATAAAGAAAAGAGGTTTAATTGACTCACGGTTCTGAGAGATGTACAGGCCTCTGCTTCTGGGGTGGCCTCAGGAAACTTACAATCATAGTGGAAGGTGAAGGGGAAGCAAGCATGTCTTACATGGCAGGAGCAGGAGACAGAGGGTGGGGGAGGTACCACACACTTTTAAACAACCAGATTTCATGAGAACTCTATCATGAGACAGCACTTGGGGGATGGTGCTAAGCCTTTAGAAACCACCCACATGAGCCAATCACCTCCCACCAGGCCCCACTTCCAACACTGGGGATTACAATTCAACTTGAGATCTGGATGGGGACTCAGAGTCAAACCATATTACAATCTGAATGGACCCTTCTTCTCGGCCAAGAGCAGTCCAGAATTAATCTGAAAAAGTAGTTCAGGCTGGATGAAGAGGGGATTGGGCATGGCTCATCACTCCTCTGCAGCATTAACATCAATACGGACCTTAAGTCTGATAAGAAACATTTACAATCTATTGTCTCTGAAGCTTGCTACTTGGAGGCTTTATCTGCATGATAAAACCTTGGTCTCCATAACTCCAGACATTCCTTTCGACTGATGATAACTTTCTACTGATGATAACTCTTTCAACCAATTGCCAATCAGAAAATGTTCAAATCTACCAATGATCTGGAAGTCCCCCTCCTCGAGTTTTGTCGCCCTTCCAGGTCAAACCAGTGTAAATCTTTCATGTATTGGTTGATGTATTATGTCTCCCTAAAATGTATAAAAGCAATCTGTACCCCAATCGCTTTGGACACATGTCATCAGGACCTCCTGAGGCTGTGCCATGGGTGTGTCCTTAACCTTGGCAAAATAAACTTTCTAAATTGATTGAGACCTGTCTCAGATACTTTTGGGTTCATAGCCTAAGTATAGGCTCCTTTAATAGTTAAGCGACTCCCTGAAGAGATTTTGTGAATTGTTAAATTCTCCATTCCGGCTTTTAGAGGATGCACAGAAACAACTGGATTGTCTGGAGTCAGCCCCATTGCAGGTCACTGAGAAAGACAGCTGCAGACTATCTGGAGCTAAAATCACAATGTTAGCTCCACCAAGCTAAGGACTGTGTTTGCCTAACTTAGGGCTTTATGCACAGCAACCAGCACGTCTGCCTACACACCTAGGGGTCACTTAGTAATATGTGAACTGACTTTGAGTGAGTGAATAAAAGAGTAGATATTTGTTTAACAAAGGAAGAAAAAGCAAAAAAAAAAGTGGTCTATTAATATCTTATTACATTGTTGGAATGGGAGGCAAGTTTCTATGAATCTCTCATATTTCTTCACATCTAGGCATTAACAGCCACTTTCCTCAGATTTATTTACTTTCCAGAACTGTAAAGATAGTGAGAATGTCTCCCTCCCTGGAGATGGTCTAGGATAATAAAGATAAAGACCTCTCTCCTCTTCTTGAGAAAGATTTGTTTACATTGCAGGGTAGTAAGATAACATCTCTCCCTGGAGGGAAGGATGGGCAGTTTTCCAGAAGCCCCATTGTGACACAGCAGGGGTTCCTAAGCTCAGGATTCCTCAGCTGTGACACTGCCCTGCACTCCATGCATGGTATTCACCAGTGCCAACCTTTGCATCACCCTTGTGAGATCTGGGGGGTAAAGGGAACTGATACAAACAGGAAGCTTCTACCATTGCTATGCTGTGAGTAATAAAGTATCTAAATCCATCCACATGGGCTCATTGTGTCCTTACTGGCAGAGACTATGGAGCTGTGATCAGGCAACCTATCAGTTCTCACTGTTCTGCTGCTCAGTGCCTACCTGACCATGGGACGTGCCTACCATGTTTTTGCTTGGTATCATGATCCAAGTGAGCTATGGAATTACCTTTCCTATGGGCCTCATATTTAGATGAACTTCTACTATATGATGTTGGGAAAATGACTTTACATTTCTTAGCCTCAGTTTCTACACCTGTAAAATGACTTTCTTATGAGTTTGTTGTAAAGATTAACTATAAAGTGCCCAGCACAATGGCAGGCCCATATTAGTACAGCACCCCACAAAAGCTAATTTACCCTCTTTCCTATAAGCCCAGAAATCATAGATTACAATTTACTTAATTTGCTACTGTAGAATACTCTTTGATAACTTTTAATCCATAATTTCCATTTAAAATAAAATGATTATATTACATTTTTCTCTTAAAATTCTTATTAAAAGCAATCACAGGTATTTTACACAGCGATATTAAAAATACTTTCATAAAGCAGTTGTAAATATGTAAAAGTATACAGAAATATACAAACTAGCTTATTGTACAAATAGGAATCTTATTGATCTTATTTTCCCAGAGGGAAGAGAAAGGGGAATATTTATTAAGCAGCAATTTTCCAGCCACTTTACATGCATTATATTACTTAAAACTTTTAGGAATATTCTTTGTTATTATTTTGCAAATGAAGAAACAGAGGCTCAGACATATCAAGTAAAATTTGTATAAGATCACATAGTAGTGAAACCAAAACTTGAACCTTGAGTCTATTTGACTTTAAAACATGAACTCTCTCTTTTACAAGTACTTGGAACCCAACTGCAGAAAGTGTTTACTCTGAGTTTCTCATCCTCTGCCCCGAATTCCCTGCCCCCTTCCATACCTCTTGCTGCAATCATAAATGAATTAGCACTGAGTTCCCTGTGTCCTCGAAATGGCAGTGTTTCCTGGTATGACTAAAACTGGAACTTTGAGCCCTTTAGTATAGTGAATTCTACCTTCCTTCAAGTACAGAATTGCACAACTTAATATGCAAAAAGAAGCTTAATATTTATTTGTTTGCTTGTTTTTGCTAAAAGAGAAGAGAGGATCCAGCGAAAGAGCTGGGCGGAAGAGTGATAATGAATGGGCCACATGGCATCCTGATGGACATTTGCTATTGCTTTTTTCTCGACCACCCAACTCCTGAATCTTCTTTGTATATTTGGGACTTTCCACTGTGTGAGCTGAGATCACTTTGTGACCTCAAGAAAAGTCCAGACAACTACTCCCTCAGCCCTCCTGCAGCCTGGGTATGGCAACTGACCAAGGCCTGGGCAATCAGGCAACCCCTGCAAGGACTCTGAATTGGGAAGTAGTGAGCAGGAAGAGGTTAGGGCCAGCAGCTGAAAGATAAGTGTTGCCGACAGACTTTGTCAGTGTCTAGGAACCATCTGCATCAATCTGAGGCTAAGAAACATAGTATCACCCATAGATGGAGAGGGGACTGTCCCTCTACTCTGCTTCCCGAGCCTACTTGGCTATGGCCATGGTACCTCTGGTCCTCTGAGGACTCTGGGTTCATCAGGGAAAGAGGCCTGAGTTTTGGAGGGAGAGTGTCTTCATATCCTCCTGGAGGCCACCAGCAGTGGAGGGGCCAGGAGCTTTGATGAGGAAACTGGAGGAGGGGACATGGGCAGACTTGTTTCTGATTACATGCAAGACACTCTGCCAGGGAGGTCCAGAGAGAACCAAGAGAGATCTCAAAGAGCTTGTTTCTGTGTAGGTGAGTGGGCTAAGGGCCATGTGCATTAGGACAAATGAGGTCTGGGATATTCAGGTGACCTATACAATGAATAGATCTCTTCTAGCAATCCCATCAAAGAGTGTGGGCTTGAAGATGTAAACACTGATTTCACAGTGCACCTCCAACACAAATAAGGTGTGTTGGTGACACATCACAGAGTGAAGTCACAGTGTCTGAATCTGTGAAATGGACATAATAATGAATGTTTATCCAGTTGTTACCGAATGTTGTCGAAGGATTTAGTCTAGGTCCTGTTGCTTGCTGCACAGAAAGTTAATCACTGAGACAATAATTATTGCCAGGGAGGCTTTATTTGGGTGATGTCAACAGAAGAGATGGAGACAAGCCTCAAGTCTATCTCTCCTCCCATCTAAAATTATGGGTTGATATAGCTGGGAAGGAAAACAGAAGGGGCAAGGAAGAGGAGTTGGTCAGCAGGCAACAGGTGGTCAAATGAGGGTTCTGGTGTCTCATTGTAATTGCATGTGGGAAAACAGGAATTAGGGAGGGGTAAGGAAGAGGAAGTGGTCAGCAGGCAGCAGGTGCGTTTCATTGTACAAAAGTAAGTTTCTCAAGCTTCAGTTCTATGGCCGTCTGGCTGGTTGGAAAATTGGGCTGGTTTCACAGTTTGCAGAGCAATTATAAATAAATGAGAGTCTCTAAGTTAAATAACAAGATTTTAGGGGAGGAGGGGGCCAGATACCAATTATATCTATATCTTAGAAAACATTTCCTGCCTTAGCTAGTACTAGGAAAGTGAGAGGCATCACGTGGTAAAACTTTAATCTCCTTATATTTGCCTCTAAATGTGATCCACGTTAAAATGTTTAGAACATTTTAACCAGGAATCCTGTCCTTTTCCACTGAGAAGCCTTTGGCTGGAAACACAGTAGAGTGGACACCTGATTTTGTTTTTTTTAATTATTTCTTTTTGAGGAGGCACAGCATCGCTTATTTAGGGAAACTGCCTCCACAAATCCATGTGGTTCTGATGAGGCTGACAATGTCAGTATTCCAGGGTCCCGACCACAACAAATGGCATTTAGCCTAAGCAGAGAATGTCACTTTCTCTGGAATCTAATCTGGAATAGAGACACTCAGGGTTAAAGGCCATTGGTGCCATATACAACAGCAATACCTCAGAGAAACAGAGACCACAAACTCCTGCCCACTGCTGTCCGCACTGTCGCCATCGTTTCTGTATTTCTGAAACCATTTGTTAGCTTTTCCTTGTTATGTAATACTTTGGATAACTCCCTCTTCCTGTTTATGTTAGAGTTTACTTGTGCTGCTCAAACCCAAAACTATCTTAACAGATAGATTGATTTTTACTTTACGTCATGGAGAAAGAAATGCTATTTAAAACTAAAACTATAAAGCAGCTTTTGAGTTTAAAGGGGAGGATGGTTTCAAGATGATGGTAACATATTTCTAAGCTGTCCCTTTCCTCTGGCAGAGGCTGGTGGGAGGGTGAGAAAGGGAAGATGGTGCATCTCAGAGCACAGCCGTGCAAAAAGAGGTGTGGGGATGGGTTGAGATAAGGGCTCGATTGCTCTGCCTAACAGAGTGGGAAAAGTTGCTGGAAAACAGTAGGCCAAGCCATATGGCAGGAGACTAGAACTTAAGGAGAAAGTGGCCAAAGGAATTTTGAGAAGGAGGATAACATATTTAAAGTTAAGTAGTTTGAATTGTTTCAGTGTCAATCCAACATCCATTTCCTTCTGGGGAATGTCTGTTGCACACAACTTTGTGTATGATCAACTCTGTGTGTGTGTGTGCCTGTGTCGTGTGTGTTTTGTATGTGTGCATTGGGGGAAAGGGGGCTAGAATCTATGTCTGGCATGATGTGTTGCGGAATGGGGATGGAAAAATAGAGGAAGGCAAGATGATTCATAAACTAAACCACTTTAGCAGAATGGGTGACTTCATTCCCCCTGGAGAGACTGAGAAGCACACAGGCTTGCCTCTACATGTGGTTTCATTTTAATGTCATAGGGCACAGTACTTTAGCTAACATCTGGCTCACATGATTATATATTCACAATCAATACATGTACACTTTCATGCTCTGGAAAAGAACTTGGACAACAAGTAGGAAAGAATCTTATTCCTCTAGAGAAGGGGTTGGCAAACTACTGGCAATTGGTGTAAATAAAGTTTTTCTGCAACATAGCCTGCTCATTCCTTTGCGTCGATTTGCCAAAGAGACTTTATGGACCACAACGCCTAAAATATTTACTCTCCAGTCCTTTAAGGAAAAATTTACTTACTTCTGCTTTAGAGGCCAAATGAGGCCTTACAGGAAGGAATAGGTTAGCCTTGTTCTACAAGTTGGACAACTTAAACAATGTACCGCTGGCTCAAGGTTTAAAGGTCCTACATATTTGGTCTATAAACCTGAGGTGAGATCCCACTGTTTATTTCAAGAGAAATCAGACAAAATCAGAAACCAAGTACAGAAATGCTTTTTACAAATTTTATTTTGTCTATGGATTTCTTAACTCTCTTCTTCCCTTTTCTGCTATTAAAAGTAGCATGGTAGAGAGTCAAGGGCATGGGTTTGGGATTAAATAGTTACACATATGCAAGCTGGCTTCTCCATGTACTGCTTGTGTGACCTTGAGCAACTTTCCTAATTGAGAGCTATACCCGTTTTCTCATCTGTGACATGGGCAGCACAGTGCTCATTTCATAGGGCAGTTGTAAAGATGGCAAAGACAATGTTCATCGGGGGTCTAGAATTTTGAAGATTCTCAACTTATGTTACTCACACCCCTCCCTACCCTACACCTGGTTCTTTGTTGTACTTTGCACATGCAATGGAGGGCTTCGTACTCAGCTGGTGTCCTCATGGTCATCTTTTTGCTACTGAACACTCATACTGTCAATTGCTTGGATTTGTGCCAGCAAGAAAATTGGGAGAGGCTGAGGGAATAATGTTTACCCCATTTGGAATCTTCATGTTATTCTAAGGAGGAATGAGAAATCAGACCTGCCTGGCTCTCTGGGAGTTCTTTAACCTACTAAGCCTGGATTTCCAACCTGGGGCCTCAGTGTGAACCTGGAGAGGAGGAGGTCACGGTCAAGAAGAGTTTGGGGCCAGGTCTGTAGAAGCATTAGTGTCCTGGCATCAGAAAAGCCCAGACAGAGTATTTAAGATTATTTAGGACAAAGAACTTCCCTCTCAATTTGTGGACCAGGTTTAAGATCCCAGAGACCCAAAATCAATATAAGATGTCTGCTTGAGCAAGGCTGCACCCCAAATTATCCCCTACAGAGAAATTATCAGCCTAATGCTTGGAAAGCACTTCACAGATGAAAGTGAACAAATACCTTAGATACTAATGTGGCTAAAAAGTCTGGCCTCTTGGAATTGACTCTGTCATGAAACTTCCATGCCCTCCACCCTGACTCTGTGAGATAGGAGAGTCCTCTGCCACCTCAGGGCTGTTTTTTTTGTTGTTGTTGTTGTTTGTTTGTTTGTTTTTGGTCAAACCAGCTCCCAATAGTGCTGAAGTTAAAGGATATGCAATATCTTGTGTGAAATCCAAGTCTCTTCATTCCTGAATACAAATTAAGACCTCTTTGGCCTAATAAACATCATTGTCATGATTACAGCACTGATAGCTACCATTGGCTGAGCTCATGGTAGGTATGCACCAGGTGTTTTACACAGCTATTATTTCCAGACTTCACCCAGCCTGAAAGTTTGGATTTGTTATCCCCATTTTAGAGAGGAAGAAACTGAGGCTCTAAGACATTAAATTTATTAAATTACTCACCTGAGTTAACAGGTAGTCAGATCTGTTTAACCTCAAAGCCACTCTCCCAGGCTTCCTTGTCTAAGCTGTTTTAGCTTTGCTCACAGAGGTCTAGCAATGCCCTAACTGCTCTGACCATTGTGGCAGGCAGTTTCCTAGGTTCCTCTGCAGGAGAGTCTGATTGAGGGAATTTGGGGTGTAATAGGTGGTTCTTGTCATCAGGGAGCTTGAAAAACACTGGTAGTTACCACTCCCCTCCTCCCACAGCTCCAAACTGTGACTCATCCTGAGACCAAAGTGTAGACCTGTGTTTGAGACATGAAGCAAACAGGCTTCCCAAGACACCATCTGATATGGTTTGGCTTTGTCCCCATCCAAATCTCATCTTGAATTATAATCCCCACTTGTCAAGGGAGGGACCCGGTGTGAGGTAATTATGGTTTCCCCCATGCTATTCTCATGATAGTGAATGAATTCTCTCAGATCTGATGGTTTCATAAGTTTTTGACAGTTCCTCCCTCACAGGCTCACACTTCCTCGCTTGCCGCCATGTAAGATGTATCTGCTTCCCCTTCCGCCCTGACTGTAACTTTCCTGAGGCCTCCCCAGCCATGGGGAACTGTGAGTCAATTAAACCTCTTTTCTTTATAAATTACCCAGTCTCAAGCAGCTCGTTATAGCAGTGTGAGAACAGACTAACATACCATCCCTATAAACTTTGAACATAAGGAGATAAAGAAGCCTATGTGTGATAACAGTTCCATTTCCTATGGGCTTGCCTTGATTTCTTGGGGATTTGAGATGTAAGACATGGACTAATAACACAGGTGAGATAACTGCACTAAATTAGTTGTTGTGGACTGGCTTTAGTAGATGCCAGCTGTGAAAACCAGCCAAAATAAACTGTGCAAAGCCTTCGAATGACTGAGACAAGCAGACTTCTCGGCTGTATGAACATTGTGCACTCTGTGATTGGTTGTAGATTGCTGAGATGATGAAGCTGCAGAGAAGCTGACATTCTACAGGATGCTATTCCATCAATGGAAAGCACTGAGAGAATAGATTTAGAAATGCCTTTAAATCCAAACTTATGAGAAGTCTTTCATGTGGAGGCAATTATAAGGATTAAAACAAAATCACAGTGTTTATCTCCAGGTAGATACAGGCCTTTCAAAAATAAAATAGAAAAAAAAGGGGGGTGGAACCAAGGGAAATTTTATCTCATGTTCTGAAGTGGTATGCAAAAACAGAGATTTTTTTCCACAACTATCCAGAATAAAAATGTTTGGTCCTACAACCATTCGGATAGTCTTTTCTATTGGTGTTTAATTCTTTCTGAGTTAGAAGATGTATCTGTTAGATTTAGGTACAAATGTGTATGATGAAAATAAATAGATAAGCAAAACTGGCTTAAACAAGATAGTGTAGTTTTCTCTCATAAAAGAAGTTTGGAGGGATAGTCCAGGGCTACAGTGACCATTCGTGGCCTCAAAAACTCGGGCTCCCAGGATCCTTCTATTCAACTGTTCTTCTATTAGAATGTGGCTTCTACCCCAAGAAGGTTGCCTAAGACCCAACCATCATGTCCACATTCTAGTCCACAATAATGAGAGAGAGAAAGTGGCAAAGGACATAAGTTAGCTCTATTTATTTTTATTTTATTTTATTGAGAAAGGGTCTTGCTCTCTCACCCAGTGATGTGGTTAGCTTTTGTGTCCCCACCCAAATCTCATCTTGCATTGTAATCCCCACAGTTCAAGGGAGAGACCAGGAGGAGGTAACTGAATCATGGGGGCAGTTGTTTCTCCCATGCTGTTCTCATGATAGTGAGTGAGTTCTCACGAGATTTAATGGTTTTATAAGGGGCTCTTCCCCCTTCACTGAGCACTTCTCCTTCCAGTTGCCTTGTGAAGAAGGTGCTCTGCTTTCTCTTCGCCTTCCACCATGATTGTGAGTTTCCTGAGGCCTCCCTAGCCATGCTGAACTGTGAGTCAACTAAACCTCTTTTCTTTATGAATTACCCAGTCTTGGGCAGTTCTTTACAGCAGTAGGAAAACAGACTAATACACTCAGGCTAGAGTATAGTGGTGACTGGTGTGATTATGGCTTACTGCAACCTCAACCTCTTTGGCTCAAGAGATCCTCCTACCTCAGCCTCCCAAGTAGCTGGGACTGCAGTCCTGGTTAATTAAAAAAAAATCTTTTTTTTTTTTTTAGACATAGCAAGGTGGGTGTGTGGTCTTGCTTTGTTGCCAGGCTGGTCTGGAACTTCTGGCCTCAAGTGATCCTTGTACCTCAGCCTCCCAGAGTGCTAGCATTGAACCACTGCACCCAGCTGTAAAGAATTTTCCTGGAACTTGCAACCTGGCACTTCTGATTTCATCTAATTGGCCAGCACTGAGCCACATGGCAAGGAAAATGGGAAATTGGTTTTTGGACACCCATTTGCATAACTGAAAATTAGGGATGCGATCACTAAGGCACAAGGGTTCGTGGATAGTAAAGTAGGCAAATTGTAGTTTTTGCAACAAAATGTAATGTCCAAGCCACAAAGAAACAGGTTTGAGGTGATCATGTTACTGTGGTGATCACGTTTGAGGTGATCGTGTTATGGTGAGACTACGAGAGGTACAGGCCAGTCAACTACAGGGACCTGAGTATAAGCCTATAGCTACCTGTTGGTTTCATCTGTATCATATTATCAAATTACTGATTCAGAAAGGAAAGTCTCACCTGTGCACTGTCAGGTGCATTCAGACAACAGGTGCTATTCTGGTGCACTGACTGGCAACCCCCTTGGTAATTATACCATGGGTTCTTCTCACTAGGATGCCTGCTGCCAACCCAGTTGGCCTGAGATCTGGAACTCACACTGCCTCTGTGGCAGACATTGGCCCACCTGTTTCCTCTGGCCCAGAGTGCAAGGACTGGTCACTTAGCTGCCCTCAATGGGGCTAAGAAGGTAATATGATGAAGCAGTTGTAGGAAGAGGGTTGCACAGCTCAAAGAGTTGAGTTTTCAGGTTAATAAAAACATCCAGTGTTTACTCTATGCCAAGAATCACTCAGCATTTTCTATTTAGTTCTCATAATAATATTGGGGAGAAGATGAACTCACCACGCCCATTTTACAGATGAGAAAACGAGGCTTAACGAAACTACTTGCTCAAAGTGAATAAGTGATGTAGTCAGATTTTAAGCCTCGTGTGCCTCTGACACCAGAGAGAGCCCTTCATCCCTACATTATGCCTTCCAGCATCCTAAGGGGCATCTCAGAAACGCATGAGGCAGGAAATAAACTTCCTGATGCTGTTGACAATTCGATGCAGCCACCGCGGAAAAACTGCATGGCTGTGAGTGTTGTGGTAGCGGCAGGCTTCATTCCGCATTGCCATATACGAGTCCATATGGGGGATTTTTGAGCAAAACTGATGCTGGCTAATTGCTCTAAATAAGACTCTGCCCAATGTAAGCTTGAAAGTGGCAACTTTTTCCCCCCACTTTAGATTTCCACCTCTCTTGCTCTGCTGCTTTTGAGCAGTCGTCAATGACACTAACAAGCTAGCAGGGGATGTCAAGAAAGGGATAATTTATTCCCCTTCTGCAGCAGTTGAGGACATCACCTCCCTGATGACAGACACTCTCTTTCTACAGGGAGAAAGAGCAAAATCTGGTATTCTAATGAGTGGTCAGCCATGGTTTCCTGACTAATACTCCTTTTGTCGAAAAGGGAAGGAAAGGTTTTATTCTAAGATACGTTTCCATGCTGTCTGAAAGATGTTGGCTTCTGAGGCCTAAGGGCTGGCTCCTGGGACCACCAGGAGCACAGACCCAACTGTCCAGTCAGACAGCTGAAGAGGTCTCTAGCCCAGCCAGCACTGAATTCTTCTCTGAAACCATTGAAAAAGCATTGGCTTGGAAAACAAGAGAGTTTTTGTTTGTTTGCTTGCATTTTTTTTAAGTTTGATAACAGAATTTGTGTGTTCAGTTTAGGTAGCCATTTTCCTCATTGTCTATTGCCAGTCAGTACAACCAAATTTGTGGTATCTCTATCAGATTCAAACCAATGGGTAGACTTCATCAGAGTAACAATTTTTTGATAAAAATTCTCTTGTCCGGGTCGATTCCTCTACGTGGCTCCTAGTGTTCATAAGGAAAAAAAAAATGCATTAGTTGGCCAGGTGCGGTGGCTCACACCTGTAATCCAGCACTTTGGGAGGCTGAGGCAGGTGGATCACTTGAGGTCAGGAGTTTGAGACCAGCCTGGCCAACACAGTGAAGCCCTACCTCTACTAAAAATACAAAAATTAGCTGGGCATGGTGGCATACACCTGTAACCCCAGCTACTCAGAAGGCTGAAGCAGGAGAATGGCTTGAATCCGGGAAGTGGAAGTTGCAGTGAGCAGAGATTGCGCCACTGCACTCCAGCCTGGGCCACAGAGCAAGACTCTGTCTCAAGAAAGAAAGAAAGAAAGAAAGAAAAAAAGGTGCATTAGCTGCTCAGGAGTTAACATTACTCTTTCTGGATCTGAGACTTCAAAGGAATTTATTCTACGGCTCTTTACAAAGTAGCCTCTGTAGAACAGTGAATGAGATATCTAGTGATATAGTATTCTCACGATTAGGTTTGCCAGATTTAGCAAATAAAGATACAAGACAGCAGTTAAATTTGAATTTCAGATAGGCAATAAATGACATTTTATTATAAGTATATCCCATGGAATACTTAGGACAAAATTGATACCAAAAATTATTTGATGTTTATCTGAAATTCAAATTTAACTGGGGTTTCTGTATTTTATCTAGCAACTCATGATAGAAAAACACTGAGGCTCATGAGACTGCTTTTATTTTGTTTAACATTTTATTATCCATGTTATGTATATGCAAAGTTCAGGAAGTCATATAGTTCCATATGGCTTGCTGTAAAACCCCACTTCCTCCATTATTCCCTTCCTTCATTCCCCACAGTCCAAAACAAACCTTTTCAGCTCCCCAACTGATTTTTTTCTTTTTTCTGGCAATGGAGGTTTAGCTCCATTTCTCTAAATGCCATGCTTGTATTGCGACATCTTGACTTCCTTCTATGAGAAATGAGAATTTAAACTTGTGCCACCCCCTCCTCAAGCTTACTTCCCTTCTCCACAACTTCCCAATATAGTTGGATGGTAATTATAATCTGTTCAATATGCAGGGTTTACATTATTACGACCACATATGTCCTATTCATAGCTGAGCCATTTACATTTCCTTTGTGGCATAAATTTTTCAGTTTTTTTTTTTTTTTTTTTGAGTCAATAATTACCTTGCTTTGCTGAGTTTTAAAGGTACTGATCACTAGCCTGGCCCCAAACTCTCTCCTAGTTGTATAAATCTCCTAATATATTTAAAGCACATTAGGTATCCTATCAATTTTATCTTCTTGAAGAAGTCCCACCCCCTGCTTACCTCCTCCAATTTGAATTGGTTGCTTTCTTGTTCAGCTGCATAGCCTCATCCTAGAATTATTCATTACCAATGGGGATATTCCCTTTGCTTCTTGTACTGGATCACCTATGCCCTGGAAGCAATCAGTGTTTCCTATTTCTTGAATCATTCCCCTATCTTGACATAGAACATCTTCTAATAAGTCCTCAATAACTACTTGAAGAAAGAGTGCATGAGTTAACGAAAGCCATCTGTGTGTGATGAGGACTGCAGTCCCTTAAAGGTTGCTATAGACCCCTTCATCTTGCTTTGAACACATTGTAGTATCTAAGACATGCTCTAGATCCTACCTTTCTGCTCTCATCACCATCACCCTCATTCTTCCCCAGAAGGAAGTATCAAGTTAGGATGTCTTCATTTTCCATATGAAATGTCTGGGCAAACAGTACTAATGAGTTAATTGATAAGAGGATTGCAGGCAGGATGCCTGAAGGCTTTGCTGTGTTGGGCACTGCTGAGGGATGCCCAGATTCTCAATTCTTCCTGAGCCTGAGTAGAATCTCACCTCTTTACTGCCCAAATATTGATTGACTCCTACTATTTCAAACAAAACAATCTGAACAAAGAGTCATTAAAATGTCATTAGAAGCAGTGGGCACTAGGTGTTGAAATTGATGAAATTACACTGAGAATGATAAGTAATGGAGGTAGAAGGACACTTTCTATGTTTTTTTTTTTCCTTCTTCACCAGTAATTCACTAGTAATTGATTAAAGTAATTGATTAAAGGCCTAGCAATTTAATGGCCTCTCTTAATGGTTTGCCTCTCTTCTAATTGAGTGTGGATTGTTGTAAAGGGGATAGATTAGTTTATCTCCAAATCGTAGCTTGACAATGTTTCTGTTTTCTGATTGAAACTCTCGATTTTCGTTCATTCACTTTTCCTCCCCCAATAGAATAAACATCATGCAGAATGAGAATCTGAATACTTCCCTCTTTCAGTATGCCAGAGATGTGACCCTAACATCACCTGGTCTGACCAGCACTGTTGGCTACATTTGTCTAGCTAATAAAAATAATATGGCTTGGCTCCATGACTGCAGTGAAGATGTTTTATGATCCATGCTATCCACATAGATCAAAATTTGATCTTGTTCATTTTTTTTTTAAAGAGTAGAAGGGACTTTCTTACCTGGAATTGACACATTGGTCGTAAAAGACAATAGGAATCCAAACAAATTTTTATTCTGGACTCTCACAGTTGAGCAAGGGCTAGGCCAGCCAGTTTTGTGGATTGAAGAGAAGAGGCAGAGAATTCACATCTGCATTGAGAGGAAGCACAGAAAATTTCCTCTAGAACAACATAGTTAGAATGAAACATGGAGCCCTGCTGATGGCTGAGATTGTGCAACTTAGAAACCATGTTCAATGATGAACATTGTGAATTTCCATCTATTTAGGGGAAAATAACTAATACACCTGCTTGTGTGGAATATTGTTCTTGGAGGAAAGTATCTGCATTTGGAGGAAATTACTTTTATTAAAAAGGCAGTCAGGAAAGTTCTAGTTGCCTTCAGTTGTTAATAATTAAGTCCCAAACACAAAGACAATAGTTTTTAGAAAAAAGTACTTTTTAGTTCTGTAGCCAGTTAGAAATACTGAGTCTTTCCCTAAGGCCAACTAGACAAAATGGCACAGATACTATCTGAGGAAAGAGGAAGGCAAGTTTTTAAAAGCAAAAGAAGGAAAAACATAAAGAATGAAACATAGATGACAGCAAATGTCGAATGACGGAATATTTAGCCATAGTATTATATAAAGTGACAACAAATCCAATAAAGACCAGGAAATTGAGACTCATGGATGTAAGTAGAGATAGATAAGCCATCAAACCACCAGCAAATCTGGGACTAATCTGTCTAGATGGGCTTTTCTACTCTCTGTCTTTGCTCCCACTATGTCTTTGGTCTGGTGCACCTTTCTTGCCTTGCTCTAGCTGGCAGGATGACACTCATTCTTAAAGGCCTATTTCAAATATTCTCTCAACTCCAGAATTTCTGCTTGACTCTTTGTACATCAATTTCTTTGTTAAATTTATCTGATAGGATTCTGAATTCCCTTTCTATGTTATCTTAATTTTCTTTGAGTTTCCTCAGAACAATGATTTTGAATTTTCTGTCTGAAAGGTCACATATCTCTGCCTTTCTGGGATGGGTCCCTGCTACCTTATTTAGTTTGTTTGGTGAGGTCTTCTTTTCCTGGATGGTCTTGATGCTTGTGGATGTTTGTTGGTGTCTGGGCATTAAAGAGTTAGGTATTTATTATAGTCTTTGCAGACTATAATAAGTATCAGTGCATTTATTATGCACTTTGCAGACTATAATAAATAGGACTTGTTTGTTCCTATTCTTCTTGGGAAGGCTTTTCAAGTATTCAAAGGGATTTGGGTGTTGTGATCTAAGTTTTTGGTTACTGCAGCCATGTCTGCATTAAGGGGAACTCCAAGCCCAGTGTAACTGTGGTTCTTGCAGAGGCACTGCCTCGGTGGTCTTGGATAAGATCAGGAAGAAGTCTGGGCGTGGTGGCTCACACATGTAATCCCAGCACTTTGGGAGGCATAGGCGGGCAGATCACCTGAGGTTGGGAGTTCAAGACCAGCCTGGCCAGCATGGTGAAACCGTGTATCTACTAAAAATACAAAAAATTAGCTGGGTGCAGTGGCGCGTGCCTGTAATCCCAGGTACTCGGGAGCCTGAGGCAAGAGAATTGCTTGAACTTAGGAGGTGGAGGTTGCGGTGAGCTGAGATCATGCCACTGTACTCCAGCCTGGGCTACAGAGTGAGATTTCATCTCTCTCTCTCACACCACACACACACACACACAAATTATTATCTGGATTACCAGGCAGAGAATTGTTTTCTTCCCTTATATTTTCCCGAACAAATAGATCTCTCTCTCTTTCTATGGTGAGCTGCCTGGAGTTTGGAAAGAAGGGTGACACAAGCACCCCTGTGGCCACCATCACTGGGACTGCACTGGATGACTTAATGCCAGCAAAGCGCTGGGTCTTGCCCAAGGCCTGCTGTAACGACTGTCTGGCTACTATCTATGTCTGCTCAAGGCCCTAGGGCTCCTTAAGCAGCAGGTGGTGAAGCCAGCCAAGTTGTGTCCTCCCCTTAAGAACTACAAGTTCCTCCAGGCCCTGGGCAGGTCTGGAGATGCTGCCCTGGAGTCAGGGCCTGGCGCTGGAAAACTTAGGAATCGACCTGGTACTCTATTCCACTGTAGCTGAGCAGGCACCAAAACCACAAGAAAAAGTTCTTCCCACTCTTTCCTGCCCTTTCCTTAGGCAGAGGAGTCTCTCCCCATGTCCACCACCACCACAGGCCTATGTGGAATACTGCAAGGGTACCATCAATGTTCACTTAAGTCCCAAGGGCTCTTTGTCAGCTTGTGGCAAATGCTGCTAGACCTGGGATTCACCCTTCAGGGCAGTGGACTCCCCTCTGGCCCATGTTAGGTCCAGAGATGCCATCGGCCAAGGCCTGAAATCGAGGACCCCAAGAGCATGCTTGGTGCTCTTCCCCATTGTGGCCAAGTTGGTACCTAAACTGCAAGACAAAGTCCCCTTTACTGTTCCCTCTGCTTTTCTTAAGCAGAAGGAGTTTCTCCTTTCAGCCGCCACAACTGTGAATATGCTGGGTCACACCTGAAGCCAGCATGTCTCAGTCTCACCCAAGGCCCATGGCATGCACTACCTGGGTACCACTGCTGATTATTCAGGGCCCAAGTGCTGTTTAATCAGGAGGTGATAAATCCTGTCAGAAATGGGTCCTTCCTTTCAAGGCAGTAGATTCCCTTCTGGCCAAGGTTGTGTCAAGAAATATCTGGGAGCTAGAGCCTGGAATGGGGGCCTCATGACTCTGCTTGGTGCCCTATCCTACTGTGTCTGAGCTGATATTCAAGTTGCAAGACAAAGTCCTCTTTACTCTTCCCTCTCCTCTCGAGTGGAAGGAGGAGTCTTTTTCAGAGCTGCAAGCTGCACTGCCTGGGGTTAGGGGAAGTTGGTACCAGCACTCCCTTAGCCACTCCAGCTGGTGTCTCACTAGGTTTTATACCCCCAACATCTACTGTCTTCAAGCTCAGTACAGTACTAGGATTTGCCTAAGAGTTGCGGTCCTTGCCACCTAGACTGCCTTTCAAGTTTGTTTAGAGCCTCAGACCACTTTAGCCCGTGGGAGCGAGGCTTGCCAAAACTCAAATTCTGACTGCTGGGATGATTGATTCCCCTCTGGCTAGGACAGAATCTAAATGCTCCCTCCATTGGCATCAGCTGAGTTCTGTCCAGTGTCGGCAGCACTGAGTTCCAATGCAAAGTCCCACAATTGCCATGCTCTCCCTTCACCAACTGCACAAATTCTCTCTCCATGTCACACTGCCACTGCCTGGGAGGGTAAAGGAGGGGTGGTGTTGGCAATTCAAGACTGTCTTTCCTACCCTCTTCAGTGCATCTTTCAGTGATATGAAGTTAAAACCAGGTATTGTAGTCACTCACCTGATTTTGGGGGTCTTATGAAGGTACTTTTTTGTGTAGACATCAAATTTGGTGTTCTTGTGGACAGGACAATTGATGGAGGGTTCTATTTGGACCTCTTTCCCCACCTCCTCTCAAATGGCCTCTCTCCTGGAGAATCCTCGTAAGGTGACTTGGGAGCTGCTGCAATATCTGTACCTACCTCTGATCTCACTATGCTGTCACTGTTCATGTGTCTGCTTTCTGCTAGCAGTGTGCTACCTGTGAGATCATCTTATTCATTTTTATGGCCTTAGCAAATGCTATCATACTTGAAAAACAGTACCTACTTAGTAAATAATTATTGAATGATTTAATAAATGACTTTACTTGTTATTTAATAATAATAACTTGCTTTCTAATTGCACTTTTTAATTTTCAAAGTACATTCACACACACTGTATCATTTGCTTTTTGGAGCCTACAGTGAAGTAGGCAAGGCAAGTGTTAGTATTAAATAGGGGGGAAAACAAATTCAATCACTCCCTCTTAAGCTTTTAGAGAAGAAATGTGATATAGCCCAACTTATATTGGTTATTGTACAATGAGAAAAAACTGGGAACACTATATGCTTGATCAGATTCCCTTTTGTGGGATTCTTGAAAAAAAGTTTAGGTCACATCTATATTCCTTCTAACTATCTTTAATTATGAGCATATGGCCCTACTTCCTGAGTCACGATCTGTGAAGCCTAGGCACACACATATAGAGATTATAAAACCAGTAGTAATGGTTCAAGACTAAAAAAAAAAAAAAAAATCTGTGTTCTTATCCAGAGTGGGAGCTATGGAGAACATTTCTTCATTCATCCCTCTGGGCACACGAGAGTTTGTGGACACACGTTATGTCCTACTTGACTCCAAAGAAAGCTACTATTACAGTGGAGAGATCCTTGGGATTGATGCTGAACTTTATTTTTTATTTACTTATTTTTTGAGATGGAGTCTTACTGTGTCGCCCAGGCAGGGTAGAGTGCAGTGACACAATCTCAGCTCACTGCAACCTCTGCCTCCTGGGTTCAAGTGATTCTCCTGCCTCAGCCTCCTGAGTAGCTAGAATTACAGGCACATTCTACCATGCCCGGCTAATTTTTGTATTTTTAGTAGAGACGGGGTTTCACCATGTTGGCCAGGCTGGTCTTGAACTCCTGACCTCAAATGATCTGCCCGCCTTGGCCTTCCAAAGTGCTGGGATTAGAGGTGTGAGCCATGACCTGGCCCAGTGGTGAACTTTAATATAGCTGTCTTTGCTCTGAGTTGTGAGAATATGCTATAAAATCAAGATTCCGAAGAGAGAATTGAGAAAAAAGAAAACGGCAATTAAATAAGGTAATGGACTTTTGTGCTTTTTTGTGCCTATTTTTCATTCCTTCTTCTGACACTAACTAATTTTCTTTGAAGAAACACTGTTTGCCTCGTATAGTTTTGGTGGGGCAGATTCCCTGGTAAGTGGGTAGTTGGGGTGGAGTAGCTCCAGGAGCAACCATGTGATTTCAACCTGGCCGATGAGTGTCTTCTACCTCCCTAGCCAATGAGCGTCTTCCACCTCCCTAGCCACATTGATTGGCTCAGGGTTGTGCACATGGTTCAAGTTTCTCTACTGAGATTCAGTTCTGAGGCTTTGTTGGAACTATTAGAACAGAGAGGCTCTCCTTCTGGAGATGCTAACTAAAAGGAGACTATAAACCCAGAGCTAGCTGGGGGTCACTCTGGATAGGTCCTGACTAAGACGAAGACAACTGAGAGCTGAGAAGAGAGAGATGGGCATAGTCTCAATGACTTTTTTGAGCCCCTGGATGCAGTTATACCTAACTTTGGACTTTTCAGTTACATAAGCTAATACTTTATAACTGATTTTTATATTTCTGTTTTGTTTGTGTACTTTTGCTATTCAGAATCCTGACCAGAGCATGCAACTTGCAGTGGTGTAGTGAGAGGGTCACATGAAACAGGAAGTTGTCCATCCCGGGTTTCCTATCTCACAGCATCTAGGTAGAAAATAGGAAAGGAAGGGGGATTAGAATTATTATGCATCTTAAGAGGATAGTGTGGGTGTGTATAAATGCAGAGGCAGAAGCGAGTGATACAGCTAAACAATCACATGGCAACGTTATTGGCTGGTGCTGCAGATGGGCACAATGCTAAAGGGGTGTATGGGAATGGTTTGTAAAGACACATGGTTGACATTGTCAATTAGAAATTAGAGGCAATATAGAGTTGCTGTTGCTGTGTCTGTATCCAAGGAGCCTTCTTTTATGATCGGTTGTAAGAAGTGCCTTTGCAATTTGAATGTTTGCTTTGTGCAAATTATTTTCATATTCCTGCATCACTTTCTTGCATCTGTCACATATGGGAGAGGTAGAGGAGGTGCATTATAACAATAAAACTCTCTTGACCATGGATTCTTCATCTGGGGTTCATGGCTTTATGTTTATGCTTTAGAGGATCTATGAACCCCTTAAAAGTAGGTGTGAAAATTGCACATATGTGCATTTTTCTGAGAGGGCCCAATTCTCCAAAAGGTAGAAAAAAAGACAGTTGCTTGGACCTGGGATGAACACCTGACCACACTGGCCAATTAGCCGCCTCTTCTTGTGCATTAAGACTTGAGAGTGAGCAACTTCCTGTCGGTTTCTGAGAGGCTGGAACTGAGGAGAGTAGACATGGGGTATGAGCTGTTGTGATGGGGGAAAGCAGACACGACACTGCCCATCTGCGGAGGAGAAAGGCAGAACGGATGTCACAGAGTGAAGACATAAGTACATGTGGCCCCGGAGACAGATGGTGAGAGCTGCTCTCTGAGTTGAGACAGCTTGCCAGCTCTTGGTTCAGGTGCCACGCGATGCCCTGAAGTCTGACTCTGCCCCTGTCTTGCCATCTGTGAGTTGCCCCTGTGTCTTTCCAGTACCATTTGATTCTTTTTTTGAGAGGTTGGGGGTGGATTTGGTTATGCCATTTGCAAGTAAAAGAGTCCCCAATAAAACGAGTTACAATAAAAAGATATGACAAGATCCTTGCTGGAAGAGAAAGGAGAGCAAGTGGGGGCTTTCCTGCACCCTTTCTCATTTAATCTTCACCAAATTCCTGCCATTTTACAACTGAGGAAATGGAGTCTCAGAATGGTTAAAAACCTTCTCAAGCTACATAGCTAAGAAGGAGAACATTATAGTGATGTTCTGATAAACTTTGATGAATATTATTTTTATTATAACAATAACTTTGTAGTGACTCAGGTATTCATATTGCCTCCTTTTGGGCAATGTGAGTGCAAATCAACACTCCTGGAATCTCTGGCTCGTCCCAAGAACTTTTCAACTCTTTTCTGTTGAAAATCACTTATCTTCTTTCCTTATTTTAAAATTAATGTTGCCTTTTATCTACTAACTTTAATAACTACTTATTTTGTATGAAAATATATTTATATGTTCATCATACAAAATTTGAAAAATGGGGAAATAGGAAGAAAAGCCACCATCCCATTATTCCAAATCAATCACTACTAACATTTAGATATATTTCCTTCTTAACAGATTTTACTGTGCATAGTTTAGGACATTTTGTATTTTATTTTATCTCTTGTCATCAGGACCATCCTGTAATTATAATTGTGCTTTACCAAGTTCCTGAGTGCAACAGAACTTTGAGATTGTAGAAAACATTGGCTATTACTGTTGCTACTATTTTTTCTACTGCTATTGCTACTAGTATTCTTACTACTACTACTACTATCTCAATTTGGTAAGGTACCTTATATTTATAAGGCATATTTATTTATTTATGTTTTATTTATTCTTATTTTTTACTTATGTATTCTTTATTTCCTTATATAAATGTATGGAAATGTGCCTTATATTTATAAAAAGCTTTCTTATATGATCTTAACTCATCTTCATCATTCCGTAAATAAGGTAAATCCTTTTTGTTCCCATTTTGAGAAGAAGAAACTGGTGCTTACAGAAACCAAATGATTTGCTCAAGTCCATGTGTATTGAGAGAGAGCTGGGACTAGACCCACTGCTCACTTGGAGTGTAGTGCTGTTTCCATAGAACCACCCACTACTTCTTTGTCCCATCCTCTCCTACAGCCATGGGAGGAGCTGCTGAATGCCTAGTGCTCCTCAGAGTGGATCACAAATACAAGATGAGGAGTGTAGTTTCAGATGTAAGGGCCACATAAAGCCTTGGACACTTGATACAGTTTGGATTTTTATCGTCTCCAAATTTCGTGTTGAAATGTTGGAGGTAGGTCCTGGTGGGAGGTGTTTAAGTCATGGGGTCAGACCCTCATGAATACCTTGGTGCCCTTCCCATGATAATATGTTCATGCAAGACCTCATTGTTAAAAAGAACCTGGGACTTCCCCTGCTACTTCCGCCTCCCTTGCCATGTGACACGCCTGCTGCCTTCACTCTCCACCATAAGTAAAAGGTCCTGACCAGAAGCAGATGCTGGTGCATGCTTGTACAGACTACAGAATCATGAACCAAATAAACTTTTTTTCTTTATAAATTACCCAACCTCAAGTGTTCCTTTATAGCAACACAAAACAGACTAATACAACACTTCAGACATCATTTTGTGTCTTCAGTCTCCTGTCTTAGTGGCTCCATGCTAAAAAGCTTGAGGGCAACATAGTGAGTATATCACCATGGTTCTGGCCCTCAAGAGATTAGGTGACATTACCTGTCCTTTTTCTTGTGCCATTAGCTGCCCTCTTATTATTAAGCAATATCAAAAATTAAGTGATCTCCAACCTATCTTGTGGTTGCCATGGAGTTTGACTGTGTATCTCTTTAGGCTGGTAAAACCGATTGAGACAGTAGTTGGGCAAGGAGGAGCTGCCTGCGATTGCCAACATGGGAAAGAGCTCTCAGCAAGCCCACTAAATGATGCTTTCTAGTGGGAGGGAGCATGGGGCATAGCCACACTGCCTGAGCCTGGCAGCATATTCTAAAGCAGAATCAGGGCCAAACATGTTCAAGGAAGTTTCCAAAGAATCTTGAAATAATTTGGGAAATTTATTTTTTTGAGGAGACAGTATAGAAAATAGAAGAACAGATTGGGATTTGAACAAACCAGCGGCTTTCATATGTTTTCTGACATGACTCACAGTAAGAAATATATTGCAACTCTCTATATGTATATGTAAATCAAACAAGTTTCAGCAAATAATAATTTTATTACATGCTATGTATTCTGATCATTCCATTCCAAACCAATCCATTAAGATAAATGTTAGTTATGACCCACTGAATACATTTAGCACCCATTAATCCAACAATGGGTAGTGACCCACAAATCAAAACATATTGAGATAAACCCTAGTTCAAGTTCTGCTCGTCTACAACTTTTCCATCAGTAAAAGGGAAAAGATGATGCCCTCCTCTAGGTGGTTATGTTAATGAAATGCCACCCTGCATTGCATGAATACAATAGCTGAGCTCTGCGCTTTTTTTCACAACAGTATCCCCTGCAGTGAGTATAGAACCTAGTGAACAGAACGTGCTCAATATGTGGTAGCTATTATCACTACCTGGCTGTTGGAAGCATGTAGACCACATTAGGGCATCTGCAGTGGGATACAGGGCAGGAGACTTGAGACTTACCATTCTGTGGGCCAATATGAGGAGCAGTATTACAGAGGTTGTTGTAATCAACCAGTTAGCTAAATCTGTATCTATCAAGTGTAAGACCTTGGAGCAAGACCAGGCAGGAATCAAAAGGAACCCTATTTTCTGTAGTCCCACTTACTAGGAGTTTACGTGGTTGAAGTGACACAAAAAAACACTAGGAGATGAGTAATGGCACCAGACAAACTAATCAGTACTGTACACAGAGGACACAGGGATAAAGACTGGAGGACAGAGAATGCCAGCATTTTTGAGTTGATGCAATTTTAGTACACAATTGACTGAGAATATAATAAGACAGCTCCAAGGAATATATTAATGATTAGATGAATCTATATGTTATTATTCTCTATAGAATGTGTATATATTTCGTACTTAGTACGTAGACAATGGATCTGAGGACTCCTAACAATGCCAGGGAGACATCGAGGTCTTACTGCTAAGAGAAAGGGCTTTGAAATCATTCTGATGTGGGTTTGTCCCAGTTCTAACACTTTCTAGGTCTGTGGCCTTTGGCAGATGACAACCTCGGAGTCTCCCAACCTGCTAAATGGGGCTGGTAACTATACCTCCCAACAGTGTCTTTGGGATGATTAAATAGACGAAGGTGTGTAGAGCTCTCAGCAGGGCTTCCGGCAGAGTGAATTTTCAAGAAAGTTAACTGGTGCTCTTGTTGCTGCCTTTCAAGGGCCACGGCCCTTAGCAGTAGGAGATGAAAGAAGGGGAAAACACAGCCAGGTGGCTGGCTTCCTCTGGCCCCAAAAGCATGTGGTTCTCTCAAAAGTCCTGCAGCCCTGCACAGACATTAGTCATCCTGTAGCAGAGAAGGTAGGAGGCAGCAGAAATTGTTTTCAAGATGGAGGGAATCTGGCAGAAAGAGGTTGCACTGAAGTTTCGCATCTTAAAGAAAGTGGAAAAGTTGAGCCACACTGAAAAGAGAACAAAACAACAATGGGTTTAAGCTCTGATTTCTCCACTTCATGAACTCTGTGATCCTTGGCAAGTCACAGAAACCATTTTGAGGTCCAATTTCCTCATCAATAAAGGGAGGATAACAACGCCTTCCAGGAACTCTTGGAGGGTGACAGAGGTGAGGGAGATGCAAAGAGAGTACAGTGAACAGTGTTATTTTTGGTGACACAAAGTGGGTATAGTCAGCTTGTACTTTTTCCCAGAATAATGCTGTATGTGTAATGCAACCCTGGATATATCTGCTTTCAATGTCCTTGTATCCTCCTGCCCTGCACTACTCTGCTTGCCTCACTCTCTCTCCTAATGAACTGAACTCCCACCTCCACACCAGTACCTGTCCCACCCTTGGGAATTGCTTCTTCCTGCCTCAGGTGCTTCTCCAGCCCTGCCTGTGAGCCTGGAAAACTGACTTCATCCTTGCCTTTCTTAATTAAATCCCACCCAGCCCTACACAGGTACGAATGCTACGTATTTAAAGCTCTTTTCCAGGGGATGAACTACTGAGGGGCCCAAAGGGGCTCTAATCTGTTTTGTGGGAGGATACATGTGAAGGAGAGGGACCCACAGAAGGAGAGCCACACATACCCCAAGCAAACAGCTGCCATCCATCGTAGGCGAGGTGGAGCTAAGGAGCTTGGTCTCGGGTGGCCACACTGATGCTGGTCTGGAGGCAGTCATGGGTTCTTCACATCCAGCTACTCACTGTTAGGAAGATGGTTTTGGGGAGTGAGAGGCCTGCCCTGGGGAGACAGCTGTTGACCACCATCAGGAAACAGGGCGCTCTCTGAATGACATGGGAATCCAATGGATGACTTCTAGTTCATCAGCACCTCTAGTGACAACCTACAAAGCTAATTAGATTAAATATGGCCACACAATCTTTGCAACAATTCCCATCCGAAGGGGGAGTCTTATTTCTCTATTCCTTTGAGTCTGGTTTGACCTTGTGACTTGTTTTGACCATTAGAGTGTGTCATATGTGGCATACTATAACGTATAAGGCTTGGCCTCGAGAGGCTTTGCAGTTTCTGTTCTTACTCACTTGTAATGTTGCCACCCTGAAATTGTCAAACTGTGAAGAGGACTGGGATTAAAGACCACATGGTCCAGCCACCCAATTCAGCCCAGCCCCATGCCATCCCATTGGTTTTATGTGGCAGCCTGAGCTAGTCCAGGCAAGACTGGCAGAAGAGCCACCCAGTCAATTCACAGAATTGTGAAAAATAGTAAATCACTTAAGCCACTAAATCTGGGGCTAGTTTGTTATGTAGCAGTAGCTAACTGATATGGGCACACCTGTAAATTAACAGAGAAATGTGATGTGTGGGCCTAGCTGGCAGCTAGTCCAAGAGATTTAGGGGTAGGACAGGCTCAGAAGCCAGACTGAGTGGTTTAAGTGGCTCATTTCACATCAATGTAGTAAAGTGTAGGTCATGCCACAGGCCCCAGGGCTGAGATCTCAGCGGCTGAGCTGGTTCTCCATTCTCACTTAGGGAATCCAGCTGTCAGTTGGGTTCTAGTCTTATGCTCTAGCATGCATTTCTTCTGCATGGGCTTGGGTCAACATCTATGGGTCTGCTTCTTTCACTGTTAAATTAGGATGATGGCAGTGATCTTTCAGTTCTGTTATGATCTTGGGCAAAGGACTTTCCTTCTTTGAGCTTCTGTTTCCTTGTTAAAGTGAGAGGTTGGACTAATTGTTCTTCTGTGTCACTTTCAGCAATGAGTTTGTTTCTTTGATTTCTTGACAGGAACACTTTGTGGTTTTTTTATTAACTTAATATATCAAATGCTAAGTGTTGGGGAGGAACTATATTATACCTCAGCTTTAAAACCATTTTATGTGCTTTGTCAGTTTAAAACTTATATTCTAATCAATGTGAATTGTAATACCTCAAAAAGATGCATTTTTGGTAATGTGAGCAACTAGCATCTGTATTATATTTTTTAACTTTTTTTTGAAATAATTTCAGGCTTAAAAAGCACAGCACAAAGAATTCCCATATACCCTTCATTCAGATTTCTCCCAAATTAACATTTTACCACAATTGCTCAATCATTTATTCTCTGTCCACAGAAACACACACACACACACACACAGTTATTTTTCTAAGATGTTTGAGAGTAAACATTGACCTCTATATATTTGAGTATATAGAGGTCAGTACTTCCCTAAAAACATGGACATTCTCTCACTGAACCACAGTGCAATTATCAAAATCACAGAATTAACATTGTCACAATTCTAATGAAGGACCTTGCTTAAGTTTTGCCAATTGTCCTACTAACATCCTTTCCTTGGTCCCTGATCACATGCTGCATTGACTTGTCTTATCTTCTTAGTCTTCTTAATACAGAAGAGTTCCTTGGTCTGTCTTTGTCCTTCCTGACCTTGAAACTTTGAAACAGTACTGGCCAATAGTTATCTACAGCATAGCCCTCAAGTTGGATTTGTCTGATGTTTCTTTTTTTTTTTCTCAAATTTCTATTTATTTAGAAAATTTAAAACATACTTCTAAATAATGGGTCAAAGAAGAAATTATAATGGAAATTAAATATAGATTTGATTGACAATCAAAATACTGCATGCCAAATCTTTTTTTATTTTTATTTATTTATTTATTTATTTATTTATTATACTTTAAGTTCTAGGGTACATGTGCATAACGTGCAGGTTTGTTACATATGTATACTTGTGCCATGTTGGTGTGCTGCACCCATCCATTCGTCAGCACCCATCAATTCATCATTTTTATCATGTATAACTCCCCAATGCAATCCCTCCCCCAAGCCCCCTCCCCATGATAGGCCCCAGTGTGTGATGTTCCCCTTCCCGAGTCCAAGTGATCTCATTGTTCAGTTCCCACCTATGAGTGAGAACATGTGGTGTTTGGTTTTCTGTTCTTGTGATAGTTTGCTAAGAATGATGGTTTCCAGCTGCATCCATGTCCCTACAAAGGATGCAAACTCATCCTTTTTGATGGCTGCATAGTATTCCATGGTGTATATGTGCCACATTTTCTTAATCCAGTCTGTCACAGATGGACATTTGGGTTGATTCCAAGTCTTTGCTATTGTGAATAGTGCCGCAATAAACATACGTGTGCATGTGTCTTTATAGCAGCATGATTTATAATCCTTTGGGTATATACCCAGTAGTGGGATGGCTGGGTCATATGGTACATCTAGTTCTAGATCCTTGAGGAATTGCCATACTGTTTTCCATAATGGTTGAACTAGTTTACAATCCCACCAACAGTGTAAAAGTGTTCCTATTTCTCCACATCCTCTCCAGCACCTGTTGTTTCCTGACTTTTTAGTGATTGCCATTCTAACTGGTGTGAGATGGTATCTCATTGTGGATTTGATTTGCATTTCTCTGATGGTGAGTGATGATGAGCATTTTTTCATGTGTCTGTTGGCTGTATGAATGTCTTCTTTTGAGAAATGTCTGTTCATATCCTTTGCCCACTTTTTGATGGGGTTGTTTTTTTCTTGTATATTTGTTTGAGTTCTTTGTAGATTCTGGATATTAGCCCTTTGTCAGATGAGTAGATTGCAAAAATGTTCTCCCATTCTGTAGGTTGCCTGTTCACTCTGATGGTAGTTTCTTTTGCTGTGCAGAAGCTCTTTAGTCTAATCAGATCCCATTTGTCAATTTTGGCTTTTGCTGCCATTGCTTTTGGTGTTTTAGACATGAAGTCCTTGCCCATGCCTATGTCCTGAATGGTACTACCTAGATTTTCTTCTAGGGTTTTTATGGTATTAGGTCTAACATTTAAGTCTCTAATCCATCTTGAATTAATCTTCGTATAAGGAGTAAGGAAAGGATCCAATTTCAGCTTTCTACTTATGGCTAGCCAATTTTCCCAGCACCATTTATTGAATAGGGAATCCTTTCCCCATTTCTTGTTTCTCTCAGGGTTGTCAAAGATCAGATGGCTGTAGATGTGTGGTATTATTTCTGAGGGCTCTGTTCTGTTCCATTGGTCTATATCTCTGTTTTGGTCCCAGTACCATGCTGTTTTGGTTACTGTAGCCTTGTAGTATAGTTTGAAGTCAGGTAGCGTGACGCCTCCAGCTTTGTCCTTTTGACTTAGGATTGTCTTGGCAATGTGGGCTCTTTTTGGTTCCATATGAACTTTAAAGCAGTTTTTTCCAATTCTGTGAAGAAAGTCATTGGTAGCTTGATGGGGATGGCATTGAATCTATAAATAACCTTGGGCAGTATGGCCATTTTCATGATATTGATTCTTCCTATCCATGAGCATGGTATGTTCTTCCATTTGTTTGTGTCCTCTTTGATTTCACTGAGCAGTGGTTTGTAGTTCTCCTTGAAGAGGTCCTTTACATCCCTTGTAAGTTGGATTCCTAGGTATTGATTCTCTTTGAAGCAATTGTGAATGGAAGTTCATTCATGATTTGGCTCTCTGTTTGTCTGTTACTGGTGTATAAGAATGCTTGTGATTTTTGCACATTAATTTTGTATCCTGAGACTTTGCTGAAGTTGCTTATCAGCTTAAGGAGATTTTGGGCTGAGACAATGGGGTTTTCTAAATATACAATCATGTCATCTGCAAACAGGGACAATTTGACTTCTTCTTTTCCTAACTGAATACCCTTGATTTCTTTCTCTTGCCTGATTGCCCCAGCCAGAACTTCCAACACTATGTTGAATAGGAGTGGTGAGAGAGGGCATCCCTGTCTTGTGCCAGTTTTCAAAGGGAATTTTTCCAGTTTTTGCCCATTCAGTATGATATTGGCTGTGGGTTTGTCATAAATAGCTCTTATTATTTTGAGGTACGTTCCATCAATACCAAATTTATTGAGCGTTTTTAGCATGAAGGGCTGTTGAATTTTGTCAAAAGCCTTTTCTGCATCTATTGAGATAATCATGTGGTTCTTGTCTTTGGTTCTTTTTATATGCTGGATTACATTTATTGATTTGCGAATGTTGAACCAGCCTTGCATCCCAGGGATGAAGCCCACTTGATCATGGTGGATAAGCTTTTTGATGTGCTGCTGAATCCGGTTTGCCAGTATTTTATTGAGGATTTTTGCATTGATGTTCATCAGGGATATTGGTCTAAAATTCTCTTTTTTTGTTGTGTCTCTGCCAGGCTTTGGTATCAGGATGATGTTGGCCTCATAAAATGAGTTAGGGAGGATTCCCTCTTTTTCTATTGATTGGAATAGTTTCAGAAGGAATGGTACCAGCTCCTCCTTGTACCTCTGGTAGAATTCAGCTGTGAATCCATCTGGTCCTGGACTTTTTTTGGTGGGTAGGCTATTAATTGTTGCTTCAATTTCAGAGCCTGCTATTGGTGTATTCAGGGATTCAACTTCTTCCTGGTTTAGTCTTGGGAGAGTGTAAGTGTCCAGGAAATTATCCATTTCTTCTAGATTTTCTAGTTGATTTGCGTAGAGGTGTTTATAGTATTCTCTGATAGCTTGTATTTCTGTGGGGTCGGTGGTGATATCCCCTTTATCATTTTTTATTGTGTATTTGATTCCTCTCTCTTTTCTTCTTTATTAGTCTTGCTAGCAGTCTCTCAATTTAGTTGATTTTTTTCAAAAAACCAACTCCTGGATTCATTGATTTTTTGGAGGTTTTTTGTGTCTCTATCTCCTTCAGTTCTGCTCTGATCTTAGTTATTTCTTGCCTTCTGCTAGCTTTTGAATGTGTTTGCCCTTGCCTCTCTAGTTCTTTTAATTGTGATGTTAGAGTGTCAATTTTAGATCTTTCCTGCTTTCTCTTGTGGGCATTTAGTGCTATAAATTTCCCTCTACACACTGCTTTAAATGTGTCCCAGAAATTCTGGTATGTTGTATCTTTGTTCTCATTGGTTTCAAAGAACATCTTTATTTCTGCTTTCATTTCGTTATGTACCCAGTAGTCATTCAGGAGCAGGTTGTTCAGTTTCCATGTAGTTGAGCGGTTTTGATTGAGTTTCTTAGTCCTGAGTTCTAGTTTGATTGCACTGTGGTCTGAGAGACAGTTTGTTATAATTTCTGTTCTTTTCAATTTTCTGAGGAGTGCTTTACTTCCAACTATGTGGTCAATTTTGAAATAAGTGTGATGTGGTGCTGAGAAGAATGTATATTCTGTTGATTTGGGGTAGAGAGTTCTATAGATGTCTATTAGGTCCGCTTGGTGCAGAGATGAGTTCAATTCCTGGATATCCTTGTTAACTTTCTGTCTCAGTGATCTGTCTAATGTTGACAGTGGAGTGTTGAAGTCTCCCATTATTATTGTATGGGAGTCTAAGTCTCTTTGTAAGTCTCGAAGGACTTGCTTTATGAATGTGGGTGCTCCTGTATTGGGTGCATAGATATTTAGGAGAGTTAGCTCTTCCTGTTGAATTGATCCCTTTACCATTATGTAATGGCCTTCTTTGTCTCTTTTGATCTTTGATGGTTTAAAGTCTGTTTTATCAGAGACTAGGATTGCAACCCCTGCTTTTTTTTGTTCTCCATTTGCTTGGTAAATCTTCCTCCATCCCTTTATTTTGAGCCTATGTATGTCTCTGCATGTGAGATGGGTCTTCTGAATACAGCAGACTGATGGGTCTTGACTCTTTATCCAGTTTGCCAGTCTGTGTCTTTTAATTGGAGGATTTAGTCCATTTACATTTAAGGTTAATATTGTTATGTGTGAGCTTGATCCTGCCATTATGATATTAACTGGTTATTTTTTGCTCGTTAGTTGATGCAGTTTCTTCCTACCCTCGATGGTCTTTACATTTTGGCATGTTTTTGCAATGGCTGGTACCGGTTGTTCCTTTCCATGTTTAGGGCTTCCTTCAGGGTGTCTTGTAAGGCAGGCCTGGTGGTGACAAAATCTCTAAGCATTTGCTTATCTGTAAAGGATTTTATTTCTCCTTCGCTTATGAAACTTAGTTTGGCTGGATATGAAATTCTGGGTTGAAAATTCTTTTCTTTAAGAACGTTGAATATTGGCCCCCACTCTCTTCTGGCTTGTAGAGTTTCTGCCGAGAGATCTGCTGTTAGTCTGATGGGCTTCCCTTTGTGGGTAACCTGACCTTTCTCTCTGGCTGCCCTTAAGATTTTTTCCTTCATTTCAACTTTGGTGAATCTGGCAATTATGTGTCTAGGAGTTGCTCTTCTGGAGGAGTATCTTTGTGGCGTTCTCTGTATTTCCTGAATTTGAATGTTGGCCTGCCCTACTAGGTTGGGGAAGTTCTCCTGGATGATATCCTGAAGAGTGTTTTCCAACTTGGTTCCATTTTCCCCCTCACTTTCAGGCACCCGAATCAGATGTAGATTTGGTCTTTTTACATAATCCCATACTTCTTGCAGGCTTTGTTCATTTCTTTTTCTTCTTTTTTCTTTTGGTTTCTCTTCTCGCTTCATTTCATTTTTGTGATCCTCAATCGCTGATACTCTTTCTTCCAGTTGATCGAGTCGGTTACTGAAGCTTGTGCATTTGTCACGTATTTCTCGTGTCATGGTTTTCATCTCTGTCATTTCGTTTATGACCTTCTCTGCATTAATTAGTCTAGCTGTCAATTCTTCCACTCTTTTTTCAAGATTTTTAGTTTCTTTGCACTGGGTATGTAATTCCTCCTTTAGCTCTGAGAAGTTTGATGGACTGAAGCCTTCTTCTCTCATCTCGTCAAAGTCATTCTCTGACCAGCTTTGATCCGTTGCTGGCGATGGGCTGCGCTCCTTTGCAGTGGGAGATGCACTCTTATTTTTTGAATTTCCAGCTTTTCTGCCCTGCTTCTTCCCCATCTTTGTTCCTTTTATCTGTCTCTGGTGTTTGATGATGGTGACGTACTGATGGGGTTTTGGTATAGGTGTCCTTCCTCTTTGATAGTTTTCCTTCTGACAGTCAGGACCCTCAGCTGTAGGTCTGTTGGAGATTGCTTGAGGTCCACTCCAGACCCTGTTTGCCTGGGTATCAGCAGCAGAGGTTGCAGAAGATAGAACAGCGAGTGTAGCTGTCTGATTCTTCCTTTGGAAGCTTCCTCTCAGGGGTGTACTCCACCCTGTGAGGTGTGGGGTGTCAGACTGCCCCTAGTGGGGGATGTCTCCCAGTTAGGCTACTCAGGGGTCAGGGACACACTTGAGCAGGCAGTCTGTCCGTTCTCAGATCTCAACCTCCGTGTTAGGAGATCCACTGCTCTCTTCAAAGCTGTCAGACAGAGTCGTTTGCGTCTGCAGAGGTTCTGCTGCTTTTTTGTTGTTGTTATTTATCTGTGCCCTGTCCCCAGAGGTGGAGTCTACAGAGACAGGCAGGTTTCCTTGAGCTGCTGTGAGTTCCACCCAGTTCGAGCTTCCCAGCGGCTTTGTTTACCTACTTAAGCCTCAGCAATGGCGGGCGCGCCACCCCCAGCCTCGTGGCTGACTTGAGGTTAGATCGTAGACTGCTGTGTTAGCAATGAGGGAGGCTCCGTGGGAGTGGGACCCTCCTGGCCAGGTGTGGGATATATTCTCCTGGTGTGCCCGTTTGCTTAAAGCGCAGTATTGGGGTGGGAGTTACCCGATTTTCCAGGTGTTGTGTGTCTCAGTTCCCCTGGCTAGGAAAAGGGATTCTCTTTCCCCTTGCGCTTCCCAGGTGAGGCGATGCCTCGCCCTGCTTCAGCTCTCGCTGGTCGGGCTGCAGCAGCTGACCAGCACCGATTGTCCGGCACTCCCCAGTGAGATGACCCCAGTACCTTAGTTGAAAATGCAGAAATCACCGGTCTTCTGTGTCGCTCGCGCTGGGAGTTGGCGACTGGAGCTGTTCCTATTCGGCCATCTTCTGATGTTTCTTTAGGCTTAGATTCAGGTTATGCATTTTTGGCAAGAATACCAAAGAAGTGATGCTTTGTTCTTCTCAGTGCATGTCAGGAGTCATAGCCTGTCAATTATTTTGATTACCAGTGATGTTGACTTTGACCATGTGATTAAGGTGCTGTCAGCCAGATTTCTAAATTGTAAAGTTAACGTTTTTCCCTTTCCAATTAATAAGTAGTTTAGGGGTAAATACTTTGAAACTATTAAAAATCCTGTTTCTCATGCTTTCTCCCACTACACTTATTTGTGAATGAGTCTAGCCTGAAGCAATTATTACTGTGGTGGCTTACAATGGTGATTGTCTAATTCTATTATTTCTGCTACATGTATTAGAAAAGCTGTTCCTTCTTTCCATCTATTTACACATTTATATCAATACAGATTCATAAATTCCTTTGTTTTATTGGATATAGTCCATTGTTGGTGGTGGTGGTGGTGTTCAAATTGCCCCATATTGGGCCAGTGGGAACCCCTTTAAGCTCCTCCCCTATTGTTTTGACAAGCCCTCATCCTGTTTTAAGCTTTCCTTAGCTTCTGACATCACAAGATGTTCCAGGCTTATCTTGTATTTTCAATGCCCCACCCCTGGAATTAGCTATTTCTCAAAGAAGCCCTGGTTCTTCTGAATGGAAAATGGTCTTAAGAAATCAAGTTCTAGGCTGGGGTGCAGTGGCTCATGCCTATAATTCCAGCATTTTGGAAGGCCAACGCAGGTGGATCACTTGAGGCCAGGAGTTCAAGACCAGCCTGGCCAATGCAGTGAAACCCTGTCTCTACTAAAAATACAAAAATTAGTTGGGTATTGTGGCACACAACTTTAATCTCAGCTACTGGGGAGGCTGAGGCATGAGAATTGCTTGAACCTAGGAGACGGAAGTTGCAGTGAGCTGAGTTCACACCACCAACAGAGCAAGACTGTCTCAAAAAAAAGAAAGAAAAAGAAAAAGAAAAAAATCAAGTTCTAGACACTAAGTATGCTAATTGGCTTTCCCTTTCTTTGGTGTCATTGTTTCTAGGCCCCCTAAGCAATCAGAGCTAGAAAAATATTTCTTATGTATTTATCAATGTACACACACGTATTCATTTCTACATTTGTGCATGTGTGTCTGTGTGTGGGGTGAGAGAGAGAATGAGCACTATGAGTCTAAAGTCATACTGATATCTCCCTAATTCCCCCTCCAAAACCATAGGGTTCATTCTATTTTCCTCACTTTATTTATTTGTAACTCTTTGCCAACAGTGAGAAAGGTGGTTCTCTCATTATCTGCACTATATTTAATTACTATTTTTTTTGAGACGGAGTCTCGCTCTGTCGCCCAGGCTGGAGTGCAGTGGCTGGATCTCAGCTCACTGCAAGCTCCGCCTCCAGGGTTCATGCCATTCTCCTGCCTCAGCCTCCCAAGTAGCTGGGACTACAGGCGCCCGCCACCTTGCCTGGCTAGTTTTTGTATTTAATAGAGACGGGGTTTCACCGTGTTCACCAGGATGGTCTCGATCTCCTGACCTCATGATCCGCCCATCTCGTCCTCTCAAAGTGCTGGGATTACAGGCTTCAGCCACCGCGCCCGGCTGTATTTAATTATTTGCGCAGTCTTACAATACACTTAGGGGAGTTTTGGAATTGGTAACGTATACCACTCTGAAAACAAATCTAACTTGAGTACATTACAGTGCTTCAAAATGTGTTCCTTATATTTGTTCTGCACCCTCAGATCCCCTTTCTAAGTTTAGTTATTTTACTCATTTGGAATATAGTTGGAGTTGTTTGTTTCTGTTTGTATTCCATTTTGAATTCCCTTAACTTGCCCCAGTCCTTGATGATTTTGCTTATTTTTTTGAGTATGCAAAATATTATGGAAGTCAGAACTAGGCCAGGTGTGGCTCATCCCCGTCATCCCAGCACTTTGGAAGGCCAAGGCAGGTGGCCAGGCACTTGAGGCCAGGAGTTTGAGACCAGTCAGGCCTACATGGCCAAACCTCATCTCTACTAAAAATACAAAAGTCAGTCGGATGTGGTGGCATGCTCCTGTCATCCCAGCTACTCAGGAGGCTGAGGCATGAGAATTGCTTGAATCCTGGGAGGCAGAGGTTGCAGTGAGCTGAGATCGTGCCACTGTACTCCAGCCTGGGCAACAGAGCGAGACCCTGTCTCCAAAATAAATAAACAAATTAATTAAATTAACTGAAAGTCAGAACTATACAAAATACTGAGAAAAGTGTTTACCCCTCTCCCCCCAATCTTTTCTACCCCATTCCCATCCTCCCACCCTTTCCAATCTCTTCCTACCACTTCTGCGGGTAACCAATCTCATTTTTTTCTGGTTATCCTCCTTGTGATTCTCTTTTGCCAAATTAGTAGATACACGTATAATTTCCAGTCCCTTCTTTCTTACACAAAAGACAGCTTACTATGGATACTCTTTTGTGCTTTGCTTTTCTCACTTAGCACGGTGTCCTGCGAAGCGCTCCACTTCAGTTTGTACAGCTGCAGGCTACTCCATTGCACTTCTGCTCATTCAACAATTCTCCAACATATGGGCATTTAGATGGTTGCTGCTCTGCCACCTAGAACCCGCTGCTCACTGCCAGAGCTCCTGGCCTTCCTGCTGTCTACCCTTGAGTGTCACCTTCCCTGGATTCCTCACTGTCTGATCCAGCCCTTCAAGGCCTCAGTAGAGGCCAGGAGTGAGGGCTTGCTCCACCAGAGCTGCCTATGGGCACCCCTCGACTTTGAGTGAGTCCAGGACTGGCAGCAGCAGGGTTCACTGGCTTGACAAAGTACCTGGCCAAGAGTGCAAAGTGCAAAACATAAACAGGACCTAAAGGAGGAGGGTTGAGAGTTGGGAGAGGTGAAAAAGCGGGTGGTCAAACTGGAAGGTAAAAAGGATCAGAAACCAGAGAAACAAGTACTAGTTGAAATGAGTCAGGGAGAAATGAGTCTGGGTGTTGAAGTTTTGATCAAGAACTATATTATGAGATTTTCTGGGCTGAAGCATCTGAACTCTACCAGATACCCACAGCTGTGTTCGGTGTAACTATAGGGACCCTGCAGTCCACTGGCTCCTGGTGACCATGACTTGCTGTGTCGTGTGTCTGTGCACTCCAGCTTGGCCAGTCTGGACCCATTCTGGAACAAGAAGTACCCTGCTGGCTTCTGTCCCACCCCAGAGAACTGGCCTATTTCCATTCGCTGTTTCCCAGGTGAGGCCATAAGCACTAGGCTCTGCTTGGTGGAATTCTGAGCAGTGCAGTTCCCTTCCATGATCAGTACCACTCTCTGTGGAACAGGAAAGCCAACTTTGCAGATAAGAAGATGGGAACTTGTTAAGGTGACTTGCTCAAGGTCACCCAGCTACTTTGTGACACAGAATCAACTTCTCCATTAGGTATAGTAGGTGCAGTGACTAAGACCCATGACACTTTCAGAGGTCTGCGAAAACCTTTTTATTTTCATTTTTTTTAAATCAAAAGGAAGAAAAGAATATAATTCTAATCATAATGAATATGTGATAATGAATTCAGCCTGGATTATATTCATCTCTATACCAACACAGTTGTAAAATACAATCATTAATACTTTTGAATGGAGGAGGAGAATTGCAAAGGCACAGAACTGACTAGAGTCCCTGAAAGTCATAGCGTGGCCCTGTAGTGGCAGAGTGGAGACCAGAAAGTTCCCCATTCTGCATGCAGTGTTCTTTGGCCTTAACCAGTGAGGGTCACTACTTCTTGGGTCTTTAAAAACAGGAATCTGAGGGCAGTGTCCATCAGAGTCACACAGGGACGAAGAGAGGAAACTTCCCCTCCCTAGCAGAGGTCTTCATTCCCATCCCCTACGGTATTGCCAGGAGCCTCAGGCCCCAGGTCAGGAGTGCATGTGGGAGGGGAGGACAGGTTACCACTGTGGCTATGTGGCCCCAGCGTGTGTTTTGAGTATATATTGACCATATATTGAAATGTACATACATCCAGTTACTCTTACTTGCTATTAGCCTTTGGAAGATTTTTAATCTGTAAAACAGAGATAATAATAATTATATGGTTTGGCTGTGTTCTCACCCAAATCTCATTTTGAATTATAGCTCCCATAATTCCCAAGTGTTGTGGGAGGGACCCAGTGGGAGGTAATTGAATCATGGGAGTGGGTCTTTCTTGTGCTGTTCTCATGATAGTGAATTAAGTCTCATGAGATCTGATGGTTTTATAAAGAGTTTCCCTGCACAAGTTCTCTCTCTTTGCCTGCTGCCATCCATATAAGGCACGACTTGTTCTTCCTTGCCTCCCACCATGATTGTGAGGCCTCCCAAGCCACATGGAACTATGAGTTTATTAAACCTGTTTTTCTTTATAAACTACCCAGTCTCAGGTATGTCTTTATGAGCAGCATGGAAATGGACTAATACAATTTCCCTCACATAATAGTTCAGAAGGTGAAATGAAGTAAAGTGGGCCAAGTCCTGAGTGCTCTTCTATGCAGCAGGTGAAGTTAGCTCTTTTCCTCCCTCCTGTGTGCTTGCCACAGACTGGGCACAGGGATCAGTGTCTCTCTCCCTCGCTCTCCCCATTCTTCCCTCTCTCTATCCCCTGTCTTTGGCTGCCTGCAGCTATCTGTGCTGAAGTTCTTATTGCCTTCTGTTGTACCTGTGACAAGTGGAATGTGAGAACACTCCACTGGATTCGTTTTAGATTATAAATAGAAGAATTATTTAATTTTTTTTCAAGTCACTTGCATTTACCCCAACAGTTTGTTACTGAAACATGCAGTCCTGAACACAACAGGACTTGACAATAGAAAATGTAGCCTGAAGAATAAGTAATTATTTGCCACAAAGAACCAAAATAACCACATCAGGTAGACACCGGGGGACGTTTGTCAGGTTTCGATCAGCGCTGCTGGGTAGTGGAGAGGGAGAGGTAATTATAAATGTGACTTCACATGGCTTGATGCCGTTGCCCTCCATGTCCTTTGGTTGACTGTTGCCTCTTTGATTTCAGCGTATTTCATTTCAGTGTGTTTCGCATTTCAGAAAGCGAACCTGAAATGAGACACAAACCTGGAGGGGGTCCGTCTATTTGCCCTCTTGCCCTCATGCCTGACTAGGGAGGATGTGATAGCTGCCTTGGTCTGGCATACACAAGGACTCCGACAATTCATCTTGCAGGTTTCTCCTGGGTCAACCTGAATGACAGGATGGTGATGTCTCAGACGCATGGTAGCAGGAGAACAACTTCACATGGAGGCAAGACCGAGCAGCATTGTCACCTGTGCTCCTTGAAAGAAGTGTGATGTCTTACCGGTCAGGAGCTACAAAACCCAACCTTGCATGAAGCAGGCGGGGCAGTTCTGATGCCTCACACAGCTCCTCTCACCTAGGGAAACTCAGCCTTGATGAAAGAGGAACAAAAAGCAGGCAGGGGAGGCCCAGGCTGGGCCCTTGGCTCCCTTGCACCTCAGTAGTTGGCTCATCTTCCACCCTGGGCTGTTCATCCCAGCAGAGTGCTGGGAACACATCAGGAAGATCTGAATGTCTCTGTTCTCTCCAAATTTAGCTTCTAAATTATAAGGTGTCCTGACTTTCTACCTGTAAAATGGGAGTTTATTCAGGTTAGCTGAGAAATAGAAAATAACCCAGCCAGGTACGGTGGCTCATGCTTGTAATCCCAGCAATTCGGGAGGCTGAGATGGGCGGATCACTTGAGGTCAGGCGTTTGAAACCAACCTGGCCAACGTGGTGAAATCCTGTCTTTACTAAAAATACAAAAATTAGCTGGGCATAGTGGCATACACCTGTAATCCCAGCTACTCAGGAGGCTGAGGCAGGAGAATCGCTTAAACTTGGGTGGTGGAGGTTGCAGTGAGTGGAGATCACACCACTGCACTGCAGCCTGGGTGATAGGGCAAGACTCTCTCCAAAAAAGGGGGAAAAATGTAACCAACAGGTCACTGCAGCATCCCTGTCTCCCAACCCCAACTCTGCCCCAGTATTCTGTTCCAGAACAGCTTTGCCCTTCATCAAAACAGATATAAACCTAGCTCCTTTACTGGTACAAAAAAAGCCATTCACTTCAAGCACTGGGTGAGTGCATTTACTTTCATGAAGATTCCAGGGCCCAGGATGAGGTGCCCCAGAGCACACACATCCCTCTTTCATGGCCTCCCATGGAGAAGGGAAGATCTGTACTCCACACTGTAGGGTAGATTACCCATCGTCTCAGCATCTGGGCATCACCACTATCAATGCTGTTCAGAGCCTCTGCCCCTGCTCAGAGCTTATTTGTCAAGATTTTCCTTCCTAAGTACATGAGGCTGTTTCTCTCTACAGATATCAACTACTTTGAGCTTTATTGAAGCTTATCTGTTTGGTTTTGTTCAATGTGAGGGGCCATTTATTCTTCAAGGTCAAATCAAATATCACACGGCAGAAACAAAACCTAATTGAGGGTGTTATTCACTATGCATTTCAAGTTCAAACACAGAGGGTTTGTAGCAATCCTGTGTCAAGATGGCTCACTGATTTTATTACGAAGAGTTGAGAAGAAACTAGAAATCATTTGTTTCTATGTTTTTTTCAGTTTGTGGTTTGTAAAAGCAACTAATGGGTCAAGGACAACATTTTAAAAAGTGAAGTAAAATGGAATAAAAACAATACAAAATAACACTGTGCTGTGTTCTGGATGTTTGTTCCCTTCCCACCCCCAAATTCATATGTCAAAACCTAATCATCAATGTGATGATAGTAGGAGGTCAGGCCTTCGGGGAGGTGATTCGGTCATCATGGTGGAGCCCTCAGAAATGGGGTCTGTGCCCTGGTAAAAGAGGACCGAGGGAGTTTGTTTTCTCCTCCACCATGTCAGGACACAGCAAATGAGAAAGCTGCCCCTCCCCCAGATACCGTATCTACTAGCACCTTGATCTTGGGCTTTCTGGCCTCCAGAACCGTGATAAATAGGTTTCTGTTATTTATAAGCTACCCAGTTTATGGAGTTTTGTTATAGCATCTCAAACAGACTAAGACACTGAAAACTATGAAACATTGCTAGAAGAAATCAAAGAAGATACAACTAAATGGAAAGACATGCTGTGCTAATGGATTGGAAGACTTAATAATGTTAAAATGTCCATGCTATGCAAAAGCAATCTACAGATTCAATGCAACCCCTATAAAATTCTAATGGCATTAAAACATTTTGTTTTAAGTTCTGGGATACATGTGCAGGATGGGCAGGTTTGTTACATAGGTAAACGTGTGCAATGGTGGTTTGCTGCACCTAAGTATTAAGCCCTGCATACATTAGCTGTCTATCCTGATGCTCTCCCTCCCCCCACCCCTACCAACAGGCCCCAGTGTGTGTTGTTCCCCTCCCTGTGTCCATGTGTTCTCATTGTTCAGCTTCCACTTATAAGTGAGAACATGCAGTATTTGGTTTTCTGTTCCTGAGTTAGTTTGCTGAGAATAATGGATTCCAGTTTCATCCATGTCTCTGCAAAGGATGTAATCTCATTCCTTTTTATGGGTACATAGTATTCCATGGTGTATATGTACCATATTTTTGTTATACAGTCTATCATTGATGGGCATTTGGGTTGATTCTATGTCTTTGTTATTGTGAATAGTGCTGCAGTGAACATACATGTACATGTATCTTTATAATAGAATGATTTATATTCTTTTGGGTATATACCCAGTAATGGAATTGCTGGGTCAAATGGTGTTTCTGGTTATGGTCTTTGAGGAATCACCACACTGTCTTCCACAATGGTTGACCTAATTTACATTCCCACCAACAGTGTAAAAGCTTTCCTGTTTCTCCACAGCCTCACCAGCATCTGATGTTTCTTGACTTTTAAATAATCACTCTAATGACATTTTTTATAGAATAAAAAAAATCCTAAAACTTGTATGGAACCTCAAGGGACCCTGAATAGTCAAAACAATTTTGAAGAAAAACAAAGTTTGAAGCTTCACATTCTCTGGCTTTAACACACTACAAAGCAAAAATAGTTAAGATGATGTGGTAGTGGTATTAAGATAGATATCGATGAATGGAACAGAATAAAGAATCCAGAAATAAACCTTTGCATATATGGTCAAATGATTTTTGACAAGGGTAGCAAAACTACACAATTGGAAAAATACAGTCTCCTCAACCAATGGTACTGGGAAAACTGAATATCCACATAGAAAAGAATGAAGTTGGATTCTTACTTTATGTAATATACACAAATTAACTCAAAATGGATCAAAAACTTAAATCTAAGGGCCAAAGCTATTAAACTCCTAGGAGAAGACATAGGGGAAAGCTTCAGGGCACTGGATTTGGCAATTTCTTGGATATGACACCAAAAGCACAGACAACAAAACAATTACACAAATAGGACTAGATCAAGCTTGAAAACTTCTGCACATCAAAAGAAACAGCAGTGACAAGGCAACCTATGGAATGGGAGAAAATAATTGCATATCATATATCTTGATATCTAGACTATATAGGGAACTTCAACTCAACAATAAAAACAAAACAAGCTGATTAAGAAACGGGCAAAGGATTTGAATAGACAGTTCTTTAAAGAAAGAACTGAATGGCCAATAAGTATATGCAAAGATGCTCAGTATCACTAATTATTAGGAAATATCACTAATTATTAGGAAAGTGCAAATCAAAACCACGATGAGATACTTCTTACCCATAAGGATGGCCACTATTAAAAGAATATCCTTGTTAACCAGGATGTCATGAAATTAGAACCCTTGTGTACTGCTGGGAATATGAAATGGTGCAGCCATTATGGAAAACAATATGGTTTTTTTTTGGAAAACAAACTGGAACTACCAATTGATCCAGCAATTCCACTTCTGGGCATATATTCAAAAAAACACAAAGGAGGACACCAAAGAGATTTTTGCATGGCAATATTCATCATGGCATATTCACAATAACCAACAGGTAGAGCAACCCAAATACCCATCAACAGATGAACGGATAAACAAAATGTGGTACATAAATACATACAATGAAATATTATGCAGCATTAAAGAAGAAAACCTTGTCACATGTTAGAACATAGATGAATCTTGAGGATATAACACTAAATGAAATAAGCCAGTCTTAAGGACGAATACTATATGATTTCACTCATGAATTATCTGAAGTCATCAGACTCAGAAACAGAAACTAGAATGGTGATGTCTTAGTCAATTCAGGCTGCTATAACAGAATACCACAGACTGGTGGCTTAAACAACAGAAATTTATTACTCAGTTCTGGAGGCTGGGAAGTCTAAGATCAAGGCACTGGCAGGTTCGGTTTCTTGTGAGGGCTACTCTCTGCTTCCAAGATGGTGCCTTGCTCTGTGTCCTCCAGAGGGGAGGGATGCTGTGTCTTCACATGGTAGAAAGCAGAAGGGCAAGATGCCTGAATGCTGCAAGAAGCTTTCTTTATAGGGGCCTTAATCTCACTCATGAGGGAGGAGCCCTTATGGTCTAATCACCCTTTAAAGGCCCCACCTCTTAATACTATCACATTGGCCATTAAGTTTCGACATCTGAATTTTGGAGGGAACACATCCAAACAAGAGCAGGTGGTTTCCAAGGGCTGTGGGGAGAGGAGGAGAAGTTAGTGTTTAATGGATATAGAGTTTCAGTTTTGCAAGAAGAAAAAGCTCTGGAGATCTGTGACACAACAATGTGGCTATATTTAACACCACTGAACTATACACTTAAAATGGTTAAGATGGCACATCTAATGTTATGTGTTTTTTACCATAATAAAAAGTACAAAATAAATTGAATGCTTCATACAAGATGAACCCTATATATTGCTTTTAATATATCTGTTTTGATTGTGTATGTGTGAATATCTTGATATATTTGATCATTGGATCATGATATAAAATCAGTTTCTTACTGAGATCATCCTGAGAAAAGTTTGAAACTCACTGATTCTATTTCATTATTTCTCAAACTGTTCTCTGGATTATTCAAAATTGCATTAGGGAAAGCTTGTTAAAAATGCAGATTCCAGGGTCTGCCTGCTTGGAGTCTGTGAGGTGAGCCTGGGAATACGCACATTTAATAAGTTTTCCCCAGTTGAGTTTTATGTTCATGCACTTAAAATCTACTGGGCTCCTTACTCTGTGGCAGGAACAGGTCTTTGTGTTTCATGTGTATTACCAAGTTGTTAATATGAATGGGAAGGCAAGATGTGGAAGGCTAAGCAGTGGGCTGGTATACAGATCAGCCTGGTGCTCAGTGCCACTTCACTGTGTTTCGCTGCCTCTGTATGGTAATAACTGCACTCAAATTTGTGATCCTCTCATTTAAAAAATCATGGAGCAGAGATCCAGAGAATCCTGTGTAGCAATTGCCCAGAGTCACATTAACAGTTAATAGAAGAGCCAAGACCAGGACTCAGGCTCCAACTACAGGCCCACCCCTCTGCTCCCTGAGGGTCTGTCTTTCCCCCATGACTGTCTGGCTCCCTGCCTGGGAGCTGTGTTCTTTGATAACTCAAGGGATGTCAAGACGGACTTCCTGAGTAGCCTGTCCACAAGTGGCATTCCCCCTTTCCTCTCATTCCAACCTCAGCTGCTCTCTTGGGTGACACAGTCAATTTTCTCCTAGAAAAAAGCACTTCCCCAAGATTCTTCTGCAGAATGGTCTCATTACCAGAGACTTCAGTAGCCAGTTGGAGTTCCTGGAAACTGGCAAGTGTCTGAACTCAAAGAAGGACAAAATGTATTTCCTTCCAACCCTGAAATTGAGGTTAGGAATGGTTGCCTTTGTTTTCATATCCATGATTTTTATTTAGATATGACTCCCTGGAAGGATGGATTGAGTCATGATAATTTATTCAAAAATTGAAACCAAATGCTCTTCCACTCAGTACTTGTGATTTGCATTGCTTTGAAACAGTATGAATATGCAGAACTAACAGTGTGTCTTTAAATTTCCCCCAATATTGAATCCCTACATTGCATGTAAACTTTGTCCTTGAATTCCATTAGCCCAGGGTCCCCATCCAGCTCCCTTCCCTTGCACTCTCCTGCCCATCAGACACTATGTGCAGGTGCTATAGGTAAGTCTTCATCAGCTGAGTCTCTTGGGGTGATGGGTGACTTGGGATTCTCGAGAACAGGGATGTGATGATTAATGTATGTGTCAATTGGGCTGCGCCAAATCAAACATTATTTTGATCAAACATTATAAGTTTCCATGAGGGTGTTTTTGGATGAGATTAACATTAAAATTAACAGACTTTGAGTAAAGAGGATTGCCTTCCCTAATGTGCGTGGGCCTCATTAATCAGTTGAAGGCTTAAATAGAACAAAATACTGACCTCCCTCGAGCAAGAGGAAACTCTAGCAGACAGCCTTCGGGTTTCATCTGTGACATTAGCTCTTCCTGGTTCTATAACAGACTGCCTTTGGACTCAAACTGCAACTCCTTCCTGAGTCTCCAGTCTGCCAGACTCCTCCATCAGATTTTGGACTTGCAACCTCCACAACTGTGTGAGCCAATTTTTTATAATAAGTCTCTTTCTCTCTTTCTATATATATGCACACACATCCTATTGGTTCTGTTTCTCTGGAGAACTCTGCCGAAAACAAAGGACAAGTGTGTTGCCACTGCTGTAGTCTTCTCCCCCATTAGGGGAACGGGGAGGGTTCTTGTGTTTTCTGTCTTTTGTACATGTAGTCAGAAAAACATTGTTAAGCTCTCAGCTCTTCCCTAAGTAGCCCAGTATTCCCCAGACCTCATGCCCCATGAAGGAAATTAACAGGAATAATAACATTCCCCTGATTTGTGTCCCAAGCAGCACAAGGAAGGATCCTTAGGTCTAATTTAAAATCTTGCCAGTGATTCCTGGAGGTTCCTAGGGCTTCTCTCATGAGAACCCTCGAAAGTCATGTCATGTACCCCTTGTTAGCCCATGAGGCTCGCAGCTGCCACTCCAGGAAGGACCCACCCACAGGGAGGACACACTGCCCATGAAGAGCAGCATCTCTTCTTCCCTGCAGTCTTCCCTGGGCTGAAGTTACCCAAGTCCCAAGCAGAAGAGAGGACATGCCCTTTCCACATTCTGGTCAGTGTGCGTTCTCCTGCATTGCGCAGAAGCCCCCTGAAACTGCGCCCTCAGCTTCTCCATGCAGCAACTCTCCATGACTGGAGTCCATGAGACCCAGCCTCTTTCCATCCCTTTCTCTTCCCCAAGCCCTGTCCATAATCATGGGCCACACAAGCTGTTTCCTCCCTTGCTAGATCACTCAGGCAAATAGATGCCTACAGATTCCCCCACTCTGTACTCCTCAGATATACCCAGAAATGTCTGGATCCCAGGTGCAGGCACAGCGCAGACTGTGCCAGGATCCTCATTTAGCTGGGCATTGCATACATGTCCCAGTTGTCTCCCTAAGTAGTTTACAAGTGCAGCAAGGCATCTACCTCTCCTAAGTACCAAACAGAGTGCTAGCACAGATCCTCAGTTGTCCATCGTTGAGTGGAGGAAGCTCTACCTGTGCCTAGAGAGACAGAAAGTCATTGGCATGAGAAACAAGCAGTAAAGGGCAGCACCATCTTAGCATTTCTGTATGAGCTCCACTTCGGAATGCATGGAGATTAACCTTTCAAAACCCAAATGCCTAACGAGCTTGTTGTATTCTTTTGCCTTTTGTACCTTGTGGAAGGGGCTGGATATAGCCAGAAGGAAGGAAATGACACATAATCAGAGCTTCCTCCTAGCAGCCTAGTTTACCATAGTTGTGGAGGTGGAAGGGGGTGGAGACAGGTGGTTCCATGGGAGGGGAAGTAGGAAGTTGATTTTTCTCCCCGAATGCATGTGCTGCCCTCAAAGACCAAAATTATCTTCTCAAAAGTACCATTCGAATTGTGTCCTTTCACTCTTCAATCACTTCCTGGGGCCTTAAGATAAAGACTCAAACCTTTAATGTGACCTACCAGGCCCTACGTGTCTGGCCCCTGCCTCTTTCTCCCTGGCCATGTCATCCTGGGTGTCCTCTCCCCCAGACTTTCCTTCAGCCCCTTGAGTACACTCTTGTGCCCTCTCCCCACAAGCCTCAGCCCAGCATTCTCTCCTGGGGAAGCTTTCCTTGATTCCCAAACCATCTCCCTGGTATACGCCCTCGCAGTACCATGTGCCTATTTTTGTTCTTATCACAGCGTTAATTAATGTAAAATTCAGTAATATTTGCCTGCCTGGTTAGCTGGCAAGTTCCATGAGACTGAGGACATGTCTGCTTAAGCCTCATTGTTTTCAGTTCCTAACCCAGGGTGGAGCACAAGGAGGCCTTCCATGAGCATCTGCAGATTAACAACACTGGAAAAGTTATTTAATGTCTTGCAACCTCAATTATGTTATCTTACGTGTAAGATGGGGGTGATAATATTATCTACCACATAGGAGCATTGTGAGGATTCAGGCTAAGAATGTATAGAAAGTGCTCAGACCAGGGTCTGCCTCCTTAGAAAGCATGCAACAAATGGCAGCCAATATAATTCTATTTACTTGGGGGTAGAAGCCATGGTAGCTCTGGAGATAGCATTATGATACAGCCCTTGCAATATTTTATATCAACCAAACACCTTTCAAGAGAATTGGTGGTCTGGTTATCTGCTTAACAGACCACCACAGAACAGTGGTTTAAAATAATTAATATATATTTTTTTGCTCATGTGTCTGGGGTTTGACTGGGCTCAGCTATGCAGATTTTGCAGACAGATGGTGTCTGCATTCATGTGTCTGGGGTTCCTCAGGATCTCTGTCTCTCTGGTCTCCGCACGTGGTGGCTTTGGGGTAGTTGAACCTTCTCACATGCCAATTAAACTGAAGGTTCCCAGAGCAAATGTCTCAGAAGATCAGCTGAAGCTGCAGGGCCTTTCCTGAGCTAGCATTGGAAGTGACAGCATCACTCTGCTACCTTCTATTTGTCGAGGCAGTCACAGGTTCTGCCCTGACTCAAGGGAAGAGGACATAGACTCCACACTTCATGACAAGATGGCCAAAGAACTTGCAGACACGTTTTGAAACTTCCATGGATGTGGCAGGTGTGTAATGGCCAGATAATGGGACCACAGGCTCTTGGCATTCCAAGTTTCTGGATTAAACCCCTAAACATGAATTTACAATTTTAACAGTCTTGTACATGAGCTATAAAAATGAATCTTACCAGTCAATAATTCACAATCTTCATTAGACTTTAAATTGGCAAGACTTCCACTGTCAAGACTTGGGCCTCAGTGGAACCATTTCCTTAGATACAAGAAAGAAACACAACTTGCCTTTTAGCACATTGCTGTGTCTGTGAAGTGGGTTATTTTCTATCACATGAAATTAGTTATGTTTTGTTGCTTTTTTCCTGAAATGAAAAGTATCCCAAAACATTCAAAACTACTGCACAAATAAGTGAGCTGGTAAACACAGGGCTGTGACAGCTTTGGAAACACCTGTTAGGTGCGTGGTTGTAATGTTACGCTGAGAGCTGAGGATGGAGGTGCCAGCAGGTGGTCTGTGGCTAGTTATCTCCTGGTGGCCTGATCTCAAGGAACCTGGCTCAGCCTACTTTAGTCGTATTGCTCCTCTGGCTTCTCAGAATCCAGGCCTGAGGTTCTATACAAGACACTCAGTAATGGTTAAAAACTATAGAGATGGAGCCAGTTTATTACTTTTCTTCTGCAGCTCCTGATTCCAAAAGAAAGCCAAGCAAGGAATTATTTAGTCTACTCCTTCAAACCAAAAATAATAGGCCCTAGTTCATCCCACCTGTCTCTGGCCACATGAGTAGGATTCCTGGAACAGGCATGAGCAAAAGTAGACACTGACTCCCTTACTAAAAGTGCCACAGAGCAGATTATTAGACGTAAACCTGGAAAGAGGTTGAAGTCTTGATCAGGAGGGAAGGCCCATGAAAGATCTCCCATTTGAAACACAGAGAGCTCCCCTGATATAGGTGAATCAGGTGTGTGGTTGAATGCGGCAAGGTCAGTGAATGAGCTGCGTTAGTTTTGACCCTGACCTACAGTTGCTAACTAAATAATAATTTGAGCCATTATTGTATTTTTAGGGTAAAGTCCTGTATCACTTATTCCTATCTAACATACTTTTTTATTTTTATTTTTATTTTTTGAGACACAGTCTTACTCTGCCGCCCAGGCAGGAGTGCACTGGTGCAATTTCACCTCCCTGCAGCCTCTGCCTCCCAGGTTCAAGTGATCCTCATCTCTCAGCCTCCTGAGTAGTTGGGATTACAGGCGTGCACCACCATGACTGGCTAATTTTTCTATTTTTAGTAGAGATGGGGTTTTGCCATGTCGGCCAGGCTGGTATCGATCTCCTGGCCTCAAGTGATCTGCCTGCCTCAGCCTCCCAAAGTGCTGGAATTACAGGTGTGAGCCACTACGCCCGGCCCCTATCTAACATACTTTGAATGACATTGTTGAAATATGACACTGTTGAAATAGTTATTTCTCCTTCAGCACCACAGAGCTTTCCTTTAGGGGGCAAATCACTTCTTAGGGATGCTTCTCTGTGTGCCTTCATTATCTGTTGTTCACCCAAGGTTTTTGACTTAGCCTCCCTGATTGATAGGTGGTGTTGATTTCAGGATTTTCTTGCCTCCTAGGATATTAAAGGAGTAGTTTTTTAAAAAAGAGCTTTTCCTTATTAAATTATGATTACAATGACTTTCAGGACTTCAGAGAAATGGTTAAATTGAAAACTCTACTTTTCTGTTTTCTTTTAAACTCTCTCCAGGTAAGACACGTAAGTTTGGAAACAGATAAGTTCAAAACTATTCATCTGTATTCTGAGGTACAATGACGAATGTAAAGAAACTTATATCTTGGGATAGAGGAGAGTGTTCCTAAGAAATCTACTAAACACTCTCTTGGGAATGCATGGAAGTGCTGATTAAATTCAATTAAACAAGTGCGGTCTATTGTCTAAATTTATTGTGTGTTATGCTAGGTCTTGTGAGGGCAACAAAAAAAAATTAAATGGCCCTGTCTATTGGGTGCTTATGGTTTTATTGGGGAGATCACCAAGGGAACACACAGCATTAAATGATCACCCAAGGCACCATGAATGAGTCATTTAACCCACCTGACTGAAGCAGGTGCCTAGTGGTGCTCTAGGCAATAGTTAAGGGTGCATATCGACATCACTCACCAATGGAGCCTTTGATAATACACATGCTCCATCTTAGAAGATTTAAAAAGCTTCTTATTTTAAACCAATTTTAGACTTACAAAAGATTGCAAACATAACATATAGAGTTTCTGTATATTGTTCACTCAGTTTTCCCCAAATAACTTCCCATTGCACACTTATATATATTTTTTATTTCAATAGATTTTGGAGTATGAGTGGTTTTCGGTTACATGGATGAGTTCTTTAGTAGTGAATTCTGAGATTTTGGTGCACTTTTCACTAGAGCGGTGTACACTGGACCCAATATGTTGTCTTTTATCCCTCATCTCTCTCCCGATCTCCCCCCACCAAGTCCCCACAGTCCATGACATCACTCTGTATAGTATATTTTTGCGTCCTCATAGCTTAGCTCCCACTTATACATGAGAACATATGGTATTTGGTTTTTTCATTCCTGAGTTACTTAGAGTAATGGCCTCCGGTTCCATTCAAGTTGCTGCAAAAGACATTATTTCATTCCTTTTTATGGCTGAGTAGTATTCCATAGTGTACATATATACATTTTCTTTATCCACTCATTTGGGTCAATGGGCACTTAGATTGGTTCCATATCCTTGCAGTTGTGAATTGTGCTGCTTTAAACATGCACGTGCATGTGTCTTTTTCATATAATGACTCTTTTCCTTTGGGTAGATACCCAGTAATGGGATTGCTGGATTGAATGGTAGATCTACTTTTAGTTCTCCACACTATTTTCCACACTGGTTGTACTAATTTACATTCCCAGCAGCAGTGTAAAAATGTTTCCCCTTTTACCATATCTACAACAACATCTATTTTTTGACTTTTTAATTATGGCCATTCTTGCAGGAGTAAGGTAGTATTTCACTGTGGTTTTAATTTGCATTTCCCTGATGATTAGTGATGTTGAGCATTTTTTCATATGTTTGTTGGCTGTTTGTGTATCTTCTTTCGAGAAATGCCTATTCGTGTCCTTTGTCCACTTTTTGATGGGATTATTTGTTTTTTCTTGCTGACTTGTTTTAGTTCCATATAGATTCTGGATACTAGTCCTTTGTTGGATAGATAGTTTGTGAATATTTTCTCCCAATCTCTGGATTGTCTGTTTACTCTGCTGATTATTTCTTTTGCTGTGTAGAAGCTTTTTAGTTTAATTAGGCCCCATTTATTTACTTTTGTTGAATTTGCTTTTGGGGTCTTAGTCATGAACTCCTTGCCTAAGCCAATGTCCAGAAGTTTTTCTGACATTATCTTCTAGAATGTTTGTGGTTACAAGTCTCAGATTTAAGTCTTTGATCCATCTTGAGTTGATTTTTGTATAAGGCGAGAGATGGGAATTCAGTTTCATTCTTCTACATGTGTCTTGCCAGTTTTCCCAGGACTATTTATTGAATAGAGGGTCCATTCCCCAATTTGTGTTTTTGTATGCTTTGTTGAAGATCAGTTGGTTGTAAGTATTTGGCTTTATTTCTGGGTTCTCTATTCTGCTCTGTTGGTCTAAGTGCCTATTTTTATACCAGTACTATGCTGTTTTGGTAACCATAGCCTTGTAGTATAGTTTGAAATCAGGTAATGGGATGCCTCCACATTCGTTCTTTTTGCTTAGTATTGCTTTGGCTGTGCAGGTTCTTTTTGATCCATATGACTTTTCAGATTGTTTTTTCTAGTTCTGTGAAAAATTATGATGGTATTTTTATGGGAATTTCATTAGATCTATAGATTGCTTTGGGCAGTATGGTCAGTTTCACAATATTTGTTCTTCCTATCCATGAGCATGTTGTTTGTTTTTCCATTTGTTTGCGTCATCTATGATTTCTTTCAGCAGTGGTTTGTAGTTTTCCTTGCAGATCACTTTCACCTGCTTGGTTGGTTAGTATATTCCTAGATATTTTATTTATTTATTTATTTGCAGTTGTTATAAAAGGGATGGGGTTCTTGATTTGATTTTCAGTTTGGTCATTGTTGATGTATAGCTGTGCAACTGATTTGTGTACATTGATTTCGTAACCTGAGACTTTACTGAATTCACTTATCATATCTGGGAGACTTTGGGATGAGTGTTTAGAGTTTTCTAGGTGTATGACATCATCGGCAAACAGCAAAGTTTGACTTGCTCTTTTCCAATTTGGATGCCCTTTATTTCTTTCTCTTGCCTGATTGCTCTGGCTAGGACTTTCGGTACCGTGTTAAATAGAAGTGGTGAAAGTGGGCATCCTTGTCTTATTCCAGTTATCAGGGGGAATGCTTTTAACTTTTCCGCATTCAGTATTATGTTGGCCATGGGTTTGTCATAGATGGCTGTTATTACTTTGAGATAAGTTCCTTCTATGCCTATTTTGTTGAGGGCTTTTATCATAAAGGATTGCTGGATTTTATCAAATGCTTTTTCTGCATCTATCGAGATGATCATATGGTTTTTGTTTTTAATTCTGTTTATTCTGTTTATTGCACATTTATTGAAACCAGGAGATTAACATTGACATAATACTATTAATATATAGACTTATTTAAATTTTTGCAAATTAGCCCATAAATGTCCTTTTTTTTTTTTTTTTTTTTTTTTGGTCTAAGAACTTATAATGCATTAAGTTATAATGTCTCCTTAGTTTCCTCTAATCGGTGTTGATATGGTTCAGCTCTGTGTCCCCACTCAAATCTTACCTTGAATTATAATAACCCCCATGTGTCAAGGAAGGGTGGGACCAGGTGGAGATAACTGAATGATGGGGGCAGTTTCCCCCACACTGTTCTCTTGAGAGTGAGTGAGTTCTCACAGATCTGGTGATTTTATAAGGGCCTTCCCCCTTAGCTTGGCACACATTCTCTCTTCTGCCCTGTGAAGAGGTGCATTCCACAATGATTGTAAGTTTCCTGAGGCCTCTGTAGTTCTGCAGAACTGTGAGTCAATTAAACCTCCTTTCTTTATAAATTACCCAGTCTTGGGTATTTCTTCATAGCAACTGAGAATGGACTAATATATGTGTCCTAAGACATTCTTATTTAATAGGTTTGTGGTGAGTCCTAGGAAGGTCTATTTTTCAAAAGCTTCACAAATGCACGCTCCCCAGTAGAAAATCTCTGCTCTGGCATATAAAGATAAATAATACTAACATTAATACTACTAACATTGCTACTTCTAATAATAGTTAATATTAAGTGATTTTTATGTGCCAGACACTGTTTAATTGTGTTGTATTTTCCACCCACTTAAATCTCACTACAACCCTTAATTAGGCACTATTATACAAGTCTTTCAGAAGAGGAAACAGAAAGCTTTAAGTAACTTTTCCCAGGTTACATAGTTGCTTAGTGTTAGAGCTGGGACTTGAGTACAACCAATCTGGCTCAGAAGTCATACAAGATCTTAACTGCTGCAGTATATACTTCCTCTGGTGGGAAATGGCCTTTCCTAGAATGCAAACCTCAAAGATCTGTAGTGTGGTAGACAAGATATGAACCATAAATAATTATAGCCCTGCTGTGACAGAATTATATTCACAAAGGAGCTCATATCTCTGCCCTGGAGAAACTACAAATGCTCCTTGACTTATGATAGAGCTTACATTTCTTGACTTACAGTCCAATAAACCCATTATAAGTTAAAAATACTATAGGTAAAACATATATTTAGTATACCTAGCCTACTGAACATCATAGTTTAACCTAGCCTACCTTAGATGTGGTCAGAACACTTTTATTAGCATATAGATGGGCAAAATCATCTAAAACAAAGCCTGTTTTATAATAGAGCATTGAATATCTAGTGTAATTTATTGAATACTATACTGAAAGTGAAAAACAGAATGATTATATGGGCACTGGAAGTATGGTTTCTACCAAATGTGTATTGCTTTTGCACCATCATATAATTGAAAAATTGCAAGTCAAACCATCATTAGTCAAGGACTGTCTATAGTAAAAGCTTTCCAGAACAGACAACTGAGCTCATTATCTTCAGATGAGGTGTTTGCCTCATAAGAGAATAAGGCAAAGGGAGAAGGACCTCCCACGAGGAGAAAACAGCACAAAAGTGTGGAAGGGAGGGAAAGCAATCATGTGCCCCACAAGGTTGGCCACAAGTAGGGCCCAGGGGTGGTGGAAGAGAAACAGGGGATGAGTCCAGAAAGGCAGGCATGACTGTTGGATAGATACGAAAGGGCCTTGAATGCCATGTGAAGAACTTGAGCTGAACCCTGCAGGGGAGAGATCTGAAGCAGGGGAGTTTTATAAAGATCTCTCTGTCCACAGAATGGAAGACAGATCTGAGGGGTGGGCCTGAAAAATCCTATTTGCCTGGATTACAAGCCTAAATGTGAGTGATAGATACATCATAGGACTAGAGGAGGCCAGAAATGAAAACCACTCAGTCTGAAATGGACACTTGTTATAGCTGTCTGCAGGGATGAGGAGGAGAAGAGAGAAGGAACCAACTTCATATTAAGCCAGAACTCTGAATATAATGCCCTCACAGAAACCTGATGGGAAGTGTATTAGCTTTCTCATAAGGTAGCTGTTAGCTCTGTTACACGGTGTCCTGGTTTGGGTTCCCTCAGAAGTAGACCCAGAGACAAGGACTCCAAGGCAAATGGTTTATTTAAGAGGGGCAGGAGACACCAGGAGGAAAGAGTGGGTGGCACAGGGAAGAGAAGGCAGCCCAGAAATAGTACATTGTCAAGCCAGCTACCTTTGTGGGTGCCCGGAACTTAATTGCAAGAGAACATTGGATAATTATGTAAAACATATTCCTCAGATTTATCCCACCTAAGGGATGAGGGACTTGGGGTATGTATACACCAGCTCCTGTTGGTCATTGGTTGAGAGCTGCTCCAGGGAAATGAACTGCTCCTTCCCCAGGTCCCTTGGGCTACAGGGAAAGCCTTCAGGCAGAGAGATGCACATGACCACCCTTGGAAGTTGGCAGGAGTTCATCAGAATGGTAGATGCCCAGAGAAATGTTCTAGATCTGCTAACCACAGGGTGGCTAATCTAGCAAATATGCTGTGTTGAGTGAAATACGATTTAAGAATATGGATCTAAAATATTTCAAAATTGCATATTAAAATAAACTATTTTAATAATTCTACCTGTAAAAGTTTAACTTGTTAGTCACAGATTGTAATACAAGGTGTAAAGGGCTGTCTTGCAGGGTAATCCCTACAAAAACTTTTATAAGTTTTTGTATAAGATCTGAACAAAGGAGAAGACAGGCTCTGAGAGATGTAATGTGGTAAGAATCACCAGAATGGGGCAATCTGGTATATTCAGAGAGAACTTTTAGATGAGAGGATCTGAGAAGGTCTCATGAAGGATGTGGAATTTGGCCCAGGATCTAGGACGGTTAGGATTCTAAGAGGCAAGGGTGGAATCCAGACTGCAACAGCCCAAGTGATGGGAGTGAGGTCAAGTGGGGATGGAGTCTTCAGTTTGTTAGGGGAAAGCGTCTGGTGTAGGAAAACTGGGAGATAAACCTAGAAAGGTCAGGGTGAGACTAGGGAACACTCTCAAATGCCAGATTAAGGCATTGGGACTTGTGTGGCAGGCAACTGGGAATAGCCTAAAGCTGAGAAAGAGAGGTACTCACTTGGAACAGTACTGTTGGAACACTAAGCTGGTAGCTTTTTATCAGATAAATTTGAGGGTAGAGATGAAGGCCAGAACACCTTATTAGGTTATTAAAAACGCTCAGGTCATAAGAAAGTAGAGTATGGAAGTAGCAGTCAAGGAGAATGCAATGAAAAATAAAACTCAGCAGGAAAGGGGTTTGGTTTTGTGGGGGAAGTGGTACTATCAGTGTGGAAAATGGATGGCATCATTAGCAGAATAAAGAAGTCATAAGAAGGGACAGATTTGGAGGGGAAGCAGATGAGTTTGGAGTGATAAACATTGTATTGAAGCCTCGTGTCAAATGCTTTGTTAGATTCTTTGGTAGTTTCAAAGTTGAAACATAGACATACACTCTATCTGGAAGAAATGTCTAATCTAATAAGAAAATTAATACCTGTTCTTAAATTACTATAACACAAGGTAGAAAAGGTAATTGTGAGTAACTAGAGAGGTACAGATGATAAAGAGTCTACAGGAGGGAGGGAGAGAAGGAGGGAGGGATCCCTTTCAGCTGCAGGGATTTGGGAAGACTGCCTGGAAGCATTTTATAGGTAGGATTTGAATAGGTCAAGAGAATAGTGCTCTAGGCTGAGGGAATATCAGGAACCAAGGTAAAATGTTTTTTTTTTTTAAGTGGGCTCAGTTAGGAGATCTCAGTGGTTCATTTTGGAGGAGAGTGTGCATGAAAAGAAAAAACAGGAGATGAAGTTGGAACACAGTCTGGGGCCAGATGTCAAGGGCTTCTACTACTGGATGAATGGATGTAAGTTTTAATTTATAGCTACTGAAGGCTCTTGAATCGGGGACCATCCCTGCCAGAGCATGGACTGGAGAGGGGACACAGAAAGCCCAGTCAGGTGATTGCATGAGGCATGAGATAATGAGGCCTCTAGCAGGATGGAGACAGTAGAAATTGGTAACAGGATCTATTTCAGGAAGATTAATGAGCAGATGTGTTCAATAAGATGAGTTAGCAAGCCAGAGTATATCTGCATGAGATAAACAGCCCACTTCCAATTTCATGGTGTGCCTTTGAAGCACAGAGCAGAGCTTGCTTTACTTTTGAGGCAAATTCACTGGGGTTGGCCAATCTTGAGTATGTCCTGTCGGTTAATTAGTTTAGGTTTCCTTGCTTTCCAAAGTTTTTATTTTTGTACACATAGCCATGGACTATGCTGAATCACTGCCTCATTCTCAGTGGGAAGCTTTAGACAGATCCAAGAGCACCATTGGTTGAAGTGCACTGACATGTATTCATCTGGTAATTCTGCAAGTAGTTTTATCAAGTGTTTACTGTAATGTAACAAAAGTTTGCTGCAAATGACCTTGAAGAGAATTGGAGCACTGCCCATGTCAGCCGTGAACAGATGGAAATTTGTGAGCAGACAGCAAGAGAAAAATTTGTTTTGAAAGCTCTTGAAATATTATGTCACCTACAACGTCAGAACAAGCATCAATGTAAGATCATGCTCTGTGCTGGCATAAAAAGTAATCTTATTTTATTCCTGACAAACTGTTTTTTTAAGAAAGCATATAAATGTGTGTTGGTTTTCCCATAAATTATTGATAATTTTTATTTTAATTTTGAACATGTAAGTCAAAGAGCAGGACATTTGAAGTTTGCAATTTGAGATTGACCTAAATACCCTTATGATAATTAAAATGTAAAGAAATAAAATATCTTGATCAGGGGAGCATACAACATCATCACAAGAATCCCTATGGCTGACTGTATTTTCCCTAAATTGAACAGCAATATTTCTGCTTCCACATGTGCTCCCAGAAATTGCCACTCCCCCGTGAAGAGATGGAATCTATTTTTCCTCTTCTTGAAGCTGGGGCTAGGGGAACATTGCAATCGCCTCAATCAGTAGAATGTAGCGGACGTGACACTCTGGGACTTCTAAAGCTAGGTCATAAAAGGTGATATGACTTCCATTTGGCTCTCTTTCTCTCTCATGACACTCACATTTGAGACCCAGGCACCATGTGGTGAAGAAGCCCAGGCTGCACGGGGAAGCCACGGGTAGTTGTTTTAGCCAACAGCATCAGACAAGTTGACAGCCAGCCTCAACCACCAGACACATGAGTAGGTTAGCCTGCAGCTGATTCCAGTTCCCAGCTTCAAATCATCCCAGCTGAAGCCAAGTGGAACAGAGGCAAGCCTTCACCCAGCCCTGCCAAAATTGCAGATTCATGAGCAAAATAAATGTTGGTATTTTAAGAAGCTGAGTTTTGGAGTAATTTGTTATACAGAAATAGGAACTGGAAAAGTCCTTTAATGCCTAACAGGAAGGGCATGCTAAAAGGGTGCCAGTGAGTGGTATGTGTTGGGCTGAAATTCTTGATCATGAAGAGGCCAGGCAGCAGGTGAGAAACTTAGAATAGTTACAGAGAAGACATGTAGCATTCCAGGCCACAAGAAACCTATAGTCTGGCAAGAAAGGGATACTTGTGGGCTTCAGGTGAAACCTCCTAACGGAAGCATGTGCATGAGCAAAAGAGAATGCGGGGCAGCAAGGGTCACAAATGCCTGAGAGGATAGAGGCACCTGGTGACAAATATCCATTTTCCAAGAGGCCTTAGTCATAGATCCTGAAAAGAACATTACCTAAAGGCTCCAGGGAGGATAGACAAAGTAGGAAAAGCAAAAGAAGTTTTTTCTGTTCTCCGTCTAAATTGCAAAGGATAGAGACTTGATGGGAAAGATTAATCAGTAATCAATGAAAACATGACATCCACAAAGGCCTCTCTGGTGTGGAATGTGAATGTAATAGGTGACAAATGGTGGGACAAAGCCATCACTTTGTGTTCACCTCCATTTCACACCCAGGACAGCTTAGGCAAGTTTAGATACTTCACCCCATCAGTAAAAAGATTTCAAACACATACCACCAATATATGTATTTTATTTGTAAATTATATTCATATAAACTCTACTGATATGGTATGTACATTTAAAAATATACACAAAATAAAGATACAAATATTAATAGAATTTTTTAGTTAACAATGTCTTCCTCAATATTGAGTTATCTTGTGTCCCACTTTGGAGACTAATGGATTAAGAGTTTAGATTTTAGACTTAGACCTTAGTAATAATCATGATCAGGACACCACATTTCTGTATGGTTTTGTGTTACTTAACCATTCTAGGTTATAGCTCATTATAATAGGATAACTAAGCACTGTACAAATTGATGCCATTACATACTGACTGAAAAACTATAGAGGCTTACATTGTGCTCAGTTAACAGTCTAAGCAGCTGTTTGGATAGGCTGGAGGCTTTCCTCCATGCTGTGACTCAGGGAACTGGTTTCTTTTCTTTTGGGTCTCTACTCACCCCTAAAGGTCTTTACATTACGTGCATCTAGTCAGTTGAAGAAGAAACAGAGGGTTGAGGATGCACCCTCTCTTAAAAGCTCTGCTCAGGAAGTGGCACCCATCACCTCTATTCTGCAGGAGAAAATTTAGTTATATGCCTAGCTGCAAGGGTTGCTGGAAAATATAGTCTAGCTTTCTATGCCTGGCCACAGTTCTATAATTATGGAAGGAGGGAAGGATAGATTTGACCTCCTCCTTATAAATTCTTATCTCCCTATAAATTATTATAATTTTACAAGGGAGTAAATTGAATGTAATCTCACATTGAATGTGAGGAGATTATAAAATTTTAAGTAATAATGCCTTATCCATGAGATATATTTGGAGGATTAAAAGCAGAATATCCATATAGACACTTGGCCCAGTGCTGGGACATTCAAGATGCTAAATAAGCCTCAGCCTCCTAGGAAGAGGGGAGAAGCAGGAATGCTGGGAAGGAGGTTGATGAAAGGAGGAATTGTCTTTAAGGTGGGAGGCCTGGATCTTCAGTGTGACTATGTCACCAGCCTGGGACCTTGGACAACTCACTCTCCCTCTGGGCCTCAGTTTCCTTACCTAGGAAATAAGAATATTGAGCCTGTGATTTATGAGTTTCTATATCTTTCCACTTTCAGCTTTCCATTATTATCTCTTATGTTTCGGGGCCATCACTAGACTGACTCCTTTGAGGACAGAGACTGGATCTTTTATCCCCAGAACCGTGTGCTGAGCTGGCTTTCTGCAAATGTGACACCTTTTCTGTTCTCTCCATTTGCCCCCACCCCCATCCCAATCCTCAAGCCTGTTATGCTATCCAAGGCCATCCATGATGCTGGAAATATTATTTGATGCCTACCTACCTTTTTTTTTTTTTTTTGAGACGGAGTCTCGCTCTGTCGCCCAAGCTGGAGTCAGTGGCCGGATCTCAGCTCACTGCAAGCTCTGCCTCCCGGGTTTACGCCATTCTCCTGCCTCAGCCTCCCTAGTAGCTGGGACTACAGGCGCCCGCCACCTCGCCTGGCTAGTTTTTTGTATTTTTTTAGTAGAGACGGGGTTTCACCGTGTTAGCCAGGATGGTCTCGATCTCCTGACCTCGTGATCCACCCGTCTCGGCCTCCCAAAGTGCTGGGATTACAGGCTTGAGCCACCGCGCCCAGCCCCTACCTACCTATCTTATCTGCATGTTACAAGTCCTCATCCCATTGGGTTCCATTTGATCAAAAAGGCCTGAGGTTGGAACTTTGGGTACTTAATGACTGCAGGATCTTTTAGAGCTGGTGGCAGGGGGTGAGGAGTCTTCCTTCAAATTCTACTGCAGTGGCCTTCCCCCCCAGAGGATCATAGCCTACAATGAGAAAAGATGTTAACTTCACTTTTCTTTCTCTTCCAATTTATCTTTACAGTAAAAACGTTGTTTATTGATAATATGGAAACTCAGGTCTCCCACTTTCCTCCTCGTGTGCCCCTGGCCAACACGCCCGCGTACACACTCTAGTTATAGAGCAAGAAAACCATGGCCAAGGTGGGGACAAACCCAACACTGCTTATAGTGTCCAGATGGCTTACCTATCCCTTCCACATGGGATCCGAATCCACAGGCAGAATAGAAAAATTAACAGAAGGATAGAGTGCAAACATTTCTATTATTAGCTGGCCCATGATTTCTGTCAGACTCATTTTCATAAGGGAAATGTCTTGTCTCCAGTTTATCTCATCGGCAGGGAGCAGGGCTGTAACAGGCAATAATAATTGCAGCATTCTGCCATTTACAGAGAGCACTTTCACACTGATTATCTTATTTGAGACTCATCAGTGAAGACATGATGCCCAGAGAGGTTGTGACTTGCCCAGGGTCACAGAGCTCATACATGGCAAAGATAGAACTGGTATCCATGTCTTTGGGCTCTTGATCTAGTGTGCTTTCCTGGGCTCAAAGCTACTTTAAAATACAAAACTATTCAAATCAAACATTTTCCTTTCCAAAGGAAGAACCAATCGATGTAGAAAAATTGTTTAAGCTCGTTGGCAGAACTTTCCTCCCAAATTCTCATCCTAAACACAGTATTTATAGTCAATTGCCAGGCTGACAGTATTTCCTGCAAACTAGAAATGTTTCCACCTGCTTCCTAAGTGCACCTGTGAAATCTACAAGACACCACTGTCATGATTCAGTTACCAATCAATGTGACGCCTACTCCTGTCCAGCTCTTGTCTCCTGTTTCCCCACCCCTCCTTTCCTTTTGTTTCATGTAGGAAAACGGAAATATTCTTATTGGGTAAAGGAGGAGATGGGAATGCAACATTTGCTACTACATCTTTCATTAGACTCCAAAGTTAAAATAATTCATGTAGATGGCAAGGTCATCAGGGCTCTGCCAGTGTATTTTAGAAGAGTCATTTTCTACAATTTAGATGACAGACTAAATGTCAACTCTAATAAGGTAGAAAATTCTTACAGTGGAAAACTCAGTGTGTGCGTGTTTCTGACGACAAACTCTGAGGGCCCACTGTGCATTGCCTTATTTAGAGATCATTTTTATTTTGTTCTTGCATAATGAAGAGGCTCGATTCCAATCTCAAAGGCAAATGCATATGGATATATAAAGAATAAAAGGGGTGAGAGGGAGAAGCAATTTAAAACCCAACAGTATCTCTCTCAGCAAAATGAATAATTAAATTTCAGATTTGTCTTCTATCAAAAATGGTAATATGGGTAGACATTGAGGGAAGTGTGGCCATGGCATGTTAATGATGGATGAAATGAAACATTATATCATTCTATTATTACTATGTGAAGCTAGGTGTGAGAGAAGAGGACCAGCTTATGGAAGCAGAGTGTCCCAGGAGATGAAAGTGCACTATAGGTTTATGATCTTACCTTGCCCTTGAGTTCCATTTGGACTAAGGAAAAATTTTATTCGGGTTTTATTATTATTGTTCCTTTCTCTCTCACTCTCTCCATAGCACAGCCCTCTCTCTCGTGTGTGTGTGTGCTTTTTTTTTTTTTTTTTTTTTTTTTTGAGACGAAGTCTAGCTCTGTCATCCAGGATGGAGTGCAGTGGCGTGATCTCAGCTCACTGCAATCTCCCCTCCTGGGTTCAAGTGATTCTCGTGCCTCAGCCTCCAAGTAGCTGGGACTGGAGGCGCACGCCACTACACCCAGCCGATTTCTGTATTTCTAGTAGAGATGGGTTTCACCATGCAGGCCAGGATGGTCTCAATCTCTCGACCTCGTGATCCGCCCACCTCGGCCTCCCAAAGTGCTGGGATTACAGGCGTGAGCCACTGCGTCTGGCCCAGCCCTCTGTGTTTAAGATTAGATTGGCTAAATTCAGGCCTGGTTTAAAAACTTTGACCTAGGCCAGGTGCAGGGGCTCACACCTGTAATCCCACCACTTTGGGAGGCCACGGTGGGCGGATCAAAGTCAGGAGTTCGAGACCAGTCTGACCAACATAATGAAACCCCGTCTCTACTAAAAGCACAAAAAATTAGCCGGGTGTGATGGTGTGCACCTGCAACCCCAGCTACTTGGGAGACTGAGGCAGGAGAATTGCATGAATCTGGGAGGCGGAGGTTGCAGTGAGCCAAGATTGTGCCATTGCACTCCAGACCGGGGTGACAGTATGAGACTCTGTCTCAAAAACGAACAAACAAAGCAAAACAAAACAAAACAAACTTTGACCTATTCCTCGATGCCAAATAAATTAATAGTTTAGGAAATAAGAAATGGCAGAACACTAGTTTTCATATTAACAGCTAACTGGATGTGTCATAGCAGCACTATTCACAGTAACTCCAAACTGGAAATGACCCAAATGCTCATCAAGAGAAGAAGAGATAAATTCGAGTGTATTCATCCAATGGAATGCTATGTTCCAGTGAGAACAAATGATCTACAAGTTCTTGCTACAATATGGATGAATGTCACATCCCAATGTTGAATTGAAGGAGCTGGACCCCAAAGAGAATCCACCATGGGAGTCTGTTGATAGACATGGAAAACAAAAATGGGTGAACTGAACCTCTCCTGTTAGAAGCATGGGTTGTGCTTATCCTTGCAGGTCAGCAGTGACCAAAAGAGCACAACAGGGGCTTCCTAGGTGCAGATTACATTTTATTTCTGGATTTGGGTGCTGGTTAGTCAGGTGTATTCAGTTTGTGAAAATTCATTGAACCGTTCACTTCAGTGTCCTTTTCTGTATCTATATTCCAATTAAAAATCAAAAGACTTCACTGGGTGGAACTTTAAATGGTGTCTTTCACAAAGAGATTTAGCAAATTATAACCTGTGTTCATCTGGGACCCAGGATGGATTGATCTTGGTACAAACGTAGTGCCACCAACAAGTAAAGATAAACAACTAAAAATAATTAAAATGCAATTCTGGTCTTTCCTCTCCTGTCCTCTCCTTTTCCCTCTCTCACTGCTCTGCTCTGGAGCCTCCTGTTCACTTAAGCTGGATCTCCTCTTCTCCCTGGCCCATCCTTGAGTTCTAAGCCGTGTGGCCCTCAGGGCTGCTCCTCTGCCTCTCTCCTGATTTTCCAGTCCTGTCTGTTTCAATGCATTCTCTCTCTTATTTGATATTCTTAATACTTCTCTATGCTGCTTCTTTATTAAAATAAGGTACATGAAACCATTACAATAAACCTCTGGAGTAGAGCATTCTGAAAGCCTAAGGGACAAGTTAGCAAGGAAAGCTATTTTAAAGGTCTCATCCAGGGAGATAACCATGAGGGATTAAAAGGCCTTACTGTGCAGAGATAGTTTGCATCTTGTTTGATATAGAGAAGAGTTTGCTTATGAACTTTGGATGAAGGAAGTCAACTGCTAGTATAATAAATATGATGGTTAAGTTTAGCTTAGAACTCAAGGACTCGATTAAGAAACACCTAGAGCACTGACAAAGCATTCCTTCTGGGTGTGTCTATTAGGGTTTCCAGAGGAGACTGATGTGAGAGACAGTGGACTGAGTGGGGAAGTCCTCCCTCAATGTGAGCAAGCACCATCCAATCAGCTGGGCATCCCAATAGAACAAAAAAGGCAGAGAAAATGCAACTCCACCCCTAACTCTCTCCTGGAACTTGGACATCAGAACTCTAGGTTCTCTGGGCTTTGGATTCTAGGACTTACACCAGTGGTGCCCTGGATTGGGTTCTCAGGTCTCTGGCCTTAGACTGAGCATTACATCATTGGCTTCCCTAGTTCTCAGACTTTCAGACTTAGGCTGAGCCACGATACCAACATCCCAAGTTCCTCAGCTTGCAGATAGCCTGTTGTAGAACTTCTCCACTTCCATAATCATGTGAGCCAAATCCCCTAATAAATCCCCACTCATGTTCTCTCTACATATGCTATTGGTTCTGTCTCTGGAGAACCCTGACTAATACAGTAAGCACTTGCAAATTAACCAGGGGAAGAAATGGATGAATAGTAACAGGATGAAGTCAAAAAAAAAAAAAAAAGAAAAAGGAAAAGGAAACACAACATTATAAGCATAAGGTAAGATGAAATAAAAAGTTATTGTCTGGATGAGAGCAATTGCCTTCTAATTGCTCTCCCTGCCACAAGTCTAACCTGTCACATATCCTCCACACAAGACCATGGCAATCTGTGATCACAGCCCGACTCCTCCTGTGCCCTTGTGCCCTCATCTTGTATGCTGAGTCATCCACTGGGCAAAGCCCAAATCTGCCACATAGCCTCCCTACCTTGCAGGCTTGCCTTTCGCCACTCTCCTCCATCTTGGAACCTATTGCCAGGACCTCCTTTCTTCTGGGAATTGCTACCCCGCACACATCCACATGGTTACCATTCGAGCTGTGGTGTCTATGTAACCTTTGGCCACAGTTGGTTGGTTCTGGGATGGGCACTTGACCAAATAGGGACCAATTACAGTCCCTTCTGCACATCACAATTCCCCTACTACAGTTGGTTAGTCCAGAAGTCAGAACTCAGCTGAAGTAAGTGAATTACAGTGTTTCTCCAGGATGTTTTGGAACTAGAATGGAGAAGGAGAAATAAGTCTTTTTCAGAAGTTAAAGATATTGTGTTAAAATTTTAAGAACCTTGGCAGCCACATGTCCTGACATCTGGAACAGGGACATCATTAGGAGAAAGAGAGGTTAAAAAGGAAAGAGAGAAAAACGAGAGAGAAAGAGAGATATCAGAAGAAAGCCAAGCTGAAGGTCGAAAGGGCCTGACAGTATTCAAGTTCTTGGTTATATCCCTTTCTGAAGGCCTGTGGCTTCCTTGGTGTCCACAAGAAAGCCCAGTATCCTGAGTATAACCTTCTGTTACTTCTAACCAAGAGTGTTGTTAGCTTTAAAATTAAGAAATTGCTTTGGTTCCTTGCATATAGTGTGCTAGTAAATGAGTTCTTCAAAAAACAAAAACTAAGAGCCAGCACCAGCTGCTGCCACCGCACTGCCCCAAGGTTTCTGGCTTCCTTGTCTTGGGTCATCGGGTTCTCTCTCCTCCTAATGCCCTTCTCATCAGCTTTCTCCCTTGGCTTGGATATCTTTTCAAGGTATATTTCCTCCACCAGCTCTTCTGGGAAGGCTTTTCTAACTCCCTCCCTGTTCCCTTAGCTCCCTTTGTTTGCCACTATTGTAGTACTCAGCACATTGAACTGAATTTATATAAAGACTTATGTGCCCCTCCAGGCTACCAAGGCTATGTCAGTCATCTCTGTAGACCCCATGCCAGCCTACATACTTGCTGCCCAGGACTGACTGAGAATAGCTCTGGGTGCTCTTTGGCAGAAGATCCCTGGCTGAGACACTGCAGTAGGAGCCAGGCCCTTAGGAGACAGCCAGCAGAGTAAAGTCTCAACTAGCCAGAGCCCTGTGTGATGCTTAGTTCAGGACAGCCCTACTGAAATTGCTGGGGGCACTAATGAATCCAGGAAATAAATTATTGTCAGATGGAGCTTAGCTATTCTCCTTGGAAATTGGCCATGGTCACAATGCATGCAGTACCAGATGTGTGAGGGTGTCATACTCCAAGTATCAAAAAAATCAGTCTTTGTATTGCAAACCAAAAATAAAATCCTAAGCTCCCCCAACCACCTGAACAGACCCTCCCCCTCCTGGCCAAGGAGATCCCAGAGAAATCTGAAACACTAAATTACAGGTCACTGATGGAAGGGAAGTTGGACATGCCTCTCCCTTTTGGAATTTAGGCACAAATGACAAGCATTAACATTAAAATAGAGACAGAGGACTGACAAAACAGGCTCTTTGTGGCAATAAGATACCAAATTCCAACCTGACTCTGGTATAGCTGTCTGAGGGCTGCCAGCTAAGAGACTTCATCTATATAACAAGGGCCTTGGCTTCCACCACCCTCTTATCTTAGCTCAAATATTCCTTGCTACTGACTTCTTAAGTCTTTAGACAAGCTTAACTATTTCAAATAATTGCCTGTCAGAAAATCTTTTTCTTGTTTTCTTTTTTTTGTTGTTGTTTTTTTTTTTGAGACAGAGTCTCACTCTGTCCCCCAGGCTGGAGTGCAGTGGTGCGATCTCGGCTCACTGCAAGCTCCGCCTCCTGGGTTCAGGCCATTCTCCTGCCTCAGCCTCCTGAGTAGCTGGGACTACAGTTGCCCACCACCATGCCCGGCTAATTTTTTGTATTTTTAGTAGAGACAGGGTTTCACCGTGTTAGCCCGGATGGTCTAAATCTCCTGACCTCGTGATCTGCCGGCCCCCATCTCCCAAAGTGCTGGGATTACAGACGTGAGCCACCGCATCCAGCCAACCAATCAGAAAATCTTTGAATCCACCAATGACCTATCTACTTCCTCCCACAAACGCCTGCTTACCCACCACCTTTGAGAAGTCCTGCCTTTCGGTTAAACCAATGTATCCCTTACATGTATTGATGTATGTCTTTGCCTGTAACTTTTGTCTCCCTAAAATGTATAAAACTAAACTGTAACCTGACTGCCTCAGGCACATTTTCTCAGGACCTCTTGAGACTGTAACACAGGCTGTGGTCACTCATATTGGCTCACAGTAAGCCTCTTTAAATATTTTGCAGAGTTCAAGTTTTTTGTTAATAATATGTAGGATAAAAGATGTGATGCTATTCAGTTCCCAAGCCTGTGCACCCTTAAGGGCTGTGAGGCCAAACCAGCTAGTCTGATTTATAGTGACTCTGTTTGCTAACTGTCCAGAGCCATGAGGCCCGGAATTAGCCGACCTCTGTTGCTTGATCTCCGCAAAGCGGAGACAGGACGGCACATTCCCGGGTTCTTTATTTACAAACCCTTCCCGTGCGCCTAAGTTTTTCCCGGGCGCGCCCAAACTGTTCCCGCGCGCGCCAACCTTTCCCGCGCGCGCGTAAACATTTTCCCGCCCAGGAAGATATGCAGCCTAGGGCGCAGGCGCGATCCCGTGCCCGGGAAAAGTACAAACCCAGGGCGCATGCGCGATTGTAATTTGAGAAGACCCGCCCCCCATCACTGCCCTGGCCCAACCTCTTCCTCTGCCAGCCTATATAAGGCATGACCCTGCATTCAATAAACGAGACTTGATCAGGCTACTTGTCTTGTCTCCATTTCTTGTGTTTTCTTGTCTCCTCCATTCCCACTCCCTCTTCCAGGGCCCGTTCGACTGTCCTGCAGGTCGGGACACCTGGCACCCGAATAGGGACCTGGACACGGGGGAAATAGTGAGGAAGAAGGCACTAAAGTCGGCCGAAAGTGAAAGTGGAAGAAATTCCTCCGGACGTCGCGGGAGCCTGCCGCATTGGAACCAGAGGTGAGTAATAGTGTCTGATTATGGGAAAAGAATTAAGCCAGCATCAGATTTATGTAGGGCAATTAAAAGAGGCTTTAAAAACACGAGGAGTAAAGGTTAAAAGTAATGATTTGTTTAAAGTTTTTGATTTTGTAAAAGAAACCTGCCCTTGGTTTCCACAAGAGGGGACCATTGACGTAAAGAGGTGGCGTAGAGTGGGAGATTGTTTTCAAGATTATTATAGTACTTTTGGACCAGAAAAGGTCCTGGTGACAGCTTTTTCTTATTGGAATCTAATCAGAGATATAATAGATAAAAAGGAAAAAGAAAAAGATCCTGAGGTAATGGCGGTGGTTACTCAGACTGAGGAATATTAAGAGGCAGTTCCCAAACCGACCTCGAAAAATCCATACCTAATAAAGAAATAGACCTTATATCGCTACAAAGCGACGAGGAAGAGGCTGGGGTCCCCTCAATAACAAACATAGAAACATCAAATAAGGAAAAGGCTAAAAAATACCCAGTTTTACCTACAACTAATGAAAGCAAAAGTAAAAATAACCTTAACCCTTCAGAAGTAAACTGGGATAATTTAGAGGAAGAGGCAGCAAAATATCATAATTCTGACTGGCCACAAACTCTTACTTATCCCCCTCCCTATAATAAGGCTTCTGCCCCCACAGTTATGGCAGTAATAGACCCAAAAGAGGAGCTTAGAGAAAAAATTGCACAACTTGAAGAGCAAATAAAGCTCGAAGAACTACATCAGTCTTTAATCACTAGATTGCAGAAATTAAGGACAGGAAGTGAGAGCGTTCAATACCCTAAAGGAATAGAGAAACACTCTCACCCTCAGAGACCCGGACAGCATGTCCCAAAAGGAAGGTCACTTGGTAGTAGGGATAGGGAGGATTCCTCTCCTCGAGATGTTTTTCCAGTAACGGAAACTACAGATGCGCAGGGCCGAGCCTGGAGACACCACAATGGGTTTGAATTTACTGTAATAAAAGAACTAAAAACTGCTGTCTCGCAATACGGAGCTACTGCCCCGTACACCCTGGCCATAGTCGAATCTGTGGCCGAAAATTGGCTCACTCCCATAGATTGGAATACCTTAGTTAGAGCAGTTCTTTCCGGAGGCGACCATCTGATTTGGAAGTCAGAATTTTATGAGAATTGTAGAGATATGGCCAAGAGAAACCAACAAGCCGGAAATGGTTGGGATTTTGATATGCTAACTGGCTCGGGTAATTACACAGAAACCGATGCTCAGATGCAGTATGATCCTGGACTGTTTTCTCAAATCCAAGCAGTGGCTACCAAAGCCTGGAGAAAACTTCCTGTTAAAGGGGATCCAGGAGCCTCACTCACGGGGGTCAAACAAGGACCTGATGAGCCATTTGCAGACTTTGTACATAGACTTTTAACCACGGCCAGCAGAATATTTGGAAATGCCGAGGCAGGGGTGGATTATGTAAAACAGCTAGCTTACGAAAACGCTAACCCGGCTTGTCAGGCAGCAATCAGACCTTATAGAAAGAAAACAGACTTAACAGGCTACATCCGCCTCTGTTCAGACATAGGGCCCTCATATCAGCAGGGCTTGGCTATGGCTGCTGCCTTTAGTGGACAAACCGTAAAAGACTTCCTCGCTAGTAAGAATAAGAATAGCAGGGGGTGCTTTAAGTGTGGAAAAATGGGACACTTCGCTAGGGATTGTAAGGGAGAACTAGCTAAGACCTTAGAGGCAAAAGCTCCAGGCCTCTGCCCTAGGTGTAAAAGAGGAAAACATTGGTCCAACGAATGTAAATCTAAAACTGACAATCAAGGAAATCCCCTAACACCTCAACAGGGAAACGGACTGAGGGGCCGGCCCCAGGCCCCGAAACAAGCTTATGGGGCGGTCAGTTTTGTACCAACCAACCACAATCCATTTCACAGCTTAGTAGAGCGACCCCAGGAAGCGCAGGATTGGACCTCTGTTCCACCTCCCACACAGTATTAACCCCTGAAATGGGACCCCAGGCCCTAAGTACGGGTATATATGGGCCCCTACCCTCAAACATGTTTGGATTAATCCTAGGGAAAAGCAGCGTCACCATGAGAGGCCTACAGGTCTTTCCGGGAATAGTTGATAGTGATTATATAGGAGAAATCAAAATCATGGCCAAGGCTATTGACAACATCATTATCATTCCTCAAGGGGATAGAATAGCGCAGTTACTCCTGTTACCATTGCTAAAAACAGCTAATAAAGTCCAATCGCCCCTAAGGGGAAAGGGAGGATTCGGATCCTCAGACATCTACTGGGTACAGCCCATTACTAATCAAAAACCCTCTCTCACCTTGTGGCTAGACGGAAAGTTATTTACAGGGCTGATAGACACAGGGGCCGATGTAACAATATTAAACAACAAGATTGGCCCTCCAGTTGGCCCACTTCAGAGACCTTAACAAATTTACGAGGAATTGGGCAAAGTAATAACCCTAGACAAAGTTCCAAATATCTCACCTGGAGAGATCAAGAAAGTAATTCCGGTCTCATTAAGCCATTTGTTATCCCTGATTTGCCTGTTAACCTTTGGGGTAGAGATCTTCTCTCCCAAATGAGGGTCATGATGGGTAGCCCAAATGATATAGTCACTGCACAAATGTTGGCTCAGGGCTACCACCCTGGGAAAGGGTTAGGAAGAAGAGAAGATGGCATTTTGCAGCCAATCCCAGCCATAGGAAAATTAGATAAAAGGGGGCTTGGAAATTTTTAACCGTGGCCATTGACATGCCTGCACCCCAAAAATTTGCTGATCCAATCACTTGGAAGTCAGATGAACCCGTTTGGGTTGATCAATGGCCACTAACCAATGAGAAGCTTGCCGCTGCCCAACAGCTAGTGCAGGAACAATTAGAGGCAGGACGCATTATAGAAAGCAACTCTCCTTGGAACACCCCCATATTCGTCATAAAAAAGAAATCCGGAAAGTGGAGACTCTTACAAGATTTAAGAGCAGTAAATGCTACTATGATACTTATGGGTGCTCTGCAGCCAGGGCTACCCTCTCCGGTAGCAATCCCTCAAGGATATTTTAAAATTATCATAGACCTTAAGGATTGCTTTTTTACAATTCCCCTTCATCCTACTGACCAAAAACGATTCGCCTTTAGCTTACCATCTATAAATTTCAAAGAACCAATGAAGCGATACCAATGGAAAGTGTTACCTCAAGGTATGGCCAACAGTCCCACCTTGTGTCAAAAATATGTGGCTACAGCCATACACTCAGTTAGAGAGACATGGAAACAAATGTATATTATACACTACATGGATGACATTCTTATAGCAGGACAAGTAGGAGAACAAGTCTTACAGTGTTTTGCCCAACTCAAACAGGAACTAACCACAGCGGGGTTACAAATAGCTCCAGAAAAAATACAACTACAAGACCCTTATACATATTTAGGTTTTCAAATAATGGACCTAAAATTACAAATCAAAAAGCCGTTATCCGTAAAGATCAGTTACAAACCCTCAATGATTTCCAAAAGCTCCTTGGAGACATAAATTGGCTTCGACCCTACTTAAAACTCACCACAGGAGACTTAAAACCCTTATTTGACACCCTGAGAGGTGACCCCAACCCTAAGTCCCTTAGGTCGTTATCAAAAGAAGCTCTTTTATCACTTAATAGGGTAGAGACGGCCATTGCTGAACAATTTGTTACTAACATAGACTATTCACAGCCATTAACCCTTTTAATATTTAAAACAACACTAACACCCACTGGTTTATTCTGGCAAAATAACCCTATTATGTGGGTCCACTTGCCTTCATCACCCAAAAAGGTATTACTCCCCTATTATGTGGGTCCACTTGCCTTCATCACCCAAAAAGGTATTACTCCCCTATTATGATGCCATAGCAGATTTAATTATTCTAGGTAGAGACAATAGCAAAAAATATTTTGGAATTGAACCCTCTATGATCATACAACCTTATTCTAAGCCACAAATCCATTGGTTGATGCAAAATACTGAAACGTGGCCAATTGCTTGCGCCTCTTATGCCGGTAACTTAGATAACCATTACCCGCCAAACAAGCTTATTCAATTTTGTAAGCTACATGCTTTTGTCTTCCCTCATGTCACCAGTAAAATACCTTTAGACAATGCCTTATTAGTATTCACTGATGGGTCATCCACAGGAACTGCTGCATATACCTTTGCAGACACCACTGTTAAATTCAAAACCAGCCATACTTCAGCTCAGCTAGTAGAATTGCAGGCCCTAATCGCAGTGCTGTCAGCCTTCCCTAATCAGGCCCTTAATATTTATACTGACAGTGCATATTTAGCTCACTCAATACCTTTACTTGAGACCGTAGCACAAATCAAACATGTCAGACACAGCCAAGTTATTTTTACAATGCCAACAATTAATACATGACAGATCAACACCTTTCTTTCTTGGACATATTAGAGCTCATTCAGGACTACCAGGACCTCTATCCCAGGGCAACCAACTGGCTGATATGGCAACCAAGATAGTAGCCATAGCTACAAATACAAACCTAGCCCAAGCACAGGCTATTCATGCCTTACACCATCTTAATGCTCAAACTTTGAGACTGATGTTTAAGATAACTAGAGAACAAGCAAGACAAATAGTTAAACAATGTCAGACCTGTATAACATACCTGCCAGTCCCTCACTTAGGAATTAACCCAAGAGGACTAGTTCCCAACATGATCTGGCAAATGGATGTCACTCATTATTCAGAATTCGGTAACTTAAAATACGTCCATGTATGTATAGATACATTTAGTGGATTTATACTGGCCACCCTACAAACAGGTGAAGCTACCAAGCATGTTATAGCTCATTTACTACACTGTTTCTCCATAGTTGGAAAGCCTAAACAACTAAAAACAGACAATGGTCCTGGCTATACATCCAAAGCCTTCCAAGACTTCTGTCTTAAATTACAAATAAAACACATTACTGGAATACCCTATAACCCTCAAGGACAAGGAATAGTTGAAAGAGCACACCTATCCTTAAAAACCACCATTGACAAAATAAAAAAGGGAGAATGGTACCCTACTAAGGGCACCCCTAGAAATATCCTTAATCACACACTTTTTATTTTAAATTTTTTAAATTTGGACAACCTGAACAGATCAGCAGCCGATCGATTTTGGCATTCTGAGTCCAAAAAACAATTTGCCATGGTTAAGTGGAAAGACCCCTTAGACAACACATGGCATGGTCCAGACCCAGTGTTAATCTGGGGAAGAGGCTCAGTTTGTGTTTTTTCTCAAACTCATGATGCAGCCAGATGGCTACCAGAGCGACTGGTAAGACAGGTACTTAACAATAACCAATCCAGGGAGTAATTTTCTCCCTGAGAGTACTCTTTTCCTCTATTGCAGAGATGAACTTCAACTACAAGCCCCTCTGGACCATGGTGCTTATTTGCCAAGCACTCCAGGTATATGCCGGCTTTGGTAATCCCCATGAGGCCCGTAAATATATACGACAACGATACGGTAAGCCCTGTGATTGTTTGGGGGGATATGTGACCTCCCTTCCAAATACGTACATCTCAGCTGTGTCCTGCTCCGCTTACACAGCATACCTGTCTAGTGACTCTCTTAAGTGGAGGTGTGTGTCAACCCCAAGAATATTTAGCGGAGGGGATACCACAACCTGCCCTTGTGACACATTTGAGACTGCTATGCATAGTTCCTGCTACAATACTTATTTAGAATGTACCTCTGGCGGTAAAACATACTATACTGCTATCTTAACAAGATCTAGAACCCCCACTATAGAGGCCAGTAGTGTTCCTACAGTTGTAGGAAATACCAATAACATTATATCAGCTGGCTGTACTGGAATTGTAGGACAGCCTGTCTGCTGGAATATTCACCCCCCCTTCATATCTCTGATGGAGGAGGACCACAAGACAAGGTCCGAGAAATTAGGGTACACAAAAAACTTGAAGAGTTGCAAAGGTCCCTGTACCTGGAAATTCACTACCACCCCTTGGCCTTGCCCAAAGCCCGAGGGAAAGAGAAAGTTGATGCCCAGACCTTTGCCCTCCTCACGGCTACTCATAACCTGCTTAACAATTCCAACTCTAGTCTGGCTAATGACTGCTGGCTGTGTCTGCAATCAGGAGATCCTGTTCCTCTTGCCATACCCAGTAATAACTTAAATTATACATCCAATACCCCTTGCACCATAATTCCTCCCCTTAAGGTACAGCCTTTAGAATTTCCTAGTTCCTTTTGCATCTACTCCCCTCCCCTTAATAACACTTACGACCTTGATGTAGGATTCAATCAATTCAATAATTGTTCCACCATAGTAAATATTTCCCAATCGCTGTGTGCCCCAAACAGTTCAGTTTTTATATGTGGCAATAATAGGGCTTATACCTATTTACCTACTAACTGGACAGGACGCTGTGTCTTAGCCACACTTTTGCCAGACATAGACATTATCCCTGGAGATGAACCTGTACCTATCCCAGCTATAGATCACTTTTTAGGAAGAAACAAAAGGGCAGTACCATTTATCCCCTTACCTGCGGGATTAGGCATAACTACTGCCGTAGCAACTGGGGCTACAGGCCTAGGGGTTTCTGTTACTCAATACACCAAATTGTTTCGCCAACTGATCTCAGATATGCAGGCCATTTCAAGTACTATACAAGATTTACAAGATCAGGTAGATTCTCTGGCAGAAGTAGTGCTCCAAAATAGAAGAGGCCTAGATTTACTAACTGCAGAACAGGGAGGCATCTGCTTGGCTTTACAGGAGAAGTGCTGTTTCTATGCCAACAAATCCGGGATCGTCAGGGATAAAATCAGGCGTCTACAAGAAGACCTAGAAAAACGACGAAAAGAAATAACCGATAACCCGTTTTGGACTGGGTTCCATGGACTCCTTTCCTATCTTATGCCATTCCTGGGCCCCCTGCTTTGCCTATTGCTCTTACTCTCTGTAGGACCTTTGGTCTTCAATAAGCTCATGACATTCATTAAGCAACAAGTCGAGGCTATCCAAGCGAAGCCTATACAGGTCCATTATAATCGCCTAGAACAAGAAGATCGCGGTCGTTCATACTCACACCCATTATGACCACCTTCCCTATGCGCTGAACTGGACAGCCAATGACGGGTAAGAGAGCATCATCTCGCACTAACCTAAGACAGGAGGGCCGTCATAAGCTACTGCCTAATCCCATGACGGGTACCAGTGATGAGATGCATTACTCCAACCTAAGACAGGCGCAGTTCCCGAGGGACAATCTTCTAGCCGTAATTATATATAAAAAAGGGGGACCTGTCCGGAGCCATGAGGCCGGAATTAGCCGACCTCTGTTGCTTGATCTCCGCAAAGCGGAGACAGGACGGCACATTCCCGGGTTCTTTATTTACAAACCTTCCCGCGCGCCTAAGTTTTTCCGCGCGCGCCAAAACTGTTGCCGCGCGCGCCCAAAGCTTTTCCCGCGCGCGCCTAAGTTTTTCCGGGCGCGCCCAAACTGTTCCCGCGCGCACCAACCTTTCCGCGCGCGCGTAAACATTTTCCCGCCCAGGAAGATATGCAGCCTAGGGGCAGGCGCGATCCCGCGCCGGGAAAAGTACAAACCACGGCGCATGCGCGATTGTAATTTGAGAAGACCCGGCCCCCCGTCACCGCCCTGGCCCAACCTCTTCCTCTGCCAGCCTATATAAGGCATGACCCTGCATTCAATAAACGAGACTTGATCAGGCTACTTGTCTTGTCTCCATTTCTTGTGTTTTCTTGTCTCCTCCATTCCCACTCCCCCTTCCAGGGCCCGTTCGACTGTCCTGCAGGTCGGGACAGCTAACATCTAAGGACTTTTTATCTATAGCATTCAGTTGCTAATCAATCACTAATTGATAATTAGTATTTGGATAACTACATACATAATTGTTTTACAAACAGAATTTGTTATTACAAAACTTATTATTATTATTTTTTGATTCAGAGTTTTTGCTCTTGTTGCCCAGGTTGGAGTGCAATGGCAGAATCTCAGCTCACTGCAACCTCTGCCTCCTGGATTCAAGCGATTCTCCTGCCTCAGCCTCCCAAGTAGCTGGGATTACAGACATGTGTCATCATGCCTGGCTAATTTTTGTATTTTTAGTAGAGATGGAGTTTCTCCATGTTGGTCAGGCTGATCTCGAACTTCTGACCTCGGGTAATCTGCCCACCTCGGCCTCCCAAAGTGCTGGGATTACAGACGTAAGCCACCGTGCCAGGCCGCAAAACTTATTTTTTTATGTAGTTCTCATGATGGTGCCCAGTTTTTAAAGATCGTGTGACCGTGGTTGCATCTTTCTCTATATAACATTCCTCAGTGTCTTTCAGCACACATTGTAATCGGTTTTCTCCTTGAGCGCTCACCCGGGATGATGTTGATGGGCTTCCTCTTTGTGCAGGGTGGACAGCTGGGGGCCTGGGGGCCAGGAAACTGGAGAAAGCATTCATCCAGGCTCATTCATACTTCAGGGTGGCTGGAGTTTTCAAAATATGAGTTGGTCCTTTCTTCCTATCTAAATTAAATGTTATGCAAGACACCTAAACAGTGCCCTATGACTGATTAGATGGAATAATTAATTTTACATGAGAGTGGAATTTCCTTTAGCCTTCACACAGATGTCACATTATGATAATGTTGCTTAATGCCATGGTTCTAGTTCTGAAGACAGTTTCAGGGGAGAACTATCACAATCAAAGACTTTTACCTTAGGTGAGACCTTTGCACATGTAGGCTTTTGTCACAATCTGCTTAACTGTCTTGCAAATGGGGTTTCAAAAAAAGAGAGTGTGTAAATTAGTACAGCTGTTATGGAAAACAGTATGGAGTTTCCCCCAAAAGCTAAAAATAGAAGTACCCTATGATTCAGCAATCCCACTGCTGGGTATATATATCCAAAGATAATGAAGTCAGTATGTCAAAGAGATATTTGCACTGTCATGTTTATTGCAGCACTATTCACAATAGCCAAGATATGGGATCTACCTAAGTGTCCATTAACAGATGAATGGATAAAGAAAATTCAGTCTTAAAATAGAAGGAAATCTTGTCATTTGTGACAACATAGTTGAGCCTGAAGGACATCATGTTAAGTGAAATAAACCAGGCACAGAAAGACAAATACTACATGATCTCACTTTTATGTGGAACCAAAAAAGTTGAACTCACAGAAGCAGAGAGTACAATGTTGATTACTAGGGGATGAGGCAGGGATTGGCAAGGATAAAGAAAGGGGAGATAATGGATGAAAAGGTACAAAGTTTCAGTTAGGGGGAATAAGTTCAAAAGATCAATCGTACATTATGGTGACCACAGTTAATAATAATATATTGGATCAGATGTGGTGGCTCATGCCTGTAATCCCAGCACTTTGGGAGGCTGAACCAGGAAGATCGCTTGAGCCTAGGAGTTCAAGACCAGCCTGAGCAACGTGGTGAAACACTGTCTCTACAAAAAAATACAAAAATGAGCCAGGCATGGTGGGATGCACTTGTAGACCTAGCTACCCAAGAGGCTGAGGTAACAGGATCACCTGAGCTTGGTGAGATTGAGGCTACAGTGAGTTGTGGTCATGCCACTGCACTCCAGCCTGGGCTACAGAGGGAGATCCTGTCACAATAATAATAATATATAATTGAAAATTGCTAAGAGAGTAGATTTTAAGTGTTCTCACCACAAAAAATGATAAGTATGTGAGGTGATAAATATGTTAAATTCTTGATTTAGCCACTCCACATTGTATACATGTATCAGAACATCATGTTGTGTCAGAGGCTTTGAACCAGAGCTATTCCATCTTGAATAGGGGCTGGGTAAAATAAGGCAGAGACCTACTGGCTGCATTTACAGGTAGTTAGGCATTCTACATCATGAAATGAGATAGGAGGTCAGCACAAGATACAGGTCATACAGACCTTGCTGATAAAACAGTTTGTGGTGAAGAAACCAGCCAAAACCCACCAAAATCAAGACGGTGACAAAAGTGACCTCTGGTCACCCTCACTGCTCATGATACACTAATTATAATGCATTAGCATGCTAAAAAGACACACCCACTAGAGCCATGACAGTTTACAAGTACAATGGCAATGTCAGGAAGTTACCCTATATGGTCTAAAATGGGGAGGAACCCTGAGTTCTGGAAATTGCCCACTGTTTTCCCGGAAAACTTATGAATAATCCACCTCTTGTTTAGCATATAATCAAGAAACAACCATAAAAATGGCCAACCAACAGCCCTTGGGGCTGCTCTGCCTATGGAGTAGCCATTCTTTATTCCTTTACCTTTTTAATAAACTTGCTTTCACTTTACTCTATGGATTCACCTCAAATTCCTTCTTTCACAAGATCCAAGAATCCTCTCTTGGGATTAGGACTCCTTCCCAGTAACAGTTGTACACCATAAACACATACAATTCTTACTTGTCAATTTAAAAAATTTTTAGAAGAGAATGAGAGAATGAGTCAGTGATCATAATTCAAAAGCAGGCAGATCATGAGGTCAGGAGTTCGAGACCAGCCTGACCAACATGGTGAAACCCCGTCTCTAGTAAAAATACAAAAATTAGTAGGCGTGTGTGGTTGTGCGCACCTGTAATCCCAGCTACTCAGGAGGCTAAGGCAGGAGAATCACTTGAACCTGGCAGGTGGAGGTTACAGTGAGCCGAGATAGCGCCACTATACTCCGGCCTGGGTGACAGAGCGAGACTCCATCTAAAAAAAAAAAAAGCATATTCCTTGTTGACATTGTCATTTTCCAAAATGAATGATACCATCTTTACACTTATCACCTGGTGCTAGATTGAAGGTGCTCTCCTCTGAAGCATTTATCTACAGATCTTACCTGATGGCTGCCTTTTTGAAGTCTGTGTCTGACGACTGAGGGGTCACCATGTTATTGCACCCACATACACGGTTGAGATGGAGCCCAGGTGATGAGGATCTTTGCCTACTGTATCACTGAAGTTCAAACACACAAGGAGTTTCCATATTGTATTTGGATCACTTTGGTGAACTGGAAACAATAATCTGGCCATGAGGGTAGTAGGTTTTCCCAGTGGGGAAGACACCCCACTAACCATAGGTGTCCCATTGGTGTGAAGGGAAATGAGCCAGGAGCTTTCATCATCATTGGACCATCAGACCACACACATCCACCCTCACACTCTGCTTCTAAATGCCCCGAGTGCCTTAAAGGTAGAGAAAACACATTTTCTTTGGTTATAAATCTGCGGTATGAATATGTTCTAGGCAGAGGGTGCTACCTCCTTTGCTTTGTTTTGATATTCATTTGTTCAGGGACCATTTATTGAGAGGTATCTACATGCAGACACTGTGTTAAGCTGAGAACAAATTTGGGGCAGAGCACAATAAATAGTGTTTCTGGCTTTTAGATTGGTGAGCAAATATTCACACAAATAAATGTTCAGTTCATCGGGTTGTCACCCTTTTCCACCTCAGACTGAGCTCCAGAATGGGGACCAGGCCATTTCACCTCTGCATCTCAGCATGCAGCCCAGTGTTTGGAGGAGTGTGTACTGGCAAGTTGACTGAAAGCACCATCCTCGTGCTGTCTAATGTCAGCTCCTGCAAGGGAAGCTCTTGGGTCCCAGCACCAAGGGTAGAGGTCACTGTGGTTGTCCCGCCAAGATACGCTCTCCTGAGGTGGCTGTTGGAGGAGCGGCCGAGTAGAGACATGGAGTGCATCTCAGAGCTCAGACCTTGGCCGCTCCTCTGGGATGGTTGCAGCATCTCTCTTCCTGACCGTACTACAAGGGTTGGTAACTGAAAGGAATGTTCTCTGAGCCTTCAGCAGTTACAGAAGTGAGGCCCTAAGCACTGCCCATCCAGTGCAGGCTTGGAATGGGCATCGTTCCAAGGTGTCCACAGTCAGAGCATCTGCTCCAGGGTGGCTGAGAGCAAGAGAAAAAGTAACTTGCTCAGAGTGCTCAGTACTGACCCATGCTGGTCAGTGACAGCTGCCAATAAACAAGGGGGTGGGGGCTGTGCCTCCCAAGATAGGCCAGCCTAATTCTGTAAAGCACTATTAGTTTAAATGTCCCAAAGTGAGCTGTGGACAAGAGCCTCAAAGTCCAATGTTTTATAACGGGCATAAACCCAAGGTGTCAGCTTGGAGTGCTTTCCGCTGATGCCCTCAAAAGAGCCAGCTCAGGTATAGTGCCCTCTGCTGGTGATGTGGATCCATGCTCAGCAAGCCCGGGGAAAAAAGGCAGGTCAAGACACTTGAGACTCCTTCTCAGACCACCATATGGTGTTTAATGATTATTGTTATATTCTAAGTTGATAGAAGTGCACTCTGGTCCTCAGCTTGGGACCAAAGCAAAGGAGTGGAGAGAAGCTAGGGCAGTAGCGGCACAGGACACCCTCTGAGCAGCAGCTCAGCCCGTCCCTGCCCTGGCCTTTCAGCCCCTCCTCCTGAGTCCTCTCAGCTCACTGCCATGAGGTCTTGTATGTTTCTTCCACGGGGCTGGGGGATCCGAGGGCAGGCGCTTCTTTGACTTTCTGTGTCTGGAGGCCACAGTAGGTACTGAATACACCTTTGATGGAAGGGCTCATCACTTGTTCTGTTTCCACACTGTTTCCATGACAAATGACTGAATGCAGACTGCTCTCTAGAGGCTCGCACAGCAGGGCCACTCCCACTGCTCTGTTGTCTAAACAGGAAAGGGTCCAGCCTAGGGCACTGAAGGCAAAGGTGCAGAGGGGGTTTCTCTCAATTCAGTGAGGGGCACAGAAGGCAACCCACACCCAGCTCATCCCTGGGAGCCCAGAAGCCCATGAAGAAGGCTTTCTGCAGTGTCCTGGTTGCCCAGCATGGTACGGACAGACAGTGGGGCGAGTGAACAGTAGCACACACTTTGGCTCCATTGGATCTGGGTTTGAATCCCTGTGCTTTCACATGCCGGCTCTGTGCCTGCTAACATCTCTGAGCTTCTGTTTTCTCATCTAAAAATAGAAATGATGATAATACAGACCTTTTCTGAGGACTACATGAATTTAGCTATGTAATGTGTCACCTACAATGATGCTTAACACATAGTAGGGGCTCAAAACCGGTTGCCATGGCTGGTGATACAGCTATTCCTAGGAATGTTGTAGAGATGTGGGAGATTCAAATCAAAAATTTAAATTCTAGCCTGCTGTTACCTACAGTTACCTGCAATACATCATAGACACCATGAAATGGAATAGAACAATTTCAAGATGACATTAATATTTTATCTTTTACCCTTTGATAAATTGCTTCACATCTTTGGGTCTTGGTTTCTTCATGAGGAAAATGATGTAGTATATGATTCTGTAATCATATGCTACGTATAGTAATCATGCTGGGATCCTGCACATGAGATGATATAATGCAAACCTAATCTAGGTGGTCCCAGTTTCTTGCAAAGTTGCATTTCACCTTCTCACCTACTCAATTATTCAGTTCTTAACATATATATATATAAAACTGCCTGCTGCCTTACTTGACTGGTTTAGAAACCAAGCTTCAACCTGATTTGTTTCCTGATTTCTTTTGGACAACTGAGGCAGCATTTCATCTTATAAGGTCTCCATCTAGTGGTAGTAAAAGAAAATTGCAAGTCCGTAAGTGCCCTTTGTCCATCTGCATTCCTGGTCCTTAGGAAAAGTGGGACAGGTATGAATGAATGAATGAATGAATGCTGAGAATAGGACAAATCAGGTAAAACCAACTCAAGATGTGAGCTCTGAGTTGGGTCTTGAAATAAAATAACATAGATTGCCAAAGAAGCATTGTGAACTTTCCTGGTTGGAGGTAAGTCACTTACTAAAGCTCTGCCTTGAGAAGAAGGGGAGTTTGGCATTCTTAGCCAAGAAAGCAACTGTTTGGGTGACAGTGGCGGGCCCATGTTGGTCAGTTGGGAATGACGAGAATGGTGTAACCAGGCAGAAGAGTTTAGACTTGATGTGACAGTTTTCTAAGATGCCAAATTGGTCTGTTACAGAATCAGCAACCCGTCAGTGGGGTTCCAGATCACACTCTCTTTTTTTTTTTTTTTTTTTATTATACTTTAAGTTCTAGGGTACATGTGCATGACGTTTATATCATGTATAACTCCCCAATGCAATCCCTCCCCCCTCCCCCCTCCCCATGATAGGCCCCAGTGTGTGATGTTCCCCTTCCCGAGTCCAAGTGATCTCATTGTTCAGTTCCCACCTATGAGTGAGAACATGCGGTGTTTGGTTTTCTCTTCTTGTGATAGTTTGCTAAGAATGATGGTTTCCAGCTGCATCCATGTCCCTACAAAGGACGCAAACTCATCCTTTTTGATGGCTGCATAGTATTCCATGGTGTATATGTGCCACATTTTCTTAATCCAGTCTGTCACAGATGGACATTTGGGTTGATTCCAAGTCTTTGCTATTGTGAATAGTGCCGCAATAAACAAACGTGTGCATGTGTCTTTGTAGTAGAGTAATTTATAATCCTTTGGGTATATACCCAGTAGTGGGATGGCTGGGTCATATGGTACATCTAGTTCTAGATCCTTGAGGAATCGCCATACTGTTTTCCATAATGGTTGAACTAGTTTACAATCCCACCAACAGTGTAAAAGTGTTCCTATTTCTCCACATCCTCTCGAACAGCTGTTGTTTCCTGACTTCTTAATGATTGCCATTCTAACTGGTGTGAGATGGTATCTCATTGTGGTTTTGATTTGCATTTCTCTGATGGCCAGTGATGATGAGCATTTTTTCATGTGTCTGTTGGCTGTATGGATGTCTTCTTTTGAGAAATGTCTGTTCATATCCTTTCCCCACTTTTTGATGGGGTTGTTTGCTTTTTTCTTGTATATTTGTTTGAGTTCTTGGTAGATTCTGGATATTAGCCCTTTGTCAGATGAGTAGGTTGCAAAAATTTTTTCCCATTCTGTAGGTTGCCTGTTCACTCTGATGGTAGTTTCTTTGGCTGTGCAAAAGCTCTTTAGTTTAATTAGATCCCATGTGTCAATTTTTGCTTTTGCTGCCGTTGCTTTTGGTGTTTTAGACATGAAGTCCTTGCCCATGCCTATGTCCTGAATGGTACTACCTAGATTTTCTTCTAGGGTTTTTATGGTATTAGGTCTAACATTTAAGTCTCTAATCCATCTTGAATTAATTTTCGTATAAGGGGTAAGGAAAGGATCCAGTTTCAGCTTTCTACTTATGGCTAGCCAATTTTCCCAGCACCATTTATTAAATAGGGAATCCTTTCCCCATTTCTTGTTTCTGTCAGGTTTGTCAAAGATCAGATGGCTGTAGATGTGTGGTATTATTTCTGAGGACTCTGTTCTGTTCCATTGGTCTATATCTCTGTTGTGGTACCAGTACCATGCTGTTTTGGTTACTGTAGCCTTGTAGTATAGTTTGAAGTCAGGTAGCGTGACGCCTCCAGCTTTGTCCTTTTGACTTAGGATTGTCTTGGCAATGCGGGCTCTTTTTTGGTTCCATATGAACTTTAAAGCCGTTTTTTCCAATTCTGTGAAGAAAGTCATTGGTAGCTTGATGGGGATGGCATTGAATCTATAAATCACCTTGGGCAGTATGGCCATTTTCACGATATTGATTCTTCCTATCCATGAGCATGGTATGTTCTTCCATTTGTTTGTGTCCTCTTTGATTTCACTGAGCAGTGGTTTGTAGTTCTCCTTGAAGAGGTCCTTTACATCCCTTGTAAGCTGGATTCCTAGGTATTTGATTCTCTTTGAAGCAATTGTGAATGGAAGTTGATTCCTGATTTGGCTCTCTGCTCGCAAATCAACTAGAAAATCTAGAAGAAATGGATAATTTCCTGGACACTTACACTCTCCCAAGACTAAACCAGGAAGAAGTTGAATCCCTGAATAGACCAATAGCAGGCTCTGAAATTGAGGCAACAATTAATAGCCTACCCACCAAAAAAAGTCCAGGACCAGATGGATTCACAGCTGAATTCTACCAGAGGTACAAGGTGGAGCTGGTACCATTCCTTCTGAAACTATTTCAATCAATAGAAAAAGAGGGAATCCTCCCTAACTCTTTTTATGAGGCCAACATCATCCTGATACCAAAGCCTGGCAGAGACACAACAAAAGAGAGAATTTTAGACCAATATCCCTGATGAACATCGATGCAAAAATCCTCAATAAAATACTGGCAAACCGGATTCAGCAGCACATCAAAAAGCTTATCCACCATGATCAAGTGGGCTTCATCCCTGGGATGCAAGGCTGGTTCAACATTCGCAAATCAATAAACGTAATCCAGCATATAAACAGAACCAAGACAAGAACCACATGATTATCTCAATAGATGCAGAAAAGGCTTTTGACAAAATTCAACAGCCCTTTATGCTAAAAACGCTCAATAAATTCGGTATTGATGGAACGTACCTCAAAATAATAAGAGCTATTTATGACAAACCCACAGCTAATATCATACTGAATGGGCAAAAACTGGAAAAATTCCCTTTGAAAACTGGCACAAGACAGGGATGCCCTCTCTCACCACTCCTATTCAACATAGTGTTGGAAGTTCTGGCTAGGGCAATCAGGCAAGAGAAAGAAATCAAGGGTATCCAGTTAGGAAAAGAAGAAGTCAAATTGTCCCTGTTTGCAGATGACATGATTGTATATTTAGAAAACCCCATTGTCTCAGCCCAAAATCTGCTTAAGCTGATAAGCAACTTCAGCAAAGTCTCAGGATACAAAATTAATGTGCAAAAATCACAAGCATTCTTATACACCAGTAACAGATCACACTCTCAAAAGCAGTGTGGCCATGCCCTTCACTGTGGGTCTACAGCTTTCTTCTTAGTGGCGCTTATAGAGCTGTTACCCTCCCTCTCAGCTTCTGTTAAGTGTGTGGGTTTTGGACTCAGAAAGTCACCTTGTGTTCTTGAGAAAAGTATTAACTTCGTTTTTCTCATCTGTAAAACTGCAGGAGGATACAGGTTGATGTGAGGATTAAGTGATGTGGTCTAGAGCGTGGAACCTAATATACAGCCTGGCACAAAGTAACAGCCCAATAAACAGCATTATTAATGCTTTTTTTTTTCCCTCTTGTGGATCACTTCATTTTCCCCTTCCTTTGAGTTGCTAATTTTTATAAAGGTCTCTTTTGTGTCATGTTTGTGTAACAGGATGTTAAACACAACTTTTTCTGTTCTCTTAATGCTTTAGCAAAAGCACTGGGGGCCAAGAACAACAGGTGCTGCACTATAAGTGCAACAACTATGAAACCAGCCTTGACCCCTATCCTATCAGCCACCTGGCAGATATGTAAGAAAAGGCAAAGGTTTCATCAAGGGGTTCAAGAGGCCAGGAGAGAGCTGCCAGTGTGCAGTGCACCACCCCCTGCCCCACTCACAGGGGCTGAGGAAGGAGGGCCTTTTCCTTCTCTGTAAGCCCAAGAGAAAGAAACCACCAAGAGAAAACTCACCTGGAGACACTGACATGGGTTCTCTGGCATTTGAGGGATCAACCTGAAAACAACTGAAAACAACTCTGTCCCAAAAGCCTTTCTGCCAGGGTCAGGCGCCTACAGAAGAGAGAAGCTGGCGACACTGTTGGAAGTAGCGACTGGGTTGGGGTGGGGGACAAGAGCTTGTACCCTGTCAGCTGGAGGACCAACTACACCAGGGAAGGGGGTCCCCAGGAAGAGGGTTCTCCGAAACCCATCAAAGCTCTCAGCCACACCCAGAAGGCCTTTTCTGTCCCTTGCCTCCCCTCCAAACCCCTGAACCACCTTAGAAAGGCCCCCGGGGAGGTAGAGAGTGAGAAAAAGAGGAGTGTAACCCCTGAGGGAGGTCCATGATGGAGCAGGAGGGAAAATTTAGATTGAATGGAAGTCTAGGGTTTTGATAATAATAGCCGGAAATCTAATTTTATTAGATTACATTTTATTAACTGAAAGTAGTCAGAGGAACTGTTATTACTAAAGAGTAATTAGAAAAGCTATGATACAAATTCAAGGTTCTATCCAAGGATGGAGTGGTAGGGATAATGAATTCTTCAGGAGGGGTGGGTTTAAAGGGTGATTGTAGCCTCAGAGTCCAACTTATTTAATAAACTGGTAACAGGTGTATTTATCCTATGATTGTTAGCTTTGCTGTAAGTTTAGGAGTTGGCTTTTATCCTGGGAGGACTATGTTGACATGACTGTATCATCATAACATAAATCTTCATGTCTCAGGGATTGTTATGCATAATCCTGCCTGGAAACACAAAGAGGAAGTAGACTTGATTATTCATTGATATTTATTGTTAACCTGCACTGTAATCAGACAATTAGTACAACAGAAGAAGGGCTTTGGGGCATATAGAGCTCAGCTCAAATCCAGCCCCATTACTTCCTATCTGTGTACTTATGTGCCCTCGGTTTCATCACCTGTACAAGGGTATTACCCTTGAAGACTTGCAAGGATTTGATGAAATAATGCATGTCAGAGACCCAGAATGATGGCTGAAACAAGTACAGTGCCTAACCTAGTCAGTGAATAAATGTGGCTGCTATTATTGTATAGGGCAGAGGGTCAAGCCCTATGGGTTACAGAATAATGCACAGTCTCTCTGTTCAAAGAGTTTACATTCTGGGGAAAGGTAAATGAAATGTGTACATGTATAAGTTATGCCGTCAGTTTTTGATGTAGGCTATTTATTTACCAAGGCTTTATTGATTTCTTTGTAGACAAAGTGGATAATTGGCTGGGTGTGGTGGCTCACACCTATAATCCCAGCACTTTGGGAGGCCAAGGTGGGCGGGTCACGAAGTCAGGAGATGACTATCCTGGCTAACATGGGGAAACCCTGTCTCTACTAAAAATACAAAAAATTAGCTGGGCGTGGTGGCAAGCACCTGTAGTCTCAGCCACTTGGGACGCTGAGGCAGGAGAATCACTTGAACCCAGGAGGTGGAGGTTGCAGTGAGCTGAGATCGCACCACTGCGCTCCAGCTTGGGTGACAGAGCAAGACTCTATCTCAAAAAAAAAAAAAAAAGTGTGGATAATTAGCAATGGGTGTCCATTTTCTCAGGAAAATTTGTAGCTGAATAAAAGACTAAACCCAAATAATCTTTAATTAATGGGTGTGACACAAGAGGCAGAATTAAGCAAAAATGATCCTGGGAACTTACCCTAAGTTGTCTGAACAACAAGCCGCTGGGATTTGGGACATCCCTTTCTCTAGTAGGGTGTAACCATGGGATCCTCCCTGGAGCCGATGGGACTGCAACATCTCATGGGCCTTAGGGTCTCCAGGCACTGGCAGTTTGCTTTCCCTAGGAAGCTCCTGAGAACAGCTGGCACCCAAATCCAGACTGCCCAGTGCCCAATAAGTTTGTTCTCAGACTTGCCCCAAAAGAATAGAAAGCAGCTGGGGGCCAGGTCCCTCCCCTGGAACAACCTCCATGGTGAGGTCAGCTGTAATGCCCTGGCCCCACCCACCTCTCATGAGGACCGTGAGAGAGAGGGAGCCCTGCCTTCCCTTTTCTTGTTGACTCTCATTTTGTAAGTTTGCTTCATTTTCTAATAAAGTCCATTTCTTCCCCAGTCGGTTATGTTGTAAAATTCAACCAAGTCTTAGTACATGACTCTGAAGGAATCTGCCTCAGATGAAAATACGTTAGTTTTAACTGGAGAGGCAGTTTCTTTTTTTTTCTTTTTTTCTTTTTTTTTCTGAGACGGAGTCTGGCTCTGTCGCCCGGGCTGGGGTGCAGTGGCCGGATCTCAGCTCACTGCAAGCTCCGCCTCCCGGGTTTATGCCATTCTCCTGCCTCAGCCTCCCAAGTAGCTGGGACTACAGGCGCCAGCCACCTCGCCCGGCTAGCTTTTTAAATATTTTTTAGTAGAGACAGGGTTTCACCGTGTTAGCCAGGATGGTCTCGAACTCCTGACCTCGTGATCCGCCCATCTCGGCCTCCCAAAGTGCAGGGATTACAGGCTTGAGCCACCGTGCCCGGCCAAGAGGCAGTTTCTTACAGCCTACCCATCACAATTGTCCATCACAATGCTCTGCTAAGTGATTCGGCTTGGATAAAGATTTGGAAGGCAAGCTGCTCAGATCTGTAGGCGATATGAAGCTAGGACAGTGTGAATAGAGAAAACCCTGGAGGACCAAGTGAAGATACTAAAAGACTTCAATAAGATCTTTTTGAAATGCTGGGCCCATACATGAAAGAGAAAATACCACAAGATCAAATGTAAATTAATTTGGGTTAAAAACATTATAAAGCACAAAATGGGTGATATGATTTGGCTCTGTGTGCCCACCCAAATCTCACCTTGAATTGTAATAATCCCTATGTGTCAAGAGTGAGACCAGGTGGAGATAATTGAATCATGGGGGCAATTCCCCCATGTTGTTCTCATGCTAGTGAGTGAGTTCTCACAGGATCGATGGTTTTATAAGGGGCTTCCCCCTTCACTTGGCTCTCAATTCTCATCTGCTACCATGTAAGATGTGCCTGTTTTGTCTTTCGCCATGACTGTAAGTTTCCTGAGGCCTCCCTAGCCAAGCACAACTGTGAGTCAATTACACTTTTTTTCTTTATAAATTACCCAGTCTCAGTTATGTCTTCAAAGCAGCATGAAAATGGACTAATATAAGAACTTAATAGCAATTCTTATGAAAAATATCTGAAAGTTTAGTAGACCCAGGTTCCATATGAACCAATAATATTATGTGGTTGACAAAGAAGCTATTTCAGCCTCCGGTGATGGAAAGAAGAGAGACAGAGTTAGTTCCCCCAAGTCCTCCACTGGCTGGGCCAGATCTGGAACCAGTGACAACCTCAACAACACTCCACGGAGTACAAGAAGAATGTTGTAGGGTTTTATGGGGAAAGATTTACAGAGCTGGAGAAATTTAGCTTGAAAAAGGCAAAACTTCACTATCACTGAACAGCTTTCTTAAAATATTTGAAGGGCTGTTGTTCAATTGCTCAATAAAAAATCCACTGTCACACTGAAGGAAAAATGTAGATTTTTTTCTCAGTATGATTTCGTGGAACAGAACAAGTACAAATTGGTAAAAGTCATAGGAAAACAATCACCAGAGCCAAAACCAAAACAAAACAAAAGCTTGTAGACATTTGTTGCTCCAAAAGTGTGACAAGCTGATTCACAGAGAAGTGCCCTCCTTAGTGCTGAGCCTGGGGGATGGCCACCACAAGAGAGAGTCTGGAGAGGTCCCTGAGCTGTACCAAAAGGGAGACTGTAAGTCATCAACCCAATGTACATTCTGCCCTTCCTCAGTATAGAATCCTCATTTTATGTGGGCATCAATGCGCCTGGCCAAAAATCAGTGCCTTATTGCTAGGTGTGGCCACATATCTAAGTTCAGGACAAACAGTTATCAATGTAAGGGTTTTGTGGGAAGGCTCATTAAAGAGGGATTAGCAGGGAAGTACACTTTTGTGCTCTTCCTCTTTTATAACATGCTTAGAGTATGGATGTAATGGCTGGTGTTCCAGCAGCCATCTTGGACCATGATGTAACGGTGAGGATAGAAACCATGCTCAGGATGGTAGCTGCAAACTACCCACGAACAGAAAGATGAAAAGACGCTGAGTATCTAATGATGATAGAGCTGCCATTCTGCACATATTTTGGGGGGTATTTGCTGTTTTCCAAGAGGTGTTCTAGGCACTTGGTGAACAAAACAGTGTCTGCTTTCACAGACCTTACGCTTGTGAGGAAGGCAAGGCTCTTGCTGCATTATTCAAACTCTGGAGACAGGGAGCATTATCCTAGAATGCAATGATGGCCTCTGAAGTTATGCAAAGAGTGATGCTGAGGGGAGCTTTCCTCATAGTAGTTCATTTGTTTGTTTGTTTGTTTGTTTATTTATTGAGACAGAATCTCTCACTGTTGCCCAGGCTGGAGTGCAATGGCATGATATCGGCTCACTGCAACCTCTGCCTCTCAGGTTCAAGCGATTCTCCTGCCTCGGCTTCCTGAGTGGCTGGGATTACAGGTGCCTGCCACCATGCCTGGCTAATCTTTGTATTTTTAGTAGAGATGGAGTTTCACTATGTTGGCCAGGCTGGTCTTGAACTTCTGACCTCATGATCCGCCCTCCTTGGCTTCCCAAAGTGCTGGGATTACAGGTGTGAGCACTTATAATCTTGATTACATAAATAGGAACATTGAGATTTACAGATATTATTTCCCCAGGTTACTCAAAGAGTGATTAGACTGAGATTCAGACCCAAGTGTGTTGGCTCCAGCCTCACTTTTGTAACCACTTCTCTCAACTTGTTCAAAGGCAGGAGATGGGAGACAGGAATACACTCAGAGAAATAGGAAGGAGAACCAGGAGAGTGCACACTTTAGAAGAAAAGGAGGAGAAGAATTATAAGAAAGAGAGAGGTGAAGAGAAGGAAAGTGAGGACCAATAACGGGTGATAGGATTTGGAGAGTGGATGTTAGTGACCTTCAAGAAAACAATTTTCATAGAGAATCTTTCTGGCTTACTTTAATTCTTTAAACCTGAGTCTTTTTTCTCTCTCTCTGTAACAGGCTTACAAAACCTTTCATTTTTATCTATTGTTGAGATTTATGTTAAAAATAGATTTCAGCAACTGTTTGGTAGTGTAATTATTCCTATGACATCATTAGTACATCCAGTACCAATTTTTTTTTCAAGCTACCAAATGCCACCAAGAATTGCATATTGTACAGTGGCAGCAGGTGTTTTGCAGGCATTTAAGTATAGAACTGAGACGTTTTTCACAAAAAGCTTCTTGTATCCACATCCATGGACCTGAAAGGTGTTTGCACACCATATGCTTCATTTTCTTCAACTGTAGAGTAATAAATAACATTGTCAAAATCACTACTGAAAAGTATGTGCTCATTTTCTTGGGAGTAGAGGGATGTGGAGTTCGTGTTCCTAAAACTATTTCCTCATTTGAATTTATCTTCATTGCTCAGGAGAAAACTGCCCTTCTAATTGTCAAGGAACTGTGGTAGGTTGTAAACATCCCTGGGAATTCCAGTTTTGAATGATATTTCTTATAATGTCTTAAGTCTGAAGGATGAAATGGAAGGAGAGGCAAGGTAAGCTGCAAACTACCCACGACTCTTTTCTCACCCTATTGTCTCACCTCCTCCACCCTCGTCAGTGACTTCCTCCCCTCTACATGCCCACCCTAACCAATTAAAACAGCAAGTTTATTTTCATATTTACCATTGAGAATGAAGACTCTTTAGCACAACAGGTGTTAGTGCCACAAGATATTTCTTGGAAGACAAAAACCACACTTGTTCAGGGTTTGATGAATAAGATGTAGGGCATGTTAATAACATGCCTTGTGCCCAGACAGTAGCACATGAGTAACTGCAGAGGAAGATACTTGCTTTCCTCCTAAGAGCTTGTGAAAGGGCTACGTAAATGTGCAGTGGGTGTGTGTAGTGGATATGTGTGGTAAGATAAACTCTATCCTGATGAAGGGACACATGCCAGTCTCCCACTCAGGCTATCTGCAAGCTGAGGAGCAAAGAAGCCAGTCTAAGTCCTGAAGCTGAAGAACTTGGAGTCTGATGTTTGAGGGCAGGAAGCATCCAGCACAGGAGAAAGATATAGGCCAGAAGACTAAACCAATCTAGTCTTTCCAGATTCTTTTGTCTGCTTTTATTCTGGCTGTGCTGGCAGCTGATTAGATTGTACCCACCCAGATTGAGGGTGGGTCTGCCTCTCTCAGCCCACTGACTCAAATGTTAATCTCCTTTGGCTGCACCCTCACAGACACACCTAAGAACAATACTTTGCATCCTTCAATCCAATCAAGTTGACACTCAGGATTAACCATCACACTTATACTAGCAAAGAGAAATTAAATTAGTAAAGTCCCTGTTGGTTAACCCACTGACTGCTGCACTGGGGGTGGGGGGTGGTTCCCTTGCTGTGAGGACAGGTACAGTGAGAGTAAGAGGGAGGAATAAGTTTGCCTTTTTGAAGCTGGACACTTGATACTTTGATGCATTACCTCATTTAATCCTCATGCCTTTGAGGCAGACATTATCTTCTCCATTTTTAGATTAATGAACTGGAATATCAAAAAGGTTAATAAGGTTCTTGTGGTCACACTGTTAATAGACGTGAGCCAGAACTTAAATTTAGTATTTGTTCTCCTTGCTTTTAAACATATTCTTCTGCTAGACTACAACATCACCATGAAAGAAAAGAGTTTTAACAATGGGGAGGGTCTGCTAGGTAACACTCAGACCAGAATATATTCAACATCTCACTTTGTGTGGCAGAAAACTTCAAACCCTTTTCTATCACTGCAGTGGCTCAAAAGCTATGGGAATTTAATTCACAACTCCTGCAGTGCCAGCATGGCACTTTTTCAATAGCAATTTGGGACAGAAATAAAAATAGCAAGGACAATGGCAATGCAGTTGCTGAATGCTCAGTAGTTGCAGTAGAATATCTGTTTAAGGAGAGGACATGGAAAAGTCACAGACAAGTTAGCATGGCGGATCAGCATGGAAGCCAAATGGAGATCCAGACAGAGGACCCTGATTGGAGAGCTGGTTAACAAACTAGGAGACTCCAGATGGATGACAGAAACACCGCTCCAGGCTCTTTTTTAAGGGTTTCATAAGTTCGTTTACCAAATATATTGTGCTAACTCTTAGAACTGCATATGGCTCATTTCCAAAGAATAATTTTGATTTCGTCACAATTCATACTTTTGTTGCCTTTGAGAACAATGTCATCACAATTCAAACTTTTGTTGCCTTTGAGAACAATGTCCAGATATTCTTAGGAGATAAGTGAATTAGGTGGGCCCTAGTGGCATTTATAACTACAATATCATCCTCACAGAACAGTACCTGAGCAGTTACTACCATTCCCATTTAACCAGATTAACCCTTACTTGGACACAACTTTTAACGCAATTTGACTTAAGGGTTGCGTGACCCATTAGGCATGTCTCAAACGGTTCCCTTTCATCTGTAATTCCATAATTAAGATTTTTTTTTTTCCTTTTAAAACCTGAGTCATGTTTTAAGACCCAGCTAATCACTTACTCCTTCTAGTTCCATTCTATAGATCTTATTTTCCTTGAACTTGCTCTTCTTTCCACACAATGAATACATAATCATATAGTGCAGGGGACCTCAGCTATCAAAGCCTATCTGCAAAAGTGGCCCTTCAGCTTCCCTGGAAAGAAAAGCAGAGACACGCAGTTCGAGGATGCTTGTTGATTGGCTCTGCTTGTCCCTGAATGTGGATATGGCCTGGTGGATGCTGAATTAGGTTCAAGAAACAGAGGAGTTCAGCATTTCCTTCAATGGAAATGCATTCATTTGTATAACTTCTTCTTCACCAGTGATGTGAGCCCCCAGTTAAAAAAAAAGAAGATCAGGTGTGGTGGCTCATGCCTGTAATCCCAGCACTTTTGGAGGCTGAGGTGGGCAGATCATGAGGTCAGGAGATCAAGACCATCCTGGCTAACATGGTGAAACCCTGTCTCTACTGAAAATGCAAAAAATTAGCCAGGCATGGTGGTGGTCACCTGTAGTCCCAGCTACGTGGGAGGCTGAGGCAGGAGAATGGCGTGAACCCGGGAGGCGGAGCTTGCAGTGAGCCGAGATGGGCCGCTGCACTCCAGCCTGGGCGACAGAGCAAGGCTCCGTCTCAAAAAAAAAAAAAGAAAGAAAAAGAAAAAAGAAAAAAAAAGACATAGCTGGAGATAGGCTTCTCTGACCTAGCAAGACCTTCCTTGCATAAGATGCAGCACAAACAGCTAGACACCTGTGAGGGACTTTGAGAACCCAGGGAAGTGTTATCAAGACAGGTTTCCTTTGCTTCTGTTGTGTGGGACCTCTGCATATCAGCTGCATTGTTGTGTCCTTTTAAAAATACATTGAGAACTTGGTCTAATCTTTCTCTGCCTCTCTCTTTCCACTCCCTATTCATTTATAGGTCACTGAAATGTTGCAGTAACCAGTCAAATTAGCAACTTAATTTCTTTACCCAACATTATGTTTTTGAGATCTATCCATGACATAGAATGATAGATATACATGTAGTCCATTCCCTTTTAACTGCTCTATAATCATTGAATGACTCTACCAGATTTTATTTATTCATTTCTGTATGATGGACATTTAGATTGTTTCTAGTTTTTTTTCCTAATGCAAGCAATGTAGCTGTCCATATCCTCATACCAGTTTCCTGAGAATGGTTGTATGATTTATTCACAATTACTTATTTTCTCAGTCCTTGTCACTGAGCAATGGGCTTATTGTCCAATGAACATAGAAGCTAATACTATGGTACCAGCCTTGGGAGAAAAAAGCTTTATTGCAAGGTTGACTGGCAAGGAGACAAGAGGCAATGTTAAAATGTGTCTCCCCAAGCAGGGGTCTTGTGGAAGGTTTTATAGGGAGGCAGTAACTATGAGGAAGAAAGGAAAATGCAAAAAGTTATGATTTGTTTGGGTTTTGCAGAGAGGTGGTGCCTGGCCCTTGGCTCTTAAGTTCACACTGCAACAAAACAATGCTCCCCTTGCTTCTTAATTTGGTCTGTGCTCTGGAGTCCAGGTACTTTGGTTCTCTATGTGGTTAACTTTTTTGTTGCAGCCACCTCCAGGGTCACTAATCAGGCATGCCTGGTTCATGTGCACATGCTCAGGTTATATGACTTGCAGCCTAGGGGTCCATAGCAACTGAAAAACAACTTATTCTGTTATTGACAAAGTTGAATCAGTTGGAACTGGTTCTGCAGTTATACCCTCGCTAAGCTTCCCTATGGGTGGAATATCCTTCCCTTCTGCATTGACTTTGGGCTTGGTTGTATGACCTGCTTTGGCCAATGGAGCTTATGCTGTGTCTAAGAAAAATATTTCCATGTATTTAGGGCGGTTTGGCTCTGCTTCCATCGAGGGTCTGTTCTCTGTTATAAGAACATCAAAACCCAAATACTAGCTGTGCCTTTAGCCTGAGAGGCAGTATGAGAGGATACATGCATCCATTTGTATGAGTTCTTCTTAACTAGTGATGTGAGCACCCAAAAAGAACACAGGTCAAGATTGGACTTCTCTGACAAAGACCTTCCTTGCATGGACCACATCCCAAATGGCTGCCAAAATGAGCCCAGCCTACCCTGGTCAAGCCCAGCTGAGCCCAGCGACGCCCAGGGGAACCACAACCAACCTGCAGCCCTTGTGCTACACAAGGAAGAGAGAAATGTTTGTTGTTGTAATCCATTAGAATTTGAGGATTGTTAGTTGCTGCAGCAAAAGCTGACTGCTACAGAAACAGGTCCCTAAGAGTAAGCTGACATCATAATAAAACCTAAAATATGTGGCTTTGGCTTCAGGACACTATGATGCATAACAATCTATATTATGCAGTTCATATGGTAAAACCGTAAAAAATGTACCTAATGAACTTCTGGGTTTGGGAAAGGAGATTTCAAGGTAGAAAGCTCAGAATTATGAGTTGGTCATTATTAGCCATATTAGATAAGGTACTAAAAGAAAGGGATATTCATAAAATAACCAGCCTATTTGTTTTGGGTTTTAAATTTTTTATTTATTTTATTTTATTTTTTTAGATAGAGTCTCACTCTGTCATCCAGGTTGGAGTGCAGTGGCACAATCTTGGTTCACTGCAATCTCTGCCTCCTGGGTTCAAGTGATTCTCCTGCCTCAGCCTCCCGGGTAGCTGAGATTGCAGGCGCGTACCACCATGCCCGGTAATTTTTGTATTTTCAGTAGAGACGGGGTTTTGTTATGTTAGCCAGGCTGGTCTCAAACTCCCGACCTCAGGTGATCCACTTCCTCAGCCTCCCAAAGTGCTGGGATTACAGGCATGAGTCACCATGCCCAGCTGCCAGCCTATTTGTTTTCTTGTGCTTTTTGTTTGTTTGTTTGCTTTTTGGTGATGGAGTTTCGCTCTTGTTGCCCAGGCTAGAGTGCAATGGCATGATCTTGGCTCACCGCAACCTCTCCCTCCCGGGTTCAAGCAATTCTCCTGCCTCAGCATCCCAAGTAGCTGGGATTATAGGCATGCGCCACTATGCCTGGCTAATTTTATATATATATATTTTTAGTAGAGATGGGGTTTCTCCATGTTGGTAACAGACTATTTGTTTTAAGGTAGAATTTATTACAGTAAAAACCATCCTTTTTAGTGTACAGTCTATGAGTTTCAACAAATGCATACAATCATGTGACTGCACCAAACTCAGGATACAGAACCGTTCTATCATACTAAAGAATCCTCAACTTCCCTTTGGAGTCAGCCCCCTGGCCCAGCCCCAGCCCCTAGAACTACCAATTTGTTTTCTCTCTATAATTTTGAATTTTCCAGAATGTCCTATAAATGGAATCACACAGTATGTAGCCTTTGAGCCTGGACTCTTTCATTTAGCACAATGCATTTGAAATGCCTCCATGTTGTTGCATGTATCAAGAATTTGGTCCTTTTTATTTCTGAGTATTATTTTATTGTATAGGTGTACCTTGATTTATTCACTTGTTGAAGGATATTTGAGTTCTTTCCAGTTTGAGGCTTTTAAAAATTAAGCCACCATAAATATTTTCATACTGATTTTTTTTTTTGTGAACTTAAGTTTTTATTTCCCTTTATAAATATATAAGAGTGAGACTGCTGGGTCGTGAGATAAGTATATATTTAACTTTATAAGAAACAGCCAAACTGTTTCCAAAGTGGTTGTACATTGTACATTACCACCAATAGTTGCTCTGCATTCTTGCCAACACTTGTGTTATTAGTCTTTTCAATTTTAGCCATTCCAGTAGCTAAGTAGTTGTATCTCATTGTGATTTAAGTTTGCATTTCCCTAATGACCAATGTTCAAATCCTGTTGAACATCTTTTCATGTGCTTATTTGTCAACCATATATCTTTTTGGTGAAGTGTGTGCTCATATCTTTGCCCATTGTCTTAGTTCATTTGTGCTGTGATAACAAAATGCCAGAGACTGAGTATAAACAGTTTATAAACAGTAGTAATTTATTTCTCACAGTTCTGGAGGTGAAAGTCCAAGATCAAACTGCTAGTAGGTTCAGTGTCTGCTGCAAGACTCAGTCTCTGCTTCCAAGATGATGCCTTGTTGCTGTGTCCTCCAGAAGTAATGAACACTGTGTCCTCACATGATAGCAGAGCAACTATTGGTGGTAATTTTGTATTTTTTTTTTAGTAGAAGTGCCTCAGCCTCCCAAGTAGCTGGGACTACCCGCCACCACACCTGGATAATTTTTGTATTTTTTTGGTGGAGACGGGGTTTCACCCTGTTGGCCAGGCTGGTCTCCAACTCCTGACCTTGTGATCCACCCATCTCGACTTCCCAAAGTGCTGGGATTACAGGTGTGGTGGCTTATCCAGCACTCTCAACCCTGGGATGCCAGTGATAGATTATGGGCCTGCCCCTCAGATGCAAAAGATGCACTGGCTTAGGTACACATTGTTTTCATCTAAACTTGTTTCTCACTTTTTCATACCACAAGGTTATTGTGGATGAATGGTAGTGTCAAGAGAACCAGATCAGAAGTTAGAAGACCTAGGTGTACGTCCCTATTGATAAGCTGTGTCTCTCAGCAAGTCAGTGAGCTCTACAAAAACGAGGGGGTTGAACCGTTTGACTTCTAAGTTTCTTCCAAGCCATAAACAATGATTTTACTATTTAGTGAATCAATTTTTCTAGTCCATGATTTTGCTGTGCTAGATCAGTAACCTGCAAATCTTCAGGGTCTAAAACACCCCAATCTTATTTCCTTTCACTTGTTTACCTTGCTGGATTACCCTGAATAAAAGGACAAGAAGGCATATCTTTTTAAAAGTCAGAGGTATATTTATCCAAGCAAAAGAATATGTTCACAAAAAGACTAATACAAAAATGTTTGCAGCTGCTTTATTTATAATGATTGGAAATGGACCAGGTGTCCATCAACAGGAGACTGAATAAACAAAGTGTGCTGCAATCTTACAATGGAATACTACTTAGCAATAACAAGGAATGAACTATTGATACATACAACATAGATGAATTTTAAAACATTGTGCTAAGTGAAAGAAGTCTTAAAAAAACAGTACATATTATATGATCCTGTTGTGATTATAGAGCAGTCCAAACAAATCTACTGTGGATGTAACACTTTTATAATCTGAAACAAACAGCATTGAAATATTTGCTTTAAAAATAAAGTGATAAAGTGATGAGGTTCAAATGAAGGAAAGCCCACTCCAGTGCCAGGTTGGTGATTGCATCTGAGAGGCAGGGGCAGGGACTGACTGGCAAGGGGCATGAGGGAACTTTCTGGGGTTTATGGTAACCTCTGTATCTCAACAGAGGTTTGGGTTACAAAGGTACAAAGGTTAATGCATTGTTCCAAATGCAGTGAATGTACTCTTTCAATGTATATACATTTAATGTCTGTAAAATTTACATAAAATACTGCAAAAAATCAAACTTTATTATGAACTATATTAATTATATGCACATTGAAATATTTTAGAGGAAGTCTACTGATGTCTTCACTTTACTTTGAAATGCATCAAGCAATAAGATGGATTCATGCCTGAATAAAAGGATGACTAGACAGACATGTAATAAAGCAGGCATAGTAAATATTAATAATAGTATTTAAGTGGTGAGTATACCAACGTTTACTGTAACATTCTTTTAACATTTTTATTTGCTTGTAATTTTTCATGATAAAATATTGAAAGAAATCAAGGTAGTTTTTGTGTTTGTAATTTTAAGAATTGCATTAGATGATGATAAAAAGACATATATATGAGTATTATGAAATCAGATTAAGAATCACTATTGTCTTATTTCAAAGGTCCATTAAAATCTGTTATTAAAATTAACAGAAGCTGATGAAAATGTGGAGAAAAGAGAACTCTTATACACTGTCGGTGGGAATGTAAATTAGTACAGCCACGATGGAGAACAGTATGGAGATTTCTCAAAAACTAAAAATAGAACTACCATACGATCTAGCAATCCCACTACTGGGTATTTATCCAAAGGAAGAAAAATCAACATTTCAGAGATATATCTGCACTCCCATATTTATTGCAGCAGTATTCACAATAGTAAAGATATGGAATCAACCTAAGTGTTCATCAATAGATGAACGGATAATGAAAATGTGGCATATATACACAGTGTAAACTATTCAGCCACAAAAAAGAATGAAAAATCATGTTATTTGCAGCAACATGGATGGAACTGGAGGTTGTTAAGTGAAATAAGCCAGACACAGACAGATATTGTATGTTCTCACTCATATGTGAGAGCCAAAAAGTTGATCTCACTGAGGTGGGGAGTAGAATGATAGATACTGAAGGCTGGGAAAGATGTCTGGATGGGATGGGGGAATACAGAGAAGCTGGTTAATGGGTACAAACAGACAGTGAGATAGAAGGATTAAGTTCTCATGTTTGATAGCAAAGAAGAGTGACTATAGTTAGCAACAAAGTATTGTATATTTGAAAATAACTGGAAGAGAACACTTGAATGTTCCCAACACATAGGAATAATAAATACTCGAGGTAATGGATATCCCAAATACCCTGACCTGATTATTACTCATTCTTGCACATAACAAAATATTACCTATACCCCATAAATATGTACAAAATTATGTATTGATAAAAAAATCACCCTTGCAGAGGCAGAATTATATATCTTTACATCTCCCAACAGTGAGCACTTTATTCCTGATTTGCCAGGGAGCTAGTTTGATGGACAGAAGGAAATATGGTAGACCTTATTCTCTAAGACGGTCCTCATCTCCTGGTATTCATGCACTGTGTCAGCAGTTCCCTTCTCTGCAGTGTGTCTGGACTTACCAATTCAGTTATAATGAATAAAACATGGCAAAAGTAATTGGATGTCATCACCAAGCTTAGGTTATAAAAAGATCATAGTTCTCATCTTCGGCGCGCGCTCTCTCTCTCTCTCTCTCTCATCAGCAGTTTCCATGTACTGGGGACACTCAGGCAGCTTAGGGAGAGGCCCACATCCCAAGGAGCAGAGGCCTGTTAACAACCATGTGAGTGACCTTAGAAGCAAATCTTCTGAGGCCCCACAATAGCCATGCTAGGGAGTCTGGAAGGGACTCCTCCAGCCCTACTGAAGCCTTCACATGGCTGCAGCCCCGGCTGACAGCCTGGCTACAAACTCCTGAGCCACCTGGCTAAGCTGCTCCTAAATCCTGACCCACAGAAACTGCGGAAGATATTAGTTTGTTGTTTTAAGTTGCTGAATTTGAAGTACTTTACATGTATTATTTTATTTAATCCATACGTGTGGTAGATCCCATAATTATTTTCCTTTCTTAGTTGAGAAAACTGAAGCCCAGAGGGGTTAAAGCAGCATAGACAAAATTTCACATCTGGTAAGTGCCAGAGTCAGGCTTGAACCCAGACAACCTGAACTCACTCTTATAGTCTCATTAGAATATGTTACATTCAGTCAACTTTAGGAAGTCTATAGCTTTCCTATCTTTACTCAGCATGGGTAAGGTAAAAAATATCTATTTTAAATTACCTTATTTTTGACTTACTCCTGCTTTTACCTCAAAATATTCATTATGCATGATGGAGAAGGGATTTGTGAATGAAATATGTAAGTATCTTTATTTCATGGTGTCATCCTGGGCATGCTACTTGAACTCTCTGAGTCTCAGTTTCTTTTTCTGTAAAATGGGGACAATACCCATGCCTACCTCATAAAGTACTAAATGAGATAAAGCATATGAAGCACTTAGGAAGTGCCCGGCATAGAATATGTGTTCAAGCAATTCATTTATTCATTCAATGTAGACTTCTTGGGCACTTAGTAGTCAATAATACATGCCTGATGCCATTCTAGGTCCTGGGGATCCTGTAGTGAGTGAAAAAAGTCCTTGCTCAGATCGAGCTTACAGTCTGGCGAGGGGAAACATATTATGGTGCGGGTAGCAATAAGGTTTGTGAAGAAAAAGTCCAGCAGGGGAAGGGGATGGAGTGTGTGAGTTTATAGAGGATGGTCACATTTGGGTGGAGACTGAAGGAATTGAGGGAGTGAACCTCTGCCTGCTTTGGGGAAAGGTGCTCTAGGCAGAGGCAACCACAACTGCTAAGGTCCTGGGGTGGGGTCTTGTTTAGTATATTTAGAATAGGAAGGAGTTGGGGTCGGAGCAGAGAGAGATGAGGGCAGAGAAGTCATGGGAGCCAGATTCTGCAGGGCCTTGAAGACCATTGTTGAGAGTTCACATTTGACTCTGAGTGACAGGAAACTATTGGAAGGTTTAAGGTAGACCAGTGATATCATCAGACTTATGTTTTAAAATAATTACTTTGTCAGAGCAGGTGGATGGAATACAGGTTGATTGTTGTTTTTATTATTATTACTAGTATTCTTTTGTATTTTTCTTCTCTGAGAGAACCAAGCTGTTCTCTCAGAACAGGCATAAAAATGTGAATAAATTCCCCAGAGGTGCTGTCATATGGTACAGAGCAGTATTTTGGGGCTGCCTTATTTTCTTACAAAGCTAACTTCTCTTCAGAGCCTATTATAATTTTTTAGACTCTGGCTGAGGAACTTGAGAACAATATGTTTAGATTATTTTCTCAAAGAGCTGTTGGTACAGATTTTAAACAACAATCAGTGTGTTCAGTAAAATCACTCATGGCCTTATTAGTCAAGCAGCACTTGTGGATTGATCCAGAAAGCAGAATTTAGAGGATGGGTACATATGTATATTGTGCATGCTTGTTTATGTGTATAAGTGTGCATGTGTGTGCAGATGCACAGCTACGTGTATGTGTATTACAGTCCTGGTGTAGGTATGTGAGTGAATGTGTTTCTATGTGCACGTGTAGGGTACATGCATGTGGCATATATGTGTGTGCATATATACATATGTGCATATGGATGGCTGAAAGTGTATTCTGTGTGTGCACATACGTGTGCTTTATGTGCATTGTATGGATGGCTGAGAGTGTATTCTGTATGTGTGTGGACATATGTGTGCTTTATGTGCATTGTTGAATATTTATAAGCATGTGAAGTGTTCATGGACCTCTGTTTGATGCAAAACTAAGAAGTGGCTCATCATCCTCTCTGTCCTTGATATATTTTCAATCCAGTTGGGGAGATTCAGTATAGAAGCAGCTGTGAAATAGCACTGCCATCAATAGGTCATCTTTTATTGGAAGTTTTCTACAAAGTGTGTCATTATTCATTAGAGTATGCTGCAATAAAATATGGTCTTTGTTTTCTTTATCCATAAAGTTAAAAGGTGGAATTGAGTAAGTTTTAGGTTCCCTCCTATCTAAAGCATGATTTAAACACCCATTTTCCAGTATTACAACCATCATTTAAAAGTCTTCGAAAAAAGCAGCAACTGTAAAAAATTTTGCAGTGTTGAACACCCTGGCCAGGCTTCTGCAGTTTGGAACATTTTCTCTAGCCTCCAAAGGGCCGTGGGGCTGCAGAGCTGAGGCAGGGTGGTTCCACCTCCTTCTCCAGAGAAGTGGTTAGAGCACCTTGAAAGGCTAGGGAAAGGCTAGAGGCGTTAGGGACTCATCCAGCTATGGCTTCTGCCCAGGTTCCCTTGTCACCAGGCTTGATGAGTGTGAGTAACCCATCACCTTCACTCATTGACCTCCTTGCATCACTCATTCATTACTCATTCATTCATTCTGTTTCCTTTCTCTTCTCCCTCCCTGTCTCCTCTCCTATTTTCTCCCTCTCCACTCACCAACTCTCTCCTCTCCTTTACTGAGGAGGCAGGCAAGATCAGACACCCAGGTGTGGGCTGGGCATAAAGAAACATGCATCTGACCTTTTCTACATGACAACTGTATAAGTCTGCTGCTAAATCTTTCAGATCGGCAATTCCTTTTTCCCACCTACAGATTACTCCATGCTTCCTATCTCTTGTCATAAATCCACAGATGCCTCATTTCACAATGAGGAAAACAGCCAAGACGGGTTTTAGTGACTCATTTAAAATCTCACTGCTGCTTATGGCACCTCTGATTATCATCCCCAAATAAAGTTTAAAAGCCACCACATCATGGGCTATTTTAAAAGATAGGCACATTAAAATTTTAAAGAGTTTATTTGAGCTGACAGGAATTCATGAATCAATAACACTAGACCACTCATGGTTCAGCACTCCACCATGGGGCACCTGGAAGGCAGAGAGAGGAAAATTTTATAAGGTGTTTGTGGAAGTAAGAGAAAAAAATATTTGATTGGCTAAAGTGGAAAGTTCCTAGTTAGAGGTTAACTGGTGGTTTCTGGTTAAACTTAAGTTTCATTTTTCTGTTTATATTGAGCTTAGGTTTGCTTTTGCAGGAATCTGAGGCACAAGAGTCATCTCAGCCTAATGGACTCATATTTTTTTTTTTTTTTAACAGCTACAGTCAATTTACAGGTTAATCTTTAGGCAAACTCTGGAGCTGAATTAAAAGTCTTCCTTGTAATCCTGGGAAAGAAGAAATGAGAGGCCAGACCTGGTAATTTCTGAACCATGGTCAGAGAGCAAAAGGTGAGGATCATGTTGACTGCAGACCTAATGCATTTTTATTTTAAAATCCTTTTTCTTAACGAATCCAGACCATTGAAATCTATCTGTAATGGGTTTGCAATTCTACTGGATCTCCTTCCCTCACTCTTTTAAATATTTATTTGATATTGCCTTTAAAAGTTACATTTGGGGCTTGGAGGAGTTTAGACTTCTAATATAATAATATTCAGTAAAAATTGAAATATGGAGGAGATGTGATAATGAAATAGCTGGTGACAGCAACTTCCACAGTGTTCAGTTCATTTTAGAAACAATATGAATGATTATTAAATGAATATGTTGCTCTGTGTATATACATTTATATATAAAGTCCTATCAAAAGTGGTCAAATGGCATTTATAAATGGTAATATTAAATGTAACTATTAAATGTAAAATATTGAGTCGAATTAACAACTAGTAGGGTTTTTGTTTTTCTTTTGCAGTGACTTTTCTTTTGACATGAATGCCTGAATGGTTTCTGCACTAAGCTGAATAAAGGGCAAGGCTTCCCCTCTGGCTGCTGGCTGGGTGACCAGACTGCACACTTCAGTGATATCACCTGTGAAAAGCAGGTTATGAGCCATGTTAGTCTTGTGGCATCTGTTCTGGACAAGGCTGTATTAGTCTTAACGCCCTGAGAGGGCTGTGTTAGTATTAAGGCACCTGTTCACTGTTGGGAGAGGAACAGCCTTTTGCTCAAAATGCTTGATTTATTGCAGGAACAAGCCAGCTTTCTGAACAAGTCTGTCTGGCTTCTAGGGTGAGTTAGAAAAATATTCTAAATGGATCTATTACAAGCATAGAGACTCAGGCATGTCAAACAAGACAGTAGAAACCTAGCACACCAGCAAAGGGCTATGGACATTTGTTCTAAGTCTACAAAAAGAGTAATTACTTTGGAAAGTAGTTCATTTTCTGCCCCATAAAGACAGAGGTAGATGGGTTATAAATAAGTAATGGCTCATAATTCATTAAAAACAAGAGGATGGAAAAAGTTTTAAGGATAACCTTTAAAATTCAAGACAATGCACTGGGACAGCACAAGTCCTTCCCCAAACATGCATCAGAATAACCAAAAGGAGATATTGACTTCCACATGGGGCAGTTTCTTCCAGCTCCCATCTGCAGTGGGCACATTCCTGGGTGTAGTCCTTCTTCCGTAGGCACAGGCAGAACACCACACTTGGAATCGGAGGAATTAAATTCAAGTTACTCCCTGTAATCTTAGAAAAATCACTTAATGTCCTTGAGCCTCAGTTCTTCATTTGCATATGAGATAACAGCACCTGACTGACAGGGGAGTTTAAAGCTGCTTGTTTTATTCACTCAACAAATACATGATTTGTAATTGAAGTCCTATTTTATTCCACATCCTGCGGAAGGTGCTGAGGATGAATCCAGTGCCCCAGAATTCAAAGTACTTCCCTCCAGGGCTCACCCTAGACCAGCAGGGTCTGAATCTTTGGGAGTAGGGCTTAAGCATTGGTTTTTTGGTTTTTGTTTTTGAGACAGTCTTGCTCTGTCGCTCAGGCTGGAGTGCAGTGGTGTGTTTGTAGCTCACTGTAGCTTTGACCTCCTGGACTCAAGCAATCCTCCTGCCTCAGCCTCTCAAGTAGCTGGGACCACAGGCATGCACCACCATGCTCAGCTAATTTTTAAAACTTTTTAGAGACAGTTCTCACCATATGGCTCAGGCTGGCACTAGTGTTTTTCACAAGATCCCCAGGTGAGCTCAGGGCTAAAGATTACTGGTGTAGGCAATAGTGGTAAGTATCCCAATGGAGGTAACATTAAGTAAATGGAAGTCAAGAGAGGCTTCAGTGAGCTAGTCTTGAAGAAGGTGTGACAGTTTGCCAGCAGAGGGAACCCAGTGAACAAAGGCAGGGTGCATTTGATCCGGTAGTTCAGAGTGGCTGAAGCCTGGGATGCATTTACTCAGGCTCGGGAGATGAGTTTGAGGTATCAGTGAAGGCATAATGCTTGGGCAGCAAAGGAGTACTGGGCTCTCACAAAGGCAATGGAAGTCCTTGCAGGTTTTAATATTGATATACTAGGAAAGTGGGGAAATAGGATGCCCTATTCAATAAATGATGCTGGGGAAACTGGCAAGACACATGTAGAAGAAGGAAACTATATCCTCATCTCTCGGCTTATAAAAAAAAATCAAGATGGATCAAAGACTTAAGTCTAAGACCTGAAGCCATAAAAATTTCAGAAGAAAGCATTGGAAAAACTCTTCTAGACATTGGCTTAGGCAAAGAATTCATGACTAAGACCCCAAAAGCCAATGCAACAAAAACAAAAATAAATAGATGTGACTCAGTTAAACTAAAAAGCTTCTGCACAGCAAAAGAAATAATAAGTAAACAGACAACCCACAGAGTGGGTGAAAATCTTCACAATCTATGCATCCAAAAAAGGATAAATACCCAGAATCTACAAGGAACTCAAATCAGCAAGTAATCCCGTGAAAAATTGGGCAAAGGATAAGAATAGATAATTCTCAAAAGAAGATGTGCAAACAGGCAACAAACATGAAAAAGATGCTCAACATTACTAATCAGGGAAACACAAATTAAAACTACAATGAGATACCACCTTACTCCTGCAAGAATGGCCGTAATAAAACAATCAAAAAACAGATATTGGCATAGATGTGGTGAAAAGGGAACACTTCTACACTGCTGATGGGAATGTAAACTAGTACAACCACTATGGAAAACAGTATGGAAGCCAGGCACGGTTGCTTACGTCTGTAATCCCAGCACTTTGGGAGGCTGAGGTGGGTGGATCACCTGAGGTCAGGAATTCGAGACCAGCCTGGCCAACATGGAGACACCCCATCTCTGCTAAAAATACAAAAATTTGCCAGACATGGTGGCTTGTGCCTGTAGTCCCAGCTACTTGGGTGGCTGAGGCAGGAGAATCACTTGAACCTGGGAGGCAGAGGTTGCAGTGAGCCAAGATTCTGCCACTGCACTCTAGCCTGGGCGAGAGAGTGAGACTCCATCTCAAAAAAAAAAAGAGTATGGAGATTCCTGAAAGAACTAACAGTAGAACTACCATTTGATCCAGCAATCCAACTACTGGGTATCTCCAAAAGAAAAAGAACTCATTTTATGAAAAAGACACATGCATATGCATGTTTATTGCACAATTTGCAATTGCAAAGATATGGAACCAACCTAAGTGCCTATCAACCAACCCAGTGTATAAAGAAAATGTAGTATATATATATATATATACACTGTGAAATACTACTCAGCCATGAAACGGAATGAAATAATGGCCTTTGCAGCAACTTGGATGGAGGTAGAAGCCATTATTCTAAGTGAAGTAACTCAGGAATGGAAAATCAAATATTGTATGTTCTCACTTATCAGTGGGAGTTAAGCTATGAGGATGCAAACGCATAAGAATGATATAATGGACTTTGGGCACTCTAGGGGAAAGGTAGAAGCAGGGTGAAGGATAAAAGACTACATATTGGGTACAGTATACACTGCTTGGGTGATGGGTGCACCAAAATCCCAGAAATCACTAAAGAACTTATCCATGTAACCAAACACCACTTGTACCCCCAAAACTACTGAAATAAAGAATTTTAAAAGTTTATATTAAATATATATTTATTTACATTATGTATATTTATTATATAATGTAATATATACTATATATTACATTATATATGCATTTACATTATATATACATTATATATTTATAGCAAATATATATTTATAGTAAATATATTTACATTAAATACACATATATTTAGATTATATATATTTAGATTAAATATATATATATATATTTACATGCTAGGAAGATTGTTCTGACTCTAGAAAGGGAGTGCAAACTGAAGGCAGAGCACCCTGTTACAGTCTTCCAGGTGATATGGCATAGGAAAGAGGTGCACAGATGGGAGAAATTATTATCCCCAGTTAGCAGTGCTCATATTCTTTCCCTGACGGGAGACACAAGGGGTGGAGAGGACTCCACACATTCTTCTTTTCAAAATCTGGAGCATCCCTAGGGAGCTGCCCCCGACCCCCAGGCAGGCTTCCTCCCAATGCAGCTTCTCTTCCAGACCTGTCCCTCTTCCTCTTTATTCCCAAGGAAATGATAATCTGTGCCTCTTGCTTTCAGAGCCCATTTGTATGCAGTGGGTTTGGAGAGGTGGCCATGGCCCAAAGAAATGATCCTGATAGCAGAAATTTTGAGTACCTTTGTTCATACTTTTGTGAGATCGCAGTTTATTGTTTGTTTTGTTGTTTTATTTTGCCAAAGCAGCCTGCTCCACCCAACACCGGAATGTGAATGACCCAACCACTACTCCTGTGACTCCAGGGGTTTTGTTCCCCCATATGCTCTAGCAGCAGCGTTCCCCAGTTTGAGGTTGAAGCAGGACCACAAGAATGGGGATGGACATCACTGTGCCTCCTGGTGGCCACACCCTTCCCAACCCTCGACACATATACAAACACTGGTCCAGTTCCCTGGAATGTCCTTCTTGCTTTCTCTGACTGGGCAGAGAAACTGACTCATTAGAGAAGAAGCTTAGGAGTTAAGGGCACACTTTTGAGCTCCTGCTGCATGGATTCTATTTCTGCCTGGGTCACTTATTAGCTGTGTTAACTTTGGGCAAGTTTCTTAACTTCTCTGTGCCTCCGGTTTCTCACCTACAAATGTGATTTTTAAAAAACCCAACGATTGGTGGGGCACAGTGGCTCACACCTGTAATCCCAGCACTTTGGGAGGCCAAGGTGGGCAGATCACTTGAGGTCAGGAGTTCGAGACCAGCCTGGTCAACACGGCAAAACGCTGTCTCTACTAAAAATACAAAAATTAGCCAGGCGTGGTGGCAGGCACCTGTAGTCCCAGCTACTCAGGAGGCTGAGTGAGGAGAATCTCTTGAACCCAGGAGGCAGAGGTTGCAGTGAGCTGAGATCGCAAAACTGTACTCCAGCCTGGGTGACAGAGCAGGACTCCATCTCAAAACAAAAAACAAACCAACAATTTTTATCTCATGGCAGTGTGGTTAAGACAAACTGAGCTCCTAATCATAAAGCACTTAGGGTAATGCCCAATACAGAACCGGTAATATGTGTTTGTTATTGTCATTTCCAATCCCTCTCTGAAGCCCCTTCCTCTGTGAGGTTCATCAGTGCCCTGGGATGAATGGCCCTCTGTTATCTCTTACCATTTGTATAGAAATTATTTGTCTATAGTAGTTCCTCTATCCACAGCTTTGCTTTCTGCAGTTTCAGTTACCCGCAGTCAACCACAGTCTGAAAATATTAAGTGGAAAATTCCAGAAATGAACAATTCATAAATTTTAAATTGCACATCATTCTGAGCAGTATGATGAAATCTCATGCTGTCCTGCTCTGTCCTGGGCATCTCACTCCGTCCTGCCTGAGACATGAATCATTCCTTTGTCCAGTGTATCCAGCTGTCTCTTCTCTCTACCATTAATCACTTAGTAGCTGTCTCAGTTACCAGATTGACTGTCACAGTCTTGGGGTGTTTGTGGTCAAGTAACATTGTTAGCAATCAACAACAATCTTTCATTGTATTTTAAAGACTAAGATCTGATTCTTTCATATGTTGACAAAGGGCTTAGAAAGGCAAAGACATTTCACTACTTCATTTTTTTTCCATTAAAACTTTGGCCTTACTTGTGGCATTTTCTTGCTGCAAATCCTATAAAATATTTAGTTCCTCAACACCTTGAAATTGAATCCTCGTAAAGAAATTTCCATCTGGAAATGTCAGGCATAATTTATTAACTCCTGTTTTTTGCATGTTGATTGTGAAAGTACTGCAAATTCTGCAGCTCTGATTGGGAATGGACTGCAAATACAATACAGATATTGAAATAGACCAATTGCTTTCAAGGTAGAGATAGAGGAAGTGGCTTGGAATCACTTGCAACTTTAGTGAATATGAGATCTGATGCACAGGATAATTTCAGCTCTCCAGGGCCTTAGCTGTTCCCTCTCTCTGGTGTCCACCTGACTAATGCCTTCACTCCTTATAGGTCTTTGCTCAAATCTAACATTATTTCATCCTCCTTAGGCACTCCTGACCACCCCCCTTATGCTTTCTACTTTTTCTTTTTTCCAAACCATTTTATTACCTTCTATAGTCTATATAATTTATTTCCTTATGTTTGTTATCTGTCTCACCCCACTAGAATGTAAGCTCATGAGGGCTAGGACTTTTTGTTTTGTTTCAGGATGTAGCCCAAGTGCCTAGAGCATTTCCTGGTATACACTAGGTGCCCAATAAATATTGGTTGTATCAAAAGAAAAACTTATAACAAATTTAATTTAAAGATCAAATTGGCTTTTATTTACAATTTCAGAATCAGGCCACACCTCATTCTGAGACAGCCAGGTTAAAAGGGCTCCCTGGAGAATCTCCAACCAGTTTGCACACTGGGAAGATGGGGTGGAGCCTCGGAAGTTTGTGCAGTTTGCAGGGTGAGGAGCCTGGCCTCTGCTGTTTCTGGGTGGTAACCAAGGATTCAATCTGTGAGGCGGGAAGTCTGCTAGCAGGATTCTCGCATTGCTGAGATTCCTTGTTTCCCATTTTTTCCTTTTCACCCAATAAACCCTGCCCTTCTCACCCTTCAAAGTGTCTGCGAACCTAACCTTTCCTGGTCATGTGACAAGAACCCAGTTTTTCCTACAACAATTCTGTAAAATAGAGTGAATTTTCAATGAGCTGAGCAGAGGATGTTGGCTTTATAGAGAAGGGCTGAAGAGAGCACATTGGTCATTTGAAAGTTACTTTCCACTTAGAATTAAAACAGAGGGGACTTTATTATACTGACACATATTGACCAGAATCTCCTGATTTTCTTTGGGAAACTGGCATGTTTCAAAGTTCAGTTTGATTAAATGACACAGCACTAGTGACTCCATTCTGGTTTGGTTTGGTCTGCCGGTGCCCAGTGCAGAAGGTAATCTAAATGGCCTACGGTATTAGTATGTTCTCACACTACTATAAAGACATACCTGAGACTGGGTAATTTATGGAGAAAATAAGTTTAGCTGACTCACAGTTCTGCAGGCTGTGCAGTAGTCACAGCTGGGGAGGCCTTGGGAAACTTACAATGATGGTGGAAGGTGAAGGGGAAGCAGGCACAATCTTCACATGGTGGAGCTGGAGAAAGAGAAGGGGGAAGTGCTACATACTCTTTTTTTCTTTCTTTTTTTTTTTTTTTTGAGACAGGGTCTCACTGTGTTGCCCAGGCTGGAGTGTAGTGGCTCACTGCAACCTCTGCTTCCTGGGTTCGAGCTATTCTCCAGCCTCACCCTCCCAAGTAGCTGAGACTACAGGCACGTGCTACCACACCCAGCTAATTTTTGTATTTTTTTTTGCAGGGACGAGGTTTTGCCATGTTGCCTAGGCTGGTCTCGAATTCCTGAGCTCAAAGTTATTTGCCTGCCTTGGTCTCCCAAAGTGTTGGGATTATGGCATGAGCCACTGCGCCTGGCCAGTGCTACACACTTTTAAACAACCAGATCTCATGAGAAGTCACTCACTACCATAAGAACAACAAAGGGGAAATCCACTCCCATGATCTAATCACCACCCACCAGGTCCCTCCCACAACACTGGGGATTCCAATTCAACATGAGATTTGGGTGGAGACACAAACACAAACCATATCACCTCCCATAAATTTTGTTTAACAATTCCCTTTTTTGGTCACTCTCACCTAGACCATTAGTGCTATTCTCAGTTACCATCATTTTGGGTTTCTGGTCTGAAAACATTATTCTAGGTTACAGTGTCCTCATTAACATACTTTTCTGGAGTTTTCTCAGAGCAAAGATAAATATCTAAGAGGGAAAAGCCACAGGGTTGGGTAGTGTAATGTTTTCACAATGTTTCTTTAATACACAAAAATTTTCTTGAGGCTGGCATATACCCTAGTGTCAGAACTAACCTTTGCTGTGACTCAGCTTATCCTAACACAGGAGACTTATTTTTAGGTTGACAAGTGCTCTAAGCAGTGTGTAAGTGCCTAACACTTGCCCAGCAGTCAAGTTGTGGCTTTGGCTCTGAGATCCCTTGAGCAACATAGCCAATGATTTCTTCCTACATGGGTAAACAATAAAAATAAATGAAGAGGAAAGAAGTGAAATCGCTCATAATTTCTGAGAGCCGGAGTTGCATACCTCCTGTAGTAACAGACACTTTCTGCAACTGCTGTCAGTTACCTTTAAAACTGCAGCTCTTGCCAGTGACTCATCAGTCACCACAAATCCCAAAATGTCATGTGCTCTCTCAGTACAAACTAACCCTGGATTTGAAAGCCAAAAAGATTGGAGAATTTGTGGGGAGGGAGGCAATGCAAAAAAAAAAAAAGAAGAAAGCAAGTCCAACCCTAGAAAAACTTATTTACAACCCTTGGGGCTCAGTGAGGAAAGCAGGAGACCTGAAAGGGGTCAGCAGTGCCTCTCCTGCACTCCCCAAGGGGGCTCAGAAATCAGTAGCAGTCTCCCTTGGCTCCTTTTGTGGTTGACCAAAATGGTCAAAAGACAATTATAACAAATTTAAAGATATAATTAACTTTTAAATTTTTTTTGAGATGGAGTCTCACTCTGTTGCCCAGGCTGAAGTGCAGTGGCACAATCTTGGCTCACTGCAACCTCTGCCTCTCAGATTCAAGTGATTCTCCTGCATTAGCCTCCCTAGTAGCTGGGACTACAGGTATGCACCACCATGCCTGGCTAACTTTTGTGTTTTTAGTAGAGATGGGCTTTCACCATGTTGGTCAGGGCGATCTTCAACTCCTGACCTCAAGTGATTTACCTGCCTCGGCCTCCCAAAGTTCTGGTATTATAGTTGTGAGCCACTGTGCCTGGCTGGCTTTTATTTGTGATTCTAGAATTGGGCAACACCTCGTTTTAGAAAATAGAGTGAGTTCAAGGAGCTGAGCATATGAATGTGACTTTATAATAGACAGAAAAGGGCTGAAGAAAGCAGAAATATTGAAGACAGAGCAGATTGGTTGTTTCAGAGTTACTTTCTTTAAAAGGTTAAAACAGAGGGGATTTCTTTATCACACTGCCTGATGTTGACTGAAATCTCCTATATTTTTGGAAAACTGGCCCCTTTCAAAGTTCAGTTAGATTATATGACACTTAGCAAAAATGACTCCATTCTGATGTGGTCTGGTCTGCTGAGGCCTCATGTCAGAGGCTATGACAAAACAGTGACCTCCCATAAATTTGTTGAATAATTATATCAACTGCCAGGTCCCTAGCAATCGCCAATATTACCTACTAATAAGGCAAAACTGAGTTTATTGCTCACTGCACTAAGGGAGAGCACCTTGACTGAGCTTGCATAGGGTCTTGAAGGGAGAAAGAAAGACAAATGTATTGAGAACTTTAAGGATGGTTTAACGCAAGTCTTTCAATGGAGGGAGGAAAACCGTCAATAAGGTTTTAATATCTTTATCTGTTTCTATTATCCTGCATGAAAACATAAGGATTCTGATATAGGGAAAAAATAACTGGCCTAGGTTCTAAATTGGAATGGACCCCTGTTACAAAAGACAGATTAAATAAGAGGAAAACAAACAGAAGTGTATTAACATGTATATTTCATATATACATGGGAGACACCCAGAGAATGAGTCTTTCTCAAAGAGGTGAATTAGAATTCCAGTTCAAACAGTAAATTTTTAGCATGTGACAGGACAAAGGAAAAGGACTTTGAGTCTCTAAGGACAGCAACTTGGAGGAAGGAAATAGGTGGCAATAAAGGCCAGTAAGTAAAGCTTGTTAATGTAGATTCTTCTGGTACCATCTCTAGTTGTCTTTGGTAGTTAATATTTTTGTTCTTCCCAGTAGAAGGTGGGGCAGGATCCCTTTTGTTTTTGTAGATCTATGTCCGCTTTTAGGCAAATAGAGGGAGGGCAGAGACCTTTCTTGCATCTGCTGCTTCTTAACTGCCTTCAGCTCAACAATCCTTCATATTTTCCTATGGCATATTTCTGGTGTCCCACACTGGATCAAGGAAAATTATTATTACTTATTATAGCCATAACTGCCTCAGTTCCCCATACCCCAGTTCTTCCCTCTTCTGAGGTGATGTGAGGAGGGCCAGATGGCTGGGCTCTGTGTATAAAGGGGTCTTCTTGTACTACAAGAGAGGAACCCTGAAATTATCCATCTGGCAGTTTACATAGGACAGCTTGCCCAACAGCTTTTCTGAGAGAGAGAAAAAAATCTCTGCTATAAAGAAACTCTCCTTGGAAAGAGAAGGGGAATAGCCCTTTGGAATGTAAATAAATGTCTCTGGGGAAAGATAAGACAAGCTTGGCAGAGTTTACAACCTTGGAATGGTTCCATGTCTGGGTTTTATTCTCCTTTGAATCTGCTTCTCACTCTCCTTTGAAATGTAAACACATACCTCCATGGAAGTACCTCCAGAGAGATAAATCTTTCAGTTCTCTGGAGATCCAATTACCCTTTAACTTCCAAGATTTGTCCTTTACCCCAGATTCCATAAAATTTACCCAGGAAGAAGCCCTAACAATGCAGAAACATGAAAATGTTTACTTCCTGACATGACCTTGATTAGGACTGGATAAAGATCATGATCTAACAGTTATGGAAATAAATGAAGGCCACTCCAGGGAGAAGAGGCAAAGGCTATTTATTTGGAGCTTACTATAGCAAGGAAATCAGCCACCATCACTCGCAGTTGGCATTGACTCAAAGGAAGGCAGAGGAGTGGGAACACTTTATACTGGGAAAGAGGGCATTCATGCATGCTCTAATTGGAGGTTGTTGGCAATGGGAGGTTAAAGGCAGATTGATCAAAATTGGGGCATTCTATTGATTGGTTAGGGGTGCATGTTTAGCTTTCTACAGTTAGTCCTACATTGGAAGCAGGGACAAAAATGAGGTAAGTTGGCAGTTATTAATAAGTCCTGGCTGTTTGGGGTCAATTGTGACAGGGTTATTTTTTGGCTCCTTGGACTGTTTGTAGAGATAGTGGTCTGATTTCTTATACATATGTATTAGTCTGTTCTCATACTGCTAATAAAGACACACCTGGGACTGGGTAATTTATAAAAGAGGTTTAATGGACTCACAATCATGGCAGAAGGTGAAAGAGGGGCAAAGGCATGTCTTACATGGTGGCAGGCAAGAGAGCGTGTGCAGGGTGTAAGGCCCTCTGAGCTGGCTGCACCATGGTCAAGCCATGGTGACATTCCCCCACCTTTGTGATAATGTACTTTGTGATATTCCCAGTCCTTGTGAATGTACTTTCTAACATCCTCCCCACCCTTGTGACACACACCCTCCCCTGCCCTTGCGAATGTACTTTGTAACATCCTCCCCACCCTTGAGAATGTGCTTTGTAACATTCATTGCCTGCCTGCAAAAAATTGCTCCTAACTCCACCGCCTACCCCAAACCTGTAAGAGCCAATGATAATCCCACCACCCTTCACTGACTCCTTTCTCAGACTCAGCCCACTTGCACCCAAGTGAATAAACAGCCTTGTTGCTCACAGTAAGCCTGCTCAGGTGGTCTCTTATACGGACATGCGTAACATTTGGTGCCGAAACCCGGGACAGGGGAACTACTTCAGGAGAGTGGTCCCCTGTCCTCATGCTTTCTCCATGAAGAGATCCACCTACAACCTCAGGTCATCAGACCAAGGACCATCTCACCAATTTCAAATTAGTAAGCCGTTTTTCGCACTCAGGTAAGCCGGTTTTTCACTCTCTGCCTAACCTCTCTCACTTCCCTTCAATCTCTCTCCTTTCAATTTCAGTTTCTCTCCCTTCCCGGTAGAGACAAAAAGCAGACACACTTTATTAATGCATTCAAACACTCCGATGTCGATCACGGACTTGGGAAGACAGTCTTCTCTTGGTGTCTGATCACTGTGAGGATGCCTGCCTTGATCATTCATCCATATTCCCTTAGTGGCAGGTCAACTGCAGGGATGCCTGCTTTGGCTGCTCACCCACATTACAGCCCAGGACTCAGTCAGGGACACCTACTGGAAGCCTGGTAGCTGCCCACCTCCATTTCTCCGTGTCTCTGCCTTCCTCTTTAAACTTAACTTCTCCACTATGGGCAACCTTCTGCCATCCATTCCTCCCTCTTCCCCCTTAGCCTGCATTCTTAAAAACCTAAAACCACTTCAACTAACACCTGACCTAAAACCTAAATGTCTTATTTTCTTCTGTAATACCGCTTGGTCTCAATACAAATTCGACAATAGTTCCAGGTGGCCAGAGAATGGCACTTTCGATTTGTCTATCCTACAAGACCTAGATAATTTTTGTCGAAAATTGGGCAAATGGTCTGAGGTGCCTTACGTCCAGGCATTTTTTACACTTCACTCCCTCCCTAGTCTCTGCTCCCAATGCAAATTGTCCCAGATTTTCCTTCTTTCTCTCCTGTCTGCTCCTTCAGTCTCTACCTCAAGCTCAGAGTCCTCTGAATCCTCCTTTTCCACTGACCCCTCTGACCTCTCTCATCCTCCCCTGGTCGCTCCTCGCCAGGAATTGGGCCCCAATTCTTCCACAGCCTCTGCTCCCCCACTTTATAACCCTTCTATTACCTCCCCTCCTCATACCTGGTCTGGCTTACAGTTTCATTCCGTGACTAGCTCTCCCCCATGTGCCCAACAATTTCCTCTCAGAGAGGTGGCTGGAGCTGAAGGCATAGTCTGGGTACATGTGCCTTTTTCTCTATCAGACCTTTCCCAAATCAGCCAGTGTTTAGGCTCTTTCTCATCAGACCCCACTAAATATATACAGGAATTCCAATATCTAACTCAATCCTACAATTTAACCTGGAGTGACTTAAATGTCACCCTGACCTCTACCCTCTCCCCAGATGAATGAGAAAGAGCTTACTTTCTAGCCCAATCCTATGCAGACACCTGCTGGCTTCATGAGCCAGGCCTCCAAGAGGGCACCAGGGCAGTTTCCTGAGAGGATCCCTGTTGACACTACCAGACGGATTCCCCAGGTACAGCTAGGTAAGATTACATGGTCTCCTGCCTAGTCTAGGGGCTCAAAAAGGCAGCATACAAAGCTGTTAATTATGACAAGCTAAAGGAAAGTACCCAAGGTAAAGATGAAAACCCAGCCCAATTCATGTCCCACTTAGCAGCTACCCTTAGATGCTTTACAGCCCTAGACCCACAGGGGCCGGAAGACCGCCTCATTCTTAATATGCATTTTATCACCCAATCCACTCCTGACATTAGAAAATACTCCAAAAGTTGGATTCTGGCCCTTAAACCACACAACAGGATTTAATCAAACTTGCCTTCCAAGTGTTCAACAACAGAGAAGAAGCCACCAGTGGCAACATACCTCTGAGTTACAGCCACTTGCCTGTGCTGTAAGACAACCCATAACCACATCTTCAGCATACAAAACCTTCAGAACATCCAAGCCACAGCTCCTAGGAGCTCCTTCAAAACCTCCTCTTGGACCTTGCTTCAAATGCCAAAAGCCTGGCCACTGGGTCTCGGAATGCCTACAGCCAGGGATTCCTCCTAAGCCATGCTCTGTCTGTGCAGGCCCCCACTGGAAGTTGGACATCTGACTCACATCGCTGCCACTCCTGAAGCTCTTGGAGCTCAAATCCAGTGTTCCTTGGCTGACTTCTTCCCAGATCTCCTCAGCTTAGTGGATGAAGACTGAAACTGCCCTATCCCTTCAGAAGCCCCCCGGACCATCACAGATGTTGTGCTTCAGGTAACTCTTACAGTGGAGGGTAAGTCCATCCCCTGTTTAATCGATATGGGGGCTATCCACTCCACGTTACCTTCTTTTCAAGGGCCTGTTTCCCTTGCCCCCATAACTGTTGTGGGTAATGATGGCCAGGCTTCTAGACCCCTTAAAACTCCCCAACTCTGGTGCCAACTTGGACAACATTCTTTTATGCACTGCTTTTTAGTTATTCCCATCTGCCCAGTCCCCTTATTAGGCTGAGCCATTTTAACTAAATTATCTGCTCCCTGACTATTCCTGGACTATAGCCACACCTCATTGCTGCCCTTTTGCCCAATCCAAGGCCTCTTTTGAATCCTCCTTTTGTGTCTCCCTACCTTAATCCACAAGTATAGGACACCTTTACTCCCTCCTTGGTGATTGATGAGGCACCCCTTACCATCCCATTAAAACCTAATCACCCTTACCTCGCTCAATGCCAGTACCCCATCCCACAACAGACTTTAAGGGGACTAAAGCCTGTTATCACTCTCCCATTACAGCATGGCCTTTTAAAGCCTACAAATTCTCCTTACAACTCCCCTATCCTACCCATCCAGAAACTGGACAAATCTTACAGGTTGGTTCAGGATCTTCACCTTATTAACAAAATTGTCCTACCTATCCATCCTGTGGTGCCAAACCCATATGCTTTCCTTTCCTCAATACCTCCCTCCACAACCCATTATTCCATCCTCGATCTCAAAGATGCTTTCTTCACTATTCCTTTGCACCCCTCATCCCAACGTCTTTTTGCTTTCACATGGACTGACCCTGACACTCACCAATCTCAGCAACTCACCTGGACTGTACTGCCGCAAGGCCTCAGAGATAGCCCCCATCACTTTAGTCAAGCTCTTTCTCATTATCTACTTTCTTTCCATCCGTTTCTTGCCTTATTCAGTATACGGACGACCTTCTCTGCAGCCCCTCTTACGAATTTTCCCAACAGGATACTCTCCTGCTCCTTCAACATCTATTCTCAAAGGGGTATCACGTATCCCCTTCTAAAATCCAAATTTCTTCCCCATCCATTACCTATCTCGGCATAGTCCTTCATCAAAACACACATGCTCTCCCTGCTAACCATGTCCAGCTAATCTCCAAAACCCTCGCCCCTTCTACAAAGCAACAACTCCTTTCCTTCCTAGGCATGATTGGATACTTTCACCTTTGGATACTAGGTTTTGCCATCCTAACTAAACCACTATATAAACTCACAAAGGAAAACCTGACTGATCCCATAGACCCTAAGTCCTTTCCCCACTCTTCTTTTTGTTACTTAAAGACAGCCCTAGAAACAGCTCCCACATTAACACTCCCTAACTTGTCCCAATCCTTCTTCTTACATATGGCTGAAATACAAGGCTGTGCAGTCGGAGTTCTTACACAGGAACCAGGCCCACGACCTGTAGCCTTCCTATCCAAACAACTTAACTTCACAGTTCTAGGCTGGCCCTCATGTCTACATGAGGTGGCAGCCACCGCTTCAATACTTCTAGAGGCCCTCAAGATCACAAACCATGCCCCACTTACTCTCTACATCTCTCATAACTTTCAAAATCTATTTTCCTTCTCGCACTTGGCACATATACTTTCTGCCCCCCGACTCCTCCAAATTTACTCACTATTCATTGAAACTCCCTACATCACCATGCTGTTATATGGGCAGAAAGAGCCTCGTCACTACGCAAGGCTCCTCCATCCTCAATGCTTCCTTAATAAAAATCCTCCTTAAGGCTGCTCTATTGCCGAAGGAAGCAGGAGTCATTCACTGCAAGAGGCATCAGAGGTCACCAAATCCCACTGCTCGAGGCAACGCTTATGCTGATAATGCAGCAAAAGAAGCAGCTAGTATTCCCACATCAGTCCCTCACAGCCAGTTTTTTTCCTTCTCATCTGTCACTCCCACCTATTCTCCCACTGAAACTATTATCTATCAGTCCTTTCCTACTCAAGGCAAATGGTTCTTGGATCCAGGAAAATTCCTCCTTCCTGCCTCACAGGCTCATTCTATCTTATCGTCCTTCCATAACCTCTTTCATGTGGGTTATAAGCCAATGGCCCATCTCTTAGAACCTTTCATTTCTGTTCCATCATGGAAATCTATCCTTAAGGAAATTACTTCTCAGTGTTCCATCTGCTACTCTACCACCCCTCAGGGATATCTCAGACCCCCTCCCTTTCCTATACATCAGGCTCGAGGATTTGCCCCCACCCAAGACTGGCAGGTTGACTTTGCCCATATGCACTGAGTCAAAAAACTAAGATACCTTTTGGTCTGGGTAGATACATTCACTGGATGGGTAGAGGCCTTTCCCACAGGGTCTGAGAAGGCCACTGCAGTCATTTCTTCCCTTCTGTCAGACATAATTCCTCGGTTTGGCCTTCCCACCTCTATACAGTGCAATAACAGACCAGCCTTCATTAGTCAGGTCACTCAAGCAGTCTCCCAGGCCCTTGGCATCCAGTGGAACCCTCATGCCCCTTACCGTCCTCAATCTTCAGGAAAGGTAGAAAGAACTAATGGTCTTTTAAAAACACACCTCACCAAGCTCAGCCTTAAAAAAGACTGCATAGTACTTTTACCATTTGACCTCCTTAGAATTAGAGCCTGTCCTTGAGAAGCTATAGGGTATAGTCCATTTGAACTTTTATATGGACGTACCTTCTTGTTGGGCCCCAACCTTGTGCCAGACACCAGCCCTCTAGGCGACTATCTGCCAGTCCTCCAGCAGGCTAGACAGGAAATTTGCCAGGCTGCTAATCTTCTCTTGCCTACTCCAGGTTACCAGCCATATGAAGACACTCCAGCTGGACAATCAGTTCTTGTTAAGAATCTGAACCCTTAAACTCTACAACCTTGATGGACCAGACCGTACTTAGTCATCTATAGTACCCCAACTGCTGTCTGCCTGCAGGACTCTCCCCATTGGGTTCACTGTTCCAGAATAAAGTTGTGTCCGTTGGACAGCCAGCCTGATCTTTCCTCTTCCTCCTGGAAGTCGCAAGTACTCACCCCTACTTCCCTTAAACTCACTTGCATTTCTGAATAACAGTAATAACCCTTATGAGCCTCACACATCCCTTCATTGTATTAGATCTATTCGTCCTTACCCTTACTTTTTGCAACAGGGCTTTATGCAGTCACCTCCACTACTTGGACTGTGCCCCCAAAACTTGTCATCCCTACTATCTTCTGTCTAGTCATACTCCTATTCACCATTCTCAACCACTTGTAAATGCCTTTCCCTTGTTTACACTGCTGGTTTACACTTTTCCTCCAGACCATCATAATTGATATCTCCTGGTTTTACCTCAAACCGCCACCCTTAACTCTCTCTTGGAGTGGATAGAAGATCTTCAGGGGCAAGGGGGCAAGGTACACTCCAATTCTTCTAATCTGATGAAGTACTTTTTTTCTATTTTTTACTTTTCTACTCACTCTTATCCTTGCCCCCATTCTCTAGTCACTCTCTACCTCTCCCTAGTTACCTCCAGCATACTATCAGTCTCACCCACTCACTCCTCACTGCCTCCAATCCTTCTCTAGCAAAGAATTGTTGGCTATGCATTTCCCTTTCTTCCTGCTCTTACACAGCTGTCCCTGCAGTACAGGCTGACTGGGCTACCTCTTCTTTCTCCCTGCACCTCCAAACCTCCTTTAATAGCCCTCATCTTTACCTGCCTGAGGAACTTCTTTACTTTCTAGAAAAATTTGGTGAGAACTCTCCAGACATTTCGCACCAACAAGCTGCCACACTTCTCCGTATCTACTTACAGCACCCTTCTCCTTATGTCAATTCCACCCCCCCCCATATTTGGACCCCTCACCATAAAAACAACTATCCCTGTTGCCACTCCTTTATGCATCTCCCAACAACAGCCTACTGGAATCACTTTAGGCAACCTTCCACCATCCAAACGTTCCTTTACTCTTTATCTCCAGAACCCAGCCACACACATTACCAAACAGATGGGAGCATTCCAACTTCACATTACTGACAAACTAAAAAACATCGGCAGTCACTATTGTTTAGGAAGACACCTACCCTGCATCTCACTCCATCCTTGGCTACCCTCCGCCTGCTCGTCTGACTCTCCTCCTGGCCCCTCCTCTTGCTTGCTTATCCCCAGCCCCATGAATAGCAGTGAAAGGTTACTTGTAGACACTATGCACTTTCTCATACACCATGAGACCCAAACCTCTCCCTCTGCGCAGTTGCACCATCCATCCCCATTACAACCTCTAATGGCTGCTGCCCTTGCTGGAGCTCTAGAATTTGGGGTGCAGGACTCCTCTTTCAGTACACCCTCACACCTTTTCACTTTACATTTCCAGTTCTGCCTGACACAAGGTCTCTTCTTTTTATGTGGCTCTTCCACCTACATGTGCCTACCTGCCAACTGGATGGGCACATGTACTCTAGCCTTCCTTACCCCCAAAATCCAGTTTGCAGATGGGAATGAACAACTGCCTGTCCCCCTCATGACACCAACATAACAAAAAAGAATCATCCCACTAATCCCTTTACTTGTGGGTCTAGGACTTTCTGCCTCCACTATTGCACTTGGAACTGGAATAGCAGGTGTCTCAACATCTGTCACAACATTCCGCAGCCTCTCTAATGACTTCTCTGCTAGCAATATAGATATATCACAAACTTTATCTGTTCCAAGCCCAGGTTGATGCTTTAGCTGCAGTTGTCCTCCAGAACCACCGAGGCCTCGATTTACTCACTGGTGAAAAAGGATGACTCTGTATACTTCTTAATGAAGACTGTTGTTTTTACTTAAATCAATCTGGCCTGGTATATGATAACATCAAAAAACTCAAAGACAGAGCTCAAAAACTCGCTAATCAGGCAACTAATTATGCTGGACCCACCTGGCCACTCTCTAACTGGGTATCTTGGCTACTTTCAATCGTTAGTCCTCTAATACCTATCTTCCTCCTTCTCTTATTCGGGCCTTGTGTCTTCTGATTAATCTCTCAATTCCTACGAAACCACATCCAGACTATCACTAATCACTCTATATGACAAATACTGCTTTTAACAACCCCACAATATCACCCCTTACCCCAAAATCTTACTTCAGTCTCATCTGTCCCACTTTAGGTTCCACACCACTGCCCCCATCCTGCTTGATACCGCCCTGAGAAACATCACCCTCACCCCTTCATGCCGCCCCCAAAATTTTCACGCCGAGTTTTCACTACTCTTTCTCATTTTATTTCTTCATTATTAATATAAAAAGACAAGAATGTAAGGTTCTCTGAGCTGGCCATACCATGGTCAAGCCATCGTAACATTCCCCTACCCTTGTGATAATGTACTTTGTGATACTCCCCATCCTTGTGAATGTACTTTGTAACATCCATCCCTTGCCCACAAAAAATTGCTCCTAGCTCCACCACCTACCCCAAACCTATAAGAACCAATGATAATCCCACCACCCTCTCCTGACTCCTTTCTCAGACTCAGCCCACTTGCACCCAAGTGAATAAACAGCCATGTTGCTCACACTAAGCCTGCTCAGGTGGTCTCTTGTACGGACGCGCATAACACAGGGGATCTACCCTTTTAAAACCATCAGATCTCGTGAGAATTATTCACTATCATGAGAACAGCATGGGAAAACCCACCCCCGTGATTCAATTACCTCCCACCGGGTCCTTCCCATGACATGTGGAGATTATGGGAGCTATAATTCAAAATGAGATTTGAATTATAGCTCATTGGACACAGCCAAACCATGTCAACCTCTAACTTGTAGATGGCAGGTTGGATTTCTAGGCTGCTTAATGTCATTAATAAGTTGGTTTCGTCAGCTGGCTGCTACAGATTGTAGATCAGAGTTCTATTTTTGTGTATGGTCTGGCCATTGTCTATTTTCCTATTCAGTCTCTCACAGTTTAGAGTTGGGGAAATAACAAGGCAAAGATTTTAAAGCAAGGAAGTTTTAGGACATAAGCTGTCTGCTGCTGTTCACTATTGAAGAACTGATGAATCCTTTGCGAAGTTCCTAGAATGAGCTTGAGTGAGACTATCCTGAAATGGTAAAGTTGTGCTAGTAAGGATAATAAAATAGTAAAGTTATGTTAATGTAGATAGTATGGCAGGGGACAGAGGCAGAACGATAGGCAGTTTGGTTTTCAGTTGAGTGAATTAAAAGCATGGGAACAAGCATCTGTCTAGTTTAGCAGATATTCCTCAATGTTACTTCCTCTTCGCTTCCACTCAGCTGTGCATGATGCCGTAAGAAAGGTGGGGATATTCCTATGTTTTACGTAAATGAAGAGTCAGAGCTTAAATAAGTTGTCTAACATCACACTTGAATTTTAATAAAGTCAGAATTCAAGCCCAATTCTGCAGGACTGCAAAGCCCTATGCTCTTTCCAGAATACCGTCATGCTACCGTACATAAATTTAAATATTACCCAAATCACCTTTTCATTGCTGTGTATGTGCGTGAATGTGTATATTAATATGTATGTTTTTTGGGGAAAGAAAAATAGTGAGATGGACCTTGGTGTGCCACAAAATAAATATTTTTTGAATTTAGAGATTTTTTTTCTGAGTTTTTTTGGGAGTGAGCTCAATATTTAAACTTGTATTAGCCCTTCATTTCAAATATTCTCTGTTGTAATAGGAGGCCCTTTTAGCTACGGAACTGTAACATATATCTTCTTAATACATGCTTTCTGTCTTTTATTTAATTAAGAGCAATTGGTAAAAGTAGCTAGATTTAACTTCAAATAATTAAAAGTATGTAATTCTTGGGAATCATTTCAGATTTTGCAAGTACTATGCAGTTTTTAAGAACTATGGAAATAAAACTTCAGGCTGTGCCTAGATTTACAGTCTTCACAGTTTGTAGTCTATGCTGCTGGCAATTTTACTTAGCTGTCATACTCTCCACAGAACATCATTTTATCTTTTAAAAACAATTACAGTTATAATTAGTATTGTTATTACTTTCTTAGCCATGGCAGGAGAATGCAATGATCCGGTCTTCAGTTCATCAACATGAAATGCTGGGAATGCAGCCATGTTAGGCTGCCAGAACGGACTCCATGTTGCCTTCAGCTGAGCTAAACTCTGAAATGATGGGTAGGAAAAACCTCAGGAAGAAGATCACATTTGAGGAAGTTAGAGGGAGTCTCCCTAGAGACCACACTTGTAATTTTCTTTTCTTTTTCACTGAGAGGTTATCAACTTTCTCTGTTGCACCCAAACCTGGTTATACATTGGGATCACCTGTGGAGATTTGAAAATTTCTGATGCCCAGGCTGTACTCCAGACCAATTAAATCAGAAGCTCTGTGGGTGGGGGCCGGGTGTGCTGGCTCACGCCTGTAATCCCAGCACTTTGGGAGGCCAAGGTGGACCGATCACCTGAGGTCAGGAATTCGAGACCAGCCTGACCAACATGGAGAAACCCTGTCTCTACTAAAAATACAAAATTAGCCAGGTGTGGTGGCACATGCCTGTAATCCCTGCTACTTGGGAGGCTGAGGCAGGAGAATTGCTTGAACCCAGGAGGCAGAGGTTGCAGTGAGCCGAGATCGCACACCACTGCACTCCAGCCTGGGCAACAAGAGTGAAATTCCATCTTAAAAAAAAAAAAAAAAAGAAGCTCTGTGGGTGGGGCAGGCATTAGTAGCTTCTAAAGCTCCTGTTAAAGAAAATGTTATTCAATGATATTTATTTAAGTATTCTAAAGAAGACCTCATTTAGGACCATCATGACAGGTGCAAGGACCAGTGCAATGAAATTTTGCAGTAAGGAAGAGAGATTGGGCTCAACTTTGAATACAGCATGTACAAGTGGAAATTTAAAGCCAAGGAGCAGGGTGGGGCCCATGGATACAAAGTTACTAAGAGGAAATATCAGGAATAAAGGAGATTCTAGCTAAACCAGCTTAACAGGATTCTTGCTGAAGACAGGCCTGGATGTCTTCAACCAGTGGGATGGTGGAGGATGAGGAACCCAATCCAATATTGAGGTTTGATCAGACATCAAGGGTGAAGGGATGACCTAGCAGGGATCTTTGCTAAAGCTGAATTGTATAAGAAAGTGCACAGATAGTCTTAGGAAGAGGTTCAGGAGTCTGTGACTACAGTTTGGTCAGGCAAAGAATCTTTGTCAGTCCCTAGATGATTCCAACTTGCAGTCAAGTTGAAGAACCAGTGAATGATAGCACATTGCGGGTGGGTTTCAGAAACTCCCTGAGAATCTCTGACGGTAGCTCCAGATAATATCCTGGACAGAGGTGGATAATGGGGAGGCAATCATAGTGGATCTGGGCTATGAGGTGTCAGATGCTGGTACCAGTCTTAAGTCTGCACACAGGGCTGGCTCGTGCTCTGGGATGTGTACACTGGACAAACTGACCACTACAGTTCTTGACAGACACTGGATCCAAGCCTGCAGGACCTAAGGACTTGTGGGGATTGGGCTTCTTTGGAATAACTGCTTCTGTAGTAGCTGGCAGAGCCACAGGTTACTGCTTTATAAGAGTGAGCACTATCTTGCGTCTCCATAACCCACGTCAGGTTGGAGAGACCTGACTTCCAAGTTGGCCTTGGGCACTACCATCCACATACCCAGCACTTCTGAGCAGCCCCAGCCAGCCTCTGCAGCCAGATGTCCCCAGCTTCTGTGACCATGTTCAGGGAAGGAACCAAACAGGCAGCTTACAGCTGAAGGTTTGCATTTGTCTACATAGGAGCAAGGACACATAGCCACATGGCATGCAAGGCAGCTTTTTAATAGAAGCAGTACACCTCCTCAGGAGACATAAATCCAGATGGGGCCTCACCATACAGGTTCCACTAATGACTTAAATGGACTAGGCATCCCAGGCACATCAGGGAGAGAGGTGTGAGAGTCTTGTTAGGGTAGCCTGGATTTTTAGATTTCCCCTCTTACTATGGTTGATGAGAAAGATCAAGTATTTACACACTGCAGACCAGTGGAGCATATTTGTTGTATCCAAATGGAATAGAACAATTGTTTTCAATCTTTACTATTCCACAATATTAAGACTTTTTTCTGTTTTCTCAAAGTTTCAGCAGAAGTGTTACAAAAGAGGCCCCAGAGAGCTGCCTTGCAATGTGAAGATACAGCAAGAAGATGCAGTTTCTATGAACCAGGAAACAGGCCCTCACCAGACATGCAATCTGTGGTGCCTTGATGTTGCACCTCCCAGCCTCTAAGACTGTGAGAAATAAATTTCTCTTGTTTATATACTACCCATTTTATGGTCTTCTGTTATAGCAACCTGAACAGACTAAGACAACCCTCATGACCAAATTAATTCCCAAAGGCTCCACTTCCTAATATCATCATATTGTGCGGTAGGATTTAAACATATGAATTTGGAGGGTACACAAACATTCAGTCCATAACAGATGAGAATGAGGTTAGAAGGTTAGAGGAGGCAGTTGATCACAAATTATTTGAAACCATTTCTAGTATTCTGTGATTAAGAAACAGAAGCTATTTTAGAGATATAGTTTATGCCTCCACTATTCCCACTTTATAACTAGAGAAACCTAGGTCTCCAGGAGTCACACGTCCAGAGTCACAAAGTGATTAGCAGTGTGCTGGGACCACAATAATCATCTCTTAGCTCCAAGCCTCATACACTTTTCAAGCCACAGGACTGACTCATAGTAACCTGACTGTCATAGGAATCCTACTTCTTTCCATTGGATTCAGCAAATAGTTAAGCAGATTCTAAATCAGTCTACAATATTAAATCCAAACAGCCTGTGTAGAAGTAAAGACCAACTACATGAGAACAGGGAGTAGATATACATTTAGAGATTACTATAGTGAGGGAGTCATCCCTTGCATTTTGGCAGAGATTCAAAGGCAGGCAGAGGAGTGGGAAAGCTTTATATTAGGAAAAAAGAGAATTCATGTGTACTCTGATTGGAAGCTGTTGGCATGGGGAAGTTGCAGACAGACTAACTATAAATGAGGCATCCTATGTAATGTTTAGGGGTGCATATTTGACTTTTTCTGGTAGTTCCTAGGTTGGAAGTAGGAAATTTAAAGAAGCTGTCAATGATTGAAGCAAGTGCTGGCCATTCGAGGCCAATTGTTACAGGAGTTATTGTTTGGGTTTCTGGACTGTTTCTTAGAGATAGTAGTCAAATCTCCTGCAAGTCTGACTTGTGGATCATAGACTGGTTTCCTGGGCTGGTTACTGTAGATAATAGGGTTGTTTCTTGGCCTGATTGCTGCAGGTTGTGGATCAGAGTTCTATTTTTATGTAAGTTCTGGCCATTGTCCATTTGTCTATTCAGTCTCTCACTTGTCTCAATCCATTTACCATCCCCATTCTCTCATAATTCAGAATTTTTGTCATGCACTACATTTTCTGATTTATGTACTTGTGGTTTGCAAAGTTGCAGTGGGTGGGAGATTGTTTGGATTTTCTTATTCACAATGCAACGAATGTTTTAATGGGCAAGCAAAGATTGAATCACAAAAATTTCCAGCTCTGAAAGGCTTCACTGTCTGAGAACTGCTGCTTGCTGTTCTCATGAGAACAGTTGCTAAGATAAAATACAGCTTTTCTTTGGACTATTATTACTTTATTCATTATGTCTTTGTAAAATACCTACATCATACAAGAACTATTGCAACAGGGACTATAGGGTTATAAATATGTGTGTCCTCACAGGGCATACATATGTGAAACACCTGGATTAAAATAATGATAGTGGATTGTTATGATTTTTAAGTAAATTGGAAGGCATGAAAACTGTTTTATTGGGAAAAAAAGCTTATTGGAAGAAACATCCTAAACAAATAAGAGATGGTTGATTATCCAGAAAAGTTCATTTCCTCTCAATTTTATCAGATAAAAGATTATGCATTCCTTAGCCATCAGGGAAATGCAAATCAAAATCACAATGGCATACCACTTTACACCCACTAGGATGGCTGTAATAAAAAGAGAGATAGTAACAAGTGCTGAAGAAATCAGAACCTTCATATACTCCTGGTGGGAAAGTACAATGGTGCAGCTACTTTGGGAAAGGAGTTTGGCAACTCAAAAGATGAAGCATAGAGTCAGTTACCGTAAAACCCAGCAATTCCACTCCTAGGTATCTACCCAAGAGAAATAAAATAATATATCTATACCATAACTTGTACATGAATGTTCATAACAGCATTATTTGTAATAGCCCCAAAGTAGAAATCACCCAAACATCTATCAACAGATGAATAGATAAACAGAATGGTATATCCATACAATGTTATGTAATTCACACATGAAAAGAAATGAAGTACTAATACATACTACAACATGGATAAATCTTGAATATATCAGGCTAAGTAAATAAGTCAGTCATAAAAGACCACATATTTTATGATTCCATTGATATGAAATGTCCAGAATGGGTAGATCTACAGAAATAGAAAGTACATTAGTAGTTGCTTCATGACTGTGGGCTGGGAAGAAATTGAGAATGACTGCTAAATAGTATGGGATTTCTTTCATGTATGATAAAAGTATTTTAATATTGATTATGGTGATGGTTGTACAATTTGGTGACTATATGAGTACTAAAAACAACTGACTAGCATACTTTAAATGAATACATTATATGGTATGTGAATTATATCTCAATAAAACTTATTTTTAAAAAGACAACATATTGTAGCACTATCTTATGTAGTGAATATAAGTAGTGAACAACACTTCTATTAAGGAACATTACACAAAACTTTAGGGCTTTAAGAAGAACATGCATCTTACTTCATCATTATCATAGTCATATGCACAAAGGAGCACAGTAATAACAGATTTGGTGAAAACAAAGTACATGAGGGAGATTTACATGGAATAAGAGTTGATTGAACTACATACATATTTCCTGTAAAGTTCTTGTGTGTGTGTCCATCATTTTATTAACGGAGTCAGAATGTTCAGATCATCAATTGTCTATCAGATACTATGTTTGGTGCTGGGGAATAAGTAAACAAATGGAAACAATTATAAGTTTAAAAATACGCACTTTGGAAGGCCTAGGTGGGAGGATTGCTTGAAGCCAGGAATTCGAGAACAGCCTGGGCAGCAAAGTGAGACCCTGTCTCTACAAAAAGTAAAAAAAAAAAAAACAACTTAGCTGGGTGTGGTGGCATGCACCTGTGGTCCCAGGTACTTGGGAGGCTGAGGTGGGAGGATAGCTTGAGCCCAGCAGTTGGAGGCTGCAGTGAGCTATGATTGCAATATTGCACTCCATTCTGGGTGACACGGATACCTTGTCTCATAAATAAATAAATAATAAATAAATAAATAAATAAATAAAGTGAGTCAATGCTATAGGAGATGTGAAAGTAAAAGCTACTTGCTCTCAAAGAGGGTTTCCCATTTGAGAAAAAAACACAGTCGCATGACCCTACTGGTTGAGCACCTGTACTAATTAGGATTTTTTAGTAGCAGGTTGCATAAATTGATCTGAGCAATTGTAAGCCAAAGGGTTTTTCTAAGGGCAGGAATGCAGCTGGGTCTCAGGAAGGAATGGAACTGGAAACCAGAAAACCTTCATCACCACCCCTGCCACTGCCCATAGTGTTTTCTTCCTGCTCTTGGCTCGGTATCTCTCTTCCTCCTGCTGCTCTTTCTCTACAGGCTTCTGCTAATTTATCCACAAGAAAGAGTATGGTCTCTCAGTTTATATGTCCAGCCACAGAGACAATCTATTTTCTCTTTTTCCTCTCTCTCAGCATCTTCAATTTTAAATTCCTTCTATAACCAAAAGCAAATTAAGTGACATTCTTTCCACTGTAACTAACAGAAAACCCAGGAAAGAGTGACTTTAGTCTTTGCTACTCCAAGTCTGTGGACCAGCATCATCAGCATCATCAATGGGCTTGCAAGAAAAGCAGAATCTAAGGTACTACTCCAGACCTATGAAATCAGGCTCTCTGCTTTCACAGGACCTCCAAGGGATTTGAATGAACATTAAAGTTTAAGAGCTGGGTTAATCAATTTAAAAGATTTATTATCTCATTTAACAGGAAGGCCCAAGAATGGTGGTTCCAGGCTGGTTGATTCAGAGGCTCAACTGTGTCACCAGGACCAGTGATGACCAACAGCATCCTTCTACTCTGTTGTTTTCCTCTCAGTTCTTAAGAAGTTTGCAGCCTTTCCAAGCTTCCCATCCATGCGTAACAACGTCCTATAGCTGGAGGAAAAGGTATTTTTTCTTTGGATTCCTTTTTAAGTGGGAGAAGAATCTTCCCAGTGTCCCCTCAGCAGATTTCCCATCACATATCACTGACCATATTGTGTTACACACCTGTTCCTAATGTAGCCACTAGTAAAGGAATTGAATTCTTGTGATTGACAGACTGATCAAGATTCACCCCCTGGATCTGGGGAGGTGCTTAACTTCCCTAGAAGCACCTGGCCTCCTATTCTTTTAACAGAACTGGGCTCTATGAGCAAGGAATGAGGGGAGAATGGGAGTTGGATAGGCACTCAACAGTGTCTGCCACACCACTCCAGCAATAAGCACCTATGTGTGAAGCATAGCGTAGGAGGTATGAAGCAGAAAGCGCCTACGTGTGAAGCATTAGTAGTAGAAGAGTTGCCGTAACAAATGGGGACCGCACAGAAGGGTTCTTTGATCATTTCACACAAATTCCTCAGGAACCCCTATGTTCATATACTTGCCCGGCAGCCTTTGCTTCCTAACTTGAAAGCAATTTCTTCAAAGGCAACCAGATTGAAAACTCATTTCAACTATATTTTGAAGAGCTGGGAGAGGAATGAGTGAAACTGACATGGATATTTTCTGACATGTAAGTTCTCACAATGGGAGGTGGAATGTTTTAGTTTCTCCATAACGTCTTAATAAGCTGAACATTGGATTGATATATAACATAATGGAAATTAAAATTTATTTAACATTCATTAGGCACTTGGCAGTATTCTAAACACTATACATAAATTAGGTAATTTAACCCTCCTAACAACCCTATAAAGTATATACTATTATTATCTCCAATTTATAGAGGAAATGCTGAGGTGGAGAAAAAAATAGCTTGCCCAGTTACATACTGTGTAAGACACAGAGGCAGGATATTGGAAAAATGAGAAGCTGTAGGCAGGCTAACTGGAAGTGGGGCATCCTATGTCATTGCTTAGGGGTATGTATTTGGATTTCTCTGGCTGGTCCTAATTAGGGAAGCTGTCAGCTATTAAGTACCGGTTATTTTGCAGGGGTTGCAGGAGTTATTGTTTGGCTTCCTGAATTGTTTCTTAGAGATGATAGTCTGGATTTAAACCCAGAAGGTCTAATGCCAGGGCTTGTGCTCACAGTCTTTGCAGCAAACGAGCATTCAGCGGTTTTTATGCACATCTCCTTCTGAAACTGGAAAAGTCACTGGCTAAAAAGATCTCAGGTACCATTATAAGAATCTGGGATTAACGGCCAAGGAAGATGTCTTTCTCTTAAGCAAATATTAAACCACACAAAAATTCATTGCAAAGTTATAAGCTTAAAGGAGCTTGCTGCGAATTTTGTTTTACTTCATCTGCCTATCTAGTGATGTTATACTTTATTGAATCTACTCAAGGGAAAGAAATGTGCTTGTAATCTAATAATGCTACCTACTATTTTGAACACTTGATAGCCTCTAAAATCCTACATTTATATATCCCAATTACAGGATAATAATGTGGGGGAAAATGTATTACAGCTAAAACAGCCAAGGGTTAGTATCCCCAGTTTTTCTCTCTCTTGACTGCTGGTTTTTAGTAGCTACATTTGGATGTGATTTAATAAAATCTGAAGCTAATTTAATCTGTATTCTATATGATAACTATAATTTCATTATTCTTAGGTTATTTTTGTAAGAAAAATATTAATAACCTTGTTGTTTTTCAATAAGAATGAAAACCCTTGCTATCTTGACTCAATAAACTAATTAGTTTAGTTTAGTTTTGTTTTTTTGCTTATAGTACTTAGAGTTATCTAAAGTAATAATATATAATTCTTGGATTGTAGTTAGAAATTTAATCTGTTAATCACATCCCTTGTCTCTGTGGTGAATTCAAATGGACAAATATAATTTGAGTTATAAAATTTATGAGTTTTAAAAAATACTAGAGGATCTATTGGTTCACATATAGGAAATTGTTAAGGTATTGGCTAATCAATTATTCATAGAACTAATGAGGAGAAAATTTTATTGACCTCAAATTAAAAGTAAAAAGAAGAAAAAGAAGGAAAAATGTGGTATGTTTTGTATCTGAGTTATTTATTAAGTAATGGTCTACCTAATAAAGAATATTTGGTAGAATTACACATGTAAATGATCTCATTTAAATTATAATGACTAAATTTTTATTTGAGTACAAGTTTTTTTGTTGTTGTTTTTTGTTTTTTTTTGCCTTTAGAGCATCTCTAGCATCAATTAATTTAGCAAGGTAAAAACTAACCAAATAGTTTCTAATCACTCAGAGATTCATTCAGCTTGCCAAAGGCTCCTGGTTTTATCTTTCCCTATCATTATCTGGTTCATTAAGCACTCACTGGAACTTTCTTTTGCAGAAACTGTGGAAATGTGATACAATATAAGGAAAGGTCAGGTGTGGGCAAATGCTCATAATCTAAGAGATAAACTGAAAAACCACATATTAAAATTAGCTTATGACTATGAAAACAGGGTTCCTTTCCTAAGTACATTGTTTTGTTTTATTTATTTATTTTTAGAGATCAGCCTAGGTGGTCCTGGCCTCAAGTGATTTTCCTGCTTCAGCCTCCCGAATAGCCAGGATTACAGGTGAGAGCCACTAAAAGCCACCACACTTGGCCACACTTACTTTATTTAATTCAATCTTAATGGATTGATCAAATAGAATGTAGCATATTAATTTTTTCATGGAACCTGAAAGCTTAATGTGAGACATTGTTGACAGTGAAACATCTTTACATGCTGGTTGGCCCCCCCGTGACGAGGCTGATATTATCATCTTGTATTATCAAACACTTGATTTTCAACCTCTTTTCCATCAATCACTTTACTCAATGCATTTGCTTTACTCCTTGCAGAGCTTGGACTCAGACAGTAGCCTTTGGGGTTCACAGATAGTACACCTGTGGCTCCTATGTGGTCACCCTTTCCCTTTTCCCAGCCCCTGGCAACCCTGCAGACTTAGCCTAAGAATTCTCCAAGTGTGCTCTGGGTCACCATGACCAGTCTGTCAGTGTTAAAATGAAACTTAGCACTGATTGCCCTTACTGCCCTAGAGCCTCTCACAAGTTTCCCTTTCTGCTGAGCATGGTCTCAGCTAAGAATCTTCAATCTTATCTACTTTTTCTTTCTCATTCTGGGTAGCAGAATAGCTCAGAAAAAAAAAATCAACTAACTGCCAATGCACCCAAGCCTCTGCTTGGAAATTCTCTCATTGGTTTCTGGTTTATTTTATAGCATTTCCCTTTTTCTTTTATTTATTTTCCATCAAAACATCCATGATTCCTCTCCATTGCCTTTTTTTTTTTTTTGAGACAGAGTTTCACTCTTGTTGCCCAGGCTGGAGTGTAATGGCGTGATCTCGGCTCACTGCAACCTCTGCCTCTCGGGTTCAAGAGATTTTCTTGCCTCAGCCTCCTGAGTAGCTGGGATTACAGGCATGCGCCACCACACCTGGCTAATTTTGTATTTTTGTTAGAGACAAGGTTTCTCCATGTTGGCCAGGCTGGTGTTGAACTCCTTACCTCAGGTGATCCGCCTGCCTCGGCCTCCCAAAGTGCTGGGATTCCAGGTGTGAGCCACTGTGCCCAGCTTTCTCCATTGCATTTTTAACTGTTTCTCCTTCATGTATCATATTTTGTTCTATGTTAACTTTTTGGTCTACCTATCTATTCTCAATGGTAAAGACTTTGAAGAAATGTAATTGGTCTCACTCCTCATCGTTTGTTTCACAGCCCCTAGCATAGGCAGTGTTCAATAAGTATTTGACACCTATACTGTTGAATGTGAGGGCAGGACCAATTTGGGAATATCAGGGAGGGGGGTTCTGTGCAGCATGCATGCATTCATTCACTCATTCATTTATTCATTTAATAATCATGCCCCAGGTGCTGCAGTGTGTGATGGCTCTTACGAAGTTTCATGATTTACAGAAGTTCCACAAATGGGAAGATGGAAGACTCTTAGAAACAAACTGTTCCCACCACAGCACTTTGTCCAGACATTGCTGAGTGTGGAAGGACTGATGGAAACTGAGTAGGCTCACAGATTTAATTGCAAGTGTCTTATGGCAATAGAAAGTTTAATATATTCTTCACAGTGTGATGAAGGGTTGTAAAATCTCATCTCTAACGATTTCATGAAACAGATACCATGTAAGAAGAATTTTTTTGCACCTACTTTCTAGATACACAGTTTCACAAGATTTTTTTGGTTGGTTTAGTATCTGCTCTTCAACGCTGTGTTGAAAATACAATTTAAAGAACCCCATTTTAACTTTGCAGAATGAGTTGCAGGTGTTTTTCCTTATTTCTTTGCCCAAATATCAAGTTGGGAATCTCAGCCTTGTAATGATATACCAATACTACATAAGCTGCTGATTATCTGCATGCGATTCACTAATTATATTGTCTCTCCTCTTTCCTTACCTAAAGGTTACATTTACATAAAGGATATTCAAGGATAACACTTTATCATCAAAGTGGTTTCTGCCCTTAACATTTAAATTACCAAGTGTAATGAGAAGGACTAATCTGACAGACATCTCAGTCATCCTGGATACAGGCTTTTTGACACTGTCATTAAATTATCTTCATTGAATAGCTATAAAATCCTAATGTCTCAATTACAAGTCTCCCTTCCCACACTTTCTGTCTTTCTACTCTGTCTTTTGTAATCCTCCACTCAATTAAGAGCACAGAAGTGGAAGAATTACAACAAACTTTTGTGCAGTTCCCAAAGTGAGCTGTGCATCAGAATCACCTGAGGGGTTTACACACACACACACACACACACACACACACACACCACACACACACACACACACACACAGAGAGACAGATAGACAGAGAGACAGAGAGACAGAATAATTCTGTAAATCTAAGTTGTGGCCCAGGAATTGTATTTTAGAAAGCTTCTTAGGTGCTTTTGAGGCAAGCCAGGAGTGTAAAATAACGGCTTACTTAACAGTGAAGCAAGTTATGTAAAAGCTGCACCAAAGCAGGGGTTTAATAGTGATACACAAATAGTGTCCCAGCATTCAAGGACTTCTGAAAAAATAAGGTAGCCATTTTTTTTTTCAGTTGGGCTCATGCTACAAGCAAACAATTTCTCTCTAAGTCATTTTGGGGTATAAGTATCTCTACATCTTCCCTGCCCCTAACTACCACTGACTATAGCACCAGAGGATAATAGAGGCAGCTGTACACAATGTAAAAGACATCATTTCCTTAGTAAAAGAGGCAACCTCCGTTTCAGAAAGATTTTGTGTTTGATTTTACATTTTTCTTAGCTCAGGTTCCCTCAGACCCCAAGACAAGGATTTAGATGCAAGCGAGAGAGTAGGGAAAGCGAGACAGGGAAGGGAGAAAAGCCAATAAAGGGTGCATCATTGAGCAGACTGCCTCTGTAGGTAACAGGGGCTCAGTCACCCTGGCTGGGGCATCTCCAGGGAACACTGTTGCCACACCCCATGAGTTCCTCATCAGAAACTGAGAAAGCTAGAGTATTTATCCAATAGCAGCAGTCTCAGGCTGATTGATGATTGCCCCTGGTGGCATTAAATCCCAGTCCCCTATTCTTGGGGAATGCCCTGTCATGAACTAGGCATGTATCTACAGTGCCCAAAGAAGCCTTGAGCAGAGAAGCAGAGGTGTGGGTCCTTGAGTGTGGAAATTGTCCATGTGCATAAATGGTCCTCCACTGCTGCAGGTGACTTCAGAGTGGGCTGGGGGAATAGCAGGCAGGGTGTCTAACATCTGTGACAACATCTAAAGCCTTCATTTTGAGACATTTCCAACTGGATATGGTGTATGGTGTTTAATCTCAAAGGCCCACGTGTACAGAAGTGATTCTGCCAGTACAGACTGATTTGGGACATGGTCAGAAGGAAAGAGAAGACAGAGGAGAACCAAGACAGAGACAGTTCCCTTCACTACAGCCATAGAAAGTGTCACTTAGTCCTAGGTAGGAGATAATGGATGGTGTTCTATTATTGGACTGTCTGCTCTCGGATCCTGTCTTTCCTATGTGCTGTATGTCAAGGAATACATTTTCCAGGCACATTTGCTTTCTGGCTTTCTAGATAGATTTCGTGTTGCCAAAGATTGAAGGGGAGGAGGAAGGGAATGTCAGAGCATTTTTTCCCATTTTTCCCTTCTTTGAGGGCTGTCTCCAGCAGTTCCTCTATTTTCTCTATGATTCCTGTTCCCACAGGACAGCCTCACTCTCCTGGTCTCAGCTCCCACCAGGCAGCCCTGGCCAGAAATCTAGCTCCTGTTGGAAAGCCCCACACTCTGGGCTCTGGAACCCCATTCTCTACCTTACTTTATAGTTCTGGAGATCAGAATGCCAAAGTGACTCTCAATGGGCTGAAATTGAGAGGTTGGTAGGGCTACATTTCTTTCTAGAAGCTCTAGGAGAGAATGTGTTTTCTTGCCTTTTCTAGCTTCTAAAGGCTATCCTCATTGCTCCTTACATTTTCAAAGCCAGCAATGGCTGGTTGAGTCTTCATTACATGACACCTTTCTGATCTATTTTTCTGCTTCCCTCTTCCACATTTAAAGACCCTTTGATTTCTTTAGTCCCACCAAGATAGTTCAGAATTATCTCCATATTTTAAGGTCAGCTGATTAGCAAACTTAATTCCATTTATTACCTTAATTCCCCTTTGCCATATAATGTAACACACAGTCATAGTTTCTAGGAATTTAGACATGAACATCTTTGGGAAGCCATTATTTGGCCTGCTATACCACATTTCTCATATATTAGCATCTCTGTTTCTTCTAAAAAACAATGCCTTCATGTCCTGGAAGTGTGCATAGTTATATCCAAGGAAAAAGAAGAGGCAGCTATGAGGAGCACAATGCAATAGTATTAAGAAGTGGGGCATTTAGGGGGTGATTAGGTTATCAGGACATAACCCTTATGAATAGGATTAGTGTCCTTGTAAAAGGGGCTCAAGGGAGATTATTTACCCCTTCCACCATTAAGGACACAGCAAGAAGGCACTGTCTTTGAAGCAGAAAACCCTTGTCAGACACTACATTTGCTGGTGGCTTGATTTTCGACTTTCCAGCTTCCAGAACTGTGAGAAATAAATTTCTGTTATTTATAGATTACCAGTCTCAAATATTTTGTTTGTAGCAGCACAAATGCACTAACACAACTAGTGATTCATGTATTTTCTTTTAGCTTAAAAGGAAGATGAGTTCTCATTATATGTTTGTCAAATATTTAGTTCACATGAACATGATGTTATGTATAAAACATCCTCCCAGTGTAACATGGAGTATATGAAGTTGGATCTGAAATGCTTTTACACTCAAGAAAACTTTAGATCTACCATAGACTTAAGCATGTACACAATATAGAAAACTGAATGGAGGGAATGAGAAGAGGTGAGTGAAATTCTGTGTGTTATCACAGAATTGCTAAATCGGTTTCAAACTTCTAAATTCAGACCCTGGTGATGTGTCAATAACCTTAGAAATGTCTTTTAAATATCATCTTGGGGAGTGGGTAAGGGAAACAAAAGCTCCTGGGAGATTTGGTCACAGGAGGTGAAATATATCACGCTATTTGAATTTCAAATTAAATGTGGGTTTTATTTTCTAATCATTTGGAGTAAATAGGATGCTCCCTTTTCCTATCGTTTTTTACTCCTTATGAATTCGTCTAACAAATAGTTATCATGTGACAGCCGTATGGATTTCTCTGTATTGTTTTTTCCTACTCTTTCAGATCAGTCTCCTGCTTCTCAGTAACTTGCCTTTTTCTATTCCCTGTTTTAAATCCTATTAGATACCCCTCCTTTTCCCCGTTTTGATAGCTGTCTGTCCTTCATTTCTGAATAAAGTATTCTACTTTTGAGAAAGAAAAGAAACTTGCTATCTGAAGAATGAAAGCCGCCTTTAATGATTAGGCCCAAAGAGGCATTGAAATGCAATAGCAGGCATCTCACTTCTCCCCTTAAGCTAAATAACAGGTCATTGCTATGTGTGCTCTAGGTTAACTGACACCAAGTAGTCATAGAATGCCATATGCTGGACACCATAACTCATACCTTATAGTTCAGCAATGCATAACTAATCACTAACTGTATTGGTCCATTCTCGCACTGCTATAAAAACACTACCCGAGATTGGGTAATTCAGAAAGAAGGGAGTTTTAATTGACTCACAGTTCTGCATGGCTGGGGAGGCCTCAGGAAACTCACAATCACAGCAGAAGGTGAAGGGAAACTCAGGTACATCTTACATGGTGGCGGGGGTGGGGGGAGACACTGCCAAACACTTTTTTTTTTTTGGAGATGGAGTCTCACTCTGTCACACAGGCTGGAGTGCAGTGACACAATCTTGGCTCACTGCAACTTCCACCACCTCCTGGATTCAAGCGATTCTTCTGCCTCAGCCTCTCAAGTAACTGGGATTACAGGTGTCACCATGCCCAGCTATTTTTTTGTATTTTTAGTAGAGATGCAGTTTCACCATGTTGGCCGGGCTGGTCTGGAACTCCTGACCTCAAGTGATCCACCTGCCTCAGCCTCCCAAAGTACTGAGATTACAGTTGTCAGCCACTATCCCTGGCTGCCAAACACTTTTAAACTATCAGATCTCATGAGAACTCACTCACTGTCATGAGAACAGCATGGGGGAAACCACCCCCATGATCTGATCACTTTCTACTGGGTCCCTCCCTGCACACATGGGGATTAAAATTTGAGATGAGATTTGAATGGGGATACAGAGCCAAACCACATCATTCTGCCCCGACCCCTCCCAAATCTCATGTCCTTTCCACATTTCAGAACCAACCATGCCTTCTCAACAGTCTCCCAAAGTCTTAACTCATTCTAGCATTAACTAAAAAGTCCAAGTCCAAAGTTTTTTCTGAGACAAGGCAAGTCCCTTCTGCCTATAGCCTGTAAAATCAAAAGCAAGTTAGCTACTTCCAAGATACAATGCGGTTACAGGCATTGGGTAAACGATTCCATTCCAAATGGGAGACAGTGGCTAAAACAAAGGGACCACAGACCCCATGCAAGTCTGAAATCCAAAAGGGCAGTCATTAAATCTTAAAGCTTCAAAATGATTTCCTCTGACTCCATCTCTCACATCCAGGGCACAGTGATGCAAGAGGTGGGCTCCCACGCCCTTGGGAAGCTCTGCCCTTGCAGTGATGCGGGGCATAGCCCCTTTGGCTGGTTCATAGGCTGGTGTTGAGTGCCTGTGGCTTTTCTAGGCTCATGGTGCAAGCTGGTTTTGGATCTACCATTCAGGGATTTGGAGGATGGTGGCCCTCTTCTCACAGCTCCACTAGACAATGCCCCAGTGGGGACTCTGTGTGGGGGCTGCAATCCCACATTTCCCTTCTCCACTGCCCTAGCAGAGGTTCTCTATGAGGGCTCACCCCTGCAGCAGACTTTTGCCTGGGCATCCTGGCATTTTCTTACATCCTCTGAAATTCAGGCAGAGGTTCCCAAAGCTCAACTATTGTCTTTTGCTCATTTGCAAACCCAACACCATGTGGAGGCCACCAAAGTATGGGCTTGCATCCTCTGAAGCAATGGCCTGAGCTGTACATTGGCCACTTTTAGCCACAGCTAGAGCTGAGCAGCCAGGACACAGGGCACCATGTCTCAAGGATGCAAGGAGCAGTGGGGCCTCTGGCCCAGCCCATGAAATAATTTTTCCCTCCTAGCCCTCCAGGCTGTGATGGAAGGGGCTGTTGCCAAGATCTCTGACATGCCCTGGAGTCATTTTCCCCATTGTCCTGGTGATTAACAGTCGGCTCCTTGTTACTTATGCAAATTTCTGCAGCCAGCTTTAATTCCTCCTCAGAAAATGGGTTTTTCTTTTCTACCACATGGTCAGGCTGCAAATTTTCCAAACCTTTATGCTCTGCTCCCATTGTAATCATAAGTTCTAATTTCAAATCATCTCTCTCAAGTTCAAAGTTCCATAAATCTTTAGGGCAGGGGTAAAATGCCACCAGGCTCTTCGCTAAAGCATAGCAAGAGTGACCTTTGCTCCAGTTCCCAATAAGTTCCTAATCTCCATCTGAGACCACCTCAACCTGGACTTCATGGTCCATATCACTATCAGCATTTTGTTCAAAACTATTCAACAAGTCTCTAGGAAGTTCCAAACTTTCCAATAGCTTCCTATCTTCAGAGCCTTCCAAATGGTTCCAACTTCTGCCTGTTATTCAGTTCTAAAGTTATTTCCACATTTTCAGGTTACCTTTATAGCAATACCCCACTCCTGGTATCAATTTTTTGTATTAGTCCATTCCCACACTGCTATAAAGATACAACCTGAGACTGGGTAATTTACAAAGAAAGGGGGTTTAATTGACTCACAGTTCTGTGTGACTGGGGAGGTCTTAGGAAACTTACAATCATGGCAGAAGGTGAAGGGGAAGTCAGGCATGTCTTACATGGCAGCAGGAGGGCACGGGGGACACTGCCTGTAAACACTTTTAAACCATCAGATCTCATGAGAACTCACTCATTATCATGAGAACAGCATGGGGAAACCACCCCCATGATCCAATCACTTCCTACCAGGTCTCTTCCTTCGCATATGGGGATTACAATTTGAGATGAGATTTGAGTGGGGACACAGAACCAAATCATATCACTAACCAACGCTATTTCTATAAATCAGTGAGGATTTCTGTGAAACAATGTTGTACAAGCCCATTCTTTGTCCCCTTTGCCTTTAAAATTCTATTTGTTGTATCAAAGGCCAAAGGGAGAACTCACTCCCTACAGCAATTTGGAAGCGTATCCCAGTCCTCAACCTTGGCTCACGTAAATTTTCCATATTAATTTTGCCTCAGTTTCTTTCTTTAGGTTGACACTTCTGTTGTAAGTCAGCAGGATTCAGTGATCCTTCCACTCATGACCACTCAGCATTTCCTGTTGGACTTGGGAGCTTGGCACCAGCATGAACTCATTGTGTTCCTCTAATTCCAGAGGATCATTGGGTGAAAAGGGTGAGACCTCCTGAATCTGGAACCTCCCTTTCTTTTCAGGTGAAGTCTAGACTTTGTTTGGGCTGTCCTTTCTAATCCTCCCTTTCTAGAATGAAGTTTCCATCTTTGTCTTGTGGACAAAAGATTAAGATTTCAGGGAAAACAGAAAGGAAAACTGCCTTTTCCACCTCTGCCTTAGTGCCTGAAGGTCTGGATGAAAAGGTACTGGAAGTTTAGCATAGATTTTTTTTCCTTTACATGGCACACTTTTAAAATTGAAGCTGTTTCCTGTTCTTTAAAATATAGACTTGGATATTCATTTATGACCAATTCCTTAGTTTTATTTTATTTTATTTTATTTTATTTTATTTTATTTTTTTTGAGACGGAGTCTCGCTCTGCCGCCCAGGCTGGAGTGCAATGGCCGGGTCTCAGCTCACTGCAAGCTCCGCCTCCTGGGTTTACGCCATTCTCCTGCCTCAGCCTCCCAAGCAGCTGGGACTACAGGCGCCCGCCATGTCGCCCGGCTAGTTTTTTGTATTTTTTAGTAGAGACGGGGTTTCACCATGTTAGCCAGGATGGTCTCGATCTCCTGACCTCGTGATCCGCCCGTCTCGGCCTCCCAAAGTGCTGGGATTACAGGCTTGAGCCACCGCGCCCGGCCCAATTCCTTAGTTTTAAACTGAAAGGTGAATAAAGATGAGTTCTTGTGCACTGACGTTAAGGAATTTGAAAAAAACTTTTTTTAGAGAGCTTTCCTTTAACTCCCCAGAAAAACTCTTTAAATTCCCAAACTGCCTGCAGGCTTTTCTCAGTCCATTGGAGACGTAAATCTCAGCATGTCATTGAAATATTAACATCCAGAGAATAAGCTAAGCAGTGTTCCAGCCGAGATCAGATTTGAAACAAAGTTAAAGTTCTTAAAACCCATCATGAAATTCCTTTTCCTAAAGGATATCTTTAGTTCAGGAGAGAAACGTGTACAAAAATTAGTTTGTTTTAATTTACTTTTATGAATCTTGACCTTTTAAGATACATGTTTGTAATCCTTTCTACTGAAGGAAACTAGAATATTTCTTTCTAAAGTACTGAGGATTGTTGGGCTGCAAAAAGTTAAAATGCCGGGAGACACGCTATTTCTTACTCTGCTTGCCTGATTGCAGGACAGCAATTTACAAAATAAAGATGGGTCCCTTTACAATGCTTGCTCATCAGCTAGGAGACAGCAATACCAGAGAATCTAGGAGCAGACTTAACTCTTCCCACAAATGTACCATCCTATATTTCCCTGCCTTTTGGCACTACCCCACAGGCACCATTTTCCCCCTAGTTTACCAACTCTCTCTGTAAATATTCCAACTGGACTTTGTGTGTAGATGGTCACCTGAGAAGCTGAGACCCCAAAGAGTATGGTCAGACAGATGTGGGTTGTACCTCACTTGCAGCTAGGGAAACTTTCTTTTCTTTGAGCTGTGTTTGGGGTGGTTCTGGATATTTGGAGGATTGTGTTGCACATCTTTGGAGATGCCTGGTGAGTCCTTAATTAAGTCATAACCTCAGTTAAGGCATATTGGTTTGGATGACTCACTTGAAAAGATATCTTTGGTTTAAAAAGGAGAAAAAAAGAAGCAGGAATAAGGCTGTTTGTTCTGGCTGAAATCTGATAAGAGTTTTGAAATTTTTTTTAAAGAGCTCTATAGTCAAAAGATGATTTAGGCTAGGTGCAGTGACTCATGCCTATAATTCCAGCACTTTGGGAAGTTGAGGCTGGGGGATCCATGAGGCCAGGAGTTTGAGACCAGCCTGGGCAACATAGTGAGACCCCGTCTCTACAAAAATTTTTTTTTTAATTAGGTGGTTGTGGTGGTGCATGCCTGTAGTCCCAGCTGCTTGGGAGGCTGAGGTGAGAGGATTGCTTGAGCCTGGGAAGTTGGGGCTGATCCATGATCACACCACTGCACTCCAGCCTGGGTGATAGAGTAAGACCCTGACTCAAAAAAAAAGTTGACTTAATTAAAAGCTGGCATTTAGTAGATATGTGTGTGTGTGTGTGTGTGTGTGTGTGTGTGTGTGTAGACTTCTGTTGTCTCTATAGAAGCTCATCAGTCAACTGAATTCATTTCTTCTTTAACCTTTAATTATAGGCACTCCTTTGTTCTGCTTTTCTTTTGATGACATAATTTTTGCCAAAGATAATGTAAAACTTCCTTGACCTTTTGGAAAGCTTAAATTCTCCCTCTACTTTGAAATGTAAATTTTCTATCCTGTTTTCTCTCAAATTCAGTAAGAGTTTCGGACATAACTTGTTCCACTTACAGAGGTACAATTTAATCCATGCGTTCTTTTAAATTAGTGAGTTTTACTTGTCTTATGGCAGAAATTATAAAATGTATACCACAAAATATTTATATTTGTATTTTTACTATACATATATGCATGTCTGTGTTTGTATATTGCCTACCTGGTACCAAATTGACTTGTAAATAAATGAGTACTCATAAATAATAAGTGCAAAAGCTTTTCAAGTTCACATGACTTTAGTAATCTTTGATAAATAAAGCTAGTTTTAAAATTGCTGATAAAATAAAACTTGAACGTCTTCAGAACAGTCAGTATTAAATACAATTCAGACATTTTGCCTGGGACTACTGGTCAGAAAGGTTTAGACTGTCACTGATAGAAGTTTTCAGGTCATAAAACTGTTGTTTTCTGTGATATTTTTGATAGTTGTTTGGTTTATCTATGATCTTATGTGTTTGGTTTTGAGCCTTCAGATTGTAAGGCCTAGACAAGTGCCCATAATGAGGTCTGGTGACTTAGGCCACCCCAGCTTTGGTGCTGAGCCAAACCCAGGATGTCCTCTCTGACTCAGTTGTGTCTCCTAGCCAAGATGGGAGGAATCAGATCCTCCAGGACTTGTCTTCATGGCCTTCCCTGTCCTGGGTTCTACACCTGGTACATAACAATTAAAATTGCTTACTTCCTGGGTTTTTCACTAAGAATTAGGGTTACTAAGAGTTAACATTGTAATTAATATATGTGATTAAAACTACTGTAAGAGAAACAATTCTGTATATAAAGTGTAAAGGAAAAATAGGATGTGTTTTGGTAAAGAAAGTTTTTTAAAAAGGTGTTAAAATGTTTAATAGATAAGTAAGTTTGCCTGGCTTAAAGGTGATTTAAAAGTTATTTAAATTAAAAAAGATAAACTAAGTAGATATAAAAAATTGGGGAAAAAGAAAATGGGAAAAATTGTAATAGGTTATAAAAGGCTTATGAAAATCTTATGCTGTGTGATCAAAGCTGATCAAGATTGGATGTATCTGTATATAAGGTTTTATTAAAATTAGATTTAATAAGAATACATTGATACAAGGGTTACATTTGTTTTTTTCTTCTGAACAATATTTTCATATAGTATTAACAAGATACAGTAAAATATTTTTGTTCACCTTTTCAGTAAATTGCAAAATGTTTAAAAGAAGAGGAGAGTGGAAGAGATAATCTGATGCTGCCTTTATTAGGTCTTTTGATTGGAAACTGAGTTGCTGCTCTATTGAGTAAAAGTTTTTGCTTTCTGAAATCTTTGAATTGTCATTTTAGCTAAATAGATGACTATTATTTTAGACTGACCTGTGATTTATTTTAGTATCAAGTGTCTTAAACCTTTGGTATTTGACATACCTCCCAAAAACAAATTTCAAATTCTAAATTTCAGTCTTCTTGCCCTCAAACTAACTCTTGGGCATTCAAAAACATGGAGGGCTCTTGAAAATCCAAGAAGGACATATTAGACTTATTGGGATGTTAAAGGGATGTTAAAATCATATGGGAAGTATTATCAAATAAGAAATGGTGTTTGACTTTCTTTGAATTATCTTTGTGTGGATGTTATTAATGTATGCTCCAAAATTGTATGAGGTTTTTAAAAAATCTGATATCTCTTGATATATGCAGTAAATCACTTTTTATCCTAAAACCTTTTTTGCAAATTCTAAAGCATTGTGTCTTCAAGGAAATTAATGGAAAGGGCTATGACAAGTACTCTTGAATACAGGTTTCTGATAACTTTGGAGATTATACCATTGGACTAGGTAAAAACATTCAGAACTCTAATAAAAAACTGATGGGTTTATAAAAATTGCTAACCCAACTTCAAATAGAGCAAAAGTTAATTATATAGGACTGAACTGATAGAAGACTGAAATAATTTATTATGACTTCATTTTGTTTGAAATATTGTTGATTGCCTTTATATTTTGCTTTCTAGAGTCAATACATTTTTTTCTTTTAAGCTATTTATAGTTTACAGCAATTGAGTAAAGTATACTTTCCTGAGAAAAATTGAAACATTTACCTTTCTCTCTACCTGATTTCTCTAGAATTTTAAAACTGTATTCTCATTTTATTGCAATGTAGCTATTTGTGTAAGTTCAATAAGAATCTCTTTTCCTTTTGCAACAGGACACATTGGAAACCCTGGTTATTTTACCAAGGCTTTGACTGGAATGTCATATTTTCAAGTTTTAGCAGACTGCTTTGAGGGATTAATGTTGACTTTATAAAACCAAGACTTGGAAAAAATAACTTGGTACCTTGTCTATATGGTTCCTTTGCAGGATCCTGACCTTGGAGTAAGTAATGTCACTTTCTGATAGGCACAGAAACCTCAAGATATTGGGGGACCATTGGAAGACAGGATATTTTGGGACCTTTGGAAGATAGGAATTCAACCAACTTATGAGCTATCCTCAACCTTGACCCAAATAAACTCTCTGTATCAACATTGCCTCAGTTTTTTTTTCTTTTGGTCAACACTTTAAAGTCATCTTATCCTTAGAAACTCTTGCCCTCCTAGAGTAATTATTTTATATACTAAAAATTGATCTACATCAAAAATATGACTGCTCCAAAAGTCCTTTTCATAGTGTATGTCATGGCCAGACTGAGATGACCATAGACAGAAGAGGAGAGGGGGAGCTAGTTCCAAGAATTAGACTAGAATGAAGGGGAACTATCAGGTGTCAGATAGGACATTTGTGTATAAGTAAAAAAAAAACAATTCAAGCTATCAAGTAGCATCTGGAATTCACAAAGGAACTGGAAAATAAGAACTGGAAAGACATCTGCTTCTGTGTGTCTGTTTTATTCTTCTTTATCTGCAGACTGGCTTTCTTGTCAATTCAGTCTCCATTGTAGCATATGGCCCCACACAGAGATTGACTGTCTCTCAATCCCAATTCCAAATTCTGCAGGAGGTGGGGGAGAATCTGAATGGCCAGTTTGGGTCAAGCATCCAGCCAACTATGGTTAGGAATGCAAGAGCATGACATATGAGTCAGCCATTCCTAAAGAAAGAATAATCCCTGAGAGATTTAAAAGGGCAACAACACTAAATCTGGGCATGTTCAAGTTCAAGTCCAGAAAGTTAGCCAAATTTGAGTTTGAAGGCAGAGTCCTCCAGGCTGCCAAGTCTGTCCAAAACTTCTGACGCAAACTTCAAGTTCACAAGTTTCCTCAGACTACCCTCAGGTTTGATAATTCACTAGAAAGACTCACAGAACTCACTGAAAGATATTATAGTCATAGTCACATTTATTACAGGGCAAGGACGTAACTTAGAACTAGCCAAAGGATGACACAGGGCAGAATCTACAAAAGGTTCCAAATGGAAAACTTTCATCATCCTTACAGGTTATCTTCTTGACATGAGTGAGTGTCAATATGCATAGAATATTGCCAAGCTGAGAAGCTCACTCCAGTTTCCGTGTCCACAGATTTCACTGAAGTTTCACTACCTAGGTATGTCTAATTGATTGCTCACATGTTTGAACTCAATCTCCAGCTCCCTTCCCCCAAGGCCAGACTAATATCAGTGGCCCCAAACCCCAACCTTCTAAGCACACAGTTGGTTTTTCTGGCATGGCACCCTAAAACTATTGGGTGTGACCCACCCCACCCTTAGTCATCTTGCTAGCATAAACTATTCGCTGTAGGCAGAGGGGGCCCACCCTCAATAAAAAAAGACACTCTTATGAGGAAATTCCAAGTATTTAGAGATTTCCTCTAAGGAGCTGAAGACAAAGGCCAGATCTCTCTGTACATGGCCAAATTTCTTACTACACAGCAGCAAATACAGCCACTATTCTGTTTTCATGATCTTAACAAGAAAAGCATGGTAAGGTTGGCTCTAATCTTAATGTAAAGCTACATGTTTTCTGCTCTGTGATGATCATTAAGAATAGAGTCAGAGGCTTGGTGGTAGACACCATCTTTAACTGACATAGGAGAGAGATTCTAGCAGCAGCTCGCAGAGGGATTTATGGTAGTCAGTAGTCCATGATGGCTGAACAGGGGGGTAGTACTTGGCATGCTAAAGGTATACAGGACAATAGATGGTTCTGAAAGGTATAAAGGGCAATAGATGGTTCTGTTGACTGGGACAGGTTCCAAATCCCTTGAAGTAAGTGAATTTAGCCTTCTAGATTCTCCCACATTCCTTTTCTATATTATTTTCTTTATTCACATATTATCTTAGGACCTCACAGCTACCTTACCAAGGCAGTAGCCCAAACCCCAGGAAGACTGCCCTTCATTTTCTTTCTTTTTTTTTTTTTTTGAGACGGAGTCTCACTGTGTCGCCCAGGCTGGAGTGCAGTGGCGTGATCTTGGCTCACTGCAAGCTCCACCTCCCAGGTTTATGCCATTCTCCCGCCTCAGCCCCCGAGTAGCTGGGACTACAGGCACCCGCCACCTCACCCAGCTAGTTTTTTATATTTTTAGTAGAGACGGGGTTTCACCATGTTAGCCAGGATGGTCTTGATCTCCTGACCTTGTGATCCACCCGCCTCGGCCTCTCAAAGTGCTGGGATTACAGGCTTGAGCCACCGCGCCCGGCCTGCCCTTCATTTTCTACAATCTGCTCCATTCACATGAACCCAAACCCATAATCAAAATCACTTAGTTTCCAGGGAGAATTGTAATCAGATAAACTAACGCATAATTCAAGTTAAATTGTATATGTTCTTTGAAATCCACTTCTGTTCTATCCATAGGAAAAGAGAGTCAAAGTAAGATTTTAAAATTACAGTCAGGGACCAAGCTGTGAAAGTTATAGAAAGCAAGAAGATTATTCTGTTGTTTTAAACATTTGATGCAAATGAACAATGCTGGGTTTAAAGAACAGAAAATTAAGCAGCATAAATGAATCAGATGGAGAGGAAATTCTCTCTAATTGGAAATAGATTGCTGTAGGGTTTTTCAAACTCAAGTCACATAGATTCCTGCCTACCTTTGTCTAGTGGGATGGTAAACTGATTATTTCAGCTGAAACATAAAGAATAGATCAGAGAGAGAGAAACCATTCAAATCAATGATTCTGTAAGGTAAGTTTGGTGTAATGAGTCTCTGAGAAGGGACTTGTTCAAACTCTATCCCTTTTCCTGGCTTCTTCTGAATTTTGAGTATACTTCCTACTTGTGTACTGTCAAGAGTTTAGTTCCCAAAGAAACTAAACTATGTAAGTGAATTGTATGGAAGTAGAGAAAGAACTAATCTAGATGGATTTGAGCGCTGCAAGAGTTTTAACATTTAATCCTGTGTAAAAACAATATAGAAGTTGCAAAACTGGATAGAGATCAACTTTCTCATGCACTATGAGATGCAAACCCCAGGAGGGCTCTCAGGGTGTGGTTTGCCAAAAGGCTTTCTCCTGACATAGTCTGCAAGTCTGTAGGATTCATGTTTGAGTAGGTTAATCTGGGAACTGTCCATCAATTCAATAGGAAATCCAATAGTTTCCAAAAGACTGCCACATCTAAGACACTAATATTAAATAGCATAGTAGACTCTATCTAGTGAATTGAGAGAGATACCCTCTCTCCATATATGTTACCGGTAAAGGGTCTTGACTGCAAGTTGTCCAGGTTCTTGGTGTTTTGAACAAAGAATTGGACAAAACGCACAATAAAGGAAAGAATGAAGCAACGAAAGCAGAGATTTATTGAAAAAGAAAGTATACTTCACAGGGTGGGAGTGACCAGAACAGCGGCTCAAGGGCCCTGGTTACACAATCTTCCGGGGTCCAAATACCCCCTAGAGGTTTCCCATTGGCCACTTGATGTACACCCTACGCAAATGAAGCAGTGGCTCACAATCAGAGGCCAAAGTGAAGTTACAAAGTTATACTCCTATGCAAATGTCTGCTTGGTTGCTTTCTGCAACCAATCAGAGGTACTTTCAATTTTCCATCTGCTATGTAGAAAGTGTGGGGAGCAGGGGTGTTGCAAAGGGAGTAGCCTCTGGTCCTTTTGTTACTTAGGTATGGAAAGCTGGGGTTTTCCTTTTGATTTAGTTCTAGGAAGTCAGCATGAACTGGCCTTAGGTTCCTTGCCTCCACACCCTATTCTCCTGCCTCAAATTCACTAGATAATAGGATATCTCTACACAGGTATCCTCTCTCTCAATTCTCAAAGATAGTAAGATAGAGGATATCTCTACACAGTGGCTTGAATTAGCCCCTACTTGTGTAGAGATATCCTCTATCCCACTATCCTTGGGAAGTATTCTGGACTTGGGCAAATGCTCTTACTGTGGCCCTGTTACCAACATCAACAACATGTTACCACAGAGGAATCTGAGAAAACTCTTTATTTGGATAACACTGATTTTTAACATGGCTCAAACCTATTATTTCCATAGCTGGCATAGGGAAATCATTAAGTTTCTCTCCAGATGGATAATGATTTTTGTAACTTGATTTACATTTAGGAATTTAAGGTTCTTAATGAAGGTTGACACGTTTGTGAATCCAAATTATTGCATAGTTCTACTGATGATAGTAGTCATCTTATATGCTTAGAAAATATTCCTTTGGTTGGCTATGTTAATTGCTATAATTTTCTTCTGTCATTTTAAATCAATTTCTCCTTTGTGAAAACAAAATGTTACAAATCACCATTTTGTACTATTAAGTTGTAAATTACAGTGTATTGAACTAAAATGTTTCAGTTGTAACAAAGGATGGAGAAAATTATCAAAATTTACGTCTATACTAAAATAGCTCAATGCTCATTGTCCTTTGTAAACACTGAAATTAAAACAAATAGCTGGGCGTGGTGGCTCACACCTGTAATCTCCGCACTTTGGAAGGCCGAGGTGGGCGGACCACCTGAGGTCGGGAGTTCAAGACCAGTCCGATCAGCATGGAGAAACCCTGCCTCTACTAAAAATACAAAATTAACCAGGTGTGTTGGCGCATGCCTGTAATCCCAGCTCCCTGGGAGGCTGAGGTAGGAGAATTGCTTGAACCCAGGAGGCAGAGGTTGCAGTGAGCTGAGATCGTGTCACTACACTCCAGCCTGGGCAACAGAGTGAGACTCCATCTCAAAAAAAACAAAAACAGAAACAAAAACACCCCAAAACAAATAGCAATATTTATGAATTTATATCTGTTTATAAACACAATTAATTCTATTGATCTATACTTTTCTGGTCTTTATGAAACCCATTGTTCCTTTTGTGATCTTTTGTGATAGTGGGATAGGTTTAGACTATTATGCTCACTTTTTTTTTTTTTTTTTTTTTGAGATGGAGTCTCGCTCTGTAGCCCAGGCTGGAGTGCAGTGGCTGGATCCCAGCTCACTGCAAGCTCCGCCTCCTGGGTTTACGCCATTCTCCTGCCTCAGCCTCCCGAGTAGCTGGGACTACAGGCACCCGCCACCTCGCCAGGCTAGGTTTTTGTATTTTTTAGTAGAGATGGGGTTTCACTGTGTTAGCCAGGATGGTCTCGATCTCCTGACCTCGTGATCCGCCCGTCTCAGCCTCCCAAAGTGCTGGGATTACAGGCTTGAGCCACCGCGCCCAGCTATTATGCTCACCTTTATCTTAAACATGCTTGATAAATATTTATACAATGCCTACAGATGCTAGCTACTGCAGGGGACATAAAGGAAATAGACCTGCTTTTTTGTCCTTAAATATTGAGACTCACATAGACATAAAGATTCAGGTTCAGAAACTATTGTCTAGGGATTTCTATATATCTTCATTTGTGTCACCAGACAACCTCTCAAGGTAGATAAACTACTTTAGGTAGATATACATTATAAGGTAGATAGAAAACTAAGGCCTAGGAGTTGACTTGTTAATGTCACATAGTACGTGAAAAGACCTGGATCTGAAATATGTTCTTTTCAGTGCTAGTCTTACACTTTCAGCAGAATTCAAGGCAGAACAGGATGAGTGACGCAGTGCAAAGAAAATGCTATGGGAGTTTGGGGGACGTCACACAGAAACTTCTAAAAATTTCCCCATAAGTGATAATAATTTCCCCACGTGGGCTTTACTTTCCTCTTAATAGCCTCTCGGCTGAGGACTTCTGACCCCATTATTCTAGCTATTTCTCTTAGAAGAGAAAACTTTGGTAGGTATGCCTTCACTTCTTCGACCTGCTTCTCTCTTATGGTCTCTCATTCTTTTTGCCTGTTTTTCCTTCATATTCTGGGAGCGCTGTTGTAGTTAAACTGCCACATCACTTATTTGCTTTTCTGCAGTAATAGATTTCCTCTGTACTGCCTCTAGTACAGATTCAAATTCTTCCACAACATTTTTGGTTTCTCTTAAATTTTATTTTGCTAGCTTCTTTTTAAAATTCTGCCTGCATCCAAGTCTATTCTCTTCTTATGTCTCTGTTCCTACAGGAAGGCTGCATTTTCTTGGTTCCTTGGGAAAACCAAGCAGATGTTTTCTAAAATTGTCTTCTACATCTTACAAAAAAATTTGTTTAGAGGATGTTTTTCTACTGAGTCTTTAGATTAAAAAATTTTCCAAATAAAGACAAGGTGGTGTGAGTTACCTAGCCTCACACAACTTCTTCACTAGAAAAATGATGTTAGTAATGATACTCACTTCATACAATTAGCATGGGAAGTAAATGAATTAATACATGTAAAGTACTTGCAGTAGTCTGGGTCCAGTCAGGTTACAGAAACCAGAGAGTAGGCTAAACTGGGAAAGGTTGATGTATAAATGTATCAACAAAAGGGTAATATAGAATATAAGGAAACTCTACATGGTACCCTATGGTTGAGGGAGGCAGGGAAAAAAAAACTTGGAAGGGGCTCAGACTTTGTTGGAGAAGATGTGATTCTGCCCATTGGATAACAGAGAATTTTGTTGGTTTGGCCAGGCTGGAGCTGATCTGGGGCTGCTGGGCAAACAACAGGCCACCCTCTGGATGGCAGGCTTGCAACCAGCAGCCAGGGGTGTGGTCCTGCAGTGAGAGTCGGGTCATCTTCAGGGATAGGAGCCCTTCAGAGTACATGGGCTGTGTGGGTCTGTGTCCTGAGGGCTGCAGAAAGGCTACTGTCAGGCCAAGTCTTCAAGGTCACAGAGAGACCAGTTTGAGGTCTGTACCCGGTGCAGGCTCTGCCAAAATGGCCTCACTCCTATACTGCTAACTCCAGGTCATGCTGGAAAGGGCAGGAGAGCCTCTTCCTTTGACAATTCCTCTACTACAAGTTCCTCTACTACCATCTACTGGAGAAAACATAACATTGCATTCACGTTAAAGCGCTCGGGAATTTCATTATCACAGAGGTATAAACTGAAATGCGTATTCACGTGAAAAAATGCTCATCATCACTCGCCATCAGAGAAATGCAAATCAAAACCACAATGAGATACCATCTCACACCAGTTAAAATGGCAATCATTAAAAAATCAGGAAACAACAGGTGCTGGAGAGGATGTGGAGAAATAGGAACACTTTTACACTGTTCGTGGGATTGTAAACTAGTTCAACCATTATGGAAAACAGTATGGCGATTCCTCAAGGATCTAGAACTAGAAGTCCCATATGACCCAGCCATCCCATTACTGGGTATATACCCAAAGGATTATAAATCATGCTGCTATAAAGACACATGCACACGTATGTTTATTGCGGCACTATTCACAATAGCAAAGACTTGGAATCAACCCAAATGTTCATCAGTGACAGACTGGATTAAGAAAATGTGGCACATATACACCATGGAATACTATGCAGCCATAAAAAAGGATGAGTTTGCGTCCTTTGTAGGGACATGGATGCAGCTGGAAACCATCATTCTCAGCAAACTATCCCAAGAACAGAAAACCAAGCACCGCATGTTCTCACTGATAGGTGGGAACTGAACAATGAGATCACTTGGACTCGGGAAGGGGAACATCACACACTGGGGCCTATCACGGGGAGGGGGGAGGGGGGAGGGATTGCATTGGGAGTTATACCTGATGTAAATGACGAGTCGATGGGTGCTGACGAGTTGATGGGTGCAGCACACCAACATGGCACAAGTATACATATGTAACAAACCTGCATGTTATGCACATGTACCCTAGAACTTAAAGTATAAAAAAAAAAAAAAAGAAATGTGTATTCAGAGCTGAGTAATCCTATATCGATAACTGACACAGAACTTAAAATCATGCCTGGCACACGGTAAGTATCACATTGCTAGAGATAATATTTTGCTATTATTATTGCATTCTTTTCTTTGTTTAATAATCTTTGAATAAAGAGACATCTATCCAGCTTGGTGTGGGCCAAGAGGCCAGGTATACTGAGTGCCTTTAGTTCTTCTCGGTACTAATTTGAGAGCTAGTAGCTTCTCTCTCTCATATCTAGAATGAGCCTCAAGGTTGATGTAAACAACCCTTAGTACCCTTGTAGGCATTGATTTGATGAACTATCCCTTGCCCTTCTAGCTGATTTTCCTGATTATCAGAGGCTAATGTAGTTTGTAATTTTTCTTTGTACAAATGTAAGTCAAAGATACAACTCCTTCACATGCCCTGCTCCCAGGGCCTGTTTTTTGGCCCTGCCCAAAGTGCTTCCAAGATAGAATGCCTCATAAGATGTAATGCACCCTTTCCTCTGCTGGATGCTGTTGGTTCTGTGGCATCACAGGAGTTGCAGTCTCTGACTGGGTATGTGGGAACAGGGAAGGAGGTCATCAGTCTGCCTGAAGCATTAAATTATTCTGGTGCAGTAAAGACAAGACCATACGATTTTCTAGTTAGGCCATTCTAAAGACCAAACCTTTACCTACCTTCCTTGTGGCATTATATTTGCTCTTCTGTTTTAGAAGGTGGGTAGCAGAGTTCAGGAACATATATCTCACCAACTGCCATACATTCCACTATTGGTAGTCCATCCCAATGGACTCTGGTTTCCAGAGTTGCAGCCACTGTTTGCCATTTTATGTATCATTTCAAATATTTTTTTGAGAAGGTGAGAAAAAGGATATTAGGGAACATTAGCATGCCTTTTTTCTTTTCTTTTAGAGAAGAGGTCTCACTCACTACGTTGCTCAGGCTGGCCTTGAACTCCTGGGCTCAAGTGATTCTCCTGCTGCAGCCTCCCATGCCATTTTTTGTCAGAGGAGTTTGAACCAGAGCAACTCCAACTTAAATAGGGGTTGGGTAAAATAAGGCTAAGACTTACTGGGCTGCATTCCCAGATGGTTAGGCATTCTAGGTCAAAGAACGAGACAGGAGGTCGGCACAAGATATAGGTCATAAAGACCTTGCTGATAAAACAGTTGCAGTAAAGAAGCCAGCCAAAACCCACCAAAAACAAGATGGTGGCAAGAGTGACCTCTGGTCGTCCTCCCTGCTAGACTCCCACCAGCTCCATGACTGTTTCCAAAAGTCATGGAAATGTCAGGAAGTTACTCTATATGGTCAAAAAAGGGGAGGTTTGAATAATCCATCCTTTGTTTAGCATATAATCAATAAACAACCACAAAAATGGGCAACCAGCAGTCTTTGGGGTTGCTCTGTCTATGGAGTAGCCATTCTTTAATTCCCTTATTTTCTTAATAAACTTGCTTTTGTTTTGCTTTGTGAACTTGCCCTGAATTCTTTCTTGCACGAAACCCAAGAACCCTCTCTTGGAGTCTGGATCGGGATCCCTTTCCAATAACATCTTCTGTTAAATCATGAATTTTTCAAAGTATAAATAGTAATAATAGCTACCATTTATTAAGTGCTTGCCATGTAGCAGCTGCCACCTTTTCTCATTTACCTTTAATGTGATACCATGCTGGAACTCAAATTCAGGTTACTGTAACTACAAAGTCTATGTTCTATGTTATACTGTACAGCTATATTATTTTACATTTTCTTTTCTTTTTTTTGGAGACGGAGTCTCGCTCAGTCGCCCAGGCTGGAGTGCAGCCACTCCATCCTGGCTTGCTGCAACCTCCGCCCCCGGGTGCAAGGGATTCTCCTGCCTCAGCCTCCCTCACAGCTGGGATTACAGGTGCACACCACCGCGCCCAGATAATTTTTGTATTTTTCGTAGACACGGGGTTTCACCACGTTGGCCAAGCTGGTCTCAAACTCCTGGCCCCAAGCTATCCACCCACCTCAGCCTCCCAAAGTGCTGGGATTACATAGGTGTGAGCCACCACCTATAATCTATTACAAGCCCAACCTCTATTTTACATTTTCATTCCATACATTTTTACTTTATTTTTTCCTGGGAAAAGTGTATAGGCTTTGTGATAGGCAGAATAATCACCACCCCAAAAGATATACATAATCCCTAAAACCTGTGACTGTTACTTTACATGACAAAAAAAAAAAAAAGTGGGGGGTGGCAGCTTTGTAGGTGTGATTGAGTTAAGGTTCTTGAATTAGAGGATTATCCTGGATTGTCTGGATGACATTGTAATCACACTTCCTTATAAGAGGGAGGCCGGAAGAGACCTGGCATATAGGGGAGGATAAGGTAACATGACTACAGACGTAGGGACTGGAGTGAAACAGCCACAAGCCAAAGAATGCCAGCAGCCACCAAAAGCTGGAAGAGGCAAGGAATAGATTCTCCCGTGGAGCCTCTGCAGACAGCACAGTCCTGCAGGTGCCTGATTTCAGCTTAGTGGAACTAGTTTTAGACTTCTGGTCTACAGAACTGCAAGCATAACATTTTCTTGTTTTAAGAACAAATCTGTGGCCAGGCGCCATGGCTCACACCTGTAATCCCAGCACTTTGGGAGGCTGAGGCAGGCGGATCACCAGAAGTCAGGAATTCGAAACCAGTCTGGCCAACAGGGTGAAACCCTGTCTCTATTAAAAATGCAAAAATTAGCTGGGTGTGGTGGTGGGCACCTGCAATCCCAGTTACTCGAGAGGGTGAGGTAGGAGAATCGCTTGAACCTGGGAGGCGGAGGTTGCAGTGAGCCAAGATCACACCATTGCATTCCAGCCCAGGCAAGAAGAGTGAAACTCCATCTCAAAATAAAATGAAACAAAACAAAACAAAAGAACACATTTATTACAACAGCCACAGAGAATGCTAACTGGTTTCTAGAGTGTCAACTCCAAACTGTTGGTGGTTTCCACAGTATACACATTAGCTCAGTGGTAGAGGAGGTGGTGGAGTATCTGCTGTGGGCGTGGTTCATTAGTTCCACAGTATTCCATCCATTAATACTTGTCAGTTAGAAGGGATATTATAACTCATTGACTGTATCTCATCCAATATATCAACTTCCCCTTCAACATTATATTCACATGATTGTCAGGTCTCTGCCTAAACAACTTAGACAAGTCCCCCGACTCTGCTTCAAACAAGTCCTCCCACTGGCAGAGATTTCGCTACTTTTCAAGGTGTGGGATCTATACTTAGAGAGCTTGATAATCAGACATTTTCCCCCTGATATTTAACGTCAATCTGCCCTCTTATAGTTTTCATGCATGGGCTCTAGTTATATACCCTGGAGCATCAAAGAATATGTCTATTCCCACTTCCTCAGGATAGTTGATGAACTTTACCTTCACCCAAATCATAATGTGAACTCAAGAAATTCACAATCAACTAAAACCCTTAAGATTTTGTTCATGATTACTATTGTTATACCACATCTACCCCCATATGTTTTGGCAAAATTAGCTTTTTGGACCCAACTATATTCTACACATACCCCTATGAAACGAGACCATGTTAGACTTGGTACATTGTTCCAGTTTGTAAAGATTCTCTTTGATCCTGGCTCAGTTATTCATGTACCCATCCCAGTTTCATGCTGTATGCACCTAAACCAGCATGCCATGATGTCAATATCAAACTCTTTAATAAAAACTTTGAATGGAATTAGGCCAAGGAGAGCCTAGCAATATAGCATTAGAAACCTTTTCCCATGAATTACAAAATTCCTAAGCACAATATCACTTTTGTATCCATAAGGATATCATGAGAATCTTTACCAAATGTCTTGTTAAAAATCCAAATAATACCATATCAATGTCATACTCTTTATCCATTTATGCAGTTCATACTTGAAAGTGCTATTTGAATTTGCTCATATATAAAGTTGCTTTATAAAATTTAAGTCCCTTTATACTTATTCAAGGAATCCAGTGGCCTAATGAGCTTGTCAAAAAAAGAAAATGAGTGAATAAATTCTCAGAAGTTAACTTTTTATTACAGAATTAAAATATCTGTTAGTTTTCCTGAAGTAGAAAAAAGGGTAATTTTTTCAGTGATATTTATGACTGTAAAAGGGCTACACAAGGCTCATAGAAAAAAGCCCCATTAACACCGAAGCATTAGGTAGAAAATAAGCTAATATCCTGAGTATAATGAAGGTGAGTGTTTGAGAGGTTCAACAATTCCAGTCTTCACTGCAACATTGTCCCCAGTCAGCCAAACCACAATGAGATACCACCGCATGCCAGTCAGAATGGTGATTATTAAAAAGTCAAGAAACAACAGATGCTGGTGAGGCTGTGGAGAATTAGGAACACGTTAACACTATAGGTAAGAATGTGAATTAGTTCAACCATTGTGGAAGACAGTGTGGTGATTCCTCAAGGATCTAGAGCCAGAAATACCATTTGACCCAGCAATCACATTACTGGGTATATACCCAAAGGAATATAAATCATTCTACTATAAAGACGCATGGACACATATGTTTACTGCAGCACTATTTACAATAGTGAAGATATGGAACCAACCCAAATGCCCATCAATGATAGACTGGATAAAGATAATCTAGTATATATACACCATGGAATACTATGCAGCCATAAAAAGGAACAAGATCATGTCCTTTGCAGGGACATGGATGAAGCTGGAAGACATCATCATCAGCAAACTAACACAGGAACAGAAAGCCAAACATTTCATGTTCTCACTCATAAGTGGGAGCTGAACAATGAGAACACATGGACATGGGAATGGGAACAACACACACCAGGGCCAGTCAAGGACTGGGGAGTAAGGGGAGGGAGAACATTAGGACAAATAGGTAATGCATGTGGGACTTAAAACCCAGATGATGGGTTGATGGGTGCAGCAAACCACCATGGCACATGTATGCCTATGAAACAAACCTACACGTTCTGCACTTGTATCCCAGAACTTAAAGTAAAATTTTAGAAAAAAGTTTAGTACACTTTTGCCAATACAATTTTAAAGACAGTATTTTCAATTTTTTTTTTGTCAAAACTGTGAATCTGTGGATTTAGCTCATTTAATTTATGGAAAACGTCTGCTGTATAATTAGCATTGTCAAATCAATTAGCCAAATCAGGCTGGCTTTTTATCATAAAATCTGACTTCATTTTTCCATTGAAATAATTTCATTAATAAACATTTCAAAAATGATTACAGAAAGCACTGAGAAAGAACTTATAAATGCATTTAAAAAATAGATTACTAAAACCAATCAAGATTAAATACTATAGATATACTTTATTCACTTTTATAGTAAGTTATAAAAAAAGAATAAGCCTATATAACATTTCTCATTACTTAAATTATAATAATGCAATGCAATATAAAATATAAATTATTTATAAAGGCAGGGGTGTGATTAAAAATATGGTATTTCTTTGGTAAATGTGGGTGTCAGGTGATCATTGGCCCTTGTTATAAAGTGAGAATCATAGTGACCACCTCAGAAACACTCCATGAATGTCATATGCATCATGATGAAAATATGCATATGCACTTACTGAAAAAGAAAAGTATATGAAGGCAAAAAATCCCTATTTGATACAGCACAGGAAATAAATTTTGTTAAAAGTAGATGGAAAATACAACACAACGTATGAAATGAAATAAGATGAAAGTTGAATGTAAGGGGGATATATAGTTGATAATATAATTAGATAAATATATTTTAACTAACTTCATATTCATATAACACATGAATTTTAAAGAAATCACATAACATTTTAGTCCTTCAGGTCTTATCCAGTGTGTTTTCAAGAACCTGGTGGTCTGGTTATATTTAAAATACTTAGTGTCACTAACCAGTACTGCTCTACTGTTTGAAGGTGCTTTGATTTCTAGCTAAGGAAATCTGGTAGAAATGAGTATTATGAACAGCTGAAAAACATCGCTTGCATTTTAAGGCATGAAAGAAGCTTTATTTAGTGATTAATATTTCTTACTGATCTTCTCTGTTTTGCATTCATTAAACACTCTATTAAGAGCAAATAATTTTTTGACACTAGTCAGTGTACAGAATAGACAAGCACATTAAAAGAAAGTCCTCATTAACTCCACTGCCCACACTGTACAATATATCTGATTCCATGACATTTCAACACCTGCTTTTTCTAGCACCACTCTTCACTCTTCACAGAAATAAAGACAAAGATGGAGCCCCACAATGTGCTATAGATGCTTTAATTAATTATTATAAGAGGTGCCTTATCTCCTGGTTATAATTATTTTTGCATTGGCTCTTTGGCATTCTTGCAGGTTTTTATACCTGGGCAAAGCACAATGGTAGGATTCCAGAGGGGTGAGAGCTTGTCTTTCTCTTGTAAAGTGAGTGAAGGAAGATTTTGAAATGGGGGTGAGGAAAGGCAAATCTTCATGATGTTAGGAAAGAATATATATTAAGACCTGGATCTGTAATTGGATTCTGATTCCTTTAAAACCATCAATACCCACCAAACCACAAAAGTCTGGGCTCTCTCCAGAGGTACTGAGTACTGCACCCTGGTTCGAAGACCACTGCTTTGCCTACAGTGGAAACAGTAGAAATGGAACAAAGTGGCAGACTAAACATATAGTTTGTGGATGGAATTCACAGGACTTGGCAATAGATTGAATTGGGGTAGGTAAGGGAGCGGGAAATGTCAAGGATGACGCCAATGATTTTTGGTTTAAGCAAGTAGAACTGCTACTTGCTGAGATGAAGAACCCTGGATGTGAAGGTGGCTTCGGCGGCCCTTCATAGTCTGTCTTTTTTGTTGATCTTATTTTGTTTTAGACAGTTTATTGACTGATATTTCATTAAGTTACGACTCTCAACTTTTTGGCCAATTTTATTCAAATGCAAATGATTATTGGCATATAAAAACATTATTTCCAAAAGGATTTTCCTTTAAAAAGTGACATATTTCCTTACCCACCCCAACACCTAAACCCCCTTACCAAACAGCTTCTCAAAGATTCAAATTCATATATAGATTTTATTGTAATATGCGGAAAGGTTACACATTCAAACTTATTAAATATTATAATAAAAATGGGAAGCTGATTTTTAAAATATTAATCACAGCTTTAGATATAATAGGCCCCAACAAATCTCTACATTGTTTTTTTTTCTGGATCCCACCAAGAAATATGAAGTCACCCAGGTGTTTTTTGTGCCTAGCTCAGTGCCTGGCACATAGTAAGCGCTCAATAAATATTGTAGCTGTTGAGTGAGTGAAATATAGAACATTAACTTATTAAATTTTTATAAGACGTTTAAAAAGAAATGGGGTATTTTTATATGTAATTATTTTTATCTTAGAATACCTCTTAGACCTGTTTTATTGTATATACACGATCCTTCACTAGTAAGTGAGGCTTTTTAATGAAAGTTCACGCCCACGAGTTGTGAAAATCTTAAGTGTAAGTCACCTCTTTCAGAGGTCTCAGAGCCACCTGTTCTGTAAACGCACACGTTTCTCCCGCCTTCAGGCCATACTCAGGTAGGCATGCAGGTGGTAGAAAGGTCAGACTAGAGTCTTTAACTTGGGCACCATATCTGATCTGCCTTCAGCGCTCACTTCTGGGCTACTCTGTGCACCCTCAATACCCGCCTTGCTCCCAGCACCGTCGGCTTCACGTCGAGGGCGGCCGCGTACCCGCCGTGGAATCTCGCAAGAGCAGGGGCCCCTCCTCAACTGCCCGGCACCCAGGATCCCTTGCGCCGCGTTCGGGACCCCACCCCCATTCTGGCCTCTTCGCCGGGGCTCAGGCGGGGCTCTCGGTCAGGAGGTTACGACCAGGAGGCGTCGGAACCTGGCGTGGTAGGGCTGTGCTGCGCGGTCCATCCCATTTACCCTCGCCTGGCCCTCTCCGGCGTGGGCGGCCCGGACCTCCGCCGCTTCCAGGAAGGGCCACAACGGCCGTGGGACCACAGCGAGGCGGGTAAGGTCGTCCGCGTCTTCCTGCCAGCGGTCGGCGGAGTCTCGGCGGGCGGGCGGCGCGTGGGGCCGCCGGTGTCGCACTGCGAGGGCTGCGTGGGCGCGGAGGGCCTGGGCGCTCCCCAGCTGCTGTGGGAGCGTCTCCGAGTCCCCGCGCGGAACCCTCACCAGGCAGATGCTGGCCCATCCACCCGGCGCCCGGCGCCGGCCTCGCCGGGGTCCGGACCGCAGGAGCTCTCAACGCGAGGGTCTTCTGAGTTGCCCTTAGTTGCTCTCCCTCAGGCGGGCCGCGTTCTCTTCTATTCCTGTATTTCTGAGGTTTTTTTTTTTCTTTTCCATTTATAAACGAATAATGAGCTCTTTGAAAAAGCTTGCCATCACTTATTGTATAATGTGTATATATACACACTCAACACAAATATGTATGGATTTTTAATGTGTATATATATATATAAGTGATTTTTTATGTAGAGATATAACTTTTCTAAGAAGTTGATGAATTACATTAAGGACACTAATGGATATTTTACTTGCATTTGTGGGATAGACTAGGCTAGGAAATATATGTACATATACAGTCATGTGCCTCATAACAGCGGTGGTCCCATAAGATTATAATGGAGCTGAAAAATTCCTGTTGCCTAGTGATGTCATAGTCAAGGCATTATGTGTTTGTGGTGATGCTGTTGTAAACTGTGCTGCCAGTCATAAAAGTGTAGCACATACAATTACGTACAGTACATAGTACTTGATAATAATGGATGAGTATGTTACTTGCTTGTGTATTTACTATACCATACTTTTTTTTTTGTTTGTTTGTTTTTTTTTTGAGATGGAGTCTCGCTCTGTCACCCAGGCTGGAGTGCAGTGTGGCAGGATCTCAGCTCACTGCAAGCTCCGCCTCCCGTGTTCACGCCATTCTCCTGCCTCAGCCTCCGGACTGGCTGGAACTACAGGCGTCCGCCACGACGCCCGGTTAATTTTTTGTAGTTTTAGTAGAGACGGGATTTCACCGTGTTAGCCAGGATGATCTCAATCTCCTGACCTCGTGACCTGCCTGCCTTGGCCTCCCAAAGTGCTGGATTGCATATTCCAGAAGAAGGCATTGTTATCATAGGAGATGACAGTTCCAGGTGTTATTACCCCAGAGACCTAGTGGGACAAGATGCGGAGTTGAAAGACAGTGATATTGGTGATACTGATCCTGTCTAGGCCTAGGCTAATGTGTGTGTTTGTATCTTAGTTTATAATTAAAAAGTTTAAAAAGTAAAATAAAATTTTAAAATGGAACAATGCCTATACTAGTAGAATAAGGATATAAAGAAAAGAAATATTTCTGTACAGCTGTACAATAATACTTAGCTGTACAATAAACTAAGTATTATTACAAAAGAGTAAGAAATAAAGTTTATAAAGTAAAAAAGTTACAAGAAGTTATGATTTATTATTGAAAAAAATATTTTTGCATTTAAATGTTTTTATTTGTACCAATTTATGAGGTACATGAGAAATTTTGGTACATGTATCTAACGTGTAGTGACCAAATTACGGTACTTAGGTTGTCCATGACCTGAGTACAATATATTTGTATTAAGTATAGTCATTTTACTTCACAATCAAACACTGAATTTATTCCTTGTATCTTACAGAGTCTTTGTATCCTTAAGCCCACTTCCGTTCATCCTCCCCCTTCTTGCCATTCACTCTTCTTAGTCTCTGTTATACATTTTTTCCACTCTCTACCTTCATATATTATTCAAATTTTAAACTTAAATTTTATTCAAATTTTGTAGCTCCCACATATAAATGAGAACATGGCATTTGTCTTTTTGTGTCCGGCTTAATTCACTTAATAACTTCCAGTTCCATCTATGTTACTGCAAATGATATGATTTCATTCTTTTTTATGGCTGAATAATATTTCATTTTGTATGTATGTACCACATTTTTTGTCCATTCATCCATCGATGGGCACTTAGGTTAATTCTGTGTCTTTGCTTTTGTGAATACTGCTGCAGTAAATGTGTGAATGCAGGTATTCCTTTTATATATTGATTTCTTTTACTTTGGGTAGATACTCAGTAGTGAATTGCTGAATTGAATGGTTGTGTTTTTAGTTTTTTGAGAACTCTCCCTACTGCTTTCCATAGTGGCTATACTAGTTTACATACTCAGTAACAGTGTATAAGAGTTCCCTTTTCTCCACATCCTTACCAACATCTGTTATTTTTTTTTTTTTTTTTTTTTTTTTTTTTTTGAGGCGGAGTCTCGCTCTGTCGCCGGGACTGGAGTGCAGTGGCCAGATCTCAGCTCACTGCAAGCTCCGCCTCCCGGGTTTACGCCATTCTCCTGCCTCAGCCTCCCGAGTAGCTGGGACTACAGGCGCCCGCCATCTCGCCCGGCTAGTTTTTGTATTTTTAGTAGAGACGGGGTTTCACCGTGTTAGCCAGGATGGTCTCAATCTCCTGACCTTGTGATCCGCCCGTCTCGGCCTCCCAAAGTGCTGGGATTACAGGCTTGAGCCACCGACATCTGTTATTTTTTGACTTTGACTTTTTATTAATAGCCATTCTGACTGGGATAGGATGGTATCTCATTCTGGTTTTTGATTTGCATTTCTCTGATTAGTGGTATTGAGCATTTTTTTCATATACCTATTGGCTGGTTACATGTCTTATTTTGAGAAATGTCTATGCATGTCCTTTGCATACTTTTTAATGGGATTGTTTGTGCTCTTCCTGTTGAATTGTTTCAGTTCCTTGTATATTCTAGATCTTAGTTCCCTGTTAAATGAATAGTTTGCAATTTTTTTCTCCCATTCAACAGGCTGTTTTTTCAGTCTGTTGATTATTTGTTTTGCTGTGTAGAAACTTTCTGGTTTAAGTCCCATTTATCTATTTTTATTTTTATTGCCTGTGCTTTTGAGATCTTAGTCACAAATTATTTACCTAGACTAATGTCCAGGAGAGTTTTCCCTAGTTTTGGATCTTACATTTAAGTCCTTAATCCATTTGGAGATGATATTTGTATGTAATAAGAGATAGTGGTCCACTTTCATTCTTCCGCATGTGGCTGTCCAGTTTTCCAGGCATCATTTATTGAAAAGGGTATGCTTTTTCCAATGTAGGTTCTTGTCAGTTTTGTTGCAAGTCAGTTGGCTTAAATATGTGGCTTTAATTCTTGGTTCTTTATTTGGTACAATTGGTCTCTTTTTATACCAATGCCATACAGTTTGGGTTATTATAGCTTTGTAGTATATTTTGAAGCCAAGTAATGTGATGCCTCCAGCTTTGTTGTTTTTACTCAGGATTTCTTTGACTATTCAGGCTCTTTTTTGATTCCATATGAATTTGGGGGATTTTTTTTTTTCTAATTCTGTTAAGAATGATATTGGTATTTTGATGGGAATTGCATTGAATCTGTAAATGGCTTTTGGCAATATGGTCATTTAAATGATATTAATTCTTCCTATCCATGAGCATGGGATGCTTTTTCATTAGTTTGTGTCATATTCAATTTCTTTCGTTAGTGTTTTATAGTTTTTTATGTAGAGATCTTTTACCTCTTTGGTTAAATTTATTTTTAGGTATTTTTCTTTTGTGGCTATTGAAAATTAGATTGCCTTCTTGATTTATTTCTTGGCTAGGTCATTATTAGTGTATAGAAATGCTACTGATTTTTGTACATTGGTTTTGTATCCTGCAACTTTACTGAATTCATCTATAAAATCTAAGAGTTGTTTGGTGGAGTTTTTAGGTATTTCTAGATATAAAATCATATGATCAACAGAGAGGGACCATTTGATTTTCTTTTTCACCAATTTGGATGCCTTTTATATCTTGCTCTGGCCTGAATGTTCTAGCTAGGACTTCCAGTATGAGGTTGAATGAGAGTGGTGAAAGGGGACATCCTTATCTTGTTTCAGTTGTTATAGGAAAGGTTTTCAACTTTAATTCAGTATGATGTTAGCTGTGGGTCTATCCTATGTGGCCTTTTACTTTGAGGTATGTTCCTTTTATGCCTGGTTTGTTGAGAGTTTTTATCATGAAACAATGATGAATTTTGTCAAATGCTTGTTCTGCATTTATTGAGATTATCAAATGACTTTTGTCCTTCATTCTGTTGATGTGATGTATCATGTTTATTGATTTGCATATATTAAACCATCCTTGCTCTCCTGGTATAAATCCCACTTGATCATGGTGTATTTTTTTTTTTTTTTTGATGTGCTGTTGGATTTGGTTTCCTAGTATTTTGCTGAGGAGTTTTGCATCTGTGTTCATCAGGGATATTGACCTCTTGTTTTCTTTTTTGTTGTTGTTGTGTTCTTGTGTATTACAGATACCACTAACATTGTTTACAGCCAAAGAAATCATGCAGAGACTACGCTAATACCCACATGCAGACTCAAAGCCAAAGTACCATACCAGCCAGTACCATAGATACATCTTCAGGAAAAAGTCCTTCCCTATGAAAGTAAATTCAAAAATAGGAAGAAGTGACTGTTATACCAGATGCACAGATATTAGCATAAAAACATAAAAAACATGCAAAAGCAAGGACATATGACACCTCTGAAGGAACACAGTAATTGTCCATCAGTAGATCTTAATAAAAAAAAATTGTCAAAATCTCAGACATGGAACTCAATATATTGATTTTAAAGAATCTCAGCGACATACAAGAGGATTGTAAAAAAAAAATACAAATAAATCAGAAGAATAATTTAGGACATGAATGAGAAATTTCCTAAAGAGATAAGATTCTTTTGAAAAGAACCAAATAAAAATTCTGGAACTGAAGAATTTACTGAAGGAAATACAAAATACATGTGAAAGCTTCAACAATTGATTAAATCGGGTAGAAAAAAGAATCTCAGAACTTAAAGATAAGTGTTTTGAAATAATTCAGTCAGAAAAAATAAAAGTATAAAAAAGAATAAGCAAAGCCTTCATAACGTTTGGGACAACATAAAGTGGCAAAAGTTATGAATTATTGATATCCCCAAGGGCAAAGAGGGAAAGGATTAGAAAACCTGTTTTGCAAAATACTAGATAAAAATTTCCCAAGTCTAGCAAGAGATTTAGACATTCAGACACTAGAGGCTCTGTGATCCTCAGGCAGAAACAATGTGAAAAGATCCCTATGGCACATTATGATCAGACTGTCTAAAGTCAAAGATAAAGAATCTTAAAAACACCAGGAGAAAAGAGCCTTGTCACCTATAAAGGAAACCCCATTAGATTACTATAGATTTCTCTGCAGAAACCTGACAGGCTAGAAAAGAATGAATGATATATTCAAAGTGCTAAAAGAAAAAATAATGCCAACTGAGAATATTAGCTAAAGTGAAGTGAAGGAGAAATGGAAGTCATTCCTAGACAAATGCTGAAGGAATTCAGGATCACAAAATTGGTCCCCTAAGAAGTGCTCAAGGAAACCTGAAAGTAAAAGGATGACATTTATCATCATGAACACACATGAAAGTATAAAACTCAGTGGTAAAACAATCACACAAGGGAGGAAGGGAAAGGACTCAAATGATACCACTGCAGAAATCCACCAAACCACAACAGCAAAAAGAGAAAAATAAAGGAACAAAGAATATATAAAACAACCAAAAAACAATTCACAATATAACAGGAACAAAGCCTCACATGTCAATAATAACCTTCAACATAAGTGGATTAAATTATTCACTTAAAAGATATAGAATAGCTGAATGGATTTTAAAAAGATTCAGCTATGTGCTGCTTACAAGAAACTCACCTTATCAGTAATGACACATATAGATTGAAAGTAAAGGGATAGAAAAAGATATTCCATGCAAATGGAAACCAAAAGGGAGTAGGAGTAGCCATACTTAGATAAAACAGACTTTAAGTCAAGAATAGTAGAAAAGACAAGGTCATTATATAATGATAAAGAATTAATCCAGCTGGAAGATCCAACAGTTCTAAATATGTGCAACCAACACTGGAGCACCCATATTAATAAAGCAAATATTACTAGCTATAAAGACTGCCATACGATCATAGTAGGGGACTTCAATACCCCACTCTCAGTATTAGACAGATTATCTAGACAGAAAATCAAAAAAGAAACATTAGATTTGAACTGGACTTGAGACCAAATGAACTTAACAAACATTTACAGAACGTTCAGGCCAACAACTGCAGAATATATATTCTCATTAGCACATGGAATATTCTCTAGGACAGACTAGATTATTAGGCCACAAAACAAGTCTCAACACATTTTTAAAAATAAAAATCAAGTATCTTTTTTTGACCACATTGGAATAAAACTAGAAAGTAATAAGAACAACTCTGGAAACTATAAAAATACATGGAAATTTAACAACTTACTCCTGAATGACCAGTGAGTCAATGAAGAAATTAAGACAGAAAGAAAAAAAAATTTTGAAACAAATGAAAATGGAAACATAACATACCAAAACCTGTGGAATATATCAAAATAAGTGTTAATGGGGAATTTTATAGCAATGAATACCTACGTGAAAAAAAAGTAGAAAGATTACTAATTAACAATCTAACAATGTACCTCAAAGACAAATCAAACCCTAAATTAGTAGAAGAAAAGAAACAATGAAGATCAGATCTAAATGAAATAATGACTAAAAAACATAAAGAGGATCAATGAAATGAAAAGTTGATCATTTGAAAAGAAATAAAATTGATAATTGATAAACCACAACCACCAGCAAGACAAACCAGAAAAGGAGAGAGAAAAGACCTAAATAAACAAAATCAGAAATGAAAAGGAGACACTACAACTGATACCAAAGAAACGTAAAGAATCATTAGATTCTTTACGTTTAGTTGTTCATAATCATTAGATTATGAACAACTGCATGCCAAAAAAAAAAAAAAAAGGAAAACCTAGAAGAAATGGATAAATCCCTGGACATATACAACCTATTAAGATTGAACCATGAAGAAAGAGAGAACATCAGCAAACCAATAGGTAGTAACAAGTTCAAAGCTGTAATAAAAAGTCCCCCATCAAAGAAAAGCCTGGGACCTGATGCCTTCACTGCTGAATTCTACCAAACATTTAAAGAATAACTAATACTAATCCTACTCCAATCCTTCAAGAAAAGTGAAGAGGAGGGAATACTTCCAACCTCATTCTACAAGGCTGGCATTACCCTGAAGCCCAAACCGGAGAAGGACACACAAAAAAGGAAAACTGTACGCAAGTATCACTGATGAAGATAGATGCAGAAATTCTCAACAAAATTCTAGCAAAACAAATTCAACAACACATTAAAAAAATTATTCACCATGTTCAACTGAGATTCTTGCCAGGGATGTAAAGATGGTTCAACATACACAAATCAGTAAATGTGATACATCGCATTAACAGAACCAGGAACAAAAATCACATGATTATTTGATTAGTTGTCAAAAAGCATTTTATAAAATTAAACATCCTTTTATGATAAACATCCTCATCAAAATGGGTATAGAAGGAGCATACCACACTTATACTCTCCCAGGACTAAACCAGGAAGAAGTTGAATCCCTGAATAGACCAATAGCAGGCCCTGAAATTGAGGCAATAATTAATACCCTACCAACCAAAAAAAGTCCAGGGCCAGACGAATTCACAGCCGAATTCTACCAGAGGTACAAGGAGGAGTTGGTACCATTCCTTCTGAAACTATTCCAATCAGTAGAAAAAGACCCTAACTCATTTTATGAGGCCAACATCATCCTGATACCAAAGCCTGACAGAGATACAACAAAAAAAGGAGAATTTTAGATCAGTATCCCTGATGAACATCGATGCAAAAATCCTCAATAAAATACTGGCAAACCGAATCCAGCAGCACATCAAAAAGCTTACCCACCATGATCAAATGGGCTTCATCCCTGGGATGCAAGGCTGGTTCAACATACGCAAATCGATAAACATAATCCAGCATATAAACAGAACAAAAGACAAAAACCACATGATTATCTCAATAGATGCAGAAAAGGCCTTTGACAAAATTCAACAGCCCTTCATGCTAAAAATTCTCAGTAAATTCGATATTGATGGAACGTATCTCAAAATAATAAGAGCTATTTATGACAAACCCACAGTAAATATCATACTGAATGGGCAAAAACTGGAAAAATTCCCTTTGAAAACTGGCACAAGACAGGGATGCCCTCTCTCACCACTCCTATTCAACATAGTGTTGGAAGTTCTGTCTAGGACAATCAGGCAAGAGAAAGAAATAAAAGGTATTCTGTTAGGAAAAGAAGAAGTCAAATTGTCCCTGTTTGCAGATGACATGATTGTATATTTAGAAAACCCCATCGTCTTAGCCCAATATCTCCTTAAGCTGATAAGCAATTTCAGCATAGCCTCAGGATACAAAATCAATGTGCAAAAATCATAAGCATTCGTATACACCAGTAACAGACAAACAACCAAATCATGAATGAACTCCCATTCACAATAGCTTCAAAGAGAATAAAATATCTAGGAATCCAACTTACAAGGGATGTAAAGGACCTCTTCAAGGAGAACTACAAACCACTGCTCAGTGAAATCAAAGAGGACACAAACAAATGGAAGAACATACCATGCTCATGGATAGGAAGAATCAATATTGTGAAAATGGCCATACTGCCCAAGGTAATTTATAGATTCAATGCCGTCCCCATTAAGCTACCAAGGACTTTCTTCACAGAATTGGAAAAAATTGCTTTAAAGTTCATATGGAACCAAAAAAGAGCCCGCATTGCCAAGACAATCCTAGGTCAAAAGAACAAAGCTGGAGGCATCATGCTACCTGACTTCAAACTATACTACAAGGCTACAGTAACCAAAACAGCATGGTACTGGTACCAAAACAGAGATATAGATCAATGGAACAGAACAGAGCCCTCAGAAATAATACCACACATCTACAGCCACCTGACCTTTGACAAACCTGACAAACAAGAAACGGGGAAAGGATTCCCTATTGAATAAATGGTGCTGGGAAAATTGGCTAGCCATAAGTAGAAAGCCGAAACTGGATCCTTTCCTTACTCCTTATATGAAAATTAATTCAAGATGGATTAGAGACTTAAATGTTAGACCTAAAACCATAAAAACCCTAGAAGAAAACCTAGGTAATACAATGCAGGACATAGGCATGGGCAAGGACTTCATGTCTAAAACACCAAAAGCAACGGCAACAAAAGCCAAAATTGACATATGAGATCTAATTAAACTAAAGAGCTTCTGGACAGCAAAAGGAACTACCATCAGAGTGAATAGGCAACCTACAGAATGGGAGAAAATTTTTGCAATCTACTCATCTGACAAAGGGCTAATATCCAGAACCTATAAAGAACTCAATCAAATTTACAAGAAGAAAACAAACAACCTCATCAAAAAGTGGGCAAAGGATATGAACAGACACTTCTCAAAAGAAGACATTCATACAGCCAACAGACACATGAAAAAATGCTCATCATCACTCGCCATCAGAGAAATGCAAATCAAAACCACAATGAGATACCATCTCACACCAGTTAGAATGGCAATCATTAAAACGTCAGGAAACAATAGGTGCTGGAGAGGATGTGGAGAAATAGGAACACTTTTACACTGTTGGTGGGACTGTAAACTAATTCAACCATTGTGGAAGACAGTGTGGTGATTCCTCAAGGATCTGGAACTAGAAATACCATTTGACCCAGCCATTCCATTACTGGGGATATACCCAAAGGATTATAAATCATGCTGCTATAAAGACACATGCACATGTATGTTTATTGCAGCACTATTCACTATAGCAAAGACTTGGAATCAACCCAGATATCCATCAGAGACAGACTGGATTAAGAAAATGTGGCACATATACACCATGGAATACTATGTAGCCATAAAAAAGGATGAGTTCATGTCCTTTGTAGGGACATGGATGCAGCTGGAAATCATTCTTAGCAAATGGTCGCAAGAATAGAAAACCAAATACTGCATATTCTCACTCATAGGTGGGAAATGAACCATGAGATCATTTGGACACAGGAAGGGGATCATCACACACCAGGTCCTATTGTTGGGGGGTGGTGGGAAGGTATAGCATTAGGAGATATACCTAATGTAAATGGCAAGTTAATGGGTGCAGCACACCAACATGGCACATGTATACATATGTAACAAACCTACACATTGTGCACATGTACCCTATTACTTAAAGTATAATAATAATAATAATAAAAAGAAAATATGGTATGTATACAAAATGGAATACCATTCAGCCATAAAAAAGAACCCTGTTGTTTACAGCAACGTGAATGGAGCTAGTGGCTATTATGCTAAGTGAAATAAGCCAAGCACAGAAAGACAGATATCACATGTTCTCACTCATACGTGGGAGCAAAAAAAATGACTCTCATGCAAATAGAGTAGAATGGTAGTTACCAGAGGCCAGGAAGGGGAGGGGGATGAATGGAAAAAGAGGAATAAATATATTTATTACCACTGAACTATACATGTAAAAATGCTAAAGATGGCAAATTATATATGTATATTTTACCTCGTTAAAAAAATAACAATTTTAAAAATAAAATACTTGACTGACAGTTATTTTCTTCTCAGCATTTTGAGGATATTAATTTATTTCTTCTGGCATCTGTTGTCTAATAATCCAGTTAAACAATACACTTTTAGTCTTTTTATTTTGACAGAGTAAGTAGAACCCTCAGATTCACTGGATTATACTCTAATCCTTTTCCCCTATACCTTGTCATCATTAATCTTGGCATGGCCCTTTTAAACTAATCAAAAAACGGCCGGGTGTATTGGTTCACGCCTGTAATTCCACCACTTTGGGAGGCCCAGGCGGGTGGATCACAAGGTCAGGAGATTGAGACCATCCTGGCTAACATGGTGAAACCCCTTCTCTACTAAAAATACAAAAAAAAAAAAAAAAAAAAATTAGCTGGGTGTGGTGGTGGGCGCCTGTTGTCCCATCTGCTCGGGAGGCTGAGGCAGGAGAATGGTGTGAACCTGGGAGGTGGAGCTTGTAGTGAGCCGAGATCGCGCCACTGCACTCCAGCCTGGGTGACAGAGCAAGACTCCGTCTCAAAAAAAAAAAAAAAAAAAGAAAGAACATGTTTCAGAAAACATGTTGAAGTAATAAACATCTGCAAACCCATTGTATAACACAAGACAGAATATTGAACAATATTTTTTATCTATGAACCTCTTTTATATGGTTTGGTTCAGTGTCCCCACCCACATCTCCTGTTGTATTTCTTTGTGTTGGAGGAGGGGCCTCGTGGGAGGTGAGTGAATCATGGAGGCAGATGAATCCTTTGTCAAATAAATGTTAAATGTTATTTCAGTTGTCTATTACTGTGTGACAAACCACCTTAAACTCTTGTAGCTTCAATCAACAACAGTTTCTCTTGATTCTAGACTGAGCTGAGTAGTTTTGCTGCTCCATGTGGCATTGCACTCATTCAGCTGGCTGCATTCATTTGATGGCTAAGCTGGGCTGAAGTGAAGAAAGCGTCACTTACATGGTGCTTTAGTGCTTTCTCACATACTATTCCATGTGGCTGACTTGGGTGGTCATGGTCATCTCAGGGTAGTCAGACTTCCCACATAGTGGATAGCTTTAAAAGGGAAAGTGAAAGCTGGCAGGTTTCTTAAGGACTAGGCCTAGAACTGGCTAATATTATTTTCACAGTATTCTGTTGGTCAAAGGAATTCACTAAGACCAGCCCAGATTCAAAAAGAGGAGAAATAGACCCCTCTTTTTGATGAATGGAGTAGCATCCATGTATATCAATCAATTAATGGTGGTTATCTTTGGAGACTGTGTGTTACATATCTTTTGTAAATATCCCACAGTGTGCAGCTTGTCTTTTTATTTTCTTTAGAGTGAGGTTTAATAAATAAATTCCTAATTTTAATACAATTTAGTTTTTGGAATTTTATATTATATTCTTGTTTGTAAGTTATTCACTATCTCTAGATCAGAAAATTGTTCAGTTTTCAAGTTTTACTTCTCACATTTCAGTCACTCTGAAAAACCTTTTTTGTCCTTGTTTTGTTTGTATATTTGGTGTGAGTCAGGAAACGAATCTAATTTCATTTTTTTCCCCTTATGGCTTTTTTTTCCTAGCTGGATTATTTTTCCACCTGATTTGATATGTCACTTGTTATATATCAACATTTCATCTACTTTTTTTTTTTTTTTTTGAGACAGAGTCTTGCTCTGTTACCCAGGCTGGAGTGTAGTGGCACAATCTCGACTCATTGCACCCTCTGCCTCCTGGGTACAAGTGATTGTCCTGCCTCAGCCTCCTGAGTGACTGGGATTACTGGCATGCACCACCACACCTGACTAATTTTTGTATTTTGAGTAGAGATGGGATTTTACCATGTCAGTCAGGCTGGTCTTGAACTCCTGACCTCAGATAATCTGTTCTCCTTGGCTTCCCAAAGTGCTGGGATTATAGGTGTGAGCCACCGCTCCTAGCCTCATCTACATTTGGTACGGTTTCTTTGATTTCCATGATATTATCTGTAAATTTCTATGTTTCAGTACTATGCTGCCTCAGTTACTAAAGCTTTATTATTCTACTATTAGACTCTCCTTCATGTTATTTTTTCCCCAGAAATGTCTTGGCTATTTCTGACCTTTTATTCTTCTATATACATTTTTAATCATCTTGACAAGGTCTATCAAATAAACAAACAAAAAAACTGTTGAGATTCTGATTGGAGTTATATTGACTGTGAAGAATTGATGTCTTTGTAAGTTTTTCTACTCAGTAATTTGCTCTTTTGATCCTCTCGATTGTAGGTTTATTTTCTATTTTTAAACATTTCTGCTCTAATCTTTAGTATTATTCTACTTTGGATTTATAAAGTTTTACTTTTTCTAACTTCTTATTTTGGATACTTAATTTAGATAATATTTCTTGTTTTCTAGTGTAAGCATTTTATGGCTGTATATTTACCTATGAGTACCTCTTTAGCTGCATCTCACAAGTTTTAATTTTAATATTGTAGCATTTATTTCTTAATATTCTAAATTTTCTATCATTTCTTTTTTTGAAATGTGAATTACTTAGACATGTGTTTCTTAATTTCCAAATTTATGGGGTTTCATGATTCATCTATTTCTACTCTAATTGTATCGTGGTCATAGAATTTGGGCTATATGATGATAAATCATTTCAAATGTGTTGACTTACATTATGATCCAGCAGGTGGTTGATTTTCAAACTATGCCATATGTGCTTAAAATTATATGTATTCTCCACTTCTTGAGTTTTATATAATATATATGTTAAATCAAACTTTTAAATTGGGTTGTTAAAATCTGTATCCTTAATGTTTTTGTTTGTTTGTTAGTTTTGGTAGGAAAAGGTTGGCCTGATTAACTGAAATACGTTTGTTAAAATGCCTCATTATCATACTAGATTTATTTTTTCTCCCTATGGTTCTGTCAGTTTTTGCAATATGTATTATATGTTTACACATTTGCATTCCATATTTAGAAGCCATGTTGTTAAGTCCAAGTTCCAAACTATTCTGTTTTATTTTCTGGGCGAAATGAAAATTTGGTCACTATGTAGTGATCCTCTTTCTATCTAGTGACTTTTTCTGCTTGAATATCTTTTTTTCTGATAGAAATGTAGCTATAATATTTTTATTTTCTTTAATAGTTGCCTGGTATATCTCTTTCCTGTACTTGCATCCTTGTTGTATCCTTATGTTTCAGAAATTTGTCTTTTGAATAGGGTATAACTGAACTTTCTTCCCAATTTTGCTATCATTGTCCTTTTAGATAATTTAGTTCATTTATATTGATTATAATTAGTAATATGTTTCTATTTATTTCTGCCACTTTATTTTGTACTTTCTCTTTTGTTCTGACTTTTCTGTTTATCTTTCTGTCTCCTCTTAGACTGGTTGCTTATATATTTATTTTTATTTCACCCCCGACTCCCAACTGTTAGCTTGAAATTTATGCATTCTATATATCCTTTAGTTATTACCATAAAAATTTTAAGGTGCATACTTATCAAAGAATAAGTTTAATCCATCTGTTTTTCTTCCTCCAGAAAATGCAAGTATCTTAAAACATTTTAGTTCTGATCATTCCCCCTCCTGACCTCTGCACTGTTATTGTTGGATAATTTAGTTCCATCTCACTTTTAATCCCATAATAAATAATTATTGTTTTATGCAGTATTTGTTTAGCTTTACTCATGTATTACTTTTTTTGCTTATAATTTTTTCTTTCATCTGAGTCCTTCCACTTGGGATCATCGTACTTCTTTTTTGAAGTCCTTTAGGATAATTTTAATGTGTGTTTATTTTATTTGCCTAGAAATGTCTTTATCTTGCCTTTATTCTTGAAACATATTTTTACCAGTTATAGAATTCCAAGTTGATGGTTATTTTTCCTTAGCACATTGAAAATATTGTATCATTTTCTTGGTTTAGATTTTACCGTCAAGAAGCCCATTCTTAGTCCAGTGGTTTTCCAGTTTAAGTAATCTATCTCTAGTACCATTAGGATCTCCTCCTTGTCTTTGGCATTCTGCAGTTTCACTATGTTGGGGGTGTGTGTGTGTGTTTATCCACATGTGGGTGCTCATGTGTATATATGTATGAACATATGTTCATTCTGCTTAGAATTTGTTGGACTTTATGAAACTGAAGATTTATGTCTGGAAGATTATTCTCAGTCATTATGGTCCCCATTTGTCTCTTCCAGAGTCTTGATTCGTTTTGTCTGATTTATTACTTTATTCTCTGTAATAGTTAACCTGTCTTTTATTTTTTTAGATCTACCTGAACAAAAATAAGATTACTGTTTGGGAAAGTAAAGGAGGAAATGAATATTGTATGGGCAACCTATTAAAGTCAGCCACAACTATCCTTTATTTTAAACCTTTTCTCATGTTTTTAATCCCTCTTTTATATAAACACATAGTTTGTTTTGCCTGTGATACTTTGGAAGGTTCATGCATTATTATTTTTCTTCAAGACTTGTAATATAATACATTATATTTCAACCTGTATTTTGTGAGCTGTGTATTTTAGATAGCATCTATTGACTGGCCACTGCAAAATGAAGACATTAGAATATAATTCATGAATTTACCTTTTATCCAGTGTCTCCTACTCCCACATTTCCATTGTTTATGTTATAATTTTTGTTCTTCTTATGGATAATTTTACACTTTTTAATAATATATTTAAACTTCCGTTATTTTATTTATCAGCCTTAACCAGTCAGTGTCTGTTGACCTCTGTATCTGAAAGATGAGGAAAACAAATCACTTATGTTACCTACATTCCATCTACCTCCCTTTCCTCCCATCTTGATTTTGTTTTACTTGTACTATTACTTCAATACTCATATTTAGGTTTTATTTACTATCTAAATATAAGTATAGAAATAAAATGTTCTGTGTTCATAAGTCCATTCATTGTTTTGACTTAGTTCTGTATTTAAATGAGTTTAATGCTGTTATTATTATTTTCTTTATTTACAAGTTGTCCTTTTTTAATGTCTGTGTTGGTGGGATCTATTGTCATGTGCCTTTTACAAAGAAAGTATTATGGGTGATATTTTTATTGAATTTTGCATGTTTTGAAATGGTTGTTATCTTCATGCTTAAATGAAAACTCGGCTCTGTATAAAATTCTTAAGCTATTCTTTTTATTTCCCTTAGGAAATATTCTGGCATTTGAATGTTGCTGTGGAGAAGTGTGAGGTTAACTTGATGTTTTTTACTTGTCTGATATGAAAAAAGTAGCTCATTTAATTTTTTTTACAGTTTGGTTAGTAATGAGTTTGAGCAACCTTTCTTGTTTGTTGGATATTTGTTGGTAATGATGAGAGCATGAATATGTAAGTCACTCCAAAGTCAATGCTGAGGTTGGGGTTAGCATATACTTTCTTGAAGGAGTTGGCAAATGATGGCCTCTCAGCCAAATCTGGCCTGCCACCTGTTTTTGTATGTTTACAAGCTAAGAATGGTTTTTACACATGAAAATTCACAGCTACTTTAGTGATAGGTAACACTAACTTCGAATCCCAGTTAAGTGAGATGTTATCTTCCCCCAAAGAACACTATTTTTCTTATAGGCCTATATTACAAAAAAATACATAATTATTATTATCACTTACTGAATTTCATCAATAAAACATTTGTGGCAATTTGTTTTCTCTTTTTGTTATATGGTACCTATGTAATAGCCTCAACTTTTGCCTTTCGACTCACAAAGTCTAAAATATTTATTCTTTGGCTCTTTTTATTTTATTTTATTTTTTTGAGACAGAGTCTCATTCAGTTGCCCAGGCTGGAGTGCAATGGTGTGATCTCAGCTAATGGCAACCTCTGCCTCCCAGGTTCCAGCGATTCGCCTGCCTCAGCCTCTCAAGTAGCTGGGATTACAGGCATGCACCACCACTCCTGGCTAATTTTTGTATTTTTAGTAGAGGTGGGGTTTTGCCATGTTGCCCAAGCTGGTCTCGAACTCCTGGCATCATGTGATCCGCCCACCTTGGCCTCCCAAAGTGCTGGGATTACAGACCTTAGCCACTACACCTGGCCTCTTTGGCTCTTTTTCAAAAAAAGTTTACTGTCTCTTGCTTTATTGCAAGTTCAGAATGGATTTGATTTAGGGAATTTTTTTTTTTTAAATCCAGTGCAATCTACTTCCCTTAGGATCTGTTTCTTCGTCTTATCTCCAGTTATGGTCACAGTTATATCCTTCAGTTGTTGGCTGCAGTGAATGATCCTTCTGTGGCCTTTCTTGGTATTCTTTGGGTCATGAGTAGGACTCTTTCTGCACCTTGAGGCTCGTCAATAGGTAGACTGTCCTACATTGATGTTTTAGTTGTCAGCTTCATACCTACTGTGTAGATTTTTTTTTTTTTTTATGAGACAGAGTCTCGCTCTGTCACCCAGGCTGGAGTGCAGTGGCGCAATCTCGGCTCACTGCAAGCTCTGCCTCCGGTGTTCACGCCATTCTCCTGCCTCAGCCTCCCGAGTAGCTGGGACTACAGGTGCCCGCCACCATGCCTGGCTAATTTTTTGTATTTTTAGTAGAGATGGAGTTTCACCGTGGGCTCAATCTCCTGACTCGTGATCCACCCGCCTCGGCCTCCCAAAATGCTGGGATTACAGGCGTGAGCCACCGCGCCCGGCCGGCATTTCTATTCTAGTAAGAACTACTCTTACCCCTGGCTTATTTCAGTCTATCTTAGTTGATTTATCTGAAGCATATTCATTTGCCAGCTAAAACTTTTTCTATTCTCCATTGATTCCAGTCTTAAATTTTTACCTTTAGTTCTTCAGTTATGGCACACGGCCATGTAGCACATCAACTTTATTTAAAGACTTTCTGTATCTTGTTAGATTTCCCTCAGTAATCAGAAAGAAACTCCCCTTTCTATATTTCATTACCCACTCCCTTTTGTTCTATTCTATCTGAAGAATGCTGGTAATATATGGATGTGACCTTTTAGTGCTTAGTGAATGGTGAAATTAGTTCATCAACTTCAGCTACCACTTCTGATGACTTTCGTAAGTTCTTTTTGATAATTTCCCCTAAGAAAATAATCTTAAAACGTACCATTATCTTTAGCATGCTATTTAATGTAAACTAAAATTGTATGTACATAAACCAATGCATGTAAGATGGAAAAAATTTGCCATAGAGAGGAAGTTAGACAAGATCGAGATTGACCTGAGAAAGCTAACTAGCTTAGTGAAGGCTTTGGAAATTTTACTGTATATAAGAAACAAAGGCAGTCAGGATATTATATTAAGCCTATTGAGAAGCTGGGAACTATATATGCCATTTTGAATACCAATAGTCATAGTTGTCAGATTGTATTGTATATTAAAGATAATAATGTGAATTTTTTTTACAGCCAGTTACTTTGTAGTTTCACTCAGAAAAACATATGGAGACATTTATACCCTTTGATTTGACAACTGAAAATCAAGAGATGGACAAGGAGGAAACCAACACAAAACCAAGGTAAAAATAAGATAAAATATAATGAGAGTTTTTTCTAAAGTAAGATTTCAGCAGTGTATGGCTGGTGGTAAGCCATTCTGACAGTGAAAGACTTAAAATATCATATTAGAATTTACTGATGATTCTAGAGTTTAGAAAAACCTTAGTTTCTCAGGGAGTGTTTTCTAACAAGATAGGCAAGTTAACACTGGTTGTTGGCTCCTTCCCCCAGAACAACCTTGGATATGCCAAAACAGTGAGAAGGAGGTTGTTGGATATGAGAAATTAACCAACAACTGAGAAATCCTAGGAAAGCAAAAGGCATCATTTGTAATAGTATCAAAAATAGGTACATTAGATACATAAATACTTTTTTGTTTTTTGAGACAGAGTCTCGCTCTGTCACCCTGACTGGAATGCAGTGGCACGATCTTGGCTCACTGTAACCTCTGCCTCCCAGGTTCAAGCGATTCTCTAACCTCAGCCTCCCTAGTAGCTAGGATTACAGGCACCCACCACCACACCTGGCTAATTTTTTTTGTAGTTTTAGTAGAGAAGGGGTTTCACCATTTTGGCCAGGCTGGTCTTGAACTCCTGACCTCATGATCCACCCACCTCGGCCTCCCAAATAAATACTATTTCTTTTAAATGATGTAATTATGACCTTTATGAAAAAATTATAAAGTTTAATTGAGAATTCAACAAAATTTATATAGAAAAGCAAAGGATCAAGAATATGTAAAACACTTATTAAAAAGAAAATCTGATAATCTTGACCTACAACTCTTAAAACTTATTATAAAGCTATCATAATTAAGGAGTGTGCTGTAGAACAAGGATACACAAATAAAGAATAAAGAACCCAAGAACAGACCATTGTATTCATTTTAAGTGAACATAGACTTGGCGTTATAGGTTAGTGAAGATTAAGTGGGCATGTTCAATAATGGTGCTGTGACAATTGTATATCCTTATTGGCTGGGGGCAGGGGAAGAAATGGAGCCTGTCTCTTACAATATACCCAAAAGTCAAGGATTTAAGGACTTATGTATTAATTAAAAGACTTGTAAAAGGTAAAAGTTTATGTTAGGAAAACATATAAGCTCATTTTGTCATTACCTTGGACTGAGGAAAGATTTCTTTTTTTTTTTCTTTTTTTTTTTTAGAGACGGAGTCTCGCTCTGTCACCCGGGCTGGAGCGCAGTGGCTGGATCTCAGCTCACTGCAAGCCCCACCTCCCGGGTTCACGCCATTCTCCTGCCTCAGCCTCCCGAGTAGCTGGGACTACAAGCGGCCGCCACCTCGCCCGGCTAGTTTTTTGTATTTTTTAGTAGAGACGGGGTTTCACCATGTTAGCCAGGATGGTCTTGATCTCCTGACCTCGTGATCCGCCCGTCTCGGCCTCCCAAAGTGCTGGGATTACAGGCTTGAGCCACTGTGCCCGGCCAGAAAGATTTCTTAAGAAGTCATAAACAATACAAACCATAAAGGAAAATGCAGATAAATTTTATTAAAATTAGTAACTTCTGTTTATAAAGACATCAAGAAAGTGAAGATAATTCCAAATGAGAGATATAAAGTGACAAAAGATTGCTGCTCAAAATGTGTAAATAACTACTACACATTGTTTACAAAATGGCAAAAAATTCAGTACCAAAAGAAAAAAAAAAAAAACGGTAGGGAGGACAACAGATATAGATAGACATTTTAATGAAGAGGAAAATTTTCAAGATATTTATAAACAAAGTGGGAACGCAAAACGCTCAAAGGAAAAGGATTTAAGAATAATACCTAATAAATGATCTATAAATAAGTTCAAAGACATTGTGCTTTCTTTGTCATAGAAAAGAAATATTACCTTCTTAATGATTTGTTTAAGTATTTTTCTTTAATATACCAATAAAGTACTTTTTTTCCCTTAACAGTACATATAAGACTTTACAGAACCTAGAATTTTCTCTGCTTTATAAAACTGTGATCTACAATATAAGTTGATTGTAGGCAGTAATTTTGGATTCTGTTCTTATGAAAAAGTTTTTCTAACAGTAGAGAGTTGGCCAATGTCCTGTGAAAAAAAAGGAAGGCAATATATGGGTATGAAATTTCAGAAAATTGTATTCTGACTTCACTCTGTTTAATTGGGTAACAGTTCTTCATCTTCTAAAATGAGATCAAGATTCATAAGGCCCTAACACCAGTTAGACCTATTTAAAATCTAACTAGACTCTCCATGTAAATGTTGCAGATCTTTTTCAAAGTGCCTATCAAAAATACTTGAGTGAATAGATATTATATTGTATTGTAAAGTCAGAATAAATATTTAATCTTTCAATTATGGAGAATGTTAATCATAGTATTTATTAAACCTAAGAAGCTGTTTTAATTATAAATGTGAAATTTTAGGTCATATGCTAATAGCTCAGTATTTTGTTGGTGTGATTTTTCCATTTTTTTTCTTAGAATTGCTTTCTTTGTCATTTAGACTTTTAAAATATGAAGAGAAAAAATACGAAGATATAAAACCATTAGAGACTCAACCAACTGAAATAGCAGAAAAGGAAACATTGGAATATAAAACAGTTAGAACATTCTCTGAATCTTTGAAATCAGAGAAAACAGAAGGTATTTATCAAGATTACTATTTAGGCATGTTGGTTTATATTTTAGTTTGTGGAAATTGAAATAAATTTTTCATAGCATTAAATTAAGGAAACAAGTGAAACATTGAAATATTAGTGTCTACTTTCAAAATATAAAGTTGGGTATTTTACTCACTTCATTAGTCATAGCAGTTAGCAGTGTCTTCAAATACAAAGCTTGCTCTTCAACGGGAACATAATCTAACTATTCATAATAATAATAAAAGTAACAGGAGGCCGGGCGCGGTGGCTCAAGCCTGTAATCCCAGCACTTTGGGAGGCCGAGACGGGCGGATCACGAGGTCAGGAGATCGAGACCATCCTGGCTAACACGGTGAAACCCCGTCTCTACTAAAAAAATACAAAAAATTAGCTGGGCGAGATGGCGGGCGCCTGTAGTCCCAGCTACTCGGGAGGCTGAGGCGAGAGAATGGCGTAAACCCGGGAGGCGGAGCTTGCAGTGAGCTGAGATCCAGCCACTGCACTCCAGCCTGGGAGACAGAGCGAGACTCCGTCTCAACAAAAAAAAAAAAAAAAAAAAGTAACAGGAATATTACTAATACCAGTGAAATGTCAGAATATCTGATATGTCTATAGCGCTTTACAGTTTCCATCACTTTTTCATGCATATCATGTCATTTTTTTGAGGTACAGACCTTACAGGTGGGTCACGGTTCTCCTAAGTCCCCAGTGCCTCTGACTGTGTTGTGACCTCCTTTATTGCTCTTACCTACTAGTATCTAATTACTCCCTCACATACCTCCATTTTTTAAGTCTTCTTTCCTTCTTCACTCAAATTCTGCTATTTCCAGGATTTGATTTTACTTTTTACCACAACTTCCTTTCTCATCCAGCACTTTTATGTCCTCACTTTTATAAGCTTTCAGCCCCATTTATGGTGCTTGTGTGGGGAAAACTGTACCTCCTCTCCTTTGAAGTAAATCCCGCCACCTCATTTTGGAGCTCTGCTTCTGCCATTTCCTCAGGAAATTGGGGTCCATCAGATATATTCTCTTGTCTTTTTTTTCTCCTGGCTCTTTTTCTGTCAGCACATAAACAAGCTACATGCTTAAATACCTTAAACAAAACAACCCAGAAACATCTTTGGTTCTGTATTGCCTTCTCATAGTTATCAGGCTTTTTGAAAGAGTAGCCTAGACTTCCTTACCTCTAATTCATTCCTCAACCTGGATTCTACCTCTTTCCTTCTCCTGGTAAGACTCTTTCAAGATCACCAGATACCTCCTCGTCACTAATCTTTATAAAATAATTAATTTATAAATAAAATAATTTGTATTTCACTGCATCATTCTGCAATATTTTATTATTTGACCACTTATTTCCATTTTTTTCCCCTTAACTTTTAAGGAAATACTTACCTGGCTTTCTTGATACTTGTCTATCTGCTCATTTTCAGTCTCTTTTATGAGTTTTTTACTTCTCTCTGTTGCCTTTAAATGTTACTGTTTCTCAGGTGTTTTAGGGTCTGCCAAAATTAGTGTTTCCTCTTCTCTATGGACTAGACCATACTTTGTTTTTAGTAATAATATATAGTCATGTTCTCCATATGACATTTTGGTCAATGATGGACTGAATATATGATGATGGTCCCATAAGATAATAATACTGTATTTTCACTGTACCTTTTCTACACTGAGATGTGTTTAGATACACAAATACATAGTATAGTGTTACAGTTGCCAACAGTGTTCAGTACAGAAATGTGCTTACAGATTTGTAGCCTATGACTAATAGTCTATTCCATATAGCCTTGGTGTGTACTAGGCTGTACCACCTAGGTTTGTGTAAGTGCACCCTTTGATATTTGTGTGACAAAATTGCCTAATGATGCATTTTTCAGAATGTATCCCTGTCATTAAGTAATACATGACTGTATTCCTTCCTATTTTACCTATTAAATGCATACCACAAACAATATTTAGGTATACCGTTAGTTTTCTTCATCCTCTGCCTGAAGATGGGTATATTTGATTTCTGGAAGGGGCCTGAGCTTCCAGAATTCTGGCCTTCATTGAGCCAGAATGTTTTAATCTGTGGAGTGCCTAGACCTTACAGATAGCTGTGTTTGCAGGCTTGTCAAAGCTTTCCCTCCAACAGAGTGAAAAGTAGAAGGAGTACTCTGAGCCTTTTGCTATTTTTCTTAGGAAAGAGAAAAGAAATATAAGGCTAGATAGGGATACAGGTGTTGGGTAAAGCAAGAATTTGGCCACATTAAGGAATTTTGTCATTATGCTTTGAAGATAAGAGCCATGGAAAGGTTTTAAGCAAGGAGTTAATATGAGGATTTCTGTTTTGCGAAGATCACTCTATTGAAGAACAGATTGAAAGAGAACAAGAATTGATACAGCGGGACCATTTAGGAGGCTGTAGATATTCTGAAGGTACAATTATCACTTATGGTGATGGGTTGGTGAGAGAGAAGGAGGTGTCGAAGATGATACCTACACCTTGGGCTTGCTTAAAATAACCAATAGTGGCCCCATTCACTAAGACTGGAAGTCCTTAAAAAAAGGTCAGGAGTTTAGAGGAAGGATCATGAGTTCAATTTTGGACATGTTGAATTTGGAGTACCTTTGACACATGCCAGTGATGTCTAGGAGGCAGTTGAATATATGTGTCAGGAACTCAGAGAAGTTAGGGGTGAGGTGATATATTTGGGAGTAATCATGTGTGTGGATGTTTAAGCCATAGCCATTGATGAGATTGACCAGGGAGAATGTATAAAGTGAGACTAAAACAGGGCCAAGGAAATGTAGCAATTACGAGCCAGGAAAAGGACAGTGGCAAAGAACATGGGATTGGTCAGAGTTAAGCTGAATAGGATGACAAGAAAGAGAGAGTGGGAAGTGTCACAGGACTCAAAGGAAACAATTGTATCCAAAAGGAGAAGAAGTGGTCTAAAGTATCAACACTGGTAAGTAAAATGAGGACTAGAAAATGTCCATTGAATTTATTGACCTCAAGAATATGGGACTCGAGTGCTGTTTTTGTGACGTTCCAAAGCCAGACCAGATTGGATTAAGAAATGGATAGTAAATGAGGAAATAGAGTTACTGACTATATGCAACTCTTCAGAGAAGTTTAGCTGTGAAGAAAGGCAGAATATAGACTGATAACCAGAGGGAGCTGTGATTTTATTTGAGATAGGAGCTGCTTGGATATGCAAAAGAAAAAAGGAGTAGTTAATAGTGTAGGCATGAAGAGACAGGATCTAAACAAAATGTGGAAAGGACTAGTCTTGGATGAGAGGAAAACCAGATACCTTTTTAGTAAGTCAGGAGGACAGGAGGGAAAGATGGGTGCACAAGTGGGTTGCTTCGTTTGCTTGAAAATGGCAAGTTGAAAGAATTCCCACTGATGCTTTTTTGTTCCCTGGGAAGTAGGCATTGAGATCCTCTGGAAGAGAAAGACTGAAAGGTAAAGGTTTGGAGATTTGAGGAGCATGGAGAAAATCTGAAATAGTCATTGAAAAGGAAGAAGAGCAAGTTAGACAATAGGATTTTTGGTTTGCATTCAGGGTCCATTTGTGGTTAATTAAAATGAATTTTGGGGGTTACCAATCCACATAGGGCCTCGTTCTAATAGCACTGGAATGTGCAAATGTATGCAAAAGAACACATAGAATTGGTTTTATCCAGGGGCAGTGTTTTGCCATACAGGTGAGGCCAACAGAAAGAGGGAGTTTAGGATATCGGCAAGAGTGCTGCGGAAAGACATAATCTAAGCTGGATAAAGAGAAAGATGAAATAAAATAGAGGGATGATGGATTGTAAGAAAGCAATGGGGCAACGGACTGGAGTTCCTGATGAGCTTAAAGAATGGTCATGTTGGGAGAATTAAACAAGCTGAGAGGATGGAGGGCAAGTGATGACAAGCACTGTTACGTAATTGTGAATGTGGTTGGTTGATGTAGAGTTAGTGATGGGAGGACATCCAGAAAAGAGGGGAGGAGAGCACAGCTTTAGACAGGTCTTAATTCATGAACACTGAAGTCATCCACGTGATGGCAGATTTAGTATGGAGAAAGTTGGCTTTCCCTTTAGCCAAAGTTCCAGATTGAGTGACCAGGCAATTGGTACTTATCAAAGAAGAGCGGAAGAATATAGTGTAATCAAAAAGCATGAGCTTCAAAGGAATAGATTTTTATGTTATTTATTACAGGAAGAGGGCAAGTTGTAATGATTTGGAAGTGGTGAATGGAGAGTGAGGAGTGTTAAAACAAGCTCACTTTCCAATCTTGAGGTAAATGGAGTGTGGGAATATACAGCCACTAACTAGAGAGTTGCATGTCAGTAGTGCCATAGGGAATAACTAGATTTCAACTAAGGTAGAGAGGAATAGAGTTTAAAGATAGAAGAAAGTTTTCACAACTACCTCACCAATCTTTCCACTAATGCCACATTTTTTTTTCATTGTGATCTCCTGAACAATCCTCTTGTTTTCTTATCTTTCTCTCATCCCCAGCTACCCTCCTCCTCACTACCCCACAATTGAAAGCCTTACCATCATTCAACATTTGATCTTTGGAACAGGAGAGGTCTGTGGTTTCCTCCGATTATACAAGTGGGAAATTATCTCTCTCTCTCCTGAATTAGGACTGTTGGTTGAAATAAAACTTACTGCTTATTTCATTTGTACCCCTTTGTTTTGTTTGTAATTATCCTGTCTTTTGCCTTACTAAATTGTAGCACAGTGCCTTGCACTACGGAAGTATTTGTTAAATGAATGAGAACAAGAAAATGTATTTCTGTCTTCAAAGCTCTGTTTTTACTATTTTCCCCATTCTTCTATGTGTTAACTCTACCAATTAGGTAAGCCATAGACAAAATAAGAAATAGACCTTTTGTTACTTTTCTGTATTTATATCTAAATATTTTCTCTGCTCAGTTATCAAATTACAGTTAATAAAAAGGGTCATTTCTGTATTTATTTCATGTGAGGATTCACACTTTAAAGATTTAGTATAATATTCAAAAACCACAATTACTTTTGTATCAACCTAATAATAAAGTTAACTAACGTTTACCTTAGTAAGCACTTACTGTGTGCTTTAAATGTATTAACTAATTTAATTCTTGTAACAACCTATGAGGTTCTTACTATGACAATTCTCATTTCAAAGGTGAGGAAAGCAAGGCAGATAGGTAACTTACAAAGTAAATCACATGACTATGAGTGTTAAAGCTTGTATATGAGCTTGGAACCCAGGCAGCCTGTGCCCTTAACTACTATGCTATACTGCCTTATATAATCATTAACTGTGTTGCTGGGTATGTGGAATTACTATGGTATTATTTATATCTCACACTAGTTATTCAGTTAATAATGGTTTTATTTTCAGATTACCTTAAAGAAAATGTAACTCAACAACATATGGTTTCTCCAGAACCAGCTTCCCTTAGGGAAAAAGGGAAGTCATGGAGAAAAAAGGACCAAACTCATGCTTGTCCAAAAGTTGGGAAAGCCAGTCCTGTGTCATATGATAGAACAGGTATGTGGTATCATTGAACCAGATTGCTTAGAAATCACTATACTTTTTCAAATTATTCTGTGGTTTGTTTGCTTGTATTGGACACTGACTTTAGAAAAAACAGTATTACTGAATTTTATGTGTTTGGTTGCTTAAAGGATTATTAAAATGCTTTTTAAGTTCTTTTTGAAAATCTAAAATATTACATTGAATAATTGACAGAGACTGTTTAACAACTGTTCTTAATTAAGAACAATCTCTGAAGGCTATGATTTTAGAACTACAATATAAACTGTATAGTTTTTTACATACAACTGTAGTAAAACGATGATTTCATTTTATTTAACAATTTTATACCTTTGTCTGATAAAGAGTTTAAATCTCCAAATAAGTAGTTTATTTAAATAGATTTTCTTCCACTAACATCTTCTAGTTTGTGTTTTCTCTATGCCTGAAATTCTTCTTAGTATTAATATTTTAAATTTTATAAGAGAAAGAAAACTTCTAATTTTAATTGAAACACCATGATACAGAGGTGGATTTATCATAAAGCTATTGAAGCCTAAGCTTCAGGGCCCCTGACTCACACAGGCTTCACCCTTTCTTTAAATGAATATCCTCAAAATTATAAGTACCTCATATAGCACAAAACTTGCACAGACGTGGTGGTGTTCATACCCTCGTATAATTCTCTCCCCTTGAATGTGGAAAGGACCTGTGACTGCTTCTAACTAATAGGTGATGCGCTGTCACTGCTGTGATTATATTGCATTATCCAAGACTCCACCTTGCTGGTGGACTTGTTCTAAAGTCTCTCCCCTTTGCTGGCTTTGAAGAAGCAAGCTGCTATGACTCAAATCACAAGGAAATGAGTTCTTACAACCTCAGGGAGCTTGGAAGCAGATCTTTTCCCAATAGAGCCTCCAAATGAGAATCCATTCCCAACCAACACCTTGATTACAGCCTTTGAGACTTTAAGCAGAGGATCCAGTTAAGCTGTATCTAGACTCCTGACCCACAGAAACTGTGAGATAGTAAATACATGTTGTTTGAAGCCACTAAATTTGCAGTAATTTGTTATGCATTGTTTTAGGCCATTCTCACACTGCTGTGCAGAAATACCTGAGACAGGGTATTTTATAAAGGGAAGGGGTTTAATTCACTCACAGTTCTGCATTCCTGGGGAGGCCTCAGAAAACTTTCAATCATAGTGGAAGGCAAAGGAGAAGCAGGCACCTTTTTCACAGTGTGGCAGGATGGAGTGAGTGCAAACAGGGGAAATGCCAGATGCTTATAAAACAATCAGATCTCATGAAACTTACTCATTATCATGAGAATAACATGCGGGAAACCAACCCCATGATCCACTTACTCCACCTGGTCCCACCCTTGACACATGGGGATTATGGGGATTACAGTTCAAGGTGAGAGATTTGGATGAGGACACAGAGCCACACCGTATCATGCATCCAGGAAACTGATACAGTGGCTTTATTGCAACAAATGTTGCTGTACATTAAGAATTCTTAGTATTTAGTTGCATTGTCCTTTAGTGTTTTGAAATCGGTATCTAGTGTAAGAAAGGCCAGTAATTTAGGTTTAATGGTTGCCAGATAAATAAAATTCTAATTCTTTGTTGATTGCATTTCTTTAATTTGCTTCCCTCATTTAGCTTCTATAAATTCATGAATACGTAAACTGGTAAAGACCTAAGTAGCATTTTGTTTAGATTTTAAAACAATTATTAAAAGTTTCAAATATACAATATAGAGAAAATAATTTAGTATTCATGTACTCATTACCAGGATTTAACAACATTTAGTCATTTTTTTAAAAAAGGGAGTTGTAGACAGAATTGTAAGATGCCCTCCAGTATTCCTACCCTCTGGTGTACATGCTTTGTATAATTGCCTACCCCTAAGTGGAAACAGAACCTGTGAATATGATAGACTGTCACTCCCATGCTTTTATGTTACTTTATATGGCAAAGGGATTTTCAGATGTATTTAAGACTCTTAATCGGTTGACTTCAAATTTATCAAGGGAGACTATTAGAGGCAAGCCTGACCTAATCAGATAAACCCTTAAGAGACCAGAAGTAGTAGCAGAGGCCCTGCCATTGCCTTTGAAGGAGCAAACTGCTGTGTTGTAGAGAGAGCCACATGGCAAGAACCCTAAAGTTCGCTGAGAACTATACCCAGCCAACTACCAAGAAAATGGGGACCTCAGTAATACAGCCATAAGGAAACGAATTCCACCTCAAACCTGAGGAGCTTAGAGGCAAGTCTTTCACTAGCCCAGCCTCCAGATAAGGGCATGGTCAGCTGACACTTTGGTTTCAGCCCTGTGAGACCCTGAGCAGAGGAGCCAGCCAGAATTTGCCAGACTCCTGACCTTGTTTCTTTTTAGTAAGCATTCTTGATTCCGTCATGAACTAACCTAACTCTTTTTTAGAAAGATGTTTTCTTTCCAGCTTTTGGAAAGTTATGCCTTCCTTATATTTTACCATTTATTCTGAAAAAGGGTTCTTTATTTGCTGAAATTGTCTCCATTTTTGAACAGTCTTTGTCAGATCTATTGAATCTGCCAAATCACACTCAAAAATGGAAATGCTAATTTATGATACTTTCACGATATTACACAAGGGGAATACCCTTGCCAATAGTTGATATTTTCCAATTTTAAATTTTTTGCCAGTCTGAGTGAGATATGTGTTTTCATTTTTATTTTATTTGCAATTCCCTGATTACTAATGAGGTTGAATACTTTTCCATATGTTTATGGGCTGTTTATCTTTTCCTGTAAATTTTTTGTTCATCTTTTTATCAAAATGTTTATTTTTTGATAGTTAAGAATTCTTGAGATATTTGGTATAGTAATCTCTAGCCTGTTATATAGGTTATAAACATCTTTTTAAAATGTGTTAATTATATTTTAACTTTGTGTATGGTGGTTTTTCTTGTATATAAGTTGCTAAGATTGAGCAAGTCAAATTTATCATTGTTTTCCTTTTAACATGCTTTGATTCTTTTTCAAGAAGCCTTGACTACCCCAGTTTTATAAACATATTCTGCCATATTTTCTTCTAGTATTTCTATAATTTGTTTTTCCACATTTACAGCTCTAATCCATCTATAATTTATGCTTGCATGTAACTGCATATTTATTTCAAATGGCTAACCACTTTTGCATTATGATTTATTGAATAGTTAATTGTTCTTCTGTTGATTTGAATTATCTTTTTCACTTATTAGATTGGCTTGTATACATAGTTATATTTTGAAACTAATTTGTTCTACTTCTTTGCTTTTCTATGTCAATACCACACTATTTTGATTTCTAGAAGGTATAGATTTTTATATCTGGGTCTATAATGTTACTTATCCTCTTGTCAGACATACACAGCTGTACCATATCCTTAATACTAATTTTCAATACCTCACCTAGGGCACAAAATGTAAAGAGGGACTTACTCTTAGAGTCATGCAAGTGCCTCATCCTAGTTGTAATACTGTCTTATACAAGAGCTCAAGTCTCATTTAATCCTTAGAAAAGAAGTTGTTTTAGTCCAATGCTGTTTGTAATTTCTAGAGGGCCAGAAATATAACTTCTTTTTTTTTTTTTTTGAGACAGAGTCTCGCTCTGTCGCCCAGGCTGGAGTGCAGTGGCCAGATCTCAGCTCACTGCAAGCTCTGCCTCCTGGGTTTACGCCATTCTGCCTCAGCCTCCCGAGTAGCTGGGACTACAGGCACCCGCCACCTCGCCCGGCTCGTTTTTTGTATATTTTAGTAGAGACGGGGTTTCACTGTATTAGCCAGGATGGTCTCGATCTCCTGACCTCGTGATCTGCCCATCTCGGCCTCCCAAAGTGCTGGGATTACAGGCTTGAGCTACCGCGCCCAGCCGAAATATAACTTCTTAGCATGGCTTTCTGTATGCTTCTCTTTCCAAGATTTGTTCTATCAAGAAAACAGAGAAATGCAAATCAAAACCACAATGAGATACCATCTCACACCAGTTAGAATGGCAATCATTAAAAAGTCAGGCAACAACAGGTGCTGGAGAGGATGTGGAGAAACAGGAACACTTTTACACTGTTGGTGGGATTGTAAACTAGTTCAACCATTATGGAAAACAGTATGGCAATTCCTCAAGGATCTAGAACTAGATGTACCATATGACCCAGCCATCCCACTACTGGGTATATACCCAAAGGATTATAAATCATGCTGCTATAAAGACACATACACACGTATGTTTATTGCGGCACTATTCACAATAGCAAAGACTTGGAATCAACCCAAATGTCCATCTGTGACAGACTGGATTAAGAAAATGTGGCACATATACACCATGGAATATTATGCAGCCATAAAAAAGGATGAGTTTGCGTCCTTTGTAGGGACATGGATGCAGCTGGAAACCATCATTCTTAGCAAACTATCACAAGAAGAGAAAACCAAACACCGCATGTTCTCACTCATAGGTGGGAACTGAACAATGAGATCACTTGGACTCGGGAAGGGGAACATCACACACTGGGGCCTATCATGGGGAGGGGGGAGGGGGGAGGGATTGCATTGGGAGTTATACCTGATATAAATGATGAATTGAGGGGTGCTGACGAGTTGGTGGGTGCAGCACACCAACATGGCACAAGTATACATATGTAACAAACCTGCACATTATGCACATGTACCCTAGAACTTAAAGTATAATAAAAAAAAAAAAAAAGAAAATAAGTTTAAGGGCCAATAGGACAACCTGTATAGCATGGTGAATAAAAGCCAAGAAAAGAGACTCTTTCAAGAAGGAGAGGATTGTCAGTTGTCGGCTAAGAGATTAAGCGAGAGATGATCTGAAAGGTGTCTGTGGAATGAGTATTCTTAGGAAAAATATTTCCATCCCACGCTGTCATCCCTGCTTTTCTGATCCAACCTCCCCTCCCCCAGCTTAGGCATTTATTAAGAAAAGCCTTATAACCAGTTCCTGTTCCTAGTCTCTTCTCTTATTACTACCTGTGTAATTATGAATTAGGTCTTTCGTGACGTCTTTCTTAAATTGATAAATATTATTCCCTCTTTCCAACTTCTGTTAAAACTGAATTTTAAGCTATATTTTCTCCTCTAATAATATAATCATTATGCATACTTTAAGTTACCAGTTAAATTTTTTTCTCTATATAGAAATATTTGGAATATTTTGCATTATCCTTAAGTGATGCCCACATTTGCACTTATATTGGATTTTTAAATTGTTCTATACCAGAACCAAAAGATGATGATGTGATAAGAAATATTATTAGGCTACGAGAAAAGCTTGGTTGGCAAACTGTATTACCGCAGCACAGTTTGAAATATGGAAGTTCCAAAATTGCAGTTCAGAAGATTACTTTAAAGGTATTGTTCTATTTTATTTAATTTTGATTTTTAAAAATCAATGTTGAAATTATATTTTTATTTCATTTCAGATATTATGTCAAAGTCAAACATTACATTAATATCAAGTTACAATTATTTCGTGGTAAATGCAAAAGTGTTTGACATCATTTCGTTTTACTTATTTAAGAAATGGAGAATAGATCAAGCATATAAACTTTAAGTCTATAACACATCAAAATGTTTGTGTTTGTCCCCTCTCATCACTTTCTCTGAGTGAGTCCCCAGGAAAGGTGTATCTTCTGCCTGAAACTTGAATCTACTGTTTGGTTTCTGGATATCACTTTTTCTGTGATTTAAGAAGAAATTGTTAGGTAATGTAACATTCTATTCTTCTCACACTCTTAACTCCCTGGTACCTGATTTTCTATCTCATCTGGTCTGTGTTTCCTTATGCTATTCATTTTTTTCTTACTCATTAGCCTCTGTCTTCAGAGACATTTTAGCTTGTCCAAGGTCACATGACCAGAGGGTAGAAGCTGTGGTAAGAACTAAGGTTTGTATCCTGAGACCTCATTTATTACAGGTGCTCTAAGATTGAACAGGATCATCTCTCCCTACTGTTAGAAAGGGAACTCTCAAAATGTGGTCCCCAGGCAAGCAACACTAGAATCACCTTAGAACTTACTAGACATACATATTCTTATCTGCACCCTAGACCCACTGAATCAGAAACCTTTGGAGGCAGAGCCTTGCAATCTGTATTTTATTCAGTTCTCCACGATTCTAATGCACAATTAAGAACCACTGCTCCCAGCCAAGGATCAGCAGATTCTTTTCTGAAGAGGACCAGGTAATAAATACTTTAGATTTTGCAACTACTCAACTCTGTCACTGTAGTACCAAAGCATTGATAGATAATACATACATAAATGGATGTGACTGTGTTCCAATAAAACTTTATTTACAAAAACAGGCCCTTTGCCCTGCTCTACACTGTTGCCATGAAGATAAATCATCTTTTGATCACTTTTCAGAGGCAACAATGTGAAGGAAAGTACATGTATAATTGAATCAGATTTACCTAGTTTTGAACCTATACACTCACCATGTTATCAAGTTCCTAACCTCTTGAGCTTTAGTTTTTTGACCTTGAAATGGAGATAATAATAGTTACCATGGAGGACTGTGAAAATTAAATATATGCCGTGGTGCCTGGCAGGTAGTGGGCACAGTAGTTTAAAAACAAAACAAAACCATAGCTGTACATGGGTTCCTTGGACTCTCAAATAAAGTGAATTTCATTTGTGTGTGAAGAAAGGATTGAGAATATGATTAAACACTTGTTTTTAGTTGAAAAAATAATTCAATTGGAACATATTTTTATGCTTTTATGATTTGATTTTTTATATATATGATCCATTTGGAAGATTTGTATCTATCTTGTTTCTTAGTAATGTTTTGAAACCTAATTTAGAACATAAATGACTCAAATAGCCAAATAATAATTAAAAAGGTCATACATTATGCAAATCATCATTTAGAGCTCATTTATTTCCTGTTATTTGCAATTTTTAAACTTGTTTTTGAGGGTTTAATATTGATTATATTAGAAGCTGAAGTAAGAAAGTGAAACAGCTAAAATAATTGAGAAGAAACAAGTAATCTTCAAGGAAGACAGAATTTTAAAAAGTATAAAACTGGATCCAGAATTTAAAACTACAATGATTGGAAACCGTTTAGTTACGCAATTAAATAGCTTCTTTACGAAATGCTTTTTTATGGTAAAATTTAATTATCCAGAAAAGACTAAAGTTTTCTTATGATTTTAGAATTTTTTTTCAATAAAAGGTAAAAGTTTCAGGAAACTTTTATTTTAAAGCTAAAATAAATACATTTTACTTAACATTTTCCTTAATGTGGAATGGCTGATTTTTCAATGCCAAGTATGGGAGAGGCATTATAATTTATTTCAATAGCTTAGAATATGGGTTTAGAGTCAGACTTGGATTCACATCCCTAGTTCACCATTTCCTGAATTTGTGACTTTTCTCAAATTATCTAACTTATCAAAATATTCATTTTTTTAAATTTGAAAAACAGGGTCTTTCTCTGTCACCTAGGCTGAAGCCACAATGGTGTCAGTAAAGCTCCCTGCAGCTTCAAACTCTTGGGCTCAAGTGATCTCACCTCAGCCTCCTGAGTAGCTGAGATTACAGACGTGAGCCACCTCACTCAGTTCCCTCAAAGTATTAATTTCTGCAATTGTTTAGTGAGATTAAAAATATCAAGCCTTAGTTTCTTTAAATTTGAGAGGTGAAAGTTAATAGATTAAACTCTTATGGTTGTAAAGATAATGTATATGAAAGAGTTATTACTCATTATTTATTACTTAACAAATAATAGCTATTTTTATCTTATACCAAACCACAATCATTATCAAAATAAATGACAAATTTAGTGTGCCCAAAAGATTTCTGGTGTTGGCAGACAAATACTGGAAGATGGCATATATGTAAAAGGTATGTCGTTGAGTTCTTTGGATTAGTAAGCATGTATTATTAAGCATATAGATATTTTTTTCTGAATTAAGGATCCTTTTTTAAGGATGAAAATTAAATACGTTAAATCTTTCATAAGATTGATCTTGTTGAACATTGTTTAGACACAATTTGATGTTAGCTTTCTCCAAATATAGTATTCTTATTTTTAATCTGTGTTTAAATTATTTCAATTTAGTGGATAATCAGTTCAGCCATTGTATTAATTTTGTTAATTTAGTCACATTAATTAAATTTGTTTATTTTTCTTTTTTTAAATCTCAGAAACCTTTGGAAGATGATGGAGAATTTGTATATTGCCTTCCTCGGAAAAGTCCTAAAGCCCTTTACAATCCTTATGATCTTCAGGTAGTATCGGCTCATACTGCTAAACATTGCAAAGAATTTTGGGTTATTACTGCTTCATTTATCTCAAAGGTAATGTTTAATGGATGTTTTAAGCTTTCAGAATTACAATACAAAAATATTATCCAATGTAGAATTTAATTGCATACATTTATCTTTCTGTTTCAGAGATACTTGGTCATTTGTGGAGCAGTTTGTATATAAGAATCTCCTTGGGAGAATGTTATTTAATAGTGAAGTTTTTCCTTTTGTGTAGAGATTTAGGTTTGGAGATTCAACTTTAGTAAATTTTTTCATCTATCAAATACTTTGTTAATACTTGGAGTAAATTTTTAAAGGAAGAACTACAAAACAAGCATTTGCTAACATAATGGGAACTATAATAATAAAGAAAAGAATATTCTTTATTGGCACATTTGTCAGAAACTTTATTGCCAGATGTAGAAATCCCCCTTTTACACTCTTATATAGCATTTTGATATTTATCACAAGTTGAAAATATACAATTGCTTGTTTTAATGATTTGTTTAATATCTGCCTTTTTCTGCCCTCCCAGCCTCCCAACTAAAATGAACTTTATGCATGGGCAAGTCCACATCTTTGTATGAGGTAGATCTGTATGTACAGATACAGAAATACATCTAATAGTATCAAGTGAGAATGGAGGAAAAACTTCTGTATATATATATGAATATACACATAGATACATATGTGCTGATAAAAATATGCATAATTTTATTTCTGGAATAAAATTTCTTTTTAAATGGTGACATTCAGATAGGGGAGGGGCACTCATGGGAAGAGAGAGAACTCCTTGATGAAGGGCATGTAGTTTTTGAATGTCAATATAGGGTATGTGGGTAGTGAGATTATAAGCCACTTTGGACTACCGCATCTCTGTAGCTAAAATTAAGTTCATAAATACTACTTTTATAGAAAATGTAAAAATTATGAGACTCAAATTTGAACAGCTATTTGTGAAAAGTATCTCAGGGTGAGGAGGAAGTTTCTCTCTGTTGGAGCACAAGAAATAGTGTTAGAAAATAGCAAGTGTAGAAGCACTGTGTTGAGGGAAATCAAATTTGGGTATAGATAAAATAGCTGAGGAGTCATACATGGAAAAAACTTAGTTATAAAGGCAAGAAGTTATCAGCCAAATACAGGCTTTCTTAATTTCTTGAAAATGGTACATATTTTTAAAATAAATAAAATAATGCTTTTGTGTTTTATTTTGTAGGTTACTAATATCGTTGGTAGTATAAAGGAAGTAGAACTCATACCTACTTTGGAATGGCTATCAGAAAGAAAACATTACTATTTATTACGTCAATTCAGGATATTTTCTGATTTCCGGTGAGGTGAAAAAAAATGAAACCAGTTCTTTGTAGTTTGATCCTGTTGAAGGAGCAGTTGCCTGAGTGACATGTGGGTTCTACTACAGTAATACCAGTAGAAAATAGTACTAATTCCTTTATCTAAAAAATTTTTATGGAACACCCCATTTCCTCTGTAACTTGTGAAGAAATGCCAATAATTTTGGCATTTAAGAAGCATTTTTCCTTTCAGAATTAATAAAGCATTTGTTACCTGTAACTTATGAGGAAATGCCGTAAGTTACAGAGAGATGGGATGTTCCATAAAAATTTTTTAGGTGAAGGAAGTTTACTCTTTTCAGTATTAAAAGTCTTAATTTTAGTCTTTTTGGATAAATATTGTAAAAATATCTTATAGTCAAGCAAACTTAAATACACCCTACAGTTGACTCTACCACAATGCAAGGGTTAGGGGCCCTGACCCCCTACACAGTTCAAAATTTGAGTATAACTTTTGACTCTACCCAAACTTTGCTATTAATACTAATAGTCTACTGTTGACAAGAAGTTTTATCGGTAACATAAATAATCATTAACATATTTTGTCTGGTAGATGTATACTGTAATCTTCTCTAATGTCTGCTTTTTCTTGTGATATGTTCTTGTCTGCTGGGGACTAGGAAAACAGATAAATAATATTTTAAATTGTTTATTTAATATGTAAATAGATTGAATAACTAAGGACCTGAGAAACTTTTTTTTTTTTTGTAAGAGAAGAAGGATTTTGTGACAGAGAAATTAATTATTAAATAAATGTTATTGTGTACCTATTTTGTTTCACATGTTCAAGAACTGGAGACAGAACTGTGAAAAAATATACAAGGTTTCTGTTCCTATAGAACTTATATTCTAATGGAAGGAGATAGATAATAATAGGTAAATAAATAATTTCAGATCGTGACGAGGCCTAGAAATATAATAAAACAGAGAATTAGAGACGTGTGTGTGTGCATTGGTTCTTTAGATAGGATGGTCAGAGATGTGGCATTGAAGCAGAGACCTAAATGATGAAAACTAGGCAGCTGTGTGGGAGCTCCAGAAGATGCAAGTTTCAAAGTTGTGAAGCAGGAACTAGTTTACTATGGATTTGACAGTAGAAGTGGTGTTCCTGGAATGAAGTTGGTAGGAAATGAAGCTGGTTCTGTTATTTTCTGGGACCTGTCACATGTAGTGTAGGTGACTGAGTAACAGTTCTGAGTTTCTTGTCAAAGATAGGTGATAATTGCATCCCGGTAATTTAGGAGCTAGAATTGGGGCTAGATAGGTTTTTGATTCTGGGTTATCAATTTAAGATATTATCCAAAGTGATATTTTCTGTATCTTTTTATTTGAAACTCTGTCAGTGTCAGACTTTCCACTGTTATCCTTGCCTTCTGATACATCCTCAGGGTCTGCTCTGCTCTAAATAGTTATTATTTATTAAACTTTTTAAGTTCAACTGCAACTGGGACAAGAATCATCTTTTTACATGACATTTGGTATCAAAGTCTATAGTCAAAATGATTCATTTTCTTTATTCATGTTAAGAAAAAAATAAATTTTATATTTACTTAGTTTGTACTTAATTTTATATATACTTAATATACTTACTTAATTTTAAATTTTATTTTTAATATTTTCGTAGTTTTTCTTAGATCACGATATTGTAAAAGGTAATATTTCAAATAGAAAAATGAGATAAAGATGAAATGTTAACAACTTAAGCTGGTGATGCCAGTACAGGGGTGATTAGACTATCAGCATCATTGTTTTACCTCATGACACTTTTCTGGTATATTAGTTTTTGTGACCTGATGCAGATACGCCTTACACCGTTGGGTTCCCCTCTGATTCTTAAGGATTTTCAGGGATCTTCTAGGGTTCTGAGATACTATGACTCTATGGATTTGGATTAAAGTGAAATAGTAACTTATGTGGAGTGCTTCTTTGGAACTGGATTTAAGGTCAAGGTACTAGATTTTGATTGAGGCAGTCCTGATTTTCAAGGCCTCAAGTGAGCCTGTTTGAAGGATATCATGGGATTCTCTTTGAACTGCTTGGATGGCTCCAGGCCCCTTTCAGCCTTCTTTGATTCAAAATTAGCCAACGTCATCACTAAGATTGGCTGTTTGGTTGGCTTCTCAGACACACCCCTATCCCCACGATTTTCTGCTGCCCACTAGCTCTCACCAGCTACATAAGTAATCTCATATTGGCAAACAAGTATCACATCTCAGTGTTTATTTAAAGGTGGTTGTTTTCCTCTAGATGCAAAGGCTACCAAGGAAGTGATTGTGATACTGCATTAGACACGTGCATAATATAGGTGGCAATATTCATTTAGAGTTGAGAGAGATTTGCAGAAACAGTTGGCATGTCTTTTTCAGAATGCATGATAATTATTGATGATGAATCATAACCAGGGAAACTTTCCAATTCCTTCTCATGTAGGTTCTTTGAGTTTTAAAAATTACAAGTGCATTTTTTACATAAATATTAAATAATATCAAAATGACATACATTACCTTAATTTTTTACTTACCACTATACAGACTTTTTATCAATGTACCTTTTCATTATCACTGAAAATTGAATCTTGACTTTTCTTGAAATATGAAGTCTCTTTTCAAAGTAAGCCAATAAACATATAAAGGAAAACAATATTTTAAAAATCATTTTTAATATTTATTGGAATGTTGCAGCTAAGTGAATCCTGCATCTGTGAGAATTATAAGGACTTTCGTTTACATTTACCTTTTGCTGTATATTCTGCTGATAGTTTGGGAGAAAATTTATATGGTTTAGCATTTACTTTAGGTAACTCAGGATGAATGAAACATGTTCTAGAGAATATTCTGATATTACTAAGCTTTTACTAAATTTATTCCATATAAATGGTTTATGGATATGGAATATAAGAAGCATTTTTCCTTTCAGAATGAATAAAGCATTTGTCACCTGGAAATTGAATGTTAAAAGAGTTAAGACAGAGAAGAGCAGGTAAGTTTTGATATGCAATATATTTATAAAAATTTCAAAAGGAAGCTATATGTTTTATATGTAGTGTGGAAACAGATATAATTTCATTTTCATTCAGTGATTAGAAAGTCACATTCCATTGCTTTATGATGAAACTTAACCCATTTTTATTCTTTAAAGACTATTAAACACTGTATTTTGCAGTATACCATTCTATGGTCATAGAGCTATGGAAAACCTTGATGAGTTCCCTTGGTCATTTTATCTAACTTCTTGCTTCCAGGAAGAATAATAATTAAGTAATTTAAAGTAGATGACAGTAATCTTATTTTGTGAGATCTCCAGCAGCCAAATGTTTTTTAAAATTGTTTTTATTAAACTTTTTATTTTGAGATAATTGTGGATTGAGATGCAGTTATAAGAAATAATAGAGATATCCCATGTACCTTTTCCCCAGTTTCCCTCCCAAATGTTGCAAAACTACAGTCTATTATGACAGCCAGGGCATTGACAATGATATATAATCAATATATAGAACACTTCTATCACCACAGGATCCCTTGTGTTGGCCTTTTATAGCTATACCCCCTTCCCTCCTATTCCTGCTCCCTCCTTGACCTGTGGCAACCACTAATCTGTTAGCCATTTCTGTAATTTTATCTTTTCAAGAATGTTCTTATGATAAATAACAATAAATCAAGAGGAGGGAAGGAAACTTTTGGAGGTGACAGTTTATGGCATAGATTGTTCACAGATGTATACTTACCTCCACATGCACCAATTGTATACATTAAATAGGTACAGCTTTTTGCATGTCAATCATACCTCAATTAAATGGTTTTCAAGAAAAGAATGCTGTGTCTGCACAGCAAAGGAAATAATCCACAGGATGAAGAGACAGCCTGCAGAATGGGCGAAAATATTTGCCAACTGTTCATTCTCTAAGGGATTAATATGCAGAATATACAGGGAACTCAACAGTAAAAAATAAATAATCTGATTTAAAAATGGGCAAAGGATCAGAATAGACATTTCTCAAAAGAAGGAATACAAATGGCCAACAGGTATATGAAAAGATGCTCAACATCCCCAATTATCAGGGCAATGCAAATCAAAACCACAATGAGATATCACCTCACCCCAGATAGAATGGCTGTCATCAAAAAGACAAAAAATAAATGCTGATGAGGATATGGAGAAAAGATAGCTCTTATACACTATTGGTGGGAATGTAAATTAGCACAACCATATGAAAAAACAGTATGGAGGTTTCTCAGAAAACTGAAAATAGAGCTACCATACAAGCCAACAATCCCACTACTGGGTATTTATGTGAAGGAAGGAAATCCATACGTATATTGAAGAGACACCTGCATCCCCATGTTTACTGCAGCACTGTTCACAACAGCCGAGATAGGAATCAATCTGAAAGTCCATCAGCAGATGAATGAAGACAATGTATATATACACAAAATAGAAAACCGGCCAGAAAAAAAAGAATAAAATTCTGTCATTTATGGCAACATGGATGAGCTTGGAGGACATTATGTTAAGTTAAATAAGTCAGGCATGCAAGGATAAATATCTCTAGTTCTCACTCATATGTGGGAGCTAAAATATTTGAGCTCATAGAAGTAGAGAGTACAATTGTGGTTATTAGATGATGAGAAGGGTGTTGGGGAGGGGACGATAGAGAGAGGTTGGTTAATAGCTAGATGGGAGGAATAAATTCTAGTGTTCTATAGCTTTGTAGGGTAACTGTGGTAAACAATAATTCATTAAATTTTTTCAAAGAGAAGAGAAGATTTTGCATTTTATTGTTATTTCCTTTTTTAATTTTTTTTATTTTTATTTATTTGTTTATTTTTATTATACTTCAAGTTCTAGGGTACATGTGCATAACATGCAGGTTTGTTACATATGTATACTTCTGCCATGTTGGTGTGCTGCACCCATCAACTCGTCAGCACCCATCAATTCATCATTTATATCATGTATAACTCCCCAACGCAATCCCTCCCCCCTCCCCCCTCCCCATGATAGGCCCCAGTGTGTGATGTTCCCCTTCCCGAGTCCAAGTGATCTCATTGTTCAGTTCCCACCTATGAGTGAGAACATGCGGTGTTTGGTTTTCTGTTCTTGTGATAGTTTGCTAAGAATGATGGTTTCCAGCTGCATCCATGTCCTACAAAGGACGCAAACTCATCCTTTTTTATGACTGCATAGTATTCCATGGTGTATATGTGCCACATTTTCTTAATCCAGTCTGTCACAGATGGACATTGGGTTGATTCCAAGTCTTTGCTATTGTGAATAGTGCCACAATAAACATACGTGTGCATGTGTCTTTGTAGTAGAATAATTTATAATCCTTTGGGTATATACCCAGTAGTGGGATGGCTGGGTCATATGGTACATCTAGTTCTAGATCCTTGAGGAATTGCCATACTGTTTTCCATAATGGTTGAACTAGTTTACAATCCCACCAACAGTGTGAAAGTGTCTCTATTTCTCCACAACCTCTCCAGCACCTGTTGTTTCCTGACTTTTTAATGATTGCCATTCTAACTGGTGTGAGATGGTATCTCATTGTGGTTTTGATTTGCATTTCTCTGATGGCGAGTGATGATGAGCATTTTTTCATGTGTCTGTTGGCTGTATGAATGTCTTCTTTTGAGAAATGTCTCTTCATATCCTTTGCCCACTTTTTGATGGGGTTGTTTGTTTTTTTCTTGTATATTTGTTTGAGTTCTTTGTAGATTCTGGATATTAGCCCTTTGTCAGATGAGTAGATTGCAAAAATTGTCTCCCATTCTGTAAGTTGCCTGTTCACTCTGATGGTAGTTTCTTTTGCTGTGCAGAAGCTCTTTAGTTTAATCATATCCCATTTGTCAATTTTGGCTTTTGCTGCCGTTGCTTTTGGTGTTTTAGACATGAAGTCCTTGCCCATGCCTATGTCCTGAATGGTACTACCTAGGTTTTCTTCTAGGGTTTTTATGGTATTAGGTCTAACATTTAAGTCTCTAATCCATCTTGAATTAATCTTCGTATAAGGAGTAAGGAAATGATCCAGTTTCAGCTTTCTACTTATGGCTAGCCAATTTTCCCAGCACCATTTATTGAATAGGGAATCCTTTCCCCATTTCTTGTTTCTCTCAGGTTTGTCAAAGATCAGATGGCTGTAGATGTGTGGTATTATTTCTGAGGACTCTGTTCTGTTCCATTGGTCTATATCTCTGTTTTGGTACCAGTACCATGCTGTTTTGGTTACTGTAGCCTTGTAGTATAGTTTGAAGTCAGGTAGCGTGACGCCTCCAGCTTTGTCCTTTTGACTTAGGATTGTCTTGGCAATGCGGGCTCTTTTTTGGTTCCATATGAACTTTAAAGCAGTTTTTTCCAATTCTGTGAAGAAAGTCATTGGTAGCTTGATGGGGATGGCATTGAATCTATAAATAACCTTGGGCAGTATGGCCATTTTCACGATATTGATTCTTCCTATTCATGAGCATGGTATGTTCTTCCATTTGTTTGTGTCCTCTTTGATTTCGCTGAGCAGTGGTTTGTAGTTCTCCTTGAAGAGGTCCTTGACATCCCTTGTAAGTTGGATTCCTAGGTATTTTATTCTCTTTGAAGCAATTGTGAATGGAAGTTCATTCCTGATTTGGCTCTCTGCTTGTCTGTTACTGATGTATAAGAATGCTTGTGATTTTTGCACATTAATTTTGTATCCTGAGACTTTGCTGAAGTTGCTTATCAGCTTAAGGAGATTTTGGGCTGAGACAATGGGGTTTTCTAAATATACAGTCATGGCATCTGCAAACAGGGACAATTTAACTTCTTCTTTTCCTAACTGAATACCCTTGATTTCTTTCTCTTGCCTGATTGCCCTAGCCAGAACTTCCAACACTATGTTGAATAGGAGTGGTGAGAGAGGGCATCCCTGTCTTGTGCCAGTTTTCAAAGGGAATTTTTCCAGTTTTTGCCCATTCAGTATGATATTGGCTGTGGGTTTGTCATAAATAGCTTTTATTATTTTGAGGTACGTTCCATCAATACCGAATTTATTGAGCGTTTTTAGCATGAAGGTCTGTTGAATTTTGTCAAAGGCCTTTTCTGCATCTATTGAGATAATCCTGTGGTTCTTGTCTTTGGTTCTGTTTATATGCTGGATTACGTTTATTGATTTGCGAATGTTCGACCAGCCTTGCATCCCAGGGATGAAGCCCACTTGATCATGGTGGATAAGCTTTTTGATGTGCTGCTGAATCCGGTTTGCCAGTATTTTATTGAGGATTTTTGCATCGATGTTCATCAGGGATATTGGTCTAAAATCTCTTTTTTTGTTGTGTCTCTGCCAGGCTTTGGTATCAGGATGATGTTGGCCTCATAAAATGAGTTAGGGAGGATTCCCTCTTTTTCTATTGATTGGAATAGTTTCAGAAGGAATGGTACCAGCTCCTCCTTGTACCTCTGGTAGAATTCAGCTGTGAATCCATCTGGTCCTGGACTTTTTTGGTGGTAGGCTATTAATTATTGCCTCAATTTCAGAGCCTGCTATTGGTCTATTCAGGGATTCAACTTCTTCCTGGTTTAGTCTTGGGAGTGTGTAAGTGTCCAGGAAATATCCATTTCTTCTAGATTTTCTAGTTGATTTGCGTAGAGGCATTTATAGTATTCTCTGATGGTAGTTTGTATTTCTGTGGGGTCGGTGGTGATATCCCCTTATCATTTTTTATTGCGTCTATTTGATTCCTCTCTCTTTTCTTCTTTATTAGTCTTGTTAGCGGTCTGTCAATTTTGTTGATCTTTTCAAGAAACCAACTCCTGGATTCATTGATTTTTTGGAGGGTTTTTTGTGTCTCTATCTCCTTCAGTTCTGCTCTGATCTTAGTTATTTCTTGCCTTCTGCTAGCTTTTGAATGTGTTTGCTCTTGCTTCTCCAGTTCTTTTCATTGTGATGTTAGAGTGTCAATTTTAGATCTTTCCAGCTTTCTCTTGTGGGCATTTAGTGCTATAAATTTCCCTCTACACACTGCTTTAAATGTGTCCCAGAGATTCTGGTATGTTGTATCTTTGTTCTCATTGGTTTCAAAGAACATCTTTATTTCTGCTTTCATTTCGTTATGTACCCAGTAGTCATTCAGGAGCAGGTTGTTCAGTTTCCATGTAGTTGAGCGGTTTTGATTGAGTTTCTTAGTCCTGAGTTCTAGTTTGATTTCACTGTGGTCTGAGAGACAGTTTGTTATAATTTCTGTCCTTTTACATTTTCTGAGGAGTGCTTTACTTCCAATTACGTGGTCAATTTTGGAATAAATGCGATGTGGTGCTGAGAAGAATGTATATTCCTTTGATTTGGGGTGGAGAGTGCTATAGATGTCTATTAGGTCCGCTTGGTGCAGAGATGAGTTCAATTCCTGGATATCCTTGTTAACTTTCTGTCTCGTTGATCTGTCTAATGTTGACAGTGGAGTGTTGAAGTCTCCCATTATTATTGTATGGGAGTCTAAGTCTCTTTGTAAGTCTCTAAGGACTTGCTTTATGAATCTGGGTGCTCCTGTATTGGGTGCATATATATTTAGGATAGTTAGCTCTTCTTGTTGAATTGATCCCTTTACCATTATGTAATGGCCTTCTTTGTCTCTTTTGATCTTTGATGGTTTAAAGTCTGTTTTATCAGAGACTAGGATTGCAACCCCTGCTTTTTTTTTGTTCTCCATTTGCTTGGTAGATCTTCCTCCATCCCTTTATTTTGAGCCTATGTATGTCTCTGCAGGTGAGATGGGTCTCCTGAATACAGCAGACTGATGGGTCTTGACTCTTTATCCAGTTTGCCAGTCTGTGTCTTTTAATTGGAGCATTTAGTCCATTAACATTTAAGGTTCATATTGTTATGTGTGAACTTGATCCTGTCATTATGATATTAACTGGTTATTTTGCTTGTTATTTGATGCAGTTTATTCCTAGCCTCGATGGTCTTTACATTTTGGCATGTTTTTGCAATGGCTGGTACCAGTTGTTCCTTTCCATGTTTAGGGCTTCCTTCAGGGTCTCTTGTAAGGCAGGCCTGGTGGTGACGAAATCTCTAAGCATTTGCTTATCTGTAAAGGATTTTATTTCTCCTTTACTTATGAAACTTAGTTTGGCTGGATATGAACTTCTTGGTTGAAAATTCTTTCCTTTAAGAACGTTGAATATTGGCCCCCACTCTCTTCTGGCTTGTAGAATTTCTGTCGAGAGATCTGCTGTTAGTCTGATGGGCTTCCCTTTGTGGGTAACCCGACCTTTCTCTCTGGCTGCCCTTAAGATTTTTTCCTTCATTTCAACTTTGGTGAATCTGGCAATTATGTGTCTTGGAGTTGCTCTTCTGGAGGAGTATCTTTGTGGCGTTCTCTGTATTTCCTGAATTTGAATGTTGACCTGCCCTACTAGGTTGGGGAAGTTCTCCTGGATGATATCCTGAAGAGTGTTTTCCAACTTGGTTCCATTTTCCCCCTCACTTTCAGGCACCCCAATCAGACGGAGATTTGGTCTTTTTACATAATCCCATGCTTCTTGCAGGCTTTGTTCATTTCTTTTTCTTCTTTTTTCTTTTGGTTTCTCTTCTCGCTTCATTTCATTCATTTGATCCTCAATCGCTGATACTCTTTCTTCCAGTTGATCAAGTCGGTTACTGAAGCTTGTGCATTTGTCACGTATTTCTCGTGTCATGGTTTTCATCTCTGTCATTTCGTTTATGACCTTCTCTGCATTAATTAGTCTAGCTGTCAATTCTTCCACTCTTTTTTCAAGATTTTTAGTTTCTTTGCACTGGGTACGTAATTCCTCCTTTAGCTCTGAGAAGTTTGATGGACTGAAGCCTTCTTCTCTCATCTCGTCAAAGTCATTCTCTGACCAGCTTTGATCCGTTGCTGGCGATGGGCTGCACTCCTTTGCAGGGAGAGTTGCGCTCTTATTTTTTGAATTTCCAGCTTTTCTACCCTGCTTTTTCCCCATCTTTGTGGTTTTATCTGTCTCTGGTCTCTGATGATGGTGACGTACTGATGGGGTTTTGGTATAGGTGTCCTTCCTGTTTGATAGTTTTCCTTCTGACAGTCAGGACCCTCAGCTATAGGTCTGTTGGAGATTGCTTGAGGTCCACTCCAGACCCTGTTTGCCTGAGTATCAGCGGCAGAGGTTGCAGAAGATAGAGTATTTCTGAACAGAGAGTGTAGCTGTCTGATTCTTCCTTTGGAAGCTTCCTCTCAGGGGTGTACTCCACCCTGTGAGGTGTGGGGTGTCAGACTGCCCCTAGTGGGGGATGTCTCCCAGTTAGGCTACTCAGGGGTCAGGGACCCACTTGAGCAGGCAGTCTGTCCGTTCTCAGATCTCAACCTCCGTGTTGGGAGATCCACTGCTGTCTTCAAAGCTGTCAGACAGAGTCGTTCGCATCTGCACAGGCCTCTGCTGCTTCCCCTGTTGTTTTTTAGCTGTGCCCTGTTCCCAGAGGTGGAGTCTACAGAGACAGGCAGGTTTCCTTGAGCTGCTGTGAGCTCCACCCAGTTCGAGCTTCCCAGCGGCTTTGTTTACCTACTTAAGCCTCAGCAATGGTGGGCGCCCCTCCCCCAGCCTCGCTGCTGCCTTGCGGTTAGATCGCCGCAGACTGCTGTGTTAGCAATGAGGGAGGCTCCGTGGGCATGGGACCCTCCCGGCCAGGTGTGGGATATATTCTCCTGGTGTGCCCGTTTCCTTAAAGCGCAGTATTGGGGTGGGAGTAACCCGATTTTCCAGGTGTTATGTGTCTCAGTTCCCCTGGCTAGGAAAAGGGATTCCCTTCCCCCTTGCACTTCCCAGGTGAGGCGATGCCTCGCTCTGCTTCAGCTCTCGCTTGTCAGGCTGCAGCAGCTGACCAGCACCGATTGTCCTGCACTCCCTAGTGAGATGACCCCAGTACCTCAGTTGAAAATGCAGAAATCACTGGTCTTCTGCGTCGCTCACGCTGGAAGTTGGAGATTGGAGCTGTTCCTATTCAGCCATCTTGCTCCGCCCCCTACCCTATTTCCTTTTTTTTAGAGACAGAATCTCAGCTCTTGCCCAGGCTGCAGTACAGTCATGTGATCACTACAGCATCAAACTCCTGGGCTCAAGGAGTCTCCCACCTCAGCCTCCCAAATACCTGGTGCTACAGGCATGCACCACCATGCCCAGCTATGTTTTATTTTTATTTTGTAGAGATGGTGACTCACTATGTTGCCCAGGCTGGTCACCAACTCCTGGCTTCAAGTAGTCTTCCCACTTTGACCTCCCGAAGTACTGGAATTACAGGCATTAGTCACTGTGGCTGGCCCTTAAACAAGAGGATATTGAATGTTATCAAGTCAAAGAAATGATAAAGGTTTGAGGTGATGAATATGCTAATTATCCTGATTTACTAACACATTGTGTATATTTATTAAAATATCACAATTATTTGGATTAAGGGTGGGGCAAGATGGCAGAATAGAATCCTCCACTTATCATACCTCATGCAGGAACACCAAATGTGACAGCTATCTACACAAAAAAACCATCTTCATAACCAAAACTCAGGTGAGCAACCACAATACCTGGTTTTAACTTCATGTTGCTGAAGGAGGCACTCAAGAGGGAAGGGAACAGTCTTGAATCACTGATCGCATCCTTCCCCCATGCCATGGCAGTGGCTGTGTGGTGGGGGGACATAATCTGAGCACTTAGAGGAGGGAGGGTGTAATGCTTGTGGGACTGTTAATTGAACTCATTGCTGCCCTGTCACAGCAGAAATCAAAACCCAGCTGAACTCAACTGACAGTCACCCACAGAGGGAGAATTTAGACCAGTTCTAGCCAGATTGGAATTGCCCATCCCAGTCGTTGGAACTTGAGTTCCACCAAGCCTCACCACTGCAGACTAAAGTGCTATGTGGTCCTCAATAAAGTTGAAAGGCAATGTAGGCCACAAGGACCACAGTTCTTGAACAAGTCCTACTGCTGTTTTGGGCTTGGAGCCAGTGGATGTGGGGGCCCCCAACCTAGTGAGACATCAGCTGGAAAGGCTAAGGAGTGCTTGCACCTACCTCCCCTAACCCCAAGCAGCACACCTCCAGCAAAGAAAGTCACTTCTTTCTTTTGTTGAGGATAGGAGAGGAGAGGAGAGGTAAGACTAAAGAGGACTTTGACTTTGTCTTGCATCTTAGAGATCAGCTCAGCCACAGTAGGAGAGCGTACCAGGCAGTCATCAGGTCCCCATTCCAGGTCCTAGATCCCAGACATTTATAGACATACCCTGGGCTAGAAGTGAACCCACGGCTGTGAAGGGAAGAACCCAGTTCTGGCAAGATTCATAATCTGCTGACTAAAGAGCCCTTGGGCCCTGAATGACCAGCGGTGTTAACCAGGTAGTACACAGTGGCCTTGGGTGAGACTCTGTGGCATGCTGGCTTCAGGTGAGACCCAGCACATTCACAGCTGTGGTGGCTATAGTGAGACTCCTTCTTAAGAAAAGCAGAGGGAAAAGTAAAGGGGATTTTTTCTTGTACCTTAAGTACTGTCTTGGCCACAGTGGGATGGAATACCTTGGTGTCCCCGATTCCAGGCCTTGATTCTTGGATGGCATTTCTGGACCTGCAGTGGGACAGAGGAGAGCACACTGCCCTGAAGGGTGAGTCCCAAGCCTGGCACGTTCACCACAAGCTGACTGAAAAGCCCTTGAGAAACATGAGTGGTAGCCTGGAAGTACTCCCTATGGGCCTATGGTGGTGGTGGCCACGGGGATTTCCTCTGCTTCTGGAAAGAGGAGGGAAGAATAGGAAGGACTTTGTCTTGTGGTTTGAGAGCCAGCTCAGTTGCGGTAGTATAGAGCATCACGTCAATTTCTAAGGGTTTGGACTCCAGTCCTTGGCTCTCAGACAGCATCTCGACCTATCCGGGGCTTGGGGGAACTCACTGCCATTAGGGGAAGGACGCAAGCCTGGTGGGCTTTGCCACCTGCTGATTGTAGAGCCCTAGGTTCTTGTGTGAACATAGGCAGTAGCCAGGTAGTGGTTACAAGGCTTTGGTGAGACCCAGGCTTGTTGGCTTCAGGTTTAACCAGAAGGACACAAGCCTGGCTGGATTTGCCAGCTACTGATTGAAGAGTCTTAGGTCCTTGAGTGAACGTACATCTGACCCAGTGCAATCCCAGTGGTGGTGGCCACAGTGGGGCTTGTGTCACCCCACCCCCAGCTCCATGTGGGGGGCTAGGGGAGGGAGAGCATTAGGAGAAATGCCTCATGTAGATGACAGGTTGATGGGTGCAGCAAACCACCATGGCACGAGTATACCTATGTAACAAACCTGCATGTTCTGCACATGTATCCCAGAACTTAAAGTATAAATTAAAAAATAAAATAGCTGTATTGGATATTGTTGAATGCTTTTTCTGCATCTATTGAGATGATCATGTGATTTTTGTTTTTAATTCCATTTATGTGGTGAATCGCATTTATTGACTTGTGTATGTTAAACTGTCCCTGCATCCCTGGTATGAAACCCACTTGATCATAGTGGATCATCTGTTTGATATGTTGTTGGATTCAGTTAGCTAGTATATTGTTAAGGATGTTAGCATTATGTTCATCAAGGATATCAGTCTGTAGTTTTCTCTTTTGGTTGTGTCTTTTCTTGGTTTTGGAATTAGGGTAATGCTGGCTTCATAGCATGAATTAGGGAGGGTTCCTTCTTTCCCTATCTTATGGAATAGTGTCAAAAGGATTGGTATCAATTCTTCTTCAAATGTCTGGTAGCATTCTGCTATGAATCTGTCTGGTCCTGGACTTTTTTTTGTTGGTAATTTTTAAATTACCATTTCCGTCTTGCTGCTTGTTATTGGTCTGTTTAGGGTATCTAATTCTTCCTGATTTAAGCTAGGAGGGTTGTGTTTTTCCAGGAATTTACCCATCTCTTCTAGATTTTCTAGATTATATGGATAAAGGATTTTCTCTCTTCTTTTCTTGGTTAAACTTGCTAATGGTCTATCAGTCTTATTTATCTTTTCAAAGAACCAACTTTTTGTTTCATTTATCTTTTGTATTTTTGGTTTGTTTGTTTCAATGTCATTTAGTTCTGCTCTGATCTTGGTTTTTCCTTTCTTCTGCTGGTGTTGGGATTCACGCAGGATTGTGGCAGAAATATTAAAGGGAAATATTAGGGAAAGTTATAGGGAATAGTCACAAACCTTTTGGAAGGCCGAAAGCTTACATAGCTTGTAATTATTGTAATATAGGCTGAAGGCAGCCAGTTTTTACCTTAGAGCATTAGGTCATAGGGTAAATACTAGGGACAATAGAGGGTTCCCCAGTTAAGTCTGTTTACCCTACCTCCATTAACTAACCTTTGAGCCAAATGGCCCTCTCAGGAGGGAGGTCAACTAGGGGTATTGCCCCCAATGATATTTACTTTAGACCGCCAGTACCTGAGCTTTAATCATTTGTAGAACTACTCTCTTAATCATGTTAATTATCCACAAGTGTGTTGACTCAGAGCTTCTATTAATTGTATACTAAATAAATGCCTGGAGTGCAAGCTGCTTAGTGCCGGCCGCAGTGACAAACCTCTCTTGGTGTGCAGGCGGTCGGACACTCAACTGGACTGGCAAAGCAGAATATCTGTGTGTCAGTGCACATTTTATCCATCTGGCATTTGAGTCAGGGTCTGCTAATGCACTCTTGTGAGGAGCAATACCCAACTGGTGCCCCGTGTAAGGAAAAATACAACATGCTGGGTTTGGGTTTGGTTTGTTCTTGTTTCTCTAGTTCTTTGTGGTGTGACCTTAGATGGTCTGTTTGTGCTCTTTCAGACTTTTTGATGTAGTCATTTAGAGCTACAAATGTTCCTTTTAGCACCACCTTAGCTATATCCCAGAGGTTTTGATAGATTGTGTTATTATTGTCATTCAGTTTGAAGAATTTTTAAATTTCCACTTTGATTTCATTTTTGACCCAATACTCATTCAAGACCAGGTTATTTAATTTCCATGTATTTGCATGATTTTGAGGATTCCTTTTGGAGTTAATTTCCAGTTTTATTCCAACGTGGTGTGAGAACGTGGTTGACAGAATTTCAGTTTTCCTAAATTTATTGAGGCTCGTTTTATGGCCTATCATGTGGTCTATCTTGGAGAAAGTTCCATGGGCTGTTGAATAGAATGTGTGTTCTGTGGTTGTTGAATGAAATATTCCGTATATATCTATTAAGTCTATTTGTTCCAAGGTATAGTTTAAATCCATTATTTCTTTGTTGACTTTCTGTTTTGATTACCTATCTAGTGCTGTCAGTGGGATATTGAAGTCCTCCACTATTATTGTTTTGCTGTCTATCTCATTTCTTAGGTCTATTAGTAATTGTTTTATAAACTTGCAAGCTCTAGTGTTAGGCGCATATATGTTTAGGATTGTGATGTTTTCCTGTTAGATGAGGCCTTTTACCATTATATAATGTCCCTCTTTGTCTCTTTTAACTGCTGTTGCTTTTAAGTTTGTTTTGTCTGATGTAAGAATAGCTACCCCTGCTCACTTTTGGTGACAATTTGCATGAAATGCCTTTTTCCACCCCTTTAAGTTTATGTGATTCCTTATGCGTTAGGTGAAGTTATGATCAAAACCGTCAGCAAAATCGGCATACAGGGATATACCTTAGTGTAATAAAAGCCATCTGTGACAAACTTGCAGCCAACATAATACTGAATGGGGAAAAGTTGAAAGCATTCCCCCTGAGAACGAGAACAAGACAAGGATGCCCACTGTTATCACTCCTCTCCAACTTAGTACTGGAGGTCTTAGCCAGAGCAGTCCAACAAGAGAAAGAGATAAAGTGCATCTGAATTGGTAAAAAGGAAGTCAAACTGTCCCTATTTGCTGACAGTATGACCGTTTACCTTGAAAACCCTGAGTACTCCTCCAGGAAGCTCCTAGAACTGATAAAAGTATTCAGCAAAGTTTCCAGATACAATATTAATATACACAAATCAGTAGCTCTTCTGTACACTAGCAGTGACCAAGCAAAGAATCAAATCGAGATCTCAACCCCTTTTACAATAGCTAAAAAAAAAAACAAAAACTTATGAACATACCTAACAAAGTAGTAGAAAGACCCCTACAAGGAAAACTGCAAAACACTGCTAAAAGAAGTCACAGATGACACAAACAATTGGAAACACATCCGATGCTTATGGATGGGTAGAATCAATATTGTGAAAATGACCATACTGCCAAAAGCAATCTACAAATTCAACACAATACCCATCAAAATACCACCACCATCATTCTTCACAGAGTTAGGAAAAACAATTCTAAAATTCATACGGAACCAAAAAAGAGCCTGCATAGCCGAAGCAAGACTAAGCAAAAAGAACAAACCTGGACGCATCACACTACCTGATTTCAGACTATACCATAAGGCCAAAACAGCATGGTACTGGTAAAAAAAAAAAAAAAATAGACACATAGACCAATGAAACAGAAAAGAGAACCTAGAAATAAACCCAAATACTTAACACCAACTGATCTTTGACAAAGCAAACAAAAACATAAAGTGGGGAAAGGACTCCCTTTTCAACAAATGGTGCTGGGATAATTGGCTAGCCACGTGTAGGAGAATGAAACTGGTTCCTCATCTCTTACCTTATACAAAAATTGGCTCAAGATGGATTAAGAACTTCAACCTAATACCTGAAACTATAAAAATTCTAGAAGATAACATTGGAAAAACCTTTCTAGCTACTGGCTTAGGCAAGGATTTCATGACCAAAAACACAAAAGCAGCTGCAATAAAAACAAAGATAAATAGGTGGGACTTAATTAAACTAAAGAGCTTTTGCACAGCAAAAGGAATAGTCAGCAAACAGACAATCCACAGAGTGGGAGAAAATCTTTACAATCTATACATCTGACAAAGAACTAATATCCAGAATCTACAATGAACTCAAACTAATCAGTAAGAAAAAAACAGTCCCATCAAAAAGTGGGCTGACAAAGGACTAATACCCAGAATCTACAATGAATTCCAACAAATCAGTAAGAGAAAAAACAATCCCATCAAAAAGTGGGCTAAGGACATACATAGAAAATTCTCAAAATAAGATATACAAATGGCTAACAAATATATGGCAAAATGCTCAATATCACTAATGATCAGGGAAATGCAAATCAAAACCACAATGTGATACCACCTTACTCCTGTAAGAATGGCCACAATCAAAAAATCAAAAAATAATGGATGTTGGCGTGGATGCACCAATCAGGGAACACTTCTACACTGCTGGTGGGAATGTAAACTAGTACGGCTGCTATAGAAAGCAGTGTGGAGATTCCTTAAAGAACTAAAAGTAGAACTATCAATTTGATCCAGCAGTCCCACTACTGGGTATCTACCCAGAGGAGAAGAAGTTATTATTCAAAAAAGATACTTGAACATGCACATTTATAGCAGCACAATTCACAATAACAAAATCGTGGAACCAGCCCAAATGCTCATCAAACAGTAAGTATATAAAGAAACTCTGGTATATATATGATGGAATACTACTCAGCCATAAAAAGGAATGAATTAACAGCATTTGCAATCACCTGGATGAGATTAGAGACTGTTATTCTAAGTGAAGTAACTCAGGAATGGAAAACTAAACATGGTATATTCTCACTGATATGTGGAAGCTAAGCTATGAGGACGCAAAAGCATAAGAATGATATAGTGGACTTTGGGGACTTGAGGGGAACAGCTGGGTGGGGGCGAGGGGTAAAAGACAACAAATATGGTGCAGTGTATACTGCTCAGGCAATGGGTGCACCAGGTTCTCACAGATCTCCACTAAAGAATTTACTCGTGTAACCAGATACCACCTGTACCCCAATAACATCGAAAAATAGAATTTAAAAAAATAGCTGTATTGAGTAAGCTCAAAGAAATTCAAGATAACACAGAGAAGGAATTAAGCAATCAGGTAAACTTAACAAATTGAAATAATCAAAAAGAAGCAGAAATTCTGGAGATGAAAAATGCAATTGATCTACTGAAGAATGCATGAGTCTCTTAATAGCAGAATTAATCAAGCAGAAGAAAGAATTGGTGAGCTTGAAGACAGGCTATTTGAAAGTACACAGAGAAAATAAAAAAGAATAAAAAAGAATGAAGCATGCCTACAAAATCTAGAAAATAGCCTCAAAAGGGTGACTCTAAGAGTTATTGACCTTAAAGGGGTTGAAAAAGAGTTAGGGGCTGGGCGCGGTGGCTCAAGCCTGTAATCCCAGCACTTTGGGAGGCCGAGACGGGCGGATCACGAGGTCAGGAGATCAAGACCATCCTGGCTAACACGGTGAAACCCCATCTCTACTAAAAAATACAGAAAAAAAACTAGCCGGGCGTGGTGGTGGGCGCCTGTAGTCCCAGCTACTCGGGAGGCTGAGGCAGGAGAATGGCGTGAACCCGGGAGGCAGAGCTTGCAGTGAGCTGAGATCTGGCCACTGCACTCCAGCCTGGGCAACAGAGCAAGACTCCGTCTCAAAAAAAAAAAAAAAAAAGTTAGGGGTAGAAAGTTTATTCAAAGGAATAATAACAGAGAACTTCCCAAACCTAGGGAAGGATATTAATATTCAAGTACAAGAAGGTTATGGAACACCAAGGAGATATAACCCACAGCACACCTGAAAATACCAGTAACAAGTAACAAGATCAAAGCTGTAACAAAAAAAGTCTCCCGGCAAAGAAAACCTTAGGACCTGATGGCTTCTTCTGAATTTTGCAAACATTTAAAGAAGAACTATAGCAATCCTACTCAAACTCTTCTGAAAAATAGAGTAGTTGGGAATATTTCCAGACTCATTGTATGAGGACAGTATTACCCTGATACCAAAACCAGACAAAGGCTTTTTAAAAAAAACAAAAAAAAGAGAAAACTACAGGCCAATATCCCTAAAAAAAGATGCAAAAATCCTCAACAAAGTACTAGCAAACTAAATTCAACAGCATGTTAAAAAGTTTGTTCATCATGACCAAATGGAATTTATCCCAGGGATGCAAGGATAGTTGAACATATCAACATTTGCATTTGCAACATTTGCATATTGATTGATATGCAAAGCAATCAATGTGAAACATTATATCAGCAGAATGAAGGACAAAAACCATACGATCATTTCAATTGATGCTGAAAAAGCATTTGATAAAATCTAACATCCTTTCATGACAAAAATTCCTAAAAACTGGCTATAAAAGGGAACATACCTCAACATAATAAAAGCCATATATGACAGATTCACAGCTAGCATTGTTGTACTGAATGTGGAAAAATTGGAATTCTTTCCTCTAAGATATGGAGTACAACAAAGATGCCCATCAAACTAGTACTGGAAGTCCTAGCTGGAGTACTCTGACAAGAGAAAGAAATAAAGGCTATCCAAATTGGAAAGTAAAAAATCAAATGATCCTTGTTTGCAGATGAATGGATCTTGTATTTGGAAAAACCTAAGGACTCCGCTAAAAATCTATTTGAATTGATAAACAAATTCAGTAATGTTACAGGATACAAAATGAACATACAAAAATCAGTAGTATTTCTATATGCCAACGGCGAATAATCTGAAAAAGAGATCAAGAAAGTAGTCCCATTTACAATAGCTACACATATATGTGGAGAGAGAGAGAAGGTGGGGGAGAGAGAGAGAGAGAGACACACACACACACACACAGAGAGAGAGAGAGAGAGACCTGAGACCTGTAGTTGGTAAACTAGAGTCCCAAGAGATCTGATGGTATAGTATAATTCCCCTTCTAGTCTGACTCCAAAGGCCTAAAAACCAAGAGAGACAGTGATTTAAGTTCCAGTCCAGGTTCAAATCCAACAGCAGGAGAAAGCCATTGTGTCAGCTTGAGGATAGGAAGAGAGAGACAGAATTATCTCTTACTCAGTATTTTTGTTTTATTCAGGCCTCAATGAATTGGATGAGGCCTGTCTCAGTTCATTTTGTATTGCTATAGCAAATACTACAGACTGGATCATTTGTGGAGAAAAAGAAGCATATTTGTCTTATGGTCTGGAGGTCTGGGAAGTTCAAGAACTTGACAATTGGCATCTGGTTAAGTTCTTTTACTGGGTCGTTCCATGAAAGAAGGTGGAAGGCAGAAGGGCAAGCAAGCAAGCTTGTGAGACACAGGAAATCATGTTGAATTATTTTACTTTATTTTATTTTATTTTAGTTATTTAAATTTTTTTTTTTTTTTTTGAGATGGAGTCTTGCACTGTCACCCAGGCTGGTATGTAGTGATGTAATCTTGGCTCGCTGCAACCTCCGCCTCCTGGGATTAAGCGATTCTCCTGCCTCAGCTTCCTGAATAGCTAGGATTACAGGTGTCCACCACCATGCCCAGCTAAGTTTTTGTATTTTTAGTAGAGATGGGTTTTCACTATGTTGGCCAGGCTGGTCTTGAACTCCCGACCTTGTGATTCACCTCCCTCGGCTTCCCAAAGTGGTAGGATTACAGGTGTGAGCTAAGTTCTGGGGTACATGTGCAGGATGTGCAGGTTTGTTACATAGGTAAATGTGTGCCATGGTGGTTTGCTGCACCTATGAACCTACCACCTAGGTATTAAGCCCAGCATGCATTGGCTATTTTTCCTAATGCTCTCCCTCCCCCAACTCCACCTCTAAGCAGGCCCCAGTGTGTGTTGTTTCCCTCTCTGTGTCCATGGGTTCTCATTGTTCAACTCCCACTTATAAGTGAGAACATGCGGTGTTTGGTTTTTTTCCTGCGTTAGTTTGCTGAGGATAATGGTTTCCAGCTCCATCTATATCCCTGCAAAAGATATGATCTTGTTCCTTTTAATGGCTGCAAAGTATTCCATGGTATATATGTACCACGTTTCCTTTATCCAGTCTATCATTAAGGGATATTTGGGTTGATTCCATGTCTTTGCTATTGTGAATAGTGCTGTAGTGAACCATACATGAAAAAGCTCAACATCACTGAACATTAGAGAAATGCAAATCAAAACCACATCTCACGCCCGTTAGAATGGCGATTATTAAAAAGTCAAGAAACGATGGATGCTGGAAAGGCTGTGGGGAAATAAGAACACTTTTATACTGTTGGTGGGAATGTGAATTAGTTCAACCATTGTGGGAGATGGTGTGGTGAGTCCTCAAAGCTCTAGAACCAGAAATACCATTTGACCCAGCAATTCCATTATTGGGTATATACCCAAAGGAATATAAATCATTCTATTACAAATATATATTTTTAGGAGGATCTCACTCTGTCAGCCAGGCTGGAGTGCAGTATTGTGATCATAGCTCACTGTATTCTCAAGCTCCTCTACACAAGCCCTCCTCCCACCTCAGCTTCCCAAGTTGCTGAGACTACAGGCGTGTACCACCATGCCTGGCTGATTTTTAAAAGCATTTTTAGAGATACAGTCTCACTATGTTTCACAGGCTAGTCTGAAATTCCTTATCCTTCTGCCTCAGTCTTCCATTACTGGGATTAGAGGTGTGATCCACTGTGCCCAGCCTGAACTCTTCTTTTTTATCAGGAGCCTACTCCAGCAGTAATAATGCATTCCCTCAATAATGGCATTAATCCATTCATGAGGGCAGAGCCCTAATGACCTAATCACTCTAAATAGTCCTACCTTTTAATATCATCACAGTGGTAATTAAATTACAACATGAATTTTAGAGGGAACATTCAAACCATAGCAAGGCCCAACCCCTCTGGAGAGGGCAGTCTGTTTTACTCAGTTTACCTACTCAAATACTAATCTCATCCAGAAATACCTCAGAGAAAGACCCAAAATAATGTTTAAATAAAAATCTGGGCAACTGCTGGCTCACTCAAGTTCACACATAAATTTAATCACCAGAAATGTTTTGTTAGATTTGTAACTATTTCATTTTATGTCAAGTAATTATAAATGGGATTGAGTATTTAATTTACATGTTCATGCCTTCATTGCTAGTATATAGAAACAAATTGATTTTCATATATTGATCTTACATGCTATAACCTTGTTGAAGTCACTTAATAGTTTTAGGAGTTTTTTGTATATTTTTTGGGATATTCTATATAGAATATTGGTTATCTGTAAATAGGGACAATTTGTTTCTTCCTCTCTGATCTATACGGCTTTATTTTCTCTTCTTGCCTTATATAATGGATGGAACTTCCAGCATTATGTCGAATAAGAGTGGTGAAGAATAGACATTGTTGACTTTTTCCCTATCTTAAAGGATTGAGTCTTTCACTATTAAAATGTTAGCTATAGATTTTTAATAAATGCTCTTTGTCAAGTTGAGGCAGTTTCTCTCTTCCTATTTTTCTGAGAGTTTTTATCCTAAAAGTATGCTGAATTTTGTCACATGCTTTTTTCTGTATAAATTTATTTGATCATGTGATTTTTTTCTTCTTTTGTCTGTTAATATGGTAAAGTACATTGATAGATTTTTGGATACAAAACCAACTTTGCATCCCTGGAATAAATCCCTGTTGGTCATGATGCATAATTCTTTTTACATATTTTAGAGAATTTTCTTGGATAATATTTTGCTACGGATCTTTGCATGAGGAATGATGGTCTGTAGTGTTTTGTTTTGTTTTTTTTAACTTTGCCTGGTTTTGATATCAGGATGTTACTAGCTTCATAAAATGAACTAGGAAGTGTTTCTTCTTCCTCCTGTTTTCCAGGAGAGATTATGCAGAATTGGTATTAATTTTTCTTTTTTTCTGACTTAAATGATATTATATATTTATTTACTTTTATTTTACATTGACAGATTATAGTTGTATATATTTAGGGTACAAAATGATGTTAAAGTTTATGAATACAATGTGGAATAATTAAATCAAGCTAGTTAACATATTTATTGCCTCAAAGACTTATATTTTTGCGGTGAAAACATTTGAAATTTACTCTTAGCACTTTCAAAATATACAGTACACACCATTATTAACTATATTCACCACACCGTGCTATAGATCTCAAAACAACAACTTATTCTTCCCATCTGAGGCTTTGTATCTTTTGACCATAATCTCCCCCATTTCCCCTACCCTCAGCCTGTGGTAAACACCATCCTGCTCCCTGCTTTTTTCAGTTTGATTGCCTGAGATTCTGCTTATGAGAACGTGTGTCATTTGTTTTTTGTGCCTGGCTTATTGAACTTAACATAATGTTCTTCGATTCTATCCATGTTGTGGCATATGACAGAATTTCTTTCTGAATAGTATTCCGTTGCCTATAGATATGACATTTTCTTTATCTGTCCATCTGTTAATGGGCACTTGGGTTGATTCCATAACCTGGCTGCTGTGAATAGTGCTGCAGTGAATGTGGGAGTGCAGATATCTCTTTGACATACTTATTTCAAATCTTTTGGGTAAATATTTAGAAGTGGGATTGTTGAATCATATGGTGACTTTATTTTTAGTTTTTTGAGGAACCTCCATACAGTTTTCCATATGGCTGTACTAATTTATATTCTCACAACATTGTATTAACCTTCCCTTTTCTCCAAATCCTTGCCAACACTTGTTTATTTTTCATTTTTTTGATAGTAGCCTTTCGGAGGTGATATTTCATTGTGTTTTTTAATAGGCTGGACTTTGGCTAGATCATTATGGTTTTAATTTGCATTTCCCTAATGATTAGTGATGTTGAGCTTTTTTTTGTTTTGTTTTTTGAGACGGAGTCTTCCTCTGTTGCCCAGGCTGGAGTGCACTGGTGCGATTTCAGCTCCCTGCGACCTCTGCCTCTCAGGTTCAAGCAGTTCTCCTGCCTCAGCCTCCCGAGTAGCAGGGACTAGAGGCATGTGCCACCACACCCGGCTAATTTTTTTTTTTTTTGTATTTTTAGTAGAGACAGGCTTTCACTGTATGAGCCAGAATGATCTCGATCTCCTGACCTCATGATCTGCCTGCCTTGGCCTCCCAAAGTGCTGGGATTACGGGCGTGAGCCACGGCACCTGGCTGAGCATTTTTTCATACATCTGTTGGCCATTTGTATGTCTCCTTTTGAGAAATGTCTTTTCAGGCCTTTGGCCCATTTTCTAATTGGGTTATTTGTTTTTGTTTTTATTTTTGAGATGGAGTCTTGCTTTGTCACCCAGGCTAGAGTGCAGTGGTGTGATCTCGGCTCACTACAACCTCTGCCTCCCAGGTTCAAGTGATTCTCCTGCCTCAGCCACCTAAGTAGCTGGGATTACAGGTGTCTGTGACAACACCTGGCTAATTTTTGTATTTTTCTTTCCTTTTTTTTTTTTTTTCTTTTCCAGTAGAGACGGGTATCTATATGCTCCATCCATGTCCCTGCAAAGGGCATGATCTTGTTCCTTTTTATGGCTGCATAGTATTCCATGGTGTATATGTACCACATTTTCTTTATCCAGTCTATCATTGATGGACAGTTGGGTTGATTCCATGTCTCTTCTATTTTGAATAGTGCTGCAGTGAACATAGACGAAAAAGCTCAACATCACTGATCTTTAGAGAAATGCAAATCAAAACTACAATGAGATGGTTTGACATGGTTGCAATTTAATTCTTCTGCATATGGATGGCCAATTTCCTCAATACTATTTTTTGAAGAGACTATCCTTTATTCATTGTGTATTCTTGACAACTTTGTCAAAAATCAGTCGTACATGCATAGGTTCATTTCTGGGTTCCCCTTTCTGTTTTATTGGTATATATGTCTGATTTTTTTTCTGGCCAATATCATGCTATTTTAATTGCTATAGCTTTAAGGTTTAGTTTAAAATTAGGTAGTCTGATGCCTCCTGCTGTGTTCTTTTTGCCCATGATTGCCTTGACTATTCAAAGTTTTGTGGGTTCATATGAATTTTAATATTTTAAAAAATTTCTGTAAAAATAACATTAATATTTTGATGGTGATTGCATTGAATCTGTAAACATTTTAACAACATTAGTTCTTTCAATCCATGAACACAGGATATTTTTTCATGTATTTGTGTCTTCTTCCATTTCTTTTATTAACATTTTATAGTTTTCAGTGTATAGATCTTTCACCTCATTGATTAAATTTATTCCTAAGTATTTTATTATTTTTTGTGTGGCTATTTAAATGCAATTGTTCCCTTGAGTGTTTTTAGATGGTTTATTATTAGAGTATAGAAGCACTACTAATTTTTGTGTGTGATTTTGTGTTCTGCAACTTTACTGTATTTGTTTATTCTAAAATTTTCTTCATGGAATCTTTAGGTTTTTCTTTATTTAAGAACATGTTTTCAGGATACAGCAACAATTTTAGTTTTTTCTTTCTTATTAGGATGTCTTTTAATTCTTTTCCTTAACTGCTCAGACAAGGACTTCTACTACTATGTTGAATAGAAGTGGTGAGAGTGGACATCCTTGTTTTGTGTCTCAGAAAGTACTTTCAATTTTTTACTGTGCTTACCAACAAGCATAGTGTTAGCTGCAGCCTCATTATATATGGCCTTAAATGTGTTGAGGTACAATCCTTCTATCCTTAATTTGTTGAGGATTTTATCATGAAAGAGTGTTGAATTTTGTTAAATGCCTTTTCTGCACCTGATGAGATGATCATACGGTTTTTGTCCTTCATTCTGTTAATGTGATGTATCACATTTATTGATTTGTGTATGTTGAACCATTCTTGCATCCCAGGGATAAATCCTAGTTGACTTTGGTAAATAATCCTTTTAATGTGTTGTTGAATTTGGTTTGCTAGAATTTGGTTTAAGATATTTACATCCATATTTAATGATATTGGTCTGGCCTGTAATTTTCTTTCCTGTAATATTTTTGTTTGGCTTTGGTGTCATGGTAATGCTGAGCCTCATAAAAAGAGTTTGGAGGCATACCCTTCTTTTCAATTTTTGGAAGGGTTTGTGAGGTACGGGTATTAGTTCGTTAAATTTTTGGTAGTGTTCTGCTGTGAAGCAACCAGGTCCTGCACTTTTTTTTGATGGGAGATTTAGTTACTGATTCAGTTGTCTTTCTTATTTTTGGTCTGTTCAGATTTTCTGTTTCTTCATGATTAAGTCTTAGTAGGTGATATGTGTTTATTTATCATAACTACATACATACCCAACATTTGAGACCTAAAATATACCAAGCAAATATTAAAGAATTGAAAGGGAGAGATAGATTACAATACAATATTAGTAGGAGATATCAATAACCAATTTTCAACAATGGACAGATCATTCAGATTTATTTATTTCTTCTAGGTAATCCAATTTGTTGGTGCGTAATTGTTCGTAACATCCTCTTAGGATCCTTCGTATTTCTGTGGTATCAGTTGTAATGTTTTCTCTCTCATTTTTGATTTTGAGTTTTGTCTCTTTTTTTTTCTTAGTATAGCTAATTTTATCTTTAAAAAAGAAACTGAACTCTTAGTTGATCTTTTAAATTATTTTTTCTAGACTCTGTTTTATTTGTTCCTACTCTGGTCTTTATTATTTCTTTCCTTCTGCTAATTTTGGGCTTAGTTTGTTTTCTTTATAGTTTCTGAAGGCATAATATTAAATTGTTTATTTGAGATCTGTATACTTTTTTGATGTAAGCATTTATTGCTATAAACTTCCTTCTTTGAACTCCTTTTACTGCATCCCATAAGTTTTGGTGTGTTGCATTTCTATTTTTGTTTGTTTCAAGATATTTTTAAATTTCATTTTTAATTTCTTCATTGGCTTATTTGTTGTGCAAGAGCATGTTGTTTGATTTCTATGTATTTGTTAATTACCCAAAATTCCTCCTGTTACTGATTCCTATTTTCGTACCACAGTAGTTGGAAAAAATAATTGATACTATTTCAGTCCTCCTAAAAGTGCTAAGACTTGTTTTGTGGCCTAACATGTGATCTGTCCTGGAGGATGTTTTGTGTGCACTTGAGAACAATGTGTATTCTGTTGCTGTTAGATGCAATATTCTGTATTTGCCTATTAAGTCCATTTGGTCTAAAGTGTTAAGTTCAATGTTTTCTTATGAATTTTCTATCTGAATGATCTGTCCATTGTTGAAAATTGGTTATTGATATCTCCTACTATTATTGTATTGTAATCTATCTCTCCCTTTCAATTCTTTAATATTTGCTTGGTATATTTAAGGTCTCAAATCTTGGGTATGTATGTAGTTATGATTGTTATATCATCTTGATGAATTAACCCCTTTATCATTATTTAATGTCATTTTCATCTCTTTTTATAGTTTTTGACTTAAAGTCTATTTTATCTGATATAACTATAACCACCCCTGTTCTTTTTCTTTCCATTTGTGTGGAATGTCTTTTCCATCTCTTCACTTTCAATCTATGTGTGTCCTTAAAAGTGCAGTAAATGAGTGTCTTACAGGCAGCCTGTAGTTCAGTCTTTGTTTTTTACATCTATTTAGTCACTCTAAGTCTTTTTATTGAAGAATTTAATCCATTTATATTCAAGGTAATTATGGACAGGTAAAGACTTACAACTGCTGTTTTGTTCATTGTTTTCTGGTTGTTTTATTAACACTTTGTTTCTTTCTTGCTGTCTTCCTTTGTGTTTTGATGGTTTTCTGTAGTGGCAGGCTTTGAATTTGTTCTATTTTTGTGTGTTGTGTCTAGTATGGATTTTTGCTGTGTGGTTACCATGAGGCTTACATAAAACAACTTATGCCTATAACATACTATTTCAAAGTGATAACAACTTAACTTTGATTGCATACAACAATTCTATACTTTTATTCTTCTTGAAACACATTTTATGTTTTTGATGACAGAATTTGCATCATTTTGTAATACGTATCCACTGACAAATTATTTTAGCTATAGTTGTTTTAATAGTTTTGTCTTAATCCTTGTACTAGGAATTGCTTTACACATTACCATTATAGTTCTACAGTATTCTGAATATGGTTCAGTATTATTTATATTATTGAATTTTGTGCTCTTGATTTATGTTATCATTTAGTGGCTTTTTTCAGCTTAAATAACTCTCTTTTACAATTCCTGTAAAGCAGGCCTGGTACTAATTAACTCACTTAGTGTTTATTTGTCTGGGTAAGTTTTTATTTCTGCCTCATTTCTGAATGACAGCTTTGCTGTGTAAAATATTTTTGGCTTGCAGGCAGCGGTTGTTTTTTTTCCCCCTTAGCATTTTTAATATATCATCCCATTCTTCCTTGGCCTACAGAGTTTCTGCTGACAAATCTGCTGATTGTTATATTGAGATTTTTTTTTTTTAAATCTGTTTCTTATCTCTTGCTGCTCTCAGAAATTTTTCTGTCTTTGATTTGATAGTTTAATTATTATGTGTGTTGTTGAACTCTGGGTTAAATTTAATTGGAGATCTCTGTACTTACTGGATGTTGGTATTTTCCCCTAGATTAGGGAAGGTTTCAGCCATTATTTCTTTAAATGTGCTTTCTGACCTGTCTTCTCATTTTTCTACTTTGTAACTTCTATTATGAGACTCCTGGATCTCTTGCCAGTGTTCTATAATTAATGTAGGCTTTTTTTTCATTGTTTTTATTCTTTTCCTTTTGCTTTTCTGGCTGGATAATTTCACATGTTCTGTCTTTGACCTTATTCATTCTTTCTTCAGTTTGACTGAGCCTGCTGTTGAAACTATTGTGTTATTTAGTTCAGTCATTGTATCTTTATCTTTAGGATTTGTATTTTGCTGCTTTTATTCTTTTTATTTCTTAGTCAGACTTCTAATTTTGTTTGTATATAGTTTTCTAAGGTAATTTAATTTCTTATGCATATCTTTTTGTAGTCTATTGACCTTCTTTAAGGGGATATGCTGAATTATTTGTCTGCTATTTAAAAAGTTTCTACTTCTTTAGGGCTGAGTGATGGGGCTTTGTTAGTTTCTTTGGGAGGCATCATGATTTCCTGAGTCTTTGTAATCCCATGTTCTTGTGTTGATGTCTGTGCCTGTAAGGAGACAGACACCTCTTTCAGCTTTTATATATTTTTTTCTTTTTTGAGACAGAGTCTTCCTCTGTGGCCCAGGCATGATTGTGGTTCACTGCAGTCTCAACCTCCTGGGCTCAAGCAATCCTCCTCACCTTCCTGAGTAGCTGAGACCACAGGTGCATGCCACCATATCCACTGAATTAATTTTTCTTTTCTTTCTTTTTTTTTTTTTTTTTTTTTTGTAGAAACAGTGCCTCACTGTGTTGCCCAGGCTGGTCTTGAACTCCTGGGCTCAAGTGATCTACCTGCTTCAGTCTTCCAAAGTGTTGGGAGTAGAGGTAAGAGTCACTGTGCCTTGTCATAGATTTTCTTTGGCAGAAATATACCTTTCACTGTTTAGCTTTTTATTCTGGGTGGGACAGCTGGTAATGACCTTGGGCAGGCAGAACTTGCTTTTGGGTTCTCAGGATTGCTGAGCTGCTGTCTTTGATTAGGGTAGGGAAGCTGGCTGGACTCTACTCTCTGGTGAGACCCCGACTGAGCTCTGCAATCAAGCAGAACTACTGGCTGGACACTGCAATTGTCTTTTATCTGGCTGAGCCACAACATATATTCTCTGGCCTAATAGTACCACTGCAGTTGGATGGGGTTGTGAGAGGAGCTCCAAGGTTAGGTGGAGTCACTGCTTAGGATGGAGGGGACCAGCTGCTATGCTTAGTACATAATACACAGACAAGGTTTGCCTTCCTGCTTATGCAGGGCCTTGGGGTGGGCTTTGAGCCTGAACTGAGTGCTATTTAACCTTCTGGGTGTGGAAGAACTAGCTTCTGTGCTTTGTTACATTGCACTGTGGTGGGTATTTCTCTCCCTGTATGGGGCGTTGGGGCAGGGTCTGAGGCTGGACTGGAGGCTGAGCCATCTAGGGATATAAGCCAGGTAGAATTTCCCAACACTTCGGAGAGTGACCAGCTAGGATTTGTGAGGGAGCTATGCTGTTAGCTGGTACCTCAGATTGCGTACTACCTCTGGCAGGTACACAGAGCTGCCATCAAGATCTGTAGGCTAATTTCCATGGGCTCTGTCTTTTTGCTTTATCTCTACCTGACCCCAGGTGGTCTAGCCATGCTGTTACCCTCTGTGTTCCTTAAGAAGTGAGACTGAAGTAGACTTCTTGGGAAGCATATCCGAATGCCAGGGAAATGGGATGTCTGCTTTCTATTCTATTTTGCTGCTGTAGAAACTGTGGGCCCTGGGAAATTTTTTCTTTGTTGCAGTGAGCCATCTTGGGGAAAGGAAGGGCAGTGGGATCAAAGTGAGGTAAGTCCTCTTATCCTTCAAAGGCAGTTCTTTTTTTTTTTTTTGATTCTGTGTTCTGTGGTCCGTGCAGCTTTCTCAGGCCTTCCCAAGTTTTGGGAACACAAAGGTATTCTTGTTTGTGAATAGTTGTGAATAGTTGCTAGTTTAACTTTCTGTGGGAGGTAATAAAGTCCTGAGACCCTGTATTTTGACCTTTTACTGATATCTATCTGTGTTAATTCCTCTTTAAGCATTTGATAGAAATGTCCAGTGAAGTAATCTGGGCCAGGAGATTGCTTCTTTGGAAGTTTTTAAATTATGAATTTGGTTTTCTTGGTAGGTATAGGGCTACTGAGATTATCTGTTTCACATTGGGTGAGTTGTTGTAGTTTGTGTTTTTTGAGGAATTTGGTACATTTCATCTAAGTTGTCAGTTTTATGTATAGAATTATTCATAATATTCCCTTATGATACCTTCGATGTCTACAGAATCAATCTTGATATTCTCTGTTTCATTCCTGTTCCTGATACTTTGTGTCTTTTCACTTTTTTTCAATCTTATTTAAAGTTTGCTTTATTGATGTTTTCAAAGAATCAGCTCTTTGTTTCATTAATTTTTCTCTATTGTTTTTCTTTTCTCCATTTCATTGATTTCTGCTCCTATCATTATAATTTCTTTCCTCTGTTTGCTTTGGGTTTCATTTGTTCTTTGTTTTCTAAGTTCTTAAAGTGAGAGCCTAGATTATTGATTTTGCAGTGCCTCTTTAATGTAAGCATTCAGTACTATAAATTTCTGTCAGCACTGGTTTAGCTGTATACCACATATTTTGATATGTTGTATTTTCATTCAGTTCACTGAATTTTTAATTTTCCTCAAGTCTTTCTCTTTGATCCATTTAGCAGTATTTTGTTCAATTTCCAGTATTTAGATATTTTATTGTTTTTTTCCTACTACTAATTTCTAGTTTGATTTCATTGTGGTGAGAAATCAGTCTGTATGATTTTTAAAAAATTTGTTGAGTTGTTGTTGTTGTTGTTGTTTCCAGGATATGGTCTTTATTGATATATGTTCCATGAGAACTTGAAAAGATTGTGTATTCTTCTGTTGTTGGGTGGAGTATTCTGTAGAACACTGCTTAGACCCACTTGGTTGATAAAGTTGTTTAGCTTTCTATATCTTTGCTGATCTTCTGCCTAGTTGGTTTGTCAGTTGTTGAGAGAGTGCTGAAGTCTCCAGCTGTAATTGTGGATTTGTCTCCTTTTCCTTTCAGTTCAGTTTTTGTTGGACATTTTGTAACCCTATTGTTGGTGCATACATGCTTGGAATTACTCTATCTTCTTGGTGGATTGATGCTTTTAACATTGTATATGTCCCTCAGTATATCTGGTAGTTTTCTTTGTTCTTCGTACTGGTAGTTTTCTTTATTTGGTTTTAATATAGCCACTATGTTTTCTTTTGATTAGTGTTTACACAGTGTATCTTTTCCATCCTTTTACTTTTCCATCCTTTTACTTTTGATATGCCTATATTTGAAGTGAGTTTCTTATAGACAGCATATAATTGTGCCATGCATTTTTTTTTTTTTTTGAGATGGAGTTTCACTCTTGTTGCCCAGACTAGAGTGTAATGGCAAGATCTCAACTCACCACAACTTCGGTCTCCCGGGTTCAAGCCATTCTCCTGCCTCAGCTTCCCAAGTAGCTGGCATCACAGGTGCCCACCACCACACCCAGCTAATTTTGTATTTTTAGTAGAGACGGGGTTTCTCCATGTTAGTCAGGCTGGTCTCGAACTCCCAACCTCAGGTGATCTGCCCGCCTCAGCCTCCCAGAATGCTGAGATTACAGGAATGAGCCACTGTGCCTAACCTATGCCATATTTTAAAACCCATTCTACCAATCTCTGTCTTTTAATTGTCATATTTAGACTATTTAAATTTAATCTGATTATTTATATGGGCTTTAAGTTATAAGCCATTTTTTTTTTTTGGATTCTGTTAGTTCCCTCTGCTGTTTGTTTCTATGTTTTATGTTTCCTGCCCTGAACATTTTTAAGAATTCCATTTTGATTTATCTGTAGTATTTTTCAATGTGTCTCTTTATGTAGCTTTTTAAATTGTTGCTGTAGTATAAGATTATATAGGAGTTATACATGATATAAATGTTATGAACATGTACCCTAGAACTTAAAGTATAATAATAAAAAACAAAACAAAACAAAACAAACAAAAAATTAAAAAAAAAGATTATATATACATTACAGTCTACTGGTGTTATAATTTTATCAGTTTGAACATGTAGCAACCTTCATGTTTCTTTACCTTCCTGTTTGTAATATATTGTCTTAGTTTTTATGTGTACATTTGAAACTTTATCAAACAATGTTATTATTTTTGCTTCTATCATCAAATAGAATTTAGAGAACTCATGAGAGGAATATTCTATTTGCTGATATTTTTGTTTATCATGTTTTCCCCTCCTTTTTAATGTTGTAGTGTTCCTTCTTTTATTGTTTGGTTGTTTGATTTCTGTTTAAAGAACTTTCTCTAGACATATTTTTAGTGTAGGTCTGTTAGTACACAAGTTCTTTTACTTTTCCTTTGTCTTAGAATGTCTTAATTTACTCTTAATTCATGAACATTATTGCTAGATATAGGATTCTGGGTTGACAGTTCCTTTCTTTCAGCACTTGAAAAACATTGTGTCACTTTCTTCTAACCTCTGTGGTCATTTGAATTGTTTTTCTCCTATAGATAAAGTGTTTTTCCTCTTGCTGATTTCAAGGTTTTTTTCTTTGTGTTTAGTTTTCAGAAGTTTGACTTTGACGTGTCTTGATTGTGGATTTCTTTGTCTTTATCCTGTTTTGAGTTCCCTTAGCTTCTTGAATCTCTAGGTTTGTGTTTCTTTTGACAAATTTAGAATGTTTCAGCCATTATTTCTTCAAGTATTTTTTATTTTTTTTTAAGCCCTGTCTTCTTTAACCTCTCCTTCTGGGACTTCAGACACAAATGCTAGATCAATTTTGTAATCCCACAGGTGAATGAAGATTTGTTCTTTTTTTTTTTTTTCTTTTTTCTGAGATGGTCATTCTGTTGCCCAGGCTGGATGGAGTGCAGTGGCATGATCTCAGCTCACTGCAACCTCTACCTCCTGGGTTCAAGCAATTCACTTCCCTCATTTTTTTTGCTGTTGTTTGAATTGGATAATTTCTGTTTTTCTGTCAGTTCACTAATTTGTTTCTCTGTCTACTTCATTCTATCATTGAGTTCATCCATTGAGTTTTTTGTATTTCTGTCATTGTATTTTTTAATTCTAAAATTTCCATTTGGTTCTTCTTTATGTCTTCTATTTCTTTACATATTACCACCCATTGGGGACAAATGTCCAAGCTCCCTATTTCACTTTCCCTGAAAACCCTCCGTGGAGGCATTAAGGGTGCTTTATAACAATTCTCTAAGAGTAGAACTCTAGGCTTCCCACTCACCCGTTTTTCCCTATGGTATTTGGCTGGAATAGAATAGTTATTGAATAAAAGTTTCTGTCATGGTAGGCTGCCCCTTTCTTGGTCCTTTATCTAGACAATGGACTTTTTTTTCTTAATCTGCACCCATTGGCATTTCTAGGTTACTGGTTTCTTCAGCTTCAAGTCTTGGATATATTGGGCAAAAAGAAAACCCAGGGAACTTACCACCATGTCATTTCTAGACACCTTTGCCTTTTCTTCCCCACCCTTCAATGTTTTGTTATGTCAGCTTTAATGTAATATCCAGAGTTTTTAGTTGTGCTGAGCAGGAAGAACAGTGAAAAGTATGTCTATTTCATTTTTCCTGGAATCCAGTACCTGAGTAGTAATAGTCTTTTGTGATATGCTCCCTAATACCAAGCAGTTCTAGTTTGTGTGTGAGTTATGTTGTGTAGAATGTATTTCGTTTTCTTTTGTAATAAAACAGAAATTTGTGGTGAGTTCCTTATAATACTTACGCTTGAACACAGTCATTAGTCGATGTGCTATTTTTCTCCTATCAGATAATGCATTACAGCTATACATTTTTTCATGTTTTCCATTCTTATAATTACTTGTATGTGCACCCTTCCCATTTTCATATCTATGTTGAAATATGCAAACCAAAATTTAGTACATTTTTAAAGGAAAAAAAGAAAACTTTAAAAAAACACTGAATAATGTGCGTCTATTATTACCTAAATTTTGATAGTCAACCTCTTGTTAATAAATACTGAGATTGTGTTTGCTTTTTGTGATATTTTACTTTCCATGATGTGCCACATGTCTTTAGCATAATCTCCTTTTCTGTATCAGATACTTAAAGGGATGTCATCAAATTCTTCTGTGTCTAGGAGTAGTTTTACGTTATGTGGAGGCTTATATAATTGGGAGGGTTCTGTAAGATAAATAGTACAGGACTTTGGAATAGGCAGTGTCAATGATGAACCCATGAAGCTTAAAATTCACTAGCTTTATAATATATAAAGCCCTCAACTATAAAATAGAAAGAGGGAAGAGATAATTTCTGATTATTATGTTTTCTGTATATTATGAGCTTGATAACCCTTAAAACTCAGCCACTCCAAAGGGATGATTCAGGGCAGAAGGCTCCCTCTTCTCCACACACTGTTGCACAGGGAAGTTTGCTTTACTTGATCCAATTTTTAAGGAACCTCATCTCTTCTACTCTGCCCTTTTCTCCCCAAGTTCTGTCTTTCTATTATATCCAGTGTAGTTAGTAGTGATTTGTCTCACCTTTGTGATCATTATTTAGACTAGTAGGAAAAGATAGAGAAAAAGAAAAGGGCCCGTCTTCTTTATTTTAGCATATAAGTAGTTGGAAATATTAAGAAACATTCTCCCAATGGTCTCTAATCCAGTTAGTATTTTTTCCTATAATTGGGAGAAAAGTACATTGAAGGAATTTATTTTGATTTAGTGAATTTAATACATTGAGGACATATAATTCATTTTAGATAGTACTTCCTCATATTTCAAAATTAGAACTCAATGGCATAATAGAATGTCGTTACTTGTTCCCCCTCCTATTTTGTTCTTATTCAACACACCTAGTCCCCAAAGCCTTGCCTACAACATTATCATCCAAACACAACCCCTAATGCTTACTAATCATTATCATTTAAAATGGGGTAGATGTAAAACATTTTGACTATAAGGATATTAACTAAACCATACTACTTACCTCTAAATTAATTTTATTCATTTTGAATGAGAGATAAATCTGTAGAAATTTTTTAACTTTCAGGTCATTTTTGTACCACCATCTTTTTTTGGCTGATGACTTATTTCAAGCCTGTTTGCTTTATATAAGAGGACTTTGTGAAGATGCAATTAATCTCAAAAATTATAATGACCATGAAAATAATCTATCTGCCATATGCCTTGTAAAGGTGAGTAGAAGTATACTACTATAAGCTAATATTGGTATATAGAAACTAGGAAGAACATATAGCATTTGAATTAAAAAATATACAGATTTCTAAATTCATAAATAAACCATCTCCTTCGATTACTACTGTTCTAAAATATCTGCAAAGAACATGAGTTCCTTGCAATAAATTTTAATAGTTAACATTTCATGTAGTTTCTTCCTTATAAGTAACCTAAGTCCATAAGACCCTTTATTTTCAAATGTATTTCCAAATGTGTAATATTATTTAAAATAATCAGTTACTTCTTATACATAATTGATAGTTATCAACTATTCTTCCTTCTGTATAGCTGTCAAGATATTATCATAAGCTTCAACTCAGAAGTTTTGGTTAAATTTATGAATTCTCCTGTTTCAAGATTCTAGAAAAAGTGAGCCTCTTAATGGAATAATTTAATTTCTATAAGATAGCTCTTTTGAGTGGTTTAGTACCTAGAACTAGTCTACAATTGAACAAGATTCTAGCAGTTTTTACTTCACTCACTCAATGTATGAGGGAGAAAAGCAAAATTGGTAGAGTTATCTAGACTAAGAAAGAGGAATTCTTAAGGGGCTTGGACAAGTTAAATATTTGATAATTAGCTCAAAAATCAGTTGTGTTGACTACATGTGACAAGATCAATACTTGTAAATCAACATCTGATGTTTTGAATTATGTGTAGTGATTGATACATAGTAGGTGCTCAACACTAGTCTTTGAATAAAAGAATAAATTAATGAAGGAAGAGAAATTATTACATAGATGTATTTTTTATACCTGTATTGTTTTATTTTTTATAACTATATTGAGAATGTTTATGTTTCAAAAGGATTAAATTCACCTTAAGTGAGAGACATTTCACAGAGGAATCTTTTTGATTTGGTTTTTATGTAGAAGGAAATAGGATGTGGTTTTCATGTAGAAGAAAATAAAATACTCTGTGGGCTGGGCGCGGTGGCTCAAGCCTGTAATCCCAGCACTTTGGGAGGCCGAGACGGGCAGATCACAAGGTCAGGAGTTCGAGACCATCCTGGCTAACACGGTGAAACCGCGTCTCTACTAAAAAATAGAAAAAGCTAGCCGGGTGAGGTGGCAGGCGCCTGTAGTCCCAGCTACTCGGGAGGCTGAGGCAGGAGAATGGCGTAAACCCGGGAGGCGGAGCTTGCAGTGAGCTGAGATCCGGCCACTGCACTCCAGCCTGGGCGACAGAGCGAGACTCTGTCTCAAAAAAAAAAAAAATACTCTGTGATATTAGATTGTTTTGTAAATGGCTGAGTGACAAAATTTATTAATTTTTAATGATGGGTGGGAAGGCATAAAACACTTTAAAATACCTTTGAAGTCTGCACCTTAAATGCTAACAAATGATAGAGAACATGACCAGTGATAGAGAAGAAATGTTAGGACTCTTTTCTAGAGACCTTAGGCCATGTCAGCTTTAATATGGAACATCAGGAGGAAGAGAACAAACTTTTCCAGACAATATGTAAGTATTTATTATCTATTACATGCAAAGTGCTGTGCAAAGGAGATTAATACAAAGTGAAAAGCAAAGCTTTGCTGTTTTCAATCTGCTTACAGTTCATGGGAAGAAATAATTCTTTACATATAAAAATGAAAACTAATTTGAGAGATAGTTTCTTTGTTGTGCTAATCATTCTACCTAATCATTAGCAAAGTATAAGGTAACAAATGTTTATGTGCAAACAATACTTGTAAAACAGTCATGTTACAGAAATCCAGAGGAGGCAGAGATTAGCCTTATTTGGAATTAAAGTTAGGTCATGCCTCATATTTTGAGCTAGGCTGTGCTGGATTTGAATAGCCATAGGGGAGGAGATGAGGCTTTTAAATAAAGAATATAAATGTGATTAAGGCATTCAATATATATTTGATTTGAAAATTAGATTGGCTCATGAATGTCAGGCCAAGAATAACACAGTAAGGGAGAAGTAGGATTTCAACCTGCCCATAGGGCAGGGGAACTCCTAGTGGTGATTGTTATGAGGGCAGTTTACAAGAATGGGAATTTCTGATACTGTATGTGGAAAAGCCAGGTTTCGATGGAGGAAGAGCAGAGATTCATATCCAGGAGAACCAAGCTGGGGTCAGGAGTCAAAGGTGGCCAGTTGTGCATTAGAATCGGAAGGCTATGCATAGCCCAGGGATGCAGACACCAATGAAGACTGACAATGAGGACGCAAGGAGAATGAAGCAAGGTTATGAATGTGAAGAATGGGATTGTTCAGAAGTTAATGCCATTAATGGTGGTCATACGTGTACTCTGCTGGGATGAAAGCATACCTTTAAAGAGGGCGGAATTTCTTGAACTGGAAGGTAAAGAACATATGTTGTTTGTTCAAATCTTTACTTTCAAATGGATGGAACATTATGTTTTTGTATTACCAGAGATGAATTCTTAGCTTAGTTGATGGAGATTTCTCCCGGCTAGATTCTGAATGAATTTTGAATAAAATTCACCTATTCGAACAAAACTTAGTTCTAGAGAGATTGTCACTTATCCAAGTTGACAGAATCGTGTAGAGTTGAGACTTTGGATCATGTTTCACATTCGAGTGAAGTTTGTTTTATTGTGCAGTATTTGGGTGCTTAATAAAAATGTAAATATTTGTGTCCCATTCCTTTTGCAAGAGAGGGCAGTGAGTGGTGCTGGTAATCTACATTTTAAATAGGTTCCTCAGTTAACTCTTGTGCAGGATAAATTTTGAGAACTACTCTTAAAGAACAACTATTCAAAGTTTTTGAACATAGTATTTTAGGAAAATTGTTGTAATATTGGTCTTTGGGAAAAATTGGAAGTGGAGAGATACTTGAGTGATAGAGATCAGTTATGGTACTGGATAAATGCAGGTATAAGCAATGAAGACTTTAATTAGGATGTTGTCAGTAAGACCAGAATGGCAGAGAGGTTTTGAAAAATTCAGACGTGGTAGTCAGATATGGAACCAGGAGAATGGAAACTTTCAGAGTAAATCCAAAATTTTAAGCAAGAGCAGTACTTTTCAGTCTTTTTTGTTGTGGGAAGATACATTTATTAATTTTTATAGTATAACTATATGATAAAAAATAAAGATATCTGCATATTTATTAATGAAAATATATTTTGTTCAGAGAATTAACACAGTAGTGGAAAAATAATACTGAAAGAAGGAAGAATGATGGAATATACATGCATGGATGGAACATTATGTTTTTGTATTACCAGAGATTAATTCATAGCATAGTTGATGGAGATTTCTTCCATATAGATTCTGACTGAATTGTGAATAAAATTAACTTTGTTTGAATCATGTAATTTTACCCTCTTTATGCTGTGTTGTGGGAAGTCAGGGACCCCGAACGGAGGGACTGGTTGAAGCCACGGCAGAAAAACATGAATTGTGAAGATTTCATGGACATTTATTAGTTCCCCAAATTAATACTTTTATAATTTCTTACGCCTGTCTTTACTGCAGTCTCTGAACATAAATTGTGAAGCTTTCATGGACATTTATCACTTCCTCAATCAATACTCTTATAATTTCCTATGCCTGTCTTTAATCTCTTAATCCCATCATCTTCATAAGCTGAGGATGTATGTCGCCTCAGGACCCTTTGATGATTGCATTATCTGTACAAATTGTTTGTAAAACGTGTGTTTGAACAATATGAAATCTGATCACCTTGAAAAAGCACAGGATAACAGCAATTTTCAGGGAACAAGGGAAATAACCATAAGGTCTGAATGCCTGTGGGGCCTGGCAGAACAGGGTCATATTTCTCTTCTTGCAGAAAGCGAATAGGAGAAATATCACTGAATTCTTTTCCCAGCAAGGAATAATCCTGGGAAGGGAATGCATTTCCAGGGGGAGGTCTCTAAAATGGCCGCCTTGGGAGTGTCTGTCTTATGCAGTTGAAGATAAGGGATGAAATATGCCCTGGTCTCCTGCAGCGCCCTCAGGCTTGCTAGGATTAGGAAATTCCAGCCTGGCGAATTCTAGTCAGACTGATTGTCTGCTTTCAAACCCTGTTTCCTGTTAAGATGTTTATCAATGAGAATGCATGCCCAGCGGGACATGGAACCTCATCAGTAATTCTAATTTCTCCCTGGCCTTGTGATCTTGCTCTGCCATATGTCTTGTGATGTTTTATTGCCTTTTGAAGCATGTGATGTCTGTGACCGACTTCCTATTCATACACTCCTTCCCCTTTTGAAATCCCTAATAAAAACTTGCTGGTTTTGCAGCTCAGGGGGCATCATGGAACCTGCCAATATGTGATGTCACCCACAGAGGCCCAGCTGTAAAATTTCTCTCTTTGTACTCTTTCTCTTTATTTCTCAGACCAACCAACACTTAGGGAAAATAGAAAAGAACCTACGTTGAAATATTGGGGACTGGTTCCCCTGATAATGCTGTATTTTATTTTTGTGTTTTAAATTGTTAACAGATAGTTGTGGTTTCAAAAGTAAAAGTAGTTTCTGGGATTGGTGGATTCTCTGCATGCATAAATGTTTCAAAAACACATCAACTCTTGAATTTTCTGTTTTGGTTTAATCTTAGTTATTATTTAAAACAATAATATATTTTTCTGTATTTTAATCAAGATTTAGTTAGATTTAACAAGTGTTTAAATTTGAGAAACATGTAAGTCATATGAGATATACAGAACAAAATGTAAAATATGGGGTCTTCTTTATGACATGAAAAGACCAAATGTTTTATCTTTTTTAAATATGAATTTTGACTTTCTAACACTGATCATATACTATCATCTAATTAGCTGGATAGTTCTCGAACATATTCTCTAGATGAATTTTGTGAAGAGCAGTTACAGCAAGCTACCCAGGCATTGAAACAACTTGAGGACATCAGGGATAAGGCAGTTTCAGAGATGAAAAGTACTTTTCTAAAGGTAATTCTTTAATTATATCATGTTTATCAAAGTTGCAATTTACTGGCTGCAGCAATTGATCCAAATTGCATCCCTGGAAAAAGTATCTGAAATGGGAAGGTAAGGAACAAAGGTGGTTAATTAACAACTAACTGGTACTATGTATTTACTATATACCATAATTTTTCCAGGTATGATGTAAAATGCAAAGAAATATATATATATGAATGCATATATGTGTATATCTATATACAACTTATGAAATTTAATATATTTAAATGCTAAGGATGATGATTCTCAAACTTTAGTGGCCAAGAGAATCACCTCGAAGGCTTCATAAAACAAGAGATTTCTGTTTCAGTAGGCACAGTCTGAGGATGTACATTTCTTTTCTTTTCTTTCTTTCTTTCTCTTTCTTTCTTTCTTTCTTTCTTTCTTTCTTTCTTTCTTTCTTTCTTTCTTTCTCTTTCTTTCTTCCTTTCTTTCTTTTTTATTTTAATACTTTAAGTTCTGGGATACATGTGCAGAATGTGCAGATTTGTTACATAGTGCCATGGTGGTTTGCTGCACCCATCAACCTGTAATCTACATTAGTTACTTCTCCTAATGCTATCCCTCCCCTTACCCCCCACTCCCGGACAGCCCCAGTGTATCATGTTCCCCTCCCTGTGCCTATATGTTCTCATTGTTCAACTCCAACTTATGAGTGAGAACATGCAGTGTTTGTTTTTCTGTTCCTGTGTTAGTTTACTGAGAATAATGGTTTCCAGCTTCATCGGCATCCCTGCAAAGGACGTGAACTCATTCTTTTTTATGGTTGTGTAGTTTTCCATGGTGTATATGTGCCATATTTTCTTTATCCAGGCTAACATTGATGGGCATTTGGGTTGCTTCCAAGTCTTTGCTATTGTGAATAGTGCTGCAGTAAACATACGTGTGCATGTGTCTAGAATAAAATGATTTATAATCCTTTGGGTATATACACAGTAATGGGATTGTTGGGTCAAATGGTATTTCTAGTTCTAGATCCTTGAGGAATCACTGTCTTCCACAATGGTCAAACTAATTTACACCCCCACCAACAGTGTAGAAGCATTCCTTTTTCTCCACAGCATCTGTTGTTTCCTGACGTTTTAATGATCACCATTCTAACTGGCGTGAGATGGTATCTTGTTGTTTTTATTTGCATTTCTTTAATGACCAGTGATGATGAGCTTTTTTTTTTCATGTGTTGGTTTGCTGCATGAATGTCTTCTTTTGAAAAGTGTCTGTTCATATCCTTTGCCCACTTTTTAATGGGGTTATTTTTTTCTTGTATATTTGTTTAAGTTCTTTGTAGATTCTGGATATTAGCCCTTTGTCAGATGGATAGATTGCAAAAGTATTCTCCCATTCTGTAGGTTGTCTGTTCACTCTGATAATAGTTTCTTTTGCTCTACAGAAGCTCTTTAGTTTAATTAGATCCCATTTGTCAATTTTGGCTTTTGTTGCAGTTGCTTTTGGTGTTTTAGTCATGAAGTCTTTGCCCATGCCTCTGTTCTGAATGGTATTGCCTAGGTTTTCTTCTAGGGTTTTTATGGTATTAGGTCTTACATTTAAGTCTTTAATCTGTCTTGAGTTAATTTTTGTATAAGGTGTAAAGAAGGGGTCCAGTTTCAGTTTTCTGCATATGGCTAGCCAGTTTTCCCAACACTTTTAATTAAATAGGGAATCCTTTGCCCATTGCTTGTTTTGTCAGGTTTGTCAAAGATCAGATGGTTGTAGATGTGTGGTGTTATTTCTGAGGCCTCTCTTCTGTTCCATTGGTCTATATCTCTGTTATGGTACCAGTACCATGCTGTTTTGGTTACTGTAGCCTTGTAATATATTGAAGTCAGGTAGCATGATGCCTCCAGTTTTGTTCTTTTTGCTTAGGATTGTCTTGGCTATAAAGGCTCTTGTTTGGTTCCATTTTAAATTTAAAGTAGTTTTTTCTAATTATGTGAAGAAAGTCAATGATAGCTTGATGGGAATAGCATTGAATCTGTAAATTACTTTGGGAAATATGACCGTTTTCACAATATTGATTCTTCCTATCCATGAGCATGGAATGTTTTTCCATTTGTTTGTGTCCTCTCTTATTTCCTTGAACAGTTGTTTGTAGTTCTCCTTGAAGAGGTCCTTCACATCTCTTGTAAGTTGTATTTTATTCTCTTTGAAGCAGTTGTGAATGGGAGTTTGTTCATGATTAGGCTCTCTGTTTGTCTATTATTGGTGTATAGGAATGCTTGTGATTTTTGCACATTGATTTTGTATCCTGAGGCTTTGCTGAAGTTTCTTATTAGCGTAAGGAGTTTTTGGGCTGAGATGATGGGGTTTTCTTAATATACGATCATATCATCTGCAAAGAGAGATACTTTGACTTCCTCTCTTCCTGTTTGAATACGCTTTCTTTCTTTCTCTTGCCTGATTGCCCTGGCCAGAACTTCCAATATTATGTTGAATATTATGTGGTGAGAGAAGGCAACCTCATCTTGTGCCAGTTTTCAAAGGAAATGCTTCCAGCTTTTGCCTCTTCGTATAATATTGGCTGTGGGTATGTTCCATCAATACCTAGTTTATTGAGACTTTTTAGCATGAAGGGGTGTTGAATTTTATCGAAGGCCTTTTCTGCATCTATTGAGATAATCATGTGGATTTTGTCATTGGTTCTGTTTACATGATGGATTATGTGTATTGATTTGTGTATGTTGAACCAGCCTTGCATCCTAGGGATGAACCTGACTTAATCGTGGTGGATAAGCTTTTTAATGTGCTGCTGGATTTGGTTTGCCAATATTTTATTGAGGATTTTTGCATCCATGTTCATCAGGGATGTTGGCCTGAAATTTTCTTTTTTTGCAGTTTCTCTGCCAGGCTTTGGTATCAGGATGATACTGGCCTCAGAAAATGAGTTAGGGAGGAGTCCCTCCTTTTCTGTTGTTTGGAATAGTTTCAGATGGAATGGGACCAGCTCCTCTTTGTACCTCTGGTAGAATTCAGCTGTGAATCCATCTGGTCCTGGACTTTTTTTGGTTGGTAGGCTATTAATTACTGCCCCCATTTCAGAACTTGTTATTGGTCTATTCAGGGATTCATCTTCCTCCTGGTTTAGTCTTGGGAGGTTGTATGTGTCCAGGAATTTGTCCATTTCCTCTAGATTTTCTATTTTATTTGTATAGAGGTATTTACAGTATTCTCTGATGGTAGTTTGTATTTCTGTGGGATCAGTAGTTGTCTCCTCTTTATCATTTTTTATTGTGTCTACTAGATTCTTCTCTCTTTTCTTCTTTATTAGTCTGGCTAGTGATCTATCCATTTTGTTAATCTTTTGAAAAAAAACAGCTCCTGAATTCATTGATTTTTTGAAGTTTTTTTGTCTCTATTTCCTTTAGTTTTGCTTTGATCTTAGTTATTTCTTGTCTTCTGCTAACTTTTGAATTTGTTTGCTCTTGCTTCTCTAGTTCTTTTAATTTTGATGTTAGGGTGACGATTTTAGATATTTCCTGCTTTCTCCTGTGGGCATTGATTGCTATAAGTTTCCCTCTAAACACTGCTTTAGCTGTGTTCCAGTGATTCTGGTACGTTGTGTTTGTTCTCTTTGTTCTTATTGGTTTCAAAGAACTTAATCATTTCTGCCTTAACTTTGTCATTTACCCAGTAGTCATTCAGAAGCAAGTACTATATGGTGGTGAGAAGAATGTATATTTTGTTGATTTGGGGTGGAGTGTTGTGTAGATGTCTATTAGGTTTGCTTGGTCCAGAGCTAAGTTCAAGTCCTGAATATCCTTGTTAATTTTCTGTCTCATTGATCTGTCTAATATTGACAGTGGGATGTTAAAGTCTCCCACTATTATTGTGTGTGAGTCTAAGCCTCTTTGTAGGTCTCTAAGAACTTGCTTTATGAATCTGGGTGCTCCTGTATTAGGTGCATATATATTTAGGATAGTTAGCCCTTCTTGTTGCATTGATCCCTTTACCATTATGTAATACCCTTCTTTGTCTTTTTAAAATCTTTGTTGGTTTAAGGTCTGTTTTATCAGATGCTAGGAATGCAACCTCTGCTTTTGTTTGTTTGTTTGTTTGTTTTGCTTTCCATTTGCTTGGTAAATCTTCCTCCATCTCTTTATTTTGAGCCTATGTGTGTCTTTCCGCATGAGTTGTGTCTCCTGAATACAGCACACTGATAGATCTTGACTCTTTATCCAATTTGCCAGTCTGTGTCTTTTAATTGGGGCATTTAGCCTGTTTACATTTAAGGTTAATATTGTTACGTGTGAATTTGATCCTGTCATTATGATGCTAGCTGGTTATTTTGCCCATTAGTTGATGCAGTTTCTTCATAGTATCAATGGTCTTTACAATTTGGCATGTTTTTGCGGTGGCTGGTACCAGTTTTTCCTTTCCGTATGTAGTGGTTCTTTCAGGAGCTCTTGTAAGGCCGGCCTCGTGGTGACAAAATCCCTCAGCATTTGCTTGTCTTTAAAGGATATTATTTCTCCTTCACTTGTGAAGCTTAATTTGGCTGGATATGAAATTCTGGGTTGAAAATTCTTTTCTTAAGAATGTTGAATATTGGCCCCCAGTCTATTCTGTCATGTAGAGTTTCTGCAGTGAGATCCGCTGTTAGTCTGATGGACTTCCCTCTGTAGGTAACTTGACCTTTCTCTCTGGCTGACCTTTACATTTTTCTTTCATTTCAACCTTAGTGAATCTGATGATTATATGTCTTGGGGTTGCTCTTCTCAAGGAGTATCTTTGTGGTATTCCCTGTATTTCCTGAATTTGAATATTGGCCTGTCTTGATAGGTTGGGGAAGTTCTCCTAGATAATATCCTGAAGAGTGTTTTCCCACTGGGTTCCATTCTCCCCATCACTTTCATGTACACCAGTCAAACGTAGCTTTGGTCTTTTCACATAGTCTCATATTTCTTTGAATCTTTGTTCATTCCTTTTCATTGTTTTTTCTCTAGGCTTGTCTTCAAGCTTTATTTCATTAAGTTGATCTTCAATCTCTGATATCCTTTTTCCACTTGATTGCTTTGGCTATTGATGCTTGTGTATGCTTCACAAAGTTGTCGTGCTGAATTTTTCAGCTCCATCAGGTCATTTATGTTCTTCTATAAACATATAGTTTATAGAAATGCAGAAATAACATATGGTTATTCTAGTTAGCAGTTCTTCTAACCTTTTATCAAGGTTCTTACCTTCCTTGCATTGGGTTAGAACATGCTCCTTTAGCTTGGAGGAGTTTGTTATTACCCACTTTCTGAAGCCTACTTCTGTCAGTTCGTCAAACTCATTCTTCATCCAGTTTTGTTCCATTGCTAGTAAGGAGTTGTGATCCTTTGGAGGAGGAGAGGCATTCTAGTTTTTGGAGTTTTCAGCTTTAGTGCACTGGCTTTTCCTCATCTTCGTGGATTTATCTACCTTTGGTCTTTGCTGTTGGTAACCTTCAGATGGAGTTTTTGCATGATCATTTTTTTTTTGTTGATGTTGATGCTATTGCTTTCTGTTTGTTAATTTTTCTTCTACCAGTCAGGCCTCTCATCTGTAGGTCTGCTGGAGTTTGCTGGGGGTCCACTCCAGACCCTGTTTGCCTGGGTGTCACCAATGGAGGCTGCAGAACAGCAAAGATTGCTGCCTCCTCCTTCCTCTGGAAGCTTTGTCTCAGGGGGCACCCACCAGATACCAGCTGGAGCTCTCCTGTATGAGGTGTCTTTCAACCCCTGCTGGGAGATGTCTCCCAGTCAGGAGGCACGGGGATCAGGGACCCACTTGAGGAGGCAGTCTGTCCCTTAGCAGAGCTTGAGCACTATGCTGGAACATCTGTTGCTCTCTTCAGACCTGGCGGGCAGGAACATTTAAGTCTGCTGAAGCTTGCCCACAGCTGCCCCGTCCCCCAGATGCTCTGTGCCAAGGAGATGGGAGTTTTATCTATAAGCCCCTGACTGGGGCTGCTGCTTTTCTTTCAGAGATGCCATACCCAGAGAGGAGGAATCTAGAGAGGCAGTCTAGCTACAGTGGCTTTCAGGTGCTGTGGTGGGCTCTGCCCAGTTCAAACTTCCCAGGGGCTTTGTTTACACTGTGAAAATTGCCTACTCAAGCCTCAGTAATGGCAGATACCCCTTCCCCCACCAAACTTGAGCATCCCAGATCGACTTCAGACTGCCGTGCTGATAATGAGAATTTCAAGCCGGTGGATCTTTGCTTGCTGGGCTCCTTGGGGGTGGGATCTGTTGAGCAAGACCACTTGGCTCCTTGGCTACATCCACCTTTCTGGGGGAGTGAATGGTTCTATCTCACTGGTGTTCCAGGTGCCACTGAGGTATGAAAGAAACTCCTGCAGCTAGCTCGGTGTTTGCTGTACCAGCCATCCAGTTTTGTGTTTGAAACCCATGGCCCTTGTGGTGTAGGCATCTGAGAGAATTTCCTGGTCTGTGTGTTGCCAAGACCATGGGAAAAATGTAGTATCTGGGCTGGATAGCCTTGTCCTTCATGGCACAGTCCCTTATGGCTTCCCTTGGCTAGGGGAGGGAGTTCCTTGACCCCTTGCACTTCCTGGGTGAGGCAATGCCCCACCCTGCTTTGGCTTGCCCTCTGTGGGCTGCACCCACTGTCTAACCAGTCCCAATGAGATGAACCAGGTACCTCAGTTGGAAATGCAGAAATCACTTGCTTCCTGCATTGGTCTCACTGGGAGCTGCAGACTGGAACTGTTTCTATTTGGCCATCTTGCCTCCCTAGTTTTTTTTTTTTTTAAGTAGGCACTTATTGCTATAAGTTTGCCTGTTAGTATTGCTTTTGCTGTGTCTTATAGGTTTTGATATATTATTTTTCTTTTTTTTTTTTTTTTTTTTCACTGGAAACACATTTTTTTTTTTTTTTTTTATTATACTTTAAGTTCTAGGGTACATGTGCATGACGTTTATATCATGTATAACTCCCCAATGCAATCCCTCCCTCCTCCCCCCTCCCCATGATAGGCCCCAGTGTGTGATGTTCCCCTTCCCGAGTCCAAGTGATCTCATTGTTCAGTTCCCACCTATGAGTGAGAACATGCGGTGTTTGGTTTTCTCTTCTTGTGATAGTTTGCTAAGAATGATGGTTTCCAGCTGCATCCATGTCCCTACAAAGGACGCAAACTCATCCTTTTTGATGGCTGCATAGTATTCCATGGTGTATATGTGCCACATTTTCTTAATCCAGTCTGTCACAGATGGACATTTGGGTTGATTCCAAGTCTTTGCTATTGTGAATAGTGCCGCAATAAACATACGTGTGCATGTGTCTTTGTAGTAGAGTAATTTATAATCCTTTGGGTATATACCCAGTAGTGGGATGGCTGGGTCATATGGTACATTTAGTTCTAGATCCTTGAGGAATCGCCATACTGTTTTCCATAATGGTTGAACTAGTTTACAATCCCACCAACAGTGTAAAAGTGTTCCTATTTCTCCACATCCTCTCCAACACCTGTTGTTTCCTGACTTCTTAATGATTGCCATTCTAACTGGTGTGAGATGGTATCTCATTGTGGTTTTGATTTGCATTTCTCTGATGGTGAGTGATGATGAGCATTTTTTCATGTGTCTGTTGGCTGTATGGATGTCTTCTTTTGAGAAATGTCTGTTCATATCCTTTCCCCACTTTTTGATGGGGTTGTTTGTTTTTTTCTTGTATATTTGTTTGAGTTCTTTGTAGATTCTGGATATTAGCCCTTTGTCAGATGAGTAGGTTGCAAAAATTTTTTCCCATTCTGTAGGTTGCCTGTTCACTCTGATGGTAGTTTCTTTTGCTGTGCAAAAGCTCTTTAGTTTAATTAGATCCCATGTGTCAATTTTTGCTTTTGCTGCCGTTGCTTTTGGTGTTTTAGACATGAAGTCCTTGCCCATGCCTATGTCCTGAATGGTACTACCTAGATTTTCTTCTAGGGTTTTTATGGTATTAGGTCTAACATTTAAGTCTCTAATCCATCTTGAATTAATTTTCGTATAAGGGTAAGGAAAGGATCCAGTTTCAGCTTTCTACTTATGGCTAGCCAATTTTCCCAGCACCATTTATTAAATAGGGAATCCTTTCCCCATTTCTTGTTTTTGTCAGGTTTGTCAAAGATCAGATGGCTGTAGATGTGTGGTATTATTTCTGAGGACTCTGTTCTGTTCCATTGGTCTATATCTCTGTTGTGGTACCAGTACCATGCTGTTTTGGTTACTGTAGCCTTGTAGTATAGTTTGAAGTCAGGTAGCGTGACGCCTCCAGCTTTGTCCTTTTGACTTAGGATTGTCTTGGCAATGCGGGCTCTTTTTTGTTTCCATATGAACTTTAAAGCCGTTTTTTCCAATTCTGTGAAGAAAGTCATTGGTAGCTTGATGGGGATGGCATTGAATCTATAAATAACCTTGGGCAGTATGGCCATTTTCACGATATTGATTCTTCCTATCCATGAGCATGGTATGTTCTTCCATTTGTTTGTGTCCTCTTTGATTTCACTGAGCAGTGGTTTGTAGTTCTCCTTGAAGAGGTCCTTTACATCCCTTGTAAGCTGGATTCCTAGGTATTTTATTCTCTTTGAAGCAATTGTGAATGGAAGTTCATTCCTGATTTGGCTCTCTGCTTGTCTGTTACTGGTGTATAAGAATGCTTGTGATTTTTGCACATTAATTTTGTATCCTGAGACTTTGCTGAAGTTGCTTATCAGCTTAAGGAGATTTTGGGCTGAGACGATGGGGTTTTCTAAATATACAATCATGTCATCTGCAAACAGGGACAATTTGACTTCTTCTTTTCCTAACTGGATACCCTTGATTTCTTTCTCTTGCCTGATTGCCCTAGCCAGAACTTCCAACACTATGTTGAATAGGAGTGGTGAGAGAGGGCATCCCTGTCTTGTGCCAGTTTTCAAAGGGAATTTTTCCAGTTTTTGCCCATTCAGTATGATATTAGCTGTGGGTTTGTCATAAATAGCTCTTATTATTTTGAGGTACGTTCCATCAATACCAAATTTATTGAGCGTTTTTAGCATAAAGGGCTGTTGAATTTTGTCAAAAGCCTTTTCTGCATCTATTGAGATAATTATGTGGTTCTTGTCTTTGGTTCTGTTTATATGCTGGATTACGTTTATTGATTTGCGAATGTTGAACCAGCCTTGCATCCCAGGGATGAAGCCCACTTGATCATGGTGGATAAGCTTTTTGATGTGCTGCTGAATCCGGTTTGCCAGTATTTTATTGAGGATTTTTGCATCGATGTTCATCAGGGATATTGGTCTAAAATTCTCTTTTTTTGTTGTATCTCTGCCAGGCTTTGGTATCAGGATGATGTTGGCCTCATAAAAAGAGTTAGGGAGGATTCCCTCTTTTTCTATTGATTGGAATAGTTTCAGAAGGAATGGTACCAGCTCCTCCTTGTACCTCTGGTAGAATTCAGCTGTGAATCCATCTGGTCCTGGACTTTTTTTGGTGGGTAGGCTATTAATTGTTGCCTCAATTTCAGAGCCTGCTATTGGTCTATTCAGGGATTCAACTTCTTCCTGGTTTAGTCTTGGGAGAGTGTAAGTGTCCAGGAAATTATCCATTTCTTCTAGATTTTCTAGTTGATTTGCGTAGAGGCATTTATAGTATTCTCTGATGGTTGTTTGTATTTCTGTGGGGTCGGTGGTGATATCCCCTTTATCATTTTTTATTGCGTCTATTTGATTCCTCTCTCTTTTCTTCTTTATTAGTCTAGCTAGCGGTCTGTCAATTTTGTTGATCTTTTCAAAAAACCAACTCCTGGATTCATTGATTTTTTGGAGGGTTTTTTGTGTCTCTATCTCCTTCAGTTCTGCTCTGATCTTAGTTATTTCTTGCCTTCTGCTAGCTTTTGAATGTGTTTGCTCTTGCCTCTCTAGTTCTTTTAATTGTGATGTTAGAGTGTCAATTTTAGATCTCTCCTGCTTTCTCTTGTGGGCATTTAGTGCTATAAATTTCCCTCTACACACTGCTTTAAATGTGTCCCAGAGATTCTGGTATGTTGTATCTTTGTTCTCATTGGTTTCAAAGAACATCTTTATTTCTGCTTTCATTTCGTTATGTACCCAGTAGTCATTCAGGAGCAGGTTGTTCAGTTTCCATGTAGTTGAGCGGTTTTGATTGAGTTTCTTAGTCCTGAGTTCTAGTTTGATTGCACTGTGGTCTGAGAGACAGTTTGTTATAATTTCTGTTCTTGTACATTTGCTGAGGAGTGCTTTACTTCCAATTATGTGGTCAATTTTGGAATAAGTGCGATGTGGTGCTGAGAAGAATGTATATTCTGTTGATTTGGGGTGGAGAGTTCTATAGATGTCTATTAGGTCCGCTTGGTGCAGAGATGAGTTCAATTCCTGGATATCCTTGTTAACTTTCTGTCTCGTTGATCTGTCTAATGTTGACAGTGGAGTGTTGAAGTCTCCCATTATTATTGTATGGGAGTCTAAGTCTCTTTGTAGGTCTCTAAGGACTTGCTTTATGAATCTGGGTGCTCCTGTATTGGGTGCATATATATTTAGGAGAGTTAGCTCTTCCTGTTGAATTGATCCCTTTACCATTATGTAATGGCCTTCTTTGTCTCTTTTGATCTTTGATGGTTTAAAGTCTGTTTTATCAGAGACTAGGATTGCAACCCCTGCTTTTTTTTGTTCTCCATTTGCTTGGTAGATCTTCCTCCATCCCTTTATTTTGAGCCTATGTATGTCTCTGCATGTGAGATGGGTCTCCTGAATACAGCAGACTGATGGGTCTTGACTCTTTATCCAGTTTGCCAGTCTGTGTCTTTTAATTGGAGCATTTAGTCCATTGACATTTAAGGTTAATATTGTTATGTGTGAACTTGATCCTGTCATTATGATATTAACTGGTTATTTTGCTCGTTAGTTGATGCAGTTTCTTCCTAGCCTCGATGGTCTTTACATTTTGGCATGTTTTTGCAATGGCTGGTACCGGTTGTTCCTTTCCATGTTTAGGGCTTCCTTCAGGGTCTCTTGTAAGGCAGGCCTGGTGGTGACAAAATCTCTAAGCATTTGCTTATCTGTAAAGGATTTTATTTCTCCTTCACTGATGAAGCTTAGTTTGGCTGGATATGAAATTCTCGGTTGAAAATTCTTTTCTTTAAGAACGTTGAATATTGGCCCCCACTCTCTTCTGGCTTGTAGAGTTTCTGCCGAGAGGTCTGCTGTTATTCTGATGGGCTTCCCTTTGTGGGTAACCCGACCTTTCTCTCTGGCTGCCCTTAAGATTTTTTCCTTCATTTCAACTTTGGTGAATCTGGCAATTATGTGTCTTGGAGTTGCTCTTCTGGAGGAGTATCTTTGTGGCGTTCTCTGTATTTCCTGAATTTGAATGTTGGCCTGCCCTACTAGGTTGGGGAAGTTCTCCTGGATGATATCCTGAAGAGTGTTTTCCAACTTGGTTCCATTTTCCCCCTCACTTTCAGGCACCCCAATCAGACGTAGATTTGGTCTTTTTACATAATCCCATACTTCTTGCAGGCTTTGTTCATTTCTTTTTCTTCTTTTTTCTTTTGGTTTTCTCTTCTCGCTTCATTTCATTCATTTGATCCTCAATCGCTGATACTCTTTCTTCCAGTTGATCGAGTCGGTTACTGAAGCTTGTGCATTTGTCACGTATTTCTCGTGTCATGGTTTTCATCTCTGTCATTTCGTTTATGATCTTCTCTGCATTAATTAGTCTAGCTGTCAATTCTTCCACTTTTTTTCAAGATTTTTAGTTTCTTTGCGCTGGGTACGTAATTCCTCCTTTAGCTCTGAGAGGTTTGATGGACTGAAGCCTTCTTCTCTCATCTCGTCAAAGTCATTCTCTGACCAGCTTTGATCCGTTGCTGGCGATGGGCTGCGCTCCTTTGCAGGGGGAGATGCGCTCTTATTTTTTGAATTTCCAGCTTTTCTGCCCTGCTTCTTCCCCATCTTTGTGGTTTTATCTGTCTCTGGTCTTTGATGATGGTGACGTACTGATGGGGTTTTGGTATAGGTGTCCTTCCTGTTTGATAGTTTTCCGTCTGACAGTCAGAAGGACTGTCTGTTGGTCTGTTAGAGATTGCTTGAGGTCCACTCCAGACCCTGTTTGCCTGGGTATCAGCAGCAGAGGTTGCCGAAGATAGAATATTGCTGAACAGCGAGTGTACCTGTCTGATTCTTTCTTTGGAAGTTTCCTCTCAGGGGTGACGCCACCCTGTGAGGTGTGGGGTATCAGACTGCCCCTAGTGGGGGATGTCTCCCAGCTAGGCTACTCAGGGGTCAGGGACCCACCTGAGCAGGCAGTCTGTCCGTTCTCAAATCTCAACCTCCGCGTTAGGAGATCCACGGCTCTCCCCAAAGCTGTCAGACAGAGTCGTTCATGTCTGCAGCGGCCCCCGCTCTTTCCCCTAATGGACTGCAGCTGTGCGCTGTCCGCAGAGGTAGAGTCTACAGAGACAGGCAGGCTTCCTTGAGCTGCTGTGAGCTCCACCCAGTTCGAGCTTCCCAGCGGCTTTGTTTACCTACTTAAGCCTCAGCAATGGCGGGCGCCCCTCCCCCAGCCTCGCTGCTGCCTTGCGGATAGATCGCGGCAGACGGCTGTGTTAGCAGTGAGGGAGGCTCCGTGGGCGTGGGACCCTCCTGGCCAGGTGTGGGATATATTCTCCTGGTGTGCCTGTTTCCTTAAAGCGCAGTATTGGGGTGGGAGTTACCCGATTTTCCAGCTGTTGTGTGTCTCAGTTCCCCTGGCTAGGAAAAGGGATTTCCTTCCCCCTTGCGCTTCCAGGTGAGGCGATGCCTCGCCCTGCTTCAGCTCAGGCTGGTCAGGCTGCAGCAGCTGACCAGCACCGATTGTCCGGCACTCCCTAGAGAGATGACCCCAGTACCTCAGTTGAAAATGCAGAAATCACCGGTCTTCTGTGTCGCTCGCGCTGGGAGTTGGAGACTGGAGCTGTTCCTATTCGGCCATCTTGCTCCGCCCCCCAGGTTTTGATATATTATGTTTCAATTTTCATTTGGTGAAAGAATTTTAAAATTTCATTCTTAGTTTCTTCACCCATTTGTTGTTCAGGAACATGTTTAATTTTCATGTATTTGTATAGCTTCAACTGTTTCTCTTGTTATTGATGTCTAGCTCCATTCCCTTGTGCTCAGATAAGATACTTGATATGATTTTAATTTCTGAAATGTGTTGAGACTTGTGTTCTAAAATATGATCAATCATGGAGAATGTTCCATGTGCTGGTGAAAATAATGTGTGTTCTGCAGCTGTTGGGCAAAATGTTTTGTAAATGTGTGTGAGGTCCATTTAGCCTATTGTTCAGTTCAAATCTGATGTTTCTTTGTTGGTTTTCTGTCTAGATTATCTATTTGATGCTGAGAGTGGAATGTTGAAGTCCCAAAGTATTATTATATTAGGGTCTATCTCTTCCTTTAGATCTGACAATATTTGCTTTTTATATCTGGATAGTCCAGTGCTGGGTGCATATATATTTACAATTGTAATATTCTCTTGCTGAGCTGATTCCTTTATTATTATATAATGTCCTTCATTGTCTATTATTATAGATTTTCACTTTAAATCTGTTTTGTTGATATAACCATAGACACTTCTGCTTGATTTTGGTTTTCGTTTGCGTGGAATATCTTTTTTATCCCTTCACTTTCAGTCTGTGCATATCTTTACGGGTGTGGTAGGTTTCCTGTAGGCAGCATATAGTTGAGTCTTGTTTTTTAATCACTCAGCCAGTCCATATCTTTTAAATGAGAAATGTAGTCCATTTACTTGCAAGGTTATTCTTGATAGGTGAGGACTTACTCCTGTAATTTTAGATTGTTTTCTGGTTGTTTTTTAACATCCTTTGTTTCTTCCCCTCTTATTGTTATTTTTGCAGTTAGGTGGTTTTCTGTAGTGACAAGGTTTGATTCATTTGCCTCTCTCCTTTGTGTATCAGCTCTACTAGTGAGTTTTATAGTTTGGCATGTCTGCACAATGGTGGTTATAATCTTTTCACTTCTAGTTTTAAGACTCTCCTGAGCATTTCTTGTAAGTCCATTTTAGAGATGAAGAATTTATTCTGTTTGAGAAATGTGTGAGGGGGAGAACAAAAGACACACACATAATACCTTTAAGGGTAAACAACCTTTACCCCATGTAAATGGCAATGTAGATGTAATAAACAAATTATATAGTAAGCAATTGATATAATAATAAGCAAGTGACATAGTAAACAGATTGATATAATAAGCAAATTGCAATGGGAAAAGGAGAAGGAAAAGATATTTACACTCAGCAGACTATGGAGGATTTACCACCAGACTGGGAAGCAACAACCTGGGCTCCAGAGTTGGATACCGCACTCACCATACAATGGAGGATTTACCACCAGAGTGGGAAGCAACAGCCTGGGCTCCAGAGTTGGCCACTCATCTGTGCACAGACAAGGAGAGGTCTCATGTAGCTTTGGTGCAGTCTCGGACTGTAGCTCTTATTGTAACAAGTTTTTTGGCATGAGGTCCAGTCACGAGGGCTTTTCATGACTGGGCTCAAGGAACACAAAAAGGTCCACTTTTTTTGTGATTGTCTGTTGTTTTTCAACAACTAATGTATAGGCTCTGAAACAGTGCTGGATGAACGCCTCAAGGGGCTCACACAACCTCTTCTGGGACTTGGTGACCATTGTCCCTTGGTGTCCATGTTCAGTTGAGTTCAAATTTAGTATTTAACTTTTTCCTCCTCAGAATTCCCTCAGTTTTTGCTTGTCTATAAAAGATTCTATTTATTCTTCATTTCAGAAGAATTTCTCTGCTGGGAGTAATATTCTTGGCTGATAATTTATTTCTTTCAATATTTTGTATGTATCATTCCAATATCTCCTGGCCTGTAAACTTTCTGCTGAGAAATCTGCTTATCTAATGGAAATTCCCTTTTATGTGACTTGACATTCTCGATGCTTTTAAAATTCTTTCTTTCTGTTTGACTTTGCCAATTTGACTATAATGTGCCCCAGAGAGGACATGTTTAAGTTTAATCTCTTTGGGTTTGTTTAGCTTTTTAGACCTGTATGTTCATTTGTCTTCCGAGACATGGGAAATTTTCAGCTATTAATTCATTAAACATATTTTCCTTGCTTTTCTCCTCTCTTCTCTTTCTGCAACAACCATAATCTGAATATTTGTCACTTAATGGTGTTCCCTAAATCCTGTGAGTTTTCTTCATTCTTTTTTCTTTTTCTTTTCTTTTTTGTCTGCTTGTGTTATTTCAAACACCTGGTCTTCAGGTTCAGAAGTTTTCTTCTGCTTGGTCTAGTCTGTTACTGAAGGTTTCAGTTGCATTTTTAAATTTCCTTCATTAAATTCTTCAGCTCTAGGATTTCTGTTTGGTTCTTTTCTATGATGTCTTTATTCAATTTTTCATTCAATTTATAAATTGCTTTCCTGTTCTCATTGAATTGTCTATCTGTATTCTCATATATTTCACTGAATTTTCCTAAGATTATTATTTTGAATTATTTTTTTGGCATCTTATACATTTCTTTATGACTGGAGCCTGTACTAGAGTATTATTGTTTTCATTTTGAGGTGACATAATTTCTTGTTTTTCAAGATGACATTCACTATGTTAGAGGATGATCCTTTTATGGGGGAACACACAGATATTTATTAGTATATACTTCCTTGTTTGATTTCCAAAACTTAAGTCATGTGCTTATAAGTGAGACACCAAACTTTACAGGCTTCAGCACATATAAATAGTCTTATTTTTGTCTAATGTTTAAATACAGTGTGAGCATGTAGTAAAAGTTGTAATGAAAGTTGTTGATAAAGTTAAATTCCAATATATGTTAATCAGGCTAATAAAAATACTGTAGACTTTGCTGGGCTGCTGTTGCCAGCAGCCACTGCCATTGTTCTCTCTCATGAGGTCCCTGCTACCCCACTGGAGCACTTTTGCTGGCAGCCTCCTGTCAGAATGTGTTCACTCATGGCACCCCTGGTGCCCCTACCAGAGAACTTCCCACATGTGTTGCCCATCCTTCCCCCACTGGAACACTTTTGCTGACTGCCTCCCACCAGAGCATGGTCACTAATGACTCCACCACTGTGACATTGGAGTGTTTCCCACCCATGGCTACCCTGCAACCACTAGTGTAGTGCTATTGCCTGCAGTCTGGGAGCACCTTGGCCTCTCCAGCCCAGCTGGGGCTTGCCCTTGAGTGATCAGAGCACAAAGCCATGGGCCCAGTCCCAGCCACCCAGGGTTAAAGTGTGCTGCGCAGGAGTGTTGAAATGAGAGTTGGCCTGCTGAACGCATTCAGAAACAAAGCCTTTCAACTTTACCCAACTTGCACCACAGCCAAATCCTTGAGAGCAATAAAGAACACAAAAACAAAGACCAGTCCAAAGAACAACAACTTCAAAGGAAAAAGGAATATCAGCCTTCACAGATCAGAAACAGACTGTGTAAGGACTCTGCAACTCTAAAAGCCAGAGTATCTTCTTACCTCCAAACAATCACACTGGCTCTCCAGTAAAGGTTCTTAAACACGTTGAAATTGCTGAAATGTCACGTGTTTAATTCAGAATCTGGATGGCAAGGAAGCTCATCAAGGTACAAGAGAAGGTCAAAACCACATCCAAGGAAAACAGTAAAACAATCCAAGAGTTGAAGGACAACTTAACCATTTTAAGAAAGAACCAAACCGAACCTAGGGATATGAAAAATTCACTACAAGAATTTCAAAATATAATTGGAGGCATTAGACCAAGCTGAGGAAAGAATCTCAGAACTGGAAGATTGCTCACTTGAAGCAATGAAAAATAAAGAAAAAAGAAGTTTAAAAATGAACAAAACATTTGAGAAATGTGGAATTCTGTAAAGAGCTCAAACAGCAAAGGTTCTTAACCAGATTGACTTTCCTGAAAGAGGAGAGCAAGCCACTTGGAAAACATATATGAGGATATAGTCCATGACAATTTGGAAATCTTGCTAGAGAGGTCAAGATGCAAATTCAAGAAATTCAGAGAACTACTGTATGAAGGAGTTGATCATCCCCAAGTTCATCATCCCCGAGACACATAGTCATCAGATTCCCCAAGGTCAGCATGAAAGAAAAAATCTTAAAGGCAGTTAGAGAGAAGGGGCAGATCACTTGCAAAGTGAACCCCTTCAATCTAATAGCAGTCCTTTTAGCAGAAACCTTACAAGTCTACAGAGATTGGAGGCCTATTTTCAACATCCTTAAAGAAAAGAAATTCCAACCAAAAATCTCATGTCCCACCAAACTAAGCTTCATAAGCAAAGGAGAAATGAAATCCTTGTCAGAGAAGCAAATGGTAAGGAAATTTGTTGCCACTAGATCTACCTTACAAGAGGTCCTAAAGGGAGTGCTAAACATGGAAATGAAAGAACATTCCCTGCGACCACAAAAACACACTTAAGTACAGAGGCCATTGACATTATAACACAACTGTATAATTAGGTCTGCATAACAACCAGCTAATAATACAGTAACAAGATCAAATCCTCACTTGTTAATATTGACCCTGAATGTAAATGGGCTAAATGCCCCACTTTAAAGGCCGACTGTGGCAAATTGGATAAAGAAGCAAGACCCAACTGTCTGCTGTCTTCAAGAGACCCATCTCACAAGTAACGACACCCATAGACTCAAAGTAAAGAGTTAGAGAAAGACCTATCAGGCAACTGGAAAACAAAAAAAGAGCAGAGGTTGCTATTCTTATATCAGCTAAAACAGACTTTAAACAAATAATGATCAAGAAGGACAAAGAAGGCCATTACATAACAATAAAAAGTTCAGTACTAAAATACCTAACTATTCTAAATATATGCACACCCAATATTGGAGCACCTAGATTCATTAAACAAGTACTGAGAGTCCTACGAAGAGTTTTAGACAACCACATAATAATAGTGGAGGACTTCGACACCCCAATGACAGCATTAGACAGATTGTTGAGGCAGCAAACTACAAAACTATTCAGGACTTAAACTTGGTACTTGACCAATTGGATCTAACAGGCACCTACAGAACACCATGCCTGACAACAGAATATACAATCTTCTCATCAGCACATGGCACATACTCTAAGACTGACCACATATTTGTCCATAAAGCAAGTCTCAACAAAATCACAAAAATCAAAACCATAACAACGACGCTGTTGGACCACAGCTCAAGCACAAGCTTCTGTGTGACTTTTGGTTAAAGAATGAAATTAAGGCAGAAATTTAAAAAAATTCTTTGAAACTAAAAACAGACACAACATACCAGAATACTCAGGAAACAACGAAAGAGGGATTAAGAGGAAAGTTTATAGTGTTGTACACCTACATCAAGGAGTTAGAAAGATCTCAAATTAAGACTCTGATGATTACACCTAAAGGAACCAGAAAAACAAGAGAAAACCAACCCCAAAGCTAGCAGAAAAAAAGAAATTACAAAAATCAGAGCAGAACTGAACAAAATTGAGGCATGAAAATCCATACAAAAGATCAACAAAACCAAAAGTTGGTTCTTCAGAAGATTAAACAAGTTTGATAGCCTGGTGGCTAGATTTATAAAGAAAAAAATAGAGAAGACCCAAATACACCCAATCAGAAATGACAAAGGTGGCATCATAACTGACCCCAGAGAAATATAAAAAAAATTTCAGCTGAGCAAGTTGGCTCATGCCTGTAATCCCAACTTTGGGAGGGCGAAGCAGGCGGATCACCTGAGGTCGGGGTTTGAGACCAGACTGGCCAACATGGTGAAACCTCATCTCTAGTAAAAATACAAAAATTAGCCAGGTGTGGTGGCATGTGTCTGTAGTTTCAGCTACTCAGGAGACTGAGGCAGGAGAATCGCTTGAAACCAGGAGGTGGAGATTGCAGTGAGCCAAGATCGCACCACTGGAATCCAGCCTAGGTGAGCGAGGCTGTGTCTCAAAAAAAAAAAAAAAAAATTCTCAAAGACTGCTGTGAACACCTCTCTGCATACAAACTAGAAAGCCTAGAAGAAATGAGTAAATTCCTGGAAACACATAGTCTCCCAAGATTAAACCAGGAAGAAATTGAAATCCTGAACAGACCAATAAAGAGTAATAACAGACCAACTGAGTCAGTAATAAAACACCTAAAAACCATAACAGCCCTGGACCAGATGGATTTGATTCTACCAAAGGTGCAAAGAAGAGCTAGTACTAATCCTACTGAAATTATTTCCAAAAATCAAGGAGGAAGGACTCCTCTGTAACTTATTTTATAAGGCCAGCATCATTCTGATACCAAAACCTGGCAGAGACACAACAAGAAAAGAAAAATTCAGGCCAATATCCCTAATGAACATAGACACACAAATCATCAACTTAGTACAGCAAACTGAATTGAGTGAGCAGCACATCAAAAAGTTAATTCACCATGGAGAAGTAGGCTTTATTCCTGGAATGCAGAGTTGGTTTAACATATGCAAATCAATAAGTGTGATTTATTATGTAATCAGAATTAAAAACAAATGCCACATGATCATCTCAACAGATGCAGGAAATGCTTTTGATAAAATTCAACATCTCTGCATGTTAAAAACTCTCAACAAGCTAGGCATTGAAGCCACAAACCTCAGAATAATCAGAGCCATATATGGCAAGCACACAGTGAACATCATACTGAACAGGCAAAAACTGGAACCATTCCCACTGATAACTGGAACAAGAGAAGGATGCCAATTCTTACCACTCCTGTTAAACACAGTATTGGAAATTCTAGCCAGAGCAGTTATGCAAGAGAAAGAAACATAACACATTCAGATAGTAAGAGGTCAAACTATCTGTAGACTATATGATTCTCTATCTAGGAAACTTTACATAGTTTCTGTCGAAGATTTCCTACATCTGATAAAACAACTTTAGGAAAGTTTCAGGATATAAAATCAATGTACAAAAATCAGTAGCATTTCTATACACCAAAAACATCCAAACTGAGAGCCAAATCAATGCCATTCACAATAGCCACAATAAGAATAAAATATCTAACAGTTAACCAAGGTGATGATAGATATCTACAATGAGAATTACAAAGCACTGCTGAAAGAAATTAGAGATGACACTAACAAATGGAAAAACACTCCATGCTCATGAATAGGAAGAATCAATATTGTTAGAATGGCCATACTGCCCAAAGCAGTTTACAGATTTAATCCTATTCCTATCCAATTACCAACATCATTTTTCACAATTCAAAAAAAAAAACCTATTCTAAAATTCGTGTTGAACCAAAGAACTTGAATTGCTAAAGCAATCCAAAGCAAAAAGAGCAAAGCTGGAGGCATCACACTACCCAACTTCAAACTATACAAGGCTACAGTAACCAAACAGCATGGTAAGGGTACAAAAACAGACAGATAGACCAATGGAACAAAGTAGAGAACCCAGAAATAAAGCCACACTGTCTACAATGACAACAATTGGGAAAGAACTCCCTTTTCAATAAATGGTTCTGGGATAACTGGCTAGCCATATTCAGAAGATTGAAACTGGACCCCCTCCTGTCACTATATACAAAAATTAACTCAAGATGGATTAAAGACTTAAATGTAAGACCTAAAACAGTAGAAACCCTAGAAGAAAACCTAGGAAATACCATTCTGGACATCAACCTTGACAAAGAACTTATGACCTAGTCCCTAAATGCAATTGCAACAAAAACAAAAGTGACAAGTGGGACCTAATGAAACTAAAGAGCTTCTTCATAGCAAGCGGAATTATCAACAGAGTAAACAGACAACTTACAGAATGAGAGAAAATATTCACAATCTGTGCATCTGACAGAGTTCTAACATCCAGAGTCTATAAGGATCTTAAACACCCCAACAAACAAAAAACCAAGTAACTCCACTAAAACATGGGCAAAGGATATTAACAGATACTTCTCAAAAGAAGACATACATGTAACCAACAAATATATTAAAAATATACTCATGATCACCAATCACTAGAGAAATCCAAATCAAAACCACAATGAGATAACATCTTACACCAATCAGAATGGCTATTATTAAAAAGTCAAAAAACAATAGCTGCTGGTGAGAATGTGGCAAAAAGGAAACATCCTGCTGGTAGCAATGTTAATTAGTTCAGCCCCTGTGGAAAGCAGTGTGGAGATTTCTTCAAGAACTTAAGAGAGAACTACCATTCAACCCAGCAATCCCTCTACTGGGTGTATACCCAGTGGAAAATAAATCGTTCTACCAATAAGACACATGCATGCTTATGTTTGTTACAGCACTATTCACAATAGCAAAGACATGGAATCAACCTAGATGCCCGTCATTTGTGGACTGGATAAAGAAAATGTGGTACATATACACTATGGAATACCACCCAGCCGTGAAAAGAATGATATCATGTCCTTTGCAGCAGCATGATACAGCTGGAGGTCATAATTTTAAGCAAACTGACACAGGAACAGAAACCAAATACCACATATCTTCACATATTCGTGGGAGATACACTTTGTTACACATGGGCAGGAAGATGGGAACAATAGACACTGGTGACTGCTTGAGGGAGGAGGGTGAGGGAAAGGTATGGGTTAGAAGGCAAACTGTTGTTGACTATGCTCACTACCCATGTGATGGGATAATTCATACCCCAAGCCTCAGCAATACACAATTTAACCATGTAACAAATCTGCATATGTACCCTCAGAACCTAAAATAAAAGTAGAAGAAAAAACAAAGAAACAAATTAAAAAAAACCAAACAAGTAAAAACACGATGTGATTTTCATGTTGTTAAATTTAGATTTGCTATTTTATTATTTGTTTTTGGTTAGTCTCTCTTTTTTTTTTTTTCGCTGTCCTTCCTCTTTTGGCTTCTTTAGTATTATTTAAAGAATTTTTAGAATTCTATTTTAATTCATATGTTGCTTTTTAGGCCTACCCTTTAAATCATTTTTTGCTTGAGGTATTAAACGATCAATTCTTAACATTTACATCTAATTAAAGTTAATATTGGTAAAAATTGTTGTAAACTAGAAATCATATATATTAACAAAGAAAATCAATACTTGTTTCTCAATTTTTTTTTAATTGTAGGTTGCAGAAAAGAATGAAATCAAAAGGTATTTTGAGTCAAAACTCTCTGAAGATGACACAACACATTTCAAGCTGCCTAAATACAGACATTTATTAGAAACATTTTTCAAGTTTGTAATGCTGATTGACTACATATTTCAGGAACTCATTCGTCAACTTATGAACACTGCAATCACACTACTTTTGGAATTATTTAATGGTTCTGCTGGAATGCCATTTTCAGTGGAAAAAAAGAATGAAAATCTCATCAGGTAAATTATTTTTTTGAACTCAAAAAGTAACTTACAATTATAATATTTTAACATATTGCCACATATGGAGGAAATATTCAATAATTTAAGCTAGAGTTTGAAAATTCTTCTGGTGGCAGAGTACATGTACTCATGTTTGCTATTAACAGAAATTATTATTTAGTAATACCTTACTTAATATTGGTGCTATAGGATACCCAGTAGAATTTTAATTTCACATAAACGATACATAATTTTTAGTATACTTTAAGTATTACCTATGTTAAAAATTATTGTTTATCTGAAATTCAGATTTCTCTGATAATTTAGCAAATATATATTTTATTTGTTATATCTGGCAATTCTGCGCCTAGGTATACTCTGTCTTCCAAGGTCAGAGTTAGTTTTTAAAGATATGTGAGAATTCTGGAAGGAGCTACAAAGTCCAATTGGAATTTGAGTCAATTCCAAGAAATATCTGTTGAATATTTTCCCAATGAAAAAACTATCTGAAAAACATTTTTACCTTCTAAACACTACTGGTAAAAACAAAGCATTTTTCTTATTTTCAACAACTAGATATATCTACCATAACTGGTGAAACAGGAATATTAATTGAAATGATGGCATACTTTGTAGCTGGTGAAACAGGACTATGAATTGAAACGATGACATGCTTTAATTTTTATTTATCAAAATTTAATAATGTCATTTTAGGCTAATTAAAGTTTTATAACTAGATAGCTGAAAATATATCAATTCAAAAAATTTTAAAGATTATTCAAGATAATATTTTTGTTTTTCTAATTGTTACTGAATCTACAGAGCTGACATTACTTATCTAAGGACTTCTAACTGGTTTGAGTCAGTGCCAGGATTTTAACCTATGTAAGAACGCAACTATTTAGTGCATTATAATTTTATTTCCTTTAAAACAATGTGTGTGTGTGTTTAGGAGAGGTCTTTATATTCTTAACATAGTTTTTGAGAGATATTATTATAATTAATTCATCATATTATAGCAAATTTAGAAAACAAATATCACCCTTCATTCTATAACTTAATTACAACATCTTACCATTTTATATTATTTTTATAGTCTTTTCCTATATGTTTTTCCATTGTTGTAATCCTAGTGTACTGTTTTATAGCTCATTTTTCAAACACAGTGTCTCCTGTATGCATTTTTTATGATACAGGAAGAATATATATAGGTCAGGCCCAGTGGCTCACGTCTGTAATCACAACACTTTGGGAGACCAATGAGGATGAATTACTTGAGTTCAGGAGTTCAAGATCAGCCTAGGCAACATGGCAAGACCCTGTCTCCACAAAAAATACAAAAATTAGCTGTACACAGTGGCACTGGCACACACCTGTGGTCCCAGCTACTTGGGAGGCTGAAGTGGGAGGATCACTTCAGCCTGGGAGGTTGAGACTTCAGTGAGCTGTAATCATGCCACTCCACTCCAGCCTGGGCAACAGAGTGAGATCTTATCTCAAAAAAAAAAAAATATATATATATATATATATATATATTATATATATATATATAGGTTTAAGCACATCTTTTTGTGGAGTCAGACCACCTCGGTTTTAATCTCTGATTTGACTCTTGCTAGTTTTACTTAGTTGAGCTATTAACCCAACAGAGGTTGAATAAATTTGGCTGGGCATGGTAGTTCACACCTGTAATCCCAACACTTTGGGAGGCTGAGGTGAGAGGATCACTTGAGTTCAGGAGTTCAAGACCAGTCTGGGCAACAAAGTGAAACCCTGTCTCTACAAACAACAACAACAACAACAACAGAAAACTAAGAAAATTAGCCAGGCGTGATGCTGCATGCCTGTAGTCCCAGCTACTCGGGAGACTGAGGTGGGAGGATCGCTTGAGCCCAGGAGGTTGAGACTGCAATGAGCCATGATCACTAAATATATAAATAAATAAATAAATAAATAAATAAATAAATAAATAATTTAGACTTCAATTTTCTAATCTATAAAATGAAGGTAACAGTAATACCTATGCCATAATGTTGTTTGAGAATAAACACAGTAAATGTCTGATAAAAGGCATCAATCATTGTTGAATCTGTTTCCATTGACCTCTTAACAGTATTGGTTGGTATAATAGTTCCATAATGACTAATGATGTTGAACATCTTTGCATGTGCTTTTTGGCCATTTATATATGTTCTTTGAGGAAATATCTGTTCAAAATCTTTGTTCATTTTAAAATTGTGTTAGTTAATTAATTTATTTAGATGGGGTCTTGTGTTTCTCAGACTTGTCTTGAACTCCTGGGCTCAAGTGATACTCTCACCTCAGCCTCCCTCATAGCCGGGACTACAGGTTCATGCCATCATGCCCAGCTAAGTTATTTGTCTTTTGATTGCTGAGTTCTAAAAGTTCTTTCTTTATTAGATTCTGTGGATCATCTTTTCTTTTCTTAATAGTATCCTTTGCAGTAAAAAAGTTTTTAGTTTTTAATTTTTATTTAATTTTTAATTTTATTTTTCTTTCATTTAACTTTTATTTGATTGATTGTGCTTTAAATGTATCTAAGAAATCATTGCATAATCCAAAGTCTTGAAGATTTACTCTTGTTTTTATCTAAGATCTTATAACTTTAGCTCTTGCATTTAGGCTTTGATGCATTTTGAGTTAATTTTTGTATATGGTATGAGATGGGGTCCAAATTTATTCTTTTGTATATGAATATCCAGTTGTCCCAGTATTATTTGTTGAAAAGAATAACACTATTTCTTTCTCTATTGAATTGTCTTGGCACCCTAATTGACAATCAGCTGACTAAAAATGTATGGGTTTATTTTCAGACACTCTATTTCATTTCATTGCTCCATGTCTGTCCTTATGCCAGTACCATACTGTCTTTATTACTATAGCTTTGTAGTAAGTTTTGAAATTGGGAATTGGGAATTTTCTAACATTGCTCTTCTTTTTCAACATTGTTTTGGCTGTTCTGGGTCCCTTGCATTTTCATATGAATTTTAGAATCAGCTTGACAAGTTCTGCAAATATTCAGCTAGAATTTTGATAGAGACAGCATCAAAACTGGAGATAAATACGGGGAATATTTTCATTCTAATAGTATAGTCTTCTAATCCATGAACATGGGCTGTCTTTCCATTTATGTAGGCATTCTTTAATTTCTTTCAATATTTTGTGGTTTTCAGTGTATGAGTCATGCATTTTTTGGTTAAAATGGTTTGTAAATATTTTATCATTTTGTATGCTGTTGTGAATGGAGTTATTTTTGAATTTTATTTTTTGGTTGTTCATTGCCAGCATATTGAAATACAAATGATTGTTGTATATTGATCTCATATCTTGCTACTTTGTTGAACTTTTTAAATTATCCCTGACAAGTTTTTAAAACTAATTGTTTAGGGTTTTCTATATGCAAAATCATGTCATCTGCAAATAGAGATAATTTTACTTCTTTACCAATCGGATACCTTTTATTTCTTTTTATTGCCTAATTCCCCTGGCTAGTAAGTACTTTACAGTGTTGAATAGAAATGGTGAAAGCGAACATCCCTGTCTTGTTCCAGAGCTCAGGAGGAAAACATACAGTCTTTCCTCATTAAGTATGATGTGCCTGGGGGTTTTTCACAGATGCTTCCTATCAGGTTGAGGAATTTCTCATCTGTATTAGTTTGTTGTCACATTGTTATAAAAAACTACCTGAGACTAGGTAATTTATAATTAGAAGAAGTCTAATTGGCTCATGGTTCCACAGTCTGTACAGGAAGCATGTCTGGGAGGCCTCAGGAAACTTATAATCATTGCAGAAGGTGAAGGGGGAAGCAGGCATGTTTTACATGGTTGGATCAGGAGGAAGAGATGTAGGGGGAAGTGCTACATACTCCTTAAAACAACCAGGTCTCATGAGAACTTACTGTCATGAAAACAGCACAGAGGAAATCTTTCCCCTTAATCCAGTCACCTTCCACCAGACCCTTCCTTCAACACTGGGGATTACAATTTGGCATGAGATTTGGTTGAGGACACAATCCAAACCATATCACCATCTATCTTACTTGAATGTTTTTGTCATGAAATAGTGTCGGATTTTGTCAAATGCTTTTTTTTCCTGTGTCTGTTGAGATGACCATGTGTCTTTTACTTTATTCTATTAATATAGCATATTATATTACATATATACATTTTCATAAATGGAACAAATCTTGCATTCTTGGGATAAATCCCACTTAATTTTAGTTTATTATCCTTTGTATATGCTGCTGGATTCAGTTTCGTGTTATTTTGTTGAAAATGTTCACATCTATATTCGTAAAGGACATTGGTCTGTAATTTTCTTGTGATGTGTTTGTCTGGTTTTGGATTCAGGATAAGACTCACCTCATAGAGTGAATTGGGTAGCGTTATTACCACCTATCTTCTGAAAATTTTATGAAGGACGGGTGTTAATTCTTCCTGAAATGTTTAAAAGATTCATCTGTGAAGTCTGGGCCTCAGCTTTTGTGTGTGTGTGGGATGTATTAAAATTACTAATTAAATCTCTTTACTTGTTATAGATTTGTTTAGATTTTCTATTTATTCTTGATAAAATTTTGGTAATTTATGTCTTTCTAGGATTGTGTCCATTTTATCTAACTTATTTAAACTGTTGGTATATAGTTGTTTATAGTATTCACTTATAATTGTTTTGATTTCTGTAAGGTCAATAGTGATGACTTCTCTTTCATTACAGATTTTAGTAATTTGAGGCTTTTCTCTTATTTTCTTAGTCAGTCTAGTTAAACATTTATTTATTTTGTTGATCTTTTTAAAAACCAACTTTTGGTTTTATTGATTTTTTTGTCAATTAAAAAAAATCCCAAACAAGTTAATTTTTAAATGGGTGAAAGATCTAAGCAGACATTTCATCTAAGAAGAAACAGATTGCAAATTTTTTGTGTCTTAAAGATGCTGTAAATCATTAGACATTAGAGAAATGCAAATTAAAATCACAATGAGACACTTTTACATACTTGCTAGAATGGCTAAAACAATACCAACAATACAAAGTGCTCATGAGGATGAGGAGCAACTGGAACTCTAATACATGGCTGCTGGGAATGCAAAAGGATACAGATGCTCTGGAAAACAGTTGGGCAATTTCTTATAAACATAAACTTACCCTGTAATCTAGCAAGCCTCCTCCTAGCCATTTACCCTAAAAAACAGAAAACACTTTTCTATGGAAAAAAACCATATGTAAATATTTATAATGGCTTTATTCATAATTGTTCAAATCTGGAAATAATCTAAATATCTGTAAGTGGATAGCCATGAAATGGAGTACTTCTCAGCAATAAAAATGAGTGAAATATTGCACTTATGCAACACGAATGAATCTCTAATGTTAAGTGAAGGAAGCCAGACTCAAAACACTATATATTAGATGATTCCATTTATATGACATTCCAACAAACCAAAACTGGAAGGGCAGGAATCAAATCAGTGGTTGCCATGGGCTAGGTGGGGTTGAGAGGTACCTTCTATAAGGGGGCCTGATACAATTTTTTAGATGACAGAAATGTACTACATTTAGTCATTGTGATTGTAGTGGTTAACTGTGTGTGACTGACAAAATTCGTTAGAACTGCATACCTGAGAAGCATGAATTTTACTGGATATAAATTATACCTCAATAAACCTGACATTAAAAATAAAGTATTATTTATTTAGCACATATCACTTGTCAGATACTTTGTTAGATCCTGGACATACAATGCTGAACAAAATAGACAGTTTTTGCTCGAATGTAGTTTACAGTCTAGAGGAAGGGAGAGAGATTAATCTACTGACAACACAAATATATTTAACATTACAATAAATGCCACAAAGAAGATGTTTGGGGTATTATGAGACTGAATCTGGTCTGGGAGAAGATTCATTGATAGGAGTTAATGAGGAAATCAAGAAGAAAGGGTGGTCAAGTGATCCCTAAAAAGTATATCATATACCCTAAAGAACAAGAAACGTATTTGAAAAAGTGAGAAGAGAGTATGACAACAGTAAAGTGATAAGAAAATAGCATAAGACGTAATGTGATTGATCAAACCTATAAATAATAAATGTCTTTTCTACCATCCTAAAAGTTTGTAAAGAATTTGTTATAAAATCAGCTAATCCTAAATCATCATTGCAACCCATGGATACCAAGTGGAGAGTGTTTCAAAAAGTAAAAGTCTTCATATGTTAGGTGATAAAACAAAATAAACTTAAAATGATTAAAATCATACAAAGTATGTTCTCTGACCAACATAAATTAGAACATAAATTAGAATTAGAAATCAATAACAGAAGAAAGTTTGAGAAAGGTCACAAATACATGGAAATTAAATAACATACTCCTAAATAACCAGTGAGTCAAAGCAGAAATCACAAGGGAAATTGAAATAAAATCCGGTTTTATAAATGAATGAAAATGAAAGCACAACATACCAAACCTTACTATAGGCAGCAAAGGCAGTGCTTAGAGGGAATTTATACATGTAAAAACTACATGATATCTGTGTTCTACAAATGTTTTATCCCAGTTCATAAATTGTTTTAATTTTCTTAAGTGTCTTTTGATAAACAAGAGTTTTTAATTTTTATGAAGTCCAGTTTAACTATTTTTTCTTTCAAAGGTTTGGGCTTTTGATTTCTGATCTAAAGCATTGTTTCCTAATGCAACAGCAGGATGAATTTTTCCAATATTTTCTTTTAGAAATTTTATACTTCTGAATATTATGTTGTATCTGTGATCCTTTTTTGGTTAATTTTTGCAAATGGTGTCAGGTGTGGTTTGAGGTATATATTGTTATATGTAGGTATTTAATCCCTCCAGTAGTTTGTTGAAAAGACTAATCTTCCTCCAGACAATTACCCTAACATACTGTAGAAAATTGATTAATTAAATATATTCGTGAGTCTATTTCTGAATGCTTTTTTCTAGTCCAGTGATCTGTGAATCTGTCCTTTCACCAATATCTCACAGTCTTCATAACTATAATTTTATAATAAGTCTTGAAATCAGGTAGTATGTATTCTTCAGCTTTGTTCTTCTTTTTCAAAATTGTTTTAACTATTTAATTCATTGACTTTTTCATATGTGTGTTATAATTAACTAGCAGATTTATTCAAAAGGCCTACTGAGATTTTGATTGAGATTGCATTGAATATATAGATCAATTAGGGGAGAATCGACAATATTCAGACTTTTAAGCCCTGAATATGGTATACTTTTTTCTTTATTTAGATATTCTTTGATTTATCTCATCAGTGTTTTATAGAACTCAGTGTGCAAATATTGCACATTTTTGTTTTAAACTACCTATTTCATATTTTGATAGTATTAAAAATGGTACCCTATTTTAAATATGGTTTCTAATTATTCATTGCTAGTATAAAGAAATACAATTGATTTTGCATATTGACCTTATATCTGTAACCTTACTAAACTCCCTTATCAGTTGTAATAACTTTTCTTTGGTAGACAGTTTTAGAATTTCTACTTAGACCAAGTGTCAACAAAATACATCCCATAGGCTAAATCCTGTGGCAGCCAGTTTTTATAAATTAGTTTTGTTGGACTATAGCCACACCCGTTTGTTTACCCATTGTCTGCAGCTACTTTTGCACTACAAAGGCAAAATTCGGTTGTTGTGACAGACCACCATATATGGTCCACAAAATGTAAAATATTTTCTATCTGGTCCCTTACAGAAAAGCTTTGCTGACCCATGCTCTCGAGTAACCACTAAAAGATAGTGATAGGATGTCTAAAAAGCTAAGAGAAGGAAAAATATTAAAATAATAAAAAAACTGATTAATCTAAAAGCAGCTCTTCTTACAGGCTAATACAAATTATTTTTGTTACTTTTATCTCTTCCATGATACTGCTAAAACTTTAGAACTCTTCAACTCCATTTATTTTCCTCTTGCCTTTTACAGCATTCTTTTACTATATTTTAAATACATTTTTAGTTGTTCATATATTTTAACTCCAGAAGACATTAAAAGTATTGTTTTGAATGGTCAGTATCCATTTATGTTTATCCATGTAATTACCATTTCTTGTGTTTTTTCCTTTTGCTTGTTTCTGTTTGTGTGGGGTCATTTGCCTTCTTCCTGAAAAACAATCTAGTATTTCTTCCAGTGCAGTAATGCTGGGAAAGAGTTCCCTTGGTTTTTAATTGTTGAAAAAGAACTTTATGTCACCATCATTTATAAAGGATATTTTCACTGGGTGTAGAGTTCTAGGTAATGTGAGACTCTTTTGAAAGACTTCTCAGTTTAATTTTTTAAACATTTTTATTTTAGGTTTGGGGGTATACGTGAAGGTTTTTACATAAATAAACATGTGTCGTGGGGGTTTGTTGTACATATTATTACATTACCCAGATATTAAGCTCAATACCCAATAATGATCTTTTCTGCCCCTCTCCCTCCTTCCACCTTCCTGGCTCAAGTAGACCCCAGTGTCTGCTGTGTTTCCTTCTTTGTGTTCATAAGTTCTTATCATTTAGCTCCCACTGATAAGTGAGAACATACAGTATTTGGTTGTGTTCTTGTGTTAGTTTGCTAAGGATGATCGCCTCTAGCTCCATCCATGTTCCTGTAAAACGCATGATCTTGTTCTTTTATATGGCTGCATCATATTCCGTGGTGTATGTATACCACATTTTCTTTATCCAGTGTGTCATTGATGGGCATATAGGTTGATTCCATTTCATTACTTTTGTGAACAGTGCTGCAGTGAACATTGGTGTTCATGTATCTTTATGGTAGAATGCTTTGTATACCTTTGGGTATGTACCCACTAACGGGACTGCTGGGTCGAATGGTAATTCTCCTTTTAGCTCTTTGAGTAATTGCCATACTGTTTTCCACAATGGTTGAACTAATTTACACTCCCACCAGCAGCGTATAAGGGTTCCTTTTCTCTGCAACCTCACCAGCATCCGTTATTTTTTTACTTTTTAATAATAACCATTCTGACTGGTGTGAGATGGTATCTTATTGTGGTTTTGATTTGCATTTTTCTAATGATAAGTGATATTGAGCTCTTTTTCATATGCTTATTGGCTGCTGTATGTCTTCTTTTGAGAAGTGTTTGTTCATGTCCTTTGCCCACTTTTTAGTGGGGTTGTGTTTTCCTTGTAAATTTAAGTTCCTTATAGATGCTGGATATTAGACCTTTGTCAGATACAAAGTTTGCAAGTATTTTCCCCCATTATGTAGGTTGTCTGTTTACTCTGTCGATAGTTTCTTTTCCTGTGCAGAAGCTCTTAAGTTTAATTAGATCCTGTTTGTCAATTTTTACTTTTGTTGCAAAGGATTTTTGTGTCTTCATCATTAAATCTTTGTCCATGCCTATGTCCAAAATGGTGCTGCCTAGGTTGTCTTCCAGGGTTTTTATAGTTTTGGGTTTTACATTTAAGTCTTTAATCCATCTTGAATTGATGTTTACATATGGTGTAGAGGAGTCCAGCTTCAATCTTCTGCATATGGCTAGCCAGTTATCTCAGCACCGTTTATTGAATAGGGAGTGTTTCCTTCATTGCTTGTTTTTGTCAGCTTTGTCAAAGATCAGATGGTCATAGATAATGGGGCCTTATTTCTGGGCTCTCTATTCTGTTCCATCGGTCTATGTGCCTGTTTTTGCAGCAGTACCATTCTTTTTTGGTCACTGTAGCCTTGTAGTGTAGTTTGAAGTTGGGTAATGTGATTCCTCTAGCTTTGTTCTTTTTGCTTAGGATTGCCTTGGCTATTTGGGCTCTTTTTTGGATCCATATAAATTTTAAAATAATTTTTTCCAATTCTGTGAAGAATGTCATTGATAGTTTGATAGGAATAGCATTGAATCTGTAAATTGCTTTGGTCAGTATAGCCATTTTAATGATATTGATTCTACCTATGAACATGGGATGTTTTTCTATTTCTGTGTCTTCTCTGATTTTTTGAGCAGTGTTTTGTAATTCTCATTGTAGAGATCTTTCACCTCCCTGGTTAGCTGTATTTCCAAGTATTTTATTCTTTTTGTGGCCATTGTGAATGCGAATTCATTCACAATTTGGCTGTTGGCTTGATTGTTGTTAGTATAAAGGAATGCTAGCGATTTTTGTATGTTGATTTTGTATCCTGCAACTTTGCTGAAGCTGTTTATCAGCTGAAGGAGCAGCTTTGGGGCTGAAACTATAGATAAAGAATCAAGTTGTATGCAAACAGGTAGTTTGACTTCTGTCTTCCTATTTTGATGCACTTTATTTCTTTCTCTTGCCTGATTGCTCTGGCCAGGACTTCCAGCACTATGTTGAATAGGAGTGGTGAGAGAGGGCATCAGGTCCTGGGCTTTTTTGCTTGGTAGGCTGTTATTACTGATTCAGTTTTAGAGCTCATTAATGGTTTGTTCAGGGAATCAGTTTCTTCCTAGCTCAGTCTTGTGAGTGTATATGTGTCCAAGAATTTATCCATCTCTTCTAGATTTTCTAGTTTGTGTACAGAGGTGTTTCTAGTAGTTTGTGATTTTTTTTTTTTTTTTTTATTTCTGTGGGGTCAGTAGTAACATTCCCTTCATTGTCTCTAATTGTGTTTATTTGGATCTTCTCTCTTTTCTTCTTAATTAGTGTAGCTAGTGGCCTCTCTATTTTACTAATTTTTTCAAAAACAGCTCCTGGTTTTTTAAATGTTTGATCTTTTAAATTTTATTGATCTTTGAAATGTTTTTTTTGTGTGTGTGTCTCAATTTCCTTCTGTTTGGCTCTGATTTGGGTTATTTCTTGTCTTCTGCTAGCTTAGTGGCAGGTAGGTTGTATGTGTCTAACAATTGATCCCTTTTTTTCTAGGGTTTCCAACTTGTGGCATGTAGTTGCTCATAGTAGCTTCTAGTGATCCTTTGAATTTCTGCAGTATCAGTTGTAATGTCTCCTTTTTAATCTCTGATTTTATTTATTTGGGTCTTTGCTCTCTTTGTTTTTTAGTTAGTGTGACTAAAGATTTCTCAGTTTCCTTTATCTTTTCAAAAACCAGCTTTTTGTTTCATTGATCTTTTCTGGAGTTTTCTTGCTTTGATCTTTATTGTTTGTTTTCTTCTACTAACTTTGGATTTGGTTTCCTCTTGCTTTTCTCATTCTTTAAAATGTATCATTAGGTTGTTTATTTGAAAGTTTTTTTTGTTTTTTTTTTTTGAGGTAGAAACTTATACCTATATACTTCCCTCTTGGTACTGCTTTTGCAGTATCCCGTAGGTTTGGGTATGTTATGTTGGTTAAATTCCATGTGTTTGTGTAGTTCCCAGAATTCCTCCTGTGATTGATTTGTAGGGTTTTTGTTTTGTTTTGTTTTGTTTGTGGTCAGAGAAGATGCTTGATATTATTTTGATGTTATTGAATGTTTTAAGACTTGTGTTTTGACCTGACATATGGTCTATCCTTGAGAATTATCCGTGTGCTGAGAAGAATGTGTTTTCTGTAGTCATTAGATGAAATGTTCTGTAAATATCTATGAGGTCCATTTGGTTTTTCCTGCATTTTAAGTCTGATGTTTCTTTGTTGATTTTCTGTCTGGATGATCTGTCCAAGGCTGAAAGTGTGGTGTTGAAGTCTCTAGCTATTATTATTGTATTGGGTTTATCTTTCCCTTTAGATCTAATAATTATAAGAATTAAAGAAAGAGGAAAGAAACACGAAAGGTGGCTCGCCAGTCAAGACAGATTTACTTTAAGGAAAACGAACCTGAGAGGAGCCTTCTGGCTGAGTTAGGTCAGAGACCCACTCTCTTACAGACTAAGAGGTTTTTTTGTTTTTTTTTGAGACAAAGTCCTACACTGCCACCCGGGCTGGAGTGCAATCGCGAGATCTTGGCTTACTGCAACCTCTGCCTCCAAGGTTCATGCGATTCTCCTCCCAAATAGTTGGGATTACAGGTGCACACCACCACACCCAGCTAATTTTTTGTATTTTTAGTAGGCACAGGGTTTCACTATGTTGGCCAGACTGGTCTCAAACTCCTGACCTTATGATCCACCCACCTCAGCCTCCCAAAGTGCTGGGATTATAGGCCTGAGCCACCGTGCCCTGCCCAGACTAAGAGTTTTTAAGGATTCAGGGTGGGAGAGTTTATCAGAGGCTTGGACTGCTTCTGTGTCTCTTTGTTGTGCTTATCTGGGAGAGAGAGTCGTTTGTCTGTTCCCATACATCTTTCAGAAGCTGCAAACATACCCTCTTTTATCTGCTTTTATCTTCCCTATCTTAGTGCGCATGAAGGGAAAGGAATATGCTTATTAAGGCCTACTGTTTTACTGGGGTCCATTGTATGAGGGTAAAGTTTGGCAGTTACCCAAGAGACCTTCCCCTCACCTCCCTCTGTGCCTGAGTTGTCTTATCTGTGTTTTACTGTCTGCTCTTTCTGGCTGCATGTAATTAGAAGAGAAGTGATTTCCTTGAAATGCATAAGGCTAGAAAGGGAGCTGGAACTTAAAGTGGCAGTGTTTGTCCAAGATGACAGTGCTCCTGCTCTGTCAATAATACTTGCTTTTTGTATCTGTGTGCTCCAGTGTTGGGTACATGTATATTTACAAGTGTTCTATCTTCTTGCTGATTGACCACTTTATCATTCTATAATGACCCTCTTTGTGTCTTTTTACACTTTTTGTTGTATAATCTATGTTGTCTGATGAAAGTATAACTACTCCTCTTTTATGGTTTCCATTTGCGTGGAATATCTTTTTTCGTAGCTTTATTTTCAGTCTTTGTTTGTCGAGGTGAAGAGTGTTTCTTGTAGGCAACAGAAGGTTGATTCTTGGTTTTTCATTCATTCTGCCACTCTATATCTTTTGGTTAGAGAATTGAGTCCATTTACATCCATTCTTATTAAGTAAGGACTTACTCCTGCCAGTTTGCTATTTGTTTTTTTGGTTCTTTTGTGGTGGCCCCTTTCTTCTTTTCTTCCTTCCTGCCTTCCTTTTAGTGAAGGTGATTTTCTCTGGTGATATGTTTTAATTTCTTGCTTCTTTTTTGTGTATCTGTTGTTATGTTTATAGATTTTAGGTTACCATGAGTCTTGCAATTAATATAACCCATTATTTTAACCTCATGACAACTTAGTGTTGGTTGTATAAATGAACATACAAATAAGATAAGGAGAGTTATAAAATCTCTATATGTAATCTCCTTGCTTCTTAACTTTTATTGTTTCTTTTTATATCTTACTGTATAATCTGTGTCTTGAAAACTTGTAGTTATTTTTGATCAGTTCTTTATCTTTGTACTTAAAATATGAGTAGTTTACACATCACAGTTACAGTATTATAATATTCTTTGTTTGTTTGTTTTTTGAGACAGAGTTTCGCTCTTATTGCCCAGGCTGGAGTGCAATGACACAATCTTGGCTCACCACAACCTCCGCCTCCTAGGTTCAAGCAATTCTCCTGCCTCAGCCTCCCGAGTAGCTGAGATTACAGGCATGTGCCACCATGCCTGGCTAATTTTGTATTTTTAGTAGAGATAGGGTTTCTCCATGTTGGTCAGGCTGGTCTTGAACTCCCAACTTCAGGTGATCTGCCCGCCTCGGCCTCCCAAAGTGCTGGGATTACAGGCATGAGCCACTGTGCCAGGCCAATATTCTGTGTTTTTATGTGTACTTACTGTTACCAGTGAGTTTTGTGCCTTCAGATGATTTCTTATTGCTCATTAGTGTCCTTTCAGATTGAAGCACTTCCTTTAGCATTTCTTGTAGGATAGATCTGGTATTGATGATAAGTGTCTGGCAAAACCCTTAGGTTTTGTTTGGGAAGATTTTTATTTTTACTTTGTGTTTGAACGATATTTTTGCCAGGTGTACCATTCTAGGGTTGAATGGTTTTTTTTTTGTTTTTTGTCCTCTGTACGTTATTTATTTATTTATGTATTTGAGACAGGGTATCACTCTGTCTTGATATTTGGGAGTTTGATTATTAAATGCTTTGGGGTAGTCTTCTTTAGGTTAAATCTTCTTGGTGGTCCATACTCTCCTTGTACTTCCAAGCCTAGCCAATATTTATTATTTTCTGTTTTTTTTTAATAGCCATCCTAATGGGTTTGAGGTGATACAATATCTCAATGTGTTATGGATTGCATTTCCTTAATAATTAGTGATATTAAGCATCTTTTCTTGTGCTTATTATCCATTTGTGTATCTTCTTTGGAGAAAGGTCTAGTCAGGTCCTTTGCCTGTTTTTTAATGGGGTTGCTTTTTGTTGTTGAGTTGTACGTGTTCTTTATATATGTAGATATAAATGATTTTTAAATGATTTTTTTCTTCCCATTTCTTAATCCAGAACATTCAAGGACAACTATTTTCCTACTGGAAAGACAACAAATGATTGTGAAGAACTTGTTGATAATTCAAAGGCACATACTATTTCTGTTCAAAAGTCAGAAGTAAAAACAGACTCTGATATTAGTGAGGTAAAGTGATCTTTGAAAAATATAAACATAGATTTTTTGCTATAAAATGAATACATTTTGAAATTTAAAATGTGATTTATGGTTAATACCCACAACCCCTTGCCCAACATACCCTCCCCAACACACATACACACTCTTACCTGTTCCCACTGTAAGAAGCCATAATGGCACTTATCTCATTTAGTTCATTCGTTCATTCATTCACCATGTGGTTTATTGAGTACTTACTATGTTCCAGGCACTGAACTAGGTAAGCACTGAAATAACAGCAGTGGGCATAACAAATTCTCTGACCTCTTGGAGCTTATATTTTACCAGAGGAGACAGATAAACGAAGTGATGAGTACTGTGAAGAAAAACAAAGGAAAGGAAGGAATGCAGGAGTGATGTTGTATGCTATTTTACATAGGAATGATAAGGGAAGGCCACCCTATCTAAAGTATTATCTACTTCCTCCTCCCACTGCTACACTACTCTGTCTTTGCTTTTGTTCAATGGATTTTTGTTGTGTTCTTATCTTAAAAAGTGGAGAAGCAAAATAGGAAACCTTGAAAGAATCCTAGATAAACTTTCATTAAGAAATCTTTTCTTGCCAGAATTGTTTTTCTCTCCGTTGTTATTACTTTGTTGAGATTTAAACTTTATATGTTTCGTGCTTATCCTATTTGGTAAAAGTAGCCTTGTATAATATGGCCTTTATATATATCTTTTCTTTTTAAACTATTTAGGTAGATTTGATGACAAGGGAAAATATTCACATGTATTAGTAAAACAAACATACACACATATACACTATGTAGTTTGAAGTCTGAAAATATTTGCATCGAAATATTAACAATAGTTATCTGTGGGTGGTAGGAACCTTGAATAATTTTACTTTTATATATATATATATATTTCTAGATAGTCTAAATTTTGTACAATGCATATGTATTATCTTTATAATGTTTTGTATAAAGTGTACGATACCTGCAAATATAAGCAAACACTCATGTAGGCTTCACCCAACTTAAAAGTATTAAATGTCTCCTATTCATCCTTTACTGATGAAACACTTCACTTACCATTCTACTGTTGATAGACATCTGGGTTATATTCAGTTTTTGTTTTTGCTATTACATATAATTCTGCCTTGCACATTCCTGTATATTTCTCCTTTGGTATACATGAACAAGAGTTACTATTTATTTATTTATTGCTAAGGTGTGAAATTTCTGGGTAAAAGCATGTTATTTTCAACTGTGTTGAGTGATATAAAATTATTTTTCTAAAATGCTTGTACCAGTTTCAATGACCTTTAGCAATTCATAAATTTTTATTGCTCCATAAGCTTACTAATCCTCATCAATATTTAATGTCAATCAGATAGGTGTGAAATGGCATTTGCCAAAGTTTTAATTTGAATTTCCCTTATTACTAGTTTGGTTGAGCATTTTTTCATGTAACTTGGATTAGTCAGGGTTCTCCTGAGGGAGAGAACCAATAAGATTCACACATCTATTTTATATATGTATATATACACATATGTGTTCAGTGCAGGCTGACAGAGTGGAGATTTGGACACAGGCTGCATGAATGAGCAGACTGCCACTAAGGTGGCCTAAATTTATGTCCACTTTTGTCCCATAGCCCAAGTTTGGGCATCTTGCACCTACTTTGCCCTCTAGTATCTGACCTTGGTTTGCTCCTCTTTTTTTCTGTGCAGAGCTCAAAATGTTGAAAACATAGGTGTGAATCTCAAGCGAGAGATAAGAGCTAAAGTTGTGGATCTGGTAATCATTGGTGCTGTCTCCTCTTTCCCTTCCTAATCCCCATTGTAATCTGTAAAATTTATAGTTTCATTTAGCTGTGGCTATTCCTCTCTTGTAGTTTACAATCTAGAGGAATAAAAGTATTTATTGGTTGGTTCTTCTTGGCACAAAAAGTGTAACAGCTAAGAGATTTCTTCACTACAAAAATATTTTCAGGCCCCAGGTAGTTCATATTATAATGATGCGCACAGACCCATGAGTGAACTTCAGCCTTACCACATGCTAGCAATATAGCCTTTGACAAATTAAGCTTCCAGAATTTTTGGTATGTGCAATGAAATTAATAATTTCTGTCTCTCAGGGTTTTTATGAGGATTAGGTGAAGGTAGTAACTTGTTTACTATAGTGATTCACTGTAACCATAATTACACTTAAAGAATGATTTAATGCACAATATTTATATGCAGTAGTATTAGAAGGTGTATATAGCTTAAGGTCCAGTATTCCCAGAGTTAATTAGAGGTTATTTTCCAGAATAAGCTAAGCAGCACATTATATATTTATTAAGAATTGTCTGGGTAGACTTTCTTTTATTGTGATAAAACACACATAACGTAAAATTTTCCATTTAACCATTTTTAGGTGTACAGTTTGGTGGTATTAGGTACATTCAGTGTTAGGCAACCATCAACGCTTTCCATTTCTACAGCTTTTTCATCATCCTGAACAAACACTATACCCATTTGTGTGAACATTTAAGATTTACAAATCACCTTCAATATCTACTCATGCTCTTTCCCCGGCAGCTTAATAAGGTGCTATGAGGTTTATTTATAATGTTAACTGCCTTAATTTGTTAATGACTGGAATCAGAGGTTAAGGTTTCAGCAGATTATTCAAGTGATCACCCTGAGAAACACAGAGGAGTCATATGCAGTAGGTAACTTAAGCATAACTGATGATTTATAAGGTAGGAAAGAGCAGTAGATTGAGAACCCAAGCCCAGACAGAGCCTAAGAACAATTATGTTACATAAATGAGATATTTATCCCCTAGTGTTTTTCACTGGAGATGTCCATATTAGTATATGTATATTAAAGTGAAGAGCTAGGACTTACTGTAGTGAGTTTAAAGTGTGTTTTCTTGATTTGTAGTTCTTAAAGCCAGGTGCACAATAGAGTCACCTGTTCAGCTTATAGATGATTAAGAGTCCTGGGCCCTGCCTCTGACTTTTTAACTCAAAATCTCTGGGGATAGGACCTAAGAATTTGTGTTTTAAATAAGCACTCAGTGACTAGGACTATGATATACTAACTCTGTCATCAATTTACAGTCTTTTGGGGGGAACTCCTTCATTACAATGTCATTTGTTTCGCATGTAATTGACTTACTCTAACATGCAAGTATCAGGTATTTGATAATACAGTGTTACTCGGTTATACTGGAGTTATGATTTCTCATTTGAAATTTTGGTCTGTATTAGTCTAAATTAAATGTTCTGTAATTTATATGTTGTCACTGGCACCCTCACATTATTTGTTAAATTAGATTTTGAATAGTGTTGAAGTGGGGAAGGATTTGAGAAAAACATATGCACCAATATTTGAAGTAAATCTATGCTTGAGAATTCCTGCTGAGAGTGATTCTTCAGAAAATCCTAAAGAGAACTTTCATGAGTCTGACCTGTGCCCTGAAGAGTGTGTAATGTTTGAAGATGAAATGTCAGAAAATAAAGACAATTGTGTCAAAAAACACTCAAGTGAAGAATTGCTCCCAAAAGCCAAGAAACCAAAAGAAATTAGTTACAATCTTGAAGATATTCTTTCAGGTAAGACAATTGAGACTATAAAGAATGAAGGGTTGCCAGGTGTGGTGGCTCATGCCTGCAATCCTGGCACTCTGGGAGGCCAAGGTGGGAGGATCACTTGAGGCCAGAAGTTTGAGACCAGCCTGGGCAACACAGTGAGTCCTTGTCTCTTGGAGGAAAAAAAAAAAAAGAATGAAGGGAAATATCTTATCTTAACAACTGGAAAAAAACAAATGAGAGATCATTTTACTAGTCTGTGTATTATAATTTGTAGATTATGATTTTATAAATCTTAAGGTAAATACTGCTAAAAGTAAGGATAAACTTACAGATCATTATTGTGCATGTAAGTAATGACACCATTATTCATTTTCATCTCAAAACCCAAACAGTTTCTCACTGAAGCAGAGCTGAGGGCCCTGTTCATCAAGAGGAACAACATCTAGGATGTTTGCTCTCAGATCTCTTTAATCAGAGCCTTGGGATGGGGTGTACTGCTTCAGTATTGCCTTTCAAATGACTTCTTGAGTTTATTCTTAGGATATGTGTAAAGCACTGGCATATATTAATTTGTCATTTACCTGACATAAATATCAATCAATTTTGTATTCTCTCTTTCTTTCAATGGATTCTAATAGACACAGAAAGTGAGACTGAGTTTGAGAATAAATACATGTATTATGAGTAAGTATTAGACATTTTAAAAATTACAAGTAATTATATTTTATATAGTAGTTACTATATTTCTCTGAAACATGCTTTTATTGTTTTCTCTGTTAGATTTCCAGAATTTCCTACAAATCTCTTTGTAGATCCCAACAGATTGGAGTTTTCAATAAAAATTCAAAATATGTTGACTAATATGGAAAAATGTATAAGTAAGTGTTTTTAAAGCTTAGTGAAGTGCATTGTCTTCTTTGGCAATATTTTCTTAAATTTAGGCATCTGATGCTTTTACCCAGGGATATGACAGATGTTACAGAATGTTAGTCTATCATAAATTCACAGTCCTTGGGATCAGACACTGTGAATTTGGAATTATTTGACAATGTGTGAATTTTACACATAGCCTTAGCATAAAAGATGGGAATTAGGAAAATATTCAAAGTTTGGATTTTTTCAGTTATGTTCTATAGAATGTTATGACACTTAATACAAATGAGCAAGATCTTTTATGTCATAGTGTAACAAAGATACTGTTTCTACCTTAAAGAGATTTTAATTATTTTGCAGCTGTGTGTACACAATCTGAAATTGCAGGCAATTACTAGCCTGACCAAAGAATTTATTCTTTTCTCACAGTAAGTTTTACAAAGATCTTAAAACAGCAGTACTTTTGGCAACTTTTTAAATGTTGCATCATTCTCCAGTCATGTCACCATAGTTTGCTGAGTTCAGAGGGCTCCTGTTTCCAAGCTAAGCTGGTATCTCATGCATTGTTTGATTTTGTTTATGCAAGTCCCAATAATTCAGTCTTTTTCACTATGCTTTGTAACTACCACCACATATTAAGTTACTCCATTTCCCCAAACTGGCCGAAATGTAGTCAGTATGTCCCTTGACCTCTCATATTTATTTTAAAGTTTGCATTGTATTATGAAGATGAAATGTGCATAAGAACATGGGCTTGTTTTAAAATCAAGAATTATCACAAAGTTGTTATAATTTTTTACCCAGTCCATTTTGAATCAGCTTGGTAAGAGTTTCTTGCGGAGTAAAATCCAGAGATATTAGTATTTTGCAACATTATACACTTACGGACATTATAAACAATTGTGCTCTCTTGATAGGATGACCCCTCCCATACTCATTTTCTTCAGTAGCCCATAGATTTTTTCTACTGCCTTCTAGCTTTTAATAATGTAAATAAGAAGTCTGATGCTACGGTGATTTCCCTTCCTTTGTATACTTGTGATTTCTGTCTAGTAATTTATCATTTGGAGTTAGGAACTTTTCTATAATAAAGTCATATATATAATTCTATGTTAAGCTTTCTTAAAATCCAGTGAGGCTCTTCAGTCTGAAGAACTAAGTTTTTATAGGTCTTTCCATATGTTCCTTTTTTCCATTTGGATTTTTTGTTTTTCATCTTTAGATTTCCTGGGTCCAAACATCCGATTAATCTGATTATTTCTATTTCTTTTTTCTTTGTTATGAAATGTTTCTACTATTTTATTTGTTTCTATTATGAGATAATTTGAGACTTCTGTAAGTTGTAAACATACTACAGAGCTTCTGTATACTGTTTATATGTTTTAATCTAACGACAGTATAGTTATAAAATTACTATTAGTATAATAGTATTAATGAAATGATAGATTTTATTGGATTTTCCCAGTTGTTTCCTTAATGTTCATATTCTGTGCCAGGATCTAATCCCAGATCACACGTTGCATATATTAATAGTTGTTATGTCTGTTAAATCTTTCCAATCTCTACCAGTTGCTCAGTCTTTCCTTATCTTTTATGACTTTGAGATCTTTAAAGAGTACTGGTAACTTACTCTACAGATTGTCCATCAATTTTGGATTGTCTGATGTTGTCTCATGATGAGTTTGAGATACACATCTTGGAGGACAATACCATACTGAGTGTGTGCCTTTTTAAGTATATATCAACCTGGTAGTACATGACATTGATGAACCTTTTTACTGGTGATGCTCAACCTGACGACTTGGTTAAAGTCATGTCTGCCAGGTTTCTCCATGATGAAGTTACCACATTTCCTCCTGTAATTAGTAAACTTGGGGTGGGAGGAAAGGTTTTGAGATTATACGCATATCTTATTTCTCCTAAAAATTTTACCTACTAATTCTAACATTTATCAGTGGACCTTGCCTTGCCTGTGGCAGTTATTACTGTGGTGTTCTTAATGGTGATTTTCTGTTTCTTTTATCCCATATACATTCATAAATTAGAATTCTTCTGTAAGGAGTAGCTGTTCCTTTTCCATTTATTTAATTTTTCAGTCATTTATTTATATGAATATGGACTCACTAATATTTTCACCTTTTCTTGTGACTCACCTTTTCTTGTGACTACTTCCTTAGTTTCTGTCACCTCAAGATGCTTCAGGCTCATCTTGTGTTTTCTCTGCCCAGCCCTGGAATCAACTGTTTCTCCAAGGAACCTTGGATTAAAGAAGGAAATTTCGGAATTAAGAACTACACACTAGATGTGCTCATTGCTACAGGAGTGTCATTACTTCCTAGCCTATCAGAGAAAATACCTAGAAAATATATGTGTGATACTAGCTCATGCATACACACACAACTATATTTATTCCTAGATCTTTTTGTTTGTCCATTTTAAACTATGAATTCATACTGATACCTCAGACCCCAATCCAACTCCTCAAGATTCATTCTAGCCTTTTCCTTATATGTAACTTTTTTCTCTGGCTATAAGAAATCTGGGTGACATAATCAACTAATAATTTGTTTGTTATACAGTCATGCACTGCATAAAGATGGTTCAATCAATGACAGACCACATGGTAGTCCCATAAGATTATAATAACATGCTTTTGCTGTGTCTTTTCTATGTTTCGATATTTAATCCTTACTACTCTTTTACAATTGCCTACAGTATTCTGTATAGTAATATGCGGTACAAGTTTGTAGCTAGGGCGACAGGGTATACCATATAGCCTAGGTGTGCAGTAGGTTTGTGTAAGTACATTCTGTGATAGTCACACAATGATGAAATTGCCTGAGGACACACTTCTCAGAATGTATCCCTGTCATTAATTGCATGGCTGTACATGTAATTTCAGAATTGCTACTCCATACTTCTGTGAAAAACAAATGTATCAACTAAAAGACAGTGTGTTTATGTACAGTTTTTAAAAAATATAACCTTAGAGTTTCCAGTCCAAACTTGTTTTCTGAAGTTGCTCATGTTAACTCCTTTCTTTCCCACCCTTTTCAGTGAGGTTATGTAGTTTGTAATACAGTTAGATTAATTTGTTACAGGCTGCATTCCAACTTGGATTCTCTCAGTAACCTGGTTAACTTTTTATAACTTATATAAAGTACAGTTTTCTCTTCGTGGGTGGTGTTAAGGGTTTTGACAAGTGCACAGGTACATGTCCACCATCACAGATCCATACAAAACAGTTCCATCATCCCCCAGTTCCCTTGTGCAGCCCTTTTGTAGTCACACTCTCCCCATTCCCTTATCTATGGCAACCACTTATCTGTTTTCTGTCCCTATTGTTATGTCATTTCCAGAATGTCATATAAATGCATATGTAGCTTTTTGGATCTGGCTTCTTTCACATAGAAAAAGGCATTTAAAATTCAGCTTTGTTGGCCATGTACAGTGGTTCACACCTGTAAACCCAGCACTTTGGGAGGCCCAGGTGGGTGGATCACTTGAGCCCAGGAGTTCAAGACCAACCTAGGCAGGATGGTGAAACCCTGTCTCTACAAAGTATACAAAAAATTAGCCAGGCATTGTGACACGCACCTGTAATCCCAGCTACTTGGGAGGCTGAGGCAGGAGGACAGCCTAAGCCCAGGAGGTCAAGGTGCAGTGAGCCAAAATTGTACCACTGTACTCCAGCCTGAGTGACAGTGCAAGACCTTGTCTCAAAAAATAAAAAATAAAAAAAGTATCCATGTTGTTACATGATTCAGTAGTCTTTTTTTAAATTGCTGTGCTGTATTCAATTGTCTGGATGTATCACAGATTGCTTATCCATTCACATCTGGGTTGTCTCCAGTTTGGGGAAATTATAAACAAAATTGCTATACACATTCACATATAGGCTTTTGGATTAATACAAGCTTTCCTTTTTCTTGGATAAATACCTAGGGGTAGGATTGCTGGGTCATATGGTAGTTATATATTTAACTTTATGAGAATGGCCAAACTGTTTTGCAAAGTGGTTGTGTGAGTTACAGTTGCTCCATATCTTTGCCAGCACTTGGTATTGCCAGAGTAAAAACAAAAACAAAAAACTTTTAGCTTTCTAATACCTGTGTAGTGACATCTCTTTGTGCTAATTTTCATCGCTAGTAACAAATGATATTGTTCATCTTTTATTATGATAGTTTTCCAACTGCATATCTTATTTTGCCAAATGTCTTTTTAGATATTTTGCCTATTTTTTTTTATTATACTTTAAGTTCTAGGGTACATGTGCACAACGCGCAGGTTTGTTACATACATATACATGTGCCATATTGGGTGCTGCACCCATTAACTCCTCATTTACATTAGGTATATCTCCTAATGCTGTCCCTCCCCTCTCCCCCCACCCCACGACAGGCCCCAATGTGTGATGTTCCCCACCCTGTGTCCAAGTGTTCTCATTGTTCAATTCCCACCTATGAGTGAGAACATGTGGTGTTTGCTTTTCTGTCCTTCCGATAGTTTGCTCAGAATGATGGTTTCCAGTTTCATCCGTGTCCCTACAAAGGACATGAACTCATCTTTTTTATGGCTGCATAGTATTCCATGGTGTATATGTGCCACATTATCTTAATCCAGTCTGTCATTGATGGACACTTGGGTTGGTTCCAAGTCTTTGCTCTTGTGAATAGTGCCGCAATAAACTTACATGTGCATGTGTCTTTATAGGAGCATGATTTATAATCCTTTGGATATATACCCAGTAATGGGATGGCTGGGTCAAATGGTATTTCTAGTTCTAGATCCTTGAGGAATCGCCACACTGTCTTCCACAATGGTTGAACTAGTTTACAGTCGCACCAACAGTGTAAAAGTGTTCCTATTTCTCCACATCCTCTGCAGCACCTGTTGTTTCCTGACTTTTTAATGATCGCCATTCTAAGTGGCATGAGATGGTATCTCATTGTGGTTTTGATTTGCTTTTCTCTGATGGCCAGTGACAATGAGCATTTTTTCATGTGTCTGTTGGCTGCATAAATGTCTTCTTTTGAGAAGTGTCTGTTCATATCCTTTGCCCACTTTTTGATGGGGTTGTTTGATTTTTTTCTTCTAAATTTGTTTTAGTTCTTTATAGATTCTGGATATTAGCCCTTTGTCAGATGGGTAGATTGTAAAAATTTTCTCCCATTCTGTAGGTTGCCTGTTCACTCTGATGATAGTTTCTTTTGCTGTGCAGAAACTGTTTAGTTTAATTAAATCCACTTTGTCAATTTTGGCTTTTGTTGGCATTGCTTTTGGTGTTTTAGTCATGAAGTCCTTGACCATGCCTATGTCCTGAATGGTATTGCTTAGGTTTTCTTCTAGGGTTTTTATGGTTTTAGGTCTAACATTTAAGTCTTTAATCCATCTTGAATTAATTTTTGTATAAGGAGTAAAGAAGGGATCCAGCTTCGGCTTTCTACATATGGCTAGCCAGTTTTCCCAGCACCATTTATTAAATAGGGGATCCTTTCCCCATTTCTTGTTTTTGTCAGGTTTGTCAAAGATCAGATGGTTGTAGTTGTGTGGTATTATTTCTGAGGGCTCTGTTCTGTTCCATTGGTCTATATCTCTGTATTGGTACCAGTACCGTGCTGTTTTGGTTACTGTAGCCTTGTAGTATAGTTTGAAGTCAGGTAGCATGATGCCTCCAGCTTTGTTTTTTTTTTTTGGCTTAGGATTGTCTTGGCAATGCAGGATCTTTTTTGGTTCCATATGAACTTTAAAGTAGTTTTTTCCAATTCTGTGAAGAAAGTCATTGGTAGCTTAATGGGGATGGCATTGAATCTATAAATTACCTTGGGCAGTATGGCCATTTTCACAATATTGATTCTTACTATCCATGAGCATGAAATGTTCTTCCATTTGTTTGCATCCTCTTTTATTTTGCTGAGCAGTGGTTTGTAGTTCTCCTTGAAGAGGTTCCTCACATCCCTTGTAAATTGGATTCCTAGGTATTTTATTCTCTTTGAAGCAATTGTGAATGGGAGTTCACTCATGATTTGGCTCTCTCTTTGTCTGTTATTGGTGTATAGGAATGCTTGTGATTTTTGCACTTTGATATTGTATCCTGAGACTTTACTGAAGTTGCTTATCAGCGTAAGGAGATTTTGGGCTGAGACGATGGGGTTTTCTAAATATACAATCATGTCATCTGCAAACAGGGACAATTTGACTTCTTCTTTTCCTAACTGAATACCTTTTATTTCTTTCTCTTGCCTGATGGCCCTTGCCAGAACTTCCAACACTGTGTTGAATAGGAGTGGTGAGAGAGGGCATCCCTGTCTTGTGCCAGTTTTCAAAGGGAATGCTTCCAGTTTTTGCCCATTCGGTATGATGCTGACTGTGGGTTTGTCATAAATAGCTCTTATTATTTTGAGATATGTTCCATCAATATCGAGTCTATTGAGTGTTTTTAGCATGAAGGGCTGTTGAATTTTGTCAAAGGCCTTTTCTGCATCTATTGAGATAATCATGTGTTTTTTGTCTTTGGTTCTGTTTATATGCTGGATTACATTTATTGATTTGCGAATGTTGAACCAGCCTTGCATCCCAGGGATGAAGCCCACTTGATCATGGTGGATAAGCTTTTTGATGTGCTGCTGGATTCAGTTTGCCAGTATCTTATTGAGAATTTTTGCATAGATATTCATCAGGGATATTGGTCTAAAATTCTCTTTTTTTGTTGTGTCTCTGCCAGGCTTCGGTATCAGGATGATGTTGGTCTCATAAAATGAGTTAGGGAAGATTCCCTCTTTTTCTATTGATTGGAATAGTTTCAGAAGGAATGGTACCAGCTCCTGTTTGTACCTCTGGTAGAATTCGGCTGTGAATCTGTCTGGTCCTGAACTTTTTTTGGTGGGTAGGCTATTATTGCCTCAATTTCAGAACCTGTTATTGCTCTATTCAGGGATTCAGCTTCTTCCTGGTTTAGTCTTGGGAGGGTGTATATGTCCAGGAATTTATCCATTTCTTCTAGATTTTCTAGTTTTTTTGCATAGAGGTGTTTATAGTTTTCTCTGACGGTAGTTTGTATTTTTGTGGTATTGGTGGTGATATCCCCTTTATCATTTTTTATTGCATCTATTTGATTCTTCTCTCTTTTCTTTATTAGTCTTGCTAGCAGTCTCTCAATTTTGTTGATCTTTTCAAAAAGCCAGCTCCTGGTTTCATTGATTTTTTGAGGGGGTTTTTTGTGTCTCTATCTCCTTCAGTTCTGCTCTGATCTTAGTTACTTCTTACTTTCTGCTAGCTTTTGAATGTGTTTGCTCTTGGTTCTCTAGTTCTTTTAATTGTGATGTTAGGGTGTCAATTTTAGATCTTTCCTGCTTTCTCTTGTGAGAATTTAGTGCTATAAATTTCCCTCTACACACTGCTTTAAATGTGTCCCAGAGATTCTGGTATGTTGTGTCTTTGTTCTCATTGGTTTCCAAGGACATCTTTATTTCTGCCTTCATTTTCTTATGTACCCAGTAGTCATTTATGAGCAGGTTGTTCAATTTCCATGTAGTTGAGTGGTTTTGAGTGAGTTTCTTAATCCTGAGTTCTAGTTTGATTGTACTGTGGTCTGAGAGACAGTTTGTTATAATTTCTGTTCTTTTACATTTGCTGAGGAGTGCTTTACTTCCAACTATGTGGTCAATTTTGGAAAAAGTGTGATGTGCTGCTGAGAAGAATATATATTCTGTTGATTTGGGGGGAGAGTTCTATAGATGTCTATTAGGTCTGCTTGGTGCAGAGTTGAGTACAATTCCTGGATATTGTTGTTAACTTTCTGTCTCATTGATCTATTTAATATTGACAGTGGGGTGTTAAAGTCTCCCATTATTTTTGTGTGGAAGTCTTAAGTCTCTTTGTAGGTCTCTAAGGACTTGCTTTATGAATCTGCATGCTCTTGTGTTGGGTTCATATATATTTAAGATAGTTAGCTCTCCTTGTTGAATTGATCTCTTTACCATTATGTAATGGCCTTCTTTGTCTCTTTTGATCTTTGATGGTTTAAAGTCTGTTTTATCAGGGACTAGGAGTGCAACCCCTGCATTTTTTGTTTTCCATTTGCTTGGTAGATCTTCCTCCATCCCTTTATTTTGAGCCTGGGTGTGTCTCTGCATGTGAGATGGGTCTCCTGAATACAGCACACTGATGGGTCTTGACTTTTTATCCAATTTGCCAGTCTGTGTCTTTTAATTGGAGCATTTAGCGTATTTACGTTTAAGGTTAATATTGGTATGTGTGAATTTGATCCTGTCATTATGATGTTAGCTGGTTATTTTGCTCATTATTTGATGCAGTTTCTTCCTAGCATCGATGGTCTTTACAATTTGGCATGCTTTTGCAGTTGCTGGTACCGGTTGTTCCTTTCCATGTTTAGTGCTTCCTTCAGCAGCTCTTGTAAGGCAGGCCTGGTGGTGACAAAATCTCTCAGCATTTACTTGTCTGTAGCTTTTATTTCTCCTTCACTTAGGAAGCTTAGTTTGGCTGGATATGAAATTCTGGGTTGAAAATTCTTTTCTTTAAGAATGATGAATATTGGTCCCCACTCTCTTCTGGCTTATAGAGTTTCTGCCAGGAGATCTGCTGTTAGTCTGATGGGCTTCCCTTTGTGGGTAACCCGACCTTTCTCCCTTAACAATTTTTCCTTCATTTCCACTTTGGTGAATCTGACAATTATGTGTCTTGGAGTTGCTCTTCTCGAGGAGTATCTTTGTGGCATTCTCTGTATTTCCTGAATTTGAATGTTGTCCTGCCTTGCTAGGTTGGGGAAGTTCTGCTGGATAATATCCTGAAGAGTGTTTTCCAACTTGGTTCCATTCTCCCCATCACTTTCAGGTACACCAATCAGACGTAGATTTGGTCTTTTCACATAGTTCCATATTTCTTGGAGGCTTTGTTCGTTTCTTTTTGCTGTTTTTTCTCTAAACTTCTCTTCTCGTTTCATTTCATTCATTTGATCTGCAATCACTGATACCTTTTCTTCCACTTGATTGAATCGGCTTCTGAAGTTTTTTCATGTGTCACGTGGTTCTCATGCCATGGTTTTCAGCTCCATTAGGTCATTTAAGGTCCTCTCTATGCTGTTTATTCTAGTTAGCCATTCGTCTAATCTTTTTTCAAGGTTTTTAGCTTCTTTGCGTTGGGTTCGAACATCTTCCTTTGGTTCGGAGAAGTTTGTTATTAGCACTTTTCTGAAGCCTTCTTCTATCAACTCGTCAAAGTCATTCTCTGTCCAGGTTTGTTCCATTGCTGGCGAGGAGCTGTGTTCCTTTGGAGGAGAAGAGGCGCTCTGACTTTTAGAATTTTCAGCTTTTCTGCTCTGGTTTCTCCCCATCTTTGTGGTTTTATCTACCTTTGGTCTTTGATGATGGTGACATACAGATGGGGTTTTGGTGTGTATGTCCTTTCTCTTTGTTAGTTTTCCTTCTAACAGTCAGGACCCTCAGCTGCAGGTCTGTTGGAGTTTGCTGGAGGTCCATTCTAGACCCTGTTTGCCTGGGTATCACCAGCGAAAGCTGCAGAACAGCAAATAAGGCAGAACGGCAAATGTTGCTACCTGATCCTTCCTCTGGAAGCTTCATCTCAGAGAGTCACCCGGCCATATGAGACGTCAGTCGGCCGCTACTGGGAGATGCCTCCCAGTTAGGCTACTTGGGGGTCAGTGACCCACTTGAGGAGGCAGTCTGTCCGTTCTCAGATCTCAAACTCCTTGGGAGAACCACTACTGTCTTCAAAGTTGTCAGACAGGGACGTTTAAGTCTGCAGAAGTTTCTACTGGCTTTTGTTTAGCTATGCCCTGCCCCCAGAGGTGAAGTCTACAGAGACAGGCCTCTTTGAGCTGTGGTGGGCTCTACCCAGTTCAAGTCTCCCAGCTGCTTTGTTTACCTACTCAAGCCTCAGCAACGGCAGATGCCCCTCCCCCAGCCTCGCTGCCACCTTGCAGTTTGATCTCAGACTGCTGTGCTAGCAGTGAGCAAGGCTCTGTGGGCATGGGACCCTCTGAGCCAGGAGTGGGATATAGTCTCCTGGTGTTCCATTTGCTAAGACCATTGGAAAAGCGCAGTATTAGGGTAGGAATGTCTCGATTTTCCGGGTACCGTCTCTTACAGCTTCCCTTGGCTGGGAAAGGGAATTCCCTTACCCCTTGTGCTTCCCAGGTGAGGCAATGCCCTGCCCTGCTTCAGCTCATGCTCCATGGGCTGCACCCACTGTCCGACAAGCCCCAGTGAGATGAACCCAGTACCTCAGTTGGAAATGCAGAAATCACCCATCTTCTGCATCACTCACGCTGGGAACTGTAGACTGGAGCTGTTCCTATTTGGCCGTCTTGGAACCTCCCCTGCTTTTTTTTTTTTTTTCTTTTGAGATGGAGTCTCGCTGTGTCACCCATGCTGGAGTGCAGTGGCACAATCTCAGCTCACTGCAACCTCCGCCTCCCAGGTTCAAGCAATTCTCTGCCTCAACCTCTTGAGTAGCTGAGATTACAGGTGCCTACCATCATGCCCAGCTAATTTTTTTTTGTATTTTTAGTAGAGACAGGATTTCACCATCTTGACCAGGTTAGTCTTAAACTCCTGACCTTGTGATCTACCCGCCTCAGCCTCCCAAAGTGCTGGGATTACAGGCGTGAGCCACCACACCCAGTACCTATTTTTTTTAAATTGGGATTTTTGTTTTCTTATTGTTGGTTTGTGAGAGGTCTTTATACATACTCTGAATATAATTCTTTTGTCATACATATGACTTGCAAACAATCTGTGTGAGATTTTCTCCCAATCTGTGTCTTATCATTTCATTATCTTTCACAGAGCTTAACTACTTACTTTTGATAAAGTACAGCTCATCAGTTTTTTTCTTTTATGGGTTATACTTTTGGTTTTGTTTCTAAAAACTTTTTGCCTTACTCAAATCACACAGATTTTCTCTCCTATATTTTCTCCTTGATGATTTATGGATTTGTGTTTTATATTTAGGTATATGACTCATCTTGAGTTGAAATTGTTTATAAAGTGTGAGATATAGGTTGAGGTTTGTTTATCTATCTATCTGTCTATCTAGGCCTGTGGACATCCCGTTGTTCAGCTAGACTGTGAACTCTTGAGGCTGTGTCTCCTGATTTTTGTATCCTTGTAATGGTATAATACTCTCCACATAATAGATACGTGTCAAATATTTGTAAACTGAATGACTTATTTTCAGTTTATGTTTCAATCATGCTTCCCATCACCTCCACTCAGTTACGTGTGAGTGGCTATTTTGTTTCTATAATATTAAATCTAAATCTTTACACCAGTTTTTAAATTCCAGTTATAAGTATAGAATGTTGTCTAGCCTTCATAATAAATCAGCCCCCGATTTCAATAGTTGTAAATGTCATGGATAATTTTGAAGTGTTGCTTTCAATATCTGAAGTATTGACTTTTAAACTATGTGTTTTAGCCACAATTACTCCTCTTTGCCAAGATCCTCACCTGTCTATCTTCATTGATTTGGTTTCAACAATGGATTTACCTAATAAGACAGGAAGCATCATACATTATACAGAGCAGACCAGATGGCCAGATTGTCACATCCTTTTTGAAATGGATCCTGCCTACCAAAATATAGTAAGTTTTAAAACAGTTCATTTTAGGGAATATTTACTTTAAGGAGCAGAGACCCACTGAATTCTTCCATGAAATGAATTTATTGAAAAATTAGAGTATCCTATTCATAGCAATTGGAAAATAATTCCCAGCTTATCTCCCCATTTGTTTTCCCCATGATCTGTCATCACTGCTCACCTCTGTGTGATTTTTCCAACTTCTGTGGAAATAAGCTTTCTCTTTTATGGCTCCCTCATAATGTAGACTCATCAGTTGTTGACTTGCCATGCCTGAACTCTTTCCATTAGCATCAACTGGGTATTTTTGTCCAAATTTACAAGAGAATCTAATTGGCTTAGCTTGATTTAGGATTCTACCCTATCTAAATAGTTATGTCTTTGGTGAATTGGGTGAGGTCACATACTATATACCAGCTGCCCTTAACCTTTTTGGCACCGGGACTGGTTTTGTGGAATACAGTTTGTCCATGGACAGCAGCTGAGGGGTGGTTTCAGGATGAAAATGTTCTACCTCAGATCATCAGGCATTAGTTAGATTGTCATAAAGGATGCACAACCTAGATCCCTCACATGTGCGGTTCACAATAGGGTTCGAGCTCCTATGAGAATCTAATGCCACGGCTGATCTGGCAGGAGGTGGACCTGAGGCAGTAGTGCTCACTCACCCACTGCTCACCTCCTGCTGTGTGGCATAGTTCCTAACGGATCATGGACTGGCACTGCTCTCCGGCCTAGGGGTTGGGGACTGGCCTTTTCTCGGGCTAAGCACAGTGTACTCTAAAACGGGGTAACAAGCAAGAGGATAAATGATTGGTGTCTCCAGTACATGGCTCAAAATAACATGTTAATTATAAAGTTAAATAGCCTAATAAGCCTTTAGGTAAAAGCCAAATATTAGAAAGCCATCTAAATTTCTTAAAGTCTTATGTTTCCAACATATTTAGATTTTTAATAGCGGTTCTTAAAATAAACTCCACATAGCACTATTATTTTATTTTCTCAGAAACTATTAGCGTGTCAAACCATTTTTCACTCTAAAAATAAAAATTCTAACATCTTAATATTCTTATTTACAGATTGTGAATCTCCTGACTATTGTTGGTAATTCAATGGGCCTAGTTAATGCTTACAGCTGCAAGTTTATAAAGTATTGTACCATGGTAGAAAAGGCCAAAATCATGAGTATGAAAATATCATCTATGGGAGAATTAACTTCAAAAGAATTTGAAGCTATTCTAAATAGATTCAGAAATTATTTTAGACATATTGTGAATATGGCCATTGAGAAACGTATTGGTATTTTCAACGTTGTAAGTCTTGATTATCAATCAGAATGCTTACCGTATATTGACAACGTCATACATATGAGTCACACCCTCATGCGATCTGTAATTGAAAAAAAGAACAAAAATTTATTGGAAGTAAGTAGTTTGAAAATTCTTATTGTGTAATAATGTTTCAGATTAGTAAATTTTAAATTTAAAATATATACTTAGAGAATATATGATATCAGATGTCACATGCAGAGTATGATAAAATTGAAAAAATGAAGATATGCATGATAAATATTATCCTCAGAAAATTTTAATGTGTATTACATTTGTTTATGTCTTTGATAAAATATCACTTCCTCAAAACACCTCTGATTGCCACTTCTATTGCATTCCATATCACTTTCCTGCTTCTTTCCCTGTTTTATCTTTATGACATACATTACTACCTGACATTATGTTATGTATTTGTTTGTTGATCGTCTATTCCATTAGAATGTAAGCTTCATCATACTATGGAGTATCTAAGATAAATCTTTGAGTACAGATGAATATTGGAGTTTCACTGTATATTAGGGCTGACCTCTTTAAGGAAGTATTCTGGGTGGACAGATCTCCTGTGGGACCACAGTGGTTTGGAGACTCTATGGAGATTCACAAGCTGAGAAAGTATGAAGATCTGGGAGCAAAATAACCTGCCCCTTCGTTAATTATTCCTACCTATCATCCATATAAGTTTGTAGGACAGCTTAGATCCTAATAGACCAGCCATTGTCCATACAAGCAACCTCAGCTGTACCTCAGACCTGTTTAAGGATATGAATTTATAATAATACCTACTATTTGTTCATTTATTAAGTCAGACCACAAATATTTGTTGAGCATTGATTGTGTGCCAGGCATTGTGCTAGGCCCCTGCAATATAATGGTGAGAGGGATAGATTCAATAGAGTCTAATCTAGAAGAATATGCTAGCTGAAATACCTAACATAACCCAGGTGAACAATCACAATTTGCTAGAAAAAGTCTTACCATCTAAAGGAGGAGTGGGAGTTGCCTAGTCAATGGGAGATGGTGTGGAAACACTGGAAAGAAAGGTCAGAATATTGTAGGAGTAGGTTGATTTAATTTAGAGTCAGTTGCATATGACAGAAAACAAAAGATAACAGTGGGTTACACAAGTATGAAACTAATTTATCTCTCAGGTAAAATTAGTGGAGAAACAGACCACATAGGGCTAGTATGGCTGGCTTCACGAAGCCATCAGGGACGCAGGATGCTTCTAGCTTACCACTCTGCCTTCCCTAGAGCATGATACTCATGCACTGGTTGTCATATCCTCATTCCAGGCAGCAGGATGGAAGAAGGCAGCAAAGAAAATTTCTCAATTCCACTTGATATTTCCCAGAGGTTCCCCCACACATTTGCTTTTATTTTATTTACTAAAACTTATTATGTGCCCTCACCTAGCTGCAGGACTGACTGAGAATGGTAGTCTTTTAACTGGGAGCATGGTACCCCAAACAAACTCAGGATTTGTTACTAAAGTGGTGAAGGAAAATGAAGTTTGGGGTAGGCGTCAAGCAGAAACTGACATCAGAAAATGGGGACAGCAAGTGAAATGTCAAAAGAGAACAAGGCGGCCGGGCGCGGTGGCTCAAGCCTGTAATCCCAGCACTTTGGGAGGCCGAGACGGGCGGATCACGAGGTCAGGAGATCGAGACCATCCTGGCTAACACGGTGAAACCCCGTCTCTACTAAAAATACAAAAAACTAGCTGGGCGAGGTGGCGGGCGCCTGTAGTCCCAGCTGCTCGGGAGGCTGAGGCAGGAGAATGGCGTGAACCCGGGAGGCGGAGCTTGCAGTGAGCTGAGATCCGGCCACTGCACTCCAGTCCGGGCGACAGAGCGAGACACCGCCTCAAAAAAAAAAAAAAAAAAAAAAGAGAACAAGGCGTACCTGAAGAAGACCTGAATGAAGCCAGTTAGGTGGGAATATAGTCTGTGAAAAGTGACTGGCAAGAGGTGAAGCTAAGAAATGGAGAAGAGGACCTTGTAAGCCATGTCAGGCACTTGGAACATTATTCTTAGGACCATCGGAATTACTGAGAGGTTTTAAGCCGAGAAGTGACATGATGTAATTTGCATTTTTGTGTGGACTCTCTGGCTGCAGTGTGAAGAATAGATTGAAGTCGGGCAAAACAGGAGGAAAGCTGTTTCCATAATCTAGGGGAGAGGTGACGATAGCCTGATTCAGTATAGTAACAATGAGAACTCTGAGCAATATATAGATATGAGATACATCTAGGAGATGAATCAAGAGGATATGGTATTGACTGAATGTGAGGAATAAGATAAAGTTAATTATGTTTTCAGGTTTGGGTTGGGCAACAGGGTGGGCAGTGATGCAAATTATTGGGAGGAGGAACATAGTACTTGTTAAATTGCATAATAATATTCAAGTAGGGATAACCAGATATACATGTCTGGGTATCAAGAAAGTATCTACACTGGAAATATATATATTTAAATGATCAGAAACAAGTGGTTGTTGAAATCAACAGAGTGAATGACAATGCCCTTGTTTATGTGTATAGTGAGACTAGAAGAGAACCTACAACAGAAACCTAAAGAACCAGGAAATTACAGTTGTGGGGTTCCCAGTGGAGAATCACTGAGGAATCTGTCAGTGCTCCCCATGAGACAGAGTCAGCTCTAAACATCTGCCCAGCTCAGAGATGTTAATGCCAGGTCAGACAGTGGCAGGCAGTAAAGACATTTCTGCCTCTTCTCTCTCCTCCTGTCTCCTACTATACCCCTGGAGGAGTCAGAAGGTGTGGCTAGGAACTGGAAGTACTTGAATAAATAAAAGGCATAGAAATACAAAAGCAGCTAATTACACACCCACCTTCTCTACTGCAGACATTAATTTTAAATACATTTTGGAGCCTTGACTATTATTAATACATAGGGACTTGATTTTTAAATTATGGATTTTTAAAATTAAAAGTGACCAGAGGACTTTTATTATCTCTTTGTGACCAGAAAAGTCTTGGGTATTGATGTATATTTTATCTGAAGGTCTTTTCTTCATTTAAACCCCAAAAAGTGGGAGGAAAAATTAAGTTATGTCATTACAATACTGTCTATAAAGTTCTACTCTTACAAATTAATAGTTTTAGGATATTACATATTTATTCTATATCCTTATTTATTTTTTGTGTATCAGACATATACAAATCCTGAAAATCTGTTTAAAACTTTTCATTATAATTATGCTTTAAATAAATTTCTTCTTGCATTTCTGGTGTTTTTTCCTATATATAGTTAGCTTCTATACTGTATGGTTTATGACTATTATTTATTTATTTATTTATTTATTTATTTTTGAGACGTAGTCTCACTCTGTCGCCTAGGCTGGAGTGCAGTGGCGCGATCTTGGCTCACTGTAACCTCCGCCCCTCCAGGTTTAAGCAATTCTCTACCTCAGCCTCCAGAGTAGCTGGGATTACAGGTCCGTGCCACCACGCCCAGCTCATTTTTTTGTATTTTTAGTAGAGATGGGGTTTTACCATCTTGGCCAGGCTGGTCTTGAACTCCTGACCTCGTGATCCACCCGCCTCTACCTCCCAAAGTGCTGGGATTACAGGCATGAGTCACCACACCTGGCCAGTTTATGACTGTTAAATCATCTTCACAAAGCATGTCGTTTATCAAAACATTATAAAAATCTTTAAAGTACTTTTAACTTGCCTGATAAATAAAAACTACTTCTGTTTCTTTTGTGTATGTATATTTGCCAAGTTAATTTTTGCCCATTGCTTTATTTTTTATATTCAAGTGTGCTTCTTATAAATAGCATAATTCTGAATTTTGTTTTATAACTCAGTTAATAATTATCTTTTAAAAAGAAAAATCAGTTAACTTATAACAATTAATGCACTTTTTTTCCATTTCACCTTATATTTTACTTTTTCCTTAAAGTTTTTGTCCTTATTTTTGCTCTATTGATTGGCTGATCTTCAGTGACCTCCCTCTTTTTTTTTTCACTATGTTGATTTTGGGAGTTTTATTCTACTCTTAAATTTCTTTAATGATAATCTTCCCTCTCCTGATTCTCACAATAAAATGTATTTATCTGCTATTAAGAGAAAACAAAATGTTTATCCTCTAAGATGCCATATTCCTCCATAGCATTTCCTCAGGCCAATAAAATGAGATCTCAACAATGGTGTTGCTTTCTAATTCTCCCCTTCTCCAGAAATGAGATGTTGGAACAACCAAACTCCCACTCCCTACTCAACAGTTAGTCTTCACTGAGATAGCTTAGTACTTTCAGTTCTAGACTATTACTGAAATAGATGTATGTCTTTTCTTATTTTCAGTGATGGGGGCTATAGTGCAATGGTGAGCATAGCTTACTGCAACCTCAAACTCAAGTGATCCTCCCACCTGGGCCTCCAGAGTAGCTGGGACTATGGGCATGTGCCACCATAGCTAGATTTTTTTTTTTTTTTAAGATGGGATCTTGTTATGTTGCCCAGGCTGATCTCTAACTCCTGGCCTCAAGTGATCCTTTCAGCCTCCTGAATAGCTGGGATTGTAGGCACAAGCCACCACACCTGGTTGTATTTTCTGTTTTAAAAGTCCTTATATAGCACATAAATTACATACTCCCAGAAAGTTCATCTTCATCCATTTAGCTATGTAGACAGGAATGAGAATATAATGTTTACAACATTGATTATGATGTGAGACTGCCTAAGTTCAAAATCTGTGATCTAGCCGTGCTGGAGAAACAAAGACTGAACTTAACCTCCTTCCATAAACAACTAAATAAAATGAAGAAATACTGGTGGGGCACATTGGTTCATGCTTCTGTAATGCCAGCAATTTGGGAGGCCAAGGCAGGTGGAATACTTGAGCTGAAGAGTTCAAGACTAGCCTGGACAATGTAGTGAAAACTCATCTCTACAAAAAATGCAAGAAAACTAGTCAGGCATGGTGGTGCACACCTGTGGTCCCAGCTACTCAGGAGGCTGAGGTGGGAGGATGGCTTGATCCCAGGAAGTTGAGGCTGCAGTGAGTTGATCATGCCACTGCACTCTAGCATGGTCAACAGAGTAAGACTATTTCTCAAAAAGAGAGAGAGGGGGAGAGAGAGAGAGAGAGAGAGAGATAAATACCTTCAGACACTGATTAACAGGTAGTACAGGATTATGATTCTGGAAATAAGGGAAATAAGTGAGAGAGAGGCTTTCTGCCTGGGGATAGTTTTTGGACTACAAATATGTACAGGGAGGGGGAACTGGCCTCAATAAGTTGAGGAAATGGCTGAAATTTTTAGGGCAGAGTCCTATAAAGAAGGAAGCTATGAAGAAAATAAAAAGCCACAGAAATCTCTCCTGGGGTCCTGTGACTCTGCCTAGTAGGCAGAATGTTCATAGAGTGAAAGTTCACAAAGATGAATTGGAACCAGTACTTGTAAGCAGAACAATCTTTAGAAATCACCAAGTTCTGACTGCCCAGAGTGGAGGATCTCAGTGATTTACAAGGCATTCAGTGTGGACCCTGAATGGGTAAACCTTAGCAATAGAGCCAACTATCCCTAAAGGAAAGTCTGTTTTATACCTACCCTTCCAAAGATTAAAGATAGACCTCAAAGAGATCAAATTGATCTGCATTTAATTACCTGAAAAAATGAAAGACAACACTCTAAATGAAAACAGCAAAAATCAGATATATAACATGCAACATGGACAATGCCTGGTTTTCAACCAGAAATTACTAAACATGCCCAGAAGCAGTAAAATGTGACCTACAACTAAGAGAAAAAAAAATCAATGGAAACAGAAATGACAAAATGGGGCTATCAGAAAAGGACACTAAAACAGATTATATATTTATATACAAGTATTTAAATGAAAACATGAACATAACAAATAGACAAATGAAAGATATTTAAAAAGAGCAAAATAGCAAAACTTAAAGAGATGAAAGATACAATACAGTCATCCCTTTGTATTTGTGGAGGATTGGTTTCAGGGCTCCAAGGATACCAAAACCCACAGATACTCAAATCCCTTATGTAAATCATGTATTTACATATAACCTACCCACATCCTCCTGTATACTTTAAATCACCTCTAGATTACTTTTAATGCTAAATACAATGTAAATGCTATGTAACTAATTTTTATATGGTATTGTTTTGTATATTTTTTATTGTTTTAATTTTTAATTGTTTTTTAAAAACACTTTCCATTTGTGGTTGGTTGAATCCATGGATGCGAAACCCACAGACATGGAGGGCTGACTGTATCCTAAATGAAAATTTAACTTGATGATATTAATAGGAGATTAGACACTGCAGAAAAAAATCTGAACTTGAAAAAATAGAAATAGAATCAATTGCAAAGGAAGCACAGAGAGGAAAGAAGACTAAGAAATTAAACAAAAGCAGAGCCTCAGTTGCCTGTGGGATAATACCAAGTGACCTATCATATGTGTAATTATAGTTCCATGGGAAAGGAGAAGGTGGACAGACAAAAGGTATCTGAAAAATGGTGAAATAGTTTCCAAATTTGATGAAAAGTATAAACCAATAGATTTGAGGAGCTCAATGAAATCCAATGAAAACAAAGAAAACAATGGCCAAAACATGAAAAAATTACTGAAAACCAGTGAAAAGGAGAAAATTGTAAATGCAGCAAGACCTCCTCCCCAAAAAAAGATAAAGAATGAGAAACAGAAAAATAAGAAATTTCACAGACTTCTGGTGAGAAATTATGTAAGAAAGAAGGCAATGGAGTAACATTTTTAAAGAGAAAAATCTCTTTGGATTTTGTGTATCTAACAAAGGACTTGTATCCATCATACATAAGGAAGACCTCTTACAAGACAAAGTACCAATAAAAATATAAGACAACCCAATAAAAAGTGTGCAAAGTATTTGATCAGACATTTAATGAAAGAAGATGACAAATAGATACAATCTGTGCTAAACATCACAGTCTTCAGGGAAATGTACATTAAAACTCCAATGACAATTCACTATATAGCCATTGGAATGGCAAAAATTAAAATACTGACAATATCAGATGTTAAAAAAGGTGTGGAGAAACTAGAAGTTTCATATATTGCAGGTGATAATGCAAAATGGTACAGTCACTTTGGAAAACCGGCAATTACTTTTATTTTTTTATTTTTTATTTTTATTTATTTATTTTTTATTATACTTTAAGTTCTAGGGTACATGTGCATAACGTGCAAGTTTGTTACATATGTATACTTGTGCCATGTTGGTGTGCTGCACCCATCAACTCGTCAGTACCCATCAATTCGTCATTTATATCAGGTATAATTCCCTATGCAATACCTCCCCCCTCCCCCCTGCCCATGATAGGCCCCGCTGTGTGATGTTCCCCTTCCTGAGTCCAAGTGATCTCATTGTTCAGTTCCCACCTATGAGTGAGAACATGTGGTGTTTGGTTTTCTGTTCTTGTGATAGTTTGCTAAGAATGATGGTTTCCAGCTGCATCCATGTCCCTACAAAGGATGCAAACTCATCCTTTTTTATGGCTGCATAGTATTCCATGGTGTATATGTGCCACATTTTCTTAATCCAGTCTGTCACAGATGGACATTTGGGTTGATTCCAAGTCTTTGCTATTGTGAATAGTGCCGCAATAAACATACGTGTGCATGTGTCTTTATAGCAGCATGATTTATAATCCTTGGGTATATACCCAGTAGTGGGATGGCTGGGTCATATGGTACATCTAGTTCTAGATCCTTGAGGAATTGCCATACTGTTTTCCATAATGGTTGAACTAGTTTACAATCCCACCAACAGTGTAAAAGTGTTCCTATTTCTCCACATCCTCTCCAACACCTGTTGTTTCCTGACTTTTTAATGATTGCCATTCTAACTGGTGTGTGAGATGGTATCTCATTGTGGTTTTGATTTGCATTTCTCTGATGGCGAGTGATGATGAGCATTTTTTCATGTGTCTGTTGGCTGTATGAATGTCTTCTTTTGAGAAATGTCTCTTCATATCCTTTGCCCACTTTTTGATGGGGTTGTTTTTTTCTTGTAAATTTGTTTGAGTTCTTTGTAAGTTCTGGATATTAGCCCTTTGTCAGATGAGTAGATTGCAAAAGTGTTCTCCCATTCTGTAGGTTGCCTGTTCACTCTGATGGTAGTTTCTTTTGCTGTGCAGAAGCTCTTTAGTTTAATTAGATCCCATTTGTCAATTTTGGCTTTTGCTGCTGTTGCTTTTGGTGTTTTAGACATGACGTCCTTGCCCAAGCCCATGTCCTGAATGGTACTACCTAGGTTTTCTTCTAGGGTTTTTATGGTATTAGGTCTAACATTTAAGTCTCTAATCCATCTTGAATTAATCTTCGTATAAGGAGTAAGGAAAGGATCCAGTTTCAGCTTTCTACTTATGGCTAGCCAATTTTCCCAGCACCATTTATTCAATAGGGAATCCTTTCCCCATTTCTTGTTTCTCTCAGGTTTGTCAAAGATCAGATGGCTGTAGATGTGTGGTATTATTTCTGAGGACTCTGTTCTGTCCCACTGGTCTATATCTCTGTTTCGGTACCAGTACCATGCTGTTTTGGTTACTGTAGCCTTGTAGTATAGTTTCAAGTCAGGTAGCGTGACGCCTCCAGCTTTGTTCTTTTGACTTAGGATTGTCTTGGCAATGTGGGCTCTTTTTTGGTTCCATATGAACTTTAAAGCAGTTTTTTCCAATTCTGTGAAGAAAGTCATTGGTAGCTTGATGGGGATGGCATTGAATCTATAAATAACCTTGGGCAGTATGGCCATTTTCACGATACTGATTCTTCCTATCCATGAACATGGTATGTTCTTCCATTTGTTAGGGTCCTCTTTGATTTCACTGAGCAGTGGTTTGTAGCTCTCCTTGAAGAGGTCCTTGACATCCCTTGTAAGCTGGATTCCTAGGTATTTTATTCTTTTTCAAGCAATTGTGAATGGAAGTTCATTCATGATTTGGCTCTCTTGTTTGTCTGTTACTGGTGTATAAGAATGATTGTGATTTTTGCACATTAATTTTGTATCCTGAGACTTTGCTGAAGTTGCTTATCAGATTAAGGAGATTCTGGGCTGAGACAATGGGGTTTTCTAAATATACAATCATGGCATCTGCAAACAGGGTCAATTTGACTTCTTCTTTTCCTAACTGGATACCCTTGATTTCTTTCTCTTGCCTGATTGCCCTAGCCAGAACTTCCAACACTATGTTGAATAGGAGTGGTGAGAGAGGGCATCCCTGTCTTGTGCCAGTTTTCAAAGGGAATTTTTCCAGTTTTTGCCCATTCAGTATGATATTGGCTATGGGTTTGTCATAAATAGCTCTTATTATTTTGAGGTATGTTCCATCAATACCGAATTTATTGAGCGTTTTTAGCATGAAGGGCTGTTGAATTTTGTCAAAAGCCTTTTCTGCATCTATTGAGATAATCATGTGGTTCTTGTCATTGGTTCTGTTTATATGCTGGATTACGTTTATTGATTTGCGAATGTTGAACCAGCCTTGCATCCCAGGGATGAAGCCCACTTGATCATGGTGGATAAGCTTTTTGATGTGCTGCTGAATCCGGTTTGCCAGTATTTTATTGAGGATTTTTGCATCGATGTTCATCAGGGATATTGGTCTAAAACTCTCTTTTTTTGTTGTGTCTCTGCCAGGCTTTGATATCAGGATGATGTTGGCCTCATAAAATGAGTTAGGGAGGATTCCCTCTTTTTCTATTGGTTGGAATAGTTTCAGAAGGAATGGTACCAGCTCCTCCTTGTACCTCTGGTAGAATTCAGCTGTGAATCCATGTGATCCTGGACTTTTTTTGGTGGGTAGGCTATTAATTATTGCCTCAATTTCAGAACCTGCTATTGGTCTATTCAGTGATTCAACTTCTTCCTGGTTTAGTCTTGGAAGAGTGTAAGTGTCCAGGAAATTATCCATTGCTTCTAGATTTTCTAGTTGATTTGCGTAGAGGTGTTTATAGTATTCTCTGATGGTAGTTTGTATTTCTGTGGGGTTGGTGGTGATATTCCCTTTATCATTTTTTATTGCGTCTATTTGATTCCTCTCTCTTTTCTTCTTTATTAGTCTTGTTAGCGGTCTGTCAATTTTGTTGATATTTTCAAAAAACCAACTCCTGGATTCATTGATTTTTTGGAGGGTTTTTGTGTCTCTATCTCCTTCAGTTCTGCTCTGATCTTAGTTATTTCTTGCCTTCTGCTAGCTTTTGAATGTGTTTGCTCTTGCCTCTCTAGTTGTTTTAATTGTGATGTTAGAGTGTCCATTTCAGATCTTTCCGGCTTTCTCTTGTGGGCATTTAGTGCTATAAATTTCCCTCTACACACTGCTTTAAATGTGTCCCAGAGATTCTGGTGTGTTGTATCTTTGTTCTCATTGGTTTCAAAGAACAACTTTATTTCTGCCTTCATTTCGTTATGTATCCAGTAGTCATTCAGGAGCAGGTTGTTCAGTTTCCATGTAGTTGAGCGGTTTTGATTGAGTTTCTTAGTCCTGAGTTCTAGTTTGATTACACTGTGGTCTGAGAGACAGTTTGTTATAATTTCTGTTCTTTTACATTTTCTGAGGAGTGCTTTACTTCCAATTATGTGGTCAATTTTGGAATAAGTGCGATGTGGTGCTGAGAAGAATGTATATTCTGTTGATTTGGGGTGGAGAGTTCTATAGATGTCTATAAGGTCCGCTTGGTGCAGAGATGAGTTCAATTCCTGGATATCCTTGTTAACTTTCTGTCTCGTTGATCTGTCTAATGTTGACAGTGGAGTGTTGAAGTCTCCCATTATTATTGTATGGGAGTCTGAGTCTCTTTGTAAGTCTCTAAGGACTTGCTTTATGAATCTGGGTGCTCCTGTATTGGGTGCATATATATTTAGGAGAGTTAGCTCTTCTTGTTGAATTGATCCCTTTACCATTATGTAATGGCCTTCTTTGTCTCTTTTGATCTTTGATGGTTTAAAGTCTGTTTTATCAGAGACTAGGATTGCAACCCCTGCTTTTTTTTGTTCTCCATTTGCTTGGTAGATCTTCTTCCATCCCTTTATTTTGAGCCTATGTATGTCTCTGCATGTGAGATGGGTCTCCTGAATACAGCAGACTGATGGGTCTTGACTCTTTATCCAGTTTGCCAGTCTGTGTCTTTTAATTGGAGCATTTAGTCCATTAACATTTAAGGTTAATATTGTCATGTGTGGACTTGATCCTGCCAATATGACATTAACTGGTTATTTTGCTCGTTTTTTGATGCAGTTTCTTCCTAGCCTCGATGGTCTTTACATTTTGGCATGTTTTTGCAATGGCTGGTACCGGTTGTTCCTTTCCATGTTTAGTGCTTCCTTCAGGGTCTCTTGTAAGGCAGACCTGGTGGTGACAAAATCTCTAAGCATTTGCTTATCTGTAAAGGATTTTATTTCTCCTTCACCGATGAAACTTAGTTTGGCTGGATATGAAATTCTGGGTTGAAAATTCGTTTCTTTAAGAACGTTGAATATTGGCCCCCACTCTCTTCTGGCTTGTAGAGTTTCTGCCGAGAGATCTGCTGTTAGTCTGATGGGCTTCCCTTTGTGGGTAACCCGACCTTTCTCTCTGGCTGCCCTTAAGATTTTTTCCTTCATTTCAACTTTGGTGAATCTGGCAATTATGTGTCTTGGAGTTGCTCATCTGGAGGAGTATCTTTGTGGCGTTCTCTGTATTTCCTGAATTTGAATGTTGGCCTGCCCTACTAGGTTGGGGAAGTTCTCCTGGATGATATCCTGAAGAGTGTTTTCCAACTTGGTTCCATTTTCCTCCTCACTTTCAGGCACCCCAATCAGACATAGATTTGGTGTTTTTACATAATCCGATACTTCTTGCAGGCTTTGTTCATTTCTTTTTCTTCTTTTTTCTTTTGGTTTCTCTTCTCACTTCGTTTCATTCATCTTATCCTCAATCGCTGATACTTTTTTTTCCAGTTGATCGAGTCGGTTACTGAAGCTTGTGCATCTGTCACGTATTTCTCGTGTCATGGTTTTCATCTCTGTCATTTCGTTTATGACCTTCTCTGCATTAATTATTCTAGCTCTCAATTCTTCCACTCTTTTTTCAAGATTTTTTGTTTCTTTGCGCTGGGTACGTAATTCCTCCTTTAGCTCTGAGAAGTTTGATGGACTGAAGCCTTCTTCTCTCCTCTCATCAAAGTGATTCTCTGACCAGTTTCGATCCGTTGCTGGCGATGAGCTGCGCTCCTTTTCAGGGGGAGACGTGCTCTTATATTTTGAATTTCCAGCTTTTCTGCCCTGCTTCTTCCCCATCTTTGTGGTTTTGTCTGCCTCTGGTCTTTTATAATGGTGACGTACTGATGGGGTTTTGGTATAGGTGTCCTTCCTGTTTGATAGTTTTCCTTCTGTCAGTCAGGACCCTCAGCTGCAGGTCTGTTGGAGATTGCTTGAGGTTCACTCCAGACCCTGTTTGCCTGGGTATCAGCAGCAGAGGTTGCAGAAGATAGAATATTGCTGAACAGCGAGTGTATCTGTCTGATTCTTACTTTGGAAGCTTCTTCTCAGGAGTTTACTCCACCCTGTGAGGTGTGGGGTGTCAGACTGCCCCTAGTGAGGGATGTCTCCCAGTTAGGCTACTCAGCGGTCAGGGACCCACTTGAGCAGGCAGTCTGTCCCTTCTCAGATCTCACCCTCCGTGTTGGGAGATCCACTGCTGTCTTCAAAGCTGTCAGACAGAGTCGTTTGCATCTACAAATGTTTCTGTTGCTTTTGTTGTTGTTGTTGTTTAGCTGTGCCCTGTCCCCAGAAGTGGAGTCTACAGAGACAGGCAAGTTTCCTTGAGCTGCTGTGAGCTCCACTCCGTTTCAGCTTCCCAGCGGCTTTGTTTACCTACTTAAGCCTCAGCAATGGCAGGCGCCCCTCCCCCAGCCTCTCTGCTGCCTTGCAGTTAGATCGCAGACTGCTGTCCTAGCAATGAGGGAGGCTCCGTGGTCGTGGGACCTTCCCAGCCAGGTGTGGGATATAATATGCTGGTGTGCCCGTTTGCTTAAAGTGCAGTATTGGGGTGGGAGTTACCCGATTTTCCAGGTGTTGTGTGTCTCAGTTCCCCTGGCTAGGAAAAGGGATTCCCTTCCCCCTTGCACTTCCCAGGTGAGGCGATGCCTTGCCCTGCTTCAGCTCTCGCTGGTCGGGCTGCAGCAGCTGACCAGCACTGATTGTCTGGCACTCCCTAGTGAGATGACCCCAGTACCTCAGTTGAAAATGCAGAAATCACCGGTCTTCTGTGTCCCTCGCACTGGGAGTTGGAGACTGGAGCTGTTCCTGTTCAGCCATCTTGCTCCGCCCCCGCAATTACTTTTAAAGTTAAATACTCACCATTTAATCCATCCGTTCCTTTCCACATTATTCACCCATGAAAAATGAAAACAAGTCCACACAAAGACTTGCACCCAAGTTGTCAGAGAAGCTTTATTTGCAATTGCCAAAACCTGAAAACAATCCAAGTGTATATCAATAGGTGAACAGATAAGAAAAATTTGGCATATATTTGATATATTCATGTATTAGAATAGCATGCAGCAGTAACAAAAACAAAAAGAAAAACAAACTACTACATGCAACAGCTTGGATAAATATCAAAAACATGTTGAACAAAAGAAATCAGACACAAAGGAGTACCTAGTATGTGATCCCATGTACTCATATATGAAACTTGACAAGACAAATTTGATCTATAGCAACAATAACTAGACAGATCGTTTTCTGAAGCCAGGGGTGGGAGGAGATTGGGATGGGTCACAAGGCATCTTTCTGGGACGGTGAAGTTTTCTATATTTTGTTTATGGAGGTAGTTACAAATATGTATGAGTGTTTAAAACTCATCAAAATGAACAATTAGCATTTTTCTATATAAAAATTATGTTTCAATGCAAATGATTTTTTTAAAATCCTAGCTGTTCTGTTTACTATTTGAAGGAAGGTATTAATATAGATATCCTGTCTGTACCATAGTTTCCCCAAAGGTAAATTAGGGATAATATTATTACTTAACCTAGAATGGTTGTGGAATTAAGTTAATCATTGCAAAGCTGTTTCTTAATTTTATTTTTTGTCTTTTTGAAAAGTTTTATTGCAAATGGACAAATGCATCATGAAATCTTTGCCCGTGCCTATGTCCTGAATGGTATTGTCTAGGTTATCTTCCAGAGTTTTTACGGTTTAGGGTTTTACATTGTTGTCTATATTTATATTGTTGTATATATTTATAGGGTACAAAGTGATATAATGATTTATGAACACAAGGAATAATTAAGCTAATTAACATAGCCATCATCTCAAATACATATCATTTTTATGATAAAGACATTTGAAATTCTCTTGGTGATTTTGAAATGTGCAATACACTATTATTAAATATATTCACCATGCTGTGCAGTGCATCTCAAAAAAAAAAAAAAAACCACACAAATCTTACTCCTTCCATCTGAGGCTTTGTACCCTTTGAACATCATTCCATTTCCCCCACTCATAGCCTTTAGTAAACACCATTCTCCTCTCTTCTTTTATGAGTTCCACTGTTTGAGATTCCACATATAATTGAGAACATGTGATATTTGTCTTTCTGTGCCTTGCTGTGCCTAGCTTATTTTATTTAGTGTGTCTTCCAGTTCCATCCATATTGATAGAAATGACAGGTTGAATTTCTTCTTTAAAGCTGAATAGTATTTTATTGTGTACATATAATACATTTTATTTGTCCATTCATCTGTTGATAGACAGGTAGTGTCCATAAGTGTCCATAAGTGAATAGTGCTAAAAGGAACATGGAAGTGCAGACATCTCTGACATACTTGTGTTTCAGATCTTTTGGGTAAATACCCAGAAGTGAGATCGTTGGATCATGTGGTAATTCTATTTTTAGTGTTTTGAGGAACCTCCATACAGTTTTCCAAAAGGGCAGTATGAAATTATATTCCAAACAACAGTGTTCAACTGTCCTCTTTTCTCCAAATCCTTGCCACATGTACTTTCATCATTTTGATAATAGCTGTTCTGGCAGGTGTAAGGTGATGACTCATTGTGATTTGAACTTGAATTTCCCTAATGATTAGTGATATTGAGCATTTTTTTTCATATATCTGTTGGCCATTTGTATGTCTTCTCTTGAGACATATCTACTTTTTATTAGAGTGTTTATTTTCTTTCTGTAAAAGTATTTGAGTTGCTTATAAATTATCCCCTTATCAGATGTATAGCTTGCAAAATATTTTCTCCAAATTCACAGGCTGTCCCTTCAGTCTATGAATTGTTTCCTTTGGTTTGCAGAAGATTTTTAGTTTGATGCAATCCTATTCATCTCATTTTGCTTTTGTTGCTTGTGCGTTCAGGGTCATCTCCAAGAAATCATTGCTTAGACCAACATCATGGAGCTTTGCCCCTGTCTTCTTCTAGAAGTTTTACAGTTTTCAGTCTTCATTTTTTAATTTTTAATTTATTTTTATTATATATTTTTATTTCAATAGTTTTGGGGTACAAGTGATTATTGGTTACATGGATAAGTTCTTTAGTGGTGATTTCTGAAATTTTGGTGCACCATCACCTGAGCAGTATACACTGTACCCAGTATGTAGTCTTTTATCTCACACCCCCCTCCCACCCTTCCCACCTGAGTCCCCAAAGTTTATTATATTGTTCTTATGCCTTTGCATCCTTATAGCTTAGCTCCCACGTGTAAGTGAGAACATATGATACTTGGTTTTCCATTCCTGGGTTACTTTACTTAGAATAGTGGCCTCCAGCTCCATCCAAGTTTCTGCAAAAGACATTATTTTGTTCCTTTTGTATAGTTGAGTAGTATTCCATGATGTGTATATACCGCATTTAATTTAACCACTTATTGGTTGATGGGCACTTAGATTGTTTCCATATTTCTGCAATTGTAAAATGTGGTGCTATAAACGTGTGTACATGTGTCTTTTTTTAACTTTTATTTTAAGTTCAGGGGAACGTGCAGAACGTGCAGATTTGTTACATAGGTAAACATGTGTCAAAGGAGTTTGTTATACAGATTATTTCATCAGCCATGTATTAGTCCATTACTTATTTTTCCTTACTCTCTCCCTGCTCCCACTTTCCACCCTCCAATAGGCCCCACTGTGTGTTGTTCCTCTGTATGTGTCCATGTGCTGTCATCATTTAGCTCCTACTTATAAGTGAGAACATGTGGTATTTGGTTTTCTATTCCTGCATTAGTTTGCTAAGGATAATGGCCTCCAGTTTCATCCATGTCCCTGCACAGAACACGATCTCATTCTTTCTATGGCTGCATAATATTCCATAGTGTATACATACCATGTTTTCTTCATCTAGTCTATCATTGATGGGCATTTAGGTTGATTCCATGTCTTTACTCTTGTGAACAGTGCTGCAATGGATATATGTATGCATGTGTCTTTATAATAGAATGATTTATATTCCTTTGCGTATATACCCAGTAGTGGCATTCCTGGGTCAAATGGTAGTTCCATCTTTAGGTCTTTGAGGAATCGCCACACTGTCTTCCACAATGGCTGAACTAATTTACACTCTCATCAACAGTGTATAAGTGTTCCTTTTTCTCCACAACCTCACAGGCATCGGTTATTTTTTGACTTTTTAGTAATCCTGACTGGTATTAGATGGTAGCTCATTGTGGTTTTGATTTGCATTTCGCTAATGATCAGTTATGTTGAGCTTTTTTTTCATATGATTGTTGGCTGCATGTAGTGACTGTTCATGTCCTTTACCCACTTTTTTATTGAGTTGTTTGATTTTTTCTTGTAAATTTGTTTACATTCCTTATAGAGGCTGGATATTAGATCTCTGTTGGATGACTAGTTTGCAAAAATTGTCTCCCATTCTGTGGGCTGTTTACTCTGTTGATAGTCTCTTTTGCTGTGCAAAAGCTCTTTAGTTTAATTAGATTCCATTTGTCAATTTTTGCTTTTGTTGCAATTGCTTTTGGCATTGTCATCATGAAATCTTTGCCCTTGCCTGTGTCATGAATGGTATTGCCTAGGTCATCTTCCAGGGTTTTTATAGTTTGGGGTTTTACATTTAAGTCTTTAATTCATCTTGAGTTAAATTTTGTATATGGCATAAGGAAGGGGTTCAATTTCAATCTTCAGCATGTGGCTAACCAGTTATCCCAGCACCATTTATTGAAGAGGGAATCCTTTCCCCATTGCTTCTCTTTGTCAGGTTTGTCGAAGATCAGATAGTTGTAGGTGTGTGGTCCTATTTCCAGGTTTTCCCTTCTGTTCCCTTGGTCTATGTGCCTTTTCTTGTACCAGTACCAGAAGGTTGTTTCTGAGCTATTTTTCGAAGAATCTGTTCTGAAAGTTCTGTTTATTCATCCTCCTTCTGGCTGCTGCTTATCCTGGGTGTATTTATATTTCCTGAGGGTTTTGGTAGCTTCCCTTTATATGGTTAAATAAAATACTTTTTTTATTATTATTATGCTTTAAGTTCTAGGGTACATGTGCACAACGTGCAGGTTTGATACGTAGGTATACATGTGCCATGTTGGTTTGCTGTACCCATCAACTCATCACTTACATTAAGTATTTTTCCTAATGCTATCCCTCCCCCAGCCCCTCACCCCACAAAAGGCCCCAGTGTGTGATGTTCCCCGCCCTGTGTCCAAGTTGGAAATCATCATTCTCAGCAAACTGTCACAAGGACAGAAAACCAAACACCACATGTTCTCACTCATAGGTGGGAATTGAACAATAAGAAAGTACTTTCTATTTTTAGTTTGTAAGAGTTTTTATTGTAAATGAATTTTATCAAATGCTTATTCATTACATCTATTGAGATAATCTTGCAGTTTTCCTTTAACCTTTTTCTGTGGGGAGTTATATTAATTGACTTTCTAAGGATAATCTCACATCCAAATTGATACATTTACCTTACCAGCATGTGCATATACATGCATACATATTATTTTTAAGATTTTTGTATTTATGTTTATACGTGAAAATCATCTGTAATTTTCTTTTACCATCCTTATCTGGTTTTGGTATCAATATGTTGCTAGTGTCATAAATGAAGTTTGGGTATATTTTACCTTTTTATATTCTCTTGGTTTATATAAGATTGGAATTATTTCATTGTTTGTGATATAAATATGTATTTTAAAATTTTGGGGTCGTTTGATTAGTATTTGTATTGGAGTCTAAATAGTTATGTTTACTCAGTCTACTGACATGATCATTCTTGGTGCACCTTCCATGTGCCAGGTACATTGTAAGTCCATTACTAAATTATTTTATTTGATCTCCAAAGTACAGATGAGGACAATAAGTTTATTAGAATAAAGCTATTTGCTTAGGTTCATGCAGTTAGTAAATACTGAGGCTGGGATCAAAAATAAGTTTCTCTGATTTTAAGGCCTCTTAATATAAACTCTGTGGCAAAGAGACACACACATACCCCATAATAAAGTTTCTGATGGATTAACAATGGTAATCTCTCGGTAATGGAATAATAGTTGACCATCTGATAAACTTTTCCATCTTATAAACTTTTGTGTATTGTGATTTTTGCATGAACGTTTATTTTAATATCACATTAGATACACATATATATGAAATTAATTCAAGGCTGTGAAGATTAAAAATTGAACTGACTTTCATACCAAAATTACATAAAATTATGCAGTCATACTCCTTAAGAGCTCTTGAAACATGAAAAAATATGACAAAATTGTAGTTCCAGCACAGAAATGCAATTACTTCAAGCATTTTAGGGAGTAATTTATATGCACCTTTGAAAAGTATGGAGGTTATAAATATAATAGATGTAAGTATGATGGAAAAAATGAGATCTGGAATCAATTTGGGTTTGAATCACAGTTCTGTAACTTACTACATTTCTGATCTTGATACAATAAATCCCTCTAAGACTCAGTTTCCTCCTGGGCAAATTAGAAAAAAATACTTAATTAGCAAATATACTATCTGAATAAAGTATGACCATGTACCTAAAGAACCTATCACATACATGCTCAAAAAGTTATAGCAATTATTATTCACTGTTCACATTTCAGTCATAATTTGCCATTTATATTACATTTCTTGAAAATTGTTATTCACAATTTACTTATTTTATGTCTTAATAGCATTTATTTTATATGTGGGATACATTCAAGTGCCTTTTGTTAACAGTAGAAGGATTTGGTCGTGTTAATGCCCCAGTACTTAAATAATACTTAGAATTTGTGATATGGTTTGGCTCTGTGTCCCCAACCAAATCTCATGTCAAATTGTAATCCCCACATGTTGAAGTAGGGGCACTGGTGAGAGGTGGTTGAATCATGGGGGTGGACTTCCCTCTTGCTGTTCTCACAGTGGAGTTCTCAGGAGGTCTGGTTGTTTGCTGTTCTCGCAATGGAGTTCTCAGGAGGTCTGGTTGTTTGCTGTTCTTGCAATGGAGTTCTTAGGAGGTCTGGTTGTTTGAAAGTGTGTAGCACTCCCACATTCATTCTCTCTCTCTCTCTCTCTGTCTCTCTCTCTCTCTCTCCCCTTTTCTTCCTTGGTAAGATGTGCTTGCTTCCCCTTCACCTTCTGCCATGATTGTAGATTTCCTGAGGCCTCCCAACCATGCTTCTTGTACAGCCTATGGAACTGTGAGTCTATTAAACCTCTTTTCTTCACAAATTACCCAGTCTCGAGCAGTTCTTTCTAGCAGTGTGAGAACAGACTAATATATGATGTTTTTATTATTTTCTGAAATTAGACTTACATAAGTAAGAGGAATTAAAAAGAATAATTGGTCTTCCAAAATGGTGAAAAGTCATTACACAATTATAATTGACATGTTGATTTCAGGTTGTGGAATCATCATTGCAGCAGCTGGAATGTGATCCCACTGAAGTAGAAGAATTCGTGGAGCATTTTATTTTTTTGAATGCAATTTCCTCAAAAATATCTAAATTAGAAAAAGAGTACTTAACAATTTCTCAGCTATATTCTGTTGTAACCCATCACCAGATCCATATTTCAGAAGAGCAAATTGCCATATTCCAAGTTCTTCATATTAAGTTTAGTCAACTAAAATCATCTATGAAGTTAAGTATAGTAAATAAAGACACTGCTTTAACTAAATTCAGAGATAACTTGGAAGCATGTATCAGTAGTCTACGTGTTGATGTTAGCAATTTAAAAGCCAAGGTAAGTTTTTAGGTTTTCTTTTTTTTTTATTTTTTTAATTAAAAACTTGACCTTAGTCTCATAAATCCAGGCATTTGGGTATTTGCTTTCAGTGGAATTTTGGCTAAACAATTTAATACAAGTATTCTTAAACTGGGATTCACAGACAGAATTTTGGTGATTTGTGAATTTGGATGGGAAGTAAAATTACATCTCTAGTTTCACTAATTTCTAACTGGAACTTAGCATTTTCTCAACTATGAGTGAATGTGGGGAAAAAACAGCAGCATGGCTGGTGACTTTTACCATAGGCTTCAAGAGACTGCCAAATGGGCTCATGGCATAACAAGGACTAAAACCCCCTAAAATCTTTCTGGGCCAGTCTTTATCTTTGGACAAAATGGTAATGATAGTTCCAGTTTCACTCACTTATCAGGTAAAAGCCTAGATTATGTACTAAAATGCTTTCACTGCCAGTAAAACAGGTATGTTCTAGACATACTGATTTCTCTTAGAAAGTCCTACTCTTATTTTTTAGATAAGAACTCCTCTTTTGTTATGTGCTGGTACTCAAGTGTCAACGGCAATGGAAATGATCCAGACTCTCTCAGGGGAAGCTGCAAGTTTAACTAACAAAGCTAAAGCATATTCAAGCTATCAGGATTGTTTCAGTGATTCTCAATCTCATATGCATTCTATTAATGTGGAAGAAATTGCACAGATTTTGCTTTCAGAGATCTCTGACATTGAATGTGACTTGACTTTGAGGAAAAAATTATGGGAAGCACAAGAGGAGTGGAGGCAAGCCTCTTGGGAATGGAGGAATAGTTCTCTTCAAAGTATTGATGTAGAATCAGTACAGAAAAATGTTTCAAAACTGATGCACATAATCTCGGTATTAGAAAAAGGTAAAAATATGTTCCTCAAATTTTCCCACCTAGATCTATATACCAAATGGCCTTTGGACATCAAGAGCATTGTCCTTGGCTTGTTTCTTTACCTGTTCTCAGGGGTTGACTGTTATGGCTAGAGCCATAACAGGTAGGAATTTTATTGAAGCAAAAAAGAGATTAAGTCCTTGTCAAAAAAGTTTTATTAAATAATTAACAATTTTTATGTCCTTTAAAAGTTGGTTCCCTGCATAGAACCCCAGGTACCTCACCCTGAGTATGGCCCTTCTAAGGGCACTGGTCGGAGATGTTTTGATGATAAAGGACCATTTGCATAATCATTATCTTTTGAGCAGTGGGTAAACCGTGTAATTTTTAGAGGTTTATTTTATTTTAATTATAAAATTTGAAATCTTGCCAGTGCAAAGATACTGCTTTTTGTGAGAACATTTCTGTAAGATCATATCCTTTCCAAAAGGGAGATTTTGTTTCACCTGGCCAAGAGAATATCTTTGTATTTTTTAAAAGACTTCTCCCCTATCACTCAGCTATACCTTAAACTAAAATTTCTTCTCCAGAAAAGCCAGAAAAACACTTTATTTCAGTTGTTTTAAAATTATGTAAAAAACATAACAATAGCACAGAAGTTTAGAAAAGAGAACAATTGGGGGCAAATCGCAGTCTCTTTAACATAACACTCATTGTGTGCATCCCCTCTTAATATTTTGTTATATATATGCTTTGGAGAACAGTAAAGTAACAACTAGATGATACCTTCTTTTACCCATGGTTCCCCAGATAAAATCTTGCTGTTTGCCAAAGTCTAGACTGGCAAAACTAAAGTTACACTCTTGATCTTCTATTTAATCAGGTCTTAAAAACATGTTACTATTTAATATGGCTTTATAAAAGAAGCCCCACGTATACAAATTGGTTTTTTGAGTGTCTGGGTGAAGTTTTCAGTTCTCCTGAGTCCCTAACTTTGGCCCCCTCCTCTTTCTTTTACAAATTGAGTAAAAAGATTGTAAGAGTTGAATCTTCCACTCCATAGGTTTTGAATCCTGTACTTCAGTGGTTTGTCAATGGCAGAGGACAGACTAGTGCTGGTCTGTGGCAAAGCTGTCACCTACATTTCCTACATTTTGATGTTGAAGTATTTTTTAATGAAATCGTAGTGATGGTATATTTTTTCCCTTGATGTTCTTCTATACTTACCAAAATTTTAAAAAACCCAAACCAGCTGAGTACAGTGGCTCATGCCTGTAATCACAGCACTTGGGGAGGCTGAGGTGGGCGGATCATTCAAGGCCAGGAGTTTGAGACCATTCTGGGCAACATAGCAAGACCTCATCTTGCTATGTTAAGATGTTAATTAAATAAATAAATACCCAGAATCTATGATAGTCTTCTGAATGTTTGTGCTGTGTGTGTGTTTGTGTGTGTGTGTGCTCACGCGTGTGTGTGTGCGTGTGTACCCATTTGTCTGTATATTTATCATGTCAGGGAAAATCTGGGAAACCTGTGGTAGCTGGCCACTCCTGGTATCAAATTTTCCAAGATAATTTGGTTTTGATAGTTAGGCTTTAGTCACCAGTCTTTATAACTATTTCTCTTTATTTTAATGCATAGCTGATTCTCATGGAAGGGTGATGTTAATAAAGCTCACTGCTTCATGTTATTTTAATGTAGTTTAATAATTGATAAAGTAGTGTTTAACAAATTTTAAAGAAAAAAAATCTTATTTTCTCAATTTTTTTGTTTAAAAAATATAATGAACATATTGTAAGCCTACTGACCCATTGTCATTTATAGGTTTACCTAAAAGCGATATGCTGACACATCTTAAGCAAGTGGTAACAGAGTTTAAACAAGAGCTGCCTATCATTATAGCTCTGGGAAACCCCTGTCTCAAGCCAAGGCATTGGGAGGCTCTCCAGGAGACTATTGGGAAGTCAGTTCCCCTTGATAAAAACTGTAAAGTAGAGAATCTTCTAGCTCTCAAGGTAAATAAAAATGGTTTTTTAAAAAAATAGGTTCAAATACCAGATGGGCCAATTTTAAATAGGCAAGTAAATATACAATGAATAGGAATTAGGAAAGGAAGTTTATGAGTGCCTGGGAAAATAATAGTACGTTTATAGAATAATAGGTGATAGGAGATTATTTAATTGGAGATACTGGGTAAGCTATTAATTATTCCATTATTATTTAGGTGATTAAAAAACAGTAATACTGGTTTTCATGTATGACAAATGAAATTAGTGCTTCATTATTTAACAGTACTACTAATACAGAACACATTTTCTAGGAATGGAAATATCAAAACCACTGTATTCATTATATGTAAACTGAAAATATGTTAAGACATCTAAGAATTGCCCTACTTTAACATATATATAACTTGACATTATATTTAAAATGCATAATAAACAACTATTTGACTTTCCATGTAAGTTTTATTATAAAAAATACTTTTTTCAATTTTTCCATGATTAAAAATTTTCTATTTTCATGCCTAACTTGCAATAAGCTTCATTTATGTTTAATATTTCATGGATGACAACATATAATGTAATCAAAACACGTATTTTGTTCCTGTAATTCTCTACTAAATGATCTGTTGTAATGAGGAACATGGACACTTTTTTTTAAGAATTTAAAAAGAATTTTTTAAAAAACAACTTTCATTTTTAAAAATTAGATTATTTTTGATCACCAACCCTAATCTCGACTTTCTCCTGAACTCCAAATTCACATATGCAATTTCCTATTCAATATCTCAACTTATATGTCTAAGTTGAGATATGTCAAAAACATAACAAAACATGTCAAAAACATTTACCTTTCATTCTCCATCTCCCAGATTCTACTCTTCCTCTGTGTTTCTTATCTCATTTAATGGTAGCTCCATTCTTCCAATTGTTTACACTAAAAATCATGAAATAATTCTGAATCTTCTTCATAATCCTCATCGTATCTAAATATCTCATCTTAGAGCCTCCTCACTGATGATATACATGCCCAACTGATATACATGCCAAGGGGAATTCAGCAAGATAGCTAGATGATGTCAGAGCATAAGAGCAAATACCAACAGATGAATTTATTTCAAATCAGCATGCATAAAATCTAGCACAATTTGAGTGGTAATTATTTCCAGTCTTGGGTTATTGGAACTATTCTTGGGTAAGTTAGATAAAGGGTGAGAATTTTTCAGACTAAATGTAGCAGTGAGCTATAAAAGTTAGGGTAGATGGGTACATATGATAGCAGCTGGTGGCCTACATGGGGATGGTGGCCTGTAATAACTCAAAGGGTTCCAATCAGCTATTACATGTCTAACATTAATAGATAGTTTAAAAAGGAAGTCCCATGCATTTTTTAGAGGGCCCCAATTAGGACAGTTTGACATGTGAACAAAAGTGAGCAAGGTCTTCAGCCTTTGAAATACTGCTGTGAGGAGTTAGAGGAACCCCTTCTTCTTCTTGAAGATAATTGTAATAATAGAAGGGATAAGGAGGCAATCAGCTGGTAATTTCAAGTGAACTCTAAGAGTTCCTGGATGATTTTGGTCATCCTGTAGAAATTTGACAATGTGTCCAGTATAATGTAGATGCCAAAATGGACAGGATTTGGCCCAGAAACTCAGTCTTCATTTATTAAAACTTGCATTTTGGAGGATTGACCCAGAGGTGGTGGTCATGCTGCAAGACTTTCCAAGATAGGTCATATTAGAAGTTCTATTAAATGAATAAAGTATGATGGCTTGCAGTTATATGACAACCATTTTGTCCAAGATGTTGTGCAGGCTCTGAAAAACCTACCACATGAAAAGCATTTCATGAAGTAAATTAAGAGCAAGAACTCAATGGTATGCATATGATGAACACTTATCAATCATTTTATGGTTGATAATTTTCACTTTGGAAAGCCATATGCTTTATAATGAAGTTAGATAATTAATTATAACCATCAAGATTCAGCTGAAACCACCCAGCTATTATCAAGTCAGTTGGAAGATCTGACTATTTGTCAGTCAGGTCCCATACTTTGACCATAAAGACTTGACAAGGCTAGATTCACTTCACTGAAATTTTGCTTTACACATTATCAGTGTCCGGATTTAGTTTTTAGCAATCTCATAATGTTAGCATTAGGCACGAACTTTGATGGTTCTATAGTTCTTTATCTGCCTTTGACTGAATAATCTATGTCAAAAGGTAGGCTTCTTTTCCAAAACTGTTACTTAAGGCCATAAGAAGTAACTGATCCCACCATCCTTACAATTCATCTTTGGCAAGCATATAAGAGAAATGATGAAAACTAGTCATATCTGTTCATAATCCCCACTGAGTTGCATTACTAAAACATAGGGATTGGGCATTATTCTTTAACACCATAGAGATGACATATAGGAATGGTGGCAGAGTCTTACCTACCAGCTATAAAACAATAAGCCCAACTAGTTAATTCTAGGATGTGTAGATGAGAAGGTCTCTGAGTATCTCTATTATAGTGAGTGACTCTGGAGATCTTATATCAGGATCTTGTCCTATAGGAATTGCAGGTCAATGCACATGGTAAGAAGGTCTGTATATACTCCACTAATGTATTTTAAGAAACATGTATCCTGAAAGAAATGAGGCAAAGAAATGGAAGCCATGGAAATCGGGATCCATCAGAGTTGCATTTTCGTACATGAATATATCCCAAGAATATTGTAGAGAGTAAAAGCATGTCACAAAGTAATTCAGCAGTTGGCATTAGGGCAGAGGAAAGAATGCTGAAGGAAATAATACCACCTACACATATACAGAAGGTATACACTCTTTATAACTGGCTAGAATCAGAGGAAAGTTGGAAATTTTCGCTGATTATGAAGAACGTGAAATAGGATGATTTTAAAGTGCAAAGGGATATGTCGTGAAGGTTGGACCATAAAGTTGCTGGTAAGGATGTAAACCTAACTGGAATTAGATCTTCAATATTTTTGATGTGCCTTTCAAAACATGCATTTAAAATTTCCATTTTAGACATATCAGGAATTATTTGCTATACTGGATACTAAAGAATAATTTGTTCATTTTAGATGTTTCAGTATGAAAATGAAATAAATGATATGTCAACTTCAGCAACTAATGAAGCTGCTCTTGAAAAAATGCTATTTAAGATTATTGATTTTTGGAACATTACTCCTTTGCATTTAGTTCTTCACCACACAGAGATTTACTCTATCTTCATAATACCATCTATAGATGACATATCAGCTCAGTTAGAAGAGTCTCAAGTCATACTTGCAACAATTAAAGGATCTCCCCACATTGGGCCCATTAAGGTAAGTATTATGGCAAAGGAAAAATGTTTTCTTTTTCCGTAGTTTTATTATTTCAATCTTTTGCAGTCTACAGTTTGCCTTTGAATTGTATAAATCATTCATATACTTATATAAAAATTACGTTGAATATTTACTAGTTTGAATACCAAAAATAACTTTTTGTGGAAGCCTTAATTGTTCATGAGGAAATGTCAAAGTTTAATTTTGGCAGAAAAGATAAATTTAGATCACAGAAAAATATGACCTTATTACCGTGACTTTTATCACCAGTGTACAGTGTTCCCGGATAGTCCCTCATTGTGCAACCCCACATCTGGTAATATACCTAATAATGATTTTAAGATGTAAAGAAACTCAACATGAGATGTAACAAAATAGAGATAGTAAGTAGCAAAATTAACATAATCATATACACACATATATGTATGTGCATCTATATAAATAGATGGGGAGAGAGAAAGTATATACACAACAATGGGAACTCACATTATTTGTAGGATTTAGGGAAAATGTCAGTTAACTGAAACTTTGAGAGAAAAAACTCAATAAATTACAGAAGAAAATAAACCCAATACACTTTATTCTTTAATCACATGCAGTACAAAAAAAAAATGAACAGCAGAAAAACAGCAAAAAAGGCAGAGAAAACAAAACACCCCAAACAATAGAAATTTAAAAGCAACCATCAGAATATACAGGAAATGTAATCTAATTTTTTTTAATTTAAGGAACAGGAGAAAATCACGTTTCAAACCTGTCACAATTGGCTAGAGCCCTACGAAAATGAATGTTTAAGCATTAAATGCCTCCATTAAAAATGAAAAGTGAATTTAATAAATGATAAATAAGCACATTCAAGAAACTGAAAAGAACAACAACAACAACAACACACACACACACAGCCTTCTACTTCTAAGCAAGATGGAGTATAGGGACCAGATTTGCCATCTGTCTTAGTCTACTTAATGTTGCCTTAACAATACCACACACTGGATGATTTATAATGAAAAGAAATTTATTTGGCTTATGGTTCTGGAGGCTGGGAAGTCCAAGATCATAGGGCTGGCATCTTGCCAGGGCTTTTGTGCTGCATTATTATCCTATGGTGGAGGCAGAAGAGCAAGTGAAAGCACAAGATGGAGAGAGAAAGGGGGCTGAATTCCCACAATAACTAATCCATCCCTGTGATAATGGCAGTAATCTATTCATTAGGGCAAAGCCCTCGTTATCTAATAACCTCTTAAAGACCCCAGATGTCACCACTGTTACAATGGCAATTGAATTTCAATATGGGTTTTGGAGGGGACATTCAAACCACAGCACCAGCTTGCCTGAAATAGCCGAATCAGACTAGACAAAATATTTGGAACAATGGTTTTTGGGACACTGGACATCAGGCAATGAAGGACAAGGATCCCTGAGAGATGAGAAACACACAAGGTAAGCCCTACGATTCTACCAACTTATTTTTTTGAGTTTCCAGACCTTGGAGAGGGGAGATAGGGAGGAATACAGGCAGAGCCTGGCAGACTTCTGCTATGAGGAGATGCTGTTGAAGGTCTGGAGAATCAATGTAGGCTACAGTGTTTAGGATAAATTACCAGGGAAGATAAAGCTGCAGAGACAGAGATCTTCATAGATTTGTGGCAGGTCTCTACACAAGCATTCAGTAGACCCAATCAATGACACGTGAAACTGCCAGAGGTCAGGGAAGCAACTACTTGAGAAAATTAGAGGGAACAATGCCTGGTGCTCACATAGGGCTGGGAATAGTGCCTGCATGCATGGTCAGAACAGAAAACCTCATAACTCATAAGCACTCAAAGAGTCTTGCCACAGTAATATGGAATAACTAGTCCTGAATTAAATGTTGCTCTTGTCCTCCCTAACAGATCTTAAAAGCAAGACCTAAAATGATGAAACTGTAAGTAATTTAACTGCACCCAGAACAAAGCTCAAGACTATAGGAATATAATAATATCCAGTACCCAATAAGATAAAATGTACAATTTCTAGAATGCCATCAAAGATTAGTAGACATGCAAAAAAGAACCAAAAATAGAACTCATGATGAAAACTTAACCAATGGAAATTGAATCTGAACTGACACAGTTATTAAAATTAGAGAAAAGGACATTAAAATGGTTATACATTTATTCCATATGTTAAAAAAGTTAAGTAGAGAGAGGTAAAAATATAAAAACCAAAATTAAACCTCTAGAGATGAAAACATTTACAATGTCTGAAGTGAAAAATACATTGGAGGAAATTAACACAGATTAAACAGTGCAGAAGAAGATTGGTGAATTTAAAAATATAACATTGGAAATGATTCCACATGAAACACAGGGAGAAAGAGAAATGTTAAAAATGAAAAGAGCATCAGTGAGCTGTGGGAAAGCTTCAGGCAACCTACTAGATAAATAGTTGGCGTTCCCCGAGAGGAGGAGTGAGAGGGAGAAACAGAAAAAATTACTGAGAAAATAATGACCAGAAATTGTCCAAGTGTATTGAAAACCATAAAGCCATAGATTTATGCTTAATACATTCTAAGCACAAGAAACATCATAATTTCTCAAAACCAGTGGGGAAAATAGACAAATGACCAATACTAGGAATAGAAGAGGTGACATTACTACAGATTCTGTAGATATTAAAAGGTAAACTGGAATATTAAAAACAACTTTAAGTTAATTTAAGTACTTAAATGGGCAAATTCCTTAAAATACACAAATTACTAAAGCTTGCTCAAGAAGAAATGGATAACTGGAATAACTATAATGTGTACTAAAGATATAGAATTGATAGTTAAAAATGGTTTAAAACTTTCCTACAAGGAATAGTCTTGACCCAGATGGCTTGTGCAAAACTTTTATGGAAAAAATAATATCAGTTATGCACCAACTTTTTCAGAAAAGTGTGGAGAAAGGAATCCTCCGTAACACATTCTGTGAGGCCAGTATTACCCTGACACCAAAACAAGACCAAGATATAAGAAAACAGGCTGGGTGCGGTGGCTCACACCTATAATCCCAGCACTTTGGGAGACCGAGGCAGGCGGATCACCTGAGGTCAGGAGTTTGAGACCAACCTGGCCAACATGGTGAAACCTCGTCTCTACTAAAAATACAAAAATTAGGTGGGTGTGGTGGCGGGTGCCTGTAATCCCAGCTACTAGGGAGGCTGAGGCAGGAGAATCGCTTGAACCTGGAAGGCAGAGGTTGCAGTGAGCTAAGATCATGTATTTTGCACTCCAGCCTGGGCAACAAGAGCGAATCAAAAAAAAAAAAAAAAAAAAGAAAAGAAAAGAAGAAAAAAGAAAGAAAACAACAGATTTAGAAAGGAGATATTAATAAAATAAAAAAAAAACCTAGAAATCAATAGCCCTCTTAAATATAGATGCAAACATTGTAAAGAAAAATGTCCAAATCAAGTCCATCAATATATAGAGAATATTGTATTATTACCAAGAGAGATTAACTTGAGAAATGCAAGGTTAGTTTAACATTGAAAAATCAATCTATAAGTTGCCATATTAAACATAAAAAGAAAAACCAGATAATATTCTCAGTACATGTTAAAAAAATTTTACAGAATTTCAACATTCATTCCTGATTAAAATATCTCTCAACAAATTAAGAATAGAAGATAACATTCTGAATAAAGAACATCTATGAAAAACATATTGTCCTTAATGGTGAAAGACTGAACACTTTTCCCCTAAGATCAAGAATAAGGATGTTCTCCCTTCCCAATTCTATTCAGTGTTTTACTGGAGTTTCCAGCCAGTGTACTGCAGTAAGAAAGAGAAATAAAAGATGTCTGGATTGAAAAAGAAGAAGTAAAATATTATTTATATTCAGATGCCATGATTACCTATGTAACAAAATCAAACAAAATTTACAAACAAACTAAACTTATTTTAGCAAGTTTGCAGGATACATGATTAGTATACAAAGTCAACTTCATTATATATACTGGCATTGAGAAATAGCATAAAAATAAGATATATAAACCCGAGAAAAATATATAAGATCTGTACACAAAAAACTTTAAAACCCTGCAGAGAGAAATTAAAGAAGACTTAAAAAATGGAAGATACATTGTGTTCATCCATTGAAAGACCTAATAAATATGTCAAATATCACCAAATGGATCTCTAGATTCAATACAATCCTAATCAGAATCCTAGTAGACTACTTGTAGAAATTGACAAGCTGATTCTACAATTCTTGTGGAAATGTAAAGGTCCTAAAATAGTGTAAACAATTTTACAAAAGAAGAACAAAGTTGGAGTATTGAAACTACCTATTCAGAGGCTCCTTATAAGGCCAGAGTTATCCAAACAGTTTTTTTTTTTTTTTTTTGGTTTAAAAATAGACAAGAAAGACAGAGTACAGAAATAGACCCACATACATATGGACAACTGATTTTCAATAAATATACAAAGATAATTCAGAGAAAAACCAGCCAATTTTTAAAGAAATGGGGCTAACATAATTGAACAATCATATGCAAAACAAACAAAAACCCTAAGCCACATCTTACAACATACACAACATTTAACACAGAAAAAGGATTATGGACCTAAATGCAAAAGTTAAAACTATAAAAGTATGAGAAAAAAACATAAGAGATATTTTTGTGACCTTGCTTTATGCAGATTTCTTCAATATGGCACCAAAAGCACTATCCATAGAAGGAAAATTTATGTATTAGATTTCATCAAAATTAAAAATGTGTGCTCCTAGAAAGACACTTTTAAGTGAACAAAAATACAAACCAGAGACTGGGAGAAAATATTTGTAAAGCATACATCTGATAAAGGACTTGTATCCAGAATATATAAAGAACTATCAAAATTCAATGATAAGAAAACAAAATAATCCTGTAAAGAAATGGGCAAAATATTAAAATAGAGACTTTACCAAAGTGGATATATGAATGGAAAAGAACACATTAAAAGATGTTTAACTACATTAGGGAGATGGTACTATCATGAGATACCACTACACACCTTAAGAAATGGCTAATAAAAGATCATCCCAAGTGTTGGTGTGGATATTCAGGAATTAGAACTCTCACACACTGCTGTGCAGAATGTAAAATGTTACAAGCACTTAAAAAGTTAAAAATACATCTATCATATGATCCAGCTATTTCACTCCTAGGTATTTGCCCAAGAGAAAGGAAAGCTAGGTTTATATAAAGACTTGTAAATGGGATGTTCATAGCAGTTTTATTTGTAACATTAAAAACTGGAAACAGCCCAAGTGTACAACAGGTAAGTGATAAGCATTATCATACATGTATACATATACTTTGGAATACTACTTGGCATTAAAAAGGAAATTAAAAATAAAGGAAAAAGATTAAGAGTGAACAAAACCTTCAAGAAATATAGGATTATATGAAGAGATCAAATCTATGACTCATTGGTGTTCCTGAAAGAGAGGAGAGAAAGAAAACAACTTAGAAAACATATTTCACGATATCGTTTATGAAAATTTCTTCAGCTTTACTAGAGGCCAACACTCAAATTCAGGAAACACAGAGAACCCCTGTGAGATACAGTACAAGATGACCATCCCCAAGACACGTAGTTGTCAGATTCTCCAAGTTGGAAATAAGAGAAAAAATGTTAAAGTCAGCTAGAGAGAAGGGGCAACTCTACAAAGAAAACCCTATCAGGTTAAGAGCAGACCTTTCCGTGGAAACCCTACACACCAAAGAGATTGGGGCCTACATTCAGAATTCTTACAAAATAGAAATTCTGACCAAGATTTTCATATCCAGCCAAATTAGATTTCATAAGCAAAGGAGAAATAAGATCCTTTTAGGACAAGCAAATGCTGAGGGAATTTGTTACCACCAAACCTGCCTTAAAAGAGGTCCTGAAGGGAGCACTAAATAAGAAAAGGAAAGACTACTACTGGTCATTAAAATACACACTTAAATACATAGACCATTGACACTATAAAGCAACTACACAATCAAGTCTGAATAATACCCAGCTAACAACACAGTGACAGAATCAAATATACACATATCACTACTAATCTTGAATGTAAACAGTCTACCCCTATTAAAAGGCAAAGAGTGGCAAGTTGGATAAATAAGACCCAATAATGTACTGTCTTCAAGAGACCCGTCTTAACTGCAATGACATCATAGGGTCAAAGAAAAGGATGGAGAAAAATCTACCAAGAAAACAGTAAACAGAAAAAAGCAGGGGTTGCTATTCTAGTTTCAGACAAAAGCGACATTAGAAACCAACAAAGATCAAAAAAGACAAAGAAGGGCTTTACATAATGGTAAAGGGTTCAATTCAACAAGAAGACCTAACTCTTCTAAATATATATGCACCCAACACAGGAACACACAGATTTATAAAGCAAGTTCTTAAAGACCTAGGAAGAGACTTAGATAATGACAGAATAATAGTGAGAGAATAATACTGCTAACAGTATTAGACAGATTATTGAAGCAGAAAATTAACAAAGATATTCAGGACCTGAACTCTGCACTTGATCAAATGGATCTAATAGAAATCTACAGAACTCTTCACCCCAAAACAACAGAATGTACATTCTTCTCCTGTGTACCTGGCACAGAAAACAATTCTCAGCAAACTTAAAATAGTTAAATCATACCAACCACACTCTCAGTCCACAGTGCAATAAAAATAGAAATCAATACTAAGAAAATTTCTCAAAACCATACAATTACATGGAAATTGAATAACCTGATCCTGGATGACTATTGGGTAAATAATGAAATTCAGAGAGAAATCAAGAAATTCTTTGAAACTAATGAGAACAAATATACAACATACCAGATCTCTGGGATACAGCTAATGCAGTGTTAACAGGGAAATTTATAGCACTAAACTCCCACATGAAAAAGAAAGAACTCAAATTAACAATCTAAAACTCCCACATGAAAAAGAAAGAGCTCAAATTAACAACCTAACAACACAACCAGAGGAATTAGAGAAACAAGAGCAAACCAACCCCAAAGCTAGGAGAAGATAATAAATAACCCAAATCGGAGCTGAACTGAGGAAATTGAGATGTGGAAAGCCATCCAAAAGACTGAGTTGAGGAGTTGGTAATTTGAAAAAATTAAGACACAGACTTCTAGCTACAATCATAAGAAAAAAATAGAGAAGATCCAAATAAATGCAATTATAAATGACAAAGGGGACATTACCACTGATCTGACAGAAATACAAGAAACCTTCAGCGACTACTATGAACACCGTTATGCACACAAACTAGAAACACTAGAAGAAAGAGATGAATTTCTGGGCGCATACAACCTCCAAAGACTGAACCAGGAAGAAATTGAATCATTGAACAGACCAGTAATGAGTTCAAAAATTGAATATGTAATAAAAAGCTCAAGAATAGATCACAGCCAAATTCTACCAGATGTATAAAGGAGCTGGTGCCATTCCTGCTGAAATGATTTCAAAAAGTTCAGGAGGAGGGACTCCTCCCTGACTCATTCTGTAATGCCAGAATCATCCTGATACCAAAACCTGGCAGAACACAATGAAAAAAAAACTTCAGGCCAATATCCTTGATGAACATGGACATAAAAATACTAGCAAACTGAATCCAGCAGCACATCAAAAAATCTAAGCCACACTGATGAAGCAGACTTTATCCTAGGATGCAAAGCTGGCTCAACATACACAAATGAATAAATGTGATTCATCACATAGACAGAACTAAAAACAAAAATCACATGATTATCTCAATAGATGCAGAAAAAGCTTTTGATAAAATTCAACATTCCTTTATGTTAAAAACCCTCAACAAACTAGGCTTTCAAGGAACATACTTCAAAATAATAAAAGCCATATATCACAAACCCACAGCCAACATCATACTGTATAAGCAAAAGCTGGAAGCATTCCCCTTGAAGATCAGAAGAAGACAAGGATGCTGTCTCTCATCACTCCTATTCACCATAGTGCTAGAAGTTCTAGCCAGAGCAATTAGGGAAGAGAAAGAAATGAAAGGCATCCATATAGGAAGAAAGGAAGTCAAACTGTCTCAGTTTGTAGACCATATGATTCTATACCTAGAAAATGCCACATATTTCTGCACAAAACTCCTAGATCTGATAAAAAAACTTCAGCAAAGTTTCAGGATACAAAGTTAATGTACAAAAATCGGTAGCATTTCTGTACACCAACAACATCCAGCCTGAGAGCCAAATCAAGAATGCAGTCCCATTCACAATAGTCACAAAAAGAATGTGATACTAGGAATACAGCAAACCAGGAAAGTGAAACATCTTTACAAGAATTACAAAGCTTGCTCAAATAAATCAGAGATGACACAAACAAAAGAGAAAACCATCCCATGCTCATGGATAGGAAGAATCAATATTACTAAAATGGCCATACTGCCCAAAGTGTTTTACAGATTCAGTGCTGTTCTTATCATGCTACCAATGACATTCTTCACAGAATTAGAAAAATGTTTTAAAATTCATATGGAACCAAAAAGAGCCCAAATAGCCAAGTCAATACTAAGCAAAAGAACAAAGCTGGAGGCATTACATCACCTAACTTCAAACTATACTTCAAGGCTACAGTAACCAAAACAGCATGGTACTGGTACAAAAGCAGTCACACAGAACAGTAGAACAGAATAGAGAACCCAGAAATAAAGCCACACACCTATGACCATCTGATCTTTGACAAAGTTGACGAAAACAAGACATAGGGAAAGAATTTTATGTTCTGTGGAATAACTGGCTAGCCATATGCAGAAAATTGAAACTGGAACTCTTCCTTTCAACATATACAAAAATCAATTAAACATGGATTAAAGACTTAACTGTAAAACCTAAATCTGTAAAAGCCCTGGAAAATAACCTAGGAAATACCATTCTAGGAGCCAAGGCAAAGATTTCATAACAAAGTCAGCAAAAGCCATTGCAATACAAACAAAAATTGACAAATGGGACATAATTAAGCTAGAGAGCTTCTGCACAGAAAAACAAAACAAAACAAAACAAACAAAAAAACCTATCAACAGTATAACAAACAACCTATAGCATGGGAGAAAATTTTTGCAAACTATGCATCTGATGAAGGTATAATATCCAGGATCTATAGGGAACTTAAACACATTTACAGGTAAAAAACAAACAACTCCATTAAAAAGTGGGTAAAGGACATGAACAGACACTTTTCAAAAGAAGACACACACATGGCCAACAAGCATATGAAACATTTCTCATCACTAATCATGAGAGAAATACCAGTCAAAACCACAATAAGATACCGTCTCACACCAGTCAGAATGGCTATTATTAAAAGGTCAAAAAATAACAGATGCCGGTGAGGTTGCAGAGAAACGGGAATGCTTATACATTGCTGGTGGGAATGTAAATTAGTGTGGTGATTTCTCAAAGTAGCTAAAACGGAACTACCATTCAACCTAGCAATCCCATTATTGGGTATATACCCAAAGGAATATAAAATTGTTCTATCATAAAGACACATGCACGCTTATGTTCATCACAGTACTATTCACAATAGCAAAGATGTGGAATCAACCTAAATGCCCATCAACAGTAGACTGGATAAAGAAAATGTGGTACATATACCCCAAGGGATACTATGCAGCCAGAAGAATGAGATCATGTTCTTTGTAGCATCTTGGATGGAGATGGAGGTCATTTTCCTAAGCAAACTAAGACAGGAACAGTAAACCAAATATTGCATGTTCTCACTCATAAATGGGAGCTAAACATTGAGTACACATGGACACAAAGAATGGAACAACAGAGACTGGGGCCTACTTGAGGGTGGAGGGTGGGAGAAGGGTGAGGATAAAAAAGCTACCTATTGTGTGCTATGTTATTACCTGGGTAACAAAATAACCTGTATACCAAATCCCTGTGACATGCAATTTACTTGTATAACCTGCACATGTACTCGTGAACCTAAAAGTTATACAGAAAAAGGGAATGAACTATTGATATATGTAACAATATGGATCAGTCTCAAAATAATTATGCTAAGTGAAAGAAGTCAGAGCAAAGGGAATACATGTTATATGATTCTGTTTATATAAAATTCTGGAAAATACGAACTGTAGTTTCAGAAAGTAGATCAGTGGTTGCCTGGTGGTAGGGGTAGGAAGGGATAGGAGGAAGGAATTCCAACAGGACACAAAGAATGCTTTCAGGGTAATGGATATGTTTGTTATCTTGATTATAGTGATCATTTCACAGGTAGAAGAACATGTTAAAATTCATAGAATTGTATACTTTAATTAATGTATTTATTTTTGATATGGAGTCTTGCTTTGTCACCCAGGCTGGAGTGCAGTGCTGGCACAGTCTCTGCCCACTGAGTATCTGGGATTACCGGCACCTGCCACCATGCCTGGTTAATTTGTTGTGTTGTTGTTGTTGTTGTATTTTTAGTGGAGATGGGGTTTCACCATGTTGGTCAGGCTGGTCTGAAACTCCTGACCTCAAGTGATCTGTGCGCCTCATCCTCCCAAAGTGCTGGGATTACAGGTGTGAGCCACCGTCCCCGGACAAAATTGTATACTTTAAGTATGTGCAGTTTCTTGTGTATCAGTGATACCTTAATAAAGCTCTTGAAATATAAAATAAAGTTAAAAAGTAAGAAATATGGAGGTAAGTACCAGAAGTCAAATATAAATGAGTTATAAATGGTTCCCCATGAGGAGCCAGAGAGTTAGGGGATGGGCAAGTCCACTGGTTTCCAAATAAGCCTTTTAGTATTAATTTATTTTTAACCATTTTCCTATTATTTTAATAAACATAGCAGTTAGAAAAAGACACTATAGCCATACAATGGAATTTTCTGAAATCATTAAAATAGTGAAGAAAACGTATAAGTACTGACATAAAACCTCTCTAGAAGACATTATTTGTTATGAAATGCAAGTTATAAAACAACGTATATAATATGGTTGTATTAATATTTATATAATACATTAGGGATATTGTATGTGTATCTATATGTGAAATTATGCTTAAAGAAAGGACTGAAATAATATGCATATCACATTTCTGGTTATGTTTCCTCTGTGATAAGAAGTAGGAAATAAGTGTTGAGTGCTAGACATACATGTTAATTTCTACATGTATATGTGTGTTACTCAAATCTTTTACAAAAATATTTGCTTGTTGTATAATAAATATGACAGCAAATGGATGATTAGGACATCTTAAACCTCTCCTACAACTAAATGTAATTAGATCTGTATTCATTTATGTGACCTTCTATTAATTATTTTCTGTATGTCAATGACTGATAATCACCTTTGATCTGTTTCTGTTATGTAACTCTTAAAGAAGAATTTTATATATTTAGGTTTGTTTGTATATATGTTTCTATCATTGTAGGATCTTGTGAATCAATGGGATCAAAACTTGACTCTCTTCTCTTACACCCTTGAGGAATGGATGAATTGTCAAAGAAATTGGCTTTATCTTGAACCAATCTTTCATTCTTCAGAAATACGAAGGTAAAATACCTAAAATATACCATATACGGGTTAAAAATGCATTGTGAGTAATTTGTTTTCTTTAATTCTTGAGAAATCATTTCTTCAATGAACAGTCAAGCTATCCTATCCTACTTATAGACACAGGAGTATAATTTACTGAATCATTATTATTTTTCTTTCATAAAAGATTATAAGCACATTTTTGTAAACCTTATTACTTGACTATTGGTATAAAAATATAAAGAGCTAAGAAAGAAGTGTTAATACATCATTATTGGCTGGGCACATTCACTCACACCTGTAATCTGAGCATTTTGGGAGGCTGAGGCAGGTGGATCACTTGAGGTTAGGAGTTCAAGACCAGCCTGGCCAACGTGGTGAAACCCTGTCTCTACGAAACATACAAAAATTAGGTGGGCATGGTGATGGGCACCTGTAATCCCAGCTACTCGGGGGGCTGAGGTAGGAGAATCACTTGAACCTGGAAAGTGGAGGTTGCAGTGAGCCAAGATTGTGCCACTCCTCCAGCCTGGGCGACAGAGCATTGCTCTGTATTTTTAAAAAGTGTCAGATACATCATTATAATCCCAAAACTACAATATTATGTGTCTCTTTTGTTCTGGAATGCTAGTGTGATTTTGATGTGAATCATAAACATGTTTTTAGTAGCATTCATACATTAATAAGAATTTCTTAGGCTGAGTGTGATGGCTTATGCCTGTAATCCCAACACTTTGAGAGGCCAAGATCACCTGAGCACAGGAGTTTGAGACCATCCTGGGCAACATAGGGAAACCCCATGTCTAAAAAAAAAAACAAAAAAAAAACAGCCAGAGTTGGTATCACATGCCTGTGGTCCCACCCAGCAACTTGGGAGGTTGAGGTGAGAGGATGGCTTGGACCCAGAAGGCCATGGCTGCAATGAGCTGTGACTGCACGATGGCACTCCAGCCTGATCCATACCACAGAGAGACACTGTTTCAAGAAAAAAAAAAAAAAGAATTTATTACTATTACTATTACTTTGCACCAGATGGAAGAATAGAGGGCCTGGGCAATTGTTAAAAATTCTACCTTTAAAAAACACCATACCATTCCAATTAATTGACCTCTGACTTTTTAAAGTGATTGGTCTTAAGGGTGTTCAAGTTGAGACAAATAAATTAGGCAGAATTTAAACTACTGACAGCAAATCATACAAGCTAGTTTATCAGCCATCTGAAATAAGGTAGGAAAACATTGGGTGTGTATTTGAAAGGCCTATTATAGCAACGGAAAATCTGGAAAATCTTATGTCATAATATTGAGGCCATCCTGGGCAATGTAGGGAAGCCCCACATCTTAAAAAAAATACAGCCAGGGTTGCTACATAAATACACAAGTGTAAAATATTATATCATTTTAGCTGGGATTGCAGGTGCCCACCGCCACGCCCACCGAATTTTTGTATGTTTAGTAGATACAGGGTTTCACCATATTGGCCAGGCTGGTCTTGAACTCCTGACCTCAAGTGATCTACCTGCCTCGGCCTCCCAAAGTGCTGGGATTACAGGCGTGAGTGAATGTGCCCAGCCAATAATGATGTATTAGCAATTCTTTCTTAGCTCTTTATATTTTTATACCAATAGTCAAGTAATAAGGCTTAGAAAATGATAACTCAAGTAACAAGGCTTACATAAATGCAAAATATTATGTCAAGTATTTTGTATTTTATTTTGGAGGCAAAGGGAAGCCATTAGATTACAAAAGGGAACTATTTAAATATAAGTATTGCTTTGTGGGGAACAATATCCATTTGTGTTGCACATGTATATTTCTTATATGTGTTACACATGTATATTTCTTATACGAATGCTTGAAATTCTTTTATTTGATTGATCTGTAGTTGTTCTGAAAGTTCTCAAAGGTGAAACCACATATCTAAGGTGTATGTCCTTATGGATGCAACAACTTTGAGCCTTAAGTTTAAACTTTAATACTACCTTTTACTAAAGATCAGAATCCTTGGCAAGAGTGTTCAAAGTGTCACTAAATGGTTCCTTTATAGGATTTTCTGAAGTTGAAAAAGATGTTTTCAATTATAGGATTCTTAAGGCATCTATATAATAGATCTAAAGAAAAGAAAAAGTGGGTCTATAATGAATCTGCCTTTGAGTAATGGAGTAGGATGATGAGCCCTGATACCAGGGAAAAAGCATGAAGAAGAAGAATGGGACAAGAATTGCATTAAAGGGGCAGACTATCTAAAGGGAATATATGAGAGTATAGAATGCAGTGCCATTTACCAGAGCTCCAAACTAACTATGAGGACTGTGCTAGGACATCCCAGAGACATTGGAAGGATACTTAAGAGAAGGTGAGACTGAAGTCTCCTCCTTGATAGGATTTTTGCTGAGCTACAGAAAACTTCTAGGTCCATCACGCAAGATAGGGAATGGGATAATAGTGGAAGGGTTCTTGGGAGATTTTGACATGTATTTCCCTAGAGTGTAGGGACATTAGAAACTAGCGCTTGCCTCTTCTCTGGAGAATTTTAAAGCAGCCTTTATAACAGGGCAAGGAAGAAGTACAAGAATACATGGTTATCTTAGACCAGTGGTTTTCAACCAGCGGTGATTTTTTGACCCCTGGGGGACATTTCATAGTCTGGAAACATTTTTACTTGTCACAACTGAGGGGATACTACTGGCATCTCGTGGGTATAGGTCAGGATATTGTTGAACATTCTACAATGCACCAGAACCTCTCCCTATCCCCAACCCCCTACACCAAACAAAGAATTATGTAGTCCAAAATGTCAACAGTGCAGAAACTGAGAAATCCTGACAGACATAGTAGGAGTTTCCAAGCTAGAGCCACCTTGGAAGATCTCCACCCCAAAATAGCAGAACAAGGGAATCCCAGAAGTGTATTACTTAGAGCAGGAGCTTGAGGAATGGTTGTAAGAGGTCAGCTGGCAAAAGCCAAGGAATGGTGCAATATAGAGGTTCCTGTTGGGGTGCTCTGAAATCTCCAGCAATGTACCTTATGGATATCTGCCATGACAAAGGGCATGCAAGAGGCAAAAGAGGATTCAAAGTAACACTAGCTGAGTTAAGAAAAAAAAGTCCCTCTAAATTCCTCCCCTCTTCAACTTCAGAGCCAAGAGGAGTTTGAATCAGGTTGAGGCTAGGGTGGGAGAGGGGTAGGAAATATAGGTGAACAGAAAAAAAGTGAAAGAATGCAACTATATAATTGTAGAAAATATCTCCCTCATTCAATTCCAATAACAGCAGAAACAAAACTAAATATATTAATGGTTTATCACCTCACATGTGGGTTTTGCTTCCCTTTTCCAAAGGGAGAAAATAATGATAATATTCTGTAAAGGAAAATTTATATACCAAGGCTGACATGGCCCTTACATTTTCTTATCCTCTAAGATGAGATAACCATTCATAGAACTTCAGTGTTTTTATACATATCTCTATACTCTTGCTTCTAAGCTGAATGCCCTCTCTGTCTTCTATTCACATCAAAGCTCTACTCCTTTAAAACACAGATTAAAGGCCGGGCGCAGTGGCTCAAGCCTGTAATCCCAGCACTTTGGGAGGCCCTGGCGGGTGGATCACGAGGTCAGGAGATCGAGACCCTCCTGGCTAACACGGTGAAACCCCGTCTCTACTAAAAATACAAAAAACTAGCCGGGCGCGGTGGCGGGCGCCTGTGGTCCCAGCTACTCGGAGGCTGAGGCGGGAGAATGGCGGGAACCCGGGAGGCGGAGCTTGCAGTGAGCCGAGATTGGCCACTGCACTCCAGCCTGGGCGACAGAGCGAGACTCCGTCTCAAAAAAAAAAAAAAAAACCACACATTAAATAGTGTCTTCTCCAAGAAGCTCTTGGCAGATACCATTTCTGCTCCAGAATGCCAGTAACCCTTTGTTTTATTACATTTCTTAGGACACAAATTATTTCTACTTACCTTATGTAGAATTTCTATATATCTGTCTTCCACTGTATACTAAGTATAATCTTGTTAAACTATGGTTGTTGTGTCTAATTTATCCATTTCTTACCACGTACATCACTTGTACATAATAGGCACTGAAAACGTATCTTTGATGATTTATCAATAAAATTTAACATTGGCTGGGCGCGGTGGCTCAAGTTTGTAATCCCAGCACTTTGGGAGGCCGAGACGGGCAGATCACGAGGTCAGGAGATCGAGACCATCTTGGCTAACATGGTGAAACCCTGTCTCTACTAAAAAAAAATACAAAAAACTAGCCGGGCGAGGTGGCAGGCGCCTGTAGTCCCAGCTACTCGGAGGCTGAGGCAGGAGAATGGCGTAAACCCAGGAGGCGCAGCTTGCAGTGAGCTGAGATCTGGCCACTGCACTCCAGCCTGGGCGACAGAGCGAGACTCCATCTCAAGAAAAAAAAAAAAAAAATTTAACATCAAATGTTTTGTAACTCAAACAGTATTCCATGGCAATGCATTACATTATAGATTTTAATTATAGTGCCTTCAAAAAAATAAAATGACATCTAATTTTGTTTCTAAAGGCAACTCCCAGCAGAAACAGAACTTTTCTCTCAAGTGATTTCCATGTGGAAAAAAATAATGTCAAAAATACAAAACAAACAGAATGCTTTGCAAATAACCACTTCTGCAGGAGTCCTTGAAATTCTGCAAAATTGTAATATACATCTTGAACATATAAAGAAAAGCCTTGAGGTAAAACTATAGCAATTCTAAAGCAGTGAATCATTTAACAAAAGTAAAGTAAAAGTTATATAATGTAATCTACTGCAGAAGCTAATTCCAGTGCAGATTTTCTTTATTTTAGCTGCCAACAATTTTTTAAACTCTTAGTACCTATAGAGTTAATAAAAATATTATCAAAAGGAAAAGTGTATGGACTAATCTAAATGACCATTGGCAAATTATCAAACTTTTGAATGCCCAGGTTCTCTTACCTTTTATTTTTATTTTATTTATTTATTTATTTTTGACATGGGGTCTTGCTCTGTCTCCCAGGCTGGAGTGCAGTGGTGGGATCTTGGCTCGCTGCAAGCTCCGCCTGCCAGGTTCATGCCATTCTCCTGCCTCAGCCTCCTGAGCAGCTGAAACTACAGGCGCCCGCCACCACACCTAGCTAATTATTTGTATTTTTAGTAGAGACGGGGTTTCACCGTGTTGGCCCGGATGGTCTCGATCTCCTGACCTCGTGATCTGCCTGCCTCGGCCTCCCAAAGTGCTGGGATTACAGGCGTGAGCCACTGCACCCGGCCTTACCTTTTATTTTTTAAGAGAGACATCCTATCTTTTTTTTTTTTAATATAAGACATGACTTCCTTCAGAAGGTTAATACTTTTTAAAAATATTGTTAGTTTTTAATTTTTGTAGATACATAGTAGGTGTATATATTTATGGGGTACATGAGATATTTTAATGCAGGCATACAATATAAAATACAATATAAAATAATCACATCAAGGTAAATGGGGTATCCATAGCCTCAAGCACTTTGTGCTAAAAATAATCCAGTGACAATCTTTTAGTTATTTTTAAATGTAAAATTAAATTATTGTTGAGTATGGTCACCCCATTCAGCTATCAAATACTAGACCTTATTCATTCTGTTTTTTGTACCCATTAACTATTTCTTCTTCTCTCTCTCCCATTCTCTCCACTCCTCCTCCTATCCTCTGGTAATTATCCTTCTACTGTCTGTCTCCATGATTTCAGTTGCTTCAAATGTTGCCTCCCACAAATAAATGAGAACATATGAAGTTTGTGTTTTTGTGCCTGGCTTTTTTTTGCTTAACATAATGACCTCCAGTTCCATCCATGTTGTTGAAGATGACAAGATCTCATTCTTTTTTATGGCCGAATAATACTCCATTTTGTATATATACCACATTGTCTTTATCCATTCATCTGTTGACAGACACTTGGGTTGCTTCCAAATTTTGGTTATTGTGAATAGTGCTGCAATAAAGACAGAGTGCAGATACATCTTCAATATACTGATCTCCTTCCTTTTGGGTATATACCTAACAGTGGAATTGCTGAATCTTATGGTAGCTCTATTTTTGGTTTTTTGAGGAACCTCCAAACTGTTCTCCGTAGTGGTTGTACTAATTTACATTCCCACAGTGTACAAGGGTTCCCTTTTCTCCATATCCTTGCCAACATTTGTTATTGCCTGTCTTTTAGATAAAAGCCATTTTAACTGAAGTGAGATGATATCTCATTGTCACTTTGATTTGGCATTTCCCTGATTGATCAGTGATAATAAACACTTTTTCATATACCTGTGTGATGGTTAGTGTTGTGTCAACTTTACTGTATTAAAGGATGCAAAGTATTGTTCCTGGGTGTGTCTGTGAGGGTGTTGTCAAGGGAGATTAACATTTGAGTCAGTGGACAGGGAGAGCCAGACCCACCCTCAGTCTGGGTGGACATCATCTAATCAGCTGCCAGTGCAGCTAAGATAAAAACAGGGAGAGGAACGTGGAAGGACTAGACTGGCTGAGTCTTCTGGCCTTTTATCTTTTTCCCTTGCTGGATGCTTCCTGCCCTTGAACATAAGACTCCAAGTTCTTCAGCTTTTGGACTATTGGTCTTACACCAGTGGTTTGCCAGGGGCTCTCAGGCCTTCAGCCACAGACTGAAGGCTGCACTGTTGGCTTCCCTATCTTTGAGATTTTGGGACTCTAACTGACTTTCTTGCTCCTCAGCTTGCAGACGACCTATTGTGGGACTTCACCTTGTGATTGTGTAAGTCAATACTCCTTAATAAACTCCCTTTCATATATACTTCTATCCTATTAGTCCCTTCCCTCTAGAGAACCCTAATACAACCTGGTAGCCATTTGTATGTCTTCTTTTGAGAAACGTCTGTTCAGATCTTTTGCCCATTTTAAAATCAGATTATTAAATTATTATTACTTTTTTTCTATAGAGCTGTTTGAACTCCATGTATATTCTATTAATCCCTTGTCAGATGGATAGTTTAAAAGTATTTTCTCCCATTCCGTGGATTGCCTCTTCATTATTTTGTTGATTGTTTCCTTTGTTGTGCAAAAGCTTTTTAACTTGATATGATCCCATTTGTCCATTTTTCCTGTGGTTGTCTGTGCTCATGAGGTACTACTCAAGAAATCTTTGCCCAGTCTAATTTCCTGCAGAATTTCCACAGCATTTTCTTTTAGTAGTTTAATAATTTGAGGTCTCAGATTTAAGTGGTAAATCCATTTTAATTTGATTTTTGTATATGGCAAAAGACAGGAGTCTAGTTTTATTCTTCTGCATATGGATATCCAATTTTTCCTGCACCTTTTGTTGAGGAAACTGCCCTTTTTCCAATGTATGTTCTTGGCACCTTGGTCAAAAATGAGTTCACTGTAGACGTATGGATTTGTTTCTGGATTTCTCATTCTGTTCCACTGGTCTATGTGTCTTTTTTTATGTGACTACTGTGCTATTTTGGTTACTGTAGTTCTGTGATACAGTTTAAAGTCAGGTAATGTGATTCTTCCAGCTTTGTTCTTTTTGCCCAGGATAGCTTTGGATATTCTGGGTCTTTTGTGGCTCAATATAAATTTTACGATAGTTTTTCTATTTCTGTGAAGAATGTAATTGGTACTCTGATAGGGAGTGCATTGAGTCTGTACATTGCTTTGAGTAGTGGGGACATTTTAACAATATTGATTCTTGCAATTCATGAATATAGAATATCTTTCCATTTTTTGGTGTCCTCATCAATTTCTTGCATCAATGTTTTATATTTCTTATTATAGAGATCTTTCACTTCTTAGGTTGATTCCTAGGTACTTAATTTTATGTGTAGCTGTTGTAAATGAGATTACTTTCTTGATGTTTTTTTCAAATTGTTCACTCTTGGCATATAGAAAAGGTACTGATTTTTGTATGTTGATTTTGTATCCTGTAACTTTACTCATTTATCAGTTCTAATAGTTTTTTGGTGGAGTCTTTAGGTTTTTCCCAATATAAGATCATATCATCTGCAAATAAGGAGAGTTTGACTTCATTTTTTCCAACTTGGATGCCCTTTGTTTCTTTCTTTTTTCTGATTGCTCTTGCTAGGACTTCCAGTATTACGTTGAATAACAATGGGGAAACTGGGCACCCTTGTCCTCTATGACCTTCCAGATTTAGAGAAAAGGCTTTCTTTTTCTCCCCATTTAGTGTGATACTAGCTGTGAGTCTGTCATATGTGGCTTTTATTATGTTGGATATGTTTCTTCTATATTCAATGTTGAATTTAATCAAATGTTTTTTCAGCATCAATTGAAATGATCATATGGTTTTTGTTCTTTATTCTGTTGATATGATGTTTCACACTGATTTATTTGCATATTTTGAACCATCATTGCATAACTGGGATGAATCCCACTTGGTCATGATAAATGACCTTTTAAATGAGTTGTTGACTTTGGTTTGCGTGCATTTTGTTGAGGATTTTTGCATCAATTTTCACCAGGGATGTGGACCTGTAGTTTTCTTTTTTAATGTGTCTTTGTCTGCTTTTAGTATCAGGGTAATACTGACATCACAGAATGAGTTTGGAAGTATTCCTTTCTCTATTTTTTGGAAGACTTTGTGAGGATTGGTATTAGTTCTTCTCTAAATATTTGGCAAAATTCAGCAGTGAAGCATCAGGTCCTGGGCTTTTCTTTGCTGGGAGACTTTTTATTACAGCTTTAATCTCATTACTTGTTACTAGTCTGTTCAGGTTTTATATTTCTTCATGATTCAATCTTGGTAGGTCGTATGTGTTTAGGAGTTTATCCATTACTCCTAGATCTTGCAATCTGTTGGCATATAGTTGCTCATAGTAGTCTCTAGTGGTCCTTTGAATTTCTGTGGTACTGGTTGTCATGTCTCCTTTTTTATCTCTGATTGTATTTATTTGAGTCTTCTTTCTTTTTTTTTTCTTAGTCTGGCTAAAGGTGTGTCAGTTTTCTTTATTTTTTTTAAAAAAACAGCTTTTCATTTTATTCATCTTTTCTATAGTTTAATTTCATTTATTTCAGTTCTGATCTTTATTTATTTTCTTCTACTAATTTTGAGTTTCGTTTGCTCTTTTCTAATTCTTTAAGATGCATTGTTAGGTTATTTGAAGTTTTTCTACTTTTTTGACGTAAACACATCCATAAACTCCCCTTTTGGTATATCCCATAGGTTTTGGTATGTTGTGTTTCTGTTATTATTTGTTTCAATAAATTTTCCAATTTTCTCCCTAATGTCTTCATTGACACTGACATGGTCATTCAGGAGCATATGGTTTAAATTCCATGTGTTTGTATAATTTCCATAATTCCTCTTGTAATTGAATTCTAGTTTTATTTCATTGTGGTCAGAAAAGATACTTGGTATTATTTCAATGTTTTTGAATGTTTTAAGACTTATTTTATGGCCTAACATATCATTCCTTGAAAATGATCCATGGACTGAGTAGGATGTGCCTCCTGCAACCACTGGATGAAATGTTCTGTAAATATCTATTAGGTCCATTTGTTCTCTTGTGCAGATTAACTGCAATGTTTCTTTGTTAATTTTCTGTCTGGATGATCTCTCCAGTGCTGAAAGTGGAGTACTGAAGTCTCCAGCTAATGGAATGTGGTGTATCTCTCTCTTTAGCTTGAATAATATTTTCTTTATATATCTGGACCCTTCAGGGTTGGGTGCATTTATATTTATAATTGTTATATCCTCTTGCTGAATTGACCCTTTTATCACTATATAATGACTTTCTTTGTCTTTTTATGGTTTTGTCATGAAATCTAATTCATGTGATATAAATAAAGCTATTATTGCTCTTTTTTGGTTTCTATTTGCATGGACTATCTTTTTGCACCCTTTTCAGTCTATGTGTGCCTTTATAGGTGAAGTGTGTTTCTTATAGGGAGCAGATAATTGAGTCTTTTTAAAAATCTATTCTGCCACTCTATATCCTATTGGAGAGTTTGGTCCACTTACATTCAGTGTTATCATTGATAAGTAAGGACTTATGCTTGTCATTTTTTTTCTATTTTTTTTATTATTATACTTTAAGTTCTAGGGTACATGTGCATAACGTGCAGGTTGGTTATATATATATACTTGTGCCATGTTGGTGTGCTGCACCCATCAACTCGTCAGCACCCATCAACTCGTCATTTACATCAGGTATAACTCCCAATGAAATCCCTCTCCCCTCCCTCCTCTCCATGATAGGCCCCAGTGTGTGATGTTCCCCTTTCCGAGTCCAAGTGATCTCATTGTTCACTTCCCACCTATGAGTGAGAACACACGGTGTTTGGTTTTCTGTTTTTGTGATAGTTTGTTGAGAATGACGGTTCCCAGCTGCATCCATGTCCCTACAAAGGACACAAACTCATCCTTTTTTATGGCTGTGTAGTATTGCATGGTGTATATGTGCCACATATTCTTAATCCAGTCTGTCACAGATGGACATTTGGGTTGATTCCAAGTCTTTGCTATTGTGAATAGTGCCGCAATAAACATACGTGTGCATGTGTCTTTATAGCAGCTTGATTTATAATCCTTTGGGTATATACCCAGTAGTGGGTTGGCTGGGTCATATGGTACTTCTACTTCTAGAACCTTGAGGAATCGCCATACTGTTTTCCATAGTGGTTGAACTAGTTTACAATCCCACCAACAGTGTAAAAGTGTTCCTATTTCTCCACATCCTCTCCAGCACCTGTTGTTTCCTGACTTTTTAATGATTGCCATTCTAACTGGTGTGAGATGGTGTCTCATTGTGGTTTTGATTTGCATTTCTCTGATGGCGAGTGATGATGAGCATTTTCTCATGTGTCTGTTGGCTGTATGAATGTCTTCTTTTGAGAAGTGTCTGTTCATATCCTTTGCCCACTTTTTGATGGGATATTTTTTCTTGTAAATTTGCTTGAGTTCTTTATAGGTTCTGGATATTAGCCCTTTGTCAGATGAGTAGATTGCAAAAATGTTCTCCCATTCTGTAGGTTGCCTGTTCACTCTGATGGTAGTTTCTTTTGCTGTGCAAAAGCTCTTTAGTTTAATTAGATCCCATTTGTAAATTTTGGCTTTGGTTGCCCTTGCTTTTGGTGTTTTAGACATGAAATCCTTGCCCATGCCTATGTCCTGAATGGTATTACCTAGGTTTTCTTCCAGGGTTTTTATGGTATTAGGTCTGACATTTAAATCTCTAATCCATCTTGAATTAATTTTCATATAAGGAGTAAGGAAAGGATCCATTTTCAGCTTTCTACTTATGGCTAGCCAATTTTCCCAGCACTATTTATTAAATAGGGAATCCTTTCCCCATTTCTTGTTTTTGTCACGTTTGTCAAAGATCAGATGGCTGTAGATGTGTGGTATTATTTCTGAGGACTCTGTTCTGTCCCATTGGTCTATATCTCTGTTTTGGTACCAGTACCATGCTGTTTTGGTTACTGTAGCCTTGTAGTATAGTTTGAAGTCAGGTAGCGTGATGCCTCCAGCTGTGTTCTTTTGACTTAGGATTGTCTTGGCAATGTGGGCTCTCTTTTGGTTCCATATGAACTTTAAAGCAGTTTTTTCCAATTCTGTGAAGAAACTCATTGGTAGCTTGATGGGGATGGCATTGAATCTGTAAATAACCTTGGGCAGTATGGCCATTTTCATGATATTGATTCTTCCTATTCATGAGCATGGTATGTTCTTCCATTTGTTTGTGTCCTCTTTGATTTCACTGAGCAGTGGTTTGTAGTTCTCCTTGAAGAGTTCCTTTACATCCCCTGTAAATTGGATTCCTAGGTATTTGATTCTCTTTGAAGCAATTGTGAATGGAAGTTCATTCCTGATTTGGCTCTCTGTTTGTCTGTTACTGGTGTATAAGAATGCTTGTGATTTTTGCACATTAATTTTGTATCCTGAGACTTTGCTGAAGTTGCTTATCAGCTTAAGGAGATTTTGGGCTGAGACGATGGGGTTTTCTAAATATACAATCATGTCATCTGCAAACAGGGACAATTTGACTTCTTCTTTTCCTAACTGAATACCCTTGATTTCTTTCTCTTGCCTGATTGCCCTAGCCAGAACTTCCAACACTATGTTGAATAGGAGTGATGAGACAGGGCATCCCTGTCTTGTGCCAGTTTTCAAAGGGAATTTTTCCAGTTTTTGCCCATTCAGTATGATATTGGCTGTGGGTTTGTCATAAATAGCTCTTATTATTTTGAGGTACGTTCCATCAATACCGAATTTATTGAGCGTTTTTAGCATGAAGGGCTGTTGAATTTTGTCAAAGGCCTTTTCTACATCTACTGAGATAATCATGTGTTTTTTGTCTTTTGTTCTGTTTATATGCTGGATTACATTTATTGATTTGCATATGTTGAACCAGCCATGCATCCCAGGGATGAAGCCCACTTGATCATGGTGGATAAGCTTTTTGATGTGCTGCTAGATCCGGTTTGCCAGTATTTTATTGAGGACTTTTGCATTGATGTTCATCAGGGATATTGGTCTAAAATTCTCTTTTTTTGCTGTATCTCTGCCAGGCTTTGGTATCAGAATGATGTTGGCCTCATAAAATGAGTTAGGGAGGATCCCTCTTTTTCTCTTGATTGGAATAGTTTCAGAAGGAATGGTACCAGCTCCTCCTTGTACCTCTGGTAGAATTCAGCTGTGAATCCATCTGGTCCTGGACTTTTTTTGTTTGGTAGGCTATTAATTATTGCTTCAATTTCAGAGCCTGCTATTGGTCTATTCAGGGATTCAACTTCTTCCTGGTTTAGTCTTGGGAGACTGTAAGTGTCCAGGAAATTATCCATTTCTTCTAGATTCTCTAGTTTATTTGCGTAGAGGTGTTTATAGTATTCTCTGATGGTAGTTTATATTTCTGTGGGGTTGGTGGTGATATCCCCTTTATCATTTTTTATTGCATCTATTTGATTCTTCTCTCTTTTCTTCTTTATTAGTCTTGCTAGCAGTCTATCAATTTTGTTGATCTTTTCAAAAAACCAACTCCTGGATTCATTGATTTTTTGGTGGGTTTTTTGTGTTTCTATCTCCTTCATTTCTGCTCTGATATTAGTTATTTCTTGCCTTCTGCTAGCTTTTGAATGTGTTTGCTCTTGCTTCTCCAGTTCTTTTCATTGTGATGTTAGAGTGTCAATTTCAGATCATCCAGCTTTCTCTTGTGGGCATTTAGTGCTATAAATTTCCCTCTACACACTGCTTTAAATGTGTCCCAGAGATTCTGATATGTTGTATCTTTGTTCTCATTGGTTTCAAAGAACATCTTTATTTCTGCCTTCATTTCGTTATGTACCCAGTAGTCATTCAGGAGCAGATTATTCAGTTTCCATGTAGTTGAGCGGTTTTGATTGAGTTTCTTAGTCCTGAGTTCTAGTTTGATTGCACTGTGGTCTGAGAGACAGTTTTTTATAATTTCTGTTCTTTTACATTTTCTGAGGAGTGCTTTACTTCCAATTATGTGGTCAATTTTGGAATAAGTGTGATGTGGTGCTGAGAAGAATGTATATTCCTTTTATTTGGGGTGGAGAGTTCTGTAGATGTCTATTAGTCTGCTTCCTGCAGAGATGAGTTCAATTCCTGTATATCCTTGTTCACTTTCTGTCTCATTGATCTGTCTAATGTTGACATGGGGTGTTGAAGTCTCCCATTATCATTGTATGGGAGTCTAAGTCTCTTTGTAAGTCTTTAAGGACTTGCTTTATGAATCTGGGTGCTCCTGTATTGGGTGCATATATATTTAAGATAGTTAGCTCTTCCTGTTGAATTGATCCCTTTACCATTATGTAATGGCCTTCTTTTTCTCTTTTGATCTTTGATGGTTTAAAGTCTGTTTTATCAGATACTAGTATTGCAACCCCTGCTTTTTTTGTTCTCCATTTGCTTGGTAGATCTTCCTCCATCCCTTTATTTTGAGCCTATGTATGTCTCTGCATGTGAGATGGGTCTCCTGAATACAGCAAACTGATGGGTCTTGACTCTTTATCCAGTTTGCCAGTCTGTGTCTTTTAATTGGAGCATTTAGTCCATTTACATTTAAGGTTCATATTGTTATGTGTGAACTTGATCCTGCCATTATGATATTAACTGGTTATTTTGCTCATTAGTTGATGCAGTTTTTCCTAGCCTCGATGGTCTTTACATTTTGGCATGTTTTTGCGATGGCTGGTACCGGTTGTTCCTTTCCATGTTTAGTGCTTCCTTCAGGGTCTCTTGTAAGGCAGACCTGGTGGTGACAAAATCTCTAAGCATTTGCTTATCTGTAAAGGATTTTATTTCTCCTTCACCGATGAAACTTAGTTTGGCTGGATATGAAATTCTGGGTTGAAAATTCTTTTCTTTAAGAACGTTGAATATTGGCCCCCACTCTCTTCTGGCTTGGAGAGTTTCTGCCGAGTGATCTGCTGTTAGTCTGATGCGCTTCCCTTTGTGTGTAACCCGACCTTTCTCTCTGGCTGCCCTTAAGATTCTTTCCTTCATTTCAACTTTGGTGAATCTGGCAATTATGTGTCTTGGAGTTGCTCTTCTTGAGGATTATCTTTGTGGGGTCCTCTGTATTTCCTGAATTTGAATGTTGGCCTGCCCTACTAGGCTGGGGAAGTTCTCCTGGATGATATCCTGAAGAGTGTTTTCCAACTTGGTTCCATTTTCCCCCTCACTTTCAGGCACCCCAATCAGATGTAGATTGGTCTTTTTACATAATCCCATACTTCTTGCAGGCTTTGTTCATTTCTGTTTGGACAAACGGAGGCAAGATGGCGCAGTTCCGGGTTCTTCACTGTCAACTTTCCCGTGCCCGGGAAAGACACAGGTTCACTGCGCAGGCGCAACGAGACCTCCAACGGAGAGGAACCGGAACCCGCCTAGCCACGCCTACCGACCCGCCCCCGTCCTGCCTGTGTCCCGCCCACTGCCCTCCCACTCCCGGGCCAGGACATAAAAGCTGCTCCCGGCGGGCGCGCGGAGCGAACTTCCTTGGCCCCTCCTCGTACGCGGGACCCAGGAACCTCCTCCGAGAGCACCGGAGCGAACTTCCTCGGCCCTCCTCGTGCGCGGGACCCAGGAACCTCGTCCGAGAACAGCGGTGTGAGCTTCCTCGGCCACTCCTTGTACGCGGGACCCAGGAACCTCATCCGAGAACGCCAGAGCAACTTCGTCGGCCTCCGCGGCCGGAGACCGGTGAACCTCGCCCCTCCCTCACATTGGTTTGTAAATAAAGTTTTTTTGCCTTGCCTACTTGCCTTTTCTCTGACATTTGCTCTGGGGGTCACATTAAAGCAAATCAATTTCTTTTTCTTCTTTTTTCTTTAGATTTCTCTTCTCGCTTCATTTCATTTATTTGATCCTCAATCGCTGATACTCTTTCTTCCAGTTGATTTAGTCGGTTAGTGAAGCTTGTGCATTTGTCACGTATTTCTCATGTCATGGTTTTCATCTCTTTCATTTCGTTTATGGAATTCTCTGCATTAATTATTCTAGTTATCAATTCTTCCACTCTTTTTTCAAGATTTTTAGTTTCTTTGCGCTGGGTATGTAATTCCTCCTTTAGCTCTGAGAAGTTTGATGGACTGAAGCCTTCTTCTCTCATCTTGTCAAAGTCATTCTCCATCCACCTTTGGTCCGTTGCTGACGATGAGCTGCGTTCCTTTGGAGGGGGAGATGCACTCTTATTTTTTGAATTTCCAGCTTTTCCGCCCTGTTTTTTCCCCATCTTTGTGGTTTTCTCTGCCTCTGGTCTTTGATGATGGTGACGTACTGATGAAGTTTTCGTGTGAGTGTCCTTCCTGTTTGTTAGTTTTCCTTCTAACAGTCAGTACCCTCAGCTGTAGGTCTGTTGGAGATTGCTTGAGGTCCACTCCAGACCCTGTTTGCCTGGGTATCAGCAGCAGAGTCTGCAGAAGATAGAATATTGCTGAACAGCGAGTGTACCTGTCTGGTTCTTGCTTTGGAAGCTTCCTCTCAGGGGTGTCCTCCACCATTTGAGGTGTGGGGTGTCGGTCTGCCTGTAGTGGGGGTGTCTCCCAGTTAGGCTACTCAGGGGTCAGGGACCCACTTGCGCAGGCAGTCCGTCCATTCTCAGATCTCAACCTCCGTGTTGGGAGATCCACTACTCTCTTCAAAGCTGTTAGACAGAGTCGTTTGCGTCTGCAGAGGTTTCTGCTGCTTTTATTGTTGTTGTTGTTGTTATTTAGCTGTGCCCTGTTCCCAGAGGTGGAGTCTACAGAGACAGGCAGGCCTCCTTGATCTGCTGTGAGCTCCACCCAGTTCGAGCTTCCCAGCGGCTTTGTTTACCTACTTAAGCCTCAGCAATGGCCAGCGCCCTTCCCTCAGCCTGGCTGCCGCCTTGCCATTAGATCGCAGACTGCCGTGCTAGCAATGAGGGAGGCTCCTTGGGCCTGGGGACCCTCCCAGCCAGGTGTGGGATATAATCTCCTGGTATGCCCGTTTGCTAAGACCCTTGGTAAAGCGCAGTATTGGGGTGGGAGTTACCCGATTTTCCGGGTGTTTTGTGTCTCAGTTCCCCTGGCTAGGAAAAGGGATTCCCTTCCCCCTTGTGCTTCCCAGGTGAGGCGATGCCTCACTGCTTCAGTTGTCACTGGTTGGGCTGCAGCAGCTGACCAGCACCAATTGTCCGGCACTCCCTAGTGAGATGAACCAAGTACCTTAGTTGAAAATGCAGAAATCACCTGTCTTCTGTGTCGCTCGCGCTGGGAGCTGGAGACTGGAGCTGCTCCTATTCGGCCATCTTGCTCCGCCCGCTCCCACGCTTGTCATTTTCAAAATTTGTTTTCTGGTTGTTTTGTGGTCTTCTCTTCCTTCTTTCCTTCCCTCTTGTCTTCTTTTTACTGAAGGTGATTTTCTTTGGTGACATTTTGTAATTTATTGCTTTTTCTTTTTTATGTATCCATTTTATCTTTTTGGATTTGAGGTTACCATGAGGATTGCAAATAATACCATTTAACTGTTATTTTAAATTGATGACAACATAATACTGATTGCATAAACAAACAAACAAATGAGCAAAAACAAAGCTAATAAAAACTCTACACTTTAACTTTGTCCCCCTTTTTAACTTTTTGTTTCTTTCCATTTATACCATATTGTACCATCTATGTCTTGAAAGGTTGTTCTAGTTATTTTTTATTACTTTGTTTTTTCGCCTTTCTACTTAAGGTATGAGTAGTTTACACACCACAATTACAGCATTACAATATTTTATGTTTTTCTGATTGATGGACTCTCTTCAACATTTCTTGTATAACAGATGTCATCTTGTTGAAATCCCTCAGCTTTTGTTTTGAAAATATTTATGTCCCCTTCCTGTTTGAAGGATATTTTGGACAGATATACTATACTAGGGTAAAAGCTTTTTTCCCTTCTGCAGTTCAAATAATTCATGCCACTCTCTCTTGGCCTATAAGGTTTCCTCTGGAAAGTCTACTGCTGGATATATTGGAGTTCCATTGTGTTTTATTTGTTTCTCTCCTCTTGCTACTTTTAGGGTCCTTTCTTTATCCTTGAATTTTGGAAGTTTGAATATCAAATGCTTTGAGAAGAACCCCTCTTCTTTGGGTTACATCTGTTTGGTGTTCTGTAACCTTCTTGTACTTTAATACTGATATCTTTCTCTAGGTTTGAGAAATTTTCTGTTATTATCCATTTCAACCCCTATCTTCATCTCTACCTTCTCTTTAAGGCCAGTAACTGTTAGCTTTCCTATTTTTAGGGTATGTTTTATTTTTCTAGCTGCTATTTTCTAGATCTTGTAGGCATGCTTTTTTTTTATTCTTTTTTTCTGATGCCTCATCTGTATTTTTCAAATAACCTGTCTTCAAGCTCACTAATTCTTTTCTGCTTGATCAATTCTGCTGCTAAGAGACTCTGATGCAGTCTTCAGTATGTCAGTTGCATTTTTCCAATCCAGAATTTCTGCTTTATTTTTTTCAGTTATATCAACTTCTTTGTTAAATGTATCTGGAAGGATTCTGAATTCCTTTTCTTTGTTATCTTTAATTTCTTTGAGTTTCCTTAACATAGGTATTTTGAATTCTCTACCTGAAAAGTCACATATCTCTGTCACTTTGGGGTTGGTCCCTAGAGCCTTATTTAGTTTATTTGGTAAGATTTTGTTTTCCTGGGTGGTCTTGTGGCTTTGTCGGTGTTGGCATTGAAGAGTTATGTATTTATCGTAGTTTTACAGTCTGGGCTTGTTTGAACTTACCATTCTTGGGCAGGCCTTCCAGGCATTTTAAGAAACTTGGCTGTTACTTTCTATGTTATTGCTCACTGCAGCTGTATTTTCATTAGGGGGTACCCAAAGCTCAGTAATGCTGTGATTCTTGCAGACATATAGAGGCGCCACCTTGGTGGTCTTGGATATGATTCAGAAGAATTCTCCAGATTGCCAAGCAGAGATTCTTATTCCCTTACTTTTTCCCAAACAATGGAGTCACTTTCTGTGTGCTGAGCTGCCTGGAACTGGTGGAGGGGTGACACAGGCATGCACGTGGCCACCATCACTGGAGCTGTGGTGGGTCAGACCTGAAGCCAGCACTGCACTTAGTCTTATGCAAGGCCCACTGTAATCACTGCTTGGCTACTGCCTATGTTTGCTCAAGGCCCTAGGGCTCTATAATCAGCAAGTGGTGAAGCCAGCCAAGCTTGTGTTGTTCCCTTAAGAGTAGTGAGTTCTGGGCCAGGCGCGGTGGCTCAAGCCTGTAATCCCAGCACTTTGGGAGGCCGAGACGGGCGGATCACGAGGTCAGGAGATCGAGACCATCCTGGCTAACACGGTGAAACCCCGTCTCTACTAAAAAAATACAAAAAATTAGCCGGGCGAGATGGCGGGCGCCTGTAGTCCCAGCTACTCGGGAGGCTGAGGCGAGAGAATAGTGTAAACCCGGGAGGCGGAGCTTGCAGTGAGCTGAGATCCGGCCACTGCACTCCAGCCTGGGCGACAGAGCGAGACTCCGTCTCAAAAAAAAAAAAAAAAAAGAGTAGTGAGTTCCCCCTGGGCTCTGGGCGGTCCAGAGATGCCATCTGGTAACCAGTACCTATAGTCAGAAACCTTAGAAATATACTTCTCTATTCTACTACACCTGAGCTGGCACTGAAACCACAAGACACAGTCTTTCCCACTCTTCCTTTCCCTTTCCACAGGCAGAGGAGTCTTTCTCCATGGCCGTCACCACCGCAGGTCCATAAGGAGTACTGCCAGGGTACAGCTGATGTTCACTTAAGCCCAAGGGCTCTTTAGGTAGCTTATAGTAAATGCTGCCAGGCTTTGGACTCACCCTTCAGGGTAGTGGACTCCATTCTAGCCCAGGGCAGGTCCAGAAATGCCATCCAATAGGCAAGGCCTAAAATCAGAGACCCCAAGCACCTGCTTGGTGCTCTACTCCATTGTAGCCGAGCTGATACAAGCTGTAAGGCAAAGTCCACTTTACTCTTTCCTGTGCTTTTCTCAAGCAGAAGAAATCTTCCCTCCTAGCCAAAACAGCTGGGAACATGTTGGGTCACATGTGAAGCCAAGACTCTCAGAGTCTCATCCAAGGCCCATGGCATGTTGCTGATTATTCAGGGCCCAAGGGCTGTTTAGTTAGCAGGTGATGAGTCCTGCTAGGACTGGATCTTTCTGTTCAAGGCAGCAGGTTCCCTTCTGACCCAGAGTGTGTCTAGAAATGTCATCCAGGATCTAGGGCCTAGAATGGGGGACTCATGACTCTGCCAGGTGCCCTATCCTACTATGGCTGAGCCAGTATCCAAGTTGTAAGAAAAGTCCTCTTTAGTCTTCCCTCTCCTGTCCTAAAGTGAAAGTAAGGAGTCTCTTTTGGAGCTGGGAGCTGTGCTGCCTGGGTTTGGGGGAGAGGTGATGCAAGCTCTCCTTTAGCTGCTTCAGCTGGAGTCTCAATAGATCATGTGTCCCCCTAGTCCACTGGCTCTGAGCCCAACATGGCACTAGGACTTGCCTAGGACTTGCAGTCTTTATGGCCTCTGCTGCCTTTCAAGTTTGTTTAGAACCCCAGAGCACTTTAGCCCACAGAAGCAAGGCTTACCAAAACTCAAGTTCTGACTGCTAGAATGGGTGATTACCCTCTGGCAAGGGCTAGTCTAAATGTTCCCTCTGTGGGCTTCAGCTGAGTTATGTGCAGTGTTGGCAGCACTGAGTTTCAATGCAAAATCCAACAGTCACTGTGCTCTCTCTCCCCCAAGCACACACATTCTCTTTCTCTGCCACATGTCCACCACAGGGAGTCGCGGAAGGGTGGCTTCGGCAATTCAAGACTGTTTTTCCTACTCTCTTAAGTGTCTCTTTCAGCAATATAAAGTTAAAACCAGGAACTATGAATGCTCACCTTTTTATGAAGATGCTTTTTTCGTAGAGATAGTTGTTAAATTTGGTGTATCTGTGGGGAGCACAATCAGTGGAGGAGTCTATTCAGCCATCTTGCCTTCCTTATCTTTAAGTTGAGAATAATGACAGTGCTACCTTGAAGGGTTTTGTGCTCACTGAGATGATGCATTTAAAGCACAAGTGCTGGCAAAAATAATTGCTTTTTCCCTAACAACGGAGTCTCTCTCTGTGTGCTAAGCTGCCTAGCGCTGGCAGAGGGGTGACACAAGCCCCCTGTGGCCACCATCGCTGGAACTGTAGTGGGTCAGACCTGAAGCCAGCACAGCACTGAGTCTTGTGTAGGTTAACTATTTTTATTAGCACTATTAAGTTGATAAATTCTGCAAAAGTTGAAACAGAATGTTTTTATAAGTCTATAAATTAAATTACTGATTCCATATATTTATACATTGTCAGAACATTAAAGTATAAGCTAGACATGTATCCTAAAATACTAGATTTTAATTTTTGAGATTTTTGGTGTGCATATTCACTTTAATTCATGAACCAAGATTTTTATTCAGGCATTAATTGGTTTTGCTTACTGAACACAAGTAACAGTGGTTGTGATGAGCCCTCTTAAATAACTGTAGGCAATCACAGCTTATACAAAATTTTCTGCCCATATAGGCCCTCTTTTATTGAAATCTGCACTCTGGAGCAAGCATAAGGGGCTGCAGCCAGATTGATTCTGGTTAATAAAAGCCGGTTTACCAAGTCATCATTGAGATAAGCCTTCCAGATATTTCTAGCACATCTTAAGACTATTACTGAGGATCATTACAAACCAATAGCTTTCCATTTATTCATGTATTGAGCACCATTTTGTATCAGGCACTGCTGCTATGTGCTGGTACTACAAAGATGAAAGAAGTATTCCCTACTATTACAGAACTCAAAATCTATTTTAGGAGACAAAAAAAGTAAGGAGATATTACAATGTGATGTATGCTATGATGGGTTGGATGGTATGGCCATATCAAAGAGGACAAATTAACTCAGCCTGGGAGCAATGATAACTGGCCTTGGTCTTGAAAGAGATGTAGGTGTTAGATAGGTAAAAGAGTTAGATTAGAGGAGGATGGGTAGCTGGGAAGAGTATTTTAGGCAAAGGTAAAAAGTACAAAGACATGGAGCCATGAGCAGGTATGGCACATTCTGGATTTGTAAGCAGGATGGTACAGATAAAACAGGTTGCAAATGGGAAAGTGGTGAAAGATGAGATTCTCCAGTCAAGCAGAGGACAGTGGGTGAAAGGCCTTGAATATCACAATGAGTTTTTACTTTTATGATAGCCACTGAAGAATTTTAAATAAGAGAGTGAAATAATTAAATCAGAAATATCTCTCTGGAAAGAAGCATAGAGTGGACTGGGGGCAATGAGAATAGATGTTTAAAAATCAGTTAAAAGACTAGAAATATTGGAGGCTAAAGTAAGGCCATGAGGAAGATGAAAGAAGGTAGAGCTTGGAGCATCAGATAGGAAGTAGAGAATAAAAGAAAGAGGTCCCGGGTTATGCCTAGATATGTTTGGTTCATATTGAAAATCTAATACTTATGGGACATTCAAGTGAACATCTTCAATTAGCAACTGGGTATGTAGATCCCGGGCAGAGAGAAGTAATCTGAGCTGAAGAGCAAGTATGTCTGTATCAAATAGCTCAAGAAGAGCATAATGAGTAGGAAAAGTGATGGGGTTGGAACTCAACAGATGTCAGCATTAAAATGTATGGGTCAAAGAGGGACTTTTGATGGAAAATAATAAGATGTAGCTGAGGGGTGAAAGAGAGTGAAATTTCAGAAGTCAAAATGAAGGACAGAGTCAACCAAATCAAATGCTATGGAAATATCACGTAACACAAAGACTGAAAAGCTCCCAGTAAATTTGGTAATAGTCAGGGCCAGGTGGCAGAACACAAGATGACTGAGAGATACAAAGAATCTGACTTCACAAGTTCTTTTCAAGAACTTTGTGGAGAGAAGACAAGCAAGTAGACAGTAGATACAGTAGAACAAAAGGAGATGGAGGGCTTCTTATATTGTTATAATGAGAGAAATTTAGGGGGAGGCCTATTGCAAGGGAGAGATTGAAGTTACAAGAGAGTAATAAATAAATTTCAAGAGTATCTTAGTCTGGCATAAGTTAATGGGTATCTCTTCCTCTGAAAAGAAGGAAAGGATTGAGACTGGTGTTAAGGCCTCTAAGTTGTAGAAAGGAGTGAGAAATGTAGAAATTCTCTGTACAGTGAATGTAATCTGTGATATGGTAACTTAGTCTATAAAGTGATAACTCCACCCATAGGGAAATAAGAGCAGAAAGTCAGAAGTACGGGAAAGCAATGTTGATAATACCAAAATACAATACTTTATTATTGATCAAGAATAAAATGATATATGTGTGTCTAAGGGTGGGGTTTTCTTGTTTGTTTTGGTTTTGGCTTCATTTGTTTTAGTTTAGCTTTATTAAACTTTGTTTTTTTTTTAGCAATTTAAGTATCACTTTCATTAAGCATGGAATGTTATTTTGACTGATACTGCTATATATACTATAACTAATATTGTGACTTTTGTTTATAAGTATAGGTCAAAATGAGGATGTAATTCATATCATGATTAAATATATATTCTGAATTGCATTTCTTTTGATTCTGGACAGGATTACCTTGAAGTTAAAAGATTAATTTTCCCAAGATTTTACTTTCTTAGCAATGCTGAACTTCTTGATATTCTAGCTGATAGCAGAAATCCTGAGTCTGTACAGGTAATAACATCTTTCTCTGCTCAGCAATATTATATTAGCGATATTCAGATCACAATTCAATAATATTACTGACATTTGTTTCTGGTTCACAGCCTCATCTTGTGAAATGTTTTGAAAATGTAAAACAATTATTGATATGGAAACAAGACATTGGCCCTCCTGCTGTAAAAATGCTAATATCTGCTGAAGGGGAAGGTCTCGTGCTGCCAAAGTATGATAAATGTTACAAACTGTTTAGATTCTATACAACCTCATTATTTAAAATCTCTGCTTTGAAATTTTTGATATATTATACAAGTGCGCTAAGCAAACTATTTCTTCAAAGATTATAGCCTTATGTAAATATACTTTTGCCTTTCCATATTCCCTACAATACATAATCTCACCTTTGCTCTAATTAAAGGTTGAGAAAGTAGTTTTCAAACTCCCGGGTGCATTCTAATTTGTGCTTACGTTTGGTTCTGTCATTAAATTCTGCCTTAAGTTTCCCACTCTCTTTTTAGTGCTTTCCCCCTTTTTGGTTTTATTATATGAATATAGATAAGAAGAAAATTTGCTATTTGGAGTTGTTGATGCAACTCCCACTACTGCTTCTGCTGATCTCTGGTTTCATTATGGTCTGCTCCCAGGCAATAAAGACAAACTAGGTCCTTCCATTACACTAATTCAATTTGCCAGCCCCAGCAAGGGCTCTCTAACCTTTGGCAAGTGGTCCTGATGTAAGTTGATTTTTTAAAAAAATGCTGTGTCCAACCCTTCTTATCTACCAAAATCCCAATTCCAACCCTGCTGTTTAAAAGATCCAGTGAGGAAGGCCGCGTGCGGTGGCTCATGCCTGTAATCCCAACATTTTGGGAGGCCGAGGCAGGTGAATTACCTGAGGTCAGGAATTTGAGACCAGCCTGACTAACATGGTGAAACACCATCTCTACTAAAAATACAAAAATTAGCTGAGCATGGTGGCAGGAGCCTGTAATCCCAGCTACTTGGGGGGCTGAGGCAGGAGAATCATTTGAACCCAGGAGGCGGAGGTTACAGTGACCCATGATGGCACCATTGCACTCTAGCCTGGGCGACAGAACGAGACTCTCTCTCTCAAAAAAAAAAAGAAAAAAAATCCAGTGAGGAATCCAAAACTGTTTTATAACACAATTTGTTTATCTTGTAAATACCATTTTACATGAAACTTATTTATTGTTTAAATTCATGATTTTGATATCAGAATTTCCTAAAGCACATTCATATGTTTTCTGCATAGTTTTCTAAATTAAGATCTAGAAAAACCAAAAGGCAGTAGTAGTCCTTTGACTCATGAATATTATTAAAGTATATAGAAAATTTAGTCTACAGGCTTGTCAAAGGACTGAAACATGAATTAAAAAATAATTCTTCATGATACTACTTTTGAAACTAATTTTAGGAAAATTCGTGTAAGAAGCGCTGTAGAACAGTGGCTGGTAAATGTAGAAAAAAGCATGTTCGATGTGCTAAAAAAGTAAGTACAATTTTCAAATCCTAAAATTATGTATTATATATATATATATAATGATGATGGCACATGATGACTAAATGGAAAATAATCGCTTTTACAGTGTAACTGTCAGTTTGAGAGTGTTTACATGGACAACCTTCAGATGGCTGTTGTGTACATTGTAATTCAGCTGTATCAGGAAACTGTTCAGGATCTGAACTCTGCTCAATAGGGCTCCCATTTCAGCACACCTCTCCACTTTGCATTTTGGTTCTACTTTTACTTCCTAGGATTGTTTACTTGGTTTAGTCTTTCTAACATTCTCCTTTTCATATTTAAGTCTATCATTGCATCTGTTTAGAATGAAGGAAAAAACCTCAGAGTGTGAACTTTTAAAACTAACTTGACTAGAACTGTTATATTGTATTTCTAATTATTCATTGTTGGTTATAGAAAGGCTATTGACTTTTAGGTTTTCATATCTATAGTTGTTAATATTATTCTGAAGGCCAATACAAGGTTTCTAGAACAGAGAAGATTATTATTTACTTACATAAATAACCATTCTGGCTCTCCTTTTCCTCAACTCTCATAACCACCCAGTGGGTTCACCTTACCTGCTGCCTGGACAGAGCCAATTTATCAAGACAGGGGAATTGCAATGGAGAAAGAGTAATTCACACAGAGCCAGCTGTGTAGGAGACTGGAGTGTTATTATTAATCAAATCAGTCTTCCAGAGAATTCGGGGATCAGAGTTTTTAAGGATAATTTGGCAGGTGGGGGCTCCGGAAGTGGGGAGTGCTGATTGGAGGGGTTGAAGATGGTGTCCTGGGGGTGTCAAAGTGAGCTTTTCTTGCTGTCTTCTGTTCCTGGATGGGATCCCAGAACTGGTTGAGCCAGATTACTGGACTGGGTAGTGTCAGCTGATCCATCAAGTGCAGGGTCTGCAAAATATCTCAAGCACTGATCTTAGGTTTTACAATAGTGATATTATTCTCGGGAACAATTTTGGGAGGTTCAGACTCTTGCAGCACGAGGCTGCATGACCCCTAAACCATAATTTCTGATCTTGTAGATAATTTGTTAGTCCTACGAAGGCAGACTGGTCTCTAGGCAAGACAGGAGTCTTCAGGAAAGGGCTACTGCCGGTTTTGTTTGAGTCAAATTGTCAACTAAATTCCTTCCCAAGATTGGTTCAGCCTACACCCAGGAATGAACAAGGACAGTTTAAGGGTTAGAAGCAAGATGAAGTTAGTTGCGTCTGATCTCTTTCACTGTCATAATTTCCTAAGTTACAATTTTTGCAAATGCAGTTTCAAACTTATCCCTGGGGTGATGTGATAGCAACCAGAGTTATCTTGTATGTAAAGAGAGACTTCTGTAGGCAAGAAACCCTGAAAAAATGAATCTGGGCATTTAAGTAAAAAAGACAAGCAGTTTTTCAATTGTCCTGGGATTTTTCTGGTTAGACAATTACATCATTTGCTAATAATGATAGTCCTATCTCTTCCTTTGCAATTCTTTTTAAAATGCCATTTTTCATGTTGTTTTAGTTGCAAATTTTATTTAACATTGAAAAGTACAACTGACATATTCCTTTTTTTTTCTTAATTTATTGGAAAAGCTTCTAGTGTTTGACCATAATGCATAGGTTTCTGGAATATACACCTCATCAAACTAAAGATAATTTCATTCTATTCATAGTTTGCGGAGTTTTTTTTTTTTTTTTTAAATTATACTTTAAGTTCTAGGGTACATGTGCATAACGTGCAGGTTTGTTACATATGTATACTTATGCCATGTTGCTGTGCTGCACCCATCAACTCGTCAGCACCCATCTATTCATCATTTATATCATGTATAACTCCCCAATGCAATCCCTCCCTCCTCCCCCCTCCCCATGATAGGCCTCAGTGTGTGATGTTCCCCTTCCCGAGTCCAAGTGCTCTCATTGTTCAGTTCCCACCTATGAGTGAGAACATGCGGTGTTTGGTTTTCTCTTCTTGTGATAGTTTGCTAAGAATGATGGTTTCCAGCTGCATCCATGTCCCTACAAAGGATGCAAACTCATCCTTTTTTATGGCTGCATAGTATTCCATGGTGTATATGTGCCACATTTTCTTAATCCAGTCTGTCACAGATGGACATTTGGGTTGATTCCAAGTCTTGCTATTGTGAATAGTGCTGCAATAAACATACGTGTGCATGTGTCTTTGTAGTAGAATAATTTATAATCCTTTGGGTATATACCCAGTAGTGGGATGGCTGGGTCATATGGTACATCTAGTTCTAGATCCTTAAGGAATTGCCATACTGTTTTCCATAATGGTTGAACTAGTTTATAATCCCACCAACAGTGTAAAAGTGTTCCTATTTCTCCACATCCTCTGCAACATCTGTTGTTTCCTGACTTCTTAATGATTGCCATTCTAACTGGTGTGAGATGGTATCTCATTGTGGTTTTGATTTGCATTTCTCTGATGGCGAGTGATGATGAGCATTTTTTCATGTGTCTGTTGGCTGTATGAATGTCTTCTTTTGAGAAATGTCTGTCATATCCTTTGCCCACTTTTTGATGGGGTTGTTTGATTTTTTCTTGTAAATTGTTTGAGTTCTTTGTAGATTCTGGATATTAGCCCTTTGTCAGATGAGTAGATTGCAAAAATGTTCTCCCCATTCTGTAGTTGCCCGTTCACTCTGATGGTAGTTTCTTTTGCTCTGCAAAAGCTCTTAGTTTTATTAGATCCCATTTGTCAATTCTGGCTTTTGCTGCCGTTGCTTTTGGTGTTTTAGACATGAAGTCCTTGCCCATGCCTATGTCCTGAATGGTACTACCTAGATTTCTTCTAGGGTTTTTATGGTATTAGGTCTAACATTTAAGTCTCTAATCCATCTTGAATTAATCTTGTATAAGGGGTAAGGAAAGGATCCAGTTTCAGCTTTCTACTTATGGCTAGCCAATTTTCCCAGCACCATTTATTGAATAAGGAATCCTTTCCCCATTTCTTGTTTCTCTCAGGTTTGTCAAAGATCAGATGGCTGTAGATGTGTGGTATTATTTCTGAGGACTCTGTTCTGTTCCATTGGTCTATATCTCTGTTTTGGTACCAGTACCATGCTGTTTTGGTTACTGTAGCCTTGTAGTATAGTTTGAAGTCAGTAGCGTGAAGCCTCCAGCTTTGTTCTTTTGACTTAGGATTGTCTTGGCAATGCGGGCTCTTTTTTGGTTCCATATGATTTAAAGCAGTTTTTTTTCCAATTCTGTGAAGAAAGTCATTGGTAGCTTGATGGGATGGCATTGAATCTATAAATAACCTTGGCAGTATGGCCATTTTCACGATATTGATTCTTCGTATCCATGAGCATGGTATGTTCTTCCATTTGTTAGGGTCCTCTTTGATTTCACTGAGCAGTGGTTTGTAGTTCTCCTTGAAGAGGTCCTTTACATCCCTTGTAAGTTGGATTCCTAGGTATTTTATTCTCTTTGAAGCAATTGTGAATGGAAGTTCATTCCTGATTTGGCTCTCTGCTTGTCTGTTACTGGTGTATAAGATGCTTGTGATTTTTGCACATTAATTTTGTATCCTGAGACTTTGCTGAAGTTGCTTATCAGCTTAAGGAGATTTTGGGCTGAGACGATGGGGTTTTCTAAATATACAATCATGTCATCTGCAAACAGGGACAATTTGACTTCTTCTTTTCCTAACTGGATACCCTTGATTTCTTTCTCTTGCCTGATTGCCCTAGCCAGAACTTCCAACACTATGTTGAATAGGAGTGGTGAGAGAGGGCATCCCTGTCTTGTGCCAGTTTTCAAAGGGAATTTTTCCAGTTTTTGCCCATTCAGTATGATATTGGCTGTGGGTTTGTCATAAATAGCTCTTATTATTTTGAGGTACGTTCCATCAATACCGAATTTATTGAGCGTTTTTAGCATAAAGGGCTGTTGAATTTTGTCAAAAGCCTTTTCTGCATCTATTGAGATAATCATGTGGTTCTTGTCTTTGGTTCTGTTTATATGCTGGATTACGTTTATTGATTTGCGAATGTTGAACCAGCCTTGCATCCCAGGGATGAAGCCCACTTGATCATGGTGGATAAGCTTTTTGATGTGCTGCTGAATCCGTTTGCCAGTATTTTATTGAGATTTTTGCATCGATGTTCATCAGGGATATTGGTCTAAAATTTTCTTTTTTTGTTGTGTCTCTGCCAGGCTTTGGTATCAGGATGATGTTGGCCTCATAAAATGAGTTCGGGAGGATTCCCTCTTTTTCTATTGATTGGAATAGTTTCAGAAGGAATGGTACCAGCTCCTCCTTGTACCTCTGGTAGAATTCAGCTGTGAATCCATCTGGTCCTGGACTTTTTTTGGTGGGTAGGCTATGATTGTTGCCTCAATTTCAGAGCCTGCTATTGGTCTATTCAGGATTCAACTTCTTCCTGGTTTAGTCTTGGGAGAGTGTAAGTGTCCAGGAAATTATCCATTTCTTCTAGATTTTCTAGTTGATTTGCGTAGAGGCGTTTATAGTATTCTCTTATGGTTGTTTGTATTTCTGTGGGGTCAGTGTGATATCCCCTTTATCATTTTTTATTGCGTCTATTTGATTCCTCTCTCTTTTCTTCTTTATTAGTCTTGCTAGCGGTCTGTCAATTTTGTTGATCTTTTCAAAAAACCAACTCCTGGATTCATTGATTTTTTGGAAGGTTTTTTGTGTCTCTATCTCCTTCAGTTCTGCTCTGATCTTAGTTATTTCTTGCCTTCTGCTAGCTTTTGAATGTGTTTGCTCTTGCCTCTCTAGTTCTTTTAATTGTGATGTTAGGGTGTCCATTTTAGATCTTTCCTGCTTTCTCTTGTGGGCATTTAGTCCTATATTCCCTCTCCACACTGCTTTAATGTGTCCCAGAGATTTTGGTATGTTGTATCTTTGTTCTCATTGGTTTCAAAGAACATCTTTATTTCTGCTTTCATTTCGTTATGTACCGTCGTCATTCAGGAGCAGGTTGTTCAGTTTCCATGTAGTTGAGCGGTTTTGATTGAGTTTCTTAGTCCTGAGTTCTAGTTTGATTGCACTGTGGTCTGAGAGACAGTTGTTATAATTTCTGTTCTTGTACATTTGCTGAGGAGTGCTTTACTTCCAATTATGTGGTCAATTTTGGAATAAGTGCGATGTGGTGCTGAGAAGAATGTATATTCTGTTGATTTGGGGTGGAGAGTTCTATAGATGTCTATTAGTTCCGCTTGGTGCAGAGATGAGTTCAATTCCTGGATATCCTTGTTAACTTTCTGTCTCGTTGATCTGTCTAATGTTGACAGTGGAGTGTTGAAGTCTCCCATTATTATTGTATGGGAGTCTAAATCTCTTTGTAGGTCTCTAAGGACTTGCTTTATGAATCTGGGTGCTCCTGTATTGGGTGCATAGATATTTAGGATAGTTAGCTCTTCCTGTTGAATTGATCCCTTTACCATTATGTAATGGCCTTCTTTGTCTCTTTTGATCTTTGATGGTTAAAGTCTGTTTTATCAGAGACTAGGATTGCAACCCCTGCTTTTTTTTGTTCTCCATTTGCTTGGTAGATCTTCCTCCATCCCTTTATTTTAAGCCTATGTATGTCTCTGCATGTGAGATGGGTCTCCTGAATACAGCAGACTGATGGGTCTTGACTCTTTATCCAGTTTGCCAGTCTGTGTCTTTTAATTGGAGCATTTAGTCCATTGACATTTAAGGTTAATATTGTTATGTGTGAACTTGATCCTGTCATTATGATATTAACTGGTTATTTTGCTTGTTAGTTGATGCAGTTTCCTCCTATCCTCGATTGTCTTTACATTTTGGCATGTTTTTGCAATGGCTGGTACCGGTTGTTCCTTTCCATGTTTAGGGCTTCCTTCAGGGTCTCTTGTAAGGCAGGCCTGGTGGTGACAAAATCTCTAAGCATTTGCTTATCTGTAAAGGATTTTATTTCTCCTTCACTGATGAAACTTAGTTTGGCTGGATATGAAATTCTGGGTTTAAAATTCTTTTCTTTAAGAACGTTGAATATTGGCCCCCACTCTCTTCTGGCTTGTAGAGTTTCTGCCAAGAGATCGGCTGTTAGTCTGATGGGCTTCACTTTGTGGATAACCCGACCTTTCTCTCTGGCTGCCCTTAAGATTTTTTCCTTCATTTCAACTTTGGTGAATCTGGCAATTATGTGTCTTGGAGTTGCTCTTCTGGAGGAGTATCTCTGTGGCATTCTCTGTATTTCCTGAATTTGAATGTTGGCCTGCCCTACTAGGTTGGGGAAGTTCTCCTGGATGATATCCTGAAGAGTGTTTTCCAAGTTGGTTCCATTTTCCTCCTCACTTTCAGGCACCCCAATCAGGCGTAGATTTGGTCTTTTTACATAATCCCATACTTCTTGCAGGCTTTGTTCATTTCTTTTTCTTCTTTTTTCTTTTGGTTTCTCTTCTGGCTTCATTTCATTCATTTGTTCCTCAATCGCTGATACTCTTTCTTCCAGTTGATCGAGTCGGTTACTGAAGCTTGTGCATTTGTCACGTATTTCTCGTGTCATGGTTTTCATCTCTGTCATTTCGTTTATGATCTTCTCTGCATTAATTAGTCTAGCTGTCAATTCTTCCACTCTTTTTTCAAGATTTTTAGTTTCTGTGCACTGGGTACGTAATTCCTCCTTTAGCTCTGAGAAGTTTGATGGACTGAAGCCTTCTTCTCTCATCTCGTCAAAGTCATTCTCTGACCAGCTTTAATGCGTTGCTGGCGATGGGCTGCGCTCCTTTGCAGGGGGCGATGCGCTCTTATTTTTTGAATTTCCAGCTTTTCTGCCCTGCTTCTTCCCCATCTTTGTGGTTTTATCTGTCTCTGATCTTTGATGATGGTGACGTACTGATGGGGTTTTGGTATAGGTGTCCTTCCTGTTTGATAGTTCTCCGTCTGACAGTCAGAAGGACTGTCTGTTGGTCTATTGGAGATTGCTTGAGGTCCACTCCAGACCCTGTTTGCCTGGGTATCAGCAGCAGAGGTTGCCAAAGATAGAATATTGCTGAACAGCGAGTGTACCTGTCTGATTCTTTCTTTGGAAGTTTCCTCTCAGGGGTGACTCCACCCTGTGAGGTGTGGGGTGTCAGACTGCCCCTAGTGGGGGATGTCTCCCAGCTAGGCTACTCAAGGTTCAGGGACCCACCTGAGCAGGCATTCTGTCCCTTCTCAGATCTCAACCTCCGCGTTGGGAGATCCGCGGCTCTCCCCAAAGCTGTCAGACAGAGTCGTTCGCGTCTGCACCGGCCCCCGCTGCTTCCCCTATTGGACTTCAGCTGTGGGCTGTCCCCAGAGGTGGATTCTACAGAGACAGGCAGGCTTCTTTGAGCTGCTGTGAGCTCCACCCAGTTCGAGCTTCCCAGCGGCTTTGTTTACCTACTTAAGCCTCAGCAATGGCGGACGCCCCTCCCCCAGCCTCGCTGCCGCCTTGCGGATAGATCGCCGCAGACTGCTGTGTTAGCAGTGAGGGAGGCTCCGTGGGCGTGGGACCCTCCCGGCCAGGTGTGGGATATATTCTCCTGGTGTGCCTGTTTCCTTAAAGCGCAGTATTGGGATAGGAGGTATTCGATTTTCCAGGTGTTGTGTGTCTCAGTTCCCCTGGCTAGGAAAACGAATTTCCTTCCCCTTGCGCTTCCAGGTGAGGTGATGCCTCGCCCTGCTTCAGCTCTTGCTGGTCAGGCTGCAGCAGCTGACCAGCACCGATTTTCCGGCACTCCCTAGTGAGATGACCCCAGTACCTCAGTTGAAAATGCAGAAATCACCGGTCTTCTGTGACGCTCGCGCTGGGAGTTGGAGACTGGAGCTGTTCCTATTCGGCCATCTTGCTCCGCCCTCAGTTTGTGGAGTTTTAAAGAGATTTAATATACTTTTAATTTATAATTGAGAAATAACAATTGTATCTATTATGGCATACATTGTGCTGTTTTGATACATGTTGTTTTAATACATGTATACAATGTAAAATGATTGATTCAAGCTAATTAATATACTCATCACCTCACATGCTTATTTTTTGTGATGAAACCATTTCAAGTTTACTTTTAGCTATTGCAAAACATACATTATTATTAACTATAGTGACCTGCTGTGCAGTAGATCAGTAAAATTTATTCCTAGTCTAACTGAAACTTTGTATCCTTAGACTAACTTCTCCCCTTTCCTCACCCCTCCCCACTTTAACCCCCTGATTAACACCATTCTACTCTCTACTTCTGTGAATAGAGAATGTTTTTTAGATTCTACATGTAAATGAGATCATACAATATTCGTCTTTCTTGGCCTGGCTTATTTCACTTAGCATGCATAATGTCCTCCAGGGTTATCCATGTTGTCACAAGTGATAGAATTTACCTCTTTCTTTGGGAGGCTGAGGTGGGTGGTTCTCCTGAGGTCAGGAGTTTGAGATGAGTCTGGCCAACATGGTGAAACCCTGGCTCTATTAAAAATACAAAATTTAGCCTGGCACGGTGATGCACACCTGTAGTCCCAGCTACTTAGGAGGCTGAGGCAGGAGAATCCCTTAAACCCAGGGCGCGGAGGTTGCAGTGAGCTGAGATTGTGCCACTGCACTCCAGCCTGGGCGACAGAGCAAGATTCCATCTCAAATAAATAAATAATAAATAATTTTTTTCTAAACAGAATGTACAGGTACATTCATCAAATGGAACAGATTGCCGGCAGTACTTTATCTTACCAGAAAACATCAGTAGAAGATTTTTATACTCCTAAGTCATAGTTCTCACCTGGCTGAGTGATTGTCAGACATTAATTGTAAGATGTTTTCTGATTTCATAAAGATTAAAATGTAGAAAAAAATTTCTGTCTTAGAATTGATGAAATAATTATTTTAAAGTTTTCTTCCCTCTCCTTTTATTTTAAAGTTAGTACTGCTTTACTTTAGTTTGGGGCTAGGTTCTTGTGTTCTTTTTGATGGTACTAGTTTTTCTAAAATATCTGGTCATTCTTAGTTATCTTTTCATATTTGTACTGGTGAGTCCCTCTTCTAAAAGCAAATACTAGTTTCTGACTACAACAACCTATATGCTGTGGTTGCAGATGACAAGCAGGACATGTGGTAGGACCTAGTCTGTGAGTAACTTGCCTTTCAGTGCATGAAGTTCCTTCCCATTTCTCCTGGAGGTCACAAACTACTTGTGACACTGTACTGTGCCTCTAGGTCAGCACGTTTTAAATATTCCATATACTTATATCAATGCAAGTGTGCAGTAAGATCTTCATTAAAATATTTTGTCAGAAGAGAAATGTAACTATATGTTGTTTGAGAGATGTATAACAATGAGACAAAAAAAGTTATGAATAAAAGTCATAAGGATTTTTCATGGAACTGCCAACAAAAAGTGTTTAAAAATAAAATTAAGTGCCAAAGGTATTAAATAAAATAAAAAATCATTTGTAATTGATGGAAGAGACATTTCCCACTGATACTGCTTTGAAATGTATAAAAAGTTGTTATAGACATATATCTCCTCATCAGTAATGATAAATAAGAAAACAAAAATAGCATTTGCAAGCATAACAAAAATTAAAAGGTTCAGTACCTCATTTCAAATATTCATATATATTCTAAATGAATTTCAGAATGATACATAAAAAAGAAAGCCAAATTAGAAGAAAATAAAATGAAATTTAGTGTTGAGAATTTCTAAGAGATATAGTATCAATGATTTAAAAAATATATATCATTGACCGATTTGACTATAAGGAAACTTAAAACTCCACATGGAAAAAAATGACAACATTGAAACCTATATACTGTTGGTGCATATACTGTTGTCTTAAATAAAATTGTCTGGATATTTTTCATGAATCCTATTCTGTCCATTATAATTAATTTTAAAAACTAAATACAGGGCTTTACTGTTAAAATTCATCTGGTAGTTTCAGCTGAGTATTCCATTTTGTAGAAATTATTTCAAATATAGATTTTGTCATAAATACTACTAGCAATTCAGAGCTAATATGTGTCATCTCTTTGTGTACATTTTTACCATCTCAGAAACTCAGTGGCCTTATTAGAAAAGTGCAGATAAACTCAAAAAGGAATTTAAGGAATATGGATTATGCTTGAATTAAGGCTCTGTTACCATTAGAACAAAGAAATCAAAGATCTTAAAGGAAAACCCCCCTGTGACCTTGTCATGCTTGGTCATTAAATGGCCACGATCAATGATTAGGTATAAATAACATAAACAAATTTTTTAATTTATAGATTTTTAAGTCAAGGGATTGAAGACTGGAGCTGCCGGATGTTTTCCCAATGGGTGTTATCTCATCCAGGACAAGTGGTACTTACTGTGGTAAGTTAATGCTGCTTTGATGTATGTATACAGGGACACCTTGGAGATATTGCAGGTTCAATTTCAGACCATTGTAATAAAGAAGATATTCCAATAAAGTGAGTCACATGAATTTTTTTTTCCCTAGGGCATATAAAACTTATGTTTACACTGTCCTGTAGTCTGTGTTTTTTTTGTTTTTTTTTTTGTTTTTTCCTGTCACCCAGGCTGGAGTGCAGTGGTACAATCTCAGCTCACTGCAACCTCCGCCTCCCAGGTTCAAGTGATTCTGCTGCTTCAGCCTCCTGATTAGCTGGGACTACAGGTGTGCACCGCCATGCCTGGCTAATTTTTGTATTTTTAGTAGAGATGGGGTTTTGCAATGGTGGCCAGGCTGGTCTTGAACTCCTGACCTCAGATGACCTGCCCACCTCAGCCTCCCAAAGTGCTAAGATTACAGGAGTGAACCACCATGCCTGGCCTCCTGTAGTCTGTTAACTATACAATAACGTTATGTCTAAAAAATGTGCATACCTTAATTAAAAATGCTTTGTTACTAAAAATGCTAACAATCATCTGAGCCTTCAACAAGTCATAATTTTTTTGCTGTTGGAGGGTATATTACCTAGATTTTGATGGCTGCTGACTGATCAGGGTGGTAGTTGCTAAAGGTTAGGATGACTGTGGCAATTTCTTAAAATTAGATAATAATGAAGTTTGCCACATGGCTTGACTCTTCCTTTCCCAAAAGATTTCTTTGTAGTGTGTGATGCTTTCTGCTAGCACTTTACCCACAATGGAAATTCTTTCGAAATTGGAGTCAGTTCTCTCAGACTCTGCCACTGGTTTATCCACTAAGTTTATGTACTATACTAAATCCTTTTTTGTCATTTCAATAATGTTCACAGTAACTTCATCAGGAGTAGATTCTGTCTCAAGAAACAACTTTCTTTGCTTATCCATGAGAGGCAACTTGTCTTCCATTCAAGTTTTGTCATGAGATTGCAGCAATTCCATCATTATCTTCAGGCTCCACTTTTAATTCTAGTTCTCTTGCTATTTCCACCACATCTATAGTTACTTCCACTGAAGTCTTGAACCCCTTAAAGTCGTCCATGAGAGTTGAAATCAACTTCTTTCAAAGTCCCACTAGTGTGGCTATTTTGACCTTCTTCTATGAATCATGAATGTTCTTAATGGCATCTAGGATGGTGAATCCTTTCCAGAAGGTTTTCTATTTACTTTGCCTAGACCCATCAGAGGAATCACTATCTATGGAAGCTATAGCCTTATGAAATGTATTTCTTAAATAATGACTTGAAAGTCAAAAGTACTCCTTGACCCATGGGCTAGAGAATGGATGTTTTGTTATCAGGCATGAAAACAACATTAATCTCCTTGTACATCTCCATCAGAACTCTTGGGTGACTGGATGTGTTGTTAGTGAGCAGTAATATTTTGAAAGAAATCTTTTTTTCTGAAAAGTAGGTCCCAACAGTGGGCTTAAAATATTCAGTAAACCATGCTGAAAACAGATATGCCATCATACAGGCCTTGTTATTCCATTTATAGAGCACGGGCAGAGTAGATTAAGCATAATTCTTAAGGGTCCTAGGATTTTCAAAACGGTAAGTGAACATTGGCTTCAATTTAGAGTCACGGGCTGCATTAGCCTCTAACAAGAGAATCAGCCTGTCATTTGAAGCTTTGAAGCCAGGTACTGACTGCTCTCCAACTACAAAAGTCTTGGATGGCCTCTTCTTCCAACAGAAGGCTATCTCATCTACCTTGAAAATCTGTTGTTCAGTGTATCCACTTTCATCAGTTATGTTAACCTAGGTCTTCTGGATAACTTACTGCAGCTTCCACATCAGCACTTGCTACTTACCTTTGCACCTTTATGTTACTGAGACAGCTTCTTTCCGTAAACCTCATGAGCCAACTTCTGCTAGCTTCAAACTTTTCTTCTGCAGTGTTCCTTATCTCTCTCAGTCTTCACAGAATTGAAAAGAGTTAGAGCCTTGCTTTGGATTAGGCTTTGTCTTAAGGAAATATTATGGCTGGTTTGATCTTCTATTCAGACCACTAAAATTTTCTCCAATAGCAATAAGGCTGTTTTGCTTTCTTATCATTAGTGTGTTCACAGGAGTAGCACTTTTAATTTTCTTCAAGAATTTTTTTCCTTTGCATCCACAACTTGACTATTTGGCAGAAGAGGTCTAGCTTTCAGCCTGTTTTGGCTTTTGGCATGCCTTTCTCATTAAGCTTAATCATCTCTAACTTTTAATTTTAAGAGAAGAGAAGGATGTGCGACACTTCTTTTTACTTGAACACTTAGAGGCCGTTGTAAGGTTATTAGTTGGCCTAAATTAAATATTATTGTGTCTCAGGGATTAGGGAGACCCAAGAAGAGGAGAGAGATGGGGGAATGGCTATTTGGTGAAGAAGATAAGACACAAACAGCATTTATCGATTAAGTTTGCTGTCTTATATGGGCATTATTTGTGGTCCCTCCAGACAATTATAATAGTAGCATCCAAGATCATTAATCACAGATCACCATAACAGATATAGTAATGAAAAGATTGGAAATGTTCTGAGAATTACCAAAATGTGATGCAGAGACATGAAGTGAACACATACTATTGGAAAAATGACACTGATAGACTTGCTCAATGCAGGGTTGCCAGAAATCTTCAATTTGAAAAAAAAAGCAGTATCTGTAAAGTGCAATAAAATGAAACACAATACAAAAAGGTATGCCTGAATAAGTATTTAGTTTGTGGCTACATTGCCAAGAAAGCAACGATTTGGAAAATAAATCATTATGAAGCAAACTGGTATCTGTAGCTTACTTTGAAATGCATAAGATGGGTAGATTCATGACAAATATAGCAAAAAGTTAATTGTAGAATGTAGGTGGTGAATATATAAGTATTCATTGTATAATTCCTTCAACTTCACTATAGTTTTGAAAATCTTTATAATTTTGAATGAAAGTAGAACTATTTTCTTAAGGATGTCACTATATTGTATTGCATTAGTTTTCTACTGTTGTTATTAAAAAGTTACGAAAAATTTGGTGGCTTAAAACAACGCAGCTTTATTATCTTATAGTTCAGTAGGTTAGAAGGCCAACTGACAGGTCTCTGTGGGCTAAGATCAAGGTGTCAGCAAAGCTGTGTTCCTTTCTAGAGGCTCTTGGGGAAAATCTGTTTCTTTGCCTTTTCAGCTTCCAGAGGCCATTGGCATTCCTTGGCTCACAGCCCATTCCTCCATTTTCAAAGTCAGCAATGTGCATCTCTCTGACTTTTCTTCAGTAGTCCTAGCTCCCTCTGTTCACAGGTGGAAAAAGTTACCCAGTTTTATGATTATGTGTGTTTTATGGATACACATTTGACCCACTCAGATAATCCAGAATAATCTCTTTAGCTCAATTTTCTTAATTCAATTCCATCTGAAAAGTCCCTTTTGCCATTTAAGGTGACATATTCACAGGTTCTGGGAATTAGGAAATTACTTTGTAGAGAGCCATTATTCTGCCTACTACGTGTATATTTGCTAGAGTTAATTATTGTTTTTCTGGGTCTCATAAGAGAGAGGGAAAACTAGGAAGTTGTGATGTCAGTAAAACAAAAATTGGCAGTTATTTTGAGAAGTGTGGTTGGAGCCAGGGGAGTGATAAAATTTCCCGTATCAGCATGTGTAGAATAAGAGAAGAGGGACGAGGAAAGACCTCAAGAAACATGAACAGCTAAGGAATAAGCAAAAGAAAAGGACTGAAAAACAGTGGCCAAAAAAGAAAAAAAAATTAGAGTTGTCATGGAAGCTAAAGAGGAAGAAAGGTGTGTTTTTGTTTGTTTCTTTGATTTTTCTCTAGAAAAACTGAGTAATCATTTTTAAAAGTGAGTGGCCATCATTTTAAAAGATCTATAAACTATATTATATCTGTCAACAGTCATTTTCTGGAGTGATGAAGATACAAGTCATATTGCCAGGAGGTACCATTATCAAGTTTTTTTTTCATCAACTTTTATTTTAAGTTCAGGGGTACATGTGCAGGATGTGCAGGTTTGTTACATAGGTAAAGGTGTGCCATGCTGCTTTGCTGTACAGATCATCCCATCACTAGGTATTAAGCCCAGCACCCATTAGCTATTCTTCCTGATGCTCTCCCTCCCTCCACCCATGCAACAGGCCCCAGTGTGTGTTGTTCCTGCCACCCTTCCACCCCATGTGTCTGTGTGTTCTCATCATTCAGCTCCCATTTATAAGTGAGAACATATGGTGTTTGGTTTTCTGTTCCTGCATTAGTTTGCTGGGGGTAACGGCTTCCAGATCCATCTGTGTCCCTGCAAAGGACATGATCTCATTCTTTTTATGGCTTCATAGTATTCCATGATGTATGCGTACCACGTTTTCTTTATCCACTCTATTATTGATGGGCATTTGTGTTGATTCCATGTCTTTGCTATTGTGAATAGTACTGCAATGAATATACATGTGTGCATGTATCTTTATAATAGAATGATTTATATTTTTTGAGTATGTACCCAGCAATGGGATTGCTGGATCAAATGGTATTTCTGCCTCTAGGTCTTTGAGGAATCACCACACTATCTTCCACAATGTTAAACTGATTTACACTCCCACCAGGCAGTGTAGCAGTGTATAAATGTTCCCTTTTCTCCACAACCTCACCAGCATCTATTTTTTTACTTTTTAACAATAGCCATTCTGATTAGTGTGAGATGGTATCTCACTGTATTTTTGATTTGCATTTCTCTAATGATTAGTAATGTTGAGGTTTTTTTCAAATGTTTGTTGGGCACACGTATGTCTTTTTTTTTAGAAGTATCTGTTCATATCCTTTGCCCACTTTTTAATGGAGTTGTCTTTCTCTTGTAAATGTGTTTAAGTTCCTTGTAAATTCTGGAGATCAGCCCTTTGTCAGATGGAGAGATTGCAAAAATTTTCTCCCATTCTGTAGGTTGTCTGTTCACTCTGATGATAGTTTCTTTTGCTGTCCTGTGCAGAAACTCTTTAGGTGAGTTAGATCTCATTTGTCAGTTTTCGCTTTTGTTGCAATTGCTTTTGGAATTTTTGTCATGAAGCCTTTTCCTATGCCTATATGCTGACTGGCATTGCCTAGATTTTCTTCTAGGATTTTTATAGTTTTGGTTTTTAGATTTAAGCCTTTATTCCACCTTGAGTTAATTTTTGTATATGATGTAAGGAAGGGTTCCACTTTCAATTTTCTACATATGGCTAACCATTCTCCCAACACCATTTATTAAATAGGAAATCCTTTCCCCATTGCTTGTTTTGATCATGTTTGTGGAAGATCAAATGGGTGTAGGTGTGAGGTTCTATTTCTGGGTTCTCTATTCTGTTACATTGGTCTATGTGTCTGTTTTTGTACCAGTACCATGCTGTTTTGGTCACTGTAACCTTGTAGTACAGTTTGAAGTCAGGTAGTGTGATGCCTCCAGATGTGTTCTTTTTGCTTAGTATTGACTTGGCTATTTGGGCTCTTTTTTGGTTCCATATGAATTTCAAAATAGTTTTTCTAATTCTATGAAGAATGTCAGTGGTAGTTTAATGGGAATAGCATTGAATCTACAAATTACTTTGGGCAGTATGGCTATTTTTATGATATTGATTCTTCCTATCCATGAGCATGGAATAGTTCTCCATTTGTTTGCATCCTCTCTGATTTCCCTGAGCAGTGGTTTGTAGTTCTTCTTGAAGAGGTCCTTCATTTCCCTTGTTAGTTGTAATTCCTAGGGATTTTATTCTTTTTGTAGCAATTGTGAATGGGAGTTTATTCATGATTTGGCGCTCCGCTTGCTTGGTGGTATATACAGGAATGCTAGCAATTTTGGCACATTGATTTTATGTCCTGAGACTTTGCTGAAGTTGCTTATCAGCTTAAGAAGCTTTTGGGCTGAGATGATGGGGTTTTCTAGATACAGGATCATGTCATCTGCAAACAAAAATAATTTAACCTCCTCTCTTCCTATTTGAATACCCTTTATTTCTTCCTCTTGCCTGATTGCCCTGGCTGGAACTTCCAATACAATGTTGAATAGGAATGGTGAGAGAGGGCATCCTTGTTTTGTGCCAGTTTTCAAAGGGAATGCTTCCAGCTTTTGCCCATTTAGTATGATATTGGCTGTGGGTTTGTCATATATAGCTCTTATTATTTTGAGGAATGTTCCTCCAATACCTAGTTTGTTGAGAGTTTTTAACATAAAGAGATGTTGAATTTTTTCAAAGGCCTTTTCTGTATCTATTGAGATAATCATGTGGTTTTTGTCTTTAGTTCTCTTTATGTAATTAATGACATTTATTGATTTGCATATGTTGAACCAACCTTGCATTCTGGGTATAAAGCCAACTTGTTCGTGGTGAATAAGCTTTTTGATGTGCTGCTGGATTTGGATTTGCCAGTATTTTATTGAGGATTTTTGCATCAATGTTCATCAGGGATTTTGACCTGAAGTTTTCTTTTTTTGTTGTATCTCTGCCAGATTTTGGTATCAGGATGATGCTGGTAACATAGAATGAGTTAGGAAAGAGTCCTTCCTCTTCAATTTTTTGGAATAGTTTCAGTAGAGATAGTACCAGCTTCTCTTCTTACCTCTGATAATATTCAGATGTGAATCCATCTGGTCTTGGGATTTTTTTGGTTGGTAGCCTATTTATTACTGCTTCAATTTCACAACTCATTATTGGTCTATTCAGGGACTTGATTTTTTCCTGGTTCAGTCTTGGGAGGGTGTATTTGTCCAGGAAATTGTCTATTTCCTGTTTGTATTTCTGTCGAGTCAGTGCTGATATCCCCCTAATCATTTCTTATTGTGTTTATTTGATTCTTCTCTTTTTTCATCTTTATTAGCCTAGCGAACGGTGTATCTATTTCTTTTTTAAAAGCTCCTGGATTTGCCAATTTTTTAAAGGGTTTCCCGTGTCTCTATCTCCTTCAACTCAACTCTGATCTTGGTTATTTCTTGTCTTCTGCTAGGTTTGGGGTTTGTTTGCTCTTGGTTCTCTAATCCTTTTAGTTGAGATGTTAGGCTGTTAACTTGAGGTCTTTCTAGCTTTTTGATGTGGACATTTAGTGCTATAAATTTCCCTCTTAACACCGCTTTAGCTGTGTCCCAGAGATTCTGGTATGTTGTCTCTTTGTTCTCATTAGTTTCAAAGAACGTCTTAATGTTTGCCTTTATTTTATTTATCCAAGAGTCATTCAGGAGCAGGTTGTTCAATTTCTATGTAGTTGTATGGTTTTGAGTGGATTTCTTAATCTTGAGTTCTAATTTGATTGTACTGTGGTCTGAGAGACCATTATGATTTCAGGTCTTCTGCGTTTGCAGAGGAGTGTGATCACTTTCTACTATGTGATCCTATTATGTGACCAATTTTCAAGTAAGTGTTGTGTGGCTATGAGAAGAGTCTATATTCTGTTGTTTTGGGGTAAAGAGTTCTGTATATGTCTATTAGGTCCATTTGGTCAAGTTCAGGTTCTAAATAGCTTTATTTTCTGTCTCAATGATCTGTCTAATATTGTTAGAGGGGTGTTAAAGTCTCCCACTATTATTGTGTGGGTGACTAAATCTCTTTGTAGGTCTCTAAGAACTTGCTTTCTGAAGCTGGGTGCTCCTGTATTGGGTGCATATATATTTAGGGTAGTTATCACTTGTTGAATTGAGCCCTTCACCATTATGTAATGCTTTTCTTTGTCTTTTTTTTATCTTTGTTGGTTTAAAGTCTGCTTTTTAGAAACTAGGGTTGCTACTCCTGCTTTTTACTGTTTTCCATTTCCTTGGTAAATTTTCCCTTATCCCTTTATTTTGAGCCTATGTGTGTCTTTGCACGTGAGATGGGGCTCTTGAAGACAGTATACTGATGAGGCTTGACTCTTTATCCAGCTTGTCATTCTGTGTCTTTTAATTTGGGCATTTAGCCCATTTATATTTAAGGTTAGTATTGTTATGTGTCAATTGTATCCTGACATCATGATGCTAGCTAGTTATTTTGCAGACTTGTTTTTGTGGTTGCTTCATAGTGTCACTAAGTCTGTGTACATCAGTGTGTTTTGTAGTGGCTGATGATGGTTTTTTCTTTTAATATTTAGTGCTTCCTTCAGGAGCTCTTGCAAGGCAGATCTGGTGAGGATGAATTCCCTGAGCATTTGCTTTTCTGAAAAGGATCTTCTGTCTCCTTTGCTTATGATAAGCTTAGTTTGGCCAAATATGAAATTCTGGACTGGAAATTCTTTTCTTTAAGAAGTAGAATATTGGCCCCCAATCTCTTCTGGCTTGCAGGGTTTCCAATGAGAGGTTCACTATTAGTCTGATGGGTTTTACCTTGTAGGTGACCTAGCTTTTCTCTCTGGTTGCCTTTAACATTTTTTCTTTCATTTTGACCATGGAGAATCTCATGATTATGTATCTCAGAGTTGATCTTCTCATAGAATATCTTACTGGGGTTCTCTGCATTTTCTGAATTTGAATGTTAGCCTGTCTCGCTAGGTTGGGGAAGTTCTCCTGGATGATATGCTGAAGTACGTTTTCCAACTTGGTTCCATTCTTCCTATCTGTTTCAGGTACCCCATTCAGTCGTAGGTTTGTTCTCTTTCCATAATCCCATAATTCTCAGAGGTTTTGTTCATTCCTTATTCTTTTTTCATTATTATTTTCTACCTCTCTTATTTCAGAAAGATAGTCTTCAGGCTCTGAGATTCTTTCCTCCACTTGGTCTATTCTGCTATTGATACTTGTGATTGCATTGTGAATTTCTCTTGCTGTATTTTTCAGCTCCATTAGGTCAGTTATGTTCCTCTCTAAACTGGTTATTCTGGCTATCAGCTCCTGCATTGTGTTATTATGATTCTTAGCTTCTTTATATTGGGTTAGCACATGCTCCTTTAACTCAGCAAAGTTAGTTATTACCCACCTTCTGAAGCCTTATTTCTGCCAATTCGTCCGTCTCAGCCTCAGCCTAGTTCTGTTGAAATCATTTGGAGGAGAGGCACACTGGCTTTTTGAGTTTTCAGTGTTTTTGCATTTATTCCTTCTCATCTTTGTGGGTTTATCTACCTTTGATCTTTGAGGTTGCTGACCTTTGAGTGGGGTTTTTGTGGGGTCTTTTTTTGTTGATGTTGTTGTTTTCTGTTTGTTTTTTGTTTGTTTTGTTTTGTTTTAAGACAGAGTCTTCCTCTGACACCCAGGCTGGAGTGCAGTGGCACAATCTCAGCTCACTGCAACCTCCATCTCTCAGGTGGAAGTCATTCTTCTGCCTCAACCTCTTGAGTAGCTGAGGTTACAGGCATGCACCACTACACTCAGCTAATTTTTGTATTTTTAGTAGAGACAGCATTTCACCATGTTGGCCAGGCTGGTCTTGAACTCCTGACCTCAGGCGATCCACCCATCTGAGCCTCCCAGAGTGCTGGGATTACAGCCATGAGCCACTGCCTAGCCTCTGTTTGTCTTTCTTTTAACAGGCCACTCTACCATAAGGCTGCTGTGGAGGCTAGGGCCCCCCAGTGGAAGATATCACCCAGTTAGGAGAAAGAGGATCAGGAACCCACCCAGTGAAGCAGTCTGGTTGCTTCTTGGTAGAGCAGGCATGTTTCACTGGGGGGTTACCCTTCTTTGTAGACCGTCTGTATTTTCCACAGCCAGCCGGGTAGAATGGCTGAGTTAGGGAACCTCAGAGATAGCACTGCCCCTCACCCAGGGATCTCCCTCCCAGGAAGAGATCTCTGTCCACAGAACCAAAGACCCCCCCCCCCCCCGCCCCAGTGAGGAGGAGTGAGTCGGGCCCCAGTTAAAGATGCAGTCTGGCCATGATCTGGCAAGGCAGCTGCACTGCACTGTGGGAGGGCCCCTCTTCATCTCCACAGCTGAGACTAGGGAACTGTGGATATGGCAGCCGCCCCTCCCCCTGGGAGTTCTCTGCTAGGGAGAGATCAGAGCTCTGTCCCTGGACCCAAGGACCTGCCCACTGAGGAGTAGTATGTCAGGGCCCTGGTTAAAGAAGCAGTCTGGCCCCAATCTGGCAAGGCCACAGCATTGCACTGTGGGGGGCCCCTCCTTGTCTGGACTATCTGCACTCTTCATAGCCTGCAAACTGGAACAGCTGTTTCCCCCAAACCGCAGAGATAGCAGCCACTCTCCGCATTGGATCTCCGTCCTGTCCCTGGTGGACTTCAGCCCTCTGCCATTGGCTGGCTGGGATTCCAAGCCAGTGGGTCTTAACCTGTGAGATGCTGTGGAAGTGAGGCCTACAGAAGGACGCTGCTTGGCGCCCTATATTCAGCCCCCTTCCTATGGATGTGTATGGGCAGATTTTCCACGTTGGTGGGGATCCTTGGGCTGGAGCATGCAAAACTCCTGGGTCTCTGTGTGCACATGATTGGCTGTTTTGCAGACTCCACACAGCTCTGTGTACTGGACCCACAGCCCTGGTGGCGTGGGCTTAGGAGGGGATCTCCTGCTCCACAGGTTGCAAAGATTCGTGGGAGAAGCATGGTTTCCCAGGTGGGGGTTTCACAATCATTCACTACCTTCCCTGGCTGGGGCTGGAGGATTCCTTTGGCTCCATGCTGTTGTCCCCCCTCCCCAACCCCACTGTTTCTCCTCACTCTCCTTGAATCCGAGCTGCTTGCCTATTCATTCCCAATGCCAGAACCCGGATATTTCAGTTAAAGGTGTTGAATTCACTAGCCCCTTTTCATTCTTCTCCGGGAGTGTCGTGGACTGCAGCTACTTCTAATCGATCATCTTAGCCCTCATAATCAAGTATTTTTAAAGCGTACTTGACTTGCAGTTCTCTATTCAATTTAAAATTAACATCATATCCTTTTACTTTGCCTTGACTCACAATTTTCAAGTCTTTGTTAAAATAACTTTGGATTGTGTACGCAAGTTATTGTTATCAAATCTTCTTTGTCCCTTTTGTTCTCCACTTGACTGAATATTGAAAATATTCACAGATCTTAAGCTGAGGAACTTACCTAAACTGTTCTTTACAAAGGTGACAAAATTATAATGAATCAATCTGCACAATTCTGTAGTTTAACAGAAATTCAAATAATCAAATCTGCTCTCCTAAGAAAAGATGTTTCTTGGATCACTCATCTTCAAACATGCTTAACATTAATAAGCAGCCTGTATCCTGTTTCTAGAAATACTTTATGATAGACTTCAACTTCAATCATGGAATGTTCTTTTGCCAAATTTTTTTCCACGTCCACCTTACCTACTGCTCATTTTCCATTCCAGAATGCAATTTACAACTCCCCTTTCTCTTGCACTTCTACATATGTCACATGACTAGGAGTTGCCTCTGAATGGATACACCTATGGGGGAATGGGGATAATTAGATGTCTGCATGCACTGGCCACTGAGGGAATTTGAAGATATAGTAATTAAAATTCCTTTATGAATAAATAACAAACAAGATATAGTAATTAAAATTATTTTATAAATAAATAACAAACAAGAATTAAAAACTGGTTCACAATCTCCCTCACCAGAACCAAGTCCTCCTTTACCCTACACTGATGCAGCCTAGGGAGGGGTCTTCACCTGTTGGATGTTCTCTCCTGAGGCTACAAATCTTGAATAAATGTCTCAAGGACAGCAGTACTGGCATCTGACCAGACTCTGCCATGACATGGCCTTGACTGTGATTCCTCTTGTCTTCCCAGACTCTTGGTCCTGCCCACTTTCTAACCCTCAGTCTCTAGCCTCCTTTTGATCTGCTCATTATGAGCTTGCAACATCCTTTAAGAAAGTCGTTTATTTCTGTTGCATGTAACCAATAATGCTGTTGATATAACAAGTTTCTCATCCTGAATACTGCTATCTCAATCTGGAAAACTCTCACTCTATTAACTTTATGCTAATTATTCCCATATTCATATCTTGATAGCTCTTCTGTTTCTTGAACACTTCAAATGTAATATATCCGTGAATGAATTCATTGTGCCACCTTGCCCACAGCATGCTTTTCCTGCAATAGATACTGTTGTAGTGAGTTACCAGATTCACAATTTACCCAATGTAAAGCCCAGAAACCTATAAGCTGTCCTGATGTATCCCCCTCTTTTAACTTCCAGAGTCAATCTGACCTTAATCCAGGAGACTTCTTAAAACAGCTCCATTATGTATGACAAGAGTGAGTGTCAAAAGATGGGCCGAATAAGAGAGGTCTATAAACTTTCTGAAAACTATGACTAGATACTTACTGTGTTCTAGGTATATTACTTCTGAGTTCAACAGAGAAAGCAGCACTAATTTCATCTCAGAGTTTTCCACCATTTTTACTGTCCCCACGTTATTACTTAAGGTTGCTGGTATAAGATTTAGGAAGATTTCAGAATACAAGATTTAGGAAGTACAAATTGATAAGGCCCCCATAAGCATCAATCAGAATTCAATCTTTAGCCCTCAAATACATACAAATGTGTAAGGTCTGTTACACAAACACTCACATACACACCACATGAACTTTATGAAAACATCCATTTTAATTTCAAATAAAATGTATGCTTCAATTATATTTATACATATATATAACATTATCTTACTTTTTCAGAGCCAGATCATGTTTTATAATGATTGTATTAAAAGTTTTGTGAGTTCTTATTCAAGAGAAAAATTGGAAAAGGTCCACGCTGGTCTGATATGTCATCTAGAAGAGGTTGCAGAGCTGGTAGTGCTGGATACTAGTAATTCTCGAACAAAAGCTCTACTAGGGGCACTGCTTACCCTTTATGTTCACTGCAGAGATATAGTGATAAATTTACTACTTAAAAATATCTTCAATGCGGAGGATTTTGAGTGGACAAGGTAGGTGGATCTAAATTATAACTACATACAATAACTTCTCACAAATATATCTTTAGGTAAATTGATTCTCTACCTCACACTTTGTCAAACTCGAGTTTTAATTTTGGGGGCTTTACCAAAATTCTAAGCAAACCAATCTGAGTACATTAGTCCCCCTTTATCTGCAGTTTTGCTTTCCAGTTTCAGTTACTGTGGTCAATTGTGGCCCAAAAATAAGTGAGTATTTTACAATAAGATATTTAGAGAGGCAGATCATGTTCACATGACATGTGAATGTGAGTATATTTTTCTACTGTTCTATTTTATTATGTCATCGTTGTTCATCTCTTACTGTGCCTCATTTATAAATTAAGCTTTATTATAGTTATTTATGTATAGGAAAAGTCATAGTATGATATATAGAGGGTCTGGAACTATATGTGGTTTGAACTATAGGTATCCTCTGTTTGGGCAGCAGCAGAAGGGGGGTCCTGAAATGTATCCCATGCAGATAGGGGAGATTACTGTACCCTACTACTGCTTTTCCTTCTTTCTCTTTTCTACTGTCCCTCCACCTAATTTTTACTTCTTTCTGCTTTGTCTTCCTGACCTGATTAGGCCCTTTTGATAGTTACATTCTCGCATTTCCATCTAGACAGAGGGCAGTATCTTTCCATGGGCAGTCAGAGCTCTACCTCAAGCCTCTTCTTTCCACTGTGCTGTTAATTCTGGAACAGACTGAGGGGAAACAAACTGAAGAACATTTCCAGCCAGCTCCCTAACTCAAAACTGCCTTCTTCCTACCTGGAGTCAATTAGTAAAATATGAAAGTATAGAAAATAGAGCCATTCTCACTTTTGGTGAGAAGAGATTGAGCATCAAGCTCCAATAATAAATGTATGGCTAGCATAAATTCTGCAGTTAGCATAAAAGTCCTGATTTTAGGTATGACAGTTTCCTTTAAACTCTAGAAAAAGAAGTAGACAGAGGCTTAAGTATATAACTGAGGCCACTGTTGACTGTATTTTATCTGAATACTTTATATCTGATATATATTTACATGTTCATTAAAGCATAAATGTATACTTTCTTAATTGCCAAAGAGGATATACTGTGTTAATGAACCATTACTCTGGAAAAAAGTCTAGTGCGTCATTATTACTTTTTATTAACTCTTTTTAAAAATGAAAATAAAAAGAGGAAGAGCATATATAGAAAGGTAAACTGGAGGCCGGGCGCGGTGGCTCAAACCTGTAATCCCAGCACTTTGGGAGGCCGAGACGGGCGGATCACGAGGTCAGGAGATCAAGACCATCCTGACTAACACGGTGAAACCCCGTCTCTACTAAAAAATACAAAAAAACTAGCCGGGCGAGGTGGTGGGCGCCTGTAGTCCCAGCTACTCGGGAGGCTGAGGCAGGAGAATGGCATGAACCCCAGAGGCGGAGCTTGCAGTGAGCTGAGATCCGGCCACTGCACTCCAGCCTGGGCGACAGAGCGAGACTCCGTCTCAAAAAAAAAAAAAAAAAAAAAAAAAAGAAAGGTAAACTGGAAAAGAGAAGATCCTGATAAGACTTTGTAAGTGCCTGAGTTTAGGGCTACAGTTCCCAAACTGTGTGCCAAGGGATCCCAAGCCACCATAGACAATTCACAAGGGCACTGCAAGATATTTTAACCTTTTGAGGGAATCACAGCAATGTACAACATCTGTCAGACACCAAACATACTAACAGCTCAAAATAGTTCTGTTTTAACATCAGATCATGCTACATACCTTTCAGTGACTTCTTATCCCTGCAAAGCTAGGTTTTGGCAGTTGCTCTCATAAAAAGCAAGTATCCCATGAAAATCAGTGTAGCAAACGAGATTGGCAGTATCCAGTCTGATCCCAAGGTTTGATAAGTGGTGCAGTACACAATAGGCATATCTAAGTAACTGGTTATTTAAAAACGAAATAAGGCCAGACATGGTGGCTCACACCTGTAATCCCAGCACTTTGGGAGGCTGAGGCCGGTGGATCACTTGAAGTCCAGAGTTGGAAACCAGTCTGGCCAACATGGTGAAACCCTGTCTCTACTAAAAATAAAAATTAGCTAAGCATGATGGTGCACACCTATAATCCCAGCTACTCAAAGGCTAAAGCAGGAGAATCACTTGAACCCAGGAGGTGGAGATTGCAGTGAGCTGAGATCGTGCCACTGCACTCCAACCTGGGTGACAGAGCGAGACTCCATCTCAAATAAATTAATTAATTTAATTTTTAAAACATTTAATGAAATAATTTTTTCTTTCAATTCATTTGTGTACCTTGTTTCAAGCAACCTACTAAATCATTAAGACAAAAATACTTATTAAACTGTTTTGGACCTAAAATTAAGAAAAGAAACTGTTAGATATTCCTTTTGGTCTAGGGTCATCATGAAAATATTACTGAGTTACTAAGAGTGCAGTGAACTGAGAAAGTTTGAGAAGCTCTGTTCTAAGGGAATACTAATAGAAAGGCAAAGGCTCTGGATATTGATTTGCTATCAAAATAATGATTTAGCACTTTACTTGAATCATAAAACAAATACTCGTCTTTAGGATAACAGAATTTCTTCTTTAAAAAACAATTTCTTCCACAAGTATTATACTTTTCTCTTTCTTATGGATATATGCTCTCCCATCTGAGACTTTGCAAGGCAGTTGCTTATAATTTTAAATTTTTCTTTTATTTTTAATTTAAATTTATTTTTAAAATTTACTCACTTTTCCAGATTTCTTTATAATATTCCCTGTTGTTCCAGAAAAGATTTAAAAGGGCTTACAAGGATATGCACACTACTACATGATAGCATACGTTGAGAGTGAGTGGAATGAGTGAAAAAGGCAAACAAAGGCAAAAACTAGTGCGTGTGTAAGAGCTTTAATGAATAAATTCTGCGAAGATATTGTGCCTGCCTCCACTTGTAATTCAAAATCAAAACAGCACTAAACAATTAAAAATGTGTAGGAATGAGTTTTCGCTGACTATGTTTTAATATTTAAAAAAGTAAAATTATTTACAAAATATTGTTTGACAGTTTTTCATTGATAGTGCCCAAATGTGTTTATTTTGAGAATTGAGTTAGCACTAATTGGGAATATAAAATAGAGTCAAGGTTTCATACCACAAAGGTTTTGTAACTCAAAACCTTCTAGAGGTGAACATTTATGGTTAGCTACACAATTCACAATTCACAGTGCTCATGATATAAATGCAAATCATTTTCTACAAAGTTCAATTTGTTTTGATACATAGAACAAATAGCATTTCTCTTAAGTACCCTCATAATAAGGATCCAGATTATGATAAACATCATCTTCAATCACAGTCTTATTGGAAACCATAATAAACTTCAGAGGGATGATTCTTATATAAATCCCCCATTTGGATTGACATCACACCAAAGCAGCATAATCAGCAAGGCCATTAGCCTCAGAGGGAAGTGTGTTCATATGTTTGTATTCTTCAGTTCTATTTCATACCTAATATGATCAGTCATTGATGAGTTTCATATCACACTTCTCATTTGATTTTAATTTTTTACTTCTTTTTTTTTAATCAATGCTCCATTTTAAATCCTGATTCTGTTTCTGCATGTGAAAAAAATAAAAATAATTTAACCAAATAATATGAACATTTAAAATTTTGTTTTCAGACATTTGCAATATAAATGGAATGAAAAACAAAAATTGTGCTATGTATCTCAAGGAAATGTCAGCTTTACTTATGGCTATGAGTACTTGGGCTGTACCTCAAGATTGGTTATTACACCTCTCACAGACCGTTGCTGGTTAACTCTCATGGAAGCACTACACTTGAATCTAGGAGGCTGTCCTGCTGGTCCAGCTGGTACAGGAAAAACTGAGACTGTCAAAGATCTGGCAAAAGTAAGTGGTTTCTCTATCCAGAATAAAAACTTCTTTTTTTCTTTTTCTGTCACACAAATTTTGATGGTATCTTAAATTTACACCATTCCTGCTATTAAGATGTTCATTGCATTAACAAGCACATTCATTAATTCACATATAATTAATTCATCAATGACGTTTTGAATGCCTATTGTGTGCTGGAGCTTAGAATCTCAATAAGCCAACATATGCTTTTTATTCAGTTGGAATACTACTTTACTAACATGTGAATGATTAATATCATTATGTGTGTGTGTGTGTGTGTGTGTGACAGAGAGAGAGAGAAAGTGAGACTGAGAGGGACAGAGACAGAAAGAGAGACAGAGAGAGAAAAGCAGTAGTAGTTACTGATGAAAGCAGAGGATATAGTTTGTAACCTAGAATTTTTTCATAGTTTTTTATTCATAGATTTATGTAAAAACATGACCTTAATGCTCTATAAACTAATCAACTGAACTGTAACAGTATATCTACATTTATACTATTATATTGAGTTTTGTGAATCTCTGAATTTGATTTTTAGTTCATCTCCATCTTGCAAAAGTTTTCTCAAAAACATAGACATTTTATTACTCTCGCAGTTTTAACATTAGTATTTTGTGTCATAATTCAAGAAAGATATTAAAATATTTTTGTTTCCCAGTCCTTAGGCAAACATTGTGTGGTCTTCAACTGTTTTGAGGATCTGGATTATAAGGTAAAGCTTAAACATATGTGTCAGGAAGAAATATTGTACACATAAAACATAAAACAATTCATTGAAGAATAAAAGAACAAGAAAAATATTTATCTGAGGCAAACATGAGGTATTAACAGAACTTTAAATGCTATTATTTCTTTTAAACTAATGGACTAGAAACCTAGAATATAATAGAAATTTAAAACATTATATACGTTGCTTTTATTCAGGTGAACTACTCCTTAAGACAGTGGTTTTCAAACTTTTCAACAGTTGGATTCTTTTCAATAAAAAAATCTTACGTGGAACATGAATATATAAAACTATTAAGAGTACTGCTTTATTAACATACATTTATTTTAAGTCCTAACCCCATACATTTATTTACTGAAAAGGTAATAATTAAGATTATGATTAACACAAATATTTGAGAGTTTATATAGATGATGATTACAAGTTCATGTCAGTCTTGTTTTGTTTGCACATTATCTGACATATCTCATAACATTATGAAATATGTCTCTTACAAATCTACTCAAAGTTTCAAAATACTGCAATTTGTTTTGCATGTTAAGTTCAAACATTATACATTTTATTGCTGTCATTTTATTTGTGTTCAGAGCACGTTACCTCTGAGATCCTGCATTTCCAATCTGTGCTCATTTAGTACATTAAAAATATCAACATAAATAAGCTGATCAATTATTATTTTTAAAGTACATACCAAATAGACTCTTGCCTCCTTCCTGGAAACCAGCAGTGGGGCCTATGAGGGCTCCACATGAGTGAGGCCAAAAAGCCTGCTAATTAAGATAAATAATATTTAATGCAATATTTTAAAAGTCAAAATTAATGCCCCCAAACGTCCCATGAACAAAATACCAAAATTTTAAATTAAGACAAGATCTGATTCCTGCTGCTCAGTGGAAGGAACCATCTTCTATATCCTTCTCGGTATGAGGCTCTCTCTTACTCGTTCCCATTCCCACTTCCTTTCCTCTTTGCCATACCTAGCAATAGAGTTCAGGCATCCCTCAACTTGCATTCAGCCCACAGAAGTTAGACCTGTTAATATTTTTGTTTGTTTTGTTGCTTTGTTTTAGTTGCTAACATTTACAAACCAATAGATTTCAATCCCAAACTTTCAGCCTCTCACAGAGCACTGGGTGCACCTGGCCAGCCTGGGCCTGCACTCTGGCAAGTGGCAGAAGCCCAGCAGCAGCTGCGTGCTTTAGCTGGGTCTGCTGCAGTCTTGCCTTATCTGGGCCTGTGGTTCAGTCTTTTGCATTGTCCACCAGCTGCCTGCCACTAAGCCATAAAGCATCTTTGCCTGATCCAGAAAAGGCAGCCCCAGATTCACACACTTTACGCCCATCTGCCAGAAAGTTGTTCTGAAGACTCTGCCCCAGGGTGCAGCTCTTTGAGGGAAATGGCTGTCCAGGGAGGGGTCTGGTGCATCTCTGTACAATCCGTAAGAAGCTGTGGCCCTGTCTTCACGGTCCCTGTGAGGATCAGAGTTTGCTCTGCTGAGTGTTTGGGCTTTTAAAAGGGAAAGGCAGAGTAGTTGACTTGTCTAGCATCTAAGCAGCTGCTGCTTTCAACCCTATAAAAGTGCCTAGAAGGGGGAAACGCAAAAGGCCTTTGCTTGGTTTGGGTAGCATGGGGAGAACATGTACAAATTAACATCCCAGTAAATTTTCTCACCATTATAATAATTTTACTAATCAATCTTTTTTTTTTTTTTTTAAAGATAGTGAGAAAATTCTTCTTTGGACTAGTTCAGTCAGGAGCTTGGAGTTGTTTCGATGAATTCAATCTAATTGATTTGGAAGTTCTCTCTGTCATTGCCTCACAGATCCTAACAATTAAGGCTGCAAAAGACAACTATTCTGCCAGGTACTTGTTGAATGTGTTTAAGCCTTTTGAATTGAAATCTGATGCACACTTACTGTTTAGTTAATTATTGTTAAATATTTTTCCCCAGTAAGTATTTAGGTCTTTCAGGTATGTGTGCGTGTGTTTTTTTTAAAGCACATATCAAAAGGAATGGCAGTTGTCTTGAATGTTTCCATTACTTGGCAAATAATGTGAATATATTTATAACTCTAATTTTCAGGCCAGCTTAGAGGTATCCAAATTCTTGCCCAAGCTTTGGAACAGTCTCCTGAGCTACCAGGACACTGATGCAAATATATTTTAATTATTTTTTCAGCTTAAATTCTCATATTATCTTTTTATCTTAGAATATTGCATTTGAAGAACCCAAACAAATGCTGCTTTTTTTAATTTCCACATTTTTAAAACCTTTATTTTAAGTTCAGGGCCACATGTGCAGATTTGTTATACAGGTAAACTGGTATCACAGGGATTTGTTATACAGATTATTTCATCACCCAGGTACGAACTAGTACCCACTAGTAAAGTTTTCTGATTGTCTCCCTCCTCCCACCTTCCACCCTCCAGTAGGCCCCAGTATCAGTTGTTCCTCACTGTAAGTCCATGTGTTCTCATCACTTAGCTCCCACATACAAGTAAGAACATGAGGTATTTGGTTTTCTACTCCTGCATTAATTTGCTTTGGATAGTGGCCTCCAGTTCCATCCATGTTCCTGCAAAGGACATGATCTCATTCTTTTTTATGGCTGCATAGTATTCCATGATATATATATCACATTTTCTTTATCCAGTCTACCATGGATGGGCATTTGTGTTGAATCCATGTCTTTGCTATTGTGAATAATGCTGCAATGAACATACTCCAGCATGTGTCATTATGATGGAACAACTTGTATTCCTTTGGGTATATAGCCAGTAATGGGATTGCTGGGTCAAATGGTAGTTCTGTTTTTAGGTCTTTGAGGAATCGCCCCACTGTCTCTCACAATAATTGAACTAATTTATACTCCCACCAACAGTGTATAAGTGTTCCTTTTTCTCCACAACTTTGCGAGCACCTGTTATTTTTTGATAGCCATTCTGACTGGTGTGAGATGGTGTCTCATTGTGGTTTTGGTTTGCTTTTCTCTAATGAGCAGTGACATAGAGCTTTTTTATTTTTTATTTTTTTTCAGACGGAGTCTCACTCTGTTGCCCAGGCTGGAGTGCAATGGCACAATCTCAACTCACTGCAGCCTCCACCTCCCGGGTTCAAGCAATTCTCCTGCCTTAGCCTCCTGAGTAGCTGGGATTATAGGCATGCGCCACCTTGCCTGGCTAATTTTTGTATTTTTAGTAGAGATGGGATTTCACCACATTGGTCAGGCTGGTCTCAAACTCCTGACATTGTGATCCACCCTCCTTGGCCTCCCAAAGTGCTGGGATTACAGGCGTGAGCCACTGCGCCCAGCCTGAGCTTTCTTTTCATATGTTTGTTGCCTGCATATATGTCTTCTTTTGAAAAGTCTCCCTTCATGTCCTTTGCCCACTTTTTAATAGAGTTGTTTGTTTTTTGCTTGTACATTTGTTAAAGTTGCTTTTAGATTCTAGATATTAGGCCTTTATCAGATGCATAATTTGCAAAAATTTTCTTCCATTCTATGGGTTGTCTGTTTACTCTGTTGATTGTTTCTTTTGCTTTGCAGAAGCTCCTTAGTTTAACTAGATCCCATTTGTCAATCTTTGCTTTTGTTGCAGTTGCTTTTGTCAATTGAAAGAGTTCATCATGAAATCTTTGCCTGTTCCTATGTCCAAAATGGTACTGCCTAGGTTGTCTTCCAGGGTTTTTATAGTTTTGGGTTTTACATTTAAGTCTTTAATCCATCTTGAGTTGATTTTTGTATATGGTGAAAGGAAGGGGCCCAGTTTAAATCTTCTGCATCATTTGTTGAATAGGGAGTCTTTTCTCCATTGCTTTTGTCATGTTTGTCAAAGATCAGATGGTTGTATGTGTGCAGCCTTATTTTGGGGCTCTCAATTCTGTTCCATTGGTCTATGTGCCTGTTTTTTGTACCAGTACCATGCTGTTTTGGTAACAGTAGCCTTGTAATATAGTTTGAAGTTGGGTAATGTGATGCTTCCAGCCTTATTCTTTTTGGTTAGGATTGCCTTGGCTTTTCAGACTCATTTTGGTTTCATATGAATTATAAAATAGTTTTTTCTAATTCTATGAATTAAAATGTCATTGGTAGTTTGATAGGAATAGCATTGAATCTATAAATTACACAGGACAGTATGATCATTTTAGCAATATTGATTCTTCCTGTCCATAAGAATGGAATGTTTTCCCATTTTCCATTTGATCAGTGTTTTGTAGTTTTCCTTGGAAGAGATCTTTCACCTCCCTGGTTAGCTGTATTCCTAGGTATTTTATTGTTTTTGTGGCAACAGTGAATGAGATTGTGTTCCTGATTTGGCTCTTGGCATGGCTGTTGTTGGTGTGTAGGAATGCTAGTGATTTTTGTGCATTGATTTTGTATCCTGAGGCCTCACTGAAAGAAGCTTTTGGGCCATGACGATGGGTTTTTCTAGATATAGAATCATGGCATCTGCAAACAGGGATAGTTTGACTTCCTCTCTTCCTATTTGGATGCCCTTTCTTTCTCTTGCCTGATTGCTCTGGCCAGGACTTCCAAGACTGTGTTGAATAGGAGTGGTGAGAGAGGGCATACTTGTCTTGTGTCAGTTTTCGAGGGAAATGCTTCCAGTTTTTGCCCATTCAGTATGGTGTTGGCTGTGAGTTTGTCATAAATGACTCATTATTGGTGTTGGCTGTGAGTTTGTCATAAATGACTCATTATTTTGAGGTATGTTCCTTTAATACCTAGTTTATTGAGAGTTTTTAACATGAAGGATGTTGAATTATATCAAAAGCCTTTTCTGCATCTATTGAGATTATCATGTGGTTTTTTTGTCTTTAGTTTTGTTTATGTAATGAATATATTTATTGATTTGCATATATTGAACCAACCTTGCACCCTAGGCATAAAGCTTAGTTAATAGTGGTGGATAAGCTTTTTGATATGCTGCTGGATTCGATTTGCCAGTATTTTGTTGAAGATTCTTTCATTGATGTTCATGAAGGATATTGGCCTGAAGTTTTTTGTTGTTATTGTGTCTTTGCCAGGTTTTAGTGTTAGGGTGATGCTGTTCCCATAGGATGAGTTACAGAGGAGTCCCTCCTCCTCAATTTTTTAGAATATTTTCAGTAGGAATGGTACCAGTCAGCTCTTCTTTGTATATCTGATAGAATTTGGCTGTGAATGTGTTCGGTCCTGGGCTTTTTTTGGTTGGTAGGCTATTTATTACTGATTACATTTTGGAGTCCGTTATTGGTCTGTTCAGGGCTTCAACTTCTTTCTGTTCAGCCTTGGGAAAGTATGTATGTTTAGGAATTTATCCATTTCTTCCAGATTTTCTAGTTTGTGTGCCTAGAGGTGTTCATAATATTACCTGATGGTTATATGTATTTGTTTCCACATACATTTTATTTTTTTAAGGCAGACATCTCACTCTGTTGCCCAAGCTGGAGTCCAGTGGCATGATCTCAGCTTACTGCAACCTCTGCCTCCCAGGTTCAAACAATTCTTATGCTGGTATTACAGGTAGCACCACCACGCCCAGCTAATTTTTGTATTTTAGTAGAGGTGGGGTTTTACCATGTTGGCCAGGCTGGTCTTGAACTCTTGACCTCAGTGTGATCTGCCCGCCTCGGCCTCCCGAAGTGCTGGAATTACAGGCATGAGCCACCATGCCCAGCGAGATAAAAAGCAAAATGGGTATACTGGCCACACACCTGAAGAGCCCTCTTGTCTTATTACTCTGAATTAATGTGCTTTTATTGAAAAGCTCTGTAATAACAGTATTTATTAGTAATGCTAATGTTCAGTAATAAAAGCAAAAATTTTTTCTCTTTAGGTAATTTTAGTACTCATACGATTTATGGACATATAAAATTGTATTATAATCTAATATTTTTAATACAAGCTAATGGATACTAACTTGTGGATGTCCTCTCATGGATTTTGTTCAAACTGTTAAAGCTAGTATTATAGGACTCATAAATCTGTGGATATAGTTGCGGGGGGGCAGTCACAGTAACATTTCACAGACTCTTTGCTACACCTCAGCCTCTACAAAGTTTTCCCCATTTATGTCCAGTGAGTTCCCCTATGTTTTGTCCCAATTGTTTTCCTGTTTTGACCACCCTCTTTGGTATCAGCTGTCCAAGAAATCACTATAGGATTTCTCCTATTGTCTCTACCACTGGTGCTGATTGTAGGACACTGATGTTCGTGCCAAGCATTCTATCTCATAGTGGTCCCAGAGTTTTTAAACAGGCTAGGGACACTTGGGAGACAGGCTGTGTTCCATGCTGAAGCAGGATGTCCGTGCTGTGCCCCATTCTGTGTTCTACTATATCTTCCAGGCAGAGCTCTTTTCTTCCCTAAGAGTTTCCCCAGGTTCCTTTTACTATGTAAGTCAACTCATTCAGCTAGGTATTTTCCAGCCTCAGGTCCCAGAAACATCTTTGGACATGATCAAATACATCTGAATCCCAGCAGGGGTGACAACTTTGGCTCAGCATGAGCCTCCTATTTCTTCTTTTTTCTCTCACCATTGTTTTTTCCAGTGTGCTCTGTTTGCATTTAAATGTAACACAGCCTTAATAAAGTTTCCAAACTCACTTATAGTTTTAACATACTTTGGACTAGAGAAAACAGTGCTAGTGATGAATACTATAATGTCTTTTAGGTTTGTACTGGAAGGAAAAGAAATTCGTATCAATATGTCTTGTGCAGTATTTATCACCATGAATCCCAGGTGAGTATCAGTGAATATAGTGGGAACAGACACAGACAAAAATCATTTTCTTAAGTCTTATCTACAGATGGAGTTGCTTGACATTTGCATCTGTCCATGCATCTGCCTCCATCATCCTCCAAATACTTCCATTCCCCACACCATTTATGAACAGCTGCACTCTGCACCTGTTCATATGGATAAGGATAATCTCACATTCATTAAGCTGCTGATGAAGTCATATTTTTACTTCATGAATACCCAGAGAGAAAGGAAAAAGGGTCAGCAGTTTTTCACAAAGAGGACACAGGCAGAAAAACATCTGATGAGAGTGGCAGGAGGAATAAGACAATAGTGGTTGCAGGGAGTGGAGGTTGGGCAGATTCAGTAAATATCTGATTGAATGCTGTAATAGTCCAGAGAATCAGAGGGAACTAATATGAGGTAAATTGTGGGAGGAGCAACAGGAAGAAAATATGATAAACCAGGAAGCTCTGTAAGATGAAAGGTTACAATGAAAACTATCTTATAAACTAATTTTCAGATAAAGGTCACATAGAACACCAATATGATTATTTTGGGGAAAAGTATGTGATTCCTTATTTGAAAAATTGAAAAGTGGTGTTTTTATTGTTTGTTTTTCTTTTCCTTTTCAGATACAGAGGTGGAGTAGAGCTCCCAGATAACTTAAAATCTCTGTTTCGCCCAGTGGCAATGATGGTGCCCCATTATCAAATGATTGCTGAAATAATATTATTTTCATTTGGTTTCAAATCTGCAAAGTCACTCTCTGGAAAGTTAACTAATCTTTATGAATTAGCGCGCAAACAACTCTCACAACAGGTAAATAGCTACTTTTCTCAAAATATTTAAAAGTGATTATATAAAAATAACTTTAAGTAATACTTTTCTGGTATTGGTCCAGGGATGACCTGGGACTATACCAAAGAATGGAGCTAGAATTCCTATCAACACATCAAAATAATGGAACTAGAATTTCCGTCAACATGTAAAGTCCATGTATGAGCTTCGTGTAAGGCAAACTGTAAAATCATTCAAGATTCTAAGTCTTTCCTCCAAGATCTGGAAAGAGTGATTGAGCATTTGTTATTTTTAAATTACGGACTACTTTTTTCCATACAAGGAAGTTAATATCTAGAGCAATTATTCTCAAACTTTATTGTATACCAGAATCATTTGGAGGACTTGTTAAAACACAAAATGCTGGGCCTTACTCCCGAGTTTCTAATTCTGTACATCTGGTGTGGGGTTCGAGAATTTGTGTTTCAGACAAGTTCTAAACTGTTACTGATGCTGCTGATCTAGGTTCTACACTTTGACAATTATTGTTCTAGCATATGCCAGAGTATTTGTTGCTAATGCAAAATGGTTTGGACAGCTAACCACATTTTCTCCAAAAGTCCTCCTCTTTTAATTTTCTTTCAATTTATCTCATTCTAGTTCAGAGAAAACTTAATTCAGATACTGATATTTCTTAACACCTTTAATATTTGTTAGTCTTTAAGAGTGAGACTTTAGGAGCATCACTCTGGGAGATAAATGAGAGCATTAGCAGTATAACCAAGGGTTTTTTGGATTCATATCACTGTTTCCCTGCATAGCATAGATTACCTGTAATTTACCTATATACTGTATGCGTTTGTTTTCACATTTTTTCTTTAGAAACTTTAATAATTCAAATATTTTAATGTTTGATAGGATCATTATAATTTTGGCTTGAGATCTCTGAAGATAGTTTTAATAATGGCTGGAACGAAGAAACGGGAGTTTAAATGGTCAGTTGAATTTTGAATTGTTAGGTCAAAGGGCAGTTGTATATTGCTGGGAAAATAATTTGTAGAATTACAGGTGATGATGCCAAGTTAAAACAGGGAGTCCCCTAGACTGTCATAGTAAAGTAAGGCAGAGATTATTTAAGAATATGAAAGAAGAGTAAGAAAAAATGCACAAAATCAGAGTACTTTTTCCCAATAGAGAACCTATTTTTTTTTTTAAAAAGTGTTTTACATAATAAAAGATACAATGGAACAAAAGACCTTATTTAGAAGAACAATAACTCAATGAGAAATGTAAAGCCTATATCAATATACCTATGTGACAAATGTGTAAAACCCAAATGAGGAAAACTTTAAAACAGGATTGAAAGAAATGAAAATGTATTTAAATGAAATAATATACCACATTAATAAAATCATAACATCTTAAAGGACTTAGCATCATAATGATTTAAATACTCTAAACATTAATTTACAAATGGAAATGCAATCTCAGTAAAATATTAAAAGGATATTTAGTTTGTTAATTTGCTTGTTTTTAGGCAAGCTGGTCCTAAAGTTCACATGGAAAAATGAGACTAGCTAGAAAAATATTAAAAAGCAAGAGCAATGAAGGGAAGATATCCCTTTATGTATTAAGACATATAACAAAGCTTCAGTAATTAAAACACTGTGGTACTGGCTCATGAGTAGAAAAGCAAACCATTGGAACAGTATAGAAAGTCCAAAAATAGAACTATATGCTTTGGGCATTTATTATATCATAAATCCTTGGGGAAGAATAGATTTTTTAATGAACGATTTTGGGAAAACTAAACAGCCATCAGGATAAAGATCAAGTTGGAACCATTGTCCACATCATTTACTAGGATTAACTCTAAAAGGATAAAATAATTTAAATGTAAAAAATTTAAATGTATTTGAAGACACAAATGTCCTTTGTTCTTGGAGTATGGAAGATCTTTAAAACTTAAGACTCTAAATCTAGAATCCACAACAGAAAAGATTTATAAATGGTCAAAAGTATGTTTTTTGAAGTCAAAAGACAATTGATAAACTAGTGAAAAAGTTGTAACTCATATTACACATAGCTTATCCTCTTAATATATAAAGATTTTCTAAATATTTGGGGAAAAAATCAATAGGAAAGTGGGCAAAGGACATCAACAGATAGTTCTTGGAAAAAGAAATATAAAAGTGCCTTAAGTATATGAAAGTACGCTCAACCCCACTCATAATGAAAGAATGCAAATTAAAATGACACTGAAATTCTGTTTTTCACTTAACAGATGGGCAAAAATATAAAGTTGGGCAAAACCTTGGTGAAACTGTAGGGAAGCAGACATGCTTTTTCCTTTCTGGGTAGAAAGAGACAAGATATACCTTTTCATATTGGTATGATTGGGGCTATATTCTTGTACTGCCTATTTAAAATGAAATAAAAAGATAAATATGTTGCAAAAGGATATATCAACTTGTTAACTGTTTCCCTTTTAAAACATAATAATATGGATTGCTTACAGATACATACACATGTAACAAAAAAAGAGAGCAAAAGATAGGGGATAAAGCTGTAATAATTTATTTCTTAAAAATAAAAGAACTGAGTCATATATTGCAAAATGGCCTGTATAATATTGATGGCATGTAAATAGGTGTCTGTTGTTAAATGTTTTATGATTTTTTAATAAAGATAAATAGCACTCATATATGAAACTCAAGTATAGCTCCCTGATGTCCTCAAGTCCTCTGGATTTTATAGTCCTATAGTCACCTAGTTCTTTACATAAGTATTCCAGTGAAAGTAGTACTGCTCTCCATTCAAAGCACTTGATTGTCTTCAAATGAAAGGAAATCTAAAGTTTTCATGGGCACCCTTCAATTAGAGTTTCCATTTCCAGTATACAGGAAACTGTCTCCTACCACTGAAAGCAGCTCCCTTCTATCTCTAGTCTGTGCTGCCCTAAATGTGACAGCTCCATTTCTTTGATTCCTTTAAAGCCACAGAAGCCATGTGATTGTATGAAGATGACTATATTTTAAGAGGGTTGATGAATTTTTTGTTATCAGAGTAAAGCACAGTGAACAACCAAAAAATTAATATTAGACAATTTTGCTTTTTAAAAGTTTCTTTGCCCTTCTTGACACCAAAATAAGAAGTATTGTTCTTACCTGTTTCCTCTTCCCTTCCCTGTCCCTTCCTTTCCTTCTGTCCCACCCTATTCTTCCTAAGGCCTCTGACCATATTTCTTAGCCACCCAACAATACTACAAATTTGTCTCATTTCCCTAGCATAGTAATTCACCCCTCCCTTTTATTTCTACTTTTTCTTTCTAGATCATGTTGGAAGAACTTAATGTTAATTCTCAAATATACTTTCAGGGTGTTTAAATTAAAACAGAAAGCAGTGTATTAATATCCTTGGGCTGCCTTATAAAATTATGACAAAGTTGTGTCTTAAAATAACAGAAAAGTATTTCCTCACAGGATCTGCGGCCAGAAGTCAGACATCCAGGTTGTGGGTAGGGCTGCTTTCTCTCCAGAGACTCTTGGGCAGATTCCATTTCTTGCCTCCTCCAGCTTCTGGTGGTTGCCTGCATTTCCTGGCTTGTGACCACAGCACTCTAATCTGTTATTGTTCCTTCAAATTACAGGAAACCTAACGTTTTCAAATAGTCACTAAAGTTATATAACCTTAGCTCTAGTCAATCAGTGTATGGCAGTTACTTGGACACAGTGACTCAAAGGTAAACACGTCGTCACATCACCGACTCCTCTCTGTGTCCCTGCATCTCTTTGTCTCTTATTAGGATACATGTGATTTTATTTACATCTGGATACTCTAGGATAAACTCCTCTTAAAATTCTCAATCACCTCTTTTGCCATATTAAATAATATTCAGATTCTGGGGATTAAAAAGTGAATGTGCCTTTGTAGGGGGCATTTTTTTTTCTTTTAAGGGAAAGAAGCAGTTTTCTCCCTCTTTCCTTTAAAATAATTTTCCAAATCTTTTTGTTTAGAAAACAAACTAATTATACAACAGCTTAAGTCCAAGACCCTTGTGGTAGGAAAGATTTTCTTGGCAACATCTAGAGAATTAACATCTCTTCAAGTATACACTTAAAAGATTTATGGTCCTTACCACAATATTGGCCACAAAATGGGTCTCAACTAATTCCAAAAAAGTGGTATCATGAAGACAATCATAATGGTTACAACAAGGTTACATTAGGTATCTTATTCTTAAATTTTAGTTAGATGTTGACATTAAAGCTTTATTTATTCTTAAGCTATGACACATAGACCCATTGGTAATTTTGCATGCCATTTCCAAAATTACTCTTTTTTGTAATATTTTAATGAGGTGTTGCCTTTGTAACAGCATATTATAACAATATTATAATATTTTATTTAAGCTATTTTCTCTCCATATGTATATTTAACACTTGCCCTACTACCAGACATATTGGTCTTCCCTGATTTTTTTCATTTTCCTTTAAGATAAAGCAAGATCTGTCTTGAAAACAAATATTAAAAGGCCATTGTCATTCCCTAGGACCCAGCAATAAAGTCTGGAACCCTTTTCCATTCTGATGTGGCCCCCTCCCTTTGACTTCAAGTGGACTTTTGCCCTCTCTTTGCCAAAATACATTCAGAAGAAAGACTCAGCGAGGTATTCTCAGGGAAATGTAAATGACTAAAGTCAATTCCAACCCAATATAACTCTCCCATTGTAATTAATAGAGTGGTTATAGGAATACAATGAGTACAAAATTATAGACAGGAGGAATGTTTTCAGTTCTATTGCAGTGTAAGGTGACTATATGTAGTTAACAGTATTATATATTTCAAAATAACTTGAAAAGAAGATTTTGAATGTTCTCACAAAGAAATGATAAACGTTTGAACACCTTTGCAGAGAAGTTTTCTTCCTTTCTATCTCTAATATAGTATCATAGCATGTATAGTTATTTTTCTTCTGATTACATGTTTATACAATATATAGTGAAGTGTTTAGTATGTGAAATATTGTTATTATAGAGTAACATATGTAGTATAACTTATATCAGTAAGCTTTTGTTAAGATTAACAGAAAACTCAATTTGGCTTAAATAGTAGAGGGAACTGTTGTTTTTATCCCATCAGAAAATCCAGAGGTGGAGCAGGGTATGATCACTTTGACTAAGGTTTCAGTTTAATTTGTCTGAGATATTCTCAGTACTGCAGTCCTCTATACACTGGCTTGCTTTCAGGCTGGCTTCGTTTTTGGTGGCATGACACCTTCTAATAATAACTGGGGCTGTCCATATTACTGAACTAAAGGCCTGAATTTTACTCTGAGTGGACTCGTCACTTGTCTACCCTTGAGTCACTGTGTCCAAGTGACTGCGATACACTGATTGACTAGAGCTGAGGTTATGTTACTTTAGTGAATATTTATTATGCCATATACTTGATTTTCCAAACTCTCTTGTAACTTTGGCTTTGACATACAACCTTGGCAAGTCAGACACAGCTGCATTAGAATCTGAACCTGAAGCTAGTGAAAAAAGAAATGGATACACACAGAGTCCATTTTGCTGAGGGTGACAGCAGTGGCAGTAGCTATAGCCATTTACCAGAAATAGCAGAGGCAGTGAACAGTTCTAGTGCCAGCATCAGTCATATATTGGTATGACAGTCACTGCTATCGGGATCCATTGATGATGACAGACATGTTTTCATAAGGCCAGTTCTGTAGATGATTTTGGCCATTGTTCCCAGCTGGATAGCTTGCAAGCCTAGTTCTGGCCCTCCTAGAGATTTTTAAATAAATCAGTGTGTTATTTTTTTATTTTACATTAGCCTAAATTCATTTCTGTTATTTGCAACTAAAAACCCTTGCTGATACAGTACCTTTCCCTGATTCGGTGTCTGGGGATTGATGTTGCTCTTACTGTTCTAGACCAGTCAGAGCCTATTTCTGGAGCTGGGGATCTTATTAATTCCACCCAAACCATATGGCTGCTATCCAGTGAGAGAGAGGAGGGAAGGACATTGGAATAGCCACCCCTAAAAAAGTATGTTAGTGGTCTTTAATGTCTGCAAAGCAGACTCGCTAATTTGTTCTCTATGTTTGTTTTCTTCTACCATTAAAGTGATACCCGTGACAGTCTTTCTGAAGCAGATGAAACCTTGATTGTTATCGAGGCTATAAGAGAAGCTAGTTTGCCAAAATGTCCTTCTGAAGATGTCCCACTTTTTGAAAATATTATTGGAGATATTTTTCCAGAAGTGACAGTTTTAAAAGTAAATCAACTTGCCTTGGAGGTAAAAAGACCTTTGAAAATCATCACCGCTTATTTGGATGTGGAATATCAATTAAGAAACTAGATGTGGATTAAAAATATTATAGTTCTTCCTAAATTCTGTATTCATGTGGTAATTGAGGGGATAAAAACACTTGGAGATATATAGTGCCCCTTGGGGAAAAAAAGAGCTTTCAGTATATTATGTCCTAATGGAAATAAGAATGAACCATGTACCTTTGGACAAGGATGATCATTATATATTTTGTTTCTCAAGTTTTTCATCTTTTGAAATGAGGATGATAGTTTCTGTTCTTCCCACTTTGAAAGGGTGCCTAGAGAATCAAATTAGATCAGCGTTATGAAAAAACTTAAATTGTAAATATTCTGTAATTATTAAAATTACATATTATAATGATAAAGCCCTTTGTTGTTTCTTTTATGTCTGTAGCCTCACAGTCATTGCCTTAGTCTAGGTAAGAACTCAGTGTCTCTTGTTAATATTTTTACATAGCTTCCTGCCACACTCTGCATTCCAACATTTTCCCATATGGCCACCAGAGTTGTTTTACTAAAATATACATTTGATCACGTTAGCAAAGCAACTGTTGGATTAATGTTGCCTGCAGTACAAAATTGAAATTAAGTATTTTGGCATATAATGCCCTTCACAATCTGCTGGACCAGGTTGTTTTTTCAGTCTATCCTCTTCTTCCTTCCTCTGTCTCTTCCTTTCTTCCCTGTTCTTTCTACCTTGAGCTTCTGTTCTCTGACTTTTCCAGGATTTTATCAGGTCTCAGGCCATTAAACATGTTGATTCCTTTCCCTGAAACCCAACCTGTCTTCAAAAAAAATTTTTTTTAATTTATTTAGAAAACAAACCACTTCATAATTATTTGTTCTTTAAATATAACTAATAGGGCATGTACATAACTTTATACACAGCAAGCACAGAATTCATATTATTTCTGAGCACACATGAAAAACTTACACACACAGAAAGACCATTCATTAGGTGATGTAGGAAAGTTTGAAAGACTCCCTTGAAAACCATCTGGACCAGGAGTTATGAGAGGAAAGCTCTTTCATGGTTCTAATCTGTAAAATTAAATCTAAAATTTATGAATTCAAAATTTATGTCTCTTCTAGTGTCAATTTTGTTAGATAAGACAGATATTCCCACTTCATTCAAGTTTTAAAATATAAATATAGAGTTGAACAAACCACTATCTTAAGATTCTTTCAGTTTCATGTTTCTGAGATTATTTGCTCAATCATTTCTTATTTTCCTAATTTGTGTTTTCTTCCTTGATTACATCATCTAACAGTTTATCTGATATATTATTTTTTCTCAAAAAACTAGCCTTCTTTCTATTCATTTAATATATCTTTTTCTGTTTCCAAACTCTTTGGTATCTGTTTTAAACTTTTAAAATATCCTTATTCTTCTGGGTTTTGTGTTTTTATTCTGTTTCCAGCTTTTTTAGTAAGAAGTCTAATTCATTTGTTTTCTTCTTCTTTTTACTAATATAAGCTGATAAGATTTTCAAATTCCCTCTAAGTGCTGCTTTAGTTATATATACCATAAGTTCAGATATGTAGGAATTTCATAGTCATTTTTCATATTCATATTCATCCTGTTGTGATAGCGAATACTAGGTCTTATTCATTCTATTTTTTTTGTGCACATTAACCATCCCCACTTTCCTCCCACTTCCCCACTACCCTGCCTAGCCTCTGGTAACCGTCCTACTCTGTATCTCCATAAGTTTAATTGTTTTTATTTTTAAGTTGCACAGATAAGTGACAACATACAATGTTTGTCTTTCTGTGCCTGGCTTATTTCACTTAACATAATGACCAGTTCCATCCATGTTGTTGCAAATGACAGGATCTCATTGTTTTGTATGGGTGAATAGTGTTTTTGTGTGTAAGTACTACATTTTCTTTATCCAGTCATTTGTTGATGAACACTTAGGTTGCCCCCCAAATCTTGGCTATTGTGAACAGTACTGCAGCAAACATGGAATGCAGATATGTCTTCGATATCTGATTTTCTTTCTTTGGGGTATACACCCAGCAGTGGGATTGCTGGATAATATGATAGCTTTATTTTTAGTTTTTTTGACCAACCTCCAAACTGTTCTCCGTAGTGGTTGTACTAATTTACAACCACTATGTATGAGGGTTCCCTTTTCTCCACGTCCTCACCAGCATTTGTTATTGCCTCTCTTTTGGATATAAGCCGTCTTAACTGGGGTGAGAGGATATCTCATTGTAGTCTGATTTGTATTTCTCTGATGATCAATAATTTTGAGCACCTTTTTCATTACCCATTTGCCATTTCTAAGTCTTCTGTCTTCTTTTGAGGAATGTCTATTCAAATCTTTTATCTACTTTTTATTGGATTATTAGATTTGCTTCTATAGAGTTGTTTGAGCTCCTTATATATTCTGGTTACCAATTCCATGTCAGATGGGTAGTTTGTAAATATTTTCTCCCATTCTGTGGGTTGTCTCTTCACTTTGTTGATTGCATCATTTGCTGTGCAGAAGCTTTTTAACTTGATGTGTTTCCATTTACCCATTTTTGCTTTGGTTGCCTGTGCTTGTGGGGTGTTACTCAAGAAATTTTTGCCCAGATCAATGTCCTAGACATTTTCCCCAATGTTTTCTTGTTAATAGTTTCATAATTTGAGGTCTTAGATTTAAGACTTAAATCCATTTTTATTTGATTTTTATATATGACAAGAGATAGGGATCTAGTTTCATTCTTCTGCATATGGATATTCAGTTTTCCCAGCACCATTTATTGAAGTATGTTCCTGACACCTTTGTTGAAAATGATTTCACCACAGGTGTGTGTATTTGTTCCTGGGTTTTCTGTTTTGTTCCATTGGTCTATGTGGATATTGGTCTTTGTGTCTATTTTCTGGTCTTTTCCATTGGTCTGTGTGTCTGTTTCTCTGCCAAGACCATGCCATTTGGGTTGCTATAGCTCTGAGGTATAATTTGAAGTAAGGTAATGTGATTCCTCCAGTTTGTTCTTTTTGTTCAGGATAGCTTTGGCTATTCTGGGTTGTTTGTGATTCCGTGTAAATTTTAGAATTGTTTTTTCTATTTCTGTGAAGAATGTCATTGTTTTTTGATAGGACTGCATTGAATCTGTAGATTGTTTTGGGTAATATGAACATTTTAACAATATTGATTCTTGCAATCCATGAACATGGAATATCTTTCCATTTTTTGTTGTCTTCTTCAATTTCACTGTTTTATAGTTTTCATTATAGAGATCTTTCACTTCTTGAGTTAATTCCTAGGTATTTAATTTTATGTGTAGCTACTATAAATGGGATTACTTTTATTTCTTTTTCAGGTTATTCTCTGTTTGCATATAAAAATGCTACTGATTGGCCAGGTGCAGTGGCTCATGCCTGTAATCCCAGCACTTTGGGAGGCCGAGCCTAATGGATCACTTGAGGTCAGGAGTTTGAGACAAGCCTGGTCAACATGGTGAAACCTTATCTATACTAAAAATACAAAAAATTAGTGGGGCATGGTGGCACATGCCTGTAATCCCAGCTACTGGGGAGGATGAGGCAGGAGAATCGCTTGAACCCGGGGTCAGAGGTTGCAGTGAGTTGAGATTGCGCCACTGCACTCCAGCCTGGGAGACAGAATGAGACCCTATCTCAAAAAAAAAAAAAAAAAAAAAAAGAGAAAGAAATGCTACTGATTTTTTATTTATTTGTGTTGCTTTTGTATCCTGCAACTTTACTGAATTTATCAGTTCCAGTTGTTTTTTGCTAGACTCTTTAGGTTTTTCCAAATATAAGATTATATCATCTGCAAACAGTGATAATTTGATTTCTTCCTTTCCAGTTTGGATGCTGTTTATTTCTTTCTCTTGTCTGCTTGCTCCAGCTAGGACTTCCAGTGCCATGTTGAATAACAGTGCTGAAAATGGGCACACTTGTTGTGTGCCAGATCTGAGAGAAAAGGCTTTCTGTTTTTCCCAATTTAGTGTGATACTAGCTGTGGGTCCGTCATATGTGGTTTTATTGTGTTGAGGTATGTTGCTTCTATACACAGTTATTTGAGGGTTTTTATCCAGAAGGATGTTGGATTTTATCAAGTGCATTTTCAGCATCGATTGAAATCATTATATGGTTTTTGTCCTTCATTCTTTTGACATGATGTATCCCATTGATTGATTTGTAATATGTTGAACCATTTTTGTATCCCTGGGATAAATCTGACTTGGTCGTATGAATGATTTTTAAATGTGTTGTTGAATTTGGTTTGCTAGTATTTCGTCTTTTTTTTTTTTTTTATACTTTAAGTTCTAGGGTACATGTGCATAACGTGCAGGTTTCTTACATATGTATACTTGTGCCATGTTGGTGTGCTGCACCCATCAACTCGTCAGCACCCATCAATTCATCATTTATATCAGGTATAACTCCCAATGCAATGCAATCCCTCCTCCCTCCCCCCTCCCCATGATAGGCCCCGGTGTGTGATGTTCCCATTCCTGAGTCCAAGTGATCTCATTGTTCGGTTCGCACCTGTGAGTGAGAACATGCGGTGTTTGGTTTTCTGTTCTTGTGATAGTTTGCTAAGAATGATGGTTTCCAGCTGCATCCATGTCCCTACAAAGGACGCAAACTCATCCTTTTTTATGGCTGCATAGTATTCCATGGTGTATATGTGCCACATTTTCTTAATCCAGTCTGTCACTGATGGACATTTGGGTTGATTCCAAGTCTTTGCTATTGTGAGTAGTGCCGCAATAAACATACATGTGCATGTGTCTTTATAGCAGCATGATTTATAATCCTTTGGGTATATACCCAGTAGTGGGATGGCTGGGTCATATGGTACATCTAGTTCTAGATCCTTGAGGAATCGCCATACTGTTTTCCATAATGGTTGAACTAGTTTACAATCCCACCAACAGTGTAAAAGTGTTCCTATTTCTCCACATCCTCTCCAGCACCTGTTGTTTCCTGACTTTTTAATGATTGCCATTCTAACTGGTGTGAGATGGTATCTCATTGTGGTTTTGATTTGCATTTCTCTGATGGCCAGTGATGATGAGCATTTTCTCATGTGTCTGTTGGCTGTATGAATGTCTTCTTTTGAGAAATGTCTGTTCATATCCTTTGTCCACTTTTTGATGGGGTTGTTTGTTTTTTTCTTGTATATTTGTTTGAGTTCTTTGTAGATTCTGGATATTAGCCCTTTGTCAGATGAGTAGATTGCAAAAATTTTCTCCCATTCTGTAGGTTGCCTGTTCACTCTGATGGTAGTTTCTTTTGCGAATTTTCATGTCAATGTCCATCTGGGATATTGGCCTATAGTCTTCTTTTTTTGATGTATCTTTGTCTGGTTTGGGTATCAGGGTAACACTGGCCTTGTGGAATTAATTTGGAAGTATTACCTCCTCCTCTGTATCCTGCAGTTTTATATATTTAGCTGTTTGCATGTATCAGGGTTTCCTACATTATCTAATAAATGGTCTTTTTTTAGTGTTTATGCTAAAAAATAGTATGTTCTGTGCCTATGGGGTATAAAGTTATAAACAAGTATATATAGCCTATTAATTGTATTTTTCAGAGTTTTGATGTCTCTGATTCTTTATCCATCTGTTTCTGCAAGCGGTATATTAAGATTTTAAATCACTGAGATAGCTATTTCTTTTGCACATCTGTCGATTGTTGTTGTATATACTTTAAAGTTGTAAGTTGTATATGTATTCCTATCTTTTTTACCAGCATCCTATATCCCTCTTTGGCCCACTGGTGATTTCTTGCTTTAATAGATATTCAGTCAGATATTAAAATTTTATCCAACTTTTTGATGCAAGGTTTATCTTCAGAAGTTCTTTTTCCATCCTTTTGTTTTTCAAACTTTCTATATCTTTGTTTGAACTGTCTGTCTTATAGGACATATATTGGTGGCCTTTGTTTTCTTATAATCAAATCTGTGATTATCTGTCCTGTATTTACTGATTTTTAACTTTTTCTGTACAATGTATCCTGTTGTCTTAAGATACATTACTGTTATTATTAAATTTATTTTTGCTTTAGTATTTTATCTCTTTTCCTGCTCACTATGGGGTAGATTGAGTTTTCTTCTTTGTTTGTTATGTTTATTCTCTTAGCTGAAGACTGACATTCTTGCCTCTTTTAGCTGATGCCTCTTTTAGCTAAAGACTGACATTTGTCATTCTTTTCCCCTATGATCAAAATGTTTTCATATCTATATTTGTCCCTTTCAAGATAAGTACTTTAGTACACTCTTTGGTCTTCCCCACACTTCCACTCTCATTATGTTAATGCTATGTAGAATTATAATTTCTGGTTGTTATAGAAATGTTTTCTCTCTCTTTTTTCCTTGGACTTCTGCATACTCATGCTTGTGCTCTCTCTCTTTTAGAAAATAGTAAACTAATAAGAAGTTGTTTCAAACTTACTTTTTATATCTATTATAGGCTTATCTTCAATTTATTCCTCTTTTTGAGTACTTCTTCCAAGAGAGTTTTCAGAGTAGGTTTTTGTGTAGCAAACCTTCTGAGAACTTTAATATTCAAGACTGTTTTTGATATGCCCTCATATCTGAATGGCAAATTCGTTATAAAAGTCTAACTTTAAAGTTATTTTCCTTTAATATATTAAAATCTCTAATTCCTTAAAAATATTACTCCATTTTCCTGTTGCTCCAGGGTCACTCTGAAGAAGGTCAATGTCACTTCAATATTTATTCTTTTATAGTGTACCTACTTTTTCTCTTCATATGCGCTTAAAATTTTCACTTTACCTTTAATGTTCATAATATCACTATAATTCTCTAGTTATGAGTTTTGGTACTCTATTAGCCCTTTTATTATATACTCTTTTATTTTTAGTTCTCTAAATTAACAGGAGTCTTAAACTGTGAGATCCTTTGTTTCACATGATTGAATGAGTTGGACTTTTCTGGTTCAAGAGTTTGCAGCATCCAAGCTCTAATAAAACTAAGCTATTTCTTAGTACTTACATGTGTTCTGGATTTTATAGATTTTCTTTGTTTTTTTTTAACTTGTTTATTTGTTTGTTTGGTTGGCTTTTGAGACAGGGTTTCAGTCTGTCACCTAGACTTGAGTGCAGTGTCCTGATCTCAGCTCACTGCAGCCTCGACCTCTTAGGCTAAAGAAATCCTCCTGCCTCAGCCCCCCAAGTAGCTAGGACTACAGGCACCCACCACCATGCCGGCTAACTTTTTATATTTTTTGTAGAGACAAGGTTTTGCCATGTTGCTCAGGCTGGTCTTGAACTCCTGGGCTCAAGCCGTCCATTTGCCTCAGCCTCCTAAAGTGCTGGGGTTACGGTAGTGAGACACCACCCATGGCCTCGTATTTTTTTATTTTAATGAAAATGCAATTTGATATTTTTTTCCTTGTTGCTCTGTGAGATTTTCAGAAGTACAATAGATATTTGTCTTTAAACTGGTGCCAAGATTTTGAAGATTTTGATTTATATTTATATTTTGAGAATTTTCATTTGTTTTTTTTTTTTAAGAAAATAAAAATATCAGTTGGCAGGTTTTGCTCTCTCTCCCTTTTATAAGCATTCTTTCATCTCCCTCTGGCAGGGCCCACAAACTTTCCACTCTTCTCCAGTTATAAGTTTTGGGTGCCTCTTGTGTTAGTTTTAACATTTTTCAAGAATTTGCACATGCACATCAATGGTTTTACTTTTGAGCCTTATTATATATTCATCTTTTCATCAGCTTTACAGGTCAGTATATGTGGCAGTCTGAGCTTATGGAAAAGTTTTCTATATAAACACACCAGTTTATTCAGCTACCCCATTTGTATTATACCCACATTTGTATAATTTTTACATTAATAACTATGCAAGCTGTCAACTGTTTAATAAATTGTTACTCACCAAATTATATGATTCATAGAAATATAGAAATGTCACAAAGATCATAATTTAAAATTATAATGATTTTAATATTAAATTTGGAGTAATTCAGTTTTTTATTTAATGTTGTATTTTTGATGGCTTACACAGTGACCAGCCATGTGTGACACACCCACATAGTAATATATCTTATTTAAAAATATTCTGTAGTTTTGCTCTTTATACTATTTGCTCACTTGAGGTACAAGAATCTGAATCACATTTAATAGGCAATTGTGATCTGTCTGACTTATTTACATATCTGTCTCTTACATATCCAAAGTGAGTTATTATCTCCAGGTAACTAAAAGATTCACTGAGAATTACTGAACCACATCATTGAACAAGAACTACATATAGTTTGCCATCCAGCTAATTCTAAGGAACATCATATATAGTCACGAATATTTTATAGTAGGATTATGATTTTTATTTCAAAACATTCTGAAGTAAGAAGTTTGTGAAATTCATTAGCCAGGTGGGATAACCTAAGTATCTCTTTAATTATCCCCACCCTATGATCTGTGCATACAATGCTATTCTTATTCTATGCCTGTGTGACTTCTTGCTTATATTCAGGTAGGTGTCTAGGCTTATGTTATTAACTGCAGAGGATTCATAAGTTCAGGCCTGAAGTGGGCAGTCTCATAAATTCCACTTAAGAGATCAATTCCATTTAATCTTTTAAAAAATTCTGCCAGCTGATTGCCTACCTCCAGTTCTTGCCATAGAAGCTGCCTTTTTCTCCATTGTACAGTCCTACTGGATATTTCCTTCACCTGCTTTGTTCTGTGTCATTGTAGGGATGCAAGGAATGAAAAATGGAATAGAAGAGATCAGTGCAAAAGAAAAGATAAATCCCACTTTTTTCTGTAGACATAGTTACCATTCTGTCTACAGTGAAATAAACCCTCCTTTAGAAGGGTTTCCCTTATAATACCTTAGTTAAAATATTTAGTATCTTTCCAAGCTGCAGCTGCTCTTTGGAATATTTTAATTTATAACATCATGTCTTTAATCTTGTAAATTTTATTTACTGTCTTAAAATATTCTTAACATTGAAACACTAAAATAGTCATTACAAAATTGAAAACCTCTCTTAATAGTAATTAGAATTACAAAAAGGTCTAGAACCTTTTATGTTATCTTTTAGTGTAGGATAATTAGATGGTTATACACTGGTAACCTCTGGTTTTTCAATGTTAAACAATGGGTTCTTAATCTGGGAGAGGATCTATGAATTTGCTATCAGGTGTCTGTGAACATAAAATTTTGTGTTCCCTGTATTTTTCTGGAGACAGTAGTAATAGTTTTCATTATTCTCAGAGACAGAGGTTGGTGAACTAAAAAATCAAGAACTACTGTCTTAAAGAGCAGTAATTGGTACCTAGTTAAGAGAGATTTTGGAAGATAAAAATTTAAGGGTTCAATTTGCAATGCATTTTAAATTTATGTATTTATTTCCTTTTAGAAAGTAATATGTATTGCAACTCAGCAATTGGGTTTACAAAACTGGTCATCTCAGAAAGAGAAGATTATACAGTTTTATAATCAACTTCAGGTAAGTATAAAATGACATGTTAGCAATCCTTTGCCTATGTTTCAATAGGAATTAATAAAATAAAGGGCAATAATAATAATAATAAAAGATGTTACAGGTATAATATTTTTTGAATTCAGTGATTTATTAATTGTGAGTCAAGACTTTATTATCTGACCTTCACATAACTCAACAAATGGATCTTTTCACCTTCATCTCCTTAATACATATACATAAAAGCCCTGCAAATGTAATGTAAAATATTCTGCATTCCATTGCTATACCTTCTTTGAGTTTCCTATTTTCCATGAATGAACCATTTGGATAAACATCAGAATGTGCATTTCCCTGATTACTAGTAAGATTGTATATCCCTTTTTATACTTATTAGCCATTTGAGTTTTCTGTGAATTGCCAGATTATGTCATGTACTCATTTTTTAATTGGGTTGTTTGTCTTTTTCTTAGCAAATGTATAGATTTTTCATTATGCATTTATATATCATAATTTTTCTTTTTTTTCTTCTCCTCCTCCTCCTTCTTTCTCCTTTATTCTTCTTCTCTTTCTCCCTCCTCCTCCTCTTCTTATTCTTCTTCTTCTTTTTCTTCTTCTTCTTTCTTTTTTCTTCTTTCTTCTTTCTTCTGCTTCAATAGAGTCTCACTCTGTCACCCAGTCTGGAGTGGAGTGATACAATCATAGTTCACTGCAGCCTCCAACTCCTGGGCTCAAGTGATCTGAATATCTAGGGGTGCAGGCACATGACACTATGCACGACTAATTCCTTTAGTTTTTGTAGAGGCAGGGTCTTGCTATGTTGCCCAGGCTGGTCTCAAATTCCTGGCCTTAAGCAACCTTCCTGCCTCGACTTCTCAAAGTGCTGGGATCACAGGCATGAGCCACCATGTCCAGCCTATATCGTAATTCTTTTTGTTTGTGTTTTTGTTTATTTTTTTATAATACCTATATTAATTTAATTAATTATAAATACATCAACAAAAACCTACAGGCAGAATAACAGAAACATGCAATGCTGTCATATCAAGAAGCCATTATCTCTTTACTATTAAATATAATTACATGTAAGAAAAGTGCTTTGAATAAAAGCACATACAAATATTATTACTCACCAAATAAAATATTGAAATTTATAAATAGATGTTAAATGTAAATGAACATGTTCATTTTATATACTGCATGTTTAAGTATGTATTATTTATTGCCTTATTACTGGGGCCATCTTATAAATTGCAGGATGTTAGTAGCATCCTTGTCTTGTACCTATAGAAGCCAGGGTACCTCTCTGTCACCCAGTTGTGACAACTAAAAACATCTCCACCCATTTCGAAATGTCCCCCAGGGGTGGGGGATGGCAGCAAAATTGCCTCTAGTTGAGAACCACTGCCCTAAAATACAATGCTTCCCTAAATTAAACAGATAAAAATGATCAGTGATATACATATCAAGAAAGAAAATCATTGTACATCAATTTCTATCCTTATATCATTTATAGCCATTATGAGAGCGAAATTTTTTTTTTATTATACTTTAAGTTCTAGGGTACATGTGCAAAACGTGCAGGTTTGTTACATATGTATACTTGTGCAGTGTTGGTGTGCTGCACCCATCAACTCGTCAGCACCCATCAACTCGTCATTTACATCAGGTATAACTCCCAATGCAATCCCTCCCCCCTCCCCCCTCCCCATGATAGGCCCCACTGTGTGATGTTTCCCTTCCCGAGTCCAAGTGATCTCATTGTTCAGTTCCCACCTATGAGTGAGAACACGCGGTGTTTGGTTTTATGTTCTTGCGATAGTTTGCTAAGAATGATGGTTTCCAGCTGCATCCATGTCCCTACAAAGGACGCAAACTCATCCTTTTTGATGGCTGCATAGTATTCCATGGTGTATATGTGCCACATTTTCTTCATCCAGTCTGTCACAGATGGACATTTGGGTTGATTCCAAGTCTTTGCTATTGTGAATAGTGCCGCAATAAACATACGTGTGCATGTGTCTTTATAGCAGCATGATTTATAATCCTTTGGGTATATACCCAGTAATGGGATGGCTGGGTCATATGGTACTTCTAGTTCTAGGTACTTGAGGAATCACCATACTGTTTTCCATAATGGTTGAACTAGTTTACAATCCCACCAGCAGTGTAAAAGTGTTCCTATTTCTCCACATCCTCTCCAGCACCTGTTGTTTCCTGACTTTTTAATGATTGCCATTCTAACTGGTGTGAGATGGTATCTCATTGTGGTTTTGATTTGCATTTCTCTGATGGCCAGTGATGATGAGCATTTTCTCATGTGTCTGTTGGCTGTATGAATGTCTTCCTTTGAGAAATGTCTCTTCATATCCTTTGCCCACTTTTTCATGGGGTTGTTTGTTTTTTTTTCTTGTAAATCTGTTTGAGTTCTTTGTAGGTTCTGGATATTAGCCCTTTGTCTGATGAGTAGATTGCAAAAACTTTCTCCCATTGTGTAGGTAGCCTGTTCACTCTGATGGTAGTTTCTTTTGCTGTGCAGAAGCTCTTTAGCTTAATTAGATCCCATTTGTAAATTTTGGCTTTGGTTGCCCTTGCTTTTGGTGTTTTAGACATGAAGTCCTTGCCCAACCCTATGTCCTAAAGGGTATTGCCTAGGTTTTCTTCTAGGGTTTTTATGGTATTAGGTCTAACATTTAAGTCTCTAATCCATCTTCAATTAATTTTCGTATAAGGAGTAAGGAAAGGATCCAGTTTCAGCTTTCTACTTATGGCTAGCCAGTTTTCCCAGCACCACTTATTAAATAGGGAATCCTTTCGCAATTTCTTGTTTTTGTCATGTTTGTCAAAGATCAGATGGCTGTAGATGTGTGGTATTATTTCTGAGGGCTCTGTTCTGTTCCATTGGTCTACATCTCTGTTTTGGTACCAGTACCATGCTGTTTTGGTTACTGTAGCCTTGTAGTATAGTTTGAAGTCAGGTAGTGTGACGCCTCCAGCTTTGTTCTTTTGACTTAGGATTGTCTTGGCAATGTGGGCTCTTTTTTGGTTCCATATGAACTTTAAAGCCGTTTTTTCCAATTCTGTGAAGAAACTCATTGGTAGCTTGATGGCAGTGGCACTGAATCTATAAATTACCTTGGGCAGTATCGCCATTTTCACGATATTGATTCTTCCTACCCATGAGCATGGTATGTTCTTCCATTTGTTTGTGTCCTCTTTGATTTCACTGAGTAGTGGTTTGTAGTTCTCCTTGAAGAGGTCCTTGATATCCCTTGTAAGTTGGATTCCTAGGTATTTGATTCTCTTTGAAGCAATTGTGAATGGAAGTTCATTCATGGTTTGGCTCTCTGTTTGTCTGTTACTGGTGTATAAGAATGCTTGTGATTTTTGCACATTCATTTTGTATCCTGAGACTTTGCTGAAGTTGCTTATCAGCTTAAGGAGATTTTGGGTTGAGACAATGGGGTTTTCTAAATATACAATCATGTCATCTGCAAACAGGGACAATTTGACTTCTTCTTTTCCTGACTGAATACCCTTTATTTCTTTCTCTTGCCTGATTGCCCTAGCCAGAACTTCCAACACTATGAATAGGAGTGGTGAGAGAGGGCATCCCTGTCTTGTGCCAGTTTTCAAAGGGAATTTTTCCAGTTTTTGCCCATTCAGTATGATATTAGCTGTGGGTTTGTCATAAATAGCTCTTATTATTTTGAGATACGTTCCATCAATACCGAATTTATTGAGCGTTTTTGGCATGAAGGGCTGTTGAATTTTGTCAAAGGCCTTTTCTGCATCTATCGAGATAATCATGGGGTTTTTGTCTTTGGTTCTGTTTATATGCTGGATTACGTTTATTGATTTGCATATGTTGAACCAGCCTTGCATCCCAGGGAAGAAGCCCACTTGATCATGGTGGATAACCTTTTAATGTACTGCTGCATCCGGTTTCCCAGTATTTTATTGAGGATTTTTGCATCGATGTTCATCAGGGATATTGGTCTAAAATTCTCTTTTTTTGTTGTGTCTCTGCCAGGCTTTGCTTTCAGGATGATGTTGGCCTCATAAAATGAGTTAGGGAGGATTCCCTCTTTTTCTATTGATTGGAATAGTTTCAGAAGGAATGGTACCAGCTCCTCCTTGTACCTCTGGTAGAATTCAGCTGTGAATCCATGTGATCCTGGACTTTTTTTGGTTGGTAGTCTATTAATTATTGCCTCAATTTCAGAGCCTGCTATTGGTCTATTCAGGGATTCAGCTTCTTCCTGGTTTAGACTTGGGAGAGTGTAAAGTGTCCAGGAAATTATCCATTTCTTCTAGATTTTCTAGTTGATTTACGTAGAGGTGTTTATAGTATTCTCTGATGGTGTTTGTATTTCTGTGGGATCAGTGGTGATATCCCCTTTATCGTTTTTTATTGCATCTATTTGATTCTTCTCTCTTTATTAGTCTTGCTAGTGGTCTATCAATTTTGTTGATATTTTCAAAAAACCAACTCCTGGATTCATTGATTTTTTGGAGGGTTTTTTGTGTCTCTATCTCCTTCAGTTCTGTTCTGATCTTAGTTATTTCTTGCCTTCTGCTAGCTTTTAAATGTGTTTGCTCTTGCTTCTCTAGTTCTTTTAATTGTGATGTTCGGCTGTCAATTTTAGATCTTTCCAGCTTTCCCTTGTGGGCATTTAGTGCTATAAATTTCCCTCTACACACTGCTTTAAATGTGTCCCAGAGATTCTGGTGTGTTGTATCTTTGTTCTCATTGGTTTCAAAGAACATCTTTATTTCTGCCTTCATTTCGTTATGTACCCAGTAGTCATTCAGGAGCAGGTTATTCAGTTTCCATGTAGTTGAGCGGTTTTGATTGAGTTTCTTAGTCCTGAGTTCTAGTTTGATAGCACTGTGGTCTGAGAGACAGTTTGTTATAATTTCTGTTCTTTTCAATTTTCTGAGGAGTGTTTTACTTCCAATTATGTGGTCAATTTTGGAATAAGTGCGATGTGGTGCTGAGAAGAATGTATATTCTGTTGATTTGGGGTGGAGAGTTCTGTAGATGTCTATTAGGTCTGCTTGCTGCAGAGATGAGTTCAATTCCTGGATATCCTTGTTAACTTTCTGTCTCATTGATCTGTCTAATGTTGACATGGGGTGTTGAAGTCTCCCATTATTATTGCGTGGGAGTCTGAGTCTCTTTGTAAGTCTCTAAGGACTTGCTTCATGAATCTGGGTGCTCCTGTATTGGGTGCATATATATTTAGGATAGTTAGCTCTTCCTGTTGAATTGATCCCTTTACCATTATGTAATGGCCTTCTTTGTCTCTTTTGATCTTTGCTGGTTTAACGTCTGTTTTATTAGAGACTAGGATTGCAACCCCTGCTTTTTTTTGTTCTTCATTTTCTTGGTAGATCTTCTTCCATCCCTTTATTTTGAGCCTATGTATGTCTCTGCAGGTGAGATGGGTCTCCTGAATACAGCAGACTGATGGGTCTTGACTCTTTATCCAGTTTGCCAGTCTGTGTCTTTTAATTGGACCATTTAGCCCATTTACATTTAAGGTTCATATTGTTATGTGTGAACTTGATCCTGTCATTATGATATTAACTGGTTATTTTGCTCGTTAGTTGATGCAGTTTCTTCCTAGCCTCGATGGTCTTTACATTTTGGCATGTTTTTGCAATGGCTGGTACCGGTTGTTCCTTTCCATGTTTAGGGCTTCCTTCAGGGTCTCTTGTAAGGCAGGCCTGGTGGTGACAAAATCTCTAAGCATTTGCTTATCTGTAAAGTATTTTATTTCTCCTTCACTTATGAAACTTAGTTTGGCTGGATATGGAATTCTGGTTTGAAAATTCTTTTCTTTAAGAATGTTGAATATTGGACCCCACTCTCTTCTGGCTTGTAGAGTTTCTGCCGAGAGACCTGCTGTTAGTCTGATGGGCTTCCCTTTGTGGGTAACCCGACCTTTCTATCTGGCTGCCCTTAAGATTTTTTCCTTCATTTCAACTTTGGTGAATCTGGCAATTATGTGTCTTGGAGTTGCTCGTCTCGAGAGGTATCTTTGTGGTATTCTCTGTATTTCCTGAATTTGAATGTTGGCCTGCCGTACTAGGTTGGGGAAGTTCTCCTGGATGATATCCTGAAGAGTGTTTTCCAACTTGGTTCCGTTTCCCCCTCACTTTCAGGCACCCCTATCAGACATAGATTCGGTCTTTTTACATAATCCCATACTTCTTGCAAGCTTTGTTCATTTTTTTTTCTTCTTTTTTCTTTAGACTTCTCTTCTCGCTTCATTTCATTCATTTGATCCTCAATCGCTGATACTCTTTCTTCCAGCTGCTTGAGTCAGTTACTGAAGCTTGTGCATTTGTCATGTATTTCTCGTGTCATGGTTTTCATCTCTATCAGTTCGTTTATGGCATTCTCTGCATTAATTATTCTGGTTATGAAGTCTTCCACTCTTTTTTCAAGATTTTTAGTTTCTTTTTGCTGGGTACGTAATTCCTCCTTTAGTCTTAGAAGTTCGATGGACTGAAGCCTTCTTCTCTCATCTCATCAAAGTCATTCTCGATCCAGCTTTGATCCGTTGCTGGCAATGAGCTGCATTCCTTTGGAGGGGGAGATGCAGTCTTATATTTTTGAATTTCCGCTTTTCTGCCCTGCTTTTTCCCCATCTTTGTGGTTTTATCTGTCTCTGGTCTTTGATGATGGTGACGTAGTGATGGGGTTTTGGTGTGAGTGTCCTTCCTGTTTGTTTGTTTTCCTTCTAACAGTCAGGACCCTCAGCTGTAGGTCTGTTGGAGATTGCTTTAGGTCCACTCCAGACCCTGTTTGCCTCGGTATCAGCAGCAGAGGCTGCAGAATATAGAATACTGCTGAACAGCGAGTGTACCTGTCTGATTCTTGCTTTGGAAGCTTCCCCTCAGGGGTGTATTCCACCATGTGAGGTGCCAGGTGTTGGTCTGCCCCTAGTGGAGGATGTCTCCCAGTTAGGCTACTCAGGGGTCAGGGACCCCCTTGAGCAGGCAGTCTGTCCATTCTCAGATCTCAGCTTCCGTGTTGGGAGATCCACTGCTCTCTTCAAAGCTGTCAGACAGAGTTGTTTGCATCTGCAGAGGTTTCTGCTGCTTTTTTGTTGTTGTTGTTGTTGTTGTTGTTGTTTAGCTGTGCCCTGTCCCCAGAGGTGGAGTCTACAGAGTCTGGCAGGCCTCCTTGAGCTGCTGTGAGCTCCACCCAGTTCAATCTTCTCAGGGCTTTGTTTACCTACTTAAGGCTCAGCAATGGCGGGCGCCCCTCCCCCAGCCTCGCTGCTGCCTTGCAGTTAGATCGCAGACTGCTGTGCTAGCAACGAGGGAGGCTCCGTGGGCGTGGGACCCTCCTGGCCAGGTGTGGGATATAATCTCCTGGTGTGCCCCTTTCCTTAAAGCGCAGTATTGGGGTGGGAGTTACCCGATTTTCCAGGTGTTGTTTGTCTCAGTTCCCCTGGCTAGGAAAAGGGATTCCCTTCCCCCTTGCGCTTCCCAGGTGAGGCGATGCCTCGCCCTGCTTCAGCTCTTGCTGGTCGGGCTGCAACAGCTGACCAGCACCGATTGTCCGGCACTCCCTAGTGAGATAAACCCCGTACCTCAGTTGAAAATGCAGAAATCACCTGTCTTCTGTGTCGCTCGCGCTGGGAGCTGGAGACTCCATAATTCTTTATTGGTTATGTGCATTGCAAGTAAATTCTCTGAGTCTTTGCTTTTTAGAAATGTCTATAGTGCTCAGATTTACAGAAGACTTTTTTTTATTATACTTTAAGTTCTAGGGTACATGTGCACAACATGCAGATTTGTTACATATGTATACATGTGCCATGTTGGTGTGCTGCACCCATTAACTCGTCATTTACATTAGGTATATTTCCTAACGCTATCCCTCCCCGCCCTGCTCCCCACAATAGAGGGGAGCAGGGCGGGGAGGGATAGCGTTAGGAAATATTTTTTCTTTGTTTCTTTGGCTTAGGAATGTCTTGACAATACGGGGTCTTTTTTGGTTCCATATGAACTTTAAAGCAGTGTGTGATGTTCCCCTTCCTATGTCCAAGTGATCTCATTGTTCAATTCCCACCTATGACTATTATACCACATGCGGTGTTTGGTTTTCTGTTCTTGCAATAGTTTGCTGAGAATGATGGTTTCCAGCTGCATCCATGTCCCTACAAAGTACACGAACTCATCCTTTGTTTTGGCTGCATAGTATTCCTTGGTGTATATGTGCCACATTTTCTTAATCCAGTCTGTCACTGATGGACATTTGGGTTGATTCCAAGACTTTGCTATTGTGAATAGTGCCGCAATAAACATACATGTGCATGTGTCTTTATAGCCCCATGACTTATAATCATTTGGGTGTATACCCAGTAATGGGATGCCAGGGTCAAATGGTACTTCTAGTTGTAGAGCCTTGAGGAATCGCCACACTGTTTTCCACAATGGTTGAACTAGTTTACAGTCCCAGTAACACTGTAAAAGTGTTCCCATTTCTTCACATCCTCTCCAGCACCTGTTGTTTCCTGATTTTTTAATGATTACCGTTCTAACTGGTGTGAGATGGTATCTCATTGTGGTTTTGATTAGCATTTCTCTGATGGCGAGTGATGATGAGTTGTTTTTTCATGTGTCTGTTGGCTGTATGAATGTCTTCTTTTGAGAAATGTCTGTTCATATCCTATCCCCACTTTTTGATGGGGTTGTTTTTTTCTTGTAAATTTGATTGAGTCCTTTATAGGTTCTGGATATTAGCCCTTTGTCAGATGAGTAGATTGCAAAAATTTTCTCCCATTCTGTAGGTTGCCTGTTCACTCTGATGGTAGTTTCTTTTGCTGTGCAGAAGCTCTTTAGTTTAATTAGATCCCACTTGTCAATTTTGGCTTTTGTTGCCTTGCTTTTGGTGTTTTAGACATGAAGTCCTTGCCCAACCCTATGTCCTAAAGGGTATTGCCTAGGTTTTCTTCTAGGGATTTTATGGTTTTAGGTCTACCACTTAAGTCTCTAATCCATCTTGAATTAATTTTCGTATACGGAGTAAGGACAGGATCCAGTTTCAGCTTTCTACTTATGGCTAGCCAATTTTCCCAGCACCATTTATTAAATAGGGAATCCTTTCCCCATTTCTTGTTTTTGTCAGGTTTGTCAAAGGTCAGATGGCTGTAGATGTGTGGTATTACTTCTGAGGACTCTGTTCTGTTCCATTGGTCTAGATCTCTGTTTTGGTACCAATGCCATACTGTTTTGGTTACTGTAGCCTTGTAATATAGTTTGAAGTCAGGTAGCATGATGCCACCAGCTTTGTTCTTTTGGCTTAGGATTGTCTTGACAATGTGGGGTCTTTTGGGTTCCATATTAACTTTAAAGCAGTTTTTTCCAATTCTGTGAAGAAAGTCATTGGTAGCTTAATGGGGATGGCATTGAACCTATAAATTACCTTGGGCAGTATGACCATTTTCACAATATTGATTCGTCCTATCCATGAGCATGGAATGTTCTTCCATTTGTTTGTGTCCTCTTCATTTCACCGCGCAGTGGTTTGTAGTTCTTGAAGAGGTCCTTGACATCCCTTGTATGTTGGATTCCTAGGTATTTTATTCTCTTTGACGTAATTGTGAATGGAAGTTCATTCCTGATTTGGCTCTCTGTTTGTCTGTTACTGGTGTATAAGAATGCTTGTGATTTTTGCACATTAATTTTGTATCCTGAGACTTTGCTGAAGTTGCTTATCAGCTTAAGGAGATTTTGGGCTGAGACGATGGGGTTTTCTAAATATACAATCATGTCATCTGCAAACAGGGACAATTGACTTCTTCTTTTCCTAACTGAATACCCTTGATTTCTTTCTCTTGCCTGAATGCCCTAGCCAGAACTTCCAACACTATGTTGAATGGGAGTCGTGAGAGAGGGCATCCCTGTCTTGTGTCAGTTTTCAAAGGGAATTTTTCCAGTTTTTGCCCATTCAGTATGATATTGGCTGTGGGTTTGTCATAAATAGCTCTTATTATTTTGAGATACGTTCCATCAATACCGAATTTATTGATCATTTTTAACATGAAGGTCTGTTGAATTTTGTCAAAGGCCTTTTCTGCATCTATCGAGATAATCATGGGGTTTTTGTCTTTGGTTCTGTTTATATGCTGGATTACGTTTATTGATTTGCATATGTTGAACCAGCCTTGCATCCCAGGATGAAGCCCACTTGATCATGGTGGATAAGCTTTTTGATGAGCTGCTGGATTTGGTTTCCCAGTATTTTATTGAGGATTTTTGCATCGATGTTCATCAGGGATATTGGTCTAAAATATCTTTTTTTGTTGTATCCTTGTCAGACTTTGGTATCAGGATGTTGTTGGCCTCATAAAATGAGTTAGGGAGGATTCCCTCTTTTTCTTTTTTTTTTTTTTTTTTTTTTTTGAGACAGAGTCTCGCTCTGTCGCCCAGGCTGGAGTGCTGTGGCCGGATCTCAGCTCACTGCAAGCTCCGCCTCCCGGGTTTACGCCATTCTCCTGCCTCAGCCTCCCGAGTAGCTGGGACTACAGGCGCCCGCCACCTCGCCCGGCTAGATTTTTGTATTTTTTAGTAGAGACGGGGTTTCACCGTGTTAGCCGGGATGATCTCGATCTCCTGACCTCGTGATCCGCCCGTCTCGGCCTCCCAAAGTGCTGGGATTACAGGCTTGAGCCACCGCGCCCGGCCCTCTTTTTCTATTGATTGGAATAGTTTCAGAAGGAATGGTACCAACTCCTCCTTGTACCTCTGGTAGAATTCGGCTCTGAATCCATCTGGTCCTGGACTTTTTTTGGTTGGTAGTCTATTAATTATTGCCTCAATTTCAGATCCTGCTATTGGTCTATTCAGAGATTCAACTTCTTCCTGGTTTAGTCTTGGGAGAGTGTAAATGTCCAGGAAATTATCCATTCTTTTATGTTTTCTAGTTTATTTGCGTAGAGATGTTTATAGTATTCTCTGATGGTAGATTGTATATCTGTGGGGTGGTGGTGATATCCCCTTTATCATTTTTTATTGCATCTATTTGATTTTTCTCTCTGTTCTTCTTTATTAGTCTTGCTAGCGGTTTGTCAATTTTGTTGATCTTTTCAAAAAACCAACTCCTGGATTCATTGATTTTTTGGAGGGTTTTTTGTGTCTCTATCTCCTTCAGTTCTGCTCTGATCTTAGTTATTTCTTGCCTTCTGCTAGCTTTTGAATGTGTTTACTCTTGTTTCTCTAGTTCTTTTAATTGTGATGTTAGGGTGCCAATTTTAGATCTTTCCTGCTTTCTCTTGTGGACATTTAGTGCTATAAATTTCCCTCTACACACTGCTTTAAATGTGTCCCAGAGATTCTGGTGTGTTGTATCTTTGTTCTCATTGGTTTCAAAGAACATCTTTATTTCTGCTTTCATTTCATTATATACCCAGTAGTCATTCAGTAGCAGGTTGCTCAGTTTCCATGTAGTTGAGTGGTTTTGATTGAGTTTCTTAGTCCTGAGTTCTAGTTTAATTGCACTGTGGTTGAGAGACAGTTTGTTATAATTTCTGTTCTTTTACATTTTCTGAGGAGTGCTTCACTTCCAACTATGTGGTCAATTTTGGAATAAGTGTGATGTGGTGCTGAGCAGAATGTATATTCTGTTGATTTGGGGTGGAGAGTTCTGTAGATGTCTATTAGGTCCACTTGGTGCAGAGCTGAGTTCAATCCCTGAATATACTTGTTAACTTTCTGTCTCGTTCATCTGTCTAATATTGACAGTGGGGTGGTAAAGTCTCCCATTATTATTGTGTGGGAGTCTAATTCTCTTTGTATGTCTCTAAGGATTTGCTTTATGAATCTGAGTGCTCCTGTATTGGGTGCATATATATTTCGGATAGTTAGCTTTTCTTGATGAATTGATCCCTTTACTGTTAGGTAATGGCCTTCTTTGTCTCTTTTGATCTTTGATGGTTTAAAGTCTGTTTTATCAGAGACTAGGATTGCAACCCCTGTTTTTTTTTTTTTTGTTTTGTTTTCCGTTTTCTTGGTAGATCTTCCTCCATCCATTTATTTTGAGTCTATGTATGTCTCTGCATGTGAGATGGGTTTTGTGAATGCAGCAAACTGATGGATCTTGACTGTTTATCCAATTTGCCAGTCTGTCTTTTAATTGGATCATTTAGTGCATTTACATTTAAAGTTAATATTGTTATGTGTGAACTTGATCCTGTCATTATGATATTAGCTGGTTATTTTGCTCGCTAGTTGATACAGTTTCTTCCTAGCATCAATGGACTTTAAGAAGACATTTTTAATGCAGTAAGAACTATCAGTCCTTTATGATTTGTATTTTTAGTCCTATTTTTAGAAATATTTTAACTCTATATTTGAAAGGATATTTCCTATATATTTTTTCTAAAAGTTTTTTTATTTTTTCTTTTATAATTGATATATAATAATTTTACATATTTACGGGGTACAGTGTAATGTCTCAATGCATGCATACTTTGTATAATGGTTAAATCAGGGTAATTACCCGTATCGATTGCTTTAAATGCTTATTATCTATTTGTGGTGACAACATCCAAAATCTTATCTTCTAGCTATTGTGAAATATGTACTACTTTGTTGTTGTTTATAATCATCTTACTGTGTGGTAAAACACCAGAACATATTCTTCCTAAATTTGTGCGTATTGACAAATGTCTCCTGGTACCCAACCCCAACCCTCCTCAGCCTCTAATAACCACTATTCTTTCTTCTTCTATGAAGTGAACTTTATAAGATTCCACATACGGTGAGATCATGCAGTGTTTGTTTTTCTGTGCCTGGCTGATTTCCCTTAACATAACTTCCTCCAGGATCATCCATGTTGCTGCAGATGTCAGGATTTCATTTTTATGGCTAAATAATATTCCTGTGTGTGTATTTATATATGTATATGTTACACATATGTTACATATACATATATGTATGTGTGTATGTGTGTGTGTATATATATATTTTCTTTATTCATCTGTAGAAGAGCATTTAGGCTGATTCCATATCTTGTCTATTATAAATAGTGTTGCAGTAAACATGGGAATGCAGATGTCTCTTCAACATACAGATCCCATTTCTTTTGGATATATACCCAGTAATGGGACTGCTGGATCATATGATAGTTCTATTTTTGCTTTTGTGAGGAACCTTCATACTGTTTTTCATGATTGTACTAATTTACATTTTCACCAACATTGTATAAGAGTTCCCTTTTCTCCACATCTTCACCAATATGTTATTTTTTGGTTTTCTGATAGTAGTCATTCTACTAGAGTTAGGTGATATCTCATCGTGGTTTTGATTTGCATTTCCCTGATGATTAGTGTTGTGAATATTTTTTCATATATCTGTTGATCATTTGTGTGGCTTCCTTTGAGAAATGTCTATTCAGATTTTTTGCCCATTTTAAGATCAGATTAGTTTTTTTGCTACTGAGTTGAGTTCCTTATATATTATGGATATTAACCCTTTATAAGATACATAATTTGCAAATACTTTTTTCCATTCAGTAACTTGTCTCTTCAATTCATTGTTTTCTTAGCTGTGCATAAGCTTTTTGGTTTCATGTAATCCCATTTGTCTATTTTCCCTTTTGTTGCATGTGCTTCTGAGGCCTTATTTTTAAAATTCTTGCCCACTCCAATTTCAGGAAGCATTTCTCCTATGTTTTCTTCTAGTAGTTGCACTACTAGAAGTCTTCAGTCTGTTTAGAGTTGTAAGTCTTCAATCTATTTAGAGTTGATTTTTGTTTAATATGGTGTGAGATAGGGGTCTAGTTTTTTTCTTTTCTTTGTGGCTCTCCAATTTTCCCAGAATCGCTTATTCAATGCACTTATAGATGCAGATGTCTGTTTTTCTGCCCATACCTTGCCATTTGTGTTATTATAGCTTTTTATTATATTTTGAAGTCAGGTGATGTGATGCTTTCAGCCATGTTCTTTTTGTTCAAGACTGCATGAGTTTGGGGTATTTTGCACTTACAGATGAATTTTAAGATTTTTTCCTATTTCTATTAATAAAGTTATTGTTATTTTGACAGGGATTGATTGCACTGAACCTAAAGATCACTTTGGGCAATGTGGACATTTTAACAATATTAATTCTTCCAATCCATGAACACAGGATATCTTTCCATTTATTTGTGTCCTCTTTACTTTCTTTAATAAGTGTTTTATAGATGATGATAGATGTTTTGTAGAGATCTTTCGTGTTGTAGGTGTTGCATATTTTTGTAGCTATTATAAATGGGATGCTCTCTTGATTTCTTTCTCAGTCAGTGTTGCTGCTGGCATATATAAATGCTACTGATTTTTGTATGTTGATTTTGTATTCTGCAACCTTATTAAATTCATTTATTAGTTTTAAATGCTTTTTGGTGGAGTCTTTAGTACTTTCTGTATAGATGATCATGTCATCTGCAAATAGGACAGTTTAAATTCCTCCTTTCTAATTTGGATCCTTTATATCCTTTCTCGTGCCTAATTGCTCTGGCTAGAACTTCAAGTAACATTTTGAGGAAAAGTGGTGAAAGTGAGCATCCTCATCTTGTCCCAGATCTTAGAAGAGAGGCTTTCAGTGTTTCCCTGTTCAGTATGATGTTAGCTGTGGGTTTGTCATATATTGGCTTTATTGTGTTGATGTATGTCCCTTCTATGCCCAGTTTGTTTAAGGTTTTTTTTTTTATTATAAAGGTATGCTGATTTTTACAAATGCTTTTTAAGCATCTGTAGTAATGATAATGTGGTATTTGTCCCTGATTTTGTTAATGAGATATATCATGTTTACTGTTTTGCATATGTTGAACAATCCTTGCATTGCTGGAATGAATCCCACTTGATCATGGTGAATGATCTTTTTAATGTCTTGTTAAATTCAGTTTGCTAGTATTACATTCAGAATTTTTGCATCTATGTTCATTGAGGATATTAGTCAGTGGTTTCCTTTTTTGTTGTGTTCTTGTCTGGTGTTGATATCAGAGTAATGCTGGCTTCATAGAACACATTGGGAATCATTTTCTTGAAGAGTCTGAGTAGAATTGGTATTAGTTCTTCTTTAAATGTTTGGTAGAATTCAGCAGTGAAGCCATCACATCCTGGGCTTTTCTTTAATGGAAAACTCTTTATTACTCATTATTGACCTGCATAGGTTTTCTTTTCTTCATAATTCAATCTTGATAAGTTATATGTGTCCAGGAATATATCCATTTCTTCTAGGTTTTCTAATTTGTTGGCATGTAGTTGTTCATAGTAGTCTTTTATGATCCTTTGTATTTCTGTGATATCAGCTATAATGTCTCCTTTTTCTTCTCTGATTTTATTTATTTGAGTCTTTTATTGTTAGTCTAGTGAAAGATTTGTTGATTTTTTTTAGATCTTTTCAATAAACAAGGTGTTAGTTTTATTGATCTTTTGTATTTTTTACTCCCTATTCTCTCATCTTTATTTCTTTTTCTTCTCATTTGGGTTTTGATTGTTCTTATTTTTCTAGTTTCTTGAGGTGTAAGTGTTGATTTTGGATCTTTTTACTTTTTTGATGTAGATGTTTCTTTTTGATGTAGAAAGAACTTCCTTTTTTTTTTTTTTTGCAATGAAGTCTCACTCTGTCCCCCAAGTTAGAGTGCAGTGGTACAATCTCAGCTCACTTCTGAGACTTAGTTAGTAAGACTCACAGGATCTGGTGGTTATTATTTTCCTGCACAAGCTGTGTACCTCCAGGGTTCAAGCGATTCTCCTGCCTCAGCCTCCTGAGTAGCTGGGACTGCAGGCACCCACCATGCCCAGCTAATTTTTGTATTTTTAGTACAGACAGGGCTTCACTATGTTGCCTAGACTGGTCTTGAACTCCTGACCTCGTGATCCACCCACCTCGGACTCCTGAAGTGCTGGGATTACAGGCGTGAGCCACCACACCCAGCCAAACTTCCTTCTTAAAGGAAGGAATGCATTATATTTATCCAACTTCCTTCCTTCCCTGCTTTTGCTATATCCTCTTGGTTTGGGTATGTGGTGTTTCCATTTTCATTTGTCTCAAGGAATTTTTAAAATTATTTTAAAACTTTTTTCATTGACCCATTGGTTGTACATGAGCACGTTAATTTCCACATATTTGTAGTTTCCAAAGTTCGTCCTGTTACTGATTGTTAGTTTTAATTCATTGTTCTCAGAAAAGATACTTGATAGGATCTCCATTTTTTTAAAATTGTGAAGACTTGTTTTGTGGCTTAATATATGGTTTGTCTTTGAAAATATTCCTTGTGCTGTTAAAAATAATGTCTATGTTATATCTGTTGGGTGAAATATTCTATTAGGTTCATTTGATCTAGAGTGCAGTTTAACTCCTATGTTTATTTATTTTCTGTCTATATGAATTATCCATTGATGACAGTTGGGTGTTGAAATCTCCTACTATTATTGTATAATATGGTTTGGCTGTGTCCCAACCCAAATCTCATCTTGAATTCCTACGTGTTGTGGGAGGTAACTGAATTATGGGGGCAGGTCTTTCCCGTGCTGTTCTCATGATAGTTAGTAAGTCTCATGGGATCTGATGGTTATTATAACGGGGAGTTTTCTTGCACAAGCTCTTTTTGCTTACTGCCATCCCATGTAAGAGGTAACTTACTCTTCCTTGCCGTCTGCCATTTTTGTGAGGCTTCCCCAGCCATGTGGAACTGTAAGTTCAATTAAATCTCTTTCTTTTATAAATTGCCCAGTCTTGGGTGTGTCTTTATCAGTAGCATGAAAACAGCTAATGCAGTAAATTGGTACCAGTAGAGTGGAGTGTTGTTGAAAAGATACCTGAAAATGCGGAAGCGACTTTGGAACTGGGTAACAGGCAGAGATTGGAACAGTTTGGAGGGCTCAGAAGAAGACAGGAAAATGTGGGAAAGTTTGGAACTTCCTAGAGACTTGTTGAATGGCTTTGACCAAAAGCCTGATAGAAATATGAAAAATAAGGTCCAGACTGAGGTGGTTTCAAATAGAGATGAGGAATTTGTTGGGAACTGGAGTAAAGATGATTCTTGTTATGTTTTAACAAAGAGACTGGCAGCATTTTGTCCCTGCCCTTGAGATTTGTGGAACTTTGAACTTGAGAAAAATGATTTAGGGTGTCTGACGGAAGAAATTTCTAAGCAGCAAAGCATTCAAGAGCTGATTTCGGTGCTGTTTAAAGGCATTCCATTTCATAAGGGAAGCAGAGCATAAAAGTTTGGAAAATTTGCAGCCTGACAATACAATAGAAAAGAATATCTCATTTTCTGAGGAGAATTCCAAGCCAGCTGCAGAAATTTGCGTAAGTAATGGGGATCCAAATGTTAATCCCCAAGACACTGGGGAAAATGTCTCCAGGGCATGTCAGAGGTCTTCACGGCAGCACTTCCCATCACAGGCCTGGAGGCCTAGGAAGAAAAAATGGTTTCATGGGCCAGACCCAGGGTCCTTGAGCTGTGTGCAGCCTGAAAGAGGACAACATAGAGCTCCAGCCATGGCTTCAGAGGGTGCAAGCCTCAAGCCTTAGCAGCTTCCATGTGGTGTTGAGCCTGCAAGTGCACAGAAGTCCAGAACTGGGGTTTGGGAACCTCTGCTTAGATTTCAGAGGATGTATGGAAATGCCTGGATGTCCAGGCAGAAGTTTTCTGCAGTGGTGGGGCTCTCATGGAGAACCTCTGCTAGGGTGGTACAGAAGGAAAATGTGGGGTCAAAGCCCCCACACGGAGTCTACTGGGGCACCATCTAGTGGAGCTGTTAGAAAAGGGCCACCATCCTCCAAAGCCCAGAATGATAGATCCACTGACAGCTTGCGCTGTGCACATGGAAAAGCCATAGATGCTCAATGTCAGCCAATGAAAACAGCCAGGAAAGAGGCTCTACCCTGCAAAGCCACAGGGGCAGAGCTGTCTAAGACGAGCAGAATCCACCTCTTGCATCAACATGATCTGGATGTGAGACGTGAAGTCAAAGGAGATTATTTTGGAGCTTTAAGATTTGACTGCCCTGCTGCATTTTGTACTTACATGAGGCCTGTAGCTCCTTTGTTTTGGCCAATGTCTCCCATTTTGAATGGCTGTGTATTAGTCTGTTTTCATGCTGCTGATAAAGATAGACCCAAGACTGGGAAGAAAAAGAGGTTTCATTGAATTTACAGTTCCACATGGCTGGGGTGGCCTCAGAACCATGGGGGGAGGCAAAAGGCCCTTCTTAAATAGTGGCGGCAAGAGCAAAATGAGGAAGAAAAAGCGGAAACCCCTGACAAACCCATCAGATCTCATGTGACTTAATTCACTATCACAGGAATAACAGGAGAAAGACCATCCCCCATGATTCAGTTGCCTCCTCTGGGTCCCTCCCACAACACATGGGACTTCTGGGAGATATAATTCAAGTTAAGATTTGGGTGGGACACAGCCAAATTATATCAGGCTATGTTTATCCAATGCCTGTACCCCCATTTGTATCTAGGGAGTAACTAACTTGCTTTTGATTTTACAAGCCCATAGGAAGAAGAGACTTGCCTTGTCTCAGATGAGACTTTGGACTGTGAACTTTTGAGTTAATGCTGAAATGAGTTAAGACTTTGGGGGACTGTTGGCAAGGCATGACTGGTTTTGAAATTAGAGGACATGAGATTTGGGAGGGACTGGGGTGGAATGATGTGGTTTGGCTGTGTCCCCACCCATATCTCATCTTGAGTTCCCATGTGTTGTGAGAGGGACCCAGTAGGAGGTAATTTAATTATGGATCAAGTCTTTCCCATGCTGTTCTTGTGATAGTAAGTCTCGTGAGATCTGATGGTTATTACAAGGGGAAGTTTTCCTGCTGAAGCTCTTTTTGCTTGCTGCCATCCATATAAGGTGTGACTTGCTTCTCCTTGCCTTCTGCCATGATTGTGAGGCTTCCCCAGCCACATGGAACTGTAAAGTCCAATTAAACCTCTTCCTTTTGTAAATTGCCCAGTCTTGGATATGTCCTAATTAGCAGTGTGATAACAGACTAATACACCATATTGCAGTCAATCTCTCCCTTTAGATCTGTTAATATTTGCTTTATATAATTAGATGATCCAGTGTTGAGTGGATACATATTTACAATTATTATATTATCTTGTTGTGTTCACACTTTTATCATTATATAATGTCCTTTTTCTCTTTTTACAGTTTTTGACTAAAAATCTATTTTATCTGTGTAAGTATTGCTATTCCTGCTGTTTTTTGCTTCCATTTGCATGGAATATCTTTTTCCATGCATTGACTTTCAGTCTATTTGTGTCTTTATAGGGAACATGAGTTTCTTGCAGGCAGCTTATAGTTGAGTCTTGTTTTATTTAATCTATTCAACCCCTCTGTCTTTTAATTGGAGAATTTAGTTCATTTACATTCAGGGTTATTGATGAGTGAGAACTTGCTACTGCCATTTTGTTACTTATTTTCTGGTTGTTTTTGTAACTCCTCTTTTCCTTTCTTCTTTTCTTCCAATGAAAAGAAGCAAGCTAAACTAAAAATCTCCATATTATAACTTCATCTTCCCCACCTTTCAACTTGTGGATATCTCCATTTACATCTTTTTATACTGTCTATCTCACAATAAATTGTTGTAGTTATTATTTTTGACATTTTTCTCTTTTAGTCTTCATATTAAAGACATGAATATTTTACACACTACACTTACAGTATTAGGTAATGTGAATTTTGGTATACCTGCTTTTATCAGTGAGCTTTACACCTTCAAATTTTTCATGTTACATGTTATCATAATTTTCCTTCAGAATGAAGAGCTCCTTTTAGCATTTCTTGTAAGACAGGTCTGATGGTGATGAATCCCCTTAGCTGTTGCATGTCTGAGAAAGTTTTCTAACTCTCCTTCATGTTAGAAGAATGGGTTTTCTGGCTAAAGTATTCTCAGTTGGCAGTTTTTTTCTGTCAGGACTTCAAATATGTGATCCCACTGTCTCTGGCCTCTGAGGTTTCCAATGAAAAGTCTGCTGCCAGATGTATCAGGACCCCTTTAAGTGATATTTGCTTCCTTCTCTTTCTGCTTTTAGGATCTTCTCCTGTCCTTGATCTTTCAGAGTTTATTATATGCCTTGGGGTAGTCTTATTTGAGTTAAATCTGCTTGGTGATCTTTGATCTTTCTGTATCTGGATATTTATATCATTCTCTACATTTGTAAAGTTTTCTGTTATTATTTCTTGATATAAGCATTCTACCCCTTTTTTTTCTCACTGTCTCTTGAAGGCTAGTGGCTTTTATATATGCTCTTTTGATGCTATCCCACAGATGTCATAAGCGTCTTCAATATCATTCTTGTCTGTTACTCTACTCTCACTGTGCGTCTTAGTCTGTTTTGTGTTGCTGTCAAGAAATATCTGAGGCTGAATAAATTATAAAGAAAAGAAGTTTATTTGGTTCATAATTCTGATGACTGAAAAGTTCAAGATTTGGCACCCGGTGAGGGCCTCTGGCTGCTTCCACGCATGGAAGGAAGTGAAAGGGAGCTGCCATGTGTAGATATAACATGGTAATACAGGAAACAAGAGAGAGATGGGCAAGATGCCAGGCTCTTTTTAATAACCAACTCTTGAAGGAACTGTAATAGGGAAGGCATTAATCTATTCATAAAGGATCCCCTACAAGATACAAATACTTCTTTTTTTTATTTTTTTATTTTTATTATACTTCAAGTTCTAGGGTACATGTGCACAACGTGCAGGTTTCTTACATATGTATACTTGTGCCATGTTGGTGTGCTGCACCCATCAACTCATCAGCACCCATCAATTCATCATTTATATCATGTATAACTCCCCAATGCAATCTCTCCCCCCTCCCCCCTCCCCATGATAGGCCCCAGTGTGTGATGTTCCCCTTCCCGAGTCCAAGTGATCTCATTGTTCAGTTCCCACCTATGAGTGAGAACATGCGGTGTTTGGTTTTCTGTTCTTGTGATAGTTTGCTAAGAATGATGGTTTCCAGCTGCATCCATGTCCCTACAAAGGACGCAAACTCATCCTTTTTTATGGCTGCATAGTATTCCATGGTGTATATGTGCCACATTTTCTTAATCCAGTCTGTCACAGATGGACATTTGGGTTGATTCCAAGTCTTTGCTATTGTGAATAGTGCCACAATAAACATACGTGTGCATGTGTCTTTGTAGTAGAATAATTTATAATCCTTTGGGTATATACCCAGTAGTGGGATGGCTGGGTCATATGGTACATCTAGTTCTAGATCCTTAAGGAATTGCCATACTGTTTTCCATAATGGTTGAACTAGTTTACAGTCCCACCAACAGTGTAAAAGTGTTCCTATTTCTCCACATCCTCTCCAACACCTGTTGTTTCCTGATTTTTTAATGATTGCCATTCTAACTGGTGTGAGATGGTGTCTCATTGTGGTTTTGATTTGCATTTCTCTGATGGCGAGTGATGATGAGCGTTTTTTCATGTGTCTGTTGGCTGTATGAATGTCTTCTTTTGAGAAATGTCTGTTCATATCCTTTGCCCACTTTTTGATGGGGTTTTTTTTTTTCTTGTATATTTGTTTGAGTTCTTTGTAGATTCTGGATATTAGCCCTTTGTCAGATGAGTAGATTGCAAAAATTTTCTCCCATTCTGTAGGTTGCCCGTTCACTCTGATGGTAGTTTCTTTTGCTGTGCAGAAGCTCTTTAGTTTAATCATATCCCATTTGTCAATTTTGGCTTTTGCTGCCGTTGCTTTTGGTGTTTTAGACATGAAGTCCTTGCCCATGCCTATGTCCTGAATGGTACTACCTAGATTTTCTTCTAGGGTTTTTATGGTATTAGGTCTCACATTTAAGTCTCTAATCCATCTTGAATTAATCTTTGTATAAGGAATAAGGAAAGGATCCAGTTTCAGCTTTCTACTTATGGCTAGCCAATTTTCCCAGCACCATTTATTGAATAGGGAATCCTTTCCCCATTTCTTGTTTCTCTCAGGCTTGTCAAAGATCAGATGGCTGTAGATGTGTGGTATTATTTCTAAGGACTCTGTTCTGTTCCATTGGTCTATATGTCTGTTTTGGTACCAGAACCATGCTGTTTTGGTTACGGTAGCCTTGTAGTATAGTTTGAAGTCAGGTAGCGTGACGCCTCCAGCTTTGTCCTTTTGACTTAGGATTGTCTTGGCAATGCGGGCTCTTTTTTGGTTCCATATGAACTTTAAAGCAGTTTTTTCCAATTCTCTGAAGAAAGTCATTGGCAGCTTGATGGGGATGGCATTGAATATATAAATAACCTTGGGCAGTTTGGCCATTGTCATGATATTGATTCTTCCTATCCATGAGCATGGAATGTTCTTCCATTTGTTTGTGTCCTCTTTTATTTCACTGAGCAGTGGTTTGTAGTTCTCCTTGAAGAGGTCCTTGACATCCCTTGTAAGTTGGATTCCTAGGTATTTGATTCTCTTTGAAGCAATTGTGAATGGAAGTTCATTCCTGATTTGGCTCTCTGTTTGTGTGTTACTGGTGTATAAGAATGCTTGTGATTTTTGCACATTGATTTTGTATCCTGAGACTTTGCTGAAGTTGCTTATCAGCTTAAGGAGATTCTGTGCTGAGACAATGGAGTTTTCTAAATATACAATCATGTCATCTGCAAACAGCGACAATTTAACTTCTTCTTTTACTAACTGAATACCCTTGATTTCTTTCTCTTGCCTGATTGCCCTAGCCAGAACTTCCAACACTATGTTGAATAGGAGTGGTGAGAGAGGGCATCCCTGTCTTGTGCCAGTTTTCAAAGGGAATTTTTCTAGTTTTTGCCCATTCAGTATGATATTAGCTGTGGGTTTGTCATAAATAGCTCTTATTATTTTGAGATACGTTCCTTTAATACCGAATTTATTGAGCGTTTTTAGCATGAAGGGCTGTTGAATTTTGTCAAAAGCCTTTTCTGCATCTATTGAGATAATCATGGGGTTCTTGTCTTTGGTTCTGTTTATATGCTGGATTACGTTTATTGATTTGTGAATGTTGAACCAGCCTTGCATCCCAGGGATGAAGCCCACTTGATCATGGTAGATAAGGTTTTTGATGTGCTGCTGGATTCAGTTTGCCTGTATTTTATTGAGGATTTTTGCATCGATGTTCATCAGGGATATTGGTCTAAAATTCTCTTTTTTTGTGTGTCTCTGCCAGGCTTTGGTATCAGGGTGATGTTGGCCTCATAAAATGAGTTAGGGAGGATTCCCTCTTTTTCTATTGATTGGAATAGTTTCAGAAGGAATGGTACCAGCTCCTCCTTGTACCTCTGGTAGAATTCAGCTGTGAATCCATCTGGTCCTGGACTTTTTTTGGTGGGTAGGCTATTGATTGTTGCCTCAATTTCAAAGCCTGCTATTGGTCTATTCAGTGATTCAACTTCTTCCTGGTTTAGTCTTGGAAGAGTGTAAATGTCCAGGAAATTATCCATTTCTTCTAGATTTTCTAGTTGATTTGCATAGAGGTGTTTATAGTATTCTCTGATGGTGTTTGTATTTCTGTGGGGTCAGTGGTGATATCCCCTTTATCATTTTTTATTGCGTCTATTTGATTCCTCTCTCTTTTCTTCTTTATTAGTCTTGCTAGCGATCTGTCAATTTTGTTGATCTTTTCAAAAAACCAACTCCTGGATTCATTGATTTTTTGCAGGTTTTTTTGTGTCTCTATCTCCTTCAGTTTTGCTCTGATCTTAGTCATTTCTTGCCTTCTGCTAGCTTTTAAATGTGTTTGCTCTTGCGTCTCTAGTTCTTTTAGTTGTGATGTTAGAGTGTCAATTTTAGGTCTTTCCTGCTTTCTCTTGTGGGCCTTTAGTGCTATAAATTTCCCTCTACACACTGCTTTAAATGTGTCCCAGAGATTCTGGTATGTTGTATCTTTGTTCTCATTGGTTTCAAAGAACATCTTTATTTCTGCTTTCATTTCATTATGTACCCAGTAGTCATTCAGGAGCAGGTTGTTCAGTTTCCATGTAGTTGAGCGGTTTTGATTGAGTTTCTTAGTCCTGAGTTCTAGTTTGATTGCACTGTGGTCTGAGAGACAGTTGTTATAATTTCTGTTCTTGTACATTTTCTGAGGAGTGCTTTACTTCCAATTATGTGGTCAATTTTGGAATAAGTGCGATGTGGTGCTGAGAAGAATGTATATTCTGTTGATTTGGGGTGGAGAGTTCTATAGATGTCTATTAGGTCCACTTGGTGCAGAGGTGAGTTCAATTCCTGGATATCCTTGTTAATTTTCTGTCTCAGTGATCTGTCTAATGTTGACAGTGGAGTGTTGAAGTCTCCCATTATTATTGTATGGGAGTCTAAGTCTCTTTGTAAGTCTTTAAGGACTTGCTTCATGACTCTGGGTGCTCCTGTATTGGGTGCATATATATTTAGGATAGTTAGCTATTCCTGTTGAATTGATCCCTTTACCATTATGTAATGACCTTCTTTGTCTCTTTTGATCTTTGATGGTTTAAAGTCTGTTTTATCAGAGACTAGGATTGCAACCCCTGCTTTTTTTTGTTCTCCATTTGCTTGGTAGATCTTCCTCCATCCCTTTATTTTGAGCCTATGTATGTCTCTGCAGGTGAGATGAGTCTCCTGAATACAAAAGACTGATGGGTCTTGACTCTTTATCCAGTTTGCCAGTCTGTGTCTTTTAATTGGACCATTTAGTCCATTTACATTTGAGGTTCATATTGTTATGTGTGAACTTGATCCTGCCATTATGACATTAACTGGTTATTTTGCTCGTTAGTTGATGCAGTTTCTTCCTAGCCTCGATGGTCTTTACATTTTGGCATGTTTTTGCAATGGCTGGTACCGGTTGTTCCTTTCTATGTTTAGGGCTTCCTTCAGGGTCTCTTGTAAGGCAGGCCTGGTGGTGACAAAATCTCTAAGCATTTGCTTATCTGTAAAGGATTTTATTTCTCCTTCACTTATGAAACTTAGTTTGGCTGGATATGAAATTCTGGGTTGAAAATTCTTTTCTTTAAGAACATTGAATATTGGCCCCCACTCTCTTCTGGCTTGGAGAGTTTCTGCCGAGAGATCTGCTGTTAGTCTGCTGGGCTTCCCTTTGTTGGTAACCCGACCTTTCTCTCTGGCTGCCCTTAAGATTTTTTCCTTCATTTCAACTTTGGTGAATCTGGCAATTATGTGTTTTGGAGTTGCTCATCTGGAGGAGTATCTTTGTGGCGTTCTCTGTATTTCCTGAATTTGAATGTTGGCCTGCCCTACTAGGTTGGGGAAGTTCTCCTGGATGATATCCTGAAGAGTGTTTTTCCAACTTGGTTCCATTTTCCCCCTCACTTTCAGGCACCCCAATCAGACGTAGATTTGGTCTTTTTACATAATCCCATACTTCTTTCAGGCTTTGTTCATTTCTTTTTCTTCTTTTTTCTTTTGGTTTCTCTTCTGGCTTCATATCATTCATTTGTTCCTCAATTCCTGATACTCTTTCTTCCAGTTGATCGAGTCGGTTACTGAAGCTTGTGCATTTGTCACGTATTTCTCGTGTCATGGTTTTCATCTCTGTCATTTCGCTTATGACCTTCTTTGCATTAATTAGTCTAGCTGTCAGTTCTTCCACTCTTTTTTCAAGATTTTTAGTTTCTTTGCGCTGGGTACGTAATTCCTCCTTTAGCTCTGAGAAGTTTGATGGACTGAAGCCTTCTCTCATCTCGTCAAAGTCATTCTCTGACTAGCTTTTATCCATTGCTGGTGATGGGCTGCGCTCCTTTGCAGGGGGAGATGCGCTCTTATTTTTTGAATTTCCAGCTTTTCTACCCTGCTTTTTCCCCATCTTCTGGTTTTATCTGTCTCTGGTGTTTGATGATGGTGACGTACTGATGGGGTTTTGGTATAGGTGTCCTTCCTGTTTGATAGTTTTCCTTCTGACAGTCAGGACCCTCAGCTGTAGGTCTGTTGGAGATTGCTTGAGATCCACTCCAGACCCTGTTTGCCTTGGTATCAGCAGCAGAGGTTGCAGAAGATAGAATATTGCTCAACAGCGAGTGTGCCTGTCTGATTCTTACTTTGGAAGCTTCCTCTCAGGGGTATACTCCACCCTGTGAGGCGTGAGGGGTCAGACTGCCCCTAGAGGGGGATGTCTCCCATTTAGGCTACTCAGGGATCAGGGACCCACTTGAGCAGGCAGTCTGTCCGTTCTCAGATCTCAACCTCCGTGTTGGGAGATCCACTGCTCTCTTCAAAGCTGTCAGACAGAGTCGTTCGCGTCTGCATAGGCCTCTGCTGCTTCCCCTGTTGTTTTTTTAGCTGCGCCCTGTTCCCAGAGGTGCAGTCTACAAAGACAGGCAGGTTTCCTTGAGCTGCTGTGAGCTCCACCCAGTTCGAGCTTCCCAGTGGCTTTGCTTACCTACTTAAGCCTCAGCAATGTCGGGCGCCCCTCCCCCAGCCTCGCTGCTGCCTTGCATTTAGATCACCGCAGACTGCTGTGTTAGCAATGAGGGAGGCTCCGTGGGTGTGGGACCCTCCCGACCAGGTGTAGGATATATTCTCCTGGTGTGCCAGTTTGCTTAAAGCGCAGTATTGGAGTGGGAGTTTCCCGATTTTCAAGGTGTTGTGTGTCTCAGTTCCCCTGGCTAGGAAAAGGGATTCCCTTCCCCCTTGCACTTCCCAGGTGAGGCGATGCCTCGCCCTGCTTCAGCTCTTGCTGGTCAGGCTGCAGCAGCTGACCAGCACTGATTGTCCGGCACTCCCCAGTGAGATGACCCCAGTACCTCAGTTGAAAATGCAGAAATCACCAGTCTTCTGTGTCGCTCGCGCTGGGAGTTGGAGACTGGAGCTGTTCCTATTCCTAAATACTTCTCATTAGGCCCCATCTCCATCAGACATCAAATTTCAACATGAGTTATGAAGGTGACAAATATTCAAACTGTACCACTGAATACTTTCAAATAGCCTGTCTTTGAGCTCAGTGTTTATTCTGATGGATCTGTTCTGCTGTTAAGACCCTCTAATGCATTATTTTAAATTAAGTTTTTATTCTAGACCTACAGGGTACATATACAGGTTTGTTACATGGTTATATTGTGTGATGCTGAGGTTTGGGCTTCTATTTATTCCATTATCCAGATAGTGAACATAGTACACAATAGGAATTTTTTCAACCCTTGCTCCCTTCCCTTCCTCCCTCCTTCTGGAGTCCCTAATGTCTGTTGTTACCAACTTTCTGCCCATGTGTACTTAACATTTACCTGTTACTTATAAGTGAGAACTTGTGATATTTGGTTTTCCATTTGAGTGCTAATTTGTATAAGATAATAATCTCCAACTGCATCCATGTTGCTACAAAGGACCTGATTTCATTCTTTTTTATGGATGCATAGTATTTTATGGTGTGTATTTGTGACATTTTCTTGATCCAATCCACTGTTAATGGGCACCTAGGTTGATTTCCTGTCTTTGCTACTATGAATAGTGCTGCAGTGAACATATGAATGTAGATACCTTTTTGGTATAATGATTAATTTTTCTTTGGGTACATACCCTGTAATAAGATTGCTGGGGCAAATGGTAGTTCTATTTTTAATTCCTTGAGACATCTCCAAACTGCTTTCCACAGTGACTGAACTAATTTACATTCCCACCAACAGTGTATAAGTATGCCCTTTTCTCTACAGCATCACCAGCGTATGTTTTTATTTTGCTTTTTAGTACCAGTAGCAGCCATTCTAATTGACGTGAAACCAATTCATTGTGGTTTTGATTTCCTTTCTCTGATAATTAGTGATATGAGCATTTTTTCATATGTTTATTGGCCTCTTATATGTCTTCTTTTGAGAAGTGTCTGTTCATCTCCTTTGCCCACTTTTTAATGGAGTTATTTATTTATTTATTTATTTATTTATTTGCTTGTTGAATTCTTTAAGTTGCTTATAGATTTTGGATACTACACCTTTGTCAGATGCATAGTTTACAGTCATCTTCTCCCCACTGCTTATTTTTGTCAGTTTTGTTGAAGATCAATGGTTGTGGATAACGTGGCTTTATTTCTCGATTTTCTATTTTGTCCTGTCATTCAGATAAATAAGCCAAAAGAACAAAATATAGAAGAAATCGCTGGGTGTAGTGGCACATGCCTGAAACCCCAGCACTTTGGGAGGCCGAGGCAGGTGGATCACTTGAGGTCAGTAGTTTGAGACCACCCTGGCCAACATAGTGAAACCCTGTCTCTACTAAAAAAATAAGAATACAAAAAGAATTAGCTAGGAATGACAGCATATGCCTGTAATCCCAGCTGTCTGAGAGCTGAGGTAGGAGAATCGCTTGAACCCTGGAGGCAGAGGTTGCAGTGAACCAAGATCGCACCATTGCACTCCAGCCTGGGCAACAGGGTGAGATTTCATCTCATAAAATAAAATAGAAAGAAATTAATTAAGAAATTAACCTTATTAAATGTGGACACTTCATACATGATACAAGTAGCAAACCAGTAAGGAAGAGTCTTGGAAAAATGATTATTCACATGAGGAAAAACAGATCCTCAACTGGCATCTTAAAAAATATTCCAGACAATTTAAAAATGGGAAATGTGAATATCTAAAACTTTTAGGGAGGATAAGGTACAGCAAGATGGTGGAATAGAACCTTCAAAGAATCATACCCTTGAAAGAACATCAAATTGAACAACTATCCACACAAGAAAATGCCTTCACAAGAGCTAAATAATTAGGTGAGAGATCACAGTACCTAATTTTACCATAAAAACAGAAAAGACACATTGGAAAAAGTAGAAAGAACAGTCTCACACTGCCTACACTAGCCCTACCCCAACCCCAGGCAGCACAGAGCCCAGGGAAAGATTCTGTCCACTTGAGAGAGAGAGGAAAGTGTGTGAGACTTTGCATTTAGTACTGGCCCTGCCACAATAAAAGACAACACTAGGCATAACACCATGGCCCCGATTCCAGGCTGGTGACCACGAAGAGAGTATTTAGACTCACTGTGGACCAGAGAGGAATCTGTCATCCCAGTGGGAGAAACTCAAGTCCTGACCCAATTCACCCTTGGCTGACTAAAGTGGGCTCAGGTCCCAAATAAAATTCTGTCATAGGCAGGCCGTAGTACAACAGTCCTTGGGTGATGTCAATGCTGTGCTGATCTGTGAGGCTGGGGGCTTTGGGTGTGGCCCTGCATGATATCAACTGCAGCAGCTATGCAGAGCCCATGTCACTCTTTTCCCAGCTCCAGGCAGTGCAGTGTGAAGGGAGACTCTTTCCACTTAGGAGGAGAGGAAAGGATGCAGGGGACTTTGCCTTGGAACCTAGTACCAGCTCTGCCACTGTAAATTAGAGTACCAGAAAAGCCTTGTGGACCCTGATTCAAGGCAGATACTCCTGAACAGTATTTCTAGACCCAATCTAGGCCAGAAGGGAATCAGCTGCCTTGGTAGGATGGATCAAAGTCCTGGCCAGCATCATTACTGGCTAACTAAAGTGGCCTTGGACAATGAATAAATATTAATGGCAGGTAGGCAGTGGTGGCTGCAGGCCTTGGGCAAGCCCCAATGCTGCAAAGGTCTAGAAGCCATGGGTAGTGTGGTACCAGCTCTAGGATGTGACAAAAAAGGTATTAAGAGGAAAGTTTATAGCGCTGAATGCCTACATTAAGAAGTTAGAAAGATCTCAAATTAGCAATCTAGCATTGCATCCAATTGAAGTATAAAAACAAGAACAAACTAATACCAAAGCTAGCAGAAGAAAAGAAATAACTAAAATCAGAGCAGAACTGAAGAAAATTGAGAGATTGAGACCCAAACATCTATACAAAGGATCAATGAAACCAAAAGTTGGTTTTTTGAAAGGACAAACAAGATCAATAGACCACTAGCTAGATTAACAAAAAAATAGGAAGATCCAAGTAAGTACAATCAGAAATAACAAAAGTGATGTTATAAGCTACCCTGAGGAAATACAAAAGATCCTCAAAGACTATTATGAACACTTCTATTTACACAAAATAGAAAATCTAGAGGAAGTGATTGAATTCCTAGAAACAAACAACCTCCCAAGATTCATTCAGGAAGAAGCTGAAACCATGAAAAGGTCAACAATTCGTTCCAAAATTGAGTCAGTAACAAAAAACCTACTAACCAAAAAAAGCCCTGGACCAGAAAGATTCACAGTCAAATTCTACCAGATGTACAAAGAAGAGCTAATACCAATCTTAATGAAATTATTCAAATAAAAAATCGAGTAGGGATTACTCCCAAAGTCATTATATAAAATCAGTATAATATTACAATGACAAAAGAAAACTACAGACCAATATCTTTGATGAACATAGGTGCAAAAATCCTCAACAAAATACTAGCAAACTAAATCCAGCAGGACATCAAAAAACGTGAATTCACCATGATCAAGAAGCCTTGATTCCTGGGATGCAAAGTTGGTTCAACATATGCAAATCAATGAATGTGATTCACCACATAAACAATTAAAAACCAGACTAACCTGGCCAACGTGGGGAAACCCCATCTCTACTAAAAATACAATAATTAGCCAGCTGTGGTGGCACGCACGTGTAGTTCCACATACTCAGGAGGCTGAGGCATAAGAATCGCTTGAACGTGGAAGGCAGAGGTTGCAGTGAACCCAGATTGTACCGCTGCATACCAGCCTGGGCAACAGAGCAAGACTCTTTCTCAAATAAAAAAAAAAAAAAAAAGCAAAACATGTGATTGTCTCACTAGACACATAAAAAGCATTTGATAAAATCCAACATCTCTTTTTGATAAAAACTCTCAACGAACTAGGAATCAAAGGAACGTACCTTAAAAAAATAAAAAAAGAGCCATATTGAATAGGTGGAAACTAAAAGCATTCCCCTTAAGAATTAGAATACGACAAGGACGCCCACTCACACCACTCTTATGCAACACAGTACGGGAAGTCCTAGGCAGAACAACCAGATAAAAGAAAGAAATAAAAAACACCCAAATAGGAAAAGAGGAAGTTAAATTATGCCTCTTCACTGATGGTATGACTCTGTACCTATTATTAAAATAAAATAAAAATAAACATAGCCAAGAGACTCCTAAATCTGGTGAACAACTTCAGCAAAGTTTCAGGACACAAAATCAATGTAAAAAAAATCAGTAGCATTTCTATACACAAATAACATTCATGCCAAGAGCCAAATAAAGAATATAAATTCATTTATTATAGCCACAAAAAAATAATATAGTCATTGGATGTAGAGATATATTTGTAAATAAACTTAAAATCATTAATGAATGAATAAATCTGTAAATTTTGTTTTAGGTTTGTGTTGGTGTGATGTTAGTGGGCCCAACAGGTGGAGGAAAGACAACAGTCAGAAGAATTTTGGAAAAAGCATTAACACTATTACCAGTTGCAGACTTCTTATCAGTTGCAGAAAGAAAATCTGCTTCAAAGGTAAATGTTCTGTTAAATAAAATGTTTCTGTATTTGTTCATATCTTATTTTACCTTTAATTAATATTTTATCTTCTCTTTATATTGGTATTTTCATTACTTATTAAACTTATTGCTAGGAATTTTGTAGTTAAGAATCATAGTGGGGGTGGAGCAAGATGGCCGAATAGGAACAGCTCCAGTCTCCAGCTCCCAGCGCAAGCGCCACAGAAGACAGGTGATTTCTGCATTTTCAACTGAGGTACTGGGTACATCTCAATAGGGAGTGCCGGACAATCGCTGCTGGTCAGCTGCTGCAGCCCGACCAGCGAGAGCTGAAGCAGGGCAAAGGCATCCCCTCACCTGGGAAATGCAAGGGGGAAGGGAATCCCTTTTCCTAGCCAGAGGAACTGAGACACAAAACACCTGGAAAATCGGGTAACTCCCACCCCAATACTGCGCTTTACCAAGGGTCTTAGCAAACGGGCACACCAGGAGATTATGTCCCACACCTGGTGGGAGGGTCCCACGTCCAAGGAGCCTCCCTCAGTGTTAGCACAGCAGTCTGCCATCTAACTGCAAGGCAGCAGCAAGGCTGGGCGATGGGCACCCACCATTTTAAGTATGTAAACAAAGCCGCTGGGAAGCTTGAACTGGGTGGAGCTCGCAGCAGCTCAAAGAGGCCTGCCTACCTCTGTAGACTCCACCTCTGGAGACAGGGCACAGCTAAACAACAACAACAACAACAAGAAAAAAGCAGCAGAAACCTCTGCAGACTCAAACAACTCTGTCTGACAGCTTTGAAGAGAGCAGTGGATCTCTCAATAGGGAGGTTGAGATCTGAGAACGGACAGACTGCCTGCTCCAGTGGGTCCCTGATCCCTGAGTAGCCTAACTGGGAGACATCCCCCACTAGGGGCAGACCGACACCCCACACCTCACACGATGGAGTACACCCCTGAGAGGAAACTTCCAAAGCAAGAACCAGACAGGTACACTTGCTGTTCAGCAATATTCTATCTTCTGCAGCCTCTGCTGCTGACACCCAGGCAAACAGGGTCTGGAGTGGACCTAAAGCAATCTCCAACAGACCTACAGCTGAGGGTCCTGACTGTCAGAAGGAAAACTATCAAACAGGAAGGACACCCACAGCAAAACCCCATCAGTACGTCATCATCATCAAAGACCAGAGGCAGAGAAAACCACAAAGATGGGGAAAAAGCAGGGCAGAAAAGCTGGAAATTCAAAAAATAAGAGTGCATCTCCCCCTCCAAAGGAAGGCAGCTCATCGCCAGCAACAGATCAAAGCTGGATGGAGAATGACTTTGACAAGATGAGAGAAAGCTTCAGTCCATGAAATTTCTCAGAGCTAAAGGAGGAATTATGTACGCAGCGCAAATAAACAAAATCTTGAAAAAAGAGTGGAAGAATTGATAACTAGAATAATTAATGCAGAGAAGGCCATAAACGAACTGACAGAGATGAAAACCATGACACGAGAAATACATGACAAATGCACAAGCTTCAGTAACCGACTGGATCAACTGGAAGAAAGAGTATCAGCGATTGAGGATCAAATGAATGAAATGAAGCGAGAAGAGAAGTCTAAAGAAAAAAGAAGAAAAAGAAATGAACAAAGCCTGCAAGAAGTATCGGATTATGTAAAAAGACCGAATCTACGTCTGATTGGGGTGCCTGAAAGTGAGGGGGAAAATGGAACCAAGTTGGAAAACACTCTTCAGGATATCATCCAGGAGAACTTCCCCAACCTAGTAGGGCAGGCCAACATTCAAATTCAGGAAATACAGACGACCCCACAAAGATACTCCTCGAGAAGAGCAACTCCAAGACACTTAATTATCAGATTCACCAAAGTTGAAATGAGGGAAAAAATCTTAAGGGCAGCCAGAGAGAAAGGTCGGGTTACCCACAAAGGGAAGCCCAGCAGACTAACAGCAGATCTCTCGGCAGAAACTCTCCAAGCCAGAAGAGAGTGGGGGCCAATATTCAACATTCTTAAAGAAAAGAATTTTCAACCAAGAAGTTCATATCCAGCCAAACTAAGTTTCATAAGTAAAGGAGAAATAAAATCCTTTACAGATAAGCAAATGCTTAGAGATTTTGTCACCACCAGGCCTGCCTTACAAGAGACCCTGAAGGAAGCCCTAAACATAGAAAGGAACAACCGGTACCAGCCATTGCAAAAACTTGCCAAAATGTAAAGACCATCGAGGCTAGGAGAAAACTACATCATCTAATGAGCAAAATAACCAGTTAATGTCATAATGGCAGGATCAAGTTCACACATAACAATATGAACCTTAAATGTAAATGGACTAAATGCTCCAATTAAAAGACACAGACTGGCAAACTGGATAAAGAGTCAAGACCCATCAGTCTGCTGTATTCAGGAGACCCATCTCACATGCAGAGACATACATAGGCTTAAAATAAAGGGATGGAGGAAGATCTACCAAGCAAATGGAGAACAAAAAAAAGCAGGGGTTGCAATCCTAGTCTCTGATAAAACAGACTTTAAACCATCAAAGATCAAAAGAGACAAAGAAGGTCATTACATAATGGTAAAGGGATCAACTCAACAGGAAGAGCTAACTATCCTAAATATATATGCACCCAATACAGAAGCACCCAGATTCATAAAGCAAGTCCTTAGAGACTTACAAAGAGACTTAGACTCCCAAATAATAATAATGGGAGACTTCAACACCCCACTGTCAACTTTAGACAAAGCAACGAGACAGAAAGTTAACAAGGATATCTAGGAATTGAACTCATCTCTGCAGCAAGCAGACCTAATAGAAATCTAGAGAACTCTCCATCCCAAGTCAACAGAATATACATTCCTCTCAGCACCACATCGCACTTATTCCAAAATTGACCACATAATTGGTAGTAAACAACTCCTCAGCAAATGTAAAAGAACAGAACTTATAACAAACTGTCTTACAGACCACAGTGCAATCAAACTAGAACTCGGGACTAAGACTCTCAATCAAAACCGCTCAACTACGTGGAAACTGAATAACCTGCTCCTGAATGACTACTGGTACATAATCAAATGAAGGCAGAAATAAAGATGTTCTTTGAGACCAATGAGAACAAGGATACAACATACCAGAATCTCTGGGACACATATAAAGCAGTGTGTAGAGGGAAATTTATAGCACTAAATGCCCATAACAGAAAGCTGGAAAGATCTAAAATTGACACTCTAACATCACAATTAAAAGAACTAGAGAAGCAAGAGCAAACACATTCAAAAGCTAGCAGAAGGCAAGAAATAACTAAGATCAGAGCAGAACTGAAGGTGATAGAGACACAAAAAAACCTGCAAAAAATCAATGAATCCAGGAGTTGGTTTTTTGAAAAGATCAACAAAATTGATAGACCACTAGCAAGATTAATAAAGAAGAAAAGAGAGAAGAAACAAACAGATGCAATAAAAAATGATAAAGGGGATATCACCACCGACCCCACAGAAATACAAACTACCATCAGAGAAAACTATAAACACCCATATGCAAATCAACTAGAAAATCTAGAAGAAATGGATAATTTCCTGCACACTTACACTCTCCCAAGACTAAACCAGGAAGAAGTTGAATCCCTGAATAGACCAATAGCAGGCTCTGAATTTGAGGCAACCAAAAAAAGTCCAGGACCAGATGGATTCACAGCTGAATTCTACTAGAGGTACAAGGAGGAGCTGGTACCATTCCTTCTGAAACTATTCCAATCAATAGAAAAAGAGGGAATCCTCCCTAATTTATTTTATGAAGCCAAATTCATCCTGATACCAAAGCCTGGCAGAGACGTAACAAAAAAAGGGAATTTTAGACCAATATCCCTGATGAACATCGTGCAAAAATCTTCAATAAAATACTGGCAAACCTGATCCAGCAGCACATCAAAAAGCTTATCCACCATGATCAAGTGGGCTTCATCCCTGGGATACAAGGCTGGTTCAACATTTGCAAATCAATAAACGTAATCCAGCATATAAACAGAACCAAAGACAAAAACCACATGATTATATCAATAGATGCAGAAAAGGCCTTTGACAAAATTCAACAGCCCTTCATGCTAAAAATGCTCAATGAATTCGGTGTTGATGGAACGTATCTCAAAATAATAAGAGCTATTTATGACATATCCACAGCCAATATCATACTGAATGGGCAAAAACTGGAAAAATTCCCTTTCAAAACTGACACAAGACAGGGATGTCCTCTCTCACCACTCCTATTCAACATAGTGTTGGAAGTTCTGGCTAGGGCAATCAGGCAAGAGAAAGAAATCAAGGGTGTTCAGTTAGGAAAAGAAGAAGTTAAACTATCCCTGTTTGCAGATGCCATTATTGTATATTTAGAAAACCCCATTGTCTCAGCTCAAAATCTCCTTAAGCTGATAAGCAACTTCAGCAAAGTCTCGGGATACAAAATTAATGTGCAAAAATCACAAGCATTCTTATAAACAAGTAACAGTCAAACAGAGAACCAAATCAGGAATGAACTTCCATTCACAATTGCTTCAAAGAAAATCAAATACCTAGGAATCCAACTTACAAGGGATGTCAAGGACCTCTTCAAGGAGAACTACAAACCACTGCTCAGTGAAATAAAAGAGGACACAAACAAATGGAAGAACATACCATGCTCATGGATAGGAAGAATCAGTATCGTGAAAATGGCCATACTGCCCAAGGTAATTTATAGATTCAATGCCATCCCCATCAAGCTACCAATGAGTTTCTTCACAGAATTGGAAAAAACGGCTTTAAAGTTCATATGGAACCAAAAAAGAGCCTGCATTGCCAAGACAATCCTAAGTCAAAAGAACAAAGCTGGAGGCGTCACGCTACCTGACTTCAAACTATACTACAAGGCTACAGTAACCAAAACAGCATGGTACTGGTACCAAAACAGAGATATAGACCAATGGAACAGAACAGAGCCCTCAGAAATAATACCACATATCTACAGCCATCTGATCTTTGACAAACCTGAGAGAAACAAGAAATGAGGAAAGGATTCCCTTTTTAATAAATGGTGCTGGGAAAACTGGCTAGCCATAAGTAGAAAGCTGAAACTGGATCCTTTCCTTACTCCTTATACGAAAATTAATTGAAGATGGGTTAGAGACTTAAATGTTAGACCTAATACCATAAAAACCCTAGAAGAAAACCTAGGTAATACCATTCAAGACATAGGCATGGGCAAGGACTTCATGTCTAAAACACCAAAAGCAAGGGCAACCAAAGCCAAAATTTACAAATGGGATATGATTAAACTAAAGAGCTTCTGCACAGCAAAAGAAACTACCATCAGAGTGAACAGGCAACCTACAGAATGGGAGAACATTTTTGCAATCTACTCATCTGACAAAGGGCTAATATCCAGAACCTACAAAGAACTCAAACTTACAAGAATAAAACAAACAACCCCATCAAAACGTGGGCAAAGGATATGAACAGAGATTTCTCAAAAGAAGACATTCATACAGCCAACAGACACATGAAAAAATGCTCATCATCACTGGCCATCAGAGAAATGCAAATCAAAACCATAATGAGATACCATCTCACACCAGTTAGAATGGCAATCATTAAAAAGTCAGGAAACAACAGGTGCTGGAGAGGATATGGAGAAATAGGAACACTTTTACACTGTTGGTGGGATTGTAAACTAGTTCAACCATTATGAAAAACAGTATGGCGATTCCTCAAGGATCTAGAACTAGAATTACCATATGACCCAGCCATCCCATTACTGGGTATATACCCAAAGAATTATAAATCATGCTGCTATAAAGACACATGCACACGTATGTTTATTGCGGCACTATTCACAATAGCAAAGACTTGGAATCAACCCAAATGTCCATCAGTGACAGACTGGATGAAGAAAATGTGGCACATATACACCATGGAATACTATGCAGCCATAAAAAAGGATGAGTTTGTGTCCTTTGTAGGGACATGGATGCAGCTGGAAACCATCATTCTCAGCAAACTATCCCAGGAACAGAAAACCAAATACCACATGTTCTCACTCATAGGTGAGAACTGATCAATGAGATCACTTGGACTCAGGAATGGGAACATCACACACCGGGGCCTATCATGGGGAGGGGAGAGGGGGGAGGGGGGAGGGATTGCATGAGGAGTTATACCTGATGTAAATGACAAGTTGATGGGTGCTGACATGTTGATGTGTGCAGCACAGCAACATGGCACAAGTATACATATGTAACAAACCTGCACGTTATGCACAGGTACCCTAGAACTTAAAGTATAATAATAATAATAAAATTTAAAAAAAATGAATCATAGTGAGTGAGATTTTTAACTTAAATCTCAAACTGATCATTACTTGTTAAACTATTGTTTATTTATTTTGTATCTAGGCGTCTTAATAAATGAACTTTTAATTTCTTATTGTGTTTAGGTATCAATTGAATTATCTCCAAATGAAAATAATATTGTCTCTTTTTGAATATTTATATAACTTCTATTCTCATCTTAATGAATTAACTTTCTAAGACAATGTTAACTATAATATTTGTTCCTTACTTTATCTGGAATGTATTTAATGTTTTTGCATTTAATATGATATTTGACCTTGGTCGCTGATAAATATTCCTTTTCACACTTCGGAACTTTCTATTCCCACTACACTTTGGTTTATTTGACTGTTACAATTTATTAAATTATTTTCAGCATCTATTTCTTAAGTCTTTTAACTGAATAATGTAATAAACTATGTTGATTTATTAATGTTAACTTGTCTTTGAATTCCTTGCATAGTGCCTACTTAGTCATGATATATTTTTATTCAGTATAAAGTCAGACTCCTCTAAATAGTATGTACTTCAATTACTTAGTGATTTATTGTTGGTAACATATTCCAAAAATTTAGAAATTCAGATTATTGGTTATGTGGATTTTTTTTCAGTTAGTGGGAAATACCCTGCTTCAAGATGATACACGTAGTAGTTCATACTCTTTTCTCTTTTCCCTTCATGCAAATTTTCCTTCCTGAAAGATCTCAATTAGTTCTTATACAGTTATAACTAATAAGAGGCAAATTATCACAGCAATAATAATAATAATAACTAATATGTATGGACTACATAAAAAGGTCCAAGCAGAGTGCTAAAACACTTTTGCATGAGTTATCTTATTTAATTCTCACAACAACAATGAAGACAGTAATTTGCTTTATTGAAAACAGTTTTTTAAGTCCAAAAGTAGTATGTATTATTGTGAGAAATTTGGAATATAAAATGTGAAGAAATAATCACCTAGAATAATAATACAGTAAAATGTGAAAACAGTAACATGTGAAAACATATTACTGTGTTAGCTTAGATTATTTATTCTGCACTAAATGTATTTTGAAATAACTGAGATAGTACCATGTATAATAAATCTTAGTTTTTCCAACCTTGTAATTTTCACCTAATGTTATATGCTGAGAATTAACCTCATGACATTAAACATTTCTGATAAGTCTCCCAATTACTGTATTCTGTATATATGACTATACTACAATTTATTTAATGATTCTCACATGTTTAATAGTTTCAAATTTTTGTTTTTTAAAGATATAATTGTAATAAACATACTTAAGAATGGTGGTAGGACCTGAGGTAATGGAATTATTTTGGTCATCCTTAGTTTATGACTTTCTTCTTATTGGTCTGTTCAAGACCTTCTCTTTATTTCAGTGTAGTTTTGTTTAATTTATTTACCTTATTTCCTTATCTTTCTTTTTCCTCCTCATCATAGGAATCCTCCTTGCTATATACCTTTAGATATGTGTGTGTCCTTAAAAGTTTGATACCCAGTAATGTAATTGCTGGTTGGCAGAGTATAACTTCACCATGTACTGCCAGGTAAAATTCACACACATTAGATAAACCATTTTAAAGTGCACATTTTGGTGACATTTAATGCATTCACAATGTTATGCAATTACTACCTCTCTCTAATTTCCAAATATTTTTATCACCCCAGGAAAACACCCCTTTCTCATTAAGAAATCAGCCCCTATTCTCCTATCTTCCCATTCCCTGGAAGCCATTAATTGGTTTTCTGTTTCTATAGATTTGCCTATTTTGGCAGAGATGTATGTATAGATATACATATCTAGGTTGTTTCTACCTTTTGGTTGTAATGAATATTACTGTTGTAAACATTTGTGTACAAGTTGAGTAGACATATGCTTTCATTTCCCTTGGATGTATACCTAGGAGTAGAATTGTTGGGTCATATGGTAATTCTGTGTTTAGCTTTTTGAGGAACCACCAAAGTGTTTTCCACGGTAACTACATCATTTTAAATTGCCATTAGCAATGTGTGAGGCTTTTTATTTCTCCATATCCTCACCAACATTTATTATTTCCCATGCTATTTTCCATTCTAGTGGATGTGAAGCACTATCTCATTGTAGTTTTGGTGTTGAATACCTTTTCATATGCTTATTGGCCATTTGTATATCTTCTCTGGAGACATGTCTGTTCATGTCTTTGTCCATTTTTAAATTATATTGTTGTCTTTTTGTTGTTCAGTTGTGAGTTCTTTATATGTTCTGGACACAAAACTCTTATCAGATTGTGATCTGCAAATATTTTTTTCCTGTTTTGTGAGATGTCTTTTCCCTTTCTTGATGTGAAGTGTAGGGGTCCAACTTCATTCTTTTACATAGGGATATCCAGCTCTTCCTGTACCATTTGTTAAAGTCTATTATTTTCCCCTACTAAGTGGTCTTGGCATTTTTTGTTGAAAATCAGTTGACCACAGATGTTTGGGTTTGTTTCTGGTCTCACAGTTCTATTACATTTTTCTGTATGTCTTTCCTTACACCTGAATATATATGTTGTGATTGCTATATGGTTTTATATAGTAGTCTTCCTGTATCCATGGTTTTTCTTTGCAAAGTTTCAGTTACTCATGGTCAACTGTGGTCCAAAAGCATTAAATGGAAAATTTCCGAAACAAACAATTCATAAGCTTTAAATACTACATTACAATGCCTACATCATTCACCTTAGTTCATCTTTTTATATTGGCATTTTATTATATCATCATCACAAGAAGAGTGAGTACAGTACCATAAGACATTTTGAGGGAAACAAACATGACATTCATATCAGTTTTAGGTTATTACATCATATTGTTTTACTTGTTCTATTAATTATTAACATCTTACTGTGCCTAATTTATAAAACTTTATCACAAGTATGTATCTATAGGGAAAATCATAATATATAAATGGTTCTGTAATATCTGTGGTTTCAGCCATCCACTAGGTGCCTTGGAATGTATCCCCTGTGGATAAAGGATTATTACTGTAGTAAGTTTTGAAACTGAGAAGTGCAAGTTCTCCAACTTTGTATTTTCGTTTTTAGATATTTGGTTATTTGGGGCTCTGTGCAATTCCACATGAATTTAAGGATTGGCTTTTCCATTTCTGCAGAAAAGGCCGTTGGAATTTTGATACAAATTACATTGATCCTGCAGATCATTTTGGTGAACACTACCATCTTAACAATAAAGTTTTCCAATTGACGAACACAGATGTCTTTCCATTTTTGTATCTTTGATTTCTTCTGCAAAGTTTTCTAGTTTTCAGTATACGAGTCTTTCTCCTATCATTAAGTTTATTCCTAGGCATTTTATTCTTTGGAATCCTTGTCTTATTCCTGATTTCAGTCTTTCACCAACTGATTACAGTGCTAACTGTTGAGTTTCATAAATACCCCTTATCATGTTAAGGAAGTTTACTTCTCTTCCTAGTTTTCTGAGTGTTTTTTTTACCATGAAAAGCTGTGAGATTTTGTCAAATGCATTTTCTTTGCCTTTTGATATGATCGTGTGGTTTCTTTCCTTCATTTTACTATGGTAGTGGGTTACATTGATTGATTTTCTTATGTTGAACTACCCTTGCATTCCTGGGATGAATCCCACTTGGTCATGGTGCATAATCCTTTAAATGTGCTGTTGGATTCAGTTTGCTAGCATCTTTTTGAGGATTTTTGCATATATATTCTTAAGGGATATTGGTCTGTAGTTTCCTTTTCTTGTGCCATCTTTGGATATGGTATGATAGTAATCCTGACCTCATAGAATGTATTAGTATTTCCTAGTTTTCTTTTCTTTTCTTTTCTTTTTGCAAGAGTTTGAGTAGGATTGATGTTAATTCTTCTTTAAGTGTTTGGTGGAATTTGCCTACCATTTGTAGTTGGACTGCTCTTTGTTGGAAGCTTTTGATTATTGAATCAAACTATTTTTTATGGATCTTTTGAGATTTTCTATTTCTTCAGTCAGTTTTGGTAATTTGTGTGTTGTTAGGAATTTGTCCATTTCATCTTGCTTGAAAAAATTTTGTTTTACTTTCAAACTGTGTATTTGAACTATTGTCTTTGGGTCTAAAGTCAGTCTCTTGTATGCAACATATATTTGGATCATGTTTCTGTTTCTTCATTATACTAATTTCTTCTTTTAATTGGCAAACTTAATCTATCATTATGCCACTTTCTTCTTTTAACTGGCAAACTTAATCTATTTTATTTTGATTATTGATGATGGACTTTTTCCTTTTTGTGATTTTGTTCTATGTCTTGTATCTTTTTTGTTTCTCAGTTCCTCCAAAATTGCCTTTTATGTTTGATTTTTTTCTTTTCTTATTTTTATTATTATTATACTTTAAGTTCTAGGGTACATGTGCATAACATACAGGTTTGTTACATATGTATACTTGTGCCATATTGGTGTGCTGCACCCATCAACTCATCAGCACCCATCAACTAGTCATTTACATCAGGTATAATTCCCAATGCAAACCCTCCCCCTTCCCCCCTCCCCATGATAGGCCCCAGTGTGTGATGTTCCCCTTCCAGAGTCCAAGTGATCTCATTGTTCAGTTCCCACCTATGAGTGAGAACATGCGGTGTTTGGTTTTCTGTTCTTGTGATAGTTTGCTGAGAATGATGGTTTCCAGCTGCATCCATGTCCCTACAAAGGAGAGGAACTCATCCTTTTTTATGGTTGCATAGTATTCCATGGTGTATATGTGCCACATTTTCTTAATCCAGTCTGTCACAGATGGACATTTGGGTTAATACCAACTCTTTGCTATTGTGAATAGTGCTGCAATAAACATACGTGTGCATGTGTCTTTATAGCAGCATGATTTATAATCCTTTGGGCATATACCCAGTAATGGGATGGCTGGGTCATATGGTACTTCTAGTTCTAGATCCTTGAGGAATCGCCATACTGTTTTCCATAATGGTTGAACTAGTTTACAATCCCACCAACAGTGTGAAAGTGTCCCTATTTCTCCACAACCTCTCCAGCACCTGTTGTTTCCTGACTTTTTAATGATTGCCATTCTAACTGGTGTGAGATGGTATCTCATTGTGGTTTTGATTTGCATTTCTCTGATGGCGGGTGATGATGAGCATTTTCTCATGTGTCTGTTGGCTATATGAAGGTCTTCTTTTCAGAAGTGTCTGTTCATATCCTTTGCCTACTTTTTGATGGGGTTGTTTGTTTTATTCTTGTAAGTTTGTTTGAGTTCTTTGTAGGTTCTGGATATTAGCCCTTTGTCAGATGAGTAGATTGCAAAAATGTTCTCCCATTCTGTAGGTTGCCTGTTCACTCTGATGGTAGTTTCTTTTGCTGTGCAGAAGCTCTTTAGTTTAATTCATATCCCATTTGTCAATGTTTGCTTTTGTTGCCATTGCTTTTGGTGTTTTAGATATGAAGTCCTTGCCCATGCCTATATTCTGAATGGTATTACCTAGGTTTTCTTCTAGGGTGTTTATGGTATTAGGTCTAACATTTAAGTCTCTAATCCATCTTCAATTAATTTTCGTATAAGGAGTAAGGAAAGGATCCAGTTTCAGCTTTCTACTTATGGCTAGCCAGTTTTCCCAGCACCACTTATTAAATAGGGAATCCTTTCGCCATTTCTTGTTTTTGTCACGTTTGTCAAAGATCAGATGGCTGTAGATGTGTGGTATTATTTCTGAGGGCTCTGTTCTGTTCCATTGGTCTACATCTCTGTTTTGGTACCAGTACCATGCTGTTTTGGTTACTGTAGCCTTGTAGTATAGTTTGAAGTCAGGTAGCGTGATGCCTCCAGCTTTGTTCTTTTGGCTTAGGATTGTCTTGGCAATGCGGGCTCTTTTTTGGTTCCATATGAACTTTAAAGCCGTTTTTTCCAATTCTGTGAAGAAACTCATTGGTAGCTTGATGGCAGTTGCACTGAATCTATAAATTACCTTGGGCAGTATCGCCATTTTCACGATATTGATTCTTCCTACCCATGAGCATGGTATGTTCTTCCATTTGTTTGTGTCCTCTTTTATTTCACTGAGCAGTGGTTTGTAGTTCTCCTTGAAGAGGTCCTTTACATCCCTTGTAAGTTGGATTCCTAGGTATTTGATTCTCTTTGAAGCAATTGTGAATGGAAGTTCATTCCTGATTTGGCTCTCTGTTTGTCTGTTACTGGTGTATAAGAATGCTTGTGATTTTTGCACATTACTTTTGTATCCTGAGACTTTGCTGAAGTTGTTTATCAGCTTAAGGAGATTTTGGACTGAGACCATGGGGTTTTCTAAATATACCATCATGTCATCTGCAAACAGGGACAATTTGACTTCTTTTCCTAACTGAACACCCTTGATTTCTTTCTCTTGCCTGAATGCCCTAGCCAGAACTTCCAACACTATGTTGAATAGGAGTGGTGAGAGAGGGCATCCCTGTCTTGTGCCAGTTTTCAAAGGGAATTTTTCCAGTTTTTGCCCATTCAGTATGATATTAGCTGTGGGTTTGTCATAAATAGCTCTTATTATTTTGAGATACATTCCATCAATACCGAATTTATTGAGCGTTTTTAGCATGAAGGTCTGTTGAATTTTGTCAAAGGCCTTTTCTGCATCTATTGAGATAATGCTGTGGTTTTTGTCTTTGGTTCTGATTATATGCTGGATTACGTTTACTGATTTGCTAATGTTGAACCAGCCTTGCATCCCAGGGATGAAGCCCACTTGATCATGGTGGATAAGCTTTTTGATGTGCTGCTGGATCTGGTTTGCCAGTATTTTATTGAGGATTTTTGCATCAATGTTCTTCAGGGGTATTGGTCTAAAATTCTCTTTTTTTGTTGTGTCTCTGCCAGGCTTTGGTATCAGGATGATGTTGGCCTCATAAAATGAGTTAGGGAGTATTCCCTCTTTTTCTATTGATTGGAATAGTTTCAGAAGGAATGGTACCAGCTCCTCCTTGTACCTCTGGTAGAATTCAGCTGTGAATCCATGTGATCCTGGACTTTTTTTGGTTGGTAGTCTATTAATTATTGCCTCAATTTCAGAGCCTGCTATTGGTCTATTCAGGGATTCAGCTTCTTACTGGTTTAGTCTTGGGAGAGTGTAATTGTCCAGGAAATTATCCATTTCTTCTAGATTTTCTAGTTGATTTGCATAGAGGTGTTTATAATATTCTCTGATGGTAGTTTGTATTTCTGTGGGGTCGGTGGTGATATCCCCTTTATCATTTTTTATTGCGTCTATTAGATTCTTCTCTCTTTTCTTCTTTATTAATCTTGCTAGCGGTCTATCAATTTTGTTGATCTTTTCAAAAAGCAAACTCCTGGATTCATTGATTTTTTGGAGGGTTTTTTGTATCTCTATCTCCTTCAGTTCTGCTCTGATCTTAGTAATTTTTTCTATTGTAACATTTGGATTCCTTCTTTATTTCCTTTTCATTTTTTACGCATTTTTAAAATAGTTACCTGGGAGATTGCAGTTAACATCTGCTAGGGTCTGAATTGTGTCCCCCTACCCAAAATTCATGTGTTAAATCTCCATCCCACAGTACCTCAGTTTGTGTCTCCCCTTATTCATGGGGAATACATTTCATGATCCCCAGTTGATGCCTGGGACCACAGATAGTACTGAACTCTATATATACTATGTTTTTTCCCATACATATCTATTATGAAGTTTAATTTATAAATTTGACATGGTAAAAGATGAACAATGAAAACTGATAATAGAACAATTTTTTAAAATGTGATGTAATAAAAATTATTTGAATGTGGTCTGTATCTCTCAAAATATCTTATTGTACTGTACTCATCCTTCTTGTGTTCTGTCGATCTGATAACTGAGTTGTTACTGAGTGACTAATTAGCAGGTAGATTTAAGTCCCAGGTGAGACAGAGCAAGATGATGCAAGATTTCATGAAACTACTCAAAATAGCGTGAAATTTAAAACTTACAAATTGTTTATTTCTAGAATTTTGCATTTAATATTTTTGGACTGCAGTTAACCACAGGTAAATGCAACTGCAGAATGTGAAACTATAGAAAAGGGAGGATTACAGTATATTTGGAGATACAATCTTTAAAGAGGTGATTAAGTTAAAATGAGGCTATTACAGCAGGCCCTTATCCAATTTGACTTGTGTACTTATAAGAAAAGGAAATTTACAAACACAAAGAGACATCAGAGGTGTGTGTATGCACAGAGAAAAGACCACATGAAGACTCAGTGAGAAGGCAGTTATTGGCGGGTCAAGGAGTGAGGCCTTTGAAGAAATCAAACCTCCTATCAACTTGATCTTAGACTTTTACTCTTCAGAACTGTGAGAAAATAAATTTGTTGTTTAAGTTACCCAGGCTGTGATATTTTGTTGTGGCAGCCCTAGCAGACACTTAACTACCAATCTGTTAGAACTGATACCAACTTAACTTCAATAGCAGATATTAATTCTGCTCCTTCCCAGCTCTGTTCCCTGCTTTATGTTGTTACAAACTGTATCTTTATATGTTGTGTACCCATTAATATAGATTCATTATTGTTGTTTATGCATTTTTTAATTATATAGGAAAAAAAAGGAGTTACAAATTAAAAATTAAATAATAGTGGCTTTTATATTTACCTTAACCGTAGATCTTTATTTCTTCCTGTGAGTCTGAGTTTTTGTTTATTGTTTTTTTCATTTGAGCCTGAAGCATTTATCCCTTTATCCATTCCTTCAGCATTTTCAGTAGGGCAATTTTCCCAGGGATTATTTATTTAGCTTCTGTTTATCTGAGAATGCCTTAGTTTGTCCCTCACTTTCATGGGATGGTTTAGCTGCATACAGAATTCTTGGTTGACAGTTTTGGTTTTTGGTTTGTTTGTTTTAGCACTTTGTACCATCCTATGCCTTCTGGCCTTTGTACTTTCTGAGGAGAATTGACTTCTAATTTTGCTGAGGATCCCTTGTATTGCCTCTCTCCTGCTACTTTAAAGATTTGCCTTTGGACATTAATAGTTTGATTATAATGTGTGGATCTCTTTGTGTTTATTTTTCTTGGTGTTTCATCGGTTCTTAGATTTGTATTTTATATCTTTAATTAATTGAAACATTTTTGGCCAGTATTTCTACCAACATTTTTTTCTACTTTTTCTCTCTTTTCTTATTCTGTTTTGTTTGTTTGTTTTTGTTTTGTTTTTTATTATACTTTAAGTTATAGGGTACATGTGCATAACGTGCAGGTTTGTTACATATGTATACTTGTGCCATGTTGGTGTGCTGCACCCATCAACTCGTCAGCACCCATCAAGTCATCGTTTATATCATGTATAACTCCCCAATGAATTCCTATAATGTATAGATTGATATGTTTTATGGTATTCCATAGGTCTCTTGGACGCTATTTATTTTATTTATTTTTCTTTCTTCTCTTGAAATGAGTAATTTCAGCTTCCTTATCTTCAGGTTTGCTCATTATTTTTTCTATCTGCTCAAATCTGCTGTTGAATGCCACTGTTGATTTTTTATTTCAACTATTTTATTTTTCAACTCTATAAACTCTATTTGGTTCCCTTTTATTATTTCTATCTCCTTAATGGTAGTTCCTACTTGTTCTTACACTGCTTTCCAGTTTCCTCACACTTGCTCTGTGCTGGGGTAGTTTTTGACTGATTAGCTGTGCCTGCTCTGAGCCTAGTGATCAAGCTAAGATGAAGGTTTCAATTCATCGCAGGTCTTTCTGCATACATCTTGATGCATATGGCTTTCAGAATTCCCCTATATGAATATCTAAATTTCCCAAAGATTTTACCCAGGCTTCTCCCTGAGGCCTTATATGGTCTGTCATATGTTTCTACCTGTCATCTCTTGCCCTAGGCTTCCACAGGTCTGTAATCTCTCTGAAGAAGTGCCTGCCAATTTTTCTGCCTGACATCTGAGATACGTAAAACGAGACCAGATATTCTGGCAAGACAGGTTAAAATATTGCAAATAAGGTTTATTTCAGGGCCAATTCTGACCTTAAGCTTAAAAGTGTTTTCTACTGTCTCTCACTTCTATACTCAACCCAGTCCCCAGACACATTACATGCCAGTTTATATACTGTGTTCCTGGATTAGACAAAGATTTTTTCCCATTTTTTCTGGGGGTACTGTTTGTAGGATTACAGTTTTTTTAAAAGAATGATTTGTATATTATGGCTAATTTTAACAGTCAATATTTACTGTTCCTTGTAAATTGCTACCTTTATATAGTCTTTTTTTGGTGTGAAGGATTTCTCCTGTAACCTTTTAATAATAAGAATGCAAATAAACTAAATAATTGCTCTATAGTTAGTGTCTTTAAAAACTACACTGGATTTTTCTCAGATTTCAGGAAGAAAAGGAAAAGTAGATATTTGTGTTTTAAATCCAAAGTGTATCACTCTCAGTGAACTATATGGACAACTGGATCCTAATACTATGGAATGGACTGATGGATTATTATCAGCAACAATTCGAAGTTATGTATATTTTAACACACCAAAGAACTCCAAGAAAGACATTGATCTCAGACTAAAGTCAGGAATCTCAGATTTATCCAATGTAAGTTTAGTGTTGAATTAATATTTTTATTTAACTAGTGTGGATTATTTAATTGCTTATCCAAAGACTGATGTTAAAACATAGTTATATATCTAGTAGTGTAAAAATAAATTTTAAAATGTTATGAATAGTTTTTAAAAAGAAAAAAATTGTAAGTTATTAAAAAATGGAAAATCTCCCATTGAATTTTAAAATGGTCAGTAAATGAAAGAATGAAGTTAAAGAAATTTGCTTTTAAAGGAGCACAAAGTGAATTAAGTTTGAATGGAAAATGATCTAGTGATTGCAGCACCTCCAAAATACCTTACAAACTAATGAGACTAAAAAACTCTTTGTTAGAAAAGTGAATAAAGTATTTGATGGAAAATTCATCACAGAATAAATATAAATGGCAAAAAGGAAAATTTTTATTCTCATTAGCATTAACTAGAGATTACTGGTCAATTTCATTAGATAAAACACCTTAACAAAGAGATGATGTTTAAAACCAAACAGAGAAGCCAGGTGTGGTGGCATAAACCTGTAATCCCAGTTCCTCTGGAGGCTGAGGCAGTAGGGTCCCTTAAGCCTGGCAGTTCAAGACCAGCCTGATCGATATCACAAGACTCCATCTCAAATAATAAGAATAAATATTAAAACTAAATAGATTAATTAAGATTTTTAAAATGGGAAAACAATATTTCACATTTACTAGATTGTGAAATAGAAATTCATATGTGTCTGGAGATAATATTGGGAATATGTATTGAGATTTAAAACCAGACATTCCTTAATATGAAGGAAATAAAATTGTATTGGGTTGCTGCTATTTTTATATTGGTATGAGAATCCTTTCTACATTAAAAAGTAATTAATCATTTATCTGTCATATGTGCTACACATATTTTCTCCAATGTATGAAAATGTTTATCAGTATATTCTTTGATAGACTATAACTTTTCAATCACACCCTGAAAAGGTTATTCTAAGTCTAAGATTATTATGGTAAATTGATAGTTGCATAATAACAAAGATATAGTAAACCTATTTAAACCTTTGATCTGTGTGTAATTTATTTTAGTGTAAGTGAATTTTTCCAAAATGGAAAATTTTTCTGACACAATTGAGCAACTCATCTTTTTCCCACTAACATAAAATGATACTAGATACTTATATCTGGGTCTGTTTCTGCATTCTTTACTCTGCCGGTCTGTGGCCAGCAAAAAGAAACAATTTTAATTATACTGACTTTATTATAGGTTTTACTATCTAGAATAATAGTCGGTCTTTATCAGTCTTCTTTTTCAAGATTTATTTCATAGCTGTTCTGCAACTTATGTTTGTTTCCCCTTTGCAAGAAATGCTTGAGTTTTTTTAAGTTCTCAGGTAGTGGAATCTTTATGTTGTTGCTGATTTTATTATTATATTGTCTTTTATTGCATTGTAATTAGAGAATATTGGCTCTGATGTTTGTCTTATTTTTAGGATAGTTTAGCATTTGCTTAATAATGTGAAATAATATTTGCATTTTTATAGGCAGGTTTATTCTATTTACATTACTGGTTGTAACATATGTTTGGGCTTATTGTTGTCATTTGTTTTATATTATGATTCTTTTAAATTATCCAGTGTGTATTTTCTTTGCTTTGATTTCTTTATTCCCTCTGATAATTTGGAAGATCCATAGTCTATTTTATTCTCCTTGGTGTTACTTTTTTTTTTTTTTCTTTTTATTATACTTTAAGTTCTAGGGTACATGTGCATGACGTTTATATCATGTATAACTCCCCCATGCAATCCCTCCCTCCTCCCCCCTCCCCATGATAGGCCCCAGTGTGTGATGTTCCCCTTCCCGAGTCCAAGTGATCTCATTGTTCAGTTCCCACCTATGAGTGAGAACATGCGGTGTTTGGTTTTCTCTTCTTGTGATAGTTTGCTAAGAATGATGGTTTCCAGCTGCATCCATGTCCCTACAAAGGACGCAAACTCATCCTTTTGATGGCTGCATAGTATTCCATGGTGTATATGTGCCACATTTTCTTAATCCAGTCTGTCACAGATGGACATTTGGGTTGATTCCAAGTCTTTGCTATTGTGAATAGTGCCGCAATAAACATACGTGTGCATGTGTCTTTGTAGTAGAGTAATTTATAATCCTTTGGGTATATACCCAGTAGTGGGATGGCTGGGTCATATGGTACATCTAGTTCTAGATCCTTGAGGAAACGCCATACTGTTTTCCATAATGGTTGAACTAGTTTACAATCCCACCAACAGTGTAAAAGTGTTCCTATTTCTCCACATCCTCTCCAACACCTGTTGTTTCCTGACTTCTTAATGATTGCCATTCTAACTGGTGTGAGATGGTATCTCATTGTAGTTTTGATTTGCATTTCTCTGATGGCCAGTGATGACGAGCATTTTTTCATGTGTCTGTTGGCTGTATGGATGTCTTCTTTTGAGAAATGTCTCTTCATATCCTTTCCCCACTTTTTGATGGGGTTGTTTGTTTTTTTCTTGTATATTTGTTTGAGTTCTTTGTAGATTCTGGATATTAGCCCTTTGTCAGATGAGTAGGTTGCAAAAATTTTTTCCCATTCTGTAGGTTGCCTGTTCACTCTGATGGTAGTTTCTTTAGCTGTGCAAAAGCTCTTTAGTTTAATTAGATCCCATGTGTCAATTTTTGCTTTTGCTGCCGTTGCTTTTGGTGTTTTAGACATGAAGTCCTTGCCCATGCCTATGTCCTGAATGGTACTACCTAGATTTTCTTCTAGGGTTTTTATGGTATTAGGTCTAACATTTAAGTCTCTAATCCATCTTGAATTAATTTTCGTATAAGGGGTAAGGAAAGGATCCAGTTTCAGCTTTCTACTTATGGCTAGCCAATTTTCCCAGCACCATTTATTAAATAGGGAATCCTTTCCCCATTTCTTGTTTCTCTCAGGTTTGTCAAAGATCAGATGGCTGTAGATGTGTGGTATTATTTCTGAGGACTCTGTTCTGTTCCATTGGTCTATATCTCTGTTGTGGTACCAGTACCATGCTGTTTTGGTTACTGTAGCCTTGTAGTATAGTTTGAAGTCAGGTAGCGTGACGCCTCCAGCTTTGTCCTTTTGACTTAGGATTGTCTTGGCAATGCGGGCTCTTTTTTGGTTCCATATGAACTTTAAAGCAGTTTTTTCCAATTCTGTGAAGAAAGTCATTGGTAGCTTGATGGGGATGGCATTAAATCTATAAATAACCTTGGGCAGTATGGCCATTTTCACGATATTGATTCTTCCTATCCATGAGCATGGTATGTTCTTCCATTTGTTTGTGTCCTCTTTGATTTCACTGAGCAGTGGTTTGTAGTTCTCCTTGAAGAGGTCCTTTACATCCCTTGTAAGCTGGATTCCTAGGTATTTTATTCTCTTTGAAGCATTGTGAATGGAAGTTCATTCCTGATTTGGCTCTCTGCTTGTCTGTTACTGGTGTATAAGAATGCTTGTGATTTTTGCACATTAATTTTGTATCCTGAGACTTTGCTGAAGTTGCTTATCAGCTTAAGGAGATTTTGGGCTGAGACGATGGGGTTTTCTAAATATACAATCATGTCATCTGCAAACAGGGACAATTTGACTTCTTCTTTTCCTAACTGATACCCTTGATTTCTTTCTCTTGCCTGATTGCCCTAGCCAGAACTTCCAACACTATGTTGAATAGGAGTGGTGAGAGAGGGCATCCCTGTCTTGTGCCAGTTTTCAAAGGGAATTTTTCCAGTTTTTGCCCATTCAGTATGATATTAGCTGTGGGTTTGTCATAAATAGCTCTTATTATTTTGAGGTACGTTCCATCAATACCGAATTTATTGAGCGTTTTTAGCATAAAGGGCTGTTGAATTTTGTCAAAAGCCTTTTCTGCATCTATTGAGATAATCATGTGGTTCTTGTCTTTGGTTCTGTTTATATGCTGGATTACGTTTATTGATTTGCGAATGTTGAACCAGCCTTGCATCCCAGGGATGAAGCCCACTTGATCATGGTGGATAAGCTTTTTGATGTGCTGCTGAATCCGGTTTGCCAGTATTTTATTGAGGATTTTTGCATCGATGTTCATCAGGGATATTGGTCTAAAATTCTCTTTTTTTGTTGTGTCTCTGCCAGGCTTTGGTATCAGGATGATGTTGGCCTCATAAAAAGAGTTAGGGAGGATTCCCTCTTTTTCTATTGATTGAAATAGTTTCAGAAGGAATGGTACCAGCTCCTCCTTGTACCTCTGGTAGAATTCAGCTGTGAATCCATCTGGTCCTGGACTTTTTTTGGTGGGTAGGCTATTAATTGTTGCCTCAATTTCAGAGCCTGCTATTGGTCTATTCAGGGATTCAACTTCTTCCTGGTTTAGTCTTGGGAGAGTGTAAGTGTCCAGGAAATTATCCATTTCTTCTAGATTTTCTAGTTGATTTGCGTAGAGGCATTTATAGTATTCTCTGATGGTTGTTTGTATTTCTGTGGGGTCGGTGGTGATATCCCCTTTATCATTTTTTATTGCGTCTATTTGATTCTTCTCTCTTTTCTTCTTTATTAGTCTAGCTAGCGGTCTGTCAATTTTGTTGATCTTTTCAAAAAACCAACTCCTGGATTCATTGATTTTTTGGAGGGTTTTTTGTGTCTCTATCTCCTTCAGTTCTGCTCTGATCTTAGTTATTTCTTGCCTTCTGCTAGCTTTTGAATGTGTTTGCTCTTGCCTCTCTAGTTCTTTTAATTGTGATGTTAGAGTGTCAATTTTAGATCTCTCCTGCTTTCTCTTGTGGGCATTTAGTGCTATAAATTTCCCTCTACACACTGCTTTAAATGTGTCCCAGAGATTCTGGTATGTTGTATCTTTGTTCTCATTGGTTTCAAAGAACATCTTTATTTCTGCTTTCATTTCGTTATGTACCCAGTAGTCATTCAGGAGCAGGTTGTTCAGTTTCCATGTAGTTGAGCGGTTTTGATTGAGTTTCTTAGTCCTGAGTTCTAGTTTGATTGCACTGTGGTCTGAGAGACAGTTTGTTATAATTTCTGTTCTTGTACATTTGCTGAGGAGTGCTTTACTTCCAATTATGTGGTCAATTTTGGAATAAGTGCGATGTGGTGCTGAGAAGAATGTATATTCTGTTGATTTGGGGTGGAGAGTTCTATAGATGTCTATTAGGTCCGCTTGGTGCAGAGATGAGTTCAATTCCTGGATATCCTTGTTAACTTTCTGTCTCGTTGATCTGTCTAATGTTGACAGTGGAGTGTTGAAGTCTCCCATTATTATTGTATGGGAGTCTAAGTCTCTTTGTAGGTCTCTAAGGACTTGCTTTATGAATCTGGGTGCTCCTGTATTGGGTGCATATATATTTAGGATAGTTAGCTCTTCCTGTTGAATTGATCCCTTTACCATTATGTAATGGCCTTCTTTGTCTCTTTTGATCTTTGATGGTTTAAAGTCTGTTTTATCAGAGACTAGGATTGCAACCCCTGCTTTTTTTTGTTCTCCATTTGCTTGGTAGATCTTCCTCCATCCCTTTATTTTGAGCCTATGTATGTCTCTGCATGTGAGATGGGTCTCCTGAATACAGCAGACTGATGGGTCTTGACTCTTTATCCAGTTTGCCAGTCTGTGTCTTTTAATTGGAGCATTTAGTCCATTGACATTTAAGGTTAATATTGTTATGTGTGAACTTGATCCTGTCATTATGATATTAACTGGTTATTTTGCTCGTTAGTTGATGCAGTTTCTTCCTAGCCTCGATGGTCTTTACATTTTGGCATGTTTTTGCAATGGCTGGTACCGGTTGTTCCTTTCCATGTTTAGGGCTTCCTTCAGGGTCTCTTGTAAGGCAGGCCTGGTGGTGACAAAATCTCTAAGCATTTGCTTATCTGTAAAGGATTTTATTTCTCCTTCACTGATGAAGCTTAGTTTGGCTGGATATGAAATTCTGGGTTGAAAATTCTTTTCTTTAAGAACGTTGAATATTGGCCCCCACTCTCTTCTGGCTTGTAGAGTTTCTGCCGAGAGGTCTGCTGTTATTCTGATGGGCTTCCCTTTGTGGGTAACCCGACCTTTCTCTCTGGCTGCCCTTAAGATTTTTTCCTTCATTTCAACTTTGGTGAATCTGGCAATTATGTGTCTTGGAGTTGCTCTTCTGGAGGAGTATCTTTGTGGCGTTCTCTGTATTTCCTGAATTTGAATGTTGGCCTGCCCTACTAGGTTGGGGAAGTTCTCCTGGATGATATCCTGAAGAGTGTTTTCCAACTTGGTTCCATTTTCCCCCTCACTTTCAGGCACCCCAATCAGACGTAGATTTGGTCTTTTTACATAATCCCATACTTCTTGCAGGCTTTGTTCATTTCTTTTTCTTCTTTTTTTTTCTTTTGGTTTTCTCTTCTCGCTTCATTTCATTCATTTGATCCTCAATCGCTGATACTCTTTCTTCCAGTTGATCGAGTCGGTTACTGAAGCTTGTGCATTTGTCACGTATTTCTCGTGTCATGGTTTTCATCTCTGTCATTTCGTTTATGATCTTCTCTGCATTAATTAGTCTAGCTGTCAATTCTTCCACTTTTTTTTCAAGATTTTTAGTTTCTTTGCGCTGGGTACGTAATTCCTCCTTTAGCTCTGAGAGGTTTGATGGACTGAAGCCTTCTTCTCTCATCTCGTCAAAGTCATTCTCTGACCAGCTTTGATCCGTTGCTGGCGATGGGCTGCGCTCCTTTGCAGGGGGAGATGCGCTCTTATTTTTTGAATTTCCAGCTTTTCTGCCCTGCTTCTTCCCCATCTTTGTGGTTTTATCTGCCTCTGGACTTTGATGATGGTGACGTACTGATGGGGTTTTGGTATAGGTGTCCTTCCTGTTTGATAGTTTTCCGTCTGACAGTCAGAAGGACTGTCTGTTGGTCTGTTGGAGATTGCTTGAGGTCCACTCCAGACCCTGTTTGCCTGGGTATCAGCAGCAGAGGTTGCCGAAGATAGAATATTGCTGAACAGCGAGTGTACCTGTCTGATTCTTTCTTTGGAAGTTTCCTCTCAGGGGTGACGCCACCCTGTGAGGTGTGGGGTATCAGACTGCCCCTAGTGGGGGATGTCTCCCAGCTAGGCTACTCAGGGGTCAGGGACCCACCTGAGCAGGCAGTCTGTCCGTTCTCAGATCTCAACCTCCGCGTTAGGAGATCCACGGCTCTCCCCAAAGCTGTCAGACAGAGTCGTTCGGGTCTGCAGCGGCCCCGCTCTTTCCCCTAATGGACTGCAGCTGTGCGCTGTCCGCAGCGGTAGAGTCTACAGAGACAGGCAGGCTTCCTTGAGCTGCTGTGAGCTCCACCCAGTTCGAGCTTCCCAGCGGCTTTGTTTACCTACTTAAGCCTCAGCAATGGCGGGCGCCCCTCCCCCAGCCTCGCTGCTGCCTTGCGGATAGATCGCCGCAGACGGCTGTGTTAGCAGTGAGGGAGGCTCCGTGGGCGTGGGACCCTCCGGCCAGGTGTGGGATATATTCTCCTGGTGTGCCTGTTTCCTTAAAGCGCAGTATTGGGGTGGGAGTTACCCGATTTTCCAGGTGTTGTGTGTCTCAGTTCCCCTGGCTAGGAAAAGGGATTTCCTTCCCCCTTGCGCTTCCAGGTGAGGCGATGCCTCGCCCTGCTTCAGCTCACGCTGGTCAGGCTGCAGCAGCTGACCCGCACCGATTGTCCGGCACTCCCTAGAGAGATGACCCCAGTACCTCAGTTGAAAATGCAGAAATCACCGGTCTTCTGTGTCGCTCGCGCTGGGAGTTGGAGACTGGAGCTGTTCCTATTCGGCCATCTTGCTCCGCCGGAACTTGGTGTTACTTTTATAGCTATGATTTTATATAATACCATTAATTTTCCATTTAGATGGTATCTATGACACTTTTATCATGTATGTAATCATGAAATTAGTATACTTTTCCTTGTTCCCACTTCCTTTTTGATTTTTCTGCCACCTGATTTGGGCAAATTATATTGTTATTACTTTTTTCTTACTTTTGCTCATTGTTTTAACTATAAATTGGTTTATGATTATATTATTTCACTTTTCAGTTTTAAATAATTACTTGGAATCACCAGCACCCTGCTTTTAGATGAAAATATTGACGTAAGCAAATTACTTCTCACCTTTTTTTCACATCCGACTTTTACTAGTTACACTGTTGTATCATTGTGACAGATTACATCTGCATTCTTCACAATAGCCATGTTTTTGGAAATAAAGACTCATTAATATAGAAATGGTAATTCTTCATGTATTGAGCTATAAATGCAATGCAGTTTTAATCAAAATTTTATCAGGTTTTGTCAAAACAGCCTTGTTAAGATATAATTCACATGTTACAAAATTCACACATTCAAAATATACAATTCAACAGTTTTTTTAGTATATTCCCAGAGCTGAACAACCATCACCATGACCTAATTTTAGAACATTCTCATTAACTCAAAAGTAAACATTCTAATCACTGACATTCACTGCCCATTCCCAAATCACCATCTTCTCCCGCCTCCCCAACACCAGCCTTAGGAAACCATTAATCTACTTTCTATCTCTATAGATTTTTTATTCTGGACATTTCATATAAATTAAGTTATATAATATGTAGTCTTTGCGATTAGCTCTTTGACATAGCATAGTGTTTTCACGGTGGGCCTATGGTACCTCATATAACAGTGCTTCATTACTTTTTATTGCCGAATAATATTCCATTGTACTGATACAACTAACATTTTGTTTATCCTTCAGTTGATGGACACATGGGTGGTTTCTATTTTTTGCTATTATAAATAGTGTTGTTATGATCATTTGCATACCAGTTCTTGTGTGAATGTGGGCTTTCATTTCTTATATATATACAGATTAGAGTAGAATTACTGGGTCACATGGTCACTTTATGCTTAACATTTTGAGGAACTGCCAAACTATTTTTTATAGAGGCTGCCTTCTCCCATTTCTCTACAGCCTCAAAACAATTGTGATTGTCTATTTTTTAATTACAGCCAGTTAGTGGTTGTGCAGTGGTAAGTCATATCCTTTAGTGTTTATTTGATTTGCATTTTCCTGATGGCTAATGATGTTGAGTGTATTTTTATGTTGCTGTTGGCCATTTGTATATTTCCTTTGGCGAATGTCTGTTCAGAGCCTTGCCTATTTTCAATTGCTTACTTACCCTTTAATTATTGAGTTTTAAGAGTTATTTTTCAATACACATTCCCATTCAGATATATGATTTGCAAATATTTTCTCTCATTCTGTAGGTCATCATTACTTTCTTTGATGGAATTTTTTACAGGACAAAAGTCTTTAACTTTTTTCTTTTTTTATCATTTGTGTTAATATATCATTAAAAAGTTTGCATAACTGACGGTCACAAAAATTTATTTCTGTGTTTTACTTTAGGAGTTTTATTGTTTCAACTAATATGTAGGTCTTTGGTCCATTTTGGGTCAATTTTTGTGTGGGGTGTACATCAGGGTCCCCCTCATTCTTCTGTATGTGGATATCCAGGTGTTCCAGCAATATTTGTTGAAAAGACTGTTCTTTCCCTCCATGAAATTATCTTGACACCCTTATAAAAAAATCAGTTGATCATAAATGTAAGGATTTATTTCTGGATTTTCTGTTATGTACCATTGATCTATATGTCTGTGTTTCTGTAAATACTATGCTTGATTGCTATAGCTTTGTGGTAAGTTTTGAAATAGGGAAGTGAGATGATTTTTTTTAAGACCTTGACAAACTGTTTCCAAAATTTATGTGGAACATACATGGTCCATGACACTCCTGAATAAGAGAAAGGATTAGGGTGGTAAGACATACCACATATCAAAAAGTATTATAAAATTAGGATAAATCAATGTGATATTGTTGCAGAAAAAGATGGCAATTATAAAATAATATGTGCCTATGACATAATGTGAAAATATACAGAGAAAAAGTTGACAAAATTTAATGGAGAAATTGACAACTGTGCAATCATAGATTTTATTACATCTTTCTCAGCAACTGATAAGCAATATGGCACAGTGGCTGTGATAAAATTCTTTGTACTAATAATTTTGAGTTAGAAGTTGAAATAGAAAAAATTATACTAAAAGTGGTACAAATCTATAAAATACAGTTCGATAAATGTAGAAGAAAGGAGCTTGTCCTATGGAGAGTGGGGCAGGGAAACCTATATAATTAAGAAAACTTGAATAAATGAAAGATGCACCACATTCCCATATGGAAGACTTCCATCATAAAAATACCAATCCCTACCAAATTAATGTATACAATAATATCTTTCTAACCAAAATCTCAGTGTTTTTTTTTTAAACTGACAAATAAGGGAGGCAGAGCAACATGGCCAAATAGAAGCCTCCATAGATCATCCCCACTTGCCCACAGGAACACAAAATTTAAGAAATATCTACACAAAAATTCACCTTCATAAGAACCAAAAATGAGGTATGTGATTGTAGTACCTGGCTTTAATTTCGTATCACTGGAGAAGGCACTGAAGAGGGTAAGAGAGACAGTCTTGAATTGCCAATGTCATTGGTCTGCCATCCCCTGGCAGCAGCTGTGTGGTATGCAGAAAAAATCTGTGCACTTGGGAAAGGGAGAGCATAGTGACTATGGGATTTTGCATTGGAACTCAGTGCTGCCAGCACCAGACAGAATTCAGCCAATGCCCATGAAAGGAGTACTGAGACTTGCCCTAGCCAGAGGGTAGTAGCCCATCCCAGTGGTCAGAACTTGAATTTCAGCAAGCCTTGTCACTATAGACTAAAGGACTCTGACGTCCTAAATTAACTCGACAGGCAGTGTAGGCCATAAAGGACTGCAACTCCTAGGCAAGACCTAGTGCTATGATGGGCTTAGAGCCAGTGGACTTGGGGGGCATGAAACCTAGTGAGACACCAACTGGGGTGGCAAAAGGAGTGCCTGCACCACACCTTCCCCAACCCCAGGCTGTGCAGCTCACAGATCCAAATGTGATTCCTTCATCGTGCTTGAGAAGAGTGGGAAGAGTAAGGAGAACTTGGTCTTACAACTTGAATACCAACTCAGTCACAGTAGGATAGGGCACCAGGCAGAGTTGTGAGGCCTTAACTCCTGGATGACATATGTAGGCACACCCTGGGACAGAAGAGAACCCACTGCCTTGAAGGCAAGACCCAGTCCTGGCAGGATTCATTACTTACTGACTAAAGATCCCTTGGACCCTAAATAAAGAACAGCAGTAGAAAAAAGAAGCTAAAAATTTTAAATATGTATATATTATATATATATATAAATACCAAATAAGTAACCTAATGATACATCTTAAAGAACTAGAAAGGCAAGAGTGAACCAAACCCAAAATTGATAGAAGTAATAAAGATCAGAGCAGAAATAAATAAAATTGAACTGAAGGAAACTATAAAAAAGATCAACAAAATGAAAAGTTTATTTTTTGAAAAGAGAATGGACATTTACTCTAAGAAAAAAAGAGGACCCAAATATTTAAAATCAGAGATGAAAAAGAAGACACAACAATCAATACTGCAGAAATTCAAAGGATCATTAGAGGCTACCATGTGCAACTATATGCCAGTCAGTTGGAAACCCTGGAAGAAATGGATAAATTCCTATACGCAGACAACCTACCAAAACTGGATCATGACAAGACCTGAACAGACCAAAAACAAGTAAAATTATCAATGCCATAATATAAAGTCTCCTAGCAAAGAGAACCCCAAGAACTGATTACTTCACTGCTGAATTTTATCAAACATTTAAAGAACTAATACCAGTCCTACTCAAACTATTCCAAAAAATATAAGAAGAAGGAATGCTTCCAAACTCTAAGGCCAGTATCACCCTAATACTGAAAGCAAAGACACATCAAAAAAGAAGAGTACAGGCCTATATCCCTGGTGAAAATTGATGAAAAAACCCTCAATAAAATATTTGCAAAACTAACTCAACAACACATAAAGAAGATCACTCACCATGACCAAGTGGAATTTATCCCAGGGATGCAAGAATGGTTCTACATATGCAAATCAATCAGTGTGATACTGATTGATTCTGATACATCACATCAACAGAATGAAAGACAAAAACATATGAACATTTCAATTGATGCTGAAAAAGGATTTGATACCATTCAACATCGCTTTATCTTAAAAACTGTCTAAATACTGGAACATACTCCAACACAATAAAAGCCACATATGACGGACCCACAGCTAATATCACACTGAATGGGGAAAAACTGAAAGCTTTTTCTCTAAGGTCTGGAATAAGAAAAAGATGCCCTTTTCTACCACTGTTATTCAACCACTGTTATTCACTGTTATTCAGCTCCTATCTAGAGCAATCAGACAAGTGAAGGAAATAAAGCCCCACCAACTTGGAAAGAAAGAAGTTAAGTTATTTTTGTTTGTAGACGATATTATCTTATACTTGGAAAAACTTAAAGACTCCATCAAAAACTATGAAAACTGATAATATCACTAAAGTTGTGGGATAAGATCAGTACACTAAAATCAGTAGCATCTCTACATGCCAACAGTGAATAATCTGAAAAAAAATTCAAAAGTTAATATCATTTATAATAGCCACACATGAAATTAAATACCTAAGAATTAATTTAACCAAAGGAGTGAAAGATTTTTACAATGAAGCCTATGAAACATTGATGAATCAAATAGGACACAAAAATGGAAAGATATTCCATGTTTATGGATTGCAGGAACCAATATTGTTACAATGTCAGTACTACCCAAAGCAATGTACACATTCATTACAGTCTCCATTAAAATAGTAATGACATTATATACAGAAATAGGAAAAACAATTCTAAAATTTATATGGAGCTACAAAAGACCCAGAATAGCCAAAGCTATCCTGAGCAAAAAGAACAAAACTGGAAGAGTCACATTACCTGACTTAAATTATACCACGGAGCTATAGTAGCCGAAACAGCATGGTACTGGCATAGAAACAGACATTGACTAGTGCAGCAGAATAGAAAACCTAAAAACAAATTCATATAGATCTATAGTGAATTCATTTTGATAAAGGCACCAACAGCATACTTGGGAAGACATTCACTTCCATAAATTTTGCTGAGAAAACTAGATATCTATATGCAGAAAAATGAAACTATACATTTGTATACTTGCCATACACAAAAATCAAATAAAAAGGGATTAAAGACTTAAATCTAAGATCTCAACCTATGAAACTACTAAAAGAAGACATTGGAAAACTCTCCAGAACATTGGACTGGCAAAGATTTCTTGAATATTCCACAAGCACAGAAAACCAAAGAAAAAAATTAGATCACATCAAGTTAAAAAGCTTTTGCACAGCAAAGGAAACAATTAACAAAGTAAAGAAACAACCCACTGAATGGGAGAAAATATTTGCAAACTATCCATCTGACATGGAATTAGTATCCAAGATATATAAGGAGCTTAAACAACTCTGTAGGAAAAAAATCTAATTATCTAATTTAAAAATGAGCAAACGATCTGAATAGACATTTCTCAAAAGAAGACATACAGATGGCAAACAGGTATTTTAAAAGGTACTCAACATCATTGATCATCAGAGAAATACAAATCAAAACTACAATGAGAGATGATCTCACCGCAGTTAAAATGGTGTTTATCTAAAGAGAGGCAATAACAAATGCTGGTGAGGATGTGGAGAAAAGGGAATGCTTGTATATTGGTGCTGGGAATATAAATTAGTACAACCACTATGGAAAACATTGTGGAGGTTCCCTAAAAAACTACAAATAGAGCTATAATATGACCCAGCAATCCCACTGCTGGGTATATACCCAAAAGAAAGGAAATCAGTATAATCAAGAGATATCTGAACTTTTATGTTTATTGCAGCACTATTCACAATAGCCATGAATGGAAACAATCTAAGTATCCATCAACAGATGAATGGATAAAGACAATATGGTACTCATATGCAAGGGCGTACCAACCAGCCAAAATAGAAATGAGATCCTGTCCTTTCCAACAACATGGGTAGAACTGGAGGTCATTACGTTAGGTGAAATAAGCCAGGCACAGAAAGACAAACTTTATATGTTCTCAATTATTTGTAGGAACTAAAAATCAAGCAATTGAATTCATGGAGATAGGGAATAGAATGAGGGTTACCTCAGGCTGGGAAGGGTAGTGTGGTGGGCTGGGGAATTGGCTAGTGCATACAAAAATATAGTGGGATACAATGAATAAGACCCACTATTTACTAGCATGATAGTGTTGCTATAGTTGATAATAATTAATTCTACATTTTTAGTAACTAAGAGTATAATTGCATTGTTTGTAACACAAGGGATAAATCCATGAGGTGATGGAAGTCCCATTTACCTTGATGTGATTATTACACATTGTATACCTGTATCCAAATATCTCATACATCCAATAAATATGTACACCTACTACTATCAGACGAACACCAGATCTCTTGGCAGAAACTCTACAAGCCAGAAGAGAGTGGGGGCCAATATTCAACATTCTTAAAGAATTTTCAACCCAGAATTTCATATCCAGCCAAACTAAGTTTCATAAGTGAAGGAGAAATAAAATTCTTTGCAGACAAGCAAATGCTGAGAGATTTTGTCACCACCAGACCGCCTTACAAGAGCTGCTGAAGGAAGCACTAAAAATGTAAAGGAACAACCAGCACCAGCCATTGCAAGAGCATGACAAATTGTAAAGACCATCGATGCTAAGAAGAAACTGCATCAACTAATGAGCAAAATAACCAGCTAACATCATAATGACAGGATCAAGTTCACACATAACAATATTAACCTTAAATGTAAATGAGTTAAATGCTCCAATTAAAAGACACAGACTGGCAAATTGGATAAAGAGTCAAGACCCATCAGTGTGCTGTATTCAGGAGACCCATCTCACATGCAGAGACACACAGAGGCTCAAAATAGAGGGATGGAGGAAGATCTACCAAGCAAATGGAAAACAAAAAAATGCAAGTGTTGCAATACTAGTCTCTGATAAAACAGACTTTAAACAAAGATCAAAAGAGACAAGAACATTACATAATGGAAAAGGGATCAATTCATCAAGAAGAGCTAACTATCCTAAATATATATGCACCCAATACAGGAGCACTCAGATTCATAAAGCAAGTCCTTAGAGACTTACAAAGAGACTTAGACTCCCACACAATAATAATGGGAGACTTGAACACCCCACTGTCAACATTAGACAGATCAACAAGACAGAAAGTTAACAACGATATCCAGGAATTGAACTCAGCTCTGCACCAAGCAGACCTGACAGACATCTACAGACTCTCCACCCCAAATCAACAGAATATACATTCTTCTCAGCACCACATTGCAGTCATTCCAAAGTTGACCACATAGTTGGAAGTAAAGCACTCCTCAGTAAATATAAAAGAACAGAAATTATAACAAACTGTCTCTCAGACCACAGTGCAATCAAACTAGAACTCAGGATTAAGAAACTCAATCAAAACCGCTCAACTACATGGAAACTGAGCAACCTGCTCCTGAATGACTACAGGGTACATAACGAAATGAAGACAGAAATAAAGATGTTCTTTGAAACCAATGAGAACTAAAATATAACATACTAGAATCTCCGGGACACATTTAAAGCAGTGTGTAGAGGGAAATTTATAGCACTAAATGCCCACAAGAGAAAGCAGGAAAGATCTAAAACTGACACCCTAACATCACAATTAAAAGAACTAGAGAAGCAAGAGCAAATACATTCAAAAGCTAGCAGAAGGCAAGAAATAACTAAGATCAGAGCAGAACTGAAGGAAATAGAGACACAAAAAACCCTTCAAAAAATCAATGAATCCAGGAGCTGGATTTTTTGAAAAGATCAACAAAATTGATAGACCACTAGCAAGACTAATAAAGAAGAAAAGAGAGAAGAAACAAATAGATGCAATAAAAAATGATAAAGGGGATATCACCACTGACCTCACAGAAATACAAACTACCATCAGAAAATACTATAAACACGTCTGTGCAAATAAATTAGAAAACCTAGAAAAAAATGGATGATTTCTGGATACTTACACTCTCCCAAGACTAAACCAGGAAGAAGTTCTATCCCTGAATAGACCAATAGCAGGCTCTGAAATTGAGGCAATAATTAATAGCCTTCCAACCCAAAAAAAGTCCAGGACCAGACTGATTCACAGCTGAATTCTACCAGAGGTACAAGGAGGAGCTGGTACCATTCCTTCTGAAACTATTTCAATCAATAGAAAAAGGGAATCCTCCCTAACTCATTTTATGAGGCCAAAATAATCCTGATACCAAAGCCTGGCAGAGACACAACATAAAAAGAGAATTTTAGACCAATATCCCTGATGAACATCGATGCAAAAATCCTCAATGAAATACTGGGAAACCAAATCCAGCAGCACGTCAAAAAACTTTTCCACCATGATCAAGTGGCTTCACCCCTGGGATGGAAGGCTGGTTCAACATATGCAAATCAATAAATATAATCCAGCATATAAACAGAACCAAAGACAAAAGCCACACGATTATCTCAGTAGATGCAGAAAAGGCCTTTGACAAAATTCAACAGTCCTTCATGCTAAAAACTCTCAATAAATTCGGTATTGATGGAGTATATCTCAAAATGATAAGAGCTATTTATGACAAACTCACAGCCAATATCATACTGAATGGGCAAAAACTGGAAAAATTCCCTTTGAAAACTGGCACAAGACAGGGATGCCCTCTCTCACCACTCCTATTCAACATAGTGTTGGAAGTTCTGGCCAGGGCAATGAGGCAAGAGAAAGAAATAAAGGGTATTCAATTAGGAAAAGAGGAAGTCAAATTGTTCCTGTTTGCAGATGACATGATTGTATATTTAGAAAACCCTATCATCTCAGCCCAAAATCTCCTTAAGCTGATAAGCAACTTCAGCAAAGTCTCAGGATACAAAATCAGTGTGCAAAAATCACAAGCATTCTTATACACCAATAACAGACAGAGAGCCAAATCATGACTGAACTCCCATTCATAATTGCTTCAAAGAGAATAAAATACCTAGGAATCCAACTTACAGGGGATGTGAAGGACCTCTTCAAGGAGAACTACAGACCACTGCTCAATGAAATAAAAGAGGACACAAGCAAATGGAAGAACATTCCATGCTCATGGATAGGAAGAATCAATATCATGACAATGGCCATACTGCCCAAGGTAATTTATAGATTCAGTGCCATCCCCATTAAGCTACCAATGAGTTTCTTCACAGAATTGGAAAAAACTGCTTTAAAGTTCATATGGAACCAAAAAAGAGCCCGCATTGCTAAGACAATCCTAAGCCAAAAGAGCAAAACTGGAGGCATCACGCTACCTGACTTCAAACTATACTGCAAGGCTACAGTAATCTAAACAGCATGGTGCTGGTACCAAAACAGAGATCTAGACCAATGGAACAGAACAGAGCCCTCAGAAATAATACCACAATTCTACAACCATCTGATCTTTGACAAACCTGGCAAAAACAAGAAATGGGGAAAGGATTCCCTATTTAATAAATGGTGCTGGGAAAACTGGCTAGCCATAAGTAGAAAGCTAAAACTGGATCCCTTCCTTACACCTTATACAAAAATTAATTCAAGATGGATTAGAGACTTAAATGTTAGACCTAAAACCATAATAACCCTAGAAGAAAACCTAGGCAACACCATTCAGGACATAGGCATGGGCAAGGACTTCATGTCTAAAACACCAAAAGCAATGGCAACAAAAGCCAAATTTGACTAATAGGATCTAGTTAAACTAAAGAGCTTCTGCACAGCAAAAGAAACTACCATCAGAGTGAACAGACAACCTACAGAATGGGAGAAAATTTTTGCAATCTACTCATCTGACAAAGGGCTAATATCCAGAACCTATAAAGAACTCAAGCAAATTTACAAGAAAAAAAAAAACATCAAAAAGTGGGCAAAGGATATCAACAGACGCTTCTCAAAAGAAGACATTTACGCAGCCAACAGACACATGAAAAAATGCTCATCATCACTAGCCATCAGAGAAATGCAAATCAAAACCACAAGGAGATACAATCTCACACCAGTTAGAATGGCAATCATTAAAAAGTCAGGAAACAACAGGTGCTGGAGAGGATGTGGAGAAGCAGAAACACTTCTGCACTGTTTGTGGGACTGTAAACTCGTTCAACCATTGTGGAAGACAGTGTGATGATTCCTCAAGGATCTAGAACTAGAAATACCATTTGACCCAGCCATCCCATTACTGGGTATATACCCAAAGGATTATAAATCATGCTGCCATAAAGACACATGCACATATATGTTTATTGCAGCACTATTCACAATAGCAAAGACTTGGAACCAACCCAAATGTCAGTCAATGACAGACTGGATTAAGATAATGTGGCACATATACACCATGGAATACTATGCAGCCATAAAGGATGAGTTCATGTCCTTTGTAGGGACATGGATGCAGCTGGAAACCATCATTCTGAGCAACCTATCCCCAAAACGGAAAACCAAACACTGCATGTTCTCACTCATAAGTGGGAATTGAATAGTGAGAACACTTGGACACAGGAAGGGGAACATCACATACTGGGGCCTGTTGTGGAGTGGGGGTAGTGGGAGGGATAGCATTAGAAGATATACCTAATGTAAATGATGAGTTAATGGGTGCAGCATACCAATATGGCACATATATACATATGTAACAAACCTGTATGTTGTGCACATGTACCTAGAACATAAAGTATAATTAAAAAGTATATATTTACAGTATACAACATGATGTTTTGATATATGTTTACATTGTGGAGTGATTACCACATTTGCAAAATTAACATATCCATCACCTTACATAGTTACCTTTTTTAGTGAGAATATTTAAGATCTACTCTTAGCAATTTTCAAGTATGTAATACTTTATTGTTAACTGTAGTCACTATGCTCTAGATCTCCAGAACTTATTTAGGCTGTCTAAATGAAAATTTATATTCTTTGACCAACATCCCGCATTTCCTCTCACCTCACCCCCAGCTCCTGGCAACCACCATTCTACTGTCTGCTTCAATTAATTCAATTTTCTTAGATTCCACATATAAGCAAAATTATGCACTGTTTGTCTTTCTGTGCTTGGCTTATTTCACTTAACGTAATGACCTCCAGATTTATCCATGCTGTCACAATTCACAGGATTTTCATATATATATACCACATTTCCTATCCATTCATCCACTGATGGACATGTAGGTTGATTCCACATCTTGGCTATTGTGAAAAGTGCTTCGATGAACATGGGAGTATAGAGTTTTCTTTGACGTGCTATTTTTATTCCTTTGGGTATATAGCCCGTAAATTGATTACCAGGTAATTTGGCATTTCTGTTTTTAATTTCTCATGGAACCTCCAAATTGTTTTTTATAACATCTAATTTACATTCCCACCAACATCATAACAAACGTTCCCTGTCACCACATCCTCACCAACGTTTATTATCTTTTGTCTTTTTGATAATAGCCATTCTAAAAGCTGTGAGATGGTAGCTCATTGTAGTTTTAATTTACGTTTCCTTAATGAGCATTTTATCATATACCTGTTGGCTATCTATATGTCTTCTATGAGACATATTTATTCAGATCTTTTGTCCAATTTTTTTTTTTTCGAGACGGAGTCTGGCTCTGTCGCCCAGGCTGGTGTGCAGTGGCACGATCTCAGCTCACTGCAAGCTCCACCTCCCAGGCTCATGCCATTCTCCTTCCTCAGCCTCCCGAGTAGCCGGGACCACAGGTGCCTGCCACCACACCTGGCTAATTTTTTGTCTTTTTAGTAGAGATGGGGTTTCACTGTGTTAGCCAGGATGGTCTCGATCTCCTGACCTCGGATCCACCCACCTCGGCCTCCCAAAGTGCTGCGATTACAGGCATTAGCCACTGCACCCGGCCCCTTTGTCCAATTTTTAATTGGGTTATTTGTTTTCTTGCTGTCAAGTTGTTTGGGTTCCTTATAGATTTTGAATACTAACTCCTTATTAGACATATGGTTTGGAAATACTTTCTCCCATTTCATAGGTTGCCTCTTCACTCTGATGTTTGCTATGCAGAAGCTTTTTAATTATGTGATCCCATTTGTCTATTTTTGCTTTTGTTGCCTATGCTTTTGAGGTCATATCCAAAAAATTGCCCAGACAAATGTCCTGGAGGTTTTCCTTTATGTTTTCTTCTGGCAGTTTTATAGAGTCAGGAATTACATTTAAGTCTTTAATCTCTTTTCAGATGGTTTTTGTGTAGATATAAATTGAATTCAATGTCATTATTCTGCATGTAGATATACAGTTTTCCCATGTCATTTATTGAAGATGCTATCCTTTCCCCATTGTGTATTCTTGGCACCTTTGTTGAAGACCAATTGACTATTAATATGTGGGGGTTTTTTTATTTTTAATTCGGTGATTTTATTTTAAGATTTATTTGTAAGTGTAAGCGTCCAAGAGTTTGAGAGAATCTGGGCAGAAAATCATAGTACTTTAGAGTTCTAAAATATTTTAAGTAAACTTTAGAACAAATCCAAATTGTAATCACAACAAATACTGACACAGAATAGAGTCCAGAAACATATGCAAACATAAAAAGAAATTTGATGATACAACTAAAATAATATTTCTAATCAGTAAGGAAAGCTTTGCATATTTAGTCCTCTGTAAAGTTTGCTATTTTCCTATGTGAAAACATAGACTCCTATCTCTTCCTTAGGCAGAAATAAAATTCCAGATTAGTGAACAATCTAAATGTACAGATAAAATTATAGACATACCATAATATTTAAGGGCATGTTCTCAGTTAGGAAGTCCTTATCTAAGACCGGACACCCAGAAATCATAAATAAAAAATAAAAGTATTTGAATATAAATATATATGAAATTTTTTGCAATAGTTACAACAAACAAAGTTAAAGCAAACCACAATCAATAATAAAATATTTACAAAACTGACAGACCATGAGTTAATGTCCCTAACATGAAAAAAGAACTTCAAAAATGAATAAGGGGGAGAGAGCCAAGATGGATGACTAGATGCAGCAAGGAGGAACATCTCCCACTGAGAGAAAAGAACATAGAGTACACTCTGAGCAGCTCTTCAGAGAGAAGACATTGAGGGTGGACAGGGGAAGGGCACAGACTGTGGGCTGAAGGGAGAGGAAGCCGGAAACCCTGCATGGGGCAGCTGAGCACTGAGACTGGCCTTAGTGTCCACTGTGTAAGGGGTGAGTTGAACAGGCTGTCTTCAAGAGATCCATCTCACAAGCAATGACACCCATATGCCAAAAGTAAAGAGGTGGAGAGAAATCTACCAAGAAATGGAAAACAAGAAAAACCAGGGATTGCTATTCTAATTTCAGACAAAACCAACTTTTAAAAACAATGATCAAAAAAAGAAAGAAAAATATTACATAATGGTAAAGGGTTCAATTCAACAAGACGACTTAAGTATCCTAAATGTATATGCCCCTAACACAGGAGCACCCAGATTTCTAAAACAAGTTCTTAGAGACCTATGAGGAGAGTTAGATAACCACACAATAATAGTGGGAGACTCAACAACGCACTGACAGTATTAGATCATTCATGCAGAAAACTAACAAAGATATTTGGATCTGGAACTTGACACTTGACCAAATATGTCTAATGGATATCTGCAGAACTCTCCACTCAGAACAGAGTATACATTATTCTCATATGCTTGTGCCACAAAAAGCTAAAATCAACCACAAAATCAACCATAAAATTATTCTCTGCAAATTCAACAAAACTGAAATAATAACTACACTCTTGGACCACAGCACAATAAAAATAGAAACCAATCCTAAGAAGATTCCTCCAAACTATACAATTACATGGAAATTAAACAACCTGATCCAGAATAACAATTAAACTAAGGCAGAAATCAATACATTTTTTAAACTAATGAGAACAAAGGTAAGACATACCAAAATCTCTGAAACACAGATGAGGTGTGCTGAGAGGAAAGTTTATAGCACTGAACACCAACATAAAAAAGTCAGAAAGCTCTCAAATTAACAAACTAACATTATTCCTAGAGGAACTAGAAATACAAGAGCAAACCAACCCCAAGGCCAGCAGAAGAAAAGAGATAACCCACATCAGAGCTGAGCTGAAGGAAATTGAGACGAGAAAAAAAAAAAAAAAAACAATAAAACCAGGAGCTGATTCTTTGAAACAATAAATAAGATTGATAGACCACTAGCTAGACTAATAAAGAAGAAAGAGAGAAGATCCAAGTAAACACAATCAGAAATGACAACAGGGACATTGTACCTCACCGCTCAGAAATACAAAAAACCATCAGAGACTATTATGAACACTTCTATGCACACAAACTAGAAAACCTAGAAGAAATGAATACATCCTGGAAACATACAACCTCCCAAGATTGATCCAGGAAGAAACTGAATCCCTCAAGAGACCAACAATGAGTTCCAAAATTGAATCAGTAATAAAAAGCCTATCAACCAGAAAAGGCTGTGGACCAGATGGAGTCACAGTTGAATTCTACCAGCTGTATGAAGATGAGCTGGTACCAATACTACTGAAACTATTCCAGAAATTTGAGGAAGAGAGACTCCTTCCTAATTCATTCCGTGAGGCCAGCATCGTTCCAATATCAAAATCTGGCAGAAGCACAGAAGGTGGAAAACTTAAGGCCAATATTCTTGATGACCATAGATGCAGAAATTATCAATAAAATAATAGCAAATTAAATTCAGCAGCACATCAAAAAGCTAATCCACCTTGATCAAGTAGGCTTTATCCCTGGCATGCAAAGCTTGTTCAAAATACACAAATTAATAAATGTGATTTATCGCATAAACCAAATTTAAAACAAATACCACATGATTATTTCAATAAATGCAGAAAAGGCTTTTGAGAAAATTCAACATCCCTTCATGCTAAACACCCTTAACAAGCTAGGCACTGAAGGAACATGCCTTATAAAATAATAAGAGCCATCTATGACATACCCACAGCCAACATCATACTGAATGGGGAAAAGCTTGAAGCATTCCACTTTGGAACCAGAACAACACAAGGATGCCCACTATCACCATGCCTATTCAGCATAGTATTGCAATTCCTATCCAGAGCAATCAGGCAATAGAAGGAAATAAATGACATCCAGATAAGAAGAGAGGAAGTTAAACTATCTCTATTTGCAGATAGTATCATTCTATACCTAGAAAACCCCATAGTTTCTGCCCAAAAGCTCCTAAATCTCATAAACAACTTCAGCAAAGTTTCAGAGTATAAAATAAAGGTACAAAAATTAGTAACATTTGTATACACCAATAATGTCCAAGCTGAGAGCCAAATCAAGAACACAATCTCATTCACCATAGCCACAAAAAAGTAAAATACCCAGGAATACATCTAACCAAGGAGGTGAAAGATGTCTATAATGAGAATAACAAAACAGTACTGAAAGAAATCAGAGATGACACAAACAAATGGAAAAACATTCCATGGTCGTGGAGTGGAAGATTCGATATTGTTAAAATGGCCACACTGCCCAAAGCAATTACAGACTTAATGCTATTCCTATCAACTACCAGTGACATTTTCCACAGAATTAGAAAAACTTATTATAAAACTCTTAGGAAACAAAAAAGAGCCAAATAGCCATAGCAATCCTAAGCAAAAAGAATGAAGCTGAAGGCATATGTTACCCAATTTCAAACCATACTACAAGGCTACAGTAACCAAAACAACATGATACTTATACAAATGCAGACACATAGACAAATAGAGCAGAATAGCCCAGAAATAATGCTGCACACCTACAATCTCTGATCTTTGACAAGTTGACAAAAAGTTGCCAATGTTTGAAAAAATAAGTGGTGGGGTAAGGACTTCCTGTTCAATACATGATGTTGGGATACCTGGCTAGACGTATGTAGAAGATTGAAACTGGACCCCTTCCTTTCACGATATACAAAAATCAACTCAAGATAGATTAATGATTTACATGTAAAACCTGAAACTATAGAAGAAACCTAGGAAAACCATTCTGTGCATGTGCCTGGGCAAAGATTTCATGATGAAGACACCAAAAGCAATTGCAATGAAACAAAAATTGACAAATGCAACCAAATTAAAGAGCTTCTGCACAGAAAGAAAAGGGCTATCAATAGAATAAACAGATAACCTATAGAATGGAAGAAAATATTTGCAAACTGTGTATCTGATAAAGGTCTAATATCTGGAATCCATAAGAAACTTAAACAAATTGGCAAGAAAAAAAATCCCCACTAATAAGTGGGCAAAGGATATGAACAGACACTTCTCCAAAGAAGATATACATTGAGCCAATAAGCATATGAAAAAATGGTCATCATCACTAATGATTAGAAAAATGCAAGTGAAAATCACAATGAGATACCATCTCACACCAGTCAGAATGGCTATTACAAGAAGTTAAAAAATAACAGATGCTAGCGAGGTTATGGAGAAAAGGGAACATTTATACACTGCTGGTGGGAATGTAAATTAGTTCAGCCACTGTGGAAAGCACAGTGATTTGGTGATTTCTCAAAGAACTTAGAACTACCATTCAACCCAGCAATCCCATTTTTGGGCATATATACCCAAATTAATATAAATTATTTTACCATAAAGACACGTGCATACATATGTTCATTACAGCACTCTACAGAATAGCAAAGACATGGAATTAACCTAGATGCCCATCAATGGTAGACTGGATAGAGAAAATGAGGTACATATACAGCATAGAATACTATAAAGTTGTAAGAATGAGATCATGATCTTTGCAGCTATATGGATGGAGCTGGAAGCCATTATCCTAAGCGAACTAACTGAGGAACAGAAAATCAATACTACATGTTATTGCTAATAAGTGAAAGTTAAACATTGACTACACACGGACACCAAGATGGGAACAATAGACACTGGAGCTTACTTGAGGGTGGAGGATGGGAGGATGGAGAGGATCAAAAAACTACCTATTGGATACTATGCTTATTACCTGGGTAAAAATCTGTATACCAAACCCCTGAGGCACACGATTTATCTATATAATGAACCTGCACATGTACCCCTGAATCTAAAATAAAAGTTAGGAAAAATCAATAAGGAGCTATCAACTAAGTAAATAAGGAAAAGCTATAAGTAGAAAATTGATAGAAAAATTACAGTTGTCATTAAATATATGAATATGTGAAAACATGCTCAACCCAGCTATTATTCAAAAAAAAGTTATAACAATGATAGGCACTTTTTCTTCTCATCAGGTTTTCAAGCCTTAACAATATTAATAGTGAATACTTTCAGTGTTAGCAAGGATATGGAGAATGATGCATTCTTACACCTTGTTGGTGGGAGTGTTATTGCCACACACTTTTGTAAAGTAATCTAATGGAATTTATTAAAAAATAAAATATGTATAACTTTCGACCCACAGTCTAACATTTTTAAAAACTTATTTATTTATTTATTTATTTATTTTTCCATAGGTTATTGGGGAACAGGTGGTGTTTGGTTACATGAATAAGTTCCTTAGTGGTGATTTGTGAGATTTTGCTGAACCCATCACCTGAGCAGTATTCACTGCACACAATTTGTAGTCTTTTACCCCTCACCCCCTTCCTACCCTTTCCCCCTGGGTCCCCGAAGTCCATTGTGTAACTCTTATACCTTTGCATCCTCATAGCTTAGCTCCCCCTTATAAATGAGAGCATATGATGTTTGGTTTTCCATTACTGAGTTACTTCTCTTAGAATAATAGTCTCCAATCTCATGCAGACCTCTGCGAATGCCATTAATTCATTTTTATGGCTGTAGTATTCCATAGTATACATATATATACAACAGTTTAGTTATCCACTCGTTGATTGATGGGCATTTGGGTTGGTTTCATGTTTTTGCAATAGTGAGTTGGGCTGCCATGAACATGTGTGTGCAAGTACCTTTTTCATGTAATGACTTCTTTTCTTCTGGGTAAATACCCAGTAGTGGGATTGCTGCATCAAATGGTAGTTCTACTTTTAGTTCTCTATCCCACCAGCGGTGTAGAAATGTTCCCTGTTCACCACATCCACACCAACATCTATTTTTTGATATTTTGATTTTTTGATTATGGCCATTCTTGCAGGAGTACAGTGGTATTGTGATTTTTATTTGCATTTCCCTGATAATTAGTGATATGCAGCATTTTTTCATGTTTGTTGGCTGTTTGTATATCTTCTTTTGAGAATTGTCTATTCATGTCAAATCCACTTTTTGATGGGATTGTTTGTTTTTTTCTTGCTAATTTAATAGTATTGTTTGTTTGTTTTTTCTTGCTAATTCACTTGAATTTGTTGTAGATTCTGGATATTAGTCCTTCATCAAATGTATAGAGCGTGAAGATTTTCTCCCACTCTGTGTGTTGTCTGTTTAATCTGCTGACTGTTCCTTTTGCTGTGCAAAGTTCTTTAGTTTAATTAAGTCCCAGCTATTTATCTTTGTTTTGTTGCATTTGCTTTGGGGTTCTTGGTCATGAAATCCTTGCCTAAGCCAATGTCTAGAAGGGTTTTTCCAATGATATTTTCTAGAATTTTTATAGTTTCAGGTCTTAGATTTAAGTCCTTGATTCATCTTGAGTTGATGTTTATATAAGGTGAGAGGTGAGAATCCAGTTTCATTCTCCTACATGTGGCTTGCCAATTATCCCAGCACCATTTGTTGAGTAAGGTTTCCCACTTTATGTTTCTATTTGTTTTGTCAAATATCAGTTGACTGTAAGTATTTGGCTTTATTTCTGGGTTCTCTATTCTATTGGTCTATGTGCCTATTTTTATACCAGTACCATGCTGTTTTGGTGACTATGGCCTTATAGCATAGTCTGAAATCAAGTAATATGATGCCTCCAGATTTGTTCTTTTTGCTTAGTCTTGCTTTGGCTATGCAGGCTCTTTTTTGATTCCTTATGAATTTGAGGATTGTTCTTTCTAGTTCTGTGAAGAATGATGGTGGTATTTTGATGGAAATGGTGTTGAATTTGTAGATTGCCTTTTTTGGCAGTATGGTCATTTTTACAATATTGATTCTTCCCATCCATGAGCATGGAATGTGTTTCCATTTGTTTGTGTTGTCTGTGATTTCTTTCTGCAGTGTTTTGTAGTTTTCCTTGTCTTTCACCTGCTTGATTAGGTATATTCCTAAGTATTTTATTTTTTTCTGCAGCTATTGTAAAAGGTGTTGAGTTCTTGATTTCATTCTCAGCTTGGTCACTGTTGGTGTATAGAAGATCTACTGATTTGTGTGCATTAATTCTGTATTTAGAAACTTTGCTGAATACTTTTATCATTTCTAGGAGCATTCTGGAGGAGTCTTTAGGGTTTTCTAGGTAAACAATCCTGTCATCAGCAAACAGTGACAGTTTGAGTTACTCTGTACTGATTTGGATGCCTTCTATTTCTTTCTCTTGTCTGATTGCTCTGGCTAGGATTTCCAGTACTATGTTGAAGAGAAGTGGTGAGAGTGGGCATCCTTGTCTAGTTCCAGTCTAGCTCCAGTTCTCAGAAGGAATGCTTTCAACTTTTTCCCATTCAGTATTATATTGGCTGTAGCTTTTATTACATTGAGATATGTCCCTTGTGTACCTTTTTTTTTTTTTTTTGAGATGGAGTCTCACTCTGTTTCCCAGGCTGGAGTGCAGGGGTGCGATCTTGGCTCACTGCAAGCTCCACCTCCCAGGTTCACACCATTCTCCTGCCTCAGCCTCCTGAGTAGCTAGGACTACAGGCACCCACCACCACGCCTGGCTAATTTTTTATATTTTTTAATAGAGACAAGTTTTCACCATGTTAGCCAGGAGGGTCTCAATCTCCTGACCTCATGATCCATCCACCTCAGCCTCCCAAAGTGCTGGGATTACAGACGTGAGCCACTGTGGCCAGCCCTTTGTATGCCAATTTTGCTGAGAGTTTTAATCATAAAGCAATGCTGGATTTTAATGCTTTTTCTGCATCTACTGAGATGATCATGTGATTTTTTTTTTAATTCTGTTTATGTGGTGTATCACATTTATTGACTTGCATATGTTAAATCATCCCTGCATCCCTGAAACCCACTGATTGTGGTAGATTACCTTTTGGATATGTTTGGATTCACTTAGCTAGTATTTTGTTAAGGATTTTTGCATCTATGTTCATCAGGGATATTGGTCTGTAGTTTTCTTTTTTGGTTATGTCCTTTCCTGGTTTTGGTATTAGGGTGATACTGGCTTCATAGAATGATTTAGGGAGGATTCCTTCTTTCTCTATCTTGTGGAATAGTGTCAATAAGATTGGTACCAATTCTTCTTTGAACATCTGGTATAATTCTGCCATGAATCTGTCTAGTCCTGGACTTTTTTTGTTGGTTATTTTTTCTATTACCATTTTATTCTCACTGTTTGTTATTGGTCTGTACAGGGTATCTAATTCTTCCTTATTTAAGCTAAGAGGGTTGTATCTTTCCAGGAATTTATCCATCTCCTCTAGGTTTTCTAGTTTATGCACATAAAAGTGTTCATAGTAACCTTAAATGATCTTTTGTGTTTCTGTGGTGTTTTAATATCTACTGTTTCATTTCCAATTGAGCTTATTTGGATTTTCTGTCTTCTTTTCTTGGTTAATCTTTCTAATGGTCTATCAATTTTATTTTTTCAGAGAGCCAGCTTTTTGTTTTATTTATCTTTTGTATTTTTGTTGTTGTTGTTGTTGTTGTTTCAATTTCATTTAGTTCTGCTCTGATCTTGGTTATTTTCTTTCTTCTGCTAGGGTTGGGTTTGGTTTGTTCTTGTTTCTTTAGTTTTTGAAGTGTGACCTAAGAATGTCAGTTTGTGCTCTTTCAGTCTTTATGATGTAAGTGTTTAGGGCATGAACTTTCCTCTTAGCACTGCCTTTGCTGTATCCCAGAGATTCTGATAGGTTGTGTCACTATTGTCGCTCAGTTCAAAGAATTTTTAAATTTCCATCTTGATTTCATTTTGACCCAGTTTTCATTCAGGAACAGGTTATTTAATTTCCATATATTTGCATAGTTTTGGAGGTTCCTTTTAGAGTTGATTTCCAGTGTTATTCCACTGTGGTCTGAGAGAGTGCTTGATATAATTTCATTTTCTTAAATTTGTTGAGACTTGTTTTGTGGCCTATCATATTGCCTATCTTGCAGAAATTTCCATGCACTGATGAATAGAATGTGTATTCTATGGTTGTTGAGTAGAATGTGCTGTAAATATCTGTTAAGTCCACTTATTACAGGGTATAGTTTAAATTCATTCTTTGTTGACTTTCTGTCTGATGACCTCTCTAGTGCTATCAGTGGAGTATTGAAGTCCCCCACTGTTATTGTGTTGTTGTCTATCTCATTTCTTAGATCTATTAGTAATTATTTTATAAATTTGGGAGCTCCATTTTTAGGCACATATATACTTAGGATTGTGATATTTTCCTGTTGGACAAGGCCTTTTATCATTATATAATGTCTCTCTGTCTTTTTTACTGCTGTTGCTTTAAAGTTTGTTTTGTCTGATATAAGAATAGCTACTCCTGCTCATTTTGTGTGTCCATTTGCATGGAATGTCTTTTTCCACCCCTTTACCTTAAGTTTATGTGAGTCATTATGTGTTAGGTGAGTCTCTGGAAGGCAGCAGATTGTTGGTGAATTCTTACCCATTCTGCAATTCTGTATCTTTTAAGTGGAGCATTTAGGCCATTTACATTCAATGTTAGTATTGAGTTATGAGGTACCATTCCAGTCATCATGCTATTTGTTGCCTGTATCCTTGGTTTTTCATTTTTTTGGTTTTTTCAATTGTATTTTTTTATAGGTTCTGTGAGATGTATGCTTTAAAGAGGTTCTGTTTTTGATGTGCTAGGGAACCCGGTGAGCCCACAGGGTTTTTCCTGCTGCTTCCTCTACCCCTGTATTTCACTCAGCTCTCTAAGTTGACTAAGTTCCAGGTAAAGTCACACAACTCATGCAGATCTTTTTTCATGATCTAGACCTTCAGGTTCCCCAGTGAGGATGTGTGTTTGGGGGTGGACAATCCCCCTTTGCCACTTCCACAGTTTGGGCACTCTCAGTATTTCGGCTGTCTCCCCAGTCCTGCAGGAGCAATCCACTTTATTTTGAGGGTCTGTGGGTTCTCTCGGCTTTCCTGATTTATTCTTGCAGTCATTCTGGAGCAAAAGTTCATGATGTGAGCCTCCACATACTTCTTTGTCCATCCAAGCAGGAGCTGCAATCTAGTACTGCCTCCATCTGCCATGATTTCTGCAAGTCAAAACAATCCATTTAGAGAAAGAAATGCACTAGAGCATAATGATGTATATCCAAGCATAATAATTACTTTTGTAACAGGAATAATAATTGGAAATAGCCTAGGACTTGCTTACTTTGTGATGAGGCTGGAAATTAGTAGGAACTGATTACTATTTGCTGTATTCCTAGGACCGGGTTGAAACACAAGCACCTTTGTCTCTCTTTAGAACCTACACTGTGCCCCCAGCATAGCTCTATTGTTTGGTTTTCTCTCCGACTACTATAGATGGTTAAGGAAACCAGCGCCAATAAGCTGATGATATATTACTCAGCTCTTTTAGAGAGATGAATAATTAAACCTCCCCATCTCAACATAATAAGGAGTTAATATGTTAATATACATACATCAGAATGTATCAAAGGTTGGTGTAAAAATAACGTGTATTAGAATAACTCGAGATGATTTAATGTACATTAAAAGTGAAAAATTCTGGGCTCCATCCCAAACCTATTCAATTAGAATCTCCAAGGATGAGGTGTTACAATCTGTAATTTAACAAACTTCAGGTAATTCTACGTATTCTAAAACTTAAGAGCTGATATGATGGAAAGTCTAGAAAAAAAATACACCAAAATATATATAGTGATTGTGTGTGGGTAATGGAAATTCAAAGAACTTTTGCTTTCTTCTTTGTGTTTTTCTGTTTTATTTGACATCCTACAATAAGCATGTACTGTCTTTGCAGGGGGAAAAAAGAAACGAAAGTAAAATAGTTTTCCAAAATAAATAAGCTATAGTCACAAGTCAGTTACATTAGGCTATGCTGGTTATATGTTGGTCTTTACAGTTATAGAACTCTCTGCCTTTTATATTTTTATCACTCAAGAAAGCATATTGACATATAAATCCATTGTGGTTGAAAAGTGTTATTAAATAAAAATTTAAACATTATTGATTACACATTTTAGGTTTTCAAACTTGATGCCTCTGATATGACAGATACTGATGATAATATTTTTGAGGAGATAGAGAAAGTTGTTAAAATTCCAGAAAATCACAGTAAGTGTTACTAAATTCAAGAAAGATGGTTAACTGATATAGAAGACAAACTCTGAACCAATATGAGCTATATTTATATGTTTAAACATGTTTTTGACTGGTAATATTTTGTTCCTGTACCATTTATTTCTTCATATGTTTATTTAAAATTTGTGTAGTATTACCACATATTATATTACTGTGTGTGTGTGTGCGTGTGTGTGTGTGTAATTACATTATATAAGCACTATGGCTTCAATAGTCCTTCAGTTTACAAAAGAACCAAGTGGATATTAAAGGTAGAAATAAATAATGATGTGATAAGCAGCAGCGGCAATCTACAATTTGCCACTGGTATTGCCTCTGAAATGGGACTCCGGATAATTTGTACATTTCCAGGCCAAAGCATACAACCCAAGAAGATTTATCTAAAATGAACTACACACCTGTAATATGCCAGACACTTTACTATGTGCCAGTGGGACAAAATATGTATATGACCTTGTCAGTCTACTGGAGGAGCACTGACCATTGCTTTCCACACCCAGGTTGAACTTCTTATCAACACATCCACCATTAGTATATATATAATCCAGACTTTAAAAGAGATTTCTGCTTCTGCTTCTATTTTACTGAATTTTTGTGTGTTATTTTTGGGAGAGTACAGTGATTAGGCACCATTAGTTTCCTTCATGGGACTTTAAGGCAGTTCCTAGGGCAGGTATTAGAGCCCTTCTTAGTAGTAGTGGCTATATGGATCCTAGCTCTGCTCTTGGATTCTTCTGGGATATTTTAATATCTTTTTGGTGGTTATCTGTTTTCTGTCTGCATGGCGACCTATTCATACCTCCCCTATCCTGACCAGTGGATTTTCTAAAACTGTGGAGCACAATGGTGAGTATAGCATGTGTGCTATGGTCTAAAGGTTTGTGTCCCTCCAAAATCCATGTGTTGAAATTCTAACACCCAAGGTGATGGTATTAGAAGGCAGGGGGCCTTGGGCAGTTGATTAGGTCATGAGGGTAGAGCCCTCATTAAGGCATTAGTGCCCTGAAAAAGGAGCTCAAGAGAAATTCCTCACCCCTTCCACCATGTGAGGACAAAGAATGTGCCCTTCTGTGAACCATTAAGATAGCCCCCCCAGACAAGGAATCTGCTAGTGTTGTGATCTTGGACTTCCAAATCTCCAGAACTATGAGAAATAAGTGTCTATAGTTTGTAAGCTATCCAGTCTAAGGCTTTTTGTTACAGCAGCCCAAATGGACTAACACCCTGTGGAAAGAGGAATAAATGGGTTCCAACTGTGATATACTTTAAACTCTGATTCTTTCTTCAAAGAACATCTAGTTCCCTTTGCTATTCCCCAGGGGCAACATATCTAAAAAATATTCTGGGGTGGGAGGAGGGCAAACTTACAAATTATTATACAGAAGGTAAAATTATAGCTGTTTCTCCTAAGCAAATTGTAAGGGTTATGAAAGAAGACTGACATTATTCTCAGTTACATTAAAAATATTTTTCTCTCCAGATTTTGATTGGCAGTGGATTATCTTAGATGGCCCAGTGGACACCTTTTGGGTAGAAAATCTGAACTCTGTGCTAGATGATACTAGAACATTATGCCTAGCAAACAGTGAGAGAATAGCTTTAACTAATAAAATAAGAGTGATTTTTGAAGTGGACAGTCTCTCTCAGGCCAGTCCTGCTACTGTCAGTCGATGTGCCATGGTCTATATGGTAAGCTTTCAAAAACAAATGTTTTAACAAAGCAAAAATGTTGTTTATGATAGTAACTATTTAATATTTACAGCATTTTGTGTTTATTTTATTTTTACCTTTGTATCCAGCAGCATGAACCCAATAGTTCCAAATCTTTGTGTCTCCCAAAGCCTCATAATCCAGAATTGAATGTGAATTTAATTATTACTGTTCTAATACTACTCTTAGTAATTGGAGAGTCAGTATTTTCCACAACTGTGAGTAAAACAATAGACAAATTAGGCTGCTGATATGAATTATTTTTTCAATAGAGGAAGATGTTCCTGAGACCTTTTCATACCCACTCTGACTCTAAGAACTTGGAAAACACATTATGAAGACAGTGGGAAGGAAGTACAAAATACAACATGAAGTTATTAGCTATATTCTCTATTCTCTATACATGAAGTTATTAACTATAATTAGCCCTATGCTCTAATCTACTTAACTGAATGTTATAAATAAATCTAAGTATAGGGCTGACTTCTGGGTAAGCAGTTCCCCTCACCACATACACAGAGCCTCAATACACCTTCCTATACATAATCCCCCAATTGCTTGTTTTCTTGTAAGACCATAGTTAGAAATCACAAATCATTCCAGAGGATGTATCATATTTTTATTTATTTACATAAGATTATATTTTGCTTTTTATTATTAGGATCCTGTTGATCTGGGATGGGAGCCTTATGTTAAGTCATGGCTTCTGAAAACTTCTAAAATTATAAGTCAATCAGGAGTGGATTGTCTTGAATTCATGATTAAAAATAGTGTCACAGACGGACTACAATTTATAAAGAATCGTCAGAAATTTCAGCCATATCCTATGGAGGACATAACAATCATCATAACCCTCTGCAGAATTCTTGATGCTTTCTTTGACTTCATGGGTAAAAGTGGAGGATTTGAACAAAGTGAGTTTTGCTCTCTAAGTCATGTCAATGATACATCTTAACTAGTCAATGCCAGTTTATCACCTTATATTAGATTTTAGAAAATCTCTCAAAGAGCAAGCATTTTTAGTCTATTTGGACCAACAGCAGATATGCACATGGAACAAACTAAAAACCATTTATGGAGGAACATATCAAAAGTAAATTAGTATCATACAAGTGTTGAAGGATCACAGGAAAAATGATTGTAAAGAACCACTAGAGGGTCTCTATTAAAGGAGAATGTTTTCACTGGATTTTAACGATTTTTAGAGTTAGAAATAGTGAAAAAAACCTGTTCAGAATTCCAGGTGTAAGTTGTAATCACACAAAGGCATAATCATGAAAAGTAGTAAAACATATGTAAGGAGGGATAAACAGATTCCGAAAATCATATAGTATTATAGATAAGGTATTGGTATTGTCTTTGAAGTCAGAATCCCTAAATCTAAATGCTGGTTTTATGCAGTTTTTGGTAAGATGGCAGAGTAGCACAGGCTCCCAATTCTCTCTCTCAAACCAATTTTTGATTCATCAAACCAATACAGAAATTGTTATAAATCCCTGAGGTAACGTAATATGGTTAGATCCCAACAAGAGGAAGCAGCAATCCTGAACAACCCTGGATGCCATGAATAGGAGATAAAGTGGAAGAAAATATTTAGGTGTGTACTTTCCTCATCAACTCAACTCTGAATGGGCTATTGTCCATTGTTTGCCAGTTAGCATGCCACAGCACAGCCAGGGGCAGCAACAAAATGTCCCATTGTCAGGGAAGCCTATCTAGGTTTAGGGAGTAGGTAAAAACATATTTTTTCCTACTGCCACCCCTCTTCAAATCTTAAAGCCAAGATGATTAAAAAAGAGAGACCACACTTAGAAAAAGAACAGTGCCAGAGTAGATACAGATTGTTAACACACAAGTGACCTGCTTTGAAGAGTGACCACTCCCTCCCCAGATTCACACTTCTAAATTCATCAGAAGTACAACCCAGGAAAGTTGCAGTACTGGAAACAAAGCAAAAAGAATCAGTTAAAAAAAACAACAACTGGAGGATATGTATTAGTTAAAATAACATAATAAATGGGTTGAATGCTGGATTGGTTAGCTCTATAGCAGATTAGTGAGGGCTGTAACAACAGCCAAGGAACTCTCAGAATGCATCAGGAAGAGCTAAAGAGGTTAAATATTATGTATTTTAAATATACAACAAATATGTTTCTTTAATACAGAAATATGTGTATATAGTTGAAAGATTAATAAAAATTGAAAGGTTATTCTGTTATATTATTCATATAACAGAACCTCCAGAAAAATATAGTAAAAATAAATAGAGGGGAATAAATGTTTCAGGGAATAATTGCCTAGGAGTTCAGAGAATTAGAGAAAATGTGAGACCTAAGATTGAATAGGATCCTGGAGCATTAAACATGACAAAATGTAAAATCCCACACCTAGAAATGTTATATAGATATATTTACCTACACCTCTTGGATGTTCTGTTCTTTTTTGTTTGTTTTCTTTTTTCTCTTTGTGTTTGTGTTTGGTTGATTTCTATTGACTTGTCTTCCAATTTACTGATTCCTTGCTCTGCTGCATGGAGTCTGCTGTAAGCCCGTTGAAACAATTCTCATATTTGATATTGTGGATTTTATTTTCAGCATTTCCCTTGACCTTTTCTATAGTTTTCATCTCTCTGCTGGAATTCCCTCTCTATCCATGAATGATTTCTTCCTTCAACATTAGATCTTTTACATTTTAATCATAGTTTTTAAAAAATAATTCCTGTCTGATAATTTCAACATCTGGGCCATCTCTGGGTCTGTTCCCTTGACTGCTTTTTCTCTTGGCAACATGACTTTTCTTAATCTTGCTTATTTTTATGTCTCATAATTTTTAATTGAATACCAGATATTGTGTATAAAAAGAGATTGAGGTATACAGTAGTTATACCTGGAAATGGACATACTTTTTCTTCTGCCACATTGTTCAGGTAGTGGCATGGTGGGTTGAGTCAATATTGACCTCGCTTTGGCTTTTAGTGTTACTATAGTTACCTTCAGTGCAACACAGACTTTAGATTTTCCATGCTCCTGTACCTTTCCTGGCAATAGATTGCTGTTTGTTACTTGGTTCAAGGCTTGTGGTGGGAACAGGGGAGATTTACAGATTCTCATGTTATAGCCTCATTTTAAGGCAGGGTCTGTGCACCTGAGCCTCAGGCGTGGCATTTCTCAGCAAAGAAACAATTTATTGTAAATATCTAAGTTCAATATCAATTTATGAATAATACCTAAGATTAAAGAAAAATTCTCAGAAATTTTAGAGTGAGAAAGACAATAACAAGAGGAGAGGAACACAAGATTTGTTAATATCAATATGGTTCAAGAAGAAATGAAGTAGTGTTTTTAAAGTGTTTTATGTTTAGCTAACATATGATTTAAGCATGAAAAGTGCCAGTCTGCAAGTCCCAGCGAGATCAACGCAGAAGGTGGGTGATTTCTGCATTTCCAACTGAGGTACCCAGCTCATCTCATTGGGACTGGTTAGACAGTGAGTGCAGCCCACAAAGGGTGAGCAGAAGCAGGGTGGGGCATCACCTCACAAGGGAAGTACAAGGGGTCAGGGAACTCCCTCCCCTAGCCAAGGGAAGTTGTGAGGGACAGTGCCATGAGGAACAGTGCATTCTGGCCCAGATACTACACTTTTCCCATGGTCTTTGCAACCTGCAGACCAGGAGATTCCCTTGGGTGCCTACACCACAAGGGCCTTGGGTTTCAAGCACGAAACTGGGTGACTGTTACAGGAAACACCGAGCTAGCTGCAGTTTTTCTTCATACCCCAGTAGGGTACTTACTGGCCTGGAACGCCAGTAAGACAGAATCGTTCACTCCCCTGGAAAGGAGACTGAAACCAGAAAGCCACGTGAATCTAGTTCAGCAGATCCCACCCACAGGGAGCCCAGCAAGCTAAGATTCACTGACTTGAAATTCTCGCTGCCAGCACGTCAGTCTGAAGTTGACCTGGGACTCTCGAGCTTGGTATGGGAAGGGGCATCCACCGTTACAGAGGCTTGACTAGGTGGTTTTCCCCTTGCTGTGTAAACAAAGGAACTGGGAAGTTCAAACTAGGAAGAGCCCACCACAGCACCGCAAAGCCGCTGTAGCCAGACTGCCTCTCAAGATTCCTCCTCCCTGGGCAGCGCATTTCTGAAAGAAAGGCAGCACCCCAAGTGGGGGACTTATAGATAAAACTCCCATCTGCCTGGGACAGAGCACCTGGGGGAAGGGGTAGCTGCTGCTTCAACAGACTTAAACATTCCTTTCTGCTGGCTCAGAAGAGAGCAGTAGATCTCCCAGCACAATGCTTGAGCTCTGCTAAAGGACAGACTGCCTCGTCAAGTGAGTGCCTGACCCCCAAGCCTCCTGACTGGGATAAACTTCCCAGCAGGGGCCAACAAACACCTTATAGAGGAGAACCCTGGCTGGCATCTGGTGGGTGCCCCTCTGGGAGGAAGCTTACAGAGGAAACAGCAGGCAGCAATCTTTGCTGTTCTGCAACCTCTGCTGCTGATACCCTAGCAAACAGGGTCTGGAGTGGACCTCCAGCAAACTCTAGCAGACCTGCAGCCAAGAGTCCTGACTGTTAGATGGAAAACTAACAGAAAGGAAGAGCCTCAACATCAATAAAAAGGAAGTCCACACAGAAACCTCGTCTGAAAGTCACCGGCATCAAAGACCAAAGGTAGATAAGTCCATGAAGATGAGGAAAAACCAGCACACCAAGGCTGAAAATACCAAAAACCAGAATGCCTCTTCTCCTCCAAAGGATTACAATTCCTTGCCAGGAAGGCAACAAAACTGGAAGGAGAATGAGTTTGATGAACTGACAGAAGTAGGCTTCAGAAGGTGGGTAATAACAAACTCCTCTGAGCTAAAGGAGCATGTTCCAACCCAATGAAAGTAAGCTAAGAACCTTGAAAAATGGTTAGAGGAATTGATAAGTAGACTAACCAGTTTAGAGAAGGACATAAATGACCTCATGGGCTAAAAAACACAGCAAGAGAACTTCATGAAGCATACACAAGTATCAATAACTGAATCGATCAAGCGGAAGAAAGGATATCAGAGATTAAAGAACAATTTGATGAAATAATGCATTAAGATTAGAGAAAAAAGAATGAAAAGGAACAAACAAAGCCTCCAAGAAATATGGAACTATGTGAAAAGACCAAACCTAGGTTTGACTGGTGTACCTGAAAGTGGTGGGGAGAATGGAACCAAGTTAGAAGACAGTCTTCAAGATATTATCCAGAAGAACTTCCCCAACCTAGCAACACAGGCCAAATTCAAATTCAGGAAATACAGAGAACAATAAAAAGATACTCCTCGAGAAGAGAAACCCCAAGACACATAATTGTCAGATTCACCAAGGTTGAAATGAAGAAAAAAATATTAAGGGCAACCAGAGAGAAAGGTTGGGTTATCCACAAAGGGATGCCCATCAGACTAACAGTGGATCTCTCTGCAGAAACCCTACAAGCCAGAAGAGAGTGGGGGCCAATATTCAACCTTCTTAAAGAAAATAATTTTCAACCCAGAATTTATTTATTTATTTATTTTTATTATACTTTAAGTTCCAGGGTACATATGCATGATGTGCAGGTTTGTTACATATGTATACCTGTGCTGTGTTGGTGTGCTGCACCCATTAACTCGTCATTTACATTAGGTATATCTCCTAATGCTATCCCTCCTCCCTCCCCCCGACCCCATGACAGGCCCCAGTGTGTGATGTTCCCCTTCCTGTGTCCAAGTGTTCTCATTGTTCAATTCCCACCTATAAGTGAGAACGTGTGGTGTTTAGTTTACCGTCCTTGCAATGGTTTGCTCAGAATGATGGTTTCCAACTTCATCCATGTCCCTACAAAGAACATGAACTCATCCTGTTTTATGGCTGCATAGTATTCCATGGTGTATATGTGCCACATTTTCTTAATCAAGTCTGTAATTGATGGACATTTGGGTTGGTTCCAAATCTTTGCTATTGTGAATACTGCCCCAATAAACATGTGTGCATGTGTCTTTAAAGCAGCATGATTTATAATCCTTTGGGTATATGCCCAGTAATGGGATGGCTGGGTCAAATGATATTTCTAGCTATAGATCCTTGAGGAATCACCATACTGTCTTCTACAATGGTTGAACTAGTTTAAAGTCCCACCAACAGTGTAAACGCATTCTTATTTCTCCACATCCTCTCCAGCAACTGTTGTTTCCTGACTTTTTAATGATCATCCTTCTAACTGGTGTGAGATAGTATCTCATTGTGGGTTTGATTTGCATTTCTCTGATGGTGAGTGATGATAAGCATTTTTTCATGTGTCTGTTGGCTGCATAAATGTCTTCTTTTGAGAAGTGTCTGTTCATATCCTTTGCCCACTTTTTGATGGGGTTGTTTGATTTTTTTCTTGTAAATTTGTTTAAGTTATTTGTAGATTCTGGATATTACAGCTTTGTCAGATGGGTAGATTGCAAAAATTTTCTCCCATTCTGTAAGTTGCCTGTTCATTCTGATGGTAGTTTCTTTTGCTGTGCAGAAGCTCTTTAGTTTAATGAGATCCCATTCATCAATTTTGGCTTCTGTTGCCATTGCTTTAGGTGTTTTAGTCATGAAGTCCTTGCCCATGCCTATATCCTGAATGGTATTACCTAGGTTTTCTTCTAGGGTTTTTATGGTTTTAGGTCTAACATTTAAGTCTTTAATGCATCTTGAATTAGTTTTTGTATAAGATGTAAGGAAGGGATCCAGTTTCAGCTTCCTACGTATGACTAGCCAATTTTCCCAGCACCATTTATTAAATAGTGAATCCTTTCCCCATTTCTTATTTTTGTCAGGTTTCTCAAAGATCAGATGGTTGTAGATGTGTGGTATTATTTCCAGGCTCTATTCTGTTCCATTTGCCCATATCTCTGTTTCGGTACCAGTGCCATGCTGTTTGGGTTACTGTAGCCTTGTAGTGTAGTTTGAAGTCAGGTTGCCTGATGCCTCCAGCTTTGTTCTTTTGGCTTAGGATTGTCTTCACAATGCGGGCTCCTTTTTGGTTTCATATGAATCTTAAAGTATTTTTTTCCAATTCTGTGAAGAAAGTCACTGGTAGCTTGATGAGGATGGCATTAAATCTATAAATTACCTTGAGTAGTATGGCCATTTTCACAATATTGATTCTTCCTATCCATGAGCATGGAATGTTCTTCCATTTGTTTGTGTTCTCTTTTATTTCATTGAGCAGTGGTTTGTAGTTCTCCTTGAAGAGGTCCTTCACATCCCTTGTAAGTTGGATTCCTAGTATTTTATTTTCTTTGAAGCAATTGTGAATAGGAGTTCATTCATGATTTGGCTCTCTGTTTGTCTGTTATTGGTGTATAGGAATGCTTGTGATTTTTGCACACTGATTTTGTATCCTGAGACGTTGCTGAAGTTGCTTATCAGCTTAAGGAGATTTTGGACTGAGATGATGGGTTTTCTAAACATACAGTCATGTCATCTGCAGACAAGGACAGTTTGACTTCCTCTTTTCCTAATTGACTACCCTTTATTTCTTTCTCTTGCCTGATTGCCCTGGCCAGAACTTCCAACATTGAATAGGAGTGGTGAGAGAGGGCATTCCTGTCTTGTGCCAGTTTTCATAAGGAATGCTTCCAATTTTTGCCCATTCAGTATGATATTGACTGAGTTTGTCATAAATAGCTCTTACTATTTTGAATTATGTCCCATCAATACCTAGTTTATTGAGAGTTTTTAGCATGAAGGGCTGTTGAATTTTGTCAAAGGCCTTTTCTGCATCTATTGAGATAATCATGTTGCTTTTGTCTTTGGTTCTGTTTATATGATGGATTACATTTATTGATTTGCATATGTTGAATGAACCTTGCATCCCAGGGATGGAACCAACCTGATCATAGTGGATAAGTTTTTTGATGTGCTGCTGGATTCGGTTTGCCAGTATTTTATTGAGGATTTTTACATTGATGTTCGTCAGGGATATTGGTCTAAAATTCTCTTTTTTTGTTGTGTCTCTGCTAGGCTTTGGTATCAGGATGATGTTGGCCTCATAAAATGAATTAGGGATAACTCCCTCATTTTCTATTGAATGGAATAGTTTCAGAAGGAATGGTACCACCTCCTCTGTATATCTCTGGTAGAATTCGGCTGTGAATCCATCTGGTCCCGGACATTTTTTGGTTGATAGACTATTAATTACTGACTCAATTTCAGAACATGTTATTGGTCTATTCAGGGATTCAACTTCTTCCTGGTTTAGTCATGGGAGAGTGTATGTGTCCATAAATTTATCCATTTCTTCTACATTTTCTAGTTCATTTGTATAGGGGTGTTTATAGTATTCTCTGATGGTAGTTTGTATTTCTACAGGATTGGTGGTGATATCCCCTTTATCATTTTTATTGAATCTATTTGGTTGTCCTCTCTTTTCTTCTTTATAAGTCTTGCTAGCAGTCTATCAATTTTGTTGATGTTTTCAATCAACCAGCTTCTGGATTCATTTTTTGAAGAGTTCTTTGTGCCTTTATCTCCTTCAGCTCTGCTCTGACCTTAGTTATTTCTTGCCTTCTGCTAGCTTTTGAATGTGTTTGCTCTTGCCTCTCTAGTTCTTTTAATTGTGATGTTAGAGTGTCAATTTTAGATCTTTCCTGCTTTCTCTTGTGGGCATTTAGTGCTATAAATTTCCCTCTACACACTGCTTTAAATGTGTTCCAGAGATTCTGGTATGTTGTGTCTTTCTGGTTTCAAAGAATGTCTTTATTTCTGCCTTCATTTCGTTATGTACCCAGTAGTCATTCAGGAGCAGATTGTTCAGTTGCCATGTAGTTGAGCGGTTTTAGTGAGTTTCTTAATCCTGAGTTCTAGTTTGATTGCACTGTGGTCTGGAAGACACTTTGTTATAATTTCTGTTCTTTTATATTTGCTGAGGAGTGCTTTACTTCCAACTATGTGGTCAATTTTGGAATAAGTGTAATGTTCTGAGAAGAATGTATATTCTGTTGATTTGGGGTGGAGAGTTCTGTAGATGTTGATTAGGTCTGCTTGGTGCAGAGCTGAGTTCAATTCCTGGATATCGTTGTTCACTTTCTGTCTCAGGGATCTGTCTAATGTTAACAGTGGGGTGTTAAAGTCTCCCATTATTATTGTGTGGGAGTCTAAGTCTCTTTGTAGGTCTCTAAGGACTTGCTTTATGAATCTGGGCTCTCCTGTAATGGGTGCATATATATTTAGGATAGTTAGCTCTTCTTGATGAATTGATCCCTTTACCATTATGTAATGTCCTTGTCTCTTTTGATCTTTGTTTGTTTAAAGTCTGTTTCATCAGAGACTAGGATTGCAACCCCTGCCTTTTTTTGTTTTCCATTTGCTTGGTGGATCTTCCTCCATCCCTCTATTTTGAGCCTCTGTGTGTCTCTGCATGTGAGATGGGTCTCCTGAATACAGCACACTGATGGGTCTTGACTCTTTATCCAATTTGCCAGTCGTGTTTTTAATTGGAGCATTTAACTCATTTACATTTAAGGTTAGTATTGTTATGTGTGAATTTGATCATGTCATGATGAATTTAGCTGGTTATTTTGCTACTTAGTTGATATAGTTTCTTCCTAGCATTGATGGTCTTTACAATTTGGCATGTTTTTGCAGTGGCTGGTACCAGTTGTTCCTTTCCACGTTTAGTGCTTCTTTCAGCAGCTCTTGTAAGGCAGGCCTGATGGCAACCAAATCTCTCAGCGTATGCTTGTCTGTAAAGGATTTTATTTCTCCTTCACTTAGGAAGCTTAGTTTGGCTGGATATGAAATTCTGGATTGACAATTCTTTTCTTTAAGAATGTTGAATATTGGCCCCCACTCTCTTCTGGCTTGTAGAGTTTCTGCCAAGAAGTCCACTGTTTGTCTGATGGACTTCCCTTTGTGCGTAACCTGACCTTTCTCTCTGGCTGCCCTTTACAATTTTTCCTTCATTTCAACTTTGGTGAATCTGACAATTATGTGTCTTGGAGTTGCTCTTCTTGTGGAGTATCTTTGTGACGTTCTCTGTATTTTCTGAATTTGAATGTTGGCCTGCCTCACTAGGTTGGGGAAGTTCTCCTGGATAATATCCCGAAGAGTGTTTTCCGACTTGGTTCCATTCTGCCTGTCACTTTCAGGTGCACCAATCAGATGTAGATTTGGTCTTTTCACATAGTCTGATATTTCTTGGAGGCTTTGTTCATTTCTTTTTACTCTTTAAACTTCTCGCTTCATTTCATTCATTTGATCTTCAGTCACTGATACCCTTTCTTCCACTTGATCAAATTGGCTACTGAAGCTTGTGCATGCATCACATAGTTATTGTGCCATGGTTTTCAGCTCCATCAGGTCATTTAAGGACTTCTCTACACTGTTTATTCTAGTTATCCATTAGTCTAATCTTTTTTCAAGGTTTTTAGCTTCTTTGTGAATCTTCTGAAGCCTTCTTCTATCAACTCATCAAAGTCATTCTCTGTCCAGCTTTGTTCCATTGCTGGCAAGGAGCTGCATTCCTTTGGAGGAGAAGAGGCACTCTCATTTTTAGAATTTTCAGCTTTTCTGCTCTGGTTTCTCCTCATCTTTGTGGTTTTATCTACCTTTGGTCTTTGATGATGGTGACTTACAGATGGGGTTTTGGTGTGGATGTCCTTTCTGTTTGTTAGTTTTCCTTCTAACAGTCAGGACCCTCAGCTGCAGGTCTGTTGGAATTTGCTGGAAGTCCACTGCAGACCCTGTTTGCCTGGATATAACCAGTGGAGGCTGCAGAACAGCAAATAATGCAGAACAGCAAATGTTGCTATCTGATCCTTCTTCTGGAAGCTTTGTCTCAGAGGGGCACCTGGCCCTATGAAGTGTCAATCAGCCCCTACTGGGAAATGTCTCCCAGTTAGGCTTCTCAGGGGTCAGGGACTCAGTTGAGGAGGCAGTCTGTCCATTCTCAGATCTCAAACTCCATGCTGGGAGAAGCACTAGTCTCTTCAAAGCTGTCAGACAGGGACGTTTTAAGTCTGCAGAAGTTTCTGCTGCCTTTTTTTCAGCTATACCCTGCTGACAGTGGTGGAGTCTACAGAGGCAGGCAAGCCTCCTTGAACTGTGTTGGGCTCCACCCAATTCAAGCTTCCTGGCCACTTTATTTACCTACTCAAGCCTCAGCAATGGTGGACACCCCTCTCGCAGCCTTGCTGCTACCTTGCAGTTTGATCTCAGACTGCTGTGCTAGCAGTGAGTGAGTCCCATGGGTGTGGGACCCTCCAAGCCAGGTGCAGGATATAATCTCCTGGTGTGCCATTTGCTAAGGCCATTGGAAAAGTGCAGTATTAGGGTGAGAGTGTCCCGATTTTCCAGCTACCATCTGTCATGGCCTCCCTTTGCTAAGAAAGGGAATTCCATGACCCCTTGTGCTTCCTGGGTGAGGCGATGCCCTACCCTGCTCCTTGGGCTGCACCCACTGTCTGACAACCCCCAGTGAGATGAACTCGGTACCTCAGTTGGATATGCAGAAATCACCCATCTGCTGCATTGCTCATGCTGGGAGCTGCAGACTGGAGTTGTTCCTATTTGGTCATCTTGGAACTTCCTAGTCCCAACCCAGAATTTAATATCCAGCCAAACTAAGCTTCATAAGCGAAGGAGAAATAAAATCCTTTACAGATAAGCATATACTGAGAAATTTGGTCACCACCAGACCTGCCTTACAAGAACTGAAGGAAGCACTAAATGTGGAAAGGGAAAACTAGTACCAATTGCTCCAAAAACATACCAAATTGTAAAGATCATCGACACTATGAAGAAACTACACCAACTAGTGGGCAAAATAACCAGCTAGCATTATATTGATATGATCAAATTCACACATAACAATATTAATCTTAAATGTAAATGGGCTAAATGCCCCAATTAAAAGACACAGACTGGAACATTGGATAAAGAGTCAAGACCCATCGGTGTGCTGTATTCAGGAGACCTATGTGCAAAGACACACATAGGCTCAAAATAAAGGAATGGAGGGAGATCTACAAAGCAAATGGAAAGGAAAAAAAAAGAAAAGCAGGGGTTTTAACCCTCATCTCTGATAAAACAGACTTTAAACCAACAAAGATCGAAAGGGGCAAAAAAGGGCATTACACCGTGGTAAAGAGATCAATGCAACAAGAAGAGCTAACTATCCTAAATATATATGCATCCAATACAGGAGCACGCAGATTCATAAAGCAAGTTCTTAGAGACCTACAAAGAGACTTAGACTCCGACACAATAATAGTGGGTGACTTTAACACCCCACACTCCATATTAGATCAACAAGACAGAAAATTCACCAGGATATTCAGGACTTGAATTCAACTCTGGACCAAGTGGGCCTAGTACACATCTGCAGAACTCTCCATCCCAAATCAACAAACTATACATTCTTCTCAGCACCACATCACACTTATTCTAAAATTGACCACATAATTGGAAGTAAAACACTCCTCAGCAAATGAAAAATAATGGAAATTGTAACAGTCTCTCAGACCACAGTGCAATCAAGGTAGAACTCAGGATTAACAAACTGACTCAAATCCACACAACTACATGGAAACTGAACAACCTGCCTCTGAATGTCTACTGGGTAAATAATGAAACTGTTAGCTGGGTAAATAACAGAAATGACTAACTTTTTTAAAGTGAAAGAGAACAAAGACACAACCTTCCAGAATCACTGGGACACAGCTAAAGCAGTGTTAAACTGCTTTAAATCACTCTTTAAAGCAGTTTAAAGAGTGTTTTAAAATGTGTAGCACTAAATGCCCAAGACAGAAAGCAGGAAAGATCTAAAATCAACACCCTAACATCACAATTAAAAGAACTAGGGAAGCAAGAGCAAACAAACACATTCAAAAGCTAGCAGAAGGCAAGAAATAACTAAAATCAGAGCAGAACTGAAGGAAATAGAGACATGAAAACCCTTCAAAAAATCAGTGAATCCAGGAGCTGGTTTTTCAAAAAAAGAAAAAAAAAAAAGAAAAATAGATAGACAGCTATATTCTGATAGAAGAAAAGAGAGAAGAATCAAATAGACACAATAAAAAATGATAAAGGGGATATCACCACTGATCCCACAGGAATACAAACTATCATCAGAGAGTACTATAAACACCTCTATGCAAATAAACTAGAAAATCTAAAAGAAATGAATACATTCCTGGAGACATACACTCTCCCAAGACTAAACCAGGAAGAAGTTGAATCCCTGAATAGACCAATAAAAAGTTCTGAAATTGAGACAGTAATCAATAACCTATTAACCAAAAAAAGCCCAGAACCAGACAGATTGACATCCGAATTCTACCAGAGGTACAAAGAGGAGCTGGTACCACTTTTTCTGAAATTATTCCAAACAATAGAAAATAAGGACTCCTCTTTAACTCATTTTATGAAGCCAGCATCATCCTGATACCAAAATCTGGCAGAGATGCAACAAAAAAAGAAAGTTTCCGGCCAATATCCCTGCTGAACATGAATGCAAAAATCCTCAATAAAATACTGGCAAACTGAATCCAGCAGCACACCAGAAAGCTTATCCACAATGATCAAGTCAGCTTCATCCCTGCAATGCAAGGCTGGTCCAACATATGCAAATGAATAAACATAATCCATCACATAAACAGAACCAATGTCAAAAATCATGTGATTATCTCAATAGATGCAAAAAAGGCCTTCAGTATAATTCAACACACCTTCATGCTAAAAACACTCAATAAACTAGGTATTGATGGAACATTTCTCAAAATAATAGCTATTTGTGACAAACCCACAGCCAATGTCATACTGAATGAGCAAAAGCTGGAAGTATTCCCCTTGAAAACTGGCACAAGACAATAATGCCCTCTCTCACCACTCCTATTCAACATAGTATTGGAAGTTCTGGCCAGGGCAATCAGGCAAGAGAAAGAAATAAACTGTATTCTTTCAGAGAGGATGTCAAATTGCCTCTGTTTGCAAATGACAGGATTGTACACTTAGAAAACCCATTGTCTCAGCCCTAAAACTCCTTAAGCTGATAAGGAACTTCAGCAAAGTCTCAGGATACAAAACAATGTGCAAAAATCAAACATTCTTATACACCAATAATAGACAAACAGCCAAATAATGAGTGAACTCTCATTGACAATTGCTACAAAGAAAATAAAATACCTAGGAATACAACTTACAATGGATGTGAAGGACCTCTTCAAGGAGAACTACAAACTGCTGCTCAAGGAAATAAGAGAGGACAAACAAAAGGAAAAACATTCCATGCTCATAGATAGGAAGAATCAATATCGTGAAAATGGCCACACTGCCCAAAGTAATTTATAGATTCAATGCTATTCCTATCAAGCTACCATTGACTTTCTTCACAGAATTAGAAAAACACTACTTTTTAAATTTCATATGAAACCAAAAAAAGAACCTTTATAGCTAAGACAGTCCTAAGCAAAAAGAAAAACCTGGAGGCATCACACTACCTGACTTCAAACTGTACTACAAGGCTTACAGTAACCAAAACAGCGTGGTACTGGTACCAAAACAGATGTATAGACCAGTGGAACAGAACAGGAGCCTCAGAAATAACACCATACATCTACAACCAAAAGATCTTTGGCAAACCTGACAAAACAAGCAATGGGGAAAGGATTATCTATTTAATAAATTATGTCACAAAAACGGGCTACCCATATGCAGAAAACAGAAACTGGACTCCTTTCTTACACCGTATACAAAAATTAACTCAAGGTGGATTAAAAACTTAAATGTCAGACCTAAAAACCATAAAAACCCTAGAAGAAAACCTAGGCAATACCATTCAGGACACAGGCATGGGCAAAGACATCATAACTAAGACACCAAAAGCAGTGGCAACAAAAGCCAAAATTGACAAATAGTATCTAATTAAACCAAAGAGTTTCTGCACAGCAAAAGAAACTATCATCAGAGTGAATAGACAACCTACAGATTGGGAAAAAAAATTTGCAATCTGTGCCTCTGACAAAGGCTAATATCCAGAATCCACAAGGAACTTAAATTTACAAGAACAAAAAAACAACCCCATCAAAAAGCAGGTAAAAGATATGAACAGACACTTCTTAAAAGAAGACATTTATGCAGCCATCGAACATGAAAAAAAGCTCATCATCACTGGTCATCAGAGAAATGCAAATCAAAGCCACAATGAGATACCTACCATCTCATGTCAGTTAGAATGGTTACCATTAAAAAGTCAGGAAACAACACGTACTGTGCTCCCAACCTTCTTGGAAGGCCAGGAGGTTTTGCAAAGCTTCGGGGAAGAATGAACTGAAGGCAGCTTTTCTTACCCAGGGTCAAAGGGCATAGGTACAAAGGAACATAGAGGAGTTTATCTAAATATCTTGTTTACTCATGTTGTCCTAAAACAGACCTTTGATCATTTGCACACAGGACTGCTCTCAATTCAGGGGGTCAACAACGTTCATTACCCACAAATTGTTTGTTCCAAGCCTTTGTCATTAAATCTGTACTAAATAAATGCGATTATTGCCAGCTTATCGGGGCTGCACTCTCTCGGCTACTGGACTCTTGTTGGTGGTGCTGAGCTGTGTGGTCCCCTAGCCACGCTGTCAGGCAACCTGTGTCAGCATACTTTTTTCATCTGTCAGTCAGCCAGAGTCTGCAGGACAGACTCAGTGGGTGGTGCCTTGTACAAGGAGTGCTGCAATGGATCGCATTGGAACCCTCAAAAATGAAGGTAAAGAGACTGTGCTGTCAGTAAGTCAATAAGTCATTGCTGCCTGCTCAGGATTTCCAAGTTTGAGGGAATTGTTCAGGCTAGTGTTTCATCGTGGGACAACAGTTATCAGCTCAACAGCAAAAGTATATAAAAGTATTGAGACAGCTGTGTCTGGAGTTGGTTCCTTCTGGTAGGTTCATGGTCTCGCTGACTTCAAGAATGAAGCCACAGACCTTCGCAGTGAGTGTTACAGCCCTTAAAGGTGGCACGGACCCAAAGAGTGAACAGCAGCAAGATTTATTGTGAAGAGTGAAAGAACAAAGCTTCCACAACATGGAAGGGGACCCAAGTGGGTTGCCGCTGCTGGCTGGGGTGGCCAGCTTTTGTTCCCTTTTTTATCCCTGCCCATGTCCTGTGGATTGATCCATTTTACAGAGTGTTGATTGGTCCATTCTACAGAGCACTGATTGGTCCATTTTACAGTATGCTAATTGGTCCCTTTTACAAACCTCTAGCTAGCCACAGAACACTGATTGGTGCATTTTTACAGAGTGCTGGTTGGTCCATTTTACATACCTCTAGCTAGCCACAGAGCACTGATGGGTGTATTTTTACAGAACACTGGTGCATTTTACAAACCTCTAGCTAGCCACAGAAAAGTTCTTCAAGTCCCCACCCAACCCAGAAGTCCAGCTGGCTTTGCCTCTCACAGCTGCTTAAAGCTGGCAGAGCCTCGGTTTCACAGGCTTAATTAAGGAACCTAATGCAAACTGTTGTGTCCCATAACCCATGGTTCCTGGAAGAGGGTAAGCTAGACATAAAGCTCTGGGAACAAGTGGGGAGAAATTTTAAACAACATCATGCACAAGGGCAATGGATCCCAGTAACGTCTCTAATATTATGGGCTTTAGTTAGGGCTGCTTTGGTCTGCTCTACACAGAAGAGCCTAAAAAGGGAAGGGAGGAGGAACCATCACCTACCTTACCACCTCCTCCTTCTCATTCAGCCCAGCCATTACCAGGCAAAAATAACAAAGAGAAAACAGAAGTTTATCCTGAGCCCCCTCCTGTAAATCGGAAAAAAAGACAAGGGATACACTACAGCTTTGGTACCCTGTCTTAGGCAAGCAGCATTAGAAGGGGAGCTCTTAGCCTGCCTGATAATGCAAGATTGACAAGACAATCAGGTATATGAACCCATTTCTTTTGACACTTATAAAGAGATAAGAAAAAGCATTTAAGAAAATGTAACCACTAGCCCATTTACAAGAGGGTTAATTGAGGTCACTTTGCAGACCTCTTTCTAGTAATGGCCATTGTTATTTCTCCTCTACCCCTGATGTAGCTCTCTCAAAATCCTATTTGGGTAGAACAGTGACCTTTAAAGGAAGAGAAGTTACAAAGAGCCCATGGATTAGTTGAGGAGCAATTAAAAGTTGGCCATATAGAACCATCAAACACCCCTTGGAATTCGCCCATTTTCGTCATTCCCAAAAGATCTGGCAAATGGAGACTTTTGCATGATTTACAGGATATCAATGCTAATTTGCAGCCTATGGGGCCTCTTCAACAGGGCCTCCCTTCCCCTGTGGCAATTCCTGAAGATTGGCCTCTAGTTGTTACTGACTTAAAGGACGACTTCTATACTATCCCCCTTGCAGAACAGGACAGAGAAAAATTTGCCTTTACCATACCAGCTATCAATAATGAAAGGTCAGCTCACCAACTTCATTGGAAAGTGCTCCTCAAGGGATGTTGAACAGTCCTACTATGTGTCAGTATCATGTAAATCAGGCTTTGCTCCCCAGTAGAAAAGAATTTCCTAATTGCAAGATTATTCATTTTATGGATGATATTTTACTAGCAGTCCCAACAGAGCCAATAGTTTTAAGTTTATATGCCTCCATCATAAAGAATGCACAGTTAAGAGGTTTAATCATAGCACCTGAAAAAGTACAATTTTCCTCTCCTTGGAAATATCTTGGATACATACTAACTTCCCAGTCAGTGAGACCTCAAAAGGTTAAATTAAACACTAGCAACTTACACACCTTAAATGATTATAAAAAATTACTGGGTGATATTAATTGGCTTTACCCCACCTTGGGCATAACTACTGATAAGTTACAAATCCTGTTTCCTATCCTACAGGGCAATACAGCCCTAGACTCTCCCATGTATTTAACTGCTGCAGCAAAAAGAGAAATTGAGGAAATAGAGCAAGCTATTTCTCAGAGGCAACTAGATTGCATAGACCCACAATATTCAATTCAATTGTTTGTTTTCCCTACTAAACATTCCCCAACAGGATTAGTAGGACAGATAGCCCCAGGGCTGCACTTTCTAGAATGGGTTTTTTTACTCACATACCATGACTAAAACATTGTCCCCCTATATCCAGCTAGTTAGTAAAGTCATCTATACAGGCCACAGATGATGCAATCAGTTGCTAGGTTATAACCCTGAGGTCATCAGAATTCCTTTGAGTAAAAGGCAATTCAAAGCTTATTTCTCCTGTCTCTAGATCTTTAGACAGCACTCTCTGATTATGTAGGCCATATAGGACATGCCCTTCCTGCTGAGAAACTAATTCAGTTATTATCTCATACTCCTTTAGTTGTGCCTACAAAAGTAGTTCACTCCCCCATACCTAATGCCTTAAGGCTTTTTCCTTATGGCTCTGGTAAAAATAGAAAAGGAGCTATTTGGCAGAGATTGCCTGATTTCCTCATTCATTCTGGATTTACTGACACTCAGAAAGCTGAGGTTGGAGCTTTAATATCGTCCCTGGAGACCTAGTCTGCTTAGCCCATCAGTATTGTTAGTGACTCTGCTTACTCTATTTATTGCAGAACCTTGAAACAGCCCTCATTAAGTCCATGCTCAAGCCCACCCTGTATGCACTTTTTCTCCGACTTCAGCAATTGCTGGATCAACGTACACATCCTATTTTTATCACACGTATTCGACCCCACAGCTCACTGCTTGCCCCATTGGCTTATGGCAATGATCAAGGAGACCTGCAAGTTATGACGTCACTGCTTGACCAAACCACCCAATCGCATCTATTTTTCCACCAAAATTGGAGAAACTTATCTAAACAATTTCAACTTACCCAGAGACTTGCTAAACAAGTTATCCTGCAATTCCCAGATTGCCAGCTCACAGACATGTCCCCTCCTTCAACAGGTGTTAACCCTAGAGGAATAGAACCTAATCAGTTATGGCAAACAGATGTTACACATCCCTGAATTTGGAAAACTAAGATATGTACATGTATCTGTTGATACCAGTTCTCAATGAGTGCTCATGGTCTTCCTGGAGAGTCCACCCAATATGTTATTAAACATCTTCTTTTAACTTTTGTGTTTATGTGATGTCCCACAAAAATTAAAACTGATAATGGTCCAGCTTATGCCAGCTCACAATTTCAACAATTCTGTCCCACGTAGAACATCCAACATTCCACATGCATCCCATATAATTCCCAAGGACAGGCCATAGTAGAACATATCCATTCCACTCCTAAAAATATGCTCAGAAGAAAACGGGGAGAATATGAGTAAAAACCCTTCAATACTGCTAGCACAAACCTTATTTACCCTTAATTTTTAAAATTTAGATGATAAATTTCAATCAGCCATAAAAAAGCGTTTTACTAAAGCCCCTCAAAACATTAAAACTTGTGGTTTTATGGAAAGATGTAAATATTAATGTATGGTGTGGTCCAAATGAATTGCTAACATGGGGAAGAGGATATGCTTGTGTTCACACCCCCTCAGGTCCTCTTTGGATTCCAGCACAATGCATAAAACCATACCATGGCATGCTAGGACCCAACCCGGTACCAGAAATGGAGAAAATGTCCCTGCAGGACCCGCAGTCCCAGATGATGTGGCTTCCTCAGACAACACAAGCCCCAGACATTACCTAGGAGATGCTGAAGAAGACAGCTCAGGAGGCTGAGTGAATCCTGCTCCAGACACAGACACAATTCACTCCAGATAATTTATTCCTTGATATGCTTTCTATTGTACCTTGCAACTCTCATAGGGTATTAACCCTTCTTGTTCTCTCATTCTGTCTGCAATCCACACCTGCTACTCTCTATTGGGCTCATCTCTTAGATCCACCTTTCTTCTGCTCTGTTACTTGGGCAGACACCTCCTTCCCAGTCTCTAATAACATAACTGCTTGGCTAGGAGGGATTGACTTACCTCCAGTGGGGTCTCTTATTAATGGCACACATTGGACTAAGGTGCCAGTTAACACTATATATCACTCCACTATCCTCCCACTGTATGTAAGTTATAAAAGTTCTAACCCTTACTATGTACCTGCCCAAATACAATTATGGCTACATCATGGCAAAGGACATGCCTTAACATTGTTGGTGGCAGGTAAGCTCAAACCAGGCAACACAACCAATGCCACCTTCCCAAACATTCCTTCCTGTGCTGAAGAACAAAGCTGGAAAAGTAATGGATTCCACTTTAGCTGGGAGGTCTGTCACAGGGGACAAGCCCATAGCTTCCAGTTAGGCAATTATAACATCTTAGACTGGAGCTCCCATGGCCATTTTGAAGGGGGCCTGCCCTTCCACACCTGTGGATATTTCTCACAAGGTGGAGACAAGAGACTGAGAAAAGAAATAAGACAGAGAGACAAAGTATAGAGGAAGAAAAGTGGGCCCAGGGGACCGGCGCTCAGAAAGTGAGGACCTGCACCGGCACTGGTCTCTGAGTTCCTTCAGTATTTATTGATCACTATCTCTACTATCCTGGCGAGGGGGATGTGGCAGAACTATAGGGTGTTGGTGGGGAGAGGGTCAGCAGGAAAACATATGAGCAAAGGACCCTGTGTCATAAATAAGTTTAAGGAAAGGTGCTGTCCCTCGTGCATGTAGGCCAGATTTATGTTTGACTTTACACGAATATTTCAATGCAGTAAAGAGCAGTATTGCTCCCAGCATGTCTCACCTCCAGCCATAAGGCGGTTTTCTCCTATCTCAGTAAACAGAATGTATGATCAGGTTTTACAATGAGACATTCTATTCCCAGGGACAAGCAGGAGACAGATGCCTTCCTCTTATCTCAACTGCAAAGAGACCTTCCTCTTTCACTAATCCTCCTCAGCACTGACCCTTTGCGGGTGTTGGGCTGGGGTATGGTCAGGTCTTTCCCCTCTCACAAGACCATATATCAGGCTGTCTCAGTAGGGGGAAACCTTGGACAATACCCAGGCTTTCTTGAGCAAAGGTCCCTGCAGCCTTCCACAGTGCATTGTGTCCCTGGGTACTCGAGAATGGAGAATGGCGATGACTTTTTCCAAGCATACTGCCTGCAAACATGATTTTGACAAAGCGCATCCTGCACAGCCCTAAATCCATTAAACCTTGAGTCAATACAGCACGTTTCTGCAAGCACAGGGTTGGGGCTAGGGTTATAGATTAACAGCATCCTAAGGCAGAAAAATTTTTCTTAGTACAGGTCAAAATGGAGTTTCTTATGTCTTCCTTTTTCTACGTAGACACAGTAACAGTCTGATCTCTCCTTCCCCCACACATTTGCGGGGTGACCATACTGATGTCCACATCCATTGTGGCATCAATCACAGTTTTGTAGTCACATCCCATTCCCCTATGATTTGGGCCAATGGGGAGATGAGATATCCCAGACCCCAAGTAAAGTAGATGCCACCCCACGACACTTTATGGCACTTGGGACATCTTAGCACCTCCCTTAATATCTGGCATGGGACATATCATAATTCCAGTAACAATTATACTATGACTGTCATTCATAATCACACAGATCAGTGCCTGATTTGCACTACCCATCCATATGTTTTCCTTATGGGAACTAATATTTCCATTACACCCCAAAACTCCAAGTTTGTGACCTGAGTGCAGGGACACGCTTGGTTCACCTCATGTACCACTAATTACAATATATCTAATTAAAATATTACTAGTGTCATGGTATTAAGGAGAAAATCTGAGGCATTCCTACCAGTCAATTTGACACATGATTGACAAGGTTCCTCTGCCCTTGTCATCTTAGAACATGCCCTGTCCCAGGTCAGACCCAAAAGACTCATAGGCACACTTATAGCCTTTAAAATCTCAGCCATAGTCATCTTGGCAACTGCTATTGTTGTTGTGGCCTCTATTACTGAATCAGTACAAACAGCTACCTCTGTAGATAACTTGGCAAAAAATGTGTCTAATGAACTTCTCTTACAGCAGGATATAGATCAAAAGATTCTTGCACGCCTGCAAGCCTTGAGGCTGCCTTGGAATATGTAGAGGAGCGACAAGATGCACTGGCATTCTGACAGCAATTAAACTGTGACTGGGAGCATTAGCATATCTGTGTCACCTCTCTATCTTGGAATCAATCAATAAATAGTTGGGATGAGGTGAAACAACACCTCTGGGGAAACTTACATGATAATTTAATAGCAGACATAAGGCAATTTAAAATTCTAGAATCCCTAAATGCCATAGATCTACATGCCCAACAAACAGCCATATGGAAGGATGTGCAAGGACATCTCTTCTGGATAGACCCCCACTCCTAGGGGTCACTCCTTGATTGGAAAAGAATGATACTGATTATATTCATTTTTGTCTTATGTTATTTACTAATTCTAGGATGCAAAGCCGGAATGAGAATTATAACCGCTGTGGCTGACAAACCTGTTTCTGCACAAAACCTGATGCAAAAAACAGAAAAGGGGGAGATATAGGAGATTGGTCATGGTGGTGGGAGAAATTATAGGGAAAGATTCAAACCTTCTTGGAAGGTCAGGGGGTTTTGCAAAGCTTCAGGGAAGAATGAGCCGAAGGCAGCTGTTCTTACCCGGGGCAGAGGGTGTACGTACAAAAGAATGTAGAGGAGTTTATCTAAATAACATTTTATTCATGTCCTAAAACCAGCCTTTAATCATTCGCATGCAGGGACTTCTGTCTACTCAGGGTTGACAAAGTTTATTACCACAAATCGTGTTTGCTCCAAGCATTTGTCATTAAATCTGCACTAAATAAATGTGAGCATTGCCAGCTTATTGGGGCTGCACTCTCTTGGCTGCTGGACTCTGGTCAGCAGTGCTGAGCCATGTGGTTCCCTAGCTGTGCAGTCAGGCAAAATACCTGTGTCCGCATACTTCTTTCATCCGTCGCTCAGCCAGAGTCTGTGGGACAGACTCAGCAATGCTGGAGAGGATGTGGAGAAATAGGAATGCTTTTACACTGTTGGTGGGAGTGTAAATCAGTTCAACCATTGTGGAAGACAGTGTGGTGTTTCCTCAAGGATCGGAAACCAGAAATATCATTTGACTCAGCAATCCCATTACTGGATATATACCCAAAGGATTATAAACCATTCTACTATAAGGAAACATGCACATGTATGTTTATTGTAGCACTAATCACAATAGCAAAGACTTGGAACCAACCCAAATGCCCATCAATGATAGACTGGATAAGGAAAATGTGGCACATATACACCATGGAATACTATGCATGAGTTCATGTCCTTTGCAGTGACATGGATGAAGCTGGAAACCATTCTCAGCAAACTAACACAAGAACAGAAAACCAAATACCAAATATTCTCACTCATAAGTTGGAGTTGAACAATGAGAACATATGGGCACAAGCAGGGAACATCATACACTGGGGCCTGTCGGGGGTGGGGGACAAAGGGAGAGATAGCATTAGGAGAAATACCTAATGTCAATGACGGATTGATTAATGCAGCAAACCACCATGGCACATGTATGCTTATGTAACCTGCATGTTCTGCACATGTATCCCAGAACTTAAAGTATAATAAATATATATATATATATATATATATATATATAGTATATATATTATTTTTTTTTCATCTTTGGTAGTAGCAGAAGGGGAAGAACACTTAAAGGATCTATGGAATAAGGGATGTTGAAGTGGGTGATAAAAAATTGATTGAACTTTTCTTGGTGGACTATTTGACACTATATGCTAAAAATATCCATATACTCTGCTCTACTATCTTTTATTCTAGAAAATTATTATAAATAAATAATCAGAGAAGCATAGAAAGATTTATGCACAAGGAGGTTTATTCATAGCAGAATTATTTATAATCATAAAACAATTATTTGAATTCCAACAAGGGATGAATGACTTAATAAATTATGATGCAACAAAATCAAGACAGGCCTAAGAAGCAGGATAAGCACCCAACTCGGTTTTTAGTTTTCTATTTAGGTTTAAATTTTAAAATATTATGTTTTTATATAATTTATGTCTTTATATAAAAGCCCATAAAGAAATGCATCAATATATTACTAGTCGTTATCTTTAGGTGGTGGAATTATGGGTGATTGTTTTCTTCTGTACACTTTTGTGTATTTTGTAAATGTCCTAAAAGAAGCATTTTTTGCCGGGCGCGGTGGCTCAAGCCTGTAATCCCAGCACTTTGGGAGGCCGAGACGGGCGGATCATGAGGTCAGGAGATCGAGACCATCCTGGCTAACACGGTGAAACCCCGTCTCTACTAAAAAATACAAAAAACTAGCCGGGCGACGTGGTGGCGCCTGTAGTCCCAGCTACCCGGGAGGCTGAGACAGGAGAATGGTGTGAACCCGGGAGGCGGAGCTTGCAGTGAGCTGAGATCCGGCCACAGCACTCCAGCCTGGGTGACAGAGTGAGACTCTGTCTCAAAAAAAAAAAAAAAAAAAGCATTTTTTAATATTAAGAAAGCAAATATTATAAAATAAAAATAAGTTACAAGGAAGAATGAATAATTGCTCTTTGTGTTTCTCTATAGAATGGATTAGTTGAACAAAAAAGTTGGGTAATGGGAATGAGAGGGGGATGACTACAATCTGCCTAACATGCCCCAGCTGAATATTTGTTTTAATAAATTTGTTACTTGAAAATATGCAGCTTTTTTTTTATTGCCCTACTTTATGGGGGCCCATTTATTATTTAGCTTGTACTGTGTACCATATTTGGTCGTAGTCACTTCATTGTTTCAAAGTTTATATTTTGCAACAATCAATCTCATAAAAAAAAGGATAGAATAGAATAAAGAACAAATGTATACAGCTTTGTGCTTCAAATAAATAAAAATCAGTTCTGACAATGTAAGAACATTCTCTGCTCCTGTAATTCCCACTTTGTTCTGATAAGTTAATTCTCAGATACCATATATGAAATAAAGATGTTCTTCTATGATAATTCACTAACTAAACAATGTTAAAGGTTAAACCTCATTAGTTTACCAGATAAATTTTATGTCAGTTTTTAATTATGGAAAAACACTCTTTTCTTTTTAAGGTAATGATTTGAGTGACACGTCATCTAAGGAGGCAAATTCTCAAAGAGATTCGGTCACATTCAAGGATAAAGAAAAGAGGTCAGTTACATTTCTTCAGAAAACATGTTTTAGTAACAATTAGGTGCCAAACTTCAAATATGCACAGGATTACTTCTTGATAAACCAATACTTCTGTGTTTTCATAGTATCAGAATGCACTTAAATTCATTTTATTCCAACTTAAAGTTCTTTGTGTAGCTAATATAAGATACCAGATTTTATGCTACATTTTGAAGTAATATGCCTTATAGGAATGCAATTGTCCAGCCTCTATACATATCTGAGAAAGGAATAAAATTGATATGAATTTATTTCATGAATCTGCCATTTATGAGCTGTGAAATGTTGAATTAGTTGCTAAATGTTTTTAAGCTTTAATTTTTTTCATTTATTAAACTGGAATACTAATGTGATATGTTATGTATCCAGAATAGAGCCTAGTACATAGTAAGAGCTCAATAAATTATAGCAATGTAAATTATTAGTTCTACATTTCTTCAGCCATTTTGTAGGATAGAAGAGTCACTGTTGGGCATCTTATTATGAGTCCTTAAGACATTCATGTCACATTTGCTTTTGAATGATAAAGCATTCACTTGTGATTTCTACTCTGCCTGTCAGTTCTGCCTTAAAATCCACTCACTTATCTACATCTTGATTATGGCATTCTAACCCAAACCTCCAACATTTCTTGCCTATACTGTTTGCAATAGCTTCCTAGTTGGTTTCCCCAATTTTTCCTGCTCATTCTCAGTGTAACAACAAGGAATTAAATTTTTATTAAATAGTGAGTAGCCAAAAAGAGCATTTATAAAACATGTATAAGATACAAATAACAATACCATAATCACCCATATATATACCACTCAGCCATAGAAAAAGCATATTATTTTATTTTTGAAGTCCTCTGTATTCTCTCCTAGATCTCAGGGTATCCCATCATCTGAGATAACTACTATTCTGGATTTTGTACTTATTAATATGTTTCAAAATAGTATTTTTTAGCTTTGTGTGTTTTTAACTTTAAATAGATGAAATCATCCTGTATGATCTTCTGTCACTTGCATCTTTTGTTCAACATTACATCTGTTTAGTCCATTGTGCATACAGCTATTCTTATTTCTTTTCACTGCTACCAACTAGTCCATTGTCATTATATATATAAACTATGATATACGTATATACACACACACACACACACACGTATCACAGGTTATTTATCCATTGGTAAGCATTTAGATTTTCAATTTTTGTTATTAACAATAGCATTATGATTAATATGCTTGTACATGTCTCTTATAGAAGAAGTCTTATGCCTTATATAATAGTACATGTCTCTTATATGCAAGAGTCGATCTTTTTAAAACATAATTTAAAATACTTTTCTCTTTTGTAGGGATTTAAGATTTCCCATTACTTTCAAAGTGGAAGAAAAAAAATCTTGGCACAGCCTAAAAAGGTCCTGCCTACCTTTCCAGATTCATCTCCTAATCTCTTGCTCTGATTGTGCTTCAGTGACACTTCCTTTTTCTTCAGTTTGTCAAGCCATGATCCTTTGACCTTACGGTCTTCGCACATGTATTCCTTCTGTCCAAGATGTTCTTCCTCCTATATTTTGCCAAATATCACCCATTCTCTGGTCTTAATTGAATAGTTACTTCTTCAAAGAGACCTTCCATGACTCCCACGTCTAAACTAGTTATCCCTACAATTATTATTCATGCAGTACTTGACTCTTTTTTTATGTAGAAATAGACTTTATTTATTTATCTATTTATTTTATTATACTTTAAGTTCTAGGGTACATGTGCATAATGTGCAGGTTTGTTACATATGTATACTTGTGCCATGTTGGTGTGCTGCACCCATGAACTTGTCAGCACCCATCAATTCATCATTTATATCAGGTATAACTCCCAATGCAATCCCTCCCCCCTCCCCCCTCCCCATGATAGGCATCATTGTGTGATGTTCCCCTTCCCGAGTCCAAGTGATCTCATTGTTCATTTCCCACCTATGAGTGAGAACATGCGGTGTTTGGTTTTCTGTTCTTGTGATAGTTTGCTAAGAATGATGGTTTCCAGCTGCATCCATGTCCCTACAAAGGATGCAAACTCATCCTTTTTGATGGCTGCATAGTATTCCATGGTGTATATGTGCCACATTTTCTTAATCCAGTCTGTCACAGATGGACATTTGGGTTGATTCCAAGTCTTTGCTATTGTGAATAGTGCCGCAATAAACATACGTGTGTATGTGTCTTTATAGCAGCATGATTTATAATCCTTTGGGTATATACCCAGTAGTGGGATGGCTAGGTCATATGGTACATCTAGTTCTAGATCCTTGAGGAATTGCCGTATGGTTTTCCATAATGGTTGAACTAGTTTACAATCCCACCAACAGTGTAAAAGTGTTCCTATTTCTCCACATCCTCTCCAACCTATGTTTCCTGACTTTTTAATGATTGCCATTCTAACTGGTGTGAGATGGTATCTCATTGTGGTTTTGATTTGCATTTCTCTGATGGCCAGTGATGATGAGCATTTTTTCATGTGTCTGTTGACTGTATGAATGTCTTCTTTTGAGAAATGTCTGTTCATATCCTTTCCCCACTTTTTGATGGGGTTGTTTGTTTTTTTCTTCTATATTTGTTTGAGTTCTTTGTAGATCCTGGATGTTAGCCCTTTGTCTCATGAGTAGATTGCAAAAATTTTCTCCCATTCTTTAGGTTGCCTGTTCACTCTGATGGTAGTTTCTTTTGCTGTGCAGAAGCTCTTTAGTTTAATTAGATCCCATTTGTCAATTTTGGCTTTTGCTGCCGTTGCTTTTGGTGTTTTAGACATGAAGTTCTTGCCCATGCCTATGTCCTGAATGGTATTATCTAGGTTTTCTTCTAGGGTTTTTATGGTATTAGGTCTAACATTTAAGTCTCTAATCCATCTTGAATTAATTTTCGTATAAGGAGTAAGGAAAGAATCCAGTTTCAGCTTTCTACTTATGGCTAGCCAATTTTCCCAGCACCATTTATTAAATAGGGAATCCTTTCCCCATTTCTTGTTTTTGTCAGGTTTGTCAAAGGTCAGGTGGCTGTAGATGTGTGGTATTATTTCTGAGGACTCTGTTCTGTTCCATTGGTCTATATCTCTGTTTTGGTACCAGTACCATGCTGTTTTGGTTACTGTAGCCTTGTAGTATAGTTTGAAGTCAGGTAGCGTGACGCCTCCAGCTTTGTCCTTTTGACTTAGGATTGTCTTGGCAACGTGGGCTCTTCTTTGGTTCCATATGAACTTTAAAGCAGTTTTTTCCAATTCTGTGAAGAAAGTCAGTGGTAGCTTGATGGGGATGGCATTGAATCTATAAATAACCTTGGGCAGTATGGCCATTTTCATGATATTGATTCTTCCTATCCATGAGCATGGTATGTTCTTCCATTTGTTTGTGTCCTCTTTGATTTCACTGAGCAGTGGTTTGTAGTTCTCCTTGAAGAGGTCCTTGACATCCCTTGTAAGCTGGATTCCTAGGTATTTTATTCTCTTTGAAGCAATTGTGAATGGAAGTTCATTCCTGATTTGGCTCTCTGTTTGTGTGTTATTGCTGTATAAGAATGCTTGTGATTTTTGCACATTGATTTTTGTATCCTGAGACTTTGCTGAAGTTGCTTATCAGCTTAAGGAGATTTTGGGCTGAGACAATGGGGTTTCCTAAATATACAATCATGTCATCTGCAAACAGGGACAATTTAACTTCTTCTTTTCCTAACTAAATACCCTTGATTTCTTTCTCTTGCCTGATTGCCCTAGCCAGAACTTCCAACACTATGTTGAATAGGAGTGGTGAGAGAGGGCATCCCTGTCTTGTGCCAGTTTTCAAAGGGAATTTTTCCAGTTTTTGCCCATTCAGTATGATATTGGCTGTGGGTTTGTCATAAATAGCTCTTATTATTTTGAGGTACGTTCCATCAATACCGAACTTATTGAGCGTTTTTAGCATGAAGGGCTGTTGAATTTTGTCAAAGACCTTTTCTGCATCTATTGAGATAATCATGTGGTTCTTGTCTTTGGTTCTGTTTATATGCTGGATTACGTTTATTGATTTGCGAATGTTGAACCAGCCTTGCATCCCAGGGATGAAGCCCACTTGATCATGGTGGATAAGCTTTTTGATGTGCTGCTGGATTCAGTTTGCCTGTATTTTATTGAGGATTTTTGCATCGATGTTCATCAGCGATATTGGTCGAAAATTCTCTTTTTTTGTTGTGTCTCTGCCAGACTTTGGTATCAGGATGATGTTGGCCTCATCAAATGAGTTAGGGAGGATTCCCTCTTTTTCTACTGATTGGAATAGTTTCAGAAGGAATGGTACCAGCTCCTCCTTGTATCTCTGCTGGAAATCAGCTGTGAATCTATCTGGTCCTGGACTTTTTTTGGTTGGTAGTCTATTAATTATTGCCTCAATTACAGAGCCTGCTATTGGCCTATTCAGGGATTCAACTTCTTCCTGGTTTAGTCTTGGAGGGTGTATGTGTCCAGGAAATTATCCATTGCTTCTAGATTTTCTAGTTGATTTGCGGAGAGGTGTTTGTAGTATTCTCTGATGGTAGTTTGTATTTCTGTGGGGTCGGTGGTGATATCCCCTTTATCATTTTTTACTGCGTCTATTTCATTCCTCTCTCTTTTCTTCTTCATTAGTCTTGCTAGCGGTCTGTCAATTTTGTTGATCTTTTCAAAAAACCAACTCCTGGATTCATTGATTTTTTGGAGGGTTTTTTGTGTCTCTATCTCCTTCAGTTCTGCTCTGATCTTAGTTATTTCTTGCCTTCTGCTAGCTTTTGAATGTGTTTGCTCTTGCCTCCCTAATTCTTTTAATTGTGATGTTAGAGTGTCCATTTTAGATCTTTCGCTTTCTCTTGTGGCATTTAGTGCTATAAATTTCCCTCCCCACTGCTTTAAATGTGTCCCAGAGATTCTGGTATGTTGTATCTTTGTTCTCATTGGTTTCAAAGAACATCTTTATTTCTGCTTTCATTTCGTTATGTACCCAGTAGTCATTCAGGAGCAGGTTGTTCAGTTTCCATGTAGTTGAGCGGTTTTGATTGAGTTTCTTAGTCCTGAGTTCTCGTTTGATTGCACTGTGGTCTGAGAGACAGTTTGTTATAATGTCTGTTCTTGTACATTTTCTGAGGAGTGCTTTACTTCCAACTACGTGGTCAATTTTGGAATAAGTGTGATGTGGTGCTGAGAAGAATGTATATTCTGTTTATTTGGGGTGGAGAGTTCTATAGATGTCTATTAGGTCCGCTTGGTGCAGAGATGAGTTCAATTCCTGGATATCCTTGTTAACTTTCTGTCTCATTGATCTGTCTAATGTTGACAGTGGAGTGTTGAAGTCTCCCATTATTATTGTATGGGAGTCTAAGTCTCTTTGTAAGTCTCGAAGGACTTGCTTTATGAATCTGGGTGCTCCTGTATTGGGTGCGTATATATTTAGGAGAGTTAGCTCTTCCTGTTGAATTGATCCCTTTACCATTATGTAATGGCCTTCTTTGTCTCTTTTGATCTTTGATGGTTTAAAGTCTGTTTTATCAGAGACTAGGATTGCAACCCCTGCTTTTTTTTGTTCTCCATTTGCTTGGTAGATCTTCCTCCATCCCTTTATTTTGAGCCTATGTATGTCTCTGCATGTGAGCTGGGTCTCCTGAGTAGAGCAGACTGATGGGTCTTGACTCTTTATCCAGTTTGCCAGTCTGTGTCTTTTAATTGGAGCATTTAGTCCATTTACATTTAAGGTTCATATTGTTATGTGTGACCTTGATCCAGCCATTATGATATTAACTGGTTATTTTGCTCATTAGTTGATGCAGTTTCTTCCTAGCCTCGATGGTCTTTACATTTTGGCATGTTTTTGCAATGGCTGGTACCGGTTGTTCCTTTCCATGTTTAGGGCTTCCTTCAGGGTGTCTTGTAAGGCAGGCCTGGTGGTGACAAAATCTCTAAGCATTTGCTTATCTGTAAAGGATTTTATTTCTCATTCACCGATGAAACTTAGTTTGGCTGGATATGAAATTCTGGGTTGAAAATTCTTTTCTTTAAGAACGTTGAATATTGGCCCCCACTCTCTTCTGGCTTGTAGAGTTTCTGCCGAGAGATCTGCTGTTAGTCTGATGGGCTTCCCTTTGTGGGTAACCCGACCTTTCTCTCTGGCTGCCCTTAAGATTCTTTCCTTCATTTCAACTTTGGTGAATCTGGCAATTATGTGTCTTGGAGTTGCTCTTCTCGGGGAATATCTTTGTGGCATTCTCTGTATTTCCTGAATTTGAATGTTGGCCTGCCCTACTAGGTTGAGGAAGTTCTCCTGGATGATATCCTGAAGAGTGTTTTCCAACTTGGTTCCATTTTCCCCCTCACTTTCAGGCACCCGAATCAGACGTAGATTTGGTCTTTTTACATAATCCCATACTTCTTGCAGGCTTTGTTCATTTCTTTTTCTTCTTTTTTCTTTTGGTTTCTCTTCTGGCTTCATTTCATTCATTTGATCCTCAATCGCTGATACTCTTTCTTCCAGTTGATCAAGTCGGTTACTGAAGCTTGTGCATTTGTCCTGTATTTCTCGTGTCATGGTTTTCATCTCTGTCATTTCGTTTATGATCTTCTCTGCATTAATTAGTCTAGCCATCAATTCTTCCACTCTTTTTTCAAGATTTTTAGTTTCTTTGCGCTGGGTATGTAATTCCTCCTTTAGCTCTGAGAAGTTTGATGGACTGAAGCCTTCTTCTCTCATCTCGTCAAAGTCATTCTCTGACCAGCTTTGATCCATTGCTGGCGATGGGCTGCGCTCCTTTGCAGGGGGAGATGCGCTCTTATTTTTTGAATTTCCAGCTTTCCTGCCCTGCTTTTTCCCCATCTTTGTGGTTTTATCTGCCTCTGATGTTTGATGATGGTAACGTACTGATGGCGTTTTGGTATAGGTGTCCTTCCTGTTTGATAGTTTTCCTTCTAACAGTTAGGACCCTCAGCTGTAGTTCTGTTGGAGATTGCTTGAGGTCCACTCCAGACCTTGTTTGCCTAGGTATCAGCAGCAGAGGTTGCAGAAGATAGAATATTGCTCAACAGCGAGTGTACCTGTCTGATTCTTACTTTGGAAGCTTCCTCTCAGGGGTGTTCTCCACCCTGTGAGGTGTGGCATGTCAGACTGCCCCTAGTGGGGGATGTTTCCCAGTTAGGCTACTCAGGGGTCAGGGACCCACTTGAGCAGGCAGTCTCTCCTTTCTCAGATCTCAACCTCCGTGTTGGGAGATCCACTGCTCTCTTCAAAGCTGTCAGAGAGAGTCGTTTGCGTCTGCAGAGGTTTCTGCTGCTTTTGTTGTTGTTGTTGTTAACTGTGCCCTGTCCCCAGAGGTGGAGTCTACAGAGACAGGCAGGTTTCCTTGAGCTGCTGTGAGCTCCACCCAGTTCGAGCTTCCCAGCGGCTTTGTTTACCTACTTAAGCCTCAGCAATGGTGGGCGCCCCTCCCCCAGCCTCACTACTGTCTTGTGGTTAGATCGCAGACTGCTGTGTTAGCAATGAGGGAGGCTCCGTGGGCTTGGGACCCTCCCGGCCAGGTGTGGGATATATTCTCCTGGTGAGCCCGTTTCCTTAAAGCGCAGTATTGGGGTGGGAGTTACCCGATTTTCCAGGTGTTGTGTGTCACAGTTCCCCTGGCTATGAAAAGGGATTTCCTTCCCCCTTGCGCTTCCCAGGTGAGGTGATGCATCGCCCTGCTTCAGCTCTCAATGGTCGGGCTGCAGCAATTGACCAGCACCGTTGGTCCGACACTCCCTAGTGAGATGACCCCAGTACCTCAGTTGAAAATGCAGAAATCACCGGTCTTCTGTGTTGCTCACGCTGGGAGTTGGAGACTGGAGCTGTTCCTATTCGGCCATCTTGCTCCATGTCTTGACTCTTATTTTAAGTTCAGGGGTACATATCCAGGACATGCAGGTTTGTTACATAGGTAAATGTGTGCCATGATGGTTTGCTGCACAAATCATACTATCACCTAGGTATTAAGCCGAGCATTCATTAGCTATTTTTCCTGATGCCCTTCCTCCCCTGACCACCATCCCAACAGGCCCCAGTGTGTGTTGTTCCCCTGCCCATGTGTCCATGTGTTCTCATCCTTCAGCTCCAACTTATAAATGAGAACATATAGTGTTTGGTTTTCTGTTCCTGCATTAGTTTGCTGAGGATAATGGCATCCAGCTCCAACCATGTCCCTGCAAAGGACATGATCTCATTCCTTTTTATGGCTGCATAGTCTTCCATGGTGTATTTTGTACCACATTTTCTCTGTCCAGTCTATCATTGATGGGCATTTAGTTTGATTCCATATCTTTGCTACTGTGAATTATGCTGCAATGAACATATGTGTGCATGTATCTTTATAATAGAATGATTTATATTCCTTTGGGTATATACCCAGTAATGGGATTGCTGGGTCAAATGGTATTTCTGCCTCTAGGTCTTTGAGGAATCACTATACTGTCTTCCACAATGGTTGAACTCATTTACACTCCCACCAACAAGTGTAAAAGCATTCCTTTTTCTTTGCAACCTTGCCAGCATCTTTTGTTTTTGACTTTTTAATTATCACCATTCTGACTGGCATGAGATGGTATCTCATTGTGGTTTTGATTTGCATTTCCCTAATGATCAGTGATGTTGAGCTTTCATGTTTGTTGGCCACGTGTATGTCTCTTTTAAGAACTATCTGTTCATGTCTTTTGCCCATTTTTTAATGGTCCATTTTTCTCATAAATCAGCCTAACTTCCTTATAGATTCTGGATATTAGACCTTTGTCTGGATATTAGACCTCTGGATGGATAGACTGCAAAAATTTTCTCCCATTCTGTAAGTTGTCTGTTCACTCTGATGATAGTTTCTTTTGCTGTGCAGATGCTCTTTAGTTTAATTAGATCCCATTTGTCAATTTTCGCTTTTGTTGCAATTGCTTTTCGAAGTTTTGTCATAAAATTTTTCCCTTGCCTATATTCTAAATGGTATTTGCCTAGATTTTCTTCTAGGGTTTTTGGAGTTTTGGGTTTTACATTTAAGTCTTTAATCTATCTTGCGTTAAGTTTTGTATAAGGTGTAAGGAAGGGGTCCAGTTTCGGTTTTCTGTATATGGCTAGCCAATTCTCCCAGTACCATTTATTAAATAGGGAGTCCTTTCCCCATTGCTTGTTTTTGTCACATTGGTCAAAGATCAGATGGCTGTAGATGTTCAGTCCTATTTCTGAGTTCTCTATTCTATTCCATTGTTCTCTGTGTCTGTTTTTGTACCAGTACCATGTTGTTTTGGTTACTGTAGCCTTGTAGTATAGTTTGAAGTTGGGTAGTGTGATGCCTCCAGCTTTGTTCTTTTTGCATAGGATTGGTTTGGCTATTCAGGCTCTTTTTTGGTTCCATATGAATTTTAAAGTAGTTTTTTCTAGTTCTGTGAAGAATGTCAATGGCAGTTTAATAGGAATAGTATTGAATCTATAAATTGCTTTGGGCAGCATGGTCATTTTCATGATATTGATTCTTCTTATCCATGAGCATAGAATGCTTTTCCATTTGTTTGTATCCTCTCTGATTTCCTTGAGCAGTGGTTTGTAGTTCCCTTTGAAGAGGTCCTTCGCTTCCCTTGTTAGCTGTATTCCTAGGTATTTTGTTCTTTTTGTAGCTATTGTGAATGGGAGTTTATTCATGATTTGGCTCTCTGCTTGCCTGTTGTTGGTGTACAAGAATACTAGTGGCTTTTGCACATTGATTTTGTATTCTCAGACTTTGCTGAAGTTACTTATCAGCTTAAGAAGCTTTGGGGCTGAGACGATGGGGTTTTCTAGATACAGGATCATGTCATCTACAAAAAAGATAATTTGGCTTCTTCTCTTCCTATATGAATACACTTTATTTCTTTCTCTTGCCTAATTGCCCTGGCCTGAATTTCCAATACTGTGTTGAATAGGAGTGGTGAAAGAGGACATCCTTGTCTTGTGCCAGTTTTCAAGAAGAATACCTCCAGCTTTTGCCCATTCAGTATGATATTGGCTGTGGGTATGTTATATATGGCTCTTATTATTTTTGAGGTATGCTCCTTCAATACCTAATTTATTGAGAGTTTTAAACATGAAAGGATATTGAATGATATCAAAAGCCTTTTCTGCATCTATTGAGATAATCATGTGGTTTTTGTCTTTAGTTCTGTTTATGTGATGAATTCCATTTATTGTTTTGCATATTTTGAACCAACCTTACATCCTGGGGATGTAGCCAACTTGATTATGGTGGATAAGCTTTTCGATGTACTGCTGGATTTTGTTTGCCAGTACTTTTTTTTTTTTTTTTTTTAGGATTTTTGCACTGATGTTCATTAGAGATGGCCTGAAGTTTTCTTTTTTGTTGTATCTTTGCCAAGTTTTGGTATCAGGATAATGATGGCCTCGGGAAAGGAGTTAGGGAGGAATCCCTTGTTTTCAATTGTTTGTAAGTTTCATTAGACATGATCTTCTTTGTACCTCTAGTAGAATTCAGCTGTGAATCCTCCTGGTCCTGGGCTTTTTTTGGTTGGTAGATTATTTATTAATGCCTCAATTTCAGAACTCATTATTGGCCTCTTGAAGGATTTGATTTCTTCCTGGTTCAGTCTTGGGAGGCTGTATGTGTCCAGGAATCTCTCCATTTCTTTTAGATTTTCTAGTTTATATTTATAGAGGTGTTTATAGTATTCTCCAATGTTGCTTGTATTTCTATGTTGTCACTGGTGATATTCCCCTTATCATTTCTGATTGTGGTTATTTGATTCTTATCTTTTCTTCTTTATTAGTCTAAGCAGTCTATTTTATTAATTTTTTCAAAAAATGAGTTCCTGCATTCATTGATTTTTGAAGGATTTTTCATGTCTCTATCTCCTTCAGTTCAGGTCTGATCTTGATTATTTCTTTTCTTCTAGCATTGGAGTTTGTTTGCTCTTGATTCTCCAGTTCTTTTAGTAGTGATGGTAGCGTGTTGAGATCTTTCTAGCTTTTTGATGTGGGCATTTCGTGCTATAAACATCCCTCTTAACACCACTTTAGCTGCATCCCAGAGATTCTGTACATTATCTGTTTGTTTGCATTAGTTTCAAAGACCTTCTTGATTTCTGCCTTAATTTCATTATTTACCCAAGAGTCATTCAGGAGCAGGTTGTTCAATTTACAGGTAGTTGTGTGGTTTTGAATGAATTTCTTAATCTTGAGCTCTAATTTGATTGTGCTGTCATCTGAGAAATGTTATGATTTCAGTTCTCTCACATTTGCTGTGGAGTGTTTTACTTCTGATTATGTGATCAATTTTAGAGTAAGCACCATGTGGCAATGAGAAGAATGTATATTGTGTTGTTTTTGGTTGAAGAGTTCTGTAGACATCTACCAGGTCCACTTAATCCAGAGCTGAGTTCAGGTCCTGAATATCTGAGTTAATTTTCTATCTCAATGATCTGTCTAATATTGTCAGTGGGGGTGTTATCTGGGTGCTCCTGTATTGGGTGCACATATATTTAGGATAGTTAGTTCTTCTTGTCAAATTGAACCCTCTACCTGTGAAGAATGTCAATGGTAGTTTAATAGGAATAGCATTGAATCTATAAATTGCTTTGGGCAGCATGGTCATTTTCACGATATTGATTCTTCTTATCCATGAGCATAGAATGTTTTTTCATTTGTTTGTGTCCTCTCTGATTTCCTTGAGCAGTGTTTTGTAGTTCCTGTTGAAGAGGTCCTTCACTACCCTTTTGTGATTTCATAATCATATGTAATCATATACATAATCATAAGTAATGCCCTTGTCTTTTTTTATCTTTGTTGGTTTAAAATCTGTTTTGTCAGAAACTAAGATTGCTACCCTGCTTTTTGTGTTTGTTTGCTTTCCATTTGGTGGGTAAATTTTCCCCCATCCCTTTATTTTCTGCCCATGTGTGTCTTTGCACATGAGATGAGTTTCTTGAAGACAGCATACCAATGGGTCTTGTGTGACATTAATCCTGTCATCATGATGCTATCTGGTTATTTTGCAGACTTCTTTATGTGGTTGCTTCATAGTGTCACTGGTCCGTGTACTTCAGTGCATTTTTATGGTGGCTCATAATGGATTTTTTTTCCCCATATTTAGTGCTTCCTTCAGGAGCTCTTGCAAGGCAGGCCTGGTGGTGGTGAATACCCTCAGCATTTGTGTATCTGAAAAGGATATTATTTCTCCTTTGCCTGTGAAGCTTAGTTTGACTGGATATGAAAGTCTAGGTTGTAAATGCTAGGAATGTTCGATATTGGCTGCCCAATGTCTTCTGGCTTATAGGGCTTTCTCTGAGAAGTCCACTGTTAGTCTGATGTGCTTCACTTTGTAGGTGACCTGGCCTTTCTCTCTGGCTGCCCTTAACATTTTTTCTTTCATTTCAACCTTGGAGAATCTGATGTTTATATGTCTTGGGGTTGATTTTTTTTCATGGAGCACCTTACTGGGTTTCTCTGTATTTCCTGAATTTGAAGGTTGGCCTGTCTTGCTAGTTTGGGGAACGTCTCCTGGATGATATCCTGAAGTATGTTTTCCAACTTGGTTCCATTCTCCCCATCTCTTTCAAGAACCCCAATCAGTCATAGGTTCGATATCTACATAATCCCATAAATCTCAGTGGTTTTTGTTCATTTCATTTCATTATTTTTTCTCTATTCTTGTCTGCCTGTCTTATTTCAGAAAGATAGTCTTCAAGCTCTGAGAGTCTCTCCTCCACTTGGTCTATTCTGCTATTGATACTTGTAATTTTATTGTGAAATTCTAGTATTGTGTTTTCTGGCTTTATCAGGTCAGTTATGTTCCTCTCTAAACTGGCTATTCTGGTTATCAGCTCCTGTATTGTTTTATCACGATTCTTAGCTTCTTTGCATTGGGTTACAACATGCTCCTTTAAGTCATTATTACCCACATTCTGAAGCTTACTTCTGTTAATTCAGCCATCTCATCTTCAGCCTAGTTTTGCGCCTTTGCTGGAGAGATGTTTCAGTCATTTGGAGAATAGGCACTCTGGCTTTTTGAGTTTTCAGCATTTTTGCATTGATTCTTTCTCATTTTTGTCGGCTTTTCTACCTTAAATCTTTGATCTTGCTGACCTTCAAGTGGGGTTTTTGTGGGGTATTTTTGTTGATGTTGTTATTGTTGTTTTCTGTCTGTTTTTCTTGGAGTCAGACCACTTCCATAGGGCAGCTACAGCTTATTGGAGGTCCACTTCAGCCCCTACTTGCCTCAGGTTTTTCCTTACCTGGAGGTATTACCAGTGAAGACTTTGAAACAGCAAAGATGGTAGCCTATTCCTTCCTCTGGAAACTGTGTCCCAAGGGGTGCTGACCTATTTCTGGCCTGAATTCTCCTATAGAAGTGTCTGGAGACCCCTGTTGGGAGGTCTTACCCAGTCAAGAGGAACAGGATCAGGAACTCCCTTAAAGAAGCTGTCTGGCTGCTTTTGGTAGAGCAGGTGTGCAGCATGGGGGTGGCCCCTCCTTGCCCAGACCACCCAGACTCTCCATAGCTGGCAGGCTGAAACAGCTGAGTCAACCAAACCACAGAGACAGCAGCCAACCCTACCTCCAGGAGCTCCATCCCAGGGAGAGATCAGAGTTCTGTCCATATAACCCTGGATGCAGTGGCTGAAACCTCTGCAGGGAGGCCCCATCCAGGAAGGAGGAATAGATTGGGGTCCCTCCTAAAGAAGCAGTCTGGCCACAATCTGGCAAAGTAGCTGTACTGTGTTGTGGGGAACCCCTTCTTCTCCTGACCACTTGGACTCAGGCTGGAACAGCTGAGTCAACCAAGAGATGGCAGCTTCCCTGCCCCCTGGGAATTTGGTCCCATCTCACTCAGCCTCCAGCCTATTGCCATTGGGTGGCTGGAATTCCAAGTCAGTGGGTCTTAACTCGTGAGGTGCCTTGGAAGTGGGGCCCAGAGAACGATGTTGCTTGGCTCCCTGGATCCAGCCCTTTTCCTATCGGAAATTATGGATAGATTTCTTACCTTTCTGGGATTCCTGGGGCCAGAGTACATAAAACTCTTAGGTCTCTGTGTGTAGCTGAGTGGCTGCTCTGCCAAGATTTCCCACAGCTCTGTGTATGGGACCCAAGCCCTGGTGGCATTGGCTCACAGGGTATCTCCTGATCTGTGGGTTGCAAAGATCCATGGGAGAAGCATGGTTTCCTTGGTGGTGTTGCACACTCCCTCACTGCTTCCCTTGGCGGGGGGTAGAAGGGAATTCCTTTGGCTATGTGACACTTACAGGTGGACCATTACCCGACTCTGCTTTTCTATATTCTCCATGGGTTGAGTTGTTTGCCTAGTCAGTCCCAGTGAGAGAACCTGGATATTTCAGTTGAAGGTGCTGAATTCTCTCACTACTTTCATTCCTCCTCATGAGTGCCAAGGGCGGCCGCTGCTTCTAATCGGCTATCTTGGCTCCTTAACCAACTTTTTTCTTTATGCTTATCATGGTTTAGCATTAATTCTCCTGTTCTGTAAAAAAGGGATTGTATCTGTTTTGTTCAGAAAAACCAATACATAATAACTACTCAAATATTTGCTAAGTGAACTATTACATATGGCTAGAAATTTGAGATGGAATTATACAAATGACGTGTACATTGATGATTGCTAATAAATTCCAGTTTAGTGACATATTTTAGGTTTTTCACAATTTATAAATAGTTTTATGATAGTACTAAATTCTGAACTATGTGAAATGTCTTTAAATCAGGCTCAAATGTTATGTTCAGCCCCATCACCATCACCATAGAATTTCATAATCCCACCAACCATGGATGATCTGGGGTAATCCAGAGTGGAGAAGACTCTCTCCAGATTCAGACTGCCTGGCTTTAGCCAGGTTGAACTAAATCAGCCTCTAGGACTTGGCTGAGAGGAATACAGGGTGAATGACTATTCACTTATGTCTTTCCACATAAAATTAAGAATTATAATTTCCTCTTCCAAAATACAGATAAACTGTCAGTAATAAACTGACCTAAAATAAAAATGAAACATTTTTACATAAATTAAAAATATACATATATTAAACATATGTATATTAAATAACATACTAAAGATATATTAAATAAAGTATATTATAAATAAAAGTATATATACATATGTTAAATAAAAACATATTAAATGTATATTTGAAATAAAGTTTGACTATACAAGTTTTATATATATGGTACTTTAAAAATAAAAATAGTAATTGTATAATTTACATGACAGTTATCAAAGGAAAAAATTTACATGAACTCATGTTCATGTAAATTTACATGAAACTTCTGTGTTAACACCTAACTGCATTACAATTTTTAATAATGAAACTTTAACATTATATTAAAATAAATTTCTATTCCTAAACTGCTTTCTAAAAATGTTAACCTTCATCCTTCCATACCTGTCTACCCCAGGGATGAAAATACATGGTATCCAGAGAAAAATCCTGATAAATTAACAAAAATTATTCAAAAGCTTTTTGTGTTTGCCTTTACTTGGGCATTTGGAGGAGCTTTAAACCGTGAAGATGAACACAGAGAAAATATACCATTTTGTCCCAGTTTTGAACCTGATTCTCTTGCAAAAGTAACATACGATTTTGACAAACTTGTTCATGAATTATTTGGAAGCAATTCACAAGTAGGTAAGTTCTGGGGGAAAATCATAACTATACTTATTTTAAAATATTAATTTAAAGCAATGCTTGGCTTATAATGATTAGGTTCATCTTTTAAAATGTTAAGATTAAAGGAAAAAGAAGGTTTATAATACACCCAATACCCTCCTTGTAGTGAAATAAGCTGAAGAAAATTACATTCCTGTTTGATTTTAGGTGCTACAAAAACCTATAATGCTAGTAAGGCAGAAGATAAAGCTGTAAAACTATGAACTCTGTTACTCTGAGCTCATCTACTGTGTATCTGGATCTGTATTATCCATACCACCATGTAGCAAGAAATTCTGTAGGATCATAATGTTATAGTCTTATATTTCTTTTTTAAAAAAAAAAAAAACAAGTTATTTTATAAAGCCTTAGATTTCTTTAGTACTTGTGTTTTGAATCAGTTCTAACAAATGGAATCTATCCTATTACTTTGAAATAGTAAAATTTTGCAATTAGCTGTTGTTGACTAAAGGAACTTTGAGTAGATGAAGTGATTGTTGATGCAGGTACCAAAAAGAGACAAAATGTTAAGCATAAATATATTTAGAAGAACTTTGTTAAAGATGAATGCTAACAACATTATACCAAAAATACAAATCCTACTGATTCGTCTGATGTATCTGTTTGAGGTTACAGTCATACATTGCTGAACAACTGGGATATGTTCTGAGAAATGTGCTGTTGGGGGACTTTTTTCATTGTATGAATGTCAAAGAGTGAACTTACACAAACCTAGATAGTGTAGCCTACTACACACCTAGGCTATATGGCATAACCTATTGCTCTAAGGCTACAAATATGTACAGCATGTTACTGTACATATTTGAATACTATAGGCAATTGTAACAACCTAGTATTTGTGCATCTAAACATATCTAACCATAGAAAAGGTACAGTAAAAATTTAGTATAAAAAATTTAAAATGTGGTACACCTGAATAGGGCACTTACCATGAATGGAACTTGCGGGACTGGAAGTTGTTCTGAGTTAGTGAGTGACTGGTGAGTGACTGTGAAGGCCTCAGACATTACTGTACACTACTGTAGATGTTATAAACTCTGTACACTTAGGCTACACTAAATTTATTTGTAAATTTTTCTTTCTTCAGGCTGGGTGCAGTAGCCCATGCCTGTAATCCGAGTACTTTGGGAGGCCAAGGTAGGAGGATTGCTTGGGCCAGGAGTTCAAGACTAGCTTGGGCAACATAGTAAGACCCACCCATCTCTAAAAGCAAATAAGTGAATAAATAAAAAGCCAGACATGGTGGTATTCTCCCATAGTTTCAGCTACTTGGAAGGCTGAGGTGAGAGGATCACTTGAGCCCAAGAGTTGGAGGCTACAGTGAGCCATGATCATGCTCCTGTACTCCAGCCTGGGCAACAGATTAAGACAGCCTCAAAAAAAAAAAAAAAAAACACAAAAAAAGAACTTGCTTCAATAATAACCTTAGCTTAGTATAATTTTTTTCACTCTGTAAGATTTTAACCTTTTTTCACTTTTGACTCCTTTGAAACAACACTTAGCTTAAAGCAAAAACACGTTGTGTAAAAATATTTTCTTGATATCTTTATTCTGTTTTTATGTTTCATTTTATTTCTTTACTTTTTGAACTTTTTTGTTAAAAGCTAAGACACAAACACACACATTAGCCTAGGCCTACGTGGGGTCAAGTTCATCAATATCGCTGTCTTCCACCTCCATATATTGTCCCACTGGAAGGTCTTCAGGGCAATAATACACACAGAGCTGTCATCTCCTATGATAACAATGCCTTCTTCTGGAATACTGCATGAAGGACCTGCCTGAAGCTGTTTTACAGTTAACTTTATATATAAATAAAAGGAGTGCACTCTAAAATAATTATTAAAAGTGTATTGTAAATACATAAACCAGTAACATAATCATTTATAATCATTATCACATATTATGTACTGTAGATAATTGTATATGCAACTGGCACCAGCATCACCACAAACATAATTAGTGCATTGTGCTATGACATTATGAGAGCTATAATGTTATGATGACTATGATGTCACTAGGTGATAGGAATTTTTCAGCTCCATTGTAATCTTATGGTAACATCATTATATATCCAGTCCACGATTGACTAAAACATCATTATGTGGCACATTACTGTATTTGTTAAAAGTTCTATTTAAGGGGGGCGGAGCAAGATGGCCGAATAGGAACAGCTCCAGTCTCCAACTCCCAGCACGAGCGACACAGAAGACCGGTGATTTCTGCATTTTCAACTGAGGTACTGGGGTCACCTCTCTAGGGAGTGCCAGACAATCAGTGCTGGTCAGCTGCTGCAGCCTGACCAGTGTGAACTGAAGCAGGGCGAGGCATCGCCTCACCTGGAAGCGCAAGGGAGAAGGGAATCCCTTTTCCTAGCCAGGGGAACTGAGACACACAACACCTGGAAACTCGGGTAACTCCCACCCCAATACTGCGCTTTAAGGAAACAGGCACACCAGGAGAATATATCCCACACCTGGCCGGGAGGGTCCCACGCCCACGGAGCCTCCCTCACTGCTAACACAGCCGTCTGCGGCGATCTATCCGCAAGGTAGCAGCGAGGCTGGGGGAGGGGAGCCCGCCATTGCTGAGGCTTAAGTAGGTAAACAAAGCCGCTGGGAAGCTCGAACTTGGTGGAGCTCACAGCAGCTCAAGGAAGCCTACCTGTCTCTGTAGACTCTACCTCTGCGGACAGCGCACAGCTGCAGTCCAATAGGGGAAAGAGCAGGGGCCGGTGCAGACGCGAACGACTCTGTCTGACAGCTTTGGGGAGAGCCGTGGATCTCCTAACGCGGAGGTTGAGATCTGAGAATGGACAGACTGCCTGCTCAGGTGGGTCCCTGACCCCTGAGTAGCCTAGCTGGGAGACATCCCCCACTAGGGGCAGTCTGACACCCCACACCTCACAGGGTGGAGTCACCCCTGAGAGGAAACTTCCAAAGAAAGAATCAGGTACACTCGCTGTTCAGCAATATTCTATCTTCGGCAACCTCTGCTGCTGATACCCATGCAAACAGGGTCTGGAGTGGACCTCAAGCAATCTCCAACAGACCAACTGACAGTCCTTCTGACTGTCAGAAGGAAAACTATCAAACAGGAAGGACACCTATACCAAAACCCCATCAGTACGTCACCATCATAAAAGACCAGAGGCAGATAAAACCACAAAGATGGGGAAGAAGCAGGGCAGAAAAGCTGGAAATTCAAAAAATAAGAGCGCATCTCCCCCTGCAAAGGAGTGCAGCCCATCGCCAGCAATGGATCAAAGCTGGTCAGAGAATGACTTTGACGAGATGAGAGAAGAAGGCTTCAGTCCATCAAACCTCTCAGAGCTAAAGGCAATTATGTACCCAGCCAAAGAAACTAAAAATCTTGAAAAAAAAGTGGAAGAATTGACAGCTAGACTAATAATGCAGAGAAGATCATAAACGAAATGACAGAGATGAAAACCATGACACGAGAATACGTGACAAATGCACAAGCTTCAGTAACCGACTTGATCAACTGGAAGAAAGAGTATCAGCGATTGAGGATCAAATGAATGAAATGAAGCGAGAAGAGAAACCAAAAGAAAAAGAAGAAAAAAATGAACAAAGCCTGCAAGAAGTATGGGATTATGTAAAAAGACCAAATCTACGTCTGATTCAGGTGCCTGAAAGTGAGGGGGAAAATGGAACCAAGTTGGAAAACACTCTTCAGGATATCATCCAGGAGAACTTCCCCAACCTAGTAGGGCAGGCCAACATTCAATTCAGGAAATACAGAGAACGCCACAAAGATACTCCTCCAGAAGAGCAACTCCAAGACACATAATTGCCAGATTCACCAAAGTTGAAATGAAGGAAACAATCTTAAGGGCAGCCAGAGAGAAAGGTCGGGTTACCCACAAAGGGAAGCCCATCAGAATAACAGCAGACATCTTGGCAGAAACTCTAAAAGCCAGAAGAGAGTGGGGGCCAATATTCAACGTTCTTAAAGAAAAGAATTTTCAACCCAGAATTTCATATCCAGCCAAACTAAGTTTCATCAGTGAAGGAGAAATAAAATCCTTTACAGATAAGCAAATGCTTAGAGATTTTGTCACCACCAGGCCTGCCTTACAAGACACCCTGAAGGAAGCCTGAAACATGGAAAGGAACAACCGGTACCAGCCATTGCAAAAACATGCCAAAATGCAAAGACCATCGAGACTAGGAAGAAACTGCATCAACTAACGAGCAAAATAACCAGTTAATATCATAATGACAGGATCAAGTTCACACATAACAATATGAACCTTAAATGTAAATGGACTAAATGCTCCAATTAAAAGACACAGACTGGCAAACTGGATAAAGAGTCAAGACCCATCAGTCTGCTCTACTCAGGAGACCCATCTCACATGCAGAGACATACATAGGCTCAAAATAAAGGGATGGAGGAAGATCTACCAAGCAAATGGAGAACAAAAAAAAGCAGGGGTTGCCATCCTAGTCTCTGATAAAACAGACTTTAAACCATCAAAGATCAAAAGAGACAAAGAAGGCCATTACATAATGGTAAAGGGATCAATTCAACAGGAAGAGCTAACTCTCCTAAATATATATGCACCCAATACAGGAACACCCAGATTCATAAAGCAAGTCCTTAGAGACCTACAAAGAGACTTAGACTCCCATACAATAATAATGGGAGACTTCAACACTCCACTGTCAACATTAGACAGATCAACGAGACAGAAAGTTAACAAGGATATCCAGGAATTGAACTCATCTCTGCACCAAGCGGACCTAATAGACATCTATAGAACTCTCCACCCCAAATCAACAGAATATACATTCTTCTCAGCACCACATCGCACTTATTCCAAAGTTGACCACATAATTGGAAGTAAAGCACTCCTCAGCAAATGTACAAGAACAGAAATTATAACAAACTGTCTCTCAGACCACAGTGCAATCAAACGAGAACTCAGGACTAAGAAACTCAATCAAAACCGCTCAACTACATGGAAACTGAATAACCTGCTCCTGAATGACTACTGGGTACATAACGAAATGAAAGCAGAAATAAAGATGTTCTTTGAAACCAATGAGAACAAAGATACAACATACCAGAATCTCTGGGACACATTTAAAGCAGTGTGTAGAGGGAAATTTATAGCACTAAATGCCCACAAGAGAAAGCAGGAGAGATCTAAAACTGACACTCTAACATCACAATTAAAGAACTAGAGAGGCAAGAGCAAACACATTCAAAAGCTAGCAGAAGGCAAGAAATAACTAAGATCAGAGCAGAACTGAAGGAGATAGAGACACAAAAAACCTCCAAAAAATCAAGGAATCCAGGAGTTGGTTTTTCGAAAAGATCAACAAAATTGACAGACCGCTAGCTAGACTAATAAAGAAGAAAAGAGAGAGGAATCAAATAGACGCAATAAAAAATGATAAGGGGATATCACCACCGACCCCACAGAAATACAAACAACCATCAGAGAATACTATAAATGCCTCTACGCAAATCAACTAGAAAATCTAGAAGAAATGGATAATTTCCTGGACACTTACACTCTCCGAAGACTAAACCAGGAAGAATTTGAATCCCTGAATAGACCAATAGCAGGCTCTGAAATTGAGGCAACAATTAATAGCCTACCCACCAAAAAAAGTCCAGGACCAGATGGATTCACAGCTGAATTCTACCAGAGGTACAAGGAGGAGCTGGTACCATTCCATCTGAAACTATTCCAATCAATAGAAAAAGAGGGAATCCTCCCTAACTCTTTTTATGAGGCCAACATCATCCTGATACCAAAGCCTGGCAGAGACACAACAAAAAAAGAGAATTTTAGACCAATATCCCTGATGAACATCGATGCAAAAATCCTCAATAAAATACTGGGAAACCGGATTCAGGAGCACATCAAAAAGCTTATCCACCATGATCAAGTGGGCTTCATCCCTGGGATGCAAGGCTGGTTCAACATTCGCAAATCAATAAACGTAATCCAGCATATAAACAGAACCAAAGACAAGAACCACATGATTATCTCAATAGATGCAGAAAAGGTCTTTGACAAAATTCAACAGCCTTTTATGCTAAAAACGCTCAATAAATTCGGTATTGATGGAACGTACCTCAAAATAATAAGAGCTATTTATGACAAACCCACAGCCAATATCATACTGAATGGGCAAAAACTGGAAAAATTCCCTTTGAAAACTGGCACAAGACAGGGATGCCCTCTCTCACCACTCCTATTCAACATAGTGTTGGAAGTTCTGGCTAGGGCAATCAGGCAAGAGAAAGAAATCAAGGGTATCCAGTTAGCAAAAGAAGAAGTCAAATTGTCCCTGTTTGCAGATGACATGATTGTATATTTAGAAAACCCCATTGTCTCAGCCCAAAATCTCCTTAAGCTGATAAGCAACTTCAGCAAAGTCTCAGGATGCAAAATTAATGTGCAAAAATCACAAGCATTCTTATACACCAGTAACAGACAAGCAGAGAGCCAACAGGAATGAACTTCCATTCACAATTGCTTCAAAGAGAATCAAATACCTAGGAATCCAACTTACAAGGGATGTCAAGGACCTCTTCAAGGAGAACTACAAACCACTGCTCAGTGAAATCAAAGAGGACACAAACAAATGGAAGAACATACCATGCTCATGGATAGGAAGAATCAATATCGTGAAAATGGCCATACTGCCCAAGGTGATTTATAGATTCAATGCCATCCCCATCAAGCTACCAATGACTTTCTTCACAGAATTGGAAAAAACTGCTTTAAAGTTCATATGGACCAAAAAAGAGCCCGCATTGCCAAGACAATCCTAAGTCAAAAGGACAAAGCTGGAGGCCTCACACTACCTGACTTCAAACTATACTACAAGGCTACAGTAACCAAAACAGCATGGTACTGGTACCACAACAGAGATATAGACCAATGGAACAGAACAGAGTCCTCAGAAATAATACCACACATCTACAGCCATCTGATCTTTGACAAACCTGAGAGAACAAGAAATGGGGAAAGGATTCCCTATTTAATAAATGGTGCTGGGAAAATTGGCTAGCCATAAGTAGAAAGCTGAAACTGGATCCTTTCCTTACCCCTTATACGAAAATTAATTCAAGATGGATTAGAGACTTAAATGTTAGACCTAATACCATAAAAACCCTAGAAGAAAATCTAGGTAGTACCATTCAGGACATAGGCATGGGCAAGGACTTCATGTCTAAAACACCAAAAGCAACGGCAGCAAAAGCAAAATTGACACATGGGATCTAATTAAACTAAAGAGCTTTTGCACAGCTAAAGAAACTACCATCAGAGTGAACAGGCAACCTACAGAATGGGAGAAAATTTTTGCAACCTACTCATCTGACAAAGGGCTAATATCCAGAATCTACAAAGAACTCAAACAAATTACAAGAAAAAACAAACAACCCCATCAAAAAGTGGGGAAGGATATGAACAGACATTTCTCAAAAGAAGACATTCTACAGCCAACAGACACATGAAAAAATGCTCATCATCACTCGCCATCAGAGAAATGCAAATCAAAACCACAATGAGATACCATCTCACACATTAGAATGGCAATCATTAAGAAGTCAGGAAACAACAGGTGTTGGAGAGGATGTGGAGAAATAGGAACACTTTTACACTGTTGGTGGGATTGTAAACTAGTTCAACCATTATGGAAAACAGTATGGCGATTCCTCAAGGATCTAGAACTAGATGTACCATATGACCCAGCCATCCCACTACTGGGTATATACCCAAAGGATTATAAATTACTCTACTACAAAGACACATGCACACGTATGTTTATTGCGGCACTATTCACAATAGCAAAGACTTGGAATCAACCCAAATGTCCATCTGTGACAGACTGGATTAAGAAAATGTGGCACATATACACCATGGAATACTATGCAGCCATCAAAAAGGATGAGTTTGCGTCCTTTGTAGGGACATGGATGCAGCTGGAAACCATCATTCTTAGCAACTATCACAAGAAGAGAAAACCAAACACCGCATGTTCTCACTCATAGGTGGGAACTGAACAATGAGATCACTTGGACTCGGGAAGGGGAACATCACACACTGGGGCCTATCATGGGGAGCGGGGAGGAGGGAGGGATTGCATTGGGGAGTTATACATGATATAAACGTCATGCACATGTACCCTAGAACTTAAAGTATAATAAAAATAAAAATAAAATGTAAAAAATAAAATGTTAAAACAAACAAAAAAAAAGTTCTATTTAAGACATCTCGAAGGCAAAGATTCTATGTTATTTCCTGTGGAAATTAACCTTTTCCAAAAGCATTGCATGTTAACTTGTTGTAATGAATGATTCAACTTCATGCCTCTAACTCCTATAGATAAATATTGCCTTAATTTATTGTTAGGCAGAATACCTAAAACTCTGTTTGCTCTCCCTATAAACCAAAAGGCAAGTTAATAAATTATTCATTATATTTGAATGCTTATCTTCAAACAATGAATATGAAATTTTGCTTTATCATCTGAAATATCAATATAAAAGTAGGTTAGAATAGGAGGGTAAAAAGGGAATGAAATACAAGTAGAAGCAATTATAGAACTATAAAACCACCAAAGTATAAATAAGGAAAAAGAAAAAAAGGAGGGAGAGCAAAAAAAAATTATAATTACAATGCAAGAAAAAATTGTAAAACACATAAAGAAAACTTAATCTATTAAAGACGTATACCACCAAAATGGCCCCTCATATTAATTCATCTCGGGGAAAATTATTATGACCTAACACAGATTTTAATGTAAGTGTTTAGGGTTCTAAAAAGATAAATGAATGACATCCATTTTTAATAAATGAGGAATTATGGAACAGCAAGTAGAAATTTTAAAATTCTATGAAAAAGAATGAAATAGACATCTGGAAATGAAAAATTTAGTCATTTACAAAGAGAAAGTCTTATCAACTTAAGGAATTTTGGGGTTGAGACAATGGGGTTTTCTAAATATACAATCATGTCATCTGCAAACAGAGACAATTTGACATCCTCTCTTCCTATCTGCATACCCTTTATTTCTTTCTCTTGCCTGATTGCCCTGGCCAGAACTTCCAATACCATGTTAAATAGGAGTGGTGAAGAGGGTATTCTTGCCTTGTGCTGGTTTTCAAAGGGAATGTTTCCAGCTTTTGCCCATTCAGTATGATATTGGCTATGGGTTTGTCATAAATACTCTTACTATTTCGATATGTGTTCAATCAGTACCTAGTTTATTGAGTGTTTTTTAGCATGAAGGAGTGTTGAATTCATTAAAGGCCTTTTCTGCATCTATTGAGATAATCACATAGTTTTTGTTACTGGTTCTGTTTATGTGATGGATCACGTTTATTGATTTGCGTATGTAGAACCAGCCTTGCATCCCAGGGATGAAGCCAACTTGATTGTCGTGGATAAGCTTTTTAATGTGCTGCTGGATTCATTTTGCAAGTATTTTATTGAGGATTTTTCATCGATGTTCATCAGGGAGACTGGCCTGAAATTTTCTTTTTTTGTTGTGTCTCTGCCAGGTTTTGGCATTAGGATGATGCTGGCTTCATGAAATGAGCTAGGGAGGAGTCCCTGTTTTTCTAGTGTCTGGAATAGTTTCAGAAGGAATAGTACCATCTCCTCTTTGTACCTCTGTTAGAATTCGGATGTGACTCTGTCTGGTCTTAGGCTTTTTTTGGTTGGTAGGTTATTAATTACTGCCTCCATTTCAGAACTTGTTACTGGTCTATTCAGGGATTCATCTTCTTCCTGGTTTAGTCTTGGGAGGGTGTATGTGTCTAGGAATTTATCCATTTCCTATAGGTTTTCTAGTTTATTTGCATAGAGGTTTTTATAGTAATCTCTGATGGTAGTTTGTGTTTCTGTGGGACCAGTGGTGATATCCCCTTTATCATTTTTATTGTATCTATTTGATTCATTTATTTTCTTCTTTATTAGTCTGGCTAGTGGTCTATCTATTTTGTTAATCTTTTCCAAAAACCAGCTCCTGGATGGTTGATCTTATGAAGGGTTTTTTGTGTCTCTATCTCCTTCAGTTCTCCTCTGATCTTAGTTATTTCTTGTCTTCTGCTAGCTTTTGAATTTGTTTGTTCTCGCTTCTCTAGTTCTTTTAATTGTGATGTTAGGGTGTCGATTTCAGATATTTCCCGCTTTCTGATGTGGGCATTTAGTGCTATAAATTTCCCTCTTAACACTGCTTTAGCTCTGACCCATAGATTCTGGTACATGTTCTTCTGTTCTCATTGGTTTCAAAACATTTATTTATTTCTGCTTTAATTTTATTATTTACCCAGTAGTCACTCCAGAGCAGGTTGTTCAGTTTCCATGTAGTTTTGTGGTTTTGAATGAGTTTCTTAATCCTGAGTTCTAATTTGATTACCTTGTGGTCTGAGAGACTGTTATGATTTCCTTTCTTTTGTGTTTGCTGTTGCTGAGAGAGTGTTTTACTTCCAATTATGTGGTCAGTTTTAGAATAAGTGCTATGTTGTGCTGAGAAGAATGTATATTCTGTTGATTTGAGGTAGAGAGTTCTGTAGATGTCTATTAGGTTTGTTTGGTCCAGAGCTAAGTTCAAGTCCTGGATATCCTTGTTAATTTTCTGTCTCATTGATCTAATATTCACAGTGGGGTGTTACAGTTTCCCACCATTATTGTGTGGGAGTCTAAGTCTCTTCTGAAAAGTCTCAGGACACAAAATCAATGTGCAAAATCACAAGCATTCTTATACACCAATACAGGCAATATATTGACAATAATAGACAATAATATAATAGGACAAACAGAGACCCAAATCATGAGTGAACTCCCATTTACATTTGCTAGAAAGAAAATAAAATACCTAGGAATGCACCTTACAATGGATGTGAAGGACCTCTTCAAGGAGAACTACAAACTGCTGCTCAAGGAAATAAGAGAGGACAAACAAAAGGAAAAACATTCCATGCTCATGGATAGGAAGAATCAATATCGTGAAAATGGCCACACTGCCCAAAGTAATTTATAGATTCAATGCTATTCCCATCAAGCTATCATTTACTTTCTTCACAGAATTAGGAAAAACTCCTTTAAATTTCATATGGAACCAAAAAAGAGCCCATGTAGCCAAGACAATCCTAAGCAAAAAGAACGAAGCTGGAGGCATCACACTACCTGACTTCAAACTGTACTACAAGGCTACAGTAAACAAAACAGCATGATACTGGTACCAAAACAGATATACAGACCACTGAAACAGAACAGAGGCCTTAGAAATAACACCACACATCTACAACCATCTGATCTTTGACAAACCTGACACAAAAAAAAATGGGATAAGGATTCCCTATTTAATAAATGGTGTTGGGAAAACTGGCTAGCCATATGCAGAAAACTGAAACTGGACCTCTTCCTTAAATCTTATACAAAAATTAACTCAAGATATATTAAAGATTTAAATGTAAGACCTGAAACCATAAAAACCCTAGAAGAAAACCTAGGCAATACCATTTAGGACATAGGCATGGGCAAAGACTTCATGACTATGACACCAAAAGCAATTGCAACAAAAGCCAGATTTGACAACTGGGATCTAATTAAACTAAAGAGCTTCTGCACAGCAAAAGAAATAATTCTCATCAGAGTGAACAGGCAACCTACCAAATGGGAGAAAATTTTGCAATCTATCCATCTGATAAAGGGCTAACATCCAGAATCTACACGGAACCTAAACAAATTTACCAGAAAAAAACAAGCAATCCCATCAAAAAGTAGGTAAAAGATATGAACAGACACTTCTCAAAAGAAGACATTTATGTGGCAAACAAACATATGAAAAAAAGTTCTTCATCACTGGTCATTAGAGGAATAAAAATCAAAACCACAATGAGATGCCATCTCACTGCAGTTAGAACGACGATCATTAAAATGTCAGGAAACAACAGATGCTGGAGAGGATGTAGAGAAATAGGAATGCTTTTACACTGCTGATAGGAGTGTAAATTAGTTCAATCATTGTGGAAGACAGTGTGGCGATTTCTCAAGGATCTTGAACCAGATACCATTTGACCCAGCAATCCCATTACTGGGTATATACCCGGAGGAATATAAATCATTCTACTATAAAGAAACATGCACACATATGTTTATTGCAGCACTATTCACAATAGCAAAGACTTGGAACGAACCCAAATGCCCATTAATGATAGACTGGATAAGGAAAATGTGGCACATATACACCATGGAATACTATGCGGCCATAAAAAAGAATGAGTTTGCGTCCTTTGTAGGGACATGGATGCAGCTGGAAACCATCATTCTTAGCAAACTATCACAAGAACAGAAAACCAAACACCGCATGTTCTCACTCATACGTGGGAGTTGAACAATGAGAACACATGGACACAGGGAGGGGAATATCACACACTGGGGCCTATTGGGGGATAAGGGAAAGGGGAGGGAGAGCATTAGGACAAATACCTAATGCATGTGGGGCTGAAAACCTAGATGACGGGTTGATGGAAGCAGCAAACCACCATGGCTCATGTATACCTATGTAACAAACCTGCGCATTCTGCACACGTATTCCAGAACTTAAAGTATAATTTAAAAAATCAAAAAGTAAATAAAAGGAGAAATTCAATAGGATAAACTCCACTCTGGTCACCATCAAAGAAAGAATTAGTAAGTTGAAACCTACAGAAGAAAAAGATATGGAAGAACAGTGATGAGATAGAGGATCTGCCAAGAGATTTCAGAAGAATCTCTCATTCTGGATGGGAATGTCAGAGAAGCAACATTTGACGATATAATATCAGAGAATTTGCTGGATTGACATAAATCCTGATATTAAACACATTTAAGCAATGTATAGTGAAACTGCAAAATGTCAATGAAAAATAAAGTTTTTATAAATAAAAGACAGTATCTACAAAGGAATAATAATTAGACAAATTTTTGGCCAGTCATGGTGGCTCACGCCTGTAATCCCAGCACTTTGGGAGGCTGAGGCGGGCGGACCACGAGGTCAGGAGATTGTGACCATCCTGGCTAACATGGTGAAACCCCATCTCTACTGAAAATACAAAAAATTAGCCTGGCATGGTGGCGGGCACTTGTACTCCCAACTACTCAAGAGGCTGAGGCAGGAGAATGGGGTGAACCTGGGAGGTGGAGCTTGCGGTGAGCCGAGATCATGCCACTGCACTCCAGCCTGGGTGACAGAGCAAGATTCCATCTCAATAAGAAGAAGAAGAAGAAGAAGAAGAGGAAGAAGATAATTTTTATTAGCAACAATAGAGATCAGAAGATAAGGTAATAATATCTTCAAACGGATGAAGGAACCTAAATTTTTATCCTTAGAAGCTATCATTTAAGAATAACACCAAAATAAAGATCCATTCAGACATATGAAGACTGAAATCGTCAAACACCTATAACTCATGTACAAAAGAAGTATTAAAGGATGAAATCATGCTGCTATAAAGACACATGCACACGTATGTTTATTGCGGCACTATTCACAATAGCAAAAACTTGGAATCAACCCAAATGTCCATCTGTGACAGACTGGATTAAGAAAATGTGGCACATATACACCATGGAATACTATGCAGCCATAAAAAAGGATGAGTTTGCGTCCTTTGTAGGGACATGAATGCAGCTGGAAACCATCATTCTTAGCAAACTAACACAAGAACAGAAAACCAAACACCGCATGTTCTCACTCATAGGTGGGAATTGAACAATGAGATCACTTGGACTCGGGAAGGGGAACATCACACACTGGGGCCTATCATGGAGGGGGGAGGGGGGAGGGATTGCATTGGGAGTTATACCTGATATAAATGATGAATTGATGGGTGCTGACGAGTTGATGGGTGCAGCACACCAACATGGCACAAGTATCCATATGTAACAAACCTGCACGTTATGCACATGTACTCTAGAACTTAAAGTATAATAAAAAAATAAAAAATAAAAAAATAAAGGATGTACTTCAGCAAGAAGACTAATATATACAGTGGGATAGTGACCAATATAAGAATAATGATGAGCATAGAACTTGGTAATATAGATCAATAGACTGATAAAACTATTGATTATAAACTAACTTTTTATTAAAAAGATAAAATCAAAATTATACACAAAACAAGATGGAAGAGGGGGAAGGGGGGTGTTCAATATGTAGTGGAAGTGTGCTAAGGTCTTTGTTGTGTTTGAGAATAGTGTAGAAATATCAGATAACCTTAGATTTGTTAGAAAAACGTATAAATATAATAAGTTAATTTGAAGCACACAGAAATGTTTAGAATAAGGTAATTAATAATTATATGTAATGCAAATACAAACCAAAAGAAAACACAGTATATACCCGGGTCAGTATATGTACATATATTTCTTAGCTCTGTGCTGACAGAGCCTAGAAGAGTGACACCCAATAACAATGAGCACCCCTAGCACTCAGATCTCAGGAAGGAAAAGGCAGTTCAACTTGAGGAAGTACCTGCAATGACATAACAAATAGGAACCTAAAGTCATTTATTAGAGTTACTATAACTGGGGTAAAGGGGAATGGCAGTTCTTTGAAGGATAGTTGGATACAGGATTTGAGCTAATAGCTACACCTGTAGAACCAAAAGAACGTCATGTTCCCTCTATTAGAGTGGGGGCTTATAGAGGAAAGATGATAAGGTCCTGGTACAACTCCATTGTAGTTTGTTCACGGACTCATCCAGTGCTCATTTCCCCGGCACCTGGGTGTGTAATCAGAATAGATATACTTAGCACTGGCAAACAGCTTCACCTTAATTTCATGACCTGTGGAATAAGATTTATAATGGCATGAGAAGCCAAATGAAAGCCCCTCCCACAGCCAATTCTCAGTCCACAGACCTCAAAGCAATACTGCATCCTGGAAGAAATGGCAGATATCAATGACATCCTCAGGTCTTCAAAGATGCAGGTGTGAGTTATCCATTATATTCCTACTTAATTCACTAACCTGATCTTTTGAAATAAAAAAGATGGATCAAGGTGGGTGATGGTGGACTATAATAATCTTAAACAAATAGTAATCCCAGTCGCATTGGCAGCTATTTTTACCAGAGTAGGCCATCTCAATCTCTGGCATTTGGTATGTGTTCTTGACCTGGTGAATACATTTTCAGTCCCTATCAAGAAGGAAAACAAGAAGTATCCTCATTTATTTGGGATGGACAGTAATAAATCATGGCCTTGCCCCAGGTAGTAAATGAAATGAGCCCTATGATTGCCCCAGCTGTCTACCTGGAGGAGCTTTCCAGATGATGGCCCAGGGAAGGGAACCTAAGCAGAGCATAATGGCCTTACTGAACTGAGAAGACAGAGCTTGATTGAGGTATATTTTACATACCATCAAATTCACCCACTTCAAGTATATATATATCAGTGATTTTTTAGTAAGTTTACTGAGTAATGCACCCATCACCACACATCAGTTTTAGAGTATTTTCATCTTTCCATTATGATCTCCATGCCCATTTACAGTTAATCCTTATTCCCATCCCCAAATGTAGGCAATGAATTTGCTGTCTTAGTAAATTAAGCCTTAATAAGCATTTTAAGAAATCAACTCCTACAATATATGGTCTCTTGGGTCTGGTTTATTTCATGTATCCTAGTGTTTTTGAGGCTCATTCATGATGTATCATCTATCAGTAGTTAATTTTGCTGAATAATATTCCATTCTGTGAATATATCACATCTTGTCTATCCATTTACCAGTTGGTGGACATTTAGATTGCTTAAAGTTTTGAGCTATTATGGATAATGCTTTTATGCATCATATGCAAGTCTTTCTATGGACATATGTTTTCATTTCTCTTGGATAGATGCCTAAGACAAGAATTGCTGGGTCATATTGTGGTAGTTTTAGGTTTAATTTTTTAACCAAACTTTTTTCCAAAATGACAGCACTAGTCTATATTCCACCAATATATTAGGGTTCCTGTTCTCCAAATCCTCCCCAACATTTGGAGGCAATTTGTCATTGTCTTTCTCATTTAGTATAGCCATTCCAGTGGGTATGAAGTGTATCTTACTGTGTTTTTAATCTGCATTTCTCTAATGACTAATGCTATATAATAAAGGCATGGACACTTAGTTAAACCAGGGATTAGCATACTACAACCTGTAAGGCAATTCCAGCTTGTAGCCTACTTCTGTACAGCCTGTAAGCTAAGAATGATTTTTATATTTTTAAGGGATTTGTAAAGGAAAATAAAGGAGAATATACAACAGAGATTGTATGTGGCATACTGTTTTTACCATATTCCTTTGGGTGAGGTATGGTGAGGCCAGACTCCGTTCAAGAAAAGGGAACTGGAAAGGGTTTTACAGTTTTGTTATACTCACAGGTTCCTGAAGAGAAAGAACATGACACATTGGGCAACTCAGGAGGGAAGCACTGGGGTCAGTCCCAAGGCAGTGGGAGAAAGGGGAACTGTGGGGAAGTACCTTTATTGTGATTTCTGCAGGAAGGAATGAAGCAGTGTAAATGGACTTGGGATTGGCTAGTTTGAATAATTTCAGCAAGTTCTGGGGAACAGGACCATCCCTGGCTATCTGATAACTTGCCTTGGGGTGATTAGGGTAGGTATATTAGGCCAGGAGTGTGAGAGCTCCATAACAGAGATGCTTGGAAGTGTGGCCTTAATCCCATCTGACTGGCATCCTTAGAAGAAAAGGAAACTTGAACATGCAAAAGACAACAGAAAATAAATTTCTGTTGTTCAAGCCACCCAGTCTATGGTATTTTGTTATGGCAGGCCAGGCTAACTAATAGAATAGTCTTTTCAGTAAATGGTACTGGACCAACTGAACATTTATATGTTTAAAAAAAGGAATTTGACAGACTGATATTATACACTAAAATGGATGATAGGCCTAAATATAAATTGTAAAAATATAAACTTTTTTTTGAGATGGAGTCTTGCTCTTGTTGCCCAGGCTATAGTGATCTCAACTCACTGCAACTTCCACCTCCCAGGTTCAAGTGATTTTCCTGCCTCAGCTTCCCAAGTAGCTGGGATTACAGGCAGCTGTCACCACACCCGGCTAATTTTTGTATTTTCAGTAGAGACAGGGTTCCACCATGTTGGCCAGGCTGGTCTCAAACTCCTGACCTCAAGTGATCTGCCCACCTTGGCCTACCAAAGGGCAGGGATTACAGGCATAAGCCACCACGCCTGGTCTAAATTATAAAATTCTTAAGAAGGACAAGAAAAAATCCTTCAGGTAGACAAGGAGTTCTTATGTACAACACCGAAAGCATAATCCATAAGAGAAAAAAATTTAATTAAAACATTTGCTCTGAAGAACATACCATTAAGAGAATAACAATAAGTAATAGAAAGATAAGCCACAGATTCACAGAACATATATAAATTACATAGCAAACAAAGATATATCCAGAATAGATAAAGAACTCTTAAAGCACAATAATAAGAAAACACAATTTATTTTTAGATGGTAAAATTTGCGTACACACTTTTTCAAAGATTTATTTACCATTCAAGTGGTAAGAATATATGAAATATTAATATTGTTATTACCTTATGGTGAATCCATGGCTAAATTAGTTTACTTTTATTATTCTATATTTTAAGAATTTTCTAAGCAAATGTATTACTTTTATAAAAGAAAGACAAGTGTGATTTACAAATAACAAAGTTCTCTGATATATTGGTTTGACCACAATCAGTATGTTACTGGCATTTAACTGCATCCAAACACATGGTAATAATCAAAACTTTGGGGTAAGATTTCAAGGAATATCAGATCATATTTCACCTTGCTTTCTGGGTATGAAGAGGACAAGAAGTTAATAAAACTTCAGTTTTATACATTGAAGATTGGGGAAAAACAGGCCTATTTTATATAGTTGGATATAACCTTTGTGAATGCTTATTATTTCTGGTTCAACAATCAAATCTTTCAGAGAGAGTTTTCATGGTTAGTGAAACATTCCATAACTGAACCCCTTTCTTAGTTGAATTTATCATTTTCGGTTGTAGGCATCAACCTACCAACTGGTGAATATTCTATCTTTGGATATTTTGTGGATATAGAGCAATGTGAATTCATACCTTGGTCAGAGTTAGTTCCTAATGACCAGACACTAATTCAAAGAGGTAAGAATAATTATGAGAATCATACTTGTAACTTTAGAAAATTGGGAATACTCTATTTATAAAAGTAATTATATCAGCAACTTTGAGGATTAATATAAGTTTGTGTAGAGACCAGTTTAGATCTATGTTTATAAAATACATCTTTAAAAACATAACCTTTGAATATTACTTTCTGAGAAAGTTAGAATATATTTTATTGAATCAAATGCACATTGTAAAACTGTAGCACATTGAAAGTCTTCCTAGGAGCACTATCTATTTCAATTAGCTGTAATTATTGAGACAAGAAAATGGAAAGGACTACTTGTAAAATGTGAAAAACATTTGTGTGAAAAGTTACACTTCATTATAAATGAAAATGCTAATTAGAAAAGAATAATCATAGTTTCACAAATATCCATATATGCTAAATTGTTTTTATTCCCAATCTTCTGTGTCTACAGATAGCAGAAAAAAGAAACTTGTTGCGCTTTTAGAGCTTGGTAGACATTTGAGGCAGAGGCAGGAATCTAATAATCAAGCCTCTTTAGAGTTCTTGCAAATATTAGAAATTTAATAAATACAAATCGAATTGCTTTGAAGTCAGATTTCTCTCATAAAAGAATTTCAGAGTTGGTTGTAAGAACTTTTGACAGCAAACAACCAGAGCTATCAGAATGCTAAAGCATCCAGAGAGTTTTAACTCTACATTTATTTTCATTGGAAGTGCCAAGACTATTTTATTCAATATTTGTTGCAATAAATATTCATGGGCAGTCATATTTGTTTACAAGCTGTAAATTGTATTTCATATGTTAGTGCTGATACTGACTCAGAGCCTTAGCTTTTTACCACTATATAGAAAAGTATAACTGAATATCCTTAGCATGTGACTCCACATCTTTGTATACCACTCACATGGGAAACCAGAGCTGTTTTCTCCAAATCTAAAACATTACTTCCTCTGGTTGCCACTTACTCTAATTGCAGGCAAAAAGCTTAGAAGTAGCTAAAACATTCCCTGGCTTTCAAACCCAAACGTATAACAAGAATTTAAATGTCACCATGTAATTTTTTTAATGGTAAACCACAATATGATAAATTGTTTGGACATCCTAGATGTGCTTCAAAAGTCTCCTTTTCTGGTTGAGTAGGATTTTTTTCTTATATTACTTTACTTATAAAGAGTAATCCTAATCTATTATTATCAGAAGATGTGTTTTGAAGGTCACCCAACATTCATTAATTTCTTTATTCATTCCAGACATATTAATCAATCTATTTTCTAATACGCTTACCCTGTTTGTTGTGTGGGATTATAGAGAAACATATAAGTGGTTCTTTCCTTAATAGCAAGGTAGGAAAATATAAAGGAAAATGATGAAAAAGTTAAATATTAATGTTACCTCTTGCATCAATACCCTGTGTGGCATTCACTGCTACTTGTCACTCCCATCTCTATTCTTTCCTGTTTCTCTATCATTGGAAGATTCATCTACACACTTCATCATTCAGCTAAACCTCCCTTGTAGAGAGATGTGGTTATGTGACCAGATTGTATACAGTAGGATGTGACTAGAGGTGAATCATGCAAATTCCAGATTATACAATTAAAAAGAAAGGAATGTACACATGTTCTCCAATTTTTTCTCCCCCTTCTTGCTCCTGAGATGTGGTGGTGAGACCTGAAGCAACCACCAAGAACCTAGATATGGAAAGTGCAGGCTAAGGATGGCAGGAAAAAAGATAAAAGAATCCTGGATTCCTAACACTGTGGAGCTGACATGTAGACCATGGGCTGTTACATAAGAGAGGAATCAAATTCCACCTTTAAAAGCTATGGTTATATTTGGATCTTTGTTAAAGCAGATAGAACTTGTATCATAATTAATACACATTTCAGCTCTGGGGACAGGGAATACCTAAACAAAAAGCAGCAGAAACCTCGGTAGAGGTAAATGCCCCTGTCTGATAGCTTTTTTTTTTTTTTTTTTTAATTTTTTTTTAATTATACTTTAAGTTCTAGGGTACATGTGCATGACGTTTATATCATGTATAACTCCCCAATGCAATCCCTCCCTCCTCCCCCCTCCCCATGATAGGCCCCAGTGTGTGATGTTCCCCTTCCCGAGTCCAAGTGATCTCATTGTTCAGTTCCCACCTATGAGTGAGAACATGCGGTGTTTGGTTTTCATGCACACGTTTGTTTATTGAGGCACTATTCACAATAGCAAAGACTTGGAATCAACCCAAATGTCCATCAGTGACAGACTGGATTAAGAAAATGTGGCACATATACACCATGGAATACTATGCAGCCATCAAAAAGGATGAGTGTGCGTCCTTTGTAGGGACATGGATGCAGCTGGAAACCATCATTCTTAGCAAACTATCACAAGAAGAGAAAATGTCTGATAGCTTTGAAGAGAGCAGTGGATCTCCCAGCACAGAGGTTGAAATCTGAGAACGGACAGACTGCCTGCTCAAGTGGGTCCTTGACCCCTGAGTAGCCTAACTGGGAGACATCCCCCACTAGGTGCAGACTGACACCTCACACCTCACACGGTGGGGTACACCCCTGAGAGGAAGCTTCCAGAGCAAGCATCAGACAGCAGCACTCGTTGTTCAGCAATATTCTATCTTCTGCAGCCCCTGCTGCTGATACCCAGGCAAACAGGGTCTGGAGTGGACCTCAAGCAATCTCTAACAGACCTACAGCTGAGGGTCCTGACTGTTAGAAGGAAAACTAACAAATAGAAAGGACACCCACACCAAAACCCCATCAGTACATCACCATAATCAAAAACCAAAGGCAGCTAAAACCAAAAAGATGGAGGAAAAGCAGTGCAGAAAAGCTGGAAATTCAAAAAATCAGAGCGCATCTCTCCCTCCAAAGGAATGCAGCTCATCACCAGCAATGGAACGAAGCTGGATGGAGAATGACTTTGATAAGTTGAGAGAAGGCTTCAGTCGATCAAACTTCTCAGAGCTAAAGGAAGAACTACATAACCAGCGCAAAGAAACTAAAACCTTGAAAAAAGAATGGATGAATGGATAACTAGAATAATCAATGCAGAGAAGACCTCAAAAGAACTGATAGAGATGAAAACCATAACACGAGAAATACATGACAAATGCACAAGCTTCAGTAACCAACTCAATCAACTGGAAGAAAGAGTGTCAATGATTGAACATCAAATGAATGAAATGAAGCAAGAAGAGAAGTGTGGAGAAAAAGAGCAAAAAGAAATGAACAAAGCCTCTAAGAAGTATGGGATTATGTGAAAAAAACAAATCTAGGCCTAATTGGTGTGCCTAAAAGTGAGAGGGAAAATGGAACCAAGTTGGAAAACACTCTTCAGGATATCATCCAGGAGAACTTCCCCAACCTAGTAAGGCAGGCCAACATGCAAATTCAGGAAATACAGAGAATGCCACAAAGATACTCCTCGAGAAGAGCAACTCCAAGACACATAATTGTCAGATTCACCAAAGTTAAAATGAAGGAAAAAATCTTAAGGGCAGCCAGAGAGAAAGGTCGGGTTACCCACAAAGAGAAGCCCATCAGACTAACAGCAGATGCCTCGGCAGAAACTCTCCAAGCCAGAAGAGAGTGGGGGCCAATATTCAACATTCTTAAAGAAAAGAATTGTCAGTCCAGAATTTCATATCCACCAAACTAAGTTTCATCAGTGAAGGAGAAATAAAATCCTTTACAGATAAGCAAATGCTTAGAGATTTTGTCACCACCAGGCCTGCCCTACAAGAGATCCTGAAGGAAGCACTAAACATGGAAAGGAAGAACAGGTACCAGCCATTGCAAAAACATGTCAAATGTAAAGTCCATTGTTGCTAGCAAGAAACTGCACCAACTAGTGAGCAAAATAACCAGCTAATATCATAATGACAGGATCAAGTTCACACATAACAATATTAACCTTAAATGTAAATGGACTAAATGCTCCAATTAAAAGACACAGACTGGCAAATTGGATAAAGAGTTAAGACCCATCAGTTTGCTGTATTCAGGAGACTCATCTCACATGCAGAGACACACATAGGCTCAAAATAAAGGGATGGAGGAAGATCTGCCAAGCAAACGGAAAACAAAAAAAAGCAGGGGTTGCAATCCTAGTCTCTGATAAAACAGACTTTAAACCAGCAAAGATCAAAAGAGACAAAGAAGGCCATGACATAATGGTAAAGGGATCAATTCATCAGCAAGAGCTAACTATCCTAAATATGTATGCACCCAAAACAGGAGCACCCAGATTGATAAAGCAAGTCCTTAGAGGCTTACAAAGAGACTTAGACTCCCATACAATAATAATGGGAGCCTTTAACACCCCACTGTCAACATTAGACAGATCAACGAGACAGAAAGTTAGCAAGGATATTGAGGAATTGAACTCAACTCTGCACCAAGCAAACTTAATAGACATCTAGAGAACTCTCCACCCCAAATCAACAGAATATACATTCTTCTCAGCACCACTTCACACATATTCCAACATTGACGACATAGTTGGAAGTAAAGCACTCCTCAGCAAATGTACAAGAACAGAAATTATAACAAACTGTCTCTCAGACCACAGTGCAATTAAACTAGAACTCAGGACTAAGAAACTCAATCAAAACTGCTTAACTACATGGAAACTGAACAACCTGCTCCTCAATGACTACTGGGTACATAATGAAATGAAGGCAGAAATAAAGATGTTCTTTGAAACCAATGAGAACAAAGATACAACATACCAGAATCTCTGGGACACATTTAAAGAAGTGTGTAGAGGGAAATTTATAGCACTAAATGCCCACAAGAGAAAGCAGGAAAGATCTAAAATTGACACCCTAATATCACAATTAAAAGAACTGGAGAAGCAAGAGCAAACATGTTCAAAAGCTAGCAGAAGGCAAGAAATAACTAAGATCAGAGCAAAACCGAAGGAGATAGAGACACAAAAAACCCTCCAAAAAATCAATGAATCCAGGAGTTGGTTTTTTGAAAAGATCAACAAAATTGATAGACCACTAGCAAGACTAATAAAGAAGAAAAGAGAGATGAATCAAATAGATGCAATAAAAAATGATAAAGGGGATATCATCACCAACCCCACAGAAATACAAACTACCATCAGAGAATACTATAAACACCTCTACCCAAATAAACTTGAAAACCTAGAAGAAATGGATAATTTCCTGAACACTTACACTCTCTCAAGACTAAACCAGGAAGAAGTTGAATCCCTGAATAGACCAATAGCAGGCTCTGAAATTGAGGCAGTAATTAATAGCCTACCAAGCAAAATAAGTCCAGGACCACACGGATTCACAGCCGACCTCTACCGGAGGTACAAGGAGGAGTTGGTACCATTCCTTCTGAAACTATTCCAATCAATAGAAAAAGAGGGAATCCTCCCTAACTCATTTTATGAGGCCAAAATCATCCTGATACCAAAGCCTGACAAGGATACAACAAAAAAAGAATTTTAGGCTAATATCCCTGATGAACATGGATGCAAAAATCCTCAATAAAATACTGGCAAACAGAATCCAGCAGCACATCAAAAAGCTATCCACCATGATCAAGTGGGCTTCATCCCTCGGATGCAAGGCTGGTTCAACATACACAAATTAATAAACATAATCCAGCATATAAACAGAACCAAAGACAAAAACCACATGATTATCTCAACAGATACAGAAAAGGCCTTTGACAAAATTCAACAGCCCTTCATGCTAAAAACTCTCAAAAAATTCGGTATTGATGGAACATATCTAAAATAATAAGAGCTATTTATGACAAACCCACAGCCAATATCATACTGAAGGGGAAAAACTGGAAGCATTCCCTTTGAAAACTGGCACAAGCCGGGGTCCCCTCTCTCACCACTCCTATTCAACATAGTGTTGGAAGTTCTGGCTAGGGCAATCAGGCAAGAGAAAGAAATCAAGGGTATTCAGTTAGGAAAAGAAGAAGTCAAATTGTCCCTGTTTGCAGATGACATGATTGTATATTTAGAAAACTCCATTGTCTCAGCCCAAAATCTCCTTAAGCTGATAAGCAACTTCAGCAAAGTCTCAGGATACAAAAATCAATGTGCAAAAATCACAAGCATTCTTATACACCAGTAACAGACAAACAGAGAGCCAATCATGAATGAACTGCCATTCACAATAGCTCCAAAGAGAATAAAGTACCTAGGAATCCAACTTACAAGGGATGTAAAGGACCTCTTCAAGGAGAACCACAAACCATTGCACAGTAAAATAAAAGAGGACACGATCAAATGCAACAACATACCATGCTCATGGATAGGAAGAATCAATATTGTGAAAATGGCCATACTGCCCAAGGTAATTTACAGATTCAATGTCATCCCCATTAAGCTACCAATGAGTTTCTCCACAGAATTGGAAAAAACTGCTTTAAAGTTCATATGGAGTCAAAAAGACCCCGCATTGCCAAGACAATCTTAAGCCAAAAGAACAAAGCTGGAGGCATTACGCTACCTGACTTCAAACTATACTACAAGGCTACAGTAACCAAAAGAGCATGGTACTGGTACCAAAACAGAGATATAGACCAATGGAACAGATCAGAGCCCTCAGAAATATTACCACACGTCTACAGCCATCTGGTCTTTGACAAACCCGAGAGAAACAAGAAATGGGGAAAGTATTCCCTATTTAATAAATGGTGCTGGGAAAATGGCTAGCAATAAGTAGAAAGCTGAAACTGGATCGTTTCCTTATTCCTTATATGAAAATTAATTTAAGATGGATTAGAGACGTAAATGTTAGACCTAAAACCATAAAGACGCTAGAAGAAAACCTAGGCAATACCATTCAGGACATAGGCATGGGCAAGGACTTTATGTCTAAAACACCAAAAGCAATGGCAACAAATGCCAAAATGACATATGGGATCTAATTAAACTAAAGAGCTACTGCACAGCAAAAGAAACTACCATAAGAGTGAACAGCCAACCTACAGAATGGGAGAACATTTTTGCAGTCTACTCATCTGACAAAGGGCTAATATCCAGAACCTACAAAGAACTCAATCAAATTTACAAGAAAAAAAAACCCATCAAAAAGTGGGCAAAGGATATGAACAGACACTTCTCAAAAGAAGACCTTCATACAGCCAACAGACACATGAAAAAATGCTCATCATCACTGGCCATCAGAGAAATGCAAATCAAAACCACAATGAGATACCATCTCACACCAGTTAGAATGGCAATCATTAAGAAGTCAGGAAACAACAGGTGCTGGAGAGGATGTGGAGAAATAGGAACACTTTTACACTGTTGGTGGAACTGTAAACTAGCTCAACCATTGTGGAAAACAGTGTGGAGATTCCTCAAAGATCTAGAACTAGATGTACCATATGACCCAGCCATCCCACTACTGGGTATATAACCAAAGGATTATAAGTCATGCTGCTATAAAGACACATGCACACGTATGTTTATTGTGGCACTATTCACAATAGCAAAGACCTGGAATCAACCCAAATGTCCATCAGTGACAGACTGGATTAAGAAAATGTGACACACGGGGGGCGGAGCAAGATGGCCGAATAGGAACAGCTCCAGTCTCCAACTCCCAGCGCGAGCGACACAGAAGACCGGTGATTTCTGCATTTTCAACTGAGTTACTGGGGTCATCTCTCAAGGGAGTGTCGGACAATCGGTGCTGGTCAGCTGCTGCAGCCCGACCAGCGAGAGCTGAAGCAGGGCGAGGCATCGCCTCACCTGGAAGCGCAAGGGGGAAGGAAATCCCTTTTCCTAGCCAGGGGAACTGAGACACACAACACCTGGAAAATCGGGTAACTCCCACCCCAATACTGAGCTTTAAGGAAACAGGCACACCAGGAGAATATATCCCACACCTGGCCGGGAGGGTCCCACGCCCACAGAGCCTCCCTCACTGCTAACACAGCCGTCTGCGGCGATCTATCTGCAAGGCAGCAGCGAGGCTGGGGGAGGGGTGCCCGCCATTGCTGAGGCTTAAGTAGGTAAACAAAGCCACTGGGAAGCTCGAACTGGGTGGAGCTCACAGCAGCTCAAGGAAGCCTGCCTGTCTCTGTAGACTCTACCCCTGCGGACAGCGCACAGCTGCAGTCCAATAGGGGAAAGAGCGGGGGCCGGTGCAGACGCGAAAGACTCTGTCTGACAGCTTTGGGGAGAGCCGTGGATCTCCTAACGCGGAGGTTGAGATCTGAGAACGGACAGACTGTCTGCTCAGGTGGGTCCCTGACCCCTGAGTAGCCTAGCTAGGAGACATCCCCCACTAGGGGCAGTCTGACACCCCACACCTCACAGGGTGGAGTCACCCCTGAGAGGAAACTTCCAAAGAAAGAATCAGACAGGTACACTCGCTGTTCAGCAATATTCTATCTTCAGCAACCTCTGCTGCTGATACCCAGGCAAACGGTCTGGAGTGGACCTCAAGCAATCTCCAACAGACCAAAAGAGAGTCCTTCTGACTGTCAGATGGAAAACTATCAAACAGGAAGGACACCTATACCAAAACCCCATCAGTACGTCACCATCATCAAAGACCAGAGGCAGATAAAACCACAAAGATGGGGAAGAAGCAGGGCAGAAAAGCTGGAAATTCAAAAAATAAGAGTGCATCTCCCCCTGCAAAGGAGCGCAGCCCATCGCCAGCAATGGATAAAAGCTGGTCAGAGAATGACTTTGACGAGATGAGAGAAGAAGGCTTCAGTCCATCAAACCTCTCAGAGCTGAAGGAGGAATTACGTACCCAGCGCAAAGAAACTAAAAATCTTGAAAAAAGAGTGGAAGAATTGACAGCTAGACTAATTAATGCAGAGAAGATCATAAACGAAATGACAGAGATGAAAACCATGACACGAGAAATACGTGACAAATGCACAAGCTTCCGTAACCGACTTGATCAACTGGAAGAAAGAGTATCAGCGATTGAGGATCAAATGAATGAAATGAAGCGAGAAGAGAAACCAAAAGAAAAAAGAAGAAAAAGAAATGAACAAAGCCTGCAAGAAGTATCGGATTACGTAAAAAGACCAAATCTACGTCTGATTCGGGTGCCTGAAAGTGAGGGGGAAAATGGAACCAAGTTGGAAAACACTCTTCAGGATATCATCCAGGAGAACTTCCCCAACCTAGTAGGGCAGGCCAACATTCAAATTCAGGAAATACAGAGAACGCCACAAAGATACTCCTCCAGAAGAGCAACTCCAAGACACATAATTGCCAGATTCACCAAAGTTGAAATGAAGGAAAAAATCTTAAGGGCAGCCAGAGAGAAAGGTCGGGTTACCCACAAAGGGAAGCCCATCAGAATAACAGCAGACCTCTTGGCAGAAACTCTAAAAGCCAGAAGAGAGTGGGGGCCAATATTCAACGTTCTTAAAGAAAGGAATTTTCAACCCAGAATTTCATATACAGCCAACCTAAGCTTCATCAGTGGAGGAGAAATAAAATCCTTTACAGATAAGCAAATGCTTAGAGATTTTGTCACCACCAGGCCTGCCTTACAAGAGACCCTGAAGGAAGCCCTAAACATGGAAAGGAACAACTGGTACCAGCCATTGCAAAAACATGCCAAAATGTAAAGACCATCGAGGATAGGAAGAAACTGCATCAACTAACGAGCAAAATAACCAGTGAATATCATAATGACAGGATCAAGTTCACACATAACAATATGAACCTTAAATGTCAATGGACTAAATGCTCCAATTAAAAGACACAGACTGGCAAACTGGATAAAGAGTCAAGACCCATCAGTCTGCTGTATTCAGGAGACCATCTCACATGCAGAGACATACATAGGCTCAAAATAAAGGGATGGAGGAAGATCTACCAAGCAAATGGAGAACAAAAAAAAGCAGGGGTTGCAATCCTAGTCTCTGATAAAACAGACTTTAAACCATCAAAGATCAAAAGAGACAAAGAAGGCCATGACATAATGGTAAAGGGATCAATTCAACAGGAAGAGCTAACTCTCCTAAATATCTATGCACCCAATACAGGAGCACCCAGATTCATAAAGCAAGTCCTTAGAGACCTACAAAGAGACTTAGACTCCCATACAATAATAATGGGAGACTTCAACACTCCACTGTCAACATTAGACAGATCAACGAGACAGAAAGTTAACAAGGATATCCAGGAATTGAACTCATCTCTGCACCAAGCGGACCTAATAGACATCTACAGAACTCTCCACCCCAAATCAACAGAATATACATTCTTCTCAGCACCACATCGCACTTATTCCAAAATTGACCACATAATTGGAAGTAAAGCACTCCTCAGAAAATGTACAAGAACAGAAATTATAACAAACTGTCTCTCAGACCACAGTGCAATCAAAATAGAACTGAGGACTGAGAAACTCAATCAAAACCGCTCAACTACATAGAAACTGAACAACCTGCTCCTGAATGACTACTGGGTACATAACGAAATGAAAGCAGAATACTATGCAGTCATAAAAAAGGATGAGTTTGCGTCCTTTGTAAGGACATGGATGCAGCCGGAAACCATCATTCTTAGCAAACTATCACAAGAACAGAAAACCAAACACCGCATGTTCTCACTCATAGGTGCGAATTGAACAATGAGATCACTTGGACACAGGAAGTGGAACATCACACACCAGGTCCTACTGTAGGGATGGGGTAGATGGGTAGGAATAGCATTAGGAGATATACCTAATGTAAATGACGAGTTAATGGGTGCAGCACACCAACATGACACATGTATACATATGTAACAAACCTGCACGTTGTGCACATGTACCCCAGAACTTAAAGTATAATATATATATACACACACATTTCAGTAGCTAGAAATGACACAATCACATAAAAAATCCTGAAATACCTGACATTGACTTAAAAGTCAGATGCTGGGCAATGAAGACACAGTGTTGCAGATGAATACAGGTGATCCTTTATATGCCATAGCCAAAAAACTGGCAACATTGTTAGCTGTAATATCTTGGAGACAGACCATGTGCTGTAACTCTAGAGAAAATGGCTGGAAGATCAAAACGTTGGTGTGAATTGGCTACTTTTTGTCACTTTTACTGAATTTCAATAAGAGAGGGATGAATTTAGATAAAAGCTAACTAGTTTTTAAGCAAAAATGAAAGATAATAGAGCTCAGGCAAGGGAGATTCTCTCTACCTGAAGCCTACAATCTAAAACTGAGAGTCGGGTATATTGGGCTCTCATAGTTTCAAAAATGTTAACTGTTTCTATCCCCCAAACATCAAAAGGAAGACTGTGGACCTAAGTTTTTCTCCAGGGCCTCACATTGGATACTGTCTACTAGGTAGCCAACTCAAAAACAAAGGGCAAATTGAGGTATTGCCTACCCACCTAAACCTATCATTTCAAATGGCCTCATGGTAACCACTACTGAGTATAGGAAACAAAGAATAAAGTGGTCAGAACTATGTTTAGACAAGATCTTTTGGTGTAGTTGTTTGCACCGGAAACTAACTGAAAGGGGAAAAAATTCAGGCTCTCTCTTCTGGAATCTGTACTCTAAGAGTTTATAAGATGTTGATATATAAATACCAGTATTGAGTACTGACATGACAGATCATGACACAGAATTCTCTTTCTTGCTATCATGGGGTGGTAGTTATTGGAAGGAAACATTTGCTTACAGATTAAGATTTGTGTGTTTTATTTTGATTTCTACTAATGTTTGAGGAGTTTAAATGTGAATTTTGTAGTAATGTTCAATCCACAACTAGGAGTGCTAAAAGTTGTCCTTTATAGAAATTATTGAGGCTACAATATCCGTTTAAAGAATTACATGTGATTTTGGTTGAATCAATCAACTCATTGTGTCATTAGGTTTGCTATTCAAGGATTAAGGATGACAGAAATCAAAGCTTCCTTCCCTCCACTCCTTTCTCACCTACACATACACATATAATTTAATCTGGGTTAATGAAGAGCTACACTCTCTATGTGAAGGTAAACTGGATTAAACCAGCCCTTACATATCCAGGTACCCATAATCTGAGGCCAGATACATTATCCTACATCATCTAAGGAACCTCCAGTCTTGAATTGGGATTAAGGGAATCCCTGAGTAGTCTCCCAGCATCCAGTTAGAAGCCAATGAACACACTTTCTATAGAGTGGAACTATTATACTACACTTTATATTATTCTAACAAATAATATTTTCAAATGTAATGCCCCTTTAAAGATAATTAGCAGAAACAAGATTGCAGCCACAAATTAATGAGACTTGGATGACTTGAATAAAGGTATATATTCTCAGACAGCCACGCTTACCATTTTTAAAGAATTAAAAAGAAAGATAGAAAATACCAGAAATGCATGAGAAACTATTAAAAACTGACACAATTTGAAAAAGAACCAAGGAGACCTTCTAGAAATGAAATATACAACAGAAGTTAAAAGTTCGATAACAACAGCAGAGTCTACTTAAGGGGAAATACTTGAAGCATTACCATTAAAATCCACTTTTTAATTCAATGCTGTTTTGTATATACGAGCCAATGCAATTAAAAAGAGGAATTAGAGATAGAAATTTGGAAAATAAGTGGTTAAATTTTAATTATTTGCAGAAGTTATAATAAAATATCTGGAAAACCAAAGGATCAACTTAAAACTACTATAAGCAATAAGAGAATTTAGTTTTAGTCTAATTACAAAACAATATATAAAAATAATGATTCCACATATATACAAACAACAACCAGTTACAATGTAATCAATTAAAGAAAAGATCTTACTTAAAGTGTCAAAAACAGAGAGAATTAGTGCACATGTGTTGGTCATCCAGAAGTTACTGCAGTGGCTGCTGGAGTAAGGTGGAAAGCCGGAAGTGAACATTACAAGATTGGCATTGCTTCTGTGGGATGGATTTGGGGTCAACTGCAGCAGGATTGGGTAAGAAAATAAATAAATAAAATAAGAAAATTTTAAAAGCATTAAAAAATAAAATAAAATGGCAAAAGCAAAATTTTTTAAAAGATGAAATACAGAAAACTAAGTTTAATGAGAAATATGCAAAATCAATATGAAGTAAACTTGGAAACATTCCTGAGATGTAGAAATAAAAAAGCATGCCATGTTCTTGGACAAAAGCTATCATCCTAAACGGGTTAATTCTTCCTAAATTAATCCATGAAGTAAAGATAATTCCAATAAACATACCACACTATAGGTGTGGTGAGGACTAAAGAAGCTGATTCCAAATTCCATACAGAAATGTTATGTAAGAGAGTAACAGTAGCCAGGAAATAATGAGGACAGACTAGCTCAGTCAAATATAATAGAGCACTTACATAAAACACCAAGCAAATTACAAGAGCTAATTTCCTTAATATATAAAGGGCCTTTACAAATCAAAGTAAAGGAGCCCATTTGCTATTTAAAAAAAAAAAGTAGGTAAAGACAGAATCTCTGTGACACAACCAACGCATTTTAAGAGGAAAGTTGATAGCACTAACTGTCCACATCAAAAAGTCAGAAAGAGTATGAGTGAGGGATAATTTCTGAGATCAGCAGTGATCCCCAGGCACTTGTAAAATTTTGGCTTATTTGTGTATGTTTAAATTGTTTTGTAATGTGCAGACTTTTCCAGAAATTATTATGTTTTGAGGACCTGAAAGATTAGGTGAATACATCCAGTCCACCACAGACTGTGTCACTGCTTTGACCTCTCCAGGGTTAGGGCATCCACCACTGGAAAACTGTCGTAATGTGGAAATCCATGAATTTCTGTCAAGCTGCTAAAATTGTCTCTAGTGTCCGCTGTGGTGATGAAAGTGGTGATGAAAGTGACTTGCAGAATGACTTTAACTTAGTGGAAATGACTGTTTCTTCAATATATATGATATTTTGGAACTCCTGGACATAATCAATGGAGTTTTCTCAGAATAAGAAGACTTTTAAGAGTAATGAACTAATGAATTTTTATGATTGACTATATTGTGACATGATTACATTTTCCTGAAACAAATCTTAATATATTTTATTTCTGCATAGCCATGATGTACTTTTCTTTTCTTTTCTTCCTTTCTTTCTTTCTTTCTTTCTTTTTTTTTTTTTTTTTTTTTTTTTTTTCTTTGAGACAGAGTCTCACTCTGTCGCCCAGTCTGGAGCGCAGTGGCACAATCTCCGCTCACTGCAAGCTCCGCCTCCTGGGTTCAGGCCATTCACCTGCCTCAGCCTCCCAAGTAGCTGGGACTACAGGCGCCCGCCACCTCGCCCGTCTAATTTTTTGTATTTTTAATAGAGACAGGGTTTCACCTGATTCCAGGGGTTTCTCCTGACCTCGTGATCCGCCAGCCTTGGCCTCCCAAAGTGTTGGGATTACAGGCGTGAGCCACCGCATCCAGCCAGCCATGTACTTTTCATATGCACAATTAATGAAAATAAAATAATTCTAACGATTTTTTAAAAAAGATTAGGTGAATAGTGCTTTCTAGGTCATTTGAAACTTTTTTTTAAATTTTAACTTAGGAGCTTCATTACTAACTAATCTTCAAAGATCTGGTGAAAACTTCTTGAAGATAACAGAATGTGGAGAATGCATTAATTATACTGCTACCAGAGACACAACATGCCTTTCTTTTCTCATGAGCCTTCTTTTAAAGAATTCCTGCCCTGTACTTCTCACAGGTATTACAAATATTTAATAGAAGGAGAATTTCAGAGTTAGAAAAAGGTTTACAGATATTTGGTCTAACTATCTTATTTTGTAAGTGGGAAAAATATATATCCTGAAAAGTTCTGGTTACTATATTAATTTATGTTCTTACCAGCAGTTTATGAACACCCATTTTTCCACATATTTGCCAAAATAGGACATTATAAATCTTTTTTATCTTTTCATTACCTGCAGGAGAAATTCCAGAAGTAGAGCTATTGTATTAATAATATATGTTTGGCCTCTGTAGCCTGTGGACTGAGCTTCTTATTGGTAACATTGATTGGTATACTTACATGTACACACTCAATGGGATTTTCCAATCCAATATTAAGATTTTTCTATCTTTTACCATTATCAAAAGAGTAATTCAATACAGCTCCTACTCTATTTTAATGCGTATGCCAACCCATCAATTACCTTTTCCAATTCTCTAATTCTCTAACTTGTATTGCATAGCACCAGAGGCAATAGTATCATTTTCCCAGTTCCGTATTCAAAGAATTCAGGCAATGTAACTCTCAGATAACACATACCTTGCCTCTAATTTTGTCTAAGAAAACACTTATCTTTACTTTAATACTTAATGAATTGTAAAATCATTACAGAGTGCCTACTCTGATTCAACAAAAAGTTTGTCATCAAATTTCTTCCTCAAATTGTGTTGGCAGAAATTTTTAAGGAATTATGTTTCATGTTGTAGTTCTGTACAAAAGGATTATCGTGAACATTAGATAAAAATAATAATTAACTCAGTCTATTCTTTTGTAAGAAATGTAAATAATTCAAACAATTTGAGAAGGTTTTATATTAGCTTCCTCATTTAATGACTCAACCACATTTTTTTAAAAGGCAAGAACAAAAACACACGTTTTATGTAATTTTCAATTGAGGGAGAATGTTATTGGCTCATTTTAATGTGTTAACATGTATCATTTTCTTGCATATACATCTAACCTTGTGTATTTTTTCCCTTAGGAGAAACTGGTGCTGGGAAAACTGCTGCCATTAATCAAATGCTTGAAAAGTTAGAGGGTCCAGGAGCATTTGACATAAAACATGGTTCAATTTTAGGAGATACCCTATTGTATAATGAAATTAAAAAATCAAGGTTGTGTATATTAACTTCTAAATTTGATTTGTCTGATTTTAAAAAGTGTGCTTTAATATATAAATGTGCCTATTTTTTTAAAAAAGCAAATCTGTTATGTAACAATGTGGAATCATTCAAAAGAGGAGATAAGAAGAAAATTCTTTTTTTCCTGATTTATCTTTTATTTTTTCAGTTTAAACTTTTATTTTTATTGAAAAATGATAATTGTATGTATTTATGGGGTACAATGTGATGTTTTGATGTATATCCATATTGAGGAATGATTATATCATGTAATTAGCATACCATTACCTCACATACTTACGATTTTTTAGTGAGAACAATTAAAATCTATTTTTTTTAGGAATTTTGAAATATCCAACACATTATTAACTATGGCCACCATGCTGTGCAATAAATGTCAAATTCTTATTCCGCCTGTCTAACTGAAATTTTGTACCCTTTGACCAACATCTCCCCATTCCTTCCCACCTCACCTGTAGCCCTTAGCAACCACTAGTCTACTTTCTGCTTCTATGAGTTAGACTTGTTTAGAATCCACATATAAGTGAGATTATATAGGATTTGTCTTTCTGTGCTTGGCTTATTTCACTAGCATAATGTCCTTCAGGTTCATCCATGTTGTTACAAATGACAGAATTTCCTTCTTTTTAGACACTGAATAGTATTTCATTGTATATATAATGGAATATGTATATATATGCACCATATTTTTAAAACTCCATTTAAATGACAGGATTTCCTTCTTTGAAAAGACTGAATAGTATTCCATTCTATATATATACATATATATATACACACACATATATATACACACACACACATACACACCACATTTTAAAAATCCATTCAGGCTAGGCACAGTGTTTCACGCCTGTAATCCCAGCACTTTAGGAGGCAGAGGCAGGTGGATCACCTGAGGTCACGAGTTTGAGACCAGCCTGGCAACATCTCCACTAAAAATACAAAAGATTAACTCGGCGTGGTGGCGGGCACCTGTAATCCCAGCTACTAGGGAGGCTGAGGCAGGAGAATCACTTGAACCCAGGAGGTGGAGGTTGCAGTGAGACAAGATTGCACCATTGCCTGGGCAACAGAGAAAGACTCCACCTAAAAAAAAAAAAAATCCAGTCACTGAACACAGGGTGAGCCCATATCTTGTCTGTTGTGAATAATCCTACAATGAACACAGGACTGCAGAATAGCCAAAGCAATTGATTGTAAATGTATGGGTTTATTTCTGGGCCCTCTATCCTGTTTCACCGGTCAATGTGTTGGTTATTATGCCAATGCCATGTTGTTTTGATTACTATAGCTTTGTAGTATATTTTGAAATCAGGTAGTGTGATGCCACAAGCTTTTTTTATTTTTTATTTTTTTCCCTCAAGATTCCTTTAGCTAGTCAGGATCTTTTGTGGTTCCGTTGGAAAAATGAAAAATATGTTGCAATTTTGGTAGAGATTGCATTGAATCTGTAGCTCACTTTGGGTAGAATGGATATTTTAACAATATTAATTCTTTCAATCCATGAACATAGGATATCTTTCCACTTATTTGTGTTTTGTTAAATTTATTTCCTCAATGTTTTATAGTTTTCAATATACAGAATTTTCACCTTTTGGTTATATTTACTCTTCAGTACTCTTTTAATGGTCTTTTTTAGCAGTATTGTAAATGGAATTGTTTTCTTTCTTTTTCAGGTAGTTCATTGTTGGCTTATAGAAATGTGACTAATTTTTGTATATTGAGTTTGTAACTTACAACTTTATTGCATTCATTGATCAGTTCTAACAGTCTTTTGTTGGCATCTTTAGGGTCTCTATTAATAAGATCATGTCATCAGCAAACAGAAAATTTCACTTCTTCTTTTCCTATTCTGATGCCTTTTATTTCTTTCCTTGCCTAAGGTAAAAAGACCTTACCTAGGTCTTCTTCTAGGGTTTTTATGGTCTTAGGTCTAACATTTAAGTCTCTAATCCATCTTGAATTAATCTTCGTATAAGGAGTAAGGAAGGCATCCAGTTTCAGCTTTCTACTTATGGCTAGCCAATTTTCCCAGCACCATTTATTAAATAGGGAATCCTTTCCCCATTTCTTGTTTTTGTCAGGTTTGTCAAAGATCAGATGGCTGTAGATGTGTGGTATTATTTCTGAGGGCTCTATTCTGTTCCATTGTCTATATCTCTGCTTTGGTAACAATACCATGCTGTTTTGGTTGCTGTAGGCTTGTAGTATAGTTTGAAGTCAGGTAGCGTGATGCCTCCAGCTTTGTTCTTTTGACTTAGAATTGTCTTGGCAATGCGGGCTCTTTTTTGGTTCCATATGAACTTTAAAGCAGTTTTTTCCAATTCTGTGAAGAAAGTCATTGGTAGCTTGATGGGGATGGCATTGAATCTATAAATTACCTTGGGCAGTATGGCCATTTTCACGATATTGATTCTTCCTACCCATGAGCATGGTATGTTCTTCCATTTGTGTCCTCTTTGATTTCACTGAGCAGTGGTTTGTAGTTCTCCTTGAAGAGGTCCTTTACATCCCTTGTAAGTTGGATTCCTAGGTATTTGATTCTCTTTGAAGCAATTGTGAATGGAAGTTCATTCATGATTGTCTCTCTGTCTGTTACTGGTGTATAAGAAGGCTTGTGATTTTTGCACATTAATTTTGTATCCTGAGACTTTGCTGAAGTTGCTTATCAGCTTAAGGAGATTTTGGGCTGAGACGATGGGGTTTTCTAAATATACAATCATGTCATCTGCAAACAGGGACAATTTGACTTCTTTTTTTCCTAACTGAATACCCTTGATTTCTTTCTCTTGCCTGATTGCCCTAGCCAGAACTTCCAACACTATGTTGAATAGGAGTGATGAGAGAGGGCATCCCTGTCTTGTGCCTGTTTTCAAAGGGAATGCTTCCAATTTTTGCCCATATAGTATGATATTAGCTGTGGGTTTGTCATAAATAGCTCTTATTATTTTGAGATATGTTCCATCAATACCGAATTTTTTGATAGTTTTTAGCATGAAGGGCTGTTGAATTTTGTTAAAGGCCTTTTCTGCATCTATTGAGATAATCATGTGGTTCTTGTCTTTGGTTCTGTTTATATGCTGGATTACGTTTATTGATTTGCATATATTGAACCAGCCTTGCATCTCAGGGATGAAGCCCACTTGATCATGGTGGATAAGCTTTTTGATGTGCTGCTGGATTCAGTTTACCTGTATTTTATTGAGGATTTTTGCATCGATGTTCATCAGGGATATTGGTCTTAAATTCCCTTTTTTTGTTGTGTCTCTGCCAGGCTTTGGTATCAGGATGATGTTGGTCTCATAAAATGAGTTAGGGAGGATTCCCTCTTTTTCTATTGATTGGCATAGTTTCAGAAGGAATGGTAGCAGCTCCTCCTTGTACCTCTGGTAGAATTCAGCTGTGAATCCATCTGGTCCTGGACTTTTTTTGGTTGGTAGGCTATTAATTGTTGCCTCAATTTCAGAGCCTGCTATTGGTCTATTCAGGGATTCAACTTTTTCCTGGTTTAGTCTTGGAGGGTGTATGTGTCCAGGAAATTATCCATTTCTTCTAGGTTTTCTACTTTATTTATGTAGAGGTGTTTATAGTATTCTCTGATGGTAGTTTGTATTTCTGTGGGGTTGGTGATGATATCCCCTTTATCATATTTTATTGTGTCTATTTGATTCTTCTCTCTTTTCTTCTTTGTTAGTCTTGCTAGTGGTCTATCAATTTTGTTGATCTTTTTAAAAAACCAACTCCTGGATTCATTGATTTTTTGGAGGGTTTTTTGTGTCTCTTATCTCCTTCAGTTTTGCTCTGATCTTAGTTACTTCTTGCCTTCTGCTAGCTTTTGAACATGTTTGCTCTTGCTTCTCTAGTTCTTTTAATTGTGATGTTAGGTTGTCAATTTTAGATCTTTCCAGCTTTCTCTTGTGGGCATTTAGTGCTATAAATTTCCCTCTACACACTTCTTTAAATGTGTCCCAGAGATTCTGGTATGTTGTATCTTTGTTCTCATTGGTTTTCTAAAACATCTTTATTCCTGCCTTCATTTCGTTATGTACCCAGTAGTCATTCAGGAACAGGTTGTTCAGTTTCCATGTAGTTGAGCAGTTTTGATTGAGTTTCTTAGTCCTGAGTTATGGTTTGATTGCACCGTGCTCTGAGAGACAGTTTGTTATAATTTCTGTTCTTGTACATTTGCTGAGGAGTGCTTTACTTCCAACTATGTCGTCAATTTTGGAATACGTGTGGTGTGGTGCTGAGAAGAATGTATATTCTGTTGATTTGGGGTGGAGAGTTCTATAGATGTCTATTAGGTTCACTTGGTGCAGAGTTGAGTTCAATTCCTCAATATCCTTGCTAACTTTCTGTCTCGTTGATCTGTCTAATGTTGACAGTGGGGTGTTAAAGGCTCCCATTATTATTGTATGGGAGTCTAAGTCTCTTTGTAAGTCTCTAAGGACTTGCTTTATGAATCTGGGTGCTCCTGTATTGGGTGCATACATATTTAGGATAGTTAGCTCTTGCTGATGAATTGATCCCTTTACCATTATGTCATGGCCTTCTTTGTCTCTTTTGATCTTTGATGGTTTAAAGTCTGTTTTATCAGAGACTAGGATTGCAACCCCTGCTTTTTTTTGTTTTCCGTTTGCTTGGCAGATCTTCCTCCATCCCTTTATTTTGAGCCTATGTGTGTCTCTGCATCTGAGATGAGTCGCTTGAATACTGCAAACTGATGGGTCTTAACTCTTTATCCAATTTGCCAGTCTGTGTCTTTTAATTGGACCATTTAGTCCATTTACATTTAAGGTTCATATTGTTATGTGTGAACTTGATCCTGTCATTATGATATTAGCTGGTTATTTTGCTCACTAGTTGGTACAGTTTCTTGCTAGCAACAATGGACTTTACATTTGACATGTTTTTGCAATGGCTAGTACCTGTTCTTCCTTTCCATATTTAGTGCTTCCTTCAGGATCTCTTGGAGGGCAGGCCTGGTGGTGACAAAATCTCTAAGCATATGCTTATCTGTAAAGGATTTTATTTCTCCTTCACTGATGAAACTTAGTTTGGCTGGATATGAAATTCTGGACTGACAATTCTTTTCTTTAAGAATGTTGAATATTGGCCCCCACTCTCTTCTGGCTTGGAGAGTTTCTGCCGAGGGATCTGCTGTTAGTCTGATGGGCTTCCCATTGTGGGTAACCGGACCTTTCTCTCTGGCTACCCTTAACATTTTTTCCTTCATTTCAACTTTGGTGAATCTGACAATTATGTGTCTTGGAGTTGCTCTTCTTGAGGAGTATCTTTGTGGCGTTCTGTGTATTTCCTGAATTTGGATGTTGGCCTGCCTTACTAGGTTGGGGAAGTTCTCCTGGATGATATCCTGCAGAGTGTTTTCCAACTTGGTTCCATTTTCCCCCTCACTTTCAGGCACACCAATCAGGCTTATATCTGGCCTTTTCACATAATCTCATATTTCTTAGAGGCTTTGTTCATTTCTTTTTCCTTTTTTTCTCTAGACTTCTCTTCTCACTTCATTTCATTCATTTGATCTTCAATCATTGATACTCTTTCTTCATGTTGATAGAGTTGTTTACTGAAGCTTGTGCATTTGTCACGTATTTCTCGTGTCATGATTTTTATCTCTGTCAAGTCATTTATGGCCTTCTCTGCATTGATTATTCTAGTTATCCATTCTTCCATTCTTTTTTCAGGATTTTTAGTTTGTTTGCGCTGGTTACGTAGTTCCTCCTTTAGCTGTGAGAAGTTTGATTGACTGAAGCCTTTTCCTCTCAACTCGTCAAAGTCATTCTCTCTCCAGCTTTGATCCGTTGCTGGCAATGAGCTGCATTCCTTTGGAGGGGGAGATGCGCTCTGACTTTTTGCGTTTCCAGCATTTCTGCACTGCTTTTTCCCCATCTTTGTGGTTTTATCTGCCTTTAGTCTTTGATGCTGGTGACGTACTGATGGGGTTTTGGTGTGGGTGTCCTTTCTGTTTGTTAGTTTTCCTTCTAACAGTCAGGACCCTCAGCTGTAGGTCTGTTAGAGATTGCTTGAGGTCCACTCCAGACCCTGTTTGCCTGGGTATCAGCAGCAGGGGCTGCAGAAGATAGAATATTGCTGAACAACGAGTGCTGCTGTCTGATACTTGCTCTGGAAGCTTCCTCTCAGGGGTGTACCCCACCGTGTGAGGTGTGAGGTGTCAGTCTGCACCTAGTGGGGGATGTCTCCCAGTTAGGCTACTCGGGGGTCAGGGACCCACTTGAGCAGGCAATCTGTCCGTTCTCAGATTTTAACCTCTGTGCTGGGAGATCCACTGCTCTCTTCAAAGCTGTCAGACAGCTGTCAGACTCCACCCAGAGGTGGAGTCTATTGAGTCAGGCAGGCCTCCTTGAGCTGTGGTGGGCTCCACCCAGTTTGAGCATCTGGGAGGTTTTGTTTACCTACTTAAGCCTCAGCAATGGCGGGTGCCCCTCCCCCAGCCTCACTGCCGCCTTGCAGTTAGATCTCAGACTGCTGTACTAGCAATGAGGGAGGCTCTGTGGGTGTGGGACCCTCCAGGCTAAGTGTGGGATATAATCTCGTGTGTGCCGTTTGCTAAGACCCTTGGTAAAGTGCAGTAGTAGGGTAGGAGTTCCCCGATTTTCCAGGTGTTGTGTATCTCAGTTTCCCTTGGCTAGGAAAAGGGATTCCCTTCCCCCTTGTACTTCCCAGGTGAAGCAATGCCTCGCCCTACTTCAGCTCTCGCTGGTCTGGCTGCACCAGCTGACCAGCACCGATTGTCTGGCACTCCCCAGTGAGATGAACCCAGTACCTCAGTTGAAAATGCAGAAATCACCCGTCTTGTGTGTCGCTTGCTCTGGGAGCTGGAAGCTGGAGCTGTTCCTATTCAGCCATCTTGCTCCCAACATAAATAATCCTTCTAATGTACTATTGAATTTGGTTTCATTAGTCTTTTGAGGATTTTTGCATCTATGTTCATCATGGATTTTGGTCTGTAATTTTCTTTTCTTGTAATGTCCTTTTCTGGCTTTGGTATTAGGATAATGCTGGCCTTGTGAAATGAGTTTGGCAGTATTCCCTCCATTTCAATGTTTTGGAAGAGTTTGAGAAGGAGTGGTATTAGTTCCCTTTTAAATGATTGGTAGAATTCAGCATAAACCTTCCAATTCTGGGCTTTTCTTTAATGGGACACTTTATTACTGATTCAATCTCTTTACTATGATCAGCCATTCCTATTTTCTATTTAGAAGAAAATATTTACTTTTCAAAAGTATTAACAACTAGATTCATTTCTTTAAATGAGAAATTCTGCCCATGGCCATACCACCCTGAAAGTGCCCAATCTTGTCTAAATGAGAAATTCTTACATTTATTTTTAAAATAACCAAATTTTAAGTCTTTTCTTGATATAAAGGGCAGCTATAAACTCTTTTCCGTCTTGAAAAATGCACCTAAAACATACAAATAAAGCTTTGTATAATATTGGTTTTTGTTGCCTTAGAAATATATGTCCTTATCAAATGTAAAAACACTCTATTCTTCTTTTGGGAAGTGGCTGTTGATGTCATTTGCCCACCTTTTAATGTTTTGGTTTTGGTTTTTTCTTGCTAATTTATTTGAGTTCCTTGTAGATTATGGATATTAGTCCTTTGTCAGATGCATAGTTTGCAAATGTTTTCTCCCATTCTGTTTTCACAGGTTGTCTGTGTACTCTGTTTATTATTTCTTTTGTGGTGCAGAAGCTTCTTAGTTTAATTAGATTCCATTTATTTATTTTAGTTTTTGTTGCATTTGCCTTTGGTGTCTTAGTCATAAATTCTTTGCCTAGACCAATATCCAGAAGAGTTTTTGCTAGGTTTTTTTCTAGAATTCTTATGGTTTCAGGTCTTACATTCAAGTCTTTAATCCATCTTGAGATAATTTTTGCACACAGTAAGAGACAGGAATCCAGTTTCATTCTTCTATATGTGGCTATTCAATTTTCCCAGCACCATTTTTGAATAGAGTGTATTTCCCCAGTGTATGTTTTTGTCTGATTTGTCAAAGATCAGTTGGTTGTAAGTATTTGGCTTTATTTCTCGGTTCTCTGTTTTGTTCCATCCATCTGTGTGTCTACTTTTATACCAGTACATCCTGTTTTGATTACTATAGCCTTGTAGTATAATCTGAAGTTGGGTAATGTGATGCCTCTAAGTTTGTTCTTTTTGCTTAGGATTGCTTTTGCTATTCAGTGTGTCTTGATTCCATATAAATTTTAGTATTTTTTTAATCCTGTGAAAAATGACATTGATCTTTTTGTAAGAATTGCATTAAATCTGTAGATTGCTTTGTGTAGTATGATCATCAAATGTTAAAATGCTCTTGACAAATAACTATGTCTCTGTCATTCTATTTGTTTCTTCCTGAAGAAAAAAAAGAACAAAAATAAATCTACCTTATGCAAATAAAACTAAAAAATTTTTGAGTTCCTAAGTCTGTTAAAATATTAGAGAAGCCTAGTATTGTTTGAATTATGTAAGAAGATGGAATTGTGGAGATGCACATATCAGACTTTTCCTCTAATCATTAGATGCATATATCCTACTATGCAAGATACATGTATATATAAACATGTATATTTGGTTAACATAACCAAAACATAACTATTGATTTCTCTTCCAAACCTATCCTTCCTCTAGTGCTTCTTATCTCAATAAATGGGACCCAGTTATTCAAGCCTGAGACCTGGGAATCATCTTTTAATTTCCCCCTTTCCTCTCACCAACCTATCTCTTATAGCCCATCTGATTATCCCTAGGTTCCCATTTTTGCCCTGCACTACATCTAATATTCTACTAGTAATGTCTGTTCTATCATCACATACATCTTGACTTCCTCTATTTTTTTCCAATGCCTCTTTTAGTCCAAGCCACCATCATCTATGTCTTACACTAATGATTTTGGAATAGAATCCTACTACACTTAAATAAGGCCTTAAACATCTGAGAAATAATTTTGAAATATTTAATACCATAACAATCATTATTTAAGTATCATAAATAATGGAGACTGGAAAAAAGTAAGTTTTACTGTATACTCAATATTTAAGCTGAAGTGAGTTTTAACAATAGGGAAAGACAACTATTTTCTATCAAACATAAGAAAAACAAACACATAGAAACAAGACCAAAATAAGATGAATGGGTCTTTGCTGAGTGATCCATAAGTCAAAACACATTTATAAAGGGACACGTGAGGTAATGGCTTACTATTCAGAGAACATATCCAACCATCTGGCATCCTAGGAATTTGCCCAGTTTGTTGTATAAAGTTAGCTTATTTTTTGTCCTGTTTGGTATAAGTTCTAATGGTGACACTAATTTCATCTGTAGAAGTGGGAACAGAAAAAAAAATGTCTTAGGAGAGAAATAAAATTCACAATATGCTGTTACTTTTTGCTGTTGTTTAATACACTTATTACGGTAAACAAACTAATTTTGAATCCTTAAAATATTTCATTCCAGTAGCCTGAAACGGAATATCAGCATCTTGATTCCTGAAACTCATAAGACAGCAACTGGAAGTTCAGGTATGTATTGTAGTACAGTTTCAAAGCTATGCTATGTTTCAAAACTTCACAACCATGTGTATATTATTTCTTACATTCATGAATCTTGGAATAATAGTTTCAATTGGTAATTTAAAGTAAAAAGTCTCAAAAAATATCCCACACCCTCTCAAACTGTTCTGTCCTACTCAAAAGTTAGAATGGTTCTGGTAGAGGAGTATTACACCTGCTGATATAATAGATATATTACCTGATACCTGGTGGATATATCAGTGGAACAGTAGACTAAGTCTAGAAGTAACTATAGGCAATATCTGTCTATTCTACTCTTTGATGGTTTTACATACACTGCAATAGAAAAGGTATGATTCTGTAGGACTTCTCAAATCAGGCCATGCAATAGATGCATGTGGAGTTTCAGGAGCCTCATCCTTGAAAATTCTGACTCAGTAGTTTTGGGAACAGCAACTCCACTTCTCAAGTGGAAAAGATGGGATGGCCTAGAGATAACTGTAGAAAGGGGAAGGATGCCAGACCACCAAATCTTGCCAGAAGAGGTTTTGGTTTTGTTTTCACTTTTAAGTTGCTATAGCTATAGCCTACCCTCTGGATGATCCTCACTCAGGGAATATACCTTAATTTTAATGCCATTAGTGCAGACAACTGCATGCTGCTTTTAGATCTTAAAAAGTTATATGTGTCTATCATGCATAAATGTATGGAGGACCCTTTGAGCTTTTGTACTGTTGCATTTGGTTGCAAAGAGATGCTATTTACCATAAAACAGCAAAGAAATATTCCAAAGTTCTATTGGAGTAATTTCTTGAAGATGACAACAAAATAGTAAAATCATGTAATTTTCAAATTTCATGACACATTAAAATAAAGCAAAAATATTCTTAAAGTGTCCTGAATTTGTTTTCTTTCCATATTTGGCATCACAGATAATCCCACTAAAAAGCCAGAAGTTAGAACTGATAAAAAGTTACTTAAAAATCACAGTCATAAAGGAGTTGTAGTCTCTACAATAAATTTTAGCACCAATATGACAGCTGCCAAAACCAAGGAGATGATTCTTAAGAAGTTAATAAGAAGAACTAAAGATACTCTTGGAGCACCAAAAAACAACAGGGTAAAATACGTCTCACACCTGTTCAATAATCTGCTTAGGCTATTCAAGTGATAGTTTATTTTAATTAATACTAATCAGAAGGAAAATATTTGTATAACACACACTTTTGAACATCCTAGAAGATGCAATGTATAACAGAAACTTTGATTTTCAAATCAATATTATTTGATTTCCAGTATGTTGAATTACACTGATTTAGAATTATTAAGGCCAAAAGAAGCTACTGAAATCTTGCTAAAGATAAGTACACTGGAAAATGTGTTAGATGCCAACTGCTTTGTTACTATATATTCTACCACACTTTCTTCCTGTGACCATGGGTTGGGACTCTAAGAGTTTCAATTCAATTTCAGGAGCTTAAGGATTTGCTTCAGATTTCCTTGATTTTAAATGAAGATACAGATAAACTTGGTCTTTGCCTACATGGGTAAACTTTAGGGATTTTGAAAAGGTGAATAACTGAGCAACCTAATCTCACCAATAGAAAATGCAAGCAAGAGAAATTTCAGTCAGTTTGTGATACAAAAGGGGAAAAACTCAGTGCCTTACTTAAAAAATACATTTTATATATAAAAAATTATATTTTACAGTTACAAATTAGGTAATTAGGTAATTCCAATCATATGTCTATTTGTGGGTTTTTTACCTTGCTTGTTTTGCAAAAATAAATACAGTCTAAAGGAACTAGTGCACACAGAGATTACAATCAGTACACCTCAGTGCACAATATTTTCAAAGGTGGACATTAACACAGGTTTAAAATTTGGAAATGTATCTGAATTTTCTGCTTATTGTTCATGACAACAGCACTTGCAGCAGAATTTTTTTAAGTCTGGTTCCAGATGATAGCCTTATCCCTCCTAAACCAGGGTGTATATGGAATAAATAGCTAAATACTACAATAGTGCCTGGCCAATAGTAGGCACTCAGTAAGTAAATCTTGAATGAATAATAGTCATGTTCCTGTGTAATAGCCATAACTATGTTGCTTTATCCAGCATCAAATATATTTATAACTATTGTCAGACGTAATTTTTATAGATCTATAGAAGGTGAATAAAGTGTCTGCTATTTTGAAAACTTATTGTTTTTAAAAATCATATCTTCCAAATAGAATTTGGTCTGCTGTTTTTAAATAGAAAATTAGACATGTTATTACACCTGATTTTGTGCTTACTCTATAGCATAATATTCCTAATTTGTGCTTACCCCAACCATAATATTCCAAATTCATAATTTAAAGAAAGGTATACTAATGTATATTTTAAAACTTTTTGTCTTTCTTAAGATTATAGTATTTATTGATGATATGAATATGCCAGTATCGGATACGTATGGAGCACAACCACCCCTGGAATTGATAAGACAATTGTTGGATTTGGGAGGGGTTTATGATACTCAAAAAAATACATGGAAGGTATAGTATATACCAAGATTTTGTTCACATTAAATATTGTTTCTTACACTAAATTAAATGTTTATAACAATGTTGAGTGAATTACTTGAGAAAGTTAGAAATTCTGGCCATATGGACATGTTAAGCAAAGTTGAGACCCTAAACTAACTATATTAATCATATATTTGCAATGTAGGTCCATGGGTTTATAGAAATTTTGACTTTTAATAGGTTTAAATCTTAGTAAAAATTGCATGTATGTCCTCGAGATTTGGTTTCTGGGTCAAATAATGCTCATTATTGTTAACTGTGTCAGTAGTTAATCAAATTTTTCAAGGCATCAAATTTTAGTTAGTGTGAGAAAAGCCAGTAGAAATGTGGCCCACCAGATACATCCATAATGTCTGTATAAAACTAGCCTACATCTTTGTCTTAAGACCACAGATACAGCATTTTCAGAAATATCATAGTCAAAAAAAAATTCCCAAGGAGATATTTCTGTGCAATTATTTTTGTTACATTTAACCTAAATCAGAATGGCTTTTTTTCTTTGCTTTTCTGAGACAAAGTCTTCCCCTGTCATGAGGTTCGAGTGCAGTGGCGCTATCTCCGCTCACTGCAAACTCCACCTCCCAGGTTCATGCCATTCTACTGCCTCAGCCTCCCGAGTAGCTGGGACTACAGGCGCCCGCCACCACGCCCAGCTAATTTTTTGTATTTTTAGTAGAGAGGGGGTTTCACTGTGTTAACCAGCATGGTCTCAATCTCCTGACCTCGTGATCCACCTGCCTTGGCCTCCCAAAATGCTGGGATTATAGGCGTCAGCCACCGTGCCTGGCCAGAGTGGCTTACTTTTTAAAAAAATATAGAAATTCAAATGCACTTTTCTCTCTGTTTGGGTCTTTATCTGGAAATCATAAGCCCTATATTTCAGACCTCTTTAACTTTACTTAAACTTTCTAGGCCTCAGATTCCTCATCTATAAAATACAGCAGTTGCATTACAAATGGTTTCATGTTTCAGACAAACTTGGGCCCAGGATCCTGAATAAGGCAAACTGGCATGTGAGGGCTATCAGGTCAGATGTCAGTCAGACTGAAACAACCCACAAGCCAAGGCAGAGGGGAAGAATCCAGGTGCAGCCCACCAGGGAGAATCCAGGAGACTAGAAAAAAAAAAAAGGCAAGATATAGGGTCTGGAATGCCCAGCCAAAACAAGTTCCCTGAACTGACCAGAAAATAGTCACAGCAGGCCTTTGATTGGATTGCTGTGGCCTTGAGCCTGGGTATAAGCAGGAAAAAAGCCTGGCCATTCTAGAGGCACACTCAATTGGCTCTTCTGATTTCTCACTTATCACCAGAAACCTCTTTGCTAAACTAAATAACATATTGATATTTTTGTGTTTTGTTTTGTTTTGTTTTAAATCAATAAACGAAATCCATGATATAAACAGAACCAAAGACATAAACCACATGATTATCTCAATAGATGCAGAAAAGGCCTTTGACAAAATTCAACAGTCCTTCATGCTAAAAACTATCAATAAATTAGGTATTGATAGGATGTATCTCAAAATAATAAGAGTTATTTATGACAGACCCACAGCCAATATCATACTAAATGAGCAAAAACTGGACGCATTCCCCTTGAAAACAGGCACAAGACAGGGATGCCCTCTCTCACCACTCCTATTCAACATAGTGTTGGAAATTCTGGCCAGGGCAATCAGGCAAGAGAAAGAAATAAAGAGTATTCAATTAGGAAAAGAGCAACTCAAATTGTCCCTGTTTGCAGATGACATGATTGTATATTTAGAAAACCCCATCGTCTCAGCCCAAAATCTCCTTAAGTTGATAAGCAACTTCAGCAAAGTCTCAGGATACAAAATCAGTGTGCAAAAATCACAAGCATTTCTATACACCAATAGTGGACAAACAGAGAGCCAAGTCATGACTGAACTCCCATTCACAATTGCTTCAAAGAGAATAAAATACCTAGGAATCCAACTTACAAGGGATGTCAAGGACCTCTTCAAGGAGAACTACAAACCACCGCTCAATGAAATAAAAGAGGATACAAACAAATGGAAGAACATTCCATGCTCATGGATAGGAAGAATCAATATTGTGAAAATGGCCACACTGCCCAAGGTAATTTATAGATTCAATGCCATCCCCATTAAGCTACTAATGACTTTCTTCACAGAATTGGAAAAAACTGCTTTAAAGTTCATATGGAACCACAAAAGGATCCACATTGCCAAGACAATCCTAAGTCAAAAGAACAAAGCTGGAAGCATCATGCTACCTGACTTCAAACTATACTACAAGCCTACAGTAACCAAAACAGCATGGTACTGGTACCAAAACAGAGATATAGACCAATGGAACAGAACAGAGCCCTCAGAAATAATACCACACATCTACAACCATCCGATCTGTGACAAACCTGACAAAAACACGAAATGAGGAAAGGAGTCCCTATTTAATAAATGTTGCTGGAAAAACTGGGTAGCCATAAGTAGAAAGTTGAAACTGGATCCCTTCGTTACTCCTTATACAAAAACTAATTCAAGATGGATTAGAGACTTAAATGTTAGACCTAAAGCCATAAAAACCCTAGAAGAAAACCTAGGCAATACCATTCAGGACATACGCATGGACAGGTACTTCATGTCTGAAACACCAAAAGCCATGGCCACAAAAGCCAAAATTGACAAATGTGATCTAATTAAACTAAAGAGCTTCTGCACAGCAAAAGAAACTACCATCAGAGTGAACAGGCAACCTACAGAATGGGAGAACATTTTTGCAGTCTACTCATCTGACAAAGGGCTAATATCCAGAACCTACAAATAACTTAAACAAATTTATGAGAAAAAAACAAACAACCCCATCAAAAAGTGGGCAAAGGATATGAACAGACGCTTCTCAAAAGAAGACATTTATGCAGCCAATAGACACATGAAAAAATGCTCATATCACTAGCCATCAGAGAAATGCAAATCAAAACCACAATGAGATACCATCTAACACCAGTTAGAATGGCAATCATTAAAAAGTGAGGAAACAACAGGTGCTGGAGAGGATGTGGAGAAATAGGAACACTTCTGCACTGTTTATGGGATTGTAAACTCGTTCAACCATTGTGGAAGACAGTGTGGTGATTCCTCAAGGATCTAGAACTAGAAATACCATTTGACCCAGCCATCCCATTACTGGGTATGTACCCAAAGGATTATAAATCATGCTGCTATAAAGACACAGGCACATGTATGTTTATTGTGGCACTCTTCACATTAGCAAAGACTTGGAATCAACCCAAATGTCCATCAAAGACTGAATTAAGAAAATGTGGTATATATACACCATGGAATACTATGCAGCCATAAAGAAGGAAGAGTTCATGTCCTTTGTAGTGACATGGATGCAGCTGGAAACCATCATTCTGAGCAAACTTACCACAAGAACAGAAAAACAAACATCGCATGTTCTCACTCATAGGTGGGAATTGAATAATGAGATCACTTGGACACAGGAAGGGGAACATCACACACTGGGGCCTGTTGTCAAGTGGGAGTAGGGGGAAGGGATAGCATTAGGAGATATACCTAATGCAAATCATGAGTTAATGGGTGCAGCACACCAACAGGCACATGTATACATATGTAACAAACCTGCAAGTTGTACACATGTACCCTAGAACATAAAGTATAATTTTAAAAAATAATAAAAAGTATAATTTACAAGAGAAAAAAAAAGGAAAACCCCATTGTCTCAGCCCAAAATCTCCTTAAACTGATAAGTAACTTCAGCAAAGTCTCAGGACACAAAATCAATGTGCAAAAATCACAAGCATTCCTATACACCAATAACAAACAGAGAGCCAAATCATGAGTGAAATCCCATTCACAATTGCTTCAAAGAGAATAAAATACCTAGAAATCCAATTTACAAGGGATATGAAGGACCTCTTCAAGGAGAATTACAAACCACTGCTCTGTAAAATAAAAGAGGACATAAACAAATGGAAGAACATCCCATGCTCATGGATAGAAAGAATCAACGTCATGAAAATTGACATACTGCCCAAGGTAATTTATAGATTCAATGCCATCCCCATCAAGCTACCAATGACTTTCTTCATAGAATTGGAAAAAACTACTTTAAAGTTTATACAGTGCCAAAAAAGAGCCCACATTGCCAAGAGAATCCTAAGCCAAAAGAACAAAGCTGGAGGCATCACACTACCTGACTTCAAAGTATACTACAAGGCTACAGTAACCATGGGTGCAGCACACCAACATGGCACATGTATACATAGGTAACAAACCTGCACCTTGTGCACATGTACCCTAGAACTTAAAGTATAATAATTTTTTTAGAAAGGACCATTTCCTGATGACATTTAGAAAGCCTTCAAGAAATAACATATCTCAAAATTATATTTTAGGTTGTGTTATTTCTAAGATAGATTTCTATTACCACTGCAATCTTTGTTTTTGCAATAAATAGTAATTACATATTTTTGACTAAATGTTTTTAAATGTTTTGTTTAATTTGGGACAGTGACGTAAGTACATACTTCACTTCCTACAGATGCATTCAGTTACTCTTCCTTTTTATCCTTATCACAGAATATTCAAGATCTGTCTATAGTTGCAGCTTGTGTTCCAGTTGTGAACGATATCAGCCCACGTCTTCTCAAACACTTTTCCATGCTGGTATTACCTCATCCTTCACAAGACATCTTACGAACTATTTTCCAGGTAACACATCTAGTTCATTTTCTACTGAAAAAAAATTAATTTCTCAGAATAAGGAAAAATACGAGAACTTAAATCTACTAATATTGAAAGAAAATTACTTTAAGGGGATAGATTTTATTTCCCCCTATGTTTTCTGGACTACTATAATTTGGTTCTACATATCAAAACCATAAATTATTATGTGTAAAATAAACACATGTGGTGCATGTGCAATGAACGTTAAAATGTAGATTTTACGACTTTATCCTCAGAGATTCTGATCCAGTATATCTGGCATGGCATGCAGAAATCTGCATTTTTAACACACATACCCAGGTTTTTGCCAGAATTGATATGCTCTTTTCAATTTCTTATGGAATAAAAAAATGCTACACAAACTATTACCTCGGTCTGAATTGGCATACAGATAGACTTTCTTCTAAAACAGGATTTTTCTTCAGGTGTGAACTATTTACAAACTGTATCAGAATAACCAAGTGCTTTTTGAAAACTTGAATTTAAAAATGAATCTTTAAATTTTATATTAAAGAAGAAAGCAGATACTCCTCCAGAAGAGCAACTCCAAGACACATAATTGCCAGATTGACCAAAGTTGAAATGAAGGAAAAAATATTAAGGGCAGCCAGAGACAAAGGTCGGGTTACCCACAAAGGGAAGCCCATCAGACTAACAGCAGATCTCTCGGCAGAAACTCTACAAGCCAGAAGAGAGTGGGGGCCAATATTCAACGTTCTTAAAGAAAAGAATTTTCAACCCAGAATTTCATATCCAGCCAAACTAAGTTTCATCAGTGAAGGAGAAATAAAATCCTTTACAGATAAGCAAATGCTTAGAGATTTTGTCACCACCAGGCCTGCCTTACAAGAGACCCTGAAGGAAGCCCAAAACATGGAAAGGAACAACCGGTATCAGGCATTGCAAAAACATGCCAAAATGTAAAGACCATCGAGGCTAGGAAGAAACTGCATCAACTAATGAGCAAAATAACCAGTGAATATCATAATGACAGGATCAAGTTCACACATAACAATATGAACCTTAAATGTAAATGGACTAAATGCTCCAATTAAAAGACACAGACTGGCAAACTGGATAAAGAGTCAAGACCCATCAGTCTGCTGTATTCAGGAGACCCATCTCACATGCAGAGACATACATAGGCTCAAAATAAAGGGATGGAGGAAGATCTGCCAAGCAAATGGAGAACAAAAAAAAGCAGGGGTTGCAATCCTAGTCTCTGATAAAACAGACTTTAAACCATCAAAGAACAAAAGAGACAAAGAAGGCCATGACATAATGGTAAAGGGATCAATTCAACAGGAAGAGCTAACTCTCCTAAATATACATGCACCCAATACAGGAGCACCCAGATTCATAAAGCAAGTCCTTAGAGACTTACAAAGAGACTTAACCTTCCATACAATAATAATGGGAGACTTCAACACTCCACTGTCAACATTAGACAGATCAACGAGACAGAAAGTTAACAAGGATATCCAGGAATTGAACTCATCTCTGCACCAAGGGACCTAATAGACATCTATAGAACTCTCCACCCCAAATCAACAGAATATACATTCTTCTCAGCACCACACCGCATTTATTCCAAAATTGACCACATAATTGGAAGTAAAGCACTCCTCAGAAAATGTACAAGAACAGAAATTATAACAAACTGTCTCTCAGACCACAGTGCATTCAAACTAGAACTCAGGACTAAGAAACTCAATCAAAACCGCTCAACTATATAGAAACTGAACAACCTGCTCCTGAATGACTACTGGGTACATAACGAAATGAAAGCAGAAATAAAGATGTTCTTTGAAACCAATGAGAACAAAGATACAACATACCAGAATCTCTGGACACATTTAAAGCAGTGTGTAGAGGGAAATTAATAGCACTAAATGCCCACAAGAGAAGCAGGAAAGATCTAAAATGGACACTCTAACATCACAATTAAAAGAACTAGAGAGGCAAGAGCAAACACATTCAAAAGCTAGCAGAAGGCAAGAAATAACTAAGATCAGAGCAGAATTGAAGGAGATAGAGACACAAAAAACCCTCCAAAAAATCAATGAATCCAGGAGTTGGTTTTTTGAAAAGATCAACAAAATTGACAGACCGCTAGCTAGACTAATAAAGAAGAAAAGAGAGAGGAATCAAATAGACACAATAAAAAATGATAAAGGGGATATCACCACTGACCCCACAGAAATACAAACAACCATCAGAGAATACTATAAACACCTCTATGAAAATCAACTAGAAAATCTAGAAGCAATGGATAATTTCCTGGACACTTACACTCTCCCAAGACTAAACCAGGAAGAAGTTGAATCCCTGAATAGACCAATAGCAGGCTCTGAAATTGAGGCAACAATTCATAGCCTACCCACCAAAAAAAGTCCAGGACCAGATGGATTCACAGCTGAATTCTACCAGAGGTACAAGGAGGAGCTGGTACCATTCCTTCTGATACTACTCCAATCAATAGAAAAAGAGGGAATCCTCCCTAACTCATGTTATGAGGCCAACATCATCCTGATACCAAAGCCTGGCAGAGACACAACAAAAAAAGAGAATTTTAGACCAATATCCCTGATGAACATTGATGCAAAAATCCTCAATAAAATACTGGCAAACTGAATCCAGCAGCACATCAAAAAGCTTATCCACCATGATCAAGTGGGCTTCATCCCTGGGATGCAAGGCTGGTTCAACATTTGCAAATCAATAAACGTAATCCAGCATATAAACAGAACCAAAGACAAGAACCCCATGATTATCTCAATAGATGCAGAAAAGGCTTTTGACAGTATTCAACAGCCCTTCATGCTAAAAACGCTCAATAAATTCGGTATTGATGGAACGTACCTCAAAATAATAAGAGCTATTTATGACAGACCCACAGCTAATATCATACTGAATGGGCAAAAACTGGAAAAATTCCCTTTGAAAACTGGCACAAGACAGGGATGCCCTCTCTCACCACTCCTATTCAACATAGTGTTGGAAGTTCTGGCTAGGGCAATCAGGCAAGAGAAAGAAATCAAGGGTATCCAGTTAGGAAAAGAAGAAGTCAAATTGTCCCTGTTTGCAGATGACATGATTGTATATTTAGAAAACCCCATCGTCTCAGCCCAAAATCTCCTTAAGCTGATAAGCAACTTCAGCAAAGTCTCAGGATACAAAATAATGTGCAAAAATCACAATCATTCTTATATACCAGTAACAGACAAGCAGAGAGCCAAATCAGGAATGAACTTCCATTCACAATTGCTTCAAAGAGAATAAAATACCTAGGAATCCAACTTACAAGGGATGTCAAGGACCTCTTCAAGCAGAACTACAAACCACTGCTCAGTGAAATAAAAGAGGACACAAACAAATGGAAGAACATACCATGCTCATGGATAGGAAGAATCAATATCGTGAAAATGGCCATACTGCCCAAGGTTATTTATAGATTCAATGCCATCCCCATCAAGCTACCAATGACTTTCTTCACAGAATTGGAAAAAACTGCTTTAAAGTTCATATGGAACCAAAAAAGAGCCCGCATTGCCAAGACAATCCTAAGTCAAAAGGACAAAGCTGGAGGCGTCACGCTACCTGACTTCAAACTATACTACAAGCCTACAGTAACCAAAACAGCATGGTACTGGTACCAAAACAGAGATATAGACCAATGGAACAGAACAGAGTCCTCAGAAATAATACACACATCTACAGTCATCTGATCTTTGACAAACCTGAGAGAAACAAGAAATGGGGAAAGGATTCCTATTCAATAAATGGTGCTGGGAAAATTGGCTAGCCATAAGTAGAAAGCTGAAACTGGATCCTTTCCTTACCCCTTATATGAAGATTAATTCAACATGGATTAGAGACTTAAATGTTAGACCTAATACCATAAAAACCCTAGAAGAAAATCTAGGTAGTACCATTCAGGACATAGGCATGGGCAAGGACTTCATGTCTAAAACACCAAAAGCAACGGCAGCAAAAGCAAAAATTGACACATGGGATCTAATTAAACTAAAGAGCTTCTGTACAGCAAAAGAAACTACCATCAGAGTGAACAGGCAGCCTACAGAATGGGAGAACATTTTTGCAATCTACTCATCTGACAAAGGGCTAATATCCAGAATCTACAAAGAACTCAAACAAATATACAAGAAAAAAATAAACAACCCCATCAAAAAGTGGGGAAAGGATATGAACAGACATTTCTCAAAAGAAGACATTCATACAGCCAACAGACACATGAAAAAATGCTCATCATCACTCGCCATCAGAGAAATGCAAATCAAAACCACAATGAGATACCATCTCACACCAGTTAGAATGGCAATCATTAAGAAGTCAGAAAACAACAGGTGCTGGAGAGGATGTGGAGAAATAGGAACACTTTGACACTGTTGGTGGGATTGTAAACTAGTTAAACCATTATGGAAAACAGTATGGCAATTCCTCAAGGATCTAGAACTAAATGTACCATATGACCCAGCCATCCCACTACTGGGTATATACCCAAAGGATTATAAATCATGCTGCTATAAAGACACATGCACATGTATGTTTATTGCGGCACTATTCACAATAGCAAAGACTTGGAATCAACCCAAATGTCCATCTGTGACAGACTGGATTAAGAAAATGTGGCACATATACACCATGGAATACTATGCAGCCATCAAAAAGGATGAGTTTGCGTCCTTTGTAGGGACATGGATGCAGCTGGAAACCATCATTCTTAGCAAACTGTCACAAGAAGAGAAAACCAAACACCACATGTTCTCACTGATAGGTGGGAACTGAACAATGAGATCACTTGGACTCGGGAAGGGGAACATCACACACTGGGGCCTATCATGGGGAGGGGGGAGGAGGGAGGGATTGCACTGGGGAGTTATACATGATATAAATGATGAATTGATGGGTGCTGACGAGTTGATGGGTGCAGCACACCAACATGGCATAAGTATACATATGTAACAAACCTGCACGTCATGCACATGTACCCTAGAACTTAAAGTATAATAAAAAATAATAATAATAATAAAAAAAGAAGAAAGCAAGATTCGTGTTGAAGAATTTCATAATCTTGCTTAAGATTTATTTTTCTAGTTACACTAGATTTCAAGTTGAGTCATCTTTCCAGTAAGATATTTCAGAATTTTTCAAAGAATGTATACCTGTATAATCAATCCAGACTGAGGTAATAGTTTTGTCGGTTTACACTTTCCATAGCATCTCATGGAGAGCAAGGAGATGGAAGAATTCCCAGCACACCTGGTGTATATGGAGGGGAAGCATAAATTGTCCCCAGAGAAAACGTATCACATCCCTTCTGACCATTCAACGTACTAGGACCAATTGGAATTTTCTCCAGTTTGCAACCCCTAGAGTGTTTTGTTTTGTTTTCACTAATCTACCATCCTATGTTAAATGGACTTTAATTTTAACATTTAATGAAATTAATCCTCCATTATAGTACACAAGTCTGCTTTTTAGTGGAAGTAGTCAATACCTAAAATTTTTGGCAAACTAAATTATAACATTTCTTTTTAAAGGCTCATTTGGGAATTTATTTCTCCATCAATAACTTCATACCTGAAGTTCAGAAAAGTAAGGATCAGATAATATCTTGTTCCATAGCTATATACCATCAAGTAAGTCAGAATATGTTACCAACTCCAACAAAATGTCACTACATGTTTAATCTTCGAGATATGTTTAAGGTTTGTTTTAATGTTCATTCTCTAGTTTATTTTTAAATATAAGTTGCTCTCTGTCATACTGTCAACCTTAGATTGTTAGAAGGGGAAAAAACGGAAATGAATGTTGGTTAGTTTTGCTATTTATTAGCAGCTTATCCCATGAGTTTGTTGAAGAAAATTGTTAAAACAATTTCGAGCAAATAATTCAATGATGAAATCCCTAAGAGTGTTAGAATATTGGCTAAGATCCTCAGCAGAGAAAGAAGTGACAAGGTTATAACACAGATTTGGGGTTTGCTTTATTTCTGAGATTTTATTGTGGCTGTCAGAAAATGAAAGCATGTATGCATTTCATAAACATGCTTGAATTTTCACAGATTTCGCCAACAGTGCTGACTTAGTTATCAGCCATGGCCAAAGAATTTTCAAAATTGAAATGTTAAGAAAATCAATTCTTGAATTTGATATCTTTCTCCCCTGAGTGTGGGGCTTTAGCCCTAAATAGCACATGTAATCTGTCAAATGGGCTGTAACATTTTTAATCCACATTTAGAATGCTAAAACATATTAACATTAGGAAGTACCTCGATATCACCGGCAACACCCTGCCTCCATGTCAGCACTGTAGTCGAGACTCCCATCCTAGCAAGGCCTCCATTAGATGTGGCTGAGGAGTCCCCAAGGCCCCCTCCCTCTAAGAGTGATTCCAAACCAATTTTCCCTATCTTATCACTTTCCCATCTCATCAAAACTTCAGATTATCACTTGTAGAAATTCACAATTCTTACCTTGGATAATTGCTTCTGTTTTTATGGATCATAAACCTGCAAAAATTGAGCCTTCGCTTCACATACTACCCTGCTAATTATCTTTAATGTTATTTTTAAATCCCTAACAGCTTCTCCTGGGATTGCTGCAAGCTGACAGGACTGTTATTAACTCCAAAGAGATGGCTGCTCTGCTCTTTGTTCATGAAGTCACCCGAGTATTTCATGATCGCTTAATTGATTTCACTGATAAAAGCCTTTTCTATCGGTTGCTTTCAAAGGAACTTGAGAACTATTTTCAGGTAAATTTACATTTTAAAAATTATTGGCCGGGCGAGGTGGCTCATGCCTGTAATCCCAGCACTTTGGGAGGCCGAGGCGGGCGGATCATGAGGTCAGGAGATCGAGACCATCCTGGCTAACACGTGAAACTCCGTCTCTACTAAAAACACAAAAAATTAGCAGGGCATGGTGGCGGGCATCTGTAGTCCCAGCTACTCGGGAGGCTGAGGCAGAATGGCCTGAACCTGGAGGCGGAGCTTGCAGTGAGCCAACATCCGGGCACTGCACTCCATCCTGGGAAACAGAGGGAGACTCCCTCTCAAAACAACAACAACAACAACAACAACAAAAAATTGTTTTAAGTGGATTATTGGGCAAAATATGTTGCTTCATGAAAGTCCTCAAAAATTTATATAATACTGAAAGAAATGTAGTTGTATTAACAATTCCATTTCCACTTGAAAATGTCTAAAACTATAGATATGCTGGAGAGGATAAAATCATCGTTGATGCCTTTGCCCATGCTTTTGGCCCCTTAGCAACTTCAAAACTGTTCATTTTTCTCCAGGATCCGTAGAACTCTCCACTCTCTTGATACCTCAGCAAGACTCCTCATCCTCCTCCATCCCTTTGAACTTTAGTTTTCTTACTGCCTGTCTTCTAATCTAGGTCACAAAGGAAAGTGTTTCAATAAACTGATCACACTGAAAGAATGTGACTAAATGGAGCAGTGATCTAGGCTCCATTACTAGAATTTTTTGCCATCTCCTTTCAAGAGAATTAAGGAGAACATTTCCTTCCCCAAGGTGGACTCTTTTCTTTTTCTGTCTTCTCTGGTGGTTCCAGCTTCATTCTTCTCATTAACAGAAGTCCAGGAAATATGAACATATGTGTGAGTGTGTCTTTATGATAAAACGATTTATATTCCTTTGGAGATATACCCACTAATGGGATTGCTGGGTCAAATGGTAGTTCTGTTTCTAGAACTTTGAGGAATCACCACACTGTCTTCCACAACGGTTGAACTAATTTCAGTTCCCACCAACAGTGTATAAGTGTTCCTTTTTCTCTGCATCCTCACCAGCATCTGTTATTTTTTGACTTTTTAGTATTAGCCATTCTGACTGGTGTTCGATGGTATCTAATTGTGGTTTTGATTTGCATTTCTTAAAGACAGCTTATTACTATCTTGGGAGAAGTTCCTAAACTCCCTATAAATGCCAACCATAATTCAGTTTTGAGACTTTACCAGACTAAGGAATAGATACAGAGGCAGTAGAAAATGAGCAAGCAAATAGTTAGGGAATTGGATCCTGCCCTAGCAGGGGTCAGTCCTGTGCACAGCAAAAGCGACTACAGTACCCCAAATTCAAGACTATATTGACCAAATCTTTCTTAAGGATGTAAGGATGTAAATTATTCCTGTGAGAATTTCAGTTTATACAGTATCATTTAATTGGTCAGTTGGTTGACTTAAAAAAATAAAACGCTAATAATTAATACAATGTGCCAAGCATAGTGTTAAGAGCTTTACATTTCATTACTCACTTTAATCTTAATTCATAACACCCTATGATATAGGTCCTGTTATTATCCTTATTTTACAGGGTAAAATAAGGTAAAACTGAGCAGAGTAAGATTAAGATCTCACCTAAGGTTACCCTGCTAGTTAAGTGGTGAAGTCATTATTCAAACCTAGGATATCTAATGACATATATTTTCAAATTATCATACCATACCACCCCTCAATCTTCAGTTAGCCATTTGCCAAACAAGCAACTTCTGAATGCCTATCAGGAATTCTCAGTGCCAGACAGCAAGTGGGATAAGTGCTGAGGACTACCTAGGACTAGCACGGACCCTGCCTTCACGCACATTACAACCTAAAAAGTGCAATACATTTCTGTAAGTGCTATGACAGACCTATACACACAATATAGTGGTGGAACAAAGGAGGAAACAGTAATTTATTCCACCTGATTTTAGGAGAGAGGGAGATGGTCAGACGTCAAATAAGAGGTAACCCATGACCTTGGTGTGAAAGATAAGCAAGAATTTGCCAAGTAAACCAGGAAAGGACATGTGTAAACGTGCAGAAGTGTAGTGGTAAACTAAGGAAATATTCTTTTTCTCAGATTGTTGCTGGAACTACAAGATATTCCTAGCAACAGGAGTTCTTAACCTGGGATCCACAGACTCTCAAAGGGTTTTTTTTTTTTTTTTAATTATTATTATACTTTAAGTTCTAGGGTACATGTGCATAAAGTGCAGGTTTGTTACATATGTATACTTGTGCCATGTTGGTGTGCTGCACCCATCAACTCGTCAGCACCCATCAATTCATCATTTATATCATGTATAACTCCCAATGCAATCCCTCCACCCTTCCCCCTCCCCATGATAGGCCCCAGTGTGTGATGTTCCCCATCCTGAGTCCAAGTGATCTCATTGTTCAGTTCCCACCTATGAGTGAGAACATGCGGTGTTTGGTTTTCTCTTCTTGTGATAGTTTGCAAAGAATGATGGTTTCCAGCTGCATCCATGTCCCTACAAAGGACACAAACTCATCCTTTTTGATGGCTGCATAGTATTCCATGGTGTATATGTGCCACATTTTCTTAATCCAGTCTGTCACAGATGGACATTTGGGTTGATTCCAAGTCTTTCCTATTGAGAATAGTGTCACAATAAACATACGTGTGCATGTGTCTTTGTAGTAGAGTAATTTATAATCCTTTGGGTATGGGTATATACCCAGTAGTGGGATGGCTGGGTCATATGGTACATCTAGTTCTAGATCCTTGAGGAATCGCATACTGTTTTCCATAATGGTTTAACTAGTTTACAATCCCACCAACAGTGTAAAAGTGTTCCTATTTCTCCACATCCTCTCCAAAACCTGTTGTTTCCTGACTTTTTAATGATTGCCGTTCTAACTGGTGTGAGATGGTATCCATTGTGGTTTTGATTTGCATTTCTCTGATGGCGAGTGATGATGAGCATTTTTTCATGTGTCTGTTGGCTGTATGGATGTCTTCTTTTGAGAAATGTCTGTTCATATCCTTTGCCCATTTTTTTGATGGGGTTGTTTGTTTTTTTCTTGTATATTTCTTTGAGTTCTTTGTAGATTCTGGATATTAGCCCTTTATCAGATGAGTAGATTGCAAAAATTTTCTCCGATTGTGTAGGTGGCCTGTTCACTCTGATGATAGTTTCTTTTGCTGTGCAGAAGCTCTTTAGTTTAATCATATCCCATTTGTCAATTTTTGCTTTTGCTGCCGTTGCTTTTGGTGTTTTAGACATGAAGTCCTTGCCCATGCCTATGTCCTGAATGGTACTACCTAGATTTTCTTCTAGGGTTTTTATGGTATTAGGTCTAACATTTAAGTCTCTAATCCACCTTGAATTAATCTTTGTATAAGGAGTAAGGAAAGGATCCAGTTTCAGCTTTCTACTTATGGCTAGCCAATTTTCCCAGCACCATTTATTAAATAGGGAATCCTTTCCCCATTTCTTGTTTTTGTCAGGTTTGTCAAAGATCAGATGGCTGTAGATGTGTGGTATTATTTCTGAGGGCTCTGTTCTGTTCCATTGGTCTATATCTCTGTTGTGGTACCAGTACCATGCTGTTTTGGTTACTGTAGCCTTGTAGTATAGTTTGAAGTCAGGTAGCGTGACGCATCCAGCTTTGTCCTATTGACTTTGGATTGTCTTGGCAATGCGGGCTCTTTTTTGGTTCCATATGAACTTTAAAGCAGTTTTTTCCAATTCTGTGAAGAAAGTCAGTGGTAACTTGATGGGGATGGCATTGAATCTATAAATAACGTTGGGCAGTATGGCCATTTTCATGATATTGATTCTTCCTATCCATGAGCATGGTATGTTCTTCCATTTGATTGTGTCCTCTTTTATTTCACTGAGCAGTGGTTTGTAGTTCTCCTTGAAGAGGTCCTTGACATCCCTTGTAAGTTGGATTCCTAGGTATTTGATTCTCTTTGAAGCAATTGTGAATGGAAGTTCATTCCTGATTTGGCTCTCTGCTTGTCTGTTACTGGTGTATAAGAATGCTTGTGATTTTTGCACATTGATTTTGTATCATGAGACTTTGCTGAAGTTGCTTATCAGCTTAAGGAGATTTTGGGCTGAGACGATGGGGTTTTCTAAATATACAATCATGTCATCTGCAAACAGGGACAATTTGACTTCTTCTTTTCCTAACTGGATACCCTTGATTTCTTTCTCTTGCCTGATTGCCCTAGCCAGAACTTCCAACACTATGTTGAATAGGAGTGGTGAGAGAGGGCATCCCTGTCTTGTGCCAGTTTTCAAAGGGAATTTTTCCAGTTTTTGCCCATTCAGTATGATATTAGCTGTGGGTTTGTCATAAATAGCTCTTATTATTTTGAGGTACACTCCATCAATACCGAATTTATTGAGCGTTTTTAGTGTGAAGGGCTGTTGAATATTGTCAAAAGCCTTTTCTGCATCTATTGAGATAATCATGTGGTTCTTGTCTTTGGTTCTGTTTATATGCTGGATTACGTTTATTGATTTGCGAATGTTGAACCAGCCTTGCATCCCAGGGATGAAGCCCACTTGATCATGGTGGATAAGCTTTTTGATGTGCTCCTGAATCCGGTTTGCCAGTATTTTATTGAGGATTTTTGAATCGATGTTCATCAGGGATATTGGTCTAAAATTCTCTCTTTTTGTTGTGTCTCTGCTAGGCTTTGGTATCAGGATGATGTTGGCCTCATAACACGAGTTAGGGAGGATTCCCTCTTTTTCTATTGATTGGAATAGTATCAGAAGGAATGGTACCAGCTCCTCCTTGTACCTCTGGTAGAATTCAGCTGTGAATCCATGTGGTCCTGGACTTTTCTTGGTGCGTAGGCTATTAATTATTGCCTCAATATCAGAGCCTGGGGGGCGGAGCAAGATGGGCCGAATAGGAACAGCTCCAGTCTCCAACTCCCAGCGCGAGTAACACAGAAGACCGGTGATTTCTGCATTTTCAACTGAGGTACTGGGGTCATCTCTCTAGGGAGTTGCGGACAATCGGTGCTGGTCAGCTGCTGCAGCCTGACCAGCGTGAGCTGAAGCAGGGCGAGGCATCGCCTCACCTGGAAGCGCAAGGGGGAAGGAAATCCGTTTTCCTAGCCAGGGGAACTGAGACACATAACACCTGGAAAATCGCGTAACTCCCACCCCAATACTGCGCTTTAAGGAAACAGGCACACCAGGAGAATATATCCCACACCTGGCCGGGAGGGTCCCACGCCCACGGAGCCTCCCTCACTGCTAACACAGCCGTCTGCGGCGATCTATCCGCAAGGCAGCAGCAAGGCTGGGGGAGGGGCGCCAGCCATTGCTGAGGCTTAAGTAGGTAAACAAAGCCGCTGGGAAGCTCGAACTGGGTGGAGCTCACAGCAGCTCAAGGAAACCTGCCTGTCTCTGTAGACTCCACCTCTGGGGACAGCCCACAGCTGAGGTCCAATAGGGAAAGCAGCGGGGGCGGTGCAGAGGCGAACGACTCTGTCTGACAGCTTTGGGGAGAGCCGTGGATCTCCCAACGGGGAGGTTGAGATCCGAGAACGGACAGACTGCCTGCTCAGCTGGGTCCCTGACCCCTGAGTAGCCTAGCTGGGAGACATCCCCCACTAGGGGCAGTCTGACACCCCACACCTCACAGGGTGGAGTCATCCCTGAGAGGAAACTTCCAAAGGAAGAATCAGACAGGTACACTCGCTGTTCAGCAACATTCTATCTTCGGCAACCTCTGCTGCTGATACCCAGGCAAACAGGGTCTGGAGTGGACCTCAAGCAATCTCCAACAGATCAACAGACAGTCCTTCTGACTGTCAGACGGAAAACTATCAAACAGGAAGGACACCTATACCAAAACCCCATCAGTACGTTACCATCATCAAAGACCAGAGACAGATAAAACCACAAAGATGGGGAAAAAGCAGGGCAGAAAAGCTGGAAATTCAAAAAATAAGAGCGCATCTCCCCCTGCAAAGGAGCGCAGCCCATCGCCAGCAACGGATCAAAGCTGGTCAGAGAATGACTTTGACGAGATGAGAGAAGAAGGCTTCAGTCCATCAAACTTCTCAGAGCTAAAGGAGGAATTACGTACCCAGCGCAAAGAAACTAAAAATCTTGAAAAAAAAGTGGAAGAATTGACAGCTAGACTAATAATGCAGAGAAGATCATAAACGAAATGACAGAGATGAAAACCATGACACGAGAAATACGTGACAAATGCACAAGCTTCAGTAACCGACTCGATCAACTGGAGAAAGAGTATCAGCGATTGAGGATCAAATGAATGAAATGAAGCGAGAAGAGAAACAAAAGAAAAAAGAAGACAAAGAAAAGAACAAAGCCTGCAAGAAGTATGGGATTATGTAAAAAGACCAATCTACGTCTGATTGGGGTGCCTGAAAGTGAGGGGGAAAATGGAACCAAGTTGGAAAACACTCTTCAGGATATCATCCAGGAGAACTTCCCCAACCTAGTAGGGCAGGCCAACATTCAAATTCAGGAAATACAGAGTACGCCACAAAGATACTCCTCCAGAAGAGCAACTCCAAGACACATAATTGCCAGATTCACCAAAGTTGAAATGAAGGAAAAAATCTTAAGGGCAGCCAGAGAGAAAGGTCGGGTTACCCACAAAGGGAAGCCCATCAGACTAACAGCAGATCTCTCGGCAGAAACTCTCCAAGCCAGAAGAGAGTGGGGGCCAATATTCACGTTCTTAAAGAAAAGAATTTTCAACCCAGAATTTCATATCCAGCCAAACTAAGTTTCATCAGTGAAGGAGAAATAAAATCCTTTACAGATAAGCAAATGCTTAGAGATTTTGTCACCACCAGGCCTGCCTTACAAGAGACCCTGAAGGAAGCCCGAAACATGGAAAGGAACAACCGGTACCAGCCATTGCAAAAACATGCCAAAATGTAAAGACCATCGAGGCTAGGAAGAAACTGCTTCAACTAATGAGCAAAATAACCAGTTAATATCATAATGACAGGATCAAGTTCACACATAACAATATTAACCTTAAATGTAAATGGACTAAATGCTCCAATTAAAAGACACAGACTGGCAAACTGGATAAAGAGTCAAGACCATCAGTCTGCTGTATTCAGGAGACCCATCTCACATGCAGAGACATACATAGGCTCAAAATAAAGGGATGGAGAAAGATCTACCAAGCAAATGGAGAACAAAAAAAAGCAGGGGTTGCAATCCTAGTCTCTGATAAAACAGACTTTAAACCATCAAAGATCAAAAGAGACAAAGAAGGCCATTACATAATGGTAAAGGGATCAATTCAACAGGAAGAGCTAACTCTCCTAATATATATGCACCCAATACAGGAGCACCCAGATTCATAAAGCAAGTCCTTAGAGACCTACAAAGAGACTTAGACTCCCATACAATAATAATGGGAGATTTCAACACTCCACTGTCAACATTAGACAGATCAACGAGACAGAAAGTTAACAAGGATATCCAGGAATTGAACTCATCTCTGCACCAAGCGGACCTAATAGACATCTATAGAACTCTCCACCCCAAATCAACAGAATATACATTCTTCTCAGCACCACATCGCACTTATTCCAAAATTGACCACAGAATTGGAAGTAAAGCACTCCTCAGCAAATGTACAAGAACAGAAATTATAACAAACTGTCTCTCAGACCACAGTGCAATCAAACGAGAACTCAGGACTAAGAAACTCAATCAAAACCGCCAACTACATGGAAACTGAATAACTGCTCCTGAATGACTACTGGGTACATAACGAAATGAAAGCAGAAATAAAGATGTTCTTTGAAACCAATGAGAACAAAGATACAACATACCAGAATCTCTGGGACACATTTAAAGCAGTGTGTAGAGGGAAATTTATAGCACTAAATGCCCACAAGAGAAAGCAGGAAAGATCTAAAATTGACACTTTAACATCACAATTAAAAGAACTAGAGAGGCAAGAGCAAACACATTCAAAAGCTAGCAGAAGGCAAGAAATAACTAAGATCAGAGCAGAACTGAAGGAGATAGAGACACAAAAAACCCTCCAAAAAATCAATGAATCCAGGAGTTGCTTTTTTGAAAAGATCAACAAAATTGACAGACCGCTAGCAAGACTAATAAAGAAGAAAAGAGAGAGGAATCAAATAGACGCAATAAAAAATGATAAAGGGGATATCACCACCGACCCCACAGAAATACAAACAACCATCAGAGAATACTATAAATGCCTCTACGCAAATCGACTAGAAAATCTAGAAGAAATGGATAATTTCCTGGACACTTACACTCTCCCAAGACTGAACCAGGAAGAAGTTGAATCCCTGAATAGACCAATAACAGGCTCTGAAATTGAGGCAACAATTCATAGCCTACCCACCAAAAAAAGTCCAGGACCAGATGGATTCACAGCTGAATTCTACCAGAGGTACAAGGAGGAGCTGGTACCATTCCTTCTGAAACTATTCCAATCAATAGAAAAAGAGGGAATCCTCCCTAACTCATTTGATGAGGCCAACATCATCCTGATACCAAAGCCTGGCAGAGACACAACAAAAAAAGAGAATTTTAGACAATATCCCTGATGAACATCGATGCAAAAATTCTCAATAAAATACTGGCAAACCGGATTCAGCAGCACATCAAAAAGCTTATCCACCATGATCAAGTGGGCTTCATCCCTGGGATGCAAGGCTGGTTCAACATTCGCAAATCAATAAATGTAATCCAGCATATAAACAGAACCAAAGACAAGAACCACATGATTATCTCAATAGATGCAGAAAAGGCTTTTGACAAAATTCAACAGCCCTTTATGCTAAAAACGCTCAATAAATTCGGTATTGATGGAACGTACCTCAAAATAATAAGACCTATTTACGACAAACCCACAGCTAATATCATACTGAATGGGCAAAAACTGGAAAAATTCCCTTTGAAAACTGGCACAAGACAGGGATGCCCTCTCTCACCACTCCTATTCAACATAGTGTTGGAAATTCTGGCTAGGGCAATCAGGCAAGAGAAAGAAATCAAGGGTATCCAGTTAGGAAAAGAAGAAGTCAAATTGTCCCTGTTTGCAGATGACATGATTGTATATTTAGAAAAACCCATCGTCTCAGCCCAAAATCTCCTTAAGCTGATAAGCAACTTCAGCAAAGTCTCAGGATACAAAATTAATGTGCAAAAATCACAAGCATTCTTATACACCAGTAACAGACAAGCAGAGAGCCAAGTCAGGAATGAACTTCCATTCACAATTGCTTCAAAGAGAATAAAATACCTAGGAATCCAGCTTACAAGGGATGTAAGGACCTCTTCAAGGAGAACTACAAACCACTGCTCAGTGAAATCAAAGAGGACACAAACAAATGGAAGAACATACCATGCTCATGGATAGGAAGAATCAATATCGTGAAAATGGCCATACTGCCCAAGGTGATTTATAGATTCAATGCCATCCCCATCAAGCTACCAATGACTTTCTTCACAGAATTGGAAAAAACTGCTTTAAAGTTCATATGGAACCAAAAAGAGCCCGCATTGCCAAGATAATCCTAGGTCAAAAGGACAAAGCTGGAGGCGTCACGCTACCTGACTTTAAACTATACTACAAGCCTACAGTAACCAAAACAGCATGGTACTGGTACCACAACAGAGAATAGACCAGTGGAACAGAACAGAGTCCTCAGAAATAATACCACACATCTACAGCCATCTGATCTTTGACAAACCTGACAAAAACAAGAAATGGGGAAAGGATTCCCTATTTAATAAATGGTGCTGGGAAAATTGGCTAGCCACAAGTAGAAAGCTGAAACTGGATCCTTTCCTTACCCCTTATACGAAAATTAATTGAAGACAGATTAGAGACTTAAATGTTAGACCTAATACCATAAAAACCCTAGAAGAAAATCTAGGTAGTACCATTCAGGACATAGGCATGGGCAAGGACTTCATGTCTAAAACACCAAAAGCAACGGCAGCAAAAGCCAAAATTGACACATGGGATCTAATTAAACTAAAGAGCTTTTGCACAGCTAAAGAAACTACCATCAGAGTGAACAGGCAACCTACAGAATGGGAGAAAATTTTTGCAACCTACTCATCTGACAAAGGGCTAATATCCAGAATCTACAAAGAACTCAAAGAAATATACAAGAAAAAAAAAAAAACAACCCCATCAAAAAGTGGGGAAAGGATATGAACAGACATTTCTCAAAAGAAGACATCCATACAGCCAACAGACACATGAAAAAATGCTCGTCATCACTCGCCATCAGAGAAATGCAAATCAAAACCACAATGAGATACCATCTCACACCAGTTAGAATGGCAATCATTAAGAAGTCAGGAAACAGTAGATGTTGGAGAGGATGTGGAGAAATAGGAACACTTTTACACTGTTGGTGGGATTGTAAACTAGTTCAACCATTATGGAAAACAGTATGGCGATTCCTCAAGGATCTAGAACTAGATGTACCATATGACCCAGCCATCCCACTACTGGGTATATACCCAAAGGATTATAAATTACTCTACTACAAAGACACATGCACACGTCTGTTTATTGCGGCACTATTCACAATAGCAAAGACTTGGAATCAACCCAAATGTCCATCTGTGACAGACTGGATTAAGAAAATGTGGCACATATACACCATGGAATACTATGCAGCCATCAAAAAGGATGAGTTTGCGTCCTTTGTAGGGACATGGATGCAGCTGGAAACCATCATTCTTAGCAAACTATCACAAGAAGAGAAAACCAAACACCGCATGTTCTCACTCATAGGTGGGAACTGAACAATGAGATCACTTGGACTCGGGAAGGGGAACATCACACACTGGGGCCTATCATGGGGAGGGGGGAGGAGGGAGGGATTGCATTGGGGAGTTATACATGATATAAACGTTATGCACATGTACCCTAGAACTTAAAGTATAATAAAAAATAAAAAAAGAAAAAAAAAATATCAGAACCTGCTATTGGTCTACTCAGGGATAGAACTTCTTCCTGGTTTAGTCTGGGAGAGTGTAAGGTCCAGGAAATTATCCATTGCTTCTAGATTTTCTAGTTGATTTGCGTAGAGGTGTTTATAGTATTCTCTGATGGTAGTTTGTATTTCTGTGGGGTCGGTGGTCATATCCCCTTAATCATTTTTTATTGTGTCTATTTGATTCCTCTCTCTTTTCTTCTACATTATTCTTGCTAGTGGTCTGTCAATTTTGTTGATCTTTTCAAAAAACCAACTCCTGGATTCATTGATTTTTTGGAGGGTTTTTTGTGTCTCTATCTCCTTCAGTTCTGCTCTGATCTTAGTTATTTCTTGCCTTCTGCTAGCTTTTGAATGTGTTTGCTCTTGCCTCTCTAGTTCTTTTAATTGTGATGTTAGAGTGTCCATTTTAGATCTTTCCTGCTTTCTCTTGTGGGCATTTAGTGCCATAAATTTCCCTCTCCACACTGCTTTAAATGTGTCCCAGAGATTCTGGTATGTTGTATCTTTGTTCTCATTGGTTTCAAAGAACATCTTTATTTCTGCCTTCATTTTGTTATATACCCAGTAGTCATTCAGGAGCAGGTTGTTCAGTTTCCATGTAATTCAGCGGTTTTGATTGAGTTTCTTAGTCCTGAGTTCTCGTTTGATTGCACTGTGGTCTGAGAGACAGTTTGTTATAATTTCTGTTCTTGTACATTTTCTGAGGCATGCTTTACTTCCAATTCTGTGGTCAATTTTGGAATAAGTGCGGTGTGGTGCTGAGAAGAATGTATATTCTGTTGATTTGGGGTGGAGAGTTCTATAGATGTCTATTAGGTCCGCTTGGTGCAGAGAGGAGTTCAATTCCTGGATATCCTTGTTAACTTTCTGTCTCGTTGATCTGTCTGATGTTGACAGTGGAGTGTTGAAGTCTCCCATTATTATTGTATGGGAGTCTAAGTCTCTTTGTAAGTCTCTAAGGACTTGCTTTATGAATCTGGGTGCTCCTGTATTGGGTGCATATATATTTAGGAGAGTTAGCTCTTCCTGTTGAATTGATCCCTTTACCATTATGTAATGGCCTTCTTTGTCTCTTTTGATCTTTGATGGTTTAAAGTCTGTTTTATCAGAGACTAGGATGGCAACCCCTGCTTTTTTTGTTCTCCATTTGCTTGGGAGATCTTCCTCCATCCCTTTATTTTGAGCCTATGTATGTCTCTGCATGTGAGATGGGTCTCCTGAATACAGCAGACTGATGGGTCTTGACTCTTTATCCAGTTTGCCAGTCTGTGTCTTTTAATTGGAGCATTTAGTCCATTGACATTTAAGGTTCATATTGTTATGTGTGAACTTGATCCTGCCATTGTGATATTAACTGGTTATTTTGCTCATTACTTGATGCAGTTTCTTCCTAGCCTCGATGGTCTTTACATTTTGGCATGTTTTTGCAATGGCTGGTACCGGTTGTTCCTTTCCATGTTTCGGGCTTCCTTCAGGGTGTCTTGTAAGGCAGGCCTGGTGGTGACAAAATCTCTAAGCATTTGCTTATCTGTAAAGGATTTTATTTCTCCTTCACCGATGAAACTTAGTTTGGCTGGATATGAAATTCTGGGTTGAAAATTCTTTTCTTTAAGAACGTTGAATATTGGCCCCCACTCTCTTCTGGCTTGGAGAGTTTCTGCCGAGAGATCTGCTGTTAGTCTGATGGGCTTCCCTTTGTGGGTAACCCGACCTTTCTCTCTGGCTGCCCTTAAGATTTTTTCCTTCATTTCAACTTTGGTGAATCTGGCAGTTATGTGTCTTGGAGTTGCTCTTCTCAAGAAGTATCTTTGTGGTGTTCTCTGTATTTCCTGAATTTGAACGTTGGCCTGCCCTACTAGGTTGGGGAAGTTCTCCTGGATGGTATCCTGAAGAGTGTTTTCCAACTTGGTTCCATTTTCCCCCTCACTTTCAGGCACCCCAATCAGACGTAGATTTGGTCTTTTTACATAATCCCATACTTCTTGCAGGCTTTGTTCATTTCTTTGTCTTCTTTTTTCTTTGGGTTTCTCTTCTCGCTTCATTTCATTCATTTGATCCTCAATCGCTGATACTCTTTCTTCCAGTTGATCGAGTCCGTTACTGAAGCTTGTGCATTTGTCACATATTTCTTGTGTCATGGTTTTCATGTCTGTCATTTCGTTTATGACCTTCTCTGCATTAATTAGTCTAGCTCTCAATTTTTCCATTCTTTTTTCAAGATTTTTAGTTTCTTTGCGCTGGACACGTAATTCCTGCTTTAGCTCTGAGAAGTTTGATGGACTGAAGCCTTCTTCTCTCATCTCGTCAAAGTCATTCTCTGACCAGCTTTGATCCGTTGCTGGCGATGGGCTGCGCTCCTTTGCATGGGGAGATGCGCTCTTACTTTTTGAATTTCCAGCTTTTCTGCCCTGCTTTTTCCCCATCTTTGTGGTTTTATCTTTCTCTGGTCTTTGATGATGGTGATGTACTGTTGGGGTTTTGGTATAGGTGTCCTTCCTGTTTGATAGTTTTCCTTCTGACTGTCAGGACCCTCAGCTGTAGGTCTGTTGGAAATTGCTTGAGGTCCACTCCAGACCCTGTTTGCCTGGGTATCAGCATCAGAGGTTGCAGAAGATAGAGTATTGCTGAACAGTGAGTGTACCTGTCTCATTCTTACTTTGGAAGCTTCCTCTCAGGGGTTTACTCCACCCTGTGAGGTGTGGGGTGTCAGACTGCCCCTTGTGGGGGATGTCTCCCAGTTAGGCTACTCAGGGGTCAGGGACCCACTTGAGCAGGCATTCTGTCCATTCTCAGATCTCAACCTCCGTGTTGGGAGATCCACTGCTCTCTTCAAAGCTGTCAGACAGAGATGTTTGCATCTGCAGAGGTTCTGCTGCCTCTTTGTTGTTGTTGTTGTTTTTATCTGTGACCTGTTCCCAGAGGTGGAGTCTACAGAGACAGGCAGGTTTCCTTGAGCTGCTGTCAGCTCCACCCAGTTCGAACTTCCCCGCAGCCTGGGACCCTCCCGGCCAGGTGTGGGATATGTTCTCCTGGGGTGCCCGTTTGCTTAAATCACAATATTGGGGTGGGAGTTACCCGATTTTCCAGGTGTTGTGTGTCTCAGTTCCCCTGGCTACGAAAAGGGATTCCCTTCCCCCTTGCACTTCCCAGGTGAGGCGATGCCTCGCCCTGCTTCAGCTCTCGCTGGTTGGGCTGCAGCAGCTGACCAGCACCGATTGTCCGGCACTCCCTAGTGAGATGACCCCAGTACCTCAGTTGAAAATGCAGAAATCACCAGTCTTCTGTGTTGCTCATGCTGGGAGTTGAAGACTGGAGCTGTTCCTTTTCGGCCATCTTGTGCCACCCCAGAATATAGTTTTATTTAATAACCCTTTGAGCGGAGCAAGATGGTGCTCACAGCAGCTCAAGCAAACCTGCCTGTCCCTGTAGACTCCACTTCTGGGGACAGGACACAGCTAAAAAAGAACAACAACAAAAAGGCAGCAAAACCTCTGCAGACGCAAACAACTCTGTCTGACAGCCTTGAAGAGAGCAGTGAATCTCCCAACATGGAGGTTGAGATCTGAGAACGGACAGACTGCCTGCTCAAGTGGGTCCCTGACCCCTGAGTAGCCTAACTGGGAGACATCCCTCACTAGGGGCAGTCTGACACCCCACACCTCACAGGGTGGAGTACACCCCTGAGAGGAAGCTTCCAAAGGAAGAATCAGACAGGTACACTTGCTGTTCAGCAATATTCTATCTTCTGCAACCTCTGCTGCTGTTACCCAGGCAAACAGGGTCTGGAGTGGACCTCACAACAATCTCCAACAGACCTACAGCTGAGGATCCTGACTGTTAGAAGGAAAACTATCAAACAGAAAGACACCTATACAAAAACCCCATCAGTACGTCACCATCATCAAAGACCAGAGACAGATAAAACCACAAAGATGGGGAAAAAGCAGGGCAGAAAAGCTGGAAATTCAAAAAATAAGAGCACATCTCCCCGTGCAAAGGAGCGCAGCCCATCGCCAGCAACGGATCAAAGCTGGTCAGAGAATGACTTTGACGAGATGAGAGAAGAAGGCTTCAGCCCATCAAACTTCTCAGAGCTAAAGGAGGAATTACGTACCCAGCGCAAAGAAACTAAAAATCTTGAAAAAAGAGTGGAAGAATTGACCGCTAGACTAATTAATGCAGAGAAGGTCATAAACGAAATGACAGACATGAAAACCATGACACAAGAAATACGTGACAAATGCACAAGCTTCAGTAACGGACTCGATCAACTGGAAGAAAGAGTATCAGCGATTGAGGATCAAATGAATGAAATGAAGCGAGAAGAGAAACCAAAAGAAAAAAGAAGACAAAGAAATGAACAAAGCCTGCAAGAAGTATGGGATTATGTAAAAAGACCAAATCTACGTCTGATTGGGGTGCCTGAAAGTGAGGGGGAAAATGGAACCAAGTTGGAAAACACTCTTCAGGATATCATCCAGGAGAACTTCCCCAACCTAGTAGGGCAGCCAACGTTCAATTCAGGAAATACAGAGAACATCAAAAAGATACTCCTTGAGAAGAGCAACTCCAAGACACATAACTGCCAGATTCACCAAAGTTGAAATGAAGGAAAAATCTTAAGGGCAGCCAGAGAGAAAGGTCGGGTTACCCACAAAGGGAAGCCCATCAGACTAACAGCAGATCTCTCGGCAGAAACTCTCCAAGCCAGAAGAGAGTGGGGGCCAATATTCAACGTTCTTAAAGAAAAGAATTTTCAACCCAGAATTTCATATCCAGCCAAACTAAGTTTCATCGGTGAAGGAGAAATAAAATCCTTTACAGATAAGCAAATGCTTAGAGATTTTGTCACCACCAGGCCTGCCTTACAAGACACCCTGAAGGAAGCCCGAAACATGGAAAGGAACAACCGGTACCAGCCATTGCAAAAACATGCCAAAATGTAAAGACCATCGAGGCTAGGAAGAAACTGCATCAGCTAACGAGCAAAATAACCAGTGAATATCATAATGGCAGGATCAAGTTCACACATAACAATATGAACCTTAAATGTAAATGGACTAAATGCTCCAATTAAAAGATACAGACTGGCAAACTGGATAAAGAGTCAAGACCCATCAGTCTGCTGTATTCAGGAGACCCATCTCACATGCAGAGACATACATAGGCTCAAAATAAAGGGATGGAGGAAGATCTCCCAAGCAAATGGAGAACAAAAAAAAGCAGGGGTTGCCATCCTAGTCTCTGATAAAACAGACTTTAAACCATCAAAGATCAAAAGAGACAAAGAAGGCCATTACATAATGGTAAAGGGATCAATTCAACAGGAAGAGCTAACTCTCCTAAATATATATGCACCCAATACAGGAGCACCCAGATTCATAAAGCAAGTCCTTAGAGACTTACAAAGAGACTTAGACTCCCATACAATAATAATGGGAGACTTCAACACTCCACTGTCAACATCAGACAGATCAACGAGACAGAAAGTTAACAAGGATATCCAGGAATTGAACTCCTCTCTGCACCAAGCGGACCTAATAGACATCTATAGAACTCTCCACCCCAAATCAACAGAATATACATTCTTCTCAGCACCACACCGCACTTATTCCAAAATTGACCACATAATTGGAAGTAAAGCACTCCTCAGAAAATGTACAGAACAGAAATTATAACAAACTGTCTCTCAGACCACAGTGCAATCAAACGAGAACTCAGGACTAAGAAACTCAATCTAAACCGCTCAACTACATGGAACTGAACAACCTGCTCCTGAATGACTACTGGGTACATAACGAAATGAAAGCAGAAATAAAGATGTTCTTTGAAACCAATGAGAACAAAGATACAACATACCAGAATCTCTGGGACACATTTAAAGCAGTGTGGAGAGGGAAATTTATAGCACTAAATGCCCACAAGAGAAAGCAGGAAAGATCTAAAATGGACACTCTAACATCACAATTAAAAGAACTAGAGAGGCAAGAGCAAACACATTCAAAAGCTAGCAGAAGGCAAGAAAGAACTAAGATCAGAGCAGAACTGAAGGAGATAGAGACACAAAAAACACTCCAAAAAATCAATGAATCCAGGAGTTGGTTTTTTGAAAAGATCAACAAAATTGATAGACCACTAGCAAGAATAATGTAGAAGAAAAGAGAGAGGAATCAAATAGGCACAATAAAAAATGATAAAGGGGATATCACCACCGACCCCACAGAAATACAAACAACCATCAGAGAATACTACAAACACCTCTACGCAAATCAACTAGAAAATCTAGAAGAAATGGATAATTTCCTGGACACATACACCCTCCAAGACTAAACCAGGAAGAAGTTGAATCCCTGAATAGGCCAATAGCAGGCTCTGAAATTGAGGCAATAATTAATAGCCTACCCACCAAAAAAAGTCCAGGACCAGATGGATTCACAGCTGAATTCTACCAGAGGTACAAGGAGGAGCTGGTACTATTTCTTCTGAAACTATTCCAATCAATAGAAAAAGAGGGAATCCTCCCGAACTCATTTGATGAGGCCAACATCATCCTGATACCAAAGTCTGGCAGAGACACAACAAAAAAAGAGAATTTTAGACCAATATCCCTGATGAACATTGATGCAAAAATCCTCAATAAAATACAGGCAAACTGAATCCAGCAGCACATCAAAAAGCTTATCCACCATGATCAAGTGGGCTTCATCCCTGGGAGGCAAGGCTGGTTCAACATTCGCAAATCAATAAACGTAATCCAGCATATAAGCAGAACCAAAGACAAGAACCACATGATTATCTCAATAGATGCAGAAACGGCTTTTGACAATATTCAACAGCCCTTCATGCTAAAAACGCTCAATAAATTCGGTATTGATGGAACGTACCTCAAAATAACAAGAGCTATTTATGACAAACCCACAGCCAATATCATACTGAATGGGCAAAAACTGGAAAACTTCCTTTGAAAACTGGCACAAGACAGGGATGCCCTCTCTCACCACTCCTATTCAACATAGTGTTGGAAGTTCTGGCTAGGGCAATCAGGCAAGAGAAAGAAATCAAGGGTATCCAGTTAGGAAAAGAAGAAGTCAAATTGTCCCTGTTTGCAGATGACATGATTGTATATTTAGAAAACCCCATTGTCTCAGCCCAAAATCTCCTTAAGCTGATAAGCAACTTCAGCAAAGTCTCAGGATACAAAAATCAATGTGCAAAAATCACAAGCATTCTTATACACCAATATCAGACAAACATAGAGCCAAATCAGGAATGAACTTCCATTCACAATTGCTTCAAAGAGAATAAAATACCTAGGAATCCAACTTACATGGGATGTCAAGGACCTCTTCAAGGAGAACTACAAACCACTGCTCAGTGAAATAAAAGAGGACACAAACAAATGGAAGAACATACCATGCTCATGGATAGGAAGAATCAATATCATGAAAATGGCCATACTGCCCAAGGTTATTTATAGATTCAATGCCATCCCCATCAAGCTACCATGACTTTCTTCACAGAATTGGAAAAAACTGCTTTAAAGTTCATATGGAACCAAAAAAGAGCCCGCATTGCCAAGACAATCCTAACTCAAAAGGACAAAGCTAGAGGCGTCATGCTACCTGACTTCAAACTATACTACAAGGCTACAGTATCCAAAACAGCATGGTACTGGTACCAAAACAGAGATATAGACCAATGGAACAGAACAGAGTCCTCAGAAATAATACCACACATCAACAGCCATCTGACCTTTGACAAACCTGACAAAAAGAAGAAATGGGGAAAGGATTCCCTATTTAATAAATGGTGCTGGGAAATTGGCTAGCCATAAGTAGAAAGCTGAAACTGGATCCTTTCCTTACCCCTTATACGAAAATTAATTGAAGATGGATTAGAGACTTAAATGTTAGACCTAATACCATAAAAACCCTAGTAGAAAACCTAGGTAATACCATTCAGGACATAGGCATGGGCAAGGACTTCATGTCTAAAACACCAAAAGCAACGGCAGCAAAAGCCAAAATTGACAAATGGGATCTAATTAAACTAAAGAGCTTCTGTACAGCAAAAGAAACTACCATCAGAGTGAACAGGCAACCTAAAGAATGGTAGAAAATTTTTGCAATCTACTCATCAGACAAAGGGCTAGTATCCAGAATCTACAAAGAACTCAAACAAATATACAAAAAAAACAAACAACCCCATCAAAAAGTGGGCAAAGGATATTAACAGACATTTCTCAAAAGAAGACATTCATACAGTCAACAGACACATGAAAAAATGCTCATCATCACTCGCCATCAGAGAAATGCAAATCAAAACCACAATGAGATACCATGTCACACCAGTTAGAACGGCAATCATTAAAAAGTCAGGAAACAACAGGTGTTGGAGAGGATGTGGAGAAATAGGAACACTTTTACACTGTTGGTGGGATTTTAAACTAGTTCAACCATTATGGAAAACAGTATGGCAATTCCTCAAGGATCTAGAACTAGATGTACCATATGACCTAGCCATCCCACTACTGGGTATATACCCAAAGGATTATAAATCATGCTGCTATAAAGACACATGCACACGTATGTTTATTGCGGCACTATTCACAATAGCAAAGACTTGGAATCAACCCAAATGTCCATCAGTGACAGACTGAATTAAGAAAATGTGGGACATATCCACCGTGGAATACTATGCAGCTATAAAAAAGGATGAATTTGCATCCTTTGTAAGGACATGGATGCAGCTGGAAACCATCATTCTTAGCAAACTATCACAAGAACAGAAAACCAAACACCGCATGTTCTCACTCATAGGTGGGAACTGAACAATGAGATCACTTGGACTCAGGACGGGGAACATCACACACTGGGGCCTATCATGGGGAGGGGGGTGGGGAGAGGGATTGTACTGGGGAGTTATACATGATATAAATGATGAATTGATGGGTGCTGACGAGTTGATGGGTGCAGCACACCAACATGGCACAAGTATACATATGTAACAAATCTGCACGTTATGCACATGTACCCTAGAACTTAAAGTATAATAAAAATAAAAATAAAAATAAAATAAAACTATATTCTAATATATTTGTGGTTTTTTTATAACCATTGTGTTTTGCTATGTACATTTTAAAATATTATTCTGAGAAAGGATCCACAGGCTTCACTGCCAAAAGGAGTTCATAGCACACAAAAAGTTAAGAACAGGTTAGTACTAGATCCATTGTGCCGGGAGCTTCTCCAACACAGATATGTACTTTTAGTGTTGATAACAAATAGAATTCTGCTATTAATGATAGTGTCAAATTCTTATCTTGCAATAGATTCAGTGGACCCAAGAAAACCTGATGAATCACTCAACTGTATTTTTGGACTTCTTGGATATAAACAAGACTCATAGAAGAAAGATCTATCAGAATACCAATGACTATAATAAACTTGCCAGTGTACTTAATGAATTCCAAATGAAGTTGGGTTCAGTTTCTTTGGAGGTAAACACATATACTATATAAAAATCTGAGAAGTGCTTTATATGTATATATTTATTTATTTTTATATACAAACAGATACGTATATCAAATCAGTATTTTTAAGGGGTGTGTGTGTGAGAGAGAGCGAGAGAGAAAGAGAGAGAGAGGGGAAGAGATCAGGGGAAAATGTTTACCTTTGTATTTTAAAGCAGACCATTAGAAGTACAGTTTTATGTTATTTCAGCTTATTTTGTCTCATTTGATAGGGTATAATTTTAAAGACAAGGTACACAACTGAGGCTATAGAAAGTTGAATGAATAGAGTTCATGAAGATAAATGCAAACCAGAGTATGGCAACAGGGTCCAAAGTAGCAACAAAGGACAGCAACGTGGTTGTGGCTCTTTACATCTTTCCCATTGTTATGGGCAAAGATGTGTTGGAACAGAGATACCAACAAAATCACACACACTGTAAACTAATTTTCTGCATCTCTTCCTCCTACCACTTATCCTACTTGCCAAGACAGAACAATAGAAAAGCAGCTTAGGCCAGGTGTGGTGACTTGTGCCTGTAATCGTAGCACTTTGGGAGGCTGAGGCAGGAGGATCACTTGAGCCCCGGAGTTTGAGACCAGCCTGGTCAACATAATGAAACCCTGTCTCCACACACACACACACACACACGCACACACAAAAAAATTTAATTAATCTGGCATTGTGGTGCCAGTGCCTGCTTGTAAGTCCCAACTACACAGGGCTGATGCAAGAGGATCGCTTGAGCCCAGGAGGTCGAGGCTGCAGTAAGCCATGATTGTGCCACTGCACTGCACCTGGATGACAGAGCAAGATCCTGTCTAAAAAGAAAGAAAGAGAGAGAGAGAGAGAAGAAAGAAAGAAAGAAAGAAAGAAAGAAAGAAAGAAAGAAAGAAAGAAAGAAAGAAAGAAAGAAAGAAAGAGAAAGAAAGAAGGAAAGAAAGAAGAAAAAGGAAGGAGGAAGGAAGGAAGGAAAGAAAGGAGAGGAGAGGAGAGGAGGAAGGAAGGAAGGAAGGGGAAGGGAAGGGTACGGAGGAAGAAAAGGAAGGAAAGGAAGGAAAGAAGGAAGTGAAAGGGGAAGGGAAAGGAAGTAGGGGGAAGGGAGAAAGGGGCAGGGGAATGGGGAGGGGGAGGGGATGGGGGTAGGAAGCCTAAATACTGTTGTTCACCTCTTCATTCTCTTCTCTCAATTCTACCACCACCCTTCTAATCCACTCACAAGAATATTAGCATAGGGACAATCCTTATTGCACAAATTTACTTTCCCTAAATGTTAATGAAAACCAACTTACTGATCTAGATCTCTGGATTACTAGTTATTCTCCTTTCTGTAAGTAAATTCTATGTAAAACCACAGTGCACATTTGATTTTTCTGTACCTATAATCCATTTATTTGTCACATTTCCTCTGCTAGCTTTCTCATTCTATGGTGTTCTTCAGGGAAGCCATAGAACACATCACAAGAGCAACAAGGGTTCTTCGACAACCAGGGAGCCACATGTTACTGGTAGGAATTTAAATTTTTCAAGTGGTTTTAAGTTTGCAAAATAAAATAAATCCCAATAAAATCTACTCTACTTACAGAAGTTTTATTTAGTCACACTTTGTGAAAAATCACAATAACTGAGTCATAGGACAGGACTCTTGTCCTCTCTACCGTTTGTATATGAAATTTGTCAGCAAATAAAAATGGTATTTGTTTTTGGAAGGCATTTGATGTGAATGAAACTGCACCATTTCTAGTGTTCGCAGCATTAATACAGTAGCTGTGCAGGTGGATCCTGACTTCAAAAATAATGCACTTACTTGATTGTTGATTTAGAAATGTGAGTTTTTGCACAATGTTTTGCTTCTCATGAGAAAAAGTGGGAGTTAAAATCTTGGAAAATTCCCAAATATCCTTTGAATAGAGAAAATCTTTTGGAAAACTAACTAAAATTTAACATATTTAGCCAATTACATAAAGCATATTAATTACTTTTATTTAATTTATTATTTATGACTAGTTGTTTATTTTATACTTTATTTATAGCTCTTTGGTTATTTAATTTGTGCCCTTTTCTCAAAAATAACTTTTTATATCCAGAACAGCTAGAGCTTTATTTAAACACTCTTTTATTTAAACAGACATCTGCAACAAGATTAATTAAAAGGAATTAAAATTGGAAAATAGAATTAAGAAAAAAATATGAAGCAAATCTTTCTACCACCAAAACTATTCTTTTACTAACCTGTCTAATTCATAAACGGTATCACCATATATCCACTAGTCTAGCCAGAAACCTGCAAGTCACTCAGTTTTGTCACTTTTTCATCACTTGTCACATTCAATTCATCAAGAAGTCCCAGTGATACAACTTGCAAAATGTATTTCAAACCTGCATACTTCTCTGCATCTACATAGCCACCACCCTATTTAAGCCACTGTTATCTTCACCTGGACCACCGTGGTTTTCTGTGTTCCCTAATGCACTTCTTTTCTTCCCCTCAGTCCCTATTACTCTGTCTCCTTATTCTGCTTTACTTTTCTTCCTGGTCCTTAGCATTATCTTCTATCATATTACACATTAATTTTTCATTTATAATCATATGTCTCCACATTTAGAACATAGCTGTACAAGGGCTATAATTTTTGTCTTATTTCAATTATTAACAGATTATTTTTCTATTCCTAAAGTGTATATGCTCTCCGTTTAATTATTTAATCACAAAGTGACTCTTTTCTTCAGCATATGTTTTCTAGCAATAGGTACATTTACAAGTTCTCAATTCTAAAATGCCTGAGAATGTATTCAGAGCAGTTTTCAAAAGCCTACACTCAACTGGAACCTGGGCTTAATAATTTCTCTATAGATGTGTTCTCACGAACCTATCTTCCCTTTCAGAGCCCCTGTTAAAAATACAAGGTAAAACATGGCAAATTCCTGATTCCTCTGATCCTATTATGGTTGGGTTTTTGGTGTTTTTGTTGTTGTTGTTGTTGTTTGTTTGTTTGTTTATTTTTTGAGATGAAGTTTCACTCTTGTTACTCAGGCTAGAGTACAATGGCATCATCTTAGCTCACTGCAACCTCCACCTCCCGGGTTCAAGCAAATCTCCTGCCTCAGCCTCCTGAGTAGGGATTACAGGTGCCTGCCACCACATGCAACTAATAATTTTTATTTTTAGTAGAGACGGAGTTTCACCATGTTGGGCTGGCTGGTCTTGAATTCCTGACCTCAGGTGATCCTCCCGCATTGGCCTCCCAAAGGGCTGGAATTACAGGCATGAGCCACCGCACCCAACCCCCTATTACTATGTTTGCCCAATTAAACATTATAAATAGATCTTTTTCATGGGTCAAGCTGACACTAGGGTTCAATTTTGCAAAACAGTAATTTAACTGAATGCTAGTCTAGCATGTGGAGCTTCTGCAGGGAGAAGCAACTGGAGGGAGTGTAACGACTTAGTTAAGAATATTTAAGACAGAGAACAAATAATAAAATAATGATTACCTAGATTGGACAGTTCAAATAAGATCAGTTTAATTTGGTAAACAAGTAAAAGAAGAAATCATACATGAATTTTAAAAGTAAATATTACATAGTTCAACTGGATTACATTGTTGAACTACCTACCAGAACTACCAAAGGAAAACAAGAAAACTAATATTAATTAGTATTTCAATTTAAGGCATTGGTTTAAAAGATTATTGCATACAATCTATTACATAAATGTTCGGTTTTCAACAAAAATTGCAAGACATGAAACAGATAGGAAAGTGTGAGCTATACATGGAGAGAAAAAATAGGTAATAGGAACTGTCCTGAAGAGGATCCAGATGTTGGACTTGACAGATATATGAAATACAGCTCTTGTAAATATACTCAAAAAGCCTAAAGGAAAATATATATATTTTTTAAATTAAAGGAAAGCATACAAAAATGACTCTTCAAATAGAGAATACTGATAAAGGGATATAAATTATTTTACAAATTGGAATGTCTGGGGTTGAAAATTAAAATAAGTGAGATGAAAACTGCACTAGAGGGACTCAACAGCAGATTTAACATGGCAGAAAAGAGAATCTATAAACTTAAAAATAGATCTATAAAATGTATCCACACTGAAGAAGAGAAAGAAAAAAATGAAGAAAAAAACAGAACATCAAAGACCTAAGAGACACTATCAAGTGTATCAAAATATGCTTAACAGGACTCCCAGAAAGAGAAGAAATAGAAGGGGCAGAAAAGATTTCATAGAAATAATGCCCCAATACATTAATCTTCACATCTAAGTTCAATCACAGCCAGGCATGGTGGCTTACCCCTGTAATCTCAGCACTTTGGGAGGCTGAGGCAGGTGCATCATGAGGTCAGGAAATCAAGACCATCCTGGCTAACATGGTGAAACCCCATCTCTACTAAAAATATAAAAAATTAGCCGGGCATGGTGGTGGGTGCCTGTAGTCCCAGCTACTCGGGAGGCTGAGGCAGGAGAATGGCATGAACCCAGGAGGCGGCGCTTGCAGTGAACCAAGATCGCACCACAGCACTCCAGCCTGGGTGACAGAGTGAGACTCCATCTCAAAAAAAAAAAAAAAGTTCAATCACAGCTCAGGAAAGTCTAAGAAGAGTAAGCACAAGTAGATTAAAATAGATTAACACCTAGACACATCATAGTCAACCATTCAAAGACAAAGAGAAAATCATGAAGGCAGCAAGAGAAAAACAACTTCTTGTGTACTAGGAATTCTCAATAAGATTTGCAGCTGACTTCTTATCAGACACAATGGAAACCAGAAGGCATTGGAGCAGCATATTCGAAGATAAAAGGAGGAAAACCCTAAAAAATTTTATGTTAATAAAACTATTTTAAAAATGAAATAAAGACATTTCCAGATAAACAGCTCTGATAATTTGTTACAGAAAATACTAAAGTAAATTTTTAGGGTGAGGGTGAAAGACACCAAATGGTAACTTAAATCCATGTGAAGAATAATGAGCACCAGTAAGAGCAATTACACAGGTAAATATAGGGCCATGTGTTAGTTTTTTACTGACTATGAAACACATTACAGCAAATTTGGCAGTTTAAACAAATTTATTATCTTACAGTTTTGCAGGTCAGAAGTATGACATGGAACCCACTGGGCCAAAATTAAGATATAGGTATGACTGCATTACTTTCCAGAGGTTCTAAGGGAGAATCTGTTCCTTTTGTTTTACTAGCTTCCAGAGGCTTCCTGGATCCCTTGACTCATAACTGCCTTTATCCATCTGTAAAATCAGCAACATCACATCTCTTGGACCCTTCATCAGTCATAACATCTCTCTCTCTCTCTCTGATCAAAGCCAGGAAGGGTTCTCTGCTTTCAAGGACTCATGTGATTTAGACTGGGCCCAGCCAGATAATCTAGGATGATCTCACCATTTTAAGGTCTTTAATCTTAATCATGTCTGCAAAGTCTCTTGCCATGTAATATAACATATTCATAGGTGCCAGAGATCATGATGGGGACATATTTGTGGAGAATAGGGGTGGCAAATGCATTATTCTGCCTACCACAGACTATGTAAATATATTTTTCTTCTTTACTCTTAACTACTTTAAAAGATAATCAGATGGAATGATAATTCTAAAACTATTGTCAGGTTTATAATATATAAAGATGTAATATATGTAACAATGAATAGCACAAAAAAGGAGGGGGAAATGGGGTTATGTTAAAGAAAATGGTCTGTATTTTACTGGAATTGTATTAATCTAAAATAGATTGTGATTAAAAATAAAAATAAAAATAAAATTATATATATAATCGATTTAACAATAATAGTTGGATACTTCAATACCTTCACTCTTAATAATTGACAGAGAAACTAGACATAAAATCAGCAAGGATACAAAGACTTCAACAGTATTGTAAAACAACCTGAACTAATCGACATGATAGAAAACTCCATCCAACAACAGCAAAATGCATATTCTTTTGAAGCAAACATGTAACATTCTTGAGGAGAGATGAAATGCCAAGCCATAAAACAAACCTCAGTAAATTTCAAAGGATTGAAATCATGCGACATATGCTCTTTGACCACAGTAGACCTAAATTAGAAAGTTTCCAACAAAAGGAAAGTTGGGATATTAACAACTATGTGGAACTTTTACAACATACTCCTAAGTGGGTGAAAGGAGAAATTAGAAAATACTTTGAGATACATGAAAACAAACAAAAACATAATATAAAGCTGTTCTTTAAGAGAAATCTATAGCTATAAATACTTATATTTAAAAAGAACAACCTCAAATCAATAGCCTAATTTTCCACCTTAGGAAAATACCAAAAGGAAAGAAACCCAAACCCAAAGCAAGCAGATGGAAGAAAATAATAAAGATTAGAGAAGAAAGGAGAGAATATAAAACCAGCAGGAAACATCAATAAAACCAAAAGTTGGTTCTTTGAAAAGATCAACAAAATTAACAAGTCTAAGACTGACCAAGAAAAAAGGAAGAAAAAACTCAAATTATTAAACTCAGGAATTAAAGAGGGAATATTAAATATATTAAAATCAAGAATTAAAGAGGGAATTAAAGAGGGAATAACAGTATTAGAGAAATAAGGGGGGGAGCAAGATGGCCAAATAGGAACAGCTCCAGTCTCCAACTCCCAGCGCCAGCGACACAGAAGACCAGTGATTTCTGCATTTTAACTGAGACTCCACCTCTGGGGACAGCGCACAGCTGAAGACCAACAGGGGAAACAGCAGGGGCCTGTGCAGATGCGAACAACTCTGTCTGACAGCTTTGGGGAGAGCCGTGGATCTCCCAACGCGGAGGTTGAGATCTGAGAATGGACAGACTGCCTGCTCAGGTGGGTCCCTGACCCCTGAGTAGCCTAGCTGGGAGACATCCCCCACTAGGGGCAGTCTGACACCCCACACCTCACAGGGTGGAGTACACCCCTGAGAGGAAGCTTCCAAAGGAAAAATCAGACAGGTACACTCGCTGCTCAGCAATATTCTATCTTCTGCAACCTCTGCTGCTAATACCCAGGCAAACAGGGTTGGGAGTGGACCTCAAGCAATCTCCAACAGACCTATAGCTGAGGGTCCTGACTGTCAGAAGGAAAAGTATCAAACAGGAAGGACACCTATACAAAAACCCCATCAGTACGTCACCAGCATCAAAGACCAGAGACAGATAAAACCACAAAGATGGGGAAAAAGCAGGGCAGAAAAACTGGAAATTCGAAAAATAAGAGCGCATCTCCCCCTGCAAAGGAGCACAGCCCATCGCCAGCAATGGATCAAAGCTGGTCAGAGAATGACTTTGACGAGGTGAGAGAAGAAGACTTCAGTCCATCAAACTTCTCAGAGCTAATGGAGGAATTACGTACCCAGTGCAAAGAAACTAAAAATCTTGAAAAAAGAGTGGAAGAATTGACAGCTAGACTAATTAACGCAGAGAAGGTCATAAACGAAATGACAGAGATGAAAACCATGACATGAGAAATACGTGATAAATGCACAAGCTTCAGGAACTGACACGATCAACTGAAAGAAAGAGTATCAGCGATTGAGGATCCAATGAATGAAATGAAGCCAGAAGAGAAACCAAAAGAAAAAAGAAGAAAAAGAAAGGACCAAAGCCTGCAAGAAGTATGGGATTATGTAAAAAGACCAAATCTACGTCTGATTGGGGTGCCTGAAAGTGAGGGGGAAAATGGAACCAAGTTGGAAAACACTCTTCAGGATATCATCCAGGAGAACTTCCCCAACCTAGTAGGGCGGGCCAACATTCAAATTCAGGAAATACAGAGAACGCCACAAAGATACTCCTCCAGAAGAGCAACTTCAAGACACATAATTGCCAGATTCACCAAAGTTGAAATGAAGGAAAAAATCTTAAGGGCAGCCAGAGAGAAAGGTCGGGTTACCCACAAAGGGAAGCCCATCAGACTAACAGCAGATCTCTCGGCAGAAACTCTCCAAGCCAGAAGAGAGTGGGGGCCAATATTCAACGTTCTTAAAGAAAAGAATTTTCAACCCAGAATTTCATATCCAGCCAAACTAAGTTTCATCAGTGAAGGAGAAATAAAATCCTTTACAGATAAGCAAATGCTTAGAGATTTTGTCACCACCAGGCCTGCCTTACAAGAGACCCTGAAGGAAGCCCGAAACATGGAAAGGAACAACCGGTACCAGCCATTGCAAAAACATGCCAAAATGTAAAGACCATCAAGGCTAGGAAGAAACTGCATCAACTAACGAGCAAAATAACCAGTCAATATCATAATGACAGGATCAAGTTCACACATAACAATATGAACCTTAAATGTAAATGGACTAAATGCTCCAATTAAAAGACACAGACTGGCAAACTGGATAAAGAGTCAAGACCCATCAGTCTGCTGTATTCAGGAGACCCATCTCACATGCAGAGACATACATAGGCTCAAAATAAAGGGATGGAGGAAGATCTACCAAGCAAATGGAGAACAAAAAAAAGCAGGGGTTGCAATCCTAGTCTCTGATAAAACAGACTTTAAACCATCAAAGATCAAAAGAGACAAAGAAGGCCATTACATAATGGTAAAGGGATCAATTCAACAGGAAGAGCTAACTCTCCTAAATATATATGCACCCAATACAGGAGCACCCAGATTCATAAAGCAAGTCCTTAGAGACTTACAAAGAGACTTAGACTCCCATACAATAATAATGGGAGACTTCAACACTCCACTGTCAACATTAGACAGATCAACGAGACAGAAAGTTAACAAGGATATCCAGGAATTGAACTCCTCTCTGCACCAAGCGGACCTAATAGACATCTATAGAACTCTCCACCCCAAATCAACAGAATATACATTCTTCTCAGCACCACATCGCACTTATTCCAAAATTGACCACATAATTGGAAGTAAAGCACTCCTCAGAAAATGTACAAGAACAGAAATTATAACAAACTGTCTCTCAGACCACAGTGCAATCAAACGAGAACTCAGGACTAAGAAACTCAATCTAAACCGCTCAACTACATGGAAACTGAACAACCTGCTCCTGAATGACTACTGGGTACATAACGAAATGAAAGCAGAAATAAAGATGTTCTTTGAAACCAATGAGAACAAAGATACAACATACCAGAATCTCTGGGACACATTTAAAGCAGTGTGGAGAGGGAAATTTATAGCACTAAATGCCCACAAGAGAAAGCAGGAAAGATCTAAAATGGACACTCTAACATCACAATTAAAAGAACTAGAGAGGCAAGAGCAAACACATTCAAAAGCTAGCAGAAGGCAAGAAAGAACTAAGATCAGAGCAGAACTGAAGGAGATAGAGACACAAAAAACCCTCCAAAAAATCAATGAATCCAGGAGTTGGTTTTTTGAAAAGATCAACAAAATTGACAGACTGCTAGCAAGACTAATAAAGAAGAAAAGAGAGAGGAATCAAATAGATGCAATAAAAAATGATAAAGGGGATATCACCACCGACCCCACAGAAATACAAACAACCAGCAGAGAATACTATAAATGCCTCTACGCAAATCAACTAGAAAATCTAGAAGAAATGGATAATTTCCTGGACACTTACACTCTCCCAAGACTAAACCAGGAAGAAGTTGAATCCCTGAATAGACCAATAGCAGGCTCTGAAATTGAGGCAACAATTCATAGCCTACCCACCAAAAAAAGTCCAGGACCAGATGGATTCACAGCTGAATTCTACCAGAGGTACAAGGAGGAGCTGGTACCATTCCTTCTGAAACTATTCCAATCAATAGAAAAAGAGGGAATCCTCCCTAACTCATTTTATGAGGCCAACATCATCCTGATACCAAAGCCTGGCAGAGACACAACAAAAACAGAAAATTTTAGACCAATATCCCTGATGAACATCGATGCAAAAAATTCTCAATAAAATACTGGCAAACCGGATTCAGGAGCACATCAAAAAGCTTATCCATCATGATCAAGTGGGCTTCATCCCTGGGATGCAAGGCTGGTTCAACATTCGCAAATCAATAAACGTAATCCAGCATATAAACAGAACCAAAGACAAGAACCACATGATTATCTCAATAGATGCAGAAAAGGCTTTTGACAAAATTCAACAGCCCTTCATGCTAAAAACGCTCAATAAATTCGGTATTGATGGAACGTACCTCAAAATAATAAGAGCTATTTATGACAAACCCACAGCCAATATCATACTGAATGGGCAAAAACTGGAAAAATTCCCTTTGAAAACTGGCACAAGACAGGGATGCCCTCTCTCACCACTCCTATTCAACATAGTGTTGGAAGTTCTGGCTAGGGCAATCAGGCAAGAGAAAGAAATCAAGGGTATCCAGTTAGGAAAAGAAGAAGTCAAATTGTCCCTGTTTGCAGATGACATGATTGTATATTTAGAAAACCCCATTGTCTCAGCCCAAAATCTCCTTAAGCTGATAAGCAACTTCAGCACAAACAAATGGAAGAACATACCATGCTCATGGATAGGAAGAATCAATATCGTGAAAATGGCCATACTGCCCAAGGTTATTTATAGATTCAATGCCATCCCCATCAAGCTACCAATGACTTTCTTCACAGAACTGGAAAAAACTGCTTTAAAGTTCATATGGAATCAAAAAAGAGCCCGCATTGCCAAGACAATTCTAAGTCAAAAGAACAAAGCTGGAGGCATCATGCTACCTGACTTCAAACTATACTACCAAGCCTACAGTAACCAAAACAGCATGGTACTGGTACCAAAACAGAGATATAGACCAATGGAACAGAACAGAGTCCTCAGAAATAATACCACACATCTACAGCCATCTGACCTTTGACAGCCCTGAGAGAAACAAGAAATGGGGAAAGGACTCCCTATTTAATAAATGGTGCTGGGAAAATTGGCTAGCCATAAGTAGAAAGCTGAAACTGGATCCTTTCCTTACCCCTTATACGAAAATTAATTCAAGATGGATTAGATACTTAAATGTTAGACCTAATACCATAAAAACCCTAGAAGAAAACCTAGGTAGTACCATTCAGGACATAGGCATGGGCAAGGACTTCATGTCCAAAACACCAAAAGCAACGGCAACAAAAGCCAAAATTGACAAATGGGATATGATTAAACTAAAGAGCTTCTGCACAGCAAAAGAAACTACCATCAGAGTGAACAGGCAACCTACAGAATGGGAGAAAATTTTTGCAATCTACTCATCTGACAAAAGGCTAATATCCAGAATCTACAAAGCACTCAAATTTACAAGGAAAAAACAAACAACCCCATCAAAATGTGGGGAAAGGATATGAACAGACATTTCTCAAAAGAAGACATTCATACAGCCAACAGTCACATGAAAAAATGCTCATCATCACTGGCCATCAGAGAAATGCAAATCAAATCCACAATGAGATACCATCTCACACCAGTTAGAATGGCAATCATTTAAATGTCAGGCAACAACAGGTGCTGGAGAGGATGTGGAGAAATAGGAACACTTTTACACTGTTGTTGGGATTGTAAACTAGTTCAACCATTATGGAAAACAGTATGGCGTTTCCTCAAGGATCTAGAACTAGATGTACCATATGACCCAGCCATCCCACTACTGGGTATATACCCAAAGGATTATAAATCATGCTGCTATAAAGACACATGAACACGTATGTTTATTGCGGCACTATTCACTATAGCAAAGACTTGGAATCAACCCAAATGTCCGTCTGTGACAGACTGGATTAAGAAAATGTGGCACATATACACCATGGAATATTATACAGCCATAAAAAAGCATGAGTTTGCGTCCTTTGTAGAGACATGGATGCAGCTGGAAACCATCATTCTTAGCAAACTATCACAAGAACAGAAAACCAAACACCGCGTGTTCTCACTCATAGGTGGGAACTGAACAATGAGATCACTTGGACTCGGGAAGGGGAACATCACACACCGGGGCCTATCATGGGGAGGAGAGAGGGCGGGGGGATTGCATTGGAAGTTATACCTGATATAAATGATGAATTGAGGGGTTCTGATGAGTTGATGGGTGCAGCACACCAACATGGCACAAGTATACATATGTAACAAACCTGCACGTTATGCACATGTACCCTAGAACTTAAAGTATAATAAAAATAAAAAATAAAAATAAAAATAAAAAAACAGGCTAGGTCCCGTGGCTCACGCCTGTAATCCCAGAAGTTTTGGAGATTGTGGGTGGATCACTTGAGGCCAGGAGTTTGAGACCAGCCTGGCCAACAGGGTAAAACTCCATCTCTACAAAAATACAAAAATTAGCTGGGCATGGTGGCGCACCTGTTATCTCAGCTACTCAGGAGGGTGATACAGGAGAATCGCTTGAACCCAGGAGGCAGAGGTTACAGTGAGCCAAGATCGTGCCACTGCACTCCAGCCTGGGTGATAGAGCAAGACTCTGTCTCAAAAAATAAAAATAAAAATAAGCAGATGCTGGACCAATGTGGTGGCTCATGCTTATAATCCCAGCACTTTGGAAGGGCAACACAGGAGGATTGCTTGAGGCCAGGAGTTCAAGACCAGCCTGGGCCAAATTATGAGACTCCTTCTTACAAAAATAAAAATAAAAATAAAAAGTTAGCCAGATATGGTGGCATGTACCTGTAATCCCAGCTACTCAGGAGGCTGAGGCAAGGGGATACTTAAGCCCAGGAGTTCAAGGCTTCTGTAAGCTGTGATCGCACCACTGCACTCCAGCCTGGGTGACAAAGTGAGACCCTATCTCAAATAAATAAATAAATAAATGAAGAAACAGATACCTTGTTATGGCTGAATGGCATTTTATTGTACATGTATACCACATTTTGTCTATCCGTTCTTCTGTTGATGGACATTTGGCTTATTAGCTCTTATGAATAGTGCTGCAAAAAGTGGCAACATGGAAGAGCCTAGAAGGCCTCATGTTAAGCAAAATAAGTTAAGCAAAGAAAGAGAACTACTGCATGTTCTCACTCCTGTGAAAACTGAGAAAAAAAATTTCAAACTCGTAGAAGTAGAGAGTAGAATTATGGGTATTAGAGGCCAGGAAGGGGAGGGGAGGGGAGAATGGGAGAGTTTAGTTAATTAATACAAAATTATTACTACATAGGAGGAATGAGTTACGGTGTTTTGCAGCAGTGTAGGCTGAATATGGTTTACTCTAGTTTATTGAATGTTTTCAAAATGCTAGAGGAGAGGATTTTGAATATTCACAACACAAAAGACAATGTTTGAGGTGATGAATGTATTTTCTCCAATTTGATCATTATACATTATATGTTCATATGGAACTATCACTCTGTATCCCATAAATATGTACAATTATCACATGTCAACTAAAAAATAAAAGGAAAAAATAAATACCTTACAAAAGCATATGAAAAGGTGCTCAATATCAATTGTCATTAGGGGAAACAATAATGAGATACCTCAACATCCCTATTAAAATGACCAAAATCCAAAGAACTGATAATAGCAATTACTGACAAGGATACAGAGCAATAGGAACTCTCATTCATAGCTGATGGGAAATGAAAATAGCACAGCCACTTTGGAAGATAGTTTAGCAGTTTCCTACAAAGTTAAACATACTCTTCCCATATGAGCCAGTAACCATGCTCCTATCTAACTGATTTGAAAACTTACGCCCACATAAAAACCTGCACAGGAATGATTATAGCAACTTTATTCATAATCACCAAAAACTGGAAGCAACCAAGATTCCTTCAATAAAGCAAATGAATAAACACACTGTAGTAGTACATTGATACAATGGAATACTATTCAGAGATAAAAAGAAATGAGCTCTTAAGCCACAAAAAGACATGAGCAAATTTCAAAGGTATATTGCTAAGTGAAAGAAGTCAGTCTGGAAAGGCAACATATTATAGATTCCAATTATATGACATTCTGGAAAAGGCAAAACTATGGAAATGGTAAAAATATTTGTTGCCTAAGGGTTTGGTGGAAAGAAAGGAAAGTGAAACACAAGATTTTTTAGGATGATAAAAGTTCTGTACACTATAATGGCGAACACATGACACTATATATTTGTCAAAGCCCATAGAACTTGACAACACAAAGAATGAGCCTTAACATATACAAATTTAGAAAAAAATCACTTTGGAGTTCTGGTAATCCCAGGATGACATTCAGAATGTGAAAGAACAATCAAACCATGTTGCAGGTATGTGACACAAACTCACTGAAGAGGATTAGGGGAAAAGGAGCCAATATAAAAAGTGGTTTGGGGGTAAAGTTAATCATTCTAATACCACAATACACATATACTGGAATTGAATAATGAAGTAAATGGATGGCAGATGTTGGAAACCAGTTTTCTCACTATTGGAGGGCAGAGCTAAACAAGGGAAAGAGACTAGAATGATCATGTAGTAACAGAGTTGGAGACATAAGTTGAACTTATGTTTAGCTTAATATAGGTGATTGGATATAGAAATTTTATAGGAATGTGTGTCTATAAGGGTTAATATATAAACATTTGTTTATTTGCTGTGTCAGCTGGGAGGGCTTATGGGCAGTGATCTCCAGTAGCAATGAGTACACCTAGCTCCCAGATCTTGGTTTCTAATACCATTCTCCAATAAAAGGAACCAGGACTCCTTGGGAAAATTGTTCATTACAGGACTGGGACAGGAAATAAACAATATGAGCCTGGAGAATCCTATCGTGCTACAAGTGAAGTGCTACAATAATCATGGAGTTATGTCAGCGGGACACAAGAGCCAACTAAAAGAGTTCACAGTGCCCAAAGCTGGAGCAAGAAAACAAATAAAGTGGTATTAAATTAAAATCCAAATTGTATAATAAATATCCATGGGCCCATACTTATATAAATAAATGACTAAATAAATAAGTAAATAAGGGAGCATAGACAAATCTGCCATTCAGAAGAAATCCACATAATGTATGTAGGTAGTCTACCCTCAAGAAACTGGAGCATAACTCCTCACTCATTCACTAAAGACTGCACATATTGACTTTCTCCCAAAGAGTACAGTATGGAAAGGGGGAGAAAAGAGTAACTTCACAGTGGAGAAACCTGACAAACACCACCTTATCTAGGTGATCAAGTTTACCATCAAGATAAATCACAGTGAGTATAATCATGAGAAAAACGCAGGAAAATCCCAGTTGAGTGTCATTCCATAAAATACCTGATCAGAACTCCTTGAAGATCTTTAAGGCCATCAAAAACAAGGAAAGTGTGAAAAACTGTCACAGCCAAGAGTAGCTTAAGGAGATTTGGCTACTAAATGCAATATAGTATCCTGGAGGAAATTCCAAAGGAGAAAAAGAAAACATTAGGTTAAAAACTGAGGAGATCTGAAGAAAGTATGGACTTCAGTTAATAATAACATATCAATATTGGTTCATTAATGGTAAGAAATGTAATATACTAATGTTAGATGCTAATGGGGAAATTGAATGTGGGATATATGACAGTTCCCCATACTATCTTGGCAATTTTTCTGTGAGTCTAAAACTCTTCTAAAATAAGTTTATTTTTTAAGATAGACAAAAGATTTGAATAGGTGTTTCACCAAAGACGATACATGAATGGTTAATCAGTCCATGAAAAGATGTTCAGCTTCATTAGTCATTAGGGAAATACAAATTAAAACCACAGTAACACTAAACACCCACTTGACTGGCTGTAATCAAAAAAATAGCTAATAACAAGCATTGACAAGACTGTGTATAAACTGAACTTTCATACATGGCTTGTGGGAATATAAAATAGTCCAACTACTTTAGAAAATGGTTTGGCTATTTCTTATAAAGTTTAACATAGATTTACCACATAATTGAGCAATTCCATTTCTCTATCTCTACACAAGGCAAAATAAAACCAGTGTCCACTCAAAGACTTGTATGGAAATGTTCATAGCAGCATTATTCATAATCAAGAAGCAGAAACAATCCAAATGTTCATCAATGGACAAATAAAATGTGATATGTCCATACAATAGAATACCATTCAGCAATAAAAAGGAACAAACTACTGATACACATACAACATGAAAGAACTTATTATGCTAAGTAAAATAAATCGAATACATTAGACTTCATGGTATATAATTTCACTTATATGAAATGCCAAAAATAGGCAAATCAATAGAGATGAAAACATATTAGTGATTGGGCCTGAGAGTTGGATGGGGATTGACTGCCAGTGGGCTTGAAAGATCTTTCTGGGGTGAAAGAAATTGTTCCAAAACTGAATTGTGACAAGGGTTGCATAAGTCTGTAAATGTACTAAAAAACATTGAATTATACACTTAAAACTGGTATAATCTGTAAATTACACCTAAATAAAGCTGTTTTTAAAACAATAATTACTTTGCCATTGTTCCCCAAAAGCATTTATTAAGTACCTATTGCTCAAAATAAAAAGGAAAAGATCTATCTAGTTACTTATACATGAAGAATCAAATATTGACAGTGATATAAAGATGGTTTATAAGCCTGTCTGTGCTATTTTTCAAGATCATGTTCTCTTTCCAGTGAAATTTTCTCATATATTCAAGAGGCTATGGAAAGATGAAAATATTGAATGTGGATGAGTGCGTTATAAAAATTTTGATAAAATATTTAAATTACATTTAGTCTGCCTTCCAAAAGGTTATAAATAAAAATAGTCTGGGGTATTTTTACTGTCAAGATTTCTAGCACAAATAATAAACAGAAAACTATACATTGAAAGATTCCCAGAAAATATATGTCATATGTTGGATTTCTTTTCTCCCAAAGATTGGAACAGATGGATGTGGGAAAAAAACTTGTGCAACCTTGGCCTGTTATCTGACAGATAGCAAACTATACCGAGTGCCTGTATCTCACAATTGTGCCTACGTCGAATTCAAAGAAGTTTTTAAAAAGGTGTTTATTCACGCAGGATTAAAAGGGAAACCCACTGTTCTGATGGTTCCCAATTTAAACATAGAGCAAGTAAGTACTTTTTGTCTTTGTTATTTGCTGAAGTTTGATATCTTCGTGGCTACCCACCCCTCAGAAATTTAATATTTGAAAAGAAAACAAGAAAATATTTATCAATGGTTCTATTAGCCTACAATATCAGTTTGCTTGCAGTATTCTCTGTTCTTATCCAGTTATAGCCCACAGAGTTTATATATTTGTAATGATGCCACAGGTAGTTATGAATAAACATTTAAATAAAGATATTTTCTATGTCATTATCTTGTTCATTTTAATTGACAGATTGGAAGTAATTTATCTATGTAACTAAAGTCATCTGTCCTATATCAGAACTAGCTTTATGATCTGTATTTTTAAAACCCTTTCATCTATATCCAGTATCTGTAATCTACAGTTAGGTATGTAATCTACAATCTGCCCTTACAGCATCCAAGCTTCTGTTTCTCTCCATTACTCTTCTTCTGCTCTAATTTCACTGTCAGATGTAGGACTTTCCTTACAGAATATGTTATTTTTGGCATGTATATATATATTTCCTCCAAGTCTGTGGCTCGTCTGTTTATTTTCTTTTCAAATTAAATTCAATTAAATGTTTTAAATAGACATAATTGTACATGTGTTTATGGGGTGTAGTGATGTTTCAATACATGTAAGAGCAGATTACCGTAATTAGTATATTCATCTCAAACATTTATCATTTTTGTGTTCGGAGCATTCAATATCCCCCTTCTAGCCCTTTGACACTATATAATATATTATCGTTATGTATAGTCATCCTACAATGCTGTAGGATAGTAGAACTTATTCCTCCTCTCTAGCTGTAATTTTGTATCCCTTAAAAAAAATCCCTCACTATCCTTCTCTCCCTTTCCCCCACCTTTCTCAGACTCTAGTATCTTCTGTTCCCCTTTTTATTCCCTTGAGATCCACTTGTTTTTAACTTTCATATATTAGTGAGAGGATGTCATGTTTAACTTTCTGTTCCTGGCTTACTACACTTAACATAATCATGTTGCCAAAGTGACAGGATTTCATTCTCTTTTATGGCTGAATCATATTCTATGAATTTTATGTACCATATTTTCTTTTTTTTCTATTTTCTTTATGTTTTTATTTTATTATACTTTAAGTTCTAGGGTACATGTGCATAACGTGCAGGTTTATTACATATGTATACTGATGCCATGTTGGTGTGCTGCACCCATCAACTTGTCAGCACCCATCAATTCATCATTTATATCATGTATAACTCCCCAGTGCAATCCCTCCCTCTTCCCCCCTCCCCATGATAGGCCCCAGTGTGTGATGTTCCCCTTCCCGAGTCCAAGTGATCTCATTGTTCAGTTCCCACCTATGAGTGAGAACATGCGGTGTTTGGTTTTCTCTTCTTGTGATAGTTTGCTAAGAATGATGGTTTCCAGCTGCATCCATGTCCCTACAGAGGATGTAAACTCATCCTTTTTTATGGCTGCATAGTATTCCACGGTGTATATGTGCCACATTTTCTTAATCCAGTCTGTCACAGATGGACATTTGGGTTGATTCCAAGTCTTTGCTATTGTGAATAGTGCCACAATAAACATACGTGTGCATGTGTCTTTGTAGTAGAATAATTTATAATCCTTTGGGTATATACCCAGTAGTGGGATGGCTGGGTCATATGGTACATCTAGTTCTAGATCCTTGAGGAAACGCCATACTGTTTTCCATAATGGTTGAACTAGTTTACAATCCCACCAACAGTGTAAAAGTGTTCCTATTTCTCCACATCCTCTCCAACACCTGTTGTTTCCTGACTTCTTAATGATTGCCATTCTAACTGGTGTGAGATGGTATCTCATTGTGGTTTTGATTTGCATTTCTCTGATGGCGAGTGATGATGAGCATTTTTTCATGTGTCTGTTGGCTGTATGAATGTCTTCTTTTGAGAAATGTCTGTTCATATCCTTTCCCCACGTTTTGATGGGGTTGTTTGTTTTTTCCTTGTAAATTTGAGTGCTTTGTAGATTCTGGATATTAGCCTTTTGTCACATGAGTAGATTGCAAAAATTTTCTCCCATTCTGTAGGTTGCCTGTTCACTCTGATGGTAGTTTCTTTTGCTGTGCAGAAGCTCTTTAGTTTAATCATATCCCATTTGTCAATTTTGGCTTTTGCTGCCGTTGCTTTTGGTGTTTTGGACATGAAGTCCTTGCCCATGCCTATGTCCTGAATGGTACTACCTAGGTTTTCTTCTAGGGTTTTTATGGTATTAGGTCTAACATTTAAGTCTCTAATCCATCTTGAATTAATTTTTGTATAAGGGGTAAGGAAAGGATCCAGTTTCAGCTTTCTACTTATGGCTAGCCAATTTTCCCAGCACCATTTATTAAATAGGGAATCCTTTCCCCATTTCTTGTTTTTGTCAGGTTTGTCAAAGATCAGATGGCTGTAGATGTGTGGTATTATTTCTGAGGGCTCTATTCTGTTCCATTGTCTATATCTCTGCTTTGGTAACAATACCATGCTGTTTTGGTTGCTGTAGCCTTGTAGTATAGTTTGAAGTCAGGTAGCATGATGCCTCCAGCTTTGTTCTTTTGACTTAGAATTGTCTTGGCAATGCGGGCTCTTTTTTGATTCCATATGAACTTTAAAGCAGTTTTTTCCAGTTCTGTGAAGAAAGTCATTGGTAGCTTGATGGGGATGGCATTGAATCTATAAATAACCTTGGGCAGTATGGCCATTTTCACGATATTGATTCTTCCTATCCATGAGCATGGTATGTTCTTCCATTTGTTTGTGTCCTCTTTAATTTTTTTTTGTTTGTTTTTTTTTGTTTTGTTTTGTTTTGTTTTTTTTTTGAGACGGAGTCTCGCTCTGTCACCCAAGCTGGAGTGCACTGGCCAGATCTCAGCTCACTGCAAGCTCCGCCTCCTGGGTTCACGCCATTCTCCTGCCTCAGCCTTCCGTGTAGCTGGGACTACAGGCGCCCGCCACCTCGCCCGGCTAGTTTTTTGTATTTTTTAGTAGAGACGGGGTTTCACCGTGTTAGCCAGGATGGTCTCGATCTCCTGACCTTGTGATCCGCCCGCCACGGCCTCCCAAAGTGCTGGGATTACAGGCTTGAGCCACCGCGCCTGGCCTCTTTTATTTCACTGAGCAGTGGTTTGTAGTTCTCCTTGAGGAGGTCCTTGACATCCCGTGTAAGTTGGATTCCTAGGTATTTTATTCTCTTTGAAGCAATTGTGAATGGAAGTTCATTCCTGATTTGGCTCTCAGCTTGTCTGTTACTGGTGTATAAGAATGCTTGTGATTTTTGCACATTAATTTTGTATCCTGAGACTTTGCTGAAGTTGCTTATCAGCTTAAGGAGATTTTGGGCTGAGACAATGGGGTTTTCTAAATATACAATCATGTCATCTGCAAACAGGGACAATTGACTTCTTCTTTTCCTAACTGGATACCCTTGATTTCTTTCTCTGCCTGATTGCCCTAGCCAGAACTTCCAACACTATGTTGAATAGGAGTGGTGAGAGAGGGCATCCCTGTCTTGTGCCAGTTTTCAAAGGGAATTTTCCAGTTTTTGCCCATTCAATATGATATTGGCTGTGGGTGTGTCATAAATAGCTCTTATTATTTTGAGGTACGTTCCATCAATAACGAATTTATTGAGCGTTTTTAGCATGAAGGGCTGTTGAATATTGTCAGAAGCCTTTTCTGCATCTATTGAGATAATCATGTGGTTCTTGTCTTTGGTTCTGTTTATATGCTGGATTACGTTTATTGATTTGCGAATGTTGAACCAGCCTTGCCTCCCAGGGGTGAAGCCCACTTGATCATGGTGGATAAGCTTTTTGATGTGCTGCTGAATTCGGTTTGCCAGTATTTTATTGAGGATTTTTGCATCCATGTTCATCAGGGATATTGGTCTAAAATTCTCTTTTTTTGTTGTGTCTCTGCCAGGCTTTGGTATCAGGATGATGTTGGCCTCATAAAATGAGTTCGGGAGGATTCCCTCCCGAACTCTATTGATTGGAATAGTTTCAGAAGGAATGGTACCAGCTCCTCCTTGTACCTTTGGTAGAATTCAGCTGTGAATCCATCTGGTCCTGGACTTTTTTTGGTGGGTAGGCTATGAATTGTTGCCTCAATTCAGAGCCGCTATTGGTCTATTCAGGGATTCAACTTCTTTCTTGTTTAGTTTGGGAGAGTGTAAGTGTCCAGGAAATTATCCATTTCTTCTAGATTTTCTAGTTGATTTGCGTAGAGGCGTTTATAGTATTCTCTGATGGTTGTTTGTATTTCTGTGGGGTCAGTGGTGATATCCCCTTTATCATTTTTATTGTGTCTATTTGATTCCTCTCTCTTCTTCTTTATTAGTCTTGCTAGCGGTCTGTCAATTTTGTTGATCTTTTCAAAAAACCAACTCCTGGATTCATTGATTTTTTGGAGGGTTTTTTGTGTCTCTATCTCCTTCAGTTCTGCTCTGATCTTAGTTATTTCTTGCCTTCTGCTAGCTTTTGAATGTGTTTGCTCTTGCCTCTCTAGTTCTTTTAATTGTGATGTTACAGTGTCCATTTTAGATCTTTCCTGCTTTCTCTTGTGGGCATTTAGTGCTATAAATTTCCCTCTCCACACTGCTTTAAATGTGTCCCAGAGATTCTGGTATGTTGTATCTTATTTTTCACTGGTTTCAAAGAACATCTTTATTTCTGCCTTCATTTCGTTATGTACCCAGTAGTCATTCAGGAGCAGGTTGTTCAGTTTCCATGTAGTTGAGCGGTTTAGATTGAGTTTCTTAGTCCTGAGTTCTCGTTTGATTGCACTGTGGTCTGAGAGACAGTTTGTTATAATTTCTGTTCTTGTACATTTTCTGAGGAGTGCTTTACTTCCAATTATGTGGTCAATTTTGGAATAAGTGCGATGTGGTGCTGAGAAGAATGTATATTCTGTTGATTTGGGGTGGAGAGTTCTATAGATGTCTATTAGGTCCGCTTGGTGCAGAGAGGAGTTCAATTCCTGGATATCCTTGTTAACTTTCTGTCTCGTTGATCTGTCTAATGTTGACAGTGGAGTGTTGAAGTCTCCCATTATTATTGTATGGGAGTCTAAGTCTCTTTGTAGGTCTCTAAGGACTTGCTTTATGAATCTGGGTGCTCCTGTATTGGGTGCATATATATTTAGGAGAGTTAGCTCTTCCTGTTGAATTGATCCCTTTACCATTATGTAATGGCCTTCTTTGTCTCTTTTGATCTTTGATGGTTTAAAGTCTGTTTTATCAGAGACTAGGATTGCAATCCCTGCTTTTTTTTGTTCTCCATTTGCTTGGTAGATCTTCCTCCATCCCTTTATTTTGAGCCTATGTATGTCTCTGCATGTGAGATGGGTCTCCTGAATACAGCAGACTGATGGGTCTTGACTCTTTATCCAGTTTGCCAGTCTGTGTCTTTTAATAGGAGCATTTAGTCCATTTACATTTAAGGTTCATATTGTTATGTGTGAACTTGATCCTGCCATTATGATATTCACTGGTTATTTTGCTCGTTAGTTGATGCAGTTTCTTCCTAGCCTCGATGGTCTTTACATTTTGGCATGTTTTTGCAATGGCTGGTACCGGTTGTTCCTTTCCATGTTTTGGGCTTCCTTCAGGGTCTCTTGTAAGGCAGGCCTGGTGGTGACAAAATCTCTAAGCATTTGCTTATCTGTAAAGGATTTTATTTCTCCTTCACTGATGAAACTTAGTTTGGCTGGATATGAAATTCTGGGTTGAAAATTCTTTTCTTTAAGAACGTTGAATATTGGCCCCCCCTCTCTTCTGGCTTGGAGAGTTTCTGCCGAGAGATCTGCTGTTAGTCTGATGGGCTTCCCTTTGTGGGTAACCCGACCTTTCTCTCTGGCTGCCCTTAAGACTTTTTCCTTCATTTCAACTTTGGTGAATCTGGAACTTATGTGTCTTGGAGTTGCTCTTCTGGAGGAGTATCTTTGTGGTGTTCTCTGTATTTCCTGAATTTGAATGTTGGCCTGCCCTACTAGGTTGGGAAAGTTCTCCTGGATGATATCCTGAAGCGTGTTTTCCAACTTGGTTCCATTTTCCCCCTCACTTTCAGGCACCCCAATCAGACGTAGATTTGATCTTTTTACATAATCCCATACTTCTTGCAGGCTTTGGTCCTTTCTTTTTCTTCTTTTTTCTTTTGGTTTCTCTTCTGGCTTCATTTCATTCATTGGATCCTCAATCGCTGATACTCTTTATTCCAGTTGATCGAGTCCGTTACTGAAGCTTGTGCATTTATCACGTATTTCTCGTGTCATGGTTTTCATCTCTGTCATTTCGTTTATGACCTTCTCTGCGTTAATTAGTCTAGCTGTCAATTCCTCCACTCTTTTTTAAGATTTTTAGTTTCTTTGCACTGGGTACGTAATTCCTCCTTTAGCTCTGAGAAGTTTGTTGGACTGAAGTCTTCTTCTCTCTTCTCGTCAAAGTCATTCTCTGACCAGCTTTGATCCATTGCTGGCGATGGGCTGCGCTCCTTTGCAGGGGGAGATGAGCTCTTATTTTTCGAATTTCCAGTTTTTCTGCCCTGCTTCTTCCCCATCTTTGTGGTTTTATCTGTCTCTGGACTTTGATGATGGTGACGTACTGATGGGGTTTTGGTATAGGTGTCCTTCCTGTTTGATCGTTTTCCGTCTGACAGTCAGAAGGACTGTCTGTTGGTCTGTTGGAGATTGCTTGAGGTCCACTCCAGACCCTGTTTGCCTGGGTATCAGCAGCAGAGGTTGCCGAAGATAGAATATTGCTGAACAGCGAGTGTACCTGTCTGATTCTTCCTTTGGAAGCTTCCTCTCAGGGGTGTACTCCACCCTGTGAGGTGTGGGGTGTCAGACTGCCCCTAGTGGGGGATGTCTCCCAGCTAGGCTACTCAGGGATCAGGGACCCACCTGAGCAGGCGGTCTGTCCGTTCTCAGATCTCAACCTCCGCGTTGGGAGATCCACGGCTCTCCCCAAAGCTGTCAGACAGAGTCGTTCGCACCTGCACAGGCCCCTGCTGTTTCCCCTGTTGGTCTTCAGCTGTGCGCTGTCCCCAGAGGTGGAGTCTCAGTTGAAAATGCAGAAATCACTGGTCTTCTGTGTCGCTGGAGCTGGGAGTTGGAGACTGGAGCTGTTCCTATTCGGCCATCTTGCTCCGCCCCCTTTAATCTATCCCATATTTTCTTTAGTCATTCATTCATTAGTGGACACTTAGGTAGATTCTGTATCTTGGCTATTGTGAAAAGAGCTGTTATACACTTGAGGGTGCAGATGTTTCCTCGATATGCTGATTTCCTTTTCTTTGGTAAATGCCCAGTAGTGGGATTACTGGATCTTATGATCATTTTATTTGTATCATCATCATCATCATCATTTTTGTTTTGTTTTGTTTTGTTTTGTTTTGAGACAGAGTCTTCCTCTGTCACCCAGGCAGTGGTGCGATCATGGCTCACTGAAGCCCCAACCTCCAAGGCTCAAGTGATCCTCCCACCTTAGCCTCCCAAGTAGCTGAGACTATAAGAATGCACCACCACACCCAGCTAATTTTTTTTTATCGAGGTGGGGTCTCACTGTGTTGCCCAGACTCATATGTCGTTTTTTGAGGAACCTCCATAATATTTGCCATAATGGCTGTACTAGATTACATTCCTACCAACAGTGTATAAGATTTCCCTTTCTCCACATCTTCACCATCATTTGCTATTTTTTGTCTGTTTGATGATAGCCATCCTGACTGGGGAGAGATGATAACTCATTGTGGTTCTGATTTGCACTTCCCTAACAATTAGTGATATTGAGCATTTATTCATTTTTTTTGGCCATTTCTATGTCTTCTTTTGAGAAATATCTGTTCATATCATTTGCCCATTTTTTAATCAGGTTTTGTTTGTTTATTGTTCTTTATTTTTTGTTTTTGCTGTTAAGTTTGAGTTCTGGATATGAATCCTCTGTTGGATGAATCATTTGCAAACATTTTCTCCTATTCTGTAGTTTGTTTTTTCATTCTATTGTTTCCTTTGCTGTACAGAAGGAAATTTACCATCCTTTTGAGTTTGATATAATTCCATTTGTTTATTTTTGCTTTTGTTGCCTGTGCTTTTGAGGTCTTATTTATAAATTCTTTTCCAAGACCAATGTCCTGAAGCATTTCCCTTGTTTTCTTCCAGTAGTTTTAGTTTCAGGTCTTACATTTAGCTCTTTAATTAATTTTGAGTTGATTCTTGTATAGGGTGAGAGGTGGGGGTCTACTTTCATTCTTCTGTATATGGATATTCAACTTTCCCAGCACCATTTATTGAAGACTGACTTTTTTCCATTGTATGTTCTCAGTGTATTTGTCAAAAATGAGTTGGCCATTGATACATGAATTAATTTCTGGGTTCTCTATTCTATTCCATTGGTCTATGTGTCTGTTTTTGTTCCCATACCATGGTGTTTTGGTTACTATAGCTTTATAATGTGTTTTGAAGTCTGGTAGTGTGATGCCTCCAACTTTGTTCTTTTTGCTCAGAATTGCTTTGGATTTCTGAGATATCTTGTGGTTCCATTTGAATTTTAGGAATTTTTCCTATTTCTGTGAAGAATATTATTGGCATTTTTTCAGAGATTGCAACAAATCTGTAGATTGCTTTGGTCAGTATGGTCATCTTAACAATATTAGTTTTTTTGATTCATGAACATGGGGTGTCTTTCCATTTGTTTGTACCCTTTTCAGTTTCTATCAGTGTTTTGCAGCTTTCCTTGTAGAGTTCTTTCATCTCCTTGGTTCAAATTTATTTCCAGGTATTTTATTTTATTTATTGTAACTATTCTAAATGGGATTGCCTTTTTAATTTCTTTTTCACCTAGCTTGCTGTTTATATATAGAAACATTACTGATTTTTGTATCCTGCAACTTTGCTGAATTCATTTATCAGTTCTAAGAGATTTTTGTCAACCCCATAAAAAAGTGGGCAAAGGACATGAACAGACACTTTTCAAAAGAAGACATTTGGCCAGGTGCAGTGTTTAACCCCTATAATCCCAGCACTTTGGGAGGCCAAGGCAGGAGGATCTCTTGAGCCCAGGAGTTCCAGACCAGCCTGGGCAACATAGTGAGACCTTGTCTCTATTTTTAAGAAAAGATATAGACTGGCTGAATGGATGAAAAACAAGACCCAACTATATGCTGCCTACAAGAAATTCAACACACTTGTAAAGACAGACATAGAGTGACAGTGAAGGGATAGAAAAAGATATTCCATGCAAACAGAAACCAAACACAAGCAGGATTAGCTATATTTCTATCAGATAAAACAGATTTCTAGTCAAACTGTAAAAAGAGACAAAGGACATTATATAATAATAAAGGAATCAATTCAGCAAGATAATATAACTATTGTAAATATATATGAACCCAACACTGGAGCACCCAGATATATAAATCAAATATTATATCTAGAGGAAGAGATGGACCCCAATACAATAATAGTTGGGGATTTCAACACCCCACTCTCAGCATTAAATAGTTCATCTAGACAGAAAATCAGCAAGCATCAGATTTAAATGCACCATAGACCAAGTGGACCTAACAGACACTTAACGAACATTTAACTCAACAGCCACAGAATACACATTCTTTTCATTAGTACATGGAACATTCTGCATGGCTGATTATATATTAGAACACAAACAAGTCTCAACAAATTTTTAAAAATCAAAATCATATCAAGTATCTTATCTGAATACAATAGAATATGACTAGAAATCAATAACAAGAGCAACATTCAAAACTGTAACATTCATGGACATTAGACAGTATGCTTCTGAATAACAAATGGATGAAGGAAGAAATTAAGAATGAAATGTAAGAATTCCTCAAAACAAATGATAATGGAAACACCACATAACAAAACCTAGGGGTCCAGGAAAAGCAGTATTAACACGAAAGTTTATAATAATAAATGCCTACATAAAAAAAGAAAGATTTCAAATAAATAACCCAACAATGCATCTCAGGGAACTAGAAAAAGCAAGAACAAATGAACCCAAAATTAGTAGAAGGAAATAAATAATAAAAATCACAGCAAAAATAAATGAAATTGATAATAAAAAACAATACCAAAGATCAACACAACCAAAAGATTTTTTTGCAAAGAAAAACAAAACCGAACAACTATTAGTTAGACAAACTAACAACAGAAAAGATCCAAATAAATAAAAACAGAAGTGAGAAAGAATACATTACAATGGATACCATAGAAATACACAGGATTATTAGAGACTATTATGAACAGCTACACATCAATAAATTTAAAAACCTAGAGGGAATGAATAAATTCATATATAATCTGTCAAGATTGAGACAAGAAGAAATAGAGAACCTGAGCAGACTAATAATAACAAGATTGATCAGTAATAAAAGCTCTCCCAAAAACGACAAACAAACAGTAACAAAAATTCCACTACTGGATGGCCTCACTGCTAAATTCTACCAACTATTTTTTTTAAGATGGAGTCAGGCTGGAGTGCAGTAGTGCCATCTCAGCTCATGGCAACCTCTGACTCCTGGGTTCAAGCAATTCTCCTGCCTCAGTATCCTAAGTAGCTGGGATTACAGGCACCTGCTACCACACCTGGCTAATTTTTTTGTACTTTTAGTAGAGATTGGGTTTCACTATATTGGCCAGGCTGGTCTTGAACTTTTGACCTCAGGTAATCTGCCTGCCTTGGCCTCCCAAAGTGCTGGGATTACAGGCATGAACCACTGCTCCCAGTCTCTACCAAACTATTAAAGACAAATTAATATTAATTATTCTCAAGCTATTCCAGAATATTAAAGAGGAAATTATTCCTTACTCATTCTATGAGGTCAGCATAATGCTGTTACCAAAACCAGACAAGGACATGATGAAAAAGGAAAACTACAGGCCAATATTCCTGATGAATCTAGATACAAAAATCCTCAACAAAATACTAGCAAACTGAATCAAACAACACATCAAAAAGATAATACACCATTATCAACTGGGATTTATGTCAGGAATGCAAGGATGGTTCAACATACGCAAATCAATAAACATGATACACTGCATAAACAGAATATAGAGAAAAAACCACAATCATCTCAATAGATGCTGAAAAGACATTAAATAAAATCCAACATCCTTCATGATAAAAAAAAAAAACTCTCAATAAATTAGCTATAGAAGGAAAGTACCTCAACACAATAAAGGCCATATGTGACAAACCCACAGCTAACATCATAGTGAGTAGGGAAAAGCTCAAAGCTTTTCCTCTGCAAGCTAAAACAAGAAAAGAGTGCCCATTCTCACCACTCTTATTCAACATAGCACTGGAAATTCTAGCCAGAGCAATTAGATAAAAGAAAGAAATTAAGGGTATCCAAGTTAAAAAGGAGGAAGTAAAATTGCCCCTGTTTCCAGATGACATGGTCTTATAAATATGTAAAGATTCTACCAAAACCTCTTTTTTTAAAAAACTTTTATTTTAAGTTCAGAAGTACAACTGCAAATTTTTTACATAGGTAAACGTGTCATGGGGGTTTGTTGTACAGATTATTTCATCAGCCAGGTATAAAGCCTAGTACTTTTTTTTCCTGATTCTCTCCCTCCTCCCACCCTTCACACTCTGAAAGGCCCCAGTGTGTGTGGTTCTCCTCTGTGTCCATATGTTCTCATCATTTAACTCCCACTTATAAGTGAAAACGTGTAGTATGTGGTTTTCTGTTCCTGTGCTAGTTTGCTAAGGATAATGACCTTCGGCTCCATCTATGTCCCAGCAAAGGATATGGTCTTGTTTTTTTTTTTGTTTTTTTTTTTTAACGGCCACATAGTATTCTATGGTGTATATGTCCACATATTCTTTATCCAGCCTATCACTGATGAACATTTAGGTTGATTTCATGTATTTGCTATTGTGAATAGTGCTGCAGTGACATACACATGCATGTGTCTTTATGATAGAATGATTTATATTCCTCTTGGTATATACCCACTAATGGGATTGCTGGGTTGAATGGTATTTCTGTATTTAGGTCTTTGAGGAACTGACACACTCTCTTCCAAATGGCTGAACCAATTTACACACACACCAACCATGTATAAGCATTCCTTTTTCTCCACAACTTCATCAGCATTTGCTACTTTTTCACTTTTTAATAGTAGCCATTCTGACTGGTGTTAGATGGTATCTCGTTGTTATTTTGATTTGCATTTCTCTAACTATCAGTGATGTTGAGCATTTTAAAATATAATTGTTGGCTACATGTATGTCTAGTACATGGGAATGTAATCTAGTACAGCCATTATGGCAAATAGTATGGAGGTTCTAATAGTATGGGGCATTTAATCCATTTAAATTCAAGGTTATAATAGATTGATGAGGACCTATTTATATCATTTTGTTGATTGTTTTCTGGTTGTTATATATATCCTTCCTTTCTTATCATTGATTTTTGTGATGGGTGGTTTTTTTGTTGTTGTTGTTGTTTTGTTTTTTTTGTTTTTTTTTTGTTTTTTTTTGTTTTTTTGTTTTTTTGGTTTTTTTGTAGGGATAGGGTTTGATTCCTTTCTTTTTTCCCCTTTGTGTATTGGCTCTACCAGTGAGTGTTATAGTTTTGCATGTTTTCATAATGGTGGTTATCATCTTTTCACTTCCACTTGTAAGACTCCCTTGAGCATTTCTTGTAAGGCTATGCTAGGCATGATGAATTCCCTCAGGTTTTTGCTTGTCTTGGGAAGATTTTATTTCTCATTCATTTCTGAAGGATAGCGTCTTGGATATAATTTTCTTGGTTGGCAGTTTCTTTCCTTCAGTTCTTTGAATATCTCATCCTATTCTCTCCTGTCCTATAAGGTTTCTGCTGAGAATTCTGCTATTCTTCTGCTGGGGTTTCCCATTTATATGATGACTTTTTTCTCTTGCCATTTTTGGAAATTTCTCTTAGTCTTTGAATTTTGACAGTTTGACTGTAATGTTCCTCAGATAGACTTTTTTGGGGTTGAATCTATTTGGGGATATTGGAGCTTTCTGGATCTGCATGACTAACTCTCTCTGAAGACTTGGGATTGTTTTCAGTTGTTATTTAATTAAATGCTTTCTACACCTTTCCCCTTCTCTTCTTCTTCTGGAATGCCCTTAAGTTCAGAAATTCTTTATTCTGCTTGGTCTTATCTGTCATAGAAGCTCTCAATTATATATATTTTTCATTGAAATCTGTAGCTCTGAGATGTGTTTTTGATCCTTTATTATGATATATATCTCCCTATTGAATTTCTCATTCAAACCATGAACTGTCTTCCTGATTTTGTTAAATTGTCAATCTTTATCTTGTATCTTACTGCATTTCTTTAAGATTATTATTTTACATTCTTTTTCTGGCATTTTGTATATTTTCTTATGATTGCAACCTGTTACTGGTGAGTTACTGTGTTCCTTTGGAGGTTTCATGTTTGCTTGCTTTTTCATGTTTGATGTGTCCCTTCATTGATTTCCATGTATCTCGAAAAACAATCACCTTTCCAACTTTATGGAGTAGCTTTCATAAGGGAAGACTTATTCATAGGTATGGGTTTTACAGTGTCAGTCATTGGGTGCATGGCCTTGATTCTAGATGGATACAGTAGTGTAGTCTCCATGTAGTTTCTTCAGTTGTAATCCGTGCTGGTGACATTTGCAAATGTCTCAGCAGCCTAGGCTGTGAGAGTTTGTGGAGGCAATGGTGCAAATTTGCTGGAGATGGGTTCACCAGGCTGTTTCTCATGTCAGGGGCATGTGCATGCATGCAGTGAATCAGCCAACTTGGGATCTGGCTCACTTGATTTGGAGCCATAGGGCTACTACTCTAGCTGGGGGCATAAGCATACAGTTACTTGGCTGGCCTGGTTGTGTGTCTGCCAGGGTTGCCCATGGGATTGTTTCTTAGGCCCTTAGCACAGGCACAGAGTCATCAGGCAGGCCTGGGCCATGTCTGCAGCATGGGGGATGCACCACAGAGTGGTTTCTTAGGTCCATGAGGTAAGCACAATGCTTCTTGGCCAACCTGGGAGTGTGCCCACCAGGGGTGACCCATAAGGCTATTTCTCAAGCCTGAGATATGGGTGCATGGCAGTTCAGCTGGCCTGAAGGGGTTGTGTCTGCCAGGGGCAACCCAGGGAGCTATTTTTCAGGTCTAGGATGCAAGCAAAGGTTTGCTTGGCTAGCCTTGGGGGTGTGTGTTCCAGGGGTGACCTGTAAGGCTGTTTCTCAGGACTTGATTGTGGGCACAGAGCTGCTGGGCAGGCCAGGGGCATGTCCTTAGTGGAGGCACTTGTGGGGCTATTTCTCAGGTCCTGGGCATGGGCATGTAGCACTCTGCCAGCCCAAGAATGTGTCAGCTGTTCAGTGGCTCTGGGACCCCTCCTGCTTCAAGAAGAGTACACAGCAGTTTGGCCAGCTCAAGAGTAGGGTCACCCTAAATGGGACTGCCAGATTGTTCCTCTGACTAAAAGTGCAGGCATTGGGGATTGGTTTCTCTGCTGGCAGGACCACAATCAAAGCCAATCCTGGGCCCAGGCTCTGCACAGCTGGGGTTGTGGCATAGAGCCACCCATGGGGACTTGGTGGAAGAATGAAGATGAAGTCCCAGTGCTGGAGAGTTGCATGGCTACTGGCCCCTACAGCAGGGCCCACTCCAGAGGTAGCTCTGGTCTCAAGATGGTGCCATGCTGCTGTAGCTTGGCTCACAGGGGGAGTGAGGGTGGGTGGAAAGTACACACCTTGTGCTCCCGATCCAGAGCAATGCAGCTGCAAGAATTTCCAGCAGCTCCCTAAAATGGGTCCAGGACTAGAAAGGACTCTGAGATTGTCCTGTATAATGACTATAGGTGTTTCAATGGCAATGGGGCTGGTGGGGTTCTTCTGCTTACCTTGTCTTCACCAGGAGAAGTCCCTCTTGACTCCCAGCTGATCTGGACAGGGGAGACAGGGCTGCAGAGGCAGGATGCCTCCACATTGTCCTCCGAGGCTTCCAGTCACCACAGGTACCTCTCCATCCTCTCACGGTACTCATGCACTCTCCCATTGACATTCTAGTCAAATCTTAACTGTTTATTTGTTGCACTGGTCCTTTCTTATGGGGAAGACTACTTCCAAGTACTTCTAGCCAGCCATCTGGCCAGTCGCCAGGCCCAGAATATACTATATTTATGTACAAGCAAAAATTGCTAATCACTCACTTTTTTTCAATTCTGTTATTTTTCACAAACTATACTCTTCCATGTCCAAGACAAAATTAGGAATGCCATCTCAGATTGTATTTACTCTTGTGACAAAATTTCAAGGGAACATTGTTTATTGTTTTTGATCCAGACATATGTAGTTTTTGAGTATTGTTTCAACCCCTCACCCTGTTTTTTCTCTTAGTGCTGGGCCTTTCTCCATTGAGTTATTTTTTTCATGTCATATTTTTGAGAGCAAATCCAAGTGCCATATCATATCTACTATACTCCTCCAGGATTTCTGCTATATCTATATATTCTCCCTTCACCAAACTTAAATATCCAGCTCTGTTGATCCAGTTGAGGTTTCTGCCACACAATTTCTTTCTGAATTTTAGAAGATATAGTTTCTCCCATGCCAGGAGTCCATTGTTCTAATTTAATAAATCAGTTTCAGAAAATCATTTCAGGCCAAAGCTGAAATGAACATGGCTCCTCTACTCTCATGTTACTCAGGACTTCGAGATCATTGGATCTGTTTCCCACACTTTCCAGGCTTCTTCTGGCCATATCATTGCTTTTCATGTGACCCAAAGAGAGTGCGTAACTATCAGTGTGTAACAAGCTTTGGCAGTTCTCCATCACATACGAGGTGAGACAGGAAATAAGTTAGCCCTGTGTTACCTCTGTTGGCCGCTACTGGAGAGCTCCCCACAAGCTCTCTGCCCTTCCCCACCTGAACTGAAATACCATGAACCTATGAGTGTCTGGGTCTCCTGAAGAGAGTCACTAATGCTACCTACTTTTTTAAAAGCTTTTTTTTTTTTTTAAAGAAATCTTGGATTTATTCTCAAAAGCAAAATATCCTTAGGTTTATAAAAACTCTTCTGGCAGAGTTTGTTTTCCTACTTTTTCTCATCTGTTACCTTTTCCATTGAATTTGAGATCCTATATAGATATGAATTCAGTTAAATTAAAATAATCCTTCAGCAATGTTATTTCTAGTTGTCTACTACTATTCAATCACAAATGTAGATGTATTGAGGGCTTCTGTGAACTGCCTGAACCGGGTTCCTGCCTAATTCATTATTGTACCCACTCCTCCATACCTCTTTTCTAAGTGCATGTCACAGCTATTTGGCATACTCTCCATACCAAGTATATGTTTCTCTACTGTTTGAGTGAACGAATGGATTAATGAAGCTTATTTTGACTCAGAAAAAAATATTCTGATGGGTTTGAATGAAAACGTTAGTCTTAGGACAGGCACAGTGTCTCATGCCTATAATCTCAGCACTTTGGGAGGCCAAGGTGGAAAGATGGACCAGCCTGGACATCATAGAGAGACCGAGTCACTACAAGAATATTTTAAAAATTAGCCAAGCATGGTGGCATGCACCTTTCATTCTACCTATTTGGGAGGCTGAGGAGGGAGGATGGCTTAAGCCTGGTAGTTCAAGGCTGCAGTGAGCCATGACTCTGCCACTGTACTCCAGACTGAGCAACAGGCTGAGACTTTTGTCTCAAAAAAAAAAAAAAAAAAACGGTGGTGGGTGGGGGATATTAGCTTTAAAAAAAAAAAAAAAAAAAAAAAAAAAAAACACTTAGCCTCAGTTCTCCTTAATCGCTATTGCTTTCTTGCTTTCTCAAATTGATGTGGTTAAGGTAGAATATATGAATAATTTACTCATTCCTGATTAAATATGTGTTTTGCCTAAGGATTCATTTTTAGAAGATTTGAACTACATCATCAATTCAGGAAGAATACCTGACCTGTTTGAAAATGTTGAGCTGGATTCTATTGCGATGAAAATCAGATCTCTTACTGAACAGTCTGGTCATATGGATAACAGGCAATCTTTACTTTCACTCTTTCAAAAGGTACTTTTTTGTGACTTGGCTTTATCAACTTGTCATGTTAAAAGTTGACCATGTTTATAATTCTGTACATGATGTTTAAGTTGGATATAATTTCTTTAGATCTTTATATGAGTTTTTAAGGTAATAATGAGTACCCTACCCACAGACAAACCATATCCTTAGATATGTCAAAAACTTACATGAATCTGAGCCTGTCTGGCTATCAATGATTTTAAAAAATAATACCAGCAGGAGGCAATAAAATGAAAAATAAAATCCCAAGAGTATTTCTTACACAAAGATTCTTTCTCAGATAATGATGTTCTTATTTCATTTTTTGGTAACAAGTCTGGAAAGGCAAGAAACAAGAAACATTTCATCCTTTTGAATAGTCCTGGAATTGACCAGGAGGTGATGGATACAAAAAGAAATTGACTGGATACAGCAGGTGCTATTCAGAATGAACTCAGCAGCAGAGGAGCTGTGAATAAACTGGTTTGATGAGAGATATAGATTAGTCAAAATGAACTCAACTTTCTGTGTCTTTGAGACATGATGACTGACCAGTGGCTTAGCGAATATATGGATTACTCAAACTAGAATACTCACTGGGGAAGGACCACAGGTGGATTTATTTCTGGTGCTAGTTTTTGTCTATCATAGGGCAATTTAAAAATTGAATCTGGCCATCCACCATTTCTCACCTTAGTAACAACATTGCTAAGTATCAAACAGATACCTAGTAATCTGTCACAAGAAGATGTTTTAAAAATTCCAAAAATGACTCCACAGTTGATAGAGAACAAGGTAATATGAGTGGATATCCTTAGATTTAGTTAGATTTTTTAATAACATTGTAGAAAGAAGGATAGAATTTATCCTGACAATTGTGGCACTCTCGTGCCTTGTTACTATATTTGGTTTATTCATTAGATTATTAGATTTAAATAATAAGGAAGAAAAAAGAAATTTCAGTTTGGAGTGCAAAGAATAGTACTCCAGAAAATGAATAAATAAACCAAGAATCTCAGTTAGAAATCAATTTTAATTATACACATGATATATGTGTAATATATATAATACTATGCTTCCAAAAGTAATTTGACATGTCCTACAATAGTAACAAATAATAAAGGCACACTTTAAACTGCTAACATTTGATATCTCTAGGTGGAAGTTTTGGGAATGTGTAAAACAAAGAGAGGTATTTTCATGTTTACTGTAAACATTTCCACATTGTATGAATTTTGCACTGAGCAGTTTTATTTGCCTTTATAAATTTGTTAAAGACAAAAAAGAGGAAAAAAAACTTACCTTTTAGTCTTTTATCAGCTTTACCATATTTATTTGACAAAATAAGTTGCTTGATAATATCATTTTGTACAGTTAGACTCTGAGTTAAAAGGAACACTAATTCACTGAGGCTGTTTTCAGTAATACGGACTTATTGCAAAGTGATATCTGGAAATAAGGAAGAAGGAATCTGTGCCCTGTTGCCAGTCTTGCCAAGAATCCAGCAACAGCAGCAGCACAGCCAGGTCTTATAAGGAAAAGGGCCGAAGGCAAATTGCAAAGAAACTAGCACTTAGCCTAGGGCCTGTAAAACTGTGTAGGTCTCATATTGCTTAGCTGTAATCCTTTAGCTGTAGGAGTTTTATTACTACCTCTGGTGCTCTACTCTTATTGTCAGTCTGTTTCTTTCAGCTCTAATTCATCTGACCATTTTCTCACTTTGAGTTTCTGTGGGTCTTAAATGCACACCACCCCAGAGGAAAGAGTTAAATAGTCAGACCCAGCACCATCTGATATAAAGTCCCCTACTGAACAGAACTCTAGCACCAGCCCCCGTCATAAGAGTTGGTTTATGCAAGGGGTGTTCTGGGTCCAGTGCCTCCCCTACTGTTAGCTTCCCTTGGAAGGGCTCTGTTTATGGCAGGCACTCCATGCACAAATGATCAGTCTCTGGTCTACCCACGAAGGAAAGATCTGAAATATGTTTTCCATGGAATTTTTAATGTCATATTTTTTCAAAACAGTGGATTACATTTTAACAATTTATATTTTCATTAATTTTCAGAGAATATATAAAAATCTTCATATTTTTGTGATCATGAGTCCTGAAGGACCTAGCTTCCGCCAGAATTGTAGAGTATATCCTTCTATGATTAGCTCCTGCACGATCGATTGGTACGAGAGGTGGCCAGAAGAAGCTCTTCTTATTGTAGCTAACTCATTCTTAAAAGAAAAAGTCAATTTTGAGAACAGAGAGGTAAATATTTAATGCAAGTGAAGGTTTCAGTTTATTGACAGCATCTGATGATATTATGCCTCTGAAGAGCAAGGAACCCTAGATGGACAAAAACAGGCAGTTCTAAGCCAGTTTATAATAAAATGGATCAAGTGTTTACATTGATTCCTTATTAATTCCCCATCTCTTGTACCCCTGAATTCACCCTATTTCAAAGATGCCTAGATTCAGATTCTGCAATGCCTGGGTCTCTTCACTATGCTGTCCACATGGTGGAACAGCAGATTTCCATGAAGGAAAACAGTCTCCATTCTGCATACCAGATTCTATGGTAAGGATGCTGCAACCTTCTGTGTATTCCTTGTAAATTGTTCTGGCTTGGCTACAACAGCAAGTCAGCAAAACAGTGACAGCACAAGCCACAACACAAAATTAACTCAGAATTTATGAGCCAACAGTAAGAAAGAACCTATTCTGGAGTGACTAAACTGAAGATCCCATAGGACCTAGCTGACAGTAAAGGGGGTAAGAAGTATTGACCAAAGGAGCTGTAAATGCATAGAGAACTGAAACTCAACGTACGACATTTCTAGGTCCTTTGGGACCAATGGGATTGCATCCTTACTTGTCTAAATGATCAAGGAAAGCAAAGGCCAAGGAGGACAGAGACAGGGTAGAACCAGAAGAAAAAAAAATGCAGCTGAGTTAAAAGTGACCAGTGACCGGTTAGACTTGGACTGGAGATGAGTCATCAGGACTAGCTTATGTCTAAATCAGAATTATCTCCCAGTCCAGACAAAGAGAATATTCTTTGCAGTCTGGTTTTGCTCATCTGCACATCCTTTGGGTCCTTGCATTTTTGTAGCTTTATTTTACTCAAGGAAATTTCCTTGAGTATCCTGCTATTGATAACCACTTTAAGAAAGAAATATAAAAGATAAAGAAGGCTGGGCATGGTGACTCACACCTATAATCCCAGCATTTTGGGAGGCAAGGCAGGAGGATTGCTTGAGGTCAGGAGTTCAAGATCAGCCTGGGCAACACAGTGAAACTCTGTCTCTACAAAAAATTAGAAAATTAGCCAGTTGTGGTGGCACACATCTGTAGTCTGAGCCACATGGGAGGATGAGGCAGGAGAATCTCTTGAGCCCAAGAGTTTGAGGCTATAGTGAGCTATTATTACAACACTGTACATTGGCCTGGGCAAAAAAGCAAGACCTAGTCTCAAAATAAAAAATAAATAAAAAATGTTAAGATAAAGAAAACATTATAACCCTTGGCCGTTGATACCGATGCCCTAAATCTTTGGATGACTATAGCAAAAGTCAGAGTAACGTACGGGTAAAGCCTAGAAGGATGAGTGTGGCATGCCATTCATAGTTAGCTCTACTGTTGCCCCACCACCATCCCAACCATTAAAATTCATATTTTCGGCTGGGCACAGTGGCTCAAGCCTGTAATCCTAGCACTTTAGGAGGCCAAGATGGGTGGATCACGAGGTCAGGAGATAGAGACCATCCTGGCTAACACGGTGAAATCTCTTCTCTACTAAAAAAAAAAAAAAATACAAAAACCTAGCCGGGGCATGTGGCGGGCGCCTGTAGTCCCAGCTACTCGGGAGGCTGAGGCAGGAGAATGGCGTAAACCCAGGAGGCAGAGGTTGCAGTGAGCTGAGATCCGGCCACTTCACTCCAGCCTGGGTGACAAAGCGAGACTCTGTCTCAACAACAACAACAAAAAAAACTCATATTTTCTTTGTCCTGCTCATCCAGGAGTTCTCTCTACATCTCCAGATCTCAGAAATAATAAGCTATTTTAATTAATTTCAAATGTTCAACTTTCTCTTTTTATGTATATTTGGATTGCTTTCTCTTAATTCTTAAAAATTATTATTCTTCAGAACTTGAAAGAAAAACTTGCCCCAACCTGTGTCCAAATCCACAAAAGCATGAAAGACTTGAACAGAAAATACTTTGAAGAAACTGGAAGATTTTATTATACCACTCCCAGTAGCTACTTGCAATTTATAGAAACATTTGCACACATTTTGAGGGCACGAGAGGAAGAGATGCAAACAAAGAGGTAAGACTTTGAGAACAAATCAGAAATATATTTTATATTGGTGTTTTTGTTTGTGAAAAGAGACACAAATGCAAAATGATGAGCCAAATCCGCCTTTTTGGTGGGACAAAAAGCCAGAAGCTGCAGAAGATCTTAAAGGAGATAAGGTTGATATTCCCCCTGTGTGCCTTCAAAGGCCGCCTCTGTCAAGGCAAGGCTGACAGACTTGGCCAGTAAATAAACAATTAGTCCCTGTTGGATTCTGACAGTTTATTTCTTACATGGGCAATGAAAACAAGAGTAACTAACAGTGCCACTCCCCATGTCCTTTGTCTAATGGGATGACAGCAAAATAAAAGGCTTCAGATGACTACAACACAGATAGTGGAACACCTGCTAAGCAGTTTTATAGCCAGCAGTGGTACCTGAGGAAGCATGGGAAGAAACATGAAGCAGCAGACCTCACTGCTAATCAGAATACAGGAGACATTGGAAAACTGTCTTATGACAATCTTCCAGGAAGATGGAGAAATTGGTAGGAAATGGCCTTGTAGCATCTACTCACAAGCGCCCCACATTTTAGTGTTCTAGAAAGATCAGGGGTGTCCTGCCAACACTTAGATCAGCTGCAGCCAAGCTTTGTCTATATAACCTATATGGAGACATGAAAGGCTGCCGAGGCACCATGGTGGAACTATTCCCCTCCAAGTCCATCTCCTAAACCTTTCATGTATCCAGCTAATAATTCTGTTTTTAAAATAGCCCACTCCGTCAGATACCCTAACCAATTACTCTGATTGGAGCCTGGACCAGATCCATTCCATTTGCCATAGGGAACACTGCATGAGAGTGATCATGACTGTGACTCCCACTTGGAGGATAGACCACAGCCAAGCTCCCTGTCTGGAGCTAAGCCAGTTAAAAATGTTATCAATCCAAGTGCATCAAGAGGTATTGACCATTGCACATTCTCTGTCTCAACTGGCCAGCAGGAAGTCCAGTGCAATGCGATTTTTCATCAGCGCTCGTGCTGGAGAGTGTGAACTAATTTGTGTACCGCAGGTAAGTATAGGCCTGACATTTACAAAAGAAGTAGCAACCTCAATAGCAGCTTTTTGCTAATGTGGGGTCAGGGTCTAATTTTATTAAGTTTTTGTTAACAAGGTCAGGTAGGGCATGATAGATCCAATAACAGTTCATTTTAGAGCAGTTGAGGTAATCTGTGAATATAATAATGAGGCTAAAGAGAATCACATCAGTGCTCAGAAAGCTAATCTTGTTCCGTTTCAAGGAGAAGTTGTTCACTCCTGGGATCAGCAGATCCTAAGAGGTTTCTGAGAGTCCTTTGATTAAGATTTTTGTTGGTCAGCAGTTAAATTAAGGATAATGTCAACGGTCTGAGAAAATTGGCCAGATGCCCTACAGGCAAGAGTCAAGAGAGTTTAATGAATCTTCCTCTCACTCCTAACCTCCTGGGATCTAAGGTGTCCCCTCCCCGTCACCCAGGGTTGTAGCTCTCCATTCACAGCTGTATAATCAGTATGACCAGTCCCTATCAGTCATTCGCACCTTTTCCAGTCCTCTTCATGTCTTACCCACAGCACAACTCTAGATCACTCAGCAGTTTCTTCCATACGTACCTTGTACTATCCTAGGACATCTTCCACCCCCTAATGCGTGGGCCATGCAAGGACAATCTTAAGAGCTATCACCTTATATGCATAATCATTATTATCAACATCCATAACTGGTTATATCCAGCAAGCATATCTCGGTGGCAAAAGACAGGTTATAGTCCCCCACTGCTCAACTCTTCTTTGCTACTTGGAAATTTCAGTAGTCCAGTTTCCCAGGGGTAGATGTTGGCGGAGAAAAAGCGAGAAGAGTTAATTATATGGTTTGAGTCTCTTACAGCCTATCTGGTCCTCTTTCCCACCCCAAAACTTACAATTAAATATTCTGTTTAAATGAAAGTTACCCTTATGGAGAATTAGTACATTTAAAGCCCAATTTGCCTGTCTTAAGTGTGCTCCAGTGGGAGCTGAGCCTCAGATTCCCAGTTCTCATTATTAGTTTTTCCTTTCAGTCCATTTTATTTTTAACAGCATCTGTTCTTCATCAAGTTGAGAAATTTCCCCTCTCTTCCTAGTCATCATTAATTTTATCAAATTTTTTTTCTGCATCAATGGATGCTGATGCAGCAGTGAATTTTCTTCTTTATAGCTTGTTAATATAGTGGATTATATTGATTGACTTTCAAATAGTGAGCCAGTCTTGCATCTCTAGAAGAAACTCCATTTGGCCATAATTTGAGTAATTCTTTTTATATATTATCAAATTGTATTTGCCAAATTGTGTTATATCTTACACCTTCTATTTTTTTTTTTATTATACTTTAAGTTCTAGGGTACATGTGCATAACGTTTATATCATGTATAACTCCCCAATGCAATCCCTCCCTCCTCCCCCCTCCCCCTGATAGGCCCCAGTGTGTGATGTTCCCCTTCCCGAGTCCAAGTGATCTCATTGTTCAGTTCCCACCTATGAGTGAGAACATGTGGTGTTTGGTTTTCTCTTCTTGTGACAGTTTGCTAAGAATGATGGTTTCCAGCTGCATCCATGTCCCTACAAAGGACGCAAACTCATCCTTTTTGATGGCTGCATAGTATTCCATGGTGTATATGTGCCACATTTTCTTAATCCAGTCTGTCACAGATGGACATTTGGGTTGACTCCAAGTCTTTGCTATTGTGAATAGTGCCGCAATAAACATACGTGTGCATGTGTCTTTGTAGTAGAGTAATTTATAATCCTTTGGGTATATACCCAGTTGTGGGATGGCTGGGTCATATGGTACATCTAGTTCTAGATCCTTGAGGAATCGCCATACTGTTTTCCATAATGGTTGAACTAGTTTACAATCCCACCAACAGTGTAAAAGTGTTCCTATTTCTCCACATCCTCTCCAACATCTGTTGTTTCCTGACTTCTTAATGATTGCCATTCTAACTGGTGTGAGATGGTATCTCATTGTGGTTTTGATTTGCATTTCTCTGATGGCCAGTGATGACGAGCATTTTTCATGTGTCTGTTGGCTGTATGGATGTCTTCTTTTGAGAAATGTCTGTTCATATCCTTTCCCCATGTTTTGATGGGGTTGTTTGTTTTTTTCTTGTAAATTTGTTTGAGTTCTTCGTAGATTCTGGATATTAGCCCTTTGTCAGATGAGTAGGTTGCAAAAATTTTCTCCCATTCTGTAGGTTGCCTGTTCACTCTGATGGTAGTTTCTTTAGCTGTGCAGAAGCTCTTTAGTTTAATTAGATCCCATTTGTCAATTTTGGCTTTTGCTGCCGTTGCTTTTGGTGTTTTAGACATGAAGTCCTTGCCCATGCCTATGTCCTGAATGGTACTACCTAGATTTTCTTCTAGGGTTTTTATGGTATTAGGTCTAACATTTAAGTCTCTAATCCATCTTGAATTAATTTTCGTATAAGGGGTAAGGAAAGGATCCAGTTTCAGCTTTCTACTTATGGCTAGCCAATTTTCCCAGCACCATTTATTAAATAGGGAATCCTTTCCCCATTTCTTGTTTTTGTCAGGTTTGTCAAAGATCAGATGGCTGTAGATGTGTGGTATTATTTCTGAGGACTCTGTTCTGTTCCATTGGTCTATTTCTCTGTTGTGGTACCAGTACCATGCTGTTTTGGTTACTGTAGCCTTGTAGTATAGTTTGAAGTCAGGTAGCGTGAAGCCTCCAGCTTTGTCCTTTTGACCTAGGATTGTCTTGGCAATGAGGGCTCTTTTTTGATTCCATATGAACTTTAAAGCAGTTTTTTCCAATTCTGTGAAGAAACTCATTGGTAGATTGATGGGGATGGCATTGAATCTATAAATAACCTTGGGCAGTATGGCCATTTTCACGATATTGATTCTTCCTATCCATGAGCATGGTATGTTCTTCCATTTGTTTGTGTCCTCTTTGATTTCACTGAGCAGTGGTTTGTAGTTCTCCTTGAAGAGGTCCTTGACATCCCTTGTAAGTTGGATTCCTAGGTATTTTATTCTCTTTGAAGCAACTGTGAATGGAAGTTGATTCCTGATTTGGCTCTCTGCTTGTCTGTTACTGGTGTATAAGAATGCTTGTGATTTTTGCACATTAATTTTGTATCCTGAGACTTTGCTGAAGTTGCTTATCAGCTTAAGGAGATTTTGGGCTGAGACGATGGGGTTTTCTAAATATACAATCATGTCATCTGCAAACAGGGACAATTTGACTTCTTCTTTTCCTAACTGGATACCCTTGATTTCTTTCTCTTGCCTGATTGCCCTAGCCAGAACTTCCAACACTATGTTGAATAAGAGTGGTGACAGAGGGCATCCCTGTCTTGTGCCAGTTTTCAAAGGGAATTTTTCCAGTTTTTGCCCATTCAGTATGATATTAGCTGTGGGTTTGCCGTAAATAGCTCTTATTATTTTGAGGTACGTTCCATCAATACCGAATTTATTGAGCGTTTTTAGCATAAAGGGCTGTTGAATTTTGTCAAAAGCCTTTTCTGCATCTATTGAGATAATCATGTGGTTCTTGTCTTTGGTTCTGTTTATATGCTGGATTACGTTTATTGATTTACGAATGTTGAACCAGCCTTGCATCCCAGGGATGAAGCCCACTTGATCATGGTGGATAAGCTTTTTGATGTGCTGCTGAATCCGTTCGCCAGTATTTTATTGAGAATTTTTGCATCGATGTTCATCAGGGATATTGGTCTAAAATTCTCTTTTTTTGTTGTGTCTCTGCCAGGCTTTGGTATCAGGATGATGTTGGCTTCATAAAATGAGTTCGGGAGGATTCCCTCTTTTTCTATTGATTGGAATAGTTTCAGAAGGAATGGTACCAGCTCCTCCTTGTACCTCTGGTAGAATTCAGCTGTGAATCCATCTGGTCCTGGACTTTTTTTCGTGGGTAGGCTATTAATTGTTGCCTCAATTTCAGAGCCTGTTATTGGTCTATTCAGGGATTCAACTTCTTTCTGGTTCAGTCTTGGGAGAGTGTAAGTGTCCAGGAAATTATCCATTGCTTCTAGATTTTCTAGTTGATTTGCGGAGAGGCATTTATAGTATTCTCTGCTGGTTGTTTGTATTTCTGTGGGGTCGGTGGTGATATCCCCTTTATCATTTTTTATTGCATCTATTTGATTCCTCTCTCTTTTCTTCTTTATTAGTCTTGCTAGCGGTCTGTCAATTGTGTTGATCTTTTCAAAAAACCAACTCCTGGATTCATTGATTTTTTGGAGGGTTTTTTGTGACTCTATCTCCTTCAGTTCTGCTCTGATCTTAGTTATTCCTTGCCTTCTGCTAGCTTTTGAATGTGTTTGCTCTTGCCTCTCTAGTTCTTTTAATTGTGATGTTAAAGTGTCAATTTTAGATCTTTCCTGCTTTCTCTTGTGGGCATTTAGTGCTATAAATTTCCCTCTCCACACTGCTTTAAATGTGTCCCAGAGATTCTGGTATGTTGTATCTTTGTTCTCATTGGTTTCAAAGAACGTCTTTATTTCTGCCTTCATTTCGTTATGTACCCAGTAGTCATTCAGGAGCAGGTTGTTCAGTTTCCATGTAGTTGAGCGGTTTAGATTGAGTTTCTTAGTCCTGAGTTCTAGTTTGATTGCACCGTGCTCTGAGAGACAGTTTGTTATAATTTCTGTTCTTGTACATTTGCTGAGGAGTGCTTTACTTCCAATTATGTGGTCAATTTTGGAATAAGTGCGATGTGGTGCTGAGAAGAATGTATATTCTGTTGATTTGGGGTGGAGAGTTCTATAGATGTCTATTAGGTCTGCTTGGTGGAGAGATGAGTTCAATTCCTGGATATCCTTGTTAACTTTCTGTCTTGTTGATCTGTCTAATGTTGACAGTGGAGTGTTGAAGTCTCGCATTATTATTGTATGGGAGTCTAAGTCTTTTTGTAAGTCTCTAAGGAGTTGCTTTATGAATCTGGGTGCTCCTGTATTGGGTGCATATATATTTAGGAGAGTTAGCTCTTCCTGTTGAATTGATCCCTTTACCATTATGTAATGGCCTTCTTTGTCTCTTTTGATCTTTGATGGTTTAAAGTCTGTTTTATCAGAGACTAGGATGGCAACCCCTGCTTTTTTTTGTTCTCCATTTGCTTGGTAGATCTTCCTCCATCCCTTTATTTTGAGCCTATGTATGTGTCTGCATGTGAGATGGGTCTCCTGAATACAGCAGACTGATGGGTCTTGACTCTTTATCCAGTTTGCCAGTCTGTGTCTTTTAATTGGAGCATTTAGTCCATTTACATTTAAGGTTCATATTGTTATGTGTGAACTTGATCCTGTCATTATGATCTTAACTGGTTATTTTGCTCGTTAGTTGATGCAGTTTCTTCCTAGCCTCGATGGTCTTTACATTTTGGCATGTTTTTGCAATGGCTGGTACCGGTTGTTACTTTCCATGTTTTGGGCTTCCTTCAGGGTCTCTTGTAAGGCAGGCCTGGTGGTGACAAAATCTCTAAGCATTTGCTTATCTGTAAAGGATTTTATTTCTCCTTCACTGATGAAACTTAATTTGGCTGGATATGAAATTCTGGGTTGAAAATTCTTTTCTTTAAGAACGTTGAATATTGGCCCCCACTCTCTTCTGGCTTGGAGAGTTTCTGCCGAGAGATCTGCTGTTAGTCTGATGGGCTTCCCTTTGTGGTAACCCGACCTTTCTCTCTGGCTGCCCTTAAGATTTTTTCCTTCATTTCAACTTTGGTGAATCTGGCAATTATGTGTCTTGGAGTTGCTCTTCTGGAGGAGTATCTTTGTGGTGTTCTCTGTATTTCCTGAATTTGAATGTTGGCCTGCCCTACTAGGTTGGGGAAGTTCTCCTGGATGATATCCTGAAGAGTGTTTTCCAACTTGGTTCCATTTTCCTCCTCACTTTCAGGCACCCCAATCAGACATAGATTTGGTCTTTTTACATAATCCCATACTTCTTGCAGGCTTTGTTCATTTCTTTTTCTTCTTTTTTCTTTTGGTTTCTCTTCTCGCTTCATTTCATTCATTTGATCCTCAATCGCTGATACTCTTTCTTCCAGTTGATCGAGTCAGTTACTGAAGCTTGTGCATTTGTCACGTATTTCTCGTGTCATGGTTTTCATCTCTGTCATTTCGTTTATGATCTTCTCTGCATTAATTAGTCTAGCTCTCAATTCTTCCACTCTTTTTTCAAGATTTTTAGTTTCTTTGCACTGGGTACGTAATTCCTCCTTTAGCTCTGAGAAGTTTGATGGGCTGAAGCCTTCTTCTCTCATCTCGTCAAAGTCATTCTCTGACCAGCTTTGATCCATTGATGGCGATGGGCTGCGCTCCTTTGCAGGGGGAGATGCGCTCTTATTTTTTGAATTTCCAGCTTTTCTGCCCTGCTTCTTCCCCATCTTTGTGGTTTTATCTGTCTCTGGTCTTTGATGACGGTGACGTACTGATGGGGTTTTGGTGTAGGTGTCCTTCCTGTTTGATAGTTTTCCGTCTGACAGTCAGAAGGACTGTCTGTTGGTCTGTTGGAGATTGCTTGAGGTCCACTCCAGACCCTGTTTGCCTGGGTATCAGCAGCAGAGGTTGCAGAAGATAGAATATTGCTGAACAGCGAGTGTACCTGTCTGAGTCTTCCTTTGGAAGTTTCCTCTCAGGGATGACTCCACCCTGTGAGGTGTGGGGTGTCAGACTGCCCCTAGTGGGGGATGTCTCCCAGCTAGGCTACTCAGGGGTCAGGGACCCACCTAAGCAGGCAGTCTGTCCGTTCTCGGATCTCAACCTCCCCGTTGGGAGATCCACGGCTCTCCCCAAAACTGTCAGACAGAGTCGTTCGCCTCTGCACCGGCCCCTGCTGCTTTCCCTATTGGACCTCAGCTGTGGGCTGTCCCCAGAGGTGGAGTCTACAGAGACAGGCAGGTTTCCTTGAGCTGTTGTGAGCTCCACCCAGTTCGAGCTTCCCAGTGGCTTTGTTTACCTACTTAAGCCTCAGCAATGGCGGGCTCCCCTCCCCCAGCCTCGCTGCTACCTTGCGGATAGATCGCCGCAGACTGCTGTGTTAGCAGTGAGGGAGGCTCCGTGGGCGTGGGACCCTCCCGGCCAGGTGTGGGATATATTCTCCTGGTGTGCCTGTTTCCTTAAAGCCCAGTATTGGGGTGGGAGTTACCCGATTTTCCAGGTGTTATGTGTCTCAGTTCCCCTGGCTAGGAAAAGGATTCCCTTCCCCCTTGCGCTTCCAGGTGAGGCGATGCCTCGCCCTGCTTCAGCTCACGCTGGTCAGGCTGCAGCAGCTGACCAGCACCGATTGTCCAGCACTCCCTAGAGAGGTGACCCCAGTACCTCAGTTGAAAACGCGGAAATCACCGGTCTTCTGTGTCACTCGCGCTGGGAGTTGGAGACTGGAGCTGTTCCTATTCGGCCATCTTGCTCTGCCCCCTCATCTTACACCTTCTTAATACTTTTTCTTCTTCAGGGATCGCTTCCATATGGGTCTATCCACAATCCTGGAAGCAACCACACTAGTTACAGAAATGCAAGAAGAGCTCTTGATTCTTGGCCCTCAAGTAGAACAAAAAACAAAGGTATGTTTGCTTTGAAATCTCTTTTAAAGATTTTATAGTCTAATATAGAACACTGTTTGAAAACAAAGGCTCTGATACCTGACAAAGATAGGCTAGAATTCCAGCTTTCTTACCCTATAGTTGTATACATATGAAAGAAATAACTTGTTTTTTTGTCTCAGTTTATCTGTAAAATGAGAACAAAAAAGCAATAACAGCAAAATAGTAACATTATTACATTTTGATAAATAAGTGCAATAGGTATATAGCTAACTGTAGAAGCTTATGTAGAAAGATTCCCTAGTCAGTTAGTTAAATCCATCTGAAATATGCTGTGATAACTTGCAGTCTATCAACTATTCTAAAAACCATCATTCATTTTCACTCTTTGTGTGTAATGCATGAAATATTTACTGTAGTCATCCTAGGCAATATCCCAGTTGCAGACCAATGGAAGAAAGCACCAATGGCAGAGAGCTACCATCAAGCATGGTGGATGACAGAGCTTCTAAGAGGGGGCACAGCTGAGAGCTGGCCAAATGGTGAGAGCTCTTGCTCTCTCCATTTTATTTGTCTCTTGTTCTCTCTCATTTTATGCATCTATTAAATATATTCCAGGCTGATTTTAATAAACTTTACCATAGTGAAATGAGATATTTGAATTACTCTTTTAGAAAAGAGATCACGTGTCTTAAAATTCATTCTAAGAACAATTATGTGCTTCATTAGGAAACAGAAACTCTAATGGAAAAACTACGGAAAGATTCACAAGTAGTTGAGAAAGTTCAGATGCTTGTTAAACAGGATGAAGAAATTGTGGCAGAAGAAGTAAGAATTGTGGAAGATTATGCTCAGGTAAAATTAAAATATAGTCAATACAAATAATTTGGAGATTTGAAAAAGTATTCCCTAACCTTCAAGTTTAAAAGTCAGACTGACTGGTCTTAAATATATAGTGCCTCAACTATGGTTACTTTTCACTGTAATTCCAACAACTATTTATTGAGTCCCTACTACACACAGGATAACATTAAATGAAAATATGAAGTCCAAACATGTGTGTTCCCTGTCCTTGAGAAACCCACAATCCTAGGATGCTTTTCTGATTACAGTATAAACAGAAACTCATGCAAGCCATACCAAAAGTATATTTGGCCTTCAAGTGTAACATCTGCAAGAAACAAGGCAGCTCAAGAGACTGGGTATTTGGCGTGTGTCACTTCTGTTGCTGACTGAATAATTCTCTTTTTAAATTGATCATTCTCCTCCATACACTCCAGTCGGGATCTCAGCAGGAGCCAGTGTGGTTTAGCAAATCACTGAATGCTCAACTCTGGTCTGATCAGTAGCTGCTCCTGCTCAGAGCAAGTCAAGAGTAGAGCTTGTCTTCCGTGTACAAAGGTTTTTAATCAAGCAACTCCATCAATTAAAATACATATGTGAGCCTATACTCTAGTATGTGTGTAAATTATTTATAGATAAATTATATCCATGGGCTACTACCATTAGCTAATAGCCCAAAGCTCAATAACAGTGAGCTTATATTAATAACAGTGATAGACTGGATAAAGAAAACGTGGCACATATAACTGTTATATCCAGTGATAGACTGGATAAAGAAAATGTGGCACATATACACCATGGAATACCATGCAGCCATAAAAAGGATGAGCTCATGTCCTTTGCAGGGACATGGATAAAGCTGGAAACCATCACTCTCTGCAAACTAACACAAGAACAGAAAACCAAACACCACATATTCTTACTCATAAGTGGGAGCTGAACAATGAGAACATATGGGCACAGGGAGGAGACATCACACACTGGGGCCTGTTGCGGGGTGAGGGGCGAGGGGAGTGGACAATAACAGTGAGTGAATATATTCACTGAATAACAGTGAATATAAATACAGATTGCAAATAGTCCTTTCAGTCATTTCAAAATTTTCCTGTTGGTCTCGTCATACCTGATTAGCTCATCATTTTTTACCTTGTAACGTGGTTGAAGAAAAATTTATATCAAGAATAAAAGAAATGTCAACCTGCCTTTTGCTTGTTGTTCACTTGTGCTTCCACTGTTAGCATTGCCTTCAATCCAGTGTTTCTTTCAGACATCTTTTTAAGCTACCTGCCCATGTTTTAGGAGCTAGGTTACAGAACAGGCAAACTAGATTACAGAATAGGCAAATTCCTCACTTGGATACAAGTAAGCTGCAAGGCTTCCAAGTCCTGAGTATTAAGCAAATAGGGGAGGCCCCACTCCTGAGCCTTCTCAGATGGGGAGCTTCCCCTTTTCCATTAAGATGCCACCTGTCTTACTGAGTGATCCAGAACTTCTGTGATGCCAACCATCTGAAGGTGCCACTGTTGATCAATATATTAAATATGAGTATGGGGCCAAGTGGGGTGGCTCATGCCTGTAATCTCAGCACTTTGGGAGGCCGAGGCAGGCAGATCACGAGGTCAGGAGATCAAGACCATCCTGGCCAACATGGTGAAACCCCATCTCTACTAAAAATACAAAAATTAGCTGAGTGTGGTGGTGCATGCCTGTAATCCCAGCTACTCAGGAGGCTGAGGCAGGAGAATCGCTTGAACCTAGGAAGCAGAGATTGCAGTGAGCCACAATCACGGCACTGCACTCCAGCCTGGTGAGAGCAAGACTCTGTCTAAATAAATAAATAAATAAGAGCATGGCTTAATTTCAGTATTTAATATTTTATGCCAAATAAAAATTAGTATAGAGAAATTCATGGAGTTCGTTGTTGGTTTTTGTTTTGCTTTGTTTTGTTTTGTTTTTTGCCATACCACAAAGGGTAATCTTTTTTTCTCCCTGGCTTCCGCACAAAGTCAGATACATTAGGGCCTAGGGCCATATTTTTAAAAAGAATACAAAATTACTAGTACACAATTAGATATGAAAGTAAATATGTACTTAGAATAAGTAAAGAAATCACAACAAGATATAAAATTTTTAAAGCTGACAATTATCACAAACATCACAAAATCTAGAAAATTACCTCACACACTCCTATAATACTTTTTAAAAATTTTTTATTATACTTTAAGTTCTGGGATACATGTGCAGAATGTGCAGGTTTGTTACATAGGTATATACGTGCCATGGTTTGCTGCACCCATTAACATGTCATCCACATTAGGCATTTCTTCTAATGCTATACCTCCCCTCGCCCCTCACCCCGCAACAGGCCCCAGTGTGTGATGTCTCCTCCCTGTGCCCATATGTTCTCATTGTTCAGCTTCCACTTATGAATAAGAATATGTGGTGTTTGGTTTTCTGTTCTTGTGTTAGTTTGCAGAGAGTGATGGTTTCCAGCTTTATCCATGTCCCTGCAAAGGACATGAACTCATCCTTTTTATGGCCGCATGGTATTCCATGGTGTATATGTGCCACATTTTCTTTATCCAGTCTATCACTGATGGGCATTTGGGTTGGTTCCAAGTCTTCGCTATTGTGAATACTCCCACAATAAACATACGTGTGCATGTGTCTTTATAGTAGAATGATTTATAATCCTCTCCGTATATACCCAGTAATGGGATTGCTGAGTCAAATGGTATTTCTGGTTCTAGATCTTTGAGAAATTGCCACACTGTCTTCCACAATGGTTGAACTACTTTACATTCCCACCAACAGTGTAAAAGTGTTCCTATTTCTCCACATCCTCTCCAGCATCTATTATTTCCTGACTTATTAATGATCACCATTCTAACTGGCATGAGATGGTATCTCATTGTGGTTTTGATTTGCATTTCTCTAATGACCGGTGATGATGAGCTTTTTTTTTCATATGTTTGTTGACCACATAAATGTCTTCTTTTGAAAAGTGTCTGTTCATATCCTTTGCCCACTTTTTGATGAGGTCGTTTGCTTTATTCTTGTAAATTTCTTTAAGTTCCTTCCAGATTCTAGATATTAGCTCTTTGTCAAATGGATAGATTGCAAAAATTTTCCCCATTCTGTAGGTTGCCTGTTCACTCTGATGATTGTTTCTTTTGCTGTGCAGAAGCTCTTTAATTAGATCCCATTTGTCAATTTTGGCTTTTGTTACAACCGCCTTTGGTGTTGTAGTCATGAAGTCTTTGCCCAGGCCTAAGTCCTGAATGGTATTGCCTAGGTTTTCTTCTAGGGTTTTTATGGTTTGGGGTCTTATATTTAAATCTTTAATCCATCTTGAGTTAATTTTTGTATAAAGTGTAAGGAAGGGATCCACTTTCAGTTTTCTGCATATAGCTAGTCAATTTTCCCAACACTATTAAATAGGGAAACCTTTCCCCATTGCTGGTTTTGTCCAGTTTGTCAAAGATCAGATAGTTGTAGACGTGTAGGGTTATTTCTGAGGCCTCTGTTCTGTTCCATTGGTCTATATATCTGTTTTGGTACCAGTACCATGCTGTTTTGGTTACTGCAGCCTTGTAGTATACTTTGAAGTCAGGTAGCATGATGCCTCCAGTTTTGTTCTTTTTGCTTAGGATTGTCTTGTATATACAGGCTCTTTTTGGTTCCATATGAAATTTAAAGTAGTTTTTTCTAATTCTGTGAAAAAAAAAGTCAATGGTAACTTGATGGGAATAGCATTGAATCTATAAATTACTTTGAGCAGTATGGCCCTTTTCATGACAGTGATTCTTCCTATCCATGAGCATGGAATGTTTTTCCATTTGTTTGTGTCCTCTCTTATTTCCTTGAGCTGTGGTTAGTAGTTCTCCTTGAAGAGGTCTTTCACATCCCTTGTAAGTTGGATTCCTAGGTATTTTATTCTCTTTGTAGCAATTGTGAATAGGAATTTGCTCATGATTTGGCTCTCTGTTTGTCTATTATTGGTATATACGAACGCTTGTGATTTTTGCATATCAATTTTGTATCCTGAGACTTTGCTGAAATTGCTTATCAGCTTAAGGAGTTTTGGGGCTGAGACGACAGGGTATTCTAAATGTCATCTGCAAACATACAATTTGACTTCCTCTCTTCCTATTTGAATACCTTTTATTTATTTCTCTCACCTGATTGCTCTGGGCAGAACTTCCAATATTATATCGAATAGGAGTGGTGAGCGAGGGCATCCTTGTCTTGTGCTGGTTTTCAAAGGGAATGCTTCCAGCTTTTGCCCATTCAGTATGATATTGGCTGTAGGTTTGTCATAAATATCTCTTATTATTTTGAGGTATGTTCCATCAATACCTAGTTTATTGAGTGTTTTTAACATGAAGGGGTGTCGAATTTTATCAAAGGCCTTTGCGCGTATAATGAGATAATCATATGGTTTTTGTTATTCGTTCTGTTAATGTGATGGATTACGTTTATTGATTTGCATGTGTTCAACCAACCTTGCATCCAGGGATGAAGCCGACTTGATCATGGTGGATAAGCTTTTTAATGTGCTGCTGGATTTGGTTTGCCAGTATTTTTTTGAGGATTTTCACATCAATGTTCATCAGGGATATTGGCCTGAGATTTTCTTTTTTTGTGGTGTCTTTGCCAGGTTTTGGTATCAGGTTGATGCTGGCCTCATAAAATGAGTTAGGAAGGAATCCCTCTTTTTCTATTGTTTGGAGTAGTTTCAGAAGGAATGGTACCAGCTCCTCTTTGTACCTCTGTAGAAGTCAGCTGTTAATCTGTCTGGTCCTGGGCTATTTTTTTGGTTGGTAAGCTATTAATCACTCCCTCAATTTCAGAACTTGCTACTGGTCTATTCAGGGATTCAACTTCTTCCTGGTTTAGTCTTGGGAAGGTGTACGTGTCCAGGAATTTATTCATTTCTTCTAGATTTTCTAGTTTATTTGCGTAGAGGTGTTTATAGTATTCTCTTATGGTAGTTTGTATTTCCGTGGGATGAATGATGATCTCCCCTTTATCATTTTTATTGCATCTCTTTGATTCTTCTGTCTTTTCTTCTTTATTAGTCTGGCTAGTGGTCTATTTTGTTAATCTTTTCAAAAACCCAGCTCATGGATTCATAGATGTTTTGAAGGGTTTTTCCTGTCTCTATATCCTTCAGTTCTGCTCTCATCTTTGATATTTCTTGCCTTCTGCAAGCTTTTGAATGTGTTTGCTCTTGCTTCTCTAGTTCTTTTAATTGTGATGTCAGGGTGTCAATTTTAGATCTTTCTCGCTTTCTCCTGTTGGCATTCAGTGCCATAAATTTCCCTCTAAACACTGCTATAACTGTGTCCCAGAGATTCTGGTACGTTGTGTCTTTGTTCTCATTGGTTTCAAATAACTTATTTATTTCTGCCTTAATTTCATTATTTACTCAGTAGTCATTCAGGAGCAGGTTGTTCAGTTTCCATGTAGTTGTGTGGTTTTGAGTGAGTTTCTTAATCTTGAGTTCTAATTTGATGGCACTGTGGTCTGAGAGACTGTTTGTTATGATTTCCATTCTTTTGCATTTGCTGAGGACTGTGTTTTACTTCTAATTATGTGATCAATTTTAGAATAAGTGCTATGTGTTGCTGAGAAGAATGTATTTTCTGTTGATTTGAGGTGGAGAGTTCTGTACATGTCTATTAGGTCTGCTTGGTCCTGAGCTGAGTTCAAGTTCTGAATATTCTTGTTAATTTTCTGTCCCATTGATCTGTCTAATATTGATAGTGGGATGTTAAAATCTTCCACTATTATTGTGTGGGAGTCTAAGTCTCTTTGTAGATCTCTAAGAACTTGCTTTATGAATCTGGATGCTCCTGTATTGGGTGCATATGTATTTAGGATAGTTAACTCTTCTTGTTGCATTGATTCCTTTGCCATTATGTAATGCCCTTGTTTCTCTTTTTTGATCTTTGTTGGTTTAAAGTCTGTTTTATCAGAGACTAGGATTGCAATCCCTGCTTTTTGCTTTCCATTTGCTTGGTAAATCTTCCTCCGGCCCTTTATTTTGACCCTGTGTGTGTCTTTGCACATGAGATGGATCTCCTGAATACAGCACACTGATGGATCTTGACTCTTTATCTAATTTGCCAGTCTGTGTCTTTTAATTGAGGCATTTAGCCCATTTACATTTAAGGTTAATATAGTTATGTGTGAATTTGATCCTGTCATTATGATGCTAGCTGGTTATTTAGCCCATTAGTTGATGCAGTTTTTTCATAGTGTTGATGATCTTTACATTTTGGTATGTTTTTGCAGTGGCTGGTACCAGTTTTTCCTTTCCATATTTAGTGCTTCCTTCAGGAGCTCTTATAAGGTAGGCCTGATGGTGACAGAATCCCTCAGCATTTGCTTGTCTGTAAAGGATTTTATTTCTCCTTCAGTTATGAAGATTAGTTAGGCTGGATATGAAATTCTTGGTTGAAAATTCTTTTCTTTAAGAAGGTTGAATATTGGCCCCTACTCTCTTCTAGTTTGTAGGGTTTCTGCAGAGAGATCCACTGTTAGTCTGATGGGCTTCCCTTTGTGGGTAAACCCGACCTTTCTCTCTGGCTGCCTTTAACATATTTTCCTTCATTTCAACCTTGGTGAATCTGAGGATTATGTGTCTTGGGGTTGCTCTTCTTGAGGAGTATCTTTATGGTTTTCTCTGTATTTCCTGAATTTGAATGTTGGCCTGTCTTGCTAGGTTGGGTGAGTTCTCCTGAATGATATCCTGAAGTGTGTTTTCTAGCTTGGTTCCATTCTTTCCATCACTTTCAAGTACACCAATCAAATGTTGGTTTAGTCTTTTCACATAGTCCCATATTTCTTGGAGGCTTTGTTCATTCTTTTTCATTCTTTTTTCTCTTATCTTGCCTTCATGCTTTATTTCATTAAGCTGATTTTCAATATCTGGTAGCCTTTCTTCCGCTTGATTGATGCAGCTATTGATACTTGGGTATGCTTCACGAAGTTCTCATGCTGTGTTTTTCAGCTCCATCAGGTCATTTATGTTCTTCTCTAAACTAGTTATTTTAGTTAGCAATTACTCTAATCTTTTATCAAGGTTCTTAGCTTCCTTGCATTGGGTTAGAACATGCTCCTTTAGCTCAGAGGAGTTTGTTATTACCCACCTTCAGAAGCCTACTTTTGTCAATTTGTCAAACTCATTCTCCATCCAGTTTTGTTCCCTTGCTGGCAAGGAGTTGTGATCCTTCAGAGGAGAAGAGGCATTCTGGGTTTTGGAATTTTCAGCATTTTTCTGCTGGTTTAGTCATCTTTATGGATTTATCTACCTATGGTCTTTGTTCTTGGTGACCTTCAGATGGAGTTTTTGTGTGGTTGTCCTTTTTGTTGATGTTGATGCTATTGCTCTCTGTTTGTTGGTTTTTCTTTTAACAGTCAGGCCCCTTTTCTGCAGATGTGCTGGAATTTGCTGGGGGTCCACTCCAGACCCTGTTTGCCTGGGTATCACCAATGGAGGCTGCAGAACAGCAAAGATTGCTGCATGCTACTTCCTCTGGAAGCTTCATCCCAGAGGGGCACCCACCAGATGACAGCTGGAGCTCTCCTGTCTGTTGACCCCTGCTGGGAAGTGTCTCCCCATCAGGAGGCATGCAGGTCAGGGACCCACTTGAGGCAGTCTGTCTCTTAGCAGAGCTTGAATGCTGTGCTGGGAGATCCACTGCTCTCTTCAGAGCTGGTAGGCAGGAACATTCAAGTCTGCTGACGCTGTGGCCACAGCCACCTCTTCCTTCAAGTGCTCTGTCCCAGGGAGATGGAAGTTTTATCTATAAGCCCCTGATGGGGCTGCTGCCTTTCTTTCAGAGATGTCCTGCCCAGACAGGAGTTATCTGGAGAGAGAGTCTGGCTACAGCGGCTTTGCAGCACTGAGGTTGGCTCTGCCCAATCCAAAATTCAGGGTGGCTTTGTTTACACTGTGAGGGGAAAACTGCCTGCTCAAGCCTCAGTAATGGTGGATGCCCCTCCCCGCACCAAGCTTGAGTCCCAGGTCATCTTCAGACTGCTGTGCTGGCAGCGAGAATTTCAAGCGAGTGGATCTTAGCTTGCTGGGCTCCATTGGAGTGGGATCCACTGAGCAAGACCACTTGGATTTCTGGCTTCAGTTCCATTTCCAGGGGAGTGAATGGTTCTGTCTTGCTGGCATTCCAGGCACCACTGGGGTATGAAAAAAAAACTCCTGCAGCTAGCTTGGTGTCTGCCCAAACAGCCGCCCAGTTTTGTGCTTGAAACCAGGGCCCTTGTGGTGTAGGCACCCAAAGGAATCTCCTGGTCTGTGGGTTGTGAAGACTGGGAAAAGTATAGTATCTGGGCAAGAATGCACTGTCCTTCATGGCACAGTCCCTCATGGCTTCCCTTGGCTATGGGAGGGAGTTCCCTGACCCCTTGTGCTTCCCGGGTGAGGTGATGCCCCATCCTGCTTCAGTTCTCCCTCTGTGGGCTGCACCCACTGTCTGACCAGTCCCAATGAGATGAACCGGGTACCTCAGTTGGAAATGCAGAAATCACCCACCTTCTGCGTTGGTCTCACTGGGAGCTGCAGACCGGAGCTGTTCCTATTTGGCCATCTTGGCCCAATCATGCCACAATCCTATAATACTTTTTTGTACATTTTCTCACCACATACTCTGTGATCATTTCTTCATATTATAGTGATTTTGTAATATCATTTCCTAAAAAATCTTTAGCATAATTGATCAAATGTATTTTTCATTTTTGATAGTTTAGAAGTTTCTTCCAACTTTATAAGTTATTATTGACAATGACACGAATATTTATAGGACTGCTATTGCATTTGATATAAGCAGCAATGGCTTTTCAAGAGTTCTTGTGCAGTGATTAATTTCAAATACTGTTTGAATCAATGACATTCATTAACCAGTTTTCCATCAATGTTCCCATTATAGCAGTGTTTTCTGATATTTATGTCAATAAATATCATTAATGTCAATATTTCTTGAAAACGCAGCAAGAACTTTAAATTCTTCCGATGTGATCATATGATTCATTCTTCTTCATTACTTGGATAATTAGACAAAACAAGAGCCACTTCATTACTTACGTTCTAAATTTATTTTTTCATTTTAATAAATGTTTGCTTTTGGTATGACCTGAAATTTTTCATTATGATTTGCTCCTCAATATCAGAATAACCTCTACTGATTTTAGCACTCACCTTTATTTCATATTTCGCACGTATTTATCCTAATTATATACATGTAAATAAAATTTTTTAATTCTAAAATAAAGCACCTCTCACATATCTATATAAGAAATCTGTAATTTCTCTCTTACTTCATTGAAACACTCCAAAACATCTTGCCAAATGCAGTAAGTATTTCTTCAAAACCCAGGAATTCTGATGAATTTGATTTTATACAATTCCCACTAAAAAAGGGGGAAAAAAGTACAGCAGATTTAGAATAGTATATACTGCTTATCAAGTATACTCAAAATGAAGCTTCATTTTGCAAAGGTGTCAATGAAAATCTAACCCTCCACTTACAATTTTATACATCTACTAAGTGGAAATATTTCCACAGATTAGCTTCTAGACCCATACATTGTAAATCTCGTCTCTCCTATACTAACCTGTGGGTTACTTCTGGCGCCAGACCCTATAGGACAAGTTTCTATTACAATATGACCTCTGGACTTAATGTCACCCCACTGGGAAAGTTAGACCAGCAGAAAACAGAAGTATTTCTGGAAGTCATTTCTATTTCAGACAGCTTACATAGCTTTATTATATAGGGAAGTAACTGTGTGCAATATAAATGTAATTCCCAACTGAACTTTTTAGCCAGATCCCAAAATGTCCACAGCCACTACAGTACCTGATGTGACAGGAAACCTGACAAAGAGTGAGGCAAAATGCAAAGAGAAATCGTTCCTAATTGATTGCAGTTCAAATGTTTTACTTTTGCAAAATGAAAACATATGACCCTGCAAACATAATAGCAGGGCAGCTTGCACAGCCTTGGAAGGAGTGTGTGCAAGTGAGAGGCCGAAGTTTAAGCTTTGTAGCTTCACACTAATTCTACTCTTAACCGGACCATTCCTCAAAAGGGCATTGTTAATTCTACACTGAGTCTAAGAGGTAAGGCAGGAATCATTCAGTGTTTTTGCTTCCCATGTATACCTTCTCATCAAGGACTGAATCATACACATTTTAGGACTATGATACACCTTTCCAACAGTACAAGCATGTGTGCGCATATCTAAGTCATACAAGATGCATAACTTATGGGCATTGTAAAAATATCAAATTATATTTTCCAAGTTCAGCATGCAAAAATTTTAAATATGCAACTATATTGATTCATATATATTTGGGGACCTATATTTGTATTGCAGAAAACTGCCAATGAACTAAAAAGTGTGCTGCCAGCCTTAGACAAGGCAATTGTGGCTCTGAATGCCCTGGATAAAGCTGATGTCGCTGAATTAAGGTAACTCTCCTAAGTTTCTTTTGAACAAACTTTTGAACAGCTCAGAAAAAAAACAAATTCATGTTTACTAAGCCTATATTCCATTTTTAGCTTATATACTAAGCCTATATTCCATTTTTTAATCTTGGTTTAAGATTTTTTACCCATCTTGGTTAAGTGTTCATTCTGTATGGTATATACTGTATCTTATCAATTTTGTGATGCCTTCAATTGTAAGGCTTATCAGTACTTTTTGTATCCTTAAGAAAAAATGCTGCCAATTAAACTATGACGTGCTGTTTGCTATAAACTGAATCTCAATCTCTTTGATGTAAAAATGTGCATCTTAAAATTGACAAAATACAATATACAGTGAGCAAGAGGGAGTATCAGGAGATGACATTAGAGAAGTAGCAGGGGCCAGTTCTTCCCCAGCACAGCCCCTCATGTACCTCATGACTTTGTTCCAGAAGGTTCTATTCTCTTAGCTTTTTTTTCTAGCAGATATTCCATAGAGAGTGATCAGTTCAAATTCCCTTTAGCCTAGTTTCTGAGGGCCAGTGTGTCATAGTGGTTAAGCACATGGGCCCTGATACCAAGCTTCCTGGCTTGGAATCCTGGCACTGCCACTTTCTAGCTATATAAGCTCTCTGTGTCTGAGCTTTCCTTTTGTGCAACAGTGATTGTAGATGTTGAACGGACTGAATGAGTTAATACAGGTAAAGTACTTGTAACAGAGGCTGGAATAAGGCAACTGCTCAATAAAGGTTACTTTCATGATAAGAAGTTTCCTCTGATCAAGTAGGCCCTTTTCCCTGCCCTAGTAGTACTACAAAAGCTAAGAAAACCAGCCTTGTCTTTGAACTCCTTGAGTATGTCTTGTTTGTTTGTTGTTTGTTTTTAAAGATCCTCCTTTGTTATATTGCTAATGTGTATTTTACTTTGCTCACTCCAAAATGCCACACAAATGAGGATGCCTTATAACCTAATTTCCATTGCTATTCTTGGACATACAGCAGAGGCATCTAGCAGATGTACAGCTTAGTCCATTCTCTTTCCAAGCTGCTATTTCTATCATCAAAATGCCAATGATTGCCCCATGATAGTTTCATCCTTTGCCACTTTGCAACATGAACCACTAGAAGCAGGAAGTAGATAGTAGAAAATGCAGATTGGAGAAAATCAGGAAAGATCCAAGACAGACTACTTCTGTGAAGTAATAAAGAATTTCAAAGCAAATTTCCAGTAGACAGGTCTCACTTTGAATCAAATATTTATTCCTGGAAAGTGGCACAAAGATTGAACTACAGTCATTTTAAGCCTGTTTCCCCTTTAATTTAAATTAAATTTCCTAGGTAATACATTTTATCCTAGTATTATATTCACATCGAATTTGTTTTAAATAGAGTCAAACCTGGGTAAAATTGAGGAAAGGTTCCTTATTGGAGCGCTCACTTCTCCTTTGTGGACCTTTTCTCTTTTCCTAGTTCCTTGGTTATCTTTCTCATTATTTCAAAAAGGCCAAGCTGATAATCTCAGAAAAGCAACCTGAAAAATTATTTCAGAATAAGGTGCTAATGACTGAGTTATTCAATCCATTTGAAAATGATCTTCATTTTAAAATTAGACTGTTAAAGAGACTAAACATTAAATCAAATGAACACATAGGTTAGAATTTCTAGTTGTACAGACACTGGGACCTACCTAAGGCTGGAGGATGGAAGGAGGGAGACAGTCAGAAAATATAACTATTGCGTACTGGGCTTAGTACCAGGGTGATGAAATAACCTGTACAACAAACTGCCATGACACAAGTTTACCTGTATAACCAACCTGCACATGTACTCCTGAAACTAAAATAAAAGTTGAAAAAAAATTCTAGTTGTGAAATTCAAGGCAGGGGACCTTCTTGGTAAGCCCTTTGGATAATGTCATGCATATAAAGTTGGCTTGGTTTCCTTCCTTCTTTGGGAAGTCTGTGCGATTTTCACTTGGGGAGGCTCATTACCCTGTATGGACCTACCCTGCCTTGTTCCAAGTTCCAAGTGCTGGTGCACAGCAACCATCACCCCCTTGTGATTTCTCTTTGAAACTTGCTTCTTTTTATAAATGTTATTCTGACCCTGACTTTCCAAAGCATCAACTTCTTACCTAACAGTCCAGTGGCATGTCAACTGATTAAGACATAGTGAAGAGGCAGCTTCCAATGTTTCAATAATAAATACATTATTAATGACTTGAAGGACAAATTCGCATCCACCCTTCCTCCCCTGACTGTTTTGTCTGTGATTTTTATGGTGGGAATTTTAGCTCAGGAAGAAGAAACGACAGCACGTGTTTAAGGGGAGTTGGCTGTTCACTACTTCTTAAGTCACGAGAATAGGGCTGACTCCAAGCGCATACACGTGTACAGTGTCTCTGTGAATGTGAAGTAGTCATCAGTAAATCAACCCTGGACTGAAATAAGAGAGGGGTTTCTATTTTTAAATAACTCTGCACCGAAGACTTTTCTTCTTCTTCTTTTTTTTTTTTTTTTTTTTTGAGACGGTGTGTCTAGCTTTGTTGCCCAGGCTGGAGAACAGTGGCGTGATCTTGGCTCACTCCAGCCTCCGCCTCCTGGGTTCCAGCAATTCTCCTGCTTCAGTCACCAAGTAGCTGGGACTATAGGCACCCGCCACCATACCCAGCTAATTTTTTTATTTTTGTAGAGACAGGGTTTCGCCAAGTTGGCCAGGCTGGTCTCAAACTCCTGACCTCAAGAGATCTGCCCACCTCAGCCTCCCAAAGTGCAGGGATTACAGGCATGAGCCACCATGCCCAGCCCAAGACTTTTTATAATAAAACTAGCCTCTAACTCAGAGGTAGTATTATTTAAGTTTTATGCATTTCATCTTCCTAAAACTATGATATCCTTATATTTAAGATACCCAATCTTTAAAAAATACCTAAATAATTAAATAGCTATATGTTGACAAATAGTTTTCCTTATCCAAATGTGTGTTAAAAAATCTGTGTATATTGTCTTCTGAGATATTTACAGGGTGCATTTCATTTTTAATTGTGAAGTTGATGAGATTTTCATCATCTATTACAGAGTATACACACGGCCTCCCTTCCTCGTACTGACTGTCATGAATGCAGTGTGTATACTTCTGCAAAAGAAACCTAACTGGGCAACGGCAAAGTTACTTCTTTCAGAAACTGGTTTCCTGAAAAAATTGATTAACCTTGACAAGGACAGCATACCTGATAAGGTAAAAAGCTGATCTGTAATTGATGCATCTCATATTTACAGTGTGTAGGATCAAACAGACCACCTGCCATCTAAATTGTTCTACTCTTAGATGGAGAAACTATTCTCTAGGAAAATAGCTCTATTCTTCCAGGCAAGAGAGGAGATGCCTAGTTGGATATGGAAAAGAAATCCCAGTCTGAGAAAAATTTCATTCTGATTATGGCTCCCAAAAGTAGATGAGAAATACTGTATATCTAACTCCAACTCCAAACTGTGTGTAATACCATTTAGAAATAGAGGTGGACCTGTGGGTATGTGACACAGCTAAGGTAGAGAACATCCTCAGAGAGCCCCAGTGTGCCCCAGGTCACATCACCATTACTGACCAGACAGACCTTTGACTAGGGACTGTGCCTTGCCAATATGCCACCTGGGGGACAGAAGGAAGAGGATGGTATTCCTAGTCACCTCACACCTGAAGTGCACAAGGAGACTTCAGAATTTTTAGACATCAAATTCCTAAAGCTGGAGAAAGTTAATCTGTTTTGTTTTTGTTTTAAAAGTTTCTTTTTAAAAAGTATAGCAAAGCTACTGCAACAACAGTAGCAATAGCAGGATGTTTATAACAAAGACTTTTTCTCTCCTGGTACTAGGTTTTGTTGTTGTTGTTTTGTTTTGTTTTTTGTTTTTTGTTTGTTTTTTGTTTTGAGACGGAGTCTCGCTCTGTTGCCCAGGCTGAAGATCTCAGTGTACTGCAGCCTCCACCCCCTGGGCTTCAAGCGATTCTCCTGCCTTAGCCTCCTGAGTAGCTGGGACTACAGGTGCCCACCACTATGCCCAGCTAATTTTGTATTTTTAGTGGAGACAGGGTTTCACCACGTTGGCCAGGCTGGTCTTGAACTCCTGAGCTTGTGATCTGCTCCCCTTGGCCTCCCAAAGTGCTGGGATTACAGGCGGGAGCCACCTTGCCCAGCCACTAGGGTCATTTTTGTACCCAGGCGTGTGTCTTTGATTCTACTATTAAAGATAAGTTAATTTTTTTTTTTTTTTAGACAGAGTCTCACTCTGTGCACTCGCTGGAGTACAGTGGTATGATCTTGGCTCACTGCAACCTCTGCCTCCTGGGTTCAAGTGATTCTCGTGCCTCAGGTTCCCCAGTAGCTAGGATTACAGGCGTGTGCCATCATGCCCAGCTAATTTTTGTATTTTTAGTAGAGACAGGGTTTCACCATGTTGGCCAGACTGGTCTCAAACTCCTGACTTCTGGTGACCCACCCACCTTGGCCTCCCAAAGTGCTCGGTTTACAGGCATGAGCCACTGTGCCCCGCCTGAATATTTTAATATGAAATAAAATTTCAGTCTAGTGGAGACTGGGGAAAACTTCAGGTGAATAATATTTCTTTCTAATGTAATACATTAACTGTGTACTCTCTAGGTTTTCATGAAGCTAAAAAAAATTTTAACCTTACCTGATTTCAACCCAAGCAAGATTGCGCTGGTTTCTGTTGCTTGTTGCTCCCTGTGCCAGTGGGTTATAGCTTTGAATAACTACCATGAAGTACAGAAGGTATGCTTTTCCTCCTAAACATCTGTCATGATTTGAAAGTGGCATGTCAATGTCCCAGAAATAATTTTTATTTAACAATACTCAAGTGAACTTGAGTGGAAAGGATACCTAAGGAGAAACACTTTAATCAAATATATTATTCTAACTCACACAGATGTCAAGTGCTCCCGTTAAATTTGTTATTTATTGACAACTACGCTAGTATTTGTTTATTTCATTTTATTGTTTCACCATAATAAGCTATTTTGTACCCCACATATACACATAGTTCTAGGAAAGTTTAATTGTAACAATTGACATCTGTAAATATCTTTCAAATATAAATGACATTTTTAACGGTACACCCGACTTTTTTTTGACACTTAAATGTTCTGACATTCTCTTTAAGGTTGTGGGCCCTAAACAAATCCAAGTAGCTGAAGCTCAAAACGTCCTTAAAATTGCACGACAAAGACTGGCTGAGAAACAAAGAGGTTTACAGCTGGTAAGAAATACTTTTACTTGTTCAGTTCTCAAAATAAGACAAAACACCAGGACAATGTAATTATCTCAGGAGAGCTTATCAGTTTCAGATAAAATGGAAATAATAATATAGGTAGTGAAAAGATTAATTGTGAGGATTAAGTAAATAATATTATTGGTAATAATATTAATAATATATATAAAACTTTTAGTGCCTACCACATAATAAAACACTCTATAGAGTTCATTATTATTGTCTTTATAATATTTTAATTTACTATTTCACCAAATTTCTCTCAGGAGATCTCTACAACTTCAGTTTACCAAAGCCTTAAACAGTATCAATCTGTGGTTTTTTTTTTGTTTTCAATCTGTGTTCTTTAAAAAACTGTTCTTTGCGGGGCGCCGTGGCTCACGCCTTGTAATCCCAGCACTTTGGGAGGCTGAGGCAGGTGGATCACCTGAGGTCAGGAGTTCGAGACCAGCCTGGCCAATATGGTGAAACCCCATCTCTACTAAAAATACAAAAATTAGCCAGGCGTGGTGGCAGGCGCCTGTAATCCCAGCTACTTCGGAGGCTGAGGCAGGAGAATCTCTTGAACCCGGGAGAAGGAGGTTGCAGTGAGCCAAGATTGCACCATTACACTCCAGCCTGGGCAACAAGAGCAAAATTCCGTCTCAAAAAAAAAAAAAAAATCCAACTGTGCTTAACCTGTTTATATCATTACCCTGTTGCTGTGTAAAGGCATGATTATTCCTTAAATGTCTTGATTTTAAATTAAAATACAGTATCATTATCATTATGAGAACTGGAACTAGAATTGCTATCCCTGTTACCTATTTAGCTCACATACATTTTGAGAGTAGGCAAAGTAATACATTTCAGAGATGGCAAACAGGCAAATTCAGTCCGTTGACATCTTTTGACCTATTACAGTCTTCCCACCCCTCACCTCATTTTGATATAATCCACATTTTGAAATCTGGGGGTTTTACTTAATATCTGATTTTCTGTCTTTTCCTGAAAACTCAGATAGCTGGCAGCTCTGGGCTAGCATTCCCACTTGGCTGTAGGCAGCCCCCACTCACTTCAAGCATTTCTGCTCCCTGCTTGGCTCCATAGGCATTTCGGGCAAACTGAGATATATTTAAAAGGATTGGATATTTTTGAAGGAAATAAGCAAATTTGAACTGAATTTACTTTATGTAGATATATCATTTCTTGCTAATATTTTATTGTAGCTTATAGTCTATAGAGTTTTGTTTTGATGGGTGCTGATAATAGTTAATGTTTATTTAGCACTTACTGTGTTCCAAGTACTGTGCTCATTTAATCCTCATTTAATCCTCACAACAACATTTCAAAGTAGATGTTTATAAATGATAAAACTAAATTTAGTTTTAGTAAATTTAGATTCAGTAAATTTGTTCAAGATTTTAAGATAGTAAGTGATGGTGCCCATATTCTAACCTAGGTCTCTCTAACTCTAAAGCCCATGCACTTATTGGCCTTTTAAACTGCTACATTTTAAAATATTTATATCCAGAAGTGATATCCAAAATATTTAACAACCAGTGTGGCATAGGCACCAACTGATCAAAATGGACATTTGTCGTGCGGGTAGAAGCAAAGTCTTGGAGCCTACAGCTGAGTTTGAAGAGAAGGTATGGGGCCAGGGTAGGCAATGTGTGGCCATAGAGGTGCTCCCTGGGATATGGAGCAGGACCCGTTAGCAATCACTACGGAAATATGTCAACATTTTCGCAGTTGTTGGTGCCTGTGTAGTTTATACCACTGAATATCAGCCCTATTTCTGTCTCAGAGTGGAAGAAACCCAAGAAAGGAAAAAAATTTTTCTTCAAAACTTTAAGAATAATATATTTAAACATTATACAAATTGGAAAAAAGAGCATTCAAGAAGAAATAATTTTTAGTTTAATGAAAGTATTTGTTCCTTTTTTGCAACAATTACTAGAAACTCTATGTAAATAGATTTAAAAACCTGAATGATATGCCCTGTTTTCTGGGACATTTTTAGTCACTGAGAGTCCATTAAAAAAAAAACTTGAAAGCTTGAACAATCCAAAAAGCATGGATTATAAAAGAAATCATAGATGATAGAACAACCAGAATGAAGACAAGGAAATAGAGAACCTGAACAACTCAATAAACCAACTAGACCTAACAGGCATATTCAGCATACTTCACCCAACAACAACAGAATACACATTCTTCTCAATTGCACCTGAGATATTCTCCAGGGTAGACCATATGTTAGGCCACAAAATAAGTCTCAATAGATTTTAAAAGACATATGCCACAAAAGCACCTTGTCTGGCAATAATAACATGAAGGCTGAAATTAGTAACAGGAAAAATGGAAAATTTACAAGTAGTTGACTAACTCATTTTTAAACAACCAGTGACTCACAGAAGAAATCACAAGGGAAATTAGAAAATACTTGCAGACAAATCAAATGCAACAACCAAAACAAATGGGATACAGCAAAAGAAATGCTCAGAGAGAAATTTATAGTTGTAAATGCCTGCGTTTAAAAAGAAAAATATAAAATCAGTAACCTAACTTCACACCGGAAGGAACTAAACAAAGAAGAACGAACCAAACCCAAAGCTAGCAGAAGAAAAGAAGTAATAAAGATTAGAGTAGAGATAAACAAAATAGAGAATAGAAAAAAAATAGCGAAAATCAATGACACCAAAAGTTGGTTCTTTGAAAAGATCATCAAAATGAACAAATCTCTAGGGGAAACAAAAAGAGAAAGAGAGAAAGAAGAAAGAATTTCTAGACTTCAAGACAGGTCTTTTTAAATGACCCAGTCAGATAAAAAAGAGAAAGAAGAAATAATTTAAAAGAATGAGAAAAGCCTTCCTCACATATGGGACACTATCAGGTGAAAAAATAATCAGATTTTGGGAGTTCCAAGAGAAGAGATGAGAAACAGCATCGAAACCTATTTAATAAAATAATTTCTGAAAACTTCCCAAGTCTTCAGAAAGATATAGACATTCAGATCAGGAACTCGTAAATCCCCAAAGAGATTTAGCCCAAACAGTTTCTCTCTGAGATACATTATAGTCAAACTGTCAAAAGTCAAAGACAAAGAGAAAATTCCAAAAACAGCAAAAGCATCATGTTACACGTAAGGGAACCTCCATCAGAACAACAGCAGATTTCTCAGCAGAAATAAAAGACCAGTGGAGAATGTATTTATAACACTGTCATTTGTTTTTAATTACAATATTTTTAAATGGTAGGGAGAAAAAGACAAACTGTACATTCCAGCCAGAGCCACATTACTTTCCGTCTCTCAACCACAGCCTTCATGAGAAGTTTCTAGTATTTGAACTCATTAAAATCCAATCAATATACTTAAAATGTATATTTTTTACACTTAATATTTTAAAACTTAGCTTAGTAGTTACCTCCATCAGTTTTAAGCCCTTCATGGAAATTTTCTCCTCACTCAGGTACATACTTCCTTCCACTTAAAAATAGGTCTTTTGTTTGCCTGGATCCTAATATAAAAAAATATTTTGGGAAAATCTAAGGAACTTTGGGGAAAAAAACAATGCCAGAACTTATTAAATCACATAAGCATTCATCAAAAGCATTACCTTTGGGGACTGCAATGCTCATCATATAATAGAACATTTCATATGTTTAAGTTAATCAATAGGCCCCATACATTAATATTTAACTCACTGGGTCGTAAGTAACATGAGAGGAGTTTTCTCAAAGGAATTGAAATGGGTGATTGAGCAAGCAGACAAAAACAACGTAACATATGAAAGCGCAAACAACCCATAATTGTTATGGGTGAGCCAGGAATAAATTCTAAATCATTAAACATGCCAAAAGTAGCACATATATATATTACACACACACACACACATATAAATTAGGTATATATTTTCACCAGGATAGCATCTTAAAGAGAAATTACAAATCATAATAAGCACAATTTTGTCTTTATAATTGTGTTGTACATACCATGTTCAAGTCTCCATGCTAAACCCTCAACATAAAGGTAAGACTGTAAGACCACAATCCGAGAGATGATATCAGGAAACTTAAAATTACTTCTCAAACAACTGTTATAAACAAACATCAGTGTAGATTTGACAAGGTTGAGACTTCATGACAGCTGGAAGTTGATCAGAATATTACAGAATATTTGCCTAGGATTTATACCCCTTTAAGGGAAGGACCAAGGTATAAAGGATGTGAGCCAAGTCCCAGAGACAAGAAGCTTAAGGAATGTTGGGGAGATAAGGAATAAACCAATTTGGATAAAGGGTAATATAATTGGAAAGGAGTAATAAAGGAAATGAAATCGGGAAGGAAGGTTGGGGTCAGGTTGTGGAGGCATTGGTTGACAGCCAAAACTCTGGACTATGTCCTTAATCCATTATTTCCATAAGAATTCACCAAACACTTTTGAGCAGTGGTGCAATCAAGGTAAGTGATAATTTAAGAAAATTATTTTGGGGGAAAAAACCATCTCTTCAATAAATGGTGCTGGATATCTATATCCAGAAGAATGAAACTAGACCCCTATCTCTCACCATACACAAAAATTACATCAAAATGAATTACAGATTTAAATCTAATATCTCAAACTATGAAACTTCTATGATAAAACATTGGGGAAAATCTCCAGGACATTGGTCTGGGCAAAAATTTCTTAGTAACACCCCACAAGCACAGGTAACCAAAGCAAACACAGGCTAATGGGATCACATTGAGTTAAAAAGCTTTTGCACAGTAAAGGAAACACTCAGCAAAGTGAAGAGACAGCCCACAGAATAGGAGAAATTATTTGCAAACTACCCATCTGACAAGGGATGAAAAACCAGAATATATAAGGAGCTCAAACATCTCTACAGAAAAAAATCAAATAATCCAATTTGAATATGAGTAAAAGGCTTGCATGGATACTTCTCAAAAGAAGACATACCAATGGCAAACAGGCATATAAAAAGGTGCTCAATATCACTGATCATCAGAGAAATGCAAATAAAACTACAACGAGATATCATCTCACCCTAATTAAAATGTCTTTTATCCAAAAGACAGGCAATAACCAAATGCTGATAAGGATGTGGAGAAAAGAGAACCCTTATACACTGCTGGTGGGACCGTAAATTAGGACAACCGCTATGGAGAACAGTTTGGAGGTTCCTCAAAAAACTAAAAATAGAGCTACCATATGATCCAGCAATTCCACTGCTAGGTATATACCCAAAAGAAAGGAACTCAGTATATTGAAGAGATAACTGCACTTCCATGTTTGTTGCAGCATTGTTCACAATAGTCAAAATTTGGAAGTAACCTAAGTGTCCATCAACAGATGAATGGATAATGAAAATATTGTGCTTATACACAATGGGGTATTATTCAACCATTAAAAAGAATGAGATCTTGTCATTTGCAACAACATTGGTGGAACTGGAGGTCATTATGCAAGTGAAATAAGCCAGGCGCAGAAAGACAAACATGGCATGTTCTCACTTACTTGTGAGTTCTAAAAATCAAGACCATTGAACTCATGGAGATAGAGGGCAGAAAGATGATTACCAGAGGCTGGGAAGAGTAGTGGGAAGGTATGAGGGAGGTAAGGATGGTTAATGGATACGAAAAATAGAGAGAATGAATAAGACCTAGTACATGATAGAGCAACAGGGTGGTTGTAGTCAATAATAATTTAATTGTACACTTAAAATAACTTAAAGAGTATAATTGGATTGTTTGTAACACAAAGGATAAATACTCGAGGGGATGGATACCCCCTTCTCCATGATGTGATGATTATACATTGCATGCCTGTATCAAAACATCTCATGTACCCCCTAAATATATATATACCTACTATGTACCCACAAATAAAAATAAAAAATTATTTTGTCAGCTATTCATGAAAATACATTTTCAACTAACACTATAAAGATGATTTAACAGTTGATTCATCATACAGCTTAAATTAAAAAATTCATTCGGTCCCCTGGTCTGTTCAGTACATCTGAGGTGAAAAAAAGTTCAACCATTTTCTTAGAAAAAGAATCTAAATAATATATAAAATTTTATTTGTGAAAAATAAATCAGAGATTGATGAATCTACAAATGCTAGGATTGTAAAAAAAAAAAAAAAAGCCTATTAAAGAAGCAAGATGGCATTTAAAAATAAACAAATTTCAATATCAATGAATCATTTCATTTCTACAATGTCCATTTTCATTGGTAATATAATCCCTCCAGAAAGATTTTCCAGGATGTGAAAATGAAATGGTAACACAATATTTATATAAATGGCAGACAAAGTCTTGAAGCAAAATGAGAGTAAGATATTTTTCTCAATAATGAATTAATTATCTTTCAGGTTGAAGAACATTTGCTGTTTTTACAGGCAGCTTACAAAGATACCGTTGCTGAAAAACAACTATTAGCAAATCGGAAAAAAATGGCCAGCAGGCGCTTTCAGTGTGCGTCAGTCTTACTAACTGTCCTGGAAGATGAGAAGGCAGGACTTTCTTTGGTCTTATATCTCCTCCATAATTTCTACTGGGCCCAACAACCCCCAAGATGTTATTTTCACTGCAGGCTGTATCATATACCTTCTAAAGCTATCTTACTATCCAGTTTCTTATTGGGATCAGTAGACATCCTATTCACATAAAGAAATCCTGTTTGAGTCGTCTCAAAACAGAAGTAACAGACTACAAGTATCTGACATTATTTCCTGTTCTGAAGACATCAGCACACTTTTGTCTGATGAGGCCCAAAGTAAACCTTTCAATGAAAATGTCATTAGTTTTCCTTTTCCAGCACTGCGACAACCCAAGCTGAACATATAAAACATGGTGGAACCACAAAGGAGAAGATATCATTAGGAAAGAAAAAGAAAATACTCTCTTTTTTTTTTAAGTGAAAGTAGGTTTATTAAGAAAGTAAAGGAATAAAGAATGGTTACTCCATAGGTAGAGCAGCCGAAAAAGAAGATTTTCTTTTGTTTTGTCAGCCTTCTGAACCCTTTTAGCTCATCTTTTTACTTCTCCTCTGGTTCATCTGGCTTCTCTATGGTTGAATCTCTAGTAAGCCAACTAGAATCTCAGTTTAGTTACACCTCAGCTATCTCAAAGGATGGATGCTATAAAATTCTCAAGATAATTTTAATTTAGTTTAATTTTTTAAATAAATACATATCATAGAAGGTCAAGAGGAAGGATTTTATGAAAACAGACCAATCAAAGGGAGATGATAGCTCTCAGAAGCAGATGGATGTCCCTGAGAGTCAAGTGTATAGACTGAGAGGCAGTGGAACATCAGCATGTCCCAGATGGTGAGCACCAGAAAAGAGGGCTCTTGCTTAACATGCTTTATTTATCGACCAGTCAAGCACATGCATGATCAAAGAGGCCATATACAGCCAGAGAATATGGGTTCAGAGCCCAGCTACACCCCTTAGAAGCTTAGTGATCTTGACCAAGTTGTTTAACTTCTCTAAACTCAACTTCAAATGCGGTGTCAAATGAAGTTTTCAAAGTAAAATGCCTGGCAGATAAGTAAAGATTCAGTAAATATGGGTTGTTGTTGTTATTATTATTGTTGTTGTTGAATACTATTAATAGTATATTATAATAAATTGATACTTTATAAACTGTCCTGCTTTGGCTGGTCATGGTGGCTCATGTCTGTAATCCCAGCTCTTTGGGAGGCCAAGGCTGGAGGATTGCTTGAGATCAAGAGTTTAAGACCAACCTGGGCAATGTAGCAAGACCCTGTCTCTACAAAAAAATAAATAAATAAATAACTGGCATGGTGGCACATGCCTGTCATCCTAAGCCACTCAGAAGGCTGAGGTGGGAGGAGGATCACATGAGCCCAAGAGGTCAAGGCTGTCCAGCCTAGGCTACTAAGAGAAGACCTTGTCTCTAAAAGAAAAAAAAAAATTGTCCTGTTTTATTACACAAAGGATTTTAAATGACTGTGTATCTACCTTAGCAAATATGACACTATTAGCAAACTCAAGAATAAGACTAATTTTTTCCTCAGAAAACAGTTTATTTTTCAATATTATCCACTGTTAACTTTGATACAGCCACAGCTTGAGAACGGCAGTAGTAATTGCAATGACAGATCCAACTTGGAGATCATTAATTTTAAAATACCTTATGATAATATTATCACATAGAATGATATTTTATATATTCTATTTTATATAGAATAACTCATTTCCATTTTAATATTTAGACTCGATGGCAAGAAACGATCAACCAAATAGATAACAAATTAGAAGGAATTTTGGGTGACATACTGCTTTCAGCAGCATGCATTGTATACAGTGGAATTTTAACACCAGAATTTCGCCAGTTGATTGTGAATAAATGGGAGACTTTCTGCATTGAAAATGGCATTTCTTTGTCTTTCAACTTCTCTTTAATTAAAGTTATGGCACAAAAATATGAGGTAATAACATATTTCTATTATCCAGTTAAGTGGCTATTATTGTTGATTTGGGTTTTAGCTGTATGTGTAGTTTTGGGCTTGGATGTTGTCCCAAAATTATTTTGATAAATGAAAATATTTTGTTAATAGTTTGTTTCAGGTCTTTTTTTTTTTTTTTTATAGCCCTAATGCCTCAATAAGTTGTATCTCTCCTGTTTCTCATACTGAGCAAAAGTCACAAAATATCCCTTTTCCCACCGTAATCCTATTACCCTGTCTCAATGAATATAGGCAGTTTCTCTCTCTGAAACCTCTTTCATTTAATACAATTGAACTTATTGAACCACAGGGAGTGTTCTTAGACACAGCCAAAAATATGGAACTACATTTATTAACTTAGATACTTATTGTCTGTTTATGTAAATCCTATGCTGATGTTTAAAGGATAAAAGAGAAATGCACCTAGCTTTTGTTAATCCTCCGAGAGTAATTTTAGATTGGATCCCCACTGATAATTTCCCTTAAATTGACCATGCAACCTACAAAATCTTAGAAACAAATACTGTCTTCACATTTTCATAATGCTAATAACCAATTTAAACTCAAATGTAAGAGTTATTACATTAGGTGTAAATGGACTAAATGTTCCAGTAACAAGTCTAAGATTGTGGCCAGGTGCGGTGGCTCATGCCTGTAATGCCAGAACTTTGAGATGCCCAGATAGGAGGAACTCTTGAGCCTAGGAATTCAAGACCAGCCTGTCTCTACAAAAAAATAAAAAAATAGCCAACCTGGGCAATGTAGCAAGACCCTGTCTAAAAAAAAAAAAAAATTACTGAGCATGGTGCCACATGCCTGTCATCCTAAGCCTAAGCCACTTGGAAGGCTGAGGTGGGAGGATCACATGAGCCCAAGAGATCAAGGCTGCAGTGAGCTATGATGGTGCCCTTGCATTCCAGCCTAGGCTACTGAGAGAAGACCCTGTCTCTAAAAGAAAAAGCAATTGTCTTGCTTTGTTACACAAAGGATTTTATCTGTCTTAGCAAATATGACACTATTAGCAAACCCAAGAATAAGATTAATTTTCCTCTCAGAAAACAGTTTATTTTTCAATATTATCCATTATTAACTTTTGTACAGCCACAGCTTGAGAACAGCAGTAGTAATTGTAATGATAGATCACAATCATTGCAATGACTGCACGTGCACAATGGTGGCACATGCCTATAGTCCTAACTACTTAGGAGGCTGAGGTGGAAGGATCACTTGAGTCCAGGAGGTCAAGGCTGCAGTGAGGCATGATCATGCCATTGCACTCCAGCATGGGAGACAGGCCAAGTCTCTGTCTCTCTCTCTCTACATATATGTGTGTGGGTGTGTGTATATATATTATATATATGTATACATATAGCATATGTGTATACTATATATGTAGAGAGACCTCAAGAAATCCTCATAAAGTTATGACTATACATATATACTATACATACATAATGTATATACATATATACACATATGTACATATGTACATGCATGCATGTGTTATGTGTGTAAATACATATATACGTATACCTATATGTATACATAGATATATACATACATATATATTCATACTTATATGTATATGACTATATATGTATATATGTAGAGAGACCTCAAGCAATCCTCATATATAAAGTTATAAGACTATATAACAGTATAAACCAAAACACAAAATAGAAAACATACATTATTTATAAAATAAAACATACGTTATTTATAAAAGACATATCTAAAACATAAAGTTGAGAGTCAGAAATGGGAAAGAATTTACCATAGATTACAAAAACAAAAGGACAAAATAGAAATTAAGGCATAAAAGGGGGGGGCGGAGCAAGATGGCCGAATAGGAACAGCTCCAGTCTCCAACTCCCAGCGCGAGCGACACAGAAGACCGGTGATTTCTGCATTTTCAACTGAGGTACTGGGGTCATCTCACTAGGGAGTGCCGGACAATCGGTGTTGGTCAGCTGCTGCAGCCTGACCAGCGAGAGCTGAAGCAGGGCGAGGCATCGCCTCACCTGGAAGCGCAAGGGGGAAGGAAATCAGTTTTCCTAGCCGGGGAACTGAGACACACAACACCTGGAAAATCGGGTAACTCCCACCCCAATACTGCGCTTTAAGGAAACAGGCACACCAGGAGAATATATCCCACACCTGGCCGGGAGGGGCCCACACCCACGGAGCCTCCCTCACTGCTAACACAGCAGTCTGCGGTGATCTATCCGCAAGGCAGCAGCGAGGCTGGGGGAGGGGTGCCCGCCATTGCTGAGGCTTAAGTAGGTAAACAAAGCCGCTGGGAAGCTCGAACTGGGTGGAGCTCACAGCAGCTCAAGGAAGCCTGCCTGTCTCTGTAGTTTCCACCTCTGGAGACAGCGCACAGCTGAAGTCCAATAGGGGAAGCAGTGGGGGCTGGTGCAGATGCGAACGACTCTGTCTGACAGCTTTGGGGAGAGCCGTGGATCTCCCAACGCGGAGGTTGAGATCTGAGAACGGACAGACCGCCTGCTCAGGTGGGTCCCTGACCCCTGAGTAGCCTAGCTGGGAGACATCCCCCACTAGGGGCAGTCTGACACCCCACACCTCACAGGGTGGAGTCACCCCTGAGAGGAAACTTCTGAAGGAAGAATCAGACAGGTACACTCGCTGTTCAGCAATATTCTATCTTCGGCAACCTCTGCTGCTGATACCCAGGCAAACAGGGTCTGGAGTGGACCTCAAGCGATCTCCAACAGACCAACAGACAGTCCTTCTGACTGTCAGACGGAAAACGATCAAACAGGAAGGACCCTATACCAAAACCCCATCAGTACGTCACCATCATCAAAGACCAGAGACAGATAAAACCACAAAGATGGGGAAGAAGCAGGGCAGAAAAACTGGAAATTCGAAAAATAAGAGCACATCTCCCCATGCAAAGGAGCGCAGCCCATCGCCAGCAACGGATCAAAGCTGGTCAGAGAATGACTTAGACAAGATGAGAGAAGAAGGCTTCAGTCCATCAAACCTCTCAGAGCTAAAGGAGGAATTACGTACCCAGCGCAAAGAAACTAAAAATCTTGAAAAAAGAGTGGAAGAATTGACAACTAGACTAATTAATGCAGAGAAGATCATAAACGAAATGACAGAGATGAAAACCATGGCACGAGAAATATGGGACAAATGCACAAGCTTCAGTAACCGACTCGATCAACTGGAAGAAAGAGTATCAGCGATTGAGGATCAAATGAATGAAATGAAGCGAGAAGAGAAACCAAAAGAAAAAAGAAGAAAAAGAAATGAACAAAGCCTGCAAGAAGTATGGGATTATGTAAAAAGACCAAATCTACGTCTGATTGGGGTGCCTGAAAGTGAGGGGGAAAATGGAACCAAGTTGGAAAACACTCTCCAGGATATCATCCAGGAGAACTTCCCCAACCTAGTAGGGCAGGCCAACATTCAAATTCAGGAAATACAGAGAACGCCACAAAGATACTCCTCCAGAAGAGCAACTCCAAGACACATAATTGCCGGATTCACCAAAGTTGAAATGAAGGAAAAAATCTTAAGGGCAGCCAGAGAGAAAGGTCGGGTTACCCACAAAGGGAAGCCCATCAGACTAACAGCAGATCTCTCGGCAGAAACTCTCCAAGCCAGAAGAGAGTGGGGGCCAATATTCAACGTTCTTAAAGAAAAGAATTTTCAACCCAGAATTTCATATCCAGCCAAACTAAGTTTCATTGGTGAAGGAGAAATAAAATCCTTTACAGATAAGCAAATGCTTAGAGATTTTGTCACCACCAGGCCTGCCTTACAAGAGACCCTGAAGGAAGCCCTAAACATGAAAAGGAACAACCGGTACCAGCCATTGCAAAAACATGCCAAAATGTAAAGACCATCGAGGGTAGGAAGAAACTGCATCAACTAACGAGCAAAATAACCAGTTAATATCATAATGACAGGATCAAGTTCACACATAACAATATGAACCTTAAATGTAATGGACTAAATGCTCCAATTAAAAGACACAGACTGGCAAACTGGATAAGAGTCAAGACCCATCAGTCTGCTGTATTCAGGAGACCCATCTCACATGCAGAGACATACATAGGCTCAAAATAAAGGGATGGAGGAAGATCTCCCAAGCAAATGGAGAACAAAAAAAAGCAGGGATTGCAATCCTAGTCTCTGATAAAACAGACTTTAAGCCATCAAAGATCAAAAGAGACAAAGAAGGCCATTACATAATGGGTAAAGGGATCAACTCAACATGAAGAGCTAACTCTCCTAAATATATATGCACCCAATACAGGAGCACCCAGATTCATAAAGCAAGTCCTTAGAGACCTACAAAGAGACTTAGACTCCCATACAATAATAATGGGAGACTTCAACACTCCACTGTCAACATTAGACAGATCAACGAGACAGAAAGTTAACAAGGATATCCAGGAATTGAACTCCTCTCTGCACCAAGCGGACCTAATAGACATCTATAGAACTCTCCACCCCAAATCAACAGAATATACATTCTTCTCAGCACCACATCACACTTATTCCAAAACTGACCACATAATTGGAAGTAAAGCACTCCTCAGCAAATGTACAAGAACAGAAATTATAACAAACTGTCTCTCAGACTACAGTGCAATCAAACTAGAACTCAGGACTATGAAACTCAATCAAAACCGCTCAACTACATGGAAACTGAACAACCTGCTCCTGAATGACTACTGGGTACATAACGAAATGAAAGCAGAAATAAAGATGTTCTTTGAAACCAATAAGAACAAAGATACAACATACCAGAATCTCTGGGACACATTTAAAGCAGTGTGGAGAGGGAAATTTATAGCACTAAATGCCCACAAGAGAAAGCAGGAAAGATCTAAAATGGACACTCTAACATCACAATTAAAAGAACTAGAGAGGCAAGAGCAAACACATTCAAAAGCTAGCAGAAGGCAAGAAATAACTAAGATCAGAGCAGAACTGAAGGAGATAGAGACACAAAAACCCTCCAAAAAATCAATGAATCCATGAGTTGGTTTTTTGAAAAGATCAACAAAATTGACAGACCGCTAGCTAGACTAATAAAGAAGAAAAGAGAGAGGAATCAAATAGACACAATAAAAAATGATAAAGGGGATATCACCAACGACCCCACAGAAATACAAACAACCATCAGAGAATACTATAAACGCCTCTACGCAAATCAACTAGAAAATCTAGAAGAAATGGATAATTTCCTGGACACTTACACTCTCCCAAGACTAAACCAGAAAGAAGTTGAATCCCTGAATAGACCAATAGCCGGCTCTGAAATTGAGGCAACAATTCATAGCCTACCCACGAAAAAAAGTCCAGGGCCAGATGGATTCACAGCTGAATTCTACCAGAGGTACAAGGAGGAGCTGGTACCATTCCTTCTGAAACTATTCCAATCAATAGAAAAAGAGGGAATCCTCCCGAACTCATTTTATGAGGCCAACAACATCCTGATACCAAAGCCTGGCAGAGACACAACAAAAAAAGAAAATTTTAGACCAATATCCCTGATGAACATCGATGCAAAAATTCTCAATAAAATACTGGCAAACCGGATTCAGCAGCACATCAAAAAGCTTATCCACCATGATCAAGTGGGCTTCATCCCTGGGATGCAAGGCTGGTTCAACATTCGCAAATCAATAAACGTAATCCAGCATATAAACAGAACCAAAGACAAGAACCACATGATTATCTCAATAGATGCAGAAAAGGCTTTTGACAAAATTCAACAGCCCTTTATGCTAAAAACGCTCAATAAATTCGGTATTGATGGAACGTACCTCAAAATAATAAGAGCTATTTATGACAAACCCACAGCTAATATCATACTGAATGGGCAAAAACTGGAAAAATTCCCTTTGAAAACTGGCACAAGACAGGGATGCCCTCTCTCACCACTCCTATTCAACATAGTGTTGGAAGTTCTGGCTAGGGCAATCAGGCAAGAGAAAGAAATCAAGGGTATCCAGTTAGGAAAAGAAGAAGTCAAATTGTCCCTGTTTGCAGATGACATGATGGTATATTTAGAAAACCCCATCGTCTCAGCCCAAAATCTCCTTAAGCTGATAAGCAACTTCAGCAAAGTCTCAGGATAAAAAATTAATGTGCAAAAATCACAAGCATTCTTATACACCAGTAACAGACAAGCAGAGAGCCAGATCAGGAATGAACTTCCTTTCACAATTGCTTCAAAGAGAATAAAATACCTAGGAATCCAGCTTACAAGGGATGTCAAGGACCTCTTCAAGGAGAACTACAAACCACTGCTCAGTGAAATCAAAGAGGACACAAACAAATGGAAGAACATACCATGCTCATGGATAGGAAGAATCAATATCATGAAAATGGCCATACTGCCCAAGGTGATTTATAGATTCAATGCCATCCCCATCAAGCTACTAATGACTTTCTTCACAGAATTGGAAAAAACTGCTTTAAAGCTCATATGGAACCAAAAAAGAGCCCGCATTGCCAAGACAATCCTAAGTCAAAAGGACAAAGCTGGAGGCGTCATGCTACCTGACTTCAAACTATACTACAAGGCTACAGTAACCAAAACAGCATGGTACTGGTACCAAAACAGAGATATAGATCAATGGAACAGAACAGAGTCCTCAGAAATAATACCACACATCTACAGCCATCTGACCTTTGACAGCCCTGAGAGAAACAAGAAATGGGGAAAGGACTCCCTATTTAATAAATTGTGCTGGGAAAATTGGCTAGCCATAAGTAGAAAGCTGAAACTGGATCCTTTCCTTACCCCTTATACGAAAATAATTCAAGATGGATTAGAGACTTAAATGTTAGACCTAATACCATAAAAACCCTAGAAGAAAATCTAGGTAGTACCATTCAGGACATAGGCATGGGCAAGGACTTCATGTCTCAAACACCAAAAGCAACGGCAGCAAAAGCAAAAATTGACACATGGGATCTAATTAAACTAAAGAGCTTTTGCACAGCAAAAGAAACTACCATCAGAGTGAACAGGCAACCTACAGAATGGGAGAAAATTTTTGCAACCTACTCATCTGACAAAGGGCTAATATCCAGAATCTACAAAGAACTCAAACAAATTTACAAGAAAAAAACAAACAACCCCATCAAAAATTGGGGAAAGGATATGAACAGACATTTCTCAAAAGAAGTCATCCATACAGCCAACAGACACATGAAAAAATGCTCATCATCACTGGTCATCAGAGAAATGCAAATCAAAACCACAATGAGATACCATCTCACACCAGTTAGAATGGCAATCATTTAAATGTCAGGCAACAACAGGTGCTGGAGAGGATGTGGAGAAATAGGAACACTTTTACACTGTTGGTGGGATTGTAAACTAGTTCAACCATTATGGAAAACAGTATGGCAATTCCTCAAGGATCTAGAACTAGATGTACCATATGACCCAGCCATCCCACTACTGGGTATATACCCAAAGGATTATAAATTACTCTACTACAAAGACACATGCACACGTATGTTTATTGTGGCACTATTCACAATAGCAAAGACTTGGAATCAACTCTAATGTCCATCTGTGACAGACTGGATTAAGAAAATATGGCACATATACACCATGGAATACTATGCAGCCATAAAATAGGATGAGTTTGCGTCCTTTGTAGGGACATGGATGCAGCTGGAAACCATCATTCTTAGCAAACTATCACAAGAAGAGAAAACCAAACACCGCATGTTCTCACTCATAGGTGGGAACTGAACAATGAGATCACTTGGACTCGGGAAGGGGAACATCACACACTGGGGCCTATCATGGGGAGGGGGGAGGAGGGAGGGATTGCATTGGGGAGTTATACATGATATAAATGATGAATTGATGGGTGCTGACGAGTTGATGGGTGCAGCACACCAACATGGCATAAGTATACATATGTAACCTGCACGTTATGTACATGTACCCTAGAACTTAAAGTATAATAAATAAATAAATAAATAAATAAAAAGGCATAAAAGGATTACTAGACTTAAGCTCTCTTTACAATAGGAATTTATTTAATTCTCCAAGCAAATGTTAACAATTCTAAATTTGTATCTAATAACATGATCTCAAATAATATAAAGCAAATATTAAAAGAACTATAGGGAAAAAATAGACAAATCTACAATCATAGTGAAGGATTTTAATACCCTTCTTTCTGTAACTCAGAAAAAGCACACAAAATCGGTAAGAATAGAGAAGCTTTGAACAACATGATCAACAAATGGACTGAATGGGAATATATAGAGCACCGTAGCCTATACCTGCAGCTGACACATTATATGCAAACACATATAGAACTGCCAAAATTGACCATATAACAGGCCACAAATCAAGTTTGACCAAACGTCAGAGGACTGAACTCCTACAGAATATGGCATCTGATCAAAGTGTAGTTAAGCTAGAAGTCAATAATTAAAAGATACTTTGAAAATCCCCATATTTTTGAAATTAGGAAATATACTCCTAAGATAACTGCAGAACAAAATTGAAATCAGAAACTTTAAAATGATACACTGGTGAAAGATTTTCTTTTGAGATTGGGAAGATGACAAAGGGATGTTCACTATCTCCTCTTGAGTTTACTGGAGAGTCTGGGCAGTGAAGTAAGGCAAGGGGAAAAAAGATATTAGCATTGAATAAAAACATAAATTTTTGGAGGTGATATATTATGTACTTATAAAATCCAAGAGAACCTATAGATATATCATGAGAATTAATAAACATTTAGCAAACTTTCTGAAATTAACAAAGTCAAATTGCATTTCTCTTCAGCAACAGTAGTGTACAATGTTTTTAGATACCAATGACCTAAAATGGTATCTAAAACACATCTTTTGCACATCAGAATGAATCTCAAAAATGTGAAAAATTTATAGAAAGAAAACTATAAAATACTGAGATGCATTTTAAGAAACTTAAATAAATGAAGAGTTATACCAAGTTCATGAATTGGAAAACTCAATATTCTAAAGTTACTAGACTGACCTATAGATTCAGTGTAATCCCATATATATATATACATATATACATACATATATACACATATACATATATGTATAAGACTACATATATATATGTATATATGTAGAGAGACCTCAAGCAACACAACAGGAATTAAAGCCAGACACAGAAAAAGATGGGAGATTTCACTTATCTACAGTTCAAAAATAAGCAAAACTAAACTATCGTGTTTAGGAATACATATGTAGGTAAAATAATAAAGAAAAGCACAGAAGTCAGGAGAATGGTTCATTTTTGAAAATAGAAACTCTTCTTTGCTATTGGGCTCAGGGCATGTTTCTCTCACCACAACCATGTTTACTCCTGTCTTCTTTGCCTGTATTCAGATGCAATCTACACTCCAATCAATAGCAATACTTGTATTTTTCAGGATTCTTCATCATCTGTCCTATTTCCTTTTACATAGAATTTGAGAGCATGCAGTTCTTCACAGGCATAAATGAAAAAACTTTCCTCTGTTCCCAAACTAAAAAGTATGTTTGGCTTCTCCTGGGGAGATCCCTGCTACCTTTTGCTGGAGGGTTTGCTTGGTGTCCTGTTTCTACTCTTACCTCCATAGGCTTCTTGGCCTTTTTCTCCCAACCTGCTGATACTGCCATGAAATTGGAGTGGCAGGAAAAGAGAGGCCATGTAAAGAGTCAAAGCTTATCAGGCTTGAAGTCAGCTTCTGAGTCAAATGGTAGCTCTGCTTCTTATTCTGACAGTATAACCTTAGGCAAGTATCTAACATCTTTTAGCCTCAGTTCCTCCATCTTAGAAATAAGGGTTATTATAGTAATTTCACTACCTAGTATATATGTATATGTGGTTGGCAGTTGGTAGGTGCAAAATAGAGTAGCTGTTATTATATTTGTATAATTCTGTATTATTGCATATTTCATATATGCATTAGAGTCTAAGAGCCTTAGAAGCAGGTGCTGTATCTTATTTCCTTTGTGTCCCCCATTGCATCTTTGTTGTGATGGGCATTATAATGTCCTTATTGTTGAACACAAAAATGTAATTTAGTGCATAATTACTCACCTTCCCAAAAATTTCATATCTGTTTCTTTAAACTGTTCATTTCCATAGCATTTTTAAACATTATCTCTTTTTCTAAAGGCAGTGATTCTATAGAATCTTTTAGTACCCTGTAGGATACTAAAGATGTGAAGACATTTACAAAATAGTGAAAGTACTAATGATTTCATTGCAGATCAGCCGATGGCATAATCAGGGACTACCTCATGGTCAGTATTCAGTAGAGAATGCCATCTTGATCAAGAATGGCCAGCAGTGGCCACTGCTGATTGACCCACATAAGCAAGCTTACAACTGGATCCGTCAGATGGAAGGATCCAGGCTGCAGAAGCTCTCCATTGAAGACAGCAATTACATCAAAAAAATTGAAAATGCTATGAAGACAGGAGGGAGTGTCCTCCTGCAGGTAAGTGGGCAGTATGGCCTAATTTCTCTTGCAGCTGATACATATGTTGTATGCACTGAGCATAAAGGCTAAAAGTTTTCAGTGACACATAACTGTCAGGGGAACAATAATAACAGACATACACACATATATACTTAGAGACAGAGAGTGAGTTTTCAATGCTCAGTTCTCTTACAGCTGTCTTTCACTGGAGTCCAGATATTTAATAAAACAAATTTTTTAATTTTAATTTTTGTCGGTACATAGTAGGTGTATATAGTTATGGGGTATACGAGATGTTTTTGAAACAGGCATACAATGTGTAATCACATCATGCAGAAAGGGGTATCCATTCCCTTGAGCATTATCTTTTGTTACAAACAATCCAATTATACTCTTAGTTATTTTTAAATGTACAAGTAAATTATTATTGACTATAGTCACCCTGTTGTGCCATGAAATACTAGGTCTTATTCATTCTTTCTAACTCAACATTTAAATGTTTTAATGCTGCTTTTTTTTTTTCAACCAATTTGTTTTAAGATGATTTTTCTTATTTTTGTCTATTGGGTTTTTCAGAATCTCCTTGAGACATTAGCTCCAGGCTTAAAGGCAATTCTGAAAAAGGATATCTATCAGAAAAAAGGACACTATTTCATAAGGGTTGGTGACGCTGAGATCGAATACAATTCAAATTTTAGGTAATGTGCCACAGCTAAATTGAGTCAAATGTGTATGCTTTTTAAGATAAATAATATTGACTGCCTTGTATTCAGTCCTGTTAAGCTTCTACATGGAGGAAAAAGTAAGATTGTCTTTGGAATATTCTGTTTGTTTTTGTGTTGACAGAAGTATTCATCAGTACACAGAAAAGATAACCGATTTGTATCAAGTCACTCCAAAACAACACTTTTCAAACTGTGTATGATGAAACCTGTGGGTTTTATGAGGAGTCTTCAGAAGCTGTGCAGAGAGGAGCAAGCAAGAAGCCTGGCTCTGCTTCATCTGGAGAAGCTCTATTTGTTCTGTTTGCCTAACATTTTATTTGGGCGAGAAAAGTTTCTGCCTTTTAAACACACACACACACACAAAATCTATATTTAATATCTAGAGCAAAAAGAGATTTTTGCCTAGGAAGGTAAAAAGCATTATATCCATGTTCCCAGCAGTAAAGGGACTCCAGGAAATGGACTCGCACTAGCCAATTTCACACAGCACTGTTACATAGATTTGATTACCATAAAAATGTGACTCCCAAGAAATAAGATGTTTGAATTGTTCATGGGCATTCTCTCCTTGTAGGCAAAGCCACAGGAAAGGCCATTTATAATAAGAGCCTTACTGGGTAAGCAAGTAATTGGCAAAGGAAAGTAGAAGACTTTAGCCATCATTAGCCTGGTGCTTTTAACTTATTCCCAGGAATTCTGACGTACTGACTCCTTACCAAGCGGTGCTGACTCAAACCTGTTGGTCAGTTTGTCCTCTCCCCTGTGCAGGGCTGTAGTCTCTCATGAAATTATTAGTCCTTAGAATTCTGTCTTCTGTGGCCGGGCGTGGTGGTGCACACCTGTAATCCCAGCACTTTGGGAAGCTGAGGCAGGTGGATCACCTGAGGTCAGGAGTTCAAGACCAGCCTGACCAACATGGTGAAACCCCTGTCTCTACTAAATACAAAAAAAAAAAAAATTACTTAGGTGTGGTGGAGCATGCCTGTAATCCCAGCTACTTGGGAGTCTGAGGCAGGAGAATCGCTTTAACCTGGGAGGCGAAGGTTGCACCTGGGAGCCAAGATCGCACCATTGCACTCCAGCCTGGGCAACAAGAGCGAAACTCTGTCTGAAATAATAATAATGATAATAATAATTCTCTCTTCTGTTAATAAAACAGTTTCCAAAGTATGCTCCTCAAAACATATCCATGCTGTAATAGGTGTCACTCAAAAAAGAGATCCCAGGGCTTCTTAAAGTATGCTAAAGGTAACAGTCCTATAGGACTTAAAACCCCTTTATTCACCAAACCCTCTCCAGAAAATAGTGTTGTATAGACTACACTTTGGAAAACACTGCATTAACTCATTCTTTTTTCTTGCTGGATATAATTTGTTTGATTAAGTAACAGCGCTAAAAATGCTAATGAAGTAACAGTGCTAAAAATGCTAATTTTCCTGAGTAGATAACCCGGTCCCCATGTTAGGAATGTGTGTTGAGAAGGTGCTGGAGGGCACTGTTGTAGAGGGCAGGCTTCAGTGATGGACCTCACTCTGTCACTTTCTGGCCATGTGATATGGGCAATTTATTTAATACCATTAAGCTTCAATTTCACTCTTCATAAAGTGGAATGAAGAATTGCCTCTGCTTTATTAATCTGCCCACTCTTCACTATGACTGCCACTGACACCACCCTGCTCCACACCACCATTATTTCTCACATGTTACCCAGTCTCCCAGCTTCCCTCTTGCTCCTCTGCCTCTCCTCCCAGGCTATTCTCAAGATGGCTGCTACATCTTAGGTACAATGTACACTGCTCAGGTGATGGGTGCACCGAAATTTCAGACTTCACCACCATACAATTCATCTATGTAGCTTTACCCCTAAAGCTATTGAAATTTTTTAAAAAAAAAAATGATAGCTGCTAGAGAAGTCTGATTTAAAAAGACCTTGTCACCCCTCCAATCCCTCCATTGGCTTCTCAACTCACTAAGGGTAAAAACCATGGTTTTCACAATGATCTAGTGGCAAGTCAAAACTTCTACTGTTTAACATTTTCTGTACTCTGTCCTTATGTGTAAACTAAACATAGTATGTACACAGTCTGTTGTTGTATTTTTTTAAGACTTCAATGTAAATGTATTCATATAGTATACATTGAAAGTGTACTTTGTATACAAAACTGAAAAACACTAAAAATCTTGTGTACTTCCAGGAAAAATGCTTTATGTATTTTTAAATAAATTGTTCATTTTTTTCTTCTATGTGTTCTTTGAATAACTGGTGCCTTTCTCATGTTTAGGTTATACTTATCTACAGAAATAGACAACCCCCATTTTCTTCCATCAGTTTATAACTTTGTTACTATGATCAACTTCACCGTAACATTCCAAGGTTTGCAAGATCAACTCTTGTCTACTGTGGTAACTCATGAAGTTCCTCATTTAGAAGATCAGCGTTCCAAGTTACTGGAGAGTATTTCCCTTGATGCCGTAACTCTTGAAGAACTAGAGGAAAAAACATTAAATTTACTGCAGAAAGCACAGGGTAAGTCAAGATATTTAGTGATAGTAAGAGATCTTTGCAATGGATAGAATAAAAAGTTATGAGAACCAAATTTTGAATTTGAGCCAAAAATACCAAATCTCCATTTCCACCAGATAACTGATAAAGGTAGGTGAATCACCCCATTTCTAAACTTAAACATTGTGAATTTTGATGTTCCTCAGTTCCACTTTTGCTTTAGCTCATTGTGTTGTAGAACATTTGCCACCCTGTAACTGGTATAAGTTGTAAGACAAATTTTACAGAGTCTAGTTAGTTCCCCCCATGTCTGTACTTCAATGAAGTACAGATATCTGTTATAGGTCTCAAGTTAGATTACAGAGACTGAATGATTGGGCTTTCCCCAAGTATTAATAACGAAAAGATATTTTATTTTTTATTTTATTTTATTTTATTTTATTTTTTAGACAGTCTCACCCCATCACCCAGGCTGGAGTGCAGTGGCGCAATCTCGGTTCACTGCAACCTCTGCCTCCTGGGTTCCAGTGATTCTCCTGCCTCAACTTCCTGAGTACCTGGGATTACCAGCACATGCCACCACACCCGACTTAATAACTAAAAGATATTTTAAAAGCAAACAATCCAGTGACTTTTATATATCCCATTAAAACATGCTGTTGGCCGGGCACGGTGGCTCACGCCTGTAATCCCAACACTTTGGGAGGCCGAAGCAGGCGGATCACCCGAGGTCAGGAGTTGGAGACCAGCCTGACCAACATGGAGAAACCCCGTCTCTACTAAAAATACAAAATTAGCCGGGCTTGGTGGTGCATGCCTGTAATCCCAGCTACTCAGGAGGCTGAGACAGGAGAATCGCTTGAACCCAGAAGATGGAGGTTGTGGTGAGTCAAGATGGCGCCACTGCATTCCAGCCTGGGTTAAGAAGAATGAAACTCCATCTAAAAAAAAAAAAAAGACTGTTAATTAAAGTAGCAGTAGAAATTATTTTCCTCTCCAGCACAAAAAAATCTTTACTGCATCTAAACTTAAAGAAACACAAATTCCTGAGTCACACTGATGTAGGCCCCTAACTCAACTGTGATAAAATACAGTTTATCTAACAATGGACTGCCTTTCTGTTTTAACTTGTGACTCATTGGAACTTGAAGGTTTCTCAAACACTTTAGTCCTCAAGAGTATGTATAGAAATCATCTGTAGAGTTTATTACTTTTCTTTCTTTTTGAAAAATACAAATGCCCAGTGGCTACTGCCACAGACTTACTGAATCTGAACTTCCACACACTGGGCCCTGGCTTATGTTTATTTTTGAAGCTCTCTACACAATTATTATGTCCACTTCTGATTACATATTATTTGTCTAATCTAAAGCCCATGGTCTGAAATGCAAGTCCATTGTTACCAGATACTGTACTAAAACAAATTAAAAGCTAGTTTTTTTTAAAAAGGCAAAATTTTACCAATAGTAATAATTAAGAACATAAGTTTTGAAAGATGAGGAAATCAAGTTTGATAGGGCATGAAGCACCCATACCTTGGGAGCAGCACTGACCATTTCAAACATAAAAGAACCCAGGGAATTAAAAACAAAACAAACAAAAACTACTTGATGATGAAGTCTCACCGACTGAGCAATCAGAATCAGAAAGTGGAAGGAAACCTGAGTGCAGTCGCCTCACAGTTCATGCAGAGAAGCCAATTCATCCTGTTTGAAATTAAAAACGCATTTTTATTTTTTAAAATAGAGATTGAATTCTTTCATTGCTTTCATCATCTTTTCTTATAATCTTAGAATAATGTTTTAGAAACTAATATATATTATATTCAAGAAATGTTTATCTGAGATTCAGCAATTCTATTGATTCTTTTTCTTAATTCCAGTAAAGGTAAATTTACTAGTTACTTAAAACACAGTATTTATAGTAGGATCCATTTCTCATAAACACACACACACATGCATATTCTGTCTATTTATCAATCCATTTGCTTACCCTTCTATCTGCACATATGTATAGAGAGAGATACTTTGGATGATGTTACCTATGTGTTAACACTGGAACTTTTGGGGCAGTGATGCCATGGGTGTCACCCCCAACCCTCACAGCCTGGGTCCACATTTGCCCGCTTGCCCCTCCTCTCGGCCAGTGGTCACAGGTGCTACTACGTGGTAGCCCATTCCTTATTATCCACAGCTGGAACCACATTCACCATGCTGCCTTGGACTTCCCGGAAGCAAGACAGATCTGCCTGTCTTGTATCAGTGCAATGCCTTGTATCAGTGCAGTGATGAATTTGAGCCATTCCCACATTGTGGTTACACACCTTTCTCCACCGAAAGGATGTGGCTCCCCACTGTTAGACGTTTACCTTAATATTGACATTTCTTCCCTAACAAATTGCTGCAAGTAACAGCACCTTGCTGAGACCTGTGGCCGAAACAAGAATAACTGTGATGAGGAGTTCCAGTGTTGCCTCTGTAAGGTCTGCTAAGATGTGCAGAAAACACTGACTTGTTCAGCATGTTCTTAACCTTTGACAAAGAACTTACATTTTTACGGCATACAACTGCCTTAGTTTGGGGAAATGATTAAGACCTTAGGAGACTTTACATTTTGTTTAAAACCTCAAACAAACAAAAGCTTCAGTAGGGAGAGTAGTGGGGAGGGCATGCCTTTCCTCCTAGGATCCTCCTGAGTGTTGCTGCCTTAGCATGCCATTGTCTTGACCCAATTCCAGAAAGAGATATGTGTTAAATGGAGAATTTTTAAGACAAATAAGTCTGTAACTCAATTTTTGCAGCCATGTTTACAAAAAAAAGAGCTCAAATTTAATTATATCTTATATTAGAAATACAGGCAAATCCTCATTTAGAAGCATATTTTTATTATGAAATGTTAAATACACATTTATGCCTGGAGGACCTGACTTTATTCCTTTTCAATGTTAATTATACCTAATAAGCTGTTTCTTTATAACACATGAATAAATTGTGCTTCTAGTAATAAGGCTAACTACATGGACAAGGCTTCTGTATCTGTTTTTTGTTTTTTGGTTTTTGGTTTTCTTGTAAGACTGGAGCCATTGGCTGGTAACTCCTTAGGGAGCAAAACATCTAAGTATTATATAATATACATGGAAGGTGACGATCAAGATTCAGAAGCACAGCCACTCCCATTTTATGAACCACTCATATAACAAGTCATATTTTGCTATAAACTTCACCTGAATTGAACAAAAGATGGATTTCATGAGCTAAATGAAAAGGTGTTTAAGATAACACTCATTACAGCACTATATGCTTTTATTGTGCCTTTGCTGTTTATTCTCTACTATTTGTTCCTTGTAGTAGAGTCTGGGTATTTTTTAAAGACTGTGATCTTTGAGTAATAGTGATTTCAGTAAAAATTGTTCTGGAAAAAAACTAAATTAAGAGACACCTTGATTATATGCATAGGTTTTCCTCCTCCTTTCTAGGATTTAGTAAAACTAGGCTTTTTGTTTGTTTGTTTGTTTTTTAACTTTTAAGTTCAGGGCTACAAGTGCAGGTTTGTTACATAGGTAAGCTTGTGTCATGGGGATTTGTTGTACAGATTATTTCATCACTCAGGTATTAAGCCTCGTACCCATTAGTTATTTTTCCTGATTCTCTCCCTCCTGCTACTCATCACCCTCTAATAGGTTCCTGTATATGTTGTTCCCCTCTATGTGTCCATGTGTTCTCATCATTTAGCTCCCACTTACAAGTGAAAACATGGAGTGTTTAGTTTTCTGTTTCTGTGTTAGTTTGCTGAGGATAATGGCCTCCAGTTCCACCCATGTCCCTGCAAAGGACATGATCTTGTTCTTTTTTATGGCTGCATCGTATGTACCACATTTTCTTCATCCAGTCTATCATTGATGGGCATTTAGGTTGATTACATACCTTTGCTATTGTGAATAGTGAAAACTAGCCATTCTTATGTTTATTTATTTATTTATTGAGACGGTGTTTCACTCCGTTGCCAGGCTGGAGTACAGTGGCACAATCTCAGCTCACTGCAACCTCCACCTCCCAGCGATTCTCCTGCCTCAGCCTCCTGAGTAGCTGGGACTACAGGCACGCACCACCACACCCAGCTAATTTTTGTATTTTTAGTAGAGAAGGGATTTCACCATGTTGGCCAGGATGGTCTCAATCTCCTCACCTCATGATCCACCCATCTCGGCTTCCCAAAGTGCTGAGATTACAGTTGTAAGCTACCCATTGCGCCTGGCCGAAAACTAGCCGTTCTTATTGCCTCTTATTTTCTCTTCGGTGTGACTGCCCAACCTCTGTGGGAAATGGTGTGGTAGGGTGAGTACTGTGAGAGGTGGTCCATGACTTAGGTCCAGACATTCCTGTAAAAGCTTCACCTGCATCAATAAGAATATGGTACACAGATTATGGAATATACTAATTTCATTATTCCCAGCAATAGTCATATCAAGCTGAAATACTGTGTTTAGTTCTGGATGCCACATTTTTAAAAGGCTCATTTCAAACTAAAATGTGTCCAAGGGGCAAGAATCAAAGAGGGCTCTAAAAATCATATCATAAGAAAAAAGCAGTTGAGGAAAATGGGGATGTTTAGCCCATAAAACAGAAGAGTTTATAATGGAAACCTGAGAGCTCCCTTAAATATGTGAAGGGAATAGATTCATTATTTGTACTTTCTAGAGAAGTGCTTTTTCAAAAGGTGAGTTGCAATCTATTAGTGGGTTGAGAAATAAATGTCATTGGCCATGATCAGTTTCATATGTTTAATAAAATAGAATACAAAATATCAGAACACATCACATGAAATAATGGCATACTTGTTATTTTTTGAAAATTGATTTTAATATTCTGTGTGTATAGTGGGTCATACTGTAAATGTATTCCTTATCATGGAATGGTTACTTATTATATGCCTATAATAAAAATAGGATCCACCAATACTAAAGTAATATAAAGAAGAGATGAGGGAGTGGGAAGTGAGGTGTACATACTATTAATCAAATTCTTTTTTTTTTTTTTTTTTTTTTTTGAGACGGAGTCTCGCACTGTCGCCCAGGCTGGAGTGCAGTGGCCGGATCTCAGCTCACTACTGCAAGCTCCGCCTCCCAAGTTCACGCCATTCTCCTGCCTCAGCCTCCCGAGTAGCTGGGACTACAGGCACCTGCCACCACATCTGGCTAGTTTTTTGTATTTTTTTTAGTAGAAACAGGGTTTCACTGTGTTAGCCAGGATGGTCTCGATCTCCTGACCTCGTGATCCGCCCGTCTTGGCCTCCTAAAGTGCTGGGATTACAGGCTTGAGCCACTGCGCCCAGCCTCAAATTCTTATTAGAAATATTACCTAACTTCATTTAAGAGCCCATGTCTGACATAAAGCCAATAAGAAACCAACAGTAAAAACCCTTACACAAAGAGTGCAGAGTAAGGAAATAGCCATTTACTGTTACAATAGTCTTTATTTAACTTCACTTTTTGTTTGTCTTTAGGATACGTATTAGATGATGAAGAAATTATAGATACCTTAAGAAAATCCAAAATGACATCAAATGAAATTTCAAAGCACATCGAAGCAACAAAAAAAGCTGAAAGTGAAATTCAAGCAATACGTAAAAACTATCTCCCCATTGCGACCCGAGGTGCCCTGCTCTACTTTCTAGTAGCTGGTCTCACGCAAATCAACTACATGTACCAGTTCTCCCTAGACTGGTTTCATCAGGTTTTTGTTTTGTCAGTAGTTTCCAAAAGCAAAGAACAAGAACATAGTTTTAAAAGGGAGAAAGTGTCTCCAAAAGAAGTTCATGAGATTATAAATATTTCAAAAGAACCCACCTTGGAAAATGAGAAAAATCTCTTAGATAAGCATATTAAAAGTGCAATAGATGTGCTGACAAAAAGTATTTTTAAGGTGAGACATTCTTTAGTGTGGATTTTACTTGTTTATTTAATCTCACTGGATTAATATGTTATGTTTTCCCTATAGGTGATTTCTTCAGCTCTATTTAATGAAGATAAACTTTGCTTCTCTTTTCGGCTTTGCACTGCAATCATGCAAAATAATGCTAATGGAAATCTAATAGAGGATGACATTGGATTCCTACCAGAAGAAGAATGGAACATCTTTTTATATTCTGGCATATTGATAAATATTAAAAGTGCATTATCCCAGTCTAGACTTACTAGTAAGTAAAAGTTATTATTCTGGATTCAGTAAAAGTCCATTAAAAGTGTGTTTCCTTCCACTAAGGTGCTCCAAGTCAATGCCTCTATAATTGATTAAAGTAAAAGTAGCTTGAGGTCAAGCACCTCCACCGTTACTCAATAATTTTTTAATGAATGAATGAATACATAAATGATAATTGCTATGCTTATTATAATCCTAATCTACAAAGCAGAATATCTAATGGTAGTCAACAGGAGCAAACCCAAACATAAACACTGATTGGATACCTTCAGGAGTTAAACCTTCCCCCACCCCCTAATTACAGTTGCCCTCACTTTCTTATGAAAACCTGGCTGAAAATTTGAAACGCAAAAGTCATGTTAATCCAAAAAGGTTAGACACAATTATTTAATTATTGAATCTTTTAAATGTTTCTATGTTGTATTTTTATTATGTTTATTATCTAAGCTGTGGTCAAATACATATAACAGAATTTATCATCTCAATTTTTAAGTGATATTAAATACATTCACGTTGTTATGCTGTAATTTGTAAATTTTAAGTCTGCAAAAGGGCAGAGTAGGATGCTATAGGCTCCCTTCCTTCACAGAGATACCAAGCTAACAACAATATACAGATCAGAATACTTCTGTGAGAACTCTAGAGATCAGTTGAGAAGCTACAGCATCCAGGCTATTGTAAAACCAAGAAGAGACTCCAGTGAAAGGGGTAGGAAATTTTGCATCATTTGACACATGCCTATTCATGCCCCTCCCTCTTTGTGGCATAATGTGGAACAACTGACAGGAAATACCTCATATCAGAGCTCCTTCCTCAGATAGAAACAAAAGAGTAGACAGTGCATCCAGTGTTCTGGCTTGTCTAGGGGTCTCCCAAGGGACTGGTTTTTGTCTTGCCTGACTCAGAATATTGGCAAGACTGGCACTGGAGTTTGGAAACCACTAAAATCCAGATGCAAGCAGCACATTAGACCTACAGTTTCACAGGGAGAAATTAGGAGGAGCAAGGGATTAGAAAAGGTTAAAAAGGTCTTAGAACCTCCAACTAGGCTGATTGGTGAGGGTTTTCCCCTGCACAAAGCCAGTACCAAAGACTGGGAAAGGTGGTAGTTTTTTCAGATGCCAACCCCGGAAAAAAAGATATTAAGGCAAACAAAGAAACAGGGGGAAATGGTCCAATCAAAGGAACAAAATGAAGCTCCAGAAACCAGTCCTACAGAAATGCAGATCTATGAGCTGCCTGACAAGGAATTTAAAATAACTGTCATAAAGTTGCTCAATGAGCTAAAATAAATAAATAAATAACAGAGAACTAAATAAAGTCAGTTAAATGATGCATGAACAAAATGAGAATATCAGCAAAGACATAAAAACTATAAAAAAGAATGAAACAAATTCTGAAGGTGAAAAATGCAAAAACTGAACTGAGAAATTATTACAGGGGTTCAACAGCAGACTTAATCAGACAGAACAAAGAATCAGCAAACTTGAAGACAGATCATTTGAAATTATCGAGTCAGAAAAGCAAAAAAAAAAAAAGCTAAAAAAATTAAAAAGCAAAGAGAGCCTAAGGGACCTATAGGATGCTATTAAGTTGACCAATATATGCATTATGGCACTCCCAGAAGAAGGAAAAAAGAGAGAAAGGGGTAGAGAAATTCTTTGAAGAAACAGTCACTAAAAACTTCCCAAATCTAAGGAAAGAAAAAAACATACAGGTTCAAAAAATTCAAAGAACTCCACTAGGATGAATCCAAAAAGAAACACAGCAGACACATTATAATCAAACTGTCTAAAGTCAGAGACAATGACAGAATCTTGAAAGCAGCAAGAGAAAAAGTTATTTGTACATACAAGGGAGCTTCTATATGATTACCAGTGATTTCTCAGGAAAACCTTTGCAAACTAGAGGGAGTGAGATATATATTCAAAGTGCTAAAAGAAAAAAACTCTCAACCAATAATACTGTATGTGTCAAAACTGCCCTTCAAAAATGAAAGAAAAATTAAGATTTCTCAGATAAACAAACATTGAGGGAGTTTATTACCACTGGAAATGGTCTCCAAGAAATGCTAAAGAAACTCCTTTAAGTTGAAGCAAAAGGATAATACACAGCAACATGAAACTATATGAAAAATATAAGGCTCTTCAGTAAAGGTAAATATGTGGAGAAAGACAGTAACCTGTACTATTGTAATTTTGGTAAATGTAACTTAAGTTACAAAAACATTTTTTAATCTATAATTGTATTAATGGGTATGCAATATATAAAAATGTAACTTGTGACATCAATAACATAAGGGGGGTGCTAAAGCCCTAAATTAGTAGATTTTGGTTTTTTGAAGACATAGTTTCACTGTCACCCAGGCTAGAATACAGTGATGGGATCATAGCTCACTGTAGCCTCCAACTTCTGGGCACAAGTGATCCTCTCACCTCACCTCCCAAGTAGCTGGGACTGCAGGCACATGCCACCATACTCAGCTAATTTTTAAAAATTTTTTGTAGAGACAAGGTCTCATTATGTTGCCAGGATGGGAGTAGAATTTTTGTATGAGACCGAAGTTAAGTTGTTGTCAGTTTAAAATAGAATGCTATAAAATTAAGATTAAATTATGTAATTGCAATAGTAACCACAAAGAAAATATCTATAGAATATGCACAAAACAAAATGAGAAGGTAATCAAAGTATATCACTACGAAAATCAACAAAATACCGAAAAAGGCAATAAAAGAGGACAGGAAGGGAGAAAGTTACAAGACATACAGAAAACAACAAATGGAAATAGTAATTCCTTCCCTATGAGTGCTTACTTTAAATTTAAATGGATTAAACTCTTCAATAAAAAGGCACAGATTGGCCGAATTAATTTAAAAAACAGTATCTAACTATATGCTGTCTACAGGAGACTCATATCTAAAGAAACACATAGGCTGAAAATGAAAGAATGGAGAAAAATATTCCATGCAAATAGTAACCAAAGAGAGTAGGAGTGGTTATACTAATATCAGATGAAGTAGACTTGAAATCAAAACTGTTACAAAAGACAAAGACAGATGTGAGATAATGATAAAAGGGTCAATTCACCAAGAAGATATGTAGTAATAAATGCTTATGCACTAAACCTCAGGGCTCCCAAATACATGAAGCAAACTTTGACAAATTGAAGGGAGAAATAAGACAGCGACCCAATAATAGTAGGAGACTTCAGTACTCCATTTTTAGTAGTGAATAAAACAATGAAACAGAAGGTCATAAGAAAATTGAACAACACGGTAGATGAACTGGATCAAACAGACATACACAGAACTGTCTTCCCAATAACAGCAAGATGTACATTCTTATTAAGTGCACATAAATATTCCCCAGGATAGACCACATGTTAGACCATAAAACAAGTCTTAACAAATTCAAGAAGAAGTCATACCAAGTGTATTTGCCAAACACAATGAAATGATACTAGAAATCAACAGAATGAAAACTGAAAAATCCACAAAGATGTAGAAATTAACACACTCTTAACACACTCTTAAACACCCAGTAGGTCGAAATCACAAGGGAAGTTAGAAAATACTTAGGGACAAATGAAAATGCAACATATTAAAACTTAGGGGATACATTGAAAGCAGTGCTAAGATGAAAGTTTATAACTGTAAATACCTACATTTAAAAAGAAGAAAGTGTACTTAACTTTTACCTCAAGAAACTAGAAAAACAATGTATTAAACCCAAAGCTAGCAAAAGGAATGAAATAATAAAGACTAAAGCAGTGATAAACAAAATAGAGAATAGAAAAAAATAAACAAAACTAATGGTTGGTGTTTTGAAAAGATCAACAAAATTTGCAAACCTTGAGCTCAGTTAACTAAGAAAAAAAGAGAGACGATGCAAATAATAAAAATCAGTAAAGAAAGGGACAGCATTAAAGTAGATGCAGAGAAATAAAAAGATTTCTAAGAGACTACCATGAACAATTGTATGACAATGAATTGGATAACCTAGAAGTAATGGATAAATTCCTTGTAGTCTACTGAGACTGAATCATGAAGAAATAGAAAATCTGAACACACCAATAACAAGGAGATTGAACAGGTAACCAAAAATCGCCAAAAAAAAAAAAAAAAAAAAAGCAAATTTTAGGACCAGTTGGCTTCATTGAATTCTACCAAACATTTAAAAATTAACATAAATTTTCCTGAAGCTCTTTCAAAAAATTGAAGAGACAGAAACACTTCCTAACTCATTCTGTGAGGCCAGTATTATTCTGATACCAAAGCCAGACAAACATACTACAAGTAAACTACAGACCAGTATTTCTGAATAACATTGATGCAAAAATCCTCAGCAAAATACTAACAAACCAAATTCAACAGCACATTAAGAAGATTGTACACCATAACCAACTGGGATTTATTCTCAGTTTCACAACAGTATTAATATCTTTAACACTACCAAAGTGTACACTTAAGAATGGTTAAGATGGGTGGGGTGCAGTGGCTCATGCCTGTAGTCCCAACACTTTGGGAGGTCAAGGTGGGGGGCAGATCACTTTAGGCCAGGAGTTTGAGATCAGCCTGGCCAACATGGCAAAAAATACAAAAATTAGCCTGGCATTGTGGTACACACCTGTAATCCCAGCTACTTGTGAGGCTGAGGCACAATAATCGCTTGAAACCAGGAAGCAAATGTTGCAGTGAGCAGAGATCGCACCACTGCACTCCAGCCTGAGTGAGAATGAGACTCTGTCTCAAAAAACAAAAACAAAAAAAGGGAGGCCAAGATGGGCGGATCACGAGGTCAGGAGATCGAGACCATCCTGGCTAATACGGTGAAACCCCGTCTCTACTAAAAAATACAAAAAAACTAGCCGGGCGAGGTGGCGGGCGCCTGTAGTCCCAGCTACTTGGGAGGCTGAGGCAGGAGAATAGCGTGAACCCGGGGGGCGGAGCTTGCAGTGAGCTGAGATCCGGCCACTGCACTCCAGCCTGGGCGACACAGCGAGACTCTGTCTCAAAAAAAAAAAAAAAAAGGTTTAGATGATAAATTTAGTTATATTTTTACCACAATAAAAACAATTACCTCTTATGTAATTTTTATATAAAGTAGCTTTCTGTTTTATTTATGTAAAATATATTTTTATTTCTATAAAATAGTTTTTATATGAAATAACCTAGCAGCACATCTTTGTCAAGTATCTACTTTGTAATGAATAACTAAAAGGTAAAGGGCTTATCTCTTCTAATGTGATCATTTTTCTTTTTTTATTAGGCACATTTGAAATAGATGAAAGTCAGCATCTTCAGTGGCTGTCAGATTCCAGGTGGAGGCAGTGTCAATATGTCAGCACTCACCTGGAACCATTTTCACTTCTGTGCAAATCCCTTTTATCAAACGTATCACAATGGGATACTTTTAAGAACAGTAAAGCAGTTTATTCTCTGATCAGCACACCTTTCTCTTCAGAAAATGCTTCACTGGAGGAAAATACAAAACCACCAGAGAAGAGTAAGAAAGCATTCAATGTTTTAACCTAAGTACCTGTGTATGTGTATGGATTTTCAATTTGTAAATGTCGTCCAATATCTTACATTATGAAAAAATTGGAGGAATATAACTACATTTTAAGCATGCACATGTTATTCAGTATAATCCTCATAACAATCCATGAAAGGATTATAATGAACTTCATGAGAAAATCTGATTAGAAATCGGAATTTCAGAGAGATTAAATATACCACACTAGTTTCATTACACCATGCTAGTTTGGAATCTTGAATCTGAACAAACCTACATATATTGTTCATTTTAACAAATGTGTATTTTTAAAATTACATGGGAAAGGATCTTACCTTAAATTCAAATGACTTACTATTTTTAGCACATCTTTTTCTCTTTCTTTTTCCACTTCGAACTCGCCTTCGTTTTTCCCTACTACCTTCACTCATAACACCCCCACTCAGAATACAACCTAATTTGTTTCCTTCCACATTTTGCTCTACTTCACTTCCTGATTTTTGCCAAAATAGACAATTATATTATGCAATAACATAAACATCCTTATACATTTTTCCTTTGCTTTTATTTCTATAAGATAAATAATCAGAAGTGGAATTGCTGGAACAAAAGGAAATTATTTTTATGTTAACAGTTGCTGCCAAGTCGCTTTCTTTAAAAGTCTATGATAATTTATATTTCCACCAGCAATATGAACGCCCATTTTCCATAGGAGTATTGATTTTTTTATTTTGCCCATCTGAAAAGCTTAAATTCCCATTAGTGTTATAGATAATTCGCTTTTGTCTTATTATATGTATTAACATCTATATTCAAATATTTTTCTGAATTATTTATTGTCTATTGAATTTGTTTTTATAGTACCTATGCTATATGTGTTTAAATGTTTGTATAGTCAATTATGTCTGTTTTTTTCTTTTATACATTCTTGATTTCAAGTTCTTATTAAGGTCTCCTCCTCCTGTAGAGTTTTCTCTTTGAGTCGTTATCATTTTATTTTGTTGCATTTATCTGTAATATATGTGGGACCCACAATTTATTATACTGTAAGAGTCAGCAACTTTTATTTAAAAGAATTCTTTTTTGACCCTTTTTGTAAAGTGAAGGTCTTTTTATTTTACAAATAACCCCAAATTATCCATTTATAACTATACCTTCATGTATCATGAACTTTTCTTAAGATCAACACATCAATATTATCTGCATTCAAAAAAGCCATTTCTATAACCTAATTTGTATTTAAAGTTAGACATTGGGAAAATACCACAGAAATAAGAGGTAAGTAGAAATGATAACCGTATCCGGGACAGCTGGAAATGAAGACTAGAAGGCTTCCCACCTTGCAAAAAATTGTAATCCAGCAGGACTCTATTGTGGTGGTAAGAGGGGTCAATATTAAATATATATGGATAGATATAATATTTAATTTTTCAAAAATTTGATAATCTGGTTGCATTTCCATTTGATTCTCATTTCCCATATCTGTTATAGCTGGATGAATATAAATCTCCAACCTCTACTCTTATTAGTTTATATTCATCAGAAAAACACCACATATACAGGAACAGGTTATAATGTGTTGACTGGCTGTGCTTTGGCTTCTCATTTTATTTCTTCATCTGTCCATCATCTTCTTATATTACTATTCATTCACCACTTCAGTTGGTCCAAGTTGAAACTTAAATCTGTCTTAATGTCTCCCTCTTTTGAGGTGTGAAGCACAGCTAGTGATGCCGTAAAGCTTACAGAAATAAAGCTCACTTTAAAAGTCAGCCATGTTGAGAAAAAAAAAAACTTCACAATTTTATGACAGAAATGTTCATTGTGATATCTTTTAATGATAAAAAGTATTTGACTATTAATCCCAGTTTCTTTCTCTAAATTATATCTAGCTGAACTTTTGAATGAAAATAAAGAAACATGTAATCCTATAAATTTTCCCTGGGAGAAACTCACTTCATTTCAAAGACTTATTTTGGTAAGATATCTTATGAGGAAATATTAATATTCTAAATATTTTGAGTGCTTTATTAGTAACTTAAGCCCTTCAAAATTAAAATTTTACAAGTGAAATGTATTTTTAAAGTACCTTTTGTGAACGTTAATGTGAGAGGGAAACACCTACACCTCCCCTTAATGCTTCTTTCATATGGAGAGTCCAATGTGAGGAATATTCCTGGAGTCCCTCTGTCCCCTCATTTGTTCTTCCCTAGAATGGGGGACTCATAGCCCTGTCCCTTTTGGGATTTGTCTGCCTGTAATGAGCATACTTTCTGGCTGCTTCTCCATGCCATAAACCATACAGGAACAGACCTTGGTCCTGTAGGGAGAGGCCAATGGCTGACCAGCACTACTTGTGACAGGTAAGTCTGTCTAATTCTAGATTCTGTATCAGGAAGCACATTGTTGCCTCATACCTAAGCCACATCCACCAGCATGACCTTTATTATTAATAAAATGATATTTTTGCCCAACACCTCTATTTCTCAATTGTTTCAGAACCTGGCTGAGGGTAGAGCTTGGTGGATTATGAGTATGCATGGGTGTCATTTATTAGCACCCCTAACACATGAAGAGTTTAGTATGTGTTAAGCACTTTACATATATTATTCCAGTTAATACTTATAATAATCTTGGAAGGTAGGCACAATTATTTCCCTCATTTTACAGATTAGGAAACCAAGGTTTATAAATTGCCTAATAGAGCCAGGTTGAATCTCAGACAGGTTGGCTCTCATATCTGTGTTCTTGGTAGTCATACTATATTATACTTTCCAGAGTAGATTATCCTAAATTCATCCTTATTGCCTTAAAAAAAAATCTTTATTTTGACATTCATTCCCTAATTTAGTGAGGGGAAAATCTCTCACCTCATTTAATTTCCTTAAATTCTTAATTTCCTGAAATTCTTGAAAATGCTAACCTGGACAATCAGTAATCCTTTTGATTTCTGCCTTAAACTTTATTTTTGCAACACTTTAAAAATTCTCTGTATGTAAAGATTGCAAAATATGGCTGCATCTGGCTTATAAACATGTTTTATTTGGCCTGAAGTTTTGTTTGGTTTTTTGCAACTTTTCAGGTGCAATTTATTACTAATCAAATGGATTTGAACCTGTGATCTTGCTTAGAAGATTTCTGCCTTCATTCATTTGGGTCGCTGTAACAAAATAGATTGCTAAAACCCAATAGATTGGGTAATTTGTAAACAACGGAAATGTACTGCTCACCACGCTGGAGGCTGGGAGTCCAACTTCAAGGACCCAGCAGATTCAGTGTCTGGTAAGGGCTTGCTTCATGGGTGGCATCGTCTTGCTGTGTCCTCACAACAAGAAAGTCTTTTTCTTTTCTTTTCTTTTTTTAAATTAGGTCTCACTCTGTCATCCAGGCTGTAGGGCTGTAGTGTAGTGGTGTGATCATAGTTCACTGCAGCCTGAAACTCCTGCCTCAGCCACATGAGTAGCTGAGACAACAGGTGTGCATCACCATGACAGGCTAATTTTTTGTTATTATTATACTTTAAGTTCTAGGGTACATGTGTATAACGTGCAGGTTTGTTACATATGTATACTTGTGCCATGTTGGTGTGCTGCACCCATCAACTCGTCAGCACCCACCAATTCGTCATTTGTATCAGGTATAACTTCCAATGCAATCCCTCCCCCTTCTCCCCTCCCCATGATAGGCCCCGATGTGTGATGTTCCCCTTCCCGAGTCCAAGTGATCTCATTGTTCAGTTCCCACCTATCAGTGAGAACATGTGGTGTTTGGTTTTCTGTTCTTGTGATAGTTTGCTAAGAATGATGGTTTCCAGCTGCATCCATGTCCCTACAAAGGACGCAAACTCATCCTTTTTTATGACTGCATAGTATTCCATGGTGTATATGTGCCACATTGTCTTAATCCAGTCTGTCACAGATGGACATTTGGGTTGATTCCAAGACTTCCCTATTGTGAATAGTGCCGCAATAAACATACGTGTGCAGGTGTCTTTATAGCAGCATGATTTATAATCCTTTGGGTATATACCCAGTAGTGGGATGGCTGGGTCATATGGTACATCTAGTTCTAGATCCTTGAGGAATTGCCATACTGTTTTCCATAATGGTTGAACTAGTTTACAATCCCACCAACAGTGTGAAAGTGTCTCTATTTCTCCACAACCTCTCCAGCACCTGTTGTTTCCTGACTTTTTAATGATTGCCATTCTAACTGGTGTGAGATGGTATCTCATTGTGGTTTTGATTTGCATTTCTCTGATGGCCAGTGATGATGAGCATTTTTTCATGTGTCTGTTGGCTGTATGAATGTCTTCTTTTGAGAAATGTCTGTTGATATCCTTTGCCCACTTTTTGATGGGGTTGTTTGTTTTTTTCTTGTATATTTGTTTGAGTTCTTTGTAGATTCTGGATATTAGCCCTTTGTCAGATGAGTAGATTGCAAAAATTTTCTCCCATTCTGTAGGCTGCCTGTTCACTCTGATAGTAGTTTCTTTTGCTGTGCAGAAGCTCTTTAGTTTAATTAGATCCCATTTGTCAATTTTGGGTTTGTTGCCCTTGCTTTTGGTGTTTTAGACATGAAGTCCTTGCCCACGCCTATGTCCTGAATGGTACTACCTAGGTTTTCTTCTAGGGTTTTTATGGTATTAGGTCTAACATTTAAGTCTCTAATCCACCTTGAATTAATCTTCGTATAAGGAGTAAGGAAAGGATCCAGTTTCAGCTTTCTACTTATGGCTAGCCAATTTTCCCAGCACCATTTATTAAATAGGGAATCCTTTCCCCATTTCTTGTTTCTCTCAGTTTGGTCAAAGACCAGATGGCTGTAGATGTGTGGTATCATTTCTGAGGACTCTGTTCTGTTCCATTGGTCTATATCTCTGTTTCGGTACCAGTACCATGCTGTTTTGGTTACGGTAGCCTTGTAGTATAGTTTAAAGTCAGGTAGCATGATGCCTCCAGCTTTGTTCTTTTGACTTAGGATTGTCTTGGCAATGAGGGCTCTTTTTTGGTTCCATATGAACTTTAAAGTAGTTTTTTCCAATTCTGTGAAGAAACTCATTGGCAGCTTGATGGGGATGGCATTGAATCTATAAATAACCTTGGGCAGTATGGCCATTTTCACGATATTGATTCTTCCTATCCATGAGCATGGTATGTACTTCCATTTGTTTGTGTCCTCTTTGATTTCACTGAGCAGTGGTTTGTAGTTCTCCTTGAAGAGGTCCTTCACATCCCTTGTAAGTTGGATTCCTAGGTATTTTATTCTCTTTGAAGCAATTGTGAATGGAAGTTCATTCCTGATTTGACTCTCTGTTTGTCTGTTATTGCTGTATAAGAATACTTGTGATTTTTGCACATTAATTGTGTATCCTGAGACTTTGCTGAAGTTGCTTATCAGCTTAAGGAGATTTTGGGCTGAGACAATGGGGTTTTCTAAATATACAATCATGTCATCTGCAAACAGGGACAATTTGACTACTTCTTTTCCTAACTGGATACCCTTGATTTCTTTCTCTTGCCTGATTGCCCTAGCCAGAACTTCCAACACTATGTTGAATAGGAGTGGTGAGAGAGGGCATCCCTGTCTTGTGCCAGTTTTCAAAGGGAATTTTTCCAGTTTTTGCCCATTCAGTATGATATTGGCTGTGGGTTTGTCATAATAGCTCTTATTATTTTGAGGTACGTTCCATCAATACCGAATTTATTGAGCATTTTTAGCATGAAGGGCTGTTGAATTTTGTCAAAAGCCTTTTCTGCATCTATTGAGATAATCATGGGGTTCTTGTCTTTGGTTCTGTTTATATGCTGGATTATATCTATTGATTTGCGAATGTTGAACCAGCCTTGCATCCCAGGGATGAAGCCCACTTGATCATGGTGGATAAGCTTTTTGATGTGCTGCTGAATCCGGTTTGCCAGTATTTTATTGAGGATTTTTGCATTGATGTTCATCAGGGATATTGGTCTAAAATTTTCTTTTTTGTGTGTGTCTCTGCCAGGCTTTGGTATCAGGATGATGTTGGCCTCATAAAATGAGTTCGGGAGGATTCCCTCTTTTTCTATTGATTGGAATAGTTTCAGAAGGAATGATACCAGCTCCTCCTTGCACCTCTGGTAGAATTCAGCTGTGAATCCATCTGGTCCTGGACTCTTTTTGCTTGGCAGGCTATTATTGCCTCAATTTCAGAGCCTGCTATTGGTCTATTCAGGGATTCAACTTCTTCCTGGTTTAGTCTTGGAAGAGTGTAAGTGTCCAGGAAATTATCCATTTCTTCTAGATTTTCTACTTTATTTGCATAGAGGTGTTTATAGTATTCTCTGATGGTAGTTTGTATTTCTGTGGGGTCAGTGGTGATATCCCCTTTATCATTTTTTATTGCATCTATTTGATTCTCCTCTCTTTTCTTCTTTATTAGTCTTGCTAGTGGTCTGTCAATTTTGTTGATCTTTTCAAAAAACCAACTCCTGGATTCATTGATTTTTTGGAGGGTTTTTTGTGTCTCTATGTCCTTCAGTTCTGCTCTGATCTTAGTTATTTCTTGCCTTCTGCTAGCTTTTGAATGTGTTTGCTCTTGCTCTCCAGTTCTTTTAATTGTGATGTTAGAGTGTCAATTTCAGATCTTTCCTGCTTTCTCTTGTGGGCATTTACTGCTATAAATTTCCCTCTCCACACTGCTTTAAATGTGTCCCAGAGATTCTGGTATGTTGTATCTTTCTTCTCATTGGTTTCAAAGAACATCTTTATTTCTGCCTTCATTTCGTTATGTACCCAGTAGTCATTCAGGAGCAGGTTGTTCAGTTTCCATGTAGTTGAGCAGTTTTGATTGAGTTTCTTAGTCCTGAGTTCTAGTTTGATTGCACTGTGGTCTGAGAGACAGTTTGTTATAATTTCTGTTCTTTTACATTTGCTAAGGAGTGCTTTACTTCCAATTATGTGGTCAATTTTGGAATAAGTGCAATGTGGTGCTGAGAAGAATGTATATTCTGTTGATTTGGGGTGGAGAGTTCTATAGATGTCTATTAGGTCCACTTGGTGCAGAGAGGAGTTCAATTCCTGGATATCCTTGTTAACTTTCTGTCTTGTTGATCTGTCTAATATTGACAGTGGAGCGTTGAAGTCTCCCATTATTATTGTATGGGAGTCTAAGTCTCTTTGTAAGTCTCTAAGGACTTGCTTTATGAATTTGGGTGCTCCTGTATTGGGTGCATATATATTTAGGAGAGTTAGCTCTTCCTGTTGAGTTGATCCCTTTACCATTATGTAATGGCCTTCTTTGTCTCTTTTGATCTTTGATGGTTTAAAGTCAATTTTATCAGAGACTAGGATTGCAACCCCTGCTTTTTTTTGTTCTCCATTTGCTTGGTAGATCTTCCTCCATCCCTTTATTTTGAGTCTATGTATGTCTCTGCATGTGAGATGGGTCTCCTGAATACAGCAGACTGATGGGTCTTGACTCTTGATCCAGTTTGCCAGTCTGTGTCTTTTAATTGGAGCATTTAGTCCATTTACATTTAAGGTTCATATTGTTATGTGTGAACTTGATCCTGCCATTATGATATTAACTGGTTATTTTGCTCGTTAGTTGATGCAGTTTCTTCCTAGCCTCGATGGTCTTTACATTTTGGCATGTTTTTGCAATGGCTGGTACCGGTTGTTCCTTTCCATGTTTAGTGCTTCTTTCAGGGTCTCTTGTAAGGCAGGCCTGGTGGTGACAAAATGTCTAAGCATTTGCTTATCTGTAAAGGATTTTATTTCTCCTTCACTGATGAAACTTAGTTTGGCTGGATATGGAATTCTGATTTGAAAATTCTTTTCTTAAAGAATGTTGAATATTGGCCCCCACTCTCTTCTGGCTTGTAGAGTTTCTGCCGAGAGATCTGCTGTTAGTCTGATGGGCTTCCCTTTGTGGGTAACCTGACCTTTCTCTCTGGCTGCCCTTAAGATTTTTTCCTTCATTTCAACTTTGGTGAATCTGGCAATTATGTGTCTTGGAGTTGCTCTTCTCGAGAAGTATCTTTGTGACGTTCTCTCTATTTCCTGAATTTGAATGTTGGCCTGCCCTACTAGGTTGGGGAAGTTCTCCTGGATGATATCCTGAAGAGTGTGTTCCAAGTTGGTTCCATTTTCCCCCTGACTTTCAGGCACCCCAATCAGACGTAGATTTGGTCTTTTTACATAATCCCATACTTCTTGCAGACTTTGTTCATTTCTTTTTCTTCTTTTTTCTTTTGGTTTCTCTTCTGGCTTCATTTCATTCATTTGATCCTCAATCGCTAGTACTCTTTCTTCCAGTTGATCGAGTCGGTTACTGAAGCTTGTGGATTTGTCACGTATTTCTCGTGTCATGGTTTTCATCTCTGTCATTTCGTTTATAACCTTCTCTGCATTAGTTATTCTAGCTATCAATTCTTCCACTCTTTTTTCAAGATTTTTAGGTTCTTTGCGCTGAGTACTTAATTCCTCCTTTAGCTCTGAGAAGTTTGATGGACTGAAGCCTTCTTCTCTCATCTCATCAAAGTCATTCTCTGACTGTTTGGATGAACGGAGGCAAGATGGCGTGGTTCCGGGTTCTTCACCGTCAACTTTCCCACACCCGGGAAAGACACCAGTCGACTGCGCAGGCACAACCCGACCTCTGAGGGAGAAAAACCTGAACCTGCCTAGCCACGCCTACCGCCCGGCCCCCGGCCCGCCTATGTCCCGCCCACTGCCCTCCCACTCCCAGGCCCAAGACATAAAATCCGCTCCTGGTGGGTGTGCCGTGCGAACTTCCTTGGCCCTTGCTCCTGTGCGGACCTAGGAACCTCGCCCGAGAATGCCGGAGCGACTTCGTCGGCCTCCACCGCCGGAGACCGGTGAACCTTGCCCCTCCTTCACATTGGGTTGTAAATAAAGTTTTCTTTTACTTTGCCTACTTGCCTATTCTCTGGCATTTACTCTGGTGGTCATCTGGAGCAAATCAGTTGGTGCCGAAACCCAGGAGGAGACCCCTCCTCAGGGCCCCTCAAGGTCCGAGGAGCCTCCTCCTTCCACGCCCCAGACAGACCAGGACCTGGACATCGCTTTCCCCACCTCCAAGTCTCCTAGGGGTGAGTACCTTTTGCCTCCCTTTCATATTCCTTGGCCAGAAGTCCTGCGCAGGCCCAAGGCTTTTTTTCCAGTCACCAGGTGACCCAGGGAAGTTCCCAAAGGCAGAGACGTCTGCCCAAAGGAACTCCATTCCGTTCCGTGGGAGACCCGTCCAGGACGGAGACGTCCGCCTGGAGGTAATCTCCATTCCGGTTCCAGGAGCCTCCCGCTGGTCTCTAGTGGCTCCAAAGGACGCTTTGTAGCCAGGTAGAGTTCGGTTTCCATTTCTGTCTATAGGCGAGAGGAAGGCAATGGGAAACCCTCAATCCAAAATATCTAGAGACTCCCCTTTAGGGTGTCTTCTAAAAAATCTCAAAACTTTGCAATTAGAACAAGATCTCAGACAAAAGCGACTGGTGTTCCTCTCCACTGTGGCATGGCCACAATATAAATTAGACAATCAGTCTCAATGGCCGCCTGAGGGCACTCTAGACTGTAACATTTTAACTGACCTCAGTAGTTTCTGCCAACGCTTAGGCAAGTGGTCTGAAATTAATTATATACAAGGATTTTGGGCCTTGCGTTCTCGTCCGGACCTGTGTAGCCAGTGTTCCTTGGCTCAAGTCATGTTGGCTAAGGACGCAGGCCTAACAAAGTCCAAAAAAGAGGAGTCATCTTTCCTGTCTGAGTTGCGCGAAGACCTTACTTCTCCATTATTCTTACCTCTACTCTAAACCCTGAGGAGCAAGAGTGCATCCTAGTGGCCACCAGGCAGCATGCCAACCAATTACACTTAACAGACCCTGCCTTCCCACTAGGGGAACAAGCAGTCCCCTCTATAGACCCAGACTGGAACTATCAAGTAGGCCAGCCAGGCCGCCGAAGACGAGATATGATGACTCAATGTCTTCTTGCTGGTATGCAGGCGGCCTCAAATAAGGTAGTAAATTTTAATAAACTAAAAGAAATTATTCAAGGTCCAGATGAGAACCTGGAACTGCGCCATCTTGCCTCCGTTCATCCAAACACTGACCAGCTTTGATCCATTGCTGGTGATGAGCTGCGCTCCTTTGCAGGGGGAGATGCACTCTTATTTTTTGAATTTCCAGCTTTTCTGCCCTGCTTCTTCCCCATCTTTGTGGTTTTATCTGCCTCTGGTCTTTGATGATGGTGACGTACTGATGGGGTTTTGATATAGGTGTCCTTCCTGTTTGATAGTTTTCCTTCTAATAGTCAGGACCCTCAGCTGTAGGTCTGTTGGAGATTGCTTGAGGTCCACTCCAGACCCTGTTTGCCTAGGTATCAGCAGCAGAGATTGCAGAAGATAGAATATTGCTGAACTGTGAGTGTACCTGTCTGATTCTTACTTTGGAAGCTTCCTCTCAGGGGTTTACTCCACCCTGTGAGGTGTGGGGTGTCAGACTGCCTCTAGTGGGGGATGTCTCCCAGTTAGGCTACTCAGGGGTCAGGGACCCACTTGAGCAGGCTGTCTGTCCCTTCTCAGATCTCAACCTCCGTGTTGGGAGATCCACTGCTCTCTTCAAAGCTGTCAGACAGAGTCGTTTGCGTCTGCCAAGGTTTCTGCTGCTTTTTTTGTTGTTGTTTAGCTGTGCCCTGTCCCCAGAGGTGGATTCTACAGAGACAGGCAGGTTTCCTTGAGCTGCTGTGAGCTCCACCCAGTTCAAGCTTCCCAGCGGCTTTGTTTACCTACTTAAGCCTCAGCAATGGCGGGCGCCCCTCCCCCAGCCTCGCTGCTGCCTTGCGGTTAGATCTCAGACTGCTGTGCTAGCAATGAGGGAGGCTCCGTGGCCGTGGGACCCTCCCGGCCAGTTGTGGTTATAATCTCCTGGTGTGCCCGTTTGCTTAAAGCGCAGTATTGGGGTGGGAGTTACCTGATTTTCCAGGTGTTGTGTGTCTCAGTTCCCCTGGCTTGGAAAAGGGATTCCCTTCCCCCTTGCGCTTCCCAGGTGAGGCGATGCCTCGCCCTGCTTCAGCTCTCGCTGGTCAGGCTGCAGCAGCTGACCAGCACTGATTGTCCGGCACTCCCTAGTGAGATGACCCCAGTATCTCAGTTGAAACTGCAGAAATCACTGGTCTTCTGTGTCATTCGCGCTGGGAGTTGGAGACTGGAGTTGTTCCTATTCGGCCATCTTGCTCCACCCTCTGATCAACAGGCTAATTTTTTAAGAGATGAAATCTCACTATGTTGCCCAGGTTCCTCAAGACTTATTTATAAGGGAACTATCTTTATAAGGGAACTAATCTCACCCTCATGACCTAATCCTAAGTTTCCACCTCTTAATACTGACACATTGGAGATTAGGTTTCACCATATAAATTTGGAGGAGACACCAGCATTCAGACCATAGCAACTTCCAAGTTTTTAAGCAAAAATAACTAAAATAAATATCATATTTTTTTTTAATTATATGTATACATATCTTGAAGTGAGTTGTTTTCTGGGTTTATTGTGATAAAATATAGATACATTATTTCATTTAATCTTCATAATAATCCCTTTTAACCCTTTAAGCATGCAATTTGGTGACATTTAGTATATCCACAATGTTGCATAACTATCATCCCCATACCTTTCCAAAACTTTGTCATCGTCTTAAATAGAAATTCTGTACCTGTTAAATAATAACTCCCCAGTCTATCCTCCTGACAGCTGCTGGCAACCACCATTCTACCTTCTGCCTCCCATCATGCTTATGTCTGGCTTATTTCACATAGCATGATGTTTTCAGAGTTCATCCATGTTGTACCATGTGTCAGAATTTCCTCCTATTTTAAGGCTGAGTAATATCCCATTGTGTGTATATATCATGCTTCATTTAGCCATTAATCCATTGATAGACAACAAACGTTTGTTTCTGCCTTTTGGCTATTGTGAACACTGCTGCTATGAACATTGATACACACATTTGTTTTTTGTTTTGGTTTGAGTTTGGATTATTTTTTATTTTTGAGCCAAAATTTGAAAATTGAGAGATTTCAAATAAAAATCCAGATTTCTGGCCTTAGGCAACACTGAGCCCACATTCCTCAGTGGCAGCAATAGCTAGAGCTGAGCAGTGTCTGTCCCTTTGGCCCAGTGCACTACAGTCTTCACTGCTCACTGCTACTTCCTGACACTGCTGTTGAATGTTAGTTGCCATTTGCAACTATGATGATATTTGCATCTTTATTTTTCTTTTAGAAGAGGATTTTCTTCTTCTACCCAACCCATTTCTCTAATTTTTGTTATCTACCTGACTACTTTAGACAGATTGATACCTCTACTCTACATGTGGATTATTGACATAGTAGTGACATGAAAATATATGTAAGCTATATTAATTGACAAATACAAAATATTGAACAATCTGTATAGAACAACTTCATTTGTGGAGAAAGGGAGGGAGGTGTTGAAAATATCTCCTGTATATGTGTTGAAAATATCTAGGAGGAGCCATAAGAAACAACATATCTGGGGATATATCTGGGGAGTAACAATACAAGAAACAATGTATCTGGGGAGTAAGACCTTCACTTTTTCATTTTTATCTTTTTGCATTGCTTGAATTTTATGTAGCAAGGATGAATTACCTGAAAAACAAAAATAACTAGATTTTAAACCTGTGCCACATTACCTTCTCCCAGTAAGTTCCCAGTGATTTTAGTTTATGAACTAGAAATTTTATGAGTATAGCGATCCTATCTTCCAAACCAGAAGTTCGAAGTCATGGTCTGATCAAGTGTTGAGTGTATGCATAGGAAAACTAAGTTAGATATTTAAAACTGAGCCTGACCTGTAAGAGTTAGAGATTGAGATTGTCACATAAAAGATTAAGTTAAAATATATTAGAAAGAAGCTTGCCCTGGAGAAGAATTTCTCAGAGTTCCATGAGGACAAGGACTTTGCCTAGCTTTTCACCCCTCGCCACTGCTATAGCCTATTGGACTGAAAAGAGGGTGTGAAAGAGGACAATGAGGGTATATAGACATGCAGAAAATTTTCAGAATGATTTGTGGTTGCTTAGAAAGGAGCTAGTGAAATTGAATTCAACAGAACTCTGTTTCTTCTACCTTCCCTTTCTCTCCTACCTCTAAAAAAATAAATAAGCCTCAAGGTTAAAATTTACAACAGTGGAGAAATGTAACAAAATCTTGATTAATCAATAGAATAAAAAGAGGAGCTAGTGGCATGTTGGTGACAAAAAATTATGATGACCATTTGGGAGCATAGATTCTCGACAGTGATGGTATCGGGGAAACATCTAATCATTTGTTTCACTCAGTGATTCTAACATGGTCTCACCAACTGGATATTCTGAGTGAACTCTGCTATTAGACCTAGAGTCTTTGTGTGCTGCCTATTTTCATTTTTAAAAATATATGATACATATAATTAAAAGAAAATTTTAAGAATAATTTTTCCAAAACATAACAGAAAAGAGCAGAATTCAGCATAATGATTAAATGTGCTGTGTTAAACATATAAAATTGCCAATATTTGACAGTTTTTGAAAGGTAAAAATGGCAACTTCCCATGGTCCAACCTGGTACATCACACAGACACACAGACATGTGTAGCTTCAGTTTTGCTTTAAATGATGGAGTCCCAGATGTTGAACATGTTCAGGACATATTTTATGGTCATTATGTAGAGAAATACCATGTAAGTGATTTGTGTAAAACAGTTTTTATGGGAAAGGTCTTTCCTCTGAAATTTGCAATGATTTCCAGTATACCCTGAACCTCTGTTTACTACACATTTATACTGTTTCCAAAATCTTTTAGTCCATCTAGCATTCTTTTCAGATTTGTATTCTAGTTGCTTAAACATATAAAGATTGTGCCATTTGTTTTCATTTTATTAATGGAAGAATTAATACTCTTCCAGTTGTGTTATCCTGGATTTTCTTCCCTCCAACACCACAGGGTTTCCTTGCTCTAGACATGTATAGTAGAGCAGGAAGAAAACCGAGGGGAAAAGTATTTCCTTTTGCAGAGTTAGGGAGTATAACTTGGATCTTTACAAACAAAGCAAGAGCTCACTCAGAGTGTGAAAGAGATAGAGGTACAAGGTAGCCCTGGTATCTAAGAAGGGCCACATTATGGCCACAGGAACATGGTGGCAGCTTCCCCTCCATGCATAGACTCTCCCATTAAGCTTTCCCAACAGGAGAACTCTAGCTGAAAAGCTAAAAAATGAATACTACTTATTTTTATTTCATTTTACCATAGGGAATATCTCCCTGGGAGATTTTTAATTTTACCTTATCTTCCATATTTTCTTTTTTAGATAAAAATTCTTAGACCAGAAAGTTTAAATAATTCAGTGAGAAAATTTATAACTGAAAAAATGGGAAATGAATATCTTCAAAGAACTGGAGTTAATTTGAAAGATGCATATAAAGAATCCAATGCCAGAACTCCGCTGATACTTATTCAGTCTCATGGTAAGCTATTTGTGAATAGTTAAGATGATCGATATGGTTTGGCTGTGTGTCCTCACCCAAATCTCACTTTTAATTGTAATCCCCTTAATCCTCATGTGTCAAGGGCGAGAGCAGGTGGAGGTAACTGGATCATGGGGGTGGTTCCCCCCGTGCTGTTCTCGTGATAGTGAGTGAGTCTCTTGAGATCCGATGGTTTTATAAGAACCTGGTATTTCCCCTCTTGGTACTCATTCCGTCCGGCCACCCTGTGAAGAAGGTGCCTGCTTCTCCTTTGCCTTCTGCCATGATTGTAAGTTTCCTGAGGCCTCCCCAGGAATGCAGAATTGTGAGTGAATTAAACCTGCTTGCTTTATAAATTACTCAGTCTCAGGTATTTCTTCATAGTAGTGTCAGAACAGACTAATACAATGATGATACAATATCAGCCAAGAGATATGGAGAAGTAGGTTCTGTATCAGATTACTCCATGTTTAAAATATTTTCCTAGCCCTATTTAAAATTTTTGGGAAAGGAGTTAATTACAACTTTTTACTAAGAATAAATCTCTCTGAAAATATCACAGAGGAATAAAACCTCTCAGATTCACAAATATGGAAAAATTTATCAATGGTGATTTTTCTGCACAGAAAATACCTTGCTGGGCACCAAGATGGCCAAATAGGAACAGCTCCAGCCTCCAGCTCACAGCGTGAGCGACACAAAAGACAGGTGATTTCTGCATTTCCAACTGAGCCTCCACTGCTGATACCCAGGCAAACAGGGTCTGGAGTGGACCTCAAGCAAACTCCAACAGACTTGCAGCTGAGGGTACTGACTGTTAGAAGGAAAACTAACAAAGAGAAAGGACGTCCACACCAAAACCCCATCTGCACGTCACCATCATCAAATACCAAAGGTAGATAAAACCACAAAGATGGGGAAAAGCAGTGCAGAAAAGCTGAAAACTCAAAAAATCAGAGCGCCTCTCCCCCTCCAAAGGAACACAGCTCCTCGCCAGCAATAGAACAAAGCTGGATGGAGAATGACTTTGACAAGTTGAGAGAAGAAGGCTTCAGTTGATCAAACTTCTTAGAGCTAAAGGAGGAACTACGAACCCAGTGCAAAGAAACTAAAAATCTTGAAAAAAGATTTGACAAATGGATAACTAGAATAACCAATGCAGAGAAGTCCATAAATGACATGATAGAGATGAAAACCATGACACAAGAACTATGTGACAAATGCACAAGTTTCAGTAACTGACTCGATCAACTGGAAGAAAGAGTATCAGTGACTGAAAATCAAATGAATGAAATGAAGTGAGAAGAGAAGCTTAGAGAAAAAAGAGTAAAAAAAAACAATGAACAAAGCCTCCAAGAAATATGGGATTATGTGAAAAGACCAAATCTACATCTGATTGTTGTACCTGAAAGTGACGGGGAGAATGGAACCAAGTTGAAAAACACTCTGCAGGATATTATCCAGGAGAACTTCCCCAACCTAGTAAGGCAGGCCAACATTCAAATTCAGGAAATACAGAGAACACCACAAAGATACTCCTCGAGAAGAGCAACTCCAAGACACATAATTGTCAGATTCACCAAAGTTGAAATGAAGGAAAAAATCTTAAGGGCAGCCAGAGAGAAAGGTCGGGTTACCCAAAAAGGGAAGCCCATCAGACTAACAGCAGATCTCTCGGCAGAAACTCTACAAGCCAGAAAAGAGTGGGACCTAATATTCAACATTCTTTAAGAAAAGAATTTTCAACCCAGAATTTCATATCCAGCCAAACTAAGTTTCATAAGTGAAGGAGAAATAAAATCCTTTACAGACAAGCAAATGCTGAGAGATTTTGTCACCATCAGGACTGCCCTACAAGAGCTCCTGAAGGAAGCACTTAACATGGAAAGGAACAACCGGTACCGGCCATTGCAAAAACATGCCAAAATATAAAGACCATCGATGCTAGGAAGAAACTGCATCAACTAAGGAGCAAAAACACCAGCTAACATCATAATGACAGGATCAAGCACACACATAACAATATTAATCTTAAATGTAAATTGGCAAATGATCCAATTAAAAGACATAGACTGGCAAATTGGATAAAGAGTGAAGACCTATCAGTTTGCTGTATTCAAGAGACCCATCTCACGTGTGGAGACACACATAGGCTCAAAATAAAGGGATGGAGGAAGATCTACCAAGCAAATGGAGAACAAAAAAAGGCAGGGGTTGCAATCCTAGTCTCTGATAAAACAGACTTTAAACCAACAGAGATCAAAAGAGACAAGGCCACTACATAATGGTAAAGGGATCAATTCAACAAGAAGAGCTAACTATCCTAAATCTATATGCACCCAATACAGGAGCACCCAGATTCATAAAGCATGTCCTTAGAGACTTACAAAGAGACTTAGACTCCCATACAATAATAATGAAAGACTTTAACATCCCACTGTCAACATTAGACAGATCAACAAGACAGAAAGTTAACAAGGATATCCAGGAATTGAACTCATCTCTGCGCCAAGCGAACCTAATAGACATCTATAGAACTCTCCACCCCAAATCAACAGCATATACATTCTTCTCAGCACCACATCGCACGTATTCCAAAATTGACCACATAATTGGAAGTAAAGCACTCCTTAGCAAATGTAAAAGAACAGAAATTATAACAAACTGTCTCTCAGACCACAGTGCAATCAAACTAGAACTCAGGACTAGAAACTCAATCAAAACTGCTCAACTACATGGAAACTGAACAACCTGCTCCTGAAAGACTACTGGGTACATAACGAAATGAAGGCAGAAATAAAGATGTTCTTTGAAACCAATGAGAACAAAGATACAACATACCAGAATCTCTGGGACACATTTAAAGCAGTGTGTAGAGGAAAATTTATGGCACTAAATGCCCACAAGAGAAAACAGGAAAGATCTAAAATTGACACCCTTACATAACAATTAAAAGAACTAGAGAAGCAAGAGCAAACACATTCAAAAGCTAGCAGAAGGCAAGAAATAACTAAGATCAGAGCAGAACTGAGGGACATAGAGACACAAAAACCCTCCAAAAAATCAATGAATCCATGAGTTGGTTTTTTGAAAAGATCAACAAAATTGACAGACTGCTAGCAAGACTAATAAAGAAGAAAAGAGAGAAGAATCAAATAGATGCAATAAAAAATGATAAAGGGGATATCACCACCTACCCCACAGAAATACAAACTACCATCAGAGAATACTACAAACTCCTCTACGCAAATAAACTAGAAAACCTAGATGAAATGGACAAATTCCTGGACACATACACTCTCCCAAAACTAAACCAGGAAGAAGTTGAATCCCTGAATAGACCAATAGCAGGCTCTGAAATTGAGGCAATAATTCATAGCCTACCAAGCAAAAAAAGTCCAGGCCCAGATGGATTCACAGCCGAATTCTACCAGAGGTACAAGGAAGAGCTGGTACCATTCCTTCTGAAACTATTTCAATCAATAGAAAAAGAGGGAATCCTCCCTAATTCATTTTATGAGGCCAACATCATCCTGATACTAAGGACTGGCAGAGACACAACAAAAAAAGAGAATTTTAGACCAATACCCCTGATGAACATTGATGCAAAAATCCTCAATAAAATACTGGCAAACCAGATTCAGCAGCACATCAAAAAGCTTATCCACCATGATCAAGTGGGCTTCATCCCTGGGATGCAAGACTGGTTCAACATATGCAAATCAATAAATGTAATCCAGCATATAAACAGAACCAAAGACAAAAACCACATGATTATCTCAATAGATGCAGAAAAGGCCTTCAACAAAATTCAACAGCCCTTCATGCTAAAAGCTCTCAATAAATTCGGTATTGAGGGAACATATCTCAAAATAATAAGAGCTATTTATGACAAACCCACAGCCAATATCATACTGAATGGGCAAAAACTGGAAGCATTCCCCTTAAAAACTGGCACAAGACAGGGATGCCCTCTCTCACCACTCCTATTCAACACAGTGTTGGAAGTTCTGGCCAGGGCAATCAGGCAAGAGAAAGAAATAAAAGGTATTCAATTAGGAAAAGAGCAAGTCAAATTGTCCCTGTTTGCAGATGACATGATTGTATATTTAGAAAACCCCATCGTCTCAGCCCAAAATCTCCTTAAGCTGATAAGCAACTTCAGCAAAGTCTCAGGATAAAAAATCCATGTGCAAAAATCACAAGCATTCTTATACAGCAATAACAGGCAAACAGAGAGCCAAATCATGAATGAACTCCCATTCACAATAGCTTCAAAGAGAATAAAATACCTAGGAATCCAACTTACAAGGGATGTGAAGGACCTCTTCAAGGAGAACTACAAACCACTGCTCAATGAAATAAAAGAGGACACAAACAAATGGAAGAACATTCCATGCTCATGGATAGGAAGAATCAATATCATGACAATGGCCATACTGCCCACGGTAATTTATAGATTCAATGTCATCCTCATTAAGCTACCAATGACTTTCTTCACAGAATTGGAAAAAACTACTTTAAAGTTCACATGGAACCAAAAAAGAGCCCTCATTGCCAAGACAATCCTAAGTCAAAAGAACAAAGCTGGAGGCATCACGCTACCTGACTTCAAACTATACTACAAGGCTACCGTAACCAAAACAGCATGGTACTGGTACCAAAACAGAGATCTAGACCAATGGAACAGAACAGAGCCCTCAGAAATAATACCACACATCTACAACCATCTGATCTTTGACAAACCTGACAAAAACTAGAAATGGGGAAAGGATTCCCTATTTAATAAATGGTGCTGGGAAAATTGGCTACCCATAAGTAGAAAGCTGAAACTGGATCCCTTCCTTACTCCTTATACGAAGATTAATTCAAGGTGGATTAGAGACTTAAATGTTAGACCTAATACCATAAAAACCCTAGAAGAAAACCTAAGTAATACCATTCAGAACATAGGCATGGGCAAGGACTTCATGTCTAAAACACCAAACGCAATGGCGACAAAACCCAAAATTGACAAATGTGATCTAATTAAACTAAAGAGCTTCTCCATAGCAAAAGAAACTACCATCAGAGTGAACAGGCAACCTACAGAATGGGAGAAAATTTTTACAATCAACTCATCTGACAAAGGGCTAATATCCAGAACCTACAAGGAACTCAAACAAATTTACAAGAAAAAAACAAACAACCCCATCAAAAAAATGGGCAAAGGATATGAACAGATATTTCTCAAAAGAAGACATTCATACAGCCAACAGACACATGAAAAAATGCTCATCATCACTTGCCATCAGAGAAATGCAAATCAAAGCCACAATGAGATACCATCTCACACCAGTTAGAGTGGCAATCATTAAAAAATTAAAAAGGCAGGAAACAACAGGTGCTGGAGAGGATGTGGAGAAATAGGAACACTTTTACACTGTTGGTGGGATTGTAAATAAGTTCAACCATGTGGAAAACAGTATGGCGATTCCTCAAGGATCTAGAACTAGAAATATCATATGACCCAGTCATCCCATTACTGGGGATATACCCAAAGGATTATAAATCATGCTGCTATAAAGACACATGCACACATATGTTTATTGCAGCACTATTCACAATAGCAAAGTCTTGGAATCAACCCAAATGTCCATCTGTGACAGACTGGATTAAGAAAATGTGGCACATATACACCATGGAATACTATGCAGCCATAAAAAAGGATGAGTTTGCGTCCTTTGTAGGGACATGGATGCAGCTGGAAACCATCATTCTCAGCAAACTATCACAAGAACAGAAAACCAAACACCGCATGTTCTCACTCATAGGTGGGAATTGAACATTGAGATCACTTGGGCACGGGAAGGGGAACATCACACGCTGGGGTGGGGTGGGGGGAGGGGGGAGGGATAGCATTAGGAGATATACCTAATGTAAATGATGAGTTGATGGGTGCAGCACACCAACATGGCACATGTATACATATGTAACAAACCTGCATATTGTTCACATGTACCCTAGAACATAAAGTATAATTTAAAAAGAAATAAATAAAACATTACAAATTGAAAAAAGAAGCAACTATTGATCGGCATCTCAAATATTACATTTAATTACCTCCTTTTATATAAATCTAATGAAACATTTAAATGATATATTGCATAAAAAGAAAAAGAAAATACCTTGCAAACACATACTGTTGCTCTGGAGGTTGGAATCGCCCTTATGTCTATGCATGTGTTTAATAAATATTGACATGTGCAAAAATATATGTTACAAAATAAACTATGAGAAATAAACTAGCAAAATATTTTCTTCATTTATCTTCTGTTCCAAATATCAAATGTATCTTTAGAATTCATCATTTCAAACTTTGATTTTATTACATAAAACCTTGTCTGGAGTGCCTCCACCATTCCAGGTTCTCACCTGGAACGTTTCCATGTAAAGCACTTGGCTAGATGCCTGACACACTCATAGTAGGTACTATCCGTTTCTTGAAGACTTAGCCCATGATGGTGGCTAGGGCTCTAGACACCTGATATTCATGTTCCAAACAACAGAATGGAAGCAAGGAAGAAAGGCACATATCCTCCCTTTAAGGAGATATCCAAAGTATTACACAACACTTTTATTTTAATTTAATTTTGTTTCATTTTAAGTTCCAGGATACATGTGCAGGACGTGCAGGTTTGTTACATAGGTAAACGTGTGTCATGGTGATTCGCTGCACCTATCAACCCATCACCTAGGTATTAAGCCCCACATACCTTAGCATTTATCCTGATGCTCTCCCTCCCTACAACCTCCAACAGGCCCCAGTATGTGTTGTTTCCCCCACATTTGTCCATGTGTTCTCATTGCTCAGTTCCCACTTGTGGGTGAGAACACGTAGTGTTTGGTTTTCTGTTCCTGTGTTAGTTTGCTGAGATAATGGCTTCCATTTCCATCCATGTCTCTGCAAAGGAAATTATCTTGTTCCTTTCTATGACTGCATAGTGTTCAATGGTATGTATGCACCATATTTTCTTTATCCAGTCTATCATTGATGGGCATTTGGGTTGATTCCATGTCTTTGCTACTGAGTATTACACAACACTTTTGCTAACAAAATTTCCTGCCAAAATCTATCACAAAAGCTAGATGCCCACAGAAGTTAAAAATATAGTATTTTAGCTGGGCACACGGCCATCTCGAACAACACTGGGGTACAGCTACCGAGGAGGAAAGGACAGGTAAATGCCAGAGAAGACAACCAGCAGGTGCTGCTGTCGTTAGATATTATTATCATCCTCGTGTGTTAGGCTAGTAAGTAGCAGGGCCAAAATTTAAACTCTGGGCTCTAATTTCAAAACCTGTAGTCTTTCCGCTATGGCTATACCTTTTCCCACCACTACTCAATAAATGCTGGATTGTGATTTTTAAGAGGGAATTAAATGAGCTTACAGTTGTATATACTTCTCCAGGTCATTATACAGGGATCGACCTTACCAACATCCTCCTGAGATTTGCACAAGAGTTAAAAGGAACAACACATCATGTGACTGTAATTTCTCTGGGCCGTGACCAGGCAGCGAAAGCTGAAGACCTCATTTTAAAGGCACTAACGAAAACACGACAATGGGTCTTCCTCCAGAACTGCCATCTTGCAGCCTCATTTATGCCAAGGCTTTGCACAATTGTAGAATCGTAAGAGTTTTACATTTATTTGTAAGGGATCAGATTGATTACCAAAACTATAAAGTAAAACTGGAAATGGCATTGTATACTGTGTGTAAACAATAACAAAATGTGTTGAGCCACTCAGATGAAGCTTAAGCTATTGGTTTTCTTTTCTCCAGGAACTTGAAAACTACACTAAGAATACATCAGTTTTTATATTTTTTTAAGGCCTCTTTAGTTTTTGTTCTCGGTCTTGTATATCAGTTTCTTTCCTCAAATTCTTACTCTCAATAGATATACAAGCATACACACACATTATATGTACTGATGGATACATAGTTTTTAATATTCTATGTGATGTTCCAAATAGCAGAGCATAATACCTCATATCTATCCTTTCGGTGATGATTCATTTGTATGGCCTTTACTTAGTATCTATTCTGACTTTCTCTAGCTCAAAATACTTTTCTAGGCTGTACCTCCCAAAGCACTTAGCCACTCATACAGAAATTTTTATACGTTCAGCCTTCTTGTTTGCAGTGGAAGTATTTGAAAGTTAGTTGCTATAACTTTGAGTGAAGAATTAGCAATGTTTTGAATCAATAATGTTTCAACCAATTACATTCTATAGTTTTTCTCCAGCCTTGGTTTTCTTTCCCCTTTTTTTGCATGGCCAATATCCTATTGTTATTTTTATTTTTATGCTTTGAGTATGCACGAGGAAACTATAAAACCAAAATGCAACTGCATGACTTAAATTTCTAAAAACTTTCCTAATATCATTCATGAGTTCCCAGATTGTTATTCTTTTAGCAGTTTCAAAACTGTATCAGTAGGGCGTGGTGGCTCATGCCTATAGTTCCAATGCTTTGGGAAGCCGAGGCAAGATCATTGTTTGGGGCCAGGAGTTCAAGACCAGCCTGGGCAACATAGCGAACTCCATCTCTACAACAATAAATAGATGGATAAATAAATAAATACTATTAAATAATTTCTCTTTTTCACATTTATTTCATGACTTAAGAGAATCAGAAGGCAAAGATTGCTTAGTTACATGACTTTAATAGATATAAACTTTGAAATTACTTTCTTCCATGTCTTTCATTCATTATTCATCCAAAAACGATTTATAGGGCATCTGCTATTTGTCGAATATTGTGCTAGGCACAGGGACACAGCATGGACCAGGCAAACACTGCAGCAGCTTTCCAGAGGATACTAAGGTGCAAAGAGACAATAGTACAATAGTATGGCAGGTAGCACTGTGCTAAAAAAAAAAAGAAAGAAATTAGAGAAACGTTCCTCAGAACAGAATTTCCGTCTTAATAAGAATAATTAATGATACGTTAAACATATTCAACATAATCAGAGTATTATTAAAAGAAATTCACACTTCTGGTCCAGGCGAGATGGCTCATGCCTGTAATCCCAGCACTTTGGGAGGCCGAGGCAGGCAGATCACCTGAAGTCAAGAGTCTGAAACCAGCCTAGCCAACATGGTGAAGCCCCATCTCTACTAAAAATACAAAAATTAGCCGGCTGTGGTCGCACAAGCCTGTAGTCCCAGCTACTCGGGAGGCTGAGGCAGGAGAATCGCTTGAGCCCAGGGGGCGGAGGTTGCGGTGAGCCGAGATCGCGCCACTGCACTCCAGCCTGGGCGACAGAGTGAGACTCCATCTCAAAAAAAAAAAAAAAAAGAAAGAAAAAGAAATTCATACTTCTTTATTAAATCAAGCCTTTAGATATTTAAGATGAGCACTCTACCAGCCCACAGTAGGAGAGGAAAAATGTGAAGAAAAAAATATTTCTTAAATTTCAGAGTTAGAGAAATATGTTGACAACACATTACTAGGAAAAAAAATAAAAAGCTACAAACAAAATATGCACTATTACTATTTTTTAAATGAGAGACAGAGAGAGGCAGGAGGAGGAAAAACAAAGAGAAAAGTGTACCTAAACTCATTTAGTGAGATTACAGGCCATGTTTGTTTTGTTTCATTTTGTGTTGTGTGTGTGTGTGTGTGTGTGTTTTTTTCCTTGTAATGATTTGGTTTGCTTTGCAAATTTTTTAAAAATAATTTCACACTAGCAGGGAAGTTGCAAGAACAATACAAAAACTCCCTTATACCCTTCATCTCTATTTCCAAATTCTTAAAATTTACCCTATCATTTCTCTCATATATATATGTAATGTTTTTCTGAATCATTTGGAAGTAAATTGCAGACATGTTGCCACTTGACCCCTAAATAGTTCAGTGTGCATTGTTCATTATATACTCAGGTTTAGTTTATTGTCCCAATAATATCTTTTATTGCAAAATAGAATATAAGTTTTGGTCAAAATTTCAATTCATGATTTCTCATTGTATTAAGTTTACATGTCTGTTAAGTCTCCTAGTAAGTATTTTATTTGTTTGTTTGTCTTTTTATTTAGAGGTGAGGTCTCGCTATGCTGCCCTAGCTGAACTTGAATTCCTGGCCTCAAGTGATCCCTTTGCCCTAACCACCCAGGTAGCTGGAACTATGGGTGCGTGCCACCATACCCTAAATCTCCTTTAATCTATAATAGTTCCTCAGTCTGCCTTTGTCTTTCACAACTGATGTTTTTGAAAAGTACAAGTACAAGCTAGTTACAGTGGTCTCTGACTATCCACAGGGAATTGGTTTCAGGACCCCCTGTGGATACTGGAATTCTTGGATATTCAATTCCCTTATATCAAATGATGTAGTATTTGCCTATAATCTACACACATCCTGCTGTATAATTTAAATCATGTCTAGATTACTTATAGTACCTAATACATAGTAAATGCTGTGTAAATAGTTATTAATCTGTATTGTTTAGGAAATAATGACAAGGAAAAAAAGTCTGTACAGTTCAGTACAGATGCAGACATTGTAGGCCTAACTACATGGTACAGGTCAGCAATACCTTAACATTTTCTGAAATTTTTTTTCCTGAATATTTTCAATGTGAGTCTGCTTGAATCCATGGATTTGGAACCCATGGATATACAGAGCTGACTGTTTTTTGTAAAGTGTCCCTCAGTTGGGATTTAGCTGATATTTTCTTATGGTTAGATTAAGGCTATGCAGTATTGTAGTAGTATCACAGAAGTAATGTTACATCATTCTTGGTACATCATATCAAAAGGCCTGTTATATCAATCTGTCTCATTACTGGTGATATTAACTTTGGTCACTTGATTAAAGTGGTTTCTGCCACTTGTGGGAACTTTCAGACCATGTACATACATTAAACTTTCACCTTCTGGTTTCTAAAGTTCATTGATAATTTTTGACTGAATTACTACTATATTGTTTACCAAAAGGTAGCTTACTAACTCCACAACTTCTCCTAAATTTATTTAATGATGTTATCCTATACAGGAAGAGCTTTTCTTTCTCTTCCCTTTGTTTGTTTATTTATATCAGTATGGCCTCATGGATTTCTATTTTATTCAAGGATTATAATTGGTTACCATCATCATTTATTTTGACATTCAGTTGTCCCAAATTAGATCAGTGGAACTCTTCATTGTGTTCTTAATTTGTAGTTGTTTCCAGATTTTTGGCAATGAGTATATGATCACTTTTTGTACTTAAGGGGAAAGAAAGCTACTCTTTTAAAATGTTAACTGATGAGTCATGTGCAAATTCTTGCGCAACATGGAAGCTCTTTTGGTAATATAGTAAGATCTTCGGTATTAAAATGATTCGTAAGGCCACTTCAAACAATGAAATGCTATGATTCTAAAAACATGTTGGTTTACATTTTTCACATTAAAATATTTATAAATTTTTTTATTTTGCAGCTTTAATAGTCCAGACATGACAATAGACCCTGAGTTTCGGCTATGGTTAAGCTCAAAATCATACAGTTCTTTTCCAATTCCTATTCTTAAAAAGGGTTTAAAGGTAAGAACAAAGTATAACAGATTTAATATTGACTGAGGAGCCCTGTTTGAATGTAAGTTATCTTACATTCAGAACTCTGAGTTTAAAAGAGAGAGCTAATTATGATAAATTCTGAAATGCTAAATTTCTGCTTTATGCTCAGCCCCATACTGGGGATCAGGAAGAACACTAAAGTAGATTCCTACTTGCAAGGAATTCACAAATTATGTGTGATTTTCTCAAACAAGGATGTTAGACCTCAAATTACTATAAAGCAAAATTTACAATTTGTGTTGCCTTCCTGCCCTTCACTTCTCTAGCATTTCTTATTTCTGCCCTCCTTAACCATTTTATCATTAATTCTCCAGAAAGGGTCTGACAGAAAGCAGGCTAAAACTGTTTACTAGAAAGTCCTTATTAAAGATTATCTGGGACCTCTCATATCCACTATTGAGGTTGAATAAATAGTAAGAAAGTCCATTCTGTTAGACCAGGGTCCAGTTGACCAACAGGCGGAGTCCTAATAGCAGAGAAAACTGACCGATGGCATGGGCAGAAGGGGATACCCAGACTCCCGAGCACGTGCACACTACCAGCTTTCACAGAAGTGGGTGGGCATGGAGAAAGTCCGGTGGATGAAGCACTTTCTAGATAGAGCCCCAATCCAGCCTAAGAAACTTCCTGCCACACTGCTTCCCAGCTCTGCCCATCTCCTGTATGTACCTACCCAAACTGACAGTACTGAACCACTTCCCAACAACCCAGCTCCTGGGGCAGACAGAACAGGGACTGGAGAAACCCACAGCTCTTAGTCTGAGACTCGAAAGATTCCACTTATCTCCCAGAGACCAGCAGACCATGCTCTCAGACAGCCTGGTATCTTTGGCCAGGAGAGGGGGATTGGGGGGTGGAGGTAGGGGAATGAAGGGTGTCAGAGAGGAACAGAGATAGCGCTTCAGGGAATATTTCATCCTAAGTAGTCCATCGCTCCACCTCCACTTTAAGTCTCCATCAGCATTTCAAATGTGGCTTATGGGAGTTTTTCATATGCCATTATTTATACAGACAGAGATGATAATTTTCTTGATATATTAAAAGAGCACCTACAAATAAGTCAGAAAAACATTAACATTCCATACAAAATGGGCAAAGGACACAAAAGGTCAATAAACATACTTTAAAAATAAACATTCAACCTCTAGCTATCAGAAAAATACAAATCAAAAATGGCATTAAATTGGCTAAGATTATAACTATGATATAGTTAGTGTTATTAAGGATATGATGAAATAACTACTCTCACATAATGCTGACAAGGTAATATCAGGGAGATATTAATCCAGAAAGGAAGGTAATTTCACAGTATATAGATAGTGCTTATAAATTTCATACAGTTTGATCATGGCCCACTTCTAGGAAAAGGCCAAATATAGTATGATGCATTTGTGTGATAAAACAGTATGCTGTCACTAAAAATCAAAACCAACTCTCGTTCTCTCTCTCTCTCTCTCTCTTTCTCTCTCTGCTCTCTCTCTCTCTCTCTCTGCCCTCCTTCCACTCACTTTCCCCTTCAGATATAGTTCCTTAAGGGAGTGGACAGACACCTACTTTTAGATATATGAGAATGAGTTCTTTAAAGAATCAATCATAGCAGTCGGGAAACAGTGCTCTATAAATATTTTCTCATTTCTGCACAATTAGGGCTTTCTAAGCAACAATTGCTGGCAACCTGAATTAAAGGATGTTTGAAAGGCAGACATGCCTTGGAAAATAGAGAATATCTCCTCTACTGTGTACAGAGCCATTTGCTCTCATTCTAAGGGTGACAGAGTCAGAGAAGCTTGTCTTTTGCCTCCTGGAGCCACTTACCTTCTCAGGGTGATAAAACAGAGCCATTTGCTTACACTCCAGGGGTTATAAAAACCTAGAGACCTCCTCTTTCCCGGAGAAGATTTGTTTACATTCCAAAGCAAAAGTCTGTCTCTCTTTCTCTATCTCTGAGAAGAAGAAAGGCTGCTTTGCCAGTCATTCTGTAAGCTCCAAGTCTCATAATTTGAGTCCCCCTCTTATGGTACAAATCCCACTATGCACACACAGGACATGGGAATCTGATCCCTGATCCAGAAATCTCATGTTCACACACACACACACACCAGCTCTATGCCATATATACATATATGCATACATTTATATGTCATATATAGATATCCATACAACTTATGTGTGTGTGTGTGTTTATATATAAACTGTGCAAGGAGGGTAACATTTCAGACCCTTCACAATTTCAGACTTAACAGCCACACTCTCACAAAAGCCCTCCAATTGATTCCCTCCCCACCTCACCCTCAGTCGCTCATCATTTCCATTATTCTAGTTAAGAAGTCAACCAAATGGACTTCCAATGCAACCAAAGAAATGTAGTAACATACCCAGTTAATTGTTCTCCTGATGGTTCAGTTAGTGCTGATGCTGCTGTTGATTCAATTGGTGTTGTTTCCCATGATTTGGGACCCCCTGTATCTGCTGCCTTGCAGAGGCCATGCAGCCTGCGTCCTGTTACAGCCTCATAACTGCCATTGACACATAAGTTTAGGCTCCCATAACTCTTCATTGTCAAAGTTCCTAAAATCCCAAGCCCTATGCTCTGAACAAATAAGAGTGCTTTTAATCACATTATACTTCCGATTTCAAAATACGAATTGGAGCAATAGAAAATCTGGGACAATCCTTTTAGAGACGTTTTTACATGGCAAAAGAATAACACGAGATTTTGGATTTGCCAGTGAGTCTTGAAAATAGTTACATTCTTGCCCAGTTCTTTTACCAGTGTTGTAGAAAGACAAGTGCCCTATAGACCAGTGCCTGCATCTGTCCTCACATGCCATTTTACTCACATCTGTTTTCAAGATTGCCGTGGAATCTCCCCAGGGATTGAAAAGTAATTTACTTCAGACATTTGGATGTACTGGGAGTGGAGAGGTAACAGAAGAGATATTTGAAAATCCTGACTGTGGACAATGGTGGAAAAAACTTTTATTTAGCCTATGTTTTTTCAATGCTGTGATCAATGAAAGAAAAAGTTATGGAATATTGGGCTGGAATATTGCTTATAAATTTAATTCTTCAGACTTGGGGGTAAGTGTAGTCTCTTCAAAACAAACAACAAATAAATAACAATAAGATACAAATTGAGAGCCTACTATGTGCCTACACAAATACTAAGTGTTTTACATGGTGGTAAGAAAATGAACTCTATAACTAGAGAATAAGGGCTAACGTTTAGAAACATGGTCTTTGGGCCGGGCGCAGTGGCTCATGCCTGTAATCCCAGCACTTTGAGAGGCCGAGGCGGGCAGATCACGAGGTCAGGAGATCGAGACCATCCTGGCTAACATGGTGAAACCCCATCTCTACTAAAAACACAAAAAATTAGCCGGGTGTGGTGGTGGGCACCTGTAGTCCCGGCTACCTGGGAGGCTGAGGCAGGAGAATGGTGGGAACCCAGGAGGCGGAGCTTGCAGTGAGCCGAGATTGCGCCACTGCACTCCAGCCTGGGCAACAGAGCGAGACTCCACCTCAAAAACAAACAAAAAAGAAACACGGTCTTTGATGCCAGTTTTTCTGAATCAAATTGCAGCTCCACCACTTACAGCTGTACAAGTATGTAATCTATTGGGCAAACTAACCTCTCAGAGTCTTAGTTTCCTTGGCCAAAGAAAACAAACTGGGGGAGACCAAATGTCAGTACTGACTCCAGAGGATCATTATATAATTACAGGCAAACTTGTTAATGTAAGTACAAAGCTCAATCAAAAGGCAAATAATATATTGGGGGAAATATTTGAACCATATATTAGACGTGTCAGACACATCGAAGAGTGCCTGACAGACATAATTTACTATAAAAATGTTTGTTTGTTAGTATGACTTACTCGTTTAAAGCAAGAGAGATTCCATTGACCCATTGTTTGGGGAAAAATTTAGCTCAATCGTCTTTCTTTACTATTCTCTATATAGAACCTTCTGTTCGTTCTTTATTGCAGGGTGTTTTCTTTATTGCTAAAATAAACACGTGGTAGCATCTGCTTAAATTTTTCCCAGGTTAACTTTCTTGCAATTGTGCTTCCAGCATACAACATTACACCCTTGATTACCCATTCATTTATATATTACAGCAATTTAAAAAAAAATTTCTGAGGAAAATCTTGATTCTGCCTCTGGATATTTATAACCTAAACCCACTCTAGATAGGTAGCCTTCCTTGTCTTCCATATGTTTCTATTAGGCTTTTCAGTTTTGAAAAGAGGCTTTCATACTTACTGCAAGTTCAGCTGCCTGTCAGACATAATACTTCTCTACCTAACCAGGAACACAACATAAAACACTGCATTTGGGATATTTATTTAAAAGTATAAGCTCAAGCACCCTTCTGTCAAGGCCTTATTCAAAGCTCAGTCAAAAGGCAAATAATATATTAGGGGGAAATGTTTGAACCATATATTAGACATGTTGGTGTCTACTGTAAATAATTGATATTTTTATTTAAGTAAGAAAATGAATTCAAAGAAAAAAGTCACCTTTAATAGAAACAGTATAATGTCTAAATTAACAAAGAAAAAACGGAAAATAAATAACAATTTGACCAAGATATCAAAATAAAAGGGAGAGAAAAAACAAAGCAAAATAAATAATAACATAAAGCAATATGGAAGGAATGTTATCAGTCATTCTATTGAGTGTAAATGGACTGCATTCTCTCAATAAAAGGCAAGACTATTAAATTGGGTTACAAAACAAAACCCAGGAATATGCAATTTATAAGAAAAAGTGAAATTAATGAAGAAATTTTGAAACTATCAAGAAAATAACAGAAGAAAGCAGAAATGGCAATATTAATATCAGTCAGAATATAATGACTGAGAGTGCTATATTCTTCAGACAACAGCATATTGTAGCATATATATATATACACATATATATACACAGGTATACATGTACATATATATGTATATATGTATATGCAATTCTTGTGGGAAATTTCAAAAAACCACCATCAGGATTGTACAGCTCTAATAAACAAAAATAAGACAAAGAATAGAATAATATAGTCAACAAATTTGATTAACAGATGGATCAAGAGACTACCATCCCTCTAATAAAGAGTATATAATAATTTTTTCAGGTAACCAAGGAATTGTTACACAACTCAATCACGAGCATGGCCACGAAGAAAAACCTTTAATGATTTTATGGGCCATATTATCTGAACACAATTTAATATAATAAAAATTCGACCCCTAAAAATCTTAACAACTTGGATATTAAGAAACATAACTCAGGCCGGGTGCGGTGGCTGAAGCCTGTAATCCCAGCACTTTGGGAGGCCGAGATGGGTGGATCACGAGGTCAGGAGATGGAGACCATCCTGGCTAACACGTTGAAACCTCGTCTCTACTAAAAAAAAATACAAAAAACTAGCCAGGCGACGTGGCGGGCGCCTGTAGTCCCAGCTACTCGGGAGGCTGAGGCAGGAGAATGGCGTAAGCCCGGGAGGCGGAGCTTGCAGTGAGCTGAGATCCGGCCGCTGCACTCCAACCTGGGCGACAGAGCCAGACTCCGTCTCAAAAAAAAAAAAAAAAAAAAAGAGGAACGTAACTCTAGATAACCTTTTATCAAATAGGATATTAAAAGAGAAATCGGCCAGGCTCGGTGGCTCACAGCTGTAATCTCAGCACTTTGGGAGGGTAAGGTGGGTGGATCACCTGAGGTCAGGAGTTCAAGACTAGCCTGGTCAACATGATGAAACCCGCGCGGTGGCTCACGCCTGTAATCCCAGAGCTTTGGGAAGCCTAGGCGGTTGGATCACCTAAGGTCGGGAGTTCGAAACCAGCCTGACCAACATGGAGTAACCCCATCTCTACTAAAAATAAAAATTAGCCGGGCATGGTGGCACAAGCCTGTAATCCCAGCTACTCAGGAGGCAAGAGAGTCGCTTGAACCCAGGAGGTGGAGGTTGCGGTGAGCTGAGATCGCAGCACTGCACTCCAGCCTGGACGACAGAATGAAACTCCGTCTCAAAAACAAAAAACAAACAAACAAACAAAAACAGGGGGAATCACAGGCTGTGCAACATAGAAAGCCCCGTCTGGAAAAAAAAAAAAAAAGCCAGGTGGCACGCCTGTACTCCCAGCCACTTGGGAGGCTGAGGCAGGAGGACCACTTGAGCCCAGGAGGTTGAGGCTGCAGTAAGCCGTGTTTGGGCCACTGCACTCCAGCCTGGGTGACAGAGCGACACCCTGTCTCAAAAAATAAAAATAAATAAAATTACAAATATCTCAAACACAATGGAAATGAGACTACTTCAGACCAAAAATTACATGACAGAACAAAAGCTATAGTTAGGGAAAAAAAAATGTTTGGCCTTAAATGTCTCCACTATTAAAGAAAACATACGGGAAATAAATATCCATCTTAAGAAATTAGAAAACAAAAGAAAATAAAAGCTAATAAAGAAATTCTTTATACATTTTAAAATTGGATTTTTAAAATTCTTTTCATATATTTTTTAAAGCTTACAGCTATAAAAAATTGAATTTTGATAAGACATAAAATTTGAAAATCTAGATGAAGCCAATGATTTCCTAGAAAATACGAATTATCAAAATTGACTCAAAGAGAAACTGAAATTTTGGTTAGGCCAATTGCCACAAAAGACATTGTAAATGACACCAGAATGAGATGTTTTTACAGCTTAATTCACTCTGAACGTTAAGAAACAGATAGTATTAATATTATATATTCTAGACCTTAGTAAAAGATCACAATCTCCCCAGTTTATGAAACAACATAATGTTAATATGAATACCTGATAAAGATATTAATAATATACATAAGAACTGTAGATTAATTTCACTCAGGACTTGAGATGTAAAGATTCTACATAAAATATAAGTTGATTTCAGCAATGAAACAAAAGAGTAATACACTGTAACCAAGTTGGTTTTATTCCACTAATGCAAGAATGACCCAGTAACTGGAAATTTATAATCCTAATTTATATGATCATCTCAATAGATGTAGAAGAGGCATTTGTTATGAATTTTGGAGCCATTTCTAGTAAAAACCTAAAGTAATAGGATTAAAAGGAACCACTTAAATATGAAAAAGACTATCTAAAAACAACAATGAATAGTATGCCACATAGTCAAACACTGAAATTGTTTCAAATAAAACCAAGAATTAGATAAGGATGCCCATTATCACCACTGTCATTCAACAGTGTCTTAGAATTTCTAGTAAATGCAATGAGATAAGAAAATTATAATAATTCATATTAACATTGTAAAAAGAGAAAAAACTATCTTTTTATTGATTATATAATTGTACATCTAGAAAACCTAAGATACTAGTAAAACAAAATCTAATAATTAGAGAATTTCATAAAGTAACTGGATAAAAATGTAAAGATGTAAAGATCAATAAAGCCTCCCTGATAATAAACACCCAGGAATGGAAGTAGGCAAAACGTTACTTTCACAGCAGTGATGAAAATATTTAAATACTGAGGAATAAATTTAACATGAAACGTATGGGTCCTAAATAAAGAATAGCATAAATTAAAGAGAAAAGAGAGGTATAACATTTGTTGAGAGCTTAAAATATTTGGATTGCTTTATCCAAATTATTTAATTCCCACAACAACATTATGAGGTAAGAACACTAATTATCCTCATTTTACAGATGGGGATATAGAGGCACAGGCCACCTAAGAAACCTGCCCAAGTTACATAGGTAATAAGTGGAAGTCTGATTCCACGTTTATTTTTTAATCCTGCCTCCCCTAAATAAATGCATCAATGTTCTTTATGGAAAGACTTCCCATATCCTAACTATCAATTCTTCCAAAATTAATAATCAAATATACTGCAGTTCCAATTAAAATCCTATTAGAGAAGTTTTGGAATTAATAAAATTCATATGGAAGAACAGATGCTGAAGAATAAGCTAGAAATGTACAAAAAAGAAAAATCCTGAAGGGGTCTTCCTTCACCAGATATGAAAACATGGTAAAAATCCACTATACTAAAATCAATATTGTTTGGCAGAGAAGTAGATAATAAATCGGTGAGACATAGTTGAGAGTGCAGAAATCTAAGCTTTTATGAGATTTTAACATTTGACACAGGTAATATTTCAACTCAGGAAAAAGGAATTTGCAAAAAGTAAATGATACTGGTATGACTGTCCATCTAGCTGGAAGAAAATTACTGGTTCCTTTATCTTATATCCTATAGAAAAATAAATTCCAGAATGGAATAAAATTTAAATGTATAACAATATAAGTAACCAAAATAAATCTAGGAGATTACATGTACAATCTTGGAGTTGGGAACAAGTAACCCTAATTGAAAACCCAGAACCATAAAAGAAGAGATAGGCATATTTAATTACAAAAAACTTTTGTATGGCAAATGGTAGCAAAATAAAGTCAATGGACAAATGCCAGATTTAGGATAACGCAGATGACTGACAGAGAGTTAATATCTGTGATATACAAAGAGCTTTTATCTATTAACAAGAAAAAGACAAGCCAAAGGAAAAATAGGCGGTGTACAGAGAATTGTATTTAAATGACCAACTGACATAAGAAAAGATGTTCAAAATAACCAGTACTAGGTGAAATACAAATTAAACTAACAGCAAACGTACCGCCCATGAGACTGGCAAAAATTAAATAAACCAACATTTCCTGTTAGTGGCAGGGATGAGAGAACAGTGACAAAGAAATTCCTTCACACAGTTAGTGTAAATATGAATTGTTACAGCCACTGAACATTGATAACCGAAATATATTGTCCAATTGCGGCACAGTGTGTATGCTAAACTAGCATTTGTGGCGGGGAAAAGACAGGAAAACAGAAAGAAAGGGGGAAAGGAGGGCCGGGCGCGGTGGCTCACGCCTGTAATCCCGGCACTTTGGGAAGCCGAGGCCGCCGGATCACAAGTTCAGGAGATCGAGACCATCCTGGCTAACACGGCGAAACCCCGTCCGGGCGTGATGGCGGGCGCCTGTAGTCCCAGCTACTCGGAAGGCTGAGGCAGGAGAACCCCTTGAACCCGGGAGGTGGAGGTTGCAGTGAGCTGAGATCGCGCCACTGCACTCCAGCCTGGGCGACAGAGCGAGACTCCGTCAAGAAAGAAAAGAAAGAAGGGAGGAAGGGAGGGAGGAAGGAAGGGAGGAAGGGAGGGAAGGACGGAGGGAAGGAAGGAAGGGGGAGAGGAAAGGGAGGCGGAGATGAAAAATAGTTGAAGAGCACAAGGAGGATAGAAAGGAGAGGAGAAGCGAAGGAAGGAGAGAGAAGAGAAGAAGTCAACCTATGTGCAAATAGAACGTCTCTGTAAGAATACACAAGAATTCTGTCAATGGTGCCCTCAAGGAGAGGATCTGATGGCTAAAGTCGGGAGTGGAGGAAATCTTACTTTATTACCTTTTTGCGCTTTTTGAATTCGGTACCACATGCCTGCTTTGCCTATTCAAACAAATAACAGCAATTAAATAGCTCAATGCCTATTCAACAATAACAAAAAATAACTAGTGGATAAAAGTGAATGTCCCAGGGCAGGCACGTGCCTCACGCCTGTAATCTCAGCACTTTGGGAGGCCAAGGCAGACGGATGGCTTTAGCCCAGGAGTTCAAGACCAGCCTGGGCAACATGGCGAAAGCCCATCTCTACAAAAAAATACAAAAATTAGCCAGGCAGGGAGGCTGAGGAAAAAAGCTAAGGTGGGAGGTTCGCTTTAGCTGGAGAGGTCAAGGATGCAGTGAGCCAAGATCACACCACTGCACTCCAACCTCGGCAACAAAGTGAGACCCTGTCTTAAAAAAAAGGTCTCACTTTTTTTTAAGTCCCAATGTTTGTGTCTTACTATATATATATATTTATATATATATACACACACACACTATTCTAGTAAATATAAACTATTCTAGTAAGACAAATGAAATATATATAATAAAAAATATATATATTTGTCTATATATATATATATATTTTCTTCTTCTTCTTCTTCTTCTTCTTCTTCTTCTTTTGAGACGGAGTCTCGCTCTGTCACCCAGGCTGGAGTACAGTAGCATGATCTCAGCTGACTGTGACCCACTATGTCCTGGGTTCAAGTTATTCTCCTGCCTCAGCCTCCCAAGTAGCTAGGATTACAGGCACCCGCCACCACGCCTGGCTAATTTTTGTATTTTTAGTAGAAATGGGGTTTCACCATGTTGGTCAGGCTGGTCTCAAACTCCTGACCTCAAATGATGCGCCTGCCTTGGCCTCCCAAAGTGCTGGGATTACAGGCTTGAGCCACTGTGCCTAGCCTATTTCTATAAATTTTTTAAAAAGAGAATATATGTAGCTGTTTGAGAGTTGATTTTATGTTAAAAAGTCAGAGTGAGTAAGCTGGAAACACATATCGAAATAATAAAGACTCATGGGTTTTCTAAAGGTTGCCATTAAGGTGTTGGAAAATTCCCTGAGAGGACAGCCCAGTATTTCATGGCAAGCACTGCGCTACCTGATTGGAGAAGTGATTTACGGTGGCCGGGTAATTGATAATTGGGACAAGCGATGCTTGAAGACCCTGCTCTACAAATTTTGTAATCCTGAAGTGCTGAAAGATGACTTCAGTTTCTCCAGTGATGGGGTAGGAAAAGAATTAATCTTCTTGCATTTCTCAATAATTTTAAAGTAAACATTGTTGCATTATTTAAAATACATATTTAAATGAATTTTGATGTTCATTTTTAAAGGTTTTTATTAGCTTTCAGTATTATAAAAGTAATTTACCCATGACTCTATTAAATATAACATTGTGCAGGGCAGTAAACAAAAAGAATGATTTAAAAATAGTTCATGTCCTCTAAGAACCCAAAGTGTAAGATACAAAGCACAAGGGAGCTAACATTTATAAATCAGTGATTCCATGCCACTCACTTGATATATGTTTCTCATTTAATGCTCAAAATAACCATAGGGAATAGATGCTATTGTCAGTTTACAGAAATCCCACATCTCTTGTTCTTTATCCCCTCTTCTCCCCCTCAGTTTCTATCCTCTATCCAAACCTTCACATTCGTGGAGCAGAAAACTCCATATTAGACATCAGCAACTGTGTGTGCCTGTCGAGTGCCTGCTAGCAGAGGAAAGAATCCTACAGACCTCTGACCTTAGACTGTGGAGGGTTGGACTTGACATAAACTTTGATGGGTGGGAATTTGGATAAGAGAGGTGAATGGAAGATGAAAAGGAAGATGACAGCTGTGGGTGATCACTGTGAGCTGGTATATCAAGAGAAAGAGAGGTCATATCCAGGTTGTCTGTCTGGGGTCTTGACGATATGGATAGATAAAGAAAATAGTAAAAATATTTTAGGGAAATTCATTTGTAAGGCATCTATAGAATGGATAGCAATGGTCTATGTTGATGACCCTGAGTCAACAAGAAGGCATTAAATTATGTCCTTTATGCACTATTTGCTAAGGAAGAAAAATCTATGAGAGCTTTTTTTTTTTTAAGATTTCCATCTAAACAAACAAACAAACAAACAAACAACTGTCTTAAGGCCGGGTGTGGTGGCTCATGCCTGTAATCCCTGCACTTTGGGAAGCTGAGGCAGTGGACCACTTGAAGCCAAGAGTTCGAAAGCAGCCTGGCCAACATGGTGAAACCCTCATCTCTACTAAAAATACAAAAATTAGCCAGGTGTGATGGTGTGCACCTGTAGTCCCAGCTACTCAAGAGACTGAGGCCTGAGAATCACCTGAACCCGGGAGGTGGAGATTGCAGTGGGCCATGATCACACCACTGTATTCCATCCTGGGCAACAGAGCAAGATCCTGTCTGAAAAAAAAGAAAAAAAAAGTGTTTCAAATAACATATTAGTTAAATTTAGGGTCCCTGGCCAAGTGTGGTGGCTCATACCTATAATCCTAGCACTTTGGGAGGATGAGGAGAGTAGATCACTTGAAGTCAGGAGTTCGAAACCAGCCTGGCCAACATGGTGAGACCCCATCTATACTAAAAATACAAAAATTAGCCAGGCATGGTGGCTCACGCCTGTAATCCCAGCTACTCGGGAGGCTGAGGCATGAGAATCACTTGAATCTGGGAAGCAGAGGTTGAAGTGAACCGAGATCATGCCACTGCACTCCAGCCTGGGTGATAGAGTAAGACTCCATCTCAAAAAAAACAAACAAAAAAAAAAAGTTTAGGGTTCTTTAAATTGCCCAAAGAATACAATGTGCATGGTTTTGTACACACTATTACATTAAGTATGCACTAAGAGAATAAGGTATACTGTAACATACAGTATACAATCGCATTGGCAGGATTATATTACATGACAGAAGTGTATTCTGAAATTTATATTTCAACTCAGTTGCTTTAAAACACTGGGAATTTTATGACAGTTTCAGCTTGCCAGCTCTTCCTGTTTTTTGTCATAATCTTGCTTCTTCTGCAGGTAATTTTTTTATCAGTGACTGTTATTTGATTTTTCCCTCTGACCTTTATTAATTCTTCAACATTTTCCTTAATGATATCAAGAAAGCCACCACCACCCACTTTCCTGACCATATGAACAATGCATTTCTCTTTTTGGTCAGTGATCAGTTATTCTTAAGATCATTCTCACATTCCTTCTATAGGTTTTACAAAAGTAAAATGATTTGTTCAAGCCTTAATTGCACTCATTATCTATGGGTGGTCAGAATCACCCTCACCTTTAAAGTGTTTTTTTTTCTTTCTCTCTTTTCCCAACAAGAAAGTTATACATGCATATCATATGCACATTACAATACAGTAGTCCCAGATGTTGCTTTTTACAGTGTCTAAAATATACAACATGCAATAAGAAAGCCTTCGGTATAAAATTTCATGGGAAAATATTGTCTTCAAGCATTACTGAAAGTAGATATCTTATTCTGACAAAAACTAACAAAGTGTTCAGAAGTAGCAGGATTGAAGAAAAAAGCTAACAAAATGGTTAAATTTTCAGATATGTCAACCAGTTCCAGGATCTGCAAGCATAAAGGACTACATACACATTATCCAGTCCTTACCTGATGATGACCCTCCCGAGGTCTTAGGAATACACCCAGAGGCCATCAGGAGCTGCTGGGAGACCCAAGGCGAAGGGTTTATTGAAAATCTGATTGCCATGCAACCAAAAACTACCACTGCCAACCTCATGATCAGGTAAGAACTCGCTAAGAAAAACTGTTGGTCAAAAATTATCAGGCTGGGTCTGGCAGCTCACGCCTGTAATCCCAGCACCTTGGGAGGCTGAGGTGGAAAGAATGCTTGAGCTCAGGAGTTCCAGACCAGCTTGAGTAACACGGTGAAACCCCGTCTCTACAAATAATACAAAAATTAGCCGAGTGTAGTGGTGAGCACCTATAGTCCCAGAACTTGGGAGGCTGAGACCCTGTCTCAAAAAAAAATTCTTTTGAAGAGATATGTAGAAAAGTATAGTCTACATGGTAAAGAAACTAAATTCTACTTCAATTAGTTCCTTATGTATTTAAGTTCTAATTTTTCAATTTGTACGTCTAACAAATTTTAACACTTTTAAAAGATATTTGAATGTTTGCTCCCATTTATAAACTTAATCAAACATTTTCAAATATATTAATATTCATTATAAAGTTAATGTACTTTAATTTGTCTGCCAGACCTTCTCAAATCTTTGAGCAACTTTTATAAATCTAATAATCAAATAAATGTGGTGAATCTTAAATTCTCTTATTCCCTAATATTATATATCTATCTAATGAGATTTCAACCTAAAATCATAAATCAGTTTCTCAATTATCTCTTTTAATTGGGGTCACAAGACTGACCCCAATCTAACACAAGGTATTACGAGGCCCAATTCTCTTAAACATTACAAATATTTAAGATACCAACATATTATAAGGAAATGCTTTTAATAAACATACTAGATATGCTTATTAATGTCCCTTTGGTCACTTTGAGAGGCTATAATTATCCCAATCTTGCTGCCTTTGCTTATTAGAGACTTGTCTGTGGGACTTAATTCAAAAATCTATCATATTCAATGTAATTTCCTTAGTGGTAGCAAATCTTTGCCCTCTGAAGGTAAGTTTGATTTTTGACACCTTTCGACCTTTTGAATTATTTGAAGCCACCTGGATTGAATTCAATGGAGAAAATCAACTTTAAAGTCAAAACAGTGAGATGACAAAGTAAGGAGCCATGTGACCTCAGGTGTTCTGTAAACTGGTACCGAAGCAGCACTGTTGGACTAAATACTTAGTGGCAGCTTTAAGGTTATTGCTTATCTTGAAGGACGACATTCATTTGACTGTGAAACCTGGAGTGTTTGTTAAAAAATTAGTCCTGGCCAGGCACGGTAGCTCACACCTGTAATCCCAGCACTTTGCAAGGCCAAGATAGGTGGATCATGAGGTCAGGAGTTCAAGATAAGCCTGGCCAAGATGGTGAAACCCTGTCTCTACTAAAAATACAAAAAATTAGCCGGCGTGGTGCTGGGCACCTATAATCGCAGCTACTCGGGGGCTGAGGCAGAGAATTGCTTGAACCCGGGAGGCGGAGATTGCTGTGCGCCGAGATTGCACCACTGCACTCCAGCCGGGGCGACAGAGCAAAACTCCGTCTCAAAAGAAAAGAAAAAGAAAAATCAGTCCCTGCTAGTAAATAGAGCAACAGAGAGAGGGAACTCAAAAGAGATGTGCCCCATTTCCTACTCATCCACTAACTAAGGAGGTCCTCCCACTTCCCTGGGCCCTGGTTTCATCATCTTTAAAAGGATTCCAAAGAGCTCTTCCAGCTCTAGTGTTTAGTGGTTTTGTGTAGTACTGCAGCCTCACCTAGGCCTGAACACACACTCCCCCTGTCACCACCCACGGACTGTGTGATTAAGAAGCCCTACGTGTCAACACAGGAATGGGGCAAGCAGTGGAATCCTCCATGCAGCTGCTTCAGCATGCTCTGTTTAGTTGCCTCCTCTTTTTCATTGTCTTGCAGATGCATTCAGATGATTATTTTACAAAGAAATCCTTAAAAAGCTTTTATAATACATATTTCCTTGCAAATGTCTAAAATACATTGGACAGTTTCTCGTCTGTAAAATGAATTTCATAGTCTCTGCAACTAAACAATAGTATAGTTTTGCGGTTCTGTGAAGATACGTTTATCTTCAGATGGAATTTAAGCAGAGGGCCCTCTAACATTAGATAGATCTGTAGCTTGTTATTCTCTTGATTTCTTTTATTTTCCTTTCCTTTTCTTTTTTTTTTTTTTTTTTTTTTTTTTTTGAGATAGAGTCTTGCTCTGTCACGCAGGCTGGAGTGCAGTGGCACGACCTCGGCTCATTGCAACCTCCGCCTCCTGGGTTCAAGTGATCCTTAACGCCTCAGCATCCTGAGTAGCTCAGACTACAGGTGCCCACCATGCCTGGCAATTTTTTTTATTTTTAGTACAGACAGGGTTTTACCATGTTGGCCAGGCTGGTCTCAAACTCCTGACCTCAAGTGATCTGCCTGCCTCGGCCTCTCAAAATGCAGGTATTAGAGGCATGAGCCACTGTGCCCAGCCAATTTTTATGTTTTTAATTGACATAATAATTGTACATATTTCTGGGGTATATAGTGATGTTTCAATACATACAATGTATAGTGATCAGATCAGGGCAATTCACATGTCCATCATCTCAAACATTTATCCTTTGTGTTGGGAACTTTCAGTATTCTCTTCTAGCTAATTGAAGATGTATAATCTATTTTTGTTAACTATAGTCATCCTACAGTGGTATAGAACACTAAACTTATCCCTCCTGTCTACCAGTAATCTTGAATCCTTTAACAAATCTCTCCCCATCTCCCCCTTCCTGTTCTGTGTCTCATTCTTTTCTTGGTTTCTTTTGCAGACCTGAGCAGAGTAAGGATGAACTGGTGATGGAAATTGTATCCGACTTGCTAAAGCGGCTGCCACTGACAGTGGAGAAAGAAGAAAGTGCTGTTGGAACTCCAAGCACATTGAAGAGCATGATGTCAAGCTCCATTTGGGAGTCTCTTTCTAAAAATCTCGAAGGTGAGCATGAGACAGGAGTAAGGCATCAGGAGTAAGGTAAACTTACTCTGGCATCAGGAGTAAGGTAAAGATAGGACAAAAATTCCATAGAAATGAAAAGACTGAGATAAGATGGAAAATTCAGTCTCTGCCTCCTCTCTCCAAGTTGAAAAACAGAGAGCACAGAATAAAGTCATGCTTTAGTTTGGGGGTGGGTAGCGTGTGGCACTGAAATCAAAAGTGAAGAAATAAGTGTAGCAAACCAGAAAGCAGCAACTCTGCTTGGGAAATTCTCAAGAGCTCTTAGGTGCCTGGTCTCTCTGCCTATCTGCCTTCTGGAACAACAGAGGTTTAGATGGACCTTCTGCTGAAAGACCACTTGACTCAGAAGCTAAAGGGAATCAGGGCAGGCCCAGGAAGACAGAGGAAGCCTCATTGCCCAGAGATGGCTCCAAACCCAGCTCTAAGGGGCTAAATTGCTAGACTATGATAATTTTCCCAGTTAAATTTTAATACCGATATTTTATCCCTTTGCAGAAGTTTATTTGGGAACCAAATATTGAGCAATAGTCTATCAAAACAGTATTATTGTTGAGTCTCAATCAAAGGTCGGCAAATTAGGACTCACAGGCCAAGTCCAGCCCAGCATTTGTTTTTGTACAGCCTGTGAACTAAAATGGCTTTTGCATTTTTTTAATGGCTGAAAAAAATCAAAAGAAGAAATATAGTTTGTGACACATAAATGTTATGTGAAATTCAAATTTGAGTGCCCATAAATAAAACTTATTGGAACACAGCCACACTTATGACATATTGTCTATGCATCCACACATAGTAGATAGTGTGGCTATACCAGTATATAGTGTGGCCGCACTCACACCGCAAGGGGAGAGTCGAGTAGCTTTCAGAGGTGATGTGGTCCCCATACCCTAAAATGTTTGCTATCTGACCTTCTACAGAAAACATTTATCAACCCCTGGTCAAGATACATGAAATTCCCTTAACTTTCAAAGCCTAAGTCTCTCCATGTAAAGCCTCTTTTTAATCTATAAAATATCAAAATTTTATCTCTTTTTAAAATCCAGATCACGACCGCCTTATCCATTGTGTCTTACTAACCTTTTTGAAGCAAGAAATTAAACGATTTGATAAGTTATTATTTGTCATACATAAATCCTTAAAAGATCTTCAACTTGCTATAAAAGGAGAGATCATCCTCACCCAAGAATTGGAGGAAATACTTAACTCTTTTCTTAATATGAGAGTGCCTAAATTGTGGCAGGTAAGCAATTATTATTATTTCCTATTTTCTTGCTTGCTTGAAATAAATGTCCAAGCTCAAGGGAATGGTGAAGTTAAATGGTGCATCTGTGTGATGAAATATGTAACTCTTAAAAGATGCTGACGTACTTTTTCATATTTTCACATCTCTGAAGTTGGAATGCCTCTTAACAGTCACCGTTAGCCACAGGCGGCACCGTCATGTAGTTCTCATTCTCTGTGTGTGTGAACTATGTATCATGGCAGTTCATGTCGAAGTAGATGTACTCTTGGTATTATTATAAGTGTTAGGTTTCATTGCTTTTAAAATAGAAACAAAGCTGAACAAAATGATGAAGAAATTACTGGGTCGTGGTCTTAAACAGAAGACCAAATTGTAAAAACACAAAATTTATTAGACCAGAAATTATAAGCCATAGAAGATCTGGCAGCACAGAGTAGGAAATTAACAAGCTTGATGTTGGACACAAACACTATTTCTCCAGAAATGAACTTCTCCCCTTAGGATTAGCAATGGCCTTTTCCAGAACCCTGAATCCTATACCAGATTAAAAACCTGTGTAGACATGTGAAAAGATGTTCAACATCATTTGCTTTTGGGGGAATGCAAATCAAAGCCGCAATGAGATACGACTTCACACCTACTAAGATGGAGATAATTAAAAATACACAAAAACAAGCATTGGGAGAAATTGGAACCCTCATGCATCACTCATGGGAATGAAAAATGGTGCATCTACTTTGGAAATAGTCCAGTAGTTCCTCAAAAAGTTAAACAGAGTTATCATTTAGCCCAGCAATTTCACTCCTAGGAATATACTCAAGAGAAATTAAAATATAAATCCGGATTGGGCATGGGACCTCATGCTTGTAATCCCAGCACTCTGGAAGGCCAAGGTGGTGAATCACCTGAGGTCAGGAGTTCGAGACCAGCCTGGCCAACATGGTGAAACCCGTCTCTACTAAAAATAATAATAATAATAATAAATGGCCAGGCATGGTAGTGGGTGCCTGTAATCTCAGCTACTTGTGAGGCTAAGGGAGGAGAATTGCTTGAACCCAGAAGGCAGAGGTTGGAGTGAACCAAGATCATGCCATTGCACTCCAGCCTGGGCAACAGAGGGAGACTCCATCTCAAAAAATAAATAAATAAATAAATAAATAAAGTCCACACAAAAACTTGCACATGAATGTTCATGGCAGCGTTATTTATAATACCCAAAAGGTGAAAACAATTCAAATGTTCATTGTCTGATGAATGGATAAAATATGATATGTCCCTGTAATGAAATATTATTCAGCCAGCAAAACGAATGAAGTACTGACACAGGCTACCATATGGATAAAACAGTAGCTCTTCTGTGCTAAGTGTAAGAAGACCATCACAAAAAACCACATACGATATGATTTCATTTACAGGAAATGTCCATAATAGACAAATCCATAGTGACAGAAAGTAGATTATTGGTTGCCTCAGTTTGCGGGTGACAGAGAATTGGAGAATGGATGCTGAGAGGGTTTTCTTTTGGAGTCATGAAAACGTTCTACAATTAACTACAGTGGTAGTTGCACAACTCAGTGACTATAAGAAAAACCATTAACTTGTACACTGTTGTACCCTTTAAATAAGTAAGTTGTATGGCATATGAGTTACATCTCAATGAAGTTATTTAAAAACCTATGAGAAAACATGAAGACAGACAAGAGGAAACAATAACAATTATAATTCTTTAAAACTGAATATAAGCTGTGATGAAAAATTGAGATGTAGAGACACATCCAAAATCATAGGACTTCAGAGCTTAAAAGGCTCTTAGGGAATCCCCACTCCAATGACCTTATTTTACAGATATGGAAACTAAAAAGCAGAGAGGCCTTATTACATTCTTAGCAAGCCCCATGGTGAAACAGCTAGGACTCTACAAATGCAAAGTAAGGCTGAAAGAACACGGCTGAGTTTGTACACTCTAGGTACAGTCACATGTGGCTGAGACCATTGCTCACTTGACAGAGTGACAAGAGGTAAGATGAGTCAGGTAGAAATGTCCGGCTTGGGCAAATGGGTAGGAACTAGTGCATTCAGAGACAGGGTGAGCAGAAAGACGTGCTGTGTGAGGAAAAGATGAAGAAATCCTATTTTGGACATGGAAAGTGTGAGGAGCTAGAGGGGCTCTCAAGTGGAGCTATTGAAAAGCAACGGGACTGATCTTAGTTATTTCTTGCCTTCTGCTAGCTTTTGAATGTGTTTGCTCTTGCTACTCTAGTTCTTTTAATTGTGATGTTAGGGTGCCAATTTTAGATCTTTCCTGCTTTCTCTTGTGGACATTTAGTGCTATAAATTTCCCTCTACACACTGCTTTAAATGTGTCCCAGAGATTCTTGTATGTTGTGTCTTTGTTCTCATTGGTTTCGAAGAACATCTTTATTTCTGCCTTCATTTCGTTATGTACCTAGTAGTCATTCAGGAGCAGGTTGTTCAGTTTCCATGTAGTTGAGCTGTTTTGAGTGAGTTTCTTAATCCTGAGTTCTAGTTTGGTTGCACTGTGGTCTGAGAGACAGTTTGTTATAATTTCTGTTCTTTTACATTTGCTGAGGAGTGCTTTACTTCCAACTATGTGGTCAATTTTGGAGTAAGTGCAATGTGGTGCCAAGAAGAAAGTATATTCTGTTGATTTGGGGTGGAGAGTTCTGTAGATGTCTATTAGGTCTGCTTGGTGCAGCGCTGAGGTCAACTCCTGGGTATCCTTGTTAACTTTCTGTCTCATTGATCTGTCTAATGTTGACAGTGGAGTGTTAAAGTCTCCCATTACTATTGTGTGGGAACTAAGATCAGAGCAGAACTGAAGGAGATAGAGACACAAAAAGCCCTTCAAAAAAATCAGTGAATCCAGGAGCTGGTTTTTTGAAAAGATCAACAAAATCGGTAGACTACTAGCAAGACTAATAAAGAAGAAAAGAGAGAAGAATCAAATACACACAATAAAAAATAATAAAGGGGACATCACCACTGATCCCACAGAAATACAAACTACCATCAGAGAATACTATAAACACCTCTATGCAAATAAACTAGAAAATCTAGAAGAAGTGGATACATTCCTGGACACATATACCCTCCCAAGACTAAACCAAGAAGAAGTTGAATCCCTGAATAGACCAATAACTGGTTCTGAAATTGAGTCAATAATTAATAGCCTTCCAACCAAAAGAAGTCCAGGACCAGACAGATTCACAGCCGAATCCTACCAGAGGTACAAAGAGGAGCTGGTACCATTCCTTCTGAAACTATTCCAATCAATAGAAAAAGAGGGAATGCTCCCTAATTCATTTTATGAGGCCAACATCATCCTAATACTGAAGCCTGGCAGAGAAACAACGAAAAAAGAGAATTTTAGACCAATATCCCTGATGAACATCGATGCAAAAATCCTCAGTAAAATACTGGCAAACCGAATCCAGTAGCACATCAAAAAGCTTACCTACCATGATCAAGTTGGCTTCATCCCTGGGATGCAAGACTGGTTCAACATACACAAATCAATAAATGTAATCCATCATGTAAACAGAACCAAAGACAAAAACTACATGGTTATCTCAATAGATGCAGAAAAGTCCTTCAACAAAATTCAATAGCCCTTCATGCTAAAAACTCTCAATAAATTCAGTATTGATGGGACGTATCTCAAAATCATAAGAGCTATTTATGACAAACCCACAGCCAATATCATACTGAATGGGCAAAAACTGGAACCATTCGCTTGGAAAACTGGCACAAGACAGGGATGCCCTCTCTCACCACTCCTATTCAACATAGTCTTGGAAGTTCTGGCCAGGGCAATCAAGCAAGAGAAAGAAAGGGTATTCAGTTAGGAAAAGAGCAAGTCAAATTGTCCCTGTTTGCAGATGACACAATTGTATATTTAGAAAACCCCATCATCTCAGCCCAAAATTTTCTTAAGCTCGTAAGCAACTTCAGCAAAGTCTCAGGATACAAAATCAATGTGCAAAAATCACAAGCATTCTTATACACCAGTAACAGAGAGCCAAATCATGAGTGAACTCCCATTCACAATTGCTTCAAAGAGAATAAAATACCTAGGAATCCAACTTACAAGGGATGTGAAGGACCTCTTCAAGGAGAACTACAAACCACTGCTCAATGAAATAAAAGAGGACACAAATGGAAGAACATTCCATGCTCATGGATAGAAAGAATCAATATTGTGAAAATGGCCATACTGCCCAAGGTAATTTATAGATTCAATGCCATCCCCATCAAGCTACCAGTGACTTTCTTCACAGAATTGGAAAAAACTACTTTAAAGTTCATATGGAACCAAAAAAGAACCTGCATTGCCAAGACAATCCTAAGCCAAAAGAACAAAGCTGGAAGCATCATGCTACCTAACTTCAAAGTATACTACAAGGCTACAGTAACCAAAACACCATGGTACGGGAACCAAAACAGAGATATAGACCAATGGAACAGAACAGAGCCCCCAGAAATAATACCACACATCCACAACCATCTGATCTTTGACAAACCTGATGAAAACAAGAAATGGGGAAAGGATTCCCTATTTAATAAATGGTGCTGGGAAAACTGGCTAGCCATAAGTAGAAAGCTGAAACTGGATCACTTCCTTACACCTTACACATTAATAAAAATTAATTCAAGATGGATTAAAGACTTAAATGTTAGATCTAAAACTGTAAAAACCCTAGAAGAAAACCTAGGCAATACCATTCAGGACATAGGCATGGGCAAGGACTTCATGACTGAAACACCAAACGCAATGGCAACAAAACCCAAAATTGACAAATGGGATCTAATTAAACTAAAGAGCTTCTGCACAGCAAAAGAAACTACCATCAGAATGAACAGGCAACCTACAGAATGGGAGAAAATTTTTACAATCTACCCATCTGACAAAGGGCTAATATCCAGAATCTACAAAGAACTTAAACAAATTTACAAGAAAAAATCAAAAACCCCATCAAACAGTGGACAAAGGATATGAACAGACGCTTCTCAAAAGAAGACATTTATGCAGCCAACAGACACATGAGAAAATGCTCATCATCACTCGCCATCAGAGAAATGCAAATCAAAACCACAATGAGATACCATCTCACACCAGTTAGAATGGCAATCATTAAAAAGTCAGGAAACAGCAGGTGCTGGAGAGGATGTGGAGAAATAGGAACACTTTTACACTGTTGGTGGGACTGTAAACTAGTTCAACCATTGTGGAAGATAGTGTGGCGATTCCTCAAGGATCTAGAACTAGAAATACCATATGACCCAGCCATCCCATTACTGGGCATATACCCAAAGGATTATAAAGCACGCTGCTGTAATACAAAGACACATGCACACGTATGTTTATTGTGGCACTATTCACAATAGCAAAGTCTTGGAACCAACCCAAATGTCCATCAGTGATAGACTGAATTAAAAAATGTGGCACGTATTCACCATGGAATACTATGCAGCCATAAAAAAATGATGAGTTCATGTCCTTTGTAGAGACATGGATGAAGCTGGAAACCATCATTCTGAGCAAACTATTGCAAGGACAGAAAACCAAACACCGCATGTTCACAGGCAGGAATTGAGCAATGAGAACACTTGGACACAGAGTGGGGAACATCACACACTGTGGCCTGTCGTGGGGTGGGGGGAGGGAGGAGGGATAGCATTAGGAAACATAACTAATGTAAATGACGAGTTAACGGGTACAGCACACCAACATGGCACATGTATACATATGTAACAAACCTGCACATTGTGCACATGTACCCTAGAACTTAAAGTATAATAATAAATAAATAGGCCGGGCGCGGTGGCTCAAGCCTGTAATCCCAGCACTTTGGGAGGCCGAGACGGGCGGATCACGAGGTCAGGAGATCGAGACCATCCTGGCGAACACGGTGAAACCCCGTCTCTACTAAAAATACAAAAACTAGCCGGGCGAGGTGGCGGGCGCCTGTAGTCCCAGCTACTCGGGAGGCTGAGGCAGGAGAATGGCGTAAACCTGGGAGACGGAGCTTGCAGTGAGCTGAGATCCGGCCACTGCACTCCAGTCCGGGCGACAGAGCGAGACTCCGCCTCAAAAAAAAAATAAATAAATAAATAAAAAATAAATAAATAAATAAGAAAAGCAATGGGACAAGAGCACGGGCTGCAAAGCGAGCGCTTGGTGTCGCCAACCTAGACAGAGCCATGGATTCAATCTGGGAGAGGGAATATAAAGTAGCAAAAGAAGAGGGCTGAAAGGATTCCAGGCAACACCAGCCTGGAGGGAGGGAAGAAGAGGTGCCAATGAATGAGACCTAAAAAGAAGTAGTTGGAGAATTCAAGAGAAAGCCAGGATGGAGTCTAGTCACAGAAGCCTAGGGGAGAGAGCAGGAGGAAGCAATGAGGTCCGTCAAAAGCTGCAGAGGAAACAGTGCGGGGAGTGAGGCTTGAATATGGAAAATAGAAGGTTGCTTGTGATTTCTTTTTTTTTTTTTTTTGAGACGGAGTCTCGCTCTAGCCCGGGCTGGAGTGCAGTGGCCGGATCTCAGCTCACTGCAAGCTCCGCCTCCCGGGTTTACGCCATTCTCCTGCCTCAGCCTCCGGAGTAGCTGGGACTACAGGCGCCCGCCACCTCGCCCGGCTAGTTTTTTGTATTTTTTTTTTTAGTAGAGACGGGGTTTCACCGTGTTAGCCAGGATGGTCTCGATCTCCTGACCTCGTGATCCGCCCGTCTCGGCCTCCCAAAGTGCTGGGATTACAGGCTTGAGCCACCGCGCCCGGCCTGTGATTTCTAATGAAGACTCCAGAAGAGGGGACAGTAAACAAAAGGAGAAATAAGCTAGAGGGCTGCAAGGGTCTCCTCCTCCCCGCTTGCAACAAACAGGTAGGATTGAGTGTTGGGTGGTTTATGTAGTTAAGATGGAAGGGAGCGTTAATAAACAGCGCTAGAGAATGGAAAGCTGAATCCACAAGGGTAAGGGCAGAGGCAGCTAGGCTCAGAACTGTAAGGCAAAGGTAGGTAAGGGAGTAGACAGTGGGTGGGATTTATAGAACTTTGTATAGGGGAAGGCCAGGAAGCTGAAATTGCTCATACCTAATAGCATGTGAAGGTAATCTCCCCAGAGAGGAGGAAAGAAGGTGAGAAAATGAAAAGATTTGAGAAGAGTGATAAAAGCCTTCAGCCAGGATGGAAGCTTCCAAGCGTTTTATCCAAAACACTGTTAAGATAATGTTTTGCCCTGGTAATAAGGTTTAGACTTTTCATTATGTGCTTTCAGTTGGAAAATGACATTCTCCTGCCAAGTTATTTCTGCCTGGCACTTGAGTCTATTACCAAGGTTTGCAGAAATGTTCCTAATGACCCCAAAGACAAGGAAACAAAATGATGTGACTGTCTTTACATCCCAACAGAAACACGCCTACAGATCATGTAAGCCACTGAGTTCCTGGATTGATGATCTCATCCAGCGACTGAATTTCTTCAATACTTGGGCCAAAGTGGCTTATACTGCAATACAGCGTCGGTATGGATGAAAGCTGCTTTCTTCCTCATTTTTGCTTAAAGCCCAAGGGTTTATGACATCATTTCCCATGCCTGATCTCCTTGGGTTGTCACAGTTACATGTGAATTAAGCAAGGGCGGGATTCTTCTGTTTGAGCTGAGAAAGTGGGGACCTAATAATGTTGAGTCTTGAGTAAACTCCCTCCACTCCAAGAGACAGAGTTATGACTACAACATAGTACATTTCTCTTTCCTAAGAAATGCACAGGGTGAAATGTGAAAGGAAATAATTAGTTACATGTAATTTTTTTTTTCTTTTTTTTTTTTTTGAGACAAGAGTCTCGCTCTATCACCCAGGCTGGAGTGCAGTGGCACAATCTCAGCTCACTACAACCTCCACCTCCTGGGTTCAAACGATTCTTCTACCTCAGCCTCCCTAGTAGCTGGGATTACAGGCACCTGCCACCATGCCCAGCTCATTTTTTGTATTTTTAGTAGTGATGAGGTTTCACCATGTTGGCCAGGCTGGTCAACCGCTTAGTCCAGTCATTGAAACACTCAACTTTTTAAGTCAGGCTGAGTTCAAATCTTGACTCAGTCACCTATTAGTTTCCCCCCGTCCCCTCCAAAATCATTCCACTCAGTAGTGGAGTTTTGAACTCCTGACCTCAAGTGATCCGTCTGCCTTGGCCTCCCAAAGTGCAGGGATTACGGGCATGAGCCACCACGCCCGGCCACATGTAATTTTTAAATGTGTTTTTAGTTACAATAAAAATAGCTGGAGAAGCATTAGAGTAGCGACATCTAGCAAGTGCCTCACAGGATATGGAGCATTTCTCTAGGAGCTTTACTCACAGCGGCCCACTCAGTTCTCACAGCAGCCCTGTGATGTGAAGTAGGTGCTATCATTATCATCATCCTCATTTTAGAGATGAGGAAACTGAGTCCAAGGACATGAAATGCCCAAGGTTTCACAACTAGAACATGCAAGTATTGAGATTCAAACCCAGAACTGGTTCCAAAGTCTGTGCCAGGCTGCCTCCTATACCGTTTAACTATAAGTGTAGCAGCAGCACTGCAGACATCTGACCCACATTTCTTTATATCCTTTGGGAGAAGTCTGTGCCTCAAAAACAACAAACGAGATTCCGCAAGGCACAGGCAGGATTCCCACTATAATAATGATATCTCTTGTTACCGAAATCTGTGGCCTTTGTGGTCCCCCTTTTCCCTTATGAGCTTAAAACCATAGCTGGCTTCCATTCAAGGACCTGATAAAAGTCCTGCATTGGGGGAGTTGAAATGAAAATTAAAAGTCCCTCCCTGGGAGGGGAGGGACTGGAGGAAATGGCCCACATCACCCAAAGCTGTGCAATTATTATGACCTTAACCCCTCAACCTGTGGTCTGCCTTCCACCAGGTATATGAGATTTGTCACAATTTGGAAGCAGTCTATTCCATCATCTAGCCAAAAATGCAAACACCCTGAGGAGTCAGAGAACAATTTCCTTGAGGGGTTTCCTTCAAGATACTGGCTGCCAGCTTTCTTCTTTCCACAAGGTGAGCATTAGAACCAAGGTCAGCTCCAGACCTGGCCCAGGCAAGTCTGCACTCAGCCCCTCTGTCACTCACCCTTTCCTCCTCCCCTTTAGGATGACAACACCTGTGCCTCCACAGGTGTCTGGGTCTCTAGTGTGGACTAGAGCAGTCTCTTCTCCCTCCCCACTCACTTCCTTCCCTCACCCCAACCTCCTCACATGCCAAATCCACCCACCCCTATCAGATTTCACCTGCGCCTTGACAGGTCACTGTCTCATCTCTTGGCCATTGCTTCTGTGATGTCAAAGGTCAACACTAGCACCCAGCCCCTCCAAAGGCCGCGACAAAGGGGTGGAGATGGGCAGCTTCACAAGATTGACTCTGAGCTTCAGCCATTCATTCATTTATTTCTGTAACAAGACTTGATGACTGAATGTTTGCTGGGGCCTAGGCCCTACCTGCTCAGCACAAACATCAGCAGGGAAGGCAGGGATGTCAGCAGGGAAGGTAGACATGAACCGGAGTGCATTCCAACGATGTGTGGTTGGGGGATGGAAAGAGAGTTGTAAAGGGGTGACACTGGGCTGTGAGCTCCATGAAGGCAAGAACCAGGTCTGTTTTCACTTCTGTGGTGTCCCTAGCACCTGATACAGGCCCCAGCACACACACACACACAAAGCTCTCAATAAATATTTGAAGAATGAATGAATGGCGTTCTGAATAGAATATATGAATGGATCAGTACTTGTGGAGCATAAAACAGGGGAACCTTCACTAAGAACCAGAGAAGCCTACTAAGGAAATAACGTCTAGGATGAGTCTTGAAGCTTGCTACCAATTAAGTATTATCCAGGTGCGAACAGAGGAAGAAGAGAATAACTCGTGGAGCTTACATGGTATTTACTGGGTGCCATGCACTGTTCTGAGGATTTTATATAAAAGGGATAAGACATTTAATTCCCATGGCAATCTTATGAGGTTGTTACTGTAACTATCCCTGTTTTCAGAGAGAAAACCTTAGCACAGAGAAGTTAAGAAATTTGCCCCGTCATATCACTAGCAAAAAGTTGAGAGTCTCATCCAAGGTCACTCCACTACTGAGTGGAATGATTTTGGAGGGGACAGGGGGAAACTAATAGGTGACTGAGTCAAGATTTGAACTCAGCCTGACTTAAAAAGTTGAGTGTTTCAATGACTGGACTAAGCGGGGACAGCATTCTTACTAGAGAAAACACCATTTGCACTAGAAGAAACCAAATGTTCATTATGGCCAAAATAAAAGACCACAAAAGGGAGAATAGTGCAGCTGCAAAGTTGGGCACGGCTGGCCCCCGGGGCTGTGTAAGACACACTGAGAGAGCTGAGTCCATCCACAGGATGGCCTGAAGTGTTTCAGGCCAGAGAGGTTATGATCCAGCAGCTACAGGAAGGAAGAAGGGCAGGGGTACATTGGAGAAGAACAAGACTGGGTCCTGGTCATTTAAGGAGTCTGCAAATTAGCCAGGCGTGGTGGTGCACACCTGTAATCCCAGCTACTCAGGAGGCTGAGACAGGAGGATTGCTTGAGCCCAGGAGGTCGAGGCTGCAGTGAGCCATGATCGCGCCACTGTACTCCAGCCTGGGCAACAGTGCAAGACCCTGTCTCGTCAAAAAATAAATAAATAAAGGAGTCTGCTTTATTCTCCAGGCAAGAGCTGGTGGTGATCAGAGTAGGGTAGTGGCAGTGAGCAGAAGCAGGGAGTAGGGGGCATTTAGGAAGCGGAACCAACTGGACTCTGTGTTTGGAAGGACAGGGGTAGGGGGAGAAGGAGGTTAAGTATGACTCCCAAGTCTCTGGCTTGGAAAGCTGGGTGGCTGCTGCCGTCCTTCACTGAAATACAGAGCACAGGGAGAGGAGCAGGCTGATGGTGATTGTAGTGACAGGCATGGTGAGTTCGAGATGTTCTCATTTTTTTCCTACTGCAGGTAGTCTTTCTCCATGCACCCAGGGGGAATCATGGCCACAAGCACCTCAGCAACCCTAGAGGCAACAGAACCTCCCTTTTCCCAGTGTCCGTATGTCATTTCTTGAGGAAGACTCTGACACACTTGGTCTTGTAGTTGCCCCGGTTCCCATCTTTGCTGCTGAGAGGAGGAGGTATGATCATCAGCCAAGACTGGCTCAGAAATGGAGAGGGTCTCAGAATTTACAGCCTATCTATCCCCACAATGAATACAGAAGGGGTGCTGGCCTTGAAAAACAGCCCCCATTCACCAGGAGGCTCCTGCAGCTGGCCAGACCAAAGTCACCAAGGCCTAAGAGTGTGGGTGAATTGGCCCTCTGCTCCTGCCCAGCCCATCTCTTTTGTTCTCTCTTTTTCCTCCACTCTTCCCTTCCTTCACCATGAGACATCATTGTTGCTAACCCCAGCAGGAGGCCCTGAGACTCACAAGGAACTTGATGGTGTGTGTTCTTCTCCAAAGCCTTTCTTGCTGCTGTGCTTCAAGACTATGGGAGGTCCCGAGGAATCTCTGTGGATGCCCTGACCTTCACCCACCATGTGATTTCCGACACCACTGACAAGGATGAGAAGTTCTCCGTATTTATGCCAAAGAAACTCAACATAGTCAGGAGAGCATTTAAGGTACTGGACTATTCAAAGATTAGAAAGGGTAATCATTCATTCATTCATTTATTCAATCAATTATGCCCTCTACAAACCTTTATTCAGCACTTCCATGTTCCAGGCATAAGAGAGGCAGATCGAAAAGGTACAGCCCTGCTTCAAGTCCAAATGCCCTCAGACTTCTTGTCTCCCACTCTCTTCCTTGAGGAGGGGGGGAAAAAAAAGATTATAAATCATGAATAAAAGATTTAATTCAATATAATCAACAGACTTTCTAAGTATCCCCTATTATAAATGAAGACAGAATGCTGCTGAGGTCAGGATTAAAAGGTGATATTTTAAATCAGGGGGCAAACCTGTCCTAGCTGCTCTTGGCTGAAATGCCTGCCCCCACCAACTGGCTTATTCCAGAGCTCAGCCAGGTGCCAACTGGAAACCTGCACCTACCCGGCCCTCAGCAGTGCAGCAAGTGGGACCCATGGAGGCGGCTTGGGTTGGAGCAGAGTACACAGCACCAGTGAGCCAGATGCACCACACACCCCAGCCCTGCCAACTCACGCCACTGTCCCCACTGATTTGAAGGGCCACAGTTGTCATTTTCTAAATTCCAGTTTGTTCTGGAAATCTATTTTTCTGCTCCAGGACTAATGCTGGAGAGGAAGTGGGGACAGGGTTGGGAGAGGTTGGTTTAAAGATTTAAAAAAAAAAAAAAAAGAATGTGAAAGGATGCTCAATATTTTTAGTGAGAGAAATGCAAATCAAAATAATAATGAAATACCATTTTACACCCAGTAGGTTGGCTATAACCAAAAGAATTGAAAAAATAATAATAAATAAATAAATACAATCATGTACCACTTAACGATGGGGATATGTTCTGAGAAATGCATTGTTAAGAGTGTATTTCCACAGACCTACATGGCATAGCCTACTACTTACCTAGGCTAGATTGGATAGCCTGTTGCTGCCAGGCTACAGATCTGTACAGCATGTTACTGTATTGAACACTGCAGGCAGTGTAACACAATGGTAAGTAATTTGTGTACCCAAACACTTCTACACATGGAAATTCACAGATGCATTGCTCTACATCATCACTAGGCAATAGGAATTTTTCAGCTCCATCATAATCTTACAGGACCAGCTTGGTATATGTGGTCTGTCATTGATACAAATGTTGTTATAGAGCTCATGATTAAATAAATTGAGGGTCATACATAGCCATATGTTTAGCTTTGGTGTAGATACTGCCAAATGGTTTTTCAATGTGGTTGTACCAATCCACAGGCCCACCAGTAATGTAGAAGATTGCTCCAAGCCCTGCCAACGTTTACTTGGTATTTTTAGTGGACGTGCGGTGATATATCTTTTTTTTTTTTGAGATGGAGTCTCGCTCTGTTGCCCAGGCTGGCAAGCTCAGCCTCCCGGGTTCACGTCATTCTCCTGCCTCAGCCTCCTGAGTAGCTGGTACTACAGGTGCCTGCCACCAAACCCGGCTAATTTTTTTGTATTTTTAGTGGAGACGGGGTTTCAACGTGTTAGCCAGGATAGTCTCGATCCCCTGACCTCATGATCCGCCTGCCTCAGCCTCCCAAAGTGCTGGGATTACAGGCATGAGTCACCATGCCCGGCTGCAGTGATGTATCTTTATGATTTTAATTTGCATTTCCTTGATGATTAATGAAGTTGGGCACCTTTTAAAATGACTATTGATATTTGGATCTCCTCCTTTGTGAAGTTTCTGTTCAAGACTGTGAACTGTTTTTGTCTTATTGATTTATAGGAATTCTTGTATATTCTGAACATGTGCTATCAGATACATGTGTTGAATGTGTTGAAAGCATCTTCTCCCACTATGTGACTGTCCAAATCACTTTCTTAATAGTGTCTTTTGATGAACAAAAACTTTTCTGTTGTGACGAAGTCCAGTGTCTCCATCTTTTATTTAGGGTTAATGCTTTTTTATGTTCTGTTTAAGAAATCTTTGCCTACCCTAAACTAAATTCATGAAAATATTCTCCTGTTACCTTCTAGAAACTATATTGCTTTACCTTTCACTTTCTATGATCTATATGTAATTGAAGGCCAGGCACGGTGGCTCACACCTGTAATCCAGCACTTTGGGAGGTCGAGGCGGGCAGATCACCTGAGGTCAGGAGTTTGAGACCAGCCTGGCCAACATGGCGAAACCTCATCTCTACTAAAGATACAAAACATTAGCCGGGTTTGGTGGCGTGTACGTGTAATCCCAGCTACTTGGGAGGCTGAGGCAGGAGTATCGCTTGAACTTGGGAGGTGGATGTTGCAGTAAGCCAAGATCGTGCCACTGTACTCCAGCCTGGGTGACAAAGTGAGACTCTGTCTCAAAAAAAAAAAAAAGTAGAATTGAGTTGTGTATGGTGTGAAGTGAGATCAAAGTTCTTTTGGTTCCATATGGGTACCCAACTGACTCAGTACCATTTCTTTTTCATTGAAACAGCCCTTTCCCTACTTCAACTTTGTCATAGATCAAATAATTCTATATGCCTGGGCCTGTTTCTATTGAAATAATCAGATCATTTTTATCCTTTATCTCATTAACATAGTGGATTACATAGAACTATCTGGAGTGTACTTTGTTATAAGGTATGATTCCTATATCAGGAATTTTTTAAATGAAGAATGGAAGCTAAATGTGATGAGAGAGCTTTTCAGGGTTTATGGAGATTATCACATAATTTATCACTTTTATCAATATGATTTATTAAAAGATCCTAAGGTTGAATCATCTTAATTGTAATATTTTTTCAAGATTTTTGTATCAATATTTTATGTGATATTATTCTATAGGATTGGGGTGGGGGGGCTTGAAGAGGGTGATGTTTTTAGTTTTTATTGTGCATATTATTAATGGTGGTTTCCTTATTCTAATCCTGTCTGCCTTCTGTCTTTAGGGAATCTCACAGTTTCTGGTCCACTGGCTATACTTCTTGTTTTCCGGTGCTTTTATAGTTGCATTCTGGGATTTGGGGTGGGAGGAGGTGGTGGACACTCATGCTGTTTGGCCTCTTGGTCCAGTCCTGGTCTTCCTCTCCTCAGCACTCATCAGACTGCACTGAAGATGATTCCGAGACTACCCAGAATTAGTGAATGTTAGAAACATATCAGAAGAAGGATGGAACTGGGAGAGTTTGTCCTACAAGGAAAAAGACTGAGGAGAAAAAGAAATATTGAAAAGGGTGATACATGAAGAACTAGACTCTAATTCTGCTAGAACTCCAACCGGGGGAGCCCCAAGGGGAAGACACATGCAGTTGATCTAAATTGATGATGATGGTGGAGTGTCCTTTTATAGACAGGGAGTGGCCTGTCACTGGAGCTTTAGGAGAAATCAGGTGACCGCTTGGCAAGAGTACTGACGTGGAAGAAAGTTCAGGTTCAGATGTGTTTTCGACTTGAGGTTTACCCAACTGTTTATTAATTCACTCACTTGAAAGTATGGGTCCAAAACTGCTCTGTTAGAAATACTGAGATGAACAAAAGAAGGCTCCTGTCCTCCAGAAGATCCCAATCTGCCTGATAATGATGGCACTGATGCTTACTAGCCCACAATGACTGAGTACTATGTGCTAAGCTCTTTACCTGCATTATTTAATCCTCACAAATTACCCTCATTCTGTAGGTCAGGAAACTAAGGTTCCAAGAGGCAGATCGTAAGCTTTGAACCCAAGTCTAGCTGACTCTACACCCATAGCCTAACCTCTTCCTACATAACCCATTAGACATGAAAAGCCTACGAGAGGCAGATGTGCACCAGGGCCTTTTCTTATGACTCACAGGGGGAGTGCAGGAGTATGGACCGCCTCCCTAACTTTACTTTTTGCCTCTATCCATCTAATCAGATGTTCTCAGTTATCTCTGCTTTATACAAAGAACCAGCTTCCACTGAGTTGAAGTAAGATTACTTCCATTTATTCTGAGTGGCTCTTTGAAGAGTTAAATCACTCCAAAAGGGGCTATTTACAAACTACCTACAGTTAGGTTTTTCAGAGGAAAAACCCATGTAAGCTATGACCAAGTTACACAAGTATAAATGGAAGTGACATTGTCAAATGCGTTAGATCAACTTCTTCCAAGATTGTTAGGAAAGGACAACACTAGAACAAATGCAGCACAGGAAAATCTGCATTTATATAAGTTAAGGGGAAGAGAAGTAAAAATCGTTATACAAAGCAATTCCCAGTAAAATTCTTTTTTTTTTTTTTTTTTGAGACGGAGTCTTGCTCTGTCGCCCAGGCTGGAGTGCAGTGGCGTGATCTCAGCTCACTGCAACCTCCACCTCCCAGGTTCACGCCATTCTCCTGCTTCAGCCTCCTGAGTAGCTGGGACTACAGGTGCCCACCACCATGCCTGGCTAATTTGTTGTATTTTTAGTAGAGACGGTGTTTCACCGTGTTAGCGAGGATGGTCGCGATCTCCTGACCTCATGATCTGCCCGCCTCAGCCTCCGGAAGTGCTGGGATTACAGGTGTGAGCCACCGCGCCCGGCCAAAATTCTTTTATAGAATAAGCCAAAATAGGAAGTGCTTAATATGAGTTCAGCTTGCACCTCCAGGTAGTCACATTCCAGAGTGGACAACACAGAAGGCGTCACCAGGCACAGCACAGGCTGTTCCACACTGCCACCCCTGTGTCAACGAGCTGGACCAGGCTGCATCAAGGGGCTCAGGACAGCGGTGCCCACCCCTTCTCTTCAGAGACCTGCCCCATCAGAGGAGATGGCAGAGCCCTCCAGGGTGGCCAGGTACTTGGCCGCCAGCTCCTCCAGGCTGGGCATCCCTCCAGCACACCTGTAGGAGAGCATGTGGCTTCACAGGCCCACCTTAGGCACACCTGGAGTCACCTGGAATTGGAGCTTCAGGCAACTGTATTTCCTACTTCGCAGACCTTATCAGAAACTCATTTTACTTAACCCATTATCATTAAAATGTAATCATCTATTTAACCTGTATCATTCAAAAATATATGGAACCTGGCCAGGCGTGGTGGCTCACACCTGTAATCCCAGCACTTTGGGAGGCCAAGGGGGACGGATCACTTGAGGTCAGGAGTTCGAGACCAGCCTGGCCAACATGGTGAAACCCGTCTCTACTAAAAACACAAAAAATTAGGTGGGTTTGGTGGTGTGCTCCTGTAATCCCAGCTACTCGGGAGGCTGAGGAGAACCACCAAAACCAGGGAGGCGGAGGTCGCAGTGAGCCAAGATTGCACCATTGCACTCCCGCCTGGGCAACAGAGCGAGACTCCGTATCAAAAAAAAAAAAACCCTCTTCTGCCATTTTTACATTTCTAGAGCCTAAAATAGTAGTTGTGGCCACTATGGTAAAGGTAAGTGACGTTTGAACACACTGTACTCTGTCACCTTTTGTAACTGTTCTTGCTCTCTCCTAAAAAGCTAGGCTACACGATTACAGTTGTAGAAATTTGCATCTTTATTGTGTTTGAAGGTATTTGTCTTCATGCTGAGGAAGGACATCATGGAAAAAATACATATATTTCAGTTCAGGATGATTATATAGATACACCTAAGCCTATAACGTTTTTAAAGCACTCAGAATAGGAAAAAAAAAATGAAGCAACATGACTTAGGCAGGACGAGCCCCTCTGGATGCGTCGGCTCCGTTCTGGACAGAGCCTCCGGTTGGAAGCTGCTTCTCCTGGGGACCCTGACACCACCTCTCTTCCATCTTAGGGCTCGGGTTCCTCTCACACTGGAGTTTACATTTTTGGCTTATTCATCGAGGGGGCAAGATGGAATCGCGAACAAAAAATACTGGAAGACTCGCTGCCTCTAGAGATGTGCTGTGATTTTCCCGACATATACTTTTTGCCAACAAAGGTAACCACCCTGCTATTATCCTGAAATCCTAAACCTCTGGGCGTTCCTTCAGTAATATATAAACTACTCTTATTCCCATTCCCTACAATTTCACAAGGGAGATGTGATAATATACTCAGACAACAAAGATTTTAAATCTCCCAAAATGTTACTAAAATCTAAAGTAGATGCTATACTTACATCCCATGTTCTCAATAATATGTACTATAAAGTCATAATACTCTTTAAATTCTCCAGGTATAATTTCCACAGGCTGTTACATTAACCATTTAACCTTAAATGTATCTAATTCATAACAAATCCCCCAAGCCTATAGCATACAAAAATGTGAGCTACTGATTCACTTGACCTACACAATTTGACTACTGGAATTTTTTTTTTTTTTTTTTTAAGATTTCTACCGAAACACCAAATGCTTCCAACCAGACAGATTCAGAATGTTATACTTTTGAATGCCCAGTTTACCAGACACCTGAGAGGTCAAGAATTTTAGCAACTACTGGTTTACCAACAAACTTTTTAACATCAGTGTATTTATCAACGAAGAAACCTCCTAGTCACTGGATCACAATGCGGGTTGCATTGCTTTGTGAGAAGAATGAAAAATAAATGTCCATACCAAACCATTTTAATTTTTGACTCTAACCAGACTTACATGTTTCAAGACATTCACATGTAGTCAACACCCTTTATAAAGTATTTGTGTGTTTAGCCAGACTGAACAGGTGCAGTCTTTATTTCATTTGTACATGAAAACTTCAACCCAGAGGGGAATCTTGCAGCTGCGTTTTATCCTAAGTACATAAGACCTGACCGTGCAATGTCCCTGTGGTTGGGCTCTAGTACAGGTCAGCACAACCCGGAATACAGCAAATTTGACTCTCCTAACAGTAAAAAGCACAGCACCTGACAGGATATCAGGGCATGCCTTTATGAACTTTTTGGTAGAAATGATTTATAAAATTATATACAATAAAATAAATATACACATGTAGAATAGATCTTTGGAATGCTTCCCCTGGCTTCTCTAAGTAAACACAGAATACTCCACTGCTGACCTAGCTGCAGACTTCTGAAACTAAAGAGAAGGACCTTCTTCTTTAAAGAAATGCAGTCTGGGCCAGGCACGGTGGCTCACGCCTGTAATCCCACCACTTTGGGAGGCCAAGGTGGGTGGATCACCTGAGGTCAGGACTTCAAAACCAGCCTAGAACACGACGAAACCCATCTCTACTAAAGATACACAAATTGGCCAGACGTGGTGGCGCAGGTCTGTAATCCCAGCTCAGAAGGCTGAGGCATGAGAATCACTTGAGCCTGGGAGGCAGAGGTTGCTGTGAGCTGAGACTGTGCACTCCAGCCTAGGTGACAGAGCAAGACTCTTGTCTCAAAAAAAAAAAAAAAAAAAGGAAAAAATAATTGCAGTCTGGCTGGGTACAGTGGCTCGTGTCTGTAATCCCAGCACTTTGGGAGGCCAAGGCAAGATGATCACTTAAGGCCAGGAATTCAAGACCAGCCTTGACAATATGAGACCCTCTTTACAAAAAATGTTTAAAAAATTAGCCAGGCATGATGAGGCACCTTTAGTCCCAGCTACTCAGAGTCTGAGGTAGGAGGATGGCTTGAGCCCAGGAGGTTGAGGCTGCATTGAGCTATGATCATGCCACTGTACTCCAGCCTGGGAAACAGAGCAAGACCCCACCTCTTAAAAAAAAAAAAGTGCAATATGGTTCTGACTTCACTAGACCTTTTTGCCTACTAAAAGCCAAATCCTGAGAATTTGGTAAGTTCAATGTTTCTACAGGAAGAATATTACTCTACTAATAATGGCTATCATAACTGAGCACTATGTTGAGCACCAATAATTCCTGTACCATCCTCAGGCCCCTCTATACTATGTGGATATATCAGCCAGATTTTATACATGAGGAAACCAGTGCTCAGAGATTAATTGCCCACACACACATTGCTAAGAGGGAGCAGAGCTAGCATTTGAAGCCACATCTCACTGTCACTTTATCATGGCAATAGTCCATAGGCAGAAAGCATAACCCACGTGTACACAAATGAAGATCCAACAGTCCCTTCTCTCCATAGTAAAGGGGTTAGAAAAGGTGGGACTTGTACCCAGCACTAGACTCTTTAACAGCCATGAACAAAACATGTATTTAATTGTGTCCAGGAAACTGTACCATCTACCTTTAAGTAAATTGCACCTAGAAATACTCCACCTTGTATCTTTTGTTAAAATCCTATACTTCATCATTTGCTCCAAACAGTGCAAAACTAAAGACCAAAATATATATCATATGCTTGGTATTGGTGCATATTCTGACACACCTACATTTTGCAATGTAATGTCGCAATATAATGTCCCAGCAGGAAGAACTGAGACACGAAGCTGTCTGATCTCATCTCACAATTCAGGCTTAGAGTCAACTGGAAATCCAAACGAGCACTAAAGCATGGTCAGCAGGCATAGTACATGTGTGTGTCTCTCACACATGTACTGCCTTTCAGATGCACAGATGCTTCTGTGATTCATACAAATGCATTCGAAAGTATGACTGAATCTACAATCGTTTTAGCATTTCTGTATTTTCTCAAACAGCAAATACTAAATACATGACCATTTTCTGGGAGTTAGGACTCCCAACTAACCCCTTTGAGTTCCAGCATTCTGAGTCTTAAAATAAACAGCAGTTGGCCAGGGTCCCAAACAGATGATCCTAGGAAAACAGGAGGCTGGGTGGGGGTGGGAATCTAAGGGCTCCTATCTTGGTCCCAAAAATCCCAGAGTTTCAAGCAAGAAAGGTGGGGGAAAAAAAAAGGCTCCAAAGTGATCAAAATGTTGCTACATTTTATTTTCAACTTAAAACTTAATTATAAAATTTGCCAAATAAACATGTCAAAAACAAAATTAAAAACAAATTGTAGCTGATACCCAGAAATTGCAGCACTGTATTGATAACGGGCTCTTTTCATTAACAGGGAAAGAATTTAATGTCCTTCCTTCCTCCCCAAAAGCTTCCTTGGTGCAATCTAGTACAGAAAACGCTGGGACACCACTTTCTGATGCCAGGATAAAAGCAAAATAAAAAAACTGCTTGCACACATTAGCACTGATAAAACTGATAATTTCGCTAAAAGAATGTTTAAAGACTACAGGATGCTACAGCAAACCAAACTTCATGATTGCATTAACATAAGCTAAGTTACATACACTTCAAATGCAGTGTAGAATTAACACTGCATATCTAAATGGCTCACATATAAAATGCGTAATTAAAACCCAAACATACACACTATGTTTATTACATTCCCCTACATTTAAAGTACTGAGAACAATTTAACTTTGAACACAAAAGTTTAGTGAATTTGCTACTGTTCCATTACAGGATAATTAAAAATGAGACTATATCAACTTCACTAGAATTTAATTGCTAAAGCTACCTTATGCACATCTATTAAACTAAAAGAAACGACTTTAACCCCTTAAGTTGTTTTTAAGATAGCACTCCTTTACAGGGAGTAAAGTTTTGTAAATATAAAGGATATGTAAAAAATACAGTATAAACTGCATGAGCTTAACAGTAGCAAAAACACTGATGAACTTTTAAAAAATCAAAAATATATAAAAATATTAGCCTGACATGGCAAATTTTCAAACACCAATCTGTGTAAAAATGTTTAAATATTGATGTTACTTCAAAAATATATACTTTTTCTATTTTTTTTCTATTTGCAATAGTTTATAAAGGCAAACAAACACCTGCAATTGAGGTAGCAAAGCCAAATCCACAAACTTTGGATCAAGAAAAATACCCTTCCTATGTTTTAACAGCATCTTCTATACAATAGTGAATGAATTCTAATTGTTCCAAAATTTTTAATTCACAATACTTTACAAAACTTTATTTAAAATACTGAAAATGTTTTGTTAAAAAGACAGTCCTGACAATCATCTCACATTCAAAATACTGTACAAAAAAATCTGAAGTCACCATATATTACATAAAACTAAGCTATGTATTTACATTTGCAAATGTAGTTTTAGAAGGTGAGGTTAAGCCAACTGCTACAAATGGTCTCCCTTAAACAGTGTCTGCTAATAATCTCATCGCTCTGCACTTTCAGCATTTAATATAGGCCCTTCTTTTTGCTTTCAAATTATATAACTAGTAAAGGATTTAAATAAAAACAAATGAAAATCCTATTCTCTTACTGAATAAAACATAAATGTACTTTAAATGGAACAGTGTTTTCTTTTAAGAAAAGCCAACTGGCCAAAAAACATCAAAATTTGAAAAGTAATCAGAAACCATAAACATCAATAGTATTCTTCACAGTACATTTATATTAAGACTGTCTTCTGATTTCAGATTTTTAAGGGTTGAAAATTTCCCATTAAAATGCAAATTCTCACATCCTTACTTGTATTTTTCCTATGTTAATTATAATTTAATAAAAGTCAACACAGCTATATTAAAAGATCAACTACTTGGCTCTATAGTCCTGGTTCAAAAAGAAAAAAAAAAATTTACAGATCCTGTCAGTGCAACAAAAGAAAGTTTGGGATTTTTTTCCTTGTTTTTGCAAATGGCAGCTGGAATTGCAGGAGTATTTTGTAGATAAGCCAGAAGAGCATTAGTAGATGTATGGAAATATACGGTAGGGCACACGCTGACAGTACTTTTCCCAAGCCACGCCGTATTTCTTTTTACAGTGGTACTCGTCACGAGCTTCTCGGTGGACAAGCAACATGGTGAAATAAATCACGTAGAAATAAGGCAGAATGTGGTTAAAACCTGTGGATAATAACGGTACATAGTATTAGATATTTTTATTATCACCACAACGTATTTTTTCCTGCTTTCCCCCAAATTCTCTAAAAATGAACCACAAGGTACTTCATTTTCTCTAATAATGAGGAGAACAATTAAACCAGTCTGTAAAATCCCACTGGAAAGTGGCAGAAGGTCGTATCTAAATTAGAAGCTACTCAAAGACTAATCCATTCTAACAATTCATCACAATCAAAACATCTGTCCTCATAGTTAATACAAATCTCTCCATTTCTCACCCTTCTTCCCCCAGCGAAGAGAAAAACTGCTGTCCTCCACTACAGGCCAGGCCACCAAACAGGTAGCAGGCATGGGCCTGCTACGCCCCCCAACCTCCCCCAGCTCCCCCGGATCCCCCTGCTCCCCCAGCTCCACCAACTCCCCAAGGTCCCCCCAGCTTCCCAAGATCCCCGTTCCCTCAGTTTCCCCAAATCCCCCGGCTCCACCAGTACCTCCAGCTCCCCCTGATACCCCAGCTCCCCAAGCACCTCCAGCTCCCACAGCTCCCCCTGCTCCCCTGCTTCCCCAGCTCCCCATGAGGCCAGACACACAAAAAGAAAAACAGAATCTCCTTCTCTTCTTAAAAACGAGTTTTTCCCAATCTATGTACACTGAATCATGAACTAAGAAGCTGAATTAATTTCTATATATTCTACTTAGAAAAAAGCTATCAGGCACAATTGAAAACTTAAAATTTTGCTTTTAGGCTTAAAGTAAAACTTCAGGCTCTGTGAATTCCCAATTCCCCTCAGAAGCCAGAAGAGCTTCTACAGAGGCCAACCTCACAGTAGAAAAGGGCAACAAAAAGACTCACACCCACCTTGGCCACACTGTCCCACACAAAGGACACATACACACATCTTTCCAGCGGCTAAAAGGGTCAAACTAGCACTCTTCTGAAATGCTTACCACATGGGAGGGACCACGCCAAGGCCATGATAAGATCACCCAAGTAATTGGGGTGGCGAACAAAGCCCCACCATCCAGAAACTAGAAGATGTTTTCCCGTTGAAGTATGAATGGTTTTTAAATCTATATAAAAATAAAAGTACATTTTTAATGATGTCAAGACAAAAAGAAAAAGAAAACCTTCACGTAATATATATAATATAAACATAAATCAATACTTACGTGCAAGCTTTGGATCACTGGGATTTTTCCGGAATGCATTTTTCTGAGAATTTGCACCACGGAAGATTACATAACCACAAACTGCAATTTTAAAATATTTTCCTATGTTAATAACTTAGTTATACTCTAATGCTTAATAGCATCTGTAATTTCTCTTAAAAATTATTTCTATGCTCTGAGGAAATTTCCAAAGCAGGCTCCTAGGCTCAAGAGATCCTCCTGCTTCAGCCTTCCAAAATGCTGGGATTACAGGCATGAGCCACCGCACCTGGCCTGATTCTTAAGAACAACTCAAAAACTCTAAATCTCACTATGTAAAAAGATGGTAACCCTTCCGAAATCTATCACACTACTTTAATCATCCACCGAGGGAACACTCTGAAGGCAAAACAAATATAGTTACATCCATGAAAGAGATAAAATCTAAGACAGCCTACATTATAATAAAATCAATACTACAGTTCGGTATAATCAAAATTACAGGCTATATCATCTGTTAGTTATGATACCTACTGGTCATAGCACAAACATTTTATTAATCAAACACTAGAATCAGCACCAGAACATCCTGAACTTTAAATACATGCTGAATCCCATTGTAAATCTACAAGTTCCTAATTTTATCCAAATTTCAGAATGTCAAAAATCAATGTATCAATGACATTTAACTATTATCTAGTTGATCCTCAATAAACTAGTAAGAGAATAACCTCACTTCCTGCTTTGGTTTGAATGTGTCCTCCAAAGTACATGTGTTGGAAACTTCATCCTCAATGCAACAGGGCTGACAGTAGCACCTTCAAGAGATGGTTAGGTCATGAGGGTTCTGCCCTTATGGACAGATTAATGTTGCTATCACAGGAGTGGGCTCAGTATCTCAAGTGGGTTTTTTATAAAAGTATGTTCAGCCTCTCTTGCTCTTCCTCACTCTCTCCTGCCCTCCCTCCCTCTCTCTTGTCCTTCCACCTTCCACCCTGGGATGCTGCAGCAGAAGAGGTCTTGCCAGATTCCAGCACCATGCTCTTTGACCTCCTGGCCTCCAAGACCATGAGCCAAATAAATTTCATGACAAACTACCCAGTCTCAGCTATGCTGTTTGAGCAGCACAAAACAGCCCCCATATTTAGCTGAACTATAAAATACACTGTCTTGAATCATAAAATGGACATGGACAACCTAACCACTGGTGAAAATAAATCTTAATTTTAACCAATGGTTTGAATTTCTTCTTCTACCACAGACACTAACTAGTGTAGCAAAACTGTATTTGAAGTTCACTGCTAATTTTCCCTGCTCAACCTCTAGTAGAAGTGTTTAAGGGTTTAATGAACAGGGTAAGGACAAAGAAAATTCATCCTGAAGTAAAATACATGACTGACCCTGGTGAACTGCAGCTGCAGCCAAACTGGACTTCTCCGTCTTTCCCAACCTCATCTCACACTTCCCCACCATACGCCCTTGCTGAGCTGTTCCGGTGCCTGACTTTTGGATCTCTCCATCCCATTTTACCCTCTAAAACTCAAATCAAACACCATATCCTCCCATAAGTTCACACTAAAGCTCCCCAGAGAGAAGTTCTCTACCTTAAACACCCGTCATCTAAGCCCCTCTTGGTGCTCACTCATGTTTACTTCTCCTGCTAGAACGCGAGCTCTATGAAGGCAAGACGAGTCTTCTTTATAAGATGCCTACCAGAAAAAGCAGGCACTCAAGAGAAAAAACGTAAGGTTACTAAAACAAATTTAACCAACTTAAATTTATTAAATTTAAAAGCAAGGTGGTTCGTTTAAAATGATCTGTTTCAAGTACTACTGAGAACCCAGGTACGAACCATCCATTCTCTTTGCAAAATGCAGACTTTTTATTACTCATCATAAATGGCTTCGAATTGAGCTAATGCTGACCATTCAAAATGGCATGTTTCAAATATGTAGACATCAGAGCATAAAAGCCTCAGTACATAATATTTAATAAATTAAACTGAGACTAAAATTAATACTCACGTTTCAGAACAATAATTAGAGAAGCCATTGGCCAAGACACTTCATTTGGATGACTGACTAAGTAAAAGGCTTGGAAGCTGTAAATAAACGGAACCCACACCAAATCTCCAAAAGCCAGCATGAATCCAAATCCATCGTGGATGATGTCCATGGTCGTCAACAACGCTTCCTATAAGGATACAGACAGTGGAAAGGGAGAAAGAGCTTCTATGTTTAAAGTATTCAAATAAAGTACTAGTTTACAGGCAAATGTATAAAGTGCTATGGGGCAGGTCCACAACCAACATTTTTTTGTTAAAGGGGAGAAAGATTTGGGTCTCCTGGACTGCTAGGTCTTTCTGCCTCACATTCTCCTGTCACGCCAGCCTCTCGCTCATGTTCCCGAGATAACAGATCTCTAAAGCATTTCCCATGCCCAGGCCCTCCCCTCTGCTGGCAACCCCTCCTCCAACCTGGGCACTTCTCAGATGTCACCACCCACCAGTAGGGCTCAGACCTGGGCACTTCTCAGATGTCACCACCCACCAGTAGGCTACAGCAATTGGGTTACTGTACTTGTCTAGTCACTCTCCACTATACTAAAAGCCTCTAAAAGACAGAGGCTGTGTGTTTTTACCTTTGCCACCCCAGTCACTAGCACAGTGTCCACCATGGAGAGAAGTGTTCAAAATATGTTTGCTGAAGGAACATGATCACCAACTCTTTTTGTTTCAATTCCACATGCACCAATCTAATTTCTGATCATAATCTGGCTTTTCATGTAGATTTTCCACAGAAGAAATTAAGCTGTCTGGCAACATGGTGAACTGACAGCTTCACTTCTCATGCAAATTAATAAAAGTGCATTACTCCCCGGTGATTTGCTTAGCATGAGCCAGTTCGCCTCTCGACCAGGATAAGGGGCAGGCCAGACTCTAGAATACAGACATACTGCCAAGGTTAACACTCTGAAGGTCTGGCCTGAGGGAATCTCCAAACTACCTGGAACCTCAGTACAGACCACTGATGTTGAAAAATTAGCCAGTATAGGCCCAGCGTGGTGGCTCACACCTGTAATCCCAGCAATTTGGGAGGCTGAGGCGGGTGGATCACGAGGTCAAGAGTTCGAGACCAAACTGGCCAACATAGTGAAACCCTATCTCTACTAAAAATACAAAAAAAAAAAAAAACTTAGCCAGGCATGGTGGCGTATGCCTGTAGTCCCAGCTACTCAGGAGGCTGAGGCAGGAGAATCACCTGAACCCAGGAGGCGGAGGTTGTGGTGAGCTGAGATTGCATCACTGCACTTCAGCCTGGACAACAGAGCAAGACTCTGTTTCAAAAAAAAAAAAGAAAAAGAAAAAGAAAAATTAGCCAGTATAAGCTCTGCTGGAGAATCAAAGTTCTAGGTTAAAGAAAAAGAGTGGTACCTCCAAATAGGATTTTTTTTCCAGAAAAGAAAGCAAATAGGCCATGGAACAGAAAAACAGATGTCATATGGAACAGAAAAACCAATCTCACAAAATCTAGCTCCTTAGGCTTATACTTTTTAGTTACCAGAGTTCTTTATTCTCCTTAAAAAAAAAAATTGACATGTAATAATTGTACATATTTATGGGGTACACAGTAATGCTGCCATACATCTAATATATAGTAATCCAATCTGGATAATTAGCATATCCATCATCTCAAACACACTATTTCTTTGTGTTAGGAATATTCAATATCCTTCTAGCTATTTGAAACTATGTATCACTGTTAACTATAGTCATCCTACAGCAGTATAGAATACTAGAACTTAGAACTTACTCCTCCTATCAAGTGGTAATTTTGTATCCTTTAACAAACCTCTCCCTATCTTTCCCTTCTCCCTAACCTTCCCACCTTCCCACATCCTCTGTTCTACTTTTGTACTTTTATGACATCAACTTTTTTAGCTCCCACATATAAGTGAGGACACGTGGTGTTTTAACTTTCTGTCCCCGAGAATGTCTTATTCTTATCTCTCAAGGCCTGTAATCTGATTCCTGGTCCAAAAGAGGATAAAGGTGACAAAAAGGAGGGAGCAGATAAAAGCAGGTGTGGTGAGTAGCAGTGAGAGGGCAAAGGGTAAGCACCCAGTGCCAGGTCGGGGGGAGGACTTTAGCCCCACCAGCTCCTGAGCCCCAAGGTTTTCGCAGGCCAGACTCAGAGGAAGGGTCATACATATTTAAACTGGTAGTCTCCGTTTTCTTAAGGTATAGCATATTCATGAATACAGAGGGATTTCTATCAAGTGACCTAACAAAAAAGTTATTAAGCATCTGTAAATTGCCCAGTGGCATGCCAGAATGCTACAGAAATCATAAAATACAATCCTTCCTCAAGAAGATTATCATCATCTGGCTGAGATACTGAGAACAGACAGAAAACAATTTCCTAACCCTAGTTTTCTACCCCTGGGGCTATGTTAATTTTGCCTTAAAATGCAAAAAAATTTTCTTTTAACAGAGGTCAGTGTTTGGCTAAATCTATAGAAAATATGAACTTCTAAGTCAATTAAAAAGTGACGACCACAACATGGCAGAAAGCTATTAACAGACGAAACCAGAAAAAAATGATCACTTATCAATGGAAAACTACTAGAAAGGAAGGTTTAAAGAAGTCTGAGGTGAGCAAAACAGTGAAATATCATTTGATTTGCAAACTGTTACCTATATGCTCTTTTGGTGATTCATTCTGTAACAGCAAACAAAGCTACACTGGTAATAGTAAGTGCATTTACAAAAGAGTTGTTTTTTAATTTCAAAAACATGTTTAATTTTGGATTGACTTGGAATTTTTAAAGTCAATTTGAAGTGCTAGCACCACCTTCACAGCTTCCCAGGCTCTGAGCCAGGGTCTGTGAAGTGGTAAGAGGGCAACAGGAACCCGTAATTAGCGGATAGCACTAATCCCACCACTTGTAATTGAGGTTTACCTCAAAGTGGCCCTAATCTTCCTAAATAACAAGATCATCGAAACACCAATATCAAACTTGCAAAGTTGTTCTGACTAAATATTCTCTGCAATTTTGCATAGAAGGCCACAATTAAAGACCAGCCGGCAGGCATGGGGGAGATATATAGTAATGATGGCCAAATAATACACTTTTTTTAATGTTCCAGGCTCAAAGAGAAAAGGTCTTCTTTCAAAATGTCAGCAGACTGTCTCAACACACTGTCTTTAAAACTTGTTTTGGAACATTATGATGTATAGCTGCCAGATTTGTTTTTAATACGGAAAGAAAACTAGACGTGGAATTTGGAGATGATCACAAAGATAACAGTAAATATGATAAAATACTTGTAAAATAAGCCTGAGGAAGAAAAATTTTTTAAAGGAATATGCTGGTTGAGACAGAGAAAACAAACAAAACATTTACCAGTCTTCAACTAGCAGAAAGACTAGTCAATGTACGAAAAAAGACACAAGATGAAAACTTAGCCTTATTTCAACTGGTTTCCTCAATGCATCTTGATTTCTGATTTTACTTTCATCTAATTAGAGCTAGTCTTTGTATTTTAAAATACTAACAATAAAACACCTCCCCCATTATTTAAAAACCAGGTGACTCTTAACAATCCAAGAAACACCATTCTAATTTGGTAATAATCCATCCATTTTCATGTGATACCATAATTACCACTGCCCACAAAAACAAACCCAAGATCCACCAATCTTATATTGAGAATATTACTTTTAAACACAAGATCAGCTGATAAACACCGAAGCACTCCCAAATGCCTAGAAACTTCCCACCTGTCAGCGCTCCCTCCTCAGCTTTGCATGGATGGCCTCATCGTCCTCACAAGCAGCCTTGGAGGCAGGCCATGCTCCCCTCACTTCGTGTGCAAGAAGCCGAGGCTCTGACAGGTCACTCACCCACTCAAAGTCATCTGACTCCAAGGCCTTGGCTCTTAAAATTAATTACCTCATTCCAGAGAGCGTCCACCACATAGAGAAGCTGGAAACTATTAACCAAAATCATGGCCAAGGATGGAATAGCACGGTCCTGTATTTTCATTTCAGCCAAAAGCATCACCAAGTTAATAATCACCTGAAATAAAAGGGGAAAGTATATAGCCTCAAAGCACCTCCCCAGGGACCTTAGCACTACAAAGGCATGAGCGAGCTTCACAGCTGAGACACCTGGCAGACGCCACCTTAACACCTACCCGCCACCAGGAATAAGACATCTCAGCACCATGGGCCCCTGGACCCAATGCACTGAGGACAGTTATCATTTCTATGTTCCTGTCACAGTGCATAACTTCACCCCAATCAAAGAGAACACCGGAATGACCCAAACTGAGGGACACTCTTACAAAATAACCAACCAGTACTTTCCAAAAAGTATCAAGGTCATGAGAGACAGGAAAGCCTAAACAACTATTAGACTAGAGAAGACTAAGAAGAAATAACAACCAAATGCATCGTGGAGTCCTGTCGAGGTTCCTGGAACAGAAAAAGGACAACAGCAGAAAAACTGGTGAACTCGACTGAGGCCTGTGGACTCGGTAACTAATGCTGTCGCTATGTTAATCTGCCGTTCTTCATCATTACACTCTGGTTTCCTCCAAGGTTAACGTTGTGAGAAATAGAGTGAAGGGTGGAAGGGAACTCTTTGCTATATATCTGCAACTCCAAGCCTAAAACTAGGTAAAAATAAGGTTTTAAAAAAGAGGAAAATGCATCCACACTATCACTTTCCTACATAAATATAAACTGATATAATAAAAATAAAGCAAAGAAAAGATACTTAATTTGTCATATCTTAAACCTCTGGAAAATATTTACAAGAAAATATTTTGATAGATTTATGGAAAACCATAATTATCCCTAAAAATATACCACCCACTGCTTATTTTTAAATGGTCTACATTTCTTTCTAGCAATTAATTAGACCTATTGAATTGAAATTTAGAAAGAAAAAAAAAAAAAAGACATACCCATCCAATCAATCCGGGGCGCAATTCACAAAAGTATTTGAGATCAAAAGTACCAATTCGAGGGTTTAATTCACGGCCAATGAAGAAATCATAGACAGCATTTCCTGAGAAGGGAAAAGTGTTTACCCAAACAGTGTTCCAAACCCAGTCAGGAGGCTTTAAAACTGCACTGCTGCCCACTATCCAGGCTCACAATTCAACTGCCTGCAAGTGCTTGAGCAGAGCTCTGGTGGTGAGAGGTAGACAGGACAGCACAGACTAGGGGAGATGCCTGCCCAACTGAAAGGGCAGTTACTACAGCCTTTGGGGAGCCGGGGACCCAGATACCCCAGGTTTCTTAAAAAACAACCAAAATCATGGGGGCCCCCCAAAGGACTTTACACTCACAATTTTTTTAGATAGGCAACATTTTTTTATATTTAAATACTTTAGCTCAGCATCAACCAATTTGTAACCTCTCTTGTTTCTTTTGTCTTGTTTTTGTTTTGAGATGGAGCCTCGCTCTGTGGCCCAGGCTAGAGTGCAGTGGCACAGTCTCAGCTCACTGCAACGTCCGCCTCCCATGCTCAAGTGATTCTCCTGCCTAAGCCTCCCGAGTAGCTGGGATTACAGGTGTGTGCCACCACGCCCAGCTGATTTTTGTATTTTTAGTAGAGACGCAGTTTCACCATATTGGCCAGGCTGGTCTCAAACTCCTGATCTCAAGTGATCTGCCTGCCTTGGCCTCCCAAAGTGCTGGGATTACAGGCGTGAGCACCACACCCAGCCAGCAACCTCTGTTGTTTTGTTTTTGCTTTTTAAAGAGTATTTACTATTTTGGACAAAGAAATAATATTTGTCATAAGTTAAAACGCCTGTAAGTTTACTAAACGTCTTACTGTCATCAAGCAACTGCAAAAAAAAGAAATGAATAAGAAAGTATGAAGGAAAAACAAAAACATTTTCTTCTTTTAAATTCATATCTCTAACTTTTTTCTTCATCTTTTCATTTTTTCTTACTTCTCTTCATTTCCCAAAAAATGAAGTTAGAAAAAAAGCAATCTACTCAAATCTAGAAATGGCTGCTGGAGGGCTCTGGAACGCATTCATCCAACACGCGATTCATCACTGCTCACCAGAGCTGGCAGGCGACAGGTCATTCCGGGGTGCTTTCAAAGAGCGCATGTAGAGATACACACTCAAGACCACACAAAAAACAGTGGCCCCAAGTGCAAACTGAAGAAAATGACTGTACACATAATGAAACTCTACGCCCTGGAAGAGAGATGTTCCGATGACTGCAGATGTCAGGATAAAAGCATAGAATCCTTTAAAAAAAAAAAAGGAAGGGGAAAATTTATGTTAACCCAAGGCTCACATGAGACGTACGCCATTATGAAACAATACAATGTTCATTTTTAAAGTCTTAATGTCATTATTCAGACTAAATACACACAAATATGCAAATAAGCAATGTCCTGAGGTATTATCTTCAATATACATACCATTATCTCTTGTAGAACTTTCCAAATAGTTTAACACATTCATTCTTTTTCAGTTCAAATGGTCATTATTTGCTTTTAATTAAGGGAAAACTGACAAGTGCAACCTGAAAATTCCCACAATCCAAACTCTCAGGCACAAAGTCAAATGGCTAATTATTAACAGAGCTGAGCCAAACACACATTTTAAAGTCTAATGCCATTACCTAAGGGGAGGGTATTATGCACTCACCAGGGGCCAGGCACTGAGCTAGGTTAGTAGTTACAAAATTATAAATATTTATACTTAACCAACTTGTCAATAATGGTTTCAAAAGATTCTAGTAAAACTCTATCATCCAGAACAGAGATCTTAAGATGCCACCCGTAGAGAAGACGCCACAACACAAATGCTGGAGGCCAGGCAGGGGACTGTGAGTACCCATGGGGTAGGGACAGCAGGTGGGCACATTCACGGGCAATGCCAAGTTAAAAAGCACCCACCCTGTGAGGCTCCACAGAACTCTCGTTCCAGGCTAGTCCTGCTGCCACACAGAAAGGCTCACTGGGAGATCCAGTTTTTCCTTTTGGCTAAAGAAATAGTTTTGTGGCCGAGCGCAGTGGCTCACACCTGTAATCCCAGCACTTTGGGAGGCCGAGGCGGGCAGATCACGAGGTCAGGAGATCGAGACCATCCTGGCTAACACGGTGAAACCCCGTCTTTACTAAAAATACAAAAAAAGTTAGCCAGGCATGGTGGCAGGCACCTGTAGTCCCAGCTACTCGGGAAGCTGAGCATGAGAATGACATGAACCTGGGAGGAAGAGGTTGCAGTGAGCCGAGATCACGCCACTGCACTCCAGCCTGGGTAACAGAGCAAGACTCCGTCTCAAAAAAAAAAAAAAAAGAAAGAAATAGTTTTGCTTTCAAGGGAGCTGAGTGCCTGAAAGAGCTGTGCTCCTAACAAGTCATCAAATCACATTAGGATAAATGGTCAAACACAAAAAAAAGAAGTAGCTGTTATTTATTTGAGAATTCTAAAACCAAACCTTTTGTAAAACAAAATAGTTGTCTCAACTTATCTGAATCCACGTTTTCCACAAATACTCCAAATAATTTCTAATTTTAAATTCTGACTTTTAAAGATATTCATTTACCTTTCATAAAATGTATATTTTAAAAAAGAATGGTTAGATGAAGCAGTCTTTTGCTCTCTAGCCCACATGGATTAAAAATAATCATCCAAAATGTCTTACGAATCTCCTTGGTTAATAATGGTAAAATTCATGAAAAGAAACCTCAATACTTGAACCCGAGTAATTAGATGAGGACATTTTTAAAAAGGATCAAGCAACTTGGCCAGCCACTCCCCCACTGGCTATAAGAGCTCCATGTCCAAGCACTGTGCTCAGTCTCTGTATGTACCATACCCCTCAGAGGGAAGTGAAAATGTAAAACAAGACTACTTAGAAAAGAATCGGTGCCTGCAGAGAAACACACAAAACACTGAAATCAAAGGACCTGGCAGCAAAGTCAACAACCCACCTCGCCCCAGACTCACCTTCCCTGGTGTGGCAAGTGAACCACCAGAGGGAGGGAGGGTGCCAAAGGTTCTAAAACTCGCTCCATCAGCAAAGAATTTGGTAAAAGCAACAAAAAGTCTGACAATACCAATGACAAGTATTACGCACCCACCAGGGGTCAGATGCTAGAGCTACGGCAGATGCCTTGTCACGTGACTGGCACTAAAAGGCAGAAGGTGTCTAAACTATCTTTGGCTTCCCTTTTAGAACCCAGGAGAGTGACTGCAGACAGAGTAGATGCTGGGTAAGTCTCTAAACAAAGATCCAAAGTTAGAAAATGAAGAATTGAAAGGATAAAAAGTTCAACCATTAAAATATATAATGTAATTCTCAAAAAAAGGAAAACACTCTACTCCATCTCGTCAAATGGAAAATCATTCAAGGATGACTACAAAATAGATCTGCACTTTGCCAAAGTCTTCAAATGGCAAAGCTGGACTGATGCACTCAGCACATGCTCTTATAGTGCCAGGTGCCGGACCCAGAGGGAGCAAGGTCTACCCATTTATTGAGCTGCTCAGTGAGCTCACAACTCATCCATCCAGCCTTCACATATGAATGAGCACCCACTACGTGCCCATTTTCCTGGCACGAAGGGCGTCACAATGAACACAGCCAAGTCCTAGCCCATGAAGCCACATTCTAGTGGAGAGACCCTAATGAAGAGACAAATACACTGACGTGTGGAGGCACAAATGTCAGACAGAAAAATAAAACAGAGCAGGGGAGAGAAAGGGACCTGAAGGTTTCTCTCAGCACAGACGAGATGGAGGTGAAGATGCAGGTGTCAGACATTTGGGGGTAAGTTTTCCAGGCAAAGGACCAGGAAGAGTGTGTGACAAATATTCAAGGGACAGCCCAGAGGACATGAGCAAGGGCAAGAGCAGCTCACACAGCAGAAGTGGCCTGGATACCCGCATCCGTGTAACACCTCAAGGTGATAAAATCCTAGACAAGTGCAACGATTTCTAACAGTGATGAACACTATTAAAAACATAAAACTGGAGAGTGGACAAGAGTGACTAAGAGGCTATTGTTACTTTACATGGCATAATTTATACATGTTGGCTACAGGTATAAACAGTTGCCCTTCCAACTACTAAGATAATTTACCACTTACTACTCTAGTCTAATCAGCTTTAACAAACAGTTTAACACTTAGAAGTTTAAGCTGTCAAATCATCAATTTGAGTCTTAAAAAAAGAAAATCACCATTTAATCTATACTTGAGTCTTCTTCCATCAATAAGAGGCGTTCCTTCTACAACCTTAAAAGAAAAAAAATTTACAAATTTACAAAGCACATCACCATCATATACACATATACATACACACATACATATATATCTTCTAATATCACTTAATTTTCAACATGCCCAAGAAGGAAGATATCTTGTAATAGGGAAATTTTGTAATGTATTTCAAAAACCCTAGTGGCAAGCCTTTTAATGATGCAATTCCACCTTCAGGAATTTATCTTAAATACAAATTCAGTAATGACTTCCTGGTGTAGGACCCAGCAACTGCAATAGCCACGCTCCCCGCAACACTCCTGTGTACCACCTCAAGACTAAATGGGCTTAAATACCTTTACACCTAGTGGACCCCTAGCTCAAACATCTACCAATGGCTGCCTAACACTTACGAAGTAACAGTACAATTCCACTGTCTTCCATTTGTGGGGTCCTTTTCAACTGGGTTCTACCCTGTTGACCCACTCTACTATGACCCAAGTGCTATCTGATGGTGCGTACTCATATGCTTACTTGCTCTGCTATATATTATACATATATTGCCCATCCAGTTATTTAACCATTTCATGTGATTCTTTTATCTGCAATAAGAGACTGTGAGAGGCCAGGTGTGGTGACTCGTGCCTGTAATCCCAGCACTTTGAGCGGTCAAGGTAGGAGGATCACCTGAGTCCAGGAGTTGAAGACAAGCCTGGGCAACATGGTGAAATCCCCTCTCTACGAAAATACAAAATACAAAAATTAGCCAAGCCTGGTGGCACACGCCTATGGTCCCAGCTACTCGGGAGTCTGAGGTGGGAAGATGACTTCAGCCCAGGAGGAGGAGGTTGCAGATTGCGCCACTGCATGCCAGCCTGGGCGATACAGCAAGACACTGTCTCAAGAAAAAAAAAAGAGAGAGAGAGACTGTGAGCATGCATCATGCATCAGAACCATCTCCTCTCTTCATTCGGCATCACCCATAGCATTCAGCACAGAGATACCAACAGACATGGTACCCAACTGAACTGGCTGAGTAAAAAGTCCACTTGCCCAATGCAGCCACATTTTACCCCACAAAATAACTATTCAGAAATGTAGCAATTCATTTCAAACTATAAAATATAAATATAGTATCATTTGCTCTGGGCTAATCTACTTTATCCTATCATTAGCTACAGATTTCACTAGCTAGTATTCCTCCTCTCCCAGGAGAAATGTAAAAGCTGTTTGAGATCGCAGGATTAGTAAAATCCCACATGCTAATTTCAGATGATCCTTATCTATTAAAGGTGTCTAGTAAATGCTGTGTTGGGCTTTAATCTGTGAATATACAGATCCAAATCTACAGTCAGCCCTCCGTATCCGTGAGATCCACATCCATGGATTCAACCAACCACAGATCCAAAATATTTGGGAAAAAATTGCATCTGCACTGAATATGTACAGACTTCTTTTTCTTGTCATTATTCCCTAACACAGTATAATAACTATTTACATGGCACCTACGTTGTATTAGGTATTGTAAGTAACCTAGAGGTAACAAAAGTATACAAGGAGGATGTACACAGGTTATATGCAAATACTACACTATTTCTTATCAGGGACTTGAGCACCCTCAGATTTTAGTATGTACAGGAGGTCCTGGAACCACTCCCCAAGGATATCAAGGGATGACGGTATAATATTAATATATTTTAATATATATGCTTTTAGTCACTTTAGTCTATGAGTATATACATGTATGACTTTAAACACAAAACTGCTTTCCTTGATACACTGAAATCACCTCACCCTAAATGAATCTGAATTTAACTATAGAGCCTTAACGTAAAAATGACTGAAGGTCTTTATCACAAAAATCCTTGCTAGAGCCACTCAAGTTATGGTCTCACTCCACAGTATTAAGCCTGCAGCTCTACCCTCCTATTACTGGCATTCACCAGTAAAAGTGATCCTCTGGTTTACAGACAATTGGCAAACTTGCAAAGCCCTAAGAATAAGATCTTTAAATAAATGATTTATTACTTAGGTAATCTCATGTTTCTTTAAATATATCCAAGTAAAGGATTCTACTGAAAGAAGAAAAAACTACACTTAGCAATGGAGATTTTAAAGATTTTAAATGGATATTTTAAAGATACTGCAGGAATCTGAAAACAACATAAAATGTTCTTGACAACAAGCTTCTGAAAGAGATGAAAATTAGAAACTTTTCATACTTTTTTAAAGTAAAAGATGTAGACTAAAGTCCATCGAGCCCAGCAGCCTATCAATTAATCATTTAAAAGGCTGCATCTGAAATAACGCATACTGAGAGCGAATTTTTTTTCCACAGCAATCCACTGAGAGTCAGGCTGCTTTGCAAAACAGCCTATTCTTTTCTACTTGGTTTGAAAAGTTACACAAGAAATCTCAATCAGATTTTGTTTTAAGCTCCTCTTAATAAGCAAGTGTTATATAGACAGCACAAGAGAAATGGCTTCATGAACTAAGTTTTGGGAGTTATGACCAACAACAGCCTCTAACCTCTGAACTACTGTAAGGCTGGGCAGCATGGCACACGCCTGTGGTCCCAGTGACTCAGGAGGCTGCGGCAAGAGGATCACTTGAGCCCAGAAGTTGGAGACCCACCTGGGCAATATAGTGAGACCTCATCCTATTAAAACAAAACAGAATTACCATAAACGTACCTTTCCAATTGGCAGTAGGTAGAACAGGACTTGAATCAAAAACCACAGGAGGTAGACCCCAAATACTCTGGTTTCCCATAACTCATACAAAGCTGGCAAAGGAGGAGGGAAATTCAGAAGACTGGGATCTTTCTGTTTACACATCAACAGCAACAGGAAGAGGAACACAGGCAGGCCAAACATGATGAGAAACACACCTGCAAACAATTCATGAACATTTGAGGCTCAAATTTCAATCTGGTTTATTCATTTAAGAATCATGTTTGGTTTTTTTTTTGTTTTGTTTTGTTTTGAGACAGAGTCTCGCTCTGTCGCCCAGGCTGGAGTGCAGTGGCCAGATCTCAGCTCACTACAAGCTCCGCCTCAGGGGTTTACACCATTCTCCTGCCTCAGCCTCCCGAGTAGCTGGGACTACAGGCGCCCGCCACCTCGCCCGGCTAGTTTTTTGAATTTTTTTTTAGTAGAGACGGGGTTTCACCGTGTTAGCCAGGATGGTCTCGATCTCCTGACCTCGTGATCCACCCATCTCGGCCTCCCAAAGTGCTGTCATGTTAGTTTTTTTAAGATCAGAACTCATATATGGCTAGCTGTCTGAAACCAATTTCTAATGTACCATCAAAAACTCCCATCTCTACCTGTCAGCTCTGGTGGCCAGGCAACCATGGGCATCAAAGTAGTTTAAAAAAAGAAAAGAACAAACAAACAAACCAACAGGGGTCCAACACTGAATAGCTACACCCACCTCAGAAACCAAACTCTAAAACATTTGACCTCCAACCACTAAGGAGCAAATGTGTTGAAACTCCAGCAAACTGAAGATCAGAATATCTAAAAATTATCAGCCGAATCTTTTTTTTTTTTTTTTTTTTTGAGACGGAGTCTCGCTCTGCCGCCCAGGCTGGAGTGCAGTGGCCAGATCTCAGCTCACTGCAAGCTCCGCCTCCCGGGTTTACGCCATTCTCCTGCCTCAGCCTCCTGAGTAGCTGGGACTACAGGCGCCCACCACATCGCCCGGCTAGTTTTTTGTATTTTTTAGTAGAGACGGGGTTTCACCGTGTTAGCCAGGATGGTCTCGATCTCCTGACCTCATGATCCACCCGCCTCGGCCTCCCAAAGTGCTAGGATTACAGGCTTGAGCCACCGTGCCTGGCCCTTATCAGCCTAATCTTAACAAAAAGCTTTATATTTCTAAGTTTCTAACAATTAAAATAGTGTCACATTCATGTAATGTGTGCAGATTTTAAGTGATGCTGGACAGCATCTGTAATAGACCAGCTAGCCAAAGGTTATAACAAAATACAAAGCAATTAAGCCGTGCAGGATTTTGAGCCATTCAGACAAGAAGTCTTTTCTTTTACATAAAATTTCATCAGTTCCACCCACTTAATAACTCCAAAACTCGGCACACTTCAGATCTTTGACCCTCATAATCAACCTGCCTAGCAGGTAGGGCAGCCTTGGGATCCCATTTTATGCAGGCAGCTGACTCCCAGGCTGCTAGGCCCTGCCGCCTCAGGTCTGATTATTAGCAGAGCTCTCTGTTCCTGATAGGTAACCATCTATGCTATACAAACTCCCAGATCAACCTTCCTTTATCACTTCTTTGTACTTCTGCGCTCAAAACCTCTGAACAGACTGCTAAAACTTTTAAACACAGCTACAATGGCATCCTTTCTACTCCATAATCCCCCAAAATACCCCCACCTCAGGCCTTTGCACCCACTGCTCCTTCTCTGGAAGGCTCTTCCAAAGATTCCCACCTTGCCTGCCTCAGATGTCTTCAGAGAGGCCTTTCCAATTCACCTTGTGGCAACCACCCCTAGCCCACCCCACCTGCCCTCTCTAGGCCCAGCTCTGAGGCCTACCAGGTACTCCTCCAAACTCCAAGTCCTTTGCCTGGATGGGGGTCACTTCAAAGGTTCTCACTGCCAGTTCTTTTGCAATGAATTTTTCTTCCTTAGAATCTATTTCTTTTAATTTGACTTCTTCTCTTCTTGGACGAAGGCTATACTGTGTAGATATGTAACTGCTTTCTTGTGACAAACTGAATTTTTCCTAAATGAAAAATTTAAAAATTAAATATCCGTAGTGAACAATTACCACTAATGCTACTGCATTAACTATTTCAGCATCTCAGTACAGCTGTATACTAATTAGAATAAATTTGTGAAATTATATTCAGTCTTAATTTAAGGACAGAATTTTAGAACAGGTTATAAAATATTACAATTTTCAATGTGCTTCTCGAGGGAGAGTCATTTTTAACCCAAAAAAAAAAAATCAACCAAGATGAAAGTGAACACTTTCCCACCTGTGTATTTTTATGAGGTATGTCATTTCTTTCAGTGTGCTCGGGCTCCCCATTATATCTGCTGATACTATTTCCAAATGGCTTCTAAATTGAAGAATATAAACATTTAATCAAAAGAACTATAACTTATTAAAAAGAAACATGATGGTAAAAACTTACTATTTTGAAATCAAGCAATAAAACAGATTTTTCACAGCCTTAATTCTGAAGAATTTAACCCTCATTTTGTTAAAAATGAAGAGGAATAAAACTGACTAGAATTCCCCAGTCTCTGAAATATTGGATCTTATAATGTAGATTTCTACATAAAATATTTTATCTGGCCAGCACAGTGGCTCACACCTGTAATCCCAAGCACTTTGGGAGGCCCAGGCGGGTAGATCACCTGAGGTCAGGAGTTCAAGACCAACCTGGCCAACATGGTGAAACCGTCTCTACTAAAAATATAAAAACATTAGCCACGCGTGGTGGCAGGCGCCTGTAATTCCAGCTACTTGGGAGGCTGAGGCAGGAAAATCTCTTGAACCCAGAGACAGAGGTTGCAGTGAGCCAAGACTGCACCATTGCACTCCAGCCTGGGCAACAAGAATGAAACTTCGCCTCAAACAAATAAAAAAACTTTCATCTTTCATGTAATTAGACTGAATGTTATAATTTCATTGATAGACTGTATGGGTATTTACTACGAAAGGCAGATAAAGTAAAAATTGGTAAATTAGTTCATTAACTGGATAAAAAACAAAAGACATTCAAAAAGACATTCACTGCTCCAAAACAGCCAACAATGGAAAATTAAGAAATAGTGGGTACTTGTGCAATACACAGTAGGCCCAGGGCTCTACCAGTAAGAGGTAAAGCCAGTATGTTGTTCTTGTGACACCAGGACCATAAGATTACACTATAAAAATACAGCAGTCATTTTAATATTTTAAATATTAAAATGAAAGGATAACGAAGTATCACACAGCATCTGTTCCTGGAGTCCCTGGGTAGTAAAGAGAGCCACTAATAGTTAAAATGTTCAAATTCAAAATGTAAGTTAGAACAGTAAGTTGAAAGTGTCTGACAGCCACATTCGCAAAAAAAAAAAAAAAAAAAAAATTATAATACTCAGAATGAGAAACTGGGCATTCATACACTGATACTACTATAAACGTTCTTGATGCAATCTGGCAATATGTATTAAAAGCCTCAGATCTGCACCATATAGCTGACCTAGCAGTTCCACTTGTACCTAAGGAAATAATCAGATGTTATATAAAAATACTTGTTTGTAATAGTGAAAATATGGAAGGAAAAACACTAAATGTCTATCAATGAGAGAGCTGACTTTAACGATTAAGTTACAGCTATACAATTTACCATATATCCATACTATAGAATACAACAACAAAAATGATATAGAAAAATACACTCTGAAAGGTTATCCCCAATATTTTAAAATCTCTTAAAGTTGACTACAGAACAGTATGTACGTAATCCAGCTTTTAAAGTTTATTAAAAGTCTGTGTGCATTCTATCCAGAAAAGAGGTTAACATTAAGTGAACAGAAGATTACTTTTATTCTTTTTACTTAAAATACTTTTTCTTTCGTCTACTATCTAAAATACTCTTTGGACAAGATTTACAGGCTCCATGCACCCTGATATTTCAAAGCTTACACCTTGAAAGTAATTCCACTAAAATCATCATCTTTGACTAGGTAAAGTGATCAAGTATAATGATTCTAAGAGTAAGAATGTTTCTGTAATACAGGTTTTGTCTTACCATTTCATACATGATATGAACTTTCATACACTGTAAAAACCTTACTCAGTTCAATCTACAAGTTCCATCTATTTCAAATTTGAACACTGCTTTTTTTAAAAACTAAAATATTAAATAGCATTTCTGGTAACTGAAGGACATTCTTTTCCATTGATACTTAAAACTTTCTATTCCAAACATTTGTTTGTTATGAAATCTTCCAAAGTCATCGCCTTAGATTTGATACTTCACTGACATTTTAATATTATTAACTGCAAGTAATTCGAGTCAATACATACATAAAGGGGAAGACAAAAGGCTGTATAAGGATAAACACAAGTACCAGAATCAGCGGAGTCAATTTAACTTCCACTTCCCTCCTTGCTTCCTTAATGTTGGCCTGGTGGGAAGCAGAAGCAGATCGGCGGGCACTTTTAGGTGGTCGACCAGGGGATCTGGAGCGTGACCTTGATCGACTCCCTCGGCGTCTGGAAGGGGAACTGGAAGTTGAGCCACCTTTCCTTTGCCTAAAGGAAGTTAAAGGCTAGAAAGGGGAAAGAAGGCAAAGAGCTTTACCACAAATCATAATACATACAGACAGACCCAAACTAGAAGAGGATAACAAAGGCAAGAACTGCTACCATTAACTCTAAAATCATCATGGGAAATCTTAGGATCTAAGAATGGATCAGATGAAGCCAGCAGAAAATGCTTTCATAATGATCCACCTTTCATGAGACAAATGCAGCCTTTCCATTCTTGTTCTTTGAAGGTATTTCCATGAAATGAATGTATCTAAACCAATTAGCTGTACTTATTTCCAACACCATATGCAAGAAGGGTAATAATTAACATGGATTAAAACTAAGAGCATAGGACAAAAGAAATTAGCACACAGACAAAAAAAAATAGTACCACAGTCTCACTCTGAACAAAACACATAAGCAGATCTTGAAAATAAAAGATGAGCTTGGATGACTGGGAACTGTTTCACCGTGTCCCCACCTACTCCAAATCTCCTTATGTTGCTTCTAGGGATGTAGACAAATTATGCCCCAGGCCAAGTCCCTCACCCCAATTTTTGTATGGCCTTCCTACTAAGAATGGCTTTTACATCCTTAAATGATTACAAACAAAATCAAAAGAACAGTATTTCCTGACATGTGAAAATTATCCAAAATTCAAATTTAAGTATCCATAGTTGTATTGGAACACTGCAATGTCTGCTCCCTTCCATACTGCCTGGAGTTGCTCCCATAAAGCCTAAAATATTTACTATCTGTCGCTTTATTCCTGGTCTAGAGCACTCAAAGTGTCATCCTCGGCCATGGGTCCTAGAAATGCTTGTTACTAATCTGCGCAAGTACCAAAATCAAGAAATAGACATATGGAAATGTTTATAGCATTTTGACAAAGTAATCTCACATCTATCGAATCTGACAGTAAAACTGTGAGGCTTTTATTTTGCATGTCTTTATTTTTCTAGTAATTCATTTTTATGGCATTTTACACAAATGCTTGTATACTATGGATCAGATATCTTAAAACCCAGATGCTCACCTGACAGGTTGAAAAGCCCTGGGCTAGACTCGAATCTAATTAATGTCACTCTCCTGATTAAATCCTTGGTGTTCAGAATGAAGCCCAAACCCTTGGGCATGGAATATAAAAGCCCCTCCAGCCTGGCTCCTACTTAGCCCTCCCCTACCACTCCCTTCCAGCACTTGGCTGACTGTGTCCCCAGACCCCCAACTTTGGCATACTGCACTCTCTGCAGAAGCAGCCCCATTATCAGCCGAGTTTTTCCTATTTGTTCTCAGCACTTGGTTCAGGTGTCACTGCCTCTGAAAGCCTCCCCTGAAGCCCAGGGATCTTCTCTAACCCTTGATAAACTCAACACCACCCACAACAAACTCCAGGCACAGAAAGTAGTAAACCCAGGGGACCAACAGATGCAAATGGCTGTCTTTCCCAGTAAGTGTGAGCTTCTTGGGAACAAGGCACTATGCCTCATTCATACATTCCCAGAGTCAAACAGTATGTGACCCAAAGCAAGAGTTCAACCCTCTGCCTCCAAACCGAGCTGAACTGACTATCCTAAGCTTAGAAACTGTACTTAACAGTTATTTCCCACTTATTGTAAACATACTCTGATAAACCAAAGGAGCGCTTACCTTAATATCATTCTCTTTCAATTCAAGCTCTGTTCCATCTTTATACTTTACAGTGTAAAGCTGGGAGGTACTGTCATGGCTCAGAATTTCTACTTCATAATAAAGTGAACTCCCAGGCCATCGACCTCTTACCACTTCACCATCGGCAAATTTCCTACTTGGCATTTTCTATAATTAGCCTGAATAGTTTTAAAGAAAAAAAATTTGAGTCAATACATACACATTTATGTATTTGTCTTTATCCACAGGTTGATCACTAAAATGCAACTTTCCAGAATTGACTGGTCAGGATTTAGGGCCAGAAAGGTTACATTCAATCTCATTTGGAATCATTTTAGAAGATGATTGAGCCACTGCGGTATCTATGTAAGTGACACTAAAGATTAATTATAACAATGTATATAGGTGCCATAAGTTTGCACTACGTAAAATGTTACCCACCTACATGATCATAGTTCTTGTTAATCAAAAAATGAGGCACAATCTCACAAAGGACACATTTTCTCATTTGCAAATTTGCATAACAACTTACAATGGCTTTAAAAATGCATTTAATTGTATTTTTAACAAATTGCCTTTGTTAAAAACAGTAAACCATAAAACAGACTGGGAAAATCAAGGATGTACAATTAACATGACTATAACCCACCAACAAGAAGAAAAATAATTCCAAGTCTGTAATGAATAAATTTGGGGGTTATTTAGCTTTCAACTCTTGCAGCTAAAGTACAAATGCATACCAAGTAACTCTGCCAACCATCCAAGTCAGGGTGTACCTTGCCTTCATCCAAGCTCACCTCTCTCAAGTCTACAGCAGACATCAACCCCCAATTATAAGACTCTTTTCCTCTGATTCAAAACATGACCCACAAAGTCCCACAATACTCCAAGAATCCACAATCTATCTGCAAGAACTGCCACTTATGTGAGGCCTGTCTGCCACCCTTTTTGAAATATCAATTGATAGCTGGGTACTTCCAGCTGCCAGACAGTAATGCTACTCCATCCACTGACCAGCGGATTCACATGTCCACACAACAAAACCAGGGCTGCCGACCTTCCCCAGTACCACATAAACTAGCTGGGGCCAAGTTCAAGGGGCAGCCAGTAGCACAGATAGGAGCTCTCCCCCGAAACACCTTCATTTCACCAACTAAGCACTTCCTGATGTATTGTCCAAGCATATCAATGTACATTCCTCACTAGCTCCTGTTAAGAGCTGATGATACAATAAAAGCAACATTTATGAACCTTTGAAGACTCTGGAATTAAGGAGAAAGTTGAATTACCTACTCCAAGGGAGTAGTGGGAGGGTGGCGGGGGGAGGCAGAGTGGGGGAGGAGGCCTTTCCTAAGCATCACCTTTTTTCACTGTTAATCGTCTGAGAAAAAACTTAACAAGCTCTACTAGTTTACAGAGATGGCAGCTAGGTTGGTAGATGAAAGAAAACACAAGTAGTTATCTGGTGATTAGAGGATGTCAGTCAATTAACACCTCAGGTAAGAGAGCCAGCTTTCTTCCCTACACCTACCTGAGATGGCATCACTGGGGTAATGAATGGGTTTGGGTTTGGAGTAGTGGGGAGGAGCCCACAAGTTTTCTGGATGAAGTCAGGCCTGGCTGAGTCACCTGAGGGGCACTTAGGGAGCACGGGGGCAGTGAACACCTCTGCATGAGGAGGGGCATAAAAACGGAAGGTGACAACATCCAACTTTGCCTATTTCAACATTTAACTCACAGCCTCCAAGTACAAAGAAAGAGGAAGGAAATGTAGCCTCCCTCTCTCTTCTCTTGAGCCCCCTTCCCCTCCCTAGACCCCCCAAAATCAAACCAGTCTTACTACTAGCTCTCCTACACTGGTCAGCCAGGGTTAAAAGAAGGCAATTATGTCTTCCTACAGGAAGATGCTCAAGTTGCAAACAAGGCTTTATAAACTTTTGAAATACAAGCCCTTCAGAACGCAGGGGCTACTTGAGGTTTTAAAAGACCCTTGAATAGTTTTTGCGTGTTCTTAAAAACTTATTTACGGGCATCTTTCCATTGCACTTACACACCACATACACAGTGTCTGTGTAATATAAACGCAGGCCAGTGCCAAAAGATTCTTGTTATCAATTAAATATTTTGGGTTAAACAAATTAACGCATATGGTGGATACGTGTTAGGTCTCTAAAGCTTAATTTTTTAAAAGAAGAATTAGGATTTGCTCGAAAAACAAAATGAACCAGCATTCTTCTTAGAAGATCATTATCTTAAACGTAAATGTTCCAAAAGATGAAGCCAGCAATATGATGTGCACCCCCACTTTACACAAGATCCACACACCATTGTCAAACGTGAGGATACAGTGCAATCACATCCTAATATACTCCCCCACAGGAGTGAAATAGCCAGGATGGCACACAAAAGTCCCACATTTGTGCATGTCACTATGCACTCACCTACAGGAGTCAAGATACACACAGGCTTTTCTTACAAGAGATGTTTTAGACAAGTGTGTTTGTAAAGAAAAATTTTGTTCACTGAACACAATGTCCTCATTGCGATAAACAGGAAAAACACGGAGACCCTCAGGCTTTTCTCTATTAAACCAGATGCACACTAACTTCAGAGTTAACTGGCACTGCAATCCTCACACATTCTAGCTCCGGTATGTTACTGTTTATGAACACAACCATTTTTTGCTGCTGTTCTCTACTCATTAGCATTACAGGGGTCTCCGGCTATCTTTCCTTCACTTCTCCAAATTCATCTAAATGAGGCATAGAGCAAGACGCTTGAATGAAGTTTGACAGCTTCCTTTTCACACCTGGGCCCCGGTAGCCCTAGTAGGCAAAAGGCAAACCGGAACCCCGGGCCTTGTTCCACGCCCTTTGCTTCATGAAGCAACAGAAAGGCCACCTTCCTGGCTGTAAAGGCAGAAGCGCCTTCTTCCCTATAAACACCCTTGGGCAGCTCATCATTCCCCTCCTGCTCGTTGTTCTCCCTCTTCCCAGGCTGCCCTGAGAAACTAAACTTAAACTGGACTTGTTGCCTAGTCTAAATTAGGATCTCTCTGCTCTTCTCCGTAGCTCCATCTTCTCCTACACAGCAGTTATTACAATGCATAACTACAGATCTACACGTGTTTATGTGCAAGGTCCCCGGGGGCCTGTCCACCCTGGCACTGTCCAAGCGCCGCGCCTCTCGCTGCAGGTGTCCACGCGCGCCCCACGGTATCTACCGCGCCCTCGTCCGAACACCCGACCGGGCCCCGTAATCACTCGGGGAAAGCGCCCGCAACAAAGCCCTCCGCAAGCAAATGCTTACTAAGTGCCCCTTGAGGCTGCTGGCAGTGCGAGGCTGGCTGTCATTAGGAGAACATTTTTCGGAACCCTCAAAAAGGTGAAAAACCAGGACCGTGCTTTAGCAGGAGCACGCACACCCGCCTAAATACCCGTTTTTCTGAGACTGTCCGGGCGAAAGAATTCAACGCATCGGAGCGAGCGGCCCTGCAGTGCGCCTGGAGAACCACCAAATCGCGACGACCACGACCCTCAAAGCCAGTGACAAACAGCGCGAATCTAAGCCCACCTCGGCCGCAGCCCCTTCCCCGTCCCGCCAGGCCGCCGTGCCCCGTCAGCCTCGCTACTGCAGGACCGCGGGGCCGCCCGCTCATCTGTCAGACGGGCGCTCGGAGGGGCCGGGAACCAGGCTGCGGCCGGGCGGGACAAAGGCGCCCACGAACCCTCCCCTACGCCGCCGCACCACAGCCGCGCCGCGCCGCCAACATGGAGGGAAACGTCCGCAGTTTAAAACCCGCAGCTCCATTTCCGCAGCGCGCCCGGCTTGGGCGAGTTCCAGCCTTGCCCGCCACCGCCCTGACCACCCGACTGGGCCAGGAGAGGCGAGGGGGCGAGGAGGGGAGGAGACAAGGAGGCGAGGAGAGGAGGGGAAGGCCGCCGCGCCAGGCCCCGCGCCCAGGGACCCCGGCCCTGCCGCTGCGCCCGCCTCAGGCCTCCTCCCGCAGGGACCCCTCGAAGGCCGTGCCGCGGGGAGCTGGGAGCAGGACGGGGGTGGAAGCGCTCACCTGCGCCAGGCTCCGGCGGCAACACGGACGGCTCCGGGAGAACAGTCGCACAGCAACCCGGCGGCAGTTCCCCGCGCGCGACGCTGCCCGGCCGCGCTCTCGCGCCCCGCGGTCCCGCAAGCCGGGCGCGCGCTTCACCGGCCCCGCCTCGCCTCGCTTCTCCCCTCCCCTCGCCTTCCTTTCCCTCCGGCGAGGCCGCCCGGGGCTCCCATTGGCTCCTCGGCCTTTTGAATCATCCCCGGCGCTGTCGATTGGTCGCGTGCAGTGGCGCGTCCGCCCCGCCCCGCCCCAAGGGGAGGCCGGTAAGCCGGGAAACTGAGCCTGGTGGGGCGGTCCGGAGCCCGGCGTTTGCTGCTGCCTTATCTTAGCTGCCCAGGCGCCTTCGCAGCCCACGGAGCCTGCGCGCTCCCGCCCTTTCCCTCCCGGCGCTCGCAGCAGAGTGTTTCGGGTGCCAGGTGGCTTGGCGAACGAGATTTTTTCTTTTTAAGCTACAAAGAAAACTAATACGTTCTTAAAGTGATCACCAAAGATCCGAGCTCGAAAGCGTTTCTCGCTAAAACACTGTGAGTGTCCTCCTCAGCGTTTTAAAATCCCACAGAAGCCCCTGGACCAAGCAGCGGCATCGAAGACAAGCAGGGGCGCTTTTGTCTCCGCGGCCGCTGAACCTGCGTAGAAGCGGACCCGGACCGATGCTGGGGACTGCGGCGGGAGGGAGGAGGAAGAATGGCCGAGGACTCCTACGACCTACGCTGCGAGGAGGGGCTCGGTTGTTAACCGAGGTGCTGTCGAGATGCAATAGAAAATCCCCAACACCGCGGAGCGTGGAATAAGAAGTTTTATGCGTTACACACTGAAACACAACTTGACCGGCAACCCACAAGCCTGGTTTTAATTGAACCCTAAAATGCTGAATCATGTCATTGTTGACTCCGAATCTGTTACGGATCCTAAACTTTTTTTTTTTTTTCCTGCCAGTTTTCATTATCGGTTAGTTGATTTCCTTCCTCTGAGGTCGAGAGTTTAAAGCAGTCATTGAAGTTCCCTATTTTGCAGTGTGGTTTTAATCAAAGTATTTCTTAACACCCTAACTAGGTATATTTATGTGAATTGCTATTTTGGAAGCACTGTCTGTTAAATTGGAATAATGAATAGAAGTTTTCATCTATAGCCAAGCTTCAGCTTTCGTTCTCTCATACTCAGAACTACAAAACACCGAGGTTTACTTCTTTAAATTTAAAAAAAAAAAAAAAGTGAATACATCGAGTTTTCTCAGTCATTCACATGCAGTGTGAATGAGTTCATAAGAGCCTTTCCTGAGAACAAGTTCTGACATTGAATTGTCATTGTCATCGAATTTGCCCTTGGTGGAGATCTGTGCAACAGAAATGCACATTGCACTCCAAAGTCAGAAAATCTTTTATTTTTGACAAATCCCCAAGTCTCAGTTGTCTTAACCCTTAACGTAGGATAATATTAGTCCTACCTCATAGAGTTTTGCAGTAAATTACACAGAAATAAAAGCGCTTATGGGGACCTAAGACAGATCCTATCCCAAATAGCCAAGCAGTGCTACGCTATTCGTTTCTCATATGTTCTACCCAGAATCAAGATGTCATTGGATTTCCCTTGAGGTAGACATTTCCTGGAAGATTTCCACTTGTGAAATAAAAGAAGATTCGTTTCCAAAAAAAAAAAAAAAAAAAACACCTGGCCAGGCGTGGTGGCTCATGCCTATAATCCCAGAACTTTGGGAGGCCGAGGTGGTTGGATCACCTGAGGTCAGGAGTTCGAGACCAACTTGGCCAACATGGTGAAATCCCGTCTCTACTAAAAATACAAAAATTAGCTGGGCATGGTGGCGAGCACCTGTAGTCCCAGCTACTCGGGAGGCTGAAGCAGAAGAATTGCTTGAACCCGGGAGGCGAAGGTTGCAATGAGCTGAGATCATGCCACTTCCGCCCAGCCTGGGCAAGAAGAGCAAAACTGTCTCAAAAAATAAATTTTTAAAAATTATAAAAAGCTTATTTTAAAGATGAGGTTTATAAAGTCTCATCATAACAAAATGAAGTCAAAACTTTGTAAATTAACTAGAGTCAGCTAACATTTTACCTAATAAATTACTAAAGACATTTTTAAAACAAAACTGATTTGACATCAGGCAAACTAAGCAATAATTTTTGTTCATTTCTACTTCGTGGACTCAAACATACCATGAAAAATCCGATCTATATGTAGGCTGCTTTCTCAACAAAGGAACTGTTTGGTATTTTTCTCTTCTTTTTTAAGACTACGAAAGGCTGTGTAAACTTGGAAGTGGGGAATTCTCAGAAGGTTCTCAGAAAGATGCTTGTCACTCACAACTAGCAAGTTGTGGGTTTTCAGAATCTATAAACTAAAAGTCACTTAAAGGTCCACATCTTGGCACCATTGTTGTTAATGAGGCCATGAGTGGCGAAGTCCCTTTCCCTTTCATCATTTACATGACGAAAGCAAAGCAAAACCCTTCAGTACTGCAACTAAAGCCAACCAAAACACACATGCGGCCAGGAAGCTTTCATATATGAAATATAGGAACTCCCAGTGGAATGCATTCCAATGTGGCAGTTATTCGGCCCTGGTCTCCAGAGGATCTCGGCTCCCAGGATTAAAACATCTCTTTCAGGAAAGAGGTGTAGGTAAACTTTCACGTGGCATGAGATCCAGCTGGATTCCTTTGGTACTGTTACATAAGGAACAAACTTCTGTATGCTGCGAACTGCAGAAAGCCTTTATTCACAAGGTAGAGGTACCTCAAAAGTTGTCTGATAAAAACACATTTCTATTGATGGTGTTTGGTATGGTTTCTATTCACACAGAAATGGAGCTCGCAATTAACATGATGCATTAATTATGTCCATCTCAATAGCGATTTTAACATTATTTGAAACTTCTGCATACTGTATGTATATTTGCAGCACTTATCCTCTCTTCTTCTTTTTTTTTTTTTGAGACGGAGTCTGGCTCTGTCGCCCAGGCTGGGGTGCAGTGGCCGGATCTCAGCTCACTGCAAGCTCCGCCTCCTGGGTTTAGGCCATTCTGCTGCCTCAGCCTCCAGAGTAGCTGGGACTACAGGCGCCCACCACCTCGCCCGGCTAGTTTTTTGTATTTTTTAGTAGAGACGGGGTTTCACCATGTTAGCCAGGATGGTCTCGATCTCCTGACCTCGTGATCCGCCCGTCTCGGCCTCCCAAAGTGCTGGGATTACAGGCTTGAGCCACCACGCCCGGCCTTTCTCTTCTTCTTTTTCTTTTTTTTTTTCTTTTCTTGAGATGGTGTCTCCCTCTGTCACCCAGGCTGGTGCACAATGGCACGATCTTGGCTCACTACAGCCTCCACCTCCAGGATTCAAGCAATCCTCTCACCTCAGCCCCAAGTAGCTGGGATTACAGGCATGCACCACCACATCCAGCCTAGTTAAGCATTTTCAATATTATATATTTATTTATTTAATACATAAATTAGAAGGGGAAACTATTTGAATGGATGAAGCTAAGTATACTGCTTCAGTGGAAGAACTTAGAAGACGTGGGATATGTGTGCTTTAATGACGACGATAGAGGGAAAAAAGCAGCAGTAGGATATGATGTAATAAAAATGATAAGTAACCTTTATGTATTCAGTTTTTACCTCACCCAGTTGCTGATCAAAGTGCTCCCTGTGTTCTAACTGATTTACGCTCATAAAAACTGTCCCAGGTAGGTGATCTTATAGTTGAAGAAACTGAGAAGGTTAATAATTCCCCAGAGTTACCCAAGGCTGTCTGGTTCCATTGCCTCCCAAACCAATTAGCAAAGTGCAGGAGTTCTCAAGGTATGGTCCTTGCTCAGCAGCACAGCTTCCCCTGGGAGCTTCTTAGAAATGCAGCTTCTGGCTGGGCGCAGTGGCTCATGCCTGTAATCCCAGTATTTTGGGAGGCCAAGGAGGGCAGATCACTTAAGGTCAGGAGTTCGAGACCAGCCTGGCCAACATGACAAAACCCCATCTCTAATAAAAATACAAAAATTAGCCGGGCTTGGTGGCACATGCCTGTAATCCCAGCTACTCAGGAGGCTGAGGCAGAAGAATCACTTAAACCTAGGAGGCAGAGGTTGCAGTGAGCCGAGATTGTCCCACTGCACTCTAGCCTGGGCGATAGAGCAAAACTCCACCAAAACAAAAGAAAGAAAGAGAGAAAGAGAGAGAGAAAGAAATGAATGCAGCTTCTCAGGTCCGCTCCTGAAGCTTGAAGCTTGGAGTGGGCTCAGCCATCCTGCTATCCAGAGGATTCTGATAGAAGCAGGCTCCAGTTGGAGAACCTCTGGCAAAAAGACAGGTCATGGTGACCTTAATGATTTCTTTTCCTTCATGGTTTCCTATCTGAGACTTTAAACCACTTACTTGATTTATAGAGAGAAACACTAGAAAGCTGTTTTGAAGCTTGTGCAGCACCCGAGTGTCTTCCCAAAGGACCGACAATACATTGAGCCTTAGATTAACGGTTCATACCTGCTGCCCAGGCTGAAGATACTTGCCAAGAGGTAGGAGGGTAGGGAAAGGGGACTGTCAAGCATGGGAGTGGCTGCTACCGTGCAGCCCTCTCCTCCACTCTGGCCAGAGCATCATGAGATTAACTGCTCTCGCAAAGTGTGTTTTCTTGTTTTGGAAAACTATTCCTTTACTGGCTGTAGAATTAATATATTCTGAAAACTTCTAAGGAAATTTACTTTTTAAAGCGCAATAATAAAGAAAACTAAAGGTAAAGGACATTTAAACTGAATGAGGACACTGAGAATCAGAAAGGTCACACAGCGTGTGGCAAGCTGTGCTTCAAACCAAGTTCTTCAGGACTCCAAAGCATATGTTCCCATCATAGATTCTAGAGCAGGCACCTGCATTAGCAAGGTCAGATGCATAAGCACATGCAACCTTGATTTACATTACTTATTGCCAGCCGGAAAGAGGAACAGAATTCAGTACCAGAATTTACAAGATTATAATTCTAGCAAAACCAGGTCTATGTTGCTTTTGTTGATAGTTCTTGGCACATAACAGGTGATTATTTGTTGAAATAATTGATTGATTTGGTGATCGATTGATTAGGTGGAGAGAAGGAGGGAGACAATTCTAAGATTGTTCTGACACTCAGTAAAAGGAGAAATTAGTGAGAAGACCAGCCTGGCTGGGGTGGAGTAACAGCTTATAATAGGAAAAAACTATCAGAATGATGTTAATATCATTTGTTCAGAAGATCCTCCTGCTTTAACTAAAGGGCATAGAGTGACCATGGAAGTGACACTGGGCCAAGAATGCAGTGTCTGAAGCCCCAGTGCTGCCACTCTGCCCTTATCCAGCAAGTTCTCTAGATCCTGATTTCCTCATCTGTAAAATGGGGATAAAAAGTACCCATTCTGGCCAGGTGCAGTGGCTCACACCTGTAATCCCAGCACTTTGGGAGGCCAAAGCGGGCAGATCACTTGTGGTCAGGAGTTTGGCCAGCCGGGCTAACATGGCGAAACCCCATCTCTACTAAAAATACAAAAATTAGCCAGGCATGGTGGCACGTGCCTGTAATCCCAGCTACTCAGGAGACTGAGGCAGAAGAATTGCTTGAACCCAGGAAGCAGAGGTTGTAGTGAACCAAGATCCTGCCACTGCACTCCAGCCTGGGCAACAAGAGTGAAACTCTGTCTCAGAAAAAAGTGTGCCCATTCCGCACAAGGTACACTAATTAATTGTGAGGATTAAATACATGTTAGAACATATCAGGCAATCATAACCCTTAGTGTAATCATTTTATTTCAAGTTCATTAAGTCACCATTTTTAGTCAACTATAAATAGATAAAAGAGTGTTTTCAATAGTAGATGTGTCAATAATTTTTTAATGCATTTGTTGTTTTTTCTCTAACCACCTAAATCCTTTGAATCATCCTATAGTGCACATTTAAACATAAAAGACGTATCTCCGTCTTTTCATCCATGCTATTCTAACTGAAAAATCTAACCTGCTGGATTAACCCTAAAACTTAAAGGTCCTTGGACTATTCAGGACGTTATTATTATTCACATTTATTTTAATGTTTGCTAATGAATAACTGTCTTTAAAAATCAGCCTAAAATGCGTTTGGATATGTAGGGAGTCCTGAAATATTTATCTGCAGGAAAAAAAACAAACTTAGTAACATGACACAGACAAGGCCTTCAAAAACTCGCCCTAAAGGATTTCTGGTAGGCTCAACGCCCTTTTCTCTTTCCTACACCTGCCTTCTCTTTCCCACCCCCTCCACCCTCAGTTCTACTAAATTTCTGATGAGTCCTCAGATAAGCCTTTTCCTCTCTTGTTGCTTGGAATGCCTCCCCCTTCTTTTGAGAGTGGCCTGTTCTTGCTTATCCCCAGCAAAACTTCCCAAGGCAGTCCCACATACATCTGTCATTGCGTTCCCATGTTATGGGCATCTGCACTCCTGAAGGCAGAAAGTATATTTAACTTCTCCTTGTATCTCTCCCCATTAAGTAAATGAATGTGTTAATCATGAAACTGTGTCGTATATATTCTCCTAAAGGTCAGAAGGTAGTAAACTCTCTTGTTCCAGTTACTGAATTGCCACAGGCCGGACAGAGGCAAGAAGAGATTAAAGCCTCTACTGGCACTGACTGTTCCCATCAGCTGGAGGGGTGCGGAAGCCTATCTTCCGTGTCTCTCTTGCTGTCTGCCACAGGCTCACAGCCCCATAGTGGGGACTCTGCTGTGCTTAAAATACCCTTCTCTCCACCTGGGTTGCCACCATCTCTCTTAATTCAGAATATGTAACTAAATGTTTCTTTTTAAAGCCTACAGGGAACACAGGTGCATGGCTTGTTTTGGCATGGTTGCTAAAACTGCCAGTCCCAGAGGGCAGCCTTCTTCCCCACCTCCCACCCAAAGTCTACACTCAGAGGCAGACAGGGGGCTCAATTGTGGAACAGAAAGTACCATCTAGGTAATATGTAATTACCATGTTGCTTCCCTTCTGGACAAGACAAGGCTCAGCCCATCAGTGTTAATGTTTAGCACTTCATGTCTGTTCAGCAATTGCTCCCACTCTATCAACAAAACTACACCCTACCCTTTAGGAAAAGTGTGTAGCAACTACAGTTGGCATCATAGAGGTGGAGAAGAAGGAGAGGGAAGGGGACTCATTTCTAATGAGGCCCTGTTATATGTCACTTACCAGTCCTTACCTTATTTATGGCTCAAATCAACTCAACGAAATAGGCATCACCCCCTCTTTCAGGAGGAGGAAACTGAGACTTGTGTCAGCAAACTTGCACTACGACACACCCACCAAACAGGGGCTGGAACAGAAATTCTAACCCAGGTCTCTGGATTCCAAAGCATATGTTCTTTCCACCCTCCAAACCCATTAGGGTCCCCAAGCAGCCTCTTGGTTCTCTTAGCCATTGACTTCTGGTCACCACACACAATTCATATTACATGATCCCACTGTCATTGTCAGCTGAAGACATCCCAGGCTAATGAGAATATAGCTTGTGGACGTTTTGTCTACACTTCTGGGGCAAAGAACACCCATCCCTGCTCTCTCTAAAAGCACTATGCATGTGAACTTGCCATTGTCTCTCACCCATTGATTCTTTCTTCCATGGCTGGTCTCTTTTAATCCTGATACCTATTCTGGATTCTGTAGGACTGTCTATGTGTCTTCCTTTCCAGGGACTGTCTTAGAATATTCACTTGTAGGTATTATATCAACGGAGGATCACTGTAATCTTTGCGGTACACTTAGCACAGTACCCAATGCAATTAAATCTGTTTAAAACACATTTAAGGGGGATAAAACATAAAATATTTGAGATGAATATTTAAAACAAAATTTGCATAATTGTTTTAATTTTTTTTGATTTTACTTGAGCAAGAGGATCCTAACTGATGGTACAACATAAAACCTATTTGGAGGACAGTAGTGTATTGAATCATTTTAGTCATAACACACACCTACATAAATGACTAAAAATATCAATATTATATCCTTTTAAACAGATGACATATAATTGCAACGTAGATTTATTTGAAAGTTGTACAGAGTTGGCTTGATAGTTATTCAACAACTCTAAGTATTAACTGGCATGAGTATTTCAGCAGAAAAAAACTATATATCCATATGAAGTTGCTGAAGATATTTTGCTTGCTTACTTTAAATACAAGAGACTAGGGACGGCGGAGCAAGAGGGCCAAATAGGAACAGCTCCAGTCTCCAACTCCCAGCGCGAGCGACACAGAAAACTGGTGATTTCTGCATTTTCAACTGAGGTACTGGGGTCATCTCACTAGGGAGTGCTGGACAATCGGTGCTGGTTAGCTGCTGCAGCCCGACCAGCGAGAGCTAAAGCAGGGCGACGGATCGCCTCACCTGGGAAGCGCAAGGGGGAAGGGAATCCCTTTTCCTAGCCAGGGGAACTGAGACACACAACACCTGGAAATTCGGGTAACTCCCACCCCAATACGGCGCTTTAAGCAAATGGGCACACCAGGAGATTTTACCCACACCTGACCAGGAGGGTCCCATGGCCACGGAGCCTCCCTCATTGCTAGCACAGCAGTGTGCGATCTAACCGCAAGGCAGCGGTGAGGCTGGGGGAGGGGCACCCGCCATTGCTGAGGCTTAAGTAGGTAAAAAAAAGCCGCTAGGAAGCTCGAACTGGGTGGAGCTCACAGCAGCTCAAGGAAACCTGCCTGTCTCTGTAGAATCCACATCTGGGGACAGGGCACAGCTAAACAACAACAATAAAAAAGCAGCAGAAACCTTGGCAGACACAAAAGACTCTGTCTGACAGCTTTGAAGACAGCAGTGGATCTCCCAACATGGAGGTTGAGATCTGAGAACGGACAGCCTGCCTGCTCAAGTGGGTCCCTGACCCCTGAGTAGCCTAACTGGGAGACATCCCCCACTAGGGGCAGTCTGACACCCCACACCTCACAGGGTGGAGAACACCCCTGAGAGGAAGCTTCCAAAGTAAGAATCAGACAGGTACACTCGCTGTTCAGCAATATTCTATCTTCTGCAACCTCTGCTGCTGATACCCAGGCAAACAGGGTCTGGAGTGGACCTCAAGCAATCTCCAACAGACCTACAGCTGAGGGTCCTGACTATTAGAAGGTAAACTATCAAACAGGAAGAACACCTATACCAAAACGCCATCAGTACATTACCATCATCAAAGACCAGAGGCAGATAAAACCACAAAGATGGGGAAGAAGCAGGGCAGAAAAGCTGGAAAGTCAAAAAATAAGAGCGTATCTCCCCCTGCAAAGAAGCGCAGCTCATCGCCAGCAACGGATCAAAGCTGGTCAGAGGATGACTTTGACGAGATGAGAGAAGAAGGCTTCAATCCATCAAACTTCTCAGAGCTAAGGAGGAATTACATACTCAGCACAAAGAAACGAAAAATCTTGAAAAAAGAGTGGAAGAATTGATAGCTAGAATAATTAATGCAGAGAAGGTCATAAACGAAATGAGAGAGATGAAAACCATGACACGAGAAATACGTGACAAATCCACAAGCTTCAGTAACCGACTCGATCAACTGGAAGAAAGAGTATCAGCGATTGAGGATCAAATGAATGAAATGAAGCGAGAAGAGAAACCAAAAGAAAAAAGAAGAAAAAGAAATGAACAAAGCCTGCAAGAAGTATGGGATTATGTAAAAAGACCAAATCTATGTCTGATTGGGGTGCCTGAAAGTGAGGGGGAAAATGGAACCAAGTTGGAAAACACTCTTCAGGATATCATCCAGGAGAACTTCCCCAACCTAGTAGGGCAGGCCAACATTCAAATTCAGGAAATACAGAGAACGCCACAAAGATACACCTCAAGAAGAGCAACTCCAAGACACATAATTGCCAGATTCACCAAAGTTGAAATGAAGGAAAAAATCTTAAGGGCAGCCAGAGAGAAAGGTCGGGTTACCCACAAAGGGAAGCCCATCAGACTAACAGCAGACCTCTCGGCAGAAACTCTACAAGCCAGAAGAGAGTGGGGGCCAATATTCAACGTTCTTAAAGAAAAGAATTTTCAACCCAGAATTTCATATCCAGCCAAACTAAGTTTCATCAGTGAAGGAGAAATAAAATCCTTTACAGATAAGCAAATGCTTAGAGATTTTGTCACCACCAGGCCTGCCTTACAAGAGACCCTGAAGGAAGCCCTAAACATGGAAAGGAACAACCGGTACCAGCCATCGCAAAAACATGCCAAAATGTAAAGACCATCGAGGCTAGGAAGAAACTGCATCAACTAATGAGCAAAATAACCAGTTATTATCATAATGGCAGGATCAAGTTCACACATAACAATATTAACGTTAAATGTAAATGGACTAAATGCTCCAATTAAAAGACACAGACTGGCAAACTGGATAAAGAGTCAAGACCCTTGGCCGGGCGCGGTGGCTCAAGCCTGTAATCCCAGCACTTTGGGAGGCCGAGACGGGCAGATCACGAGGTCAGGAGATCGAAACCATCCTGGCTAACACTGTGAAACCCCGTCGCTACTAAAAAGTACAAAAAACTAGCCGGGCGAGGTGGCAGGCGCCTGTAGTCCCAGCTACTCGGTAGGCTGAGGCAGGAGAATGGCGTGAACCCGGGAGGCGGAGCTTGCAGTGAGCTGAGATCCAGCCACTGCACTCCAGCCCCGGCGACAGAGTGAGACTCCGTCTCAAAAAAAAATAAAAAATAAAAAAAATAAAGAGTCAAGACCCATCAGACTGTTGTATTCAGGAGACCCATCTCACATGCAGAGACATACATAGGCTCAAAATAAAGGGATGGAGGAAGATCTACCAAGCAAATGGAGAACAAAAAAAAGCAGGGGTTGCAATCCTAGTCTCTGATAAAATTGACTTTACACCATCAAAGATCAAAACAGACAAAGAAGGCCATTACATAATGGTAAAGGGATCAATTCAACAGGAAGAGCTAACTATCCTAAATATATATGCACCCAATGCAGGAGCACCCAAATTCATAAAGCAAGTCCTTAGAGACTTACAAAGAGACTTAGACTCCCATACAATAATAATGGGAGACTTCAACACTCCACTGTCAACATTAGACAGATCAATGGGACAGAAAGTTAACAAGGATATCCAGGAATTGAACTCCTCTCTGCACCAAGCGGACCTAATAGACATCTATAGAACTCTCCACCCCAAATCAACAGAATTGACATTCTCCTCAGCACCACATCACACTTATTCCAAAATTGACCACATAATTGGAAGTAAAGCATTCCTCAGCAAATGTAAAAGAACAGAAATTATAACAAACTGTCTCCCAGACCACAGTGCAATCAAACTAGAACTCAGGACTAAGAAACTCAATCAAAACCGCTCAACTACATGGAAACTGAACAACCTGCTCCTGAATGACTACTGGGTACACAACGAAATGAAGGCAGAAATAAAGATGTTCTTTGAAACCAATGAGAAGAAAGATACAACATACCAGAATCTCTGGGACACATTTAAAGCAGTGTGTAGAGGGAAATTTATAGCACTAAATGCCCACAAGAGAAAGCTGGAAAGATCTAAAATTGACACTCTAACATCACAATTAAAAGAACTGGAGAAGCAAGAGCAAACACATTCAAAAGCTAGCAGAAGGCAAGAAATAACTAAGATCAGAGCAGAACTGAAGGAGATAGAGACACAAAAAACCCTCCAAAAAATCAATGAATCCAGGAGTTGGTTTTTTGAAAAGATCAACAAAATTGACAGACCGCTAGCAAGACTAATAAAGAAGAAAAGAGAGAAGAATCAAATAGACACAATAAAAAATGATAAAGGGGATATCACCACCGACCCCACAGAAATACAAACTACCATCAGAGAATACGATAAACACCTCTACGCAAATCAACTAGAAAATCTAGAAGAAATGGATAATTTCCTGGACACTTACACTCTTCCAAGACTAAACCAGGAAGAAGTTGAATCCCTGAATAGACCAATAGCAGGCTCTGAAATTGAGGCAATAATTAATAGCCTACCCACCAAAAAAAGTCCAGGACCAGATGGATTCACAGCTGAATTCTACCAGAGGTACAAGGAGGAGCTGGTACCATTCCTTCTGAAACTATTCCAATCAATAGAAAAAGAGGGAATCCTCCCGAACTCATTTTATGAGGCCAACATCATCCTGATACCAAAGCCTGGCAGAGACACAACAAAAAAAGAAAATTTTAGACCAATATCCCTGATGAACATCGATGCAAAAATCCTCAATAAAATACTGGCAAACGGATTCAGCAGCACATCAAAAAGCTTATCCACCATGATCAAGTGGGCTTCATCCCTGGGATGCAAGGCTGGTTCAACATTCACAAATCAATAAACGTAATCCAGCATATAAACAGAACCAAAGACAAGAACCACATGATTATCTCAATAGATGCAGAAAAGGCCTTTGACAAAATTCAACAGCCCTTCATGCTAAAAACGCTCAATAAATTTGGTATTGATGGAACGTACCTCAAAATAATAAGAGCTATTTATGACAAACCCACAGCCAATATCATACTGAATGGGCAAAAACTGGAAAAATTCCCTTTGAAAACTGGCACAAGACAGGGATGCCCTCTCTCACCACTCCTATTCAACATAGTGTTGGAAGTTCTGGCTAGGGCAATCAGGCAAGAGAAAGAAATCAAGGGTATCCAGTTAGGAAAAGAAGAAGTCAAATTGTCCCTGTTTGCAGATGACATGATTGTATATTTAGAAAACCCCATTGTCTCAGCCCAAAATCTCCTTAAGCTGATAAGCAACTTCAGCAAAGTCTCAGGATACAAAATTAATGTGCAAAAATCACAAGCATTCTTATACACCAGTAACAGACAAACAGAGAGCCAAATCATGAATGAACTTCCATTCACAATTGCTTCAAAGAGAATAAAATACCTAGGAATCCAACTTACAAGGGATGTAAAGGACCTCTTCAAGGAGAACTACAAACCACTGCTCAGTGAAATCAATGAGGATACAAACAAATGGAAGAACATACCATGTTCATGGATAGGAAGAATCAATATCGTGAAAATGGCCATACTGCCCAAGGTTATTTACAGATTCAATGCCATCCCCATCAAGCTACCAATGACTTTCTTCACAGAATTGGAAAAAACTGCTTTAAAGTTCATATGGAACCAAAAAAGAGCCCGCATTGCCAAGACAATCCTAAGTCAAAAGTACAAAGCTAGAGGCGTCATGATACCTGACTTCAAACTATACTACAAGGCTACAGTAACCAAAACAGCATGGTACTGGTACCAAAACAGAGATATAGACCAATGGAACAGAACAGAGTCCTCAGAAATAATACCACACATCTACAGCCATCTGATCTTTGACAAACCTGAGAAAACAAGAAATGGGGAAAGGATTCCCTATTTAATAAATGGTGCTGGGAAAATTGGCTAGCCATAAGTAGAAAGCTGAAACTGGATCCTTTCCTTACTCCTTATACGAAAATTAATTCAAGATGGATTAGAGACTTAAATGTTAGACCTAATACCATAAAAACCCTAGAAGAAAACCTAGGTAGTACCATTCAGGACATAGGCGTGGGCAAGGACTTCATGTCTAAAACACCAAAAGCAACGGCAGCAAAAGCAAAAATTGACAAATGGGATCTAATTAAACTAAAGAGCTTCTGCACAGCAAAAGAAACTACCATCAGAGTGAACAGGCAACCTACAGAATGGGAGAAAATTTTTGCAATCTACTCATCTGACAAAGGGCTAATATCCAGAACCTACAAATAACTCAAACAAATTTACAAGAAAAAAACAAACAACCCCATCAAAAAGTGGGCAAAGGATATGAACAGACATTTCTCAAAAGAAGACATTCATACAGCCAACAGACACATGAAAAAATGCTCATCATCACTCGCCATCAGAGAAATGCAAATCAAAACCACAATGAGATACCATCTCACACCAGTTAGAATGGCAATCATTAAAAGTCAGGAAACAACAGGTGCTGGAGAGGATGTGGAGAAATAGGAACACTTTTACACTGTTGGTGGGATTGTAAACTAGTTCAACCATTATGGAAAACAGTATGGCGATTCCTCAAGGATCTAGAACTAGATGTACCATATGACCCAGCCATCCCACTACTCGGTATATACCCAAAGGATTATAAATCATGCTGCTATAAAGACACATGCACACATATGTTTATTGCGGCACTATTCACAATAGCAAAGACTTGGAATCAACCCAAATGTCCATCTGTGACAGACTGGATTAAGAAAATGTGGCACATATACACCATGGAATACTATGCAGCCATAAAAAAGGATGAGTTTGCGTCCTTTGTAGGGACATGGATGCAGCTGGAAACCATCATTCTTAGCAAACTAACACAAGAACAGAAAACCAAACACCGCATGTTCTCACTCATAGGTGGGAACTGAACAATGAGATCACTTGGACTCGGGAAGGGGAACATCACACATCGGGGCCTATCATGGGGAGGGGGGAGGGGGGTGGGGGGAGGGATTGCATTGGGAGTTATACCTGATATAAATGACGAATTGATGGGTGCTGACGAGTTGATGGGTGCAGCACACCAACATGGCACAAGTATACATATGTAACAAACCTGCATGTTATGCACATGTACCCTAGAACTTAAAGTATAATTTTAAAAATAATAATAGTAAAATTAAATTAAATTAAATTAAATTAATACAAGAGGCTAGGATCCCAGAAATTTCACTGCTATAGCAAAGCAAGTCATGTTACTCTGAATTGGCAGTTCCCATTCTCCAGGGTAAGTCATATTGCCAAACACAATGCCATTTTTAGGTCTACTTTAATCCTATTTCACTCTACGGGTATGTTTTTTATATACTTAGTCCTACGGTTTGAATGTTTGTCTTCGCCAAAATTCATTTGAAATTTAGTTAGCATCGTAACAGTGTTGAGAGGTGGGACCTTAAAGATGTGATCGGGCGACGAGGGCTGCACCCTCGTGGGTGGGATTACTGCCATTATAAAAGCACAGGGTCAGCCCCCTTTCATCTCTTGGTCCTTCCACTTTCTGGCCATGGAATGACACAGCAAGAAGGCCCTCACCGGAGGCAGGCACCTAGATATTGAACTTCCCAGCCTCCAGAACTGTGAGCCAGTTTAGTGCTGTTCATTATAAATTACCTGGTCTGTGTTAGTCTGTTATTCAAAAACGTCATTTCTGCAAATATATAATTCCTCCCCTTTTAAAAAAAAAAGTTCTACTTTTTTCTATTTTACTTTTTCTGATGTTTTGTGTGTTCATCTTCCTCGTCCTATAGAGAACTCCTATTGCTTCATAAGTCAAGGCCAGAACTCCCATCCTGACCAGAAGGAAAGATGCCCAGTTCCCACATCTCCTTTTGCTAGGCCTGCCAGAAGGGGGCTCCTCTCCCTGGCCAAGGCAGGCTACTCAGATCCATTTGTGTTCATTTTTAAAAAGAAGTGCCATATCCTTAAACACACTTCGGTTGTCCTTGTGCCTGCTGGATAACGTATGAGCTTCTGGAAAAAAAAAATCTGCAGCACTGATCGTGAATTTAACAGGATATCACTCCCTTCTTAAGGTTTTCAAATCATAAAGTCAGATTAGGGATTCCCATTAACAATTAGTCTTCTTTATTACATTCAAAAGGACAACATAAATTCCTGTCAGTTACTTTGAAAATACTTTGCTCATTAATATCTACTCAACCCAACAATAACTACTACTGACAAAAATTCTCTCCTTAATCAAACTCCACCCAGCCACCTCTCAGCCCTCTTCTCAACTAAGTATTACCCTTAGTCTATAAAGACTTGATCAGGCCGAGTGCGGTAGCTCACGCCTGTAATTCCCAGTACTTTGGGAGGCTGAGGTAGGTGGATCACCTGAAGTCAGGAGTTCAAGACCAGCCTGGTCAACATGGTGAAATATCGTCTCTACTAAAAATACAAAAATGAGCCAGGCGTTGTGGAGCGTGCCTGTATTCCCAGCTACTTGGAGGCTAAGGCAGGAGAATTGCTTGAACCTGGGAGGCAGAGGTTGTAGTGAGCTGAGATCATGCCACTGCACTCGAGCCTGGACGACTGCCACAGTGAGACTCTGTCTCAAAAAAAGGACTTGATTAAATGTTAGCATAGTTTCTAACAGCTCAAGGACCCTTCCTTAGGATGGCCCTAGCCCCTCTTAGAGTGCCTGCTTGAGAAAACTTGAGGCTGCCCAGGGAATTTACTGTTGGTTCCAGCCAACACCTAAAGACAAGGCCCCTATCTCCCTGCTTCTGTGGGAGGGTAGGAGCCTAACTCCCATAAGCACCAGTAAGTAAACACAGATGGGTTGCACATGGACCAACCCCCACTTCCTGCATTTTGTAATTTTTTTCACAGACCCTCTTGAGCCCTTGCTCACCCACTCCCTATTCCCTCATTCTCCCTTTTTTTTTTTTTTTTCTGAGACAGAATCTTACTCTGTCACCCAGGCTGGGGTGCAATAGTGCCATCTCAGCTCACTGCAACTTCTGCCTCCAAGGTTCAAGCAATTCTCCTGCCTCAGCCTCCCAAATAGCTGGGACTACAGGTGCATGCCACCACACCTAGCTAATTTTTGTATTTTTGGTAGAGACAGGGTTTCACTATGTTGGCCATAGTGACCTCATGACCTCATGATCTACCTGCCTCGTCCTCCCAAAGTGCTGGGATTACAGGTGTGAGCCACTGCACCTGGCCCACCCTCCCTTTAAAATGCCATCACCTCTATACACATTGAAGTTGAGTTTGGACTTTTTTCCCTATTGCAATAGCAATAGTATATTACTGATTAAAGTCTGTCCTTCCACTTTACCAAGCCTTGTTTATCTTTGATACTACCAATCTTCTTTTACTAAAATAAATACTATGATTTCTAAATATTTTAATCAACTGAGTTATATCAGATATGCTTAGCCAAAGCATGTAGACCCCACTGAAATTTTGATTTAGCATGTGTCCGTTAGATTAAGAATTATTGCTCTAGGAGTCTAAGTGGTATTTGCATCATGCATTTTTTTCAGTACAACATAAAATGGCTTCACATATAATATAGTTCAAAATGTTGTTAATTTCTTCAGGCCAGGAAACATGCAAGCAAATGGAGAACTCTTCCGATTTCCTAGGGAAAATATGGCTTGAGGATGGCTTAAACATAAAATATTAATGGGAGTTAATTAACATAGAAGCAAGCTGTTCCCTCAAGTTGCTTTCATCTCAGCATAATTTTAAGGTGGAAGAGAATTGAACTTCAGAATCTTTTCTCTTACGTGGATTGCCCTTTGCAAAGCAAGAAAACATTTTTCCAATGGTGAATGTGTTAGTAAATGCCAGTGAAGCTATAGTTAAGTGATCTGGGTTTCCAAGAAGGAAAGTGAAGTTTCAAACCATGTTTACTGTACACAGCTTTTCAGGGCAAGTATTTTGGACACATAAGCTTTTTTTTTTTTGTAAGGGTCTTGCTCTGTTCCTCAGGCTGGAGTGCAGTGGCATTTATAGCTCACTGCAGCCTTGAACTCCTGGGCTCAGGGGATGGTCCCACCTCAGCCTCTAGAGTAACTGGGACTGCATTTTTAAAAGTATAATGCTACATCTGCCAGGAAAATAACTCAGGTGGAGGATGGCTGTTTTCCCATTCGGAGAGCCCATGATTGAAAGAGTTGAAGGAATCCTAACTAGCAGAAATGAGTAACAGAAAGCATGTGGACTTTGGAGTCAGAAACACCTGTCTTTGAATCCTGGCTTCTGTGCCTGCACTTGAAATCTTAGGCAAGGTACTTACATTTTATTTTCAGACTGCTTCCTTATCTGTAAAATGAGAAAACTAATAATACCTGCCTTTCACAGGGCTATTGTGGGACTTAAATTTAACAATAAGCAACCAATAAATAGCTCTGATTCATTGCTTTAACCATTCATTCATTCAGCAAATACGTGTGTCAAACTCTTACAGTGAAAGAAATGTAAAACAAATTCCAGGAGTGCCTGGGTTTTTATGTCTATCAAATGGCATTCAGGTTAATGAGGGAGAGTGAAGAAATGAAGTGCACTATTTTTGAGGAATTACTTAAAAGGCTTTTCCAAGAGGATCCATGTGGCCGTAGGACATTTAGATGCCTGGAAAGGCCAGTCCAGTAAGCCAGCTGGGTGTTGCTCAGAACAGGGCCTCCCACAGCAGGAGACCATTTCCCAGTTCTCTGAATTGGTACTTTGGCTGGAAAATCACCACACTATGCCTGATCCCTGGAGCAATGGACTGAGTATATAGTTGTAACTAGATGAGTTCTTTGACATCCCTAAATTGGAAAAATGTCTTTGCTAGAGTTCGGAAATAGCTCAAAACCAAAACAACCATTTTCCCTAAATCTATTTGTAGTGCTGGAGCCACATGTTACTGTAAAATACAAGGGAGCAGTTGGCAGGAAGTCTCTTAGACTACTTGAACATGCTCTTTGCCCCTCCATGAACACACCCGGGCCTCCTCTCTGTCCCAGCTTTTAAATACAGTTTGCAGTAAGAACTCACCGAATTCACACCAGGGCCTCTAAGACCTCACCCGCAGGTCAGTAACAACTAAGAATGGATCCGAGGCTGTGGGAAGAAAGTGCTCACCTCAGATGGTGAGGGAATGGGAGATGGGTGCATCCACATTCAGCAATTGGACTCATGGCTCCTGAGGGTCACATTGCCACCCATGCCCATGTTGAAATCATCTTGCTTTGTCAGGCCATTGGCTCAGGCATGTTTCATGACAATTTCGCTCCCTGTTGGTAAGACCTGGGTCATTTTTAAACGTTTGCAAACGTTAGAAACTCTGAATACCGTAAATTAATAATTGATGATGTCCCTGAGCTCCCTCTACTGGCTGTGCCTCAGCCAGCTACAGCAGGGGGTATTTCTGTTTACATTTCTTTCAAGAAAAGAGTGATTTATAATCCACAAGCAGGGATGATAAGGCAAAGACATAAAGAATGGAGGACTTTTTAAGTAGCTGGAAGGTGGTGGACACTCCCAGACAGGATTTACACTTCCGAGGCAGAAATCTGGGTTGTGTGTCCTGCTCTTGGCCTGGGCAGATGGTGCACAGCTCAGGAACCCTTCTAAAATGTCATTACTGTGTGCAGATAAAACCGAAAGCAAAGGGGCTGGAACCCTTTCCATTTGTTCTGCACCTGAAGGAGTTCAGAGAGAATAAAACAATATCTGGGCCATTTTTTTTTTCTGTTTCAAATTTCTAAACAGAAAGAACAGCAACAACAAAAATACTGGTTTGTATGGGAATCACTCCAGGCATGACAGGATCAGGAGGCATTTTATCCTGAGGTTCCTCTGAGCCATTCATTGCCATTCTGCAGGTGAAGTAACTGAAAGAATGGTTGAATGACCTGCTCCAGTTGACACAGGGAGTGAGTGGCTTCCTTCAGGAGAAGGAGGAACTTCCTCCACCATCATGCTCTCCAAAAACACCTGCACAAAGCGTCCTGCTGGATGCCAGAGCCCTGTGAGGGCTTCCCGGTGCAGGTAAGGCCCAGCATAGCCAGCAGAAGGACTTATCCTGGCTAACGAAGATTTGTTACATGTCCCCCTTCAAAACTGGTGCCACATGTCTGTGTGACCTACCTGCTGGCCTCTCACTGCTAACTGAAGACAGGCACTATTTTCCCACCATAGTGGTCTTTTTGTCCTTGTCATGATTTATTGGATGCATAAAACACATGAGCCAGGCACAGTGGCTCACATCTATAATTCCAGGACTTTGGGAGGCCAAGACAAGCAGATCACGAGGTCAGGAGTTCGAGACCAGTCTGGCCAACATAGTGAAACCCCATCTCTACTAAAAATACAAAAAATTAGCCGGGCATGGTAGTGAGTGCCTGTAATCCCAGCTACTCAGGAGGCTGAGGCAGGAGAATTGTGTGAAGCCAGGAGGCAGAGGTTGCAGTGAGCTGAGATCATGCCACTGCACTCCAGCCTGGGTGACAGAGCAAGACTCCCTCTCAAAAACAAAAACAACAACAAAAAGAACACACACACACACACACACACACAGAGGGCCAAAAAAAAAAAAGTAAGGAAGAAGGAGAAGAATGGAGGCAGAAAAGATGCCACCCTGGAGAGGTGACCTGGCTGCTGTGGTAATATGGACGTGCTCAGCACGTTTCAGGACTGTCAGGTTTCAGGGTCTGCCCACCTGCCTCTCCTGAGGGAGAGGTGACAGAGAGCTGGCTGAGTACAGGGCTCTCCTGGGAAGCTGGGTCCTCAGCCAGGCCACCCCACAGAAGTGTTCAGGGGTAGGGAGTTGTATATCCTGGAATGACTATTTAGAAAGGATGTAACAGAGGGGAGAGAAAAATAAGGAAATGTAAGGCATTAGGTCAATGCTTGCCCCTTCCCACCGGCCCACCCATGGTAATGCTGTGGCTCACTGCAGCCCAGCCACTATCTGGGAATACAGAGACGCACAATAGTGCCTTTCTACTCTGATTACAACTCCACTAGGTGCCAGCATTTTGCATGTAATCGCTCTATGCCTCTATGAGGTAGGTCCATTTATCCCCATTCTTCAGGTGAAGAAACTGAAAGAATGGTTGAATGACCTGCTCCGGTTGACACAGGGAGTGAGTGGCTGAGCCGGGAAGAGAGACCAAAGGGCATGTAACTGCGAGCCCACGGTGTGTGATGTATGAAGGACTAAGAGAGACCAGCCAGGAGCAGCTGGAATCCCATCTGGAGCCCAAAGAGTTGTTTTTGGTGTGGAAAGTATCTACCCCACCCCTAATTATATACCCAGTGATGGTGGTTGCTTAACATGGCTGTTGGCTCATAAACTGTAAGCACTATGAGAGCAAGTCTTGTCATCTGTGACCTGGATGTCCGCCTTGGCGCCATGGGCTGTGCCCATGTGCGCTAAATACACATATTGCTGTTTGGCCAGCTGTCTTTTGTTTGTTTGTTTGAGACAGAGTTTCACTCTTGTTGACCAGGTTGGAGTGCCATTGCATGATCTCAGCTCACTGGAACCTCCGCCCCCTGGGTTCAAATGATTCTCCTGCCTCAGCCTCCCAAGTAGCTGGGATTACAGGTATGCACCACCATGCCAGGCTAATTTTGTATTTTTAGTACAGATTGGGTTTCACCATGTTGGCCAGGCTGGTCTTGAACTCCTGACCTCAGGTGATCCACCTGCCTCTGCCTCCCAAAGTGCTGGGATTACAGGTGTGAGCCACCGTGCCCGGCCACCCAGCTGTCCTTTTAGGACACTTTCTGTACTCTCTGTAATAACAGAAGTTCCACTCCAGGGCTGACTTTATAGAATCCTAGTTCCAAACTCTCTTAGTTCTATCAGGAAAGCAATTGCTTTTTTTTCCTTTTTATTCCCCCCCTAATTACAGGGTCTTGCTCTGTCGCCCATGCTGGAGTGCAATGGTGTGATCTCAGCTCACTGCAGCCTCAAACTCCACAGCTCAAGCAATCCTCTCACCTCAGCCTCCCAAGTAGCGGAGACTACAGGCATAAGCCACCATATCCAGCAGAAAAGCTTTTTTTTTCTTTCTTTCTTTCTTTTTTTTTTTTTTTTTTTTTGAGATAGAGTCTTGCTCTGTCACCCAGTCCGGAGTGCAGTGGCACAATCTTGGCTCACTGTAACCTCTGCCTCTCAGATTCAAGCGACTCTCCTGCCTTACCCTCCCAAGTAGCTGGAATTACAGGCATGCGCCATCATGCCCGACTAATCTTTGTATTTTTAGTAGAGATGGGGTTTCCCCATGTTGGCCAGGCTGGTCTCGAACTCCTCAGGTGATCTACCAGCCTTGGCCTCCCAAAGTGCTGGGATTACAGGCGTGAGCCACTGCACCTGGGCCAGAAAAGCTTTTTCTTAATAGCTCCCCTGGGAACCTCCATTCTGCCACCAAAGGAATATAGTAACTCCAATAGATAAAAAATTGACACTGTCGTGCATAAATGTAGAGTGGATTCATATTTCATGTCAAAGCCCTGGACTGTGTGCAATTGGCTGGTATTTGTTCCAGAAGCACTTGTTCGTGTTGAAGATGGGGCAATTCTGAGTGGGTAAGCAGGCCGGCGAGCTTGGCTCTGGGAGCCACTTCACTATTGTTTGGGCTCTGCTGTTGACTTCACATCCTGAAGTAAATGGTCGTTGCAGACTAGGCACGTGAGCAGGAAGTGGGCAGGGCTTGCTGCACTGCCTGGTGGTTCATGAAAGAAGAAACACAGAAAAGTCATAACCTCTGCGGTTTGGTTTATGTTGTAATATGAAAGCCAGGAAGCTTATCTTGCAGGAGGCTGATGTGTAAAAGTTCAGAACAGAGTGGAGCCCTCCCTCTTGGCACCCTAGGCTGGGAGTCACCCTTTGTCTGCCACAGGAAGCACCCAGGTCCTGGCAGCTAGAAAACTATAACATCTTGGAAATATTTCCCAAAATGTCATCATGCCATCAAAGTGAGACAGCCAATTTCTTGCAAATTGTTTGCAAGAATACAATTTGATCAAAAGTAGACTTAGACTTTTTTTTTTTTTTGAGACGGAGTTTCGATCTTGTTACCCAAGCTAGAGTACAATGGTGATCTCTGCTCACTGCAACCTCTGCCTGCCAGGTTCAAGTGATTCTCTGCCTCAGCCTCCCGAATAGCTGGGACTACAGGTGTGCGCCACCATGCCCAGCTGATTTTTGTATTTTTAGTAGAGACCGGGTTTCACCATGTTGGCCAGGCTGGTCTCAAACTCCTGACCTCAAAGTCTGCTGCACAGAGTGTGTAGTGGCCATCTGAATCAGTGCTAACACAGGTGACCTGCCTGCCTCGGCCTCCCAAAGTGCTGGGATTACAAGCGTGAGCCACCACGCCCAGCCGAGTTAGACTTTCTCTAAGAACAGCCCCTCTGTGTGTTTTAACCTGAGTGAGGAACAACATGGGTGAGTCAGTGGTTGAAGGCAAGAGAGACACGGGAGAGATGCTGATGCCCTGTCCATCCCTTCTCTGGACCTCAGGGCATTCCAGCAGGTAGAGAGCTCTGCCCTCCTGCCTGCCTATCAGTCTGCTTGTTCTTGAAAGTCTGCTGCACAGAGTGGGTAGTGGCCATCTGAATCAGTGCTAACACAAAAGCTAGACAGCAATGCTTACAGGTTAGCCAGGAAAATGTTTTTACCAGAAAATTGCTTGAGAAGAGAACACAGAGTTTCAGTAGGGACATGGCAGTTGAGGATAGAAATGCTTGGTGAAGCAGAACATCCTGGCTTAGCCACAAGAAGACACAATAATAACCTTATGACAGTCACATCGAAGGCATCCTGGGGCCCCAGGCAGGGAGAATTTACTCAAGACGTCTGGGGCCATCAAGTGGGAGAAAAAAAACTGAAGCCTAAAGCTCCTGCTACAGCTCTCTGAGCTCCCAGATCCCTGCCACCTGCCACAGCTGGCTCAGCAGGTAACTAAGACTGGGAAGAACAAGATGAGGAGTGGCTCTGCCACACTTATTTGAGAAAATGTCTGAGAAATATCTCAGCTAGGTCTTCCTGAGTTTCTCATGGCTCTTAAAGATTAGACATCATTAACTGAGTTTCCCAGCAGCACACCTGCCCGAGGTAGATTACAATGCAGGTTATTCCCTGTGAGAAGTTTCCTGCAGCCTAGCGCCAGGGAAGGGCTAACCAAGATTGTCTTTGCAAAACACCTTGTCAGATTGCAGCACCCCCAGGGTGAACTTCAGAGTCACTTTGATCTCAATTAGCATTCTTGGGATTTTAAAAATAAACACCTAGACTCCCAGGGCAAGAGAAATCAGTACCCCAAGAAAATCACAGGAGATGGAGTTCTCTGGGCTTTATCACAGGCTGACCATAGAAGGCCACAGGGAGCCCTTAGGCTAGCCAGGGTCACATCTCACCTCTGCCCAGCCACCCCAGGTGTTTGCTAGAACCCCCCTTTCCCCGATTTGGCCTGCCTGGCTCTTTTTGGCTTCTGAAAACAAAGAGAGGAGCTGTATGCCGTTAGCCTGAGACATGTGGGAAGGCAGTTGCTGCCCCTGCTGCCCTTAAAGCTCCGGGAAGACAATGCCACCATGCATTGCGGTAGAGAGCATATTCTGATATGGGAGGAGAGGAAGGTGTCCGCAGACCCTTAGTTCCTAACTCTGGGTCATGGCCAAGGGACCTCCTAGGGAAAACTGCATGCTAGAGAGCCAGTGAGCCTATCGTAAGTTAGGCCCAAAGGGGACTGGGTGGGTTTCTTCCTCCAGCACCCCTGCTCTTCCCAAGAGGCGCCCCCCTTCCTTCCCTGAGCTCCCCCTTCCCAGGCTCCTGTTTTGACAGGATGCCTGAGTCTGATCACAGCCACAGGCCCGTTTTGGGCTGTGTTCCCCCGGAGCGTATCTGGCCAAGGAATTCTTGGAGCATTTGAGGAAAGGCCCCTTCCCAGCGGCAGTACTCCTCCTGTAATTAAAAGGTTGCGTTTCAAAAACACTTTTAATGACTCCAAATGTTGTTGCCAGAAAGAAAATGCTACAGGAGACGTGACTGAGGGATTGCAGGGAGAGGTTCAGCCCAGTGCTGGTGCAGATCCCCATGAGGATGCAGGAGCAGGGGCTTTTGTCGTCTCGAGAACCCAGAGCTGACTGACGTTCATGCATGCAGGAGCATGTGTGCCAGGCACTGGTCTAGTGGGAGAGTCAGAGGAGGTTGCAGCGGGCACAGAGTGGGCGTGCTGTGACGGAGGCCAGGGTTTGCAGGGGAGGACGTCCTTTTCTATGGGACCGGCAGGTAGAGGGGAAGGCACTCCCTAGGGAAGGGCCAGAACAGACCTTAGAAGGATATATACTTGGGATTTAGACGAGGAAGAAACCTCCTTTCCTCTCACTTCCCTCTCTCCTTGTTCTTCCCTCCCCGAGGGTCCCACCTAACCCACTCCACTGCACTGCCTTCAGCTTGGCCAGAGTTCCTTCCCTCGCAGACTCACTGTCTCGCTGGAGCCTTGAACCCTCTCCCTCCCCAAATTAGGTGCTGGTCTGGAACTGAGTACACACCACAGTGGCCAGTTATGGTCAGTCTGTCCCTCTGTTCCTTCTCATCCGAGGACTCGGAAAGCATTCACTGTCACCGGGCTGCGATCCCAGAACAGCAGCTATTCAAAACATCTTTATAAGGTCTGATTCTGCCTCTGCCTCACCCCAGCCCCACAGAATTCTACTTGGCTCTGGAAATACGATGGATTTTTACTCACTGTTTTATTGGCCAAACACATATCTTCGGGATAAGATCTTCAGAAACCCACAGGGTTTGATGGAAATGCTCACAGCCTTCTTCCACACACATCTCTGTCATCGCTGGCTTCTGGACTTTTCGTTACTCTAGCCTGGGATAATATTCATCCTTCGCTTCATCTGACCGACATACAAGGAAAGTTTATACCTCAAACTACACACGAAGCAGAGGAAGCTAAGTTTCAGGGCTCTTTGTGAGGTTGTCCTGGATAAGGACCTGTGAATCTCTCAGAAGTTTGTCCCCCCAGAGTAAATTCAACCCGGGGACTTGTCGTCATTCTGTGGCCTCAAAAGCCTCTCATGCCCAGGCACTGTGACGGGAACGCTGGGCTATTGTCTGACAGGGCTAGCTAGCACGTGCACAGCTCTCAGCTGGGGTCAGAGAGAAGTTTGCAGGCAGACCCAAGGTTTTAGAATCACAGAAATCTGTAATCTCAGCACTTTGGGAGGCCGAGACGGGCGGATCATGAGGTTAGGAGATCGAGATCATCCTGGCTAACACGGTGAAACCCCGTCTCTACTAAAAAATACAAAAAAACTAGCCAGACGAGGTGGCAGGCGCCTGTAGTCGCAGCTACTCGGGAGGCTCAGGCAGGAGAATGGCGTAAACCCGGGAGGCGGAGCTTGCAGTGAGCTGAGATCCAGCCACTGCACTCCAGCCTGGGCGACACAACGAGACTCTGTCGCAAAAAAAAAGAATCATAGAAATCTTCTCATCTCTTCCCTTCCCAGGACCCTCCATCCTGGCTTCTGGCTGAGATTTTAGGAGAAGGATGCTCAGTCCAGTTGGTTTTCAAGTTGTGTCCACTCTAGTGAGAAAAGAGTCAGGCTTGGTGGGGGCGGGCAAGGGTTAACCCTCTCAGGGTCTGAACCTGGGATGGCCTCTTGGTTCCAGCGCCTCCCTCTAATTGAGTCCCAGGCTGCCAACCCCCCTATCTGGATGTCCTTATGGTGCCTGGGGCATCCTGCCTTGGGTGCCCACTATTTCTGTACCCCAAGGGCAAATTCTGTCTTACTTGGTGACCCAGGTGCCACCTTCAGAGTGGGAATTGTATAAAGACTTTCCCATAAAGCTGAATGAGGGAAGGACCCAGCAAAGGGTGGAAAGCTGAGATTGAGGAGCTGTGCTTGGGGAAAACTCCACATAACTTTGTTCTTTTCAGCCTCTCTGTTTGCTTGGATCTCAGCTTAACTCAACATAATTTTTTGGAGTTTTTGTTTGTTTGTTTGTTTGTTTCTGAGATGGAGTCTTGCTCTGTTGCCCAGGCTGAAGGACAGTGGCGCCATCTCGGCTCACTGCAACCTCCGCCTTCCGAGTTCAAGCGATTCTCCTGCCTCAGCCTCCCAAGTAGCTGGGACTACAGATGTGCACCACCACACCTGGCTACTTTTTGTATTTTTAGTAGAGACAGGGTTTCGCCATGTTGGTCAGGCTGGTCTCAAACTCCTGACCTCAAGTGATCCACCCACCTCAGCCTCCCAAAGTTCTGGTATTACAGGCATGAGCCACCATGCCCATCCACAACTTGTTATCTAAAAAAAAAAAAAAAAAAAAAAAAAAGCCCACTCTTCACTACCTCAATTCAATCATAGGGCCACCTGTATCCTGTATGCCACCTCCTAGGCTGGGCATTCACCCGTTGAGCTTAAGGATGAGTCAGAACTCATCCTTGCTCTCTCGGAGCCTGAATTCTAGAGTGGGTTGGGAACAAGGAAAGGCAGGCGCCGACTGCCAACCATAGGGGTGCATATCTCAGTGCACAGGCACACCCTTCTCGCCCAGACCTGCCTCTGCCCTGTCCTCCTGGCCCCTGAGGAGCACCTGGGGCAGAGGAGGAGCCCCTAGAAACCTTCCATGACACAGCACAGGAGTCTGCAAGTGGCTGATTTGGTCTACTCTACCCGGCCCCTGCTTCTCTCTGAACCCTGCAATGTCGAAGTAGAGAGTGTTATTCCCATTTTACAGATGAGGACAATCAGATTCAAATAGGTTAGGTGACATGCCCATAGTCACACAGTGGGAAGGTGGCAGAGCTAGGTCTCTGTCGCCTGGAAGGGAAGACTGTGCTCTGCTCACTGGGCAGCGCTGCCTCCCTCAACCACTGCCAAGCTTTTATGGCAAAGGAGCAACAGAGTTCACATGTTGGGGACTAGCAAGCAAGGGTGACAGGAGGAGGTGGCATTCCAGAAGGGCTTGGAGTGTGGGCAGGATTTTAGATGACAGTAGAAAAGATGGGAAGGTTGACCTGGCAGGGGGCACAGAGAGAACCAAGTCGGGGAGGCACAACAGTGCAGGCCATGCCCCGCAGCAGCTGATGATCCAGGTTACTCAGGGGCAGCCCCTATGCCTCACACCTCCAGGCCCCCTCCAAGGTAGAACAAGCTCCTGACACATTTCTCATGATTCTCCAGAATTCCAGGGGGCGTCTTTTCCAGTTATCTAGGGCTATGACATTGTACCACACTGTGAGATAAATAAAATATGTACAAGCATAAGCCACTGTTTCTTCTTTTTTTTTTTTTTTTTGAGATGGAGTCTCACTCTTTTGCCCAGGCTGGAGTGCAATTGCACGATCTCAGCTCACTGCAACCTCCGCCTCCCAGGTTCAAGCAATCCTCCTGCCTTGGCCTCCCAAGTAGCTGGGACTACAGGCGAGCACCACCACACCCAGCTAATGTTTTTGTATTTCTAGTAAAGCTGGGGTTTCACCATGTTGGCCAGGCTGGTCTTGAAGTCCTGACCTTAAGTGATCCGCCCACCTCAGCCTCCCAAAGGGTTGGGATTACAGGCATGAGCCACTGCGTCCAGCTGCAACTGTTTCTTCTGATGAACACAGCTGTGCCGGTTTCCAGACAGCCTGTGCAAAGCCTGTGCTCACAGCTGTGAGCAGGGGCACTCTCCGAACTGCAATGTATATAACAATGAGTAAACTGCAAAGAGGAAAGGGAAAAAAGGAAACTGCTTTATTGGCACATAACCAAAAAGTCTAGGGAGAGATCTGGTGCTTCCGGCTCAGCTTGACCCAGGGACTCATATGATATCACTGGAGCCAGAGTCTCCCAGCCCTTGCTTCTACTTCTGCTGGAAGATTGGTTTCATTGTCAGGCCACAGCAGCTTGAGATGCCCTGCATCCTTCCTGCTGCCAGGCCCGGGGAAATCCTCAGACTCAGAGACCCTTCAGAGTCTCATCTCACTGTGCTACTCTGGCTAGGACATTTGCCCCTTGTCCCAGCCAGGGACAAAGGATAAGACAGAAGCCCGTGACTCATGCACCAGACTGTTGCTGAGCTGGATTCGACCCCATCAGAGGCTCAGGAGCTAGGAGTGAGGGAGGGGTGATTCCCTGCTTCCCTGGTGGGTAAAGTGGAGGGTTTCACAGATGTGGGAGGGCAACAAACGGGCTCGTACCACACCAAACTCAGGGCTGAACCCACTGTACCAAAGCTGGCTGCCACCTGGCTCAGGAACATGGGGGAGAGACAGTGACTTTGGAAACGTGCAGCCCCCTCAGTGTAGTTTGAGGCCAGTAGAGGTGGCCTGTGGCCAGAACCAGGTTACCAGGCCCACCTGCCGGCCTCTGACCAAGCCAGGGGGTGGGCACAGACCACACACCACCACCGAAGGAGAGTCAGGGGACAAGTGAAACCATAGGCACCACCCAAGACCTATGGAGTCAGGAGATGAGAGGTCAAAGGGTCAGGAAGGAGCCAGGCAACGGAGGAAGAAGGCAGGAGTTCAGGACAAGGTGGAAGCCAGTCCTCAGCCCTCTCCTGGGTGGAACCCAGTGTGACACCTCAGCCCAAAACGCCTCTCCCTGAAGTGCTGCTGCTTCCCAAGGGGCTGGAGGAGGAGCCCATGGCTGCCCCTTCTCTAGCATCAAATGGTCCTGGAGCCCCAACTTTGCATCTCCCACCCTCATCCATCCAGGTTGAAAAGATTTCTCCTGAGAATTTTTTCCCTGTCAAACTACGGCTAAAGCAAACACTCAAAGGACAGGGATGTGGTCAATACATCATTCCCTACCTACATCTTTCCTTCTCTGCCCAAATGACTGGGGCTGCCTAAGCCTCTGTCTTATGCAAATTAGGGAAAAAAACAAAATCAAACAAAACCAAACCCTTCCTGGGTCAGAAGCAGCCCACACCGGGGCACACGGCCTGAAGCGGGGCACGAGGCTGAATCTCAGTATCCCATGGCCTCTCACCCAGGCGCCCTGCGTGGGCATAACCGGCACAGTCGTTCCTGATGCCTCTGGCAGGACTATGGGGAAGCAAGAGGCGAGTCCCCACCCCAGCACACCAGCACCCTGTAGGGCAGGCAGAAAGAAAGGGGCCAATAACCCCAGCAACTCCTCCCCAAGGTTTTTGCCCACTGGTGGGCAAAAATACAATTGTCGCTGAACCAAATCATCTGGTTTCTTTCTTTTCTTTTCTTTTTTTTTGAGATGGAATCTCACTCTGTTGGCCAGGCTGGAGTGCAGTGGCACAGTCTCGGGTCACTGCAACCTCCACCTCCCGGGTTCTAACAATTCTCCTGTCTCAGCCTCCCAAGTAGCTGGGATTACAGGTGCCTACCACCACACCCAGCACATTTTCGTATTTTTAGTGGAGACAGGGTTGCACCATGTTGGCCAGGCTGGTCTTGAACTCCTGACCTCAAGTGATCCACCTGCCTCGGCCTCCCAAAGTGCTGGGATTATAAGTGTGAGCCACTACTCCCAGCCTCATCTGGTTTCTTTATTTGATGAAAGCTCAGCCGTGGATGAATGGATAATCCCTGTTTTCACGGTACTCTGTGGCTTTCAATGAACATTCACCAATAGTTTCTCCTTTGATCCTCACAAACTACCTAAGGAATAAAGGGGCAGATAATTTTCACCTCCTTTTTACAAATAAGGAAAACGGGCTCTGAGAGGTTGATTTGCTTATTCATGTCTCAGGGCTAGTAGGAGGCAGAGCCAGAGCCAGAGCCAGAACCAGAGCCAGAGCCAGGCTTGCTGACACCTGGTCCAGTTTTTATTCTTCCACACTCTGTGTTAGAAAAGAAATATCTAACTATCAGGAAATTGTGTTGGCTGTACCTCCAAAATGCTACATATGAAGAATGTGACCACTTCTCAATCCCACGGCCACCATCCCTTGCCTGTATTATTGCAACAGCTCTCTACTGGTCCCCTGCTCTGCTCTTGCCCTGCGAGGCAAAGCCCACCAAATGGGGTCTTGAACTCCTGGTTTCAAGTGATCCTCCCACTTCCACCTCCCAAATTCCTGGGATTACAGGTGTGAACCACCATACCAGCCTGGGATTCTTTTTCTTAACAGATTCTTTCTCTTGTTAAAGGTCATGACATTTGTCCACTTAAAACCTTCCAGTGGCTTCGGGTCTGTATTAGCCGGTTCTCACATTGCTAATAAAGACATCTGAGACTGGGTAATTTGTAAAGGAAAGAATTTTAATAGACTCACAGTTCCACATGGCTGGGGAGGCCTCACAATCGTGGCGGAAGACAAGGAGCAGCAAGTAACATCTTAAATGGCAGCAGGCAAGAGAGAGCTTGTGCAGGGGAACTCCCATTTATAAAACCATCAGATCTCGTGAGACTTATTCACTACAATGGAAACAGTATGGGGGAAATTGCCCCTGTGATTCAATTAGGTCCCCTGGCCCCGCCCTTGACACATGGGGATTATTACAATTCAAGGTGAGATTTGGGTGGGGACACAGCCAAACCATATCACCATCTTTTACCAACGTGCACACAGCCCTTCAGAATCCAGTGTGCGCCCAGCCCTTCAGAATCCTCCTTCCCTTCTCTGGCCTCCTCCTCTGACGCTCTTCCTTCTGCTCACTCAGCTCTAGTCACAGTGGCCTCTGTGCTGTTGGATTCCACCTCAGGGCCTTTGCACATGCTGCCCTCATGACTGGAACACTTCCCCAACACTCCTGAGGCTCTCTCCCTCTGTTCTTCAGGTCTTACCTTTTCAATGAGGCCTTTCCTGACCACTCTGCTGAAAACTGCAACCCATTACCAGACCCAGTCCCTTTCCTTCCCTGCAGAGCACTTTCCACCACACACATGTGTCACTCCTTGTACGCCCATCAGTCTGTCTGGGCCGGAAGAATAGCTCCTGCAGGACAGGGGTTTGTGTCTGTTTTGTTCGCAACTGCATGCCCAGTCCTAGAAAAAAGCTTGTGGGGCCTAGCAGGTTCTCACTAAGTGCTCATGGACTGGCCGAGAGTGGAGTTGACTCATAGGCTATGCCACAGAGTGGCCCTGGGCAGCTTGCTGTCCTTCCTCCACACAGACAGAGGCGGTTGTGGTTTGGTAAGATACCCTCTGAACAGCAAATGCCGGTAAAGAGGCATCTCCCTGTGTGCAGTGATAGCCATCCGCAAGCCCCTGTGGTTCAGGTCCCTGCTCTGGAGGACTGAGTCACTGACCTGGTGGCCTTTTGGAGACACACCTTGAGAGACTCCTTTGTTAGGGCAGAATAGGATCTCCTGGAACCTTTATTTAAATTAAAAAAAAAAAAAAAGTTTCGAAGAACCAGGCCTTCAGAAACCTTCAGACTGATCCTCACTTTGTCCCCACTTGTCAGAGATGGTTTGGGAAGAAGATAAAAAAAGACACTGGGAAAGGAAACAAGGTCAGGCTGCGGGGGCCGCGCGGGGGCCTACCTGGATTCCTGCGTGTCAGCGCCATAGCGCCTTCTGAGACTGGCACCTAGCTGGGTCAGGGACGCTCAGTCCAGCCATTCTGGCGTCCAAGAGCAGCAGCGCCCCCTAAAGCAGACTAGGAGTGGGTGCTTCCCAGTGCCAAGCGGGCTGCAAGTGTCTGCCGGCTGCCCATGCCCGCGCGCACCTCCTGGTCCCCGCTACAGGGTGCTCTCCCCAAATCTTGGCGCTTTGTACCTGTGCTGGGCTCCATTCGGCAGTGGTGCGGCGGCCCCTCTCCTGCCGAACTCGTGCACCACAAGAACTGGAGCTTGCAGGGGCCAGCAGCGGCGGCGGTGAAGCAGCAACAAAAAAAAAAAACCCAGGCTGTCCTCGGGGCCTCACCGTCTGATGGGAAAGGCAGCGGTGTAACTATGGCTAAGGGCGGTGGTGGGTGAGGAGGGCGCAGGACATGAAAATTATGGCTCTCTCTCTTTCCCTAAGCGGCCTGAGGTAATCTGGGAAAATGGTTCGCTATTCACTTGACCCGGAGAACCCCACGAAATCATGCAAATCAAGAGGTTCCAATCTTCGTGTTCACTTTAAGAACACTCGTGAAACTGCCCAGGCCATCAAGGGTATGCATATTCGAAAAGCCACGAAGTATCTGAAAGATGTCACTTTACAGAAACAGTGTGTACCATTCCGACGTTACAATGGTGGAGTTGGCAGGTGTGCCCAGGCCAAGCAGTGGGGCTGGACACAAGGTCGATGGCCCAAAAAGAGTGCTGAATTTTTGCTGCACATGCTTAAAAATGCAGAGAGTAATTCTGAACTTAAGGGTTTAGATGTAGATTCTCTGGTCATCGAGCATATCCAAGTGAACAAAGCACCTAAAATGCGCCGACGGACCTACAGAGCTCATGGTCGGATTAACCCATACATGAGCTCTCCCTGCCACATTGAGATGATCCTTACTGAAAAGGAACAGATTGTTCCTAAACCAGAAGAGGAGGTTGCCCAGAAGAAAAAGATATCCAGAAGAAACTGAAGAAACAAAAACTTATGGCACGGGAGTAAATTCAGCATTAAAATAAATGTAATTTAAAGGAAAAAAAAAAAAAAAAAAAGAAAATTATGGCGCCTTCTCCCCACCAGCTCGGGGAGACACGTCACCCTCAGGACCCCAACTGCCCTTCGAGCCGCAGGACACATTCTGGGTGAGGCTTTGATTTCCTTAATCAGTACATAGAACATGCTTCTTACACCCATGTTCATAGCAGCGTTATTGGCAATAGCCAAAAGGGGGAAGCCACCCACGCGTCCCTCAGTGGATGAATGGATGAATAAAACGTTGTATTTTCATGCAATGTAATATCACTCAGCCATTAAAGGAAGACCATGCCCCCACCTGCCACAACATGCACGAATTTCGAGAGCATAATTAAGTAAAAGAAATCAGGCACAAAAGACAAATATTGTAGAATTCCACTTAAACGAGGTTCCTAGACTGGTCAAAATCATCAAGACAGAAAGTAAAATGGGAGTTGCCAGGGCCTAGGAGAAGGGAATGGGGCGTTACTATTTAACAGATATAGAGTTTCTGTTTGTGAAGATGAAAATGTTCTGGAGAAGGATGGTGGTGATGGTTACACAACAGAGTGAAGGTACTTAATGCCACTGAACTGTACACTTAAAAATTGTTAAAATGATCAATTTTGTGTATGTTTACCACAATAAAAATGAAAAAAACTAATTTCAGGTGCTTAGGAAAATATGTGTTTGGGTGCATCTCATCTGCAGAATAATCCTTTGGGCTGGACACTTATTGATATTCATTTGGAGGAAGGGGCATAGCATCATGGTCAAAAGCATCAGTTTTGGAGACTGTATTAATCTGTTCTCATGCTGCTAATAAAGACATACCCGAAATTGGATAATTTATAAAGGAAGGGGGTTTAATTGACTCACAGTTCCACACGGCAGGGGAGGCCTCACAATCACGGTGGAAGGTGAATGAGGAGCAAAGTCACGTCTTACATGGTGGCAGGCAAGAGAGAGCTTGTGTAGGGGAACTCCCATTTACAAAACCATCAGATCTCGTAAGCCTTGTTCACTACAATGAGAACAGCATGAGGGAAATTGCCCCTATGATTCGATTATCTCCACCTGGCCCTGCCCTTGACACGTGGGGATTATTACAATTCAAGGTGAGATTTGGGTGGGGACACAGCCAAACCATATCAGAGACGTATTTCCTGGATTGAGAATCCCAGATTCTCATCTGGCAGCGGTGCAACTTTGGGCAAGTGAGTGCTTCTAGCTGCCACAGTGTCCTCATCCATAAAATGAGAATAATGATAGCACCTTCATGAATATGACTTGTTAGAGGTAAATAGGAATAATGCATTAAGCACTGGGCATGACTTCTGACATGTAGCAAATCTCACAGCATATTTTAATGCTAACTAACTATTATATATTATGCACAAAAGAACACAGCACTGTACAGGAAGAGCAGTTACTAAAACCTGCACTCTTGTAAATGTGCCTCAGAGTCTAACATTTGGATTAAACAGAACACCCATCAGAAGCTGGCAATGCTCCATCATACACAGTCATGTTTATTTGTTATAACAGGTGCCAGGAATCAGTCAGTAGCTAAATTTGGTAGCAGTTGATGCTATGCCATTAGTTGATTCAACATGTATTTACTGAGAACCTGTGCTGGGTATGAGAATACAGATGGAAAAAGACAGAGCACCCCTGCCCTCCAGGAATGTGTGTTCTCGTGGGAGAGAACAGAGATCAAACAAAAAGTGAACAACTCCCCACCCCCTCTCCATTAGTGAGTAATAAGAAAACAAGGTTGCATCACAAAAATATCCACAAACAGGAGAGAATGTGACAAGAACACAACTAAAACATAAAGATGGTCATTCCTGGAAGAGAATGTGGCTCAAGTCAGCTTAGCACAGATACCTTTGCTGCAGGCCATCCTGAGGTTGGCCAGGCAGGGAACTCTCATGGCCACAAAAGCCTTCTCAGTGGAAGCTCCCTCTGGTCATTCAGATCTGAGTTGAAATGTCATCTCCTAAGAGGTCTTCCCTTGGCACCTGACCTGAAGTAGCCCTCCTGGTACTCTCTGGACATTACCGTTGTTTTCTGCTATTAACATTGATATCTGATGTGTGTTTGTTTATTAATGGCCTTTTCCCCACTAGAGTGAAAACTCTACAGAGAGAGGACTTAGCCTGTCATAGGAGCTCAAGGTGCCTGAATGATGAGCTCCAGGAATCTGCATTTACATTTAATAAGTGCACACAGAGACTCAGAAAGGCACTTGCATTCAGGTTCCATTGCCTTCAAAGACCAGTCAACTACCTGACATTTCTCCACTTGTGATTCACACACTGGTGACTCAGCCACCAATTTGGTCAGGGTGATGGAGAAGTCAGGGAAATGCCAGGACTGTTGTTCAACACAGGCTGGCTGCTCCTGTCACCTCTCCCACGCCACCCACCCCTTACGTCTAGTCTCAGAAAACCAGAACCAGGGTGACAATTGCCCCCAGAGTCCACAGGGAATCAGAATAGCTCTTTAAACAAAAGAATGACTCAGAATGATTGTTAATTTTGAGTGTTGTTCTAAAACACAAGAAAGGGAAGATGTATGTTTCACATTAAAGGTAATCAATCCATTTGTAGATAGATTGATGACAGGCCAAGGGAGGAGGAGTTAAAGTATCTTTTTTTTTTTTTTTTTTTTTGATGATGCTAAAGCATTTATTTTTTATTTTTTTTTCTTTTTTTTTTTTATTATACTTTAAGTTCTAGGGTACATGTGCATGACGTTTATATCATGTATAACTCCCCAATGCAATCCCTCCCTCCTCCCCCTCCCCATGATAGGCCCCAGTGTGTGATGTTCCCCTTCCCGAGTCCAAGTGATCTCATTGTTCAGTTCCACCTATGAGTGAGAACATGCGGTGTTTGGTTTTCTCTTCTTGTGATAGTTTGCTAAGAATGATGGTTTCCAGCTGCATCCATGTCCCTACAAAGGATGCAAACTCATCCTTTTTGATGGCTGCATAGTATTCCATGGTGTATATGTGCCACATTTTCTTAATCCAGTCTGTCACAGATGGACATTTGGGTTGATTCCAAGTCTTTGCTATTGTGAATAGTGCCGCAATAAACATACGTGTGCATGTGTCTTTGTAGTAGAGTAATTTATAATCCTTTGGGTATATACCCAGTAGTGGGATGGCTGGGTCATATGGTACATCTAGTTCTAGATCCTTGAGGAATCGCCATACTGTTTTCCATAATGGTTGAACTAGTTTACAATCCCACCAACAGTGTAAAAGTGTTCCTATTTCTCCACATCCTCTCCAACACCTGTTGTTTCCTGACTTCTTAATGATTGCCATTCTAACTGGTGTGAGATGGTATCTCATTGTGGTTTTGATTTGCATTTCTCTGATGGCGAGTGATGATGAGCATTTTTTCATGTGTCTGTTGGCTGTATGGATGTCTTCTTTTGAGAAATGTCTGTTCATATCCTTTGCCCACTTTTTGATGGGGTGTTTGTTTTTTTCTTGTATATTTGTTTGAGTTCTTTGTAGATTCTGGATATTAGCCCTTTGTCAGATGAGTAGGTTGCAAAAATTTTTCCCATTCTGTAGGTTGCCTGTTCACTCTGATGGTAGTTTCTTTAGCTGTGCAAAAGCTCTTTAGTTTAATTAGATCCCATGTGTCAATTTTTGCTTTTGCTGCCGTTGCTTTTGGTGTTTTAGACATGAAGTCCTTGCCCATGCCTATGTCCTGAATGGTACTACCTAGATTTTCTTCTAGGGTTTTTATGGTATTAGGTCTAACATTTAAGTCTCTAATCCATCTTGAATTAATTTTCGTATAAGGGGTAAGGAAAGGATCCAGTTTCAGCTTTCTACTTATGGCTAGCCAATTTTCCCAGCACCATTTATTAAATAGGGAATCCTTTCCCCATTTCTTGTTTCTCTCAGGTTTGTCAAAGATCAGATGGCTGTAGATGTGTGGTATTATTTCTGAGGACTCTGTTCTGTTCCATTGGTCTATATCTCTGTTGTGGTACCAGTACCATGCTGTTTTGGTTACTGTAGCCTTGTAGTATAGTTTGAAGTCAGGTAGCGTGACGCCTCCAGCTTTGTCCTTTTGACTTAGGATTGTCTTGGCAATGCGGGCTCTTTTTGGTTCCATATGAACTTTAAAGCGTTTTTTCCAATTCTGTGAAGAAAGTCATTGGTAGCTTGATGGGGATGGCATTGAATCTATAAATCACCTTGGGCAGTATGGCCATTTTCACGATATTGATTCTTCCTATCCATGAGCATGGTATGTTCTTCCATTTGTTTGTGTCCTCTTTGATTTCACTGAGCAGTGGTTTGTAGTTCTCCTTGAAGAGGTCCTTTACATCCCTTGTAAGCTGGATTCCTAGGTATTTTATTCTCTTGAAGCAATTGTGAATGGAAGTTCATTCCTGATTTGGCTCTCTGCTTCTCTGTTACTGGTGTATAAGAATGCTTGTGATTTTTGCACATTAATTTTGTATCCTGAGACTTTGCTGAAGTTGCTTATCAGCTTAAGGAGATTTTGGGCTGAGATGATGGGGTTTTCTAAATATACAATCATGTCATCTGCAAACAGGGACAATTTGACTTCTTCTTTTCCTAACTGGATACCCTTGATTTCTTTCTCTTGCCTGATTGCCCTAGCCAGAACTTCCAACACTATGTTGAATAGGAGTGGTGAGAGAGGGCATCCCTGTCTTGTGCCAGTTTTCAAAGGGAATTTTTCCAGTTTTTGCCCATTCAGTATGATATTAGCTGTGGGTTTGTCATAAATAGCTCTTATTATTTTGAGGTACGTTCCATCAATACCAAATTTATTGAGCGTTTTTAGCATAAAGGGCTGTTGAATTTTGTCAAAAGCCTTTTCTGCATCTATTGAGATAATTATGTGGTTCTTGTCTTTGGTTCTGTTTATATGCTGGATTACGTTTATTGATTTGCGAATGTTGAACCAGCCTTGCATCCCAGGGATGAAGCCCACTTGATCATGGTGGATAAGCTTTTTGATGTGCTGCTGAATCCGGTTTGCCAGTATTTTATTGAGGATTTTTGCATCGATGTTCATCAGGGATATTGGTCTAAAATTCTCTTTTTTGTTGTGTCTCTGCCAGGCTTTGGTATCAGGATGATGTTGGCCTCATAAAAAGAGTTAGGGAGGATTCCCTCTTTTTCTATTGATTGAAATAGTTTCAGAAGGAATGGTACCAGCTCCTCCTTGTACCTCTGGTAGAATTCAGCTGTGAATCCATCTGGTCCTGGACTTTTTTTGGTGGGTAGGCTATTAATTGTTGCCTCAATTTCAGAGCCTGCTATTGGTCTATTCAGGGATTCAACTTCTTCCTGGTTTAGTCTTGGGAGAGTGTAAGTGTCCAGGAAATTATCCATTTCTTCTAGATTTTCTAGTTGATTTGCGTAGAGGCATTTATAGTATTCTCTGATGGTTGTTTGTATTTCTGTGGGGTCGGTGGTGATATCCCCTTTATCATTTTTTATTGCGTCTATTTGATTCCTCTCTCTTTTCTTCTTTATTAGTCTAGCTAGCGGTCTGTCAATTTTGTTTATCTTTTCAAAAAACCAACTCCTGGATTCATTGATTTTTTGGAGGGTTTTTTGTGTCTCTATCTCCTTCAGTTCTGCTCTGATCTTAGTTATTTCTTGCCTTCTGCTAGCTTTTGAATGTGTTTGCTCTTGCCTCTCTAGTTCTTTTAATTGTGATGTTAGAGTGTCAATTTTAGATCTCTCCTGCTTTCTCTTGTGGGCATTTAGTGCTATAAATTTCCCTCTACACACTGCTTTAAATGTGTCCCAGAGATTCTGGTATGTTGTATCTTTGTTCTCATTGGTTTCAAAGAACATCTTTATTTCTGCTTTCATTTCGTTATGTACCCAGTAGTCATTCAGGAGCAGGTTGTTCAGTTTCCATGTAGTTGAGCGGTTTTGATTGAGTTTCTTAGTCCTGAGTTCTAGTTTGATTGCACTGTGGTCTGAGAGACAGTTTGTTATAATTTCAGTTCTTGTACATTTGCTGAGGAGTGCTTTACTTCCAATTATGTGGTCAATTTTGGAATAAGTGCGATGTGGTGCTGAGAAGAATGTATATTCTGTTGATTGGGGTGGAGAGTTCTATAGATGTCTATTAGGTCCGCTTGGTGCAGAGATGAGTTCAATTCCTGGATATCCTTGTTAACTTTCTGTCTCGTTGATCTGTCTAATGTTGACAGTGGAGTGTTGAAGTCTCCCATTATTATTGTATGGGAGTCTAAGTCTCTTTGTAGGTCTCTAAGGACTTGCTTTATGAATCTGGGTGCTCCTGTATTGGGTGCATAGATATTTAGGAGAGTTAGCTCTTCCTGTTGAATTGATCCTTTACCATGATGTAATGGCCTTCTTTGTCTCTTTTGATCTTTGATGGTTTAAAGTCTGTTTTATCAGAGACTAGGATTGCAACCCCTGCTTTTTTTGTTCTCCATTTGCTTGGTAGATCTTCCTCCATCCCTTTATTTTGAGCCTATGTATGTCTCTGCATGTGAGATGGGTCTCCTGAATACAGCAGACTGATGGGTCTTGACTCTTGATCCAGTTTGCCAGTCTGTGTCTTTTAATTGGAGCATTTAGTCCATTACATTTAAGGTTCATATTGTTATGTGTGAACTTGATCCTGTCATTATGATATTAACTGGTTATTTTGCTCGTTAGTTGATGCAGTTTCTTCCTAGCTTTGATGGTCTTTACATTTTGGCATGTTTTTGCAATGGCTGGTACCGGTTGTTCCTTTCCATGTTTAGGGCTTCCTTCAGGGTCTCTTGTAAGGCAGGCCTGGTGGTGACAAAATCTCTAAGCATTTGCTTATCTGTAAAGGATTTTATTTCTCCTTCACTGATGAAGCTTAGTTTGGCTGGATATGAAATTCTGGGTTGAAAATTCTTTTCTTTAAGAACGTTGAATATTGGCCCCCACTCTCTTCTGGCTTGTAGAGTTTCTGCCGAGAGGTCTGCTGTTATTCTGATGGGCTTCCCTTTGTGGGTAACCCGACCTTTCTCTCTGGCTGCCCTTAAGATTTTTTCTTTCATTTCAACTTTGGTGAATCTGGCAATTATGTGTCTTGGAGTTGCTCTTCTGGAGGAGTATCTTCGTGGCGTTCTCTGTATTTCCTGAATTTGAATGTTGGCCTGCCCTACTAGGTTGGGGAAGTTCTCCTGGATGATATCTGAAGAGTGTTTTCCAACTTGGTTCCATTTTCCCCCTCACTTTCAGGCACCCCAATCAGACGTAGATTTGGTCTTTTTACATAATCCCATACTTCTTGCAGGCTTTGTTCATTTCTTTGTCTTCTTTTTTCTTTTGGTTTCTCTTCTCGCTTCATTTCATTCATTTGATCCTCAATCGCTGATACTCTTTCTTCCAGTTGATCGAGTCGGTTACCGAAGCTTGTGCATTTGTCACGTATTTCTCGTGTCATGGTTTTCATCTCTGTCATTTCGTTTATGATCTTCTCTGCATTAATTAGTCTAGCTGTCAATTCTTCCACTTTTTTTTCAAGATTTTTAGTTTCTTTGCGCTGGGTACGTAATTCCTCCTTTAGCTCTGAGAGGTTTGATGGACTGAAGCCTTCTTCTCTCATCTCGTCAAAGTCATTCTCTGACCAGCTTTGATCCGTTGCTGGCGATGGGCTGCGCTCCTTTGCAGGGGGAGATGCGCTCTTATTTTTGAATTTCCAGCTTTTCTGCCCTGCTTCTTCCCCATCTTTGTGGTTTTATCTGTCTCTGGACTTTGATGATGGTGACGTACTGATGGGGTTTTGGTATAGGTGTCCTTCCTGTTTGATAGTTTTCCGTCTGACAGTCAGAAGGAGTGTCTGTTGGTCTGTTAGAGATTGCTTGAGGTCCACTCCAGACCCTGTTTGCCTGGGTATCAGCAGCAGAGGTTGCCGAAGATAGAATATTGCTGAACAGCGAGTGTACCTGTCTGATTCTTTCTTTGGAAGTTTCCTCTCAGGGGTGATGCCACCCTGTGAGGTGTGGGGTATCAGACTGCCCCTAGTGGGGGATGTCTCCCAGCTAGGCTACTCAGGGGTCAGGGACCCACCTGAGCAGGCAGTCTGTCCGTTCTCAGATCTCAACCTCCGCGTTAGGAGATCCACGGCTCTCCCCAAAGCTGTCAGACAGAGTCGTTCGGGTCTGCAGCGGCCCCGCTCTTTCCCCTAATGGACTGCAGCTGTGCGCTGTCCGCAGAGGTAGAGTCTACAGAGACAGGCAGGCTTCCTTGAGCTGCTGTGAGCTCCACCCAGTTCGAGCTTCCCAGCGGCTTTGTTTACCTACTTAAGCCTCAGCAATGGCGGGCGCCCCTCCCCCAGCCTCGCTGCTGCCTTGCGGATAGATCGCCGCAGACGGCTGTGTTAGCAGTGAGGGAGGCTCCGTGGGCGTGGGACCCTCCCGGCCAGGTGTGGGATATATTCTCCTGGTGTGCCTGTTTCCTTAAAGCGCAGTATTGGGGTGGGAGTTACCCGATTTTCCAGGTGTTGTGTGTCTCAGTTCCCCTGGCTAGGAAAAGGGATTTCCTTCCCCCTTGCGCTTCCAGGTGAGGCGATGCCTCGCCCTGCTTCAGCTCACGCTGGTCAGGCTGCAGCAGCTGACCCGCACCGATTGTCGGCACTCCCTAGAGAGATGACCCCAGTACCTCAGTTGAAAATGCAGAAATCACCGGTCTTCTGTGTCGCTCGCGCTGGGAGTTGGAGACTGGAGCTGTTCCTATTCGGCCATCTTGCTCCGCCCCCCGCTAAAGCATTTATAATCGAGTTAAAGTATCTTAAAAGGGTCAGGAGCAGTGGCTCACACCTGTAATCCCAGCATTTTGGAGGCCGAGCATGGTGGCTCACGCCTGTAATCCAAGCATTTTGGGAGGCTGAGGCAGGCAGATCACCTGAGGTCAGGAGTTCAAGACCAGACTGACCCACATGGAGAAACCCCATCTCTACTAAAAATACAAAATTAGCCAGGCATAGTGGTGCATGCCTGTAATCCCAGCTACTTGGGAGGCTGAGGCAGGAGGATCACTTGAACCCAGGAGACAGAGGTGGTGAGCTGAGATTGCGCCATTGCACTCCAGCCTAGGCAACAAGAGTGAGACTCCGTCTCAAAAAAAAAAAACCATAAATCCCAGCACTTTGGGAGGCTGAGACGGGAGGATGGCTTAAGCCCAGGAGTTCAAGACCAGCCTAGGTAACATAGTGAGACCTCGTATGTACAAAAAAATAGAAAAATAAAAATTAGCACATCTATAGTCCTAGCTACTCAGGAGGCTGAGGTGGGAGGAACACTTGAGCCTGGAAGGTTGAGGCTGCAGGGAGTCATGGTCACACCACTGCACTCCAGCCTAGGAGACAGAGCAAGACTCTATCTTAAATAAATAAATAAATAAATAAAGCATCTTAAAAGGAATTGCCCATTCATGTAGATGTTCAAGGGACACAGGATAGCCACAACAATCCTGAAAAAGAACGAAGTTGGAGGACTCACACTTTCTGATTTCAAAACTTACTACAAAGCTACAGTAATCAAGACTATGATACTAGCATTAGGATAGAGATATAGAACAATGGAATGGAACTGAGAGTTCAGTTCCATTCTCACATTCACATTCTCACATTTACAGCCAATTAATTCTTGACAAGGATGCCAAGACAATTTTCAATAAATGGTGCTGGGACAACTTAGACATCCACATGTAAAAGAATGAAGTTGGAACACTGCCTCACCTCACACACAAAAATTAGCCTAAAATGGATCAAAGACTTAAATATAAGAAGTAAAATTATACACTTCTGTGATGGTTAATACTGAGTGTCAACTCGATTGGATTAAAGGATGCAAAGTATTACTCCTGGGTGTGTCTGTGAGGGTGATGCCAAAGGAGATTAACATTTGAGTCAGTGGGCTGGGAGAGGCAGACCCACCCTTAATCTGAGTGGGCACCATCTAATCAGCTGCCAGCGTGGCTAGGATAAAAAGCAGGCAGAAAAACATGAAAAGACTAGACAGGCCTAGCCTCCCAGCCTACATCTTTCTCCCATGCTGGATGCTTCCTGCCGTTGAACATCAAACTCCAAGTTCTTCAGTTTTGGGACTTGGACCAGCTCTCCTTGCTCCTCAGCTTGCAGATGGCCTATTGTGGGAGCTTGTGATCATGTGAATTAATACTTAATAAACTCATATATATATACACACACACACACACACACACACACACACACACACATATATATCCTATTAGTTCTGTCCCTCTAGAGAACTCTGACTAATACAACTTCTTTGCAGAAAATATAGTCATACTTTTTTACTGACACATACTAATTGTACATATTTATGAAGTACATGTGATATTTTCATACATGCCTACAATGTGTAATGATCAAATCACGGTAACCGGAATATCCATCACCTCAAAGGTTCATCGATTCTTTGTGTTGGGAACATTTCACATATCCCTGTCTGTTTTGAAATGTACAATGAATTATTAACTATAGTCACTAACTGTACGTTTGTACCCAGTAGCTCAACCTCTCTTCATCCCACCCCCTTTCCCAGCCTCTGGTAACTATCATTCTTCTCTCTACCTCCATGAGACATGAGATCAACTTCTTTAGCTCCCACATGAGTGAGAGGACATTTGTGGTTCTGTGTCTGGTTTATTTCACCAACATAATGACCTCTCGGTCACTCCATGTTGCTGCAAATAACAGAATTTTATTCTTTTTTATGGCTAAATAGTATTCCTTTGTGTATATCTACCACAGTTTTTAATTCATTCATCTGTTGATGGACATTTAGTTTGATTCCGTATCTTGGCTATTGTGAATAGACAAGGGTGGTGCAGGTATTCCTTTAATATATTGATTTCCTTTCCTTTGAAAATACCCATTAGTGGGATTGCTGGATTGCACAGTAATTCTATTTTTAGTTGTTGAGAAACTCCCATACTGTTTTCCAGAATGGCTAAAATAATTTATTCTCCCACCAATAACATCTAAGAGTTCTCTTTTCTCCACATTATAGACATAAATTTTGACACCAAAGTAGGCAATGGTTTTTAAAATATGACACCAAAAATACAAGCAACCAAAGGAAAAACATGGATAAACTGGGCTTCATTCAAATTTTAAAATTTTGTGTTTTAAAAGACACTATCAAGCCAGTGAAAAAACAACCCACAGAATGGAGAAAAGTTTTGCAAATCATATGCCTAAGAGACTCATCTCTAGTATATATGAAGAACTCTCACAAACCAATAATAAAAAGATAAACATTCTAATTTAAAATGAGCAAAGGATCTGAATAGACATTTCTCAAGGAAGATATACAAATGGTCAATGAGTACATGAAAAGCTGCTGAACACCATTAGCCATCAGGCAAATGCAAATCAAAACCATGAGATACCACTTCACAGGCATTAGGATGGCCACAGTCAAAAAGACAGATAGTAATGAGTGTGGGTGAGGACATGGAGAAGTGGAACCCTCATACTTTACAGGGGGGATTGTGAAATAGCACAGCCACTTTGTAAAACAGTTTGCCAGTTCCTCCAAAAGTGACACAGAGTTACCATATGACTAATATGACTGCTAGGTATATACAGCAACAAAAACATATGTCCACACAGAAACCTGTATAGGAATTTCATAGCAGCATTTTCTATGGACTGTGTGTAATAGTCAAAAGATGAAAACAACCCATGTATTAGTCGGTTGACCAGCTGGTGAATGGATTCACAAAATGTGGTCTAGTATATCCACACAATGGAATATTATCTGGCCATAAGAAGGAATGCTACTTGTTACAACAAGGATGAGCCTTGAAACATGCTAAGTGAAAGAAGCTAGTCACAAAAGACTGCATAGAATAGGGTTCTCTTAGTATGAAATGTCCAGAATAAGCAAATCTATAGAGGCAGACAGTAGATTAGTGGCTGCCTAGGGCTGGGAGGGGGTCAGGAGGCAGGAATGAGGAGTGAGTGGTAATGCGCACAGGGTTTCTTTTTGGAGTGATGAAAATGTGCTATAAAATTGGTTGTAAGGCGGTGGCTCACACCTGTAATCCCAGCACTTTGGGAGGTCGAGGCAGGTGGATCACAAGGTCAAGAGATTGAGACCATCCTGGCCAACATGGTGAAACCCCGTCTCTACTAAAAACACAAAAATTAGCTGGGCATGGTGGTGCGTACCTGTCATCCCAGCTACTCAGGAGGCTGAGGCAGGAGAATCACTTGAACCCAGAAGGCGGAGGTTGCAGTGAGCCAAGATTGCGCCACTGCACTCCAGCCTGGGGAACAGAGTGAGACTCTGTCTCGAGAAAAAAAAAAAATCGGTTGTGGAGGTGGTCACATAACTCAATGAATGCGCTAAAAGCCATTGAATTCTACATTTTAAATCAGTGACTTTATGGTATGTGAATTACATCTCAATAAAGCTTTTTTTGTTGTTGTTTAAAAGGAATTATTCACCGAGATGGCAGTAGGAAGACCATGGAGGAAGAAAGACTAGTAAGGCAGTAAGGAGGCAACTACAGCTGCTGAGGGTGGGAATGGGGAATGTCGGAGCCACCACTGTGGCAGTGAATGGGACCTGGATCTGGAGATGAGGCAGAGCCCACAGGACTGAGTCACTGGCTGAGTGTGTGTGGTGGGGGGGGGGGGGGGGGGGATTAATAGCTCATTTTTACTGAGCACTATCTGTATGGCCACTTCTAATGGAATATCTCATTGTTTCCTTACTAGAAGTCTATAAGAGGAGCACTGATGCTATCTGGGAAACTGAGGCACAGAAAGGCTCAGGAACTTGGTAGGATCACACAGGAGGTGGTAGAGCCAGGATTTGAGTATGGTGGTTGACTTCAAAGCCTGCATTCCTCTGACCCCAGGGCTTCTGGGCTGGGTATTTAGGAGGTGACATTACTCTCCGAGTAGAGGATATTGAAGGAGGGGCAAGGATGTGGGGGAAAGGGGACCAGTTCAGTTTGGGACACAATGGAGTTGAGATGCCTCTGGATGTCCAGTCGTGATTCCTACAATGAGTTATATGAATCAGGAACTTTACAGAGAGGAAGCCTAGAAACAACAGATTTCTGAGGCCTGGGCACATGTCTGTTCTCCTCGGGAGTGGACAAGCTCAGGTACAGGGGTATGGTTGGGAGAGAAGAGGCTCAAGGATGAGGACCTAAGGTCCCTGCTACTGAAGAAGGAAGCCGAGGAGAGGACCCAGCCACGGAGGCGGACAGCAGTCCCGGGGTAAAGGCAAGGCGGGAGGGAGCCCTAGAGCTGAGCATGGCCAAGGGAAGGGTGCAGGACCTCGGCAATCCATAAGATGAGGACTGACAGGAGCCACTCTGTTTAGCCACAGAGCTAAACAGGCACAGTCAGATTATCCCAGGGAGAGGAATGAATGAGGGTAAAGAAGAGGTGACAGGGAGGCCGATCTGGATTTTCCCACGGAAGGAAATCGCTTTTCAGGCCCCTGGTGGCGAAAGGAGGAACAGAGGGAGCATCTCCAAGAGTCCTTTGCAGCTGCCTCTGGTAGTATCACCCAACCCACCCCCGGCCTGTCTGTGTCTGTGGTCTGGGGGCTCCCAGGGCTATCCTCCCTGCAGCCTAGGGTACAGACAGCCACCACCTGCCACCCAGAGCAGCAGCCATGTCGGCGGCTTCTGTTGAACTGGTTTAGGAGCATAAACTATAGTTGGCTGAGGTATGGGGATGTTTTAAGCTACAGAGTATTTTACAGAGTTTTGCCAAAGGTTGCATTCTGCTCAGAAACTTAGCCTGTTCCAACTATTCTGTCTTGCCATGCTTCAGGAAAATCTAATCTACCGTAAAAGCAGCAACCACAGCTATGAGAGCTAAGCCGGGTGCCACCTGGGGTTAAGGTCCCTCAGCTGCCTTAATCCCTGCAAGCTCCTCTCCTTTGCAGCCACCTCCTGACACCTCATATGACACTGCCCACCCCACAGGGCCTTTGCCACCATTTCCTCAAGATAAACAATTGCTGAATGAATGAATCATCCACCAGCCAGCTCCCCCTGCCAAAAGCAAGGAAGCAGCAAGGCCCCTCCCCTCTGTCACACACACCTCTCACTGTTACCCCAACAAGGGTGCCACCCAAGGTTTCTAGTTCAAGAAACAAAACCTCTCAGACCCGCATTGCTAATCACACCTACTGAGTATAAGTTAAAAGCAAGTGAGGCTCTCCCTAACCAGCGGGGCGGGGCAGGGAGGTGTCTTTCCTGCACAGCTGACATACAGGCACCCCTGGCTGCTACCTTGCCTGGGCTGTGGAGGTGATTTCACTTCTCCTGCAGCCTCTTCTCTCTGTGTCCAGCTATCCTTGCCTGTTTGATGCAGGACAGCACAGGGAGCTTGCTGCTCTTGCCTGGAGCTAGCTGGAAGGATGAAGTGGCTTTGGAAGGACTTGGAGGACCTACTCCCCACTTCATCACTATCAAAGGTTCCTCTCCATCCAAGTTTGCTGATGTTTACCGGAGTCTGGAGGGCAGGCAAGGGGCAGAGCGGCAGCCGGCCAAGGCCCAAAGGGGTTGCAAGGTCACAGAGAGGACCTTGGGCTTCGCTGCGCAGCTCCAAACACATTAAAACCCTGAAGGTTCGAAGACATATGAAACAATCCCCTAAAAATGAAACTGCCCAGGGGAGCCCTCTTTGTAGCTCACCTGCCCCTGCCGCCTTCCTCGTATTTCCTGAGGCTGTGTGCTCTGTTCTCTGGGACCAGATGGCCTGTTGGAGACTTCTGGCAAACGCCCCAGCACCTCTGCCCAGACGATGCAGCAATCTCCACTCCCTGCCTGCCCACAGCCAGGCCAGGTTGCAGTGTCTCGAGCCTGCTGGGTTCTCAGACCAGGCTAGAAGAATCTACCCAGTAAATTGTTTTGTCCCAAAGCCAGAGATGTCAAGAGGAGTCTGTGCCCCCTCTGCCCCACCCCTTCGCCTGAAGGAGCAACACAGCTTAATTTTATAAAACCAGGATACAGAATGGCCTGGCCCCAAGCCACCCTGGACCCAGCAGGCCAGTCCTGCCCTTCTCCCCTCAGCCCCTTTGTCAGGGCTGCTGCGGGCCAGGAAGGGGGGTGGCAACTCTTCAGGAGCAGTCAAGGAGCACAGCTGCTGGGATGTAGGGGTCCAGTCACCCAAAGCATGACAGAATATCTGGTGATTTGGGGACCCACCTACTTGTCGGGAGCAGCAGCTCAAGGGCACGAGAAGGTGTTGAGGGAAGGAGGGTCAAGGTGGCTGGGGCTGGAGATCCTGGATGACTGGCCATGGAGCCACATCACTCGTCTCCCAGGACCTCCTTCAGCATCCTTCAGCACTGCCCTGCCGCCCATGGCCCGCCTCAGCGGAACTGGAGCCAGGGGCCACCTCTCTTCTGACCCTGCCTGCACAGCTCGCCTTCCCCACTCTCTCCAACCCACAGCCAATGCTGCCCCGGCCCCGTGGCGGTGGGAACGGCCTCTCCCTTATCCCCCTCATGCAATAAAAGCCCATTTACCTGCAGACCAGCTCAATCCAGCTCCAGATTCCCAGGGAAGAGACTGAACAGCCCACCCTGGCTGGGCTCATGCTCAGGGTGGAGGGTCTCACTGAACCTGGGGCGGTGACAGAGACCAGTGAGGGAGGGTCTCACTGGGCAAGGGTGGAGGACCGCTCTGGCTAAGGGGTTTGCTGTGGACTAGAAAGATGCTCTCAAAATGTGTTCACCTCAGATGCTGCAACCATCCCTACAAGCTTTACGAAATGAACCTGGGAAGTAGGGAAGGGGAAAAGGAAAATAAACCCAGCTGGCAGCACATCCAGCATTCAGCACGAGGCCAGCCCACTCCCAGACCCGCTTTCTCAGAGGTGTTTGCCTATTGCCCCAGAATCACGTAGACCCTGTGACAAGAGTATCTTGTGACCCCGCCAGTGACCCCGTCACTGTTCTATAGATAACAACTTGAACACTATAAAATGGTAAGTTTTCCATTTGAGATATTCTTTCAGGTCCTTGCATATCAGTGACACTACTGATGTCAGCTAGTCTCAAGGACCCCATGGAAACAGACTTACAAAGAATGGAGTTTCCACCTCCTGGTGGCTTCATTCCCCTCACTCCAACCAATCAAAGACTCCAATCTCCCAACCCCTCACCCTCCATAATCCCCTTAAAAATCCCAGCCCAGAACTCCTCAGGGAGATGAATTTCAGGACTTTCTCCCATCTCCTGGCTTGGTGCGCTGCTATCATTTCCCTGCTGTCTCGATGTAATTGACCTGTTACTGCACAGCGGGTGTGCAAACCTGTCGGCCCTAGAGCAATGCCATCTTACAGAGGGGGATTTCGGGAGGCGGCACAGGCGTGGGGAGAGAAGTGGTGAGTCTGAACAGCCCCCACCGCGTGGAGAGTCTGGTGGGATCATGCTCTGCAGAGGCCCACTTGGAGGCATGGATCTGGGAGCCACCAGTAACCAGGTGGGGAGTGAGGTCATGGGGGTGCAGGAAGAGAGATGAAGGGGCTGAAGAAGAGGCAGAAAGAAGCATCAGCAGCTGAGAACACAGTGGAAGGGGGCAGAGCAGGAGCAGTTAGGGAGGCAGGAGGAAAACAGGCAAAATAGTCTCCCAGGGAAGAGGAGGGAGGGGAGGGGAGAGGCGCACAGGGCCTGGTGCTGCTCAGAGGCCAAGCAGGATAAAGCCTGTGAGGGGACAGGGCTGGAGGAGCTGATGACAGCTGATGCCGATCTGAATTCACAGAGTCAGGATTGAGGGCACTTGACGTTCCAGGGAGGGCAAATAAAATCCTTTGTTTAGGCCAGGTGTGGAGGCTGATGCCTGTAATCCCAGCACTTTGGGAGGCCCAGGCGGGCGGATCACCTGAGGTCAGGAGTTCGAGACCAGCCTGGCCCACATGGTGAAACCCTGTCTCTACTAAAAATACAAAAATTAGCCAGGCGCAGTGGCGGACACCTGTAATTCCAGTGACTCAGGAGGTTGAGGCAGGAGAAAAGCTTGAAGCCAGGAGGCGGAGGTTACAGTAAGCCAAGATCACGCCACTACACTCCAGCCTAGGCGACAAGAGCAAGACTTTGTCTCAATAACTAACTAACTAAATAAATAAATAAGCAAACTTTGGTTAGCGCTGGCCACCTGAAGTGCTGGATTGAGAAAAACCCCAAGCGTGCAGCTTGGCTCAGCAAGCGTTCACGGCATTGTTAACATCACAGGAAAAGGGGCCGGGACGGGGTAGCACAGGACCACATAATTTTTTCCCAATTTAAAATATCTATTTCTGTTGTGTTGAAAACTAAAGCTTGGCCACTGGGATTTCTCCTCTGCTGAAAGATACTTTAAAAATTCATCTTGGGATGTGCTCACGTCTGAAATCTCTAGAATTCCCTGAGTCTCTTAATGGCAGAACCTGAGAGGCTTGTCTGGGCTTATACGCATACCAAAGCCTCTGCCTGCAAGTCAGTGCTGCATTCCAAAGAAGGAAATGAGGGGCGCTGGGGTCTAACCTCACCCAAGGGCTGCAGGGTTCAGCTGCAGAAGGAGGCTGGGGTTTTGAGGCCACTTGTGCTGCTGCAGACTCCAGGAGCCAGGGCTGGGCTTTGACTGGTAGAGTCGGAGCAGTGGAAGCTTGCCAGACCCCAGGAGAGCTGCCGCCTGGGCAGAGCAGGCCAGAGGCCTGTGCATGGGCCACAGGGAAAGAAGGCACAAGCCCAAGGAACCTGGCGAGTGGCTACGTCTGCTCCGGAAGTGCTCACCCCGAGAAGCAGGGTCATGGCTCCCAGGGCCGATCTGGGTGTTTGGTGACACTTCCATCTGAGAGCAGGGCCCAGGTGGAAGAGGCAGTCGGATGCAGTTCGTTTAGTGGGGCTGATTCCATGGACATTTGGGATTGGGTGGGACAGGAAGTGGAATCTAAAAAAACAGTGTGACCATGCCCAGTTAGCTAGGGAAGGAAATACAAAGCCTTTTACAAAGTTTTTTCTGGGTGAGCAAAATGGGCACAGCAGGGTGCTCCTGTCCCATTGAGAGCCTGGAGATGCAGGCAGGGCCGTGGGCTGAGGCCTGGGGCTATGAACCACGCAGGACTCCAGCATCAGATATCTTTTCCTGAACCACAGTGCCATGAGACGTCTTTGGTTGAGAGCCTGCCAGATGGCTATGAAATGAACTGTATGTGCACAAGAAACGAAGTGACAGGAATGCACCTTCGCCCACCCTGGAAGGACAAACACGACTTCGTGCCCCTCCTCCAGGCTCCCATAGTGGGAAGGAAGGATGGGCTTGGGAGCTGATTATCTGTGCTTCAGGGGCTGCCCAGGCAAGAAGGAACCACCTCCCATAGCCAGACCAGAGAGGAATCATTTGAGTCGCCTGAGGCCCAGCAGGAAGGGGGCCCTGGGCTTGGGGTCCTCCGGTAGGAAAGGCCAGCCTCCTGCCCAGGCTGCCAGACTGCCCATGGGCTGTGGCATGGGCCCTGGAAGAGCCACAGAGCTCCCCAGTCTCAAGAGCCCTGAAGGGGTCCCTGGGCACCCAGGAGGACCCCGTGGGGACATCTCTGAGCCCCCGGAGGTAGGGAGACTGTTCAGGGAACAGAGGAGCTGCAGTGGGAGTGCAGCAGTGAGGATGACCAGAAGTCATGGCGCCAGTGGGAGTGTAGCAGCGAGCACGACTAGAGGTCACTCTCATGGCCATCCTGGTTTTGGAGGGCTTTGGCTGGTTTCTTTACTGCAACCTGTTTTATCAGCAAGGTCTTTATGACCTGTATCTTGTGCTGACCTCCTATCTCATCCTGTAACTTCCTTAACCACCTGGGAATGGAACCCAGTAGTTCTCAGCCTCATTTTCCCCAGCCCCTATACAAAATGGAGTTGCTCTGGTTCACGCGCCTCTGACACATGCAGTGAGGACCCCTCCCCGGCCAGGAACCCAGTGGATGATTCCTCTCAGGAGGTGCGGCTGGGATTTCATTTAATTTAGGGAAATGATGTTTGTTTCATGTTCAAGTGTGATGGGGTGGTTACACCAGTGACAGAGGCCCTTTGAACTTACACACACAAAAGGCAACTCATTCGCAGGAAGATAAGAAAGCAGAAAGAGCCTCAAGACAGGAAGCTCAGCTTGGTGTCACCCAAACATGTCTCCCCTTGACAAGTCACCTCCCATGATCTGCCGGTCCCCAGGGAGGACAGGCAAGAGGCGGTGATGGGCTGTCAATGTGCATGTGGGTGTGTGGCAGTTGACAGGGCACCTTCGTAGGTTTCTTCTCTTCAACTTGACTGCCACTCCCTCAGAAACTGAGACCCACCAGCGGCCGGCCTGAGGCACCCGTAGCTGCAGGGAGCCAGGCACATCCAGGGCCTTGGGTGTGTCTCTCCTCCACTGTGGTAGAGGCTCCCCTCCACTGTGCCAAGCCCAGGGGGAGCTGGCAGGCCCCGTGGGTGTGACCCAGAAAGACCGGCAGTGTCTGTCCCAGACCTCAGGGCCGCAGACACCAGATAAGTACCCACTGCACTCAAGGCCTGTCTGATCAAGTCCTGTGCTCAGGCTCTCCAAGTCCTGACACTGAGGAGACCCCCAACAGAGGAGGATGGAGCAGGGGGCAAGGCTCTCAGCTCCAGGTACTCACACTCAGCTGCAGAGGCAGGGGGAGCCGCCCATTCTGTGGCCGGGGAGATTGAGGTCACTTCCTGTCTCGCTCCTGTCTCTCTGTGCCAGGTGCATCCTTCAGAAGGGGGGTGGGCAGCTGCAGGGCAGCGCCAGGCAAGGCTGCGGAGAAGCTGGCGCTCCCCAGGTCTAGGACGCAGAACACAGCAGGGGGGTCCTTGGCAGTGTCCCTTCACCTCTCTTCCTGCTCCTCGATTCTCCCCACCCCCACCACTGGCCCAGGTGGAGACTCTCAGTGATGAAGGTGCCAGCAGTGAGGGGCTTGCAGAGTCTGCATCTCTCCGCAGCTCGAGGGGCTCTCGGAGGCCACTGGGAGCTGTAGAGTGAGGAGGTCAGAGGCCTGCAGTTGGTTTTGCTGCTTGGAGAAGGAACAGATGAGGACTTTTCTAGGGCTGTGGCTCCATAAATAGCTCTAACTGTTCCTTCTCTCTCTTTCATGTTCTTTCAAACATAAAGAAAGAAAGAAGCTCTAGCAAGGGACTCAAGTTAGACCTGCAGGTATTTGCCAAAGGTTAAGGGGCCAGAAAGCCAGAAAGTGGACACAACCTTAGGGACCCTGGGCCATGAGCTGTGAGACCTCTAGGATCAGCAGGGCCTGACAGGGCCACGCAGGAAGCCCTAACTTCAAAGCCACAGGCACCAGGGAGTGGGTGGGGGCTCCCCAAAAACCACACACTGCTCTCCAAACTCCTTTTAGAAGCACCCCAGAAGACCAGGACCTGGCTGTACACAAAAGCACCATGCTGTCCTCAGACCAGATCCCTTGGATGAGGTCCTTAAAGACCCCCTGGAGCTCAGTTTCCTCATCAGTAACTGGAGAGGTTTGCACCACGTGGTCCTTGAGGGGCTCCCCAGCTCTGAGCCCATGATGGTGCATTTCACCCCCTGGACTGTGTGCGAAAACTTGAGAAGGAGTAGGGAATGGGACAGATACGAACTGTCCTATTCTTGACGGGGTCCCGTACCTGCCCCATATCTACTGCACTAGAAGCAGGGCCCGGAATCCACACTTCAACAAGCTCACGCTAAAATGCGAGACCGTGCCACGCTGGCCTTTGTGGGGCTCCTCAGCCATGTTTTTGCATCTGCTGTTCTCTCTGTCTCCATTATTTCCCCTAAATCTGCACTGCTGTGTCCCTGATTTCACTCAGGTCACTGCCCAGTGTCCTCTTCAGAGAAGTCTTTCTTGACTGCCTCCTCTAACAGATAAACAAGTAATTTTTTAACGTAAGTATGTCCCACTCGATGTTTGGAAAACACCGATACTAAAAAAATTATTTGTAATTGATCTGAAATTGAAATGTAACTGGACATCTGGTATTTTATTTGCTACATCCAGCAACCCTAAGCAACAAGGACTCTGCACCCCAGCCCCCAGACTATAGGCCATTTGTGAGCTTGAGTCTCCAGGGGCGGCAGACAGGGCTGCAGCTGCTACCCCTGCCCAGCCCTTCCCCTCTGCTCCTCTCCAAGAAAGATGCATAAATGCCCAGGGTGGCCTAAGCAATTAAGGCAAATTGTCTTCTGGGCAGTCCTGCATACCTGCAGAGGAGTGTACCTGCAGAGGTGTGCACAGGAGTTTCTGGGCCAAGAACAAGACCTAAGGGCTTTCTCCTCCCATTCTCCCCTCCCCACCTCCTACCCCACATGTTTAGGGTGCCTTGAGTCCCCAGACGATCACACACTCTAGCCAGCTGTACATATCAGTACAGACACACTCCAATTAGGCAACTGCTGTATGTGAGAGCCCCTGCAATAGGCAACAGGCACCATGGGCCAGACATAGAAATAGAAGGTGAGGCTCCTGCCAGTAAGCATGACAACCTGGAATTGGGGTGTGTTATAGGTTAAATGGTGTGTTCCCCCAAAATTCATATGCTGAAGTCCTAACCCCCAGGACCTCAAAATATAACCCTGTTGGGAGATAGGGTCTTTACGAAGGTAAATCAAGAGGACATGAGGTCATTAGAGTTGGCCCTAATCCAATATGACTGGTGTTCTTTTACAAAAAGAAACCTGGGGCCAGGCACAGTGGCTCATACCTGTAATCCCAGCACTTTGGGAGGTCAAGTGGGTGGATCACCTGAGGTCAGGTGTTCAAGACCAGTCTGACCAATATGGCGAAACCCCGTCTCCACTAAATACAAAAAATTCACCAGGCGTAGTGGTGTGCACTTGTAATCCCAGCTACTCGGGAGGCTGAGGCAGGAGAATCGCTTGAACCCAGGAGGTGGAGCTTGCAGTGAGCTGAGATTGTGCCACTGCACTCTAGCCTGGGCGACAGAGCGAGACTCCATCTCAAAAAAAAAAAAAAAAAAAGGAAAGGAAAAGAAAAGAAAAAAGAAAGAAACTTGGACACAAATGCATGCCATTGGAAGACCGTGGGAAGACACAGGCAGAAGGTGGCCATCTCCAAGCCAGACAGGGGTCTCAGAAGGAGGCCACCCTGCCAATGCCTTGGTTTTGGACTCCAGCGTCCAGAATTTCGAGATCATAAATGGGGGTTGTTGAAGCTGCCCAGTTTGGGGAACTTTGTGACAGCTGCCCCGGAAATCTGATTCACTGTACTTAGCCTTTGAGCTCGGGCTGGCTCCACCCTCTCTCTCCCGGCACCTCCCATTGGGTGGGGACCTGCAGCCATTCCCAGGTGGGGGTCTCCACAAGGACAAGTTTGGGATGAAGCCTCAGGTCACCTGGCTTCCTGGATCTATAAACTCTCATCTAAGCAACAGGCTTGGCTCAGGAAAGCCACTCGGTGCCAACCAGCTTGAGAGCCTATCTCCCGGAGGCAGACCACCCCACAGAGAACACACACACTTTCGTAACAGCCTTGCTGGGGAAATTTGGCCCCCACTGGCTGCCAAAACCTCACTGGAAGTCAAAAATAGGATTGTCAGATCTTGTGGCTGAATGAAAGAAATTCAGACCAGCAAGGTAAGGAAGACAGACTTTCTGCTCTCCAGAGCCTGCCTGTGTTCTCAGGACAGGCCTTGGTGGGGCAGCATGTGAACCAGTGGGGCAGTGTTTTTCTTTCTTTTCATGTTCCCAGCACCTGGCACATGGTAGGTGCTCAGAAAGTGCTAAGGACTTCTTAAATTCAAACATACACATCCTAGCCCATGCAGCAGGGAACGGAGATCATTGGGCACTCGTGAGCTGTCCACCCGGTGGTGGGAAATTTGAGCCGCTGTCTTCAGGACCCAGACCAGGCATCAGGGACCCAGATTCTGGAGCAGACAACCATGCCGGCTGACCTCGGATGACGTCTCGTCCCGTTCTCTGTGTCTTGTCCTCTGTGAAATGCAAGGGCCTCCATCCCTAAGGGGGCAGAGTCCTTCCCAGTTTCGGGCTTGGTGAACGGAGCCTGGTGCAAAGCTAGAAGGAAGCCCCTTGGCTCCCACCTGCCAGCCACTGTGGGGCACTCCCCCAAGACCTTCTAGCCATCTCCATTGCTCAGAGCCCCACTGTGGGAGGTCCGAGCTCTCAGAGGCTGCAGGGAAGAGTGACAAGGATGACGCCCCCACCAACCCCATCAGGGTTCCTGGGGGTGCAGATCACACGTGGACCACCCAGGCTTGTCTTTAGTGTTAAGGGGAGATGAATAGATTGAGTGACTGCCTTGCACCTGGCTCAGGACACAGTAGTGAGTGGTAGGAGGAAGGCGTGGAGGCAAAAGGGGGCTCCAGGGTAACCCCTGACTGAACTGAGAGTGTACAGGTGGTCATCCCACACCCAGTCCTCCTGTCAACACCAGTAAGTGGGCGGGCCCCTCCCTGGGCAGGGCAAGACCCCTGGGCCTGAGGGAGATGGGAATGAGAGCAGGTGGCAGGGGTGAACATCTCCACAGGAGGCAGAGGCTGGGAGCCAGCGCCTCCAGTCAGCCCCTACTGCTGGGTGTAATGGGTGTGAAGGGAGACGTGTGGACTGCCACCAGAAGGGGAAGGGACCTTCCAACCCATAGGCGACCAGCATGCTGGGCCCAGGTGGGGACCAAGAACCCGGTCTGGAAGTGAGCAAGAAGCTCAGGTCTGACACTGTCACCCTGAAAGAGGCAGGTGGCCTTGTTCCAGCCACTTCCACTCTGAGCTTTGTCTGCTGATCACACCAAACTGCAAGGGGAACCCCCGCCCCGCACTGCCGCCGCCTGCGGCCCTATCCAAGCCATCCCTGATAGAGCTGAGCCTTGAGGGGCAGGACTCCCCTAAAAACATCCCCTGTCTTCAGCAGGGGTCCAGGGGCCCAGACAGTTGGGGGACCACCCCTTGTTATGGAGTCACTGGAGGGGCCACCCTAAGACAGTCAAGTAGGGGACCACCCCTCCCAGCATGGGCAGACCTAGCAGGGCAGCCCTGGGACTTGGAGCATGAGACCCAGCTTCCTGAGGCTCTACTCCGGGTGGAGGCAGACCAGGCCACCGCTGGCTTTCCAAGGAAGGCGCACTGCGCAGCTGTGAGGAGGGTGGTTGGCCTCCAGCTGTTGGCTTCCTCAGGGTCGGCATCTTCTCTGCTCTCCAGGAGTCTGAGCTAGGTGAGGATACAAGGGCCTGACTATTCCGCCCCTCAAGGGCTCCTCTGATGGGCAGCACTGGCTCTGCGTACCCACTGAGCTGCCAGAAGTGAGTGTGACAGATCCACACTGCAGCCTACCGACCCATCCTGCACACTCTCTCTTTTCTTCATGGGTATTGCTCCCTCATAAATCTCTCTTTCTCTTTTTTTTTTTTTTTTTTTTTTTTGAGCCTGGGTCTTGCTCTGTCGCCCAGGCTGGAGTTCAGTGGCACAATCACATCTCGCTGCAGCCTCCACCTCCCGGGCTCAGGTGATCCTCCTACTCCAGCCTCTTGAGTAACTGGGACAACGGGCATGTGCCACCATGCCTGGCTAATTTTTGTATTTTTTGTAGAGACAAGGTCTTGCCACATTGCCCAGTCTGGTCTCAAACTCCTGGTCTTAAGCAATCCACTCACCTTGGCCTCCCCAAGTGTTGGGATTACAGGCGTGAGCCACTGTGCCTGGCTCCTAATAAATCTTTTGCTCCCCTAACTCTGACTCAGGGTTGGCCTCCTGGAGAATCCCGCCTGTGGCACCCTCTTCAACACTCCTGTGCCTCCGTTTCCACCTCACAGGTGGTATCCATGCCTCTAACCCAACACTGCAGCAGGACTGAGCCAGAACCCTGTGCCGTGCCCACCTTCCTGAAGCACTCTGACCTCATGATTCCCCTCCTGCCCAGTGAAGAGACGAGACAGCCTCGTGCCCACCCCACAGCACTGGCCATGCCTCCTGCATCGTTCCTAATGATTAGTATCTGTGTCTCCTAAAGGTGCTATGAGCACCTTAAAGAACCTTCCTATATTTATTCTAATTCTTCCAGACCAGTCAGCAAGTGGCCAGCCTAGCACTCTCTAGGCCCTGGTGAGTGGGATGTCCACTTCACGAGGATGCTCCCTCCTCCGGAGGACAGCCCTGGCCAGTGGAATGATCTGGATTGCAGAAACCTGCCACCCCATTCTTCCCATTATTCCTCACACGACTGGATTTCCAAATCCAGTCCCCCACCACTGTGCTCACGCAACCTGAACATGTTGTAGTTTGCTGATGAACTTCAAAAGTGGGGTACCCAGGGCTCAACACAGCTCCCTGGAACCAGCCGATCGGCAGAGCGGAGAAAAAAGGCTCTGTGGACGCATTTGTTGACATAACCAAAGGTCATATTCATTACCTTGGACTTCATGCAGACTCTTCAGTCCGAATACCTGCGTTCATATATCTTCTCAGTCAGCTTCGCCTCGTATGCATTACTTCACGTCTGTGCCTCCGTCTCTCAGCTGTGAAGTAGGATCCTACCAGTACCCTCCAATCGCAAACCGAGAGGCTGGGAAAAGGCAAGGACGCCTATCGGCCGGCAGAGGGCGCTGCGCACCCGTGTTGGACAGGGCTCGCTGCCGAGCATGACCGCCAGGGGTCGCCCGAGCGCTGCCGTCCAGGCCTCGGGCGCCGGCAGAGTCCGGCTGGCCTTCCGCGCCCAGCGGACCTGCACCCCTGAGGCCTTGGGACGTGCCGCCCTTCCCTGCTCCTCACTCTCCCCTCTCCCCTGGTAGGCTCCGAGTGGTTCCCTGCAAATCCCCACACCAGCCCGGCTGCGGTGGCCGAGGGCAGGTGGGCAGGCTGGGTGAGATTGGCGGGATGGTGTAGGCAGTGATGCCAGCCTTGGAAAGGATGGAAATGACACCGCACAGAGTACAGCAGACCCACCACCTCCAAGGACTCGATGAGGTCGAGGCCAGCTCCTCTCCCTAGCAGTGTCTTTTCGTCACCTGCTCCTGAGGCCTATCCTGGCCCAGGACCTCATGTGCTCCTCCTGGCCAGGTGCCTGTACCATCCATCCTTGCCTGGGGCGCCCTCTGCTCCATTAAATGCCCCGCCTGAGAGCCTGCGAACTCTCAGGACTGCTCCTCCATGGAGGTCCCCAGGGCCAAGGAAGCAGGCTGGCTTTAGCGGGTACTGCAGAACAACAGACGGGATCCAGAGCTGATGTCAGAATTCTCCTTCCCGGCCGGGCACGGTGGCTCACGCCTGTAGTCCCAGCACTTGGGGAGGCCGAGGCGGGAGAATCACTTGGGGTCAGGAGTTCGAGACCAGTCTGGCCAACATGGCGAAACCTCATCTCTACTAAAAATACAAAAATTAGCCAGGCATGGTGGGGCACACCTGTAATCCCAGCTACTCAGGAGACTGAGGTAGGAGAATCGCTTGAACTCTGGAGGCAGAGGTTGCAGTGAACCGAGATCGGGTCATTGCACTCATTGTCAGCCTAGGTGACAAGAGCAAAACTCCATCTCAAAAAATAAAAACAAAAATAATTCTCCTTCCACTTGGTGAGGAAATGGAGATGACACCTCTTTCTGGCCAGATGGGAAATGGCAGTGAATGGTCACAGTTCCCCTTCCTCTTGGTGGCCAAGGAAGCATTTTAATTGGGCCTAAAGTCGAGGAAACTCCTGTTTCCAAAGTGCCTGCTGGGTCCTTGTCAGCCAAGGGAAGACCATCACATATCCATGAAGGTTCATTTTCAGTGTCGACTTGACCATGGGATGCCCAGGCATTTGGTCAGACGTGATTCTGGTGTGGCTGTGAGGGTGTTTCTGGATGCGATTTGCATTTGAATGGGCAGACGGAGTACAGCAGATCCTCCTCCCTAGTGTGGGTGGGCCTCGTCCAATCAGTTGAAGGCTTGATAGAGCAAAAAGGCTGACACTCCCAAAGGTAAAAGGACATTACCTGCCTGACTACTTGCGCTGGGACATCATTTTTTCTTGCCTTCAGACTTGCACTGAGACCTCAACTCATCTTACATCTTGAGCCTGCTCGGTTTTGGAATGGAGCTACACCATTGGCTGTCCAGGTCTCCAGCTTGCCAACTCACACTGCAGCCTCCATCATCAAGTGAGTCAATTCCTTATCACAAGTGTGTGTGTGTGTGTGTGTGTGTGAATATACTTGTAGGTATATGTCTGAATGTTTATTTTCCCCTAAAGTTCACGTGTTGAAATCCTAACTCCCAAGGTGATGGTATCCGGAAGTGGGGCCTCTAGGAGGTGAGGTGGTGAGGGTAAAGCTCACATGAATGGGATTAGTGCTGTTATGAAAGACAGATGCACACCACATCCTCTTCGTTCTGCTTCTCTGGAAAGCCCGGACTAAACATCCAAACCAAAAGAGCAACATGAGGGTCAGGTGCGGTGGCTCACGCCTGTAATCCCAGCACCTCGGGAGGCTGAGCCAGGTGGATTGCTTGAGCCTGGGAGTTGAAGACCAGCCTGAGCAACATAATGAAACCCTGTTTCCACCAAAATACAAAAATTAACCGGGCATGGTGGCATGCACCTGTAATCCCAGCTACTCTGGAGGCTGAGGCACAAGAATTGCTTGAACCCGAGAGGCAGAGGTTGCAGTGAGCTGAGATTGCACCACTGCACTCCAGCCTAGGTGACAGAGTGAGACCCTGAAAAAAAGGGAAAGAAAAAAAGAGAAAGAGAGAGAGAGGGAGGGAGAGAGGGAGGGAGAGAGGGAGGGAGAGAGGGAGGGAGGGAGGGAAGAAGGAAGGGAGGGAGGGAGGAAAGAAGGAAGGGAGGGAGGGAGGGAAAGAAGGAGGGAGGGAGGGAGGGAGGGGGGGGGGAGGAAGGAAGGAAGGAAGGAAACGTAAAATTATCCCTGAGGTTGAAATGACTGTGTCGAAGTGTTTATGGCAAAATGTCTTGTATTGTTCTCTATCCCTCCTATGTTCCAACTAAACGGGAATTTTCCATTCCCATTCCCTAATTTCTATACTCCTATAGCACTCTCTGCCTGGGGCATCCTTCACCGTTCACCCCCAAGGGTGCACTCTGATGCCACCTCCCGCATGAAGTCTTCCTCTGCACTCCCACACACCCTGCTTGTGTCTATTAGGAATCCTTTCGGCTGCAAGCAACAGATCCTCTGACTAGCAGTGACTTAAACAAAGAGTGGTTTGTTTTCCCTTAAATAAGTATAGGGGTAGGTGGTTGCTGACATGAGTGTGGTGGCTCAGAGATGCCAGGTCTGGCTTTCTGAGATTCTTGACCTTCCCCTCATGATTACAAGATGGCTGCAGTTGCCCAGAGCATCATACACTCCCATCAAGTTCAAGGAAGAGAAGTGAGGGGGTGGAGCAGGGGAGAGCTTTCTCATTTGCCTTCCTTTTATCTGGGAGAAAAAAAAACCTTCCCAGGAGCTTCCAACAGATGTGTCCAGAACTAGGCCACAGGGCCCCCTTCACAGACTGAGGATGGACCTGCATTCCTGAGATCAAGGGAGCTCCATGGAGGCCTACACGAAATGGGGTTCTGGCAGCAGGGAAAAAGGGAGGGGGAGGCTTTTGAGGAGGCAGCTTCTCCCACATTGCCAGCTGTCCCTTTCCTACCTCCCGCTGTAGATCACAGGGCTGACCATAAAAGGCACTTAAAACATTCAGACTTCATTTTGATTACAGTCAGGGAGCCTCAAAAGGCCTTGAGCAGGAAGAGGCGTGTTCTGACATGCGGTTCATATGGCTCCCTCTGGCCACAGTGGGCTGTGTGCAGGGCGAGAGGGGAGGAAGCGGGAGGCTGCTGCGAAGGTCCAGTGAGAGGTGGAGGGAGGTTGACAGGACTTGGCAGCAAGGCTGGAAACAAGTGGAGCTCCAGGAGGATCATGCGGGAGGCAGATCCATGGGGCCCACTCACTTATGGGCCGTGGAGCCCAGGAGAAAGTAAAAACTGCTTGGGGATCAGAATGGAGGAGGAGTGTGAAGAGTTTTGTTTGGGTCATCTTGGATTTGAGATGCTGCAGGGCTGTCCTGGGGTCTTGTCCCCAGTGGGTAGGCTCTGGTGCTCGGGAGACAGGACAGGGCTGAGACACTCCTTGGAGTTACTGGTGTGTTGATGGAGAAAAGGCAAGAGAAGACACGGGAGAGAATGGGCTCTTCTCCGGAGGCTGAGAGGTGGGTAAGGAACAAAGCCTTCAAAAGCACCAATAGCAGCTGGGCGCAGTGGTTCACGCCTGTAATCCCAGCACTTTGGGAGGCCAAGGCAGGTGGATCATTGAGGTCAGGAGTTCGAGACCAGTCTGGCCAACATGGTGAAACCCCGTATCTACTAAAAATACAAAAATTATTTGGGCATGGTGGTGGGCACCTGTAGCTATTCAGGTGGCTGAGGCAAGAGAATCACTTGAACCCAGGAGGTGGAGGCTGCAGTGAGCTGAGATCACGCCACTGCACTCCAGCCTGGGCGACAGAGTGAGACTCCATCTCAAAAAAAAAAAGGGCACCAATAGGAGACTGAGAAGGAGGTCCCCCAAAAAAGAGAGGAGACAGCAGGACAGGGCAGGACAGCTCCCAGGAAAAGGGCTGACACAGCGACACAGCTTGGACTTTATAACTCATAGGGTTCTCATTCCTCTAATTCTGGTCTCCAAGAACCTACAGTAAATCCAAAATTTACTGAACTTTACTGTAAGTTCAGCCCTATGGATAGAACTTACCTCTAAAAGGATATATTTCAGCTGCTTCTCTGCTGAACCACAGTAGTCAGTGTGGTGCACGCTTGAAACTTAAACTGTCACTCAGTCTTTGGAGAGAAGCAACTAATCTCGATATCTACCTTCTTTCAGTGTTGCAAGAACCAACCTCAGTTCCTTAGGTTCCTCACCTGAGACTATTTCACAAAACTTTTATATACACAAGCCAACAGACACAGTTAATCAGTTTTTGTATTAAAACATTTTGATTTGTGGTACATGCAAATACTAATATATTCTGCCAGCCAGGCGTGTTGGCTCACGCCTGTAATCCCAGCACTCTGGGAGGCTAAGACAAGAGGATCGCTTGAGCCCAGGAGTTTGAGACTAGCTGGGACAACAGAGTGAGAATCCATTTCTACAAAGTAAAGATAAATTAGCCAGGCATGGTGGTGTGCGCCTGGAGTCCCAGCTATTCAAAAGGCTGAGGCAGGAGGATCGCTTGAGCCTGGGAGGTTGAGGCTGCAGTGATCTGAGATTGCACCACTGCACGCCAGCCTGGGAGACAGAGCAAGATCCTGTCTCAAAGTATAAATGTATGGCTGGGCGTGATGGTTCATGCCTGTAATCCCAGCACTTTGGGAGGCTGAGGAGGGCAGATCACTTGAGGTCAAGAGTTCAAGACCAGCCTGGCCAACATGGTGAAACCCTGTCTCTACACATACAAAAATTAACTGAGTGTGGTGGTGTGTGCCTATAATCCCAGCTACTCAGGAGGCTGAGACAGGAGAGTCGCTTGAACCTGGGAGGTGGGGGTTGCAGTGAGCCAGGATTGTGCCACTGCACTCCAGCCTGGGTGACAGAGTGAGACTATGTCTCAAAAAAAAAAAAAAAAAAAAGGTGGCCGGGTGTGGTGGCTCATGCCTGTAATCCCAACACTTTGGGAGGCTGAGGCAGGTGGATCACCTGAGGTTGGGAGTTCGAGACCAGCCTGGCCAACATGGAGAAACCACATCTTTACTAAAAATACAAAATTAGCTGGGCATGGTAGCGCATGCCTGTAATGCCAGGTACTCGGGAGGCTGAGGCAGGAGAATCACTTGAACCCGGGAGGTGGAGGTTGTGTTGAGCTGAGATCGCTCCATTGCACTCCAGCCTGGGCAACAAGAGCAAAACTCCTCCGTCAAAAAAAAAAGGGGGGGGCATAAATATATATATATTATATTTAATTATATATAAATATAAATCATATAATATGTTAGATATATTATATAAATATAAATCATATAATATATTAGATATATTATATAATGTATCTATATAATAGATATATTACTGCCTACCAGACCATGGATCCACTTTTTAGCACAGAGGTGTGACACACATCAGTGTGACTTTCCAGAACTCCACTTTCCCTAGCCTTGCTTTGGGGTGAAGATGAGGCCCTGGGGTGCCTGTCTGATGGCCACGTCCACTGCTCCTTGCTGGGCAGCGAGGAGCTCAGGAAAGCAGGTTGGGTCCTGAGAGATGCATGGTAATTCTTCTGAACGGATTAAGGGGATCTCTCCTCTCTGCAGATGGAGAGTAGTGGGATGGGACCAGCTCTGCCTGAGATCTGAAAGTCACAGGGGCCACAGAAAAGTTTCCTGCCTGAGAAAAATGGAAGGGATGCACAAAGAGGAAACCACCTGCTGGGGGCTGAGGCAGTGACAGTGGCACTGAGGAAAGGCAAGAACCTAGCTGTAGCATCCAAAGCTGTGGAATTAAGCCCTCCTACCTCAGGGTTGAGTGTCACGTGTGCTAATAAACCGGTAGGGTAAAACCTAAAATTGAAACCCAACACTATGTGCTGCCTTGATCTCTGCTGCAATTGGAAGGGCCGGGTGTGACCGAGCTGCAAGTTCCCCTCCTCACTGTGTTCTCAAAGATGAGGGCCCCCAGCCAAACATCCCTCCTTACCCAGGAGACCAGGCAGGGCTCCTGCTCACCCACGAGTTGTGGGTTTCACTTTCTTACCAGCCTGCGGAATTACTTAAACAAGTCAATCATATTCTCAGGTGGTAACCAGGGGTCACCACACCCTCTTGCTACCACAAAGCCTGCCTCCCACAGCCACGGCTGGTTCCCTCTGTTCCTGAGTGCAGTTCCCATGGAGCCCTGTGTGGGGCAGTGTCCTCCTCCCCTGAGCTGTGAGTTCAGGTTACTAATAACCTGCTGTCAATCTTACCTGTCCAGTATCAGGTGCTGTGTGTTTGGTCATTGCTACAATCCCAGGGCAGGAATCCCTCCCTCATTAACAGGTGAAAAGGAGGAAATTAAAACTGTTATTTACATAAGCTGCTTTAAGTCAGGTGTTATTTATAGCTGGACACAACCTGTCATCTAAGCCCGGGTGCTCCCATAATACCAATTACTCCTACTCTGAATGTCTCCCACTTGTCCTTGCTTGACACGGACTCAGGAAAGCATCAAGCCAGTGGGTTTATTTCCTGTGCCCATAGCGTGACAGATCACAGAACCTGATCACCGTGTGGCACATCCGTGAATCCAGGTAGCACTGGCACGGCTGCTCTCAACCACCGTCCAGGAAATGAGAGGCCGTTCTGTTTCCTAAAGGGGCCAATATATTATTTTTATTTTCCTTCTGGAATACTTGAAGACAATTTGTATTTGTGATTTTTTAAAGAGTTATATTTTCTACATACATTCTAAATGTGCAGAACGTGCTTTCTGGCAGACAGGGAATATGTCACACATTTTTATATCTTCTGTGCCAGAACCTTAAAATCATTTTCTTTTTAAAATCAGACTAAAATGCTCATTAGGACCTCTGAAGCTCCCTAGAAACCATGAATCTAATGTGGCATATGTCGGGATTTCAGAGGACAGAGCAAAATGTTTCCAATTCTTTCCCAACCTCTCCAGCTCACCTCCCGCCTTGCCTCCACCCCACGGCTCATCTCCAACCTCGCCCATTTATGGGGCCTGTTGCAGAACAGCCCATGCACTCTCACACCTGCAAACACTGCTGGTTGCTCTGCCAGAAATACCCTTGCCCCTTTGATGCCCAAGGACACCTGCTCATTCTTAACAGTTCATCTGTTAATTCCAGATGAATTGACTTCTCCACCAAGAAGCTGACATTATTTCTCCATCTGTTTCTATATCATTCTGTATAATTGATTATGCTCACATTGTAATTTTTGTTTTGTAAACCAATTTAAGCCAAATTGTTCACTGATCTCCTTGTCTGCCTCCCCCTAAATACACATGGACTTAGGGACCAGGGCTATATTTTAGAGGCAAGTAAATGCTTCTCCCTCTCCCTTGCCTTACAATTCTAGGGAAGGAAGTGTATCATTCCATTCGTATCTGGGTGTTGAGGCCCTTGTGTATTTGTGGTGGGGGTTATTATGGGAAGAGAACGTTAAGCTGAGCTACCATCTTGGATAAAATCATCTTTTCAAGCTCATTCACATACTTTACATATCACTTGGAACTGGCTCCTGTCTGAATTCCAATTACCCTCCCTCCTCCCCACACTTAGAGCTTCCTCTAAGTGAGATTTGGCAGGGCGGGGGCACTGGCGGGGGACTGAGGCACCAACTCTGACAAGCTGCCTCTTTGAGCCATCGCTGTCTAGCAGGGCTGGAGCTAACGATTTCTATGGTTACCCCAAATTAGGAACTCTGATCGTTCTCCAATCCTTGGGCCTTTGACATGCCCCTTTTATAAGCATGCTTTTTTGCATTTACAGTTCCAGCCCCATCCTTGCTGTTCAGTACCCACTCCTGCTACGTTAATCCACGAGGACTCCAGAAAGCAGCTCTGAAATTTGGAATTCCAACAATGCCTGCATTTGCTCATTTGGAGGCATTTCAAGCAGCTATTTTTATTCTTTGTTCACATCACCAGGTTTCAAGAAAGCACCCGTGACACTGTGCCATTAAGTGTTGAGTCAGGACAGGAGATCTGCAAGGCAAAAACGAATTCCCCTTCCAGTTCCACCCGCTATGCACTCACAGCTTCTGGACCCTTCCTGACCAACACGTCTCAGTGTTCACAAGAGAATCTGACACATGGGATTTATATTATGTGGAAAAAATCTTTTGCCTTTTTTTGAAAACTTAGGAGAGCTAGAGGGCTTTGGGACTTGACCAGCTCCCAGTAAAGTAATAATAGTAATGAATAATCTTTGGCAGTGGCTCATGCCTGTAATCCCAACACTTTGGGAAGCCAGAACAAGAGGATTGCTTGAGACCAGCCTGGACAACATAGCAAGACTATGTCTCTAATTACGTTTTTAAAAAGAAAAGCACCTTTTTTTTTTTTTTTTTTTTTTTGAGATGGAATCTCGCTCTGTTGACCAGGTTGGAGTGCAGTGGCATGATCTCAGCTCACTGGAAACTCGGCCTCCTGGACTCAAGTGATTCTCCTGTCTCAGCCTCCTGAGTAGCTGGGATTACAGGTGCCCACCACCACGCCCTGCTAATTTTTGTATGGGGTTTCACCATGTTGGCCAGGCTGGTCTCAAACTCCTGAGCTCAGGTGATCCATCCACCTCGGCCTCCCAAAGTGCTGGGATTATAGGTGTGAGCCACTGCACCCGGCCACTTTTTCATACTGCCAAAAATTATTGGCACTTAACACTGGAGATTTGTATCTAACCATCCACTTCATGCCCTAGATTACTAGACAGAAAGTGGAATCATCTCCTTAAATCAAGCAAATTCCCATCTCATAATGGGGCTGTGGGAATTTCTCTAGAGGACATCTTTTAAGGAAAAACAAAAAAGGCAGCCACTTCCTTGGCCTTTGGGTACATGCTCTTGCTTCTTGTGCCCTGAGAGTGAGACCATTTTATAATCTGCAGGTCAGGAAGAAATAAATCCGTAAATCTGCAACTTGTTAGGTAGCAATTTTAAATGAACTAAAAAAATTAATTTCATTGAGTATAAACTCACCTTATTGGAGGAAAATAGGCCTTATCTTCTAAGTAAATGCTTACAATAAATGTAGACATGAATAGTATTGTTGTTAAGAGGGAAAGAACGTTGTATTAGAAACTTAATTCCATGTTTCAGGGAAACAGAATGAGACCACAGTTAGTTAGCCGTCCAAGGCAGGTTCGGTTCTTTCATTGGATTGTTCCCTGTGCTGCTGGTGGGGCCATTCACAGAAGTGAGCTACTGGAGGGAGGCTCGCAGCCCTGCCAGCTGACATGCCCATAAATGGCTCCAGCACTGCTAGGCACGTTTAGAAGTGGGTCAGGATCTACTGAAGCTGAACGCAGGCATACGCTGTGACCCACCAACGCTATTCCTAGTCACACACCCAGAAGAAACACGTCCATATGTTCACCAAAGACACATGCTAGAATATTCATAGCAGGACTACCCATAATAGCCCTAAGCTGGGAACTACGATATCACGAGGACAGACGATCCACCACTATACACACTACGGATGATCTCACACGCAATGTTGGGAGAAAGGAACCAAGCACAAAATAGCAGGATTCCTTTACATCAAGCACAGACACAGCAACCTTGGGGGTCAGAAGTCAGGAGAGGGGTGATGCTGGGAGGGAATGGCTGGAAGGAAACACGAGGGGGCTTCTGGGGTCCTGACAATGTCGTTTCTCGCTTTGGGTGCTGTGCAAATGGGTGTAGTTTGTTTAGACAGTGAGCTGTATGCATAAGTACACTTTTCTGTCCGTATGTTTTACTTCAATAAAGTTTTTTTCTTAAGGCCGAGCATGGTGGCTCATACGTGTAATCCCTGCATTTGGGGAGGCTGAGGTGAGAGGATTGAGCCCAGGAGTTCGAGATCAGCCTGGGGAACATGGCCAGACTCCATCTCTAAAATTAAAAAAGTTTTTTTTTTTTTTAAAAAGCCAAAACATGGTGGGCAATCCCAGCTGTGGAGGCCCCTGACAGTGCCCTTTTGTGGATCAGAGTGGCCTCATCACTGGGGCTCCATCTGTCCCAGGAGGTCTGCTCACCTTGGCTTCCCAGCTGGCTGCGACAGAACCTGTCTGCAGGGTTCCAACACTTCACCCAGCAGCAGGAACTGCGGCAGGAAAGGCCCAACTCAATGCAACACATTGCAAACCAGCTTCCTGGTTTCTCAGGCTCGTTTTTGTCTTGGGGGTTGGGAGTGATGATTTAGAGCTATAATCATCCAAGAAGCATAGACATCACTGTCATATCCCAGGTGACTTTTAAAAATGCTTTGACGCATACATCTTCAATGCCTTTATCCACAGGAGTGGCTTTACAATATTAAAATCGGTTCAACGCTGTGTTACTCCTCAGCAAGAGGCGTTTGCCATGATAGCCTGTGGCCAAGGAGAAATGACAAATGAGTGGTTCTTTTTAGCTTGTTCACAGAGAGAAGCCTTGAACTTCACCCACATAACCCCTCCATACTGGTGTCTGCAGCTGGCAGTGCGGTGACAGAGGCTTGCACTCTATGATACTGTCACTGTCAGCCAGGCCACCTGGGTGGGGAGCCTCAGCCAGGTACCTCCATCATATTGAAACCACAGAAGCTGGAGCTGGAATGACCTTTGAAGACCCAAACACCTCACTTTACAGCTGAGAGGAGAGGCGGCTAAAATACAACTCCTGGACTCAGTGCCCAGGCACTATGGTGTCCTTGCCCACACTGCCCAGGGCTAGGGTAGGAATCTCATGACAATAAGCTCTAAAAGTCACTGGGAACTGAGGGCTTCACAAATCTTTTCAGCACATAGTCTCTTAGGGTCTGGCCTGTTTGCTATAGCACAATGGGATTCAGCCTAGAATGAAAACATCCAAGAATACAGAAAGCTGGGCCAGCTCATGACTGCAGTGGCAAAACGCATTCCCACACAGCCCCTTTCCGCTGTATGCCAAGGGCTTCTCAGTTGAAAAGGAGAGGAAACAGACATTTAGTCTATTTAGAAATGAGGCTGGCAAAAAAGGAGGTGACAAGTTACCCTGGTTCAGTTGATAAAAGTGCCTGAGCCTTCTCTTCACCTCCCTGACATCAGAGAATGAAAACAAAGACATTATACAGAAAAGTGTGGCCATTAAAAAGATCACACCCTTTACACTAATGCGCCAGCAAGCTCCTCACAAACCGCAGACTCCCAGATGTTCTTAGCTGAAAGGCACCTGCCTCTAGGGACCTCCAGTGGGGAGCAGGATGGTCACAAAGTAAGAACACCAAGTCCTTTTTTTGTTTTGTTTTGTAGAGACAGGATTTCATCACGTCACCCAGGCTGGTCTTGAACTCCTGGACTCCAGCAATCCGCCCACCCCTCCCAAAATGCTGGGATTACAGACGTGAGCCACCGTGCCCGGCCTGAGAACACTAAATCTTATATATGCCTTCAGCTCTTCAAAACCCCAAAGCACTCGCATCATTGTGTAATTTGGCAGTGGTACCAGTACTGGTTCCTGCAGTAAGTATGCTTAATATTAAAATGCACAGGGCGTTTGGTCCTGAAGGAAAATAGCATGTGCATACAGCTTGTTCATTTACCAACAGGCTGTTTTTTTCATTGGCCTTGGATGCCTCCAGTGAAGAGGTCACCAAGCTTTCCGTCATAGAGCAGCAGCAGCATTCAGGGAAAGGATGGCGGATTGCGAAACACTGCCCTTGGTGACAGGTTGAAATGCAGAAGGACCAGTATAGAAAGCTCCTCAAGCTTTTAGAGCTGAGCATACTGTAAGGTCAGAGTCACAACCAAGGCAACAGAATGCAACTCTTTTCATGTCGTATACCTTTAGTAAATTAAGAGCAACTGGTAAAATAAATACAAGTCTTCTTTGAATTAAGTATTTCATCTTTTTATTTCAAAAGAAGAAAGGATACCAAGAAGCAGAAGAATGCAGTTAAAACCAGCAAAGCTGCAAAGTAGGAAAGAAAGCTGAGGGAGAGATGGATCCAATTTCAACGATATGGCCACTTAATGCAAACACAGGGGTCTGATGCTGCAAATCTAAGTCACATAAGTTCAGTGACTTCAGCAGGTCCACTGATCCACCACAGTGACAGGGCTAGGCCCCTTCCTGCTGAATCCTAACTTTACACATTCTAGACACATGTCATGCACATACAGGTTACACTTTATGGTTACATGAAATTGCATGCAATTCACACAGAGAATCATTTTGAAGGCACTGTATTTTGCAGCAGGAGCTGCTACTTTCTGGCAAGTCCTTCCTAGGTTGGCTCACAAGTGGTCCTCCTTTTTATTTATTCTTATATGAAACTTTGGTGCAAAAATCAGGTGCAGTCTGATCCTACCCTGCCAGTTATTTTAGTTTCATGTCTCGCCCTCTCTTCCACGTTCCCTTCTTAAATGTAGATGTCAAGCTTAGAAGATGTTTCCTGACAATGAGATCCTGTTTAATTCAGATTTTCAAACAACTTTAGTCAAGCAAGCAGGAACTTATGTTGATTTAAAACAAGTTGTTACCAGTTTCCCTTACCCTTGAATTCAGCAGGCCCATAATTCACAAATTCCATGATAAGATACTTGAGGTTCTGTATGCATATTGAATGATTTCTAGTTACAATTAAAATACAGCCTTGTATATGCTTAAGTCAACCTTAACTTTTAAAACATGATTTCAGTATATGCAACCTTAGGCTAACTTCCAGATTATAAAGTCCCATTTGTGGGGTGCAAATGTTTACATCATTAGCAAAGAAAATAGCTCTGCATAATCTTTTGACATACATGCACACTTCTAGTTCTAAAATTCAGAGCAAAGCAAGAGACTCCAATTCCAGCGTACACTACGAAAGGTTATGGACTGTGACTATCCATCCTTTTGGACCATAAGAAATTCACCTTCAGGCCGGGCGCGGTGGCTCAAGCCTGTAATCCCAGCACTTTGGGAGGACGAGACGGGTGGATCACGAGGTCAGGAGATCGAGACTATCCTGGCTAACACGGTGAAACCCCGTCTCTACTAAAAAATACAAAAAACTAGCCGGGCGTGGTGGCGGGCGCCTGTAGTCCCAGCTACTCGGGAGGCTGAGGCAGGAGAATGGCGCCAACCCGGGAGGCGGAGCTTGCAGTGAGCTGAAGTGAGCTGAGATCCGGCCACTGCACTCCAGCCTGGGCGGCAGAGCGAGACTTCGTCTCAAAAAAAAAAAAGAAATTCACCTTTAAATTTTTTCTACTGTGCTGTTCTACTATATACTTTTGGTCTATCAACTTGGTAGGCCTGAAAAAAAATGTATTTAACCTTCTAAATCTCATAATAGAAATTATGTATATTGTTCTTTAGCCAGAAAGGTTCACTGCTGACTCCCCCACCTCTCAAAACACAAAGAAACAAAAAAACACCACCAAAGCTTTCCGCCATTCATGCACATGCTTATTCCGACCCTACCCCATCCCTACAAAGGGGCAGCAGAAAGCACAATGGTCAAGGGAAAGGGTATTTATTTATTTATTTAAAGGAGACAGGCCTAGCTATGTTGCCCAGGCTGGTCTCCAACTTTGGGCTCAAGTGATCCTCCTGCCTCAGCCCCCCCAGTCAGTGTCTAGGAGCACACACCCCCACACCTGGCTTAAGCACAAGATTTTGAAACCTGCCAGAGGTTGAGCAACAGAAAGCTTCCAATGAGAGAACTCAGAAGGGGTTCACCCTGCCTGAAGTCGTGCTCTGCTCGCAGCACGGGCGTGGCTGTCCCTCTCTCTCCCACCAGCTACATAATGGGGGCTTTCAGGATGCTCCTGTCAATACAGACTCCAGAGAGGCTTCCTCAAAAATTAAAAAAAAATCTGCGCAAATATGTAAGTACTGTAATTGAGGATTTCAGAAATACTTCACATCAACTACAGATGTCTCAAAATAGAATTCTTTCTAGTTCATTCAGTTTTGTTAGAAACACTTCATGTTCTCCAAAAAAGAAAAGCACCTAACGAAAAGCATGTCCTATTCATGCTAACAAGAAATGAATCCCAAAAGACACGCACCAAGAACCAGAGTAAAAGAATGTCAGCAAAACAGGACCCATCTTTTATCATCCCAAAGCTTCTATTTCCATCTCTGAATTTCTGCCAAATTATCTTTATCTTCCTAAGATGAAGCAAAGACTCAGAGCCCTCAAATGGCACGGAAGCGGCACCCGGTCTGCCAAGACATTGCTGTTAACAGAGTCTTTTGGATTAAAACGGGGAACTCGGAAGGAATGACTACATGGATATAGATGGGTGAGATGGAAGATATAAAATAAGAAGGGCAGGAGGGTGAGATTATTCCTTTTTTCCTTTCAAGGATGACAGTGATAGAATAAACAGCAGCACAGCAGGTTCAGATGATATGAAAACCACTGAATTCTGCCAGGAATTGAAAGAAGGGCTTCTTCACTTCGTCGAGCTCTGGAAAGTCTGTTTACTTAGAAACAGCTCTTGAATGAGAAGAGTTAAATGGACTTTCTGTTATTCATATAATTCGAGCATGGATCTCATGTGGTCCCATTACATGATTGGAATCGGTCTTTCTGAATGGCAGAATGTGCTTCCAGGTTGAAGCACAGTGGAGAATGCACTGAAGCCACCACACAGATGCCTGAAATTCAACCTGTGAAAGCACGTGACGCAGGGGAAACTGGCACAGAACAGCATACCACTGGTGCTTTATGCAACACCACTGACCTTGTCAAAATGGTCACTCCATTGATTTTTCCGCAGTTTATATCCAGGATGCATGCAATAGCATCTATGACTATAAAACAACTAAAAGCTGCACTTAAGATGGGAGAGCCAAACTCAGATCTTTTTTCTCCTTCTCTTCAAAAATCAAAAGAATACACCAAAAAAGATTAAAAAAGAATAAACCAACCAGTAGCTGCCGAGGATACACTGAAAGAGGAAATTCAGAACTAAGCTTTATCGGGGACGGGCACGGTGGCTCACACCTGTAATCCCAACACTTTGGGAGGCCAAGGTGGGTGGATCACCTGACGTCAGGAGTTCGAGACCAGCCTGGCCAACATGGTGAAACTCCGTCTCTACTAAAAATACAAAAATTAGCCGGGTGTAGTGGCGCATGCCTGTAGTCCCAGCTACTAAGGAGGCTGAGGTAGAAGAATCGCTTGAACTCGGGTGGCAGAGGTTGCAGTGAGCTGAAATCATGCCACTGCACCCTAGCCTGGACGACAGAGCGAGACTGTCTCAAAATAATATTAACAATAACAAGCTTTATCTACCCTCGCTTGTATAGTGGTGAGGAAAAAATAAAAACAAAACAAAAAGAATTTTAAAAAAGAACTAAACTTTAGAGGTAGAAGGCTCAGAGAGGATGACTGATTAGCCCCGCAGCCTGAAAACTGGTAAAGTCAGTCCCAGTCCAATGACCTGCCCACAACTCCACATGCAAAAAGGACAGACTGAGAGAGACTGAGGGCAGGAGGAACACAGAGAAAGGGAAATCAAGTCCAACAAGGTGGCAAAGACATGGACTCAATGACAATCTTTTTACCATGTTTTCTTTCAGAAACAAGGACATTTTATGTGAGGATCAAATATTCTCCCTTCAAAAATTTCTGCAATTGAAGGCTGGGCGCTGTGGCTCATGCCTGTAATCCCAGCACTTTGGGAGGCCGAGGCAGGCAGATCACCTGAGCTCAGGAGTTCAAGAGCAGCCTGGCCAACATGGTGAAATCCTGTCTCTATTAAAAATACAAAAATTAGTCAGACGTGGTGGCACGCGCCTGTAGTCCCGGCTACTCGGGAGGCTGAGGCAGGAAAATCCCTTTGAACTCAAGGGGCGGAGGTTGCAGTGAGCCGAGATTGCACCACTGCACTCCGACCTGAGTGACAGACCAAGACTCCATCAAAAAATTTTTTTTGTAATTGAAACTTAAAATGATGAGGCCTAAAGTAACTCGGGGAAGGACACTAAATTGTAAAGTCCTAACTCAGGCCTGAACCTCCCGTCCCTCTAGTAATAAATAAGTAGAAAGGAAATGCTACCTAGATTTTAACAGGGCTTTCTTCTCAGTATCTAAGCCTTCCCAATTACTTTCCTCAGATAAATTATAAGCTATTCTTCTCCCTGGAAATTTAAGTGGCAATGTCAATGGCTATTACCTCATCCATGGGCTGTTGCTGAGGTGCAGAACTAGCCTACAGCTAACTCAAATTCATCACCTCAGACTCACTGTGATGCCCAACCACTGGCACTGGGGTGGCCTCATGACTTACGACAATCAGATGAGGTTTGTGAATCCATACTTAAGTTAGCCCACCGCCAGGGATGGACAAACCTTGATCAAAGGGTGGAGGGAAACTCCATATTTAAAATGCCCAGTGCCTTGGTCAGCAGAACCACCTGAGTGATACCTGAGATAAACTGGTGGTAACAATGAAAAGCTGGTATTTCTCACATAAAACAAGTTGAAAAACATTTATTTAGAGATGGAATCTCACTATGTCGCCCTGGCTGTAGTACAGTGGCATGGTCTCAGCTCACGGCAACCTCCACCTCCCAGATTCAAGCAACTCTTCTGCCTCAGCCTCCTGAATAGCTGGGATTACAGGTGCCCGCCACTATGCCCGGCCAATTTTTTTTGCATTTTTAGTAGAGATGGGGGTTTCACCATGTTGGCCAGGCTGGTCTCGAACTCCTGACCTCAGGTGATCTGCCCACCTTAGCCTCCCAAAGTGCTGGGATTACAGGCGTGAGCCACCATGCCTGGCTGTAAAACATTTATTTTTAAAATGCCTTTAATCTTAAAAAAAAGAAAAAGAGGTTTCACAGATGTGACTAAAGCATGGAATGTTAGGCGCTTAAAGACCAAATTTTTAAAAGCTTTCTATAATGTATTTCACGTGTATGGTTACAACAATGCATATTTTAAGCCTAAGCCAAGACCCTTTCTTTCTGTTTCTGTAGACTTGGATGGAAACTTTTGGACTTGATGGGAAAATTAAATCTCTCTCAATCTAAACACCAGTGAATGTAAACTTTCTTTTCTTCTGAGTGCTTTTTCCTATTGAATTCAAAGTACCAACTATTCAATTTTCCCTATTTTCTAAGCCTTCATAGAATAACTATTGGCCGGGCGCGGTGGCTCAAGCCTGTAATCCCAGCACTTTGGGAGGCCGAGACGGGCGGATCACGAGGTCAGGAGATCGAGACCATCCTGGCTAACACGGTGAAACCCCGTCTCTACTAAAAATACAAAAACCTAGCCGGGCGAGGTGGCGGTGCCTGTAATCCCAGCTACTCGGGAGGCTGAGGCAGAAGAATGGCGTGAACCCGGGAGGCGGAGCTTGCAGTGAGCTGAGATCCGGCCACTGCACTCCAGCCTGGGTGACAGAGCGAGACTCCGTCTCAAAAAAAAAAAAAAAAAAAAAAATTAACTATTTACTAAAACCCAACCAACCTATAACATCATCCATCTCCTTTATGTTATTTCTTTATAATATGCTCTTAGAATTGTCATCTACTGCTGAAGAAATCTTTATTGGAATTGAAGGGAAACAGTTAAATCAGATTTACAACATGATCAACTATAAGGCTGTCATTTTTATATAGATCTTTTACAGAATAAATGTAGTCTAACTGGGCTCTAATGAAATATGTAAGCTTTTCTAATAATTTCTATTAAAACGAAAAGCTATATTCTCTTAGAATTTTTTTTTTTTTTTTTTTTTGAGAGACAGGTTCTTGCTCTGTCACCCAGGCTGGAGTACAGTGGCGTGATCACAGCTCACTGCAGCCTTGTCCTCCCTGGGCTCAGGTGATCCTCCTGCCTCAGTCTCCTGAGTAGCTGGGATTACAGGTGTGCACCATCACGCCTGGCCCAAATTAAAAAAAAATTTTTTTGTAGAGACGAGTCTCCGTTACCCAGGTTGATCTCAAAACTTGTGGCCTCAAGCTATCCTTTCACCTCTGACCAGCTTACTGAGCTATTTAGATGTCCTAACTACTAGGAATTATATGCCTTTAAATAAAGTGAGGAAAAAGAACAGCACTATTCAAATGGTGTATTCTTTTTACTCTCAGCCACCAATCAGGGCCCTTAATTTTCTCCCTCTGCCTAGAATTCCTGTGTCCTGCACTAGAAGCGTTTACGGGCCCTGCTCTCTGCTCTTTTGAGTATTTAACATGCTTTACAGAACTGGGGTGCAGCTCAGTGACTGTGATTCTTTGGTTCAAACACCTAATTGGTGCTTCATCCTTGATTTTTTCTGTATGTTAAACTAGTCAGCAAATACTCAAGGTCTACTATATGCTTTAAATGATACTAACATTTCCGTTTAGAAGGTTCTGTGCATTACAGAATATCTATAACGGAGACAGTCCTTTTCCCCTTTCTCAATCTTCACATGTATTGATTCCTTCAGATTTCAACAGAAATAACCAATAAATGTGGCAGACATTCTTACAACATCCTAAGTCATTATGATGGTCATTTATTTACCCTTTTACAATGCTTCTGTTACTTTATAAAGAGAACTATTTAGAAAGACAAATTTACATAGTTAATTCTTTAGTTTTCAAATGTCTCTTCACCAGAAGATTTAATTTTCCTCTTACGTGACTTGACCATTAGCATTCCACAAAGAATTTATCTTGGAACTCATTTATGTTGATGGTGAATTATCTGTAACCATCCTAAGTTTACTGCATTAATATTTTACTTTCTAATGACTTTTAGGCTTTAATTTGAAGGTTTCATCTTTCCAGTATTGAATTTTAAAAAGTTTTGATGTCTCAAAAATTACCTAGAGATAACATAAAGGGGAACACACCTAATAATCCACAGCTTTTGATGTTGGGAACAGAAAAACCTGCATCACAGACTTCCAGCAGTTCTTGGCTCCTATAAACAGCCTTTCTTGAGGGGTTACTGACTTCAGCTGCTTAGTTAAATCTACATACCCTCAGAAGAAAACTCTTCTTAAAAGTAAATGTCCTCTACCATGTCTTTACGTAGCCAAAGCTATCTACATCAATTTCATTCTTTCAGAGTCATGGAGATTCCTTATAAATACCTGTATGTCAAATTTTGACTTTAAAAAGCATCTAACTTATAAATATTAAATGGCTTTCAGTGAAAAGACAGAGGTATTAAACATCAGTAATTTCAATATACTAGGATGCTTTTCTCATTCCTTAGAGCTTTGGAGAGATGTACACATATGAACTCACCTTTCTATTAAAAACAAAAGTGGTGCTACCAGAAAAATGTTTGGAGTTTGGAAGTGAATGATAATGTCTTCAGGAAAGTGAATTTTATGATAGCTACAGAGAGGAATTAAGAGCTCCTACAGAGTTCCTTTGCGACGTTTGCTTTATACAGTTACTTTTACGCTGCTTATAATCGATAGAATTTAAAGGGTAATGGTGTTAAAAAGTTACAATGGCTACACAGGAATTAAAGAGACCCTGTAGCATACCTTTGCCCACTGTGCTTCATAAGGTAACACTACTTAGAATTAAAGGGCCAATTCTTCATAATGGCACTGAAAGTATATATAAATTTACAAGAGACATAAAAGTTGTAGCTAGGCAAATTTAAAAGGTTAGCATGTTAGCTCATTTTTGAACGAGAAGTGACTTTTAATTTGTAGACAAAAATTCTGACTTACATATGAAGAGAAGCAAGAACATGAAACAGGATAGAGCAAAAAAGAAAAAAATAATCAGCTGAAAATTTAACAACTGTCAACCCTGTAATGGCTGCAAATGTTAATGAATGTTGGGAACATGTGGTCCATGATAAGTGGAGAAGAGAATGGAGGCGGTTGAAAGGGGGAAAATTTGGGTCTGGTCAAAGAAAATAATACAAAGATTGTAATTTTGTATTTCTAAAGAAGACATCAGAATTATAAAATGGAACTCAAAATTAATACTTTATAATAGAGAAAAAGTACTACTGCTTATATGTAGGTTTTAAGAAATCAGCATCATGTATAAACACCATACACATTTTGCTATAAAGTTCATTACTCAATAATGCCCTTTACACCACACAATGTCCTTTACCATGCAAACTATATAAAGGAAAATTCTAACTGCATGAATGAGTTTTAAGTATCTGAATGTGTTGCAGAACAAAATGGAATAAAAATTAAACACTTACTATCAACTTGACTATAAGAGGAAGTTACTGTGTCAAGGTGGGCAGAGAGAAAATAAGAACAGGGAATACCCAACAGTTATTTCAAACAAAAAGTAGACACATCATCACGTATTTCTTTTGTATACATTACTTAGTATTCACGACTTCTATGAAATCTTTAAAGAGTAGTGACGTGACATGTAAACTTTTAAGTAGTAAAGTCTTGGACTTTAAAAGGTGTTTTTCACATCCAATGTAACTTACTTTAAAACAAATTATTTCAGAAGATTATCTAAGTGTCACAAACAAGCAACACATATATACTGCAATTTTATTTCAATCGCACAAACGAAGTTAGCGTGTAGGAAATTGAAGTGAAACAAATTTAAACGAAATAGTTACGGTAAAAATAGAAAACTGAAAATTCTAAAAAGGAAGTACACCTAAAAAGCATGAGAATTCAACATTCATTAGTGTTTCATTTTCAGTTTTGATTGACACTTGATGCTTGCAAATTTTTAAACAAACTTTTAAATCATGATGACTATTCTGAAGAGATTTCAGCACCAGCACTAAGATTTGTACATTCAGTTTGTTTGCAATTGACTTGTGAGCCATTTACATAGTGGATAGTACAGATTTGTCACAGGTCAGATCACAGTGTTGAGGAAAGCAGTACCTTCCTGTCATGAGAAAGGATCCCCTAAACTGTACTCAGCTTAAGACATCCAATGTACAAGAGCACAAAAACCATCATAATAATGTGGTTCCAGAGAACATAGTTTTGATAAGGTAAAGAACTTAGGCTTCTGTTTCCCACTGTAATTACTGAAATCTCTAATAATGACACAACTGTCATGTATGTGACAGCAAATGTATATAATAATTCATTCAGACTTCTTGGAAAGAACACATTTAGCAATCTGGGATGATGGAAAATACAGCGTGATTCAACACTGGTTTTTTTTTTCTTTTGTCATTTTACACAGACATCATGTTAATATTAGACCAAGGCACAAAACGTTTAGTGCATAAACCCAGTTTCTTTTAAGATTTAGCATTTTATTTTAGTCTCTTATCTTAGTTTGGACCACTTGTACCCAGTACTCTACCTACTCTAAACTATTTAACTTATCCAACAAAATCAAAAGAGGTTTCTGACCAGATTTATAGGGGACATAACTGTTTATATTATCAAAGTGTTTGCATAACCAAAAGTACAATAATAAAGATGAAAATGCCTCCTATTTCTTTTAGAAAATACGTCATAAGCTTGCTGCATCTTTGATGTTTTTACTACTACTGCATGACAATGAATATCTGATAGAAAAAAGAAATGTATACTTGAATTATGATAGCTCATCCATCACAGTTTAATCTATAAGTGAAATTTCTACAGAAATAGGAACTATTTTAACAAAGGAAAAAAAATCCCTCATCCAAACTCCTTTGTAGTGGCAAATGCTGCAAATCTGCAGCATTTAGAAAACTACACTATCAACAAGCTCTGCTTTATGGACAGAGATGTACAAAATCTAGAAAGCAGATGAAAGTGAATTATTTCAAAATTTTAGTAAAACTTCTGATAATCAGAGTTCAAAGCAAATATGGCACATAACAACTCAAGCATAAATCAAGATGGAGAGCCTGGAGAGTTTGATTTCTTAAATTTTCCAAAAAGCTATCATTGCAACATATAAGATTTCTCCCTTATTTTAACCTTACCAGTTTCAAAGGAAAAAAAAGTGGCTTCCATATAGACAGCATGTGCGCGACGGCACACACACACAGGGTGGAAGGCAGACAGTCTAATTCCTTCTTCCCACCACCCTCAAGTCTCACTTTACTTATTAAAAGAAAACTGCAGAACTCCTTGTTGGTTTTCCTTTACCTAATGATTTCTGTGACCTTAATTGCTGCCATCATTGTTATTTCTTGCATTTCAACATAACAAAATTCAAAAGCAGCTTCATTCAGGAAGATGTGTCTAAATACCTGTGTAACAGCAGGGGTACCTAGGTAATAATAACTGGCAAATTCAGTGATCAAACTTTTGAGTTACACAGTAAGATATTATGTGAAGCTCTGAATCATGTTTCAGACCATTGAAATTACTGGTTAAAATACAAATAGCTGAAGACATGATGTAAAAGATTAAGTACTTGGTTTTGTAACATATTTACCAATTAAAGTCACAAAATATTCCTCATTATTATTCATGCAGGTAACTGAGAAAAAGTGCAGAAATCAACTTCAAATAAAAAATTATTCCTCCCCTTCCTCCCACTCCCCTATACTCTACAAAATGTTTTCCCTGGGACTAGGCCTTGAAAAGGCCACTACATATTAGTGTGACATGCATTACTGTCTGCAATTAAAAAAGCTAACTTTGTGGTGATTGTAATTACATTATAAAAATGTCCACATGCATAAATCTAAAAAAGGTTGAAAACCTACAGTAAATCTACAATATAGTGTTTACATTTGACCACTGGTTTGTGTTATGTAGAAGTCATAGATTTGGTAAAGCATTGTAACAATTTAGGAAGGCATCTAAATCTTTAAATTCTGGACAAATTTTATGTTTTAATCTACAAAATTGCATGAAGGCTAACTTGAGAGACTTCCTATCATTCTAAAATTCCTCAAGCTGAAGAAATCATTTTTCGGACACTGTCTTATAAATATTACCCTTTGAAAGCACTTAAAATTCCATTTGTTCCACATATTATGATCTTAACTTACATAGGCCTGATCTCAATTATTCATGGAATATCAAACATGATAGGAAGAACAAACCTGAGAGAAACATTACAATACAATAGCAAACTTGCTCAATTCTTTACCAGCACTCTCTGCAAAAAAACTTCCTAAGCCTTTCTCCTCTTTATTTTAGCAATGTATTGTGGAAAATGTGCGATTTTATCTTGACATGAAAATATTTCAATGCGTGGTGATTTTGCCTGATGGGTTTTAGTATTTTCTGCATAACTGTTACAGGAACTCTTATATGATTCTCTTCCACTCTGTTGTAAAGGCCAGAAAAAAGCAGCAAACGGAGAGGGAAAGAGCTTATCGCCAGAGTCATAATGTCTGAAGGCTTTCAGAGTAGGTTGGTTTTTCCCTCCTTCTGTTTGTCTCCATTTTCTTCTTACAGCTCATAAAATGTAGGGGTTTGCTGTTGTGAACAGTTGTTGTTTGTAGGATTTTTTTCCTCCAGATTAAAGTCCTATCTCTCCTTAGTCTGTTCCTCTATGCAGTATTTGACTTGCTCAGTTCCTGCCTGATTGCTGGATGGAAAAGAACAAGTATTGAAAATAATATAATGGTAAAGTAAGATAAATGAGTGGTTCATTCTTAAGAAACTTTAAGGATTGTGCTCAAACAGTAATAAAAAGATTAACTTTGCATCTTTCATTGCACACATCTTTAATATTAGAAAGATGATACTAATTTCTATATATTTTCTCCTTTTGTATACAAAATGAAAACACTGAGTATGTGGGCTCAAAAACAAGAGGGCACTGGGATAGGTGAGCAGGGGTAACCTAGAGAAAGATCTGTTCATGTGGATTTCCATCTAAGAAAAGACAACATCTGAATTGAGGGATTTTGTTTAATCCCTATTTATAAAAATAATTTCCATTATATGAAGGAGAAACCTCCTCCCCAAAACCCTAATCCTAAAAGGGCAGGACTATGGAAGTCATTGCCCTCAAGTAATCAACTGGGCATTTCCTTATTTGCATTTTCTTAAAAATGGTGAATCTTAAACATTGTTTATAGGAATAGTAAATTTGTCCAGATACTTACCATCAATGAGCTCTTCTTTTAGCTTTGTTAACTCCTTTCTCATTTCATCTAAAATGTCCTAAAATATTAGAGAAAAATATCAGAAATACAGAAAAAAAAATACCACTAAAAAGATTCTTACTCATATAAAATTTAAAGAATGTCATGAAGTATGATGTGTAGTTTTTTTTTGTTTCCAGAGCCACAATTCTATTTCTTGGAAGACTAGCCTTGGTAAATTTTGTTTTAATATTCTTCCCTTCCCAATCCTGGCTTATTCTAGCCTAGCAATATGTGAAATAGAATGCTTCCTAAAATTAAGATAATTACTCTGTCATCCAGTAAAGGTATGATTCAGATAGTTTCTAGAAATGATAACAGCTGTGCTTTCAATCTAGTCCTCTGGGAACAATCTCAGAGGTGATGCAAAGGAATTTTAGAGGATGAAGATATCACAATAAACTGGACAATCGGCTCTTGGCAAATCTGTTCTTTTGTTTGAAGTATGGAGATTTATTAGGAATCGCCATAGCTGCCAAACCATATTTCAAGGAGTCTAGGATTTCCCTGAAGGGACCTCAGAGATTGCCCTAATGGGTAGGCAGGAAGGTGGATGAGGCCCTGGTTGACCCATGCTGTCCCATACGGCAGGCACCAGCCATATGCAGCTGCTGAAATGAAGCTAATCTGAAATGAGATGTGCTGTAAGTGTAAAACACACACCAGATTTCTCAGATTTAATATGATGAAAATAATGTAAAATAACTCGTTAGTAATTTATAAAAAAAAACATACTTTAAATACATTATTAAGTTTTTAAATTAATGTTGTCCTTTTGTTTTGTATTTTTAAAATGCGGCTACTAGAAAAAATTTAAAATATATACATAGCCCACATTATACTTCTATTAACTGTGGTGCTCAAGACCCTCCTTCAAGAACTGCAGATTTGGCCAGGTGCGGTGGCTCACGCCTGTAAACCCAGCACTTTGGGAGGCCGAGGCAGACGGATCACTTGAGGCTGGGAAATTTGAGACCAGCCCGGCCAACATGGTGAAACCCCGTCTCTACAAAAACTACAAAAGTTAGCCGGGTGTGGAGGTGCACATCTGTAATCCCAGCTACTTGGGAGGCTGAGGCAGGAGAATCGCTTGAACCCGGGAGGCAGAGGCTGCAGTGAGCCAAGATCGCACCACTGCACTCCAGCCTGGGCGGTAGAGTAAGACTCTGTCTCAAAAACAAAAAACAAACAAAAAACCCCCCTGCAGATTCAAGATTAGAGGTCCTATGACAAAGTGACACAATTTCAATGGGTGAAAAGTAACAGCTGTCCTTTGGAAGGATTAGTCTTGAATTGTGTGACTTTAACACTGAATACCCCAGGAAAAATTAAATTGCTCTGTTAAAGTTTACCTTTTGAAAAGCTTCTCATGTTTAAAATAAAACTATCAATTAAAGTCTTCATTTTAACAATGGAAAAGACTGAGACACAGAAGTTATTAAACTCACAGATATCCTGATCCAAATTACTCTTTACATCTCATCCCCCAAATCAAATCTATTCCTCTGTTATCCTCCATTCTTCAGATAACCAAGAATTGACCATGTTTTGAAGTATGTGGAAGTGCTCTATTTTAAAATCTTTTTCCAGAAAGCCACATTCAATACAGAGCAAAACAAGGGCTTGATTTTCAATGACCACATGCTCCCCTTTAAGATCATATAACTGAATTTAACTTTTCAAATAGCTTTGCAGTATGAAAATTCAGTTTATCTAAAAAATGTATTTCATCTCTTCTGTGAATAAGGTATTTTAAATCACAATCCTATCATTTACTACTTCTTCCTGAGCACACAGGTATTAAATATAATGCATATGTACCCAAATGTGGACAGTATCTTTTTTTATACAAAATTGAGATAACTGTACACATCTGTTTTGTTACCTAACACAGGCAAGTATTCACAATTTACTATTAAGCATACTAAATTCTGATCCCTTGAAGCCTACAGAGCCTCTACTCCACCACAATATTTTCTTTGAATACATTTCTGGAATTCACATCACTGAGTTCAAGGTAAGATAATTTTTCAGGCTTTTGATTTTGTGTTTCCAAACTGCTATTTAGAAAGCTGACGTATAGAAGAGTGCCTATTTCCTCGCACTCTTGCCAAAATCAGATTTGTTGCATTCGATTTTGCCAATACAATACAGTAACTGAAAAGTAAAAGCCCCATTGTTTTCTTTACAACTGCACACCATGCACTTACATTTAAACCTTATGCTGTTATCACTGAATCACAGCCCCATCCTCCACTACCTCTGGAACTTCATGCAAACTCAATGAACTGGAAGTGTACATTTGAAAAAATACAGTACTACTAATGCCACTGTTTAATTTGTATAACAATAGCTCTACGGTCTTTCTAAGTATATTCAGGATCCATGTCAAAGATATGCATATGAGATATTTTTTAAAAAGAAATAAGTACAAATAAAGCTGTCACTGAGCGCCCACCTGCTTCAGTCTGTCATAGTCAAGTCCTTCCGTCTGGACTCCATTGGCACTGGGCTGTGATAAGGGTGTGGATTTTGGTCTGCATAAATGAAATTTCCAGGACAGGTAAACAACATTCTTAACACTTAATAAGTTCATAAATAATTGCAAATTTGCCAACCCAACACCAGATTTAAATACATTTCTTTAAAATAGCCATTTTGTTAAAAAGTATCAGAATTGTAGAGCTGATTAGGACATAAAACAAAATTTTTTCACTTTTCTCAGTATTTCTTATTTATAAAGAAACTAGAAAAAGGTGACAAGATGGTAAGACTTCTTCAGAAAAGAGTAGAAGACGGTATTCTTTGGGCGTGAGGTAACCAGATAATGTGGCATGTTGACCAAGACAGTGAAGAAGAGGCCAGCTGGAACATCTGAGGCTCAAATAACACAATCTTGTTTTGTCTTTCTTTTGAACTTTTACATCATCTACTTAAATATCTGGGGGCAAACCAGTGAAAGGAGAAACATAAAGACTTGAATGTTTTACACTAACATAAATCAGCTTACAAAGTTGATGCCTTGGATTGTAGGAAGAAAACATTTTTAGTGAGCATGATTTGCTTTATACATATTATTCCATTTCAAGCATCAAAATAAAAAATGTTTTAAAAATGTTTATTAGATTAGATGTGACTATTTCCTTGTGAAAATTTTATGGAGACGTCATTTGAATGTTGTGTTTCAGGCTAACTACTTCCACACATTTATTAAATAAAAAGGAAATGCCAAACAGAAGCAGATTGTCAATTATTATTGCACTTTCAAAAGTTTAGTTTCTATTATAATTCTTAGTAAGTCAATGATTAGGTATATTTTAAACAAGTTTCAGCACCAAATAAACCAGTCATGGTGCCCTCTCCAATTGTGGCAATAAAAGAATCCTCAGTGGAAAACCTAGAGTTTTAATTGGGCACGCCTCTGGGTTCTGGTTTAGTCTAGTACGAGCCACGAATAAATGCAACTTAAAACCATCAGGCAAATCATATATTCCCAATTTTGCAGAGTACCAACGTTAGCAATCTGAAGCAAGACCCAAAAGGCATAATAAATTTTTCCAAGTTATAATTTTATAATTCTTATAAGACATAAAATACTTTAAACCCATAGGCATGGTTCCTGAAGATTAAACACTGAGTTAATCTTTTTGTTGTTGTTGTTGCTGCTGTTTATGAGATGCAGTCTTGCTCTGTCGCCCAGACTGGAGTGCAGTGGCGCGACCTTGGCTCACTGCAGCCTCTGCCTCCTGGGTTCAAGCCATTCTCCTGCCTCAGCCTCCAGAGTAGCTGGGATTACAGGTGCGCCACAAGGACTGGCTAATTTTTTTTTGTATTTTGAGTAGAGACAAGGTTTCACCATGTTGGCCAGGCTGGTCTCGAACTCCTGACTTCATAATTTGTCTACTTCAGCCTCCCAAATTGCTGGGTGTAGGTGTGAGCCACCACGCCCGGCCTGTTAATCTGCTTTACTATCAAAATGTATTACTGCTTAAAAGACTGTTAGGAAGCAAGTTGTCCAATGTTACCTTATTAGGTATCTGCTTATATGAATGGGGGGAAATAATAACTTTCAGAAAATTTCATTCAATAAGCACTGAGCTAGGCACTGTAGGGAATAAGATTTATATGAAATATTTCCTTTCCTCTTGTGAGGCTACACCTTCTTACTTTGCTAGGGAAGACTACTAAATTCCAAGGTCACTTAAGATTTACTGAGATCCATAAAATGCAAGTCATGGTGCCCTATGCAGAGTCACGTCTGGCAAATAGTCTTACAGTTTAGGACACCATCATTTCATGTACTCACTCATGCTACCTATTCCTGTTCTCTAGAATTAAACTATAATGCATACTCTGCTTTTCTTTTACATTTCTCATTTAAGTGGTCCATTTAGCTAGTTATTTTCTCAAGTTATATAATGAATACCTCTGAAATTCACATGAACAACTACAGTCTGCTATTTAATTGGGCAAGTATGTTACGAATATATCCATATTTACTAGGCAATGCAAAAAATTATTGTCATGTAATAAAAACAATTGTGGAAACATGCAAATTTTTAAAAATTTAATTCATGCTAACATGCAATCCATCACCACCACCACCATGATAATTAACTAAAGGGGGGAACTTTTCATACTGAAGGAAAGATGTAATCACCACTTTTTTTCTTAACTTTACCAAAAAAGTTTATCAGTAACATCCCAGGGGGTACTATGTGTGAAAGCGGCAAGATAACTGAGCAGATTTACTACATTAAAATATATATATATATTTTTGAACACAGGGTCTCATTCTGTCACGCAGGCTGCAGTGCAGTGGCATGATCTCAGCTCACTGCAGCCTTGACCTCCTGGGCTCAAGCCTTCTTCCCACCTCAGCCTCCCACAGGCACATGCAACCATGCCCAGCTAATTTTTGTATGTTTTATAGAGACAGGGTTTAACCACATTGCCTAGGCTAGTCTCAAGCTCCTGGACTCAAGTGATCCTCCTGCCTAGGCCTCCCAAAGAGCTGGGATTATAGGCATGAGCCATGGTACCCAGCCTTAAAAATTTCATTGTTAAATGCTATTTTTCTATGTACTAGCAAATTTTCTAAAGAAATATTTTGGCCAAAACAAACCACCTCAAAAAAAAAAAAAAAAAAAAAAGCAGAAAAAACTATTTCACTAGTGGAATATAAACATTTTGTGAAGATTTAACTGGCTGACAAAATTAACTTGTTAAGTAGTTCAATCATTAATAGCATAAAAATAATTTTAGCTAGTAAGAATTTGGCCAGAGTCTGCTTACTGAACTCCCAACTCACTGTGATACACATCCACTATGAACAGCATTTAATTCATATTCCCAGTGGACCTGATGTAAATTTAAAAAAAAAAAAAAGATGTGTAAAATAACATAAATATATTTCAGTTATTTCTAACCTATGGGTTTTCATCATAATTGATCACAAAATGAGGATTTCTCAGGTTTTTATTTTACTTTTTTTTTTAGAGAGGGTCTCATTTTGTCACCCAGGCTAGGGTGTAGGGTGCAGTGGTGTGATCATGCCTCACTGCAGCCTCTTAACTCCTATGCACAAGATATCTTCCTGTCTTAGCCTCCTGAGTAGCTGGGGCTATAGGCACAAGCCACCAGGCCCAGCTAGTTTTTTTTATTTTTTGTAAAGATGGGGTCTCGCTATGTTTCCCAGGCTGGTCTTGAACTCCTGGCCCCAAATGATCATCCAGCCTTGGCCTCCCAAGGTGCCAAAACTGTAGGTGTGAACCACCGTGCTGGGCCAGTTTTTATTATTTTATGATGAGAGTGTTGCCTTTAAACATCTGCCTATAAAATGACTGTACTACTATATTTAAGTCCCTATTCTGCCACATTAATTGTGTAAGTAACTGAAAAGCATTTGAGAATTTTTTTTAGCTGTCAATTTTTTTAATTAAGAAAAAACTAGTTCATATCTTAAGTGTTCCTAATTAAAAAATGGTATAATAGGGCTCACCTAGAAAACAATCTACTCAGGGTGTTAGATGTTAAATTGTCCAAGATAACTTACTACAAAGTATCTAGGAAACAGAGATTTTCCTCAAAGAATCCACAACCGTGGCTTTAATATTAGCCCGTGTTCCAGTAACAGATGGAAAAGGATCTTCTATCTACTTTTTTGAAACCTTGTCTTACAGTCATAAGGCAAACAGCCTTTAAAAGAAAATGCTTAGGCTACAAATGGCCTAGATAATATATGTGGCCTTAGATTCCCAGTCTAGTATTTCGAGTATGTTTACCATTTGTATTTATCCTAATCCAACTGTGAAGTGATGGCAGAATTTTTAAAAGGTATTCAAAATAAAGAAAAAAAAAATCTCCCTTGTGGTGATTACCAATCCAGGTAGAAAAAGCTCAGCCCTATCCTGAACATGTTATTTAGAAGTCTCAAATCACAACGTCACAGCAGGATGATACCTGTGTAATGAATCATAGGACCTGTTGTCAAAAACAATCTGATTTTTCCTTGGAGAATCCCGTCTATGAAGGGGAAAACCATTGAAAGGGATACACAATAGAACTTTAAAAAATAATTCTCATTATGTTACTGTTTTATAGGTTGTTAATAGCAAACCAAACAATAATTGAGTCTATTAACCTTAAAATAACCAATTTTTCCCCAATAAAAAAGATATTTTAAGACTACTTTTAGTTATGTGAAGATACCAGTTACAGAAAATTTTAAAAATCACTACACAATGGCTACTTTTTATAGGTTGTTAGGCACAGTAAGTATATGAAAGTATAAAAAATTAACTCTTCTCAGGAGGCATGTAAAGGACTAGTTTTCCCATCTTGAATACAAGATCTGTAAGGTCTTAATAATCACAGATGAATGCACCAACCTTCCAAATGTTATAATCCAGTCATAATTTGAAGCATTTTTAACCAAACATTCTTGCTTTTACTCTTAACAAACACAGCAATATGCAATATCTCATGTATATTATGGGATATTAATCCATCTTACACTAACATAATTTTGACAAAGCTATTCCAAAGATAAATGGGCACCTTCACTACAATGCAAGGATGAGACATACTTAAAGCAGCTAATACACCTGCTTTCCAAAGGAACAGGGAAATAACTTAGGAAGAAAAGCAATACAGTTCTTACTCTTTTAAACGTATTTTTAAAATCCTTTATGGTTTAAAACAGCTTTTGTGAAATTTAAAAACCTACGTACCAGTAGTTGGATCAAATCTATCAAAAGATATATGAGTGGTCAGGAAATAATCAGGGTTTCAGAATTTCTATTTTGGGAAATGGGAGGAAAACCACCTAACAGAATTGTAACATGATTATGGTGCACTATTAGATATTAAGAATCAAGATTCAACTCATTTATATAAAATTATTTTCAAAATGGTGACCTTTAGAGCACTTACTAAATTTCCAAGTCTGGAAAAAAAAAAGAAATCTTTTTTTTCCCTACTCTGGAATTAGGAAAAATAAAAAAATCTTTCAAAGAACAACTTTTCCTTTACTAAATGGACCAAATACATCAAAGAATGTATTCCATTTGGAGAACCTCATCCATGTCCATTCTAAGGCATGACTTCTGCCATCAACATAGGCTTAGCTTTAGTTCACTATGGAATGCAGATCAACGAAGCAGGATGAAGAGAAAGAACAAATGACACATGACAGGTCTGCAGACTGGAGTGCAATAGCGCGATATCAGCTCACTGCAACCTCCGTCTCCCAGGTTCAAGTGATTCTCGTGTCTCAGCCTCCCAAGTAGCTGGGATTGCAGGTGTGTGCCGCCATGCCCAGTTAATTTTTGTATTTTTAGTAGAGACGGGGTTTGATCATGTTAGCCAAGCTGGTCTCGAATTCGTGACCTCAGGTGATCCACCCACCTCAGCCTCCCAAAGTGCTGGGATTACAGGCATGAGCCACCACGCCTGGTCAGCCCCTTGTTATGGGCTTGATAAATTAGCACTTCATAATGTGGTACTGAAGAAAATCCAACCGGTAGAGATACGTTAGAAGGCCATCTCAGTTAGGAGTCTGAGAAACATAAATGTGCAATTTTTCTACTCTACTGAAAACACATGTACACCAAAAGCAATTCCCCTCTTTCTTCTAAAGCAAAATATGATCATCTTTCAATCACTTAGAAACTAAAAGCTTTTATACATTCCAAAAGGTCTAGTTTCTTTGTGGAGCTTAAACAACTGTGTCATTACCAAATCTTCTTTCCTACTAGCAGAAAGCTCCACATAGAAAGCCAAATCCAAATTCAGACTCAGACTAACACAGAACACGTCTGTGATAATATAAAGTCTATCCTTGTACTTCTCTTTATTAGGTTTCTATAATTAGAGTCAAGTTGCTTTTTACAAGACAAAAATAAGGCAAATAGCTCAGAAAGAAAAGACAAAATACCTTTTGGTTTCTAAATACGTACTTTTTTTCTTTTCTGGAAAAATACAAGTCCTTTAAACTTTATACAAGTCTCATAAACCAAGAAAACGTTTCACCTGTGTTCAGGAGCTGTGATATAAATTTCGTCATGAAAATAAAGTATGCCTAGCTAAAGGAAGAACAAATTTGCCTAAACATGCCCACACGTACTTGTATAAACAAGTATTAGCTAGCCTTGTTTCTGGATACTATCTTTTCTAACTTGATTACATGTACACGTTTCAAATGAGATAGGGAAATACATGTTTCTACTTTACAAATTCAAAGATGTAGGTTTCATTTTGCTCTTTTCTCTCCAGCTGATTTTCAGGTTTAAAAAAGGCTCCAAAAGTTATGTTTATATATATATATACACACACACACACACACATACACATACACACTATGTCATTGGGACTACTGGGGAAATGTGACTATATACTATATTAGATAATATTATTGTTCAGTGTTAAATTTCTTGAGAGTAATAATGGTATTCTGGTTACAAAGCAGATGTCCTGGTTCTTCCAAAAAACACTAAAGTATTTAGGGTGAAACACTTCTTATTTGTGAACTGCTTTGAAACTAATCAGAGGGGGAAAAAAGTGTGGATATGTAGATAGTTAAGACAAGTGGGGCAAAATGTTGACAACTGTTAAACCTAGGAAATGGGTATACACATATTCACTGTACTATCCTTTTAATTTTTCTGTAGTTTTGAATTTTTCAAAATACAAACTGGGAAAGACAAAGCTATCTTAAAATCTCAGATCATCTGGTTAATAAATGTAGGGTATAATTTATCAATCACTAGTAATGTAGATGAGTAATATATAATGAGGCTTGGTGGGTGTCCAATACTAGGAGGATCATGAGAGTTTTATGGACTCCTTGTATGATTTCTTACCATTCAATTTTTTTTCTATACTAAGATTGCACTGATTTCTTTTTTTATACAAATAAAATATAAAACTTAAGAGAAAAAAGTTGATACCTGGAGATAACAGGTGACTTGCTGCCATTCATTGTATTTGTTCTTTCCCAAGGTTTTCTTGTTGGTTCTTTAAAAACAAAGAACAAAAGTTATTAAATATACGCTTCCAGAGTTATTATAAAACAAAAAACAAAATACTAAATCTCATTATACCTGTTTACATAGCAGTAATATAAATAAAAATTTAAAATCTAAACTTTAGTTGAAATCTGTAAGGATTCTAATTTGCACAATGCCAGACCTCAAAATGAGAAGAAATTATAAACCAGTACGGGAAGTTTCCAAGGAAAAATTTACATTGTTAAGTCTAAAATATTATAATTCTATAAACTGGATGGTAAGGAGTTTCTCTAATAAAAAAAGGATAGTAAGAATAAAGTAGGATAATTTTAAAATTAGGATAGTTCAATTAATTAAAATGGAGTATTACTGACACTGTTTTAAATTACTTTTACCACCAATGATAAAAACAATAAGTATAACTTATAATATGTTCATGTATTTCAACATTTAATCTAAATCCAAATAGTCCCTCTTGGGAAAAAAAATAGGAGCAACTCAAACTGAATTTCAGAATCCTGAAATTCTACTGTACTTCCTTGATTCTTAAACAATGAATTATTGGGACTTTGCCAATAATTCCAGTCAAACATAAACAAGTTCGCTCTAAGCTCTTATTACAAAAGACACTATGTAGTCAGTGACTCACTAGCTGGCTGTCTATTGTGCTTGAATTGTTTTTCTAATCTGGGCTGACTCACTGATGCTGTCACTGGCCTCACTACATGACTGGGTAAAATCAGAAGTAGAATCTTGTCATGGAGGAAAGAATTTGGGCCACATGACAATGAAGTCTATTCATGAGTTGTGATCTCATTGTGTAGTTTTAACTAAAACTGCTCTGAGTTCCAATTCAGCTCCTCAACTGGCTTCTGCACATTCTCAGGTAGCTTATGGTCCCTTCAAAGTACACTTACGCAAAAATAAACTCACACTCTTCCATGAAGCCCTGCTTTTGGTTCTGGATTTCTGATGCATGCAGGCATTACGTGTGAAACCTTAAAAGTCATTATTGATCTTGCTTTACTCCTCATCAACCAAATTCCTTCTTTTTTATATTCCTTCTTTTGTATTCTAACAGCTAACACAGTCTCTCAATGACCGCCACAGTGGTGGCAAGTTCCACACATGACCAGGAAGATCAAATTGGATGGGGTTTGGGACGGGCAGAATCAGAAACATATCCAGCTGACACCAGTCCAAGCAGGTGAAAAGAGGGAAGTCCTGAATGAAACTGAGGGACACCTGGACAGGGAGGGGAACGGTCATCAGACACTGTCACTAAAGAGGTGGCAGGTGGAAGGATGAGGGAGTAATTCTAAAGTGGATAAGATGTAGCAAGTGCTACCTTTTAATAGCTGGCTGAGGTCCTTTCCCAGTCAGCCAAACCAGAACCATCTTTTAGTCTTAAAGGTCATCTGGTTGTGAGAAAGAGCTGTTCAGCTGGCTCTGCGGAAGCTGAGAAGCAAGGGCCTCTTCTCTCTAAGGAGCTCGGCTGTGTTTCAGGAGGAGCAAGGGCTGGGTTCCCTTCAGAGGATCTTTACTGGCATGCGTATAGAGCTTCCTAATTGGTCTGCCTATCTCAATCCTCCCTAGTTTTAATGGGAAAACCGCAAGTGCTATTTTAATGTGCCTCAAACGGTTTCAGTGGATTAAATGTCCACTGAACTCAGTACTGGCAGGATAAAGTCTAAACTCTTGATAATTTTATAAAAGGCTCTCAACATTTTTGTTTCTAACTCATATTTCCAAACTTTCCCCCACAACACTCTTCAAAAAGAATTCCCCGTTCTAGTCTATTTCCTATTTCCTAATCTCTTCTTGCTCATCTCCAACTCCATACCTTTGCTCAAGCGATACTTACATTCTGAAATATCACACCTTCCCTCACTTTCAGCCAAACTAAATACTCTTCAAGGCATACTAAGATGTCACTTTTCTCTACAAAGATGACTCAGGTGACTCGTATGTGTCATCTCCTCCCTCTTTGACACACATTACTTAGTATTCAACATGTGGTTGTAAAAGGTTAACTTTACACCTGTGTGTCTCATCTTCCCAGCTGGACCAAGAGTTTTTTCGTGCTTAGGACTTTTCACTTCAGGTGCCTGACACAATGTCAATTTAAAAACGGAATGAAACAAGTGACAAAAGAGGCCCTGCCCTTTTTGCTTATATATATGACACACACACAAATTCTGCGCATTAGTTTTTTCATATTTTATATAAGGGGTTATACATTATAAGGAATTTTTAACTTGGAGTCCACGGATAACCTTCAAGAAATTCATGAACATTCTGAAATTATGAACAAATCTGAATAAAAATACAATTTTCCTCCCTGGAAAAAGGATCTATAGCTCTCATCATATTCTAAAGGTTCTGTGACCCCGAACTATGGTTCAGATTTACAACATCTATGCGGTACTAATGACAGCATATATAATTAATTTTGGCTTACAGAAAGAAGGATAAAGCTAAAATAAGTGGGTCACAAAGCAGTGAATTTTTAATTAAAGTAACATAAATTGAACCCTATTCAGAGGGAAAACAAAGCCATGGATGTTAATTATGGTACAGCAATCAGTCTACTGAAGAGTCACTATTTAATAATGAGAATGAGGAATGGGGTGGAGGGTGTGTGAAAAGATGGATTACAATCACAAAAAACAAAAACAGAAGTACTTAAAAAAAAAAAAAGGGAATTCTAGGTGGCACATTGTGGCTCACGCCTGTAATCCTAGCACTTTGGGAGACTGAACCAGCTGGATCACTTGAGTTCAGGAGTTTGAGACCAGCCTGGGCAACATGGTGAAACCCTATCTCTACCAAAAATGCAAACAATTAGCCAGGAGTGGTGCCATGTGCCTGTGGCCTCAGCCACTTGGGGGGTTGGGGGGCTAAGGGGGGAGGATCACTTGAGCCTAGGAGGTGGAGGATGCAGTGAGCCAAGATCGCATCACTGCACTCCAGCCTGGGCAACAGAGTGAGACTCCATCTCGAAAAAATAAAACAATGAAAATTAAAAAGGTAACTGTAGATGCAATTGGTTGTCTTTAAATCAAAACTGTAGGAATATAAGCATTTCTCTATACTGGTTTCCTATGGACCACTCTAGATATTAACTCATCAAGTTTATTTATGTTGTTTCATTTCAGAATAAATAAGGAGTTGGATATTCCAGCCCTTAGTCTTTAATCAAATATGAAGAAATAACATGTGAATATGTAATGAGTTCGTATTCTCATCTTGGATACAGCACTCATCAAGTACCTCTAGTGAAATATACTGTGTTAATATTCTAGGTGATTTACTGGATGATCAAAAATTCTCAATGTCAGAAATTTCACTGAATTCAAGAACACTTCCCCAAAATTTTAAGGAGACTTTTTAAGTTTACAAATCAGAAACTTTATTCCCTTAATTATCAATATCACCCAAATGAATGGCTAGGATACCCTTCTCAATTTGAGAATGTTCTGAGGGAAACTGCAGTACTAACTAGCATGCTCACTTTATTTTTACCTTTAGGAAAACAATTATGAAAAATACTTCTCGTCATCTAATAGTACATTAATATTTTCCTTATTTTAGTAAGTAACCTCAAGAAAGTAACAGCAGCTTCCAGGAGGAAAACAGTTAATTAATGCTTTCAGGTGTGAACAAAGAACTCTGGCATTTTGGTGTCTAGTCACTTGGTCCAAACACGGGGAAACGGGGAATTTTTAACTGGGGAGTATTAATACTTTCAGAGAAAGTTTATAAAGGTTAAAATATTTATCTTGAACTTACCAGGTGTACTTGTTGAAGACGCCTTAGAAGTTACAGGCTCTGAATCTTCCTAAATATACAGATACATATTAATATCACATCTACCACTCCCCTGCTGCTATATACATTTAGTGTTTTACACGTGCACTTCTAATATTCTTTCTGCCACTCCCCACTTTCTCTTTTATCGGTCTTCTCTCCCTTTCATTTCAGCTTAGACTTCCTTCTTCTCCTGTTTTCAATCACCTCCCCTTCAACTCTCCCCACAGTTCCTTTCCTCATGTGTTCTCCCTGAGAACTTTCACTAGCCAATGCTACAAAGCCAGACACAAGAGACAGATTTGAGGAATGGTATCAAAGGCAGCCAAATGGAGCAAGGGAAACATATTATTTGTTGCACACCAATATATAGCACAGACAAAGCAGACTGTGCCCAGCTGAATCAGGGAGGAGGGCATGAAGGATACACTCTTAAGGGGCACAGCCAATAACCATCGAGCTCCTAGGGGAAAACATATGAATTTAGGCTAATTCCTTCCTTTTAAATTAATGCAAGGGAACTGAGATTCTAAGAGATGAAATGTCATTCACTCATTTAAGGAACAGAATTAAACTCCACAGGTTTGAACTTCAATGCTTTTCCCACAACTCCAAATACTCATTTTACTGCCATTAAAAATTTATAAATAACAGTCAAAACAAGCCACTTCACATGCATAAATAGTTAAAAATTAGCAAATATAAGTTCAAACTAATTAAGTTCAAATTAAATAAATGCTGACACTATTTCCTGAATGGCTGTGCTTGAATACCATATTTTAAGATAGATTATCTTCATTAACTTACACCTTTGTCCTCTTTCTGTTCTGTTTCTACTGTTGACCCCTTTTCAGCAATTCTTCTCCTACAAAGAAGGCAAATCCAATTTTTAAAAATATTATCTGATTCAGTATAAAAACCACTTCTCTATGAGGAAAGAAGTGCATCTAGTTAGTTGTATTCGGAATAAAATTAAAATCCTCTCAATTCTGGGCATGTCCATTATAATGAAATTCCTTACCTCCTGGCCAGCAGGGCACTCATTTCTTCCATTAAACCACTACCCCCTAAAGGAAGGGGTCCATTTCCACGGCCTGTATCTGCTTTAGATGAGGCCGAGTTCACACCAATAGCATTCCCTCCACTTGGGAAAGAGGCATCCTCCATCTTAATGAGAATACACAGACATAATCAACTCCTATGTTAGACAACCATATTTTTATTAATATATTACAGCTAAAACAGAAGGAAACATCAGCATTAATTTTAAAAATCTAAATATTATTTTTAAGCTTTAAGAACCAATAGATTCTTAGCACTGATTTTATATACCAACAAGAGTTTATCAAAACTACTATCAACAAGAATGCAATGAAACATATCATGTGTCTCTTCCTGTGTTGCCCTGAAAAGGGCATAACTTTGCTTTGATAATATTCCTGCTAAAACAACCCCTGCATAACTTGAATCTAATCTTGAGGAAAAATCAGATAAGCCAAACTGAAGGATAACAGGCAAAATAACTGCCTACAGTCTTCAAAAATGCTAGTATTGTGAAAGATTGAGGAATTATCATAAAGTAGATCAAAGAGACATTAGAACTAAATGCAGTAAATGATCTTGCACTATGAAAAAAATTGTCACTAAAGATGTCATTGGACTACAGACAAAATTTGAATATTAATACATTTGTAGATTACAGTATTCTATCAATGTTAACTTTCCTGATTTTGATAATTATATTACTGGTTATGCAGGTAAATGTCCTTGTTCTTATAAAATTCACACTGAGGTACTTAGGAAAATAGAAGCTTGTGTCTCTGAGTTACTCTCAAATCATTCAAACAAAAGTGCATGTGTAGGCCAGGTGCGATGGCTCACAACTGTAATCCCAGCATTTTGGGAGGCTGAGGCAGGTGGATCACCTGAGGTCAGGATTTCAAGACCAGCCTGGTCAACATCATGAAACCCTATCTCTACTAAAAATACAAAAATTAGCTGGGCATGGTGGTTGGCGCCTGTAATCCCAGCTACTCAGGAGGCTGAGGCAAAATCACTTGAATCTGGGAGGTGGAGATTGCAGTGAGCTGAGATCGCATGCACCACTGCACTCCAGACTGGATAACATGAGTGAAACTCTGTCTCAAAAGAAAAAAAAAAAAAAGTGCATGTGTAAAGAAGGAAACATACCCGAAGAAGGAATAAAAAAGCAAATACTGGTAAAATGTTAATGGGTGAATCTAGGTGATGAATTTATAGAAATTATTTATACTATTTTTACAACTTTACTATAAAAATTTTAATTATATCAATTCTTAATTTTTTATTTACTTTATTTTTTGAAATGAAGTCTCACTCTGTCACCCAGGCTGGAGTGCAGTGGCACGATCTCAGTTCACTGCAACCTCTACCTCCCGGGTTCCAGTGATTCTCCTGCCTCAGCCTCCCGAACAGCTGGGATTATAGGCATGTGTCACACATCTGGCTAAGTTTTGTATTTTTAGTGAGATAGGGTTTCACCATGTTGGCCAGCCTGGTCTCTAACTCCTGACCTCAGGTGATCTGCCCACCTCAGCCTCTCAAAGTGCAGGGATTATACAGGTCTAAGCCATCGCGCCCAGTTAAATTATTTCAATGTGTTAATGAGGTTCATAACAGTTCATAAAATTAGAATACAATAAATTCAACATTTTAGATATTTAGGAAGAATAAGACATATTAAAAAACAAATTTCAGAAAGCTACTTACCCGTGACACTTTCCTAAGTTTTGCTCCAGCAATTGCAGCTGCAAGTCCAGTTAAAGGGCGATTGTCTTCTGACACAGATGCCAAAAAGAATCCAGATGCAGGGAGGGGTGGGGCAGGAGGTGGTGGAGGAGGAGGGGGTACTTGATTAGGGAGAGGAGGGGGAGGAGGGGGCGGTGGAGGCCCAGTGGATGGGAGTGGAGGAGGTGGAGGGGGCCCTGGGGGAGGAGGGAGTGCTACTGAAGCCTGTGCAGGCCCTGGTGGGAGTGGTGGAGGAGGTGGAGGTGCAAGTGGTCCCAAGACAATGCCTGAGAGAGAGAAATGTTAAGTAAGACCATCAACAATAGAGCTGAGTGATATTATTTTATGTGGGAAGGTACGCAGAATGCCATGCTAAATTAAACTGACTCATGTATTTACTTAATGAGTTCAATTTATCATAGTTGTAAAATTCCAGTCAGTTTTGAAAGATACTGAAATGTAAGGTCAAAGTATATATAACTACTTACTTTATGTTAGAGCTTTAGTAACAGAACTATGCAACAGATCATCTAATTACGATTTTTTGTTCATGGGGATTTGGTAAATAAGCAAAATAAATACTTATAAAATTTGGAAGAGAGGTAAGCATCCCTGAAAACACAAACTAGTATATATAATGGCAGTTAGTACTACTTGAAATAAGGCCCAAAATAATCCACATTAACCTTAAGTGTTGAGACAGTAAATTCAGTAACAGTGAACACATATATTTAGTTGTTTACAGTCAAAGTGGCTGGATTAAAAACATGAAGGAGGAGTAAGTCCCAGGCTTCAGTATTTTAAAAATTCTTAACATTTAAATTCAATGGATAGCCAAGGTTGAGACTCACTGAAGTAAAGGAATTTACTAGTACAAAGTAAAACCTCAAAATAACGCTCGGAAATAATTAAACACCATAGAATTTGAAGCACAGTTGTTTTATCCCACAAAATGGGGGCCAAGAAAAGAAATATTCAAATGTTATAAAATCACAAAAGGAGTGAACAAAAAGTTATTTAATAACAGAATTCTGAAATAGTAGATGCTTCTTTAGTTAAGGTTTAAGAGGGGTGTTTTCAGAACGAATAAAATGCTATTTTGCACACTGGGTGGTAGTTGCTAACTTTTTCAGCTTGAGCCGTTACACAAGCAGAAAACATAAATTGTTGAAAGAAGCATCTAGAAATAGTCTGTCCCTTCTGTAGGGGTGGTTAAGAGTTCTGAGGGTACAGTAGGTCACTCTGTCAGGCTGGCTGTGCCCATTTTGTACAGTATAACTGTCACGGTGAAACCAAACTGAACATCTTAGAATTCTGACTAACCTTGTAAACAACTTTGGTAAGTCAACAATTACCCCTTCAAGCCACTACTTATTGTAATTTTGGACCTTGGAACTCTTTAGGGCATATGCCAAGCCTGCCATCCTCTCTACTCCTCCTGCAAAGTCATAATGCTGCAAGGGTTAGGGTGACACCTATCCTGAAAGCCCAACATGGAGCATCTAATATAGGAAAGGCAAGAAGGAAACAGGGCCCAAGATCAGAACTGCTCCAAAGGAAACTCTGGGATGATGTACCTAATGACTACAGTTGGGCACTAAATATACCTCTCTAAGTGTCCCAGAAAATAAAGGAAAAAAATTTAGATCATGTATTTATTGTGTGGTAGATCAATGTGTCAAGCAAAGTTTTCCCAGTGAAAGAATGTATTGGCTGGGTGTGGTGGCTCACACCCGTAATCCCAGCAACTTTGGGAGGCCAAAGGGGGCATATCACATGAGGTCAGGAGTTCAAGACTAGCCTGGCCAACATGACAAAACCCCGTCTCTATTAAAAATACAAAAATCAGCTGGGCGTGGTGGCATGTGCCTGTAACCCCAGCTACTCAGTTGGCTGAGGCAGAAGAATTGCTGCAACCCGGGAGGCAGAGGTTGCAGTGAGCTGAGATCATGCCACTGTACTCCAGCCTGGACAACACAAGACTGTGTCTCAAAAAAAAGAAAGAAAAAGAAAAGAAAAAAGAAAAAAATAAAGAAATGTATTATGAGGGCTCTTAAATACTAGAAAACATCTTTAACTGTGGTACTATAAAAGATATCAAAACCTAGTTCAATATGGAAGTTCATCCAAATGCAATTAATCCAACAGGAAAAACATTTTTCTACTTTAATTTTTTTAATTAAAAAAAAAAACATGGCATTGGCATATAAATGTTCAAGGATCAAAACCATCCTACCCATCCATTCAGGCAATTAAAGTTGCTGCTATATAACATTTTCAAGTGATTAGCTGTTAGTAGCAATAAAGAAAGCCTTACCCTGTTGGGCTGGAGTCTCGGCCGGCTGAGAGGCTGCCTGCAAGCCTGGCTCAGAAGCAGAAGAGTCTCCCAGCACAGAGTTTAGAGGAGTCTCAACAGAGGCAGGGGCAGCTGCAGAGGGAGAAGGGAGAACACTAGGCTTGGATGAGGGAGTTGAGGCAATAGGGGTGCTTGGAGGAGGAGAAGCTTGAGATCCACAGTGTGAGAGTGATGCGAGGGAAGGCAGTGGAGGCGGCGGCGGAGGAGCTGCTGGCCCTGAGGTAGGCGGTGGAGACACTGGATATGTTACAGATTCAACCAGCCCATTGGGTGCTGTCGGTGATGGAGGCATTTGGGGCACAGGAGAAGAAACACAAACAGGGAGGACAGGCCTTGGACCAGTAGCTTTGCCTGGGGGGCTGCTAATCATTATTGGAGGAGATGGAGGGAGGGGCGAAAAATTGGAAGTAGACCAGGCACAGGGCTTCGTAGCTGGAGGCTGAGAAGAGGGTGTGTTCACAGGAGAAGAAGGTCGAGAGTTTTTGTTCAGAGGACGAGGAACTGTAGCGTAATGGGGAAGAACAGGGTGGAAGGCTGAACCTAAAGATGTTGCAAAACGTGTCGCTGAGTGTCGCAGTGGTGGTGTAGGGGGTGTGGAAGTAGGTGGCAAAGCAGTCACTACAGCATAATCAGGAGTGGCATCTGACACTGGAGCTGAGATGACTTTAGCGTATGATGGAGGAGGTGCTGAAGGAGGCTGGCAACTGGAATACTCAGGAAGTGGAGCGTTATACAGGGAGCTGTCTGAAGATGGAGCTGGACAGAAGGTGGAAAGCAGCAGCAAAAGACAGGATAAAAAAGGAGAGAGAAAAAGGGAGCTAGTGAAGCCACAAAACCAGCATTCAGACACAATGTATAAATGTAGACTACAGTTAGTATCAGAGAATTAGGCACAAATGCAAATAACTATTTTCACCCAAGAATATTTTAACTTGTAAATACATTTTGAGATTCAGAAGGGGATGAAATAAGTTTCCTTTTTATCTAATAAGTGGATTAACAAATTTATTGACTAATTTCTTTTATAAGAAAAAGCCAGTATTAGTCTTAACTTTTATTTAGACAAGAAAAAGGACATTAAAATCACAAGAATAGGACCATAAACAGAAGAATAAATTTAGTGTTTTTTTTAAAAACAACAAATAGCAAAAGTTGTAAAGTTGGTAAAACATTTAATGAGGTGAGAAACCTCCTATTCAATGCTTACTTGTGGAAAAGTTTTGTTTTGTTGGTCATAACTCCAGAAAATAATTAGGTAGCTAAAAATACATAAAGTAACTTAATAAACCAACCAACCAACCACTGTTTAATCAAACCACATTGAGACTTTTTATATAGGCCATAAGGAGTATTCTTAAATCCTATAATGAATGTTAATTTTAATAAATGTTAAAATATCTCAAACTTTCAGCCATATATTAAGCCTTATGTCTTTCAGTAAATTCCATCAGATTTCATAATTTTCACTAATTTTTCGTAATACTAGAAAGTATATTTAAATAGTCAGTTTTAGAGAATATTTCTCTAAAATAATTCTTCCTCCAAAATCTTTAGAATGTAATCAAGCAAATTTCTTGTTGAATGGTACTATAGTACTATAGTATTTGAGACAATTTAAGTGATCTTATGAGGGAAATATATTTGAAGTTCATCCAGTATAAAAAATTTCCCATAAAAACACACTTACACTTTATAGCCAATTTATAGGGAGTCAGAAGAATTAGAATGGCAGAATAAAAATTTCCAAGAGCTTTCTTTAAGTCTCCAAGCAATAAAAGCAATACAGAGAGAAATAAAAAGAAAATGTTAAAGTAGTAATTGCTGCATATTTTTCATCATTTCAAATTGTATGGCTTAATCCCAAACATCTCAAATGTGAAATATTTTAACACATGACTACACAAGAGACATCATCCAAGCTCAGATAGAACACAGAAGAGTTTGTAAACTTCTTACCAGCACTTGATATTCTGCGCTCTCTCTCCCATTCCAGCTGTTCCCTTTCTAACTGTTCTTGTCGCTCCCTTTCTTGCCGCTCCCGTTCCAGTCTCTCCAGCCTCTCTCGTTCTTGTCTTTCTTGCCTCTCCCGATCTAGGCGTTCCTGCCGCTCCAGGCGTTCCTGCCGTTCCCGTTCTTGTCTCTCTCTCTCCAGCTGTTCTTGTTCCAGTCGCTCCCTCTCCAGCCTTTCCCTTTCTAACCTCTCTCTCTCCAACCTTTCTCTTTCCATTCTTTCTCGCTCCAGCCTTTCCCGCTCCAGCTCCTTTTGCCGTTGCTGTTCTTGCAGTTGTCTGGAAAAAAAAAAAGGTAAAAACATGCATCTACGGCTACTCATCATGAAAAAGTGATTCTTTTCACCTATGTAAACTTTATTTGTGAGTCAAATAAAAGCAATGTAGAGCATGCAAACATCTCTCCTCCCACATGAAGACTACCTTGGATAGAGACTGTTGCATACAAATAAAAATCATTTCTCCTATTAGCATCATACTGGCTGAATGCTTCAGCACATTACACTAACATTTCATTTTATTCTGTACTTTTCATGAGTACTGTTGCAAGTAAATGAATTTTCCAAATAACACACCACTTTAATAACCAAGTTATTATTTTAATCATTTAATGAAAAACTTTGTAAAATTGCAATATCCTTCTTAACATCAAATTTAACTGTACAAATAATAATTATCATTTCAGAAAATACAATGGTTGGCCACAGCAGTAGCTCAATAAATATTTACTGAATGGGTCGGGTGCAGTGACTCACACCTCTAATCCCAGCACTTTGGGAGGCCAAGACGGGTGGATGACCTGAGGTCAGGAGTTCAAGATCAGGATGTCCTGGCCCATATGGGGAAACCCCATCTCTACCAAAAATATAAAAAATTAGCCAGGCGTGGTGGCGTGCGCCTATAATCCCAGCTACTTGGGAGGCTGAGGCAGAAGAATCGCTTGAACCTGGGAGGCAGAGGCTGCAGTAAGCCGAGATCATGCCACCACACTCCTACCTGGGTGACAGAGCAAGACTCCATCTCAAAAAAAAAAAAAAAAAAAGTTTACTGAATGAAAAAGGGTCAAGAAACAAGAAATAAACTTTAAATGACTGAAATCTCATATCCAGAGGCAACTATCATCAACATATGTATATAAAGATACATCTATATATACACATATACATACACACACACACACCCTCCCCCACACACACCCTCCCCCAATAGACTTTCCCTCGTGTAAAAATACACACATAAACTTTAAAAACGTAATAAAATGTGATCATTTCCCGCTACTGTGAAATCTGCTTTCCTTTCTCTCGCTTAATATATGGTGAAAGTTGGTCTGGGTGAAGTGGCTCAGGCCCGTAATCCTAGCACTTCGGGAGGCTGAGGTGGGAGGACGGTTTGAGGCCAAGAGTTCAAGATGGGCCTGGGCAATGAAGCAAGACCTATCTCTACAAAAAAATTTAAAATCAGCCAGGCATGGTGGCATGCACCTGTATTCCCAGCTACTTGGGAGGCTGAGGGAGAAGGATTGCTTGGGCCTAGGAGTCTGAGGCTACAGTAAGCTAGGATTGCATCACCACTCATCAGCCCCAGGCAACAGAACGAGACCTTGTCTCCAAAAACTGAAAGAAAAAGAGGAAGGGAAGAAGGAAGAAAAAGAAGGGAAGGAGGAAAAAGAAGGGAAGGAAGGGAGGAAGGAAAAAGACATAAGCTAGTAAAATTGAGGCTATCTAGGATGAGGACCTGCCTGTGTGTACAACTCTGACTGGAATCTCTCACACACACACACACACACACACACACACACACACACAGAGAGAGAGAGAGTGTGTGTTATCCTAAGCCACTTAGTTCAGCATCTTTATTTTCCATGAGTGCATAATAATATTCGATTGTTTAGCTGTCCTGAGTCTAAGCAATCTCCTATAGTAGGATATTAAGTTATCCTAACACTATTGGCAATACTGCAACAACATTTGTCTTCATCTTTCAATCTTTTTCTGTTTCTATAGGATCAATAAGGACACAAATTTTGCTAGGTGAAAAGGTATGAATTTAAGATTTTTAACACACGGTTCCAAATTGTCTTTAGGAAAAGTGTCAATTAACTTTCCCTAAAAAAAAAGTTATCTTTGCCAGGCATGGTGGCTCATGCCTATAATCCCAGCACTTTGGGAGGCCGAGGCCAATGGATCACCTGAGGTCAGGAGTTCGAGACTAGCCTGGCCAACATGGTGGAACCCTGTCTCTACTAAAATTACAAAAATCAGCCGGGCCTGGTGGTATGTGCCTGTAATCCCAGCTACTTGGGAGGCTGAGGCAGGAGGATCACTTGAACCCTGGGGATGGAGGTGGCTGTGACATTGTCACATTGTCCTCCTGGGGATGGAGGTGGCTGTGACACTGTCGAGAGCTAACATTGTGCCCCTGTACCCCAGCCTGGGTAACAGAGTAAGACCCTGTCTCCCTCCCCCAAAAAAGGTATCTTTATCTTACACATATATATTTCATAGCACTGTGGGGAAGATTAAATGAAGTAATACCTAAAAAGCTCTTTAAGAAGTACTTGGAACACAAGAACGCTCAATGTAGGCTATAACAATAATTATTATTTGGAAATTTCAAATTGGGACTTTCTGGACTGGCTAAGAAACTGTGTGGGTTCTAGTTAGAGACAAAGCTAAATGACAGCACATGCATGCTATCCTTTGTTCCTTCCAGAGGTACGAACACACCAGTAAGATCTTTCCAAAAAGCTCTCTCCTTCATGTTTTCTAAGCTGGCTATACAACAAAAGAAAAGGCCCATTTGACAAATACATCAACCCCACTGCTCTCACAAAACACACAGCCTCTCCTGGACATACCACCACACTTAACAATGACTGCAAGAGAAAAACACAAGAAACTGAGTTTATGAGCAGTTATTTATTTATGAGTAGTTGTTTGAGATATTGGCTACCAATAAAATGAGAGTTTCAGGATCTAGTACTGACTTCATTATGCTATTTGATAAATCACCAGCTGCCAAAGTTTTTGAGGGATAACAATATTCCTGCAGGGACGAGGGGAAGAAATCAGACGTATTCAAAAGAATATTTTTAATAATAAACAGAGAAAAGTCAGGGTTGGTGGTTGTTGTTTTTCCAGTAACCTGCAGCTAATAAACTCAGCTGGAGCTTGTATTAAATTTCAAACATTCGACACAAATCAAAAACTATGGGCCATTTTAAATATAATGCTCTAAGCAATCTGTTGGGTCCAAAGGGCAAAAGATACACACGTATTATTCTAATTAGAACAAATTTAAATATAGAAGCTAAAGAAAAATATTTAAGAGCACAGTAGCTGTCCCAAGAAATCTATGATGAAAAAATCTAAGTTTTTAGATCTTTGAACATTTGTTACTTCTTCTATTTTATGAAAATAACACAAATACATAGTTTTTAAAATTTATAACAAAAATCAGCAGTTCACTGCCCCAACCCTCCCATCCATTTCCTACTCTTGTAGCTGTTTCTTACATTTTAGCTTTCACTATCTATTTTCTAACAGGAAGAGGCCTTCTACAACTCCCTCACTCCACTCATGCTTCTCCCAGTATGGAAAATCAATATTCAGGGCTTATTAACATGATAATGTAAATACCGCTCACAGCTGAACCAAACAGTAGTCTATGACTACATTTCATTTCTCATTCAAGTTCTTAGTTGTGGGTTTTAACTACCAAGTTAATGGCTGTTTCTCTAAGCAACACAATGCTTTTAACACATACAAAAAGTAAGCTTAAGTCACAGGCAGAAGGCCAGGCATGAGTGAGATGAATCTGAAAGAATTATTGAATAACAGTGTTTACAGCTAGGGTGTATTGACTTAAGAAGTCTGTTCCACATGTCATCATATTCCAGGGTTTTCATGCTATAAAAGATAAGGAGTGTCTACTGATACAGGAAAAGGGCACAATGCTGGAGAATATTTCTAAGTTCACAGACAGATGATTCACGCAGGCAATTCATATAGCTGCAGGAGATTCTATTTTCTTGTTCTGAAGGTAAGAAAAGAAAGTGTTGAACACTTTAAGCTAATTTTTAGCCTGCTTGCTGAAAAGATGCCCATCTAAATGGATTTCCCAAAATAGTGATTCAAGCAGAATATCTCTGGCTTCCGAATCTTGTGTGGCATGAATAATTCCCACCTACATTGGATGGTTTATAAATTTGACTTTCATGTTTTGACCTCTAAAGCAAGACATTTGTGTAGCTTTCTAGGAGGAGTTTCCAAATTTATAAACTTTGCTTTTCCTCAGAATTATTGCTGCCAATTCACACACTGGAAATGCGCACGGCTCCTCTTCCTAGAGTTCTCTCTCCAACTGTTTTCTTCAGTCATTAATAGAATCGTCTGAGGACTTTTTTCAAAGAACTAGTGGCTTAATTCTGAACCACGGAAAAATCCTGACAGACTACTTTAATTTTTCTTTTAAGCTAGGCCTGTATATTCTACAATAATTTGAAAGTTTCTGAGAATATAAATTTTATTCAGAAACAATTATAGTGCAAATGACCAGTATTATTTTTAAGCATTTAAAAAAATCACAGTTCCTCCCACCACCCAAATACCTATTTCTCTCCAAAACAGCTATCCCCAAATGTAAATAGATGCACAAAGCACCAGCCCACATTGAGATTTAAATATATATTCATTATTTAGTTTATGTTGACTCAAAGACATTTCTTGAAATAAGTAAAACGTAAGTAACATCAGTTCAAAATACATTTCACCCAGCTTTACCTGTAATGAATAGTGTTACTAGGTAAATAAGAGTGATTTCAATTTTAACAAAACGAAGTAGGAACAGTCTAGGGAAAATGTTCTGAGTTGTTAACATTTAGTAACACTATTATTATTGACATTTCTCAGAAAATAAAACTACACAGATATGGTTTGATTGTATAACATGGGCATTTCACTTCACTATCAGTAAACAAATAAAAAATAGATAAAATGTAATCAGACAGCTAAGTTTTAATATTACAAAGCTGCTGAGGCAAGAGCTGATACTCACAAGAGAAGGCGGTCAACTTTCGGTCCATCCTGCCTCTGAAGGCCAATAGGAGGGCTATACACTCTCATTGCTCCAACTGCTCAGTTCTGTGCCACAATTATTATTCCCCTTTTATAACTTTCAGGTAGTACTGGTGATTTGTGAACTATTTATAGATATTAACTATATTAAGGTTCTATGTGGAGACTAACATAGAACTGACTCATGGTTCTTAGAATATATTTTCTCATCATGGCCAAGTCAAATATTAATTATATGAGTAGGAACCAAAAACTATTTAATAATGATATAATAATAAAGGGTATTGGACTAAAAAGAATTAACACTTAGACATTTACTCTACTGACTCTATTAAAAATAAAACTTAAACATAACAGTAGTAATATATAACTTATAAAGCCAAATTATAAGACTTATAACAAAACAGTAATCTTCTTACTAACGCTCACCACTTCTGATTTTGCTCCCCAGAAGCAATTATTTTCAATACTCTGATACCTATCTCGTTTCTAAATACAGTAATTCATTTAGAACTATTACTTCCAGATTTTTCATATTTAGATGTTATCTGACTTCCTACTATACAAATGATTTAATTCCTACATCCCTAGCCCCCCAAAACTTTTTCTTCTCCATTTTTCCAATAAACTCATAACACCACTTTGGATACACCAATATTCACGTATCACATAATTCGCTGCTCATCACACTTACTTTCTAGAACAATTTCTTCCTTACTCTGGTGCTACAAAGTAGTACTTTTTAAAATTTGATTCTTTTTCTATACACCTATCCTTACTTCACCCCAAACTCTCCATTAGAACTGTAATCCCAATTAACATAGTCCAACATAGCAGAACCACAGTCAGGTTTTTCTATTCTTTTGTTTTGCTTTCCCTCAGAAACACCCCGTCCGGAGCCTTCAGCCCTCCTGGCACCAACCGGCAACTGTTCCCTAGGTTTTGATTTCACCTTAGTCGAGCTGGGAATTGCTCATCTCTTTCCTAAAGTGGATTTCTTATCTCCTCGATGCTGTCATGGGTTCATCATTCTTGCTTCACTCTTTCATCTTAACGGAACACATCTTTCAATAGCTTCTTAGGAAGTTGTGCAGAAGAAATCTCCTCTCAGGACAGAGATTCTCTCAGGATTTTGAAGCTCCCCCACACCTTCGTCGCTCCCACCACCCCTTACCAAGCATTTGAAATCTTACTTATTCCAGGACATTCTAAAATTCCACAGTGAGAGGCCTTGGTGGGAGGTCTTTGTATTTTTCCCAGTTACTGGGCTGGAATTTGGCAGGCTTTTTTGACCTAGACCAGAACCTAGCAAACTGTATACAGCCCCAGGGCCAAATCTGGCTACACCCATTTATTTCCATGTTGTCTATGGTGAGCTACAAAGGAAGAGTCTAGCAAATGACACAGATGGGCCATAAAGCCTAAAATGTTTACTACCTGGCCCTTCCCAGAAAAAGTTTGCGGACCTTTGATCTAGATGATCAATGAGTTCCAGCAGATTTTCTTGTTATTTATTTGCAAATTCAATTTCTTCATGTTTCTGTTCTCCTCTAATAACAGAATTTCTATTATTTGGATGCTGAACCTTCTAATCTGTTCTTCTTACTTTACTTTCTTTCTCATATGCCACCTCTTAGTTTTAGGACTATTTTCAGAGAATAAATTCCTCAATCTTAGTTTCCTTCCTTCCTTCCTTCCTTCCTTCCTTCCTTCCTTCCTTCCTCCTCCCTCCCTCCCTTCCTTCCTCCTTCCCTCCCTCCCTCCCTCCCTCGCTCTCTCTCTCTCTTTCTTTCTTTTTTTGAGACGAAATTTCACTCTGTCGCCAGGCTAAGGTGCAATGGCACGAACTCAGCTAATTGCAACCTCCACCTCCCAGGTTCAAGCAATTCTTCTGTCTCAGCCTCTCAAGTGGCTGGAACTATAGGTGCGTGCCACCAGGCCTGGCTAATTTTTGAATTTTTAGTAGAGACCGGGTTTGACCATATTGGCCAGGTTGGTCTTCGGAACTCCTGACCTCATGATCTGCCCACCTCAGCCTCCCAAAGTGCTGGGATTATAGACGTCAGCCACAGTGCGCCAGCTCTTCTATTTCTCAAAAAAAAAAAAAAAAAAAAAAAAAGGTAAGGTAGTTTTTTAAAAAAAGTTTCCAAGTTTACTTTCTCGTTCTCTGAGTGATCCATTTAAAATAACTATCAATTTTTATTTCATCAATGAAATATACTCTCCTAGTTCTCTGAAGCTATTGCATGCAGTATATTTTTAGGTTTTCTTCTGCTCCATGCATTGCATCTGTTTCATACAATTTCATACAATTTCAACTCTTTGTTTTGGTCTTTCTTTTATAGAAGTTGGCCTGAAAGGTTTGATGATCCTTGGCTGTCTGTTCATATTTATAAGTAGCACCAAAATTGATCAGAGGCCCTTAAGTAAATGAGCTTCACTGGCAAGGATGAGTGTCAACATCTCTGTCTTCTCTTGGCCAATGGCAATTTTCCCAAAGAGGAATCTTAGTTTCTTGCTGGGCTCTACAGGTCTGGCTGCCAGTGTCTAGGAGCTGAGCAAGGGAAAGAAACCAAGTTGGCCAACTTTCACCTAATTCCTCTTTTCATTTGGCACCTCACCTACATCCTCACAGCTGTGAATTTATAATGCAAACTGATGTTTCTCATTACACGTTCCAGTAATAGTATAGAAAAAAGCCAGTTAAACAGCCAAAGTTAACAGACAATTTCACTCAGTTCATGAAGTATAAAGTTGGCCTGAGGGTATTTTATTGTGCCTCTGAAGATTAAATCAAGTTTTAAAAAATGATTTTTATATAAATAACCACATGAAATAAATTTTGGAAATATAATTTCCACTGGGAACCAAACTTCACACTAGATTGTGCTATACATCCTTCCCATTTGCTAGCCTACACAACCAGATCCAGTCATGCACTACTATCAGCTGAGAGAAAGTGAAAACCAGTACTAAGCGTCTATATAAATATTTAGTATATATTTTAGAGTTTTGTATTATCTTTTTCCAAGTATGGTTTAACCACAGGCAAAAACAGATTGCATGGGATATATGTCAAATAAAAATGACAAATACCTTTCTTATAATTTGAAATTTACTAAAGTGATAGAAAGCAAGATGCTTTTCTAGTATATGACAAATTCAGGAAAAGAGTTTTAAAAAGCAATTTCTTAGCACAGTATATAAGGCCCTTACAAGGTGGACACAACCTCATCTAACCACACCATTGGTCCTGGAAGGGAAAGGAGGAAGCGTACTCACATTGCATGTGTGTTTGCATCTCCTTGCCTTTACACGCCTACTCTTTCTTCCTGGAATGCTTTTCCCTTCTATGACTGGAAACTCCTACTTTATTGCCTCTTTAGGCACAGCTCAAAGAGCACCTCCTCCATGAACCTCCCACCAACTCTCAAAAAACACAGAAAATCCTAGGCAGCAAGAAAAGAGTATGTTATCGTAATCAACTCAACAACCTTCCTAGGTAATGCCTTCCCTAGCACCTGGGAAGTCTCTAAAAGGCCGTTTACCAGCTAAACGTCAATAATTTCTCCTCCAAACCATGGGTTTAGAGTGGGGGAAAAATTAGGCAAAAATGAAGAAAATTACTACATTAAAGGGCAAACATATATATTTTCTGTCTTATACCCCAAAACCTGCATATGGATTAATTCAGTACCAGAAATTTCTTGACTTTTTATTAGAAATTTTATTGAGATTTCTACTCTCAAATTAGCCCATATGTTCACTGCAGAGGTAATACTCAAATGTAAAATAAACAATTACGAAGAAAATACAAAATACTGTGTGATTAAGTTACAGGAATTCAGAAAAGAAGAACATCAGTGTGCCTGGAAAAGAGTCTACAGAAAATGACAATATAGAAAGGATATGAGAAGGACATGTCAGAAGAGGTGAATGCCACACACAAATACAGAGGGAAAGATGAGTATGGTGTAGACAGAGACAGTCATGAGGGGTGAAACACAAACACGGGGTGAGTTCCTAAATGCCAGGCCAAAGAAGTAAACTGGATGTGAGGAGAGGCAGCCATAAGGAATGCTGAGCAGGGAGATGAGAATACAGGAGTGTCTGGACTCTTATTCAGGTTGGTAGATTGAGCAGTCCTGTAATCTCCCCCAATATTCTACTAAAATTCCAGAAACATAATTAAAATGCATTTAAATAAACCCATGACCAAGTAGAAAACTGAAGGTGGTGGTCATTAGTAGGACAAATTTATCATGAGATTTCTGGAAGACAGAAAGGGTAGGAAAGAGTTATATGTTTAGAATTCTTCCCTAGTCTCCTAGAGATTAATATTCAACATTTCTACTTAGACATCCAGTAAAAACCTGAACCTAACATCCCCAAAATTCATCTCTGACATCCCCCAACAAGGCCTGCTCCACAGTCTTTCTCAACTATTAATGGCAACTCCATCCTTCCCACTAGCTTAGCCTAAAAACCTCAACCCCTCTCCTTCCCTCATACCCCACCATAAAATCCACCAAGACATAAGGATCTGACTTCTCAACACCCACTTCTATTACCTGGTGGAAGCCACCATTATCTCCTGCCTAGTTCACTGCAAAAGTCTCTTAACTGGCTTTCTTGTTGAGCTGCTGTCACAACCCTGTACCTGCCTCAAGTCGTCTCTCAATAGTGTAGGCTCAACAGAGCAGCCTGACTGATTCTGCTAAAATTTTAAGTCAGACCATGCCTATGTTCAAAACTGTACGGTGATTCTCCTTTCTCCCAGAGTAAAGGTTAAATTCTTCAGAGTAGCCTGCAAGGTCCTGCATGATCTGACCTCTATTACGCCTTTGACCTCATCTCCTAATACTCTCTTCTGCTCCAGCCTCCACAGCCTCCTTGTTTTCCCTTGTACACACAAGCACCATCCTTCCTTAAGGCCTCTGCATAGAATGCATTTACATAGATATCTGCTTGGTTAATTCCTTCTTTTCATCTCAATGAGATCTACTACCCTGACCAATCTATTTAAACTCACAAGTACTGAGACTAATAAGTAATGGATGGAAAAATAAAATAAAATTACAACCAGCACTTCCCTCTGCCCCTCCACAACATATAATCCTCTTTACTCTGTTCCATTTTTCCCTATAGCATTTACCGTCTTCTAGTATATCATGTCATGTTTATTGTCTGATGAGTTTAAGGCTTTTTATTCCCTCCACTCCCTCCCCGTTCCCAATATAACTTAAGCACTTAGAACAAACAACGCCTGTGACATAAATAAATGGAGCAGCGGAGGCATCCATAACCCAGAACACATACTGAAGACGGCCAAAGCAGACATGGGAAGAGGAACCTGAGGAAGATCTAACTTCAGATTAACAGGTAGAGAGAACGGGAATGAGCAGTGCCACAATAAGCTGATTAATAAATCCGCAGAACAGCTATATGCACCAGCTCCTCCCCTGTCCTCCCCAACCCCAGCTCAATGGATGGAATGGCATTTACCACGGAAGACTATTCTTTAAAGAAACTGAAGAAGCTGCCTCAGATGAATTGGGGCTTCCGGTGGAGCTTTAAAGTAGCTCAGCATTTGTGCGGTTCTGAGGCCTGCCTGCTCCCTATTCTGGTACTCCAAAGGTTAGCCTGTCAGCCTACTTACTCTGCCCACTTTCAGAGAACTCCCAGTCATGGAAGAATGCTGCCCAGCAGAGAATGATTTTGTATTCTACTACAAAACCCTATAGTAATATCTGAAGATAAATGTGTTACAGAAACAGCCAACACTATTTTCAACTTTTTAGTTAAATTCGTCACATGAAAACCACAGTAGTCACAGATCACTTTATAATTATAAAAGTAAGACTTCCTGAACCATAAAACATTTTGAATTCTGTTAAGTGTATTTACAATATTTTCAACATACCTTGAGTAAATTTTTACAAAAAAACAAAAACAAAAACAAAACAGGTATGAAATTTTATAACATCTCATGTCGAGCATAACAAGTATCTGGTAACTTATTAATGATAGTTGCAAAACTTACTAATATAAGAATAAAAGCTGTGACTCAAACAGCTGACAAGACTTAAACACAGGATATTCAGTTTTGTCTTCTGAAGCATGAAGAAAAAGCACAAACAGTAACTTGCAAATTTACCTTCTTTGAATTTCCAATTCTTCTTGGGATGGGCCATTTTGAACTTGAGCAGGTAGCTGTGAGTTTTGTCTAGGCAATGTTGGCCCTACAGAGGGAGAAAACATTACAGATGAACATTATCTTCATATCTAGCTGGATAGAGGAGATAAAATCATAAGAATAACATAAAATCATCACATATTTACAAACGTGTCTTCTTTTTGTCTAGCAAAATAAAATATAAGCTTTACATAACACAGAGCAAATGAAAGACTGCAACATAATACTGTCATCATCTCCAGAAGGCTTACTTGAAACAAATGGAAAACATCAACAATAAGGAAAAAGAAACATTTATATATGAAGAGCTTGAGTAAAACAAGTGTTCGATGAGCATCTGAAGAGGCACCTAAGCTTGACATTTTCTAAGACAATGAGACATTCTCTTTGGGGTAATTATTCATGAAGTGGAGAGGGAGAACTTAAATGAAAAATCAGAATTCAAAAACTCACCTAAATAGAACACTGGAAATGAAAAACAGGAGAGAGAGAGAGCATGAGAACCTTATTACTAGACTCCAGTATGCTAAAGCATTTATCAAATTTGCCCAATTTAAGCTGCCATTTTTGTCTAATGGCCTAGCATTTCCAGCACTGGTGAAAACAAACATTTGCTAAACTTCCATATAGTAATTAACCTACTGAACTGAATTTTTTAATGTAACAAGTAATTTTAAGTTTTCATTTAGGGTAAGAAGGGAAAAAAAAAACATCTTGCATTCATACAACATGGTTCTGTCATGAGACACTAATGACCATCCATTCCCACATACCATGTACAATGCAGACCTGCTTTTTGCATCTTAGATAGAATGCCACTGAATTTGGGACATCTTAATGTCATTGGATATAAAAATTAAATCTGTCACAAAATGAGATAAATACTGGAGCTAATATATAATACCTAGGGTTAAAATAGAACAATCTTAAAGTCTAATCCAGTAAACAAGAAAGTAAAGAAACAGTAGTTATCTTCCACTCTTGGAGAAGAATATATGAGTAATGCCATACTACATGTATTTGTGAATTCTAGTGTACCAGCAAATGCTCCTAACAGATATTCTGAAAGATTTGTAGACAACTGGTATTTAAAAGTTACAAAATAAATGCTTCTGTGTACTAAATTCTTATAATCTATGGGCTAATCATGCAAAGTATTTTATAGTAGTGGAGTAGATTTCACAACCGGAAGATTTACTAGGATGTAATGCAGTACTGGTGTATCCCAAGTGTGGAAAAACAGAATTAACTTGATCTGAACTTACCTACTAACTTTTTTTCTCACCTCTTTACAAATGTTTTTAATCATTTCATTTGTCCTCTAAAGACAAACTGATGACAACTGCAGTGATACATTAGATTTCCTAAGACTCTGCTATTTTGAGAACCAAATAAAGGAAATATAAAAAAAATTAATCCTATGTAATCAATAACCAAAAAAAAAACCAAAACTTTTGAAATTAAATACACACATAAATGTTTGTATAAATGAAAATACATGATTGCTGTCTAGTAAACAGACTAGAATTCTTTTCTTGGGAAATTAAAATAATGATGTAAAAACAGACTCTCCCATTAGGCTATACACGAATGTTTAATACTTTACAGGGAAAAGACTTCTCTTCTGGGGACATACAAAGTGCGGGAGGCGGGGGGTAAATCTGAGGTAGCATGAAATTATTTGGGGAATGTACTTTATATATCCAAAATACTAAATGTGAGCATTTAGCATGGGCAACACACAAGACCATTATGTTTTAACTATTTTTTAAAATAATGTTTACTTGAGTATTTCAGTTGAAAGCCTCAGGCTGCTTAAATAATGAAACAGCTGAATGTGAGTAGGTTAGACTTGTTTGGCATCTACCTCAAAGAAGAATGCAATTGTACTATTCACACCTAGGATAGGTGTTATATATCAAAAGTAATATTAATGGATTAAATTTGCCAATTAAAATCTCAGCTTTAATTCAAATATACAGATTCAAAAAACGTCAAATTTTCAACTCAATCCTATTTATTTTATTTAACAGGTTTTTAAAAAACTAACACAAGTTTAATGTAACTCACAAAAGCTGAGAAAAGAAAATCTTTTAGCAATTTACAGAACCTGCTTTGGAATATTTCTTTTTAAGCTTTTTAAAAGGTTACTAAGCAAATCTGTTCAGAAAGGAGATATTTTAAATGTGGGTAATATTTTGTGGCTGTTATCATATAAAAAAAATTTACTACAGTTTATTCCTGCAGCTGCAATAAAAGCTTCAAGGAAGATCCTTTTAAAGTGGGAAGAATTCTGATCCTAGAACAACTCTTAACAATTCTTTTCTACATGGTTCTTTGTGATGATAATGGATTTTTGGGCTTTTTGTCTTTCCAGATATCCTTTAAATGGGGGGTGTGTGTGTGTGTGTCTGTGTGTGTGTGCACGGAATCACTCCCCTTGGCACCTTTTCACATGTACATTTAATCTGGTTGTTTTGTTTGTTTCTTCTTCAGATTGTCAGGTTGCAGTAACTAGCACATTGAAATTTATGTGCATTTAAAAATTAATACAAACATACTATAAACATTAAAAGTTCCAGGTAAATATAAACTTAAGGTACACAATTACATTTTTCCTTCTTGTCAAACATTCTAATGGGCTATAAAATTGTTAAGTAATACCAAAGGCACCCCACATGACATGAAGCAGCAACTAGGATAAGGCAAAGTCTGTCAGCTGCTGCTGTATGTTCACGAATATAAACATTACTTTACACAGGTCACATTACTAAATGAGTATCTGTGTTCTCATAAAATGCAAAATAGGTACTTTCATAACCATTTCAGTGGGCAAATGACAATATTTTATGAGCATCATGTGGTGGTTAACAGCCCTTTGGGAAGGGGAAAAAGAGGGAAGAACAACCAAGGTTAAGAAATCAGTGAACCTGCTTTGCTCTTTCTATGTTATCATAAAGAATAGCAGCTGTTTGAGAGTTTGTTCTCTCCCTCACAGCCAAAGATAGTGGCTGATCTTAATTTGTCCTGACTACAAGAAGAAGATATATAGCAAAGTTTGTGAGTTACTGTTTGTAACAGAGAAATGTGGCAATGTCACTGATACAGTATCCTATAAATGATGAAAATCAGATCAGGAGACTCTGTAATAGGAACTGCATGTCAGTCTTGCCTTCAATATTGAGTTTTGGTTAAAACACATTTCACTTAATGTCACATTTTAATTTTCACAATTAGCCACAGACTATTTAAAAACACAGGACTAAAAGACATATCGGTGTTATTATATACACAATACAATCCAGTTTAAACTTAGCAACGTGGTAATTATATTGTTTGCACACAGTTAAATTAAAGGTAATAATGGGGGGAGATCTGCTTTTTAACACATTATTTTACAACTTTAAAGATTCACCTTCACTTAGGTCAAATCAATACTTTCTCTGCAATTGGGTAAAGTATCCATTATTCTGCGTATGGACCTCAACATATTAAGTAGAAAGGTATACAACATTGGGTGGGTTTTCAAAATGAGCTAAAGAGAGTCCTAATAACACAAATATCAATAATCACTCATGGCTAGTTCAAAAGATAGCCCGGAAAAACCCCCAGGAGGAGGCAGAAAAATGAGGAGAAAAAGTTACTGATTACACACTTAATCTGCAGTGTTTAATTGTGGGATCTCGGAGAGAGAGGGAGGATTTACGAACAGCCACACAATAGGCTCACTACTGTAACTGTGACCTCTGGAACAATCCTAAAATATAACTTTAAGTGACTAATAAATACATTAGCCTTTTCTTTCCTTTTTTTTTTTTTTAAGAAATTTGCGACACATACTTCTTTGCCTACACCAGAAAGTACATACATTTTAAAATAATTCTCTTCATAGGTTAAAAAAAAGTATCATTAGTATTGAGGAGTCACATTAAAAATTCTGAGTCACAAAAAGTACATACACAGAGCTGAACACTTTATGTAAAATTGGAGCAATACTGTATATCATTTAATAACTATCTCTCATAAAATAACCTGGCTAGCAAGGTACACATGAGTCAGAAAGGTATATATGGGGTTTCTTTTCAAAGCTCAAGTAATTAAAAATAACTCTTTGGAACTTGGGTTTTTAAAACAGAAAGTTTCAGAAACAAGTGGAAATAAAAAGAATTTAGACAAGGATATATATCTATCTGTACACACAGATAGATACGTATCCTTAGGTATATATCTTATTATCTCTAATTTGGGGTGGCTAAGTGACATACCTGGTTTGTCCATGCAAACAATACATATATGTGCACACGTGTGCATATGAGAGTGAGAGTGAAAGAAAACAATCAATAAGCCTAAATTCACAATTCACTCTTAAGTCACAGATCTTTAACCTACTGAATAAAGGAGGCTGTCAATCAGAAATCAACCTATTAAAGCAAGTAATAGCTTACATCTGCCTCACAACATGCATACCTAAAATTAATTCAAGTTAAGCAAAAGTTCCCTTTGCTAAGGCACATTTACATTCCTCAAAACATATTAAGATGGACATAAATTTTTTCTTTAAACTCTAAATCAAAAATTTGCTCCCAAACAAAATAACTAAAAACAAAAATGTACAAACAAACAAAAACCCCTCTCATTTGTGTTGGAAAAGGTGGACAAGAATAGTTTTAAGAACCTAATTCTAACTAATTCTAATCCTCACTAACAAGGCAACTCAGAGCTGACCAAATCACCTACATGAACCACAACAAATATCACAACATAAAAACAATAGCTTGCTGTATATCCCAAATGTCACAAACCAGACTATGGCCTAAAAAAAACAAAAGTTATGGAAATGCGCAAGTAGCATGTACCACAGCTTGAAAAAGTAATGTAAACATAATGTTGCTTACCACAGAAAATACATCGCAAATTAGTGCTGTCCTGGGTAGCAGTAACCTTGCTCTGGGCTGCAACAGACACCTTGGTGTTAGAAGCTTCGAAGGACAACGGGGCCATCTGAAGAACTTCACATAAACTAAAAGGTGCTTTGAAATGTTCAAAATGTATTTATACATACGTCCTATCTAGATCCTCATTCTGGAAGCTCTGTAATTTAATAAAAACGCATCCTCTTTAACATAGGCTCTTAAAAAAAATTTATGCAATCTTTTTTTTGGTGGAAAAACCCTATAAGCAGCCATAGATCAAATGATGCATGTACAACTTAGTTATTTCCTAAGTTATATGGTCAAAGAGCGTAACCAACATTTTAGGGTTATATATCTTTAAAGTCAATGAAGATAAGGTAGAGGAAGTCAAGATCTATGGCCATTAATGTTAATTTCACAAGATCTATCCTCTCATTTAGGAGAATTGAATCTGAAAAAAATTTAGGCTTGGAAGTGCTTAAGATTAACTCATTCCTACTAGTTGGAAAAAGACCAAAGTTATTATAAACGGCCCACTGCAATAAAGAGTTTTATATTCACTGATACAAAATAAGAGTATCTTTGGTTTGCTAAAAATCAGCTATTCATTTTTTACCAAGCACAATTTACTATTTTTTCCTCAATATATATACATACTTGACAAAATGTCTTATTAAAAAGGTGTGGCCAGATCAAACAGCCATTTATTTAGGCTATTTACATTAAATTTTAGCTTAAGTGTCAATGAAGTAAATTCTTTTTAGGAGAAAAAACTCAATGAGAAGGTGATGATCTATGAAAAGGGGAAGGATTTATCTGAAATCAAAGTGACACTCAAAATTGGTATGAGAAAAACAAAACTTTTTTTTAACTATTACTTTAGTGACATCCAAAACTTTACATCAATAATTTTCTGTAAAATCTTAAAGAAATTCTTTTCAGCATGGGCAAGATTTTCTTTTTCCGTTGGTATTCACCAAGAAACAATGAGTGGTTAAATGCACTGGGGCTTAAGAAAGCCCATATAAAGGCAAACAAGACAGTGCTTTAGATCTCCTCTAAGACTGTATTATTTAAAACATACAACTCGTGCTAACTAAAAGTTTTAGAAAAATCAGAACCAAACCAATATAATTTAAATAACACACATCTAAAAATTGTAATGTCTTAAATAAGATAATTTTTCATCATTTTTAGAAATTAGATTTAACATAATCCAATTGTCTTGCTTTGAAAATATTACATACACTGTATTTTTTTTTTTTGCAAACACAAAATAAGATTGATAAATGTCACCTTTGCTAAGTACTTCCAACCACCCAATCTATTATTAACGTTGCATGCACAATATTTATTTACAGTAATGACATAAGATATAGAAAGACCACAGGCGTACATATAAAATGTCTACCAAGCTAATGAGATCATTCCACAGGAGATAAAAAATTTAGAATATTTTCAATCACTGTATTTTAAGTTTAAACTGTTTTTTAAAGATCTGTCTTACCGATGTTTGCAAATGGCTACTTCTATAAAACCTTTATTAAAGAAACATGCCTAGTCTTCAGGTTTTACCCTTCAGTTCCTTTATTCCATATTTAAAGAGGAAAAAAAACCCCATAAGGACAATTTTAAAAACTTACAAGAAAAACCTGAGAAATTATCTCTTCTTTGACAGCAAAGAAGCTGCCACATCCCATTACCAATCATGTTGGCAAAAAGTCATCTGACAAGTGTCAGAATGCAGGTGACCATTATTGCTGCGTAAGACAAAATATTTCCAATCAAGAATTCCCAGTCTTTCTCACAGTTTAAACTATTAACATTCTTGCACTTCGTATCTTTAAGCATCTTCTTTCCACTGACTTTAATTTCATACTATCATGTAAAATATTGATCTAAATTCTGATAGGTTGCTTAAATTCTACTGCAGTTTGCATTTCCTGAAGATACTAAATTATTCATTCCATTATATGCATAAGCCTAACAGAACTTCCTGCTTAATACTGATGCCATTAACTCTTTCTTCATTCAGTCAGGGGAGCAGAGCAAAATAAGGGAAAGAACACTTATTGTCCAGGTTGAGTAAATTCAGTAATACGATGTTTTCAACATAGTTTTTAACACTAGCACTGATGTTACACAGACCTTACATTTTACCTATGAAAGGACATTTCTCTTTAAGTTAGCCATATTAACTTTTTTTTTTTTTTTGCATGGCTGTCCCTTTATCGCTAATGCAGCTGTCAAACAGTCATCCTTCAGGCTTACCCCTGACTTTAACATACTTTACCATTAGATGTTTTGTATGAGCCGGGAAATGCAGAAATGGTTGGGTGAGTTACCAGTAGTGCAAAATGACAGGCTGTTTAGATTTGATTGGCATGACTGTATTTTGTTACTATATATAATTACTATAGTAAACTCTGCATTCATGATTTTTACAACCAGCAGTTTCTCCTATTAGCAATTAGTCCCAAGGCAATTGGTAATGGGGATATGACCCATCCTAGCATTGTTTCTTACGATTAAATGAGATAATGTTTGCTTAAAGACTGGCTTGAATCTGACTTGCATTCTCTGGAAGGCTGGTCAGCTGAGTGGGTGAGTGAGCACAACATCAGAATCTAAATTAGTGGTGTTCACACTTCAGACCATCAATAATGCCCCCAGGTATTTCTCACATGATTACAAAGTTCTATGCAATACATTTATGAGACAGTGAAAGCAAATGTGTTTATGTTTGCTGAAAGGTATCTAGAATAGAAGGGAGGCAGATAATGCAGTGGTACCGTTGCTGCATTAAAAAAAAAAAGTTACCACATTGCAGGGCACTGTGCTAGGAGGCATAAGGATTACAAACAGTAAATTTTATTCAAAGCAATGCATTTTTAAAGTGGCATTTTGAAACATTTGCAAAAATATTATTTCAAAGTTTTAAAATTTGATAAACTTTTATATATATCAGGAAATGGAGCATCGTACATATATAGCTATACATGAAAATGTACCATCATAAACATCTTCCCCTTTTTTTTTTTTTTTTTAACTCAACCTTAAGGCAAAACTGTATATATGATTGGGTTTTTTCCCATCCTTTATTTCTTGTAATCCTCTCTCAAATTGTGACTCAAATGCATTTTATTCCCTTCTAAACCAATATGAAAATGACTGCTAACAGTTGATAACTTGCTGACAAATTATTCATCTGCACTGGCAATAGTCTTAATACACTCCTCAGTCCACCATGTTTCGTAAGCCATTTATTTTTCGTTGTGAAATGAATGACCCTGCCTCTAGCTAAAGACACCTGAAGAGGCAACAAGAAGTTGAGGGGCCTATCATTTACCAATCCTATCATATCCTAATGCCTCCAAAGGCAAGAGTAACCTGTGTCCTCAGGTTCACTGCTCTGCTTCCTCTTCCTGAACACAGATCAAGACTTGCCCATCAAATGCCCTCCTACCATTTGTTACTAAGGGCATTATTAAGTATATGCTCAGAAAAACCACCACATTCTGGTAGAATGCTACTTTAACACAATTAGCTTCTATCAGAGTGTTTGTTGACTCTTTAATCCGTGCTCTTTTTTTTTTTTTTTTTTTTGAGACGGAGTCTCGCTCTGTCGCCCAGGCTGGAGTGCAGTGGCCGGATCTCAGCTCACTGCAAGCTCTGCCTCCCGGGTTCCCGCCATTCTCCTGCCTCAGCCTCCCGAGTAGCTGGGACTACAGGCGCCCGCCACCGCGCCCGGCTAGTTTTTTGTATTTTTTTAGTAGAGACGGGGTTTCACCGTATTAGACAGGATGGTCTCAATCTCCTGACCTCGTGATCCACCCGTCTCGGCCTCCCAAAGTGCTGGGATTACAGGCTTGAGCCACCGCGCCCGGCCTAATCCGTGCTCTTATCTATTCACTTACACAAACCAGAAATCCACTACCTTTTCTTTTACTCCTATTTAACCAATTTTCAAGTCCTGTTAATGCAACCTCCTAATTTCTCTCTCCAAACTATCTCCATTGCCACTGTTCTTGTTCCATGATCCCTTGCTTAGTCATGTTCAGGGTGGGGCAACTTGTATCCCAGAAGCTTAACATACATCAGTTGGGGCAGGGAAGAAAATAGTAGCACTTCATTAATTTTTCTCATCCATTTTACTGTTTTTGAAAGTCTTACAATGTACTCAACATGTCAACAACAAAGTACATACATATAAATGATAAACACACATTTACCAGGGGATAAGCTCAAAAACTGAGAGACCACCGACCTAGACAATTACATTAGCATCATCTTATTAAGTTGTCCATTCCAATCTTGGTATCTGTCCCCCTCCCCACAGTAGCCAGTGATGCTTTAATAATTAACCAGATCAAATCATTGCTCTTAGTAAAAACTCTTCAACTGCTGCCCACTGCTCTTAAGATAAACACCAAAATCCAGTGCTTGTCCCCCATGTGATTGCCACATATCTCACTGAATTCCTACTCTATTGCTCTCTAGGCTCTAGGTACACTGGTCTCTCAATTTCTCAAACATGCTGCATCACCACTCTTCTGCAGAGCCTTTCTGACACATGCTGTGCCTTCTACTTCTGTTATTCTTTTCTTGGTCAACTGGTATGCCCCTTTTTGTACCAACTAGAACTTTCTGGCAGTCAACACTCAGAGTTACTATTAGCCCTCAGAAAACTAAAATAATTAGTTCTTCTTTCACTAGGAATCTCACTTCCTACTTCAGGTTTTATTGTACATGTTTTTTTCTGATTGGCCACTTCAAGAGATTTGAAAAGAGAGAAGCATAAATATAAAATTAGATAATATCCAATTTCCTAAGAAATATGAGGAATCTGTCTAAAGACACTCAGGAGAAAAATTTTAGAACGATATTTTAGAAATTTAGAACGAAATTTTAGAACTTATATTTGGGTACAAAAGAAAGAGGGTTTGTTTTGGTTTCTTTCACTCTGGATGCAAGTGGGCAACAGAGAGAAAATAAACCTGGAATAGCCTAAAAGGTTGAAGTTTCAGGGGAAAATGATAAAGGCGCCCAATTCCATAGGTAAAAGTGGGGATGTTCAAGGTAAGAGAATACCTCACATCATTTTAAGGAAACACAATTTCACTCTCTCATATACATGTAAAAAACTGAACCTCCTTTAACCAAGATAGGGGTTTTTATTCTTTAAAAGTATTTTAAAAGACTTTCAAAGACCATGTCTGTTTTCTCCCACTTTTACAGGAGAAAAATAGAATTAAGAGAAATAACAAAGGCACCAGATTTCTGATAAGTAAACTAACATACTTAAGGGTGGGAAAAAATAAAGGCGGCAGAGGTAGGGCAATTTTGGGCAAGAAAACTGAGCCTGGACCAAGAGAATAAACCTCAGACATTTCCACAATTTGGTCAAGAACTCATCCCTATTTACATTCAATCTGGCACTGAAAATGCTACACAGTTCTCCTTTACATAATTTACCAAGTTTTAAAATGTTTATTAAAAAGAAAACAACTAAAGAATCTGAGGAAGGCTTCTTGCTTTGATTTTAATCACTTTAAAAATTCTTAAGATTGGCCGGGCGCGGTGGCTCAAGCCTGTAATCCCAGCACTTTGGGAGGCCGAGACGGGCGGATCACGAGGTCAGGAGATCGAGACCATCCTGGCTAACACGGTGAAACCCCGTCTCTACTAAAAACTACAAAAAACTAGCCGGGCGACGTGGCGGCGCCTATAGTCCCAGCTACCCGGGAGGCTGAGACAGGAGAATGGCATGAACCCGGGAGGCGGAGCTTGCAGTGAGCTGAGATCCGGCCACAGCACTCCAGCCTGGGTGACAGAGCGAGACTCCATCTCAAAAAAAAAAAAAAACTTAAGATTTAGCCATTACTTTTCACTATACACCACACTCAATTAAAATGAGCCAATAACTAAAACTAAGAAAGCATGCCTAGATACATGAATACATGCTTTTTAACTAAGATTTGCTTTTCAAAATGCCACGCATGATAAATGCTACAAGATGTATGAGCCCTGAAAACAGTACACTAACTGAAAGCCAGTCACAAAAAAACTCACATATTTTATGATTCCATTTATATCAAACATCCAGAACTGGCAAATCTTCAGTGATAGAAATTATATTAGTAGTTGCCAGATGCTGGGAGGTATGGAGGAATTGGGGGTAAAGGGACAATGACTTAAGGGTAGAGGGTTTCTTTCTGCTGTGATTAAAAATGTTCTAAAATTGGCCAGGCACGGTGGCTCAGGCCTGTAATCCCAGCACTTTGGGAGGCCAACGCGTGCCGATCACGACGTCAGGAGATCGAGAGCATCCTGGCTAACATGGTGAAACCCCATCTCTACTAAAAATACAAAAAGTAGCCAGGTGTGGTGGCGGGCACCTGTAGTCCCAGCTACTCAGGAGGCTGAGGCAGGAGAATCGCTTGAACCCGGGAGCCAGAGGTTGCAGTGAGCTGAGATAGCGCCACTGCACTCCAGCCTGGGCGACAGAGTGAGACTCAGTCTCAAAAAAACATAAAATGTTCTAAAATTGTGGCAAAGGTTGCACAACCCTGTGAATATACTAAAACCACTGAATGGTACCCTTTAAATGGGTAAACCGTATGGTATGTGAAGTAAAGCTCAATAAAGCTGTTACGGAAAATAACAAGTGCCATGCTGTGCATCTGTTCTTCATCTCACAATTGTTTATAACACAAAGTTCAAAAATATCCCAATGCCTACTGCTTTTTCCATTTTGAAAAATATTAAAAGGTGATTGGTGGAATTTTCGGTATTTTTATTTTCTTCTTCATGCTTTTCTATACTGCTTAAATTTTTATAAATAGCACATGACTTTATCATCAGAAAAAAAGAACTTATTCTCATTTGAAAAACAAAATGCTATGGAAATTACAGTTCTGTTAACAAGAGTGGTACTAGATGAATGGAGCTCTAACTGGCTCTAGTTTGTTTTTTGTTTTGAGGCAGGGTCTTACTTCAATTGCCCAGACTGAAGTACAGTGTTAAGTGAGTTCCAGTGCAGTGGAACCTCAAACTCCCAGGCTTAAGTGACCCTCCCACCTCAGTCTCTTGAGTAGCTGGGACTATAGGTGCATGCCACCACAACCAGCTAATTTTTTAATTTTTTTGAAGAGACAAGGCCTCACTATGTTGCCCAAGCTGGTCTTAAAATCTTGGCCTCAAGTGATCCTTTCACCTTGGCCTCCCGAACTGCTGGAATTACAGGCATGAGTCACTGCGCCTGGCCTAGCTCTAGTTTCTAACAAGAGAACTGGACATAAAGAATGAAGTGACTCTATGAATAATGCCAACATGACCCCAAATGTTTAGAAAGACTGCAAAGCCAGGACCTGAATACCCTTTCCAAACACCAGAGCTGGTTGAGAGAAGGCATACAGTGGCTGTTCTGCCACCACACTACTTTCCAGGAGGAGGAATTAAACCCAAAGGCATTTTTTAGGTCATGACTCTCTCAGGACATATCCATTCAGGATGGTTCATCAAAAACCAGGACTGTCCTAGTTAAACAAAGACAGCTGTCTCCTTTTCCATGGGAATCATATTGCCCTTGCCCTTCTCTACCTCTCTGCACAATAATTCCTGGTATTTCAACAAGCTGCTTACCAAGAAGCAATCTCTATCTAAAACAACACAGGACAGCTAATATTTAAATGACAAAATTGTCCACATTTACTTTTTGAAATTCAAAAATATGTAAAATTCTATTAAAATAGTTTGGTTGAATACATAAAAATTAAATAAACTGGGTTTGTCTCACATGGGATTTACTAAATAGAATTAAAGATGGCTAGGAGCGGTGGCTCATGTCTGTAATCCCAACATTTTGGGAGACTGAGGCAGGACATTGAGGCCAGGAGTTCAAGTGCAGCCTGAGCAACGTAGCGAGGCCTCATCGCTACAAAAAATTTAAAAATTAGCTGGGTGCGGTGGTATGCACCTGTAGTCCCAGCTACTTAGCAGGTTGAGGCAGAAGGATCCTTTAAGCCCAGGAATTCGAGGTTACAGTGAGTTATGATTGCACCACTGCACTCCAGATTGGGCAACAAAGCAAGACTCTCTCTTAAAAAAAAAAAATTCTGTAATTTATTCAAGGTTGACAGGAAGCCACGGCAGGGTTATCAGAGAATACTACAATAGCTATGCAAAACCCACTCTACCATCTTCCTAGCAATAGAAGGCCAATTCCATTAGTTATCTGCAAAAGAGACTGGAAACGCATTTCCTAGGCACCCATATCATTTATCCAGTCTTCAAAGTGGGACTGATTTCAAGGCTTGAGGAAAACTTTAAATCAATAGGAAACCAGTGACTATTTCTGAAGAAAAAGTAATTCTCTGTTACAATATTACCACAGCAAAGAGCAGGATAGTGTTTGCAAAATAAACTCCTTCATAAAAAATGTATTTCTTCCTACATGAATGACAATGTCATAACCAAATACCCTTGAAATTTTCCAGAAAACAGAAGTCATTTGTTTTCTCATGTGAATCATTTCAGAAATGACAAAAGCTCACAGAAATATCAGGTCTACCTTGTAAGAATTATTTTTGGTACCTTTACATGAGTAGCATTCTATATTTGTTTCCTAACTACCATTCTGCACCATTCGTAGTACTTACACTGCCTTGTGGATATTTTTGACCATGACTTATCCTCTCTACACAATTAACAGCCCCATTAAGACCAAAAATTTTGAATTATTTGTTTCTCTCATATCATGTAACATAGTACCTTAACAGGAGTACAAATAATTCCAGTTAACTACAGCATTTCTTCTCTTAGATTACAACAGCATCTACCTCTTAGCAATTCATGTATTAATGAAATAATGCCACAATATTTTTCATATATGAAATACCAACTGACTTCAAAGATACTGCTATTTAACACCATCTTCAAAAGATTCTTTAGAATTTTTCTACCTTGCCTAGATTATGAAAGCAGGAATGCCCAATGTTAACTGAGAGGCAATGCCCCAAAATATGCACATGGGAAACCTGACAGGGCACTATCACGCTTCCAAATGCACAAAAGCACAGCCAAGATTAAGCTGTAAAAATCGTGGAACAGGTTTGGCTGCTGCTATGTGTTGTGAATGGTCTCATCAGACTGGAAGTGGTTCCTGCAATTCATCTCTTATCATCAATGGAAAACAAGACAGACTATTAAAGCCTCTCTTTATTTTTGTTTTAGGAGGAAAATGTTCCACACAGAGGTATCAAAATTTTTGACTATTTAACATCCAGCAAAATGCTTCTTCAATTTATGAGCAATAAAGGATAAAAATTCATGAATAAAGATAAAGTAATTACATGTAAATTACTATCCTCATGTAGGAAAGCATGCAAATAACCAGAGATGACATCCTCAGGTCATTGTAGCACCATTGAATAAAGATCAAGCCTATTGTAAAATAAGCCTAGAAGAACTGAAGTCACTAGCTGGACATGCATCAGACATTAGATCATAAGGTGCCTAACTGCCAGAGACACAAGGACGCAAAGAAAAGGGAATGAAAGGCAGACAGAATATAGTGTCTGTATGACAACAAACTCCAGGCTAAAATAACTTTCTATAATACATGAAACCCATATTTATCACAAAAATAGTATCTGCCTCTTTTTAGCCATTTAATCATTCCCACCTTGAAGCAGGACAAGATATCTTAAGTTCCACAACGTAAGACTAAATGCTGTGCTCATGAAAAATGAGGCTTCAGGTATGATTAAGCTAAAGCAGCTTTCCCAGACAGTTAGTGAACAAGAACTTAAAGGTCACAGAAGTTAATATATTAAAATGCATTTATTGTAATTTAGTATAAACAATTTACAAATCCACATATATGAATATGTAATTCATATATAATTATGAAAAATCACAAAAAAATCACAAAAAGAAAAATCACAAATGTACTAAGAGCTAGAAACAGCTAGTAACAGCTAGTAACAACAGTTAGTGCTATTAAATAGATGGTGGTTACAAAGGTAATTGCTGTGCAATTTTTATATATTAAGCATCAAAAAGACCATCAGATCTACATTTTCCCTTTCGTTGACAGATGATGAGAGGAATTAGGAATAATTTTTGCCACTTCTGTGACTTGTAAAGTCCCACTTCTGGCCAGCCCTCCATGATGTCTTCATGGGGGAGGAGAGAAGATGAAATACAGAAAGGAAAAAGACAGGAAGAAAGAGTTCTCTGTTACAGTCAAAGCTAGGCATGTCCACCGACACTGAAGGGACAGAAAATATGGAATAATCAAGCCTATCTGACAGACAACCTCTAAGATTTCTTTGCTTTGCTAGGCTGTTTGGAAAAGATAAAAAGACTATAAAAATTCCATTCTTAGTCAATAGCTGTCCCTGCTAAGTTGTGACAGTAGTTTTCAAAGGTCTTATTCCTAGGATCCACTTATACTCCTAACAATTATTAAAGACACTAAAGAGCTTTTGCTTATGTGGGTTGTATCTATCATTATTTACTATATTAAATAACTAAACTACATGTTTCAACTTTTAGGAATTCAGTTTTAAAATAACTAAAAAGCAGTTACATAAAAAAATAACATTTTAATGAAAAATAATTATTTCCCAGAACAAAAAATTTTAAGTGATTAGAATGCCATGGTTTTACAAATCTCTTTAGCATTTAATACTAAATATTAAATAATAATCCAGACAGCTAGATTATTTCATTTGCTTTTGTATTCAGTATGCTGTGGCATGCTGTTCTGGCTGAAGTATAATGAAGACGATCTCTTGAAAGGGTCCAGAGGGGGACCCTCAAGAGTTGCCATGGACCACACTTTTTGAATCCCTGAGTTAAGAGGTTTAAATTCAAGATTCCCAATTTTACACCTGATTTAACCCAAAGGAATTTAAAACATGGAGAACCACCAAGTACATAATAATCTAGGCCTTATTAGCTCTAATGATTAGGACATCTGTAAACGTTCTTTTTTTTTTTTTTAAAGACACAGGGCCTCACTGTAGCCCAGGCTGGAGTGCAGTGGCACAATCATAGCTCACTGTAACCTCAAACTCCCAGGCTCAAGTGATCCTCCTGCCTCAGCCTCCCAAGAAGCTAGGGCTATAGGTGTATGCCATCATGTCCACCTATTTTTTTTTTTTTTTTTTTGACAGAGTCTCGCTCTGTCGCCCAGGCTGGAGTGCAGTGGCGCAATCTCAGCTCACTGCAAGCTCTGCCTCCTGGGTTCACCCATTCTGCTGCCTCAGCCTCCCGAGTAGCTGGGACCACCACGCCCGGCCACCATGCCCGGCTAATTTTTTTTATATTTTTATTTTTTAGTAGAGACGGAGTTTCACCATGTTAGCCAGGATGGTCTCGATCTTCTGACCTCATGATCCACCCGCCTCGGCCTCCCAAAGTGCTGGGATTACAGGAGTGAGCCACTGCACCCGGTCATAATTTTTAATATATATATTTTTAAAGACAGGATCTCACTATGTTGCCCAGGTTGGTCTGAAACTCCTGGCCTCAAGAGATCTTTCCAAAGCACTGAGGTTACAGGCCTGAGCCACCATGCCTGACCCTAGTGAGAAGAGAATCAGCCTGGCCTGAGGTCTGTAAACTTGAAGAGGATAAGCTACTACCAAATATTCACTCAAACTTTCCTTTTAGTGACTATGAATTATTAGATATAATTTCAAGCATTAATCAACACAAATATTAGAAGATAAAGCTATAGTCATTTTCTGGTCCCAATGCCAACCCAGAACTTCAAGGTTGTTCTTGTATGTAAATGGAGGATCAGAAAACAGAAGCATAAAGGGAGGGCAAGGAAAGAGAACAGAAGAGAAATATCCTTCCAAGAGAGTCTAGCCCTAACACATCCACGGTAGGTAAAGAATACCTAAATATAGTCCTTGGGGGAACTGATACTAGTTACTCAAACAATTTTCCTTAGAGCTTAACTGTCTCACAATCCTAGTTGAGAAAGGCTAAGGAAGGGGCTGAAAATTGAGGCTTTGAGGTGTAACAGGTAGGGTATAGGATCTAGAGGCCTAATTCAGTAGCTCCCAACCTTTTCAACAGCTAGAAACCCTTTTATACTGTAATTAACCCCCTTGAACTCAATATTTAGAGTGAATCTGCCCAAAGAAAGTATATTTACCATTAATCTTAAGAATTCTTTCTTTTGTCACATTGTGAACTATTTAAAGCCAGAATTGTGTCTATGTACCTTTCTTTCTAAAACTTGGACTGAGGCTCACAGAAAAACTCAAGCTGAATTACATTTTCATTTTTACCTGTTTCTCCCAAAGTAATGATTTTCTTCATATAGTAGAAATAATTTTAGGTGTCACACACATTACATTCAAACATATATGATACTCTCCTGGAGGCCTTTTTTTTTTTTTTTTTTTTAAGATGGACTCTCTCTCTGCCACCCAGGCTAGAGTACAGTGGTGCGATCTCGGCTCACTGTAACTTCCACCTCCTGGATTCAAACGATTCTGCTGCCTCAGCCTCCTGAGTAGCTGGGATTACAGGCATTCACCACCATGCCCAGCTAATTTTCTTATTTTTAGTAGAGACGGGTTTCACCATGTTGGTCAGGCTGGTCTGGAGCTCCTGACCTCGTGATCCACCCGCCTCAGCCTCCCAAAATGCTAGGATTACAGACGTGAGCCATTGGACCTGGCCGAGACCTCTATTATTAACATATGAGAATGGGTAGCCAGAATTCTTTTTTTTTTTTTTTTTTTTTTTTTTTGAGATGGAGTCTCGCTCTATGGCCGGGGCTGGAGTGCAGTGGCCGGACCTCAGCTCACTGCAAGCTCCGCCTCCCGGGTTCCCGCCATTCTCCTGCCTCAGCCTCCGGAGTAGCTGGGACCACAGGCGCCCGCCACCTCGCCGGGCTAGATTTTTGTATTTTTTTTAGTAGAGACGGGGTTTCACCGTGTTCACCAGGATGGTCTCGATCTCCTGACCTCGTGATCCGCCCGTCTCGGCCTCCCAAAGTGCTGGGATTACAGGCTTGAGCCACCGCGCCCAGCCCAGAATTCTTTCTTAATGAAAAAGTTACGTAAGTGAAGTACAATCAGAACCACATTGGTTTCCTGTTTAAATTCACCTCATTCTACCACTGTTTGAATTTTCTTCTCTATTTCTGCCTCTACTCAGGAACTGAATACTTAACTTACAGCCTCCAGCAGCTCCCTTTTCAAACCACAGCTAGCTTTCTGGAGTACAGCTTTGCTCACATTATCACTCTTGCTTGACAACTTACACTGAATCTCTATCACCCAAAGGCCCTTCTTGATCACCTACCTTTCTGAATTTATTCCCACCAGGCCAAAGAATTCCCTGCTCTACAAACACAGCTCATTCTTCCCACTTTTTGTACATGTATGCTATTCCTCAGGCCTGATATGGCTTTCCCCCTTGTCTTCCCATGCCTATAGTATGCCCAACTTTCAAAATCCAAACCTGAAAGTCAGCTCGTCACTAACATGTTCCCAGCTGCTCCAGTGAAAAGAAAGCTCATCCCCTTCACACACCCAATACAGTATGTTATCTGTCCTTAGACAGGGTTTCTCTTGTATGTTACGGTTGTGTCTTATCTCCCCTGTGAGAGGAGAAAGATGATCCATGAGGACAAGACTTGTGTCTAGTTTGCCCTGGCATACAGATGCACTCAAATGATGGATGAATTAATTTTTCTACAGGAAAAAAAAAAAAAACACCCAAAAGATGTCTTTACTGGACAGTTAAGATAAAGCAGATGTTGGAGAAAATTTGAAAGTCTACCTTTTTTTTTTCCCCTCTAAGTTAATCCACATAGAATTTTCATTTTTTTTTTTGGACATTAGCATTCAAAATAACATTTTATAGTTTAATACTATGCTGTTGCCTTGTTTAATTCCCATGATATCCTGACATAAATATTCTCATGATTCACATTTTATAAATTAGGAAATAGCTTTAGAGAAGGCAACCTGCCACCGGAGGGAGAGACAGAAGAACTAGAGTCTTTTGACTCTAAACTCAAGTTCTTTCTACTAAATCACAATAAAGTAACATTTTACTTAAAAACACAAAACTAAAAGTAAATTCAAGTTTTCTCTTTCCTAATTTCTCATTCTAAACTAACTTCCCTCAAAGGTGTTTTTAAAAATGCTTCGAAGATCTTAAATTGAAGGCCAGACAAACTCAATAAAAAGAAATGGCCTAAAGGCTCGAAAACCCAATCCTCTTTGTGCCTCCCTGTCTAGGTTTTGGACAACCTGGGGAAATCCCATCTCTCCAGGTCAATCTTCCTAATTGGAAACTGTGAGTAACAACAGACATATTAACCTCACATTACTGTGATTCACAAAAGGGGACAACTGTGAGAGGTAAGTATGAGAATAAAGGAGAGCAGGCAGACATACAAAAAGACGGTCTCCATCTACCCAATCCCCAAACCTGTTAGTCATTTAATACTTAATGAACAGATTTTTTTTTTTTTTTTTTTTGAGACAGAGTTTTTGCTCTTGTCACCCACGCTGGAGTGCAGTAGTGCGATCTCAGCTCACTGCAACCTCCACCTCCCGTGTTCAAGCAATTCTCCTGCCTCAGCCTCCCGAGTAACTGGGACTACAGGCGCCCGCCACCATGCCCAGCTAATTTTTGTGTTTTTAATAGAGATGGGGTTTCACCATATTGGCCAGGCTGGTCTCGAACTCCTGGTCTCAGGTGATCCGCCCACCTTGGCCTCCGATAGTGCTGGGATTACAGGCGTGAGCCTGCCAAACCCGGCCGAACAGATAGATTTTATAGGGTTCAAAATGTCATACCCGGCCATACAGATAGGTTTTATCGGGTTCAAAATGTTAATTCTCCAATAAGATTAGTTGTTTCGCAAAGCTAAACTAAAAAAACTTTGTCCAAGATTATCTTTGGGATTCTTTTCAGGTCCAAATTTTTAAGATTTCATGAAAGCATTAATAAAGAACCCCAAATGCAGTATATCCAGAACCAAATGTGTTATCTACAGCACAGTATTTCCTCTTCCACCCTCTTCCACTCTGTCTCTGGTTAACAGTACCATCTTTACCGGGGTCCCAAACTGACACACCTGGTCATCATTTTAAAACACTGTCCTCTCCTTCCTGGCCTGCCCATTACATCTTACTGACAAAGAGAAAAGAGGTTGAATTCTAAGATCTCGGTACAAAAGCCACTAATGCCACTATCTAGCTGTGGGTCCTTGCACCACTACAGTGACCTTCTGTAAGTGCCAATCTCATTTCTAAAACAAGGATAATACCACCAACCTTGTAGGGTTGTTATAAAGATGATTGGTTATGTATATGCCAGATTAAGACCAGGCATACAGAAGGTGACCAATAAATAGATCGCTATTCCTGCCTCAGAATGGCTTTAATTTCTATGTGAGGACAAAGGTAGAAAACTAGTACACTGCCATGGCAGGTACAGCCAGCACTAAATGAAAGCTGGTCACCTCCTCTTCATTCTGCTCCTCTCCTCTACTTTGTCAGTTCAGGCCTCATCTTTCTCACCGTTATTATCACAAGTGTCCTGAATTGATCTTCATGCATGTAACTTGCATGCTCACCACACTTGTCCTAAAGCACAAACTTGATCATATCAATCCTTTATTTAGCTTCCTTCGATGACTCTTCACCACCTCCATGATAAAATGCATACTCATCAGCACCAAGCCCTTCCCAACCTTCTCTCTTGGGATGCCCTACTCCTGACCCCCACCACATAAATTCTCATGTCCAAGCCACATCATAGTGTATTTGTTATTTCCCAATCGCTCCATGCTGTCATGCTTCCAAACCTATCTAGAATGTTCTATCACTGATGAGCCCTCTCCATTCTTAAAAACATAGCTGAAACATCACCTTCTCTTCAAAGCTTTCCCTCACCCAAGAATTTTCTTTGGTATTCCTAAGGCCTTTCTTCACACTACATTTGCAAGCCGTATCCTAATTTTGCTGGCCTTGTTTCTGGCAGCTCTAGCCCGACTGTGACATCAGGCAAGGGACAGGCTTTATCTATCATTTTCGTATTATTCCCAGTGCCTAACACAGTTTGTAAAAAATACATTTTATTGAAAATATTTTTGTGATAAGTTTAATATTGTTTGCATTAATATCAACAATCTGGAAGACTAAAAAACAAAACTGTCACTATAAAGTATTTCTAGAAACTATTGAGATTTTTAAAAATCCTATTAATTCCAAACATAAAGAGATTTTTAAATGCTGTGATAAAACTCATACAAATGCACATATTGGAAGGTACGTCAGGCCAAATTATCATTAAAAAATGAAATCTCAGTATTATAAAACCTGAAGAAAATTTCAACTATAAGGAAGGTATGACTTTTGACTATGTTCTCATGTTCAATAGATTAAAAAATAAAACCCAGCAAAAGTAGTCTTTTAGATACTGGTAAAATACTTATTTTGGGGTGTTCTTTTTGAAAAGGCATGCTTCATCTTGGCTGAGAACAAAAGCAGTGGGATTATCTTACTGGTTATGCATATAATTTTCTTTTTTTTTTGGATTTAAAAAATTATTTCCTATTTTCAAATGATTTAAACCTTTTACTTTAAAATAAAACAGTTGGGCAAATTTGCCTCCACCAATTATCACAAAAATTAACTTTGTAGCTTATATAATCCATAACTATTACCTACAAAAATCTATAAATAATAGACAAATCAAAAATATCACTTTAGGTAATACACCCATTTAAAATTGAATCCATTTCCATGGAGAAAGGAAAAAATACACAGTAGCATTTGGTATAAAAGGAAGAGCACTAATTCAGCTCTTTTTCAAAAATGTTAGAACATGTGATTTGTGTTTTTTTAACTTCCAAATATAACTCACTGTATTTAGCACCTTCTGTACTTTCCAGTATATTAGATAATTGCATACCAAGTTAAAAACAAAATAAAGGAAAACATTTCTACCACCCACCATTTTCATTAAAAAAATGGAAGTATTATACAAACACACAAAGCACCTCATAAAGGTTGGTATGACTAGCCCCCCAGAAAACTGTTTTTTATAAATTTTAAAAATTGGAGGATTTAGGGGACATGGGAGAAGAGGAAATGAGAATTATGTGATTATTGGTTTTAACACAAAACATGAGCTAGTAATTTTCAAATTCAGTTCTAGAGAACTATGGAGGTATCTCAGAGGTTGCAGATCCTGAACCCCACATCAATTAGAGAAGCTCCATATTTTTTGTCCATTTATAGACTGAACTACCAAATATCTCATTTGCACAAAAATCTCCATAACTTTTAAAAGTCTGAAAAATCACTGAGAAGGATTAGCCGATGACAACCATGGATAATATTGATATTAGCACCTAATAAATAAAAATACAAACAGAAATGTTTCATATGGAAAAATGTTTTACAAAGTGGTAAAAACATTAAGAAACAGGCAAGACTAATATTTGTAGTTACTTTATCAATAAGTTTGTTTTGCTTCTCATCAGTTTTATCAGGCTACAGTTTGTAAAGGGAAGGGACATGTAAGTTAGGCTTTTTCAACTTGCTTTTGGAAGAAAGACAGTAGATGATTTCAGCAGTGAACTGGCTGTGAACCCAAAGCAAAGATTTTTGGCAGGGTATGACCAAGCTCAGAGGCGACACTAGTGGGTATGTTTGTTTAGATAAAGGGGAGGTGGCCCATATAATGTTGGGGCAGGGTACATACCTTTTCTACATTGGAGAATCTGCGTAAGAAATGATATCTATTCCCAAGAACACTCCCAATTCTTAACATCTTTCTCTCTCCTATGCTTCTACTTCCACCCTAATTAAGGCCATCAAAAATAAGAAATAGTACTTAACTACAGTAATTTATGAAAAGTCATTTTCTAAGTAAATCAGACTATTTAGAACTCAGCCACTCTATATGCTTTGTTTTCCATGATGAAAAAACTACGGAACTAAAAGCTTCCTTGCCAGTGACCTGATCCACAATACCAGGAGGAAGCTGTGACGGACTCATTTCTTCCATTATCTCTCTTTCCTCAGCCCCTAGTATGAGTGGTTGAGATTGTGACTGAGAAGAGAATAAAGTATCAAAATCATCTAACAAAAATCCTATTTTTTTCCCACACTAAAATGCTTGTGTAGCTTGTGAAATGATGGTCGATTTTCCTATTTGCCAAACTTTCTATAATGTGGAAGGAACATTGTTTCTTAAAGCTTATTACTTTACAATAGAGAATGTAATTGCGTCTCTCCACATTGATTCATTAATTTGAAAAGATCAAGATAAAAAAAAAAAAAGGCTGTGCACGGTGGCTCACACCTGTAATCCCAGCACTTTGGGAGGCCAAGGTGGGCAGATCACTTGAGGTCATAAGTTTGAAACCAGCCTGGCCAATATGGTGAAACGTCATCTCTATTAAAAATACAAAAAGTAGCTGGGCGCGGTGGTGAGTGCCTGCAATCCCGGCTACTTGGGAGGTTAAGGAGGGAGAATCACTTGAACCCGGGAGGCAGAGGTTGCAGTGAGCCAAGATCGCGCCACTGCACTCCAGCCTGGGCAACAGAGCTAGGCTCTTGTCTCAAAATAAACAAAACAAAACAAAAAAAATCAGAAAAACAAAACACAACACATTAACTGGCATTTGCATTTTGAAACCAAACCATATGACTACTCATTTATAATCCTTTCCATTTGGCTAAAAACTAAAAATCAAAAGTCAATGACAATAATAATAATAATAATGTTAACTACTTTTAAAAAAGGAACATTTAGTTCCTAACATAAGTTCCTAATATCAGTATCATTTAGTTCCTAATATCAATGGATACTCTTTTGAAAGTTCAGAAATAAAAACAATGCTAGTTTGTTCTAAAACACGGGAAATTCAAATGTTATACATCTACTCTCCAAACTTTGGTACCTTAATTATTTATCATGCAACTGACCCATCCAACAAGATATTAAGAATCACAATTCTAGTTTCTTCCCTATGGTAAAACTACGGTAAATGAAAAGCAATTCTATACCTATGATAGCATGCCAATAAAATACTGACACCTGCAAGAGAAGTACAGAGACTCAGAGAAATGACCTACATACAAGACTGTACAGACTTTCCTATGCTATTTTCTGGACTTAAAGACAAACCGGGCCAAGTTCTAGTGGTTGTTTTTCTCAAACTAGACACAATATGCAAACTATGTATAAGTTATGTATTGATATTAATTTCCTCAAAAGAAGATCTGATACAAAACATCTAAAGCCATAACAACTTTAAGTTTTTGCAAGATCCCAAAATGTCTTCTTGCTCTGAAACTAGTATTTGACAGACTAACACATGAGCTAGATGCTTGAATCCTTTTTAGTATAAGGCAACATATAAATTTTTAATGTATTTATAACAGATTTTGATATTCTGTACTTTCAACAAAGTATCAAATTTTCATCTGACTGCAACTCCTTCCTCTTAAAATATATATTGATTACAGCACATTTATATCATTGAAGTCATTACTAAATATACAATATAAGCAAGAGTAATCATATTTGTGTTTTTATACGTAACAATTATTTTCTGATTATAAAATCTATCTCTTCAAAGAAATAACCACACACTGGTACATTTTTCTATTGTTTTAAACCAAGACAAAACTAAGCTTGTCCTTGACATATATACAGTTTTTAAAAACTGGGATTTTTTAAAAAAGTGATTTCTACATATCTTTCTAACCAATATGCACTATCAGAGGAGATGCAATTCATGACTTGTACCACCTGAGGGCACTCCTAAAATCTTTTAAAAACCAAGAATCACATTTTTACCTACTAGGAAAAAGACCCAGTCCTACTTCAAGTTCATGGTTTGAAAAACAACTTTGAGAAAACATGTATTTCTTTACACAAAGATGATAAATAAGCATAATTCCTATCCACTGCATATTCTGTGGGCTTCATGTACTCTCAACAAAAGTGTTTCAAAAGCAGGATGAAACACATCTAAATACTTCAAATAAAAGGGTTACAAATTAAAGAGAACTAAACTCACAGGATTGTCTTTCTAGATTACACATTTATCATCAGTAAAAAGTTGATATTTCTATAGAAAATAAAAATTCAAGAACTACTTCAAATATATACAAGATCTAAAAGTTAACAAAAAGATTTGCTTTTTAACATAGACACGGCACTTCAGATTAAGAATACAAGTAAACCTTCAGTTTTGCTTTGTCTCTGGAAAAAGAAAGAAAATACAAGTAAACCATGGGCACCTTACCTGTTTCCTGTGAATTTAACACTTCTAAGGCATGCATCATGGCACTTGCGAAGACATTGGCATCCTCTTTGCTGCCAAAGTTGAGACCATACACCTGTCTAGCATCTCGCCACTGGTGGAAGGTCTGTGTAGCTTGATTGTACTTCAGTCCTTTAGGAATGGCACAATTTATCACGACCTAAAAAATAACAAGTCTTTATAAAGTCAAACCAATAACTGGCAAAGTCAAGGATGTCAACAAATGCTGACTATATATATTCATTCAAATGTGTTCCTAACAGACCTTGGCAAAAATGATTTAAACAATTATCTAGGGTAAAATCTACAGAAATATCAGTCTGATAGAAGTTAAGCTTTTTGCTGATTACAAAGGTCTGCCATAAAACAGTAAATCAGCAAAACAAAACAAAACAAAATCTATTTTCCTCATTAAATATATTTTAACTTGTTTGCTGAAGTTTTACAAATACAAAAAAGTATACACAACATAAAAGTGTATCTCTGTGAATGTTCACATGAAGTCAGTACCCTAATTAAGAAATCAAACAGCAACATCAGAAGCCCATCTTCTTAATTCCTCCCACCTCCCAAAAGGTACTAGCCACACTTCTAACATCATAAATTACTACATTTATATGAAATCCAAAAACTAACGTATCAATCTGAAGAGCGTCTTGAGTACCTATATAGGGGTCTTAAGTATCTTTCATTAGATTTATTTTCTATTATTAATCAAGTTTTGTAGGTTTTTGGGTTTTATAAAAATGGAGTTATACAACGTGTATTATAATGTATCTGCTCTCTTATCCTCAAAATTATGTTTGTAAGAGCCATCCACTTGTTGCGTGCAGCTGTGGTTTGTTCATTTTCATTGCTGTATGGTAGTCCTTTGTATAAATCATGCTTATTTAAGCATTCTCCCATTAATGAACATTTGAATTATTTGCAGTTTGGGTTATTAAAAATTGTGATGTTATGAACTTTCTACTGCATGTCTTTTGGTACAAACAAGCATTCATTTTTGTTGGGCATATATCCAGGAGTGGAAATATCACAGGACATGTGTATGTTCAGCTTTAGTAGAAAATTCCAAAGTAGCTTTCCAAATTGGTTCTAGTACTTCCACAAGAGTATACAAGAGCTTGTGCTACCTCCACATAACTATGCAACATTACAGCTGGTACTGTCAGTCTTTATTTTAGCAATTCTGGTGGGTATGAATGCTTTATCACTGCAGTTTTAGTTTGCATTTCCCTGATTTTTATTAGCTATCTAGATGTCTCTTTTTGTGAATATCTGCTTGAATTAAGTTTCTTGACCATTTTTCTCCTGGGTTGTCAATTTTTTTCTTCTTTGATTTCTAAACCCTTTATATATTCTAGATATGATACCATTGTTGGTTATCTATGTTGCATATATCTTATGCTATTCTATGAATCACCTTTTCACTCTTAATGATGTCTTGATGGATATAAGTTCTTCACTTTGATTCTGTTCAAATTAGCAATCTTTTTCTTTATAGTTACTGCTTTAGTGCTGTTTAAGAAATGTTTCTCAATCACAAGGTCATGAAAATATTGTCCTATATTATCTTGCAGAAGCTTTATTATTTTACTTTTCACATTTCTATCCCCAATCTAGCTGGAATTGATCTGTGCCTATGGTGTGAGGTAGGGATCAAGTTTGCTATTTGTTTCAATATGGCTGTAAAAATGATCCAGCACTATCAATGTGCTACAAGTTTGCCTGCAGCACATAAATCAAGTGTCTATGTGGCTCTATTTTCTCCTACAGATCAATATGCCTTTTTGCCAACTCTACAATGTCTTAATTGTTGTAGCTTTATATGATATCTAGATGACCATTAGAGTGTGTCTTCCTGTTTCATTCTTCAAAATTGCTTTGGCTCTTCTTAGTCCTTTGTGTGCAGCTAGTTTTACATTCTGATTATCAGTTTCTACCAAAGAAATTTTGGGGACTCTGATGTTGCATGAAAGCTAACATATCAATCTGAGGAGGCTCTTGAGTATCTTTATGGGGGTCTTGAGTATCTTTCATTAGATTTATTATTTTCTATTATTAATTGAGTTCTAAGTATTAGAATCTTCTATTATTCCTAATAATTTAATTAAAGTTTTTTCCTCTAAATACACAACCATGTAATCTGCAACTGACAGCTTTATTTCTTCCTTTCCAATCCATGCACGATGTATTTATCTTCATACACCTACTAGAAATCACAATACAATGCTGAAAAAAAGTGTTCATAACAAGTATCTTTATTTCCTGATTTTAGAAGGAAAGCTTTCTCAATTAAACCGTTAAAAGTATGATCTTTCACACCAGGCAATGTGGATCATGCCTGTAATTCCACCATTTTGGGAGGCCGAGGAAGGTGGATCACTTGACGTCAAGAATTCAAGACCAGCCTGGCCAACATGGTAAAACTCCATCTCTACTAAAAATACAAAAATTAGCCAGGCGTGGTGGCATGTGCCTGTAATCCCAGCTACTTGGGAGGCTGAGGCAGAAGAATCACTCGAACCTGGGAAGCAGAGGTTGCAGTGAGCTGAGAGTCTGCCACTGCACTCCAGTCTGGGCAACAGAGTGACACTCTGTCTCAAAAAATAAATAAATACATAAATAAATAAATGACCTTTCATGTAATAATCTTATTGATACCTTTTATCTGGGGAAAAACCCTCCTATTACTTGACAGCTAAGGGTTTCCATCATGATTGAATACTGCATTTTATCAAGTGCTCCCCAACATCCCTTGAGGTGACTGGCTCTTCTGTTTTTTATGCAGTTAATTACACTGATTATTTTCTAGTATTAAACCAACCAACCTCACATTCCTAGGATAAACAACATTGGTCTTCACATATCAATTTTTATAAATCTCTAGATTTGTTTGATAGTGCTCTGTTTGAAATTTTTACATCTACTTTTACGAATGAGATTAACCTCACTATTGCATTCATGTATTCATTATATTAATGCCAAGTTTTGACAGCAAAGTAATGCTGGACTTAAAATGAACTGGCACTGTAGAGTTGGCAAAAAGATAGGCATCCTCTTTGTGTATTCTCTGGAAAAAAGTATCTAATATTGGTGTTCTTTAGTTGTTAAAGGTTTGGTTGAAAAGGACACCACCAGTAGAGCCAGCTAAACGAAGTTTTCTTCCTTTTACTTCTTTTAATCATAGTCTTAATTCCTTTAAAGTGCTTTCCTAAGAATTTCTACATCTACATTTTCAAAATTACTAAAATAAAGTAGCTCAAAATACCCCCCTTAATCACTTAAATGTCTCTAAGATTCATAGTGATGTCACTTCTTTCTTCATAATGGCTATTTAAACCATTCTCTTTTTTTTTTTTTCAAGAGCTGTCCCTCACAAGGACTTTAGAGACAAACCTCTGCTTAGTGTGTTTCCTTTCTACTGCATTAATTTTGGCTCTTATCTTTATTGTTACCCTCTTTCTATTAATATTTTATATGGCTTTAATGGCCTATTCTTTAATTTCTTGAGATGCATCCTGAGTCTGGCTAAAAAGTCAACAATACTTCTTTTCCAAGATAACATTTCAGCCTCTAAATTTCACTTTAATCAGAAGTTTAGTAGCATTCTACCGGTGTTAATATGTGGCATGTTCATCATTATTTAGCTCAACTAATTTTTCTTATTTCATTGTGATTTCTTCTCTGACTCATGGACTATTCAGAAAGGTATTTCTTAACACCTACACCTATGGGATTCTCTATTATCTTACTTCTAGATTAATTCTGCCGTGACCACACACTTTGTATCATTTTAATCCTTTGAAATTTGTTGACATTTTCTTTAGGGCCAAGCATACATACAATTTTGAAATTGTGACATGTACATTTGAAAGGTATGTGGTATATATGCCAATTAGGGCAGGGAAGTAATTGTATTGTTCAAACCTTCTATATACTCTTACAGGCCTTTTTTTCTGACTGCCTGTTCCATCAGTTACTGACAGAAGTAAGTTAAAGTCTCCTGCTGTGATTCGTAAATTTGTAACCAGAACAAGAGGAACTTTGAGACCTCTGGTTCCAAAATGGCAGCGCAGAAGCAAGCTATGGCAAAAATCGCAATTACTTTTGCATCAACCTAACAGTTCTCTACTCTCCCCGCCCCCCCCAACAAAACAAAATCAAGTACACAGCACCAAAATTATCACCAGCAATATCCCACAACTCAAATGGGAGTAGGACACAGTTCCTGGAGACACAGAGAAATAAAAAAGCTCTCAGCAGACAGTAAGATAATCAGACCTCCATAACCACAATGGCCCTCCACACAGCCTGCTGGCACCAAGCACGCAGAAATCTTCCCCCAACTCACGCCTTCTACACTGGAAAAAGTGAGATCAAGATAAACAACAAACTTTTCCACCATCTTGGGTTCATGGCAAAAGACCCATCTGTCATCTCAAACCATGGGAAGCACTGGGAGTTCCAGAAGGGAGAAATATCCCTAAGAACAGTCAGAGACAAAGTGGGGAAGCAGGACTAGCCCAGAAAGTCTGTTCTGTAACTTGGCCAAAGGAGACACTGAGTTAAAGTGGCTGTTCAGCAGCACCATGCTGTTGGAGGTTTGTTCCACAGGTCTCCTGGGCATGAAACCCTAGCCAGTCTTCCCATACTACCAGGACATCTCCACTGGGACCTCCTCAATTTGGGATGGGTAGCACTCTGATTACTTACTAGAACCTAGGCAAATCTGAACTTTTTTTTTTTTTTTTTTGAGATAGGAGCTACCCCAAGGCTGGAGGTAGCTCATGCCTGTAAGTCCAGCACTTTGGGAGGCCAAGGCAGGTGGATCACTTGAAGTCAGGAGTTCGAGACCAGCTTGGCCAACATGGCGAAACCCTGTCTCTACTAAAAATATAAAAATTAGCCAGGAGTGGTGGCACATGCCTGTAATCCAGCTACTTGGGAGACTGAGGCAGGAGAATCACTTGAACCGGGGAGGCACAGGTGGCAGTGAGCCATGATCATGCCATTGCACTGCAGCCTGGGTGACAGAGTGAGACTCTGACTCAAAAAAAAAAAAAGATTAAAACCTTATGCACATTTTACTATAACATAAGGCTGGAGTGCAGTGGCTATTCACAGGCACAATCATAGGACATGACAGTCTTGAACTCCTGGTCCTAGGCAGTTCTCCTGCCTCAGCCTCCCGAATAGCTGGGACTATAGGCACAAGCCACTGTGCCCACCCTCCTGATGTGGTTTTTATAAATATTGGGGTAAGGGTGTCACGATTCTTTAGAAGATACTAGAAACTCAAAGCTATTAAAATTTAACATTATCAGAAAATTGGAAGACCCTTTTAAGGCAAATCAATATCCCTGATTGGCAAATAGCTTAAAATGGCAGACAAGAGAAAAGATGTGTTACATCTACTTTTTCAAATGTTCACAACAGAATGTTAGAAAAAGTTGTGGAAAATATTACTAGGATCAAAATTATATAAACTACTGTTTCATTTTCCCAATATAAAAATTTTAAATCTGGGGCCAGGTGTGGTGGCTTACGCCTGTAATCCCAGCACTTTGGGAGGCCAAGGTGGGCAGATCATGATGTCAAGAGATTGAGACCATCCTGGCCAATATAGTGAAACCCTGTCTCTACTAAAAATACAAAAATTAGCTGGGCTTGGTGGCACGTGCCTGTAATCCCTGCTACTTGGGAGGCTGAGGCAGAAGAATAGCTTGAACCAGGGAGTCGGAGGTTGCAGTGAGCAGTGATCACACTCCAGCCTGGCGACAGAGCAAGACTCTGTCTCAAAAACAGAAAAAAAAAAATTTTTTTTTTAATCTGAATTAATTCTTTCACTCATCTAACCATTGAGGATAGACAGTACTGCAAATAATCTTTAAAAGTATTAAAATTAAATATTTTCAGGCTGGGCGCAAGGGCTTACGCCTATAACCCCAGCACTCTGGGAGGCGGAGGCGAGCGGATTGTGAGGTCAGGAGATCAAAACCAATCCGGCCGACATGGTGAAACCCTGTCTCTACTAAAAATATAAAAATTAGCCAGGCGTGGTGGCACATTCCTGTAATCCCAGCTGCTTGGGAGGCTGAGGCAGGAGAATCGCTTGAACCAGGAAGGTGGAGGTTGTAGTGAGCTGAGATGGCACCACTGCACTCCAGCCTGGCGACAGAGTGAGATTCCGTCTCAAAAAAAAAAATTAAATAAGTAAGTATTTTCACTTAATAACTACTTATTGGCTGTCCACTGAGCATACTGTCAGGTTTGGACTACATCATAATCCTAAATTCTGTGCTTCAGATCCAGTGAGCTTGAGTCTAGACTGGAGGTGATGTTCCATCTTACACATGCATATCCATTTTTAGCCTGACCATGACAGAGTAAACACTGCAGTAAACACCCACACTTCCTTGTGACCTGGCTCAATATCTTATCCTGTCTATGAGGTCATCCATGACCCTTTCTCCTATCTTCTCAACAAACTGATGATGCTTTTATGCCCTCACTGTGCTCTATTCTATACTAATCACAACTGAAACATTTAACTCGGGTTCTTTGCTTATGTGCTTAACATCCCCATCCTGCCTCAGCCTCCTAAGTAGCTGGGATTACAGGCGCGCGCCACCACGCCTGGCTAATTTTTGTATTTTTAGTAGAGACAGGGTTTCACCATGTTGGTCAGGATCTTCTCAAACTCCTGACCTTGTGATCCGCTCGCCTTGGCCTCCCAAAGTGCTGGGATTATAGGCATGAGCCACTGTGCCCAGACAACATCCCCATTCTTTACTGCATCTTTCATTCAAGGTCAGGAAGGATATTCTAATATAAAATCCAAGCATAGTACCCATAAGCACTTAATAAATGTTAGGTTGGAAAATGAAGTATTTTAATATGCTTATATATTTATATAATTGTACATATTCAATTTTACAAGTAAATGGTGGGTGGTTTTAACAGCTCTTACTATAGGAAGTTTAGATGTTTAGTAAATTATAACAACATATGCCCACTTACAACAGACTGATAACCATTAAGATATGTAAGAATGATGGCCAGCCACAGTGGCTCATGCCTATAATCCCAGCTACTCAGGAGACTGAGGCAGAAGGATCACTTGATCCCAGGAGGTAAAGGCCACAGTGAATTATGGTCAAACCACTGCACTCCAGCCTTGGCAACAGAGCAAGACTCTGTCTCAAAAGAGGCCGGGCATGGTGGCTCACGCCTGTAATTCCAGCACTTTGGGAGCCCAAGGGGAGTGAATCACAAGGTCAGGAGATCAAGAACATCCTGGCTAACACGGTGAAACCCCATCTCTACTAAAAATACACAAAAAATTAGCTGGGTGTGGTGGTGGGCACCTGTAGTCCCAGCTACTCAGGAGGCTGAGGCAGGACAATGGTGTGAACCCGGGAGGTGGAGCTTGCAATGAGCCGAGATCGCGCCACTGCACTCCGTCCTGGGTGACTGGGCAAGACTCCATCTCAAAAAAAAAAAAAAAGGAAATGAGAGAATGGAAGAAAGAAAACCAATTATTTATCAGATTTATTCCTAGGGGTGGTTTTTTTTAAGTATCATTATATTACTAAAATTATATTTTCTAATTGTTTACTGCTTATACAAAAATGCGAGTGTTTTTTGTATACTGATCATGTAACCAGCAACCTCACTGAACAATCTTGTTGGTTCTAATAGTTTATCTGCAGATACTCCTGGGAGACTTTTATGCAGACAATTACATCACTGGTGAGTAACCAGCTGTTTCTTTCTTATCAATTCTTACAGCTTCTATTTCTTAAACTTTGTATGGCTAGGTTATCTAGTACCTCCTCTTTAACACTAAATGAAAACGGTTAGAGTGGAAATGCTCAATTTATTCACAAGTTTAATGGAAATGCTCTCGACATTGTACGATCCTGTAAGATACCTGCTGTATGCTTCTATTATCCACCCATATCAGCTTAAGAATATTAATTTTATGCCTAATGTGATGAGAACTGTTATGTATTGATTCAAATTTTATCAAATGCTTTTTCCAGAACCTCTTGCTTTTGTAGGTTTTCTCCTGGGAAATAACATTAGTAAGTTATCTAATGTTAACCATCCTTATATTACTGAGGCAAACAGTGATAAGCCCTATTTGATCAAGAAGTGGTTTTGTTTTTTTACTCATTACTACATTTGGTCTGCTAGTATCTTATTGAGGACTATTATATCTAGGTATACATTCATAACTGAAGACTGGCTCCTCTCCCAAACTTGTTGTATGTTTTGGATATCAAAATTATACAAGCCCTATAAAATATCATTCTCTACAATGGTTGCATAAAACAGAAAACACAGTGACGTTTTAGATTTCATTTGTAAATGCTCTGTACTCTCCTGCAGCTTTTTAAAATTTGGGGGGCAGATTATTTACTATTGATTTATTTCATGATTGTAGGTCTATCATGTTTTCCTACTCTTCAGTTTTAGAAAGTTATGTTTTTCTACAAAATGGCCCATTTATTGGCATAAAGTTTTTCATAATATTTTATTTCCTTAGGTAACTATAGTGGTATTCTTTATTTCATTCCTAAAACTGGTTATTTGTACTGTTCCTTTTTTTCGTTTGATTCTGCAAGTTTTTTTTTTTTTTTTTTGACATGGTCTTGTTCTGTCCCCCAGGTTGGAGTGCAGTGGCACAATCACACTCACTACAGTCTCCACCTTCCAGGCTTAAGTGATTCTTCCACGTCAGCCTCTCGAGTAGCTGGGACTACAGGCACACACATTGCACCTGGCTAGTTGTTTGGGTTGTTTGTTTGTTTTTTGTTTTTGTTTTTGTTTTTTGAGATGGAGTTTCACTCTTGTTGCCCAGGCTGGAGTGCAATGGCACAATCTCAGCTCATTGCAACCTCTGCCTCCCAGGTACAAGTGATTCTCCTATCTCAGCCTCCCAAGTAGCTCAAATTACAGGCATGCGCTACCACGCCCAGCTAATATTTTTTTTTCTAGTAGAGACAGGGTTTCACCATGTTAGTCAGGCTGGTTGCGAACTCCTGACCTCAGGTGATCCACCCGCCTTGGCCTCCCGAAGTGCTGGGATTACAGACATGCGCCACCGCACCTGGCCTGTTTGGGTTTTAAAAAATAGTTTTGTAGAGACAGAGTCTCATTATGTTGACCAGGCTGGTCTTGAACTCTTGGGCAGGCAATCTTCCTGCCTTGGCCTCTCAAAGAGCTGGGATTATAGGTGTGAGCCACCATGCCAGCTCGTTTGTCTTTTCAATGAAGTAGCTTTTGTATTAACAAATACTATTTATTTTTATTTAATTAATATCTTTCTAAAATTTTCTTCTGCTTTCTTTGGGTTAAGCTCATTATTTTTTAGTTTCCCTTTTTTCCTACTACATACAATTAAAGACTTGCGCATCTAAGGACAGATTAGATGCCCTACAGGTTTCTATATGTAATATCACTCAGGCCTCAGTGTTTTCTTATTTTCTAATATTCATAATAATTTCCTCTTAATGTCACAATTTAGCATAATTTTAATTTTTTAATATTTTAAGAAACATTCTACTTGCCAAAATCTAAGAGTCACAAGATAGTTTACTTCTCCCAGAAATAAAAATTTTAGTATTTCATATGCAAATTTCCTAGCTTAATCTTCTTTCCAGGCCGGGCGCAGTGGCTCCCGCCTGTAATTCCAGCACTTTGGGAGGCTGAGGCAGGCGGATCACCTGAGGCCAGGAGTTTGAGACGAGCCTGATCAACATGGAGAAACCCCATCTCTACTAAAAATACAAAATTAGCCAGGCGTGGTGGTACATGCCTGTAATCCCAGCTACTCAGGAGGGTGAGGCAGGAGAATCGCTTGAACCCGGGAGACGGAGGTTGCAGTGAGCCAAGATCATGCCGTTGTACTCTAGTCTGGGCAACAAGAGCAAAATTCCGTCTCAGAAAAAAAAAAAAAAAAAAAAAAATTTCTTTCTGATTATCTTCAAATACTCTTTTTCGTTTTTGTAAACATAGGATTATTCATCAGTACTTTTCAAATAACCAATTCACTAAATTTACCAAAAACGTAGTTACTTTACAGCTATTAGTTTGCAATGTTGTATTAAGAAGGTTCAACAATTTCTACAAAATCTTAATTGTCCAGTTTTCTTTTTTTCCCCCCATAATAACATCTTGGGGCATATTTGATTTATCTCTGGCCTAAGTCGCTGCTGGAACAAAGACAAAGATGAGAGAGTGCTCAGCAGAACCTGGACTACAAATGGGACAGCAAATGGGACAGAGGGGGCTCTTGGTAAAAAGCCTGGGAGACCAGAAAAAGGCTGTGCAACACAACAAGGAAACCGGAGCCCAGAGGAAAAGGCAGGAAGACTAAGAAGGGGAAAGAAGAGAGTAAGAGGGCGGGGCACAGGGGAGAGATAGGGAGAAGGCAGCCAGAGAGGGCAGAAAGAGGGGCAGGCCGAAACCGTTTGTATAAATGGATAAATGTGGTAAATTCAGTGAATTGCTCTTTCTACAGACTGACTCAGAACTGTGAAAGTTCATCTCCACGCGGGCACCGCATTTGTTTTTACCACATGCCCCAACAGTTTCAGTGCTCTACAACCAGTGTTTTCCTAATTTCTTGGCTGAAGTTGCTTAAGTGAAGGAGTTTCTCATTTCTCGGGGGAGCTTCTAAGTCAGCTAAGAAAGCAACAAACTCCTTTGCTTCCCTGTGCTGATAGGATGATTTCTCTTAGCCCTCTTTCTATGGGGTGTAGTCCCTCTAAGACTGCCAGTTTGTTTGTTTGTTTTTGTCAAAATACCAGTTTCACAGCCCAACCTCTCATAGGCCCACAGTCCCTATATGCATACATGACAAATCTTACCAATCCATAATCACCATTCTAAAACCCAGGGCTAATGCAGCATCTGTTTACACCATGCTACCACGCAATGTAGGGGGAACCTAGGAACCTACCTTTCTTTATAAGAGCTCAGCTGGGCAATGAAGAAGAAAATTTGTTACACTCTTTCTGCATGTGTAGCAGGATGATTTTTAAAGTCAGTTGATTCCAACATCTTTGGTAAATATTTTTTCCCAAAGTATTTTGTAAATCTACTCTTTATAAAAGTTCTATTAGTATATAGTTAATGCTAGTAAGACCTTATCTGCCTTTTCCTCTATCTACTGCTCTTGATCTGTTAAGGCCCAAGAAATCAAGTAATCAGATAATCCAGCTACTTTCTAGGAAATCCGGAGCAAGGAATTAGTAAAAGCTTAGCTGTCGCCCCAGACATGAACTGCAAAAGTCGAACTATTCCAGCAACCTCAATACCTACTATTTTTCTATAATATGTGAATTTAACAGTATTTTCTGAAACTATCTATACTTAAAATTCCCTCCTCTAACCCCATACCCCAAACTTTGCAGGAAATGAATTCCATAAACATACAATCTGCCACTTCAGTAGAGTTTTGTTTCTGTTTGTCTTTATTTTGCTTTAGATTTCAAAAACTAACTAATTGAAGGCCAGAAAATCTAATGAAAATTCATCATAAAAAAACTTGTACTTCTACTTTTGTACAATTTTTTCTAAATCGTTGTTTAAGTTCAGGCTTCATAAAAGGTAGAAAGGGTGGAGAGACAATTTTATATGCAGTTTTTCCCAGAGAGACTATTTTGCTTAGAGTTTTAAAACTACTTTATTTTACGGAATATACCAAGTCCTTTTGTAATACTAAATCATTTTTAACAAGAATTGTAGTAAAGCCTTACCTGATGGTCCTGAATCTTCCTGCCCACCACTCTGAATGTGTTGTTGCCTGTATGGTGATAGATATGAACTCTGCTGAACCCAGTTGAGCCACCAGCTGGCACCCACTTCTTATTGGCATCATCATAAACCATCACAGCAGCTCTTGCCTGACAGATACTCTGTTCACTGTAAAAATAAAATAAGATATTCAAACTTACAATATTAAACATGCTAAATGTTCCACATAGCCACATAAACCTAGGAATCAGTCAACAATCCGTGCTGTTACTGGGTGCTGGAAACAACAATGGACAAGACAGAGGCTTCCTACCTTTATGCGTAGAGTCTAATGGTGAAGACAAACCAAAAAAAAAATAAAGTATGATTAAAAGACCAAAAGGAGAGCAGGATCCATGAAGAACACTTAGATAAGCAACACAACAAATGGTTTCTTCTAAATTTGAGTATCTAATTCATTCACTAAACTGAACATAACTATTATGTTGGTTCAAAAATAATTGCACTTTTTGCTATTTTAATGGCAAAAACTGCAATTACTTCTGCACCAACCTAATACAAGTGTAAATTAATCATCTGCTTAATTGCATACATGTTTAGTATATTGATGACCTGTCTGTGATAACACCTTCTTTACTAAGAAAATTATTTTTATTCTGAGCTTGCTTTAAAGTCTGTAACAAAGTCTGATAATCAACCATCTGCCCCTTGAGACATGGAGTGGCCATTAACAACCAATGGATGGCAGTGTAACTAAATTCCTCATTCCCCTTGGGCAAGATAACATCCTATGCTTCCAATTTCTTCATTTAAAAATGAAAATGTAAAATGAAGTAATTTCTAAAGACCCCACTAGATTTTAAATTCTAGCCTCCACAGATAAATATTAAAGGGGAAAAGGCCAATTCTTAAACATTAGCTTCATCTATCTCAATTATTTGTTACCCAGTGAGACTGAGATACACAAATAAATAAAACAGAGACACCGGGCACAGTGGTTCAATGCCTGTAATCCCAGCACTTTGGGAAGTCAAGGTGGGAGAATAACCTGAGGCCAGGAGTTCAAAACCAGCCTGGGCAATATATCAAGACCCCATCTCTATATTTAAAATAAAATATAAAGATAATCTCAATTTCATCTTAAGCAATGGGTTCATCTTTCAAATATTCTAGGGTATTAGAATAGGTACATCAACTCTATGCTATTAACCAATTAAAATAACTCAACCTCAATACAGACAAACCTTCTGACAACTCCTGATGACTTAACAGTCGTTAATGGAAATCCTCTGAAGCAGCTCATGCAACCATATCCTTCACAAAAGCACTGCTTATTCTACCAATTTTATCTCAAAAATTTTAAACAATAAATCATGTGGGTTCTTTCCTAAAAATTATCAGAAACAGAAAGTCTTCCTCACACTCTCTCCTCTTACTCGTGCATCTGCCCCACCTCTTAACCCATCCAAGAGGGATAATGAAATGCAACTTTGCAGGAGATAGCGTGTGTTTTATTCTTGTCCTTGGTGACAGAAGATCACTGAAGGCCTAAAGAGGTCACAGCACCGAGTAATAAAACTGCTTCAGAACAACAGGGTTATAATTATTTGTAATTTTCCATTAGAAAAATGTTTACAAAAACTAACTTGTAACAGTATTTATGCAGCAAACCCACGGTAATGTCTAAATTTTTATGCTGTACTGACATTTTTGGTAAAATACTTATGGGAATAAAAACAAGCCAATGACTAAAACTTGAATTATTTTTAAAAGATGGATTAAAGGGCATTTGTCAGTAGCAGTTGAAAAATCTCTCCCATCATTCACAACAGAAATATTTTTTATGTGGTGACATTTACACAATCCTATGGAAAGTTTACATGAAACAAGCTAAGGCAAAGTGCCTCTTATAGCTTACAATTCAAGCAACAAATTTACTGCTAAATGTAAATAACAATTCAATAAATATCTAGAATAATACAGGATAGTATTTTCCAGTTTTCAAATAATATTTTTACAGTTACATTGTTTCCAAGATTCCCAAGAAATAATGTCTTGGGGTGTGGGGGTCTGGGGGAGGGACAGCATTAGGAGAAATACCTAATGTAAATGACGAGCTGATGGGTGCAGCAAACCAACATGGCACATGTATACCTATGTAACAAACCTGCACGTTGTGCACATGTACCCTAGAACTTAAAGTATAATAATAAAAAAAAGTAAAATAAAATAATGTCTCTTTAAGAAGTGTCAGTAAGATCATATAAGCTAAGGAATACCTCGTTTTGTAAATAGGTCACTTCATGCTTCAAAAAACATTTTTAAGTATAAGAAATCTAAAACAAGAAAAGTTAGCTTTAATGGCCCAAAGTTTTCCTCTACTTTTTTTCTCCAAATGAACCTATCGAAGTAGCAAAGGAAAAGTCAAAAATGCAAAAAAGTAATTGGTTTTCTGATGAAGATGAAAAGAAGTCTTCAAAATGAAATGTTAAACATTTCCAATTCTAAACAAAGCTGAGAATAAAGAGAAGAAAAAATAAGCTATGGGTAAGAGCCGAGGTGTTACTGGAGAGGTACTAATAGCCATGTGGGTATGCGGCACACTGTGAAAGGATTGGCTAAACCCAAATAACTGTGCAGTCCTAGAAGATTATCAGGCACTGGCGGGACACAGTGGCTCACACCTGTAATCCCAGCACTCTGGGAGGCCAAGGCAGGTGGATCATCTGAGTTCAGGAATTTAAGACCAGCCTGGCCAACATGGGGAAACCCCATCTCTACTAAAAATACAAAAATTAGCTGGGTGTGATGGCAAGCACCTGTAATCCCAGCTACTCGGGAGGCTGAAGCAGGAGAATCATGATCACACCACTGCACTCTAGCCTGGGCGACAGAGCAAGCCTCCATTTAGAAAAAAAAGACATTAGGCACTCAGAGAAGCCACATCAAGGCCCAGCCAGGAATAGATGGCACTGCCTGCTGGGGTTTAGTGACAAATGCAACTCAGTCCTCTTATTCCTTTCCACAGCATCTGAGGACCTCTTCTCACTAGAGACATCCTGTCGTGTAATAAAAATACAGCTGACCATTGAACAACATGGGAACTGCGCAGGTCCACTTATACACAGATTTTTTTTTTTCCAGTGTGTTTTTCAGTATTTTTTCCAGTATTACACTGGAAAAACTGTGCCTGCCTTCCCTTTCACCTCCTTTACCTCTCCCACTTACCCTTCCTAAGACAGCAAGGCCAAGCCCTCCTCTTCCTGCCCCTCCTCAGCCTGCTCAATATGAAGACAAGGATGAAGATCTCTATAATGATTCATGTCCACCTCATGAATAGTAAATATATTTTCTCCTTCTTGTGATTTTTTAATCTTTTTTAAATAACATGTTCTTTTCTCCAGATTAATACTAGAGAAAAGTAATCTAGAGATTATTTTACAGGCTCACGCCTGTAATCCTAGCACTTTGGGAGGCCGAGGCAGGCAAATCACCTGAAGTGAAGAGTTGGAGACCAGCCTGACCAACACGGAGAAACCCCATCTCTACTAAAAATGCAAAAAAAAATTAGCCAGGTGTGGTGGCGGGAGGCTGTAATCCCAGCTACTCGGGAGGCTGAGGCAGGAGAATCGCTTGAACCTGGGAGGCAGAGGTTACGGTGAGCCAAGATCGCACCATTGCACTCCAGCCTAGGCAACAAGAGCGAAACTCCGTCTCAAAAAGAATATGGTATAAAACACATATAACATAACAAAATATGTGTTGATCAACTGTTTATGGATATCTATAAAGCTTCTACTCAACAGTAAGCTATCGGTAGTTACGTTTTTGGGGATTCAAAAGTTGCACTTGGGCCGGGCACAGTGGCTCATGCCTGTAATCCCAGCACTCTGGGAGGCCAAGGCCGGCAGATCATTTGAGGTCAGGAGACCAGCCTGGCCAACATGGTGAAACTGCATCTCTACTAAAAATACAAAAATTAGCCTGGCACGGTGGTGTGCACCTGTGGTCCCAGCTACTCGGGTGGCTGAAGCACAAGAATTGCTTGAACCCGGGAGGAGGAGGTTGCAATGAGCCGAGATCGTGCCGCTACACTCCAGCCTGGGTGACAGAGTGAGACTCTGTCTCAAAAAAAAAAAAAAAAAAGTTGTACTTGGGTGCCAGAGTCCCTAACCTCCTCCACCTCTCTACTCACCTTTTTTAACTCTACTGCTCAAGGGTCAACTGTATTTGGTCTGGGGTCCTCAGTTCCTAGTACAGGGCTCCTCAAAGTGTCTTTGGTATACTAATGAGATGATTCTTGGCTGAGGGGCTTCTAGGTGGCTTCAGATGGGGCCAAGTGGCCAGCAATATCATGGCATGATTGGAAAGCTGGAACTCAGGCCCACACTGCCGACTCCATTACCTCCCCCTGCCAACAACTGGGGAAGGGAGAGGGACTAGAGATGGAGTTCAATCACAATGGACAATGATTTCATCGATCATGCCTATGTAATGAAACTTCCATAAAAACCCTGAATGACAGGGTCAGAGGGCTTCTGGGTTGATCAACATATGAAGGTGCTGTGAGAGTCTCACACTTGGAAAGGGCAGGAAAAGACTCAACCCCCACACCCTCACATCTTGCCCTATGCCTCTCTTCCATTTGGCTATTCCTAAATTACATCCTTTATAATAAATGGTAATAGTGAAGTGCTTTCCTGAGTTCTGGGAATCATTCTAGCAAATTATCAAATGTGGGTTGGGTGGTTTCAGGAACCTCAGTATTTGCAGTTGGCTAAGCAGATGTGGGTAGCCTGGGCACTCCATTTGCAGCTGGTATCTGAAGCAGGAGCAGCCTTATGGAACTAAGCCCTTAACCTGTGGGGTCTATGTTAACTCTGCATAGTGTCAGAATGAACTGAATTGTTGGACACCCAGCTGGTGAAGGAGAAGAGACTGTTGAAATAAGGAAAAAAGCCACTCACACACTAACTCCAATTACAGGTGTGATGCACAAAATAAATTAGCGGTAAGCAGTTTTAGACAAGTTTTAGACTTCATGGAGCCATGAATATCAAAAGCAGAGTAGATAAATCAATACAGAACTGGCTGCCAATATTTTGCCCTACTTGCCAGGTATGCGATGGGGCAGTGGTGGGGCCAACATAACTTATTTAAAATGATATTTTTGGAATCTAAAAATAGGAATATTTCAAAACAAAGACAAACCATTAAATGTAATAACATGAGCTTTCTAGACAATTCCCTCTATTATCTGTAGATATTTTTCCCCTCATTTCTCCCTGGACCAGTGAAATGCTTAGCCAAGGGCCTGCTTTAAAATATGGCTGGCCTTAGCCACAAGGGACAGTATTGCTGCATGGACACTGGTGAACAAATAATAGAGCAATGCATCATTTTACTACCATCCTATCTGCATCATGACAAGTCTCAAAATGAATACCCGGTCAAAGTCTTCAAGATTCTGAGTCAGTGAAGCAACTACGCAAAAGATTAAATTAGTAAATTACCAAGCGGTACTTTTGTGAAGATTAGGCACTAAATTAGTTATAAACAAAAACTTCACTTTTGTGACCCAATGCAATTGGTATATATAGTTAATTATACTTCATCTTCTGATGTTAATTTTGGTATTTTAAAATATGGCATTAAAAGACTACAAACAGCTCGTTTAACAGAGGGGGAAAAAAGGTCTAAAAACCAAGACACCAAATTACAATTTTGTGGTTTTGTCAGGTAGTTCATTTCTGAATATAGTTAAGTTGACTGAGCAGGTATATGTGATGAGAACGCTTGCCAAGTTCTATTCTCATAGGTACCAGTGAATGAAGCAGTTCCTGGTACTTAAGCAGAGTAAGGATTGCTAGGCTAGTCTTGTATATACTATTTACTGAGATCGCAGTAAAACCAAGTTGTTAACAAGTATCAATTTTTCAAAGATATCACTTATTAATCATTACTTGTCAAAGAAAGCATGAATATGACAGTACCTAGCACATAGTAGGCACTCTTCAAATGCTTTTTCAGCACATACTGTAATCTAACAAAATCCTACTCATCAAGACCTGGATCAAATACTATTCCTCTTATTAATTCTTTCTGGGGTTCCCAAAGCCAGAACTAATTGCTCCTTCCTCTGAGTTATCAGAATATTCATTAATCTCTCAACAACCAAGATTCTCTGAGGAGGCAATATTTAAGCCATGGGAAGGACTTGAGTTTTACTCCAAGTGTATACTGGGAAGCCACTGAAGTGCTTTAAGCAGAACATGACCTACATTTTAAAGATAACTGTAATTCTATGTAGAGAAAGAATTCAAGAAAGTGGCAGCAAAATCAAAACAGAAGCATAAATACCAGACTAGAAAAAAAGGAGGGAGAGGAAAGCACTAGGGATGTATGTTGTAAGTACAACAGAAAGGATCTGTAGATAGACAGGATGCAAAGGAGGAGGCAATCAAAAGGAGGAAAAAAAATTATGGATGCACCTAGTATTTTAATGATACTCCCAGTTAGTATGTGATAAGCTGTAAAGTATTAAAATGTACCACCACTGAAAGTCATGACCCAACTCATTTATTTAGAAACATGTTGGACAGGCGCAGTGGCTCAAGCCTATAATACCAGCACTTTGGGAGGCTGAGGCGGGCGGATCACGAGATCAGGAGATCAAGAGATCAAGACCATCCTGGCTAACCCGGTGAAACCCCATCTCTACCAAAAACACAAAAAATTAGCCGGGCGTTGTGGTGGGCGTCTGTAGTCCCAGCTACTCGGCAGGAGAACGGAGTGAACCCGGGAGGCGGAGGTTGCAGTGAGTCGAGATCGCACCACTGCATTCCAGCCTGGGCGACAGATATAGGCTCCGTCTCAAAAGAAAAAAACAAAAAAACAAAAACAAAAAAAAAGAAACATGTCTTCATCACCTTTGAAAATGGAAAATATGTCATTCCTTCTTGAATCCCCTATGTGCAGCACAGAGTCTAGTCTGTAGTGAGTTATCAACATGTGCACAATAAGCTACTATACTATCAGTCTCTTAAAAGAATGTATCCTAAAGAAAGAGAATTAGCATCACATCTGTTATGATACTGAGTCATTCTATGAACTAAGATGTCATTTATTCAGAAGATAAAATATTAAGAAATGACACCAAAAACTTTGGAATTTTAAAGACAGGATTTCCATTTTATTATAAGACGCCGATTTACTGGGTTAAGTCTACAATATTAGGACATTTCAAACATTAAAGAGGCTCAGAGTAAACACAACTGTGTTAGGTTTCAACTCAATTCCACAAATATTGTTCACATTTATAACACAGGTCCTGGCATATAGTAAAAGTAAGACCATCTCAGTTAGAAAGGACTGTGGGCCGGGTATGGTGGCTCACACCTGTAATCCCAGCACACTGGGAGGCTGAGGCAGGTGGATCACCTGAGGTCAGGATTTCGAGACCAGCCTGGCCAACATGGCAAAACCCCGTCTCTACTAAAAACATAAAAAATTAGCCAGGTGTGGTGCCTTGTGCCTGCAGTCCCAGCTACTTGGGAGGCTGAGACATGAGATTTGCTTGAACCCGGGAGGCAGAGGTTGCAGTGAGCCAACAGTGCGCCACTGCACTCCAGCCTGGGTGACAGAGTGAGACTCTGTCTCCAAAAAAAATAAAAAATAAAAAAATAAAGATTGTGCATTCAGATAGGAATAAAAAACAGTTTCCCCAAATAGGAAAGTGAACAATAAATAGCATGTGCTATATATTGTGTTAAGCACTAGATTAGCCTTCTCCTAGTCCATAGCACCAACACCACCACTCTGAAATCACCATCCTACAAATAAATGGAGGGATCACTCCAGAATCCTCCATGACCCTCACTGCTCCACACACACAGTCACCAAGGCCTGTCAATGATATTTCCAAAAGACTCCTACAATGCATCAGTATCCTTTGTTCACAATGCTCAAAAGCTTTAATTTGGGCCCTCCCTAGTTCCTCAACTGGATTATTTCAGTAGTCTCCTTACCTGTATCTCTCACTGCAATCTTATTCTCCCCTCCCAATGCTTCCAGAGGGAAATTTTTACAAATAAAATCTGACCATGCCACTCTTCTGGTTAAGATACCTCAAAGATTCATTTCAGGATAAACTCTGGCTTCACAGCATCACATACAGGGTCCACTATAATTGGGCCTCTGTCTTCCTCAACATTTATTCTTTCTTTAAAATACTTATTAAGCATGTAATGTGTGCCAGACATTATTCTACCATCCTAGTGCTGGGAGCACATTGGTGTTCAAAATAGTTCAACACTACAGCAATAACATGCCTTCCCCTCTTCCTGACCTATCTGCCCCATTTTCATCTTCCCAGATACCTTCTAATTCTGACCTGTCCGTGAGAATTCAGAAAATCACCTCTTCTTGAAAGCTTTTACACTCCCCTAAAACAAGAACTTATTTCCTGTGCTCTCACAATATATTGTGCACATAATCTCTACCAGTATCAGATGTTACACCCATGAAGGACTAGCACTGTATTTTTCCTAATTAAAGATTTGTGAGAGAAGTGGCCCGAAAAGTGGTGAGAGATACTAAGTATAAAACGCAAAAATCTGTAAACTTGGAGTAAGAGCCCTGAAATACGACAGTGAAAGCTTCCTTTTCTGACCTCCAATGCCCAAATGGACAATCTCTCCACTCCTCCCCTTCCCATCCACAAACCATACCACTAGCACTCTAAATGCTCAGAGCTCAACTCATCACTCTGCACTGTTCTGCTCCAAGAGGTTAGACTGTGCTTGAGAATCAGCTGTGCAGCCTGGGCAACATAGCAAGACTCCCACCTCTACAGAAATGAAAAATTTAAAAAATCAGCTAGGCACAGTGGCACATGCCTGTAGTCTTAGCTAGTTGGGAGGTTGAGGTGGGAAGATCACTTGAGCCAGGAGTTCAAGACCACAGTGAGTCATGATCATGTCACTGCACTCTAGTCTGGGTGACAGAGCGAGACTGTCTCAAAAAAACAAAACAAAACAAAAAAACCCAAAAAACAAACAAAAAGAATCAGCTGTGTTTGTGACCAAATGTATTCATTGTAATTGTACTTGTAAGTCTGCAATCTAAATATTACATAAATTGATATGATGTGAATATACAGAAATACTATAAAAATTAGATGTTTTGAAAAGTCTTTATCAAGGTAGGTCACTAAAAGGATCATACAAGTCTAGCAGAATTCTGTATTCAGAATGCTTTGCATATGTCTAAGTTCTCTCTCCACTTCAAAGAAACCAAAGCTGAAACATCATTATCTGTTGGGACATGCTTTAGGAAGAAAAACAATATAGAGTTCTCATCACCAGACTAACACTAAAGAAAAAGCTTTACAGCAAAAGACTAAAGAATTAATTAATACATACGATATAACAGAGACTAGAGCATTTAAAGAGTGAGAGACACAACAGGAGCAAGCACACAGAGGGACAGCCATATGAAGAGGCAGCAGGAGGGTGGCCATCTGCAAGCTAAGGAGAGAGGCCTCAGAGGAAACCAGCCCTACCAGCACATCAATCTCAGACTTCTAGCCTTCAGAGTTGTGAGAAAATAAATTTCCGGGCCAGGCACAGTGGCTCACGCCTGTAATCCCAGCACTTTGGGAGGCTGAGGCAGGTGGACTGCTTGAGCCCAGGAGCTCAAGACAAGGCTGGGCAACATAGCAAAACCCCATTCTCTACCAAAAATACAAAACTTAGCCAGCCAGGGTGGCAGGCACCGGTGGTCCCAGCTATTCAGGAGGCTGAGGTGGGAGGATCACTGAAGCCTTGAGCCAAGATTGTGCCACTGCACTCCAACCTGGATGACAGCATTAAGACCCTATCTCAAAAAAATTAAAAAATAAATTTAAAAATCTGCTTAAGTTTCCAAAAATAAATGAAAAATAAATATTTAAAGTTATATGTCATTTTTAAGGATACCAAACTTTATTTCAATTAACCAACCACTATCACCATTAGACCAAATTAGAGACTTATCTCCTTTGCCATTTCATTAAAAAAAGAAAGAAAACAAATCTTGCTAAGAATCGGGGGAAAAAATCTGCTTGCTAGTTACAATTAGGTTCTGCCACAATGGCTGAGAGATTGAGGAATACAACAAAAACACTCTGAATGCCACTGACAATCAGCAGATACAAGTAACAGCAGCCTACAAAGTTATTTTCTGCAAGGCAAGAAACCCATCTGGAATGCAGCAGTACCAAATATGCAGAAAGGCAAAACTTCCTTAAAGACCACATTAATATTTCACTCATCTTTCTGAGAAACAGAATAATAAATAAAAGGTAAAAATATCAATATGGCACTATTAAACTCTTTGTCCTACAACATCTATATTCATGTGCAAAGTACAAATGCAGTCTAGTATAATGGATCCAGATTCACCAAAGAAAATGATCAGTCTAAATGATCATCGAAAGCAAGATGGCGTGATTTAAAAGAAAACATTTCAGCAAATCTATTGGGTCATTCTGCAGGATGAAAAAAATCTCTTAAAGTTGGGAAAAATGTTAAGGTTAAATACAATAATATGTAGGAAAAGTATTTTAGAGAATGTACCTACCACATGTAGTCATGTATGCTTAGGAGTAATCTTTTTTCAATAGGGAGTAATCTTTCAGGGAGTAATCTTTTCTCAATAATTCTTATGGTACTATTTGACTTCAATCATGAGTTCCTCTTACTTAAGTGATTCAGGCGATAAAAAGAACCTGTCCCTATCTACAACATACCTGGAGACAGAGAATAATACAGACAATGAGAATGCACAATTTCCATATTCTTAGAACCACAAGAGACACAGAGAAACTTGTAAAACTTATAAAAGCTCTGGAGACAGAAAAAAATAAAAAGAAACATTAACAGGCTGGGTACAGTGGCTCAGGCCTGTAATCCCAGCACTTTGAGAAGCCAAGGCAGGAAGATCACTTGAGCCCAGGAGTTAGCAACCAGTCTGGACAAAATAAAGTGAAACTCTCTCTCCACAAGAAATAAAAACTAAAATAAACTAGCCAGGCACAATGGTGTGCACCTGTAGTCCCAGCTACTTGGGAGGCTGAGGTAGAAGGATCACTTCAGCCCAGGAGTTCAAGGTTACAGTGAGCTATTATTGAGCCACTGAATTTTAGCCTGGGCAACCGAGCGAGACACTATCTCTTAAAAAAAGAAGAAAAGGAAGAAATATTAACAAACTAGTAAGATTGAGTATCTAGGATGGGAACCTGCTTTGTGTGTGCAACTCTAGCTGGCCACATAATGATGAAGAGTTGGCCTGCTGCTAAGCAGAACAGAAAAAATTCAAGCAATCCTCTCTTTCTTGTAATATGAAAGACTAATTAACAAAGATAAAGCAAATGTAAAAATTAAAATCAGCTGGGCGCGGTGGCTCATGTCTGTAATCCCAGCACTTTGGGAGGCCGAGGCAGGCAGATCATGAGGTCAGGAGATCAAGAATATCCTGGCTAACATGATGAAACCCCGTCTCTACTAAAAAATACAAAAAATTAGCCAGGTGTGGTGGCAGGTGCCTGTAGTCCCAGCTACTCAGGAGGCTGAGGCAGGAGAATGGCGTGAACCTGGGAGACAGAGCTTGCAGTGAGCTGAGATCCGGCCACTGCACTCCAGCCTGTGCGACAGAGCGAGACACCGTCTCAAAACAAAACAAAATAAAACAAAACCAGCTGTTCCAGAAGAATGCATTCTACAACTGTCTATAAATATTTCAGAGACTATATTTCAGAGTATTAACTGTAGGCACAAAAAATCCTATCAATTAGGAAAAATGTATCAGTTAATTACTGTCTAATAGAGACTAACTGCTCCCCGGTTAGTCAGTCATAAAGAATCTAAATCTCTTGGTTTACATTATGAAACACCTAAACCCCAGAGACAATTAAGTGACATAAATAATTACTGAGCCAGTGTTGATACAAATAATACTAATAATAATAGTAAAAAATAAGGATATGTATATAGTACTTACTAAGTGCCATATATGGTTCTAAAACTTTATTAATTCACTTATCTCTTCAACAACCTTATTTGGTAGGTACCCTTAATACCCCCATTTTACAGATAGGAAATTGAGACACAAGAAGTGAATTAACTTGACTAAAGACATACTGTGGGGAGAGGCAGAAATGGGACTGAAAGCAGCCAGTCTCCTTCCAAGTCTGGACTTGCAACCACTCTACTGAAAAAAGAAAGATTCTGGCCGGGTGCAGTGGCTCAGGCCTGTAACCCCAGCACTTTGGGAGGCTGAGGCGGGCGGATCACGAGGGCAGGAGATCGAGACCATCCTGGCGAACACGGTGAAACCCCGTCTCTACTGAAAATACAAAAAAATTAGCCGGGCGTGGTGGTGGGCGCCTGTAGTCCCAGCTTCCAGGGAGGCTGAGGAAGGAGAATGGTGTGAACCTGGGAGGCAGCGGAGCTTGCAGTGAGCTGAGATTGCACCACTGCACTCCAGCCTGGGCGACAGAGCGAGACTCCGTCTCAAAAAAAAAAAAAAGAAAGAAAGAAAGAAAGATTCTATCAACTATATTAGTTCCACAAAATTACCTCTTCGTATATTTTCTATTATTTCCACACTGTACTTCATGTTATATTTAATTTGAAGCTAAGAGGAAAGAATTTATTTGCTGAAATTTATGTTCTTTTCAGAAATAACCCAGGTTTATTTTAAAATATTTCATTACTGAAGATATAATGTTAACCTATAACAAAAACATGTCTAGAATATCAGATTTTTTTAAGGCAGAAAGAAGAAACTTATTTATAAAATTAATACTCCAGGGAAAGTTTCCTTCAAATAGAATCTCAACTTTCTTCAAAGAATTACATGAAAGACAAAATCTCTGGGAAATATTTTAGACATCAAACTATAGATACAGATAGAGATTCACACAGGCAGGCACACAGAAACATGAAGAATAGAATGGCAGCTACTGTTCCATGATTTTAACCTACTCCAATTTTGTTACTACACAATGTATGAGTTTAGCACATTACAGGCAGCACATGAACTTTGAAATCTATTAGCCAATTAGAAAAATATGTCTTTCCATCTTTCAAAAGAACAGGTAAAAAGAAATAATATACTTTCAGTTATAAATATTTTCATCCAAGTCAGTGTAGAAAAATATTGACTAGACAATTAAGATAAAACTTCAACCTAAAACTACAGAAAAAGACCCTTTCAATGTTTAAAGTTTTGTTACGTTCCTTTGAGATGCTTTGCTGTTCTTATGTAAGACATCACATAGCTTCCTAATGATAAACTTTGCTTTTAAAATTTCTCACCCTGCTGTGTGATTCTCGCTCCTACTCTAAGTATACACTGTAAGAAATAAAAATGTATACCTTCTTCTTCCACACACCCTCAACTCACCAACAAAAAAAAACAGCTATTAATGACCTGCACACCTCCTGGTATTCATGCCCAGAGACTTGCCCCTACTGAGCAGAGTATGGCAAAAAAATAAAAATAAAAATAAATAAAAATAAAAAATAAAAAAAAAATAATATATGGAATGTCACTTCCAAGATTAATTTACAAAATGACTCTGGCTTCCATCTAGATTGCCACCTTATGGAGAGGCCCACACAACAAAGACAATTATCAGGAATAAAATGAAGCCCTCAGTCTAACAGCTGGCATGCAACTAAATCCAACCCATTAATGTGAATGAGCTTAGAAGCAGATCCTCCTCCCCCCGTGATGACTTCAGTTGAGACTGCAGCCCTCCCCAACATCTTGAATGCATTTGTGAAAGACCCTGAGTTAGAGGATCCACCTAAGCCAAACCCAGAATCCTGACCCTCAGAAACCGTGTAATACATATGTAACGTTTTCAGCCACTAAAACTTTTGGTATAATTTATTGTGTAGCTATAAATAATACACCACCCCTTCACTTCCTCTTGCCTGACCCCAAGACCTTAAACTACTTAAAAGCCAAGGTTGGGCCGGGTACGGTTCACGCCTGTAATCCCAGAACTTTGGGAGGCCAAGGTGGATGGATCATTTGAGGTCAGGACTTCGAGACCAGCCTGGTCAACATGGTGAAACCCTGTCTCTACTAAAAATACAAAAATTAGCCAGGCACGGTATCTTGTGCCTGTAATCCCAGTTACTTGGGAGGCTGAAGCAGGAGAACTGCTTAAGCCTGGGAGGTGGAAGTTGCAGTGAGCCAACATGGCATCACTGTACTCCAGCCTGGGCAACAGAGCGAGACTCCTTCCCAAAAAAAAACAAAGCCAAGACTACCTGAGGTTTCATATGCTCCAAGACTTTTAGCACACATATAGGCACACAGGGCTCAGATTCTTTGTCTGGCCACCCATCTTTTTTTAATTGGGCTTGTAATTTTCAAAGATCAATTCCCAGTGCACCAGCAAACCTAAACCATCATTCATAACATTAGAGTTCACAAAAAGTATAGACACCTAGAAATGGTCACAGAAAAAAAAAAATGTGGGAAAACACTTCACTTGGCAACACATACTTCCCTATCTTAGTAAATTCTCCCATTCACAAGAAACTTTTCTCAGTAACTGAATAGATTATTTCACCTGTTTCCTGTAATTCTTCTTTTCCTCACATTATTTTCATGAAGTTATATGGCAAAGCCTCTCAAAATACTTTCCAAGCACCAGAGAGTTAAAAATACCAAGTGTGGCTAATTTCAGTTATAATAAAGGCACCAGACAGAGCCAAGTTAGGACAGATGTGGAAATAAAAATGGGGGATGAAAGATGGGGTGGGGGTAGAGGGTGAAGGGTGAGCCACACTGTTTTTATATTTTCACTTTGCAAAGTTATTACTTTCAATGAATGAATAGTGTCAGCAAAAAACAAGTACCATATGAGACCAAGAAAGAAAACCTGGGCCGGGCGCGGTGGCTCAAGCCTGTAATCCCAGCACTTTGGGAGGCCGAGGCGGGCGGATCACGAGGTCAGGAGATCGAGACCATCCTGGCGAACACTGTGAAACCCCGTCTCTACTAAAAAATACAAAAAAGTAGCCGGGCGAGGTGGCGGGCGTCTGTAGTCCCAGCTACTCGGGAGGCTGAGGCAGGAGAATGGCGTGAACCCGGGAGGCGGAGCTTGCAGTGAGCTGAGATCCGGCCACTGCACTCCAGCCCCGGCGACAGAGCAAGACTCCGTCTCAAAAAAAAAAAAAAAAAAAAAAAAAAGAAAGAAAGAAAACCTGAAGCAGAATACTATAGAATCTCAATCTGTTTTTCTCAAAATGTAAGCAGGGAGGGTTCTGCTTCTGGCCAAGTAATGGCCACCTTTCCAAATGACCCTCCCATAGATAAAACTATAAACTCTGGATTAAAATTTAAAAACAATTTTTTTTTGAGACAAGGTTTCACTCTGTCACGCAGGCTGGAGTGCAATGGCGCTCACTGCAGCCTCTACCTCCCAGGCCCAAGCAATCCTCCCACCTCAGCCTCCCAAGCAGCTGGGACCACAGGCACACACCACCACACCCAGTTTTTGTTTTTGTTTTTGTTTTTTAATTTTTGGTAGAGATGGGATCTCCCTATCTTGCCCAGGCTGGTCTCAAACTCCTGAGCTCATGCAATCCTCACCTCTGCATAAAATTTATAGAACAACTATATGAAATGATATGATTTGGATCTGTGTCCCTGCCCAAATATCATGTCATTGTAATCTCCAATGTTAGAGATGGGGCCTGGTGTGAGGTGACAGGATAATGAGGGTGGTCCTTCATGAATGGTTTAGCAACATCCCCTTGGTGCTATTCCTTTGACAGTAAGTTCTCATGAGATCTCGTTGTCTTCCTCCTCTCTCTCTTGCTCCTGTTCCAGCCACGGGACGTGCCAGCTCCCCCTTTGCCTTCCGCCATGATTGTAAGTTTCCTGAGGCCTCCTCAGAGGCCAGCATCATGATTCCTGTAAAGCATCATGATTCCTGTAAAACCATAAGCCAATTAAACATCTGTTCTTTATAAATTACCCAGGCTCAGGTATTTATTTATAGCAGTGAAAGAATGGACTAATGCAGGAAAGCACTGGAGAACGAGAAGAAGGGAGTCAACTCTTTTCAGAAAGGAATAATATGGGGAGAGTTCTCTGATGTTTACAGCTTTTAGCCTGACAACTGGTCCTGGTCTGTGCTACATGGAAGAGCTAAAACTCCAGCAGAAACCCCCACAGACTTTCTAGCTTAAAGATAAAAGGATAGAGTTCAGGGCAATCCATAGCTGCTGCAAAATGAGAGGATATTCCTGGGTGGAAAATGAGCTAGTGGGCAGGAAGGAACCCCAAATTCTGTATATAAACTCTGCCTAAATCTCCGGACGATTCCTGATCTACTCATGTGTGGGCCGTTTCCAAGTAACTCAAAGAGCTGAACCAAAATATGACCCACTGCCTAAAAGACAGAATTTGCTGTTTGAGTCCAACCAAGTCATACAGATCTGTGGGACAGTATCATCGGGGCTAACATATTAATATGTGCAAGAGTCTGGGACAACTCCCCACTCTCCACAAAAAAGAGCAAACCATCTAAAACATCTAAAAAGCATCTAAAAACAACCACAAGTAGGTATATCACAGTTGAAGACGAAGATACTTGAAATGGCTAGAGAAAAATGAAACTTTACATACAGAAGAACAATAAATTGGATGACCACAGACATCCTCATATTGTATTGCAGAAACAAAAGAGAGCAGACACAGTAAAACGATGTCTTTAAAGAGCTCAAATACAAAGCTGCCAATCCAGAATTCCACATCCAGAGAAAATATTCTTTAAAAATGAAGGCAAATAAAGATATATTAAGAAAAAAAGAGGCCAGGCGAGGTGGCTCACGTCTGTAATCTCAGCACTGCTGGGAGGCCGCAGCGGGCAGATCACCTGAGGTCAGGAATTCAAGACCAGCCTGGCCAACATGGTGAAACCTCGTCTCTACAAAAATACAAAAATTAGCCCGGCATGATGGTGGGTGCCTGTAATCCCAGCTACTTGGGAGGCTGAGGTGGGAGCATCGCTTGAACCCAGGAGGTGGAGTTGCAGTGAGCCAAGATCGTGCCATTGTACTCCAGCCTGGGCAACGGAGCAAGACCTTGTCTCAAAAAAAAAAAAGAAAGAAAGAAAAGAAAAATAAAAAAAGAAAAGAGAATTATTCAAGCTGAAAGAAAATGGTATCAGACGGACACTTGAATAGTCTGTAAGAAATGAACAGCATTGGCCGGGCGCGGTGGCTCAAGCCTGTAATCCCAGCACTTTGGGAGGCCGAGACGGGCGGATCACAAGGTCAGGAGATCGAGACCATCCTGGCTAATACGGTGAAACCCTGTCTCTACTTAAAAATACAAAAAACTAGCCGGGCGACGAGGCGGGCGCCTGTAGTCCCAGCTACTCGGGAGGCTGAGGCAGGAGAATGGCGTAAACCCGGGAGGCGGAGCTTGCAGTGAGCTGAGATCCGGCCACTGCACTCCAGCCTGGGTGGCAGAGCAAGACTCTGTCTCAAAAAAAAAAAAAAAAAAAAAGAAATGAACAGCATTAGGCTGGGTGCGGTGGCACATGCCTGTAATCCCAGCACTTTGGGAGGCAGAAGCAGGCGGATCACCTGAGGTCAGGAGTTCGTGACCAGCTTTACATGGTGAAACCCTGTCTCTACTAAATACAAAAAAATAAGCCAGGCACGGTGGCGCATGCCTGTAATCTGAGCTACCTGGGAGGCTGAGACAGGAGAAACACTTGTACCTGGGAGGTGGAGGCTGCAGTGAGCTGAGATTGAGCCATTGCTCTCCAGCCTGGGCAACAAGAGTGAAACTCCATCTCAAAAAAAAAAGAAAAGAAAAGAAAAGAAATGAAGAGCATCAAAAATGGTAAATATAGGCCGGGCACAGTGGCTCACACCTATAATCCCAGCACTTTGGGAGGCCAAGGCAGGCAGATCACTTCAGGCCAGGGGTTCAAGACCAGTCTGGCAAACAAGGCAAAACCCCATCTCTACTAAAAATACAAAAATTAGTGAGGCATGGTGGTGCACACCTATAATCCCAGCTATTTGGGAGGCTGAGACACAAGCATCACTTGAACCCGGGAGGTGGGGGTTGCAGTGAGCCAAGATTGTGCCACTGCACACAAGCCTGGGCGACAGGGCAAGACCCTGTTTCAAAAACAAAAAAGGTAAATACAGGGTAAATATAAATTAGATTGTGTTCTTTTAAGGCAAAACTTGTAACGTTATCTTAAGACGTTTCAAATTATGCAGAGGATATATCAGACAAATACAGCAAAATAAACTGGGGGGAACAAACCTAGAGAGTTCCAAGATTTCTACGTTTTATGTGAAGTGCTACAACATTAACTCTAAGTAAATCGTAAAAGTGAAAGCAACAGCTAACGGGAAAAGAAAATGCAAAGAGGTATAGCAAAAAAGTCAGTAGAAAAATTAAAATAGAATTCTAAAGGTTTTCAATTTATCCCCCAAAAAGGCAGAAAAGGAGTAACAAAGCAGTGAAAACAAAAGGGACAAACAGAATACAAATATTAAAATGGTAGACTGAAGTCCAACCTCTTCATAATTACATTAAATGTTAATGACTAAACACTCTCATTAAAAGGCAGACATTAGATAATAAAGAATCAATTACATGCTGCCCACAGAGATGTACTTTAAATATACAGAAAGCAGGTAGGTTCAAAGTAAATAAACATTGGTAAGCAACAGGATCCTCAAAGTAACATTAAAAAAAAAGGAAAAAAGTAAATAAACATTATATGCCATAAAAACAGTATGCATATAGTAATATCAGAATTGATACATGAGTATCAGATAAAGTAGACTTTTAAGCAGAGGAGATTTTCAAAATTATAAAACGGTCAATTCATCAGAAATAAGTAACAATCCTGAATGTGCAGCCACCTAATCACCGACTCTAAATACATAAAGCAAAAATTGACAGCATTAAAGGGAAAAAGGGAAAAATCTCAGTACTTTGAGAGGCTGAGGTGGAGTTCCCGACATCTGAGGTCAGGAGTTCAAGACCATCCCGGCCAACACAGTGAAACCATATCTCTACTAAAAATACAAAAATTATCCAGGCAGTAGTGGCATGCGCCTATAATCCCAGCTACTTGGGAGGCTGAGGCAGGAGAATCACTTGAACCCGAGAGGCAGAGGTTGCAGTGAGCTGAGATCACGCCACTGCACTCCAGTCTGGGTGACAGAGTGCTACCCTGTCTCAAAAAAAAAAAAAAAAAGAGAGAAAGAGAAAAAGACATTTTCACAGTATTAGTTGCAAATTTTAACACCCCCTTAAACTGATGAAACTAGACAACAGAAGTACACAAAAAATTTGCAAGCACATAAATGAAGGTTATTAACCACTTTGACTCATTTGATATTTTAAAGACACTATACATAACAACTACAGAACACACAATCATTTCAAGTACACCTATAATCACCAAGATAGATGATATGCTGGGCCATAAAAAAAAATATTCAATAAATTGGCCAGGTGCAAGGGCTCAAGCCTATAATCCCAGCACTTTGGGAGGCCAAGGCAGGTGAATCACCTGAAGTTGGGGGTTCGAGACCAACCTGACCAACATGGAGAAATCCCATCTCTACTAAAAAAAATACAAAATTAGTCGGGTGTGGTGGCGGGTGCCTGTAATCCCAGCTACTCGGGAGGCCGAGGCAGGAGAATTACTTGAACCCGGGAGGCAGAGGTTGCAGTGAGCCAAGATTGCGCCACTGCACTCCAGCCTGGGCAACAAGAGTGAAACTCTGTCTAAAAAAAAAAAAAAATTCAACAAATTTTAAATAACTGCAAGCATAGAGAGTATGCTCTCTGACCAAATAGGAATTAAATTCAAAATTAACCATAAGATACCTCAGAATACATGTATGATATTTGGAAAATTTTAAATGCATGCTTAAGTAATCCATGGGTGAAAGAAGAAAACAAGGAAAATTAGGACCAAGCATGGTGGTTCATGCCTATAGTCTCAGCACTTTGAGAGGCCAAGGTGGATCACTTGAGCCGGGGAGTTCAAGACCAGCCTGAGTATCATAGTGAGATCCTATCAGCACCAAAAAAAAGTAAAAATTAGCCGGGCATGGTGATGCATGCCTGCAGTCCCAACAACTTAGGAGGCTGAGGTGGGAGAATCATTTGAACCCAGGAGATGGAGGCTGCAGTGAGCTATGAGCACTTCAGCCTGGGTGACAGAGTGAGACCCTGTCATTCATTCATTCATTCACTTATACATACATAAATTGGGAAATTAGGAAATATTTCTAACTAAATCATTATGAAAATTCGGCAAATAAAAATCATGAGCTACATCCAGGTGCAGTGGCTCATGCCTGTAACCCCAATACTTTGGGAGGACAAGGTGTGAGCATCACTTGAGGCCAAGAGTTCAAGACCAGCCTGGGCAACACAGTGAGATACCGTCTCTACAAAAAATTTTAAAAACTAGCTGGGTATGGTGGTGTGCACCTGTAGTCCCCGCTACCCAGAAAGCTGAGGTGGGAGAATTGCTTGAGCCCAGGAGGTTGAGGCTGCAGTGAGGCATGTCTGTACCACTGCACTCTAGCCTGGGAGACAGAGTGAGACCCTGTGTAAGAAATAATAATAAATAAATAAGAAAAAAAATCATGAGATGCAGCTAAAGCAGTGACGAATGGGAAATTTACAGTTGTAAATGCATATATGATAAAAGAAAGGCCTAAAGGCAAAGATTTAAGCTTCGTTCTTAAGTTAGAAAAGAATGGGCATGGTGGCTCATGCCTGTAAATCTCAGCATCTTGGGAGGTCAAGGTGGAAGAACTGAGCCCAGGAGCTTGAGACTAGCCTGGGCAACAAGGTCAGACTCTATCTCTATTAAAAAAATTTAAAAATTGTCCAGGCATGGTTGTGTGCACCTGTAGTCCCAGCTACTTGGGAGGATGAGGCGGGAGGATCACCTGAGCCAAGGAACTCAAGGCTGAGGCATAAGAATTGCTTGAACCCAGAAGGCAGAGGCTGCAGTGAGCGGAGGTCGCACCACTGCACTCCAGCCTGGGAGACAGAGTGAGACTATCTCAAAAGACAGACAAGAAAGAAAGACAGACAAGAAAGAAAGACAGAAAGACAGAAAGACAGACAGAAAGACAGAAAGACAGAAAGAAAGACAGACAAGAAAGAAAGAAAGAAAGAAAGAAAGAAAGAGAGAGAGAGAGAGAGAGAGAGAAGGAAGGAAGGAAGGAAGGAAGGAAGGAAGGAAGGAAGGAAGGAAGGAAAGAGACAAGGAAGGAAGGAAGGAAGGAAGGAAGGAAGGAAGGAGGGAGGGAAGAGGAGAAGGAGGGGGAAGAAAAGAAGGAAGAAGAGGGGGAAGGAAAAGGGAAAAGTAGAGGGAAAAGGAAGAAATAAATTGATATATTGAGCTCCTCACAAACAAAACTCCAGGCACATGGTTTCACTAGTGAATTGTGTGAAACAGCTCAGGAAAAAACAACCCTGATATTACATAAACTCTCAAAAAAAAAAAAAGAAAACATTTCCAGCTTGATTTATGAGACCAGTGTGATCCCAACATCAAAGCCACACAAAGGTATTACAAATAAAGAAAATTATATTATCCTTCAATAATATACGAAGCTTCTTAACAAAATAGTATCAAAGTTGGCAATATTAAAATACTAATACATCATGACAACGTAGGGTTTATTCCAGGAAGGCAAGATTGGTTTAACATCTGAAAATCAAGGTAATTCACCATAACAGAATAAAGGAGAAAAACAATGTAATGCAAAACAGGCAGAAAAAGGCCGGGCCCGGTGGCTCACCCGTTATCCCAGCACTTTGGGAAGTCGAGGCAGACGGACCACTTGAGGTCAGGAGTTCAAGACCAGCCTGTCCAACATGGTGGAACTCTGTCTCTACTAAAAATACAAAAATTAGCCGGGCATGGTGGCACATGCCTGTAGACCCAGCTACTCACTTGGGAGGCTGAAAATCTCAAAAAAAAAAAAAAAGGGGGGGGGGGCAGAAAAAGCAGGATAAAATGCAACATCTGTCTTGACAAAAACTCTCAGAAAAGTAGGAAGAGAAGTGATTTTCCCTAATGTGATAAAGATCATATGCAAAAATATCTAGAACATCATACCTAATTTTGAAATACTGAACTCCTTTCCCCCTAAGGTCAGGTAGAAGGCAAGGATGTTCTTTCTAACCACTTCTGTTCAACATTGTATTGGTGGTCCTAGCCTTTGCACTAAGGCAAAGAAAAAAAAAAAGAAAGGACAGAAAGACAGAAAGGGAAAATAGCCTCCGCTTGCAGATGACAAATTGTCGGTTATAGAAAATCCTAAGGAATCTACAAAGCAGCAAATTAGTAAGTGAATTTAGCAAGGTCACAGGATTCAAGTTTAATTTAAAAAATCAGTTGCATTTTTTATATAGCAGCAACAACAAACTGGAAAAATAAAGTTTTAAAAACTACATTTGCAACAGCACCCAAAAAAGAAAATCTTAATAATATCATGTGTAAAATCTCTATGCTAAAAACTAAAACACACTGGTAAGAGAAATTTTTAAAAACTTAAAATATAAACATACACAATGTTCATGGATTGAAAGGCTCAATATTGTTAAGATGTCAAGTCTCTCCTAAATTAATCTATAGGTTGAATGCAATCACAATGAAAAATCCCATCAAGACATTTTTGTAGAAACTAATTATAAAATTCATACGGAAACTCAAAGAGCACAGAATATTTAAAACAACTTAAAAAAAAGAATAATGATAGAAGTCTAACAGTATCTGATTTCAAGATTACAAAGCTACAGCAATTAAGAGGGTATGGTAGTGGCCTCAAAAATAGACAAATATATCAATGAAGCAGGACAGAGTCCTAAAATCAACACATATAGAGACAACTAATTTTTTAAAAAGACATCAGTGGAGAAAAGATAGTCTTTTCAGTAAGTGATGCGGGAACAACTGGATATCCATGCAGAAAAAAAATCTCAATGCATACATCACACCATACAAAAAAAATTATTCAAGATATATCGATTTAAACCTAAAAGCTAGACCAATAAACTTGGAGAAGGAAACCTAGGAGAAAAATCATCGCGGGTAGGCAAAAGTTCTTCTCAATCATCATAGGAAAAAAAGGCAAATTAAAATTTTCTGCCATAAAAAGATACCTTTAAGAAAATGCATAGAGTATATAAATTTTCTCTCAATAAAGTTGTTATAGGAAGAAAGAGAGGGAAGAAGGAAAAAAGGGAGAGAATGCATACCTAGGCAAGGCACAGATGAGGAAAAAATCTAAAAAACATAAATCTGACATGAATCCAACATTTCTGAAACTCCAACAACCAATAAAACATTGGGCAAATAAGTTGAACAGATATCACAAAACATGATATATAAATGCTCAGTAAATGTGTGTTAAATCATTAATCATCAGAGACAGGCCAGTTAAAATCACAATAAGATGCCACTAAATAACCAGCAGGATGGCTTTAACCTTAACTCCCACACAGCAATGGTGAGAGTATAAAATGGTTCAACAAACTTTAAAAGAAAAGTTGGGGCCAGACATAGTGGCTCACGCCTATAATCCCAACACTTTGGGAGGCCAAGGTGGGCAGATCATGAAGTCAGGAGACTGAGACCATCCTGGCCAACATGCTGAAACCCTGTCTCTACTAAAAATACAAAAATTAGCCAGGCTTGGCGGTGCATGCCTGTAGTCCCAGCTACTCAGGAGGCTGAGGCAGAATCGCCTGAACATGGGAGGCAGAGGTTGCAGTGAGCCGAGATCGCGCCACGCACTCCAGCCTGGCGACAGAGCAAGAGTCCATATGAAAAAAAAAAAAAAAGCTGGCAGTTTCTTACAGAATTAAACAAACACCTACCCTCTGACAAGTCAATTTCAATGTTAAGTATTGCCCAAAACTGGAAACAGCCCAGGTATCCATCAACAAGAGGATGGATAAATTGTGGTGTATTCACACAAAGATTCATCAGAAAACAAGAAAAACAAACAACTGATACATGACATGATAAATTGCAAAAACATCACGCTGTGAAGAAAGCCTTACACAAGAGTATATATTTTACGGTTCCTAGATGAAATTCTGAAACAGGATAAAAAAGCTAATCTATAGTAGAATAAAACTGTATGGGCAGCAGGGGAGGCGAAGCGAGGAGTGACATGGGAAGGGGCTTCAGTGAATTTTGGCATCACCCCCAGAACATTCTGTAATCTTGAAAGGAGTTTGAGTTACACATGTTTGCATCTGTCAAAACTTGCTCAATAATCTTGCATTCCGCTATATATATATATATTTATCACAAAAGGAAAAAAAAATAAGCATTATTGAACCCTAGGTAATGATATAAATACTGCCATACTTAGGCAATAGTGTGCTGATGACTACAACTTACTTTTTATTTAGAAATGCATCCAAATAAATAAATAAATTACAGTCAGCCCTCAGTATCCTCGGAGGAATTGGCTGCAGGACTCCCACAGATACTAAAATCTGCAAATACTCAAGGGGAAGGGGGAAGGGGAAGGGGAAGGGGGGAAGGGGAAGGGGGTAAGGGGAAGGGGAGGAGTAAGGGGAAGGGGGAAGGGGAAGGGGAAGGGGGGAAGGGGAAGGGGAAGGGGGGAAGGGGAAGGGGAAGGGGAAGGGGAAGGGGAGGGGGAAGGGGAAGGGGGAAGGGGAAGGGGGGAAGGGGAAGGGGGAAGGGGAAGGGGGGAAGGGGAAGGGGGGAAGGGGAAGGGGGGAAAGGGGAAGGGGGTAAGGGGGGAAGGGGAAGGGGGAAGGGGAAGGGGGAAGGGGAAGGGGGAAGGGGGAAGGGGAAGGGGGGAAGGCTTTAAACATCTTTCTGAAATGTTTAACATCAGTACTAAATTCTTCAGGGCAGAGTGTTGGTCTCTTTAGAAGCACCAGAGCATGGGGATTAAGAGGAGGCAATCGGAGTTAAACCTAAGTGAATTTAAATTCCAGCTCTGTCATTTCCTAGTTGCGTGACCTTAAACAAGTTTTTATTTAGCCTCCTTAAGCCTCTGTTCCCTGATTTCTAAAGTATAATAGTAATAGTAATACCTCATGCATCTGTTTTGAGAATAAAACCACGTACATGAAGCGCTTCAAGTATCTGCCACATGTTAGGTACTCAGTGATGTTACTCATTACTATTACTATCAGCAGCAACAGTATTTTGGTAAATGGAGATCACAAATAAATGGTAGTGTTCAGCTCACTTGCAGTTCTGCTATTTGCTAGAACCGCAAATGAGCTCAACACTACCAAACAGTACACCTTTAAGATATGATGTGTTGACAAACAAACCCAAAGACCCACATGCCTCCAGCCATCCTCTGATCAATACAAGAATCTAAACTTCCCATTCTGCCAGTCTGATATGTGGGGAGTGAACGTGACCAATTCCCTATGCAGCAAGTGAGCTTGGTGAACTTCCTATGAAGTGCATCCCAATGAGGCTCTCTTCATTTTTACTCTTCCCTGGACACTCATTTTATGTGGTGGGTATTCTAAGCTACAGTGGTTATCTGTCAATCTGGGAATTCACGATGTTTAGCACATTTCTATGGACTGAAATACAATTCTAACGTCTTGTTTCAGTTTAAGTTAACTGCTACTGTATGTGACTTAAGTTTTATGTACTTTTCAAGTCCTAAGAAATTGTCTTTTTTTATGTTTTAGTATTTGGATTAAAAGTCAACTTGAAATAAAACATAAATGAATATAACTAAATCAATTATGAACTGCTGCTTCTTATGCTTAAATATCATCACTTGAGGAAAGCCTGGTTTTACTATTATCCTAAGGAAACCCTTAATTTTCCAAGAGCCTTTCTTGGACATTTGTGGCCGCAGACTAGATATTTATAGTTTGGCAAATACATACAACATTTGCCAGCTGCCAACTCCTGCTCACAACTACTTTATAAAAGTTGTAAAATTCTGTCCTGAAAAACAGCCTGTCCACTACAGCTGGGGAAGCGTATCTCTTGCTCTCTCCACATCTAGTTCTTCCACATAGACGAGGAATACAGCCCCTAAACATGACATGCCAGATCACCCCGGCACAAATTTGCTATATCAAACGAAGTTCAAAATACTTTAGTTCCAAGGACTAGACTAGCTGTAACTACCATATAACAAAAATGCCAGAAAAAGATTATTTGGTAAGAGATGGCACATAGTAGACCTTCCACACACACACAGACTAAAGATGTCTAGCCAGCCTGAAGAGCAAATAGATTTCTCAGGAGTTTTGTAGTTCATGTTAAAATTGAATGAGTATTTTATAATTTACCCCATTACACTGCCTATCTCAATATAATGTTCTCTCCATAAATCTTTCAGTAGAATTGATCTTCCAGGTAGATATGTCACTTCTGTCATCTACAGTGTGCTCCATATGCTTGCATACCACAGCATGCCCCTGTGGGGCAGGGGCAAGTACCCTAGTATGAGAACCCAGAAGTATCAAAGAATGTTTGTGACAAGAGAAGACTGAATGTTAAGGCAAATACCAAAACTTTATGCATGCTTTGAGAGGTGGAAGAGTAAGTATAGAATGCAGTGTCACGCGGTTGACACTACCAACAGAACAAATATGAAAGCTAAGAGTGATTTAGGAATCACTAGCGTATGATGTTTTGTTCACACACTTTGGCAGTGTGTTCAGAAAGTAATTTTAGCACAGGCATAATCAAAGAGAATTACTGGCCGTAATCTGAAAAACAGCAGCCCACTTTTATCATTCGTCTTCAGCTCATTACGAACTGCATGACATTCAAAAGATTCTGAATTTCTTGTTCTGTGCTTCCACAAAACGTTAAAACAAGGTAGAATAGTAATTATTATAATTTTTTTAAGCTGCTTGACTAGAAGGCCTTAATGTTGTGCTTTTCTGATAATATCAATAAGGTGTAGTTATTAACAATCAACAGTTGCTTGCAAAGACTACTGTAACCTACTGAAGAAGTCACCAAATCGATGTGCCTTGAGATTACACTTAGTATTCTTATATGGTTTTCAGCTATAAAAATTCCCTTTTCAATTTCCTTAGGCAGAAGGTGAAATGAGTGAGCCTTCCATAAATATTGGCGTGAAGCTAGAAATTCAGAGATGATCTTGTTATCTTGAGAACCAATCACAATGCTTCTCTGGCACACTGCTAGATTCAAAGTTTAAGGACAAACTGTTCTTAAATGGATGTAAAAGTGACAGCGCATGCAATATATTTTACTTCTAATTTGAGTGAGGACATCTTCAAATACTTCGCAAAGTCTCAGTTTTGGGGAAATTTCAATGAAATTACATCATTACAACAATCTATTAAATCCTATCATTCCCACTGGGGCAACAGTCTCACTTCTCTCCACTCATTCAATCATGCTATTCCTGATTGTCAAATAAGAAAATCCTTCCTTTCCTCCACCACCTTCTTAATTGTTACTACTCAATTGTATCTCCCAGTTCACATCCAAGTAGTCTACTCAGACTGCCCTCTTCCAAAAACATCCCTCTGGGAGGCAGGTCTCCAAGCACCACAGAACTGCAGGGATACTCCTATCACAGCATGATCCTCACTCTATTATGATGATTTGTTGATTATACACTTCCCAGTGCAGAGAACTGCATCACCTCTATCTACAATATTAATATCTGAAGCATATTCAAGCATTTGCTGAATGTCAAATTAGTAAATGGAACACAATGCCCAGCAGGAACCATGGATAACCACTATTTTAATCTTTTTAAGCTTTATTAGAGATCACTTTCAATGAAAATAATATGCAATTCTGTATTTGAAGTTTCTCTTTATAGACATCTTTGCTATAAGCACAAAATGCTTCATAGACAGCTTTGCTAAGAGCACAATCAATGAAGGTTAGAAACTACATATGCTCTCAATAAACAGAGAATTAATACAGTCAAGAAAAAATAGGTATACAGAAAACACATACAGTATCAGAGCTATTTAAACTGTAGCTTGGGAGCAACTCAATCTTAAAACATACTAAATCAACCATAGCACAGAGAATCAAACTAAGTATTTAGGTAAATTTTAATCAGGCCAGGCACAGTGGCTCAAGCCTGTAATCCCAGCACTTTGGGAGGCCAAGGCAGGTAGATTACGAGATCAGGAGTTCGAGACCAGCCTGACCAACATGGTGAAACCCCGTCTCTACTAAAAATACAAAAATTAGCCAGGCGTGGTGGCACACACCTGTAATCCCAGCTACTCAGGAGGCTGAGGCAAGAGAATCGCTTGAACCCGGGAGGCAGAGGTTGCAGTGAGCTAAGATTATGCCATTGCACGCTAGCCTGGGCAACAGAGCGAGACTCCGTCTCAAAAAAAAAAAAAAAAATTATCAAATGAAATACAAAAGCTGAAGTTGGTAATGCAATTTATCTTGACAGGAGTAGCTGGTCACAGTTACTCTAATTGCTATCAAAATGAGGGGAGAATACTCTCAGCCCTCCAACAGAAAACCTAAAGTCAGTCTCCTAATCATGAAATGTGGTATGTCATGACAAATAGTTAGGTGCCTAAAACAAGGGCAGGCACTACCCAGAACATTTTAAAATATGATATGCATATCCTTTAAGAATTTTTATTCCCATGTGTTAGGATCTCTTCATTTGTATCAGCTGGCATAGGACCCAAATCATGATCCTACCGCTCCAAGTAATTCACATATATCTCCAAGCAACAGCTGTGTAATCTTTATAGTATAGCTAAAAATACAAAGTTCAAAACATTCAATGAATTTCATCTAACATTTAGGAATATGACTGAAAAAAATACAGTTAATTCATGCTAAAGGAGTAATTTAGCAGAAGGCAACATTCAAAATGATGAGTAATCCAATTCATAAAAAATAAAAATGTTATGGGCTATATTTTAATTTTAGAAGTGTCCTCTTTTTTCCTCAAGATATGCAATGTCTGCAACTGAACTTAAGCATTTTTTCTTATTATTATTTCCCTACTACTAAAGAGGATACCCTTTTGGTTAAAAATTTAGAAACTATAGTTTTCTCAGCATCTTGACATAATTCTATGCCCTCCCACAATTTTTCTTATAAGAAAGACTCTTCTGAAGCTGGCTTACTTTTTTGTTCCTTGACTGACCTCATAAGCCGCTTAGCTGCAAAAGACTCATGATCTCTTTTAATACTCTACCCTGGAAATCCCACTGCTAGTGAGACAGACAGCTATGTCTAACAGAAAGTACTCTTCATTGAAAAACCCAATTTTCAGGTATTTTCCCCCCTTAGTGATAACCAGGAACTTATATTTTACTTAGGGTAAGCCTGCCAGGCAAACCCACCTGACTGATCCTTCTACAAGTCAGAACTAACATTTAATCAGCAAAGAGTCAGGACTCAAGTTGAGTTTAGCCCTCTCTGGTTTTCAATGTCCTGATCTCTAAAACAAAAGGGTTCCTGAAATCACACCGGCCTTATTACAAACCTAGGAGGACCACATATAGCCACAGTAAAACTAAACAGCTTCAGATTAAGAAGGAGGAAGCGAAAAAAATTGGCTTCCAAAGTACTCTTGTTCAACAAGTTTAACTATACTCCTCAAATAGCATTTAAATTATGCAACAACAATAAAAGACTAGAAAATGCTGAAAAAACTATAGTTTCTAAATTTTTAACTAAAATGGTATCCTCTTTAATAGTAGGGAAATAATAATAAGAAAAAATGCTTAAGTTCAGATTTATATACATTGCTCTAAATCCATTGTAATGTTTCCATGAAGTTTCATTTATTCTAGAAATACACTTTGAAAACTTGATTTTACAGATAGCCACAAAATAAAAACATCATAATCAGGTGATACAGTTACAACTTGGGCAGTGAAGGGTTAAAAATTACTGTTTATCTGCAGTTGGACAGTCTACTCCTTACACACAACTAACATCTTAAGACTTCAATCTTTCTTTAAATATTCAAATGAAAATTAAAACATCTGACCAGTGGGATAAAAACGGCAAATAAATTGAACATGTGGCCACAGCTGTGAGGTGTACTGTTTCTGTCATTCTGATGAGATCTAGAAGACTTCTAAATCCCTTTCCCACCTTTTAATATTAATATTAAAAGAATATTAATATTCTTTTCTAGTTCTATGCTTCTATGCTACCTGAATCCTCACAAAACCTCTGCAAGGTCAGTATTCTTCACTCCTTTCTTAAGATAAGGAGACAGTTAATGTAAAGAACTGAAGAAACCTACCTTCTTCAGAGCACCTGGCTGGACCTAAAGTCACGTCCCAGTGTTTAACACACTAATAAAAGCCTTCAATTCAAATACTGAACATCAATCCTACATGTAGGACGTATACCCAAAATAGCCGATTATTTATGTTTCCATTCCGCCATGAACCAAGTATTCTACCCATGGTAAAATATAAGAATTTAAACATTAACACTATATTAAATCATGAGTCTCCATGTTTCATAATGATAGTGCCTTGGAACAAGGTCAATACTGAAATAAAATATAACCCAAAGTGGGAGATGTTAGACAAAATAAATAGTTGTTATTCATCAAAAATATCTATGTTAAGAAAGACTGAGGAACTGTTCTATATCAAAAGACACTAAAGAAGGCCAGGCACGGTGGCTCACACCTATAATCTCAACACCTTGAAAGGCCAAGGCAAGAGGATCTCTTGAGCCCAGGAGTTCAAGACCAGCTTAATATAGAAAGACCCTGTTTCTACAAATTCAAAAGTTAGCTGGGCATGGTGGTGCACACCTGTAGTCCCAGCTACTCAGGAGCCCGAGACAGGAGGATCACTTGACCCCTGGGAGGTACAGGCTGCAGTAAGCCATGACGGCACCACTGCCCTCCAGCCTGGGCGACAGTGCGAGAGCATCTCAAAAAAAAAAAAAAAGGCACTAAAGAGATGTGACAGTGAAACCCAATGTGCCATGTGAATTGAATCCTGGGCCAGAAAAACAAAAAAGAGTATTTTTCTTCTTTTGCTACACTGAAACTGAACAAAATATTAATAGATGATGCATAAGGCCTATCGAAGGTCCATTCTAAGATCATATTCTACTGACAGCTAGATCTGAAATCAACCTGTTTAACTTTTTATTTAAATCCTTACTTTCTAATTCAATGACATTTTAAGAGTTTCTCTCTGCTTAACTTTTTTTTGCAAATATTAATATTCTTTTCTAGTTCTATGCTTCTATGCTACCTGAATCCTCACAAAACCTCTGCAAGGTCAGTATTCTTCACTCCTTTCTTAAGATAAGGAGACAGTTAATGTAAAGAACTGAAGAAACCTACCTTCTTCAGAGCACCTGGCTGGACCTAAAGTCACGTCCCAGTGTTTAACACACTAATGACTCATGCATGTGGTAGAGTTCTTCCACTTACAAGAGGATTCCTATCCTTGCATACATACATATCAAAAATTTTTAATTATTCTCATTTGGAAAGAGAATATAAAGTAAAGCATACAATATCCTGCTGTTTTCTAAAAGAGAATCTACACAAGAGTGAAAAATAGAACAGGACAGTGAGAAAGAAAAGAAAGAGAGAGAGAGCGAGAGGGAGGGAGGGCGGGAGGGAGGGAAAGAGAGTAAAGGGGGGAGGCACAAATACAGAGAGAGTGAAACAAAAGGGAAAAGACAAAAAGTATATCCATAATTTAAAAAAGTAAAAATTCTAGATTAACATCAACTTGACTGGGTGAGAGGAGACCTTGCCCAAGAACACAGAATGAAATAAAGTACCTATCTTATTAAAGAAAAGTAACATTACTAAGTTTTTAAAATCAACAAGAATAAACATGTCTATGTTTTAAGGGCAAAACTTGATTTCCCAATATTGGGAAAACTGCCATCAGGGGCCTCCAGATGATGGACTGAAAAGAACACATCACTAGGTAATACAATAAATAGCCCTGCCCAAAACTGTTTAGCCTGAATCCATTCATGAAAAAACAATGAAACAAATCCAAAATGAAACATATCAAAGAGAATACATCTTTACAAAACAACTGGCCTGGCCTCCTAAAAGTGGCAACATCAAGAAAGAAAAACAAAGCTAAAGAGACACTGAAGAGATATGAAAATGAAATGTCATAGTAGAATCCTGAATGGAGAAGGAGGAAGGCTAAAGGGAGAAGGGCAGTAAGAAATATCATTGGGAAATCCAAGAAAATCTGGGTATGGAAGGTATATTAGATGATATTAAATTTCCAGAGTATGATAACTGTATTGTGATTATGTAGGAGAATGCCTGTGTTATTTACACTGCGGAGTAAAGTGCTATAAGTGACTTAAATGGTTTGGATGTTTGTATCCTCCAACTTTCAAGTTAAACTGTGATTCCCCGCTGGGCTCGGTGGCTCATGCCCGTAATCCTTACACTTTGGGAGGCCGCGGCGGGGAGATCACCTGAGGTCGGGAGTTTGAGACTGGCCTGACCAACATGGTGAAACCCCGCCTCTACTAAAAAATACAAAAAAATTAGCCACGCACCTGTAATCCCAGCTACTCGGCTGAGGCAAGAGAATCAAGAGAATCGCTTGAACCCCGGAGGCAGTGGTTGCGGTGAGCCCAGATTGCACCACTACACTCTAATCTGGGCAACAGGGCCAATACTCCGTCTCAAAAAAAAAAAAAAAAGGTGACCCCCGTTATTGGAGGTGGGGCGTGGAGGAAGCTGTCTGGATCATAGGGGAGGATCCCTAGGAATGGCTTGGTGCCCTCCTTGTAGTAATAAAGTATGTTCTTGTTCTGTCAGCTCACTTGAGAGCTGGGAATGCTGTTTTTTGTTTTTGTTTTTTGTTGAGACAGAGTCTTGCTTTGCCCCCCAGGCAGGCTGGAGTGCAGCGGCGCTATCTCGGCTCACTGCAAGCTCTGCCCCCCAGGCTCATGCCATTCTCCTGCCTCAGCCTCCCGAGTAGCTGGGACTACAGGCGCCCGCCACTACGCCCAGCTTATTTTTTTATAGTTTTTGGTAGAGACGAGGTTTCACTGTATTAGCCCAGGATGATCTCAATCTCCTGACCTCGTGATCCGCCCACCTAGGCTTCCCAGAGTGCTGGGATTACAGGTGTGAGCCACCGCGCCCAGCCGGAATGCTGGTTATTTAACAGCATTAAATAACCTGGGTTCTCCTCTCTCCCCATGTGACATGCCTACTCCCACTTCACTTTCTGCCATGAGTAAAAGCTCCCTGAGGCCTCACAAGAAACCAACCAGATACAGGCACCACACTTCCTGTAAAGCCTGCAGAACCATGAGCCAATTAAACCTCTTCTCTTTATAAATTACCCAGTCTCAGCTATTTCTTTAGAGCAACACAAAATGGACTAACACTGTGACTAACTCTCAAATGGTGCAGTCAACACACACGTAGAAAATGAGTAAGACCGCTATTCGGGAGACTGAGGCGGGAGGATCACTTGAGCCTAGGAGGTCAAGGCTGCAGTGAGCCATGTTGGTGCCACTGCACTCTAGCCTGGGTGACAGTCAGACCCTATCTAAAAAATAATAAATAAGAAAAAAAATTAGATGCAAGTACAGTAGTGTTTAATGGGAAATTCATAGTTTTAAATCCTTATGTTAGGTTGGTGCAAAAGTAATTGTGCGTTTTGCCATTAAAAGTGGCAAAACCGCAATTACTTCTGCAGCAACCTAATAGGCCTAAAAGCAACGACCTAAGTAAGCGTCCTTCTTAAGTTAGAAAAGGCTGAGCATAGTAGCTCATACCTGTGATCTGAGCACTTTGAGAAGCTGAGGTTGGGAGGGCTGCTTGAGCCCAAGGGTTCAAGACTAGCCTGGGCAACAAGGTGAGACTCTATTTCTACAAAAAAATTAAAAAATTAGCCAGGCATGTGGTGTGTGCCTGCAGTCCCAGCTACTGGGGGGAATGAGGTGGGAGGATCATTTGGGCTCAAGACTGCAGTAAGCTATGATCACAACACTGCACTGCAACCTGGGAGACTTAAGAGGAAAATAAATAGCTTTAAACCTTTACCAGGAAATAAAAAAGGCTAAAAAAAAGAAAAAGAAAGAATATTAATTGGTAAATCTATATGATAGGCAAAATAATTTTCTTTGTAACATTCTTACAACATTCTTAAAGGTCTGAAATTTCTCCCCAAAAACAGCAAATTAAAAGAGATTTAAAAATACATAAAGTAGAGGCTATATACTGGAGAAAATGACAAGAGAATATATCTACTCACCATAAACAAACTCACTTCAAACAACAGGCCTTAAAATATAGTCAACAATTAACAGAACTGTCAGAGAAAAATCAACAATTACTCTTAATCAACTCTGTTCAGAACTACTGACAGATCAAGCAGACAAAATATAAGCAAAAAAATTCAAGTCCTCAACAGTACTAACAGAAGGTTCCAATTATGGCCAGGCGCAGTGGCTCACGACTGTAATCCTAGCACTTTGGGAGGCCGAAGTGGGCGGATCACAGAGGTCAGAGATCGAGACCATCCTAGCTAACACAGTGAAACCCCGTCTCTACTGAAAGTACAAAAAATTAGCCAGGCGTGGTCGCAGACGCCTGTAGTCCCAGCTACTTGGGAGGCTAAGGCAGGAGAATGGCATGAACCTGGGAGGCAGAGCTTGCTGTGAGCCAAGATCCTACCACTGCACTCCAGCCTGGGCGGCAGAGCAGGACTCCGTCTCAAAAAAAAAAAAAAAAAATTCCAATTACAAAATACTTACATTAAAAAAGGAAGGCCTAATAGCAATGACCTACGCTTCCTTAGGTCAAAGAAATACTACATTCCATTGGGCAGGGGATACATTCTTTTTCTCACATACCCTAAACATTTATATTACTAAACGATGTAGAAGGCGTAAGAGCATACAGATTATGTTCTAATATAATACGACGAACTCAAGAATCAGTAATTTTTTAAAATCTTCAAATTTGGAAACTAAAAAAATATAACTTAATAAACTTTATGTTAAAAAGGAAATCAATAAAAATCAGGAAACATTTAGAAAATATATGTTAGAGTCAAGGAAGAACTTAAGAGGAAAACATATAGCTTTAAACATTTAGGCCGGGCGCGGTGGCTCAAGCCTGTAATCCCAGCACTTTGGGAGGCCGAGACGGGCGGATCACGAGGTCAGGAGATCGAGACCATCCTGGCTAACACGGTGAAACCCCGTCTCTACTAAAAACTACAAAAAACTAGCCGGGCGAGGTGGCGGCGCCTGTAGTCCCAGCTACCCGGGAGGCTGAGGCAGGAGAATGGCGTGAACCCGGGAGGCGGAGCTTGCAGTGAGCTGAGATCCGGCCACTGCACTCCAGCCCGGGCGACAGAGCGAGACTCCATCTCAAAAAAAAAAAAAAACATTTACTAGAAATAAAAAGATGAAAGAAAAAGAAAAGAAAAACCTAACAGAGAAAAGCCAAAGAAATAAAAAGGAAAGAAATAATAAAGGACAGAAATCAATGAAAATCTAGTCCAAATGAACAACTAAGAAGATAACAAGGCCGGGCGCGGTGGCTCATGCCTGTAATCCCAGCACTTTGGGAGGCCGAGGCGGGTGGATCATGAGGTCAGGAGATCGAGACCATCCTGGCGAACACGGTGAAACCCCGTCTCTACTGAAAAATACAAAAAACTAGCCGGGCGAGGTGGAGGGCGCCTGTAGTCCCAGCTACTGAGGAGGCTGAGGCAGGAGAATGGCGGGAACCCGGGAGGCGGAGCTTGCAGTGAGCTGAGATCCGGCCACCGCACTCCAACCTGGGCGACAGAGTCGAGACTCCGTCTCAAAAAAAAAAAAAAAAAAAAAAAAAAAGATAACAAAACCAAAAGCTGGATCTTGGTAAATATTAATAGCCTAGATAAAATTCTAGTAAGATTCATCAAGAAAAAGACAAGATCCAAAAGAAGAGAAATAACAAAATTATCACAAGAAATAAAGAGGATTTGAATGGATTGAAAGAAAATAGGTTGAAAAATAGATCAAAAGATTAAAGGAACTGAAATGGCAATGCACCTCTCCAAACAAAGTAAAACAAAACCAACTCTGCGATGAGACTTTTTTTAATAGGTGGATTCTACTAAGCTTTTAAGAAACATTCTATTCTTATACAAGTTGTTTCAGAAAGTTAAAAAGAACAAAAGCTACCTAGGTCGTTTTTATCAGGCTAGTAAATTGAATATAAAATCAAATAACAGGCCGGGCGCGGTGGCTCAAGCCTGTAATCCCAGCACTTTGGGAGGCCGAGACGGGCGGATCACGAGGTCAGGAGATCGAGACCATCCTGGCTAACACTGTGAAACCCCGTCTCTACTAAAAAATACAAAAAACTAGCCGGGCGAGGTGGTGGGCGCCTGTAGTCCCAGCTACTCGGGAGGCTGAGGCAGGAGAATGGCGGGAACCCGGGAGGCGGAGCTTGCAGTGAGCTGAGATCCGGCCACTGCACTCCAGCCCCGGCGACAGAGTGAGACTCCGTCTCAAAAAAAAAAAAAAAAAAAAAAAAAATCAAATAACAACACTATAAAGTTAGAGCCTAAATAAAATCCTGACTAATCAAATCCAACAGTGTTTTTTTTGTTGTTAATTATTAAAGGCGCAAAGAAAAAACTCAGCTGGTTATCTTGATAGAAGCAGGAAAATAACTGGACAAAATAAGCACCTAATTAATAGGTTTTTTAATCTATGCAAACCTGGAATAGAAAGGAGTTTCCTTAATTTAGCAAAGGATATATATATATATAAAACCTGTAACAAATATAAAATAACACAGAAACTTCAGAAGCCTTTCCCTAAGTCGACAAATATGACCATGCTGTCTAGCACAGTGCCAGACTGGCCAACGCTGTAAAAAATAAAGAGTGTAACATTTGAAAAGAAAGAGATAAAACTGTCACTGCTGCCAATGACATCATCATCTATCTAGAAGTACCAAAACAATCCACAAATAGAATAACATTTCTCCACCAAAATTAATCTATAAATGTAATGCAATCTCAAATTGCCAGTTTGATTCTTTAAGGAATTCAATAAGCAGCCTAAAATGTTCATGCTAAAATAAAGGTTAACCAACAGCTAAATCAACCTCAAAAAATAATAATAATAATAAACTTGCTTGACCAGATATTAAAACATACTATGAAGTATAGCAAACAGTAAGAGATATGAGCACAAAAACAAATGCGCAAATAGAACCAAATGAAAACTTACTCTGGGACACAAAGAACTAAATGATAATAAAAGATTAAAAGGTACCCACAAATCAATGGCAAAAACAACAGAAATTAGTTAATGGTTCTTGGCTATCCAAAAAGTGAAGACTCAACCTTTAAACAGTCATTCTCCCTAAGTAAAAATAAATAATTAAGCAAATATTTAGAATTATAACTTCTTAAAAGCTCAAAAGTTTAACTACACAGATGACTCTTTATTATATAGAGTCTGAGATACATATTTTAAAGCTCCTAAATTATTAAAGGAATAATCCCGAAATACATTGAAACATGGTAATTTGCAGCTTCTATAAAATTACTTTTATTAATAATTACATATTAACACTCAAAAATAGTCAATGAAAGTTAGAAAAAAATGTACCTGCAAATATAACCGTGCTTTTCTCTTTCTCCAAACCTACAGCTCTGTTCATCTTTAAATTCAGCACTAGTATCAAACTTCCATTTCAAAAAGGAAAGGAACTGCTATGTTTATTCTACCACAGCCTCAAAATGTACAAAGACATTTATTACAGGCATGCTCTGGCTATCCAAGTGCTATGAGTCATGTTTATTTTCAAAGACAACACTTTGAAATCAATCAGAAGGACTGTGAAAAAGTACATTAAGAAAAACATTGGTATTTACCAAACGTAAAGTTTTCAAAATTAACAGCATTGGCCAAGATACAAACTTGTAAAACTGAAATCACTATACAGAATTTCACAAATTTAAGTAGCTAATAGCTATGGGTTTAAATCGTCAAAATAAAAATTACTGATCACTTAGAATCAACCATAAGGAAGAAAAAGAGTATGGTGAAATCACACGTGTGTTATATAAAATTAATGAAATTACCCAGTAGCCTTTTGCATACCAGGTTTTCAGGGGGTCAATCATTCTAAATCTTACTTACTTAAAACTTTTTGTGAGTGCTATAATTTTGACTAGAAACTTCTAATAAGCAAAAATTTGCATGTATGCCAAAGAATCTTTAATAACAGTACATACTATGAGTAATAACCCTGTCATTCTACTAATTAAACTCAAATTTAAACAAGCTACTTTCAGTGGCAGACATAAAAACCAAAATTCCACGCTGATTTTGAAAATAACACTCTTAGGAGGTCTTCTGGGCATAATTAAAGTCCAGGCTCTCTCACCATTTTTATTCAGTGAAGTTATTACTGTTCTCTTAACTTTGGAAAATGTCAAAGACTTGCTGAGGGAGAACAGGCAGGCAGAGCTAAAGGAGGAAAATGAGGGTTTAATATAAATTGGGGGGTAAATAGGTGGGAAAATATGCCCCAGACAGCTATTAAAAAAAGAGAGACTACATATTGTATGCCTTATCCACTACAAAAACAACAATATTTTAAAATTGTACAAGGGTGGCCAGGCACAGTGGCTCACACCTGTAATCCCAGCACTTTGGGAGGCCAAGGAGGGCAGATCACTTGAGGGAAGGAGTTCGAGACCAGCCTAGCCAACATGGTAAAACCCCATCTCTACTAAAAATACAAAAAAAAAAAATTAGCCAGGCATAGTGTTGGGTACCTGTAGTCCCATCCACTTGGGAGGCTGAGGCGGAGAATCGCTTAAGCAGTAAGCCGAGATTGCGCCACTGCACTCCAGCCTGAGCAACACAGCAAGACCCTGTCTCAAACAAAAACAAACAAACGAAAAAAGGACAATTGATAAAAGATTTAGAGAGGGCTGATAAAGATATGAAAAACATTAAAGTTGGCTAGTAAAGAAATGCCAGTTAAATAAAACAAGATATCTTTTTAGACTTTGATAATTAGGAGAAAATACAGTGGGAAAAAGGCATCCTCATATATTGTTGATAAAAAGCAAAGGCTCTTGTCCTCATGCATCAAGAGCCTTTGAAATGTAAATATCCACTGACTCAGCAGATTACACTTTTGTAGGTTTCACTTAAAGTATGTAAAATGTTAAACTGAACTACATGATGGTTGGAAATTCTGACAAGCGACTGGGTAAATACATTTGTAGACTGAATCTTAAGAAACTGCTGATATTCAACCACTTGTGAATAGAAAGACTAAACAATTTTAAAATGATACATATGTACATTTGAAATTGACACCTTCTGATATTAAATAAGGGGGAAAGATACAAAACACTACTTTGGGGGGTGGAGGAGAGAAAAGACCAGTAAGAACGTAATATTTAGAAGTCAACTCGATGTCAGGCACTTTTAACATACATTGTCCTTAGATTTCTTACTATTACTCTGTGATGTACAGTTACTCAAAAAAATTTAGGGAACTATTAAGAGGCAAGGCTGGAGTTCAAACCAGGCCTACCTATCTGACTACAATGTCCAAGCTATTTCCACTTCACACTAATACATTCCTTTCTGAAGTGTATCAGAAATGATACTCCTTTAAATGCATGAGATAATAAAAATATTTGTTATGTGCTGAACTGTGCCCCTCCAACATCCACCAAATTCACATGTTAAAATCCTAACCCCCATTACCTCAGAATGTGACTGTATTTGAAGACAGGGCCTTAAAGAGATAACTGAGGCAAACTGAGTGAGTATAACAGGTGGGCCCTAATCCAATACGAATGGTGCCCTTATAAGAAGACAAGATTAGGACAGACGCACACAGAGGGAAGATCACTGGACACAGAGAGGAGAGCCATGTGCAAGCCAAGAAGAGGCCTCAGAAGGAACCAACCCTGCCAACACCTTGACGTTCTAGCCTCCAGAATTGTGAGGAAAGTATTGTTCAAGCCACCCAATCTGTGGTATTTTGTTATGGTAGCCCTAACAAACTACTACAACACTCTTACCTAAAAATACTGAACATCTTAAAAACCTAAATCTCACATTCCCCTTTTATTATTATTTTTTAATGTTCCTTTTGGATAGATCATGCTTAAAATACCAAAACGGAATTTTTCACAAATACTTTTAATGTTATATTAGACCATTTAAAAAATATACCTGAATGTGACCTATTCGAATTATCATATTTTGGCCAGATGCAGTGGCTCATGCTTGTAATCCCAGCACTTTGGAAGGCCGAGGCAGGTGGATCATCTGGGTTCAGGAGTTCGAGACCAGTCTGGCAAACACAACAAAACCCCATCTCTACTAAAAATACAAAAATTAGCCATGAGTGGTGGCAGGCACCTGTAAACCCAGGTACTTGGGAGGCTGAGGCAGGAGAACCGCTTGAACCCAGGAGGCAGAGGTTGCAGCGAGCTGAGAACGCACCACTGCACTCCAGCCTGGGCAACCCAGAGCAAGACTCCATCTCAAAAAAAAAAAAAAAGAATTACCATATTTTAATATATTAGTTGATAAGCACTCGTAGTAAGCTATAATGTAGCCCATTCAAAGTCAGTCAACTTTTGGCCAGATGCAGTGGTTCACGCCTGTAATTCTAACACTTTGGGAGGCCAAGGCAGGCGGATTAGTTGAGGCCAGGAGACCAGGCTAGCCAACATGGCAAAACCTCGTCTCTACTAAAAATACAAAAACTAGATGGACGTGGTGGTGCGCACCTGTAGTCCCAGGGAGGCTGAGGCAGCAGAATCCCTTCAACCCAGGAGGCAGGGATTGCAGTGAGCCACCATAGCACCACTGCACTCCATCCTGGGCCACAGAACAAGACTCTGTCTCAAAAAAAAAAAAAAGGTCAATTTTCAATAAACTTAACCAATCACAAAACTAGCCCTTCTCACATAAATCCAATAAAATACACACACCTCAAGGTCCTAAATAATGTAGCTGAGAGTGCCAGGCACACAGACCTGGGAAGGCCTCACCATAACAGCTCACCCTTTCCTCGGCAGAGTGGAACAGAGTGTTTCTTACAAGTCCAACACTAAATAATAAATAATTTATAAACGCAGACCACAAACAAAAAAAAAAAGAGGACACTACAGCAGATTCTAGGATCAGGGGTGTGCCATCTTTTGGCTTCCCTGGACCACACTGGAAGAAGTGTCTTGGGCCACATATAAAATACACTAACACCAATGACAGCTGATGAGCTTAAAAAAAAAAAAAAACAAATCGCTCAACAAAAATCTCATGTTTTAAGACAGTTTATGAATTTGTGTTGGGCCACATTCAAAGCCATCCTGGGTCACATGTGGCCCAGAGGCCGTGGGCTGGACAAGCTTGCTCTAGATATAAGCACAATTTTGAAAGCTGGAAAGCAGTTAGATTAGAGGTAACTGACTTAGACTGAAGAAAACAGAAACTGTCTAGCAGAATTACTGAGGGAATGCACCAAGAATAAAGCCTAGAAAAGTTCACGAATCCAGAGCAGGGCTGGGTGGGGCTGCAGCGGGGGTGGGGGAAACTGGTTGAAACTCTAGATAAGGAGCCATTCATCAAAATCTCAGCTACCACAACCCAAACAATGCCATCAGACACTCAGCCCATTACTCTGGGAAGTTTACACAGGAGAGACTCGAAACAAAGGCATTCTGAGGGAGGTCTGACGGGATTTAAATGCAAGTCTAAATACTGAATGATAACTAACCACCCACCCACCACCCTCCTTTTCCCCAATTCACCACAGAATTCTGGCAGTCAAGCTTAGACAGGAAAACAAAACAGCCTAAAAAAGAGAGGCCTGGAGACACTGACAGCTGAGGGTCCCACGGAAAGCCAGATTCACCAGTTCATCCCTCAGAGAGGAAGATCATGTCACAGGCCCATGCCATGGAAAGACTTCCCAATTTGCTTTAAAAATAAAAAAAATTTTTAAAAGCCTCATGCTTAAGTCTGAACAGATAGGCAAAGAACATCGAACATTTAAGAAAACCTTTAATTTGAAAGGTAGGAATCAAAACAGAGCAAGAAAAAAAAAAAACACAAGGAACAGAATCATAATATCCTCAAAGGGTCAAAAAAAAAGACACGTATCCGTGAAATAAGAATGATTAAAAGAAACATTCATGAAAGAAAAGCTTTTGAAATTAAAGACAGTAGAAACTTTAAATCCAATAAAGGAGTTGGAATATAAAGAACAGCAAAAAAAAAGAGACAAAATCAGACAGCAAAGAGAAGATAAAAGAATTCAGAAGACCCAAAAACCCCCTAATAAGGAGTTCTCCCTTTTCAGAGTCCATTACCAAAGAAACAACTTTCTAAGCATTGAAGGGCATATGTTTCTAGAATAAAAAGATCCATCAAGGGCACAGCACAATGGACTTTCTTTTTTTTTTTTAAACAAAGACTCACAGTAAGAAATATCATTGCAAAATTTCAGAACACCAGGAATAAGAGAAGATCCTAAAGGTTTCCAGAAAGAAAAAAACAGGTTTCTTATAAAGGTCTTGGAGGCCAGGCGCCCTGGCTCACGCCTGTAATCCCAGCACTTTGCGGGGCAGAGGCGGGTGGATTACCTGAGGTCAGGAGCTGGAGAACAGCCTGACCAACATGGCGAAACTCTGTCTCCACTAAAAATACAAAACTTAGCCAGGCGTGGTGGCAGGCGCCTGTAATCCCAACTACTCGGGAGGCTGAGGCAGGAAAATCGCTTGAACCCAGGAGGTGGAGGGTGCAGTGAACCGAGATCATGCCATTGCACTCCAGCCTGGATGACAGTGAGACTCCGTCTCAAAAAAAAAAAAAAAAGTCGGGGCGGGGGGTGTCTTGGAATCAAAATGACATCAGACTTTTCAGAGCAACTGTAGAAACAAGTCACTTGAGTTATGCCTTCAAAATTTTGAAGAAAAATAATTTCCAACCTTGACTTGTAAATATAGCCAAGTTATCTATCAAGAGTAGGCTCTAATAGATATTCTTAAATATTCTAGGTCTCAAAGAATTTGCTTCCCATGCTTCATTTCTAAGGGAGCTACAATGAAAAGCAACAGAATAAGGCTGGAAGAATTCCCATGAAGATGGTAAAAAATCCCACTACAGGAAGCAAGCCAAGAAGGCAATCAGTTCAACTGGAACAGAAAGTTAGAAGTATCCAAAATGAAAAATAAAAAGAAACTGAAAGATTACCTGATGTGTTTATTGTACTAAAAGGAGAGTTAAACTTTAGTAGGACAGTCTGAGCTGAGGAAGTGATGAACGCATGGAAAACAAATAAACATAAAGATTCATTAAATCCAGCTAAAACAAAAAGCTGTTTCAAAAAAAAAAGTAACCATATTAAAATAGTACACAGCATGGCTCCAATGTGAATAATTATATAAACTTTTATTAACCAAAATTGGTTATATAACCATACATAGAAGACGGAAAGTACGCATCATGGGGAGAAGAAAATGTAAAACAGCTAAACCACTATCTTCCATCATGGCAAGTCAAAAGATAAATCTAAAATTGAAAGAGTCAAAAAAGGTTAGTTTAAGCATGTTATCTGGAAATAAAAAACAACCAAAGAAACAAGTCAATGTTGATAGTGTTTCCTCTTGAGAGCTAGATTCTAGCAGGAAAGGGAATGGACTGTTTTTTTTTCTTTTGAGATGGAATCTCCCTGTCACCGAGGCTGGAGTGCAGTGGCGCGATCTCGGCTCACTGCAACCTCCACCTCCCAGGTTCAAGCGATCCTCCTGCCTCAGCCTCCCGAGTATCTGGGAGTATAGACATGCGCCACCAGACCCAGCTAATTTTTTATATTTTTAGTAGAGACAAGGTTCTGCTCTGTTGGCCAGGCTGGTCTTGAACTCCTGGCCTCAAGTGGTCCGCCTGCCTCGGCCTCCCAAAGTGCTGGGATTACAGGCGTGAGCCACCTCGCCCAGCCTACTTTTATTATTATTAGCCTTGTAAAACTACATTACTTTATAAATTATTAATATGTACATGTACACCATTTGATAAAAATTAAATTTTTAAATCATGCTCTAATTTTTTAAAACCATGCTTTAGAATAATATTTAATTACAGAGGAAAGTATTCACAGTATATTTAGGGAAAATCACATTAAAGAACATTATGTTCAATTAAAAAAAACTAGTATTGCCTAAAAACAAACAGGAAGTGTATATATACAAACAAACAGGAAGTGTACATACTAAAGTGGTTTTCTCTCAAGTAGTGGCATTTTTTTTATTTTCTTATGTAATTTTCAAATTTTTTATAATGTATATGCATTATTTTGTAATTTTAAAAGAAAGAAAGAAAAGATATAGAAGGTTACTAGAGCTCAAAAACCAAACAATTAAAACAATATTGCTTTCTGTTCCAATTAGTCTCTAGGACCTACTGTGGGGTTATAATAAATTTGTAATTTTATAATTACTATAAAAATATTGGGGGATACTCAACATTTGGTAAAAAAAGAAAAGAATGATAGGTCCCTAGTAAGAAAATATTCTCTTTTTTTCAAGTATGCTTGCATTTCATTCATCTTAAACTTCATACCAAGATTATGTGACTCAGAGTTGACTTCCAATTTTAAAACTCTGGATGAAGGGGCTACAATCCAAACTTAAAACTAACCAAATAAATGAACAAAAGAAAACCACTTACAACTTCTCCATGCCTAAACAGAACTAAAATTAAAAGAAAAAAAAAAAGAAACAGCCAACAAAGTAGAGGAATTATTTATACCAATGGCGACATTTTAACGCTAGTACAACCACTCCAAAAGCTGTATTTGGCCCACACACACGCTCAAGAAAAAACAAATAGCAGAAATAGCTCAAGAAAAAACAAATGCAGAATATAACAAGAAATTATGTCTTATAATTTGGACATTATAAGATCCAAAAACTGCAACCAATCCAAGTGTCCATCAGCCTTAGGATGAATAAACTAGTATTTCACACAATGCAATAAAATGTGAATGATACAGATGAATGGCATAGATCTAACGTTAGGCCGAAAAAGCCAGATACAGAATATGTACTATGCGATTCTATTCACATGAGTACAAAAGCAGGCAAAACTAATCTACGCTGTTCTGGGTCAGATGGGGTTACTCTTTGGTGAAAGAGTAACTGTAACTGGAAGAGGGCATAAAGTGATAGTTACACGGGTGTATTGAGTTGGTGCTATGTGCCCTTTTCCGTACATCTTATATTTCAATAAAAATTTCAAGTTGAAAAAAGATAATAGTCCCTGTAATCCCAGCACTTTGGGAGCCAAAGGTGGAAGGACTGCATGAGCCTAGGAGTTCTAGACCAGCCTAAGCAACCTTGTCTCTATTTTTTAAAAAAATTGTATTTATTTATTTACATATTTATTTATTTATTGAGACAGAGTCTTGCTCTGTTGCCCAGGCTGGGGTGCAGTGGCATAATCTCGGGTCACTGCAACCTCTGCCTCCCAGATTCAAGCGATTCTCCTCCCTCAGCTTCCTGAGTAGCTAGGACTACAAGCACGCGTCATTTTTATATATTTTGTAGAGATGGGGGTTTCACTATGTTGGCCAGGCTGGTCTTGAACTCCTGACCTCGGGTGATCCACCTGCCTCGAGCCTCCCAAAGTGCTGGGATTATAGGCGTGAGCTACCATGCCCAGAAAAAAAAAAATGTTTTCATTAGCCAGGTGTGGTGGCATACACCTTTGGTCCTAGCTACTCAGGAGGCTGAGGTGGGAGGATCAGTTGAGCTCAGGAGGTCAAGGCTGCAGTGAGCTGTGTTCACACCACTGCACTCCAGCACAGGTGACAGAGTGACAAAAAGATAGTATTCAATGGCCAAGAAGCACATGAAGAGATGCTGAATATTTTTAGTCATTAGGGAAATGAAAATCAAAAACCACAATGAAGTACTACTTCACAGTCACTAGGATGGCCATGATAAAAAACAAAACACAAAAAAAATTAAAAATAACGTATCATGAGGATATGGAGAAATGAGAACCCTCATACACTGCTGGTGAGAATGTAAAATCAGGCAGCCAAGCGGGAAACCAGTTTGGCCAGTCCTCAATGAGCTAAATGAAAAATTACCTGTCATGTGACCCAGCCAATTCCATTCCTAGATATATGTCCAAAAAACTGAAAACAGGTATTCAAATACCTGTACATAAATCTTCATAGCAGCTCTAATCACAATAGCCAAATGGTGGAAATGGCCCAATGTCCATCAAGAGATGAATGATCAAAATGTGGTATATCCAAACAATGGAATATTAGTCATAAAAAGGGAAGATGTACTGACACTGCTATGACATGGATGAATCCTGAAAACTTTATGCTTAGTCACAGAAGCCAGACACAAAAGGCCATGTACTATATAATTCCATTTACATGGAATGTCCAGAATAGGCAAAGGAGACAGAAAGCAGATTCATGGCTGCCAGGGGTTGGTGGGGAACAGGGATTGGGAAATGATTGCTTGATGGGTACAGGGTTTTCCACTTAGGGTGATGAAAAAGTTCTGGAAGTAGACAGTGGCAATGGTTGCACAACAGTGGATTTATTTAATGCCACAGAATTGTACACTTTAAATGGTTACCATGGTAAATTTTATGTTATCTATATTTTTCCACAGCAAAAAAAAAAAAAAAATTTCAAAACAAAAATAATACTTAATGCTGGCCAGGATACAGTAAACACTCTCTACACTTTGGTAATTGGAACATAAACTAAAGCTTTTGCCAAATATTCTGGTAATAAATACTAAATAATTCATATCTTTGCCCCAGTTTATATTTTCCCTTCTGAGGACCAACCATAAGAAGCAAAGAAGTTTTATATCCAAAGTGCTCACTGTAATACTTATAATAATACACAAAAGGGGGAGGGATCTAAATGCCAAACTGTTGGGGAATGGATAAGTCAACCACAATACATTTACAAAATTAACTGTGTCGACACTAAAAATGTTTACTAAGGTATGAAATGAAGAATGTTCATATTATGAAGCAAATATTAAAACAGAATACAAATTCTATAAATACAAGCCAAAGTATGCATCCACAAAGACTCAAAAAGTATGTTCCCTATGGACACTATTTTCTTCCTACTTTCTGTCCCTTGAACAAAGCAAGCTCATTTTCAATGCAAGGCCTTTGGACATCTTCTGCTTTAGAGTACTCTCCTCCTGCTCTCCAATGACTGCCTCCTCATCTTTCAGATCAACTCAAATGTCCCTCCCTAAGAAGCCTTCCATGACCACTCCAACCAAGTTAGGCCTTGCCTTCACCACCCATCTTTTCTCACTACACATTTTATCTTCTTCACACTTACTGAGAATAATTGACTTATTGGTACATCCTTCTCCATTCAGCTACCAGAATGTAAGCCCCCTGGGTACATGACTTAACTCCATTTCCCCAGGGCAGAGAACAGTGCCTGGCGGTAATAATAAATATCTGTCAAGATAATAAATATTTGTTGATTAACTTGTTCCTTCTACTTTTTCAGTTTGTCAATTTTGTGTGTAATAAACACGTTTTATTTTTTAATATTATTTTTTAAATATACAACTAGGTCAACAAACAACACTTACTGAACCAAATAAAATGTCTAACTTTGCTAGATATTTTCTAAGAACAAAGCAAAGGTCTGGTTCAGTCATAACAACAAAAATAACTAATTATAAACCCTTCCTAATAAGGGATAATGCTCTACTACACCTTATAGCATATTGCATTATAAAGATAAGGGTTTTAAAAACCTGTTTTTTCTACTCTCACATAACATACTTCTGACACCAGATTCTCTGGCAGACACCAAGTGACTTATGATTTAATTCAATTCTGACACTATGTGGAAATAACATCACATCCCATAGGTTAAGGGATCAGTCCCAGAAGACCACGCCAACTTCTAATGCCAATCTCATGCCCCGGGTTGTGTCCTGTGCTTCTGGCCCAACAGCTCTAAATCAGGGTTCCCATAAGCTCTCCCCAGAGTTTAATTTGCTAGAGCAGCTCACAGAACTCAGGAAAACACTTTACTTATGTTTACGCATTTATTACAAAGATTTTTTTTTTTTGGAGACGGAGTCTCATTCTGTCACCCAGGATGGAGTGCAATGGCGCGATCTCTGCTCACTGCAACCTCCATCTCCTGGGTTCAAGCGATTCTCCTGCCTCAGCCTCCTAAGTAGCTGGGATTACAGGCGCCCACCACTGTGCATGGCTAATTTTTGTATTTTTAGTAGAGATGGGGTTTCACCATGTTGGGGAGGATGATCTCGAACTCCTAACTTCAGGTGATCCACCCACCTCGGCCTCCCAAAGTGCTGGGATTACAGGTGTGACCCACTGTGCCCAGCCAATACTAATTATTTTAAAGGATACAAATGAATAGCCAGACGAAGAGATACATGGAGTAAGGTCTGGAAGGGTCCTAAGAGCAAGAGTTTCCGACCTCCTGTAGCTGTGATGTACCCCCAATCCCTGCACTTGGATGTGTTCTTGCTCATCCATCTGGAAGCTCTCCAGACTCTATCCTTTGGGTTTGTATAGAGGGTTCATTAGGTAGACATCACTGGCCACTGGTTATCAACTCATACTTCAGACTCCTCCCCTTTCCCCTCCCATGAGATTGGTTGGTTGGTTTCCCTAGCAACCAGCTCCCCCACCCTGAAGCTATCCAGGAGCCCCAGCCACCAGTCATCTCATTAGCATACAAAAAGCCATTTATTGCGGCCGGGCATGGTGGCTCAAGCATGTAATCCCAGCACTTTGGGAGGCCGAGACGGGTGGATCACGAGGTCAGGAGATCGAGACCATCCTGGCTAACACGGTGAAACCCCGTCTCTACTAAAAAAAATAAAAAAACAAAAAACTAGCCGGGCGATGTGGCGGACGCCTGTAGTCCCAGCTACTCGGGAGGCTGAGGCAGGAGAATGGCGTAAGCCCAGGAGGCGGAGCTTGCAGTGAGCTGAGATCCCGCCACTGCACTCCAGCCTGGGTGGCAGAGTGAGACTCCGTCTCAAAAAAAAAAAAAGCCATTTATTACAGTACTTTGGTCAGTCCAAGGGTTTTAAGAGCTGTGTGCCAGGAACCAGGAACAGAAACCAAATATATATTTCTTATTATGTTAAAATTCCACATTTACCTATTTTCAGCACTCAGAAACCTGTCTCAAATTTCCTATTCCATAAGGTACTTAGTAACCCTTCTTCCAACACCAACCCTACTTCTATTCCACAACTCCAATACCCTTCCCCCACACAAATAAATCCTTAAGAGTAACACTTTAAAATAGTCACACTTAAGGCATGAAAATTATTTCAGACTCATTGGTGACAATATGCCAATATTAAATAATGTTGAGAAAAAAATTTTAACGAATTTGAGTTTATTCATACAAGTAAATTTCAAATTAAAATACATTTAAAAAGGAGCCTAACTACAACTAATCTTCTATGTTGATGTATGTTTGAAATGCGGATTCACAAGTACATGTTATATATAGTATTTATAATTATATATTGCATCTATATATAAAAATTGAAGAGAAAATATTCTTCTATGAAAAGATAAGCTAATTGAGATGCTCAAAAATCAAAAGTGATACCACCAATCAGAACTCCAAAGTCAATCTAAATATCTCTGGAGGTGGTAATTCCAGACTCCAATAAAATACAAGCATTCAAAATTTATGGTTACTGCGTTTCTACTAGTGATTGGAAAACTGACTCCATCCATTAAATTAAGATTTGAAGCCAGGCATGGTGGCTCAGGCCTGTAATCCCAACACTTCGGGAGGCTGAGGCAGGCAGATCACCTGGGGTCAGGAGTTCAAGACCAGCCTAGCCAAGTGGAGAAATCCCATCTCTACTAAAAATACAAAAATTAGCCAGACATAGTGGCAGGCACCTGTAATTCCAGCTACTTGGGAGGCTGAGGCAGGAGAATCGCTTGAACCTGGAAGGCGGAGGTTGCAGTGAGCCGAGATCGTGCCACTGTACTCCAGCCTGGGCAACAGAGCAGGGCTCCATCTCAATAAAAAATAAATAAAAATAAAAATAAAAAAAAGATTTGAAGATGTCCGACTTAAGTGCTGACCTCAGACCAACAAATGCAAACGCATTACCAGACATGAAAAAGAAAGGAACATTTCCAGCTGTCATTCTTACAGTTAGTTGAAACACGCATGTCCACTGACAACTATGACATGATTTCTAAAAGTGAATTTAAATTCTACTCACAAAGTAACAACCAAACCAAATAAGCAAATAGGTAAATGTACTTCCAGGCCCCCTGTACATTATCCTTCCATACCACAAAAGTTCTAGTATGGAATGACAGCTTTTAAAAGGCTATGCTTAGCTAGAGATTGGGGTTATTAGGATCCTGGCTCAGGATTTTAGATACATTATCTGATACATAAAGGTCAGCGTAGACCCAAATTAAAAGCACCCATTGAAGGTTCTTATATCTGTGGTATTAAAAAAGTATTTTTAAAAAAACTTAAAACAAAAAACTGAAAGAATCTTAGCTGTACAGTGCTAAGTGGACAGTGTGGTCACAGGATGGCAATTAATTTAGTCGCTTCCTTAAACTCAACTTAATTTGTATCATCACAATAGGTCAGAGGTGTATGATTCACACATGCAACTCCAACCCATTAACAAGCTTACAAACAGCCAGCTAAGTAAATTTTACTACTAATGCTTCCAAAGGTTATTAGAATTTACATTCCAACACACAATATGAATAAATCTCGTGTGATACTGCCATCTAAATGATCAGAAAGCACCTTAAGTCTCTCCCATTACCAAAATGGTTAGATAATATACAGTTAATTTTGAACTGAAACGTTCTGTTACCACCAACCTATGATTAAATCCTGAGCAAAATCTTAAGGGAAGGCATAACATTTTTAATTGCTCATCGTAGCTATCAATTATTCTTTCAAGGAAGCTCTCTTAAAAGAGAAAGGTTTTATCAGTTAGAAGCATTATCAGCCACAGCTAAGTGAATGTAACTGGAATGAGCAGAAAAACATTTATCCTTGAGGCAAAGGAACATAATTTCAGGAACCAAGAGGCAGATTTCCACTACATACCAACTTGCACCTAATCCCAAACAGATTGTTCAGCAGCTGTTGCCCTTGCCAAAGTGGTCTCCATTCTCATCCAAACATCCCCCTGGAAGAAAAGGACAATTCCCTGAAAGCAATCAGCCTTACTAGCAATCAACTTTTCCAATAACTGGGGAGAAAGAAAAAGTGAACCATGGGCCAATATTCCTAAAATCTAATAAAACAATATCCTACCAGCAGCTCTTTATATGAAAGGCTTACCCATGTCTCTTAAAAAAGAATGGTCATCCAGATACAAAATTGGCCACAGGGACTTCTTTCAATCATCCAGAGGCCAATTTGGAACCTTTTTCTCCGCACCTCTCCAAGACAGCACAGCACAGAAAAAAAAGGGGGGGGAGGAGATATTCACCTCTCTGTTCCTACTATCACTTCTGCTTCATCATTCACTAATAAGTAGTTCACTGACCCTAGACAGGTGCTCAGGACTGTCTCTACCCACTCCACAAATCTATCAAGTGCCTACCTACCAGGAATTAGTCTTTCTTGTTTTCCTCTGAAATACGGATGAATTCTCAGTGATCACTCTACAAAAACTTAGAAAGTTTCATGTTCTACTTAAAAAGTGAAATGAGAACACTATCTCTGTGCTTTAGGTTTTCTGTTTTTAACCATTTATACCAGCAACTACCAGGAATCACCTTTAAAAAAATTCCAAAGGATTCTACTCTATACTAAACTACATTACATTACATGCAGGTAGTAAAGGAAAGACATGAGGCAGAGTTCAGAGGAGTGTGATGGCACCAGTGGAGATAGAGAAGGTCTACTTTCTGGCCCACGATAGTAAGGTCCCAGGACTCCTACAATGGCCTACCTTCAATCCCCAAGATGTCCAACCTACATCAATTCATCTCCCAAATCAGTATTACTCAAATTTTTAAGGCCTGTGATAAATACACTGCATATACAATCCAGTACACACACACACAAATGCACAGAGACTAAATGTTTCATGAAACAACACTTGCCACTACCATGTGCAATGTTTCTTGAATATTTTCTATTCTCTTTCATTTGTGTTAACTCCTGCTAATAACCTACAGTTAGAAAAACACCATCCTTGTCAGGCGCAGTGGCTCACGCCTGCAATCCCGGCACTTTGAGAGGCCAAGGTGGGCAGATCACTTGAAATCAGGAGTTCGAGACCAGCCTGGCCAACATGGTAAAACCCTGTCTCTACTAAAAAATACTAAAATTAGCTGGGCATGGTGGCAAGCGCCTGTAGTCCCAGCTACTTGGGAGGCTGAGGCAGGAGAATCACTTGAACCCGTGAGGCAGAGGTTACAGTGAGCTGAGATCCCGCCACTGCACTCCTGCCTGGGCAACAGAGTGAGACCCCATCTCAAAAAAAGAAAAAAAGAAAAACACCACCCTAAAATACTCCCACCTCCCTAGTCTTATTTTGGGGATGGGGGAAAGGAGGATGACTATAGAGAGAAAACCCATCAGAACCTTGGGATTAAGGAGAATCCCTGGGGCAGAAGGGCCTTCAGTCTCAGACATCCCAATGTAAAACCCTGAATGGTCTCAGAGAAATGCTTTTAAAACACAGCTATCAGGTCAATTCTGCAGTCTCAGTGTTTTGTCAAATAAACGAATTATAGACATCAAATGTCTGGTGATACCAAAAACTACGTGTACCCTAAAAGTACTGAAATAAAAAGTACATAAATGATAATAAATTTTAAAAATTCACTAAGCTAAAAAAATGTCTGGTGATAATTAAATGTACTGGATTGAACCATATGAAATTGCCAACGTCTGGTGATTTCTGACTTCCAAAAACAGTAATTTCTTATAGTTTAGCCTAATAGTGTAACACATACTTCAAGGATACGATGCATTAAATGGTCTTGTGTGTACCACCTGAGAACCTACTAGCCCTCATTATAACATAGTTCCCACAGAAAGATACGTGCTAAGCTCCTACCAAAAATCTGATTTGAAAGCTGGAACTATCTGCAATTAAGACGTAATGTGATCTAGTATCTCTGAATGCTTTTCAGTGTGACCACTACAGGTTTCAACACTTCATCACCAGAAGAGTCCCAGGCCTTGCGCAGTGGTTCACACCTGTAATCCCAGCACTATGGGAGGCTGAGGCGGGTAGATCACAAGGTCAGGAGATCAAGACCAGCCTGGACAACATGGTGAAACCCCGTCTCCACCAAAAATACAAAAATTAGCTGGGCGTGGTGCCATGTGCCTGCAGTCCCAGCTACTTAGGAAGCTGAGGCAAGAGAATCGCTTGTACCGGGGGGCGGAAGTTGCAGTGAGCCAAGATCAGTCACTGCATTCCAGCCTAGGTGGGTGACAAGAGTGAAACTCTGTCTCAAAAAGAAAAAAAAAAGTCCCAGGCCTCTAATATAAACCCACTACTTTTCCATGCAACTTGGGATACTTGATTCATTCTTGTTTTCACACAATTACCAAATCTGGAGCCTCAATCTCAGCCTGCTACTTTCTATCAGATCTATCTTATTTTCTGAAAGTATGTTCACTTCAATCAGATCATAAGCTCCTTAATGTGGAGATAGGGCTGGGCGCGGTGGCTCACACCTGTAATCCCAGCACTTTGGGATGTCAAGGTGGGCGGATCACCTGAGGTCAAGAGTTCAAGACCCAGCCTGGCCAACATGGTGAAACCCCATCTCTACTAAAAACACAAAAATTAGCCGGGCGAGGTGGTGGGCACCTGTAGTCCCAGCTACTCAGGAGGCTGAGGCAGGAGAATTGCTCAAACCTGGGAGGCAGAGATTGTAGTGAGCTGCCCTCTCATCACTGCACTCCAGCCTGGGTGACACAGCAAGACTCCGTCTCAAAAAAAAAAAAAATTGTGGAGATAGTCCTTTGTACTCTTTGAAAGCCTCCTTCCATAGTGATATATTATCGTTTGATAAAACGTGTGCCGAATTAAAATAAATCTTCTTGGGAAAATCCTTGCCCATGTCCACTTGCCTAAAATCATCTTTTTAGGAGTGACAATGCTATGATCCTATTACCAAATTCCAGAACCCTGGTGTGACCTTTCACACCAACCATTCTCATTATACTTATCACCCTTTTGACTCAGTATGGCCATGGGAATTACTTCCTTAAACCTATCTGTTAATCAACCACAAAGATTATTTTACATATACACCATAAGGGCCCAGTCACTCAGTCTCCCAAATCCTTCATTGGCTTTTAACTGCATACATCATCAAATATAAACATTTCCCACATGCTACATGGACCTCTAACTGAATAAATCCCAAGCAGTCACTCTTAAATTTACCATTTACCTCAGCATGCAGCTTCAGTTTCACCTAATCAGAAATTAGCTGCTCTCTGTGACATACCTATCCTCCTTCTCAAAGCTCTACTCAGTCTTTGGAGACAGGAGTATTTGCCTTGGAAGAGGGGAGCCCATTCAGAACTACCTGTGCTCTCTTTGATTCTCTCATAGCCTCCCTCTTCGTATCTCTCACTTCAAAAGAAGCTAAAAAGGTTTCTACTTATAACATGAAACAATCTATGTACTATCATCTTAGATGTGTAAAGAACGTGTTTTTAACATGCCATTGCTCAACTCTTTAAAAAGTCATACTATTAAGATCATGTAACGACATGGAAAAGTGTTCATGGTCATGTTCATTGAAAAAGGACACCAAAGGTTATTATACATATTGAGTGTTAGAGCTTATGGGGTGATGTCCCTTCAAATTTGTGTTCATATGTTTACATATTAGGAGTGGATATGTTTGTTATCTTGACTGTACACCTTAAATATGTGACATTTATTGTATTATGTCAATTATACCTCAATAAAGCTGTTGGCCAGGCACTGTGACTCAAGCCTATAATCCAGCACTTTGGGAGGCTGAGGCAGGAGGATCCCTTGAGCGCAGGAGTTCGAGACCAGTCTGGGCAACATGACAAGACCCCATCTCTATTTTTTTAAAGCTGTTAAATGTTATAAATTGTATTAAATATTTGATAAGCCGTGTGTCTTAGTTGTTCCTGCTGCTACAACAAAATACCTTAGACTGAGTAATTTATAAACAACATCAATGTATTGCTCACAGCTCTGGAGGCTGGGGAAGTCCAAGATCAAATTGCCAACAGATATGGTGTTTGGTGAGGGCATGCTGTTCATGGATGGCACCTTCTATTTGTCCTCACATGGCAGAAGGGCAAAAGTGGCAAGCTCCCCCGACCTAATCACCTCCCAAAGTCCCCACCCTCTTAATACCATCACCTTGGGGTTTAGGTTTCAACCTAAGAATCTTGGGAGGATACACATATTCAGACCATAGCACTATGGCAGAATGACATAACCACAAGCCTTAAGCATGTAAGGGCAGCTTATAAGAGCTGGAGGATAGGGGATCACAGAGAGTAATTTGCTCCAGAAAGGAACTCGAAGGATGGATTTCAAAAGGAAAAAACTAGCAACAGTGAGGGGCACAGGGATAAAACATAAAGAGAAATCCTCCACCCCACCACCCCCACCATGGCCCAGTTTACAGAACCTTTTCAACTTGAAGCAGAAAAACTTGCAAGTTAAGGTTTTAAAAGCAAGGGAACTTTTTTATTACAGAAAAGGTTCTGGATTATGCTAAAATGCAAAAGAAAGGCAGCCAGAATTTTTCAAGACACTAGAGTTCTTAACATGGATTTAAGAGATCTCTGAAAAAATAAGCTTGAGAAAAATAAAACAAAGGTGGTTTTAATTTTGTCTATAATTAGCAAAGTAAATTCGTTTCTTTGTCTTTCTAAATTACATTTCCCAATTTATCTGTTTGGCTTAATACTGGTAAAAATGCTTCCCCTAAGGCTGTTAGATTATAGGTTATCTCATTTATGTTGTTGAGCTCACCAGTATTAACCTGGTGACTGAGAAAAGAAAAAAGGAAATTAAGTCTTTATCAGCAAAGACTCATAATTTCACCTGTATATTCAAAAATACGATAATAACTTTCTTTAACAAATATTTCTTTTTTTTTTTTTAGATTCAGGGGTATGCAGGTTTGTTACACAGGTACACTGCATGATGCATGATGCTGACGTTTGGGTTTCCTGCCCCCCAAGTTGTGAACATAGTACCCGATAAGTAGTTTTTCACTCTTGACTTCCTCCCCTGCTTTTGGAATCCCCAGTGTTTATTGTTCCCATCTTTGTGTCTGTGTGTACCCAGTGTTTAGCTCCTACTTATAAGTGAGAACATGCAGTATTTGGTTTTTTGTTTCTATATTAATTTGCTTAGGCTAATGGCCTCCAGCTGCAAAGAACATGATTTTGTTCTTTTTTATGGCTGCAACAAATCTCTTGAAAAACATAAAAACTTTAAATACTAAAAGCTTCATAGGCTGAGCACTGTGGCTCATACCTATAATTCCACAACTTTGGGAGGCCAAGGCAGGAGGATTGCTTAAGTCCAGGAGTTCGAGACCAGCCTGGGCAACACAGCAAGACCCTGTCTTTAGAAAAAAAAAAAAATTAAGATTAGCTGATAGAGGAAGAAAAGGACAAGGAAATATTTTAAAAATAAATATGGCCAGGCGTGGTGCCTCACACCTGTAATCCCAGCATTTTGGGAGGCTGAGGCAGGTAGATCACTCGAGGTCAGAAGTTTTTGAGACCAGCCTGGCCAACATGGTGAAACCCTGTTTCTACTAAAAATATAAAAATTAGCTGGGCAGGTGGTTGGCGCCTGTAATACCAGCTACTTGGGAAGCTGAGGAAGGAGAATCGCTTGAACCTGGGAGGCGGAAGTTGCAGTGAGCCGAGATCGCACCACTGCACTCCAGCCTGGGCGACAGAGTAACACCCTGCCACTAAATCAATTAACAAATAAATAAATCAGTATTTTAAAAATAAATTAAAATTCCCCGGATGTGGTGGTGCAGGTCTGTAATCTTAGCTACAACGTGTCCTAGACGATGAAAAGATGCTCTGATCTCAACACTGGACTCTATCTACCATGGATGAGGAAGCTGAGATTGAGGTCACCTAAAAGGAAAATACCCCAGGATTTGGCTTGTGCTATTTGTCACAGGGTTGATTCTTCCCCGGTCACAATCTAACATGGTTTCTACATCACTGCATCACCAAATAAATGGGAAAGCTAAGGAACTAAGTGCTCATCTAACCTGGTGGGGTGTGAAATGACTCACCCCTCGATGTGACTGATAGCTGATGGTGGAGAACTGTGGTCAACAATGGGGATGTCGGATGTTTGGAATTCCAGTGTCCCTATTCTCACACATAACCCGTTCCTGAAAAGCGTGTGAAAGCACAAGAGCTGAGCGATAGGCTAAATTTCAAAATGGGTTTTCATTCCAGGAGTCAAAAGATACGAAAAATCCTTAGTTAGGCTATGAATGTTTAGTTTTAAAAGGGTATAAGCAATCACTTAAAACAAGATAAAGTAAATACGAAATGCAGATAAAATTAATTTTCTTAAATTCTTCGCTCAAATTCTAGTCTTCCTGGCACACCTAAAGCAATATTTAGTAGACAAAAGTAATTTTTTAAAAAACTGCTCAGAAACTTTGCAAGAAATGAGATGTCTTACCAATTTTCTTTAAAAAATATCTTAAGACACAGTTGAAACTCCTGTCTTTTCTTCTTTTTTTAAAAAAGAAGTCTTGCAAGTTACATTCCTCCACAAACTCTATGGTCCTGTCAATATAACAGATTACTAAAACAATTAACACGTTTCCTGTATTTTTGTTTATTTTTTGAGACAGAATTTCGCTCTTGTTGCCCAGGCTGCAGTGTAATGGCATGATCTTAGCTCACCGCAACCTCCACCTCCTGGGTTCAAGCAACTCTCAGCCTTCCAACTAGCTAGGATTACAGGCATGTGCCAACATGCCCGGCTAATAGTTTGTATTTTTAGTAGAGACAGGGTTTCACCATGTTGGTCAGGCTGGTCTCAAACTCCTGACCCCAGGTGATCCACCCACCTCAGCCTCCCAAAGTGCTGGGATTATAGGCACGAGCCACCACACCTAGCCTCCTGTATTTTTTAAATATAACTTAATTTTGCTATTGTCCTCTATAGTTGAATATCATAGTAGATATCCATTGCCAGCATTCCTTCTTCCATTTTAGAACTCTGTTCCTTCTACCTATTAGTGCCCACCACAGTACCTCATCCCCCAATAAAGAAGGGACAAAGATTCAAGTCGGACTTTACCAGTCTTTTTCAGGATTTTCCTCCCTGAAGATTACAGGAAACATCCTTTGACTCTCCATTTATGAAAGCTGGAAGAATGGGAATCTAGAAAAACCATGAAGAAAGACTTCAGGGAAAAAAAATAAAGCTAAGCAAATGTAAGAGAGTAACTCCCATTTAACCAAAATGGTCAGCTCTGTTCTCATCCTTGAGGTCCTCAAGCTGCCCCCAGCTCCAGCAACTCTCACTTTGACTCTACCAGGAGAGCTAACTTGAGTTTCTATCAGTGCCAACAAAAAAATCTTGTCTGATAAACAGTCAGCTTAAGCACAAACTGGGTTATCGTTCTACTGAGGTTAAATGCTACGGTTTGAATGTGTGTGTCTCTCCAAAATCCCTACGTAGAAACTAATCACCAAGGTGATGACATTACAAGGTGGGGCCTTTCGGAGGTGAATAGGTCACAAGCCCTCCAATCTCGTGAATGGCATTTATGCCCTTAAAAAAGAGCTAGGCCCTCCTGCCTAAGCGCCTTCTACCATGTGAGAATGCAGCCACAAGGCGCCATCTACGAAGCAGAGAGCAGCATTTAACCAAACACCAAATCTCCTGGCACCTTAATATTGGGCTTCCCAGGCTCCAAAACTGTGAGAAATAAATTTGTGTTTATAAATTACCCAGTCAAAGATGTTTTGTTATAGCAGCAAGAACAGACTAAAACACAAAAGAATTACCACTTTCGGAAAACCAAGTGACTTCCATCTTTATCTCAACTGTGTTAGCATTAACATTTCCTTTCTTCTATTCTCTACACATTTTTATAAAGGCAAAACCACAATAACGTTCAAATAAATACACTACAAAGGCATTGATACTAGTGAAAATGAGCTGAGTGGGCAAGTTGTATCACCATCACCATGCAATACAGTTCAAATCATTGTCAACTGACATATGAAATGCTAAACTGAGAAAGAGGAACGGTATTTCATAACACAAGTACATATCACATGAAAAACCACAAAAATAAAATCCTCCAGTGAGAATTTTTGTTCTTAGTCACTGGGAAGGAAATAGGTAAACTTTCTTCTGGCCTATCAGAAGAAAAATTTATGGGCTCTACAGTTTATAAAATGAGAAAGACAGTTTTAATACAGTATGTCTTAAATTGATATTATTTATAATGTAGCCCCCTACGTTATTTTTATGGTTGAAACTTTGGGAAAAACGTTACCAAAACACCTAAGTATAAACTTGTATGAAAATATCACAAGACTCTGATTTGGACACACGGTATTTAAGGTGCCTATTAGTTATACAAAGAGAATTAAGGTGCCAGCAGGGCTAAGGAGCAAGAGCTAGGTAAAAAATAAATCTGGGAATCAGCAGCACACAGGTTGTAAAAGCCCAGGGAGTGAGTAACATTGTGGAGGAGGGGAAGTCTGATGAGGAGAAGAAAATGAAAAAGGAGGAAAGGAACAAGAGATACAGCCAGTGAGATAAGGAGAGAACCAAGGGAACTTAAAATCACTGCAAAGTGGCTCAAGGCCAGAATGGTCAACTGTGCTGAATGTTGTTATGAGGCCAGAGGAGACCAGATAAGACCTCCTTGTTATCAACTTTCAGTAGGAATGGTGTCCCCTGACCCTCCTATTCAGGGAGAAAAATTTCCATCCATACTTAATACTAAATTATCTAACAAGTTCTTAGGGAAAAGCTACTTTACCTCCAGAGTTGTTAATGATTTTCTAGCTAAAGAAGTAGCAGTGACTCAGGCTACATCTAAGTAGCACCCCTGGGCAAGGTGGCTACCGAATGTGACTTTTAGACACCTCCAGAGACACCAAGTCCAGTGGTGGAGTGGAGAAGAGAGCCAAACCTATCCCAGCTCTCAAGGGAAATGTCATGTGAAACATACACTGTTTTGTCCCCTATCAACTTATAAACATACACTGTTTTGTCCCCTACCAACTTATCAAAATAATTAAGGGGGCTGAAAAGCAGAAAAAGGCAGTTACTTCATGTTTCCAAAAGGATGTACCTTAACTGGGCAAAACAGAATATAAGCAGCTGAAAGAGGAGAAACTGGTAAACCAGGCTTTCCTTCTTTCTAATCCAATCTCAACCACGATTATAAATTGTGGGTGTAATTCAGGATAGAAGCCTAACAGAGCTGTAAATCAATTCTTCTTAGATTTAAAGGTCAGCATCAAAACATTCCCTCTTATTGCTGGCTGAGGTGAAATGGACACTCCATATATTTGCTGGCTGGCATGAAAACTGGTACAACACTTTTGGAAAGCATTTTGGCAACAGGATTCAAGAGCTTTTAAAACCGTTTCTATTCCTTCAGGGATCTAATACTATTTCTGGAAATCCATCTTAAGAAATTAGTCTGCAATTAGGAGGGGAAAAAAAAAACCTTTGGGTTTATGAAAGCATTATTCATTATACAAAATCACTGTAAACCACATAAATAGCCATTTTAAAGGAAACAGGTAAATTACAGTGAAATATGTAACTAATAAAATTCTAAGTTTTTAAAAAACATAGAAAATGCAAAACATATCAAATGAACAAGGCAAAAAAAATACCAAGTATAATCACACATATATAAATGCACAAATATAAAAGAAGAAAAATTTTTTAAAAGATGGTGCAACTGTGAACAGACATGAAAAGCAAACTGACTATAGAGTAAGTCTGGTTGAGCAAGACAGAAATATGGGCCAGGCACAGTGGCTCACCACTGTAATCCCAAGACTTTGGGAAGCCAAGGTGGGCAGATAATGAGGTCAAGAGTTCGAGACCAGCCTGGTCAACATGGTGAAACCCCATCTCTACTAAGAATACAAAAATTAGACGGGCATGGTGGACTGTGCCTATAATACCACCTACTCAGGAGGCTGAGGCAGGAGAATCGCTTGAATCCAGGAGGCAGAGGTTGCAGTGAGCTGAGATCACACCACTGCACTTCAGCCTGGGTGACAGAGTGAGACTCCGTCTCGGAAGAAAAAAAAAAGAAGGCAAGGAAAGGCCAGGCACTGTGGCTCATGCCTGTAATCCCAGCACTTTGGGAGGCCAAGGCAGGTGGATCATTTGAGGTTGGGAAGTGTAATTCGTGACCAGCCTGGCCAACATGGTGAAACCCCACCTCTACTAAAAACGCAAAAATTAGCCAGGTGGTAGTGGAGTGTGTCTGTAATCTCAGCTACTCGGGAGGCTGAGCCAGGAGAATCACTTGAATCCAGAAAGCGGAGGTTGCGGTGAGCCGAGATCACGCCACTGTACTCCAGTCTGGGCAACAGAGTGAGACTCTGTTCCAAAAAAAAAAAAAAAAAGTAGAAGGTGCGGAAAAAAAAATCAAAGAAGGAAAGGTAAGCTCCTTAAAGAATGGTAGTAGAGATATTACATAGCAGAGGAAAAAAAAGCAGTCTGCAAAAACTCATCCCTATTCATCAACCGGAAGTTAAATGACTCCTTGCAATGCTTTTCTCCCTTTTTACTCCTATTGCTCTTTATTCTAAACTGCCAATACTATAATTAACTCCATATTCATGAAAAAAAAAGATCATAAATTTAGAGAATACTAAGTAGATGATCCAATGCCAACTGGCTTTAGTCTTTGGATGGCATCATATTAAAATTCTCTAACAACAGTGTACCTTCCTATTTATATTAAATGACCAGAAAATAATTTGCATTCTATATTGGAAGGAATGGCATGAAAAATGGTCCAGAAACAAACTGAAAAAGGAAAGTATATCCTTTCTATATAATTAACCATAATATGTATAATTTTATATACAAATAACATAATATATAATAACATAAACTGCATCCTTTTGAAGTATTTAGAAAAAAAGTCTAGAAGACTGTAGGGATTTATAGCCAAACTAAATTCATTAACAGTCCAAAATGCTGTTAAACTGCATTAACTTTACTTGGAAAAGCTACAGAAAGTATTTTTTTTTTAAATCAAAGATCTTACCACTAAACAAAAAAAAAGTAATTCCAAAAGAGGGTAACATAGCATAATAGTTGAGAGCACAGAAGAGTTGGACTGTTGGTGATTGAATTCCGGCTCCACTAATTACTACTTTTGTGTTCCTTTTTGGGCCTCACTTTTCTCATTTGCAACAAAAGTACTTATCACACAGGCCTCTTATGAAGATTAACTGAATTAAAGGATTTAGAAGACAGCCTGGACTAAGTTACTAAATGGGATGCAAAAGGTTGTTCCAGGAGATGAAGAGGTGATGTTTGCACAACTATGTGAAACACTCGAAATGGTTAAAACGGTAAGTTTTGTGTTATATATATTTTATCGCAATTTTTAAAAGGCTATTAGCCATCACCCATTTGCTATAAAGGCATTTTAATTTCTCCTGGCAGAAAATAAATTATCATACATGAGACTCCATACAAGTTTAGGGCTCGTATTTAAAAAATTTTATCAATAAAAGGGTTTTTTTGGGTTGTTTTTCAAAACTAAATTTAAAAATAATATTATGTGCTTACAATAAACTTCTGATGTTCAAATTATACAACTTGAATTCTCAAGCTAAAATTTACTCTTTGGAAGTTGGCAATATTACCCCTGTTACAGTAACAAAACAAAAATATATTGCTCTAACCTGAAACAACCTGGAAACAGATCTATAAACCTTTTGAACACTAACATTTTATTGTATCTTCTAATAAGTACAGAGAGGCTTCACAGACCTTAAATATAACCAATTACAAATAGCAACAAAAATTTTTAAGTGCTTGTTTTAAAATAAAACCTTCCAAACTAGCCCGAAACCACTTCTCTCAGATTACAAAATGAGCATGTGGTGAAAAGGGACAGAGAATACCAATTTACTATACCCTATACGGACTGACAATTTTTGTTGCATAGCAACAAGATTCTGCAGTCTGAAAACAGCACAGAACTCCTTTTCTTGATTTGCCAAGCCACAATTAACCCCATCAAGGCTGAGAAGTATTCAAAACAAATTTGTATAAGGGCCAGGCACCATGGCTCACGTCTGTAATCCCAGCACTTTGGGAGGCGTGTGGATCACCTGAGGTCAGGAGTTTGAGACCAGCCTGACCCACACATAGTGAAACTCTGTCTCTACTAACAAAAAAAAAAAGTAGCTGGGCGTAGTGGCACACGCCTGTAGTCCCAGCTACTTGGGAAGCTGAGGCAGAAGAATCACTCGAACTCGGGAGACGGAGGTTGCAGTGAGTCAAGATCGTACCACTACGCTCCAATCTGGGTGACAAAGCAAGATGCCGCCTCTTAAAAAAAAAAAAAAAAAAAAAAATTTGCATAAACTACTACCAATATTAAAAGTCTAATGATATAAATTCTCAAACTATAAAATCACAAGCCCTAATTCCAGCCTATTTACAACTTGAAAGTATTAATATGCCTTCACTCTGAAAGTTTCTCCATGTACCAGCAAAAAGTGTCAATGCTCATTTTTGGACTACATTTCTTTTTTCTTTTCTTTTTTTTTTTTGAGACGGAGTCTCGCTCTGTCGCCCAGGCTGGAGTGCAGTGGCCGGATCTCAGCTCACGGCAAGCTCCGCCTCCCGGGTTTACGCCATTCTCCTGCCTCAGCCTCCCGAGTAGCTGGGACTACAGGCGCCCGCCACCTCGCCCGGCTAGTTTTTTGTAATTTTTAGTAGAGACGGGGTTTCACCGTGTTAGCCAGGATGGTCTCCATCTCCTGACCTCGTGATCCGCCCGTCTCGGCCTCCCAAAGTGCTGGGATTACAGGCTTGAGCCACCACGCCCGGCCTGGACTGCATCATCTGCAAGAGTTAGCGGTTTTGTTTTTTCAATCCTAGGTAACAGCATACCCACAGATTTTGTTTCATAATTTTAAAGACATCATTTGACCCTTTCAGTTTATTTTCTACAAATTATAATTTATAAAAAAGGACTATAATGTCCTAACAGTTTAAGTTTTTCTCCTACTCATAATTTGTTTGTACTATTTTTATGGATTGCCTTTGTAGGTAACCAGTAACAATCGACAAGAAGTTTTGGTTTTTTCCCAAAATTCTACTTCACCTAGACAACAAAAAACAAGATTGCATTTATTCTTGCCGTAGCTTTAAATACTTTCATTGTTTAGAGTTTCCTCCTCTATTTTGAGAATGTTAAATGGCTGCCAATCAAGAGACAGATTAAATACAGAAAAAATCTATGTAAAACAGTGGTTCTCAGCTGGGTGCAGTGAGTGGCTCACACCTGTAATCCCAGCACTTTGGGAGGCCGAAGTGGGCAGATCACCTGAGGTCAGGAATTCAAGACCAGCCTGGCGAAGCGGAGAAACCCCATCTCTATTGAAAATACACAAATTAGTTGGGCGTGGTGGCGGGCGCCTATAATCCCAGCTACTCGGGAGATTGAGGCAGGAGAATCGCTTGAATCCAGGAGGCAGAGGCAGCAGAGGGCCGAAATTACGCCACTGCACTCCAACCTGGGTGACAGAGCAAGACTCCGTTTCAAAATAAAAAAAGTGGTTCTCAACATTTCCAAAGATGAAAAGACCCTTTAACCTAATGAACAATTGTTCTACTTTTAATACTGCATATGTTGACTGAAAAAATGTGATTTAAAAGCACATTAAATTTGCAAGCTTTTAAATGAATCAGAACATTATCAGAAAAGCATCTACATATACTTGAAATACAATGGCTGGCATCTTTGGATTACAGAAAAATCTTGCTATACCTAGGCGTTCAACTATTCTTTAAAGGAATGGCGCAGATGCCCCCCAGCGCTCACAAACTGGAAGTCTAATCCACTGGAAAAGTTCAAATTATTTTGAATAAAACACTTAGGGTAAGAAGCATATAGGCTTGGAAATGAGACAAAGGTGGGTTCAGGTCTAGGTGCCACTACTTACTACCCATGCAGGTTTGGCATTAATGAAATGTTCCCTGCATGGTGGCTTATGGACTGGAAGACATAATGTACAGGAAGTACGTGGCATGTTAGTTTTGTTCCTTAAACTGTCATTCAAAGTCTTTTTTTAAGACAGTTTCTGTCACCCAGCGCCCAGGCTGGAGTGCAGTGGCGCAATCTCGACTCACTGCAACCTCCGCCTCTTGGGTTCATGCCATTCTCCTGCCTCAGTCTCCCGAGTAGCTGGGACTACAGGTACCCACCACCACGCCGGGCTATTTTTTTTTTTTCTTGTATTTTTAGTAGAGACGGGGTTTCACCGTGTTAGCCAGGATGGTCTTGATCTCCTGACCTCGTGATCCGCCCGCCTCGGCCTCCCAAAGTGCTGGGATTACAGGCACCAGCCACCGCACCCGGCCAACTATCACTCAAAGTCCTAAACAACCCAGCCCAACTGCCATATTTTCTACTGCTTCCAACACAAACTCCAACATGAGACTTGAGACAGCATTGGATGTGATCTTAAAGATGAAAAATGAAATCTGAGAAACAGCATTGAAAGGTAAAATAACAAGAGGGTATAGAAAGTATTAACAGCAACAGCTTTGGAGTTATGCAGGACTTAGATCTGAATTTCAGCTGTCATTTATCTACCGTATGACCTCAGCAAAGTCAGTTAAGTATACTAAGCCTTGGTTTCCTACACTGTAAAACAGCAATGAAGACATGAATCTCATAGCTTATTCAAATCCATTGAATGAAATTATCTATGTGAAGTTGCCTGGCCTATCTTTAAATATTCAACAAATAATACCTATCAATATTACTTATCAAAGTTATCATATGTAATTGGTTAGATCACTTAATTTGCACCAGATGTGAACAAACATTACCCAAAGGTTAGCCTCAGAGATGCTCTGGTCTGTGGCGAAGGACTTATATACCCTGTGGCAGGCATGTTTTGGATATTCAGCTATCAGGCCTCTGGATCAGTAAGGACATTTAATATCATGTCTTTGAAACTCAAAAGCTAATCTTTAAAAATAAGTTTAAGTACCTAAACTTCTTTGAAAAAATTTTTTTTTCCATTTCACTTACGTTAAAATTCAAAATCTGATTTTTCTTCAGGCAGTTCCAACTTATAAATGAGCTTATGATTTTTAGACTACAAACTGATTTTTAGGATACAAACTTGAAACTGCTTATCATTGTGGCTGGGGTACTAAGATAGCCTATTAAAGTCGAGGCAACCAAACAGATATGTGCATTTTGTAATGAAAGAAAGAAATGGCATGAATGCCACCTCATTTCACTTAAACATAAAGCATTTAAGAATTTAAAATATGTTAACATACTTTTAAAATGTGTAACTTATATAGTAGTTGCTGACATTTTACAGAATTTAAAGAGGCTCTCCAAGAGTGATTTTAGTCCTCATAAACATCTGGCAGCGTGTAGAGACATTCTGGTTGTCTCTTCTCGGGGGAGAAAGGTTAACGGGTGTGTGGTACTGGTATATGGTGGGTACAAACTAGGGATACTGCTAAACATCCCACAACTCACAGTACAAGCCTGTAACAGGAAATTATCTGGCCCCAAACATCAATAGTGTTGAGGTTGAGAAACTCTGAAAGTAGGCACTGATGTTTTAAGAAAAAAACACCAAACTCTCTTTGAAAAGACCTGGGAATATAATTTCCCTAGCATCATTTGAAAAGATTATCCTGCCGGGCGTGGTGGCTCAAGCCTGTAATCCCAGCACTTTGGGAGGCCAAGACGGGTGGATCACGAGGTCAGGAGATCGAGACCATCCTGGCTAACACCGTGAAACCCCATCTCTACTAAAAAATACAAAAAACTAGCCGGGCGAGGTGGCGGGCCCCTGTAGTCCCAGCTACTCGGGAGGCTGAGGCAGGAGAATGGCATAAACCCGGGAGGTGGAGCTTGCAGTGAGCTGAAATCCAGCCACTGCACTCCAGCCTAGGCGATAGAGCGAGACTCCATCTCAAAAAAAAAAAAAAAAAGAAAAGAAAAGAAAAGATTATCCTTTCTCCCAGGAGAAAGTTCTTGTCACAGTCATCAAAAATCTATCGAATGTGAGGGTTTATTGGGCTATTCTATTCACTGGTCTATAGATCTGTCCTTACTATACCTTTACCTGTTTTGATTACTGTTAACTACAAAGTTAAGTTTTGAAATTGGGAAGTGTCTCCTCCAACTTTGTTCTTTCTTAAGATTATTTTGGCTATTCGGGGTCCCTTGAAATTCTGTATGAATTATTTTTGCAAAAAAACACCATTGGCATTTTGATAGGGATTACATTGTGTCTGCATATCAATTTGGGTAGTACTGTCACCTTAACAAGTCTTTAAATTCATGAAGACAAAGTCTTTTCATTTATTGACGTATTTTCTTTCGGTAATATTTTCTAGTTTCAGTGTACAAGTCTTTTACTTTCTTGGTTAAATTTATTTCTAGGTGTTTATTTCTTTAGATGCTACTGTAAATGAAATTGTTTCTATATAAAACTTATTTTTAAAGACAGTCTATGTTGCCCAGGCTGGTCTCAAATTCCTGGCCTCAAGTGATCCTCCCATCATAGCCTCCCAAAGTGCTGGGAATTACAGACACAAGCCACCACACCTAGCCTGAAATTGGTTTTTTTCAATTGTTCATTGCAGGTGTATAGAAATAACTGATTTTTGTGTAACAATCTTGTACCCTTCCACTTTGCTGAATTTGTTCATTAGCTCTAGTTGCTTTACTGTGGAATCTTTGCATAGATTTATTTTTAATGTGTGTATGCATGTCTCCCTCTGTATCTGTCATCTGAGAAAATTAGTTCATCTGACTAATGAGAGACGAATGAGATCATTGTGGTCCATACCCAAAGAGGAAACTCAGACAAGAGGTTGATGTTGAAGTCCTAAACCTCAGTACATCACAATGTGACCTCATTTACAAGCAGGGTCTTTGTGTAATTAGTTAAGATGAGGTCATACCAGAGTAGAGTGGACCTCTTAATCCAATATGGCTGGTGTCTTTATAAGAAGAGGAAAACATCAACTGAAGACAGACACGGAAAAGACCGCCATGTGACTGTAGAAGCATGAGACTGAAGTGATGGACCTACAAGCCCAGGAATGCCAAAGACTGGCAGCAAACCCAAGCCAGAGAAGGCAATTCTGCCTCAAAACTGTAACACAGAAATCCTCCTGTTTCAGTTTCCAGTTACTGACCTGCTCTGCAAATTTCAGACTCAAGATGCAACGTCAATTATCTTGCCTGAGTTTCCAGCCTGCCTGTTGGCCTTACAAATTTCAGACTCCCATAATCATGTAAGCCAATTCCTTTAAATAAACAAATACTGGTTCTGTTTCTCTGGAGAACCCTGGCTGATAATGATGGGAGCATTTATGGAAACAGGGGAAGAGGAGATGTGGAGGTCACAAAAATAAACTGCTACCTCAGAAGTGTACCCAAGATCTGCATAAATTTATGTACTTATAAAGTTTTTATAAAGCCCTTACTGTATTAGTTTTTAATTTTAGTAACTTTTTACAGACTCAGAAAAAACTAACAGTCAATATGTTAAAGGGAAACAACTGCTGATTGGGTGACAAGATTCTTATTTTGTATAACATTTCCAGGCAGGAAAAATAAAATCAAATATATTTGATGTCTTGTCTTTACATTTTCAAGTGCATATTGAAAATTTTTGTTAAAACGTTATACCATGACATCTTCACTTTGTCACTTACCAAAACATACTATGTACAATATAAAATTGTTTAAAGGACTGTCCCAATACCTTTATTAAAAATCAGATGATTTAGCTAAAGAATAAAATGAGGGTGCAGTGGCTCACAGCCATAATTCCAGCACTTTGGAAGACTGAGGTGGGAGGATCACTACAAGCCAGGAATTTGAGACCAACCTGGGCAACAAAGCAAGACTCTCATCTCTACAAGAAATAAAGAACAGGCCGGGCGCGGTGGCTCACGCCTGTAATCGCAGCACTTCGGGAGGCCAAGATGGGTGGATCACGAGGTCAGGAGATCGAGACCACCCTGGCTAACAAGGTGAAACCCTGTCTCTACGAAAAATACAAAAAAAATTAGCCGGGCGTGGTGGCGGACACCTGTAGTCCCAGCTACTCAGGAGGCTGAGGCAGGAGAATGGCATGAACCTGGGAGGCGGAACTTGCAGTTAGCCAAGATTGCGCCACTGCACTCCATCCTGGGCGACAGTGTGAGACTCCAGCTCAAAAAAAAGAAATAAAGAACAAAATGAGAAGGCCTAAAACAATCAATAGTCATGAGTTTAGTTTTTTAATTTATTCAAAAAGGTTATTAAAAGTATCTCAATGAACCCAGCATGATATAAAGTGTTCAGAGGTATGTGCAATGAGCTCTTACTCCATTTTTTTAAGGGAAAAATGTATGTATGACATACCAAAAGAGCTAGTCAACAGAAACCATGAAAAGAGACTCAGCCTGTAACAATCACTAAAGACAAACCAGAAGACGAAACTAAAGCAAGAATGAGATTGAGGTGAGCACAGAGAAGGCAGCTTTCCAGAAGACAAAGAGAATAAACATAATGAAACCAAAACTTCACTGGTACCTTTGGAAAACAATAAACAACCATTAGGAAGTGAATTCACATGGGGAGTTCTGAAAGGCACCACTGAACTGTTTTTCGAGGGCCCTGAAGGCCAGGTTAAGACATCTCTTCCATGTGCCCCAGGGTGCAGGGGAAGGTTTTTTCAGTAAATTGTTGTTTTTTGTTTTCTGTTGTTGTTGTAGTTTTGTTGTGAAACAGGATCTCACTCTGTCGCCCAGGCCGGAGTGAAGTGGTACGATCTCTGCTCACTGCAACCTCTGTCTCCCGGGTTCTAACTATTTTCATGCCTTGGCCTCCCAAGTAGCTGGGATTATAGGCATGCGCCATCACGCCCAGCTAATTTTTGTATTTTTAGTAGAGACGGGGTTTCACCAGTTAGCCAGGCTGGTCTAGAACTCCCGGCCTCAAATGATCCACCCACCTCAGCCTCCCAAAGGGCTGGGATTACAGACATGAGTCACCGTGCATGGCCTTTTTTTCAGGGGAAAGTTTAAATAGGATGGCTGACCACACGGGAACCACACATTATGAAGGGAAGGGAGGGTGACAGATCTAGGGGAAGAACTTGTTCTAGTAATGCAAATAACCATTCCATGTCTGGGTGCTGGTTTTTAATTTAAATACTCATCTTAAATTATAAACATCATTTTAAAATACAAGAACTCTAAGAATTTAACTGGCCATTTGCTTTCAGAGTGCCTAAAAAACAGAAACTTTCATATTAAAAGTTAAAAAAGGCACACTGGGTGTGGTAGCAGGTGCCTATAGTCCTAGCTCCTCAGGAAGCCGAGGTGCAAGGATGGCTTGAGTCCAGGAGTAACAGGTTACAGTGAGCTATGATCGCGCCACTGCATTCCAGCCTATGTAACAAAGTGAGGCCCTGTCTCAAAACAAGAAAAAGAAAGCAAGCAAGAAAGAAAAAAGGCAAAACAACATTCAGAAGCTTGAACTTTATTTTTTGTTTTAATCTCATGGTACAACACAAAGAAAACAATAAATAGAATATGCCCAATCCATAAAACCTCTAACTACATTACGGCAAATCTTAAGGCAATGAATTAATTCCATTTTACAGAAAAAGAAATTATGGTTTGGGAAAGTCAAGGTCCCACAGCCAGTAAATAGCAGAATGGCTTTGAAGTCAATGCTGATTCTACTAAACTTGACTAACCCCAAAATGCAAAAACCTTGAAAAAAAAACTGCCTCAACCTTCCTGGCTCAAGTGATTCTCCTACCTCAACCTCCTGCATAGCTGGTACTACAGGTGTGTGGCACCACACCCAGCTAATACTATTTTTCGTAGAGATAGGGTTTTGCCATGTTGCCTAAGCTGGTCTTTAACTCTTGGGCTCAACTGATCCACTCACCTCGGCCTCCCAAACTGCTGGGATTATGGGCATTAGACACTGTGCTCTGCCAGCTCTTGAAAATTAATGCCTCCTCCCCCACTAAACTGTAAGCCTAAGGCAATGGGTCATAACTATGCACACTTCTACTTTTTTGTAAGTTACTGTTGAGGATTTTTCTTATTGAGTCATTTTACTTACTTCGGAATCACTGAGAAAGGAAAATCATGCAGGACTTAAGCCACAATGAGGAGGAGCCTGGTGGAGCTTGGTCTTAATTCCAAGAGCAATGGGAAGGCACTGAAGTAGTTCAAACTCAAGGTTGAGCTGATCAAACCTAAATTTCATAAAGATCTAACAGCTCACAGCTAACAGACTGCATGGGAGTAATGGACCAATGCAATAAATTAGAGAATCTAGAACAACATATATGTAAAAATGTAATACAGAACAAAATAGGTACAAGGGTCTTACAACGAAAGTTCATTATCAGATTCACAGAAGTTGCCAGGGAAGCAAAAGCAGTCTTAACACAAAAATATCCACTAATGAACTAAACATTTATAATATCAGTCCCCATTAAACATCCCTCCCAAAGCAGCATTAGCCTCTATGTCAGGCCATTTCACCTTTGCCCTGTCAGGCTCTCAATGACTGACAGGTTATTTCAATTACAAAGCAACACAATGCATATCATCTACAAAGTGAAACTGCAAACATTCCAAAATATGTAGGCCTTTATGAAGTCACTGAAAATGATGAAAACTCTTTACAAAGCAACTGAAAAAAAATGAGTATTTGGAAAGATACTGACTGGGAAGGGGCATGAGGGAACTTAATGGCCTAAGTGTGTTCTGTATCCAGACCTGGTTGGTGGCTACACAGGTATGTATACATAGTAAAAATGTACCAAGCTATATGTATACATGATTTATGCATTTAGCTGTATATAAATGATACCTTAGAGTTGCTATGGTTTGAATTTTGAAACTCATGTTGAAATTTAACTGTAACAGTACTAAGAAATGATTCAGCCATGGGCATTCCACCCCCATCAATCAATTAATACTGTTATGATGGGAGTGGGTTAGTTACCACAGGAATTCAACCCTTTTTTTCTATTTTGAGCATACACCATCTCACTGTGTGACGCCTTCCACCATGTTATGAGACAGCAAGAAGGCCCTCACCAGATGCAGCCCCTTGATCTTGGACTTCTCAGCCTCCAGAACTGTGAACCACATAAATCTCTTTCCTTTATAAATTACCTAGTCTGTGGTATCTCTTATAGCAGCATAAAATGGACTATGGCGGGATTAAAAGACACACAAGAAGGATGGTCCTACTTCCTCCAAGAATTCCTGGGTCTGAATGTGAATCCTGGAAGCCCTATGGTCTACTTGTTACCAATATAAAGATGAGTGAATACCAAAGATGGCAAAACGTACCTGTATCCTCAAAGACATCAGTGACCCACTGACTGTAGTATGTGTGGAGCCTACCCTACCTCTGGACCTCCAATTATATGAGAAAATTTTTCTCAGTATTTAAGCACTTTAAGTCGTAAACAGTTACTTGGAGCTGAAAGCATTTTAACAGACTGTAGTTAATAACTGGAGACCTAACAAAGATGAGATTAACAGGAAGTCAAAAGAAAATCTGAAAATTAAAGTAAAGTTAGGAAAACTAATGAAGCCCTTGAATATTTTGGCAAAAAGGACTGTCTTTATGATCATACCGCAAAAGTCCATCATAACATGGATAGTTTCACGTGATCTTACAATTTTCTCAGAAAAATTATGTAAAACTTTTTAAGCAACCAACACTTGATCCATTCTTCTTTCATTTTAAGAATTTAACACATAGTTGCAACCGTAACATGAATGTTTTCATAATTTTGTTTCATTTTTCAAGATTAAACCCAAATAAAGGCTTTTCTCCCCACCCCAACTATGTACTATTATCTCTGAAAAGTTCTAGGTCAATTCATCCTACAAGATCTTGTTCTTATGCCAGTTATTTTCAGAAAATAAAGACCCCCTAAACAATGAAATCACAAGGAGAAATAAATTACTCACACATTAACATTTGGAAAATTCAAATATATGCTTCAGTTCAAAAGTTAACCATTACAAAGAGTTATGTGGTTAAAAAGAGCTTACTGGTTAAAAACCATGGGCTCTGGAACCAGACTGCCTGAGATAGAATCCCAGTTCCACTGTCTACTAACTGGGTGACCCTGGGCAAGTCACTTAACTCTCTGTGGCTCGATTTCCTCATCTATAAAATGGAGATAACAGTTCCATCAGTGTTAAATGAGTTAATACATAAAGGTTTCAAACAGTAAGTACTCAGTAACAGTTAGCTATCACATTTTTTTAAACTCTAAGAAAACTGAAGAATATAAATGCCAACAATGAAATTAAGTTAATTAGCAAAGGAAAAACATTTTTAAAAACACAAGCTTTACGGTTTAAATACAAGTACATACTTTTTTTTTTTTTTTTTTTTTGAGACAGAGTCTCGCTCTGTCGCCCAGGCTGGAGTGCAATGGCGCCATCTGGGCTCACTGCAAGCTCCGCCTCCTGGGTTCCCGCCATTCTCCTGCCTCAGCCTCCCAAGTAGCTGGGACTACAGGCACCGGCCACCAAGCCTGACTAATTTTTTGTATTTTTAGTAGAGACGGAGTTTCACCATGCTAGCCAGGATGGTCTCGATCTCCTGACCTCGTGATCTGCCCGCCTCAGCCTCCCAAAGTGCTGGGATTACAGGCATGAGCTACCGCACCCGGCCAAATACAAGTACATACATTTTAGATAAAATTAAGACAAAGAAAAATGAGAACAAATGTACTTATAAAAAAATCTAAAAGTATATCATACATGCTTTTATGTCTATATAGTAAAAAAATTATGCATTTTACTACTAAACATGTAAGAATTGTTTTTAAAAGTACCATGTTAAACCTATTAAACTAGAAACTAAGCCAAGCACTGTGGTTCAGTAATTCCAGCACTTTCAGAGGTGAAGGCAAGCAGATCACTCTAGGCCAAGAGTTGAAGACTAACTTGAGCAACACAGCAAGACCCCATCTTTAATTTAAAAAAAGAAACAAATGAGTTGCTGCACACTTAAGACAAAATTTTAAATCTTTATATATGGAGGAAAAAAAGAATGGAAAATTTGGTATTACAGAAGATACAAGGCTGAGTGCGGTGGCTCACATTTATAATCCCAGCACTTCGGGAAGCCGAGGCAGGCAGATCACGTGAGGTCAGGAGTTTGAGACCAACCTGGCCAACGTGAAACCCTGTCTGTACTAAAAACTCAAAAAAAGCTGGGCGGCGTGGCTCACACCTGTAATCCCAGCACTTTGGGAGGCCGAGGCAGGCAGATCACTTAAGATCAGGAGTTCGAGACCAGCCTGGCCAACATGGTGAAATCCTGTCTCTACTAAAAATACAAAAATTACCTGGGCGTGGTCTCATCCATCTACTCGGAGACTGAGGCAGGAGAATCACTTGAACCTGGGAAGCAGAGGTTGCAGTAAGCCGAGACTGCAGCACTGCACTCCGGCCTGGGCGACACAGCGAGACTCCATCTCAAAAATAAAAATAAAAATAAATACAAAAAAAATTAGCCAGGCATGGTGATGCACGCCTGTAATCCTACTCAGGAGACTGAGGTGAGAGGACTGTTTGAATCCAGGAGGCAGAGGTTGCAGTGAGCTGTGATTGCACGACTGCACACACTCCAGCCTGGGTGACAGACAGCGAGACTTCATCTCAAAAAAAAAAAAAAAGAAGATACATATAGTAAATTTTATATTATGACCACCAATGAATCGCACCTCTTGATCTGTCCTTGTGTAATCGCCTCCCCCACTGACTTTGGGCTTGACCATATGACTTGTTTTGGCCAAAGAAACATAAGCAAACAGGATGCAAGCTGAGGTTTGATAAGAGCTTTCATACTAGGGCATGCTGTCATGAGGAGGCTGCTACTGTTAAGTGAGCGATGAGGCAGAGGGATGGGACACACACACCAGATGAACCTAAGTGAACGAAAACACACGAATGAGTGCAGGTAAGAAGAGCTGCCCAGCCAACCCATATAGCACATCTGTAGTCTCAGCTACTCAAGAGGTTGAGGTGGGAGGATCACTTGTGCCCAGGAGTTCAAGGCTGCAGTAAGCTATGACTGAACCACTGCCATCCAGCCTGGGTGACAGCTTTACTAGGATTTGAGATGCTTTGTTAAACAGCAGTAGATGTCGGATACGATATATGTATATGCACTATGAAGAGTTAATATCCTCATTATTATAAATCATTAGAAGAAAAACTAAACATCTCATTGGGAAAATAGAAAAAGCACATGAACAGACATCCACACAAAAATAAAGATGTCCAATAAACAAGTAAAGAGACCCTACAAGTAATCAAAGAAATAAAAATTAAAACGGTAACACCTTTTGCCTATCACATTGGCAAAGATTAAAAGACTGATAATGGCCTGAGCTGGCCAGAATGTGGGATAACCACAACTCTCATCTACTCTTGCTTATTTGGTAATGTGTATCAAAAACTGATACAATTTCTTTCAGTCATTTTATTATTCACTCAAATACTTACTGCATACTCACACAGGCCTGTACAGGGAACTTGGAATGCGGAGCCAGGTCATGCAAGACCTTAATAATTTTGGTTTTATGACTAATTTGGGTTTTAGTCTAAGATGCCACTGAAGGCTTTAGGTGGGAAATAACAATATCTGATTTCCACTTTAAGAGTATTCTAAGTGATGCATGGAGAATAGGGGACACGAATGGAAATGAGGAAACACTAATAGTTCAGGTAAGAGATAACAGTGGCCTGAACTTGAGGCAGTGAGATGGACAGAAGCAAGTGAAGGTAACCTGGCAGGACAATGATAGACTGAATACAGAAAAGTAGAGAAATAAAAAATAAAAAATAAAAAAGCACAACTTCTTGATTTTAATTCTAGGAATGTATCCTAAAACCAAATCAGATATGTACCCAAAGACATATAACCAAAGATATTCATAGCAGTGTTTTTTTATAATAACAAAAACAATGGAACAAATCTAAAAGTCCATCTTTAAGATTTAAGTAGACAAAGTCATCCATGCAAAGCAATGGAATATTATGCGATCACTTAAAGTTATGTAGCTATATAGTTAGGAACAAGAATTACTGGCTGGGCACAGCAGCTCATGCCTGTAATCCTAGTGCTTTGGGAGGCTGAAATGGGAGGATGACTTGAGGCCAGGAGTTCAAGACCAGCCTGGGCAACATAGCAAGACCTTGTCTCTACAAAAAAAACTAAAAATTAGAGTGCGTGGTGGCACATATCTGTAGTCTCAGCTACTCAGGAGGCTGAGATGGGAGGATCGCTTGAGCCCAGGAGTTCAAGGCTGCAGTAAGCTATGATTGCACCACTGCACTCCAGCCTGGGTGACAGTTCAAGACCCTATTTAAAAAATAAAAATAATAAAATGTAAAAAAATATAGATATTATATATATGGAAAGGGATCAGCTACAGAATACACAATAAAAATATAAGTCCATTTTCAAATAGTATCTTACTTTTATATATCATATGCACACGCACAATGATGGCTGCAAATGCACTACAAAAAGTTTAGAAATCTACACATTAAAATATTAAAATTCTAGATGGCTTGGATTTAACATTTCATAAATGTTTTATACTTCCCATGCCTTCTAAAATCTGTTCAAAATCTGTACTACTTTATAATGGAAGGGAAAATGTAATTTTAAAAAATACCAGACATATGGACAACAGTCATTGATTTATTTTTCTAAAAATACTGCAAAGACCACAATTAAGTAGACCGTAAGTAAAAGTTGTAAATGAAAACTCAAGATACATAAATCTTAAATTGTTAAAAACTGAATAGTCACAATTTTGCTTTCACTATCAGTCTAACATGAGAATTCGGGGGAGGAGAAGAAAGACTGCAGAACAAAGCAGATATCCAAATAAACAGTATTTAATAATTACTAAACCTGCATAGAAAGATCCCTTCACTGAACTGTAAAGGAACAATTTGGACTCCCTTGAGATCTGACCTAAAGAGCCACTCATTTTATTTTACTTATGTTCCTGGTTCTTTATAAAGTTCCCCTCCTGCCAAATTGCAAATATAACAGATACCAAAAAGGACAGAAGACTGAGGACCTCTAAAGCACAGTCAAAGGTAGTCATTTGATTTCACATCATCAGATGTATTCTTACCAAGACCAGATGTTCCTTAAGGCCTTTACCACAGGAAAAGGGCTCAGTTTATTTAAAAATATCATGATTACCTCATTCCCCAAAGACAAAACTTTTGGTATTTGATACTACTGTAAACAAACCCCAGAAAATCACCACCCAGATTTAAGTTTGCTGAAGATTCTGATGGATCTGCTTCATCACATTTTACTGGTGACCTTAGTCATCCTTACTTACAACAGGCCTACCAAAGAGATGGCTGTCTCCTTAGCACGAATATACAGCTCCAAAATTTGTTCAGGCCTTTCAATGGCGCCACTATCAAGGTTTCCACCTCAGCACTCCCACCTGCTTGTTTCCCTACAGAGAAATGTCCAGTGGTTCTATCTTCAATCTCTCTTCTTCAAAAAGGATGAAGCTGACAATTTAAAATATTAATCCAAAGTAATAAATATGTCAGAAACAACTTAATGAGATCTTCTCGTGTTATTATATAGATCTGCCTATTCTGGACATTTCATATAAATGGAATCACAGCACATATCACCTTTTGTGTCTGGCTTCTTTCACTTAGCATAATGCTTCCATCTATGCTGTGGCACGTATCAGAACTCCATTCTTTTTGATGGTCAAATATTATTCCGTTGTATGGACATACCACATTTTGATGATCTATTCATGAACTGAGACACATCTGGATTATTTCTGCTTTTTGGCTATAACAAATAATGATACTATAAACATTTGTGTACAAGTTTTCCTGTGGACAAATGTTTTCATTTCTAGGAATGGAATTGCTGGGTCATATGACAACTCTATGTTTAACTTTTTGAGGAACTGCCAAACTGTTTTCTAAAGCAGCTGCACCATTTTACATGGTTTTTCACATTCTTAACATAAACTTAAGAGATGTCAGACTTTCATAGAAATAGGGGATTTACTCTTATCAAGCTCATTTTGTGTGCCAAGTGTTATGCCAGAATTTTATTTAATTTTCCCAACATCTCTATAATTAACAAAGTATCTCTATTTTACATAAGAAATTCGATCCCAAAAAATGTTTATAACCCACTCAAAAATAAATTATTTAGTAAATGTCAAACTAGAGTCAAACCCAGAGTTGACTTCAAAGCCTGTCCGCTTTATTCTACACCATTCAATCTCTACACTTAGATATATGTACAGTGCCTCATACCCAAAGTAGTCTTTAGAAAAGTTGCCTGTTAATAAAACTTACTTAAATAATTGTAAAATAGGTTCCCAATGTAAAGATATTTCTAGAAAATTTAACAGATAACCTTGTATAAATCAATCAACCCCCCCCAATTTATCTTTTTTAGCAAACAATTTCTGGTTACTTAAAACAAAACTTATCTAAAATTCATCTAAACATTAAACAAATTATTTTCTTCCAAAGTTGTATGCGCTGACAAAAAAAAATGTAGTTATCTTCTGCTATAGAATGAACTGTGTTCCCCTAAAATTTATACGTTAATACCCTAACCCTCAATATTTGGAAAAAGGGCTTTTAGGAGGTAACTAATGTTAAATTAAGTTATAAGGGTAGGGCCCTAATTCAATAGGATTAGTGGCCTTATGAAATGAAGAGAAGAGAGAAATTCCCCCCCATCTCCCCGACCCCAGGATTCCCATACCCACCCTACCAAGCGAGGACACAGAGAGGAAGATATCCTCTGCAAGCCAGGAAGAGAACCCTCACCAAAACCCATCCACACTGGCAATCTGTTCTCTGACCTCCAGCCTCCAGAACCATAAAATAAATTTCTAGGCCGTGCGCCGTGGCTCCTGCCTCTAATCCCACGAGGTCAGGAAATCAAGCCCATCCTGGCTAACACAATGAAACCCAGTCTCTACTAAAAAGTACAAAAAAATGGCCGGGCGTGGTGGCTCACGCCTGTAACCCCAGCACTTTGGGAGGTCAAGGCGAGCGGATCACGAGGTCAGGAGATCGAGACCATCCTGGCTAACACTGTGAAACCCCGTCTCTACTAAAAAATACAAAAAATTAGCCGGGCGTGGCGGCGGGCACCTGTAGTACCAGCTACTAGGGAGGCTGAGGCAGGAGGATGGCGTGAACCCAGGAGGTGGAGCTTGCAGTGAGCCAAGATCGCACCATTGCACTCCAGCCTGAGAGACAGAGAGAGACTCGTCTCAAAAAAAAAAAAAAAAAAAAAAATTAGCCAGGCATGCTGGCAGATGCCTGTGGTCCCAGCTGCTCAGGAGGCTGAGGCAGGAGAATGGCATGAACCCGGGAAGCAGAGGTTATAATGAGCGAGATCGCCCGGGCGACAGAGAGAGACTCTGTCTCAAAAAATAAATAAAAATAAAAATAAAAAATAAATTTCTGTTGTTTAAGCAACCCAGACTATGGTATTTTGTTATGGCAGCCCACACTAATACTTCAAGAGTATCATGCACTACCCAATGATTAGTATTTGAAGCACTGATAAGAATCAAAACAAAGCAAGCACTAAATGAGATAAAAATAAATTAAGAGATGCATATGCTTGTTACTCGAAAATACTTACAAGTTCTTTGGTCAATGAGACTTAAAAACAGATTGACGGCCCTTTTAGTAATTGAGAATTTAATCATAAAGTCAAGGAAACATGGTATCCTCCAAAGGGCTTTGGATTTAGACAATCCTGACACTTGTAGCCACTTCTGAGCTCTATGTTAGAGTAAGAAATAAATTCTGGCCAGGTGAGTTCAAAACCTGCCTGGTCAACACAGCAAGACCTCGTCTCTACAAAATAAAAATTAAATTAAAATTTAAAAAAGAAAGAAAGAAAACCAAATTCTACACCTATTCCTGTAGTCAGGATGTGAGTTTTTGCTTTCTTAATTAAATGTTATTAACATTAAGTATCCACCAAATACTACACTACACCTTACAATATCCAGTATAGCTTCTAGAACACTACAGGTATTCCAAAAACGGGCTTGTTAGTGAATAGATTCTATAAAAGAACAATGAAGTCAAAGTCAAACACTTACACAGGCCACCCACTATTTGCCAAGTATTTTGCTAGTACCATAAATATAAAAATGCAGTCCCTGTCTTCAAGGAACTTAAAAGGAAGACGGACAAAACGAACCACATAATTATAAAACAACAGAATAAATGCAATAGGAAAAAACATTTAAAGTGCACTGGAACACACAGGAATAGTGGGGGACAAGGGGGTTGGGGGAGCAAGTTAGGAGCAAGTCAAGGACTATACTCCAAGTCTTGACAAGGAATCCCCTTCTTGTTTCTAGTCGGGATAATTTCGTAAACCCTCATCTGAAGAAGCATCCACTGAAGTACAGCCTCAGCTCATACTCTCTAACTTTTACTTCCACTCAATTCCATTCATCAATTTCAAACAAGGGGGAGAAGAGAGAGGAAAAGACAACTTTAAGTTGGCGCAAGTAGGGTTTAAGTACCCTTTTACTCCCCGACAACCAGGTAAAAATTGAAATCACATTTTTTCAAATCTTTCTTACACTCATGATAAAGACTAGATGTTTTACAAGTTATACAATCACCCCTGTTTTAAGCCTTCTATAAGATAAATCACCAAAACCTATTCAGTATGTAAGTTCTTCTATACCAGCCAAATGGTGCCTCCATAGTTATTTTGCTTAATCCAACTGGGCTAACAAGGTATCCAACACCTTGAATACTGAATAAACTTTAGTAAATTTTCTCCATTAATCCACACTCTTATTCAAGATTTATTCAATTAGTAAATTCCTACAATACAATACTGACATTCAAAAAATGAAGATTTGGCTCTTGCTCCTAAAATAAACCTCTGTGGGAAAGTCACACATCCAACAGCTACGAGTATAAATGAAGACCCATGGGAACAAAGAGACCACTATTTGTATCCTTTCATGGATATCTCAATTGACACTTCACAAAACAATCCTGTGAAATATAAGATTATCTTTTTTTTTTTTTAACCAGTTTGCTCAATTAACAGGTCAGCATATAAAACCTGGATCTTCTGACCCTTCACTGTACCACATTCTAAAATGTATATAAAATTTATCGTTACCACAAATGAAGATACTTCAAAAACCCTAAGGAAGGAAACACACAAGAAGGAAACAGCTTCCTCACCTATAAAATAAGCAAAATGTAGCCTTTTTGACATCTTTGAGCTAAATAAGGTCGCAAGCTGGAGCCCACTGCCCAGAAGTTTTACCCAACTAGTCTAACATAGAAATAGGCCTGGAAACTGGAGGAGTAACATAAATTTAAGGTTTACCAGTATATAAAGCATCTTCTATTATCATTTGATCCTCACTACTCAGTTAAGAATTATCTCTATTTTTACGTATTTTTTAAAAATGCATCAGTGGAATAATGTAATTAGTTCAAGGTCACCCAGTTAGTAAATGGCTTGGACAAATCCTCATAACCCTATTACACCTTTTTATATGAGAAAGTCAGAGTAGCTAGTGGAAGCCTGGACTATTTAATACGGATCCAAGAATGTAAATACAAAATCTTCTGAGCTCTCCTTAGCCACTAGGCTACATGCAACTATTTTAGATCAGACAAGCTCCTCTTTCAGTAAAAAAAATATATATATCTCTTAAGTAACGAACCAACTAATTTTAAAAATGCACTTAAAAGGCACACAATGTACATGCATACACACGCATTCACATACATACACACACACTTCAATCACAAAGCATCTTACACTTTTGAAATATTGCATAAATGAAAAATAAGAATAGAACTAAACAGTCAGATAGGACACTAAAAGTACCAGCTTTTTGGTCTCAACTTTTCCACTGTCCTGTATAAGTAATATGCTTTTTCATTTCTTAAATATTCATCTTTAAACAAATTATTAACAAGTAAATCTACATACTGCATTTTACTAATGTAAAATGCCTATGACTGTTTCAGGAACATAAACTATTACTCAGTTCTCTTCTGTGTAAGATTACATTATACACAGTGAGCATGCTATTCCTAAAATTAAAGTCATCTGAGAGATATCACTAATATTTATACCATAATGTATTTATCATATCCTCTGTTCAAGATTCTGACCGACTTAACTGGCAATTCCTGTTCTCGCATTCCTATTTCTAGGTGGCCTTTGAAACATCAGAAATACCTCTTAATATAACCAAAAAGGACTCAACTTAAAAAGACTAACATTTACGTCCCACAGGCCTTGAAAACATGAAGACTAAGCATATATTAATACAACCTGAAAAGCACTTTCTTAAGCACCAAAATATTCCAAAGAATATCCCAAAGACTTTTTTGCAAGCAGCACAAGAACGTTCTATCTCGTATCAATCTCACTTTTACAAGTATCTAAGCATTCTAAGCACTACCTAACCACCTACCAAATAATCCAGTTCCTTCCAAAGTGAAAAGCTGACCCTCTTTCCTGCTCTTATTCAAAATTAGTGTATAACGAATTACTGTAGACTGCTTAAATAAACTTTTCAGACCTGTGTACCAAGTTCTATATTTACGTTACTGGAAAACATCAGTGTGGTTCCTCTCTCTCTACACTTCACAAGGAACAGAGCAAGAAAAGAGCTTAAAAACAGAAGTTACTTTTTATTAGAAAAGGAACTTTCAAGTGAAGACATAATTTACCTGTGACAGACTGACATCTATACATGACAGTGATTAAACTTTACTGAATACCCAAAACGGCAACTTTTTTTTAGTTCACAATCTTTGAATTACACAACTATGCCTGTTTTTATTTAAAAATAACCCACTTTTGGCCAGGCACGGTGGCTCACGCCTGTAATCCCAGCACTTTGGGAGGCCGAAGCGGGTGGATCACGAGGTCCGGAGATAGAGACCATCCTGGCTAACAAGGTAAAACCCGTCTCTACTAAAAATACAAAAAGTCAGCCGGGCGTGGTGACACGGGCCTGTAATCCCAGCTACTCGGGAGGCTGAGGCAGAAGAATCGCTTGAACCCGGGAGGTGGAGGCTGCAGTGAGCCAAGATCGCACCACTGCACTCCATGGGCGACAGAGCAAGACTGCATCTTTTAAAAAAAAAAAAAAAAAAAAAACTTTCACTGTTTTATATTTCTCAATGTTAAGATAAGTTTACCAAAGTTTGAAACAACTGATAACTTCTGGTAAGATCCCTACGGCATTAAATCTCTAAAACAGAAACCAACAACATATAATATTACAAGATATAACAGTATATATTATAGTTGCTGAGTTTTCAAGGACATCAGTAAAAAAAGTCATGCTCAAACATATGACTGAAAGTTTTCAAGCCATATTTTACAAAGACTGTGTTTTTTGGTTTGTATGCTATAATTACTATTTAAACTGATCGCTTATATTTGAAAATAACTTGTGCGAAATCATCAAGGGAAAAGGGGTCAGTCACCTAGAGACACAACATTAAACTCACTCTTCAAGGCCATCATAAATACAGGTAACTTGGAATCAGAAAAAAATTCAAATTCACAGTAAGCGAAAGTGAAAATTCAACACAGATATATCACAAAATATATACATACAAAAGCCAAATGGAAACACGCTCAACCTTGATAGAAAAAAATGAAAAGCAAAGTTTAAAATGGAAACCACCGAAATTGAGAAAGAATTCCAATGACATGACATTTTCTTGCCAAAGCGAAGGAATTTGTAGATTATATCATTCAAATCTCATTGTATTACATTATAAAGATCTTGGCAACGGTTGACCATTAATCTTTAACACAAAGGAGATTCAAATCCAAATGAACTGTAAGACTATCTCTTCCAGGAGAGAGAAATGGAGTAATTTACTTTATCCACAATTGTTTAACCCAAAAGAAAGGCCTTTAAGGATGATAACGCAGAATGGATCAGCCTTCAGTCTACCAAGTCCCATTTCTCACGAAGTCTTGCACCAATCCGAAAAGAGAAGGTTATGGACACAAAACAGGCTTAGGAAAGGCTGGAAGAAAAAAATCTCCAATGAATGACACACCACATCATGGTTTATTCTCCTACACAATTTGAGAAACAATAAAGAAAAATATCACACCATATGTTTCAACGTATCAATTAAAAAAAATTTTACGACAGTACATTCAATTCTCTTCTTCAGGGCCGCAAAAATAATTTAGCTCCTGTTTTACTGATTACAGAGCAAAGGGCAAAAGCAGCTGCTGCAATGCAACACAGGCTGCTACAGAGGAAGGGGAGAAAAAGCTTTTCCAAACAGATCCGTTCCTCGCCCCCGCTTACACATCCCTACCAACTTATCCCAGTCTTTTACTGCCCCCACCACGTGAAGCTAATCAATTCTTTCCCTTCCCCCACCATCGTGAAATTTCACCTTTTACAGCTCCTTTACCTACCCCTACTAGAGGCACTTTATTACCCGCAGAAATCAGACCTTTCAAACTTTTCCTCCTTTTTTAATTAAACACGAGAGTTCGGAGGCAAAAGTGCATGAAATTTTTACATATATACGAAAAAATACCTGTTTCCCAGCAACATGCACGCTTCGATTCTCGAACCCCTCCCCATCTCCCGGGTTTCGCTTGCAAAGGCTGGGGGGAGGGAGCCAGGCGCAAATTAAATTTAGGAAGGGAAATCCTGGGTGAAAGAAGAGCATTTGAGGAAAAATGAGAGAACGATGAAGGGAGACCCCCAAACCACAGGGGTTGGGGAGGTTTCCAAGAAAGAAAGAGAAATTGGAAGGGACAAAAGGGGGAGGGGGGAGGAACAGACCGGAGACCAGGGGAGAGGCGCCGGGCCGGGAGAGAGAAGGCGGGGTCCAAGGAGAACTAGGGTCGCGGCTCCCGCGGCACAATGGCCCGCCCGGCCCCCGCCCCGCGCCCCTCACCTCATGGTGCCGGCGGCGTAGAGGCTTCCCCACCAGCTGGGAGACGCGGAAGGCGCCGAGCAGAGGGGGGTCTCTCCTCCAGGGGTGGGGAGCAGCTCGGAGACGGGAGACAAGTGTTCGGCTCCTCCTTCGGCGGCCAGGGGGCTACACCATCTCCTCGCACAAAGCCGAGGCGCCGGCCCGGAGTGTGGGAGAAGAGGGTGAGAGAAAGGCTGGGGAGAGGGCGGAGAGGACGAGGCGCGGAGCGGGTCCCTAGGCGGCCGCCGCCTCCCACCTCCTCGTGGTCCTGCACCTCCTCCCGGAGCTTCCTCGGCCGCCCTCGGAGGGGTGCCCGCCGGGGCCGCGCGCCCGGCCGCCGCTCCACAGGCCCGCGCCCGCCGCGCCGCCGCCGAGGCCGTGTGCAACCGGCAGCTACTGCAGCCGCGGGAGGAGAGTCGGGATCGCCGCGAGGAGCCCGGGAGGAGGCGGGGCGCGCGGCGGAGGAACACGCAGGCGCCGCCCTCCTCGCCTCCTTCCCCCGGGGGCGAGGGGGCGGTGCGGGGGGGAGGGGAGGGAAGGGGAGGCCGAGGCTGGGTGCGCTCCCCCGCGCCGGCGGGTGGGCCCCCGCCGGACTGCTGAGAGCTGACTGGGCGGGAGCGAGCGCGACGGCGGCGGCGGCGGCGGCGGCGGAGTAGAGAGGCTCTTTGTTGCCTCCCCACCCAGCCCCCTGCAACCCTCTGGGATTCGGGCCGGCCACCGCCCCCCGACCCAAAACGTCCCGTCCGCTGTCGGCCGGGGTTCCTCGCCCGGGGTTGTCCTTGACTGTCGGCCCCCTCCCCGTCGCCTCCCGCTCCCCAGAGGCTTGGGGAGTTCCGGGGCCTCCCCCACGGCCGCGGTGCGGAGACCGAGGCGCCGAGACCTCCTGGGCGCCGGACCCGCAGGCACCGGCGTGGGGAGCTGGGACGCGTGACTGACTGGACACAGGGCCGGGCCAGGAGACTCCGGGTCGGCTCGCGGCCGAGTGCCTCGCGCGGGGCGAGTGCTCAGCCCGCCCTGTTGCGGTCTCAGGACTGGGACGAGGGAATCAGGGGGCATCCCGGTCAGCCCAACCGCCGGACCCCGCCGCGGCTGCGCCTAGCTATTCCTGCGGAGTTAAGGAGGGGCATATAAATGGAAAATATGGTCATCATTGTTCCCTTCGCTCCTTTTCTTCCCGAGGAATCCCAGCGTGCTGCGCCGATGGAACAAGCTGATGTGCACACTAGGTATAGGGATGACTTCATCCCCAAACGGACGCAGCCGACTCTGGGGGAAACGCAGTCGCCGGGAGACGCGCGCAGAACCGTGTGTTGCCGTAAGAGTAGAAGAAGAAAAACGCAGCCAGTGGAACCGCTTTCCAGCGTCATTAGCAGAGGGAATCCCGGACAGGGGGCGGGGAGAGAGAGGAACTAATGATAATTTTAAATCTTCCGTCATTCCCAATGGTCTTGAAGTCACCTCCCTTAAAAAGTAGATATAAAATACTGGCGAGGCAATTTCAAGTCAAGTCGGGGAGGAGGGCATCCAGGAAGCCAGAATTGATAGTTGTTGTTGAGGTTTTGTTTTTGGTTTTTTTTTTTTAATCTAAAAACAAATCCAATAATAAAAATTTTAACTGTACGAATTACAGCCCCCTTTTAGTCCCGAAGACAGGGATGTACTTTCTGTATAAAAGATGAGGATGAGAAAGGGTTGTTGCTACAGGGATCCTATTGCTGAAGGATCTCATCCAAAATGGAGGACCTGCCATGACTCCAGGCATCCATTCAAAAGTTTTGGTGTTTTAAGATGCAGGTACCATTCAAAAGATAGTTATAAAGGTTGGGATAATGTACACTTCCAAATGAAAAGACAAGTTATAGTGATCCGCGGTCAATGCCTAACTTGCCTGTAATAGAACTGTGTAGCCCATTTTTAACCATAAAAAAGCTTCCTGGTTTCAGTCGGGTGAGGTGGCTCACACCTGTAATCCCAGCACTTCGGGAGGCTGAGGCGGACGAATCATCTGAGGTCAGGAGTTCCAGACCACCCTGGCCGACATGGCAAAACCCTGTCTCTACTAAAAATACAAAAAAAAAAAAAAGAAATAGCCGAGTGTGGTGGTGCACGCCTGTAATCCCAGCTACTGGGGAGGCTGAGTCAAGAGAATCACTTGAACCCGGGAAGAGGAGCTTGTGGTGAGCTCAGATCACACCACTGCACTGCTGCCTAGGTGACAGAGCAAGACTCCATCTCAAAAAATAAAAAAAGCTTCCTGGTTTCAGAGCTCAATACCGAGTTATTTTCTTTTTGGAACTGGCAGCCTTAGACCAATAGCCCTATAGAAGCAGTGACCTAGGGCTATGGCACAGGATCAAGGTGGCCTCAGGTAGCAAAAATCATGATGCCTCTGCCTTAAACATGGTGTACTTGAAGAACGCTAATTTCCACCCACATATCTAATTACAGCTTACCATTACAGAGGACATTTTATTCAAGGATCTCCAAGCACTGGAGAGAAAACAAACTTGCCAGTCAAATGTCCTAGTTGCCATATTGCAAGTAGAGACAGGGAAACACAGAGCTCAAGTAACTGAATCCAGTGCAGCAGGCATGATTAAAAATCATAGCTACCAACTATGAGGGTCATTGTCTTACAAAAGTTTCTCCCTGTAGTTTGAAACACATACCTCAAGTATTTGAACATGTGCTGTAGAGACTTTTTTCTTGGAAAAATTAAGACATATTGAACCATCCTGGAAAAGTATTAATAAAACATGTTTGACCACCAAGAAGTCACACCAATTTGCCTTAGTCCATTCATAGCCATACAGTAAATCCGACAGAGCTTATGTTTCAGGGAAAACTTACAAAGGGCCAAAAGGGGTGGAGAGAGTGTTGTAATGACTCAAGCTATCTCCTGCCAGACACAAGAAACAAGGATAAAAATTCCTTACAGATGACTCCCTAACCTACTTCTCATTTGTGAAAGTTAATCCATCCTGCGCTAAATAAGTGATATATCACATCATCTTTATTCTAACAGCAAATGTTCCAATGGTATGGGCACCAAATTAAGCAATCCAAGTGGAAAACGCTGTTCTTATTTTCTCTGTTTATTAAATATGTACCAGCCAAGAATTTTGGCTGCCTACAACCATTTCCATCCTTTTGGATGGCAGCCTGCCAGTTCACAAATTGGTCATAGCATTGCCTTTTGGGTTTAGATATTGCAATGAGTGGCCTGACCTCCAAAGGTCATTCTGTGGAAGGGCAATTTGTTGGCTGTGACAAAATGTTATTGCTTCTTGTTCATATTTGGTTTAACATTCAAAGAGGGCAAAAGGGATACTTGAGGTAGGAAGTCACAGACTAACTCTGGTCACAAAGGAAATGCTGTGGAATGTGTTACCATATAGAATAAAAGAATTTTAGAGATGGAAGGAATCTTCAGTCCAGCCCACTCATTTTTCAGAAAAGAAATGTGAGACCCAGAGAGGTTAAGTAACTTGCCCACAACTTAAGTTCAGGATTTCCAATTCTTGGTCCATTGTTCCTTCTACTGTATCAAACTACCTTCCTATGGGATGAGAGTGCATTAAGGCAATAAAAATTAAAGCTAATTCTCTTCTCATAAACTCTGCTTAAAAATTACGTCTGGGCCTGGCATGATGGCTCATGCTTGTAAACCCAGAACTTTGGGAGGCTGAGGCAGGCAGATCACAGGAGTTCGACACCAGCCTGGTCAACATGGCAAGACACCGTTTCTAAAAAATTTTTTAAAGATAAGCCAGGTAACTGGGCACAGTGGCTCATACCTGTAATCCGAGCACTTTGGGAGGCCGAGGCGGGTGGATCACTAGGTCAGGAGTTCGAGACCAGCCTAGCCAACATGGTGAAACCCAGTCTCTATTTAAAATACAAAAAATTAGCCAGGTACGGTGGTGGAAGCCTGTAATCCCAGCTACTCGGGAGGCTGAGGCAGGAGAATCACTTGAACCCGGGAGGCAGAGGTTGCAGTGAGCCAAGATTGTGCCACGGTACTCCAGCCTGGGCGACAGAGCGAGACTCCATCTCAGAAAAAAAAAAAAAGCCGAAGAGCCAGGTATTGTAGCACACTCCTATGGTCCCAGCTACTCAGGAGGCTGAGGCAAGAAGATTGAGCCCAGGGATTCGAGGCTTCGAGGCTGCAGTGAGCTATGATCTGGCCACTGCACTCCAGCCTGAGAGACAGACTCTGTCTCTAAACAATTAAAATCAAAAACCAAAAATTAGCTGAGGTTGTGTTGGCTTGGCTGAATAGTGGAAATCATTTGAACTCTTCTCTCATAAGGGTTGCCGGCCCAAGGCCCAGTGGCTGGCCCATCATGTAGGCACCTAGGTATTTAAAAGGTGAATGAATAAAATGAGTGAATGACTTCTCTAATTAAAGAGAAAACTATTCATCAAAAGAAATATACTCTGTTCTTAACATCAAGTATATAGACTTCAACTTTCCCTCAGATAAACTTTCACCCATGCTTTTTTTTTTTTTAGACGGACTCTTGCTCTGTTGCCCAGGCTGGAGGGCAGTAGTGAGAGCTCTGCTCACTGTAGCCTCTGCCTCCCAGGTTCGAGCGATTCTCCTGCCTCAGCCTCCCCAGTAGCTGGGATTACAGGCGCCTGCCACCACATCCAGCTAATTTTCATATTTTTAGTAGAGACAGGTTTTACCATGTTGGCCGGGCAGGTCTCTAACTCCTCACCTCAGGTGATCTACCCACTACGGCCTCCCAAAGTGCTGGAATTATAGGCATGGGCCACTGTGCCCAGCCACCCCTGCCTAATGTCACAGTAGGGGGCCTGCTTCAAGCCCTAGGTGTACAGTACAGAGCCATCACATTGGCCTATATATTTGTTAGCAGTGTGTACTCAGAAAAGGAAATAAAACTTGCTTCTGTTGAAGATGAGTTTGCTCCAGGAGTGTTGTCAGTCTGGCTCTGAGGGTTCACTTGGAACATGCCTTGTTTAAATTCATCTGATAGCATCAGTGTAGGCTTGTCCTCCATTTATGGGCATGAGGAGGATGCATGACTAATGCTACTCAGCAGTCAGGAAATCAATGCTAAGGATTGTAGGCACAGTCTCCCCCATCACCCAAAAAAAAAGGCTCTCCCTCGAAAAATTAAGAGTTACTTTACGGATGGGTGAGGAAGAGAAGGTAGTTTGGAGTGAATTTGATTGTACACTTTCTGCTTACACCTAACAGTATTGTGTTTTCTTTTGTGGCAGTTAGTTCACAGTGTAATTTTTGTTTGTGTCCCCAAGAATGGAAAAAAAATAAGGTAGAACGTGATATTCTGGTAGGATTCAAGATATTTTTATTTCTCATCTTTCAGCTTTAGCTGCCCATATATAATCTTGGCTCTAAAATATTATCAGGAGACACAGACATTAGAGGAAACTATTTGCCTGTCTGCCTTTTGCATTTTTCTTCCATTTGTCATTTTTCTCCCTTCCAAATTAGGATTTATTGAGTTACTTTCATTTCATCTTCCCCAGAGTCTCTTTCTTTTCTTAGCTCTACAATGTTTAGATTTGGCAGAAGATTCCCATAGCCTGAATGGTTTTGAAGTAACATTAGTCTATAGAGGCCATATTCTATAAAATGCAATGCGTTTTTTCCCACAAAATTCAGCTATGGCTGCGATTTAAAGAATATGGCAAGTGGGCCCCATATCTAGATAACAGTCAAATCATAGTGCGTTAGAAATTGGACTGATGGCTGGGTACGGTGGCTCAAGCCTGTAATCCCAGCACTTTGGGAGGCCGAGACAGGCAGATCACAAGGTCAGGAGATCGAGACCATCCTGGCTAACATGGTGAAACCCCGTCTCTACTAAAAAATACAAAAAACTAGCCGGGTGAGGTGGCGGGCACCTGTAGTCCCAGCTACTTGGGAGGCTGAGGCAGGAGAATGGTGCAAACCTAGGAGGCGGAGCTTGCAGTGAGCTGAGATCTGGCCACTGCACTCCAGCCTGGGCAACAGAGCGAGACTCCGTCTCAAAAAAAAAAAAAAAAAGAAATTGGATTGAAAATAAGTATCGAGCCTGGTGCAGTGCCTCATGCTTGTAATCTTGACCCTTTGGAAGGGTGAGGCAGGAGAATCACTTGAGTCCAGGAGTTCGAGACTAGGCTGGGTAATATAGTGAGACTCCATCTCTATAAAAAATAAAATTCTAGCTAGGCATGGCTCTGCCCTAAAAAAGAAAATAGAAAAGAACTATCATCGGCCGGACGTGGTGGCTCACACCTATAATCCCAGCACTTTAGGAGGCCAAGGCAGTCGGACCACCTGACGTCGGGAGTTCGAGACCAGCCTGACCAACATGGAGAAACCCCGTATCTACTAAAAATACAAAAATATTAGCTGGGAGTGGTGGCACATGCCTGTAATCCCAGCTACTCAGGAGGCTGAGGCAGGAGAATCTCTTTAACCCAGGAGGTGGAGGTTGAGGTGAGCCAAGATTGCGCCATTGCAATCCAGCCTGGGCAACAAGAGCAAAAGTCCGTCAAGAGAGAGAAAGAGAGGGAGAAATGAACTATCATCATAATATAATTCTGAACTCTTAGCTCCTATGTTATAAAATCTAGCTGGTAGCTAGGAAAAAAAAAAAAAAAGATTGGTACCCTCTTTCTTGCATTGAAGTGATTTATTGTAACAAAGCTAGAGAATACCACTTAATTTTCACAGACGATCAGGTGACAACTGACCTTAGAGTATTTCCTCAAAGGAGATCAGAAAAAAAGTTATTAAAGATTATTTTCTGACTAATCACAGTACAGAAGAAAGACTACCACTAGGATGTGTCCTAAGCAAGCTGTCTAAAATTAATTCACAGGCCAGGCGCTGTGGCTCACACCTGTAATCCCAGGACTTTGAGAGGCTGAGGTGGGCAGATAACGAGGTCAGGAGATCGAGACCATCCTGGCCAACGTGGTGAAACTCCGTCTCTACTAAAAATACAAAAATTAGCTGAGCATAGTGGTGTACGCCTATAGTCCCAGCTACTCGGGAGGCTGAGGCAGGAAAATCACTTAAACGTGGGTGGCAGAGGTTGCAGTGAGCCGAGATTGTGCCATTGCACTCCAGCTTGGGCAACAGAGTGAGACCCTGCCTCAAAAAAAAAAAAAAATTAATTCACACTGCTTAACATCACACTTTTATCCCACCTTTCAGGTAAGTTTCAAAGCTTATTAAAAATCTCAATTCTCTTTCTCTTTGAAACTGTTGCTAAGCATGGTGACCTAGGCAAATTCTACTTTGAGAAATAATCTTCAAATGTTCATTTTCTTGGGTTTAATGTCCAAATTCAGCCTTTAGTCAAGTCTTTCTAAAACTGAAAGGAAGGAAATATTCAAAAAAAAATGTCATTATGTGTCATTAGTTATAATACTTTTATTTGGCCTCCAAACATTCTAATACCCTTAACTCATGTATCATGAGTACCAACTTTTAATGAAGTAAAATGTTGATATTGTACACATTTTGTATATGAAGCTGTTGGGTTCTTTGATCAAAGTAGGCAGTGATTGAATACTCTATTTGGTAGTAAATGAATTGAACTGCAAATCAAAAATTAAAGCCATTGAGGGAAGAATTTAAATTTAACCTCTTATTTCAGGCCCCTCTCTGTACCTCTCTGTGGGAATACCTACCTTAGATGGAATCTGACACGAACAAGCTTTCTATTTGAGAAAAATAATGTTATTTGAGTGACAGGAATGTAAGAGATGAATGTAGCTAAGTGATTGGTTGACCAATAGTGATATTTACTCACCTGCTAGGCACTTACTTATGTTAACTCCATTAATCATCACAATATTCCTGTGAAGTGGATATCATTATAGTCATGCCTGCTATACAACTCATGAAAGTGAGGCACAGAAAGGTTAAGAGACTTGCCCAAAGTCACACAGCTAGTAAATGAGAAAGTCAGAAAGGCCAGTTTCATAGCCCACACTCCTAACCTCTGCACCACAGGATCTCTTCTATTTCACTTTACTAACTCAGATTTAAAAAGAGAAAAAAAAACAAAAGAAAAGAAAAAAAGAAAAAAGCCTCAAGTCCCACTTAGGAAATGGAAGGTAAAAATAAAACAAACAAAATACTCTGAATTCCTTAACTTCCTCATTCTGCTGCTAGAAACTACAGAGATATCCTATCTGGTAAATCATGACACTTCTATCTCCCAAGCAATAAATAAGGTCTTCCCTTAAGCACAGATTTGATTCCTAGTGCCTAGGCTTGTGGCTTTGTGCACTTTAGGGGCTCAGTAAATGAGTTAAATGAGCCCCCAAATTAACACTAGGACTTCATTTCCAAAACAGTAATGCTACTGAGAAGTAGCCAATAGCCATTCATTCATTCAACACTCCTTCAACTTGGATACTTCAGGCATACAACTAGTGGAGGTTTTATAAAGCTTATAGGGGTAGAGTTACTTAAACCAACTCAGTAAACAAAAACTCATAGAAATGCTAACATTTTTTATTGAACACAGAGTGATAAACAAAATAAAGCCAAGCCAGTGAGTGCGTGTGTGTGTTGTCTCTTGTGTTTTTGTAGTTTTTTAAAAAAAATAACTGCCTATATTTAATGTATACAATTTGCTGAGTTTGGATATATGCATATACCTGTAAGCCAGTGTGTTTTTAAAGGTGTTCTGAGAATGTCTAACATTCTCTTTATTAACATTCTAATTAGAATCAGAGAGTAACTAAGGGATACTGTACCCCAAAAGTAACCTCACGCTATATTTAGCTTTGGTTGTCTGCAAAGCAATTGGCATAAAAGTCTTACTCTAGGATGAGATGTACCAAAATCTTTCACAATAACTCATCTATTTCTTCATTTATATTCTTGTGAAAAACTTTTTTTTAGGACTTACTCATTTAAAATTTATCAGCAGTGAGGGTGCTTATATTTCAGGGAAAGGTCCTGAATAGAAAACTGTTATCCTAGCTTCCCATTGAGGTTTTCTTGTCTAACTCAGGTGGTATTTTATATCTGTCAACATCTCACAATTAGTCTTTGAATAGCTCCTGTTTTGTGCGGTTTTTTGTAATGTTCACTGAGCATCTCATTGTACTTTTTTTCAGTGTCTCTCACTTGCAAATAATATTTCCCTTCAAAAGTTCACACTCTGGTCTTTTCCTTCTAATTGTTCACTTTATTTTCTCTCCTCCTACTAGTGAGATGGTGATTCTTGATTTGCCTTATTTGAGTTATTTATATCTTCTGGCCTCTGTTTAATATCAAGTCTGGCTTGGCATTCTTTTCCTACTGAATGATGCCCAAATTAAGTTAAGAAGCAATTCCTAAGAAAGCTGGCCTGTAATTCTTCATGGTCTTCTGGTATCCCAAGCACTGGACAGTCTGTTTAATTTTGAAAGTTGATGTAACTAGCTAATAGTTTATGTCAGGTTTGATTCAAGAGTTGCTTTCCAGAGTAACTCTATTCCAAAACTAGATGAGGAGGTAGAGTAAGGAAGAAAGAATTAAAGCAGTCTAGGTAGAGGTGGCTCACACCTGTAATCCCAGCACTTTGGGAGGCCAAGGCAGGCAATTGCTTGAGTCCAAGAGTTCAAGACCAGCCTGGGCAACATGAAAAACCTTGCCTCTACCAAAAATACAAAAATTAGCCGGGCTTGGTGGTGCATGCCTTGTAGATCCAGCTACTTAGGAGGCTGAGGTGGGAGGATGGCTTGAGCCCAGGAGGCAGAGGTTTCAGTAAGCTGATATCATGCCACTGTACTCCAACCTGAGCTACAGAGCCAGATCCTGTCTCAATAAATAAATAAATAAAGTTAGTGAGGTAGTTTGCTCTCTTGGTTAAGTCTTATTCACTTGGCATCAACCAATAGAATATAAGGCCCTTCGTGGTGGTAGGTACCTGTAATCCCAGCTACCCAGGAGGCTGAGACAGGAGAATTGCTTTAACCCGGGAGGCAGAGGTTGCAGTGAGCCGAGATCGGCCACTACACTCCAGCCTGGGTGACAGAGCTAGACTCTGTCTCAAAAAAAAAAAAAAAAAAAAGAATATAAGGCCCTTAACTGGCTCTCAATGATGGGGCTCCAAGAGAGAACAGTCAATGGAGTATAATAACCAGGGGTCCTGATGCCAACTTAACTACTCCCACCATTACCATCACCCCCATTAAAGAAAAGGAGCTTTTCTGCTTTTACCTTCTATCTGGCCTTTTTTTAGGATTCTGGTTGCCGTTGATAGAAACCCAATTCAAAGTAGCTTAATGTTACTGCATATTTTCAGTATGCTCTTCCGGCTAGCTAGATCAGGGGCTCAAACAATGGCATCCTCTCCATCTTTTAGTTCTGCCTATCTTTGCCTTTCTTTGTGTTTTGACCTATTTTCTCCTCCTATATATAGTCCCAACCTCACTTTCTACCAGTACTGTGATCCCAAAGCTAGACAATCTGTCCAAGTAGCAAGGTCTCTCTGATTGGACCAGCAGGAGTCACATGGTCATCCTGAACCACTGGCTGCAACCAGGATGAAGAGGTTCTCTTATTGGCCAGAACCAAATCATGGGCCCACCCTTGGTCAGGAAGACAGCTCTCTTACTGGAAGGGATGGGACATAAAATAATATACTGGGCAACCAAATCCAAAACTACTCAAAGGGCCTCCAGCTAGGGAGCGTGGGTTTAACTAAACAAGAACAACATTCTTGAGTGAGGTAGGAGGAATGGGTAAGGGAATAATTTTTCTTTGGTGGTGGGAATCAATTTACAAAGAGCAGATACCTGGCCGGGCCAGGTGGCTCACGCCTGTGTAATCCCAACTTTTTGGGAGGCCAAGGCGGGCAGATCTCCTGAGGTCAGGAGTTTGAAACCAGCCTAGCCAACATGGTGAAACCCCGTCTCTACTAAAAATACTAAAATTAGCCGGGTGTGATGGCACATGCCTATAGTCCCAGCTATTCGGGAGGCTGAGGCGGGACAATCGCTTGAACCCGGGAGATGAAAGTTTCAGTGAGCCAGGATCGCACCACTGCACTCCAGCCTGGGAGACAGAGCAAGACTCTGTCTCAAAAAACAAACAAACAGGCCAGGCACGGTGGCTCACGCCTGTAATCCCAGCATTTTGGGAGGCTGAGGCGGGCAGATCACATGGTCAGGAGATGGAGACCATCCCATACTGTCTAACATGGTGAAACCCCATCTCTACTAAAAATACATAAAATTAGCCGGGTGTGGTGGCGGGCAGCTGTAGTCCCAACTACTTGGGAGGCTGAGGCAGGAAAATCACTTGAACGCAGGAGGTGGAGATTGCAGTGGGCTGAGATCATGCCACAGCACTCCACCCTGGGCGACAGAGCAAGATTCTATCTCAAAAACAAACCCAGAAAGCAGAAACCTCTGAGGGTAATATTTTCACAGGCTCAAACATAGCCATAGGTGCTTCTACAGATGCCCTAGGCTCCTTTGAAGTTAAGCTTGTGCCAACAGCCTGCTCACCTCAACAGAATGATAGACCAGAGTAATAAAGGGTGCAGCACCACAAAGTCCCTGGATCTTCCTCATTTTCCTCCTTCCCTTATCCTTCCTTCCTTCTTAACTGTGGTAGATTTTTTACAAAAATTGTCACAATCATTACACTGTCAATATCCATGATTTTGGTTGGTCTCTCCCACACTACCCCGAGCTTGGCCCTGTGAGTTGCTTTGGACAGTGGTGCAATAGCAAATGTGACACAAACAGAGACTTGTAAAGGGCTTTTTGCATCAGGGCCCACCCTTACTTGCTGCTCTCTGGAAACCTGTGATGGCCGTGTGAAGAAGCCTGGACGGGTTTACTGAAGAATGAGAGACTTCGTGGAGTAGAATCGAGTTGTTCAAGCTGAGGCCCTGGACCAATAGCCTGCCAACCGAAAGATTGTGCATAAGACCGTTCTAGACCATCCAGCCCCAGGTGAGCTCATCTAGACCAAAATAACTGCCCAGTCAACCCATTGTTTTAAGGCCACTGAAGTTGTGGAGTAGTTTGTTACACAATAAAAGCTAACTGGCCGGGCGCAGTGGCTCATACCTGTAATCCCAGCACTTTGGGAGGCCGAGGCGGGTGGATCACAAGGTCAGGAGATCGAGACCATCCTGGTTAACACGGTGAAACCCCATCTCCACTAAAAATACACAAAAGTAGCTGGGCGCGGTGGCAGGCGCCTGTGGTCCCAGCTACTCGGGAGGCCGAGGCAGGAGAATGGTGTGGGCCCGGGAGGCAGAGCTTGCAGTGAGCCGAGATCATGACACTGCACTCCAGCCTGGACAACAGAGCGAGACTCCGTCTCAAAAAATAAAATAAAATAAAATAAACGCTAACTGATAGACCCATTCTTTTCTTCAACAACTTCCCGTAAGTCCTTGAATAGAATAATGACTCCTGCACTGAGAGGAGTATTTGTGGTTGAAGCTCTTGCTCCAGCTGAAACATGTTCACTTTCAGCTGGGCGCGGTGGCTCACACCTGTAATCCCAGCACTTTGGGAGGCTAAGACAGGCAGATCACCTGAGGTCAGGAGTTCGAGACTAGCCTGACCAACATGAAGAAACCCCATCTCTACAAAAATACAAAATTAGCTGGGTGTAGTGGCGCACAGCTGTAATTCCAGCTACTCAGGAGGCTGAGGCAGGAGAACCGCTTGAACCTGGGAGGCGGAGGTTGCGGTGAGCCAAGATCGCTCCATTGCACTCCAGCCTGGGCAACAGGAATGAAACTCTGTCTCAAAAAGAAAAGAAAAAAAGAAAGATGTTCACTTTTGCCCAAGATCTCATATCCAGGCATATTCTTAAGACTTTGCAGAGTCCATGAGCCTTGATGTACCACAACTACTCACCACTGACTGGTTCGTTGACTGATATTCTTTGGAGTTCTTCCTCCAGAAGGGGGCAGAAAATCCAAGATGGGAAGGATGAGAATGATTAAAAGGTGGAAACTCTGAGGGCACCAGATTACATACAGTTAAGGCAGAAGTTATTATTTATTTATTTATTTTATGTATGTATGTATGTATGTATGTATTTATTTATTTATTTATTTTGAGACAGAGTCTTGCTCTGTTGCCCAGGCTGGAGTGCAGTGGCGCGATCTCGGCTCACTGCAAGCTCTGCCTCCCAGGTTCACGCCATTCTCCTGCCTCAGCCTCCCCAGTAGCTGGGACTACAGGTGCCCGCCACCACACCTGGCTAATTTTTTGTATTTTTAGTAGAGACGGGGTTTCACCGTGTTAGTCAGGATGGTCTTGATCTCCTGACCTAGTGATCCACCCGCCTCGGCCTCCCAAAGTGCTGGGACTACAGGCGTGAGCCACCATGCCTGGCCTTTATTTTATTTATTTTGAGACAGAATCTTGCTCTGTCACCCGGGCATCATTCAGTGGCGTGATCTCAGCCCACAGCAACCTCCGCCTCCCGGGTTCAAGCGATTCTCCTGCCTCAGCCTCCTGAGTTGCTGGGACTACAGGCATGCACCACCACGCCCAGCTAATTTTTGTATTTTCAGTAGAGACAGGGTTTCACCACGTTGGCCAGGATGATCTCGAACGCCTGACCTCAGGTGATCCACCCCCTCGGCCTCCCAAATTGCTGGGATTACAGGTGGGAGCCACTGTGCCTGGCTCTATTTATTTATTTATTTATTATTTTATTTTATTTTTGTCGAGACAGAGTCCCACTCAGTCACCCAGGCTGGAGTGCAGTGGTGCGATCTCAGCTCAGCACAACCTCCATCTCCCTGGTTCAAGAGATTCTCATGCCTTAGCCTCCCAAGTAGCTGAAATTACAAGTGCTCTACCATGCCCAGCTAATTTTTGTATTTTCAGTAGAGACAGGGTTTCACCACATTGGCCAGGCTGGTCTTGAATTCCTGACCTCATGATCCGCCCACCTCAGCCTCCCAAAATGCTGGGATTACAGGACTGAGCCACTGCACCTGGCCCTATTTATTTATTTTTGAGACAGGGTCTCACTCTGTTGCCCAGGTTGAAGGCAGGCGTTCTTGAGGCCATAACAAGAGCTGTAACTTGATGTCAGATGATCTAGATTCTTATTTCCCTCTCTGCTTATTTTCCTTTTGTTTTCCAGAAATCTTTGGTAAAGTCTTGTTGGAATGTTCCAAATTGCTCTCAGCTGATCCACAAGTTAGTAAAGGAAGAGTCTTTGTCCATGCTCAAGTTCAAGTTTCTAAGGAGAACAGCACCCCTCTCATGCTATCAGGTTGATGGCAGAGGAAGATACTCTCTTTAGTCCACCTAATAAATTCCTTAGGAATAAACACTTAGGAATCAGCTGCTACTCAGATACGCTTTGCAGAGTTCTCAGTGAGAGGCCATTGTCCATATGTCATGGCTAAGGAGGTGGGCATGAGTTGGGATAAAACTCATGTTTCTTTCCAATTTGAAAAAGACACTGAGGTCATCCCTCAGAAGAGTTCAGTGAGGTCATTTCTCTCCAACGGGGGAAGAAGGAAGGAAGCTGATATTCCTGGAGGTCTCAGAACAGTATTTTAGATCTTGGCCTCCAGACTTACTAGGCAGCAGTCCAGTGGAGTAACTGCAGTGAAGTTAGATTATATGAGATCCAAGAAGGCTGTAATAAGGGGACAGAGAGCTCAAGACACTTAGATCTCAATAGAAGCTGACATCTGGGTCAGGAAGAGGAAAGAATCAAGGCTTATAGGAGGGGAGGGAAATTCTTTACAAATACCTGCGATATAGCCGTCTGGAAGGGGTCCTGGGAACCAACTATATTGCATATCAATATAAACCTGGCCTCACAGGAGGAACCCTCAGTTTTTTTCACTAGGGACCCAAGCCACTCTCTGCTGCTTTGGAAAGATTAACTATATTATGATCGATGCCAGAGGACATATATATATATATATCTTGTCCACCTCAGCTTCCCAAAGTGCTGGGATTACAGGCATGAGCCACTGTACCCAGCCCAAGAAACCTATATTAATTACTCCTTTTAAAAAAGATTTCAATGACAGCCAGCTTGAACTAAGAGAATTCTTTCTCATGTAATGAAATCTCAGGAAAGACAGCGATGAACAGCATCTCAAACAGGTCAGAACTCTTTCTGTCTTCCATTTTTTACTTCTCTGTGAGTATTAGCTTCTTTCTTTCAGGTTGGCTTCTTCACAAAGCAGTAACCACAACAGCCAGCAGCTCCTGGCTCATCTCTTCCTTGGCCACCAGAGAAGGATGGACTCTTCCCCCAATAAACTATAGGTGGGGGGAAACTGGGGAAAGGCTCTGATTGACTTACTTGGGTCATTGCCCATATCCCACCCAAACACTGGTCAGGAGGTAAAGTACTTTCATTGATTCTTCTCAGGTCACATGCCCAGCTTCAGAGCCCTCCTAAAATCCTTGGAGGCAGGGAAAAGAAACTGTCCTTCAAAGAAGGGAGGGATTACTCCCTGAAGACAGAAATGAAACAATGCTAAGTTCTGATTTTCTTACCAAGTTCTGCTGCTTCCCAATGGATCACACATTTAAGGAGTAAGATGGAAAATAATAGAGAAAAACCTAAAATAATGGCATAATAACAAGCTCTGAGCAATGTCTTTCTCTTTTTTTTCACTTTATCACCCTCCATATTTTACTTTTTCCCTAGATGTATAATAAAAATTGTGAAAAGAAGAATGAAAATAAAAAGGAATAAATAATTTTTTGAAACCAGCAGTATTAAAGATAACCCAGTCATTGTATTAGGCCTAAATACATAAATAAAGCAGCAGAGATGCACTTGAATGTAGAAAAAAATGACATCATCAACATTGAGGGAAAAAATAAAAAAATGTAGAAAAATATTTTTTAAAAACTCTTCTAAGGAATGGAAGGGGTTACAAGAAGCCCTTAAAATAAATTCTTTCCAGTTTCAGGGGAGTTTATTAATATCACATTAACATTTAGTTGAGTTGTTTTTTGCTAACATTGGAACTGGAGCTCTGTGTTGTATTGGCTACTGAATTTTACTGCATAAATCCCTCCCCTTGATTAGCTGAAGGGAGCGAGAATCCTTTCTAAGTTTGTTTCCGTCTGTTTGGACTGCATTAAGACATCAATTCATGATTACATAGAACCAAGGGAAAATCCTATAAAATCAGATCAACTACCGTGTTGTTAGTTTATTCCATTAACCATCTAAATTCAATTATTTTAAATGAAATGTATTGTGATATAACTTATATATAGTAAAAGGCTCCTGTTAAATCTACATTATCAGTTTTGACAAATGTATATAATCATGTGACCACCATCACAATCAAGGTAGAGAACAACCCCGTTACCACCCAAAATTTCCTGTAATCCTTCCTAGTTAATCTTTCTCTCAACCTCAGCCTGGTCTGCTTTCTGTTACTATAGATTAGATTTGTCTTTTCTAGAGTTTCATACAAATGTAATCATGTAGTATGTACTCTTGTGTCAGTTTCTTTCACACAGCATAATGAATTTATGGTATCAGCAGATCATTCCTCTTTACTGCTAAGTAATGTTCCATTGTATGGATATACCACAATTTGTTTAAATTTGTTGATCCATTTATGTATTATTGGACATTTGGCTTGTTTCCAGTTTGGGGACTATTATGTATACAGTTGGTATGTACATACATATACAAGTCTTTGGGCATATATTTTCATTTATCTTGGGTAAATAATTAGGATTGGAATGGCCAGATCACGTGGTAAGTGTATATTTAAAGAAAACTGCCAAGCTGTTTTCCAAAATTGTTGTGTCATTTTACATTCCCACCAGCAATATATGAGTTTCATTTGCATCACATCCTGGCCAATGCTTGGCATGATCAGTTTTTAAAATTTTGACGGTTCTAGTGGATATGTAGTGGTATCTCATTGTGGTATTTATTTATTTATTTGTTTATTTATTGTTTTGAGATAGAATCTCACTCTGTCACTAGGCTGGAATGCAGTGGCGCAATCTCGGCTCACTGCAACCTCCACCTCCTGGGTTCAAGCGATTCTCCTGCCTCAGCCTCCCAAGTAGCTGGGACTACAGGTGCATGCCACCATGCCCAGCTGATTTTTGTATTTTTAGTAGAGATGAGGTTTCACCATGTTGGCCAGGATGATCTCCATCTCTTGATCTCCTGATCCACCTGCCTCAGCCCCCGAAAGTGCTGGGATCACAGGCATGTGCCATGGTGCCTAGTCTGTTTATTTATTTGTATTTATTTAGTTTTTTGTTTGTTTGTTTTGGGTTTTTTGTTTTTGTTTTTGTTTTTGGAAACAGAGTCTCCTTCTGTCACCCAGGCTGGAGTTCAGTGGTGCTGTCTCAGCTCACTACAACCTCCACCTCCCAGGCTCAAGCAAGTCTCATGTCTCAGCCAACCAAGTAGCTGGAATAACAGGTGCACACCATCATGCCTGGCTAATTTTTCTATTTTTAGTCGAGATGGGGTTTCACCATGTTGGTCAGGCTGGTTTCAAACTCCTAACTTCATGTGATCCACCCACCTCGGCCTCTCAAAGTGCTGGGATTACAGGCGTGAGCCACCACCCCAGCCCTTATTGTGGTTTTAATTTGCATTTTTCTGATGACTAATGGTAAACATCTTTTGATGTGCTTACTGGCCACCCATATACCTTTTCTGTTCCCATTATTGCCACTCTTCCACATTTAGGCTTGTGATGGTTAATATCGGGTGTCAACTTCATTGGATTGAAGGATGTAAAGTATTGTTCCTGGGTGTGTCTGTGAGGATGTTACCAAAGGAGATAAACATTTGAGTCAGTGGACTGGGAGAGGCAGACCCACCCTCAGTCTGGGCAGGCACCATCTGATCAGCTGCCAGCATAAAAGCAGGCATGGAAAGAGCAGATTTCCTGAGTCTTCTGGAGTCCATCTTTCTCCCGTGCTGGATGCTTCCTGCCCTCTAACATCAGACTCCAAGTTCTCCAGCTTTTAGACTCTTGGACTTACACTAGTGACTTGCCAGGGGCTATTGGGCCTTCCGCCAAAGACTGAAAGCTGCGCTATCAACTTCCCTACTTTTGAGGTTTTGGGACTTGGACTGGCTTCCTGGCTCCTTAGCTTGCAGACAGCCTATTGTGGGACTTCACCTTGTGATCCTGTGAGTCAATTCTCCTAATAAACTCCCCATTCATACATTCATCTATCCTATTAGTTCTGTCCCTTTAGAGAACCCTGACTAATACAAGGCTCTCATCATCTCCTTTCTAAAATGTAACATTCTAATTCATCTCCAGCATAAACCAAGGTCTGATTGTGTCCTAACCCTATTTATAAGCCTTCCCTGGAGCCCTATTTTCTCAGAATAAAGTCCACACTTCTTAAAATGACATTTAAGGCTTTTACCAAATTAGCCACAAAAGACTAAAAGACCAATTTCTTTTAACTGGGGTAATTTGGGTAGGGTAATTTTTCTTCCCCACCTTTTCTGCTTGACCCCACACCCTCTACACTTGCACATTGGACTGTTGACTATTCCCTAATTTTCTCACACATGATCATGGATTTGTGGCTTTGCTCATGCTGTTTATGCTATCTGGTTGCCCTTTGCTCTTTTCTTTTTCTTTTTTTTTTTTTTTTTTGAGACAGAGTCTGGCTCTGTTGCCCAGGCTGGAGTGCAGTGGCCTGATCTCGGCTCACTGCAAGCTCTGCCCCCTGGGTTCACGCCATTCTCCTGCCTCAGCCTCTCGAGGAGCTGGGACTACAGGCGCCCACCACCACGCCCAGCTAAATTTTTGTATTTTTAGTAGAGACAGGGTTTCACTATGTTGGCCAGGATGGTCTCAATCTCCTGACCTCGTGATCCACCCGCCTCGGCCTCCCAAAGTGCTGGGATTACAGGCATGAGCCACAGCACCCGGCCTACTCTTTTCTACATGATGGCATGTTGATTCTTTAAGGCCCAGCTCAAAGGTCTGCTCTTCTGTGAAGCCATCTCAGCCTCGTGAAGTAGAGTTGACAGCTATTTGTGCTCTTTGGTAGCTCTTAGTCCATAATTCTCACAAGCTCCTCACCACAGACTACTTACTGTATTAGTCGGTTGAGGGGCTCCTGTCTCTCTTTGCTGGAGCTTAACTCCTTAAGAATAGCAGTGGTATCTTACTCTTTTTACATCCTGAGGGCCTCACATTAACTCCTGCTTGGTAACATGGTTGACTGAATGTGCGGATGAATAACTGAGGAAATAAATGAAAAGAAATCTGCCTTGGCTGGGCATGGTGGCTCATGCCTATAATCACAACACTTTGGGAGGCCATGGCGGGTCAGTAGTTCAAGACCAGCCTGGCCAACATGGTAAAACCCCGTCTCTACTAAAAATGCAAAATTAGCCGGGGGTGGTGGCACATGCTTGTGATCCTAGCTACTTGGGAGGTTGAGGCAGGAGAATTGCTGGAACCTGAGAGGCAGAGGTTGCAGTGAGCCGAGATTTCCCCACTGCACTCCAGCTTGGGTGACAGAGCAAGACTCCATCTCAAAAAAAAAAAGAAAGAAAGAAAGAACTCTGCCTTTAAGCAAGTTGTTTACCCTCTCTAGACCTCATTCCCTTATCTGTAAATTGAGAGAGCTAAAATCATTGATTTATAATACCTTTCCAGTTCTTTTCCTTTCTTTTTTTGAGACAGGATCTTGCTCTGTCACCCAGGCTGTGATTATAGCTCTGCAGACTCCAGCTCAGCCTGGCTCAAGCAATCTTCCCACCTCAGCCTCCCAAGTAGCTGGGACTACAAGTGTGCACCACCACATCCAGCTAATTTTTAATTTTTTTTTTTTTTTTGGTAGAGACAGGGTCTCTGCTTTGTTGACCACCCTGGACTTGAACTCTTAGCCTCAAGTGATTCTCCTGACTCAGCCACTCAAAGTGCTGGGATTATAGGTGTGAACCACCATACCCAGGCTCTTTCCACTTCTAATATATTTGATTTATTTTATTTTGTTTCTAATGTATTTTAAATTCTATGTTAATATTTTCAAATCCAGTAAAATAGTATATTTGAATGTATCCCAAAACTGGATGATGGATCAGATGTGCTAATTAGATAATGCTGGATTATCAGTGACACTTTGAGGGGCCACATCCTATTCCCTGTGAATTATAAGGTGAAAATAGTGGGACCTTCCTCAGTTAACTTTGCTGGCAGATGTGATCATGAAGAATTATGATTTGTCACTATTTTTAGTCTGGATCTACAATGCAGCAGCAACAGTACATTCTCACACATTTCTATAAATTTATGCCTTTATATATGTCTACATATTGTGGGTTTTTTCTTCTTTTATGGTCTGGGGGAAGACAAAAGGAAGAATGATAATACTTAGGAAGCTGTAATCTACCATTTAGTTTTATTAGGAATTATTACTTAAATTGTAATTTATAGTATTTATAATGGAAAAAAGTTGTTTACACAAGTATATCACGTTTAAAATAGATAATGAAGGCTGGGCACGGTGGCTCACGCCTGTAATCCCAGCATTTTGGGAGGCCAAGGCAGATGGATCACATGAGGTCAGAAGTTCAAGATCAGCCTGGCCAACATAGTGAAACCCCGTCTCCATTAAAATTGCAAAAATTAGCCAGGTGTGGTGGTGGGCACCTGTAGTCCCAACTACTCAGGAGGATGAGGCAGGAGAATCACTTGAACCCAGGAGGCAGAGGTTGTAGTGGGCTGAAATCTCACCACTGCACTCCAGCCTAGGTGACAGAGCGAGACTCCATCTCAAAAAAAAAAAAAACAAAATATATGATGAAGACTTATTTTCATATAGAATATAACAAATATTGCATTTTATTTTTAAATAATGCAAACATTCTACCACATTTTTTGTCCTATAAATCCAGGAGTTTCTTTTCTACGTGATTATCCTGTATAAAGTTAGACATTGAGGCAGTCTATGATAGCGTCTTAACTTCTTTCCAGTATTACAGCTTTCATTAGCTGGCAACAACCAGAGCCAAATCCACAATTTGGATTTCAGATTTAGTAAGAGGTAAATCATTTGTAAGATCTAAGACACACAAAGCTGCAGCAGTGACAATATCCTCCCCAAGCATTTCAGAAGGATCACAAGCACACTGCCAGCATTTATTAATTGCTCTATAAAAAGACACACATGAAAGCATGAGCCCCAAAAGGTCTGACAATGTCAAAACGTCACTGGGATTACTGTTAACTGTCATTTAATTCTGAAGCAAAAGCTGTTCATGGAATTATAGAACAATTAATAAACCTCCAGGTTTCCTTCATATCTTTAAAGAGTTTTTGTCCAAATTATGGATTTTCTTCCTCCTCTGACAGTTTAAATGCTGCATTGAATTAACCTATTCTGCATGTCTCTTTCCCATACAAATATTGTTGCCCAATAGTTCTGCCATTTAGAATCCAAGATCTAGAGATCCCCTGTAGGTGTCTTTCACATCTGTGAAATGGGGGTAACACTCTTGAAAAAGAGTCTACCTAGCAACGCTCCTGTAAAAACTAAAAACAGGTTTATTAATTTACTTTTCTTTTTTTTGAGCCAGGTGGTCTTATTATGTTGTCTAAGCTGGTCTCAAACTCTTGGCCTCAAGCGATCCTCCCATCTCAGCCTCCTACCTGGATTATAGGCAGGAGCCACAGCACCTGTCTTAATTTTTTTAACCCTGTAGTATCCCCAAGAAAGTCAAGTACGTGAAAACCTCCCAAACAGATGATGAGTGATTATATTTTTAAGGATTTTTACTAGATAGCTATTAAATGGTATGTATCTAAAGATTATGTGAAGATATGATGACATGGGAAATGCTCTTAACGTATTATGAAATGGGAAAACCAGGCTACCAAACTGTAAGAATGGAATGACGACAATTTTAGCTGGGCATTATGGTGGGTGCCTGTAATCCCAGTTACTTGGGAGGCAGGGGTTGCAGTGAGCCAAGATGGCACCACTGCACTCCAGCCTGGACGACAGAGCAAGTCTCTCTCTCTCTCTCTCTCTATATATATATATATATATGATTTTTATTATTACAACTAATATGCAAAGCTAGACATGTCTACATAACTTATTGATTCATGTTGGAAACACCCCCACCAATCTAGAATCTGAAAGCCAGCAATTTTCACTCTCTAAAAGACAACTGAGAACCAATAAATTAGCAAAAAAGGCATCTGTCAGAAAAATAACAAGTGTGGGTGAGGATTTGGAGAAATTGGAGACTTTGTGCACTGTTGGTGGGAGTATAAAACAGCGCAGCCACTACAGAAAACAGTATGGCCGCTCCAAAAAAAAAGTATAAATAGAATTTACCATGTGATTCTGCAATTCCACTTCTGAGTGTATACCCAAAAGGAATGAAAGCAGGGTCTTAAAGAGATATCTGCACACTCATTTTCATAGCAGCATTATTCACAAAAGCCAAAACCCAAGTGTCCGTTGATGGATGAATAGACAAAGAAAATGTGGTCTATTAATACAATGGAATATTCTGCAGTCTTAAAACAGAAGGAAATTCTGACATGTGCTACAATATGCATGTAGCATATTAGAACAGTATGTTAAATGAAATAAGCCAGTCACAAAAAGTCAAAAACTGTATGATTCTACCTGCATGAGGTACATACAGTTGTCATATTCATAGAGACATAAAGCAGAATGGCGGTTGGCAGGGACTGTGGGGAGAAGAGAATAGAAAAGTGTTTAATGGGCATGGGGTTTCAGTTTTGCAAGATAAAAGTTCCAGAGATGGATGGCGGTGACGATTGCACAACAATGTGAACTGTCTTAATGCCACTGAACTGTATAGTTAAAAATGGTCAAGATTGTCCAGGTGCGGTGGCTCATGACTGTAATCCCAGCACTTTGGGAGGCCAAGGCAGGTGGACCACTTGAGGTCAGGAGTTTGAGACCAGCCTGGTCAACATGGTGAAACCCTGTCTCTACTAAAAAAATACAAAAATTAGCTGGCTGTGGTAGCATGCACCTGTAGTCCCAGCTGCTTGGGAGGCTGAGGCAGGAGAATCACTTGAACCTTGGCTCAATCTTGCAGTGAGCCAAGGTTGCAGATATCATGCCACTGTACTCCAGCCCAGGAGGCACTCTGTCTCAAAAAAAAAAAAAAAAAAGGTCAAGATGGTAAATTGTATGTTATGTGTATTTTGCCACAATTTAAAGAATGATAATTTTAAAAAGGTATTTGAATGGTTTTAAAAATCAATGTACAAGAGCTCAGCCTTGACATATTCATATGAGGATTTCTTGGGCTATTTATTTATTTGAGACAGAGTCACACTTTGTCACCCAGGCTGGAGCACAGCGGCACGATCTCCGCTCACTGCTACCTCCGCCTCCCAGGTTCAAGCGATTCTCCTGCCTCAGCCTCCCGAGTAGCTGGGATTACAGGCACCTGCCACCATGCCCGGCTAATTTTTGTATTTTTAGTAGAGACGGGGGTTTCACCATGTTGGCCAGGCTGGTCTTGAACTGCTGACCTCAGGTGATCCACTCGCCTTAGCCTCCCAAAGAGCTGGGATTACAGGTGTGAGCCACCGTTCCCGGCCTTCTTGGGCTATTTATTAGTGTTATTTCTAATCAATTCTGAGAAGTTTGACACTGGCTCCCTGGCCCTAAACAATTAAAGACAGTAAAATAGAGAAAAAGGCCTCAAGAGATAGCGATGGGTGCGATAGCAGAGCGAGCCTGAGCTGACAAACAGGTGGTAGGGTGGGGCGGAGGGGCGGGCAGATGAGGGTAGCCGAGGAGTCCCGCACACCTTAGAGGTCCTGAGCTGGAACAGCGAAAGAGCCTCAGCAACGAGGACCAAGAGCCTGCTACATCAGGGTAAATGAAAGGAATACATGTTTCAAAAATAAAAATGTTTTTAAAATTTGCGGCTTGGGTTCTTAAAGAAAGAAGTTGCTGTACCCAGAAGATTCACCAAAATTCACCAATCCGAGGACTTTTTCTCCTCCCCCAGTGCTAGACAAAGGAGGTGTGATTTGTCCTTCGCTCGCAGCCGTTTGAGCCACCCCACACGGAGGCGAGCCTCGCTAGCGCCTCGGTTACAGCCCTTCCCATAAGGCTTCATTCAGTGGCGCCGGGTCCGGGGCCGCTGCCTTCTCTCGAGCAGGTGCTTCGGCCCTCCAGACTCAGCCCAGGACTGATCCCCGCAGCAGCCCAGCCTCTCCGGAAGGCTGAAGAGGGCAGGCGCAGCCACAGCCGCTCTCCAAGGGTTGGTTCCTCGGACTCTGGGGCCTTCCTGGGAGCTGCCGCCAGCCCTGGCTTAGGGAGAGAATTGATGGACACGTTGAAATCACATGTTGCACACGTTACTTGCCACTCCACCCGCTCATCGAAAGGGAATCCCGTTTCTCCTTTCTTTCCCTCTGGGTCGCAGACCATTTAATATGTGTAGCGAGTAGCATTTTAAGTGCTCGACTACCACTTAAGACTGGTCCCAGGGCAATCACCAGAAACAGAGAGATACAACCCCATTTGGAGTTGGGTGACTTTCTTAGAGAAAGCAGTTTTGAAGGATTTGCTGGGGGTCGTGGAGCGGGGAGGTGGGAAATAACCAGCTTTGCCGCACAACAGGTAAATACTACCCTGATGGCTTGAGGGGAGAGAGGGCGCCAAAGTGAGCTTCTATAAGGCTCATAAAGGCTTGGGAAGTTCTAGTCAAACTAACAAGCAGCTGATTCCACCTAGGATCCCTTAGGTCAAGCTGTGGAAAGCACCCCACTAGGGGAAGTTTCGGGAGTCGTTAGCCCCTTGGATCAGAGCAGCTTTGCCTTTGTTAGTTTTAAATTCTGAATACACTTGCCTTTGAAAAACCATAAACAGGCCGGGCGCAGTGGCTCACGCCTGTAATCCCAGCACTTTGGGAGGCCAATGTGGGCGGATCACGAGGTCAGGAGATGGAGAACATCCTGGCTAACACGGTGAAACCCCGTCTCTACTAAAAAATATAACAAATTAGCTGGGCGTGGTGGTGGTGGGCGCCTGTAGTCCCAGCTACTCGGGAGACTGAGGCAGGAGAATGGTGTGAACCCCGGAGGCGGAGCTTGCAGTGAGCTGAGATGGGGCCACTGCACTCCAGTCTGGGCGACAGAGCGAGACTCCGTCTCAAAAAAGAAGAAAAGAAAAATCATAAACAAAACTTTAAAAAAAGAAGTTTCTGCTTCTAGAATGCAGGTAAAGGTTGAGGACACTTCAGTTGGAAGTCTGGGTTACATTCTATGCTCACTAGTTCCCAGGCAAGTCAACTGCTTGAGCCCTAGTTTCCAAGGATGAGAGGTGGAAATCATGTTATTTTTCTCACATGAGGTAACATGAAAACAGCTTGCAAGTTAGTAATACTTCACCCAGTCCATAGCGCTATTCAGCCTACCTCTGTCACTTCTCCCAGGATTAAAAACAACCAGCCTTGCTGGTCTCCAACTCCTGACCTCAAGTGATCCGCCTGCCTCAGTCTCCCAAAGTGCTGGGATTACAGGCAAGAGCCACCGCGCCCAGCCCCAATGCTGCCATATGTTAGGTACATAATCTTAGACATGTCATCTAGCTCTTCTTAAATGTAGTTTCCTCACTTGTAAAATGTTTGTTAATATCTGCCTTATCTTCCCATAGGTTTAGTGTAAAAACCAAATGAAGCAACACTTAAGCTTTCGTGTCTAAATTGATGTAAAAATATTCCTGTTGAATGTGTTAATGTACTGAAATTGTCAACATTTTTACCTACAAAATGTCTTACAGCGTAACTTGCCCAAGGCCTGATGTTATGAACTGCTTCCTTTTTTCTTTTTAATTCATGAAGAACTTGTAACATAATCCCATTTCAGTCAGATTGAAAACCCAGGTTTAAAACATTGCTGTTCAGAGGTAATGGGGGATTGGAACTTGCATTCCCTAATTGCTCATCTGGACAGGATTAAAATGGTCACACTATACTCTGGTTTCTCTTCAAATCATATAAATCTTTCACTTTAAAATGGTCACACTGGCTTTATTAGTTCTATTAAAGATTTTTCTAGCAGGCTTCAGTGGAATTTTATTAGTTAGAAATATTAACGTATTTCTTTTTTTTTTTGAGACGGAGTTTCACTCTTGTTGCCCAGGCTGGAGTGCAGTGGCCCAATCTCGGCTCACTGCAACCTGTGCCTCCCGGTTTCAAGTTATTCTCCTGCCTCAGCCTCCCGAGTAGCTGGGATTACAGGCATACGCCACCACGCCTGGCTAATTTTGTATTTTTAGTAGAGATGAGGTTTCTCCACTTTGATCAGGCTGGTCTCGAACTCCTACCACAGGTGATCTGCCCGCCTCAGCCTCCCAAAGTGCTAAGATTATAGGTGTGAGCCACTGTGTCCAGTCAGAAATGTTAATGTAATTCTAAAGACACCTAAATCTCTGTCTATTTATTTATTTATTTATTTTGACAGTGTATCACTCTGTTGCTGAGGCTGGAGTGTGGTGATGCAATTGCCACCCATTGCAGCCTCAAACAATCCTCCCACTTCAGCCTTTCGAGTAGCTGGGACTACAAGTACTCATGCTCAGCTTTTTTTTTTTTTTTTTTTTTAAGATACAGGGTCTCACTATGTTGCCCAGGCTAATCTTGAACTCCTGGGCTCAAGCAACCTCTAGCCTCAGTCTCCCAAAGTGCTGGGAATACAGACGTAAGCCACCGTGTCTGGCCCTGAATCTCTTTAAACCATGGGTTTTAAACATGGGGGTAAAGGATACCTATGATAAACTGCTCCTGGTAGAACTTTTCTGGCAGATCTTGCTGCTGCCTACCTGGCTTCTCAGGGGATCGGAGCCTGAATTGAGCATGGTCCTCTCTGCCTTACTCTGCATAGCATAGACATGTGGTTGCGCACACTGCCTCCTCTTTCTCTCCTCACCTGCCTCACCTCCAACCTGCCCCCTACTCCAACTCCCCAGTTGTGTCCAGCTCTGTCTAGTGATCTGGAGATGGGAGATGTCAGAAAATGAAAAGGTATAGAAAGTAACATCTTAGGTGGAAACAACCTGTGTCTATTAATGGATTAATGGATAAACACAATGTGATCTACACATGCAATGGAATATTCTTCAGTCTTAAAAAGGAATTAAATTCTGACACACGTTACAACACAGATGAACTGTGAAGACACTATGCTAAGTGAAATCAGCCAGATACAGAAGAACAATATTGCATGATTCTACTTTCCACTTATATGAGGTACCTAGAATAGTCAAATTCATAGAGACAGAAAGTAGAGTGCTTTTCGCTAGAAGCTCGGGGAGGGGGGATGGGAAGTTACTGTCTAAGGAGTACAGTTGCAGTTTTCGAAAGATGAATGGTAGTGATGGTTGCATGACAATATGAATAAACTTAATGCCACCGAATTGTACACTTAAAAATGATTAATATGGTAAAATTTATGTTAGGTATATTTTACCATATTTTTTTTTTAATGTAACATCTCCTAACAGAAAATTTAAGGACACCTAGTGACGTGCCTTTTTTCTCCCACCAAAATATAAACTCAGGACGAGTTCAAGTTCCCTGATCAAAGTGTTAGAAATCAAAGTTAAGTGCCTATTACTTCTCTAGAATATCTTGCTTTGTTCCACTTATTATAGGACTGGCTTAGCCAGTAAATTATATCTTTATTTCTCATTCACCAATCAGCAGGAATTATAAGTGGATAAGTAGGATTTAGGCATATACTGAAAGTGTAATTGTGCTGGTAACCTAAACTCTAGCAAATACTCTTAGCAATGCAGGAAACTGCTAGCTACTTTTCCCTGTAAAATGTTTTCAAAAATCTCAGGTGTCTTTGTACCCTTTCAAAAAATTAAGATAGTATTGTGGTACTTTACTACCTACTCATTTATAAATTCATTTGTATTAAAGGCAAATAATGTTGATGGAACCCCCAAAATTCAGTACTTTAAAGGCCTGAGTACATTGGGCTGTATAACAAGGAATGTAGATGAATACTTGATTTAATTATAATGTTTGGTCCAATACTCCTAGCCTGGTTTAAAGGAGAGATGGCCTTTTTCAGTGGAATGACTTCTTTAACAATGAGCCATTCATTCTTTTGTGATAGCACCAGAAGGAGAGAATTATTGGTTCTTTAAAATCGCTTTTTTTTTTTTTTGAGATGGAGTCTCGCTCTGTCGCCCAGGCTGGAATGCAGTGGCCGGATCTCAGCTCACTGCAAACTCTGCCTCCCGGGTTTATGCCATTCTCCTGCCTCAGCCTCCCGAGTAGCTGGGACTACAGGCGCCCACCACCTCGCCCGGCTAGTTTTTTGTATTTTTTAGTAGAGACGGGGGTTTCACCATGTTAGCCAGGATGGTCTCGATCTCCTGACCTCGTGATCTGCCCGTCTCGGCCTCCCAAAGTGCTGGGATTACAGGCTTGAGCCACCGCGCCCAGCCTAAAATCGCTTTTTAAAGCAAGAAATTAACCTTTTGGAATGAGGAGGGCTAGAAACAGGTAAGGGTTAGGAAATCGGATCTAGACCACCTGGGACTTGGAAGCCAGTTCCCAAACTCAAATTATCTGAATTCTAAACTAGGGACCCTATTCCTGTGTTTCATTGTTGTTGTTGTTTTCTTACTCTGTCACCCAGACAAGCATGATCCTGGCTCATTGCAGCCTTGACCTCCTGGGCTCAAGCAATCCTCCCACCTCAGCCTCCAAAAGCACTGGGATTACAGGCGTATACCATTGCACCCAGCCCTATTCCTGTTTTTAACGTAAATAAACCTCTATCACACTGAACACAACTGACACTCATGAACACTTTAGCTGGTCTCCCCAGCAGAAGAAGCAAAAGCTAAGGGGGCCAAGTGACCTTCTGCCCCTCTGTCTCGAAGCCATGGTGGGGACAGGCATGGATGTGATGAAAGAAGTAGAACACTTTCTTATCCTCTTCAGAGGACCATTGTTCCTCCAGAATTGTCTACATAGCATCCTTTATCTGAATTGAAGACTCCTCAAAGTAAAACAGCTGTATCTGGGGACATGAGGAATTTGTAATGATGAGGAAAAATGAGGTTTTGGATGAGGACAAGAGACAGTTCTAGCACAGAGAGCCAGTTAGAATGAGGAGAGGACTGGCTGGGTGCGATGGCTCACACCTGTAATCCCAGCACTTTGGGGGGCCGAAGCAGGCAGATCTCTTGAGGTCAGGAGTTCGAGACCAGCTTGGCCAACATGGTGAAACCCCATCTCTACTAAAAATACAAAAATTAACTTGGTATGGTGGCCCACACCTGTAATCCCAGCTACTTGAGAAGCTGAAACAGGAGAATTGGTTGAGCCCAAGAGGCAGAGGTTGCAGTGAGCCAAGATTGTGACACTGCACTCAAGCCTGGGTAACAGAGTGAGACTCCATCTCAAGCTGAGCCTGCTCACAAGAGAAGGAATGGGCAGGCACCAGCCAATAACTCAAGCACTGTACCCACATTTTATACATGAGAACAGAAACCATCTCCCTCCATTCCCACCCATACAGTTTGGACATGAGGACCGAAACCTCATGCTGCCTACATTAACCCAACTTTTTTTTTTTTTTTTGAGACGGAGTTTCACTCTTGTTGTCCAGGCTGGAGTGCAATGGCACGATCTCGGCTCACCGCAACCTCCGCCTCCCAGGTTCAAGCAATTCTCCTGCCTCAGCCTCCCTAGTAGCTGGGATTATAGGCATGTGCCACCACGCCCAGCTAATTTTGTATTTTTAGTAGAGACGAGGTTTCTCCATGTTGGTCAGGCTGGTCTTGAACTCCCGACCTCAGGTGATCCACCCACCTCGGACTCCCAAAGTGCTGGGATTACAGGTGTGAGCCACTGTGCCCAGCCCAACTTTATGATTCTACTGTGTTTATCAGAATTGCTTTTCTATTTCAGGAGATTTCCCAGGCAAATAACTTTTTTGTTGTTGTTGTTGTTGTTGAGACGGAGTCTCACTCTGTCGCCCAGGCTGGAGTGCAGTGGCTGGATCTCAGCTCACTGCAAGCTCCGCCTCCCAGGTTTACGCCATTCTCCTGCCTCAGCCTCCAGAGTAGCTGGGACTACAGGCGCCCGCCACCTCACCCGGCTAGTTTTCTTGTATTTTTTTAGTAGAGATGGGGTTTCACTGTGTTAGCCAGGATGGTTTCGATCTCCTGACCTCGTGATCCAACTTTATTGTTCATTACAGAAACTTCCAACTCTTTTCATAGAAAGTATCAATAGTTTATGTCCTAAGATTCTTTGAAACCCTGTCTCAAAATCCTCAGCCAACTATTGCCACCAACACTAAACCACCCTTTCAAAAAATTAAGAATTGGGTAATTCTTACCCAATCCTACCAAAGCCACATCGAAATACCTGCTCTAAACCAAATTTCAAAGTCTCGACAAATTCCAACCTTATCTTTTCCCCTCCAAGACCCTATCAAAGCTCTATGGACAAGGTGTTCTCCCTAACCACAGTAAGCAATGAACTCAGCTATGTCTTATCAACAGGCTGTGCTGGTGATATTTGCAGATCCAGCATTCAACATCCTAATATGCACAGTACATTAGAAGGTTAATTGATAATCATTGCCGGCACTTCAATAGATGAAAAATAGAATATTTAACATAGTATTGTAGGGCTTTACAATTTACAGAAGGCTTTCCCATAGGTGATTTCACTGGGCTCATTTACAGTGCACTGTGAGAGGTGAGTGGGGTAAATATTAGTATCATGACCAAGTCACACAATGAGAACACAGCCCAAAGACGGGACGTGATTTATCAGAGGCTGAATGGACCAATTAAAAGGCAGGGTAGAATCTTTATTCTAGGTCTCCCGATTTTAAATATTGACTATTAACCCACAGAAGTCCTAATGACAATATTTAGTATTTACATTAAGAGATTAAGCATTTTCTTAAATCTTAAAGAGCCAAAGTGTATTCATTTGCTAGGGCTTCTGAACAAAGTCCCACAAACAGAGTGACTTTGTGGCACCAAGGGGTTAATTTGATCAGGTCTGCCTGCCCTGCTTGCTTTTGCTCTCTAGTTTTTTCTTTTTTCCTTTTTCCATGAAGTAGAAGGCCGTGGTAGTTGAAGGTCTTGCCACTGAACTCTGAAACTTAACCTTCACTGGCTACTTTATATATAACATTCATACATTACTATGGTAATGGCTGCTTCGGTTGTTTTTCAGGAACTTGGGCCAGCTCCTATTCTGTTCAAACTAGTTGAGACCACCAACTGACCCTTCCACCCACCTCAGCCTCCCAAAGTGCTGGGATTGCAGGCGTGAGCCACCACACCCGGCCAGTCCTCTCCTCATTCTAACTTACTCTCTGTGCCAAAACTGTCTCTTGTCCTCATCTAAAACTTCATTTTTCCTCCTCATCACAGATTCCTCATGCCCCCAAATAGAGCTGTTTTATGTTGAGGAATCTTCGATTCAGATTGCAGGATGCAGGCACTGGGCCCGCACAAGTGCCTGAGAAGTGGCCTTTTGATATTGGAAGGCCCAAAACTCCACCCTCCTGATCATGCTAACAGCACCATTTTCTGTGCATATGTCCTATAAAATGCCACAAACCCCAACTATGCTTGCACAGCATGAACCCATATCTTCATTTTTCTCCACCGCCAATCACCTCTCCCTGAGCCTTAGACCACCCCACTCCCCTAACCCATCAATATCCCTAAGCTTTATCTGCGGGGAGGCAGATTTGAGAACTGTTCTCTCACCTCCTTGCTTGTCAGCCTCACAAATCTTTTCTCTTTTGCAAAACCCGTGTCACAGTGATTGATTTACTGTGCACAGACAGAATGGACCTGGACCTGGCTGGTGACATTAGAAGAACCAAAATTTGTTGTCTCACAGTTCTGGAGACAAGAAGTCCAAGATGAGGGTGTTGGCAGGGTTGGGTCTTTCTGAGGGCTGAGAAGGAGAATCTGTTCCAGGTCTCTCTTCTCACTTCTGGTGGTTTGCTGGTTTGCTGGCCATCTTTGGTGCTCCTTCGCTTCTGTTGCATCACCCGGTCTCTGCCTCCATTGTCACATGGTATTCTGCTTGTGCGTGTGTCTGTGTTCCCCCAACATTTTTTTTTTTTTTTTTTTGAGACTACATCTCCCTCTGTCACCCAGGTTGGAGTGCAATGGCACAACGATAGCTCTCTGGAGCCTTGACTTCCCAGACTCAAGTGATCCTCCTGCATCAGTCTCTTGAATAGCCGGGACTACAGGCATGCATCACTATACATGGCTAATTTCTTATTTTTTATATAAACAGGGTCTCATTTTGTTGCCCAGGGTGGTCTCAAACTCTTAGGCTCAAGCGATGCTCCTGCCTCCACCTTTCAAAGTGCTGGGATGATACGCATGAGCCACTGCACTCAGCCACATTTCCCCTTTATGTAAAGACACCAGTTATATTGGATTCAGGGCCCAGCCTACACTAGTATGACCTCATCATACTTTAACTAATTACATCTGCAATGACCCTATTTTCAGAGCCCAGATGCTAAGCATTACACAATGACCCTATTTTCAAATAAGGAAATCTAAGGTACTGGGCTTAGGACTTCAACATGTGAGCTGGAGTAGGTGGGGGAACACGCAATTCAACCCACAGCACAAAGATAATGAAAGTTTGGTCCACCTCTGCAAGCCCAACAGTTCATAGTTGATCCTTGTATTCCAGTAAATCCTTGGGACTTGGGATGGCTTTTAAGACAGGGAAATTTGCTTTAGTGCAGTAATGCTTATTACCTTAGGCAGATCGATTTCCTGGGCTGCTATGTGGCTAATTTTATTTTATTCTCACTAATAAGTAATCATGAATACTTCATGAATTATTGAGCAAAATGCATGTCTGAAAGCCACTGCCTGTATTCAGTTTAAAGAATAGGTCCATTTGAACTGAATTTTGAGTGATAGCAGTAAATAAATTGTGTCCACTGGTGGCTCATACCTATAATCCCAGCACTTTGGGAGGCTGAGGCAGGAGGATCACTTGAGGTCAGGAGTTCTATACCAGCCTGGGTAATATAGCAAGATCCCATCTCTACAAAAAATATAAAAATTAGCTGGGTATGGCAGCACACACCTGTAGTCCCAGCTATTCAGGAAGCCAAAGTGGGAAGATCACTTGAGCTCAAGAGGTCAAGGCTGCAATGAGCTGAGATCGCACCATTGCACTCCAGCCTGGGTAACAGAACAAGACCCTGTCTCAAAAAAAAAATTGTGTCCACAAAATAACTTGGTCCAGTCTGGTGCATGCTACATGCTACACTCCTACTGGTAAAGATGGGTTTGTGTAAAAATATAGCTTGAAGAAAATAATCTGTTTTAGTCTACAAAAGTATATGGGGAACATGGTTACTAACTTGGGTGAATTTATTCTGAAACCTTTTCTGCTTTAACATTCAAAGGTTGATCCCAGGAGAAAACATTCTACTCCTCGACATGGGTCTTGCCTGATTCATTTACCAACTATAACAGTAAGTACTGATCCATTTAGTCAACGCTTTAAAAAAAACAGTGACGACAGCCTAGTCGGGCTGTTCTTTTTCTTCCTCTCCTTTTTAGTCAATTTTTGTTGATTTTGATGGAAATCTCTATTTTGAGGGAAAGAAATATATTTGCTTACCGTACTCAGATGTGTTTTGAGCCAGTGCATTAGATGTTTTTATGGTTATATCAATTTTAGTTTTATATAATATTGAATATATTTAACTATTACATAAATGTATATATACACATGAAATCTGTCTGTAAATTATAAACTAATAATAGAATAAACATATGGGAAAACCACTTTCAACAACTTAAGAATCAGAATATAACTCTCATAGCTATGTTCTATGTTCTATGTTCAAACAGAACCAGTAACTTTCTTCTTTCCTCCAGGGGTAATCACTCTCCTAAATTTGTGACTTCTTTGCCTTTAAAAAGTTTTCTTTATCTTTTTTAATCGATATATCATAGTTGTACATATTTTTGGAGTGAATGTGGTATAAAAAAGTTGGCCGGGCACAGGGACTCATGCCTGTAATACCAGCACTTTGGGAGGCTGAGGCGGGTGGATCACCTGAGGTCAAGAGTTTGAAGCCAGCCTGGCCAACATGGTAAAACCCCATCTCTATTAAAAATACAAAAAAAATTAGCTGGGTGTGGTGGCAGGTGCCTGTAATTCCAGCTACTCAGGAAGCTGAGGCAGGAGAATCGCTTGTACCTGGGAGGCGGAGGTTGCAGTGAGCCAGGACCGCGCCATTGTACTCCAGCCTGAGCAACAAGAGCAAAACTCTGTCTCAAAAAAAAAAAAAAGTTTTGCCACATATGGATTTATGTTGTTTTGTTTTGTTTTGCTGGTTGGGGGTTTTATAAAAATAACATACTATTTTAGTCTTCTGTGACCAGCTCTTTTCTCTCAATATTGTGTTTCTGGGATTCACTCACATTGTTGCATGTAGCAATAGTTCATTCCTTTTCATTGTTGTGTAATAGACAATTGTGTCAATGTTCCACAATTTATTTATCCATATGCCTGGCAATGGACATTTGAGTTGTCTGCAGTTTTCTGGTCTTGTGAATAATGAACATTCTACATTTCTCCAGGTACGTGTGTCAAAGAGTTACACTACAGGGCATTGGTTTCCAGACTTTAAAAAACTGTAATGTGTTTTATACACATATATTTTACAAGTACCATAAATACTTTACAAGTTGTACACACCTGGTGCACACATATGTGAAACCAACAATTTATGAAACAAAACTTACTCTTTTTTTTTTTTTTTTCACTCTAGCACTCAGGCTGGAGCGCAGTGGTGCAATCACAAGGCTCACAGCAGCCTCCACCTCCCAGGCTTAAGTGATCCTCCCATCTCAGCCTCCCAAGTAGCTGGAACTACAGGCATGCACCACCATGCCCAGCTAATTTTTGTATTTTTTATAGAGACAAGGTTTCACCACGTTGCCCAGGCTCATAAAATTTACTCTTACTATACTAAGTTTTTCCACTCTATTGAATTTTATTTTGTTTGTTTAAAAAAAAAAAAGTTGGTTGAGGCCAGAAGCAGTAGTTCACAACTATAATCCTAGTGCTTTGGGAGGCCGAGGCAGGAGGATCACTTGAGGCCAGAAGTTCAAGACCAGCCTGGGCAACATAATGAGTCTCCATCTCCACAAAAATAAAAAAAGTTAGGTAGGCTCAGCTTGATGGTGTGTGCCTGTAGTTCCAGCTACTCAGGAGGCTGAGGTATGAGGATTGCTTGAGCCCAGGAGTTGGAAGCTGCAGTGAGCTATGATTGCACCACTGTACTCCAGTCCGGGTGATAGAGCAAGACCCTGTCTCTGAAGAGAAAAAAAAAAAAAAAGGTTGTTTGGACCACCCAATTGTAGATGTTTGAAAAAACCCAGATCTGGAATACTATACCCAAGAATGAAACTGCTAGCTCCTGGTTATACGCATGTTTGCCTTTACAACAAAATGACACATCGTTTATACCAAACTGTTTATAACAATTTGCATGCCCATTAGGAATGTGAAATAATTCCTGTAGTTTCACACCCTCTCCCACACTTGGTATCATCAGTGTTCTCAATTTTTGCTAATCTGGTAGATGTAAAAGAATATCTCACTGCATCTGCATTTGCAATTACCTGAGGAATAATTAGCTGGGATATTTTTTTTTTTTCCTGTTTGAAACAGGTCTCACTCTGTCACCCAGCTGGAGTGCAGTGGCTCACTCAGCCTTGACTTCCTTCTCAGCTCACTGCAGCCTTGACTTCCTGAGCCCAAGAGATCCTCCTACCTCAGCTTCCCCAGTAGCTGGGACTACAGGTGCATGCCACTGCACCTGGCTATTTTTAAAAATTTTTTATAGAGACAGGGTCTTGCTGTGTTTCTTGGCTGGAGTCAAATTCCTGGCCTCAAGCACTCCTCTGGTCTTGACCTCTCAAAGCGCTGGGATTATAGGTGTGAGCCACTATGCCCAGCCAGCTTGAATATCTTTTGGATCTATTCACCCCCTTTGTGAAATGCCTATTCATGTTTTTTGCTCACTTTTTCTGTTTGAATTTTTTTTTTTTTTTTTAGACGGAGTCTCATTCTGCTGCCCAGGCTGGAGTGCAGTGGTGCGATCTTGGCTTACTGCAACCTACGTCTCCCAGGTTCAAGCAATTCTCCTGCCTCAGCCTCCTGAGTAGCTGGGATTACAGACACCCACCACCACAACTGACTAATTTTTGTATTTTTAATAGAGATGGGGTTTCATCACGTTGGCCAAGCTGGTCTCAATCTCCTGACCTCAAGTTATCCACCCACCTCTGCCTTTCAAAGTGCTGGGATTATAGGCATGAGCCACCGTGCCTGGCTTTGTTGGAATTTTTACAAGGCACCTGTTGGAGAATTTGCGTCACATTCTATGGCATTTTGTGTATTTAATCCAGGCTTAAATTGGAAGATTATTCCTTTGGGGAGGCATTAGGAGTCAAGAAACTTGATTTGGTCTGACAGGGTGTAGGAGGAAAACTATGGCCCCATTTTTTGTTTTAGCCTTGTATTTCCTCTTGCCAGGAATCAAGCTGTGTCAGGAATACTCCCCTCTCTTAGCTAGGCCTGGTACCTTTTTTTTTTCTTTCTTTTTTGAGGGTATAATAGCTGCTGAAGACAGTAGCAAGGAGGGTGTCAACCATTCTTCACTGTTGCTGCTTCAATATGGACAGCAGCCCTGCTCCCCATTTCCTGCCTCGTCTCTCTTTGACCTCAACTGAGTATCTTACTCCTTTGCCCATCTGGCACTGGGATTATGGGCTCCTGAATGCTCCGGAGCTCCTTTTAATGTCATTCATAATTAAATCTTGAGCTGCAGTTCTTGGTCTTTTGGTTCACACACTTCATTCTTCCTGCATATTTCACTATAAGTAGAGAGAAAAATGCTGGTCACTGGGTGCTGGTGGTAGCCATGCTCTGACCAGGGAGTCCCTGTTCATGCCTTTTGTCCAGGTCCCTGCAGTTCTGCTCTGTAGCTGTCTCTGGGCCAGGGTGGGCCTTTTCCCACCAGTGCTTTTGGTAGCAACGCATTCCATGCAACCGCTTCATAAAGCAGATGATATTTTTCCAGGGTAGCCATGTTATAATTGGGGTTTGTGTTATTAACTAAATCAATCATAATATAAAGCCAATCCAATATCATAAAAATAAAAATCAGGCCGGGCGCGGTGGCTCAAGCCTGTAATCCCAGCACTTTGGGAGGCTGAGAAGGGCGGATCACAAGGTCAGGAGATCGAGACCATCCTAGCTAACACGGTGAAACCCCGTCTCTACTGAAAAATACAAGAAACTAGCCAGGCGACCTGGCGGTCGCCTGTAGTCCCAGCTACTCGGGAGGCTGAGGCAGGAGAATGGCGTGAACCTGGGAGGCGGAGCTTGCAGTGAGCTGAGATCCGTCCACTGCACTCCAGCCTGGGCAACAAAGCCAGACTCTGTCTCAAAAAAAAATAATAAAATAAAAAAATAAAATAAATCAAGTGACACACAAACCTCTGTAATAATTATGACCCACATTAGGAGTACAGTTCATATCTGACACTGGTATGATCTGGAGCATTATTTCATCATTGTAGTGTTCATAGTAGCCCTAGTTTTGCTTTGATGACATCATCCTTGGTGTTAGCATTGGGCCCTCCTTCCCATATCTCAAATTGGGTTCACTGGAACCCAACTCTTCTGAAGGAAAACTTTTGAGTTGACATCCAGTCCTTCAGTGTCATTCCCTAAGACACCAAGACAATGAAAGCAAGGAGGATACGTGGGTGGCCAGAGCCTTGGGCCCTCTCTGTTTCAACCAGAGCAGTCTTTAAAAATACACATACATGCGCACACACACACAAACACACGCGCAAACACATAGAATCCCATGTAATAGTTCATTTTTATAAATGCATCTTCAGCCTGTAATCCCAGCATTTTGGGAGGCCGAGACGGGTGGATCACGAGGTCAGGAGATCGAGACCATCCTGGCTAACACGGTGAAACCCCATCTCTACTAAAAATACAAAAAAGTAGTCGGGTGATGTGGTGGGCGCCTGTAGTCCCAGCTACTCTGGAGGCTGAGGCAGGAGAACGGCGTAAACCCAGGAGGCGGAGCTTGCAGTGAGCTGAGATCCGGCCGCTGCACTCCAGCCTGGGCGGCAGAGCGAGACTCCGTCTCAAATAAATAAATAAATAAATAAATAAAGCACCTTCAGTTTAGAAAGTGTGAACATCCCTGGAGCAGCTCATCTTGAGGCCAAGGTCTTTAAAATAGCTGGGGCTATAGCTGAAGAGGAAAGGCAGGCTGATGTTTGCTGATGGTTTGTCTTCCTTCAAATAGACATACAGTTTCTGAAAATTAGACCGTTTTTTCTTTCCTGCTCCCATGACATTTTTGATGCCTGGTCAAGGGTCCATACATGCTTCCCCCGTCCCAGTTGGTAGAGTCTTCTGGTTCCTTACTGTGGCTGACTTTGGGCTGTCTCCCAAAATCTATGTTCCCTTCCTCCATAATAATAGAGTTTCAGCCCACACATCACTGCCCAGACAGAAGCTTCATTTTCCAGCCTCCCTCATGGTTCAAGGTGACTATGTTCTCACCAATGGCCAGCACAAGGGATGTGCATAATTCCCACATCATTTGCTTAAAAGAAAATTGCTTACCTAGGAGCCCAGGAGCTGTGGCTCATGCCTATAATCCCAGCACTTTGGAAGGCCAAGGCAGGCAGATCACCTGAGGTCAGGAGTTCAAGACCAGCCTGACCAACATGGCAAAAACCCGTCTCTACTAAAAATATGAAAATTAGTCAGGCATGATGGTCGGCCTGTAATCCCAGCTACTTGGGAGGCCAAGGCATGAGAATTGCTTGAACCTGGGAGGGTGAGGTTGCAGTGAGCCAAGATTGTGCCACCGCACTCTAGCCTGGGCAACAGAGTAGGACTCCATCTCAAAAAAAAAAAAAAAAAAAAAAAAAAGAAAAGAAAAAGAAAAAGAAAAAAGGAAAACTGCTTATTTAGGACTCTTTTTTCACTTTTCCATCTTCCCACAAGTTGAGCATTGACATGGTGCTTATGCTGCACACACACACCTTTACCCTGCTGCCGTGCAGACAAGGACAACCCTGGAGGATGGTGGGGCAACAAGACAGAAAAGGCTGAGTCCCAAAGGCTGTGCGAACCTCGGGTGCCCCACGCAGCTGGAACAGCTCGCCTCCAGATTGTAATAAGGTTCTAAGTCATTTGCCACATAAGTGGTCTACAACCCTATTTTCGAATGGAATTAGCAAGTCCAAGAATTTTAGAACTGAGAGAAATCTCAGGGTCATTGAAATGAGTTCTAGAATTTGCATCCTTTTTGGGTTGATAAGCTACTTTTGGATTTCTGAGGTCTTGAGATCACTGAGACTTAGGGTTTGAAGTGGAAACATGTTTTACCCAGAGCCTGAGAAGGCAGAGGGCTGCTAAGAGTACCTCCCTCCCTGCCTGGATGTGTAGCTGACTGCACGGGGTATAGGAAGGGCAGCAGGAGGGGCCCAGGCCAGGCTTGGCTTGTGGCAACACCACCAGCTTTGGTCTCTGGCAAGCATTTGGGACCTTTGGAGACTCCTATCCTGGTCCAACCTTCTCTGTTTATAGAGAAAGAAACTGAGCGCGACTTTCTTGTCAAAGGTCACATGGTGATTTAATGGCAAAACTGGGACTAGAACCCAGGTATCCTGACTATCTGAAGCTATGATAGCATGCTAATTTTGCAATTGTCCTGACTGGCCCCGGATGTTCCCCATTGCTTTCAAGACAGCTAGGCTGATGCTTCTGGGCCCCAGCCCTGAAGTATAAGCTATATCAATAAGCCACGACAAAATGTTTGATCACATTTTGTAATCCTTCTGGAGTTTCTTCCCTAGAGCCCTGCCCTTAGCTGGGTGGCCCCCTTCTCCATCTTTTGGCACTCTCTGCATTCCCTCCCTTGACTTAGCAGACCCAGCTTTCTGATTGATCCTACTCCCTGGCCTCTTGCTTTTTATATATATATTTTTTCCTTTGAGACAGGGTCTCACTCTGTCATTCAGGCCAGGGTGTATTGGAGCGATCACAGCTCACTGCAGCCTCAATCTGCCAGGCTCAAGCAATCCTCCCCACTTAGTTCCCTGAGTAGCTAGGACTACAGGTACACACCACCGTGCCTGGCTAATGCATAAAATTTTTTTGTAGAGACAGGGTCTCACTATGTTGCCCAGGCTGGCCTTGCACTCCTGTGCTCAAGCAATCCTCCTGCCTTGGCCTCCCAAAGTTCCACACTTCTTTTCTCTCTTTCTCCTATCTCAGTACAGCATAAAAATAGGGAGTGACCAGGGATCCCTCAGACGTCAGCCCGTAAGACACTAAGACAAATAGGGACAGATTACTGAAAAGTACAATCTAAAGAAGTCCAGGCCGGGCATGGTGGCTCATGCCTGTAATAGCAGCAGGATCACTGGGATCGCGGTGGCTCATACCTGTAATCCCAGGTGGATCACTTGAGGTGAGGAGTTTGAGACCAGCCTGGCCAACATGGTGAAACCCCATCTCTACTAAAATACAAAAATTGGCCGGGTGCGGTGGCTCAAGCCTGTAATCCCAGCACTTTGGGAGGCCGAGACGGACGGATCACGAGGTCAGGAGATCGAGACCATCCTGACTAACACGGTGAAACCCCGTCTCTACTAAAAAATACAAAAAACTAGCTGGGCGAGGTGGCGGGTGCCTGTAGTCCCAGCTACTCGGGAGGCTGAGGCAGGAGAATGGCGTAAACCCGGGAGGCGGAGCTTGCAGTGAGCTGAGATCCGGCCACTGCACTCCAGCCTGGGCGACAGAGCGAGACTCCGTCTCAAAAAAAAAAAAAAAAGAATACAAAAATTATCTGGGTGTGGTGGCAGGCGTCTGTAATCCCAGCTACTCAGGAGGCTGAGGCAGGAGAATTACTTGAACCCGGGAAGTGGAGGTTTCAGTGAGCCGAGATTGTGCTACTGCACTCTAGCCTGGGTGACAGAGCAAGACTCTATCTCAAAAAATAAAATAAAATAAAATAGAAGCCCAGGGACAAATGAACCCACCTCCACTGTAGACACTGGGAGCCACATTCTCAAAATGAGTAACTACAGGGAAAGGACAGAATTCTCACAAGAGGGCATAACCTCCGCTCTCCATACATTTCTCCTGTAACACCTTTCTGATTGAAAAGAAAAAAGAAAGCTGTGCTTGACTTTCGCTCTAGTGCTTTTTAAGATCAAGCAGGAATCTTATATTCTTTCATTGCCTTCTACATTTCTTTTCCTTCTTCCCTGTCCTCTTTCTTTTTAAATTCAGATCATTTAACAGACAAGGGTCATAGCTAAAAATAAATCTTCATTGTACTGAGCTACCTATGATGTCATTTACTGTATTCTTAGGTCTTCAGAGTCAACACTCCAGGCATGTAGAAACACACAGGAGAATAAAACCTCAGTTCCCAGGCAGCTTCCAGAAGCTGTGGTATTGCTGTGGCCTGAGGCCTGGATTTTCCCAGGGGATAGGTATCCATATAGTTTGTGCCCTTCCATATCACTTTTCATTCAGAGGCCTTACCTGGATTGGTAGCCAAGCATTGATACTCACACCTCCCCAAAGAGGTAAATTTTAGTAGGAAACTGAAGGAAACTGAGGCCCAACAAAATGAGGCGACTAGGCTGAGTGACTGGGGAAGTTTCCATCCAAGTCAGCTATAAACTTTGTACTGTGAAAAACTTTTATCTGTTTTTTGGTAAATACTGCCAAAAAACAGTATTGCCATGATCACTGCCATGATCACTCCATGCAGTGGGTTAAACTTGTAGGGGAAATAAATTCTGTGGTATCAGCTCAGAACAGAACATATTGGGAATGCATAATAGAAAAACAGTACTCTCACTCAGCTTCATAACTCCAGCAGATTTGTGGATTAGGGTTAACCAAGTCTGGAATTCCAGAACTCAAGTTACCCAAGTGTGGCAAGCCAGGGGAATTTCTACTAGCTGGATGGGAAATCTTCAAAGTCAGCATTTATTTTCATCTGCACTCAATATTTTGGCCCAATATGTAAGTAACTTGCTTTCCATTCTTGTGTTGATAAGAAGCCTAAAAGCCTGGAACAGAGAAAGGAAAAGCTGGTCTCCGCTTGGGTCTATATGTGATCATCAGTCATGGAAAATGCTGACTATGACCATTCCCACTCAGCTTCTCATGCTTGGCACTAAGAGACACTGGACACCTTGGGCTGCAATGACTGCATTGTGCATTTGTCACCTTACCATAAGCTGCATGAGTCCCCAGCTGGCTGTGTTAAAATGCTCCATCTTCCCAACAGCCACGTGTCCCTTGAAGGCAGGAACTCTTTTACGTTTCATCTGCAGCTCTCATGGTATACCATGTTGCTTATTCTTTTTTTTTTTTTAATTTTTTAAAAATTCTTTTTACATTTATTTATTTTTAGAGATGGGGTCCTGCTATGTTGCCCAGGCTGGTCTCAAACTACTGGCCTCAAGACATCCTCCCACCTTGGCTTCCCAAAGTGTTGGGATTACAGGCATGTGACACCATGCCCAGCCCATGTTGGTGTTCACTCTGTCAGGACCCAACCAGGGAAGCAGAACCATGTGTAAGTTTTGAAGGATATATTAGGCAATGGTGGGAGAAGCTGAGGAAGGGTGCATGACAAGGAGTTAAAGGATCAGTCACAAGCCAGCCTTCCTGAAGCACTGGTGTGGATGGAACAAAGTTTGCCAAGGAATATGGGTAGCTAGGCACATCCAGTTGCTGAAGTGGGACCGTGAAAGTAGAGCTGGTAGAAAAGTCTATGTTTCTGATGGTGAGCCTAGCCCCACTAATGGTCTTAGGAAGAGTTGGTGGATGTGGAATGGGAAACTGAACAAGCTGGAACCCATCAGCACCCCTGCACCTGCCAGCCGTAGCATCAAACCACAATGACCTTCAGAGAGTAGTGGCTGTTGCTTTACTTCCACCTTCCTAATCTTGCACAAATTTTCTTTTGACCAACTCTCACCCAGAGGCATACAAAGAAAGGAACTTGAGAAAACCATTCCAGTTAAAGCAAGTCAACCCAACACAGTCCAAAATCCATGCAGGTATGTACTAGTTGCTCAGAACTCATTCAGTTTCCAACATTGTAAGAAAAGTCCTGATCTAAAGTCAGGATATCTAGGACTTCTGGTCATAGTTCTACCTCTAAAAATGTGTCCTGGGCTAAAATGTTAACCTCTCTGCCCCTCAGCTCCTTAGGGAAAGAAAACAATGACTCATCAACTCTTAGAGGGTGTATACAGAAGTGGAGGAGTTAAAATGTTAGCAATGAAACTGTCAAACAGTATACAGGGGGGAGAAAAAAAGAAACTTCCATCCAGAGGTTCTAAAAGATGCTAGATTCTGTAATGTTATTTTCTCTGATTTTCCTACTGTGTGTGTAAAGCATGTTTATTCACAGCTGAGTCTCCCTGCTAAAGCATAGGTTTGAAAATGAGAAATTCTAGGCTGGGTGTGGTGGCTTACACCTGTAATCCCAGCACTTTGGGAGGCTGAGGCGGGTGGATCATCTGAGGTCAGGAATTTGAGACCAGCCTGGCCAACATGGTGAAACCCCGCCTCTACTAAAAAAATACAAAATTAGCCGGGCGTGGTGGCGGGCACCTGTAATCCCAGCTATTCAGGAGGCTGAGGCAGGAGAATTGCTTGAACCCAGGAGGCGGAGGTTACAGTGAGCCGAGATTGCATCACTGCATTCTAGCCTAGTCAACAAGAGTGACATTCCATCTCAAAAAAAAAAGAAAGTGAGAAATTCTAGTTATTTTTTCCTGTAACTATAATCTCGGTGTGCTATGAAATTTGGAACAAGTCATTAAACCATTTTTTGTCAACATTTACTTATATACAGAGTGGGATTAATAATATTCTAACAACAGTAATTGACCATTAGCTAAGTCCTTTAAAGAAATGAAGTCTCCAACATTTTTTGAGTCAAGGCCCTGCAGAGCTGTATGAGCTTCAGCCGCCGCTGTGTTCTACTAGACTCCAGGGCTTGCCTCTGTTATCTCCAACGGATAAGATCATGCCAGAGCACATGAAGTCAGCACTCGCCCCATTTAACCTTAAGTCAACACTACAGGGTTTGCTTCCTTTTACCAAGTACTAGCATACATAGAAAAACAATCAGTTTCCTGGTTCCAGTCTGATCTGCTGCAAAGAACAAAGAAGGGCCCCCCTTACTTTATCCACTGGATAAAGGGAACAGGGAGCCAAAAAATGATGTAGGAGATGGTGCCAGGCTAGGGTTGAGGAAACAGGACAGAACCCAGGAATTTGCTTTCTCCCTGGACCTACTACTTTCTACAGAGGGTCAGAGAGTTCGGCCAGAAACCTCCTCCAAAACCAAGGTTATGTGTGTGCCTCCTTAATTAGAAAAACAGGCCAGACACAGCAGCTCACACCTATAAGTCCAGTACTTTGGGAGGCCAAGGTATGAGGATCACTTGAGGCCAGAAATTCAAGACCTGCTTGGGCGACATAGTGAGACCTTATAACTACAACAACAAAAAAAAAAATAGCCAGTATATTAGTTCATTTTCACGCTGCTGATAAAAGACATACCTGAGGCCGGGCGCGGCGGCTCACACCTGTAATCCCAGCACTTTGGGAGGCCGAAGTGGGCGGATCACGAAGTCAGGAGATCGAGACCACAGGGAAACCCCGTCTCTACTAAAAATACAAAAAATTAGCCGGGTGCGGTGGCAGGTCCCAGCTACTCGGGAGGCTGAGGCAGGAGAATAGCGTGAACCCGGGAGGTGGAGCTTGCAGTAAGCTGAGATCGCACCACTGCACTCCAGCCTGGGCGACAGAGCAAGACTCCGTCTCAAAAAAAAAAAAAAAAAAGACATACCTGAAACTGAGCAATTTACAAAAGAAAGACGTTTAATTGGACTTACAGTTCCATGTGGCTGGGGAAGCCTAACAATCATGGCAGAAGGCAAGGAGAAGCAAGTCACATCTTACATGGATGGCAGCAGGCAAAGAGAAAACTTGGGAAGGAAAACTCCCCCTTATAATAACCATCAGATCTCGTGAGACTGACTCAGTATCATGAGAACAGCATGGGAAAGACCTGACCCCATGATTTGATTACCTCCCAACGGGTCCCTCCCACAACACGTGGGAATTCAAGATGAGATTTGGGTGGGGACAGAGCTGAACCATATCACCAGGTGTGGTGGCATGTGCCTGTAGTCCCAGCTACTTAGGAGGCTAAGGTTGGAGGATTGCTTGAGCCCAGGAGTTTGACGCTGTGGGGAGCCATGATCGTGTCACTGCACTCCAGCCTGGGTAACAGAGCGAGATCCCGTCTTAAAAAAGAAAGAAAAAAAATGACTACCCCAATAACTGAAGGACACAAACTTCAAACACACACACACATACACACACACACACTCTTCATGAATTTCACCCCTTAGATCTGGAGGGTTAACTTCATGGCAAACATAGGGGTTACAAAAATAGCACACCAAAATATTTCCCCCCAAGTTTTTCATTAACAACATGAGCCTTCCTAGGTCTGAGTACTTTAGTGTCTATCCTTAATAATTAATATCTGGGCATTAAAAGTTTCAGCTCTTTCTACCTAGCATCTGTAAGCGTCAACCAGAACCTACTAACAAATGTGAACATACAACATTTGAACATAAAGTAATATCTCTGGCCTTCAAAGGTGACAAAACTCAGAGTAGCATTTCTCATCCTAAGCTTCCAGCTGTTGGCCTGAGCATATTCACAAAGGTGAAGCCTGGTGCTACACCATCCACATTCTCTCCCATGCCTCTGCAGGCCAGGAACATGCTTCAGCAAGTTGGCTGATGGTCTGAAGAGTTACATAGAGTCAAGGATAAACATATTTTGGTTTTTTTTAAACCCAGCATAAAAATAGCAGTACAAATATTTCACAATAAAAATAATCATTTCTTTTATTAGCCCTTTATTAGTTTGCCCCCTTTCTTAACTGGAAGATTTTTAAGTGACTTACAGCATTTAGGTCCAATGTCATGTTGGTTATGTTTATATAGTAACCAAAAACGCTGGATAAATATTTATGTAGTTACAAAACTTTTAACGGGCCCCAAACTTGGAATAATCCAAAAGAAACACAACGCTCCATTTTGGGCAGTTGTAAATCCCCTGTTGTCAACATAACTCGGACACTGGAAAGGAGGGAGTAAGCCTGAATGGCTCCCATATGTTTGCCGTGAGTAGGCTTTGAGGGATGGTGGTGGAAGGGAGAAAGGAGGAAGGGGCTGCCATGGCTGGCCCGCATCAAGTGTCCTGACAGTCTGGTAATGTGCAGCGCATTGTTTTGCACTTGTCAGCTGTTGCCCAGGAATGCCTGTGTGATAAATGAATAATGGGCTCCATAGGGCTCTCCTTACACTAAAAAATTCAGCGCATATGGTTCTGGCCAGTTTTCTATCCATCCTATCTTTTGGTCACTCTGGAAGTACATTTGTTCCCTGGGCCATAAAAAAGAATATTAAAGCTTTTAAGAGAGAATTGAGGCCAACAATTTAGAGCATCAGTCTTTAGGGACATGACATAAAGAAATCATATGTGAAACCTGGATTCAAGATCATCTAGAAAAGTACCCAGGATCAATGGGTTGGGAGAGTGGAAATAAAGGAAAATAATTTAACAAAGATTGCTCCCTTGAATACATAAAGACCCAAACTTACCTTTTTGTTTTATTTATTTTTTGAGACAAGAATCTTGCTGTTACCCAGGTTGGAGTGCAGTAGCACGATAATGATAGCCTCAAATTCCTGGGCTCAAGAGATCTTCCTGCCTCAGCTTCTAAAATAGCTGGAACTACAAGTGCATGCCACCAGGCCTAGCTAATTAAAAAAAAATTTTTTTTAGAGGCAGGGTCCCAATAGGTGCTTGGGCTGCTCTTGAACTCCTGAGCTCAAGTGATCCTCCCATCTTGGCCTCCCAAAGCACTGGGATTATAACCCTGAACCACTGCACCTGTCTGGCTCAAACTTGCTCATTTTTAACTGGTAATCATTTGAGAAATTTTATGAGAGAGAGAGACAGAAAGCAGAGGATGCTCCTAGGCCTGTACATACAAGAAGTTGGTTGTAGAGTCACAGTAATTTGGGGCCAGTACTCTATAAAATAGTAATAATAACTGTATCTACCTCATGAGGTTGTTGTGATACATATCTACAGCAATACAGAAGTTGCTTAGCACAATGTCAGGCACAGAGTAAGTGGTAATCAATGCTAGCTAGTATTATTCTTCCTCAACTCTTCAGACCCTCACTGCAGGGAAAGAGTTAATTTTAGCCATATTTAGCTGGAATGACTAGAAAAATTGAGCAGAAAATCCTTCCAAAAAGTTTTGACTTGGAGAAAGGAGGTTTATGGTTCTGTTCCCTGAAAGCTATGGCCTAGCAGGGGACAGTCTCTGCCCAGCAGGAGAGAAACCCTACCCTCACTAAGGCTAACTTAGCAGAATGCTGGTCTCTTAAGAATGGAGGCTGGGAGGGCCTTTTGGTCTTTGGATGGTTCAAAGCATTTCTCAAAGCTTTGGTAGTGGGGCAAGAAATACTCAGTAAAACCTGAAATAGTCCCTGCCAGGGCCGACGGCCAACAGCTGTGGGAATGGCAGCTGCTGTGACCCACATTACTGCACCTGACCCAGGCATGGGGATCCCTGACAAGTGGTCATGAGAGTCTCACATTTTTTTTTTTTTTTTTTTTTTGAGACAGAGTCTCGCTCTGTCGCCCAGGCTAGAGTGCAGTGGCCGGATCTCGGCTCACTGCAAGCTCCGCTTCCCGGGTTTACGCCATTCTCCTGCCTCAGCCTCCCGAGTAGCTAGGACTACAGGCGCCCACCACCTCGCCCGGCTAGTTTTTTGTATTTTTTAGTAGAGACGGGGTTCCACCATGTTAGCCAGGATGGTCTCGATCTCCTGACCTCGTGATCCGCCCGTCTCGGCCTCCCAAAGTGCTGGGATTACAGGCTTGAGCCACCGCGCCCGGACGAGAGTCTCACATTTTTAATCTGTCTGGAAGCCAATGAGAAGTGTAAGGAAGCCAGATTCTGATCCCAAACAGTGGCATCCAATCAATGTGCATAAATTTCTCATCGTGATCCCTTCCTCCTTACCATGGAGTGGAGAGAAAGGGAGAATTCCCACACTTTGGCAATATGAAAGGACTTTTCTGTAATCTTATTTTCAGGACAGTTTTCCTTCCTTTTAAAAATTCAGGTTGGTAACTCACACCTGTAATCCCAGCACTTTGGGAGGCCGAGGTGAGCAGATCACGAGGTCAGGAGATCAAAACCATACTGGCTAACACTGTGAAACCCCATCTTTCCTAAAAAATACAAAAAATTAGCCGGGCGTGGTGGTTAACGCCTGTAGTCCCAGCTACTCGGGAGGCTGAGGCAGGAGAATGGCATGAACCCAGGAAGTGGAGCCTGCAGTGAGCTGAGATCGTACCACTACCTGGGTGACAGAGTGAGACTCCGTCTCAAAAAAAAAAAAAAAAAAAATTCCTCCTGTAATCCCATCACTCTGGGAGGCCGAGGCGGGTGGATCATGAGGTCAGGAGTTCAAGGCCAGCCTGGCCAAGATGGTGAAACCCTGTCTCTACTAAAAACACAAAAAAATTAGCCGGGCATGGTGGTGGGCACCTGTAATCCCAGCTGAGGCAGAGAATTGCTTGAACCCAGGAAGCAGAGCTTGCATTGAGCTGAGATCACGCCATGCACTCCAGTCTGGGTGAAAAAGTGAGACTCCATCTCAAAAAAAAAAAAAAATTCATATAAATTTCTCATCAGAATTGCATTCTATACCTGGGGCCCTCTGAATACTGCTTTGAATGTTGAACATCATTTGAGGTGAAATAATGATGCTAACTCACATTTATTAAGCATTTACAATATGTCTTGCACCCCTGCAGGCACTTTATATCTATTTAATTTAATCTTATAAAGCTTATCTCTAATATCAAGGTTACATACTAGTGAGTGCCAAAGGTGGAATCCAACTCACCTTTTTCATTTCTTTTCTTTCTTTCTTTCTTTTTTTTTTTTTTTTTTGCGATGGTCTCACTCTGCCACCCAGGCTGGAGTGCAGTGGTACGCTGCAACATTCGCCTCCTGGGTTCAAGCGACTCTCTTGCCTCAGCCTCCCGAGTAGCTGGGATTACAGGTGTGTGCCACCAGGCCCAGCTAATTTTTGTATTTTTAGTAGAGATGAGGTTTCACCATGTTGGCCAGGCTGGTCTTTAACTACTGACCTCAAGGGATCCTCCTGCCTCAGCCTCTCAAAAATCTGGGATTACAGGTGTGAGCCACCGTGCCTGGCCTAACTCACCTTTTTCTTTATAGAAAGCTGCCTGGTTTTTGAAGGAAGTCTTGAAATATTTTTTTCTCTTAAAAGTATTTTATAAAGTCTTTTGATTATAAAAATAATGTATGCTTATAATAGAAATTTTGGAAAATGCAAAATGTGTAAATAAGTGGTAATTCTACTACTCCACACATAACTGCTGTTAATATTTTAAATTTTCCTAAGGTATTTTTCTGCACATATATTGATAATATTTCTTTTTTCTCCAAATTGTTATCTTAAAACTTTTAGACTTTCCAAAGATTTTTTAAACTTCTTTGAAATACCAGAAAGCCCATCTAACCCAGTGAAGCAAGTATGGACTTTTGAGGTTCAAACATAGTTTGGAAAATTAACCACACGGTTTCCAAGAGGAAATTAAAATTGGCAAAATGCCCTTTTCCACCCTGATAGGGGCTTTAAATGCCTGACCATTTGTTTTGCTGGCAGCAGGACCACTTTTTAGTGGCAACCAATGACTATTAGTGCCAATAAAAGTTCTTAAACCCCTTACAGCATTAATCATGCTCCAGATGTTACAAAAGTTGAGTGACTGAAAATGTACATACATTAAAGTCTTCAGCTGCTGCCTCAAGGTCAGGGGGATTTCAGCTTCATTCTCTTAATTCAGAGTTAAGCCAGACCCCATCAGTGAGATTTCAGCCTCATTATAAACCACAGAGGCTTCGTTTTGCATATATTTCAGTATTTTCTATTTTCCTTTGGCCACTCTCACAGTGTATGTGTTCCTTTAAAATATCTCCTATTTGATGAATAGTCCTTCCTAGGGCCCTTTTGTAGGCATGAGAGATTATACTCTGTTTGGATTCTATCTTTGCCCCTGAGATACCAACCAGTAGCATTCTTCCCACTTTGTCTGATCAAATGGAATTATTTTTAGAAGAAGCTGCTGTGTCTGAAAGACAGCTTATAATCTTAAAAAAGCCCTTTACATTGCAGACATATGGGCTTCTTGACAGTGTGTGTCTAGAATTGCAATGTTTTCTCTGCCCGGAGGACTACCTTTGAATTCACCCTTTCTGCTTGTGTGTGTCTGTAAAAATAAATGAATTGCTTTGGCACTGAATATAGTAACTGTAGCGTGCATCATTTCTGACAACTACTTCCTGAACTTCTTTCCTGAATGTTGTACGAACTGTGAAACCCCGTCTCTACTAAAAAGTACAAAAAATTAGCCGGGCGTGGTGGTGAACGCCTGTAGTCCCACTTACTCGGGAGGCTAAGGCAGGAGAATGGCGTGAACCCGGGAAGTGGAGCCTGCAGTGAGCTGAGATAGCACCACTGCACTCCAGCCTGGGTGACAGAGCTGCGGATTGGTTCTCCACAGAGCTCCTGGCACAGAGGAAAATGGACATTAGGTAGCCGTAGCAGGCTGGCGACCATGGCTTTTACACATTGCTTCACACAACCCTGTCCAGGAGTTTTACACACTCACTAAACAAGCAGAAGGCACCGTCCAATTCACTGGAGCCCCGCTGGATAAATATGGAAAGAATGCGGGAGCTATGTCATGAACCACAATGGTTTTGTGTTCTGTGTAATTTGAAGATGAGATTCCTTTGCTGTGTGTCACCTCCCATATTACCACTGTCGCCCAACATTTCGTAACCATCAACTCTTTGCCAGTGCCCACATGCAAAGATGGGTTTGTATTAAAAAATAAATGAGAACAGCACATTCTGATGTGGTGTAGTATATCAGCATTTTCCACGAAGCCTCGTCGCCAGCCTTCCCCTTTTAGGAAACAAAGGACCCATGGCAGAGCCTGCTTATCCCATTACAGCTCCTGGTGAGAAGGGCGAAGCGATGTCAGAAATAATAGAAAAGTCTTTTTCTTTGAAATATCTAGATGTTCAAAGATGGGAATGGCCGCAGGGGGGAGAAGACTGTGCTATGCAAGTTGATGTGATTTTGTGGACCATCCATTTCCAATTGGGAAGCTCACTTACTTTCAACTTGAAGCATCGGAAAACCAGACTTACAGCAGCTTCAGCCTATAGGGGTTTATTTTTCTCATGTAACAAGAAGAACAGAAGTGGACAGTCCAGGCCTGGTCCTCAAGGACTCAGTTTCTTTCTGTCCCACCAACCTTACCATGTTGGATTTTCATCTTTGTGCTTGTTGCCTCATGGTGGTAAGATGGCTGCAGCACCTCTGGGACTTACAACTGATTTTTAAGGTAGGAGGAAGGGGACAGAACTGTATTAGTCAGATGGCCTCCTTTCATCTGGAAAGCAAAAGGTTTCCCTGAATCCTCAGCAGATTTCTGCTGTCTTCCCATTGGCCAGAACTGTGTCACATGGTCATTTTTAACAGGGCTAAAAATGAGTTTTTCCTGGGAATATTGCTGGCTTGAACTAAATTGTGGTTCTGTTAGTGCAAAAGAAGAGGAGTGGGTGGAGTTTGGTCACATACCTCACACAGCCACTCTTCTTAAGATGTTACTTAGAGGATGATAGGGACTGAGAGGAGGAGGTAGAAGAAGCATAGCGACTTCTTTGGAGGCGTAAGTGACTGTCTACATCATGTGTTTGTAGAGCCATGGGAATCACAAATAACTCTTTCGATAGGATAGCAGTCCCAAACTTTTTGTTCATATGTGAAAATCTCTGTAATGAATTGTTAGTTCCCTGTTACAATTATTATGAAAATCTGTTGTGTTTAAATTACTGGGAAAGTGTAAGTGTGACTTTTAAAAGGCAAATCTGACCATTTTGCCCAGCCCCAGCTTAAAATCCTTCAGGAGATTTCCATGGCTCTTGAGATAAAATGCACCGTCCTTGGCATGGGCTCTAGAGACCTGCAGGACACTATTTCAGCAGCCTCCTGTGTGTCTCTCTGCTCCAGGGCTCTCTCTGTCCCTCCTTCTCCCTAGAACCCTCTTTCCCCATTTGGGGCCTTGCAGCCCCTGCTCATTCTTCAGCTCTAAGATGAAGGATTCCTTAGAGAAGCATTCCCTTACCCATCAGCCTAGCTTTGGGAACCCCAATAGGAGCGCTGAGTATTCTGATCTTCTCCTTAGTATTAATTTTTAATTTTTATTCATTTTATTTTATTTTTGAGATAGAGTTTCACTCTTGTTGCCCGGGCTGGAGTGCAGTGGCACGATCTCGGCTCACTGCAACCTCCGCCTCCTGGATTCAAGCAATTCTCTACCTCAGCCTCCCCAGTAGCTGGGATTACAGGCGCCCACCACCATGCCCGGCTAATTTTTTTGTATTTTTAGTAGAGATGGGGTTTCACCATGTTGGCCAGGCTGGTCTTGAACTCCTGACGTCAGGTGATCCACCTTCCTCAGCCTCCCAAAGTGCTGGGATTACAGGGGTGAGCCACCACTCCCAGTGGTATTTATTGTTATAATTAATTATAAAAATTAATTAATTTTCAGTTAATTGTTTCAACTCTGCTTTCCCTGCTAGAATGTTAACTTCATGAAGGCCCCTTTGTTCTTTTTTCCTACTTGATTTGTAGCACCTAGTTGGGTGCCTGCTATGTAGTAAGCACTTAAAAAATCTATATTGAATGAATGAAATGAAATTTTAAAAGTATGAAGCTGCTTTGTTGATACCACATATTGGTCCCCATCAAAATACCATCCTTCAACTGGTGTTGGCCTGCAAACTGTTCACTATTCATGTGGAACAAGATAAGTACAGAAATTGAGAGGATTTAGAAACTCATAACAATTATCAAATTGTTTGTATACAATGATTAGGACTTTTTTTTCTTTTTTGAGACAGGGTCCTGCTCTGTCACCCAGGCTGGGGTGCAGTGGCATGATCAAAGCTCACTGCAACCTTGAATTCCTGGGCTCAAGTGATCCTCTTGCCTCAGCCTTCTGAATAGCAGCTGGGACTATAGGTATGAGCCACCACACCCAGCTAATTCTTTTTTCTTTTTTTTAAGAGATGGGGGTCTCATGTTTCCCAGGCTGGTCTTGAACTCCTGGGCTGAAGGGATCCTCCCATCTCGGCCTCCCAAAATGCTGGATTTACAAGTGTAAGCCTTTGTGCCTAGCCAAATTTTTTTTTTTTTTTTTTTTTTTTTAAGATGGAGTTTTGCCCTTGTCGCCCAGGCTGGAGTGCAATAGCACGATCTGAGCTCACTGCAACCTCCACCTCCTGGGTTCAAGCAATTCTCCTGCCTCAGCCTCCTGAGTAGCTGGGATTACAGGCACCTGCCACCACGCCCAGCTAATTTTTTGTATTTTTAATAGAGACGAGGTTTCACCATGTTGGCCAGGCTGGTCTTGGACTCCTGACCTCAGGTGATTTACCCACTTTGGCCTCTCAAAGTGCTGGGATTACAGGCATGAACCACCATGCCCGGCCCCTAGAAATTTTTAAAAATAAAATCAAATTGGCCGGGTGTGGTGGCTCATACCTGTAATCCCAGCACTTTGGGAGGCCAAGGTGGGCAGATCACAAGGTCAGGAGATTGAGACCATCCTGACTAACATGGTGAAACCCCGTCTCTACTAAAAACACAAAAAATTAGCAGGGCATGGTGGCGGGCACCTGTGGTCCCAGTTACTCGGGAGGCTGAGGCAGGAGAATGGTGTGAACCTGGGAGGCAGAGCCTGCAGTGAGCCGAGATTGCGCCACTGCACTCCAGCCTGGGTCACAGAGTGAGATTCTGTCTCAAAAAAAAAAAAAAAAAAAAAATCAAATCAGTCCTTCACACAGTTTGAGAAACACTGCTATGGGTTAGATATCGCAAACTATCATTACACTAATAAAATGTAAACATTTCTGAAGCTTCAGGAGCTCAGAAGCCACTGTCAATAGCGTGGGAAGCTGGCAGGTCAATGAGAACTTCCTGCAAGAGGGAAGCCATGTAACTGCCTCCCCTTCCCCCATTTCCTGAGTGGAATCCTAACTCCTTAACTTCCCAGCAAGTTATTTAACCCAGCTGCCTCAGTTTCCTCATGTGTAAATGGGGATTATAAAAGAACCTTCTTCACAGTGTTATTTTGAAAGATTATGTGGGGGCAACTATATGCAAAGCATTTAGTGCAGAATCTGTCTCCAGTATACACTAGCTAAGCGTCTGCTATTATTATTACTTGCAAATCATTTTGCAAAAAATAAAAGAGGATCTTTTTAAAAAAAAACATAGTTTTGATTAAAATAACACCTCAAATATAACAGCACACTGAACAGAGATGGTATCAAGCCTACACTGAGAGCAAAGTGCCTACTGGGAGGATATGCGGTTGTGTGTGCCCGAGGCCTGGCTCTGACCTCGTATCAAGAAAATATTTGCATGGCAGAGCTGTTATATTCATGCATGATTCTTTTTTCCTTTTCTTTTCTTTCTTTCTTTTTTTTTTTTTTTTTTTTTTTTTTTGAGGTGGAATTTCGCTTTTGTTGCCCAGGCTGGAGTGCAATGGCACGACCTTGGCTGACTGCAACCTCCGCCTCCCGGGTTCAAGTGAGTCTCCTGTCTTAGCCTCTGGAGTAGCTGGGATTACAGGCACACACCACCATGCCGGCTAATTTTTTGTATTTTCAGTAGAGACGGAGTTTCATCTTGTTGGTCAGACTGATTTCAAACTCCTGACCTCCGGTGATCCACCCTCCTTGGCCTCCCAAAGTGCTGGGATTATAGGCATAAGCCACCGAGCCCAGCCCCATGCATGATTCTTATAGGGGAAAATTTGCAAACTGAACAGAGAGAGGGATGACTCTTCTTTTGGTTTTTCGTTACTATTATATTCTTTTCTAAATCAGGAAATGGCTGAAATTCTATCATTAAGACTGCAGGCCCGGTGCAGTGGCTCACACCATCCCAGCACTTTTGGGAGGCCGAGGCAGGCGGATCACCTGAGGTCAGGAGTTGAAAACCAGCCAGGCCAAGATGGTGGTCTCTACTGAAAATACAAAATTAGCTGGGCATGGTGGCGCATACCTGTAATCCCAGCTACTTGGGAGGCTGAGGCAGGAGAATCGCTTGAACCCGGGAGGCGGAGGTTGCAGTGAGCCAGGATCACTCCACTACACTCCAGCCTGGGCGACGAGCGAAACTCCATCTCAAAAAAAAAAAAAAAAAAAAGACTGCATCTTCTTAGTTGAAGTCTTTAATGTAAAATGCAAGTACAACTTAAATAGGTTACATTTTTAGTCCTTCTCAGTTATTTACATTTTAATGTGAAGAAAAATCTCTGAAGGAATCTTAGATGGTAGAGGTCTTGCCCCTGTCTTACTGTAACCTGGCACTTGCTTCCCAACTCCATTCCCACTCCCTAAAATCCCACCCATCATAGAGTTTATCTTAGCTCGTACCTTAAGCTTCAAGATTTCTTTGCCTGTTCCAGCCTGGCTGTTCTCTCTCTTCCCTAATGGGAAGCACAGTCTGTGCCACATAACTTGGCCTAATATTCTGCCATCCACTGTTCAGTAGAGTTCCGTGTGTGTGTCTTAGTCACACCTCTGAGTTCAGAGGCCACTTTTTGATAACTCTTCCTTCCCCACCACCGGGCTGCACACAGAACAGGTGCTCAATAAACCCTTGTTGGACGATGGGGAAGGTGAGGCAGAAACCTGGGGCATATGTGTCAGTAGAGAGTAGGGGCAAGCCTCAAACATGAGCTGGACTAAGTCATTTGTGACCTTAAAGAAAGCGTGTTCAATATAGATGGGAAGGAGAGGGAGCTGGGAGGAAAGAGCGAGAGGGTGAAAACAGTGGAGGCAGAAAGTATAGTGGAAAATCCTTTTTAAAATAATTTGTTGGCCAGACGCAGTGGCTCATACCTGTAATCCCAGCACTTGGGGAGGCGAGGGTGGGTGGATCGCTCAAACCCAGGAGTTCGAGACCATACTGGGCAACATAGTGAAACCCTGTCTCTACAAAAAATACAAAAATTATCCAGGCGTGGTGGCACATGCCTGTGGTCCCAGCTACTTGGGAGGCTGAAGCAGGAGGATCACTAGGGCCCAGAAGGTAGGGATTGCAGTGAGCTTTGATCGCACTGCTGCACTCCAGCCTGGGTGACAGGAGTGAGACCCTGTATCAAAAGAAAAAGAAAAGAAAAAGTCACGAGGTTTTCAAGACAAGAAACTTCATTCAGTTTGTGTATCTGTAGAAAGGAAGGAGACCACAGAGAGGATGCTGTTAAACGGGAAGACAAGGGGACAATGGGTTCATGATGATTCCTAAGAGGCACAGAACCAAGGGCTCTCATAGAAGGGCTAACCTTGGCTGGAAGGAGGGACCCCTCCTCTTCTGACACAGAAAGGAAGGCAAGGTGGGTAAGTGATGATACATTGATGCTAAGGGGTGGAGAAGAAATGAATAAGGGAGGGAGCTGGTAGACTTGACCTCAGAAAAGAGAGAATCCACGTTCTGTTCCAAAGGAAGGTCACCCCACCTCTTTTCTCCTCCACCGCCTGGCTCAGAGTTTGAGGCTTGGCAGTGGAAAGAATGTGTGGGTCAGTGTTGAGCTGTCAGAAAAGAGGTGCTTAAAAAGCTTACGCGGTAACCTCTGAGGACCAGGTTTCTACTGGCTGCATGGATATGTAGAAGAACCAGTGGCCCATTCATTCACCCAGCAATCATGCGCCCTCCATTCATTCACCGAGCAATCACGTGTCCTCCGTTCATTCACCAACAATCATGTGTCCTCCATTCATTCACCCAACAATCACGTGTCCTCCGTTCATTCACCCAGCGATCACGTGTCCTCCCTTCATTCACCAACAATCATGTGTCCTCCATTCATTCACCCAACAATCACGTGTCCTCCGTTCATTCACCCAGCAATCATGTGTCCTCCGTTCATTCACCCAACAATCACGTGTCCTCCGTTCATTCACCCAGCAATCACGTGTCCATTTATTCACTCAACAACCACGTGTCCTCCATTTATTCACCCAACAATCAGGTGTCCTCCATTTATTTACCCCACAATCACGTGTCCTCCATTTATTCACCCCACAATCACGTGTCCTCCATTCATTCACCCGACAATCCCATGTCCTCCATTTATTCACCCCACAATCACCTGTCCTCCATTATTCACCCTGCAATCACATGTCCTCCATTTATTTACCCAACAATCACATGTCCTCCGTTTATTCACCCAGCAATCACATGTCCTCCATTCATTCACCCAGCAATCACATGTCCAGCACCTACCTCAAGCCAAGTGCTACTTAGAGTCTTGTTCAGCAGTGAACAAAAGAGGCTGAGTCCCTTCATCAAGGAGTTTGTAGACTAGATGAGAGGACAGGCAAACAGGCAGTTGGGGCACAGTGCGGGGAATGTTACAGTAGGGTAAATAAGGGGAGCTGTCGGGGGGATGGCCCCAGTGGTAACAAAAACTTAAGGCTGCAAAGATTAATCTATTTAGAGTGAGTGGCAGAATCAAAGGCCCAAAGACAAGATGGAGCCTGGCTTTTTGGAAAGTAAAAGTGGAGCTGTGTGGCTGGAGCGAAGGGTAGGTGGCGAAGAAGAGAAAAGACCTGAGGTTGGAGAGGTAAGCAAGGGCCGATCACAGGGAGCGGAGCCTGCCCCTCCAGTCTCACCCAACCTGCCTAGATTCTGCGTTTTATCCTGGAGAAGGGAGGGAGTTGGAAACAAGAAGGCCAGTTACAAGAGAGTAGTGACTGTGTAAGTGAAAAGAAACAAATGAAGTTGAGAGATTTATAGGCGGGATAATGGACAGGCCTTGTTAATTGATTGGATAAAGAAGAAGTAAAGGGAGACTCTCAAGTTTCTAGCGTGGGCAACTGGGTCCAGGGAGATGCCGTTCACCGAAATAGGAAACAGGAGGAAGGACTAGTTTATGGGGGAAGATGAAGAGCTTATTTTGAGCATATGGATGTTGAGGGGCCTGTGGGGAATGTAAATGGGGAATGGCAGCAGACAGCTGGATTTATGTGTCTGGAGCCTGGGAGAGAGGTCTGGACTGTCGGCACTGGATGATTGATTTCCAGCTTTAGATGATAATGGAAGCCTCAGCATCATTGGGATGAACCAGAGGAGAGGGAAGAGTAAGAAGAGGACAAAATGAGGGCTAGACCAGGAGAGAATACAGCCACTTAGGGATGAGCAGAAGCTGAAGAACTCACAAAGGGAGAGGAGCCCACACAGGACACTGGGAGGAGTGACTGGGAAAGTAGGAGTTAAAGAGCAGGACGTCCTGAAGTCAAGGGATGAAAAGCACATCAAAGGAGGAACAATAAGCAACTTGGGAAGCTACTGAGAGGTCAAGGAATAAAAGACTCAAGGCAGTCACTGGATCAAGCCACAGGAAGGTTTTAGTGACCTTGCTAAGTCTGACTCCAACAAGTGCTGGGTAGATGCAGAAAGGAACGGAGGAAAACAGCATCACAGAGACCGTGAATGCGAGCTACTCTTCAAAGATTGCAGTTGAGAAAGAATGACAGATAGAGGGGCAGGTGAGGTCAAGGAAAGTTCTTAATTACACTGTCATTTTTAAAAATTGAAGTAAATTGTATTTGTTTATATGGTGATGGGTAGGAGGCTATAGAAGAAAGGCTGAAGGAACAGGGAGAGTGAATAACTGATAGAAGCGGAGTTTCTGAAAAGGCAAGACACCATGGAAGACATTGGCCTTGGACAGAAATGATAAGAATAGTAACAGCAATATTAATAATAAAAGAAAGTTTCTCATGCCAGGCACCATGTACCTTTTCCATTATGTCTTTTTGTTTGTTTGTTTGTTTGTTTGAGACAAGGTCTTGCTCAGTTGTCCACGTTGGAGTGCAGTGGTACAATCACGGCTCACTGCAGCCTTGACTTCCTGGGCTGAAGCAGTCCTCCCACCTTAGTCTCCCAAGTAGTGGAGACTACAGATATGTGCCACCATGCCCAGCTAATTTTTAAAATTTCTTTTAGAGATGAAGTCTCACCATGTTACCCAGGATGGTCTCAGACTCCTGGGCTCAAGCAATCCTTCCGCCTCAACCTCCCAAAGTGCTGGGATTACATGCATGAGCCACTGCATTTGGCTCTATCATCTCATTTAATGACCACAACCACCCTAGAGAGTAGGTACTATTCTTCTCATTTAAAAGTGCGGACCGGGCCGGGCGCGGTGGCTCAAGCCTGTAATCCCAGCACTTTGGGAGGCCGAGACGGGCTGATCACGAGGTCAGGAGATCCAGACATCCTGGCTAACACGGTGAAACCCCGTCTCTACTAAAAAATACAAAATAATTAGCCGGGCGAGGTGGTGGGCGCCTGTAGTCCCAGCTACTCGGGAGGCTGAGGCAGGAGAATGGTGTGAACCCGGGAGGCGGAGCTTGCAGTGAGCTGAGATCTGGCCACAGCACTCCAGCCTGGGTGGCAGAGCGAGACTCCATCTCAAAAAAAAAAAAAAAAAGTGCGGACCATCCTCAGCCAGGTGCAGTGACTCCCGCCTGTAATCCCAGCACTTTGGGAGGCCGAGGGGGGCAGATCACGAGGTCAGGAGATTGAGACCATCCTGACTAACATGGTGAAACCTGTCTCTAGTAAAAACACAAAAAAATTAGCCAGGCGTGGTGGCGGGCGCCTGTAGTCCCAGCTAGTTGGGAAGCTGAGGCAGGAGAATGGCGAGAACCCGGGAGGCAGAGCTTGCAGTGAGCCAAGATCGCGCCACTGCACCCCAGCCTGGGCGACAGAGCGAGACTCCATCTCAAAAAAAAAAAAAAAAAAAAAGTGGGGACCATGCCAGCACTTTGGAGGCCGAGGCGGGCAGATTACGAGGTCAGGAGATCGAGACCATCCTGACCCACATGGTGAAACCCCGTCTCCACTAAAATATAAAAAATTAGCTGGGCATGGTGGTACATGCTTGTAGTCCCAGCTACTCGGGAGGCTGAGGCAGGAGAATTGCTTGAACCTGGGAGGCGGAGGTTGCAGTGAGCCGAGATTGTGCCACTGAACTCCATCCTGGAGACAGAGCGAGACTCCGTCTCAAAAAAAAAAAAAAAAAGTAGAGGCAATCTTTAACTGAAGCCCTCACAATTGCTCCATGTCACAGAGCTAATAAATGATGCAGCTGGGGCTCGTTCCATCCTTAACAGAGGAATAAAGGGGAAGATGGACTCAGGTGCAGTAACGTTGCAGGTTTGGTGACTGTGGGCATTGTCCTCTGATTACCTCTATCTCCTGTGAAGTAGAAGGTGGTGGTGGTGGTGGTAGGGGCCAATGGGAGGGAGAGGTTACCCGATCACCTGTAGTGAATGCTGTGACAGATGAGCAGCTGTGAGGGCCATATCTCCAGTAGCTCCTGCAGCCAGCGGGCAGAAGCAGGAGGAGTTGGTGACACAGGACTGGGACTGGTTCTCACTTGTCTCTCCCTGTTTTTAACCTTCCAAACCTGAGGGAGGGCCTGCCTTGGAGGTGTACTAACTGGAGTGCCAATTTCATTCCAGAAAGGAAGAGGAATCTCTGGTTACCTGCCAATGTTAATACATGTCAGAATAATAGTCCTGCTTGGGTCCTGGAAAACTGTGGTACAACACCCATGTCATTATCGTCCTTATAATTTTTCACAGGCTTTGTAGCAACTTTGTAATTTGTGCCGAATTTCATTGACATACCAAATCTCAACAGCACAATACTTTTTAGTTCTGAAATGTTTCATTCATTCCATCTTTCATTTATTCATTGCACAGATATTTATTGAGAGTCAGGCAGTAGTGGCCAATACATCCAATGTTCCTGTCCTCATAAACCAAGAAAACACACCTATTTTAACTAGTCTAGATGTGTGTCCCATGAGGTCATGGGCTTTGATTATTTTATTCACCGCTTCATTCTGAGTGCCTGAAACAGTGCTTGGCATGTAAGGGATGCTCAATAAATGTTCGTTTGCAAAGGTGCATTTATCATGAAACTCATTATCATGAAATTATGAGTTTAAGCTTCATGGCCCCTCAACTGCACTGTCCTCTTTCATGGCTCTGGGAGGGGATTACTGTGTGCTCTCATGGTAATCTGTTTTTATAAAAATTTCAAAGTTAAGATACGTTAACTAGTTCTCTGTCTCTACCCTAACTTCCCCTCCACCACTTTCCGCTGATGTCAATGACATTGGAGAGGCCATGGGCATCCTGGAGATCCAGCTAAGAGGAAGTTGCATTGGAACTACATTTAGTATGGGATGTTGGGGACATATTTATGAGATGTGGGAGACATATGTGGTATGCTGTCACTTAAGTAGATAAGAAGTTATTGCTAGCTATATCAGTACAGGGATGACATCCAGGAATACTCCTTTACTCACTGTAAAGACCCACCTGGCATGTCATAAAGGTATAGGGTCAGATGTGATGTCACAAAATGAGCCTGTCCTGGGCTCCTGGCACTAGAAGTTTGGGGGTGGTAGAGAAACAAGAGCTTTTTAAAAAGAAGGCCTCCAAAATTGTCCAAGCTTCAAGCCCCTCAAAATATGAATCTGCCCTTGACTAGATATGGATAAATCTAAATCAGCTCATACTTTATTTTATCTCACATTTACACACTACAGAGCCTAATAATACGTCAAATCCTTCCAGTGAATGTTATGTCTTCCCAAATGACGCACTTGTGAGAACAGCTGGACCTACCTGTCTAAAGGACAGCTAGCTTCCAGCCAGATTTTCAGAGCTGATATATCAAAATCTAATTCCTTTTACCGAATAACCAAATAAATATTTTCACTGGCAAATTATTCACACCCAATGCTGTACAAGCAAAATCATTATACCTTAGCTAGTGACTGTATTATATTAGTAGATTTCTAGTGGTGTTCATTCATCCATTCACTCATTTGATAAATACACGAAGTCCTTACTACAAGTCAGGTATTGGGGGTAATACATTAACTAAGACACAGTCCCCTTCTTCAAAGAGTCTAGTGGGGGAGTGAGACATTTAAACAGGCGATGACAATCCATGATTCACCTTAAGATTGGGGGTGATGATGAGCACAGCATTTTCGAAGCACTTGGGTGGAGCTCCCACCTCGGCGAGGCAAGTCAGGGAATGCTTCTTGGAAAAGCTGAGTCAACCTCTTGGCAGGGATGCTGGAGCACTGGGTGGGAGGGTGAACTGGATCAAAGGTTCCCAAATCTGGCTGATCATCAGAATCACCTGGGGGAGCTTTGAGAGTCCCAGGCCTGCCCCCAACCTACTGACTCAGAATTTCAGTGGGGTGAATTTCAGGAATCTGTCTCTTAAAAAATAAAAGCATGCCTCATGGGTTTTTGATCCACCAAATTTGGTGAAGCGAATGACTTGTGATTTGGGGGAGAGGGCCCAGGGCAGGAAGGGGTAGATTTAAAAAGCCCACAGGGGGCTGCAGAATGCCCTATGTAAGAGGCATAGTAAGGAGGGGCTAAGGCACAGGTGGGCAGAGGAGACCTTCCAGGCAAGGGGAGCAAGAACCTTCTAGATGAGCTGTTTGAAGGAGGTCAGGCCTTTTTAGAACACTCAGGGCCGGGTGCGGTGGCTCAAACCTGTAATCCCAGTACTTTGGGAGGCCGAGACGGGTGGATCACGAGGTCAGGAGATCGAGACCATCCTGGTGAACACGGTGAAACCCCGTCTCTACTAAAAAATACAAAAAACTAGCCGGGCGAGGTGGCGGTCGCCTGTAGTCCCAGCTACTTGGGAGGCTGAGCCAGGAGAATGGCGTGAACCTGGGAGGCGGAGCTTGCAGTGAGCTGAGATCCGGCCACTACACTCCAGCCTGGGCGACAGAGTGAGACTCCGTCTCAAAAAATAAAAAAATAAAAAAAATAAAAAAAATAACAGTCACTCAGCATGACTGGCAGCTCACAGGGCCACTGGCTAACTCGGGTTCTAAAAATCATTTAGCAACCTCATAGAGACCACAGAGCTGGCTGTGTTTCACATCGGGGAAAGGGGCAGGAATGCCTGCACTGTAGGGCAGGAAGGAAAAGGTTCAGGCTGCCCCTGTGACCTTGCAGGGACTTTGGTCCCCTGAAAGCTTTGCACTAGTCCAACTTCCAATGCTCTGGTTTAAGAGACCTCCTTGTGTCATTTGCCTTTTCTTTTTTTTTTTTTTTTTTTTGGGGATGGTCTTGCACTGTTGCCCAGGCTGTAGAGCAGTGGTGTGATTACAGTTCACTGCAGCCTTGACCTCCCAGGCTCAAGCTATCCTCCCACCTCAACCTCCCGAGTAGCTGGGACCACAGGCATGCACCACCACACATTTTTGCATTTTTTTGTAGATACGGGTTTTTACCATGTTGCCCAGGCTGGTCTCAAATTCCTGAGCTCAAGCAATCTTCCTGTCTTGGCCTCCCAAAGTGCTGGGATTATAGGCATGAGCCACCACACCCAGCCTTTTTTTCTTTTTTCTTTTCTAATACTTTAAGTTCTGGGATATATGTGTAGAACCTGCAGGTTTGTTACATAGCTATACATGTGCCATGGTGGTTTGCTGCATCTATCAAACCATCATCTAGGTTTTAAGCCCTGCATGCATTAGGTATTTGTTCGGATGCTGTCCGTCCCCTTGCCCCCATCCTTTTCTTTTCTTTTCCTTTCCTTTTTTTATTTTTTAGAGATGGTGTCTCATTATGTTGCCCAGGCTGGTCTCCCAACTTCTGGGCTCAAGCTGTCCTCCTGCCTCAGCTTCCCAAGTAGCTGGGATTGCAGGCACAGGCCAACACATCCGGCCCCTTTTCTTTTTCTAATAACAGCTTTACTTAGATGTACTTTACATGCCATAAAATTCACCCTTTTAAAGCATACAATTAAGTGATTTTTAGTATATTCACAGAATTGTGCAACCATAACTACTATGTAATTTTAGAACATTTCATCACTGCAAAAAGAAACTGGCACCTATCAAGTCACTTTTCATTTCTCCACCCCATCCCCATCCCATAGCACCACCAATCTACTTTCTATCACTATAAATTTGACTATTCTGGATATTTCATGTAAATAGAATAATACAATATATAGCCACTTCTTTTTTTTTTTTTTTTTTTTTTTTTGAGACAGGGTCTTGCTCTGTAGCCCAGGTTGGAGTGCAGTGGAGCAATCTTGACTCGCTGCAACTTTTGCCTCCTGGGTTCAAGCCATTCTCCTGCCTCACCCTCCCGAGTAGCTGAGACTACAGGCGCCCGCCACCATGCCTGTCTAATTTTTTGTATTTTTAGTGAAACAGAGTTTCACCATGTTAGCCAGGATGGTCTTGATCTCCCAACCTCGTGATCCACCCGCCTCGGCCTCCCAAAGTGCTGGGATTACAGGCGTGAGCCACTGTGCCCAGCCATCTGGCTTCGTTTACTTATTAGCATGTTTTCAAAGTTCAACCATGTTGTATGCATCAGTACTTCATTCCTTTTGGTGGCTCAATAATCCTCCATTGTATGGATTTGGTTTATTCATCCATCAGTTGATAGATATTTTGGTTGTTTCTACCTTTTGGCTGTTAGGGATAACACTGCTATGAACATTTGTGTACAAGGTTCTGCATCAACATAGGTTTTTAATTCCCTTGGATATATATAGGAGTGAAATTTCTGGGTCATATGGTAATTTTATTTAACTTTTTGAGGAACTCCCAAATTGTGTTCCAAAGCAGTTGCCGTTTTACGTTCCCACCAGCAATGTATGAGGGTACTGATTTCTCTACATCCTCCCCAACACTTTTTTTTTTCTTTTGAGATGGAGACCTGATCTATCCCCCAGCCTGGAATGCAGTGGTGCAATCTCGGCTCACTGCGACCTCCACGTTCCTGGTTCAAGCCATTCTCCTGGCTCAGCCTTCCGAGAAACTGGGAGAAGAGGTGTGCGCTACCACACCAGGCTAATTTTTGTATTTTTAGTAGATACAGGGTTTCACCATGTTGGCCAGGCTGATCTTGAACTCAGACCTCAGAAGACTGGCTCGCCTCATCCTCCCAAAGGACTGGGATTACAGGTGTGAGCCACTGCACCCAGCCCCAACACTTGTTTTTATACCTTTTTTTTTTTTCCCGAGACAGAGTCTCACTCTGTCGCCCAGGCTGGAGTGCAGTGACGCAATCTTGGCTCATAGCAACCTCTGCCTCCCGGGTTCAAGCAATTCTCTTGCCTCAGCCTCCCAAGTAGCTGGGACTACAGGCACCCACCACCACCATGCCTGGCTAATTTTTTGTATTTTTAGTAGAGACGGGGTTTCACCATGTTAGTCAGGATTGGCTCAATCTCCTGACCTCAGGATCTGCCCGCATTGGCCTCCCAAAGTGCTGGGATTACAGGTGTGAGCCATCGTGCCTGGCCCTCCTTGTATTTTTTTTTGTAGCTGTTCTAGTAGGTTTAAAGGAGTACTTTATTGTGGTTTTGATTTGTAATTTTTTTCTTCATTTCTTTTTCTTTCTTTCTTTTATCTTGGAGTCAGGGTCTTGCTCTGTCACCCAAGCTAGAATGCAGTGGCACCATCATGGCTCATTACAACCTCAAACTCCTGGGCTCAAGCAATCCTCCCGCCTCAGCCTGCGTTTTTCATATGACAAATGATGTTGAGCATCTTTTCATGTGCTTATCAGCCATTTGTATATTGTAGAAATGGCTATTTAGATTCTTTCCCGTTTTTAAAATTTGGTTGTCTTTTTACTACCAAGTTGTAAGAGTTCTTACAAGAGCTATATCTATATTCCAGATATAAGTCCTTTATTAGATATATGATTTGCAAATATTTTCTCCCAGTTTATAGATTGTCTTTTCACTTTCTTTTTTTTTTTTTTTTTGAGACGGAGTCTCGCTTTGCTGCCCAGGCTGGAGTGCAGTGGCTGGATCTCAGCTCACTGCAAGCTCCGCCTCCCGGGTTCACGCCATTCTCCTGCCTCAGCCTCCCAAGTAGCTGGGACTACAGGCGACCGCCACCTCGCCCGGCTAGTTTTTTGTATTTTTTAGTAGAGACGGGGTTTCACCGTGTTAGCCAGGATGGTCTCGATCTCCTGTCCTTGTGATCCACCCGTCTCGGCCTCCCAAAGTGCTGGGATTACAGGCTTGAGCCACCGTGCCTGACCTTCACTTTCTTTATGATGTTCTTTGAAGCATAAAAGTTTTAAATTTTGATGGAAATTCAATTTATCATTTTTTTCCTTAGTTACTTGTGCTTATGGTGTCATATTCTGAAAACTAATGCATGATCCAAAGTCATGAAGATTTATTCCTATGTTTTTTTCTAGGAGTTTTGTCATTTCACTCTTACATTTAGGTCTACAATATTTTTTTTTTTTTTTTTCTTGAGATGGAGTCTTGCTCTGTCACCCAGGCTGGAGTGCAGTGGTGGCACAATCTCGGCTCACTACAATTTCCGCCTCCTGGGTTCAAGCAATTCCCCTGCCTCAGCCTCCCAAGTAGCTGGGACTACAGGCGTGCACCATCACACCTGGCTAATTCTTTTTTCTTTTTTATTTTAGTAGAGACGGGGTTTCACTATGTTGGCCAGGATGGTCTTGATCTCCTGACCTTGTGATCTGCCCTCCTCAACCTCCCAAGGTGCTGGGGTTACAGGCGTGAGCCACTACACCCAGACTTTTTTTTTTTTTTTTTTTTTTTGAGACAGAGTTTTGCTCTGTTGCCCAGGCTGGAGTGCTGTAGCACAATCTCAGCTCACTGCAACCTCTGCCTCCCGGGTTCAAGCGATTTTCCTGTCTCAGCCTCCTGAGTAGCTGGGATCACAGGTGTGTACTACCATGCCCAGCTAATTTTTGTATTTTTAGTAGAGACGGGGTTTCGCCATGTTGGCCAGGCTGGTTTCAAACTCCTGACCTCAGGTGATCTGCCCACCTCAGCCTCCCAAACTTCTGGGATTACAAGTGTGAACCACTGCGCTGGCCTACAATCCATTTTGAATTAAAAAAAAAAAATTTTTTTTTTTTTTGAGAGATAGAGAAAGTCTCTCTCTGGCACCCTGGCTGGAATGAGGTGGCATGAACATGGTTCACTGCAATCTCAGCCTCCTGGGCTCAAGTGATCCTACTGCCCCAGCTTCCCCAGTAGCAGGGCCCACAGATTGTACCACTATGCCAGGCTAATTAAAAATTTTTTTTTCTTGTAGACATAGGGTTTTGCTGTGTTGCTGAGGCTGGTCTCGAACTCCTAGGCTCTTTCTGCCTTGGCCTCCCAAAGTGCTGGGATTACAGGTGTTAAGTCACCACATTCAGCCTTAAATTAATTTTGATATGATATATGATATGATATGATATGATATGATATGATATGATATTGGGGGTTCAACTTCATTGTTTTGCATGAGGAAATCCAGTTACCCCCACGCCATTTGTTGAAAAGATTATTTTTCCTCATTGAATTGTCTTGCCACTCTTGTTGAAAATCAACTAACCATATTTGACAGTGTATTTCTGGACTCTCAATTATGTGCCATTAATCTCTATCCTTATTACAGTACCCTGCTGTCTTGACTATTGTAGCTTTGTAGTAAGTTTTGAAATTGGGAGGTGTGAGTCCTCCAACTTTGTTCTTCTTTTCCAAGATTGTTTTGGCTATTCTGAGTCCCTTGTATATTCATATAAATTTTAGGATCAGTTTGTCAATTTCTGCAAAAAAATAAAAAAAGGGCAGCTAAAATTTTGATAGGGATATTGTTGAAATCATTTATTGTTGAAATCATTTATTATTGAAATAGTTCCATGAGGCCACTAACAGGTCACAGTGGGAAACAACTATTTATTATCTATTTGACAGGAAAACTGAGACACAAACAGTGAAGTTTAAAACTTCCTTAGCCTGACAGTGCTGCTTTCAACAGTAGAACAGATATCTCCCAAATCCCATGACGCCAATTTCCTTCTCTGTCCTTATTACAAGCAAATATTTCCAGAGTGTTTGCTCTGTGCCAGGCACAGTTCCAGGTCCTCAACAATGTAGACGTCAAGCCTGAGAAAGAACCATATAAAACTTGCTGTCAGGCCGAGTGTGGCAGGTCCACGCCTGTAATCCCAGCACTTTGGGAGGCTGAGGTGGGTGGATCACTTGAGGTCAGGAGTTCGAGACCAGCCTGGCCAACATGGTGAAACTCTGTCTCTACTAAAAATACAACAATTAGCTAGGCTTGATGGCAGACGCCTGTAATCTCAGCTACTCGGGAGGCTGAGGCAGGAGAATCATTTGAATCTGTGAAGCAGAGGGTGTAGTGAGCTGGGATCATGCCACCACACTCCAGCTTGGATGACAAAGTGAGACTCTGTCTCAAAAAAAAACAAACAAACAAACAAACTTGCTGTCAAATCAATTGCTCTTTCCAAGAGAGGTGATGTCCATCAGGAATTTTCATTCTCCCTACTATCCAATGTATACCAACCAAATTTTCTTTTAACTTAATAATTTACTAGTTTTCTTTTCCTGATTATCTATCACAGAAAATTTAAAAGATACGAAAATTCCAAAGAACAAAATGAAAATTACCTATAATCCCATAAATCAGAGACAGTCGTTATTAACATATTGGTCTAAGACTCTAAACTCTTTAATAATAATAGATAACATGGTAGTGACTGTGTCTCTGGCCTGTTTAAATACTTTACATTCAGCCGGGCGCGGTGGCTCACGCCTGTAATCCCAACACTTTGGGAGGCTGAGGCGGGTGGATCACAAGGTCAGGAGATCGAGACCATCCTGGCTAACACGGTGAAACCCCGTCTCTACTAAAAATGCAAAAAATTAGCCGGGCGTGGCGGCAGACGCCTGTAGTCCCAGCTACTTGTGAGGCTGAGGCAGGAGAATGACGTAAACCCGGGAGGCGGAGCTTGCAGTGAGCTGAGATGGTGCCACTGCACCCCAGCCTGGGTGACAGAGCGAGACTCCGTCTCAAAAAAAAAAAATACTTTACATTCATCAATTCAGTTTAATCCTCATGATAACCCCAGTTAGGTATTTATTTATTTATTTATTTGTTTGTTTACTTATTCAAGACATGTTTTTCAGCCCCTATTATGTGTTGGGACCTTAGCTAGGTGCTTAGTATGCATTAGTAAATCAAACGAATAAAAATATCTGTCCTCTTTGATTTCACATTCTAGCAGGGGAAATTGCTACTAAACAATACGATAAATAGGTTAATTATATACTACATTAGAAGATGTTAAGTGCCACAGATAGGGATGGGAGTGGAGAGGAGGTGGTATGGGTTGCCTCATTGAGTAGTAAATAGGATAGTCAGGTCTATTTATCTGTTTACCATGACTGTAGTGGATGCTCTGGTTCTGTCTAGGTGCCCTTTCAGGATTGGAGACTATTCCCACAGTTGCTGACAGTGTGGTCAGCCCTCAATTGTCAGTCCTCTTTGGGAATTGCCTTGGATGAAGAAAGTCACCTTACCCAAGATCACTCCAACTCCTGGGACCCACATCCAATGACTGGCCAATAGGGGGACTTAAAGGCCTGGTCCCCCTTCCCCAACTTGAGACTACTCTGAAGGATCACCCAGCTTCAGAGCTTCCCATAACTGAGACTTTTAGCCTTTGTTGTGGTCCAACCAACCTCTTCCTATACACAGTCCTCACTCCTTCACTTCCCTCCCAGCACTTCCTAACAAACTTCTTCTGTGCTAATATCTCTCGGTGTCTGCTTCCCTGGGAACTCAACCCAAGATTGCTGATATCAGCAGTGATCCAAGAAAGCGATGCCAACATGAGATTTTGGAATTGGATCACCTACTATCCAGCTGGCAGTGCAGACCCCATCAGTGGCAGTAGATGAAGTACATATAGTCCCTAGCACAAGGTAGCAGTGAAATTGTTAAAACTTTTGCCAGCGGTGAACTAAAATGGTATTCCCATGGAAGGAAATGCACCAGAGGGTGTGACCTATCAGGTGGTTGAGAAATATGGGGGGAATCACCACAAGGACAATGCAGTTAGGTGGCTTTCGCTAAGGATAATTAACACTTTGAAAAAAATAATGAAATGTTGAAAAGGATTCATCAGCAATTGAAAACTGAGTGTGAAAGCCAGAAGACCTCCTTGGGAGCTCACAGGGATACTCTCATCCCCTGCACCTGGAGGAAAGGGAAAGCTGATTAAACATGGTTTAATCCTAAGAGTAGCAGAGTGCAGGCCGGGCACGGTGGGTCACGCCTATAATCCCAGCACTCTGGGAGGCCGAGGCAGGTAGATCACAAGGTCAGGAGTTCAAGACCAGCCTGGCCAAGATGATGAAACACCATCTCTACTAAAAATACAAACGGCCGGGCATGGCGGCTTATGCCTGTAATCCCAGCACTCTGGGAGGCTGAGGCAGGCGGATCACTTGAGGTCAGGAGTTTGAGACCAGCCTGACCAATATGGTGAAACCCCGTCTCTACTAAAAATACAAAAAACTTAGCTGGGCGTCATGGCACAGGCCTGTAGTCCCAACTACTCGGGAGGCTGAGACAGGAGAATTGCTTGAATCCGGGAGGCGGAGGTTGCAGGGAACCAAGATTGTGCCACTGCACTCCAGCCTGGGTGACCGAGTGAGACTTCAGCTCAAAATAAATAATAAATAAATAAATAAAAATAAAATAAAAAATACAAAAAAACAAAAAAAACACAGAAATTAGCCAGGTGCAGTGGCAGGTGCCTGTAATCCCAGCTACTCAGGAGGCTAAGGCAGGAGAATCATGTGAACCCAGGCAGCAGAGGTTACAGTGAGCTGAGATTGCGCCATTGCACTCCAGCCTGGGCAATAGAGTGAGACTCCATCTCAAAAAAAAAAAAAAAAAAAGAGTAGCAGAGTGCCAAGAAGGTTCAAGGACAGGTTCCTGGCTGGGAAAGAATGGGACTCTGATACATGAGATGTGAATATCTGAGTGGATGTACCCAAAGATCTTGAATTCCCAGATTGCTCTGAGCCTGCAGAAGTGGCCCACCTTTCTCTAAGGGCTGGCACTCCGACTTTGCTAAAAGATGATGCAGAGGACTCTCCTCTGCAGGACAACATGCACCTCGTGTAGAATCTGCCACCGTCTGCCCTCCTGACCACTAACCCAGTAACTAGGGTAAAGTCACAGCATGACTTGGCCAGAGACAAGCTGGGTCTCATAAGAGAAGGAAGGGCTTCTATTGTGAAGGAGCTGCAGAACCTACCAACATGTACCAGGAGCTGTTGACAGACTGCTAGGCATGGGTCCCAGAGGGAGGCCCTGAGATTGGAAGAGTATGCCAGAGACTATGTTCAGACGGCATGGGATCAACAGGGGCAAAACATTTCGAAAAAGGAAAGATGATCAATTTGGAAATACCCCAGCATGATCACGGGATGACAGTGGGAACATACTGCTAGAATGGCTCTTAGAAGACTGAATAAAATTATGGCCCTCACCAACTAAGGTAGGAATGCCAGAATTGCCATAGCAGAAGATGGAAGAGGGGAAAAGGCTCAGAAAAATGGCCGTGCTAGAACTGCTATACTGCATGCAGCAGGAAAGCCTGCAAGGTGACTATATCCCACAGGAGACCTGGAAGATATCCCAAAGCAATAAGAAATGCACTGCTGGGAGAGACATAAGAGGGCACTAGTATCACCAAGAGTCTCTAGGCCAGGGCTAATGATCAGGGCTAATGATCAAACAGAACTAGGCTCATGCATGACAGTGGGGATGAAGGGATCCTGAAACAATAGAAGCTAGCTGTGTCTGTTAACCCTCAGAAGCCAAGTGGATGCAATTCTCATAATGAGCAGCAAGTTTGGAGTGGCAGCTGGGGACCCTGACCCTCAGAGAGTTGTGGCGATAGTTACTAGAACATAGCTAAACTAATTGGGCAAAAGTGTTCTGCTCGCTGGGCGCAGTGGCTCATGCCTGTCATCCTAGCACTTTGGGAGACCGAGGCAGGCGGATCACGAGGTCAGGAGATCGAGACCATCCTGGCTAACACGGTGAAACCCCGTCTCTACCGAAAATACAAAAAATTAGCCAGGTGTGGTGGTGGGCACCTGTAATCCCAGCTACTCAGGAGGTTGAGGCAGGAGAATTGCTTGAACCCAGGAGGTAGAGGTTGCAGTGAGCCAAGATCACGCCACTGCACTCCAGCCTGAGCAACAGAGCAAGACTCTGTCTCAAAAAAAAAAAACCAAAAAGCAAAAAACAAAAAAACTATCAAAGAACTGAAATTCGGCCAGGTGCAGTAGCTCATATCTGTAATCCTAGCACTTTGGGAGGCCGAGGCAGGAGGATCACTTGAGGTTAGGAATTTGAAACCAGCCTGGCCTACACGGTGAAATCCTGTCTCTACTAAAAATACAAAAATATGGCCAGCCGCGGTGGCTCACGCTTGTAATCCCACTGTGTCCGGAATTGTTCCTTCCAGTGGGTTCTTGGTCTGGCTGACTTCAAGAATGAAGCCGCGTACCCTGGCGGTGAGTATTACAGTTCTTAAAGATGGTGTGTCCAGAGTTTGTTCCTTCAGATGTTCAGATGTGTCCGGAGTTTCTTCCTCCAAGTGGGTTTGTGGTCTCCCTGACTTCAGGAGTGAAGCTGCCAACCTTTGCAGGGAGTGTTACAGCTCTTAAAGGTGGCGCATCGGGAGTTGTTCATTCCTCCCAGCGGGTTCGTGGTCTGGCTGGCTTCAGGAGTGAAGCTGCAGACCTTCCTGGTGACTGTTACAGCTCATAAAGGTAGTATGGACCCTAAGAGTGAGCAGCAGCAAGATTTATTGCAAACAGCAAAAGAACAAAGCTCTCACAATAGGGAACAGGGCCTTGCGGGTTTCCGCTGCTCCCTTGGTGGCCTGCTTTTATTCCCTTTTTGGCCCCACCCACATCCTGCTGATTGGTCCATTTTATGGAGTGCGTTTAAAATCCCTTAGCTAGACACAGAGTGCTGATTGGTGCATTTACAATCCTTTAGCTAGACACAAGAGTTCTCCAAGTCCCTACATGATTAGCTAGACACAGAGCGCTGATTGGTGCAGCATTTACAAACCTTGAGCTAGACACAGAGTGCTGATTGGTGCATTTACAATCCTTCAGCCGGACAGAGAAGTTCTCCAAGTCCCCCACCCCATTAGCTAGACACAGAGCACTGATTGGTGCATTTACAAACCTTTAGCTAGACACAGAGTGCTGACTGGCGCATTTACAATCCTTTAGCTAGAAAGAAAATTCTCTAAGTCCCCACCTGACCCAGAAGCCCAGACGGCTTCACCTTTCACCAGCACTTTGGGAGGCCGAGGCGGGCAGATCACAAAGTCAGGAGTTCAAGACCAGCCTGGCCAAGATGGTGAAACCCCATCTCTACTAAAAATACCAAAAAATTAGCTGGGCGTGGTGGTGGGCGCCTGTAATCCCAGCTACCCAGGAGGCTGAGAAGGAGAATTGCTTGAACCCAGGAGGCAGAGGTTGCAGAGAGCCAAGATGGCGCCACGGCACTCCAGCCTGGGCGACAAAGCAAGACTCTGTCTCAAAAAAATAAAATAAAATAAATAAAAATACAAAAAAACCAGGCATGGTGGTTTGTGCCTGTAATCCCAGCTACTCGGGAGGCTGAGGCAGGAGAACCGCTTGAACCCAGGAGGCAGCGGTTACAGTGAACTGAGATGGCACCACTGCACTCCAGCCCAGGTTGACAGAGCAAGACTCTGTCTCAAAAAAAAAAAGAACTGAAACTCACCAGATCACCACATCCAGACAATGCACAATGAGATGCTGGACCCCTCATTCATCATGATTGCTTCCTTGCCCCTCCTTAGTTCCTATTTTGTTATACATTGTTACACTTCTTCCCTGCTATATAAACCTCTAGTTTTAGTACAGCATGGAGATGGATTTGAGACTAAGCTCCCATCTCCTCAGCTGTAGCACCCGATCTGTAGCTACAGAAGACTATAGCACGACTTTTTCTTCTTCTTTCTTCTTCTTTTTTGCTTATTCCTTGGTAATACTCGTTGTCTCCATCATTGGCTTTCTGCGCAGCGAGCAGCAGGACCTAGACCAAAACTCTGGTATTTCAGTAACCATATCATACTACCCAGTCTGAGAGAATGGTGGAGTAGCCTGTTGAAGCATCAGCTGGGAGGCATTGCAAAGATGGCAACAAACTTTCAATCTGGAAACCAAGAGGCAGAAGCAAGAATGACTCCACTTATCATCATACTCAATCACCCACTTGGAGAATTTGTGCTTCCTGTCTCTGCAACTATGTGCGCTGCAGAGTTAGAGGTCCTGGCATTAGAATGGAGAAATGCTGACCAGGCATGGTAGCTCATGCCTGTAATCCCAGTACTTCAGGAGGCCAAGGCAGGAGGATTGCTTGAGCTCAGCAGTTTGAGACCAGCCTGGGCAACACATTGAGATTCTCATCTCTACAAAAAATTAAAAGTTAACTGGACATGGTGGCACATGCCTGTAGTCCCAGCTACTTGAGAGGCTGAGATGGGACTTCAGGCTATTTGTGCCAAGCAGGACCAGCAGACAAGAAGAAGAGTCACCACTTTGGCAGAGGCAATTGACTGTGATCAGCAAGGAAAGGGAGCTCTACTGTTACACACTGGGGGCAAGGAAGAACATGTTTGGCACCCAGGTGATCCACTTGGGTGACTTGGTACTCCCCCCATTTTGACAGCTAATGGACAACTACAGCAGCTGTGGCCTGAGAAGGGCCTGGTGACCAGGGAGCAGATAGATCCCTCAGGGATGAGAGTCTAGGTCCCCGGACCAGGTAGGCCACCTAGACCAGCAGAGTCTATTTGTGGGTGAGGGAAAATCTAGAATTGATAGAAGTGGAAGTGAAAAATGGGTATTAATCGTAGGCTCAAGACAAGCTGCAATGTCAGGGGCTGTTGTTCATCTCCTTAACCTTCCTGTTGTAAGTTTCTCCCAGGAAAGAAGCCCACTGGAATTCCAAAGGAACTGCTCCTTGAACTTATTTGAAGTAGATCTGAACAGCACAAGGGGTGAATTATAATGGACACTGAGATGCGCGGTCCATAACCCCCATTAGGACTGATTACTTATCCCTGCAACTGCTTGGGAGTGCTGCAGGCAGACAGCTCTCAGCTGTGAGCACTCCTTAGGAATCGCCTCTGTCGCAGAGAGCAGCCTACTCGCTTTCCTAGAGCTGCCTTCATCCAGTGACCTGGCCCCCTCACCCTAACTAAGGACATCTCTGAAGGGCCTGCCAGCCTCGGAGCTCCTCTTGGGGTTGGCTGATGACTTTGTTGAGACTACTGCACAGTCTAGTCCTGCTTCCTCCTCTTCCCGTCCACAGGAGTTGATCCCAAGAGCACTCCCCAATAAACTTCCCACTCAGTCTCCATCTCAGAGACTGCCTCCGGAGAACTCAAACTGTGACGGTAATATTTGAGCAAAGACTTGAAGGAAGTAACAAGGAAGATTATTCCAGGTAAAAGGGCAGCTAGTCCAAAATCTCTAAGGCAGGAATGTCTGTGTGGTCAAGAAAGAGCACAAGAAGCCAGAGTGGCCGTAGTGGAAGGAGGGAATGGAGACCATGGAGGAAGATGAGATCAGAGCAACAGTAGGAAGCCAGATCATGGAGTGCCCCAAAGACTGTTGTTTGGCTTTGTACTATGAGTGGGTCCCATTGCAGGGTTTTGATAAGACAAGTGACACGGCCAGGCGCAGTGACTCACGCCTGTAATCCCAGCACTCTGGGTAGCCAAGGCAGGCAGATCACCTGAGGTCAAGAGTTCGAGACCAGCCTGGCCAACATGGTGAAACTTCGTCTCTACTAAAAATACCCCCCCAAAAAAAAAAAAAATTAGCTGGGCGTGGTGGCGCGCACCTGTAGTCCCAGCTACTCAGTGAGGCTGAGGCAGGAGAATTGCCTGAACCAAGGAGGTGGAGGTTGCAGTGAGCTGAGATCACACCACTGCACTCCAGCCTGGGTGACAGAGGGAGACTCCATCTGAAAAAAAAAAAAGAAAGAAAATTGACATACTCTAACTTGAAATGGAAAGAATCATTCTGACTGCTGTCTTGAGAAAAGAGTATGAAGGGGAAGGATGGTCACAGGGAGACTATCAGGGACTCTATTTCAGTCATCCATTGAGATGGGACAGTGGCCCAGACCATGGTGGCAGTGGAGAAGACGGCAAAAACTGATCTGATTCTGGATATAGGCCGAAGGTAGAGCCAACAGATTTCCTGAGCAATTGGGTATAGTCTGTGACAGAAAGAAAGAAGTCGAGGATGACTCCAGGGTTTTTTGTTCTGAAGCACCTGAAGAATGGAATTGAGATGGGGAATGCTATGGATGCAGCGAATGGGGGAATAGAAGATAAGGAGTTTAATTTCATTTTGGATGTGAATTTTAAGACGCCTATTAGACATCCAAATAAAGATGTCAAGTAGTCAGCGTGATGTACCAGTCTGGATTTCAGGGGAGAGGTCTGGACTGGAGATATAAATTGGAATCATCTGCACATGGACATGGTTGAAAGTCTTGAGACTGGATGAGACCACCAAGGTAAGGGGTGTAGATGAAGAAGAGAAAACCAGGAACCAAGTCCCAGGTGCTGTATCCTTAAGAAGGCAGGGAGGAGGGAAGAGCCAGCAAGGGAGATAGAGAAGTGACCAGTGTGGGGTAGGAGGGAAATTAAGAGAAAATAGGGTCCTAGAAGCCAAGAGAACCAATTGTGTCAGAGACGAAAGGGGGCCCAACTGGCTCGAATTATGCCCAAAGACCAAGTATGATGACAGCTAAGGACTGTTCCTTGAACTTAGTCAATGCTGGCAACCTTGACAACATCAGTTTTACTAGAGTAGCAAGGACAAGAGCCTGACTGGAGTGGCTTTCAAAGAGAGTGCATATCACCTATTCTTCTGAGAAGTTTTATTGCAAAGAAAAGCAGAGAAATGGTAGGTAGTGGTGGAGGAAGTGGTTAGGAGAAGGTATTATTATTGTGATCCATTTTACAGATGAGGAAAATTAGGCAGCACTTTGGGAAGCCAAGGCAGAATTGCTTGAGCCCAGGAATTCCAGACCAGCCTGAGAAACATGGCGAAACCCTGTCTCTACAAAAAATATCCAGGCATGGTGGTACATGCCTGTAGTCCTAGCTACTAGGGAAACTGAGGTGGGAGGATTGCTTGACTCAGGAGGTCAAGGCTGCAGTGAGCTGTGATCGCACCGCTGCACTCCAGCCTGGGGACAGAACAAGACCTTGTCTTGAAAAATAAAAGTCAGGGAATTTGCTTAGGTTCATTCAGATAGCAAGTTGTGATTTGAGCTCAGAATCTAGAACCTGAGCTCTTACTTTTTTTTTTTTTTAAACCAATTCCCTATTGATGGAACTAAGTTTTTCTCAAATTTTTCTATTATATTGATTTTACTTCTATTGTTTAAAATGTCAGTTATAAAGTAGATGAATATTCTTTTTTTTTTTTTTTTTATGTTGGCTAGGCTAGTCTCAAACTCCTGACCTCAGGTAATCTGCCCACCTTGGTCTCCCAAAGTGTTTGAGCCACTTCTCTTGGCCCAGATGAATATTCTTACAGGTAAGCATATAATCACATTTCTGATTATTTCCTTAAGATGAATTTCTGGGCGTAGACAACCTGGGTCAAACGGTATGCACATGTGCATAGCTTTGGATGCCTCTTGCCAACGCTCTACGGAAAGGTTGTAGTCGTTCCCACTTTTGTCAGCAACACAGGAGAAGGTCCATTTCCTGCATCATTACCAACACTGGGTCTTATCTTTCTCTCCCAACCGCCTCCCACTGCATAGTGAGAATGATACCATTTTATTTTCCATATGTATGATTACCAGTTAGATTTGACCATGTTGTACAGGTCTATCTTCCAGCCACCCCTTTGGCTTCTGCTGGTGTTTATCACTCTCAGACTTGATCGCCTTCACCTGACCCCTCTCATCAGGAATATTCATCTCTTGCTGCAATAGACCCAGTTTAGAAGGTAGACTGCACAGAGCTAGGTTGAATTTTAAAATAACAATAATTTTAGGGTAAGAAATTAGATCTTGGGTGATTTTTCTGAGAGACTGTGGAAGAGCTAAGATTTTAGAAAAGCTAGGGGCAATATAGGAAGGTGTGATCATTGGACCTTCTGTGTGACTCTCCATGTAGCTATGACCTAAGAGTGTCTCGTTCCGAAGAATCCCCCAGAGTGTGCATTGAAAGGGGTGGGAGGTCCCTTCATAAAATATACTTCCAGGGCCATAATTTTCAATTTAGTGACTGTTGGAGGGCTTTCCTGTTCTTCCTTTGCTCCTCAACCTAGCCCTGTCTGGGAGCACAGCTGATAAACTGACCCCAGCACATCTGAAAGAAGCATAGATATTTTTCTTTTCTTTTTTTTTTTTGAGATGGAGTCTCACTCTGTTGCCCAGGCTGGAGTGCAGTAGTGTGATCCCAGCTCACTGCAACCTCCGCCTCCTGGATTCAAGTGATTCTCGTGCCTCAGCCTCCCAAGTAGCTGGGACTACAGGCATGTGCCACCACACCCGTCTAATTTTTGTATTTTTAGTAGAGATGGGGTTTCACCATGTTAGCCAGGCTGGTCTCGAACTCTTGATCTCAAGCAATCCACCCGCCTTGGCCTCCTAAAGTGCTGAGATTACAGGCATGAACCACTGCGCCCAGCCAGATATTTCTTTTCTTTTCTTTCATTTTTTTTTTTTTTGAGATGGAGTTTCACTCCTGTTGCCCAGGCTGGAGTGCAATGGTGTGATCTCAGCTCACCGCAATCTCCGCCTCGCAGGTTCCAGCGATTCTCTTGCCTCAGCCTTCCAAGTAGCTGGGATTACGGGCACCCACTACTACATCTGACTAATTTTTGTATTTTTAGTAGAGACTGGGTTTCTCCATGTTGGTCAGGCTGGTCTTGAACTCCCGACCTCAGGTAATCCGCCCGCCTCGGCCTCCTGAAGTGTTGTGATTACAGGTGTGAGCCACTGCGCCTAGCCAGATATTTCGTTATACCAGTAATACATAGTTGTTGTAAAAAGATTAGGAAATAGGCCAGTACAGTGGGGCATGTCTGTAGTCCCAGTTATGCAGGAGGATTGCTTGAGCCCAGGAGTTCAAGGCCAGCGTGGGCAACACAGAGATAACCCCTCTCCACTCCCCCATCTCCATCGCAAAAAAAAAAAAAAAAAGATTAGGAGGCCGGGTGTGGTGGCTCACACCTATAATCCCAGCACTTTGGGAGACTGAGGCAGGCGGACCACCTGAGGTCGGGAGTTTGAGACCAGCCCGACCAACATGGAGAAACCCCGTCTCTACTAAAAATACAAAATTAGCCAGGCATGGTGGCACATGTCTGTAATCCCAGCTACTCGGGAGGCTGAGGCAGAAGAATCACTTGATCCTGGGAGGCAGAGGTTTCAGTGAGCTGAGATCACACCATTGCACTCTAGCCTGGGCAACAAGAGTGAACCTCCATCTCAAAAAAAAGAAAAAAAAAAAAAATTAGGAGGTAATGACAGCAGAAAGAACAATAATTAAACCAATAGAAATTCCTTCCACTGTCCTCTCAGATAATTGTTACTTACATTTTGCCAATTTTGGTTTTCAGATCTTTTCATTAAATGTTTTGTATAATAAATTTACATAATCTATTCTTTTCCAGTAATAAATCTTGAATGTCTTTCTAACTTTCCAGTTGTCAATAAATGTTAATCTACATTGTCATTTTTTTAAAAACAACTTTTGTAGAGACAGGGTCTTGCTATGCTGCCCAGGCTGGTCTTGAACTCCAGCCTCAGGTGATCCTCCCTCCTTGGCCTCCCAAAGTGCTGGGATTACAGGCATGAGCCACTGTGCCCAGCTTACACGGTCATTTTTAATGAGTTAATTTTTATTAAATGTCATTATATGGATCATTTTAAGTAATTTAGTGAATCTCTAATTTGTGGACTTTTATTTCTTAGTTTTTTACTACAATAAGCAAGAGTGACAATATTGAGGCTAGGTTCAGTGGTTCATACTTATAATCCCAACACTTTGGGAGGCCAAGGCAGGAGAATTGCTTGAGCTCAGGAGTTTGAGCCCAGCCTGGGCAATGTACTGAGACCCCGTATTTACAAAAATTTTTTAAATTAGCCTTGTGTGGTGGTGTACACCTGTAGTCTCAGCTACTCAGGAGGCTGAGGTGGGAGGATCGCTTGAGCCCAGGAGGTCAAGTCTGCAGTGAGCCATGATCATGCCATTGGATTCCACCCTGATAACACAGTGAGACCCTGTCTCAAAAAAAAAGAGTGCCAATATTGTACATACATATTTGTCCACTTGTCCAGTATTCCTCTAGGATAAATCCTAAAAAGTAGGGTTACTAGCTCAAAGAGCGTGCACATTTTTAGAGTTTCTGAGATGAACTCCTAATGATACAAACATTTCCTGAACTACTTTATCTCCACAACAGAGTTCTAGTTATAGGTTTTCACTCAACGATGTTCTTGCTGAAATGAGCAAGGAAGAAGTCACAGGTTCTCTTTGGGAAAATGATTAGTTCCTCAAGCAAGGATATTATTTGAGAAAGATAAATTGAAAACAAAAGATGAATGGAAGGTGAGGAGTTTAACATCTAGAACGCAAAGAAGCAGATCTGTATGCAAGTGAGAACCTGAGCTTCCAGAAGCTTCCATGTGACTTGGCCTCTGCTTAATAGCAGCAGCAGTCCCAGTACTCTTGTTTAAACTTTGTCTACACTCTCACCATCCTGTCTGATGGAAGAAATGACAGAACTGGAAGAAGAGACATCGTAGAGATGGATGTGTGCCCGGCTCAGACAAGCACTTAGTGTCTTGTTAAGAAGACCAAAAACATAAACGAGAGAAGAATCCTCTGTAGCAACATCAAAACCATCTTCACACTAGCCCTTGGTCTCTTAAGCCAACAGGCCTAAAATTGAGCTCATTGTTCTTTCCCATGGACCCTTGTTCCTATCATCCCTATCTTCAGTTAGTGGCATCGCCATTACTTAGCAAGCCTAAGCAAGAAACCTATGACTTCTCCTTCTCCTTTAACTCCAACATCGAAGGAGCCAATTATTTGCATGTATCCTATCCTCAGTGTCTTTCCTTTCCATTCTCCTTATAACCCCGGATGGAGCGTCCCTTGTCTTTTGCCTGAGAGAAGGTGGCGATCTCCAGAATATGTCTATGGAGGTTTCAAAACCTTCTGATGGCTCCATCGTCTGCAGCTGATTCTTCCATTCCTTAGTAAGGCAGTGAAAGCTTTTCCAAAATCTGACCCTAGCCTTGCTTTTCAGCTTCATCCCCGCTACTTCCCTTCTTGTCCTCCAGATACTTGGACTTCCCCAGCAGTCACCTCCCTGTGCTTTTGTTCTGGTGGTTTTTTTCCCCACTGACCTCTCTTTCTCCTCCCTTTCCCAGCCTGCTGAACTCCTTCTCATCCTCAAAGGCCAATGCAAATATTAATTCTCTGCAGTTTTCTCCAGATAGAATAAATCATCCTCTCTGCTGTGTTCCCATAGCACTTTGCCTAACTGCTAGAGAAGCATTCAGTAGGTATCAGACACCTCCTGATAGACTGGGATTTCACTAAGGACATGGAATGTGTCTTATTCATCTTGGATACCGAAGGCGTAGCCGAATTCCAGGCATATAGGAGGGGCTTCGTAAATATTGGTTGAATTGGATTAAGTCAGAAATAGATCCAGGTCACTGACTCTTATGCAATGTCTTTTTTTTTTTTGACAGAGCCTTGCTTTGTTGCCTAGGCTGGAGAGCAGTGGCGCAATCTCAGCTCACTGTAGCCTCTGCCTCCCAGGTTCAAGCTATTCTCATGCCTCAGTCTCCTGGGTCACTGGGATTACAGGTGCACACCACCACACCTGGCTAATTTTTGTATTTTTAGTAGAGACGTGGTTTCACCACATTGGCCAGGCTGGTCTTGAACTCCTGACTTCGGGTGATCTGCCCGCTTCAACCTCCTAAAATGCTGGGATTACAGACGTGAGCCACCACGCCCAGTCCCAGTGTCTTTTATATTATCCCAAAGAGAATACTTGCACAGCGAGGGGGCCATTACCAGAAGGCAGAATGGACCAACCTCCCACACTTCCTTTCTGTTACCCATTGAAATTCCATTGGAAATTAATTCTTTTGTGTATGATATTGTCTCTAGTTACATTACAAATATCCCTTCTGCTGAGCATTCTAGGGATTAAAAAAATACAAATATCCCTTGGAGGGATTAAGACTTTAAGGCATTATCATCAAGGTTAACTCTACTAAAATTTTTGTGCTGAAAATGAACTTGGAAGTTGTTACTCCTAGGCTGGGCGGGGTGGCTCACACCTATAATCCCAGCACTTTGGGAGGCTGAGGCGGGCAGATCACTTGAGGTCAGGAGTTCAAGACCAGCCTGGCCAGCATGGTGAAACCCCGTCTCTACTAAAAATACAAAAAAAGCAGCTAAGCATGGTGGCCCACACCCATAATCCCAGCTACTCGGGAGGCTGAGGCAGGAGAATCACTTAAACCCAGGAGGCAGAGGTTGCAGTGAGCCAAGATCGCGCCATTGCACTCCAGCCTGGGCAACAGAGAGAGACTCCATCTCAAAAAAAAGAAAATAGAAGTTGTTACTCCTTTCTAAAGAAACAACTAACCTACAGGGGCTACCTGCAGCAGGAGTGGGCATCAGGTATGTTAACAGGAGCACTGAGAGGAAACAGCTGCAGAGCAGGGCTGGGGGATGTGTGTGGTAAGGGCCAGTTCTGCGTGAGGTACCATGGAGGGAGATATGGGGTAGTGTGAGTGCCTGGATGCCTGGGGAGGGAATGTGCGGGCAGGGAGGGAATTAGATCGTGGGAGAGGGGAGGAGCAAGGACAAATTCTTCCTACTTCCCAATTCAGTCAAATGTCTTCCCTGTGTAGAGTGATGATTCTTAGTGAAGATCCTGACTTCCAAACACCTCTGGTAGATCTCCTTTTTTGCTAGAGTGCCAGAAAATTCTTAGGTAATTTTCCAATTTTAATTCATTTTCATCTTAAAAATAAATACATGCCTCATGGTATTTTTAAGAGGGGTGGGTGTTTGATGAAATAAAATGAGTGACAACAGGGTGTCACAACTCCAGAAAGGTTTCGTATCGCTGGTTTAGAGATTCCCAGTGAGTAGGAGTTTGATGAACTGAAAAATGAAATGGCTTCCAAATCACTCTGCCCTACTAGGCTGATTTGAAACACATAACCTGCCTACACTGCTGAAAAGCTCCCAGCCCTGGGGTGAATGAACCCTGCAAAGCTACTACTTGGCACTCACCCAGCAGTTTGCAAAAGGCAGTGAAAGGAAATGTTCACAGTCAATTGATAGCAGCAGGACCCTTAGGGAGCTAGAGTGAGGGATGGGACCAGCCAAGGCCATTTGGACGGGCATCCAGGTTACCACACAAAAGCCTTCCTGGGAACTCTCAGGACAGTGACGGTTTGGAGCCCTGGCTTCACGTTTCACTTTAAAAGAGGCCACCACCTAAGTGGGTTGAGATGCTCCTTTCTGGCTCTCTCTAGTCAAAGGTTCATACTGCCCAGGAGAAGAGTGAAAAGGGAAAATCAGCCTTATTAGCATGTATTTATTTGGGGGCTTGACTCTGAGGTTGCATTTGGTGGCGCCTTTCAGGACTGGAAGAGGCTAGAAGATACCTGCTACATTTGAAAGCAATTCATGACTTAATTTCACATTTTTCAGCTGTGGATTATGTAGGGTGCTTATATATTCAATTATTACCTTGGATTAAGATTTCAAATTGTGATCTTCCTATTTCCCAAAGAAGAGAGCTTGAGGAGTTCATCAGGCCAGGATTCTTCTTCCTTTGAGAGACAACCAAGCAGATGGTGCTGCTAATGCGCAGACACCTGCACAGATGCCCTGCTGCGGCCCAAACAACAGCTGTGGCTTTTCTGCATACCCAAGGAATAACTTACCTTTCCCTTTCTGATTTTTTCTCTTTTAAAATTCTGTATAGCTACTAATGGAGGGGATAAGGATAATGCAAGGCAGGGCTTTTAAAACACTTTTAAAGCAACGAAACCCTCTTTCAATTGAAATCTGTGCCTAACCTCAGTATGTAAAACCAAAAAGAAAGGCCAGGTGTAGTAGCTCATGCCTGTAATCCTAGCGCTTTGGGAGGCGGAGGTGGGATGATTTCTTAAGGCTAGGAGTTCAAGACCAACCTGGACAATATAGCAAGACTCTGTCTCTACAAAAAATACAAAAATTAGCTGGGTGTCGTGGTACACACACCTGTAGTCCCAGCTACTCAGGAGGCTGAGCCAGGAGGATCTCTTGTTTTTTGAGATGGAATCTCAGTCTTTTGCCCAGGCTGGAGTGCAGAGATGCGATCTCGGCTCACTGCAACCTCCGCCTCCCAGGTTCAAGCAATTCTCCTGCCTCAGCCTCTCAAGTAGCTGGGATTACAGACATGCGCTACCACGCTCAGCTAATTTTCCTATTTTTAGTAGAGATGGGGTTTCACATGTTGGCCAGGCTGGTCTCGAACTCCTGACTTCAAATGATCTGCCCACCTTGGCCTCCCAAAGTGCTGGGATTACAGAGGATCTCTTTTTTTTTTTTTTTTGAGACGGAGTCTTGCTCTGTCACCCAGGCTGGAGTGCAGTGGCGCAATCTCGGCTCACTGCAAGCTCCACCTCCCAGGTTCATGCCATTCTCCTCCTCAGCCTCCAGAGCACCCAGGACTACAGGCACCCACCACCACGCCCGGCTAATTTTTTTGTATTTTAGTAGAGATGGGGTTTTACCATGTTAGCCAGGATGGTCTCGATCTCCTGACCTCGTGATCCGCCCACCTCGGCCTCCCAAAGTGCTGGGATTACAGGCATGAGCCACCATGCCCGGCCCTGAAGGATCTCTTAAGCCCAGGAGTTTGAGGCTGCAGTGAGCTATGATCATGCCACTGCACTCTAGCCTGAGCAACAGAGCAAGATCTCATCTCAAAAAAAAAAAAAAAAAATGGGTGCACTGGCTCATGCCTGTAGTTCCAGCACTTTAGGAGGCCAAACTGGGCAGTTCACTTGAGGCCAGGAGTTCAAGACCAGCCTCGCCACATGGTAAAACCCCATCTCTACTAAAACCACAAAAATTAGCCAGGCATTGTGGCACACACCTGTATCCAGCCACTCCGGAGGCTGAGGCAAAAGAACAGCTTGAACCTGGGAGGTGGAGGTTGCAGGAGCCAAGATCGCACCACTACACTCCAGCATGGGTGGCAGAGCAAGACTCTGTCTGAGAAAAAAAAGAAAAGAAAAGAAAAGAAAGAAAGTAGTGGTTCTTTGGTTAAACTGGGATGGGGACCTGGAGTCTTGACCTCCTTACTTCCGGCCCCTGGGAAGCAAATCTGACATAAATTCCAGAATGCTGCCATCATCCCAATCAGAATTTCTCAATCTCCAAGGAAAATTTTGTCATCTGGCACTTCAATGGCTGTTTTAAAATGTTACAAAAGATTTGGCAAGATCCCAACGGGAGGGACAAGCACCTACATCTGGGCTTGGAAGCCAACGGTGTGATATGAGGGAGTCTAAGTGGCCACTGCGAGCTCCGCTCTGGGGACTGCCAGCCTCCCATCCTGCTTGCTGTCTACATCACATAATGTGCCTGGTTGAGAAAAGGCCTTAGGAAGAGCCAGAGAGTGCCAGAGAACGGAAAGAGTATGACACATGCCTCGCTGAGGTCGGACAGCGCGTCAGCCTTACTTTCCCAGCTGACTAAGGACGCCTCCCAACAAGCTGCTTGCCTGCTGAAGCCTGTCTTGAAAACTGAGAGTAGATGGCTCAGAGTTTTCTCCCCAGCAGTTAACGAACACACAGCAGACGCATTCATGCAATACCTTGGAATCATCCCAGAAGCTCCAGGTCAGGTCTCCTTGTCTGAACGCCCCTACCTAGCTGGGCCACACAAGCAGTTTCCACGCTGAGTCCACTAAGTAATCCAAAACAGTTGTTCCTTGGGATTTTTCTGAAAAAGAGATAGAAAGGGCTCTGCCTCAGTGAGCAGAGGGAGCTGCTTCAGTATTGGAAACAAAGATAACTGAAATGCATTCTTTGGAATCTGATAAACCCTCTTCCCAAGACAAGAAAGGCATTAAGTCAGACCTGAGCTTTGGGGCTCATTTCAGGTACGTGCTGGCTTTAGCAACTGAGGAAAAGCCATTATCCCTGTCTTCTTAATTTCCCACAGCAATCAGCCCTAGTAGGTTCACCATGTTCTCTGTGCAGTTTGAGACAAACTCACTAAACGTCCTGTTCTCTGAAAAACGATCCATCCAAGAGGGCACAGGACAAGAGTGTTTCTCCTTTTGGTATCAGGGACAGGTTGTGATGCTGCCGTGATCAAAGACATGTTCCTCAAGTGAGGGGGCAGCCTGTCTACAGCCCTGGTGAGGAGGCCTGCACTTAGCATAGGAGCTGGCTATTTCACTGCCCCCACCCCATCTTCATTGCTTGTAGGCATCCAGAGCTCTATGGTGTGACATATATCCTGGAATAGTTCCAACATCCCTGTTCCAGGACTTGCTAGATGCAGACCCACTTGTGATATGGTTGGAAAAGTCACTTTTCACCTCCTGTCCTAAGCTGCTAAGAAAAATGAATCATGTAGCCTAGATTTACATGTCTGCATTTTTCTGGTGATCATGAGTGACTGATTTGAGCAATAAGTATATGACTGAGAGGTCCCCGCCAGGCATTTGTGGAGTGGATTGCTGAAGCTTAGTTAGTTAAGCAATACGCCAGAAATTTGGAGATCATAAACTCTGACTTTTGCCACCCTGCCACATGCTCTTCAGCCAGTTATTTCTCCTACGTTCTGCCTTTATAAAATGGGGATAAGCTATCTTTGAGATTGTTTTAAGAAGAGACACTAATGAAAATGATTGCCAAGTGCCTCTCTAAAGAGAAAGTACGGTAGGCATAAGTGCTTTATGTGATGAAATTCAATCTTTCTTCCTCCCTTTGCAACCTGAACCATGGAATCAATAATGTTTTTCCAAGTGCAGTGTCCCCAGGACAAAATGTGAACCAGTTTCCTGAACTAGGCAGCTCTCTGGTGGGGAGGAGCCCCTGGCCTCTGGGGCCTGGTGTCCTGGGCTGTGGCTGGCTTTACTGCTGTAAATGCCCATCTTATCCTGGGATTCCAGCCAAGATGCCAGGGTTGCAAATTTCTGTAATTTCAGAGGAAGCTTTGTTTAGGGGTTGAGTCTTCACAATGGCTTTTGCCATCTATCTCCATTTTATTTTCTCTTTTATCGAGTACCCATTGTACCCCAGGCACTATGCTAACTGCATTCACTTACATTATCTTGTTTAATCCTCTGAGCGGCTCGGCAAGGGGGGTGTCATTACCATTCCTATTTTACCTCATGAAATAGACACTTGGGGGGAGTGAAACAAGTTAGCAACGTAACACAGAAAACAATGGGCAAGGCCAGGATTGCAACCCAAGCTCATCATTACTCTCCCATGCTTCCTTTCCCACAGTTGTCCTACATTCAGACATTTCCCATTTAAGAAAAAATCAAGCTGCAGTTTGAAAAAGCACTAACTAGAGAGTTCAAGGGAGTGGGGTCTTCTGCCCACACCTATGGGGAAGATGCTGTAGGCATAGCTATTGGGTATTACCTGCCTTGGAGGATGAGGGTGAAGGAAATGGGGTCCTTCCTCTTTCACGTGGTCCTGAAGACCAGTGCCCAGGCCTATGTGTTCTCAGAGCATTTCCTGCCCTGGATGCAGGTCATCCAGGCTATCACTGCTACAGCAGGGCCCCTAATGCACTGCCTTATAGTCAACATGACTGTCAGCTCATTTCAGCTCAATCATCCGGCCCTGTGAGAGACGCCCACGTGCTGAAGAGCCTTTCTGCAGTTCTGCATTGAACTCTTCATGTGGTCCCATCTAGTAATGAGTGCGAGTGGTAAGTTCAAGAAACAGAGCAAGGGAGAGGACCCTTCTCGTGTAGTTCTTTTTTTTTTTTTTTTTTGAGATGGCATCTCGCTGTGTCACCGAGGTTGGAGTGTAGTGCAATCTCGTCTCACTGCAACTTCTGCCTCCTGAATTCAAGGGATTCAACCTCTCGAGTAGCTGTGACTACAGGCATGCGCCACCACACCTGGCTAATTTTTGTATATTTAGTAGAGATGGGGTTTCACCATGTTGGCCAAGCTGGTCTCAAACTCCTGACCTCAAGTGATCCACCCGCCTTGGCCTCCCAAAGTGCCGGGATTACAGGCATGAGCCACTGCGCCCAGCCATTGTAGTTCTTTACATAGAGAAAAAAGTACTGATGACTAGTCCTTGTATCAGTGAGAACTGAGATGCAGAGCAAAGCGGAGCTGCTTATAGATTGACTGATTTTTTACCAAAATAAGGGAGGGTCCTTCCTGACAGTTTTGCTTGGGGATTGGGGGAGAGACTGCAGCTTGTTGCATAATATCTGTTTCCCTCTTAATTATAAAACTCCAAGTTTATGTGGAGCAAAGTGTCCAGCTAACATCTACATTTCCAAGCGTTCCTGGCCACTGGGATATAAGGGAATATTTTATGTAAAAATTTCAAGAAGTCTACTGAGAGCAAGCTGACTCAGAGAGCCAACCTTTTGTTGCTTCACTTGTCTCTATCCCTTTGTCCTGCTGCCTGAAATGCAGATGTGATGGCTGGCATGCCACTGCCCTTTTAAACCATGAGGTAGCCTTGGGGATGGAAGTCAGCACTAAGGATGGTGCTGCAGAAAGCTAGAAGCAGCTTGGGTTCCTGCTAACTTCATGGAGCCACCATTCCTGCCCAGGACTGAAGTCCCCTGGAATTCTTTTACATAAGAGGATAAACCTTGCTTTCTGTTGTATAAAATCTAACCTAATCCTAAGTGACAGATTCTGTTTGATAGAGGCAGCTGGAATTTCTAGCTAGTCAAGGTCACCTGAGCCCTGTCTGCTCTATCTACCTCATAAAGGCACATACCTAAGTCTTCCTGATAGTGTGTGCACAAGTTACATGATCACCTGTAGAAGGGTAGGTGTGGAGACTTTTTAGGTAATACTAAATTAATTCCTGAATTCTATTTTTTGTGGAACGTGTATATTGAACACCTACCGCACACCAGGTACCACGCTATACACACTCGGGTCTACGCTCAGGACAGTTACAGTATTTTAATAGAGTGAGATGGCAATTTAAATAGAGTGAGATGGCTGGGTGCAGTGGCTCACACCTGTAATCCCAACACTTTGGAAGGCCAAGGCAGGCAGATTGCTTGAGGCCAGGAGTTTGAGACCATCCTGGGCAACACAGTGAGATCCCGTCTCTGCAAGAATTTTTTTTTTAAAAAAAGTTAGCCAGGTGCAGTGGCATGTGCCTGGAGTCCCAGCCACTTGGGAGGCTGAGGCAAGAGGATCACTGGAGCCCAGAAGTTCAGCGCTGCAGTGAACTATGATCACACCACTGCACTCCAGCTTGGGCAACGGAGTGAGACCCTATCTCTAAAACAAATAAACACAGTGAGCTGTGCACTGTGAGGAAGTGCTCTAACAGAGGAGTTCCCTAACCTAGTCTTGTAGAAGGCTTGCAAGAAAAAACGGGCCTGTAGGGCAAGTAAGAGCCAGTCAGACGTAAAGTAGCCAAATGAAGAGCTTTCTGTGGATGATATACAATCTTTTTTAATGGACTACAGTTGTCCTTCCAAATAGGCTATGACCCAGCAGCTGATTCTTGCTAAACTTGCAATGATCTTGCCATGATCAATACTGGTAGCCACTCCATTACCGTACCTACGGTTTAGAAGGTAGTTTGTATTTTTCCTTCTTTTCTTTTACCACAAACTTTACTCCCTCCTAGGGTCTGGAGTAACGAAAAAAAAAAATGCGTGTAGATCAGGAAGTCTGATTACGTACCAAGAGAGATTTGGGGAAAATTCAGACTGGTTGTATCCAGGTGGGTTTGCACAGTCAGTATGTGGTCCTAGGCCTTGGTCTTGGCAGAGAGGCGGTGCAGGGCAAGGGAATTTCCCCAGTGATCAGTGGTCTCTAAGGAACCTGTTTGACTTTGTCACTCAAGGATCTGATCAGATCCAGGCAGCTCTAGGTCTGCTGCTTCTGCCCTAAACCCAAGTTCTAAGTTTTTGTTTACATTCAAGATAAGACTGGCCAGGCGCGGTGGCTCACGCCTGTAATCCCAACACTTTGGGAGGCTGAGGTGGGTGGATCACAAGGTCAGGAGATCAAGACCAGCCTGGTTAACACAGTGAAACCCCGTATCTACTAAAATTACTAAAAATTAGCTGGGCGTGGTGGCACATGCTACTCGGGAGGCTGAAGCAGGAGAATTGCTTGAACCTGGGAGGTGGAGGTTGCAGTGAGCCGAGATCACGCCACTGCACTCCAGCCTGGGCAACAGAACAAGACTCCGTCCCCCTCCCCCTCCAAAAAAAAAAGATGAGACTGTATTTGATTATAAGTAACAGAAACCAACTAAAGCCAGCTTAAGCAAAAAAGGAAAAGTCAGAGGACAGGTAAGGATTTTCTTTTTGCATCCAGTGGCAGGAAAGCAGCAATGTCGAAGGAAGATATCAAAGTCATAAACTAGAAGGTATCAGGAGTCCCCAGTCCACATGATAATGAATAAATAGTGCTTGCGGCCAGGTGCAGTGGCTCACGCCTGTATTCTCAGCACTATGGGAGGCTGAGGCAGGTGGATCACCTGAGGTCAGGAATTCGAGACCAGCCTGGCCAACATGGTGAAACTCCGTCTCTACTAAAAATACAAAATTAGCTAGGCGTGGTGGCGGCTGCCTGTAATCCCAGCTACTCGGGAGGCTGAGGCAGGAGAATCACTTGAACCTGGGAGGTGGAGGTTGCAGTGAGCTAAGATCATGCCATTGTACTCCAGCCTGGGCGACAGAATGAGACTCTGGTTCCATAAATAAATACATCAATAAATAAATAGTGCTCGCTTTGGCAGCATATATACTAAAATTGGAATAATACAGAGAAGATTAGCATGGCCCCTGCATAAAAAATGTTTTTTTGTGTTTTTTGTTTTGTTTTGTTTTGTTTGAAACAGAGTCTTATTTTGTCACCAGGCTGGAGTGTAGTGGTGCGATCTCAGCTCACTGGAACCTCCGCCTCCCAGGTTCAAGCGATTCTCCTGCCTCAGCCTCCCAAGCAACTGGGACTACAGGCGCCTGCCACCAAGCCCAGCTAATTTTTGTATTTTTAATAGAGATGGGTTTCATCATGTTGGCCAGGATGGTCTTGATCTCTTGACCTCATGATCTACCCACATCGGCCTCCCAGAGCGCTGGGATTACAGGTGTCAGCCACCATGCCTGACCAATAAAAAATTTTTTAATTAAAAAAAGATAAATAAATAATATGTAAAAGGCCACGCACAGTGGCTCATCTGTTATCTCAGCACTTTCAGAGACTGAGGTAGGAGGATCACTTGAGGCCAGCCTGGGTAACATAAGATCCTATCTCTACCAAAAATAGAAAAGTTACCCGCTCGTGGTGCCACGTGCCTGTAGTCCTAGCTACTCACAAGACAAAGATGGGAGAATCGCTTGAGTCCTGAAGCTTGAGGCTGTAGCAAGCCATGATAGTGCCACTGCACTCCAGCCTGGGAAACAGAGGGAGACTGTGTCCCTAAAAAATAAATAAAAATAACTTCTCAAAAAAAGATATATATGTGACCAACAAACATGTGGGAAAAAAAGCTCAACATCGCTGATCATTAGAGAAATGCAAATGAAAGGCCAGGTGCGGTGGCTCACGCCTGTAACCCCAGCACTTTGTGAGGCTGAGTCAGGCGGATCATCTGAGGTCAGGAGTTCGAGACCAGCCTGACCAACATGGAGAAACCCCATCTCTACCAAAAATACAAAATTAGCTGGGCATGGTGCCAGGCGCCTGTAATCCCAGCTGTTTGGGAGGCTAAGACAGGAGAATCGCTAGAACCTGGGAGGCGGAGGTTGTGGTGAGCCGAGATCATGCCATTGCACTCCAGCCTGGGCAACAAAAACGAAACTCCATCTCAAAAACAAAAAAGAGAGAGAGAGAAATGCAAATGAAAACCACAATGAGATACCATCTCACGTCAGTCAGAATGCCAATTATTAAAAAGTCAAGAGACAACAGATAGGTCGGGCATGGTGGCTCACACCTGTAATCCCAGCACTTTGGGAGGCCAAGGTGGGCAGATCACTTGAGGTCAGGAGTTCAAGGCCAGCCTGACCAACATGGTGAAACCCTGTCTCCACTAAAAATACAAAAATTAGCTGGGAATCATGGCGCACACCTGTAACCCCAGCTACTCAGGAGGCTGGGGCAGGTGAATTGCTTGAACCTGGGAGGCAGAGTTTGCAGTGAACCAAGATCATGCCACTGCACTCCAGCCTAGGTGACAGAGTGAGACTCTGTTTCAATAAAATGAAATTTAAAAAAAGAAACAACAGCTGCTGGCGAGGTTGTGAAGAAATAAGAAAGCTATTACACTGTTGGTGGGAATGTAAATTAGTTCAACCATTGTGGAAGACAGTGTGGCAATTCCTCAAAGATTTAGAACCAGAAATACCATTTGACCCAGCAATCCCATTACTGGGTATATACCCAAAGGAATATAAATCATTCTATTATAAAGATACAGGCCGGGTGCGGTGGCTCTCGCCTGTAATCTCAGCACTTTGGGAGGCCGAGGCGGGCGGATCACAAGGTCAGGAGATTGAGACCACGGTGAAACCCCGTCTCTACTAAAAATACAAAAAATTAGCTGGGCGCGGTGGTGGGCGCCTGTAGTCCCAGCTACTCAGGAGGCTGAGGCAGGAGAATGGCATGATCCCGGGAGGTGGAGCTTGCAGTGAGCCGAGATCGCGCCACTGCACTCCAGCCGGCGGGACAGAGCGAGACTCCATCTCAAAAAAAAAAAAAAAGATACAAACACACATATGTCCATTGCAGCACTATTCACAATAGCAAAGACGTGGAATCAACCCAAATGCCCATCAATGATAGACTGGATAAAGAAAATGTGGCAGCTGGGCATGGTGGCTCATGCCTTTAATCCCAGCACTTTGGGAGGTTGAGGCAGGCAGATCACCTGAGGTCAGGAGTTCAAGACCAGCCTGGCCAACATGGTGAAACCCATCTCTACTAAAAATATAAAAATTAGCAGAGTGTGGTGGTGCATGCCTGTAGTCCCAGCTACTCCGAAGGCTGACAGGCAGGGGAATTGCTTAAACCTGGGAGGTTGGCCGGGCGCGGTGGCTCAAGCCTGTAATCCCAGCACTTTGGGAGGCCAAGACGGGCGGATCACGAGGTCAGGAGATCGAGACCATCCTGGCTAACACGATGAAACCCCGTCTCTACTAAAAAAAATACAAAAAACTAGCTGGGCGAGGTGGCGGGCGCCTGTAGTCCCAGCTATTCGGGAGGCTGAGGCAGGAGAATGGCATAAACCCGGGAGGCGGAGCTTGCAGTGAGCTGAGATCCGGCCACTGCACTCCAGCCTGGGTGACACAGCGAGACTCCATCTCAAAAAAAAAAAAAAAAAAAAAATCCTGGGAGATGGAGGTTGCAGCGAGCTGAGATCGCACCGCTGCATTCATTCCAGCCTGGGCGACAGAGCAAGACTCCATCTCAAACAAAAAAAGAAAAAAGAAAGAAAGAAAATGTGGCACATATACACCATGGAATACTATGCAGCCATAAAAAGGAACAAGATCATGTCCTTTGCAGGGACATGGATGAAGCTGGAAGCCATTATCCTCAGCAAACTAATGCAGGAACAGAAAACCAAACACTGTATGTTCTCACTAGTAAGTGGGAGCTGAACAGTGAGAACACATGGACACAGGGAGGGGAACAACACTCACGGGGGCCTGTTGGGGGCAGGCAGGGGAACAGAGAGCGTTAGGGAGAAGAGCTAACGCATGCTGCGCTTAACACCTGGGTGATGGGTGGATAGGTGCAGCAAACCACCATGGCACACGTATACCTGTGTAACAAACCTGCACGTCCTGTACATGTACCCAGGAACTTAAATAAATAAAAGTAAAACATAAGGGCCATGCCTTAGCTCCTGGTTTTGTTTGTTTGTTTGTTTGTTTTTTGAAATGGTCTCACTCTGTCACCAGGCTGGAGTGCAGCTGGCGCAATCTTGGCTCACTTCAACCTCTGCCTCCTGGGTTCAAGTGATTCTCCTGCCTCAGCCTCCCGAGTAGCTGGGACTACAGGTGTCCGCCACCACGCCCGGCTAATTTTTGTATTTTTAGTAGAGACAGGGTTTCACCATATTGGCCAGGATGGTCTCAACATCTTGACCTCGTGATCTGCCTGCCTCAGCCTCTAAAGTGCTGGGATTATAGGCGTGAGCCACCGCACCCGGCCTCCTAGTTTTTAACATGAGCTCAGCTCAGACTGATTCTCTTAGTCTCAATTCTAGGTCCTGTGGCAAAGACACTTTGAGGAGCCCATCCTGGGATGAAAACCATGGCCAGGGAAGGGGCCACAGCAGAGAGGCAAAGCTGCTGAGACCACTTCTGCAACCACAAGGACGAGAGTGCACATCATTGGTGAGGGAGGGCTGGTGCCTGCCCCCATGTGCACACAGCAGCCCATAGCTGAGGAGTCATGGAGCTCTTACCTCAATCCTCCCTCATCAGTTCAGCCAGAACTGATCTCTCAGCCAAGTCTGTACCCTGGCTAGAATGTGATCTTCAGAATGTGATCCTGCTTTGTTCACTCCTATGACCCCAGCATCTAGAAAAATGCTTGGCACCATTGGTAGGCACTCAAATACTATACTTGGTACATCAAATAACAAATTAACTCCTCCATTCTATGTCTTCTTGGAAGGGATACAGGATGGCAGCTGGGGAGAGGAGAGCACAGAAGAAAGATGAGAACAGGATCTTAGAAAACATCCCTGGGGCATATTTGTAGGCCCTGACTTACCCAGATCCTAGGGACGGGAATTATGGCTTAGGGAGCAGTAGGCAAGCCCTGATCATGGAGCCTGGCAGACTCATTTATTCCTTCAACAAGGATTTATGGAACACTTAACAGATGCCAAGTCCTGCTGGATTCTCAGCCTTGTAAGGCCTAGCTTTCATACCCTTCTGGCCCTGTGATTTCTGGCTAGCTTTTAGCCTCTCTGTCTCTCTGTTCATTCATTGGTAGATCACAGGGTCCTTGAGAAGATTAAATGACATTATATATAAAATACTTCCTTGTACATAGTAACTGTCCAGTAAATATTTTTGCTGCAAAACATGGTTGTTGGGTCTGTTGTTTTGTGGGGGCGGGGAGATGGGGCTTAGGGTAAAATTGTAACTGTGTAATTTACCACTGTTTGGGGTTCCTCCAGGAGATGGAATTGATCTGTATAATCACCATTTCTTATGCAAGAATAGCCCTGCCTTCACCTGGCTGCTTATATATGAAGAAGTGCTCTTCTTTCCATAAGAGGACACAGCTTCTGGTGCAGCAGCAGGAAGCTGTAGACGCGGCATGGGTTACTCGGGGGATAATCGGGTTTGCACAGCACCACACACACCTTCCTACCCACATGGGGTGCCCGGGGTGCTGGTGTCGGCCTGGTCAGAGGGCAGGTGAAGCTAATGGCGGCTATGCAGTGAATTCACAGGGCTACCCTGTTCTACTTCTCTCTACCTCCTCCCTCCTGGCTTCTGGTCCCAGGTGTCTCAAGCACAGTTCAGCCTCTTTGAATCTCCACTCAGGGCCATCCCAGTCCCTCAGGTTCATTGTGGGTGTCCTTTCCCTGCTCCCCACTGTCCCTGGAGCTCGCCCCTCCCATCCTACGCTCTGATATGAGAGAGAAGGTCTCCTAGGCCTCCTTCCTGCAAGAGACCTCCTATGTCCCCCCCACTCTCCCCCAGTTTGGCCTCCTAGGCAGATGGTTTGTGTTTGAGGGTCATCCCTCTCCTCTGGACGCCCCGTCATTCACCTTCAGCATTTAGGAACACAGCAGCAATCTAAACCAAATGGAGAAAGCAGGAGAAATTTTTAAAAGAAAGAAAGAAAAAGGCGAGGTGCAGTGGCTCACACCTGTAATCTCGGCACTTTGGGATGCCGAAGCGGATGGATCGCTTGAGGTCAGGCGTTTGAGACCAGCCTGGCCAACATGGCGAAACCCATCTCTACTAAAATACAAAAATTAGCCAGGCATGGTGGCAGGCACCTGTAATCCCAGCTACTGCAGAGGCTGAGGCAGGAGAATCGCTTGAACCCAGGAGGTGGAGGTTGCAGTGAGCCCTGGGATAGAGCCACTGCACTCCAGCCTGGGCGACAGAGCAAGACTCCATCTCAAAAAAAAAAAAAAAAAAAAAAAAAGGAAAGAAAAGAAAAAAAAAGAACAGATAATTTCAAAAGGACATTAAGCTCTATTCAGAGACACAATCTCCAATCAACAAAACGAAAAGCGAGCATTGCCCCACAGGGACTGGCGGAAAGGCAGCCTGCCAGTGAGAGCTTTCTGGAGCCGGCTTCTCACACTGGGGAGGGCGCCCTCCCAGCAACCAACCCCACCCGACGGGATCAGGCAGGACCCCACCTCAGGCTACGGGGCTTTGGGCTTCCCTGCTGCGGAGTTTCCTCCTCACACAGCTTACAAAGGCTCCCTCACGGGAGTAACAGCAGGACTGTGCTTGGCTGACAGAATGTTTTGGCAGAAAACCGCTGTCTGAGTCAGCCCTGAGAAATAATTAACCCTCACGATGTTTCCTGGAGGACTGAAGAGGGTTGGGTGTGGAGGATACAGGCAGGGCCTGAAGAGCTGGGCCTCTGAGGGGGAGGGAGTGCCTGGGCCGTCGGGCCTGGGCCTCCAGCACGCTCACCTGAGGTGCCAGGACCCCTCAGCTAGCTCTCACCTGCTCTCTGGGCCTCAAGATTGTTCTCGGGGAGGGCAGAGAAAAGACTCTTACTTTTCTTTTCTCTTTTTTTTTTTTTTTTTTTTGAGACAGGGTCTTGCCGTCACCCAAGCTAGAGCGTAGTGGTGCAATCATGGCTCACTGCAGCCTTGGCCTCCTGGGCTCAAGTGATCCTCCCATCTCAGCTTCCCAAGTAGCTGGGACTACAGACATACATACCATGTCCAGCTAATTTTTGTACTTTTTATAGAGACAGGGTCTCGCCATATTGCCCAGGCTGGTCTTGAACTCTTGGGCTCAAGTGATCTGCCTGCCTCAGCCTCCAAAAGTGCTGGAATATAGGCTATGCCTAGCCTTTTATTTTTTATTTATTTTTTTGAGACAATGTCTCTTATGTTGCCCAGACTGGAGTGCAGTAGCATGAACACGGCTCACCAACTGCCTCATCTCCCAGGCTCAAGCTATCCTCTTGCCTCAGCCTCCCAAAGTGCTGTGATTACAGTCATGAGCTGCCACACCCAGCTAGTTTTTTTTTCTCTTTTTTCTGTAGAGGCAAGTTCTTGCTATGTTGCCCAGACTGGTCTCGCACTCCTGGGTTCAAGTGATCCATCCACCTCAGCGTCCCAAAGTGCTGGGATTACAGGCATGAGCCACCGCATCCTGCCTGACCCTTACTTTTCTAGACCCTCTTCCTGGAGGCCTGTTTCCAGTCAGGACCTTTCTGTAACATGTAACTCAGGCAGATCACTATGCAGAGTTGCTCACTGTGTGGTGCTAAGTGTGGTAGCAAGAGCTCAGAGAAGACACAAGTAAAACATAAGATCCAGACCAGGCCTCAGGGAACTCACCACCTGAGCAGAGGGGAGACATGGAAACCCTTTCAGTTACATGGCCTCTACTGGTCATGTGTTCATACATCCAGTGTGAAAGGGGAAAAGAGATTTTCTTGAGCCTAAGCAGATTACTTTACACATTTAAACTGGGGGCTCAAAGACTTGCTAAGGTAATAATGTTGCTTGCGATTCATATTGGTTCTTCTTTCTCTTTTTTTGAGATGGAGTTTCGCTCTTGTTGACCAGGCTGGAGTGCAATGGTGCAATCTCGGCTCACTGCAACCTCCGCCTCCCCGGTTCAAGCGATTCTCCTGTCTCAGACTCCTGAATAGCTGGGATTAAAGGCGCCTGCCACCACCCCAGCTAATTTTATATTTTTAGTAGAGACAGGGTTTCTCCATGTTGGTCAGGCTGGTCTCGAACTCCTGACCTCAGGTGATCAGCCTGCCTCAGCCTCCTATAGTGCTGGGATTACAGGCGTTAGCCACCGCGCCCAGCTGGTTCTTCCTTCTAAGAAGCCTCCAGAGTTCCCTGCCTGTGCCTTTCTGAGAGTCTGTCAGATGCCCCTCTTTCATTTCCCTCCATTCCAAGGCCAAGATTTCTCATCCTTATTTCACAATCGGGAAAGTCAAGACCCATGCCACAGGCTGACCTGCCAGGCAACTGGCCTGAGGTTTACACACACTCAAAGGTACAACTGAAGATTTGAAAATCCCTCCCGGCACATCCGTCTTTATGCACTGAATGTATTCATTGAGTTTTTAATGGTTCAGAGCACTCTTGGAAGCAGCCGAGTCCAAAGAGAATTGGAGGCTGGCAGATACAGTGCTGGGGCTTACTCTGGATGGTATTGGTGGGACAGGATACTGTGGCATGCTAACTCAGCGGTCAGCAAACTCTTTCTGTAAGGGCCCAGATAGTAAATAGTCAGTATTTTAGGCTTTATGGGCCAAATACTGTCTCTGTCACATTTTCTTCTTTGATTTTGTTTTTTTGGGTTTTTTTGTTTGTTTATTTGTTTGTTTTTGAGATAGAGTCTCGCTCTGTCACCCAGGCTGGAGTGCAGTGGCACAATCTCAGCTCACTGCAACCTCCACCTCCCAGGTTCATGCCATTGTCCTGCCTCAGCCTCCCTAGTAGCTGGGACTATAGGCACGCGCCACCATGCGCAGCTAATTTTTTGTATTTTTAGTAGAGGTGGCGTTTCACCTTGTTAGCCAGGATGGTCTCGATCTCCTGATCTCGCGATCCGCCCGCTTCGGCCTCCCAAAGTGCTGGGATTACAGGCGTGAGCCACCACACCCCGCATTTTTTGTTTGTTTGTTTTTTAACTATGGTATAGCTGGGCATGGTGGCTCGTGCCTGTAGTCCCATCTACTTGGGAGGCTAAGATGGGAGGGTTGTTTGAGCAAGGGAATTTTAGGCTGCAGTGAGCAGTGATCACACCACTGTACTCTAGCCTGGTCAACAAAGTGAGACCCTGATTCTAAAAAAAACAAAAACCAAAAAAAGCTGGACTAGATGCAGTGGCTCACACCTGCAATCCCAGCACTTTGGGAGGCTGAGGTGGGCAGATCACAAGGTCAAGAAATCGAGACCATCCTGGCCGACACAGTGAAACCCTGTCTCTACCAAAAATACAAAAATTAGCTGGGCGTGGGGTCACATGCCTGTAGTCCCAGCTACTCGGGAGGTTGAGGCAGGAGAATCGCTTGAACCAGGAGGCGGAGGTTTCAGTGAGCTGAGATTGCACCAACTGCACTCCAGCCTGGCGACAGAGCAAGACTCTGTCTCAAAATTAAAAAAAACAAAAAAAACCACGAGACCATACCATGGCTAGATTTGCCTGTGGGCATAGTTAGCTGACCCATCTGCTAGATGAATGGATACAAGATCCAGATTTGGTAAAATGTGAACACTTTAATCCAGGACAAAGCAGTCCTCATGCACATCAGACAGTAGTATAATGCCTCCGTTAGACTCCTAGCTCTGCCACAGAGTGGCTACACAATCCTAGACAAGTTACTTAACCTCTCCAGCCCTCAGTTAGTTTGTCAGTGAAACTGGATTGATAACTGAAGCTCCCTTATAGAGTTATTATGAAGATTGAGTGAGATAGTGCACAGAAAGCTCTTGGTATGGTGTCAGGCACACGGGAAGATCACAGTGAATGTTAGCCTCTACGTGTACCAGGAATGACACCGAGGAAGACACCATCAAGGTTGAAGCTGCTGGAACTCCAAGATGAGGTAACATTCAAATGTGTTTTCTCAGCCTGGAAAGCCTCTGGAAGCATGGGGGCTGTAAGAGCAGATTGCACGTTGCCTGGTCCCCTTGCCCTGGGGCTCCCGGGTGGGCAACAGAAACCCCTGAGCAAACTGGTGTTTGCTCAACTGTTTGAACCCTGACAATTCAGCCCACTGCTCCCCCTACCTCTTGCCTGGAGCTTCCATGCAGGGAGAGGCTGCCACCCACCAGATAGCGTTCCCACCAGGCAGGAGAAGTTGGGGTGGCCAGATGGTCAGGAGGGGCAGATGACAAGGGAAGCCACAAGAGAGCCAGTGGTTAGATGGCAGGGGGTTGCTCAAGCCAGCCCCAGAGCAGGACAGTCACCTGCTGTCCACACACATCCTGCTGAGGGAAGTTCTTCTTTGCCCTGATGGGTGTGACAGTTGGCAACATGGCTAGAAACAGACTGACAGCTATGCCCACCCTGGCTCCTTGGCAGACATTGGAGAAATTCAGGATAGAGATGAGGATTCTGATACTCTCCCCTCAACACTGGAAATGAAAGGAAGCCTCCCAGCCCCCAAGTCCTCCCCGGTCTGTCAGCAGCATTTACGGAAGGCCCACTGTGTGCAAAACCTGTACAAGCAGGAGGGAGTTAAATGGGAAATTGAGGACCAGGCTCCACATGCCCATGGAGGGCTCGTGTGGAGTCTAAACATGAGCCTGGTTCCTGAACACTTGCCAGGCGAACAGGATGGAGCCTGGATGTCCTCAGTCAGCTCCACCACTGGCAGCAACTCCTTACAGGGTCACTAGGCCCTGACTGAAAGGGCACCAGCTGGCCGGGTAGTGGGTGGGTATACATTTGGTTTTAGAGAAAAACAACCACAGATCCGATTTCAAGGCTTTGAGTCTCATCAACCCCTCCTTCCAGTCTTTTCTCAATAGCGGCATTAACTGGGACCCCGAAGAAGGGAGTGGGAAGCAGACACCCAGCAGGGCTCTGCAGGAATCTCCCTGAGCCCCACACCCAGCTCCTGCTGTCTGTGCAAGGGGCAATCATGACTTTCTTCTGTGGCAGGGAAGCAGTGGAATCTGTAGGAGGTTCCAGACCCAGCGACGACCAAGCCTGGGTGGTTCTGACACCAAGAACAAAACGCCTGCAAGATCCACACTGGGAACTCAACCAAGAAGAAAGAAAAGAACAAACAAGATCAATTTCTTCCCCACAGGAGCCAGAATTTTCCTAAGCCAAAGCTACGAATGTTCAGAGACATCTTTATCTCTTGCAGGGACTCTACCTCCTCTCCTGTCTCAACTCCTCCTGAAAAAAGAGATGAAGTCCCACTCCCATCAAAACACCCCTGAAGTGTCAACTTCAAATTATTGATGAATTACTTCTCCCAGGCTGGGTTAGCTTCAAAACTGGGAATGGATTAGGGCATCAGCATGGGAAGAACCTTTAAGAATGTCAGGCTTTTAGAGCCTCAAAGCCACAAATCTCTCAAATGGTGCCGTCTCTAACCCTGGGCACTGGGTCCGATGAGCAGGGGATGGAGGCATGTTTGGACAGGGGCTTGCATCTGAGACCAGCCCCTGATGCCAAACCAAATGTGTCCCTTGTTTTTTTTTTTTTTTTTTTTTTTTTTTGAGACGGAGTCTAGCTCTGTCGCCCAGGCTGGAGTGCAGTGGCGCGATCTCGGCTCACTGCAAGCTCCGCCTCCTGGGTTTTTACGCCATTCTCCTGCCTCAGCCTCCCGAGTAGCTGGGACTACAGGCGCCCGCCATCTCGCCCGGCTAGTTTTTTGTATTTTTTTTTTTAGTAGAGATGGGGTTTCACCGTGTAGACCAGGATGGTCTCGATCTCCTGACCTCGTGATCCACCCGTCTCGGCCTCCCAAAGTGGTCCCTTGTATTTTTAACTGCAAGCTCCCACCACCCTGAGTGAGTTGTTCCCCAAGCAGTGGTACCATTCAGTTGGCCTTTGCAGTCATGCTGACCCAGGGGTACTTGGTCTTCATCAGATTATCTGTCTAAGCATCAATCCGCTGACAGAGGGACCTACCCCAGGCACTTCCAGCTCAGCAGAAAGCACCCTGAGCTAATAAAGGAAAATATAATTTAGAGGTCATGCCCCAAAGCCAGTTATTTCTGTCTGCAGATCCAGCTCCAACTAAAGCCAAGCCAAAAATTAACATTATTTTTGCATTTTAAACAACTTACTAGTCTTTGAAAGGGTACCGATTGGTGAATAGCAATTTACTATGAAGTCATCAGTTGCAAATTACCAATAATTGCTATCACTTCAAGTGTGGGTTTTTTCCCTCCTCATTTTCTTCCCCCTGTTCTGTCTCTGTTATTTTGTTGTTGTTGTTTTGTTTTGTTTTTTGTTTTTTTGAGACGCAGTCTCGCTTTGTCACCCAGGCTGGAGTGCAGTGGCACGATCTCGGCTCACTGCAAGCTCCACCCTCCCAGGGTCATTCTCCTGCCTCAGCCTCCTGAGTAGCTGGGACTACAGGCGCCCGCCACCACGCCCGGCTAATTTTTTGTATTTTTAGTAGAGATGGGGTTTCACCGTGGTCTTGATCTCCTGACCTCGTGATCCACCCGCCTCGGACTCCCAAAGTGCTGGGATTATAGGCATGAGCCACCGTGCCCAGCCCTGTCTCTGTTTTTAAACCAACAAATATTTATCGACCTTCTTTTAGACAAGGTGTGAGCTAGGAACCATGAGAGATAAAAAGATGCGCCTGCCAAGTATTTGCATGTGATATATTCATAGTCTGGCTAGGGTAGTAACATGGTACACATGGGGAAAATAACCAAATGTCAAAAGACTGATAGGTGATGAATGTCGACTCTGTAAAAGTGAAAGTTACATAGAATGTTCAGGGAGCTTAATTTTAAGTTGTCTGTGGGTTGTAAACTACTTCAATTTCCAGTGAGGTGTTTTCCTCTACCAGTGCTTCCCAAACATAAAAGTCTATAAAATGATTTTTTTTTTTTTTTTTTGAGATAGAGTTTCACTCTTGTCACCCAGGCTGGAGTGCAATGGCACGATCTCAGCTCGCTGCAACCTCTGCCTCCTGGATTCAAGTGATTCTCCTGCCTCAGCCTCCCGAAGTAGCTGGGATTACAGGTGCCTGCCACCATACTCAGCTAATTTTTTTGTATTTTTAGTGGAGACAGGGTTTCACCATATTGGCCAGGCTGGTCTTGAACTCCTGACCTTGTGATCTGCCTGCCTCGGCCTCCCAAAGTGCTGGGATTACAGGCATGAGACACTGCACCTGGCTTTTATTTTTTTAAATTTTTTTTTATTTTTGGAGACAGGGTCTTGCTCTGTTGCTCAGGTTGAAATGCAGCGGCATGATCTTGGCTCACTGCAACCTCCACTTCCTGGGTTCAAGTGATCCTCCAACCACAGCCTCTTGAGTAGCTGGCAATATAGGCGCACGCCACCACACCCAGCTGATTTTTGTTTTTTGTTTTTTTTTTTTTTTTGAGACGGAGTCTCGCTCTGTCACCCAGGCTGGAGTGCAGTGGCCAGATCTCAGCTCACTGCAAGCTCCGCCTCCCGGGTTTACGCCATTCTCCTGCCTCAGCCTCCTGAGTAGCTGGGACTACAGGCGCCCGCCACCTCGCCCAGCTAGTTTTTTGTATTTTTTTAGTAGAGACGGGGTTTCACCGTGTTCGCCAGGATGGTCTCGATCTCCTGACCTCGTGATCCGCCCGTCTCGGCCTCCCAAAGTGCTGGGATTACAGGCTTGAGCCACTATGCCATGCCGATTTTTGTATTTTTTGTAGAGACAGGGTTTCACCATGTTGCCCAGGCTGGCCTTGACCTCCTGGGTTCAAGTGATCTTCCTGCCTCAGCCTTCCAAAGTGCTGGGATTACAGACATGAGACACTGCACTCATCTATAAAATGTTGATATGAGTTCTATGAAAAAAACGTTCTGGCCAGGTGAGATGGCTCATGTCTGTATTTCTAGCACTTTGGGAGGCCAAAGCAGTAGAGTGGCTGGAGCCCAGGAGTTGAATCCAGGAGATCAGCCTGGGCAACACAGTAAGACTCTCTCTACAAAAATGTAAAAAACTAGCCAGGTATGGTGGTGTACACATGTGGTCCCAGCTACTTGGGAGGCTGAGATGAGATGATCACTTGAGCCCAGGAATTCGAGGTTTGCAGTGAGCCACGTTTGTGCCACTGCACTCCACTATACTCCAGTCAGAGTGAAAAAAAGAGCAGATTTCTTTTTGTTTTTTGAGACAGTGTCTCTCTCTGTCGCCCAGGCTGGATTGCAGTGGTGCGATCTCAGCTCACTGCAGGCTCTGCATTCTGGTTCACGCCATTCTCCTGCCTCAGCCTCCCAAGTAGCTGGGACTACAGGCACCCGCCACTATGCCTGGCTAATTTTTTGTATTTTTAGTAGAGACGGTGTTTCACCACTTTAGCCAGGATGGTTTCGATCTCCTGACCTCGTGATCCACCTGCCTTGGCCTCCCGAAGTGCTGGGATTACAGGCATGAGCCACCACACCCAGCCAATTTTTTTATCACACAATGTTGCTGAGCCTCCAAGAGCCAAAGTGCATTGTGAATCTGCACAGGACTATGAATGTATGCAGCAGATTCCAGATTAACAATGAAATAGCCCCTCCTCCATGCCCTTTTTCTCATAAGCAATACAAATTAGCATCTTTCTACAATTATAGTCCCAGAGAGTCTAAATATTCTGCTTAGATGGCAAAAAAACAAGGGTGCTCACGCCTCACTTTCTCCAACATTTTCCCCAAAAGTCCAGCCCATAGTGGATCTCTTTTTCTTAGGTTTTCAAAAGAACTTTGGTATCACCAATTTAGCACTCAAATCCGGTCTGTCTTCTGTTAGTTTGTATAGTTCCATGTAACTCATACTACGCCAACTTGAGGCAGATCATACAACAAGTGCTCACTAATAACAAATTACATGATTATTAAATATGCTTTTAAAAATATTTATTTATTTATTTTGAGACAGAGTCGAGCTCTGTCACCCAGGCTGGAGTGCAGTGGCACAATTTTGGCTCACTGCAACCTCCACCTCCCAGGTTCAAATGATTCTCCTGCCTCAGCCTCCCGAGTAGCTGAGATTACAGGCATGCACCACCACGCTTGGCTAATTTTGTATTTTTAGTAGAGACAAGGTTTCACCATGTTGGTCAGGCTGGTCTTGAACTCCTGACCTCAGGTGATCTGCCCTCCTCAGCCTCCCAAAGTGCTGGGATTACAGGCATGAGCCACCACATGGGGCCTAAATATGGTTCTTATCTGCTTCTTATCATGGGTAAGAGCAGAGCCTGGACTCTGAAGGCCAGAGTGCAGATACTGGCTCTGGCTTATTAACTGTGCAACTTTGGGAAGTTACTTAACCTCTCTGTTTCATCATTTGTACCTTAGAATGTTGCTGTGAGCACTAAACTACAGGGCCCAGCACACAGTAACAGTTTAATAGATGTTAGCTGTTTTTATTGCTACTCCTAAGTGTGTTCTACACCTGGTCACCAAGCAAAGAACAGAGCATGGCCAGTGCACAGAGAATCAGATTTCAAGGGCAGCCCATAACACACTCACAAAACACAGGGATATTGTTTGTTTATCTCTTCTAAGATCTCAAGGCACTTAAAAGTCTCAACTTATCAATTTTCACAGGACTTTCCTGACATAGGTTGGAATCCATTATAATCACCCTAGGGAGGGGTTAATGACCTACTCAAGGTTACTTGCCAGGGTCAACCACTGGCTAGGAATAGAAATGGACTCTGCAGTCACCCCTTTTGTCTTAATAACTTCCTCCCTATGTGGTTTTGGCAAAGACAAAACACCCAAGAGTGATGCAGCAACTGGAGGGAAGGTCAAAGAACAGCATCTGGGTTTAGCACAGCCTTGATGAGGCCTTTTTTCCTTTCATCCTCCCACAAGCAGGCATGTACATCCAGCAGCCTCCTGTCCCTCTCTAAGTACCTCAAAATAGTATTCCTTGACCTCCCTTCATCCAGGAGATGCCAAGGAGGGGAATGCAGATGCATCCGAGATGCCAAAGAAAGGCTTTCACACACAAATAGTATTCCTTGACCTCCCTTCATCCAGGAGATGCCAAGGAGGGGAACGCAGATGCATCCGAGATGACAAAGAAAGGCTTTCACACACAAAGCGACTCCTTGCCCTTGGACGTGTTTGCATCCTCACATCCTTCTCATCCCTACGTTCCTACTACTGCAGTCACAGCAGCTCCTAGGCTCTGCCTTGGACAGAACCCACAGTTCCCTTGAAGGAACAAGTTCTCTGCAGCCGGCCCCCTGCCCCAACATCCAGGGACCATGTTGGCCACAGTCCTATTTACAGCTTCCAGAGCAGTCAAGTACAGAAAACCATGTAACAAAGCCACTGAGAAGATCCATCCTGGTGTGTGCACACGTGTGTGTTTTCAATCACCCCTCTGCCTTCCCTCTCCAGTTACTCGGATCTCCTTGCTTTCACCATGAGAACAGTGAATTATTTATGGAGTAACATACTGCACTCAGGGTCTCCCATGATCACGCAGATTGTGACTGCCCTGGGGAATTTACTGCCTAAGTCATTCGGAGAGAATGGGCAAATGAGGTGACAAGAGACAGTGACATAAATTGGGGCTCCCTGGTTCTGCGACTGGTTGGGAGAAGTGGTATGAGGAGGTGACAGACGACAATGGGAAAGTCTGGTCTTCCTAAATCCCTGGTGGTAGCGATATGGAAGCAGGTGGGAAGAATATAAGGAAAATATAAAAGAAACAATGAATTCCTGACCAAGCTGTCAGATAACCTCTGTTGTCACAACACAGGCCTGGACTGACTACTGGGGAACCAAAACGTTCAGATCTCTGCTCATGGTGAGAAGCACGCATAGGTAGGTCAGGGCTAGCAGTCTATCCAAGGCTGAGACCCCAAGCACAGGGGTTCTATCCTTCATTACTCACTTATTACCTCCAGCATCACTGGCCACTTCCTTCTTCTTCTTCCTTTTTTTTTTTGAGATGGAGTCTTGCTCTGTCACCCAGGCTGGAGTGCAGTGGGGCAATCTCGGCTCACTGCAACCTCTGCCTTCTGGGTTCAAGAGATTCTCCCACCTCAGCCTCCCAACTAGCTGGGACTACAGGCACCCGCCATAATGCCTGGTGAATTTTTGTATTTTTACTAGAGACAGGGTTTTGCCATGTTGGTCAGGCTGGTCTTTAATTCCTGACCTCAGGGGATCCGCCCAACTTGGCCTCCCAAAGTGCTGGAATTACAGGTGTGAGCCACTGCGCCTGGCCCAGTTCCTTTTTTCATACAAACTTTTTGCTCAGTATTTCACTTGCAGGGCTTTCTGACTGCTCTTCATTGCTCTTTTTGTAGAGAATATCAAGAGGTATCTTTCCCTGGGTCTCTGCCTTCTAACATCTTACAAAACACGGCAAAATAGAGAAGAGATATACACAGTGCTGATTTTCTAAGGGAATGTGCTAGAATATTGTCCTGGAACTATGTTCTTATGCCACCCTAGAACAATGTTTCAAAATCTAATGTTCAACACTGATATTTAATATTCACATCAAATAATAAAAGCTGTTTATTTGCATTTATATACATTTTAAATACCTTCCTATATACCTTATTTTATCAAATTTAAGATAGCGCCAATATAAGTGGTGCTTTTTACTTTTGTATTGCATCAAGAAAAACAAAATTCCATTGGCTGTAAGATACACCCCGATTTCAGAGATATTAAAAGTGGGAAAAATGCACACCTAGAATTTATCAAAATTATGCTGAAAGGAATCTCATTTTCCTCAAGTTCTTGCCATAAATCAGAGAACAACACCCTGTGTCTCTCCAAGTCTGATGTAAGGCAGCCTCCTTTATAGTTGATATCACAGAAGAAAAATAAGGAGAAAGAAAAGCAAGGGGCCAGATGCGGTGGCTCATGCCTGTACTCCCAGCACTTTGGGAGGCCAAGGCAGGAGGATCATTGAGCCCAGGAGTTTGAAACCAGCCTGGGCAGCAAAGGGAGACCCAGTCTCTACAAAAAATAAAAAAATGAGCCAGGTGTGGTGGCATGTGCCTGTGGTCCCAGCTACACAGGAGACTGATGCAGGAGGATCACTTGAGCCCAGGAAGTTAAGGCTGTAGTGAGCCATGTTTGTGCCACTGCACTCCAGCCTGGGTGACAAAGCAAGACTGTCTCAAAAAAAAAAAGGAAAGGAGATAGGAGAGGAGAGGAGAGAGGAGGAGAGGGGAGGGGAGGGGAGGGCACTGGAGAGGAGATGAGGGAAAAGAAAAGAGAAAAGCAAAGCAAGGGGGTGAGATGGGTTTAGTGCGTAGATGTATGAGATACTTTATGGATAACCGTGTCTATTCATCCCACCTCTGCTTCCTGGATCTGCTGAATCATTCAGCTCATTATTAATGGAGAGGAATTAGGGAGGGGTTACAGGGAGAGGTGCCGTAGTCCACACCTGCAGCAGCAGGTTACATGGACGGTGCCATGGAAATGGTTCCAGCAGTGGTCTGGGCAAAGGTTTCACGCAGAAGAGATTTGACCTGAGTGTGAAGGATGAGAAGGCAAAAGCATCTCGGGATGGAACAAACGAAGGAAGACAGGAAAACAAGCAGCCTGAGGGGGCGGTGGTGACTGCCTCTTCAGTGACAGACAGCGGGCAGTGGGCAACAAAGCTGGGCCAGACTTTGAGGTTGTACACAAATGGTTAAGGATTTTTGGACCATCTTATACTGGCAGTGGGCCACCGTAAGTTTTTCAAGTGTGGGAATAATGGATGCAAAACAGTATTTCAGGGGAAAAAAAACACAACAGCATTTCAGAAAAAAAATGAAAACCTTAATTTCCAGAAGATAAATTGGCAGTTCTGTATATAGTGAACTCAGTGAGAAGAGGTAAAAGTTGAAAGGACTAATGAAAATAAAAATTACCGTTTATTGAGTCTGCTATTGACAGAAATATAATTTTTTTTTTTTTCTTGAGACAGAGTCTGGGTCCACCGCCCAGGCTGGAGTGCAGTGGCGTGATCTCAGCTCACTGCAGCCTCCACCTCCTGGGCTCAAGTGAGCCTCAGCTTCTCCAGTCTCAGCCTCCCAAGTAGCTGGGGCTACAGGCATGTGCCACCACACCTGGCTAATTTATGTATTTTTAGTAGATATGGGGTTTCATCATGCTGGCCAGGCTGGTCTCAAACTCCTGGCCTCAAGTTGCCTGCCTTCCTTGGCCTCCCAAAGTGCTGGGAATACAAACATGTTGCCATGGGTCCTGGCCAAGAAACAGAAAATTAAAAGAAAGAGCTGTTTTGAGATAACAGTGCTAGAGATAATCAACTTAGATGATAAATTTGACAAAATAGAAGAAATAGCCATTAAGTGGGTAGAGATACAGAAATGATGCTGGGAAAAAAAGGATAGAAAATCAGATTTAGGAATCATTTTCATAGAGGTGAACTTGAGTCGAGGGGTTCTAAAGTCATGAAAAAAGATGAGATTTAGCCTAGCATGGTGGTGCACACCTGCTGTTCCCAGCTACTGGTGTGGCTGAAGTGAGAAGACCATGTGAGCCCAAAAGTTTGAGGTTGCACTGCATAATGATCATGCCCACGAATAGTCACTGCACTCCAGTCCCAGCGACATAGCAAAACCCCACCTCTAAAACAAAAAAGAATAGGCGAGGTGCAGTGGCTCATGCCTATAATCCTTGCACTTTGGGAGGCTGAGGCAGGCAGATACCTGAGGTCAGGAGTTCAAAACCAGCCTGACTAACGTGGTGAAACCCCGTGTCTACTAAAAATTCAAAAATTAGCCTGGTGTGGTGGCGTAAGCCTGTAATCCCAGCTACTCGGGAGGCTGAGGCAGAAGAATTACTTGAAACCAGAAGGCAGAGGTTGCAGTGAGCCGAGATCTCTCCAGCCTGGGCCACAGAGCAAGACTCTTGTCGCAAAAAAAAAAAAAAAAAGATGAGATTTAGCAAGAAGAAACTTTAGGACCTCAAAATTTTTAAGTACAAAATATTTCACAAACACAGAGTAGTACAGAGAACAATAATATGTAACACTCCATACCTACCACCCAGATATTCAAATGTCATTCTTTTGATATATTTGCTTCAGATTCTTTTTTACATTTTTTTCCTAAAGGAACAACAAACATTACAGATACAATTGAGGCTATCTCCATTCCCTTCTCTCCTTCACTACAAATATGTACTATCCTCCTATTGCTCTGTGACCCTTCTAATTAGTTTTGTACTCTTATGACATAGAGAGAGCCAAAAATATTATGCTAGGTGTAAATTAGGTATGGGCTTGGTGCAGTGGCTCACACCTAGCACTTTGGGAGACCAAGGCAGGAAGATTGCTTGAGCCCAGGAGTTCGAGACAAGACTGGGCAACATGGCGAGACCCCGTCTCTATTAAAAATTTAAGAATTAGCCGGATGTGGTGGTATCCACCTGTGGTCCCAACTACTCTGGAGCCTGAGGTGGGAGGATGGCTTGAGCCCAGGAGGTCAAGGCTGCAGTGAGCTGTGTTCACACCACTATACTCCAGCCTGGGCAACAGAGTGAGACGCTGTCTCAAAAAAAAAAAAAAGTATGTACATGATATATGTACATATTCTTTTAAAATTTGCTTTTATTTTATTCAATATTCATATATTTTAGAAATTCATCCACAATTATATATGTGTATATATACAGGAATATGTGAAGTACATTCATTTTAACTTCTATATTGTATGCCATTACATGAATATGTCATGAAATATTTCTCCATTTTTTTCTAGTTTTAGCTTTTATAAATAATGTTGTAATGGACAGCCAAGTGTATATTCCAAGCATATGTGCACACTTGCCCAAGAGTTTCTGAGGGGTATAGAGTCCACATTTCTTCTTTTTTTGAGCTGGGGTCTCACCCTGTCACCCAGGCTGGAGTGCAGTGGTGCCATCATGGCTCACTACAGCCTCAGCCCCCCAGCTCAAGCTCAAGCCTCAGACTCCCTAGCAACTGGGACTACAGGCATGTGCCACCACATTTCGCCTTTTTGCTCAGGCTGGTCTCGAACTCCTGAGCTCAAGTGATCTGCCTGCCTTGGCCTCCCAAAGTGCTAGGATTACAGGTGTGAGCTACCCCACCTGGCCTGAATGTATACATTTCTAACAGATAATACCAAATTGCTTTCTAAGTGCATGAACTCTACCCTACAACTCCACAAATACTTATCTTGCCAGATTTCTAATTTTTCCTTATCCAACAGGCATAAATTATTGTCTTGTCCTCTAATTTGCATTTATCTGATCACCACTGAGTTTGGACATTTTTATTCAGGGCCCTTCTTCTGGGAATGAAATTGCTTACTGTAATCTTTGTCCTTAGTTTCTATGAGGTTGAGGGTCTTTTTTCTTTACTTTTTTTTTTCTTTTACTGAGTTACGGGGGTTCTTTATGTATTTTGGATGGGAAATCTTTGTCCAGTTGCATGTATTCTAAACGTCTTTTCCCAGTCTATGCTTTGTCTTCTAACACTATATACTGTGCCTTTAAGTTTTTTTGTTTGTTTTTGCTTTTTTGAGACAGTCTCGCTCTGTTGCCCAGGCTGGAGTGCAGTGGCACGATCTCAGCTCACTGCAATGTCTCATGGGTTCAAGCGATTCTCCTGCCTCAGTCTCCTGAGTAGCTGGGACTACAGGCGCCCGCCACCACGCCCAGCTAATTTTTGTATTTTTATTAGAGACAGGGTTTCACCCTGTTGGCCAGGTTGGTCTCGAACTCCTGACTTTGTGATCTGCCCGTCTCAGCCTCCCAAAGTGCTAGGATTACAGGCGTGAACCACCACACGGGCCAAGTTTTTTTAATTATGAAAATGTTCAATTGCTCACAAAAGTTGAGAAAACAATATATTGAAACTACATTGTTACCCAGACTCAACAAGTAACAAGATTTTGCTATATTTGCCTTATCTCTCTCTTTTTCTTTCTTACATTTCTGCTAACATATTTTAAAGTAATCCCAGATTGCATGTCATTTCACTCCTACATACTTCATTAAGCATCTGTACAACTAAGGACATTTTCTTATGTAGTCACCATGTGCCAATCATGATGATTTCTATCAAAATTAACAACTATTCTTTCATATCACCTAATAGATGGTGATTTGGGATACTTGAAAGTTTTTAATGAGGCTGCAATTTTTCTGCTGCAAAACACAGATATCGCATTGCCTGGCCTGGGATTACAATTGCTGTCCTTCCTATGTGATGATGACCCATGCATGATTCCACTACCAGCAGGTCCTTCTTCAGGAAGCAGGAAGGCTTTTCTGCACCTGGGAGAGACAGGCGACGACTGCTTCAGTCTGTACCCGTGGCAGCTGCTTACAAAGCATATGACCACTTAAGTCATTATCTCTGACACCTCTGCTGGAAAATAGCCATCTACCTCAGAGGAGGTGGTCTGTCTGCTGCCGACAGATCCCAGCAACCACACTGATGCTTCCCTCTGAGGTCTGGAAATTTACACATAAAAGTCTTCATAACCTTTAGGGAAGAGGCAGCCAGAGAAATTCGATTCCAGTCAGGATGGTTTGGGGGATGGGCTAAGGTTAATCCCTCTACCGTGTTCTCAGAATGAAGAAAACAGACATTTACTGGGAAAAAGAACAGCTCTGAATACAAATACTAGAATAGGGCTTTTCAAATGTGTGCCTTCTGTGGCTCCCTTTATCCAGAGAAAAAGAGTCCATGGATTTCTCCCTATACTGCTTAACGTGGCAAAAGACCCCGAATTGCTGGAATTAATGGGAAGACTAGAGCAGCTCTGGATAAGACACCAGTGAGGTAATGTCTGGTTTTTGTTAAATATCCCAAATAGATTACTCACTCTTGCTAGATAAAAGGTAAAGACACTGTGGTGCTATTAACACAAATCCTGCTGCAAACCGGGCCCCCACAGGTCCCCGGACTGGGGAGCTGCCATGCTGTTCAGAAGACCAGTGGTGGGGGCAGGAGAGGGGGGCAGTCACAGTAAACATTGTCCAGAGAAGAAAACCAGTCAGCTCTGTGATCTTTGCAAACTCCTTTTTGTTAAGGAACCCAGAACACCAATGAGACCCTGGGAGGCTCGTATTAGACAGAGTCAGAAAGAAGGTCTGTGGGAAAGATCCCTTCTCTCTGTCTTCAGTAGAAGAGCTACCTTGGCAGAACTGGACAGCCAGGCCCGAAGGCTCCACTGGCTCCTCTTACCCTTGGGGCTTTTGATTCTATACCTGGAGCAATTCCTTCCATTTAAAGCACCTTTTTTTTTTTTTTTTTAGAGACAAAGTCTCACAAAGCCCAGGCTGGAGTGCAATGGCGCGATCTCAGCTCACTGCAATCTCTGACTACCAAGTTCAAGTGATTCCCCTGCCTCAGCCTTCTGAGTAGCTGGGATTACAGGCCTGCCCCACTACGTCCAGCTAATTTTTATATTTTTAGTAGAGATGGGGTTTCACCATGTTGGCCAGGCTGGTCTTGAACTCCTGACCTCAGGTGATCCGCCCACCTCGGCTTCCCAAAGTGCTGGGATTACAGGCGTGATGCCACCATGCCTGGCTTTTTTTTTTTCAATTATTTTTTGAGACATGGTCTCCCTCTGTGGCCCAGGCTGGAGTGCGGTGGCGCAATCTTGGCTCACTGCAATCTCCACCTCCCAGGTTCAAGCGATTCTCCTGCCTCAGCCTCCTGAGTAGCTGGGATTACAGGCATGTGCCACCACAGGCCAGCTAATTTTTGTAATTTTAGTAGAGATGGGGTTTCACCATGTTGGCCAGGCTAGTTTCAAACTGCTGACCTCAGGTGATCTGCCTGCCTTGGCCTCCCAAAGTGCTGGGATTACAGGCGTGAACCACCACCCCCGGCCCCATTTAAATCACTTTACAGTTTACAAAGAATTTCCACATGCATTGTTTCAACTGCTCCTCATAAGAGCCTTGTAAGATGAGCTGAGAATATTGAGGCTCAGATTGGTTAAGTCATCAGGCAGAGTCATGGCTGTTTTCCTCCATTTATTGAGAGAGTTGGATAAAAGTCTGCGAGGTAGTTCCCTTCTCGACCTTAGAGTCTAGGGTTGTCAGAGGCCTGGGAGAGGCTGAGAAGAGAGCCAGGGAATTGGCAGAGCTTCTGTCCTGCAAAGAGGCAAATGGAACACCAGGAAACTGGACCTTTTTCCCCAAGGATTCTTGCTTTCAGTCAAGTCATCCCACATACTCTCTGACTCCATGGTAGGGTCCTTGAAATTTCATTTCACAATTTCCTGGCAGATATCAGGGCAGCGGATGGTAATCCCGTTAGTGTTGGCCAGTCTCCCAAACAGGCCCAAATGCTGCCTGCCCGCCCTGTTGCAAACTTCCTCCTCCCCTCTACTGTTGCCTGGCCAGCCAGCCCTTAATCTTGGTGGTGAGCTCTGCAACCTTGCCAAGAAGTCTCCCAGACAAGTGTAAACTCCTTGTGATTGTGAGCAAACAGCAAGGCTGGCATTCCCCATCACAACTGCCATCCCCTCACTCACTTCCATTTATAAGCTTACACTATATGCAGGACCTGCCTTACAGAAGCCCTGAGACACAGTCAGGCTCACAGGAGCTGGGAACTCAGCTCCTTCAGACCTGGAAGGACCTGAGTCTGTGCTGGGAAATGTTTGTGCTCATCATGTCGAATGCATCATCCATGAACTTTTCCTCTGAAAAGCTCAGCACATCTCACTGTGATTCTTGCTGTTCCCAGTTCCTCTTTCTAAAGGAAATCACCAGCCTCCTCTGGGGCCTCAAAGCTTTAGTAATCAGGAACTAAATAACATGGAAAACATGGAGAATTGCATGGAGGCAAAACAATACCACAGCTGTACCTACTATTTATAATGAAAGCCAACCCAGAGTGCCTGCCTTTTACATCATCTCTCAGTTATCCACATGCTCGACCTGGGGGACAGGAGAGAGCAGGGAGAAAATCATGATTATCCTGTGGTTCACCTTACAGTTTACAATGCATTTTGAAAAGTTACATACACTTGGCCGGGCGCGGTGGCTCACGCCTGTAATCCCAACATTTTGGGAGGCTGAGGTGGGCGGATCACTAGGTCAGGAGATCGAGACCATCCTGGCTAACACGGTGAAACCCCATCTCTACTAAAAATACAAAGAAATTAGCCGGGCGTGGTGTCGGGTACCTGTAGTCCCAGCTACTCAGAAGGCTGAAGCAGGAGAATGGCATGAACCCGGGAGGTAGAGCTCGCAGTGAGCCAAGATCATGCCACTGCACTCCAGCCTGGGCAACAGAACAAGACTCCATCTCAAAAAAAAAAAAAAAAAATTACATACACTTAAAATATGTTATTTCTCTCAGTTCTCAGAATAAAACCATATAGTACACAATAGATACAAATTTTGGTTTCTCTTCTTTTTTCCCAATGAGGTTGGAAAGGAAGATATTACTCTTTCTACCTTACCAAGGAGCAAATCAAGGTTGTAATTACTCAAAATCAAATAAATATATTGTAGTGGACTCTAAACTCAAATTCAGCTTTCCTGGCAATAAATGCCAGAATCCCAGATTCCTGGGTTTTCTATATGACCCCTTCCTCTTAAGTCCTTTGCTCCCTGCGGAGCTGTAGCTTTGTTTTATTTTATTTTATTTTAGTGACAGAGTCTCACTCTGTGAGACCAATGCACAGCACGATCCTGGCTCACTGCAGCCTCTACCTGCCAGGCTCAAGTAATTCTCCCACCTCAGCCTCCCGAACAGCTGAGACCACAGGTGTGTGCCACCATGTCTGGCTAATTGTTTTATTTTATTTTACTTTATTTTTATTTTTATTTTTGAGATGGAGTCTTGCTCTGTTGCCCAGGCTGGAGTGCAGTGGCACGATCTCGGCTCACTGCAAGCTCCACCTCCCGGGTTCACGCCATTCTTGCGTCTCAGCTTCCCTAGTAGCTGGGACTGCAGATGCCCACCACCACGCCCGGCTAACTTTTTGTATTTTTAGTAGAGATGGGGTTTCATCACCAGGATGGTCTTGATTTCCTGACCTCGTGATCCACCCACCTCGGCCTCCCTAAATGCTGGGATTACAGGCATGAGCCACCATGCCTGGCCTATTATTTTATTTTTTGTAGAGACAGGGTCTCATTATGTTACCCAGGCTGGTCTCGAACTCCTGGGCTCAAGGAATCCTCCCACATTGGCCTCTCAAAGTGTTAAGATTACAGGTGTGATCCACCATGCCAGGGCAATTTTACTTTATTGAGACAGTTCTCGCTATTGACCATGCTGGAGTCCAGTGGCACAATCACGGGTCATTGCAACCTGTATCTCCTGGGCTCAAATGATTCTCCCACCTCGACCTCCCAAATAGGTAGGACTACAGGCAAATGCCACCATGTCTGGTTAATTTTTATTTTTTGTAAAGATGGGGTCTTGCTATGTTGCCCAGGCTGGTCTCAAACTCCTGGGCTCAAGCAATCCTCCTGCTTCAGCCTCCTAAAGTGCTGGGATTACAGACATGAGCCACTGTGCCTGGCCTATAGCTTTAAAAATTTCCCTAATGTATACCATCGTCACTATTCCCAGGAACAGTTCTAAGTAATTGAAGTCTATGAACTAGTTTAATCCTCATAAAACACTGAGGTAGGTATCAATATTATTCCCATTCTATAGACGAGGAAACTGATGCATGTAGTAGTTAGGAAATATGCCCAAAAGTACACCGCTCATAAGTGGCAGAGCAGGAATACGAATCCAGCCAGTCTGGTTCCGGAGTCTGGATTCTTGATCGCTGCACTATACCGACTTTCACTTTGTTGTGAGCACCTGCCTATCTCAGAGATCAGTCAGTAAGTCCCTTGAAGACAAAAACTGTCCTTTGATCCTTATTCCTGAGCCGTAGGCATTACATTTGGCACAGAGTATATGCTCAATAACCATCTATTCATGCATCTGAACAAATGCATGAATAACTGCTCAGGAGGGATGCCAGCAGAAAGGCCACCCTGTTTAAACCTAAAATCGCAGAACTCAAACTGTTCCTCCATTCTTTCTTCTGCTTTTCTCCAAGATATTACATAGCCACAAAAGCAGATTCTTGATTCTAATCTAGTCCATCCTTTGATAGACTTTGAGTGATCAGCTCTCCCAAAGGCAGTGCCAGCTCTCAAGTACCCAATGCAGGGCTGCTGGGGACCCCGCCTGAGGTCCATCTTTAGGCTCCCAGGGCTACACTTCCGTGTCGGGGTTTAGGTCAACAGGATTCCTACAGAAACTGGAAATCAGACCCACGGACAGCATCTACGGTGAGGTGGAATCAAACAGTAAGGGCTTCCCAGAACGTCCGAGTGAATCAGCTGCTCAGGCTGGGACAAATCCAGAACACATACCCACAAGGGGTGGCAAGTTGTAAATTGAGATCTAATATGAGCCATCTGGTCTGGCAAAATGGCCAACTGGAGGGATGGGAGCCTGGAAACTGCCCAGAAGCAAACTTATCTTGGGGAAATGATGAGTCAGCTCTGGCCAAAAACAAAAGCCTTTAATGAAGTCCTTCGTAGTAAGCCCCATAGTATCTTTCTGGAGCAGCCAGAGTTGAGTAACTCCATCTAAAGGTTACCTCTGGATTCAAAGTTTTTAGATGCCTGGTCCCAGGCTTGGGTATAACAGAGCATGAACACAGGTGAGGTAAACCTGCATTGCTTTGTGGGGATGGGATGAGATTCAAGAATCATTTCACAACCAGATAGATGTGTCAGGTAACACGCAGGACTAGCTGGGGTCCAGCATTTCCCCCTAGCATGGGGACAGTTTAGCCTTGGTCCTGGAGGACAGCTTTCCAGTATCTTCTCCCAGCCACAGTCGCTAAAAAGCAACCAATTACCAGGTCTAATTATCTTCCCTCAGCCTCTTTTCTGGCAGCAGCTGCCAAGGCTCTTGCCAAAACTCTGCTTCACCAACACCCTGATCCAAAAAGCCCCAAGTCAATGAGGAGAAGGCTCTGTGGGCCCAAAACAGCTGTGAGGCTTCCCAACACCAAGACGGGGCACAAGAGGTCAGCGCTGGGAGCTTCAAAGCAACTCGCCCCCTTCAGCCCCCTTGGCCTCAGCATCTGGATGGAGGAGAAGTGGTGGCGCCAGCCACCTGGAACCACACCAGAAAATGACACAACGGCAATCAACACACTGGCCCCAACCACCCCCGCCCCAGGAAGTTAGGAAGCTTTTTAAAGGCCTGTTTGTGCTTGTGGTGGAAGCTCCAAGGTCAGGGCTGGCCTAGAGCTCAGTGTGTGCTTCACAGCTGAGCGTAGCTGGGAGGTAGGTCAGGGATACTCTAGGTCGGGGCTGGGGGCTCTCAGGGCACCACACCACTGCTGATCCCTACTTCCTTGCACTCCAAAGTAGCTTTCCTACTTCTGCCCACAGGTGAGCCTGAGACCTGATTCACCTCTTCCTGCATGGAGCAAGAGGTAGCTTCCTCCTGAAAGATATCCTGAGCCGCAGAAGCTCTCTCTGACTTGCACAAGAATGAGTCTTCAAAACCCCAGTCACCTAGGGGGCCTGGACTTGTGTGAGCAGAAGTGGGGAAAACCAGGTGGCCATCCACTCGGCCTCCAACCTTGCAGCCCCAGGGGAAGAAGGACCAGGTGCAGTTTGCTGGGCAGTTATGAAACTTGAGAAGCTGGAGTGACTTTGGGCTGGTGCTTTGAGAACAGGGAGGTATTGTGTGATGAGGCGCAGAGGGGGTATAGAATACCCAACAGTTCATGCACAAACATGATCCCAGCCTTGTGCGCAGAAAGGGACTTCCAGGGGCCTGGGTGGTTTCAAACTGGAATGTGAGGAGAAAGGTAGTGCCCATGAGGCTGTTGTTGACCCATACCCAAAAGAAGGCGCAGAAGCCAAGCCAGCCCTCACCCCTATGCACAGATGGTTCCACAGATCTCAACACATATGCTCTGAGACAACATCTCTGGGGATACAGAAATTCTATCCGTCAGCAATTAAAGAATATTTTCTTAAATCTTTGGAGGGTATCTTCTCCACGTGTTGTCATCTTGGTCATCAGCAAATACCCACTGAGCAGGACCATCTGCATGGTCCTGTCAGAGGTATTAGGTCACGAAGGCCAGTGCCTGCCCTCCCCGGCCCTGCATCTGATGACAGGCACCAACCATAAGGGGCAGCAAAATAGCTGGAGATTGAGCAACCAGACACACCAGGCTTGCAACTGGTCAAACAAGAAACGCAGTGCACCTCATCTGTGCACTAAAAACAAAAGCTTTACATGTTTTACAATTTTTCTCTCTAACAGTGACTGGAAAGCTGGATAAGGTAAGAAGAGAATAAGAGCAAAGCAGAGAAATTGGGTAGCGAAAGTGATAATGGAGTGATAAGCCAGGGGAGTTGGGAACAATGGCTCTCAGGTCTGAGTCAGGAAGGATCGAGGACAGGCACCTAATTGGTTACGGTTTCACTCCCCTCTCTGGGCTTATATTCTCCATCTGTCCTCCCACAGTTCCCAGCTGAGGGCGCTGAGATCTGGTAGGTCTCAAACCCTTTCTCCCTTTACTTACTGCAAGAAAGCTGTAGTTATCAGCATGCTGGCTCTTGCAGCCCCAAGTGCCACACTAAGCTTTCAGGCCAATCCCTAACCCTGTGGCCTCTAAAAAAAAATTAAGTTGAGACAGGGAGGTGGGAGGACCTTCCACACCATGTTCCAGTCCTCACTGCCCACTCCAGTGCCTTCTTTCTCAAACAGTCATCTTAGACATCTCTGCCATATTCCCACCCCCAATTTCCCCCTGGAGAAGGGCTGCATCTGCTTCCTAAAAACTTGTCTTTTCGGCCTTTTCTCATGCCCACATTGTATGTGAAAACCTGACCATTCCATCAGTCATCATCTGACCTTTGTTTCCCAAATCCGGCTCCTCTCTGCAGCTTTCCCTAATTGCCACCCCCCAATTAACCAGTCCCAATGAATTTGAGCAGAGGCTCAGCAGAATTTTGGGACTTGATCGTAAACACCACTTATTATAGTGAGTGGTATATGCAGACATTACCTTATTCATGCTGTGTCCTCCCCACAACCTCTACAAAACCCTTAGGTTTTTAGTCTTTGCGCCATGTTGGACTACATGACTGATGACGTGACAGCTGTGATCAATCAAGATTCCACACTCACCATTCTGCAGGCCACCAGGAGCTTTTCTACACCAAAGCCCTCTGCTGAGTGGAGATGTCATCTGATTTATTAATTAATGCAAACACTGTTCATCCAAATGCTCCAGGGCATGGTTTAAAAAAAAAAAACAGAACATTTAAAAAATGATAAAAATAACCTTTGCCAGCATAGAAATAGCTGAAGTTTTTTGTTTGTTTTTGTGTTTCTTTGTTTTGAGATGGAGTTTTGCTCTTGTTGCCCAGGTTGGAGTGCAATGGCACAATCTTGGCTCACTGCAACCTCCGCCTCCCAGGTTCAAGCAATTCTCCTGCCTCAGCCTCTCGAGTAACTGGGATTACAGGCATGTACCACCACATTAGCCCGGCTAATTTTTTGTATTTTTAGTAGAGATGGGGTTGCTTCATGTTGGTCAGGCCGGTCTCAAACTCCTGACCTCAGGTGATCCACCTGCTTCGGCCTCCCAAAGTGCTGGGATTACAGGCATGAGCCACCACGCCAGCCTAGCTGAAGTTTTATTCCTGGCCCTTTCATCCCAGCAGCAATTCTTCCCTCCCCAGCCCCATTGCACCCCTTTTCCCCCTGCAGCACCCCCACCCAGGTCGCTGTCCCCCTTTCCCACCTTCCCTACCATGCTTCTTTGTCGATTAACAGAATTCCTGCCAGTGTTTGCTAATTGGGTTAATGGAGTGACTGCATAATTGTTCTCTCTCTCCACAGCCCAACTCACCACACTGGCTGCTTTCCGACTACCTGCCTCTCAGCTGTTCCAGGATCACTAATTTGCAACAACAGCTTCCATTGTCATCCACATCTGGGACTTTGGGATTTTAAGTGAATCTCCCTAAGGCGGAGAACAGAAGATGCTGCTATTTTGGCTTGTCTGGTCTACAATGGGGCCATTCTGCAGAGTTTCTGTTCAGTGCGGGGCTGCCCGGGTGAAGGGGAAATCGGAGCTGTGATGGGATTCAGCCAGAGAGCTGCATGCTGAAGACTAGGGAAGGAGGGGAGGAGGGGAGGGCAAGGAAGGAGGTGGGGGGTGGGAGCAAAATCTTGACCTTTTCTTTCCAGCCATATGGGTTTGCATTTTGTTTTAATCAGTTTCAGATGAAACTGACAAGCCAGGAACCTCAGGAATCTCAGTGCCCCCACCTTTGGCCTCTGGTCAGCCAGCCGCTGAGGTTGGACAGTGTGTGACCTGGCCTGACCCAGCTTCCCCCAGAGGAGGCAGCATTGAGGGTGGCCTTTGTGATACCCAAGGTTCAATCTGGGCCTGTTCTCTCTCAACATCCTTGGAAAAAAAAAAACCAAGATTTTTTCCCTCTGTTGTGTTTTTGAAGTGTTTTTTCTGCTTGAAATCTGTTGCACCTAAAAGGGATCATTACCTACCCAAAGTATAGAAATGTTCGCATTCTTGGAGTGGGGTGCAACTGGGGCAGTGACAGAAGCCTCCAGGAACTCTGAGATGTCCCTGGGGGATGCCTTAGTAGGTAGGGGTGGCATGAGGGTGCTAGTACAGTCTTTGGTCTAGAGGTCTCTTGAGCCCCCTTAGAGGGACTATATTTCTTAGGTTGACTTCTTTTTTTTTTCTTTTTTTTTTTTGAGATGGAGTCTTGCTGTGTCATCCAGGCTGGAATACAGTGGTATGATCTCAGCTCACTGCAACCTCTGCCCCCCCAGGTTCAAGCGACTATCATGCTGAGCCTCCCAAGAGTAGCTGGGATTACAGGTGCACGCCCCAACACCTGGCTAAGTTTTGTATTTTTAGTAGAGACAGGGTTTCACCATGTTTGTCAGGCTGGTCTTGAACTCCTGGCCTCAAGTGATCCACCCACCTAGGTCTCCCAAAGTGCTGGGATTATAGGCGTGAGCCCCAATGCCCAGCCCTCTTAGGTAGACTTCTATCTCTGCCCTCTTTGCCCTTCCCTCCCCCCCTCTCTCAGCCCCAGCCACCACCCCGGCTGTAGTCCTTGCTCCAGGGCTTCTGATCAGAATCCCCTAGGGAGTGCTGAATGTGGGTCCCTGGGGTCAGCTCTGGGCTGCTCCCACAGATACACAAGGAAGAACATTTTCCGGCATTTTATACAGTGACATTTTATATTGTTCTATCTTATAATTGGTTTACTTCCTGATTTCCCCAAACAGCTATGAGGGTAGGAAATGGTTAGGCCTCTCTGAAACCCCAGTGTACCGTGCCCTGTTATGGTAGGTGCTCCATCCGTGCTTATTTCTGCCTTCAGTTTTGATTATTTGTAAACTTGCCTAATCCCTGCACCCTCCTCTGCTTTCATTACTTGTAAGCTTCTTGTGTACATCTTTGTAGTCACTGTAGCACCCCTGGTAGGGTGACAGGCCCGGATTAGGTGCTCAATAAGGAATTAATAAATTAAACTGGATTGGAGATTCCTGGCAATCAAATGAGAGCCCTTGTGAAAGGAAGTGTTGAGATTTAGCAAAAAGTAAACAAATCCACCAACATGTTTTCAGCTAAGCTGGGTGTATGTACTGATGTACTGAATGGGGGACCATTTGGCTGGAGTCGGCCCTCCAGGTTGGCTGTCTCTGTGTGACTGTCTGCACACCACTGCCCTCCACTGGACACTGAGTCAAAGCTGCCCCAGACCCACGCTGGTGTCAGGACTCCCTCAGGTTTTCTTCTCTCCCTATCTGGGACACAACCTCCTGGGCAAACCGGTTTCTTGGTTGGCTTCTCTTACCAGGTTCGTTTTACCCTGACTGCCTTGCATTGAACCCATGAAACCTGGGAAGTACAAGAGGAACAATGTCTTCTTTTACTGCTGGCATATAGTGAAGTCAATACATATTTAATAAGTGAAAATAAACATGACACACATTCCTGGCAAGCCAGCAGCACTTTGGACTAGTATTATGATTATTAATATAAGAATCCATTTAAGGACCTATATTTGTTCTTAGTCTAAAGCAGCTACAGTGTTAATTGTTTTTAGAAGACAACTGAGGAAAACAAAGAGGCACCAAAACTTAAGCAAAAGAAAGAGTTCAAAAACAGTCATTCCTCTTTATCTTAACAACCACTAAACCTTCCTCCTCTTGCATGCCTCCGTAGACCTTTGGGAAGATACAGAACAGGATGTAAAGGGAGGGGAAGTGAACACAGGGATTAGACTGCTCCCTCCCTGGCTGTGACACGCTCTCCAGCTTCAGCTATTGGTATTTGTGAACTTGCCTTATTATCTCTGCCCCTGACCTCACTAGCTTGTAAATTGCATTGCCTAGCACAATGACTGGCCTATAAAACATCTGCCATACACAGTTAACTGAATTCTGGTAGTCGAATATGCATGAGTTACTAATAACTTGCCAACGGTAATAGTAAAATACGTTTTTTGTTTGTTTGTTTTTGTTTTGTTTTTGTTTTTTTAAGAGACTTACAGCTTAGAAATTTTGATTTGGTGAGAAATTGTTTTCACCTTCCACAATTCAACTCTGGGGTTAGCTCTGGACCAGGCAGGCAGTGGGATATATGAATCTGAAGCTCAGGGAGGAAGCCTGGACGAAGAGGAATCCAGGAGCCTCATAGCATGCAGGTTGGGGTTAAAATTCAAAGGGTATTTATTGTCCAGGAAGAACTAGAGAGGGTGAAAACCAGAGGCTGGTGTCTTGGGATCCTAATCCTGAAGAACCAGTGATTGGGCTGAGGCGGCAGAGGAGGCCAGGACAGAGCCAGAGCGGAAGTCAGAGAGGAGCAAGAAAGAATGGGGCCAAAAAAGCCACGGGTCTGGGAAGTTTTCGGGATTAGAGTGTGGCCAGTGGCCTCAAATACAGCTGAATAATCTAGTCACAAAGGATTGAGAGATGTCTGCTGGAGTGGGTAATATAATAGTCAGTTGGTGAACTCATGAAAGCAACTTTGGGGTGAAAGGGTAGATACAGTGGAAATGGGATCAGGAATGGGAGGCAAAGACATGAACACAATCGTGGGAGGCAGCGAACATAAGAAAAAGTGCAAGGGTTTCTGGTTTTGACCCTGAACCCAGGCTCTGCTTTACCCATCTAGCTTCTGCATTGCTACTAGTTACATTTTCTAAAAATCAAAATTAATCCTGTCACTTCCAGTTATGATTAACATCCACTGGCTTCTGCCATTTGCTGGACAATCCGGAGCAAAGTCCGGGGCCAATTTATTTAGTGTCACTTATTTTTCAGGTTTGGTTTCTTCATCACCTGTAAAGGAGAGTGGCACAGGACTATAATCCCTTGTCCGAAATCCTTGAGGCCACCTGTATTTCAGAATTCGCAGCCTTTTGGATTCTAGAAAGGTGAAACAGTGCACACGAGGTATATTACATAATACCACCAGCAGAGTCTGGGCCCCACCCTGGAACCAAATCACCAAGTGAAACAAATAAAGACTAAGCAACCTTACTTGAGGTCAGGTCGTTTTCTACTAATGGAGTTACCATGATATTTTTGTTTTCCATAGCTTTTCAGATTTTTGCAATTGTAATAAGGCTCACGGACCACCCTGGCAAGTTGTTTGAAAGCTCAAAGAAGATATGTGTGTGAAAATGAAGCAGAAAGAATAACCACAAAGGGTACAGAGGCCCTGATCTTCTTGACTGGGAATGAAAGGAATTTTTCCTTTTCTGACATTGTGCATGTGTGAGCAATTTATAAAGGACACTCTCTGATAGCCTTTCAGAAGCCACAGCAGGAAAGGAATAACCTAGTTTAAAGGATGCATCCGGCAGCCATTAAAAAAAAAAAAAGAATGAAATCATGTCCTTTGTAGCAACATGGATAGAGATGGAGGCCATTATCCTAAGTGAACTACTGTAGAAACAGAAAACCAGATACAGCATGTTCTCACTGATAAGTGGGAGCTAAACAATGGGCACTCATATGGTTTGGCTTTGTGTCCTCACCCAAATCTCATGTTGAACTCTAATTCCCAGTGTTGGGGGAGGGACCTGGTGGGAGGTGATTGGATCATGGGGGTGGATTTCCCCCTTGCTGTTCTTGTGATAGTGAGCTCTCACAAGATCTCGTTGTTTAAAATTGTGTAGCACTTCCCCTTCTCTCTCTCTCTCTCTCTCTCTCTCTCTCTGTCCTGCTGCCATGTGAAGAAGTGCTTGCTTCCAAGCACTTGATTTGGCCCTTCTGCCATGACTGTTAAGTTTCCTGAGGCCTCTGCAGTCATGCCTTCTGTACAGCCTGCAGAACTGTGAGTTCAGTTAAACTTCTTTTCTTCATAAATTACCCAGTCTCAGGTAGTTCTTTATAACAGTATGAGAATGGATGAATACGGGTACACATCAACATAAAGAGAGAAATAATGGACACTGGGGACTCCAAAAGGGGGAGGGTGGGAAGATGGAAAGGGTTAAAAAAGTACTGATTGGGTACAATGTTTACTCTTTGGGTGATGGGTACACTAGAAGCCTAATCCCCCCCAGTATGCAATATATCCATGTAACAAACATGTACATGTACCCCCTGAACCTAAAATTAAATTTTTCAAAAAAGAATGCATCGTAGTGCAACTGGGGACATTCACATAAACAAGGGCAATTCCCATAACTTCTTCCTCACCTTGATTTCTCTGCCTCTGTAGGGGCTGAGGCTGGGCTACGCTTGGAGATGCTGGAACTCACAGTGATGGGGACCCTCACAATGGAAATCTGTTCTTTACTGTCATTCTCTCCATAACTGTGAGCTCTATGAGGCAGGGACTGGGCCTGTCTTGTTCACTGCTGGGTCTCTAATGCCTAGCCCAGTCCTGGTGTTTGTCCAGGGTGGACATTTGTTTTATTTTTTGCTGAATTTTTGAATTGAAACTGATCTCTTATGTTCCTTGTGACAGAAGGCAAAGTTGGCATTGTCTTAACTTCCATTGCTTTCATCTTTAGGGAAAAACCCCTACACCTGGGGTCATTCTGCCCAACTCTGCTCTCTCTGCCTCTGCTCATTGCTCTTTATAGCTTCCCTCAAAACACACACACACACACACACACACACACACACACACTTCTCATTAACTGAGGATTTGGGTCCCTGGCTCATAGCCTTCTCCTTCATCTTATTCCCTTTCTTACTCATACAAGACTTTAATTTTGTGTGGACAACCCAGCCTCAGCAGTGACTATTGCTACTCTAAAATGTTAAACCCCAATATCCAATCTGACTAAAATTTCTTATTTCCTGTTATATTGAATTCAGATTTCCTTTAATTCTGGTTTCTTAGTTTCTCTCTTTTGACCCAATTAATTACCATCTATCTAGCATGGATCCCATAATTTATCAGTTCAATCACTCTCTTACCAGTACCTTCAACATTCTTAGTCCTTTGTTCTTCTTCCTCATGTACCCTATAAATCCCTAATATCTGTCTTTTCCAGTCCAAAACCCAAGCTTCTGGGTGTTGCTGGAGACAGACCCCAACTGGGGCTATTCCCAGATATGATCTCCAGTTTCAGCTTTCTACTCTACTTGACATACTGCTTTTGAGTTTCTTTCTTTTTTTTCAGACGGAGTCTCACTCTGTTGCCCAGGCTGAAGTGCAGTGGCGCGATCTCGGCTCACTGAAAGCTCCATCTCCCGGGTTCACGCCATTCTCCTGCTTCAGCCTCCTGAGTAGCTGGGACCACAGGCGCCCGCCACCACGCCCGGCTAATTTTTTGTATTTTTAGTAGAGACGGGGTTTCACCGTGTTAGCCAGGACGGTCTCGATCTTCTGACCTTGTGATCCACCCGCCTCGGTCTCCCAAAGTGCTGGGATTACAGGCGTGAGCCACCGCGCCCAGCCTGATTTTTCTATCTCTTATGTGTCCTTCTCTAAGTTATAAACATGCACAAAATCTTTCCATCTCAAAATATAATACTCTTTACCTGGTGTGCCCTTCAGGCCATCTTCTTTATTTTTTTTTTCACTTTTGCGACAGCGTCTTGCTCTGATGCCCAAGCTGGGTGCGTAGCGCAATCATGGCTCACAGCAGCCTCGAACTCCTGGGCTCAACCGATCCTCCTGCTTGGAGGATCAGATTTCTTATCCTTGCATAAGTGATTATATGGCTTCTTCCTCATCTCCTAAACACCAGTCATCTGACATACACTGCAGCTCTAAAATGGGTCTACGTGTTCTGCTCTTCCTTGCCCACCTGTTGAGCTTGTGCTGCTTCTGTGAGCCTCCGCCCACCCACAAGTGATCGTTCTTTATTCGCGCTTCACTAACCCGACATAAATGTTTATCATATAAAGTTTTCCGTTGCACTCTTGTGTTTATGTCTCCTGGCTTCTTCACCAAGCTGTGTGACAGCTGGGCCCTGTCGCCTCCTTCCTCGTATCTGCAGCGCCTATCACAGAGTCGCTTCATCTTTGTTGAAAGCTGCGGTTCACCCCTGAGGGCCGCGGGACGGACGCCGCTCATTCGGCCTACAGGGGGCGCTGTGGCAACCGGCATTGGTTGCCCTGCCCTCCACCTCTCTCGCTCAGCTCCCGAGCCACACGCCCTGGGCTCCGCCCACTCCCTGACAACATCCCTCCTGCCAATTGGGCGAGCGTGGACGGGGCTGCCCAATGGAGCGAGGCGTTGGTGCGAGGAGCCGCCGCCATCTTGGGGCTACTGGGACTCGCGTCGGTTGGCGACTCCCGGACGTAGATAGTTTGTTGGGCCGGGTTCTGAGGCGTTGGTTCTCTTTACTCTTCCACTCCAGGCCACGATGCCGCAGTACCAGACCTGGGAGGAGTTTAGCCGCGCTGCCGAGAAACTTTACCTCGCTGATCCTATGAAGGTAAATCAATGGCGGGGCCGCTGCTTTGGGCCCCAGCCCAGGATGTCTTCCCGCCATCCACTCGGCCGCTGGAGCTTCCCCAGCGCTCCCAGGAGGTGCTGGGAATGAACACAAATGGACCCTGCCAAGTTAATGTTCCGCTGTCTCGTCCCCTTCGTCCCTGATCAAAGCGGCCCAGTGAGGTCCTGAAACTGGCAACAGCCAGGTTCATCTCAGCCCTAAACATCTCTACAGTCGATCTTCCCCCTCCCCAGTCCCTCAACTTCCCTTAAGTCTTCGGTTGTTTTATGAGTCCCTGAAGCCAGGGCTCCTCCCCCTGCAGCTTCCTGTCCTTTGTCTTGGTTCACTTTTCCTGTACCGCCTAGGCGGTAAGAGTACCTCACGTATATGAAACTGATGATGTTTTTCTACTGCCGCTCAGATATTCTTGAAAGCATCATTCTTGATTCCAATTTGAAAGTATCTGTACCCCTTCAGAATATTGATTCTTAGCATTTTGGGAGTCACAGGCTTTGAGAACATAAGAATAATATTTGCACCTTTCCTCAGAAAAATGTACGTATACGTAAATGTTTGCAAACAATTTTAGGGGATTCATGGACCTCTGAAATACATTCTTAGCCTCTGCAAAAATTATAATGGAGGTGGATGTCAGAAGTTAGCTCATTATTAAAAAGCAAAGGAGTCCAAGTGATGGGAGTTTAGCATTCGGGTCTTTCGTCTCTTTAGGTTTTGCTTATTTTATTGTCATGTCTGAAGAATTATTTGAAGTATATTCGTGTTAATTAAAAGTTATCCTTTTTAGAACTCAGCATATTGAAAGGATTTTATACTGGAAATTTCAGACCTAGTTATGTATGATGCTTCTTTTGTTTTCTGTCTGTTGTAACTCAGTCATCTCTTTTGTGCTTCATTCATTCCCCACTCTCGTGTTACTGAACCCCAAGTTAAATTAGGTTCTGTGGGACACACGAAAGTGAATGAGATGCCGTTCAACCCTTAAGGAGCTGGTGTTATTGGAGGGTATTGTAGATACAGTGTATTGTGACTATATCCTTCAGAGAAGAAAGAAAATGAAAAGCGGATAGATAATCTCAGAAAACCAGAGCTCAGGATTTTTTTTTTTTTTTTTTTTTTGAGACGGCATCTCGCACTGTCACCCGGGCTGGAGTGTAATGGCTCAGTCTCAGCTCACTGCAACCTCGCCTTCCTGAGTTCAAACAATTCTCCTGCCTCAGCTTCCCGAGTAGCTGGGTTTACAGGTGCCCGCCACCACACCTGGCTAATTTTTTGTATTTTTAATAGAGGCAGGGTTTCACCATGTTGGCCAGGCTGGTCTGGAACTCCTGACCTGTGATCCGCCCGCCTTGGCCTCCCAAAGTGTTGGGATTACAGGTGTGAGCCACTGTGCCCAGCCCGGGGATCAGGATTTACTGTGTGAAACTATTGATGATCATTAAGTAATATGAATTATGTTTTAAGTTTATGCAGTGAGCTGGTGACCTGTAACTCCAGTGCCACATGTTGTTTATAGTGCATATAAGTTTAAAGTGTGCATCAAGAAATGTTGATAATTATGATTAAAAATAGTATTAGATCCACAGAAAGGCCTAGGTAAGTAACAAGCTGTAAAACATTCTTAGGCAATAAAATGGTACAGTAATAAATAATGGAAATATTGTATTTTTTAAATTGAGAAATTTGTTTATAACACTGGTGACTTCTGGTTGCTTCATTTGGTTGGCTTCCCTTGTTTGCAGGGTCATTTGTTTCTTCATTCAGACAGTGGTACTCTGAGACCATACAGGACTTTTATCCAGAAGTACCCACAGTATAAACTAAAAATACTTGAGAAACAGTAAAGAATATGTAAATTCACGTCAAGAGTGACTGTACTGTAATAATGTGATGGCAGTGGTAGAGAAAATGAAAATAATTAGAGCACCACTGTGAGCAAAGCATGTCTAGAATAGACAAGAGAGAATATTTCATCTCTTACCCAGTCAGAAAATTGCAGTTGGCACAGGCTGGAGTGCAGTGGCACAAATCACAGTTCACTGCAGCATTGAACTGGGCTTGAGTGATCCTCCCACCTCAGCCTCCTGAGTAGCTGAGACTACAGACATGCCACCATGCCTGCCTAATTTTTTTTTTTTTTTTTTTTTTAAGACGGGGGTCTTGCTTTGTTGCCCAGGTTGGTCTTAAATCCTTGCCTCGGATGATTCTCCTGCCTCAGCTTCCCAAGTACCTGGGATTACAGACGCAAGCCATGGCACCTGGCTTGACTAATATGTTGAGAGGGGAGAGGATGAATGTAGATGAAGAGCTTAACAGTTTTTTTTTTGTTTGTTTTCCGAGATGGAGTTTTGTTCTTGTTGCCCAGGCTAGAGTGCAGTGGCACGGTCTTGGCTCACTGCAACCTCCACCTCCTGGGTTCAAGTGATTCTCCTGCCTCAGCCTCCGAAGTATCTGGGATTACAGGCTTCTGGCACCATGCCCAGCTAATTTTTTGTATTTTTAGTAGAGACGGAGTTTCATCATGTTGGCCAGGCTGGTCTCAAACTCCTTACCACCTCAGGTGATCCACCCACCTCGACCTCCCAAAGTGCTGGGATTACAGGAGTAAGCCACCGCGCCCAGCCGACTTAACAGGTTTTTTTTTTGAGTGCCTTCTACGTGACAGACATTTTACATGTTTATATGTTACAGGCATTTCATATATATTTATGTGTATTTACATATATTTATACATAATACATGAACAATTACAGCAACGCATCAAAGTACATAAATGAATGATTTTAGATACGTTAAATGATTTGCCTAGTTTCTTAAGAGATTAAGATGAAATTTGGACCCAGATCTTTGAACCCCAAGTCCATTCTGTTTCTGCTAGGGCTAAAGAACAAATTTTGTCAGGTCTCTGAAATCTGTTTTCCAAAATTCTCTGTCTTCTCTCCCCAACACGTTTAACCTGTTGATTATACCCAGTATCTTTTTTCCACTCTTTCTTGCATTGCTATAATTGAAGATGGCATTACCACTGGATTATGTAATAACCTCTCTGTTGGTCTGTCAGCCTTTTTAGTTACTTAACACTTCTGCCACAATTGTCTAAAAAAAGTTGAATTCTTCATCTCCTGCTTAAAAACTGGTTCTTTGATAACTGGATATAGTCCCATCTCCCAGTCTGACCCATCTCCAGTCTTTCTGGCTTTGTCTCACCATTTTCATGATCTTCAGCTGTAGTCTCATGAAGCTGCAGAATTCATTATATCCTTGTTCAGAATGGTTTTTCAGCCTTCTGCCTTCTATAAGGTTAAAAAAAAAAGCATTTTCAAAGCCACCTCGTTTTTTAGGCTCCTTTTTCCCAGTCTAAATTACTTGTTTTCTCTCTTTAGCATTTTGTGTGTATATCCTTTTATAGGGCTTAATTTATTTGTCCTTGTGTTTTGATTATTTTTGGTAAAGAACCTTGATTTCTTTTTCTTTATGGCATCTGACGTGGTGACTCAGCACCCTCTAAATTACCAAATGGACCCCTTTATAAGTAAGTTTGGCCTTTTTTCTTTTCTTTTTTTTCTTTTTCTTTTTTTTGAGACAGAGTTTTGCTTTTGTTGTCCAAGCTGGAGTGCAATGGTGTGATCTTAGCTCACTGCAACCTCCGCCTCCCAGGTTCAAGTGATTCTCCTGCTTCAGCCTCCCAAGTGGCTAGGATTACAGGCACCTGCCACCATGCTCAGCTAATTTTTGCATTTTTAGTAGAAAGGGGTTTTACCATGTTGGCCAGACTGGTCTCGAACTCCTGACCTCGTGAGTGAACTCTTGCCCTCTCAAAGTGCTGGGACTACAGGCGTGAGCCAGTGCGCCCAGCCATGATTAGCCTTTTAACTCATTTCTCCTAAATGAAACCAGTGAGTTCCTTTAACTGAGAGTTAATACTTCACATAGTTGTCAGGCTTAGTATATTTTTAAGTGTTTTGTTTCTAGAGAACTGAATTTACTAGATCAATAAATAGAATCAGGTATTCTAAAGATAATTAACCTAGTTACAACTTTTTTTTTTTGAGACAGAGTCTTTGCCCTGTCACCCAGGCTGGAGTGCAGTGGCGCCATCTCAGCTCACTGCAAGCGCCGCCTCCTGGGTTCACGCCATTCTCCTACCTCAGCCTCCTGAGTAGCTGGGACTAACAGGCGCCCGCCACCACGCCCGGCTAATTTTTTGTATTTTTAGTAGAGACGGGGTTTCACCGTGTTAGCCAGGATGGTCTCGATCTCCTGACCTTGTGATCCGCCCGTTTCGACCTCCCAAAGTGCTGGGATTACAGGCATGAGCCACCACGCCCGGCCGTTACTACTATTTGTATCTGCTTAAATGCTTGATAAGTTCCCTTTCCTCCTTCACTCAGACAAATCACATATAGTGATATAACTTTTTTTTTTCAATCTCAGGAATGCAAAGACCATAATGGGGAAGGAAAGCTGTAGGTTGCAGTTCCATTAGCCCTTTTTATTTAGTTTCCATAATTGTCTTGAGGCCTCTGGTGCTAGATCGTAACCATTTTAAAATTATATTTCTGAGGCTGGGCGCGGTGGCTCACGCCTGTAATCCCAGCACTTTGGGAGGCTGAGGCGGGCGGATCATGAGATCAGGAGATTGAGACGATCCTGGCTAACACGGTGAAACCCCATCTCTACTAAAAATGCAAAAAATTTGCTGGGCGTGGCAGCGGGTGCGTGTAGTCCCAGCTACTTGGGAGGCTGAGGAAGGAGAATGGCGTGAACCCGGGAGGCGGAGCTTGCAGTGAGCCGAGATCGCGCCACTGCACTGCAGCCTGGGCGACTGAGCGAGACTCGTCTCAAAAAAAAAAAAAAAATTATGTTTTTGTTTTGGCTTGTAGATACTTAGCAGTTTTTATTTTGTTTTGTTTATTTTGAGACGGAGTCTTGCTCTGTCCCCAGGCTGGAATGGAGTCCAGTGGCATGATCTTGGCTCACTGCAAGTTCCGCCTCCCGGGTTCACGCCATTCTCCTGCCTCAGCCTCCCGATTAGCTGGGACTACAGGCGCTCGCCACCACGCCTGGCTAATTTTTTGTATTTTTTAGTAGAAACGGGGTTTCACCGTGTTAGCCAGGATGGTCTCGACTCCTGACTTCATGATCCACCCGCCTCGGCCTCTCAAAGTGCTGAGATTACAGCGTGAGCCACCGCACCTGGCCGATACTTAGCAGTTTTCAAAACAGCTAGCTAAACAAGAGTTACTGATACTGGTTAGGGAAAAACTGCGATACCCTCTGCTTGAATCCATCACTGAAAGAAAAAAAAATAATGTTCATGGAAGTGTTCTTGAGAGATGTCTTATAGGAATATGCTAATAACTAAATGCTTTGGCAATCTGTAGAATATTGAACATAAAGTATTGTGTAACATGGCACTTCAGTATAGGAGTTATTCTGGTTTTTGGAAAAGTTGTTGGTGGAGAGTTCTTTTCAAGGCAGAATTCTGCTTTTATGTAATAATGCATTATGTTCTGCCTTCATGATAAAAACCTGATTTTGCTGAATATTTTAGTCTGAATCCACTTGCTAAGATCCGTGGAATAATGGAAAGTGTGAATTGCACTGACCTGCAGCACTGTTTGCTAAGGAATGGATTTGGTCTTTTTAACTAGCCATTTCTGCTAAATGTTTTTCCTCCTTTTCCTGTCATTCCTCTGTGGCTAGGTGTGTTGGTGTATATTCTTATTGGCAAGAAATGCCACCTTATAAGTCTCACAGACATTCCCTGAATGTGGATGTGTTTTGAGAATGTTCAGTACATCTCTTTTCAAACTGTCTGCAAATAAAATATCCAACCTTTTTAAAGTCTTAAATAAATAAATTGTAGCAAAGGAATGAACTAAAATAGCTGATTTTTTTTTAACCTCATTTCAGTTTATAGTAAAAATGCCTTTAGATGTTTGGGGGTATTTATTCTAAAAGGATCCTTTTCAGCATACCTGAAGACTAAATTATTTATGAGAAATGTCATCTGTCTTCACTGTTTCTAAATATGTATTTTTGTTTCAGGCACGTGTGGTTCTCAAATATAGGCATTCTGATGGGAACTTGTGTGTTAAAGTAACAGATGATTTAGTTGTAAGTATACATGTTTATTTGTTACATACTTTCAGATTTGCTTGTTATTAGTTTGAAATTATTAGAGTTTATGGAGATTACCCATTAGGATGCTTATTTTGCATTTCATTCAAAAATGAAGAACCTCATTCTAGCAGCTACTTTTATAGACCCTCAGGAAATAATTTAACCTACTTTCTTAATGCATTATGTCAAGTGTCATTTAATAAGTGCTGTCTTCAGACCTTAAGCAACAGGAATGTAGAGACCAAACTGGATATAAGGGAGTAAAAGTTTCCTTTAAATGACAGTGTTTGAACACAAGTTACAGGCTTTATTCTTGTATTTCCTGCCCTTGATATGCTCACTCTTGTTACTTCCTCATATCCCATTCATTCTTTAACCCTCTGCCATCTGTTTTCTGCATATGGTATTCCACTGAAACTGCTCTTGGTGAGAGCACATCAGCAGCTCCTTTATTTTCAAACCCAGTGGTCTTATTATTCGTATCTTACTTGGCCTCCTTGCTGCTTTTGATAGAGAACCCCAGTCTTTCATAGAAATAATTATTTTGGCACTTGTGGCTCTGTTTTATCTTGGTCTTACTATTTATTCTGTGTTTCTATTGTTTCTTCTTTGCTTTTTTTTTTATGTGCCTCATATATATATATATGTGTGCTTCTCTAGGATTCTGTCCTTGATTGTCTTTTCATACAGCTTCTGGAGCAGTTCATTTAGTTAAGTCTAATACTGCACCTATCTATGTCTACTTGCAAATGTGTGTTTAGCTCATATTCTTCTGACTAGCATCTGTACCTCACATACCCTCAAAATTCATTTGTCTACAGTGGAGTTTATCATCTGTTCTTAAACTAGCTCTTCTCATGCCTGTAATCCCAGCACTTTGGAAGGCCAAGGCGGGTGGATCACAAGGTCAGGAGATCGAGACCATGCTGGCTAACACGGTGAAACCCCATCTTTACTAAAAATACAAAAAAATAAGCTGGGCGTGGTGGCGGGCGCCTGTAGTCTCAGCTACTCGGGAGGCTGAGACAGGAGAATGGCGTAAACCTGGGAGGCGGAGCTTGCAGTGAGCAGAGGTGGTGCCATTGTACTCTAGCCTGGGTGACAGAGCGAGACTCCGTCTCAAAAAAGCAAACAAACAAAAAAAACTACCTCCTCCTTCTGTTCCTACCTTCCTACTTTTAGTTGCATTATTTTCCACCTGGTCAGAAATCTGGGGATTTTTTTAATTAAAAAAAAAGTTTTTAGAGACAGGATATCACTATGTTGCCCAGGCTGGTCTTGAACTCTTGGCTTCAAGCAGTCCTCCCACTCAGCCTCCCAAGTTGCTGGGATTATACACATGGGCTACAGTGCCCAGCCCAGAGTGATTTCTATTTTTCTTTTTCTTTTTTTGAGATGGAGTCTCGCTCTGTTGCCAGACTGGAGTGCAGTGGCTCGATCTCTGCTCACTGCAGCCTCCGCCTCCCAGGTTTGAGTGATTCTCCTGCCTCAGCCTCCCAAGTAGCTGGGACTACAGCTGTGCACCACCACGCCCAACTAATTTTTTTTTTTTATTTTTAGTAGAGACAGGGTTTCACCATGTTGACCAAGATGGTCTCCATCTCTTGACCTCGTGATCCATCCATCTTGGCCTCCCAAAGTGCTAGGATTACAGGGGTGAGCCACCGCACCTGGCCTTTTCTTTTTATTTGTTTGTTTGTTTGACGGAGTCTCACTCTGTTGCCCAGGCTGGAGTGCAGTGGCACAGTCTCGGCTCACTGCAAGCTCTGCTTCCTGGGTTCATGCCATTCTCCTGCCTCAGCCTCCTGAGTAGCTGGGACTACAGGTGCCCACCACCATGCCTGGCTAATTTTTTGTATTTTTAGTAGAGACGAGGTTTCACTGTGTTAGCCAGGATGGTCTTGGTCTCCTGACCTGATGATCCACCCGTCTCAGCCTCCCAAAGTGTTGGGATTACAGGTGTGAGCCACTGCACCCAGCCTTTTTTTTTTTTTTTTAAAGAGGGAGTCTGGCTCTATTACCCAGGCTGGAGTACAATGGTTCATTCTTGGCTCACTGCAACCTCTGCCTTCCCGGTTCAAGCGATTCTCCTGCCTCAGCCTCCCAAGTAGTTAGGATTACAGGTGAGCACCACCACACCCGGCTAATTTTTGTATTTTTAGTAGAGATGAGATTTCACCATGTTGCCCAGGCTGATGTTGAACTCCTGACCTCAAGCGATCCACCTACCTCGGCCTCCCAAAGTGCTGGGATTACAGGTGTGATCCACCATGCCCAGCCCCAGAGTGATTTCTAAAAGGCAAATTTGATTGTTCTCCCTTGCTTAGAAACCTTTAAACTCCACCCTTGCATCCCCTCTAATCTCTATAATTTCTGTATTACATAAGAACTCCTTTAATGTGCTGTGATGTGTTAGGCCTCAGTGCTTTTGAACATTCTGTTTCCTCCTTTGCAATATTGAATCCTACCTCTGCCCCTAATGTGGCCAGACTGCTGCTTATCTTTCAAAACCCCACTCGAGGATTGCTTCATGTCTTGCTTTTCATTTTGACTTTTTGTACTGTATCACATTCTTTTATCACATTTGTCTTTTTAATAGACTGCGCTTCAAGACAATAGAGATAGATTAGTAATATTCCTACGTGTTTTATTTCCATCGCCTACTATGATGTCTTGACCCAGAGAGCACTCAGTAAACATTTTTAAAATACATTAGTTCTTTTAAAAATGGTATAGAGTGATTTTTAAAATCACTTTTGTCTTTGGTCATATATTGTATTTGTGTTCAGGGTTCCATTATGAGATTGCATGAAGTTAGACCTTTTAGCGATTACCATGTCTTCTAAGAGCCAGTTTAATTTAGTGAGTAGCTGAACATGTGAAAAAGGAAGAGTGAATTGAAATGTAATATACTAGACATAGATTTAAGAGATGTGAATCCTAGCTTAATCATTTACTAGCATTTTGGCCTTGGAAAAGTTTAAGCCAAAAGTTTAGCCTTCTGGTCTCAGTTTCCTCATCTGTAAAGTATCATAGTGATAGTAAAAAAAATATGAAAGTATCTAACATTAGTGCTTACCGGTAGATTGAGTAATATTTTCTTGTTTGTTGGTTGTTTTGTTGATTGCTTTTTTTTTTTTTTTTTTTTTTTAGAGACAGTGTCTTGCTCTGTTGCTCAGGCTGGAGTGCAGTGGCTCACTGCATCCTCAACCTCCTGGGCTCAAGCGGTCCTCTCGCTTCAGCCTCCCGAATAGCAGGGACTACAGGTGTGCACCACCACACTCAGCTAATTTTTAAATTTTTTTGTCTAGACAGGGTCTCATTATATTGCCCAGGCTGATCTGGAACTCCTGGACTCAAGCCATCTTTCTGCCTTAGCCTCCCAAACCACTGGGATTATGGGCGTGAACCACTCAGTACTTCTTAAATCTTGACATTCCACACTGAGAAAAATTTTAATTGTGATTGTCACAGAGTGGTTAGGTATACCTGCTAAAGAAAAACCCCTATGTCCTGTCTTAAAAATAGGGGAATAGGCCGGGTGCGGTGGCTCACACTTGTAATCCCAGCACTTTGGGAGGTGGGTGGATCATGAGGTCAGGTGTTCAAGACCAGCCTGGCCAAGACAGTGAAACCCTGTCTCTACAAAAAATACAAAAATTAGCTGGGCGTGGTGATGGGTGCCTGTAATCTCAGCTACTCGGGAGGCTGAGGCAGGAGAATCGCTTGAACCTGGGAGGCAGAGGTTGCAGTGAGCCAAGGTTGTGCCACTTCACTCCAGCCTGGGCAGCAGAGCTAGATTCCATCTCAAAAAAAAAAAAAAAAATAGGGGAATAACTGCAGAACAAATTTTAATACAAAAGGCCTTATCTCCAATTGATGGCTCTTTTTGCCTTGTTTATAATTAAGGATCCATGTTCACTTTGACTTTTTTATAATCCCATGTATGCATAATTTTTCTAATCCCATAATTGATTTATAATACTGTCTTCTACGGACCTAAAATCTTTTTCTGTCAGAAACTTCAGTGAGAAGGTATGTATATTCTCTTGTAGCACATATGCTAAAAATTTAATGATGAATATTAATACGGCCTTTTTACAAGATTGCTGCACAAATTTGTACAATGCGTGGATAAATTTTTTTTTTAAGTGAGTTGTTTAAAAGGCTGGATGAATTCAGATCAGTTGGGCATAATGAGGTTGAACTTCAAGTTATTTTAGTGACTTTTATTACAGGATCATTAGTTCCTGTTGTTTAAAACTCATGTGAACCTTTAAGATGGGCTGAAGAAAAGTGGACCTATATTACAAAATGAGGGAAGGGCTACCAGCTTAAAATTGCTATTTCTGAAGATTCTACAACAGATGGCTTTATGACCAACCATAAGCAGATCTTAAGTATCTAGTGAAGAATTTAACTGCTAACAAGGAAGAATTTGGTTTGCTTTAAAAGTAGTATCTTCAAGCCTGGGCAACATGGAGAAACCCCATCTCTACTAAAATAGAAAAATTAGCTGGGTGTGGTTGTGTGTGCCTGTAGTCCCAGCTACTCAGGAAGCTGAGGATCGCTTGAGCCCAGGACACAGGTTGCAGTGAGTTGAGATTGTGCCACTATACCCCCAGCCTGGGCCACGGAGTGAGACACTGTCTCAAAAATACATATCTTCAGAAAATCAAGATTTTTTTTTTTTTTTTTTTTGAGACAGAGTCTCACCCTGTCGCCCAGGCCGGAGTGCAGTGGCATGATCTCAGCTCACTGCAGCCCTGACTCCTGGGTTCAAGCAATTCTTCTGCCTCAGCCTCCCCGGTAGCTGGGAGTACAGGTGTATGCCACCACGCCCAGCTAATTTTTGTATTTTTAGTAGAGACGGGGTTTCACCATATTGGCCAGGCTCGTCTTGAAGTCCTGACCTGGTGGTCTGCCTGCCTCGGCCTCCCAAAGTGTTGGGATTACAGGTGTAAGCTACCACTCCTGGCCAAGAAAATCAAGATTTATATGGTTTATGTGTTGACCAGCTATACAGAGAATTCCAGATTTTTTTCTAAAAATTATCAAACCCCCAATTTCACCAGTAGAAAAAGGTATCTTAAGATTTCTGGGTTTTTTCCCAGCATAACTCAGTTACTTATGGCTGGGAGAAAATACCTAGGGAGATAATCTAATACCTAATTCTAAGCCTTGAGTTCTTCTCATCAGACCACAGTAGGATTTAACATTTAACATTTTTCAGAAGTTTCTAATAGACTTCATTTAGTTTTTTGTCCACAGCAGTGGCATTTAAATTACTATACTTTAAGACATGGAATTGCTGGAGGCTTGGAAACTTGAGTGCAATTTTCCTAGTACGACCCTCCAAGGAGAATAGAGCAAAACAGTGGTAGGAAAAACTCAAAATTTTACCCAATTGTATGTTTTCTACATTGTCAATATCTAGTTGTATATAGTTAATGTGTCCTTCTAAAATTTCTGACAGTGTTTGGTGTATAAAACAGAGCAAGCTCAAGATGTAAAGAAGATTGAGAAATTCCACAGTCAACTAATGCGACTTATGGTAGCCAAGGAATCCCGCAATGTTACCATGGAAACTGAGTGACTGGTTTGAAATGAAGACTTTGTCGTGTACTTAGGAATTAGGAAGTAAATATCTTGAAATAGAGAAAGTGTTGGGACAGAAAGTACTTTATGTAACTAAGTGGACTATTCAGAAGCTTAGAGGTCATTTTTTGTAATTTTCTTTTTAATGTTTACTTTAGAGAGCTAGGGATGCAGATGTTTTCAGTTAGAAAGCCTTTATTTACTTTTGGAAATTGAACAAGAAATGCATCTGTCTTGGAAACTTTGCAGATTATTTGATGTTAGGTAAAACATGTAATTGTTTCTCTGGCAAATTTGTATCAGTAATTTGAAAATGAGATATTAGAAAAAAACAATTCTTCTTAAATTTAGTTCATCTTTAAAAGAACATTAAATATAACCATTTTGTTGGATCGATGTATTTCTTTTGGAGCATAAAATGTATGCTGTTGTGACCAGTAAATATAACATATGGAAATTGGAATTAACTCCACACCATAGTATGCATTGTTATGCATATGGTGCACCTAATTATGTATACCAGTGTAGTCTCAATTATATCTAAAAGTAGTTGTGACTAACAAGTATGCTTTGCCTTATTTCCACATTTAAACTACCTTTTAATATAAGGGATTTGTAGTATCAGCTTGTTGAGCAATGACTTTGAATTGAGTTTTCAGTGATCAGAAGCAACAGTTATTTGAGTGCATGAATGGAATGATAACTATAATGTAGTGAAACCACCATATTACAGAAATATTTACTACATATTTTCCATCTGTAGTTTCTCAGAAAGGCTATGGATTAGTTGAACTGTCAAATCTTGCATACTTCTGTGACACCCTTGCCCGTTTTCTCTAACCAAGGTGTTAGGTGTGACTGTCACAACTGTTAATGTTTTCTGGTAAACTAGAAGTATAATATTATTTGATAATTATATTTGTACCCTAAATTTCACCACCTAAATGTAATGTTGATTCCCAAGAATGAAATGAAGGCACTACATTGAAATATGTTTTGTATAAATTTGTCATGTTGAACAACATTTTAGCATGGTAAGTTCCCTTAGCTATATGAATTTTGGCATGTTTCAAAGATCAGTAAATAAAATATTACATAAAATATATTGTTTGTGTTGAAGTTTTTAACTTTTCAGAAATTGTTGATTTCTGAGCTGGGATATACTATATTCATTTAGTCCAAAATGAGCCTAGTAATGCTGAAAACAAATTTTTTGTTTCTCAGTACTTTATATTACATGACTTTTTCCGCACTATATGTTAATGGCAAATTTGTTTTCTTGAATTAGAAAAATAACATCAAATAGTATAGGATTATTTTGGCTTTTTGGTTTTTTTCCCCAGAATTAATGGGATCACCATCAGGGAAGGATAGAGGTTTGACCTTCTTCCCTACAGAGATGACCTGAAAAGGAGAGACCGGCATTTGGGTTATTTGAGTCCTGGTAGCTTGTAACAGAATGGTTAAGAACAGACATTCCAAGTCAAGACTGCCTGGCTTTCAATCCTGGTTCCACTATTTCCTAACTCTGTGGTCTTAGACTAGATACTTTTCTAAGCCTTCATTTTCATCTCTGGAAATGGGGCCAACAATAGTACTTCCCTTGTAAGACCGTTAAGATTAAACATCATGATCCAAGGCTGGGCACAGTTGCTCACGCCTGTAATCCCAGCACTTTGGAAGGCTGAGGTGGGCAGATCATTTGAGGCCAGGAGTTTGAAACCAGCCTGGCCAACAAGGTGAAACCCCATCTCTACTACAAATACAAAAATGAGCTGGACACAGTGGCACACTGTTGGGGTGATCAGGCCCGACACCAGGCCATGGGGCCTACAAAGTCCAGTAGGGTCAAAGAAACGAGAAAAGACAAGAGTACATAAAGTGAGCCAGGGCATGGTGGCTCACTCCTGTAATGCCAGCACTTTGGGAGGCCAAGGCGGGCAGATAATGAGGTCAGGAGATCGAGACCATCCTGGCTATCATGGTGAAACCCCATCTCTACTAAAAATACAAAAAACATTAGCCAGCCGTGGTGGCGGGCACCTGTAGCCCCAGCTACTCGGGAGGCTGAGGCAGGAAAATGGTGTGAACCTGGGAGGTAGAGCTTGCAGTGAGCGGAGATCGCACCACTGCACTCTAGCCTGGGCGACAGACTGAGACTCGGTCTCAAAAAAAAAAAAAAAGTGCATAAAGTGGATCAAGGGATCCAGTGCTAGATTGGAGGTTGTGACGACCCCAAGCTCTGGGAGCCCACACTATTTATTGGTGATCAAACAAAGAAGCAGGTGGTGGGGACATAAGGGTAAACAGGTGAGGGCGTGAGGATGTGGGGGTAGAAAGGTAGTGGTGCATTAAGCATAGCTGTGACAGTTTAGCATTTCCTTTGATGCATACAGAATATGCTCTGCTGCTTGAGATAATGGAGGACATGTTTACAAGTAAGACACAAGGAACCAACAAGTCTGTGCACATTCCAGAGGCTATGAGGGGTTTTATGCCCTGGGCTTAGATTGTGGTGTGGCAGGGCAGCCTTCCACCCTTTGGCACAGAGCTTGGTGTTAAAGGCCACGAGGGGTTTTAGACCCTGGACATCTTTCAAGACTCAGATTATGACAGTCCTGCCTCAGCTCTTCTACCAACATGTTTCCCTTGTTTGCAAAACCACCACAGCTATCATTGCTTGTTCTCAGTGGGGGCTTTCTCTCCAGATGTGGCTTCCACGTCTGCAGACTATATAAAGACAACACAGATTAAAAGCACAATCATTATTGAAATGACAGAGCCTCCAAGTGTCTTGATCCATTTTAGCAGGTTAATAGCTGCTAATCCATCTGCAGCTCCTTCAAGCACTTCAGTTCCTGGCATTAGTGTCAAATGTGCCTGAGAGGCTTGAAGTACTTGTTCCTTCAGTTTTGCAATATCCAAAGATAAATTTCCAGTATGACCTTTTAAATGTCTCTTAACTATTTCCCACTCGTGCTCTGTTTCATTATACAGATGAGGAGTAATGTAAAAATCAGAGGTATTTCAATCACATTGCATTTGAATTTTACTTTTTTTTTTTTTTTTTTTTGAGACGGAGTCTCGCTCTGTCACCCAGGCTGGAGTGCAGTGGCTGGATCTCAGCTCACTGCAAGCTCCTCCTCCCGGGTTTACGCCATTCTCCTGCCTCAGCCTCCCGAGTAGCTGGGACTATAGGCGCCCACCACCTCGCCTGGCTAGTTTTTTTTTTTTTTTTGGTATTTTTTAGTAGAGATGGGGTTTCACCTTGTTAGCCAGGATGGTCGCAATCTCCTGACCTCATGATCCGCCCGTCTCGGCCTCCCCAAGTGCTGGGATTATAGGCTTGAGCCACCGCGCCCGGCTGAATTTTACTTTTTAAACTTACAATACCATCTCCCATTCAAATCACTGTCTGAAGGAGATCATTAATTTGGTTAACTATTTGAGTTTGAGAGTTCCATAATTTTGTGGAATTATTTTGCCACTTATTGACAAATTTAACAGTTTGTACAGATGAATGTAGAGCCACACCGGCTATTGCAGTAGTAGTAGTAATAGCGATGAGGCAAATTATAGCAACTATGAGAGTAACTATAAATCTTTTTGAATGGGATAAAAGTTTTTTAAGGATTTCAGTTACTATATAAATGGATGGAGATGCCTCCCACAGTCTATTTAAAGACATAGGCATCCAGACTCCTTCCCTGGCTTTAATTATTAGGATAGTCTGATTTTTATTAAAAGTTGAACTAATACAGGTAAACAAATGACATTCGGGGCATGAAATAAAGTGTGTAATTATATCAAGAGTAACATTTCCTATTGCTAGCACAAAAGGTGGCCGGACACAACTTTGAATCCAAAATGTCCTGTTAGAAAGAAAAGAAAGCATATTTAGTTTTACCTCCCTCCCCTTTATACTTGTTATATTTACCCTCCCAAATTTTGATTGGACATTGATCCATAGCTAATTTTCATAATTCAGAATGTTCTGTCCTATGGCAGGAGATACCATTTTTGGACTAGGTGCAACAATGCCAGTGGGACTCCGTATGATTGCGACCTCAGCTTTTGTCTGAATATATTGTGTATGATTTAATTGCCAGTGGTTCCATTGGTTTATTACATTTGTTTTACAAGAAGGCCTTCTGGTGCAATTTTCTTTCAAGATCCCCTTAGGGGACTAATTAATGACAATTCCACAGGAATGATTTTTTAGCACCTCAGCCTTACTTGCTATACAATTTTCCCAAGTTCAAGCATCCACACCTTTAAACAAAACTCATTTTGTTTATATTTGAACTTATTCAGCTGGAACTGCAGGGTTTTAGGATGGGAATGATTATATTTTAAACCATGCCCCAAAATCACATGCAAAGCAGCCCATGATTTATTTTTTCGGGGAATACTGCCAACCAGGCCTGTGTGTCAATCTGTAAACCCCCAACAGCAGGTCCCAGGCATATTGGGAGATATTTATATTCCATGGATATATTTATTTTTACCCCTTCCTTATTAGGATGCATTGGCCCTCGGTTATCTATGGGCTCAGGCATCCAGGTACTGTCATTGGTGCACACCTCAATAACAGGGTCCGTCCAACTCACAGACCTAATTAAAGGAGGAAATGGGACATATGCCCAATAAGTGAAATTCTGAGTTGCTCCTATAGTAGGGAGGCTTACCGCTATGGTGAGTACCACCAGCATGGCCACCATCAGGTTACTAGTTGTTTTTAGTTTGTTCTGTGTTTTCAAGTTGTCCTTTGCCATCTGCGCCAACTTCTTGATTTGTCCCTATGTTGAAGAATTTGCCTGATGACTCCTCTTGGTTTTCTCCTTCATCTCTGAGATATTTATTTGTGCCATCACTCGTATCAGGAATTTTGGCCCTTCCCAGAGTCCTGTCTTCCTGCTGTAGCTCATGATAGATCTTCAGATGTTTGGTGGGCACCCATACAGGCACCCGATTGTCACCTGGAGAGACACAAGCAAATCCTCTTCCCCATATAATTATCTGCCTTTTGATTAAGTTTAGTTAAAGGGCCAGGGAGGTTAGTATGTGCTTTTATATGAGTAATATAAAAAGGGGAATGCCTTTGTTGTACTACTTGCTGTAAAGAATGAAATAAAAGATTAAGTTGTCATTAGTCACATTTGGAATTAAGGCACATTCGATATTTTGTGTGGCTTGCACTACATAGGCTGAATCAGAAACAATATTTGCTGGCTGTTTAAAAGTTTTTAGTACTGTAATTACAGCTATAAGTTCAGCCCTTTGAGCAGAAGCAAAGTCAGTTTGAAAAACTTGCTGTTGAGGTCCTGCAAATGAGATTTTTCCATTATTAGATCCATCAGTGAAAACAGTGATGGCCCCTTCAATAGGAGCTTTTTGAGTATTGGAAGGCAATATCCTTGATGTTAATTTAAGAAGTTGGAATATTTTGGATTTAGAATAATGATTATCAAGAATACCAATAAAACCTGTCAAATTAACTTGCCACTATAAGCTTGTTGAATGTGTTGTTTGTTTAATGGAACTATAATTTGATTTGGATCATATCCCATTAACTTCATTGTGCACAGCCTTGCTTGTCCTACGAGTACAGCAATTTGATCTAAGTATAGAGTGAGCGTTTAGTTGTATTGTGAGGTAGAAAAAGCCACTCAACCAGATAATTCTGTTGAACAATAACTCCTGTAGGTGAATGTTTAGTAGGAAAAACTAAAAACTGTAATGGCTGCATAGGGTCAATTCAAGTCACTTGTGGCTGTTGAATTTTTTCTCCAATTAATTGAAGTTCCTCTAATGCCTCTTAGGAGGGGAAACCTTTACTATTTAAGTTAGAATTACCTCTTAAGGTAGCAAAGAGGTGAGACATAGCATAAGTAGGAATGCCTAAAGTGGGATGAATCCAATTAATGTCTCCTAACAATTTTTGAAAATCATTTAGAGTTTTTAAATCATCTCTTCTAATTTGAACCTTTTGAGGCTTAATAGTACTTCATTCTACTTTCATTCCTAAATACTGAAAGGGAGTAGAAGTTTGGATTTTATCGGGGGCTATGATTAATCCTGCTGCAGTCACAGCCTTTTCCATTTGTTTGTAGCATAGCAGTAATTCCTCTCTAGTTTCAGCTGCACATAAAATATTATCCATGTAATGGATAATATTTTAAAAATTATTATTTAACTGGCTTAACTTTTCTGACATAAGTTTGACAAATAGTCGGGCTATTTAACATGCCTTGTGGCAGTACTTTCCAATGGTATCTGTCTGCTGGTTCTTTGTTATTTATAGCAGGAACAGCAAAAGCAAGTTTTTCATAATCTTGGGTAGCTAAAGGAATGGTAAAGAAGCAATCTTTTAAATCTATCACTATGAGAGGCCAGTACTTTGAGATCATTGTTGGAGAAGGCAGCCCTGGTTGCAGTGCACCAATGGGTTGAATTACAGCATGTACAGCCCTCAAATCTGTTAATATTCTCCATTTCCTTGATTTTTTCTTAATAACAAACACAGAATTCCAAAGAGAGAAAGTAGGCTCTATGTGTCCCTTTTGCAATTCTTTCTGTACCTATTCTTTTAAAGCCTCCAGTTTTCCTTTTTCAGCGGCCATTGCTCCACCCAAACCAATTTGGCAGTTAACCAAACAAGAGGCATGGGAGCCACAGGCTCAGCAATGGCTGCTCCTAAAAATGATACCCTAATCCAGTTCGATCTGTTTGTCCTTTTAGTTCTAAAGGTTCTGGTTGGCCATTTTCATTTTTTCCCAGTCCCTTCCCCAAGAGATATCCCATTTTTCTCATCATTTGTTTACTGTTATCACTATACGGATCCATAGGAATAGATATTTCAGCACCCCATTGTTGTAATAAGTCTCTACCCCGTAGATTGACAGGAATAGGTATAATAATAGGTTGAGTTGTCCCTTCTTGGCCATCCGGCCCTTGGCATGGCAAAATTAAGGAACTTTGAAAGCTTCTGAGGCAGCTCCTACTCCAATAATACCAATGGATGCCTTTTGTTTTGACCAATGCTGGGGCCATTGATTTAAACCAATAATAGAAACATCAGCTCCAGTATCTACTAACCCTTCAAAGTCCTTTTCTTGAATACTTACTGTACAAATAGGTCTTTTGTCAGACACTTGATTAACCCAATATACAGCTTTTCCTGCTGGATTCATACTACCAAAGCCTCTTATTCTTTTTACTATACTGCTTCCCAGGTTTGCATAAGGTAGCAGTAACAACTGAGCAATTCTTTCTCCTGGGGAAGCAGACCATGGAATTGAGGAACTAATAACTTATTGAATCTCTCTGGTATAATCAGCATCAATTATTCCTGTATGTACAGTGACACCTCTTAAATTTAAACTAGACCTTCCAAGCAATAGACCAACTGTTCCTGAGGTTAAAGGGCCCCTAACTCCTGTAGGGATCTTCTTTGGTGGCTCCTCAGGAAGAAAGGAAACAGGAACTGTGCTGCAAAGATCTACTGCAGCACTGCCTGCTGTGGCGGGGGACAATTGTACGTTTGTAAGGGCGCTGACTGCCAGATATGCCTCGGTTTGTTGAGGGGCCCGAGGCAGGCTCCTCTTCCCGTTTCCCCAAAGAGGTTGCCCATCTTTGCTAAATTTAGAATGATACTGATTTGCCCAGTGATTGCCTTTCTTACACTGGGGGCATACACTGGGACTTTTCTGTTCATTGATGGTAATAGTTTTTGCCTTTTGATTTCCATTTCTACATTCCTTTTTTGTGTATCCAAATTGCCTACAATTAAAACAAGATCCTGAGAAACGGGGCATATTTTTTCCCACCTTTAATTCAGCCATAGCTTGAGCTAAAAGGGTAGCCTTATGTAAATTACCCCAATGCCATCACAAGCCTTAATATATTCAGCCAAATGAGCCTTCCCTCTCATAGGTCTAATGAAAGAAGGATATTTTTTCCCTGTAACATTTATTTTTTTCCATGCCCTTAAGCACACAGTGCATAACTGAACAATGGCAACATTTTTCATTACTGCTTGATTATCTAATTGGCCTTAGTTAGGGCCCAACCCCATTAACTGTTCAAAGGAAACAGGCACAGGCGGCTGTGTTTGTGTTTTCTCTTGCCTGAGTTTGAACTTCATCAGCCCACCAAGTTTTAAACTGTAAGTACTGGGACGGAGTGAGAACAGATTTTATTAAAGTATCCCAGTCATATGGTATTAATCTATTATCAGGAGCCACATTTTTTAGTAAAGTTTATACAAAAGGAGAAATTGGTCCATATTGACTAATGGCTTGTTTAAATTCCTTTAATGACTTAAAAGTGGCCCAATTAGCTATATGTTGTCCTCCTTGTTGGGTTATAGTAATAGGAAATTGCCATGCTTCTAGGACTCCTTCAGCTCTAGCCTTCTGAATAAAATTTTGTATGGCACCACCAATTGCGGCAGGTTTTAATGTTGTAACTACCAGAGTGGTAAGTTTTATAGCTAATTCATCTCACCCATTATGGGGAGAGGGAGGAGGCGGACATTCACTTAATTCAGCAGGTGGAACCGATGGGCTAGTAAAATACACTTTTTCAGTTTCCCTTTCTTTAATTTCCTCTGGTTCCTGTTCCTCACATTCAGAATCTGAAGTGAATTTTTTACACTCATCTGCCTGTTCCTCATCAGAATCTGCCTCACCATCTGTTTGAAATGGCTCAAGAGCTGCGTTTATCAACGCCCACACTGACCAAACAGAAACGGAATTTTGGCTCCTTTATGTGCCTTTTTTAAATCTCTGCCAATTCTTTCCCATTCATCCAACTCCATTGTCCCTTGTTCTGGGAACCGTGGGCAAAACTGATCTACTGTACTAAAGAGTGTTAATAAATGTTGAGTACTAACATTCACTCCCCCTCTCCGTAATAAATGCCTTAGAAAGTTCAAATAAGCAGAATGTTTACTTTCATTTTGTCCCATTGTTACCCTGGTTCTTCCGAGCGCCCAGCTTACCCACTGAGGTCCTTTCAGTCCTCAGGTTTCCTTTGATGATGCGTCCTCCACTTCCACATGCTCTAGCGTTCCCTCACTGGGGTCTTCATAGCCCCACGCTGGGCACCAGAAATGTTGGGGTTATCAGGCCCAACACCAGGCCATGGAGGCTACAAAGTCTGTCAGGGTCAAAGGAATGAGAAAAGACAAGTTAAGAGTGCACAAAGTGGGTGTGGGAGGCCAGCGCTAGATTGGAGGCTGCGGAAGGCCCTGAGCTCTGGAGCCCACGCTATTTATTGGCGATCAAACAAAGAAGCAGGTGGTAAGGACATGAGGGTAAACAGGTGAGGGCGTGAGGATGTGGGGGTAGAAAGGTAGTGGGGCATTAAGCATAGATGTGACAGTTTAGCATTTCCTTTGACGCATATAGAATATGCTCTGCTGCTTGAGATAATGGAGGACATGTTTACAAGTAAGACGCAAGAAACCAACAAGTCTGTGCACATTCCAGAGGCTACGAGGGGTTTTATGCCCCGAGCCCTGGGTTCCGTCCAAGCCACAAGGAGTTTTATGCCATGGGCTTAGATTGTGGTGTGGCAGGGCAGGCTTCCACTCTTTGGCACAGAGCTTGGTGTTCCAAAGGCCACGAGGGGTTTTAGACCCTGGGCCCCAGACATCTTCCTAGACTCTTTTACATTATGACAGATAAGCCAGTCCTGCCTCAGCTCTTCTACCAACAGCGCATGCCTGTTGATCCCAACTACTTGGGAGGCTGAGGCACGAGAATCGCTTGAACCAGGGAGGCGGAGATTGTAATGAGCCAAGATCACGCCACTGCACTCCAGCCTAGGTGACAGAGCGAGACACTGTCTCAAAAAAAACAAAAAAAAGCATGATCCATTTTAAGCTTTTAGCACAGTGCCTAGAATATAGTAAAGATCAATAAATTGTACTTTTTTTTTTTTTCTGTCACTCAGGCTGCAGTGCACTCATGTGATCTTGGCTCACTGCAACCTCCACCTCCTGGGTTCAAGGAATTCTCTTACCTCAGCCTCCCAAATAGCTGGGACTACAGGCACACTACCACACCCAGCTAATCTTTGTATTTTTAGTTTTTGCCATGTTGACCAAGCTGGTCTCGAACTCCTGGCCTCAAGTGATACACCTGCCTTGGCCTCCCAAAGTGCTGGGATTACAGGCATAAGCCACCATGCCCGGCCTAGCAGGCTTTTATTTATTTATTTATTTATTTTTTGTAGAAATTGACATGCCGATTCTAAATTCATATGGGAAAGTAAGGGACCACGAATAGCTAAAACAACTTTGCAAAAGAACACTTTTGCAAAAAGTTGAAGGACTAACACTACCTTCCTTCAGGTCTTATTACATAGCTACGGTTATTCAAGATAGCATCAAGGAAATCAAGTAGATCAATGAAAAAGAACAGAACCCAAAAACAGACCCACATATATATGGATAACTGATTAAATATATCAAAAGGGCCAGGCATGGGGGCTCACACCTGTAATCCCAGCACTTTGGGAGGCTGAGGTGGGTGGCTCACTTGAGGTCAGGAGTTCAAGACCAACCTGACCAATATGGTGAAACCCTGTCTCTACTAAAAATACAAAAATTAGCCAGGCATGCTGGCACATGCCTATAATCCCAGCTACTCAAGAGGCTGAGGCAGGAGAATTGCATGAACCCAGGAGATGGAGGTTGCAGTGAGCCAAGATCATGCCACTGCACTCCAACCTGGGTGACAAAGCAAGACTCCATCTCAAAAAAAAAATTAAAAATAAATTAAAAATAAATAAATAAATATATCAAAAGTGGCCGGGCATGGTGGCTCACGTTTATAATCCTAGCACTTTGGGAGGCAGGGGCAGGTGGATCACCTGAGGTCAAGAGTTTAGGACCAATCTGGCCAACATGGTGAAACCCCGTCTCTACTAAAAATACAAAAAAATTAGCCGGTTGTGGTGGCACACGCCTGTAATCCCAGCTACTCGGGAGGCTGAGGCAGGAGAATCACTTGAACCTGGGGGGCGGAGGTTGCAGTGAGCTGAAATCAGCCTGGGTGAAAGAGCGAAATCTGTCTCAAAAAAAAAAAAAAGTGTGAAGGCAGGTTAATGGAAATAAGACAGTCCATTCAACAAATAGTGCTGGAACAACTAGATATCCAGATGTTTTTAAAAAGTGAACTTTGAGCTCTACCTTGTACTATATACAAAAATTAAAAAGATAGATCATATTTCTAAATGTAAAACCATAAAACTTAAGAAAACATAGGAAGAAACCTTTGTGACCTTGGTTAGGCAAAGATTTAGAAACAATACCAAAAAAATCTGTAAAAGAAAAAAATGATAAACTGGACTTCTTTAAAATTAAAATATTCTGCTATTCTTTAGACACTATTAAGAGAATGAAAAGACAAGCCACATGTTAGAAAAAAATTATTTGCAGCTGGGCACAGTGACACACACCTGTAGTCCCAGCTCCTTGGCAGGCTGAGGTTGGAGGCCAGTTTAGTCAACATAGCCAGGCCTTGTCTCTAAAAAAAAAAAAGAGACCCAGTGTGGTGGCTCACAGCTGTAATCCCAGCACTTTGGGAGGCCGAGGCAGGTGGATCACTTGAGGTCAGGAGTTTGAGACCACCCTGGCCTACATGGTGAGACCCAGTCTCTACTAAAAATACAAAAATTAGCTGGGCATGGTGGTGCATGCCTGTAATCCCAGCTACTAGGGAGGCTGAGGCAGGAGAATCACTTGAACATGGGAGGGGGAGGTTGCAGTGAGCCAAGATCGAGACATTGCATTCTCACCTGGCCAAGAAAAGCGAAACCTCATCTCAAAAAAAAAAAAAAAGGGAAGACATTGTATTATTCATTTTATTTTAAAATATCTTTGATAATTTTCAATGGCTTTTTATGTTGCCATTGACTCATATACACTTTATTGTAATCATCTACTTCCACTTTATCTTTCTTCGTGATTAAATTTTTGAAAAATCCTAGCTTTAGCGGTTACTAGGGGAGATGAGCTTCCCTCCTGCTTTGGTGAATTCTTTCCTTATGGACAAGTTAGCTCTCTGGAGCAGACAGGGGCTACATAGCACAGTGGTTAAGAAGAGGCCTTGGAACCAGTCAGCCTGGCCTCCATCTAGCTCTGCCTTCCACTGGCTGCAGGTCCTCTGGCACGTCACCAAACACCTCTGGGTGTCAGTGGCCTCAGGTGGAACGGGGATAATGTTGGAACCTACCTGAGGATGAAACGCAGACATCACCTGAGATAATACATGTGAGGTACCTAGTTCAGTGTCCGGCCTGCTAGGAGACCTTTAATTAATAGTAGCTGATTTAATCATTTATGTTTCAGATATATTTATTCATTCCTCTTCTCACAAATGTCCAGCTTTTAAAACAGTGAGAGCTGGATCATAAATCTCCCTCCCAGGCGTCCATCAAGCTGTGCCCCAGGCCTTCTGACCTCAGCCTTCCTATCTGACCTCTGACCCTGCTCTCCTTGCCCACACAGAGCTCAGGGCGACTGTGACCCTGAAGCACCAGTGACCAAGGGCACCTGCTGCTGCCGCCAGGAGATGTATATTGACCTGCAGGGGATGAAATGGGCCGAGAACTGGGTGCTGGAGCCCTCGGGCTTCCTGGCTTATGAGTGTGTGGGCACCTGCCAGCAGCCCCCGGAGGCCCTGGCCTTCAAGTGGCCGTTTCTGGGGCCTGGACAGTGCATCACCTGGGAGACTGCCTCACTGCCCATGAGGTGAGTGTGTCTGCTGGCCAGAAACAGCCAGTCTTAATTAAAATAGAGAATTCTTGGGCCAGGATGAGCAGAAAGTTTGGAGAACAAAAGAAGGTGGCTAGTGGTGAACCTTATCCTGAAGTGTGCAGGGTGACAGTCAGAAGCTTAAAACTCCAGCCACAGGCCCTGCACGTGGCCTCCTAGCTGTAGTCTGTCAGCCGAGATGCTGGTGGTTGAAAGAACTGCACCTCTGAGCAGGTGAAGGGAGGAGCTAAGGAGGGGTGATGGCAGAGGCTATGGGGCAGGTTTTCTAACGATGAGGGACTGGGGATCAACGCTCTCACAGAAGTCAAAAGAGCCCCAGCAACCACTTGCCTGGGCCCTGAGCTTCCTCCAAAGCAGGAGGGGATTCACTAAGAGGTTTCTCCCCTGGCATTGAACTCAGCGTCGTATACTGGTCCTCACCATGAAGACCCCCAAGAGTGCTTCAGACCATTGCTTCTCACATTCTCTGTTTAAAGACACTAATTTGTTTTTAAATTTCCCACTATGTCACGGACCAATATGTTTGTTAAATATACTAAAAATGAATTGCTAGAAAGATGAAATTAAAAAGACATACACCGACAAGGTGCAGTGGCTCATGCCCATAATCTCAACACTTTGGGAGGTGGAGGCAGGTGCATCGCTTGAGCCCAAAAGTTCAAGATCAGCCTGGGCAACAAAGTGAGACCTCTGTATCTACAAAAATTTAAAAATTAGCCAGGTGTGGTGGTGCAGCCTGTAGTCCCAGTATTCTGGAGGCTGAAGTGGGAGGATCGCTTGAGGCTGCAGTGAGCCGAAATCGCACCACTGCACTCCAGCCTGGGTGATAGAGTGAGACCCTGTCTTCAAAAAAATTTTAAAAATAAAAAAATAAAAAGATGTACATCATGCAAGTTTGGATTTTTGTTTTTAGATTCAACTGACAAAAGTTATGGGATCAAACTGCTGTACAAGCTGCTAAACGCTTCTCTCCATTTCTGTCATCGGGGCCGCGGACCGCCCTTTGAGTAGCCTGTTTTATCCCCGGCAGAGGTGGAACCCTGTGGAGGTGTAGAGACTTTCCCGGATCGCTCAGGTAACGGGCGGGGAAGTGCGCAACCCGGGTCCTCCGGGCCGGGGAACGCCCCGCTCGGAGGCCGGGCTTGGGCGGAGACTGCGCCGGGGCGGCTGGAGACTAGCGGAGGGGAGCCGGGGAGTTGGAGAGACCGCGCGCCTGCCGCCGCCGGATCCTGCGAGCCGAGACCGTAAGCGCCTGGGGTCGGCCAGGCCCGCACTTCCCGAACGCAGACGCGGTTCGGGCTCTGCGCGGGCTGGGCGCCCGGGGTGGGCTGCGGGCCGGGGCGCCGAGGGGTCGGGGCTGCGGTCGGTCTGCAGGGATGCAGAGGGACTTGTAGGCGGTCCGCCCCCAGCTCCTGTCCCGGCCAAGAGACCGCGCGTGCCGCCTCCCGGGAGAAGGAGCCTGCAGGCGAACGCAGACCTCTCGCAGGGAATTCCACGTCCCAGAGGGCGGGCAGACGCCGCAGGGCTGGAGGCTCGCGACTCCGGGAGCGCACCGCGTCTCCTGGCCTGGGCGAGCTCTGCTTCCAAGGTCGTGGCTCGCTCCGCGGTGAAATGCACTTATTTGTCACCCAAGTCCGAACACTGATTACACCTTTTAGTTGAAACGCGCTTTCATCTCCGTCTGCCGCTGCAGCCGCCTCCCCGCACCCCCTCGCTCTGGTCTCGGGATCGAAGGCCAGCCCTCTCCGCTTGCAGAACAGGAAACTTGCCCGGGAGTTCACCCTGTAGTCGAAGCCAGGGAATGTGGTCAACCTGAGCAAAAGTGCCGCGGAGACCGAGTCGCTGCCTGCCTCCCTCCCTGGCAGGTGTCGTTTTTCTCTGAGCTTCTGGCTCCTTCCTTGCCTTGGCGGCTCCCGAGACCTTGGAGGAGGGGTGCCTAGCAATGTTGTAATCCTAATTTCGACCTTTTTCTCTTAAAGTTGAATGCCCCCTCCATTCCCCACCTCCTATTGTTTAAACTTCAAGTTCCACAAAGCCTGGATCCGCCCCCACAGGCAACACTGGCTGTCCTGGAAGCTCTGTGAGGGCTCAGCTTGTGGCTGGAGGTGGGAGGTGAGGGGGACCCATGCACTTAGCAGGCCAGCTTCCAGGACAGCCCTTTGCTGGGATTGATGAGCTGTTGGTGGAAAATTGTTGAGGACCTTGGGATTGGTGCCTGTTTCAGTACCATTGTGCAGCCTCCTCTGCATCCAGCATAATTTAAAATAAATATTTTCAGGAAGCCACAATTCTCCAGAAAGTAACATTGTTTTCTGGTGTAATGGCTGCCTCCTTCAGGGAGCTGGGTTTGGGGAATATTAGGGGGCCTTTCACTGGCCCCACTTGCTCTGACTTAGCAGCAAAAACTCTGGGAGTGTTCTGCAAGCAGTTTTTCTTTCCCAAATTTCCACACCTAGGAGGCCCCTGTATTCCCTGAGGAAGCGTGGGCTGTACTTAGGAACTGCTCACTGTGGAACTGGGCCACAGCGGGGAGCATACCCTCTTGGGATATGCAGTTCTAGGGGCAGAGGGATAATAAAATACATTTGTAAACTAACAAGTATGTTAGAAGATGAAGTGTGCTATGGAGAGAAATAAAACTTTAAAGAGGGGAGAGGAGTGCCAGGTGGAAAGGAAAGGCCTCACTGAAGGGTGGCATTGGCATAGACCTGAAGAGTTAGGGAGCAGCCAAGCTGCTTCCTGGGGTGCGGGTGCAAAGGCTGGGGGCAGGAGTGTGCCCAGCTTGGATGGCCTTATGTTTGTGTTTGCAGAGTGTGGATCAAGCTGGTGAGTGACCTACTGGATAAACTGAACTAGCTCAGTCTGTAGGCGAGGAGACTCTTGAGCTTTATGTGGCCTTCTTCCCAATTCCAGGAAAGGAAGAACCTTCCACAGAAAACAACTGCTCAGCAAGGCAGCCAGGGTGAACCTCAGCACCATCCGTGACAAGCCACAAGCTCTCTGCGTGATGCCTCCTGCCTCTCAGCTGTGCATGAAGCACACTAGCTGGCACGGACTTACGCAGCTGGAAACATCTTCAGGAAGCCTGAATGAGGGCTCTGTGGGCAGAGGGACCTTTGCAGAAAGGGCATCTTGACCACTGCAGGAGGTGGAGTGACTCTGTTCAGGTTCCTCCTGGGGTGCCCTGGTTCCTGCCTGATGTCTTAACTGGCATTTTCAGGGAGCCCAGGGTCACCAGTGCACAGTGCCCCTCCTGTCGACCTGAGAGCCAGCATACCCAGGCTTGGTGATTGCTCACCTGGCACCTTGATTCCCCTTGTGGTATCTTGGACCAGGCCCAGACATGTGAAGGCAGGGGCTACTGAGATCCATTTCTCAGTTCTTAGGCCAAGAGATTCAACCACATGGATCACAGCTGGGTATACCAAATAAGGGAGAGCCAAGCATGAGCTGGTCACCCTTGCTGAAGAAGTAGCTTGAAGCCCACCCACTCAGGGCCAGAGTGGGCACAGATGGAGTAGACAGATAGTGATTTGAGGGGCCTCTAGGATCTCATACTCAAATCACACCTCTGCTAGGGCCATAGATCCCATCAATAGCAATTCATTCCTTTGAGAGGCAATACAGTGATGTGGGAAAAGGATTGGGCTGGAAAAGAGACTTGGCTCATGTCCCAGCTCTGCCATTAATGTGTCCCCTCTCTGGACCTCATCTGTAAAATGAGGTTAGGCTCAGCGATCTACAAGGCTTCTTGCAGCTCTGCTATGTGATGATTCTGTGGCTAAGTCCAGAGGGATTTCAGGAAAGGAATGTGTAGGAGGGAAACAGTAAGTTTAGATGGGACTCAGTGGGCCCTGTAGCCTCTGCTGGGTCCAGTGAAGACACTTCAAGTAGAGTGAAGGCCCTGGCCACAGGGTAGGGGAGGCAACATTTTAAGAGTTCAAGGGCCCTGAGTCAAGGCAGGAGGGTCACTGCCCAGCCCGCCTGGCCCCCTGGGCTGCCTGTGACTGGTTCTTGACCCAGACCTAGTGGCTTAGGAGCAGAGTCTCCAAGGGGCTGTGGGATAAGATGGGGGTTGCAGGAGGGAGAAGGCACCTCAGCAGTTCCTCCCTTAGGGGACCAAAGCGTTGCCAAGGATCCAGCCACACCCCTTTCCTGAGGAGGGAGGAGCTGGTGGGGGTTCCAGGAAGAGCTTCCTCTCCTTTCCAAGGAGAAAACTGTGCAATCCAATCCTCTATTATATAACTGGGATTGTGCAAACCAAGCTCACACTGAGCAGCCTCCCCTACTGTCAAGGTTTATTTACTTTCCCAGGGGAAGTCATAGTTCATCCTTTCTCAGCAGAAAGCAGCCATTTGACTGTCACAGCCTGACCTACGGCATTCCAGGAGATGGGTTCAGAGACCTGGCATGGAGTCCTCATGCCCCCTGGCCATGCTGTGTCTCTGTCTGTTGCCTGGTGGGTGGGTGGGTGTGGTTTAGTGCATGGTCCAGCCCCCACACAGCCACACCCATTAGGCTCTCCAAGGCTTAACTGAGCAAGCTTGCGTAGGAGGGGTAAATGTTCTTTTCTCTGAGGAGTTGAAGAGACTTCTGGAAAATTCTCCAGCTACTCCACAAACTAGGATCACAGGTCTTGTTCCTAGGTCAGGAGCAGGAGTTTTTGCTTCCTTTAGCATTTGGGAAGTTTGATGAATAGACTGACTGAATTTGAATGTCTTGTTGGTACTTCAGAGCTGGATTAACTGCACATATCTGAGCTTCATTTTTAATTATCTTTAAAATAGAAAAACTGGCTGGGCAAGATGGCACACACCTGTAATCCCAGCATTTTGGGAAGCTGAGGGGGTGGGTCAATTGAGCCCAGGAGTTTTGAGACCAGCCTGGGCAACAAAGTAAGACCTCATCTCTATAAAGAATAAATTAGCTGGGAGTGGTGGAGCACACCTGTAATCCCAGCACTTTGGGAAGCTGAGGCAGGAGGATATCTTGAGCCCAGGAGTTCAACACCACCCTGGGCAACATGGTGAGACCCTGTCTCAAATAATTTTTAAAAAGAAAAATTATTTCTTCTTAGGATGGTTGTAGTATGGGAGATGGTGTGTTTAAAGAGTCTTTCCACCCCAGTGTCACAGCTCAGGGCTTCTCTAGCCTTCCTCAGAGCAGCTGTGGGTGCCCAGACACATCCTGAAGTCTAGGTCATGTTCTGAGCTTCTGAGCGTCTCTGCCATGGGCCTGCCTGGCTGGCTTTAGTCCAAGAGCAGCCTGGACTGTGACTCTTGAAGGCTGTGGGAGGCTGGTGACCGCAAGCAAGAGGTCCCAGTGCCTCCATGAAGGGTCAGAGAGCCGTGCTGTGAGAGGCCAGGAGCAGGCAGCCATTGGCCCTCCAGCCCTCATGAAAGGCCACCACCTCAGCTTGTCCTCTGGCAACTCAGCCTGGGAATTTACTTTCCCTGTGGAATGAGAGACACTGGCTGCATTGAGGGGTGACTTTCCGGTCCTACAAATTTGTATCCCTCTTTCTGCTAGAACTGGAGAGACTTGGCTAATTTTGGAGAGACTTTGGGAAAGTAAGAGAAATACGTTGGTCCCAGTGCCAAGCCCCAAGGCCATCTTTCCAGGTATGAGTGTATCCTGCAGTGATAAGATATGAGAAGCCTGACTCTCTTACCAGCTCTTTGGGGCAAATGAATATACTGTCTCACGTTCCAGTTTTTCTGGCTGTGGCAGGACCTTCTTGCTGCCAAGTTGTCCCTGTGGGGAAATAGCAGTGGGCCCAGCAAACATAGCCACCAGGTCGGCCGGGCGCGGTGGCTCAAGCCTGTAATCCCAGCACTTTGGGAGGCAGAGACGGGCGGATCACAAGGTCAGGAGATTGAGACCATCCTGGCTAACACGGTGAAACCCCGTCTCTACTAAAATACAAAAAAAACTAGCCAGGCGAGGTGGCAGGCGCCTGTAGTCCCAGCTACTCGGGAGGCTGAGGCAGGAGAATGGAGTGAACCTGGGAGGCGGAGCTTGCAGTGAGCTGAGATCGTGCCACTGCACTCCAGTCTGGGTGACAGAGCGAGACTCCGTCTCAACAAAAACAAAAACATAGCCACCAGGTGGAAGAAAGCAGCCCTGCCCTCTTCCGGTTCCATGTGTGCCTCACTGAGGCAGGACTTCCAGACCCTACCAGGAAGGCTGCTATCAGGGTCACAGTGATACCCTGTCAGGACTTTTTTTTTTTTTTTTTTTGAGGCAGTGTCTGGCTCTGTTGTCCAGGCTGGAGTGCAGTGGCACCATCTCAGCTGTCTGCAAACTCTGTCCCACCAGGCTCAAGCCATCCTCAGCCTCCCAAGTAGCTGGGATTACAGGGGTGCACCACCATGCCTGGCTAATTTTCATATATTTTTTTTTTTTGTAGAGACAGGGTTTCACTATGTTGCCAGGCTGGTCTTGAACTCCTGGACTCAAGCAATCCATCTGCCTTCGCCTCCCAAAGTATTGGGATTACAGGCGTGAGCCATGGCACCTGGTTAAGATGGAACATCTTAATTTCAGAGTTGCCTTCAGCACTTATGATTGAACACTATAAATATTTTTAGCCTTTTGGGACTTTTAAACTCCTTTTTGCAACCTAAGCATTGCCACAAGCAAACTAACCCCCACCATGACAAAACCCAGAACTCGGACCCTGGTCCTTGGGCTGCCCTACAGGAAGCACCCCTAGTCCTCTTGCTGCTCTGCTAGATGAGACAGCAGGCTCAGGTTCCTCCATGAGGCCCGGCTTTCAGTGCTCTCCTGTTACACACTGCAAGGAAGCTTCCAGATCGTGGAGCACATTGTTGAGGAAAAGCCACGATGGGGAGAAGGGGGAGGTGCAGAGTGTGGTTAATGGTGGGAGAGAAATCCGGTAAGTGTGTTATATGATCTACTCCTATTATCCCCTGGAATAGGAGCCTCTCTCCACTCAAATAGAGAATGCCAAGGACTGGCCTGGCACAGTGGCTCACGCCTGTAATCCGGGCACCTTGGGAGGCTAAGGCAGGCGGATCGCTTGAGAACAGGAGTTCAAGACCAGCCTGGCCAACATGGTGAAACCCCTTCTCTACTAAAAATACAAAAATCAGCCAGGCATGGTGGTGGCAGGTGCCTGTAATCCCAGCTACTCAGGAGGCTGAGGCATGAGAATTACTTGAACCTGGGAGGTGTAGGCTGCAGTGAGCTGAGATTGAGCCACTGCACTCCAGCCTGGGCAATAAAGCAAGGCTCTGTCTTTAAAATTAAAAAAAAAAAAGTTATTCCAATTTTTTTTTTTTTAATTTTAAAAGATAAAAAAAGAGAATGTCAAGGACTGAAATTCCATGGAGGGCAATGCTTTTTCCTTTTAGGTGGTGAACTGGATTCTGCTTGGACTTTTTCTCTGCTAATTTAGAACCAGTGGAAAAACTCAACAGCTCTAATTTTAATTGGCAGAATGTGAGATGGAATGGGACCTCAAATGAAACTCCAGGCCAAGAGCTCACGAGCCCTGCAGCATGTGCGGCGTCTCTTGGTCTTCTTGAGTTCTGTAACTTAAAGTTTGTGTGGCCTTTAAAGAGTGTGGAAGTAGCCATCCCCTCTCTGAAGGTGCACAGGATCTGGCCAGCCCACCTGCGTGGCCTTCCCCTTCCCCTCTCCAGACCCTCCACGTCAGATGGGGCCACAGAGGCCTGGAGAAGTGGAGCCACTGACCTGAGGCTACATGGCTGGCAGGCAGCAGGGCCAGGCAGCAAAGCAGGCAGTGAGGGCCTAACTGCCCGCGGGCTGGCTCGGGGCTCCCTCAATCACATTGGCATCCCAGTGCCAATCCCAAATTGTTTTCTTTCTATCTCTCCAGATGTGTAGATAGCATCGAGGTGGAGGGAATTCCCTTCCACACAGAGGGTGATGTGCCCGTCCCTCGAGCCCCAAAACGGCACTCCTGCCCCCAAGAAGGCTGTCTCCCAACAGTTTTTACTGCTCTTTTACGCTCCCCCCACTTTTTTTTCCCCCCTGTTTGTAAACTACATTTTTCCTTTCCCTTGGTTTCTGGCTGTAAGCTGTTTTCCCAGGGCTTGGCTCCACCTCTTGCAGAGATAAACACGGCCACTGGCCTGGTGCACAAGCCCAACTGGCCTGCATCTGGCCTCTTCCATCCTGAGTCTCTGAGGGTCCCTGGGGTTCAGGGACAATGGCTGAGGGTGGAGAAGCTGGGAGTTGCCCCCAGGGTTTGCCTCCATCACTCTTGGGCCAGCCAAGGGAGTGAGGCTGAGAGCTTCAGGATGGCTTTTGGGAAGCCCCTGGGAGCCCCGAGGCTTGGGCAGCTGCTGACAGGGAGTTCATAGCAGGAACGCTCCCAGGCTCCCATCCTGTGTTCGCTTGGCAGGCAGGCCAGAAATGGGAGGGAAGCCGTCTGTTTTTCCCTTTCCACTGGATGTTCCCTTTGTCTTGCCCCAGGGAGGAATGGTGAGGCTGGGGTGCTGGGGAGGGCAGGATGGGGGCTGGTTTGGGATCAGGCCTGCAGAAGCAGCAGACCCTCCAAGCCCGCCTACCTCTCTGGCCTTGCATCTGAGGGGCAGGTCATGCCATAGTTTTCCCTTTACCCTCTCTGCCCCCACATTTTCCTCCCCAAAGTGGCAGACTTCCCCCAGGAGAAGCACCGGGTTTTCACGCTGCTGCGAGTCTCAGTCACTATTAGGGAAACACGCAGTCAGAGCCAGGCTTGCCCAACTGTCTCAGGCCTGGGTCCACCTCATGGCCTTTGTTCTGGAAAAACACTTGGGCATTCTGACCTGCAGTGCACTTAGCCAAGGCCGGGAACATGGCGAGTGCTGAGTCATGGCCAGCTAGCACTTTACTGCGATTCAAGGAGCACTTTCTGACAGTGAGGTTCTGACTGCTTGCCTGGGTTGGGGGAGGGGAGCCTTTGGACAGGCAGTAGACCTGCCCCTTTACTTTGTGCGGCCAGATCTGAGTCTGACCCCATCTTTTTAGACCCAAAACCCTGATATTTGTAGTGCACCTAGGATACTGGTTCTCCAGTCTTCTTTGGGGTCAGGGGGCTTTCTCCATAGTGTCTCATGCCACCTATTCAGCCCTCTTCCTGCATTTTATGGTCTGTCTCTACCAACTAGGCTAAGCAGGTTATATTTATTATTCCTCAAGGGGAATCCAGCTCTTCCTGTTCAGAAGTTCTGATTAATTTTCTATGTTCTCATTCAAAGAATTTTTAAATTCATTCATTCATTCAACAAATAATTAAGCATCTACTAGAATGCCAGGCACTGGGAGTCCAGATGGGAGCCAAAGCAGACATGGTCCGTGGCCTACAGGAGCTTCTGTTCAGCTGTCAGTCACATAATCACCCTGACAACTGTGAGCATGACGAAGGCTAGGACTGAGAGATGTGCCTTGCTGGGATAGGTCAGGAGAGGCTACCCAGAAGAGGGACAGTCAGTCTGAAATCTGAAAGGTGGGTAGAAGTTAGGGAGGTGGGAAGGGGAGGGAATAGCTTTTAGACAGAGGGATTTGCCTTCATAAAGCCCCACAGTAGGACAGAGCATGGTGAGCGTAAAACTGAAAGATCAGGGGAGCAGTGTGAGAGCCCAGCCCTAAAACTCTCACTTAGCTTTCAAGTAAACTATTTCTCCATACTATTGAAACCAGTAGTACTCTGAGGGGCTACGGGAGAGGTCAGTGGTCAGATCACCCAGGCCTTGAAGGCCACATTAACCCAGGGACAAGGGGAAGCTCTTTAAGGGCTTGGCAGGGGGTGGGATGTACATGATCAGATATGCATTTCCAAAAGATCACTCTGGCCTGGCTCATGCCTGTAATCCAGCTATTTGGGAGGCTAAAGCAGGAGGAGTTCGAGACCAACCCGGGCAATATAGTGAGAACCTGTCTCCTTTAAAAAAAAAAAAAAAAAAAGGGTTTGTGCGGTGGCTCATGCCTATAATCCCAGCACTTTGGGAGGCAGAGACGGGCGGATCACAAGGTCAGGAGATTGAGACCATCCTGGCCAACATGGTGAAACCCCATCTCTACTAAAAATACAAAAATTATCTGGGCATGGTGGCACACGCCTGTAGTCCCAGCTACTCAGGAGGTTGAGGCAGGAGAATCGCTTGAACCAGGGCGGAGATTGCAGTGAGCTGAGATCGCACCACTGCACTCTAGCCTGGCCACAGGGAGAGACTCCGTCTCAAAAAAAAAAAAAAATTGTTTTAAAAAGATTGCTGTGGCTGCAGAGTGGCCATTGTGTTGGAAGGGGTAGAGCAGATGTGAGTGGACTGGGCAGGGGCAGCAGTCCAGGGGAGAGCCACAGGAACCTGGACTGGGTTGGAGATGGATTTAAGATGTACTTTGGAAGTTCAGCTGCCAGAACTTGCTGATATCTGTGGCAGAGTGAAGGAGAGGGGTTTCAAGGACATTGCCTAGGTTTTTGGCTTGGCAGTAGCAAGGGGAGTAGTGTCAGTTACTGCAGGAGGGAACGCCAAGAGAAGACAAAGTTTAGGGGAACAGGATCACAGTGCGATTTCAGATGCACTGGAGAAAATTTTGACACAAGGTACTATCTGGGCCACAGGTGGTTCTGCTCAAATACATTTATAGCTCTTTGTCTGTACTTAATCACTCTGTCATACTTAGCTGTGAGGGGGCCAAGAAATGTAAAGTGTTTGGCTGGTCTTCTCCAACTAAAATTAAAATTCCTTTGCTAAGGAAGAAGGAGAGAACATTGCTGGCAGTCTGCCACAATATCCCAATCTGATGGCATGTTTGCCACAGCCACCAGCTCATCAAGGACAGCTGCGGTGAACCGTTGAGTTCTGCATAATCTCCTGTCCGGGCCACCTTTCTTCACTCAACCACATAATCCTCACATTCCCAAGTATATTATTTCTTTTTTCGAGATGGAGTCTTGCTCTGTTCCTCAGGCTGGAGTGCAGTGGCATGATCTTGACTCACTGCAACCTCTGCCTCCCAAGTTCAAGCAATTCTCCCTGCCTCAGCCTCCTGAGTAGCTGGGATTACAGGCATATACCACCACGCCCAGCTAATTTTTGTATATTCAGTAAAGACGGAGTTTCACCATGTTGGCCAGGCTGGTCCTGAACTCCTGACCTCAGGTGATTTGCCCACCTTGGCCTCCAAAGTGCTGGAATTATAGGCGTGAGCCCCCGCGCCCATCCCCAAGTATGTTTTCTTAGCTCACTCTTTTCAGCATGTAATTTACAGAAGGGTAATCTGAATTGTAAACACAATTTCTAAGTTAAAACTCCTGGTCAGCTCATGATGAAATAGCAATTTCTAAAAGAGATAGTATAGTAATAAATGAGATAACTACACTCTGAAGTGTAGAATCATCAACTCTTACCAGAAAACACCCTATGAGACTCTTGTGTTATTTCATTCACGCCATGCGCTTCCTCACTTCCATCCCATTGCATCCCACATGCTCTTCTCTCTGCCTGGATTATCCCCATTCCACCATTATTTTTCACCTGGTAAACTCCTATTCATACTTAAAAACCCTGCTCAATGACCCCTTCGCTGTGAAACCTTTGTGGCAAAACTTAATCACTTCTGCTTGTGCACACTTCTCTTCCATCTGTGTGCATGTAGTATGTGTCTAACTGGAAGGGTGTTTATCTGTTATCCGTTTGTCTGCCCTGCTAAAGTGTGAGCTCCTACAGTTACAGGGTTGTGTGTTAGTCCCGGTGCCTACACAGTACGCAGCCCGTAGTTCTACTCAGTGTTGCTGAACCAACCTCTGGTCCAAAAGCATGTTTCTACTTGCTTTTCCAAGGCACCAATCCAAATCTCTTATTTACTTTAAAAAACAAATAACTTCTTGGCACTTTAAAAACCACATTCAAGTAACAGAAAAAGTTCATTTGAACTTTAAGTATCAATCTTAAAATGAATTGTATGTTTTAAAACTTGACTTAGTGATATCACTTAAGAAAATTTTTAAAAAGCAAACTTTTATTTTTACCCCAGTAAAACAGAAATATTAAGTTCCATTAAATTATTAAACTGATCTACCCTTTTTTTTTTTTTTTTTGAGACAGAGTCTTGCTCTGTTGCCCAGGCTGGACTACAGTGGGGCAATCTCAGCTCACTGCAACCTCCGCTACCCAGGTTCAAGCGATTCTCCTGCCTCAGCCTCCCGGGTAGCTGGGACTACAAGCGCATACCACCACACCCAGCTAATTTGTGTGTTTTTAGTAGAGACAGGGTTTCACCATGTTGGCCAGGCTGGTCACGAACTCCGGACCTCAAGTGATCCACCCGCCTTGGCCTCCCAAAATGCTGGGATGACAGGCGTGAGCCACCACCCCCAGCCTGTTTTTTGTTTTTTGGTTCTTTTTGTTGTTTGTTTGTTTTGAGACAGGTTCTTGCTCTGTCTCCCAGGCTGGAGTACAGTGATCATAGCTCACTGTACCTCAACCACCTGGGCTCAAGCAATCCTCCCACTTCAGCCTCCCGAGTAGCTGGTACCACAGGCATGCACCACCATGCCAGGCTAATTTTCTTTTATTATTTGTAGAGACAGGGTTTTGCCATGTTGTCCAGGCTGTTCTCAAACTCCTGGGCTCAAGTGATCTGCCTGCGTTGGCCTCCCAAAGTGCTGGGATTACAGGTGATTTACATTTTAACTCTGCCAAAAAACAAAGCACCTACTTTATTTGCTCTCCTGTATTTAAAATTGTCCTTTATATGTCAGACCCAGAAAGATAAACACAAGTAAACTAACAAGTTACTCTACTTGTATCATTTGTTGCTTTCTAACAGTTTCATTTAGTCCGTCTTTGAAGGGTAAAGACCATTGACTGCTCATCTAACTTCTTCACCTTGAACTTATTGGGATTTTCTTCCAAGTTTCCACAAATGTGCGCCCAACATTTGACTTCAGTGTAGAATTGGAATTAAAATATATGCAATCCCATTTCTTACAGTAGGAGCCAATTGTTCATCACGTTCCCCTCTGAGCTCAGTATCTTGTAGCTAAATGACCTCTATCTTCCAGTCTTACTTTTTTAAAAAAGATATCATGCTAGTTTGCAACAAAAATTGTATTTTCTTTACTAGGCAAGCGAACCATTTTGTTGGGAAGAGTACCTTGGCTTCAAGAAAAAAAAAATGATTTCATTCTGAAAGGCCTCCCCTCCAACCCTCTGCCGTGCAAACTCTCTCAGCCCAGTAACTTGTCAGTATTCTGGAAAAATGCATTACAAAACAAAAACTCTAATCAGATAAAATATATCTGTGGAACTTTTGAGACAGATCAATGAAGCTTTGATTTCAGGTGCTAGCAAAATAAAGCAGGTACTCTCATTTTGTATTATTTTACTTCTCAGTGTTTCATGGCGTCTCCTAAACTTTGATGTTTTGAAGAAGTTCTAATGTTTGCTACATCAGCAGGAGCTGACCACAGGGAAGAGATAAATATAGCTCTCCTTGGAAAGGTGAAGGTTTAGCCACGAGAATTCTGCCCCTTGATGCTGAGAATACACCTTCTCTGAACAGATGGAAAAGAGGGGTGGAGATTACCCCAGGAACATATCTTGCAAAACGCTGATACCCGAAGATGTACATAGCCTTGTGCTTTTGGTCATCCTCCCAAATCACGTCCAAGGCACACAGAGAGGAGAGCAGATGCTCCCAGACCACAGTGCCTGTCACCATGCACTCCCTCACATTCAGCCTGTTTATGTGCACACAGCTGCAGCGGGACCTTGGGGTGTGAGCTAAATAACAGGAACAGGGGCTCCTCTGGGGTCTGTTATAAGGCAGAGATTCTCCACAGTAATTAGGGATTTAGGGGAAGAGGAAGGAACACACACGTTGATAATAAGTAGTTCAACATTATTATCCCCATTTTACAGATGCAGCTACTGAGCTCAGAGAGGTTTCATGACTTGCCCAGAGCCCCTCAACTAGTACAAATAAATAGTGGAGCCGAGATTTGAACTACCCAAAGAGGAAAGCAAGCGAGAAACCCCTTTATTACTTTTTTTTTTTTTTTTAAGATGAAGGTCTTGTTATGTTGCCCAGGCTGATATTGAATTCCTGACCACATGTGATTCACCACCTTGGCTCCGCAAAGTGCTGGGATTACAGTCATGAGCTACCACATTGGGCCAAAGCCCTCTCATTGTAACCTCCAAGATATTTTCATTTCTAAAGTCAAAGGTCGTCAGAGTTGCTGTTTTTGGGGGGAGCCATGGGATGGGGAGTCTCCGGGAAACGCATGCTGGCTCCTTAAATGGCATCGCCCAAGTTGGCCACCAAGCCTCCCCAGACTCAGTCACTCCTCGGCCCCCTCTTTCCCTGGCTGTGGAGCAGGGGTTTGGACTGGAGGCTGCTGAGTTCCTCTCCAGCTTCCATGCCCAGTGGCAGTGACTTACCAACTGGCCTACCCGGTTGATGTAGGGGTGATGCAGCCCTGCTCGTCCTCTGAGTGCTCGTCCGCTGAGTGAGAGAGGGAGGCCATGAGAGGGAGGGGAGGGCTCTGTCATCTACCTAGTGTCACCCCCTCCCCAGCCCACCCCAGGTCCTCTGCCACCTCGGGTTCCCACGTGAACAGTCCTTGTCACTGTGGGGGATGTTCGCTTTCACCAGCCCAACCCCAAGAAGCCCACCCTGCGGAGGATGGAGGGAGTCTCCATGGCTCCACAGCCCTGTCTGCTTTATCGGAGATCTGGCCAGGCAGAGTGGTGCCCTCTTGACTGAGCCTCAAACCTTTGCTTTGCCCTTACTCCAAATAAAGCCGCAGCCCTGGCGAGGGAGCCCGGAGGCCTGAGGGCAGCCTGCTGGGTGCCTGGCACTCCCTAGACCCTTCCTGCCTGGGCGGTGGGCATCTGCACTTCTCCCTGCCTCGAGCTGCAAGGTGTGTGGGCAGGGTCAGGCAGATAGAGAGTGGGTGCCTGGACTCTGATTGGTCAGACTCTAAGACCCCCTGCAGCCCTTCCCAGGACTGGCTGACCCACCAGTACAGGGAGAGTGTTGTTTCTTATTGCATATTTTTGAGAAAAGCTATGCAGGCCTGGGAGACGTCCGTGGCTCCCGCGTAGTAGTGGCTGGTCTGTGCTCTAGGAGTCCCTTCTGGCCTGAAGACTCAAGGCTGCAAACAGGTGCTGAGAGGGAACAAGAAGGGGAGGTGGGGTGCGACACGCCCAGTGACAGACCGGGAGTGAGTTCTGTGGTCACAGATTCTAATCCTCACAACTGCAGTGTGATTTAGGGTAAGGCCCTTGCCTACTCTGATTCTTGCCTTAAATAAGTGAAAAGGAAAGTCAAGTTTGATGAACTGTGGCTCTTTAGTGGGTGGATTTGCATGTACCATGGATTACATGTACCAGGGTCTAGGAAGTGCCAAGCGCCCAGCAGGCTGCCATCAGGCCTCCGAGCTCCTTCGCCAGGGCTGCGGCTTTATTTGAAGAGGAAAGCAAAGGTTTGAGGCTCAGTCAAGAGGGCGCCACTCGGCCTGGCCAGCTCTCCGACAAAGCAGACGGGGGGTATGGAGTCATGGTGACCCCCTCCGTCCTTCCCAGGGTGGGCTCCTTGGGGTTGCGCTGGTGAAAGTGAACACTGCCTGCAGCAAGGAGAAGGACTGTTCACGTGGGAACACAAGGCGGCAGTGGGGTTGAAAACCCATCCACACACAGTCAACACCTGCTGTCACACCAGGCTAATCAAGAACACCTTTCTTTCATTCATTAAATACCTGCTATTAAATAAAGGGCTGTTACTAGGTGGCAAAGTAACACACTGCAGTAGAGCCTATTTGTAATCTGAGATCAGTGGCTGTAAGGCACCATCCTTGAGCCAAGTACTAATATTCTTGTTATCTTAATTAGAATGCAAGAGATCGTGTTTTTAAATTTCTCTTTGAATCTGTCACTTTGCTCTCCTTTTCCTGGGTGATACCGCTGGTAGTGCTGGTGGGGGCCATCATAATGCCCCTTGTCCCAGATTCCCTTCTTTTAGATGGGACTCGAGCATTTATCATTTTAGCACTGTATCTCTCAGGTCAATGTGGTTCAGTTTGCTGTGCAAAGTCCAGGGGAGATAACCACGCCGTGCACACGTGAGATTGGCTGAGTTGGCAGGATTGTGCAGTCGTCAAAAGGCCGTGGGGAGTGGGGGCCAGTGCCTGCAGCCTGCCCTGCCTCTCTCACAGGCGCCTAGAGCATCGCCAGGTGCAGAGCTCCACAGCTCTCTTTCCCAAGGAGTGATCGAGGGTGAGAACGTGGAGCCTGGTGGACAGGTGAAGGCATTGGGATCTTTCTGCCCAGAAAGGGGAAAGTTGCACATTTATATCCTAGAGGGAAGCGACAGCGGTGTTCCTCCCTGTGCTGAAGTACAGGTAAGGAGGGTTCACTGGGGAGGGTGATCCCTCTTTATTGTTCATTCTGCTCACAGCCTCCTTGAAAACATCATGCAAAATGTGTCTTACTGGCTTCTAGTGCATATGCAGTTGGCACAAATATTAGTGGAGCGCCTCGCTGTGCTGGGCCAATGACCAGTGCTGGGCACTGGGGGTCAAGGCAGTACCCAGGATGGGCACAACTCTGCCTTCCCAAGCTATGGTTTATTGTGGTGGGATCTGCCTGCCCGGTGAAGTGTCTTTAGCTGCTCCTGTTGCTGGAGGAAGCTCTGCTCTCTGCCTTTGGCTGCCTCCCACACGCTCCCATGTGTCTCCCAGTCCGTAACACCTAGTCCTGTTTTCAATACCACAGGAGCTTGTAGCTGACATTTCTCCATCTTCTTAAAGGGCAGGATTTCCTGGCAGAGACATAACGTCTTTCTGGAAGTAAAAGAAGCTGATGCATGTTTTTTCTTTTCTGAATTCCTTAAAATAAGAGGAACTCATTTCCAGCTGTTCCCTGCCTTGTTTTTATTGTGGAAGTGTGCTCCCAGCTGCCCATCTGATCAGCTGACATAGGGTCTTTGGGGCCCAGGCACTGTTGCTGCTTGGGATTGAAAGATGAAAGCCGTAGGACCAAGCATGGCAGCTCGTGCCTGTAATCCCAGCACTTTGGGAAGCCGAGGTGGGCAGATCACTTGAGGTCAGGAGTTTGAGACCAGCCTGGCCAACATGGTGAAACTCTGTCTCTACTAAAAATATAAAAATTAGCAGGAGTGAGCCGAGATCGCATCACTGCACTCTTTGAGACTCTGTCTCAAAAATAAAAATAAAATAATAATTTAAAAAAAGCAATGGCCTGGCGTGGCTGGAGATGGAACATGCATCAAAGTGTCCCACATGTCTCTGGCAGGGATAGTGAAGGCCTGCTCCCTGGCACATGGTAGACTGAGTAAACATCGATCAGTGAGACCTTGAGGCACTTCAGAGTTTCACAATCCAGAGAGGGAGATGTATTGGAAGTTCAAGGGTGGACACCTGGGCATGGTTCCCAGGAAGAAGGCTGCAGTGGGTTCTAAGAAGTGTGCTGGTGACTATGAGAGATGGGGTTGTGGGTTTCCTCTCTTGAAAGGTGTCTCAATAATCACATGTGGGGTGATAAGGGCTCTGGTCCAGGGGAGAGGGCAAGGCATGCAGGGGGCTGAATCTGATGGCATCAGGACTTGGTGATAGGCTGTGGGGGAAGAATCGGATGACTCTAGGGCCTGAGGGTGGGAAGCTGGGAGTTCACTGGGATCACTAATAGAAACAGGGAGGTGGGGGGTGCCAAGCTGATTTTCCTGATTAGATTTCCTACAGAACTGCAGGAATAAGATGAGAGCCATCGCCCTGGGTGGATTTGTTTGGAGCTCTATCTCTGGACCACTGTGGACAAGTGTTTCTTAGAACAACCCCCAGTGGCCCAATTCTAGGTTTAGAGGGGCAGCTCTTGACTGGAGCAAACTCCAGGGCCTCTGCAACCCCCCAGCAAAGTCCCAGACATCTGACATGTAGCAGCCAATGGAGCATACAAGTGGTGGGGTTCCCAGCAAGGACCACCTCCTGCCTTGGGTTTCCAAGACAGAGTCAGGGGTGCTGCCAGGGGGTGGTCTGCAGGGACCTTGTCAAAACTCAATGCTTTCTCCTCTGCCTGGGTCCTAACTGCACTGCGTCCAGAGAACCTCCTCTGACTCAGGTATAAGGACGGTCTGCATATTCATGCAGGTTACTCTGAACAAGAACAGTCTGTGGGTTACTTGCCTAGGAATGAGGAAGATGAGGAGCTAGATAACAATGCTGGGCTGGTATCTGCCTGATAGTGCTTTGCCGAGACTAAGGTTTCTTCCCTTTCTGAGCAAAAAAGACACAGGAGTCAGACAAATGGGGATTAAAACACAACTGAGTTGATGTGAAATGTAATAGGCAACTCTATGGACACAGAAGGTAGATTAGAGGCTGCTTAGGACCTAACGTGGGGGGGGCGGGGCAGTAGAGGAGCGACAGCTGAAGGGTATGGAGTTTCTCTGTGCTGATGAAAATGTTCTATAGTTGACTGTGGGTATGGTTGCACATGTCTGAATATCTCAAAACCATTGGAGTGTTCACTTTAAATGGGCAAATTGTACGGTATATGAATTATGTTTCAGTAAAGCTCTTACACACACAGCTAAGATGGGTGGCCATGGCTGGGCTTCCTAGCAGTGTCCCCCAACCCTAAATTGAACTTACTCTCCCAGCACTTGGGCCTCCCCATTACCCCCTGTCTGCCCTGAGGATGAGCCCCTCTACAAGAGGGACAGAGCAGGGGCTGTGAGCCACCACTCAGGAAAGGTGCTCCTCTCCCCTGGGGGAGGGAACCCAGAGGGCGTTGACAGAAGCCTTCTCAGACATGCAAAAAACATGAGGCCGCCAGGCACGGTGGCTCACGCCTATAAACCTGGAGGCCAAGGCGGGCGAATTACAAGGTCAAGAGATCGAGACCATCCTGGCCAACGTGGTGAAACCCCATCTCTACTAAAAATACAAAAATTAGCTGGGCATGGTGGCATGTGCCTCTAAGTCCCAGCTACTCGAGAGGCTGAGGCAGGAGAATTGCTTGAACCTGGGACGCAGAGGTTACAGTGAGCCGAGATTGTGCCACTGCACTCCATCCTGGGCGACAGAGCGAGACTCCATCTCAAAAAAAAAAAAAAAAAAAAAATTAAGCCTCAGAAATGCAGCTCCCAAAACCCCCTACCCAGGACTGTGCAGAAGCCAATCTAGGTTCCTGTTTTTCCAGGATGATGAACAATTTTCAAAGCTTAATAGGATTGTGGGTGATTTTGTCTCATTGTCTGTTGTTTTTCCATTTTTCTATATCTCTCATATATATTACATATACTATATATAGTAGGTATATAGTGTGTATATATTATAATATATATTACATATAACAATCTATGATATAATATAAAATATAACATATATAATATATAATAATATAACATAATATAACATATAATATATAATAAAACATGTATAATATGTTATATCACGTATATTATATATCACATATATTATATATTATAATATATGTACTATATGTTATACATATATATATATTATTATACACATAATATATGTATGGTCAAATGTAAATAAAATCAGGGACAGGGTTGGAGTGCAGCAGGAAAGAGCCTGCTGCGAATCGGAGTCTCTGGGCTGTCAGGGCTGGGCTGGGCGGGCTCCGTTACTGATGACATCCCCCATTTTGCAGGAGCCATGTGGCTAGAAATCCTCCTGACTTCAGTGCTGGGCTTTGCTATCTACTGGTTCATCTCCCGGGACAAAGAGGAAACTTTGCCACTTGAAGATGGGTGGTGGGGCCCAGGCACGAGGCCCGCAGGCAGGGAGGACGAGAGCATCCACCCTTTCAAGGTGGAAACGTCAGATGAGGAGATCCACGTAAGGCACCTTGGGCCAGGCCGGACTGGGCAGTGGAGAGGGTGGTGTCTCGGAGACAGGGGTTGGGTCTTAGGCCAGATGCGGGAGGGGATGGAGGCTTGGGAATGGTCCGTCCTACTTGGGAGTATGTTTCAGTCTGCTTTTCTCCTGCTGGGCAGGTGCAGGTTGCTTTGGAGAGGGATACCCAGCCCTCCCACTTTGTCTCTTCTCTTTTCCCTATCGGAGGCCCAGCAGTGCTCAGGCAGGAGATGGGGTGCCAGCAGAGTCAGTTACCTGCATCAAAGGTCACAGAAAGCAGCCGTCATCACCTCCTCTATGCCCTGCCTGAAGCCTTGGGAGTGACGTTGTGGGAGAAAGTGAGCAGGTTTCCACCATCAGAGACCCAGGAAGCACTGAGAAGGCAGGGATGCTGCTGGTTAGGCACCAGCTGTGTGTCAGCCATTCCTGGTCACATTCAATCCCTGTGGTGATCCCGCGGGGTGAGGACTGTTGTTCCCATCCTGCAGATGCAGAAGCTGAAGCTCAGAAGCATAAAGCAACTTATTCAAGGCGGCCTAGCTAACAAGCGGAAGGATTTGAAGTCAGGTCTAACCCTGAAGCCACTGCCCCTCCTCTGCACAGTGATAGAGTCAGGAAGGAGGTGACTGGGCAGGTGGGGTGACCTGAGAATGCAACCTCAGGGAGGAGCAAGGCTCAAGTGGGGAACAGGACAGTAGGCAGGCCTGGCATGGCCCTGCCAATCCTTTCTTTCATTCTGTGGGTTTTGAGCACCTACTGTGTGCAGGCCCAGTGAGTGCTTGGGAGAAGAGAGAGCCCCTTCCGTCCAACAGCATACAGTCCAGTGAATGAGAAAAGGAATGTGCACAAAGAAAAGTAGACTAAAAAATAAATAAGGATCAGCTGGGTGCGGTGGCTCACGCCCGTAATCCCAACACTTTAGAAGGCCAGGGTGGGTGGATCACCTGAGGTCAGGAGTTCAAGACCAGCCTGGCCAACATGGTGAAACCCCGTCTCTACTAAAAATACAAAAAATTAGCCGGGCATGGTGGCGGGCACCTAAAATAATCCCAGCTACTCGGGAAGCTGAGGCAGGAGAATCCCTTGAACCCAGAAGGCAAAGGCTGTAGTGAGCCAAGATCGCACCACTGCACTTCAGCCTGGGAAACAAGAGTGAAACGCCATCTCAAAAAAAAAAAAGATGGATAAGGATAAATGTCATAAAAAGCATGGATAAAAAGTCATGAGAGTTCCAAGGAAGAAGGGATTTAAAAGCAGAAGCTGGGCTAAACCCAAGAACAACCAGGCTGAGGCTCCCTGGCTAGGACTTGCTTGCTGCAACCTTGCTATTTAGGGCCAAAGCTGAGTCCTGAGGAAAACTCCTTTAGGGAATTAGACTCATAAGGGAGTCTGAGATTTCCAAAATCTGTTCGGGGGTGACTGAAACACTTGAGAAGAAGCCTAAGAATGGTGACACTTGAGAGGCTCCCTAAGCTGACATGAACTTCCTCCTACTGGGGCTGGCCTTTTAGCCTAATACATGCCCATGAGGCTTGTACCCTCTCTCCTGGTCTGTAAATTTTTTATTTTTTGGAGACAGGGTCTGGCTCTGTCACCAGGCTGGAGTGCAGTGGTGTGATCTCAGCTCACTGCAACCTCCACCTCCCGGGTTCAAGCGATTCTTCTGCCTCAGCCTCCCGAGTAGCTGGGATTACAGGCGCCTTCCACCATGCCTGGCTAATTTTTGTATTTTTAGTAGAGATGGGGTTTCACCATGTTGGCCAGGCTGGTCTCGAACTCCTGACCTCAGGTGATCCATCCACCTCAGCCTCCCAAAGCATTGGGATTACAGGCGTGAACCACTGTGCTGGGCCTGATATGTAATTTTTATCCCAACTGAGTTATAATGTATCATTCAGTGTTGTATATCAGGGGTCAGGAAACCATGGCCCATAGACCAAATGTAGCCTGCTACCTGTTTTAGCGTGACCCCTATGCCAAAAATAGTGTTTACCTCTTTAAATAGTTAGGGGGAAAAAAATCAAAAGAAGAATAATAGTTTGTGACATGTGAAAATTATATAGCACTCAGATTTCAGTGTCCATAAATAAAGTTTTATTGGAACACAGCCACCCCCATTCATCTGTGCATTGCCTGTGGCTGCCTTCACACTAGGAAGACAGAGTGGAGTCACTGCAGCCTGCAAAGCCTAGAATATTACTATCTGGCCCTTTACAGAAAAAGTTTGCCAACTCCCGCTATAGGGAAGCCTGGGTAAATTAAAGATGTGTATTGTTTATACACTTAAAGAGTAAAAGATGGGCTGGGCACAGTGGCTTACACCTGCAATCCCACTGTTTTGGGAGGCCAAGGCAGACAGATCACTTGAAGCCAGGAGTTCAAGACCAGCCTGGCCAACATGGCAAAACCCCATCTCTACTAAAAATGCTTTGGTGGCTCACACCTGTAATCCCAGCTACTCTGGGAGCTGAGGCACGACTCGCTTGAACCTGGGAGGTGGGGGTTGCAGTGGGCCGAGATCACGCCACTGCATCCAGCCTGGGCAACAGAGTGAGACCCTGTCAAAAAAAAAAAAAAGAAAAGAAAAAGAAATGTGAAGTCTACAGTGAAGAAGGAAGAAGTGAAGAACACATCCACTTTGGGAGCAGACGACGATGTGGGAAACTGCCTTGCCACTACCAGAGTGCAGTGTCTTGTGGCTGCAGGGTTTGCTGTGTTTTCTGGAAACAAACTTTGCTCTTGTGCCCTACCTACGCATCCCTCTCACCTTGGGGTCCTGCATTTTGCTCCAGGACTTACACCAGAGGATCGATAAGTTCCGTTTCACCCCACCTTTGGAGGACAGCTGCTTCCACTATGGCTTCAACTCCAACTACCTGAAGAAAGTCATCTCCTACTGGCGGAATGAATTTGACTGGAAGAAGCAGGTGGAGATTCTCAATAGATACCCTCATTTCAAGACTAAGATTGAAGGTATGTTTGCAAAACGCCAGCCAGAGAGGGATGTGTGTCATAAGAACGCCTTCTTGCACAATGTAACTTAGAGTCAGATAAAGTTGGAGAGATTCAGAACCCAATTTTAGGTCACTGAGATGTACTTATAAGTTGTAACCTTACTAAATGCAAAAATATTGCAGTCACAGCAAATCTGTCCATCCTTAGAGCTAGGCAGGAACACATACATGCAATTTAAAAACCAAAGAAATGCACCATCCAGTCCAATGATGTGGCAGTCTTTGAGAGGAAGGATGGAGATGAGATTTAGACCCAGGCCAAGTGGGGTGGCTCACACCTGTAATCCCAGCACTTTGGGAAGACGAGGCAGGTGTATCACGAGGTCAAGAGTTCGAGACCAGCCTGGCCAAGATGGTGAAACCCCATCTCTACTAGAAATACAAAAATTAGCCAGGTGTGGTGGCAGGCACCTGTAATCCCAGCTACTCTGGAGGCTGAAGGAGAATTGCTTGAAGCCAGGAGGCAGAGGTTGCAGTGAGCCGAGATTGCGCCACTGCGCCCCAGCCTGGGCAACAGAGCAAGAATCTGTCTCAAAAACAAAAAAAAAAATTTAGACCTGGGCAGGGCCTTGGTCAGCTCAACCCATTCTTGAAGTTTTGGAGTCCATGATACCATGACTGTTCAAAGATGCTCAGCCTGTCAGTCAAGATCTTATGAAACACTGTCCTATGGGGCCAGGTGCGGTGGCTCAAGCCTGTAATCCCAGCACTTTGGGAGGCCGAGACGGGCGGATCACGACCGAGACGGGCGGATCACGAGGTCAGGAGATTGAGTCCATCCTGGCTAACACGGTGAAACCCCGTCTCTACTAAAAAAATACAAAAAACTAGCCGGGCGAGGTGGTGGGCGCCTGTAGTCCCAGCTACTCGGGAGGCTGAGGCAGGAGAATGGCGTAAACCCAGGAGGCGGAGCTTGCAGTGAGCTGAGATCCGGCCACTGCACTCCAGCCTGGGCGACAGAGCGAGACTCCATCTCAAAAAAAAAAAAAAAAACACTGTCCTATCTGTCTGCATCTCTAGGCCTCATGTCCCAACTATATCACAGGTTGTCACACAATGTCACCAGGAAGGGAAGGTATCTTTCAGAATTTTCTTGGGAAGGTAACCCCAGGATCATTGGGATGAAGTAACAGTTTGCTTAGTGAAAAAGCATTTTTTTAACCCCAAAAAGATTTAGAATTAAATATGGGCTGGGTGCGGTGGCTCATGCTTGTAATCCCAGCACTTTGGGAGGTCGAGGCAGGTGGATCACCTGAGGTCAGGAGCTCAAGACCAGCCTGGCCAACATGGTAAAACCCTGTCTCTACTAAAAATACAAAAATCAGCTGGGCATGATGGCCCACGCCTGTAATCCCAGCTACTCGGGAGGCTGAGGCACGAGAATCTTGAACCTGGGAGGAGAGGTTGCAGTGAGCTCAGGTGGCACCACTGCACTCCAGCCTGGGCTCCATCTCAAAAAAAAAAAAGACTCTGCTCTCAGGTCTTTTGGATCTATACCCAGAAGTGGACTTGCTGGATCAGGTCATTCTGTGTTTAATTTTCTTAGGAGCCGCCATACTGTGTTCTGCAGCAGCTGCACCATTTTACTTTCCCATCCGACAATACCTCAGAATCCCAATTTCTCCAAATCCTTGCCAATATGTTTTTTTTCCTTTCTTTTTTTTGGTAATGGTCATCCTAATGGGTATGAAATGGTATCACATTGTGGTTTTGAGTTACATTCTCCTAATGATTACCGATGTTGAGCATTTTTTATGCGGTACTTATTGGATTCTTTGTAATTTCTCTGAAGAAATGTCTGTACATGTCTTCTCTCCATTTTTGGGCTTTTTGTTAGGGTTTAGGAGTTCTCTATATATTCTGAATAAAATCTCTTATATGATATTTGCAAATGTTTTCACCCACTCTGTGGGTTGCCATACAATGAATCTTTTTTTTTTTTTTTTTTTTTTGAGACAGAGTCTCACTCTGTCGCCCAGGCTGGAGGGCAGTGGTGCGATCTCAGCTCACTGCAAGCTCTGCCTCCCGGGTTCACGCCATTCTCCTGCCTCAGCCTCCCGAGTAGCTGGGACTACAGGCCCCCGCCACCACGCCTGGCTAATTTTTTGTATTTTTTTTTCAGTAGAGACGGAGTTTCGCCATGTTAGCCAGGATGGTCTCAATCTCCTGACCTCGTGATCTCCCCACCTTGGCCTCCCGAAGTGCTGAAAATACAGGCGTGAGCCACCGCTCCTGGCTACAATTAATCTTTTTAAAAGACAAGGTCTTGCTGTGTTGCTCAGGCTGGAGTACAGTGGCTATTCACAGGTGTGATCATGGCTCACCACAGCCTCAGACTCCTGGGCTCAAGCAGTCCTCTTGCCTCAGGCCTCTTGAATAGCTGGTACTATAGGCGAGCACCACTATGCCCAGCTTGTTAATTTTTTATATTGAGGAAATTATACATGTTAGGAATCTTATTTTTAATGTTTAAGATAATTTGGTCTTTTCAAGGAACAGCTAAAATTTTAATTTGTTAAAATTCTGGGAATTAAAGTATATGAAAGACGTGTTGGTCAGTCAGATAAACTAAAGTTCCTAAAAAAAAGAAATTGAAATTATACAGTGTTAACTGGGTGTGGTGGCATGCACCTGTAGTTCCAGCTACTCAGGAGGCTGAGGCAGGAGGATCGCTTGAGCCCAGGAATTCAAGGCTGCAGTGAGCTATGAGGACATCACTGCACTAGGTGACAGATCAAGACTCCATCTCAAAAAAAGAGAGAGTGGCCAGGCGTGGTGGTGCACGCCTGTAATCCCAGCACTTTGGGAGGCCAAGGCAGGCAGATCACGAGGTCAGGAGATCGAGACCATCCTGACTCACATGGTAAAACCCCGTCTCTACTAAAAATAAAAACAAATTAGCCAGGCATGGTGATGGGCGCCTGTAGTCCCAGCTACTCGTGAGGCTGAGGCAGGAGAATGGCGTGAACCCGGGAGGTGGAGGTTGCAGTGAGCCAAGATCACGCCACTGTACTCCAGCCTGGGCGACAGATCGAGACTCCATCTAAAAAAAAAAAAAAAGAGAAAGCAAGCCAGTCGCGGTGGCTCACGCCTGTAATCCCAGCACTTTGGGAGGCCGAGGCAGGTGGATCACAAGGTCAAGAGATGGAGACCATCCTGGCCAACATGGTGAAACCCCGTCTCTACTAAAAATACAAAAATTAGCTGGGTGTGGTGGCATGTGCCTGTAGTCCCAGCTACTCGGGAGTCTGAGGCAAGAGAACTGCTTGAACCAGGGAGGCGGAGGTTGCAGTGAGCTGAGATCGTGCCACTGCACTCCAGCCTGGTGACAGAGCAAGACCCTATCTCAGAAAAAAAGGGAGAAAGGAAGGATGGATGGAAACCTTGACTTGGCAGCAAACATCCTTGCCTGGGCAGCAAACATCCTTGTTCTCCTGATGCAAGTGGGCCAGGCCTGAGGGAGACTGAGTCAGAGAAAAGCTAAGTCCCAGTGATGTGTGTCCTGGAACTACAGCCCTTCCTGGAGCTCAGGCAAGAACACTAAAAAAAAAAAAAAAAAAAAATTCTGGAATAATTTTTTTGGTCAAATTTGGACTCCTCTTGAGTGTTGCTGTATTCTTTACAGGATTTTGATATCTTCCGTTATTAGCCTAACAAGAGGGTTCAAGCCACTTAATCCCAGCCAAACTGCTGTATGCAATTACCTGTTCCTGTTTGGATCCCTGGCACAAAATTGCCTGGCTTCCTTGAGTTTGACTTGGATCCCTGTGTTGTCCCAGCTCTTCAGTGTCCATCCAGCAGAAATTAACAGGGCGCCTGCTGTACCCAGGCATTTTGCTGGGGCTGGGGACACATAGGGAGGACAGGGTCCCTCCTTCACAGGTCATAGGTTCTTCCGGGGCAATTACAGCACATAGTGGCAGCGTTATGAGGGAGGAGGTTCTGGGAGTTTCGTGAGCCCCACGATCTTCCTTTGAATGTGAGGGAAGGCTTCCTGGAGGAAGTGGCATCTAAGCTGAAATGAGTGGGACTTTGCCAGGTGTGTGGGGAAGGTGGTCCAAGAAAGGGGAACAGCATGTTCAAAGGCCCAGAGGCAGGAGGCATTAAAGGGCCCTTTCCCTCCTGGCAGCTGCCAGCCTTACCCCACTGGACCCTTTCAGAGTTCCTCATGACACTGGGGTTTTTTTAGAGACAGGGTCTCACTCTGTCACCTACGCGAGTGCAGTGGTGTGATCACAGTTCACTGCAGCCTTAACCTCCTGAGTTCAAACAATCCTCCCACCTCAGCTCCCCAAGTGTCCCAGCTAGGCTATTTATTTTATTTTATTATTATTATTATTTGCATTGTTAATAGAGACGAGGTCTCACCATGTCGTCCAGGCTGATCGCAAACTTCTGGGCTCAAGCAGTTCTCCCACCTTGCCCTCCCAAAGTATTGGGATTATAGGCATGAGCCACCACACCCAGCTGACATTGGGTGTTTACAGTGCAAAACCTCCCTCAGGTACAACTGCTCCAAAAGAGCCAGTTTCCAGCATTGAATTCATCGTGGAGTTACCCATGTATGGTTCTGGCACCCTGCCCAGGGCTGGAGGCCTGTTCTTGGCCTTGGTCCTTGTGGTTTGGAGTCCCTCCTCTGGGCCTGGATTCCTGCATTCTCCGCCCATTCCCCCACAGTGCTGAGTGGGCAGCCTCTGGTCTGTGGGCCCAGCAAACCTTCAATATCTCCCTGAATCTTGTCCTGGGCCCCCAGGCTGGGGTTGGTCCAAGTCCTCCTTCTTCTCTCTCACAGTGAACTTCTTCAGGGTCCTCTCTGTCACTGCACTACCCCTGCACTCCTGGATGCTCATAGCCCAGCCTCCAATCCCCACCCCAGTGTTTTGTCCTCATCCACACTGGCGTCACTGTTCAGCCTCCCTGCCCCTGCCACTTCCCTGCTCTTCCAGATCTATCCCACATCCTGGGCCTCCCACCGCAGGAGACCAGATGCTGTCCTCAGAGTCTGAGAGCTGACAAGGGTGTCAGAGACCTCTGGATAAGCCCAACCCCATCACGTCGAGGAAGAAGGGAACTGCCTGAGGCACCAGGTCTCCAGACTCCCTGCCTGCCCCTTTTTCCTTTACCCTTGGCCCTGACACCCAATACCCCACCCCCTTCCCTCTTCCTCTCCAAGCCCAGCACTGCCATCCTGAGCCCTCCTCAGCTCCGGGATGCTAACCCAGCAGCCCTGTCATGGAGCATCCTATGGGTGCCACAGACCTATAGGGAAAGTCAGAAAGAGTATTTCCTCCCACAAAGGGAAACGGACCCATGAGGCAAACTATGAGCTATGGGCTTTTAAAAAATGTCTTGCCAGGTGTGGTGGCTCACGCCTGTAATCTCAGCACTTTGGGAGGCCAAGACGGGCAGATCACGTGATGGCTGGAGTTCAAGACCAACTTGGCCAACATGGTGAAACCCTGTCTCTACTAAAAATACGAAAATTAGCTAGGCGTGGTGGCACATGCCTGTAGTCCCAGCTACTCAGGATGCTGAGGCAGGAAAATTGCTTGAACCAGGGAGATGGAGGTTGCACTCAGCTGAGATTGTGCCATCGCATCCCAGCCTGGGCAAGAAAAGCGAAACTCCATCTCAAAAGAAAAAAAAAAAAAAATTGTCTTGACAAGGCTTGGTGGCTCACGCCTGTAATCCCAACACTTTGGGAGGCTGAGGCAGGAGGAAGCCAGGAATTTGAGGCCAGCCTGGGCAACTTAGCAAGACTCTGTCTCTATTTTTAAAAAGTCTTAATTTTTAAAATTCAGATATTTAGGCCAGGTACTGTGGCTCACACCTGTCATCCCAGAACTTTGGGAGGCCAAGGGGCAGGCGGATCACGAGGTCAGGAGATTGAGACCATCCTGGTTAACACGGTGAAACCCTGTCTCTACTAAAAAACACACAAAAAAAAGGCTGGGCGCTGTGGCTCACGCCTGTAATCCCAGCACTTTGGGAGGCAGAGGCGGGCGGATCACAAGGTCAGGAGATCAAGACCATTCTGGCTAACACGGTGAAACCCCGTTTCTACTAAAAATACAAAAAATTAGCTGGGCATGGTGGCGGGTGCCTGTAGTCCCAGCTACTCCAGAGGCTGAGGCAGGAGAATGGCGTGAACCTGGGAGGCAGAGGTTGCAGTGAACCAAGATCGCGCCACTGCACTCCAGCCTAGGTGACAGAGTGAGACTCCGCCTCAAAAAAAAAAAAAAAAATTCAAATATTAAAAATGGAAAAGCACAGAAGGAAATATAGTGAGAAGCAGCTCCCTCTTGCCCCTGTGCCGGCCAGAGGCAGCTGTGTTTTACTCGTGCGTCCTGGGAGAGCCTGTGCATCCCCAAGCGTGGATGTGTATTTTTTCTCTAATTTAAAACTCCAATTGCAATGTGGTAGAATTTGAATTAAAAAGAATCTCACATCATGCAGTGTGTTCCAAGGGAGATACGATCACCTACTAAAATAAACTTTAGAATAGGAGTAAATTTAGCAACATAGAAGGACACCCAGGATACATTGTTAAGTAAAAAAAAAAGAAAAAAGAGGTTCTAAAATAGAATGTATGTATAGTTCTATTTTTGTTAAAAGTTATGTTCTCTAAGTCTTTTTAAAAAGTTTGAACTGTCACAGCCAAGAAGGGTCTAAAGAGACATGACAGCTCAGTGGAGTGTGGGTCCTGGTTGGGATCCTGGAACAGAAAATGGACATTAGGGGAAAAAACTAAGGAACTCTGGCTAAAATTTTGTTGTGTGTAGCTACCAGTATTATCCAGGTTTTAAAAAGGAGAAAATCCTGGCCGGGTGTGGTGGTTCACACCAGTCATCCCAACACTTTGAGAGGCCAAGGTGGGAGGATGGCTTGAGCCCAGGAGTTTGAGACCAGCCTGGGCAACATAGCGAGACCCCATCTCTACAAAAAAATAAAATAAAATAACAAAAAGGAGCTAGACATGGTGTTGCCTACCTGTAGTCCCAGCTACTTGGGAGGCTGAGGTGGGAGGATCGCTTGAGCCCGGTAGGTTGAGGCTGCAGTGAGCCATGATGGTGCCACTGCACTTCAGCCTGGGCAACACAGTGAGACCTCATCTCTAAAAGAAGAAGAAGAAGAAGAAGAAAAGGAAATCCTGCAATGTGTGACAACATGAATAAACTCTGAGGAAATAATGCTAAGTGAAATAAACCAGGGATGGAAGGGCAAATACCGCATGATTCCACCTATAGGAGGAATCTGAAATAGTCAAACTCAACAGAAGCAGAGAGTAGAAGGGTGGTTGTCAGGGGGTGGGGAATAGGGGAAACGGTGTTGCTGATCATTGCTGTGTAAAGTTTGAGTCCTGCCAGCCGAAGACATCCTAGAGATGTGCTGTACAGCAGAGCGCTGTCGGTGCTGGGCATTTACAAATCTGTTAGAAGGGTAGGACCCATATTAAGTGTCCTCGCCATATAATAAAAAGTGTAAACACTAAGGAAATCAGACTATGGACTTTATAGTTAATCATATCTCAGTCTGGGTTGTTAATTGTAATAAATGTTTCATGCTAACATAAAATATTAATAATGGAGGAAATCCGGTGGGTTTGAGGTATATGGGAGTGTTCTGGACTCTTGGCAGTTTTTCAGCGATCTAAAACTGTTCCAAAATAAAGTTTAGACAGACAACACCATGTTGTCTTTTGAGAGGGGGATTACCTGTGAGTCTTCCCCCTTTGGCTTATCTGTGTTTTCTGAGTTTTCTACAGTAAATATGTATTATTTATATAATATATTAACGACAGAACAGAACACTAGCTACACCATGCTGACTGCACCAGCCCTGGTGGCAGAGGGTTCCAGGCATGGTAGCCACCCTCACTATGAGTGCCCTAAGGGCCCAGTTGCTGTCCAGGGCACTGGCCTGGGAAGGGGCTGCCTTCTTTTGATATACAGAGGCCCCAAGTCAGTCCAGAGGAGACCGGAATCCATTCACCTGCCCTTGGCTATGATGATGTTTCCAGCATTGCACTTAAAAAAAAAAAAAAAAAAACTTCCACTTTATTTTAATTGTTTGAGATGGAGTCTTGCTCTGTTGCCCAGGCTAGAGTGTGGTGGTATGATCTCGGCTCAGTGCAACCTCTGCTTCCCAGGTTCAAGTGATTCTCTTGCCTCAGCTTCCCGAGTAGCTGGAATTGTAGGCGCCTGCCACCACGCCCGGGTAATTTTTTTGTATTTTTAGTAGAGACAGGGTTTCACCATGTTGGCCAGGCTGGTGTCGAACTCCTGACCCTAGGTGATCTGCCCATCTCAGCCTCCCAAAGTGCTGGGATTACAGGCATGAGCCATCACACCAGGCCCAAAAATCTTCCACTTTAAAGAAAATGTCATTTGGTAATTAGAAAAAGGTAACATTTTGTCACTGTGTATGAAAAACGTTATGCATTTAATACCTGTTCACTGTAGAAAAAATGGAAAGTACATAAAACTCAAAGAGAAATTAAAAGCACTGGAATCTGCTGCTCGGAGAGAGCTGCTTTTTACATTCCCAGATTTTAAAAACTCACCAATATATGGTATAACTACAGTATACGCATAGATGACTTTATAAAACCTGGGTCACACAATGGATATGACTTGATCATATGCTTTTACCTCCCAGTAATATCTACTGATCTGTTTTCTATGTTAAATAAATATACATCTACCCTGTCCATTTAGATGACTAAATTGGACTCCAGTATACTGTCAAACTATACTTGATTAATCCCGTATTGCTGGATATGTGGGGCTTTCTCCCTACCCTCCAGATTTTAAATTATAGACCAAGTATTTATGGAGGCCTGCTGTGAGCCAGGAGCTGTCCTGAGCCCTGGAAACCCAGCAGTGCCTGTACAGACCTGGCCCTGCCATCAGGGGGCACCTCTAAGGAAACCGGGAGGCAATAATCGTAGCTCCCTTGCAGGGAGGTTGTAAAGGGGAGTGAGGACGTCTGTGCACCTGGAGCACAGTGTGAATATGAAACCAGTGTCAGCCATTACTGTCAGAGGATGGGGGCACTAAGGCTGGCAGTACTCAATATCCAGGTTCTGGGGGATGCCAGAGCCTGACCACACAGGGTCTTCTCTCCCTCCACCCTGACTGTGCTCTCTCCCCCAGGGCTGGACATCCACTTCATCCACGTGAAGCCCCCCCAGCTGCCCGCAGGCCGTACCCCGAAGCCCTTGCTGATGGTGCACGGCTGGCCTGGCTCTTTCTACGAGTTTTATAAGATCATCCCACTCCTGACTGACCCCAAGAACCATGGCCTGAGCGATGAGCACGTTTTTGAAGTCATCTGCCCTTCCATCCCTGGCTACGGCTTTTCAGAGGCATCCTCCAAGAAGGGTATGGGGCTGCTAGAGCCTCCATAACTGCCCCGTCCTTGCCAAGGGTGGGCCAGATGTTCCCACCAGGCTCTCCTTCCGGGAGGGTGAGCAGGGAGTTAGCCCTAGGAAGCTGGGAAAGGAGGGGCCAGAGAGGCTGGCCCCAGACACACCACCCTCCAGGGCTGGAGATGCCACCCCTACGTTTGGGCTCCAGGATTCCTTCTTGTCTCTGTGAGCTTTTCTCACCTCTACCTGGGAGGAGGCGGGCCTGAGAAATTTCACAGAACACCCAGAGGGCCCATGGAGCAATCTGCCTGTGACTCCATGCCTTTCCCCATCACCGCCAGGGTTCAACTCGGTGGCCACCGCCAGGATCTTTTACAAGCTGATGCTGCGGCTGGGCTTCCAGGAATTCTACATTCAAGGAGGGGACTGGGGGGCCCTGATCTGCACCAATATGGCCCAGCTGGTGCCCAGGTGAGCTCACTGTCGGGGTGGTGGGTGTGTGTTTGTGCGTGTGTGTCCTCTAAGAGATGGACCTCTGTGCAGGGTGGGCCAAGGTCCCCCCAGGGGAGAGGAGGGAGTGTGACCTGTCACTCAGCAGTGCCTGAGGCATGTTGACTGGGATTTTCCTGTCTATAACCCAGGGTTGCGGCTCTGGGCCAGGTTCCCAGGCAGAGAAGGCCTATGATAGGAGGCAAATGTCAGGCTTTAGACCTCTGCTGGACCAAGCTCTGGGACAGCCCTGAGCAGAACTCCCCAGAAACTCTATTTTTCCCCCCAACCTCCCTCCTCCAACTCCCATGGCCTCCCCAGTGGGGCTGGTGCTGAAAGAGGCTGGCCCTGTGCTCGATCCTCAACCCTGAGGCCTGTTCCTCCTCTGCCATCTCTCCTCTCCCCCTCTCCTTGACACCACCCCAGCCTCACCTGGGCCCCTCTCTCTGCCCTCAGCCACGTGAAAGGCCTGCACTTGAACATGGCTTTGGTTTTAAGCAACTTCTCTACCCTGACCCTTCTCCTGGGACGGCGTTTTGGGAGGTTTCTTGGCTACACTGAGAGGGATGTGGAGCTGCTGTACCCCGTCAAGGAGAAGGTCTTCTACAGCCTGATGAGGGAGAGCGGCTACATGCACATCCAGTGCACCAAGCCCGACACCGTGGGTGAGCATGCTCGGGGGCCTTGCCCACTGCTGGCTCCACTGGGGTGGTGAGACCCCGCGGGGGAACCTCACCACCCCACCCCAATGCTGCCCACAGGAGAAAGCCTTTTATAAGGACCTCCCAGCCCTTTAGATCTTTAAACTGCATTTTCCCATAAAATCAAGAGGATGGACTCTCAGCAGATTCCCAGGCCAATTTAGCAACTCTGTTTAGCCGACTCATAGTGGTTTCACCCCTGATCTCCCACCCCTGAGTCTATATCCTACACTGAAAAGCAGAGGGATGGAGGGGTTGGGGTAGGAGGAATCCTGGGGGTGGGCAGCTCTGGGCTGCAGGGGAGAGGGGAGAGGGTACCCTGGGGCCTTGGGAAAGAGATTCCCAGGCAGTGAGGGAGGGCCCAGCAACCACATCTGCCACCAGGGTCCTGTTAAACAGGGTCCAGGACAAAACTTTTTCAAAAAGATAAATTATAAAGGAACCAGTAAAATTTTAAAAAGAAACAATTCAAAGACAAATAACACTGAAATTAATTTGCTGACAGACACAAAACTTGTCAACATCCACAGAGTAATATCAATTAAATCGCCATGGGACAAAATGCATTTGCCTCTATGAACGAGTCATTCGCATTACCCTTGGTTCTCTACAATTCACAGAACTGTAAAATAGCTCAATGACAAGGAAAGATGGGAACTCTATAGAATCACGTAAGTCCGGAAGGTCTGCTAGGTAACTCCCTAGATCGTGTTCAGAAGACATCCAGGAATTGTCTTGCCCGTTTTGAGGTTCTTTATAGTTTTCGTGGCAGTCCCATGCGCACACACACGAGGCAGCTCATAATCATAATAATGGCACTTTATAAAATCAGTATTTTTCTCTGATTATAAAATACATGTTCATTGTCAAAAAGATTAAAAATGCAAAAAGTACAAAACATTAAAGGCAATCTCGTATAACCTCTCCTCCCTCCCCACATCTCCTCTCCCTCAAAAGAACTTGTGAACATTTTGGTGATTAATTTTTACAAGTCAAGTATGTCCATATCACCAACACGGCCCCAACACTCCAGATGCCCCTTAGGGTTCTCTCCCAGGCACATGCTCTGACTTCTGACTGAGATGGTTTTGGTTGTGCCTGTTTAACTCCTTCTGTGAATAGAATCACAGAGTGTGTACCCTTGAGTCTGGCTTCTTTTGCTCAATATTATGTTTGTGAGATTCATCTATGCTGTTGTCACAGCCTTTTTTTTTTTTTTTTTTTAGACCAAGTCTTGCTCTGTTGCCCAGGCTAGAGTGCAATGGCGCAATCTCAGCTCACTGCAACCTCCGCCTCCCAGGTTCAAGCAATTCTCCTGCCTCAGCCTCCCAAGTAGCTGGGATTACAGGCACCCACCACCACGCCTGGCTAATTTTTTGTATTTTTAGTAGAGATGGGGTTTTACCACGTTGGCCAGGCTGGTCTTGAACTCCTGACCTCAGGTGATCCACCCACCTTGGCCTCCCTAAGTGCTGGGATTACAGGTGTGAGCCACCACACCCAGCCTGTCCCAGCCTACTTTCTTTTTTTTTTTTTGAGACGGAGTCTCGCTCTGTCGCCCAGACTGGAGTGCAGTGGCATGATCTCCGCTCACTGCAACACTCCGCCTCCCGGGTTCAAGCAATTCTCCTGCCTCAGCCTCCCAAGTAACTGGGATTACAGGCATTGCCATCATGCCTGACTAATTTTTTTGTATTTTTAGTAGAGACAGGATTTCACCATGTTAGCCAGGATAGTCTTGAACTCCTTACCTCAAGTGATCCACCCTCCTCGGCCTCCCAAAGTGCTGGGATTACAGGCATGAGCCAACGCCCCCAGCCTGTCCCAGCCATTTTTAATGACTGTACAGTATTTTGGCTTATGAGTATATCAATATTTATTTGTAACTGATCCCTTATTTTAGACTTTTTAGGTGGCTTCTCATTTTTCATGAATCAGAACACATAGACTGAAAAACCCCACCTTTTTAAAAACAGCACTTCTCACTGGGACCCCACCAAATGCAGAGGCATGGGCCCTTCCGTTTGAAGGAAGCTAACTGTTTATCAGATGAGGATGCCGAGGCAGAGAGTTAAGGAAGCGAAGCGTGTGAGCATCAGGAGTTAGGGCAGACCTGTGCTCGAATGTGGCCTCCTGCCCACAGCCCCGCCCTCTGTGGCCAGTGCCACATGTCACACGTGAAGCTCCAGCTCCCTGGTCCCCAGGCCTGAGTCTCTCCCTTGCTCCCCTCCACACCAGGCTCTGCTCTGAATGACTCTCCTGTGGGTCTGGCTGCCTATATTCTAGAGAAGTTTTCCACCTGGACCAATACGGAATTCCGATACCTGGAGGATGGAGGCCTGGAAAGGTGAGACCCTGGTTTGCCCCTGCAGTCGTGACCCTGGGCCCAGCAGCCAACCTCCTCACCCTCTTCATCCCCTTGTCTGGTTGCTCTGCATGGGGTGCTCACCAAATTCTATTGTTGACTTTCTTACAAAGCCTCACCCCGTGACCAACGTAGCTGCATTTTTTGGGTGAGGCGGCCTGGTGAGTTGCTCCCAGCCTCACAGTGCATGGTCAGGACTAGGATGCAGGCTCACCTGCTTGTGCTCCTTTTGCTGAACAGGCCCCTCTGGGGATTAGGGAGCCCAGAGGGCAGCAGGCACCACGTTATTGCCAAGAGCATCTGGGCTCTTCCTCCTGCTTCCCTGGAGAACCTGGCATCAGGGTCACATGACTGTGTGTTCCAGGAGGGTGGTCGCAGAAAGACAGGAGGCTGTTACATCTCTCAGAGCCTTTAAGGCTGTATCCTCTACATGCCTGACTCCCAGCTCTGTGGCCTGACTCAGGCTTCACCAAGGTCAGCTCTGACCCACCCTTTCCAGGGCCCATCCCTTTATTCCTTCAGTGACACACAGAGGACCAGATAGTGCTGGGGATGGGAAAGAGAGTAAAATGAGACTGAATCCCGCATTAGGGGTAGGGACTCTGTCTTGGCCATGCCCTAGCCCCATCACCTAGAACAGTGCCGGGTGAACAGTGGAGCCCAGTACCTAGATGTTGAATGAATGCACAAAGGACTGTGAGAATTCAGTGTAAGGAGGATTCTCTTTGTCTAAGTGGCAGAGAGGGGAAATGACCAGGAGAATGTATCTGATTTGGGCCTTGGAGGATGAGTAGGAGTTTGCTGGATGGAAGAGAGAAATTTAGGCAAAGAGAAAAGCCATTAAAAATGCAAGGAAAGGGTGCTTGGAAAGAATGGCTTGTCCAGAGGCTGAAGCAGGTATGCTGGGGCCGGATTGCAAGCAAACTCATTCTTGCAGGCAGGTCCTCACCTCCTCCAAGAGCCTCAGCAGGGCCTTCCTCTGAGATCTGCTTCCCCTGCCCTACATTCAGCAGGACCCAGGGGTCGATGGAGCTCCTGCAGGACCACACTGGCAAGGGGTCTGGCCTGTTCCTTGTACACGGATACCTGGAACCAGACGCGAGGCCCCACCAGACTGTCCCACTAGGCCACTCCTGCAGCTCTGGCCCCAGGTTACAGGGAGCACCAAAGCCCTGAGCAGGAGGCAGACAGGATCAGATCTGTGTTCCAGAAAGAACCGGAACACACAAGAGTGGAAATGGTGGTGGTGGTGGTAGTTTTCAAGCTGCGGGCAGAGCCGAAAGGGAGATGGAAGCATTTGGCCGACTTGCAGAAATCCATCTCACAGAGTTGGCATGTGTACTGGAACTAGTTTTCATTTTGCCACCAAAATCACATTGAAAAGGCTGTTCCCTTTATCTCTGTCCCTGCTCCGTGCTGCTGTTGCTAGAGATCCAGGGTTTGAGAGAGGAAGGTGGGGTTGGGAGCGCCTGCTCTGGGGACAGTGGAAGGTAGGGTGGGGGCTGTGGAGTGTGCATCCTATACCCAAGTTGCCCAGGTTTGGATTCTCCACTTAATAAGTAAAATGGAGATAATAGTACCTATGTCCCATAGGCTATTGAGAGGAAAACATGAATTAAATGAAGGTAAGGAGCTTAGAACATGCTGCCTGGTACCTGGTCACCATAGTAGCTGATGCCCTGAGCAGTTTCATGGTGCAGGGGTGGAGTGGAGGGAGGAGATGTCAGTTGCAGGAGAGAGGGGATGGATGTGTAGAGTCAAGGTGGGTGTGGGGGAGGACCTTGGGGTGATAAGAGACACTTCGATTAAATCCATGCACTCCAGTCTGGTGTCCTGGGCAAAGCCTGCCTGTGACATGAGGATACCACACACCTTGCATGAGGTCTGAGGAGGGAAGTCGCATGGTCAGGGCCTGGCATTTGTAGGACTGTCCAGCTTCCCTTTGTCACACAACTGCATCTAGCACTGAGAGTGGGGCTTTGTGTTCTGCGTTCCCAGGAAGTTCTCCCTGGATGACCTGCTGACCAATGTCATGCTCTACTGGACAACAGCAACCATCGTCTCCTCCCAGCGCTTCTACAAGGAGAACCTGGGACAGGGCTGGATGACCCAGAAGCATGAGCGGTGAGCCTGGCTGACTGAGAACAGGGGCCTCTGAGGCTGGAGGCAGGGGGATGGCCAGTCTGGAGCTCCAGTAAGGGCCCTCAGTGGTGGGATAAGTATAGCCTTGCCTGCAGGGGTGCCCCAGGGCCCTTGGATGGGAACACTAAAGGTCAAGGGGTTTGGAGAAAGCCCTCATGGAGGGACCACGTGCCTGGCTCCCGGGCGGCCCTCAGTACTGCTCCCCAGTCCAGGATGCTGGTCTGAGTAGCACTGATGGTTCTGGGATTTCCAAGTCTCAAATGGAGACCCTCAAAGGTGGGGATTTAGAGGCTGGCCCATGCCCCTGCCTGGGTGGCCCTCTCAGAAAAGAGAGGATAGTGAGAGGAGTGGTTGAGACCCTGGATTTGTCCTTTTCTTTATGGCTCCTTGTGAGTGGGCCAGCTGATCTCATCCCCCAGGCTCTTGAACCCCCTGCTGTGCAGGACGGAGAGGCGCAGGGCCACAGCCTCCCCCCAACTCCCATCGGCTCTTTCGCTTCCAGGATGAAGGTCTACGTGCCCACTGGCTTCTCTGCCTTCCCTTCTGAGCTAATGCACACGCCTGAAAAGTGGGTGAGGTTCAAGTACCCGAAGCTCATCTCCTATTCCTACATGGCTCGTGGGGGCCACTTTGCAGCCTTTGAGGAACCGGAGCTGCTCGCCCAGGACATCCGCAAGTTCCTGTCAGTGCTGGAGCAGCAGTGACCACCCCACACCGCCCCACCTCCCTCCACAAGTGCCCTCCAGGCTTTTCTTTGGGAAGATACCCCTTTTCTGAGGACTGAGTTTGCCTCCGTCCCCTGCCCATGCTGGGAGCCCACGCTTACCCCCTCACCCCTCCAAGCTCACTCCCCAATCCCAAACTCTGTGTGATAAGCAATATGGCCTTGATGATAAATGACTTTACTTCTAACAGCGGCTGGAACCCAGTGACATAAGCATGCCCTGACCCCACATGGTGCCCCCTGTCCAAGCAGAGTTGGCAGGCCCCTCCTTGCTGGCAGAGGCACAGGAGGCCCACTGGGGATGAGGCCACTGGCCAGGGCTGTGCTGCACCAGACCCATGGCACCGCCCCCACCCCTCCCAGCACAGGGGCAGCTTGGAGCAGAGGCAGCACTGGCCGCCCCTGCAGGCGCAAGTCAGCATCAACAGGGTTCCTGAGTCAGAAAGCCCAGGCCCACCAGGTCAGCGGACAGGCACAGGCAGGGCCTGCAGAGGTGCCAAGGCCCTGGCCCAGTTGGGCTGAAAGGAGCCTGGACCTGCTCTTCCGCACCCCCTCCCACCCCCACTGCACAGGCTTGTGCCTTGGTGCCCCCTGCAGGTAGCAGGGAGGAGGCTTCTCAGGGAGGAAGCTTCTCAGGCAGAAGTCTTTTTTTTTTTTTTTTTTTTGAGGCGGAGTCTCGCTCTGTCGCCCGGACTAGAGTGCAGTGGCCAGATCTCAGCTCACTGCAAGCTCCGCCTCCCGGGTTTACGCCATTCTCCTGCCTCAGCCTTCCGAGTAGCTGGGACTACAGGCGCCCGCCACCTCGCCCGGCTAGTTTTTGTATTTTTAGTAGAGACGGGGTTTCACCGTGTTAGCCAGGATGGTCTCAATCTCCTGACCTTGTGATCCGCCCGCCTCGGCCTCCCAAAGTGCTGGGATTACAGGCTTGAGCCACCGCGCCCGGCAGGCAGAAGTCTTAAGTTGCATCCCATCCCCTGGACTCTCCAGGAGGGAGAAGAGGGACAGCCCCTCCTTCCTGCCAGAGCCACAGCTCAAGGGCAATGGGATGCACCCAGCCCAGGCACCCCCTCCTCTGTGCCGACCACGCTGTCCTTTGGTTCCGAGGAGGCCCTGAGCACTGCCCACCCCCACACCTTGCAGGGAGCAGACAGAGGGTGAGTACTGCACAGAGCCTGCCTGGAGGTGCAGAGTCATGCACTCAGCCCTGAAGAGGGGGGAGAGGCTGGATCTTAACTGTGGTCCAGTGGGCACCTTATGAGTGGTCCTTGTCCCTGCCTGCTATGGGGTGTCCCTGACAACATGATACAAAAACACAGAACTGTAGTGGGATACAGAGGTGTGTGCACAGCTGGCAGGCGCACTGGCCGCCTCCCAGCCTGCTCCTCATAGCTCACTCCTGGGTGTAGCCTGGAGGGGCTGCCGGGCTGGGGAGGGACTGGCCATGGAGCGGGGAGCTGGACGCCAGCTCATCTCAGACCTGGACTGCAGCATCTCTTTGGTTATCGGTTGTGTGTGTGCTCAGAAGGGAGGAGGCCTTCCCCTTGTTACATCTCTGTCTCCATATATTCTCCCAGACTCATCAGTTTGGGGGGCAAAAAGTCCACCACATGGTCTTGGCGACACACCACTGGGGATGTCACCCCAGCTGCAGAGCCGCAAGCTTGTGCCGGAGGGGGAACTGGGTGAGCAAGGTAGGGGTGAGGCCTGCATGTGCTCCCCTCACCACTGCTGGGACCAGAAAAGATGGGCACCTGATGGCTCAGCTGGGCAGTCCCAACACATTCCCGCTCAGCCAAGGGCCTGAGCCCCAGGCCATTCTGGTTGTGTCTTCAGAGCAGTGAGACCTAAAACAGATGGGAAGAAGTCATGAACTTGGGAGTCAGCCTGCTTCACCTGTCTTCTCACCCTGCTTCACCTTTCTCACCCCACAGGCTCCCCTGAGCCTGACCCAGCCGGCAGCTCACCCGGCCTCAGGCCTCCTGTGGGGCAGCAGCCACATTGCCCATGGAGCTCTGTGCCAAACACTGTCCAGGGATAGTCCCGCTGATGTTGTGGATGGCACCATAGGTCTGCTGCTGCTGCTGCTGCGGAGACAGTGCTGTCCTCTCCGAGGCCAAGCCGTTCAGAATCCGAGGCACGTAGGGCTGTCAGCAAATGGATTCGTGCTTGGCTTGGGGCAGGCATGAGATTCCACACTGCATCCCTCCCCTCCTGCCCTTCTCCCAACAGAAGGACACAGACAGTGGCCATAAAGGACGTATGAAGAAATAGCAACATCAATTTAGGACATTAGGACCTCAAATATGCCACCTGTGGAACTTCCTAGCAGCCAGGGCAAAAGAGAAAGCCCAGTTACACAGTTCTCATGATGACAGAAGGAAGTACAGGAGAGCAGTTTCTCAGAGGAAACAACTTCCTAGCCCTGGATCCTAGGAGGATTTCTCACTTTGTAGAAGAAACAAGTCTACTTGTGTAGGGGCTTAGAACGCTGCCCTGGGACCCCTGGGATGCTCGACATATCTGTGTGAGTCTCATTTCCTCCCAATCCCAGGCTCCAGCCACTGACCCCGGGTGCAGAGCTCTGCCCCACCCATCCCGAGACCCTGACTGTGAGTGAGGGCTTGACATCATCCACCTGTCCTGCGTGTTCCCTGCCTGGCCAGCAAAGCCACAGGTGTGTCTCTGGATAATGAGTCCTTCTGAGGCCCTCCCTCTTTTGGAACTTATCCAAGGACAGACACCGATAAGAGAGCCTGACACCTGGGAGGCAGTCACCAGAAAGAACCCTGCAGATGAAGTTGGCTCTGTCCTGGCCCCAGCTGTCAGGAAGGCCGGTGGCCACAGCTCTGGAACCCTGGGGCTCTGTTTTCGCTTACCAGCCCCACCCTGGGAGCAGGACCCTGGAGGCAGGGAGAACCAGGAAGACAAGGAGCCTTCAGAGGAAGACCATGGGGTCTTCCTCTGAAGCAGGTGCAATGTTCATTTCTTGAATTCAAAGGGAAGTCTGTCTGACACCCTCTTGGAACCTAGTGGAGGACCTCGCATAGGCAGGTGCACTGCTGACGACAAACCTTTGTCAAACCCTAGCGCCTTACCATGTGCCTTCACTAAAGCCCCAAACTCACCAGCCATTAAATATGCAGAGGACACCTCCCAGGTGTCAGAGCAGGGAACTGAAACCAAGGGGGATGGCCATGAACCGAGACAAGACTCATTATCTCCTCAACAGTTTCAAATATGCAGCTTAAAACACCCAGGGGGACCGGGATTCCTTCTCTGCCATTAATTCACAAACCTGCCTGCCATGTGATCTTAGCAAGAGATCATCAAAGCACATTTGCTGGGGCCCATCTGGTTGGGACTGTTACAACGAAAGCAAAAAAGGGCGACAAGCTCGGAGGCTGAGGGGCACAGACAGCTTACTGTGAATGGTGGAGGCATGTGGGCCTCTGCCTCACTTCCTTTGTCACTTGCAGGCTCTTCTGTCTGCAGATAACAGCAAAAACTTGCAATGATAAACAAAACTGATCTCTGTGAATGAACACCCTCCAAACACAGAGACTATTAACACCCGGAATAATAGTACCAGCTGGCACCAAGCTCCCCAGCAGCCCGAGAGAAGATGGGGGTGGGGGAGTGCAGGGATGAGGGGAGCAAGGGAAGCTACACATGGCACCCAACCACCCACGCCTTTCCCATGGAGAAGCAGAATCTGGAGAAGGCTGCTGCTGTGTTGATACAGACAAGGGTGGGAGGCGTTGAGAGCAAGCCCGTCCCACCATCTGTTCCTCCCAGGGCTTGACGGGGCAGTGGGGTCGGGGACCTTTACTTTGTAGTTCAGAGGGCTGAGGTGCTTGAAGCATCCAAAGCAGGTGTGAGCCAGGCAGACCAGGATGGTGAGCAGCAGCACCAGGAAGGTGAACAGAGTGGCAGGGGCCTTCATACCTGGGGACAGAGGGTGGCTAGCCTTGGGGTGGGTAGGGAGGGGCTGCCACCTACCCTCACCCTGCTGAGGAAGGGGCCACACCTGGTGTGGAAACTGCCCGTGACTTCTCCCTCAGGCAGAAAACAAAGGTAAGGCCTAACCCCCACCCCTAGCCCTCAACTCCAGCAGCAAGGATGGTGCCTTCACAGCCAGGAGCACACAGAGGGACCCACTGAATGGCTGGCATCATCCCTGGTTGGATTTCAGGCACTGGGATGCCACGTCAATGGCAATTCACCAGCCTCCTTGCTGGGTCCATTCCCTCCAGTCTCCAGTGCCCTGGGCTAGGTAGGATGGACCCTCCCACACCCCCAGTCTGACCAGGGGAGACATGTCTTTCCCCCAGGAGTGTCAGTTTTCTCTCCCCCATGTCCCCACCTCTTCCATGCCAGGAGATACAAGGAGCCGGGCCCAACCACCACCCTCAAAGGGCAATCTGGATCAGCTTCCCCATTTCCTCTGGTTCAGTCCCTGCACAGCTGATAATGGCACTGTCTTCTCTCCAGGGACATACGGGACAATTGACCAACCCTTCACAAGGGTTACACCTGCACTCGGGCTAGCTTAGGAGCTCAGCTGTCAATACCACACCCAACCAGTCCTCACCCTGGGTATCCTGTTTTGATTGGACACCTAACCACAGTCCTCACTCTGGGCACACATTTTGATTGGACATGTAACCAACCCTCATTCTGGGTGTCACATTCTGATTGGACACCTAACCAGCCCTCACGCTGGGCACCACATTCTGACTGGATGCCAAGCTGATGCTGTGAAAGCAATGGGGGATCTGACTGGCTGGTGGGGATGCAGGGATGGGAAGCCAAGGACTGGCCCCAGGTTGGAAGGGCCGCTCACCCAGGCGCAGGAAGGAAAAGAAGTAGAGCCAGAAGAGGCATAGGATGGGGGCTGCCAAGGCCTGGTTCACAGCAGCAAAGTGGATCCCCTTCTCCAGCTTGGCTGGGAGGTAGACGAAGTAGAGGTTGTGCCGGTCCACCATGTGCTTGAGCAGGATGTAGATGAGGCCTGCAGGGGATGGAACTGTGAGCTGGAGACCTTGTAGGGCCACACACACGCCTCTGCCCTCTTCCTCTCAGGGGCGGCTGTTTTGGCAAGGAGCCAGGACTGGGGCTGCTGCTCTACTGCTTGAACACAAAATGAGGCATCCTGCACCTCTGGCTGCTAGTTTTTTTTCTTTCTCCCTCCTACCCGCTTCCTCACTTCTCTGTGACCCCAAGGTGTAGGGGATCGGTCAGGGTGGTGGGAGAAAATTAAGATAAAGTTATAGGAAATAGACACAAACCTTGGAAGGCCGAGAGGTTTGCATAACTTCAGTAAAGGGTTTGGCTGAAGGCAGCTGAATTCTCTCAAAAGCTTAGGGCGTAGATACATAGGAATGTGGGGGAGTTTACCCAAATAGCTTGTTTACTTATGTGGTCCTGAGACCAACCTTTGATCATCCACGGGTGCAGACTCAGACAGCAGAGCCCCTTAGTCGCACTGACAGGCAAAATATCTGTCAGTGTATGTCTTTCATTCGTCGCTGGATCAGGGTCTGTGGGACGGACCCCACACCAAGGGAGTCACATGTCTGTGATCCTGTCCCCACAGAACACTAACATTCCAGAATCATCTTGGAAAGAGGCTGTTTCACACTTGGATGTCTGGCCTCAATTCCTCCCCAGCCCTTCCCATGCTGAGCCCCCGTATGTCAGTGCTCCCACACCCCTGGCCTTCTCCCACCCAGCTGATCCCCGCCCTCATCAGTCAACAGAGAATGAGGCCCGAGGATCTTACCCCAGGGGTGGCACAAGAGCATACATGGGGGACCAACAGAAAGTGGGTGCTGCCTTTTCTATTATGCCAGGTTCTTTTTGAGTCGGAGTCTCGCTCTTTTTGCTCAGGCTGGAGTGCAGTGGTGCAGTCTTGGCTCACTGCAACCTCTGCCTCCTGGGTTCAAGTGATTCTCCTGCCTCAGCCTCCCGAGTAGCTGGGATTATAGGCGCCTGGCACCATGCCCAGTTAATTTTTGTATTTTTAGTAGAGACAGGGTTTCACCATGTCGGCCAGGTTGTTCTCGAACTCTTGACCTCAGATGATCCACGGCCTAGGCCTCCCAAAATGCTGGGATTACAGGAGTGAGCCATCGTGCCTGGTCCCAGGTTCTTTTTTTTTTTTTTGAGGCGGAGTCTCGCTCTGTCGCCGGGACTGGAGTGCAGTGGCCGGATCTCAGCTCACTGCAAGCTCCGCCTCCCGGGTTCACACCGTTCTCCTGCCTCAGCCTCCCGAGTAGCTGGGACTACAGGCGCCTGCCACCTCGCCCGGCTAGATTTTGTATTTTTAGTAGAGACGGGGTTTCACCGTGTTAGCCACGATGGTCTCGATCTCCTGACCTCGTGATCCGCCCGTCTCGGCCTCCCAAAGTGCTGGGATTACAGGCCCAGGTTCTTTTTTAAAAAATAAATTTTGTTTTGAAAGTGTAAATACTGTAAATTTTTAAAACTACACAAGAGAGTATACAGTGAAAACTAAAACAACTTCTCCCCCTAAACCTCAGCTATCGCTGCCAGCAGTCTCTTGGGTCTTCTGTTTCCTTCTAGAGCCTTTCATTCATCTGCCAGCTCCAGATGTTTTATTTCAGTGGCCAGGACCTTGGTCTTTAAACAGTCCTGAGTTCAAATCCTGGTTCTCCTGCTTACTAGCAACATATGAAGTTCTTTATCTGTGAAGGGGGAATAGAAACAAGACCTGCCTTGTAGGATAAGGTGTGGGAGCATGCCATACGGGGGCCCTGCATGGGAAGGGCTGGGGAGGAACGGAGGCCAGACATCCAAGTGTGAAACAACCTCTTTCCAAGATGATTCTGGAGGCAGGCATCTGCCGAAGTGAAAGCAGCACGAGAGCTGTGATTGTGACTGTTTTACTTGCTGCTAAAGCAATCAACCATGAACGACGTGGTCACTGGGCAGAGAACCTCAGACCAGAAGTACTGAGAGAGGTCCTAGCTGAGGGCCAGTGGGAGGAATTCATTTAAAAATGAGTGAGGCCAGGCACAGTGGCTCATATCTATAATCCCAGCACTTTGGGTGGCTGAGGCGGGTGGATCGCCTGAGGTCAGGAGTTCAAGATCAGCCTGGCCAACATGGTGAAACCCCGTCTCTGCTAAAAATACAAAAAATTAGGCAGGCGTGGTGGTGGGCACCTGTAATCCCAGCTACTCAGGAGGCTGAGGTGGGAGGATGGCTTGAGCCCAGGAGGCGGGGGTTGCAGTGAGCCAAGATCATGCCACTCCAGCCTGGGCATCAGCATGAGACCCTGTCTCAAAACAAAAAAAGAAAGAAATGAATGAAATTTGGTGTCACGTGGGTCTTTGGCAGCTTATGGCTCTTGTGGCTGTGGTTTTGGGAACTCCAACCTGGGCACAACCTGGTGATAGCTGTCCCCGAGAGGCTTGGTGCAATCAGCCGTCCACGTACTCTGGGAGAGGCTCCAGGGCCACTCACCAAATGGCACAATGATGGGACAGGTGATGCTGTAGGCCATGATGACAGTGAAGACACACAGCATCCATGCATACATGGCTCCAAACTCGTACTGGAAGGCCTGGTTCTGGGAGAAGGAGGTGGTGAGGAGCTCATGGACTTGTTCCACCTCAAACACCCTTTTGTGCTCTCCAAGTGGTGAGGGGAGAGCGGGGTAGAGGACTTTGGAAATAGGAGATGCGTGGCTCCCCACCTCCCAAGGTCCTTCCCATCCCTCCCAGCCTGCCCTGCTTCACTCAGCGCACCCAGCCCTCCTGAGGCACGGTGATGCATGTTTGCTAGTGCTCCCTTCATTCCAATCCTGTCCACCCAACAGGCGTGTGAGCCCCTGGAGAGAAGAGGTGGTCGGGGAAGAGGTGTAGAGTGACTCCTCATGACTCCAGCCCTTCTAGCAGGGGATCCTGGGCCAGCTTAGTTTGTGCCTTTGTGAAATCGGGATACTAGCAGTGCCCGGCTCATAAGGGGCTGAGAATGAAATGAAGGAATGCAGCACTTCTCCCACTTTCCTCACGCAGTGCCCGCCATGGCAGAGGAGAAGAAAAGAGAATCCCACACCCTCCGGTTCAGGGAATCCTGGAATAAATGCCATAAGCCAAAAATCCCTTTGACATCTGGGGTTTGGCTAAGAATTTATGCAAATGGGCACCCACGGAAAAAGAGTCTGTTGGTTTGAGTTGTAGGTATGTATGTGTGTGATCAAACTGTTTCAAATGCCGGAGTCCCAAACTCTCTCCTCCAGCCTGTGAGCTAGAGAGGAGGCTGGAGGAGACCACGCCTGCCTGGGCCCGGGTTTGAGAAGCACTTAGCCCAGTGCCTGCATTAGTGGGTAGTCGGGTAAATGCTACCCATTAGCAGGGGTAGCAGGGGTGAGAGGCCCTTGGGTCAGTGAAGGGGGACATGGGAGGGAGTCAGAGGCACAGCCCTGGGCCCAGGGGATGGCACCTGCTTGACATTCCTGCGGTCAGCAGCCGTCTTGGCCATGATCATGCGGAAGGTGTAGAGGATGAGGCCTGGCAGCCGCAGCAGCTCCATGCCATTGCCGATGAAGGCCGAGGCGATGACGTAGTTCACAAAGAAGGCGCCCTGGTCAGGCAGGAAGACACACCTGGGGAAACCGGGACCCAGGTCTGTGAGCTGAGAGCCGCTCTTGGAGGGAGAGGAGGGGCTCCTAGGCTGGGCAGGAGCAGAAAGCCCCTGGGAGGGCTGTATAGTCTTCCCTTCATTCAGCACATACTTGGAGAACACATCCGTGTGCCAAGTACCTTTCTAGACATTGAGAACAGAACAAAGCCCCTGCCCCCACTCTCTTGAAATTCACATTCTAGCTGGGGGCACAAAGAAGCAAACAAATATTCCATATGCCGGGGGTGGTGAGTCCTAGAGGAAAATAAAGCAGGGAGGGTTCCTATGTTATACAAGGGTTGAAGGAGCCTCTCTAACAAGGTGATATTCGTGCAGAGATGTGAAGAAGTGAAGGAGCAAGTCATCCCAAAACCTGGGAAGACAGGATTCCAGGGAAAGGGAACAACATATAAGATGCCTGAGGATGCCCTCATCTGCTGCACATCCAGGAAGAACAAAAGGGCAGGTGGGGCTGGACAGCAGTGGGCTGGGGGAAGGCAGAAGACAAGGCTGAAAGGGGCTGGGAGCAGACCCAAGGGCAAGGGATCTGTTCCGATGGGGTCAGGAAGACTATGCAGATGGCCTCTGTGTGATCCCCATGTGGGGCGAGGGCAGTTGTGTTGGAGGTGGTGAGATATGGAGGGATTCTGGATCTACTTTAGAGAGAGAACTGTCAGGATTTGCTGATAGGCTGGGTATGGCACGGGAGGGATAGAAAGGAAACAAGGTGAACTTTGAGGTTTTTTGCCAAAACAGAAAAACAATATGGAATGGGGAAAGTTATAGAGTAGCAGATTTGAGGGTAAAAGTCAGGAGTCTGGTTTTGGGCAGGTAACATCCGTGGTACCCAGTAAAACTCCAGGTGGAATTTGAGGTGGGCAGTTGGGTTATCAGCCTGGAGGTGCAGGCTAGAGGCATAAATGTGGATGTTGTCCGCATAAGTTAATTCAGGAGCAGTCTCATGGCATGGAAGCCATGGGTTCAGCTGAAGTCACCTAGAGAGGCAGTGTGGACCCAGAACTGGGAGCTGAGGCTTCAGGCAGCCAAAATCTAGAGTTGGGGAGATGGTAAAGAACCCACCAAGGAGGGTGACAAGAGGATGCCAAGATGAGATGAGCGAGCCAAGGCAGAGCTTCGAGAAGGAAGGCTCGGATAAATATGTCAGATGTCGCTGATAGATCATAAGATGAGAATTGAGTTGGTCACTGGATTTGTCAATCTGAAAGTCACTGTCAACCTAGACTATTGCTGGTTGTATGTATGTGTGTCTGTCATAGCTGCTAGCTCCCAACTCATCAGCTTACTCAGCAAGAACTCATTTAAAATAACTCACCCCATCCTTACAGGTAAGCGCATTCTTTTAGGAAAGTCAATGCCAAGCCTCTGGGCCTATATTAAGACCTAACGTATAGTCTGTAGGGGCTGGGGTTGAATCCCAGCTCTATTCCTTAACTGGCTGGGTAGACTTGGGCAAGTTATTCAACATCCCTGAACCTCAGTCTCCTCATCTGTAAAATGGAGAGGATAATAGTATCTTCCTCATAACTCATTGTAAAGATTCAGTGAGAAAAAGATGCATAAAGCATTTAGCGTAGTGCCTTGTTAAACAATAGCTATTACTATTAAGTGGCATGGTGTAAGTTTAAAATACTAACAAGGATACATCGGCAGTAAGTTTAATTCTGTTCTGGCAAAAATAATCCCCAGAGCCCAGAGGCATCCCGGTTGCCATGTTTAATTATTATTCTCCTTTCCCCACTCCCTGGCACCACTGAGACCCAGCAATTCCTTCTCCCCATGTGACTCTGTGCTCAGTAAGTTTCAAAGAATGAATGAGACAGCTGCTAATTGAGTTCTGGCCTAAAAAATTAACCACATTTCTGCAAGCATAGCACAAAGTGGGTCAGCTCCCACAGTGTCTACCAGGAACCTGGCTGGGTGGAAATGAGGCCCCAAGCCCTGCTGTCTAGGGAGAAAGATACCTGTTCGGAAGCATAGGCTACGAGCACCCCTACCCACCCTACTGTAGCCCCAGCCCCTGTGGGACTCTCACCCAGAGCCATGGCTCCAAAACTCAACTTGGCAATACTCACTCCAACCTGATGGAAGCCTTCGAGGAAGTTTTGTCAAAGAGCCACCGGAAGAAAAAATCTAGACTGAAAAACAAAGGAACCCCCTAAGAGTTTATTTCCAGCATTCTATATTGTCACTACATATGCTTTCATTTTCTTTTGCTCTAAAAACAGGCCAAAGCTCAAGATCGACTTTTGTTCTCAACGATGCATTACTACAGTATGACCTGTCACAGTCTGCTTTAACAGAAACTTCCTTCCTTGAGATAAACAAAGCCATAATGAGGCCCTCCCTAAGTGGAAGGTCCTAAATTTCTTTTTCTTTTTTCTTTTGTAGAGATGGGGTTTCGCCATATTGCCCAGGCTGGAACTCCTGGACTCAAGCGATCTGCCCACCTCGGCCTCCTAAAATGCTAGGATTACAGGCATAAGCCACCGTGCCTGGCCACAAAATTTTCAAGCTGTTTTTTCTTTTCTTTTCTTTCTTTTTTGTTTTTTGGTTTTTTTTTAGACGGAGTCTCACGCCTGTAATCCCAGCACTTTGGGAGGCCAAGGCGGGTGGATCACCTGAGTCAGGAGCTCAAGACCAGCCTGACCAATATGGTGTTATTTTCTTTTTTAAAGAAGAACAATCATATTGCCAGAAGAATCAATGACCCAGCCCTACTGCATGCCAAGAGGTTGTGACACACTTAGATATTGTTAGAGGTTCGCTTCTGCTACCAAACCATTTGCATTCTCCTGGGGACAGTGCTCTCCTGATACGACTCTTATTCTGAATTTATAGCAGGAGGTGGTGGCATATACCTGGTGAGACCCAGGGAGGGCAGGATCAGCACCATGAAGATCAAGAATATGTAGACTTTGGTCATCATGATCTGGTTTTCCCCCGACCTGCAGGAAGTCAAAGGTGAGTACTCATAGTCCCCCAGATGCTCCAGGTGCCCCCAGTGAGGCCCCTGCCATGTGCCCATTGGCTGAGCAGTTGGGGGACAGGGTGTGGACAAGGGAGCGGTCAGACACATACGTTTTAGGGGCAGGGCCTCAGGACTCCTGGGTACTCACTTGGTCCAGTGAGACTCCAGCAGTGTAGAGTAGTAGACAATGGAGGGGAGCAGAGCCGAGAAGGACCAGAGCAGGAGGGTGGGGAAGAACTGGCTGATGATCGGGTTCTAGGAGAAAGGTCCACAGCAGAGAGAGTCACAGGGGCCGTGGGCCACACGGCTCTGAGGCCATGACCTATTGGCACGGTCGCTCAGTGGACTCCCGGGGTAGGAGTTTGTCATCTCTGACCACCAGAACCAACACTGTGCCAGGTACAGAGCTGGTAGTCCATAAATGTTGGCTGAATAATCATTAACAGCACCTTATATTTATATACCTCTTCACGGCACAGCAAAGAAAGCAATTTCACATACAAGCAAACGCCACTTATCTGACTAAACAGATTAAATAACCTTCTCTGCTCCCTATACAAAACAAATGACTGAGGCCATGGGAAGACTGAACATTGAAGGCCTGGAGTCCTGGCTTGGGGGCGTGGGGCAGGCAGGGGGTGCCCTGCCTGCTCAGCTCCCACTGGTCCAGCTGCAGCATATCAGGACTCTACTGTGTATATCCACAATCCTGCTGTTTGTTACTGTGGTTACATGAGCTGATTGACTTATTACTGTCACTTATTAGATGAACATAAAAATAGAAATTTTCTTTGAAAACTAAGTTGGATACTTTGGAAAGACTTGATAAAAGTCCATTTCTTAAAAAAAAAAAAACAAAAAACAAAAAAAAACACTGTTAATTAGATGAGAGTACATTAATGATAAAAGATCAAGGGATGGCCGGGCACGGTGGCTCAAGCCTGTAATCCCAGCACTTTGGGAGGCCAAGACAGGCGGATCACGAGGTCAGGAGATCGAGACCATCCTGGCTAACACAGTGAAACCCCGTCTCTACTAAAAATACAAAAAACTAGCCGGGCGAGGTGGCGGGTGCCTGTAGTCCCAGCTACTCGGGAGGCTGAGGCAGGAGAACGGCGTAAAACCAGGAGGCGGAGCTTGCAGTTCAACTGAGATCCGGCCACTGCACTCCAGCCTGGGTGACAGAGCAAGACTCTGTCTCAAAAAAAAAAAAAAAAAAGATCAAGGGATATGTGATCTAGGAAGTTTCTATATTCAGAATGGCTCTGCAAATATCTAAATTCTTCCTTTACTTTAAAGAAGGCAACACTGGAATCACAAAACAATGAAATAAGGAGTGGAGTAGTGGATGTAAAATAGACAAAGGGGAGCTCTTAACAGCAGATCCATCCTCAAAAGAATAGGCCTGTCCCTCTATTAAATAAAGATTGGCAAAGGAATGCATGTTTATAATACCCGCTTGAAATCTTAAACAAAACTGCTGAATTTATACTTAGGTAGTTTTAAACTATTTATGGAGTCAGATAAGAGCTTCAACCACACATCAGCTCATTGATTATCATGACAACAGCCTCGCGCCCTGTATAATAGGGCAGGTGTTTTAACTCCAGTTCTTGGATGAAAAACTGAGGTTCAGAATTCATCAGATGGGGGGAATGGCAAAGTGAGGACAAGGAGGCCCTCTTGCCCAGTATGCTTTCCCAGAGAATGAGTAACCAAATGCAAAGTGAAATTTAAAAAGAAAAAAAAATTAGGGAGATGGCTTGGCAAAGTTAATAATGAGAAACCAATAGCTTTTTGAGTAAATGCCAGTTGAGTGTTTGGCTGTTATCTCATTGACTCATCTAAGATTTTTGAAAATCATTCATTACCTATACAGAATAAATAGTTTTTGTTGGTTTTTTTTTGTTTTTGTTTTTGTTTTTTTGAGATGGAGTTTCGCTCTTGTGCAGTGGTGTAATCTCGGCTCACTGCAACCTCCACCTCCCAGTTCAAGCAATTCTCCGCCTCAGCCTCCTGAGTATCTGGGATTACAGGCACCCACCAACACACCTGGCTAATTTTTGTATTTTTTAGTAGAGACGGGGTTTTGCCATGTTGGCCAGGCTAGTCTTGAACTCCTGACCTCAGGTGATCTGCCCGCCTTGGCTTCCCAAAGTGCTGGGATTACAGGTGTGAGCTACCACGCCCGGCCCCAGAATAGTTTTATAACAAGGTCATTAGCAACTAAAATGTAAAAGAAATAATTTGTGATCCTGCCACCTCCAATCAACAAAGCTCTTTTCCTTCCTTCCTGGCCCCTCCTGGTAGTGTCCATGATAGACATGCCTCACTGGTACATCCCTGCTTCTGTCAGGAGCCCTGCATGGGTGCCACAAAATCTACACGATTTTTAATGGATGCTTAATATTCTACCAAACTGAATAGACCTCATTCAACTCAAATGGATCCCCATCATTGAGTATTTAGTCTATCAAAACATATATGTATGCATGTGTGTGTATATATATACATATAATGTGTGTGTGTGTGTGTGTGTGTATGGCATTACTATAAAGACATTGAAATAAACATGGCCATGCCTGCTCAGGGCTTAAAAGCAAGGATGTGAGCTGAGCGACATGACCCCCTGGTTTAGTTCCCCGCATACACCCCACTCCCGTCCCCATTCCTTCCCCACCCACCAAGCCCTCTTCTCACCAGCTCTCCTGGGAGGGGCTTTGCAGAACAATTACTCACATTCAGCGCATGGATGGGTTTGGTGACATTAAACTTGTCCATGGTGGACAGGATGATGGAGGGTGTGGTCAGGAAAAACAGCCCCAGGAAGAGGGTGAAGTTGATGCCCAGCCACTGTAGCCACCAGCGGAGGCCCTGGATAGAGAGGTTCTTCCTGCAGAGGGGAGAGGGGACACAGGTCTCCAGACTTGTCTCCCAGTGCTTGTGGCTTAGGTGGGTCAGAAGGTCAGATTTAGGCAGACCAAGAGACTAGCCTGGGGGCAAGTTCTCCGCACTGACCTTGAACTACAGAAAGGCCAAGTCTTAGGTCCCCGAGAGCTCAGAGGGAACAAAGGTTATTCTCTCAGATGTGGCTCCCCAGCTAGAGTGTGGGGGCCAGAACCTACCCAAAGAGATGGCATGAGCACCCAAGCAGGCCAAACAAGGCCTTCTTTTTTTTTTTTTTTTTTTTTTTTCTAGAGACAGAGTCTCGCTCAGTCATCCAGGCTAGAGTGCAGTGGTGTGATCTTGGCTCACTGCAACCTCTGCCTCCCAGGTTCAAGCAGTTCTCCTGCTCAGTCTCCCATGTAGCTGGGACTACAGGCATGTACCACCACACCCAGCTAATTTTTTTGTATTTTTAGTAAAGACAGGGTTTCACTATGTTACCCAGAGTGGTCTTGAACTCCTAAGCTCAGGCAGTCCCCACCTCAGCCTCTCAAAGTGCTAGGATTACAGGTGGGAGCCACCATGCCCAGCCCCAGCATGGCATTTCTTAGACACATCTGCAATGCTTTGTGACTAATGACACATTCTTCCCAAGGGGGCTGTGGCTGGGGTGCAGGGACAAGGGAGGCAGGGACAAAGGAGCAAAGGCATAGCTTGCACCTGCCCTGGTCTCTCATCCCAAAGAACAGACCCACAAAGCAATCCTGAGTTTAGGAAGCCCTATGAACCAAAGAGCAAAACTGTCGAAGGCAGAACTAGAACCGAGCAGAGAGGAGCAACTCAAGCTCATTCTGTGCAAGGAGCTGAGGCAGAGCTGGACAGGCAGCTGCGCTGGGTCTTGCGCTGGGTGCCCTTACCCTCAGCACAGCACTGGAGGCTCACCATGGCCCCATGGACACAGCTCAGCTCACCAGCACAGCTCCAGGCTGACACTGGACCTAAGTGAGACTACACAAGCTGCATGTGGCTACTGAGCATTTGAAATGTGGCTGGTATGAATTGAGAGGTGCTAGAAGTGTAAAATACACACCAGATTTTGAAGACTAAGTGTGAAAAAGAGAATGTAAAACATCTCACATTTTTCAAAAATTGATTGCATGTTGAAATAACAGTTTGAATATATTGGGTGAGATAAATTATTAAAATTAATTTCAACTGTTTCTTTTTACTTTTTTAGCATGGCTATTAGGAAATGTAAAATTACATCCAGAGCTGGCATTATATTTCTGCTGGGTAGCACCTGAATGCTAGGGAGGAACACTGGAGGGAAGGGCTGGGCAGATACCCCAGTTGGGCCACACTGAGCACATCACAGCATCACGGCCCAGAGTTGCAGATGTGTGGAGATCTCCATTGACTGCCAGGTCACACCTGTGCTCCAGGTGATGGGCAGCTCCCACCAGGAACCCAGGCCTCTCTCCCACCTCTCACTGGTCTAGGAGCTCACCAGCAGATGTCCTCAGGGTCAGCGGCAAAGGTGACTGTCCACTTGGAGGTACAGAGCTCTCTGCTATGGGAGGATGGCTGGGGCTCACCTTTGCACTGAAGGCTCTGACACTTGCAGGCATTGAAATCTTTCAGGATGCTGCAAGGAAATGTAGAAACAGCCAGGCCCAGGCTACTCAGGTTACCGTGGCAAGTGAGGACTGAGTAGGAGTGGCAGGCAGTGACACAGGACCTTTGCTTTGTTGTGATTAGTGTATTATGAGTAATGCTATGTAAGAGGCACCATGCTAGCACATTGTGTGGAGAATTTTGTTTAATCCTCGCAACCACCAGCAAGAAAGGGAGTACTATTCCCATTTTACAGATAAGGAAACTGAGGGCAACACATCCCAACACACTGCTCTTCCATAGGGCCATCCCCCTCCACCCTGCCTGTTAAGCTGGAGCTCTGATCAATGCTACCGTCAAGCCAGTGGCTCACCTTTTCATTCTGTCACTTTTTCCCCAGGCCCAAGGGTAGCAATAGACCACGTTACACACCGCCTGTTTCCAAGCTTCCCTCCTCAAGGCTCCCACCTCGACCCTCACCATCTCAACAGGTCACAGCTTTTCCTCCTTTAACCTCCCATAAGGAGCCCAGCAGCCCCTCTACTCCTGCCTCAGATGCCTTCCCCTTTCCTCCTGCCCCAGTGTCTACAGAGAGGCAGGAAGTCCTGTGTGAGTCCATTCCCAGTGTCACAATGCCCGGGGCAGAGAAGGCAGGGGGAGGGGCAGTGGCTGGACACCTCCTTTCGGCACCCCTCTTCCAACCCACCCCCTGCTGCTCCTAAGGCGAGATGACACTGAGACCACAGGCATGAGAGCCTAGAGTCCCATGCAAGGGGCCACTGTGAAAAGCCACTCCCCAGGGTCGAGCTTCTGACTGCAGTGAGCGCCACAGCGTGCCCCAGGGGTCTTCCCCACAGCTTTGCATTTGTGGGAAGGTGGGGAGCCACAGACAGAAGGATCTGTGGTCCAGAGCAGATGTCTGAAAGGAGGGTGCCTCCATCTCCCACGGGGGAAGGCTGGCACATGAAGCCAACAGGATGGGTCCAGGGCAGCAGGGAAGAACCTGGCAGTGGGACCAAGCCACATCAGCTTGAGGGGGTGGGCCAGAACCACCCACTCCATGGCTGCTGCCCACAACCCCACCACCTGTCACACAAACATGGGCTGGGCTGGCCGAAAGTGAGTGTGGGTGGCTGAGGGAGGAGAAGGAAACACCACAGATAAATCCCAGGGATGGTGGGTCAGCAGTACCATCTCTGCCCAAGAGGGACAGTGAGTTATCTGGAGGGGAACAGGGAGTCTTCCAAGAAGGGGTCTGGGATGTGCCCACACTCACTAGGTGGCCATGGACTTCTCCTGGAAGGTGACAAAGGCCATTCCCAGGGGCTGGTCCTGGACGTGGCATTCTTCCTCTGTGATCCTCTCCAGCAGCCTGTCCTTCATACGCGTATAGTAAGAGATGGCGTCTTCCTGCCAGAAGACACATCCCATGGGGAGGATGTGGCCCCATGCAGGTGTCTGGGGCACCCCCAAGCCAATGCCTGCGCTCCCAGCCAGGGAGCAGGGCCCTTACCCACTCACAGCCCAGCACTTCGCAGCAGCAAAACTGGCCACAGGGCTTGGGGTTGATGAGGGTCCGCTGGCCTGTCTTCACCTGCAAGTTCGTATAATAAGTCAGGCTCTTCTCAGTCTTCTTTCTGTAGGGGTGGGAGCAGGGGCACAAACTTCAGATTCAGAATCCTGTGGCAGAGACCCCCACACCTACAGTTCAACCATCGGTCGCTAGGGGAGAAGAAGGAGTCCAGGGCTTCCCTCCTCCCCTCCTAGCTGGGGGATGCAAGGCCAGCAAGGAAGGAGTGGGCATCTCGCAAAGCCCGCCCGCCACTCACCTCTCCTTGCACAGGTAGATCAGTTTGGCCACGTTGTAGCACAGCTGGACATCAACCACTTCACACGTGGGGTACGCATCCCTGTGGCCAGGGAGAGAAGGAGGCAAAAGATGCCATTGGATAAGAAAACACCCTAAGCAGGAGACATGCCCACAGATCCAAGGGAAAGGATGGCAGAGTGATCTCGCTGCTGGTTTCTGTGCCAGCAGAGACCTCTCTTCTGTCTTTGATCCTCCAAAAGGGGGAAATTTTGAAATTTAATACAAAGAGGGCTTTTGTTTTGTTTTGTTTAGAGATAGGGTCTCACTCTGTCACCCAGGCTGCAGTACAGTGGCACAATCAAGGCTCACTGAAGCCTCAACCTTCTGGGCTCAATCAGTCGTCCCACCTCAGCCTCCCGAGTAGCTCAGACTACAGGCACATGCCACCAGGCTGATTTTTATTTTTTGTAGAGACGGGGTCTTGCTGTGTTGCCCAGGCTGATTTCGAACTCCTGGCCTCAAGCACTCCTCCTGTCTCACCCTCCTAAAGTGCTAGGATTATAAGCATGAGTCACCGCACCCCACTAGCCTTTTTTAGTAGTTTCAGCTAACTGCCTGGAACTGACAAGTTTATACCCACTTGGCTTGCAATCAGCTGGCACTTCTCCCAGGGAAAAATGAACATATCACTATCCCCTCTGAAGACCCAAAGGAATAGATTTATTGTTTGTGCTAGGTCAGTATCTACCTTGAGCCCTCACCGAAATCCTATTCAGGTAAGCTTTTTTAAGGTCACACACCTTTCAGAGAGTCTAATGAAAGCAAAGGACCCTCAGACCAAAAAATGTCTACACACATATTAACAACCAGCAAGGCCGGGTGCGGTGGCTCACGCCTGTAATCCCAGCACTTTGGGAGGCTGAGATAGGTGGATCACTTGAGGTCAGGAGTTCAAGACCAGTCTGGCCAATGTGGTGAAACCCCACCTCTACTAAAAATACAAAAATTAGCCAGGTATGGTGGTGCACACCTGTAATCCAGCTACTTGGGAGGCTGGGGCACGAGAATTGCTTGAACCTGGGAGGCAGAGGTTGCAGTGAGCAAGACTGCCTCACTCCCGCCTAGGCGACAGAGTGAGACTCTGTCTCTAAAAAAAAAAAAAAGAACCAGCAAAATACATACTCACTATTGACCAGATATTGTTACATATATTGATTTATTTAATCCTCATTATAACCTGTGAGGTTTTGTCCCCATTTTACAGATGAGTCAACTGAGCCCCACAGAGGTAAGTGGCTTGCGCCCAAGATCACACAGCTAGTAAGTGTCTGAGCCAGGAGGTGAATATAGGCAACCTGGCTCCAAGGTCAATGCTCGTGGCCACCATGCAATACCCCCTCACCGTACACGCAAAATTATACATACAATTCCAGGGGATTCCAGAACCATGTAAATCCCCACCTACCACCTGCCAGGCACTGTTCTAGGTGCTGGTAACAGGGCCTGGATGTGCTTACATTTTAGTGAGAGAGAGAGCCCATAGGTATGCCAATCATGAAATTAAACAGTAGGACAATTTCTGGTCTCAATAACAGCTGTGAGGAAGAAAACTGCAATTTAAGCATCCCTGCTTGAAAGGCAAATTCATACATCAATCCCCACGGATTACAACAGCATTCACTAAAAAGGCCTCCTAAAATAGAGGAAAGCATGAGTCATGCAATGTTTGTATGAGAATGAGGGGACTTTTTTTTTCTCTTTAAAGTTATACATTAAGTGGAATTACTGTTTCCAGGTGTTGCCTAGCAGGCAACTTTGAGGAGTTGCTTCAAAGAAATGGAGAAAAAAGATTCTGGTATGGAGTATTTACATATTAGTAAATATTTCTAAAATATTTAGAGTTTCTAAAGAAGTTGTTCTAATTTTAAACATTCAATTTACAATTCTGTCTAGTAATTTCCTTAGCAAGTGCTTTCTTCATAAATAGTGCAAAGTTAAAGTGTAGCCAGCTCCTAGTCCATGCAACAAATCAGTGGCTGCTGAATGATAAGGAATGAAGAGAGGCCGGACATGGTGGCTCACGCCTGTAATCCCAGCACTTTGGGAGGGCAAGGCAGGAGGATCACTTGAGCCCTGCAATTCGAGACGAGCCTGGGCAACATAGCAACACTCTATCTCCACTAAAAATTTAAAAATTAGCTGTGTGTGGTGGCATGTGTCTGCAGTCCCAGCTACTTGGGAGGCTGAAGCAGGAAGATCTCTTGAGTCCAGGATTTGAGGTTGCAATGAGCTATGACTGCACTACTGCACTCTAGCCTGGGCAACAGAGCATGACCCTGTCTCTAAAAAAATAAGATAATAAAAAAAGGAATGAACAAAGAATAAAATGTCAGCTCCTAAGCCCAGCCTTCAGGTCCTCCAGCATGGGGTCCTGGGAGCCTTCCCGGCCTGCTTACCCTGCCCCCGCACCCCACCTCCACCTTTCCTGATGCTCTGGGCCTTCTCCCGCATCCCTGGCTGCACACGTAATCTCCTCACAGGAAAGCCTTTCCTCCAGCCTCCATCTGCAGGAATTGGTGCTGCAGATCCTCAAAGGGAGCCGCTGGAAAGGTGATTCTACCAGGGAGAGCCTGGACTCAGACACAGTGCTCACTCAACAGACACCCACTGCGTGGGTGGACAAACCAGCAAAGGCAAGATGGCCCTGAGGTCCTTCCACCTGTGAGACCCTAGCCCTGTGGGTCTGTATAAATGCTCAGCTCACGTCTCTTACTCTGCAAAGGTGATGCTAAGAACCCCGGGGTGAACACTTTTTTTCCCCTGTATGCTCTCAAGACGTTTATTTTTTTTTTTTTTTTTTTTTTTTTTTTTTTTGAGACGGAGTCTCGTTCTCCGCCCAGGCTGGAGTGCAGTGGCCGGGTTTCAGCTCACTGCAAGCTCCGCCTCCTGGGTTTACGCCATTCTCCTGCCTCAGCCTCCCAAGCAGCTGGGACTACAGGCGCCCACCACGTCGCCCGGCTAGTTTTTTTGTATTTTTTAGTAGAGACGGGGTTTCACCATGTTAGCCAGGATGGTCTCGATCTCCTGACCTCGTGATCCGCCCGTCTCGGCCTCCCAAAGTGCTGGGATTACAGGCTTGAGCCACCGCGCCCGGCCTCAAGACGTTTATTTGCACCTACATCCTGGTCTGTGCTCTGGACACTGTGCACAGGCTGCTTGAAGAGGATAGGCCACCACGGTGCCATGCATTGCACAGCACCAGCAGGGCTGGCACACTGGAGCCACTCCATACACTGTGGCAGGGCCAGGTCCTTGTCAGATCTCATCTGAATACCCAAGCGAGAGACAGCAGGCGCTCACCTAAGGTGCTTGCCCTGTGGGTGGGGCTGTGCTGGTCCTACATGGAGGGGGCTCAGCTCTCCTCCCACCCCGCCTGCTTACCGGAAGTGGCTCTCCACAGTCTCCTTCCTGGCATCTCTGGGGAGTCCTGTGATGAATAGGGTCCGCCTCACCTGTCCAGGAAACACAGTAGGGATAGAAGTCACCCACAAGCCAGTGTGCAGGTATGCTCAGGTTTCCTACCCCACTCCAGCCTCTGGAAAGTAAACAACAGGAAATTAGAAGGCTCTAGTTTTCTCCTTCTGTGGCCGGGGGAGCCCCAAAGCATGTCATTTACACATCATCTTCTTCCAGGCTGTACAAAGAATCCACTTCCAAAGCAACTCTATGAGCCTTCTTTACATGGCAGGAGACTGAGAAAGAGGTGAAGTGACTCAAATGTGGTCACACAGCAGATCAGAGGAGGACCCAGGCCTGGAACCAAGCCACAGAAGCACCCCTCCCCTGTGAAGCTGTGGGTGGTAAAGAGAAAGGGCTGCTCTCAACCCAAACTTCTTTACTTAGCACCAGTAACTGTCCAAATCTTGAAACAATCCACCAGGAAATTGTTTTTTTAAAGATGATGCCAAGTGTGAGCAAGAATAAGCAAGCCAGGCTCCTGAGGCCTTCCCAGAGCTCATTGTGGTCAGGGCCTGCAGCAGAGCCTGGGAGGCCCCTCCACTCCAGCTCCCACCTGAGTCTCTCCCAGCACTTGTCCCCACGCCCCACCTCACTCACCAGGTTCTCCTCTTTGTATTTAATGGACTGAGTGTGGTGCCGCATGAAGCCCACGGTGAGGAAGAGGTAAATGACGGCAAAGATGGTATGCAGCCAAAGTAGGTCATTGCTGAGGGGGAAACCGCCTGCCATCAGAGCTGGGATCCCAGGCAGGGAGCTGGGGGTGCAGAGCTGGGGCCGGTTACCCTCAGTGGGCACTGAACTGAGGACCAACAGCTTCATTGCAAGAGATGCCTCCCACGGAGGCTGTGTGGCCAATGTCACTCAGCCCACAGTGAACACTTCAGAGGGGTCCCTGTTCCTGTTCTGACAAATGAACTCCAGATCCACAGGACCCTCCATGTTTCTTAAAACCCTGGCAAAACAGTGCCTGCCTGTAGCGTGTTCATGCCCACAGCTCAACAACACACTAGCTGCAAGGGGCCTTCAGAACCAGCTGGCTCCCTTTGGAGTACCTTTAGCCTGCCCTGGGCTCCTGACCTGCCTTCTCCTTGGTCTCACCCATCGACACTTATCCCCACAGGCTCCATACTCACTCAGTCTGCAGGTTTGCTATTGTCGTCCTCCCAAAACTGTACGGGTCTTTGTCTGCAGAGAAGCACAGATACTTAGTTCCAGAGTCATGTGGGGAAGCAGAAGGGGGCGTAACCAATCAGCCTGGGTTTGTGGAGCTCTGGGGAGGAGGAGCATGTCTGGACCAGCAGGAAGACAACGCCTGACTGGTCTTTCCAGAGCTACACCATCAAGGCCTCTGCTTGACACCAACATGTTCCCTGATAACTTCTCAACCTTCCATTGCAGGTAAAGGCAAAATGTGAATTCATTTTGTTTTGAGAAAACTACAAACATCCTACGTTGTTACAAAACCAACGTTGGGAACCACTGGGTATATCCTAAGTGGATTCATGGTAGCATTTTGTAAGGTGGATTCTTGCAGTTGCCCTTAGCTATAATGCCACACCCTGAGTTTAATTAAGTATCATGGATATCTTCTGGGTCCATTAATTGTGACCTCCTAATTTGGGTGAGGGCAGGAAAGTATAAAAGACTCCCCAACAGCCCCTGATTCTGTAAATCTTGGGAGGCTTTTTCCCCTATTTAAATAGAACCAGACATTGATATTGGGGCAGTTTTAGCCTAGGTTTGTGGTAGATTATTCTCCAGATCTTTAATCAGATGGAAATGTTCAGAGAGTCACCCAGAGACCATCTTACATCTGAACTGGAGCAGGATTCCTGGGGTTCTGGTCTACCACAGTGAGCCCTTTCCCTAGGACTGCCACTCTGCCCCATTACAACATAGACAAGGGTGAGGAGGGTCATTACCCAGCAAGTCGCCTGAGAGGTTGACGGGCAGGATGACACACAGGGACAAAAAGCTGACCACCACCAGCAGGAAGATGATGTGCCTCTGGAAGGACAGGTAGTGGATGGCGTCCTCCCCACACCATTCCAGGATCTGGTCATCACTGGCCGAGACACATGTGGAATCTTAATGAGCAGCGGGAAGAGGCCTCACTGCTCTGCATGAAGCATCTCATATCATCCTCACCACAATCTTATGAGATGGTTTGATTGTTATCCCCACATTTTTGTTCACATATGAGGAAATAAAGGCACAGGAAATTTGCATAACTTTCAGGATCTCACATGATATAAATTCCAGAGCCCACCATCTTAGCCCCTGTACCATACTTGAGCTAAAGGAACACCAGCACTCCATCTGATGTTGCTAGAAACATTTGTGCCCAAGTTACGTGTGTGGGAAAGGTACATAAATACAGTCATCTCACAGCCTTGTCCTGCTTCTAAGGAATCACATTCAGAATAAAGTTAGGGCTGGGCGCCGTGGCTCACGCCTGTAATCCCAGCACTTTGCTGAGGCAGGTGGATCACCTGAGGTCAGGAGTTCAAGACCAGCCTGGCCAACATGGTGAAACTCTGTCTCTACTAAAAATACAATAATAATAATAATTAGCCAAGTGTGGTGGTGCACACCTATAATCCCAGCAACTCAGGAGGCTGAGGCAGGAGAATTGCTTGAACCTGGGAGGTGGAGGTTGCAGTGAGCTGAGATCCCACTACTGCACTCCAGCCTGGGTGACAGAGTGAGATTCCAGCTCAAAAAAGAAAAAAAAAAAAAAGAATAAAGTTGGGAATATGCCCAGGCCCCCACCCTGTTTCCTGTCTCCCCCTCAAGTGGAGACCTGAGGTAGAGCCAAGAGTCCCAGTCTATCCTACCACCCTGGCCTCCTCCCTGTGTCCCCAGATATGGGGAGGTGACTTGCTCCACCCTTTCCCACCCTTGGAGTGCTACACTTGGAGGCTCTGGGTCCACTGGGGACTCAGAAAATTCCAGGTTCACACAAGCTAGACTTCTGTGCTACAGAGGGAGAAGGGGCAGGGCACTCTGCTCTTTCCCACTCCCTGAAGGCACTGCTTCTAGGCTGGGAAAGCAGTGCTTTGGGAAGAGCTCAGGGAGGCAAGGGCTGCATCACAGAAAGGCAGATCTGAAAGATGTCAGCGTGGGCTTTACAGTCAGACCACAGTGCAATCCAGCGCAGTTGCCTCCACCTGAGAGGTAAGCAGGTCACGTGGCTTACCTGCCTCTGACCTCAAGCAAGGAAACTGCCCACTGCCTACCTCATTGGCTTAACAGGGGCTCATGAGAGATAATAAGCATCAAACACCTAGTGCTGTACGTGGTATCAGCAGATGCTCAGAAATATGCCTGTTCATATGAGTCATGATTACTATTTATCTAGAGGACAAAGCTTTGCAATTAACTACATTGTTCTCATTTCTAAATAAACTAACTCACCTCCTGCTTCCTCCTGTTCCAGACCAGAGTTGACTGTCTGCCACAGGGATCTGTCTCCTACCAGTTCCCCTGGGAACAACTCCTACCAAATCGACTATTTACAACATGCTCTCGCATATATTCATTCCTTTGAATTAGCCTGAGCACATGTTATCCTCAGCCTCCTTTTACAGTTGGGGAAACTGAAGTCCAGAAAGAGGGACTTACTCAACATCCTATAACCACCACATTTCATCAATTCTAAGATGTCATTTCCATATTTCTTTTTTTTTCTTTTTTGAGACGGAGTTTTGCTCTTTCATGCAGGCTGGAGTGCAGTGGGGGTGATCTTGGCTCACTGCAACCTCTGCCTTCTGGTTTCAAGTGATTCTCCTGCCTCAGCCTCCCAAGTAGCTGGGATTACAGGCACCCATCACCAAGCCCGGCTAATTTTTGTATTTTTAGTAGAGACGGGGTTTCACCATGTTGGCCAGGCTAGTCTCGAACTCCTGACCTCGTGATCTGCCTGCCTCAGCCTCCCAAAGGGCTGGGATTACAGGCGTGAGCCACCGCAGCCAGGCATATTTCAACTCCTCTGAAATGAGGTGTATCCTATCGTGATAGTTGATGGTAGCTTAGCTGGCAACATTTTCTTGTTCTTAGTGCTATATAAAACAACATGCATCTTACAACAATGACTTCTTAGATTCGATGGAATATGGCAGCAGGTGAGAACCAAGACTCACATCAGTCCCCGCCTCCTGGCTCCCTCCACCACATGAGAGGTAACTAACTGGCTCTTAATCACCTTTAATAATCTTTTCGATTTCTCTCCATGGGCCCCATTGAAAAAAGAAAACTTGTAACCAAATGAATTGAATGTATTATATTTCTTCACTTTTCACTAATTCAAAGACAGGCAAACCTGCCTAGGAGAGCTTCCACGGACATCTAATTTATTCAACTAAATATTAAGTTGAATAATTAAAGCAAAAAAATAGCTTTAGTTTGTGCAGTATTATGAGAGATGAACATATGATTTCCACTGAATATGTTGAAATAAATAAAGTTCATCTCTACCTTCAAGAACTTTTGGGATCCACCTCAATTTGGGAAGCTCCAGGCTCCAGCAGGGACTGTGTGCCCTCCAGCATGGAGGCTCCAATCCTACAGGCCTCCTTCCTCTGCCCCTGCCCCCGGGGGCTGCCTGGCCACCTTGATTCTCACCCCTCACATACTGCTTTGGACATTAGCTGAAAAGTATCTAAGATACCCCATCTTAAGATCAAGTATCTTGGCTCTTGCCTCTTGACTGGCCAAACACCCAAAAAAACCAGCCCAAAGGCCCCCCAGCAGCTGCCCCATAGTGTACTTACTGCAGACGGAAGATGGCAGTCAGCCAGGGACAGCATCCCTGGAAACGGAGAGAACAGGGATTAGCTTCCAACATCTGTGTCTTTGGGAGGCAGAGGTAACTATTGTCTTTGACATTAAATAACCATTTAACTTCCTGTTGTACAAAAAACAGTGCTTTTATCCCATATTCAGCAAGCATGCGCCCAGTACTTCACAATATACACCACACGCCTGGAATTCCTGCTAAAATCTCTTGACAACCTCGTGGTCAAATCACAAAACTTAGATCAAATCGGATGAAAGCTCAGGGCAGCTCTGGGGAAAGTGATGTGGGCTGCTGTTTGATTGTTTACAATCACTGACCAAGAGGTGAGGCAAAAGAGAGGAAACAAGCCTAATGGATTGGATGGTCTGCTGGAGTGGCTGTTAGGGGGAAAGGGTGTCTGTAGGTTTTATTGTCCTTCACATCTCTTAAACTTAATACCCCTAAAGCTGGGCTGTTATCCAGCTAGGAAAGACAAATATTTGTTCAATAATTCATTCAACAATGACTAAGCACCTACTAGGCATCAGGCGCTGGGGAACAGGGCTGGAGAAGGCAGGGCTCTTGCCCACATCTGGCTCATAATCCAGCCGGCAAGTCCATAATTAACTGTCACACAAAGCCATACATGTAAGAGAGAGAAGTGCTGGGGAAGCCCAAGGGATTCCATAGCCCTTCCCGCCTGCAAGTTCATCCAGTCTCAAGATCCCCGGTCATCCAGCTGCCATCTCTCCTGTGGTACTTCGCAAGTTCAGGTGCCTTCGTGGATGCAGAAAAGCACTTTCTCCAGCACTTGGCACTCAAGATCCACCCTGCTCCCTCCCCAAAACCATGACTGCCAGTCCCCACCACCTGGCCATGACCACAACTGTTCCTTAGATACCAACCAGCTCATTTTCAAAGTCTTGTTGCCCTGAGGAGGAAGTCGATGACAATCTCTGAAATCTGGACTCGCTAGAGACACAAAAAAGAAAAACAATGACAGATAATTCCTTAAAAAAAAAAAAGTCAAAGAGTCAAAAAGATCATGTCCAGTATTTTGCTGACTCTTAGAGCTCAGAACCAAAGCTACCAGCCCTCAATGGCTGAGACAAAATATAACTCACTCTGTAAAAGACAGAGACAAGGACAATGACCATTCCCAGGCATGGTATAAAACTCTATGTTATATGGGATGAACAGCAAGGGGTCAACACTCAGAAACCATACCATTGTGACTGGTCTAGCTAAAGTGACTTCAAAGGGTTGCCAATTTATAGCATATTTCCCAATATTATCAAATAAAACTTGGAATAAATACTATATTTTATCAAATCTAAGATACCACTGGTTGTAATTTGCATAATTATTTTATGAACTGCTAAAGAAAAAATGCTGCCAAATAACCTATGACCACCCACCAATAACAAGATGCCTCCCAATTTCGGAGATGAGAAAATGTCAAAACATATGTTTTAGAGTGGACAAATGATGGCACTTTATATTGTGGCATTGTAATCAAATCCTTTCTTGCGAGTACTCCCATAAAAATACCCCATGTGCTATAAATCTGAGGTGTTTGCAATATGTGACTGCTTTTCTTTTTTTTTTTTTTTTTTTTTTGAGACAGAGTCTCGCTCTGCCACCCAGGCTGGAGTGCAGTGGCCGGATCTCAGCTCACTGCAAGTTCCGCCTCCCGGGTTTACGCCATTCTCCTGCCTCAGCCTCCCGAGTAGCTGGGACTACAGGCGCCTGCCACCTCGCCCAGCTAGTTTTTTGTATTTTTAGTAGAGACGGGGTTTCACCGTGTTAGCCAGGATGGTCTCGATCTCCTGACCTCGTGATCCACCCGTCTCGGCCTCCCAAAGTGCTGGGATTACAGGCTTGAGCCACCGCGCCCGGTCTTTTTTTTTTTTTTTTTTTTTTGAGATGGCTCTGTCACCCAGGCTGGAAGTGCAGTGGTACAATCTTGGCTCATTGCAACCTCTGCCTCCCGGGTTCAAGCAATTCTCTGCCTCAGCCTCCTGAGTAATTGGGCTTACAGGCACCCGCCACCATGCCCAGCTAATTTTTTTATTTTTGATAGAGACAGGGTTTCATCATCTTGGCCAGGCTGGTCTTGAACTCCTGACCTCATGATCCACCCGCCTCAGCCTCCCAAAGTGCTAGGATTATAGCTGTGAGCCAACATGCCTGGCTGTGACTCCTTTTCTCTAGTCTCCTATTCCTGGTTCTACTGTTCCCCTGCTAAAGACAAAACACATGACGAGACTTAACTTTAAAAGCCTTTGCAGAGACTCTGTCCCTTGTGACCTTCAAGGTGACCTCATGGGGAAGAGACGACAGAAGGAGACCGACCCTAATAAGTTTGGGGCCTTGACCAAGGTTGCACAGCCAGAGATGCAGCAGGGCCCTCTGATCCCCAGGTGGTCTTTTCAACCAGAGTACATGGCCCCCACTTCTAGCTGAATGTGCCGTAAAGGCATCAGATGTCCCAAAAGTTTCTCCCCAACAGCCCAAGGTCATCACCTCAGGCTTTAGCAAATCCCAGAGCAGAGATCATGGGAAAGGATGGTGCATTTTCAGGTACACCTCTCCTCTTCCCAGTTCAAAGGATCCTGCCACTCAGGCCACATGTCAGGAGGGGCCCGAGAGTGGAGGGTCTGCCTGAAGAGCCCCAGGGGAGGCTCTGGGTGGCAGCTGGGGCCAGTGCCTGAGTTTTCATCACTCACTTCCTATTGCCACATCTGACACAAGATCCTGGGTGCAAACAGCCAGCTGGAGCTGGAATGTCAGGTTGTGCAGATCCAGAATTCACTGTCACCCTTCAGGCGACATGAACAGAGAATCCTAGAGCCTCACGCAGAACTAGAAGGACCCGAGGCCCAGCCGAGGGAGCCTGTGCTTTGTAACAGACTTATCCAAAGCCGGCACTGACCTGGCAGGAGGGTGGGGCAGTTCCCTGACGGCTCTGCTGCCCTTCTTGATCCTCACCCAGCCCTGGCCCCAAGCTAATTAATTTAAAAGATAATCACTTAAAACACTCAAGGTGAGAAAGAAAATGGGCATCCTCTTCAGAGGATGATGAAAGCCCTCAGTATCTAAAGCAACCTGTTCGAGGCCAATAAGGTTCACAGCCTTGGCCCAACAGAAGCCCTGAGGGAGCTGAGCATCTAAGCCTAGGTTTTTGTTTTTGTTTTGGTTTTGGTTTTGTGAGCACAATGAGGGTAGTGAGGCTGACCTCATGGGTCTGTGGTGAAGAGCAAAGAGAATAGCTATTGGTACAGGCCAGGTAGATACACTCAGTGAACACAATCTAATAGCAGTGTCACGTGTGGGTCCTGCCCACATGGAGGGCTTCATAAGCCCCCAGCCCATTCCAGGGACACACCCACACTATACACACATATATGTACACACACACTCATATACACGTACGCACATGCATGCTCATAGCCTAGGTGATATGTCTTTACCTGTCTGCTTCTGACACCAGAGCAATGCGGCCATAGTCCCAGAATCTTCTTCTTATAATGGAAAACACCAAGATTAAGAACTAAAAATAGAAAATAAACCAAGTAAAAGCATATTGGATGGCTTCTCATTAGAAGACACAGTGGTCTCAGGGGTAAAACCCACCTGCCTGCACTCAGCAGGGCTAGAAGGAAAACACACAGGCTCAGAGAGGGCGCTGAGCTGCCCAAGGCCACACAGCTCAGTAGCCTAGATGCTTTGCTCACCCTTTCACCAGCTCCTGTCACCTGTGCCCACGCCACCAAGGCTGCCGGCGCTGATGCCAAGCTTGCCTGGAGCCTGCCTGGTTATGCACGTCAGCCCTGTCTCTTGCTCTCAAGGCAGCAGTGATACCACAAGGAGGACCCAGTCTCAGGCCCTGATCTGCCTTCAGTGGCCCCTAAGCAGGAGGGTAAGGTCTGGCCTCACAGCAGTCCCAGGAACCAGTATCCTTCTTCACTTTACAGAAAATTTCTTTTTTCTTTTTTTGAGATGGAGTCTCGCTGTGTCACCCAGGCTGGAGTGCAATGGCATGATCTCAGCTCACTGCAACCTCTGCCTCCCTGGTTCAAGCAATTCTCATGCCTCAGCCTCCAGAGTAGCTGGGACTACAGATGCCTGCCACCATGCCCGGCTAATTTTTGTATTTTAGTAGAGACAGGGTTTCACCATATTGGTCAGGCTGGTCTCGAACTCCTGACCTCAGGTGATCCCCCTGCCTCAGCCTCCCAAAGGGCTGGGATTACAGGCGTGAGCCACCACGCTGGCCAGAAATTTCATTTTAAATTACAGAACCAAGGTAGCACAGCCTCCTCAGGCTAAGCCAGAAACATCAGATTTTTCCTCTGAGTTTGGTTCCCCTGAAGGCAGGCCCCGCAGGCACAGAGCATGCATGCAGGCAGCAAGGCCCCACGAGAACCTGTGCTCAGGCTGGCTCAGCCTTCATAAGCTGGGACACCTCAGCAAGCTTGTGTCCAACGGCAACCTCAGGGCTGGACTAAGCCGGTTAGCTCTAGACATCTGTAGACTCTAGACTGTCCTCACTCCCCACAGTCCACCTTGGCAGGCTCCCTGCCATGTTCCTGCCTCTCTTCCCTCCCTAGACAGGGTCCCTCTCTTTGAGGTTCAGGGAGGTAGAGAAATAAATCTTAGTAAGCACATCTCTGCCTGCTCTGATCAGAAACAGGGGTTTTGAAGGTGGGCTTTGTTTTCCTAAAGGAAATCCAGAAGACCTGAACCCCAGAGGCACTGAGTTCTCGTGGAATTTTCTTCAGGTGAATCAGGAAGTTGGTGACATATTTTCAAAGGCAGGTGAGTTGTGTTGTAGGAAAACCATGAAACCTGCTCAGCAGGTGCCTGCCCTTCCTGTCCACAGCAGCTGCCACCCTGGCCTGTGCAGTGCAGACGTTTCCCACAAACCCATGCTCTCCAGGGCCCTCTGGCTCTTATGTGTCCCTGCTCCCCCACCCCCAAAACTTACTGCAATAAAAACCCACCCCTGGCCAGGCACTGTGGCTCACTCCTGTAATCCCAGCACTTTGGGAGGCCAAGGCTGGTGAATCACTTGAGCTCAGGAGTTTGAGACCAGCCTAGGCAACATGGTGTGAAACCCCATCTCTACCAAAAATGCAAAAATTAGCCAGATGTGGTGGCATGTGCTTGTAGTCCGAGCTATGCAGGAGGCTGAGGTGGGAGGATTGCTTGAGCCCAGGAGGAGGAAGTCGCAGTGAACTGTGATTATGCCACTGTACTTCAGCCTGGGTGACAGAGTGAGACCTTGTCTCAAAAAAAAAAAAAAAAAAAAATTCACCTTCAGTAGCACACTCCAGTAGAGGGTGACTCTCTTCTCAACCAACACTGTTGTAACAATACCCACCCAGCCCACCTAGGGTCCCTGCCCAGGCCCCCCTCTCTTTACTCCTTACCTTGGCCAAACTCTCCCCACCCTGAAGACTCAGGGCCACCCTCCTCTAATCCCACCAACTCTGAAATCCAGCCCAACACCACTGTCTACTCCTCCCTGCTACCCTAAGCCACCCTCCCCACGTTCCCCACCCAAGCCTAGTCTCCAGCTCCAAGCAGTCCAAGGATGTTTACTCCATCAGAGCCATCTGCCCCCTTCATTCAGATGGTCTCTGCTACATGTTAGGAGACAGCATCAAGAGGCACTGGCCAGCCCATGGCATTTGTGAAAAGAAGGGGCACTTTAACCCCAATAAATCTCAGCCAGCTAACGTTGAGTCTACATAAGGAAGAATAATGACATGTTTCAAATTGGAGGTATCCTTGTGAACAAGGAGATCTACGTTAAAGAAAGGCTACCTGCTGAAGGCACGCTCTGAGAATCAGCTTTTGATTCTTTTTTTTTTTTTTTTTTTGAGACAGCGTCTCGCTGTTGTTGCCCAGGCTGGAGTGCAGTGGCACGATCTTGGCTCACTGCAACTCCGCCTCCCAGGTTCAAGAAATTCTCCTGCCTCGGCCTCCAGAGTAGCTGGGATTACAGGCATGCGCCACCACACTCAGCTAATTTTTTGTATTTTTAGTAGAGACAGGGTTTCACCATGTTAGCCAGGCTGGTCTCGAACTCCTGACCTCAGGTGATCTACTCGCCTTAGCCTCCCAAAGTGCTGGGATTACAGGCATGAGCCACCATACCCAGCCCAGCTTCCGATTCTTTAAAAACCCCAGGGATGCCAGAGGGGAACAGGAGGTGACACTTGGGAATTGCAGCTGCTCTATTCTAGTCCGTACTCTCCATTCACATTTCTCAACCCCTTGAGATGACCCTTCCCAAGGGCCTTAAAGACATGACAGGCAGAGAGTTCTGCAATCATGGTAATAATCACAGGCGTAGCTATGTGAGTATTTTGGCCTTATCCAATCTCCAAAATCCTCTGAGGCAGGAATTATGATCTCCATTTCCGGAGCAGAAAGGGGAGGTGCACAGAAGCTATGTAACAGGTCCAAGTCACAGAGCTGGTAAGCAGCAGAGTAGAGATTTAAACCCAGCTACGTCTGACTTCTCATCTAAGTTTTCCAGAAGGCCCTGGCGGGGGATTTAAACAAATAACTGAGGCAGTAGGACACGACTCGTGAGGGCTCTCACCAGGAAGCAGCTGACGTCTATGAGCAGGACAGTGGGGATGCCACCAAAGGTGACTCCCTGGAGCACGGTGCTGTTTTTGGCCGAGTTGTAGCAATAGGAGTCATTGGGCTGGTCCCCGAGGCCCAGCTGCTCCCTGATGGACACCGCCTTGGACTGCCACAGCTCCAGGAATGGAGAGTCCGCCATCGTGCCTGTCTTCCCTGGAGCACAGGACAACAGAACAAGGCAGACAGATGTTCAGCGCTCAAATTTCTTGCAGATTCCCACCAGTGCTGGCAGAACCAAAGGTGGGCATTTCTCCAGGGACTGGTCGGGCACAGGGAGCCAGCAGCAAGGAGTCCAGGAGAGCCAGACATTGGACCTCTGAGTGCCTGGTGGTGTCCACAGAGAATGGCTCCATTATGGGACAATCTCGGGGGATCAGATGGTCAGAGTGGATGGCTCATCCAGGACACAGTGGACAGATCCCCAGAGGGGGTGACATGGAGTAAGGGAGGGACAGAGTTGCTGCAGCTGCTGACTTAAGAAGTCCTAGGCCGGGCACGGTGGCTCAAGCCTGTAATCCCAGCACTTTGGGAGGCCGAGATGGGCGGATCACGAGGTCAGGAGATCGAGACCATCCTGGCTAACACGGTGAAACCCTGTCTCTACTAAAAATACAAAAAACTAGCCAGGCAAGGTGGCGGGCGCCTGTAGTCCCTGCTACTCCAGAGGCTGAGGCAGGAGAATGGCCTAAACCCGGGAGGCGGAGCTTGCAGTGAGCTGAGATCCGGCCACTGCACTCCAGCCCGGGCGACAGAGCAAGACTCCGTCTCACAAAAAAAAAAAAAAGTCCTAAAGCTCCTCTAGCCTCAAGGACTCATGTTGGGAAAGTCACTCCTGCAGAAGCCACTGGCAGATCTGCAGTACAGGCAGGGGAGAGGGAGAAAGGCACACAAAGGCAAGGGGAAAACACAGGGATAAACAGGGAAGAAGGGAACATCCAAGTATTCACGATGGTCCATCCACGAACCACAGACAACACCTCACTCCCACTGCTCACAGAATGTCAGAGCTGGGACCTCAGAGATGGGTCCATCTGCTATACTTGGAAACCAAGCCTCAGAGGTTTAATAACTTGCCCCAAGGTTAAGGTTAAGGAGCTGGTCAGGGCAGAATTGAATCCCAAACCCAGTGTCCTGACTCTCAGATGCCAGTTCTCTTTTTACTTTGCCACAGAGGAGAAAGCAAAGGGGGTGGTCTAGGGTAGGGAGGGGGAGGGAGTCAGGAGTTCCAAGGCCTTCTCAGGGACCTCTGGGTCTGCCAGCTCTGCCCTTTCACACATACATACCCCTCCTGGGTACCATCAGTCTAACTGCAAGGCCCAGCATTTCCAAAGCAAACACTGCTCCAGGCTGGGTTGTTGACTTTTCCTTCCTGAGGCTCCTGGTGCCCCTGGTGAAGCTAACAGAAATCTCCAGTGTCTGTCCCCTGACACCTGAGGCCCGGGAGTTAGTGTCCAAGTTCTCACGCTGTGGCTGAAGGGCCAGAACACATGTTCAACCTGGACTTGCTTAAGATCCCGTCTGCCCAAATCTGGTAAATCTAGAATTCCCAGGGGATTTCTGCTAAGTCTGGTGCTTCTAGCTGTTATAGGGACAAAGATCTTGAGAACAAGAAGAAAAGATATAGAGAACCCAAACAGATGTTTGGATACCAGTAGTGCTGGTAGGGTATGTTGGGTAACCCCTAGGCCTGCAGTGCTGGGGACAATCACACATGGACACCTACACACACACACACACACACACACACAACAGGAAGTATAGGAAGGGTGAATAAGTGGAAAGTCCAAGAGCATGGGAGCATCCCCCAGAGAGCCAAGTCACTTTTTCAACCTTCTAAGAGACTTGGCAATGGCTGGAGGTAGTAGGGGTTGTGATGCCAGAGTCATGGGGCTGCTGGCTCTGAACACAGTCACAAGAGTGACCTCTGGAACACAGATGTTCTTGGCTTCCCTTTAAACACCACCCAGTGGTACCGCCCAATGGAACACCCCAGCCCAACACTTTGAGGCCACCACCTACCCCTCCTTCTTCCTGTCCCCACACTTACCAGATGCTAGGGGAAGGAAGGACTGTGGATGGACCCGTTGGGGAGGTCCTCAGTTGGAGCTGTCTCTGGCAAAGGCAAAAGCAGCCCCAGTACCTCCTAAGCAGCGAAGGGCCAGGCCTCAGAACTAACACTCATTTCCTGCAGGGCTTTCCTGACCAGGAAGTCCTGGGGTACCAGCCTGTAGACTTTCCTGAAGGATCACAGACACCCAGCATCACATGGGAGCCACCCTTTTCCAGCGTAGGGGTCTGGATGGAAACCCTCCAGCACACACCCGTGTATGCATGCTGCCCATATGGAGCTTTACATTCTGCCCAGTGGGCTCCCTCCTGCCTGGATCTCTCCCCAAACTCCCAGAACTGGCTCTCCATCCGTCAGTGCTCCTCTGTGCGACCCTACTCCTCCTTCCTCAGCCAGCACCACCTGCGGACCCAGCCTCTCTCCTCTTCACCAATAACTCAAGGACCTGCTGGGGCTAGGGGAGCAGCCCTCTCCCACAGAAGCCCTGGAGGCTGTGGGCTCATGGTAGGACCCCAAGCAAAGGACTTCACCTGGGCCCCAAGGGCTAGTGCTACTGGGGAGGCTCCCCAAGGTTCCCCAAGAGCTAGAATTAGGAAAAAGGAACACAGCAGCATGAACAAGGAAGGCTTGAGAAGTGAAGTGGAAAGAAAAAACATCCCATAAAATGCTCACAGAGGGAACATTGTCCCTGGAAAGGGGAGGGTGCTGTGGCGGTGCTGGGAGTGGCAAACCCTCCCCAGGACTGCAGAGAAGGAGAGAGGCCTCCGCGAAGGGAAATACCTGTGCCTCCTCTTCCCCCTCCAGCCCCAGTTATGCCTCTAAGTCACTTGTCTCTTGCCAAATAGGCTTCCCAGGGTGGTTTGACAAAGTCTGGTAAGAACTCAGGGAGGTGGCTAGCAAATACTATGAGCCTGAGATGGAGGTAAGTTCAGGTGGCCAGTCCTGTCTGCCCTCTCCGATGAGCACCCAGGTTAGGGCACAGCTCTGGGGATCCACAGTCTCTCTTAGACCCTTCAGCTCAGTCCCAGCCTGTGCCTGCCCATTAGACATGTAAAGTCCAGATCCCACTGAAACAGCTCCATCCCTCTGGCTCTCAACAGGACAGCTCCTCTGCATCTTCACAAACAGGCATGTTGTGCACGGGCAGCTGAGAACACAGACACCATGAAGCAGCACTGCCAGACTGAGGAGAAGGCAGGGGGAGGGGAGCACCCAGTTGGCAGCTATGTGGAGGAGGCCAAACCAGCAGCTAGGCACTGTGGTTGCGGTGGCACCGCCTGGCTGAGAACCCCAGGGAATATTCAGTCATCCTAGATGTATGTGAACGCCTAGCACGTATCTGTGCCTTCCAGAAATTCTCCATTCATCCCCTTATTCCCACTTAATATGCTGAGGGTAGGAAAGCCAAGAATTACTGCTGAGGCCCAAAAGCCAGAGTGGGCAGCAGGTGACTTCACGCTGCCAACCCAAAGTTCAACCCATGTGCATGCAAGCGTCTGACTGTGGCCAGTGGGAGATGGCTAAATCCAACAGCTGTCTGAACTTGCCAAAGTAAACCACCTATGCTAACCCACTGCCCAGTCTCCACTGGCAGCAAAGACTGGCCTAGTGACCAACTTGACAAGCTCTAGAAATGCCAGCACAATGCTGCAGGAAGTATATGGATATTGTTGGTTCTTGCAAGAAGGCCCGTACAAATTCAGAGTAATTTTATCATCACCAAATCTTTCAATCCTGTGATGACCATAGCAAAACTACAAGCTGCTCCAGGCCTTCTGCCGCAGGAGCTAACTCTGGTCTTTCAGATGCAGAATAAGGTTGCAGAGTAAACCTTATGGCAACATCAAACAGGACCCAGTAACCCAGACAACTGTTTACCTCTACCCTGGAGCACAAAAGAAATGACACAGCCCCTGGCTGAAATGAGAGGCAGTGTGGCTCAGGGATTATGTGAGCAGGCTCTGGAGTTAGGGTCTCAGCACCACGCAGTTCAGACCAGCAGCCTAACCACTCCATGCCTTGGCTTCCTTGGCCTGGAAATGCGAGTGATCACTTTCTCTCACGGGGCTGTTGGGAGGCACAGACCCCAAACAACACCTGTAAAGCACTTAGCCCAGGACCGGCCCTAGCAAGCAATTAGAAGTTGTTTGCCTTTATTTTAAGTCACCCCTCCAGCTAATGGGAAACACAAGGGCAGGACCCCACCTGACGTCTTCTCTGTTAGAGCCCAATGAACAGCTAGGGGAGACCTTTGCCCCCATACTAAACAAAGGAAGGGGGCGTGTGAAGAGAAAAGGAGCCTCGGCTTCCGGCTTCCGTTCATATCCCCCTGAAGGCACAGCAGACTTGAGGATGACCTGACAGGTGTCAGGGGAGGGTCAAGGGGTCCACCACGCTGTCCACCCCTGCCCTTGAAGAGGACACCACCTGCCTGGGGCTGAATGACCAAGGCCCTTCCAGGGACTCAGGCAGCTATTCTTACCAGGTGCTGGAACCTTTGCGGATTTGGTTTCTTAGCAGAGCTCACCTCACCTGTCCCGCCCCCGCCCTTCCCCCCAGTTCCCGAGTCCCCAGCCTCTGTCCTCAGGACTCCGCCAAGGCTGCAGGAAGTGGTCACCCTGGGACAGCCCGAGGGTGGCCTCTGCCTTCCTGGCGTCAGGAAACTCGGACGCCTGGCCCTTTCCCAGCCCGGCCTCGTCTAGGGTCGGAGGAGCCCAGAGCTGCGCTCCTAGTTAGGTGAGAGGTCGGATTCCGCCGACAAATCCCAAAGAGAGGGATGGTGAAGGTGGTACCAGTCCTGAAAGCGAAAAGTCGGAGCCTCGGAGAGGGAAGTCCTGAAAAGCCGCCAGAAAGTCCCGAGGAACGCAGGGCTGGAATGAGGGCGCGGCGACCCCTGCCCTGACCCTCTCCTCCCACCCAATCCGGCGTCGTCAACCCCTTGCTTGGGGTCGGGGGCTTTGGTGTCTGCGGAGGCTGGGAGCCGTTCCGGAACCGGACACTTGGCGCGCACCCCGACGTGGACCCGGCCCCGCACGTCCCGGGAAAGGAGGAGGGCGCGTTTCCCCACTTCACGCCCCCTGTCCCCTGTACCTGCGGCGGCGGCGGCGTGTCTGGCGGGACCCAGCCAGGCCGGGCGTATTCCGACCACTTAAAAGTTACAAAGTGAAACTCCAGCGCCTCCTGCACATGCGCAGAGCTGCGTCCACAGCTTGCCCAATTTGGAGCCTTCGCCCGCGCCGGCGCGAGCCTGGACGCAGCCGACTGCGCCTTCCGCGGTGGCCCTCAGCGGTCCTCTGCCCTGGCCTGGCCTCCTGATCGTCGCTTAGCCCCGCAGGTCCTCCCGGAGGTCTGCAAGCCCCGGACCGGCCAGCTCAAGTCCAGAGGCTGAGAAGGGATCCGTTGGGGCGCACCCTCTTCCGTCCCCCTGCACGAGCCCAGTCTCTGGACGCCTCCGGGAGACCTGGGCCAAGCACACGGTGGTCGCAGCGCAGAGAGAGCATCTGCAAACGTTGGTGGTGGTACTTTGAATTTCCGCGAAGAGCTCTTAGACCCGCCCCAGGAGAGTGGAGGTGGCGGGGTGGTAGCATGGGGAGCTCAACAGGATTCAGCCTGCACCTCGGCTCCGGGCAGTCGGGGACCGCGCGGAGCGCCCTGCGAGAGGCCGCGGCTCCCCCGCCGCTGTAGAAGGCCGGACCGTGAAAGCCCGGAGGGTCTTCGTTCGGGCAAAAATGTGGGGGCGGGTCGCAGCATTTCCAACGCTCCTTAGGGCCAAGTCCCTTACTGCCCGAGCCAGGGCCGCCAAGGGCACCTACTCCAGCCCAGCTACGAGAGCGCGGCATGCCTCGCGGCCCGGAGCCAGATGTTTCCCGGAAGCCGGTGGCCTCTACAACTGGACCGCAAGCTCGCAAGTCCGCCGCGCCAGGGACTGCTGGGCGCTGCGCAGGAAGCGAGGCTGGGTTCGGGGAGGACCGCGCGCCCTGGGAATCAAGGAGCAAACCACCCCATCCGCAGGCCCCTGTTTCCATATCTGTGAAACGAGTGGTTGGACCAAAGCTTCCCTCTCAGGTCCTTTCTAGCACCAAACCACTCTGAGTTCTGAGCAGTCCTCTCCCCACACGCACGGCTTTGCGGGTTCTCCGACCTCTCTTCCATTTCTGAGCTTTCATCTTTTTCTGTAACGGTATAAAAATATCCTTCTTATGGCCGGGCGCCATGGCTCATGACTGTAATACCAGCACTTTGGGAGGCCGAGGCGGGCGGATCACCTGAGGTCGGGAGTTTGAGACCAGCCTGACCAGCGTGGAGAAACCCCGTCTCTACTAAAAATACAAAATTAGCCAGGTGTGTTGGCACATGCCTGTAATCCCAGCTACTAGGGAGGCTGAGGCAGGAGAATCGCTTGAACCTGGGAGGCGGAGGTACAGTGACCCGAGATCGCGCCATTGAACTCCAGCCTGGGCAACAGGAGTAAAACTCTGTCTCCAAAAAAAAAAAAAAAAAAAAAATTCCTCCTTACCTCCCTGTCCCTGATTCTAGCGCCAGTCTGTGGCTGTCCAGGGGTCGGGTGGGGAGGGTCTCTTCCTGCCTCTCTCAGTTCTTTTCTGTCCCATCTGGCTTCCCCTTCTCTCCCCAAACCTCTATCCACTAGTTATTTCCCAGGGTTTTTCCTCTGTGCCCACCCCCACCCAGTATAATCTCTGCCCTTGTCCCTCCAAAGCTGGGCCTGGCCATCCCCCCTCCCTGCTCTCTTACCTCCACATCTGACCATCTGCAGAGTCCTGGGTGTGGCCCCTGGACTCCCCGTTGGCTCCTGAGACTGTCCCTGTCCAATCTTCTTTCCACTCCCCACTCCCACACCTGCCTGTCCTCCTCCCTTCCCTGCCTCAATGAATGGTGCCCCCACGTCTGATCTGTGGGGGCACCATTCATTGGGGCAGGGTCTAGGCAAGTGCAAGGTTCCGGTCTTGGTAATTAGAATGCTGGAGCCACTGACAAAGATTTCAGAGAAAGAAAGGATTTCTAAATTTGTTCTTAAGTAGGTTAAGGTTATTTCAAAATCAAGAGAAGGCCTTGATGGATCGGAATGTGAGTTAAGATAGCCACAACCTTTGTTATGTCAGTTGTGTGAAGTGTTTGTAAAATCACTATTTTATTTTTTAATTTTTAATTAATTAATTAATTTACTTATTGAGACAGAGTCTCGCTCTGTCGCTCAGGCTGTAGTGCAGTGGTGTGATCTCAGCTCACTGTAACCTCCACCTCCTGGCTTCAAGTGATTCTCCTGCCTCAGCCTGCTGAGTAGCTGGGATTACAGGCATGTGCCACCGCACCTGGCTAATTTTGTACTTTTAGTAGAGACAGGGATTCTCCATGTTGGTCAGGCTGGTCTCAAACTCTCAACCTCAGGTGAGCCTCAGGATTACAAACGTGAGCCACCGTGCCCAGTTGCACAGCTCTTATAGCTATAAATTCCAGATCCTCTGGAGCTTTATTTTCTTCTCTAAGTTATAGATGATTATTTTGATCACAGGTTTTATTATGATGCAAGTAGGATTGAAATAAAGCCCAATCACTATGCCCAGGAAAGTCAAAGTGTCAAGAACAGAAAGATTTCTGTATCAATTCTGAGAGGACAGGCACCACAGATACTAGAATCAGAATACATTTTATTTTTATTTTATTTCATTTTATTTTTGAGACAGAATCTTGCTCTGTTGCCCAGGCTGGAATACAGTGGTGTGATCTCAGCTCACTGCAACTTCTGCCTCCCGGGTTTAAGCGATTCTCATGCCTCAACCTCCCAAGCAGCTGGAATTACAAGCACACACCACAATGCCCAGCTAATTTTTGTATTTTTAGTAGAAACGCAGTCTCGCCATGTTGGCCAGACTGGTCTTGAACTCCTGGCCTCAAGTGATCCGCCCACCTCAGCCTCCCAAAGTGCTGCGATTACAGGAGTGAGCCATGGTGCTGGCCCTGAAAGCATTTTAATCCTAGTTTCCCGTATTACTTAACCAAGATCTTTACCAAGTCATGGCCAACTCAAGCTCTTTCCTTAGTTTTACAATTAGGTTGACCTAATCTCTGTAGAACTTTCTGCTCCTTCCTCAATTTACAGAGCTTTGATTAAAATGGAAAATTACAGCCGGGCGCAGTGGCTCATGCCTGTAATCCGAGCACTTTGGGAGGCTGAGGCTGCCGAATGACTTGAGGTAAGGAGTTCCAGACAAGTGTGGGCAACATGGCAAAACCCCATCTCTACTAAAAATACAAAAAATTAGCCTGGCATGGTGGCACATGCCCGTAATCCCAGTTACTCAAGATGCTGAGGCATGAGAATCGCTTGAACCTGGAAGGTGGAGGCTGTAGTGAGTTGAGATTCGGCCACTGCTCTCCAGCCTGGGTGACAGAGCAAGACTCCGTCTCAAAAATAATTAATTAACTAAAATAAAATAGAAAATTACAAAATTACAGAATAAAATGTGTTTTATTCATGTTTTACAAAGTCTTTATTATCTGGATTGGGGTTGCACAACCCACACTTAACCCCAGGTCTTAGGTCCATAGTGGTGGAGGAGTTTAGCCCAGATCCAGTGACAGGACAAGTAAACAATGACACATTGGGGTTTCTGCCCTCAGGTTACAGTATCTCCACATGTAAGTGCTTAGAATATAGTGCAGCGAATAATAAGAATAGAGAAAACTGAGCAAGGGCTCCCCAGTGGCCAAGGATTCTCATTCCTGAGCACAAACTAGGTGAGGTAACTTGTCAAGGGAAGCAAATTCAGGGCTCACTAGAGAGCACAGAGCATTTGTTCATCAGCAGTTCAGTCATCGCCAGCTCTCCTGGTACCCTAGAACCTTCAGAAACACACACAAGTCAAGTCCCTCAGTGGCTCCACCAGGCGCCTACGGCTGGAGTCCCCTTGGCACGAGCGCCCCATCCGAGGCACAGCTGCACTTCTGCACCCTCATGTTGGGCAGGCTGACCACCTGGGGCCTGGTCCTGCCTCCCTCCTTGATGCTGACGATCATGGGCAGCGAGGCAGTCTCCGAGGCGATGCACTGTCGTGGCCCCAGAAACGGCCACTTGAAGGCCAGGGCCTCCGGGGGCTGCTGGCAGGTGCCCACACACTCATAAGCCAGGAAGCCCGGGGGCTCCAGCACCCAGTTATCGGCCCACTTCATCCCCTGCAGGTCAATGTACATCTCCTGGCGGCAGCAACGGGTGCCCTCGGTCACTGGTGCTTCAGGGTCACAGTCGCCCTGAGCTCTGTGTGGGCAAAGAGAGCAGGGTCAGCAGTCATCTGGGATGGAGATTTATGATCCATCTCTCAACTTCAAAAAGCTGGATGTTTGTGATATAGGATAGACAGTTACAAATAACTTGAAAATTAATAACTGATATTTACTGAGGACCTCCTAAGAGTCAGAGGAAGAATTGTATACACTGTCTCATTCATTCCCAGAGCACTCTGAAAAGTTGTCCATTTCAAAACAAATTTAATTGCCTCTCTGTTTCTTTATTCCGGCTCACCAGTTTAACCCTCAGCACCTACCCGTAGTCCCCGAGGTCCAGGGTGTGCAGCTCCAGCTGGGGCTCCCCAAGCCCGGCCGGCGCCCCCTGCGAGGCGAAGCGGACCAGCTTGTGGGCGCCGGACGCTAGCGGGCCCGGATGCTCCGTCTGCACCGACACCTGTAGCAGCAGCGGCTGCCGGGGCCGGCTCAGCTGCTGCCAGAAGTTCACGGCCTCGGTCACGTCGAAGACCTTCCAGCCGCTCTCGTGGGCGGACACCAGCCTGAGACACGACAGACACCCAACGCCGCGTGAGGGCGGGGACTGGGACGGGCCCCGAGGACCCCGCTCCGCCCCCCGCGTCCCCGCCCCCAAGCCAGGCCGAGCAGCCCCCTCCCCCTGCCGTGCGCGCCCGCGCGACCCCCACCTGGAGTCGATGAGAGAAGTGCGGTTGGAGCCGTCGTCGCGGACGCGAAGCCACTCGACAGTCACCCGGGCCCAGGCGCTGCGCGGGGACAGCCGCCCGTGCCTGTGCAGCGCGGCCTTGGGGACCGGCTCCTGGAAGAGCCGCAGTATGGCCTGCACCAGCTCGCTGTTGGGCGGCAGCCGCTGCTCCATGCCGAACACCAGCAAGTGCGTGCTGGCCTCCGACGCCAGGAACCTGCCGGCCACCTCTGGGGACAAGAGCAGGGTCAGCGGAGCCTCCCTGGACTCCAGGGGAGCTCTGAGGATGGCAGGGCCACTGAGCTGGCAGCCAGGCCAGGAGACACCGGCCCCTGTTCTATCTCTGGGGCAAACCCAGTTTAAAAATCTCCCTTGGATCTGGACCTTGTTTAGTAATCATCTCAATCCAGCAGGCAGGGGCGCCTGTGGGACCCTGGGCTAGCAAGTTTGCCTCAGCTGAGATGCTGGGAGCAGAATCCTCACCCAGGTGCGTGGCCTTGGGTCTAGCTCTGCTCACTGAGGAGCTAGGGAGGTGAGAGGCTGCCGGAGGATTCAGGCCCAGCTGCACCCCTGACAGCCAGGTATAACCCAGGTAGTCTACTTAAGTGCAGTATTTTCCAGTTACCCAAACACGCTTCTATTTACAATGACTCATTTTGATGTTCACAATGCTGGAAGATGGGCAAGACATAGCTATACCCCAGTTCCACATGAGCGAATGGTTGTGAGATGATTTTAAAGCAATATACTCCAAGTAGAGCTCAGACCAGAGTGGCAGTATGAAAACAGACCCCGGGAGTCCTGACTGCGTCCACCACTGCATGCTGAGGCCCTGCCATCCTCACAGGCCCGGCCCCACCTCACTGCCCTTTAGACCATGGCCCTCACCCAGCCTCCCACAGACCTCTGCAAGGCCAGGAGCCCTTTGACGCCACCGGAGTGGGCACATCTGACCTGCCCCATGGGACCAGGGGCAGCAGGGAGGGAGGGCCTCACCTCGGAAGCTCTGGCTGAATCTCTTGCCGCGGGAGCGGTCCCCGTGGCTGCGCTGCAGCAGGGTCAGGTATTGGGCCCTCACGTGGGCGGGCATGACCAGCTCCTCCATGTCAGCCCTGTCCAGTATGGGTGCCTCGCTGAGCTGCAGCTGCCGCAGCAGGCTGCCCAGGAGCTGCTCCCCGGTCAGGGCCGCCCCCGGGCCGGCCAGGGGCAGCACCCAGAGTGCGCAGCAGAGCCACAGGGGTCGCATGGCACTGTCTGGAAGGAGCAGTGGGCAGAATGGGAATGTCCCTTGAGATGGTTGAAGGAGGGTGTCAGGCAGCTGGATGTGCTGAGAGCCAAGCCTGGGCAGCTTTATAGCCTGGGGTGGAGGGAGGAGGTAGGGAGTGGGGAGGGAAGGAGGGAGGGAGGTCACACCCCTGGGACCTCCTAGGAGCTCACAGCCAGACAGGTCCCGGAGCTGGGAGGAGGGGCTGTCTAGATAGGACAAGTCTGTCTGGGCTGTGAACAGCTGGGTATGGCTGTCTGTACAATGGTCGTGAACCCCTAATGTGGGTTGAGGCCTGACCAGTTAAATTAAAAAGCTCATTTCCTAGAGTAGACATGGGGCTCTCATTCTCTGCAAGAGGCTCAGTTCCCCCAGTTGCTGGTAAGTGGACCTAGAGTCTTGTTCCTTGCTGCAACCAACCAATCGACAGGAACTAGAACGACTTGGGCAATGTAAGGGCCAATCCGGCCTGCAGGGATGAGCATCTGGGCCCCTGCTCAGAAGGTCCTGGGGCCTCATGAGATCCTGAGCTGGTGGTCCCCAGCTGTGAAACCAGACTTCCCACTGTTCTGGGGAGAGCTTCCTAGGCAAGGGAGCCTGGGAGCATTTAGTACCCATGGGGTTTTGTCCAATAAGGAAGGAGCCTCATCCTCTCCCTCATCCCTGCTGTTCACAGAATTAAAGTTTAGAGTTGAAAGGAATATCCAGGCTACCTTCTCCCCCAATTTTTTTTTCTTTTGAGACAGAGTTTCATTCTTGTTGCCCAGGCTGGAGTGCAATGGCGCAGTCTTGGCTCACGGCAACCTCTCCCAATTTTTGAGTTGAAAAAAAACTGAGGCTCAGAGACGTGTCAACTTCCTGAAGCTCACAAAGTTAATGATCAATGTCCATATAAAGTCAGGTCTTGCAATTCACAAAGTTCTTGGCACACTCAAATTATTTACAGCCTAGTTTTGACCTATGCCCTAAAGGGAGTCAGGTGGTCTCAATCCAGGTGATCAGGTCTAGGCTGGGGCAGGGGGACAATCCCCCAAGACAGAGGACCTCTATCTTGAATGTGGATTTGTGATCTGGTTAAAGAGTTTTGCTGGGGAAATAAAACAATTGGGTGATCAGCTAGGCGTAGGGCTACCAGACAAAATACAAGACACTATTTGGGACATAATTATACTAAAAAATTCTTCATTGTCTACCTGACATTCAAATTTCACCAGAGTCCTATATTTTTATTTCTTTTTTCTTTTTTTGAGATGGAGTCTCACTCTAGCGCCCAGGCTGGAGTGCAGTGGCCGGATCTCGGCTCACTGCAAGCTCCGCCTCCCGGGTTTACGCCATTCTCCTGCCTCAGCCTCCCGAGTAGCTGGGACTACAGGCACCCGCCACCTCGCCCGGCTAGTTTTTCTTTTTTTTTTTTTTTTTAAGTAGAGACGAGGTTTCACTTAAAAGTAGAGCCAGGATGGTCTCAATCTCATGACCTCGTGATCCGCCCGTCTCGGCCTCCCAAAGTGCTAGGATTATAGGCTTGAGCCACCTCGCCCTTATTTTTCACATCTGGCAACGCTAGCCAGAGGTCAGAAAAAGAAAGCGAATGTGGATTGGGAGACTGTTTACAGTGGTCTGAAGTGTTTCCAGGAGGGAGGGCAGCCCCACCCTTTGTCATGCAGAAGAAGGAGCCTGGCTTCCCCAACCATCCCCACCTGGGTCTGCCCAGATTGGGCTTGAGATGGTAAAGTGGACCCAGAACCAGATCTTCTATGGGAGGAGAGCGGGGCAGGGGAATGAGTGATCCCTACCCTGACTCAGAGCACATTTGGACCTGGCTCTGGGCCCAGAACTAAGGACACTGGAGGGCAGTGGGCTGGCCATGCTGGGGAGAGGGGGAGGGGGCCCAGGTAGGAAGGTGGATGAGGAGTGGGGCCCTGTGCCCTCGACCACACTCCTGCCCCTGGTGGTCCAGGATGTGACCCCAACCAGAGGCCAGGTTGCCAAGTGAGGGCCATGGGAAAATGTAGGGGTCAGAGGTCATCCTGGGGCCTCCATGGACGAGGACGAGCTGGACTCAGGCCTGAGCTCTGAGGTCAGCGAAGCTAACAGTCCAGGAGTGGAGTGGTTTCTAAGTCAGAGCCCAGCATCTTGGGTCTCCAGGGTGGCTTTTGCCCCCTTCCTGGGAAGGGGCAGATACTTCTGAGAGTGCTCAGGAAATGCCCCAAGGCCAGTCTAGGTGTCCTGGGCTGCCCCAACCCACACCATCAACCTCCCTGACCCCAGGCCTGGGGGCCCATGTGGCTCCTTGGTGGTTCCAGGCACCCCCTGTGTGGGCCGTTCCTCTTCTCCCAGAGTAGCTCAGACTCTGGCATCATGGGGGGCCTTCCCTGGGGCTCCATCTGGGCTGAGGAGGGTGGGAAACAAACCAGGAATAGGGACTCATTTTAGTTCATCCAGCGCCTTTGTATGGTGGGCACATCTTGTGAGACACCAACAACTCAAGCATGGCCTGGCAAGGACCTTCTATCTCTTGGTGATGTTTGTTCAGTGTTCCAAGCTATGGACCCTGGGAACGGCCAACCTGGATGTTTAATTCCGTTTAACTATGAAGAACATCAGGCCCCTGGCCCGTTACTTGAAACACAGTCTGTACAAGGAACAGAGGTCCATTGTTTTGAGGTAGGTGGAGGCTGCTAAGTAGAGGTTGCTAGATGGAAGTTGCAATGTGAAGGTTTTGGGCTGGGCATGGTGGCTCACACCTATAATCCCAGCACTTTGGGAGGCCAAGGTGAGCGGATTACTTGAGGTCAGGAATTCGAGCCCAGCCTGGCCAACATAGCAAAACCTTGACTCTACCAAAAGTACAAAAATTAGCTGGGCTTGGTGGAGGACACCTGTAGTCCCAGCTACTCGGGAGGCTGAGACAGGAGATGCGCTTGAACCCGGGAGGCAGAGGTTGCAGTGAGCTGAGATTGCACCACTGCACTCCAGCCTGGGTAACAGAGTGAGACTCTGTCTCAAAAAAACCCAACCAAACAAACAAACAAAAGTTGCAATGTAAAGATTTCTACATAACTTGCATGCTTTTCACAAATAGCAGTGGTTGCTCTTGTCCAACCTGCCTCTCCTGGACTTCCCCCTGTGCGTAAGTCCCTTGAATAAAACTCATGTCTCACCTGCTGTTCTCTGGGTCTTTTCTTTGGTCTCTCCAAGGTGGTACCTTCCCAGCTTGCCTGCTTGGGGGTCCAGCATGACACCCTTCTTGGCAAGAGCGAGTTCAAACCTTGCTATGCCACTCACATTTACTAGCTGTGTGGCCTCTGGCAGGTTTTCTTTTACTTTTTCAAATTAATTTTTTTAATTGGCCGGGCGCGGTGGCTCATGCCTGTAATCCCAGCACTTTGGGAGGCCGAGACGGGCGGATCACGAGGTCAGGAGATCGAGACCATCCTGGCTAACACAGTGAAACCCCGTCTCTACTAAAAATACATTTTAAAAAATTAGCCGGACGCGGTGGCGGGCGCCTGTAGTCCCAGCTACTTGGGAGGCTGAGGCAGGAAAATGGTGTGAACCCAGGAAGCAGAGCTTGCAGTGAGTGGAGATCGCGCCACTGCACTCCAGCCTGGGCAACAGAGCAAGACTCCATCTCAAAAAAAAATTTTTTTTTTAATTATTCTTTTTTATTTATTTATTTATTTTTGAGAGGGAGTTTCACTCTTGTTACCCAGGTTGGAGTGCAATGGTGTGATCCTGGCTCACTGCAACATCCGCCTCCTGGGTTCAAGCGATTCTCCTGCCTCAGCCTCCTGAGTAGCTGGGATTACAGGTGCCTGCCACCATGCCTAATTTTTTTGTATTTTTAGTAGAGACGGGGGTTTCACCGTGTTGGCCAGTCTGGTCCCAAACTCCTGGCCTCAAGTGATCTGCCCCCCTCGGCCTCCCAAAATTCTGGGATTGCAAGCATGAACCACCGCGCCTGGCCATATTTTTAAATTTTTTTTTCTGAGACGGGGGTCTCACTATGTTGGCCAGGTTGGTCTTGAACTCTTGGCCTCAAGCCATTCTCCCACCTTGGCTTCCCAAAGTGCTAGGATTACAAGTGTGAGCTACCACACCCAGCCACTGGCAGGTTTTCCACATTCTTCAATACGTTTCCACCTATAAAATGGGAATAATGTATTTTTCTTGCAGTGTTTGTGTTAATGGAGATGTCTACAGAGTGCCTAGCACAGCCTCCTGGTACACACTAGGTGCTCAATAAATAGTAGGAGTTTCTCTTACTGTTACTAATTTTTTAAATGTTTAAATTTTTTAAATTGTGTGTTAGCATTGTTTCTTTTTTTTCTTTTCTCTCTTTTTTTTTGTTTCCTTTTTCTTTTTTGTCTTCTGGTGTTGAAACTGAATTGTTTTGTTTTTGTTTGTAATTAATACAAATAGCACAACTTTCAAAAGATAGGAAAGGGAATATGGAAGAATGTCAGTCTCTTTTTGTTCCTCATCTGCACATTTCTATTTTATCTTTATTTATTTATTTTTTGAGACAGGGTCTCACTCTGTTGTCCAGCCTGGAGTGCAGTGGTGCCATCTCAGCTCACTGCAGCCTCAACCTTCTGGGCTCAAGGGGTCCTCCCACCTCAGTCTCCCGAGTAACTGGAACCATAGATGTGCACCACCACACCCAGCTGAATTATTATTATTATTGTTGTTGTTGTTGTTGTTGTTGTTATTTTGAGATGGAGTCTCACTGTGTTGCCTAGGCTGGAGTGCAGTGGCAGGATCTCAGCTCACTGTAACCTCCACCTCCTGGGTTCAAGAGATTCTCCTCTGGGGTTCAAGAGATTCTGCTGTCTTAGCCTCCCAAGTAGCTGGGATTACAGGCACCCACCACCACGCCTGGCTAATTTTTGTATTTTTAGTAGAAATGGGGTTTCACCATGTTGGCCAGGCTGGTCTCGAACTCCTGACCTCAGGTGATCTGCCCATCTCAGCCCTGCAAAGTGCTGGGATTACAGACATAAGCCACCGTGCCCAGACAAAATTTTTTATACTTCATAGAGAGGAAGTCTTGCTGTGTTGCCCAGACTGGTCTCGAACTCCTGGGCACAAGTAATTCTCCTGTCTCAACCTCTGGAGAAGCTGGGAACATAGGTGTGTGCCATCATGCTCAGCTTATATTTCTGCTTTTGAGAACTGTTTGTTCATATCTTGTGTCAATTTTCTATTGAGTTGTTTTTCCTTACTGATTTGTAGACACTCTTTATATATCAGGGACATTAGCCTTTTCTCTGTTATATGCATTGCAAATATTTCTCTCATGTATAATTTGTGTTTTATACTTTGTTTATGCTGTTTTTTAGTCATACTCTAATGTTTTTATTGAATTATTTTAAATTCACAGATTAGGAAGCATTGGCATTTTCTCATCTAAGAACACAGTTTGCCTTTCCTCATTGTTTGTCTTATGTCTTGCATATAACTTGTTAAAACATCTTATATATAATTTGTTAAATCATCTCCTGGGTAGTTTGCTTTTAATTTGTATTGGAGATGGGATTTTTTTTTAATACCATCACACTGCTTAAGTATTGTTTGCGTCATTAAAGACTTGACTTCTTTTTCTTTTTCTTTTTTTTTTTTTTGAGACGGAGTCTCGCTGTCACCCAGGCTGGAGTACAGTGGCCGGATCTCAGCTCACTGCAAGCTCCGCCTCCCGGGTTCACGCCATTCTCCTGCCTCAGCCTCCCGAGTAGCTGGGACTACAGGCACCAGCCACCACGCCCGGCTAGTTTTTGTATTTTTTAGTAGAGACGGGGTTTCACCGTGTTAGCCAGGATGGTCTCCATCTCCTGACCTCGTGATCCGCCCGTCTCGGCCTCCCAAAGTGCTGGGATTACAGGCTTGAGCCACCGCGCCCGGCCTGATTTCTTTTTCTTTTTTTTTTTTTTTTTTGAGACAGAGTCAATCTGTCACCCAGGCTGGAGTGTAGTGGCACGATCTCTGCTCACTGCCACCTCCACCTCCTAGGTTCAAGTGATTCTCCTGCCTCAGCCTCTAAGTAGCTGGGATTACAGGCACACACCACCACACCTGGCTGTTTTTTATTTTTAGTAGAGACAGGGTTTCATAGTCTTGAACTCCTGACCTCAAGTGATCCACCAGCCTAGGCCTCCCAAAGTGCTGGGATTACAGGCATGAGTCACTGTGCCCAGCCTGAAGATTTGAGGCTATGGTACCAATTGGTACATAGAAGTCTTCTTCAAATTTCTTACAAACAATGAGACATTCCAGTAAACTGAGTTCAAAATTGGTACATAGAAGACTTGACTGGAACTTCTTATTGTTTGTAATAGTTCTTAGTTGATTTCTTGCATTTTCTAGGTACAAAATCTTAATATTTGCTACTAATAATTTAATTCCTCTTTTTCAAAGTTTATTCCTCTGGGTTTTTTTTTTTTTTCTATGTCTAACTCCATTAGTTAGTAGCTTTTCTAGAACAATAGTCAGTAAAAGTGATGACAGTGGATAGCATTGTTTTATTCCTGGTTTTAATAGGACTCCTGTACTATTTACCCATTGAGTATGAGCTTTATGGTTGAGCTAAATATATTTTATCATGGTAAGGAAGAATCCATAATAGAAGTTTTTAAAAATCGAGAACGGGCTGGGTGCGGTGGCTCACGCCTGTAATCCCAGCACTTTGGGAGGCTGAGGCGGGCAGATCACGAGGTCAAGAGTTCGAGACCAGCCTGACTAACATAGTGAAACCCCGTCTCTACTAAAAATACAAAAATTAGCTGGGCGTAGTGGCGTGCGCCTGCAATCCCAGCTACTTGGGAGGCTGGGGCAGGAGAATCGCTTGAACCCAAGAGGCAGAGGTTGCAGTGAGCCGAGATCACACCATTGCATTCCAGCCTGGGTGACAAAAAAAAAAAAAAAAAATTGAGAACGGGCCAGGCATGGTGGCTCATGACTTAAATTCCAGCACTTTGAGAGTCCAAGGCAGAAGGATTGCTTGAAGCCAAGAGTTCAAGACCAGCCTGGGCAACATAGCAAGACCCCCATCTCTACAAAAATTTTTTTAAATTAGTCAGGTGTGGTGGTGTGCACCTGGCTACTCAGGAGGCTAAGACAGGAGGATCACTTGAACTCAGGAGTTTAAGGCTGCAGTTAGCTATGATTGTGCCACGGCACTCCAGCCTGGGTGACAGAGTGAGACCCTGTTTCTAAATAATAATAATTAATAATAATAATAATAATAATAATAATGGATGTTGAGTAAAACCAATTTGATGAATATCTAGAGCAGTGAGAACTCTCAAATATCACTGGTGAGAGCATAAAGTGCTACACCACATAGAGAACTCGGCAGTATTTACTACAGTTCAAGATACCACGTAAACTTAAGACCCAGTGGCCAGGCAACACGGCTCATGCCTATAATCCCAACACTTTGGGATGCTGAGGTGTAAGGATGGCTTGAGGCCAGGAGTTCAAGACCAGCCTCAGCAACAGAGCAAGACCTCATGTCTATTATAAAAAAAAATCATCCAGGTGTGGTAGAACACACCTGTAGTACTCCCAGCTACTCGGGAGGCTGAGGCGGGAGGATTGCTTGAGCCCAGGAGTTCTAGGCTACAGTGAGCCATAATTGCACCACTACAATATAGCAGCCTGGTCAACAGAGCAAGACCCTATCTCTTAAAAACAAAAAGGGGCAGGGCACAGTGGCTCACGCCTCTAATCCCAGCACTTTGGGAGGCCGAGGCAGGCGAATCACCTGAGGTCAGGAGTTCATGACCAGCATGGCCAACATGGTGAAAGCCCATCTCTATTAAAATTACAAAAATTAGCTGGCCTGGTGGCGGGTGCCTGTAATCCCAGCTACTCAGGAGGCTGAGGCAAAAGAATCGCTTGAACCCCCGGTGGGGGGTGTGGCACAGAGGTTGCAGTGAGCCGAGATCATGCCACTGCACTTCCAGCCTGAGCAAGAGAGTGAGATTCCATTTCAAAAAAAAAAAGAAAGAAAGAAAAAAGGCACAGTCATTTCATTCAGTTGGAAATGCATGCATAAGACTGATGATACAGCAGCATTGTTTATGAGTCCAAACTGAAGCAACTCACCAAAAATATGCATCAACACTGTAAAGCACAAATAAAATGTAGTGTAGTCTTATGGAATACTTTGTGGCAAAGAAAATGAACCAAAACTGTCTACAACATTGGCAAATGTCACAAACAGAACATTGAACAGAAGCCAGACATGAAAGATGAATATGATTCCATTTATTTAAAATTCAAAACCATGCAGAAGTAGAGTGTGTAGAGATGGATTTGTTTGCTTTCGTGGGAAGGAAAAAAAGTCATTTGCTAATTAGTAGTGATAACTCTACTCCTCGTTTCTAATATTTACACCTCTGATTTTCTTCTACAGTTACTCATTTTGATTATTTGCAGTCATTGTATACAAACTTTTCAGGAAATACCCTCAGGCATGCAGAGAGCTGGAGGTGGAAATTATAAGAGGACCTATGTCCCCTTTATTTAGGGACCTATCCCACCAACACTCTGCCCTCCTAGCCCCAGGGCCTCAATGGGACGTCTGTCTCCTGCCTGAACGACCACAGTCCAGCCCAGCGTTTCAACACCACCCAGCAGCAACAGAAGCAAGTTGTCCCCTGGCAGATGAAGTGGGTGCCACTGGCTTCCCGATCTCCCTAGATCCAGGCCTGCCCTTTGTGTGGGGAGCTGCCCCCATCTGCCGAGGCTCATGCAGTGAGGCTTGGTTTGTTTGTTCTCTTTGTGGCTTAAGTCATACCTCAGCTCTGCCTATCAGTGAACCACTTCCTGCTGGGAAAAACACCTAGATGGTGTTTTGATTCCACCACATCTCTGTGGCAGCTACACACTACCTTGTGCCAGAGTAAAAGTGATTTCATGATTGATGGCTGCTCCTGCCACTCTCTCCACATCTGACACTTTGGCCTCGACTTTCCCTCCTTCCACACCTCCTGAAAGCTGCTGCTTCCCACTGGCTCCGTCCAAAAACATCTCCTTTCCCTTTTCAAAGAAAAGACTTTTCAGGATTGATAAATGACAAAGAAGGCCAGGTGCAGTGGCTCACACCTGTAATCCCAGCACTTTGGAAGGCCAAAGTGAGCAGATCACCTGAGGTCAGGAGTTCGAGACCAGCCTGGGCAACATGGTAAAACCCTGTCTCTACTAAAAATACAAAAAATCAGCCAGGTGTGATGGCAGGTGCCTGTAATTCCAGCTTACTTGGGAGGCTGAGGCACGAGAATCGCTTGAACCCGGGAGGCAGAGATTGCAATGAGCCAAGATCGCATCACTATACTCCAACTTGGTCAATAGAGGGAGAACTTGTCTCAAAAAAAAAAAAAAAAAAAAAAGTTCAAAAAAAAAAAAACACTCACATAAACCAGTCCCTGTCCTCAAATCTTGCCTTGAAGAAGGAACTTCTAGAAGCCTTCCATCTCCATAAACTCCTCTTCTGGCCTCCCCTTCTCTTCAATTACTTAAGCAAATATTTGTTGATGATTTTGCCCCTTTTCAGTATCCTGAATGAACCTGAGGAGACATGGGCAACCTCAACAACAGGAAGTACAGGTGCATTTCAGGGACCTGGGACAGGCAGGCACTCCTCAAAGGTGAGTTCCGGAACCCACAGGTGCCCGAGCTGCCCTTGCAGTGGCTGGTTCCGCAGTCACCTTCAGGAAGCCTGGTTTCTCCCCTCGCTTCACTTTTCTCCTTCACTGTCCCCCATGCCCTGAGAGGAAGGCATTGTTGACATTTCATAAAGGAGGCCCAGAGCATCTAAGATCCTTGCCCAAGGTTGCAGATTATTAACGAGAGCACTATGGGGGGCAGGGAAGGAGCAATCCTAGCTGGGTGATCTTGGACGAATTCATCATCTGCCAGTGCCTCAGCTTCCTTATCTATGAGATGGGGGCATCAATTCTATCTATGCCCCGAGCACGTAGTGAAGATTACCTGCATGCCAGCCAACCACACGGAGCCATCTTGGGCAACAAGGTCCAGCTCTTTCGGAATCCAGCCTCTCCCGGCTTCACCAACTGACTTGTGGACGGCCTATCAGAGGGAGGGTCAGCGACTTGTCCAGGGCCACACAGCTAGTGAGTGGCACACTGGAGACTGAATTCAGAACTCTCACTCTTGCCAGGAAGGGGCTGGATGACCTGAAACATGGGTCTTTATTCCTGCCTTGTTCACCACTGTCCTCCATGGGAGTCTGAGCTACTCAAGGACAACAGTGAAGGCCCACACAGGGCATGTCTGGAAACCACATGGGCCCCCAGGCCTGGGATCAGGGAGGTTGATGGTGTGGGTTGGAGCAGCCCAAGACACCTGGACTGGCCTTTGGCATTTCCTGAGCACTCTCAGTAGTGTCTGCCCCTGCCCAGGGAGGGGACAAAAGCCACCCTGGAGACCCCAGATGCTGGGGTCTGACTTAGAAGCCACTCCACTCCTGGACTCATAGCTTTGCTGACCTCAGAGCCCAGGCCTGAGTCCAGCTCGCCCTACCCATGGAGGTCCCAGGATGACCTCTAACCCCCATGTTTTCCCATGGCCCTCCCCTGGCAACCTGGCCTCTGGTTGGGGTCACATCCTGGCCTATCAGGGGCAGGATGGTGCCCGAGGGCACAAGGTCCCACTACTCATCTGCCTCCTCCCTGCATCATGTCCTCAAGTTCAGTCCCAGGGCTGGGCCCTCCGTCAGGATGGTGAGCTTCCTCTCGCTCTCCCATTCCCTGCCCCTTTGCCCTCCAGGACAGCAGATCTGGCTTCAGGATGACTTCACAATTCCTGGCCTTTTGGGCCCTATCACATCCTGCAGACCAGCCAGATCCCCCACCCCCACCCACCCACAGGCCTAGGAGGCCAGGCTCCTTCCTCTGCATGACAAAGGACGGGGCTGCCCTCCCTCCTGAGGTGGCAACAGTACATTGTAAACAGTCTCCCAATCCACATATGCTTTCTTCTGGCTGATTGCCCAATTATTTTATTTCCCCAGCAAAATTCTTGAACCCATTGGAAATCTACATTCAGGAAAGAGGTCTGTGTTTGCAGAGGGATAATAGGTCTGAGGGCTTTGCCCTCAGTCTGCCCCTACTGATCCCCCTTCCCCTGGTCTACACCCAGTCAGTACCGTGAATTAATTGTGTCTCACTCTCTTTCCAACCCCTGGCCAGAAGTTTCCCAGGGTGTGAACTGCGTGTTGCAAATAGCCAGAGGTCATAGAAAGAGCCTGCTTCTCTCTTCTCCTCTATACCAAGTGCCACTTTACAGGCCAGCCATTCACAGCTGTTCCCCAGGCTCCCACCGCCAGCCTGGCCTCTCCATTGGGCACCAGAACCATCTACCCAGATGCCCTTCCACTGCCACCTGTTCCCATCTCAGTACACCCAGCCAGACCTCCAGACCTGGGGCTCATTCTGTTGTTTTTTGTTTCTGTTTTTGTTTTATTTTTGAGACAGAGTTTTGCTCTTGTTGCCCAGGCTAGAGTGCAATGGCATGATCTCAGCTCACTGCAACCTCCATCTCCCAAGTTCAAGCAAGTCTCCTGCCTTAGCCTCTCAAGTAACTGGGATCACAGTCATGTGCCACCACACCTGGCTAATTTTATATTTTTAGTGGACGTGGGGTTTCACCATGTTGGTCTGGCTGGTCTCAAACTCCTGACTTCAGGTGATCTATCCACCTCAGCCTCCCAAAGTGTTGAGATTACAGGCATGAGCCACGGCGCCCGGCCCTGGGGCTTATTGTTGTTGCTATTACTATTATTATTATTATTATTATTTGAGATGGAGTCTTGCTCTGTTGCCCAGGCTGGAGTGCAATGGTGAGATATCAGCTCACTGCAACCTCCACCTCCCAGGTTCAAGCGATTCTCCTGCCTCAACCTCCTGAGTAGCTGGGATTATAGGCGCATGCCACAACACCCAGCTAATTTTTGTATTTTTAGTAGAGACAGGGTTTCACCATGTTGGCCAGGCTGGTCTCGGACTCCTGACCTCAGGTGATCTGCCCACCTCGGCCTCCCAAAGTGCTGGGATTATAGGCATGAGCCACTGTGCCCGGCCAGGGCACATTCTTAATTCCTTCCTATCCCACATCCCTCAGAGTCAGTCCCCAGCAGGTATCTTGGTCTCACTTCCAAAACACATTTTATACCCATTCATGACTCTCCATCACCTGCCAGAGCAACTGCAACTGCCTCCTCCTGCTCCCATTCTCCATCCTCAGATTCGACAGTGGTCTGTGACAAACTTTAATCAGAAAACATATTCCATTCATCAAAACTCTCCAAAAATTAACTCAAAATGGATCATACACCTACATATAAAACACAAAACTATAAAACTCCAAAAAGAGAACATAGTAGAAAACATAGATCATCTTGAGTTTGGCAATGACATTTTTTGACCCATGAAAGGAATAATTGATATAAAGTTGGACTTCATTAAAATTAACCTCTGCTCTGCAAAAGACACTGTCATTCCCTCAGTCATACCTTTCAAGAAGAAAAAGAAAAAGACACTATCAAGAGAATGAGAAAAGCCACAGACGGGGAGAAAATATTTGGAAAAGACATAGCTGATAAGGAACTGTTATTCAAAATATACAAATAACTCTTTTTTCTTTCTTTCTTTCTTTTTTTTTTCTTGCAATTTTGAAGTAGGGTCTTACAGGGTCTCACTCTGTTGCCCAGGCTGGAGTGCAGTGGCACAACCATGGCTCACTATAGCCTCAACCACCTGAGCTCAAGTGATCCTCCTACCTCAGCCCCCCAAAGTCTTGGGATTACAGGGGTGCACCATGGTGCCCAGCTAATTTTTGTATTTTTTGTAGGTGGGTTTCAGGCCCATCTTGAACTCCTGCCTCAGGTTATCCTCCTGCTTTGGCCTCCCAAAGTACTGGGATTACAGGTGTGAGTCACCGTGCCTGACCTGAAGAACTCATAAAGTCCAACAATAAGAAAACTAACCACCCAATTAAAAAATGGGCAAAAGACCTGAACAGATACCTCACCAAAGAAGATATACAGATGGCAAGAAAGCATATAAAAAGATGCTAACCGGCCAGGCGCGCTGACTCACACCTGTAATCCCAGCACTTTGGGAAGCCAAGGCGGGTGGATCACCTGAGGCCAGGAGTTCGAGAGCAGCCTGGCCAACAGGCCCGAACCCCTCTCTACTAAAAATACAAAAAATTAGCCAGGTGCGGTGGTGCGTGCCTATAATCCCAGCTACTTGGGAGGCTGAGGCAGGAGAATGGCTTGAACCCAGGAAGCAGAGGCTGTAGTGAGCCGAGATCACGCCATTGCACTCCAGCCTTGGCGACAAGAGCGAAAATCCGTCTCAAAAAAACAAAACAGAAAACAAAACCAAAAAAAGATGCTAACCATTGGCCGGGCGCGGTGGCTCAAGCCTGTAATCCCAGCACTTTGGGAGGCCAAGGCGGGTGGATCACGAGGTCAGGAGATCGAGACCATCCTGGCTAACACGGTGAAATCCCATCTCTACTAAAAAGACAAAAGAATTAGCCAGGTGTAGTGGCGGGTGCCTGTAGTCCCAGCTACTCAGGAGGCTGAGGCAGGAGAATGGTGTGAACCCGGGAGGTGGAGGTTGCAGTGAGCTAAGATCACACCATTGTACTCCAGCCTGGGCGACAGATAGAAAAAAAAAAAAAGATGCTAACCATCATATGTCATTAAGGAATATGTCAGTGGGGAACAACAATCAACTATCACTACATAACTATTAGAATGGCCAAAATCCAAAACATTGACAACACCAAACATTGATGAAGCAACAGGCAGAGCAACAGAAACTCTCACTCATGCTGGTGGGAATGCAAAATGGCACAGCCACTTTGGAAGATAGTTTGGCAGTTTCTTACAAAACTAACCATACTTTTATCAAATGATCCAGCAATCATGCTCCTTGGTACTTACCCAAATGAGCTGGAAACTTATGTCCACACAAGAAACTGTACACAGATGTTGATAGTAGCTTTATTCATAATTGCCAAAACTTGGAAGATGTCCTTCATTGGGTGAATGGAAAAATAAACTGCGGTACATCCAAACAATGAAATATTATTCAATGCTAAAAAGAAATGAGCTGTCAAGCCATGAAAAGACATGAAGGAATCTTAAGTGCATACTACTAAGTGAAACAAGTCAATCTGAAAAGGCCATATATATGATTGCAACTATATGATATTCTGGAAAAGACAAAACTATGGAGACAGTAAAAAGATGTGTGGTTGCTACAGGCTAGAGAGGAGGAAAGGATGAACCAGCAGAGCACAGAGAATTTTTAGGGCAGTGAAACTACTTTGTGTGTTACTGTACTGGTAGACACATGCCTTTATACATTGGTTCAAATCATCAAATGTGCGCCACCAAGAGCAAACCCCAAGGTAATCTCTGAACTGTGGGTTATAAAGATGTGTCTGTGGCCGGGCGCGGTGGCTCACGCCTGTAATCCCAGCACTTTGGAAGGACAAGGCAGGTGGATCACCTGAGGTCAGGAGTTCGAGACCAGCCTGGCCAACATAGTGAAACCCCATCTCTACTAAAAATACAAAAATTAACTGGGCGTGGCGGTGGGCACCTGTAATCCCAACTACTTGGGAGGCTGAGGCAGGAGAATCACTTGAACCCCGGGGGGCACAGAGGTTACAGTGAGCCAAGGTTGCGCCACTACACTCCAGCCTGGTGACAGAGCAAGACTCTGTCTCAAAAAACAAACAAACAAACAAAATGATGTGTCTGTGTAGTTTCATCAAATTTAACAACTGTACCAGGCTGGTGGGGACATTGATAGTCGGGGAGTTTATACATGTAGGGGGAGAAAGTATATAGGAATTTTTTGTGCTTTCCTCTCAATTTTGCTGTGAATCTAAGACTGCTCTAAAAAATAAAGTCTATTAGAAAAAAAAAAAAAAAACTCCAATGACTTCTTATTACATGTTTTTTATTTATTTTTTTTTTTTGAGACGGAGTCTCGCTCTGTCACCCAGGCTGGAGTGCAGTGTCTGGATCTCAGCTCACTGCAAGCTCCACCTCCCAGGTTTATGCCATTCTCCTGCCTCAGCCTCCCAAGTAGCTGGGACTACAGGCGCCCGCCACCTCGCCTGGCTAGTTTTTTGTATTTTTTAGTAGAGACGGGGTTTCACCATGTTAGCCAGGATGGTCTCGATCTCCTGACCTAGTGATCTGCCCATCTCGGCCTCCCAAAGTGCTGGGATTAAAGGCTTGAGCCACCGCACCCGGCCTATTACATGTTTCACATTTCTTCCCATGTCCTTAAAGCCCAACTGACCTGGGCCAGGTTCGCCTGCTCTACCTCAGGTCCTACCTCTCATCCTCTCCTCACTTGCTTCCTAAGAACAATCCACACAGGCCTCTTTACTCTCCCCAAACGTGACATGCCAGTTGCACTTCAGGGCCTTTGCACAAGCTGTTCTCTACTTGCAAGGGTCTCTGCCCAGACCTTTGCAGGTTTTCTTATCATTCAGGATTGGATGTCACCTCCTCAGAAAGGCCTCTTTTATCTGTGCATACATATCTGCATGTTCCTTCCTGCCTCTACCAATTACTATCTCTCTTTATCATTCTGGTTTATCTTCCTCATAGTACTCAGTACTATCTAAAATTTTCTTCTCCACCTCTTTAACCATGTATTGACTGCCTCCCTGCTGGAGAGTTGCTTCCAGGAGCTCAGAAAATTTGTCTAACCTGTTTTCTGCTATGTCCCTGTGCCTAGAACAATGACCAGCACAATGAGGTATTACGGTAGATACTTTGTCAATGTTTGTTGAATGAATTGAAAGATGTGCATTCTCACTGTGGAAGCTTGGTGAACTTCTCTGGATTTCAATTTTTTTGTAAAATGAGGTAGATAGACGAGATGATTCCTTTCAGCTCTAAATCACTAGGAGAGAGAAAAGGGGTGCTTGGGACTTCTCTCTGGATAAACTCTCATTGGTGCTAAATGCTGCCAGGCCTCTGCCAAGGAAGGTCTCCCAGGACTGAGAAGGGTAATCAGTTTCCCAACCAGAAGTCAGCTGTCCAGAGCCCTCTGAGCTCCAGACCCATGCCTGCAGGCCGGATTGTTTCTCAATCAGCAATCTTGGTGTGGACTGGGAAGTTTCTGTGCCTTCCAAGGCTGAGTTCTGGCAAGGAACAGGATTCAGAGTCCATACAGCACATCAGTTGGTTCTCCCTTCCTGGGCTGACCAGCATCTGCCGGCTGGGTCTTAATAAGTGGGCTCCACTCCATCTCCTTCTCTGGAAATAAGCTTTTATTTATTTATTTATTTATTTATTTATTTAGAGATGGAGTCTTGCTCTGTTGCCCAGGCTGGAATACAGTGGTACAATCTGGGCTCACTGCAACCTCTACCTCCTGTGTTCAAGGGATTCTCCTACCTTAGCCTCCTGAGTAGCCGGGACTACGAGCGCCCACCACCATGCCAGGCTAAATTTTGTATTTTTAGTAGACACGGGGTTTCACCATGTTGGCCAGGCTGGTCTTGAACTCCTGGCCTCAAGTGATCCACCCGCCTCAGCCCTGTAAAGTGCTAGGATTACAGGCGTGAGCCACCGTGCCTGGCTAGCTTTTAGTTTAAGTGTTGGTTTCCCTACACCCAGGGTGGAGGGCTCTGGCCATCCAGGAATTCCCAGAGCATCTCCTGACAGGAAGGTACCTAGTGCATTGTTCATGGACCTTCCTGTGAGGGGCAGCACCAGTGGCCTGGACTCCTTAGCCCGGTGACAGGAGGTCCTTGCTGAAACCAGCCCATGCTTCCAGCTCCAGGGAGCTCCCAGTGAGTCCAGATGTTGGGAAGTTGGCGAGGACCGCGGCTTGCAGTGTCAGACCAGGAAGACCCCTGGAGTGGAGTCTAGAGACCTGGATTTGGCAGGGCTCCGTCACCAACTCATAATCAAGACATTCTGCACCTTGGGTCTGAGGAACAGAGATCCTACAATTTCAAAAGTAAGTAACTGTCTCCAACCTTTTGGAGCAAGAAAGCTGAACAGTGTAACTGAGAAGGGAGGTGAATCAAGCTACTTGGGGGAAGCTAGGAAGAGGGTCCTTCCTCATCCCGAGTCAAGGCCCATCCTTCTGGTCCCAGGGCCACACCTTGCACTTGCCTGGACCCATGGCACAGACCAGGTGGAGGAGGAGGGGCACCATTCATTGAGGCAGGGAAGGGAGGAGGACAGGCAGGTGCGGGAGTGGGGAGTGGAAAGAAGATTGGACAGGGACAGTCTGAGGAGCCAATGGGAAGTCCAGGGGCCACATCCAGGACTCTGCAGACAGTCAGATGTGGGGTCTTTGGTAGGAGGTAAGAGAGCAGGGAGAGGAGATGGCCAGGCACAGCTACGGAGGGACAAGAGCAGAGATGATACTGGTGGGTGGCCACAGAGGAAAAACTCTGGGAAATAACTAGTGGCTAGAGGTTTGGGGAAAGAAGGGGAAAACCAATTGGGACAGAAAAGAACTGAGAGAGGCAGGAAGAGACCCTCCCCACCCCATCCCTGGACAGCCACAGACTGGTGCTAGAATCAGGGACAGGGAGGTAAGGAGGATATTTTTATACCGTTACAGAAAAAGATGAAAGCTCAGAAATGGAAGAGAGGCCGGAGAACCTGCAAAGCCATGCATCTGTGGTGAGGACTGCTCAGAGCTCAGAGAGGTTTGGTGCTGGAAGGGACCTGAGAGGAAGCTTTGGTCCAACCGCTCATTTCACAGAGAGGGAAACCGGGGCCTGTGGAGGTCACCCCACTGTAGATGGTAAGCCAGGCTGGAGTCAAGCGTCTATAGGTTGGAGGATCCAACCACATCTCCAAGGTCCAGGCCTCATGGAGCCCCTGGAGTCCCTTGCTCTCCTTTGGGAGAACAAAAAATCAAATTAAAAAGTTGATTATTTTCTGGCTCAGCCTGAGAGGCTCTGCTACCTTGATTCTGTGATTAAAAATGAAATAATACCTAAAGTGAAGGAGAGAGCTGGTCCCCAGGGCTGCTGTGGGAACAGCCCTTATTTTCCTACATAAGGCTTCAGCTTCCTGCCCTGGGTCTCCAAAAGCAGATGGTGATACGGGGGACAGGCTGAAGGTTGGCCACGTCGCCTTTCAGGCCACAAAGGCCCCACCTCAGAGCAAAGCCGAGGCTGCTGTGCCCCTGGAAGGGAGAATTATGTGAGCCTCTTTGTGGGTCAGCGTTGACAGAGCAGGCCCGGGCTGGCCTGTGTGACTTGAGCATGAGCTGAGGGAGCCTGCAAGGGGATTGGACACGGCACAGGGCAGTGAGCTGTGTGGCCTTGGGCAGCCCATGACCCTCACTGGACAATGGGGGATTTGACCTGCACCACGTTCCTGTCCCTCCAGAGTCTCTGAATCTAGACTAGGGCTGTTTCCGCTAATTAGGAATCATCCTGGGTGTGTGTTTTATTTCTACTTTCCATGTTTACTGTTGGTGTTTCCATAAGAAGATTCCAAGATGTGCTAGTCTGGTGTCAAAACAGAAGCATCCTTTGGTGTGTGTGTGTGTGTGCATGTGTGTGTGTGCGCGCGCCTGTGGGAGTATGTGTGGGTGTGTCCATGTGTAAGTGTGAGGTTGTGACTGTGCTAGTGTGTATGATCCCTTCCCAGACCACGAGCTGACCGAGGGCACACTGAGGCCAAGGCTGGTTCTGTGGCTGCCCCATGCCCATGGAGTAGGCTCCTGAGGGTCCTGCGACATGGTTTTGGATTTTGTTAATGAAAGATGCTGGTCCCTGGGAAGGTTTGATCCTCCTGCTTGGTACCTGGAGGACCCCAGAATGTGTCCAACAACAGAGCTCAGCCTTTTCCTATCTTACAGCCCGAGGTCCTTTGACCACCAGATGGGAGCTGCCAAAGGCCGATTCCAGACAGGCAGCAAAGAGAAGGAAAAGAACAAAACTGGCCCCTTCAGAGGCAGGCAAGATGAGGAGTGCTCACGGTGGCTCGCAGTGGGGATTGACTGGAGCTCTGGGTCCTATGGCCAGGGGTTCAGGGATGTCGTGACTGCCTTTGTCCCCGGTGTGGCCTGGGCCTGAAGCAGACCCTGTGTGAGGAGTGGGAGGGCTCCCTGAGAAAGCTGCTTCCCTGCAGCCTGGATTTCCGGCTGCTCAGCCCAGCAAGGAAGGGGTCAGTGCGGCCTGAGCCCCACATGCCACAGCTCTGGGGAGTGGCCTTTACTCTCCATGATGAAGGCATCACAGCTCTGGCTGGGGATGACCAGCGGGGCCTCCATAGCCACACTGACCTTTGTCTGAAGTAGGTCTGCCTGACGGGTGCATTTGCCATGCAGCCTCATTCTTCTCCTGAGCATCCTCCTATCTCGGGGGTCTGGGTTCAGGAATGTGGCTCTCCTCACTCTGCCCCTCTCACCCAGGCCAGCTGGAGCCTCCACTCCACCCTTGCCCTGCAGTCCTCCCCCTGCTTCCCCAGGCCTTCTCTCTCCTTCTCCTCCCTTATCCCTTGACTCTTCATGATCTCCAGGCTGCTTGTCATGGGCTGAGTTGTGGATCCCTAAAATTCATATGCTTAAACTCTAACCCTTAGTACCTCTGAATGTGTCTATTTGGACACAGGGCCTTTAAAGAGAAAATTAAGTTAGATGAGGTCACAGGATGGACTCTAATCCAGTAGGACTGGTGTCCCTGGTCTTGGACTTCTAGCCTCCAGAACTGTGAGAAAATAAATTTCTTTTTCTTTTATTTTTTGTAGAGATGGGGTCTTGCTTCATTGCCCTGGCTGGTCTCAAACTCCTGGCCTCAAACAATTCTCCCACCTTGGCCTCCCTCCCAAAGCACTGGGATTACAGGAACAAGCCACCATACCCGGCTTTCTTTGGTAGAGACGGGGCTCACCATGTTGCCCAGGCTTGTCTAGAACTCCTGGCCTCAAACAATCTCCTACCTCAGCCTCCTGAGTAGCTGGGATTACAGGCATGAGCCACCACTGTGCCCAGGTTGACAAATACATTTCTGTTGCTTAAGTAACCCAGGCTTGGTCACTTTCAGCTTTGCTGTAGCAGCCCGGGAATGTGATGTGCCACTCTGCCTGCACCGATGTGGACTCAGCTCCAAGTCCACAGTCACGGTGCCAGGTTGCAAACCCACACCTATGCCTCCAGACTCTTCTGAGGCCCTGCCTCTGTCCCTACGGACTGAAAATGGGGGGCCCACCTCCCCTCAAAGAGGAACTCCTGATGGCAGTGGGGTTCAGTGCACTCTCCAGCCATGCTGCTCATCTCATCTCGGCCCTGGGCAACCCAGTGAGCCTCATTTTTCTCATTTGTGAAAGTGGGGGTCGGATAGAAACACCCACTGGATAGGGTTGTTTGTGGGGACTGGGAAAGGTTGGGGAAGTCCAGCTTTCACCCGCATTCCATGAATGCAGCTTTTACTTTTATTATTTCTCTCAAACCTATCCCCTTCCAGGATTTTCCAGGTCAGTTAATGGTGTCACCAAGCAGAAGCCTTGGCCTGGCTTCCACACTTGCTTCTTTCTCACCTGCCCTCATCTCATGGCTCAACAATCCCCATTAAATACCTGCTAAACAACAGCCATTGTGCTCTGCACCAAGCAAACAGCAGGAACCCTGTAGACTGCGGAGGCTTCAGCTTATCTTTGCGTTAAACAAATTGAATTTTAAACAAGTAATTGATATTAGGGGGATATACTGGGGGAAGCCAAGGCTCTTTAAGCCTTATGGATTACCCTTTTCAACTGGCTTCCCTCATCTTAAGACTCAAGGCACTGCTTTCCAACATTTCTGGAGTTTTCTTTCTTAAGCAAAAATTAGGCCTGATCCCTCCTTACTTAAAAACCTCTTAGGCTGGGCTCAGTGGCTCATGCCTGTAATCTCGGCACTTTGGGAAGCCAAGGTGGGCAGATATCTGAGGACAGGAGTTCGAGACCAACCTGGCCAACATGGTGAAACCCCATTTCTACTAAAAATACAAAAATTAGCCAGGCATGGTAGCACACACCTGTGGTCCCAGTTACTCGGGAGGCTGAGGCAGAAGAATAGCTTGAACCCAGGAGGCAGAGGTTTCAGTGAGCTGAGATTGCGCCACTACACTCCAGCCTGGGCAACAGAGCAAGACTTTCTCAAACAAAACAAAACAAAATAAAACAACCTCTTGCGGCCTCAACTGCCTTCCACTGTGCCAAGTCCAGCATCTTCACTGTTCAGACTCACCTGTTGTCCAGTCACACACATACCCAGCACACACTCACCCAGCACACACTCAGTCTTCACAAAGTCATGTGAAGGACTTTACCAACACTGGGCACTGGTTCCCGCCACCCTACCTGGGCACAAGCAGTGCCCATCACCCAGGGTGCCACTCCTCAGCACCCTGGCACTTTAACACTTCTCCAGCTGGAAAATTCCCCTTATCTTTTCTAACCCATGTCCAACATGACCTTCTCTGCCAAATCTTCCTGAACACCTCCTTCCTGCTCCCAGTGCTCCTCACTGCCTCAATTTATTACCTTGTCATATGGAATTTGCAATCACTTCTTTGTATCCTGATTTCCTCCACCAGACCAGGAACTCCAGTGGGGAATAAAGTGATCAGGTCTGATTGTATGTGTAGCATTCGGTCTGGCCCACAGTGGACACTCAGTAGGTGAGGATCGAAATAAATGAATGAATGTGTGCATGCAGGGCGGGTTGAGGCAGGTGTTTCTTGCACCTCACCCCACTGAATTTTCACATAGCAGAGGAAGTTCAAGTTTACAGGAAGGCCAGCTTCTCTCTCTATCTTCCCCACCAGCCTTACCGCCACAATGCCCTGAGGCTTCTCTTTGCCTGGACCTCCATTTCCCAGGGCTGGCCCTGAATGTGTCAGGATATTGACACCCTAACATAGGGGGTCCTGGTCCATGAATAATTTGCATTTTATGTGCCCATGATCTAAGTAAATATATATTGACTGGTAATTACAGTGTTTCCTCTTCACCTTCTTTCTGGTCTCTCTTTGGACACCTAGGAATGTTGGCTGCAGGCCACAACCAGCTCAATTCAATTTAACAAGCATTCATCAAGCTCCACAGGCAGTGCCGGGCAGTGGCCCCACACCCAGCTGAGGGTCAGAATCTACAGTGGAACCTCCAGAGATTCTGATTCCAAGCTTTGGGGTGGGAGATGAGGGTCTGTCACATTCAGAGAGGCAGAAAAGACAAGGAGAAGGCATTTCTGGTGGATAAAATGAGGTGACTAGAAACAGTGCGTCATACAGTTAAGCACAGGTCTAGTTTTCAGATAGAAAAAGCATTTTGAGGAGTCAAGGGTAATAAGGTTGGAAACAGAACTCAATAAATGCTAGTTTCCTCTATATTTCCCTTAATTTAAAAAGGCAGATGATCAACTAGGTTTGGGAACCACGTCTGGAGCCAGCGGTGCCCTGGGGAACAGGGACTCTGAACCCTCCCACATTGCAGCCTGACCCACTTCCGGTGCTGGGTCCTGTCTTTCCAGTTAACCTCTCTGGGCCTCAATTTCCCTAACGGTTATAATCAATACAACAGCAGCCCCTGGTTATTAGTGCTGTCCTCCTGCCAGACACCAAGCCCAGCCTTTATCTCATTGAATCCTCATCTCAGCCCACGAGGTGGGGACCCTTCTCACCCTCACTTGACAGATAAGTTCTTGGAGGTTGAATAACTCGCCCAAGGTCACCTGTCGTTAAAGTGACTAACTCGCTAGGCCTCGTCTAGCAAGATGGGTGTGTGTCAACTCAGATGGCCCACGGCAGGCTGGACACGCGGGCCCCTGGTGAGGCCTGAGTCCCTGACTGGGGAGTTCCGCTACGCTGCCTGACCTCTGGTGTGCAGAGGGCGCTGCCGGAGCCACAGGTGAGGTTGCGTGGGGGAAGCGGAGCGTGGATTCCAGCGCTTTTCCCTCGACCCAACTCTGAGCTGCTTTGCTATGTGAACTCAGGAAATGACCCGCCACAACTAGCAGGTGGGCACCCAGCCGGGGCTAGGGTTTGCATCCGGTTTCTCCCTAACCCGGCCCGGGCAGGTGGCCTGGGGAGTTCGGCGGTGGCGCCTGGCGCCCTCTGGCGGCGCGGGGAGGTCTTCCTTGCTAGCCGCGAAGGGACGTTTTTTAGGAGCCACTAGCCAGGCGCGGTGGCTCACGGCTGTAATCCCAGCACTTTGGGAGGCCGAGGCGGGCAGATCACGAGGTCAAGAGATCGAGACCATCCTGGCCAATGTGGTGAAACCCCCGCCTCTACTAAAAATAAAATGCTGTCCTCGAGGGTCTTAGGAACTCGTCCATGAGCTGAGTGGGTAAAACAGGAAAGAAGACTCGAGTCTGGAGGCTGAGGCTTTGGCACCAGCTTCCCCAGTCATCTTGGATGGGTGCCTTGAGTTCTTCCTATGGGGGACAGGAATGGGGATGGGGATGGGGACAGGGATGGGGATGCCCCCTCTCTACTTGCCTCCAGATCGCCGTGGGACTCCTGCTGGATGAGACGAGTGACAGCCCCTTGTCAGCCCAGAAGCGCTACTATAGAGCAAAGACTTGTGTTCATGAGAAAATAACTGACAGTTCAGGATGCCACAGACCAATGGCCCTGGGCCTGGGGGAAGGAGCTGGGGAGAGAAGGAGGAGGCAGCCCTGGAGAGGGGGTGTGGGCAAGACAGCGTGGGGCACTGGGGAAGGCTGTGGGGTTTAGCAGAGAGATACACTGTTTAGGGCAAAGGGAGCATTATGCAGGGATCAGGGCAATGACATAACTTTATAAATGCTCATTTCTTGTTCCTTTCCCTTAATTCAAAGAGCAGATAGTATGACGGTTATATTTGTTTCCATAAAACAAAAAATAATTAAAATATTTGCTTCTCTGAGTGGGTTTCCCAGTGACTCAGGCAAGGTCCCCACACCACTGCAGGATAGATGGAGGCCAGTCCCCACCCCCTTCTGTTTTCTGGGCCTTCTTCCCAGGCACCTGTCCAGGGACCCCCACAGCATCACCCTCTGCCTACACCTCCACCTTTTCACCCAGCCTAGTTTTGGGGGGGGTCATTCCTTGTTTTCCAGCCAGAGGACCCCTCGGTGAGAGCAGTGAGGGCAGCAATGCCTGCACATGGCAGGTCAGGTCAGTGCACTGGAAAACGGGTCTTGGTTTAGACATACCTGGATTGGCACCCAGGCCTTTCCCCTCACTGGCTGTGCTCCCAACTTCTCCAGCCTCAGTTTTCCTAATAATGATATCATAATTATTAAAGATTAAATGAGATCATGGGCCTTGCATGCATAAAACCATATCTGGTGTGTAAAAAGACACGTTTGTTTTTAAAGTTTCTACACTTCAAGTCATATATGAGAAGTTGCTTGACAAGGAGCATTGGCTGGGCTTCCCATATTAGGAAAGACGAAAGCTTGCAGCGTGTGGGATTGTAGAAGGGGGAGGCATTGTGTCACAGCAACATGGTCACCTGCCCAGGGGCCTCCCGGCTGCACAGTGACCCAGGTTACCCAAAGGCTTTACCCAAAGCAACTGACCACCCTGAGAGAAGGGTGAGCAATTATTATTTATTCCCCATTTTAATGAAATAAGTTGAAACCAAAGCAGACTAATGACTTGCCTGAGGTCACCTGGGCAGTGAGGATTAGAACTCAGGCCTTTGCTCTTATTGTTACCAGAAGTTCATTAACTACACTGGTAGAAGAAAAACAATATTTATTGCAATTTAATTGAAAATATACTACACATGAAATTCCAATTTCATATTCACACATCTTAGAATTCAGGGTGGAGCAGTAACTGAGAGGTACATACCCCCACTGGTTTCTCTTTGTTTGTTTTGCTTTGTTTTTTGAGATGCAGTCTTGCTCAGTTGCCTGGGCCAGAGTGCAATGGAGCGATCTCGGCTCACCACAACCTCAGCCTCCCGGGTTCAAGTGATTCTCCTGCCTCAGCCTCCTGAGTAGCTGGGATTACAGGCACCCACCACCACACCGGGCTAACTTTTGTATTTTTAGTAAAGACGGGGTTTTACCATGTTGGCCAGGCTGATCTCAAACTCCTGACCTCAAGTGATCCATCCGCCTCAGCCTCCCAAAGTGCTGGGATTACAGGCATGAGCCACTGCGCCTGGACCCCACACTGTTTTATCAGCCTCTCGTCGTCACTCAATATCAAAGTACCTCAATTGACAAGTCTCTGATGTCCAGCCAAACCTCACATGCTCTGCTGCAGTCCATCAGCATGTGTTTTCAGTCACTTATTTTCAAGGAGGACAGAACATTTAGCCACATAATCCTTCCTAAAACGGAAAACTGTTATAAATTCGATAACCATCCCAATCCTTTTTTTTTTTTTTTTTTTTTTTTGAGACGGAGTCTCGCTCTGTCGCCCAGGCTGGAGTGCAGTGGCGCAATCTCGGCTCACTGCAAGCTCCGCCTCCCGGGTTCCCGCCATTCTCCCGCCTCAGCCTCCGAGTAGCTGGGACCACAGGCGCCCGCCACCGCGCCCGGCTAGTTTTTTGTATTTTTAGTAGAGACGGGGTTTCACCATGTTAGCCAGGAGGGTCTCGATCTCCTGACCTCGTGATCCACCCGCCTCGGCCTCCCAAAGTGCTGGGATTACAGGCTTGAGCCACCGCGCCCGGCCTCCCAATCCCTTTTTACTTGAATATTCCTGAGGTACTTCCCTGTTACCTGAAGCAGCCTAAAGCTGTAAGAATTGGGAGGATGCCTCTAAAGTATCCACAGGCTCTTGGGCAACACACAGCAGGAGGAGCAGGCACACTCATAGAGCACCCCTGAGGCAAAGTGGCCAGGACAGAAATGTACTAGGCTTCTCTACATCCCAGCCAGTCGGGCACAAGCACAGCCCTTCAGTGCTCAGTCAACACCTGCTGATTGTAAAAGAAAGTCAAAAACAATCCAGGGTCAGGCGCAGTGGCTCATGCCTATAATCCCAGCACTTTGGGAGGCCCAGGCAGGCAGATCACGAGGTCAGGAGTTTGAGACCAGCCTGGCCAACACAGGGAAGCCCCATCTCTATTAAAATTACCAAAAAAATTAGAGAATCGCTTGATTCAGGGAGGTGGAGCTCGCAGTGAGCCGAGATCTGCACTGCACTCCAGCCTGGGCTCCATGTGAAAAAATAATTAATTAATTAATTAATAATTTTAAAAACCAAACCAGGAATGACCAGGTCCAAGGACAGTCTGGGAGCTGCACAGAGTTTTCATCCCAATAGACCAGAGACCTCGTTGGGCACTGAGGCAACAGCCCAACCTGACATTCAAGAAGGAGAGCTGTCATTCATTCAAGCATTTGTTCAGCTGTGTTTATTGGGTACCATGTACTAGGACTGGGAAGATGGCCTGCAACCCAGCTCTCGTGCTAAGTGTTCCTGCTGGAGTGTTCTGAGACATAGCTCGAGGCCAAAGCAGGGCACACAGGACGTGCTCCCACCTTGACTGACCACGTGGGGCCACGCATCCTGCTTAAGTACTGCATGGCCAGGGCAGCCTGGCACCCCCTAAAGGCTGTCCAAATGCATTTTGTAACTAAGCAATACCCTCATGTGATTCCTAAATCAATACCGTACAAAGAGGTGTGTAACGAAAGGTCTCCCTCCTGCCCTGCCCCCATCTGCCACATTCCCACTGGCCCCCCACGACCAGGTGCTGTTTTAGTGGTTTCTTGTGTATCCTTCTATAGTTTCTTTATCCAATTTTGTATTTTCCCCCTTTCTTACATAAAGGTAGTATACTACCCACACTGGCTTGGGCCTTGAAAAGAGGGGTATTTCATTTTCAAAATGCTACTGACTTCATATAATCATAATATCCACTTCTGTGTTCCATCTAGTTTATTGGTAAAAGTGAACACAAGTCAAGGCTTTACAAGTATTTTGCTCAGATGTGCAGAAAGGACTAGCTCTCCTGCCTAGAATGGTGAAGGAAAGCACAGCCAGCCCCTTGGGCTCAGGCTGACTCTCGGTGTTTCTTTGGAGAGTGTTGCTTAGTAACAGTTGCAGGGGACACACATAGACAGGGGATGAAAGAAGGATGAAGGAGATGAGGGAGGGCGCGTTTGTTTTCTAGCATGCCCCATGAGTGGGAGCAGTGGGAAAAATCTTTAGATCTTTTAACCACCAAAATCATGCCTGCCTACTGCAATCAACAATCTAAAGTAAAATAAAGACATCAAGAAATTAAGTGAAAAGTCAATCTCAATCCCACTTCCCCAAAGTAAGAATCATTAACAGTTGGGGCAGTAGTTTGCCCCATTTTACAGGGGATTAACATGGAGGCAATGGGCAAGGAAGCGTTTTTCTGGGGTCCTAAGAGACACCCACTGGGAAATCGGGATTGGGGGTTACTCAAGGCTGGGCTGCTCACGGGTCCTGAGAAGAGGGCAGTGCAGGGAGCTGGGAACAGGGAGAGGGGGCTGGTTCCTGTGAGCAAGTGGCATCTATTGCCTATTATCGGAGAAGAAATCCTAGCACTTCTGCTCACTGAGTCTCATTACTGGAGTTGCCAGGGGAAACAGCACAGTCAAGCCCGGGCTACTCCACTTTACTCACATTAGAGAAGAGCAGTGAACACGGCTTCGGTGGTGGGTGTCGGTCCCCATGGTCAGCAGGTCCCTCCCAGCACTGACCCAGGACCATTGGCCTGCACACACCTCTCTGTGCTGCAGCAGAAGGACCTTGCCCCTCCCCAGAGGGAACAGATATAGTGGTGGGCTTGGCCAGGTGCCATGTGATGCACACTTAAGCAGACTAAAGGAATATACATCAAGTCTAAACAGCAAAGACGCGCCCATGCAAAGTGACAAGTCCACCACAGAATTGAGAATGCTTTAGCTCTTTGTGAGGAATGCTCCAGGCCCATTCTCATGTGGCCTCTCAGAGCAGGCAGAAAGGTTGAGGCTGCCTTTCCCAACGGCATGTTCCCCTACTCTCAGTCCACTCCAGGCTGCCTTCTCTCGCTTCCCATGTTTGCCACATTGTGGTGTCCACATCTATTCTTAGCCCTTGTACAACTCTGAACAAGGACAGTCTTTAGTTGTTGTTCAGACAGGTGTGGGCCAGGCTGCAGTGCAGTGATGCCATCTCGGCTCACTGCGACCTCTGCCTCAAGGACTCAAGCGATCTTCCTACCTCTATCCCTAGTAGCTGGAACCACAGGCATGCACCACAATGCCTAGCTAATTTTTTTTTTTGTAGAGGCAGGGTTTCACCATGTTGCCCAGGCTGGTCTCAAACTGCTGGTCTCAAGCGACCTGCCTGCCTTGGCCTCCCAAAGTGCTAGGATGACAGGCGTGAGCCATCGCGCTGGGCCAAGACGGTCTGCCTAGGACAGACCCAGGCCTCACAGGGCACTGAGAGGAGCATTCAGCAAATCCTTAGTGAAAAGGCTGTGCTAACCCCCAATGCCAGCTCTTGCAGGGGTATCTGGATGCTTTCCTGGTGGCTTGGACACCTGATGAGACTAGAATGCAAGCTCTAGTGCCTCTGTCTGGGGCCTGACACACTGGGGGCTCTCTTGACCACCTTAGGGAGTTGCCAGCCCTCACTGACTGCAGGCAGCTCTGGCCCCAAGGCTCATCAGCCCCGTGAGAAGGTGGGCAGCTGGGAGGGGGAAGTCCTGGGTACTTTCTGACCTCCCCAGACAGGCCTGAGGTCTTGGGGAGAGATGACTGAAAATTTTCTCCAAGGAATGGCCCTCTCCTCCTCTCCCTGAAGAAGGACCAGGGCCTCAGCCACCCTCATTCCCATCTGGCCCTGATCACACCTGACTGAAGTTCAGAAGGGAAGGGCAGCAGTGATCCGCAGGTGAGGACACACCTCAGCCAGGGTGACCCCATGCACCAAGACATAAGACAGGGCCTGGCAGTTAGTAGGTCATCAGTAAATGTATGTTGGTATATTTAGGTCTGGGGAAAGGGGTGGCCTTGCAGGGGATGGAGGAGAGGAAAATGTGGGGAACAATCTCTTGTCATCTAGGATGACTTGCCAGCAGGCCTAGCACAGAGAGGATAGGATTTGGCATCAGATACCGATTTGAATCCTGGCACCACTTCTTAGCTAATTAAAACTTGGGCAGCTTATTTCATTTTTAAAACATTATTGTGTATGATTTACATGCCATAAAATTCACCCATTTTAAGTGTACAATTCAATGACCATATGTACGGAGTTGTGCAAACCATCACTGTGATCTTATTTTACATCATTGCCATGACTCCAACAGAAACTCTGCGCTCTTCCCATTGCCACCACAGTCCCTGGCAACCTCTATTTCTGTCGCTATAGATTTGCAATTTTTGGACATTTCATATAAATGGAATCATATAATACATGGCCTTTTTGTGACTGGCTTCTTTTACTCAACATGTCTTACAGGTTCATGTGTCTCTACTCTTATCTCTTTTACTGCTGAGTATTCCATTGTGTGGGTGTAACACATTTACCCATTCACCAGCTGATGACCAATTGGGTTATTTCTACCTTGGGGCTACTTCATAGTACTGTCATGAACATTCACAAGCAAGTCTTTCTCTTCAGTGTATAACTTTGAGTGAAATTGCTGAGTCATTTGGTAACTCTTTTTTTTTAAGAGGTAGGCTCTTGCTATGTTGCCCAGGCTAGATTTGAACTCCTGGGCTCAGGCCATCCTCCCTTCTCAGCCTCCCGAGTAGGTGGGACTACAGGGGTGCACTACCACACCCAGCTTATTTAATCTTTTGAGGAAGTGCCAGACTGTTTCCCAAAGTGGCTGCATCATTATACATCCCCACCAGCAATGCACAAGGGTTCCAATTTCTCCACATGCTTGCCAACATTTGCTATATATTTTTTAAACCAAGAACAGTCATACTTGTGGGTGTGAAGTGTTATCTCATTGGACTTTGATTTGTATTTCCCTAATAACTATTTTAAGATTGAGCATCTTTTCATGTGCTTCTTCACCATTTGTTTATCTTCTTTGGTGAAATGTCTGTTCAAATCTTTTTGGGCAACTTGTATTTAACCTCTTTGAGCCTCACTTTTCTGGGGGAAAAAAAAATTATATCCAGCTCCTAAGGCCATGAGATTCTATGTGAAGTGTCTGCAAGGTGCCTGCCACATACTGGGGGTTTTAAATGAGTTTTTAGTATTGCATTTGCTGTGTCGGCCCAGAAGAAGGACTTCCCATGTGCTCTCAGTTTTGGAGTTAGAACGGGGGCTGCCCTGACTCAGTGGAATGGAACAAGGCTCTCCTCTCTTCTCAGCAGGAGGGTAAAGGAAGAACACCATTTACACAAAGGGGCCATGGTGTTCCAGATGTTCTGTTGAGCACTGCCACACGATCTCATTTAACACCCACCACAACCTTTTGATGAAGCATGGGCTCCATATTTATAAGGGATGAAACCCTGAGATCAGAGAAATTCGGTAACTTCTCCAGGGCTGTGGAGTAGAAAGCAGGAGAATCTAAGATTTGAACCCAGAGCTGATGCTGATGCCAATGCCCATGCCTTTTCTTTTTTTTTTGTTTTTGAGATTGAGTCTTGCTCTTTTGCTAGGGTAGAGTACAGTACGGTGGCACAATCTTGGCTCACTGCAACCTCTACCTCCCAGGTTTAAGCAATTCTCCTGCCTCAGCCTCCCAAGTAGCTGAGATTACAGGTACACACCACCACGCCTGGCTAATTTTTGTATTTGTAGTCGAGATGGGGTTTCACCATGTGGGCCAGGATGGTCTCGATCTCTTGACCTCATGATATGCCCACCTTGGTCTCCCAAAGTGCTGGGATTACAGGCATGAGCCACTGTGCCCAGCCTCCCACGCCTTTTCAAAGAGCCCCGCTGCACAGGCAGGGAGCTCCCAGGAACAAGTACCAGGCACACGCCGGCCTGCCTAGAGAAACACTGGATGTCTGACTGTGTGAATGGCATGCCCAGCTACTTCTGGGAAGCTGCAGAATTGATAGCTAAGAACACAGACAGTCCCACCACTGACCAGTAGTACAACTAGGGATAAGTTGCTTATCCCTCTAGGCCTCGACATCATCTTTTTTTTTTTTTTTGAGATGGAGTCTCGCTCTGTCACCTGGGCTGGAGTGCAGTGGCGTGATCTCAGCTCACTGCAAGCCCCGCCTCCCAGGTTCACGCCATTCTCCTGCCTCAGCCTCCCAAGTAGCTGTGACTACAGGTACCCACCACCACGCCCGGCTAATTTTTTTTTTTTTTTGGTATTTTTAGTACAGACGGGGTTTCACTGTGTTAGCCAGGATGTTCTCGATCTCCTGACCTCGTGATCCGCCCGCCTTGGCCTCCCAAAGTATTGGGATTATGGGCATGAGCCACCACGCCCAGCCAGCCTCGACATCTTCTATAAGGTGAGAAAAGAACAGTTCTTCCTTCAGAGGGCAGCTGTGAGGATCAAATGCTCAGCAGTGCCTGCCCCATACCGAAGCAGGTGGCTCTCCCCTTTACTCTGGGCTCTGCTGACCCACAGCTCATGCAGCCCACTTGGCTCTTCCCTGCCACTAGCTTTGGCTCATTCGAGAACAACACTTTGATCCAGACCAAGGGCCTGGCCCCTTCTTCCTCTCATCCCTACTTCTAGCCCTTGGACAGTGCTCTTGCAGAGAAGCGGCGAGGACCTCACAAGGGCATCGAGTTCTCCAGGATGATTATTTAAGATTAAGCCTAACAAAAGCAAGATATTTAAAAACAAACTTTATTAAAGCAGTTAAACTTAGCATTACATGGTACACTCTTTAAATGGTACACCTATGAAGCAAGAGTTAAATATAAATACAGTCTAATCCTGTATACTTGTGATTGTGACAATCTTAAGTTGCTCCCTTCGTTCCCATTTACCAATTCAGAGAAAAGCCCCTTTCCTATTTTCTCTCTCACCACTTTGCCTTGGCATCAAACCAACCCTGCCTTGGGCTTTAGCTGCAGATCCTCCCTAGCCCTTCCTCCCAGCTGGGCTGACTCCAGTCCCAGCCCCAGCCTCCGCCAACTGAGTGGGGTATGCAGGGTTGTGTCTGGCTTCCAGCATCTATCACCCCTTCAGAACATCTTCCAACATGGCACAGGAGAGGAAGCTCGCACTGCTTGGTCTGAACAGATTTAAGGAGGTTTTATCACAAAGCCCTGAAAACTACCTAAGCCTGCTTTCTCCTTGCAAAGGTGAGGAGGAGCAATGGAGGGGGTGGGGCAGGGGCTCTCAACTGAGGGCTCTAAATCACAGAGGGGGTAGATGCTGCCTTAGTCCTTCTTGCCACCCAGGGCCAGGCTTCTTGTAAGGAGCTTCCCTGGGCTGGAGGGGGTCAGTGTGGAGACTGTGGGGGATTCCAGCTTCACTCTGTCTAGGAGCGTCTTCTTAAGGGCAGCTGGGGAGATCTTTTCTTGGTCGGCCATGGACTGTAGCTCTCTGCAGACAAAACCCCAGAAGGACTGAAGGAAGGCAATAAACCCTTGGGCCAGAGCTTTGAGTCTCCACTATCCACACAACCCTCAAGCTTGTTGATCTGACACCACCAAAAATTAGAGCCCCAAGACAAACACTTCCCAACTAGTACTTCTAAGAAGTACTAGTTAACTAAGTATGGGTTTGTCTTATTTATCTTGTTTGATCTGAGCTAGACATAGAGCCCCAAGTGGTATCTGTGATCATATGGGGACAGTGACAGGGTTTGGAGTCATAGACTCAAATTAGAATCCTGTCTCCATCACTTTTTAGCTGTTTGACCTTGGGAAAATTGTCTCTGAGCCTCAACTTCCCATCTATAAGTCAAAGTTAATCCTGGCCATCTGAAATGCAGTGAGAATTAAGTGAAGTAAGGCTTGCAAACTCTTAGGTAAACAAAATCTACTAAGTTGTGGTTATTAACAGAGCACAGACTCCAGCACTGCTAAATGGGACCCAAGACAGCAGGTTCTGCCAATGGTGCTCAACCCAGCCCAGGGACCAACTAGGAGTGAAGGGCCTGGGACAGAGGTCAGCGGGATGGACTCACCGTGTTCGGATACAGGAGGCCTCAACTGCATTGATGAGCAGAGAGCGGAAGCCCCCACTCTCCAGAAAGTGCAGGGCGTGGATGGTGGCTCCCCCAGGGGAGCAGACATTGTCCTTGAGCTGGCATGGATGCTGCTCCGAGTCCAGCAGCATCTTGGCAGCTCCCTATGGGGAAGGGCACATTAGGAGAAAGCTGTTGGTGTACTTTGGAACAGGCTTCCCCACACCCACTGCTCCTGCCCAACTGCTACCCCAGTTTCCCAACCAACTCTCGCCCCAGCTCAGTGACGCCCAAGAACCCCCATTCCACACCCTGGTCCTGAACATGCGGGGGAAAGATACTGACCAGCAAGGCCTGGGCCCCGAGTCGGACTGCCAGGCGCCGTGGCAAACCCATTTTCACCCCACCATCAGCCAATGCATCCAGAGCCATGAATGCCTGTGGAGACACTCACTAAGACCCAGGCGAAAGGCACTGAAGGACCTTTCCTAAGGTCTGCTTTCTGATGACTGGAACTAGCTCCAAGGGTCAGCATCCTGTACCAGCCAGCTGTGACCAAGAGGCGGGCGCCACCCCCAGTCCAAGCCTGCCTGCCAGCCCAACTTGCTGCCTGGGTTCCTGGAAGGCTGAGTGAGCAAATGAGGGCCTCACATAGGCAGGCCCGCTGCCACTGAGCCCCGTGACGGCATCGATGAGGTCCTCTTCCACCTCAGTGCAGAAGCCCACGCTGCTCATGAGCTGCTCCAGGAGCTGCCCATCCTCCACCAGGGCGTGGGTGCCCGTGGCGTACACTGTAGCGCCTTCCCGCACTACCACAGGTGTGTTGGTCATGCAGCGAATCACTTTGGGGGCTGGCTGGAACGCCATCAGCTTCTAGGGTGAGGGAGAGAGCCACGTGAGTGGCCAAGGCACAGCTCCCATCAGCACCCACCCATTAGCTGCCATTCCTGGGTCAACCCTCCCCTCACACAAGGGGCATCAGGGCTGAGATGGGCACCTTCTCCACAGAGCTGATGGTGACACCAGCCGCACAGGAGACCACGATGTGTCTGGCTTGTATGTCGGCCCCAATCTCATCCAGAATGAAGGGGATGATATGTGGCTTCACGGCCAGAAACAGGACATCGCTGTGCTTCACTGTCTCCTTGTTGCTGCGTGTCAGGTTCACACCCATCTTCTGCAAGAGGAAACTCCCAGCTCACAGTGCTGGAGCAGCCTGGCTATGCCAAGGCCTCCCAGGGAGCAGCTGAACCCCTGCCAAACCCATTCTGCCAGATGCAGTCTGGAATTCTTAGCTGCATGCCCTCAGGGTTCTGCCCCTATCCCAAATGATATAGTTTCCTATTGTTGCTACTGGACAAGTAAGCACAGGCTTGGAGGATGACAAGCTTCTCCATGGTAACCACGAAGTGGCTGCCCTTCTTCCCTGCCAATCTTCTGGCATCTAAGGCACTCCTCTGCTAGGTAAGAAGGCCCTATGATGAAAAGTGGCAGGGCAAAGGGAAATGCTAATACCTGGTCATCAGAAGAATAGCTGAGTCAGGCCCCATCCTAACTCTGGCCGCTTGTTCCTGGGGAACGCACAGTCTCCATGCGGTCCAGGGCTAGGCTGGAAGTCATCCACTCCTCTATGACTCCAAACTGAGAAGTAAGACCCTCCAGTTCTAGGGACATCAGCCCACCCTAGACACAGACACTGCCTGTCACCTGCCTCATCAACCATCCTTTCCCACAGAGCACAGGTTTTGGGTAAAGACTTGGAATATGTTTTTGGAGAGCAGAACAACTAACTCACCAGATTCTTCCCAATATGCTCATTCACAACTCAGAATAACAGCAAAGTGGCCACTGTTGTAAAACGAGGAAATAGCCTCAAAGTGGCTGAGTACTTTAAGGTCATATAACTAGTCTATTAAGAAAAATGGCTGAGGGTGCTCACCCCTGTAATCCCAGCACTTTGGGAGGCCAAGGCGGGCAGATCATTTGAGGCCAGGAGTTTGAGACCAGCCTGGACAACAGTATTCTCTACTAAAAATACAAAAATTAGCTGAGCGTGGTGAGTGTCTGTAATCCCAGCTACTTGGGAGGCTGAGGTGGGAGGATCGCTTGAACTCGGGAGGCGGAGGCTGCAGTGAACTGAGATCGCGCCACTGCACTCCAACCTGGGCGACAGAGTAAGACCCTGTCTGAAAAAAAAGTTTTTTAAATGAGTGTTTATTGGGTACCTACTATGTGCCAGGTGCTTTCATCATATTACCTCAGTTGATCCTCTACCACTCCAGTGTCTGGATCTGACCCCCAGTATGTCTGCTTTGGTGTTGCCACCACACTGAGCTGCCCAAGAGAAGGTGGAAAGCTTGTGATGTTCCTGGAGTGAATGTCACTGCCGGCCAAAGACCAGCACTTGGGCGCAGGGACGGACGGACTCACTTCATCTCAGGTCATCCTTTTCCAGGGCCTCCACCCGCTTCCCAGTCCGCCCCGCTCCACCTACCCTGAGCGCGGACACCGTGGGCAGGTTCATTTCCGGAGAGCTGGCTATTATCTTGTGAGCCGACAGGATACCTGCAGAAGACAGAGATTTTTAACTAGGGGTCGCGGTCCAGCCTGTTATCACGCTTTCCCTGGCTCTAAAACCCAGAGCCGCCCTAACAGTGTCAGTCTCCCTCTCCCCATCAACCCTCTACGAGGACAGAAGACGCACTTGCTGCTCAACCAGAGTCTCATCTACCACACCGGACGCAAACTCCCCTTTCATTCTCTCATGCCAGTGGGACGGAGGCCCGCTCGGGCCTCGGGACGCCCGCGAAGCCGCCTCCCGCCTCCACGCGCTTGCCTGCGGCCGTGAAGCCCCGCGCCAGAGCATAGGCCAGCTGGCCGGCTCCGATGATGCCCACGCTCATGGCCTGCGGCTCACACCCCCTGGCAGCCGCAGGAACCCCCTCAGCGCGGGCCCGGAAATAACGCTAGGGGAAGGGCGGACAGCGCAGTGGCCAACGGGCGGCGCGCCGAGGGCGGGCGAGCTAACAGCGGTTTCCGGGATGGTGCAACACTGGACTCCTCCAGCGGGTATCTCTCGGGCTACAGATGGCGCCTTAGGCCATGTGGCCCCGCCCCGCCGGACTACCAGTCCGCGGCCAGGATCTCGGGGTGGGCCAATCCGCGGCCGCGCACGGGCCGCGTATCCGCCTCTTCCGCTCGCAATTGGAGGGCGGAACTCCGGGCTCTAGTCCCGGAAGCTCCTGTGGCAGCTAGGCGTGAGCTTCGGGCCCCCGCCGGCCCAGGGACGCCAGACACCCCACCCCAAGGCTGAGGTCGTTGTCCCTAAGCCACCTCGGGCGCAGGGCTGAGGCCCGACCCAGGCCTGGCTAATATTATTTCTGGCGCTGGCCATCAGATGCCCCTCATGGCCCAGAGGAATTCTCCAGGTTGCCGATTTGCGGGGATGAACGAGGCCCTCCTGGCGTAGGTTCAGACAGGGTGGCGGAGAGGCGGCACCAGGGTGGTCAGCCACGGCTTATTCACTTGAACTTGGGTGGTTCCCGCGAATTTGTCCAAACTAGATACAAGAAGGACAAGTTCGAGTCTTCGACTCTTTCGCGAGCCCGCGCCCTCAGCCCCTTGCTGTCACTTGCCTTTTTTTTTTTTTTTTTTTTTATTGAGACGGAGTTTCACTCTTGTTACCCAGGCTGGAGTGCAGTGGCGCTGTCTCGGCTCACTGCAACGTCCGTCTCCCGGGTTCAAGCGATTCTTCTGCCTCAGCCTCCCGAGTAGCTGAGATTACAGGCGCCCGCCACCACGACCGGATCATTTTTGTATTTTTAGTAGAGACGGGGCTTCACCGTGTTGGTCAGGCTGGTCTTCAACTCCTGACAGGTTATCCGCCCACCTCGGCCTCCCAAAGTGCTGGGATTATAGGCATGAGCCACCGCGCCCGACCTGTCTCTTGCTTTAAAAAGCTCCACGAATGTGATGTTTACTTTTCCATCAGTAGTAAATATAAGAGGCCGCAGGGAAAAATGACAGAAATGGAGAGGAAGAAGGTGGCGTTCCTAGGGGACTCAGAAGAGCTGGGGACCCTTAGTTCCCATGGTCTCTCTACTAGCATTTCTAGTCCTTTTCGTGTAATGCACACCCCCACTTCCAGGCGAGGGGCTGCTTTCTGTGAGCTTCCCTGAGCAAGTCCCCAGGCCCTCAGTTTGTGCACCTTTTAAAGTGAGGACCAAATATAATATTTACTATTAAGGAAAATAATGCTCTATTTCTGTTTTATTTATTTATTGAGACGGAATTTCGCTCTTGTTGCCCAGGCTGGAGTACAATGGCACGATCTCAGCTCTCCGCAACCTCCATCTCCCGGGTTCAAGTGATTCTCCTGCCTGAGCCTCCCGAGTAGCTGGGATTACAAGCATGCGACACCACACTCGGCCAAAGTTTGTTTTTTTTTTTTTTTTTTGAAACGGAGTCTGGCTCTGTTGCCCAGGCTGGAGTGCAGTGGCCAGATCTCAGCTCACTGCAAGCTCCGCCTCCCGGGTTCACGCCATTCTCTTGCCTCAGCCTCCCAAGTAGCTGGGACTACAGGCGCCTGCCACCACGCCCGGCTAATTTTTTGTATTTTTATTAGAGACGGGGTTTCACCATGTTGGCCAGGATGGTCTCGATCTCCTGACCTCGTGATCCGCCCGTCTCAGCCTCCCAAAGTGTTGGAATTACAGGCGTGAGCCACCACGCCCGGCCAAAGTTTGTATTTTTAGTAGAGATGGGGTTTCACCATGTTGGCCAGGCTGGTCTCAAACTCCTGACCTCATGATCCACCCACCTCAGCCTCCCAGAGTACTGGGATTACAGACGTGAGCCATCGCTCCCGGCCTTCAATTTTTTAAAGTTTTGTTCATACTATTGTGATAAAATCTTTGCCTGACTCATTATTTTCTTAATGTGACTCCCAGAAGTGAGATTTGTAAGGTCCAGTGGTTTGGGGCTTTAAGAGCTCTCATAGCTGCTATGTTGTGACATCGCCTAATGGTTACCAGCATAAAGCTCTGAAACCAGAAACCCAGCAGTTCAAACTGGCTGAAGGAAAAGGGGGACTTCTGTACAGTGCTTGGGAGAGGCACAGGGGCGCTCACAGACCAGAACGGGCACCTACAGAGTACAGGACCTCAGAAATGGAACTAGAACACTGTGCTGCCAGCACTTCTCTTCTCCTTGTCTCATTTCTGTTTGCCTGCATTTGGCCTCCCTTTTGTTACAGAGGAGTCTTTGTCAGGTAGTGAGGAAGTTCGGGGTCTACCCTCCTTCACAGCTTCCTAATGCTACCTGCTCCTCTGCAGGATACTCACCCTCCCCATAGTCCGCCAGGGCACTGCAGGGCCCTTTGCTTTTCCTGGCTGTGGGGAGCTCTGGATCTGATCTCCAATCCACGAGGTTGTGCTGAAGCTGAATGTGTGCTTTGGAGTGGGGTCGGGGGACACTTGTGTCTCACTGCTTTCCGACCCCTCACAAAAACCTATCCCTTACCTGGTTGCCTTGCCTTGATATCTCTCGCTTCCGCTTCCAGGAGCCAGGGTGAAATAGGAGAACTGCAAAAGCCTAAGAAAGGATGGCCAGGTACAGTGGCTTATGCCTGTAATCCCAGCACTTTGGGAGGCTGAGGCGAATAGGAGTTCGAGACCAGCCTGGCCAACATGGTGAAACCCTATCTCTACTAAAAGTACAGCCAGGCATGGTGGCAGGCACCTGTCATCTCAGCTACTCAGGAGGCTGAGGCAGGAGAATTGCTTGAACCCGGGAGGTGGAGATTGCAGTGAGCCAAGGTCGTGCCATTGCACTCCAGCCTGAGTGACAGTGTGAGACTCTGTCTAAAAAAAAAAAAGAGGCCATGTTGGTGACACCCAGTGTTGGCTTGATCCCCAGCCAGGACTGGCCACATAAGAGACAGAGTAGCAAAGGCACTTGCTCCCCTCAGTTTGCACTTAGGGCAGCAAGTGAGTCACTGACCACAAACTGTTCTTTCCTGTGGTAGTTTTGATCTATTATTTTTTCATCTCCAAAGTTTAAAGTTTATATATACAAAGTTTATCTATTATATTTTATTTTTTAAAAAATATAAAATGGAAATAAAAAAGAACAAAAGAGAAAACAATGACAAAAAATAAAAACAAAGTAAGAAAACAGAAAACAAATATATATCATATATATATATAAAAAATATATAGTAGAGATGAGGTCTCACTATGTCAGTCTAGGTTGATCTTGAACTCTTGACCTCAAGCAATCCTCCCTCCTCGGCCTCCCAGTGTTAGGATTACAGGCATGAGCCACTGCACCCAGTCTGTTACCTATTTTATATGTAGGTAAGCCCATTTTATTCTCTTAATGACCTTGCTGACTCTAAAGACCCATTTCCTTGGTGCTGTGGCCTCTGCCTTGGTTTCTAAGGCAATCACATCTGATACCTGTGGAGTTCCTCTGAACCGAAGTTGAGGAGAGGAGAGAGGAAGCCCTTCATTCCCACCCAGCCACCCTAAAGGACACCCCTAGCCTTGCACTGCCATCCTGCCATGGGACATACTCAGTCCCTGCTGGCACTTGTCTCCTGGGCACCTGCTACTCTTTTGCTGTCTCTGAACAGACATGTCCACAAGGCTGCCAGGACTGCCCACCTTCACCCCTCTACTCCCATCCTCTCATCCACCAGTCACGTTCAACTGTTCGTGCCCTTCCTCCCTCTTCACTCCCCTCTGTCCTGCCTGATGGCCCCCTCCAGCTGTCTCAGACAAAATGGATGCTGCTTCACTTCTGTCTAGTTCTTCTGCTTCTTCACTATCAGAGCCTCAGGGCCTCCCTCTAAACAGCAGGCCAGTCTCTCCTATCTCTAAACAGCAGGCCAGTCTCTCCTAAGAACTGAGATGACCTAGGAAATGAGAGAGAAGCCTGTGCTGCTCCCAGATAAACAGATGGCGAGTGCCTTGGCCCTCAATCCTCCCTGTCCTAGGAGCCTCTCCAAAGAGGCACATTTTTGAGTGCATTTTTGCATTCTTTTTGTTATTGCATAAATAATATGTGTTTATTTTAGAAAAAATAGAAATGAGATCAAATGGAAGGCCAGTTGCAGTGGCTCATGCCTGTAATCCCAGCACTTTGGGAGAACAAGACAGGCGATCATTTGAAAACAGGAGTTCCAGACAAGCCTAGCCAATGTGGCAAAACCCTGTCTCTACTAAAAATACAAAAATTAGCCGGGCATCATGGCCTATGCTTGTACTCCCAGGTATTCTGGTGGCTGATGCACAAGAATCGCTTGAACCCAGGAAGCAGAGGTTACAGTGAGCCGAGATCATGCCACTGCACTTCAGCCTAGGCGACAGAGTGACACTCTGCCAAAAAAAAAAAAAAAAGAGAGAGAACAAATGGAAAAACATTGTTTTCAATCCTACCACACAAAGATTTAGAACCAATGTGACCCTTTTGGAGTTTAACTCTCTTCACTTCTTTTTCCTATGCAGTAGGCACATTAAAACTTGATTTTGGCCGGGCGCGGTGGCTCATGCCTGTAGTTCCAACACTTTGGAAGGCTGAGGCAGGCGGATCGCTTGAGCTCAGGAGTTCGAGACCATCCTGGGCAACACGGCAAAACCCTGTCTCTACCAAAACAAACACATAAATAAATAATAAAAATAAAAAATTAGCCAGGTGTGGTGGTACGTGCCTATAGTCCCAGCTACACAGGAAGCTGAGGTGGGAGGATCAGTTGAACCTGGGAGGTGGAGGTTACAGTGAGCTAAGATCCTGCCACTGCACTCCAGCCTGATCAACAGGGTGAGACCCTGTCTCAAAAAAAAAAAGAGAAAAGAAAGAACCCCCCCCTTTTTTTTTTTTGAGACGGAGTCTAGCTTTGTCACCCAGGCTGGAGTACAGTGGTGCAGTCTCCGCACACTGCAACCTCCACCTCCCAGGTTCAAGTAATTCTCCTGCCCCAGCCTCCTGAAGAACTGGGACTACAGGTGTGCACCACCACACCCAGTTAATTTTTGTATTTTTAGTAGAGACGGGGTTTCACCATGTTGACCAGGCTGGTCTCGAATTCCTGACCTCAGGTGATCCACCTGTCTTGGCCTCCCAAAGTGCTGGGATTACAAGGTGAGCCAACATGCCTGGTCAAAACCTTAATTTTTTTTTTTTTTTTTTTGAGATGAGTCTCGCCCTGTCACCCAGGCTGGAGGGCAATGGCGCGATTGTGGCTCACTGCAAGCTCTGCCTCCCAGGTTCACACCATTGTCCTGCCTCAACCTCCCGAGTAGCTGAGACTACAGGCACCCGCCACCACGCCCAGCTAATTTTTTGTATTTTTTTCTTTTTTTTAGTAGAGATGGGGTTTCACCATGTTGGCCAGGATGGTCTCGATCTCCTGACCTCGTGATCCACCTGCCTCAGCCTCCCAAAGTGCTGGGATTACAGGCGTGAGCTATGGCGCCCAGGCAAAACCTTGATTTTTAAAATAAGTATTTACTCATGCTGCATGGAAACATGTGATATGCAAAAAGCATTTTGTTTTAGGATGGTGGGATTATGGGTAGTTTTCAATACATTAAAAATTATTTCATGTTTTTTCTTTCTTTCTTTCTTTTTTGAGACAAGTTCTTGCTCTGTCACCCAGGCTAAAGTATAGTGGCACCATCACAGCTCACTGCAATCTCAACCTCCCAGCTCAAACACTCCTCCCACCTCAGCCAAGTAGCTGGGACTACAACTATTACTCCTGGCTAATTTTTTGTATTTTTTAAAGTATGGACGATGGGGATGGTCTCACTATGTTGTACAGGTTGGTTTTGAACTCCCAGGCTCAAGCAATCCGCCTGCCTTGGCTTCCCAAAGTGCTGGCATTACAGGCTTGAGCCACTGTACCTGGCCCTTTATTTCACCTTTTAAGTGAAAAAAATTGTAATTACATCCCACCTCTAATGGGATTTGGCTTACTTATCCCATTATCTCTTATTAATTTTCTATTGCTGCTGTATTAATTCATCACAAATTTAGCTGCTTAAAACGAAACAACTTTATCTCACATTTTGTAGATTTGAAGTCTGAGTAGGAGCCAGGTACAGTAGCTTCACGCCTATAATCCCAGTACTTTGGGAGGCCAAGGTGGGAGGACCGCTTGAGCCCAGGAGTTTGAGGCTATCCTGGGCAACATAGGGAGACCCCTGTCTTTACAAAAATTTTAAAAATTAGCCAATATGGTGGTGTGAGTTTGTAGTCCCAGCTACTTGGGGAGGGCGAGAGGGGAGGATCACTTGAGCCTGGGAGATCGAGGCTGCAGTGAGCTATGATCGTGCCACTGTATTCCAGTCTGGGTGACAGTAAGACCCTGTCTTTAAAATAAAACAAAACAAAGCAAAACAAAACAAAACAAAAAAAACAGTCTGAGTAGCCTCAGCTGGTTTCTCAGCTCCAGGTCTCACAAAGACAAATCCCCATGTCAGCTGATGATCTGGGCTCTTATCTGAAGGCTCTGGGGGAGGATCCACCTTCAGACTCATTCAAGTGTTGGCAGAATTCACTTCCGTGTGGGTGTAGACCTGAGGTCCCCTTTCCTTGCTGGCTATCAGCTGGGAGTCAGTCCATCTTTTAGAGGCCACTTACTTTCCCTAGCTCATGGCTTCCCTCATCTTCAAACCAGCTATGGCAGGGCAAGTCCTTCTCCTGCTTCAGATCTCTTTGACGTCCCCCTTCTACCTCATCTTTCCTGCCTCCAGCCAGAGAAAGTTGTCTGCTTTGAAAGGCTCATGTGATTAGATTGGGCACACTCGGATAATCCAAGATAATCTCCCTATTTTAAGGTTTGTAACCTTAATTACATCTGCAGAGTCTTTTTTGCTATGTAACATAACATAGTCACAGGTTGCAAGGATTAGGGCCTGGGTGTCTTTGGGGAGAGCGTTCTGTCTACCACACTGTCTCCCTGCCCTAATGAGTATACCTTACATTTTGAAATGAAGTCAATCTCCTGCATTTTTTTTTTTTTTTAATTTTAGCTCACACTCAGCCTGGTGTGAGCAGGCCCATCTTTGCCACTGATTGCATGTGACTGCCTGGGAATCCATGGATCTTTTAGAGCCACAGATATATCACTGTGTAGCTGGTAGAGTTCTTCAGGTGGATATTGATATCATTCTAGTACACAAAGCAACCATATGCCCTGGTATTTATAATACCCCAAGTGGAAAGGCTTCATTCTGATGTCTTATGGAAGTGATCTGGCCAGTTATAAGTCAGAGCCAAATCCTCTCCCACTGTCTTCAACAATATTCTTGCCAAATCTCAAATCTTGGCTGTCTTTAGACATTTTTTAGCTCTATTTTTCTTTGTTAGTATTTAATTTTAATTTTTGTTGTTGTTGTTGAGACAGAGTCTTGCTCTGTCACCTAGGCTGGAGTGCAGTGGTGTGATCTTGGCTTACTGCCACGTCCACCTCCCAGGTTCAAGTGATTCCCTACCTCAGCCTCCTGAGTAGCTAGGATCACAGGTGTGTGCCACCACGCCCAGCTAATTTTTGTATTTTTAATAGAGACTGGGTTTCACCATGTTAGCCAGACTGGTCTTGGACTCCTGGCCTAGAGCCATCCACCCTCCTCGGCCTCCCAAAGTGCTGGAATTACAGGCATGAGCCGCCACCACGCCCAGCCTATTTTTCTCATATTATTTAGTTACTATTAATTAGCTTTGTAGGTTAGAAATAGTCCTTTATTCTGAAGTACAGGCATGCCTCACTTAACAATGGGGATATGTTCTAAGAAATGCACTGTTAGGCGATTTCGTTGCTGTGGAAACATCGTGGAGTACACTCACGTAAACCTACACGGTGGAGCTTACTACACACCTAGACTGTGTGGTGTAGCGTATTGCTCCTAGGCTACAAACCTGTACAGCATATTACTGTACTGAAAACTGTAGGCAATCGTAACACAATGGTAAGCATTTGTGTATCTAAACATACCTAAACATAGAGAAGGTACAGTAGAAACATAGCATAAAATATTTTAAAATGGCACAACATCTATAGGGCACTTGCCATGAATGGAGCTTGGAGGACTGGAGGTTGCTTCGGGTGAGTCAGTGAGTGAGTAATGAGTGAATATGAAGCCTAGGACATTACTGTACACTACTGTAGACTTTATCAACACTGTATACTTAGCCTACACTAAATTTGTAAAACTAAATTTTTCTTTCTTTAATAATTGACCTTAGCTTATTGTAACTTTTTTATAACTCTAAATTAAAAAGAAACTTTTTGACTCTTTTTTTTTTTTTTTTTTTTTTTGAGACAGAGTCTCACTCTGTCACCAGGCCGGAGTGCAATGGCGTGATCTCAGCTCACTGCAACCTCCACCTCCCGGGTTCAAGCAATTCTCCTGCCTCAGCCTCCCAAGTAGCTGGGATTACAGGCATGTACCACCATGCTCGGCTAATTTTGTATTTTTAGTAGAGAAGGGGTTTCACCATATTCATCAGGCTGGTCTTGAACTCCCGACCTCAGGTGATCCGCCCACCTCAGCCTCCCAAAGTGCTGGGATTAGAGGCATGAGCCACCATGCCTAGTCGACTCTTTTGTAATAACAATTAAAACACAAACATATTGTACAGATGTATACAAATATTTTTCTTTTTATCCTTATTCTTTTATTTTTTTGGAGAGGAACAGAGTCCCGCTCTGTCACCCAGGCTGGAGTCCAGTGGTGTGATCTCGGCTCACTGCAACTTCTGCCTCTTGGGTCCAAGTGATTCTCCTTTCTCAGCCTCCCGAGTAGCATGCGCCACCATACCCAGGTAATTTTTGTATTTTAGTAGAGAGAGGGTTTCACCATGTTGCCCTGGCTGGCCTTAAACTCCTAAGTTCAGCCAATCTGCCGCCGTGGCCGCCCAAAGTGCTAGGGTTACAGGCGTGAGCCACCGCACTCTTTTTATCCTTATTTTTATCCTTTTTTTTCCCTTATTCTATAAGCTTTTATCCTTATTCTATAAGCTCTTTCTATTAAAAAATTTAATTTTTTTCTAATTTTTAAGTTTTTTGTTAAAAAATAAAAACACAAACACACAGTAGCCTAGGCCTACACAGGGTCAGGATCATCAATATCACTGTCTTCCGCCTCCACATTTTGTCCCAGTGTAAGGTCTTCGGGAGTATTAACACACATGGAGCTATCATCCCCTACGATAACAATGCCTTCTTCTGGATTCCTCCTGAAGGACCCGCCTGAGCCTGTTTTACAGTTAACTTTTATTTTTTAATAAGTAGAAAGAGTACTCTAAAATAATAAAAAGTATAGTAAATACATAACAGTAACAGTCACTTATCAAGTATTATATACTATGTATAATTGCATGTGCTGTGCTTTATTTTATTTTACTTTATTTTATTTTTTGAGATGGAGTCTGGCTCTGTCACCCAGGCTGGAGTGCAGTGGTGTGATATCAGCTCACTGCAACCTCTGCCTCCTGGGTTCAAGTGATTCTTCTCCTGTCTCATCCTCATGAGTAGCTGGGACTACAGGCACCCGCCACCACGCCTGACTAATTTTTATTTTTTTAGTAGAGATGGGGTTTGACCATATTGGTCAGGCTGGTCTCGAACTCCTGACCTCAGGTGATCCACCTTCCTCAGCCTCCCAAAGTGTTAGGATTACAAGCGTAAGCCACCATGCCCGGCCTAGCACGTGCTGTGTTTTTATACAACTGACAGCACAGTAAGTGTGTTTATATCAGCATCACCAGAAACAAGTGAGTAATGGGTTGTGCTAGAACATCGTAATGACTATGATGTCACTAGACCATAGGGATTTTTCAGCTCCATTGTAATCTTATGGGACCACCATTGTGTATATGGTCTGTCATTGACCGAACCATCATTTTGCAGTACATGACTGTTAACTTTCTCCATAGACAAGCATAAGGAAACCTAGCTGAATGGGAAAGCTAAATGGCGGGGAATTGCATAAGACAGCTCCCAAATGACATTTTAACCTAATGCTTCTGTCATCAGCAGAGCAGCTTATCAGGGACTGGCATGGGAAGGAGTTTATAACCCATTCGGTGGGATAGAGATTCAACACACTCACGTTACCTCAGGCTGTTTCTTCATCTAAAAAATAGGATGAATAATACCCACCTCATGGGATAGCTGCAAGAATTAAGTGACATGTGACAATGCCTAGCGCAGTTCCCTGTTTCATAGTGAATGCTCAAGAAATGTTAGCTCGCTTACCACACTATTGTCAACCCCCATTGCCCATCACCACTATTGTAGGAGTTACGGTGCTTTCTAAAGAGGAGGCAGGCCGGGCACGGTGGCTCAGCCTGTAATCCCAGCACTTTGGGAAACTGAGGCGGGCAGATCACTTACGGTCAGGAGTTCGAGACCAGCCTGGCCAACATAGCAAAACCCCGTCTGTACTAAAAAATGCAAAAATTAGACTTATGCCTGTAATCCCAGCACTTTGGGAGGCCAAGGTGGGCGGATCACCTGAAGTCGGGAGTTTGAAACCTGCCTGGCCAACATGGTGAAACCCCGTCTCTACTAAAAAAATGCCAAGGGCCGGGTGCAGTGGCTCATGCCTGTAATCCCAGCACTTTGGGAAGCCGAGGCAGGCAAATCACGAGGTCAGGAGTTCAAGACCAGCCTGGCCAACATGGTGAAACCCCGTCTCTACTAAAAATACAAAAAAATTAGCCGGGCATAGTGGCGGGCGCCAGTAATCCCAGCTACTTGGGAGGCTGAGGCAGGAGAATCACTTGAACCTGGGAGGCGGAGGTTGCAGTGAGCTGAGATCACACCACTGCACTCCAGCCCAGCTGACAGTGCGAGACTCATCTCAAAAACAACAACAACAAAACCCCAAAAATTAGCTGGCCATGGTGGCATACGCCTATAAGTCCCAGCTACTCGGGAGCCTGAGGCAGGAGAATTGCTTGAACCCAGGAGGAGGAGGTTACAGTGAGCCGAGATTATGCCACGGCACTCCAGCCTGGACAACAGAGTGAGACTCCGTCTCAAAAAAAAAAAAAAAAAAAATTAGCTGGGCATGGTGGCACATGCCTGTAATTCCAGCTACTCAGATCATGCCACTGCATTCTAGCCTGGGTGACGGAGCCAGACTCTGTCTCAAAAAAAAAAAAAAAAAAATAGGCCGGGCGCGGTGGCTCAAGCCTGTGATCCCAGCACTTTGGGAGGCCGAGACGGGCAGATCACGAGGTCAGGAGATCGAGACCATCCTGGCTAACACTGTGAAACCCCGTCTCTACTAAAAAATACAAAAAACTAGCCGGGCGAGGTGGCGGGCGCCTGTAGTCCCAGCTACTTGGGAGGCTGAGGCAGGAGAATGGCGTAAACCCGGGAGGCGGAGCTTGCAGTGAGCTGAGATCCGGCCACTGCACTCCAGCCCGAGCAACAGAGCGAGACTCCCTCTCAAAAAAAAAAAAAAAAAGAGGCGGCAGTGCTCGCTTTGACAGCACAATAACTAAAGAGGAGGCATATGTGAGGGATTGTTTACTATTTTTGGAATGAGAGTTGTGTGAGAAAATAGAAATATAATAAATGAAGTCCTCATCTAAATTTAGCTATTATAGTCTTCAGTGCCCCTTAGGGATTGGGGGGTCCTTTCTTCAGATCATTATGCTGCTCTCATTCCCCATTATTGCTCCTGGAAATTAAAAATAGACACAGAGTAAAACATCACTTTTTATTTCTTCTGAGTATCTACATTCAATTGCTTTCGCTAAATTAACAAAAAACACTCAAATACATGTGGTTTCTGGTGACAAGTTCTCTAAGACAGTGTGGGAAATGACCTAAATATGCACAGGCAAGGCTCAGTCTCCAGAAGGGTGGGCAGGGGTAGGTAGGGGCTATCTGATCCCCAAGGCAATGAAGTCTTAGAGCTGAAGCCCAGCTCCTCCTTTTTAAGAAGAAATGACAACCCAAAGCCTTCTGCGTTTGTTTGAGACCCTAGCTTGTGGCCCTGTGAGATCCAGAAACCAGGCATCCTGATTCCCTGTCCACTGCCCCCAGCCTGAAGCCTTCATCCTTCCTCTTAGCACCCTCTCAGGGGAACAGGGGTCTAGGTATGTTTACAAAAGTCCAGAATGGGTCAGTATTTGGGGGAAATAGAGATTTGAAAATTTTAATTCTTTATATAATAGAGCAATTCAGTTCTGTCTAATCATAGGGTATTATTGTTCCAGACTCAGTTAAGAATTTGCCAGAGAACAGAAACTCCCAGCTGAAAATTTGTGCATTGCTCAGCTATATCTTGTAATTGGCATGCCAGCATTTCCTACTAGAGCTCAGCATCTGAGCTGCATTATTTACTCATGTAAGTGCTTAGGATGGGTGATGGATAGGAAATACAGGAAATGGAAGGACACAGGGCAAAGGTCATACAGGAGCACTAAATTGGGATGGGGTAACTTGCTAAGTATAAAGTTAAGACCTACATTAGACCACTTCTATGCACATGTTCAGTTAGAGGACTCAATGGATACACCAGGCACCTATGGCTGGAGTCTCCTTGGCACGAGCGCCCCATCCGAGGCACAGCTGCACTTCTGCACCCTCATGTTAGGCAGGCTGACCACTTGGGGCCTGGTCCTGCCTCCCTCCTTGATGCTGACGATCATGGGCAGCGAGGCAGTCTCCGAGGCGATGCACTGTCGTGGCCCCAGAAATGGCCACTTGACGGCCAGGGCCTCCGGGGGCTGCTGGCAGGTGCCCACACACTCATAAGCCAGGAAGCCCGGGGGCTCCAGCACCCAGTTCTTGGCCCACTTCATCCCCTGCAGGTCAATGTACATCTCCTGGCGGCAGCAACGGGTGCCCTCGGTCACTGGTGCTTCAGGGTCACAGTCGCCCTGAGCTCTGTGTGGGCAAGGAGAGCAGGGTCAGAGGTCAGCTGGGAAGGCTGAGGTCAGAAGGCCTGGGGCACAGCTCAGTGGACACCTGGGAGGGAGATTTATGATCCAGCTGTCACTGTTTTAAAAGCTGGACATTTGTGAGAAGATGAATGAATAAACATATCTGAAACATAAATAATTAAATCAGCTACTATTAATTAAAGGTCTCCTAACAGGCCGGACACTGAACTGGGTACTTCACATGTATTATCTCAGGTGATGCCTGCATTTCATCCTCAGGTAGGTTCCAACATTATCCCCATTCCACCTGAGGCCACTGACACCCAGAGGTGTTTGGTGACGTGCCAGAGGACCTGCAGCCAGTGGAAGGCAGAGCTAGATGGAGGCCAGGCCAACTGGTTCCAAGGCCTCTTCTTAACCACTGTGCTATGCAGCCCCTGTCTGCTCCAGAGAGCTAACTTGTCCATAAGGAAAGAATTCACCAAAGCAGGAGGGAATCTCATCTCCCCTAGTAACCGCTAAAGCTAGGATTTTCAAAAATTTAATCACGGAGAAGGATAAAGTGAAAGTAGGTGATTACAATAAAGTGTATATGAGTCAATGGCAACATAAAAATCCATTGAAAATTATCAAAGATATTTTTAAATAAAATGAATAATACAATTTCTTTCTTTTTTTTTTTTTTTGAGACAGGGTTTCGCTCTTGTTGCCCAGGCTGGAGTGCAATGTTGCGATCTTGGCTCACTGCACCCTCTGCCTCCCGCGTTCAAGCAATTCTTCTGCTGCAGCCTCCCAAGTAGCTGGGATTACAGGTGCCCGCCACTATGCCCAGCTAATTTTTGTATATTTAGTAGAGATGGGGTTTCACCATGTTGGCCAGGCTGGTCTGGAACTCCTGACCTCAGGTGATGCGCTGGCCTCAGTTCCCAAAGTGCTGGGATTACAGGCGTGAGCCACCATACCTGGCCTTACATTTTTTTTTCTTTTTTTGTCGTTTTTTTAAAACTTAAAAAAAAAATTTTTTTTTAAGGATAGGATTTCACTGTGTGGCCCAGGCTGGTGTCAAACTCCTGGCTTTAAGCAATCCTCCACTTCAGCCTCCCAAAGTGTTGGGATTACAGGCATGAGCCATGCGCCTGGCCTGAATAATACAATTTCTTTCTCTTTTCTTTTCTTTTCTTTTTTTTTTTTTTGAGATGGAGTCTCGCTCTGTCCCCCAGGCTGGAGTGCAGTGGTGTGAGCTTGGCTCACTGCAACCTCCGCTTCCCAGGTTCAAGCGATTCTCCTGCCTCAGCCTCCTGAGTAGCTGGGATTACAGGCGTGCGCCACCACGCCCAGCTAATTTTTGTATTTTTGGTAGACACGGAGTTTCACCATTTGGTCAGGCTGGTCTCGAACTCCTGACCTGGTGATCCACCCACCTTGGCCTCCCAAGGTGCTAGGATTACAGGCCTGAGCCACCACGCCTGGCCAATAATACAATTTCTACCATTACAAACCCTGACATGTAGTGGGCAATCGCTGGCATCCTGGGACAGTCTGCACCACGCTCCCCCTACTGCTCGCCCACCGCCACCATCCGGTACCCCAGACAGTCCTGGGGACGGGGGTCCGGACCACCCAGTGGCTGCTTGTCTCTGGTCTGCACAGTCCGGCACCTACCCATAGTCCCTGAGGTCCAGCGTGTGCAGTTCCAGCTGGGGCTCCCCAAGCCCGGCCGGCGCCCCCTGCGAGGCAAAGCGGACCAATCTGTGGGCGCCGGACGCCAGCGGGCCCAGGTGCTCCCTCTGCACGGACACCTGTAGCAGCAGAGGAGGCCGGGGCTGGCTCAGCTGCTGCCAGAAGTTCACGGCCTCGGTCACGTCGAAGACCTTCCAGCCGCTCTCGTGGGCGGACACCAGCCTGAGACACGACAGACACCCAGCGCCGCGTGAGGGCGGGGACTGGGACGGGCCCCCAGGGCCCCGCCCCGTTCCCCGCGTCCCCGCCCCCAAGCCAGGCCGAGCAGCCCCCTCCCCCTGCCCTGCGCGCCCGCGCGACCCCCACCTGGAGTCGATGAGAGAAGTGCGGTTGGAGCCGTCGTCGCGGACGCGAAGCCACTCGACGGTCACCCGGGCCCAGGCGCTGCGCGGGGACAGCCGCCCGTGCCTGTGCAGCGCGGCCTTGGGGACCGGCTCCTGGAAGAGCCGAAGTACGGCCTGCACCAGCTCGCTGTTGGGCGGCAGCCGCTGCTCCATGCCGAACACCAGCAGGTGCGTGCTGGCCTCCGACGCCAGGAACCTGCCGGCCACCTCTGGGGACAAGAGCAGGGTCAGCAGAGCCTCCCCGGACTCCAGGGAAGCTCTGACGATGGCAGGGACAATGAGCTGGCAGCCAGGCCAGGAGACATCGTCCCTGTTCTATCTCTGGGGCAAGCTCAGTTTAAAAATCTCCCTTGGATCTGGGCCTTGTTTAGTAACAGTTTACATCCAGCATGCAGGGGCGACTGTGGGACCCCAGGCTAGCAAGTTTGCCTCAGCTGAGATGCTAGGAGCAGAATCCTCACCCAGGTGCCCGGCCTTGGGTCTAGCTCTGGGCACTGAGGAGCTAGGGAGGCGAGAGGCTGTGGGAGGATTCAGGCCCAGTTGCACCCCTGACAGCCAAGTATAACCCAGATAGTCTACTTAGGTATTTTTCAGTTATCCAAACATGCTTCTATCCACAAGAACTCACTTTGATGTTCACAGTGCTGGGAGATGGCTAAGACATAGTCATACCCCTGTTCCAGATGAGCACATGGTGGAGAGAGGATTTTAAAGCCATTTACTCAAGGTCAGGCTCAGACTAGAGTGGCAGTGTGAAAACAGACCCCGGGAGTCCAGCTGCACCAAGTGCCTTGAGGCACACACTCACCCGCTCCCCCAGCTCTACTTTTTCTCCTCTACCCTCCCCTTCTCTGATGCCTTGGTTTTTCCAGCAGGTCTAGCCTGGTGCACCTCCCCTGGGCTAGAGGGGGGCCCTCAGTGCACAGCTGGAGACCCTGGGCCCAGGCCTGGCCCCTCCTCACTGCTCCTTGGACCGTGGCCCTCACACAGCCTCCCACAGAGTCCCAAAAGGCCAGGGGCCCTTTGGCACCACCAGAGTGGGCACAACCGGCCTGCCCCTGACCATGGGACTGGGGGCAGCAGGGAGGGAGGGCCTCACCTCGGAAGCTGTGGCTGAACCTCTTCCCACGGGAGCGGTCCCCATGGCTGCGCCGCAGCAGGGCCGCATACTGGCCCCTCACCTGGGCGGGGATGACCAGCTCCTCCATGTCGACCCTGTCCGGTACAGGCACCTCGCTGAGCTGCAGCTGCCGCAGCAGGCTGCCCAGGAGCTGCTCTCCAGTCATGGCCACCCCCGGGCCGGCCAAGGGCAGCACCCAGAGTGCCCAACAGAGCCACAGGGGCCGCATGGTACTGCTCTGGAGGAGCAGGAGGCAGAATGGAGCTGTCCTCTAAGGAGACTGAAGGAGGGTCTTAGGCAGCTGGGCGTGCTGAGAGCCAGGCTGGGCCAGCTTTATAGCTGGCCCTGGACTGGCCTGGGGTGAAGGGAAAAGGGAGGGAGGGAGGGAGGGAGGTCACACCCCTGGGACCTCCTGGGAGCTCACAGCCAGACAGGTCCCTGAGCCTGGAGGAGGGGGCTGTCTAGAAAGACCAGGGCTGTTTGGATGCCACCCAGGCCTGGGGCTTGTGACTGTGCTGTCAGCAGCTTGACAATATTTTTAGTGCTTGTTTAATTTTCCTGGCCTTACCCCACCCCCGTTCTATGAAAAAGTTAGTCTATTCTGTGTAAAAGAAAGTCCTGCTAGCCAGCTGCTTAAATCTCTTTAAGAGTCTCTTCTGGCCGGGCGCGGTGGCTCAAGCCTGTAATCCCAGCACTTTGGGAGGCCGAGACGGGCGGATCACGAGGTCAGGAGATCGAGACCATCCTGGCTAACATGGTGAAACCCCGTCTCTACTAAAAAATACAAAAACTAGCCGGGCGAGGTGGCGGGCGCCTGTAGTCCCAGCTACTCGGGAGGCTGAGGTAGGAGAATGGCATAAACCTGGGAGGCAGAGCTTGCAGTGAGCTGAGATCCGGCCACTGCACTCCAGCCTGGGCGACAGAGCGAGACTCTGTCTCAAAAAAAAAAAAAAGAGTCTCTTCTGGAGCCTGGGCTGGGTCCAGGTTTCCAAATCATAAAGGAAGGGCGGGAAGGATTCTGCCTTTCTGCTGGTTTGGGCCACGTTCACAGAAGCCCCTTGGTCATCTCTCTCCAACCCACACTCCTTGCACACCCCCTGCCTCTCCCCGCACCAGGGGTCCCTCAGGGTTGTCTCACCATCCCTGCCCTCCCCGCATGACAGAGGATGCTAGACACTGTCAGGACACAAATCTGGCAGCTCTACTCTCTTTGGGAGTCCCAGGAACAGCAATTTCAGCAAGTGCCTTTGCAGTCACATGACCACAGCAAGGAGTCCCCCCTTCAGACGGCAGAATTATTCTGGGGTGTGCTCTCCCCAGTGAGCTGGCTGGCCAGTTCGTGCCACCAGCACTCAGCTGGAGCCCAGGTCATTTCCAGACACAGACGAGGGACAGGAACCTAGAAAGCAGAGGCCAGAGCTGCCCAGAGGTGTGGCCTGTGCAAAGCCACAGGTACTGGGGGCAGATTGAGGTGGGATCCCCCCTGTGTCTCCTCAGACACACATTTTAGACTGACTGTCTTCACATATGAGACCTGCCATCTGCTAACTGTTTGACCTGCTAGCAAGTTAGTTAACTTCTCAGTGCCTCAGTTTCCTCATCTACAGAAAGAGGGTGATGATAGTGAGATCTTCCTCATAGGGTTTGTGTGAAGATTAAATGCATTAATACATGCAGGATGTTTCACTGTTTCACTAGACGCTAACACCAGTGTCTAGTGACAGGTAAACACTCTGTAAGGGTTTGCCATCATTATTATCCGCCTAAATTCTGCAATCACAGGGTCGTGGCTTTTTTTTTTTTTTTGAGACGAAGCCTCGCTCTGTCACCCAGGCTAGAGTGCAGTGGTGTGATCTAGGCTCACTGCAACCTCTGCCAGGAGGCAGAGGGTTCAAGTGATTCTCCTGCCTCAGCCTCCCAAGTAGCTGGGACTATAGGTGCATGCCACGCCTGGCTAATTTTTTGTATTTTTAGGAAAGATGGGGTTTCACCGTGTTAGCCAGAATGGTCTCAATCTCCTGACCTGGTGACCTGCCTGCCTCGGCCTCCCAAAGTGCTGGGATTACAGGCATGAACCACCATGCCTGGCCAGGTCGTGGCTTTTTATAAAACTATCAACAATAATAATAGCACACATTTCCTGAGTGCTCACTATGTGCCAGTTATTGTTCTAAGCTCTGAATGTGTATTCACACAGCCCTTAGGAGGCAGGTGTCAGTTTCAGGTGCATCTTGCAGATGCAACATCAGAGTACTGCCTGGGGAAGTGACCTGCTCCCAAACCTCAATGAAGGGCTTGGGAGCTAAATGGAGTGTCTGTCTCTGTAGGTATCTCCTCCTGGCACTGGCATAGGGGATTTGAGGATGTGCAGGGGGAAAGCTCTTCCCAAAACTCCACAGCCTCACTTGCCCATGTTCTGTCACATGCAAGGTGAGTAAGGATGCTGGAGGAGGACAAGGACCCTGGGCCGAGGGGGCTGGCGGGCAAGGGGCATCCCCCTTCACCTTCTAAGTGGGGGCACTCTGGCCCCTTTTTGGGAATGCTGTGTCACTGACAGGTCCCTCCATGTCATCCCCCTGCTTCTGTCCTCAAACATTTCAGGCAGAGGAAGAGGGAATCTTCTGTTGCTCGAAGCTGGAATTTCTTTTGGATGAAAGCCCAGGGACTTCATGCCACCATATATATATACATATACATAAGCATTTGCTTATGTATATGTATATGGAAGTCTCATATTTGAACCCAGCCAGTCTAAAATGTGTGTTTGAGGAGGCGGCGAGGGGGGGCTCCCACCTCAATCTGCCCCCAGTACCTGTGGCTTTGGACAGGCCATGCCTCTAGGCAGCTCTGGCCTCTGCTTTCTAGGTTTCTGTCTCTTGTTCTGTGTCTGGAAATGACCTGGGCTCCAGCTGAGTGCTGGTGGCATGAGCCAGTCCACCAGCTCACTGGGGAGAGCACACTGCAGAACTATTCTACTGTCTGAAGGGGCTTTTAGTAGTGTGTGTGTTGGGGGAGTGTTTAGCATCAGAGAAGGGGGAGGGATAAGAATAACACTGATAATAATCGTAATGGGCTGAGTGTGGTGTGACTCACGCCTGTAATCTCAGCACTCTGGGAGGCCAAGGCAGGAGGATCACTTGAGGCCAGGAGTTCGAGACCAGCCTGGACAACATAGCAAGACCCCATCTCTACAGATAAGCATAAATAATAACCACAATGGCTAATAGTGCTTGTGGGCCATGCACTGTTCTGAATGTTTTATATTTATTGTTAACTCTTTATTCTCACCATAACTTGAGGAGGAAGTTGCCATTATTATTTCCATTTTATAGATGAAGAAACTGAGCATAAAACTGTTGTCTTATTAGCCCAAGGTCATACAGATAGTAGGTGCTAGAGCTCAGGGTATCTGAAGAGAAAGAACAGGGATTTGGTCACATGTGTCCACAAGCCAAGGTAAGAGGAAATACAGAAATCCTAACAGCTGACCCCAGGGTGGGAAAAGGAGACCCTTGGGGTCATAGAATCACGCATGACCTCAGCTGCTTCTCTGTTTCCCTTTTCTTTTCTCTCCCATGTGTATTTCCATGGGATTTGTGTAATTCACAAGGTGGAATTCAAATCCCATCTTGGCACTCATCTCCCATAGTTGGAACATCCTGTGAAATATAAATTCCCACCACTGTTTCCGGTTCAAACAGGACTTCCTGTTCTCTCTGTGAGAAGCGTAGCTTTCTTCAAAAGAGAAGCTGTTGCCTTCCTTTGCAAGTGATTAACAGGGGAAGGACTTACTTGGTGCAAACATCTGGGTCTTAAGTCAGGCCAAAAGGTGCAGAAGTGTCACATTTACAGGCAAGCCAGGACCTGTGGGCCTCAGTCTCTGGAAGCTATTCTGGGCTGGTGTTTCATAAATATGCAATAGTCCACTACCCTTGCCACTGGGCGACAGGAAGCCCTGTGGCTTATCACTGGTGCCAAGGATATAACACCCAGGCTGTCCTTGCATGCCACTACCCCCTCCCCAAAAACCCAACATGTAGACCCACTGGGAGCTCCCTGAGACTGGATGCTCACAATGAGACCTCGCAGGCCCCCGTTCTGGTTCAGCAGGGACCTGCTGTTCCAGGGCTGAGGGAGGCCAGGCCCCTGGTGCTGCTGCTTCCCTGACCTGCAGATGCCCACGCGAGGTTCTCTTCCAGCTAGGAAACACCAAAGGGCTGAGAACCTCTAGAAGTCCCCGGGGGTTCAGGAGCTCCTTCTATACCTGGGGTAACAGACCAGCTAAACTGAAACCTCATTTCCAGAGAAGATAGTAAAGTGGAGGGACCCCCCACACACACCTTGATTCCCTGCCTCCTCCAGATGTCTCGCTGATATTTATGCATTGGCCTCTTAGCACAGGACCCTCAAAGGGAAGTGAAACTACACAGTCAATATCCAGCCTCTCTAAAAGGACCGATCCTACCTGAAGGGATGGGTGTTTGGGACATAGTGCTCAGGGTGGCCCTGGGGCCGCTGGTAGCCTAGGCAAGTGGTCCACGATTGGGAAACTGAGATCCCTTCCTGATATTGGGGACCTCCCTTAGGTGGAGGAGCCTGGGAACATTTAGCACCAATGGAGGGGTTTGTCCAGCCAGACGACTTACCCTCTTTATTTCACCTGCTAGTTTGTAAAATCAGAGAGAGCTTAGTGCTGAAATTGGCTATCCAGGTCATGCTCCTGTCCCTGTGTTTTAGAAACAAGAAAACTGAGGCTTAGAGAGATGACACCTTCCCCAAACACACACAGTCGATGATCGATGATTAATACCCCCATAAAGTCAGGTCTTCCCATTCCCAGACCAAACTTCTTTCCACACCCTCAAACTATTTCCAGTGCCCAGTCCTGCCCTGACCCCCTGAAGCCAGTAGGGTCATCTGTCAGCCCCAGGCAAGCTGGGGACTCAGTCAACCTAGGGTCGGGGCTGGGTAGGGGGCAGGGAGGCGTGAGAAGCAGACAAACAGACAAGGGCCAAACCCCCAGACTCCTGAGGCCCAAGATACAGGCCTGGGTCCTAAATGTGGATTCCCAGCAGCCTGAAGAGTTTTGTTAGGGAAATAAAATAATTGGGCAATTAGCTAGTGGCCAAAAGAAGAGCTCAAATGTGGATTAGGAAACTTTTTACAATGGGCTGATTAGTCGTCGGGAGGGAGGGCAGCCACCCTTTGTCATGCAGCGGAAGAAGCTGGGACTCTGAGGGTCTGAGTGGAGAGTCTGGCTGTGGGGTCAGGTCAGGCTTGAAAAATTGTAAAACAGCCTCTTCTGTCCTGGTGGGAGGGAAGGTGTTTGGAGAACAGGGAATACTACTAAACCAAGCTGTCTCAATCAAAGATTACAAAAGTGGAAAAAATGCAGACTGTTTGTGAACCTGTATGGTTAGGGGTTTTATGTTGTGATGACTTTTTTTGGAGGGGGGGAGATGTTATGTTGCGGATGCTCTCGGTGTAATTGTGAGGATGTGGGTGCTTTGCACTGCCAGCTGTTTTGTTGGTGTGCATATCCATTAGGACTGAGACACTTAGGACCAAAGTCTTCTCCAACCCAGATGACCTTCAGATAAGCCAAACTTCTCTGCTTGCTCTGACCTCTCTGGACCACTCCTGTCTCCCTAATCTGGTGTTATCCGGCCCAGCTGGCCCACCTGCCCTGCTTGGCCATCATGGAGCCACGAGGCAAGCTGCCTCTGAGCTTTCCTCACCTCCTCTCAGCCCCAGACAGCTTTTCCACAACCCACTGCTCCAGCACCTCCCACCTTCCACCAGGTCTGGGGTTGTTCATGGGGGAGTTTCTGGGGGTAGTGATTTCTGTCCAGAATCACCTGAGAAACCTGTGTAAATACAGATTCCTGGACCCCAACTCAGGCCTCCTGAATGGACTTTGCTGTTCCCCTGTGCCCTGATTTCACCTGGGGACACATCTTCAACCACCTCCCTTCCCTCGGATACACAGTTCTCCTGACCTCACAGGATTCCCTCGGCCTTTCTTTAGAACCCTGTTCTAGATGGAAAATGTTAAAGGCTTTGCTGGGGACAGTGTCCAGGAATCTGAGTGTTCTATGCACATTAAGATTCTATGCGCATTAAGTTTGAGAAGCAGGGGAGGGTGAGGATAGGTTGGGGCCAATAGAAGGCAAAGAAGAGGCCGGAGAATTCAGATGAGAAGAACCCCATCATTCCATTAAACTTATAACCTGTCCCTTCTGGATGATTCCTCCACGTCCTGATTGCCAGTGATGAGAGAAAATAACACAAATGGGAAAAAACTAGAAAACCATTTTTTCCTGAGGTATTTTCTGGACTTTCTCAGAAAATTTGAGAGTAAGACAGGTGAACAGAGAGGTTTCTTTTCTCTCTCTCTAAATACCCTGAACATAATCATGTTATATGCAAATTCAACATTAAAACATTTATTTATTCATTTCTTTCTTTGAGACAGAGTCTCACTCTGTTGCCCAGGCAGGAGTGCGGTGGTGCGATCTCAGCTCACTGCAACTTCCACCTCCCGGGTTCAAGTGATTCTCCTGCCTCAGCCTCCCAAGTAGCTGGGACTACAGGTGCCCACTACGCCAGCTAATTTTTGTACTTCTAGTAGAGGTGATAGTTCATCATGTTGGCCAGGCTAGTCTCCAACTCCTGACCTCAAATGATCCACCCACCCTGGCCTCCCAAAATGCTGGGATTATAGGCATGAGCCACCGCACTTGGCCTCAGCATCATAACATTTAATACTCCAAAGTTAACAGTATGTAGGTCAATAGATCTATCAAACTGTAATTATTTCCATTTTCCTCTAAATTTTTGTTTCTTCTCCACCCCCCCTGCCTCCCTCTCCTGCAAAAAACCCTTTTGAGTCTTTCCCCACAGCTTCAATACTTCTGGAAATTTTCTCCTACAAAACCCCTGACATAGGAGGCAGGAGACCAAGGTGCTGATTCTGACCAGTGCCTGCCTGGGAACACTTAGCCTGCCATTTCCATGCCCATGCAGAGCAGTTCCTATCTTGCCCTGATCAGAAGCCACTACCATGACTCCCCACATCACAGACAGAAGTTTCTCCTCCTTCGTTTACCTGGAAGCTCTCCTCCAGGTCGCACCCTGGCTTTCCAACCCCCACATCCTGCCCGTGCCACTGCCCTCCACCCCCAGCATTCTGGGGCCCTGAATGGTCATCTCTTTGCTCATTCTTTTTCCCATGCCTGTGTGCCCTTCATCTCTTCTTTACCTTTGAAATCACAGCTCATCTGGCAAGCCTCGGCATAACACTCATTTTCTTCATGAAAATCCTCCCGTCATGTTCTGACCACTCCCGCCTCTCGCTGCCTTGCTCATCGCTGTGTTCTCCGGGTGCTCCTTGGTCCCTCATGAACACAGTGGGATGACACCTTCTCCTGGCATCGTAGAGAGATGTGCCCAGGTGCTCCCATACAGCACAGGCTCAGCAAAGGGATTCTCTCTTGCTCCATCTGTAATTAAGACAAGCACAGTGCCTAGAAAATAATTGGTGCTCAAATGCTATTTGCTGAAAGAAAGAAAAAGAGAGAATAGATGGATTATACCTTTTTTGCTAAGAAATTTAAAATGGGGCCGGGCGCGGTGGCTCACGCCTGTAATCCCAGCACTTTGGGAGGCTGAGGCGGGCGGATCACAAGGTCAGGAGATCGAGACCATCCTGGCTAACACGGTGAAACCCTGTCTCTACTAAAAATACAAAAAATTAGCTGGGCGCGGTGGCGGCGCCTGTGGTCCCAGCTACTCGGGAGGCTGAGGCAGGAGAATGGCGTGGGCCCGGGAGGCGGAGCTTGAAGTGAGCTGAGATCGTGCCACTGCACTCCAGCCTGGGCGACAGAGCAAGACTCCGTCTCAAAAAAAAAGAAATTTAAAATGGAAAATGTGAGACATGAGATTTTAGTCCAGATTAAGGCCAGTATTGGCCGGGCGCGGTGGCTCAAGCCTGTAATCCCAGCACTTTGGGAGGCCGAGACGGGCGGATCACGAGGTCAGGAGATCGAGACCATCCTGGCTAACATGGTGAAACCCCGTCTCTACTAAAAATACAAAAAACTAGCCGGGCGACGTGGCGGGCGCCTGTAGTCCCAGCTACTCGGGAGGCTGAGGCAGGAGAATGGCGTGAACCGGGAGGCAGAGCTTGCAGTGAGCCGAGATCCGGCCACTGCACTCCAGCCTGGGCGGCAGAGCGAGACTCCGTCTCAAAAAAAAAAAAAAAAAAAGGCCAGTATTCTTTAAGGAAACTGGTAACCAACAAACACAACTTTAAAGTTGAAAAAACAGACTGGGTGTGATCGCTCAACGCCTGTAATCCCAGACCTTTGGGAGACTGAGTCTGGAGGATTGCTTGAGTCCAGGAGTTTGAGACCAGCCTGGGCAACATACTGAGACCCCATCTCTACAAAAAAATTAAAAATTAGCCATGTGTAGTGGCATGCACCTGTGGCACATCCCAGCAACTCAGGAGGCTGAGGCAGGAAGATACTTTGAGCCCAGGAGACAGAGACTGCAGTGAGCCAAGATCGTACCACTGCACTCCAGGCTGGATAACAGAGCGAGACCCTGTCTCAAAAAAAAAAAAAAAAGAAAGAAAGAAAGAAAAGAAAAAAGAAAAAAAAATACAGTGAAGACGATGAGAAGTGTCTCTCCTATTCTGACACCTAACCCCTGGTCAGCTTCCCCAAAGCAGTGCTGTATCTTGTATGCACTTCCAGGACAGTCTAAGCTTGTCAAAGCCCAGGTGTGTGATAACACTGTGTATGCAGTAACATTGTTCCCCTATGCCCTGATTTCATCTGGGGACACATCTTCAACCACCTCCCTTCCCTCGGAGATACAGTTCTCCTGACCTCACAGGATTCCCTTGGCCTTTCTTTAGGATCACCCTCTTCTAGATGGAAAATATTAAAGACTCGGATGGTATCATGTCTTCTAGGCTGTGGTTAGTGAGTCCATGAAGCAGAGGGAGCGTTCTCACCAGCCCTGGGAAGAGGATCCGTGGGGGGTATTGATAATGAGGGTCATTACCCTGTTCCCTAATCTCCAGAGTGTGGCTGATAAGCAGGGAGGGAGGATTTGCACATTCTGACAGATAATTGGAAAGGTGGGTCAAATAAACAAAATTCAGAATAATGAATATGGAGTCATTTGGGAATCCCTGGGATAAGCCCTGTCACGCTGGGGCAGATCCTTTTCTTGGAACCTTCAGCATTTTACCAACAGCTAAGCCCTGAAGCTGTCGTGGAGAGGAAACGAGCTTTTGCCATCCACACTGGTGAGAAGCTACTGGCGTGTTTGACCCCCTTCCTGCACGTTCATTAGGGAATGTGACACTCCAGCCACCAAGCGGCCCTGACACCTCCTAGAAACACTTTTTGCTTCCTCTGCAATGCAACCCTAAGCTATCCCGTCAGCATTTGGCCTGCCTCTTGGTTTTGGAGCCCTGAGAGGTTCCTGGTGGGAGCTGATGAGTTTTCCAAAGAACCTTTTGGGTGGGTAGGGGTGTGTGAGTATGTGTGTGTGTGTGTGTGTGTGTGTGTGTGGTGTATGTAAAGACATATTTTAGTACAAAATCAAATAGCACAGAAGGGTCTCCAGTGAAAAGCACTAAGCACTAACCTCCACTCCACCTTTCCCCACTCCAACAGTCAGTTCTGAGGGTTTACCTCCAAAACAATCAACACAATACTTCTGCCTCTTTTTTTCTTTGCTTTCTTTTCTTTTCTTTTTTCTTTTTTTTGAGATGAAATCTCACTCTGTCGCCCAGGCTGGAGTACAGTGGCGCGATCTCAGCTCACTGCAACCTCCCCCTCCTGGGTTCAAGTGATTCTCCTGCCTCAGCCTTCCGAGTAGGTGGGACTACACGCACGTGTCACCACGCCCGGCTAATTTTTTGTATTTTTAGTAGAGATGGTTTTTCACCATGTTGGCCAGGATGGTCTCGAACTCCTGGTCTCAGGTGATCCACCCACCTCGGCCTCCCAAAGTGTTGGGATTACAGGCGTGAGCCCCTGCGTGTGGCACTTTTTATTTTTATTTATTATTATTATTATTATTATTACTATTTTGAGACTGAGTCTTGCTCTGTTGCCCAGGTTGGAGTGCAATGGTGAAAATTTAAACGATACACTAAAGCCTCTATTTCCTGCTCCCCAAGCTTTAGGGAATGTCTCAGTGTTTCACCAGGTAAAGCCAGACAATGAGATACCCCTCATCTACCACCTCTACCAGCTACATCCTTACCTATGCGTGCTCAGGTCTGACAACCTTTACATTCTGTTCAGTTCTTTGTTTACAAATTGATTTTAAATGCTGAAAACACCAATTAATAACATTATTATATAATTTTTAGATTAAGCAAATAAATTTCACTGAAGAAGATGTAAACAATCCTGATAAGGCCGAGCACGGTGGCTCATACCTGTAATCCCAGCACTTTGGGAGGCCAAGGCGGGTAGATCACCTGAGGTCAGGAGTTAGAGTCCAGCCTGGCCAACATGGTGGAACCCCGTTTCTACTAAAAATACAAGAATTAGCTGGACATGGTGGCGCATGCCTGTAACTCCCTTACTCGGGAGGCTGAAAGGAGGCGAAGGTTGCAGTGAGCCAAGATCGTGCCACTTGTACTCCAGCCTGGGAGACTCTGTCTCCATAATTGAATAAATAAATATATAAATAAAAATAAACAATCTTGATAAAACAAAAACTTCCATATTCTAATATGCCTTCATCTTCCCTGCCTCCCTGCAAACTCGTTTTTTTACATTTTTTTCTTCCTTTTTTTTTTTTTTTTGGAGATAGGGTCTCGCTCTGTCACCCAGGATGGAGTGCAGTGGTGTCATCACAGCTCACTGCAACCTCAAACTCCTGAGCTCAAGCAAACTTCCCACCTCAGCTTCCTGAGTAGCTGGGACAACAGGTGTCCACCACCACACCTTGCTAATTTATTTTTGTAGAGATGTGGTCTCTCCATGTTGCTCAGGCTGGTCTCAAACTCCTGGGCTCAAGTGATCCTCCTGTCTCCGCCTCCCAAAGTGCTAAGATTATAGGTGTGAGCCATCATGCCCAGCCTCTGAAAACTCTTGCAGGGTAATTAATCATTGCCATCATTCTGGTATGTATCCTTTGAGACATTTTTTCTATTAATTGATACTTATATATACATATAAAATGTATATTTTGCATTCTTTTCTCTTTCACGTAATTGGAGTCAAACTGCACATAACTCCATGCAACTTGCTTTTCTCACTTAACAGATGTCTTAGAGATATTTTGATGGTGGCCCACCAAGTTCTATTACATTCTTTTCACTGCTGAATAGTATGTCAAAGAAGCATTCCTTTGGCTTGAGCCCAGGAGTTCAAGACCAGCCTGGGCAACACAGTGAGACTCTGCTTAAATTGTTTTAAAAATTAGAAGACTTCCCCGATGGGCTTTTAGATTTTTTCCATGTTACAAACAATGCTGCAATGAAAATTCTCAAGCATTCCTCTTTGTGCACCTGTGGGTGGGTATTTCTCTAAGTTAGATAATGAGAACTAGGGAGAAGGATGTACATATTTTACAGTGTTATCAGATTCTGACAAATTGCCCTCCAGGAAGTTTCCACCAATATATAGACCCATTCATTTGTATGAGAGAGCCTATCTCCGCATGTCCTTACCCTATTTTTTTTTTTTCCCCCACAGGATCTTACTCTGTCACTAGGCTGGAGTGCCATAGCATGAACATGGCTCACTGCAGCCTTAACTTCCTGGGCTCAAGTGACCCTCTCACCACAGCCTCCTGAGTAACTGGGACTATAGGCGTGCACCACCATGCCCAGCTAATTGTTTTTATTTTTAGTACAGTCTTGCTATGTTGCCCAGACTGGTCTTGAACTCCAGAGCTCAAGTAATCTCTCCCACCTGGGCATCCCAGAGTGCTGGGATTACAGACTTGAGCTAACTTGCCTGACCCTCACCCTATCATAATTAAGCTCTACAGACTTGCTAATCTAGTGGAGGGTAAGGGTGGGAGGAAATCGCATGACATTGTCTTTATTTTTAAATTTTTTTATGTAGCTTTAGAGCTGGGGTCTTGCTATGTTGTCCAGGCTGAAGTGCAGGGGCTATTCACAGGCTTGATCATAGTTCAGTGTAGCCTTGAACTCCTGTACTCAAATGATCCTCCTGTCTTAGCCTTCTGAGTAGCTGGTACACAGGGCAGGCATCACTGTGTCCTGTGTATTTACTTATTTTGCATTCCCCTGATAATCAGTGAAATTGAATAGCTTTTCCAGTGTTTATGTGCCATTTATATTTCCTCTGCCTGTATTTCTATTGTGTGGGCTGTCTTTTCCTTAGCAGCAACTCTTCATATACTCTGGATACAGATTCTTTCTTGATTATATGCATGGTGAATATGTACTTCCGGATTATGACTGAGATGTTCCCCTTTTTATGGTTTCTTTTCAAATTTATAGTAAAATACTTTGTTGAAGTCAAATGTTTTAATCTTTTTCTTTTTGCATATTATTTAAGGATGCCTCTCTTACTACAAGATCTATGAGCCCTTTTCATCTTTAGTTCTTTTTTTTTTTTTTTTTTTTTGAGATAGATTCTCACTCTGTCACCCAGACTGGAGTGCAGTGGCGTGAGCTCAGCTCACTGCAACCTCTGCCTTCTGGGTTCAAGCAATTCTCCTGCCTCAGCCTTCCAAGTAGCTGGGATTAGAGGCGACTGCCACCATGCCCAGCTAATTTTTGTATTTTGGTAGAGACGGGGTTTCGCCATGTTGGCCCGGCTGCTCTTGAACTCCTGACCTTGTGATTCGCCCGCCTTGGCCTCCCAAAGTGCTGGGATTGAAGGCATGAGCCACCGCACCTGGCCTGAAGTTCTTTAACTGTGGGAAATCTCTGCCTTTTCTGTCTTCTTTTAATACTATCTCATCCTACCAACCCTCTTCATCTCCTCTCGGTGATCTCTGTTCTCTAGATCTAGAACTGATAGAATCTCTACATTTCACCTTTCCTTTGTTTTTCTCTGCCCTTGGTCTCACATTCTGAAATATCATATCTTTATAGTTTACCCCTTCTGTTGCTGTTTTTTAAACAAAGTTTTTATTTTAGAATAATTTCATATTGATAGAAAAATTGCAAAGATGGTACAGATAGTTCCCATATATCCCACATAAGTTTACTCTATTATTAACATTTACATTAGTATGGTACCTTTGTTATAATCATTGAAGCAATATTGACGCAAAATCCACACTTTACCCGATTGTCTTAGTTTTTACCTAATGTCCACTTTTTGTTCCAGGATCCCACTCATCACACTACATTACATGTAGTTGTCTTGTCTCCTCTTGGCTGTGACATTTGGGTTTTTACTTTCACAAATAATATTAAAACGTCCAAAGCTTCTTTCTTATTATGGAATCATTCTGGGAATATGAATTATAATTTTAAAGTATTTTATGTTCCCCCCAAATATTTGTTTGCTCTACAGTCAGTTCTTCAAAGGGGACCAACCTAAGCCATCATCTATTACTGTAGAGAAAGTAGAGCTGGGAGCCGTCATGATGAATACTTGTTCTTGGACAGACTCCCATTGGGCAGCTCTCCCATTGTGAATTTCAGTCACGTGCTGACTGCAATGGACAGGAGCATATGCATTGAGGCCTTATCCACTGGGAGGTCCATGGGGGCTGTGAGCAGAAGAGGCCACCTTGGACATCACCCAAATCCCTTCTCAATCCTGGGGGTAGTGACCTCAGGGCTAGGTGGCCCCTTCCCTCTGTCTTGAGGAAGGCTCCCCTAAACAAAGGAGCGCCCACCTGTACCCAGAGCCTGGAGAACCCTCTGAGGGATGCAGATTGGGAGACTGTATGCAGAAGCCCAAACTTTACCAAAACACCAGTAGAGTCCGTGAAAAAGGAAGGCTCCAGCTAGGTGGATGGGATGACCTCTGTAAGGCAGTCTGGGGACCTTCTGGAGGCCGTAGGGATGTCAGCTCTCACTGGAGTGAACCAAGTCACCTTTTCTTTTTTCTTTTTTTTTTTTTTTTGAGATGGAGTCCCGCTCTGTCGCCCAGGCTGGAGTGTAGTGACCGGATCTCAGCTCACTGCAAGCTCCGCCTCCCGGGTTTACGCCATTCTCCTGCCTCAGCCTCCCGAGCAGCTGGGACCACAGGCGCCCACCACCTCGCCCGGCTAGTTTTTTGTATTTTTTAGTAGAGACGGGGTTTCACCGTGTTAGCCAGGATGGTCTCGATCTCCTGACCTCGTGATCCGCCCGTCTCGGCCTCCCAAAGTGCTGGGATTACAGGCTTGAGCCACCGCGCCCGGCCTCTTTTTTCTTTTCTTTTTTTTTTTTTTTGAGATGGAATCTCACTCTGTTGCCAGGCTAGAGTGCAGTGGCCCAATCTCGGCTCACTGCAGCCTCTGCCTCCCAGGTTCAAGTGATTCTCCAGCCTCAGCCTCCTGAGTAGCTGCGATTACAGGCGCCTGCCACTGCGTCCAGCTAATTTTTGTATTTTTAGTGATCAGGCTGGTCTCAAACTCCTGACCTCGTGATCCATCCGCCTCAGCCTCCCGAAGTGCTGGGATTACAGGCGTGAGCCACTGCACCTGGCTACTGAGCCACCTTTTCTAAAAATTGGCATGAAATAGATAACATATATATGGTCACCTTAAACAGGTTGCTCACATTCTCTCCTCAGTTGAGGACCATGGAGCAAAGGCCGGAGGCTGGTCTGACACTCGTGGAGAGGGTAGCAGGGGTCCAATTGTTTGCGTTATCCCAGCACGAGGAGCCTCCAGTCTGGTTGAGCCCAGTCCCACAGACCCACCATGGCTTGGTTTATATGTATCTGTGTAGCAAGCCAAGGAGGTCTTGGTTGAACCTAGTGGTCATTAGAGGTACGGGGGTGGGGGACCATATCAGCAGTTTCCACTTTATTCTGAAGACAGTGGGATTTCTGGGACAGTCATGGTTTGAAAAGCTCACTCAGCAGCCTTGTGGAGAATGGAGGAAAGGAGGCCAGGAGGTGTGGCCTCTGTGGTCACACAGAAGAAAAATTGTGGGACCTGAATCATGGCAGTAGCAAATGAGATAAAGCCACTAGCAATCCAGGAGGTGAGTCTATGGTGACCAAGGACCGAGTAGATGTGGCAGAGGAGACTCCCAACCTGTAACAGGAGGGGGTCCAGATTTCAAGGGAGAAGACATCAGGTTCTGTCTGAGTGATGGGGTGCCTGTGGGAAATCTGGGAGAGGTTATGGCTGGAAACTCTGGGAAGATGTTTGGGTTGGAGGAACCATGGCCCTGGGTAACATCAGCACAGCATATAGGTGGTACCTGTAGCTATCGGGGGAAGAGGCCATCATCAGATGATGTAAGAGAAAGACACTTGTGAAGCCCTTTGGAGACGTCCGCCAGAACCTCTCCAGAGATTATTGTGTAAAAAATTCTCTTGACTTGGTGATTTAAACACCAAGCATTTATTGTCTCACCATTCCTATAGATGAAGAATCCAGAAACAGTTTAGCTGCGTGGTTCTGGCTGGGGGTTTCCCATGAGGTTGCCATGAAGATGTCGGCCAGGGCTGCAGTCAGCTGAAGGCTTACCTGGGGCCTGAGGATCCACCTGCAGGATTCACTCACATGGCTGTTGGCTGAAGGCTTCAGCTCCTTTGGCTCTTGGCAGAAGGCATGAGATCCTCCCTGAGTGGACCTCTCCATGGGTCTTCAGAAGGCAGCTGCAGACCCACAACTTTTACTCAAGAGAGGAAGTCAGGGCTTAAAAGAGAAATCTGTGAATTGTCCAAATAGAAGTAACACTTGACGTCACAAAAACAAATGTTACAGAAAGAGAGAGACTGATTCTGACTTTATTTAAAAGTCTGGGGCCAGGTGCGGTGGCTCACACCTGTATTTCCAGCACTTTGGGAGGCCAAGGCAGATGGATCACCTGAGGTCAGGAGTTCGAGACCAGCCTGGCCAACATGGCAAAACCCCGTCTCTACTAAAAATATAAAAATTAGCCTGGCATGGTGGTGTGTACCTGTAATCCTATCTACTAGGGGGCTGAGGCAGGAGGATCGCTTGAAGCTGAGAGGTGGAGGTTGCAGTGAGCCGAGATTGCGCCACTGCACTCCAGCCTGGGAGACAAAGCGAGACTCTGTCTCAAAAAAAAAAAAAAAAAAGTTTGGGCCCGCCACAGTGGCTCACACCTGTAATCTCAGCACATTGGGAGGCTGAGGTAGGGATTGCTTGAGCCCAGGAGTTCAAGACCAGCCTTGGCAACATGGTGAAACCCCACCTCTACAAAAAATACAAAAACAATTATCCAGACATGGTGGCGCACGCCTATAGTCCCAGCTACTCGGGAGGCTGAGGTGGGAGGATCACCTGAGCCTGGGGAGGTCAAAGTTGCACTGAACCGTGATTGTGCCAGTGTACTCCAGCCTGGGCAACAGAGTGAGACCCTGTCTCAAAAAATACATATATTTTTTGATATTTTGCTCATTGTGATTTTTTGGTGCTAATTTTCACTTAAAAATGTTAAATTAAAATATTGTTTATCTTGATTACTGAATTCTTTGATGCCCTCTTAGATTTTGCATCCAAGGTGAGTACACCACTGACCCCACCTGGGCCCAGTCCTAGGGAGAGCAGAGGGCCCCAGCTGGGGCCTGGGAGAATAGCAGGAAAGTGAGAAAATAAAGTTGAGAGAGAAAAGGGTTTCAGAAAGAAGGCATGGTCAATGAAGACACTGCAGCAGAGATGGAACCGTTCCTTCCTCTACCTTTGCCACGTCACTCTGATTTCTTCTTAATTGATCAAAGGTGGGAGGAGAATTTAGAACTTCCTAGAGTGTGGCCTCAGGCAGTGAGAGATATTTCCAGGCAGATCCCCAGAGGGCTTTGTGGCTTCGATTCCTGCCTCCCAGAGGTTGCAGCACTATCTAAAGAGCAGAGCGCCCTGTAAGAAAATCATTTTTGAGGAGGGGGAAAAAGTCAACCCTGAAGTTTCAAATGGTGTCACCTCTCTTCAGAAGGACCAAGAATGCGAGTGAACTGGGCACAGTGGCTTACATCTGTAATCCCAGCACTTTTGGAGGCCATGGCGGGAGAATCCCTTGAGCCCAGGAGTTCAAGATCAGCCTAGCCAACACAGTGAGACCTTGTCTCTAAAACCAAAATAAGATAAAATAAAAAATAAAAGAATAAGAGTGAATGAGGAACCCTGTGGCTCCCTGATCCCCGTTTAAGGCTCAGCGTGCAGCGTTTGCATCTACCCGGGCTAGATTTCCTTGTTGTCACACATGTTCTATTTCTACCCTCAAAACAATGGAGGACTTTGGAAGGGAAACTGAGGCCAAAACGCACAAACTAATTCATCCAAGGCCTTGCAGTGTGACTGCCGTGTCAACAGGGTCAGGGTGTCCCGCTGGGATTTGAACCCACGCCCCCTGACCAGTCTAGGCTGCACCTTCAGCCCCTTAATCTCATGGATAAACAATCTCCTAATCCTAGTAGATGGGCTACTTCTGGGCAGCAGGCTAATCCCATCCACAGTTCATTCATGCAATCCACATCTACTGAGCACCTATCCATCATCAGCCACCTTAGAGCTGGGGATACAAAGCCCGGATGTTTAGTTAACAGGATGATAGTGGACAGGATACGAAGTGTGGCTGGGCCCGGGCCATGCTAATGTGGATTTCCATTAGCTTCCCACTGAGCAGTTGATTTCAGATTTTCCTTCTTTTGGGGTTGGAGGCCCTTCCACGTTGACTGAACAGATGCAGCCCTGCCACTGGCTGAGCAGTGGGCCTGGAGAAGGCCCTGGCACAGGGATGCACAGGTATAATCCTGGGTATAATCCCTTTAGACCTGCCTCTACTCTTGCCTCATTGCAGGAGGGCTGAGTCACAGCCTTGCTTGCAAAGCAAGTGGCATTCTTGCCGCCCTAAAGGACACTGGCCCCAGTTAACGTGACCTGGCTTTGAAAGACCATTGATGAACCAGTGCGCAGGACACCTAAAGAAATAAGACTGGGATGGCCAGACGCAGTGGCTCACACCTATAATCCCAGCACTTTGGGAGGCCAAGGTGGGCGGATCACCTGAGGTCAGGAGTCCGAGACCAGCCTGACCAATATGGTGAAACCCTGTCTGTACTAAAAATAAAAAAAAAATAGGCAGGCATGGTGGGGGGGCCCTATAATCCCAGCTACTCAGGAGTCTGAGGTAGGAGAATCTCTGGAACCCAGGAGGCAGAGGTTGCAGTGAGCTGAGATCACACCACTGCACTTCAGCGTGGGCAACAGAGCAAGACTCCATCTCAAAAACAAACAAACAAACAAAAAACTCAATAAGAAAAGGACAAACAGACAATTCAATGAAAAAAAAAGGCAAAAAAAAAACCTCACAAAATGGGCAAAAGACTAGAATTGGCACATGGTAGAAGAGGATATCCACATGGCCAATCAACAGGAAAAAATGCTTGGCTCCATTAGTCATCAGGGAAATGCAAGTTAATACAGGATGTGGCCGGGCAGGGTGGCTTATGCCTCTATTCCCAGTGCTTTGGGAGGATGAGGTAGGAGGATTGCTTGAGCCCTTCAAGATCAGCTTGGGCAACAACATAGTGAGATGAAATCTCTAATCACACACAAACACACACACTCCCACTGTAATATGTATGTGTGTGTGTATATATATATATATATATATATATATATATGGCTGAGATCAAGATGGTTGTGAGACTCGGCACCTTCCTCAAGAATGCCTGGGCCAAGGAGCCAGTGCGGGTGGTCTCCTTCTTCATTGGGAGCCTCGCTGTAATTCTGCCCCCACTCAGCCCCTACACCAAGTACTCCATCATGATCAATGAGGCCACACCCTACAACTATCCAGTGCCCATCTGCGATGATGGGAACATGCGGACATGCGCAGCCACCTCCAGGGCCCCCAGGGCCCCAGCTTGGAGTGGCTGAAGAAAATGTGAGCACCTCCACTGACAGAAGAGGCCCCTCCCATGGCTCCCAATAAAAATGTGAAAACCAACAACAACAACAAAAGAACAACAAAAATATATGTATATATGTCTATCAAGTGTTGCTCTTTCTCCCAATATCTCCTGAAGCTGAATATTTACATATCCTGTGGCCAGCATAGGTATATACTCAACAGAAATATGTTCGTGTGTGGTAGTTAATATTAAGTGTCAACTTGATTGTGGCCGGGTGCGGTGGCTCACACCTGTAATCCCAGCACTTTGGGAGAAGGCCAAGGCAGGCAGATCACTTGAGGCCAGGAGTTTAAGAGCAGATTGGTCAACATGGCAAACCCCATCTCTACTAAAAATACAAAAATTAGCCAGGTGTGGTGGTGCGCACCTGTAGTCCCAGCTACTCAGGAGACTGAGGCAGGAGAATTGCTTGAACCAGGGAGGTGAAGGTTACAGTGAGCCAAGATCACACCACTGCACCCCAGCCTCTTAGACTCTGTCTAAAAAAAAAAGTGTCAACCTGATTGGATTGAAGGATGCAAAGTATTGTTTCTGGGCGTTTTTTTTTTTGTTGTCGTTGTTACAGTGGTACCAGAGATTAACATTTGAGGCAGTGGACTGGGAGAGGCAGATCCACCCCCAATCTGGGAGGGCACCATCCAATTGGCTGCCAGTGCAGCTAGAAATAGCAGGCAGAAGAAGATGGAAGGGCAGACTTGCTGAGTCTTCAGGCCTTCATCTTTCTCCTGTGCTCGATGCTTCCTGCCTGGAACATCAGACTCCAAGTTCTTTGGTTTTTGGACTCTTGGACTTACACTGGTGGTTTGCCAGGGCCTCTCGGGCCTTTGGCCACAGACTGAAGGCTGCACTGTCAGCTTCCCAACTTTTGAGGTTTTGAGACTCAGACTGCGCCACTACTGGCTTCCTTGCTCCTGAGCTTGCAGAGAGCCTATCATAGGACTTTACCTTGTGATGTTGTGAGTCAGTTCTCCTTAATAAACTTCCTTTCATATATACATACATCCTATTAGCTCTGTCCCTCTAGTTCTGTCCCTGACTAATACAAGGTGTTAATCAAAAGCAAGTTCTAGAATGTTCAGGCTGACTCTGGGCACAGTGCCTATGGGTCAGTCCTCCTCCACAAGGAGCAGCACCAGTTCAGTAAAATTGCTAGAGAGAGAGAGAGAGAGAGAGAGAATGTTCCATAGCAGCACCATTAATAATACCCCCAAACTGGGAATTATCCAAATGTCCATCAACAGTAGAGTGGATGAATTGGGGCACACTAGAATACTATAAAGCAACGAACATGAACGAATGACCACTGCTCATGAATGAATGAAACAGTATGCAGAATCCCACATACATCATATATGCAAAAGAAAACTTGCATTCTCTCAGATTCCATTTATACAAGTCAGGATAATGGTACCCTTGGAAGGTGGTGACCAGAAGGGGTCTCCAGGGCTTTAGAGTTCTTATAATGTTCCGTTTCTTGATCTGGATGCTGGTTACACCGTTCATTTGTAAAAAAAAAAAAAAAAAAAAAAAATTCACATTGTACATTATGATTTATTCATTTTCATACTGTATGTATCTTATATTCAATAATACAATTTTTAAGACACCATTAAGGAAATGGAAAGCTGAGAGTAGGAGGAGATATTTGCAACACATAAAAAATATCACTTAGGTCCTTGCCTTTACTCTAAATTAAGGGGCCAGGCGCCGTGGCTCATGTCTATAATTCCAGCACTTTGAGAGGCCAAGATAGGCAGATTACCTGAGGCCAGGAGTTCAAGACCAGCCTGGCCAACAGAGTGAAACCCTGTCTCTACTAAAAACACAAAAAAAATTAGCCAGGAGTGGTGGGGCGTGCCTGTAGTCGCAGTTTCTTGGGAGGCTGAGGCATGAGAATCACTTGAACCCTGGAGGCAGAGGTTGCAGTGATCCAAAATCACGCCACTGCACTCCAGCCTCGGCAACAAAGAGAAACTCCGTCTCAAAAAAAAAAAAAAAAGAAAAAGAAATTAAGGGCTTTTTTTTTTCTTATGATCTCTTCATCTTTCTCTATAAATTTTATGTGTTTCTACAGACATATGTAATTTGAAAATAAATTACTCTTTGATTTATGGAATACGTTTCTCCCCATTACAAACTTCTAAATGGAGATAAGTGGAACTTTTGCTATTTCTCTGGAGAAAAATCTCAAATTATTTATGTTGCCCTTGCTTTTTTTCCCCGTGGCTAAAAGATTTTGTAGTTATATTTTTTAAGCTCTTCATTTCCCCCCGATATTCTTCATTTCTCTCTCCCCTACATCTCTCTCTTTCTTTCTTTTTCTTTTTCTTTTTTGAGACAGAGAGTCTTGCTTTGTCGCCCAGGCTGGAGTGCAATGGTGTGATCTCAGCTCACTGCAACCTCCGCCTCCTGGGTTCAGTGATTCTCCTGTCTGTCTCCCGGTAGCTGGAGTTACAGGCACTTGCCACCACGCCCAGCTAATTTTTGTATTTCTGGTAGAGATGGGGTTTCACCATGTTGGCCAGGATGGTCTTGAACTCCTGACCTCAGGTGATCCGCCCACCTCGGTCTCCCAAAGTGCTGGGATTACAGGTGTGAGTCACCGTGCCTGGCCTCTCCCCCACATCTTCACAAAACTGCTGGGAGTCAGGAGAGGATGCCCTGCTGTCAGCATCACCCTCCTTGATGGGACATAAGGAGAAACTGAGACCTTCAGTCCAGCCCCATGATCTGGAAGGTATGAATGCGAGGAAGAGGAAGAGAGGGGAAAACTAGGCTTCCTAGCCGTTGAACTCAGCCTTTTCCAAGGCCATACACCACCTTCTACTATTAGTTTATTATTTATTTATTTATTTATTTTTGAGACAGGGTCTCACTCTGTTACCCAGGCTGGAGCGCAGTGACACGATTATAGCTCACTGCGGCCTCAACTTCCCCAGGCTCAGGTGATCCTCCCACTCAACCTCCTAAGTAGCTGGGACTATATGCGCACCACCATGCCTGGCTAATTTTGTTTTTTGTTTTTTTTTAGTAGAGACAGGGTTTTGCCCTGTTGCCCAAGCTGGTTTCAAACACCTGGGCTCAAGGAATTTGCCTGCCTCGGGCTTCCAAAATGCTAGGATTTCAGGCATAAGCCACCGTGCCTGGTTCTGTTAGTATTTTTATAAACAGCATCTAGGACAAGTGAGCAAGTGACAACAAATCTCGCCAGGTGGCACCCTCAGCCAGCCAGCCCGTTCCGCAGTCAGGCGCACCGAGGCATCCTTACTGAGCCCTGAACGCAGCTGTGACCCTGATAGGCCTTTGCCATGAAGCCCACATTCCAAAAGCCTCCAGGGAAACCAGATAATGGGAAGGAAGAAAACAGGGTGATAAAAGGGAGCAACTAGGGAGGGCTCACTGAGGAGGTGACTTGAGAATGAACAGCACAAAAAGGACTGGGAAGGTAGTTCCAGACAGAAGGAGCAAGAGGTGGGGTTGAGAAAGGGCTTGGCGTGGTTCACAATAAGGATAGAGCAGGAGGCGAGGGCCAGGGACCACAGGAGGAAACCCAGGCCGTGGTGAGGCTCTGACCTTGACAGCCATAGGCAACCACTGAGGAGCTTCAAGCAAAAGAGTGACAAGGTCTGATTTGCATTTAAAAAACAATCAAACCAGGCGCGGTGGCTCACGCCTGTAATCTCAACATTTTGTGAGGCCGAGGCGGGTGGATCACTTGAGGTAAGGAGTTCGAGACCAGCCTGGCCAACATGGTGAAATCCCACCTCTACTAAAAATACAAAAATTAGCCAGGCATAGTTGTGTGCACCTGTAATCTCAGCTACTTGGGAGTCTGAGGCAGGAAAATCGCTTGAACCTTGGAGACGGAGGTTGCAGTGAGCTAGGATCAGGCCACTGCACTCCAGCCTGGGTAACAGTGAGAATCCATCTCAAAACAAACAAATCAAATGGATAAACAAAATGTAGTCTATTCATACAATGGAATATTATTCAGCCTTGAAAAGAAATGAAATCCTGGCCAGGTGCGGTGGCTCACGCCTGTAATCCCAGCACTTTGGGAGGCCAAGGCAGGCGGATCACAAGATCGGGAGTTCGAGACCAGCCTGGCCAACATAGTGAAACCCTGTCTCTATTAAAAATACAGAAATTAGGCCAGGCGCAGTGGCTCACGCCTGTAATACCAGCACTTTGGGAGGTCCAGGTGGGTGGATCATGAGGTCAGGAGTTCAAGACCAGCCCGGCCAAGATGGTGAAACCCCATCTCTACTAAAAATACAAAAATTAGCTGGGCGTGGTAGTAGTGCTCCTGTAGTACCAGCTACTCGGGAGGCTGAGGCAGGAGAATCACTTGAACCTGGGAGGCAGAGGTTGCAGTGAGCTGAGATCCTGCCACTGCGCTCCAGCCTGGGCAACAGAGTGAGACCTGTCTCAAAGAAAACAAAAGATACATCATTTTTTTCAACAACAAGATTTTAAAACGCACAGGACAACAAGGCAGGGTGCAGTGGCTCATGCCTATAATCCCAGCGCTTTGGGAGGCCAAGGTGGGTGGAGCACTTGTGGCCAGGAGTTCAAGACCATCCTAGGAAATATATCAAGACTCCGTCTCTACAAAAAGTAAATAGCTAAATAAATATTAGCCAGGTATGGTGGTGCACATCTGTAGTCCTAGCTACTCAGGAGGCTGAGGCGGGAGGATCACTTGAGTCTAGGAGTTTGAGGTTGCAGGGAACTATGACGGCACCTCTGCATTCCAGCCTGGATGACAGAGCAAGACTCTGTCTCAAAAAAAATAAAAACTGACAGGCAAGGCCACTGCAAGTCCCCAAGTCCAGCATGCGTCAGGGTGCGGGGTGCCTGGCCTCAGACCCCATGACCCTGCAGCTCTCTTTCCAGTGGAGCCTGGCTCAGTGAGCTGCATTCCCTCCTGACTCCTGGGGGGGTTGTCTAATGGTAGAGGGCGATATTCCAGTCCCTGAGCACAGGAAGGCCCCAGGCACCGTGATGGGTGCTTTAGGGAAATCATCTGCAGAGTTCCAGAAACCATCATATGAGGCAGGACCTGTGTCCTATAAATTGCAAATAAGGGAGCTGAGGCTTGGAGAGGCTGAATGGGCTGTGAGCCTCTGCTCTCTGTAGCTAGGTCCCAGTGGTCAGCCCATGCTGCTGTGCCCTGGGCTGGGCACAAGGTGGACTCTGATTGCAGGTGGGCTGAACACAAAGCCACCAGTCCACAGTAGGGAGACGCTCTCGGTTCCCAAGGGGTGGGAGGAAGCTCAGGAAAGGGGTCCCATCCAGAACCCCCCTGGGGCCAACAGAGGAAGAGGGGGAAACAGAGGTCCTGTGGGCAGGGCTCTTTCTGGTTCCTTCTCTGGAGCAGGGCTGGGCCTGACCGGCTGAGAGCATGGGGTGCCACAGGCGTTGTCTGGAGAAGGGACTCTAGGACCACCCTTCAGAGGGGGAGCCCCACTGACACCAGCTTGGACCAGAGCAGGGTCGGCGGCGAGGAGGCCGCAGGCGGAACGGAAGCTCGTGGACTCAGAGTTGGAAGGCCTCGGCCTCGCCCCGGCTCTGCCCTCTCTGAGCTGCGTGCCCTTGGGCTGCTTACTTAATATTTGTCAGCCTCGGTTTCCTCACTTGTAAAATGGGGATAACAGTATCTACGTTGAAGGGTTGCAGTGTGAAGCAAATGAGATAAGGCATTTGAGCAGTGTTTTATTCAGACCGTGTGTTGGAGGAGGCTTGGGAGAGTCCGAGGGAGATTATGGGGGGAACCTGGCAGCGAAACTTCCCCACCTCAGCCAGCCCTGGACACTGGCTCTAAGTAGGAGAGGATTTATTTATACATTGCTGTGTGGCATGGAAATGCTATTTCTTCTTAAGAACCTTGTCATTTGGCCTCCATGTTTTGCCTGGGTTGGGAGATAGCTTTTAAAACCCAGGGCTCAATTCACCTCCCCAGTGACCTCGCTTCACTCCACCAGATGGAATGCCACACCTCCATCCACTCCCCTGATGACTGCACTTCATTACTGCACGCTGTGTGTATACAACAACTGCAGTCACATCATAGCCACCTGCTCTTGCTAGGAGATTCTCTCGGTGAGGGAGCCATCCCGGGCTGGTATAGAGCAGAGCACAGAGCAGGTGCTCCGCAGGCACTTGTTGAATAAAATTGAACTAAATCATCATGATATACATATTCCAACAAAAAAGCCCTAACTTTTTTTTACTATTCAAAAAGTGTATCCGGGCCAGGTGTGGTGGCTCACACCTGTAATCCCAGCACTTTGTGAGGCCGAGGCAGGTGGATCACCTGAGGTCAGGAGTTCAGCCTGGCCAACATGGTGAAACCCCATTTCTACTAAAAATACAAAAATTAGCTGGGCGTGGTGGTGCATGCTTGTAATTCCTGCTACTTGGGAGGCTGAGGCAGGAGAATTGCTTGAACCTAGGAAGCAGAGGTTGCAGTGAGCTGAGACTGAGATCACACCACTGCACTCCAGCCTGGGTGACAGAGCGAGACTCCGTCTCAAAAAAAAAAAAAACAACTGTGATCATAGAAAGCTTAGAATAACATAGAAGATTGGAAAGAGGGGAAAACAATCCACTTTCATACCGCCAAGGAAAATTTTGGGAAACATTAACCTGTATTTTCCTTCTTGTCATTTTTTCCTAGGCATAATCTTTGTTTTTGCATTAATGATTTTACAATCTCTACAAAAATTGTATGTCCTTCCTCTTCTGACAACAGGTACAATATTTCATTCTTATATCTCAGAATCATTTTTCATCTTTTTTCCCACTTGACTCAGTTAAGAGCTATCCATTTTTCCAAAATTACTATTTCTATATAGTGATATAAAAATTAATGCCTGCAAACTTTCATCAGTGAATGCTTTTGTCAATACAATCTTACACAGAACTCCAATATAGAAAAATATAACAGTGATTATCTATTTATCTATCCATATTTTTAATAGAGATGAGGTCTCACTATGTTGCCCAGACTGGTCTCGAACTTTCAGACTCAAAAGATCCTCCTGCCTCAGCCTCCCAAAGTGCCTAACAGTTATAATTTATTCAAATAAATATACTTTGGGAGTCTAAGGTTTGATGCTCACTTTGGTCATGTCAGTCAGTATGTACCCTGAGTCTCTTCGCACGAAGACAAAACAGGAGCCTGGAGCCGCGGAGGCCCACCTTACAGCCTCATCCGCCTGCGCAACCACAGAAACACAGTCCCCGAAATCGTGCTGCCATAGCACAGGGGCTGGCCTGAAGGATCTGTCAACTCCTCGGAAGCTGGGTGGACGAGTCTCCTCCCCATACCTTGCTGTGCCCACTCAGGACTTCCAGGCAGTTCTAGGAGCCCCGCTAACTACACCTATGTGAATGGAGCTGGGGAGGAAGGATGCCTCCTGGACCCCATCTGCCTGAACACTAAGGATGATCTGGGGAGATGAACCTAGAATAAAAGCAGCCACTTTTTCTCTGAATTTCCAGGGTGAGGGCTGGGATTTTGTCCTCCTCTTCCCCTAGCCTTGTGTTTCTGTGTTTTCTAGATGCAGACTCTGGGCAGAGGTCTCTTTTGCCTGCCTGGTCTAACAGCAGCTCAGGTCGGGCGTAATAACCGAGTTGAATCCTAATGTCAACACGTACATTTCCCACCAAGGAGAAATGCAGGAGCCAGTCGCAAATAAATATGTCAGAGCTACACACAGCACAGCTATATATGCCCTCAGATTTATTTATTTTTATTTTTATTTTTGAGGTGGAGTCTGGCCCTGTTACCCAGGCTGGAGTGCAGTGGTGCGATCTTGGTTCACTGCAACCTCTGCCTCCTGGGTTCAAGCAATTCTCATGCCTCAGCCTCCCAAGTAGCTGGGATTACAGGCACCCACCAGCATGCCTGGCTAATTTTTGTATTTTTAGTAGAGACGGAATTTCACCGTGTTGGCCAGGCTGGTCTCGAACTCCTGACCTCAGGTGATCCACCCACCCTGGCCTCCCAAAGTGCTGGGATTACAGGTGTGAGCCACTGCACCCGGCCCCAGATTTATTTTTGATAACACAAAAATAAAGACATGGTTGCATACACAGATACTCAAATTCCTCTAGTGGAAAACAACAAATGATTAAGATAACGTTGTTTAAGGACATAAGTAATAACGTTATGGGATATTCAGCAAGACAGTAAATGATTTATTCACCACCTGTACAGTGAAAACTGAAGCTAAATCTGAGAATTCAAGAATCAGAAAGAACAGGGCCTAGTCCAACCCAGGCCAGCTGCACCTAATCATCAGTCTGCCACTTATGGTGTGTGGGGGAGTATAGGGATGGGGAAAGGTGGGTCTCACAAGATTTGGCCATTCAGCTACCCGCTACCCCACTGCCAGGCAACACTGCCACGCCACCACCTCCCCATCTTCCCCAGCAGTCGCTCCCTGACGGCTTTGGCTGGCATTTGCTAGTGCATAGCGCCCTCTAGTGGTTGCAGGGAGAGTCTTCCTCAGAAACAGGTAACCTTTTCAATGGTTGGCTGGTGGTGAGTGACTCAATAGAACCCCTTTCTATAGAATTGCCAAACATGTGCTCACTTCAGTTGCTCTCAGATTTTGGTAAAATAGACCCACTCATTTTCCTCAACCACCTTCAAAGACACCCGTTTCTACAAGCAAATGTTTTAAAGCAGGTACATACACCCTGGCGAACATGTCACGTGGTCTGTTGAGAGACGGTGAATTTATTTGGAATTCCATTTGTTGTTTTATAAATACCATATTAGTACAGTGGATTCATTCAACAGATATTCATGGAGCACATTTTAGGTATCCGGCGCTAATAAAACAGGTCAACTCTCTGCCCTGGCAGAGCTTATTTTCTGAGGGGAGAGGGACATTTAATTTAAAAAAAAAAATGTGATAAGGGGTAATATTTAAAAAAAAAAAAACTGTCAGGACCCGGCGCGGTGGCTCACGCTTGTAATCCCAGCACTTTAGGAGGCCACGGCGGGTGGTTCACGAGGTCAGGAGTTCAAGACCAACCTGACCAAAATGGTGAAACCCTGTCTCTGCCAAAAATACAAAAATTAGCCAGGAGTGGTGGCACGCACCTGTAATCCCAGCTACTCAGGAGGCTGAGGCAGGAGAATTGCTTGAAGCCAGGAGGCGGAGCTTGCAGTGAGCCAAGATCGCACCACTGCACTCCAGCCTGGGCGACAGAGCAAGACTCCGTCTCAAAAAAAATAAAAAAACTGTCAGCCAGGCGTGGTGGGAGGCCAAGATGGGTGGATCACTGAGGTCAGGAGTTTGAGACCAGCCTGCCCAACACAGCAAAACCCCGTCTCTACTAAAAATACAATGAATGAATGAATGAATGAATGAATGAATAGCTGGGCGTGATAGTGGAAGCCTGTAGTCTGAGTTACTTGGGAGGCTGAGGCAGGAGAATTGCTTGAACTCGGGAGGCGGAAATTGCAGGAAGCTGAGACTGCACCGCTGCACTCCAGCCTGGGCGACAGAGCGAGACTCCGTCTCAAAAGAACCAACCAACCAACCAACCAACCAACCGACCAGTGAGGAAAGAAAGTGATGGGGCTCGCGGGTTGCCATTTTAAATGGAGTGAGAGGTGAGAGAGTCTTCCCTGGGGACGTCTGGGAAAGACTGTTCCTGGAGGAGGGACAGTCAGTGCCACGCCGGGGAGCATAGTGTGTTTGGTTGGTTCCGGAAACAGCAAGGACTGCGGTGGAGTGAGGAGGAGTAGATGAGGTCAGAGAGGGGAGAGGTGTGCAGCCTAAGAGGGGATGGCCAGTCACTGTAAGTGTGTGGGCTTGTACTCCGAGGCCGATGGAGGGCTCTGACAGATGAGTGATATCATGTGGGATGCACCCCCAAATGTTTTACTGATCAGACATGCACAATTAATGTTTGGAGGCTGGAGGGCTGCAGAATAAACTCCACAAGCCCACTGTTTCCTCACTGAGGCTCACAGTTGGAAGAGGAAGCCTGTGAGCTGTCTTGAAAGATTAAGTACCAGCCTGGCAACACAGTGAGACCTTGTCTCTGCAAATAATTTTTAAAAGATTAGCTGGGCAGGGTGGCACATGCCTGTGGTCCCAGCCCGAGCAGTGGGGGCTGCAGTGAGCCGTGATTGTGCCACTGCACTCTAGCATGAGCTACATAGCAAAACCTCATCTCAAAACAAAGGAAAAAAAAAACAAAACAGAACTTCAACAAGGAGAGATGGGACATGCCAGGGTAATCGCCATTCCTATGCTACTCTGTAATTGGACCAAATGATCTACTCGGTAAACTGAGGGATCCAGCACTAGGGTGTGGTGCAATACCCAACATCACACTCTGTTTTCATTGAGCATTTGTCTACAACTCCTAATTCCTTACTTTTTCGCAAGATGCTTTAAAGTCTGTTTGTCACCCCCATGCAAATTTCAGCTATGCCTCACAGCTCAATTCACAAAAGTAAACAGATACCGCAGTTTGCCAGATGAGGTCACCCAGCCCCGCACCAGCAAGGCCAAGGTTAGGACTCACAGACCACAGCTTTTGCACTTGTTTCTGCACCTCTGCAAGCCGGCATGTAAGGAATCCCTACAGGAAAGACAACCGACTGCTCATAAAGCTTTTATTTTACATATGTTCCACTTGATCACAAGGGTGGCTCTGGGAAGGGCAGAGCATGCTAAAAGCCCCAGGTCTTCCCAGCCTGATTTGGTTTTGATTCAGCTCTGTACACATGTGTTTGGATTAAGGTGGACAGTTCTGCTGTGCTCACTGCCTTGCCTTAGATGTGTTCTAGAGGGGCACTGCCTAATACAGGAGCTGAAAGTCACATGGGGCTATTAAGCACCTGGAACGTAGCCACTGTGAATTGACAAGTGCTGTTAAGTGTAAAATACACACCAGATTTCAGACTTAGCACAAAAATGTAAACTATCTCATTAATAATTTTCTATTACTTTGAAATATTTTGAATATTTTGGGGTTAAATAAAATATATTGCTAAAATTAATTTCACCTGCTTCTTTGTAATTTTTTTTTTTTTTTTTTTTGAGATGAGGTCTCACTCTGTCGCCCAGGCTAGAGTTGCAGTGATGCCTTCCAAGTTCACTGCATCATTGGCCGGGCATGGTGGCTCATGCCTATAATCCCAGCACTTTGGGAGGCTGAGGCGTGCAGATCACTTGAGGTCAGGAGTTCAATATCAGCCTGGCCAACATGGTGAAACTCCATCTCTACAAAAAATACAAAAATTAGCTGGGCTTTGTGGCGCATGCCTGTAATCCCAGTTACTCGGGAGGCTGAGGCAGGAGAATCACTTGAACTCAAGAGGCGGAGGTTGCAATGAGCCAAGATCATGCCACTGCATTCCAGCCTGGGCAGCAGAGTGAGACTTCATCTCAAAAAAAAAAAAAAAAAAAAAAGAAAAAATTCACTGCAGCCTTCAACTCCTGGGCTCAAGCAATCCTCCCACCTCAGCCTCCCATGTAGCTAGAACTGCAGGCATGCACCACCACACCTGGCTAATTCTTTGTACTTTTTAATGACTGAAAAAAAAAAATGTAAAATTACATTATCTGGCTCATATTACATTTCTATTGGACAATGGTGCTGTAGAGTATTCCAACAGCTTCCATTTACTGAGCAACTACAAATTTGCTAAGCACTGTGCTAGGAACCTTACATACTACTTTATTTAATCCTAACATCCCTAAAAGTAGCTATGACCCCATTTAATAGCAGGAGTAGGGGACTGATGCTCAGAAAGGCTATGGAGCTTGTCTGATGAAACACTATTAGAAAGCAAGAAAATCAGGATTTAGACCCAGATCAGTAACTCTAAAACCCTTGCCCTAAGGCTCACCACACCACATGGCCTGTATTCCAGGGAAAACCAAAGTATGACCATGCACATTCTTTCCTTCAGCTCATCATTATTATGTGGGGGCCACCCTGAATCAGTGACCTGTGAATGGTTTGAGTGTAGGCTTACTTTATAGAGCATCATTAATTTAGTTTTTCTCAAAGGAAATCTCATGACGGTGAATGCAAAGAAAAAGTAATACCAAACACACCAGAAATGAGACTAGCACTGACTGAATCTAGAGATTCCTCCCAGAAACAGGCCAATAGGCAGGTGGCTTGCAGCAACAGTGTGGGTGGCACAGGGCCACCTGGAGTCTATAATCCTTTCCTGTATTCTAGTTCAGGTACACAAATAAGGCCATAAAGTTTAAGGCAATGCTTTTATGATTTTGATGAGAACCAGCCTAGAATTAACACCTGGTGTTCTTAGACTTTCTCAGGGGTGGGGGCACTTTTCACCTTGAAAATCACCAACAGGTGCTGGCTCAAGAAGGTAATCTGAGCATATTTAATTCCCTCTTGCAAAATCCTATTTGAACTCACAAAAGGAATATAATGAGGAAGCTTGCGGTATGAGCACTAGAAGAGGAAGGAGGAAGGTAGTTATCTCCAAATCAAAATGTGTGGGTGAGTGAAATGGACCCACAGCAAAATCCCATTAACATCCCTATGCACAGATCAGTGAGGGCTGGAAGAACTACAGCCACCTATGAGAGTGGCAAGATGGTCAGTTTCTGCTCATCAGCAGCCTCCTTACTTCTAGCCTTTAATGCTACAAGAGAGGGGGCAATTACAAAACTCGTGTTTTCATTTTGCCAGTCAAGGTCCATTTGCCTGCAGGGAGCAGGGCAACAGCTGCTCACACTCCCATGCTAAATAAAGCAGGGCCCAGCTAGAGCTCTGGCAACCTGAAGAGGATAACCAGGCCAATTAGGAAAGGGGCACTGGCCCAGCCAGCTTCATGCTGCCACAAAAGAAAAATTATTTGGGCATGGCTGCCTGAGTCTCCCAAAGACGAACCTCTAATCTTATAAAGTAAACCTTCACTAGGCCGGGCGCAGTGGCTCACATCTGTAATCTCAGCACTTTAGGAGGCCGAGGTGGGTGGATCCCGAGGTCAGGAGATCAACACCATCCTGGCTAACACGGTGAAACCCCATCTCTACTAAAAATACAAAAAAATTAGCGAGGCATGGTGGCACGCGCCTGTAGTCCCAGCTACTTGGGAGGCTAAGGCAGGAGAATGGCATGAACCTGAGACTGTGCTACTGCACTCCAGCCTGGGCAACAGAGACTCCGTCTAAAAAAAAAAAAAAAAAAAGTTAACCTTCACTAAATCTAAATGTTTCCCTTCTCCCTTTGAGTGTGCTTTTTAAGATCTGAACAGGCATCCACATAATTTGAAGAAAACTGTTTCCAACTACCCAGACTGGAAAAATAATCCTCCCTAAGCAACAGAACATACTGTGGTAGCCACAAAAACACGCCTCTCAGATCTCCTGCTGTGGGGGGGCCACTGGGTTCACACTTAGGCCACACTTTCTGGGGACTCTATAGCCAATGAGCACAGTGCAGACACTAAGGCAGGCCCATTCCGGCAAGATGCCAACTCCTCCAAAAGGCAACTTTAGTTTGAAGACTCTCCATCAACTTAGCTGTATTACAGAAATCATCTGAAGAACACAGAAGTGTTTGGTGGGCGGGGCGGGGGAGGAGAGAGACTCAAGATTGAGACTGAGGCTTAGTATAACTGAAGTCCCAGGAGAGAAACAACACGGGTCAGGAAAAAGACCTGAGGAAATAATGGCTGACACTTTCCTATATTTGATTAAACAGCATAAATTTAGAGCCAAGAAGTTCATCAAACTCCAGGATAAATACATAGAACACCACACCTGAAAGCTGCCAAAGAGAAAGACACATTCTATAAAGGGAACAACTATTCGAATATCCACTGACTTGTCATCAGAAACAAAGAAGGCCAGAAGACAGTGGAACAAGATCTGTGAAGAGATTTTTATTTTTTTGAGACAGGGTCTCACTGTCACCCAAGCTGGAGTGCAGTGGCACAATCTTGGCTCATTGCAACCTCCGCCTCCTGGGTTCCAGCAATTCTCATGCCTAAGCCTCTCAAGTAGCTGAGATTACAGGCACGCGCCACCACACCTGGCTACTTTTTTGTATTTTTAGTAGAGATGGGGTTTCATCATGTTGGCCAGGCGGGTCTTGAACTCCTGACCTAACATGATCCACCCACCCAGCCTTCCAAAAGTGCTGGGATTACAGGCCTGAGCCACTGCACTCGGCCAAGGAATTCTTTTTAAAAAAGAGAAAACTGGCCAGGCGCAGTGGCTCAGGCCTGTAATCCCAGCACTTTGGGAGGCCGAGATGGGCGGATCACGAGGTCAGGAGATCGAGACCATCCTGGCTAACACGGTGAAACCCTGTCTCTACTAAAAAAATACAAAAAAACTAGCTGGGCGTGGTGGCAGGCGCCTGTAGTCCCAGCTACTCGGGAGACTGAGGCAGGAGAATGGCGTAAACCCGGGAGGCGGACCTTGCAGTGAGCTGAGATCTGGTCACTGCACTTCAGCCCGGGCGACAGAGTGAGACTCCATCTCAAAAAAAAAAAAAAAAAACAAGAGAAAACTGGCCGGGCGCAGTGGTAATCCCAGCATGTTCGGAAGCTGAGGTGGGTGGATCACAAGGTCAGGAGTTGAGACCAGCCTGACCACATGCTACAAAATTAGCCGGGTGTGGTGGCACATGCCCAATCCCAGTCACTCAGGAGGCTGAGGCAGGAGAATTGCTTGAACCCAGGAGGTGGAGGATGCAGTGAGCTGAGATTGTGCCACTGTACTCCAGCCTGGGCAACAAGAGCAAAACTCCGTCTCAAAAAAAAAAAAAAAGAGAGAGAAAACTAACTTGTTGCCAGGAGACACAAAAAATGCTACAGAAAGTTCTTCAGGCTTAAGGGAAAGGCTATTAGATCTTCAAGAAGAAATGAAGAATATTAGAAATGGTAAATATGTGAATAGAAAAGATTTTATTTTTTCCTCTTAATTTCTTTAAAATACATATCATTATTTAAAGCAGAAATTATAACTTATGACAGGACTTACAATATATGTAGATTTAGTATGCACGACAACTACAGCATAAAAGACAGGTATGATAAATGGATGTACACACTTAAAAGATTTCTACATTTTATGTGACGTGGCACATCAACTCTCGGTAGACTGAAAAATTAAGAATGTATATTGTAATTACTAGAACATCCAACTCAAAAACATTATTAAAACAGTATAGCTAAAGAGTCAATAAATTAAAATACAATTATAAAATAATCTTATCTAAACAGGAAACATGTAAAATATTAGAAACCTATTAATAATTACATTTAATGTTAATAAACACTTATTAAAAGGTACAGATACAATATATAAAAATGCAAGACTCAAGTATATGTTTAAATAAACTACTTTAAATAGGCACAGAAGTACAAAGTAAATTAATAGAAAGAGGTATACTGTACAAACACTAAGCTTAAGAAGGCTGCAGTGGCTATATTCACATAAGATAAAGTAGATTTCTAACCCAAATTACCATAGACAGAGGGAAATTTCATAATGACAAAATAGTCAATACATTAGGAAGACATAACATAACCTAAGCTATTAGAGTTTCAAAATATGAAGACTGGTAGCATTTAAGAAATGGACAATTCCATAATCATAATTGAAGATTTTAACATCCTTTCTCAGCACCTGATAGAAATAAACAAAAAAATCAGTAAAGACATAGAAGATCTGAACAGTATTATCAACCACTTAATCTAATCGGTATTACAGAACATATTAACCCAACAATTCAAATTATATATATATTTTTTTAGAGACATGGTCTCGCTATACGTTGCCCAGGCTGGTCTCGAAATGATCCTCCCACCTCAGCCTCCCAAAGTGCTGGGATTACAGGCATGAGCCACCACACCTGGCCTAAAATATGCATTCTTTTAAACTGTGTGTGGTACATTCACCATGACAGACAACATACTGGGTCATAAAACAAGTCTCAATAAAACTAAGAGGATTGAAATCATAAAGAGGATATTTTCTGACCTCAATGGAATTAAAGTAGAAATTAGCAACAATAAGATATTAAGGGGAAAAAAAACAAATGTTTGCTAATCAGACAACCCACTTTTGATAATCCATGGGTCAAAGAAGAATTCAGGGGGGAAATCAGAAAATAATGAGGCTGGGTGTGGTGGCTCACACCTGTAATCCCAGCACTTTGGGAGGCCGAGGTGGGTGGATCACCTGAGGTCAGGAGTTCAAGACCAGCCTGGCCACTGTGGTGAAACCCCATCTCTACTAAAAATACAAAAATTAGCTAGGCATGGTGGCTGGAACCTGTAATCCCAGCTACTCAGGAGACTTGAGGCAGGAGAATCACTTGAACCTGGGAGGCAGAGGTTACAGTGAGCTGAGATTGCACCATTGCACTCCAGCCTGGGCGACAAAAGTGAAATTCCATCTCAAAAAAAAAAAAAGGAAAATTAGAACTGAATAATAAAAATACAACATAAAAAGGAAAATTAGAACGGAATAATAAAAATACAACATAATAAAATTGTAAAGTCACAAAGTAATGTTTAAAGGAAAATGTATGTATTTTAAATAATGTCTAAGATCAATGACCTAAGGCTTATCTTAAGGAACTAAAAAGATCAAAGGAAACTCAAGCTAAGTAGAAGAAAGAAAATAAAATAAATCAATTATATAAACAATTGAAAAAAATAAAACCAAAGGTTGGTTCTTTAAAAGTTAGGCGGGTATGGATCATGAGGTCAGGAAATTGAGACCATCCTGTCTAACACAGTGAAGCCCGTCTCTACCAAAAATACAAAAAATTAGCTGAGTGTGGTGGTGGGCACCTGTAGACCCAGCTACTTGGGAGGCTGAGGCATCAGAATGGCGTGAACCCAGGAGGCGGAGCTTGCAGTGAGCCGAGATGGCACTCCAGCCTGGATGACAGAGCAAGACTCTGTCTCAAAAAAATAAAAAATAATAAAAAATAAGAAACAAGTCAGATTAATAAAACTGATAAACCCCTACCCAACCTGATTAGGAAAGTGAGAACAGAAATTACCAGTATCATAATGAAAAGGAAATTATCAACACAGCCCCTACAGACATTAAATGGGTAACAAGGGACCATTATAAATAAACTTATATCTACAAATTTGATAACCTGGGTCAAAAGGATAGATTCCTTGGATAGATTCATTACCTAAATGACACAAGATCAAACCAAAAAATGTGAATAGCCCTATATTTATTAAGTACATTACAGAAAACTAGACAAAGAAAATTTAAGGCCCAGATGGTTTCAGACGTTAACTCTACAGATCTAACAAGGAAAAAGGGGATAGTTAGAATTGGGTTACTAAAAAGTTAGCTTTTAATATCAACAGGAATACTGGTCAAGAGTCCACATTATGCAGGTTATAAATGGTAGACACTATAAAGCAATAGGAATCAGCTCTGATGACACTCATTTTTTCTTCCCTTTCAAAGGCTTGGCAAATAAAGCCGGGTCAATTTGCTCCTTTGCTAGTCCTCTGACAGAGAAGAGTCTTGCTGCCCGCTCCTGCAGAGTGCCCCCACATTTCAGTCCAAGGGCTATCAGTTCACATTTGAGCTTCTCCAAACCCAGCAACTCCAGTTCTGCAACAGAGCTGAATGCCAATAAATCTATAGTTTCCTTATCAATAACCTAGGGGAAAAAAATAAGAAAGTATTTAAAACAGGCTTCTTCTTCTGAATAAAGACTCAAAATTTTTTAACTGTAGAGTACCTTTTATTTCTTGAGACTTTTTCATTTAATTTGCCATATCCTGCAACTGAATTTTAATCATCCATCCACGTTATTCCACAAGTATTCTCAATACACATAAAAACTAATTTTTCATCTATACATTTAGAAAAAAGCATTCAGAACAGTAACAGAAGTATAGCATTCCCAAACAGATTTTTAATATTGCTCTTTCTTTTCTGATTTTTCTAGTAAAAATCTAAACAGTAAAATATAGCCAGCCTATCCCCACACTATTCCCACAGAAAAGAGTAGGCACTCCTAAAAGCTTAATGAGAATCCCAAGCTTCTGAATCTACTAATTCCATAATCTTAATGCTTTCTGTTCTAATTGAGTAATTAAGACCAACCGTCAGAGCTCCCCCTTATATAACAAACTCAAATGCTGTTCGATAGACTCACAACTGTTCTACTCACCAAGTGCCTTTATAGACTTTAAGACAAAATTAGCCTGTAATCCCAGCCCTTTGGGAGGCAGGTGGAACACTTGAAGTTAGGAATCCGAAACCAGCTTGGTCAACATGGTAAAACCCCATCTCTACTAAAAATGCAAAAATTAGCCAGGTGTGGTGGCGCGTGCCTGTAGTCTCAGCTACTCTGGAGACTAAGACAGGAGAATCACTTGAACCTGGGAGGTGGAGCAGAAATCACACCACTGCACTCCAGCCTGAGCAACAGAGTAAGACTCTGTCTTAAAAAAAAAAAAAAAGACAAAATTAAATATTGCTAATGATACCTTGAAAAGAATGAAAATGTTCATCTTTGGATGATTTTTAAAAACTACATTCAAAGAGTAACTTTCTCTCACAGTTTTAAAATACTAAAGAGCTCTGGAGACAAACTCTATCTTTCTAGTTGATCTTTGTTTTCTTAAAAAAGCTATTTTGTTAGATTTCTGGGAGTTAACCTTGGCTTACTTGTGACCAAATTCTAAAATACCACTTATGTGTGTTTAAATAATCACACCTGGTTGTTAGGAATACAGCAGCTATTACTACAACATCAAGAACAAAACTCCATGGCTAACATTGAAAAATATCAGGTTTTATCCTATGATTCCGTTTTTATTTTTCTAAGACTTCAGTCTGGATAAAGCTCTTACCTAATGCATACACGTAACATAAATATTACATGCTTACAACTCCAAAGACTGTAAGGCCCTTAGCATAAAAAAATTCCAATATTCTCACCAGAAAGGGCAATTTATGCATTTTTACTTACTGGGGGTAGGGGAAGGTGCTGGCTAAACGAATGGTAGGTTTTGTGTTTATCGAAGGAAATTAAGTAGTTTAGGTTTCACCTATTCTAAAAAGCAAACCATTAGATCAAAGAACATCAGAGATTTTTGCTGGAAGCCAGTCCATTGTAGACAGTGAAAAACCAACTTTTTGAGAGAATGAAATGAAAATGCTTTTTTTATTTTACTATTATTTTTTGAGATGGAGTCTCACTCTGTCGCCCAGGCTGGAGTACAGTGGCACAATCTCATTATCTCACTGCAACCTCTGCCTCCCAGAGCACAAGCGATTCTCGTGCCTCAGCCTCCTGAGTAGCTGGGATTACAGGCATGCACCACCATGCCTGGCTACTTTTTGTTGTTGTTGTATTTTTAATAGAGGCAGGGTTTCACCATGCTGGCCAGGCTGGTCTTGAGCTCCTGACCTCAAGTGATCTGCCTTCCTCAGCCTCCCAAAGTGCTGGGATTACAGGCATGAGCCATCACACCTGGCTGAAGATGCCTTTTTTAAAAGGCTGATTGTGGGTACTTAAGATTTAATGATAAATTTAAAAGGAGAGATTCCTCTTCTATAGAAGAGGTCTTCACATGCAGCTGAAACTATTGATCAAACTATCCTCACATTAGAAAAAGCTGAGTAGCAATTTAGTGACAGGAAAAATGAGCACATTTCATCAAATCTAAAATGCCATCGATCGTAATATACTCTTGTTCATGTATGACTAAGAATAAACAATACCAATTAAGCTATAATATGTTATACACATCTTAGACATGCTAAAATGTGGAAAACATGCATCTTACAATTGATACAATATGGAATCAAGGACACCACCTAGTGGCAACATACTATAAACGCCAGAGCTTAAAAAGAGTCTTTTGGGGAACAAGGCAAGCTTCACCATAATCCGTACTTCTTAAAATCAAACAAGCCTTTCACTAAGCAGCTGAGGAGGAAAAGCATATTTTCATTTTAATGACTTATTGTGGAGATTAAATTGATTTATGTCTAGATATCAACCCCAAAACATACTTACTGTGTCTCCTAGCTGGCTTTCCTGCAGTTTGACAAAGGCAACGTTTTCCCTTTCTTCAGGTGCTACCTCGGCAACTCTTTCCCCATCAGTCCTTTCTTTTGTCTCTTTATCCTTATTCAGACCAGCCCCAGTGGGTTCCTCTTCTATGGGTTCTTTACTCTCTGCCTTCTTCTCCTGGGTCTCTTCTGTTTCTGTAACCATCCCGCTTTCCATATGCTCTTTGGACTCCCCCAGCCCAGCACATAAGTCTTCTGAAATATGCCTCCCAGAGTCAGTCACCGGGATATGCAGTTGTTCCAGTGATCCACGGTCTGTATTCACTACTCTCGCCCTCTGAGAACTACTGGGAAATTTGGCTGCCATCTCGACACCATCGCTGCCAATTTTTGGAGCATGGAAACCCAATCCTGAAGTGCTCGGTGCTTCTTCACTGTCATCATCTGAGCTCTCAGAGCTGGACCCTTCTGCAGTCTCTAGTCCCTCCATGCCCAACCTGTCAGAAGCAACAGAAAGGTTTAACAGCATTTGTAGCTTCTATGTGAAGTAAAGAGTTGGCTGGGCGCAGTGGCTCAGGCCTGTAATCCCAGGACTTTGGGAGACCAAGGCAGGCAGATCACAAGGTCAGGAGTTTGAGACCAGACTAGCCAACATAGTGAAATCCCATCTCTACTAAAAACACAAAAATTTGCCAGGTGTGGTGGCACGCTCCTATAATCCCAGCTATTCAGGAGGCTGAGGTGGGAGAATCACCTGAACCCGGGAAGCAGAGGTTGCAGTGAGCTGAGATCGTGCCATTGTACTCCAGCCTGGGTGACAGAGTGAGACTCCATCTCAAAAATAAATAAATAAAGCAAAGAGTTACAGTTTGTTCAGGAAACAGAATCTGTCTCTGCTAGCTTGAGATGAAGAACAGGTACATTTAGGAAAAAGATAGTCCAGAGCTTATAAACAGAAGGAAAAAACTTCAATGAGACTGGAAACAACTGTCCCAAAGATCCAAGAGAATCTCCTTTCTAAAGTTCTGAATCTCTAAAAGCAAAATTAATGTTGCTTAAAGTTTTTTTTTTGCCGTATTACATTAACTTCGACAGTTGGAAATTAGATAAAATAATAGTTGGCCGGGCATGGTGGCTCACGCCTGTAATCCCAGCACTTTGGGAGGCCAAGGCGGGTGGATCACAAGGTCAGGAGTTCAAGACCAGCCTGGCCAATATGGTGAAATCTCATCTCTACTAAAAATACAAAAATTAGCTGGGCCTGGTGGCGGTGCCTGTAGTCCCAATTACTGGGGAGGCTGAGGCAGGGGAATCACTTAAACCCAGGAGGCAGAGGTTGCAGTGAGCCGTGATCACGCCACTGCACTCCAGCCTGGGCCACACAGTGAGACTCTGTCTCAAAAATAATTAATAATAATAATAATAATAAATCGTTATAAAGAAAATCCAGCCAGGTGTGGTGGCTCATGCCTGTAATCCCAGCACTTTGGGAGGCTGAGGTGGGTGGATCACTTGAGGTTAGGAGTTCAAAGCTAGCCTGGCCAACATGGTGAAACACCGTCTCTACTAAAAATACAAAAATTAGCCAGATGTGATGGTACATGGCTGTAGTCCCAGCTACTCAGGAGACTGAGGCAGGAGAATTGCTTGAACCTGGGAGGCGGAGGTTGCAGTAAGCCGAGATCATGCCATTGCACTCCAGCCTGGGTGACAGAGCAAGATTCTGTCTCAAAAAAAAAAGAAGGAAAAGAAGAAAATTATTCGGTGCTGCTCCTTGACTTGATTGGTGAAAAAAAAATAAAGAAAATCCTAGGAACAATTATTCTATTTTATAGAGGTGTTGTCCAATAATAAATATTAAAATACATACACACACACACACACACACACACACACAATTTATAAATCCTATGCGTGGGCCAGAAGTGTTGGCTCACGCCTATAATCCCAGCACTTTGCGAGGTTGAGGCGGGAGGGTCACCTGAAGTCAGGAGTTTGAGACCAGCCTGGGCAACATGCCAAAACCCTGTCTTCACAAAAAAATACAAAAACATCAGCTGGGCGTGGTGGTATTCGCCCTAGCCCCAGCTACTCAGGAGGCTGAGATGGGAGGACAGCTTAAGTCTGGGAGGTCAAGGCTTCAGTGAGCCGAGATCGTGCCACTGCACTCCAACCTCAGCAACAAGAGTGAGAACCTGTCTCAAAAAAAAAAAAAAAAAAAAAAACCAATGCTTTATTAATAATTACTCAAACCCAGAAATTACCCAAATGTCTACCAAATGGGAGACTGGATAAACAAACTGTGGTACGTTCATACCATGCAATGAAACTGAGTAATAAAAAAGAATGAACTACTGATACATACACTACCATGGATGAATCTCAAAAGCTTTATATTAAGTGAGAGAAGCCAGACACTAAAGGCTATTTGAGGCCGGGTGCAGTGGCTCAAGCCTGTAATCCCAGCACTTTGGGAGGCCGAGACGGGCAGATCACGAGGTCAGGAGATCGAGACCATCCTAACACGGTGAAACCCCGTCTCTACTAAAAAATACAAAAAAAACTAGCCGGGCAAGGTGGCGGGTGCCTGTAGTCCCAGCTACTCCGGAGGCTGAGGCAGGAGAATGGCGTAAACCCGGGAGGCGGAGCTTGCAGTGAGCTGAGATGCGGTCACTGCACTCCAGCCTGGGCGACAGAGCGAGACTCTGTCTCAAAAAAAAAAAAAAAAAAAAAAAGGCTATATGACATCCTAGGAAAGACTAAACCATAGTAACAAATATCACACTGGTGACTAATGGTTGCCAGGGTCCGGAGGTGGGAAAAGGGACTTAACTACAAAAGGGCACGTGGGAACTATTTCAGGTCATTAAAATACTACCTAGATTGTGGTGATGGTTACGTGACTACATAGCATACATTTTTCAAAAGTCATAGAACCAATCAACCAAAAAGGGTGAATTTTGCTATATATAAATTATACCTCCGTAAACCTCATTTAAAAAAATACAAACCACAGGTAGTGTCACCACCCTTTCTCTCAGGAACATTTAATTCCCATTTCAGAAAGAACAAACATTGTATGCTGAACTCACAGTGTTATATGATCTTTGATTAACAATTATCTGTTTATCCCCAAAGGGGATAAACTTATTTTCAAGAACCTGGCCCAAGGGAAGTCACTGGCAACAAAGACGACCAACTAGAGGGACAAGAGAACTATCAGAAGAATGGACAAGAAAAAGTACTACTGTGCTTTTTACCCTCAAGTGCGAAAGTGGTGAAGAGAAGTCTGGCAAAGTGACCAGACCCCAATGACCGCAAAAAAAAACACAGAAAACAACCAACTGGAGAGTACAGCTTGATTTCCACCTAGAATTTCTAAAAGTTAAACCCCTTCAACGCCAAAAAAGTAATTCAAATATAAAGCTATTTTTATGTTTCAGTGTAAGGAAAAAATTCATCCTTTACATTCAATTAATGGCATTCACAGCAGAAACCATTACCGCAGTATGTACAATGTGACAATCACTGAAACCTAAAGCCCGAAGCACTCTGGAAATTTTCTGAGCTCCCACCAAACATTACACAAAAATGTGTTTATGCCAGATAAACAAGAGAAAATGTCTCCTATCAGTCCTGAAAGATCAGTTGGGAATGAAAGTGAAACACTTACCAGAAGCATCTCCTCTTTCCCGCACTGGCTCCTCTGTCTGTTTTAGATTTGGTAGGCCATTGCCGTTTCCGATTCTCACTGATTTCTGCTGAAACCATCTTGCTGGAGGCAGCCTGCATACCTAACCAGAAATTTAAACAACTCAGTTTCTACTATAGGGACTGAGTTTAAAGAAATTATAAATAACATGGATTGCAAAAAGAGCTGCTATCTACAGTTCTAGATTTAAATTTCTTAAGATACCAACATTTTATACAATTAATTCCAAATTTACACAGATTTAATAAACATTCTAGTCTAGGAGCAGATTTTTAAGGCACCATTGCACAATTTAGAACTTTTGAGACTGACAAGTTCATACTTAGCCCTCGCCAAACCTAATTATTTATTCCTGTGTTAGTTATTTGCATACACTTGTCTTTTTCCTGTTATGTCATAACCTTTTTGATGGAAAAAGATTGTTTCTTATTCAATTGTTCCCATACTAAGCCTGCCATAATGTTTTGGATGCTAAAAACAAAAGTTAATGATAATCATTCGCATTAAAAACTGACCTAAAACCGGCAGGAAATTCTTTGAGGTCTAGACATCTTCTGAAGACTTAGCTTATCTCTAAACACAAACAAAAATGTTCTTACCTGGGGCCCATGACCCCATGGAATTCAGGGGTTAAATATGCCAAATGTTTGCTGGGCACGGTAGCTCACGCCTGTAATCCCAGCACTTTGGGAGGCCAAGGCGGGCAGATCACAAGGTCAGGAGTTTGAGACCAGCCTGGCCAACATGGTGAAACCCTGTCTATACTAAAAATATGAAAATTAACCAGACGTGGTGGCGCACGCCTGTAATCCCAGCTACTCCGGAGGCTGACGCAGGAGAATTGCTTGAACCTGGAAGGCGGATGTTGCACTGAGCCGAGATCGTGTCACTGCACTACAGCTCTGGGTGACAGAGCATGACTCCATCTCGGGGGAAAAAAAAATGCCAAATGTTGTGTATGTGTTCTTTTTTTAAAAATGTACTGTGTTCATTTTTGAGGATAAAAGTTCCAAGGTTTTCATCAGATTCTCAAGACATCTGTAACCTAAAAAAAGCTTAAGAACTGCTCTTTGTGTGTAGTGTAGAGCAGTCTGAACAGCTGGCTTCAGGGGTGCCAGCTGAACACACTAAGGAATCCTCATTCTCACCTTTGAGGACGGAATCCTCCAGACGCTCAGCCATCTCATGGCACTGCTGCTGGTAGTCGGGGCTGGTGAAGCAGTGCTTGGGTTCTACAAGCTTCCGCTGCAGTCGCTCCAGCCGCTTCTGCTCCTTTTCAGCCTCTCGCTCGGCTTGTTGTTTTACCCATTCAGCCATTCTGGGGATGAGGGAGGAAGAGATGTAACTGAATGGATATATTACATACACACTTTTATATATAAAATGTCCCTGATGAATTAATGCACTTGTTCATACTGTGATAATTCTCTTAGAAAGGTGTGCCATGCTTGGCCGGGCGCGGTGGCTCAAGCCTGTAATCCCAGCACTTTGGGAGGCCGAGACGGGCGGATCAAGAGGTCAGGAGATCGAGACTATCCTGGCTAACACGGTGAAACCCCGTCTCTACTAAAAAATACAAAAAACTAGCCGGGCGAGGTGGCGGGTGCCTGTAGTCCCAGCTACTTGGGAGGCTGAGGCAGGAGAAGGGCGTAAACCCGGGAGGCAGAGCATGCAGTGAGCTGAGATCCGGCCACTGCACTCCAGCCTGGGTGACAGAGCAAGACTCCGTCTCAAAAAAAAAAAAAAAAAAAAAAAAAAAAAGAAAGGTGTGCCATGCTTACTACTAGCATATGGTACTGATCTTAACTAAATCCCAAAGATAATTATTAAATTATGGAAAACGTTAAATCTGATAATAAATTCAGATGTAAATATTTTAAGTTTCCATTTCCAATATGCATGGCATATGTATAATCACTACTGATAGGAAAGTATATGTCTCTCTTCAAAAAAAAACAAAAAAAGGTGGGCATCCTACGCTTTTTCATGATTGACATCACGTAGTCTCCTTCCACTGAGATCCCGACAAGCTTCTCGATTGGTTGTCTTCTCAATCTGAGCACCAAGTGCTCGGAGCATAGATCCAAAACCTGAACAGATGTATTTGGAGAAAGCAGGTTAAAATGTGTTCAAGGATGAATAAAAGCACAATTTGTGAAAACAATCTACATCACAAGATTAACAATGATCTCTACTTTTTCTTTTTTTTTTTTTCTTTCAGAAAAGATGAACATCAAGGTTCTAATTCAGGCAGTGAAAGTAAAAGAACCTCATGCCTTTCACCTTTCATTTCATAGTTCTGAGATAAAACACCTAGCCTTCCCAAATATAATTTTTTATCCTTGTGTTAGTTATTTGCACACAGGTATAATACCTGTACAGCTAGAATACTTAAAAAGCTTTACCCAATGACAGATATACCAAGATTCTCAGATTAAGGACTTAAAAAGCATATAGTGAGATTTTTCAATGAGTTTAGAAGGAAAGGCAATTTTAAGCTCTCACTGGCTGATACGACATGCTTCATTCACTCATTTTTTTTCCCCCTAAGAGATGGGGCCTTGCTCTGTCACCCAGGCTAGGGTGCAATGGCTTGATGCAATCAAAGCTCACCGCAGCCTTGAACTCCTGGGCATTGTCAATGGATCTTCTTACCACAGCCTCCCAAGTTGCTAGGATTATAGGCATGTGCCGACGCAGCTAGCTTTTTTTTTTTTTTTTGTAGAGACCACGGTCTCACCATCTTACCCAGGCTAGTCTCAAACTCCTGGGTTCAAACAGTCCTCCCACCTTGGACTCTCAAAGTGTTGGGATTATAGTTGTGAGCCACCACACCTGGCCACATACTTCATTATTTTTTTTTTTGAGACAGAGTCTCACTGTGTCGCCCAGGCTGCAGTGCAGTGGCACAATCTCGGCTCACTGCAGCCTCCACCTCCCAGGTTCAAGTGATTCTTGTGCCTTAGCCTCCCAAGTAGCTGAGATTACAGGCGGGTAACACCACACTTGGCTAATCTTTATATCTCTAGTAGAGACGAGGTTTCGCCATGTTGGCCAGTCCGGTCTCGAACTCCTGACCCAGGTGATCCACCCACTTTGGCCTCCCAAAGTGCTGGGATTACAGGCGTGAGCCGCCATGCCCAGCCCATGCTTCATTCTTAATGACACGATTTCAAACAGGTGGATACAGTCTGAGATGTCAGCTCTCTGAAAACCAAACCAAATCACTGTAGATTTTGAGAAAGCTTAGGGATCACATGTTACTACATTAAGGAGAAACACCAAGAACTGTTTATATTATTTTCGCTCTTTGTCATTTTCTTTCTTAGTAGTTGTGTTAATACAAACAAAACCTTAATCTGCCTCAACTTGTAAACAATTGTGTTTCCTAAGGTAACTTTAGACTTCCTTTGGAACTATAATAATGAGAGAAAATTCTGATTAAAATGGAAGGAGATTTAGAAAAACAAAAACTATTTATTCAGCAAATTGAACAGAATAATGGCCATCTCTCTTCATCTAATTTTCCCCAAAGTTTTAGAGCCTGGGTTCCCTAAGAGCTATCCAGCTGAAGAAAGTGGGAATAGTATCATACAATATTTCTTCCTCGACAAAAATAAAAGACAGCCTGAGCAACATAGTGAAACTCCATCTCTACAAAAAACACAAAACTTAGCTAGGCATGGTGGCGTGTGCCTGTAGTCCCAGCTACCAGGGAAACTGAGGTGGGAGTATTGCTTGAGTTCAGGAGGTCAAGGCTGCAGTGAGCCATGATCACACCACTGTACTCCAGCCTGGGTGACAGAACGAGATGGTATCTCAAAAAAAAAAAAAAAGAAAGAAAAAGAAAGAGAGAGAGAGAGAAAGAAAACAAAAGAATAAAAGAGAAAATGTCCAAAATCAGGTTAAGTAAATAAAAGAATTCATAAGGCAAAACAATATTGGCATACTAAAGAAACTAAGAAGTTTGTTAATTTAATACCATGGCTAAAGACAGCAAATGTCAGCAGTAGAATATAAAAATAAATAAAGACTGCAAATGTGCTACAACTAAGTAGTTAATGTTCACGTCCTACCTCCTTTTCCACCACAAAGTCTGGGTTCCAAACTATAAACAGCTCCATGCTGCACTGTGTCACTGCTGTTAATGAGTGCTCCATTGCATTTCACAAAGAAGTTTTCCACTGGAACATCCTAGAGACAAATTTGGTTTTTTAATGCCTTTTATGAGATAATAATCTAAGTTTGTTACAAGGCGGGACCTAGCTGTCTTTTTATTACTCTGGTTACAATAGTGGGTGTTCAATTAATATTTGTTGAACTGGAAATGTAAACTACTAGGAGAAAAAAAGTCATTTCACATGATGCATTTTGGGTATAAATTTTTCCCAATATTACCTAATTATCACATATAGAAGAAACTTCAGTCTTTTCGGTCAAAACAAAAACTGCTTCTTCTTCTTTGATACGTAATCTAAGTCAAGGTAGAAGACTAAGCAGGACTCAGATTAAATAACTGTGGAGGTCCCATTTTCTGACTTTCTTAAACAGGTAAAACTAAATTGAACATCAAAAGTAGTCCTCAATCCTAAAAAGTGCAGGTAGGAGGAATAAGAAGTAGAGAAGGAAGGAGTCAAGAGTATGGTTTTTAATAAATCAATATAAGTACACCATGGGAGACATAAAAATATGAAAAATGAGCAAAAATGAGCAAAGTTGTTGAAGATGATGGGCAGCCCCAGATTCTGTGGTGCTGCCCCAAAGCCTACATGAATCAATACTCTCAGCAGTCCTGTAACCCAGTAAAAGCCCACTCTGGACCAAGGAAATACAGAATTACCAACCAGCACCAGGCTGGTGGATGTATGGAGACTGAGCTATGTGATTATAGTTCTCTACCACAGTCACTGCCCAGCCAGGGCAGAACAGGTGGAGAGTTGGATTTATGTTATCTGGGGTTCTCCTAGGCAAATATAATGGCGGGAGGGAAGAGCACGGGAGCTCAGCTCAGGCTATTAGCAATGAGGTAACATGAAGGACTATTCTTGTCTTTAAAATACTGTATACCTTAACTTGTAAACATTTAATGAGATAGGTAATACGTTTTGTATCTATTTAATGTTTACACATTAGAAGCTTTTTGTATGTCTAATGGGTAGGGTATTTCTAAATAATTTTAAAAGATATTAATATGAAGGCAGAAAGTATACACCAAGGAAATTATGTACACTTCATTTCCAAACAGAATGGCTTATTAAACAAAACAACTGATCAACAGAATTGCATTTTCTACCTAAGATTCTTGTCAATGAAGTCACAAGCAGAAAAAAGGATACAACATTTAGACTCAATTTAACTGTTTTTAACCATTTGTGCATTGTAAAGTGCTTCAAACACAAATTACCATGTGTGTTTTAGCACAATCAGCCTACCGCTATCAGAGATAAACCTGTCAAACTTATTTATTCACTGCAACGAGGGGAACTGCACACCAGGAGTCATGGGTATCTCACCAACACAAAGAAAGGAGTGTCATTACAAGATTTGGGGCTAGGGTGGAGTTGAGGTGAAACTGACATCAAGCAGTATTTAAACACGTTCAAAATAAAACAGGACTGTATATAAAAACATCAACATCAGCTCCGGATTGTGAAGGCTCCTCTTTCCTTGGAAACTACAAATTTAAGAGAAATGTGGAAAGTTGTGTCCAGAAACCCTTAATGGGAAGCTCTGTCCTGGGTTGGAAATCAAGAATGCTTCTCTACAGGGCAAGAGTGGGACGGTTCACTCTTATTGAGAGAACTTCAAACAGCAAAATTCCTTAGATATTATTTGGTTTTCAAGACCGAGGTTTCTCAGTGAATAAGAAAGTGCAGACCTTCATGGGGGTCGTTATGGCATTATGACATATCACCATTTCCTATTAACTCTGTAGCTGTACATCGGTGTAGTGTGGGGGACATAAAAACAAACAAAAATTTTGCAGCTGGCTTTATTTGTGTCTGTTATCCCAGCCTGATGAAAAGCAGGGCAGATTTTTTTTTTTTTTTTTTTTTTTAGACGGAGTCTTGCTCTGTCGCCCAGGCTGGAGTGCAGTGGCCGGATCTCAGCTCACTGCAAGCTCCACCTCCGGGGTTTATGCCATTCTCCTGCCTCAGCCTCCCGAGTAGCTGGGACTACAGGCACCCGCCACCTCAGCAGGGGAGATTTTTATTTTCTCAGTGGGAGTTAACACTAACTTCATCATGTGTCAGACTAGTTTTGTTTTTAAAAACATAGGTGTGAACTTGAGCTATTCTTATTTGTTCCAGTATCTCATCAAATACTCTTTTGTGTTTCTATTCATATTTGCTATGGTCATGTTTCTTAAGTTTCTGACTGAATCCACTCATTTATAGTTCTTTTTTTTTTTGAGACCGAGTCTTGCTCTGTCACCCAGTTTGGAGTGCAATGGCTCAGTCTCGGCTCACTGCAACCTCCACCTCTCAGGTTCAAACGATTCTCCTGCTTCAGCCTCCCGAGTAGCTGGGATTACAGGCGTCTGCCGCCATGCCTAGCTAATTTTTGTGTATTTTTAGGAGAGATGGGGTTTCACCATGTTGGCCAAGCTGGCCTCGAACCTCTGACCTCAGGTGATCTGTCTGCCTCGACCTCCCTAAGTGTTGGGATTACAGGCGTGAGCCACCGCACCTGGCCTATTATTTCTTGCTTCCGATTTAAAAATAATTATTTCCAACATACCTCATGATTAAGATTCTATTTTTTCTGGTTTCACTTTGGATCAATTGTCAGCAAGTCTGAAAACCGTACTCATAGGCCCGAAAGAGAGGCTCAAGCCTGTAATCCCAGCACTTTGGGAGGCTGAGGTGGGAGGATCACCCGAGGTCAGGAGTTCAAGACCTGGCCAACGTGGTGAAACTCCGTCTCTACTAAAAATACAAAAATTAGCCAGGCATGGTGGCTGGCGCCTGTAATCCCAGCTACTTGGGAGGCCGAGGCAGGAGAATCGCTTGAACTCAGGAGGCGGAGGTTGCAGTGGCCGAGATGGCGCCATTACACTCCAGCTTGGGCAACAGGAGTGAAAATCCGCCGGTGGGGGGGGGGGGTTGGGTGGAGAGAGGAGAAAAGAAAACTGTACTCATAAGAATTATTTTCAAAGGAATTAGAATGCAATTATTTTCATGGTCAAGAACAGTTGTGCTTACAGTTTTTAGACTGGATTACAGAGCAGGAAGGAAAACATGGAAAGTGAAAAACCGTATTATTTGCAAACACACATTGCTTCTTCACGGAATCGATCCAAGTCTCTTAAAAATCTGGTTTAGACTGCAGTGTTAACATTTGTTAAGCTTATAAATAGTAAGCAGAGGAAATAGCCGAGGAAAGCATGGATGAGGTGCGGAAAGAAGAACAGAGTTCTAGATCAAGTGCCAACATTAAAATTAGATTCAGGGAAACCACTAAATTCTTTTGACAACTGGATAGGTTTAATATCTTATTGCTGGTAAAAGCTTACTTACTTGAGAGTTAAGTAAAAGCTCACGTGTAACTTGGGAAGTCCCTGGTAGGTTTTCACAAATGTGCATGGACAAATAAGACCATCAAATGATTAGTCAACACTTCTACATAACAGGCCCTAAGAACCCAGGCTCTCAACAGGACACACGTGTGAATGCTTGGTCACAACGAGTGACCAGAAGTATCAATTTTCTTCCCCAATCATCCTTTGGCCTGGGTTTGGATATGACATATTTCTCTAGGCTGGGGCTTCACAAGGCTGTGTGATGACTGAACAAAATACACGTCACATAACCACAGTAAGAAGGTGAAGACTGTAGCCTTAAAAATCAGCCTGCCCAACTGCCAGAAGACCGTTATATTTACGGATAAAGAAAGAGAAAACAAAGTATTTGTAACTATGAGCCGGACTAAGTGCCTCTAACAGTTTTTTTCTCCCTCTTGGTGGGGAGACAAAACCACCACCACAAAAGAAAAGTAAAGGAAGCTCTCTGTAACAGTTCGAAGCACCTTAACACTGAGGAACTCTCAGCCTCAAGAAGTGAAAACCCCAGAGAATAGATGTACCCCGCCTCCCTCCTCTGGACAGACCTACTCCGCACCCAGCGCTGCCAACTGTCTGCCTCTTTCTCCTTCCTAACAGGAACCGAAATCCTCACCTGATCTTGGCAGTGCCGGTGGATAAAATCACGGACGGTGCACCGAGCCGAGGCACACCGCACCGCCTTGCACCCGAAGCCGGGGCCGCGAATCCATACCAGCCCAGCGCCTTCCGCCATATCACCAACTCCCCGAACCTGTAGCCTCCCTGAGACACCAGGCGCCGTAACTCGCCCGGCGCGTCTTGATGACGCGAGCATCTCCCAGCGCCCCGCCCCTCACGCTTCCATTCGCTCCTCCCCTCCCCTGGGGCTGGTCAAGTGAGTCGGACGGCCGGGCGGCGCGGGCTGGGGGAGGGGAACAGGAAAGGCCTGGCGGAGGCCGATAAGGCCGCAGAGCACTGGGCGAGGCGTTGCCAGGAGAAGTTGCTAGGGCGGGGCTCGAGGGACCGGCTATAAAAGGCTGGCGCTGGGTTAGGTTTCGAGCTTCCTGGCCATAAGTGATAAGGCTGTAACTAAGCACCGCCCTGTGCTGTAGGCTTTGGCCTTTTTCCTCACATCTGTGGAGTTATTTTTGGGTCGCGGAGAATTGTGGCCCAAGAAAGCTCTGCTCCTTGGGAGTGTGGGGAGGGAAGCTGCAGTCCCGGAAGCGGTTTTAGGGGGCCGCTTCCTTGGCCTGGAGGAGCCCCCCCAACCCGAGGGGGCCAGGGAAACGACCCCCGGGTGGCCCCCAAACAGTGGCCCGCGTGGTTTCTCCTCCAGGTTTACAGAGCGTTCTCTTCCCCTCCAGAAACAGCCAACCTCCGGGTTTCTGCCTGCCACGCACGGTTTATTCTTATTTCCGCCTGTTTGTGCTCTGCGTTATCTCCACTTAAGCTCTGTTTTCAAAATATTTCACAGCAAGTGGGCTCTTGTGAAAGGCAGTGACAGGAGTGACGTTTATAGTCATGCTGCTTCAAAAAACTCTACCATAACTTTTATTCTGCACCATGGAAACACACTCGGACAGATTTGCATAACGTAACTTTAAGGCTCAGGGAATCTGAAGGAGTCCCTTAATATTAATAGGCTGAGATTATGGTATTTCTAAAACCCTGAACAATTCAAAAGCCACCAGTGTGAAGATAGGAAGGTTATTAGGAGATATCTGTGCCTCCTAAACGCAAATGCATCGGCCCACAGAATTGCCTTCTCTGCTGTTAAAATGCTTGGCAAATGAAACTCCTAGCTGAGGGGGTAACAACAAAAAATTCAGAAATCGTTTAGAGGTGGCAGTATGTGCAAAAATGGAATTTCAAGGCCTGGAAAGTTAATAGATTCAGTGGTCTTTATTTCACACACAAGGGAAAGTTGGGGAGAGAAAGGGCCTCCATGGGGATGTCAGTAGATAAAGAAAAATTACCAAAAAAATAGAAATAAAGATAGATTGTACCGGCCAGGCGTGGTGGCTCATGCCTGTAATCCAGCACTTTGTGAGCCTGAGGTGGGCAGATCTCGAGGTCAGGAGTTCGAGACCAGCCTGACCAACATGTTGACACCCCCATCTCTACTAAAAATACAATAATTAACCGGGAGTGGTGGCGCACGCCTGTAATCCCAGCTATTCAGGAGGCTGAGGCAGGGGAATCGCTTGAACCCGGGAGGCAGAGGTTGCAGTGAGCTGAGATTGCACCACTGCACTCCAGCCTGGGCGACAGAGCAAGACTCCTTTCACCAAAAAAAAAAAAAAGATATATTGTACCTAGGAAGCAGTATTTTGGAAAAGTGGTGCCACGGCAACCCTGGGGCGTGAAGGTGTTGCCAGGTACTTGTAAGCCATCCACACTCCAGAAACCTCAAGTTCCTCTGCAGTTTCCTCCCCAGGTGTCTGTCCTCTGGGTTCCTGAAAAAGCAATCTACAGATCTGAGCCTTAAGATGCTTCTTTTTTTTATTTGTGATTTCTTCCTTCTGGGGATCAAAAATGACTATTTCAAATAAATAAATACTTTTTTTTAATGACTATTTCAAAGGTCTGAGATCCTACAAGTAACTGTGTAAAGATCAGTTTGGGTTTCCATAACATTTCTGCTTTGTGTCTTGTAAGGAATGATTATGATTAGTCTTCTTTTTCTTTCTTTCTCTTTTGAGACCCTCGCTCTACCACCTGGGCTGGAGTGTAGTGGCGCAATCATAGCACACACAGCCTTGAACTCCTGGGCTCAAGTGATCCGCCACAGCCTCCAGAGTAGTTGGAACTACAGGTGCATGCCACCACACCTGACTAATTTTTAAATTTTTTGTAGAGACGGGTTTTTCGCTATGTTGCCCAGGCTAGTCTTGAACTCTTGGGCTCAAGACATCTTCCCGCCTCACCCTCCCAAAGTGCTGGGATTACAGGCGTGGCCTGCTGCGCCTGGCATAAGTAGTACTTTCCAGTAAGGAAACTCCACATCATTTATTACTAACATTATATATAGTCCTCATAAAACCTGATATCTGAATGGAATTTTTCACTTTTTATCCCTCTGTTGCATTTAAATTCCTATTAAAGAGTCCCAAGTATTGAATAGGTGTTTGTCATTTAAAATATGAAATAACTATTGATATTAGCTTTTTAAAGACACAAATTTCCAAGCAATATATATAATTTGTTGTTAAAACTTCAAAATGGGCCTGTAGTACCATGACATGTACAGAGTAGACATTAAGTAAATATTAGTTGGATACTTGATGGATTACTAAGGTAGTTAATTATCCTCAATGTACATATGATGAAGTATATTTTGCACTAATGTGACACAATCTGTTCTAAGGATGCAGAATTTAACTTGGATTGCTATTAAATTCCTTTAAAGAATGGAGAAATTAAAGCATGTAAAGTTAGGGCTATGGCCAAGAACACAGTGCACATCAGTGAAAAAACAAAATCTGGAAAGACAGCTATTAGCTGGGTTGCTAAGGGTGTGTGGTAGCGTCCAGTTGACAGTGCTATGTGGCGGGGCTGGTCAGTGATTATGGAAAAGAGCCAACTGCTGCTACCTTTCCCACCTCGTGATGTCAGGTAGGGAAGGCACAGGAAGGCACGTGTCTGGTTGTAACAACTAAATGGTGAGTGGCAGAGGGGCCAGTTCCTCTATTGTCTACATAGTGTGGCCATGCTCCTAGGACTATATTTGGTGTGGTTTCCAGTAAACCACACTGGCTTTCTTCCTGCCTATGTTCTCCAGAAGAATGCTCTGGCCACACATTTGCCTTTTGAGGACTGGTTCTGCTGCTGGGAGAGGGACACTGTGAGGGCATCTTGAGGCAATGTGGAATAATTGTTCACTGCCAGGAAATGACAGCATCAGACGGACAATGTTTGTGTGGCAACCCATGACAGGGGCTCAGTTGAGCCAAATGTCATGCTGGTCTGCAAGAACAGGAAGCAGAACTGTGTGCTGGCAATTTCCATAGACAGCAGCCACACTCCTAAACTAGTGAATCTATATCCATGTGTGACATACAAGTCGCACTTCTGTGTTTTCAGCCATGTTTGTGCACAGAGAGGAAAAGTGGTTGCTAATACCTTATTTATGACAAAAGACAATGGGACAGGCTGACTCCTGTGCCAGAAACACAAAACTGCCATAAACTCCCAAATTGGCAAGTGTCGCCTTATAGATGGCTCCAGCCCCAGGGACCATGAGGTCAGCTCCTAGGATGGAAAAACAGCATCTGGATGAGAGCTGTGTAGTCCACAGCAGGTGGTGGATAGTGTGGGAGGTGGAGCCTGAAGCAAGCCCCAAGATGCTGGCTGCCAGGGAAGGCACAGCTCCGCCCTCCTTCCTTATTGGATGGAAGAAAACAGGACAATGGTGAGGTGGAGTTGAGAGGCAGAGAAGGGTTGTGTTCAGCACTGACACTGGAAAGGAGCATGAGAGGGCAGAAAAGAACACTAGGGTAGAGGTGCAGAGCAGAGATAAAAAGCTGGCCTCACAGTCAGTGCTGAGTATAGAAGCCCACCTCTTTGTAGTATCAGCAAGACAAAAGGACCGTCCTTCAGAGTGGACTTCTGCCAATAAATTCTATCACTCCCAGTTGCTCTAGATATTACCTTGTTTGCATCATCATGACAACACTAACTTATGAAGTCCTACTGGTTATCATTACTCTTATCATCACCATCAAACAATGTTGTTTCATTAAAAAAATAATTTCTATATTATTCACGGTACTAAAACTATAAAGCAAAACTAGCATAGTGCCTATCTTCCAGAAATTTAGTATCTCAGTACTAGAATTTTTTTCAACATTGAACTTGATTTCTCTCTGGTCAATAAAAATCCATGGTCCTGTTTGAATTCTGTATAGCCAAGCATTTCAAAAGGGGATTTTCTTGCTGGAGAAGTGATAGGTCTTTGGGGGTAGTTTAATTAGTTAACATTAGTGTAATGTCAGTCTGTTAGGGTTTTCCAGAGAAACAGAACCAATAGGATGAATGGATGGATGAATAGACAGATAGATCAATAAATACATAGATAGAGAATAAGGAATTGGCTCACATGATTATGGAGGCTGACAAGTCCCAAGAGCTGCGGGGTGAGTTTGCAAGTTGGAGACCCAGGAGAGCTAATGGTGTAGTTCCCACAAGAAGGCCAGCAGACTGGAAAATTAAGAAAGAGTCTATGTTTTAGGTCAAGTCCTCAAGTCCAAAGGCAGGAAAAAGCTGATGTCTCAGTTCAAAAGGAGTCAGGTAGGAGGAGTTCTCCTTTACTGGGGGAAGTGTCAACCATTTTGTTCTATTCAGGCCTGCAACTGATTGGATGAGGTCCACCTACATTAGGGGAGGCAACCTGCCTTACTCAGTCTACTGATTCAAATGTTAGCCTCATCCAAAAACACCCCACAGGAACACCCAGAATCATGTTAGACCAAACATCTGGGCACCTGATGGCCCAAGCAAGTTGACGTAAAATTAATCATCATATCCACTAACTGAGTATATTATAAATAAATAACTTTTGGCTGGGCACGGTGGCTCACGTCTGTAATCCCAGCACTTTGGGAGGCTGAGGTGGGCAGATCACTTAAGGTCAAGAGTTCGAGCCTGGCCAACATGGCGAAACCCCTCTCTATTAAAAGTACAAAAATTAGCCAGGCATGGAGGTGCATGCCTGTAGTCCCAGCTACTTGGGAGGTTGAGGCACAAGAATCGCTTGAACCCGGGAGGCAGAGGTTGCAGTGAGCCGAGATTGCACCACTACACTCCAGCCTGGGCAACAGAACGAGACTCTGTCTCAAATAAATAAATATCTTTCATTATTTTATTTAAATTTAGCTGTGCAACCAAAGAGGAAATGTTATTTTGAAAATAGGGACTGACTAAAAGTCAAATGCCTCTTATTCCCCGGATGTTTTGCTGTGTGAACTCAGGAAGCTCATCTGACTATTTTACACATTTGTTTCTGAATGGTTGACGAGTTATGACTATGACTATTGGTAGAATTTACATATCTACCACAGGATGTGGCCAGACTTCCAAATTGTGAATCCTTTGAGATTTCTTTTCTTTTCTTTTCTTTTTGAGATAGAGTCTAGCTGTGTCACCCAGGCTGGAGTGCAGTGGTGCTATCTCGACTTACTGCAAGCTCAGCCTCCCGAGTTCAAGTGATTCTCCTGCCTTAGTCTCCCAAATAGTTGGGATTACAGACGTGTGCCACCACACCTGGCTAATTTTTGTATTTTCAGTAAAGATGGGGTTTACCATGTTGGCCAGGCTGGTCTCAAACTCCCGACCTCAGACAATCCACCTGCCTCGGCCTCCCAAAGTGCTGGGATTACAGGCGTGAGCCACCGTGCTCAGCCTTCTTTGAGATTTCTAAAATAGAAGGTGTTGTGCTCTATCAATTAAAAAGTCAGGGGCTGGCCGGGCACCGTGGCTCACGCCTGTAATCCCAGCACTTTGGGAGGCCGAGGCAGGTGGATCACTTGAGGTCAGGAGTTCGAGACCAGCCTGGCCAACATGGTGAAACCCTATCTCTACTAAAAATACAAAATTAGCCAGGTATGGTGGTGCACGCCTGTAATCCCAGTTACTTGGGAGGCTGTGGCAGGAGAATCGCTTGAACCCGGGAGGTGGAGGTTGCAGTGAGCCGAGATCGCACCATTGCGCCTGGGCAACGAGAGCAAAACTCCATCTCAAAGGAACAAAAATGCCAGGCGCGGTGGCTCACGCCTGTAATCCCAGCACTTTGGGAGGTCGAGGCAGGCGGATCAGGAGGTCAAAAGATTGAGACCATCCTGGCCAGCATGGTGAAACCCCGCCTTTACTAAAATTACAAAAATTAGCTGGGCATGGTGGCGCGCACCTGTGGTCCCGGCTACTCGGGAGGCTGAGGCAGGAGACTCACCTGAATCCAGCAGGGGGAGGTTGCATTGAGCCAAGATCGCGCCACTGTCCTCCAGCCTGGTGACACAGCAAGACTCCATTGAGAGAGAGAGAGAAGGAAAGACAGAGAGAGAGAGAGAGAAAGAGAGAGAGAGAGAGAGAGAAAGGAAAAAATAAATTAAAATAAAAAGTTGGGAGTGGAAGCTGAAGTAGGAGGATCACTTGAACCCAAGAGTTCAAGTCCAGCCTGAGCAATATAACAAAACACTATTTCTGAAAAAAATTTAAAAATAAGATAATATAAAAGGTCAGGGGTCATTGGGCAATTGAATTAGGATTCAGCTTTGAATAAGTTTACCAAATTTATTTGAATAACCCAGCATTCTGGTTAACTCACCTATCCGGAATACATTTTTGTTTTTTTGAAACAGGGTCTTGGCCAGGCATGGTCAGTCATGTCTGTAATCCCAGCACGTTGGGAGACCAAGATGGGTGGATCACTTGAGGTCAGGAGTTCACGACCAGCCTGGACAACATAGCTAAGCCCCATCTCTACTAAAAATACAAAAAGTAGCTGGGTGTGGTGGTGCACATCTGTAGTCCCAGCTACTTAGGAACCTGAGGCAGGACAGTCTAAGGCTGAGGTTGCAGTAAGCTGCGATCGCACTACTGCATTCCAGTGTGGGTGACCGAGCCAGACTGTCAAGGAAAGGAAAGAAAGGAGAGGAGGGGAGGGGAGGGGAGGGGAGGGGAGGGAAAGAAGGGAAAGACAGAGGGAGGGAGGGAGGGAGGGAAGGAAGGAAGGAAGGAAGGAAGGAAGGAAAGAAAGAAAGAAAGAAAGAGAGAAAAAAGGAAAAGGAAAAGAGGGTCTCACTATGCCACCCAGGCTGGAGTGGGCAGTGGCCCACTCAAAGGTTGACTCAGGCTCAAACTCGTAGCCTCAAGCAATCCTCCTGCCTTAGTCTCCCAAGTAGCTGGGACCACAGGTGTACACCACCACATCCAGCTACCTTCTTTATTTTTTTTTTTTTTTTTTTTTTTTTTTTTTTTGAGGCGGAGTCTCGCTCTGTTGCCCGGACTGGAGTGCAGTGGCCGGATCTCAGCTCACTGCAAGCTCCGCCTCCCGGGTTTACGCCATTCTCCTGCCTCAGCCTCCCGAGTAGCTGGGACTACAGGCGCCTGCCATCTCGCCCGGCTAGTTTTTGTATTTTTTTTTAGTAGAGACGGGGTTTCACCGTATTAGCCAGGATGGTCTCGATCTCCTGACCTCGTGATCCGCCCGTCTCGGCCTCCCAAAGTGCTGGGATTACAGGCTTGAGCCACCGCGCCCGGCTACCTTCTTTATTTTTAATTTTTTTTTTTTTTTGTAGAGACAAGGTCTTGCTTTGTAAATTTTAAAAACATTTTTATAGAGGTTTTTTATAGAAGTTGGTCTTGAACTTCTGGCTTCAAGTGATTTTCCCACCTCAGCCGCCCAAAGTGTTGGGATTACAGGCATGAGCCACTGTAGCACCCTGAAAAACATTTTTAAAAAGTAAAAATAGAAATAAGTGCAATGGCCTCTGAACAGTTAATGTCTGTATAATTTTCTTATAGAATTCTAGGCCCTTCTTGTTTTAAAAAATATTCTAGGCCATGCATGGTGGCTGACACCTGTAATCCAAACACTTTGGGAGGCTGAGGTGGGATAATCACTTGAGTCCAGGAGTTCAGGACCAGCCTGGACAACATGGCAAAGCCTTGTCTCTACAAAAAAATACAAAAATTATCTGGGCAAGGTGGCACACACCTGTGGTCCCAGGTACTCAGGAGGCTGAGGTAGGAGGATCACTTGAGCTTGAGAGGTTGAGGTTGCAGTGAGACAAGATTGCATCACTGCACTCCAACCTTGGTGACAGAGCAAGACCCTGTCTCAAATAAAATAAAATAAAAGATTCTAAAATAGATTCCATGGTGGTCTGCTTGACAGTCTGCAGAAAATTAGTAAGGAGATAGGAAGAGAAGAGAGCAACATGGGGGCTGCAAGAGGCTGGCCTGGGGACAAGAATAAGAAATAAGAGCTGCCTACCAGAGTGATTTTATTTTATCTTATTTTATTTTATTTTATTTTATTTTATTTTATTTTATTTTATTTTATTTTATTTTATTTTTGAGACAGAGTCTCTCTGTCGCCCAGGCTGGAGTGCAGTGATGCAATCTTGGCTCATTGCAACCTCCACCTCCCAGGTTCAAGTGATTCTCCTGCCTCAGCCTCCTGAGTAGCTGGGATTACAGGCACCCGCCACTGGACCTAGTTAACTTTTGTATTTTTAGTAGAGATGGGGTTTCACCATGTTGGCCAGACTGGTCTTGAACTCCTGACCTCAAGTGACCTGCCTGCCTCAGCCTCCCACAGTGTTGGGATTACAGGCGTGAGCCACTGCCTGTATTTAAAGACAAAAATCAGGCCCGTGTGGTGGCCCACACCTGTAATCCCAGACCAGGAGTTTGAGACCAGCCTGACCAACATGGCGAAACTCTGTCTCTATTAAAAATACAAAAAAACTAGCTGGGTGTGGTGGTGCATGCCCGTAGTCCCAGCTACTCCAGAGGTTGAGGTGGGAGGATGGCTTGAGCCTGGGAGGTCAAGGCTGCAGTAAGCCATGATCATGCCACTGCACTCCAGCCTGGGTGACAGAGTGAGGCCCTGTCTCAAAAAAAAAAAAAAAGAAAAAAGAAGAAGAAGAAAAGAAAGGAAAAGGAAAAAGAAAGAGAGAGGCAGGAAAGGGGAGGGGAGGGGAGGGGAGGGGAGGGGAGGGGAGGGGAGGGAAGGAAGGGAAGGGAAGGGAAGGGAAGGGAAGGGAAGGGAAGGGAAGGGAGAAAGGAAAACAAAATCAACGCAGAGAAGGAACTCCAAATCACCACCATTGGGGAAAAGATTCTATTGGGTCAAACAATGCGACGCACCACAATAGGCCCTAAAGGGATTCCCATATCCCGAGTCTAATGGAAAGGCTCAGTTATGTTCAGTGTTTTCTAGTTATGATGACAAGGCGGCACGAAACACATTTTAGAAAAAGTTGGCCGGGCATGGTGGCTCATGCCTGTAATCCCAGCACTTTGGGAGGCCGAGGCAGGTGGATCACCCGAGGTCAGGAGTTCGAGACCAGCCTGGCCAACATGGTGAAACCCCGTCTCAACTAAAAATACAAAAATTAGCCGGGCATGGTGGCAGGCACCTGTAATCCCAGCTACTTGGCGGGGTAGAGGCAGGAGAATCGCTTGAACCTCGGAGGCGGAAGTTGCAGTGAGCTGAGATCGCGCCATCGCACTCCAGCCTGGGGGACAAGAGCAAGACTTTGTCTCAAAAACAAAAAAGGAGAAGTTCACCAAAAAGGGAAGAATTTTGAATATTTGTGAATTTATGGGTTAAACCCTAACAATCAGGGAATCTTAGCTATCCAGAATAGCAGGTTTTCTAAAAGTTCCAGACAGTGAAGGTCTTAGCTGTTTAGGCACACCTCCAAATATTTTTTATTTTTATTTTATTTATTTATTTGAGATCATTCTGTCATCCAGGCTGGAATGCAATGGCTCGATCTCAGCTCACTGCAACCTCCGCCTCATGGGTTTATGTGATTCTCCTGCCTCAGCCTCCCGAGTAGCTGGGATTACAGGTGCATACCACCACGCCCTGCTAATTTTTTGTATTTTCAGTAGCGACAGGGTTTTACCATGTTGGCCAGGCTGGTCTCAAACTCCTGACCTAAGTGATCCACCCACTTCGGCCTCCAAAGTGCTGGAATTACAGGCGTGCGCCACTGCGCCCAGCTGATAATTTTTATATTCTAATGTATTTCAGATAGGGGGTAAGACAAGCTGCTTTATGTACAAATAAACAATTTCCTCCCTGTTAGTATAACGTGACATTTAATTAAAATACATCACTTTTCTTTTTAATTACTTGTAGCCTTTGAATACAGACAACCTACGTCATTCGGGATAAGAAGGTAAGGATAGGAATGATACAAAAATTATCTCATCTTCCATAAATTAGTAGAGGGTTTTCCTTTGAATATTTACGAGAATTCTAGAATCCATGTATCTGGGCTATGTAAAGGATTCATAAAGAACATGAAATGCATAGTCACTGTTGAAGTCCTCTGGACATTGATAGAAGGAAAGGAATAATGCGCATCATGTGCTGCTGTTAGGAGATGAAACAAATATATATACAGGCTCCAGATTCTATGAAGGTTAAATCAGAGCAGTATCTCCCAAACTGCACTCCAGAAAACACTAGACCACAATGCACTGTTAGAAAAGAATTCCATTTTCAAATACATTTGAGAACATTCCTGTGTTAGTCTGACTTGGGTTGCTATAACAAAATACCATACCAGGCCAGGTGCAGTGGCTCACGCCTGTAATCCCAGAAATTTGGGAGGCCGAGGTGAGAGGATCACTTAAGGTTGGGAGTTCAAGACCATCCTGGCCAACATGGTAAAACCCTGTCTCTACTAAAAATACAAAAATTAGCAGGGTGCGGTGGCGCCCGCCTGTAATCCCAGCTACTTGGGAGGCTGAGGCAGGAGAATCACTGGAACCCAGGAAGCGGAGGTTGCCGTGAGCTGAGATCGTGTCACTGCACTCCAGCCTGGGCGACAGAGCGAGACTGTTTCAGAAAAGAGAGAGAGAGGGAGGGAGGGAGAGAGAGAGAGAGGAGAGAGAGAGAGAGAGAGAGAGAGGAGAGAGAGAGAGAGAGAGAGAGAGAGAGAGAGAGAGAGAGAGAGAAAGGAAAAGAAAGAAAGAAAGAGAGAGAAAGAAAGAGAAAGACAGACATACCAGGTAACTTACACAACAGATATTTATTTCTCATAGTTCTAGAGACTGGAAAGTCCTATGATCTAGGTGCTGGCAGATTCAGTTCTTGGTGAGGGCCATCTTCCTGGCTTATAGACGGATGCCTTTTCACTGGCATGTCCAGATGGGGGAAGAGAGAGAGAGAGCAAGATGCAGTCTCTACCTCTTCTGATAAGGGCACTAATCCCATCATGAGAGCTTCATCCTAACTTCTCTAACCCTAATTACCTCCCAAAGGCTGCCTCTCCTAATACCATCACACTGGGGGTTAGGGCTTCGATATGTGAATTTGAGCCAATCATGATGGCTTGAGCCTGTTATCCCAGGAGGCTAAGGCAGGAGGATTGCTTGAGGCAAGGAGTTTGAGGTTGCAGTGAGTTATGATGGTGCCAGTGCACTCCAGCCTGGACAATAGAGTGAGACCCCATCTCTTAAAAAAAAAAAAATCGGGCCAGGCGCGGTGGCTCAAGCCTGTAATCCCAGCACTTTGGGAGGCCGAGACGGGCGGATCACGAGGTCAGGAGATCGAGACCATCCTGGCTAACACGGTGAAACCCCGTCTCTACTAAAAATACAAAAAAAAACTAGCCGGGCGAGATGGCGGGCGCCTGTAGTCCCAGCTACTGGGGAGGCTGAGGCAGGAGAATGGCGTCAACCTGGGAGGCGGAGCTTGCAGTGAGCTGAGATCCGGCCACTGCACTCCAGCCTGGGCGACAGAGCGAGACTCCGCCTCAAAAAAAAAAAAAAAAAAAATCGAATTTGGCAGAGACACAAACATTCATTCTGTAACAACTCCCATACCATATGCCCTCTTTCGGAGATTCATGAATTAACATAATAAAAGCCCTGAGAAGTTTTGTTTTCTGTTTATTCCAGTATTTTGCAAACTTATTTGACTATGGAACTTCTTTTCAAGTCACACCTAACAGTATGCCCTAAGATTGGTATTCAAAAAAGTCTGAGATTGAAGTAAGGAACTATAGATTAACTACAGAGTTTCTAAACAAAAAACCAGAGATGCAGCTTACAGAGGCACTGCCTTCAATTCCTTAGTATATTATAGAGCTCAGTTCTTTTCTTTTCTTTTTTTTTTTTTTTGAGACGGAGCCTCACTCTGTCACCAGGCTAGAGCACAATGGCAAGATCTCAGCTCACAGCAACCTCTGCCTCCCGGGTTCAAGCGACTCTTCTACCTCAACCTCCCAAGTAGCTGGGATTACAGGCACCTGCTGTTGGTCAGGTTGGTCTTGAACTCCTGACCTCAGGTGATCTGCCCACCTTGGCCTCCCAAACTGCTGGGATAACAGGCGTGAGCTACCATGCCCGTCCAGAGCTCAGTTCATTTTAATTCATAAACACCCATACTCTTTTTTCTCCACACACCATCAAAATCCACTTTACTGTATCTTTTTTTCTAGTTGTTAAGACTGACGTGATGAGCTAAGTCTCCCCTCCTTCTTCCACCTGGAGGATAAGGTAATTACTGAACACAGCTACACTATGTGTCCTCTTTATGCTAACGTGCAGAGCCAATAACCACAAAGGAATTCACTGTGTAAAGATGAAGCTCTGTATCATCACAGCTCACTCTAAAGATTTAGAGACCTGCAGCATGAGTGGCTTGTTCAATTCAATTTAACAACCATTTATTTCTTACCTCCTAAGTGCAGGAAAAGAGGGATGAGAGGGAGGGAATTTGACAGAGAGATACCAGGATAAAAAAGGTAAGGGCCTACTCTCCAGATGTTCTAAAACCATAATAAATAAAAAATCATTCTTGAAATGTCTCAGACCAGTAAATGCTATAACAGACACACAGGCACACACAAACTACATCCCAAAGGCACTTAGGGGAGAGAGAGAGACAAAGAATTGGGGTTTTGAATGGGTATGCATTGGATAGGTTGATCAGGTTAAAAAATAAAAGCGTTGATGACAGACACACAGATGCACTTAATAGAAAGGCACCGAGGACGAGCACAGGGTTCATTCAAGGAGTGGAAAGAAGTCTGACATTACTGCGAGAGCATACATGGCAGGGGAAAGGGTGAAAGCATGGAAGATAATGGCTGAAGAGGCAGCCTGGCTGAGACATCTGGACCTCACTCCGTTAGGAAGGAGAAACCACAGCAGGTTTTGAACAGAAAGGAGACACGGTCAGATCTGTGCTTTAGAAAAATAACCCTGGGGGCCAGGCGTGGCGGCTCACGTCTGTCATCCTAGCACTTTGGGAGGCAGAGGCAGGCAGATTACTTGGCTCACATCTGTAATCCTAGCACTTGGGAGGCAAAGGTTGGTAGATTACTTGAGGTCAGGAGTTCAAGATCAGCCTGGCCCGCATGGTGAAATCCTGTCTCTACAAAAATACAAAAATTAGCCGGGCATGGTGGCACGTGCCTGTAATCCCAGCTGCTTGGGAGGCTGAGGCAGGAGAATCACTTGAACCTGGGAGGTGGAGGTTGCAGGGAGCCAAGATTACACCATTGCACTCCAGCCTAGGTGACAAGAGTGAAACTCTGCCTCAAAAAAAAAAAAAAAAAAAAAAAGAGAAAAAAAAAAAAAAGAAAAAGAACCCTGGAGGGAGATTGAAGGCATAAATAACAGCAATACTAGTCACCATTTATTGAGTAGCCATCTCTATTTTACAAATGTGGAAACAGACTCAGAAAGGTGAAGAGACTTAACGTAGGTCACACAGCGATAAGGTATCAGAGCCAAGATTTCAACTCGGGTCTGAGTGATTCCACAGCATAAAGATCAGTCGGGCTACTGCCAAGGTCCAGAGGAGATGAAGGCCTGCAGACAATGGCAGCAAATGAAGGAAAAGGGCAGGAGACCCTGAGGAAGCAGAATGACTAAATGGCTCCCTTTTTACTCATGGGTATCTGGTATTCTCAAAGACAAAGCACAGTCCAGAAGGTAGAAGATCAGGGAGGAGGAAAAATGAGACATTTGGTCAATCTCCTTGAGTGTCCTCTTCCTGCCAGAAACCTTCATAATCACCCACTACTGAGTGCCGAGTGGGAAGGCTTGGGTGGGAACGTTTCCAGTGTGTCTTCATCTTCAATGTACTCCTTGCCAGGTTCCTTTTCTTTGCCTTTCCCTTTCTATATCTGGGTTCCATGTGCAGCCAGTCAATGCCTAGGTCATGAATTTATAATGATATTCTGTATTATCTGCATAAATCTGGAAAATGCCTGTGTGATTGTATCACAGATCCCGCCCAAATAGAAAAGCCCAATGAGAAGGGCTGGATGCTGTTATATTAGTGGAACACAGATGCAGATGAAGACATTAGGCCTGCGCCTGCCATTCTAAGTTACATTCCTTTGTGTCATTTTTGCAATTTTGGATATATACCTTGTTTATGCATCAAAAGCATTGTTTGCTGTTGATGAGGCAAGAGGGACTATGCTATAATTTTGACACTGTCTAGGATTTATTTTAGAGTAAGAATGGCTTCCTACAAATACCATTACCTTTTCTTTGAAAGTTCAATATCCACAAGATGTAAGACATAAAGATGGGATTTCTCCATCAAATATTCCAGTTCTACTGACTTCTTTTTCACAATCTGCATACATATTTATGTTTCACACATCTTAAACTTAAAAACCAGCCTTGGCTGGGCATGGTAGCTTATGCCTATAATCCCAGCACTTTGGGAGGCTGAGGCTGGAAGATCACTTGAGGCCAGGAGTTCTAGATCAGCCTGGTCACACAGCAAGACCCCATGTCTACAAAAAATTACAAAATTAGCCAGGCGTGGCATGCATCCGTGGTTCCAGTTACTTGGGAGGCTAAGGTGGGAGGATTCCTTGAGCCCCAGAGTTTGAGGCTACAGTGAGCTATGATCACACCACTGTACTCAAACCCTGGTGACACAGCAAGACCCTGTCCTACCCCCGCCCCAAAAAAACACCCTCTGTGCCCTTTGTCTCTTCGGACTGTCAATCCCCCGCTCCCAGCCAGGTTCTGCGGAGGTTTCTCTGGGCTTGCCCTGCCCCTTTCCTTGCCATGACTCCGCAGCATGCCATGGTGGGCCTCTTTCTCAGCTCTCTGGCTCTGCCATCTGGATATTCCATATGTATCTCAAGATTAATTATCTTCCCCATAAACTTGCTTTAGCTTTTATATTCCCTAATTCAGTGAGTGGTACCACCATCTATCCACCTGGGTGTCTAAAACGGAGTCATCCTAGATCCCATGCTTTGTTATCTCCCAAATCTAGTCAACATCCAATTCCTTCACTTCTTTCTCCCTGCCCTTCCTCTCCTGAAGCTAACTCTGTGTTTCAGCCACCATGGGCTCTGGTCTGGGTGAACTTCCTACCACTATCCTCAAACCCTTCCGCCACACTGCACACTGCAGCCATACTGATCTCCCTAAAACCAAATATAATTATGCCACTCCTGGATGGGCACGGTGGCTCACACCTGTAACCCCAACACTTTGGGAAGCTGAGGTAGATGGATCACCTGAGGTCAGGAGTTCGAGACCAGCCTGGCCAATATGGTGAAAGCCTGTCGCTACTAAAAGTACAAAATTAGCTGGGCGTGGTGGCACATGCCGGTAATCCCAGCTACTTGGGAGGCTGAGGCAGGAGGATCGTTTGAACCCGGGCGGTGGAGGTTGCAGTAAGCTGAAATTGTGCCACTGCACCCCAGCCTGGGCAACAAGAGCAAAACTGTCTCAATAATAATAATAATAATAATGCCACTCCTGTGTTTGAAACTCTTTAGTGGCACCCTTTAGCTTCTGAAGAAAGTTCAAACACCCAAACCGGCCTCTGCCTAATGCTGTGTCTTGGTTCTCACGCAGTCTCCCTGCTGGGACCCTATGCTTCAGCCACGCTGACTACCTGTGCTTCTCTGTGTTCAGCTGCTTATTCACACCTTCATGTCCTTGCTCAAATTGGACCTTTCAAGCTTCTCCTATCCCTTCCTTTCCCCAACTTTCCCCACTCTCCCTGCTATCACTGCCCATCCCTTCCTGTGTGCTCTGCTGGGACGTTATAGAAGTCTAACACAGTGCCAAGCACACTGGCCCTAGCATCTCCTTGTCTTCCTTTAGGACAGAGATTGCATCTGATGTTTCCTTTTTTTTTCTTTTCTTTTTCTGAGACAGAGTTTTGCTCTTGTCTCCCAGGTTGGAGTGCAATGGCATGATGTCAGTTCACTGCACCCTCTGCCTCCTAGGTTCAAGTGATTCTCCTGCTTCAGCCTTCCCAGTACCTGGGATTAGAGGCATGCGCCACCACGTCCGGCTAATTTTTGTATTTTTAGTAGAGATGGGGTTTCACCATGTTGGCCAGGCTGGTCTTGAACTCCTGATCTCAGTGATCCACCCACCTCAGCCTCCCAAAGTGCTGTGAGTAATCACGGTGGCTGAGCCACTGTGCCCGGCTTCATCTTATGTTTCTATTTCTAGCTTCTAGCACGGTGTCTAAGAGAGAGTTGATGCTCAAATAAATATTTGAGGAAGGAATATTAATTAATTTCCATTAGCTTCTTTATTGTTGGTAACTTCAAATTTTTATCTTTGGGTGAGGATAATGTCCCACTTATGTTTTATTTCAGCATATTTTGACTTTTTTCTCCCATTATGGTTTCCAGCCAGTAAAGGCCTGATGTTTCTATTCTAAGTGGGGTGAAAGAGGAAGCAGGAAGCAAGAAGGGAACACTTGGTTAAGATGAACCAGGTCAAGAGAAGAGGGTGATTTGGCACCAATGTTACTGCAGTTTGGGGGAAAGAATGATTCTCTTTAAGACTATGTAACCCGGACAACATGGCGAAACCCCATCTCTGCAAAAAATACAAAACTTAGCCGAGGCCGGGCATGGTGGCTCATGCCTGTAATCCCAGCATTTTGGGAGGCTGAGGAGGGCAGATCACGAGGACACGAGTTTGAGACCAGCCTGGCCAACATGGTGAAACTCCGTCTCTACTAAAGATACAAAAAATTAGCCTGGCATGGTTGCATGCGCCTGTAATCCCAGCCACTGGGGAGGCTGAGGCAGGAGAATCGCTTGAACCCAGGAGGCAGAGGTTGCAGTGAGCCAATATCATGCCATTGCATTTCAGCCTGGGCGACAGGGCGAGACTCTGTCTCAAAAAAAAAAAGAAAGAAAAGAAAGAAAAGAAAGAAAAGGAAGGAAGGAAGGAAGGAAGGAAGGAAGGAAGGAAGGAAGGAAGGAAGGAGGGAAGGAAGGAAGGAGAAAAAAGAAAAAAATTAGCCGAGTGTGATGGTGCATACCTGTAGTCCCAGCTACTCAGGAGGCTGAGGTGGGAGGATCACCTGAGCCTGGGAGATCAGGCGATCGAGATTGCAGTGAGCCAAGATCATGCCATTGTGCTCCAGCATGGGCAACAGAATGAGACCCTGTCTCAAAAAAAAAAAAAAAAAAAAAAAAGACTATGGAGTCAGCTGCAATTGTATTTATTTATTATTATTATTTTTTGAGATGGTGTCTTGCTCTGTCACCCGGGCCGGAGTACAGTGGCACAATCTTGCCTCACTGCAGCCTCTGCCACCCAGGTTCAAGTGACTCTCCTGATTTGGCCTCCCAAAGTGCTGGGATTACAGACATGTGCCACCATGCCCAGCCTGCAATTGTATTTATATTCAAATCTAATCTCAAGTTATAAAAAGTTTATTACTGGGGAGTGGTTAAGAGTAGCAGAATAATCTTTATTCTTGGAATTTTTTTTGCAGAAAAATCTATGTGTGAAAAATGTTCTTACTTTTAAGATAGTCAAATTTATCAGTCTTTCCTTTTCAGTTAAATACTGTTTAGGGGCCCGCGGGCGCGGTGGCTCAAGCCTGTAATCCCAGCACTTTGGGAGGCCGAGACGGGCGGATCACGAGGTCAGGAGATCGAGACCATCCTGGCTAACACGGTGAAACCCCGTCTCTACTAAAAAAACTACAAAAAACTAGCCGGGCGAGGTGGCGGCGCCTGTAGTCCCAGCTACCCGGGAGGCTGAGGCAGGAGAATGGCGTGAACCCGGGAGGCGGAGCTTGCAGTGAGCTGAGATCCGGCCACAGCACTCCAGCCTGGGTGACACAGGGAGACTCCGTCTCAAAAAAAAAAAAAAAAAATTCAAAAAACTAGCCGGGCGAGGTGGCGGCGCCTATGGTCCCAGCTACTTGGGAGGCTGAGGCAGGAGAATGGCGGGAACCCGGGAGGCGGAGCTTGCAGTGAGCCGAAATCGCACCACTCACTCCAGCCTGGGCGACAGAGCGAGACTCCGTCTCAAAAAAAAAAAAAAAAAACTGTTTCGGTATTATTTAAAAAGTCTTTTCCAACTTCAGGGTCTGAAAGATTTACCTATATGTTCTTTCTTTTCTTTTTTCTTTCTTTCTTTTTTTTTTTTCTGGGACGGAGTTTCGCTCTTGTTGCCCAGGCTGGAGTGCAATGGCGCAATTTTGTCTCACTGCAACCTCTGCCTCCCAGGTTCAAGTGATTCTCCTGCCTTAGCCTCCCAAAGTGCTGGGATTACAGGCACGAGCCACAACACCTGGCCCTCCCACTGGTTTTATATGCTACCTCTGGCATATGCCAAAGTTCCACACCATACCATTCTATTCCATTGGTCAGTTTGTCTCTCCCCAGGCCAGTACTGCATTGCTTTAATTATTATATTTCATAATGGGTTTTGTTATCAAAAGGTTAAGTTGCTCCTTACTGATCTTTTTCCAGACAGGAACATCTTGTCTCCTGTTTACAGTAACAAAAACCCCAAAACAATCCAAATGCCCATCAAGAGGAGAGAAGATGAGTAAGTTGTGTTTTATTCCTACAATGGAATGTGATTCAGCAATTAAAACAAATGAACTATTCTTTCAGTGGGCTCTGAAAAAAATAAACAAACAAAAAACAAATGAACTATAGCTATAGATAACAATATGGTTGAATCGTAGCAATATAATATTAAGTGAGGCGATGGCCCTTTCCTCAAGAACTCCCAGTTGAACCTGTGTCCAGTAGAGAGATAAATAGGAAAAAGTCACCCACACGTAATAAACACGCATTTCTGTGAAAAATCTTAATACTATGCCTTTCTCTGAAAGGGCTCGGAGTCCTGTGGGTGCCCCTGCCTTGCCATTAATTCTGATAACAGCCCATGGAAGGTTATTGAGGATGTTTGTCCTTGCTTTGTGAGGCCCTGGCTCTCTGACCATATGTGGACCAGGTGTTTCCCGAGTTGGGGAGCTCCCCAGCAGGACCAGGCAGGACTCCTGAGTGCACAAGCAGATTTCCTCCCTGTCAGGTGGTGGCCAAGCCGTCAAATCCCTTACCTCAGCTTGCCAGCCTGCTTCTGAATTGTACGAGAAGCACCTTGCCTGGTGACCCCCAGGGCTGAGAGGCCTGGTACTGGCAGGAGCACCTTTCTCTGAGCAGAATCTTGGCTCCATCGTGAGATCAAAGACAGGTAGAGAGAGAATGTTCAAATATGACATCGTCAACCCGCTTTTGATGGAGGGGGCAAAATGAGGTCATTTCTGTTTTTCACATGCAAAAATCAGGTTGCAAAGATAGGACAAAAAATGGCTACTTACACACATATTTAATATTAAGCACACTCAAGGTAGACAATAAAGCAACTCCCCACAACTTTCTCCCTCGATAAATACGTTTTTCCTGTACACCAGTGACTCTCAAACTAGTACCACACAGAGGAGTTGTTAAAACCGATTGGTGGGCCCCATTCCCAGAGCTTTTGATTCTGTAAGTCTGGAGAGAGGCCTGAGAATCTGCATTTATAACAAGCTCTCAGATGATGCTGTCATTGCCAGATAGTCGGGGACCACACTTAAAGAACATGTTACAGATTATGAGCAATATAGTTGTGACAAATCCTTTGATCCCATCTCTTAGAACATCCTAAAAGAAGGCATTGGAAAATCTGGAGTTCAACTATATGATCTCTAAGGTCTCTTCCAGAATCAGATTCTATTATGAGGGCACAGTCAGCAATTTACTGAGGCATTTGTACCCCAAAGTCAATAAGCCAGTTGTGTACACCTCAGGAAGCATTTTCCAGCAAAATACGGTTACAGGTAGTGGGTGAAGGTCCCAGTCCAAATCCCAAAAAGCCTTTTAGCCCATGGTTTACATGGATTTATAGTATTACTTCAACTATAACTTACTAAAGATTCTCTTTTCCCTCTGGTTCATTACATCTCTTCTTCCAGCTTAAGGGGCTGCTAACAGCTGAGCCTCGGTAGAAGTCACTGTGTGTGCTAGGGAGGGGCTTGGGGAGGAGACGTCATCAAGTTGTTCAGATATATTTGCCCAAGAAACATCATACAGATATATTTCCTGGGCATGGTGGCTCACGCCTGTAATCCCAGCATTTCAGGAGGCCGAGGCAGGTGGATCACCTGAGGTCAGGAGTTCGAGACCAGCCTGGTCAACGTGGAGAAACTCCAGCTCTACTAAAAATACAAAAATTAGGGCTAGGCGTGGTTGCTCATGCCTGTAATCCCAGCACTTTGGGATGCCGAGGCAGGTGGATCACCTGAGGTCAGGAGTTTGAGACCAGCCTGATCAACATTGTGAAACCCTTTCTCTATTAAAAAACACAAAAATTCACCGGGCATGGTGGCAGGGGCCTGTAATCCCAGTTACTCAGGGAATCGCTTGAACCTGGGAGGCAGAGGTTGCAGTGAGCCAAGATTGCACCACTGCATTCCAGTCTGGACAACAGAGTGAGACTCATTCTAAAAAATTATATATTATATATATTATAGAATATACATATGTATATATTTGTCCAGAAGCGAGACCTCCTTCTTCCATGAAAGCATATCCTGAATTGGGCTTAAATGGTAGTTAGAGACTGAGAATTGGTGCTTGCTCCAGTACTTGTTTGCTTGTTTTCCAAGTCTGAGTTGGGAATCAAGGGCTGTCCACACTGACATTAGCTGTGTAGGGACCAAAACCAACAATGAGCCTCCGAGGCCCAAGCAAGGTACAATGAGGCCAAAGTACTCGGTTAGTTGATGGCAGATCCAGGTTAAAACCCTACACCTTCTAGCCGGGCGTGGTGACTCATGCCTGTAATCCCAGCACTTTGGGAGGCTGAGATGGGCGGATCACCTGAGGTTGGGAGTTCAAGACCAGCCTGACCAACATGGAGAAACCCTGTCTCTACTAAAAATACAAAAAATTAGCCTGACCTGGTGGTGCATGCCTGTAATCCCAGCTACTCGGGAGGCTGAGGCAGGAGAATCACTAGAACCCAGGAGGCGGAGGTTGCAGCAGTGAGCCAGGATAGGGCCATTGCACACCAGCCTGGGCAACAAGAGCAAAACTCTGTCAAAAAAAAAAAAAAACCCTACACCTTCTAATTAGGGTCTGGAATGAAGTCTTTATATATGATTTTTTTGGTCATTGTTTTAAATAAATTGTACTTTTTTGGTATGCCAGTAATAAAGGTCTGGGGACTTCTAATCTCACAATTAGTCTAATCAAAGTTGCCCCTTGCAAACCAGGAAATGGTTTAACCCGATCGGCTAAAGAGGGAATTAGCATTTGGTGTGTAATATAACCCTGGCTCTTTGTACATTGGATTTTTCATTCCTGGAAATATAAGCCAGGAGTGGCTTTATGATCACACTGGGTATAAGCCCTGTCTGGTTAAGCTTGGCTGGGCTTTTCATTTTTTTTTCTTTCCTGCTGGCAGGTGAGGATATTCAACTTTCGCCAACACATCTGAGGCATGCTCTAACAGCATCTTGTTGTGATTTACTGCTTAATTATAACTGTATCCATGTTTGCCTGGGCCTGTAAAAGTATTGAAGCTCTTTTAGTTCCCACTAATGTAGGCAGTCATAGCTACAGACTCAGAGAAGACATGTTTTATGTTTAGTGAATTATTGGTACAGTGGTACCAACCCAAGTCAACCAAAACAAGGATGCAGGAATAAAGCAAAGAGAACAGAGAGAGGAAACGTGCTATCAAGGAAAATGAAGTTGAAGAAAACCTAAGCCTCGATGTTGAAGCAATATTCCCGAGCTTGGGTCATAACAGATTTTCAAGTGGTAATCAAGAGATGACTTGACCTATTCCATGAGTGAGAGGGAGGGAAAGAGAGAGAGAGAGAGATTCATTCATAGTGCTTCATGGAAGCAGAACTCAGGCCAAAATCTACATATTCAGAACAAAAATAACAACTTGAACATGCAGGTTCTTATTTTTTTTTTTGAGACAGAGTCTGGCTATGTTGCCCAGGCTGGAGTGTAATGGCGTCATGATCTTGGCTCACTGCAACCTCCGCCTCTCGAGTTCAAGTAATTCTCCTGCCTCAGCTTCCTGAGTAGCTGGGATTCCAGGCACCTGCCACCACACCACACTACTTTTTGTATTTTTAGTGGAGACAGGGTTTTGCCATGTTGGCCAGGCTGACCTCAAACACCTGGCCTTGAACACCTGGCCTCAAGTGATCCATCTGCCTCGGCTTCCCAAAGTGCTGGGATTATAGGTGTGAGCCACTGTGCCTGGCCTGAACATGCAGGTTCTTATCCAGATGACTGCAGGTAGACCCCAACATCTGAAAGCCTGTGAGTGCCACTAGCCAAGGGGACAAGATAGGAAGACAGGCACAGATGATTGGTCTGGAGTCCAACTCTCCCTGCTGGAGGACGACACATAGTAACTCGATTTCACTTTTTCTCAGGAAGCCAAGAATTTGTTTTGTTGGGACTTTTGCTATCTCCAGCCTTATTTTAAAGTTTGTCTTTCCTGAAAATCCTGAGTGGTGGATGTGGAGAAGTCACTTTTTATAGCCACCCTTGGAGGAGTAACCCTGAACTCTTTCCAGTCTGAGGAAACCTGAGGGATGCTGTGAAATTTGATTTGAGGCTTTGAAAGGGTGACACGGGCTGGGTGCGGTGGCTCATACCTGTAATCCCAACACTTTGGGAGGCTGAGGCAGGTGGATCACCTGAGGTTGGGGGTTCAAGACCAGCCTGACCAACGTGGAGAAACCCCGTCTCTACTAAAAATACAAAAATTAGCTAGGCATGGCTCATGCCTGTAATCCCAGCTACTCGGGAGGCTGAGGCAAGAGAATCTCTTGAACTCGGGAGGCGGAGGTTGTGGTGAGCCGAGATCGCGCCATTGCACTCCAGCCTGGGCAACAAGAGCGAAACTCCGTCTCAAAAAAAAAAAAAAAAAGGTGACATGGATCATCATAATAATTCTGGACTCTTTTAAAGCCCCTTTCATCTGAAGATCTCGAAGACCCACATAATAATTAATTATTCTTATAGCACTGCTTGGATGTGCATTGATGTTAGGATTCTATGAGCCTTTCTCTGGTGCTTATTCTACATCTGTAGACTTCAGGTTCCATCTATTATTAGAAAAAACATATTTCCCCCAGTTTGCAGAGAAAATGAAAGTGCCTATTAAGAACATAGCTCTGGGCCAAAGTCTGTGGGCTGCACAAAGAATTTCTGTATAAGGCAAGATCTCTGCCCTCAAGGAATTGACAAGTCTATTGAGGAGATAAGGAGCATGAATACCCAGCCTGGGCAACGTGGCAAAACCCTGTCTCTACAAAAAATACAAAAATTACCCAGGCATGGTGGTGCGTGCCTGTGTCCCAGGGAGACTGAGGTCAGAGGATTGCTTGAACTCAGGAGGTCGAGCCTACAGTGAGCTGAGACTGTGCCACTGTACTCCAGCCTGGTGACAGAGCAAAACCCCATCTCAAAAAGGAAAAAAAAAATGCACGAATATAAAAAAATATAAATTATTACATGATGGTATGACTAGTGTAAAATGAGAAGTTTTCAGCGGGAAGGATCACCATGGATGCTGATAATCAACTTCACAGAGAACAGGAGATTTGGACCGGACATTTTGGTTACTCATTGTGTGTGTGTGTGTGTGTGTGTGTGTGTGAACACAACATATGCATTTCGGGAGGGGATGGTGGCATGGGTAAAGGTACTGAGGTAGGAATATGCATGACTCACTTAGAGTACAAATATCCTGATATTGCTGGAGTCAGGGGAATAAAGGAAGAAAAGATTGAAAAGCTGGGTAAGTTAGAACCAAACAATGAGGAGACTTAATTATCAAATTCTCAACATTTTGACTCTCAGTATATTCCAGAATAAATTAAGATAAGAAACTGGCCCATATGGACAGTTAAAGCTCATGCTTGACATGAAATGATAAAGGAATGGAATTGGCTGCAGAAAGAATGAAGAAAGATAGCTTAGAAGAGATGGTTTACCTAGAGAAGTAATTCTCACAATGTGGTCCCTGGACTGGAGCATCAGCATCAACTAGGAACTTGTTGGAAATGCAAATTGCTGGGCCCCTGCAAGACTTATTATCAGAAACTCTGGGGCTGGACTCAGCAATCTGAGCTTTAAACAGTTCTCAAGTTTGAGAACTAGTAAGCTAGATAAATAATCCCTTTAGCAGATAAATACTGTAGCAGAATTCTCTCTATCCAATTTACGTTTTGCATATGAAAAAACAAAACTGTTAAACCAATTATTTGAATTATTTTAAAAACTTTTTTTGTTGGCTGGAGGTAGTGGTTCACACCTGTAATCCCACCACTTTGGGAGGCTGAGGTGGGTGGATCACTTGAACCCGGGAGTTCAAGACCAGCCTAGGTAACACAGCAAAACCACACCTCTAGCAAAAATACAAAAATTAGCCAGTCTCATGACCTGGTCTCAAAATAAATAAATACATAGATTAAAATTTAAAATATAATAAACCCTTTTTATATAAATATTTTAAACCTACACAAAAGTAGACAGAACAATAAACCTTCATATACCCATCATCAGATTTAACAATTATCAAGATTTTGCCACATTATCACTTTCTCTCTCTCTGAATTTTTTTTTAATCCTAGAAATTATTTCAATTACCCAGACACGGTGGCTCACGCCTGTAACCCTAGCACTTTGGGAGGCTGGTCAACATAGCGAGACCCTGTGGTTCATAAATAAATAAATAAATAAATATTTTTTTAAAATTTCAAATCACCCATATATATCTCAGTATGTGTCTCTTAAAAATGTACATATGTTCTTGTTTGACCATAATGTCAATTTCACACCTAACAGGATGAAGAGTACTTCTTATTTTCACCTAATACCCAAACTATAATCAAATATCTCTGATCATTAAAGTGCAGTCTATTTAATTATATTATAGTTGGCTGTTTTCTATGATACCCACTTAAAACAATAAAATTAGAGAATACTAAGATGGAAAAAACTTTAGAAATTTTTTTTCTTTGTAAAATGTCTCTTAAAAAGAATATTCCTGACTGGGCATGGTGGCGGGTGCCTGTAATCCCAGTTATTCCGGAGGCTGAGACAGGAGAATCACTTGAGCCCAGGAGGTGGAGGTTGCAGTGAGTGGAGATGGCACCATTGCACTCCAGGCTGGATGACAGAGCAAGACTCTGTCTCAAAAAAAAAAAAAAAAAAATCCTTTTAGACATAAACAAGTTTAGAAGTATTTGGATGGGGGAGGAGGGTCCTTCTTTATTATCTATGGATTGGATATAATCTGTAACATGAGTTTCCATTCTGGATACTGTGACATTATGCTAGTTGTCAGAAAATGTAACTAATCAGCTAAATCTTAGTTGTAAGTATAGCTCCGTGCCGTATGTCAATAGTTATCTGCTCCATTCTCTGTGTACTCAGCAAAAAGTGTTAGGGAAATGTGTGGTGTTCCCTGACATTGCCTTGGAAATACCTGTTCTGTTATTATCCCAAAATGGGTATAGAAAATGTAGTAAAATGAGACTTGGCACCGTGGCTCACACCTGTAATCCTACCACTTTGGGAGGCCAAGGCAGGCCTTGAGGTCAGGAGTTTGAGACCAGCCTGTCCAACATGATGAAACCCCGTCTCTACTAAAAATACAAAAAAATTAGCGGGGTGTGGTGATGGGCGCCTGTAATCCCAACTACTCGGGACATTAAAGCAGGAGAATGGCGTGAACCCAGAAAGTGGAGATCGTGCCACTGCACTCCAGCCTGGGTAACAGAGCAAGATTCCATCTCAAAAAAATAAATAAATAAAATTTAAAATAAATAAATAAAAATATAGTAAAATGTTCTCAGCACCTTTAAAATATTCTTAGCTCTGTTAATTTCCAGAGTCAGAAGTAATAATAATGTACACATTTCTATAGCACTCTTAAGCCTTTTATCCACATTTACTCATTTAGTTTGTTTAAAAAGCCATTAAGAATGGACTTACATGATGCAAAAACAACAGGATAAAAACAGACAAATGAAATCATAAGCTAGCTGACCAAATGTTTAGGTAGAAGGAAACGGTTTTTTAAACTTAATTATTTCAGCAAGTAAATTTTTCTGACTTGGATAGATAGATACTGTTATATATGACCTGTCATTTCTATAATGGTAAACTTTGATATTTATAAAGTAAATAATTTGATTAGTATATGCTCAAGACATGCACATAGTGTATGTATACTTTATACTCTTGCAATTATACTTTGATTTAGAAGATATAACAAAATACAGATAGAAAATTTAGGGCAAAATTGAACTGTACTACCACTTAACATTTGATGCAAAGACTATGGATTTTCATTGATTTATTTTATTTTATTTTATCTTTTATTTTTTTGAGATGGAGTGTCACTCTGTCGCCCAGGCTGGAGTGCAGTGGTGTAATCTCCACTCATTGCAACCTCCGCCTCCTGAGTTCAAGCAATTCTTCTGCCTCAGTCTCCAAAGTAGCTGGGATTACAGGTGCCCGCCACCACACATAGCCAACTTTTTGTGTTTTTAGTAGAGACAGGGTTTCACTATGTTGGCCAGGCTGGTTTCGAACTCCTGACCTCAAGTGATCTGCCTACCTCAGCCTCTCAAAGTGCTAGGATTACAGGTGTGAGCCACTGTGCCGGGCATTTTTTTTTTTTTTTTTAATTTTCTTTCTTAACCTTTCTGGGGGTGGAGGGGAAGGAGGTCTGTCTCTCTCTCTCTTGTTCCTACCATCTCTTCTTTTGCCTGCTTCCTCCCTACTTCTCCCTAGGCCACTTCACAGCTGCATCACTTATTTGTTTGTTTGTTTGTTTATTTATTTATTTATTTATTTTTCGAGACGAAGTCTCACTCTTTCTCCCAGGCTATAGTGGCGCAATCTCAGCTCATTGCAACCTCCATCTCCCGGGTTCAAGCCGGCTCATTGCAACCTCTGCCTCCCGGTCTCCTACCTCCTCAGTCTTTAGAGTAGCTGGGGTTACTGGTGCCCACCACCACGCCTGGATAATTTTTGTATTTTTAGCAGAGGGGGGAATTTCACGATGTTGGCCATGCTGGTCTCAAACTCCTAACCTCAAATGATCTGCCCACCTTGGCCTCCCAGAGTGCTAGGATTACAGACGTAAGCCACCGCGCCTGGGCCTGCTTATTTATTTTTATAGATAGAGTCTCACTCTGTCACCCAGGCTGGAGTGCAGTGGCGTAATCTTAGCTCACTGCAGCCTCAACCTCCTGGGCTCAAGTGATCCTCCCACCTCAGCCTCCCCAAGTAGCTGGGACTACAGATACATGTCACCAAATGTTTTGTAGGGATGGGGTTTCACTTTGTTGCCCAGGCTGGTCTTGAACTTCTGGCTTTAAATGATCCTCCTATCACCTGAGGTCAGAAGTTCAAGACCAGCCTGGTTAACATGGTGAAACCCCGTCTCTACTAAAAATACAAAAATTAGCCAGGAGTGGTGGTGGGTGCCTGTAGTCCCAGCTACTCGGGAGGCTGAGACAGGAGAATTGCCTGAGCCCGGGAGGCAGAGGTTGGAGTGAGCTGAGACTGTGCCAGTGCACTCCAGCCTGGGCAACAGAGTGAGACTCCATCTCAAAAAAAAAAAAAAAGTGATCCTCCTGCCTCAGCCTCCCAAAGTGCTGGGATTACAGGCATGAGCCACTGCACTTGGCCTGCAAACATGTCATTTTATGATGTTCTATTTAGACTGATTTGTAAAGTTGCAAGTACGGTAAACAACTTGATAAATGTATAGAGTAGATCGTGTCGAAGATAAGGACAATTCCAAAAATAGTTGTCTGCCTCTCTCTGTTTTTGTTCTCCCAGTAAAAAAGCTCACTGCCTTTAATTATAGTTTGAGACACTGTGTTGAAATATTTAATCTCTGGGTAATGACTGGATTTTAGTTTCCTAATTGGCATCTGTGTTTAGCATCTCTGCCAAAGCCCAACTCCGAGAATGAGCATGTAATACAGGATGTGGACTACACGTAAAACACTCTGATACCTGCCACCTAAGCTCCGGGGAAATACTGTCATAACAAACAAGGGAAGGATAAATATCATATACTTTATGATTCCACATTTTTTTTTAATGACCAGATTCCCCATAATTAACACATATTTTCTTTCCTTCTTTCTTTTTTCTTTGAGACAGGGTCTCACTTAGTCACCCAGGCTGGAGTGCAATGGGATGATCACAACTCACTATAGTCTTGACTTCTCAGACTGAAGAGATTCTCCTGCCTCAGCCTCCCAGTAGCTGAGACTACAGGCACACGACACCACACCTGGCTAATTTTTTGTATTTTGTGTAGAGATGGGGTTTTGCCCTGTTGCCCAGGCTGGTCTCAAATTCCTAAGTTCAAGTGATCCTCCCAACTCGGCATCCCAAAGTGCTGGGATTACAGGCATGAGACACCACTCCTGGCCAACACATATTTTTTAAAGCCTGCAACAACAGGCTAGGGTTTACAAGTCAAACCAAAAATCCATGTGTGAGCAGCATATAGTGGAGAGTAACTATGGCTCCAAAGAAGCCCTTGGCCTTGTGAACATGTCTTGCTCATTTCTGAATGGTATTTCATGTACCTGGGAGTAGTTCCCAGAAGAAAATGCTCCACCCACAACTGGGTGGCTTCCTTAAAACCTTGCGAAACCAGCTTGAAAGAAATAAAAGAATAATTTAGGTAGAAAAGTAATCAGCTTGAACTCCATCCACCAAAACTGCTTTGTGTTTTCTTAGCTGGAGAATCCAGAGAAGTGTCATTTTTCCTATTATTGTTGGCTTTGCATTGTTTGAAACAAGATGCCACTCATTATTTGCAAAACATCTCTTTGGTGAGTCCATGACACAATGTGGGCATGGGACCTACACGCTCACATTCCCTGAATAATGTATGTTTCCTTTGGTAGTGTTTATCCAGCCTAATGTTACACATGGGCGAAGGTGGAGCATTGTTCTACCTATTGAGAACTGTCTAAGGTGAGAGGCCAAATCATAGATCAATGACAGGCTCTGTAGGACAGCAGACAGTGTTGCTCTTTCAGATGTGGAGAGGGAGAAGAGATTCCGCTTTTCCAGTCTAGCCAATATGGGACAATGAATATCCGACAACAGTGTCATAAACCTTGAGTGAAAACTCAGGACAAGGGATAGCCAGTTATTTTAGAAGCTTTGAAGCTGCATATTCATCTGGAGGCCAATGTGTTTGTGTTCTTCTGAAAATGAAAACCACTCTCTTTCCTAACATGAATAACACCCCTGTGGGACTGAGACTGGAAGCTTTCTGCCCCAGGGTGATAGAGTGGGTGACCAAAGAAGGCCGCTCCAAACACTGAAGCATCCTCATGGTGTACTTAACAGGATCGAAGCAAAGCCAGCTCTCACTGCAGCAGCCTTCTACCAGTTCCTAAATGGTGGCAGGGCCAGCAGACTCTGGCGACTCCTATAGTTGCCCCAATCTGATCTTCACCTCATATCCACCTTTCCCAGGCACAACTTTTTTGGAGAGGGCAGAGTTCCAACTTTTGCCCTCTCCAAATTCAGATGAAGGGACCGGGTGCGGTGGCTCACGCCCATAATCCTAGCACTTTGGAAGGCCAAGGCACTTGACCTTGAGGTCAGGAGTTCGAGACCAGCCTGGTCAACATGGCAAAATCCTGGCTGTGCTAAAAATACAAAAATTAGCCAGGCATGGTGGTGCGTGCTTGTAATCCCAGCTACTTGGGAGGCTGAGGCACAAGAATCACTTGAACCTGAGAGGCAGAGGTTTCGGTGAGCTGAGATCATGCCACTGCACCCCAGCCTGGGCAACAGAGCGAGACTCTGTCTCAAAAAAAAAGAAAAAAAAATCAATGAAGGGATCAATCATGTCCCAGACAAAATGCTCAGTCCTTTCACTAAATTCTCCCTATGAGATGGGAATTTTCTCCTTGTGTCATAGAAGTGAAAACTAAAGCTCAGAAAGCTCATGTGACACAGCAGGTCAGAGAGGGTGCCAGGAGAGAAACCCAGGTCTGCATGACTCCAAAGGTCACATTCTTTTCACTTCCTCATTTTCCACCAAAAAAAAAAAAAAAAAGTACCAGTTTTACACATAAACAAATACTGTTGTCCATCCACACGTCAGTATTAGCAGGTTCTGAGTTTCACTCTAATGGAGCTCATTGGGCCTGACTGGGTCTAGTTAGAGGTGACAAGTATGTTAATGATATGAAGCCAGAGAGTTCTCCGCCCCTTAAGAAGCAATAACTTTATTCCTAGCCAAGGATGATGAGTTGTTCTTTGGACTCTTTCTCACGGCAAGGTATAATTCTCAATCTAGACTAGACAGATTGTCTGGCGCTATCACTTGGAAAGGAGTTTACTCCTCTTTGATGCCCTCCTTTGTATCTGGAAGCAATCAATCTAAAATTTATTTAGCCGTGTCTTCTGTAACAAACCGAAGAGGGCAAAGTGTCCCAGAGAAGGTCGCAGGCATTTGCTCAACCTTATTGATTCCATGTAACAACTTGGAGGCACTTTGAGCCTCTTAACCCAAAGCTTCACGTCTTCAGATGCCAAGCCTCCAGCAGCAGGGCCACATGCCTCAAGCAGACAGGAAGCAGACCAGAAGTAGGCTAGAAGCCAACCTGAGCACAGCACCATGTCTCCAGGACCAGGGGGCACAGAAACTTGAGGCCACCTGTTCATTCAGTGTATTTTTGCCTATTTTTAAAATGTTCAACTCTCAGCGCTGGTGTTAGATGTTTATGATGCTACCAGGTAAGCCCACAGGTGCCAAAGCATTATGTGCTTCTGCTTTGATATTCTCTGATGGGTATTGCTGGCCCCAGCTCCTCTCTGGTACTTGGGGGAAAGTGGAAGAAGAAGAAAAATGAGCTGGTTGTTCTTGCTGCTGTTTCTCCACGATGAGACAGAATGAAAACCCTCTTTGGTTCCCTTCTGAATCCACCACCTGAGGACCAAGATATTCTCGGCTTGAATGAAATCAAAGTGGTTTAAATTAAAACTAATTATATCTGCTTTTAGAAACTGTAGGAATAGGCCAGGTGCGGTGGCTCACGCCTGTAATCCCAGCACTTTGGGAGGCCAAGGCAGGCGGATCACCTGAGTTCAAGAGTTCAAGACCAGTCTGGGCAACATGGTGAAACCCCATCTCTACTAAAAATACAAAAATTAGCCAGGCGGTGGTGCGTGCCCATAGTCCCAGCTACTCAGAAGTCTGAGTCAGGAAAATCGCTCGAATCCAGGAGGCAGAGGTTGCAGTGAACTGAGATAGCGCCACTGCACTCCAGCCTGGGCGACAGAGCAAGACTCTGTCTCAACAACAACAAAAAACAATAGGAACACAACCAATGGTTTTGAAAACACGTCTTATCTATTAAAAGCATAAAAACACGAATGGGAAAGAAATACATTGAAATTCTTGTTGCTAGTTCCTCTGAAGGGGGAGAGAGAACAGAAGTGGAGGAGAAGGGAAACACTGGTCAAGTGGATTTTAGACATATCTGTTTTATGTTTGATTTCTTTTAAACGTAAAACAAAATTTGAAATAAATATGGCAGAAGGTTAACATGTGTTAAAATAGTTAGTTCTGGGTCATGACTACATAGGTGCTTGATATGTTGTTCTCTGTATTTCGTCAAACTGAATGTTCTCACAATAAAAATATATTTACAAATATTTTATGTTACAACTATGATTGGACGCTGAAAACAATGAGTACATGGACAGTGAGATTGTATAGGAGTCCTGAGGTTGGGAAGTGTGGCCAGAGGCGCTTCCCTAAGAAGAAACTGAGGAGGTGCCAGGAGGGCTTTGTATGCCCAGAGTGTATTAGGATTCTCCAGAGAGACAGAGAATCAATAGAAAAAAGAGAGAGATGGATGGATGGATGGATAGATAGATAGATGACAGAGATGAGAGATGATTTATTATAGATAGATAGATAGGAGATAAGATTTATTTTTTATTTTATTTTATTTTTTTGAGACAGTCTCGCTCTGTCACCCAGGCTGCAGTGCAGTGGCACGATCTCAGCTCACTCAAATTCTGCCTCCTGGTTCAAGCAATTCTCCTGCCTCAGCCTCCCGAGTAGCTGAGATTACAGGTGCCTGCCACCACGCAGGCTAATTTTTGTAGTTTTAGTAGAGACAGGGTTTCATCATGTTGGTCAGGTTGCTTTTAAACTCCTGACCACAGGTGATCTGCCCGCCTTGGCCTCCCAAAGTGCTGGGATTACAGGTGTGAGCTACCACGCCCAGCCGAGAGATTTATTAGAGGAATTGGCTCACATGATTATGGAGGCTGACAAGTCTCACTATATGCTGTCTGCAAGCTAGAGAACCAGGGAATCTGACAGTGTAACTGAGTCCAAGGCCAGAGGCCTGAGAAACAGGCCGGCTGCTGGTGCAAGTTCCTGGGTCCAAAGAACCAGAGAACCTGGTGTTCTGATGTCCAAGGGCAGGAGAAGAGGGCGTCCCAGTTTCAGGAGTGAGAAAGTGAGAATTTGCCTTTCTTATACCTTTTGGTTTTATTCAGGCCATCAAAGGATTGAATGGTGCCCAGCCACATTGGGTGAGAGTGGATCTTCCTTACTCAGTCCACTGATTCAAATGCCCATCTCTTATGGAAATACCCCCACCAACATACCCAGAAATAATGCTTCACCAGCTGAGTATCCCTTAATCCAGTCAAGTTGATGCCTAAAATTAACCATCACACAGGGATTACCCTGTTACTGAGTGACACAGCTAGGAAACTATTTTGGAAGTTGAGATGGCAGGGACTTGGACTGGAGTAGTCACAGTGGTGGATACAGAGAGAAATGGATGAATTTAACAGAAATCGAGGAAGTAGGCCTGGCGCGGTGGCTCACGCCTGTAATCCCAGCACTTTGGGAAGCCGAGATGGGTGGTTCACCTGAGATCAGGAGTTTGAGACCAGCCTGGCCAACATGAAGAAACCACATCTCTATTAAAAATGCAAAAAAAAAAAAAAAAAAGAAAGAAAAAATTGACTGGACATGGTGATGCATGCCTGTAATCCCAGCTACCCGGGAGGCTGAGGCACGAGAATGGCTTAAACCCAGAAGGAGGAGGTTGCAGGGAGCCGAGATCGTGCCACTGCACTCCAGCCTGGGTGACAGAGCAAAACTCCATCTTAAAAAACACAAACAAACAACAACAACAACAACAAAAAAAAAAACCCACAAGAAATTGAGGAAGTAAAATTGCAGGACTTGGTGACGGATTGTTTACAGGGAAGGAGAGAAGGGAACTAGGCTGGGGCCATCGTGTTTGGCTTGCTTACATGGATAGATGATGGCACCATCTTGACCTATGGAATGCTCAAAGAAGCCTGGGTCTGGCAGGGAGAATCATGAGTTTGGTTTTGGACTTACTGATTTTGAGGTATTTGGAGACATTCAAGGAAAATCAGTGTACAATTAACAAGATAGTGGCAATAGATGCTGGGCAGCCCAAAACTGCTGGTCACTTCTACTTACTAATCGCTGGAGGGCTGAAGTCTTGCTGCCTCTTCTGTGCCCTGCCTGTGTGACATGTCCAAATTGCCATGTTCAGGTTTAGGATGCAAAAATCTGCTTTATTACACTGTGAGGAATCTTAGCATATTATCTATCTATAGCTGGGAAATTTAACCATTCCCAGCTCAGTCACATTTGACTAACTTGTTGAAGATGGTGTCTGATTCTTCATTTTCCTCCCCAGGCCTGCTAGACTCTTTCTCTCATTTCTAGTCTTTGCTGATTTCAGGTTTCTTTTAGCTGGACTCCATGTAACCCTAAACTCAGCTTGTAAGTGCTTTTTTTCTCTGCTACCCCAAATGAATATAGATTCCTATTATCTTAGGTTAGGTTGTCCCAGAATGAGACCTTAAGGCAGGATTTCAGTGCGACTAGTTTTGTTCTGTATATTTTGTTTTGTTCCATTTTTTAAAATTGTGGTAAAATATAAATAATATACAAGTTACCATCTTAATAAGGTTTTTTTTGTTTTTTGTTTGTTTGTTTGTTTGTTTGTTTTTGTGGGTTTTTTTTTTTTTTTTTTGAGATGGAGTTTTGCTCTGTCACCCAGGCTGGAGTGCAGTAGCATGATCTCGGCTCACTGCAACCTCTGCCTCCCGTGTTCAAGCAATTCTCTTGCCTCAGCCTCCTGAGTAGCTGAGATTACAGGCGTGTGCCACCACGCCCTGCTAAATTTTGTATTTGTAGTAGAGACGGGGTTTCACCATGTTGGTCAGGCTAGTTTCGAACTCCTGACATCGTGATCTGCCCGCCTCGGCCTCCCAAAGTGCTGTGATTACAGGAGTGAGCCATCGTGCCCAGCCCCATCTTAATAAGTTTTAAGTGTCCAACTGAGTGGTATTAAACACATTGACAATGTTGTGCCATCATCATCATCATCCATCTCTATAACCCTTTTCATCCTGTAAACCTGAACCATATGCCTTAAACCAATTAACTCCCCATTCCCTCCTTCGCCTATCCCCTAGCAATCACTCTACTTTCTGTTTCTGGATTCAACTAGTTTCTTTAAGAGGTGATTCCAGGAAGGCTAGAGTAGGGAAGTAAGGCAGGAAAGGGAAGGAAGCCAAGAAAAGGAACATTATTAAGCAAGTTGCTGCTGTGTAACTGCAACTGGGGTTCAGTCCTACTGGGGACCCTGGGAGACAGTGCAGAACATGCCTCTGAGCTTTCCTACCCAAGAGGTGAGGAGGAAGGGGAGCCTCCGGTTTCCATCCATCATTGGCAGAGGCCTGCTCATAGGGTCAGTAATCCTCCAGCATGTCTGTGTCTCAGGTGGAAGGAAAACTGTCAGGTGAAGAATCCCAGGTGCTTTCAGTAGGATAGCCACTGGAACATACTGGAATGCTGAATGACAAGGGGATATGGATCCCAAAAGAATTTCTGAGCTCTCTTTAAGGAACAGACTCTAAAGTGGTCCCCATGATCTCCACCTCCTAGTAACTCACACCTTTGTATAATCATATAATCCCCTCCCTTTGAGTGTGGGTGGGTCCAGTGACTGCTTCTTATTTTTTCTTATTTTCTGTTTCTTTTTTTTTTTTTTTAAGAGGTGAGGTCTCACTGTGTTGCCTTGGCTAGAGTGCAGTTGCTATTCACAGATGCAATTTATAGCCCACTACAGCCTCTAACTCCTGGGCTCAAGCAATCCTTTTGCCTCAGCCTCCCAATCTAAGACTACTTCTAACCAACAGAATATGGCAAAGGTGATGGGCTGTTAGTCTGTGATTAGATTACATTATATACAATTCCACCCCACTAGCTCTGTTCCTCCCTTAGTGGCTTTGAGGAAGCAAACTCCTATTTTGCAAGAGGACCTATCAAGAGGTCCACACGGCAAGGAACTGTGAGCAGCCTCATAGAGCTAAGGGCAGCCAACAGTCAGCAAAAAGCCAAGCCCTTGGTCTTAAAGCAACAAGGAACCAAATTCTGCCAACAACCCGAATGCGTTTGGCAGCAGATCTGTCACTAGTCAGGCCTCCAGATGGAGCTGAGCCATGGCCGACACCATGATGACAGCCCTGCAGCCTGCACTATGCCCAGGCCCCTGACTCACAGGGTGTGGGATAATAAAGGGAAGTTGTTTTAAACCAGTATGTTTGTCATAATGTGTTATGCAGCATAGGAAACAAATATGCTCCCTTGTCCTATAAGCCTCCAATCTGAGCAAGGTGGCCTCAGCCCTTCTGCTTTTTCCTCTGATAACCTTTACTCCATGTCCGCTGATCAGCAATTCTTTTTTATCTTATTTTATTTTATTTTATTTTGTATGACAGGATCTCCGTCTGTTGCCCAGGCTGGAGTGCAGTGGCATGATCATAGCTCACTGCAGCCTCGACCCTGGCTCAAGTGATCCTCCTACCACAGCTTCCTGAGTAGCTGGAACCACAGGTGTGTACCACACCCAAATTTTTATAGTTTTTTTTTTTTTTTTTTGGTAGAGGTGGGGTCTCACTATGTTCCCCAGGCTGGTTATGAACTCCTGGCCTCAAATGATCCACCTTGGTCTCCCGAAGTGTTGGCATTACAGGTGTGAACCACCACGCCCAGCAACAATTCTTATGGTTTAAATAAACGCATTGCTTTTTTCTCCTATTAGGAAAGTAAGACATATTCATTGTCAAGTATATAATATATATAAGCAAAAAAAAAAAAAAACACACACAAAAAACTAATGCTGTTCATCTAACTTTTTCTTAGGTAAGTTCAGACTTTCTTCTGGAGAGTTTTCTCTGTCTGAGTTCTATAATTTATTCCCTTTCATCCCTACTATGAAAGAACTTTTACCCAAATATAAATGTATAATTAGAAAAGATTGTATTTATATGGATTGTTCTTGACCTTTTCCAAAGAGGTGTACACTGAAAATGCCCATATAATTGAGAAGGGCATTATTCCCAGAGGGTAAATTTTCGTGGAAATAGTAAAGATGTTATCCAGCTTTGTTCAGAAGGATTCTCATTCTACCCGAGGAGGAAAGAGATGCCAAATGTTTGGGACCATTGATTCCAAACATCTTTTGAGTAAATAAAGGGCTTTTGCATTTAGCATGTAGGTGCTGAATTCAGCAAAGGAGGCACAGCAGAGACAGAGGAGCTCTCTGTATCTTCCTTCACCTTTTTACTTCCCTCTTTGCCTGTGGGCAGCAGTGAAAGAAGAATCTCCTACTGGCTCTAAGTGCCCCAGGGAATAGCCCCAAGGTTTTTCCCTCTTCCTTTCTCTCTTTCCTTCTTTCTGCTGCTCACAGAGCAGTTCCAGTTCTACTAATTCTACCATGATGTAGTTTCCATGAGGCCTCTTGCCAATATGAAAAACTCCTCCCCTTCCTACTGCACTTGTGCTCCTTTCTGGAGCGTCACTGGGTGTTTTCAGTTCACCTGAGTGTTCATTTAACAAACACCAGGTAGGCCGGGTGTGATGGCTGACGCCTGTAATCCCAGCACTTTGGAAGGCAGAGGCGGGCGGATCACAAGGTCAGGAGTTCAAGACTAGTCTGGCTAACATGGTGAAACCCTGTGTCTACTAAAAATACAAAATTAGCTGAGTGTGGTGGCTCAATATTTTTGAGACAGAGTTTCACTATTGTTGTCCAGGCTGGAGTGCAGTGGTGAGATCTCGGCTCACTGCAACCTCTGCCTCCTGGGTTCAAGTGACTCTCCTGCCTCAGCCTCTCAAGTAGCTAAGATTACAGGCATGTGCCACCGCACCCGGCTAATTTTTGTATTTTTAGTAGAGACAGATTTCTACTAAATCTGTTGGTTGGTTGCCTCTACTAAACCAGGCTGGTCTCGAACTCCTGACCTCAAGTGATCCACCCACCTCGGCCTCCCAAAGTGCTGGGAATATAGGTGTGAGCCACTGCACCATGCCGATTTACATGCAATTATAAGAGACAATACAATCCTGTCTCTACACAAAAAGAAAATAATTAGCCAAGCATGGTGGTACATGGCTGTAGCCCTAGCTACTTGGGAGGCTGAGATGGGAAGATCACTTGAGCTTGAGAGGTTGAAGCTGCAGTGGACTGTGATCACACCACTGCACTTCAGTTTGGGTGACAGAGCAAGACCCTGTCTCAAAAAAAAAAAAAAAAAAGAGGGGGAGATAATGCAGAATCACAATGTGTTACCATTTCACACTAGGATGGCTATAATTAAAACAAACAAACAAACAAACAAAAAACAGACAATAACAAATGTTGGTAAGAATGCGGAAAAATCAGACCCCTCAGACATTGCTTATGGAAATGCAAAACCATGTAGCCCCTTTGAAAAACAACTTGGTGATTCCTTAGAAAGTTAAACATAGAGGGCCGGGCGCGGTGGCTCACGCCTATAATCCCAGCACTTTGGGAGGCTGAGGCAGGTGGATCACAAGGTCAGGAGCTCGAGACCAGCCTGACCAACATGGTCATCTCTACTAAAAATACAAAAATTAGCCAGGCGTGGTGACATGCGCCTGTAATCCCAGCTACTCAGGCTGAGGCAGGAGAATGGCGTGAACCTGGGAGGCAGAGCTTGCAGTGAGCCAAGATCGCGCCACTGCACTCCAGCCTGGGCGACAGAGTGAGACTCCATCTCAAAAAAAAAAAAAAAAGAAAGAAAGTTAAACATAGAGTTATTATGTGACTCCGCAATTCCACTCCTAGGTATAAATACCTAAGAGAATTAAAAACTATGTTCACACAAAAACTAGTACATGAATGTCCACAGCAGCATTATTCATAGTAGCCAAGAAGTAGAAACAACCCAAATGTCCATCAACTTATGAACGTGATAAATAAAATGTGGAAGTAGATCCATACAATGAAGTATTATTTGACTGTAAAAAGAAATGAAGTACAGACACATTTTATAAAATATTAATAGATGGATTTTGAAAACCTTGTGCTAAGTGAGAGAAGCCAGACATAAGGCCACATACTGTATGATTCCATTAATATGAAATATATAGAGTAGGCAAATCCAGAGACAGAAAGTAGATTAGTGGCTGCCAGGAGCTGGGGGAGAGAGGAACGGGGAGTGACTAATAATGGATACAGGGTTTCTTTTGGGGGTGATGAAGAGGTTCTAATACTAAATAGTGCTGATGTTGCATGACTCTGTAAATATGTTAAAAACCACTAAATTTTATACATTAAAAAGGTAAATATTACTTGAATTTTATCTCAATAAAACTTATTGGAAAAAAGAAGTAATACAGAGAGATCCTGCTTACTCTTCACCCATTTCTCCCCAATGGTAACATGTAACTATTGCACAATATCACAGCCAGGAAACTGACGTTGATAGAACCCTTCACCATTACTCGGATGTCATCAGTTTTACACACATTCGTGTGTGTGTATTTAGTTCTTTTTTTTTTTTTTTTGAAATGGAGTCTTACTCTGCTGCCCATGCTGGAGTGCAATGGCATGATCTCGGCTCACTGCAACCTCCACTTCCTGGGTTCAAGCGATTCTCCTGCCTCAGCCTCCCGAGTAGCTGGGATTACAGGCATGTGCCACCACACCCAGCTAATTTTAGTATTTTTAGTAGAGATGGGGTTTCACCATGTTGGCCAGGTTGATCTTGAACTTCTGACCTCAAGTGATATGCCCGCCTCAGCCTCCCAAAGTGCTGGTATTACAGATACGAGCCACCATATCCAGCCACTCATGTGTGTGTATTTAATTCTAAGCAATTTTACCACATGTGTGGATTCATGTGACCACCACCAAAGTCGAGATGAAGAACAGTTCCACCACACAGACCCCTTATGCTACCTTTTTATGGCCACAGTCACTCTTCCCTTCTACCTGACCCCAATCTGTTTTCTATCTCTATACATTTATTGTTTCAAGAATATTATCTAAATGGAATCATACAGTATGTAACCTTCTGAGACTGGCTTTTCTCACTCAGCAAAATTCTCTGGAGACCCATCCAGATTGTCATGCGTATCAATAAGTCCTTCCCTTTTATTGCTGAGTAGTATTCCATGGTATGAGTGTACCATAGTTTATTGAACCTTCCACCATTAAAGGACATTTGAGTTGTTTCCAGTTTGGGGCAATTAGGAATAAAGCTATTGCAAACATTTATGGCCAGGAACATAAACTTTCATTACTCTGGGTAGATGCCCAGGTATGTAATTGCTGCATCATATGGCAAGTGCATATTTAATATTGTAAGAAGCAGTCATACTCTTTTCTAGAGTGGCCATACCATTTTATATTCCTATCGGCAATATGTGAGTGATCAAAGTTCTCTCTATCCTCGCCAGCATTTAATAGTGTCATTATTTTTTATTTCAGTCATTCCGATCATACATATACTTTTTACAAGTTAGACAAACATGCACTATACTCTTGACAGTGGTGGTTTCTAGTGTATGCATGGGTTAATACAATGGAAGACTTCTCCTTTATATATTATCTACTTTTGCAGTGTTCCTTTTTTTTTTTTTTTTTTTTTGAGATGGGGTCAGCTCACCTCCCGGGTTCACGCCATTCTCCTGCCTCAGCCTCCCGAGCAGATGGGACTACAGGTGCCCGCCACCATGCCAGGCTAATTTTTTGCATTTTTAGTAGAGATGGGGTTTCACTATGTTAGCCAGGATGGTCTCAATCTCCTGATCTCGTGATCCACCCACCTTGGCCTCCCAAAGTGCTGGGATTACAGGCATGAGCTACTGTGCCTTTTTTTCTTTTTTTTTTCTTTTTGTTTTGTGATAAAGTCTTGCTCTGTCGCCCAGGGTGGAGTGCAGTGGCGCAATTCGGCTCACTGCAAGCTCCACCTCCCAGGTTCAAGCATTCTCCTGCCTCAACTCCCTAGTAGCTGGGATTACAGGCGTCTACCACTGTGTCCAGCTAATATTTTGTATTTTTAGTAGAGACGGGGTTTCACCATGTTGGCCAGGCTGGTCTTGAATTCCTGACCTCCGGTGATCCACCTGCCTTGGCCTCCCAAAGTGCTGGGGGCGTGAGCCACCACAACCGGCCTGTAGTGTTCAAATTTTACATAACTTAATGTTGTATTTGTAATCTAAAATGCAATAAGGATTTTTAAAAGTTGGCCAGGCACAGTGGCTCACGCCTGTAATCCTAGCACTTTGGGAGGCCGAGGCAGGCGGATCACCTGAGGTCAGGAGTTCGAGACCAGTCTGGCCAACAGGGTGAAACGCCGTCTCTACTAAAAGTACAAAAATTAGCCAGATGTGGTGGTGCACTCCTGTAATCCCAGCTACTTGGGAGGCTGAGGCAGGATAATTGCTTGATCCTGGGAGGCGGAGGTTGCAGTGAGCTAAGCTTGTGCCACGGCACTCCAGCCTGAGCGACAGAGCAAGACTCCGTCTCAATAAATAAATAAATAAACAAAAGTTAATAGGTAGTAGGGAAGTGGAGACGATTATTAGAAACTATTCTGTGATGAATTGTGCCTGGAAGGAAGGGGAGAGGTGGGCCAGTAGAGGAGAGGAGACAGCATTCTAACAAAGAAGGTGAGGCTGAGCACCCAGGAAGGGGAAGCCATGCGCTGGCTATGCTCTGTTTACCCAAGACCCTCCCTTCTCCACAATTGCTCCGTGTTCCAGGAGACTCCATCAGGCAGCCTCCACTGCCCTCCAGCTTCCGGGAGCCTCTGCACCACGGATGGGCAGGAGAGAGAGCGGCAAGGCTTGTTGCTGTCAAATACAACTCTACTCCACCTCACTCCCAGGCCCCCACTCTCCACAGAGCCCACTTTTGCCAGGCCCCAGGGTCACCATTTACCCCCTTGTGGCTCCTTGCTGTTGCCTGTGCCCACGCACCCTGTCCTATTCTGCTCACACCCCGTGGGTGGGCTCTTCATCGAACCCTGCTTAAACTCTGACTGTGCTCAGCAGCCCAAGTTTTGAGTGCACCACCTCTCTTCTGCCAGGACCTGATGGGTGCATCTAATGAGGCAACCCCCAAAACAGTCAGGAGGGACCTAGATCAAGAGCTAAAGCGAGGGCAGACCCAGCTCTCTGAGACCGGAGGAAGGCCGCAGAATGGTCTGACAAAGATGTCTGCAGGCAGGAGGGTCTGCAGAATTCATAACCAATTCCCTCCGTTTCCTTGGTGAACCAGGGGGTGGTGACTTGTGCTAGGCACCCAAACTAGGGACCAATCACCCCTTTTCACAACCATTTTATAAAGAATAGTCTTGTTCTTTTCTGATGAAGAAAGAGTTTTCTCTGCTTTTTTAGTTAAGCTGCTGAGCACTGCTGGGCTTTATTATCACAAAGCTAATGAAGGGTTAAGGATGTTGACTAGAGCCAGACTGTCTAGTTTGAGTCCTCATTATCGCTATTTTGTGACCTCGGACAAGTCACTTAGTCTCCATGCCTCAGCTTTCTCATCTGTAAGATAGGAGTGATAATAATAGGATTTGCTTCATAGGTTTCAGGAGGATTAAAGGATTTCACACGTGTAAAACACTTAGAACTGTGCCCAGTCCACAGTATGCACTCAGTAAACGTTAGCTATTACTGCTGAAGAGAGAGGCAGCAGGAGGGTAACTTGAGCAAGTGGAAGAGCCAGGGCAGGAAACAAAAAGGACTTAAGCAAAGACAGGTGAAAAGTGCTGAGAGAAGACAGAGAGCTCAGATAGCCCAGCGGAGGTTGAAGCAATATATTTCATTCATTCAAACACTGTCTTTGAGTGCTCGCTATGTGGCAGGAATTGCACTAGAGTCTAGAACCACAGCAGTGAATAAAACAGAGTTTCAATCCATGCAGACAGGGATATGAACAGTTGTGGGGTCCAGTCTTCTGGCTGCTGTTTCTCCAGGTGCTCGGCAGTCCAGGGACGGGGTGGCTGGACTGCTCCCTGGGTAGGGGCAAGATGCTGCTCCGGGCAAGGTGAGAGGTTACAACGAACGGGTATCCACTTGAGCTAGCTCAGGTCAGAGAGGGTGGGGCCAGCAGTGGGCATTACTAGGACACAGCAGGCAATCTTGGATTGCTGGATTCAAAGAGCAGGAAACAGGGCAAAAGGATGTGCCTTAGGGGACCACGGTGTAATAGAAAAGGAGGCTCCCCTCTGCTTTCTGTACTTCGGGGTTCTTCAGCTACACCTCTCCACTTCTCTCTCCTGAGCAGTGTCTTCTGCCGCCTAGCTTTCTCTTAAAAGGCATCTCTCAGTCGGGCGCAGTAGCTCACACCTGTAATCCCAGCACTTTGGGAGGCCAAGGCGGGCAGATCATGAGATCAGGAGCTTGAGACCAGCCTGACCAACATGGTGAAACCCTGTCTCTACTAAAAATACAAAAATTAGCTGGGCGTGGTGGTGTGCGCCTGTAATCCCAGCTACTCGAGAGGTTGAAGCAGGAGAATTGCTTGAACCCAGAAGGCAGAGGTTGCAGTGAGCCGAGATCGCACCACTGCACTCGAGCCTGGGTGACAGAGCGAGACTCTGTCTCAAAAAAAAAAAAACAAACAAAAAAAAGGCATCTCTCTGTCCCTCTTATCCACAGAATGATGGCAGACCTAAGTGAAAATGTTCAAGGGAGGGCATCTAGGGCACAGTTTATCCAGTGGACTGGCTGGTCTCAGGGCCGTATCCCCAACCCTGGTCCATCAGCAGCAGGCAGGGCATACACCTTAGCAAACTCATTACAAAATTAGTATTCCTATAAAATAAGTTGCACTTCCACTCTCATGTAACAGTATCAAAGTAGAAATGGACACTTTGGTTGATTTCACTGAGGGATTTTTTTACTTCATCACAACTTCCTCTGTCCACATCCTGTGTCCTTTGTCAACCTCTGCAGAGTCCCCAGTTTTCAGATTTGCACAAGTGATGATGGTTTACAAATGACTTGACTCTGTGACCAGAGGAAGTTCTGATGGAACAAAATCCTCTCTCTCTTTTTTTTTTTTTTTTTGAGACGGAGTCTCACTCTGTCACCCAGGCTGGAGTGCAGTGGTGCAATTTTGGTTTGCTGCAACCTCCACCTCCCGGGTTCAAGCAATTCTCCTGCCTTAGCCTCCCGAGTTGCTGGGATTACAGGCACATACCACCATGCCTGGCTATTTTTTGTATTTTTAGTAGAGATGGGTTTCACCATGTTGGCCAGGCTGGTCTCAAACTCCTGACCTCAAGTGATCCACCCGCCTTGGCCTCCCAAAGTGCTAGGATTACAGGTGTGAGCCATCCACTGTGCCTGGCCATGTGCTGGTCTTGTCTCAGGAATGGCAGTCAAGTGTAGGTCAAGAGAAGAAGCATAATGTGAGTTACTTTAGGCCAGGATCAGTCTGTGCCAGAGATGGAGGGAAATCATTTCCCCCAAATTCCTGGCCTTACATGGGTGTCATTAACCATCTCAAGTGTTGGGTGGGCCTTGGCAGTCTGAAGGCCAACAGGGACTGAACTCCCACCGACCTGCCCACCTTCTTCAGGAAGTTCTTCCTCTGGAACTAATCACAAATAAGTATCTCCCACAAGAAAGGTGTGTTCTTTTGCTGCCATAACAAAGTGCAACAGCCTGGATAGCTTAAACAACTGAAATGTATTGTCTTGCATTCTGGAGGCTGGAAGTCTGAAATCGAGGTGTCAGAAGGGCTGCTTGGTCCTCGGAGAACTGTAAGGGAATCTGTCTGTGGCCTCTCTCTTTGACTAGTAGGTAGCCGTCTTCTCCCTGTGTCTCTTTATAGGGGTGAGCCTCTGCACCTGTCCTGTAATGACCCTATTTCTGATTCAGGTCACATTCTGAAGTGCTATGGGTTAGAATTTTAACATGTGAATTTTGGGAGGATGAAATTCAACTCATTTCGTAGTGATTTGACTCTGATCTCCAATGGGATGAAGCCTGAGGACCATCTAATTATATATGAAGGAATGACGTTTAGGAAATATGTGGAAAAGATTGAAATAACTCAAGAATCCATCAGAATAAGTACCATTGCTTTGTATTTCTGGCAGCATAGAAATCAGACTTTCTCTAAAACAGCTGTTCATATGTTTATGTTTCTGCTTTGGTGTGCCACATGTGCCATGGCTGGGACATGGTTTGTTTGTCCCCACCAAAACTCATGTTGAAATTTGATCCTCCATGTGGTGGTGCTGAGAGGTGGACCTAGTGGGAAGTGTCTGGATCATGGGGGAGGATCCCTCATGAATGGCTTGGTGCAAGTTCCTGTGGGAAAGGATTAGCTCCAGTGAGAGTGGGTTGTTTATGAAGCTGAGACATCCCTCAGGTTCTCCCTCTTCACTTGTGCTACCTTCCCTACCATATTATGTTGCAGCATGGAAGCTCTCACCAGAAGCCAGGGCCATGCCCTTGAACTTCCCAGTCTGCAGAATTGTGAGCCAAATAAACCTCTTTTGTTTATAAATCACCCAGTCTCAAGTATTCCGTTATGGCAACACAAAATAGACTAAGATCACATGGTTTCACAGAGTCTGGAGCAGTGATTTGCTCCTGAGGTTAATTTTATAATACAAACCTAAGTTGGAGGCGGTGGGCTCACACCTATAATCCTAGCACTTTGGCAGGCTGAGGCAAAAGGATTGCTTGAGGCCAGGAGTTTGAGACCAGCTTGGGCTACAAAACAAAACCCCGTCTCTACAAAAAACAAACGAAAAAAAGTTTTAAGTTAGCCGGGCATGGTAGTGTGCATCTGTAGTCCTAGCTAATCAGGAGGCTGAGGTGGGAGGATTGCTTGAGTTCAGGAGTTCAAAGCTGCAGTGAGCTATGATCATGCCACAGCACTCCAGGCTGAGCAACAGAGTGAGACCCTGTCTCTAAAAGATAAGAATTGGGCCGGGCGCGGTGGCTCAAGCCTGTAATCCCAGCACTTTGGGAGGCCGAGACTGGCGGATCACGAGGTCAGGAGATCGAGACCATCCTGGCTAATACGGTGAAACCTCGTCTCTACTAAAAAAAAATACAAAAAAAAAAACTAGCCGGGCGAGGTGGCTGGCGCCTGTAGTCCCAGCTACTCGGGAGGCTGAGGCAGGAGAATGGCATAAACCCGGGAGGCGGAGCTTGCAGTGAGCTGAGATCTGGCCACTGCACTCCAGCCCAGGGACAGAGCGAGACTCCGTCTCAAAAAAAAAAAAAAAAAAAGAATAAAAGATAAGAATTGTTTTCATTTTTTAATAAACTGTTTCTCAGTGTGACTATAATAAAAAATTTTTAATTAGAAAAAAGAACACAAAACTATAATAAAGTATAAGTATTCTACTTTTCTTTATTCTTCTTATTTTCACCATTACTTTATTATTCTCATACTTCCATAGCATTAGTTACTAACACTAATCGTCTCATGGTGCTACAGCACAGTAGAGAAGTTCTAAAAGCGCGTACAAATAGGCATTAGTCTGCCATATCTTTATTTTATTTCTAACCAGATGTATACAACCTGTGAGAAACAAGACTTATTTACCAATTACCTACCTTTTATATTTCACCAAATCAGACAGGAAAGGAATTGAGAGGCCCCAAGTATAATTTTTTAAATCCTGAATTATGAAATTTGATTGCCTATGTCATTTAAATAAATTGGATAATCATGACACAGTAGGATACATTCATTTACTAATGACTTTACAATTTGTTGTTTTCTATTATTTTATTTTAATCTCACAACAAATATGAAAAGGAGGGAATTCAAATATTATTGCCATTTTACAGATGAGAAAGCTGAAATGTCTCAGCAAATTTATTTCAGTTTCATAGATTGGGCCATTGCTATAGAGGGCTGATCTCAACAATTCTTCCTAATTTCATTCCCAAAGGATAGTCTTTGCTTCACTTAGACTTTGCAGGTACCTTCCCCTTGACCCTATGTACCCACTATAGCACCAACCTGAATTAATAATGAAAACCTTTTTGGAATGCTACTAGTGGTAGTGATAGGGTAATGGGATTATGAGTGGATTGTTTTCTTGACCTATTCTCTATTTTCCAATGTGTCTTTCTTCTTGCTATGTGTATCAGCAGTCAGAGTTCTCCAGAGGGACAGAACTAATAGGATAGATGTATATATGAAAGGCAGTTTATTAAGGACAATTAACTCCCACGATCACAAGGCAAAGTCCCACGATAGCCCGTCCGCAAGCTGAGGAGCAAGGAAGCCAGTTGGCTCAGTCCAAGTCACAAAATCTCAAAAGCAGGGAAGCCGACAGTGCAACCTTCAGTCTGTGGCCCAAGGCTGAAGAGTTCCTGGGAAACCACTGGTGTAACTGCAAGAGTCCAAAAGCCAAAGAACCTGAGTCTGATGCTTAAGGGCCGGAAGCATCTAGCACAGAGGAAAGATGAAAGCCAGAAGATTCAGCAAGTCATCTTATCCCACCTTCTTCTGTCTGCTTTGTTTCAGCCATGCTGGTGGCCGATTGGATGGTGCCACCCACATTGAGAGTGGGTCTTTCTCTCCCAGTCCACTGACTCAAATGTTAATCTTCTCTGGCAACACCCTCACAGGCACACCCAGAAGCAATACTGTACCAGCTATCTAGGCATCTTTCAATCAAGTTGACACCAAATATTAACCATTACACTGTATTACACAGGCTGGTCTTGAACTCCTGCCCTCACACTATCCTCCCATCTCAGCATCCCAAAGTTTTGGGATTACAGGCACGAGACACTGCTCCCAGACAAAATCTTTCATTTTAAGTTATTTAGAGTTAGAGAGGCTGGGTTCAGAATATTCACCTCTGGAAGGGCTGACCTTCCTTCCACCTAAGCCTGGTCCCCAGCACCACCAACCCTTGCACATGTGTGCAAGGCAGGGGCAGCAGCACTCTGTGAGCCCTAGCTTTTCTCCAAGACATGGCAGGCATCTAAGGACCATTCACCAGGGATGGACACTTCACCCAACTGATATATTCCAGACTGGGCTTACTTTTTAAATTAAGTGGCCTCAGCAACCCAGGGGTGTAATTTTCCATGTGCTTCCATGAAGGTAGCTTGGGATTTGCTATAAAAAGAAAAATAAGAAAGGACTTCCCAGCCCTGACCATTCCCTCCCCACTCCCTAATCCATTTGGCCAGAATAGGGAGTAAGAGGGTAGAGAAAAAAGAGGGGGAAAGGGAGATGAAGAGAGAAAGGAAGAGCCTAGAAGGGGAGGAGTAGAATTAATACAGACAAAAAAGAACTGGAAAGCTCATCCTCTTGCCATCCCACTTCCTATGCTGGAGAAGAATCTTGCCTGGTACTCTCTAGAAATCTTCTCAAAGGCAAGAATGCAAAGGCTAGACCATCACATAGGCCAAGAAGCATGTGCTTAGTGGATGAAGAAATAGCCTGTACTACTGTAAGTCTCTGCTAGGGAAAGATGCAATTAGCAGAGCTGGCCGACTGAGAATTTTGCTTTCATGTTCAACAGTTAGGAATTTGCTCAGGCTGACTCTTGGCAAATATCAAATCCCGGGTATCAAAGAAATTTGCTCAACAAATTCCTAGGAAGCCTCCTGGGCAGGGGGCCATGAACACTTCCCTATTTGCAGATCTACCCAAAGGGGACCAAACTGCCTAGGAGGATTCAGGAAGAAAAAGCAGCAGCCTACTGTTCCCTCACTCAAGAGAGAGACTTAAGCAAAATTGTCTAGTATGTGACATTTGTCTTCTTTTGTCGCTTTTCTGAATCTCCCTTTAAGTTTCAAGCTAAACTCAGCTCACCAGTAGTTAGCAGCCCTCCCAAGACCTTCCTGGGCCACTCCCCTGAGTCCCACTCCCTTCAGCAATTCCCAGAGTCTCTCCCCTTCCCCCATCTGAGCCCTACTCCCTAAGGAACACGTGGTCCCATCTCACTCTTATTAACAGGTCCTAAGCATACCCATCACAGCCCCCACTTCCACTACCACTCCCCAACCCTGCCAGCTTCCCCAGCAATTTCTGAAATACCATGCCGAAGATCCTTAGATTTTTATCTGTGAGCCTGATTTAGCCTATAAACTGAAAGAAGGGTGGTGGTTTTCTGTGTTCTTTAATTCCAGTATGTAATAAATTATGCCTGTTGTTTTGTTTTTGTTTGTTTGTATTTTTTGAGATAGAGTCTCGCTTACTTGCCCAGGCTGGAGTGAAGTGGTGCCATCTTGGCTCACTGCAACCTCCACCTCCTAGGTTCAAGCAATTTTCCTGTCTCAGCCTCCTGAGTAGCTGGGATTGCAGGCGCACACCATGATGCCCAGCTAATTTTTGTATTTTTAGTAGAGACGGGGTTTCACTATATTGGTCAGGCTGGTCTTGAACTCCTGACCTCTGGTGATCCACCCACCTTGGCCTCCCAAAGTGCTGGGATTACAGGCGTGAGCCACTGTGCCCAGCCTATTATGTTTGTTTTAATGAATCCTTTAATAAATGAAGAAATGACCAAATGAATGAATGAATCTTCAAGATATTCACCAATATCTTTTTATTAAAACTTAATTTGGAGTTTATACAATAAGAGAGGGAGAGAGAGAACAGAGAGAGAGAGAGAGAGAGACAGTGTCCAGAAACTAATAACGAGCCATTCTCCACTGCACCATCACCCCAGATGCACTGCTGAATGCAGGGACTAGGAGGAAGGCTCTTCTCCCAGGACAGGTTGAGTGAATGTCCTGGGAGAGAGAAAAAGTAGAAGAATGTAGTCATCTGAACACTAACAAAAAGCTTCTAAATCATGGATAAGACATTGTAATGCCTTTGTACTGGTATTTGTTAGTTAGGACTGGCCAGACTTGCCTTTGTATAGAATGATGACACTACCAACAGAGAAGTTTCCTGGGCAGAACAACTGCTGAAAAGACTTACTGTTTGAGCCACATGAGGGTATATCAATTTTATTTGGTTCCCTGACAGCTTGTACTGGGGTTATGTATGGCACCATGGGTGGCCAGAGTTCCTGCCAACACAATGTCTGGAGGGGTTCCCTCAGATAAACTTGAGTTACCCAAATCACTTTTGGTTTAGACACATCATTGCCAATTTATCTATGGATATGTGTATGTATTGGATTTGGGGGAATAGTTTCAAGTTCAAACCCTGTGTCCTATTGTTAGGCTGTAAGTCAGGCCAGGTATCCTGGTATCTTTAGTTCTAAAAATTCTCCTCATAATGGCATATGGTTCTACTTGCACTTATGATTTTTTTTAATTATTAAAAATCTTTCCACTATAAAAATAATGTAATCACATTAAAACATTTTGGAAAAGTAGGAAGAAAAACATATCACCCATAATATCACCATCCTGGTATATGGGTATATACTTGTATATAATTTTCCCAGCATAAAATAAATATAAAATTTTATATCTCATTTTCTCCAACCCACATTACAATGTCTTTTTTTCTTTGTGAAGATGGGGTCTTGCCATGTTGCACAGGCTGGTTTTGAACTCCTGGTCTCATGTGATCCTCCCACCTTGGCCTCCCAAAGTGCTGAGATTACAGCCGTGAGCCACCACACCTGGCCAACATTACAATTTTAAAAACATTTTTAAAAACATTTCTTATAAAACTTATTAAGGATAGCATTTTAATGGCAGGCTATTTCACTTGGGGGTTACTAAAATATATTAATCATATGTCTATTTGTTTATACTTTTGCACTATTAATAAATCTGCAATAGATACCATTAGACATACATTTTCTATATTTTTATTTTTCCTTGGTTTAGATTCTAGATGCTGAATTATAGGCTCAGAGTATGAATATGCTCATGATTCTTTTTTTTTTTTTTTTTTGAGACGGAGTCTTGCTCTGTCGCCCAGGCTGGAGTGCAGTGGCCAGACTTCAGCTCACTGCAAGCTCCGCCTCCCGGGTTTACGCCATTCTCCTGCCTCAGCCTCCGGAGTAGCTGGGATTACAGGCGCCCGCCACCTCGCCCGGCTAGTTTTTTGTATTTTTTAGTAGAGACGGGGTTTCACTGTGTTAGCCAGGATGGTCTCGATCTCCTGACCTCGTGATCCACCCGTCTCGGCCTCCCAAAGTGCTGGGATTACAGGCTTGAGCCACCGCGCCCGGCCTGCTCATGATTCTTGATGCATTTGCAAATTGCTTTCAAAAGAGTTTTATCAATTTATACAATCATCAACAATATCTGAGGGGTCTGTTCCATATAATCACCACCAACAAACTGAAGTGGTAAAGTTTTGAAATGATTCTCATGATAATTTCATTGAATAATGGCCCCCTACTTTAGTAGGTAAAGTACAGATACAAGATGAATAAAAAACAGATGCTATACTGAAGATGATAAACGGAAGAGCAGTGTCATTTAAACCAGGTGAGTATTAAAAAATTTAAAAACCTGGCCGGGCGCGGTGGCTCAAGCCTGTAATCCCAGCACTTTGGGAGGCCGAGACGGGCGGATCACGAGGTCAGGAGATCGAGACCATCCTGGCTAATACGGCGAAACCCCGTCTCTACTAAAAAATACAAAAAACTAGCCGGGCGACGAGGCGGGCGCCTGTAGTCCCAGCTACTCGGGAGGCTGAGACAGGAGAATGGCGTGAACCCGGGAGGCGGAGCTTGCAGTGAGCTGAGAGCCGGCCACTGCACTCCAGCCTGGGCGGCAGAGCAAGACTCCGTCTCAAAAAAAAAAAAAAAAAATTTAAAAACCCTTAAATGATGCTCCAAACCACAATTTCCAATGATGTGTCTGTGGACTGCTAGGAAACAAAAAAATGGCTGTCACATAAACTGGAATATAGCAATCACAAACAGGGTAGCTTTCTCAGAAGAAAAGACTTTGGCAGATTTGAGTCTCAGGCTAAACTCCAAACAGCTCCAGGCATACTGCCTATTCGAAGGGTGCACTTTCTATGCAAATGCCACAGAAAGCACTGTTGCCCTATGTTGGTCTTGTCAGCTCTACTCATAGATGCTGTATGTGGGAATGATGCTATTATTTTCTAATGTAGCAATAAATAGGAGCTGACACAAACCAAATAGCTATTTATTGAATAAGAGAAGGGGAAAACCACATGTAACGAGCACCTGCAAAGAACCAGTCCCTTTCACATTGTTCTTGTCCATTTCATAAGCCTGGGTCCAGTGTGCTGGCCCTTCAGCCTCACTCTGCAGTTTTGAAAAACACATTCCGGCCGGGCGCGGTGGCTCAAGCCTGTAATCCCAGTACTTTGGGAGGCCGAGACGGGCGAATCACGAGGTCAGGAGATCGAGACCATCCTGGCGAACACGGTGAAACCCCGTCTCTACTAAAAAAATACAAAAAATTAGCCGGGCGAGATGGCGGGCGCCTGTAGTCCCAGCTACTCGGGAGGCTGAGGCGAGAGAATGGCGTCAACCCGGGAGGCGGAGCTTGCAGTGAGCTGAGATCCGGCCACTGCACTCCAGTCTGGGCGACAGAGCGAGACTCCGTCTCAAAAAAAAAAAAAAAAAAAAAAAAAAAAAAAAAAAGAAAAACACATTCCAGGGGAGCAGAGCAACTGAGCTCTGGGATCCTATGGCTGTGGCTCCCTGGGCTTCTGAGTTTATCCTGGCCGCTTCATCTCTCTAGGAGCTATGGAATAGCAGTCCTTCTACACCTCAAAGATGACAAAAAAGTATTTGTGAAGCACCACTAATACGCTAACTGCTGATTCATGGCAAATGGGTGGTTATTCACCTTCCTTACTGGAGGATTCTTGTATCTAGGCAGTACTTTCTTTGAAAATTACTGCAGCTTTTAACATTATGCATTATAATCTTTGAGATATATATATATTTATCAATTTCAGCAACCTGTTGTGAGGTTATAAGTATATTTATATGACACTCTAGAAAAATGGACCGATTCTTGATAGGTAAAAATATGATCAGGCTGGGCGTGGTGGCTCATGCCTGTAATCCCAGCACTTCGGGAGGCCGAGTGGGAGACTGAGGCGGGTGGTCAGGAGTCTGAGACCAGTCTGGCCAAGATGATAAACCTTGTCTCTACTAAAAATACAAAAATTAGCCAGGCACAGTAGCAGGCGTCTGTAATCCCAGCTACTCAGGAGGCTGAGGCAGGAGAATTACTTGAACTCGGGAGGTGGAGGTTGCAGTGAGCCAAGATGGCACCACAGCACTCTAGCCTGGGAGACAGAGCAAGACTGTCTCAAAAAAAAAAAAAAGAAAGAAAAAAATTAAGTGTGGCCATTTTTAAGATTTTAAAGGTAAATTTCTGATAACTGTCTGTGACTAATCTTAGTTGAATAAATGCTTGTGAATTATATGGACAGCAGAGCCTGGGCTACTGAGCATATTCAGGGTTGGAGTTCCAGCCCTGGCCACTTGCCAGCCTGGTCAGTTACCTTCCTTACCGACCTTCCTTAGCCTATTTCCTCAACTGTAACTGGGGCAGAATAATAAACACATTATTGAGAAAGCGCATCTAACATTCAACACAGGGCCTGGCACACCATAAATGCACAATAAATATTAGCTATGTTTTTCTCAACCATATGATGGACTCTCTAATAATAATGTTATTATTTATATATAATATATAACATATATAATGTAATAACACAAATTATACATATATTATTATACATAATATAATTTTTTTTTTGAGATGGAGTCTCGCTCTATCGCCCAGGATGGAGTGCAGTGGCTCACTGCAACTTCCACCTCCCAGGTTCAAGCAATTCTCCTGTCTCAGCTTCCCAAGTAGCTGAGACTACAGGCACAGGTCACCATACCTGACTAATTTTTTTCTATTTTTAGTAGAGACGGGGTTTCACCACGTTGGTCAGGCTGGTCTCAAACTCCTGACCTCAGGTGATCCGCCCTCCTTGGCCTCCCAAAGTGCTGGGATTATAGACATGAGCTACCACATCTGGCCTATTTTCTCATTTCTGATAAATATGTTAACCTTTAAATTTTCAACCATTGGGCTTATTAGGGAGTCAGGTGATTTCACATCCACACATGAAAATTTGTAGGAGTGCTCGGCGCAGTGGCTCATACCTAATAATCCCAATGCTTTGGGAGGCTGAGGCAGGATGATCACTTGAGGCCAGGAGTTTGAGACCAGCCTGGCCAACATAGCAAGATCCCATCTGTATGCGACATCTCTATGGGAAAAAAAATTTTAAATTATCCAAACATGGTGGCATATGCCTGTAATCCTAGCTACTCAGGAGGCTTAGGTGGGAGGACGACTTGAGCCCAGGAGTTGAATGTTACTCCAGCCTAATCAACAGAGCAAGATCCTGTCACTATTTAAAAAAAAGAAAGAAAATTTATGGAGTCAATAGTGGATATAGAATGACTTTCACTAGCCAGGTGCAGTGGCTCACGCCTATAATCCCAGCATTTTGGGAGGCCGAGGTGGGTGGATCACAAGGTCTAGGAGTTCAAGACCAGCTTGGCCAATATGGTGACACCCTGTCTCTACTAAAAGTACAACAATTAGCCGGGCGTGGTGGCTCACACATGTAGTCCCAGTTACTCGGGAGGCTGAGGCAGAAGAATCGCTTGAACCCAGGAAGTGGAGGTTGCAGTGAGCCGAGATGGTGCCACTGCACTCCAGCCTGGGTGACAGAACGAGACTCCATCTCAAAAAAAAAAAAAAAAAAAAGACTTTTACTAATATCTGTATCACCCGCATTTAATGTTCATGGAAATAATGTTACCTTATTTCCAATGGACCTCTCTTTCATCATTGACTCCTCGTAAATATGTGTGACTTAAGTTACTTTGAGTGTTCAAGAAATGTGGCCGAGCACAGTGGCTCACGCCTGTAATCCCAGCACTTTGGGAAGCCAAGGCAGGTGGATCACCTGAGGTCAGGAGTTCGAGACCAGCCTGACCAACATGGTGAAACCTCATCTCTACTAAAAACACAAAAATTAGCCATGTGTGGGTGGCACACACCTGTAATCCCAGCTACCCAGGAGGCTGAGGCAGGGAGAATCGCTCGAACCTGGGAGGCAGAGGTTGCAGTGAGCCAAGATGGCGCCACTGCACTCCAACCTGGACAATAGAGTGAGACTCTCTCTAAAAAAAAAAAAAAGAAAAAGAAACCTAAAAGGAAGAAAGAGTTGATCACCCTCAAGGAAACACAAAACTATAATCCCAAGATAACTGACAACTTTTCCTGTCGCTTTTGAGTAGCAGTGGGGCCTCCTTGATGACTGAGAGGGAAGGATACCACTCACAGGCCAGAAGATTGCCTTGGCAGAGTCTGTTTCTCTCTCTCCTATGGAACCAGTCTGGAGAAATCTTCTACTCTCCTGATGCTGCAATTACTTTTCTACCTCACAGACTGGGGACATTGAAGGGCTTCTAATAATGTGGCTATTGCTTTTTTTTGTTTGTTTTATTTTTTTAGATTGGGTCTCGCTCTGTTGCCCAGGCTGGAGTGCAGTGACACGATCTCAGCTCACTGCAACGTCCACCTCCCGGGTTCAAGTGATTTCTGGCTAATTTTTGTATTTTTAGTAGAGACAGCATTTCACCATGTTGGCGAGGCTGGTCTTGAACTCCTGACCTCAAGTGATCCGCCCACTTTGGCCTCTCAAAGTGCTGGGATTACAGGTGTAAGTCACCACACCCAGCCAGCTATTGCTTAATTAAGCATCTTCCTTAAATCTTATGTAGAAGTACTGGCCCATACTATTCTCTGTGTGACACTGACTAGCTATGTAGCAAAGGACCAAAGTCAAATAAAGAATGACAAATCCTCCTAAAGGTAACCTGAACTTCATGCTTCAAAAAGGTCACATTTCACAGACATGTTTGAGAAGCATTAATACAGCTATTTTAAATTATAATAATAAAGACTGTATCACTCTTTTGAAAGCAGTAAAGATGGGTATGACACAACGGATCATCATTAGTGGAGTACTCTGTGTCAGGTACTCCATCTTCATTCTCTCTAATCCTTATAGCAACCTAACAAGGTAGGACTATGATTGTACTTTAAGGTAATTTTACTCATTTTACAGACAAGGAATCTAGGATCCAGAGGGGTTAATACTCCCCTAGTAATAAGGGCCAGTGCTGAGATTCAAACTCAGCCCCGTTTGACTTCAAAATCCCTGCCGTTCCCATTTGGTCCTCTTTCATCCTAGTTATGCCTAGGGATTGTCACTGGGTAGGTTCTGCTTGGTGAAGAACTAATCAGGAATTGAACTTGGATAGCACTGTCAACTTTAACAGCAAGCTTTGTACTGTAAACTGTGACAAGAACCCGATGGCTCCATGGGGTAGGTCTCTTGGCAGAGTATCTAGGAGGGAGACCAGAGTAATCTCAGCTATTATAAGCTCCGCCCTGTCTGTGGAGAGTTCTAAATGTCCATGAAAGACAACAGTTAAGGGACCTGAGAGGGCCCGGAAATTCTTAACCTGCAACATGGAGATCTATACATGGAAAAATTCTCTTGCTAGAAAGGGAAGGATGGATGTGGCAAGAATGCAAGTGGACACCAGCCCTTCAGGCCCATGGAAAGAAGCCAGGTTCAGATGCTAAGGAACAGCTCAGAACAGTGTCAACAACCAGGAGCCAGGGCCATGGAGAGTTGAAAGAAACAGCACTATAGCAGGGGGTTAAGTCTGCCAGATTTAGCAAATCAAAACATACGATGCTCAGCTAAATTTGAATTTCAGATAAACAACGAATTATTTTCTAGTGTAAGTATGCCCACGCACCATTTTATCTGGTAACCTTAGCAGGGGGTGACTTCCTGGGCTGCATTTGGAGACTAACAGTAGGGAGCACTCCCTCCATGAGGCCTTGGGACAATGTATACAGGATGGGTCATGCTGTGGGTGGATGTCAGTGTAGAAAGTGGACTTGGGAAAGCTTACTGTCTTAATAGGGAGCCATGTGGTCCCTACTGAACCCGGGAGGTGGAGGTGGCAGTGAGACAAGATCACATCACTGCACTCCATCTTGGGTAACAAAGTGAGACTCCATCTCAAAAAAAAAAAAAAAAAAAGAATTCACTTTCTTTTTCAATACTAGAAAAATGGAAACAACACTGCTTGAACTACTACTAAAAAATGATACCAAGGCCAGGCTCAGTGACTCACACCTATAATCTCAGCACTTTGGGAGGCCAAGGGAGGAAGATTGCTTAAGCCCAGGAGTTCAAGACCAGCCAGGGCAACAAAACAAGACCCCATCTCTACTAAACATTTTAAAAATTAGCTGATTGTGGTGGTAGATGCCTGTAGTACTATCTACTCAGGAGAATAAGGTGGGAGGATCCCTTGAGCCCAGGAGTTTGAGGATGCAGTGAGCTATGATTGTGCCACTGCACTCCAGCCTGGACAACCGAATGAGACCCTGCCAATCAATCAATCAATCAACCAACCAATGAAAGGTACCAGGTAGTTTGGGGGTCCCTGGTAACTGAAGTCCCTTGTCCTTGTGGTAGGTGATCTCTGTAGAGTAATATTCTCAGTCTATCAGAAGAATGACAGCATTTTACCCACAGTAGTACTTCTTTTAAAATTGGAATCGATCCTCAACCCTGACACTTCCTTATCAACTAAGTTTATGTAATATTCTAAATCTTTTCTTGTTATTTCAACAATGTTCACAGCAATTTCACTAGAAGTAGATTCCTTCTCAATAAGCCACTTTCTTTGCTAATTCATGAGAAGCAACTCCTTAACCATTAAAGTTTTACCATCAGATTGCAGCAATTCAGCCAAATTCAGGCTCTAGTTCTCTTTCTATTTCCATCACATCTGCAGTTACTTTTTCCACTGAAGTCTTGAACTCCTCAAAGTTATCCATAAGGGTTGGAATCTGCTTCTTCCAAACTCTGGTTAATGCTGATGTTTTGACTCCTCCCATGAATCGTGAAAGTTTTAAGTGACATCTAGAATGGTGAATCCTTTCCAGAAGGATTTTAAACTATTTTGCCCAGATCCATCTGAGGAATCACTTGCTATAGCAGCTATAGCCTTATGAAATGTCTCTCTTTTCTTCTGTTCTCTTTCTTTTTTTTTTTCCTTTTTTCTTTTTTTTCTTTTTTTTTTTTGACAGAGTTTCACTCTTGTTGCCCAGGCTGGAGTCCAGTGGTGTGATCTTGGCTCACTGCAACCTCCACCTCCTGGGTTCAAGCGATTCTCCTGCCTCAGCCTCCCAAGTAGCCAGGACTATGGGCGTGTGCCGCAACACTTGGCTAATTTTTTTATTTTTGGTAGAGATGGGGTTTCACCATGTTAGCCAGGCTGGTCTTGAACTCCTGACCTCAGATGATCCACCCGCCTCAGCTTCCCAAAGTGCTGGGATTTGGGATTACAAGCATGAGCCACCATTCCGGCCTGAAATGTATTTCTTTTTTTTTTTTTTTTTTTGAGACGGAGTCTCGCTGTGTCGCCCAAACTGGAGTGCAGTGGCCAGATCTCTGCTCACTGCAAGCTCCGCCCTTCAGGTTCACGCCATTCTCCTGCCTCAGCCTCCCAAGTAGCTGGGACTACAGGCGCCCGCCACCTCGCCCAGCTAGTTTTTTGTAATTTTTAGTTGAGACGGAGTTTCACCAGGTTAGCCAGGATGGTCTCGATCTCCTGACCTTGTGATCCGCCCGTCTCGGCCTCCCAAAGTGCTGGGATTACAGGCTTGAGCCACCGCGCCCGGCCAATGTATTTCTTAAATAATAAGATTTGAAAGTTGAAATTAGGGCAGGGTGGATCGCCTGGGCTCAGGAGTTTGAGACCAGTCTGGGGCACATGACAAAACCCCACCTCTACCAAAAATACAAAGAAAATTAGCCAGGTGTGGTGGCATGCACCTGTAGTCCCAGCTCCTGGGGAAGCTGAGGTAGGAGGATCACTTGAGCCTCAGAGGTGGAGGTTGTAGTGACCTGAGACTGCACTACTGCATTCAACCTGGGTGACAGGGTAGGACCCCATCTCAAAAAAAAAAAAAGTTGAAATTGCTCATTGATCCACAGGCTGCAGAATGTTGTGTTAGCAAGCATGAAAATAACATTAATCTCCTTGTTCATCTCCATCAGAGCTCTTGGGCAACTAAGTGCACTGTCAGTGAACAATAATGTTTTGAAAGGAATCTTTTTTTTTGAGCAGTAGTTTCCACAGCCAGCTTAAAATAGTAAACCATGAGAGTGGGTGCGGTGGCTCACACCTGTAATCCCAAGACTTCAGGAGGCTGAGGCAGGCAGGTCACCTGAGGTCAGGAGTTTGAGACCAGCCTGGCCAACATGGTGACACTCCATCTCTACTAAAAGTACAAAACTTGGCCGGGTATGGAGGCAGGTGCCTGTAATCCCAGCTACCCAGGAGGCTAAGGCAGTAGAATCGCTTGAACCCGGGAGGCGGAAGTTGCAGTGAGCTGAGATCACACCATTGCACTCCAGCTGGGCAACAAGAGCGAGATTCAAAAACAAAAAACAAAAAACGGTAGCTCATGCCTGTAATCCCAGCGCTTTGGGAGGCTGAGACAGGTGGATCACCTGAGGTGGGAAGTTTGAGACCAGCCTGACCAACATGGAGAAACCCCACCTCTACTAAAAATACAAAATGAGCTGGATGTGGTGGTGCATGACTGTAATCCCAGCTACTTGGGAGGCTGAGGCAGGACAATCGGTTGAACCCGTAAGGCAGAGGTTGTGGTGAGCCGAGATGGTGCCATTGTACTCCAGCCTAGGCAACAAGAGCGAAACTACATCTCAAAAAAAAAAAAAAAAAAGTAAACCATGCTCTAAACAGATGTACTGTCATCCAGGCTTTGTTGTTCCATTTATATAGAGCACAGGCAGAGTAGATTTAGCATAATTCTTTCTTTTTTTTTTTTTTTTTGAGACGGAGGACTTGCTCTGTCACCCAGGCTGGAGTGCAGTGGCCGGATCTCAGCTCACTGCAAGCTCCACCTCCCGGGTTACACCATTCTCCTGCCTCAGCCTCCTGAGTAGCTGGGACTACATGTGCCCACCACTACGCCCGGCTAGTTTTTGGTATTTTTTAGTAGAGACAGGGTTTCACCGCGTTCGCCAGGATGGTCTAGATCTCCTGACCTCGTGATCCGCCCGTCTCCGTCTCCCAAAGTGCTGGGATTACAGGCTTCAGCCACTGCGCCTGGCCTGATTTAGCATAATTCTTAAAGGCCCTAGGATTTTCAGAACGGTAAATAAGCACTGACTTCCACTTAAAGTCACAGCTGTGTTAGCCCCTACCAAGAGAATCATCCTGTCCTTTGAAACTTGAAGCCAGGCACTGATTTCTCTTCTCTAGCTATGAAAGTCTTAGATGGCATTTCTTTCAAATAAAAACGGTTTCATCTACAACAAAAATCTGTTTTTTAGTTTAGCCACCTTCATCAATTATCTTAGATCTTTTGGATCACCTGATGCTTTATCTTGCACTTTTTTGGACAGAGATGACTTCGTTACTTAAATCTCATTAACCAACCTCTGCTCGCTTCAACCTTTTCTTCTGTAGTTCCTCACCTCTCTCAGGCTTCAGAGAACTGAAGACAGCTAGGACTGTGATCTGGATTAGGCCTTGGCTTAAGGGAATGTTGTAGCTGATTTGATCTGTCCAGACCATTAAAATGTTTTCCTTATCAACAAGAGGGCTGTTTTGTTTCTTATCATTCGTGTACTCACTGGAGTAGCCCTTTTAATTTTCTTCAATAACTTTCCCTTTGCCTTCACAACCTGGTTAACTGTTTGGTGCAAGAGGCCTAGCTTTTGGCCTATCTTGGCTTTCGACATGCCTTCCTGACTAAGCAAAATCATTTCTAGCTTTCGATTGAAAGTGAGAAACGTGCAACTCTTCCTTTAACTTGAACACTTAGAGGTCACTGTGGGGCTATTAATTGGCCTGGATTTCAATATTGTTGTGTCTTAGGGAATTGGAGGCGCAAGGAGAGAAAGAGAAATGGGGGAACAGCCGATCCGTGGAATCAGAACACACAGGACATTTACGGAGTAAGGTATGCCATCTTACACAGGTGCAGCTCATGGCTCCCCAAGACAATTACAACAGTAACATCAAAGATCACTGATTACAGATCACCGTAACTGAAATAATAATAATGGAGGGCAGGTGCAATGGCTCATGCCCATAATCCCAGCACTTTGGTTGGCCAAGGCGGGCAGATCACTTGAGGTCAGGAGTTTGAGACCAGCCTGGCCAACAATGGTGAAACCCTGTCTCTACTAAAAATACAAAAACAATTAGCTGGGTGTGGTGGCACATGCCTGTAATTCTAGCTACTCAGGAGGCTGGGGCAGGAAAATTGCTTGAACCTGGGAGGCAGAAGTTGCAGTGAGCCACGATCACACCACTGCACTCCAGCCTGGGCGACAAAGTGAGACTCTGTCTCAAATAATAATAGTAATGGAAAAGGCCGGGCACGGTGGCTCATGCCTGTAATCCCAGCACCTTGGGATACTGAGGCGGGTGGATAACCTGAGGTCAGGAGTTCAAAACCAGCCTGGCCAACATGGTGAAATCCCCATCTCTACTAAAAATAGAAAAACTAGCCAGGTGTGGTGGTGGACGCCTGTAAACCCAGCTACTCAGGAGGCTGAGGCAGGAGAATTGCTTGAACCCAGGAGACGGAGGTTGCAGCAAGCCGACACAGTGCCACTGCACTCCAGCCTCAGTGACAGAGTGAGACTCTGTCTCATTGAAAAAAAAAAAAGGCCGGGCATGGTGGCTCATGCCTGTAATCCCAGCACTTTGGGAGGCCGAGGTGGGTGGATCATGAGGTCAGGAGATCGAGACTATCTTGGCTAACATGGTGAAACCCCATCTCTACTAAAACTACAAAACATTAGCCGGGCATGATGGCAGGTGCCTGTAGTCCCAGCTACTTGGGAGGCTGAGGCAGGAGAATGGCGTGAACCCGGGAGGCGGAACTTGCAGTGACCCGAGATCGCACCACTGCACTCCAGCTGGGTGACAGAGCGAGACTCTGTCTCAAAAAAAAAAAACAAAAAAAAGTAATAGAAAAGTTAGAAATACTGTGAGAATTATCAAAATGCTATTAGAAAAATGACTTGTTCAAAGTAGGGTTGCCACAAACCTTCAGATAGTAAATAACACATCTGTGAAACACAATAAAATGAGGTATGCCTGTAATGAATTTTATATTTATTTTTTAAATTTCTTGTTTGTTTGCTTGTTTATTTACTTATTTATATTTTTGAGACGGAGTCTCACTCTGTTGCCCAGCCTGGAGTGCAATGGCGTGATCTCAGCTCACTGCAACCTCCACCTCCCAGGTTCAAGCGATTCTCCTGCCTCAGCCTCCTGAGTAGCTGGAACTACAGGCACCCGCCATCATGCCCAGCTTATTTTTGTATTTCTGTAGAGATGGGGTTTCTCCATGTTGGCCATCTGCCTGTTTTGGCACCCTAAAAGCGCTGGGATTACAGGCGCGGTGGCTCACACCTGTTATGCCAGCACTTTGGGAGTCCAAGGAAGGCAGATTACCTGAGGTTGAGAGTTCAGGCTGGCCTGAAACTCTCTACCTATTTTGACATGGAATTTCGCTCTTGTTGCCCAGGCTGGAGTGCAGTGATGCGATCTCAGCTCACTGCAACCTCCACCTCCCAGGTTCAAGTGATTCCCCTGCCTCAGGCCTCCCAAGTAGCTGGATTACAAGCACCCACCACCATGCCCAGCTAATTTTTTATATTTTTAGTAGAGACAGGGTTTCATCATGTTGGCTAGGTTGGTCTCGAACCTCACCTGACCTCAGGTGGTCCACTCACCTCGGCCTCCCAAAGTGCAGGGATTACAGGCATGAACCACTGCACCTGGCCAAACATGATCATTTTCTAAGAAAAAAATGACATGGGAAAGGTTAGAAAGTTTGCCTTAGAAGAATGGTGAGATAGTCCTATTGAGAGCTGGGAGAAGAGAATTCAAGCTTCAGAAAGAATAGATGCGATGATCCTAAGGCAGAGGAGGACTTGATGGACCAGGGTGGCTGGTCTGCAGCACAGTGCTGAGGGGAGAGAGGGGTAATGCCAGGGCCCACACAGGTGGAATTTAACCAAGAGCAGTAGCAGGCTACTGAAGATTTAAGCAAGAATGCAACCTAATCTGATTTACATTCTATAATCTAATCTGTGCCTGCTCCGTAGCAAATAGAATACAGAGGTGCAGGAAGGGAAAGAGAAAGGTCATACAGAAAGTTACTGTTGGGGGCCAGGTAAGAGATGAGGATTAGGTCATTCTGATAAGCATTTCAGAGCAGGACCAATAGACTGGCTATGGGGGTGAAAGAAAAGGCGGCTCAAGGAGGCTGTCTGTACTTTTTGGTTTGAGCAGTTGAGTAAATGATAGTGCTATTTACTGGACAAGATTGAAGGAAAGGACAGTTTTAGACAGACGGTGTGGATCCAAAGCCTCAGGATAAATGATCCATATTTTTCTTCTTTTTTGAGATGGAGTCTTCCTCTGTCACCCAGACTGGAGTGCAGTGGCACAATCTCTGCTTACTGCAACCTCCGCCTCCTGGGGTTCAAGCAATTCTCCTGCCTCAGTCTCCCAAGTAGCTGGGACTACAGGTGTGAGCCACTACGCCTGGCTAATTTTTGTAATTTTAGTAGAGATGGGGTTTCGCCATATTGGCCAAGGTGGTCTCCAACTCCTGACCTCAAAAAAAAAAGTCCTTTCCATTCTACTTTTCTACTTATAAACAAATCTAAATTCATGGCCGTAAGTACTCTATCCTAGGGAAAATATTTTAACTTAAAAGCTTTTGCTCCCATCGCCCCCATTTCTTAACTGTGAATGTTGAGGCCATTATTAGCCCAAGAATTCTATTTTTTTTTTTTTTTTTTGAGATGGAGTCTCACTCTGTCATCCAGGCTGAAGTGCAGTGGCAAAATCTCAGCTCACTGCAACCTCCACCTCCCGAATTCAAGCAATCCTCCCACTTCAGTCTCCTAAGTAGCTAGGATTACAGGCGTGTGCCACCATGACAGCTATTTTTTATTTTTAATAGAGATAGGGTTTCTCCATGTTGGCCAGGTTGGTCTCAAACTCCTGATCTCAAGTGATCCACCCACCTCAGCCTCCCAAAGTGCTGGGACGTGAGCCACTATGAGCCACTGTGCTGGGCCTGAGTTCTAGTAAAACCAATTCAGGACTGACCCCTAGGGCTCAGTGAGAATCCCTTCTTGCTCTGGCGGCTCTCCTCTCCCATTATCTAGACTCTACAGTTCACCTCTCTCCTTAGCTATAGTTTTTGCCAATCTTGGGGCTCCAAAGTCCCTCTTTCTTTCCCCCCTCCTGGTGCTACTTCCCTGTGCAAAGCAGTGCTTCCAGAGATCATAAGTCCCATAAGGGCAGGAACAGCGCTTGTGTTATCCACTGCTGCATTCCCAACACCCCTGAATTGTGCTGAGCACAGAGTTGGCACTCAAATATTCATTCAGTGAGAAAACTTCCTGAAGCCACCAGGAGGGTAACCAGTCACCTCTCCAGGTGCTTAAGTACCTGAACCTACTAGAAAGAATTTGTGGCCTAACTTCATTGAGATAAATATTATTATGCCCATTTCACAAATGGACAGCTGAGTTAGTTCAAACAATCTAAGATTATAACTACTCTACTAAAATGGTCTGACCCTTGGTTAGAAATATTTTTTAAAGCCAAGAAGTAGGAGCTATTGAAAAATCCAGCATACAAAGAGAACATTACCCATTTTATTTAACATTTATTGAAAATATGATGGATTTAACTAATGCAGAACAGCCTTCCTGTATAAATCCAACAATCAATATTTTGGTTTCCTGAAAACAAAACAAAAAACAAGCAAAATAACTCATCTTGGCTTGAATTATAGGAAATTCTTTGCTGGCAGCTCGGCCCAAGCTGATTGCATATGTGCTTTTAGGATAGGACTAGAGATTGCATGTGTTCTGCACAGCAACCAGGGACACTTAACATTCATGAAGTAATAATGAAACGGGAGGCCTGGATTTTTGTTTGTTTGTTTCTCCTAGGTCTCTTCCTCACTTAAGTGACCTTGGACAAATCCATTTCTTTCCTCATATCTGATTTCCATGTATCTGTTTCGGGATGATGTTTATGACTAAGATGCTTTGTGAGATCTTCAGATTACAAATCGTTACTGCCCTTCATTTATGACATTTTCCTCCTTCACTACCCTAGGGGATATTTGCATGACCCTTCTATTGAAAACCTTCACACACAGTTGTGAAGCGTCAATACCATCTAGGGACGGCTCAGAGGTTCCAAAGCCAATCAACTGACAAGTCATGAGGATAACTTGGGCCATGAAAAGTCCGTTTCCTACGCTACTGAGAATTGGAAAACAGGTAGATGTACTAATTCCCAAACCATGTTTGGCTTCTTTCTGCCGTTTTCAGCCTCTTCTAAACTATGCAGCAGCTGCGGACATTTGACCATCTATATTCGGCAATTCCTTTCCAAAGCAATCCTACCGAAAACAGATCACACGGCCCCCACAGGCGGGCAGGACAAGCCACCGGGCCCTGGTGCAGGAGCTGCTCGCTCCACACATTGTTTAGAGGCCGACGCCACACAGCCATCTTGCGTCGGGGGCCCGGGCCCAGGAGGAAAGCGAGCCCCGTCCCCTGATCCCGGAGGCCGACACCGGCGAGGGGCTGCCCTGCACGCAGGCGGCCGGCCCAGGAGTCTGAGCGATCAAGTTGTCTGCGGCGGACTCGGGCCGGCACCGCAGGACCCGGCCGCACTTGTCCCAGCGCGCAGGCGGGAAGGAGGCCGTCGGCCCGCCCCTCCCGCTGCCGCAGCGACCCCGTCCGACAGCGGGCACGGGACGCTGGATTCCTATTTGCCAGCTTCCTGCTGGGGAGCGTTTCCCAATGGGGCGCGGCGACCCGGCCGACCGTGTCCTCCTCCCCCACTGCCGCCCGGGTCTCCTCGGAGGCGCGCGCCGGGGCCTGCGCGGGGGCGGTCCCTCCTTCCCCTCCCCGCCGCGACCCGAGACGCCCGCAGGCCGGGCGTTCACCCGCCGCGCCTCCGCCCGCCTTCCCCTCCCCCCACTTCCCTCCGGGCGCCCCAAACACGGGCTTCTGGGGTTCGACGCCCTGCGCACACGGAGCGGGATGGGAGTGCAGGGCCGGGGGCGGGGGCTGGCCGGGGGCGGGCGGCAGTCTCGGCGGGAGCCGGCGGCCCCTCAGCGTGTCTTTTGTGTTTGTACACACACCGCGCGAGGCGTCCTGGAGGAGGGAGCGGGCGGCGCGCGGGGGAGGGGCGAGCGCGCGCCAGCGAACGGGCGCGCGGGGGGAGGGGAGGGGGCGGGGCGCGAGAGGTGCTGTGGGGGCGGGGCCGAGCCTTCCCTCCATTGTGTGTGATTGGCTGGCGCGCGGCGCGGGGGCGGGGCGGCGTGTGTTGGGGGATAGCCTCGGTGTCAGCCATCTTTCAATTGTGTTCGCAGCCGCCGCCGCGCCGCCGTCGCTCTCTAACGCCAGCGCCGCCTTTCGCTCGCCGAGCTCCAGCCGAAGAAGAAGGGGGGTAAGTTTCCCCGTCTGCCCGCTTCCCCAGAACCGAGCCCCGCTTGTCGTCAGCCCCGAGCCGGGCCCTGGCCGTGCCGGGAGGGGACCCGTAGCCCCTCCGGCTTAGCCCACAAACTTTTTGGCCCAGAAATGGAGGTAAGGAGCGAGTTTTCCTCTTCCCTCTGACGGCGGCGGCTCCCCAGTCTCTCGCCGCCTCAGCCCAACAGCAGCAACCGCCGCGGCGCCGAGCCTGCTCTCCCTCCTCCTCCCCGCGCCCCTGGCTCCTCTTTCTTCGGTGAAATCCCGCTCGCTGCCCCTTCCCAGGACCCCAAACCTTCACCACGACCCGCGCGGGCCTCTTAACTACCGCCCCCGGGCCCCAGCCCCCAGTTTTCGAGCGGGAAAGGGGTGGAAATCGCCGCCGCTTCGCACCCTGGGGTAACTCGCTTTTTGCTGCCTCCCCACAGTTGTTGCTAAGCTTCACCATCTTGTCTCTCTTCTCTGGTCACCGACCATATTTTTTCCCCCGTTTCTCTCTTCCCCATTTCAAAAAAGCAAGAATTTTTAAAAGAGGGACATTTTTTTCCCTTTTTTGGAGAAGCGGAAACTTGATGTATTTGAAATGCAAAAAAACTTTTGCATTTTGGAGGGCGGCACGTGGCAGGGGATAGGGGTATTTTCGAGCGATTTGGTGTTTTGTGTCTTTGGAACGGAATCCGATACGTTTTGCGATTGTTTCCATTTTGTTCTGGTCTGGGAGGCGAGTTGGTTCCTGCTTGAGGCGCTGGGAGCGAGGTGGGCAGGTTGGGGGACCCTGTGCAGAGGGACCCGGAGGAGGCAAAACCAAAAGTTTATGTGGTGCTTGCGGTGGACCGGTCGGCGGATGTCGTGCGTTAATTAAAGCCTGGGTGCGGGGCACTTCATTTCACTGCGAAGCCTGTGAAGACTGGACGCGAGGACGCGGCTTTGTAGAATGCTCGCTGGTGGTAGCTGTTGTTCCTCTCTTGTTTTTTCGAGAAGCCTTTTTGTCAACAACTGTAACGATGCAAAACCAAGGATATTTTCAGATATTTACAGCAATCCATCAACAGCCAGACGAAGGGGGGGACAGCCAAAGTCGGGGGGTAGGAAGACCTTTTTTTGCTGTAATTTGGCTCGACCTTCCAGTGGTTTGTGGCTTCGTTCTTTTGACTTGTTTGTGGATGGAATGTTTACAGACATTTCTAATTTCTACTTTAATTAAATAAATTGGATCAAAGGCTGTTCGAGATCTTTTTGTTTTGCCGTTTGTCGCTCAGAATTGGCATTTTGAGAGGTGATTGATATTAATTGCTAACAATTTTCTAGTACTCTAGTTTGTTTTAAGAAGATTTTGGGTAGACGTAATCTGCACCCTTTCAAATTATATAACAATACGAACATTATTTTTTATATTGATCATAATTTCCAGATATGGGGAGGGGGTGATCGTGGCAGGAAAAGTTGTATGCTTAGTAGTTGCATATGGTGATTTTTGATTTTTCAATGCTGGTAGGTAAGTAAGGAGGTCTCTGTACCATGGCTCGTACAAAGCAGACTGCCCGCAAATCGACCGGTGGTAAAGCACCCAGGAAGCAACTGGCTACAAAAGCCGCTCGCAAGAGTGCGCCCTCTACTGGAGGGGTGAAGAAACCTCATCGCTACAGGTATTAAAAAAACAGGGAAAAAATGGGACAAAGTCTCTTTGGTATGTATCCATATAGTTTAACAAAAAGATGGATAACAGGAAAAGTTTTTGCTTTAGAGAGACTTTTATTTTTTCATGTGAACACTTTACTACTTAAATATATGTACTGTATGATCATTTATATATAACGTTTAGTATTGGGTTTTATTGAAAACGTTTAACTTTGAAGTCATAATCAGACCTACAGGTCTAAGGAGACCTAGTATATCACTGATAATGTTAATGGGGTATATTGACATTTTAGTTAACTATTAGTAATTCTTTAAAAATAGTTACGTGTTGCTTTCTTGAATACACTTTTGAGGATATCTTTCCTAGCTTTTGGCAAAATAATAATTTAATCGAAATTGGGTGTGTTATAAAGTTCCTACCCCCTCGTTTACTTGATTAGCTTATTTCCTTCTGTATTGGCTTTTTTGATTGTGAACTACCTGAGCCACTGTGTTGTTAAGGGCATCTGCCATTAGAGGGCAGAAGTTGCCCAGACTTAGCCTCTGCAGATACTACGATTAACTTAAAATAAAAGCTCATACAGTGGAAGAAATAAGTCAGAATGAGAGGTAAATTTCTTGCTGACAATTAGTAAAAAAAAACTTCCACGTGGAAGGGACACTGCACAATCGGGTGTATTCAGATTTAATAATTCATGAGGGATGAACTGTAGTCAGAGGTATTCTGGGGAATACAACTTAAATGCCACAAGTATATTTTTAAATGAAGTTCGTTGGGTTGTGTTCGTCATCTTTAAGGGCTCTTAAGATAATAGAGGGTGTAGGGAAGGAGAGTGGTGCTAAATTGAGAGGAGCCAACTTCTTTTTTAGCCTGACAGCTAATACCTTCCCAAGGTTTATATACATGAATAACTTTTTAAAATGAAAATAAATAGGGCTTTGATTAGCTTCTTGCTAAGAATGCATTTTAATTTCATGCTTTTTGCTTTAAAGGTATTGTTACTCTTACTCGATTTGAATGTTCACATCTTAAGTTGATCAGTGAAATTTGATACTGAAGCTGAAGAATTGTTGGGTGGTTTATTTTTTGAAAAATTACCGCATTTCATTAAAGCTGCCCACTTACCTTTTTGTGCTATTTGTGGTTTTGGTAACAGTTTCTTTATTAATTTTTTAAAGGCCTGGTACTGTGGCGCTTCGTGAAATTAGACGTTATCAGAAGTCCACTGAACTTCTGATTCGCAAACTTCCCTTCCAGCGTCTGGTGCGAGAAATTGCTCAGGACTTTAAAACAGATCTGCGCTTCCAGAGCGCAGCTATCGGTGCTTTGCAGGTAAAATGGTGGGTGGGGACAACTCAAGAGAGTTTGTATTCCTGTCGTGTACCAAGAACAGTTCCAAATTGTTGCATATGCTTATATCATTTAATCACAAGCCCATCAGGTAGTTGATATCATTACTTCACTGTTGAGACTTCAGAAAGGTTGAATTGCTCAAGGTCATACACATAGAAAATGGCAAAACCATAATTTGAACTCATTTGACTCCACGGCTTAGTGCACATTCCATTATACCATTTAAAATTTTGAAACATTGCACTAAATAAAAATCCTCTGGTTTGGTTTATGGATGCTGCAGGACATTAAGAAGAAGTTGAGGTTAGAGGTCTATATTTGTAGTAACAATTTCAAACAGTGCCTAGAATAAAAGAAATCTGTCTTCAGGTTGTGAAGAAACATAGGTAGAGCTAGGATGGGAATAGGCAGTATTAAAGAATTACGCATTAAGATGTAAAAGGATCAGTGAATGGAGGATAGGATTGGATTGGCAAGTTGGGGGGAATAGTGCTTAAAGGTGATACTGGACATGTAAAGGGGCCGAGATTTGCCTTGTGGTTTCTTTTTTTTTTTTTGAGATGGAGTCTTGCTCTGTCGCCTGGGCTGGAGTGCAGTGGCCAGATCTGAGCTCACTGCAAGCTCCGCCTCCTGGGTTTACGCCATTCTCCTGCCTCAGCCTCCCAGTAGCTGGGACTACAGGCGCCAGCCACCTCGCCCGGCTAGTTTTTTTGTATTTTTTAGTAGAGATGGGGTTTCACCGTGTTAGCCAGGATGGTCTCGATCTCCTGACCTCGTGATCCGCCCGTCTCAGCCTCCCAAAGTGCTGGGATTACAGGATTGAGCCACCGCGCCCAGCGCCTTGTGGTTTCTTAAAGGGGATTAGGGATTGCCACTTAAATGTGGAGCATATTGAATTTAATCTTCATCTCTAGCATGTCAGGACTTAGAGAAATACTGTTCTAGAGATATTTATGTATTTGAGATATTTGTTGTTTAAGACAAGACCAAAACTTGAAATTCCTACAGGATACTTAGTAAACTTATGTAGACGTCATTAACATCAGTCGCTTAAGTAACCTATTTTATGTTGTGTAGTTGGATTCTTTAGATGCAAGTATCCCAGAATACAGTAAAACTGCCACCTCCATCAGAAGTTTGCAGTTGGGGGTTGTTAAAAATGCTGATTGCTAAGCACCATTGCAGACCTGAATCAAACACCCGGAGGTGGCAGGGAGGCATCCAGAATCTAAGTACACTCCATTGGAGGATTTTCAAGGCTGCTGTTGCTGTGCCGGGCTTTTGCTTTATATGTGAGAAAGATATGATAGGTGGATTCCACCCTGAAGTGTAATTGGTCGAGCTGTTTCTATGGTTAGTCTAAACTTCAGTTGATTGGTGAATTCCAGGAGTAGGCATCCATTAAATTCTCAGTTGCTGAAATTTCAGCTACTAAAATCTTCCATGCTTTTACTTAAAACTTTATTTTCTGTTTTAATAGCCGATTATCTTCAGTTCTCATTTATTACTAAATACAGAAACGTTACTAAGATTCGTAAGCATTGGTACAAAGCTGCCAGTATTTTCTAGTTAGAACTGTGCTTAAAGAACACTATACTGTACTTGAAAAGTGTAGCATTTTTTAGCTTAAATGTCAATAATACAGCCTTTTAAGTTGAATTGACTAAACAATCTGGGTAAAAGACTCATCTCTTTAATTAGTCACATGTAAACTTCCATTGTTACTATTGCATACTTGTCATTAAGTGTGGTTGTATTGATTTTAAGCAAAATGTTCATCTCTTCTGTTCACAGTTCTCCTAGTGTTAGCTCTTTATTGAAAAAAGTGATCTTTGTTAAGCTTTTGTGCTTTCTGTTTTGTTTCTTTTTTTTTTTTTTTTTTTTTTTTTTGAGCTGGAGTCTCGCTCTGTTGCCTAGGCTGGAGTGCAGTGGCGCGATCTTGGCTCACTGCAAGCTCTGCCTCCCAGGTTCACGCCATTCTCCTGCCTCAGCCTCCCGAAAGATACAGAGGGTGGGCCAGGCACTGTGACACGGCTGTAATCCCAACACTTTGGGAGGCTGAGGTGGGGGTGAATCACCTGAGGTCAGGAGTTCCAGACCAGCCTGGCCAACATGTTGAAACCCTTCTCTACTAAAAATAAAAAAAAATTAACTGGGTGTGGTGTCGGGCACCTGTAATCCCAGCTACTAGGGAGGTTTGAATCACTTGAACCCGGAAAGCGGAGGTTGCAGTGAGCTGAGATGGCGCCGTTGCGCTCCAGTCTGGGCAACAAGAGCGAAACTCTGTCTCAAAAAAAGAAAAAAAGATTGGGAGAATTCGTTAATGGAATAGGGTAACAGAAGATCACAATTGAAGTAGAAATCCAAAGGTCCTTTGGTTTTGGCCTTAGAATTACACACTTTACAACTAAGAATAGGAGGTAGTCCAGTGAGAGAATGGTAGAGGAGAAGTTAGTCTCAGTTTGCCATAGATAATCAATAATTGACTTACTTAAAATATAGTCTTTGCCTTTAATGTCTGAACTTGAACCCAAATATCCTATGTTAAGTGGACAGTGTTGCTTTGAAATGGTAAAGAGCCAGACTTTGAATATACTCAAAATGTCCTAAACTAATACTTTCTTGTAGTTTTTTTTCTTTGCCATTAACTCAAAATTAATTAAGTCAGAAATTAGTGTGGCAGTCTTTAATTCCCATTACAGCCTTAATGTTTTAAGGGACTTTGGGTTATTTGTAATAGAATTGGAAATGTATGGGTCATGGTCAGATCCTCTGTAGGAGTTGAATCTCCTCTTAGAGCTGACCAGGCACAACCTTTATAAACTAGTAGCCAAGTTCTAAGACAGCAGTGAGAGCCCCAGCTACCACATGCCACATCTGATTAGTTCTAAGTGATCACTCTAGAAGGCTACCAGAATCATGGTACCTGGTGGTTTGCCCACATAGTAGCTTGTACCGCATTCCACAAAAGCATTCTAGCTTTCTGTAATCCCGAGGTGCCAGGTTAAGCAAAATTAAACTGTTTTATTTCCTGATACAATAGCTGATGTGCGTTGTGAGCCCCTAAGGAGGCTACAATACACCATTTTTTCCAGGATTTCTACCCACTTCTAGAATATCTTAAGAACGAATCTCTGAATATTAAGGACTTTCGCTTTTAATACCTGTAGATTAGGTAAGATGCCAGGGACTAATTGCATAGAATAGAAACATTTTTTTAAAGTAGCAAATATTGAAAATCTACTTGAGGACAAGGCATTTTGAGTATAAAATGAGATTTCATTATCACCAAAAAATGGCTGATAATGCAAGGTCAGTGTGAGTGCCAAGGAACTAGGAGTTCAGCGTTGCCTGCACTGGCAACAGGAGCAAAAGACGAGTATGCGATTTTCTCCTTCATGGTAGTCTTGAGCTGGGCTCTAAAGGGTAGATAAGTAAAGACTTAGTAGTTAATGACAAATGCTGGAGAAACACACGTGAAAATAGTTCAATTTGAATGAAAGAAACTTGTAGAAGAGTAGTGATAGTGCTAAAAAGGATGAAGCTGTAAATGTGAATGTACTTTTTTTTTGGAGACAGAATCTCACTCTGTCACTTAGGCTGGAGTGCAGGGGCGCAATCTCGGCTTACCGCAGCAATTCTCCTGTCTCAGCCTCCTGAGTAGCTGGGACTACAGGCAAATGCCACCACACCCGGCTACTTTTTGTGTTTTTAGTAGAGACAAGGTTTCTCCATGTTGGTCAGTCTGGTCTCAAAACTCCTGACCTCAGATAATCTGCCCTCCTCGGCCTCCCAAAGTGCTGGGATTACAGGCGTGAGCCACCGTGTTGCCCGGCCTAGAAATTTTTGTTAGAGTAAAAATAGCAACTTATAAGACTCTTTTCTCCCTTAATGTATCTTGAGCAGAGAAATAACTTTTCCTTATAGAGAAGGAGAGCCAACTAACCTATCATTTCATGTTCCAAATCCAAAACTGTTGGATTTATGGTTATTTTTTAAAATGCTAATTTTTGCATTTCAGAATGAGTAAGCAGACCAGGCATGGCAGATCACCTCAAGTTAGGAGTTCAAGACCAGCCTGGCCAACATGGTGAAACCCCGTCTCTACTAAAAATACAAAATTAGCTGGACATGATGGTGCATGCCTGTAATCCCAGCTACCTGGGAGGCTGAGGCAGGAGAATTGCCTGAGCCTGGGAGGTGGAGGTGGCAGTGAGCCAAGATTATACCACTGCATTCCAGCCAGGGCTACAGAGCAAGACTCAAATCTTTAAAAAAAAAAAGCAGATGTTTTGACTTAAAGATTCTTCAGCTTTTCAGACAGCTATAAGTATACTAACAATTTGAGTTATGAGTTAATTCTAAGTGGAAATGCCCCTTTTTCCTCTTCACAAGCTAAGTATCAATGAGTGATTCATACACTGTCATTTTTGAGTGGTAGTAGGAATAAGATAACTTGAAAGGATCTTACAGTCAAATGGGGAAAAACATCGATATTAGTACTAGAGGGCAACAAATGCTGTTACAAATTGGGGTACATAGAGGAAGATACTTGGTAGAGGACAGGGGCACGTCTCCCAGGCATAGATCAAAGTATATAAATAAGGAACTGCCAGACTGGGCACGGTGGCTCATTCCTGTAATCCCAGCACTTTGGGAGGCTGAGGTGGGTGGATCACGAGGTCAGCAGATTGAGACCATCCTAGCTAACACAGTGAAACCCCGTCTTTACTAAAAACACAAAAAAATTAGCTGGGCGTGGTGGCGGGTGCCTGTAGTCCCAGCTACTTGGGAGGCTGAGGCAGGAGAATGGTGTGAACCCGGGAGGTGGAGCTTGCAGTGAGCCGAGATCTGGTCACTGCACTCCAGCCTGGGCGACAAAGGGAGACTAAATAAATAAATGAATAAATAAATAAACAAAAACTGCCAGGCAAGGTGGCTCACGCCTGTAATCCCAGCACTTTGGGGGGCCAAGGTGGGTGGATCACGAGTCCGAGACCAGCCTGACCAATGTGGTGAAACCCCTTCTCTACTAAAAATACAAAAAACTAGCTGGGCATGGTGGCGCGTGCCTGTAGTCCCAGCTACTCAGGACACAGGCAGGAGAATCACTTGAATCCGGGAGGCTGAGGTTGCAGTGAGCTGAGATTACGCCACTGCACTCCAGTCTGGGCAACAGAGCAACACTCCATCTCAAAAAGAAAGAAAGACAGAACTAACTTATGATAAGTTCTGAAATCAAAAGTACTCTCATGATAAAACAGGTATAAAAGGGAAGGCAGATGAGAAGCATGTGATAAAAACCAGTTCACCATATTATACTACTGGATAAGGCAGAGGTTCACATACTGTGTGAATGGGATTCAGAGTGAGACTAGGCTGGGATGGAGTATTTGGATTGAACATGATTCTGCTTATAAGAATGAGAGTGTTAAATTGGATTTCTTGCTTTATTTGTGATGTTTCAGTTTATTAGAAATCATGTTACCATTAGAAAAAGTGAAGTTTCCTAGTAACAAAGTAATTTGACTTGTGTAATTTCAGAAAAGACTTCAGCTTTTGTTTTTTTTAATAAGCTGCTTTTGAGCTTTGTCTCACAGGTTTTAAAATGAAAGCATTTGGTAAAATTGTCAACATTTTGCCCAGTCAGTTTTTTAAAGGGTTCAAAAACCTTTTTGTTTTAATTCATATAGTTGAGTCTTAACTATTGGAAATAACACCATCAATAAGTTTTTCTTCGTTCCTTTTGCAGGAGGCAAGTGAGGCCTATCTGGTTGGCCTTTTTGAAGACACCAACCTGTGTGCTATCCATGCCAAACGTGTAACAATTATGCCAAAAGACATCCAGCTAGCACGCCGCATACGTGGAGAACGTGCTTAAGAATCCACTATGATGGGAAACATTTCATTCTCAAAAAAAAAAAAAAAAAAAAAATTCTCTTCTTCCTGTTATTGGTAGTTCTGAACGTTAGATATTTTTTTTCCATGGGGTCAAAAGGTACCTAAGTATATGATTGCGAGTGGAAAAATAGGGGACAGAAATCAGGTATTGGCAGTTTTTCCATTTTCATTTGTGTGTGAATTTTTAATATAAATGCAGAGGCGTAAAGCATTAATGCAAGTTAAAATGTTTCAGTGAACAAGTTTCAGCGGTTCAACTTTATAATAATTATAAATAAACCTGTTAAATTTTTCTGGACAATGCCAGCATTTGGATTTTTTTAAAACAAGTAAATTTCTTATTGACGGCAACTAAATGGTGTTTGTAGCATTTTTATCATACAGTAGATTCCATCCATTCACTATACTTTTCTAACTGAGTTGTCCTACATGCAAGTACATGTTTTTAATGTTGTCTGTCTTCTGTGCTGTTCCTGTAAGTTTGCTATTAAAATACATTAAACTATACCTGCTTTTGGTCTTTATTATCAGCCTTGCCCTACAATTATATTCAAAATAATTTCAGTATTAAGTGCTTTAATAGTCACTTTATATCTGAGACAAGACTTACTGAGAGATGAGCAAAGTATAGACTTGGTGGCAAAAGGAAACTGGCTGTATTTCTGATTTTTAGAAGCTTGCCACTACCCAGTGGTCTTAACTCTTTGGATATGTTGTCCTCTGAACCAGTAATTTGAAAAGCTAATCAACAGAATCACCTGGAAATAGTGGAATCTGTAAGTAGATTCAGCTTTCATGAATGTTTAAAAACAAATGAAAGTGTGTAACAGTCTTAAGCTCAAAAATTAATGCATTCAAGATCGGGCTATTTTAAGATGCTCTGTATTAACCCTGAACTTAAGCATTAGTAATTCTTAGCCCTGTTTTATTTAGTATTGGTATGATTAATGTGAAATCAGGATAATTAAACCTTCTAAGACTTTGAACACATCCCATTAGTTTTAACATTTGAGTGTTCGAAACTGCTCTAGAAAGTGATATGAAATGTTAGTAACTATGCCAAGAATAGACTTATGTCAATAAGATACAACATTGGGCTTGCCTTCTTATTGCTCTTAAAACATTTTTAGCCTTAATCTTTTGACTGTAGGTGACTACAAAATTCTTTAATGGGAGAATTAGTTATTTTAAGAGCCTGATTTTATTATCATGCATCCTAGTTTTCAGTGTGATCTTTTGCATATACTTGTACAGGGAAGTACTGGTAACACCGTACTTTCTAAATATGAGTTACTAAAAGCCAATTGTAGTTGAATGTTCTCTGTTCAGTTTTTCAGTGCAAAGGACCAAGTGGCCTTTCCATGAAAAACACTTCAGAAGAAACAGGTGTCTCCAGTAAGGGAGGAAGTTAATGTTACCTGCTGGAATCAAGACCAGTGATTTACAAGTAGATGATACGGTTGGTTGAGTTCCTGGAATCCTAAAATCTCAAAAGGTCTTAGTGCTCTAAAAGTCCTTTTTTTAAATTGTCCCACGAAGTGGTTGTTAACAATCCCTTGTTGGAACAAAATTTCAATTTGTTTAAACAAATAGTACTATGTGCTCACTGTCCAGGTGTAATACAGTAAGTTGAACATTATAAAATGAGCCAGATAGAAAAAAGCATAGATAAACTTGACACTCAGTGTGTGTACACAGATGTCTGGTCAATTTATTGAATTTGTCTCATACAATGCTATGTTAATATTGGGAGTGTATTCTTACATATTCCTATGAAGTAGGTAACTTTACTATTTACAAATGAGGCAGCGGAATTTGGGAAGACATTTTTAATTTACTAGGACCTGACCAATATGCATAGTAGTTCTGAGCTCAGGGCTATCCTTTGACTCAGGTGTAAGTGGATCTGCCAGCTCTTTAATCCCTGGGTTAATGCTCAGTAACTGTTAGGCTGATAATCCTCTTTCCTATGATGCTTCAGAGGTGCTATATGACAATCCCACCCAGAAAAAAACCTAGAGTGAATTGGAATTTGGCCCAAAATGTATGGAGACTAGCTAGAATCACCACTTTGTTTCAACTTTTCAATAGCAAAGTAAATAGCCAATAAACACCTTTTAAGATTCCAGAAAAGTTCACTAAAGTGTAAGTTAACAGATGAAAAACCCCAGAAAATTATATTTTAAGATTAAAAAAATTTCAGGTAAATGTCTTGGGAAAATCGGGAATACTATGACTGGAAGAATCTTTAGGAATTTGAAAACATCCTCTTAAGCAAATGGGGGGAATCTCAGCTACTATATTACAAGTAGGTGAGTAAGTGCTTGAACAATGCCCAAGGTCTTGCCCTTTTTGACAGTCCAGAATCTTTAAGAGGAAATACATTCAAATTTGCAAATTATATTGAGGGCCTGCTAAATGCTGAGGATGCAAAAGTTTGCCCCAACTCAAAATATTAACAACTATGAAGTGGGTACTGTTTTATGCCCTATTTTACAGGTAAAGAAACAGCAAATGAAGGAGGTAGACTTTGTCCCCACGTAGGCTAAATCGAAGGCCATTCTCTTAAGTGATACATAGAATAAATTAGAGCGGTTAATTTTGCCAGGAATTGTAGAAGTTGAAGTCTTGGCAATAGTAGAAACAAATGGGGGTTGGGAGGAAAGACAAAATTAGGATTGAGGGTGATATTTTAGAAATCATAAGAAAAGCCTGTATGCAGTCAAAACCATGCTGCTCATCACCTGCTCAGTCATAACCTACCCCCTTTAATCCACTGTCATCACCTATTCCTTTAGGCTCCTTCCTCCAAAGGGGCATCCAAAACTTTTCACTCACCACTTCTGCCCTAATCCAAGCTGCTATTTGCCATTTTCTTTCTTTTCTCTTTTCTTTCTCCTTTTTTTTTTTTGAGGCGGAGTTTTGCTCTTGCTGCCCAGGCTAGAGTGCAATGATGTGATCTCGGCTCGGCTCACTGAAAACTCCACCTCCTGAGTTCAAGCAATTCTGTCTAAGCCTCCCAGGTCGCTGGGATTACAGGCGCCCATCACCATGCCCAGCTAATTTTTTTGTATTTTTAGTAGAGACAGGGTTCCATCATGTTGGCCAGGCTGGTCTCAAACTCCTGACCTTAGGTGATCCCCCCCCACCTTGACCTCCCAAAGTGCTGGGATCACAGGCGCAAGCTGCTATTTTCTTACCTGGACTCTTGAAATAATTTAAATCTATCTGCATCCATCCATGCATCTTACTCTCCTCTGGACTCCTCTGCACAGTCTCCAGATAAACTTTTAAAACATAAATTGTTTCAGGTCATTTCCCCACTTAAAGATCTCGAATGGCTTCCCATTGCACACTGGATAAAATCTAAACTATTCACTGACTCAGGAGAAACCTAATGTGATCTGACCTTACCAATCTTTTTCCACCACTTAAGTTCCAGGCAAACCCTCTGCTCACACACCCTTTTTCACATTCCTTAGTATTTACCAAAATCTGAAATTACCTTGTTAATTTGTCGTTTTTCTTTTGAGATGGAGTCTCACTCTGTTGCCCAGGCTGGAGTGCCATAGTGCTATCTCAGATCACTGCAACCTCCGCCTTCAGGGTTCAAGCAATTCTGTCTCGGCCTCCCAAGTAGCTGGGACTACAGGCACATGCCATCATGACCGGCTAATTTTTGTATTTTTAGTAGAGACAGGGTTTTACCATATTGGTCAGGCTGGTCTTGAACTCCTGACCTCAGGTGATCCACCTGCCTCAGCCTCCCAGAGTGCTGCGATTACAGGCACGAGCCACTGTGCCAGCCATTTATCTACTGTTTTATTGACTGCTCCCACTAGACTGCTACAGGAACGGGGGTTTCGCTGTATTTCCCATTATAGCCCCCGTGCTGATATATAGTAAATCTGAATAAAAATTTGTCAAATTAATGCTAGAATGAATGAGTGGTCCTGCTCACCTCCATGTCAACCTTAAGCTTCTGTAACTTTAATATATGGTAACTGATTTGTTATTTTGAGGACTAAATGAAAGTAGATACAAAAACACACGGCCTGGCCGGGCAAAGTGGCTCACGCCTGTAATCCCAGCACTTTAGGAGGCCAAGGTGGTAGGATCACTTGAGGTCAGGAGTTCAAGACCAGCCTGGGCAACATGGTGAAACCTCGTCTCTACTAAAAATACAAAAATTAGCTGGGCATGGTGGTGCATGCCTGTAATCCCACCTACTCAGAAGGCTGAGGTGGGAGAATCACTTGAACCTAGGAAGTGGAGGTTGCAGTGAGCCTAGATCTCACCACTGCATTCCAGCCACAGAGTGAGACTCTCTCTCAAAAAAAAAAAAAAAAAAGCCAGATACAATAGTAAGTGAACTAGAATCTAAAATTCTGATAAAGCAAGCTAGCATATATACTGTTCCTTGCAGAATTGTAGGGCAAAACCTGGTTTCAAACTTATTTTTCCAAGTAGCATCCCTACTGAATAGCTATGATTCTTATGCCAGTGAATATTAGTCTCAAAGTGAAATAGATCATGCAGGAGCTGGATTTTATGAAAAAAAGTGAAATAGAACTAGGTGGGTTACAACTTTATCATGATAGCAAATGAATCAGTAACAATGCAAGTAGTGAAACTACTTAAGAGGCATTCTCAAAGTCATTATGAATACTTTTTTTTTTTTTTTTTTTAACCACTAGCTACTTGGGAGGCTGAGGCAGGAGAATCGCTTGAACCCGGGAGGTGGAGGTTGCAGTGAGCCGAGATGGCACCACTGCACTCCAGCCTGGGCAACAAGAGTAAAACTCCGTCTCAAAAACATTGAGTCACCACATCCAGCTAATTTTGTGTTTTTAGTAGAGACAGGGTGGCCGGGCGCGGTGGCTCAAGCCTGTAATCCCAGCACTTTGGGAGGCCGAGACGGGCGGATCACGAGGTCAGGAGATCAAGACTATCCTGGCTAACACGGTGAAACCCCGTCTCTACTAAAAAATACAAAAAACTAGCCGGGCGAGGTGGCGGGCGCCTGTAGTCCCAGCTACTTGGGAGGCTGAGGCAGGAGAATGGCGTAAACCCGGGAGGCAGAGCATGTAGTGAGCTGAGATCCGGCCACTGCACTCCAGCCTGGGCGACAGAGCAAGACTCCGTCTCAAAAAAAAAAGAAAGAAAAGAGACAGGGTTTCACCATGTTGGCCAGGCTGGTCTCTAACTCCTGACCTCAGGTGATCCACCCTCTGCAATCTCCCAAAAGTGCTGCGGTTACAGGCCTGAGCCACCACGTCTGGCCTAAAAATTATTTTTTTAAGGAAATAATTATTTGCAGTGTAGCTCCACAGTTAAGAGTTCAGGCTCTGAGGTGGGCGTGGTGACTCACGCCTGTAAGAGGCTAAGGCAGGAGGGTCACTTGAGGCCAGAAGATTGAGACCAACCTGGGCAACATAGTGAGACCCTGTCTCTACAAAAACATTTAAAATAACCAGATATGGTAGCACCCACCTGTGGTCCCAACTACTCAGGAAGCTGAGGAGGGAAGATCTGTTGGGCCCAGGAGGTTGAGGCTGCAGTGAACCATGATTGTGCTACTTGCACTCCAGCCTGGGCAAGAGAGACCTTGTCTTCAAAAAGCAACAGTTCACGCTCAGGAATTAAATTGCCTCTGTACTAGCCGAGTGACGTTGGGCAAATCACCCAGTCCCCCTATGCCTCATTCATTCATTCATTCAGTATTTATGGAGTACCTTCTATGTACCAGACACTGTTGTGGGGATACAGAAGTGAACAAAGTTCCCTATTGTTATGGAGCTACATTGTAGTGGGAAAAAACACAATAAAGATGAAGCAAATGCAGACACTCCTTGACTTAGGATAGGGCCATCTCCCAGTAAACTGGCTCTAAGTTGAAAATATCCTAAATCGACAATGCATTTAATACACCTAACATACCCAACATCACAGTCTAGCCTAGCCTACTTTAAATGTTCTCAGAATGGCCAGGCATGTTGGCTCATGCCTGTAATCCCAGCACCTTGAGAGGCTGAGATGGGCAGATCACTTGAGGTCACGAGTTCAAGACCAGCACGGCCAACATGGTGAAGCCCTGTCTCTACTAAAAATACAAAAATTACACCAGGCGCAGTGGCTCACCCCAGTAATCCCAGCACTTTGGGAGGCCAAGGTGGGTGGATCGATCACCTGAGGTCAGGAGTTCGACACCAGCCTGGCCAACATGGCGAAACCCCGTCTCTACTAAAAATACAAAAATTGACGGGGCGCCCTGGTTCAAGCCTGTAATCCCGGCACTTTGGGAGGCCGAGACGGGCGGATCACGAGGTCAGGAGATCGAGACCATCCTGGCTAACACAGTGAAACCCCATCTCTACTAAAAATACAAAAAACTAGCCGGGCAAGGTGGCGGGCGCCTGTAGTCCCAGCTACTCGGGAGGCTGAGGCAGGAGAATGGCGTAAACCCGGGAGGCGGAGCTTGCAGTGAGCTGAGATCCGGCCACTGCACTCCAGCCTGGGCGACAGAGAGAGACTCCATCTCAAAAAAAATAAATAAATAAAAATAAAAATACAAAAATTAGCTGGGCGTAATGGCACACACTTGTAATCCCAGCTACTCGGGAGGTTGAGGAAGGAGAATCACTTGAACCTGGGAGGTGGAGGTTGCAGTGAGCCGAGATCACACTACTACACTCCAGCTTGTGCAACGGGAACAAGACTCCATCTTAAAACAAAAATTAGCTGGGCGTGGTGGCATGTGCCTGTAATCCCAGTTACTTGGGAGGCTGAGGCAGGAGAATCGCTGGAACCCGGAAAGCAGAGGTTGCAGTGAGCCAAGATCTTACCACTGCATTCCAGCCTGGGTGACAGAGTGAGACCCTGTCTAAAAAAAAAAAAAAAAAAGTTATCAGAACACTTAACGTTAGCCTATAGTTGAGCAAAACCATCTAACAGCCTTTTTGTTTTTTGTTTTTTGATTTTGAGATGGAGTCTTGCTCTGTAGCCCAGGCTGGAGTTCAGTGATGCAATCTTGACTCACTGCAACCACCATCTCCTGGGTTCAAGCAATTCTCCTGCCTCAGCCTCCTGAGTAGCTGGGATTACAGGCACATGCCACCACGCCTGGCTAATTTTTATATATATTTTTTAGTAGTGATGAGGTTTCACCATGTTGACCAGGCTGTTCTTGAACTCCTGACCTTGTGATCTGCCTGCTTTGGCCTCCCAAAGTGCTGGGATTACAGGCGGGGGCTACTGTGCCTGGCCTATTTTTTAAATAAAATGTTGAAGAGCTCATGAATACTAAACCAAGTGACAGAATGGTTGTATGGGTGCTCCGAGGACAGTTTCTACTGAATGTGTGTCACTTTAGCATCATCGAAAAGTTGAAAAATTGTAGGTGGAACCATCATAACTTGGGACCATCTGTACCTAGTTTATCAGATAGTGGTAAATGCTAAGAAAAAAAAAAAAAGAATGTGGATAACAAGTGTTGTGGACTGTGGGGAGATGTTGGAAGTTAGGGTAGCCAGGGAGACATCACTGAGGTATCTTTCAAGTCAAGTCTTGAAGAAAATGAGACAGCAAGCCACATAGATGTGAGAGAAAAGTATTTCAGGTCCTATGAGGGGTCCCATTGGAGGAGCCAGCCTGGTATGTTCTAGGAACAACAGGGAGGTGAGCATGCCACAGCGGAGCAAATGAGCAGAGAAGCACGGTGGGAAACCAGAGATGTAATGGGAGCCACAGCATATAGTGCTTTATAGGTCCTGCAAGGACACTGAGTGAGATGGGAAACCTCTGGAGAGTTTTGAGCAAAAGGATAAAAACGGTCTGACGAATGTTTGAACAAAATCACTCCAGCTGCTGTCTGGAGAATAGACTGGGGGCAATAAGGGTAGAGCAGAAAGGAAAACCAATTAAGCTATTGCAGTAATCTAAGTTTGACATGATATAGTGGCTTGGACTTGGGTGGTGGCAGTGGAGATGTGCAAAGTGGCATTCTGGATATTTTACAATGATAGGAGGATGGCTAGGACTTAATGGATATAGGCATGAGAAAAAAAAAGTGTGGGGGGTGGTGGTTAATGGGACCAGGGTTTTCACCTGAGCAACTGCATGAAGTTGCTATTGCTTAACATAGAGAAGACTGTGAGGGAACAGGTTTCGGAAATATAAAGAGCTCAGTTTTGGACGTGTTAAGATTGAGATACTTAATTAGACTTTTTAGTGATTTCAGGTTGGATATGAACCTGGGGTTTAGGAGAGATATTTGGGCTGGAGATATAAATTTGGAAATCATCAACATGATCTTAAAACTAGCCGAGATCACCAAGGAAGTAGGTGCTGATAGAAATTAGAGAGGAGCTCTAAGGGCAAAGGAACTCAACATTTAGAGTTTAGAGACTGAGTGACAGCTCCAAAGAAGACTGAGAAGAAATAGGCAGAGAGGAAGAAAGCCAGACATATGTGATTATCTGGAATTCAAAAGAAGAAAGTGATCTACGATGTCAAATACTACTAAATCTAAGTGAACCAATGAAGACAAAATGATCTATGGTGTCAAACACTACTAAGTCAACTGGAATGTGAGGTCTGAGAATTGACCATTGAATTTGTAGAGGTCATTGGTGATCCTAATAACAGTTTTGATGAAATAGAGGAACAAAACCTGATTAGAGTGAATTCAAGAGAAACTAGGGCTTTAATCAAATGATGAAACTTCATGTCATCAAAAAGGAGACAAACCGACGTCATACTGAGGACGCAACATCACCCAAACGTTGAGCCAAAATGTTTAAACTGAATATAATAATAAGGATAAAGAAACAACCTGATAAATCCAAAGTGTAAGACATTGGGCCGGGCGCAGTGGCTCACGCCTGTAATCCCAGCACTTTGGGAGGCCGAGGCCGGTGGATCACCTGAGGTCAGGAGTTCGTGACCAGCCTGGCCAACGTGATGAAACCCAGTCTCTACTAAAAATACAAAAAAATTAGCCAGGCATGGTGGTGTGTGCCTGTAGTCCCAGCTATTCCAGAGGCTGAGGCACAAAAATCACTTGAACCCAGGAGGTGGAGGTTGCAGTGTGCCGAGATCATGCCACTGCACTCTAGCCTCTGTGACAGAGCAAGACTCCATCTCAAAAAAAAAAAAAAAAAAAAAAAATTAGCTGGGCATGGTGGCACAGCATGGTAATCCCAGCTACTCGGGAAGTTGAGGCAGGAGAATCGCTTGAACCTGGGAGGCGAAGGTTGCAGGGAGCTGAGATCGTGCCATTGCACTTCAGCCTGGGCAACAGAGCAAGACTCTGTCTCAAAAAAAAAAAAAAAAAAGGTGAGACATCGTACAAAGCAACTTGCCTAAACTCCAAAAAAAAAAAAAAACAAAAAAAATTGTCGACCAGGTGTGGTGGCTCAAGCCTATAATCCCAGCACTTTAGAAGGCTGAGGTGGGTGGATCACCTGAGGTTGGGGGTTTGAGACCAGCCTGACCAACATGGAGAAACCCCGTCTCTACTAAAAATACAAAAACTAGCCGGGCGAGGTGGCGGGCGCCTGTAGTCCCAGCTACTTGGGAGGCTGAGACAGGAGAATGGCGTAAACCCGGGAGGCGGAGCTTGCAGTGAGCTGAGATCTGGCCACTGCACTCCAGTCTGGGCGACAGAGCGAGACTCCACCTCAAAAAAAAAAAAAAAAAAAAAAGATGTCGACCAGGTGTGGTGGCTCAAGCCTATAATCCCAGCACTTTAGAAGGCTGAGGTGGGTGGATCACCTGAGGTTGGGGGTTCGAGACCAGCCTGACCAACATGGAGAAACCCTGTCTCTACTAAAAATACACAATTAGCCAGGCGTGGTGGTGCATGCCTTTAATCCCAGCTACTCAGGAGGCTGAAGCAGGAGAATCCCTTGAACCCAGAAGGCAGAGGTTGTGGTAAGCCAAGACTGCACCATTGCACTCCAGCCCAGGCAACAAGAGTGAAACTCCATCTCAACTTAAAAAAAAAAAAAAAAAAAAAAAAAAGGTCAATTTCATGAAACAAGACAGAGGAACTGTTCTAGATTAAAGGTGATTTAAGAGACATGATAATTAATTGCATACTAATCAATCCTTCATTGGATTCTAGTTATTTTTTTCTGAGAGCCCAGTGTGTATAAGAGTCTGGATTTTTTTAAAACATTAAAAGGAAATTATTGAGGAGATTTTAAAAAGCACTGTATATTAAATAACATATTACTCTCAAATTTACTGAATGTGTAATAATAACAGTATTATGATTGTAAACAGAATGCCCTTGTTCTTTGAGGTAGATGCTGAAGGGGTAAAGGGTCATAATGGCTGCAGTTTAAAATATATTTAGAGGTCAGGCATGGTGGCTCCTGCCTGTAATCTCAACACTTCGGAAGGCCAAGGCGGGTAGATTGCTTAAGTCCAGGCATTTGAGAACAGCCTGGGCAACATAGTGAGACCCATGTCTACAAAAAATGCAAAAATTAGCCGGGCATGGTGGCATATAACTGTGGTCCCAACTACTTGGGAGGCTAAGGCGGGACAATCCCTTGAACCTAGCCTAGGAGCCGGAAGCTGAAGTGAGCTGAGTTCATGCCACTGCACTCTAGCCTGAGCAACAGAATGAGACCCTGTCTCAAAAAGAAAGAAAGGACCAGCCGGGCGTGGTGACTCACGCCTGTAATCCCAGCACTTTGGGAGGCCAAGGCAAGCAGATCATGAGGTCAGGAGTTGGAGGCCAGCCTGACCAACATGGTGAAACCTGTCTGTACTAAAAATACAAAAATTAGCCAGGCGTGGTGGCACGCACCTGTAATCCCAGCTACTTAGGAGGTTGAGGCTTCAACTTGAGAGATGGAGGTTGCAGTGAGCCGAGATCATGCCATAGCACTCCAGCCTGGGTGACAGAGCGAGACTCCATCTCAAAAAAAAGAAAGAAAAGGCAGAAAGAAAGAAAGAGAAAGAAAGAATAAAGAGAAAAAAAGAGAGAGAGAGAAAAGAAAGAAAGAAAGAAGGAAGGAAGGAAGGAAGGAAGGAAGGAAGGAAAGAGAGAGAGAAAGAAAGAAAGAAAGAAAGAAAGAAAGAAAGAAAGAAAGAAAGAAAGAAAGAAAGAAAGAGAAAGAAAGTGAGCGAGCCAGGTGCAGTGGCTCATGTCTGCAATCACAACACTTTGAGAGGCCAAGGCCAAGGCCGGCAGATCATTTGAGGCCAGGAGTTCAAGACCAGCCTGGCCAATGTGGCAAAACCCCATCTCTACAAAAAGTACAGAAAACAACAACAAAATGAACAAAAAAGAGGGTACTGTGGTGCATGCCTGTAGTCCCAACTACTTGGGAGATTGAGGTGGGAGGATGGCTTGAGCCTGGGAGTTGGAGGCTGCAGTGAGCCAAGATCACACCACTGTACTCCAGCCTAGGCGACAGAGTAAGACCCTGTCTCAAAAAGAAAAAAAAAAAAAAGGAAAGGAAGTAAAGATTTCAAAACAAGCAGTTAGGGGAAATGCTTTTAAAAAGAGAATTGGATGGGGCCGGCGAGGTGGCTCACGCTGTAATCCCAGTACTTTGGGAGGCCAAAGTGGGTGGATCACCTGAGGTCAGGATTGCCAGACCAGCCTGGCCAACATGGCGAGACCCCTGTCTCTACTAAAAATACAAAAATTAGCTGGGCGTGGTGGCACCCGTCTATAGTCTCAGCTACTCAGGAGGCTGAGGCAGAAGAATCTCTTGAACCCGGGAGACAGAGGCTGCAGCGAGCTGAGATCGTGCCACCGCACTCCAGCCTGGGCGACAGAGGGAGACTCTGTCTCAAAAAAGAAAAAAAAAAAGAGAGAGAATGAGAATTAGAGGAAACAAACTAGAGACAGCAAGCATAGGTAACTTTCCAGTAGTTTTGTTTAAAATGGAGAGAAATGGGCAGGGCGTGGTGGCTCATGCCTGTAATCCCAACACCTTGGGAGGCCGAGGCAGGTGGATCGCCTGAGGTCAGGAGTTTGAGACTAGCCTGGCCAACATGGTGAAACCCTGTCTCTACTAAAAATACGAAAATTAACTGGGCATGGTGGCAGGCGCCTATAATCCCTGCTACTCAGGAGGCTAAGACAGGAGAATCGCTCGAACCAGGGACACGGAGGTTGCAGTGACCGGAAATTGCGCCACCACACTCCAGCCTGGGCAACAAGAGTAATACTGTCTCAAAAAAAAAAAAAAAAACAGGGAGAGAAATGGGCAGTAACTAAAGAAGAAAGTGGGAACTCAAGAAGCCTTTTTTTTTCCTTTCCAACTTTTAGGTTCAGGGGTGCATGCATAGGCTTGTTACACAGGTAAGTTTCATGTCTCAGGGGTTTAATGTACAGACAAGTTTGTCACCCAGGTAATCAGCATAATACCTGATAGGTAGTTTTTTTTTTTTTCTCTTTCTTTTCCCATCTTTTCTTTTTTTTTTTTTTTTAAATCCAGGGACTCACTCTGTTACCCAGACTGGGGTGTAGTGGTATGATCACTGCTCACTGCAGCCTCGACCTCATGGGCTCAAGGGTTCCTCTTGCTTCAACCTCTTGAGTAGCTGGGGCTACAGGCATGTGCCACGGCACTCAGCTAATTTTTAAATTTTTTTCATAGAGACAAGGTCTCACCATGTTGCCCAGGGTGGTCTCAAACTCTAGGCTCAAGCAACCCGTCCCACCTCAGCCTCTTAAAGTGCTAGGATTATAGGCATGAGCCACTGTGCCCAGCTCTGATAGGTAGTTTTTTAATATTCACCTTCTTCCCACCCTCCAGCCTCGAGTAGTTTCTGGTATCTATTTTTCCCTTCTTTGTGTCCATGTGTACTCAGTTTTTAGCTCCCACTTAAAAGTGAGAACACGCAGTATTTGGTTTTCTGTTCCTTCGTTAGTTTACTTAGAACAACGGCCTCCAACTCCATCCATGTTGCCACAAAGGACAGGGCTTTGTTTTTTTTTATGGTTGTCTAGTATTCCATGGTATATATGTACCACATCTTCTTTATCCAGTGCACTGTTGATGGGTGGCATCTAGGCTGATTCCATGTCTTTGCTATTATGAATAGTGCTGTGATTAACATATGCATGCATGTATCTTTATGGTAGAGTGATTTATATTCCTTTGTGTATATACCTATACCCAGTAATGGGATCACTGGGCCGAATGGTAGTTCTATTTTAAGTCTTTGAGAAATCTCCAGACTGCTTTCCACAATAGCTGAACTAATTTACATCCCACCTGCAGTGTATAAGTGTTCCCTTTCCTTTGAAATCTCCACAGCATTTGTTACTTTTTGGTTTAATTTTTTTATTCACTGGATGTGGCAACAATAGGATGATCTTTTGGTTTTTTTTTTGTTTTTTTTTTTTTGAGACAGGGTTTCCCTCTCTTCCCCAGGCTAGAGTGCAGTGGCACGATCTTGGCTCGCTGCAGCCTCGCCCTTCTGAATTCAAGTGATCCTCCTGCCTCAGCCCACAAAGTAGCTGGGATTACAGGTACGCACTACCATGACTGACTAATTTTTTAATTTTTCTAGAGAATGGGGTTTCTAGAGATTGGGGTTTGTTGGTCGCAAACTCCTGAGTCCAAGCAATCTGCCCTCCTTGGCCTCCTGGATTCTGGGATTACAGGCGTGAGCCACCGCACCCCACCTGACTTTTTAATAACAGCTATTCTGACTGGTATAGGATGGTCACTCATTGTGGTTTTGATATGCATTTCCCTAATGATTAATAATAGCAAGCATTTTTTCATATGCTTGTTGACTGCATGTATGTCTTCTTTTGAGAAGTGTTCTGTTCATGTTCTTTGCCCATTTTTTCTTTTCTACTTTTTGCCATTTTCTTCCTCCAGTGTCATTTGCCCATTTTTCTTTCTTGAGTCTCGCTCTATCACCAGACTGGAGTGCAGTGGCACCATCTCAGCTCACTGCAACCTCCGCCTCCTGGGTTCAGGCAATTCTCCTGCCTCAGCCTCCTGAGTAGCTGGGACTACAGGCATGTGCCATCATGCCCAGCTAATTTTTGCATTTTTAGTAGAGACAGGGTTTCACCAGGTTGGCCAGGATGGTTGTGATATCTTGACCTCATGATCCGCCCACCTCAGCCTCCCAAAGTACTGGGATTATAGGTGTGAGCTACTGCACCTGGCCCATTTGCCCATTTTTAATTGGGTTGTTTTTTGCTTGTTGATTTGTTAGACCTACAAAGAAGCAAGAATATGTAAGTGACGATCAAGAGAAAAATCAGACTACAGAGGATCCAGATATTTGAATTAGCACACAAGAATATTAAAATAAACATGATAGCCGGGTGCAGTGGCTCACACCTGTAATCCCTGCACCTTGAGAGGCCAAGGCAGGCAGGTCACTTGAGCTCAGGAGTTTGAGATCAGCCTGGCCAAAATGGTGAAACTCCTTCTCTGCAGAAAATACAAATATTAGCTGGGCGTGGTGGTGCACAACTGTAGTCCCAGCTACTCAGGAGGCTGAGGTGGGAGAATCACTTGAGTTCAGGGAGGTGGTGCCTGCAGTAAGTTGTGATTGCACCACTGCATTCCAGCCTGGGTGATAGAGTGAGACCCTGTCTCAAATAAATAAATAAATTGGTAAATAAATAAGATGGCCAAGCATAATGACTCATGCTTGTAATCCCAGCAATTTGGGAGCCCATGGTGGGTTGGTCACTTGAGCTCTGGGTTCCAGACCAGCCTGGGCAACATGGTGAAACTCGTCTCTACAAAAAATACAAAAATTAGCTGAGCATGGTGCAATGTGCCTATAGTCCGAGCTACGTGGGAGGCTGAGGTGGGAGGATCACTGGGAAGATCACTTGAGTTTGGAAGGTTGAGGCCACAGTGAGTTATCTCACCACTACATTCTGTCCTGGGAAGACTCTGTCTCTAAATAAGTAAGATTAGTATGCTTAAGAAAATAGAATGAGGCCGGGCGCGGTGGCTCAAGCCTGTAATCCCAGCACTTTGGGAGGCCGAGACGGGCGGATCACGAGGTCAGGAGATCGAGACCATCCTGGCTAACACGGTGAAACCCCGTCTCTACTAAAAATACAAAAACTAGCCGGGTGAGGTGGCGGGCGCCTGTAGTCCCAGCTACTCGGGAGGCTGAGGCAGGAGAATGGCGGGAATCCGGGAGGCGGAGCTTGCAGTGAGCTGAGATCTGGCCACTGCACTCCAGTCCGGGCGACAGAGCAAGACTCCGTCTCAAAAAAAAAAAGAAAATAGGATGAAAGATAGATTAAAGCAGAGAGAATTACACGAGAGATTTGAAATCTATAAGAAGGCCAGGTGCAGTGGCTTACGCCTATCATCCTAGCACTTTGGGAGGGCGAGGTGAGTGGATCACTTAAGGTCAGGAATTCGAGACCAGCCTGGCCAACATGGTGAAACTCTGTCTCTACCAAAAAATAGAAATAAAAATTAGCTGGGCATGGTGGCGTGTGCCTGTAATCCCAGCTACTTGGGAGGCTGAGGCATGAAAATTGCCTAAACCCGGGAGGTGGAGGTTGCAGTGAACTGAGATTGTGCCACTGCACTCCAGCCTGGATGACAGAGTGAGACCTTTTCTTAAAAAAAGAAAAAAAGAAATTTATAAAAAAGAATCAGATGAATATTCCAGAACTGAAATACTTATCATCTGATGTTAAGAACTCAGATTCTAGGTAGATTTCACAGCAGAATACAGGATTTTTGACCTGGAATATGAATCTATGGAAAACACCCCAAGTAAAACACAACAAGAATAAAGAATGGGAAAAAAAATCAGGTAAGAGAATGTATGAAAGTGGAGTCACAGAAGGATAGGAGAGTGATAATGGAGCAGGAAAAAATTATTTGAAAACATAATGTCCAGGAATTTTCCAAAACTGATGGAAGATATTCACCCTATTACTTCAAAAAGCTCAACAAACCACCAGCTGGATAAATGTGAAGAAAAATGCAGCTGAGGACACCACAGTCAAACTGAGGAAAACCAAAACCAAAGAGAAAATGTTAAAAGCAGCTTAAGAACAAAAGAGACATTTACCTACCAAGGAACAATAATATGACTTATGGCTGACTTCTTTTTTTTTTTTTTGAGACGGAGTCTCGCTCTATCGCCCAGGCTGGAGTGCAGTGGCCAGATCTCAGCTCACTGCAAGCTCCGCCTCCCGGGTTTACGCCATTCTCCTGCCTCAGCCTCCCGAGTAGCTGGGACTACAGGCACCCACCACCTCACCTGGCCAGATTTTTTTTTTTTTTTGTATTTTTTTAGTAGAGATGCGGTTTCACCACGTTTGCCAGGATGGTCTCGATCTCCTGACCTCGTGATCCGCCCGTCTCAGCCTCCCAAAGTGCTGGGATTACAGGCTTGAGCCACCGCACCCGGCCTGGCTGACTTCTAAATAGACATAATGGAATGCAGAAGACAATGGAATAACATCTCTCTGAGCACTTTAAAGACATCTGCCAACCGAGAATTCTATAGGCTTCAATATTTTCCTTTCAAACTGAAGGTTAATTAAAGACTGGGGGCAAAGAAAAAAAAAAGAAAATGAGGAATTGTGTTGCAAGCAGGTTCATACCTTTTACAAAAGAGAATATTTCAGGCAGAGGAAAAATGATACCAGAGAGACATAGAAACACAAAAAACACAAATAAACACAGAAAGGTAAATATGTGGATAAGCCAATAATTGCAATGACATAAGGAGTTTAAAATATTTGTAGAATTAAAATGCATGACAGCAATAATGGAAAAAGTAGGAGGCAATAAATGTACTTAAAACATGTTCTGCAGCACTGGAGCTGTGGTTAAAGCAATACTCTGTGTTCCACCATAATAAGTCAAGTATCTATATTATATAACCCTTAGGGTAATAACTAACAGAACAGAAAAAGAATGTAAAACTAACAAAAGAAGGAAATGTGTTTGATTAATCCAAAAGAAGACAAGAAAGGAGGAGGAAACAACATTTAAAAGATGGACCAAATCCCAGCACTTTGGGAGGCTGAGGCAGGCGGATCACGAGGTCAAGATATCGAGAACATCCTGGCCAACATGGTGAAACCCCGACTCTACTAAAAATACAAAAATTAGCTGGGCGTGGTGGCACATACCTGTAGTCCCAGCTACTCGGGAGGCTAAGGCAGGAGAATGTCTTGAACCTGAGAGGCGGAGGTTGCAGTGAGCCGAGATTGCACCACTGCAGTCTAGCCTGGCGACAGAGTGAGACTCCGTCTTAAAAAAAAAAAAAAAAAGATACAATAAATATAAACCTAATTATATGATAATTAAATGCAAAATGTAAATATATTAAATATTCCAAGTAAGATTCTAAGACTATTTTTAAAAATCAGCAAACAATGCTACATAAAATAGGCACACTTTAAATAAAATGACAAGAGGAGGCGGGGCGCAGTGGCTCACACCTGTTATCCCAGCACTTTGGGAGGTGGAGTTGGATGAATCACTTGAGCTCAGAAGTTCCTGAGCAATCAGAGTGAAACTTCTCAAAAAAAAAAAAAAAAAGAATGTTCCACATTCTGGGTTTGTTGGCTGTTTCCAGATTAGATCAGGTTATGCATTTTTGGCAGAAACACTCAAGACCAGCCTGGGCAACATGGCAAAACCCCACCTCTCCAAAAAATACAAAAATTGGCTGGGCATGGCGGCATACTCCTGTAATCCAAGCTACTGGGGAGGCTGAGGTGAGAGCATCACCTGAGACCAGGAGGTCGGGGCTGCACTGAGCCGTGATCAGGCCACAGCACTCCAGCCTCGGAAACACAGCAAGACCCTGTCTCAAAAAATATATATAAATAAAATACATAAAAGGACAAAGAAAGAATGGAAGAAAAATAAAAATATACCTTAATATTACTATCTTCCCTGAAAACATGACTGGGCACAGTGGCTCATGCCTGTAGTCCTAGCACTTTGGGAGGCGGAGTCAGGCGTATCACTTGAGCTCAGGAGTTCCAGACCCATCTGGGCAACAGGATGAAACCCTGCCTCTATAAACAAAAAATACAAAAATTAGGCCGGGCATGGTGGCTCACGCCTGTAATTACAGCACTTTGGGAGGCCGAGGCGGGCTGATCATGAGGTCAGGAGATCGAGGCCATCCTGGCTAACAACAGTGAAACTCCGTCTCTACTAAAAATACAAAAAATTAGCCAGGTGTGGTGGCAGGCACCTGTAGTCCCAGCTACTCAGGAGGCTGATGCAAGAGAATGGCGTGAACCCAGGAGGTGAAGCTTGCTCTGAGCCAAGATCGTGCCACTGTAGTACAGCCTGGGCGACAGAGAGACTCTGCCTAAAAAAAAAAAAAAAAAAAAAAAAGAAAGCTGGCTGTGGTGTGGGCCTGTAATTCCAGCTACTCGGGAGGCTCAGGTGGGATCCCAGATCTCCTGAGCCCAGGAGGTAGAGGCTGCAGTGATCCCTGATCAGGCCACTGCACTGCAGCCTGAGCGACAGAGTGAGGCCCCATCTCAAAAATAAAAGCAACAAACAAACATAAAAGTATACTTTAAGGGAAGAAACGTAACAAGAGGTAAAGAGGCCATTTCATAATGCTAAAGGAAGCAATCAAAAAGGAAGACATCACAATGCTATATCTGTATGCACCTAACAGCACAGGTTCAAAATATACAGAGCAGAGAAAACTAAAAAGAGAAGTAGACAAATAAATTCACAATCATTGTAGGAGACTTTAAAATATATATTTTATATCAGCTGAGAGAAAAAACAAGAAGTAAAGATATAGATTTGAACAACGCAATAACAAACTTCATCAACTAACATATATAGAGCTCTGAACTCAACAACTGAATTCATTCTTTTCAAATTCACAAGGAAAATTTTTACCAAAGTTGTTCATTTGCAGAGCTGTATAGAAAGCCTAACAAATATTAACTGCAATTACATAGAGTATGTTCTTCAATCACAATGGAATTAAGCTAAAATTAATAGAAATATACAACTAGAAACATCAGCTGCCTGAACATAAAACAACTAAATAATTCATAGTCAAATAAAACAATAAAAACTGATTTTTTGAGCCCAGGAGTTCGAGTTCACCCTAGGCAACATACCCTAAAATAAAGCCCAAACAAAAAATTTTAAAAAGAAATACCACATAACCATTAAAAAGAATGAGGCAGGGCTGGGCATGGTGGCTCATGCCTGTAATCCCAGCACTTGTAGAGGGCGAGGCAGGCAGATTGCTTGAGCCCAGGAGTTCCAGAACAGCTTGGGGCAACATGGCGGAACCCATCTCTACAAAAAATACAAAAATTAGCCAGGCGTGCTGCTGCGCGCCTGCAGTCCCAGCTGCTCAAGAGGCTGAGGTGAGAGGATCGCCTGAACCCTGGGAGGCTGAGGCTGCAGTGAGCTGTGACCGCGTCACTGCACTTCAGCCTGTGTGACAGAGTAAGACACTGTCTAAAAAAAAAAAAAAAAAAAGGCCGGGCGCAGTGGCGCACACCTGTAATCGCAGCACTTTGGGAGGCCGAGGGGGGCAAATGACAAGGTCAAGAGATTGAGACCATCCTGGCTAATACAGTGAAACCCCGTCTCTACTAAAAATACAAAAAATTAGCTGGGCGTGGTAGCACGCGCCTGTAATCTCAGTTACTCGGGAGGCTGAGGCTGGATAATCGCTTGAACTCGGGAGGGGGAGATTGTGGTGAGCCGAGATCGCGCCATTGCACTCCAGCTTGGGCAACAAGAGCGAAACTCAGTCTCAAAAAAGAAAAGAAAAGAGACCTATCCAATTTGTTAAATGTGTGTATGTATGTATTTTTGTTGTTGTTGTTTCAGACGGAGTTGCTTTGTTGTCCAGGCTGGAGTGCTGTGGCACAATCTTGGATCACTGCAGCCTCTGCCTCCCGGGTTCAAGTGATTCTCATGCCTCAGCCTCCCGAGTGACTGGGACCAAAGGTGCGCGCCACCACGCCTGGCTAATTTTTGTATGTTTAGTAGAGACAGGGTTTCGCCATGTTGGCCAGGCTGGTCTTGAACTCCTGATCTCAGGTGATCCGACCGCCTCGTCCCCCTAAAGTGCTGGGATTACAGGCGTGAGCCACCATGCCCGGCCAGTTTCAAACATTTTCAAGGTCTATATACTGTATATGAATTAGTGAAATAAACATTGCACATCAAATCTGTGATTTCGCATAGCATCTCTAAGTTTAAATTTGAGTCAATTAAAACATTGTAATAATAAGTGTTCAGTTTTACAATTAGTGCTGGCCAGGCAAAAATAAGGAAAGTGGTAGGAGGTTCGGGGATTATATGAGAGAACGCATGACAAATGCCGGGGCACACACAGTGAGGGCTCAATTCACGGTGGATTTTATTGGGTCATCATCATCACACTTGGAGCTGAAATAAAACAGTTCCGATTCCAAGTGAAGGGAAGGTAGAGTGGAGCGGGTGGGGAGGGCTAGCTTGGATTTCTGCTAAGATGTCACAGACTCGGATACCCTCAAGGCATGCCATGCCCGGGCTTAGCCGGGTAAGGGGCCTGTGAAGCCTGATGGCGTGTAAGAGAGCTCGGTAGCCTCACTGTCAGCGCAGCCGAGGCCACCACGCTAGCTCCAGACTGGTCAGCAGATGGTCGCGCACCAGGCCCTTCCTGCAGCCCGGGCGACTCGGCTGTCAGTGGCGGAAGCGGCCGGCCCCGGACGGACTCCTAAGGAGCGCTGCCCGCAGTCTTGGGAAACCGGGCGTGGGGCCAGCTGCTCCTTCCAACCCCTCCTCGGGGTCAGCATGAGAGAGGGTCGCTGTCAGGGCCTCGAGGACTGAGGGTTCAGAGTGCCCGCCGCTCGTCCCCTCCCCCCTCCCCCCCAGGTCGTGGAGGCCTGTCCCCAGCGTCTCTCCAGCGGTCCCCACTGTCGTGGCTCCGGGGCGGGCTTCTCCCTTTTCAGGCACTTCTGAAATCGCCGCCTCTCCCGGGCGCTCTTCCTCCGGCTCACCCTCCTCAGCCCCAGGTGCCAGAGAGACCTTTCCCCCAAACGCGAAACTGATCCTTCCAGACGCCTCCGGTTCGCCCAACTGCATCTCAAGCCTCGGTCGTTGTCACGTGACACGGCCTCAGCGCCCAGGCCACGCCCCCGAAGCCCGCCACGCCCACCGGGTCCGCCCCCACGCGCCCGTCTGCCCAGGTGGTTCCCGCCACCCGCCTTTCCCGGGGTTTCCCCACCTTACGGCCCCCTCTCCCCCAGCTCTGGCTGCTGGGTCACCCCCACGACCTGGGACTCCCCCGCCGTTCCCACCCGGGCCGCCTGCAGTGAGGTCCGCTCCTGAGGCCTCAGCCTCCCGGGGGCAGAGCCCACTCCCGCCGTCGCCTCAGCTCCTTCCCGTCCCGGGGCCTGGGGGGCACCGTCCCACGGGTGAGGGCAGCCTCCTGCTCCTGGCCCAGCCACTTGAACGCCTGGAGCCCGCGAGCTGCAGCTGCGGCCCTGAAGGTGCCGCACATCCTGCCGAGTGGGTGAAGCGTGGCACTTTGGAAAACAAAGCGGGTTAGTGCTCAGCTGCCTCCGAGCTGACTGTTGGAGATGTCATATTATGAACCGAGAGCCCGCGAGCTGGAAAAAAACAGCGCCAGTCCTGCCCGCGCCTCGTGGGACTCAGTAATTCCCGGCTCCGCAGCGCGCAAGCCTGTTCCCCGCAGCTCCATCCCCTCTGCCCAGCGAAAGTGGTCTCTGGGGCCGGGCGTGTTGGCTCATGCCTGTAATCCAGCACTTTGGGAGGCCAAGGCGGGCGGTTCGCTTGAGGCCAGGAGTTCGAGACCAGCCTGGCCAACATGGTGAAACCCCATCTCCACTAAAAATACAAAATTAGCCAGACGTGGTGGCGCACACCTGTAACCCCAGCTACTCGGGAGGCTGAGGCAGGAGAATCACTTGAACCCGGGAGGCGGAGGTTGCAGTGAGCCGAGATCGCACCACTGCACTCCAGCCTGGGCGACAGAGCGAGACTCTGTCTCAAAAAAAAAAAAAAGGAAAATAAAAGAAGAAACAAGAAAAAGCAGAGAAAAAAGTGAGATCGGGTGCAGTGGTTCACGCCTGTAATTCCAGCACTTTGGGAGGCCGAAGCAGGTGGATCACGAGGTCAGAAGTTAAAGACCAGCCTGGTCAAGAGGGTGAAACCCCGTCTCTACTAAAAATACAAAAATTAGCCAGGCGTGGCTGGGCGCGGTGGCTCACACCTGTAATCCTAGCACTTCAGGAGGCCAAGGCGGGTGGATCACTTGAGGTCAGGAGTTCGAGACCAGCCTGGCTAACATGGTGAAACCCTGTCTCTACTAAAAATACAAAAATTAGCTGGGCTTGGTGGCAGGCGCCTATAATCCCAGCTACTTGGGAGGCTGAGGGAAGAGGATTACTTGAACCCGAGAGGCAGAGGTTGCGGTGAGCCGAGATCATACCACTGCACTCCAGCCTGGGCAACAAAGCGAGACCCTGTCTCAAACAAAACAAAACAAAATAATAAAATAAAATAAAAATTAGCCAGGCGTGGTGGTGTGTTTGTAGTCCTAACTGCTTGGGTGGCTGAGCTGGGAGGATCACTTGCTCAAGAGTTTGAGGCTACAGTGAGCTGAGATCACACCACTGCACTCCAACCTAGGTGACAGAGCGAGATCCTGCTTTAAAAACAAACAAACGGCCGGGCACGGTGGCTCAAGCCTGTAATCCCAGCACTTTGGGAGGCCGAGACGTGCGGATCACGAGGTCAGGAGATCGAGACCATCCTGGCGAACATGGTGAAACCTCGTCTCTACTAAAAAATACAAAAAACTAGCCGGGCGAGGTTGGCGGGCGCCTATAGTCCCAGCTACTCCGGAGGCTGAGGTGGGAGAATGGCGTAAACCCGGGAGGCGGAGCTTGCAGTGAGCTGAGATCCGGCCACTGCACTCCAGCCTGGGCGACAGAGCGAGAGTCCGTCTCAAAAAAAATAAATAAATAAATAAAATAAAAACAAACAAACAAGGGCTGGGCACGGTGGCTCACCCCTGTAATCCAAGCACTTTTGGAGGCCGAGGTGGGCGGATCACCTGAGGTCAGGAGTTCGAGACCAGCCTGGCTAATATGAGGAAAACCCCTCTCTACTAAAAATGCAAAAATTAGCAAGGTGTGGTGGCAGGTGCCTGTAATCTTAGCTACTTGGCAGGCTGAGGCAGGAGAATTGCTTGAACTGGGGAGGCAGAGGTTGCAGTGAGCTGAGATCTCATCATTGCACCCCAGTCTGGGCAACAAGAGTGAAACTCCATCTCAGAAAAAAAAAAAAGAAAAAGGAAAGAAGGAAGGAAGGAGGAAAGGAAGGAAGGAAGGAAGGAAGGAAGGAAGGAAGGAAAGAAAGAAAGAAAGAAAAGAAAGAGAAAAACAATAACAAAAAAACAGTTTGTTCCATGGGCAGTAGGCCATTGTTGCTCATCTGTTGATCAGAAGCAGTACTGAGTGGAGCATTAAGGATGGTGAGGAAGGCCCTCTGTAAATCCATGCATGGTGGTGCTGGCAGAAACAAGATAAACAGGGAAAGCAAATCCAGAATATGTGTATAATGTCCTTTCCATGATGGAAAAAGTCCAGTGTAATCAATTTGCCACTAGATGGCTGGCTGGGTCCCACAAGGAGCCACAGTGGGTTCAGTGTTGGTCTCTGCTGTTGGCAGATTAGGCAGTTAGTAGATGGCTTACTCAGCTTTGGTGAGGGGAAGTCCATGTTGTTGAGCTCGTGCATAGCCTCCAATCTTGCCACACAGCCACTTTGTTACATAGGTTCATTGGGCAAGCAATGGTAGCTGGAAAAAGAGACAGCCTAACCTCCAGAGAATATGCTTTGTTCCCCTGATAGTCAAGAGCCTCCTTTGCAGTGATACCCTTTGGTGTGCATTCACATGGGACCCAAATATCTTTATATTCTGGGCCTGTTTGGAGAGATCTGTCCACATACTTTTTCCCCAGACCTCCTTGTCACCTTCCATGTTCTTGCCAGTGAATCTACGTAGATCCCTCCATCTGGTTGTCTCTCCATCCAGGCAAAGTAGACAAACAAATGTGCCTCTTGAAGTTCTGCCCCCCAGGAAGATTTTCTTTCACCACTTGTCCTTCAGGGCCACCCTGGAGCCGGGCTGGAGGGCTCCAGCTGTCCACTCTCTGTTGTGCAGGAGCCATCTATAAACCAAGCCTGGATTTTTTTCCTCCTCTGTCAACTGACACAACTGACACAATAACTTTTTTTTTTTCTTTTGAGACAGAGTCTTGCTCTGTCGCCCAGGCTGCAGTGCAATGGCGTGATCTCGGGCTCACTGCAACCTTAGCCTCCTGAGTTCAAGTGATTCTCATGCCTTAGCCTCCTGAGTAGCTGGGATTACAGGCCACACTGGGCTAATTTTTGTATTTTTAGTAGAGACAGGGTTTCACCACGTTGCCCAGGCTGATCTCAAACTCCTCATCTCAGGTGATCCGCCCGCCTCGGTCTCCCAAAGTGCTGGGATTACAGGCGTGAACCACAGTGCCCGGCCGACACAAAGAACTTTCTATGAGGTCCCAGGAATGAAGGAAAACAGGCAATATGGCAAGAATCACTGTCGAAGGAGTCTGCGCCATCTGCTCGCACTGCTCACTTGTGCCGTCTGAGCCTGCTTGAGCCCAGTGTACACATGCAGTCTCCACGTGATTAGAGATTGCTGCTGCACGTGCCCAGTCCCGTGGCGGGGTAAGTAAGACAATACACAGTGTGTATGCGGCCACTTCACGACCCATAACTAGGTGTTGTGTTTCTACCAGGGACCAGTAGCAAGCCAGAAGAACAGGTATCTGTGGAACAGGCTGTGCATCTGTTCCCAAACCCTAGAGGCCTGTGCTGTGATTCTCTTACTGGTGCTTCCCAGGGCCTCCATATAGCATCCCCATTGCCACAGACACTCGGATATTGTTGGGTCTGTGGATCATAAGGGCCAAGAAAAAGAGCAGCTTGCTCTGCACCCTGAACTTGCTGGGTGCCTTCTCTAGTCCTCACTAGGCTGACTAGCCTTCTCTAGTCCTCACTCAGATTCATTTACTTAAGGTACTTCTTTAAATCGACTCACTATTTTTTACCTAAATAAATTCAGCCTCATCCTAAGCAGTGGTATCTCTCTCTGGTGAGGTGGTTATATTTTTTCTTACATAGGTGATAAGTAAAATAAATACTTAAGATTTAAAATTGGGCGGGTGCAGTAGCTCATGCCTGTAATCCCAACACTTTGGGAGGCCGAGGTGGGTGCCTGTAGTCCCAGCTACTCAGGAGGCTGAAGCACGAGAATCACTTGAACCCAAGAGGCGGAGGTTGCCGTAAGCCCAAGATTGCGCCATTGCACTCCAGCCTGGGCGACACAGCAAGACTCTATCTCAAAACAATAAAATGAAATGAAACATAATAAAATAAATAAAAGGCAATAAGCTAGGCACTGTGGCTCACGGCTGTAATCCCAACACTCTGGGAAACTAAGGCAGGCAGATCTCTTGAGGTCAGGAGTTCGAGACCAGTCTGGCCAACATGGTGAAACCCTGCCTCTACTAAAAATAGAAAATTAGATGGGTGTGGTGGTGTGCGCCTGTGATCCCAGCAACTGGAGAGGCTGAGGCAGAGAATCGCTTGAGACTGGGAGACCGATGTTGCAATGAGCTGAGATTGTGCCACTGCACTCCAGCCTGGGCAACAAAGTGAGACTCCATCTCAAAAAATAAATAAAAAGATAATAAAAATAAAAGGCAATAAGTGTCTGCTTATAATTGCTCTCAGGAGGCTTGCTCTTAGAACCCATGCCCCAGGCTATGGGAAAGCCACACATCCATACAGAAAGGCCATATGTAGGTGTTTTAGCCACAAGACAAACTAAAGTCTCAGCCAACAACCCGCAATAACCAGACAGGTCACTGAGAGAGCCCTCAGATGATCTCAGCACCCAGGCTTTGAGATGTTTGAGCTGATACTGAGTGGGGTAGAAATAAACTGTCTCCACCAAATGCTACAAAAATAGTAGATCTGTGAGCATAATATACGTGGTCAATATTTTTTTCTTTTTTAATTTTTTAAAATCACAACCCAGCTCACCTATGTTGTCAATATTTAACACTAACATTTTTGAGATGTTTTATTATGTAGCAATAGATCACTGGTACAGGAGCCCTCTTCTCTCCCTGAACTCTCTCTTCTTGGTCTTACTGTTTATCCCCACTTCCCAGAAGCACTCAGCATAATCTCTTCAATGACACCAGCTCTGAGAAAACTAAAGCCAAAACATAAAATGTAGTCGGCTGCTAGTTATGCCTCAAAATATCTTCTCCCCTTCTTCCTAATAATTGAGGGGTTTTTTTGTTTGTTTGTTTTTTGAGACGGAGACGCACTCTGTCACCCAGGCTGGAGTGCAGTGGCGTAATCTCAGCTCACTGCAACCTCCGCCTCCCGTGTTCAAGCAATTCAAGTGATTCTCCTGCCTTAGCCTCCTGAGTAGCTGGGACTACAGGTGCCCGCCACCATGCCCAACTGATTTTTGTATTTTTTGTATTTTTAGTAGAGATGGGGTTTCACCATGTTGGTCAGGCTGGTCTCGAACTCCTGAACTCATGATCTACCCGCCTCGGCCTCCCAAAGTGCTGGGATTACAAGCGTAAGCCACCACGTCTGGCCACATACTTGACTTTTAAATAAGCACACGTTGCTCTAGAGAGAGAACACATTTCTAGCTAGATGCATCTATATGATGCATCCATATGATGTAATTCCAGACAATGGAATGTGAGTGCGAGTGATGTGTGTCATTTCCAAGCCTTGGCCATAAAACATGAAGCATATGCTTTTCTAAATTCTTTACCTTTTCCATAGGCTGGAACACAAAGGGGATAGTGTTCCGGCTGCAACCATGCAGATGAAGACAATACCCTAGAAGACGGAGGAACAACAGACAAGAAAGAAACCTGGTTTTCTGAATGACAACGTGGAGCCAAGCAGCTTTCTTTTTTCAAACCACTGCTGCCCACCTCCAGATTGGTTCATGAGAGAGAAATAAGCTTCCACCCTTTTTGCATGACTGCATTTTGGGGGTCTGTGTTATAGCAGCTTAATCTCTATCTGAATGATATTGGATTTAAGTGCCTGAAGCCCTGTGACTTAATCTTTCCTGAGGCAAAGGCACAGAAGAGCCTATTGTCTTAAAATGGGAAAATGAAGACATAGGAAGGGAAAATGCAACAAATGGTCAGGAAATTATACTGCTATAAGCTCTTCTCTGATGAGTGTCTAGTCCTAGTGAGGGGGCTGTGGGAATTCAAAGACAAGAGAAACTACCTTCAGATAGAGCTAGTAGGGAAGACCCCTGCAGATAGTGACATTCAATTGAAGGTAGAATTTGGATGGATGGACGTGGGGAGGGCAATTCAAACAAAGGGACCTTGAGCAAAAGGGTGGAGGTAGAAAGGTACCAAATCTTTTGGGAGATACAGAAGTCATATCACACAGTTTAAAGCCAGAGTTAAATATAAACCAATACTTAGAAGCTTAAATTCAATATGGCAAATTCACGGGTTTAGTTTCCTGAAAGATTTTTCGTGTTTTTATTAGAGAACTGTCTGCAAACAAATCTTTACTTGATGAGAAGTTTAAACATAATTAAATCTAGTATATTCCATGAATATTTTATTGCTTTATTAAGTCCTTCAAACAACACATTTATTTATTTAATTATTTATTTATTTATTTATTATTTTTTGAGACAGAGTCTCACTGTGTTGCCCAGGCTGGATTGCAGTGGCACGATCTCAGCTCACTGCATCCTCCACCTCCCAGGTTCAAGCGATTCTGCTGCTTCAGCCTCCTAAGTAGCTGGGATTACAGGAGTTCACCACCACACCCAGCTAATTTTCAAACAACACAGTTTTTAGAGGTATAATTAACCTCTTTAGAATATTACCTCACAACAGAATAAATAAATCAAAAACTTCAGATATTCTTTCTAAAGACCCCCTTAGTCAGTAATATCTATAATCACATGACAATGAGTGACACCATGTGATAGTGGCCTGAAGGCTTAATGATGCTGGCCACCCAACTCACTTACCCTCTTTCTGGCAACACATTTTCTTTTCTTTTCTTGTTTTTTTCTTTCTTTTTTTTTTTTTTTTTTGAGATGGAGTCTCACTCTGTCATCCAGGCTGGAGTGCAGTGGCGCTATCTCAGCTCACTGCAACCTCTGCCTCATGGGTTCAAGCAATTTTCCTGCTTCAGCTTCCTGGGTAGCTGGAACTACAGGTACCCACCACCACACCCAGCTAATTTTTGTATTTTTAGTAGAGACAGGGTTTCATCATGTTGGCCGGACTGGTCTCAAACTCCTGACCTCAGGTGATCTGCCCGCCTCAGTCTCCCAAAGTGCTGGGATTAAAGCCATAAGCCACTGTGCCTGGCCTGGCAACAGATTTTCTACCTACAAGGAAGGGCATGTCCACCAGGGCTGGATCCTTGAGGGACGCATTCCCCAGGCCACAGTGATGGGCCCGAGATGGACATGTGATCCCAGCAGGACCATTCAGAATTCTCCCTTAGAATTGATGCACAGAGGTAGGAAGAGAGGTTTTCCCGGTTACTTCACTCCTTGGACTATGAAGCGGGGGTTGCCTCATGGATGAACAGAGCCTGCTGGCAAAGATGAGCAGCAACAAAAGACAGACAGAGACCTAACTGTGTGGAGTCCCCTTGCAGGGTCCCTGCAGCTCTTCCTCCAACCCAGAGACCTAGTCCAAGGATCCTCTCCCACTATCAAACCAGTAAATTTCCCTTTGAGTGGGATTTCTGTCACTTGCAACCAACAGGCCTAACACAAGAATGAACTGTAAGGGAGACCTCTAAGGCCAGCCACTTAATGCCATATCTCATCAAGATGCCCTTGATTGTAAAATATACCATCATTTTGTGTATCATGAGGAAAGGGGAAAGTGCCGCCAAGTAAGCTATGACAAGCCACTGATTATGAGATGCATCCCAGTTTCAGAAGCATGAAAATATAGGAAAAATGTGCTTCCTAGGCCTGATGAAATATTTCAGCTGCGTGCCCTTGGGTGAGTTACTTAATCTCTCTGCTCCTTGGTGTCCTCATCTGTAAAGTGAGGATGACAATGCCCACCTGACAGAATTGTTGTGAGGATTTAGCCTATCTACACACAAATGTTCTTAGTAACATTATTCATAATAGCCAAAAATTGGAAACAAGGCTGGGCACAGTGGCTCACGCCTATAATCCCAGCACTTTGGGAGGCCAAAGTGGATGGATCCCTTGAGCCCAGGCGTTCAAGACCAGCCTGAGTAACATGGGAAAACCACCATCTCGGCCGGGCGCGGTGGCTCAAGCCTGTAATCCCAGCACTTTGGGAGGCCGAGACGGGCGGATCACGAGGTCAGGAGATCGAGACCATCCTGGCTAACACGGTGAAACCCCGTCTCTACTAAAAAATACAAAAACTAGCCGGGCGACGTGGCGGGCGCCTGTAGTCCCAGCTACTTGGGAGGCTGAGGCAGGAGAATGGCGTAAAGCTGGGAGGCGGAGCTTGCAGTGAGCTGAGATCCGCCACTGCACTCCAGCCTGGGCGACAGAGCGAGACTCCGTCTCAAAAAAAAAAAAAAAAAGAACAAACTACTGATACATGCTATGCCGTGGATGAGTCTTGCAAACGCTACATGGAGAGAGAAGCCAGACCCAAAACAATGCATACTGTATGCTTCCTTGTATTTATTTATTTATTTGAGATGGAGTCTCGCTCTGTCGCCCAGGCTGGAGTGCAGTGGCGCCATCTCGGCTCACTGCAAGTTCCGCCTCCCGGGTTTACTTACACCATTCTCCTGCCTCAGCCTCCCGAGTAGCTGGGACTATAGGCGCCTGCCACCACGCCCAGCTAATTTTTTGTATTTTTAGTACAGATGGGATTTCACTGTGTTAGCCACGATGGTCTCGATCTCCTGACCTCATGATCCACCCGCCTCAGCCTCCCAAAGTGCTGGGATTACATGCGTGAGCCACCGCACCCAGCCTATTTATTTTATTTAGTGGATTTTTTTTTTCTTCTTTTTTTTGAGACAGAGTGTTGCTCTGTCACCCAGGATGAAGTGCAGTGGTACAATCTCGGCTCGCTGCAACCTCTGCCTCCCAGGTTCAAGTGATTCTCCTACCTCAGTCTCCTGAGTAGCTGGGATTACAAGCACCCGCCACCATGCCTGGTTAATTTTTTTTTGTATTTTTAGTAGAGATGGGGTTTCACCATGTTGCCCAGGCTGGTCTGGAACTCCTGACCTCAAGTGACCCACCCATCTCGGGCTCCCAAAGTGCTAGGATTACAGGTGTGAACAACCACGCCTGGCCTGTTAATGATTCCATTTTTATGAAATGTCCAGAAAAGACAAATTTAGATAGAGACAGAAAATAGATTATGGAACTGGGCACTGCAGCTCACACCTCTAATCTCAACACTTTGGGAGGGTGAGGTGGGAGGATTGCTTGAGGCTAGGAGTTCCAGACCAGCCTGGGCAACATAGTGAGACCCCATCTCTGCAAAAAACAAACTAGATTAAAGGTTGCCGGGAGGAGGGGGAGAAAAGCTGGGAGGCGGAGCTGAGATCCGGCCACTGCACTCCAGTTTAACAGTTAATGGGACTGAGGACTTTTATTGGGATTAACAGTTAATGGGACTGAGGACTTTTATTGGAGTCATGGAAATGCACTCTAAAATGGATTTATGGTGAGGGCTGCACAACTTGGTAAATTTACTAGCAATTCACTGAATTGCTTGAAATGGGTAAGTTATACAATATGTAAGATATACATCAGTAGTGGTATTAAAAATAGATGTACAATGCCTAGATGAGCTGCTTAATGTGGTGTGTGCTTAAGAAATCATGACTTATTTCAGAGCTGCTGTGGCTTAGATTCCTTTTTTTTTTTTTTTTTTTTGAGGCGGAGTCTCGCTCTGTCGCCCAGACTGGAGTGCAGTGGCGCAATCTCGGCTCACTGCAAGCTCCGCCTCCCGGGTTCACGCCATTCTCCTGCCTCAGCCTCCCGAGTAGCTGGGACTACAGGCGCCCGCCACCTCGCCCGGCTAGTTTTTTTGTATTTTTAGTAGAGACGGGGTTTCACCATGCTAGCCAGGATGGTCTCGATCTCCTGACCTCGTGATCCGCCCGTCTCGGCCTCCCAAAGTGCTGGGATTACAGGCTTGAGCCACCGCGCCCGGCCTAGATTCCTAAATCCATAAAACTTCCCTTTCCTGGTCTCCTGAAAGGGTGGGTTTTCTTTCCTTTTACATCCTGCACCAGGACCTCTGTGGAGGGTACCAAGAAGAAGTCCCGCTTCTAGAAATTATTAGTCAGTTAAGCTGTCAGGGTCTTACAAGGAGACAGCAGAAGAGAGCGCCTGTGTCTACAGGGAGCAGAGGTAGGGGATTTCAGAAGGATGGGAAACCTCACCCTTCAGTTCACCCTTCACCCACCACCACCATCACACAAACAAACTAGGAGCCTATTGACCTACCGCTTCCCAGATCTGTCCTGGGGTCAGGAAAAGGTCCCAGAATCATAAAGAAATGAGGCTGATTTCACCTCCTGGATCACCAGTTTCATTCCCTCGGGACAACTCCCTGAGAGTCTTCTCTCCGGCCTAACCATGCACTTTTCCAAGTGTTAAGATGCTTAGAAACTTCCAAAAATACTTGACCACAGTGCTAGAAAGACATTTCTAAGAAAACTTTCCAGCAAAGAGCTGGGAAGACCCCAAGTGTCTCTCGTCAGGGAAGCTTTATAGGCAGCTCCTGGGAGCCAGGTTGGCCCTGGCTTGCTAGACCACCCTATGAGGGCCTGGCCTCTCTCCCAGACCCTGCCAGGCCTGCTGGAAGTACAGTGGCTGGAAATAAATGGGGGCTTTGGGGTTAGGGAGACCTGTGTTCCAACTCCAGCTCCCCTTGTGCTGGCTGTGTGGCTTTAGGCATGTGAGTGAACCCCAAGAGCCTCAGTTCATTCAGCAATCAAATGAGAGCTTCTGTCACCACTGCCTCTCCAGAGGCTGCTGTCAATTAATGGAATGTCATGGGTGATTGCATCAGGAATGGGGGGCGCCCAGTAAAGGCAGGTTCCTGCCCTAGGCTTCTTCCTGGTGCCCACTGGAACTGCAATTGGACCTGGCTGCCTCAGATTTACAGAGGCTTCATTTTATTTATTTATTTTTAAACGTATTTAAAAAGTAGAGATGGAGGGCGTCTCCCTATGTTGCCCAGGCTGGTTCTTGAACTCCTGTCCTCAAGCAATCCTCCTGCCTTGGCCTCCCACGTGCTGGGATTTTAGGTGTAAGCTACCATTCCAGGTCAACTTTTACTTTCTTCGAGACTGGTAGATGCGCTTGAAGCCAGCAGCAAAAACAATGCCCATAGAGTGGTTTGGGCTGAAACTGTTCAACCATTCACAGCTCAGCACCGTCTTGGTCTTCCATTACCAGTGGCAGGGTGCAGGGCTCCTGAAAGGCAGCTTGGCCCTGTGCCATGGCTTCTTCCACTTCCACAATGCCCTAACCTGGCAGGGAGAAAGTGAGCAAGGCAAGAAGGGGATTAGCCACCTGCCTGGGCAGGACCGTGGGGCACAAGGCAAGCTCCAGGCAGGGCTCTTCAGGACGGACAGGGCAGCACAAACACCAGGCCCTGGCTTGAATATGCGTTTCACCACTCGCTGGTCAGCGACCCTGGACAGGTCTCTTAACCTCTCTAAGTCTCAGTTACTGGGTCTGTAAAATGGGTATGATTACACCTGTCTCCCAGGGCTGCTGGGGGATGACAGTGTGTAAAGCCTAAGCACAGTGCTAAGTGCATCCCTGGCACCTGCCATAGTTAAGGATGGGGGCGGGGCTGGTGGGAAAACAGGATGGGGGAGAGAAAGAGAAGCAGAAGAGGAAAATGCTGGGGAAGGAGAATGTCCTGGGTTTTGCAGGGTTCTGCAGTTTAGGGTCATTCTTCTACCCTCTCCCACCTTTGCTCAGGGCTTGGGCACATGCTTTTCCTTCTCCTCCTATACACTCCTGCCCGCTATCCAGCAAGGCCTCTCCACCCTGAGGAAGCATCAGTTTAAAAACCACCTCCTCAGCTGGGCATGATGGTGCATACCTGTTAGTCCCAGCTTATCGGGAGGCTGACGTGGGAGGATGGCTTGAGCCCAGGAATTGGAGGCTGCAGTGAGCTGTGATCGCGCCACTGCACTCCAGCCTGGACAACAGAAGGAGACCCCATCTCTAAAAAACCACAAGAAAAACAAAACTACACCTCCTTGAAGAGACCTTCCCTGGCAACCCCCACCCGCCTCTAGAATAGATCCCTCCTAACCTGTTTTTCCTTCGGGGCAAGATTTCTAGATTTATTTGTCTGATTATTTGCCCCCAAGACCATCAGCTCCAGGAGGGCAAGAACTGTGTTCATTTTGCTCACTTCTGTATATAGCACCCAGCATCATGCCTGGCACAGAGTTTGGGGAGGGGACAATGATGATCCCTTGTCTGCACCTCAGAGAGGCAGCAGGGACTGTGGGCAGGGACCTCCAGGCCGTAAGGAGCTGGAGGGAGTCCTAGAGGGTGGAGGGAGCAAAAACAGGCCAGAGAGGCAGGGGGACAGGAGACATGTGAGAGCATTCTAGGTGTGGGGAATGGCTCATGCCACTGTCCAGGTGCATGAACCTATCAGGGAGTTGGGGAAGACAGAACTCTCGGTAGTGGCTGCAGCGGAGCCAGGGTGAAGGAGCCAGTCTGCCGCAGCCACTCTTCAAGACTCTGTTTTCCTGGAGCCAGAAGTATGTGGATCTTATCCTAATTTTTGTGGTTTTGTTTGTTTGCTTAATCAGAGACAGAGTCTCTCTATGTTGCCCTGTCTAGTTTCCAACTCCTAGACTCAAGAGTCCTCCTGCCTCAGCTCCCCAAAGTGCTGGGACTACAGGCATGAGCAGCCTGGCCTATTGGAGGTGGTATGTGTGTGTTTGTTTGTTTGAGACAGAGTCTAGCTCTGTTGTCCAGGCTGGAGTAGAGTGACATGATCTCAGCTCGCTGCAACCTCGGCTCCTGGGAAGGTAGACAATGGATACAATCTTAGATTCCAATTAGCCTTAGTGAATGTACCTTTTACATATGAAACAGAGGACAAAGTCAATTATGCATTTGTCTTGGGGTAGGAGGAGGGATGATTTCTAGTCTTGTCCTTATCCTGTCCCTGTGAAGATAAGCTGGTAATTGACATTGTCAGGGTGAAATTTAATAGAACTTGATTTTAGAGCTAGCTTATAGGGGAATGTGTATTCTGAAAGGTTTAGGGGCCCATAAGGAATTTCCTTGTGAACAACTTGAGAAATATGTAGCCTTCTATAGTTGTGGGAACCTGGCTTATAAATGCGACTATGACACAGGATTGTGAAACTACAGCTATCTGTTTGAGAACAAAAGGAAGGCAGTTTTTCTGTGACTCAGTTCCCAAACTTAACTTTCCCTTTGGCATAGTGAATTTGGGGCCCCAAGACTCTGTTTTCTTTCCCACATAGGTCACACTTCTGATTATAGCCAGTTGACCAGCACTAGCCCACTGGCCAGCAGCCAGGGTTCTGGAAAGGTAGAAGTGCCCACAGGTACTCAGTGGACAGTGACTGTCTGTTCAGCCAAGTGCAAGCCAGGTTGGAGGGCAGTTTGGCTCCTGCCTGGACATAGGAAGATGGATGACAAAGGATGCCCGGAAAGGTGTGGGCTCCTTCCCAGTTACCTCCAGCCTCCATCTGCTCGCTGATTCCTAGAGCACAGCTCAGAGAACATCAGTTCCACTTTCTCCCAGCTTACCCAAAATACAGCCCCTACCCATTCTGGCCTCAGCACAACCCTGCCTGATTTCCCTCCACTCTTTCTCTCCTCCCCTCTCCCTGCCCTCCCCATCTCCCCATACCTCCCAGCTCCAACCACTGCTCTGTAATATATACTTTATTTCCTTTACCCCTCTTGGAATGTTCTACCCATCTCTGCTTGCTAGAATCCCACCCATTCTTCCAAGTCTAGCTCACTTACCTCCTGGTCCATGAAGATTCTTCCCACAGCATATCTTCTGCTTCCTCTCACCCCCACAGTCTCCTGCAGGTGAAATGCCCAGCCCACAGCCCCCCACTGAAGGGGCTGCCCCAGGCAGACCACGTGATCCCATTTCCTACCCCAGCCACAGTGAGATGGACCCACATGGCCACTCTGTTGCCTGGGCAGTGGCCTAGGAGGTGGGGCCTGGTGGGAAGGATGAGCTAGGTCTATCAAACTCTCTTTAGATAACTTTTTTTTTTTTTTTTTCCCGGAGACAGAGTTTTGCTCTATCACCCAGATTGGAGTGCTGTAGTGCAATCATGGCTCACTGCAGCCTTGAACTCCTGGGCTCAGACAATCTTACCACTTCAGCCTCCAGAGTAGCTGGAACTATAGGCGTGTGCTACCATACCCGGCTAATTGTGTAACTTTTTATAGACGGCAGGGTCCTGCTTATGTTGCCCAGGCTGGTGTGGAACTCCTGGCCTCAAGCAACCTTCTCACACCAGACTCCCAAAGTGCTGGGATTACAAGTGTGAGCCACTGTGCCAGCCAGCCAGTGCTTTCTTGCTGTGTCCTCAAACAGAGAAAAGAACTAGTGGGCTCTCTGGGCCTTCCTTATAAGGTCACTAATCCCAGTCATGAGGGCTTCACTCTATGACCTCATCACTTCCAAAGGCCCCATCTCATAATACCATCAAATGGGGATTAATCACCTCCTTTGAGGATGAAAGTTAAAAAAAAATTGGGGGTTACAATTTCAACATACAAACCGGGCATGGTGGCTCATGCCTATAACCCCAGCACTTTGGGAGGTGAGGTGGGAGGATTGCTTAAGCCCAGGAGTTCCAGATCAGCCTGGGCAACACAGGGAAACCCTGTATCTATAAAAAGTTTTAAAACTAGCCAGCTTTGGTGGCATGCCTGCAGTCCCAGCTACTTGTGAGGCTGAGGCAGGAGGATCACTTGAGTTTGAGAGGTTGAGGCTGCAATGAGCCATGACCACATCATTGCACTCCAGCTTAGGTGACAGAGTGAAACCCCATCTCAAAGGAAAAAAAAAAAATTCAACATATGAATTTGCAGGGGTGGGGACACAAACGTTTAGATCATAGCACATCCAACTCTGTAATTCCTACCGCTGGGCTTTTTATGTAAGAGACAGACACACATAACTGGATTCAAGTTGACTTCCTTTCACATAAGCAGTGTCTTCTTAAGAACAACTTGTCAAATACAATTTTCATTCACTGACTTCCACACTGAGGGACGATACTGGGTCCTAAACAGTGTTTTCCTAAAATATTCTGTGCAAACCAGATTTTAACCAATGTAGTCATTGGTCTCCACTGGCTTACTTTATGAATATTAATGATGACTTTGATATTCAGCATTCACTTGGTGGTGACACCTAGCTAGTGTTGAATTTTTCAAAAATTTCAGTCCTTGACCCATTGGGTAATAACCAGCAAACAACAGGTAAGAGTTCCAAACTGCTGCTTGAAAGAGAAAAATCCCTTTGGAAAATCACGGTAATAACTACCGCTAATGTGTGGGGGGTTTTTTGTTGTTGTTGTTGTTGTTTGTTTGTTTGTGTTTTGAGAGGGAGTCTCGCTGTCACCCAGGCTAGAGTGCAGTGGCACCATCTTGGCTTATTGCAACCTCCACCTCCCGGGTTCAAGAGACCCCAGACTCTCAAGTAGCTGCTATTACAAGTGCCAGCCACCGTGCCCGGTTGCACTCTAGCCTGGGCAACAGTGCAAGACTCCATCTCAAAAAAAAGAAAAAAAAGAGAGTAATAGACTGTATTTTCTGAAGTATATTCATGGCCTTGGATGATATTAATAAGCATTCAGATTTTAAAAGGGGCTGAGGTCACACCATTTAGGAAGAATGCCTAATTCCCACAGTTAAGGCTCAGTGGGTGGGCGCATGTGAACAGGATCCTCGCTGCCAGGCACCTGTGGAACACACTTAGGAATCGCTTTTTCCGGAGGCCCAATTTCATTTCATTATATACCACAGGACACGTGCTGGGCTCTAGAGAAAGAACGGGAAGCAGTTTTGGTCAAGTCCTTCAGGACCTAGTTTTAGGAAGAGGGTGGCAAGGCAAAAAAAAAAAAGGCAAGCACAAATCCAATTACAGTCATGAATTTATGACAGAGTTTCTATCAATGACGGACTGCATATAGATGGGGCCCCATAAGATTATGATGGAGCTGAAAAATTCCTATGGCCTAATGATGTCGTAACCTTCTTAAGTGTTAGCGCAACCAATGCATTGGTGTTTATGGTGTTTATGGTGACGCTGGTGTAAACAAACCTACTGCACTGCCAGTCATATAAAAGTATAGCACAGGGGTCCCCAACCCATGGACCAGCACTGGTACGTGTTCTGTTAGGAACCAGGCGGCACAGCACCAGTTGAGTGGGGAGCCAGCCAGCAAGGAAAGCTTCATCTGTACTTAGAGCCACTCCCCATCACTGGCATTGCTGTCTGAGCTCCGCCTCCTGTCAGATCAGCAGAAGCGTTAGATTTTCCTAGAATCGGAACCCTATTGTGAACTGCGTATGCCAGGGATCTAGGTTGTGCATTCCTAATGAGAATCTAATGCCTGATCTATCACTGTCTCCCATCACCCCCAGATGGGATGTCTAGTTGCAGGAAAACAAGCTCAGGGCTCCCACTGAGTCTACATTATGGTGAATTGTATAATTACTTCATTATAGATTACAATATAATAATAATAGAAATAAAGTGCACAGCAAATGTAATGCACTTGAATCATCCTGAAACCATCCCTCCCCCTTACTCTGATCTGTGGAAAAACTGTCTTCCACGAAACCAGTACCTGGTGTCAAAAAGGTTGGAGACCTCTGGTACAACACATATAATTATGTACAGTACATAATACTTGATGATGATAATAAATGATGATGTTACTGGTTTATATATTTACTATACTATACTTTTAATCATTATTTTAGAACATAGACCTTCTACTTACAAAAAGAAAAACACATTAACTGTAAAATAGCCTCCGGTAGGTCCTTCAGGAGTAATCCAGAAGGCATTGTTATCAGAGGAGATGCCAGCTCCCTGCGTGTTATTGTCCCGGAAGACCTTCCAGTGGGACAAGATGTGGAGGTGGAAGATGGTGATGTTGATGATCCTGACCCTGTGTAGGTCTAGTCTACTGTGTGTGTTTGTGTTTTAACCAAAGAGTTTGAAAACTAAAAAAAGCCGGGCACGGTGGCTCACGCCTTTGGGAGGCTGAGGCGGGCAGACCACCGGGGGTCAGGAGTTCGAGACCAGCCTGACCAACATGATGTAACCCTGTCTCTATTAAAAATATAAAAATTAGCTGGGCAAGGCGACGCACACCTTTAGTCCCAGCTACTTGGGAGGCTGAGGCAGGATAATCACTTGAACCTGGGAAGTGGAAGTTGCAGTGAGCTGAGATTGCACCACTGCACTCCAGACTGGGTGACAAGAGTGAGACTCTGTCTCAAAACAAAAACAAAAACAAAACAAAACAAAACAAAAGCAGTAAATTGTAAAAATAGACAAAAGTGTATAGAATAAGGATATAAAGAAAGAAAATGTTTTTATACAGCTCTACAATATGTTTGTGTTTGACACTAAGTGTTATTACAGGAGTCTAAAAGTTTAAAAAAAAAAATTTTAAGAGTCTTTCTGTGTCACCCAGGCTGGAGTGCAGTGGAGCAATCTCGGCTCACTGCAACCTCTGCCACCCAGGTTCAAGTGATCCCCTAACCTCAGCCTCTCAAATAGCTGAGACTATGGGCGTGCTCCACCACCCCGGCTAATTTTTGTGTTTTTAGTAAAGGTGGGTTTTGTTTGTTTTGAGACAGTCTTGCTCTGTCACCCTGTCACCCAGGCACAATCACTGCTCACTGCAGCCTCGAGCTCGTGGGCTCAAACGATTCTCTTGCCTCAGCCACCTGAGTAGCTGGGACTACAGGTGTACACCATCATAACCAGCTAATTTTGTTATTTTCTGTAGAGATGGGGTTTCACCATGTTGCTCAGGCTGATCTCAACCTCCTGGGCTCAAGTGATGTGCCTGCCTCGGCCTCCCAAAATGCTAGGATTATAGGCATGAGCCACTGTGCCTTCCCCAAGAAAATTTTAAGTCACTTTGGTGTACACTGTATACAGTGTTATAAAGCCTACAGTAGCAGACAGTACCCACCACTCACTCACTGAGTCACTCAGAGCAGCCTCCTGTCTTGCAAGCTCCATTCATGGTAAGTGCCCTATATAGGTGTACAAATTTGTTTCGCTTTGTTGTTGTTGTTGTTGTTTTTCGAGGTGGCGTCTCACTATGTTGCCCAGACTGTAAAGCAGTGGCTATTTACAGGCACCATCATCACCCACTATAGCCTCAAACTCCTGGACTCAATCAGTTCTCCCAACTGTCTCCCTAGTAGCTGGAACTACAGGCATAGGCCACTGCACCTGGCCAGGGATACCATTTTTTTCTCTTTAAAAAATTTTTAATTTAATTTAATTTAATTTTTTTTAATTATTTTTTTAATTTTTTTTTTTTTTTTTGAGACGGAGTCTCGCTCTGCCGCCCAGGCTGGAGTACAGTGGCTGGATCTCAGCTCACTGCAAGCTCCACCTCCCGGGTTCCCGCCATTCTCCTGCCTCAGCCTCCCGAGTAGCTGGGACTACAGGCGCCCGCCACCTCGCCCGGCTAGTTTTTTGTATTTTTTTAGTAGAGACGGGGTTTCACCGGGTTAGCCAGGATGGTCTCGATCTCCTGACCTCGTGATCCGCCCATCTCGGCCTCCCAAAGTGCTGGGATTACAGGCTTGAGCCACCGCGCCCAGCCTTAATTTTATTTTTTTGAGGTGAAGTCACACTCTGCCACCCAAGCTGGAGTGCAGTGGCACAATCTCAGCTCACTGCAACCTCCGTCTCCTGGGTTCAAGCAATTCTCCCGCCTCGGCCTCCCGAGTTGCTGGGACTACAGGTGCGTGCCACCACACCCAGCTAATTTTTTGTATTTTTAATAGAGATGGAGTTTCACCATGTTGGCCAGGCTGGTCTTGAACTCCTGACCTCAAGTGACTCGCCCTCCTTGGCCTCCCAAAGTGCTGGGTTTACAGGTGTGAGCCATCATGCCCGGCCCATTTTTTTTCTCTTTTATACCATATTTTTAACATACTTTTTCTCTGTTTAGATACACAAATACCTGTGTGTTACCATTGCCTAAGGTATTCAGCACAGTAACATGCTGTACAGGTTTGTAGCCTAGGAGCAACAGGCTGCACCGCGTAGCCCAGGTGTGTAGTAGCCTCTCCCATCTAGGATTGTGTTAAGGACACTCTAGGATGTTAGTACAGTGACGACATCACCTAATGACGCATTTCTCAGAATATATCCCTGTCATTAAGTGATGCATAACTGTACTCGACACTGCTAGAAAGGTGAGTCCAGAGCAGGGCTCATCAGAATGCAGCTGTCTTAAGTGAGAGAACTCAGTATCCTGCACACCCCCACAAACCATGGATAAGAGGGAGGCTAGGGCCCGAGTTCACCTGTGTCCCAAGGAGAGACAGGTTCTGTGGGGGTTGGCAAGAAGAGGAACTGGTCCTGGATGTGGGAAGGACAGGGAGCCAGTACTGCCCAGGCTCTGGAGTATACAAGAAGCAAAGGAGATGGCATATGCCTTCACTGGGTGCTGTTTTTCTTCAGTCTTATAATGAAAACAAGAGTTCTGACGGAGGGATGGGCAAGGGGATAACCGCAAATAGGGCACACCAATTCAGAGGCAAATCCAAAGTACCAAATTGAAGCAATCAGAAGAGAACTTCCACAAGTTCCCACCACTGCCTCACGCACCTCCATGCATCTGGGCCCAAGAATTCTGCTTTCCCTGTTGTACCTATGAGCGAACCCTCAATCCCCGGACAAAGACTCCAGCTGTCCCTGCACACACCATCCAGCTCTCTCCCACTCAGGACTTCGCTTCAGCCACTCTGGCCTCTCCAAGTCATACCCATCAGCAGGACACATGCTGCTATTCCTCCCAGCTATACAAGAGCCCTTTCTGTCTCACCTCCCATTCCAGCCACCCCTCCTTCTTCCTTTACAGCAAAACTCTGCTGATGAGTCCATTCCTGCTCTCTCCTGGACCTACTCCCATCAGACTTGGCCCTCGCTCTTCCTCCAAACTGCTCTTGCCAACATCACCATTGCTGAACTCGGTGTTCATCCCTTGTCCTCATTACTTGATCTTGCAGCAACATCCATCTGACCAGATGGCTCCCTTCCTCCTGGTAACGCCCTCTTCTAGGAGCTTCCAGGACAACACACCTGGCAGGCCAAGGCAGGTGGATGTCTTGAGTCCAGGAGTTCCAGACCAGCCTGGCCAACATGGTGAAAGCCTGTCTTTACTAAAAATACAAAAAATTACCTGGGCGTAGTGGTGAGTGCCTGTAATCCCAGCTACTCGAGAGGCTGAGGCACAAGAATCGCTTGAACCCGGGAGGCAGAGGTTGCAGTGAGCCGAGATCACGCCACCGCACTCCAGCCTGGGCGACAGAGTGAGACTCTGTCTCCAAAAACAAAAAAAAAAGTAATAAGAAACAGGTAAAATTATTATTATTATTATTTTATTTATTTATTTTTGAGACGGAATCTTGCTCTGTTGTCCAGGCTGGAGTGCAGTGGCATGATCTCAGCTCACTGCAACCTCTGCCTCTGGGTTCAAGTGATTCTCCTGCCTTGGCCTCCCAGGTGGCTGGGACTACAGGGATGCACCACCATGCCCAGATAATTTTTGTATTTTTAGTAGAGACGGGATTTCAGCATATTGGCCAGGCTGGTCTCAAACTCCTGACCTCAGGTGATCCGCTGCCTTAGACTCCCAAAGTTCTGGGATTACAGGCATGAGCCACTGTGCCCAGCCAGTGAAATTAATTTTACTTACATTTTATTTATCCCAATGTAACCAATTACTATCCTTTAAACATGTAATCAATAAAAAACTATTAATGAAATATTTTAGTCTTTGTACTAAATATTTGAAATCCATTGTATCTTTTTCACTTAAAGCTCATCTCAACTTAGATGCTAGATTTTCTTTTCTTTTTTTTGAGACGGAGTCTCACTGTGTTGCCCAGGCTGGAGTGCAGTGGCGTGATCTCGGCTCACTGCAAGCTCCGCCTCCCGGGTTCACGCCATTCTCCTGCCTCAGCCTCTCGAGTAGCTGGGACTACAGGTGCCCACCACCTCACCCGGCTAGTTTTTTGTATTTTTAGTAGAGACGGGGTTTCACCATGTTAGCCAGGATGGTCTTGATCTCCTGACCTCGTGATCCACCGGCCTCAGCCTCCCAAAGTGCTGGGATTACAGGCTTGAGCCACCGCACCCGGCCAGATGCTAGATTTTCATCAGAAAATCTTGACTGTATTTAGATTTCATAAACTTGGCTGCTGAAAAAGTAGATTTATATACTTGAGTTGTTCCAAACATACTAAAAACATTTTCAATAACTGAATCAGATACCAGTTTTCAAAATTTAAGTTAATTAAAAGTAAAAATTTAGTTCTAGGTGGCTGGGCGTGGTGGCTCACACCTGTAATCCCAGCACTTCGGGAGGCCAAGGCAGGTGGATCACGAGGTCAAGAGATTGAGACCATCCTGGTGAACATGGTGAAACCCCATCTCTATTGAAAATATAAAAAAAAAAAAAAAAAGGCCGGGCGCGGTGGCTCAAGCCTGTAATCCCAGCACTTTGGGAGGCCGAGACGGGCGGATCACGAGGTCAGGAGATCGAGACCATCCTGGCTAACACGGTGAAACCCTGTCTCTACTAAAAAAATACAAAAAACTAGCCGGGCGAGGTGGCAGGCACCTGTAGTCCCAGCTACTCGGGAGGCTGAGGCAGGAGAATGGCGTAAACCCGGGAGGCGGAGCTTGCAGTGACCTGAGATCCCGCCACTGCACTCCAGCCTGGGCGACAGAGCGAGACTCCGTCTCAAAAAAAAAAAAAAAAAAAAAAATTAGCCGGGAGTAGTGGCAGATGCCTGTAGTCCCAGCTACTCAGGAGACTGAGGCAGAAGAATTGCTTGAACCCGGGAGGTGGTGGTTGCAGTCAGCCGAGATTGCGCCACTGCACTCCAGCCTGGCCACAGAGCAAGACTCCGTCTCAAAAAAAAAAAAAAAAATTTAGTTCCAGGCTAGGCATGGTGGCTTATTCCTGTAATCCCAGCGTTTTGGGAGGCCGAGGTGGGAGGACTGCTTGAAGCCAGGACTTCAAGACCAGCTTGGACAACACAGGGAGCTCTCATCTCCACTAAAAGAAAATAATAATAATGATAATAATAAAATAATTAGTTAGTCACAGTGGTGTGTCCCTATAGTCCGAATTGTTCAGGAGGCTGAGGTGGGTGGATTGCTTTAGCCCAGGAATTCCAGGCTGCAGTGATTGTGCCACTGCACTCCAGTCTGGGCAACAGACCAAGACCCCATCTCTTTTTTAAAAGTTAGTTCTTCAGTCACACAATTTGCACTAATTTCTTCTTTTTTTTTTTTTTTTTTTTGAGCTGGAGTTTCGGTCTGTTGCCCAGGCTAGAGTGCAGTGGCGCAATCTCGGCTCACTGCAACCTCTGCCTCCCAAGTTCAAGCGATTCTCCTGCCTCAGCCTCCTGAGTAGCTGGGATTAAAGGCACCCACCACCATACCTAGCTAATTTTTGTATTTTTAGGAGAGATGTTGTTTCACCATGTTGGTCAGGCAGCTCTTGAACTCCTGACCTCGTGATCCACCCGCCTCAGCCTCCCAAAGTGCTGGGATTACAGGCGAGAGCCACCATGCCCAACCAGAATTTGCACTAATTTCATGTGTTGGAGAGCCACATGTCGCTAGTGTATTGCACAGTACAGAGCTAGATGGTCTCAGAAAACTGTGGCTTTAAATACCAGCAGGTCTGTGCTGGTGGTTCCCCAGTATTTATCCCCAGCTGCACATTTCCTCTGCACTGGACCTGCCTAACCAGTGTCTACTTAACCCTCTGCTCAGATGTATCTATCTAATGGGTGTCTGAAACCTAACCCGTTCAAAACTGGGCTTCCCACCCAAACCCAACAAACTAGCAAGGCCGGTTTTCTCCATCTTGATTAGTGACAACCCTTTCTTCCTGTTGCTCAGGCCAAAACCTTGAGACTTTCCTTGATTCCTCTCTCCTCTTTCTCTCTCCCACTTCATATTTGGCCTGGCGATAAATCCTGTCAGCCTTTAAAATATTTCCAGAATCCCACCCCTTCTCATCACCTCTTCAGCCACCACCCTAGGCCGGCCTCTAGGGTAATCATCCCTCCTGGAATTACCCCAAGAGCCTGCTGACTGGTCTCTTGTTTCCGCCCTTGCTTCTGCAATCTCCCCACCCCGCAGGGTGCTGCTTTCAGAGAAGTCAGAGGTGTCCCTCCTCTGCTCAGAAAGAACTCTGCAGTGGCTCTCATCTATAAGCCCAAGTCCTTACAATGGTCCACCATCTCTCTCCAAGATCTGATCTCCCTCTCTTGCCTCTCCAGCCCTAGCTTCTTATTTTCATTTTCAAAGACAGGGGCTAACTATGCTGTCCAGGCTGGAGCATGCTCATAACTCACTGCAGACTCAAACTCCTGGGTTCCAGCGATTGTCCCACTCAGCCTCTGAAGTGACTGGGACTACAGGCACCACCATCATGCCCAATTTTCTTTTTTTCTTTTCTTTTCTTTTTTTTTTTTGAGACAGAGTCTCACTCTGTTGCCCAGGCTGGAGTCCAGTGGTACAATCTCAGCTCACTGCAACCTCCACTTCCCAGGTTCAAGCAATTCTCGTGCCTCAGCCTCCTACATAGCTGGGATTACAGGCATGTGCCACCACACCCAGCTAATTTTTGTATGTATATGTATTTTTTTATGAGACGTAGTTTCGCTCTTGTTGCCCAGGCTGGAGTGCAATGGCATGATCTCGGTTCATTGCAACCTCCGCCTCCCAGGTTCAAGTGATTCTCCTGCCTCAGCCTCCTGAGTAGCTGGGATTACAGGCACATGCCACCATGCCCGGCTAATTTTTATATTTTTAGTAGAGATGGGGTTTCACCATGTTGGCCAGGCAGGTCTTGAACTCCTGATCTCAGCTGATCCGCCCGCCTCAGCCTCCCTAGGTGCTGGGATTACAAGCGTGAGCCACCCCACCCGGCCTAATTTTTGTATTTTTAGTAAAGATAAAAATACAAGTTGGCCAGGCTGGTCTCAAATTCCTGGCCTCAAGTGATCTACCAGCCTCAGCCTCCCAAAGTGTTGCAATTACAGGCATAAGCCACCTTACTGGCCCACCTGGCTAAGTTTCAAAAAAAAAAAATGTGTAGAGATGGGGAGGGGGATGGGCTGGCTTGAGATGCTGCCCAGGCTTTTCCTGAACCCCTGGCCTCAAGTGATCCTTCCACCTTGGCCTCCCAAAGTGCTGGGATTAAAAGGCATGAGCCACTGAGCTAGGTCCCTGGCTTTCACTAGGCACCTCCTCTTCACTCTGCTCCATCCACTCTGGCCTCCCTGCTCTTCCGGGAACACAGCAGGCCGCCGGATATCTGTGTGGGTGGCTTGCTTGGTTCCCTCTGGCCTTTACTCAAAAATCACTGTCGCCTTCTCAGTGAGGCCTTTCCAGGCACCCTATCCAAAACTTAACTTCTCCTACATACACATTTCATATCCTTCTTCCCTGTGGTTATTTTTTCCCCTTAGCTTGATCGCTATTTAACATATTTTACATTTTCCTTTGGTTGCTCTGTCTCTCCCATTACAATATAAACTCTAGGAAGGCAGGGATTTTTGTGTTTGTTTTTGCTCCTGTATCCCCAGTTCCTAGAATAGTGCCTAGAATAGGACCTATTAGGCGCTCAATAACTATTTTAAATGAATGAATGGATGGCTTCCAGGTAGGGAGAACAGTTGGAGCAAATGCAGCTGCTCCCTTCAGAAGCCTGAAGCCTGAGCTGGGGCGTCCGGGCCGCTCCATGGGGTATGCAGTCTAGCTGGGCACTGATACTTCCGTACCCTGGAACTGTGCTATGCGCAAGATGGGAGCAGGCGCTGGATCCGTGGAGCATGGGGAAAGCGGCGGTCGGAGTGGGGCTTCCTGGGGGAGTGGGGGAGTGGGGCTTCCTGGCGGAGTGGGGCTTCCTGGCTTGTCACCTTCTCGCTTGTCACCTTCTCCTGAGCTGCTTCGAGGAGAGGCGCGTTAGCCTGCTGGGCCACAGCTGCCTCCCTGCCCAGAGAATCCCGAGAGATGCGAATATCGAAGAACTCTGAAAACCAAATCGCATTTCTTTTTTTTTTTTTGAGACGGAGTCTCGCGCTGTCGCCCAGGCTGGAGTGCAGTGGCCGGATCTCAGGTCACTGCAAGCTCCGCCTCCCGGGTTTACGCCATTCTCCTGCCTCAGCCTCCCGAGTAGCTGGGACTACAGGCGTCCGCCACCTCGCCCGGCTAGTTTTTTGTATTTTTTTAGTAGAGACAGGGTTTCACCGTGTTAGCCAGGATGGTCTCGATCTCCTGACCTCGTGATCCGCCCGTCTCGGCCTCCCAAAGTGCTGGGATTACAGGCTTGAGCCACCGCGCCCGGCCACCAAATCGCATTTCTAAACGCCAGGTGGAGATTTGTTTTGAGGTTCCTAAATGACAGATGTCCTGGCGAAGGAGCGCAGAGGCCGGACCAATTGCGTAGGGGGAGGAGGAGCCGAGGGCTGGGAGGCGCGCGCGTCAACCGCGGGCAGGGGCTCGAGGGCCGGGCGCGCGGCCGGGCGGGTGCTGCTCCGGGGAGCGCGGGGGCGGGGGCGTGCGCGCGACCAGCGGGGGCGTCCAGGCTGCCCGCGCGCGCCCAGTCCCTGCTTAAAAAAAGGGAGCCCCGAGCCCGCGCCCCCTGCCCCGTGCGTCCAGCGGGACGTTCCAAGAGCCCGCGCCGAGAGCGCGTGGGCTGTGGCGGAGGACGGCGAGGGGTGGGTTCGCGGCAGTGCCCCAGGCTCCCCTGCCGCCTGGCCCGGGAGCTGCCCTTTATTTATTTATTTCAGTGGGCAAAGCGGGGTCATTTGTGTTGAGGACGCAAATCTTTCCAGGAAGTTTGTGCCTATTAATATTTCAGTTCCTGGCAGCCGCCTCGAGTGCGGGGCGGGGGAGTTCAGTGCTGCGGGGGGGAGAGGCGCCTGCAGCTGCTGCCCTGGCCCACTGGTCTGGGCTGGCCGCGCGCGGCGGGGCCGAGGGGCAGCCTCTGGGCCTCCTGGGTGTCCCCCGACCCCGCCACCACTGGGGAAGGCAGGGCCGGCGCGGACCCCCAGAGGCAAGCCGGCCTCCCTCTGGAGCCACGCGCGGGGCAAAAGGGGCGGCCCCCGATGTTGCGACCAGAGCGAGGGCGCCAGCTCGGGGCTTCCCGGAGCGGAGGCGGAGGAGGGAGCCGCCCGGAGAGGCTGCTTAGCCACCAGATGTCCACCGGTGGCCCGCGCGGCGCGAGCGGAGGAAGGAAGGGCGGCTCTAGGCGCGTCCTGGCTAGTGGCCCGCGACCGCGCTCTCGGGGAGATGGAGATGGCGGGGCTTGGGGTCCGGAGCCCATCTGACCTTGGACTAGCCACACAGCCGGACGGCGCTGCAGCAGAAACTTGCCATTTTAAAGCTCGGCTACTCCTCACCACCACCTGGCAAGGTTGTCATCATCTCCAATCTACAGAAGCGGAAGTCGGAGCTAAATAGCCTGCTAAAGGTCACAGTGCTGTTGCCCAACGGCGGGAGCCCGGATTTCTGACATGTCTTGCAAGAAAGAGTCTCTTGGAAGCAAATGCAATTATATTCTTCTGTGGTATCAACCAACAGAATCCCCCCACTAAGGGGAACTCAAGATACAGATGGAACTCTAGGCTGGAGCGGCGGGAGTCTGCCAGATATTTGTAATCTCCTTCGTTCCCCCAGCATAAGTGCCTGCTCACTCTTTACAGCCAGTCACATCTGGAACACCCATCATTTTCCCAAAGAAACTATTTTTAACACCCCCAGGTGCATATTTAGATAAAGGCATTTGAAGCAGTTGACATAGCCACCTCTGGAGTGTTGGCTCCTGACAAGGACACTTCAAATGCTAACTGTCCCCAGGGGACAAATTGAAGCCGTCAGGCACACAGGGACATCACTCTGTCTCTTCCTCAGTATTCTAACGTCGGTAGTAGACGCTATGGCCGTCTTCCTGCACAGGATTATCGGCCCACTGCTCAGGGACTCTGTCCAGCTCTGCACCAGGTCACTGGCACCAGGTCATTAGCACCAGGGCCAAGACTTGGAAACCTCTGGGCAAAGGGAGGGTTTGTCTCATAAACCTTCTCACTCCAGGGTCCTCCTCCCCTTCGTAGCTCCTTCCCCATTCTACTCTCTAATCCATTCCACCGGTACCTCTGTTCCTCCCAGGTGGCCAATGGGCCCGTAGGGAGGGTATGGCAGATGTGGGCATTTTAAGGTAGGACTTGCTGAGTCCCCAAGGGAGTGTGAGCAGAGCTGGCTGTAGCATCTGCCTCCCTGAGATGCCAGGCTTGGTGATGCAGTGGAGGAATTTTAGCTCCCACGGCCGGCCGCAGGCAGCAGGAGATGCATTTTGGAGGCTTAAAGTCCTTGAGCATGGTTGGCTTCTGTGAGCCTTCCCAGCTCTGAGCCATACCCAAAGTGCCCTGCTTCTGTTTGCATTCACACCCACAAGGGTTCAGTGAGGGGGGGTCCATGAAATAAATGCCCTCTCCTCGGCTTGGGTGGGCCAGGCCCTGCCAGCTGCCTTCACTTTTGGCTGCAGAAAGCCTGCCAGGCTGCAGTGTGCAAAGGCCTGGAACAATGACTGGTAGCATCAGCTATTTTAATGCAGAGTTAGGCACACAATCCTTGCTAAAAATAAATACAAAGGAAAACCCCAAAGTAGCTAAGCCTATTTTAATACCTTTTATTTTTCTCATTCCTGGTTCTTTTGTCTTCTCCTTGCTACTTGAGAGCTGCGGTTCACACAGGGCCCACACTGAGTGTTGTCAGAGCTCCCATCCATGTCCTGGACACACAGCCCAATCTTGATCACTGGCAGAAATGGAGTCAGAGTGAAGAGATCCAACAACTATTTCTTTGAATGCAATTTACATTAAATCAAAAGTGAATGATGGCACCACTTCTGAGACTTGGTTACTAAAAAGGAGCCTAGGGTTAATGTAGCCTCTTCCCATCCCTCTCCTCTTCCAACTCTACACAGTCCCTCCATGGGGAGAAAGGATGTTTGCAAATCACCAACCTCAGAAATGGCCAGCAAATGAAGGATGCTGTCCTCCCAGTGGGAGATAACAAATTCAAATGCCACTGGGCTCCTGGAGGCATCACCACTTACCTTTCAGAAAAGAAACAAGAGCAACAGACACCTCTGGGGATGTTTACCTAAACTGGAACCAGTGACCCCTCTTTTCTCTAGGAAATGATCTTCACCCATGTGGGGTCAAGTAGCTTCAGCCTACTATGTTATTACAATTTTTTTCTGCCCACTCCACTTCCTCCACAGATGATAGGATCGGGGGTGGAACCTGGCCAGTCAGAGCCTCTTCCCTGGAAATTGGAACAGGGAGAAAGAGAGGAAAGGAGAGAGACAAAGTCTAACATCTGGGCCCCCTCAGTGAGTTTCCGTTGACTCCTTTTTCTTTTTTTCCAGAGTGTGGGTCACTCTTTCCTTTTTCTTTGCATGCCTTGCAATTTTTTGTTGAAAAATGGACATTTTAGATACTATGGCCAAACATGGTGGCTCACACCTGTAATTTCAGCACTTTGGGAGGTAGAGGTGGGGGAATCTCTTGAGGCCAGGTGTTTGAGACCAGCCTGGGCAACATAGTGAGACCCCATCTATACAAAAAATACAAAAATTAACTGGTGTGCCTGTAGTCCCAGCTACTCAGAGGCCAAGAGGTTGCAGTGAGCCGAGATTGTGCCACTGCACTCCAGCCTGGGTGACAGAGCAAGACCATGTCTCAGTAAATAAATAAATAAAATAAGGCCGGGCACAGTGGCTCATGCCTGTAATGCCAGCACTTTGGGAGGCTGAGGCAGGCAGATCACCTGAGGTCAGAAGTTCAAGACCAGCCTGGCCAACGTGGTGAAACCCCGTCTCTACAAAATGCAAAAATTAGCCAGGTGTGGTAGTACACGCCTGTAATCCCAGCTACTCAGGAGGCGGAGGTTGGAGAATCGCTTGAACCCGGGAGGTGGAGGTTGCAGTGAGCCAAGATCACGCCATTTCACTCCAGCCTGGGCAACAGAGCGAGACTCCATTTCAAAAAAAAATTAAAATAAAATAACATAAAAATAAATTTAAAATAAATAAAATATATTGTAGCAACTTTGGATTCCAGTTCCCTTACCCAGCGTTGCTGTTGCTGTCTTGTCTGTTCATTTAGTGGCTGGCTTAGACTGATTCTGTAGAGTCTGCCTTCTCCTCACAGTGTGCAGCTGCTGCTATCTCTGCTCAGTTTTTCTCTTTTGAGAAAACAAATTTTATTTTTATAATTAGAACGTTCTAATGAAAATATTATTGTAATATTAGTAATCTTTATTCCGGGCCCTGATCTGCTCAGTATTTTCCCTGCTTGTTTTTATTTGTTTATTTATTTTTTGAGACAGGGTCTCACTCTGTCACCCAGGCTGGAGTGCACTGGTGCGATCTCAGTTCACTGCAACCTCTGCCTCCATCCCCACCCCACTGGGCTCAAGTGATTCTCCCACCTCAGCCTCCCAAGTGACTGAGATTACAGGTGTGCACCACCATACCCAACTAATATTCATATTTTTAGTAGAGACAGGGTTTCACCATGTTGTCCAGGCTGTTCTCCAATTCCCAACCTCAAATGATTCACCTGCCTCAGTCTCCCAAAGTGCTGGGATTACAGGCATGAGTCACCACGCCCAGCCTGCTTGTTTTTATTTTTAAGCTTGACTTTCTAAGGGTTGTCCCTGGAAGCCAGTGATTGGTCGGAGGTTGTGACAAACAATTTGAGCCAGTAAAGCTTCCACTGTTTGCTAACGGATATGTATGTAGATTGCGAGGAACACATTCAAAGTCCAGACAACTTTATAAGTCTGATCCTGCTTTTGCTTTCCACCGGGCCCTTTCCTGTCTCATCTGCAGTGTGCAAGGCACAATGTTCTTCTCCGCATGTGTGGGTAGCTAGGGCCCTCTCTGGTCTCTCTTGAGTGTGATGCAAACTTTCGCATGCATGCAGCCTTCCAGACCACTGAGGGTGTGAGGCCGCTTATCCACTAATCCCTCCTTCTCAGAGGAGGGTCAGAGTGAGCCCTGTGTGACCCTTAGTGCCACAGTCAAAAAGGATGCCTGGGCTGGGTGTGGTGGCTCACGCCTGTAATCCCAGAACTTTGGGAGCCCGAGGCAGGTGGATCATCTGAGGTCAGCAGTTCTAGACCAGCCTGGCCAAGATGGTGAAACCCCGTCTCTACTAAAATTACAAAAATTAGCTGAACGTGGTGGTGGATACCTGTAATCCCAGCTACTCGGGAGGCTGAGACAGGAGAATGCTTGAACATGGGAGGTGGAGGTTGCAGTGAGCCGAGATTGTGCCATTGCACTCCAGCTGGGTGACAAGAGTGAAACTCCATCTCAAAACAAAAAGGATGCCAGGACCTCAGGCACAGCCTAGAAGCCCGCGCTATCTTGCTGGGGTGCTGCAAGGAAAATGGGGGTCTTTCTGTTCCCACAGAAAGATGACTTCTGCTCCCAGGCCAATTCTACATGGCCTTCTCCCTTCTCTTCCCCTTCACAAATATATTCAACAATCCACAGGCAGGGGTCTTGGGGAAAGAGATACAAGGACATGGTTCTCAATGACGAGAAACTCGGGCTAGCCTTATGTGATTAACTCCTTTTTTTTTTTTCTTTTTTTTTTTTGAGATGGAGTCAGGCTTGAGTGCAGTGATGCAATCTTGGCTCACTACAACCTCCACTTCCTGGCTTCAAGCCATTCTTCTGCCTCAGCTTCCCAAGTAGCTAGGATTACAGGCAGCTGCCACCACACCTGGCTAATTTTTGTATTTTTAGTAGAGACGGGGTTTCACCATGTTGGTCAGGCTGGTCTTGAACTCCTGACCTCAAGTCATCCACCTGTCTCGGCCTCCCAAAGTCCTGGGATTACAGACATAAGCCATCGCACCCAGCCCGTGATTAACTCTTAGACAATATCCTAAGTGGCCCAACCAGTGTTATCTGGGAGCTGAAGGCAGAGTGTTGGTGGACAGATACTGTGCCCTGAGGGAGGAGGAGCACCCCAGCTTCTCCCATGCACACCCAATTCACGATGGTGTGAGTGATGTTCATTTCTTTGCATGCCTCCCTTTTTTTGTTTGTTTGTTTGTTTTGTTTTTTTCTTTTAGAGACAGGTTCTCACTATGTCGCCCAGGCTGGAATGTGCAGTGGCTATTCATGGGTACGATGATAGCACACTGCAGCCTCCATCTCCTGGGCTTAAGTGATCCTCCCACCTCAGCCTCCCGAGTAGCTGGGACTGTAGATGTGTACCACTGCACCTGGCTCTCAGGTGCCTCAGTTTTTATGAATATTTTATTTATTTACCCTTTGGGTAACATTCACGTAGCTCAACATTCTGAAAGGGCCAAAGGGTATTGAGGGACAACCCCCTCCCTTCCCCAGCCCCCAGCAACCCGGCTTCTGTGCAGCCCTATGTTTCAGCTGTAAGGTTTGGGCTCCCAGGTATGCAGCAAACATTTCCCTGCCAGTGGGATAATGAGGCTGCCTGTCAGGAGCACCTCCAGCCCCAGCCCTGGAGATGAGACTGTCTTATAGTGCTCTAGCTTGATGGCTGCAGATGACAATGACAGCCAAGGCCAGAGGAGGGCAGGACCAGAGTGAGTCTAGGGACCTGGGAACCTGGGAGAGGCTAGGAGCAAAGCAGGGAGTGTCCTGGCTCGGGCCTCATCCTCCAGAGTCCCAAAGGCCTGCTCACTCTCCCCTCAGGGTGACCAGGGACCTCAAGTATTACAAAGTCTTTGCAGCGGGTCTCTCTGACTGCCCCCACCATGCATCTCCTGAGGGCTGTACTCTATCCTGTAGGAGGGGGGTGGGGTCCACTCTTTCCCTTTGGGTGGGGGCAAATGGCAACTGCATTCCAGACCACACAAGGGCTCTTGGTATTTGGGGGAACCAGGTCAGGAAGGGAAGTTGGGGGGGATTCTCCCTCATCCGATGATCTGTTCCAGCAGAGGCATGTCACTTCTTGACAGACAGTGGCAGCTGTCAGCTAGAAGGTTCATTAAAGAAGCCCCTGACACTAACAGAGAGGTGATGAAGAATGATGGTGATGAATGTGGGTGCGGTGAACTGTTCCTCTTCTCATGGTGCCGTCCCTACATGAGGCTCCTGCCTCAGGTGGCCTCTGTCTAGATTCATCTAGGCAATTAGGATTGCTGTGTGTGGCAGAGGTTGTGGTGTCTGTCTCCCCTCCCACCTTGGGCTGCTGCTCACGGTGTGGAGGAAGGGAGGAGATGGGAAGAGGGAGGAAGGGAAGGGTGAAGGAGGGGGAATCAGCTTTTTCTTAATGAGCAAATTCTTGAGGCTGGGGACCCTGGCTGCTGGGGACCCTGGGCTACTTTGATGGGTAGGAGGTGGGGTACAGGATGGGGAGGATCCTTAGACCTTCCTGGTGTGAGTGGGAGTTTTCTGGAGCTGGGAGTCTATTTCTAAGGGAGGAGAGGAAGGGTCTGGGTGAAGCATAGCCAGTTCCCCTGAGCTGACGCCTGACTGCAGGGAGGTGTGCACCCCCTTCCAGACACGTCCAGAGCAGGCCCTCATAGGATGGGGGAAGCCCTGCGAGGAGGCCACACAGGGCAAGTAGCAGAGTCAGAACAAGGACGGGGCCTCAAGACTCGAGTGGCTAAGAGAGCTCTTTCTCCCTTTGTGGTATATCTGTCCCTGACCCAGACAGGAGTCCTCAGTGAACTTCAATATTCAATCAGCCAAGCCACAGGTAGCAGGCCCTCGGACATCACTGGACAACAGGGAGGAGACCCAGGGGGGTGAAGAAAGGTGGAAGAGAGACAAAGGGCCTTCCAGGAGGAGGCCTGGCCTATCTCCACAGTCCCCAGAGCCCCAGGCTGTCTTTCTGCTGTGGCCAGAGAACGTTCCACTGGAACCCTTCACAATCTATGGCCAAGACTCACAATGGAGGTCTCTGGGCAAGGCCCCCTTGGTCCCATTTTATAGATGAGGAAACAGTCTCAGAGAGGCTGGGTGACTTGCCTTGCTTGGGTCACACAGCTAGTAAATGGTGAAATCAGAGTGTCCCCCCTAGCCCCCCAGTATGAGGAAGTAAGAATCACTCTCCATGAACCCTAGAAAAATGTCTTTATGTTTCTGCCCTCACCCCTACTGGAGAGCCTGATTTGAAACAAGTGTCAGGAACTGTGGGTAGGACAAATGAATGAAGAATAAACAGAAAAGGATGGAGGCAATGTGCTGCATGAGGTGCATTCTGCCTATGCACAGAGGATGAAGCCTGTCTCTCTTAAAGGGGCGCTAAGCCCTCTCAAGCTGCAGGGATGCAGTGGTGGGAAGGACAGCCCCGGAGCTGTAATGAAGGCAGCTGGGTGGTTCCCACCTAATGCCCCAGGTCTGGCACCCCTCCCCATAGGCTTCTCAGGATTCTACCCTCAGTGCGCGCCAGGGCAGGCCTGAGCATCACCCCAGGGGAGGCCCAGGCTGCTGGGGAGGGGCAGCTTTCCAACTTCAATGGGTTCCATCAAACCAGCACTGGCTTCCGCCTCTTCTGCAGGTGAGAGGGTGGAAAGCCTGTGCTCATTCCACCAGCTTTTTTGGATTTAATGAAAAATTCACAATGTTCAGGAGATTGATTTTTGGGTTTTTTGTTTGTTTTGTTTTTTGTTGTTTGCTTTTCTAAGACAGGGTCTTACGCTGTCGCCCAGGCTGGAGTACAGTGGTGCGATCTTGGCTCACTGCAACCTCTGCTTCCCTAGTTCAAGTGATTCTCTTACCTCAGCCTCCCAAGTAGCGGGGACTACAGGTGTACATTACCATGACTGGCTAATGTTGGTATTTTTAGTAGAGATGGGGTTTCACTGTGTTGGCCAGGCTGGTCTTGAATTCCTGGCCTCAAATGATCCACCTGCCTCTGCCTCCCAAAGTGCTGGGATTACAGGCGTGAGCCACTGTGCCCCGTCAATGTTCAGGAGATGCAAAAGCAGCAAGCAAGTATTTGCTAATGGGTCTCTCCCCAGAACTGAGGGGCCCCAGGAAGGCTGAGGCTTGAATGGCCAGGGTGAGCTGAGTCTGGTGGGCCAAGATATGGCCCAGATTTCCCATGCACTTCTGGAGCCTGAGTGGCCATTTCCTCCATCCCTCTGTGTCCAGAGAGATGCCCTACTGAGTTTGGCAATGCTGCGGTTGAGTGAGGGTGGGAATTCCCAAGCCCGTGGGACAAGCAAAGTCAGAATCTTCACAAGGAGCACCCACTCCCGGTAAAGCTACAGCCTGGGAGGCTATGCTTGGCACACCTTGGGTGCCTTACCAGTGAGGGTGCTCCCTGGATGGCCTACAGGTCTCTTCCAGCCGAGCCTAGTGGAGCAAAGGATCTCCCCTAGGAGATGGGGCACAAGAGAGGAAACAGGTAGGAAGGGGCGCAGCTTCAGCATCCTCTGGCCAAGGAGGGGTAGAATCCTCCTGGACTCCCTACTGGAGTGGATGTAGAGGGAATGGGAGGGAACCAGGCTCAGAGGCCCGTTAGAGAACGTCCTAGGTGCCCATCAGGTGAGCCGGCAGCATACTCCAGCTGAACCACAGGCCCATCCTTGGCCCTGGAGCCTTTTTTTTTTTTTTACCACAGAAGTATTTATTTTACAGTAAGACTCATTTCCAAGTCCGCTGGCCTGTTACAAATATTCATTTACACAGGTGATTTGCCTACAATTTACAAAATGAGAAAAATCCCATTGCAAATTATTTTGTAAGTGGAGGAATCCCTTTTCAAGCAAACTATCAGCTTCTGCTTGTTGGAACAGATCTCCTTTTACCGAGTGCGCTTAAAGTCAAGGCTGTTCATCATTTTCCAGGCTCGTATTGAGCAGTGGCAAGATCACAGCTTTGGAGGGTGGTGCACCTGGAAATGAGGGGCCCTGGCTCCCACTTTCTTTTAAAATACAGCCATAAGGCAAGTAGTAGGACGTTGTCACTGCCCTTGCTAAGACAGTTCCCACGCAGGGCCTCAGGGGCGGCGGGGCCGCCTTCTCCCTGACCGCCAGCCTAGGGAGCTTGGGAATCGTGGCCCAATGCACAGACGGGCAGTGCTCGCTCTCCCTTCACAGGCAGGAAACCGAGGCACAACGAAGGCTAGCAGCTGCCCCGAGGTCACACGGCGACCCAACTCGGTTCTCTGGCCCACGGCCTCTGTTGGTTCCGGTCTGGGAAAGGGACCCCGCAATCGTCCCTCCAGCCGCCAGCAGCGCCACCAACCCCGCGCAGGGGCCGGGGGTGGCGGGCCCGCCACTGACCTCCCCCTCCCGACCTGGGTCCCGCGCTCGGCGGGGTGGCGGCGGCCGGGGCGCAGGAGGATCAGCGTGACTGCGGCCCGGGCGGGGGAGGACCGGGGTGACGGCGGCCGGGCGCCCTCTGGTGGCCCCCGCGCGCAGCAGAGGGGAGCGCTGAGAGTCGGGGCCTGCAGCCGGGCGGGGGTGACAGCGGCCCGGGGACCCTGCACTTTGGGGTGACCTGGCCTGGTGGCCGCGCTTCCTTCGCTACAAAAAGGAAGCACATCTTGGAAACACCGAACTTCTGTGACACCAGTAGTTACAGCTGGCCTCTGAATCGGGCGAGCAGCGCCCTCGCGCCCCCAGCGCTGAGCAGGGGCGGGCGGGGAGCGGAAATGGTGGCGGTTGTTGTTGCCGCGCGGCTGGGCGCCTGGGGAGCCCGCGGAGGGGCGCGGCCGCCAGACCCCGCCCGGTTCGGGGGTGAGGAGACCCCAGCCCCGGACACCGAGGCTCCGCCCCGCCTGCGATGCACCCCCCGCCCACCTCTGCGCCCCTTTGTTCCGCGGCCGCAGTCCCGCGGAGAGCCGCACTGAAGAGCCCCGGCCTAGCTGTCCCGCGGCGCGGCAGTGCCCTGTCCCGCCGTTTCCCGCCGCCTCACCAGTCTTGAGCGGGAGGGGCCCCGGCGCTGGCGTGGCCGCGGCTCCTACAGCGCAACCAGGACAGCACTCGGGGCTGCTGGGGCGCGCGTGCGCCCCGGGCGGCTCCACGCGGCTGGGTTGCCCCCGTGCCTCCCACCCCCGGCCTCTCGGGGTCGCCGGCTTCGCGCGCCCTCCGGGAGGAGGACTGAGACCGCAGTGAGGGGCGGGCTCCTCCGCAGCACCCCCGAGTTTTACAATAAAAGTCGCCCTTGTTTAAGAGCCGAGTCAGAGGCGCCGCTTTCTGGGCGGTGAAAGCCGAAGCGAGAGCGGGCAATTCGCTGCGGCGGTGGCCACTTTGTGGGCGTCGGTCCAGCGCCCCGGCCGGGCCTGGGAGACCCGCACCAACCCCGGGAGGGAGGACGGAGCGCGGCCGCAGCCCAGGGGCCGAAGCACTGTACGCTTGGCTGGCGCGGAGGCAGGAGGGAGACAGGGAAGCCTGAGCTCGGCGCTGCTGAAGCCTCCGGTGGTGGGTGGGCGGCGGTGAGGTAGCCTTGCCCGGCCCGGCCTGCGTGGGCGCTCCCTGAGTCTCCGTCGCATGACGGAGGCGGGACCTAGGCAGTGTCTCCTGCAGGGCGAAAGCACGGAAGAGATCCGAGGGCATTTCTTGAGCCTGGCAGGAGGCCAGGGGTTTTACAGGGCAGGGAGGAACCTGGAGGAACCGAGGCGCCACGTTGTTGGCTGGAAAGAAGGGTGGCCAGGTGGGGAGGAGGCTGGCAAACGGTCCAGACAGCAGGAAGGGCACCTGTGAAGCCGCCCTGCCGAGGGTGTGGTAGAGGCGGGGTGAAATGAGCACTGCTCTTAAAATTGATTGTTGTTTTTTTTTTTTTTTTGAGACAGAGTCTCGCTCTGTCGCCCAGACTGGAGTGCAGTGACCGGATCTCAGCTCACTGCAAGCTCCGCCTCCCGGGTTTACGCCATTCTCCTGCCTCAGCCTCCCGAGTAGCTGGGACTACAGGCGCCCGCCACCTCGCCCGGCTAGTTTTTTTTGTATATTTAGTAGAGACGGGGTTTCACCGTGTTAGCCAGGATGGTCTCGAGATTGTTGTATTTTTTATGAGATGGAGTCTCGCTCTGTCGTCCAGGCTGGAGTGCAGTGGCGCGATCTCGGCTCACTGCAACCTCTGCCTCCTGGGTTCAAGCAATTCTCCTGCCTCAGCCTCCCCAGTAGCTAAGGTTACAAGGCATCCGCCACGACTCCCGGCTAATTTTTTTGTAGTTTTAGTAGAGACGGGGTTTTGCCATGTTGGCCAGGCTGGTCTCCTGAGCTCAAGTGATCCACCCATCTTGGGCTCCCAAAGTGCTGGGATTACAGGCGTGAGCCCCTGGCCTAAAAGTGACTGTTTACTACAATAAATACAAATAATAGGTCACCAGCACTTGTCTGCTAAGGCCCTAGGGCGGGGTGTGTTTAGGGGACCCCTCTCCTCTCCAGGCCCTTTCAGGGCCTGCCCACTGGTGGGGAAGCTGCAGGGCTATCCCTCCAGGGGGAGGCCCTGCCAGGCCAGGGAAGGTCCAAGTGGGTGCTCACCAAGCTTCCTAGGTTTCCAGTTTTCTTGAAATCATCTTCCCAGCACAGTCATCTCCCGTGGTTGCCTTTAGCAAGTCACATCCCCTGACTGTTAACATCTGGGTCCTGGCAGCTTCTTGGTATGGCACCATCTCCCTACATGGACCGCAGGTTACCTATCACACTGACCTGCTGTCGCTCAAACACAGTCACTCACTTGTGACACTTGGAAAGGACTAGCTCCACAGGCCTGGCCAGGGCCCAAAGGGAGGTGGCCAGCAATTGAAACCAACCCTGGTGACTAAGTAGAAAAAGAGTCCTTGGGAGTGTTGTGGGGAGCTCAGGGAGCTGACCAGGAGTCTGGATGGCCACAGCCACAGCCAGGGACAGTCTTGGGAGGTGACTGTGGTCACCACCACTACTGGGCTGCAGCATCGCTGAATGCAGCCCCTGCCACAACTCCGCAGGCCTCGGCTGTAATGATGGGCAGGGGTGCTGGGCACCGTAGCAGGGAGGGAGGGCTCCTGTCCCTGCATCTTTGGCAGGGTCAGCCAGATGCCCAGGAAAGGAGAAGGAATGCTGCCCCTTTTAGCCTTTGAGGTGGGAGGAGGGGCCCTGGCTCCCATGACAGCTGACAGAATGGGGATTGCCCCTCACTAGGAGGGGTGTGCGGATGCCTATTAGCCCACCAAATGCTCACCACTGAGCACCATGGAGGCTCTTCAACAGAGGAGCAGCAGCCGGCGCTTGTTGAAGGACACCTGGCTGGGAGCGATGTGGGGACGGGCTGCAGCAGCCAGGTATGAGGGGAAGAGGCTGCAGAGAGGTGACAAGGCTTTGTCAAGGTAGAGTAGCGGCCACTAGAGAGCCTGGTGGTGGCTCAGGAAGGTGGCTGGTGTGGATGTGGCCAGCACTGCTCATCATGGAGCACCTAGAAGAGCAGCAGCAACTCAACTGCTGGCACCAAGTGAGGCAGGGAATAGGGTCTGGGGGCAGGGAACGTAAGGCTGATTCACATTTCAGCTATAACAGGAAATATCCTCTTCACAGGGCGTACCAGGTAAATGACTTTTTAACTTTACTTCATCCCCTCTGTTTATACAGGGCAGACCCGAAGTAACCAATGGAATCCTCTAGGGGGTATTTAAACTCTCCCAAATTCTGTAACAGGGCCTTTTGAACCCTAAGCTCCGTCCCACTCCCACACTGGAGTGTACTTTCATTTTCAATAAAATCTTCATTCCTTCCTTGCTTTGTTTGTGTGTCTCTTCCAATTCTCTGTTCAAGATGCCAAGAACCTGGACACCCTCTACCTTTAACACAGGGATTGTTTGTTTAATTTACCTTTTGCCTTAGATATAAAAAGATAGGCCGGGCACGGTAGCTCACACCTGTAATCCCAGCACTTTGGGGTGCTGAGGCAGGCAGATCATGAGGTCAGGATATCGAGACCATCCTGGCTAACACGTGAAACCCCGTCTCTACTAAAAAGATAAAAAATTAGCCAGGTGAAGTGGTAGGCACCTGTAGTCCCACCTACTCGGGAGGCTGAGGCAGAAGAATGGCATGAACCCAGGAGACGGAGCTTGCAGTGAGCCGAGATCGAGCCACTGCCCTCCAGCCTGGGCGACAGAACAAGACTCTGTCTCAAAACAACAACAACAACAAAAACACAGTAAAGGTGTGTAAAAGGAAAGGCCTCTTTCACCTTTCCCCCACCCCCATCCCTCCCTAGAGGTCCCCATGATTAGCCTGGTGTGTGTCCAGCCCTCCCTCTACATTTCAAACGGGTATGTGAACAATGGATCAGGCTTGGGTTTGTTTTTTCTAATAAACGGCATCATGCTGTATGTATTGTTCTTTAATGTGCTTTTGGAGATGTTTCCAATCCAGCACACCCTTTTATCCATTTCATAATATTCCATAGAGTGCATGCTCCCCATCTTGAGGGAAGTTTCGGTTGTTTCATTCTGCTGTTGTTTCATGCCTGCTTTTGTGCAAACAGTTGAGTATGGGGCTGGGATTTGAGGGGAAGAGGCTCTGTTTGAGTCCCTGTGGATGTGAGGTGAAGGTGTGTTGGTCCGGCATTGAGCAGGCAGTGGACAGTGCATGCTGAGCTGGGTTGGGAGAGTGACTGGACCGTGGATTTGGGACTCAAAAATAATGTATGGCCAGGTAAGTCGCTGGTTTTGCTTCTGGGTCACAGAAAGGGCTGCGGTCCCCGCAGACCCCGTTGCGTCCACTAGAGGGCGCCAAAGCCAGTAAGGTGAGGCCCTTGTGACAGAAGCCCCGACTTACTGCAGGAGTCTGGGCCCGGGATCCGACTCCTTAGCTCCTAGGAAATGGATGAATATTCTTCCTGCACCGCCAGCTGCCTCGCTTAAACAGCAGGGAGGCTGAAGAGGATGCAAAGCTGGGTGAACATGAATGGATAGACAGGATGTGCCCTGGGCAAGACAGGGAGCTGAAATTCAGTCTGTGGGACAGGCTGTGATGGCCCAGAGGAAATCCATAGGTGGGAGGAAAACTATCTACCGTGTGCTCCGTATTGCCAGTACCTGCAGAGAAGCTAGCTCCTGCAGAAGATACAGGATTTGGACGGGAAGATGGGGCGAGGGTTCTCTCTACTGGGCACTGAAGGTTTGATGAGGACACTGGGATGGTCCCTGCCACCAAAGCAGCTCAAGCTCAGGCAGAGGAAATAGAAACTGGACAAATACAATATTTCTTATGGGCACTGCTCTAAGGAGTAATTTGGAATCCAGTAGGGTGATATAAGTGAAAGTGCTTTGAAATCCCCCAAAGCCCTCACCCAGGTTAGGAGGGTTGTGGTCCTTGTCACCATTTACCCAGGAAAGCTTCAAGGCGCAGCAGCAGCAGCAGCAGCAGCAGCAGCAGAATTTCCCTCCTGTCACTCTCCCAGCCTCCTCTCCCTCCTAGCACTCTCCTAAGTTCAGAGCTGACCCCACTCCTCTACTACCCATGGTGGTACCCAGGCCTGTGCCTCTCCTAGCATCAGAAGCTGCCCCAGGCTCCCAGAACTGGAGCTCAGATCTGATTTTGAAAAAATGAAGGAATGAGTGAGAGCAGTGGCTTATGCCTGTAATCCCAGCATTTTGGGAGATCGAGGTGGGTGAATTGCTTGAGCTCAGGAGTTCAAGACCAGCCTGGGCGACATGGTGAAACCCTGTCTCTACAAAAAAATACAAAAATTAGCTGGGCATGGTGGCACACACCTGTAGTCCCAGCTACCCGGGAGGCTGAGGTAGGAGGATTGCTCGAACCATGGGAGACAGAGGTTGCAGAAAAGGAGTTTCAGTGCTAAAACTGAGAGTCCTAGGCAAACTGGAACAGTTTATCACACAATAATGTGGGGGTTCTTGGACTGGGTATGGAGGCTCATACTTATAATTTTAGTGCTTTGGGAGGCCAAGGTGGAAGGATTGCTTGAGCCCAGGGCTTCAAGACCAGCCTGGGCAACATAGCAAGACCCTATCTCTACAAAAGAAAAAACAAGCACACACCTGTAGTCCCAGCTACCTGGGAGGCTGAGGCAAGAGGACTGCTTAAGGCCAGGAGGTAGAGGTTGCAGTGAGCTATGATGGCACCTCTACACTCCAGCCTCAGTGACAGAGCAAAACCCCATTTCGAACACACACACACACACACAATAAAGTGCTTCTGAAACTTTGGTGTGCATCAGAGACACCTGGGGACTTATAAAAACACAGATGGCTGGCCCCACCCTAGAGTTTCTAATTGAGGACAAGGGTGGAGTCCACTAATTTGCATTTCCAAAAGTTTCCTGCTACTGCTGCTGTTGCTGTTGATTGGGGCCCAAACTTCCAGGACAACTGGTCTGAATAAAGGGTTGGGTCCAGGACCTGCAAGTCCCGCTGTGCTGCTTGCCCTGGTACCTCCTCCTAGGTCTGGCCCAGCAGTGTGGCAGGAAACAGAGGTGGGGGTCAAAGTCCTCTCACAGTCAACCAGGAGAAACCTGTGTCTTCCTGGCAGGGTGGCTGGGTGCTATGGAAACAAGGCTCAGCCCAGAAGTGCCCAGCCTCCTTCCCAGAAGCAACTTCAGCCCCTGGGGGAGGAGTCAAGTGAACAAACCAACAGGGTGGCAGAGCTCAGTTCCTGGATGGAAGGGGCACCTGCATGGAAGGGGCACCTGCATGGAAGTGCCCTCAGCAATCTCACGGCCCAGCCTTCTGGGAAAGGAAATCATTCACCTCACAGGGCCCCTGGCTTGAGTTTTGGAGCTGAAAGAGAACTTTGCAATCTTGGTTCAACTTTTTATTTTATTTTATTTTATTTTTAAAATTTTATTTTCTGAGATGGATCCTCAACCTCCGCCTCCCGGGTTCTAGCAATGCTCCTACCTCAGCCTCCTGAGTAGCTGGGATCACAGGTGCCTGCCACCACGGCTGGCTAAATTTTGTATTTTTAGTAGAGACGGGGTTTCACCGTGTTGGCCAGGCTGGTCTTGAACTCATCACCTCAGGTGATCTGCCCGCCTCTGCCTTCCAAAGTGCTGGGATTACAGGCATGAGCCACGGTGCCCGGCCCAGTACATCTTTTAACAGGGCTGTGAGTGACATGACTTGCTAAGACCTGCCCACTAAGAATGAGCTGCAGCCAGCACAAGGTTGTCCGCTTCCAGCCACTTTCCTAGATACTCCTCCATTCCTCAGATCCCAGCCCCCACCTCAGCCTGGAACGCACAACACTTTTATCACAGCTCTTAACTCCACTTGGTTCCCCAAAGCTATAAGCCCACATACCCCCTCCCAGGGCTACAACATTTTGGGTTTCTCAGACCCCGTCAACACTAACCAGCATGAACTGCAGGACACACAGGACAGCTGGAGAGAGGCCATGAGTCACTGTGTCATAATCCTGCCCAAATTCCAATGTTAAAATTGCAGAAGCCTGGGGCCCAACCCAGAGTATCTGATTCAGCAGGTTGGAGGTGGGGCCCAGGCACTGACATTTTCAAGAGCCCTGGGTGATTTGGATGCTGATAGCACTGGCTACATGCTGAGAAATACTGCCGATAGCATCAGCTTCCACAGAAGGCCACCCAGGAAGAGGTGATGAAGTGACAGAACTTCATCACCCAACTCAAGAAGGCTTGGGAGGAAAGGGTAGTTTATTGGTTCCAAGCCCAGACCATGGACAAAACAGAGTGCTATGGTTCAAATGTCCCCAGCAATGTTCATGTTGAAATTTAATTGCCATTGTGATGGTGGCATTGGCATGTGGGGCCTTTGCAAGGTAATTAGGTTATGAGGGCTCTGCCCTCAGGAATGGATCCATGCCATCGTCTCTGGAGTGGGTTCTTGATAAAAAGGATGATTCTGTACCACTTCACTCTCTGTCTCACATGCTCACCTCTGCCTTCCATCCTTCTGCCATGGCAGGGCCCTCACAAGATGCTGGTGCCATGCTCTTGGACTTTCCAGCCTCCAGAACTGTGGGAAATCAATTTCTTTTCAACCCAGTCTGTGGAATTCTTTTTTAAATTTATTATTATTATTATTACTATTATTATTTGAGATGGAATCTTGTTCTCTCACCCAGACTGGAGTGCAGTGATGCAATCTCTGCTCACTGCAACTTCCGCCTCCTGGGTTCAAGCAATTCTCCTGCCTCAGCCTCCCAAGTAGCTGGGATCACAGGTGCCCACCACCATGCCCTGCTAAGTTTTGTATTTTTAGTAGAGATGGGGTTTCACCATGTTGCCCAGGCTGGTCTCCAGCTCCTGGGCTTAAGTGATCTGCCGGCCTCGGCCTCCCAAAGTGTGTGAGCCAGCGTGTCTGGCCCAGTCTGTGGAATTCTGTATGGCGGTAGAAAATGGACTAAAAAGCAGTACAGAGATGTCACTGGGCTTCATGCATAATGGGAGCTGAGGCCTGGGTTCTCCAGTCTCTCTAGGCTAATTTCCCCATCCATCTGGGAACAATCACTCACAGGGTCCATCTTCCACCAGAGGAACTCACTCGCTGCCAAATTTAAAAATCCTGGGAGACAGCCAATTGGGTTAGGTGCTTCTTCCTGGACCATGAACTGTGATCAGGCGAGTGGGCCCCACATGGTCCAGCTCTGGGTCAGTACCACTCAGGGTCTAAGGAAGGGAAGGGTGGTGGAGAAGGGGTAAAGCCTCACCAGTTTTATTGTTTTTTAAAAACAGTTGGCGGCTGGGCGCGGTGGCTCAAGCCTGTAATCCCAGCACTTTGGGAGGCCGAGACGGGTGGATCACGAGGTCAGGAGATCGAGACCATCCTGGCTAACACGGTGAAACCCCGTCTCTACTAAAAATACAAAAAACTAGCCAGGCGAGGTGGCGGGCGCCTGTAGTCCCAGCTACTCGGGAGGCTGAGGCAGGAGAATGGCGTAAACCCGGGAGGCGGAGCTTGCAGTGACCTGAGATCCGGCCACTGCACTCCAGCCTGGGCGAGAGAGCGAGACTCCGTCTCAAAAACAAAACAAAACAAAACAAAACAAAAAACAGTTGGCCAGGCGTGGTGGCTCACGCCCGCCTGTAATCCCAGCACTTTGGGAGGCTGAGGCGGGCAGATCATGAGGTCAGGAGTTCAAGACCAGCCTGGCCAACATAGTGAAAACCCGTCTCTACTAAAAATACAAAAATTAGCTGGGCGTGGTAGTGCACGGCTGTATTCCCAGTTACTTGGGAGGCTGAGGCAGGACAATTGCATAAGCCTGGGAGGCGGAGTTTGCAGTGAGCCAAGATCTTGCCACTGCACTCCAGCCTGGGCAACAGAGCAAGACTCCATCTCAAAAAAAAAAAAGTTAACACATGAAAATTGTATATATTTATGGTGCACGACATGATGTTTTGATATATGTATACACGGTGGAATGACTAAATCAAGATAGTTAACATATCCATTGATCTCCAGAACTTGTCCCTCCTAACTGAAACTTTATATCCTGTGACCAATATTTCCCCACTGCCCCTAAACTCCCTTACCAGATTCTTGGTTTCCTTCTGTGGAGGCTGCTGTCAACCACTAAGACTCTGGGCTGGAGACTTGGTGTGGTAGCTAGTCTCTAAGGTGACCCCGTAATTCCTGTCTCCTGGTATTCACGTTCGTATGTAGTGCCTCCTACATCGAGCAGGGATGACCTGTGTAATGAATAGGATATTGCAGAAGTGACAGACAGGGTGTGCCTTCCAAGGCTAGACCATAAAAGGCATTACTACTGCTTCCTGGCTCCCTTGGACCACTGGCTCTGGGGGAAGCCAGCTGCCATATTGTGAGGACACTCAAGCAGCGCTATGACAGTAGGGTTGGGACCAGGGTGAGGTGAGCGAGGCACTTGCCTCAGGCACAATATTTAACAGGATGCCAAAAAAGTCAGTAATCAAGATAGATAATGCAATATTTTGAAAATAAAAATGCAAACAAATCTATGATGAACAAAATATTGAAACTTTAGTTAAAGACAGTCTCAATAACAGTACCATGTTGAGCTGTATTGGAGCCTGTGACCAATAGGAAAAATCAGTGGTGCTGGTCCTGAAAGCAGGTATAGGAACCCACCAGGAGTTTGGGAGGTGATGGTCCCAGGACTGAAGACTTACTCCCTTAAAAGGTGACTGGATACGGAGAAGAATGCACACGTGTTCTCCTGGCTCCAGTAAGAAGGCAACCCCGGGGCCAGGTGCAGTGGCTCAGGCCTGTAATCCCAGCACTTTGGGAGGCCAAGGCGAGTGGATCACCTGAGGTCAGGAGTTCCAGACCAGCCTGGGCAACATGATGAAACCCTGGTCTCTACTAAAAATACAAAATTAGCCGGGCGTGGCAGCGCATGCCTGTAGTCCCACCTACTCGGGAGGCTGAGGCAGGAGAATCGCTTGAACCCAGGAGGCGGAGGTTGCAGTGAGCTGAGATTGCGTCTCTGCACTCCAGCCTAGGTGACAGAGCAAGACTCTGTCTCAAAAAACAACAACAACAAAAAAGGCAAACCCAGTAGTGCCTTAGACCTAGAGGTTCAGCTGGGGGCCCTGTGTAGCAGGACAAGAAGGGTGCTGAGTGGAGGGGTCCACCTAGTTCAGTTTCCTTCCAGCTAAACCTCAGCAGGCCAGTTCCAGGGCCGTGATGACCATGATCACCATCAGGCATCATGACCATCACGCCTGCCGAATGCTTATCATCAGACCCTTTGCCTGGCACCTTCCGCGCATTCACTCTCCACTCTTCAGAACAACTTTTGAGAGAGGTTCTGTTATCAACACCATCTCACAGATGAGGAAACAGAAATTTAGAGAGCTAAGTCACTTGCCCAAGTCTTCAGAGTAAGTGATGGAGTCAGGATTTGACCTCAGGCAGTCTGACTCTGGAAACCTCCATCTTAATTTCAGCTGGAGATCTGGAGCCGGACAGCCCTGAAACTGACTTGACTCTCATGTCTGCCAATTATTTGCTGTCTGTAATCTATATTGGGTAGATGACTTGACCTCTTTTTTTTTTTTTTTTTTTTTTTTTTTTTTTTTTTTTGAGACGGAGTCTTGCTCTGCCGCCCAGGCTGGAGTGCAGTGGCCGGATCTCAGCTCACTGCAAGCTCCGCCTCCCGGGTTCACGCCATTCTCCTGCCTCAGCCTCCTGAGTAGCTGGGACTACAGACGCCCGCCACCTCGCCCGGCTAGTTTTTTGTATTTTTTAGTAGAGACGGGGTTTCACAGTGTTCGCCAGGATGGTCTCGATCTCCTGACCTCGTGATCCGCCTGTCTCGGCCTCCCAAAGTGCTGGGATTACAGGCTTGAGCCACCGCGCCCGGCCGACTTGACCTCTTTAAGGCTCAGCGTCCTGCTCTGTAAAACGGGAATAAGAAGTGAGAGTGTTTGAAAGCACTTAGCACAGCAGTTGGTAGGAAGTAAATGCTCAGTGTGCGCCTCTGTGATTATTCCAGAGGGTGGAAATGAACATAAGACGATAGCCCCCTCCCCTCTCACCCCGCATCCATGCCTCCCTCTAGTCTCCCCTCACTGATCTGGCTGACCACCTGCCCTCACTCTGCAGGGACTGCTTGGCCTGTACTCCCCACCTATCCTCATGCAGTGAAGCTTACAAACCCAGAAAAAGGGCCGGGAGTGGTGGCTCACGCCTATAATCCCAGCACTTTGGAAGGCCAAGGTGGGTGGATCACGAGGTCAGGAGTTTGAAACCAATCTGGCCAATATGGTGAAACCCTGTCTCTACCAAAAATACAAAAATTAGCCGGGCGGGGCCCCAGGAGGCGGAAGTTGCAGTGAGCTGAGATCACGCCACTGCACTCCAGCTTGGGCGACAGAGCGAGACTCCGTCTCAACAAAACAAAACAAAACAAAACAAAACAAAACAATCTAGAAAGAATGATGGGATTCTGGGGAGAGACCGGGTGGAGTTGGGGTACAGGGACAGGAGAGTGAGCCAGCTGGGGAAGGGCATGGCCCTGGGGCAGGAAGGTCCCCCAGGGAGAGTCCTGTGGGGCCTCCAGAAAGCAAATTTGATCTTGTTTGCTCACGTAGCTGCACCCTGCCAACATCAATCCCGGGTCTCCTTCCAGTTCCACCCGCAGGCTGCCACCCTGGAGGCTCCCAGGGCCTCACTAGGTGGGAATGGAGACCAAGGAACAAAAGCCAGGCTGGGACACTGCCTAGGACACTGGCTTGAGGGGACGGAAGAGCTCTGCACTTTCTTTCCTTGCCACCCTCCTCAAATTCATGCTTACAGAACAGCTGTGTGGGCTTGAGCTGAGGGCCACTGACCTGCGTGCCACCAGTGTGCAGGCTGCTGTGAGCGGGCAAAGCTGTTCCGGGCGGCCTCTGCCGGTGCCTCTGCCCACGCAGCACCCTTCAGCTCTTCCAGTGCCACCACATGAACCTGTCATGACCTTTCCCTAGCCTGGCGAGTTTTCTGGAAAGACTTGCTCCTCTGTTCTCTTAGTGGTCCTCCGCCTCCTCCCTTCCTGGGAAGGGGATGGTGTTCACCGTATTATTACTGTCCTGTTGCTATGACAGGAACGGCATGACACACAGACGAAAGACGGCCCTGCCCTCCAGGGCTCGCCAGATCCTTGGTTCCTGTCGTGGAAGAGAGGGGCAGGTAAGACCCAGTGTGCTCCAAGGTCAGGGCTATGGTGAGAAGCTGTGTGAGGACGGGGCCCTGTGCTGTGTGCAGAGGGGGTCCCTGGGCCTCTATGGAGGGAGGACACAGTCCTGAAGGCCAAGTTAGTAGGAAGGGCAAGGCCCAGAAGGGTAACTGATGAATTTGGGGGCATGTCCTGGAGGCAAATGAGGAGCAGCGAGGGGCCTGGGAGGAGGAGGTGGAGCTGATGCTGCACTTTGGAGTGATCTCTGCTTAGAAGTTTGGCTTTTGTCTAGAATCCTCTGGGGACTGAAGAATTTTAAGCTGGAGAGGGACATTAGATCCGCCTTTTGGAAAGCTCCCTGGCTGTGTTGCAGAGACTGAATGGATGAGGAGGCTGGGCAGCAACTCAGCAGAGAACTAGTGAGAGCCCGGGGAGGGAGAGGAACTGGCTTAAGAGTCCTTGGGAAGTGGAAGCAGTAGGACTTGGGCGCCGATTAGGAGGGAGGAAAGAGGACACCACTCACAGACATGGGGATCCAGGAGGGTGGATTGGGGGCAGTTTTGGACACACAAAGTTGAGATACCAGTGGGACCCCATAGTAGAACCCAGGATATCTCAGCATAACCTGGCCAGCTCTATTCCCATTGTGAATAAGGGCAGCAGCCCCCATTACAATTCCAGGTACATCACGCAGCCCTCCCTCCAGCACTGACAGGAGATTCCCCTTCCCTTCCCCAGGTGTCTTCTCCCAGGTGACACCAAACTCAGTGGACGGGGTGAGAGGGGTGAGACCCACTCTGACAGGGTGAGGCCCACTCAGTGTGCAGGGAGAGACCCACTCAGTGTGCAGGGAGAGACCCACTCAATGGACAGGGAGAGACCCACTCAGTGGACAGGGAGAGACCCACTCAGTGGACAGGGAGAGACCCACTCAGTGTGCAGGGAGAGACCCACTCAGTGTGCAGGGAGAGACCCACTCGGTGTGCAGGGAGAGACCCACTCAGTGTGCAGGGAGAGACCCACTCAATGGACAGGGAGAGACCCACTCAATGGACAGGGAGAGACCCACTCAGTGTGCAGAGAGAGACCCACTCAGTGGACAAGGAGAGACCCACTCAGTGTGCAGAGAGAGAACCACTCAGTGTGCAGAGAGAGACCCACTCAGTGGACAGGGAGAGACCCACTCAATGGACAGGGAGAGACCCACTCAGTGTGCAGGGAGAGACCCACTCAGTGTGCAGAGAGAGACCCACTCAGTGGATGGGGTGAGACCCACTCAGTGTGCAGGGTGAGACCTACTCTGTGTACAGGTATGGTGGTCATGGTCTCAGGCAGAGGATTCCAAAGGACTTTTGAATACTGCTCAGGTCACCAGGTGGGGTGACTTTCAGCATAAACGTTGGCCCAGCAGCACCCCAAACATTGCCACTCCAGACAGGTCCTGTCACCCGTCAGCTCTGTCTCCAAAATGTATCCTGCATTCAACTCCCCTGTCTTCACTGCTCCAGCCTAGTTCAAACCACCAGAGCCCCACCTGGACCACTGCCCTCACCTCCTAATTCATCTCCCTGCATCTATTTCTGCTTCCCCACTCTCTATACAGCAACCAGAGAAATGTTTTCAAATGGAAGCCAGATCATGCCCTTCCTGGGCTTCACACCTCCCCCACAGGCCCCACCACACCTGCAAAGGAATGATGTGCCCCGCCACCTTCTCCAATCTCATCCCCTGCTATTCCTCTCACTTTGCGCTTCACTGGCCATCGTCTTCCACACACACACACGTGTTCCTACCTCAGGGTCTCTGCACTGGCTGTTCCCTCCTGGAAGGCTCTGCCCACATCTTTGCGGGGCTAACATCGTTCAGGTTTCCAACAGTCCTTCCTCATAGAGCCTTTCCTGACCTCTCAAGCTAAGGTAGTGGCCCCCATATCATCCCTTCACTTTCCTCACTGCTTTTCCTTATCTATTATTTCCTTTCCTTATTTGGTCTGCCTCTGGCCAACAGGATGTCAGTTACTTGACAGCAGGGCCCGTGCTGGGCTCCATGCCCGGCTTCGCCCAAGTCTGGCACCAGGAGCGCAGGTGCTCCAAGAGTGTTTGTTCAATGAATTGTTACTGAATGCTGCAGAACCCTGCTCCTGGCTGCTTCCTTGCCCTGGCATTTGGGAGCCTGATGACAGCCCTGCCCCTGAAGACAGCACCTAGGGACAATGTCAGGCTGAGGAGTTAGCCCAGATGGCCCTGGCTCTGATGCTGCTGCCCTCTGTGCACTCGGCCCTTCTCCTGCACAAGCCGGGCCCAGGGCAGGGTGCCCTCACAGCCTCCGTGCTAGGCCTGGCCTTCTGCCAGCACCTCTCTCCTCTCTCAGTGCCAAAGTCCACTCTCCTTCCTGCTGTGGGGAAAATGGCACTCCTTTTAGGGGAAACACCCACTCCCCACTCAGCTTGGAGCTGGGCTTAGGAGCCAGTGAGAGCTGCAGGAGGGGAGACACACCAGCCAGAGCGTGCAGAGCAGTGGACACGCACTTCTTTGGTCAGCGTCCTTTGAGAACAGGGTGGAAACTGACAAAAGGCCTAGGTGTCCGCATCTTGCACTGAGGTTTCCAGGGGGTTCACACATCACTGCAGCCGATCCACAGGGTTCCAGGAAGGACCGAGGAGCCCTCCCTCCCCCAGTGTCTAAGCTGCTAACACAGGTTACCAAAAGTGTTTTACACATGACTGTTCAAAATCCTAAAAGAACGCTTTGCAGGGGGTGCTCACGTTTCTCCAGGGACCTGGCGTTTCCGGGACAGGTGGGAGTCGGGGAGAGGATGGGAGAGTGCCCAGGGAGGCAGCAGGGAATGGAGAGCACTGGGAGAGGTGGAGCCGACTTTCAAGGAGGAAGGGGCAGGAAAGAGAGTGAAATACTGCAAAGCAGTCCAGGATACAAAGGTGTCAAAGGTTTTATCCACAGAAACTGCTGGATCTTTGGTGAGGGCACAAGCCAGACTACTGGGTTGACAGGACAGATGAGGGGTGTAAGACATTGCTGAGCAGCCTGCTTGTGTGCAACAGAAAGGAGATGAGGCAAAAGCTAGTGGGAACCAGGCCCCGGGCACATTAGCATTTTTCCTCCCAAGATGAAACTTGAAGGCTGGGCGTAGTGTAGTGGCTCACGCCTGTAATCCCAACACCCTGGGAGGCCGAGGCGGGTGGATCGCTTGAGCCCAGGAGTTTGAGACCAGCCTGGGCAACATAGCCCCCAGCTCCCTCCAGTCTCCCCTCCACTGGCCTGGCTGACTACCTATCCTCACTCTGCAGGGACTGCTTGGCCTCTCATGGGATGGTACCTACTCCCCAGCTCCTCATGCAGTGAAGCTTAAAAACCCAGAAAGAGGGCCGGGAGTGGTGGCTCATGCCTGTAATCCCAGCACTTTGGGAGGCTCAGACGGGCAGAATACCATCCTGGCTAACATGGTGAAACTCCGCCTCCACTAAAAATACAAAAAAATTAGTGGGGCATGGTGGCGGGCGCCTGTAGTCCCAGCTACTCGGGAGGCTGAGGCAGGAGAATGGCGTGAACCCAGGAGGCAGAGCTTGCAGTGAGCTAAGATCAAGCCACTGCACTCCAGCCTGGGCGACTAAGCAAGACTCCGTCTCAAAAAATAAAAAAAATAAAAAAATAAAAAAGATGGAGTAAGATATATCATGTGAACTTTAATCAAAAGAAAGCATGAGTGGCAACACTAATACCAGATGAAATGGACTTCAGAACAAGGAATATAACTAGACATGAAGAGATACGTTACATAATAATAAAGAGGTCAGTTCATCAAGAAGCCATACAATCATAAACGTGTATATACCAACAGAAAACTGAAATAAATAAAGCAAAAATGCCCCCAAAAATGGGGGAAAGAAAAAAATCTGCAATTTAGTTGAATAATTCAAAACTCCTGTTTTGGTAATTGACAGAACAAGCAAACCTTACCATCACTATCAACCAACTTAACTTGGCTGACATTTATAAAACATTCCACCCAATGACAGCTGGCCACACATTCTATTCAAGTGAACATGGAACATCCACTAAAACACCATTCTGGGACATAAAACAAGCCTTGGTAAATTTAAAAAAAAAAGAAAAAAGAAAAGAAATAATGAAATTAAATTAGAAATCAACAACAGAAAAACACTTGGGAAATCCTCAAACATATGGAATCTAATACACTTCTAAATAACCCATGTAACAAGGAAGACATCACAAAGGAAATTAAAAATATTTTAAATTGGGCCAGGCTTGGTGGCTCACACTTGTAATCCTGGGAGGAGGAACTTGGGAGGTCTAGGTGGGTGGATCACCTGAGGTCAGGAGTTAGAGAACAGCCTGGCTAACACAGTGAAACCCTGTCTCTACTAAATACACAAAATTAGCTGGGCATGGTGGCATGTGCCTGTAATCCCAGCTACTCAGGAGGCTGAGGTAGGAGAATTACTTGAACTCGGCAGGCAGAGGTTGTAGTGGGCCAGGATTGCGCCACTGCACTCCAGCCCGAGTAACAGAGTGAGACTCCATCCCAAAACAAACAAACAAACAAAAAAAAGTATTTTAAACTAAATGCAAACAAAACCCCAACATATCAAAATTTATGAGATGTAAAAAAAGCAACACTCAACAGTTTTTAGCTTTGGATTAAAAAAAAAAGGGAGGCTCAAATCAATAACCTAAGTTTCTACCTGAAGAATCTGAGGAGCAGGGTAAGTCAAGCACACTGGCTCACACCTGTAATCCCAGTACTTTGGGAGGCCAGGGTGGGAGGGTCATTTAAGCCCAGGAGTTCAAGGCTTGTTGTACCAGTGTACTCCAGAGAGACCATGTCTCAAACAAAAGATACGGACGGAAAGCTCAAACCATAAATCTAAATGAAGGCTGGGTGCGGTGGCTCATGCCTGTAATCACAGCACTTCGGGAGGCCGAGGCAGGCGGATCACCTGAGATCAAAAGTTCCAGACCAGCCTGGCCAACATGGTGAAACCCCGTCTCGACTAAAAATACAAAAAATTAGCCCGACGTGGTGGTGGGTGTCTGTAATCCCAGTTACTTGAGAGGCTGAGACAGGAGAACAGCTTGAACCTGGGAGGAGGTGGAGGTTGCAGTGAGCCAAGATCATGTCACTGTACTCCAGCCTGGGCGACAGAGTGAGACTCTGCCTCAAAAAAAAAAAAAAGAAAAAGGCCGGGTGTGGTGGCTCACACCTGTAATCCCAGCACTTTGGGAGGCTGAAGCGGGCAGATCACTTGAGGTCAGGAGTTTGAGACCAAAAACCCACAGTGTGGCATCAATTATTTGTGATGTACATGACCAAAAAGACTAGTATCCAGAATATTTAAAGTACACCTACAATTCAAGACACGTACAACAGAATAATGAACAAAGGATATAAATACGCAACTCACAAAAGGCCAGTAACATATGAAAAGATGGTTATCCCTGCTGGTTTTTTATTTATTTTTTTTGAGACGGAGTCTCACTCTTGTCCAGGCTGGGTGCAACGGCATGATCTTGGCTCCTGCAACCTCCGCCTCCTGGGTTCAAGCAATTCTCCTGCCTCAGCCTCCCGAGTAGCTGGGATTACAGGCATGCACCACCAGGCCTGGCTAATTTTTGTATTTTTGGTAGAGACGGGATTTCACCATGTTGGTCAGGCTGGTCTTGAACTCCTGACCTCGTGATCCGCCCACCTCGGCCTCCCAAACTGCTGGGATTACAGGCGTGAGCCACCATGCCCAGCTTCACTGGTTATTAAGAAAATACAAATTGACACCACAGATGAGATTTTGTTTTACACCCCTCAAACCGGTACAATTACAAAATCTGACAATTCAGCAAAGGTATGGAACACAGGAACTCTTTTCCTATTGGCAGTTTAAATTGGCACCACCTTTGAAGAGCAGTTTTGTATCATCTAAAATAGACCTTGTTATTTTAGACCATAAGCCACTGTTATGGCTTAACAATTCTGCTTCTTGGTATATACACTGGAGAAACTTGCACATGAGCATAAGAATTTTTTTTTCAGAATTTTGTTTCTGAGAGAGTCTTGCTCTATCACCCAGGCTGGAGTGCAGTGGTGCCATCAGCTCACTGCAGCCTTCAACTCCTGTGCTCAAGTGATCCTCTGGCCTCTGCCTCCCTAGTAGTTCAGGAAGGAATTTATTTATTTATAAAATAAATAAAAATGCCAAGAATTTATGATCCAGTATCCACTTTTTTTTTTTTTTGGAGACGGAGTCTCGCTCTGTCTCCCGGGCTGGAGTGCAGTGGCTGGATCTCAGCTCACTGCAAGCTCCGCCTCCCAGGTTTACGCCATTCTCCTGCCTCAGCCTCCCAAGTAGCTGGGATTACAGGTGCCTGCCACCTCGCCCGGCTAGTTTTTTGTATTTTTTAGTAGAGACAGGGTTTCACCGTGTTAGCCAATATGGTCTCGATCTCCTGACCTCGTGATCTGCCTGTCTCGGCCTCCCAAAGTGCTGGGATTACAGGCTTGAGCCACCGTGCCCGGCCCAGTATCCACTTTTTTTTGAGGCAGAGTCTCACTCTGTCACCCATGCCGGAGTGCAGTGGCATGATCTCATCTCACTGCAACCTCCACCTCCTGGGTTCAAGTGATTCTTGTGCCTCAGCCTCCCAAGTAGCTGAGATTACAAGTGCCTGCCACCAGGCCCGGCTAATTGCTTGTATTTTTAGTAGAGATAGGGTTTTGCCATGTTAGCCAGGCTAGTCTTGAACTCCTGGCCTCAAGTGATCTGCCCACCTCAGCCTCCCAAAGTGCTGGGATTACAGGCGTGAGCCACCACGCCTGGCCCAGTATCCACTTCTTGGTATATACTTTTGAAAACCTCATGTAGATTTGCGGAGAGACAAATAACTGGAACATCACTTCTAATAACAATGGTAACAAAAAAAAAAAAAAAAAATCAAAAGTAACCTAAATGTTCAACAACAGAAAAATAGCTAAAAAGACATTCTATGGAAGAACACACAGTTGATTAAAAGAACACGACAGAATACTTAAAAGTTCTCCAAAACACAACCTGGAATTTTAAAAGTTGCAAAATGTAGACCTTATAGAAAACATGTTCACATTTCCACACTTTGCCATGCCCAAAAAAGGGGTGCTACCTTTCACTGGAGACATGTTAAGTTAATGACCTTGGAAAAAGATAAAAATCGTTTTTATTGGCCTGGCACGGTGGCTCACACCTATAATCCCAGCACTTTGGGAGGCCTATGCAGGCAGATCACCTGAGGTCTGGAGTTTGAGACCTGCCTGGCCAACATGGTGAACCCCCATCTCTACTAAGAATATAAAAATTAGGGTGGGGTGCGATGGCTTATGCCTGTAATACCAGCACTTTTGTAGGGTGAAGCGGGTGGATCACTTGAGTCCAGGAGTTTGAGACCAGCCTGGACAACATGGTAAAACCCCATTTCTACAAAAAATACAAAAATTAGCCAGGCATGGTAGTGCATGCACCTATAATCCCAGCCACTGGGGAGGCTGAGGTGGGAGGATTGCTTGAGCCCAGGAGGTTGAGGCTGCAGTGATCTGTGATTGTACCATTGCACTTCAGTCCAAGTGACAGAGTGAGACCGTCTCAAAAAAAAAAAAAAAAAGGAAAAGAAAAAACATTTTAAGAAAATTGAAGAACTGAGATATATGTGAGACAGAAGTCCAATACTGATGCACACATATTTTGAAAAGCTAATGAATGGAAATGAAGATCTGCTCTACCCCAAGTAGATACACAGGCACATGTTTTTAGGTTGCAGACCAAAGTGTTGAACTGAGAAAAAGCCAGGGAGAGAAGCAAAGATGGTTTTAATTGTAGATTGTTGAACTTTCCTTCTTCCCCCACAAGACAAGAGTCTTGCTCTGTCACCCAGGCTGAAGTGTAGTGGTGCGATCTAGGCTCACTGCAACCTGTGCCTTCAGGGTTCAAGCAATTTTCATGCCTCAGCCTCCCGAGTAGCTGGGACTATACAGGTGTGTGCCCCCATGCCCGGTTACTGACTGTTGAACTTCTATTTTTATTTATTTATTTATTTGAGACAGAGTCTCACTCTGTCGTCCAGGCTGGAATGTAGTGGCACCATCTCGGCTCACTACAAGTTCCACCTTCCAGGTTCACGCCATTCTCCTGACTCAGCCTCCCGAGTAGCTGGGACTACAGGTGCCCGCCACCACACTCGGCTAATTTTTTGTATTTTTAGTAGAGACTGGGTTTCACCGTGTTAGCCAGGATGGTCTTGATCTCCTGACCTCGTGATCTACCCACTTCGGCCTCCCAAAGTGCTGGGATTACAGGCGTGAGCCACGGCACCAGGTCCCTCATTGTTGACCTTTAAGCCCTAATGAATTATTAGCAATTATTTATTATTTTGAACCAGTTGCTTCTCCTGCTCCAAAAGACAGACGGTCAAGACTCAGTAGCATGGCTTCCAAGGTGTGCTTATCTCAGCTGCTCTCCTTAATGCGTCTTCAGTCTGGCTTTATGGTGTCCCACACAGCAAAAAGACCAAGATGGGTCACCTCATCTGTCTCCCCAGATTTCAAAAGAAAAAAATGACCCCGGTCACCCTGCCTATCAGTGGGGTCATCTGGATGTAGCAAACTCATTCTGGGACTCCACATCACACTGACTGGGCACTTCCCCACAACTGCTCTGCAATCATCCACCCCGAGTGAGCGAGGGCTCTACCTCTGGAGATCCATTAAAGTGTGCTGGGTCCATGTATTTCATGGAACACACTACATACATGGTAGTGTAGAGAAACAGCTTTATAACCTAGTCATTTTCAAGAAGAAAAATCAGTGCTAGCCTTTGCATTTGAAAGTGTGGAAAAATTTAAATCTATTTTAACTCAGTAAGGTAATTAATAGTAAAACTAAATAATTGGCCAGAAAGAGTTGTTTTTCAACCACAGCCTTTAAAAAAAAGATATTTGAAACATTTCTTTTTCTCCTACCCGAATGTTGAAAGACTGTACTAATGCTTCAGAGAGTAACTATATTAATGAAACATCAACAAGTTACAGATAAACATTTTAATTGATTAAATATATTAACTTTCAAGATCTTTCTGAAATTGCACTTGTACTGTACTAATCAACAGCCAAAGGCAATAAAAAAGTTTAAAACCAAAAATATTCTGACATGAACACATGACAGGAACCGCTGCTATGTAAAGCAACATACACTGCTCCCAAGAACAATCATATTTTTAGGAGATAATTCATCTTAGCATGTGCAAGGACAAATTTGTAATCAAAGGCTGGAAGAAATATATATTAATGCCTGCTTTTTAAAAGTTTATTTTACATTTTAAATACAGTATTTTTCTCATAAAAAAAAATCCAGGAAGTGCCTAACTCCATGGTTTCTATACCATATGTACATGAGAGCTGACAGCCTGACAAATGTTCTGGATGTAACAGTATGAACACCTATGAGCTGGGACTACTTCTGAATCAAAATTTAAAAACACAAATTAAGCACTGCCTAAGAAAAAAATAATCCAGTTTCTGAACAACCAAAAGACAACAGAGTTAGATATGTACAAAACCAGGTATTAAAAAACAGAAAGAAATACAGCACACAAAAAACTCAAACAACCCATATGTAGTGAACTGTATATAATGCAGCTAGTTAATGAAACCCCTCCTACAAGAAGTGATTTAGGATTTGAAATTTTAAAAATCTAAGTATTTCAGTAACAACATGTAACAACATTAAGTGTATATTGCCATCTTTGTCATTTTCTATCTACACCACTCTCCCTTCTGAAAACAAGAATCACTAGCCAATCACTTATACAAATTTGAGGCAATTAATCCATATTTGTTTTCAGTAAGGAAAACAAAGATGTACCTCTTCCCGCCAATAAAGAAATAATACAAATTAAAGCTATAAAATTTAAGCATGGGCATATGTATTTCCAATTCTCCTTAATAAGTAATTCCAAACTGGAATAACATAGGATTTGTGACTAAGTAGTAACAAATTAAAAGAAAATAGACTGTCTCTGGCAGTGATTTCCATATTAGTGCAATGTTACTTCCCATATGCTGAATTATATTTAAATGATTTTATGTATTTTAATTCAGTAGGTGCCAATTTGAGTTTACAAAATCCCTAATTGTATTCTTTGTGCAGAAAAGTTTCTTTCAATTTGAGATACTCTATGAAGCCAAATCAAAACAAAACAAAAAACTTGTATTTTGCTACTAGTAGTATGAATACCAAATAAAGATACAAGGATTCAGTTTGTGGAAGCTCCTGAAGAAAAATCTCTGAGGTGTTCTACGTATCTTGATACTTCGATTATCAATTAGTTTTGAACATTCTAGTTTAAGATTATCTCAGAAAATAATTCCCTGTAATATAACTCTGAACTAAACAGCTGCACCTAAAGCAGAAACAATCTGGGTCATTCCAAACAAGATCAAACTGAGGCCATTTCCTTTTCTATTATAATCTGTGAGGTCTTGAGTTTTTAAGTTTTAAAAATGACCTTTAATCGAAGCCAGCTGCACCTCATATAGACTTATTAACTTAAGGATTTCAAATTAGAGGGCACTGTAACTATGGGCTCTCATAAGACACATGGAGCAGGCAGCAAGGGGCTAACCATCAGCTGGGGAAGGTCAACGTTGAGGTGTTTTATTTTGGAGACTTTAAATATTTAACATGTAGCTCATGTAACTTCAGCATCCACTAGTGACTCTGCTGGTCAGCACCCAAGGGCTGGATGAGTCTGAGGAATCTCCTTTAACCCCAAAGTATGAATGCTAAAGAGTCTCAAGGAAATTTTGATTCCCAGCAAGAGTTCACAAACCATCAGACCAGTATCAATAAGGTAAACCCTGACTCTAATGCTCCACAAAAGTAAAAAGAAATTTCCAAATTAAATGCCATCTTCTGCCCAACCCTAGACTCCAGACTTTGTAATAACATTTTTATCTAGTATAATAGACTCTGTAGTAGACTGATTTTGACCTCCACAAAGAGTAGGAGTTGTCAAACTTGAGGAGATAGACTCCTCTCCCTGGATATTGGTGGCTGCCAGCATACACCTCCTCATGACAGTCCCGTCGGTACACAGGCACAATCTCATCCAGCAGAGGCTTGTTGGCATTCTTTTTGGCTTTCTCTTCACAACTGATGTTTTCTGTAAGAAAAGAGACAAGTCAATGAACAGATTCAGGAAAATCACACTTGCATCAAGCAATTAAAATCGATTGTTTCTTTTTTTTTGGAGACAGAGTCTCGCTCTGTCACCCAGCATGGAGCGCAGGGGCGTGATCTCAGCTTACTGCAACCTCCGCCTCCTGGGTTCAAGCGATTCTCCTGCCTCAGCTTCCCAAGTAGCTGGGATTACAGGCGTGCACAACCACACCCAGATAATTTTTGTATTTTTAGTAGAGATGGGGTTTCATCATGTTGGCCAGGATTGTCTCGACCTCCTGACCCCGTGGATCCGCCTCCTTGGCCTCCCAAAGTGCTGGGATTACAGGCGTGAGCCACCACGCCCGGCCTATCCTTTCTTTGAGAAACTGCTCTTGTTGGGAATTCTGTTGAACCACTGAACAAGTTATGTGCATGCGAGCATTTATTAGTTCATTCATTCACTCACTCACTCATTCAAATACCTGAGTATGTGCTATATACCAAACCCTGTTCTGAGCCCTGGGAGCCCAGTGATGAATATCTAGTGGTAGCAGTGGTCAGCATCCTCTCTCTTTCTGTGCTTACTACCATTCCTATTTCTAGGTCCCAGTTTCCCCTTTCCATAGCCATTCAATTCCTAATTCATCCCCAGGAATTTCACTCATCTGAGTAACAAGAAAATGTTGCTCTCATCATCCTCCTTCTGAACAATATGATTCCTCCCCATTTTAGAAGGATGGAAGATGATTTGTGAGGACTACTGCTTTCTGTATATCTTAAATAGAAGGAGTAAAATGAAAAAACCATAATATAGAGATAGGCATTCAGAGATACTCTGAAAATTCAATTATTTTCACTAGGCCAATTTAACTCAGAGATGATCTAAGTGGCAAAAAACGAGCTCTGATTATAGGTTTGCCCCCGGTTAATAGTTTTCTGAACTGTAATGCTATGAGGTTTGGAAAAAAAATACCTCTAGAAACCTACAGGAATGAGAAAATTATGAATCAGCTTTGAAGTCTCAGTTTAACATATTTAATGTAAACTGGCTCAAAGAAAAGAGGTCAAGGGAGTATTCACTATAGAAGACAAGACTTTCAGGTTTATGGTTTTTTTTTTTTTTTTAAGAGACTGGGACTACAGGAATGGATTTTCAGGTTTATAACATGGCAGAGTGAATTCTGGCAACACAAATTAACTGAGTGATGCTTGTCAATGGCCCCTATCAGCAAATTAAAACAAGGTAAGTCTGAGAAATTCTCACCATCTAGAGCAGATGAAGGAGATATGATGACTGACTATAATGTGGCATCCTGGAATGATCCTGGAACATTAGGTAAAAACTAAAAACATCTGAATAAATATGGACTCTAGTTAATTAATGAATCAATGTATCAATATTGTTTCATTAGCTGTGATGAGTGCATCACAGTACAATGTAAGATGCTAACAACAGAGGGAACTTGGTACAGGGTATATGGGTACTCTTTGAACTATCTTTGCAACTTTTCTGTAAATCCAAAACTATTCTAAAATTGAACGTTTATTTTAAAAAAGCAGATGGCACTCTAATAAATGTAGGTCAAAATCAGATTTACAGTACCACAGAAATACCTATAATTAAGCATGCTTCACATGCAAATGAGAAATACAGAACCATCCAAAATGTACACTATTGTTGACATTCAAGAAACAGAGAGGTCCATTGATTCAAGACTCAAATTTTGTTCAAAATCTATAAAACTAAAGATTACTGGGATAGATGAAAAGGTATCTTTTATGAATTTAAACAAAGGTTTAGGACCTGTAAACAACAAAGTGGAGAATTAAAACAGGAGGATGTGTTACCATCCATGCTTCTTCAAAGAAAGCAAACTCCTCTGTCTACCTTTCAAGACCTAAGGAAGAAAAACCAAACCAAAAAACAAAAATCCCAGACTCTTCTACCATATGAAATACAAGATATGGTAGGACAGTAGCTTCTAAGGCATATGGACAAATACAGTTTGTGAGCTAATCTTTAAATGGGATAAAGTTACACTCACTTAAAGAACAATTCTTAGGAGTGATAAAGCTTCACTGCTGTGAGGCTAAAATGTTTTAGTGCAAATCATTTTATGATTAGGAATGGTACAAGTACAGGCAATGCCATCTTTCATTTGAGGGACACATCAGAGCTAAGATCAAGGATATCAAGGTTCTAATTTCTAGAAATGAACCCCTGCCATTTTCACCAATGATCTTCCCAACACCAATATAACCCCAAAACTATCAACAGCTGAGGGTTCATAGGCAAGTCAGGAGAAACACATTACCTCAACCAATTTCTGAACAGAGAATTCTTATTCACAAAGCTCTTTCGTTTTTTATTTGAGATGGAGTCTGGCTCTGTTGCCCTGGCTGGAGTGCAATGGCACGATCTAGGCTCACTGCAACCTCCACCTCCCGAGTTCAAGAAGTGATTCTCCTGCCTCAGCCTCCCAAGTAGCTGGGATTACAGGTGCACGTCACCATGCCTGGCTAATTTTTTGTACTTTTAGTAGAGATGGGGTTTCACCATGTTGGCCAGGCTGGTCTTGAACTCCTGACCTCAGGTGATCCACCTGCCTGGGATTAAAGTGTGAGGATTTTAAAGTGCTGGGATTACAGGTGTGAGCCACCAAAGTGCTGGGATTTAAAGTGCTGGGATTACAGGTGTGAGCCACCATGCCCGGCTATCTTTTTTTTTGAGATGGGGTCGGGCTCTGTGGCCCAGGCTGGAGTGAACTGACTTGATCTCAGCTCACTGCAACCTCTACCTCCTGGGCTCAAGCAATCCTCCCACCTCAGCCACCCAAGTAGCTGGGACTATAAGTACACACCACCATGCCCAGCTAGTTTTTTGTATTTTTGCTAGAGACGGGGTTTCACCATGTTGCCCAGGCTGGTCTTGAACTCCTGAGCTCAAGCAATCCACCTGCTTTGGCCTCCTAAAGTGCTGAGATTACAGGCAGGGGCCACCGTGCCTGGCCTCACACAGTTCTTTGTAAGTACAGTAATTTGTACACATACAAAAGCTTTCCTTCCCAGACATCTGCAGAGAGTCTGACTTTAATGAGTCCCTGTGATGCAACAGAAAGGACAGAACAGGTTCTGACATTGTTGAAGGTCACTTGAGAAAACAGTAGTGGCCCCTGGCCAATCTGCTACAGTCCCACTCTCTAACCGCTTCTTGTTTTTTTTAATTTTTTGTTGTTGTTGTTGTTGTTTAGAGGGAGGGCCTAGCTCTATCGCTCGGGCTGGAATGCAGTGACGTGATCATATGGCTCACTACAGCCTCAAACTCCTGGGCTCAAGTGATCCTCTTGCCTCAGCCTCCCATGTACCTGGGACTACAGGTACATGCCATCACACCCAGCTAACTAAAAAAAAATTTTTTTTTGGATAGATGGGGTGTCACTCTACAAAACGGTTTGCCCAGGCTGGTCTTAAACTTCTGGCCTCAAGAGAGCTTCCTTACTTGGCCTCCCCAAAAGCTGAGATTACAGTTGTATGCCCAGACAGGCTTTTTCTTTTTTTTGAGACGGAGTCTCGTTCTGTCATCCAGGCTGGAGTGCAGTAGTGTGATCTCGGCTCACTGCAACCTCCACCTCCCAGGTTCAAGTGATTTTCCTGCCTCAGCCTCCCGAGTAGCTGGGATTACAGGCACCCGCCACCACGTTCAGCTAATTTTTATATTTTTAGTAGCGACGGGGCTTCACCATGTTGGCCAGACTGGTCTCGAACTCCTGACCTTGTGATCTGCCTACCTTGGCCTCCCAAAGTGTTGGGATTACAGGCATGAGCCACTGCACCCGGCCCAGGCTTTTTCAATCTTATATTTTTTCTTTCTGTCTCAGTCAGTATTATTTATGGGCAATGCTTTACCTTGCTTGTGGTACTCAGGAATAAAGTGATGAAAACAAAATGCCATGTAAGACAAAGCAGCTCATGCTTCCATATTTACCAGCGAGAATCTGGACCTGTGGTATAATGAAGGATTTTAAATCTGCTTCTGGGGTAAGAGTCAATCTGCAAGATGTACTGAAACTTCTGGGATACTCTGATGATTCATGTAGATAATGGTACAGATTTATCTTTGGATTATCTTTTGATTAGCATTAAATTAAATATTAACTATTAAATTGAATATTAAACTTAATTTCAAGAAATGTTATGGCACACCTGCTGTGTATATTTCTGTAGATAGCCCCAGAGGCCCCAGGGTGTTGCATGGTATGGTAACATGATTGGACAACTCTGTATTTCACAAGTTGATAGAACTTTCAGGCTTATTCCATATACTTCCAACAATATCTTTTTAACTTTATCCCACTGTAATCTGTAAAGCAACAATGCCAACCCTCTTCAAGAACAAGCAGTCTGTTTACAAGCCACCTTGTAAATGGTCAGTTATTCTGGAAGAACTGAGACGTGGTGCTTTTCCATTCTCACAGAGCACACATTCCACATCACTTTGAATCAAGTCAACAAATAAGTGCTTATTAAGTGTATATAAACAAACCCTACATTCTAACTTTCCCTGGGTAACAAAAATACAGAAACCATCATCTCAAAAACCTATTTCTTAGACCAAGATATTTGAGACTATCCTTTAGACTGTCCTCTGAAACACCCAATTTTGTCTACTTATTCAGACAATAAGTCAATCTGCAAGATGTACTGAAACTTCTGGGATACTCTGATGGTTCATGTAGGTAATGGTACAGAATTATATTTGGATTATCTTTTGATTACCATTAAATTAAATATTAACTGTTAAACTGAATATTAAACTTAATTTCAAGAAATGTTATAGCACACCTGCTGTATATGTCTACTTATTAGACAGAAACTTGTCTACTTATTACTTCCATTTTCAGAGGAAGTAAAAAATTCCACTCTAGCAAAACAGGGATTTCCAAATGGAAAAATATTTGAAATTTTTTTTAAGTGGAATGTTCTGGTGAGTTTCTGTATTTACATAAAGAATCTTAGAATAATGACCTTAAAAGCTAATATCAACGATATACATTTAAGTAAATGCCAGGGTTGACAGGAATTCTTACTTGCTCCTTTAAAACTTTTCAAAGTGGGCCAGGCGCACTGGCTCACGCCTGTAATCCCAGAACTTTGGGAGGCCAAGGTGGGTGGAGCACAAGGTTAGGAGTTCGAGACCAGCCTGACCAATATGGTGAAATCTCGTCTCTACTAAAAATACAAAAAATTAGCCGGGCATGGTGGTGTGTGCCTGTAATCTCAGCTACTCAGGAGGCCGAGGCAGGAGAATTGCTTGAACCTAAGAGGCAGAGATTGCAGTGAGCAGAGATCACGCCACCGCACTCCAGCCTGGGTGACAGAGTGAGACTCCATCTCAAAAACAAAAAGAAAACATTTTTAAAATTTTTAAAAAGTGATCTTGTGGGTCGGGCGCGGTGGCTCAAGCCTGTAATCCCAGCACTTTGGGAGGCCGAGACGGGCGGATCATGAGGTCAGGAGATCGAGACCATCCTGGCTAACATGGTGAAACCCCGTCTCTACTAAAAAATACAAAAAACTAGCCGGGCGAGGTGGCGGGCGCCTGTAGTCCCAGCTACTCGGGAGGCTGAGGCAGGAGAATGGCGTGAACCCGGGAGGCGGAGCTTGCAGTGAGCTGAGATCCGGCCACTGCACTCCAGCCTGGGCGGCAGAGCGAGACTCCGTCTCAAAAAAAAAAAGTGATCTTGCATATTTGGTTTTTCAACACACAAGGTTAGAAGTAAAATAGTATTCAGAAAGGAGTAAAATAGCAAATTGCCAAATAGATTTTCCTGGCATTCTGAAAAATTCAGGTTCAGGCTCCAATCCCCTACAGGAGCCTGGCCTCACAACCTTTTCAGCCCAAGGTCCCACTAATGAAGAAAGTGTTCCCTAACCATGAAGTGGTAATCAGGAAGCATAAGGCTGGGTGACACCTGAACCATGTACCATTTCTGCCAACATACAACCCAGCAGCTACTGAATATGGACCAAGGTTCTACCTTCTTCCTCCTCGTCGTCATCACTGGACTCACTGACATGCACGCTGACAGCAGTGTTTGGAGAGTCTGTCCATTCAAAATACACCCCAAACCCAATGTCATAATTGTCTGTAGCAAATTCCCAAAAGAGATATGATCCTTCTTCATGGGTGGGTACTCGAACAGTGACCACTTCTCCTCGGCCCACCGTAATCACGGAATCTGCATCCTGCTGAATCTTCTCTTTGAAGTCTTTGATCTGAGGTCGTGTCCACATGGATGGAGCTGCTATTACTGGAAGAGACTCTAAAGGCAACAGGAATTAAAACGCTAAAGAAAAAGAGCCTTCACCCTGCAGGTAGCCACATTTTCATAGGACTACCTGATCAGTTTTACTCAGGCACCAAGTACAATATGGTCTAGCTTAGATCAAGGAGGAGGAATAAAAAAGCCTCCCTATGGGAGTCTCTCCAGATTACTATGTTTAACAATGTTGCAGGCACTCAGAGGTCATCACACTTCTTCAAGTAACAATGGCATCCCACAGTCTTAGAAACGAATTTTTTTCAACACTCCCTCTATGGAGATTCAAGAATGACCCTGGGAAGGCCCCAGCTGGAGTGAGGGAAATATTCTAGCAAGGAAGAGAGATTCTGGCTTTAGGAATAAATTACTCTTGTAGATGTGAACAAAGAAAGCTGGACTTTGACTTCAGCCTGTCTGTTGAAAAATTCTTCACCTCCAATTATCCCAAAGTTCTAGGGGCTATTCTAAAGGAGCTCAAAGAAATGAAAACTCAGGATTAGAACCACTAGGGATTGAGAAAAAGGGGTGAAGTCTCGTTACTGAGCAGTATCTAAATGCACTTGATTATGCAGTAAGTTTTTCAAAGTCACAGAGCCTTTGAAATATTTTCTCTCATTTGAAAATGCTAGTATAATCCCTTGATAAGAAAAAAAAGGCAGGGGGGCAGTAAACCAAGGGATTTCAAAGCCTTTTCTGAAGCAATTATTACTTTTTCTAAACAGACAAGAAGATCTCTGAAACCAAATTTCTTATGAACCATACCACCATCCGTGACCACAGTCACTGAAATGCTCTCCTCTTCTTCCTTACTTAGTTAATTCTTCTTGCTTCAGATATTTTAGGTCAACGTCCCTTCCTCTGGGAAGCCTCTGATGGGCTCTCTGACTAGGTCACACTTCCCTGTTTTACATTCTCTCAAAGATAATATACCTCTCTCTCCATCACCGTACTTACCACAGCTACAATCTACATTTTCTGTGTGTTATTTTGCCTCACCACTGTACTCCCAGCACTCAGGAAACCTTCAACTAATTGCTGAATGAACAAATGAGCTGCCCATGGAAAGTTAGTAGAGCTTTGAAAATGCAGTTATTTTCTAGGCAACATGATAAGTTAGTCTCAAAAATATATATATTTATATGGTAGCCAGCCTCCAAGATGGTCCCCAGGGATCCTCGCCTCTGGGTCTTCATGCACTTGTGAGGTCACCACCCACAATATATTAGGATTGGTATGTGTGACCAACAGATGATGGTGGGAAGTTCCAAAGTCAAGGCATAAAAGACACTGCCACTTCTGCCCTATGCTCTTTTAGATCATGTGCTCTAGTGGAAGCTAGTAACTGTTTTGAGGACCCTCAAGAAGCCCTATGGAGAGGCTTCATGGGGCCAGGAACTGAGCTTCTGGCCAAAAGCCAGTCATGTGAGGGAACCATTTTGGAAGCAGATCTTCTAGTTTCGGCACCAACACCTTGACTGCAATCTCATGAGGGAGCCTAAGTCAGAGCCATTCAGCTAAACTACTCCTGAAATCCTGACCCACTGAAGCTGTGCAAGAAAGTAATAAATGTTTATTGTTATTTCAAGCTACTACATTTAGGTGTAATTTGTTTTCGTTTTTTTTTTAAGAGTCTTGCTTTGTCACCCAGGCAGGTGCAATCATACTTCACTGCAGCCTCAAACTCTTGGGCTCAAGTATCTTCTTGTCTCAGCCTCCCAGAGTGCTGGGATTACAGGTATGAACCACTGCGCCCAGCCTGTAATTTGTTATGCAGCAATAGATCATTTATATATATATAAAATAAGACAAAACAAAACTTTTGTCTTAAAAGTGTCCAAAGACATCTGATTTGCTCTTCTACACTGGTCTATGAGTCACCCGAGCATCAGATTCAGACTAAAAAGAGTAAAAAAAAGTTCAACTCTCACAAAGATGTAATTGTTCTCAAAAGCTAATTATAACCTGACTTCTTGACTTTAGCCTTTCATAGATTTGGAATTATGACATCCGGACAAACACATATGCAAAACCTACCTTTTGGTCCATTCTCCAGGGCTTCTTCTGCAGCTTCTGGTTCCAGTTCTTTTTCGGAGCTGTCAGAGTGTGTTTTGGCCTGTCCATTAACTGACATCACGTCACTTGGTATAGCTGCATTTGCTTTTGATGATGTAGGCAAGGAAGACCCAGCCACTACTACTTCCTGTTGTTTCTGTAATGCTGCCTATAAATCAAGAGAAAGTGAAGACACACTAACCAGGAAGGCTAGCAAATAGGACATCTGCCCTGGAGTACATCTGACACCATGCTTTTGCCCTATCAAAGTGCTATGCTCAAGAAATTACTAACAATTTTTTATCAGTTTTTATCCTGTCTATAATGAATATTAGTAGTACAATATCAAACTGACAGCTAAAAATAATAAAAAATCAATAATAAAAAATTAATGTGGACAAAAACCTAAAACTAAGGCTCAAATTTCTGTGATCTGAGAATCACTATAAAAACTGACCAGGAAAAATTAAAGTAAGTAAGGCCAGTCGAAGTGGCTCACAACTGTAATCCCAGCACTTTGGGGGGCCGAGGTGGGTGGATCACTTGAGGTCAGGAGCTCAAGACCAGCCTGACCAACATGGTGAAACCCTGTCTCTACTAAAAATACAAAATTAGCTGGGCATGGCGGTGCATGCCTCTAATCCCAGCTACTTGGGAGGCTGAGGTAGGAGAATCGCTTGAACCGGGGAGGCGGAGGTTGCAGTGAACTGAGACTGTGCCATTACATTCCAGCCTGGGCAACAAGAGCGAAACTCCATCTCAAGAAAAGAAAAGAAAAGAAAAGAAAAGAAAAGAAAAGAAAAGGAGGAGAGGGGAGGGGAGGGGAGGGGAGGGGAGGGGAGGGGAGAGGAGAGGAGAGGAGAGGAGAGGAGAGAAGAGAAAAGAAAAGAAAGAAAGAAATAACCCAAAATAAAACTATTAAAGGCAAAAAGTGAACACAGTAACATGTGCTCTTAAAATTGATGGAAGAAAAAAATCTTGATAAACTTTACACAAAATTCGAATTAGAAAAATTAAACTTGGTAGAAATAGTCACAGAAGAAAATTCACAAAGGCAGAAGCTATAATTGGTAAAATCTGGTATGGGCCCCCAAAGTGATAAAAAAAAAATCAAATATGGACAATTATTCTAACATAATTGACCCCAAAAAATCAATAAATTAAAACTTCAGGGAAAAATTATGATCACAATGAAACTGAAAATTGTTAATCGTGTTGTGAAATGCTGACCTAAGAATTAAACAGGTTTACAGGATGCAATTTGAGGTAAAAATATTTTCTCAATGAAAATTTGTCACTGCTTACATAGTTATGATTGAAACGTGTATTCATAAATACAAAATCAAAATGTCCTCTGAGTCAAAATGGCAGTAAAAACATCTTAAATCCAAAGGACTATTTTGGGACATTCCTCTTCTAAATCAATATGGACAGATACTACTTCAAATACCTTAGTATTACTTACGTAACTTTGGTGGGGAACTATAAATTGAATTACAACATACATGTAGAAAAGTGTACAAATGATAAATTACATAGCTTGATCAATTTTCATAAATCAAACACATCCATGTAACTAATACTCAGATTAAGACAGTATCTGCCTCCAGAATACTCCCTGGTACCCCTTTCTGGGTACCTGCCCTGAAGGGTAACAACTATTCTGACTTATAACACTATAGATTTGCTTTGCCTATTTTAAAACTTTATAGAAATGGGTTGTATAGTATACGTTCTTTTTTATGTCTGGCTTCACTCAACATTACTTTTATAAGCTACATCTATAGGGTCACAAGTAATTGTATTTTGTTGTTTGCATTACTATTAAGTTATTCCATCATGAAAAGATAAAATCTATCCATTCTACTGTTGATGAGCATTTGGGCATGTAAGCAATGTTTTTTTTTTTTTTTTTTTGAGACGGAGTCTCGCTCTGTCGCCCAGGCTGGAGTGCAGTGGCCAGATCTCAGCTCACTGCAAGCTCCGCCTCCCGGGTTTACGCCATTCTCCTGCCTCAGCCTCCCGAGTAGCTGGGACCATAGGCGCCCGCCACCTCACCCGGCTAGTTTTTTGTATTTTTTAGTAGAGATGGGGTTTCACCGTGTTAGCCAGGATGGTCTCGATCTCCTGACCATGATCCGCCTGTCTCGGCCTCCCAAAGTGCTGGGATTACAGGCTTGAGCCACCGCGCCCGGCCTTAAGCAATGTTTTAAACTAAAACACTGTCACAAGCAAGCAAGTAAGCATATGTTCACTGCAGGAAAAAAAATTACACACACACACACATACACACACACGGAAAAAGTCTTTATGATCCCATGGGGTAGGAATAATGATAAATTTTGGCACATCTCTAAACACATTTCATTGAATGTATCATTTACAAGTCAGTTACTTAAATGAAAAGCAATGCCTCTCTCTGCTTTTAATATAGGTTAATAACACGCTTAAGATTTTAAGGTATCTTCTTCCAAGGTCTGGATTTTCAGTAATTTCCACATCAGTTTTCTAGAGGGAATATTGGCTTCCAGAAAAAGTACCTAAAATCAAAACAAGTCAGCACACTCAGAGCATTCACTGCATGACAGGAAAGCAAAAGAACATTTTTGATGATCAATAGGCCCAGCTCAAATGGTCCCTCATCTCCACTAGTCCTTTCTTGAAAGGCTCTAGCAGAAAAACAATTTTCTCTGGGATCCCCTGACCATGAGTCTATTGTACTACATGTAATAGATTGTACTGATTTATTTACATACTCTTTCCTGTTTTTAGGAAGTTTAAAAAAGCACAAAAAGCAATGTAACAAACACCCACAAATGTATCTACACCCCAAAATTAACAAATGTATTCATTTTGCTAGTTATATAAACATTGATAGGAGTAAAGTTCCCTTTGTTCCTTCCCCAGTCCCTTTCCTTTTCTCTTCTCAGAAGCAACCAATTTGATAAACTGAGTTTGATCACTCTAATCTCAAATATGGCTTTTTTTTTTTTTTTGAGATGGAGTTTCGCTCTTGTTGCCCTGGCTGGAGTGCAATGGTACAATCTTGGCTCACTGAAACCTCTGCCTCCTAGGTTCAAGTGATTCTCCTGCCTCAGCCTCTCGAGTAGCTGGGATTACAGACATGTACCACCATGCCCGGCTAATTTTGTATTTTTAATAGAGACGGGGTTTCTCCATATTGGTCAGGCTGGTCTCGAACTCCCAACCTCAGGTGATCCACCCGCCTCAGCCTCCCAAAGTGCTGGGATTACAGGCGTGAGCCACCACACCTGGCTTATGGCTTTTTTTTTTTTCAAGACAGGGTCTCGCTTTGTCACCCAGGCTGGAATGTAGTGGTGCCATCATAGTTCACTACAGCCTCAAACTCCTGAGCTCAAGTGATCCTCCCGCCTCAGCCACCCAAGTAACTGGGACTAGAGGCATGCACTGCCATGCCCAGCTGATTTTTTTTTCTTTAAGAGATGGGGTCTCCCTATGTTGCCCAGGCTGGTCTGAAACTCCCGGCCTCAAGCAACCATTTTGGCCTTGGCCTCCCCAAGTGCTGGGATTAAAGGAATAAGCCACTATGCCCAGCCTCTATTATGGCTTTCTAGTTTCATTTCAAAGATTTGTGGTTTTGTCCTACTTGACTTTCTTCTCATTAAGTGATAGCAACCTATAAACAGGACAGAGCAGAGTGTATGTGCTATTAAAAATGATCTCACTGCCTATCAAAGCAGGAGGAAAAGTGAAACTAAAGTAGAAACAGGCTTCAGAGGAGAGAGAATAAATCTCTCAAAAATACCACTTATTATCTTGAATAAACTCTGGTTTGGCATCTTTTCCTCCTCTTCAGGATTACAAAAAACCTGCAGTGCTTTTTAACTTCTAACTGATGCTAAAGACTCAGGAGAAAACGTTGTTTAGGTAAGAATACACATTTTCAAGGAATTTAAAGAGTTTGGCAAAAACAACAAAGATTATTTCATGCAATAAGAAATGCTGAGCAACTATAATGTAACACTTTTCTTCCCTCAGATTTTCTGACAGGTGGTAACTGCTTTGTAAGTGAAAATTAAGTGTAAGTTAAACTAAGCTGGGTTAAGTCTAAGGAGGTATTTTATGCCTGCACAAGATGTAAAAAATTAATGTAAAATTAGTGTCTTCCACAAGTACAAAAATGGTTCACAGGGTAACTCTTCTCATTTGACTCCTCTGATAGTCCTGTGAGGTTAACAGGAAAGGTGCTTTGATTTTATATCCTATTGTTACGGACCGAAAGAAAGCGCAGAACAATCAGAGCAGTAATAACTTGTCTGAGATCAAACAAGGTAATGTCAAAGCCCGAAGAGAATCCAAGTGTTATCAGGCTCCCAGTCCCATGTTCTTTCACCTAAAGCAACCTCTCCTAGGTGGAAGCAAAATATTTGGGGGCAGGCAGTTGGAGGAGGAATAGTAATGTGCTGTCATGAGCACTGCCTAACTATGGTGCCTAACACAAAGTCAAATGGACCCAAGCTAGCTCTGCAAAACCATTCCATGGTCTTAGGGCAGAGGAGTCCTCCCACTGGAGGCTGTCCGAGCCTCTGACAGTGCACTGCCTGAAGGACATCTCTGAACTAAGGCTAGTTACTCAGGTCCTCATGTTCTAGAACCACCATTAGGGTCTATGTCAGACTCACAGTAAAGACACTCAATCCATACAATTCCCAAATATCCTTATAACAATATAACATCATCGGTTGCTTTGAAAACACGTATTTTCTCTCACAATTGCCTGTGCAATTCTCAAGTCTGCCTAAAAGATCACCCAAAATTTACTTTACACCTTAGAGGCTAACTAATGCAAAATTCATTTGCGACTCTTAAAAAAGAACTTGGGTTCCAATGAAACTAAAAACTCTTTCTAAGGCTGAATTCTAGGGTTGTCTATCATACCTGTTGCTGTGCAAGCTGGACTTGATACAACTGCTGCATATACTGCTGATAGTGTTGCTCCTGCAACTGGCGGATGAGAATTTGCTGCTGTTCGTAGTTCCCTGGATACTGTTGGGCTGCATACTGCTGGAACTGCACGGCAGTCTGGGAGTTTAAAGCTGCCATTATCTGCTGCCTAAAAACATTAAAAATATATATACTAGTCTGGCTATAGGAGATTGTTCATGACAAAATAAAATGTCCTTATTACTTACTTTTATAGTTTGTAACTCTTAAAAACAACTAAGCTTGTAATGTATACCAATTAGTATGTGTTCTGGGTCCAGAAGAGAGATTTAAGAAAATAAGCCTGGCCTCTAATTTTGTACTTAGGATTTTCCAGGAAAATTCGGGATGGAAGAAGAGCATATGATCATCATCATTACCACCATCATAATTACTAACACTTACTGTGCCCTTACTATGTGCCATGCAGGGTTGAAAGTACTCACACATACTAACCCATTTAGTCCTCACAACAACCCTATGACAGAGGGTTCAGTTACTTGCCCAAGACTATACTGCTAGCAGATGCAAATCCAGGACTTCATTTACTTGCCCAAGACTGTACTGCTAGCTGATGCAAATCCAGGCCGTTTGGCTCTAGAGTTGTACTAATTAACCATGATGCTGTAAGATGATGGATTGTCATCTCTGACATAGATGAGGTATTTAACTGTTGGTTATGGCTTCTCTACCTACATACATAAAAAACAGTTAAGAGGCTGAAGAATAGCTGGAAGATGTTACAGGTGGCCCTGGTAAGTATAAATAAAGCCAGTGAAAAATTGAGGGTCCACAGCATTTAATTTAAAGCCTGTCTTAATAGAGGAAATACTGAAAATATCTTGGCATGCTTAGTTTAGAGACACTCATATTCTTTTATAGATAAACCACATGCTGCTGCTGCTTTTTTTTCTCTTTTTTTTACTTTTTAAATGGTTTTATTTTATGTACAAATAATGAACATATGTTGTACCCACAAATTCTACTTTCCAAAAACAGGAGCTTTTTAAAAGAAAACCACATAATAACTTTTCAAAGGCGCTGGGATTCCTCTGCTTCTAGATCATTGCTGGGCTAGAAAAATAAAGTTTGTTCTACCAGGAATCACAAGTTAGAACTGAATATTCTCCAAAGTGGAAATTCTAGAGTGTAGTGTCACTCCAGGCAAAGATTATTCAGTTCTCATCCCCAACATCCACAACTACCTATCAGAAGGGTTAAACCAGGTCAAAACAGTCCAGCATAATTTAGGCTTCATCAAACAATGTCATTATGCTCTTCTAAGATGCAAATAAACCAAAACAGGAAATAATAAAATTAAAATAATATCTGACACTGCCATACAAATTGTTAGTTCCTTTTTGTATCCCTCCCTTCTATAACATTAACAAAGGAAATATTTTACTGCAAATAATATTTTATTTTATACATCACTAGCCATGAATTTTTGCCATTAGTTACTATACAAATGCTGCCTAGTGCCATTATCCAAATGGCGTAACCATTTTACATCCACAATTCACTTCTATAGTTATAAGGAGAATTTTCTTGATTTACTTAAGTACATCTATCAGTGAAGATTTAACACTGAGATGCAATCTAACATCCGTAATATCTGATGTTAAGTAGATGGCAATGTAGGAAAGATGTATTTTAATCGCTTTTCATTTAAGTGACCTTATGTAAAAAATAAAATAATTTAGCAGTTCCAAGTATCCAAAGGGCATTTTCAAATGTACACAAAAGAAATGGTTACAGAGATTTTTAAGGAGCATCTTCCATGTCCACATCCTCTTGTAACTGCTGTACCATTTTCTCTTCCAACTGCTTCCCTTTGCCTGCAAGAGGGGCTCAGATAAGATGGATGTTTTGCTTGACTTCTTTGATATCCTGAACTTTCTGTAGCTCTTTATTTTTCTTCAGTCTGTTCATTATAAATTTAGCTTGGCGTTTCTGTTTGATCTCTTCAACTCTCTTCATTGCATCAATAGTCTTATTCCATAGCTCTTGCTGGTATTTGATAGGTTCATTTCTACGTTTTTCAAATTCAAATAAATTATCCACTGTAAGCTCTTTGCCAGCTGCTTTCCGGAATGCTTTGGTCCACCTAACTTTGCGAGGATTGCGCTTCTTTTTAAAGTTTTTATGACATTTAGATTTGCAAAATCTGAACACCTTGCAATCGTTGCGGACGAACATCATGCCGTGTCCAGGGTAGATGGGCCCCGAACAGAAATAACACTTGTCGATACGCTTGTTGAACCTGCGTGGGACCCCACCAAACAAACGCCAAGCTTGAGAGGAAGTCCTTTTTTTTTTTTTTTGAGATGGAGTTTCACTCTGTCACCCATGCTGGAGTACAGTGGTGTGATCTCAGCTCACTGCAACCTCCACCCACCAGGTTCAAGCGATTCTCCTGCCTCAGCCTCCCAAGTAGCTGGGATTACAGGCATCTGCCACCATGCCTGGCTAATCTATATTTTTAGTAGAGATGGTTTCACCATGTTGGCCAGACTGGTTTCAAACCCCTGACCTCAAGTGATCCACCTGCCTCGGCCTCCCAAAGTGCTGGGATTACAGGCATGAGCCACCACGGCCAGCAACCACTTATGTGACCAACTTAACAGAGACCTCACAGCCATCTATTAATAGATAACAAAGCAAAGCCTCACAAACTCCTGCATACAGCACAACACTGGATCCACCTAGGACAATCTCCCCCCAAAAAGAACTGCATTCATAGTCTTTCTCCAAAGTCGAATGAGGCCCTGGGTGAGTTTGAGGCTAGCACTAAATCTTTTTCTGAGGAACTACCCAGAAATAATGAGAAGAAATCAATGGACTCTCAACTTCTCTGGTTTAACCTATAAGCCATGCCACCCCTACAACCTCAGACTTACTTCCCACAGTGTTCTACGGGTGTTAAATCACTGCCTCCTTGTACCCACAGCTCCCTCTTGAAGAACCGTCAGTCCCTGAGTCTCAAAGCCCTTACTGAGTAAGCAATAGTTGCAGCCTCCAAATCTTGTACGAAGGACCATAAATGGATATCTGACATAGACTGGGCCAACAAGATTCTCTGTCCTGGGAAGTTGCAACTGGGTCTCACAGATTCCAGTCAGTCTCTGTCAGATGCATGGAAACATAGACCAAATAAATTCTGGGATAGACTTGCATATGCCAAAGCAGACAGTGACAACTTACAGAGAGCAAGAATGAAGCAGAGACATAAGCTGAGAGAAGCAGAGACAAGAAACAGCACAACCAAGCAATCTCAGTTCCTGCTTCCAATCTCTAGGTTCTGCAAGTGAACCCCAAAACCTTCTAATACATTCCTTTTTTTTTTTGAGATGTAGTTTTGCTCTTGTTGCCCAGGCCGGAGTACAATGGCATGATCTTGGCTCACCGCAACCTCTGCCTCCTGGGTTCAAGCGATTCTCCTGCCTCAGCCTCCCAAGTAGCTGGGATTACAGGCATGTGCCACCATGCCTGGCTAATTTTTTGTATTTTTTGTATTTTTAATGGAGACAGGGTTTCACCGTGTTAGCCAGGATGGTCTCCACCTCCCAACTTCAGGTGATCTGCCCGCCTCTGCCTCCCAAAGTGCTAGGATTACAGGCGTGAGCCACCACGCCCAGCCTGCTCATTTCTTATTTTTATTCTATTTTTTTTCCATTTCTCATTTTAAAACATAAGCCATATAATAAGCTTACTTTTGCTGCTCCAACCGAAGCCTCTCTTCTTCTATCCGTCTCCTTTCTTCTTCCTCCCGTCGAAGCCTTTCCTCTTCTTCTCTCCTACGTTTCTCTTCCTCCTGTTGCAGACGTTCTCTTTCTTCCTCTTCACGCTGCCTTCGCTCCTCTTCCTCCTTCCTACAAGGCAAAGGATAGAGAATGAACATTATACATTGAACCCTGTTTAAATATAAAACTTTAGTTCCCAGTGAAAACTGACATGACCTTTTTAGAGAACAATGTGGATATACACATCAAAATTTAAAATACACACACTTTACTAGCAGAAACTTATAGGGAATCAATCTCACAATACACAAATCACCTCAAGAATAATTCCTGTTGCACAGCAACAGAAATGTGTTCATCATAAGACACTACTTAAATCATTATGATATTCCCACACCCTGAAGGATCCCCTCTAATACAGGCTCACAGCACTAAAAGCTTTTCCTTCATAATACCTGCTGTCATTGTAATTAAATTTGTGTGATACATTTAGCAATAGATCTGCCTTACCCATTAAAGTAGATGCTTCATAGGGAAAGAGACTGCCTATCTCACACCACTACATCCTCAGGGCTTAGCACAGTGCTAGAAAGAACAAGCACTTGACAAACGTGTATAGAAGTAGAAAATCCACCCTGAAACACCGCAGAGCCAAAGGATAGAAATACATGCCTAATATGTAAAGACATTTAACACATTTGCTTAATGAAAAAAAAAAAAAGATGAATACAAAGGAAAAGATCTGGAAGGATATACCCTAAATTTATCAGTTATTATCTACGCAAAGGAGAGTAGAATTAAAAAAAAATGTGGGGCCAGGCGCGGTGGCTCACGCCTGTAATCCCAGCACTTTGGGAGGCCGAGACAGGCGGATCACGAGGTCAGGAGATCGAGACCATCCTGGCTAACACGGTGAAACCCCGTCTCTACCAAAAAATACAAAAAACAAGCCGGGCGAGGTGGCGGCACCTGTAGTCCCAGCTACTCGGGAGGCTGAGGCAGGAGAATGGCGTGAACCTGGGAGGCGGAGCTTGCAGTGAGCTGAGATCCGGCCACTGCACTCCAGCCCGGCGACAGAGCGAGGCTCCGTCTCAAAAAAAAAAAAAAAAAAAGTGGGAAAAAAGATTTTTCTCAGTTTGTGTTTCATATATTGCCATAAATGAAAATCTTTATATCGAATATATTTGTGTATTATTTCTGAAATTAAAAATTTTTTTAAGCCTTTAATTTAAAAAAGAATGGTTAACCTCTCAGTGTGGCCCTTGCCCAGCTTTCACCCATCCCACAAGACCCTTCCAAAAAGAAGATCCTATTGTGCTAGGAAGGGACATCTTCAGGGTCTGAGAGTGGTATGGTGTCCAGGGAGGCTGCAGACAGGATGAAAGGTAACATTTCTAAGGAGTATCAGATAAAACACCATTTCTTGGTTCTACCACGAGAACTGTCTGGGCTACCTCACCTTTCTCCCCTCTAACTCCTATAAGTGATTAACAACTACCTGAGCCACAGCCAAGGCTCAAAATAAAGCAATAACATGACCTACTTTTTTTTTTTTCTGAGACAGGGTCTCACTCTGTCACCCAGACTGGAATGCAGAGGCACGTTCTTGGCTCACTGTAACCTCTGCCTCCCAGGCTCAAATGATCTTCCCACCTTAGCCTCCTGAGTAGCTGGAACTATAGGAACCTGCAACCACACTTGGCTAATTTTTATGTTTTTTTTGTAGAGATGGTGTTTTGCCATGTGGCCCAGGCTGGTCCTGAACTCTTGGACTCAAGTGATCTGCCTGCGTCGGCCTCCCAAAGTGCTGAGATTACAGATGTGAGCCACCACAGGTGTGAGCCACTGCACCCAGCCATGACCTACTTTTAATGTGTCACAACTGGTACAGGGCAAGAAGGTTCACAAGCCAGAGCTTAAGCTTCAGGATAGGTGAAGTCTACTCTTCAACACTTTAAAATAATTCTATATGGACTTTATCCCATGACAAAAGTATATTTTTAAAAAGAAAATGCAGCTCTATATGTTGAGTAGTAACTTTTGACAATGCTTAAGAGAAATATGCATATATATCATTAAAATAAGAGCTTAAAAAAGCAACAGATACTTATTCTACAGACATCATAGCGATACCTGATTGATCCAACATCACTACACAAAGGACTATAGGACATAAATCAATTTTCCAGTTAAAGAAATCTCATTCTATTCTCCTAAGAACCAAAACCCCTCCTTTAGATTAAAAAAAACTTTCTTTGGATACATATTTTCTGAAAATGTAATTAAGCCATTTCCTATTATCTTAAACAGGAATAAATCATATCTAATGTTCCATCTCTTGATGACTCAGGGGTTATAGCTATAAACATAAAAATTGTACATCATACTATTGTAATGGAGAAGTTTACCTTCATATTATATGACCCCTGAATGCCAAGCTTTTATAATTCTCATGTCTATTTTTCATGCTTTCTATTATGTCCCTCATTATCAAGTTATATTCTCTTCTAATCTGTTATTTTTAATCCAGGTTAAGGTAGGAAACCAGAGAATCAATTGTTTTTAAAGAATAACATCGGCTGGGCAAGGTGGCTCACGCTTGTAATCCCAGCACTTTGGGAGGTTGAGGCGGTGGATCACCTGAGGTCAGGAGTTTGAGACCAGCCTGGCCAACATAGTGAAACCTCATCTCTACTAAAAACACAAAAATTAGCTGGGTTGGTGGCAGGCACCTGTAATCCCAGCTACTCAAGAGGCTGAGGCAGGAGAACTGCTTGAACCCAGGAGGCAGAGGATCATTTCACTGCACTCTAGCCTGAGCAATAGCAATGGAGCAAGGCTCCGTCTAAAGAAAAAAAAGTACAACATAACCTGAAGAAAAATTGGTTTTGTAGCATCATTTTCATCACTCAAAATTTTAGGTAGTCAAAACTGTTGAAAATATAGCTACTGCCGGGTGCGGTGGCTCAAGCCTGTAATCCCAGCACTTTGGGAGGCCGAGACGGGCGGATCATGAGGTCAGGAGATCGAGACCATCCTGGCTAATACGGTGAAACCCCGTCTCTACTAAAAAATACAAAAAAACTAGCCGGGCGACGAGGCGGGCGCCTGTAGTCCCAGCTACTTGGGAGGCTGAGACAGGATAATGGCCTGAACCCGGGAGGCGGAGCTTGCAGTGAGCTGAGAGCCGGCCACTGCACTCCAGCCTGGGCGGCAGAGCAAGACTCCGTCTCAAAAAAAAAAAAAAATAAGGTGTAACTATAATTCTAATTCACAACTACAACGGAGAATCCCATAAACATAAACAGCACATCTAGTAGCTCCTCCTCCAAAACCTGAAAATAATCAATAAGCCAGCTGGAAGCCAAAGCCAACATGAATGTCTATATAACGTAGCATAGTTGCAAACAATGAAATGGAGCATGAGTATTCTAGAAGCGCAAGGGAGACTGCAACAAAGGGTATGTCAGACCAGAGGATAGGGAGGAGGGAGTGGTTGAGTTGATGGTGGGGCTTATTCAGAAACTTAGTGTAATAAAACAAAAGGAAGGCCATGATGGATGGGAGGTTTCTTTTAAAGGCACAGCCAGTAGGAAGCAGTTCTCTCTCCCCCCAAAACTCATAATATAAATACCTGCTCACATCAGGAAGTTTGAACAATTGCCACAAGAAATGGGGATGCAAGGAAAGCAAAACACCTGATCTAGAACTAGAACAGACATTCCATAAAACAAAAGCATGAGTACACTGGGCTGCGCAGCAGTAAAGTATTCCATGCCCTCAAACTTCACCTTTTCTTTTCTTGCTCTTCCTTCTCTATTTTGTGGGATGCAACGTACGTTGAAAAGAGATGGCAACACCTATTTAAGAGCTTGACAAACTCCACCATGGCATCCTCTTTAGACATGTTTCCCAGGGCTGCCCATTCTCTCCTGTAAGGAATAACAAGAAAAGTTACCTCCCCTTCTTAGTAGAAAGAGAACTTTTATATTTAAACTAAATATGAATAATTCTCAATTGTAACTAAAATGAAGAATGATTCTACTATAAGCAAAAGGCTCAAAACCAAGTTTTAACAAGTACGTATTGATTTACTAAACTAGATATGCCACATACAATCCAAACAACTGCACTGCTGATGATTCCCATATAGCAAAAGGGTATCAATTTTTTTTTTTTTGAGACAGGATCTCACTTTGTTGCCCAGACTGGAATGCAATGGCGTGATCTCGGCTCACCAGAACCTCTGCCTCCCAGGCTCAAGCAATTCTCCTGCTTCAGTCTCCCAAGTAGCTGGAATTACAGGCACACGTGTACTACCACTGCCGGCTAATTTTTTTATTTTTAGTAGAGATGAGGTTTTTTTTTTTTTTCGAGGCGGAGTCTCGCTCTGTCGCCCGGACTGGAGTGCAGTGGCCGGATCTCAGCTCACTGCAAGCTCCGCCTCCCGGGTTTACGCCATTCTCCTGCCTCAGCCTCCCGAGTAGCTGGGACTACAGGCGCCCGCCACCTCGCCCGGCTAGTTTTTGTATTTTTAGTAGAGACGGGGTTTCACCGTATTAGCCAGGATGGTCTCGATCTCCTGACCTCGTGATCCGCCCGTCTCGGCCTCCCAAAGTGCTGGGATTACAGGCTTGAGCCACCGCGCCCGGCCGAGATGAGGTTTTACTATGTTGGCCAGGCTGGTCTTGAACTCTTGACCTCAAATGGTCCACCCACATTGGACTCCCAAAGTGCTGGGATTACAGGCGTGAACTGTTGCACCTGGCCTACTTTTCTTATATAATATCTGAATCTTAAACAAAAATACTCAATGTATTTTTTTGTCACAATTTTTTTATGCCTCAATAACGGAATCAATTACTATGTATTTTAAACGGCTACTTTTAATATTATTTGGGAAGAATCAAATGAACCTCTACTTGTCTTATGTTAATAATCAGATGAATACAGATGAATTCTTCCACAATATTTAGCCATAAACATCTCTAAACTAAAAACAGATAAATATCTGAAGACTCCAGAAGCTGCAAGCAAAAAGGTTAAGTTCTTATTTAAAGCCAATGAACCAGCTATTCACGTCTTAACCAATACACATTGTACCCTTTGCCAACATTATTCTCATTAAATTCACTACACAGAAAAACACTGTTACCTCCTGTCATTCCCCAGCACATCAAAGAATCCAACCTCAGGACATGTGTCTGGATTATACGGGCCCATAAGAACCTGCTTATGCAGTGCCACAAGCTTCAATTTTTCTTCATAAGTTGAATGAAATGCTTTGCCATCTTTTTCTGTAAGAAACACAAAGAAAACAATTAGCACTGGCAAAATACATAATTTTCAGCATTATATACTAAAGTTTTACTACAAAGTATGTCACAAACTGCCTGTAATAGACACAAACACTATTATAGTGAAATTTTTATTTCAATTACTTTTTAAAACTGTTTTTATTTTTAGACAGAGTCTCACTCTGTTGTCCAGGCTGGAGTGCAATGGTGTGATGATGGCTCACTGCAGCCTTGACCTCCTGGACTCAAATGATCCTCCCACCTCAGCCCCCCAGTAGCTGGACTATACGTGCGTGTCATCAAACATGTCTTTTTGCAGAGACGGGGGCTGCCCAGGCTGGTCTCGAACTCTTGGGCTCAAGCAAGCCTCTCGTCTCAGCCTCCTTTTCAAAAGTGCTGGGATTTCAGCCAGCACGCCCAGCTCAATTACTACATTTTATTAATAACAGAACCTAAGACAGAAATCCTGTATGATTTTTTTTTTTTTTTTTGAGACAAGGTCTCACTCTATTGCTCAGGCTGGAATGCATGATCACAGCTCACTGCAGCCTCAAACTGCTGAGCTTAAGTGATCCTCCCACCTCAGCTACCCAATTACCTGGGACTACAGGAGCATGCGCCATCATACCTGGAAAATGTTTTTATTTTTGTAGAGACAAGGTCTCGCTATGTTACCCAGGCTGGTCTCAAACTCCTGAGCTCAAGTGATTTTCCCGCCTCAGTCCCCCAAAGAGACGGCATTACAGGTGTGAACCACCATGCCTATCCTGAATTATGTTGTAAAAATAAGCCAACTATCAATATTTATGCTAAAGCTACTACAGAAAAACCCATCTGTCAAGCTGCAGTCAGGTTGCAGCCTTGTTCTCCCAGGCTTAAGCAATCCTTCTGCCTCAGCCTCCCAAGAAGCTGGGACTACAGGTACGTGCCACTACATCTGGTTAATTTTTTATTTTTTGCAGAGACAATGTCTTACAATGTTGCCCAGACTGGTCTTGAACCCTGGGCTCAAGCAATCTCCTGCCTCAGCCTGCCAAAGTGCTAGGATTACAGGTGTGAGCCACCATGTCCAGGCCAACAATCGGTTTTTAAAATAGCTTTTAAAAATAATTTTTAGCCAAAAGAGAAAAGAAACACTTAAAATAATTTTATGTTAGTCCCTTTTAACATGACCATGCATAAGAGATTACGTATACTTTGAAAGGCTGTATTCAAAAATGTACCCATCCCACTGAGGCAGTACAATGTGGTGGAAAAGGCTTTGGAATTGGATGGCCTGGGTTTAAATCTCATCTGAGACACTGCCTAGCTATGTGACCATTCAACCTCTCAGTTTATTCATCAATAAAGAGAGGGTTACACTTCAGAAGTTGCTACTTCAGAGACAATAGGATTATTATTATTATTATTATTTTTGAGACGGAGTCTTGCTCAGTCGCCCAGGCTGGAGTGCAGTGGTGCGATCTCGGCTCACTGCAAGCTCCGCCTCCTGGGTTCACGCCATTCTCCTGCCTCAGCCTCCTGAGTAGCTGAGACTACAGGCGCCCACCACTACGCCCGGCTAATTTTTGTATTTTTAGTGGAGACGGGGTTTCACCGTGTTAGCCAGGATGGTCTCGATCTCCTGACCTCGTGATCTGCCCGTCTCGGCCTCCCAAAGTGCTGGGATTACAGGCGTGAGCCACCGCGCCCGGCAAACAGGATTATTATTAATAACTATTAATGCTTTTCTTTCCTTCACCTGATTGACTCTGGTAAGTTTCCATATAGGCAATGAAGAGTGAGACCAGTTTGACCTATCAAGACTAACCGCTACCAACATTTAAAAGCCGTATGAAATTAGGTTCTAGTAATGGGAAATACTGAGAGAACAGTTCTGCTTCTTTGATAAATGGCAGCATTAACTACTGGTTGATTCCAATGATAAGAGACTACCAAATTTAAAGAAAACGGGGAGGGGGCTTGAAAGTAGTATATGCTACCTATATGTCTCATTCATGTATATAGTGGTGAAATAAAATCACTAATGAGTGAGAAGAATATGAGTTAAAGAACAACAGGAAACTCAGAGAAGAAAAAATATAGAAGCTGCCAATAAATATCCAAAACGATATTCAACCCCACTAGTCAAGAAAAACAAATTAAAAGCATTAGATAGCAAGACCCCCACCTCCCATCAGATAAACAAAAAAGTCAGATAACATCTAAAGTTATTAAGATCCTACAAGTAAGTACCTATTCTCATATATGAATGCTGAAAGTATAAACTGTTATAGTTACCTTGAAGGGCAATTTGGCAATACACATTAGTCCCTACCTTATTCCCCAGTGGATGCTTAAAACTGTAGATAATATTGAACCCTATATATATTATGTTTTTCCTATATGTACATACCTGTAGTTTATAAATTAGATACAATAAGAGATTAACAATAAAATATAACAATTATATAACAATATACAACAAGTTATGTGAATGTGGGATCTCTCTCTCTCAAAATATCTGACTGTACTCTACTCACCTATTTTCAGACCTTGATTAACCCTGGGTATCTGAAACCAGGGAAAGCAAAACCATGGACAGGGAGAGACACCTGTATTTCAAAATTATAAATGTGTATGCCCTATGATCCAGTCATTCCAGTTCTCATTACATATGCTTGACAAGCACTCCCAAATATACAGAAGGAGGCAGATACAAGGACATTCATTGCAGCATTGTTTTCTTGTGACTGGAAATAAAAGGTTATCAATAAGAGAAAGTCGAAACAATGTGGTACAGTCATGCTCTGCATAATGGCATTTCAGTAAAGGACAAATTGTTTATATGACTGTAGTCTCATAAGATAATAATGGAGCCGAAATTTTCCTATGGCCTAGTGGTGTGGTAGCCACCATAACACGGTGCGACACATAACTCAAGTATTTATGGTGACGCTGGTGTAAACAAACCTACTGTGCTGCCAGCTCTATAAAAGTATACAGCACATATAACACATAATACATGATGACATTAATCATCAAATACTTAACAAGTACATTAATCACCAAAAGTTTTCTTACACTACGACACAAGTGATTATTAGAGAAACACAGCCCAGAACAACTTCCTTCTCACTTTTTTTTTGAGACGGAGTTTCGCTCTGTTGCCCAGGCTGGAGTGCAGTGAGTGGCACAATCTCACTGCACAAACTCACTGCAGCTTCCATCTTCTGGGTTCAAGTGATTCTCCTGCCTCAGCCTCCCGAGTAGCTGGGACTACAGGTATGTGCCACCACACCCAGCTAGTTTTTATATTTTTAGCAGAGATGGGGTTTCATCATGTTGGCCAGGCTCGTCTCCAACTTCCAACCTCAGGTGATCCACCCACCTCAGCCTCCCAAAGTACTGGGATTACAGGCGTGAGCCACTGCACCCACCCCCTTCTCACTTTTAACACATGGTGATAATTTGAAAAATAGCTCCAGCTCCTGATCTTAGCCTTGTGATTTAGAGAGTTTTTGTTTTTTAAAACAAAGAAAAAGGCATTAAGCAACCAGGCACAGTGGCTCACACCTGTAATCCCAGCACTTTGGGAGGCCACGGCAAGTGGATCACCTGAGGTTAGGAGTTTGAGATCAGTCTGGCCAACATGGCAAAACCCTCTCTCTACTAAAAATACAAAAACTAGCTGGGTGTGGTGGTACAGCACATCTGTAATCCCAGCTACTCAGGAGGCTGAGGCAAGAGAATCATTTGAATGAGATGGAGGTTGCAATGAGCTGAGATCATGCCACTGCACTCCAGTCTAAGCAACAGAGTGAGATTCCATCTCAAAAAAAAAAAAAAAAAAAAGCCAGGCACAGTGGCTCAAGCCTGTAATCCCAGCACTTTGGGAGGCCGAGAAGGACGGATCACGAAGTCAGGAGATCGAGACCATCCTGGCTAATACGGTGAAACCCCGTCTCTACTAAAAAACACAAAAAACTAGCTGGGCAAGTGGCGGGCGCCTGTAGTCCCAGCTACTCAGGAGGCTGAGGCAGGAGAATGGTGTAAACCCAGGAGACGGAGCTTGCAGTGAGCTGAGATCCGGCCACTGCACTCCAGGATGGGGAACAGAGTGAGACAACATCTCAAAAAAAAAAAAAAGAAAAATAAAAGACATTAACCTATGTCATTTTATCTTGAGCCTATAAAAGAACATATTCTGCCAACGATTCAAGAAAAAAAAATGTGGTGGGCCTGAGAGTGCATTTTTCCTTTCCTTTTTTAAGAATAAATTCAATTAAGTGGTTTTATCTAAATACATGTCAGTAAAGATAAAATCACATAGAAACTATGCACCTGAAGACCACTTTTCTGATTAGTCATGCAAAATAGCAATTTCGAATATACGCACACAAAATTATTTTTTTGCCACAGGAAGGTGATTTGAACTAATAGATGGGGCAAGCAGATATGAAAAAAATTTTTTGAAATCTGTGACTATTGCTATAAAGTTATCTGTAAAATACTGCTATGTGGGTTTTCTATTAATGGAGGGAGGGTTCATTTCCTACCAGATGATAAATTTGCTTCTCTTTGAGACAGGTTCTCACTCTGTCGCCCAGGCTGGAGGGCAGTGGCACGATCACAGCTCACTGCAGCCTTGAACTCCTAGGCTCAAGGGATTCTATCACCTCAGCCTCCTGAGTAGCTGGAACTATCAGTGAGTGCCACTATGCCCAGTTAATTTTTGTTTTTGTAGAGAGAGGGTTTTGTCATGTTGCCCAGGCTGGTCTCGAGCTCCTGGCCTCAAGTCATCAATTGCCTTAGCCTTCCACAAATGCTGGGATTATAGACATGAGCCACCATGCCTGGCCAACTTGCTTCTTTATTTCAAGCATTTGATAATGTGAACTAGGTGCAGGGGCTTTGAGGGATGGTAAGTAAACACTTTTTTTTTTTTTTTGAGACAGTCTCGCTCTGTCACCCAGGCTGGAGTGCGGCAGCACAATCTCGGCTCACTGCAACCTCCGTCTCCCAATTTCAAGCGACTCTTCTGCCTCAGCCTCCCTAGTAGCTGGAATTACAGGCATGCACCACCACGTCCGGCTAATTTTTGCATTTTTTAGTACAGACAAGGTTTCACCATGTTGGCCAGGCTGGTCTTGAACTCCTGACCTCAGATGATCTGCCCACCTCGGCCTCCCAAAGTGCTGGGATTACAGGTGTTAGCCACCGTGCCTGGTCGAGTTTCAGTACTTTTGGATGTTATTTTAACATCTGCCCTTTTTATACCTGACAGAATTAAAAATATAGTGCAAATTTAAAAAGTGTTTTTATTTATTTATTTTGAGATGGAGTCTTGCTCTTTCACCCACGATGGAGCACAGTGGCGTGATTTCGGCTCACTGCAACTTCTGCCTCCCGGGTTCAAGCGGTTCTCGTGCCTCAGCCTCCTGAGTAGCTGGGACTACACGTGTGTGCCACTATGCCCGGCTAAATTTTGTATTTTTCATAGAGACGAGGTTTCACCATGTTGGGTTGGCCAGGCTGGTCCTGAACTCCTGACCTCAGGTGATCTGCCTGCCTTGGCTTTCCAAAATGCTGGGATTACAGACGTGAGCCACCGTGCCTGGCCAATAAATGTATTTTTAGAAAGAGGAATATGTGGCCAGACACAGTGGCTCACACCTGTAATCCTGGCGCTCTGGGAGGCTGGGGCGGGTAGATCACCTGAGTCAGGAGTTTGAGACCAGCCTGACTAACATGGTGAAACCCCATCTCTACCGAAAATACAAACATTAGCCGGGCAAGGTGGCACATGCCTGTAATCCCAGCTACTTGGCAGGCTAAGGCAGGAGAGTCGCTTGAACCTGGGAGGCAGAGGTTGCAGTGAGCCGAGATTGTGCCATTGTACTCCAGCCTGGGCAACAAGAGCAAAACTCCATCTCAAAAAAAAAAAAAAAAAGAGGAATACGTTTTCAGTATTAGTTCTGGTCAGGCAGTCAAACAGATTCGTTGACCTCTGTGAACTTCAGTGCTTAAGCCTATGCTTTTGGTCACAGGCCCTCATCAAAAAACACGCCCAGCAAATCTCACAAAAGAAAGTGACTTTATGGGTCAACCACTATGAGAATGAACAAAACAGTATATCCATTCTTGTGAACTGTCCTGGCATTCTTATTTACTCTTTTATTTTTATTTTTTTATTTTTTTATTTTTTGAGACGGAGTCTTGCTCTGTTGCCCGGGCTAGAGTGCAGTGGCCGGATCTCAGCTCACTGCAAGCTCCGCCTCCTGGGTTTACGCCATTCTCCTGCCTCAGCCTCCCGAGTAGCTGGGACTACAGGCGCCAGCCACCTCGCCCGGCTAGTTTTTTTGTATCTTTAGTAGAGACGGGGTTTCACCGTGTTAGCCAGGATGGTCTCGATCTCCTGACCTCGTGATCCGCCCGTCTCGGCCTCCCAAAGTGCTGGGATTACAGGCTTGAGCCACCGCGCCCGGCCTATTTACTCTTTTATGCACTTACTAGTTTTAAGAATTGCTCTGTCGCCAGCTGCAGTGGCATGCACCTATAGTCCCACCTATTTGGGATGCTGAGACAGGAGGGATCATTTGAATCCACAAGTTAGAATCTAGCCTGGGCAATCCATTGAGATTCTGACTCTGAAGAAAATAAAAATAATTGCTCTATAATCCTTTCTTTAAATCTTACTACTAAATCTCCAAATTAACAATTATTCTATATGAGAGCCAAATTTGTCTCAAAAAAAAATCAAGAAAACAAACAGCCAGGTGTGGTGGCTCACGCCTGTAATCCCAGCACTTTGGGAGGTTGAAGTGGGAGGATCACTTGAGTCCAGGAGTTTGAGACCAACCTGAGCAACACTGCAAGACCCCACCTCTACAAAAAAACTAAAAAACAGCTGGGTGTGGTGGCATGCGTCTGAAGTCCAGGCTTCTCTGGAGGCTCAGGATTGCTTGAGCCTGAAGGTCGAGGCTCCAATAAACCATGAAAGAACCACTGGGCCGGGCGCGGTGGCTCAACCCTGTAATCCCAGCACTTTGGGAGGCCGAGACGGGCGGATCACGAGGTCAGGAGTTTGAGACCACCCTGGCTAACACGGTGAAACCCCGTCTCTACTAAAAAAATACAAAAAGCTAGCCGGGCGAGGTGGCTGGCGCCTGTAGTCCCAGCTACTCGGGAGGCTGAGGCAGGAGAATGGCGTGAACCCGGGAGGTGGAGCTTGCAGTGAGCTGAGATCCGGCCACTGCACTCCAGCCTGGGCGACAGAGCAAGACTCCGTCTCAAAAAAAAAAAAAAAAAAAAAAAAAAAAAAAAGAAAGAACCACTGAACTCCAGTCTGGGTGACAGATGAAGACCCTGTCTAAATAACAAACAAGCAAACAAACAAACCCAGCTGAGACTGGTGGCTCATGCCTATAATCCTGGCACTTTGGAAAGCTAGGGCAGGTAGAGTGCTTGAGCCCAGGAGTTTGGGACTAGCCTGCGAAACACGGTGAAACCCTGTCTCCACACACACAAAAAATCTGAAAATTAGCTGGGCATGGTGGCATGTACCACAGTCCCAGCTACTAGGGTGGCCAAGACGAGAGGATCCCTTGATCCTAGGGGTTGAGGCTGTGGTGAGCCATGATGGTGCCACTGCACTCCAGCCTGGGTGACAGAGTGAGACCCTGTCTCAAAATGAAACAATGTTAATACTAAAAATTATTTTTGAAAGACTGTATTACAAATTAATTTTATGTATTCATTTTTTATTTCCCCAAATTTTCAGTAAGCATATGTACTTTGTAATCAAACACACATACACATTATCTTTTTTAATACACATTTTTAAAGTCAAAGCAATGTATTTTCAGCCTTTGGGATTAGGTTAAGAGATTATTCTCCCAAGGAACACACAAAACCCAGGAGGCTGTGCTAATCCCAACCAGTTTGGGTATAGCATAGTTCACACAGTACTGAAATCCTAAGCTTCAAAAAAAAACCACAGAAAAATAAAAATCCTTCATAATCTATATTGTTAGGCAGACTACTAGTATTACACAAAAAGTTACTTCTCTCTTACTCTTCAGGTGGCTCTGGTTGACACATGACAAGAGTTTAGTCTTTTAAATCAGATGAGAATAATTTTCTTCTTCTTTTTTTTTTTTCTGAGACAGAGTCTCATGTCACCCAGACTGGAGTACAGTGGGACGATCTCAATTCACTGCAACTTCCGCCTCTCAGGTTCAAGTAATTCTCCTGCCTCAGCCTCCCCAGTAGCTGAGATTACAGAAGTGCACTTACCACACCTAGCTAATTTTTTTTTTTTTTTTTGAGACGGAGTCTTGCTCTGTCACCCAGGCTGGAGTGCAGTGGCCGGATCTCAGCTCATTGCAAGCTCCTCCTCTCGGGTTCATGCCATTCTCCTGCCTCAGCCTCCCGAGTAGCTGGGACTACAGGTGCCCGCCACCTCACCTGGCTAGTTTTTTGTATTTTTTGGTAGAGACAGGGTTTCACCGTGTTAGCCAGGATGGTCTCGATCTCCTGACCTCGTGATCCACCCGTCTTGGCCTCCCAAAGTGCTGGGATTACAGGCTTGAGCCACCGCGCCCGGCCTAATTTTTTTTATTTTTAGTACAGATGGGGTTTCACCAATGTTGACCAGGCTAGTCTCAAACTCCTGACATCAGGTGATCCACCTGCCTCAGAATCCCAAAGTGCTGGGATTACAGCATGAGCCACCACAGCCGGCCAAGAATAATTTTCTTCTAAATTATTTCTGGTACCGTAAACGTTAAATGTAGTTAGCAGGAAAGTAATAACCCCACTAACTGCACTGACACAAAAAGCCTTGTAGAAACTCAAAGATCTTTAACCAGGGCCCTATTCTTAAAGGAAAGTTCCATTTCAGTCCTCCCAGAAGGGAATGCAGGCATCATCCTCAGCTCTTGCACTCATTAATTATTATTATTACAAAGTTATTTAATTCAATCAATTTTGGAATTCTGCTTTCTATGGCAAACAAAAGCAAACACAAATCCTGCTTAGAAAAGAAAACATGCAGATAAACCTTCAGTTAAACATGATAGATTGAACACACACAATTACCCCCGATCCTTAATGAAATCCCACTAAAAGGAATAAGGAAGCCAATTTAGAGAACCCTGGAAAGGGCTGGGTGTGGTGGCTCACGCCTGTAATCCCAGCACTTTGGGAGGGTGGATCACCTGAGGTCAGGAGTTCGCGATCAGCCTGACTAGCGTGGTGAAACCCAGTCTCTACTAAAAATGCAAAAATTAGCCAGGAGTGGTGGCGCATGCCTATAATCCTAGCTACTTGGGAGGCTGAGGCAGGAGAATTGCCTGAACCTGGGAGGCAGAAGTTGCAGTGAGCCAAGATCGTGCTACTGCACTCCAGCCTGGGCAATGGGAGCGAAACTCTGTCTTGAAGGGCGGAAAAAAAAAGAGAACCCTGGAAAGGTTCACAAATTAAAGGCATCAGGTTCTTTAAAAGCTGACGTCTAGATGAAAACAGGAATCTGGTTTAAAGTCTATATAAGATGTAAGGAGCCACCCTCCTCCCTCCCATTGCGTTTGCCAACCCCAAGCAGGCAGATGGCTACCCTGCTCCTACTCAGTAGAGGGCTGGATATTTACTACAGAAAATGAATCAGGGGGCCAGGCGCGGTGGCTCAAGCCTGTAATCCCAGGACTTTGGGAGGCTGAGACGGGCGGATCACGAGGTCAGGAGATCGAGACCATCCTGGCGAACACGGTGAAACCCCGTCTCTCCTAAAAATACAAAAATTAGCCGGGTGCGGTGGCGGGCGCCTGTAGTCCCAGCTACTCGGGAGGCTGAGGCAGGAGAATGGCGTAAACCCAGGAGGTGGAGCTTGCAGTGAGCCGAGATCTGGCCACTGCACTCCAGCCTGGGCGACAGAGCAAGACTCTGTCTCAAAAAAAAAAAAAAAAAATGAATCAGGGATGCTCCAGATGTTAGGACACTTGGCTTAGAGTATGCTAATGAAATGAATGAAATGTTAATGATAAATGAAATGTTTCCCCAGTAAATGGTAAGTACCTCCCACTCATCCCCACTTCTCCTGCCTAGTTTCTGAATGTTGGCAACCAGGTTCATATATCCCATGCAGGAGACAGGAGTATTTTCTTGAAAAACTGGCTCCAAATAAAGACCTACAGACACTGATTTGAAAGATGCTGACATTTGAGGGTTCTTCTACAAAACTTCTATTTCATCACCTTAGAAAAAAGGTTTCTACTTTAATGTTACAGTTAGGTGTTCTGTACCTTATCCTTTAACACGAAATACTCAAGGACCACCAGACATTTGAGGAAAGCTTCCAACATGGAAACAAAAAAAACTAAAATAAATTTTAACAGTGAAATAACATTCAAAATTTATATTCAACATCCTCAGAAACAGAAGCTAATGCATCTATGAAGCAAAACAAGATACTTAAAAAAAAAAAAAAAAGACAATTCAGAGAAAAAAGAACTCTTGGAAATTAAAAATGTAAAAAAAACAACACACAAAAATTTAAAAATCTAGAAGATGGAGCTGAGGATATTTCCTAGAAAACAAAGCAAAAATACAAACATGAAAAATAGGGAAGAAGATATAAGAGAATTAGCAGTTTAATCCACAAGATCGATTATCTATTAACAGTACCAAAAAGTGAAAACAGAGAAAATTACCAAAGACATATGGCTGGGCGCAGTGGCTCACGCCTGTAATCCCAGCACTTTGGGAGGCTGAGGCAGGCGCATCACCAGAGATTGGGAGTTCGAGACCAGCCTGATTAACATGGAGAAACCCCATCTCTACAAAATTAGCCAGGCATGGTGGCACATCCCAGTAATCCCAGCTACTTGGGAGGCTGAGGCAGGAGAATCGCTTGAACCCGGAAGGCGAAGGTTGCGGTAAGCCGAGATCGCACCATTGCACTCCAGCATGGGTAACAAGAGCAAAACTCCGTTTCAAAAAGAAAGAAAGAAAGAATACAAGAAAATTTTCCTGAAATGAAGGGCCCAAGTTTCTAAACTGAAAAGACTATCAAGTATTCAGCAAAATCACTGAAAACAAACAAGGAGACAATACTTCTCTAATTTTTTTAACATGAAGATAAAACAGGAGATCCTACATACTTCTAGAAAGAAAAACTGGTCACATACACAAGACGAAGAATTAGAATGACTATAGACTTCTTTTTTTTTTTTTTTGAGACGGAGTCTGGCTCTGTTGCCCAGGCTGGAGTGCGGTGGCCGGATCTCAGCTCACTGCAAGCTCCGCCTCCCAGGTTCACGCCATTCTCCTGCCTCCGCCTCCCAAGTAGCTGGGACTACAGGCGCCTGCCTCGTCGCCCGGCTAGTTTTTTGTATTCTTTAGTAGAGACGGGGTTTCACCGTATTAGCCAGGATGGTCTCGATCTCCTGACCTTGTGATCCGCCCGTCTCGGCCTCCCAAAGTGCTGGGATTACAGGTTTGAGCCACCGCGCCCGGCCTAGACTTCTTAAGAATATGAATACTGCTGAGTGTGGTGGCTCACGCCTGTAATCCCAGCACTTTGGGAGGCCAAGGAGGGTGGATCACGATGTCAGGAGTTCAAGACCAGCCTGGCCAAGATGGTGAAACCCCATCTCTACTAAAAATACAAAAATTAGCTGGGTGTGGTGGTGGGTGCCTATAATCCCAGCTACTTGGGAGGCTGAGGCAGAGAACTGTTTGAACTGGGAGGCAGAGGTTGCAGTGAGCTGAGATCACGCCACTGCACTTCAGCCTGGGTGACAGAGTCAGACTCCATCTCAAAAAAAAAAAAAAAAAAAAAAAAAACAAAGGAATACTGAATGCTAGAAAACAATGAACGGGAAGTTGGGTACAGTGGCTCAGGCCTGTAATCCCGTAACTTTGGGAGGCCGAGGCAGGCAGATTACCTGAGGTCAGGAATTTGAGACCAGCCTGACCAACATGATGAAACCCCGTCTACCCCTACTACTAAAAAAAAAAAAAAAAATTAGCTTGGCATGGTGGCAGTCACCTATAATCCCAGCTACTCAGGAGGCTGACAGGAGAATCGCTTGAACCCAGGAGGCGGAGGAGGTTGCAGTGAGCCGAGATCACCACTGAACTCCAGCCTGGCATGAGACTCCATCTCAAAAAAACAAAGAAAAAGAAAAAAGAAAAGAATGAATGGAATAATGCCTTCAAAATTCCAGAGGGAAACTATTTCCAATCTAGACTTTTATGCCCAAATAAATCAAAAGTGACAGTAAAACACATTTTTGGAAAGGCATGGTCTCAGGTACTCTTTTCACAAGAAGATACTAAGGGGTGTGCATTTCCAAAGTAATGGAATAAAAACAACAACAAAGGAAAATAAGTGATTCAGGGGAAACAGAATCCAACACAAAAAGGTGAAGGTGATTTCCAGGATGACAGCTGGGCAGCCGACTTAACTAAGTCTTACCACAAACACTAAGACTGGTTCAAGAATTTAAGGACATTTAAGATAGATGTCTTTACAAAAAGGTTTGCACAAGAACAAAAATGTAATTAAAGTGCATGATCTGTTTCAGCAAATAACATAAAAACAAACAGCAGACAACAATTTAACCACAAAAGTAGGAGTCTGAGAAGAGGAAAGGAGAAAGAGAGATACAGACATACGTAAGTTAGAATTTTTTTTTTTTTTTTAATTAAAGCAGCAGTAGGAAAATGGAAGCAAATACCAGAAGAAACAGTTAAAACAATGGAAAGCAGTTGCCTCTGGGGAGAGGACCTAGGAAATGGGAAAAACACCAGAAAACAGGATGACTATTTTTCATTATAAATATTGTAGTACAATTTCACCTTTTCAATTGCTCTGGTTTCCATTTTTAATAAAAGGGTAAAACGAATAAACTCATGCACAATTTCAGTAATCGGTTCATAAGCTACTATGACACAAGTGGTGGGCAGAATGGCTCCTCAAAGATGTTTAACTTCTGGAACCTGTGAATATGTTAGGTTACTTGCAAAGGCAGAATTAAGGTTGCAGTTGACCTTTTCCTGAACTACTCATGTGGGCCCAATGTAATCATAAGGGTCCTTATAAATGGAAGGGGAGAAAGAGTCAGAGATTTGAAGAAGCTATGGTGGCTCTGAAGATGGAGGAAGGGGCATAAACAAAAGCTTGCGGCTGGGCGCGGTGGCTCACACCTGTAATCCCAGCACTTCGGGAGGCCGAGGTGGGCGGATCATGAGGTCAGGAGTTCAAGACCACCCTGGCCAACATGGTGAAACCCTGTCTCTACTAAAAACACAAAAATTAGATGGGCGTGGTGGCACGTGTCTGTATTTCCAGCTATTCGGGGGGCTGAGACAGGAGTATTGCTTGAACTGGGACCGGGAGGTGGAGGTTGCAGTGACCCGAGATCGCACCAATACACTCCAGCCTGGGCTACGGAGTGAGACTCCGTCTCAAAAAAAAAAAAAAAAAAAAAAAAAAGGCTTGCAGGTGCTCCTTGGAAGCACGTGGAAAAGACAAGGAAACAATTCTCCTCTAGAGCCTCCAGAAGAAACAAAGCCCTGCCGACACCCTGATTTTACCCCAACAGGACCTATCTCTAAGAGTGTGTGTGGTTTTTTGTTCGCTTTGCTTGTGGTCATATTTATTACTACAATTTTTTACACCTTCTTTAACAATAGTTGTGATCCTGGTGGTCTTTGGCAAGAGGGCACTCAGAAAAGCACGATCTAACTTTTGGTATTATGAGTGAATGAGACATTACTATCATAAAAACTGCGACTATATGAATATGAAAAGTAAAATATACATGAAGAAAAAAATGCCTCAAGTTCTGTGCATATAATACTGACTCACAATCAAATGAGCAAAATTATAAGGCTAATTATAAAGTTTATCTGATCCATGACTGTCAATGAGATATTTTAATATTTCTTCTCAGTAAATTAAAAATATATATATTTGTTAGTAAATTGTTAGAAATTGTTTATTAACTGCTTTCGAAGAAACATGTCCAGCAACTTTGAGGAAAAAATGCACATTCTTTTTAATCACATACAATCAAACACAATTAATAATGTACTGAAGATTACATTCAGCTGTGAATAATAGGCAACACCAACAATATTCCTGGTATGAGGAAAGTGTTATTCTCACATTAAAGTACTGGGTGAAACCAGTCACTGCACAATGCGGCAGAGGAACAAACTCCCATGTAGCTGGATTTTTTTTTGTTGAGACGGAGTCTTGCTTTGTCGCTTGAACTGGAACTGGTTCAAGTAGTCCTGGTTGATGCTGGAGTGCAGTGGTGCCATCTCAGCTCACTGCAAGCTCCACCTCCCAGGTTCACACCATTCTCCTGCCTCAGTCTCCCGAGTAGCTGGGAATACAGGTGGCCACCACTCCCAGCATTTTTCTTTTTTTTTTTTAGTAGAGACGGGGTTTCACCGTGTTAGCCAGGATAGTCTCAATCTCCTGACCCTGTGATCCGCCTGCCTCGGACTCCCAAAGTGCTGGGTTTACAGGAATAAGCCACCGTGCCCAGCCCCATGTAGCTGTTTTTGACAGTACCATTGTAGCTGTCACCTTGAATCAGGAACAGTCAATACCAGTATGAACAGAGGAGTTTACTATACAAATCAGATCTTCTATCAATTTAATCCATAGACCAGGAGAGTCAGATCATCAGAGGATATTCCCAACCATGAGAGTCTGAATTGGTTGTCTGGTACACATGTCAGGGCTTGCAGGAAAATCTTAAGTGCAGATGGATTTTTAGCAAGAGTTGTTATAAGCCACAAATTTTTTTTTTTTTTTAAGACGGGGTCTTGCTCTGTAACATAGGCTAGAGTGTAGTGGCACGATCTTGCTCACTGCAACCTCTGCCTCCTGGGTTCATTTGATTCTCCCACCTCAGTCTCCTGAGTAGCTCAGGCTACAGGTACAAGCTACCAATGCCCGGCTAATTTTTGTGTTTTTTTGCAGAGATGGGGTTTCCCCATATTGCCCAGGCTGGTCTCGAACTCCTGAGCTCAGTGATCCACCTGCCTCAACCTCCCAAAGTGCTGGGATTACAGGCGTGAGCCACTACACCCAGCCCAAGCCAATAAATTTGTGGTAATTTGTTACAAGAGCAATAGGAAACTAACATGATATATAAAACACATTTTTCAGCCAATTAAAAACAGATAATGGGATCTACATTATGTTCTTACTAAACTTACAAGTATTTAACTTTACAGTTCAAATAGGACAGCATAATTTGATACCAAGTCCAAAGCTCTGAAAGATTACAATTAAGTCCCTCCCACCTGAAATTAAGTATACAAAAGACTATTAGGCTCACACTTCAACTGCTATTTTATAGGATAAATAATATTTTTTCTCTTCTCTCTGGAGGAAAAGGAATGTACCAAATTATTTCAGTGTCCCTTCTAGCCTTCATTTAATGAAAAGGCCATAAAATCTATGGTGTGGAAGGGATGTTAAAGGTAGGTGATTGAATTGCAAACTAAAGTTCAAATCCTCTCTACAATATCCACCCAGCAATTGCTAACTTATGCTTGAATGCTTGAATACTTCCTGGTAAAGAGAACACACTGTCCCAAAGCAGTCTAATCCATCTCTGAATAGCTGTGATTCTTAGCTCTTTATTCTGAGGTGGTATCTCTCAGCTCCATCCACAGGGTTTATTTCCTGTCCTCAGCATTAACTAAAACACATCTAACTAATTAGACCTCAAGAAAGTCACAAAATACCTACTGTGTTTGCCCTGAGTTCTCTATTCTCTTGGCTAAACATTCTCAGCTTAATCATACCTCAAATTTAAATTTAATTCCTAGCTCTGCTATTAAGTATATAACATGGACAAGTTATTTAATCTTTTGAAATCTGTTTTGCTATCAATAAAATAAAGATAATACTGCTCCTTAGGGTTCATGTGAGGGCTAGAAATGTGTCCCAAAATTTTGGTATAGTGCCTGCATAGAGCAGACACTGACTAAACAGCAGCCATTATGATAATAATGGCAGGGATTTGAATTCCCACTAGATACAAGTTGCTCTCTTCTGAATGAGCTCCATTTTGTTTTTAACCCTAAAGGATGATGTCTCAAACAAGCAGTATCCAGGGCTTGAGGTGTACTCCTTGGTGCAGAGGAGAGCAGGACTATCTCTCTCTTTCCCTCATCCTAGGTACCATATTTCCATCAAAGCAGACTAAGATCAAATCTGTTTTATTTCATGGCCATATCACACTGTCACCTCATAGAGAACACACTTTGATTAAAATCCATCTTTTAGAAATATTAAAACTGGGCCAGGCGTGGTGGTTCATGCCTATAATCCCAGCACTTTGAGAGGCCGGGTAGGCGGATCACTGAGGCTGGGAGTTCGAGACCAGCCTGACCAACATGGAGAAACCCCGTCTCTACTAAAAATACAAAAATTAGCCAGGCATGGTGGTGCATGCCTGTAATCCCAGCTACTTGGGAAGCTGAGGCAGGAGAATCACTTGAACCCGGGAGGCGGAGATTGCAGTGAGCCGAGATCATGGCACTGCACTCTAGCCTGGGCAACAAGAGTGAAACTCCATATCCAAATAAAACAAAAAAAACACCTAAAACTGAAAAACCGACTGGGTGCAGTGGCTCACACCTGTAATCCCAGCACTTTGGGAAGCCGAGGCAGGCAGTTCACCTGAGGCTGACAGTGCGAGACCAAACTGACTAACATGGAGAAACTCCATCTCTACTAAAAATACAAAATTAGCCGGGCATGGTGGTGCATGCCTGTAAACCCAGCCACTCGGGAGGCTAAGGCAGGAGAATCGATTGAACCCGGGAGGCAGAGGTTGCGGTGAGCCAAGATTAGGCAATTGCACTCCAGCCTGGGCAACAAGAGTGAAACATCGTCTTAAAAACAAAAACAAAAAAACCTGAAAAACCACATCTTCCTCATGTTGGATTGAGAAAAAAAAAATCTCGATTGACAAATTCTTATACTACCTATAAGAAAGGATAATATGGTGGGCGCAGTGGCTCACACTTGTAATCCCAGCACTTTGGGAGGCCGAGGTGGGCAGATCACAAGGTCAGGAGTTCAAGACCAGCCTAGTTAACATAGTGAAACCCTGTCTCTACTAAAAATACAAAGATTAGCTGGGTGGCGTGGCATGTGCCTGTAGTCCCAGCTACTCGGGAGGCTGAGGCAGGAGAACCGTCTGAACCTAGGAGGTGGAGGTTGCAGTGAGCCAAGACAGGGCCACTGCACTCCAGCGTGGGCAACAGAGCAAGACTCCGTCTTAAAAAAAAAAAAAAAAAAAAAAAGATAATACAATGCAGTATTCCTGAATCAATGAGTAGGAAACACTCTGGGAATTGCCTAGCATGTACTAACTGCTTAGTAAAAGTTTTTTTTTTTTTTTTGAGATGGAGTCTTGCTCTGTCGCCCAGGCTGGAGTGCAGTGGTGCGATCTCGGCTCACTGCAAGCTCCGCCTCCCGGGTTTATGCCATTCTCCTGCCTCAGCCTCCTGAGCAGCTGGGACTACAGGCGCCCGCCACCTCGCCCAGCTAGTTTTTTGTATTTTTTTAGTAGAGACGGGGTTTCACCGTGTTCGCCAGGATGGTCTCGATCTCCTGATCTCGTGATCCGCCCGTCTTGGCCTCCCAAAGTGCTGGGATTACAGGCTTGAGCCACCGCGCCTGGCCAGTAAAAGTTTTAAGACTTCCCCTCCATTAACTCATAACATCCATAATCAATTCTCAGAAGTATCTCCTTTTCAATAACATAAGCAGCCACAAAAATACCAATAGCCAGGCATTTTGCTAAGAGTTTATATATATAATTTCTTATAATTCCTAAAACAACCCTTTATGAGTTCAGCAAAGCACAAAAAGTTAACACAATTAAGTGGCAGAGCAAGGAAAACACACCCTAAAGAGTGTTGACTCCTGAGCTTACCTTTCTAAATACTGATTCACAGTAGCTCTTGTATTAGTTAACTGATAAAACATCTGCTTCCGGGCATTGGCTACACTGACCACTTCGTGAAAATTCATCAGGCTACACACTTAGTATTTGTGTACTTTAGTGCATTGCATGTGTGATAAAGGCAAGCCTCAGGAAAATGTTAAAATCACTTACATTAAAAACACACGCCGGGCACAGTGCCTCATGCCTGTAATTCCAGCACTTTGGGAGGCCGAGGCAGGTGGATTACCTGAGGTCAGGAGTTCAAGACCAGCCTGACTAACATGGTGAAACCCCGTCTCTACTAAAAATACAAAAATTAGCTGGGTATAGTGGCATGTGCCTATAATCCCAGCTACTTGGGAGGCTGAGGTGAGAGAACTGCTTGAACCCAGGAGGCGGAGGTTGCAGCAAGCTGAGATCGCGCCATTGCACTCCAGCCTGGGTGACAGAGTGACACTCCGTCTCAAAAAACACAAACAAACAAACAAACAAAAACAACACGTACACACCCCTGAATCCAGTTAAAGGAAAGTTTTGGTTCAGCTCAAATTTAACATGAAACTGGTGGCTATAATTGTTTTTGTCTTGTATCTGTCTCTCTTAGGTCTATATATCCTCCTACGGTATTACATACTTATGTCTAAAGGTAAAGATAATAAAAGGGAAAAAAAAATGTAATAGATGTTCCATAGTAACAAACTTGAAATTATCTGAGGATAGACCACTGAAGTTCAGGAGGCACGCTAATTATATATGTTTCCAATGAATAAATTACAGCTGTACAGTATTTTAAAACATTAAGAAAGCCATTTATAAACGCTCTTATAGTTGCCTACGTTTAAAGACAACAGGAAATGGAACCATTTCAGTTGTCCATTTGATTGCTATCATTAATATAATTCTCTCCCAACATATAATACTCCGCTATCAGTAATATAATTGGGTATAATCAATAGCAATGCTAGTATCATTAACTATTCCATAAAGAAAATGAGTCCAAGACTTACCTTCCAAATAACTGAGGGGCCTGAGGCAGGATCCTTAACTCAGAAATGGGGTTAATACCCTTACAGAAGGCCTCTTGGGGGATTAAACAAAATAATGCATATACAATTTGTGGCACAGTACCTGAGATTCAGTAAACATCTACTCAACTCTTGACAATTATTACTCTGAAATTTTAAATTAATGTAAACAATCTACCAGCTTAATGTAATAGGGTAACGAAGGAAAAGTCCACCCCAAAGAACTCTAAAAACCAAAATACAATTCCCCAGGTCAACTCCATCCAAGAAGTATAAAGGCTACAATAAAACGAACCCACTGGATTCCTATGGGACCTTAACCCATGGAGATAAGAAAACCTAGCTTAACATTGCTAAAATAGAACTGGGCAACTCTGGCTGGGCGTGGCAGCTCACACCTGTAATCCCAGCACTTTGAGAGGCCAAGGCGGGTGAATCGCTTGAGCTCAGGAGCTCAAGACCAGCCTGGGCAACAAAGCAAGACCCCTGCCTCTACAAAAATTAGCTGGGCGTGGTGGCTTGTGCCTGTGGTCCCAGCCACACAGGAGGATGAGGTGGGAGGATGGCTTGAGCCTGGGAGACATAGGCTGCAGTGAGCCAAGATCGTGACACTGCCCTCTAGCCTGCGTAACAAAACCAGACTGTCTTAAAAAAAAAAAAAAAAAAAGAATTAAGCAACTTTGCTCCTCCCTTTAAAAACCTCCAGCAGTTCCTCATCTTCTAATTTACTGACAAAAAGGCCAAACTACTAATATTTACATGGCCAGGCGCAGTGGTTCATGCCTGTAATCCCAGCGCTTTGGAAGGCTGAGGTGGGCAGATCAACTAGGGTCAGTTCAAGACCAGAATGGCCGACATGGTGAAACCCACCTCTATTAATAATACAAAAATTAGCTGGGCATGGTGGCACAAGCCTGTAAGCTCAGCTACTCAGGAGGCTGAGGCAGGAGAACTGCATGAAGCCAGGAGGCAGAGGTTGCAGGGAGCAGAGATCATGCCACCGTATTCCAGCCTGGGTGACAGAGACTCCATCTCAGAAAAAAAAAAATTACAATGGCATGCAAGTCCATCCAAGATCTGAACTCAGTTACCTTCCCAGCTCTCTCCATCAAATTGCTTTCTATTTTCCATTCTGCAAACACACATGCTTTGCCTTTTCATGGCTTTCATGGCTCTTGGCCTTCCCCCACCCTGGAATGGCATCTGCTCCCTCAGTCCTCCACACTGTATTGCAGTTGTCACTGGGTCCTTAACTCCTCTTTTGAACTCTAAGCAAAAGTGAATGTACTATTCATTTATAGTTATAATCTAATACAAAACTATCCATACTGAGGAGTCAATAATGTTTGAAAGTTAGATGGTAAAATGCTAACTTACATTTACCCATATCTTCATCTATTTTACTTTTACTGTCATAAAAAATTAATAATAGTTGACATAATCGATTCAGTCACTGGTCTATTACCACCCTGACAAGGACGGAGTAAGAAATAGGGCTTGTCATTGCCAATCCAAGCTATTTGCAATGGAAAAATATATCCATGCTTTCAAGATTCGTATTTATTCCACAGTGGAAGAGAAAATGTAATGTTCTTTCCTTTTTTTTTTTTGAGACAGAGTCTCACTCTGTTGCCCAGGCTGGAGTGCAGTGGTTCAATCTCAGTTCACTGCAAGCTCCGCCTCCCAGGTTCACGCCATTCTCCTGCCTCAGCCTCCTGGATAGCTGGGACTATACGCGCCCGCCACCACGCCCAGCTAATTTTTTGTATTTTTAGTAGAGATGGGGTTTCGCCTGTTAGCCAGGGTGGTCTCGATTTCCTGACTTTGTGATCCGCCTGCCTCGACCTCCCAAAGTGCTGGGATTACAGGTGTGAGCTACTGCACCCTGCCGAAAATGTAATGTTATTTCTAATTCTTGTGAGATACCGGTACAAAACCATAGAACAGTGATTAAAAGTCCTGGCAAGACTGACAAAACACCAAGTGTTCCACTAGAAAAATCCACACATTAAAACAAAGGTGCCGGGCGTGGTGGGTCACATCTATAATCCCAACACTTTGGGAGGCCAAGGCAGGCAGATCACCTGAGGTCGGCAGTTCGAGACCAGCATAGAGAAACCCCATCTCTACTAGAAATACAAAATTAGCTGGGCGTGGTGGCGCATGCCTGTGATCCCAGCTACTTGGGAGGCTGAGGTGGGAGAATTACTTGAACCCTCGAGGCGGAGGCTGCAGCGAGCAGAGATCGCACCATTGCACTCCAGCCTGAGCAACAAGAGTGAAACTCCGTTTAAAAAAAAAAAAACCAAAAAAACAACAACAAAAAAACAAAGGCAGCATTACTCGGCTCACTCCACATTCCATAATTCTTCTGACTGCTTTTACATCCTTCCCTTTCTTTTTTCAGTTAGTGTCTCATATACTAAGTCTCCAATGATCCATGCAGAAAGGTAGCTTTTAATTGCTACACAGCTATTTCTCCTTTTTAGTACCAGGATATCGCTTTGAGAACTTAATTTAGGAAGTGAGTGAACCACACCTATCAATGTAGCTTTATTCTCTAAGGTGACTAACACCTAGCCCCCAAGTTATAAGTTTCCCCAGGATTCCTATCACTCAAGACAGATGCTAAAATAATCTGTTAGGTTTAGACCACTGAATCTTAAATCTGAGACATCATATTTCATCGAATCCAGCTCCCTTTATACATATGAAACTGAGTCTGGAAAAGTTAATTGTCTAGTTTACAAGGTAACTAGAATCCAGAGCTTCCTGACTCTCCAAACAATGCTAAACGTACTACACGTTATAGTGTTTTAATCGCTATTTTTTTTGAGACAGAATTTCACTTTCTCGCCCAGGATGGAGTGCAGTGGTATGATCTCGGCTCACTGCAACCTCTGCCCCCCAGATTCAAGCGATTCTTTTCTGTTTTTAGACAGAGTTTTGCTCTTGTCACCCAGGTTGGAGTACAATGGTGCCATCTTGGCTCACTGCAACCTCCGCCTCCCGGCTTCAAGTGATTCTCCTGCCTCAGCCTCCCTCAGTCCTGCAACAGAGCAGGACTCCAACTCAAAAACAAAAACAAAAAGTTCATTTCTAGTCTTACTCTCTGCTACAATATACTTTACCGAAAAATAAGTTCCAAGAATAAAAATTTAAAGTGGAATGTAGCTATATGAGTTGTACAGAAACCATCTGATTTTTATAAAGTGGTAATATATCATCACTACAGCAAACTCTAAATTCAAGCCAGTGATCTAAAAGTCAAATGATCCAAAACCCACTAGCCATTACCAATTCCCCAAGCTAGTTAGTACACAGAGGGCTCAATTCATTGTGCAATGACCACGAAAATGTCATTGAATGTGAAATGATCAAATGTTCTGGAGAATTTATAAACTTTCACTAGTTTGCACAATTAAAGTTATTTTGAGGGAAAACAACTTCCGTGTGTATCATTACATTGAACTACTCAATTTCGGCTAGTAAAGTATGTACTCCAAAAGGTACCCCCTCAGGGGAAAGTGTCATAAATATGCTGTTCTGGAATGTACGTGGAACCTAGCAACCACTTTTAAAGTTTCATTTGCTGATGTCCCTCCCTGTCCGTTCGCCCTAAAAGACTAAGTATCTTTAAGAATCAAACTAACGGGCTTTTCATCAGGTTTTCCCACTGACAAAAATCATGTGATTGGTCTCTCCACCATTTGACTAAGTGAATCACCCAATTAAAAAAAATAAAACAAAAAAAACCCGCACACTACAATCTTGCTCTAAGACAAGAGACATTTAACAATTAATCATGCGAAAAGCACAGAAGGTACTGTTAGAAGGTCTGAGAATCCACTCTTGCACATTGCTTACAATGTAAAATTTTAACCACCTAGAAGTTACTAGAACAAAGTGGACATCCCTCCTCAAGAGTTTGACAAGCCGGAGGGGATGATGAGCTTAACACTTTACTTCCTCCTCTCTGCCACATCAATCTGCCAGGGGATCAAGTCCTATTCGAGTTTATGGTTCCCAAGAACGGCTGGAAAGGCTATATACGGAACCTCTTGACAGATTTCTTCCACTAAGGGTAAAAATCGGCGGGTCCTGATGTGACAAGCCATGGGAAACAGGAAAAGAAAAGCGTCAGTAAAAAAATAATAATACAAGGCAATCCCAGAATGGGATCCTTTGGAAGAAAGTGGGCCCATTCTTCCACCCTGGCTCCTGGAAATCCCAGAAGCTAAATCAGGTAAAATGCCCCGGTAACCTCTGGGAGGCGGGACATGACTGCTAAACCAAGGTTGCAGGCTCGTCAGGGGTGTGACCTAGTGGCCAAGCAGGTAGTGACAAACTTGGGGTACCCCCAAGGAGGGAACCCCGCTTGAGTCACCACGGCCCAGTATGAGTGGGTGAGGGCAAGTCTGGTCCAGTCACCCTGGAGACCACAGCCCGTGCAGGGCTCTTGGGACCGGGCAGAAGCGGCAGGGGTGGGGCTGGCCAGGCTCACCTTTGAAGAAGCGCAGTGCCAGGCCGTACAACTCCTCCAGGCCGAAGCCCCAGCGCTGCTCCAGCCGCCGCGCCTCCTCCGCCGCGCCCCCAGCCGCCGCCTCCCCGGGCTCGGGCTGCTCCCCTGAGGCGCCCGGGCCGCGACCGGATCCGGGTGGCGAGGGCGGTGGCAGCGGTGGCGGCAGCAGCGGGGCGCCTTCCGCGCCGGGCCGCTCCTCCGGGTCCGGACTGAGCGTGAGGCCGTCGACGGACACCTCGAGTCGCTCTGCGTTCAGCACCGCCGCCATCTCTGGCTGCTGCGCCTCCTCGGCGGGGACAGGCGGCGGCCACGTATCGACTTCCTGCTGACCTCTGACCTCCGCTTACCGATACCGGAACTTCCGCTGCTGAAGAGGCTGTAGGGCTCCGGCAGAGGGGCTGAGGCCTGGTGCCCCGCCCCCTCCGGAACCATCAGTTGCCCCGGCTCCGCGACCATCTTTCAGGCTCCCCAACTCCCATTGGTCCCGAACTCCAACCCACCCCCCCCATCCTTTTGGATCCCAGTTGCTCCAGGTGGGCGGGTGCTATCACCCCCACCCTTCGGTTCGGTGCTGCGGCTGTCAGTGCCCAACAGGGGCGGGGTCAGTGGATCCCCGCGCGGGGGTCGGAGCAGGGAGGATTGACGAGGTTGGCCAGCACCCAACCCTCCAGGTCAGAGACCCTTCACATTTGCAGGGGCTTGCGTGGTTTGCAGAGCTCTTTTGCCCACCACAATGTCGTTTGGCCTTCACAGCAACTCTGAGGAAATGCAGGGCAAATTCCCAATTTTTAAAAGAGGAGAAACTGAGACTGCAGAGAAATTCAGTGACTTTGAGGTTGCAGAAGGGGCTGATCCTGGTTTTGCAGGAAGCGCAGCTCATACAATTTGTGGGGACCCTCATTAGGAAAGAGTACAAAAAGTTACCATAAAGTTAATGAAGCTCAAGCTTCAGGGCCCCTTGCTTACACAGGCCCCTCCCAAAGCCCTTAGAGTGGCCTTAGCAGTATACGCTTCTGTAAGTTTTGAGAGTAGGATATTCAAGACCTCTCTCTTCGTTTCTAACTTCCCTTCATCATCCTCCTCTGGTTAGGAGGTACTGAAATGGCTTATTCACCCCTTCAGTTATTCTCTGAAGCCCTACAGAGTTTTTTCAGGACAAGATTTGTATGCCACATTCAGACAGGATCTGATCCGTTAAGGTGAAATTAGGAGGTACTGAAATGACCCAGCGGTGGGGGTGGTAGCACCTGCCAACCTGGAGCAACTGGGATCCGAAAGGATGCGGGGGGAGGGGAGTTCGGGACCAATGGGAGTTGGGGAGCCTGAAATGTGCAGAAGGGTGGGAAAGTGAATGTATATTTAGAAAGAGAAAGAAATAACAAATGACATTTTAAAAGTTAACAAAACCCACAAACATCGCACACATAACTGTAATATTTTCATTGACTGCCTGATATTCTTCTACAGGGCTTCTGAGAGCCGGGAAACCTATTTTTTTCTAAAAGATTGAATTCTCCCCCGACATTATGTATATTCACCTGTGTTTCCAGACTTGGGGAGCACCATTTATGATCATTTTTCCCACCTTTGTTTTGGCTGCATACTTTTGATTGCCTTTTCCTATAACAATTATTTTGTAACCTTTTTTTTTTTTTTTTTTGGAGATAGTCTTGCTGTGCCACTCAGGCTGGAGTGCAGTGGCACAATCTCGGTTCACTGCAACCTCTGCCTCCCGAGTTCAAGCAACTCTCCTGCCTCAGCCTCCTGAGTAGCTGAGATTACAGGACCTGCCACCACGCCCGGCTAATTTTTGTAAATTTAGTAGAGTCAGGGTTTCCCCATGTTGGCCAGGCTGGTTTCGAACTGCTGACCTCATGTGATCTGCCCACCTCAGCCTCCCAAAGTGCTGGGATTACAGGTGAGAGCCACCGCGCCCGGCCTATTTTGTAATTTTCTGTAAAGAAAAGAGAAAGATCAGTCTTTTCTCCAGTATGGCTGATTACATTTGTTTCTTAATAATTGTTTGTAAGTTTATTTCAGCATCACAACTCATTACTGATATTGTTATGTACTTTTTTAGGGCCATTGTTCAGTTTGGGAAACGTCTCTCAAGTTTCATAGATGTGCTATGAGATTTTATGGCCATTTGGCTGCTTCAGTGACAATTTTGTGTGTGGTTTTTACTGAAGCCCTAGAGAGTTTTTTCAGGACAAGATTTGTATGCTATATTCAGACAGCATCTGATCCATTACGGTGAATAAGACATATAGCTTCACATACAGACAGACTCACTGTAGTACAACTATAAGTTTATGTCCCATAAATATAGGGATTCTAATCTATTCCCTTTTGCATGATTCACATAAAAACAGAAGTATGGTGCAGTTATAATTGCAGATATGACTTAGATTCTCAGTGAGTGAGAACCTTCATTTTGATTAGGCTTTGAGAAAATTGATCCCTCTCCTTAAAATTTTTCACTTCTGATTGTTGGAAGCATTTTTTTAAGTCTTCTAATTTTAATTACTCAAAAAACCTTCATTTTTTTGTTTAGCTTTCTGACCCTGTGCTTGTGCCTTCAACACTCTCACAATGATTTTCTTTTCCTCGATAAGGAAAACGTGCTTGATCCTGTCACGAACACATATAACACACATGGAACCACCATAGGCCCTGCTGATGGTTTTTCTTGTTTTGGACAATCTCGTAAGAACTTTGGGTCTTACAGCACGAACCCCTTGAAGTCTGCTTGGGTACACACCACAGCAGATTTTGGTGCTTTCCCAGCCTTCTTGGTATAAAGGTAAGCAATTCTATTACCAGGGGTTCAGGACAGCCTAGTTTCGTTAGAAGCTGTATTGTAGGAAAGCCTACAACAGTATGTCAAACGCTGGACCATTCTGTGTGCCTATAGGCAACGTCCCCAGAGAAGGAAAAGCAATGGAAGAATTTTACTAGCTCTTTCTTTTCTTCCAAACCTTGTTTCTCCTCCACTACCCAAGTACTTCCTGTGTCAGGCAACATAGGGCTCCTTCCCCCTCTGGCCTTGCACTTTTGTGACATGGTGCTGGCTAAATTGACATAATGGGCAGTAGGTATATTCCGAAAAGCCATTCCTACACCCACAGTGAACAAAAATTTAACAACATGCAGAAGTGACTGCAAACCACTTAAATGCATGCCACTAACTCCAAATTAAATGTATCCCTATTCATTGTCTCCTTAGCCAAATCCCCCACAAAGCCTATAGCCAATTTAGTACCTCCTAACCAGACTCCGGAGGATGATGAAGGGAAGTTAGAAACGAAGAGAGAGGTCTTGAATATCCTACTCTCAAAACTTACAGAAGCGTATACTGCTAAGGCCACTCTAAGGGCCTTGGGAGGGGCCTGTGTAAGCAAGGCGCCCTGAAGCTTGAGCTTCATTAACTTTATGATAAACCCACTTCTAGCTGTAGGGGACTAAAAACTAATTCTACTGCTCTAATGTCTGTGTTCTTCCCACTTAGCTTGGATCTTTATATTTAGCTTTCATTAGCTTAAAAATATGCATATTATGTGCCTAACCTTCAAAATGTTATAAATATATTCCCTTGTGTTTAGCTGAGCGTCCTACCTTTAACATTCAGTAACCGTTGGGATGATAATGAGTAGGGTAAATACAACCCTTCTTCATGAAATGATAGATTCTGTTTTCCAAGTTTTCACAATAAGCATTTCTTTTGTAATCAGAAAAAAAAAAGGTTATTTAAAAAAAAAAGTATACAAGGCTAGGCGCGGTGGCTCACGCCTCTAATCCCAGCACTTTGGGAGGCTGAGGTGGGCAGATCACAAGGTCAGGAGATCGAGACCACGGTGAAACCCTGTCTCTACTAAAACTACAAAAAAAATTAGCTGGGCGCGGTGGCGGGCGCCTGTAGTCCCAGCTACTCAGGAGGCTGAGGCAGGAGAATGGTGTGATCCCGGGAGGCAGAGCTTGCAGTGAGCCGAGATCGCACCACTGCACTCCAGCCTGGGGGACAGAGCGAGACTCTGTCTCAAAAAACAAACAAACAAAATAGTATACAATAATTATTAGAACCTATAGAATACACCTAGGAAGGTAGGTAAAATATGCTAATTAATTAATTAATTACATGGACTTTTTATACAAAAATTAGCCGGGCGTAGTGGTAGGCACCTGTAATCCCAGCTACTCAGGAGGCTGAGCAGGAGAACTGCTTGAACCTGAGAGGTGTAGGTTGCAGTAAGCCGAGATTGCACCACTGCGCTCCAGCCTGGGTGATGGAGTGAGACTCTGTCTCAAAAAAAGACATACCTTAAAAAAATTATATGGACTTTTTTATTGTTTTATAACTTAACATATTGAATATGCTTGGAAAACCCAAACATCCTCCAGACCGAGCATCTGAACCTCTTGCTTATAGAACCATCAAGGGCCATTGTGTAGGTGGTTGCCCTTAATGACTAAAAACATTAGGGTTTGGCACAGTGCATTATGCCTGTAATCCCAGCACTTTGGGAGGCTGAGGCAGAAGGATTGTTTGAGCCCAGAAGTTTGAGAACAGCCTGGGCAGCATAGGAAGACCCTGTCTCTACAAAAAATAAAAAATTAGCTGGGCATGGTGGCATGCATCTAGGGTCCAACTACTTGGGAGGCTGAGGTGGAAGGATCACTTGAGCCTGGGAGGTCAAGGCTGCAGTAAGCCCTGATGGCGTCACTGCACTCCAGCCTGGGCGACAGAATGAGACCCTGTTTCTAAAAAATAAAATAATTAGAGAGTATAACTTCCCTTTACAGTTCACTGTGGGAGATGAATTCCAGACAGGCTCACCTGAATGTCTTATTAAACTGCAGATTCTGACTCAGTAGGTATGGATGGAGGCCTGAGAGAATACATTTCTCATAAGCTTTCTGGTGATGCCAGTGCTGCTGTCTACAGACCACACTTTGAATAGCATGTTTAGGAAATGTGTTTTTCCCATGCTTTATTGAGTGTAATTGTTGTATAATAAACTGCAAATATTAAAGTTTACAATATGACGAGTTTTGGCACAGGCATATAACTGTATAACCATTACCATAAGATAACAGACATCCATTACTGTTTTGTAATTCCTCCCCCAAGGTTTTTCAATAGATCTTTGTTATAATGCGCTTGTCACAATAGAATCTAACTTACATAAACAGTTCAGTGCAACTACCTGTTTTTCTTTTTTTTCTTTTTTCTTTTGAAATGGAGTCTTGCTCTGTAGCCCAGGCTGGAGTGCAGTGGGGCAATCTCAGCTCACTGCAAGCTCCGCCTCCCGGGTTCACGCCATTCTCCTATCTCAGCCTCCCGAGTAGCTGGGACTACAGGTGCCCACCACCACACCCGGCTAATTTTTGTATTTTTAGTAGAGATGGGGTTTCACTGTGTTAGCCAGGGTGGTCTCGATCTCCCGACCTCATGATCCTCCCACCTCAGCCTCCCAAAGTCCTGGGATTACAGGCGTAAGCCACCACGCCCGCCAACTACCTGTTTTTCTATATCCCTGTCTTTTATATGTGAGGAGGCACACAGATTGATCAAAAAGGTGTATTTTTGAAACCTTTCAAGTATCTTTTCCATGTCTGTTCTTTTATAAAAGAGGATACTTTTGGGTGTTCTGCCTATGGTATACCCGTTCTTTTATTCCTTTACTTTCTTAATAAACTTGCTTTCATTAAAAAAAAAAAGAAAGGATAGTTTTTTTTTTTTTTTTTTTGAGATGGAATCTCACTCTGTCGCCCAGGCTGGAGTGCAGTGGCGCGATCTTGGCTCACTGCAACCTCCACCTCCTGGGTTCAAGCAATTCTCTTGACTCAGCCTCCTGAGTAGCTGGGATTACAGGAATGCACCACCATGCCCAGCTAATTTTTGTATTTTTAGTAGAGATGGGGTTTCACCATGTTGCCCAGGCTGGTCTCGAACCCCTGATCTCAGGTGATCTGCCTGCCTTGGCCTCCCAAAGTGCTGGGATTCCAGGCATGAGCCACCGCACCCAGCCAAAAAAAGGATACTTTCCAATCCACCAACTTTGCTGTGTGAATTTCTTAAGCTCCATTCCATTCAATAATTTTCCAGATGAAGTGTTTACCATTTCTGAAATGCTTTCTGAAATTTAGACTTTCCATTTGTTCTCTCCACATATTTTCATCTTTTCTGTAAATATCATGGATCACTAGATAGGGACTGAGTTCAACTTTTTGTTTCCTCCTTTTTCTGGTGAACTGATAATCAGTACTCAGTAAAGTTTTGTAGTTAGTCTTATTTAGTAATGCAGTACCCTTTAGTAGTGAAAATTATTTTGTACTCCTGACTGCAAGCACTTAGAGAGAAAGGACTTTTGCTCTCTTCCACAGTCCCTAGCACAGGATAGGAAACATAGTAGGCACTCAGAATGTTTTATTGAGTGAATGAATGAAGGTGTAATTACGCTATTACATACAATATCAGTTCAGCTCAACATACATGTAAGGAGTGCCTTGTATACCAAGTATTTTGTTTCATTTTATTTTATTTTTTATTTTTATTTTTTTGAGACGGAATCTTGCTCTGTTGTCCAGGCTGGAGTGCAGTGACATGATCTCGGCTCACCACAACCCCCGCCTCCCAGGTTCAAGCGATTCTCCTGCCTCAGCCTCCTGAGTAGCTGGGACTATAGGTGTGCACCACCATGCTCAGCTAATTTGTGTATTTTTAGTAGAGACGGGGTTTCACTATCTTGGCCAGGCTGGTCTCGAACTCCTTGTTCGATCCACCCACCTTGTGATCACCTTGTGATCCGCCCACCTTGGCCTCCCAAAGGGATTACAGGCATGAGCCACCATGCCTGGCTATATACCAGGTATTTTAGAATATAAAGGTGAGTGCTGTGGTGTCTATACCCAAGGTGTTTATGGTCCAGTAGGTGAGACTGTGGCAGAAGCACCAAATTAGGGCCAGGCTTCCAGTGCTGGAATTTTACTTACTAACTCGTGACCTTGAGCCAGTTACTTTACTTCTGTTTCCTCCTTTATAAAATGGAAATAATAATACTATCCGCCTCTTAGGCTGTTGAGAGGACTGAATCTATGAATACTATACATGTAAAGCAGATAGAAAAGGACTTGTTTGAGGCTAGGCAGAGTGGCTTACACCTGTAAACCCAGCACTTTGGGAGGCCAAGGTGGGAGGATCACTTGAGGCCAGGAGTTTGAGACCAGCCTGGGCAACACAGCAAGCCTCTGTCTTTACAAAAAATTTTAAAAATTAGCCAGGTGTGCTGGTGCACACCTGTAGTCCTAGCTACTCAGGAGACTGAGGTAAGTGGATATTTGAGGTTATAGTGAACTATGATCATGCCACTATACTCCAGCCTGGGCAACATAGCAAAAAAGACTACCCTGACACATACTGAGCCTTTAGTAAATTTTGTCCACTATTCTATACAATGTTCCCTTACAATGTAAAAGAGAGTTTGCACACTCGGGGCTCCCAAGATAAACCCTACCCTCTAGTATCTTTTATTTGGCTTGGAAGAATTAGCCCGTATAATGCTTTAAATTTGAATTCGTTGCTAGCATTTTAAAATCTGGAATTTTAATGTAAAAATCCAGATTTATAACTTACCTTAAAAAACTAAGAAATCTGGCAACTGTGGGCCTGACATTGGTGCTTGACAACAGTGAGGTGGAGTTGTGTAGAGAACGCCTTCTTCAGGAGAGACATGTGCGCTCAAGTTTTCAATAGTCCCCCAGCCCATAGTGACAGACACTATCCATGCTATCTATCATGGACCTATATTTGGCTTTATATAAAATGATAAAAATCAGTTTATCAGCTGGGCGCAGTGGCTCACACCTATAATCCCAGCACTTTGGGAGGCCAAGGCAGGCAGATCACCTGAGGTCAGGAGTTCGAGACCAGCCTGGCCAACATGGTGAAACCCTGACTCTACTGAAAATACAAAAATTAGCCAGGTGTGGTGGTGTGTGCCTATAGTCCCAGTTACTCAGGATGCTGAGGCAGGAGAATCACTTGAACGTGGGAGGCGGAGGTTGGAGTGAGCCGAGATCGCGCCACTGCATTTCAACCTGGGCCACAAGAACAAAACTCTGTCTCAAAAAAAAAATAAATCAGTTTATCATCCTATACAGCTCTCTATCAGTTTATATTGTTACTTGCCTGATCACTGTCTTGGTCTGCTCGAATTGCTATAACAAAATACCATTTACTGGGTAGCTTAAAAACAACAGAAATGTATTGCTCACCGTTGAAGAGGCTGAGAAGTCCCAGATCAAGGCTCCAGCAGATTCAGTGTCTGGTGAAGTCCTGCTTCCTAGTTTATAGATGGCCATCCTCTGGCTGAGTCCTCACATAGTAGAAGGGACAAAGGACCTCTCTGGGGTCTCTTTTATTTTGGAGACAGGGTCTCATTCTGTCACCCAGGCTGGAGTGCAGTGGCATGATCTCACTGCAACCTCCGCCTCCCAGGCTCAGGTGATCCTCCCACCTCAACCTCCCAAATAGCTGAGACTACAGACACACTCCACCACACCTGGCTATTTTTTGTATATTTTTGGAAAGATGGGGTTTCTCAAGCTCATCTAGAACTCCTAAACTCAAGTGATCTACCTGCCTCAGCCTCCCAAAGTATTGGGATTACAGTTATGAGCCACCATACCTGGCCTGGGGTCTCTTTTATTTTATTTATTTTATTTAATTTTTTTCTTACCTGGGGTCTCTTTTATAAGGGCTCTAATCACATTCATGAGGGCTCTCCCCTCATGACCTAATAACCTCCCAAGGGCCCCTCCTCCTATACCAACACACTGGAGATTAGGTTTCAACATACACATTTTAGGAAGAGGTAAACATTCTGTCTACAGCACCACTGTAGGCATTCGTGACTCCCTAAGATAGAAGAAAGAGAAATGCACACTATCTGGAAGGTTTGCGGATGGCTTCCACAGAGGATAGAATTATTTGATTGGTCCCCGTGCTCCTTTACATCTGAAGGATGTGGAAACAATGGGATAGGCAGAAGGAATACCATCTGCTAATGCCCTGAGGTCCAAGAGAGCCTGGCATGTTTAGTTAGCCCTGGCTGGAGCATTTACTGCAAGGGCAGAGAAACAGGAGATGAGCCTGGGGAGGCCGGCAGGGGCCAGGTATGCAGGGCCTAGAAGGATTGGCACGTGGTGGTCCTGTAGGTGGTGGGGAGCCGGTGAAGGATTTTATGCAAGGGAATGTTATGAAGGAGAAGCTGGTAGCAGGGAACTCAGAATGGAGGCTCCCGTTACAGTCCAGGTGAAGATAATGAGATCCAGAAGAGGAGCAGCGTAGGTAGATGACAAGAAAGAGGAGATCAGCAGCTCTGTCAGTAGAGCCAGCAGAGCCATCCAGAGTAGGTGAGGGAATGGGAGTCCATTACATTTAACTATGGCAATCTGAGACCCACTTTTTGGACCTCTGTGTCTTTATCTGTAAAAAGTAGAAACTGTTTCTGCCCTGGTTTCATCACATGATGTTCATAGGTCTGAGTTAATTTATCTCTGTGAAAATGCTCTAGAAACTTTAAAATATGATAAATAGATAAGATATGGTTTTTATAGTTGCTATCATTATTTCTCTCTGGTCTTCATGTCCAAAACACTTTTTTTTTTTTGAGACAAGGTCTTACTCTGTTGCCCAGGCTGGAGTACAGTGGTATAATCACAGCTCATTGCAGCCTTGACCTCCGTGGGCTCAGGTGATTCTCCCACCTCAGCCTCCCAAGTAACTGGGATCACAGGCACACATGCCTGGCTAAATTTTTTTGTATTTTTTGTAGAGACAGGATTTTGCTATGTCACCCAGGCTGGGCTCGAATTCCTGGGCTCAAGCAATCCACCCACTTCGGTCTCCCAAAGTGCTGGGATTACAGGCATGAGCCACTGTGCACAGCCCCAAAACACTCTTAAGGACCACTGTCCGTTATGAAATTATACATATTTTTTTTCAGATCCAAAAGTAATGATGATTCTAACAACAAAAAAAATCAAATACCGGTGGGCAGATCACTTGAGGTCAGGAGTTTGGGACCAGCCTGGCCAACATGGCAAAACCCCATCACTACTAAAAATACAAAAATTAGCCTGGCATGGTGGTGCATGCTTGAAGTCCCAGCTATTTGGGTGGCTGAGGCAGGAGAATTGCTTGAACCTGGGAGGCAGAGGTTGCAATGAACCGAGATCACGCCACTGCGCTCCAGCCTGAGCGACAGAGCAAGGCTCCGTCTCAAAAAAAAAAAAAAGAAAAATCAAATACAGCAATTTGTTTTTTAAAAAACAAGTCTCTGGCCGGGCACGGTGGCTCACGCCTGTAATCCCAGCACTTTGGGAGGCCGAGGCGGGAGGATCACCTGAGACCAGGGGTTCGAGACCAGCCAGGGCAACATGGTGAAACCCCATCTCTACTAAAAATACAAAAAGTAGCCGGGAGTGGTGGTGGATGCCTGTAGTCCCAGCTACTCAGGAGGCTGAGGCAGGAGAATCGCTTGAACCCAGGAGGCGGAGGTTGTAGTGAGCCGAGATCGGGCCACTGCACTCCAGCCTGGTAGACAGAGCCAGACTCTATCTCAAAAAAAAAAAAAACAAAAATCAAGTCTCCCATAATCCCATAACATTGACAATGTTGGGAACGTTCTTCCACTTGTCTTGCAAACTAACATTCATATAGTAATAATAATGATAATTAATATGAAAAAATATCCTCCAGTTACAGCAAGAAGATGTGAAAGGTTGGGAAAGGACACCTCTGATCAAAAGATGCTGAGACCCAGCGAGGCTTAAGCTTCAGGGCCCTTCGGCCCCACCTGCTGGCTGGAGACGGGTAGCGCTGCCCCAGCCGCTCAGTGCTTATAGGGCTGCCAGTCCCGTTCGTTTCCACCTCCTGTCAGAGAGATGGGATGGGGCTGGCGGGGAAGAGGAGGCGGCTGAGGCCCCGCATGGGAGCTGCAGAGCTGGGGCAAACCTGGGGCTCTGGGCAGGTCTGCCCCAGGCAGTATACTGTGGAGAATGAAACTTTTCTAAATGATCAATAAAAAAGCCAAGGTGCAGTCAGCCGTGCTGGAGGAAAGACTGAATTATCTTGCTATTCTCTCTATAGACAAATTATGAACTTATATGGAGACCAAAGGGTATGCAGTCAAAAAACGTAGGAAGAAGAATGAGTACAGAGCTGTGTCACGAAGTTAAATAATACTAGCAACAATAATATAACAGGCCAGGTGTGGTGGCTTACATCTGTAATCCCAGCGCTTTGGGAGGCCAAGGCGGGCAGATCACTTGAGGTCAGGAGTTCGAGACCAGCCTGGGCAACATGGTGAAACCCCAGCTCTACTAAAAATACAAAATTATCTAGCTGGGGTGGCATACACCTGTAATCGCAGCTACTCAGGAGGCCGAGGCAGGAGACTGCAGTGAGCCAAGATCGTGCCACTGCACTCCAGCCTGGGCAACAGAGTGAGACTCCATCCCAAAAAAGAAAATAAAATTGGCAAGTGCACACCAATAGGAAGAGTGGGAACTGGGTCCCCATGTGCTGAAAGGATGATCAGGAAGGGGCTGTAATAATTGCTTAGTGCACTTTGCGAAGGCTTCCTGGACGAGGGGTATTTTTGAGACTTAATTAAAATCAACAAACAAAAAGATGTGAGAGGTGCAGTAAAAGGATCTGGGAGAAGGAGGTTGAACCTAAGAATGAGATATGTCAAGGAATCCATGATGGCTATAGTTATCCCAATGACTCTCATGTAAACTCAAGCTGGTCTTCTTTTATATTCGGTTGTGCTCACAGACCTGGCCTAGTTCCTGGTACACAGGAGATGCCCAATCAGTGTTTGTTGAACAGGCTGGGCACGGGGGCTCACACCTGTAATCCCAGCACTTTGGGAGGCCGAGGCAGGTGGAACATTTAAGGTCAGGAGTTCGAGACCACCTTGGCCAACATGTCAAAACCCCATCTCTACTAAAAAAAAATTACAAAAATTAGCCAGGCATGATGGCATGCGCCTGTAATCCCAGCTACTAGGGAGGCTGAGGCAGGAGAATCCACTTGAACCCAGGAAGTGGAGGTTGCAGTGGGCTGAGATCATGCTACTGCACTCCAGCCTGGGCAACAGAGCAAGACTCCATCTCTTAAAAAAAAAAAAAAAGTTTGCGGAATTACTGAAACAGTATGCAGAATTCCTGGCTTAGCAATACCAGGAAGTTATAGGAAACCGATGTCATCTCAATAGCTTTCTAACTATTAGAACTGACCATTAAAGAGTGCCTGTAATAGCTATCAAACACCTCAAAAGTGCCAGGAACTAGGCTGAACTCTTTATATACATTGTCTCATGTTAGCTTACAATAGCTGTTGAAGAATCATTGTCCCTATTTATTTATTTATTTTGAGATGGAGTCTTGCTCTATCACCCAGGCTGGAGTGCAGTGGTGTAGTCTCGGCTCACTGCAACCTCCACCTCCCAGGTTCAAGTGATTCTCCTGCCTCAACCTCCCAAGTAGCTGGGATTACAGGTGTCTGCCACCACGCCCGGCTAATTTTTGTATTTTTTTAGTAGAGGTGAGGTTTCACTGTGTTGGCCAGGCTGGTCTCGAACTCCTGACCTCTCGTGATCTGCCTGCCTCGGCTTCCCAAAGTGTTGGGATTACAGGCATGAGCCACCATGCCCAGCCTGTCCCCATTTAAAAATAAGGAAGTTCCAGGTTCAGTTTGATTAAAACATAAAATAAAAATTAGGAAACTAGGCATGGTGTCTCTCACACCTGTAATCTCAGCACTTGGAGTTCTGAGATGGATGATAGCTTGAGGCCAAGAGTTCGAGACCAGCTTTGGCAACATAAACCTTTTAGATTTAACCTTTCGTTTCCTACTTTCTATACTGTTTGAATTTTCCAATCTTCCACATGCATTATTTTTAAATGTCACTGAGAATTAACTGGGAAGGAAGATTATGGCTAATTTCAAAAATATTTATATTGTGTACATACTTGTTTTTTTTGGTGAAACCTTGTCTGTACCAAAAAAAAAAAAAAAGGAAACTAAATTATAGAGGTTAAGCAACGTGCATAGGGTGCATGTTATCTATTTACCTGTAGATAGACTTTCAGATTTCTTCAAATTCTGGGCTAATACAAATTAAACTGCTATGGACATGTAGGTACAAATTTTTGCATAGACATGATTTCATTCTTCTAGAACCTGACGTGTGTCCTGATCCCATCCTGAAGGTCTAGCAGCACCTCCAGCCCTGGCTGGTCTTTGCCTCATGCATCTTGCTCACATGTGAGGTGAAATCCATCATTTTCCCTCCACAGATCTGATCAAGAGCATTCCTCAAGGGTATATCCTTGGAAGGCCAAGGTCCATATATAGCACACCTCCCAAACCCCCATCCCTGTCAGTGGGATCTCCCAGGATATTGATAATGGTTAGTTAATTTTTTTCTTTTTTTTAATCTTTTCTTCTTCTTTCTTCTTCTCCTCCTCCTCTTTCTCCTTCTTCTTCTTCCTCTTCACCTTCCTCTTTTTCTTTTGTCTTTTCTTTTCTTTCCTCCTCCTCCTCCTCCTTCTCTTCTTCTTCTTCTTCTTCTTTTTCGACAGGGTCTTGCTTTGTTGTTCAGACTGGAGTGCAGTGGCACTGTCACAGCTTACTGCAGCCCCCATCTCCTGGGTTCAAGTCATCTTCCTGCCTCACCTTCCCAAGAAGCTGAGACCACAGGCATGTGCCACCATACTCAGAAAAATTTTTAAATGTTTTTTGTAGTGGTGAGGTCTCCCTATATTGCCCAGACTGGTCTCCAACTTCTGGGCTCAAGCAATCCTCCTGCTTTGGCCTCCCAAAATTAGTTAATGTAGTTCACATATACTATGCCCTACACACTTTATCTATTTGGTCTTATTTCTCAAATTTTTCTTGAAGTAGATGTTTATGGGTGAGGAAACAAAGGATCAGGGAGATCTATTATAACAGAACATTACTCAACAGAGAGGTGAGAGGGCAGTGCTAAGCAGAGTAGACTCTAGAGCTGGTTTGGACAATTTTGGAGCCAGTTCTACACTATACTAGCTGTGTAATCTTGGGCATGTTGCATAACCACCCTATGCCTCAGTTGCTACGTCTGCAAAGTGGAACAATAGTAATAGTACCTAAACAGAATGTTGTGTATGTTAACACATATAACCACACTTAGAATAGTAACTGGCACAGTTAATTCTCTGTAAGTGTCAGCTATTTAATTATTGCTATTTTTATAAACCCCTCCCAGAGTCCTGAGTCAACAAGGGGATAAGAAAGATCCTGTCACCAGATGCCAGAACACAGGCAGAAATCCCAGTTCCCACTCCATATCCAGGCTGCTGTAGGTAAACCACTCAAGGGAACACTGCACAAGAAGGAAAAGGCATTCCTAGCTGCCAAAAAACTATTCAAGATAAAATCTAGGTGTTTTTCTTTTTTACTGTAAAAGTACGTTTGTTGTAGAAAAATTTTGTTAACACAGAATAATATAAAGAAAAAAATTTAGATAGAATTCTGCCACCAGAAAGCTTCTATTAACACAGGTTCTGTTAACACCATTATTTCCTAGTGGGGTGCTTTCTTGGCCTGGCCCAGCAGAGGTTGCTGTTTGAGAAACAAAGCCCTTCTCCCATCTCTTTGCTTGGGGCTGGCCAGGGGAAAGCAAGATTTAAATCCAGTCTCTTGGTGAGGAGTGCAGAGAGCTCTCAAAAGTGTGCACAGGATAGAGACACTGTCGAGTGCCCATCAATAAGGGACAAGTGACATACATTATGGTACATCCATTTAGTGGAGTAGCTGTTAACAAGCATGCCGTAAAATGGAAAGATTTCAAAAATATATTACTGTGTTGCAAAAGCAAGGTGCAGAGCCGTGTTTATAGTATAGTTCTTTTTTCTTTTCTTTCCTTTCCTTTTTCTTCTCTTTTTCTTTATTTTATTTTATTTTATTTTATTTTATTTTTGAGACAGGGTCTCTTTCTCTCTCTGTCTGTCGCCCAGGCTGGTATGCAGTGGTGCAACCACAGCTCACTGCAGCCTTGACCTCCCAGCCTCAAGCAATCCTTCTCCCTCAGCCTTTGGAGTAGCTGGGACCGTAGGTGCGCCACTATGTCTGGCTAATTTTTAAATTTTTAGTAGGGACAAGGTCTCACTATGTTGCTCAGGTTGATCTCCAACTCCTGGTCTCAAGAGATCCTCCCCACTCAGCCTCCCAAAGTGCTGGGATTACAGACGTGAGACACCATGCCCAGCCATATAGTAGGGATCTTTTGGATTGAAATATTTATGTAGATTAAAAAATAAAAATATATGGGATATATATGAGTGAGATTTAACCTTTCATTTCCTACTTTCTATACTGTTTGAATTTTCCAATCTTCCACATGCATTATTTTTTAAATGTCACTGAGAATTAACTGGGAAGGAAGATTATGGCTAATTTCAAAAATATTTATATTGTGTACATACTTGTATTTTTTTTTTTTTTTTTTGAGACAGAGTTTTGCTCTGTTGCCCTGGCTGGAGTGCAGTGGCGTGATCTTGGCTCACTGCAATCTCCACCTCCCGGGTTCAAGCGATTCTCCTGCCTCAGCCTCCCAGGTAGCGGGGACTCTAGGTGCCCACCACCACGCCCAGCTAATTATTGTATTTTTAGTAGAGACGGGGTTTCACCATGTTGGCCAAGCTGGTCTTGAACTCCTGACCTCAGGTTATCCACCCACCTCAGCCTTCCAATGTGCCGGGATTACAGACATGGGCCACTGCATCCGGCCCATACTTTCATTTTTTAAAAATCATCTTTTTCTCAAAGCCTATTGTAGGATTTTTTTGAGCCACAGCACCTGTTGCTACCATAGCTGCTATGCCTCCTAGTGCCAGACACATAGTAAATATTGAGCAAACATTTGTTCAGTGGGTGAATAAATCTAATATAAAGGTCAGAAGCATTTCTTCTTAGCTTTATTTCCCTTCAGAGAATATTTCCTGAATTAAATTTACTGCATCATCCCCTCAAGTGTTCCTACAATCCCTGAAGGGCAGGTTAGGTGACAAGGTTATCTTAAACCTATCTTTTGCAGCTTTCCTCTTCTGCCAAAAGCTCAACCATCTCACTCATTTCAAAATTGTGTAGCTGGGCACAATGGTTCACACCTGTAATCCTAGCACTTTGGGAGGCTGAGGTGCGCGGATCACTTGAGCCCAGGAATTCGAGACCAACCTGGGCAACATGGCGAAACCCCATTTCTATAAAAAATACAAAAAATGAGCTGTGCGTGGTGGCATGCGCCTGTAGTCTCAGCTACTCAAGAGCCTGAGGTGGGAGGATCGCTTGAGCCCAGGAAGTTGAGGCTGCAGTGAGCCATGGTCGCACCACTGCACTTCAGCTTGGGTGACAGAGAGAGACCCTGCCTCAAAAAAAAAAAAAAAGAGAAAAAGAGAAAAAGAAAAAAGAAATATGTATTGGTCACTTAGTGCAAAGGACAGAACAAAGGGCTGGTGCTAATTTCTTGGAAAGATTTTCCTAATGAAGTTATTCATTTAACAAACATTTATTGAGCACCTACCATATATTCCTGGTGCAGGATGATTGGGGTGGTCTCTGTTCTAATGTACCCTAAGGCCTGAGCACAGTGGATCTCAGCCCTATCGGACCCAAAGCCTCTTTGTTAAACACACAGTTTTTAATATCCCTTTTACCATCTGAAAGAAATTCATAGGTAAAACAACATATCTACCCAATGAATTTGTAAATGTCCTAATTGTAATATAAAGGAGAAATTAAATAAAGGGAAAATGACTAATAACAAAACTGTGAATGTTTGTACATGACTCCTAGGATGATCATGAAATGGTCAGGGGTTTGAACCTATCTGTGGAACCACCCTGAATATATCTGCTGCAAATGCAGATGGATACCAGCTTCTCTGTGGGTGATGTGATCTTTTAAATTTCAAAAAACCCTTGAGAAACAAATTAGTTTCTATAGTAGATACTTTCTTGAAAAATTTAGCGTATATTAAAACCATGCACAAATGCACTGTGTTTATTTGTAAAAACGCAGGTTCTAGGCTCAGATAATTATAGATTGTGTTTTTGTTGCCATAACTGTCCAGAGACGAGGAATGTTGAGTGAACTGATCTGTGCATTGCAGGACATCTGGCATCCCTTGCGCCACCCAGCAATCACCAGGCCCATCACCTCCAGGCCTGAGCCTTTTCTCCTCTGAGGAGAGAGCCCTCACTGTTGAGAACACTGGGTCCGGGGGGCTGCTATGCGAGGCGTCAGAGGCAGGAACTCTGAAAAGTCAGAAACAGCCCTGTCTCACTGCATATCTTCAAGCACCAGGAAGTCCTGACACCCAGGGAAATGTGGTGTGCAAACCCCAGAGCAGGGACTAGGGTGATGGATTCCCAGGTGTCACACAGCAGGATTCTGGCTGCAACAGACATAAAGGTGATAATCGAATAAAACCCCCAGTAAGAAGGACCTTATAATAAGTACCAAGAGAGCAGGCCAGCCATGCTCTTCCTCATGGCACAGGCATGTGTGCCAGGCTACATCTATTTAAAACAAAACTTTTTAAGTTGTCTGGGAAGCAGGGCTATGATGGCTGTTGTATTAGGTGCAGAACAGGTGAGAGGCTTGCAGTACACATCAGTCAAAAGGCAGACAAACAGGGGATAAGGCAATATTTTCTTATATAATTTTTATTCCTTATGTAATTTATTAATCCTTAATATTAATTATACTTAATATATTTTAATATATAATGTATTTTAATAAAAACAAAATATTCTACAACTGTAATCAAATAATATAATCATATAAATATTAATGATTAACATTAATCATTAATAAGGAAATACCCAGTCAGGCTTGGTGGCTCACGCCTGTAATCCCAGCATGTTGGAAGGTTGAGGCAGGAGGATCACTTGAACTCAGGAGTTCGAAACCAGCCTGGGCAACATAGTGAAACCTTGTCTTTACCAAAAAAAAAAAAAATATATATATATATATATATATACACAAAAATTAGCCAGCTATGGTGGCTCATGTCTGTAGCTCCAGTTACTCAAGAGGCTGAGGTGGGAGGACCGCTTGAGCCTGGGAGGCGGAGCTTGCAGCGAGCTGAGATCACGCCTCTGCACTCCAGCCTGGGCGACAGAGCGACACTCCGTCTCAAAAAAAAAAAAATCCTTTATTTTTTATTAACTTCTTTTCTAATAATATATTTACTTTTTTATTTTATTATTATTATTTTGAGACGGAGTTTCGCTCTGTCGCCCAGGCTGGAGTGCAGTGGTGCGATCTCGGCTCACTGCAAGCTCTGCCTCCTGGGTTCACGCCATTACTCCTGCCTCAGCCTCCTGAGTACCGGGACTACAGGCGCCCGCCACCTCGCCCGGCTAACTTTTTTTGTATTTTTAGGAGAGACGGGGTTTCACCGTGTTAGCCAAGATGGTCTCGGTCACCTGACCTGTGATCCGCCTGCCTCCACCTCCCAAAGTGCTGGGATTACAGGCGTGAGCCACCACTCCCGGCCTTACATTTTAATTATCACAAAATAATACATATTTGTGGAAAAAAAAAAATAAAAGATTAACACAGCACTGAAGGGTATAAGGGTGAAAAGTAAAATTCCTCTTCCCTACCCTAACTTCTCAGTCCCACTTCCCAGGATTGAGTTTCTACTTATTTATTTATTTATCTATCTATTTATCTATCTATCTATTTATTTATTTATTTATCTATCTATTTATTTATTTATTTTTCAAGGCAAGATCTTGTTCTGTCACCCAGGCATGATCGTGGCTCACTGCTGCCTCAACCTCCCAGACTCAAGCAATCCTCCTGCCTCAGCCTCACCAGTAGCTAGGACTACAGGGGTGTGCCACCACACCTGGCTAATAAAAAAATTTTTTTTTTTGTGGAGACAGGATCTCCCAGTGTTGCCTAGGCTGGTCTTGAACTCTTAGGTTCAAGGGATCCTCACACCTTGGCCTCCCAAGGTGTTGAGATTACAGGCATGAGACATCATGCCTGTCCCAGAATTGGATTTCTTATATGTCCTTCCCGGGTATTTTTTTATACATATGCAAACATATACATATATAGTCAGTATAGATCCTTTTTAAAATCATACAGATGTGCTTTTAGTATACATCCTGTTGGGCAGTTTGCTTTTTCCATTTCACAACATCTTGAGGGACCTCTTTCTATGCTATTTAGAGCCACAGATTTTTTCTGTTGGGGTCTAGGTTTCCTTTGAATCAATGCACCCCAGTTTATTTACCAGCGAAGAGGCACCCTCAGGAACCTTGAGTGGTTGAGGGCACAGCACACAGGCATGATGAGCTCACTCAGGCAGGAGTCTCCCAGGCACACCTGGGAAAGGGCAGAGAGGCCGTGTCCCAGAAGGTGGCTGTGCTGGGTCATGCTAAAGAAAAAAAATGACTCAGTATTACTTTGTTGTTGTTTGAGACGGAAGTTCTCTCTTGTTGCCCAGGCTGGAGTGCAATGCCATGATCTCAGCTCACTGTAGCCTCCGTCTGCCAGATTCAAGCAATTCTCCTGCCTCAGCCTCTGGAGTAGCTGGGATTACAGGTGCCCACCACCACGCCTGGCTAATTTTTTGTATTTTTAGTAGAGACAGAGTTTCGCCATGTTGGTCAGCCTGGTCTCGAACTCCTGACTTCAGGTGATCTGCCCATCTCGGCCTCCCAAAGTACTGGGATTACAGGCATGAGTCACCATGCCCGGCCAAGTGATAACTATTAAAGCACAGCAAGGAAGACTTCATCTAGGACCCTTGTGATAGGTATAGAGCCCATAGCATCAGGTCTTGTAGTGGGAGAGAAATGCTGGGCTCAACTCCAAACACAGCATGGGCAGGGGGGCATTTGTAGTCAAGGAGCAGGGTAGGGTCAGTGGATGGAAAATTACTAATAGGAAACATCAAAGTATGGGTGATTCCGGCTAACCCTAACTAACAGATTCTTGCTGAAGACAGGCCAGGGTGAACAGACATCACCTGGAGGGTGGTGGAGGATGAGGAACCGGATAGGGTATTGAGGGTGGCTAGATAGAAGGAGTTGGGGTTCTTGCTAAATTGACAGGATTTTACAAGGAAGTGCACAGATGGGCCTAGAACGTGTTTCAGAAGCCTGACTAAAGTTTGACCAAGCAAAGACCATTTGTCTGTAATTATTCCTCTCCCCAGTGATAGCTAGGTAAGGGTTTGAGTCACGGAGTTAGAAGGAAACTAGCAGTCCAGTGCCCTCACTATATGGATGAGAAATCAGGGGTTAAGTGTTGGCCCAAGCCACTGCAAGCTGATGGAAGGGCCCATGCTTGATCCAAAGTCCCACTTTCCCAGGCGACCCACCAGATCTGCCCTGGATATCAGTCCCTCCCCGGCCTTGCGCCCCACCTGGAAACTATGGCAGCCTGGCCTTCCATCAGAGAAAGATGGGTTCTCTGGTCCTGCACCCAGTGTCAGAGCCCCAGGGACAGCAAACACCAAGGATCCAAATAGGCATGGAAAAAGCTTTGAAAACCATTAAGGGGGTCCTCATGGGCAGCGGGGATGTGGCAGCGAGTGCCCTAACTTTGAGCAGCTTCTTTGAGGGGGTGAATTCATCTGACCAAGGGATTTTTAAAATAATGCCTAGCCAGGTGTGGTGGCTCACACCTGTAATCCCAGCACTTTGGGAGGACAAGGCAGGCAGCAGATCACGAGGTCAGGCATTTGAGACCAGCCTGGCCAACATGGCGAAACCCCATCTCTACTAACAATACAAAAAATTTGCCAGGCATGGTGGCAGGTGCCTGTAATCCCAGCTACTTGGGAGGCTGAGGCAGCAGAATCGCTTGAACCCGGAGGTGGAGGTTGCAGTGAACTGAGATGGCACCACTGCACTCCAGCCTGGGCAACAAGAGCAAAACTGTGTCTCAAAAAAAAAAAAAAAAAAAAAAAAAGGAGTATTTCCTCCCAAAATTTAATAAGTGAGTAAAACCTGTAATCTCATTATCTAAAAATAAGCAGAGTTAATATTTTGGAAAATGCTTCCCCCCACCAGAATTTTTCTGTGAGTATGTACATGCATGTATCTTTTTAATTTAAGAAAATGGGGGCCGGGCGTAGTGGCTAATGCCTATAATCCCAGCACTTTGGGAGGCTGAGGTGGGTGGATCACTTGGGTCCAGGAGTTTGAGACCAGCCTGGCAACACGGTGAGACCCCATCTCTATAAAACAAAGTAAAAAAATTAGTCGCTGGGTGTGGTGGCTTACACCTGTAATCCCAGCTCTTTGGGAGGCCAAGGTGGGTAGATCATCTGAGGTCAGGAGTTCGAGACTATCCTGGCCAACATGGTGAAACCCTGTCTGTACTAAAAATACAAAAACTAGCTGGGCATGGTGGCAGGTGCCTGTAATCCCAGCAACTCAGGAGGCTGAGGCAGGAGAATCACTTGAACCCGGGAGGCAGAGGCTGCAGTGAGCTGAGATGGCGCCATTGCACTCCAGCCTGGGCAACAGAGCAAAATTCTGTCTAAAAAAAAAAAAAAGGCTGAGCACAGTGGCTCACGCCTGTAATCCCAACACTTTGGGAGGCCGAGGTGGGCAGATCACGAGGTCAGGAGTTTGCAACCAGCCTGACCAACATGGTGAAACCCCGACTCTACTAAAAATACAAACAAAATAGCCAGACGCGGTGGTGTGTGCCTGTCATCCCAGCTACTCAGGAGGCTAAGCAGGAGAATCACTTGAACCCAGGAGGCACAGGTTGCAGTGAGCTGAGATCGCGCCACTGCACTCCAGCCTGGATGACAGAGGGAGACTCCGTCTCAAAAAAAAAACCCAAAAAAATCAAAAAAAAAGAAAGAAAGAAAGAAAAAGAAAATGGTATCTTGGCTGGGTGTGGTGGCTCACGCCTGTAATCCCAACACTTTGGGAGTCTGAGGTAGATGGATCACCTGAGCTCAGGAGTTTCAGACCAGCCTGGCCAACATTGCAAAATCCAGTCTCTACTGAAAATATAAAAATTAGCCGGGCATGTTGACACACACCTGTAATCCCAGCTATTTGGGAGGCTGAGGCAGGAGAATCACTTGAACCCGGGAGGCAGAGGTTGCAGTGAGCCAAGATCGTGCCACTGCAATATAGTCTGGGTGACAAAGCAAGACTCCGTCTAAAAAAAAAAAAAAGAGAGACAAAAGAAACTGTATCTTTTCCATATTGTTTTATTGTGTAGCTTGCTCCCCGCTCAGCAATATATCATTAACCCATGACAATCAGTGTTATTTCATAACACAATTTTAATTAATTAATTTTTTTTTGAGACAGGGTCTCACTTTGATGTTTAGGCTAGAGTACAGTGGCTTGATCTTGGCTCACTGCAGCCTTGACTTTCTGGGCTCCAGTGATCCTCCTGCCTCAGCCTCCTGAGTAGCTGGGACTACAGGTACACACCACCACGCCTGGCTACGTTTCTGGACTTTTTGTAGAAATGGGGTTTCTCTGTGTTGCCCAGGCTGGTCTGAAACTCCTGGCCACAATCGATCTGCCCACCTTGCCTCCCAAAGTGCTGTGATTACAGGCGTGGAGCACCGTGCTTGGCCACAACACATTTTTTAATAGTTGCACAGCATTCTATCTTATGGATGTACTGTAATTCACCCAATCAGTCCTCTACTTGTGCTGATTTATAATCAGATCAGATGTGGAGAGGTCAAGTGACCAGCAACACGTATTCCCTCTGCACCTCTTCTGTGTTCAGTGTGTGCTGAGGGGAGGAGAGAAGGGTGGGTCATGGGCCTGTCCTCGGGAAGCCAGCCATCCACAAACACAGCTCCAGGAATAACCCGAGGCTGTGTGTTGTTAAGCTGGGAGGTTAGGAATGTGCTGGAGTTGAAGAAGTGAGTGATGGAGTATTGGAGGGTTGCCGTGGTGAGGAGGTTAGACGGTGGTATCAGGCAGATCCGGGTTTGAGTCCAGGCTTGGCCGCCAAACAACTTGGGTAACTAGGTTTTGGGTAAGTTATTTGGTCCTGTCCTAAAGCCTCAGCAACTTCATTTGTAAAATAAATTGTGGTATCTATACAATGGAATATTATTCAGTCATAAAAGGAGTAAAGTTCTGATACATACCATAACATTAGATGAACCTCAAAAACACTACACTAAGTGAAAGAAACCAGGCACAAAAGGTCACATCTTGTATGATTCCATTTTATTTTTTTAATAGACAGGGTCGGCCGGGCATGGTGGCTCACGCCTGTAATCCCAGCGCCTTGGGAGGCCAAGGTGTTCAGATCACTTGAGGTCAGTAGTTCAAGACCAGACTGAGCAACATGGTGAAACCCCGTCTCTACTAAACTTAGCTGGGTGTGGTGGCACACACCTATAGTCCCAGCTAATCAAGAGGCTGAGGCATGAGAATCGCTTGAACCTGGGAGGCAGAGGCTGCAGTGAGCCAAGATCATGCTACTGCACTCCAGCCTGGGCAACAGAGCAAGACCCTATCTCGGGAAAAAAAAAAAGAGACAGGGTCTCTCTCTCGCCCAGGTTGGAATGCAATGGTGTCATCATAGCTCACTGCAGCCTCAAATTACTGGGCTCAACTGATTCTCCCGCATCAGCCTCCCAAAGTGCCGGGATTACAGGCACGAGCCACTGTATGCAACTCTAACCATCCTGTTTAAAATTGTAATCTCCACCCTATTCCCTATCCTCCTTCCCAGACTATATGGACAAGAAATCAGGGGTTAAGTGTTGGCCCAAGTCACTACCAGCTGATGGAAAAGCCCTACCACTTCTAACAAAAAACATAATTATACCATACTAAATGATTTTATAATCATGGATCTATTTTGTTTATTGTCCCCAAGATGGCTGAGATTTTGCTGTTTTGTTCCCTGCTGTGTTCACAGGGCCTAGAACAGGTAAGCTCAAGCGAGGTGCTCCATGAATACCTTGTGAATGTGTCAGTTCCTGGAGGCCAGGACGTCCTCCAGGAGATGCATGGAATGAAGGGGCCAGCGCCAAAAAGAAGGTCTGGGGCTGAGTGAGGGACCTCAGGGGCTCAGAAATGCTAAACTTCTGGCCAGGAGTGGTGGCTCATGCCTGTAATCCCAGCTTTTTTGGAGGCCAAGACGGGCGGATCACTTTAGGCCAGGAACCCTGTCTCTACAAAAAATACAAAAATTAGCCAGGCTTGGTGGCACCTGCCTGTAGTCCCAGCTACTCAGGAGGCTGAAGCAGGAGAATCGCTTGAACCTGGGAGGCAGAGGTAGCGGTGAGCCAAGATCACGCCACTCCACTCCAGCCTGGGTGACAGAGTGAGACTCTGTCTCAAAAATAAAAATCAATCAATCAATCAATCCTAAACTTCTGGTTGATTGTTCTGAGACAGGCTGGGAAGGAGGGCGCACTGACCAGATGGTAGGTTCCGGCAGAGCCAGGGCATGACTGTTTTCCCCCAAATGGATTGTCTGATACACAATAGTCATGTCAAGGCCTAGTCCCTCTGGGGTTCCCGGGGAAGAAATAGCTTCATTCCTGGATGCTCCTAAGTGGCTGGAGGGGAGCAGGAAAGCTCTGAGGCAGGTGACTCTGGCTTTCCCGTGGTCTCCAGTGGAGTGCCAGGAGTCCACAGGGTGGTGGCAGAAACGGAGTGGGGTTTGGAGGGGGTGAGCAGATCCATCTCTACCACATACAAGCTATAGAAGGTTGGGCACTTCATCTACATTCTCAGAGCCTCAGTTTCCCAGCCTGTCAAATGGGAGAAATGGTGCATAAAGAGTGGATTGTTGGAGAATTTGTTGAGGTAATAATGTGTAGAACACCTAGAAAAGTGCTGAGCCCAGCACAGACACTGCTTTCTCCTTCTTGCCATAGGCTGCCGTGGGCTGTAGGGCTTCACTGGATTGTAGAGTCACCGCTCATTTCTAGGTGGGTGTGTTTGAGAGCAAAGCCTCAGCAGGTTTGCGACTGGAACCTCCATGCAGCGCACTGTTGATCAGAGTCCATGAAAAGATCTTGTAATAAAAGCCCAACATATTCATTCTTAAGGGTTTTTATCAGTGGTCAGAGGAACACGCGACTCCATATCCTGCGGAGCCGTGGAAACGAGGGCAGCTGCCTGGGCAGTTTGGGGCCACCTTCTGTCTGTCAGGCCTCGTGCGATAGGGTCAGTGAGGGCCTGCCCCAGGGCCTTGTACAGAGCCTCAGACATTGGGGGTGTGGGGAGAGTCTGGATCATTGAGGGGACACGCATCCAGTCCCAGCACAGGAGGGTCCAGGTGGCACCAATGAAAAGCCCACCGGGCACTTGGCCGTCTCCGTCTCCGCCTGTCCACGCTGTTCCCGCAGCTCTCAACACAGCGCCGCTCTTTGTCCGTTCTCCTAAGCTGCCTCTGACAGATGGCTGAAATACCCCTGTGAGCCAGGAGGCACCTGCGCTATGTGTGGGAAGTGGTTGGGTTCCCAAAGTCATCTCTTCTCTGGAGTCATCTCCTCTCCTGAGATGACAACTCTGTTCTCAGAGTGTCCTTGACACTCAGGCATTGCAGGTTCCCTCTCTGCACCCAGAGTTCCAGGACAGGTCCAGAGCCCCATCATGGGACTTGGTGAGAATCTGGAGCTGGTACTCTTCTGGGTCCACTCTGGACAGGGATGAGGAAAGTTGATTGGAGTCTCTGAGGCAGAGAGAGGGAGAGAAGCCAGGCCTCAGGCTTTTCAAACTCTTCTCCTTCTGGTGATTTGAGGCTGGTGGATAATCCTTGTGCTGCTTCCCTCTCCCGGCTGCTCACTTTCAGATCATGTTTCACTGTTCATTGAGGTTTCTACCAAACAGGACCAGGAGAAAAGAAAATAAATAAAAATACCAAATCGTTTAATGAGATTATCTACTTGCAACTCTAAGTTTAAAAAAAAGGCCAATGGGGAGAATAAAACCTGACCAAAAAGAGTACTGGAAAGATTACAGGTGGATTTCAGTTCTGCCGTATTTTACCTTCTGATGTACAATTGAGAAATGGTTGAAAATAAGTTAATACTTGAGTACTGTACACATAGGGTGCTCCAAAGACTCAGACAGGCAGTTAAATTTCCAGATCCCCTACCAAAGCTCCCAGAGCCTGCTCCTGTGGTGGGAAAGTGAGTTATGATTATGGAGTCACAGAATTCTAGAAATCCTCTATTCCAGTCTTCGAATCAGGCCGCATATTGGAATCATCTGGGGAGCTTTAAAAACTCCTAATATCGGGGTCCCATCCCCCAGAGACCCAGATTTCTTCCATCTGGGGTGCAGCCCAGTGTCCGAATTTTCAAATTGTCCCCAGGAGATTGTGATATGCAGCCAAGTTTGGGAACCACCCCATCTCCTCCTTTGACACGTCTGGAGACTGAGGCTCCGAGAGGAAAGGCCCTGCCTGAAGTGACCAAGGCGGCCTTGTGGGCCTCCATCCCTTGGGCCCAGTTTCCTCAGCATGTTGCCACGAGTCCCCTCCTTGGGGAAATGACAGATTCTCATTCCTGATAAGGCTCTCCTCCCGTATCCCATTCCCCTCGCACCCTCGGTGTGACTGATTGACATGCTAATTCCGCACCGGCATCACCCTCTGGGGGGCTTCACAACTACCTGTCAGCTGACCACTTCCTCTTGCCGCTCCTCCAAGGCTTCAAAAACCCAGGAGAAACTTAATATGGCCCCAAGACCCTTTCATCCCGTGGCTGCCTTTCATCTGAGCCTTTGAAAGTGCTGTGAAAAGTTTCAACTATCAAAGAACCCCAAGGAAGAAGGCAGCAGGCAAGGACCACTTCCCCATTTCACTGCTGGCAAAACTGAGGCTCTGGGAGAAGCTGACAGTTGCTCCAGGCTGTAAAGCTGCAAATCTTCAGCTCAGCCCTCTGGTTCCTTTTTGAGATAAATTAGTTGACAGAAACCTGTAGGGGCTGAAAGAACCCCTACTGAGTCTTCCAGAAAGAGATAGTGAACCAGACAGTTGCTCTTGGGTGGACACTGTCCCTTGTCCTTGTCCTTATCCTCTTGTATCTCAGCACCTTGAATGAGTTCCTTACCTCTGCACCCTCAGAGTGGGAGCTGGGGTTCCAGCTTTTCCTACAGCCAGTACCTGAGGGACCACCATTTAGCTGGTCACTGAGTCTGGCATTAACATGGAGTCCTGCCCACCAGGAGCTCACAGACCAGATGGGGTTCAAGACGAGCACACCTGAAAAAACACTGACTTTGCAGAGCAGTGTGGTGAGATGTGACAGACTGGCAGTGTGAGTGCCTGCCAGGGGCCTGGCCAGGTGGAGGCCACAGATGGCAGGAGGGGCTATCGACCGAGCTAAAGTGAGTGCCTCCACCTCATGAAATCTGCAGTATCAATAATATTAGCGCCAACATTAGTGTAGGAAGAATCACCAAGATACTCCATGAGTGGTGGTTTGTAATGTGTTCATTACTATGCACATATTGGCTGTGAGTTGTATGGGTAGGGCTATACAGCTTAAAAAATGTAAATATGCCAGGTGCAGTGGCTCACACTTGTCGTTGGAGGTAAGCCTGGGCAATATAGTGAGACCTCATCTCTATTAAAAAAAGAAATTCAAAATTAACCAGGCATGGTGGCACCACCTATAGTCCTAGCTACTTGGGAGGCTGAGGTGTGAGGATAGCTTGACCCCAGGAGTTGGAGGCTGCAGTGAGCTGTGATCGCACCACTGCACTCTAGCCTGGGCAACAGAGCAAGACTCCATCTCAAAATAGTAATAATAATAATAAAACTAAATATAGGACGAAAAGAAATTCAAGAACCTGCACGATTTGTAGCGTTAGAGTCTTGACCCAGTGAGGGCAGGATCTGTCAGAGCTCATACAGGAGGCCAGCAACAGAGGCACCCTCACCCCTGCACATTTACTCATTTCTGAAGTGTTCATTGGGCTTTATGCAGTACCACATTCTGGGCTGGGGGTGGAAGTGTGAACAAGTCAGACCTGGCTTCCGACAGTCTCCCAGGGATGACAGCCCATCACACAGGGAATCCCGGACCACGGAGATGAAGAGTACACACAGGAGGGCTGACGGTGCCCTGCAGAAGACCTTGACCTGGTCTTGGGGTCTGGGCTCTTTTAGGGTGTCTTCACCCTCATTTCCACGTGGGACAGACCTCAAGCCATCTACCTACCTCAGGTCAGGAACTTTGATGGCCGTGTGGGTGGTAGGGAGAGTCATTGGACGGAGCTGTGTATGAGGGGGTGCCCTGTCTGGATCCTGGCTGTGGAATGACACACAGCCACAGTTTAGTATTAGGCCTGAATGCACGCCTGCTGTGAGGAAAAGCTGTGGAGCTAAACCAGGGAGACTACTTTTAGGGTCTGAGATGGATGCTCGCCCAACAGCCTCCACCAGCCCTTCCTCCCCCAGGCCCTGGCTGGCTCAACCCCTTCACCCCTCAGACTTAGGGTGCCTCATGGAGGCCCAAGTAAGAGGCTCGAGCTTGTCCTCACACCATGCTCTCCACCACGCCTCGTTTTCTTTCTAGGAAGCAGAGGCCTGCTCACGTTCCTGATCTTCTGACTTCACAGCTTTCAAAACATCTTTGAGTCTAAACAAAGGCTGTCCCAAAGTTCCTCGCTCAAGACAGATCTCTCTCAAGGCCCTCCTGGAGTAAATGTAATTATGTTCCTCTCCCACCCCCAGACTGAGTAGGCCTGGCCCTGGACAAGGCAGGGTCTTCTGGGATCTGGAGCTTGTGGGAGATTTCCCTGGGGCATCCTGAGTCCTCTCGAACCTACAACATACAGATGATCACAAGAGTTTAAGACATGATTGCTGAAAAAAAAATACAAATACTTTAAAAGTACGTAAGTGAGAAAGCTCCTTTCACACCCATTTAATTCACTTTCCCCTACAGATGTGCATACACACAGATTTTGAATTGTGAGTGCAAACGTTTATTTCAATTAATTGATCAAATATATATTGAGAGCCTATTACAGATTTTGTAACATCCTAGGCATACAGCAGACACAGTATTACCAAATATTTGTGCCCTCAAAGAAATGATATTCTGCCTAGGGGAACAGGATTAATTTACATAAAAACTATACATGAAATTTACATATATGTGTGTGTATACACACACAGAGAGAAGGCTTTATTTGAAAGGGTTGATAATGGCTGCCCCAAGATAGATTTATTTATTTATGGGGTTTTTTTTATGGTTTATGTTCGATTTCTCTGTAGTAAGCATAGAATACTTTGTTCTTTGTAGAGACAGGGTCTCCCTTTGTTGCCCAGGCTGGTCTTGAACTCCTGGGCTCAAGCGATCCTCCTGCCTCAGCCTCCCAAAGTGTGGGATCATAGGTGTGAGCCACCAAGCCTGGCCTAGCATAGAATACTTTTATAATAAGAGAAAACTCTGGCCGGGCGCCGTGGCTCATGCCTGTAATCCCAGCACTTTGGGAGGTTGAGGCTGGTGGATCACGAGGTCAGACGATCGAGACCACGGTGAAACCCCGTCTCTACTAAAAATACAAAAAATCAGCCAGGCGTGGTGGCAGGCGCCTGTAGTCCCAGTTACTCGGGAGGCTGAGGCAGGAGAATGGCATGAACCCAGGAGGCGGAGCTTGCAGTGAGCTGAGATCATGCCACTGCACTCCAGCGTGGGTGACAGAGAGAGACTCCATCTCAAAAAAAAAAAAAAGAGAAAACTTCACAAAAAATAGGACTAGCATAAGCTGATAGAGAGCAGCACATAATTAACAGAGAAACTGTGATGTGGACAGCTCTGGGCAGAGAAACTTGTGGTTTCCAAGGGAAGGAGGACTTGAACCAGCCGTGCAGCAAGGTGGGTGGGACTTGCAGCAGGAGGAGGAAATGTCTTAGGCTAGAGGAGCAGGGAGTGGAGAGTGGGGTTTGCGAGGTGAGGAAGGATGGCCTAAAGCAGGGCCAGATGGCTAGGCCCTGGATTTGGTCTACCTTGTTCTGATTCCAACAACCTGGTGCCTCCTGAGCCCGTTCCCTCTGCCTGGGCCATCCTCCACCCCATGGAGTGCAGGGAGGAAAGGCCACATCTATGAAATCATACATAAAAGGCCTGTCTTTGGTGCCTCTGAGAGCCACTCAGGGACTTTCAGGTTGGGCAGCACCTGGCAAATCCTCCGTTAGGCCTGCGGGAGGCAATGTGGAAAATTTAAAGCAGGTTCTTCTGCTGCAGTGGACCAAGAGTGGTCCACCCAACTGGAAATTTCCCAGGCTGGGATCCTGGGCTCAGCACTGCCCAGACAAGTACCTGCTTGCCCCAGTCTGTGCTTCCAGCCTAGGAACCCGGGACCGAGTGTGCAGAAGGTGGGAGTGGCCTTCCAGAGTGGGCCCCCTACCCGCAGCTGCTTCCCTAAGGTGAGGCCTGGGCTTGCGCACCCCATCCCTGCTAGAGCTACCAGAAAGGATGCACCCTCCGTGTGGCCTGATGGTGAGTGTGTTTCTGATGCCTCACTGAGGGTCACTGTTAGGGGCTGTGGTTAGGGCAGTCCCTTCTCCCAGACTTCTAAATGAACAGTTTTAAGCTGATCGACTGTGCGGCCATCTCGCCACCTGTGCTGATACAGCCTCTAGCGCCTCATTTGGAGTAAATTTAACAGATAAGAGAAAATTCCTGGAGACATCCAGAACTCAACCCAGAGGCCCCAGAAACTTGCACAGGACGACAGGGGAGAAGAAACGGCCCTCCCAGATAAAGGGTTGTTTGTGGAAGGAAAAGCGTCCCCCTTGATTTTCCTTGTCTGTGTGTCCCAGATCTTCCTCTGGGGCCGCTGGTCCTCGGGGTCCATGCCCTGCAGCCTCATGCCTGTGCTGGGGGGAGAGTGCAGTCTTCCAAGCCTGGGCCCAGCCTGCCTGCTGTGCTGGCTCTCCACAGACCTGGCACATTCTGCATTTGCACTTTTGTTCACACCTCTGCTCCCAGGGTCCTTCTCACGACCTACCTAAACCCTGCCTCCTTTCAGACTTGGCCCTGGCCTCCTTCATCCAGAAAGCCTCCTCCCCACACTCAAATCTGTCCCTACCGCTCCACCAACCCCATATCTCCCAGACACTGAGCACAGCCAGGTGTTCTGTGGTGGGTGTAGGAACTAGGGCTTGGTGGCTGTGGCTTGTGCAGCCTGCCCTGGGGCAGATTCCCCAGAGGAAAAGTAATGCTCACATCCGGCACTGCACTGCTCCAGCCCCTGGCTCCCCAGGGAGGGACTGGGGCTGTCAGGTCTCCTCTGGGTTCACAAAGCAAGAGCCACCTCAGACCAGAAGACCTTGCCTTCCCAAAATGGTACTTTTGTTCTCATGCTCACTATCTTCTACTTCTCTCAAAGACGCATTTTTTTTTTTATAGCTTTTTATTCTGGAAAATCCCAAATATACATAAAAGTAGAGAGAGTCGTAGAATGAATCGTCATGACCTGGCTTCAACTGTTACCAGTTTCCAGCCGCCAACCTTGATTCTTCTCTATTTTCCTCTCCTTCCCTTAGCCTCAAACTAGATTATTTTGAAGCAGATCCCAGACATTTTATTATTTCATCTGCCAAAATTTCTGCATATATCTCTAAAAGAAGAAGAGGCTTTTAAAAATATGACCCCAAAATCACCATATAAACTAAAAGAAAATTCACCACAATTCCATTATCTCATATCTAATGCTTAAATGTCCCAACTTTTCCTAGAAATAAATATTTACAGGTAGTTTGCTTCAGTCAGGATCCAATCATTGCATTTGGTTCATATGTCTTTTAGGTTTCTTTGAATCTATAGGTTATTTCTTTTTCTACCTCTCTCTTTTGCAATCGTTTGATTATCTGATGAAGCAGCTGGCTGTTTATCCTGTAGACCCTGCAGCAGTCTGGTTTTTGTTGATTGTCTTCCTGTAGTGATGTGGGGCGAGTTCTTGTTCCCTGCAGTTCTTTTGAATGGGCAGTGAGTTCCAATGCTGGATTCGATTCTGGTTTTATATTTTGGCAAAAATGATTCATAGGTGGTACTGTGTATTTCTATAGGGAAGTAGTTATCAGTGGCCACGAAGGTCATTGCTTAGGCCCATTATTTCATCAGAGGTTGCAAAATGGGGTTATTCCAACTGTAGCATCCCTTCTTCACTTACTAGCAGAATACTTACATAAGGAGGAACTTTTCTTCATCAGCAGTCTGTTTACCTTGAGTTGTAGTAATACAGAAAAGGCAGGACAAATGCTTGCCTCCTTCTCTTGGCTTACCAGTTTGCAGAATTAAGCATTTGTTCCCTAGAACCGTCCAAGGGGATCAGTTTTTTTCCCCCAGGATCATCACGAAATAATGAATTTTAACACATTTAAAGTGTTTCAGTCTACTGCTATTATTTTTCTTATTGATGCTCATACTGTCCTATGTTTGGCCAGTGGGAGCCTCTTCAAATTATTTATTGAAAGTATTTGCTACCTCGGTAGATTAATGTTACAGTTTTCTTGTTTTCCACTATGACTATTCCAGGCCTGTGGTGGTTTTTTTTGGTTGTTGTTGTTTTTTGTTTTTTGAGGCAGAGTCTTGCTCTGACACCCAGGTTGGAGTGTAGTGGTGTGATCTGGGCTCACTGTAACCACTGCCTCCCGGGTTCAAGCGATTCTCCTGCCTCAGCCTCCTAAGTAGCTGGGACTATAGGTGTGCACCACCATGCCCAGCTAATTTTTGTATTTTTGGTAGGGACGAGATTTTGCTATGTTGGCCAGGCTGGTCTTGAACTCCTGACCTCAAGCGATCAGCCCACCTTGGCCTCCCAAAGTGCTGGGATTACAGGCGTGAGCCACTGCACCTGGCCCAGGCTTGTGTATTTTTTGTCCCAGGCCTAGAATGAGCCATTTCTCACTGGAATGTTTTTTCCTTTTAGTGGGAAATGGTATGGAGAGACCAGAGTCCGAGTGCTAATGGCTGTCAATGATCGCACAATAGGCAACCACGTTATAAACGCGGCTCTCTTTGGCACTATTTGTACAAGTGATAAACCCAAAGTGAATGCAGATTTTGGGCAATGTATGAGAATGAGCTGAGTGTGGGTCTAAGGGAGATCCCCGAGAGGGGTGAGTTGGCTGAGCCAGATGGGCTTCCTCAGCGCCGGCCAGCCACTCACCCAAGCAGCCAGGCTGCTAAACAGAAGAGATTCTTTTTTTTTTTTTTTTTTTTTTGAGACAGAGTCTCGCTCCCTCGCCCAGGCTGGAGTGCGGTGGCGATGGCGCGATCTCCACTCACTGCAAGCTCCGCCTCCTGGGTTCACGCCATTCTCCTGCCTCAGCCTCCCGTGTAGCTGGGACTACAGGCACCCTCCACCGCGCCCGGCTAATTTTTGTATTTTTAGTAGAGACAGGGTTTCACCGTGTTAGTCAGGATGGTCTCGATCTCCTGACCTCGTGATCCGCCCGTCTCGGCCTCCCAAAGTGCTGGGATTACAGGCATGAGCCACCGCGCCCGGCCGAGATTCTTAAGTACTGCAACTCGGGGCCTGGCCTGACATGAGTTGGTGCTTGGAGCACGTGTGTTCAATGTAAAAGAAGAGGTCAAAGTTATTTCCTCTTCCATCTAAATGAGTACAGAAAGTTCAGGTTACTATGAAGGCTAAATGCCCAATTGCCTGAGAGAGTAGAACTGTAGATTTCAAATCACATCTTCCTAGTGCACACTGAAATAAATGAGGATCAATTTGAAAGTATCTTATTATATCCCAGATCCACCAAGAATCTGTGTTTGATTAGATAACAGAGTGGCATTTTACCTGCAGGATGTCTTCCAGGGATTATAGGCTATCCAAAGAGACAGTGTTTGGGAAATACACACCCAATGCCTGCAGGATGGGACAGAGTCCAGAATTGATCTTAGGTTACTCTGGGTGTCTGCTAACACTTTAATAAATTATTTGGGGCAGGGTGCAGTGGCTCATGCCTGTAATCCCAGCACATTGGAAGGCCAAGGCAGGCAGATCAACTGAGGTCAGGTGTTTGAGACCAGCCTGGCCAACATGGCAAAACCCCGTCTCTACTAAAAATACAAAAAAGTAGCTGGGCATGGTGGTATGCACCTGTAATTCCAGCTACTAGGGAGGCTGAGGCAGGAGAATTGCCTGAACCTGGGAGGTAGAGGTTGCAGTGGGCCGAAATTGTGCCATTGTACTTGAGTATGGGCTACAAGAGCAAAATTCCGTCTCAAAAAATAAATAAATAAAAATTTAAAAAATAAATTATTTGGGAGCAGAAAAGACAAATATTGACAGGTTCTATGTTCTCCTAATGCCTCTGTCTTTACTTGTCCTTGTCCAGTATGACTTCATGCAAGATATGTGATACACACGAATTCAGTATCATGTCATATCCTGCAGAGTCAGTGAACGATAGCAGAGTTTCACTGTATGGTTAGAAAAGAATTAAATGAGGTTTAAGTCAAATGACAATGTTAAAGAAACTTGTATTATTATTCCTTAGTAGTATCATAATTCTTTAACCAGCAAGTGACCTCAAATTGTCACTTTTGAAGAAAGATAATTTATGAATGCTACAGTAACGTGTTTTTGTTTTTTAAAGACAGGGTCTTGCTCTGGCGTCCAGGCTGGAGTGCAGTGGTGTAACTATAGCTCACTGCAGCTTCAAACTCCTCCTGGCTCAAGCAATCTTCCCACCTCAGCCTCCTGAGTAGCTGGGACTATAGGTGTGCACCACCATGCCTGACTAATTACAATAATATTTAACACACTTTTTGCCAAACCTATGGGAGTCTGTCGGGTATAAAATGAAGTAACAGGCTTGGTGCGGTGGCTCACACCTATAATCCCAGCACTTTGGAAGGCTGAGATGGGTGGATAACCTGAGGTCAGGAGTTCAAGACCAGCCTGGCCAACATGGTGAAACCCCATCTCTACTAAAAATACAAAAATTAGCTGGGCGGGATAGCACATCCCTGTAATCTCAGCTACTTGGGAGGCTGAGGCAGGAGAATTGCTTGAACCTAGGAGGCAGAGTTTGTAGTGAGCCGAGATCGTGCCACTGCACTCCCACCTGGGTGACAGAGTAAGACTCTGTCTCAATAAAATAAAATAACCACTTTGATGATCCAGAGTTGTGATTAAACAATAAAAATGAGAGTCTAGAATTCAAGTCTAGTGTATTATTTTGTACCAACTAGATACCTCTCTGTATATACACATAAAAAGTTATCAGAGCCGGGCACAGTGGCATACACCTGTAATCCCAGCACTTTGGGAGGCTGAGGTGGGTGGATCACTTGAACCCAGGAGTTTCAGACCAGTCTGAGCAACACGGCAAAACCTCATCTCTACAAAAAATACAAAAATTAGCTGGGCATGGTGGTGCACACCTGTAGTCCCAGCTATTTGGGAGGCTGAGGTGGGAGAATCACCTGAGCCTGAGGAGGTAGAGGCTGCAGTGGGCTGTGATCCACTGCACTCCAGCCTTGAGACTCTGTCTCAAAAAAATTAAATAAAATACAATTTAAAAATTATCAAAAAAGGGTGATTTGCTGGATGATGGTTTAGAGCTGTGCTGGTAGATATGGGCGTTATTAGCCACCTAGGGGTAAATTCAAATCTGCTAAAATGAAATGAAAAATTCATTTCTTCAGTCACAGTAGCCCCATTTCAAGTGCTCAGTGTGTACACTGAAGAAAGGAATATCAGTCAAATGTCAGGTTTGAGAATATTCTGCTAGTTGTTTCAGTTCTTCATTTCAAGTATGCAGACATAAGTTTGGAAAACTTCTGGATTCTGTTCTCTGAGGTTGAAATGTTATTTTAACTTCATTGGTTAACTGTGTGGATTGGGGTTGCAAAAGACTCCTCTATGTGAGAAGAGGCTTCAGACAGAAATAGTGGGAGGAAGGAAAGGAATCACTATTTTAAAAAACACATTGGGTTCAGCATCTATTTTGTGCTTGGTTTTTTAATGTATATGGTGCCAAATAAACAGCAACAAAAAAGGCTTCTTAATGAGGGGATTTAATCACTTTCCTGGCACATTAATACCTTTTGAGGGGTGTTGTCTTTCAGTCTGTTGTAACCACTGGTTCTGAAATAAACTTCAGGAACTGCGGAGGCCTGGGCAGCCAGAGGAGAGGAAATCCAAGTGAGGCCAGGATCAAAGGGGCTAACAGCACTGCGGATCTCAAGGTGGAAGCAGAGCCGTTGACTCCCCTCGGCTGCCTCTTCCTGGTTTTCCCTTTAATGAATACCCAGGCTCTCGTGCCGGGTCTTAGGCAGTGGAGGGCCTGACTTGAACAACAAAGAGAGGCCGGGGAAGAGAGTATTTAGCACTTGGGGAGGAAAGACAGGCCTCTGTGATATTTGGGTGATTCAGTGACAGGAACCTTGGTGGGAAATGTTGAGGATGCAGAATGGGACAGTGACCCCGAGTGGCCCCATCCTGCCCAGCCTGGGCTGCTGTAGAGCCAGCCTTGGATCCAGATAATCATGGTTTTTTTCCCCTACTGCCTCTTGTATTTACTGGTCTTCCCCCTTTATACAGGAAGCATCTTTGAGGATTGTCTTCTATTTCACCTTGCTTTCCCTTGTGTCTATTTCAAATTACTGACAGACTCAATGTAAATAATGGCCAAAATCTCTCAGCAAATCAAGTGGTGAGCTCGCCCAGGTGCTGGAGAGGGAGGAATCCAGATCCTAATCTCAGTGATTGCTGTCTTCAGCTAACCCTGAACTTCAGTTTGCTATGCTGAAGCTGGTCAACTGATGTGCTTCTATAGAAAAAAGCACTTTATGGAGCTTTATATATCACAGGGTATCTGTTTTGGGAAAAAAACTTGCAATAATTATTTTAAAAATTATATTGCCAAGGATAGGGCTATTCCCATTTTCCTATTGAGAAAACGAATATAGAAGAATTAGTAAGTGGATATGTGACATACATATCCATTGTATGCCTGCAGCAGGGTAACTGAGTCAGAATCTAGAACTTGGATATAGTGAAAACCACTTATGTGTTTATAAGTGTCTGTCAAAGAAAAGAGAAGTAGCAAATCATTTTAATTTCAAGTGAATGTATAATACATAGCAGTGCTTTTATAGAGACCCAATATGGCTTCTATCTTTCCAACACTAGTCAATGAAAATCCCAAGTGAAATGGGAAATCCACTCATATAGAGAAGTAATTTCTTTTTCTTTTTCTTTCTTTTTTTTTTTTTTGAGATGGAGTCTCACTCTGTCACCCAGGCTGGAGCGCAGTGGCATGATCTTGGCTCACTGCAACCTCTACTTTCTGGGTTCAAGCGATTCTCCTGCCTCAGACTCCTGAGTAGCTGAGATTACAGGCAAGTGCCACCACGCCCGGCTAATTTTTTTTTTGAGATGGAGTCTCATTCTGTCACTCAGGCTGGAGTGCAGTGGCATGATCTTGGCTCACTGCAAGCTCCACCTCCCGGGTTCATGCCATTCTCCTGCCTCCGCCTCCCAAGTAGCTGGGACTATAGGCGCCCACCACCACACCTGGCTAATTTTTATTTTTATTTTTGTATTTTAGTAGAGATGGGGTTTCACTGTGTTAGCCAGGATAGTCTCGATCTCCTGACCTCGTGATCCGCCCGCCTCGGCCTCTCAAAGTGCTGGGATTACAGGCGTGAGCCACTGCACCTGGCCAACGGATGTTGGCTGTTTTGGAGATGCTGGGGAACAAACTCTTTTTTTTTTTGAGACGGAGTTTCACTCTTGTTGCCCAGGCTGGAGTGCAATGGCATGATCTTGGCTCACTGCAACCTCCACTACCTGGGTTCAAGTGATTCTCCTGCCTCAGCCTCCCGAGTAGCTGGGATTACAGGCACGCACCACCACGCCCAGCTAATTTTGTATTTTTAGTAGAGACGGGGTTTCACCATGTTGGCCAGGCTGGTCTGGAACTCCTGACCTCAGGTGATCCGCCCGCCTTGGCCTCCCAGAGTGCTGGGATTATAGGCGTGAGCCACGGTGCACCGGCTGAAAAGTAATTCTCTTTCCAGATATATTACACTGCATCCTCTGCTTTGGTTTTGTAGAGTTACTTTTTTTTTAAATTCAGATTTTACTAATTTTCCTGCTAGTGTCTTTTTTATTTTCCAGGATCCAGACCAGAGTACCACATTACATTTAGTCATCAAAAACTAGGGTTTAAAAATGTACTTATAGCAATAATACATGCATATGATTAACAGATAATAAAGCAGTCCTGAAGGGTATAAAAGTCTCCCTTTCCAACCCTTGTCCAGTATGACTTTATGCAAGATATGTGACACATGCTAAGTCAATACCACATCCCACAGAGAGTCAGAAAACTTCTACAGAAGAGTTTCATTGTATGGTTAGAAAACCAAGTGAGTTATTTGTTCATTTAGTTAGTAATAACTATTATACATGAGGTTTAAGTCAAATGATAATGTTAAAGAAACTTGTAGTATCAGGTCAGGAGATCGAGACCATCCTGGCTAACGTGGTGACACCCTGTCTGTAGTAAAAAATACAAAAAATTAGACGGGCGTGGTGGTGAGCACCTGTAGTCCCAGCTACTCGGGAGGCTGAGGCAGGAGGATGGCGTGAACCCCAGAGGCAGAGCTTGCAGTGAGCTGAGATTGTGCCAGTGCACTCCAGCTTGCGTGACAGAGCAAGACTCAACTCAAAAAAAAAAAAAAAAAGAAAAAGAAACTTGTAGTATCATAATCCTTTAACTGATTCCACCCTGACTTTCCACTGTATCCTTGTGGAGGTTGTTTTTTAGACATATATAAGCACATTCCATAAGAACTTCATTTACAGCAAAAGGAGGAGAGAATGGGAGAGGCTGAAATCTTATTTCACTTATAGGAGATTATGATCTAACACAAACTCCCAGGAAAACATTCATAAGAGAATAATGCCTGTTTAGTCAGTTTGGAGGATTACCAAACCACAAAGTGAAGCTGGAATTTCTTTTTCTTTTTTTTTTTTTTGAGATGGAGTCTCACTCTGTCACCCAGGCTGGAGCGCAGTGGCATGATCTTGGCTCACTGCAACCTCTACTTTCTGGGTTCAAGCGATTCTCCTGCCTCAGACTCCTGAGTAGCTGAGATTACAGGCAAGTGCCACCACGCCCGGCTAATTTTTTTTTTGAGATGGAGTCTCATTCTGTCACTCAGGCTGGAGTGCAGTGGCATGATCTTGGCTCACTGCAAGCTCCACCTCCCGGGTTCATGCCATTCTCCTGCCTCCGCCTCCCAAGTAGCTGGGACTATAGGCGCCCACCACCACACCTGGCTAATTTTTATTTTTATTTTTGTATTTTAGTAGAGATGGGGTTTCACTGTGTTAGCCAGGATAGTCTCGATCTCCTGACCTCGTGATCCGCCCGCCTCGGCCTCTCAAAGTGCTGGGATTACAGGCGTGAGCCACTGCACCTGGCCAACGGATGTTGGCTGTTTTGGAGATGCTGGGGAACAAACTCTTTTTTTTTTTGAGACGGAGTTTCACTCTTGTTGCCCAGGCTGGAGTGCAATGGCATGATCTTGGCTCACTGCAACCTCCACTACCTGGGTTCAAGTGATTCTCCTGCCTCAGCCTCCCGAGTAGCTGGGATTACAGGCACGCACCACCACGCCCAGCTAATTTTGTATTTTTAGTAGAGACGGGGTTTCACCATGTTGGCCAGGCTGGTCTGGAACTCCTGACCTCAGGTGATCCGCCCGCCTTGGCCTCCCAGAGTGCTGGGATTATAGGCGTGAGCCACGGTGCACCGGCTGAAAAGTAATTTCTCTTTCCAGATATATTACACTGCATCCTCTGCTTTGGTTTTGTAGAGTTACTTTTTTTTTTAAATTCAGATTTTACTAATTTTCCTGCTAGTGTCTTTTTTATTTTCCAGGATCCAGACCAGAGTACCACATTACATTTAGTCATCAAAAACTAGGGTTTAAAAATGTACTTATAGCAATAATACATGCATATGATTAACAGATAATAAAGCAGTCCTGAAGGGTATAAAAGTCTCCCTTTCCAACCCTTGTCCAGTATGACTTTATGCAAGATATGTGACACATGCTAAGTCAATACCACATCCCACAGAGAGTCAGAAAACTTCTACAGAAGAGTTTCATTGTATGGTTAGAAAACCAAGTGAGTTATTTGTTCATTTAGTTAGTAATAACTATTAATACATGAGGTTTAAGTCAAATGATAATGTTAAAGAAACTTGTAGTATCAGGTCAGGAGATCGAGACCATCCTGGCTAACGTGGTGACACCCTGTCTGTAGTAAAAAATACAAAAAATTAGACGGGCGTGGTGGTGAGCACCTGTAGTCCCAGCTACTCGGGAGGCTGAGGCAGGAGGATGGCGTGAACCCCAGAGGCAGAGCTTGCAGTGAGCTGAGATTGTGCCAGTGCACTCCAGCTTGCGTGACAGAGCAAGACTCCAACTCAAAAAAAAAAAAAAAAGAAAAAGAAACTTGTAGTATCATAATCCTTTAACTGATTCCAACCCTGACTTTCCACTGTATCCTTGTGGAGGTTGTTTTTTAGACATATATAAGCACATTCCATAAGAACTTCATTTACAGCAAAAGGAGGAGAGAATGGGAGAGGCTGAAATCTTATTTCACTTATAGGAGATTATGATCTAACACAAACTCCCAGGAAAACATTCATAAGAGAATAATGCCTGTTTAGTCAGTTTGGAGGATTACCAAACCACAAAGTGAAAGCTGGAATTTCTTTTTTCTTTTTTTTTCTTTTGAGACGAAGTCTTGTTCCACTACCCAGGATGGAGTGCAGTGGTGCGATCTCGGCTCACTGCAACCTTTGCCTCCCAGGTTCAAGTGATCCTCCTGCCTCAGCCTCCCAAGTAGTTGGGATTATACGTGTGTGCCACAATGTCTGGCTAATTTTTGTATTTTTTTGTAGAGACAGGTTTTCGCCATGTTGACTAGGCTGGTCTCAAACTCCTGACCTCAGGTGATTCGGCCACGTCGGCTTCCCAAAGTGCTGGGATTACAGATGCAAAGCACTGAGCCTGGCCTGAATGCTGGGATTTCTTCTCATGAGTTTAGATTGCTTTACCTATATGTTTATGCTTCACTAAACTACTGCCTGCTTCTGTGATGAGCAAGCACTTCATTTGTCTCTGCAGGTCCATGTTCCTGGCTATGACGAAACAGGCAGGCTCTGGGTCCCCTCACAAGTGAGCAGATGGCGGCAGAGGACCGAGGCCTGGACGAAGGACCCAGGGGAAGGGAGTGGATTTCCACACGGTGGGCTGGAGAATTCCTATGACACCTAGCTCCTGGGCTGCTCAAGCCATCTCTGGCTCTTAAGCTTCAGCTGGCGACCAGCAGCCAGCAAACCTCCAGTGTCCTCCTGGGGCTGGCCTCCTGGTCCCTGTAGCTACATGCAGTAACGCATCCATCACTGCAGCCTGCAAATAGGAACCTGAGGAGCCCAATGTGCCTGAAAGATGACAACCCCTGAGACTGGAGTGGGGCCAGGCTTCACCATCCTCCCGAGGGAGACAGAGGAGCTCCATGTAACCATGGGAGTCATGCCTTGAGGTCAGCTTGGCACACGGGCTCTAGAGTTATTTGGGCCTCTTTGTAGATTGTGGCATAGCTCCTGATCTGTGAAGTTGGAATAGGAATAACACACACAAAGCCTGGCCTGGCACAGTGACACTTCACACATGTTTTTTTGAAATAATGAATGAATGAGCATAGAGAAATATTCCTGAACTCCTGTTCCCAGCATGAAAACCTCAATGAACTGGCAAAGGAATAAAAGAGAAAGAAAAGAAGGGGAAAGAAAGGAGAAGTGGTGGAAGGAAGATGGAAGAGCAGGCGGTAAGTATATCAGCTGCCCAGAAGGGCCTCAGGGGCTGCACAGGACATAGTCCCTGCCAACCCCACCCCTTATCCCAGACAGGAGAGAATCAAGCCCAAAATTCTTCTCTGCAGCAGCTCCAAGAATACTTTCTGCTTTGCCACGTGGAATGTCCACGCAGGATAGAAAGATCCAAGATCTTCTGAGACTGTCTATTGACCTTCCAGAATGCAGACATTACGGGGATTGTGCCCTGAAAGATCCCCCCAAGAAAGATCTCCCTTTGAGTGGGCCACAGTGAGTGATCCCGGTGAAATCGGCGCTGAGGTGCTGGGAGCAAGAAGACCTGGGCCTCTATGCTCCTCTCTTGAGTTCCTGCACTGTGGTGGGGCAGTTCCCATAGTGGACCATGGGTTTCTCTTTCAGTAAGGGGAACTCGGTGACATCCAATTCGACAGACATTCACTAAGGGTCTAGCACCGCGCCTCAGGCAGAATAGGTGTACAAAGTAGACACTTGATAAACCCAGAAAGGGAGACGTGGGTTCCTGCTTGCTAAGACTTTATAATCTGGCAGGGGAAACAGAGAAACCATAACCATAGCACAAAGTAGAGAAAATGGGAGCTTTCAGAGCCCCAAGGGGCAGAGGAAAGAATGATGATTCAGAACTCGTAGAAACTTCATGAGATGGCTTTCGTCTCCTCCCATCCAATAGATGGGTCTTGTGCATCGTTGAGTATCTCCAGAAAGGCTAAACTGCTCATCTCCTCTGCTAATGGGGCACGTTGCCAACCCCGTCCTGCCTAGGGTATCTTTATTGGTGGGCCCATGTTCATTCCGGCCAAACCCCCCTACTCCCCCCACCCATTTAATCAAGAGGAATGTACTGCCCCCTGGATCCCTTTATCTTCACTGCCCCCCCCCCCCCTTGGATTCAGGATATGTTAGGGAGGCTTGCAGAAGACAGGGGCCGGGTTGTTTGACCAACCTGGTACAGGGTCTAGCACATAGCAGGGGTAGTAAATAAATAGCTTTGATGAGAACAGACGGGATCAGGGCAAGGCACAAGGCCCGGGCCACGTAAGGCACAGGCCAAGCAAGGCCCTTCCGCTGCTCTTAGCTGGGATCTGACCCGGAGAAGAGAGTTCTGTTGCCTGCGGCTCGCGCACCTGGGCCCCTCCGGGCTTCTCTCCAGGGCAAACCGTCCTTCGGGGATGTGGATTGCGCCGGCGGGGCGGGTGGGCGGGGAAGGACACGGAGGGGGCCGGGACCCAAGTTCACGCCTCCCTCCTGCATCCCGCGGCCGGCGGAAGCGATTATCCCCGGCGTCTGGCGGGGCCGGGGCGGGCTCGCACCCCGAGGAGACACGGGCCTCCCCGCGCCCACCTTTGATCGCGCCGCCTTCCCCGCCCCCGGCCCGGGAGGGTATAAGTGGAGCCCGCGCCCCTCCGGGCGGCGCGCTGGGCTCCGGAGCGATGGCCGCAGCCGAGTCCAGTGAGCTCCAGTTCGGCGAGGGCGCCGCGTTCCCAGCGTACCGGGCTCCCCACCCCGGCGGGGCGCTCCTGCCGCCCCCGAGTCCCGCCGCAGCCCTGCTCCCCGCACCACCCGCGGGCCCCGGCCCAGCGCCCTTCGCCAGCTTCCTCGGCCGGGATCCCGGGCCGGCACCGCCGCCCCCCGCCAGCCTGGGCTCGCCTGCGCCCCCCAAAGGCGCGGCCGCCCCGTCCGCGTCGCAGCGCCGCAAGCGCACGTCTTTCAGCGCAGAGCAGCTGCAGCTGCTGGAGCTCGTCTTCCGCCGGACCCGGTACCCCGACATCCACCTGCGCGAGCGCCTGGCCGCGCTCACCCTGCTCCCCGAGTCGAGGATCCAGGTGAGGACCCGCTGCGTTCGCAGGTGCGCCCTGGAGCGGAGGCGCTGCGGAGTTGAGGTCTGGACTCTGGGCTCCGGAGGCCACACCCCGGGACGTTGCAGGCAAGGTGCTTCCCCTGAGGCTCTGTGTCCTAGACTGAAATAGGGGGTGATATCGGCACCTGCTGCACAGGGTGATTGTGAGGCTTATGTGAAATAATTCAGGCCTGCACTGAACGATTTCTAACTCTCATTATTAAATATAACAAGGGCTCCTAGGAGGTTAGCTGGTCCCTTGAAATGGCCAAAAAATAATTCCCAGCAGGAAGGTAAGAAGTTTTATACTTTTTCCTTATCCAGGAAGAAGACACAGATGAGGGGCAGTTGGGGTTTTCCTCTGGTTTTGAGTGTGAGAATGGTAGCTGAGAGCGGGGAGGGCTGACTTGCCAAGTTACCCCCTATGCTACTTTCTTGGCAAGTGTTACGTTTTGGGATTAGATTTGAAAGGATGTAGCGAATTGAGGTAAAGCGAGAAGCACCTGGAACTTGTTGTCAGTTTAAAAAATCTAGTCCAAGGTGTGTTTATTTTTATTTATTAATTATTTATTTGAGACGGAGTTTCGCTCTTGTTGCCCAGGTTGCGCAGGTTGGAGTGCAATGGCGCGATCTCGGCTGACTGCAACCTCAGCCTCCCGGGCTCAAGCGATTCTCCTGCCTCAGCCTCCCGAGTAGCTGAGATTACAGGCGCCAGCCATCACGCCCAGCTAATTTTGGTATTTTTAGTAGAGACGGGGTTTCACCATGTTGGTCAGGCTGGTTTCGAATTCCTGACCTCAGGTGATCCACCCGCCTCAGCCTCCCAAAGTGCTGGGATTACAGGCGTGAGCCACAGCGCCCGGCAGTGTTTATTATCTAAAGTAATCTAGATCAAAATCTTAGAGTTGGTAGGGAGAAGCCTGCCTTTTTGTCTGTCTGTAGCCCCTTGGTCGGTGTCCAAGCGCGGTTTTAAGTAGCAGCCCTCATTTAAACACTGGGAGAGTGGACTTGTTTTCTTTGCACCGCGGGCGGTCATACAGCTGTCAATCTCAACAGCTGGCATGTGCAAAATACCTCCTTGATTAGTTTGACAAGGGAGTATAGACCTTCAAAAACCGATTTTCTTCATAATTTAATGCAGTTTTCTTCTAAGAATTCTAAGGGCTTCCATTTTTGTGACTCCATTTTTTCACGAAAATTTCTCTAACTAAAGAACAGATAGAACTAGGCATTATTCCAGTGTTTGCATCTGGGAATGGGGAGGCAAGGAAAGCCAGGTGCTCTGAACTTCTAACCGTCAACCCAAGTGCTTTATGAAGGCAAGACTCTGGAGAGAAAGCCAGGGGATGTTAAACTGGAACTTACTAGTATGAACTGTGAACATAATGTTAGCATAAAAAACTCCAACCAAAAGCAGCTTTTATTTTCTCCCCTCTTCCAGGTATGGTTCCAGAACAGGCGTGCCAAGTCCCGGCGTCAGAGTGGGAAATCCTTTCAACCTTTGGCTAGGCCGGAGATTATCCTCAACCACTCTGCTCCTGGAACTGAAGCGAAATGTCTGAAGCCCCAGCTGCCTCTTGAGGTGGATGTGAACTGCCTGCCCGATCCATACGGGGTTGGAGGGGGCATCTCTGACTCTAGCTCCCAAGGTCAGAATTTTGAAACCTGTTCCCCTCTCTCTGAAGACATTGGTTCAAAACTGGACTCATGGGAGGAACACATCTTTTCTGCCTTTGGTAACTTTTGAGGATTCTGGGAGAATTCGGGATAAGCTCTGAGGAGTCATGACTGATAGCTTGGGAGAGACACATCAGCATACTGTCCTCTCTGACTTCCATGCTAAGGACATGTGCTTGTTAACCTTGATGATGGTCTTGACAGCACCTCTCACATTTGAAAATACCCCGCGACTTTGTCAATGAAGTTTTAAGCCCACACTCCCACCCCAGAGTTCCGGCATTCATTTTTACCTGTGTTCTCTCCAAGCCTGCACATTCCACTTGGTCTGCATCCCTGTGCCTTCTTGCCAGGCCTGTTCTTCGTTTTTGGACTGGTTGTTCAGAACTCATTATTTTCTTCACAAGAATGCCTCAGCTTGACTCAGTTTCCCCTTGTGCTTGACAGCTGCCATTTTCTCCTGGTCCCTCCAAGGCTTATAATCTTAAACTCACTCTACCCCCCCATCTCTTCAACCCTCATCCTAGGTTTATTACTTTTTAAAATTGGGCCTGTTATCTTTGCGTTCAACCATAGCTCCAATGACTCTGCATGCAGATTATTTTGACAGCCCCCCCACTGCCTCTAGCTTCTCAACTACTTAAAAAAAATTACCCTCTGTGGGCCAGGCATGGTGTCTCACTCCTGTAATCTCAGCACTTTGGAAGGCTGAGTGGGTAGATCACCTGAAGTCAGGAGTTCAAGACCAGCCTGGCCAATATGGCGAAACCCCATCTCTACTAAAAATACAAAAATTAGCTGGGCATGGTGGCAGGATCCTGTAGTCCCAGCTACTCAGGAGGCTGAGGCAGGAGAATCACTTGAGCCTGGGAGGTGGAGGTTGCAGTGATCTAAGATTGTGCGTGCCACTGCACTCCAGCCTGGGAGACAGAAGGAGACTCTCAAAAAAAAAAAAAAAAAAAAAATTACTCTATGGTTCTGTGGTAACCTCCAGTTGCTACCACATTATAAAAAGCTTTCAGTTATCCTCCCAGATAACTGATACCCTTAGCCTGCAGGACAGCTACGCAAATCTGAAGGTCAACTTTCCACTGTATATGTTTTGGTCTTAAGGTCACTCCTTTCAGTTTTGAACCAAATTCATACCTTTTACTTTCAAAACACTCAAGGACTCCCCGCCTGCTTTCTGAAGTCTGAAATTTTCTCTAATCCTGATTTGGCACCTGTTACTTCGATCACTCCAGTGTTACCCTTAGCACTTGTTATTGTATTTCCTATGCAACTTTTGTGATTAAATGTCTTTCACAAATGTTTCAATGTAATTTCTATTTGAATGAATTTTTTTTTTTTTTGAGACGGAGTCTCGCTCTGTCGCCCAGGCTGGAGTGCAGTGGCCGGACCTCAGCTCACTGCAAGCTCCGCCTCCCGGGTTTAGGCCATTCTCCCGCCTCAGCCTCCCGAGTAGCTGGGACTACAGGCGCCTACCACCTCGCCCGGCTAGTTTTTTGTATTTTTTAGTAGAGACGGGGTTTCACCGTGTTAGCCAGGATGGTCTCGATCTCCTGACCTCGTGATCCGCCCGTCTCGGCCTCCCAAAGTGCTGGGATTACAGGCTTGAGCCACCGTGCCCGGCCTTAAATGAATTCTTTTAGATAACTCTTAGTACAGTGCTTCACCCCACAATTGCTCAGTACATACTATGTGGACATGAAAGACGTTTCTAAAAGTTTCTGCAAATGCAGTTTTTAGCCAGTAATCGATATTATATCACCAGGCCACTGAGCTGAGAAATTTAATTTGGTTAGAAACATATTTTTGCTTGAATATTTAATAATATTTTATGAGTATTTGGTTTTGGGAGATTTCTCTTTGCAATTTATAATTCTAAATGTATGTAAATAACCATTTCTAAGTCAGTCTAAGATCAATTAAAATATTTTGACATTTTGAGTTTTCGAACTCCTTTAGAGTCAAAGAAAATGGTCTGTGTTATGAGGTAACCATAGGTGAGGTTTCTTTGTAAACTGTGCTTTAAAGTAGGCTCATGGGATGCCATAGCTAGCGAGGGCCAGGACATCATGTCTTGATGGTTACTAGAAGAGCCCGAGATTATACATGCCAGATGCCCTAATTTTCAGAGATGTTATTCAAGTGGTTTGTACGGCCGGGTGCGGTGGCTCAAGCCTGTAATCCCAGCACTTTGGGAGGCTGAGACGGGCGGATCACGAGGTCAGGAGATCGAGACCATCCTGGCTAATATGGTGAAACCCCGTCTCTACTAAAAAATACAAAAAACTAGCCGGGTGAGGTGGCGGGCGCCTGTAGTCCCAGCTACTCGGGAGGCTGAGGCAGGAGAATGGCGTAAACCCGGGAGGCGGAGCTTGCAGTGACCTGAGATCCGGCCACTGCACTCCAGCCTGGGCGACAGAGCCAGACTCCGTCTCAAAAAAAAAAAAAAAAAAAAAAGTGGTTTGTACTTTTCTTTTTTCTTTTTTGATGGAGTTTTGCTCTGTCACCCAGGCTGGAGTGTAGTGGCATAATCTCGGCTCACTGCAACCTCTGTCTCCTGGGTTCAAGCAATTCTCCCTGCCTCAGCCTCCTGAGTGGCTGGGATTACAGGTACCCGTTACCACGCCAAGCTACATTTTGTATTTTTAGTAGAGACAGAGTTTCACCATGTTGGACAGGCTGGTCTTGAACTCCTGACCTCAGGTGATCCGCCTGCCTCGGCCTCCCAAAGTGCTGGAATTAGGTGTGAGCCACCGTGCCTGGCCTGTACTTTTCAGGGCAGCAAATCCACCATTTAAAACAACCAAGAGCTGGGCAACAGAGCAAGACTGTGTCAAAAAACACCACCACATACAAAAATTAGCTGGGCGTGGTGGCACATGCCTGTAATCCCAGCTACTCGAGAGGCTGAGACAGGAGAACTGCTTGAACCCGGGAAGTGGAGCTTGCAGTGAGCCAAGATAGCGCCACTGCACTCCAGCCTGGGCAACAAAGCAAGAATCCATCTCAAAAAACAAAAACAACAACAAAAATAACAAAAACCAACCAAGAGTTTCCAAGCACTTATGAGTTTAGGAAAAAAGCAAGCAACCAACCAACCAGGAAGTTGGGCACAGTAGCTCATGCCTGTAATTCCAGCACTTTGGGAGGCTGAAGTGGGAGGCTGGCTGACCCCAGGAGTTTCAGACCAGTCTGGACAACATAGCAAGACCCTGTCTCAAAAAAAAAAAAAAAAAAAGCCAGGCTCAGTGACTCACGCTGTAATCCCAGGACTCTGGGAGGCCGAGGTGGGCAGATCACTTGAGGTCAGGAGTTCAAGACTAGCCTGGCCAACATGGTGAAACCTTGTCTCTACTAAAAATACAAAAATGAGCCGGGCATGGTGGCAGGAGCCTGTAGTCCCAGCTACTCGGGAGACTGAGTCAGGAGAACTGCTTGAACCCAGGAGGTAGAGGTTGCAGTGAGCCGAGATTAGGTCACTGCACTCCAGCCTGGGTGACAGAGTGAGACTCTGTCTCAAAAAAAAAAGTCAGGCGTGGTGGCATGTGCCTGTGGTCCCAGCTACTTGAGAGGCTGATGTGGGAGGACTGCTTGAGTTCAGGAGTTCAAGGCTGCAGTGACCTATGAGCGTGCCACTGCACTTAGCTTGAGTGACAGAGTGAGACCTTGTCCCTGCCATCCCCCCGACAAAAAGCAGCCAAGAGAACGTAGTTGAGGCCTTAGCAGCAAAGTGTACTTCTCAATTCTTTGAAAACTGTTTGAAACCAAAAATGAGCTGATAAACATTAGCTATTAACATTATGCTCAGGGCCCATCCTGGAGGTGCTCAGGAGGTCTCACAATCACATTTAAACTTGTGACATGGCCAAATGACATACTACAAATACATTCACAAAACTGAAAGACATATAACATTTTAAATTATGGTCCACTAAGAATCGCACTTACGAAAAAATCTTGTAATTATTGTATTATTGCTTTTATATTGTCTTATGTTGTTTCCCCAGTGAACAACTGTAAAAATCTACAAATATGTAAATCCTGTTGTCACATTTTAAGTTGTGGGATCCTCTACGAAGTAGCCTGCAGCTCTCTCAAACTTTCTAAGAGTCCCTAACTGTGAAATGTGTTACAGACATTATCTATTTTATTCTCACACCTACCATGTAAGATAGGGACTAATCTTCCTACTTTAAAGATCAGGAAACTGAATCTAAGTAGTGGTTCACAACTGTACAGCTTATAAATGGCATGGCCAGGACTCAAACTCAGCCCACCCATTAGTCTACCACCATACAGCGCCTCCTATATTGCACTGGTCTTGTTAGTCAGGACTAATGATACTGATGATAAAGTAATGTGATAGGTTTAAAAGCAATCCCCAAGTCAGAATTTCTACATGCCAGTCATTACTGTCTCATCTTTCAAAGAAATCATCACGGAAGACCACACTCTTATTCTGATGACATTAATGATGCTTAGACCTTTTTTAAACTCTCATTTGCCCACTCATTACACAAATATTTATTTGTTGCCCATGAACAGGCACTTTACCAGGACCTGGAAATAAATGGTGAACAAAAACAGAAATAGCCCCTCCCCTCATGGAGCAGAGGCCAGTAGGGAGACAAAAGACCTCCAGGAAATATTAATATTAAACTGCAAATGTGACAAGTGCTGGAAGGAGAGAGAGATGATCTGGAGACATTATAATAGATGTGTTGTGGTCAAGGAAAGCTTCCTTGAACAAGTGATGCTGAAGGTGAGATCTGGAAAATGATCAAGAGTCACCAAGGAAAGGAGAGGGAATGTAGGTACTGCATGTGCCAAGACTCTATGAAGTAGCGAGCAGATAAAGAAGTTGTGGAGGGAGGCAGATCATGCATGACTTTATAGGTCTTGTAAAAGAGTTTTGAATTTGTCCTGAAAGCCAAATGAAGATTTTAAAGGCATTTATAGACAGAGGGATAACATGATTAATTCTGCATTTTAAGATGATCCCTCTGGCTGCATTGGAACAGGGCTGAGTAGATGCTGGGAGATGTTAGAAGACAACTGCAGTGTTCCAGGTCAGTGATGATGGCAGCTGGGCTGCAAGTAGGTGGTAATGAAGATGGAGAGAGGTGCATGGATTCAAAAATGCTAATGGGCAAATATTTTTGTAGATTCTCAGTGGTTACGAGTGAATGTGACTTTTGGAACTAGCTTAAAGTAACTCAGAACCAAATCTATATAAATAAAAGCCATGTATGTGCTTGCATGTTTGCTCAATCTGGCTTTGATAACTTTCTTTAGAGCTCCAGAAGTGTGTTAGGCAGTGGCATATCATTCAAATCAATGTACGGCTGACCCAACATGACTACTTTGAAATACAGATTTCTTCCTCCCTAAGCAGAAATAAAATTCAACTGTATTCTTCAGCACAGTCCCTGCTGTCAACACATGAAGGCACCGAAAGACAAACAGTGCTCAATTAAATATGTGTAAAATGAGGTACTATTTAAGTGTGACAAGTAAGCCTTAAGAAATATAAGAGAGGCCGGGTGTGGTGGCTCATGCCTGTAATCCCAGCACTTTGGGAGGCTGAGGTGGGTGGAGCACTTGAGGTCGGGAGTCCGAGACTAGCCTGACCAATACGGTGAAACTCTGTTTCTACTAAAAATACAAAAATTAGCTAGGCGTGGCTGCGCATGCCTGTAATCCCAGCTACTCAGAAGGCTGAGGCGGGAGAATCCCTTGAACCCAGGAGCTGGTGGTTGTGGTAAGCCGAGATTGCACCACTGCACTCTAGCCTGGGTGACAGAGAAAAAAAAAAAAAGAATGTAAAAGAAAAAATGCACAAAATACCCAATTCTAGGCAGAATATATTACAATCAACCTTTCACTAGGTCTATACCAGGCCAAATAACTTACCTGCTTAATACCATACCACTGGATGGTATGGCAATAAATAAAATCCATATCACTGGATGGTATGGTAATAAATAAAATCCATACCATTGGATGGTATGATACTTCAGAGAGACTCGGTAATCTGTACTGTTTCCCCTAAAAATATAACTTAATGGAAATTACAATTCTTCAAAACACAGAAGGTATGCATATCGACTTGAATTAAATCAAAATATAGAAAATAATTTTCATAGATCAATTTATTTAGAATTACAAATATTAAGAATAGAAGATTTATGCATTTCTTAATTAACATAACAGTTTAGCTAAATATAAACTCTGCACTAAAGTTTTGCAGTGGCACAATACCAACAAATACAGAAGCCTTTTAAAACTATACAAAAATTCCAAATGGAAAATAATCTTATTTATTATACATTAACATATAAAAAGTCTCATTTTATGAGACATCTAAAGGAATTAAAACCACCTCTACAGCTATATCTTAAACTCCAAATTTGAAAAAAATTTATTATATTTTGACTTTATAATATTCTATATTAAAACGAAGAAAATTCCAAATACATACTTTTTACAAGATTAACATTTTAGGCAAGGTTTTCCTAAAAAAGAAAAACAACCAAAACAAGCCTTTCTTCTGCATTTCACAGCACTGGTTATTATATTTGTTTTCTTTATAAAATCTTTTTACTTTATAAATTGTGTACTGTTGGATTTTAACCAGTAATCTGGTTTAAAAGTTGTGCAAATAAACAAAAAAAATATGAAAATAGTGTGTTATCAGTCTTTTTTTTTTTTTAAATAAATCTCATAACAATGCACTTTTGACCTGAACTGATGGGAAGACATGCCAAATCCATTTGCAGAAATTTAGCATTTTGCACCTTTCTTCCTGTTCCTTCATTTTCTTTCAACAAACAGCAAAGGTTTCTTTTATATAAGTTATGATAAATTAAAATATTTATTATTATAAAATGATCTATAGAACCATGTCACATTGCAAGTATACATAACATATACTTGTATAGTCCACATTTCCCATCTATATTTCTGTGGCTTCCTTAAAACTAGGACTTCCTACACCTCATGATGTTATCTTTTGAAGACTGAGATGGTAATCAACTAAATCAAGTGGAGTTGTAATTTTCTGGATGGAATTTCCACACTGCCACCGACATGAACAAAAAGACCAGGTTTCTTAATACTCTCCATTGCAGCAGTTGTCTGCATGTGTTGCGGTGAATTCATGCACATTAAAAAAAATGGTCAATGTATTCTTCCACGAAATTATATTATGTTCAGATATTTCAGTTTAAAAATATTTGTGAATATAAACATATGTAACATAAGCAATGCTACTGCATCAGAATAATAAAAGAAAAATAAATATAATGCTGGTCAGCAATGCTGGTTTAAGAAGCAGTACAGTCTATTAAAATGCCTTATTTGGAGATTTAAATTTCCCTTGTTTTCCAGCAGTTAGGTTATTTGGTGTTGGAAGCCTATATAAAGGAAAAGAACTTCTCAAAAACAATGTCCCGTGCAGTTGGAATAATGAAATCTTTACTCAGTCTCTGTTGGTGTTATTCGCTGCAAAGGCGTGTAAGTTTCCCATCTGGCTCAGGCCACTCTGAATATGTGCAACATGGATTTCTACATTATTCTGAAAGCAACTAAAGAAAGAAGAAACATGGTTAACTACTTTATTTCAAAAAATTAAGAAACAATTTTTAAAAAAGGAAGAGCTGCATTTTAGTTAGGAAACAGCTATGATAAATCTTAGGGAAGGAATAAATCTCCTATAATACATTAGCCATAATTCTACTTCAGTAATAGTTGAACAAATATGCTCTAAAGAAGCAAAGGAGCCATGTGGGGCTGGAAGGAGAAGATGAGCCTCTCACTGACTGGGGAAGCTCTACTTCTAAGCTGAACCTCCATGCTAACCCCAAACCTAAATACATCTCCTGATTTTTTTATATACAAAATCCATATGAAATTTCTATTCTGTCAATAGGCTGCATATAAGTGAAAAGCTCTTAAAAATATATTTAATGGATAATAATATATGAGTACTTCACAAATACGCATAATTCTTAAAACTTGGACAGAAAATCACTATGAACTTCACATTAAAATGATTAGAGTGTACCTAACAAATTACCTGATATTAGAAGCATCTATTGTACTCTTGATATCATTTAATGAGTCTGTAAGTGATTTGAATTCAAAGGAATTCAGGTCTCCTCCTTCTGCTAGACACTAAAGGGAAAAAAGTTTCAAAATTTAATTGAATTATAGTTCAAATATAGTCATAAAATACCTGATAGAATCAATTAATTAATTTCTTAGCAACAAGTCAGCATGGGTTGCTTTGTGTCAAATTAAGAAAATATTTTCTCTAAGATTTACCTTAATTTGTAACAAAATAGCTGTAAGCCTGGAAATTAAGTCTGTCAGATTTTCATTTTCCACACAGGGATGTCCTGTTGAGGAATTTGCATGCCGAACAATTTCCTGTGCTTCTTCCTCACACCTGCGTCTCATATCTGTCGGCTGATCTGCAGGCTGGAGCCCCTGGTCTGGAGCAAGCTGAATACAGATGATTGAAGCATGAGATCCATGTTCAAGAAGCCATGATTATTTCTGTGCTTCTGCCCTCTTTTCAGATTTTAATTTTTATAAAATTAGCATTTAAAACTAAAATGGTACTCTTACCTTAGAAGTTTTTTTCTTTAACAGTTTCGGATTTTCTATTTTTTGTAACTTTAAATTTTGATATAATTTCAAACTTCTAAAAAAAGTTAAAAGAATAAAACAAAGAACTCTTGATAACATTTACTCAGATTCACTGTTTGTTTTACTACATTTGATCTGCCATTTGATCTCTGTGAATGTATAATTCTTCCCATTAGTAATTTAAGAATAAGTTGCAAACACTGTGCCTCATTACCTCTAATCACTCCAGTTTGTATTTCCTTGGTATTTTTGAAGAGTACGAGCCAATTATTTTGTGTAATATCCCCCAATGTGGGTTTGTCTGTTTCCTTATGATTAGACTGAAGTTATGCATTTTTGGGCAGAAATACTACAAACGTGGTGCTGGGTTCTCTGGCATCTTTATTAGAAGGCACGTGATGTTGACTTGTCCCATTACTGGTGATGTTCTCTTTGATCAATTGGTAAGTGTCTGCCAGATTTCCCTACAGTAAAGGATTTCCTTTTTGTAAGTACTAAGTAGTTGTGAAGAGATACTTTGAGGCTATGTAAACATCCTATTTGTCATCAAACTTCTACCTACCAATTTTAGCATCTGTTGATGATTCTTGTCTATATCAATTATTACTATGATGGTTGCAAAATGGTGTTTTTCTCATTCTTAACACTGCTTCTGTATTTATTAGCTGGCATTTTACTACAAAGTAGTTTCCCTTAAAAAATGAATTAGTATGAACCCATACTGATAAGACTTTTATTCATGGGTTATAATCTCTTACTATATTTATTTATTCTGAAGCTCAAATTGTCCCAGATTTGGCCAGTGGGAACCCTGTCAAGCTGGCTCTTTTTGACATGTCCCCATAATTTGGGGGCACATTTTACTTCCTTGGCATAATAAGGTGGGCCAGGCTCATCTTCTTTCTCTGCCCCAGGTCTGGAATCAGTCTCTTTTTCAAGGAGTTCTGCTTTTTAAAATTGGAGAACAGAGTTGAGAGACCAAGATCTGGGTCAAGGTGTGTTCTTTGCTATTAGGGTGTATTGCTTTTGGCCCTCTCAGCAGACATACACACTCACTTATACCTGTATCATAAAGATAAAATAAACCATGAATTCATACTGATTCCCCCTATTCCCATCTAATGCCACAGGGTTCACTCTAGTCTTCCCCCTCTTCATAACTGCCTTCTTCAACAGTGAGAAACCTGGCTTCCGTTATCCTCAAATTTTTTTTTTTTTTTTTTTGGAGACAGTTTCACTCTGTTGCCCAGACTGGAGTGCAGTGGTGCGATCTCAGCTCACTGCAACCTCTGCCTCCCAAGTTCAATATACTTATTTGCTTCTTTGCTGTCCTAGAGTACACAGTAAGAGTTTCAGAACTGCTGCTGGGCGTGGTGGCTCATGCCTGTAATCCCAGTACTTTGGGAGGCCAAGGTGGGTGGATCACCTGAGGTTAGGAGTTCAAGACCAGCCTGGCCAACATGGTGAAACCCCGTCTCTACTAAAAATATAAAAATTAGCTGGGCATGGTGGTACGTGCCTATAATCACAGCTACTGGAGAGGCTGAGGCAGGAGAATCGTTTGAACCTGGAAGGCGGAGGTTGCAGTGAACCGAGATTGCGCCACTGCACTCCAGCCTGGTGGACAAGAGCGAAAATCCGTCTCAAAAAAAAAAAAAAAAAAAAAGAGAGAGTGCTTTGGATTTAGGTTTTTTAAAATTTTAGAATAGTTGTATTATACTTACTGGTTGAGAATCCCAAATACAAAACTCCAAAATCCGAAATGCTCCAGTGAGCATTTCCTTTGAGTTTCACTTTGGCACTCAAAAAAATTTGGACTTTGGAGCATTTCAGACTTGGGATGCTCAATCTATGCTATGTTCAAGCTATCTGAATCAGTTTTTATCCCCTTCAGTAACAGTAATTAATGTCACTCCTTTGAAGTATAATTAGGTTCGTTTATTTCTGTTTGTGCTACACTTTAGAGTTTACTTGTATTTGTTGGGGAAATAAACACTCAGAAAAATGTCATTCCTTCTTACTCACCAACTCCTACCCCATACCCAAATTAGTTTCTAATATATCCTTTCTGTGTTTCCTTTTGAAAAATTAAGCTGATACATATATATAGTATTTCCACTTATTTCCTACTCCAAAGGTAATATACTTTGGAATATGTACGTGTATTTTTGTATTTGCTTTTTGCATCTAATAACACATCCTGGAAATCACTCCATATCAGTAAGTAGAGAGCTTCCTCTCTTACAGCAGCATAATATTCAATTGTGTGGATGTACCATAAATAGTCAGTTTCCTATGTGTGGGCATTTATGTTTATTTCTAACATTTTATAATTACTAATACTGCTTCAATGAATAACTGTATCCTCTAATACTTTTGTAAAATTTAAATTGAAGCACACATAAATACATAAAAGTACACAAATCATGAAGTGTACAGGCTAATGAGTTTTCACAAATCAAACATTCTCAAAAATGAGAAGTCAGCAACTAGATTAGGAACCAGAATATTACCAATGCCCCAGACCCCTGATAATGCCATCTTCCAGTACCACCTCCCTCAGGGTAACTACCATCCTGACTTCTAGCATCAGAAGTTAGCTTTTCAGCTTTATAAAAATGTAATCATACATTACATATTCTCCTGTGTCTGACTTTATTTGTTCAACACTGTATTTGTGAGATCCATCCATGGCGCTGAGTTGTAGTCGAGTACTTTCATTCTCACTGCTGGGTAGCATTTCCATTGTGTAATTATATCATGTTTATCAGTCAATTGTTGTACTGATGGGTATTTGGGTAGTTTATGATTTCTGGCTATAATGAACAATGATGCTATGAACATTCTAGTATATGTATTTTGGTAAATACATGTTGATGTATCTTTTTGGTATATATTGAGAAGTAGAATTGCTTAGTCATGCTGTTCTCTCTGATATGTTCTTTATTTCTATAACTTCTATATTGTAGTTCCTTAAGAGCTTTGAGAAGATTAAATCACTTTACTTCATTAGGAAAGGAGCCTATCACAAATGCCTTGGGTACTACAAAAAGATTGATGAGCAACCCGTACTCTGCATGTACCATCGGCTTTGTTATGTGTCATCCTGGACTGCATAGTCTGCATGTCTTGTGAATAGCTGCTAGTCTAGGGGAGAAAATCTATTTACTAATACAATGCATCTTGTTATTAATATGCATCATAGATGACGACAACTATTAGGAAAATAACCCAACTGTTTAAAAACCTGATACTGCTGGGCGCAGTGGCTCACGCCTATAATCCTAGCACTTTGGGAGGCTGAAGCAGGCAGATCACCTGAGGTCGGGAGTTTGAGACCAGCCTCACCAACATGGAGAAACCCGTCTCTACTAAAAATACACAATTAGCTGGGTGTGGTAACGCATGACTGTAATCCCAGCTATTTGGGAGGCTGGGGCAGGAGAATCACTTGAACCCGGGAGGCGGAGGTTGCAGTGGGCCAAGACTGTGCCACTGCACTCCAGCCTGGGCAACAAGAGTGAACCTCTGTCTCAAAAAAAAAAAAAAAAAAAAAATCTGATATCACGACTGGGCATGGTGGTTCACGTCTGTAATCCCAGCACTTTGGGAGGCCAAGGAGGGTAGATCACTTAAGGTCAGGAGTTTGAGACCAGCCTGGCCTATAATATGGTGAAACCCCATCTCTACTAAAAATACAAACAAATTAGCCATGGTGGTGCACAGCTGTAGTCCCAGCTATTCAGGAGGCTGAGGCAGGAGAATCACTTGAACCTGTGAGGCAGAGGTTCCAGTGAGCCGAGATTGTGCCATTGCACTCCAGCCTGGGCAACAGAGTAAGACTCCGTCTCAAAACAAACAAATGAAAAAAGAATCTGATATCATAAACAGAGATGGCTTTCCTGGGAACACACGACCTCAAAGTATGCAAATGCAGGAGCATTTTAAACTCACCTGAATCATTTTAATTCTTACTCTGTAGTAGGAAACTCAACTGTTGAACCACTCTCATATAATCACATGTGAATGAAAATTCACAAATAACCCTGTTATCTATGTATTTGAAATTCAAGAATTTATAGTTCTAATGCTAATTTAAGGTTTAAAAGAGAAGGCAACAAAATTGTACAGCCAGTATGATCAGAACTTTATGAGAAAAAGCATGTATTGTTTAAAACAAAACAAAACAAAACACCAAAAAAGACTAAGGAGAAATAGACCAAAATTTGCTCTTCGGGGCTGGGCACGGTGGCTCACGCCTATATCTCAGTACTTTGGAAGGCCAAAGTAGGAGGATCGCTTGAGCCCACGAGTTTGAGACCAGCCTGGGCAACAGAGCAAGACTTCATCTCTAGAAAAATAAACTGGGCATGTTGTGCACCTGTGGTTCCAGCTACTCAGGAGGCTGAGGTTGGGGGATAGCTTGAGTCTGGGGAAGTTGAGGCTGTAGTTCACCAAGATTGCAAGATTGCACCACTGTACTCCAGCCTGGTCAACAGAGCAAGACCCTGTCTCAAAAAAAAAAAAAAAAGAAAGAAAGAAAGAAAGAAAAAGAAACAACAACAACATTTTGGTCTCTGGGGTAGTGGAATTAAGAGTAATTAGTTTTCTGGATTTTTCCAAAGCTTTTTGGAGGGCCTTATTTGTATCTTTAACCAAAAAACTCAAAATTGACAGCTTTCTATGTATAAAGCACTCTTCAACACTGATGCTGGGAGAAGTAAGAAATATAATATAGTTCTGCTAAAGGACTTTATGAAGATATTGGCTTGGTATGGATTTTCTAAAGTGTGAAGGTAAAAGGATTAAGCTTCAAATAAAAATATGGAGGGAAATCTATACATATCACTTACCTCATAGCAATACTGTTGAACTTTATGCAAAACTTTGTTTAGGTCCTTGTTCAGCTGTTCAAGCTCTAGAACAATTGTTGCATATCTCCGCTGAAATTCAATGCTGATGGGCATGGAATATGATTTCTGAGAAGAGAGAAAAATCAGATCGTGGTAAGAGTTTGTTTTTTAGCAATGCAATTTCAATAATCTAAAAGATTTGACTTATCTAAAAAGCAAACTAAAGGTTATTAAATTTGTTCTAATTGTTATAGTTCTTGTCTGTGATAATGGTATTGTTATTTAGGAGACTGTCCTTGTTCATTGGAGCACCATGATGTCTGCCATTTGCTTTTTTGAAAAGGAGATCTTCTAATGAGATAAATTAAACAGAGCAAAATGTTAATTGATAAACGTGTATGCGATGTTCGTTATATTCATCTTTCAACTTTTTCATAGGATTGTTAGTTGTTAAATCGTATGTCCTCATTTGAAGCATTCTAGTTATTTAAACCAATTGATGCTGTACCTGGAATCAATTCAGTATAGTATAATGGTTTAAGAGCATGGGTGTTAGAATCAGATTATATATGTTCAATTTCCACCTCTATCACCATCTAGCTGTGTGATGTTAAGGAATTTCCTTAATCTCTCTATGCCTCATGTTCCTCAACTGCAAAATGGGGATTATAAGAATATCTATCTAGTGGGGTTGTTGCAAAGATTAAATGAGATAATACATGCTAGCACAGTGCCTCCCACATAGAAAATGCTCAATGAATATTAACTTTTTATTGTGTCATCATTCCATATATGCTCCTTACCAAGGAGCATTATCAAATTATCCATTAACCAAAGTTAATGGACTTTGACGCCATTTCCTTCCCTCTCGTCACAGTACTTCCAATAAACTATACTCTCCATTTCATTCCTGCTAAAAATGCTGGCAATGAAACCTCTCTAGTCAAGGAAAATTTAACCACATTTCTTTTTTCAGAGGATTTCTGAAAAAGCACATTGTCATGTACTAAGGAAGCAAAATTGCTCCTTCTAATAAGTATAGGTAGGGAAAGAAAACTTTCCTAGACCTAGGGAGGAACCACTTATATAGATTCCAAATCACAGAATTATAGACTGAGCTAACAGAAACCTCAGAGATCATCTAGTTAAGCCATACCATTTTACAGCGGAGAAAACTGAGGACTAGAAAAGTTAAATGACTTAACAGCACACACTATTAATGATGTGTTGATTACTTAATGATGACAACAACAGATGTACTAAATAGAGCTGACTAATGTGCCATGCACTAAATGTGGTTTTGTTGTTGTTTTGGGGATGGTGTCTTGCTATGTTGCCCAGGCTAGACTCGAACTCCTGGCCTGAAGCAATCCTCCTGCCTCAGTCTCCCAAGTAGCTGCGACTATAGGCATGTGCCACCACATCCAGCTTGTTCTAAGTTTTTTTTTTTTTTTTTTTGAGACAGGGTTTCACTCCTGTCACCTAGGCTGGAGTGTAATGACGTGATTTCCGCTCACTACAACCTCTGCCTCCTGAGCTCAAGCAATCCTTCTGCCTCATCCTCTCGAGTAGGTGGGACTACAGGCACCAGCCACCACACCTGGCTAATTTTTGTATTTTTAGTGGAGACGGGGTTTCACCATGTTGGCCAGGTCTGGTCTCAAACTCTGACCTCAAGTGATCCAACTGCCTTGGCCTCCCTAAGTGCTGGGATTACAGGCGTGAGCCACTGCGCCTGGCCTGTTTTGTTGTTTAGAGACAGGGTCTCACTCTGTTGCCCAGGCAGGACTGCAGTGGCACCATCATAACTCAGTGCAGCCTCAAACTCCTGGACTCAAGGGATCCTCCTGTCTCAGCCTCCCAAGTAGCTTGGACTACACGCATGTGCCACTATGCCTGGCTAATGTTCTAAGTGCTTTTAGAGGATTTCATTGAATCCTCACAATAACCCTATGAGAAAGATATTATTGCTTATTGTCTCCATTTTACATATGAGGCCCATGTACCACAGCCAGTAAGTGGTAACCTTGTGGGATCTGAAGTCAGTTTGCATCAGTTAGAATTTCTCTGCTACTATGGATCTGAAGCAGTAAAAGAGAAAGAGGGGAGGGAATGCCATAGTGGGAGTAGGGAAGGGATAAGTTCCACATGGGCCTGGAATCATATCCAGGACATCCTACTTTTAGTTTACCATTAGTGCTTCCTGAATTGCTTCCTCTTCGTAAACCTCAGTTTTTGTAAAGTTAAAACCATTGGATCATCTGAAAGATTTTCTATAAGAATGCAGGGATAATGCAGGACATGCTGAATTTAATTTCATTTCCTTGTTGGGAATTGGGGGTTACTGAGGACATAGTGTAATGTAAATTATAACTAAGTATTTGATCAAGCCTCTTCTCAGGGATGAGTGTATACTTTTGCAGACTCAGAACTAGTTAATCAAAATCAAAATCATTAAAAGCTCTGTATCTCTTACAGTGAAATTGAGGGTGTCAAGTCTCTATCTTCATCTTTCGTGTTCAACATTTTAATGAATTAAAGATGTACAAAGGGTTTACATATACAGCATACATCAAAATGTAAGAAACTGGGAGACAGCTAATGCATTACAAAATGGGGTGATGTAACTAATGAACCATATTAAAAAAACTCCAAAACTAAACAGATATATACTTCCCGTCAAAATTATCATCTAGTTATACCTCCAACTTCTAAAAATATTTTTGAGCCCCCGTTTTTGAAGCTGTTCTCAAAGTCTTTATCTTTTTGAATATCTCCCAATGATGGAAAAATTTCCCTTATCTTCTTAAACATCTAAATAATGAAGGGTTAATATAGAAGAATAAATGTACAAGAATGACCAAACCAATTTTGAAAGAGAAAGACAAATGGAGGTACTTGTACTGGTAGTTATCAAACAGTGTGGTATTGACATGGGAGACAAATACACCAATGGGAGAGAATGGTGGCCAGTCTTTATACTAAATTCCAACATATATGTATACGTATGCCTGGCACATATGCTTGTGTGTGAATATTTGTACATTAATGTTTGGAAATTTCATATATAATAAAGCTGGCCTTTCAAATCAGTGGGAAAGGATGAACTATTAATAAATTGGAACAATTATATATTTGAGGAAAAAAGTTAGGTCTTTACACTCAAATCATTCACAAAATTTTAGGATGTACTGAGGGTCTAGATATTAAAAGAAACTATAAAACTAAGGCCGGGCGCGGTGGCTCAAGCCTGTAATCCCAGCACTTTGGGAGGCCGAGACGGGCGGATCACGAGGTCAGGAGTTCGAGACCATCCTGGCTAACACGGTGAAACCCCGTCTCTACTAAAAAATACAAAAAAAAACTAGCCGGGCGAGGTGGCGGGCGCCTGTAGTCCCAGCTACTCGGGAGGCTGAGGCAGGAGAATGGCGTAAACCCAGGAGGCGGAGCTTGCCGTGAGCTGAGATCCGGCCACTGCACTCCAGCCTGGGCGACAGAGCGAGACTCCGTCTCAAAAAAAAAAAAAAAAAAAAAAAGAAACTATAAAAGTATCATGAGAAGACAGGAGAATATGTTTATGAATAAGAGGGAGAGAAGCTATTTTAAACAAGTTACAAAAACCAAAAACGAGGAAAAGGAACAGGCTGATATACAGCTGACCCTCAGATAACACAGGTTTGAATGGTGCAGGTCCACTTACATTACTTACATGTAGATTTTTTAAAAATTAATTTTTGTAACCGCCCACCAGATCGTATACATGTACTTTTTCAAAAGTTACACTGGTGTGCCTGCTTCTCCTGCCTTCCCTTCCATCTCCTCTACCTCTTCTGCCTCTGCCACCCCGAGACAGCAAAACCAACCCCTCCACTTCCTCCTCCTCCTCAGCCTACTCAACGTGAAGATGACAAGGATGAAAACCTTTATGATCTACTCCCACTTAATGAATAGTGAATATGTTGTCTTTACCTTATGATTTTCTTAATAACATCTTAATAACATTTCCTTTTCTCTAGCTTATTTTATGTAAGGATACAGTATATAATGCATATATAAGATATGTGCTCATCTACTATTTAGGTTATCAGTAAAGTTCCTGGTCAACAGTAGGCTATTAGTAGTTAAGTTTTGGGGGAGTCAAAAGCTGTATGTGGATTTTTGACTGCTGGTGGGGGTTGCATCCCTAACCTCCACGTTGTTTGAAGGTCAACTGTATTTGACTACATCAAAATTTAAATTTTCTCTACTATAGTAACATAAGAAACAAATAATTTTGTTAATATTAATATAAATAGCCAATTAACACACAAAAGATGCTTAATTCCACTAGTAGCCTTAGAAATACAAAATAAAACAATGACATTTATATTTCACCTATCAGACTGCTAACAATTTAAAGATCTTCTAACACTAGGATTAAAGAGAGTGATCTATATTTACTGATACTATAGAGTGAAAAGCAGAATGTTACATAGTATAAAATTTATTTAAAAATGTCTGCCCTTGGCCAGGCGTGGTGGCTCAGGCCTGTAATCCCTGCACTTTGGGAGGCCAAGGCGGGCAGATCATTTGAGGTCAGGAGTTCGAGACCAGCCTGGCCAACATGGTGAAACCCCATCTCTATTAAACATACACAAAATTAGCTGGGCATGGTGGTGCGTGCCTGTAATCCCAGCTACTTGGGAGGCTGAGGCAGGATAATCGCTTGAACCCAGGAGGCGGAGGTTGCAGTAAGCCAAGATTACATGACTGCTCTCCAGCCTAAGCAACAGAGCGAGACTCCATCTCAAAAAAAAAAAGTCCCCTTCTCAAAAAAACCCAAAAGTATATATTGTATAGGTATTTATACATTAACAAATAAATACAAAGAAAGAAAAACATACATCAAACTCAGTAAGAATGGAAAGTTTTTAAGAAAGTACATTCATTTTATACATACACACATACAATTAAAATTATTATTATTATTTTTTGAGATGGAGTCTTGCTGTGTCACCCAGGTTGGGGTGCAGTGGCACAATTTCGGCTTACTGCAACCTCCACCTCCAAGGTTCAAGTGATTCTCCTGCCTCAGCCTCCTGAGTAGCTGGGGTTACAGTTGCAGGCTACTGTGCCAGAATAATTTTTGTATTTTTACTAGAGGCGGAGTTTTACCATGTTGGCCAGGCTGATCTCGAACTCCTGGCCTCAAGTGATCCTCCCGCCTCAGCCTCCCAAAGTGCTGGGATTACAGGCATAAGCCACCGTGCCTGGCCTAAAAATAACTTTTGGAGGCTGAGGCGGGTAGATCACTTGAGGCTAGGAGTTAAAGACCAGCCTGGCCAACATGGTGAAACCCCGTCTCTACCAAAAATACAAAAAACTAGCCGGGCGCAGTGGCGCATGCGGGAGACTGAGGCAGGAGAATCGTTTGAACCTGGGAGGCAGAGGTTGCAGTGAGCCGAGATCATGCCTCTCCATGCCAGCCTGGGTGACAAAGCTAGACTCCGTCTCAAAAAGTAAATACATAAATAAAATAAAAACAAGTCAAAAACACGACATTAAATTAGGCCTGCATGAATAAGGTGAGGCATTTGAACCATTAGAAATAACTAATACAGGCCGGGCACGGTGTCTCAAGCCTGTAATCCCAGCACTTTGGGAGGCCGAGATGGGCGGATCACGAGGTCAGGAGATCGAGACCATCCTGGCTAACATGGTGAAACCCCGTCTCTACTAAAAATACAAAAAACTAGCCAGGCGAGATGGCGGGCGCCTGTAGTCCCAGCTGCTCCGGAGGCTGAGGCGGAGCTTGCAGTGAGCTGAGATCTGGCCACTGCACTCCAGCCCCGTCTCAAAAAAAAAAAAAAAGAAAAGAAATAACTAATACATTCTGATAAAAAAAACCAGGTATGATCACAAAGTAATGAAAGATTTTCCTGTGTGGCTTACAGGTTCATGTTGAAGGCAAACAGTCTGTAAAAATATAAGCTTATAGGGGACAAGATGGAAAATACCAGATTTAGCAGTTCAAGATCAAGGGTATGGATTTATTTGACTAGTTCTCTACAGATGTTTGTTTAACCATTTACAATTTTTTTGCTATTACAAACAATGCTGTGATGAACATCCTTGTATGCACATCTTCGGAATGGTACTCTAAAAGTAAAATTTCTGGCCCATCATTATGGCCAAGCTGCCTTCCCAAAAGACTTCAATTAACTTATATTCCCACCTAGAGTGTATAAATGTGCTCACTTCTTCACCTATTTGCTAATGCTTTATTTGGAACATTTACAAATCTGATGGAAAGACTAGTAATATTTAGTCTGAATAAGAATAGAAGATGGTAGAAATGTAGGTTGTCTTCAAATAATTTACTTTTTTCTTTTGTTTTACATGCACAGATTGTGTAATGATCAAGTCAAGAGTATTTGGGTATTACCTTGAGAAACAAGGGAGCTTGCAATGTACCTTAATACTACTAACAATAAAGTTGGAGATATAACCAGATGATAATTTTGAAGGGGAGTATATATCCATATATCCGTTTTGTTTTAGAGTTTCTTCATGGTCCATTAGTCACATCACTCTATTTTGTAACATGTTAGCTATCTCTCAACTCTACCTTTTTTTATTTTTTATTTTTTTGAGATGGAATCTCACTCTGTCACCCAGGTTGGAGTGCAGTGGCGTGATCTCAGCTCACTGCAACCTCCGCCTCCTGGGTTCAAGTGATTCTTCTGCTTCAGTCTCCCGAGTAGCTAGGATTATAGGCGTGTGCTAACACGCCTGGCTACTTTTTGTATTTTTAGTAGAGACAGGGTTTCACCATGTTGGCCAGGCTGGTCTCCAACTCCTAACCTCAAGTGATCCGCCCACCTCAGCCTCCCAAAGTGCTGGGATTACAGGCATGAGCCACCATGCCCAGCTATTTTGTACATTTTTATGTATACTGTATATGAAAACCCTTTGTACATTTTTAAGCGATTCATTAGAATATTGAACACAAAAGATGTAGAGACTCTAACACCCTTGAAAAAAATTCTCTGTAGGAGATACTGAGTATTTAATAATTTTGATTAACTAGTTGAGTCTGCAAAAGTATACATGTATCCCCAAGAAGAGGCTTGATCAAATGCTTAGTTATGATTTATGTTACCCTATGTCTTCTGTAACCCCCAATTCCCATTTGAAAAGATAATTCCAATCTGAAAGACAAATACCTCATATTCTTACTCATGTGGGAACTAAAAAAACATGAATTCATGGAGATAGAGAGTAGAATGATAGATAACAGAGGGTGGGAGGGAGAGTATTACCCAAAATACTCTGACTTGATCATTACACAATCTATGTATGTAAATACTCAAGGTAATACCATTATTATCTCTATGTGACTAAAATATTTAAAATCCTATTTTGAAATATACATTTTTGCTAACTATAGTCACTCTAGTCTGCTATCAAACATTAGAACTTACTTATTCTGTTTGAACCTATTCAACAACCTCTCTTCATTTCCTCCTCATACCCTCTGGTTTCTATCACTCTACTCTCCATCTCCATAAGTTCAAGTTTTTTTTAGCTCTCACATGAGTAAGAATATGAGGTATTTGTTTTTCTTTGCCTGGGTTATTGCACTTAGAATAATGACCTCCAGTTTCATCCAGGTTGCTGCAAATGACAGGATTTCATTATTTCTTATGGCGGAATAGTATTCTATTTCTTGATCCATTTATCCATTGATGGACACTTAGGCTGATTGCACATCTTTGCTATTGTAAATAGTGCTATTATAAACATGTGAATACAGGCATCCCTTTGATACACCGATTTTCTTTTCCTTTGGATAGACACCCAGTACTGGGACTGCTGGATCGTATGGTGGTTCTGTTTTTAGTTGAGAAATCTCCATATGTTGTACATAGTGACTGTACTAATTTGTATTCCCACCAACAGTGTGTAAGAGGTCCCTTTTCTCCACATCCTTGCCAGCATCAGTTATTTTTTGCCTTTTTAATAACAGCCATCCTAACTGGGGTAAGATGATATCTCGTTGTGGCTTTAATTTGCATTTTCCTGATGATGAGTGATGTTGAGCATTTTTTCACATACTTATTGGCCATCTGTATGTCTTCTTTTGAGAACTGTCTATTCATGTCCTTGCTCACTTTTTAATGGATTTACTATTACTTTTATTGTTATTTTACTTGTATATTCTGGATCTCAGTCCCTTGTTGCATGAATAGTTTATACTTTCTCCCATTCAACTGGCTATCTCTTCACTCTGTTGTTTTCTTTAATGTGCAGATTTTTAAGTTTAAAATAGGACCATTTGTCTATTTTTGTTTTAGTTGACAGTGCTTTTGAGGTCTTAGTCTTAAAATCTTTGCCTGAACCAATGTCCTGAAGGGTTTTCCTTATGTTCTCTTCTATTATGGTTGTAGCTTCAGGTTTTTTGTTTAAGCCTTTAATCCCTCTTGAGTTTTGCATATGAGATAGGGATCCAGTTTCATTCTTTTTCATATGGATTTCTAATTTTCCCAGCACCATTTATTGAAGAGGGTGTCTTCCTCAGTACATGTATGTTCTTGGCACCTCTGTCAAAAATCAGTTGGCTAAACATAAGTAGATTTATATCTATGTTCCCTACTCTCTTCTGTTGGTCTATGTGTCTATTTTCATACCAGTATCATGCTGTTTTGGTTACTATAACCTTGTAATATAATTTGAAGTCAGATAGTGTGATGTTTCCGGATTTGTTCTTTTTGCTCAGAATTGATTTGGCTATTCTGGCTCTTTTTTGTTTCAAAATGAATTTTAGGATTGTTTTTTCTATTTCTGTAAAAATAACATTAGTATTTTGATAGGGATTTCAGGGAATCTGTATATTGCTTTGGGCACTATGGTCATTTTTTTTTTTTTTTTTTTTGAGACAGAGTCTCGCTCTGTCGCCCAGGCTAGAGTGCAGTGGCATGATCTTGGCTCACTGCAAGCTCCGCCGCTCGGGTTCACGCCATTCTCCTGCCTCAGCCTCCCGAGTAGCTGGGACTACAGGCGCCTGCCACCTCACCCGGCTAGTTTTTTTTTTTTTGTATTTCTTAGTAGAGACGGGGTTTTACCGTGTTAGCCAGGATGGTCTCGCTCTCCCGACCTCGTGATCCGCCTGTCTCGGCCTCCCAAAGTGCTGGGATTACAGGCTTGAGCCACCGCGCCCGGCCCATTATGGTCATTTTAATGATAGTCTTCCAATCCGTGACCATGAGATGTCTTTCCATTTGTTTGTGTCCTCTTCAATTTATTTCATCAGTGCGTTTCCTTGTAGAGATCTTTCACCTCCTTGGTTAAACTGATTCCTAGGTATTTAATTTTCTGGCTGGGGGTGGTGCCTCACACCTGTAATCCTAGTACTTTGGGAGGCTGAGGTGGGTGGATCACCTGAGGTCAGGAGTTTGAGACCTGCCTGACCTACATGGAGAAACCCCATCTCTACTAAAAATACAAAAATTAGCCAGGCATGGTGGCGCATACCTGTAATCCCAGCTACTTGGGAGGCTGAGGCAGAAGAATCGCTTGAATCCGGGAGGCGGAGGTTGCAGTGAGCTGAGATCATGCCACTGCACTCCAGCAGCTTGGGCAGCAAAAGCAAAACTCCGTCTCAAAAAAAAAAAAAAAAAAATTTCTTTGTAGCTACTGCAAATGAAATTGCCTTCTTGATTTTTTGGCTACTTCATTACTAGTGTGTAGAAATGCTACTGATTTTTGTATGTTGATTTTTTTATCCAGCAACTTTACTGAATTTGCTTATCAGCTCTAAGAGTTTTTTGGTGCAGTCTTATGGTTTTACTAAATGTAAGATCATGACATCTGCAAAGAGGGACAATTTGACTTCCTCTTTTCCAATTTTCATGGCTTTTCCTTTCCCTTGCCTGATTGCTCTGGCTATGACTTCCATTACTTTGTTGAGTAAGAGTGGTCAAAGCAGGTTCCAGTTCTTAGAGGAAAGGCTTTCAACTTTTCCCCATTCGGTATGATGTTAGCTGTGGGTTTGTTATCTATGGCTTTTCTTATTTTGGGGTGTGTTCCTTCTATGCCTAGTTTGCTGACAGTTTTTTTTTTTTAATCACAAAGGAATGTTGGATTTTATCAAATGCTTTTTCTGCATCTATTGGGATAATCATGTGGTTGTTGTCCTTCATTCTGTTGATGTGATGTACACGTTTATTGATTTACTTATGTTAAATCATCCTTGGATCCCTAGTATAGATCCCTCTTGATAATGGTGTACTATCTTTGTTATGAGATGTTGAATTCAGTTTGCTAGTGTTTTATTAAGGATTTTTGTGTCTATGTTCATGAGTGACATTGGACTAGTTTTTTTAGTTGTGTCCGTATCTGGTTTTGGTATCAGGGTAATGCTGGCCTTGCAGAATGAGTTGGGGAGAATTCTCTCCTATTCAATATTTTGGAAGAGCTTAAGGATGATTGGTATTAGTTCTTTACATATCTGGTAGAATTTGGCCTGTATTCATGTAGTCCTGGGCTTTTCTTTGTTGGGGGGCTATTTTTATTACTGCTTCAATCTCACAAATTGTTAATAGTCTGTTCAGGTTTTCTATTTCCTTCTGATTTAATCTTGATAGGCTGTTTGTGTCCAGGACTTCATGCATTCTCTCTAGGTTTTCCAGTTTGTTAGCATATAGTTGTTCCTAACAGTCTCTGATGATATTCGGTCTTTCAGTGGTACCAGTTGTAATGTCTTTTTTTCATTTCCGATTTTAGTTCTTTTCTTGGCTAGTACAGCTAGCAGTTTATACATTTTGTTTATTTTTTCAAAGAACCAATTTTTCATTGATCCTCTGTTTTATTTTGTTTAGTTCTGTTCTGATCTTTGTTATGTTTTTCCTTCTGATAATTTTGGGTTTGGCTTGTTCTTGCTTTTCTGGTTCCTTGAGGTGCTTTATTGGATTGTCTACTGGAAATTTCAACTTTTTGGATATAGGCATTTATTGCTATAAACTTCCCTCTGAGTACTGATTTTGTTTTATTGCACAGGTATTGGTATGTTGTATTACCATTTTAAGATTTTAAAAAAATTTTCCATCATAATTTCTTCATGACTTAATGGTTGTTCAGGAGCATGTTGCTTAACTTCCACGTATTTGTATAGTTTCCAAAGTTCCTCTCAGTATTGTTTTCTAGTTTTATTCTATTGTGGTCTCAGAAGATACTGGATATGATTTTGATTTTTAAAAGATTTGTTGAGACTTGTTTTGTGCCTTAATATAGGGTCTATCCTGGAGAATATTCCATGTGCTGATAAGAATGTACATTCTGTAGTTGTTGGATAAAATGTTCTGTAAATGACTGTTAGATCCATATGGTCTAAAGTTCAGTTTAAATTCTATATATATATATATATATATATATATATATATTTTTTTTTTTTTTTTTCTGAGACACGAGTCTTGCTCTGTCACCCAGGCTGGAGTGCAGTGGTGCAATCTCGGCTCACTGCAATCTCTGTCTCCTGGATTCAAGCAATTCTTCTGCCTCAGCCTCCTGAGCAGGTGGGACTACAGGCATGTGTCACCACGCCCGGCTATTTTTATTTTTTTGTATTTTTAGTAGAGACGGGGTTTCACCATACTGGCCAGGCTGGTCTTGAACTCCTGACCTCGTGATCCACACACCTTGGCCTCCCAAAGTGCTGGGCTTACAGGCGTGAGCCACTGTGCCTAGCCAAAATCCAGTATTTCTCATTAATTTTCTGTCTAGATGATCTGTTTAATGCTGAGTGGGGTGTTGAAGTTTCCCACTATTATTGCATTGGAGTTTATTATTACATTATTGTTATTATTATTATTTTCTCTTTCTCCATCATGAAATAGCTCTCTCTTTAGATCTAGTAATATGTGCTCTGTGAATCTGGGTGCTACAATGTTGGGTGCACGTATATCTAGAATTGCTATATACTCTGGCTGGATTGATCCCTTTATCACTATATTATATAATGACCTTGTATTTAAAAAAAACTGTTACCGACTTAAAGTTTATTTTATCTGGTATTAAGTGTAGCCACTCCTGCTCACTTCTGATTTCCATTTACATGGAATATCTTTTTTCATTCCTTTACTTTCAATCTATATGTGTCTATATAGATAAAGTGCATTTCTTTTTCTTTTTTTTTTTTGAGACGGAGTCTCGCTCTGTCGCCCAGGCTGGAGTGCAGTGGCGTGATCTCGGCTCACTGCAAGCTCTGCCTCCCGGGTTCACGCTATTCTCCTGCCTCAGCCTCCCCAGTAGCTGGGACTACAGGCGCACATCGCCACACTCAGCTAATTTTTTGTATTTTTAGTAGAGACGGGGTTTCACCGTGTTAGCCAGGATGGTCTTGATCTCCTGACCTCGTGATCTACCCGCCTCGGTCTCCCAAAGTGCTGGGATTACAGGCGTGAGCCACCGCGCCCAGCCAAAGTGCATTTCTTATAAGCAGCATATACTTGCATCATGTTTGTTTTGAATACATTCAGCCAGTCTATACAAGGAGAGAATTTAATCCATTTACATTTAAGGTTATTGATTTGGGTGTTTTTGTTCCTATCATATTGTTGTTTGCTGGTTGTTCTATATATTCTTTATTTCTTCTCTTATTGTTTGTCATTTTGGTCTGGTTGTTTTCTGTAGTGGTACCATTTGAGTCCTGTGTGCTTGCTTTACCAGTGTTTTATACTTCCATGTGTTTTCATGATGGTAAACACTTTCAGGTTTAGGATGCTCTTGAGCATTTCTTGTATGGTCAGTCTAGTGGTGATGAATTCCCTCAGCTTTTGCTTGTCTGGGAAAGGCTTTACTTCTTCATTTAAGAAGCATTAGTTTCTTTCAGCACTCTAGATATATTATCCCATTCTCTCCAGGCCTGTAAGGTTTCTGCTGAGTGATCTACTGTTGGTCTGATGGGGATTCTTTACAGGTAACTAGATGCTTTTATCTTGCTATTTTTGGCATTCCCTCATCTTTGACTTTAGACAGTGTGACTACAATGTGATGTGAAGAAGTCCTTTTTGATTGTATCTATTTGGGGATCTCAGAGCTTTCTGTATCTGGATGTGTAAATCTATTGCTAGACTTGGGACGTTTTCCTCTATTATTTCATTAAATAGGTTTCCTAATCCTCTTGTTCTCCACCCTCTGGGACCCTAATAATTTGAATATTTGGTCACGTTATGGTGTCCCACATGTCATGAAGGTTTTGTTCACCTTTTTGTTCTTTTTTTCCGTTAGCCTGAATATGTTATTTCGAAAGACCTGTCTTCAAGTTCCAAGATTCTTTCTTCTGCTAGATCTAGTCTATTGTTGAAGCGTTCTTTTTCTTTTTTTTTTTTTTTGAGATGGAGTTTCACTCTGTCACCAGGCTGAAGTGCAGTGGCGTGATCTCTGCTCACTGCAACCTCTGCCTCCCGGGTTCAAGTGATTCTCCTGCCTCAGCCTCCTGAGCAGCTGGAACTACAGACTCATGCCACCATGCCCAGCTAATTTTTGTATTTTTTTTTTTTTTTTTTTGAGGCGGAGTCTTGCTCTGTCGCCCGGGCTGGAGTGCAGTGGCCGGATCTCAGCTCACTGCAAGCTCCGCCTCCCGGGTTTACGCCATTCTCCTGCCTCAGCCTCCCAAGTAGCTGGGACTACAGGCGCCCGCCACCTCGCCCGGCTAGTTTTTGTATTTTTAGTAGAGACGGGGTTTCACCGTGTTAGCCAGGATGGTCTCGATCTCCTGACCTCGTGATCCGCCCGTCTCGGCCTCCCAAAGTGCTGGGATTACAGGCTTGAGCCACCGCGCCCCGCCAACTAATTTTTGTATTTTTTAAGTAGAGACGGGGTTTCACTACACTGACCAGGATGGTCTCGATTTTTTGACCTCATGATCTGCCTGCCTCGGCCTCCCAAAGTGCTGGGATTATAGGCGTGAGCCACCACACCCAGTGAAGCTTTCTAATATATTTTGTATTTCATTCAATGAATACTTCAGTTCCAGAATTTGTTTGGTTCTTAAAAAGTATATCCTTATGGTGAATTTATCATTCACATCCTGAACTGCTTTTCTAGTTCCTTTGTATTGTTTTTCAGAATTCTCTTCTCTCTCACTGAGCTTCTTTAGAATCAGTAACTTGAATTTTTCCCAGGATTTCAAGAATGTCTTTTTGATTGGAATCTGTTGCCGGAGAATTATTGTGTTCCTTTGGAGGTGTCATATTTCCTTGTTTTTAAATGTTTCTTGTCCTTAAGTTGATATCTGTGCATCTGGGTATAATAGTTGCTTCTTCCAAGTTTTTTGAATTTGTTTTTTTTTCTTCTTCTTTTAGAGTTGGAATCTTCCTCTATCACCCAGGCTGGAGTGCACGGGCACAATTACAGCTCACTGCAGCCCAAACTCTTGGGCTTGAGTGATCCTCCCACCTCAGCCTCCCAAGTAGCTAGGACTACAGGCATGAACCACCATGCTTTTTTTTTTTTTTTTTTGAGGAGTCTCGCTCTGTCACCCAGGCTGCAGTGCAGTGGTGCGATCTCGGCTCACTGCAAGCTCCACCTCCCAGGTTCACACCATTCTCCTGCCTCAGCCTCCAGAGTAGCTGGGACTACAGGCGCCCGCCACCATGCCCGGCTAATGTTCTGTATTTTTTTTTTAGTAGAGACGGGGTTTCACCGTGTTAGCCAGGATGGTCTTGATCTCCTGACCTCATGATCCACCTGTCTCGGCCTCCCAAAGTGCTGGGATTACAGGCTTGAGACACCGTGCCCGGCCAGCTAATTTTTAAAAAATCATTTTTATGGCCAGGTGTGGTGGCTTACAACTGTAATCCCAGCACTTTGGAAGGCTGAGGCGGGCTAATCGCCTGAAGTTGGGAGTTTGAGACCTGCCTCACCAACATGGAGAAACCCTGTCTCTACTAAAAAAATACAAAATTAGCCAGGCGTGGTGGTGCATGCCTATAACCCCAGCTACTTGGGAGGCTGAGGCAGGAGAATCGCTTGAACCCGGGAGGCGGACATTGCGGTGAGCCAAGATTGCACCATTGCACTCCAGCCTGGGCAACAAGTGTAAAACTCTGGCTCAAAAGGAAAAAAAATCATTTTTATAGAGATGGGGTGTCACTGTGTTACTTAGGCTGGTATTAAACTCTTGGTCTCAGGCAATCCTCCTGCCTTGGCCTCCCAAACTGTTGGGATTTACAGGCATGAGTCACTGCACCTGGCTGAAATTGCTTTTGTAGAGGAGGACTTTTTCCTGAATATGTATCTATGGTATTGGTTGGGTGGGATACTTTGGCTTGATTTTGGATGCATGCAGCAGTGTAGTCTATTTCTTTGACTGTAAACAGCATTAATGGTATCTATGGCTTCCTCAGTAGCTCAGGGTAGAGTTATTTGTGGATGCTCTGGTGAAGTTTTGCAGAGGGCTGGGATGCCACGTAGGTCGGCCTTTGGGCCCTAATGGTGGCAGTGGTGGGCTAAGCATGCCTGTCCTTGGATTCCAAGGTGGTGTATGCTGGCACTGATGTTAACAGGTCCAGGCACACCAATTCTTGTGGTTCCAGGCAGCTTCGTAGATGCTGGTAGGGTAGTGGTAGCAGTGGGCTGGGTGGGTGGGCAGAATTTTGGGCCCTGAGGCAGCCAGTGTCACATGAACAATGACAATGACAGTGGCAAGATGACCTTCTAGGTCCCCAAGGACCCAGTAGTGTTGGCAGTGGCTGTGATGGGCTGGGTGGGCCAGTCTCCAGGTGTGCAGGTGGCATGTGCAGGTAGGTGCCAGCTGTGGTGGTAGTGGCTGCGGGGTAGGCCCAAACTCAGGCCCCGGGAGGAGTGTTCAGGTACAAGTGGTGGTATATTGGGCTGGGCAATAGCCTGGCTGTTGGACTGTGTACTCTGGCACAAGGGGCAGGGGGACCGAAGCTGGGCCGAGCAGTCTTGTTCTCAGGCTCCCTGATGGTAAGGGCAGGTGCAACCAGTGGCAGGCAGAGGTGGGGCAATCCCCCAGGCTACCAGTGGAATGCTTGGGTGGGGAGCTGCCCTGCCACACTGGAGAGGGAGGCATTGCCTTCAATGGTGGGCAGCCTAGGCCAGTGGGTGCAGAACACGCATGCCGCTTGCACCTCAGCCCCTGCTGCAGTAGCCAGCGACTCACTTATGCTTCAATCCCTGGTGCAGCAGCCCATGGTCATATGCACGTAAACCCTGGGGGTAGCAGCATTCTTCTCTTGCATCTCAGCTCTGGTGCCACTAGGTTCTGGGACAGTGCACAGTCTGTTGGGGCTGGGCTCTAAAATGGCACCTTGTTGTAGCTGCTTAGGTCTCAGGGAGCATGTGAGACGCAGTGCAAGCTTCCTCTCTGGAGCAGTGCTGTTGCACACGATCCCGAAAGGTCTGTGTGTTAGTTTCAGGACCCATGAGAGTCAAGGGCTCTCCTGTGGCTAGGATTGCAGGAGCTGACAGTAGGAATGAGGACTTCTGAGGGTCTCTTGTTTACCCTTTCCCTTTATTGGGGCATCTCTCTTGGCTCTTATCTGATCCCAGCCTAGCAGGCTGTCTCACTTTCTTCTTCCTTGCTTTAAATATTTCCTGTCACTTTTCTGTTGAATTCCAGTATTCTCTTTTGGATGATCTATTTGAAGTATGATTATCTACTTACTATTTTGTTTCTTAGTGGAGGAGTTGAGTACAAAAATGCCTATAGTCAGTCATCTTGAAGCCTCCCGTCATATTCTCCAAATATCTTAATAGTTACCACATAGAAGATGTAGCAGACTTATTAAAACTGTTTCAGAAAGTAAAACTAGGATTAATGAAGGAAAGCTACTGAGTCAACATTAAGAGTAAACAATGAGTTAGGTCACTTTCTTCTTCAGCTTTGGGAAATTTTCCTCTGTCATTGTTTTGATAACTCCCCTCCCCTCTATTTTCTCTGCTCCATTTGTGGGTACCCTATTGGCTGAATGTTGGACAATGGAATTGGTACTCTCTGTTTCTTAATTTTTCTCTCAGATTTTCCATCTCTGGCTATCAATAGTATGTTCTGAGACAGCTCAATCTTTTCTTCTTAATCTTCTCTTGAAGATAATTTTAATTTTTTTTGGAACAGAAAATACATTTGCATGGTTTAAAATTCAAAAGTTAGGTCTCCCCCTAATGCCACTTACTTATTCTCTTCTCTTTAGAAGTAATCAGTATTACCAGTTTCTTAAGCATCTTTCCAGAGATAGTCTATTTACACACAACAAAAAAGGCACATATTTCCTCCTGAATCCACCCTTCCTTTTCCAAACAAATGGGAATGTATCATAAACATGCTCAGCACTTTCATCTTCTCACTTGAAATCTTCAGGTTTGTTCAAGTGAGCTTCCCTGTTACAGGGTGTTACACTGTATAAATATATTATACATGTAACCAGTTCCTTATTATGTTTTATTTTTAAAATTTATTTTATTTTATGTTTTTGAGACAGAGTCTCGCTCTGTCGCCCAGGTTGGAGTGCAGTGGCGTGATCTCGGCTCAATGCAAGCTCCGCCTCCTGGGTTTATGCCATTTTCCTGCCTCAGCCCTCAAGTAGCTGGGACTACAGGCGCCCGCCACCTCGCCCGGCTAGTTTTTTGTATTTTTTTAGTAGAGATGGGGTTTCACCGTGTTCGCCAGGATGGTCTCGATCTCCTGACCTCGTGATCCGCCCGTCTCGGCCTCCCAAAGTGCTGGGATTACAGGCTTGAGCCACCGTGCCCAGCTGCTTTAAATTTATTTTAAAAACTGTTTTTTTTTTTTTTGAGACGGAGTCTCGCTCTGTCACCCAAGCTGAAGTGCAGTGGCATGATCATGGCTCACTGCAACCTCTGCCTCCCGGATTCAAGCAATTCTCCTGCCTCAGCCTTCTGAGTAGCTGGGATTACAGGTGCATGCCACCACACCTGGCTAATTTTTGTATTTTTAGTAGAGATGGGGTTTCACCATGTTGGCCTGACCTCGTGATCCACTCACTTCAGCCTCCCAAAGTGCCAGGATTACATGCATAAGCCACTGTGCCAAGCCAAAAAACTATTATTATTATTATTTTTAGAGATAGGATATTGCTCTGTTGCCCAAGCTGGAGTGCAGTGATACGGTCATAGCTCACTGCACCTCAAACTCCTGGGCTCAAGCAATCCTCCTGCTTCGGTGTCATGAGTAGCTGAGACTACAAGCATCCACAACTGTGCTTGGCTAATTTCCTAAACATTTTTGTAGAGACAGGGTCTCACTATGTTGCCCAGGCTGGTCTTGAACTCCCAGCCCCAGGCAATCTTCCTACCTTAATCTCCCAAATTAGCTCCTTCTTGATGCACATTCAGATTGTTTTTAACCTTCAGATCTTGCAAACATGCTGCAATGAACATGCAGTCATTTTGGACAAAGGCAAACATATGTGTGGAAGTTTCCAGGAGTGCCACTGCTAAATCAAAAGACTTGAGCATTTTAAATCTTGACAGATATTGCCGAAGCACCTGTAGGGGCCAGAGGGACTTCCCCTTCACCTTCTGAAGGCTCACTGAAAATCACTGACAAAAGAGAGACTAATAGGAAAAAAGGCATACACATTTATTTGGTTATAACTTTATGTGACGCCAGAGTCTTCAGAATGAAAAATACAAAATACATTGTCAATTTTTGTGCTTAGGTTCACAAAGCATATGGACAGTGGTATGGAAATATGATTGGACACAGGAGGCTAAGGCACAAGAATTGCTTGAGCCCAGGAGGTGGAGGCTGCAGTGAGCTGAGGTTGCACCACCGCACTCCAGCCTAGGCAACAGAGCAAGACTCTGTCTCCAAAAAAAAAGAAAAGAAAAGAAAAGAAAAAAACAAAAAAGAAATATGATTGGACAAACAGGGTATGATCTAATGCTAACAAAGCAGGGAAATCCAGTAAGGCCTGTCTAGATTTCTCTTGGCCTCTCTCTGCAGCAATCCTTCCTATGGGTATGAGGCAGAATCCTGTCTGGAACGGGGGTCTTATGACCTATAGTCAAAGTAGGTCAAATAATTTCTTCATGACCAATTTTTACACACAAAGGTGACGGGCAAGCTGGAGTAATATTCTCAGGTTTTATATAAGGCTGGCTTCTGGGAAAAGGAGTTCTGGTTTCTATGACCTGCTTTGGGGAAGAGGGATTCTGGTTTCTATGGTTAGCCTCAGAAGAAAATGAGAGATCAAAGATAGGTGGGCAAAAAAGGTCAGAGAGAGCTGCTTCTGAGGCCTTCATTTTGGGGTATCATTTTCTGAGACCCTGTACACCCTTCATAAAAAGCGTACTAATTTATGTGTAAGAATGCCTACTTGTCCACATCCTCACCAATACAGTGTTCTGTTAAAGTTTCTTGGTTCTGCCAGTCACATACTTTTTTTTTTTTTTCTTCTTCAAGAAACAGGGTCGCATTCTGTCACCCAGAATGGAGTTCAGTGATACCATTCTAGCTCACCACAGCCTCAAACTTCTGGGCTCAAGCATTCCTCCCCCATCAGTCTCCTGAGTAGCTGGGACTATACCATGCCTGGTTAATTTTTCTAAAAAACATTTTTTTTTTGTTTTGTTTTTGAGACAGAGTCTTGCTCTGTTGCCCAGGCTGGAGTACAGTGGCATGGAGTGCAGTGGCAACCTCTGCTTCCTGGGTTAAAGTGATTCTCCTGCCTCAGCCTCCTGTATAGCTGGGATTACAGGCATGTGCCACCATGCCCGGCTAATTTTTGTATTTTTAGTAGAAACGGGGTTTGGCCATGTTGGCCAGGCTAGTCTCAAACTCCTGGTCTCAAGCAATCCAGTGGCATGAACCATTATACCCAGCCCCAATTAAACATTTTTATTGTTCCATTTCCCATCTACTTCCCCCTAATTAGCTTGATAAATATTCATCTTTTACTATTATTTTAATAGGTTCCTTAGAGATTAAAATGTCATCCATCTTTCATTTATCTAGGCCTATATGTACATACACCCCTACCCTGACCAACAGGCAATTATAGTGTATTTTAATTCTCTCTATACTTTAAGTGCCACAAGAATTATTTAATGTGTTACTTAGATTAATCCACATATTTACCCTTTTTGTTTCTTCATTCCCTGAATCTTCATGTTTCTCTTACAAACTTCAAGTTTTTTCTTCTGCTTAAACAAAAACTCTTTAGTATTTCCTTTAATGTAGATATTCTGGTAAGAAGGTCCATAAATTTGTCTACAACTATTAACTTTATCCTTGAAGGCATTTTCACTGGTTATGGAAATTTAGGTTGGCAGTTATTTTGTTTCAGCCCTGTGAAGATGTCATTCCATTATCTTCTGTCTCCTATTGTTTTTGTGGAGATGGGAGCTCTCAGACAAATTGTTGGTTGCTCGTTTGTACATACTTCTCACTCCCATCCTGCCCTGGGTACTCTAACATTTTTTCACTTTGTGTTTAGTTTCAGCAGTTTTAAGATAATGTGTCTAGGCCGGGCGTGGTGGCTCACACCTGTAATCCCAGCACTTTGGGAGCTGAGGAAGGCAGATCACGAGGTCAGGAGATCGAGACCATCCTGGCCAACACAGTGAAACCCCGTTTCTACTAAAAAAAAAAAAAAAAACCAAAAAATTAGCTGGGCATGGTGGCAGGCGCCTGCAGTCCCAGCTACTCGGGAGGCTGAGGCAGGAGAATGGTGTGAACCCAGGAGGTGGAGCTTGCAGTGAGCCAAGATCGCACCACTGCACTGCAGCCTGGGCGACAGAGTGAGACTCTGTCTCTAAAAAAAAAAGATAATGTGTCTAAAAGTCACTATCTTTTTATTTATCTCATTGGGGTTGATAGGAATCTATCTGCGGTTTGTTGTTTTTTGACGGTTTTGGAATGCCTTTAGTCATTATCGTTTAAAATACTGCTTTTGTTCCATTCTTTCTTTTTCCTTCTGCTATTTCATTACACATTAGATCTTCCTCACCGTATTCCCTATTTATCGTCTCTTCTCTTCTATATTTTCCACTCATTTTTATCTTCGTGTTTCATTTGGGGTATTTTCCTCTGATCTATTTTAAATTATTAGTTCTCTCTTTAGTTGTTTCTAATCTGCTGTGGTTGTATCCACCAACTGAGTTAATTCTGATTGCTAGAGTTTATAGTTTTCATTTGGTCTTTTTTATTGTTGTTTCCAGTTCTCTTCTAAAATTCTCAATTTTGTCTCATCTCTTTTAACAAATTAAGCATTTAAAATATATTTCTAAAAACTCCATTGTCTGGAGTCTGCCTACTGTCTACATAGTTTATTTGCTTTTTTCCTTAGGGTTACTGTGTCTCCTATTGTGTCTTGAATTTAAATTGAGTGTTAGATACTATATATACAAATTTATAGAAATAATTTGAGGCCTATAAAAATACTATATTCCTCCAAAGAGGACTTAAAAGTTTGCCAACTTCCCCCAACCCTCGGTGGGTCTCCGGACTCTAATTTTGGCCTCCAACCCCTATAAGCCTTTCAAGAATGCCACTTAGCTTCTCAGCTACCTTTTCTGGAACTCGCAGAAGCCCCCAAGGAAAAAGCAACCCTGAACATCAGGTTCCCCCTTACTTCTTTCCTTCTTTTCCCAGATCCTATAATTCCTTAATGCCTTGTTGTTTATTTTCTTTCTTTCTTTCTTTTTTTTTTTTTTGAGACAGAGTCTTGCTCTGCTGCCCGGGCTGGAGTACAGTGGCACGGTCTTGACTCAGTGCAACCTCTGCTTCCTGGGTTCAAGCGACTCTCCTACCTCAGCCTCCCAAGTAGCTGGGATTACACATGCATGCTATCACACCCAGCTAATTTTTTTATTTTCAGTAGAGACAGCGTTTTGTCATGTTGGCCAGGCTTGTCTTGAACTCGTGACCTCAAGTGATCCACTTGCCTTGGCTTCCCAAAGTGCTGGGATTACAGGTATGAGCCACTGCGCCCGGCCTTCTCAATGCCTTGTTAATGCTCCAGTGTCTTCAAGCAGCTTATTTTAATATTTTATTCCAGAGGAAACAGTTATTCAAAGCAGGAAGGTTAATCCAAATTACCTAGTCTACCCTTACCAAAAGCAGAAAAAAACCTTAACTTTCCCCAAATAGTACATTCAAATTCTTTAGAGAAGTGCTTCTTTCTCTCCTTTTAACTTGAGTAAATGCCACGTTTGAATTGTTACTGAGATGAAGAAGGGGAACAAGGAGAAAGACCTTGAATTAATTGCCTTTTAAAATACTAATCTCACTTCTGCACTTCATCATATTTGCCAAATCTGGATCTAGGGCCTCTTGTAGCCATGGTTTCTGTTTCATCTAAAAACATGCCAGAAAAAAATTTTGAAATCTCATAGACATTGTTAAGCAGACTGCTCCATTTTTTTTCTGTTTACTTCTTTTTGTACTTCATATTCTATGTGCAATTATAAAGGATATGAAAAAAATATGTTCAGCCTACCTCTTAAACTAAGTTTCATTAAATCTTTCATTTTACTTTCTAAAATTTATCCTACAGATAGACACAAACAAATGCACAAAAATATTTGCACTATATTAATAAAGTGATGGAAATAACTCAAATATCTGTTAATAGGAAGTTGTTTAAATTATGGTACAGCCGGGCGCGGTGGCTCAAGCCTGTAATCCCAGCACTTTGGGAGGCCGAGACAGGCGGATCACGAGGTCAGGAGATCGAGACCATCCTGGCTAACAAGGTGAAACCCCGTCTCTACTAAAAAAATACAAAAATCTAGCCGGGCGAGGTGGCGGGCGCCTGTAGTCCCAGCTACTCAGGAGGCTGAGGCAGGAGAATGGCGGGAACCCGGGAGGCGGAGCTTGCAGTGAGCTGAGATCCGGCCACTGCACTCCAGCCCCAGCGATGCGAGACTCCGTCTCAAAAAAAAAAAAAAAAATTATGGTACAATAAAGTCATTTTAAGAGATAAGCCAATATATCATAATTTAATTCCATTCTGCATGAAAATAATTTTTAGTATATGCAAAGAAAAAGAAATTCATATGGTAAACATATAAACAAACATATTTATAACATATGCTAACTTAATACTATTTATGGAGAAGGCATTATAAAGAACTACAGTTTGATTAAATCATTTCATAATATTTGAATTTTTATATGGAAACTATTTTTACATAAATAAAACAAATAATAAAATGTATCAAGCCAACTAGATTACTTCTACAGAGTTCTCATATGCTAAGAAGTCAAGCCAACATCAAAACGGTCTCTGTGAATACAAATTCATTTTACACTGAAGGTTGCATCTTCTTAGTTTGCAAAACAACCCGAAATAGGTCTCTATTAGAAAGTAGATAAGATTGGCCGGGCGCGGTGGCTCAAGCCTGTAATCCCAGCACTTTGGGAGGCCGAGACGGGCGGATCACGAGGTCAGGAGATCGAGACCATCCTGGCTAACACGGTGAAACCCCGTCTCTACTAAAAATACAAAAAAAAAAACTAGCCGGGCGAGGTGGCGGGCGCCTGTAGTCCCAGCTACTCGGGAGGCTGAGGCAGGAGAATGGCGTAAACCCGGGAGGCGGAGCTTGCAGTGAGCTGAGATCCGGCCACTGCACTCCAGTCCAGGCGACAGAGCGAGACTCCGCCTCAAAAAAAATAAAAAAAAAAAAAAATAAAAATAAATAGAAAGTAGATAAGATTAACTGGGCAAAGGCAAGCCCAGTGCTTTAAAGCATGGAACTTAGAAGAAAACAGTCCTAACTAGTGATATTAAAGGGAAATACTTCATTTATATATAAAGATAGAAAAGATGATAAAGTGACCAGAGAAAAATAGAAGTGGGGTGGAGGAGCACTGAAAAGGCATAGAATATAAAGGGCAGAAGTAGAACTGATGGAAACCAAGATAAGAATTAGAGTCCAGTAGTAAAGAAGCATGCACATACATTTCTATGTTTAAGATATGTAATGGCAATATGCTATAGCTAATCTTTTTCACTTCTGGATGGCTTGTGTATCTGACAATACTAATTTCATATTATGCTTAAGCCCAAGTTTTAGTATCTGTACTGCTAAAGAGAGCAGTATGATCTTACGCTGAAATCACCCGACATTTGTGGTCTTAAAAATTCAGTAATTTTCAGATAAAAAAAATTCTATAATCCTAAAAGAGAATTGTTCCTTATTCACTTAGGTATCTACTTTTGCAGCTGTAGATACCTAACTTATCCACACCTATACCCTTACAACATTTCATTCCAGAGATTCCCAGTGCTACTACTCCCATTATTGCACTTACAACAGACACTGATAATTAGTCACAGCACTTTGCCCCCTGAGCACAGTCACTGAGCCCTCCCTTTCAGACTTCTATACAGTCATTTTCAATAAACTGGAGATGGTACATGAGATAAAACCTATTTGCCATCCTACATACCCTCAAGCAAGATGTGAATTTCATTACAATTCAAAGACTTTCCTAGTGAATAGTGTCTACATAAACAGCTTTTTAAAAAACTCTGGGCCGGGTGCTGTGGCTGGCTGGACGCTGTGGCTCACACCTGTAATCCCAGCACTTGGGAGGCTGAAGTGGGTGGACCACCTGAGGTCAGGAATTCGAGACCATCCTGGCCAACATGGCAAAACCCCGTCTCTACTAAAAATATAAAAATTAGCTGGTCGTGATGGTGTGTGCCTGTAATCCTAGCTACTTGGGAGGCTGAGGCAGGAGAATCACTTGAACCCAGGTGCTGGAGGTTGCAGTGAGCCGAGATCGTGCCACTGCACTCCAGCCTGGGAGACAAGAGCAAAACTCCGTCTCAGAAAAAAAAAAAAAAGACTTCTGGTAATTATCTTATAAATAAAATTGGCTCTCATTTTTTGAACTCATTAGATTATCAGGATATAAATGTTGTCAAGATAACCTAAAGATGACAATACAGGTATTTCCTGACTTACTTATTCTGAAACATTTTTTATAACCTGTCATTACAACTTCCTTGGTCACAGGTATCTGAGCAATTCCAGACTCATGTAAACTGTTCAAAGAACCTAATATACCCATTAATCCTATTCAACTGTATAGTCAATGGCATAATGAGGTCTGGGGCAATGCATTGCCAGTTTACTTAGCATATGTTCAGTATAACAAGAGATAGTGATAGCAATGAAGATTTACTTTTTTATGTATGTATGTATGTATGTATGTATGTATGTATTCCTGTATTCATTCATTTACCGAGATAGGGTCTTGTTATCACCCAGGCTAGAGTGTAGTGGTAGAATCATAGCTCACTGCAGTCTCTGACTCTAGACTCAAGCAATCCTTTTGCTTCAGCCTCCCAAGAAGGTGGACTATAGGTGTGGACAACCTCATGCAAATGAGGATTTAAAAATAATATTTATCTGAAGGTTTCCTCCCATAGATACTTTTAAATCAACAGATACAGATGGTCTCACCATTTTGAAATTAGACAAGCAAATGAAGGAAAAAAAAGAGAAACAAATTCTTACCAATTTTTCTGCGTCTGTGTTCATTTCCCTTAATTTCTTGATATGTTCCTTTTTAATCATGAGAATTTTTGATAATCGGGTCTGCAAGAAAAGAAGAAATATTTTAGAAGAAACAGAGGCATTTAGGTATATTGGTTAGACATTAAATTTCCAATTTTTTAGTAAGATATTTTAGCAATAGATTTTAGTGTTTCAACACATACATACATACATACATATATATATAGCATAGCATTGTTTTTTTTTTTCTGAGATAGAGTCTCACTCTGTCACCCAGGCTGGAGTGCAGTGGCACAGTTTCCCGAGTAGCAGGGATTACAGGCACACACAACCACACCTGGCTAATTTTTGTATTTTTTTTTTTTTGAGATGGAGTCTTGCTCTGTTGCCCAGGCTGGAGTGCAATGGCGTGATCTCGGCTCACTGCAACCTCCGCCTCCCAGGCTCAAATAATTCTCCTGCCTCAGCCTCCCGAGTAGCTGGGATTACAGACACCCACCAACATGCCCGATGAATTTTTGCATTTTTAGTAGAGACAAGGTTTTGCCATGTTGGCCAGGCTGGTCTTGAACTCCTGACCTCAGATGATCCACTCACCTTGGCCTCTCAAAGTGCTGGGATTACAGGTGTGAACCAGGGCACCCGGCCATTTGTGTATTTTTAGCAGAAACGGGGTTTCACCATGTTGGCCAGGCTGGTCTCGAACTCCTGACCTCCAGTAATCTGCCCATTTTGGCGGCCCAAAGTGCTGGGATTACAGACATGAGTCACCACACTCAGCCTCATAGCACTGTATTTTATTTTTATTTTTATTTTTTTTTTGAGGCGGAGTCTCGCTCTGTCGCCCGGACTGGAGTGCAGTGGACAGATCTCAGCTCACTGCAAGCTCCGCCTCCCGGGTTTACGCCATTCTCCTGCCTCAGCCTCCCGAGTAGCTGGGACTACAGGCGCCCGCCACCTCGCCCGGCTAGTTTTTGTATTTTTAGTAGAGACGGGGTTTCACCGTATTAGCCAGGATGGTCTCGATCTCCTGACCTCGTGATCCGCCCGTCTCGGCCTCCCAAAGTGCTGGGATTACAGGCTTGAGCCACCGCGCCCGGCCAGCACTGTATTTTATACATCTGATTAAACTGACAAGCAAATATTATTTTAAAAATCCATTGTAATTAGGACATGTCAAAAGGACTAAGGAGTCAATTTGAACAAGTTTTCACTGGTCCAAAATAGGGAAATTTGTAGACCAGTAAGAATAATAACTATAATGAACTAAAGCCAAATGTTAAAATCCATGAGTTTACAATGATACTTAGGAAGAAGAAATGACAGAGTGAAAGCCATTTTGAAATCGTATTGAATGAATGGATCTAAGCATTGATAATCAATGGCAGCTAACATCAAAAAATAAATAGGTCAGAGATACAGTGGCTCAAACTTGTAATCCCAGTGCATTCGGAGGCCAAGGCGGCAAGACCACTTGAGCCCAAGAGTTTGTGACCAGCCTCAGCTTCCCAAGTAGCTGGGATCGTGAGTACAGGAGTTTGAGATCTCATCTCCACAAAAAATAAACAAAATTAGCTGGGTTTAGTGGCTTGCATCTGTAGTCCCAGTTACTCAGGAGGCTGAGGTGGGAGAACTTCTTGTGCTTGGGAGGTGGAGGATGCAGTGAGCCGAAATCATGCCACTGGACTCCAGCCTGGGCAACAGAGCAAGACCCTATCTCATAATTAATTAATTAATTAATTAATCAGCCTGGGCAACAGAGCAAGACCCTATCTCATAATTAATTAATTAATTAATTAATGTCTCCTATCAAAAGAACACAAAACCACCTGTAAAAGAAGTCACACGAAAACAAACAGCCAATCAAAAAACCTAAATCCAATCAAACCTCTAGATATAATTTTCAATTTACATAAAATACAAAGAACAAGTTAAATAATCCCACAAGGAATTAATCAGAAAAATCGAGACTGTGGGAGACTGTATGGATCCAGTTTCTTCAATAAGCTGAATGGAGAAAAAAGGCACTCAACATTTAAAAAACAACTGAAAAATCTGAATACCAACTGGATATTTGATATTGACATTTCAGTTTTTATAGATGTAATAGATATTGTAGTTATGTTTCTTAAAAAAAAAGAAATCCGCCTGTAATGGGGTTTCACCATGTTGGCCAGATTGGTCTCAAACTCCTGACCTCAGGTGATCCACCTGCCTTGGCCTCCCAAAGTGCTGGGATTACATGCATGAGCCACCACGCCCGGCCCTTATTATTTATTTCTAAGAGATAACCCTTTTTTGGCCAGGCATGGTGGCTTATGCCTGTATGTAATCCCAGCACTTTGGGAGGCTGAGGCTGATGGATCACCTGAGGTCAGGAGTTCAAGACCAGCCTGGCCAACATGGTAAAACCTCATCTCTACTAAAAATACAAAAATTAGCCAGGCGTGGTGGCTCGAGCCTCTAGTCCCAGCTACTCGGGAGCCTGAGGCATGAGGGTTGCTTGAACCTGGGAGGTGAAGCCGAGATCACATGACTGCTGTGTTCTAGCCTGGGCAACAGAGCAAGACTCTGTCTCAAAAAAGAAAAAAAAAAGAAAGAAAGAATAAGGTTGGGCGTGGTAGCTTATAGCTATCCAGGCTGAGTGCAGTAGCATGATCACGGCTCACTGCAGCCTCAACCTCCTGGGCTCAAGGGATCTTCCCACCTCAGACTCTCGAGTAGCTGGGACTACAGGGGCGTGCCACCACACCTGGCTAATTTTTGTATTTTTTGTAGAGATGGGGGTCTCACTATGTTGCCCAGGCTTGTCGTCAACTCCTAGACTCAATCCTTGTCTATGTTGCCCAGGCTTGTCTTGAACTCCTAGACTCCCAATCCTCCCAGCTTGGCCACCCAAAGTGCTGGGATTGCAGGTGTGAGCCACTGTGCAGCAAAACATTTTTAATGTGTATTTTGTCATAAGAAAAAATATATTTGGAACAGCAAAAAATCAAAATATCAACTTCAACGCTTAAGAGCAAAACTGAGTTTTATAAAACCTCACATACTATAAAAGGTAAGGACATAAAATAACTTCTATTTTTACCTCTTAAATATCTTAAAATAATAGTGGAAGTAGTGTTTTAACTAGGCTTTACATATAGATTATAAATTTTAAATTAAGTACTAAAATCAAATACATAGACTTTCAGTTTACAGTCTGGGATATAAGAAGCTTGGAAGGTGCTACTCCATCCTAACACCAGGTAAAAAACTGAACATACTTAAAAAATCAACGACACTTCTTAGATCTCTAAGAGAATTGAGGGCCAAGGCAAACTGTCCACAAAATTAGAAAGAATGAAAGGCAAATATGTAGAATCACCATTTACTGGAGCAGAAACATGTGAGCAAAAACCTCTAGGAACCAGTGCTGGGGTAGGAAAAATGGAACTGTAATTTATGTGGTAGGTGCAGGCAAGTCTGACCATTAAGCATTTGCTCAACGGGACTCAATTATGAGGGTTTTTTGAAAAGCATACTTTTGTGAGTTTTACTTCCAGGGGCTTAATCTGGTTCTTAGTGAATACTGCAGAAATACACCCTCTTGTTTCTTGCAAGGGGAAGAGAAAACTAACAATTTTGAATTAAAACGGAGCATTCTGTTCTTCTTAGCAAGGCCTGACCTCAGGAAAAAGTACTTAACCAGAAGCTAACATGCTAGGGTTTTATCAGAGGCTAACTGACCTGGGGCAAGAGAAAAACCCAATCCCAGCCCACTCTAGCCACCCTGTACCACCTAAGAGGAGGAAAAACTGAGGCGCATTTGTGAAGTTCACAGTCTAGAGGCTCAGGCTGACAGTTCCTTTTACATAGTACATCATTTGGCAATTAAGAAAAAATTACAAGGTATGCCAAGAGGCAAAAAACATAGTTTGAAGAGACAAAGTAAGCATAAAAACCAGCCTTAGATATGGCAGGGATGTTGAAATTTTAAAGAACTATGAGTAATAAGCTAAGGCCTCTAATGGATAAAATAGCATGCAAGAACAGATGGGCAATGCAAGCAGAGAGATGAAAATTTCTTGAGCTTGAGGATATATTATTTATTTTTCTTTTTTTTTCCTACCACAACAGTTATCTCAGAAGAGGATATATTAATAGGAACTTCCAAAACTAAAAAACAGAGAACAAAGACTGAAAAAGTCAGCACAGAATGTCCAAGGATTGTGGGACAGCTACAAAAGGTGTAACTTATGCATTAATGGAAATACAAGAAGGAGAGGAAAGAGAGAAAAAAAGGAAGAACTATCTGAAATATAATGAATGAGAGTTTCCCCAATTTAATGTCAAATACCAAACCACAGATCTAAGAAGCTCAGAGAATACCAAGCAGAGAAAATGCCACAAAAACCTCTAGATTTACACCTACCATATTCAAACCACAGAAAATCCAAGACAAAGAAAAATTCTGGTTCAGCTATGGTGGCTCACACCTGTAATCCCAGCACTCTGGGAGGCTGAGGTGGGCAGATTACTTGAGCCCAGCAGTTCGAGACCAGCCTAGGCAACATGGCAAAACCCCATCTCTACATACTAAAAAAAAGGGGAAAAAATCCTGAAAGAAAACACTTTGCCGATAGAGGAGCAAAGATAAGAATTTCATCTGACTTCTTAGAAACCAGGCAAGCAAGAGGAGACTGGAGTGAAATGTCTCGTGTTGAGAAAAAAAATCTGGCAATCTAAACCCCTACACCCTATGAAATTATCATTCAAAAGTAAAACAGGACTGGGCATCATAGCTCACACCTATAATCTCAGCACTTTGGAAGGCCAAGAGGGAGGACTGCTTAAGCCCAGGAGTTCTGGAGCAGCCTGAGAAACACAGCTAGACCTCATCTCTACAATAATAAATAAAATAAAATAACTTTTTAAATTCTTTTGAGATGGAGACTTGCACTGTTGCCCAGGTTGGAGTGCAGTGGCACGATCTTGGCTCACTGCAAGCCCTGCCTCCCAGGTTCACGACCTTCTCCCGCCTCAGCCTCCCGAGTAGCTGGGACTACAGGCGCCTGCCACCACGCCTGGCTTATTTTTTGTATTTTTAGTAGAGATGGGGCTTCACCGTGTTAGCCAGGATGGTCTCGATCTCCTGACCTCATGATTCACCCGCCTCAGCCTCCCAAAGTGCTGGGATTACAGGCGTTAGCCACCACGCCCGGCCAATAAAACAAAAATTTTTTAAGTGAAAGAAAAATAAAGACTTTCTCAGAGAAAGAAACTTGAGAAAATCTGTCACTAGTAGGACTGCCTTGTAAGAAATGTTTTTTTTTCTTTTTTTTTTTTTTGAGATGGAATCTTGCTCTGTTGCTCAGGCTGGAGTGCAATGGAGTGATCTTGGCTCCCTGCAACCTCCACCTCCCAGGTCCAAGCGATTCTCATGCCTCAACCTCCGAAGCAGCTGGGACTATAAGCGCCACCATGCCTGGCTAATTTTTGTATTTTTAGCAGAGATGGGGTTTCACCATGTTGGCCAGGCTGGTCTCGAACTCCTGACCTCAAGTGATCTACCCACCTCAGCCTCCCAAAGTGCTAGGACAACAGGCGTGAACCACCACGCCCGGCCAGAAATGTTAAATGATGTTCTTTAGAGAAAAAGAACATGATACATGTCAGAAACTCAGATATAAATAAAGGAAGTGTATCAAAGAAAGAATACATTGAAGGTAAAAGAGAAACTTTTATTTTCCTTATTCCTAATTGTTCCAACAGATAACAGTTTGTTCAAAATAATAACAGCAACAGCATATTTAATTATATATGATTATGTGTATATATGCTTATGCATGCTTAGGTATAAATAAAATAATGACAGCAATGATACAAAGGAAAGGAGGGATAAATTAGGATTATTTTGTTATTATCAGGTACTAGTACTACCCATGAAGCTGTACAGTGTTATTTGAAAGTGGATGTGGATTAGTTGTAAAAGTATATAATGTAAACTCTAGAGCAACCATTAAAGAAAGTTAAAAGAAAAAAGTATAATCTATATGCTAAAAAAGCAGAGAAAAATGGAATTACATAAATTAAACCATAAAAGGCAAAAAAAAGTGGAATATAAAAATAGAAATAAAGAATATGAGCAACAAATAGAAAATAGTAATAAATATGATAGATATTACTGTATGATAATCCAATTATATCAATAATCACTTTGAAATCTACTTTAAACATAAAGACACAGATAGATTAAAAGTAAATGGATGAAGGCCAGGTGTGGTGGCTCATCCCTATAATTCCAGTACTTTGGGAGGCCGAGGTGGGTCCCATTGCTTGAGCCAAGGAGTTCAAGACCAGTCTAGGTACACTGACACCCCATGCCTATACAAAAAATACAAAAATTAGCAGGTGTGGTAGCTTACGCCTGTAGTCCCAGCTACTTGGGAGGCTGAGGTGGGAGGATTTCTTAAGCCCAGGAAGTTGAGGCTGTAGTGAGCCACTGCACTCCAGCCTAGGCTACAGAGGGAGACCCTGTTCTCAAAAACAAAAAACAAACAAACACAAAAACCAAACAGAGCGAGGCTCAGTGGCTGACACCTGTAATCCCAGCACTCTGGGAGGCACATTTCTCGTGGTCAGGAGTTCTGGACCAGCCTGGCCAAGATGGTGAAAAAACCTGTCTCTACTAAAAATGCAAATATTAGCCAGGTGTGGTGGACATGTAATCCTAGCTAATCGGGAGGCTGAGGCATGAGACTCGCTTGAACCTAGGAGGCAGAGGTTGCCTGGGCAACAGAGCAAGACTTCATCTCAAAAAAAAAAAAAAAAAAAAGTAAATGGATAAAGAATATGCCATGCTAACACTAATCAAAAGAAAGGAGGAGCAGTTATATTAATTTCAGACAAAGTAGACTCCAGAGCAAGAAAAAGTGTCAGGAATAAAAAGGGGCATTACATAATGAAAAAAGGGTCAATGTTCCAAGAAGACATCATATTTTTTCTGTTCTTTTTTTTTTTTTTTTTTTTTGAGACAGATTCTTGCTCTGTCACCCAGGCCGGAGTGCAGTGGTGCAATGTCAGCTCACTGCAACCTCCGCCTCCCAGGTTCAAGCAATTCTGTCTCAGTCTCCCGAGTAGCTGGGATTGCAGGTGTCTGCCACCACACCTGGTTAATTTTGTGTTTTTAGTAGAGACGGGGTTTCACCATGTTGGCCAGGCTGGTCTCGAACTCCTGACCTCAATGATCTGCCCACCTAAGCTTCCCAAAGGGCTGGGATTACAGGCGTGAGCCACTGCACCCAGCCAACAATACTTAATATTTATGTGCCTAATAACAGAACATCAAAACATGAGGCAAAATACATTAACTATTGACAAATAGATCAATCCACCATTACAGTTCGAGATTTGGATACCCCTCTATCAGAAATGAACAGATCCAATGGGCAGAAAATCAGCAAGGACATCAACTCAACAATATCATCAATTAACTGGATATAATGGGTATCTATAGACTACTTCATCCAACAACTGCAGAATATACTTTCTACTCAGGGTTGTACAGAAAATTCATAAAGATCTCATTCTGGGTCACAAAACATACCTTAACAAAATTAAAAGAATAGAAATCATAAAATGTATGCTCTTACACCACAATGAACTTCACCAGAAATCAATCACAAAGAAAGCTGTAAAATCTGAAGATATGTCTAAATAATACATGAGTCAAAAAAGCAATCTAAAAGAAGAAATGGAAAAATATTCTGAACTAGATAAAAATAAAGAGACAAATTGTCAAAATTTGTGTGATACGGTCAAAGCAGCACTTAGTGGGAAATTTGTAGTATCGAATGCATTTATTAGTAAAGAAGACCTAAAATCAGTAATTTAAGCGTCCACCTTAGGAAAAAAACAAAAAGCAAACTAAATACAAAGTAAGCAGAATAATATAAATTAGAGCAGAAATCAATAAAATTAAAAACAGGAAATTAATAGAAAAAAAAAATCAACAAAACCAAAAGTTGGTTCTTTAAAAAGATCAATGATATTGATAAGCCTCTAGCTAGGCTAAGAAAAAAGAGAGAGGACACAAATTATTAATTTCAGAAATGAAAAAGGGGCCTCATTACAGATCCTATGCACTTTAAAAAGATAATAAAAGAATACTATAAACAACTACATGCCCACAAATTTTATAACCTAAAAACAAATGAACAAACTCCTTGAAATTTCTAAAACTCGCACAAGAAAAAAGTGGAAGGCTCTAAATAGGTTTATATCTATTAAATAGAGTCAATAATTAATAACCTTCCAAAATAGAAAGCACCAGGCCCAGATGGGTTCACTGAGGAATTCTACTAAACATTTGAGGAAGAAATTATACCCAATCTCTGTAATGTTTTAGAGGATAGAAGCAGAGAAAATACTTCCTAACTCATTCTCCAAGGTTAGCATTACCTTAATACCAAAATCTGACAAAGACACTGTGAAAGACAACAACAAGCCATGCATAATGGAATGTATTCATAGTCCTAGCTACTGGGAGGCTGAAGTGGGAGGATCACTTGAACCCAGGAGTCTTAGCCCAGCCTGGGCAACACAGATCCCCTGTCCAAACATGAAAAGAAAAAAACTATAGATCAGTATCTCTCATAAACACAGAAGCAAAAATCCTCAATAAAATATTAGCAAATTGAATCCAATGATGTATACAAGGATTTAACATCACGGCCAAGTGAGACTTTTTTTTTTTTTTCAGACAGAGTCTCGCTCTGTCGCCCAGGCTGGAGTGCAGTGGCGTGAACTTGGCTCACTGCAAGCTCTGCCTCCTGGGTTCACGCCATTCTCCTGCCTCAGCCTCCCGAGTAGCTGGGACCGCAGGCGCCTGCCACCACACCCAGCTAATTTTTTTGTATTTTTAGTAGAGACGGGATTTCACCATGTTAGCCAGGATGGTCTCGATCTCCTGACCTCGTGATCCACCTGCCTCGGCCTCTCAAAGTGCTGGGACTACAGGCGTGAGCCACCGCGCCCGGCCCCAAGTGAGATTTATCTGAAGTATGCAAGGCTGATTCAACATTTGAAAATTAATTAATATAAGTCGGGCGTGGTGGCTCATGCCTGTAATCCCAGCACTTTGGGTGGCTGAGGTGGGTAGATGATTTGAGGTCAGGAGTTCAAGACCAGCCTGGCCAACACGGTGAAACCCTGTCTCTACTAAAAATACAAAAGTTACCCAGGTGTGGTGGCATGTGCCTGTAGTCCCAGCTACCCAGGAGGCCGAGGCAGGAGAATGCCTGAATCCGGGAGGTGGAGGTTGCAGTGAGCCGAAATTGTGCCACTGCATTCCAGCCTGGGCAACAGAGCAAGACTCCATCTAAAAAAAAAAGAAAAAAAAAAGAAAATTAATTAATATAATCCATCACATCAGCAGGCTAAAGAAGAAAAATCATATGATCAGATTGATAGAGGCAAAGTATTTGACAAAATTCAACACTCATTCATGACAAAAACTCTCAGTAAACTAGGAATAGACAACTTTCCCAACCTGATAAACAAAAAAAAATCTACAAAAAAACCCCATGTCAAATATCATATTTAATGGTGAGAAACTAGAAGTTTTTCCACTAAGATCAGGAATAAGGCAACGATGTCCTCTCTTACCACTCTTTTCAACATCATACTGGAAGTCCTAGCTAATGTAGTAAGACAAGAAAGAGGAATAAAAGGTAGAATTGGGAAGGAAAAAAAAAACTGTCTGTTTTAGGTGGGTGACACCACTGTCTATGTAGACAACCTGAAAGAACTGACAAAAAAAAAAAAAAAAAATCCCTGGAACTAATAAGTGACTATAGCAAAGTTGCAGGATACAAAGTTAACATACAAAAGTCAACCGCTTTGTCATATACCAACAATAAACAAGTATGATGTGAAATTAAAAACATAGCACAGTATCATTTACCTTAATCCTCCCAAAATGAAATACTTAAGTATAAATGTAACAAATATGTACAAGATCTATATGAGCAAAACTCTGATGAAAGAAATCAAAGAACTAAATAAGAGATATTTCATGTTCATGGATAAGAAGACACAACACTGTCAAGATACCAGTTCTTCTCAACTTGATCTATAAATTAAATGTGATACAAGTCAAAATCCCAGCAAGTTGTTTCATGGATACTGACAAAATGATTCTAAAGTCTATATTGAAAGGCAAAAGACCTACTATAGCCCACACAATATTGAAGTAGAAGAACAAAGTTGAATGACTGATGCTATTCAACTCTGAAACATACTATAGGGGGCGGAGCAAGATGGCCGAATAGGAACAGCTCCAGTCTCCAGCTCCCAGCGAGAGCGACACAGAAGACAGGTGATTTCTGCATTTTCAACGGAGGTACTGGGTTTATCTCACTAGGGAGTGCCGGACAATCAGTGCTGGTCAGCTGCTGCAGCCCGATCAGCCAGAGCTGAAGCAGGGCAAGGCATCGCCTCACCTGGGAAGCGCAAGGGGGAAGGGTATCCCTTTTCCTAGCCAGGGGAACTGAGACACAAAACACCTGGAAAATCGGGTAACTCCCACCCCAATACTTCACTTTAAGCAAACAGGCACACCAGGAGATTATATCCCACACCTGGCCGGGAGGGTCCCACGCCCACAGAGCCTTCCTCATTGCTAGCACAGCAGTCTGCGATCTAACTGCAAGGCAGCAGCAAGGCTGGGGGAGAGGCAGCAGCAAGGCTGGGGGAGGGGCGCCCGCCATTGCTGAGGCTTAAGTAGGTAAACAAAGCCCTGGGAAGATCGAACTGGGTGGAGCTCACAACAGCTCAAGGAGGCCTGCCAGTCTCTGTAGACTCCACCTCTGGGGACAGGGCACAGCTAAACAACAACAACAACAACAACAACAACAACAACAAAAGCAGCAGAAACCTCTGCAGACGCAAACGACTCTGTCTGACACCTTTGAAGAGAGCAGTGGATCTCCCAACACGGAGGTTGAGATCTGAGAACGGACAGACTGCCTGCTCAAGTGGGTCCCTGACCCCTGAGTAGCCTAACTGGGAGACATCCTCCACTAGGGGCAGACCGACACCCCACACCTCACATGGTGGAGTACACCCCTGAGAGGAAGCTTCCAAAGCAAGAATCAGACAGGTACACTCGCTGTTCAGCAGTATTCTATCTTCTGCAGCCTCTGCTGCTGACACCCAGGCAAACAGGGTCTGGAGTGGACCTCAAGCAATCTCCAACAGACTTACAGCTGAGGGTCCTGACTGTTAGAAGGAAAACTAACAAACAGGAAGGACACCTACACCAAAACCCCATCAATACGTCACCATCATCAACGACCAGAGGCAGATAAAACCACAAAGAATGGGGAAAAAGCAGGGCAGAAAAGCTGGAAATTCAAAAAATAAGAGCACATCTCCCCCTCCAAAGGAACGCAGCTCATCGCCAGCAACGGATCAAAGCTGGTCAGAGAATGACTTTGACGAGATGAGAGAAGAAGCCTTCAGACCATCAAACTTCTCAGAGCTAAAGGAGGAATTACATACCCAGCGCAAAGAAACTAAAAATCTTGAAAAAAGAGTGGAAGAATTGATAACCAGAATAATTAATGCAGAGAAGGCCATAAACGAAATGACAGAGATGAAAATCATGACACGAGAAATACGTGACAAATGCACAAGCTTCAGTAACCGACTCGATCAACTGGAAGAAAGAGTATCAGCGATTGAGGATCACATGAATGAAATGAAGCGAGAAGAGAAACCAAAAGAAAAAAGAAGAAAAAGAAATGAACAAAGCCTGCAAGAAGTATGGGATTATGTAAAAAGACCAAATCTACGTCTGATTGGGGTGCCTGAAAGTGAGGGGGAAAATGGAACCAAGTTGGAAAACACTCTACAGGATATCATCCAGGAGAACTTCCCCAAACTAGTAGGGCAGGCCAACATTCAAATTCAGGAAATACAAAGAATGCCACAAAGATACTCCTCGAGAAGAGCAACTCCAAGACACATAATTGCCAGATTCACCAAAGTTGAAATGAAGGAAAAAATCTTAAGGGCAGCCAGAGAGAAAGGTCGGGTTACCCACAAAGGGAAGCCCATCAGACTAACAGCAGATCTCTCGGCAGAAACTCTACAAGCCAGAAGAGAGTGGGGGCCAATATTCAACATTCTTAAAGAAAAGAATTTTCAACCCAGAATTCATATCCAGCCAAACTAAGTTTCATAAGTGAAGGAGAAATAAAATCCTTTACAGATAAGCAAATGCTTAGAGATTTTGTCACCACCAGGCCTGCCTTGCAAGAGACCCTGAAGGAAGCACCAAACATGGAAAGGAACAACTGGTACCAGCCATTGCAAAAACATGCCAAAATGTAAAGACCATCGAGGCTAGGAAGAAACTGCATCAACTAATGAGCAAAATAACCAGTTAATATCATAATGGCAGGATCAAGTTCACACATAACAATATTAACCTTAAATGTAAATGGACTAAATGCTCCAACTAAAAGACACAGACTGGCAAACTGGATAAAGAGTCAAGACCCATCAGTCTGCTGTATTCAGGAGACCCATCTCACATGCAGAGACATACATAGGCTCAAAATAAAGGGATGGAGGAAGATCTACCAAGCAAATGGAGAACAAAAAAAAGCAGGGGTTGCAATCCTAGTCTCTGAGAAAACAGACTTTAAACCATCAAAGATCAAAAGAGACAAAGAAGGCCATTACATAATGGTAAAGGGATCAATTCAACAGGAAGAGCTAACTATCCTAAATATATATGCACCCAATACAGGAGCACCCAGATTCATAAAGCAAGTCCTTAGAGACTTACAAAGAGACTTAGACTCCCACACAATAATAATGGGAGACTTCAACACCCCACTGTCAACAGCAGACAGATCAACGAGACAGAAAGTTCACAAGGATATCCAGGAATTGAACTCATCTCTGCAGCAAGCAGACCTAATAGACATCTATAGAACTCTCCACCCCAAATCAACAGAATATACATTCTTCTCAGCACCACATCGCACTTATTCCAAAATTGACCACATAATTGGAAGTAAAGCACTCCTCAGCAAATGTACAAGAACAGAAATTATAACAAACTGTTTCTCAGACCACAGTGCAATCAAACTAGAACTCAAGACTAAGAAACTCAATCAAAACTGCTCAACTACATGGAAACTGAATAACCTGCTCCTGAATGACTACTGGGTACATAACGAAATGAAGGCAGAAATAAAGATGTTCTTTGAAAGCAATGAGAACAAAGATACAACATACCAGAATCTCTGGGACACATTTAAAGCAGTGTGTAGAGGGAAATTTATAGCACTAAATGCCCACAAGAGAAAGCTGGAAAGATCTAAAATTGACACTCTAACATCACAATGAAAAGAACTAGAGAAGCAAGAGCAAACACATTCAAAAGCTAGCAGAAGGCAAGAAATAACTAAGATCAGAGGAGAACTGAAGGAAATAGAGACACAAAAAACCCTCCAAAAAAACTCAATGAATCCAGGAGTTGGTTTTTTGAAAAGATCAACAAAATTGACAGACCGCTAGCAAGACTAATAAAGAAGAAAAGAGAGAAGAATCAAATAGACACAATAAAAAATGACAAAGGGGATATCACCACCAACCCCACGGAAATACAAACTACCATCAGAGAATACTATAAACACCTCTACGCAAATAAACTAGAAAATCTAGAAGAAATGGATAATTTCCTGGACACTTACACTCTCCCAAGACTAAACCAGGAAGAAGCTGAATCCCTGAATAGACCAATAGCAGGCTCTGAAATTGAGGCAATAATAATAGCCTACCCACCAAAAAAAGTCCAGGACCAGATGGATTCACAGCTGAATTCTACCAGAGGTACAAGGAGGAGCTGGTACCATTCCTTCTGAAACTATTCCAATCAATAGAAAAAGAGGGAATCCTCCCTAACTCATTTTATGAGGCCAACATCATCCTGATACCAAAGCCTGGCAGAGACACAACAAAAAAAGAGAATTTTAGACCAATATCCCTGATGAACATCGATGCAAAAATCCTCAATAAAATACTGGCAAACTGGATCCAGCAGCACATCAAAAAGCGTATCCACCATGATCAAGTGGGCTTCATCCCTGAGATGCAAGGCTGGTTCAACATACGCAAATCAATAAACGTAATCCAGCATATAAACAGAACCAAAGACAAAAACCACATGATTATCTCAATAGATGCAGAAAAGGCCTCTGACAAAATTCAACAGCCCTTCATGCTAAAAACTCTCAATAAATTCGGTATTGATGGAACGTATCTCAAAATAATAAGAGCTATTTATGACAAACCCACAGCCAATATCATACTGAATGGGCAAAAACTGGAAAAATTCCCTTTGAAAACTGGCACAAGACAGGGATGCCCTCTCTCACCACTCCTATTCAACATAGTGTTGGAAGTTCTGGCTAGGGCAATCAGGCAAGAGAAAGAAATTAAGGGTATTCAGTTAGGAAAAGAAGAAGTCAAATTGTCCCTGTTTGCAGATGACATGATTGTATATTTAGAAAACCCCATTGTCTCAGCCCCAAATCTCCTTAAGTTGATAAGAAACTTCAGCAAAGTCTCAGGATACAAAATTAATGTGCAAAAATCACAAGCATTCTTATACACCAGTAACAGACAAACAGAGAGCCAAATCATGAATGAACTTCCATTCACAATAGCTTCAAAGAGAATAAAATACATAGGAATCCAACTTACAAGGGATGTAAAGGACCTCTTCAAGGAGAACTACAAACCACTGCTCAGTGAAATAAAAGAGGACACAAACAAATGGAAGAACATACCATGCTCATGGATAGGAAGAATTAATATCATGAAAATGGCCATGCTGCCCAAGGTAATTTATAGATTCAATGCCATCCCCATTAAGCTACCAATGAGTTTCTTCACAGAATTGGAAAAAACTGCTTTAAAGTTCATATGGAATCAAAAAAGAGCCCGCATTTCCAAGACAATCCTAAGTCAAAAGAACAAAGCTAGAGGCATCACACTACCTGACTTCAAACTATACTATAAGGCTACAGTAACTAAAACAGCATGGTACTGGTACCAAAACAGAGATCTAGACCAATGGAACAGAACAGAGCCCTCAGAAATAATACCACACATCTACAGCCATCTGATCTTTGATAAACCTGAGAAAAACAAGAAATGGGGAAAGGATTCCCTATTTAATAAATGGTGCTGGGAAAATTGGCTAGCCATAATCCAGTTCCAGAAAGCTGAAACTGGATCCTTTCCTTAGTCCTTATACGAAAGTTAATTCAAGATGGATTAGAGACTTAAATGTTAGACCTAATACCATAAAAACCCTAGAAGAAAACCTAGGTAGGCCGGGCGCGGTGGCTCAAGCCTGTAATCCCAGCACTTTGGGAGGCCGAGACGGGCGGATCACGAGGTCAGGAGTTCGAGACCATCCTGGCTAACACGGTGAAACCCTGTCTCTACTAAAAAATACAAAAAAAGCTAGCCGGGCGAGGTGGCTGGCGCCTGTAGTCCCAGCTACTCGGGAGGCTGAGGCAGGAGAATGGCGTAAACCCGGGAGGCGGAGCTTGCAGTGAGCTGAGATCCGGCCACTGCACTCCAGCCCGGGCGACAGAGCGAGACTCCGTCTCAAAAAAAAAAAAAAAAAAAAAAGAAAACCTAGGTAATACCATTCAGGACATAGGCATGGGCAAAGACTTCATGTCTAGAACACCAAAAGCAACGGCAACAAAAGCCAAAATTGACAAATGGGATCTAATTAAACTAAAGAGCTTCTGCACAGCAAAAGAAACTACCATCAGAGTGAAGAGGCAATCTACAGAATGGGAGAAAATTTTTGCAATCTACTCATCAGACAAAGGGCTAATATCCAGAACCTACAAAGAACTCAAACAAATTTACAAGAAAAAAACAACCCCATCAAAAAGTGGGCAAAGGATATGAACAGACATTTCTCAAAAGAAGACATTCATATAGCCAAAAGACACATGAAAAATGCTCATCATCACTGGCCATCAGAGAAATGCAAATCAAAACCACATGAGATACCATCTCACACCAGTTAGAATGGCAATCATTAAAAAGTCAGAAAACAACAGGTGCTGGAGAGGATGTGGAGAAATAGGAACACTTTTACACTGTTTGTGGGATTGTAAACTAGTTCAACCATTATGGAAAACAGTATGGCGATTCCTCAAGGATCTAGAACTAGAAGTACCATATGACCCAGCCATCCCATTACTGGGTATATACCCAAAGGATTATAAATCATGCTGCTATAAAGACACATGCACACTTATGTTTATTGCGGCACTATTCACAATAGCAAAGACTTGGAATCAACCCAAATGTCCATCTGTGACAGACTGGATTAAGAAAATGTGGCACATATACACCATGGAATACTATGCAGCCATAAAAAAGGATGAGTTTGTGTCCTTTGTAGGGACATGGACGCAGCTGGAAGCCATCATTCTCAGCAAACTATCACAAGAACAGAAAACCAAACATCGCATGTTCTCACTCGTAGGTGGGAACTGAACAATGAGATCACTTGGACTCGGGAAGGGGAACATCACACACCGGGGCCTATCACGGGGACGGGGGGGTGGGGGGGAGGGATTGCATTGGGAGTTATACCTGATGTAAATGACGAGTTGATGGGTGCTGACGAGTTGATGGGTGCAGCACACCAACATGGCATAACTATACATATGTAACATACCTGCATGTTATGCACATGTACCCTAGAACTTAAAGTATAATAAAAAATAAAAAATAAAAAAATCACATAATATTGCCAGAAATACTCATAACATTTACCTGATTAATTCCACTATACAATAATGCTTTCTGTCTTATCTAGGCCCTAGTTTTACTGCTCATCTTTCCCATTGAGTTTCCATCACATTTTCCACCTCACCTCTTCCAAACATTTTTTCTGATCTTCTAATACTCAATCCCTTATCACCTTCTCTAATGATCACCTTTTCTCTTACTGCACAGAAAAGTCCACCTGAAGAAGCTCCCTTAATTCTCCTCCTCTTCATCTCCAAATTTTTAGTTGAAACTGAACTCTTTCTTTCTTCTTTCCTTTTGGCTTCAGAGATATATTTTTCTCCCTTCTTAAGAATAATCCGGCTGGGCGCGGTCGCTCAAGCCTGTAATCCCAGCACTTTGGGAGGCCGAGACGGAGGGATCACGAGGTCAGGAGATCGAGACCATCCTGGCTAACACGGTGAAACCCCGTCTCTACTAAAAAATACAAAAAACTAGCCGGGCGAGGTGGCAGGCGTCTGTAGTCCCAGCTACTCGGGAGGCTGAGGCAGGAGAATGGCGTGAACCCGGGAGGCGGAGCTTGCAGTGAGCCGAGATCCGGCCACTGTACTCCAGCCTGGGCGACAGAGCGAGACTCCGTCTCAAAAAAAAAAAAAAAAAAAAAAAAGAATAATCCTTCCCTTAGACTCTCAACTGTATCCCTTCTGGTAACTTGCCCCATCTGTCATTTCTCATCTTTCATCACCCCCTTAAGTCTACAAAAAGGCTCAAAGTCTCCTTTATCCTTAAAACAAAACAAAACAAAACAACAACAACAACAAAGAAACATACTATAAAGCTACAATAATCAAGATAGTGTGGTAGTAGCAAAGAATAAAATAAAATAGATCAATGGAACAGAATAGAGAGCCCAGAAATAAATTCACATAATCAATTATCTTCAACAAATGGGCAACAGTGGAGAAAAGTCAGTCTTTTCAATGAATGGTGCTGCAACAACTGGACACCCACATATAAAACAAACAAAAAAAAGAATCTAGAGAAAAACCTTACACCTTTCACAAAAAGAATCACAAACATAGATGTAAAATCCAAAACTATAAAACTCCTAGAAAGTAACACAGGAAAAAAAATCTAGATGACTTTGGTTTTCTGACAACACTTTAAATATGACATCAAAGGCATGATCCATGAAAGAATGAAATGATGAGCTGAACTTAATTAAAATTAAAGACTTCTGTTTGGTTAAAGACATAAAGAGAATGAAAAGACAGTGGCCGGGCACGGTGGCTCAAGTCTGTAATCCCAGCACTTTGGGAGGCCAAGACGGGCGGATCATGAGGTCAGGAGATCGAGACCATCCTGGCTAACACGGTGAAACCCCATCTCTACTAAAAAAACACAAAAAATGAGCCGGGCAAGGTGGCGGGCGCATGTAGTCCCAGCTACTCGGGAGGCTGAGGCCGGAGAATGGCGTAAACCCGGGGGGCGGAGCTTGCAGTGAGCTGAGATCCTGCCACTGCAGTCCAGCCAGGGTGACAGAGCGAGACTCCGTCTCAAAAAAAAAAAAAGAAAAGACAAGCCACAGACTGGGAGAAAATATTTGTAAAATATACATCTGATAAGGAACTGCTTTCCAAAATATACAAAGAACTCTTAAAACCCAACAGTAAGAAAACAAACAATTGGATTAAAAAATGATTCAAAGACCTTAACAGACACCTCACCAAAGAAGATATACAGATGGCAGATAAGCATATGAAAAGATGCTCAATGAGGAAATGTATATGTCATCAGGGAAATGCAAATTTAAATAATAAGATACCACAACAAACCTATTAGAATCGCCAAAATCCAGAACACTGACAATACCAAATGCTGATGAGGATGTGGAAATCCCATTTACTGCTGATGGAATGCAAAATGGTACAGCCACTTTAGAACACAGCTTGTCAGTTTCTTATATAACTAAGCATACTCTTACCATATGATCCAGCAATTACACTCCTTGGTATTTACCAAAGGAGCTGAAAACTTATGGCTACACAAAAAGCTGCACACAGATGTTTATGGCACCTTTATTCATAATTGCCAAAATTCGAAAGCAACCAAGATGCCTTTCAGTTTGTCAATGAGTAAATAAACTGTGGTACATCCCAACAATGTAATATTACCCAATGCTAAAAAGAAATGAGCTATCAAGCCATGAAAAGACATGAAAGAAACTTAAATGTATACTAGTAAGTGAAAGAAATCAATATAAAAAGGCTATATACTCTATGACTTCAAATATATGACAGTCTGCAAAAGACAAAACTATGAAAACAGTGAAAAGATCAGTGATTTCCAGGGGCTCAGGGGAAGGGATAATAAGGTGAAACACAGAAGATTTTTAGGGCAGAGAAACTACTCTATATGATACATAATGGTAGATACATGATATTATACATTTGTCAAAACTCTTAAAATGTTCCATATCCTTAAATACATTAATGTGAACTATGGTCTTTAGGTGAAATGATGTGTTAATGAAGGTAATGACTGTAACAAATGTACCACTCTGGTGGGAGATAATAGGGAAAGACTACACAGGTGTGGGGTCAGGAAGTATATGGGAAACATCTGTATCTTCTTCTCAATTTTGTTATGAACCTAAAACCTCTCTAAAGAAAAAAGTGTACTGAATCAAAAATCAAATATAACAAGGATCAATAAAAATATCACTATGTAGACATAGTGTAGTAGTACATAGCTTCTGGCTCCCTTTGCTTATGGATCTCTCTCAAACTCTCTCACACACACACCACCTGCTCAAATATAACATATTAGCTTTGTTTTTACTTCTACTATTTAAAAGAAAGAATTAAAAACAAGTGTCTTCTTTGTGAAAATAATAAGTCTTTGCTCTTATCACATTTTCAATCTTTCATATAAAAATATTCATCTGCCTCGAGAAACCAAAGGTGTAAGAAATTTTATACTGCAAGGATAACTAACAATATATCATTGGCTGGGCATGGTGACTCAAGTCTGTAATCTTAGCACTTTGGAAGGCCAAGGTGGGAGGATCATTTGAGCCCAGGAGTTTGAGACCAGCCTAGGTAACACAGTAAGACTCCATCTCTACAAAACTACTAAAAAATATATTAGCTGGGAGTGGTGGTACATGCCTATAGTCTCAGCTACTTGGGAGACTGAGATGGGAGGACTGCCTGAGACCGGGAGGTTAAGGCTGCAGTGAGCCATAATGGCACCACTATACTCCAGCCTGGACAACAGAGTGATACCTTCTCTCAAAAAAATAAATAGGCCAGGCGCAGTGGCTCATGCCTGTAATCCCAGCACTTTGGGAGGCCGAGGGCGGATCACTTGAGGTCAGGAGTTTGAGACCAGTCTGGCCAACATGGTGAATCCCTGTCTCTACCAAAAATACAAAAAATTAGCTGGGTGTGGTGGCATGCGCCTGTAATGCCAGCTACTTGGGAGGCTGAGGTAGAAGAATCACTGGAACCTGGGAGGTAGAGGCTACAGTGAGCTGAGATTGTGCCACTGCACTCCAGCCTGGATGACAGAGTGAGACTCTGTCTCAAATAACATAAATAAATAAATAAATAAATATTAAATAAAAAAATGTGATTGAGGAACACAGAACGCTATATACAGACACACAACTGACAAGACTTTTCCTCAAAATAACATCAACTGCAAAAGAACACTGTGAATATTTTCACGGATTATGTTATAAACATTTTTATTTATAAAGATCGTATCAGCCGGGTGCGGTGGCTCACGCCTGTAATCCCAGCACTTTAGGAGGCCAAGGTGGGGGGATCACTTGAAGTTAGGAGTTGGAGACCAGCCTGGTCAGCCCAGCGAAACCCCATTTCTATTAAAATTACAAAAAAAATTAGCTGGGCGTAGTGGTGCATGCATGTAATCCCAGCTACTCAGGAGGGTGAAGCAGGAGAAAAGCTTGAATCCAGGAGGTGGAGGTTGCAGTGAGCCGAGATCGACCCACCGCACTCCAGCCTGGGCAACAGAGCAAGACTCAGTCTCTAAATAAATAAATGAAAATAAAGATCCTATCTATCCCAAGCCAAAGTAGTTTTCATTTTCCAAAAAGGAAATGAAACAATACATTATTAGACTATGATTCAAACTAAAAAATTTATTTAATCTAATTTTCAAACTCACTACATTTTTAAGAGTCCAGCTATAAGGAAAATTTTCCAATATAATACTTACACTTATTTCAGTTTAGGCTTAGATTTCTCAGTGTCTAATCACTAAGACTTAGCAAGTGAATACCTGTTTCTAGTCTCTGAAAAGAAATAAAATTTCTTCTAACCATATAAGCTAGCCAGGACACCATAACGAACTGACTGATGATAGCAGAATATGCTGAGGTTACTAAATAAAAGCGTTCATAGTTACCCAAGTTATTAACAGCCAAACATTCAGAATTTCACAGAACATATGCAAGAATGTTTGAGCCCTTAAAATAGCAGAATAATAAGAACTCAGACACAAGACAAAGCTCAAGAAAAAGATCTTTAAGTCTTTTTTTTTTTTATAACTTTTATTTTCAGGCTTTGTTGGAAATAGTATCTCTTAAAACCTACACGGTGATAAACCTACACGGCCCTAGAAAAATTTTCAACTTTAATAACATAAAATACATTGAGTTTTTAAACAAAGAGCCAAGATACTCAGAACAATTCTTACCACTTGGATAAGGAATTCTACTGGAAAACCACCTAATGTTTCAGTGTCAGAGCCAGAAATTTTACTTCTCCACGGCGACTGTCCCAATAAAGGATCATTATCCTGTGGGAATAAAAGGGAATTATTTAATCATTGACTATTCAGAGGAAGAAACTTATTTTTTTATTTTATTTTTTTAAACAGAGTCTCGCTCTGTTGCCAAATGTGATCTCAGCTCACTGCAACCTCCGACTCCTGGGTTCAAGTGATTCTCCTGCCTCAGCCTCCCAAGCAGCTGGGATTACAGGTGCGCACCACCATACCCAGCTAATTTTTGTATTTTTAGCAGAGATGGCATTTCACCATGTTGGTCAGCTGGTCTCAAACTCCTGACCTCATGATCTGCCTGCCTCAGCCTCCCAAAGTGCTGGGATTACAGGTGTGAGCCACTGCGCCCAGCCAGGAAGTATCTTACTTTTAGAAAAAGAGAAAATTCTGTTATAATTAATATTATATTAAAATCCAATAAAAAGGAAAATATTTCTGGAGATGAAGCAACTATTTATGTTATTTAATATTTTCAATTCAAAATAGTGTGCATATCTTTTGAAGCTGTAATAGATGTGTATTTCTTTTTTTTTTTTTTTGAGACGGAGTCTCGCTCTGTCACCCAGGCTAGAGTGCAGTGGCCGGATCTCAGCTCACTGCAAGCTCCACCTCCCGGGTTCACGCCATTCTCCTGCCTCAGCCTCCCGAGTAGCTGGGACTACAGGCGCCCACCACCTCGCCCGGCTAGTTTTTTTTTTGTATTTTTTAGTAGAGACGGGGTTTCACCGTGTTAGCCAGGATGGTCTCGATCTCCTGACCTCATGATCCGCCCGTCTCGGCCTCCCAAAGTGCTGGGATTACAGGCTTGAGCCACCGCGCCCGGCCATAGATGTGTATTTCTTAAGAACATAGTTCACCTTCATAATAATCAACTAAATGATTAATATTTCTAAAATATACTTACCATAATTGGTGATTGGAGAGGAGGAGTATAATGTAACCGTGGTGGGGTCATAAAAAATCGAGAAGGCCGCTGTTTTTGTCCAAAGGCAGCAATTGGCATTGTCTCATGAGGCTCATTACTCTGAGAAAATAGATTAATCCACAAAACTTAAAGAAATTTACCATCATTTAAGCTTTATAATCATTGTATTTCAGCTTTAGATATATATACACGCATATTCTATGATTCATATAGAATTTATTACTTATATATTTAATTATTTATAGAGTAGCATATTAGTCTATACAGATCAAAGGCTAGAACTTAAAACACAGTACGAAAACACTACTTTGCTGCCAAAAGGATGAACCTCCAGAAGACAAAAAGAAATAAAAAAAAGGGGGGGGGGTCAAAATAGTTCAGAGAATCAAAGATTATTATTAAAGTTTTCTATGGCCACCTTTGGTTATCTGCATTTAGACTGTCTGAATATATCCTACAATAATTAAAAATCAATTCTTATTTAGCCAGGGAGAAATATTTGAGTGATCTCATAAAAATAGTTAAATTAATGAAACAGAGAAGCAATTTACTTTTTTTTTGTTTTTGAGACCAAGTTTCACTCTTGTTAACCAAACTGGAGTGCAATGGCGCGATCTGGGCTCACTGCAACCTCCACCTCCTGGGTTGATGCAATTCTTCTGCCTCAGCCTCCCAAGTAGCTGGGATTACAGGCGCACGCCACCATGCCTGGCTAACTTTTTGTATTTTTAGTAGAAATGGGGTTTCACCATGTTAGCCAGGCTGGTCTCGAACTCCTGACCTCAGGTGATCCACCCACCTCGGCCTGCCAAAGTGCTGGGATTATAGGCGTGAGCTATCATGCCCGGCCAATTTACTTTTTTTGAAAGGAGAGTTTAAAGATTTCATCCTTTAATGTAAAAACTTAAGAGTAGTGTACTCTGTTCTACATTTAGTTCCAATTTTGTTTCTCTCCTCTTGTGGAGAGATATCAAGCAATATTGTATTTCTGCACTAAGGAGATACGTATCTTTTAGGAAATTTATTTACAAAGACAGACATACATATATAAAAATACATTCTAGGCAGAGGTTGCAGTGAGCCGAGATCACACCACTGCGCTCCAGCCTCGGCGACAGAGCAAGACTCCGTCTCAAAAAAAGAAAAGATCTCGATTCTAGTCTCAGCCTAATAGGAAACCAGATCTAGAGCCTTGAATAAATTACGCAACTGTACTTATGTCTTGAGTTTCATCATGCAAAAGCGAAGGTAATTAACACCCATCCTGCATACCTCTGAAAATAAAACAGGAGAACAAATAAGTACAAGATGTTACTTCATACTTTAAAAATAATTTTGCAAAAGGACTATACTTTAACCTAACAGCTGCAATGAAAATGTTATGTAGCTTCTTCTCCAAGGTTATTTAGTCAGGACTCATCAGTTTGGTTATACTAAAGTGCTGTGTCGTTAAGGTCCAACAGAGAAATTCTAGTTCCTGGAAAATGGAAGACTTAAGTATAGTTCCGAACCAGGGGTCTAGCAGATAGGGCTGGGGGACCCTAAGGATCTCTTCTTCTGTGAGCTAAAGTCTTGATTCTATCATAAAACACAATTTCTAAGAAAACTCTATATAACACATTTAACAGGCATAAAACACAAATGTATTATGAAATAACACTTACGAGAACTTCATAGTCAGGGATGGTATGGGTTCCAAGCCCTGCCCTATCAAAAGTTACTCTATAAGTAGCATTAAGAGTATCCACAGCATCTATTTGTCCAGTGAACAAACCATCATGAACACCACGTAATCGTGCTGAGAAAAGAACAAAGGCATTATGATGTGTGGGAGATACAAAGAAGAGTCAAATATAAAACTGTTCCAAGCATGAAATTTAAATCATAGTACAGTATTTTGTCTATTAGAGTTTCAAAACAAGCATACACTTTATTTTTGGCTTAGAGAAACAGCAAAGATTTTTTGAAACAAAAACCAAAACTATATATGATGATCCCTAATTTCATATATGAATAAAATTATATTACTCCCAAATTAAGAGAAAAATATTTTAAATAACTGCAAAAAAAAACAATAAAAGAACTTTGGTCATTAAACTCATGAGTGAAGCACCAGGAGTAAGTTCAATTTAAAAAAAAAGCAAAGATTTTGTGTAGAAAAGAATTAAAGAATTTAATACAGCAGGCCTGAGACTGCTATACTTAGGAAAACCTCCTTGCAAGGTTGGCCTTTGTCTGGTATCTGGGAACTTTGATTTCAGAAGTGTTCCCACTGTTCCCTAATTAATAATGGTGGTTTACTGTGTCTAGATTGTGCAGACGATGTGGTTAATGCTGGATACCTGCTTTCCCTCTAGAAGACTGGAATTTTAGTATGTACTAGGCAAAAGTTGCCTCCATACTCAGCCCCCAGTAGAAACTCTGGTCACTGAGTCTCTAATGAGCTTCCCCGGTAGACAACACTTATAAGCATTGTGACAACTTGTTTCTGGGGGAATTAAAAAAGTCTTGCATGACTCTACTGGGAGAGGACTTTTGAAAACTTGCGCGTGCTTGGCGTGGTTTCCTCTGGACTTTGTCCCAGGACCTTACTCTTTTGCCAATTTTATTTTGTATCCTTCACTGTAACAAATGTTACCCATGAGTACATGTACTGAGTACTCTGGGTCTTTCTAGTGAATCACTAAAACTAGTAGTCTTGGAACTGATGACACAGATGAACTCTGTGTCACTATTATTTAAGTCCAGCCTAAAATAACATCAGAGAAATCCAAACAAACATCCAACATGAGTAAAAAATTTAAGAACAGCAGCATCGATGGCTTTAAACTGGGCAAAGTAATATATTTTAGACTAACCAAATAGTATAATACACAACATTTTAATAGAACACAGAAATACACAATGCAAAACTGTTTAAAATAAAAGGATCAACTGATAAAAACACAACTGTAGAGGACGAAAATCTCTCTCAGTTTCTGACAGATCCTTTAAGGGAAAAGTAAACATGGATACAGAAGATGTGAATAATGAAGCTGAATAAACAAATATAAACATAGAAAAGGACTACTAGTTATGGTGGCATGAAGAGGCTGGTAATTCCTCTCCACAAAAAACAAGTACGAATGAGATTGTCACGAGATTGTCAAAAACCATTCCAGGGTACTGGAAATGGATCAAATGTCAAAAACAAGAAATGTTTATTGTTGAAAAAGTGCTAGAGCTTCAAGTTAGGGCAGGGGGACTCAGTGGCCTTTTTCTATGAGGTTATTCACACACCCACTACTACCATCAACGTGGTTGATGAGAATGGTTTTATTAGTTCAGGGTTGGTCACAAAAAACAGCCAGAATTTTGGTTGGTCATGAAAGACAGTCAGAAATTTAACAGGGAGGTCCTGGAAACTAGAGAGCTATAAAAGGGTGGAAATAAGCTCTCTCTACCATCCCTAGCTAACTGGGTTACTATGCAAATGGATGGGGAAGATCTAATAGTCTGGCAAAAAGTAAAAGCTAAAGATGACTTGAAAACTAGCAGCAACTTTGTATATACATTCTCCAACTCACATATAAATCAATGTGAGGCTTTTCCCAATCAAGATGTTTGAGCATAACCTCTGTTCAAATCATTAGGTGACCATTAAGTTATTATTATTATTTTGAGATGGGAGTCTTGCTCTGTTGCCCAGGATGGAATGTAGTGGTATGATCTCAGCTCACTGCAACCTCCGCCTCCCGGGTTCAAGCGATTCTCCTGCCTCAGCCTCCTGAGTAGCTGGGATTACAAGTGCCCGCCACCACACTCAGCTAATTTTTTTTTTTTTTTTGTATTTCTAGTAGAGACAGGGTTTCACCATGCTGGCCAGGCTGGTCACAAACTCCTGACATTAGGTGATCCACTCGCCTCAGACTCCCAAAGTGTTGGGATTACAGGCGTGAGCCACCGCACCCAGCCCTGACCACTAAATTATATGCAGACACAGGCCAACTCTTTGGAAACCAAGTTTAATAATAATAATAAATATAAGAATAAAAACATGAAGCAGAGACATCAGTATTTGCATAGCCAAGTTATTAAAGCAAATCCAACAACTCTCCAAAAAATCAGAATACATAGTTGCTACAATATATTATCTGAAATATCAAGTTTTCCACCAAAAATTACTAGACATGTAAAGAAGTAGGAAAGTATGGCTCTTAATCAAGAAAAGTACAGTAATAAATTGATAGAGATAATATATTTAGCAAAGACTTAAAAAGCAGCTGTTATAAATATGTTCAAAGAATTAAAGGAAGCTGGGCGCAGTGGTTCATGCCTGTAATCCCAGCACTTTGCGAGGCCCAAGTGGGTGGATCACTGGAGCTCAGGAGTTCAAGATTAGCCCATGCAACATGGTGAAATCCCATCTCTACAAAAACATACAAAAACATTAGCCAGATGTGGTGGCATGTGCCTGTAGTCCCTGGAGGCTGAGGCGGGAGGAATGCTTGAGCCCAAGAGGTAGAGATTGCAGTGAGCCAAGATCATACCACTGCACCCCAGCCTGGAAGACAGAGCAAGACTCTCGCAAAAACAAAAAACAAAAAAAAAAAACGAAAAAACAAAAAAAAAGTTTGTGTATGTACGCACTTTTTTCCTATTCTTTTCATTTCTATTTTTTGAAAAATTTATTTGATAAATAAAATTTTTATTTATTTTCCATTTACGCGTTTAGATAACCTACAGAAAATCCCAGATAACCTGGAATTATTGTTCATTTTACGAAGATTACTTTCAGGATAGTTCAGATTCTTACAATTTCTTAACAAATCAATGATTTTAATATCTTTTTTAACACTCTCATTTCTCCAGGGATAAACAACTGTGGCTTAAGTATCATGTCTCAAACAACTTCCTATATACTGTAGCTAAAGTATCATGTCTAGACATTTTTCCAAACTTCTCTACTATTCAAATTTTCATTACTTTGAATACCCAGTGCATTGGTCAAACTCTTGTACTTCTAACTCTGTATATGATAATCACAAAGTCCAGTCACTTTTTACCTGCCAGATTCTTTGTTCCTACAGCAAAATCCCTAATAGAGTGACTTTTTTATTCTTTTTGCTCGTTTTTGAGGAATAATCTACTACTCTTTGTTTACTAAAATATTTTCTAAAGAAGGAATATGTTTAATTAAATTCTGTTGTGGCCAGAGAAATTCTCTATATGATTTCAATCTTTCAAAATTTATTGACATTTTTTAATGGGCCAGTATATGGTATATGTTGATAAGTCATTTGCATATGTAAATAATATGTATTCTGCAGTTGTTGAGTGTAGTATTCTAAAAGTATTATTTAGATCAAGATAATTGATAGTGTTGTTGAGATCCTCTATACGTGTATATACATGTTTTGGCTTCTTCTACCTATTAATTATTGGAAGTGAGGTGTTAAAACCTACAAGTACGTTGTGAATTTGTCTATTTCATTCTTTAGTTATCTCAACTATTGCTTTCATGTATGTTGAAGCTCTATTGCTAGGTATATAGTATATACATACATAATATTAGGATTGGTATATCTTTCTAATGAATGGGCCATTTTTATCATTATGAAGTACTTCTCTCTGACAATACTGTCTTGATACCTATTTTTCTCTAATGTTAAAATAGCCACTTTAGCTTTCTTACAGTTACTATTTGCACTGCATATCTTTTTCATCTTTTCGCTTTCAACCTGTCTATGATTTTATATTTTAAGTATAACTCTTGAAGACAGCATATAGATGAGTCTTACTTTTTTAAAATCCAGTCTCATAATCTTTTTTTTTTCTTTGAGACAGAGTCTCACTGTTGCCCACGCTAGAGTGCAGAGTGCAATGGGTGTGATCTTGGCTCGCTGCAACTTCTGCCTCCCAGGTTCACGTGATTCTCCTGCCTCAGCCTCCTGAGTAGCTGGGATTACAGGCATGTGCCACTACGCCCGGCTAGTTTTGTATTTTCAGTGTAGACGGGGTTTTACCATGTTGGCCAGGCTGTCTCAAACTCCTGACCTCAAGTGATCCGCCTGCCTTGGCCTCCCAAAGTGCTGGGATTACAGGCGTGAGCCACCATGCCTGGTCAATCCTTACTTTTTAATTGAAGTGGGTTTTTTTTTTTTCCTAAAGAGACAAAGTCTAGCTCTATTACCCAAACTGGAGTGCAGTGGCATGATCATAGCTCACTGTAGCCTAGAACTCCTATGCTCAAGTGATCCTCTCATCTCAGCCTCCTGAGTAGCTGGGACTACAGGTGCCCACTACTATGCTTGACTTTTTTTTTTTTAATTTTTGTAGAGACAGGGTCTCACTATGTTGGGAAAAAGCTAAGTGTTAGGAAAAAAGCTGAGGCAGGGCTTGCATCTCTGACATAATGTCCCCTGGAATGTGTCTAGACTTGCTGGCTTTCTTCTAGCCCTCCTAGGCTCCTAGATTGTATTCTCATTATCTCAAGTAGCAGACCATGTTCTATATAAATGCTAAGCCGTCACAGCTGTAGATCATGTGCCTGCCTTTTTGACCCCCACATTCTCATCACCTGTTTCTTTGTTGGATTACCAATAAACAGCATGGGCTCCCAGAGCTTGGGGCCTTCACAGCCTCCACAATTGCAGTGGGCCCCCGGTCCCACTTTCTTTCTCAAACTGTCTTTTTCTCAATCCTTTGATTCAGCCAGACTTCATCGCCCCCACGACCTGGTGTTGGGTCTTATCACCGCAACATACTATGTAGCCCAGGCTAGTCCCAAACTCCTGGGCTTAAGTGATCCTCCTGCCTTGTCCTCCCCAAAGTACTGGGATTACAGGTGTGAGCCAGTGTGCTTGGCAGAAGTCTTTATAGTTCACAGGCATTTAATATAACAATAGGATAGCTAGACTTAAGTCTACCACCTTGCTATTTTCTATTTATCCCATTTGGGTTTTTTGTTGTTGTTCCCTGTCCCTTCTTTCCTGCCATCTTTTTTTAAAATCAGATAATTTTTTTTTTTTTTGAGACAATGTCTCACTCTGTCCAGGCTGGAGTGCTGTGGTATAATCACTTCTCCCTGCAGTTGAGACTCAGGTAATCCTCCCACCTCAGCCTTCCAAGGAACTGGAACTACAGAAGCACATCACCACACCTGACCAATTTTTGTATTTTTTGTAGAGACAGGGTTTCACCATGTTGCCAGGCTGGTCTCAAACTCTTGGGCTCAAGTGACTGGCTTGCCTTGGCCTCCCAAAGTGCTGGAATTATAGGCATGAGCCACTGCACCTGGCCAAATTCAGTATTTAAAAAATGAAATTCTCTTTTGACTTTTCAGCTATACTTCTTTGCATGTTTTGTTTTTGTTTTTGTTTTTTTTTAAAAAAAGGCAGTTCCCAAACCAGCAGCATTACTTTGAAACTTGTCAGACATGCAAATTCGCAGGCCCTATCCCAGACCTTCTGAATCAGAAACTCAGAGGTAGAGCCCAGCAATATGTTTTATCAAGCCCTTCAGGTGATTCGATTCTGATGCATACTAAAGTTTTTCAGCCACAGTGGGCTAGGAATGGGCTCACTCTCAACATTACTTTCTTTTTTTTCTGAAACGGAGTCTCACTCTGTCACCCAGGCTGGAGTGCAGTGGTGCAATCTCAGTTCACTGCAACCTCCGCCTCCTGGGTTCAAGTGATTCTCATGCCTCAGCCTCCCGAGTAGCTAGGATTACAGGTGTGCATCACTATTCCCAGCTAATTTTTGTATTTTTAGTAGAGACAAGTGATCCACTTGCCTTGGCCTCCCAAAATGCTGGGATTACAGGCGTGAGCCTGTACATTACTTTCTACTAAATTAATACCGTGTGTTCATACATAAAATTTAAGAACTTGGCAACACAATAATTTCATTTTATTCATTTATTTATTCATTTCTGGTGTTCTATGGTCCTTTCTGTAGATTCCAGTTTATATATGATATCGTAATGTAAAAAAGTTCCTTTCAGTCTGAAGAACTTTTTTGGCATTACTTCTAGCATTTTTTCTGATATGAAGTTGGCTGCCATCCATATCAGTGCTCCTCTTACATAATATGCTGTTTTTCTGTGACTGCTTTTAAGAGTTTCTCTGAAGATTTTCTGTGTTGTGTCTAATGATGGGTTTTGTGTATACGTGGGTATCCTGCTTGGGGTTCAGAGTACCTTAGATCTACACTTCTGAAAAAATTTCAGCTTTTGTTTTGTCTAATATTTTTTATGTGCCAATGCCTCTCTGTCTTTATGGGGACCACAATTACACATATGTTATCTTGTTTAATACTGTCTCAGGGGGATCGGAGGGTCTATTTTTTTTTCCTACCTGTTTTCATACTTGGATAATTTCTACTGATACATTCTCAAGTTCACCAACCCATTCTTTTACTGTTTCCAATTTGCTTTTAAGCTCATTCAGAAGTTTTTCTTTTCAAATATTATACTTTTCAGTTCTAAATTCATTTTCTTTATCTGAAAAATGTCCATTTATTCACTCAGATTTCCTGTGTTCATATTTACATTTAAGTTCATGAACATGTCTTTGAAGTCATTGTCTGCTAATCCCAACATCTGAGTCATCTCAGAGTCTATCTCTATTGATGGCATTTTTATTGACTATGGAATTGTCTTTTTTTTCCCCACAAGTATAGCAATTTTTTATTGTATGCTGCACAGGGTATTGAATTTTTTTCTTGTAGGCAAAAAAAATTACTGGCAGATCTTTTTGATCCTGTCATACTTGCTTTTTGTGTGGGCTGGTCTGTTTCAGTTATGAACTTATTTAGAGCATGTTTACTCCTTAAGGAGGCCCTGTGAACTTGATACAATTTCCATAAGTCACAACATATCATTATTCTTTTGATTTTTTTCAACCACTTACAAATATAAAAAGTATTCTAGGCTCACAAACTATACATAAATGGGTGGCAGCCTAGATTTGGCCGAGAGGCCATAAGTTTACTGACCCCTGCACTAGCCCAAAGAGAAAATGTAAAACATTGCTTTAAAAAAGCCCTAGGCTAGGCCAGGGGCGGTGGCTCACACCTGTAATCCCAGCACTTTGGGAGGCCGGGGTGGGCGGATTACGAGGTCAGGCGTTCAAGACCAGCCTGGCCAACATGGTGAAACCCCGTCTCTACAAAAAATACAAAATATGTTGGGCGAAAATACAAAATATGTTGAGCATGGTGGCGCATGCCTGCAGTCCCAGTTACTCAGGAGGCTGAGGCAGGAGAGTCACTTGAACGTGGGAGGCGGAGGTTGCAATGAGCCGAGATTGAGCCACTGCACTCCAGCCTGGTGACAGAGCAAGACTCCACCTCACAAAAAAAAAAAAAAAAAAAAGAAAAAGAAAAGAAAGGAAGAAAAAGAAAAAAAAGCTCTAGGCTGGGTGCAGTGGCTCATGCCTGTAATCCCAACACTTTGGGAGGCCAAGGCGGACAGAAGATCACTTGAGGTTGGGAGTTTGAGACCAACCAGCCTGGCCAACTTGGTGAAATCTCATCTCTACTAAAAAAAACTACAAAAATGAGCCAGGCGTGGTAGTGGATGCCTGTAATCCCAGTTACTCAGGAAGCTGAGGCAGGAGAATTGCTTGAACCCTGGAGGCGGAGGTTGTAGTGAGCCAAGATTGCACCATTGCACTCCAGCCTGGGCAACAGAGCAAGACTTTGTCTCAAAAAACAAAAACAAAAATAAAAAACACAACACACGAAACAGCTCTAGTAGTTTTCTCACATTTTGCTACAGCCTGTCTCACCTATTCACCACTCTAACGAGTACTTATATAAAAACACTAAGATTTTCAGTCTTGTCAAATAATATCACCAGTCCTTAAAATTCTGCAACAATTAATTTTTAAGGATTTCCTAATGAGTCTGAGAGTCACTTGACTCATGTCAGCATTTCTCTGGCATAAATCAGTATGTCAGCATTAGTACTTATACTAGACTTTATTGCTGTAGTTATTTATATGGAGTTTTTAGAACTAATACACTTTTCAAATATGCTGTCTACCCATCTCATCCCATTTCCACCTCTACTTCCAGACTAGTTTTAAGACAGGGATCATATAATCTATAATCTGTTGATTACACAGTGAGTTGTCAATATACACTCATTTATTACCAAATCTAGTCTCTCCTAGATAAACTGTGTTAGGATTTCATATGCACAATTTGGTCTCTTCTCTATTTTCTACATTTCCTCTTAATCATTTTTACAATGTAATAGAAATATGTACCACTTTTATAGTCAGGAAAAATGATATAAATATGTAACTCCAGGTTCCCTTCCCTCCAAAAACTATTCTCGAATTACTCCGACCATTTTTCAATGGTTGAAGTCCAATTACAATTACTCAGTACAATTACTAGCCTATTCTATCCACTTAACACCTTATTTCTTGTATTACATATATTGTAATTTGCCTTCACCAAGTAATTAAGGATTAACTTAAACCTGAGATTTTGTACTTTCTCTCCATATTATGAGTACACCAAATCACATCTACAAAACGGACAAAATTTACACCCCTAAAAATGTTGAGCAGACTAGTGAATACTTTAGTTTTATTCGATCATTAGAAATGGACTATTTCTAGACCCAAAGTCCAGGAGAACAATGGTGTTTGTGAACTAACCAGACAAGGCTTGTTAGGAAAGGAAAACAAATAATGTAGAAGGAAAATATAGAATAATTTAAAATTTAAAAAATTTATGGCCAGGTGTGGTGATTCATGCCTGTAATTCCAGCACTTTGGGAGACCGAGGCAGGAGGATTGCTTGAGCCCGGGAGGTCGAGGCCTCAGTGAGCCAAGATCACGCCACTGCATTCCAGCCTAGGTGACAGAGGGAGACTCGGTCTCAAAAAGAAAAAAAACAACAACAAACTTTAAAATAATACATAGCTATACTTACTCCAATAGATTATTAAATTTCATCTTTGTGGCAGTTGGCTTTAGTTTATATTGTAGTAGATGTTACTTTGAACCAATACACTTTTTCCCAATTACTTTAAAAAATAGATTTCAGGCATGAAGAAAGAGTAACTTCTATAGTAAACTGCACAGAGCTATAGTTTAAGCTTTCTAAATTTAAAAGCCATTTCTCGAATGGAGATTATCTGGGTTACTTATACCTTCAGAATTTTGTCCCATGTGTACGTGTAAACACATCCTAGTGAAAAATCAAAGTCACTAAGGAAAAAAAAGATCAAGTGATGTGTACTACAGAACTCCTACTCCATCCCTGAGCATCAATCAGGCTGAGAGAGTGTTGAGGGATAGGGATAGGGTGAGGGTTAATGATGTCTATTGTAAATACTTCTTGGTAATTAAAAATGAAATAAAGTAAGAACCAAAGAAACAAAAAAGATTACCTTGATTAAAAATTACAAGTCAAAAGAGTAATTAGCTTGTTTTCACTTACCTGTAACTTTCGTTCCAATAACCAGAGGCAAAGGAATTTCATCTGGGAGATCTTTGAATTGTGAAACATCTGCAACTTTCCTTTGTTGTAAGAGCCTTATTTTCTGCCGTTTCTGTTTTAATGCTGATCTCTCTTCCTCAAAAAATGCAGAAGAACATCTAGAATAAATTATAAAAAACATACAAACTGATAACTACCCCCTATAAAAACTTAAAATCTTTTTTTTCTTCTTCTTTTTTTTGAGATAGGGTCTGGCTGTCGCCCAGGCTGGAGTGCAGTGCACAATCTCGGCTCACTGCAACCTCCACCTCTGGCTCAAGCGATTCTGGGCTCCACCTCCTTGGCTCAAGTGCTGGGATTAAAAACTTAAAATCAGCTGGACGTGGTGGCTCACACCTGTAATCCCAGCACTTTGGGAGGCCAAGGCGGGCACATTAACTGAGGTCAGGAGTTTGAGACCAGCCTGGCCAACATGGTGAAACCCCGTCTCTAGTAAAAGTACAAAAATTAGCCAGGCGTGGTAGCAGGTGCCTGTAATCCCAGCTACTCAAGGGGCTGAGGCAGGAGAATTGCTTGAACCCAGAGGCAGAGGTTGCAGTGAGCCGAGATTGCGGCATTGCACTCCAGCTTGGGTGACAAGAGTGAGACTCTGTCTCAAAAAACAAAACAAAACAAAACAAACAAACAAAAACCCTTAAAATCTATCCATCTCACCACTCCTTTTTTTATTCTCATGAAGTATACCGTATTCAAAGGTTCTTAGATTGTTTCTGGCCGGGCGTGGTGGCTCACGCCTGTAATCCTAGCAGTTTGGGAGGCCAAGACAGGTGGATCACCTGAGGTCAGGAGTTTGAGACCAGCCTTGCTAACATGGCAAAACCCCATCTCCACTAAAAATGCAAACATTAGCCAGGTGTGGTGGCAGGTGCCTATAATCCCAGCTACTCAAGAAGCTGAGGCAGGAGAATCGCTTGAACCCAGAGGGCAGAGGCTGCAGTGAGCCAAGATCGAGCCACTTCCCTCCAGCCTGGGTGACACAGTGAAACTCTGTCTCAAAAAAAAAAAAATGTTTCTTTTTGGCCAAGCATGGTGGCTCACGTCTTAATCCTGGCACTTTGTAGTCCGAGGTGGAAGAATTGCTTGAGCCCAGGAGTTTGAGACCAGCCTGGGCAACATAATGAGACTTTGTTTCTACTAAAAATAAAAAAATTAGCTAGGCATAATGGTGTGCAGCCAGCTATTTGGGAGGCTGAGGCAGGAGGATCATTTGAGCCCAGGAAGTTGAGGCTGCAATGAGCTAAGCTGTGATTGCACCACTGCACTCCAGCCTGCACAACAGAGGGAGACTGTTTCCAAAAAAAAAAAAGGAGGAAAAAAAAGGGCTGGGCAAGGTGGCTCATACTTGTCATCTCAGCACTTTGGGAGGCTGAGGTGGATGAACTGCCTGAGCTCAGGAGTTTGAGACCAGCCTGGCAACATGGTGAAACCGCATCTCTGCCAAAAAAAAAAAAAAAAGCTGGATGTGGTGGCATGAGCCTGTAGTCCCAGCTACTCGGGAGGCTGAGGTGGGAGGATTGTTTGAGCCTGGGAGACAGGTTGTGGAGAGCCAAGATTGTACCACTCCAGCCTGGGCAACAAAGCAACACCCAGTCTCAAAAAAAAAAAGAAAAAAAAAAAAAGGAAGGAAAGAAAAAGGAACTGTTTCTTTTCACAGTAAATGACCTTTCATTTTTTAAAAAACAGAACCTTGCAAGACTCAAAGACATATAAAGCAGGTTACTCCTTCCTACAAAGCAAAATAATTTTTTCACCATCCTGTGATGAAACTGTGCCTGGAATCTAGATCTCATAGGGACCAAGTTCAATTTCAATATTCTACCCAAAAGAACATGACATTTTCTCTGTGACCCAGTAAACACACCAATGCAGGAGCTACACATGAGACCTGCTACTATGTAAACTTTTAATCATGCTTTCTGCCTTAAAAGTATAAATGCTGAATTCCCTTTTATTTCTAGAGCCTATCTTGCTTCCACTTTCAAATCCCAGGATGAAGCAAAGTATTTAAACATCATGTTCATGCCATGTTATGGCTTTCACTTTCAAAGGTACATTATGAGCTCTATTGTCATTTAAGTTGTCTCAAAAACTAAATAAACACGATGAGAAAAAAGGATATAAAGACAAGCAATGTATACAGTGAATTGTTGTTAGCAATGATGAATAAGGACTGGAATACACATAGAAAGATCTTAGCTGATAATATGACTTTTTGTATGATTTCTGAACTTGTTGAATATTGATTCAAGCTGTATATATGGAAAGAATATAAGAAGATAAAGCAAAGGATAATGGGTTACTAGTAAGCTAAGTAGTATCATAAAAACAGACTTGTGGCCGGGCGCGGTGGCTCACAACTGTAATCCCAGCACTTTGGGGGGCCGAGGTGGGCGGATTATGAGGTCAGGAGATCGAGACCATCCTGGCCAATATGGTGAAACCCATGTCTACCAAAAACACAAAAATTAGCTGGGCGTGGCGGTGTGTGCCTGTAATCCCAGCTACTTGGGAGGCTGAGGCAGGAGAATCGCTTGAACCCAGGAGATGGAGGTTGCAGTGAGCCAAAATCACGCCACTGTACTCTAGCCTGGCAACAGAGCGAGATTCCGTCTCAAAAAAAAAAAAAAACAGTGAGATAGAAGGAATAAGTTCTAGTATATGACAGTATAGTAAGAAAATTATAGTTAATTAACTATTTCTTGTTTTTATTTTTCTTTTACTTTGTTTTTTATTGACTATTTCCACATAGTTAGAAGAGAAAAATTATAATGCTCCCAACACAAAGAAAAATGTTTGAGGTAATGGATATCCCAATTACCCTGATTTGATCATTACACATTGTATACATGTACTCCCAAAATATGTATAACTATTATATATCAATTTTAAAAATATACCAAAAAACTCTTCTTGACATTAGAACCCAGGACCCATACTATTTCCCTACAGTTGACCTTTTTTTTTTTTGAGATGGAGTCTTGCTCTTTGCCCAGGTTGGAGTGCAGTGGTGTGATCTCGGCTCACTGCAACCTCCACCACCTGGGCTCAAGTAATTCTCCTGTCTCAGCTTCCTGAGTAGCTGGGACTACAGGTACACACCACCACGCCCAGCTGATTTTTATATTTTTAGTAGAGATGAGGTTTCACCATATTGGCCAGGCTGCTCTCGAACTCCTGACCTCATGATTCACCTGCCTTGGCCTCCCAAAGTGCTGGGATTACAGGTGTTAGCCACTGGTGCCCAGCCATTATACTTTTCTTATAGATCCTTCACTGACACCTTAGACATATACAATAAAAAAATGCATACATTTCTCTATTTTTCTCAAATAGCCACAATATGCACTGTTGTGTATTTTGCTTTCTTGACACAGCATAGCAATGTTTCCATATTAGTACACAGAAACGATCTTCTGTTTTTGTTTTATGTTAAATGGTTTCACGGTTTTCTATTATATGGAGTACCATACTATAATCATTCCCCCATTTATGAACTTTTAGGCTGTTGCCAATCTTTTGCTACTACAAACAATACTGCAATAAATACCTCTGTACATGTAATTTCATCTGTGTGCAAGTAGTTCTGTTATACATTCTTAAAAGTGCTACATCAAGTGAATGGAAATTTGTAGATTTTATAGATACTACCAAATTGTCCTCCACAGAGATTATATAAAATTAATCTCTCACTAGTAATACGTATGACTAACCATGCCATTACTAACCCAACACATTAAAACCTTTATGAACTCTGTCCATCTGATAGTTACAAGCAGCATCTTGGCTGGGTGCAGTGGCTCATGCCTGTGATCCCAGCACTTTGGGAGGCCGAGGTGTGCGGATCACCTGAGGTCCGGAGTTCAAGACCAACCTGGCCAACAGGGTGAAACCGTTGTCTCTACTAAAAATACAAAAATTAGCCAGGCATGGTGGCGGGTGCCTGTAATCCCAGCTACTCAGGAGGCTGAAGCAGGAGAATCACTTGAACCTGGGAGGCAGAGGTTGCAGTGAGCCAAGATCATGCTACTGCACTCCAGTCTGGACAACAGAGTGAGACTCTGTCTCAAAAAAACAAAGCAAAGAAAAAACAAAACAAAAACTGTATCACAGCAAACTTTGATTTTGCATTTCCCATTATGAGTAAAATGGAATTTTTTTCATATTTACAAGAGCCATTTCTTTTTCCTTTCCTATGAATTATCTGTTGCTGTTGTTTTTTTTAAACAGTCAGTGTTTCCCTTTATTGCCCAGGCTGGAGTGCAATGGGGCAATCATAACTTACTGCAGTCTCAAAGTCCTGGGTTCAAGTGATCCTCCCACCTTGGCCTAGTGAGTAGCTATGACTCAACTGGCTAATTTTATTTACTTATTTTTGAGGCAGGGTCTTGCTGTGCTGCCCTGGTTGGAGTGCAGTGGTGTGATCACGGCTCACTGCAGCCTCAACATCCAGAGCTCAAGCAATCCTCCCCACTCAGCCTCCAAAGTAGCTGGGACTACAGGTGAATGCCACCATACCTGGGTAGTTTTTGAATTTTTTTTTTTTTTTTTGGTGGAGTTAGGGTCTCACCATGGTGCCCAGCCTGGTCTTGAGTTCCTGAGCTCAAGCAATCCTCCTTGCCTCAGCCTCCCAAAGTGCTGGGATTACAGGTGTGAGCCACCACACCCAGCCTGAATCATCTCTTTATAATCATTTTTATTATGGGTTACCTGACATTTTCTTATCGATAGGAGTTCTTTATATAGTAGGGAATTAGCTCTCTGTAATAAGATGTGATGGATATTTCTGTCACTATCTTTCAACTGCTTATGGGCTTTTGTTTTTGGCCATGTAAAATGTTCTTATTTTTGTATAGTCAAATTTATTAATGTTTTCTTCCATGGCTCCTAGGTTTGAAGCCTGCTTTTTCAGGCCAGGCATGGTGGCTCATACCCATAATCCCAGCACTTTGGGAGGCCGAGGCAGGCGGATTGCCTGAGGTCTGATGTTTGAGACCAGCCTGAGGGACATGGCGAAACCCCGTCTCTACCAAAAATGCAAAAGTTAGCCAGGCACGGTGGCGGGTGCCTATAGTCCCAGCTACTCTACTCAGGAGGCTGAGGTAGGAGCTTAGGAGGCACAGGTTGCAGTGAGCCAAGATTGCACAACTATACGCCAGCCTGGGCGACAGAGCAAGATTCCCATATCAAAAAAAAAAAAAAAGGGAGAGAGAGAAAAGCCTTTTCCAATTCAAGATTAAGTAAAACTCTCCTATGTTTTCTTCTTGTGGTTTTATCCTTTCATTTAAAAAAAATTTAAATCTTCAATCCTTTTCAAATATTGTAAGGCCTGAGAACAACTTGTTTTTTTCTATAGACTACTAAACAGTAGTCTCTATTTCCATTAAACCAACAATCCATCCTCTTCTTCACCATGTACTTGAGAGGCAACCATTGCAACTATTATACTAAATTCCCATAGACATCTGTGACTGTATCTGGATTTTCTTTTTTCATTCTTTTTCTATTTATGCACCACTACTACTCTGCTTTAATTATGATCACTTTATAATCTATTTTAAAATGCTCTTTAAAATGGAGTCTCTTACTTTGCTTTTTCAGAATTTTCCTGCTTGATTTCTCCCCTCTTAAATATGAATTTTAGAATTAACTCATCTAACTTAAAAAAAAAAAAAAAAAAACAAGAGGCCAGGCATAGTGGCTCACACCTGTAATCCTAACACTTTGGCAGGCTGAGGTGGGTGGATCACCTGAGTTCAAGAGTTCAAAACCAGCCTGGCCAACATGGCAAAACCTTGTCTCTACTAAAAATACAAAAATTAGCTGGGTGTGGTGGTGAGCACCTATAATCCCAGCTACTCAGGAGGCTGAGGCAGGAGAATCACTTGAACCCAGAAGGCAGAGGTTGCAGTGAGCCGAGATCATGCCACTGCCTGGGTGGCATGGGTGACAGAGCGAGACTCCATCTCAACAACAACAAAAAAGGCCTGTTAATATTTTTATTGCGACTGATTTTAACTTATAGACTAATTTAGGATGTTGAGTCTTCCTTTCCAAGATCCTGTATGTCTTAATATTTGTTCATATGTATCTTGCACATTTCCTCTTAAGTTCCTTCCTGGTAGTTTATCTTTCTTTGTTTCTTCCTTTTTGTCTTCCAACTGGATGAAGTTTCACCAACTGATTTTTCAAATAAAGATATTTTAAGGTTTACTGTATCAGTAATTTGTATTATACCTGGTTTTCCTCAAAGAAAGAAAAACTACATATTTTATTGAGAAAAGACTTCAACTATTAATTAACCTTGATGAATTAAAGGACCATAAGATTAAATAATGTTATGGTAAAGAGAATAGAAGATAAATTAACAAGAGAAATATTATGACACCCAAACAATAGAATTATGACAAAACAGTAAATAGTGACCAATATCCCACTCTGATGGACAATAATTAGAAATAGTGTAACTCAATTTGCTCAAACACACAAAATGATAGCAAAAAGCCACCAAATGGCCTACTGTAATTACCAAAGGCCATAAATTATGAGTATGAAACAACTAAATAACATACCAAACTTTAATTTTGTTATAAGAAATATTAAAAACATCATCATCAAGGTCATCTTTTAATACAAACAAATTAGCAGTTTAATTAAAAGTTCTCTTTGTATTTCATCACCATCTAAAGAGATCATTAAATCTAAATTCCATTTCTATTTGACCAAATCACTTTATATTTACAGACCTTCCTTGAACTTTCCCACCATTTAAAATGAAAAAGTCTTGCATATACTTTTTTACCAGGCAGATAGACATAATGTGAGAACTAATGATCTAATTCTTCTTCTAACATATTTCCAATTTTCACTCAAAAGTAATATAAGGTTTTCCAACGTGTTACCAGGATAACACTGGAAAAGAAAAAATCATTTCACATGAAGAGCAATTCTCAGGAACTAACATATTAGATAGATTAATTTGTCTTCTACTTTTATATAAAGTAAAATAGGCATTTCTGCGAAGGCTCCTGAGATGATAAAGGATTTCACAAAAGATAACAAAAATGTACACAGAACTTTACAGCATCCTTAAATACTTCTTAGGACACTCAAGTATTTTTTGGAACACAGAAGGACATAGGTAATGTAAAACAAAAAAATTATGTTCAAAACCTGTGATCCTAACAAAAATGAAATTGTGCATTTAATTATAAGATGCATAAGTATAAACAGCACCTACATTAAAGTTGGTTAACAGGATATATTTAACATATAATCAATTATTCTAAAAAGTTATGTTTTGGTACTAGTCATTTTAAAGATTAAAAAAATCAACATAGTAATGATACTAATAACTACTATTTATTGATTTTATTTTTTAATTCTTTTTAGAGGAAGGTTCTCACTGTGTTGCCCAGGCTGGAGCGTAGTGACTATTCACAGGTGTAATCACAGCATACTACAGCCCTGAATACCTGGCCTTATTAAGCAAATACCCCATCTTAGCCTTCCAAGTAACTGGGATTATAAGTACATGCACTGCTCCTGGCTTGATTTTATTTTAAACAAAAACAAAAACATTATTTTTACCTCCGTGGTTTTCCCATAAGCCGCCTAATTTTTCCCCATTCTACTCTTGTTAACTTTCTTGTTTTCAAATTAGGAAAAGATTCCTTTAGACATACACAGAAGTCATTATCACCTTCAAAAAGCGGTCTGTAAAACAGAAATAGTATTTTAATGGTTACATACAATGTGTTACTTTCTTAAAACACATAAAATCACAAAATGCTAAACTTTCATTTCTACCCCATATACATAAAAACTGGCACAAATTCAAAGTGCTAAAACTAAATCCTTGGCATTTGTGAAACATCTAATGTGTAAAAGTTGCTCAAGAAATATTATTTGTGTTGTGATTCCAAAAGACATTGATTTTTGTTCAATCTCTTATACAGGTATATCCTTTGGGAGGCTATCCCGGCCCTGGCCTTATATCAGGTGAAGATAAACCAAGGTAGCTACAAAGTATCTTTGTCCCAAAGGAATACCATCACCAAGGAGTCCTCTTTGGAATTAAACCAGTCTTGGGACACTGGAGGACTCTAGAGGGTTAGATTAGCTTGGGGGAATCCCAGAAGAACTCAGACCACACTGAGACACCCTGAAAACTCTCTTAAGCCTATGGACAAAAATAAAACAATTCTATTCATGAGTCTGGGAAACCAGGAACCAGTGTTGGCAATGATACATCAATGCCTTGGGCTCACATACGAACATTCATGAGATTCACAAGCTCCAGAGTAGGCAACTGGTATAGAAAACAGAGAAGGGAAGTAAACATAAATATCCAGCAGAGCAAGCAGCAATGACTGGCTTATGAGGAAGGATTATAAATAAGAACTTTTCCTCAGTAAATTCCATTGCTGAATACCTGTATTTCAGTCAAATCTCATACTACGTTATACTTAAGCATACGTGTATACCTAACGTGCTTAAGTACCATATCCAAACAAGAAAGACTACCCTCCTAAAAATCTTAAGCCATTTTTACCATTAGTAATGGTTTCTCTACGATTATACCAACACTTAACATCTCAATTATAAAATGAATCTCATTCATTGCAAATAATGGTGTTTTAAGGTATCTCTACTCCATAGTCTTTAAAAATTATAACACAGAAATTATACTCTAATCAATTCTTCATAAAAATGTATAGTTTTCTTCCCCAACAAGGATAACGGGGAAGAAAACTAGGACAAACAGAATAGATCCAACTGGAATGTGGAATAGAAAAATGAATTCAGGGAAAAATAAGATCAAAATAGACCTATAGAAAATGTTGTAGTTTAAAACACTTGAAAAACTTAAATTTCTGATTCAAGTAATATTCATAATATAAGCCATGATACATACTTATCTATATTTGAATAGAACCACTCGTATATACACCATTTATGTGCTTTAGGAAGCTTGAGCAGATTACGTAATCGAAAACCAATCTTCTGTGAAGCTTTCTTATCTGGTGTTGACATTGTTGCTGTAAATTTCTATACAATAAAAAAAAAAGAGAGATTAATTTATGGCTCCATTAAGTAAAAATGAACATTTATAACCCTGAATAAATTTGCAAAAGGTAAATTATGTTTAAGTACTCAAAAAGATTCACCAATATTCAACATGGAATTTTTGTTGCTGTTTTAAACACTCTGATTATTTTTGATTATTGCTGTTTTATTTTTTTTGAGACAGAGTCTTGCTCTGTCCCCCAGGCTGTAGTGCAGTGGCATAATCTCGGCTCACTGCACCTCTGCCTCCCAGGTTCATGCAATTCTGCCTCAGTCTCCCGAGTAGCTGGGACTACAGGTGTGCACCACCACACCCAGCTAATTTTTGTATTTTTAGTAGAGACCAGGTTTCACCATGTTGGCCAGGCTGGTTTCGAACTCCTGATCTCAGGTAATCCGCCTGCCTCAGCCTCCCAAAGTGCTGGATTACAGGTGTGAGCCACAGCGCCCAGCTTAGATGGATACTTTTTTAATCTAGTAAAACATTTCTCTCCACTCCAACCCAAAAACCAGTATCATAATATTAAAAGACAATCAGAATGACAAATATTTCAACTACCACCACTAACCTAGTATGACAAAGATTTCAACTACCACCGCTATTTCATAACACTGTTTTGAAGGAGTTGGCCATTCAGGTAAGAATAATAAAATTTAGAAAGAAGATAAAACTACCATTTCCTTGTAGGTGAAAACTCAAGAAAATCCACTGTAACAATTAAAAACAGTAAGAAAATTTAATGAAAGGGGTAAATACAAAGTTGATATACAAAAACCACAATTCAAAAAAATCACTATCTTTTCTATATATAAATAATAACTGGACAGGTCATAAGAGTTTATATCCTGTTTATAAGTGAAAAAAATTGACATAAACAAAAAAATATTAAATACATAGGAATATACTTAAGAAACATGCAAGACTGATATGGAAAAAATAGTTAAGTCTGTGGAATACTAAGAACTAAGTGGAACTACAATCAGTTCTTAGGTAGTCTCAATGTTACCTATAGATATGTAATTTCTCATAAATTAATTTATAATATTAGTCCAATCCCAGTCAAAATGCCAATAGGCCATTTTTTTTCCCTAGTCAAGTTGATTCTAAAGTCTACATGGAAAAATAAATGCACAAAAATATTTAGGAAAAAATCTTAGGCCAGGTGCGGTGGCTCACGCCTGTAATCCCAGTACTTTGGGAGGCCGAGGCAGGTGAATCACAAGGTCAGGAGTTTGAGACAGCCTGGCCAACACAGTGAAACCCTATCTCTACTAAAAATACAAAAATTAGCAGGCATGGTGGCTGTGCCTGTAGTCCCAGCTACTCGGGAGGCTGAGGCAGAAGAACAGCTTGAACATGGGAGGCAGAGGTTGCAATGAGCAGAGATTACACCACTGCACTCCAGCCTGGGCGACAGAGTGAGACTCCGTGTCAAAACAAAAAAAAGAAAAGGAAAAAAATCTTAAAAAAAAATATGTGATAAATCTTACCAGGCATTAAAACATAGTATAAAGTCATGTTAAACCAATTTTGTGTGTGTGTGTGTGTGTTGGTTTTGTTTGTTCTTTTGAGACAGGGTCTCTCTCTGTCACTTAGGCTGAAGTACAGTGGTGCAAACATTGCTCACTACAGCCTTGACCTCCTGGGCTCAAGCCATCCTCCCCTTGAACCTCCCAAGTAGCTGGGACTGCAGGCATGTGTCACCACATTGGGCTAGTTCATGTATTTTTTTGTGGAGACGGGCTCTTGCTATGTTGCCAGGTTGGTCCCAAACTTCTGGGCTCAAGCAATCTTCCTGCCTCAGCCTCCCAAAGAGCTAGGATTACAGGTATGAGCTGCCATGTCCAGCCAAAATAATTTGATACTAGCACATACAGAGATATGCTAGACGTAGAGACAGAAAGCCTAGAAGTAATGCCAAATACTTACGCGAATTTAGCTTTGATGAAGGCAGCATTTTAAATCAATGTTTAAAAGATGGATTACCTAATAAATGTTACTAGGATAACTAAGTAGCCCTCTGGGGGGGGAAAAAAAGCTAGGTTGCAGTCTTACTTCATCCCTTACTCCAAAATAAATTCCAGATGTACCAAAGATTTAAACCAAAAAAATGAAATAATATGAGAGAATTCTAAAACGATAAATTTTAGTGTAGAAAAGGTCTTTCTGAGCATGACAAACTTGAAGCCATTAAAAAGTAAGAAAGTTATATTTGACCCTTAAAATATTTTAAAATCCCATATGTCAAAAACTACAGAAACAGAGTCAAAAGACAAACTATAAACTCTAAAAAAAAATTACAGCCATTATAAACATCCAAAGGGCCAACATTTTTAATATATACAAAATTCTTATAAACTAGTAACAAAATGACCCACAATTCAATAGAAAAATGGGAAAAAGGCATAAACAGTTCACAGAAAAGGAAAGAAATCATTTTTAAACATATGAAAAATGTCTCAACTTTGCTCTTAGATAAAATGCCAACTAAAACAAATAATAGGCTATTTCTATATATCAGATTAGCAAAAATCTAGATGCTTGGTTCTGTACTGAGTTGGAGGCATTTGGAAAATAGGACCTCTAATATATATAAACCAGTATAATTTCTTTTCATTTTTAAATTTTTTTTAACACAGTGTCTTGCTCTGTCACCTAGGCTGGAGCGTACTGACACGACCGCAGCTCACTGCAGCCTTCGCCTCCCAGGTTCAAACTATTCTCGTGCCTCAGCCTCCCGAGTAGCTAGGACTACAGGCACGTGCCACCACACCTGGCTAATTTTTCTATTTTTAGTAGAGATGGGGTTTCGCCATATTGGCCAGGCTGGTCTTGAACTCCTAACCTCAGGTCATCCACCCACCTCGGGCTCCCAAAGTGCTGGTATTACAGGTGTGAGTCACTGTGTACCGTCCCAATTCAATTTATTTGGAGAGTATTTGGTACTGCTTTAAAAACTTTAAATGTACATATTCTACGATCCAGCAATTCCACATTTTAGGCATCTGTCCTAGAAAAAAACTTGTAAATTTATGTAAACATGCTCAGGATGTTCACTGCAGCATTATTTGTCAAAGTAAAAATTTATAAACAATTTAAATGCTCCCAAATGGGAGAATTTATAAATAATGATATAAAATTGACACTATTCAACTGTAAAAAGAAATGAAACACTGAATCCTATCTATCTATCTCAATCAATCAACATGGCCAGATCTCAAAAAAAGACGGTGAAAAAACTACAGAATGACACATGGCACAATACCATGAAAATGATATTACAAATGTAATTTTTAGAATACATACATTTAGAAAAAGAAAAAATATATATACATTTAACAATATTATATACTTTCTATGAATACATTAAAAGTATATTTAAAAGGTCTCAAAAGGATAATCAAACTAATTATAGTGGCTACCACTGTATGAGGGAAGTACATATTGGGATGGTGAGTTAGGGTCAAAATTTAAAATTTTTTATTATAAACTTTGTATTTTGGAAGACTTGTAGATTTACAGGCAAGTTGCAAAGACAGTGCATACTCCCATATGCCCTTCACTTAGCTTTCCCTAATGTTAATATCTTATAGTAACTTTGGCATATTTGTCAAAACTGGTGCAATAATATTAACTAAACTACAGGCTTTATTTGGATTTTACCAGGTTTTTCACTAATGTCCTTTTTCTGTTCTAGAAACCAATTCAGGATATCACACTGCATTTAGAAAAATAACTTTGTTTTTCTTTTTCTTTGTTTTCCCTCAGTGACCATTCTCAGGAGAAAAAAAACATTTAATGTAAAAAAAGAAAAAAGAAAAATTTTATAAGTGAGGAGATGTTTAGCATAAATAACCAAATTACTATATTCTTATCACAAAAAATGTTATTTCTTTCTACTACATTATTGACCCAGATTTTTAAATAGGGTACACAGGGTATTAGCAGCTCCTCGAATATAAAACTATATTAAGGACCTGCCTGTTGGGTATGGGAAAACAGATTCACATTGTTATTGATTGTTTGAGACAGGGTCTCACTCTGTCACCCAGGTTGGAGTACAGTGGTGCAATTTTAGCTCACTGCAGCTTCCACCTCCCAGATTCAAGCGATTCTCCTGTCTCAGCCTCCTGAGTAGCTGGGACTACAGGAGTATGCCACCACACCCAGCTAATTTTTGTATTTTTGGTAGAGATGGGGTTTCACCATGTTGCCCAGGCCGATCTGGAACTCCTGAGCTTAAGCCATCCACCTGCCTTAGCCTCCCAAAGTGCTACAGGCATGTACCATTGCACCAGACCAGAAACATAAATTATTAAAACGGACAGGATCTCTGTTCTATTGCCCAGGCTGGACTGCAGTGGTCTGATCATAGCTCACTACAGCCTCAATCTCCTGGGCTTAAGTGATCCTCCCACTTTGGCCTCCCAAATAGCTGGTACCACAGGTGTGCTACCATCATGCCTGGCTAATTTTTTTTTTCAATTTTTTTGTAGAGACAGGGTCTCACTTTGTTGCCCAAGCTGGTCTCAAACTCCTGAGCTCAAGCAATCCTCCCACCTCGGCCTCTCAAAATGAGCCACTGTGCCCAGCCAAACTGTATGCTTTAAATATATGATTTGTATATGTAAAGTCTATCTCAACAAAGCTAGGTTTTTTCTTTTTAAAGTAGGACTCTGGAGACAGGCTGCCTGACTATTACCAGTCTTTACTTCCTAGCTTTGAGTTCTTGAGTAAGATACTTATCTGTGTCTGTTTTCTTATCTACAAAATGGGAAATATAACAGTAACCTATTTCATAGTTGTTGTTGAAGATTAAATCAAAGTAATACCTATGAAGTGCTTAGAACAGGACTCAACACATAAGTAATTAGTAAAAGTTAGTTTTCATAATTTTTCAGTTCTGGGTGGTGTTCTTTAAATAAACATACAGACAAAATGCAAGAGATTTAGAAGATATGACTAAGGATGGTAAGGGAACAAGCCATGTCAGGTAAAGGAAGATGGAAAGAACTAAAGATGCTACAACTAGTAAAGAGAAAACTCAGAGGATATAAAAACTTTTCACATATTTGAAGAAGTCTCATATCACGTTTATCCTACATTATATTTGTTCTGTATTGATCAGAATTCTCTCCATTGCTAAAAAGGGCTCTGTAAAATAGTCCCAGAAGGAGTGATGTGCTCAGGAAGGAAGGCAGTGGATAGAGTTGCAACAGGACAGTGTCACAGTCTTAAAGATCAGTTTTCTGTATGCTTGTGAATCATCTAGATTATCTTAGTAACATAGCTATTCCAAAGTCTAGCTAACAAAATTGTTATTTAACTATTTCTTGTTCATTCAACCTTGTATACAACAGCTAACTTAGCCAAGAAATGCACATTGCATTTTAGTTTCAACAAGATCAAATTCCTATTATTTTAAAATTTATTTTAGTTAATCTATTTTTTGAGACAGACTCTTGTTCTGTCACCCATGCTGGAGTGTACAGCTGTGACCTCGGCTCACTGCAACCTCTGCCTCCCAGGTTCAAGTGAGGAGCTGGGATTATAGGTGTGTGCCACCATGCCCAACTAATTTTTGTATTTACTGTAGAGATGGTATTTTGCCATGTTGGCCAGACTGGTCTCAAACTCTTGACATCAAGTGATCTGCCTGCCTTGGCCTCCCAAAGTGCTGGGATTACAAGATCAAATTATTAGATGCTTATGTGCACTTGGCCTTGACAGCATTTTTTTTTTTTGAAGTTCAAGATATATTTTTGTTCATTCTACAGAACATGAACATATTTTCCTGTTTAAAATTATCACAAGGCATTTAAGAGTTTTTATTGGTAGGGTAGATTGCTGGTCATGCTTTTAATTTACTTAATGCTAAATCCTTAGGTCGGGTGCAGTGGCTCACACCTGTAATCCCAGCACTTTGGGAGGCTGAGGTGAGTGGATTGCTTGAGGTCAGGAGTTTGAGACCAGCCTGGCTAACGTGGCAAAAGCCTGTCTCTACTGAAAATACAAAAATTAGCCAGGTGTGGTGGTTCATGCTTATAGTCCCAGCTACTCGGGAGGCTGAGGGACAAGAATCACTTCACTATGGGAGGTAGAGATTGCAGTGATCTAAGATCATGCCAATGCAGTCCCCTCCCCCACTCCCCCAAAAAAACCTGGCTCGGGAGCAGTGGCTCATGCCTGTAATCTCAGCACTTCGGGAGGCTGAGGCAGGCGGACCACCTGAGGTTGGGAGTTCAAGATCAGCCTGACCAACATGGAGAAATCTGTCTCTACTAAAAATACCAAATTAGCCGGGCATGGTGGCACATGCCTGTAATCCCAGCTACTCGGGAGGCTAAGGCAGGAGAATTGCTTGAACCCAGGAGGCGGAGGCTGCAGTGAGCCGAGATCGCACCACTGCACTCCACCTGGGCAAGAAGAGCAAAACTCAGTTTCAAAAAAAAAAACCTAATGCTAAATTATTGGTTGAGAATATCACCTCTACCATCTATTATACTAGAAAATCTTGTTTTATAAGACTTTGGAAAATAATGAAAGAGAAACAGGGAATGATTATATCAGAAGTTATAAATTGGATAAGACAAAAATTACATTACCCTTAAAGTTAATATTTCCTTATCCAATTTTCATTCCTTTGATTTTTACATGTCTAATTTTTTTTTTTTTTTTGAGACAGAGTCTTGCTCTGTTAACCAGGCTGGAGTGCAGTGGCATGATCTCAGCTCACTGCAACCTCTACCTCCTGGGTTCAAACAGTTCTCATGCCTCAGCCTCCCAAGTAGCTGAGATTACAGGCGTGTGCCATCATGCCAGCTAGTTTTTTTGTATGTTTAGTAGAGACAGGGTTTTCTCATTGTGGCCAGGCTGGTCTCAAACTCCTGGCCTCAAGTGATGCGCTCACCTTGGCTTCCCAAAGTGCTGTGATTATAGTCATGAGCCACCGTGCCCAGCCCACTATGAGTTTTTAAATGCCAAAAATAAATAAGGAGATATGATTCCATGCTAAATATTTTTCTCTCGGCAGGGCACAGTGGCTCACGACTGTAATCCCAGTACTTTGGGAGGCTGAGATGGGCAGATCACTTGAGGTCAGGAGTTCAAGACCAGCCTGGCCAACATGGTGAAACCCCATCTTTACTAAAACATAAAAATCAGCTGGGCATGGTGGTGTGAGCCTGTAATCCCAGCTACTCGGGAGGCTGAGGCAGGAGAATCGCTTGAACCCAGGAGGCAGAGGTAGCAGTAAGCTGAGATCGCGCCACTGTACTCCAGGCTGGGCGACAGAGTGAGACTCCATCTCTTGGATAAAGGAAGTCTCCAATGTACTTGTCTTGGTGATCAAGTAAAACATTTTTTCCCTCTTATTTCTGTGCAAATCTAAAAATTGATTCCATGCTGCCAAATTCTTCCACTATCTCCATGCTTAAAAGAAAACTGTGCATTTGTAGGACTAATGACCAGTTTTCTACCGTTTCAAAGTTGATCAAAAAAATAACGTTTTCTAGGTAACTAAAATAGGACCAGAGTAGCAGTACGAATTTAAATAAAAGAACTTGTTACTAAAAATGTAACAGAAATATAAACTTTATTAGGTTGAGCATTTGCTTACTTCCTTTCGAATGAAACGAAATTTTAGCACACACATACCTGTGGAACCATTGCAACCCTCTGGTTTCTTTTAGGTGACCTTGTATTTATTTGCCTATCATCTTCATCAGAAAAAAGTCGACTTCGTTTTGAATTTCTGAAAGGCTATGATAGAAATGTTTCATTTAATGAAAAAGCTGAACCCTCCCATTTTTGTTCCAAAATACAATTCTATACTTGGAAAACTGAGCTAACTCTGGATTATCAGCAGTATGGAAGAATAAAGTATGGGCAACACAAAGCACACAAAGCCAAATATAAATAACCTCAGATTTAGAAAGCAGTAAGATGTATTTATGCAAGTTGCTTATGAATGAAATACCTAGCTGATGAATAAAGTAAAACTTGAACCCCAAGTCTCCTTAGTACACTGGCAGCCTTGGACAGTGGTGATAGGAAAATAAGTTCCGGAAATTCCAGTTCAAATTATGTTGGTGCTTGGGTTAATACCAATCAGGCGTGTGACGTACGTCTGCTGCATAGGGCTGGGCCGGGCCAAAGATTCTAAATCACTCTAGAAGAGTAAGCCTAAATGTGTATACTATTATACTAGATCTGCTGTCAAAAATTGTTAACCAAATTTTCATTTGTAAATAAGAATACAAGATACACATGATAGATATCTGATAATTACCCATAGAACTAAAAAAATTGTTTAAGTACCAAAACTACATCATACAATTAAGGGTCTGTAATAGGAAGAATTTTACAGTTCACCCTAGGTTCAGAGGTTTCATTAATAGAGAGAAAAAGAAATAACATTGCAATAAGACCTACATCCTTTTCAAAGCCTTCTCCCACTCCTCATGGCTATTTGGAAGAGAAACACATGCAGAGGGCTAACAACATATGGGCAACATCCACTCGGGTCTATGAACCCTTGAAATTAAACCCACTCTGGCTGGGCACAGTGGCTCATGCCTATAATCCCAGCACTTCAGAAGGCCGAGGCAGGAGGATCACTTGAGCCCAGGAGCTGGAAACTAGCCTGGGCAACATAAGGAGACCCCATCTCTACAAAAAAAAAAATATTTTTTAATTAGCTGGGCATGGTGGCACACACCTGTAGTCCCAGCTACTTGGGAGGCTGAGCGGGGAGCATCGCTTGGGCCTGGGAGTTCCTGACCAGCCTGGACAACAGAGCGAGACCTCGTCTCAAAAAAAGAAAAACAAAAAGAAATTAAACCCACTCAGAGTCTTGATACTCTATAGTCCTGATAGGAAGTCCATTCTACACTGCCCCCCTTCCCTGACCACAAGCCGAGGAGGAAGGGAATGAAGATGATGGAACTGACAGAGTGAGGAAAGCCCCTCACATTCACTGTGGCCAGCTGCCCAGGCTACTGCGACTGCTGCTGTCTATCCCAACTCCAGGATTGTTTCAAGACAGACCCTTAAAACCTCCTGGCTACCTGGCAGTGCAGGAGAGAAACAGAGTTCCTAAAATCATTAGTCATGTCGATTATATGCTCATCTCTACTTCCCATCTCTAAATGCACTTACCTTTGAGTTACACAATGATTTTTTTTTTCTTTTTGGCTATACAAGATTTTAATACCTTACCACTTATATATATATATACACATATATATTTTTGCAGGTACTGAATGAAGCCATGTAAAATTTTTTGCATATCTGATAAAATTATAAGTTGTAGTTTTTTGTTTTTCCTATTTAAAGAAACTATTACACAATTACTGAACAAATGCTTAATGATGACCAGATTATCACTGGGTACAGATTAATTTACCTAAATAAGATCAAACAGTGCTTAATGACACTTGAGGTTGGGAAAACAACTTGTAAATTTTTTACTGTGCTGCAAGAATTTACACATGACAATAATACAGACAACTTAGCTATAATTATTCTAAAATGTAAGAAAAACTCACTCCTTACCATTTCCACAGCAGGGCTTGTATTCCTGCCTTTCCAAACAGGTGTTTTCTGTAAAGAACTGTACTTTTCATTCCATGTGTTAGATAAGCTTCCCTCTGTAATAAATAATTAATTCTAATAAAATGTTGGCTTAGTTCAAAGGATTTCATACCATGAATACTGCCTTTTTCATAACAGCCATATATCTAAAATATTTACCAATATGGAAAAAATATACTTACTATAATAATGTATTATAAATGAAAAAGCTCTTCTGTATTTTTCTGTCAAATTCTCTAAATAATTTGATAAAGCAATGCATCTTGAAAGTATTAAACGTCCATACTGAAACATATGCTTCTTTTTCTTTCTTTTTGGATTTTTAATAATTTCTCCATTCCAACTTGCCAAGAACTATATCATAATTTTTGGTACAATTCTGAAAGCCGGGGAATCAAAAATGGAAAAAGCCCTTTCTAACCTTGAATTTAGAGCACATTTCTTTTTTTTTTTTCTTTGTGTGTGAGACAGAGTACTTGCTCCATTGCCCAGGCTGGGGTGCAGTGGTACAACCTTGGCTGACTGCAACCTCTGCCTCCCAGGTTCAAGTGGGTCTCTTGCCTCAGCCTCCCCAGTAGTGGGATTACAGGTGTGTGCCAGCACGCCTAGCTAATTTTTGTATTTTTAGTAGAGAAAGGGTTTCTCCATGTTGGCCAGGCTGGTCTCAAACTCCTGACTTTAGGTGATCCACCCGCTTTGGCCTCTCGAAGTGTTGAGATTACAGGCATGAGCCACCATGCCAGACTGTATTTAGAGCATATTTCTAAATGTTTTCTGCTTTGATATGTGAATCACTTGATATATAAAAAGGAAATTAGGCCAGGTGCAATGGCTCACGCCTATAATTCCAGGACTTTGGGAGGCCGAGGCGGGTGGATCATTTGAGGCCATGAGTTTGAGATCAACCTGGCCAACATGGTGAAACCCCACCTCTACAAAAAATACAAAAATTAGCCGGGCATGGTAGCACACCCCTGTAGTCCCAGCTATTCAGGAGGCTAAGGCAGAGAATCGCTGGAACCTGGGAGGCAAAGGTCGAAGCGAGCCAGGGTCGAAGCAAGCTGAGACAGCACCACTGCACCTCAGTCTGTGTAACACGGCAAGTCTCTGTCCCCTCACAAAAAAAGAAAAAGTAAATCAGCGTGGTTATTTCGTTTTCCTTAATTCAGAGAAATGTCTTCAGAGTTGTACACAACCAGAAAAAAAGTTGTATCAAATAGACATTATGATTATACACATTATAATGATTAGACATATTGGTAAAATAAAGAGGGATGAGTTTAATTTTTGTAAAAAAGATGTTTATATAGAGGCACAGAAAACTAGGATGAATATACAAGATGGTTTTTATTTTCTTCTAGTGGCTCATCAGCATTTTCTCATTTTTTCCGTAAGAAATACATATTACTTATATAAATGTTTTTATAAAGATGAATGAGTGCCGGGTATGGTGGCTCACACCTGTAATCCCAGCACGTTGGGAGGCCAAAGTGGGAGGATCACCTGAGGTCAGGAGTTCAAGACCAGGCTGGCCAACATGACGAAACCCCATCTCTACTCAAAATACAAAAATTAGCCAGGTGTGGTGATGCATGCCTGCAGTCCCAGCTACTCAGGAGGCTGAGGCACAAGACTCACTTAATCTGAGCCAAGATATTGTGCCACTGCACTCCAGCCTGGGCAACAAAGCAAGACTCAGTCTCAAAAAAAAAAAGGGGAGAGAGAAATGAGTTTAATATTGGGAGAAAAAGAATAATGGAATAATTTTTAAGAATCGCAAAAGAACAGAAATGGGATGGAGTAGATCCTGCTAGGCAAAGAAATTGGGTTGTTCTGGAAGACAAGTGGTCTCCTCAAGCTAGAAGGATTTAATTTGGTAAATCACTAATCCTAAGAACAATATAGTAGCTTTAAAAACTAAAAGTACTAATGAACCTTTGAGAATATTTAACTTGGTTCCAAATTTATTGACCTACTAGAATCTTAATCGAGAGGTAAAATTTTAAAGGAACTATGTTAAAAGGGTTAGTCTAATGTACCTGCCAAAAGAAATAGACCAAGGAACATGTCAAACTTTTTCTTAGAATGAGAAAAGTACTATCATTCTTTTATTTCAGGGCATTATTACTTAGAAAGCAAGATTCTTTTTTTTTTTTTTTTTTTAAATTTGAGACAGAGTCTCACTCTGTCACCCAGATTGGAGTGCGATGGCGCAATCTCGGCTTATGACAACCTCCGCCTCCCAGGTTCAAGCAAGTCTCCTGCCTCAGCCTTTCAAGTAGCTGGGATTACAGGTGTCTGCCACCACTCCAGGCTAATTTTGTATTTTTAGGAGAGACGGCGTTTCGCCATGTTAGCCAGGCTGGTTTCGAACTCCTGAATTCAAGTGGTCCACCTGCCTCAGCCTCCCAAAGTGCCAGGATTACAGGCATGAGCCACCGTGCCCAGTGAAAGCAAGACTCTTAAAAATAAGCTATTACAGGCCAGATGTGGTGGCTCATGCCTGTAATCCCAGCACTTTGCAAAGCCGAGGCAGCAGGATCCCTTGAGTTCAGGAGTTCAAGACCAGCCTGGGCAACAAAGTGAGGCCTCCTCTCTGCAAAAAATAAAGAAATTAGCTGGGCATGGTGGCATTTGCCTGTGGTCCCAGCTACACAGGAGGCTGAGGCAAGAGGATCACTTGAGCCCAGGAGGTCAAGGCTGCAGCGAACTGTAGTCATGTCACCGCACTCTAGCCTGTGTGACAGAGCGAGACCCTGTCTCAAAAAATAAATAAACAAAAAATCTGCTGGGCACAGTGGCTCACGTCTGTAATCCCAGCACTGTGGGAGGCCAAGGTGGGCCGATCACTTGAGGCCAGGAGTTTGAGGCCAGTCTGGCCAACATGGTGAAATCCCATCTCTACTAAAAACACAAAAATTAGCCAGGCATGATGGCACATGCCTGTAATCCCAACTACTCAGGGGGCTGAGGCATGAGAATCACTTGAACCTAGGAGGCAGAGGTTGCAGTGAGCCAAGATTGCACCAATGTACTCCAGCCTGGGCAACAGACAGACTGTCTCAAAAACAAACAAACAAACAAACAAACAATTATGCTAACATATAGCTCAGCACAGTTGTTTAACAAATGCTTTTAATTTAAATATTTATGGAATGTTTAATTAGAAAAGTTTTTAATCAATAATTTTAGAAATTTAAAAAAATAATTTCTAACAACTGAGGATCAATTCTCCTATAAAAGCATATTTATTTAAGGTTATCAGTGAAAACCAATACTGAAAAGCTACAATGAATCATAACTTAGAAGGAAAAGGGAAACACTATATCCAGATGAATTTAATGAATTAGACTTTTAGCTATGGTATATCTAAAAATGCTATACTTCTTACCTTTTAAACTGACAAGGGCTTTTGCTGAAGAACCTGAAATTAAAAATAAAACAAATCAGTAACTATTTCATAACCAAAGCAAGAGAAAAAGACCTTGGTTTGGGGGTAAAAGTGATCCATTTAGTTTTAGTAATACTGAGTTTGAAGAGATGGTCGAATGTGCAATTAGAAATATCTAGCATACAATTCAGACTATAAACCAGAACTTAGATAAAGAAAGAACTGGAGAGAGACATATGAGAGTCTTGCTGAAGTTGTGAGAACTGGAGACCATTCCAGGAGAAGAAAATGAAGAAAGAGAAGAAAGAGCAAGAGTGGGGACAGAGGTAATTTTGGATCCTCATCCAGGTGTGCTGTGGTGCTGGAAGAAAAGAGAAAGGGAACTGACATCTACTGAGGCAAAGACTGACGTAGCAATGGAGTGGGAAAAACAGACAATGGAAATGATTCAGGGACTGTCATAGCAAGAGAAAGTCTAGAATGCAGGTACATGCAATACTTCAAGATTTAAGCTGGAAAAGGGAATACAGAACGGCCAAGAGGGGCTAAAGTTGGAGGGGTCCACTGGATAAAACAAACTCTACTGTACATTAGAGGCCAGGTGTGATGGCTAACAACTGTAATCCCAGTGCTTTGGAAGACCAAGGTGGGAAGGATCGCCTGAGGCCAGGAGTCTGAGACCAGCCTGGGCAACATAGGGAGATCCTGTCTCTAAAAAAAAATTTTAATTCACTGGGTATAGTGGCACGTGCCTCCAGTCTCAGCCACTCAGGAGGCTGATGTGAGAAGCTTGCTGGAGCCTGGAAGGTTGAGGCTGCAGTGAGCTGTGACCACACCACTGCACTTCAGCCTGACAGACAAAGACTCTGCCTCAAAAAAAAAAAAAGAAATTAGAATAACAAGGAAGCTCCTCATACACACAGAATCTAGACTCAATCTACATTATTAATAAACAACAGGGGATTCTGTTGCAGGTAACCCACTTTGAGAAACATCAGGCTACAGGTTCTGGTGTGAATGAATGATAGGATTTATGGGTAGGGAAAGTAGAAAAGTCAATAGAGAAAGAAGCTTTTTGAGAGCGAGAAAGCACTAAATTTAAAAATCTCAGAACTGGATGTATACATTGCAAAGTCCAAGTCATCTGAAAAATAATAATCAAGGATGATCTCAGGGGATTAAATAAAAAAGAACATGAACTAGGAACAAAAATTAGAGAGGGCAGATTAATCCTCTTTGCTATTTAACAAAAGCAGCCATGATTTACATCTCCTATAAATGGGTAACAGACTTAAAATGAGAAGCAACAGATAAAGTATGGGAGTTATGAAACACTTCATCTCAGATCCTTAAACACTATGCATCTCTGATCACTAAACTTCAACTGACTTGTTCCTCCACAGGTCGGTATAAGAGACTTGTAAAACAGACACCTATTAGCATTAAAGACACTTATTTTCACTCTACTCTCTTGCCTAGATGTGAAGAATAGTTAACAGGACACCATAACAGCTTCCGTATGGCAATTGAAGCTTAATGACAAAAGGCAGTAAAGTCATGGGGGTGAATGACATAAAATCTTGCTAAAAAGTCTCAAACAATGCAACACAACTGTAAAGCAGCAACAGTAGATAATACACACATCTGTTTACCGACAGATATGTAGTGCATTTGAGAAAAAGTAGTAACCATTCACTCACTGAATATGTAGAGTGCTGATGGCATGCCAGTCCCTACCTGCTCTAGGCAATGGGAATACAACAGCAAGCAAAACAGTCAAAGTCCCTGCTCTCATGGAATGTACATTCTAGTGATGGGAGACAAACAAAAACAGCTATCGAGTCATGATAAACACTCTGGAAAAAATAAGGCAGAAGAATATGCAGGGTTGGGATTGGGGGAAGGAAAACTATTTGTATATAAGGTGTTCATGATTAGCTTCTATGAAAGGTGATGTTTAAGCAGAGAGCTGAAGGAAGAGGTATAGGCCATAAGAATATCCATTCCTGCTCCATGAAGGCAGGAACCATATCCTGGGGATTCTGACCAATCACCTTTAACCTTTTTTCCTTTTCCTTTTTTTTTTTTTTGAGATGGAGTCTCACTCTGTCACCCAGGTTGGAGTGTGGTGGCGCAATCTCAGCTCACTGCAACCTCCACCTCCCAGGTTCAAGCAATTCTCCCTGCCTCAGTCTTCCAGGTAGCTAGGATTACTGGTGCATGCCACCATATGCAGCTAATTTTTGTATATTTAGTAGAGAAAGGCTTTCGCCATGTTGGCCAGGCTGGTCTTGAACTCCTGACCTCAGGTGATCCACCCAGCTCGGCCTCCCAAAGTGCTGGGATTACAGGCGTGAGCCACCGCAACCAGCCCTTTTTTCCTTTTTCTAGATGCAGGATAGCATAGTGGTTAAGAAAACAGGTTCTAGAATGAGACTAGCTATGTCTGAATCTTGGTCCTGACACTTTCTTGCATGTTACCTTAAGTAAGTTACTTTGCCTCTCTGTGCTATTGTTTCTTCATGTGTAAAATGAAGATTAAATGAGTTAATACACGTAAAAGTGCATAGAACAATGCATATATTATGGTTTTGATATAATGCCGTATTATTTTAAGCAATCAAAAAATAGGTTAAGAACATGATTTTTCAGTCAGGTGAATCTGATTAAATTAGAATCTTGCTCTAACAAGGTGTTCATTAATCCAAAGATTCTACCCTTCGTAGTTCATAAGCATGATGATTGGGTTTTCATACTCATGTGTGAGATGTGTCTGTCAAACTTTGTGAAGTCAGCACATGACCCATTTGATGTGGAAAAAACATTTTATTGAATGCCTACCATAAGCACTGTTAGGGGCTAGGGTTACCCCAAAGAACAAGACAAACAAAGCCTCTGCTCTCAGGAAGCTTAAACTCTAGTAGAAAGACATATATATAATAAACAAGTACATAATAATTATAGTTCATGAAAAAGGAAATAAACAGGGTGACATTGGTGGGGGGGGAATTACTCTAAGTATGAACTACTTTACTTCTGAGTACAAACGGTTTCTCTCAGGAGGTAACAGCTAAAAAACTAGCTGTGACAGAGGAGGAAACCAAAGCAATGAGTCTGGGCTGAACAAACAGGTTAAGTATTAAGAAGGGAGGAGGGGTGACTGTGCTTGCACAGGGAAGAATGGTATGAAAGGTCAGAGGTAAGCCAGGTGTTATGCATGGAACTGGGAATGCAATTAGGGAGACAGAAACAGTACCTGCTCTGATGGGGCTACTAACCAATCACATAAACAAATACAAAACTGCAACTGTTAATAGCTGTCACTAGGAAGTTACATAGCAATACAAAAAGATTTAAAGAAAATGGGCCCTGGCCTAGCACAGTGGCTCACACCTGTAATCCCAGCACTTTGCTGGGGCCAAATGACTTGAGGTCAAGAGTTCGAGACCAGTCAGGTTCCACTAAAAATACAAAAATTAGCCGGGCTTGGTGGCACACACCTGTAATCACAGCTACTCAGGAGGCTGAGGCAGGAGAATCGCTTGAATTCTGGAGGCGGAGGTTGCAGTGAGCCAAGATTGCACCGCTGCACTCCAGCCTGGGTGATGGAGCAAGATTCCATCTTTAAAAAAAAAAAGAAAGAAGATAGGCCCTGCATGGTGGCTGAAGCCTGTAATCCCAGCACTTTGGAAGGCTAAGGCAGGAGGATAGTTTGAGACCAGGAGTTTGAGACCAGTCTGAGCAACATATGGAGACCTCCTCTCTACAAAAAATAGAAAAACAAAAACAAAAACGAAAACCTTGTTGGGCATGGTGGTACATGCCTGTGGGACCAGCTACTGGGGAGACTGATGCCGGAGGATCTCCTGAGCCCAGAAGATCAAGGCTGCAGTGAGCCATGATTATGCCTCTGCACTCAAGTCTACACAACAGACAGAGACCCTGTCTCTTTAAAAAACAAAAAACAGATTTAAAGAAGGCATAATTTAGTCAGGGAGGATGGGAAATGGCTCTCTGAAGAAGCATAAAATGGGATCTAAAAGATAATTATAAGTTAACTGAAAGTAAGGGGGGTGTGAGGGGTTAGCATTCCAGGTTGAGAGAAGAGCATGTGCAAAGACCCTGGAGAAAAGGGGAGACTGGTGAGTATAGGGAATGAAAAAGGTCCAATTTAACCCAAAGGGATAGAATGAGGGGACAAGTGGTATGACATAAAGCTGAGAGGTAGGGAGCAGCCAGACTACAAAGGGTCTTACAGCTACTAAAGGGTTTCTAACAGGAGGATGACATATATTCATTTTGAAAGGATCCCACTCGCTGTGTTTGTGGGAAGGGGGCTGAATTAATGAGAGGCTGAGGTAATCGGTAAAGAGAAGAAATGGTGACAGTTTGGGCTATGGTGATGGTAGGAAATGGGTAGAATTGACAGATATTTAGAAGGCAAAATGTACAGATTTAGTAAAGGCTTAAATATGGGAAGTGAAAGAGAGGAAAGTGGCCGGGGGCGTGGTGGCTCACACCTGTAATCCCAGCACTTTGGGAGGCTGAGGCGGGTGAATCACCTGAGGTCAGGAGTTCAAGACCAGCCTAGCCATGGTGAAACCCCGCCTCTACTAAAAATACAAAAATTAGCCAGGTGTGGTGGTGGGCGCCTGTAAACCCAGCTACCCAGGAGGCTGAGGCAGGAGAATCGATTGAACCCGGGAGGCAAAGGCTGCAGTGAGCTGAGATCGCACCACTGCACTCTAGCCTAGGTGACAGAGCAAGACTCTCAGTTAAAAAAAAAAAAAAAAAGAGAGAGAGGGAAGTGCCAAAGAAAATCTCTAGGTTTCTGCCCTGCCAGCTGAATGCACAGTGGAATCATTCGAATCACTAGAAGTATCTGTCCTGGGGTAGGACTGAGGTGGATTTTAAACTCGTGCAGTTCGAGGGGCCCTTGAAGCATCTAAGAAGAAATGTGAAATAGGCAAGAGATATCAAGAAAGGGAGCTCAGGAAAGATCTGGGCTGAAGATAGCCTTAGTTTCCTCATATAAAATGTGAGTACTTACATCAATTGAAATGAAGATTAAATGAGCAAATACATATAATATCCTTTGTATGGCATCTGGTTCATAGTAAATACTCAATAAATGGTAGCTTTCATTATTGATAATGTTATATCGACTACTGAATAATATATCAGCTAGACTCCTTGACTAAATGTGGCCAAAAAACATACTGTTATTTCCAGTATCAAATTGAAATCGCTTTTCCAAGACCCTGCTCCAGTTTCATTAATAATACCTGTTACTTTGCATTAATTCCATATAAATTAAGTATTTATGTATACTTGATTTGTGGCACTGTATAACAAAGAAAGAAAATCCCTGGTTTCAACAAAGCTGAAGTCTGGTTAAACAAGACATACGCTTCGCAAATACACACCAATGTACCAGAGATGTCACAAAGTAATATAAATGATTAGGTTATATTAATTTGAAAGTGGAGCTGGAATTTGAACCCTAATATAAATCCTAAGTCTCTACAAAGAACTACAGTAAATTCTCAATAAATGTTGGATGATATGAAGCAAATATTCCTAACGGCAGTTGTAAGAAAGCCACTTAAAATGCCTCTCATTACAACAGAATGACTGCAGTAACCAAAATAGGAGCTCTAGTGATTGTGACATCCAAGAGGTGATAAGACATCTTTATTAAAAAGATACCAAGGATGACGAAAAACATTTTCAGATGACAAGTACACTGTGCTTAGTAGGTCCACACTCATTTGGGAGCATCCAAAGTCACAATCAAGGCCAGCCGCGGTGGCTTACACCTGTAATCCCAGCATTTTAGGAGGCTGAGGCGGGCAGATCAACTGAGGTCAGGAGTTCGAGACCAGCCTGACCAACATGTAGAAACCCCATCTCTACTAAAAATACAAAAAAATCAGGCGGGCGTGGTGGCTCATGCCTGTAACCCCAGCTACTTGGGAGGCTGAGGTAGGAGAATTGCTTGAACCCGGGAGGCAGAGGTTGCAGTGAGCCGAAATAGCGCCATTGCACCCCAGCCTGGGCAATAAGAGTGAAACTCTATCTCAAAATAAATAAATAAATAAAATAAATCACAATCAATTGTATTCTACAAATAAACAATACAACTCATGACTGGTCAATAGCTGTTCCCTATCCAACACAGTGGCTACTAGCTACATGTGACTATGTAAATAAAATTCAAAATTCAGTTCCTCCATCACTCTAGCCACATTTGAAATGTTCCGTATGGCTAGTAGCTTGGCTACCCTATTGGACATCACAAAAGAGAACAGTTCCATTAAGGACAAAGTTCCTTTGGTACTTAGTGCTGCTCTCTATCAAATTTAAAACACAAACACTTTTTATACGACTTTTCACCAGCTTGGCAACTTGAACTTTTATTTTAACTTTATAACTTATTAAGAATACATGACCCCACAAAGAAAATGTAATCGGTATGTTGAGTTCTCTTTTTTAAAGTCCATTTGCCTTGTGCATAGATTCAATAGTGATTGAGCCTTTCACAAATATGTATAAACTGAATACTGAATGTGGACTTTTTGTAATTAACATATTTGCCTTTTCATATAATTTATGCAATACTGTAAATTACAAAAGTAAGTTCCATTGCCCTTAAATTATGGAATTGGTGCTTTTACTTACTCAACACAAGTGAGTATACATGTCTTAGATGTCAGGGTGAGTAAACACGGTTAGGTGAGGCAATGCCCTAGGGTGGGTGTCAGCCAGGGTACTGCACATGTACGCTGTGTTCGTCACATCCATACATAAAGGTACCTTCATGGCTCTTAAGACACATATAGAATAAACTCTGCGGGACGGGGGCTACCTGAACACTGAGTATCCGGGCTGGATGATCTCAGGAAAGGTCCACAGCCACCTGTGGTCCCAGGGGAAGGGGCCAACCCTCTGACACGGAAACACTTCCAGGGGTGGACACACCGGTGGGGGGGGGAGGGGGCGGGGAGGACAGTGAAGATCACAAGTGCCCGTAGAGGCAGGAGCTGTGACAGGACAAGATCAGAAGCTGGGGCAAGAAGAAGGGGCCGTGGACCACCCCGTGCCCAGCCCGAGCCCTCCCCCGGCCCCGGGACAGGCGAGTTACATAACCCCGGCGGGCGTCTCTCGGCGCCGGGCGAGTGGTGCAGGCGGCGAGGACAGCCCCCGCGCCCGGGGGCCGCTCTTCCCCCCACCTCGGCTGGGGGCCGGAGTCGGGCCAGGGGAGCAGCCACCGCCTCCGCCTGGCACAGGCTGGACTCCCGGGCTCTCGGTTTCCGGCCCTGGCGCTCACACAACCCCAGAAACCAATACACAGACACCATAACAAAGGCGGCGACGCGGCGGCAACACCGGAGTGGGAGGACTAGGGGACCACGGTGGGCTGGCAGTCAGCCCAGCTGCCCAGCGGAGGGCACGGCCGTCCGTCCCGGCCGGTGCAGCTGTGGGGCAGGCAGCAGGCGGGAAAAGGCGGGGTTGCTTTGAGGTGCTACTCACTCTCGTCAGGCAACTGGTCGAGCTCCGCCATCTTGAACGAGCCGCGCCGCTTTTTCAAAGGCTGCCCGCCGCGGTGCATTGTGGGGCGGAGACTGTCTTTGCGAGGGAGGTTCGAATGCGGAGCTCGCTGCCCGCGGCGCTGCGCCGCGCTGCTCCCGCCGCGGCTGGCTGAGGCGGGCTGGGCTCCGCCCGCGCCTGCCCGGGGAGGAGGTGCCGCCGAGGGGTCCGCGCCTCCCCCCTCCGCTGCCTCCTCCGGCCGAGCAGGGCGGGAGGAAGGGAGAAAGGAGGCCGCGCGGCGAGGCCCGGCGCTGGAGCGCTGGGGGAGCAGCACCAGCTCCGGAGTCCCGCCCGGGCCCCGCTCCCGGCGCGTGTTCCGCGGCCCGCGCTGCAGCTGCGGGAACTGCAGGCTGTTTGTTCCGAGTGGAGAACTGGAGGGAAGCCCCGGCAGGGGGAAAGAAGGGTTCTGGGTCGCATTGCCCGAGGGGGCTCTACGCAAAGTGAAATATTCACGGTTCCCGAAACCCACGTTGCTCGGGCGCCTCCGTCCCCTCACTTTTCCCGAGAGCCCCGGCCGCAGCAGCCCACTGCGCGTCGCGACGTCCGGGACTCGGCCCCAGCGGCCCCTGGCCAGCCGGGCACGCCTTTCCCGAATGTTGGAAGCTGAGCTGCGTGCAGCCAGGGAACGAGACCTTGAGAGGTCATGAAGTTGGTCATTTAGGCCGACAGCTAAAGAACTGTTCTGCTCAGCTGTTTCATCCATTCGACACTAGATCGTGCAATGGGCTGGAAGAGAATTAGGAAAGGAAAAACAGGAGGCTTCGAGAGGATACAGAAAGGAACAGTGACACTACAAGGTGATAAACTACCTGATCAAATGTTACGATGATATTGGATGAGAATTCAACGAAATTTAAAGAAGCCCTAGGAAAAAATTCACAATATCTGTAACACTTTCCAGTAATAAAGCACTGTTGCTTTTCAAAAATTCATTTAACAAATGTCATTGAGCTCCAATCCTTTTCTCCAGGAATTTATGGGTTTGGAGGAATGGGACCGCTAAGCAAACATGGGTGAATCCCAGGAACTACAAAGTTAAAAGGCAGTATACTATGATGACAGAGTGGTACACAGAGGCCCGCCCAGGCTAAGGAGTTGAACTTGCTTAGTGCACTGGAGCAATGGAAAAGTCGGGTTTTACCTAAAGAGGGGGGTATGTTTCTATTTGTGTCTTCGAACAAAAATATGGGAAATGGATTGGTGGGGGACAAGATGAGAGCCTAGAAACCAGTCAGGAAGAAGCTTATTTGGGGCATACAAAGGACAGAAGAGAGATGCCTGCACTGGTAGCTAGAGAGATGCAGAAGGTGGGCTCTGGAGCCCCAGGGCCTGGATGGGAAGAATCCAGATGGGCTGCTAGTTGTATAATCTCAGGCACATTAGTTTCCTAACCGAATTCTCTGTGCCTCAGTTTCTTATCTGTAAAATGCAAGTAACAGGGTTGTTTTGAGGGCTAAATGATTTGATAGATGTAAGGACCTTATAATAGCTGCGAACACCCATCAGTTAGCCACTACCACCACCATCACCACAGCATAGGCAGTATTAGAGAGAGATGGCAGCATGCACTCCACCTTTCAAGACGTGGAAAATGAAGGATTAGGTGAGTCACTGGGTGTGAGGAGAAGGAAGTCTCATTGCTGATGCCAGCTTTGTGCCTTGGGTAACTGGGTGCTGCTATGCTAAGGTAGGAGGGAGAGCAGGGAGGGTGAAAGTTCAGTTTTACAAAGTAATCCTTCAGAGCTAGCTTAACCTCTCCTTTGCCTTCTAAACACACTCTGATCTGCTCTCTAAGAAGATTAAAACACTGGTCCTTGTTGTCAGCACCTGGGGGGCGGGCTGCAGCAGCTTGCACTTCACTATCAATTTGGAGAGGAGATCAAGAAAAGGTCAGCCCTTTAAGAATGAAAGAATAGAAATTTAAAAAAACATGAGAGGCCAGGCGCGGTGGCTCACGCCTGTAATCCCAGCACTTTGGGAGGCCGAGACGGGCGGATCACGAGGTCAGGAGATTGAGACCATTCCTGGCTAACACGGTGAAACCCCGTCTCTACCAAAAACACAAAAAATTAGCCGGGCGTGGTGGCAGGCGCCTGTAGTCCCAGCTACACGGGAGGCTGAGAGAGGAGAATGGCGTGAACTCGGGAGGGGGAGCTTGCAGTGAGCCGAGATTGCACCACTGCACTCCAGCCTGGGCCACAGAGCGAGACTCCGTCTAAAAAAAAAAAAAAAAACATGAGAGGTTATGAGTGGGAGAAGCAAATGCCTTGTGTGAATATCATGATGGTGAAGGTGTCATTAGACCAAGGCAAACCTGGTTTTATTCTGAGGCAGTTTTCATGTACACACAACAACACAACTACTGTTTAAATCAATGTTTTTAGACCCTTCCCCGATAATCTGCCTTTTAAACAAAAACTCTAAGTGACTCTTCTTATAAATCCAAAGCCTGAAGCTGTATCCCAGCCCCAGATCTAGCACTTAGCTGTGTGATCGAAGCCAAGGCACACCTAACTCTTCAATAAGGTTCGTTATTGAATATTTATGACAGGTGTTACAATGATTGGCTTACTTGATTCTCCCAGTAACCTGGTAATTTGTCCAAAGACAATGGCAAGCAAGTACTAGAAGCAGGAATCTAGCCCACTTTTCGGTGCCTCAGTGACTCCCTCGGTGATGGGAGGATTACACGTATGTTTTTGTCCATTTGTGCTGCTATAACAAAACATCTGAGACTGGGTAATTTATAGAGAAGATTTTTTTTTTTTTTTGAGACAGAGTTTCACTCTTGTCACCCACGCTGGAGTACAACGGTGTGATCTTGGCTCACTGCAACCTCTGCCTCCTGGGTTTAAACAATTCTCCTGCCTCTGCCTCCAGAGTAGCTGGGATTACAGGTGCCTGCCACCACTCCTGGCTAATTTTTGTATTCTTAGTAGAGAGAAAGGGTTTCACCAGGTTGGCAAGGCTGGTCTTGAACTCCTGACCTCAAGTGATCTGCCTGCCTCAGCCTCCCACAGAGCTGGGATTATAGGCACGAGCCAGCATGCCCAGCCGACAACAATAATTTATCACCGTTTCAAATGCTGGGAAGTCCAAGATCAAAGTGCCAACGTTGGTGTCTGGTGAGGGCAGCTCTCTGTTTCCAAGATGGTGCCTCATTGCTCCATCCTCTGGAGGGGATGCATGCTGTGTCCTCACATGGTAGAAGGGACAGAAAGGCAAGAGAACACTTCCATCAACCTTGAGCCCTTTCATAAGGGTACTAACCCCATTCACGAGAGCAGAACCCTCATGACTTAATCACCTCCCAGAGGCCACACTACTTAATACTGTTGCATTGGGGATTATATTACAATTGAATTTTGGAGGGAAAACCATCATTTAAACCATAGCAACATGCGACACAGGTATTAAATTTCCTGCAATCACTTACTCCCATTTAAAATGACATGACTGTGTGTGTTGTTTGCTTTTTTAAAAAAACAAACCATGGGCCAGGCGCGGTGGCTCAAGCCTGTAATCCCAGCACTTCGGGAGGCCGAGACAGGTGGATCATGAGGTCAGGAAATCGAGACCATCCTGGCTAACCTGGTGAAACCCCGTCTCTACTAAAAAATACAAAAAACTAGCCGAGCGTGGTGGCGGTCACCTGTAGTCCCAGCTACTCGGGAAGCTGAGGCAGGAGAATGGCGTGAACCCGGGAGGCGGAGCTTGCAGTGAGCTGAGATCTGGCCACTGCACTCCAGCCTGGGCGACAGAGTGAGACTCCGTCTCAAAAAAAAAAAAAACCATGGTATGGATAAGGTCATCAAGTCATGAAAAACCTAAATAAAAATACACCATAAGAAACATCTCATGTACCTCATAAATACATCCACCTACTATGTACCGATAAAAATTCTAAAAAATTTTTAGAATACCGTAAGAAAAATAAACATGGCCACATTTTAGAAATATCCGGTTTGACCATTTCTAGTCCTGTGGTCTATTTATCAATTATTGGGTTGGATTATTTTTGTGAAAACAGTTGTAATGACTGAAGATAAAACGTGTGTGTCGGGGGCCTGGTGCAGTGGCTCACACCTGTAATCCCACCACTTTGGGAGACTGAGGCAGGTGGATCACCTGAGCACCTGAGATCAGGGGTTTGAGACCAGTCTAACCAACATGGTGAAACCCCGTCTCTACTAAAAATACAAAATTAGCCAGTCGTAGTGGCTTGTGACTGTGATCCAAGCTACTTGGAAGGCTGAGGCAGGAGAATTGCTTGAACCCAGGCAGTGGAGATTGCAGTGAGCTGAGATCACACCACTGCACTCCAGCCTGGGTGAAAGAGTGAGACTCCGTCTCAAAAAAAAAAAAAAAAAGTGTGTGTGTGTATAATATGTGTGTGAATGTTTTTATAAATACTATTCATAAACTTGGGAATTTGAGTTAGTAATGAAAAAACAAAGACAATTCAGCTTGCCTTGCTTGAGTATCTCAGCCAACAATGAGGTAAAAAGGCTCTCCAGCCTATACATATATATTTTTTTAAGTTATGTTGCTGGTGGGACTCCATACTCAGCACTTCCTCTTCCGGCATCCAAGTATCCCAGGAGTAATGATGGCCCCAGGATGTAGGTTCAAATTGCAGTTCACCTACTTCCCTTGTGTGTATTCTTGAACAAATTACTCTCAGTAGTAGTTTTTAGCTTTCTTCTCCCTTTCTTGAAGGGTTATTAGGAAGATTAAATGATATATTATAAACTAAGTGCCTATCAAGATCTCCAGTGACTGTTGGTATCTTTCCTTAATGAGAACCCCTCTTTTACAACATAAATATTCTCAAAAATGTGCCCAATGGCCCTCCTGGTAATTCCCTTCAGAATCCTCTCCCTGAACATGTTCAGAGCAGTGGAAACAGGCATGAGGAGTGAGAGCAGAAGACATGGGTTCTAAGCTTTGCTTTACCTCTTGTGAGCACCATGATCTTGGACAAGTCATTGAACATTTCTGCCTTCGTCTTTCCCATTTGGGGAGTGAATATAACTACACTGCCCTACCTAGATCACAATGTGAGAATGCATGTCCATAAAATTGAGATAATAAAAGATAAAATTCTCTACATGTGCTAGATATTATGGATAACATCCAAGTTTAGTGGAGTTTAGTATGTTACACTACTCTAATGAAAACTATAACAAAACTTTTTAAAAAACCATATACAATACAAATGTGAAACTGATAATGAACCAAAGACCTAAATGTAAAAGCCAAACTATAAAAATTCCTAAAAGAAAACATAGGTGTAAATCTTCATGACCTTAGATTAAGCAACAGTTTCTCAGCTATGACACAAAAGCACAATCAACCAAAGAAAGTATAAATTGGACCTCATCAAAATTAAAAATTTGTGTGCTTCAAAGGACACTATCAAGAAAGCAAAAAGACAACCCTCAGAATGGGAGAAAATATTTGCAAATTTTATATCTGATAAAGCACTTGTATCCAAAACATTTAAACACATTTAAAACTCTTATAAGTTGATAATAAAAAGACAAATAACCCTATTCAAAAATGTGTGAAGGATCTGAATAGACATTTCTCCACAGTAGATAAGTCAATAAGCACACAAAAGGCTGTTCAAGATCATTATTATTGGGGAGCTACAAATCAAAACCACAATGAGATACCAATTCACACCCACTGGGATAGCTATGATAAAAAAGACAGATAATAACAAGTGTTGGCAAGGATGTGAAGAAATCAGAACACTGTGTACTGCTATTGGGAATGTAAAATGGTGCAGCTGCTATGGAAAACAATATGGTGGTTCTTCAAAGATTTACACATAAAAGTACTATACTGTTATGATCCAGCAATTCTACTCTGAATATAAATACCCAAAATAATTAAAAGCAAGGACTCAAATATTTGTACACCCATGTTCTTAGCAGTATTATTTCACAATAGCCAAGAGTTGGAAGCAACTTAAGTATTTATTGATGGATGAATGGAAAAAGAAAATGTGGTATATAAATACAATGGAAAATTATTTAGTCTAAAAAAGGAAGAAAATTCTGTCATATATGAGAGGTCTTAAGAAAGTTCATGGAAAATGCATATTATGAAAAAACTGGCCATGCATGGTGGCTCATGTCTGTAATCCCAGCACTTTGGGAGGCCGAGGCAAGCAGATCACCTGAGGTCGGGAGTTCGAGACCAGCCTGGCCAAAATGGCAAAACCCCGTCTCTACTAAAACTACAAAAATTAGCTGGGCATGGTGGCAGGCGCCTGTAATCCCAGCTCTTCAGGAGGCTGAGGCAGGAAAATTGCTTGAACCCGAGTGGTGAAGGTTGCAGCGAGCCGAGATCGCATCACTGCACTCCAGCCTGGGCAACAGAGCGAGATTCCGTCTCAAAAAAAAAGAAAAGAAAAAAAGGAAAAAACTATGCATGGATTTCAAAAATTTTTTGCACAAAAATAAACTTGTACTTACTTATTATAACATGTCTGAATGGGATGTAGTCTGAAACATCAATTTGAACAGAGTCCCTTTCAGAGCAACATAAATTCTGCTAAAATTGAAGCAAGAACAAGCATCAGTGGTGAAGCTTGATGGTGGACAAATGGAAGCTTTAGAGTGAAGCTTGGGTGGAAGAATAATGAAATTGATGCTCTTAAAGCAAACTAAATATGGCCTGAGAAGAAGTCCATACTTCTGTATTTGAGTCCTTGTGGACTAACTATAACCTACTGTAATAGGCAGACAAGATTAAAAACTTAGGAGTATGTGCCTGTAACAATCGCTGAGTCTTGGCCAATCCTAGCAGCCATACTTCAACCACTCATAGACTGCTGAGTGTTCAAACTGTGTTCAAATAAGGCAAACGTCAACCTGTAACCAATCCAGCTGTTTCTGTACCTCACTTCCGATTTCTGTATGTCACTTTACTTTTTTTGCCTACAAATTTGTTCTGACCGTGAGGCACCCCTGGAGTCTCTCTGAATCTGCTGTAATTCTAGGGGCTGCCCAATTTGCGAATTGTCCATTGCTCAATTAAACTCCTTTAATTAGGCTGAAGTTTTTCTTTTAACAATGCTTTGCAAAAAGTTTTTGAGGATGATGCACCAAAGAATTCAGCAGTTTACAAATAGATAACTCATTTTAAGAGAGGACAAGACAATATTGAAGATGAAACCTGAAGCAACAGAGCATCCACATCAATTTTCAAGGAAAAAATTTATCTTATTTGTGCCCTAATTGAGGAAGACCAATTATTAACAGCAGAAACAATAGCCAACACCATAGATACCTCAATTGGCTCGGTTTACACAATTCTAACAGAAAAATTAAAGTTGAGCAAACTTTTAATTTGATGGATGCCAAAACAGTTGCATTCAGATCAGTTGCAGACAAAAGCAGAAAGCAGAGCATATTTTTTTCCTTCCATATCAGACAGGTAATGTGCCGATGTTGTAACAAGGTTCAAGGGTGGGACATCTCACAAATGAGCGTGAACACGCAGTCATCATGCTCAGCAGCTACAAAAGGATTGAGCAGAGCTTTCAATGGAAATTTTAAACAAGTGAGGTCAGGATCCTGAAGCACTTCCTTAAAAAATCATAACAGGAGATGAGGCATGGCTTTACCAATATGATCCTGAAGACAAGGCACAATCAAAACAATGGCAACCAAGAGGTGGTCCAGTCACAGAAAAAGCGGACCAGTCAAGAGCAAAGGTCATGGCAATAGTTTTTTGGGATGCTTGAGGCATTTTACTTTTTAACTCTCTAGAGGGCCAAAGAATGATAACATCTGCTTATTATGGGAGTGTTTTGAGAAAGTTAGTCCAAGCTATAGCAGAAGATGCCTGGGAAATCTTCACTAGGGAGTCCTTCTCTGCCACAACAATGCTCCTGTTCATTCCTCTCATCAAAATGGGTAACTGTGCAAGCAAGACTTTCAACAGGCTGGATGCAGCGGCTCATGCCTGTAATCCAGCACTTTGGGAGGCCAAGGTAGGTGAACTGCTTGAGCCCAGGAATTAGAGACCAGGCTGGGCAACATGGTGAAACCCCATTTCTATAAAAAATAACAAAAATTAGCCAGGCATGGTGGCGCATGCCTGTAGTCCCAGCTGCTCAGAAGGCTGAGGTGGGAGAATTGCTTGAGCCCAGGGGGTAGAGATTGTCGTGAGCCGTGATTGTGCCACTGCACTCCAGCCTGGACTACAGAGTGAGGCCCTGCCTCAAAAAACAAACAAACAAACAAATAAATAAATAGAGTTTCAAAAGGAAATCATTAGGCATCCACCTTACAGTCCTGATTTGCCTCCTTCTGCCTTCTTTTCATTTCCTAATCTTTTAAAAAACCATAAAAGTACACCTATTTTTCTTCAGTTAATATTGTAAAAGAGACTGCACTGACATGGTTACATTCCCAGGACCCTCAGTTCTTTAGGGATGGACTAAATGGCTGGTATCATTGCTTACAAAAGTGTCCTGAACTTGGTGAAGTCTATGTTGAGAAATACAGTTTATGTTTTTTATTTTAACTTTTTTGACAATTATTTAAGATCTTTATTGACAAGTGCTTGCAGTTCATTGACTATTTTGAAAAAACACCAAGTTGTACACTTTTATTACAAACTTAAAATGAAGTTCTTGTCTCATCTTGACCAGATATGAAACAATTTAAAAATCTTTAGAGACATATTGAGAAAAACCATACTTTTTTTTTTTTTTTTAAGAAAACCACATTTGTTATTACCAAAAAGAGTTGTCTCTAGGAAAAAAGTGATTTAAAAAACCCATGCTGCATAGATAATGCAGATAGTTCTAGTAACTGGTTAGCAGCAAAAAGCAAACAATGTCTTCAGCTCCAATCTTTTGTTCATTTCTTATTGCTGCAGTTTCCCATTCATTTATTCTTGTTGTATGACTAAAGGGGATGATGGTAGAGATGGTAAGCTGGTATTTACTCAGCCCTACCCTGCTCAGCCTTGGACATGGGCAAATTTTCAGCTGCTTTTGTCTCTTTGCCATATTGTGGTTTAGGGTTTTCTGGGTCTCCATCTGGGCACCGACATTGCTGCTGACCTGGGGTCTAATCTCCTTGATTTTTTTAAAAAAATCCTCTTCATCACCATCCTCTCTAGGCTGTCTTTGGCTAGGAGGGCCCCAGAGGAATTGTGGCCTATAGCCACATACATATCTTGCCTCATTGGTCTACCTGATGCTCCTGCACCTTGGCTGTCAACACCCCCCATCTCTGCTCCCTGCGCTGGAGGGCTGGAACACTGTGGTCCACGCCCATAGGGTCTCTTGAGGTAGTAGGGCAGGAACCTTCTCCAGGAACCTTCTCCTGAGGAAGGGCCGGTCTTGTTGGGCCTGGCCTTTGGGAGCACTCTCCCATCCTTCCTTCTTTTCCCCACGCTCAGTGTTCTGGTAATTCCACTCGTAATTGTGTGGAGGACCCCCAGGATGTGGATAGCTTCTATAATGGTTACGGCCTGCTCCACATTTACTGCCTTGCAGTGGAACTCCATCAGGGCTGTGACATCTGCTGCCTCCTCACCCTTTTCTCCTTCAGCATCAGACTCCACAGTCTCTCCAGCTCCTTCACTGCCAAGGTACTTCCTGGGGTTCTTTTTAAATGGCAGATGCGTTTCTTACACTGAATCATTTTCCTTTTCCCAAAATCTTTGCTATGACCTTCTTGTCCCTACCCAGAGGACCATGGATGTGAGGCCGCCGAGGCTAGTGCTCCCTGGGCAGCCAAGGCTGGTGGTAGAGGTGTGGCTACTTTCAGGGTTTTCTGGGGTATGCTCTCAGCTCCTGATCAAACTTGATTTTTTTATTTTTATTTTTTGAGACAGGGTCTCACTCTGTTGCTTAAGCTGAAGTGCAGTGGTACAATCGTAGCTTACTGCAGTCTCAACCTCCCTGGCTCAAGGAATCCTTCCACTTCAGCCTCCCGAGTAGCTGGGAATACAGATGCGTACCACCACCCAGCTAATTATTTATATTTTGAGACAGAGTCTTGCTGTGACGCCCAGGCTGGAGAGCAATGGCGCAATTTCGGCTCACTGCAACCTCTGCTTCCCGGGTTCAAGCGATTCTCCTGCCTCAGCCTCCTGAGTAGCTGGAATTACAGGCACATGCCACCACGCCCAGCTAATTTTTGTATTTTTAGTAGAGACCGGGTTTCACCATGTTGGTCAGGCTGGTCTCAAACTCCTGGGCTCAAGTGAACCTCCTACCTTGGCCTCCCAAAGCGCAGGGATTACAGGTGTAAGTCACTGCACCCAGCCTTTAAAAAAAAAAATCACTTAATTCGATTTTTCCACTAACTTCTTGAAGTCCTCTTGTACTACAGCATAGATCAATCTTGAAGACTTTATGCTCAGCCAAATAAGCCAGTGAAATAACACATAAGGATAAATACTGTAGGATTCCACTTATGTGAGGAACCTGGAGTTCTCAAATTCATAGAGAAAAAGCAGAATGGTGCTTGCCAGGGGTTGAGGGGGAGAGGAGTGAGGAATTAATTGTTTAATGGGTACAGAGTTTCAGTTTTGGATGATAAAAAAGTTCTGGAGGTGGATGGTGGTGATGGTTTCACAACAATGTGTATATACTTAGTGCCACTGAACTATACACTTTAAAATGGCAAAAATGGTAAATATTATGTACATTTTACCATAAGAAAAAAATTCATATTACACAAACATTACAAGTATGATTCCAATTACTAAATATATTTGCATAGATATAGCTCAGAACAAAAGATATCCAATGTTTATGGTGGTTATCTCTGTATGATAGGGCTATGGGTGCTTTTAATTTTCTCTGAATCTGTATTTATAACAGAGAAATTATAAGTAGTAAATTATATAAAATTATGAGCAGTAAAATGTTTTTTATTACTTTTGCCGGTAATGGAAGCCCGAAATATTTTGTATTATCTTTTTTTTTTGAGACAGTTTCTCTCTTGTCACCCAGGCTGTATTGCAATGGCACAATCTTGGCTCACTGCAACCTCTGCCTCCCAGGTTCAAGCAATTCTGCCTCAGCCTCCCGAGTAGCTGGGATTACAGGCACCTGCCACCACAATGGCTAATTTCTATATTTTTGGTAGAGACAGGGTTTTGCCATGTTGGCCAGGCTGGTCTCCAACTCCTGACCTCAGGTGATCTGCCCAACTTGGCCTCCCAAAGTGCTGGGATCACAGGTGTGAGCCGCCATGCCTGGCCTTGTATTACTTTTGTAATAAAAGCAGGCGTTGAAAAATGTGGTAAAAGAGGGGAACAATAGACACTTGAGGGTGGAGAGTGGGAGGAGGGAGCAGATCAGAAAAATAACTGTTGGCTAGTAGGCTTAGTACCTGGGTGATGAAATAATCTGTACGACAAACCCCCATGACATGAGTTTACCTATATAACAACCTGCACATGTGCCCCTGAACCTAAAATAAACGTTAAACAGAAAGAAAAAAGTGGTATGTCATAAAATGAAGTATTATTCAGCCATAAAAAGGAATGAAGTACTGGTAAATGTTACATGAATGAACTTTGAAAACATAATATGCTAAGTGAAAGAAGCCAGCCATAGAAAATCACATTTTGTGTGATCCCACTCATGTGAAATGTCCAGGACAGGCAAATCCATGGAAAGAAAGGGCAGATTAGGGATTGCTTAGGGCTGATGGGAATAGGGTCAGGGGTGGGGGATGGGGAGTGACTACTAATGAGTACAGGGTTTCTCTCTTCTTCTCTCTTTCTTTTTTAGAGACAAGGTCTTGCTTGCTGTTGCCCAGGCTGAGTATAGTGGCCTTATCATAGCTCACTGCAGCCTAGAACTCTTGGGGCTCAAGCAATCCTCCTGCCTCAGCCTCTGGAGTGGCTGAGACTACAGTGTGTGCCACCAAGCCTGGCTAAATTTTTTTTTTTTTTTTTTTTTTTTTTTTTTTTTTTTTTGCAGAGACAGGGATCTCATCATGTTGCTTATGCTGGTCTTAAACTCCTGGTGAGAGGTGAAGCCAGCTGGGCTTCTGGGTTGGGTGGGCACTTGGAGAGCATTTCTGTCCAGCTAGAGGATTGTAAATGCACCAATTAGCACTCTGTGTCTAGCTAGAGGATTGTAAATGCACCAATCAACATTCTGTAAAAATTGACCAATCAGCACTCTGTAAAATGGACCAATCAGCACTCTGTAAAATAGACCAATAAACAGGACATGGGCGGGGCCAAATAAGGAAATAGAAGCTGGCCACCCAAGCCAACAGCAGCAGCCTGCTGTGGTTCCTTTCTGATTTGCACTTTAGCTCTTCACAATAACCCTTGCAGCTGCTTATTCTTTGGGTTCACACCACCTTTAAGAGCTGTAACACTCGCCATGGAGGTCCACAGCTTCATTCTTGAAGTCAGCGAGACCACAAACCCACCAGAAGGAAGAAACTTCGGACACATCTGAAGGAACAAACTCCTAGACGCAACGTCTTTAAGAGCTCTTAACACTCACCACGAAGGTCCACAGCTTCATTTTTGAAAGTCAGTGAGACCAAAAACCCACCAGAAGGAACCGATTCCAGACACGCTGGCCTCAAAGGATCCTTCTGCCTCAGCCTCCCAAAGTGCTAGAGCCACCATGTCCAGTCCACTGTACAGGGTTTCATTTTGGGTTGATGAAAATATCCTGAAATTGACCAGGTGTGGTGGCTCACGCCTGTGATCCCAGCACTCTCGGAGGCTGAGGAGGGTAGATGACCAGGGGAGAGGAGTTCAAGACCAGCCTGACCAATACGGTGAAACCCTGTCTCTCTTAAAAATACAAAAATTAACCAGGGGTGGTGGTGGGCAGCTGCAATCCCAAGTATTCGGGAGGCTGAGGCTGGAGAATCACTTGAACCCGGGAGGTGGAGGTTCAGTGAGTCGAGATCATGCCACTGCATTCCAGCCTGGGCGACAGAGCAAGACTCCGTTTCAAAAAAAAAAAGAAAAAAACAATGTCCTGAAATCAACCGTGGTGATTGCACAACTCTGTGCCTACAGTAGTCCCCACTTCTCCAGAGTTTCTCTTGCCATGGTTTCAGTTATCCCTGAACCACTGAGGTCTGAAAAGAGATGAGTACAGTGTAAGATATTTAGAGTTACAATATACATTAACTTTTATTACAGTATACATTTGTTACAGTATATTGCTGTGATTGTTCCATTCTGTTTTATTATTTTTTTTGAGACAGGGTCTCTGTCATCCAGGCTGGAGTGCAGGGGTGCAGTCATGGCTTACTGTAGCCTGGACCGCCCCAGGCTCGGGTGATATTCCTACCTCAGCCTCCACAGTAGCTGGGACCACAGGCATGCATCACCACACCCGGCAATTTTTGTATATTTTATAGAGATGGGGTTTTGCCATGTTGCCCAGGATGGTCTTGAACTCCTGGGCTCAATCAATTCGCCTGCCTTGGCCTCCCAAAGTGCTGGGATTACATGCGTGAGCCACTGTGCCCAGCCTGTTCTATGTTATTATTAGTTATTGTTAATCTCTTACTCAGCTAATTTACAAATTAAACTTTATCATAGGTATGTATGTATAGAAGAAACAGTATATATAGGATTCAGTACTATCGTCAGTTTCAGGCATCCAATGGGGGTCTTGGAATGTATCCTCCAGGGTTAAGTGTGAACTATATACAATAGTATATACTAAAAACTATTGAATTGTATATTTTAAATAGGTGAAGTGTGGTATGTGAAGTATAACTCAATAAAGGTGTTACAAGGAAAATCTTGTTTTCAGACTTTAGGTTTTATCCTAATCTAAAATCTTCAGTAGTCATTTTGTATTAGACCCATTCCTAGGTACTTAATGAAGATGTGAAGTCAAAGAGAGACTCTGCTGGGCAATTTTATTTATTTTTTGAGATGAGATCTCACTGTGTTGCTCAGGCTGGACAGCAGTGGCACAATCACAGCTCCTGCAACTTCAGCCTCACAGACTCAAGCCACATCCTCCCACCTCAGACTCCCAAATAACTGCGACTACAGGGGCACGCTACTACAGGGGCACACTGCTGTTTTTTGTAGAGACAGGGTGTTGCCATGTTGTCCAGGCTGGTCTAGAACTCCTGAGCTCAAGCAATCTGCCTTCAGTCTCCCCAAGTGATGAGATTACGGGCACTTGGCCTGTTCAGAATTTCTTTCTTTCTTTCTTTCTTTTTTTTTTTGTGAGACGGAGTCTGGCTCTGTTGCTTAGGCTGGAGTGCAGTGGTGCGATCTCAGCTCACTGCAAGCTCCGCCTCCCAGGTTCACGCCATTCTCCTGCCTCAACCTCCAGAGTAGCTGGGACTACAGGCGCCCGCCACCACGCCTGGCTAATTTTTTGTATTTTTAGTAGAGACAGGGTCTCACCGTGTTAGCCAGGATGGTCTCGATCTCCTGACCGCGTGATCCACCCACCTTGGCCTCCCAAAGTGCTGGGATTACAGGCATGAGCCACCGCGCCCGGCCCTGAATTTCTTAAATGAATTAGCAAATATAAGCTAGAGGAGTCCACCAGCCCAGGCTACCCAAGGAGGAATACCTTGTCATCAGAACTGCCCAAACCAGAAAGATTGGATGACTCAACACAGTGCAGATTTGTGAATTCTAACCCAGAAAGATTAGCCCTTCAGGACACGTATGTGTCCAAGGAAACATTAAGAGTTCAATAGCCTGGGCAACATAGTCAAACTCTGTCTCCACAAAAATTACCTGGGTAAGGTGGTGTGCGCCTGTAGTCCCAGCTACTAAGGAGGCTGAGGTGTGAGGATCAGTTGGGCTGGGGAGGTTGAAGCTGTAGTGAGCTATGATTGCACCACTGCGGTCCAGCCTGGGAAACAGAGCAAGACCCTGTCTCCAAAAAAAAAAAAAAAAGGTTTATAGTCATCAATTCTGCTTTCTCTTCATAACCCCTAGTATTCTAGGCAATTTAATAGGCTACTATTATCCAGTAGTTGGCCAGCAAATACTTATTAAGCACCTACTATGTGGTAGGAACTAAGGTTGCAAAATTCAATGTGACATAGTGCCTTACTTTTACAGAGCTTTCAGGCTAATAGAAGATACAGACACATGCCATAAGCAATTGCAATAGTTTGACAAGAGCTACCCTAGAGCTGAGGTCAAGATACTGTAGGAGTATAGTAGAGTGTGGGGTGTAGGGTAGGAAAAGAAATATTTTTTCCTTGATAATCACTGGGTTTGTGGCTGAAGCCCCTATAACAAAAGATAAACAAAAAAAGTATACACATTTATTTATTTAAGTTTCATGTGACATGGGAGACTTAGGGCTGGGCACAGTGGCTCACGCCTGTAATCCCAGCACTTTGGGAGGCTGAGGCGGGCTGGTCACCTGAGGCCAGGAGTTTGAGACTAGCTTGGCCAAGATGGCAAAACCCAGTCTCTACTAAAAATACAAAAATTAGTCGGGCATGGTGGTGTGTGCCTGTAATCCCAGCTACTTGGGAGGCTGAGGCAGGAGAATCGCTTGAACCTGGGAGGCAGAGCTTGCAGGGATTCGAGATCAAGTCACTGCACTCCAGCCCAGGCGACAGAGCAAACCTCCGTCTCAAAAAAAACAAAAAAAGGAAATAGCCCAAAGAAACAGGTAAATCTGTGTATATTTTATACTAGGTTTGATGGAGAAGTGGATGGTCATGGAAAAATACAATTGGATAAAAAGTATGATCTAATGTTAATAAAGTGTGAGGAGACCACTTAGCAAGATCTATTTGTTCCAATTTTTCTTTGTGTCTCTGTGTTCAGAGATAAGGATGTCCCTTTCCTCTAGGTATAGGGAGGGACCTCTCCAATGTGGTCTCGTGACCTGCTTCAAGGGAGAAGACTGAGAGGAAGATGAGAATGACCTACTTGCATCTGCTGTTTTCTCAAATACCAAAGTGCCGTATTTGTGGGTAGGATGTCCTCAACTTATTCAGAGGTTGGTAGGGGTTGAGGTAAGGAATATTTTCCAGTCTTTGAACTGAGACCTGAAGGCTGAGTAGAAGTTAGAGAGAGGAAGTGGAAGAAGAAAGTATTATGATTGGCAGAAAGTCATGTGTAAAGGCCCAGGGCAAAGAAAGAACATAGCTTTTATCCCAGGAACTTTACGTAGTTGAGGATGGTTGGAGAGTTTAAAATTAGATGTGGCAAAAGGTAAGACTCAAGAGATAAATAGGGGCCTCATAAGTATAGAGGGCTTTTGAAACCTTTCCTGAAGTGCATTTTGATACCTATGGAGGTGCACCACTGTTAGGGTTCTCTAGAAAGAGAGAACCAACAGGGGATGATTAGATAGATAGATAGATAGATAGATAGATAGATAGATAGATAGATACATGGATACATATACAGACAGAGGAGAAGGGATTTATTAGGGAATTGGCTCACATGATTCTGGAAGCTGAGAAGTCCCATGACAGGCCATCTGCAAGCTGGAGACCCTGGGATGCTGATATTGCAGCTCAATCCAAGTCAAAAAGTCTTAAAATGAGGGATGCCAATGGTGTAATTCTCAGCCCAAGCCCCAAAGCCTGAGAACCTGGTGGTGCTCATGAAAGCCCTAGAGTCTCAAGGCTGGAGAGCCTCGGGTCCTGATATCCAAGGACAGGAGGAGAAGAGTATGTCCCAGCTCCAGGAGAGAGAGGAAATCCTTTTCTCTCCTTTTTTTGTTCTATCTTAGCCCCGAGCCAACTGGATGGTGCCCAGCCACACTGAGGGAAGATCTTCCCCTCTTAGTCCACTGACTCACAAGCCAGTCTGCTCTGGAAACCCAGACAGACACACCGAGAAGAAATGTTTTACCATCTCTCTAGGTGTTCCTTAATCCAGTCCAGTTGACACCTAACCTTAACCATTACAACCACTGAGATCTCCAGTCTCCAACTGCTGCCCCTAAGCTCTGCCACAGTATTCATATCAACACCATGCTCTCTCCAGGCTGCTGCTAGCCAATAACTGTGCATGGCAGAGCTGCTCAAACCAGGCCATATCCATGCGTCCTCTAATGGGCTGTCTTGGTTGTGGGGGCTCCTGTGTGGTCTGGTCAGAATAGGCTGCACACTTACCTGTGGAGCTGCCTGGAGCCTGATGGTGACCCTTGGCCAACACTATGGAATATATCAAATGATGTTCTGTAACCATCAGTCTGTGGATTGTTTGGAGAATAGGACATACCGGCCTATCAGCATTGTTTAATAATTGTTTCTTTGATGGCGCCTGGAGGATTTCAATATTAAGGCTGGTCATGGAGCTAAAACATGCCTACATGACCAGTTCACTCTAAGAGATCCCACCATGAGTGAACTTTGGACTTCCTGGTATATACACACATGATGGTTCAAGACCTGAGCATGTAGCACATCCAGTGGGAGTTGGCAGAGGGAGGACAAAGAAGCCTGTGCCTGAGATCTCTAGCCCCTTCTTTGCATAACTTTGCCTGCTGTTACCATACTGTATCCTTTGCCTGTTAAAAACTGATATGTGAGGGCTGGGTTGGGTGGCTCACGCCTGTAATCCCAGTACTTTGGGAGGCCGAGGTAGGTGGATCATGTGAACTCTGGAGTTCAAGACCAGCCTGGCCAACATGGTGAAACCCTCTCTCTAATAAAAATACAAAAATTAGCTGGGCGTGGTGGTGCACACCTGTAATCCCAGCTACTCAAGAGGCTGAGGTGGGAGAATTGCTTGAACCAAGGAGGTGGAGGTTGTGGTGAGCCGAGATCCACCACTGCACTCCAGCCCGGGTGACAGAGCGAGACTCTGTCTCAAAAAACAAAACAAAACAATGCAAAACTGATCTGTATGAGTATAGAAACTGTTGGAGTCCTGTGAGTCCTTTCAGCAAGCAAACATGGAAGGTAATCAGAGCATGATGGACACAGTCCCCCATTGGCCTAGCCAAGATTTTCCCAGAGCTGCACTCTGTTCCGAGTCTCTCCCTGCATACTCCTGCTGTCTCTCTGCTTTATCCCTCAAAAGCATTTCCTCGAATAAATAAATCAATCTTCTGCACATCTGATTGCGTCCTAGCCTCTGCTTCTCAGAAAACTTGAACAGGAACAGGATATCAAGAGTGGCTGGAAAAGCACACAGTTTAGGATTGACTAATTTCTCACCTGGCTGGCAAGGAGTATCCCATCCCAAGTGGAATGTGGGGCACGGATAATGCCTGATTCAAGGTGGCCCAAAATATCCGAGCGGAGGGGAACACCTTTGCTGGTGAGATGATTCGGGCATTGAAAGACAGGGGAAAGACACTGCTTTAAAAGACAGTGGAGTTGGCTGGTTGTTAATGCCCTGTATAGGAATAATGAAAAGCGAGAGTTAAACACATACCAGCTAAGTGGAGAGCCAGAGGCCTTATTGGTAGCTTACAAAGAGGTCATCGTTGCCTTTACCAAGAGTGAACACAGCTGAGGAGCAAACTAGGTCTTAATGTTACTGAACAGAATTGGGGTCCGCTTGCCTGGTGCAATAAGGCCAAAACAACCACACTGAGGTTTGCAGCAGGAGAAAGGAGGGAGTCCATTTGCAGAGTGCCAAGTGAGAATCAAGCAGCTCTTGCTTAAATCTTGACCTCCCTGATGGCTTGAAAGTAAGGACATTTTGTTTTGTTCTTTGAGACAGGATCTTGCTCTGTCACCCACGCTGGAGTGTGGTGGTGCAATCATAGTTCACTGCAACCTCAGACTCCTGGGCTCAAGCGATCCTCTCATCTCAGCTAGGGCTATAGGCATGTGCCACCATACCTGGCTAGTTTTTAAATTTTTTTGTAGAGATCCGGGGCAGGTGTGTGTGTGGGGCGGGGAGGGGGGTCTTGCTATTTTATCCAGGCTGGTCTCGAACACCTGGCCTCAAGAAATTCTCCTGCCTCAGCCTCCCAAAGTGCTGGGATTACAGACGTGAGCCACTGTGCCTGGCTCGAAAGAAAGAATTTTTAAAGGTAGGGGTAGATTTTAGGAAAGCAGAAGTTACAGGCAAAATCATAAATCAATACATGGAGATTATACACTGGTTTGGCCTAAAAGGGTGGGATGTCTTGAAGTGGGGGCTTACAGGTCACAGATAGACTCAAGATTTTCTGATCTGAAATTGGTTGAGGAAGAGAAGCTTTGTTTAAAAATTTGGGGTCAGCAGCAAGGAATGTTAGCTCTGGCTTGTGGGTGTGACCTCCTCCAGGCCCCTCAGGAAGAAATTGAGAACAAAGACAGTGGGCAGAGTTCAGTTCTCAGCTCCCTGTTGTCTGAGGTCTAACGTGCCAGCAGATCCATTTGGTAGGGGTTTGAGTTCCTGAAAAATAACTCAGAGACATATGTTAAGATGTCATCTTTAGTTTCTGTAGGGGAACCAAACATCCTGTGATTCTAACTACTGTTTTAAACTACCATTACCTTCTTGCTTATCAAGTTGCTTATTTACTTCTCAGGACTAGCTAGAGCCTGGAATTTCCCTTGAAGGAATTCATGATTTTCCTTTATTTCCATGCTTGGGTGCCTGAAGGCCTCAAAAAGGGGTGGTCCCTGCTCCCTCTCATTAATAGTTAAAGTCATTGAGTTCCAGAGGCATTTAAATGCTCAGCCAAGGCTGGGCACGGTGGCTCATACCTGTAATCCCAGCACTTTGGGAGACCAAGGCACTTGAGGTCGGGAGTTCAAGACCAGCCTGGCCAACATGGTAAGACCCAGTCTCTACAAAAAATACAAAAATTAGCTGGGCCTGGTGGCACGCGCCTGTAATCCTAGCTACTCGGGAGGCTGAGGCACGAGAATCACTTAAACCGGGGAGGCGGAAGTTGCACTGAGCTGAGATCACACCACTGCACTCCAGCCTGGGCAACAGAGTGAGACTCCGTCTCAAAAAAATAAGTAAATAAGAATAAAAAATAAATGCTTAGCCAAGACAAGTTGTTTACACAACCTCAGAGCCCTGGTTGAGAAAACTTGGGAACCTCACACTTAGGAAGGAGACATCTGGGGATGTGCCCTAAAGGATTTGGCTCTGCAGACTCAAAGGTTACAGAGGTATCCAACCTTCTCCATTAAAAGATAGCACTCCTCGGCCAGGCGCGGTGGCTCACGCCTGTAATCCCAGCACTTTGGGAGGCCAAGGCGGGTGGATCACAAGGTCAGGAGATCAAGACCATCCTGGCTAACATGGTGAAACCCGACTCTACTAAAAATACAAAAAATTAGCTGGGCGTGGTGGCGGGCGCCTGTAGTCCCAGCTACTCTGGAGGCTGAGGCAGGAGAATGGCGTGAAACCGGGAGGCGGAGTTTGCAGTGAGCCGAGATCACACCACTGCACTCCAGCCTGGGCAACAGAGCAAGACTCCGTCTCAAAAAATAAAATAAAATAAAAAAATAAAATAAAATAGTACCCCCTGCATGCAGGAAGACCTGCAGAGTTCTCTATCTGACAAAACAATACATTTCCCCCTCAGGAGCTTCCCCCGCCTCCTCTCTTGGCTTCCAGGCTGATAAGCAGGATTAAATTCTATCATAGCATGACCTGGCAGAGACTATGTTGGGCTTGATAAGGAAGAAGAGATATCATACCCTCGTGGAGCTTCAAGAATTACCTAGCATGTATTGGCAGGACCAGGACAGTATACCTGGGATTAGATTTTCAGGGTTGTTAATTAGAAAGACCAGAATATAAAACTGGATGTGTGGCTGGGTGCGGTGGCTCATGCCTGTAGTCCCAACACTTTGGGAGGCTGAGGCGGGCAGATCACTTGAGGTCAGGAGTTCGAGATCAGCTTGGGCAACATGGTAAAATCCATCTCTCATAATAAATACGAAAATCAGCTGGACATGGTGGCACACACCTGTACTCTCAGCTACTTAGGAAACTGAGGCTGGGGCAGAAGAATCACTTGAACCTGGAAGGGGGAGGTTGCAGTGAGCCAAGATCATGCAACCGCACACAGCCTGGGTGACAGGGGGAGACTCTGTCTCAAAAACGAACAAACAAACAAACAAAAAAACACACAAAAAAACAAAAAAACAAAAACAAAAACTGGATGATTGAGAATTCATAGACTTAAGGACCTCTTCTTGGGACACAGGATTTAATGCCCTGGCAAGGACATTAAAGGGATGCTGGAGTATAACTGAGAAGTCTGGAGAAAGCAATGGCCCACAAAGAATGAAATGGAAATTCTTTAGTTGCTCTGGCAGATGATAGAGGAAGGAATAAAAAGGCTCAGGGAGGGCTGGGGGCGGTACCTCGTGCCTGTAATCCCAGCACTTTGGGAGGCTGAAGCGGGTGGATCATGAGGTCAGGTGTTTAAGACCAGCTTGGCCAACATAGCGAAACTCCATCTCTACCAAAAATACCAAAAATTAGCCGGGCATGGTGGCGGGTCCCTGTAATCCCAGCTACTTAGGAGCCTGAGGCAGGAGAATCGCTTGAACCTGGGAGGTGCAGGTTGCAGTGAGCTGAGATCACGCCACTGCACTCCAGCCTGGGCGACAGTGCGAGACTCCGTCTCAAAAAAAAAAAAAAAAAGGCTCAGGGAGATGAGCGGACTGGACTGGATATATTATATGAGGTTAGAAGCTGCACTAAGAGAATTATGTTACTCCGGGAGGCCCAGAGGACATATCATTTGCCAAGACCAGCAGGAATGTGCCGATGGGAAGGATAGCAGCATCAAAGAGAAATTCAGGGGTGACTACTCTGTATGCTGGGTGATAGGAGAGGCAGTCACAGGTTGGGTAATGAGGCCCCACCGAGAGTAACAGAGACCAGGTGGTATGCTTAACCAGAAGTCAGGGGACCGTATTGACCACAAAAATTGGCAAGGTTGGAAGAACAGCCAAGGGACGCTGATCCACAGGGATATGTGGAAATGGGAATGGTTCATGGAACATGGTGTCTCTAGTGGCAAAATGGCCAACAAGGGTGCTACTCAATATCTATAATCAAAAGAAGGCAAAACTAGAGGGGCAGGAGGCCAAGAGCAATCACCCCAAGAAGCCACTATCCCTTGCCCAGTTCTCAGACCTGAACCAATTTTCAGATCTGGAACTCACTGACTGAACACATGGCCAGGACCCTAAGAGGAAGGGTGATGGCACATGTTTAGTACTGTAATAATTCCCAGCCATTCCCCAATGGGACCACTTATTTAAGTGATTGCACACTGAGGAAAGAGGGATACCCCGATATTTCAAGGGCTATTAGAAACAGGGTCTAAGTTAACATTAATAGTCTACACTGGAAGTCATCATAAACCATCTTTAGAGTTGGGGAATTCAGGTTGGAGGCGGGTATTAAATAGAATCCTGACTACAGTGTAGCTTACAGCATGTCTAATAGGTCTGTGGACGCACTTGATGGTCATTGCCCCAGTTCCTGATGGGAGAACTTGGCAGTTGGAATAACCCCTCTCATTAGGTCCTTGGCTACTATAGTGAGGGAAGGTTAAAAAGGTAGGTGAAAGTCCTAGAAACTTCTCCCTGCTTTCCCCACAAGATATTAAAAAACAAAAACAAAAACAAAATTTGACTGGGCACAGTGGCTCACGCCTATAATCCTAGCACTTTGGGAGGCCGAGGCGGGCGGATCACAAGGTCAGGAGATCAAGACCATCTTGGCTAACACAGTGAAACCCCATCTCTACTAAAGGTAAAAAAATATTAGCTGGGCGTGGCGGTGTGCGCCTGTAGTCCCAGGTGCTGGGGAGGCTGAGGCAGCAGAATGGCGTGAACCCGGGAGGTGGAGATTGCAGTGAGTCGAGATTGCACCACTGCACTCCAGCCTGGGTGACAGAGCAAGACTCCGTCTCAAAAAAAAGGCTGGGCACGGTGGCTCACACCTGTAATCTCAGCACATTCAGAGGCCGAGGTGGGTGGATCACTTGAGCTCTGGAGTTTGAGACCAGCCTGGCCAATGTGGTAAAACCCCGTCTCTACTAAAAACACAAAAATTAGCTGGGTGTGGTGGTATGTGCCTGTAATCCCAGGTACTCGAAAGGCTGAGGCAGGATAATCACTTGAACCCAGGAGGCGGAGGTTGCAGTGAGCCGAGATCCTGGGCAACAGAGTGATACTCCATCTCAAAAAAAGAATTAAATCCTGGGGTGAGGATGGTGAAGATCAAGATGCACCATCAAAGATCTAAAGGGACTGGGTGCAGTGGCTCATGCCTGTAATCTCAGTACTTTGGGAGGGTGAGGTGGGAGGATCACTTGAGCCCAGGAGTTTGGGACCAGACTGGACAACATAGCAAGACTCCATCTCTGCAAAAAAATAAAAAAATTAGCTAGGCATGGTGGCGTGCCATTGCACTCTAGCCTGGGTGACAGAGCAAGACCTTGTCTCAAAAAAGATCTAAAGGATGTCAGGTCTGGTGTTTGATGTTTTAAAAAAATCATGCTAAATTTAATATAGATGAGTTTTTTTTAGCATTTGTAAAATCATTCAGCCACACTTGCATGTTCTAAATATTTTCCCATGTTCAACAAACTGATTTAAATGAAGTTATTCCACCACTTAAAGAGAAAAGTCTGTGCAATCACTTTAAACCTTGTAGTTACTTTAATTTCATCATTGAGATAGCAATAGCTCTTAATCTCACTAGGATCTGGATCCAAACTCACATTCTTCCTCACAAAATGTAATCAATTTTGTGTTCACCCAAATATCATCAGATTGAGCCTTGTGGATTTATCTTAAATAATTAACATCTTCTGGGGAAACTTGTTCCACTGGAATTCCTAATTCAGCTTTTAAAGGCCCCTGTGCTGCCCTTTCTACTCTGATTGCATCATTTTTTCAAGGTCTCTTGGATGGATGACTACAAGTATTGATAAACAACCTGGAAAGGTCATTTTAGTGTATGATCTCGCTGTAGTAGTAGCTGATTTTCTGTGTTTAATAAGATGACACTGGCAGTGTGAGATGGTTCACAGTGGTAATGCCAGCATTTGGGGAGGCTGAGGTGGGAAGATTGCTTGAGCCCAGGAGTTTGAGAGCAGTCTGGGGAATACGGCAAAAACCCATCTCTACATAGAATTCGCACCTGTGGTCCCAGCTACTCCAGAGGCTGAGGTAGGAGGATCACCTGAGCCCAGGTAGGCTGAGGCTGCAGTGAGCCGTGATTGAGACACTGGATTCCAGCCTGAGTGACAGAGTGAGACCCTGTCTCAAAAAAAAAAAAAAAAAAGAAAAAGAAAAAGAAAAAGAAAAATGAAAAAAAAGTCACTTAAGGTGCAATGCAATAGTCCTTTTTCAATGTTTTCATTCAGGTGAATGAAACAATTTGTTTTGGTTCCATGTCCAGTTGTATTGTCATTGGAATCACTCAAAATATACATCACTAGGCCGGGTACAGTGGCTCACGCCTGTAATCCCAGCACTTTGGGATGCCAAGGCAGGTGGATCATTTGATGTCAGGAGTTCGAAACCAGCCTGGCCAACATGGTGAAACCCCATTTCTACTAAAAATTACAAACATTAGCTGGCCGTGGTGGCATGCACCTGTAATCCCAGCTACTCAGGAGGCAGAGGAAGGAATCGCTTGAACTTGAGAGGCAGAGGTTGCAGTGAGCTGAGATCATACCCCTGCACTCCAGCCTGGGCAACAGAGTGAGACTCTGTGTGTGTGTGTATATATATATATACACACACACACATATACACACACACACACACATCACTTCCAGAATTGGAAAATTTTGTTCATCAAAATTGTCAATATTTATTTCAGGCATGATTGAAATATGTGTGTTCTGTCCTCAGTATCCTTGCTCCAGCTACAGCAGAGGTCCCACGGCTGAGTCAGACAGCAAGAACCAAACACATTCCTCAGGGCTTGAATGCGTCTCCTTCAGGCCCACAGTAGAATGGTTCACAAGAAACTCCTACCAAAGATCTTCTTTCCTATGCCTTGACATACTTGCTGATTCAAGGATAGGAACCTAAATCAAGGAGTCTGTTCCATAGGGACTGGGAAATGGATCCAGAAAAGTGGATTTAAACACTTTCCAAGTGGCTATACCAAAACACACAAACCTGTCCTTTCCTTTGGCTATACTTTTCACCAAGGGCTAGAAGCAGCAGAAAAGGCCAGTGCACAAAGAAAAGGTAGTGAGCTCTCAGGAGCCTCCAAGAGCGAAGAGGGAAAAGCTGCAGCAGTGCTCTCTGCCCTGGTTCCATCTCTCCTTCCTTAAGCCTGGCTGCACCCTCACTCCGGGGTTATTTGCAACCCAAGGCCTCACTAACCTATATTTCTATGCTGACATCAAACTAAACTATGCATATGTGCAGAGGATGGCAAGCAAAGCAGAAAAATGAAAACAGCTTAATTTTTTTAGAGGATGTGATCATGGATGAATGTTTGTCTTTATTATTATTATTATTGTTAGTTTTTTAGAGACAGGATCTTGCTATGTTCCCCAGGCTAGTCTCAAACTCCTTAGGTTCAAGGGATCCATCCACACCAGCCTCCTGAGTAGCCGAGATTACAGGCCTGCACCTAGCAGGGGAGGCATATTCTTTTTTTTTTGAGACTAAGTTTTGTTCTGTCGCCCAGGCTGGAGGGCAGTGGCACAAACTCGGCTCACTGCAACCTCTGCCTCCGAGTTCAAATGATTCTCCTGCCTCAGCCTTCTGAGTAGCTGGGAATTCAGGGAGGCACCACCATGCCCAGCTAATTTTTGTATTTTTAGTAGAGATGGGGTTTTGCCATGTTGGCCAGCTTGGTTTAGAACTCCTGACCTCAGGTGATCCACCCACCTCGGCCTCCAAAAGTGCTGGGATTACAGACATGAGCCACCTTGCCTGGCTGTGGCAATATTCTTTTATTTTTAAAGGCAGAGTCTTGCTCTGTCACCAGGCTGGAGTTCAGTGATGCGATCTTGGCTCACTGCAACCTCCGCCTTCCGGGTTCAAGTGATTTTCCTCCCTCAGTCCCCCGAGTAGCTGGGACTACAGGTGTGTGCCACCACGCCCAGCTAATTTTTGTATTTTTAGTAGAGACGGGGCTTGACCGTGTTGACCGTGTTGGCCAGGATGGTCTTGATCTCTTGATCTCGTGATCTGCCCACCTCGTCCTCCCAAAGTGCTGGGATTACAGGCGTGAGCCACCGTTCCTGGCTGGATAATCTTTTTATACCTAAAAATAGTTTGCACTAAAACTAATCTTTAGGCCTGGCTCACGCCTGTAATCCAAGCATTTTGGGAGGCCAAGGTGGGTGGATCACCTGAGGTCAGCAGTTCAAGACCAGCCTGACTAACATGGTGAAACCTAGTCTCTACTAAAAATACAAAAATTAGCCAGGTGTAGTGGTGGGCGCCTGTAATCCCAGCTACTCAGGAGGCTGAGGAAGGAGAATCACTTGAACCCGGAAAGCAGAGGTTGCAGTGAGCTGAGACCCCGCCATTGCACTCCAGCCTGGGTGACAGAGCGAGATTCCGTCTCAAAAAACAAAAAACAAAAAACAAAAACAAACAAACAAAAAACCTAATTTTTAAAAATTGAGGCTGGGCGCGATGGCTCACGCCTGTAGTCCAGAACTTTGGGAGGCCAAGACGGGCGGATCACGAGGTCAGGAGATCGAGACCACCCTGGCTAACACGATGAAACCCCGTCTCTACAAAAAATACAAAAAATTAGCAGGGCGTGGTGGCGGGCACCTGTAGTCCCAGCTACTCTGGAGGCTGAGGTAGGAGAATGGCGTGTACCCAGGAGGTGGAGCTTGCAGTGAGCAGAGATCGTGCCACTGCACTCCAGCCTGGGCGACAGAGTGAGACTCCATCTCAAAAAAAAAAAAAAAAAAAAAGGAAACATACATTCAGTAAAGTGCACAAATCTTTAGTGTATTACATCTTGACAATTTGTTTCTTTTTAAAATCAACTATTATTGACATAAGAATTATACATAATAAAATGTACCTATTTTTAGTGTATGGTTTGATGAATTTTGACATCTATGTATATATCATCATAATGAAGATATATAACATTTCTACCACCAACAAAATTTCCCTCATACTCCTTTGTAGTCAGTCCCACCCCTCCCAGTACTAGGCAAACACTGGTCTGCTTTTTGCCACTATATAGTAGTTTTTCCTGTTCTAGGACTTGACATAAAGAAATCCTTATATATATATATATATATATGTATTATACACACACACACACACACACACTTTTTTGGATCTGGATTCTTTAGCTCAGCAATAAAGTTTTCAAGATCTATTCATGTTGTTGTGTGCTGTGTCTATCAGAAGTTTGCTCCTTTCTATTAGTGAATAGTATTCCCTTGTATGGACAAACCAATTTGCTTATCTATTTGCCTATAGATGGATATATATTTTTTGAGATGGAGTTTTGTTCTTGTCGCCCAGGCTGGAGTACATTGGTATGACCTTGGCTCACTTCAACCTCTGCCTCCAGGGTTCAAGGGATTCTCCTCCCTCCGCCTCCCAAACTGCTAAGATTACAGGCACTCACCACCATGCCCAGCTAATTTTTGTATTTTTACTAGAGATAGGATTTCACCATGTTGGCCAGGCTGGTCTTGAACTCCTGACTTCAGTTGATCAGCCCACCTTAGCTTCCCAAAGTGCTGGAATTACAGGCATAATACATTATATATTGTAATATATAATATTATTAATAAAATGATTATTAATAGCTACAACTATTATTAATAGTTATAGCTATAACTATTATTAATAATAGCTGCCATGAATATTTGTGTACAAGTCTTTTGGGGCTCATGTGATTTCATTCTCTTGGGTAAGTACCTAGGAATGGAATGGTTGGGTCATATAGTGGGTACATATTTAACTTTATAAGAACCTGCCAAATGGATTTCCAAGGTGGCTGTGCCATTTGACATCCCTATCAATTCTGGCCGCTCTATATCCTCTTCAGGGGTTGGTAATGTCAGATTTTTGACTTTTAAAATGATACACCTATCAGAAGGGCACACACATTGATACTGATTTCTACATTATTTTGTGGTCAAATAAAATATTCTATATTGTGGGCCAGGTGCAGTGGCTCACGACTATAATCCCAGCACTTTGCGAGGGTGAGGCGGGCAGATGATTTGAGGTCAGGAGTTTGAGACCAGCCTGACCAAAATGGTGAAACTTCTTCTCTATTAAAAATACAAAGAAATTAGCCGGGCGTCGTGGTGCATGCCTGTAGTCCCAGCTACTTGGGAGTCTGAGGCGGGAGAATCGCTCGAGCTGGGAGGCGAAGGTTGCAGTGAGCTGAGATGTGCTACTGCATTCCAGCCTAGGCAACAGAGCAAGACTCGGTCTCAAAAATCAAAACCAACAGCAAAACAAAACAACTCTATATTGTGACAGTCTTTTTCATTGTAAGATTTGTTTCATGCCCAGGACATGGACTGTCTTGGTGAATGTTACATTTGCACTTGAAAAAAAATGTGTTTTTAGCTTTTTTTTTTTTTTTGAGACAGAGTCTCACGCTGTCGCCCAGGCTGGAGTGTAGCAGCACGATGTCGGCTCATTGCAATCTCCACCTCCCAGGTTCAAGTGATTCTCCTGCCTCAGCCTTCTGAGTAGCTGGGACTACGGCATGTGCTGCCACGCTTGGCTAATTTTTTTTTTTTTTTTTTTTTTTTTTTTTTTGAGAAGCAGTTTCGCCCTTGTCGCCCAGGCTGGAGTGCTATGTCGCCATCTTGGCTCACTGCAACCTCTGCCTCCTGGGTTCAAGCGATTCTCCTGCCTAAGCATCCTAAGTAGCTGGGATTACAGGCATGCGCCACCATGTCCGGCTAATTTTGTATTTTTAGTAGAGATGGGGTTTCTCCATGTTGGTCAGGCTGGTCTCGAACTCCCGACTTCTGGTGATCCACCCACCTCAGCCTCCCAAAGTGCTGGGATTACAGGCATGAGACACCTCGCCTGGCCCATTTATTCTTAATCTATTGTCTTTGTATTCAAATTAGATTTCTATATATATAGTTTGATCTCACTCTTTTTTTTTTTTTTTTTTTCCAGACAGGGTCTTCCTCTGTCGCCCAGGCTGGAGCGCAGTGGTGTGATCTTGGCTCACTGCAACCTCTGCCTCCCGGGTTCAAGCGATTCTCTTGCCTCAGCCTCCTGAGTAGCTGGGATTACAGGCATGTGCCACCACACCTGGCTGATTTTTGTATTTTTAGTAGAGATGGGTTTCACCATGTTGGTCAGGATGGTGGTCTCAATCTCTTGACCTCCTGATATGCCTGCCTTAGCTGGGATTACAGGCATGAGCCACCGTGCCCGGCCTCATTTTTTTTTTAAAAGGTCAACGAGATACAATTCATTAAGAATAAAAAATATATTGTTTTGCCAGGTGCAGTGGCTCATGCCTATAATCTTTGGGAGGCCGAGGTGGTGCGTCATTTGAATCCAGGCGTTTGAGACCAGCCTGCCCAACGTGGGGAAACCCCATCTCTACTAAAAATACAAAAATTAGCTGGTTGTGGTGGTGCATGCCTGTAGTCCCAGCTATTCGGGAGGCTGAGGCACGAGAATCAGTTAAGCCTGGGAGGCAGAGGTTGCAGTGAGCTGAGATTGTGCCACTGCACCCCAGCCTGGGTGACACAGCAAGACTCTATTAAAAAAAAAAAAAAAGTTAGCCAGTGTGGTGGCCTGTGCCTGTAATCCCAGCTACTTGGGAGGCTGAGGCTGGAGAATCGCTTGAACCTGGGAGGTGGAGGCTGCAGAGAGCCGAGAGGGCACTGCACTCCAGCCTGGGTGACAGAGGGAGATTCTGTTTCAATAAAAAATAAGTAAATAAATAAAAATACATTGCTTCAAACTTAGAATAATTTAATATTTTCTTTGTTATTTCATATGTATCTGGAAATGGGATACATGTTCTCATCCTGTCCTGAGGTAGCATTCCACCAACTGGTACAGGGTTCCCAGATAGAGTCAAAGTGACATTCCTCTTGCCACCATTTCCATTGTCAAAAAAAATTTTGTTTTCGTATATTTCTTTTTTTTTTTTTTTTTTTTTTTGCATACTGGGAATTTCTTTGCTGCTTTAATAAAAATATGGAACGCTTCACGAATTTGCGTGTCATCCTTGCGCAGGGGCCATGCTAATCTTCTCTGTATCGTTCCAATTTTAGTATATGTGCTGCCGAAGCGAGCACTGTTTTCGTATATTTCAACAGTAGCTTCAGATTACTACCTCTCAGAAGAATTTCGTCCTAAAGGCCAATTTGATTTACAGCCTTTAACTGCAAATAATTTCCAGGTGACACTAATGACCAACATAAGGATAACGCAGGTAAAAAACATATAGGTACATTTCAGTTCCATGGATTTCGCTTTCATATTTTAATCACTTTATACCTTCAGTATCAACGTTAAAATAGAACCTAAGAAGATTCCTGTTTGAGCAACGCTCTATATAAATATCTCCACCTCTACCCTACTTGCAACAAAAGTTCTAAATCAGACTAGATTAACTAGCTTTCAATTATAATAACTGATATCTTTAATAGATTTTTAATCTAAAGTTTAACAGCTTTTAATTATAAAACTTATTCTCAATTATAATTTATAATTTTTTTAATTTAATTTTTTTTGATACAGGGTCTTACTGTCACCCAGGTTGGAGTACAATGGCACCATCATGGCTTACTGCAGCCTCAACCTCCTGGGCTTAATCAATTCTCCCACCTCAGCCTTGCCAGTAGCTGAGACTACAACTTTATGTCACCATATCTGACTAATTTTTAAAATTTTTTGTACAGACAAGGTCTCACTATGTTGCCCAGGCTGGCCTTGAACTTTTGGGCTCAAGTGATCCTCCCCCCTCAGCCTCCCAAAGTGCTGGCATTACAGGCATGAGCCACCGCACCTGGCATGTAATTTACAATTAAAAAGACTAGTTCAAGTACTCAGGTTGATAAATCCCATACAACACAAAAACAGAGGAAATTATTCTCAATAGGAAGAGATATAATTAATTGCAGATATATGGCTTACTAAGACTACTAAAACAGCTCATGCCACGTATTAAAACAAAAACAAAAAAATGCCTGAGGCAAGGAGATTGAGGCTGCAGTGAGCTGTGATTGCCCCAGCCTGGGTGACACAGTGAGATACTATCTCTTAAAAACAGAAAAAAAATTATGAAAAGAAAAAAAAGTTGTACTGAGATGGATTTTAAAATAATCTCAGAAAATACAAAAATTATTAATAATCTTTACAGCTTTTGATTACATATCTTCATGATAATTTTAATCACAGGTCTCAAATTTTATTGCAAATATATTGCCATTAGGTCTCTAATCGTAGATTATTTTTTGTTGAATATTCTGCTGATAAATAAACAACTGCTTAACATTCCAATAAAACATATTCTCACAATTAACTATGAGACTGGTGCCACCACTGGGAAATGAGCTGAGTTAATCAGCAGTTACATCGAATGTGATGAATCCCAAATCACTTCTTTCTCTAGGTCCGCTGAAGTCATCTAAGTTTTTCAGCTTGATCGGCGGGTCATTGCCACCACACCCGGGATGCTTCCGTCTTTGAAGGCGGTGGTGATGGTGAAAGCAGCTAAATATGAGCGCCGCCATCAGGCTGAGAAGCGGCAGAGAGTTCACCTGCGACACCACCGCGTTCATCTCCCACGACCCTGTGTCCACATGCATGCTTGGGCTCCTGTTTCAGGAGTGTATCCCATAACTTTAAATGTTGTTATGCTACTTTACATATCATGTAAGAACCTTTTAATAATTCAACTCCATTTTCCCTTTGGAACCTTTGTGCTATTGTTTTAAGACATTTCATTTCCATTTCCATTAGAAAATTCAAAATATATTTTTATATTTGCTTTAAATGATTATCTTTTTAGAGAAAATTTTTAAAATGAAAAAAGTATTTTATATTTACCATGTATTTACATCTCTGTATTTCTTTTTTTTTTTTTTTTTTAAGATGGAGTCTCGCTCTGTCACCCAGGCTGGAGTGCAGTGGCATGATCTCGGCTCATTGCAAGCTCCGCCTCCTGGGTTCACGCCATTCTCCTGCCTCAGCCTCCTGAGTAGCTGGGACTATAGGCACCTGCCAACACGCCTGGCTAATTTTTTGTATTTTTAGTAGAGACGGGATTTCACCATGTTAGCCAGGATGGTATTGATCTCCTGACCTTGTGATCCACCCGCTTTGGCCTCCCAAAGTTCTGGGACTACAGGTGTGAGCCACCGTGCCCGGCCACATATGGTTATTTATTTGTGTAGATCTCATTTTTCTATCTGTCACCCAGGCTGGAGTGCAGTGACACAATCACGGCTCACTGAAACCCCAAACTCCTGGGCTCAAGCAATCCCTCTATCTTGAGCCTCCTGAGTAGCTGGAACTAAAGGTGTGTACCACCATACCCAGCCAATTTTTCTCTATTTTTGATAGAGATTGTGTCTCACTAGTTGCCCAGGCTTGTCTTGAACTCCTGGCTTGAGGCAATCTCTCTCCCTACGGTCTCCCAAAATGATGGGATTGGCTGGGCGCAGTGGCTCATGCGTGTAATCCCAACACTTTGGAAGGCCGACGGGGGCAGATCACTGGAGTTCAAGATCAGCCTGGCCAACATGGTGAAACCCCATCTCTATTAATATAAAAAATATTTAAAACAACAACAACAACAAAAAGCCCAAAGTGCTGGGATTATATGCATGAGCCACCATGCCCAGCCAAAAAAATATTTCTTATAATGCAGTTCTCTGGAAATGACCTCACAGCTTTTATTTATCTGAAAAGGTCTTTCTTTTCTTTTTTTTTGAGATGGAGTCTTGCTCTGTCGTCCAGGCTGGAGTGCAGTGGTGCACTCACCGCAACCTCTGCCTCCCAGATTCAAGTGATTCTATTCTGCCTCAGCCTCCCCAGTAGCTGGGATTACAGGCGCCTGCCACCACGCCTGGCTAATTTTTGTATTTTTAGTAGAGATGGGGTTTCACCATTGTTGGCCAGGCTGATCTCAAACCCCTGACCTCAAGCATTCTGCCCACCTTGGCCTCCCAAAGCACTGGGATTACAGGTTGTGAGCCACTGTGCCTGGCCACAACATTGGTAGTTTTGATATTTGTCTTTTTTTTTTCTTCACACTCACAGGCTCAGGTCACAACTTTTGACATTTGGATTGACAACTTCTTGGCACTGTTGATATTTCTTTGTTGTGGAGGCCTTTCCTGTGCACTCTAGGATGTTTAACAGCAACCCCGGTGCTATGGTCTGAATGTTTGTGTCTCTTCCAAATTATGTTTTTTTTTTTTTTTTTTTTTTTTTTTTTGAGACGGAGTCTCGCTCTGTCACCCAGGCTGGAGTGCAGTGGCCGGATCTCAGCTCACTGTAAGCTCCGCCTCCCGGGTTTACGCCATTCTCCTGCCTCAGCCTCCCGAGTAGCTGGGATTACAGGCGCCGCCACCTCGCCCGGCTAGTTTTTTGTATTTTTAGTAGAGACGGGGTTTCACAGTGTTAGCCAGGATGGTCTCGATCTCCTGACCTCGTGATCCGCCCGTCTCGGCCTCCCAAAGTGCTGGGATTACAGGCTTGAGCCACCGCGCCCGGCCGTCTCTTCCAAATTAATATGTTGAAGTCTAAGACTAGTAGTATCAGAGGAGGTGGGGCGTTTGGGATTGGTGTCCTTATGAAAGAGGCCCCAGAGAGCTGCCTTGTCCCCTTTCACTATGTGAGAAAGCAGCAAGAACATATTCTCTAAACCAGGAAGCCAGCTCTCATCAGACACCAAATCTGCCAGTGCCTTGATCTAGGTCCTCCCAGCCTCCAAAACTGTGAGAAACAAATTTCCGTTATTTATAAACCATGCAGTGTTTTGTTATAGCTGCACAAATGGACTAAGACACCTGACCTCTACCTTCTAGACAATGGTAGCATCTTCCCAGTCATGACAATATAAATTGTCTCCAGATATAGCAAAATATCCTCTGGGGAGTAAACTCACCCCTGGTTGAGAATTGCTGTTCCAGGTCTATTTTAGTTCTACTCCTAAGGTGTAACACTTCACAGATCTTTACCACATATCCTGAGTGTTTAATCAGGTCTCTTCACTCAGAGTTGGAACTCAAACATACCTCAGTAGTGTGTGGGCTCTGGGAACTGTCCAACTTACATTTCCTCATGGTGATTTTTTGCTTGGCTTTGCGGAGTTTCCTGTTAGAGATACAGTTTAATATTTAGCACAAGACTCCAGGGCACTGTTATGCAGATTTCCTAGGCTCTTTCTCTGGACTCTTTTCTCTGTGTTACTTTGCCTTGCAAATTCCAGCCTCCTTAGCCTCCTGAAATCAATCTCTGTCCTTCAACTTGGTGAAATGACCATATTCTGTTTAGGTTCCCTCTTCTTGCACCACAGCAGTCTGGGAAGTATCTCCAGGCAGACAGCCTAGGTCATTTTTGGACTCATTCCATTTCTTTTCCTTCTCACAGTCTTGAATTGCCTATAGTATGTGTATGAACATTTGTTTCATATACTTTGTCCAGTTTCCTTATAGCAGGAGGGCGTGTATGGTACTTGTTACTCTGTCAGGGCTGGAAACAGAAGTCTCCCTCAATAATTGCATTTTTAAACATTTCATCTACTAACATGCCCTGTTGATGTTGGTCTTCCTTCCTATCACTCTTTACTACTTTTCTTTTCTAAACACATAATTACTGAATAGGCCAAGAAAGACATTTAAAGTAAATGCTACTTTGTTTTCTATGAGATCACCTTTTCTAAAATGCATCAGATCTCTATTTTGCTTTTGGGCAGTCACATTCATCCTTGGGTAAATACTGACCACATCCATTATTCACTGTACCCAAGGCAGATACACTTGCATTTCAAATTAGAGGTAAGCAGAATGGTCCTCTGTTCATTGATATAGGAAAATGATGGGCCAGGAAAATGATTAGCCAGGTGTGATGGCTCATGCCTGCAATCCCAGCACTTTAGGAGGCTGAGGCAAGAGGATCACTTGCATCTGGGAGTTTGAGACCAGCCTCGGCAACAAAGTGAAATCTTGTCTCCACAAAAATTAGCCAGGGGTGGTGGTTTGCACCTGTAGTCCCAGCTACTTGGGATGCTGAACTGGGAAGATCACTTGAGCCCAGGAGGTGGGGGCTGCATTAAGCCATGATCATGTGACTGTACTCCAGCCTGGGTGACAGAGCAAGAACCTGTCTCAAAGAAAAGGAAAAAAAAGAGAGAGAGAGAGAGACCTAAGATTGAGATAGACCCCTATCCCCTTCCACCATTTGAGGACATAACAAGAAGGTGGTGTCTATGAACCAGGAGACAGGCGCTCACTGGATACTGAACCCGCTGCATCTTGATCTTGATCTTCCCAGCTTCACAACTGTGAGAAATAAATGTCTGTTGTTTATCAGCTACCAAGTCCATGGTATTCTGTTATAGCAGTCCAGACGGATGAAGATGATAATAGTAGTAGTTAACATTTACAGACTACCCACCACACACTAGTCACTAGTTAACACTTTACCTACATGTTTCTCAGTTATCTTCACAGCCTTTTGAGAGGGCCAGCCTTATTTTCTCCATTTTACAAATGTACCAAGAGTTGAAACAGCTTTCCAGGGTCACACAACCAGCAAGCAGCAGTCAGGTGGCTCATGTTCCTCACCATGGCATGGCTGTGACAGCTCCACTGTCTCTACAACATGGGCACCAAGCTTTACAAAGGCTCTCTCTTTCAGCGAAGCTTCTGCATGGTGCCCATTTATTAATTAAAAAATGTAAAAGTCTCTAACATTGAAATGAGTGATACAAGGATTGTATTAGTCACTCTCGAGCTTTTTCATACATTTTTCTGTTTGAATGGAATAATTTGCATTTTTTGAAATAGAAAACAATTAGTCACACATCAAATTCTACTGCATCAGTAATACACATGTCTCACGAGCATACTATTAGGAATTATTTGGCCTGCCACGGCTGCCAGGGATCTACAATTAAGAATTCATCCACCATGTTGTCTTTAAGTCTCATTGCATTTCCTGTGCCCAAATAAATCCTCTGTCCCTAGTTGATTCAAGAAATATTTATTGCATGCATCTTGTTTGCAGGATAAGTGCTCTCCAGTTGTTTTTGTTTGTTTGTTTGTGGTTTTTATTTTATTTTATTTTTTCTGTTTTGAAAGCAAATCTTGTACTTTGGTTGCAAGTGTTCTTAGATTTATTGTGTCACCTGCATGAGCAAACACAGACTAGGTATTTAGTAACTATCTGTGCATTCACTGACTCCCACCCCTAGTCCTCGAACTTGCTCTTTTTCCTACTACTGTAGTTCTATAATTCTAATCCTTCCCCTGGGCCTCTGTGTTGAGGAAACCATATTACATCTCCATTAACCATCAGTGTCCTTAAGTTCTCAAAGTTATTTAGGACCTCCTCTTAATTTGTTCCTGTATCATTCTCATTCCACTTCTAAAGCATAATTTCCTCTCAAGCTATATGGATTTTTCTCTATATTTAGCTCTTGGTTTTTCTAATCCCCTGTCCCTCCCTTCCCCTCATGTTTTGCTTCGTTTGCTCCTCATACATTCCTGTTCCTGTTCCTTTAGGAGAAAACTAACACACACACACACTCACTGAGGTCTCCCTCCAGTAGGAAATTTTTTTTTTTTTTTTTTTTGAGACAGAGTCTTGCTCTGTCACCCAGGCTGGAGTGCAATGGCATGATCTTGGCTCACTGCAACCTCCATCTCCTGGGTTAAAGCGATTCTCCTGCCTCAGCCTCCCAAGTAGCTGGGATGACAGGCACGCCCCACCATGCCCAGCTAATTTTTGTATTTTTAGTAGAGATGGCTTTCACTGTGTTGGCCAGGGTGGCCTTGATCTCTGACCTCGTGATCCGCCCACCTTGGCCTCCCAAAGTGCTGGGATTACAGGTGTGAGCCACTGTGCGCAGCCCTTTTTTTTTTTTTTTTTTGAGATGGAGTCTTGCTTTATCGCCCAGGCTAGAGTGCAGTGGCGCGATCTCGGCTCACTGCAACCTCTGCCTCCTAGGCTCAAGTGATTCTTGTGCCTCAGCCTCTTGAATAGCTGGGATTATAGGTGCAAGCCACCATGTCTGGCTACATTTTGTAATTTTAGTAGAGACGGGGTTTCACCATGTTGGCCAGGCTGGTCTTGAACTCCTGACCTCAAGTGATCCACCTGCCTTGGCCTCCAAGAGTGCTTATGCCGCCATACCCGGCTTTTTTTTTTTTTTTTTGAGATAGGGTCTTGTTCTGTCACCCAGGCTGGAGTGCAGTGACGCAAGCATGGGTCACTGCAGCCTCAACCTCCTGGGCTCAAGTGATCCTCCCTCTTGAGCATTCCAAGTAGCTGGGACTACAGGCGACTGCCACCACACCGGCTATTTTTTGTAGAGTTGGGGTTTCATCATGTTGCCCTGGCTGGTCTTGAATTCTTGGGCTCAAGTGATCCACCTGCCTTGGCCTCCCTAAGTGCTGGGATCACAGGTGCATGGCACTACGCCTGGCTAATTTTTAATTTTTTGTAGAGATGGGGTCTTGCCATGTTGCCTAGGCTGGTCTTGAACTTCTGGGTTCATGCAATCATACAGGCATGAACCACTGAGCCCAGCTGGGAAATCTTTCTAAAGACCTTTACGTATTGAGAATTCTTCACTGTGTCAGTTATACCTTTTGTTGTAAATAGCAGAATCCCCTCACTTGAATGGATTTGGTTTCAGGTAATGAGAATCCTGGAGGAGGACATCTTCAGGTTGGGTGGATGTGCAGTTTGGGGAGGTTACCAGGGACCTAGGGGTATTCTCTCCTTACTCTCCCTTCCTCCAGCACATCAGCTTGTCCTTGGGAAAGCTCTTCTCAGGGCACTGATGGTTATGACACATCTAGGAATCCCAACATCGGCATGCCCTTATTGTACCAACTCAACTCACTGGAGCCTAGACCTCCTGGGCTCAAGCAATCCTCCCACCTCAGCCTCCCGAGTAGCTGGGGTCACAGGCACATGCCATCATGCTTGGCTAATTTTTATTTTTTATTTTTTTTGTAGAGACAAGGTCTCACTAGATTGCTCAGGCTTGTTTTGAATGCCTGGGCTCAAGTAATTCTCCTGCCACAGCCTTCCAAAGTGCTGGAATTACAGGCATGATGAGCCACCACACCTGGCCACATTCGCTTTTTTAACTCATGCACTAGTAAGGGTGATGGGACAACCATGATTGACTTAGACCAGAGGTGTCAAGTTAGCAACCAAGTGCCGGGTGTATGTGGAATCATCCGTGTAGTTTTAAAAACGACTGATGCCTGAGTGTCCATGCCCCCATCATCCATTTTCATTGGGATATAGTTTGGCTGTGTCCCCACTCAAATCTTGAATTCCCACATGTTGTGGGAGGAACTTAGTGGGAGGTAACTGAATCATCGGGGCAGGTCTTTCCCGTGCTGTTCTCATAATAGTGAATAAGTCTCATGAGATCTGATGGTTTTAAAGATGGGAGTTTCTCTGCACAAGCTCTCTCTTTGCTTACTGCCATCCATGTAAGATGTGACTTGCTCTTCCTTGCCTTCCACCATGATTGTGAGGCTTCCCCAGCCACATGGAACTCTAAGTCCAATTAAACTCCTTCTTTTGTAAATTGTCCAGTCTTGAGTATGTCTTTATCAGCAGCATGAACATGGATTAATACAGTAAATTGGCACCTGTAGAGGGGGGTGCTGCTGAAAAGATATCTGAAAATGTGGAAGTGACTTTGGAAATGGGCAACAGGCAGAGGCTGGAACAGTTGGAGGGCTCAGAAGACAGGAAAATGTGGGAAAATTTAGAACTCCCTTTAGTTTAGACTTGTTGAATGACTTTGACCAAAATACCAATAATGATATGGACAATGAAATCTAGGCTGAGGTGGTTTCAGATGAAGATGAAGAATTTGCTGGGGACTAGAACAAAGTTGACTCTTGTTATGTTTTAGCAAAGAGGCTGGCAGCATTTTGCCCCTGCCCTAGAGATTTGTGGGACTTTGAACTTGAGAGAGATGATTTAGGGTAGCTGGTGGAAGAAAGCATTCTAAGCAGCAAAGCATTCAAGAGGTGATGTGGGTGCTGTTAAAGGCATTCAGTTTTATAGGGGAAGCAGAGCATAAAAGTTCAGAAAATTTGCAGCCTGACAATGTGATAGAAAAGAAAATCCCATTTTCTGAGGAGAAATTCAAGTTGGCTATAGAAATTTGCAAAAGTAATGAGGAGCCGAATGTTAACCTGCAAGACAATGGGGAAAATGGCCCCAAGGCATGTCAGAGGTCTTCACAGCAGCCCCTCCCATCACAGGCCCAGAGACCTAGGAGGAAAAAATGGCATCGTGGCTTGGGTCCAAGGTCCCCATGCTGTGTGCAGCCTAGGGACTTGGTGCTCTGCATTCCAGCTGCTCTAGCCATGGCTAAAAGGGGCCAAGGTACAGCTTGGGCTGTTGCTTCAGAGGGTGGAAGCCCCAAGCTTTGGCAGTTTCCATGTGGTGTTGAGCTAGTGGGTGCACATAAGTCAAGAACTGAGGTTTGGGAACCTCCACCTAGATTTCAGAGGATGTATGGAAACGCCTGGATGCCCAGGCAGAAGTTTGCTGCAGGGTCAGGGTGCTCATGGAGAAAGAACCTCTGCTAGGGCAGTGTGAAAGGGAAATGTGGGGTCGGAGCCCCCACACAGAGTCCCTACTGGGGCACTGCCTAGTGGATCTGTTAGAAGACAGATACCATTCTTCAGACCACAGAATGGTGTATCTACGGCTTGCACCATGCGCTTGGAAAAGCCACAGATGGTCAACACCAGCACATGAAAGCAGCCAGAAGGGGGGCAATACCCTGCAAAGCCACAGGGGCAGAGCTGCCCAAGACCAAGGGGACCTACTGCCTGCATCAGCGTGACCTGGATGTGAGACCTGGAGTCAAAGGAGATCATTTTGGAGCTTTAAGATTTGACTGCCCTGGGGGCAGTGGCTCATGCCTGTAATCCCAGCACTTTGGGAGGCTGAGGTGGGTGTATCATGAGGTGAGGAGTTTGAGAGCAGCCTGGCCAACATACTGAATTCCTGTCTCTATGAAAAATACAAAAATTAGCCGAGTGGGGTGTCGGGCACCTGTAATCCCAGCTACTCAGGAGGCTGAGGCAGAAGAATTGCTTGAACCCAGAAGATGGACGTTGCAGTGAGCCGAGATCAGGCCATTCACTCCAGCCTGGGTGACAGTGCAAGAACTCTATCTCAAAAAAAAAAAAAAAAAAAAAAAAAAGATTTTGGAGGACTATTGGGAAGGCATGATTGATTTTGAAATGTGAGGAGATGAGATTTGGGAGGGGCCAGGGCAGAATGATATGGTCTGGCTGTGTCCCCCGCCAAATCTCATAATGAATTCCCATGTGTTGTGAGAGGAACCTGGTGGGAGGTAATTGAATCATGGGGGCAAATCTTTCCTGTGCTGCTCTGCTGATAGTAAGTCTCATGAGATCTGATAGTTATTATAAAGGTGAGGTTTCCTGCAGAAGCTCTCTCTGCCTGCTACCATACATGTAAGACATGACTTGCTCCTCCTTGCCTTCCCCAACCACATGGAACTGTAAGTCCAATTGAAACTCTTTCTTTTGTAAATTGCCTGGTCTTGGGTATGTCTTTATCAGCAGCATGAAAATGGACTAATACAATTGGTTTGGCATGTGCCTGGATAGAGGGGTTTAAAAAATCTCCCCAGGTGATTCTAATGTATAGCCAAGGTTGAGAGTCATTGGCTTAGATTCCTCAGGATTTACTGAGTTGAGAGGGGTGAGGAGTAAATATCAGGGAAGAAATGGGGCCAGGAAGGAGAGAAATGATTGTTGGGACTGATGAAAAATAGTGTCTGCCTCTCTCATGCATCTTTATCAAAAGTAAAGTATGCTTCATTCATTTTTTCATTGAATCCTTTCCTTTTTCAGTAATTTTTGGGCTTTACAATGTTTGGGAGATGAGAAATCAAAGGATACTGTTAGGAAATTAGAAGAAGTTATATAGGTCAAATAAAATAGAAAAAGTATACTGCCTCCAGGCAAACACAACCCCAAGGCACGGGGCTTGACTAGGGAAGAAAAGGCTGGATTTCAGCCCTCATTCGCTCCTTTGACTAGGCATCATCATGCAGTGTGCAAACTCAGCTGTGCAAGGAAGCCAAAAGCATCCAAAGATAAACAGGACACAGGTCCTGCCTGTCAAGACCTCATCATCTGTTGGCCAGGCGCAGTGACTCACGCCTGTAATCCCAGCACTTTGGGAGGCTGAGATGGGTAGATCACAAGGTCAGGAGATCGAGACCATCCTGGCTAACACGGTGAAACCCCATCTCTACTAAAAAACACAAAAAAATTACCCAGGCATGGTGGCAGGCGCCTGTAGTCCCAGCTACTCGGGAGGTTGAGGCAGGAGAATGGTGTGAACCCAGGAGGCAGAGCTTGCAGTGAGCCGAGATCATGCCACTGCACTCCAGCCTGGGCGACAGAGCAAGACTCCATCTCAAAAAAAAAAGACCTCATCATCTGAACCAGGGAAACAACAGGCAAACATACCGACTACTTTTGATAGTTTAAGATCCATCCTAGGGGTAGCCATAGACAGTAGAAGGCATCTGAAAGTTATATTGTTAGATTACATGTTGCGTTTTTTCAGGAGACAAATGCTTTTAATTTTTTTACCCAATTTTCTAACTAGAAGAGTGATTATATACACATGTATGTTTTAGGAGACAAGTTCTTACTCTGTCGCCCAGGCTGAAGTGCAGTGATACAGTGGGGCGATCATAGCTCCTTGTAGCCTCGACTTCCTGGTTGCAAGAGATCCTCCCACCTCAGCCTTTTGAGCAGCTTGGACTACAGGTGCTCACCACCACACCTGGATGATGTTTTAACTTTTTTTTGTTTTGTTTTGTAGAGATGGGGTCTCCCACTGTGTTGCCCAGGCTGGTCTTGAACTCCTGGGCTCAAGTGATCCTTCTGCCTTGGCCTCTCACAGTGCTGGGATTACAGGTAGGAGCCACTGTGCCCAGTCTTGCATATCCTTATGTAATGACATCCTGCACAGCACTAATTCATTAGAAGGTTTTTTGTGTTTTTGAGACAGGGTCTCACTCTGTCACCCAGGTTGCAGTGCAGTGGTGTGATCTCAGCTCACTGCAACCTCTGCCTCCTGGGTTCAAGCAATTCTCCTGCCTTAGCCTCCTGAGTAGCTGGGATTACAGGTGCGCATCACCATGCCTGGCTAACTTTTGTATTTTTGGTAGAGGTGGGGTTTCGCCATGTTGGTCAGGCTGGTCTCGAACTCCTGACCTCAGGTGATCCACTCACCTCAGCCTCCCAAAGTGCTGGGATTGCAGGCGTGAGCCACTGCACCCGGCCCCAGTCTTAAAAAATAAAATAATTTTTAAAAATTCAAATGTTAAAAAAAAACGAAAACCAAAAGTCTTCACAGTATTTGTTAAAAGTCTTTCTTTTCCCTGTTCTGAGAGTACTGAGCATGGATGCATCTCAGCCAAGGAGAGCTGGTGGTGCTGCCCACCCAGAGCCACTGAGCCTAAGCAAGCGCGGCGAAGGCACAGCTCTCAGCCAACGAGTCTCCTATGCATTCTGCCTGGTTGAGTGAGTTCTGTGGCTCTCTACCTTCTTTTTGCATTTATTTTGTCTCTGGCAAGTAGTTCTGACCCGCGAAGCCTGGCTGTAGAAGTAATAGGGCTGCAACTATTTCAGAGAAGCTAAGGGAAAATATGTTGGAGTTTAACAGAGGCTGAAGGGGCTTGCAAGGAAACAGTCCAAGAAGAGAGATAGACAGGTCAGTGAGGATTGTGAGAGTCCTCTGACTGCATGAAGGAAATAGAGATGTCACCGCCCCTCAAGAGAACTGACAGGAAGAATTATGGCTTCAAGTATGATATGGTTTGACTCTGTGTCCCCACCCAAATCTCAACTTGAATTATACTCCCATAATTCCCACATGTTGTGGGAGGTACCTGGTGGGAGATAATTTGAATCTTGGGGGAATTTCCTCCGTACCGTTCTTGTGATAGTGAATATGTCTCACAAGATCTGATGGTTTTATCAGGGGTTTCCACTTTGCATCTGCCTCATTTTCTCTTGCCACTGCCATGTAAGAAGTGTCTTTCGCCTCCCGTCACGATTCTGAGGCCTCCCCAGCCATGTGGAACTGTAAGTCCAATTAAACCTCTTTTTCTTCCCAGTCTTGAGTATTCCTTTATCAGCAGTGTGAAAACAGACTAATACAAAGCATGTCCATGACCTCAGGAGACTTGGAGAGAAAGAACGAGCAATTGGCAGTGACTAACGCCCAGAACACCAGCAGAGGCCTGCACCAGCAGGGACTACTCAGAACTGATTTGCCTAATGCTCCTATTTCCAGAAGTGCTAAACAGAATATGCTCTATCTTTTGCCAGCTAATACTTTCAGAGTAGCAAGAATTAGTTCACCCATATCATGGGTTTTTTTAAAAAAAGCAAGGGGCTGGCATGGTGGCTGAAGCCTGTAATCCTAGCACTTTGGGAGGCCGAGGCCGGGGTATCACCTGAGGCCAGGAGTTCAAGATCAGCCTGGCCAACATGGTGAAACCTTATCTCTACTAAAAATACAAAAACTAGCCAGGCGTGGTTGTGCACATGTGTAGTCCCATCTATTTGGGAAGCTGAAGCAGGGGAATTGCTTGAACCCGGGAGGAGGAGGTTGCAGTGAGCCGAGGCCATGCCATTGCACTCCAGCCTGGGCAACAGAGCAAGACTCCATCTCAAAAAAAAAAAAAAAGTGAGGCATAGAAAAGCTAAGTCTTGACAGGGACTGGGGAGCTGGGAAGGAAATTTGAAAAACACACAGGTCACCTGCCACACAGATGGGAGCTGAGGTAGTAGATTTGGTCTCCACATAAAATAAATTTTTCTTGCCAGGCGTGGTGGCTCACTTCTGTAATCCCAGCACTTTGGGAAGCTGAGGCGGGCAGATCACCTGAGGTCAGTTCAAGACCAGCCTGGTCAACATGGTGAAACCCCGTCTCTACTAAAAATATAAAAATTAGCTGGGTGTGGTGGCAGGCACCTGTAATCCCAGCTACTTGGGAGGCTGAGGCAGGAGAATCACTTGGACCTGGGAGGCAGAGGTTGCAGTGAGCCCAGATCGTGCCATTGCACTCCAGCCTGGGGCACAAGTGTGAGACTTCGTCTCAAAAATAAAATAAAATAAAATTTTCTGTTTAACAATACACTGAGCCTTATAAGGTATGATTATTAGAATTATTCAATTATAACTTACCTTATGAGGTATGATTGTTAGAATTATTCAAGCAGTGTTGGTTTGACCAACACTCAAGGAAGCCATGCAAAGGGGTCGCACATTGGTTAGAAGGCTGGCCTATATCCAGGGTTCTTACCCCTAAGACCCCAAAGAAAGGTAAAGTCCCGGCTGGATGCGGTGGCTCACGCCTGTAATCCCAGCACTTTGGGAGGCCAAGGCGGGTGGATCACGTGAGGCCTGGAGGTTAAGACCAGCCTGGCCAACACAGTGAAACCCCGTCTCTACTGAAAATACAAAAAATTAGCTGGGTGTGGTGGCACACGACTGTAGTCTCAGCTACTCAGAAGGCTGAGGTATGAGCATTGCCTGAACCCAGGAGGCTGAGGTTGCAGCGAGCCAAGATTGCACCACTGCACTCTAGTGTGGGTGACACAGTGAAACTCCGTCTCAAAAAAAAAAAAAAGAAAGAAAAAGAAGGCTGAGGACCCTTCTTTTCCTCTGAAAAATTCACATACTCATTGAATTGATAATTTATTGCTGCATAATAAATCACCCCAAGAACATAGTAGTTTCTTATCTCACAGCTTCTGTGTGTCAGGAATTTGGATGCAGCTTAGGCGGGTTATCCTGGCTCATGAGGTTGAAGTGAATGTCCACCAGGGTTGCAGTTATCTAACATAGCAGCTGTCAGCTGGGGTCGGGGGGTGATTTTGCCCCTCAGGGGACATTTGGCAACATCTGGAAACATTTTTTACGGTCACTAAGTTGGGGGAGTATGCTATTGGCATGTAGTGGATGGGGGCCAGAGATGCTGTGATAGCTCCTACAGCACACAGCATAACTCCCCACAACCAAAATTATCCGGCCCCAAATGTCAATGGAGGCACCCTGATCCAAAGGCTCAAATAGGGCTGCAGGGTCCCCTTCTGAGAAGGCTCACTCACATGGTGGGTAAGGGCTGCTGGTGTGCTCCCAACAGGGCGCTGACTTTCCCCTGAGCAAGTCAGCTAAGAAAGAGGGCAAGGGGGCCGGGTGCGGTGGCTCACACCTGTAATCCCAGCACTTTGGGAGGCCGAAGTGGGCAGATCACCTGAGGTCAGGAGTTTGAGACCAGCCTGGCCAACATGGCGAAACCTCGTCTCTACTAAAAATACAAAAATTATCCGGGTGTGGTGGTGCATGCTTGTAGTCCCAGCTACTGGAGAGGCTGAGGTTGGAGAATCACTTGAACCCAAGAGACACAGGTTGCAGTGAGCTGAGATTGCGCCATTGCACTTCAGCCTGGGTGACGAGAGCGAAACTCCATCTCAAAAAAAAAAAAAAAAAGAAAGAAAGAGGGCAAGGGCGAGGGGGCGTGGTGGCTCACGCCTATAATCCTAACACTTTGGTAGGCTAAGGAGGGCGGATTGCCTGAGGTCGGGAGTTCAAGACCAGCCCAGGGAAAATAGTGAGCTACCTGTCTCTACCAAAAGAATATGTATATATTAATAAAAAGAAAGAGAGCAACAAGGAAGCCTTTCATGATGAGTTTGTTAGAAGCAAGTTACTGAGTACAGTCTTCACTGAAGGGAGAGGACCTGGCTTCCACCAGTTTTTTTGTTTTTGTTTTGTTTTTCAACCCCTCTCCTTTGGCTTCCACCATTTGAGGAGAGAATCATCAAAGAATCTGGACATTTGAAAACCAGCAAGCCTATCCACAACACAATTCTACACATTAAGTTCAGTGTCACAGATTCCAGAGCCTGCCCATGGAATCCCTAAATTAAATACCCCAAGATTTCTTCCAGCTCTATCAGATAAAATCTAGTAACTTCCAATCAAGACATCTTCAAGGACAGGTAAAAACTAACAAGCAGCAAAACCCTCAGGATTCTATCCCCAGCCCCTGTGTTCACATTATACCCTTCCTTTCCTCCTCCTCCTGGGCTTTCCTTCCAAGGTCCTTGCAACTCACTGTGTCACTGTATTTCATTCCAAAGCAGGACTGAGGGGCTGACATTTACGCATGAACCTTGAGACTCCACTTCAAGAGAAAGATTAGCTAAGGATTCAAGGATCAAGACGCCCCCTCCCCCCTACCTGTTAGACTTAATATAAGTAGGACTGACAATGTTGCAAGTAAAGGTAGTTCTTATTGTCTGGTCAGAGGAAATGAGGTACAGCCAGGTTCAGCGATGCACCACCGATTCATGGATGTCATGGCTGATTTATTTAATTTCAGTCCATTCATTTATTTGCTTTCCATTAATCATGAGCAATATTCCCCTGGAATGGTGGTCCTAAGCGGGTTCTTGGAAAAAGAAAGCAGAATCCATTTGATTTTTTAACTTAGTTCTCAAGATTTTCTAGAGAATCCTTTCTTGGTAGTGATTTTCTGTTTTCAAAATGGAGAAGGAGATGCTTATAGGCTTCTGGGTGTAAAATGGCTTCCGCAATCCAGCGCTTTGATGGATCAAAGGAGGGAGACAGTAATAGACTATTTGGTGACCCGCCGTTGAAGCGTCAGGGGATCTCAGTTGAGCACTTGGGGAAAAATACCGATGGAGCAGAGGGTTTTTAAAAACAGGGCCCAGGTGTTTTTCCTGGCCTAGAAATGCTGCCAGTTTTACTTCCTGGCACCCGTTTGATCACCTTTGGAACAAGCAGGGGCTGTGAAGAGAACAGTAAGGCTCAGGTACCGCCGTCCCTTGCCTTAGAAGTCCGAGTGTTACTGAGAGGTGCTGACCAAATGGCATCTGTGTGTCGGGGTGGTGGGGGGCCCTCCCTTCCCGGGGCCTCTCAGGATGGGCGAGGACAGTGCTTGTGGCGTGAAGGCACTGTGGAAGAGGAACAACGAGCCTACTCCTCAGGAAGCAGATACGACCTGTGGGTCTCTCACATGGGCAACGAAACCCCTGTGTATCCTTGCGCCCTAAGCTCACCCGCTGCCGGCCCCATTTAACAGCAGAGAGTGAAAGAAAGGACGGAGCACAGCATAGCCAGGTGGGTTCATTGCACAAACGGGACCCAAAATGGGACCCGAAACAGGGAGGTCCCGAGGTTTATTTATCAGTTAGGGTCTGGCTCTGTCACCCAGGCAGTGGTGCAAACACTGCTCACTGCAGACTTGACCTCCTGGGCTCAAGCAATTCTCCCGCCTCAGCCTCCCAAGTAGCTGGGATTACAGGTGCTCGCCACTATGCCCAGCTAATTTTTGGTATTTTTAGTAGACAGGGTTTCCTTATGTTGTGCAGGCTGGTCTTAAACGCCTGATCTCAAGTGACCCACCTGCCTTGGCCTCCCAAAGTGCTAGGATTACAGAAGTGAGTCTCTGTGCCCGGCCTCCAGCTAATTTTTCAATTTTTTTTTTTTTTTGTAGAGACAGGGTCTCGCTGTGTTACCCAGGCTGGTCTCAAATTCTTGGCCTCGAGTCATCTTCCCGCCTTGGCCTTCCAGTGTTGCGATTAAGGCCTGAGCCACTGCACCTGGCGAGATCCTGGGTTCTAAAGAAGCCTTCTCGGGGTTCACTGAGGGTGTGGGGTTGTGCTGGGAACTCCACCCTGAACTTTGCACTCCTCAGGCCCATCCTGCCTCCTCCTCTGCTCTGCGGGAGGCCCTGACCCAGGCCTCCCCTCCAGGGCTGCAGCATGGGGCCCAGACTCCCCTGCTTCCCCTTCTTGCGGCTACTAAAGGCAAATAAACAGACCGTTTTACAACTCTAGAGTTTTCCTGCCTGTTGTTAGGGGGAGCAGGCAGCTGTTAGCAATCAGCAAACGTGGGCGAGTTCCTGAGGTGCCAGAACTGTACAGCGTTCTTATGGGGAGCCCTGCTCCACAGGCCACTGCTCCCTTATCTTCAATCAGCCGGCAGGTTTCCTGGTTTCCTCACCTCAGAGCCTACCTTTGGCCAAGGGGAACTTCTTCTCCACAAAACCCACGTCCCAGTCAGAAATCACAATAAGCCCTTTGGAAGTGATTCAAGCAGAAAAATGAGTGCTGCTTTGTTTCTCTCCAGCGGGTAATTATGCTCCGCCAGGGGATGAGGCCTGAGGAAGAAAGTTTCCTTAGAAACGGAGGCCAGCAGCAGTCTTTCAGGTGTGTGTTCTGGGAGTAAAGGCCAGGAACTTCTTGGAGGTAACCAGCAATGGCAACGAGCTTGGCAACCTCGATCTGGCCAGTGCTACAGAGCCGGAGGAACCAAGAGATGCTTGCTGTGGAGAGGAGGCACCAGCAGAAGCCACCCCCAGGTGCCCACGTCCCCAGCCACAGTGCCTTCCGTCCTGGGCTGAGGGCACCACAGTTAACAAGGGGAAAGTGAAGGGACTTGGGAAACCCAGGCCCAGTGCTTATCTGTGGTAAACAGTAGGGATAATGAGAGTGTGACAGGAAAATAGAGACTTCCCAATCCTATTTAAAGATTGACAGTTTTTATTATCTGATTGTACAGGCTTATTGTGAAAAAAATGTGAAAAACCCCAAAGATAAAAATTACTCTTATGTTTACCACATACAGACTGCTACTTTTCCATTTTGGGGTTTTCTTCTCAATCCTTTTTTCTAAAATGCATGTTTTAATTTTTTTCTCACAAAATTACATCACGCATCAGGCAATGATGTGCCTGGCCAATTTTTGTATTTTTTTGGTGGAGATGAGGTTTCACCATGTTGGCCAGGCTGGTCTTGAACTCCTGCTGGGATTACAGGCATGAGCCACGGCGCCCGGCCTATTCTCCATATTTTATCAAATTAATATATGTACATATAGTGTGATAAGCAAGTGCAGTAGTTGAAAGGTTTACAATAGAATGAGGGGCCGGGTGTGGTGGCTCACGCCTGTAATCCCAGCACTTTGGGAGGCCGAGGAGGGCAGATCACCTGAGGTCAGGAATTCGAGATCAGCCTGGCCAACATGGTGAAACCCTGTGTCTACCAAAAATACAAAAATTAGCTGGGAGTGGTGGCAAGCACCTGTAATCCCAGCTACTCAGGAGGCTGAGGCAGGAGAATCGCTTGAACCTGGGAGGTGGAGGTTGCAGTGAGCCAAGATCGTGCCACTGCACTCCAGCCTGGGGAACAGGGTGAGACTCTGTCTCAAAAAAAAAAGAAAAAAATAGAATGAGGGCTGGACATGGTGGCTCATAGAACTTTGGAAGGCTGAGGCGGGAGGATCCCTTGAGTCCAGGAGAGAACAGCGTGGGAAAAATAGTGAGACCCCTCCTGTCCCCCGCATGCTGCACACACTGTCAAGGCTCTTGGATGGAGAAGGCCCCCAGCTGGACTGACTTAAGAGGAAACTTTATGAGAAAGTGACGAAGGCTCTGGGTATCCAAAAGAAGCAGAAGATCAGGTCTGTGGGAAACAGGAAGTGGAAGCAGGAAGTCCTATCTTCTCTCCTCTGAGGTGCAAGGGACATGGCCTCTGGAGAGCTGCTGGGCTCTCCTCTTCCCTTTGATGACTTCTACCAACTCACTGTGCAGAGTCTAACTTGGTCCACCTATGACATCTTAGCTCTAATTTTTTACCACTAAGGGGCAGGAGTTGATGTTGTTTTTTGAATGGCATTTAAAATCAACTTTTATTTATTAAGGTGTAATTTATCTTCAGTAAACTAAAGTGTGCAACTAATGGATTTGACATCATAATCGACACGCACATTTCCATCACCCCCGAAAAGAGTCCCTGGAGGTGCAACAATTTTTTCTTTGTACAAATTGCTGAGCGTATTGACTGCTGGCTTTGGGTTATGTGAAGGGAGTTGTCACTTGGTTCACTCAATAAGCAGGATTTGTGTAGAGGCCAGGCAAGGAAAGGCCCGTCTAAACAGTCATCTGTGTGACCTTGGGCAGGTTAGTCCCGCTGTGCCTCAGGTTCCCATATGTAGACTCAATCATAATGTCCCTCATGGGGTTGGTGTGAGGATCAAATTTAAAAATGTGCAACAGAATGTTAAAATCAAAGTTGTGGCCAGGCACAGTGGCTATGCCTGTAATCCCAAAACTTTGGGAGGCCGAGGAGGAGGAGTGCTTGAATCCAGGAGTTCACAACCAGCTGGTCAACATAGTCAGACCCCATGTCTACAAACAATAAAAATAAAAATTAGCCAGGTATGGTGGCATGTGCCTATAGTCCTAGCTACTGGGGAGGCTGAGGCAGCAGGATCACTTGAGTCCTGGAAATCAAGGCTGCAGTGAACCAATTTTGTACCACTGCACTCCAGCCTGGACAACAGAGAAAGACCCTGTCTCAAAAAAAAAAAAACAACAACAACAACAACAAAAAATCGAAGTTTTAATGGGGACTTCAAGATAAAATATGTGAAAAGGAAACAGTCTGCAAAGAGCTCCATGATTTTTGGGAGCTTCAGCTGGGTGGGGGATATAAAAGGGTCCAGAGTGTGGAAAGGGAGGGAGCATTTCCTAAGAAATCCTAGGCCAAGAGCAGAAGGGAGTGATTGTCTCCTTGGAGTTTATTGGTAACTCCTCAGCTGCAGGTGTGGTGGTCCGGGGTCAGTCCCCTCCTCTGGGAGACACAGGACTAACTGCTTTTCGGGGAGCAGCTGGAGAGCTGCGTGGGGGATTGGCTAAGCTCCCGGAGATGGTCAGGGCCAGAGATGTGTGAGTGAGTCCTGTGGATTAGGTGTGGGAGTCCAGTGGGAGAGAGCAGGGTCTTGTCCAATGGATACCCCAGCAGCAGGGAGCTGGAGTAAGTGCCTAACCACTAAGAACTGCACAGGGGGCTACCGTAACAGGCACCTGCCTGGTTTAAGGGAGTGCCCTCTGAGGGACCCAGCAGGGACCCCCTGAAAAGCTGATGAACGTACCCTAAGAAGACCAGTGACACATGCCTGCCACAGCTAAATTAACTGGGTGCTAGTGCAGGGAAGTCCTTTCCTATCCCCCAGCCGCTCCCTCCCTTCACCTTCCCTGAAACTGCCTAGAAAGTAGGACGAGAAGAGGAGAGGCTGAGAAATGGAGGAGAAAGCAACTTCTTTCCTTTCCTACCACAGGCCTCCAGCCCAGGGAGAGAAAAACGTTAATGCTAAATCAAGTTGAGACTTGTTACCATGGACTAGACATCCCAGTTACTGAGCTGGAACTGTCTGAATCTGAGAGTCACCAGGGGAGACTATCTTTTACAGAAGGGAAGGCCTGCAGAATTTTCTTCCAGTGGCAGGGGAATGTGTCTCCTCTGAACAATTTTAAAGGACCAGTGGGAGAAAAATAAATGGTTTGTTCACACGTTGTGTTTGTTCAACATAAGGTAGTTAAGATGTGTTTTGTTGAGTGTCCATTAGTTTATCAGAGGTGTCATGCATTTCATCAGTGCTGTCACAAGCCAGGGCCTGCCTGGAGATGATCCCTGCCCTGGGGACCAATGCGGGAGATGCCCAAGACGACCACACTGCAGTTCACTGGGCTTGCCCTTAGGGAGTTGCTAACCCTGCCCGGGAGATCTGAGGTCATCACAGGCCCTTAGGGCTGGTCCTGGTGTCCTGGGCACCACTGTGGCTGCCCATCCTAAGAGGGAATGGAATTGCCACCAGTATAACTGGAATCCAGTAACTGCTCAGGCAGAAGATTGTGGCCCCAGTCAAGGAAAGCAGGACCACCTCCTGGGCAAAAACACGAGTTCACAGCAAAAAGACAAGCTAGGGAGGAAAAGAAGAGTTTGGTTGACAGTGACCTCCGCAGTGTCATCAAAGCCTGGCTGAGCCTGTGAGATTAGCACTAAGTACCGCCACTTAAACTATTCTGGGCAACTGCTTCTATTTCTGTGATGGTTTACATCTTTTTTCACAAAATCAAAGAATGTTAAGCAGCTGAGGGAGCCTCAGTGGTGATCTGCACCTGAAGTTCTAAAGACCTTGAGCTCATGGGCCGCTGAGAATCTGATGGGCTTATGGACCCACTACCCACAAGAGTGCCTGTGTCTCAGCTTCTGTGCACAATTTCTAGGGTATGACATGCTCCTAGGCCACATTCTTCACTCCCTTTGTCCTTGCTGATGGCCTGCACTATGCCTGTGTCCAGCCTTCTGGCAGCTGTGGGGCACCGGCATGTGCCCCAGCCCCTAAGCAATGAGATGAGAAGAGAGGACTATTGGGAACAATGGAGAAAAGTTTTCCTCCCTGGAAAAGGATGAGGGGGTAACTCTCCTTTCCTGCCTCTGGATGGTGGTGCTAGGTGTCCAATTGCCATCTGGCAACCATGAAAAGAAAAGCCAAGAGAAACAGAGAAGGAGAATTAACCAACCCTGCGAAGGTCAGTTTAAAAAAAATTTTTATTAAAAAAAAAATTGAGACAGAGTCTCACTCTGCCGCCTCACCCAGGCTGGAGCGCAGTGGCTCACTGGAACCTCTGCCTCCTGGGTTCAAGCGATTCTCCCACCTCAGCCTCTTAAGTAGCTGGGACTACAGGTGCGCACCACCATGCCTGGCTAAATTTTTGTATTTTTAGTAGAGGCGGGGTTTCATTATGTTGGCCAGGCTGGTCTCGAACTCCTGACCTCAGGTGATCCTCCCACTTCAGCCTCCCGAAGTGCTGGGATTACAGGCGTGAGCCACCACACCCGGCCTTGTTTGTTTTTTAGAGTCAGGTCTCGCTCTGTCACCCAGACTGGTGCAGCGATGTGATCACAGCTCACTGCAGGCCAGAACTTCTGGGCTCAAGTGATTGATTGTGATCCTCCCACCACAGCCTCCCTAGCAGCTGGGACTACAGCCACATGCCACCATGCCTGGCTAAGTTTTTAAATTTTTGTAGAGACAGGGTTTCATTATGTTGCTGGGCTGGTCTTAAACTCCTGGCCTCTGGCAATCCTCCTGCCTTGGCCTTCCAAAGTGTTGGGATTACAAGTGTGAGCCACAGTGCCTGGCTCCCACTTCTTGAAAAGTGAATGACGTGTCCTTACTGTTTAAACAGTTACTTTGGCTTTGCTTTTATTTTTTTTTAAGCTGAAAGCAGCTCAACTGACAAATAGATTCCCCGAAGACCACCCAAACCATCTTTTAAGAGTTCATGGACCCAGTTTAGGAAGCATGACTAGTCTGGTCTCCTCATTCTACTGTCTCCTCTGGCCACTTCTCCAAGCCACTTTGTGTTGTCCCTGAGCTCTCTGGGAGAACTGGGATGAAAGGCAGTTTTCACATACGAAGAACAATGAGGAAGAAACCTCACAATGGAAAAGACACGCTCTTAACCTGGCTGGCTCAGCCTCTGTTGGGACCTCTTACCTCTCTGAGCCTGTTTCCACATCTGCCTGCTTCACATTAGGTTCACGAGGGACTGCACATGAAAGTGCCAAAGTAGGTTCTTGCTGGCATCTGGCTGATTTCTTCCCGACCACAGTTGTTCCACAGCATGAAGATGCAGCCTGCCACCCACGAGTGGTTCAGAGGATGTTCCAGGAGGCTGAGTTGGCTGCTGCCTTCTTTCACTTTGGCCAGGGGAGCAGTGAGAGCACAGTGCACCCAGGATACTGAGACCCTGCCACCCGCCTGTCATCAGGGAGAAGAGGCAGGAGTTGGTGCCACCACCTGCTTCTTACCACCCTCCATCAACACCCTGCTGGCTCCATAGCTGGGGTTCTTGTTGGTTTACAGAAACAAATCCTTTAAAATTGTATTTCTGGAATCTTATAAAGTGCTAGGCAGACACAGAGATCACAACTCCAAACTTTGTTATTGGCTCTAAACCAAAGTTGTACACTGGCTTATTCAAATCTAAAAAGCCCAGCCTGGTCCCTGGGTATCACATGGCTAAAATTAGCCTGGCCATCTGCTGAGACAGCAGCTGGGCTATTCTGAGCCCCAGCAGGCCTGCCTGAAGTGGAGCTGGGCCTGGGAGAAAGTGCCGGAGAGGCTGGACACTTCACAGTTAAGGGGACCACAGGGAGGGACATAGCGGAGGAGGCCACACTGAGGGGAGGCCACACTGAGGGAAGACCAGTGTCATGGTGATGGTTTCACAGGATGGCCTGTGTCCTGTTGTCTAGTTTCTCCTCTTACCTGGAGCTTCCTTTTTGGATTCAGACTCTAGCAAAACCACTCCAGGATTTTAGCAACAATGGCTAAGATTTATGGAGTGCTTATTAGAGGTCAAGAAGAACATGAAGTCCTTCCGGGGAATCAGCACACACACTCTCCAGACAATTCTAAGAGGGAGGCACAAGATCTGGGGGATTCAGAATGGCCTGTTTCTTTTACAGAGTCCATGAGAAGGAGGTTTGGTTGAAAGTACCAGACAGGTATGAGCTCTGGCTCACACAACCCCAAGAATATAGGGATTCCCTCCTGTAGGCCCTGACCCCTGACTTACTTCATCTCTGGAAAGGACCAAGAGTATCCTCAGAATCCAGAATCCATTGAACTAAAGGGCAAGACATTTAAGGGTACAAATGTGATGTACACATTTATAGGTACCCTATAAGAAATAACTCAATTTGAGTGTACGTAGAGCCATTGTAACTCATCATCAGAAACCCTACACTCCGGCTAGACTTGTTCTGTGGCTTAAAACTGCAGCGTCTCGGCTGGGTGGAGTGGCTCATAATTCCAGCACTTTGAGAGGTCGAGGTGGGCGGATCACTTGAGGCCAGGAGTCTGAGACCAGCCTGGCCAACATGGTGAAACCCCGTTTCTACTAAAAATATGAAAATTTGCCGGGCGTGGTGGAGCGTGCCTGTAATCCCAGCTACCAGGGAGGCTGAGGCGGGAGAATCCCCTGAACCCGGAAGACGGAGGTTGCAGTGAGCCGAGATTGCACCATTGTACTCCAATTTGGCCTGGGCAACAGAGTGAGACTCTGTCTCAACCCCAAAAAACCAAAAAAAAAAAAAAAAGCAAAATCCAAAACCTGCAATGTTTCTGCCCCTCTAACTGGCTGCTTTGGTCTTTTTTTTTCTGTAATTGGACATGAAGCCATAGTTGACATCTGTGACTTTCCTTTTGGTACCCATTCCTTATTTCCTTTGCCCTCAGCCAGAACCTCAGTTGACTAGAGTGACCCAAGCCTTCATCCCTGAAGGGTCTGAATTTTCCACAGTGCTATCATTTTTTGGAGTTGCAGTGTTTTTGGTTGCTGTACTTCGCCTTGCCTTTACCAATGGACATGGTGGCACTAAAGCCCTCCTGAGAATCTACTGGACTCTAGACATAGTCCTGCTTGTCTCCCTGTGCAGCATCCCACTTTCCCCTTGGTAATCAGGATCAGTCACTCCTGCCAGCAAGGTCACCCCCCTCCTCCGCACATTGCTTCAGTGGTACAAGGAGGAGCCCCAAACAGCCAAGTGGTAGCCTCATCTTCTAAGTCAATGAAACCATAATTGTGTCCCCTAGAAGCATCTCTCCCTTATGGACTAAGACCTCCAAACACAAGTCCTGTGAGTTGGGTATCAGATGTGGTAACAGCAAGAGGAACTACTCCCACTTCACCCACTGGTTCCCAGACCCATGTGCTTTGGCTGGGGGGAGACACCAGGTTGGTCTCTGATTTCAACCCTCTACTGCATCATTAAGATCAAACCTTATCCTTTCAGGACGTTGTCTCACAACTGGCACCATCACGAGCCATTCTACTCTTCATTTAGGCCATTTCTGGGTGATGGGACGTGGCAAAACCAGTTAATTCCGAAGTACAAGCCTGACGCTGAACTCTGCTGCAGAATGAGGTCGCTGATCAGAAGCAGAGCTATACAGAATGCCACAGTGGTGGGTGGCACTGAGTGCTGTGAGTCCACATGACCCATAGGACACACACCAGCTGTCCCTATCACCAGCACTGTTCCCTAGTCCAGCGGGCAACATTCTTCACATATGGGTTAATTTCACTGAGGAGGAAGATGTTTACAGGTCACATTTTCTTTACTTTTGAAGTCTCCAAAATATATCTTCTTATAACCTAGATGACCTACTCTAGGGAACAGTAAAGAGAAATGAGAAAACCAACACTGACCTCTTAAACCGCACAAATGGGCATATTTGGCACATGCCAAAGGGAAGCTGCCGTCTAACCTTCCACGCCGAGGCTGAATGGCAGATGTGAGGGGCAGTGGGATGCTGCTAAGCACTGTACCAGACCTCCCTGAAGCCCCGTGGCCCCAAATTAGACTCAATTTGGAAGGCCCTGCCTTATGAAATGGTGGAAACACTATGCCTCAAAAAAGCAACCACCAATCTCTGAGGAGTCAAAACAGAATTTAAAGGAAAGGTAATGACACTATTGAGAAATGTGAACTCCTAAGGCACCTGGGTGTATTTTATAGCATGGAATAAAACCAGCCCAACAGGTCAGAGGTGAATGATTCCCAATGTGCAGATCTTAACAGTTAAGATACAAGGTTTCTAGACGGGCGAATCACGAGGTCAGGAGATCGAGACCATCCTGGCTAACACCGTGAAACCCCGTCTCTACTAAAAAATACAAAAAACTAGCCGGGCAAGGTGGCGGGCGCCTGTAGTCCCAGCTACTCGGGAGGCTGAGGCAGGAGAATGGCGTAAACCTGGGAGGCGGAGCTTGCAGTGAGCTTAGATCCGGCCACTGCACTCCAGCCTGGGCGGTAGAGCGAGACTCCGTCTCAAAAAAAAAAAAAAAAAAAGATACAAGGTTTCTGAAGGCCAAAGGACAATGCAGAACTTCCAGGCTTTTGGTGTGAACAGTTAAGCCGAGTACATACTATGCACGTACCAGGGGCAAGGCTACCATTAGATTTCATTCCTAAAAGCAGCACTTGAGGTTTGCCCTAAGGCAAAGTTCCAGGCAAATCATTCTATAGCAGCTTTGCCTTAGTGCTCTGGGATGCTGAAGGAATGGTTCTTCATCTCTTGTGTAGCAAGAGATAACCACCGATGCAGAATTCATTGGCTAGCACGTTGGCTAAAACACTACTGTGTACGTAGTGCATCTTTTACAGATGTATGCATGCACCGCCATGGAACAGTGTGCTCTGAAATGTCAGGCCAGTAATGCCTTGGGCAACTACTGCTGGCCAAGGGCACTTCCAGGCACAAAGGCAGGAGGAGGGCAGCTCACCAGGAGGGGCAGAGGGCAGTTCCTCTCTCTTCTCTCATGGAGCACCCTGAGTTTCTATGCAAGGTTGGCTTTAATTTTTAAATTAAATTCTCACATTTTAGCTGCTACCCTGAGATAGGACTTGAATTTTTTCTTTTTTTTTTTTTTTGAGTTGGAGTCTTGCTCTGTCGCCACACGTGATCTCAGCTCACCGCAACCTCTGACTCCTGGGTTCAAACGATTCTCCTGTCTCAGCCTCCCGTGTAGCTGGGATTACAGGTGGACACTATGTCCAGCTAATTTTTGTATTTTTAGTGGAGATGGAATTTCATCATGTTGGCCAAGACGGTCTCCATCTCCTGACCTTGTGATCCGCCCACCTTGGCCTCCCAAAGTGTTGGGATTACAGGCATGAGCCACTGTACCTGGCCAGGACTTGAATCTTTTTAAAGTGAACAGAGAAAAGCAGAATGTGTAAACTAAAACATAAAATGCCAATTTCTCTCTTTTGGAAGGAAAATAGATTGAGAAATGTGAATCTTCCTTAAAAAAAGAAACCAGTTTTGATTACAGGGAACCCATTAAGTAATCACTCCAACCTAAAAATACTTTGTTTAATCAGGTACTGTGAGGGTAATTGCCTTTCTCTGTGCTGATAAAAAAAAAAAAAAAAGGTAGAGTACAGAATACTCAGGAGCCCAGGAGCCCAAGAGCCTGGACTGCTGGATAATCAGGAGAGAGGGTCTCCAGGTCAAAGGTGCTGGTCTTGAACTCCTGGCCTCAAATGATCTCCCAAAGCACTGGGATTACAGGTGTGAGCTACTACCTCACTTGTCCCCTTCTGTAAAAGGTCAGAAGTGACATAAGACACTGGCCCTGGCTTTCAGGCAATTGAAATGTAAACCTTTAAGTATGATTCTCAAATGTAGAGTAGTTGTATGAGGCAATGTGGTGTATGAAAGGCAGTCCTCCGGAGAGCAGGATGAGTTGATCACCACAATGCATCTGATAAGTTGAAAAAAAAAAAAAAAAAGTGTCTTCCTATACCTGGTGCTTGTTTTTCTGCCCCTTAGGTGGGGCATTCCCATTGAGCAATGCTGTTTGCTGCCTGGCACGTTCTGGGGTTTCACAGATATGAGTAGAAACAATCCCCCCAAAGTCTCTTGGGACCTTGCACTGTGAAGATTAACCATATCTGTAGTCAGAATGAGACCAGACACGCAATACACAAATAGAGAAGGCATCTGCATTTTTAATCGAGTATTACTATTAGCCCCTGGGTAAGTATATTGGCAGTAGAGTTTTAATTTGGAAGACAAAAGTGCCCATAAGAAAGTCAAGAATTTCAAATGCAACTTTTAATACTACGTATTTCAAGAGCTCCCATGTTCAAGTATTCCTAGAGAAGGGCAGCTCTTTTTGTTTCTAAGTATGAGAAATTGTTAGCATTCCTTCCTTTGGTCTTCCCACACCCCTCACAAAGAGGCAAACAAAATAAAAAGCGGACAATAAGTGCAAGATAAAAAAGAAAATCTAAATAGTATGAAATTAGTTTTTATTTTTAACTAAAAATAAAATGCTTAACATCTTTCCAAAATCGAAACTAAAGACAAACACTTAGAAAAAAGGGTGGAAACGTATTTTTCCTTCCCTGGGGAAACTAGTAAGGCAGACGTTCTAACGAAGCTTGGTTTTTTCTGCAGGACTAGTCTATGCAAACAGAATCTCTCTCCAGCCTTTTCTCTATGTCAGTTTTATCTACCTGGCAATAAAAAACAAAAACAACCCCAAAACAACCCCTCCCCACAAACACAACACAAAACAAGGGACTTGAAAAGTTGGAGAAAACCTTTAACGTGTTTCTGTAAAATCCTTTCTGAGGTGGTTTAGTACAGGCACTACCCATGCGCAACTTAGTCGGCCAGGTGAGTTGGTGCAGAAGCGTTTCAGGTGAATTCATACCAGAGCCACCGGGTGTGACTCGGCCACCTCTCCCAATTACCACAGGGAGGTCTTAAAATTGAATTTCAGTTTCAGCAGATACTTCAGATTTACCTGAGCAATATCATAGACAATGTACCTGAGGGGAAGCTTGTTAAGGAGCCAACGGCCAAACAACAGAGGGTACATGTGCCTCATCTCCCCCAGGCTGGCAGGACGCTCAGTGCCAGCCTGAAAGTCACTCTAAGGCCTCTTCACGGGGCTGGGTTGCCTTATCTCCCCCAGGCTGGCAGGACACTCAATGCCAGCCTGAAAGTGACTCTAAGTCTTCTTCAGGCAGACTGAGGAGAGGAGATCATCCTCTGGAAACTGGGGGAAGGCTCACACCTTGTTAAGCCAGGCTATGCACAGGGAGGGACCACGGAAGGGAGACAGTCGCCATGGGACACACTACAGGACAGCCTCTAATCCTTGTCTGCCCCGGGTAATCTGACAGCATGTAAGTGACTCTGTAGCTCAAGACCATCCCTTTGTGCTCACACAGCATACTCAAGAAAGGATACTCGTTATATAGTAGACAGGTGTCATTCACACCAGATGAAATCCCGGTCCCAAGAGGAACCTCTACACCATCCAGACTAATACTAGCTGAAGGGTCAGGGGTAGTTTTGCCCAAACCTGAAACACAGAAGTCACAAGTGACATGAGCTGTGAGAGCAGATGTGGCAAAGGTTCCAGGGAGATGAGCTCTTTTTGATGTTGAGTCCATGTGGCCTTTTTTTTTTCCCTTTTTGAGATGGAGTCTCTGTCGCCCAGGCTGGAGTGCAACGGCATGATCTCAGCTCACTGCAACCTCCGCCTCCCGGATTCAAGCAATTCTCGTGCCTCAGCCTCCCGAGTAGCTGGGATTACAGGCACCTGCCACCATACCTAGCTAATTTTTTGTATTTTAGTAGAGACAGGGTTTCACTATGTTGGCCAGGATGGTCTCGAACTCCTGACCTCAGGTGATCCACCGCACCCAGTCTTGTGCTCATTTTAAAGACATGCTCTGCTCTTTCTTCAGATATAAAACTAAGGCAATAAATCAAGGTTTCCAGGGCATCAACCTTCACTGAGTTTCATGAAAACAGTGGCGGTACCCTCCATACAGGGTCACATTTTGGCTTAACAGAATTCCAAAGCAGCCACTTCAACCAGGCAGTGGGAAGTTCTAAATCATATGCTGCAAATTCTAGTAATGCAAGATGCTCTAGGCTACAAGATGCTGTAGCTACAAGTTAGGTTAAAGCCCAAACCCATGCACCTGGTTACTGGTGCCTGCACCAAGATTCTCCTGGGGCATCTGTGATACCAGCTGCAGCCAGAGAGAGAGAGAACTGTTTTTAAAAATGAACCTCCTGCTATAGAGCTTGGCCTTTTTTTTTTTACAAAAATAAATAAAACGAACCTCCAATCACGGTCAGCTGCAGCATATTAACCACCACTACCACCCCCCAAACAACAACAACCCCACACACACACCCCAAAAGGATAAAATTAATCTCCAGCTGTCTGACAGCCAGCCACAAGGCAGCCTTCTCAGGACAGCAAGCCCCCCGTTCTGTGCTGTCCAGGGTGCCTTGGGCTGTAGCAGCAGCTTTGGAAACACTTTACCTTTGACACTGTGCTTGCCCTTGGGTAACTTGCTGATATGTGAAGCGTGCTTCAGTTCATACCTATTCAGAAGAGGACGGGCTCAGAAGAGGCTTTCACACTGTGCTCTCAAAACCAACAGTTTGATTAGGAGAATAAGATCAGATATAGAGATGAGATAAAAGCCCACAAAACCCAGACCATCTTAACTGCTCAGGCTTCCTCCCGAGTTTCTGGAACTGCTCCAGAACCTGAAGCTGCGGTTGCGGCTGAACATAGTCTGTGCCCAGCGATCACTGCTATGGGGCCATTTTCAAGGAAAGGCCCTATGTGGAGCGGTGATCGGCAGCTCTGGGTTTCCGTCCACATTCCACAGTCCCCAGACCCCTGGCTGTTTACATGACCCTGTGCTTTTGGTTACAGTTCACAGGACTAGGGTGGATGTCCAGATCAAGCTGGACTAATCAGATCTTTCTCTGTGGAGAATCTGGAAGTGGGATTAAGATTCCAGTTCCATTTAGGTTGGTCTAAGAAAACTGAAACACTATTGAGTGGAGGAGGAGGCCATGGGGGATCATCCTTTGTGCAACTCAATCTCTCTGCTTCCCAGTACATGGAGAGAAGACACTGCCAGCTCTGGAGGCCTGGTTGCGTTCCTGCCCTTGCATTTCCTGAAGTATCCTTGTATCTCCCTTGTTCCCTTAACTTGAATTGGATTCTGTTATTTGCAAGAAAAGAATCCCAATTGGTGGGTCCAGTAACTGTAGTGGGGAATTTCTACTCTCCCAGCCAAGGGGAGTTCTGCCTGTAGCCCATTCCATCTGTCCCCATGAAATGCCATCGGTCCCAGAGCCAGGTTTACTCACATGTTTCCAAGGGCAACTTCTCCCAACACGATTAAGCCTATTGGGTCTCCCTGAGATGTATGGCAGTAGTTGGCACTCTTGGAGACCATGTCAGCGAAATAGATCCCTTTACCAAACATGTAGCCTGTCTGGAAGGTTGGAAAAGGGACAGCTGAGAATCTTCTGATGGGAAATTAGGAGCAGCTGTTCACTGAGTGCCAACATGAGCAAGCCACCCAGCTAAGTGTTGCAATCCATCACTTCTAATTCTCACAATGCCCATGCTGAGGAAACACCAAAGTTTCAGCTCACAAGCCAGGCTGCTCAGATCCTAGCTCTGCCAGGTGCCAAGGAGCTACAAGAAGCTACGTAACCTTTCTGGACTCTACTTGCCTCTTTTAAGTGGGGAACATAATCTCATGGTGCTGCTGTGAGGATGGAATGAGCTCATCAATGTTACTTAAACTAGTGCCTGTCAACATCCAAGGAACGCAGGCTGGTATTTTTATTCCCTTTTGCAAGTAAAACACGAGGTTCACAAAGGGTAGGCCATTTGCCCGTTATACACTACTGCACAGCACCAGAGAGAATCATTTAAACCACTCTCCTCCTCATTCTACAACTGTGAAACTAGAGGCTTGGAAGGCCTTGTCCAGCTGGACCCATCTAGAATCCAGCAGGTGGCATCACGACCCCTCGTGTCTAGGTAAAGCCTTACTTATTTATCACTACGTTTTCCTGCTGAAGACACTGACACTCAAGAGGTGGCCTGGCTGGGAAGTGGTAGAGGTAGGCCTGGACTCAGCTTGGCCTGTAGCCATGTGTCTGTTCTTTGCTTGTCAACACACCCGATCAACATTTGCAGCAGGCCCTGGCCTGGATGCTCTATCTCCTTTGTTCCAGAAACTGTGTTTGAAACTCCTGACACGATCAGGGTCAGGAGGATAAAAGCGTGAAGGCCTAAAGAAAGGATGTCTGGCAGAATCCCCCTAAGCCAACTAGGCCTCTTACTCAAAGTTCTTTATGGAGACACCTGCAGAGACAGGTATTGCCCACCCCTCACCAGGCCAGGCACATACCACAGGTGCTTCAGGCGGGGCTATCCGAAGACCCTGGGACAGGATCCCGGCAAAGTTGGTGGTCCTGGACCCGTGCCACAGCAACCTTCGGTTATGAAGCTGCTTAAAGGGCTTGTAGCGCTGGCATTCACCTTCACGCTCTATCTTAAAGATCTGGTTGGAGTAGTAAACAAAGGGAGGGACAAAAGAAGCCATTTGTTACTCTGGTTGACTGAAAGATAGGACTGGATACAGGAGAAATGACTGGCTGTCCCTAAGGCTAGAAGACTTAAGGTCTGCTGCAATGCAGAAAATGTTTTCCACAAGGCTGGGATGGAAGGTCAAGGTCCAGCCCAGCAGAGCCTAGCCATTGCTAGTTAGTATTACTGTGCAGCAGATGTGCACTTGAGGAACTTTATCTTGGACCTCTGATAATTGTATGTTCTGAGACCAGGTTTGGGGACGGGAAATGTCCTTTAAAACATAATAAAAAGCCATCCCCAAACTACTGTGTAAGATGCTAATTTTATAATCTCAGCACTTTGGGAGGCCGAGGCAGGCAGATCACCTGAGGTCAGGAGTTCAAGACCAGCATGGCCAACATGGTGAATCCCTGCCTCTACTAAAAATACAAAAATTAGTTGGGTGTGGCGGCGCATGCCTGTAATCCCAGCTACTCTGGAGGCTGAGACAGGAGAATCACTTGAACCCAGGAGGCAAAGGTTGCAGTGGGCTGGGATTGCACCACTGCACTCCAGCCTGGGTGACAGAGTGAGACTCCATGCCAAAAAAAAAAAAAAAAAAGACTACTAATTTTTCTGCTGAACAAATGAGTCACTTCTTTGGATTATTTAAAGTAAGTAAACTGCTCTTTTCTACCCAGGCCTAGGTTGGAGGAGTGGGCAGGGAAAAGCTGGCAGGACACAGAAGAAAGTGGGGGAAGAAGGGATTCTTACATCGATGACTTCCAAGTCATACGCATTGTGTGTGGTTGCATGAGTGTTCTTAACATACTTCCTGATGATCTCGGCTTCTTCAGAATCTCTGCCAACCACCTGGGTAAACAGAATCTTGGGATTAGCACAAAGGAGACCCCAGGAGAGCTACAGAGGAATGCTCAGGCTCAGTCGATGCACAGCTCAACACCACACTCCTCAAAGCCAGGCATGACCGAGAGCCTGTGTCCCAGGCCCGTGGGTTGGGCAGATCCTGGGCCAGTGGCTCCACTTTCCTGAGCCTCCACCTCTTCATCTACTTGGGCTCAGGGTTCCTTTTTGTCTTAAAATTCTATGTTTTGGGATATCAGGGAAGCTAGAACATGGGGCTCACTATCAGTGAACAGGGCATTTCCAGAACAAGCAACTGGCTCCTGGAAGAGAGTCCAGCTCAGCATGAGTTAAAACACAATGGGCCAGAGGAAGTCACAGCTATGATGTGCAATTAAAATTATCCCTGGCTCAGTGCACAAGCCTAACAAGCAGCTGTCAAATAGCTGATGTAATCTATGCTAAGTAAACCTGAGTATTATAGATGAGACTAGTTATGTTTTATTTTCATATTTATATTCAAAGTTCAGAAAACCTAGGAATGCTGGTCTACCTCACTGTCTTTTAATTAAAAGTCTTCAGAATTGTAAACAGAGAGTAAGAATCCCTTCACAAAGAACCACTCCCACAGTTTTCCCATCAGGAAGGTGCTCCAGGGGCAAAACAAGTGACATGTGGTGTCTTACCTGCTTGGACTCACAGATCTACACTTTGTCCTAGGAAAGGAGCAAAGGCTCTTTCTTTTGTGATGTAAACACCTGGTACCAGACTCAACATACTCTAGCCCACCTGAACCCCTGCAACACTGCAGGGAATGGGCTGAGGACAATGGGGCACACGAGTGTGGAGATAGGCTCAAGGACAGGGCCATCTAGACGCTGAGGCAAAAATCCCTCCTCTGTTGGTCTAAGCAGGGTGTTCAGAGACTGTGTGTGCCAACACAGGCCACTTTAGCTCCAGAGAAAAATGAACCCAAGCACTGTGTTTTTATTAGAGCTGCCATCAAGCATTTCCACTTCTGAAACGGACATCGGTAATAAGCCTTCTAAAAGTTCACACCACAAGGGTTTAGAAAAACAGAGCTCTTCTCTAGATTCAGGAGGGGGGAAAAAAAAAACTTCTGGTAAGACCCTCAAAAATCAATTTGTATGCCAAGCTGAGGTGCTGGCTTGGAAGGCTGCCTTGCAAACAAGGTGCATTATCTACATGTGAAATGCCCAGAGGTTCTCAAAGGACCACCAGCAGCAACGTCCAGGAACTTGTTAGAAAAGTAAATTACTGGGCACCAGCCATCTGTGTTTTAACAAGCTTCCCAGGAGATCCTAACACACATGCAAGTATGGGACCGCTGCTCTCAGGATGAGGTTAAGATGTTTGAGGAAGGTCTGACCCTGTTACCTTAATGTCAGTTTTGAGCTTCTCATAGTTGACATCGATGGGGTCCTTGCTGCTATCATCAGACCCTCCCCTGAGCAGACTGTAGGCCACCTCAATGTCCAGCAGATTGTCAAGCATTTCCACCTTGGCCTGGAGGAGCAAAAGAAAGCCCCTGACTTAGGTATCATGGTTGAGTGAGACAGACTCACCCAGGTGGCAGAGAAAACCTACATGCAGAGAACATTCAACACAGTGAAGGGCAAACCTTCCTGCTGGTCAGGGCCAGCTTGTTACCTGCTGCACACAGTGAGCTCTCCTAAGGACTTCCTGGAATGCTAAAAGGCCTTGCGGCCTGGGGGAGTTGAGAGGTGGAAGAACTGTCTTTCCTCTCATACAAGCTGACATTTGGGACCTATAATGAAGGTACTTCAGACAAATGTTTCCTGAGCCAGGAACTCTCTTAAAAGGCAGGGAGGGAAAATGGGGAGGAAGACGCTATTATGAGGGAGAGGCTCTCCCTCTCCAACAGCTCTTTCCCCAATGGATTTGGTAGAACAGAGGCAGGAAAAATGGCTCTGCCTCCATCAATGTGGGTAGAAACCCAACTTCAAAACAAGGGCAAGGAGGTGGCCCTCCCAGCATCGGCGCTGCCCTCAGGGATCATGACGGGGAGGGACGGTTGCAAGGGAGTCACACCCTCACCCAGCAGACCTGTAGTCCCTTCTGGACCCTTGCGTACCTGCACACTGTCTGCACTGTTCAGGAGCGGAGGCTTCTTCATCCCAAAATCGTGGGGGATCAGGGTGTAAAAGCGATTTGAGAGATCCAGGATCTGAGAGTCGCTGCTGCCCTGAGACACTGCCTGGAGACGAGGGGACAGAAGGAACACAAGACTGAGGAAGCAGCTCTGAGCCCCTGGCCAGGCTTTCTCTTCTAGCAGGTGGGTGCTGCAGCAGGTCCAGAAGTAGCGTGGTATGTGCACATGCCAGGATGCATGGGAAACGACCACAAGACCACCTTCCTGTTAAAGTTACACCACTGAGCAGCACAGGACCCCCATCCTCTAAAAGCACTGCTCAACACGATGGGCTTCTCCCATGAAGTTTCATTTGTACAAAGAACCGTGCAGTTACAGACATCTGAAACCCTGCCACAACTATGCAAAATGTTAACTGTAAAATCTAGGTGGTGGGCTCATGACTACTGCTGTAAAATTCCTTCAACTTTTTGTATGTTTGAAACATTTTCATAATAAAATGTTGGGAGGAAGTTGCCCATCGCTATTAAATTCAGTCAGGCTCCCTGTCTCCACTGACCTTCATTGGAATTAGTTTTTTTTTTTTTTTTTTTTTTTTGAGGCGGAGTCTCGCTCTGTCGCTGGGACTGGAGTGCAGTGGCCAGATCTCAGCTCACTGCAAGCTCCGCCTCCCAGGTTTACGCCATTCTCCTGCCTCAGCCTCCCGAGTAGCTGGGACTACAGGCGCCCGCCACCTCGCCCGGCTAGTTTTTTTTTTGTATTTTTAGTAGAGACGGGGTTTCACCGTGTTAGCCAGGATGGTCTCGATCTCCTGACCTCGTGATCCGCCCGTCTCGGCCTCCCAAAGTGCTGGGATTACAGGCTTGAGCCACCGCGCCCGGCTGGAATTAGTTTTTACCATACCTGGAGGTTGAAGTGGCCAGGCACAGAAAGGCTAAGCAACCCTTACAGTTACTGCCAGTGTTACTTGGTGCTCTATATGTAAAGGGTGTGCAAAAAATGCACAGAGATAAGAGTGGGGCCATTGGGATTCCAGGAATTTGGCAAACAGCCTAGGTGACCACAAGAAGGTCAAGGGGATATCAAGTGGCACCCAGCAGGTCTGAAGCCCCACGGCTGCTTTTTGCTGTAACGTGGACTTCACCAAGTCGTACAGCTTCCATCTGTGCTGCCCAGGTGGCTCTGGAAATGGGTAAGGATGCTATTCCAACTCTTCTACCTGAAGACTATGGCATGGGAAGAAGCAGGGGCTGAGGAAAGCCTTTCAAGTTCTCAGTCAGTGAGGAACAAGGAGAGACGTTCACTGCTCAGAGCCGGCTGTAACTGGAGTTGACAGATCCGGTTCAGGGCCTTTTCTCCAGCACCAGCCAGAAAGCCTGCTGCCTGGGCCCACTTCTGTTTCCCGTGTGCTTTCCTTCTTTCTATAGGCCAAGCCTGCACCCACCCACAAACATAAGCGGAACCCTCCAGCTTCTCCGGGATGTAGCTGGAAGGTTCCAGGAATGGGAGACCTTGAAAGATGCTCGAAGAATGTTGAAATAACATGAATGAAAGAGGTTTCCATCTGATGAATTCCTAGTAACTGCAAAATAAACTCTGCCTAACTCTTAAGGACACATAAAATAAAAACCACAACGCAGGTGACCCTTGAACAATCGATTTGAAGTGTGCAGGTTCACTCATACACAGATGTTTTCAATAAATACAGTTAGCTCTCTACACCTGTGGGCTCTGCAGTTGAGAATTCAACCAAACTCAGATCAAAAATATATTATTCTCAGGCCAGGTGCGGTGGCTCATGCCTGTAATCCCAGCCCTTTGGGAGGCTGAGGTGGGCGGATCACTTGAACCCAGGAGTTCGAGACCAGTCTGGCTAACATAGTGAAACCCCACCTCTACTAAAAACACAAAACATTAGCTGGGCGTGGTGGCGCATGCTTATAAACTCAGCTACTCGGCACGAGAATCGCTTGAAGCTGGGGGCGGAGGTTGCAGTGAGCTGAGATTGTGCCACTGCACTCCAGCCTGGGGGACACAGCGAGACCCCGTCTCAAAAAAGAAAAAGAAAAGAAAAATCCCCCCTCCCACAAAAAAATCTCAGGATGCGAGACCCACAGATGTGCAGGGCCAACTTTTCTTCTCCATGGGTTCTGCAGGGGGGACTGTAGGACTTGAGCATGAGTGAATTTTAGTGACCACAAGGCAGTTCTGGAACCAATCCTCGAGGATACAGAGGGATACCTTTACTTTTAAGAGAGAGGGTAACCAATGTCTTCAAGTTTATAGGCAGTTTACTATGTATCTGACAACTGAAAATGTTGCCATTCATTAGTTTTATGATAAACTTTTGTAAGTAGCAGGCACTTGCCATTTATTGAACTAAAAAAAATCTAAACCCTGGTGAAATGCAGTTCAGTACTTCCAGTTTCTTAACCTTGAGTAAATGTTACCCATGCCACCCCCAGGTTTCGCCCCCTAAGTCAGCCAGGGGAGGGTTCCAGGAGGCCCCTGGTGGCCCCGTGCTTACCTGCTGTACCTCACTGAGGATGGAGTATGCGGCCTGGATCTGCCTTTTGCTCAGCTTACCCAAGGGCATCTTCTGAAGGTCGATCTGAGGAGACAGGGGACTTCACTCTGAAAGCTGGGGACTGCGCAGTGTGATAGCAGGAGAACTGGACCGAGCAGCCCACCCTCAGGCCCCCAACAGAAGCAGTCAGGAGCCTGCTGGGACTTCCTGAGGACACCAGTGACCCAAATCCAGAGTTTGTAGCCCCACTCCACCAATGAGAGATGGTAGTGTGTCTGAAGATTCTTGCTCACTTCCTTTACGGCTGGGCTTAGCCAAGCCTTAAGTCATGCTGACCACCCCGCCCGCCACCCATGGCCTTCCCTGGGGTCCCAGAGCCAAGGCAGTTAAGTGCACCCCTCCCTGGGTTCCCAGCTGGAAAAGAACCAAGAGTTTTCAAGTGTTGAACACTATTTTTAAAAAGGACACACTCCTGAACTTATGGACTTACATTCAAATCAATGCTGTTCCTTTCAGATCAGTCACCTCCAACAAATATTGCTACTGCTCATATCTTGGGAACTGCCTGCCATCAAGAGAAGCTGCAGTGGAAGAAGCATGAGATCTGCAGCCTTCATTTTCCATTTGTTAAGTGGGGCCATTTCCTTAAAAGGCACTCACTCCCTTTTGCGAGCAGCCCTGCCTATTTGGCTCAGCCCCTGCGTGGAGACACCTGTGTACCAATGGGTCCCCACTGTATCCTGAGACATCGTTTCTGGGGCTTTGCCAATAGACCCTTCCGAGATCCCCAGGGTCTGTGACTGCGCCTTTCCATTTCTGCATGTCCAGCACTTCCTGCAGTGCTTGGAACAAAGAACTGAACAAGAATCTTAGAAATGGAACTGCTATGGTGATAAAATTAAATAAAAGGATTGAAAAGTGCTCACAGCTCATCAGGCACTGACCAAAAGCCAGCAGCAACAGCTTCTAATAAAATCCACAAGCCCTGACATGGGCTTCCCTGTACACTCAATACTGCAAACTCCATCCTAAGGGAAGATCTGATTACTGGCAAGAATTAAGTAGCCAGAGCCACATCTGGGGAAGAAGGTGGATAATCTATTTCAAGCCAAGAACAAGGTACAATAAAAGAACAGAGTGACTTTGGTATGGACTGTCAATCAGCTCTGAAAGCAATTCTCAAGAAGGATTCCCAAAAGAAGTTCTGATGGCACAGCATGGCCAGAGCGAGGGCAGAGGTTTGAAGGGCATGACATTTTCCAACCTGTATAATTCTGGTGTTTATGTAAAAAAAAGAAAATACCTAGTTTCCCTAATTGTACGCCCCTCAAAACATACGCACAGACTAAAAATAAGAGGTGGGCTCCATCCACACAGGCTGCCCTCACTACTGGAAAAGAAACTCAGGCACAGTGCTGGATGGTGGGCTGGGAGCAGTGGCTCCACAGCTGCCCAGTTTAGAGAGAAAGAGAAAAGTGGGAGAAACAACTTGGCACTGGGGACCCACAAGTCCCGGCTGCAGCCAGAAGGGGACTCCTAGGGCTGCAGCCTGGAACCCTGCCCCCCGCTGTGTGTCCTGACTACCTGGAGCCCATTCCCTTCTGGACTCAGGATGTGCCCTCCTCACAGGGAGAGTCAGGTTCCCCTGGTGCTAAGGATGAAGCCCTGAGAGCCACTGCGTCTCCTTCTCTACATGGTTACTCCAATCCCACGTGGACCCCGCTGAGGTCAGGAGCAGGCATCCTGCTTTCCACACACTTCCAGCTAGCTGCCTTCTAGCTTGTTTCAGCAAGCAGTGCCCCTGTCCCTTTTCTTCCTGCTAAACTAGTTACCTGTCCAGTGAAAAACATTAAAATGTCATTTCAGGCTGGGTGCTATGGCTCATGCCTGTAATTCCAGCACTTTGGGAGGCTGAGGCAGGTGGATCACCTGAGGTCAGGAGTTCAAGACCAACCTGGCCAAAATGGTGAAACCCCATCTCTACTAAAAATAAAAAAAAAATTAGCCGGGCATAGTGGTGCATGCCTATAGTCCCAGCTACTCGAGAGGCTGAGGCTGGAGAATTGCTTGAACCCAGGAGGTGGAGGTTACAGTGAGCTGAGATCGTGCCATTGCACTCCAGCCTGGGCAAAAAGAGTGAAACTCCATCTCAAACCAAACCAAACCAAACACAAAACAACAACAAAAACAACATTTCACAGGAAAGGACTTGGGTTTGAAAATAGCTGAGAACTTCTAAGAATCACAGATAGACCAAGGTGTGGGAGACTGGAAATGACGTGCAGGACTTCAAAACGTGAATGAAATGAGCCCCTCTTCTCCCTTACCGTAGCACCTCTCAACCTTTCCCTCCCCGTCCCTCATTCTCAGTGAGCCCATCCATAAGCTGTTCACACTAGTAGACCTCATAAACAAGTCAGATGACACAGCGATTTCAACGAGCACAGTGAACAAGCCCTGGCCATTTTTTAAACCCGTTAGAGGATGTAACTCAACACTCCACTCTACAACAGCACAGGCGTGAGCATTCCTGCCAGGCTGAGCTCTTGGCTGGGAGATACTGGGTTGGCCCTGATGTCCATGGGGCTTATACTGCCCAGTTTTGACCCCCTGTCCTCCCAGCTCTAAGGCAGGCCAGGAGGCTCTTCGAGGAAGGACTTGGGAAGACAGCAGAACGTGAGCGTGAAGGGAGAAACCCCATGGAGACGGGTGGAATGCTTTAAGGCTGATTTAAGACTCTCAACCTCCACTGGTTCCTAGGAGCCCAGGACAAAGGGAATAACCACATGCATCGCAGCTGCTTGTTTTTCAGAGCAGCCTGAAGCTTCTGGGTTTATCGGCTAGGGAAGAGGAGAGGGTGTTTGTTGGCCAGGTGGGACCATCTCTGCTCTGAAGGCCCCCAGGGTCAGTACTTAAGACCTCTGATGCTAGGAGCAGCAAGAACAAGGGGTCCACCCTTTTGCACTCATCTCCCAGAGGGAGAGCGGAGATGAGAAGGAGAACAGACAGGAAACACAGTCTTTGGCTGCAGTCTCTGCCATTCTGCCCTGGACAGAAGCATGACTAATCCAATAACCATCACCCCCACCCCACTGCCAACCTTGTAGAAACTGGTATGAATTTTATCTTATGAATAAATGTCACAGCAATTTTCTTTTACTCTAAGTGGGCTGTCTTGCACTTCCCATGGTAACTCCAGTTGGTTGGTTTGGTTGGGCCACAAAGGAAGCATGACTAATGCACCCTGCCGCAGCATGAAGAAGAGGAAAAATACAAAGGGTGGGCTGGTCACAGTGGCTCATACTGCATTTAGGGAGACCGAGGTGGGTGGATCACTTGAGCTCAGCAGTTGGAGACCAGCTGCTTGGGCAACAACATGGTGAGATTCCATCTCAAAAAAAAAAAAAAAAAAAAAAAAGAGTACAAAGGGGACTAGGGACCAGGGAACAGCTCTCTCCAACACACCACATGCTTCACTGCAAATCAAACAACTCTCTGCAAAAGTGCCACCACTCCAGGCCCCAGCACTCACACAATTTAAGATTGAAGGACAGGTACGAGAAGCTGACAGCCAACGTATTCTGTTTTTGAAACAGAAACAAGAACAGGCAGAGCTCTTCACTAGCTCAGCAAATCATCATCCACAGCAAATGCTCACAGATAAAATGATAAAGCGCAATAACCTCATACTCCACCATGGCTTTCTTCATACTTTCCACATCAAAGATCAGTTTGATGAGGTCCTGAACTGGCTTAGGGAGCTTGGACTTGGTGCCAGGATTTACTGTCAGCTTCTTCACTGCCTCTTCATCCTTCAGGAAAAAAGCACATTACTAAGAGACCCAAATCAACAACTCAACCAAGGTATCTGAGTCTGTGGGGCTGGGCTGCAGACAAAGGACCAGCAAAAAAAGCTGAGTATTAATCAAAAAGGTGTGGAAACAGCAGCCAGGATGAATGTGCCTGATGCTGTACACGGGTCAGACTCTTCCTGTGCCCGCCCCCGAAGTTTTCTTGGCTGCTCCAGATTCTTATTCTTGTTGCCACTGCAGCATCTGCATGGGCTGACCCACCCTGGGGTTGCTGGTCCCTGCCTGGGAACCTGCCTAGTGCCCACTCATGCCCAACCTGGAAGTGCTGGGCAACTGTAGAGGCAAACCTTGGAGCAATAGGATATGAAACTGAAGGACAAATTATTTCTCTTTTTTTCTTACACTTCCTCACACAAGGGCCAGGTGCAAGACTAAGTTTACATAGCCTTCTCTAAATTCCCAAAGGACCAAGTAACCAGTCCCATGCGCTGCCAGCCAGCCCGACAGTGTTAAAGCACATCATAGCATTAACTTGTCACGTCCTCCTCCTACATTGCCTAATAAACTATTGAGGCTCCACCCCCACTGTCTGAAGAACCCAGGTTATGTCAAGATCACACTGTACTGAAACTGCTTTAACTCTTTAGACTTGAACTGTATGAGGGCATAGACTGTGCTCTGTCCAGCACAGTGTCCCTAGCAACTAAAACGGAGTTTGGTATTTGGAGTGAAAGGAACTGACATTGGGCTTTGAACCTGGAATCAGACTGGCTTACCCAAGCAGCAGAGAGCTAACTTGTGTTGTTAGTGTTCATGGCTGCTGCTGTCACCTTCATAGTAGACCTACTCTCAGTGTTGAAATACCATCTTAAATGTACTCTGCTATCTTCTGGGTATAACTTCATTGGAGGGCAAAGTATCTATGTGTGCAAAACCCTTATTTAAGTGCATATACCTTATGACCCAGTAACTACTTGCAATGACAACAATCACAGAGGCACACAAATATTTATATGTATATCAGCATCATTACAGCAAATGCCCAGAATCAATCTAAATGACTAACAGGAGGCAGGAAGTTGTTCTGATTAATGATGAATTCTAGCCACACACAGGATGGGATTCAATACAGCCTTAAATAATGCTCTGGATTGGTGCAGCCAGTGGCCACTACAGTAGCCACTGGCCAAACTGAGGTGTGCTGTAGGTGCAAAATACACACCAGATTTCAAACACTTAGTAGAGAAAAAACCAAAAGGGAAATTTTCTCATTAATAATTGCTGGTACTGATCAGGTGTTAAAATTAGAATATTTTGGATATAAGGGGTTAAATAATACCAAGATTAATTTCATTGGCTTCTTGCTTTTTAAAATGTGGCTATAAAAAACTTTAAATGTATTGAAATGGCTTGAATTATAATTCTATTGGACAGCACTGCTCTAGAATACATAAGGAAATGCTCCTGGTACATTAGGGCAAAAAGCAGATGGTTGCAACATGGTACATATGGTGGTGGAAAAGGTACATATGCAGTGAAAGCTGACTGGAAGAGATATCTACCATTATTTTAACTGTGGTTAATTCCGGGCAATCTTAATTTTTTGTGCCTTAGTAAATTCTCAAAACATTTTAAAACAAATATTTAACTCAGTAACGGGCGCTACCGAGTCAGGCCAAATCTGTCCTGAAAGTCTGCTGTCTGAGCCTCATCATTGTATAAGCAAGATGTAAATCCTATTTTTAATATAGAGAGTTCATGAGGTCCTCTGTAAACTAAAAAATTCCCCCTTTCAGACATGCTAGGCCTCAAAGATTTCGAATTAAAATCTCTACCCACCTACAGGTCTCTCTTTTTGTAAATAAATGTATTTTCATTTCCCTGATTAAAAAAGTGATAAATTCTCATTTTCAAAAAGGCAAGCATTTTGCAAAGAAAAAAGACAAAACAGAAAAGTTAAAAATGTCAACCAACAGACAAATGAATGCTGTGTGCTAACAGATACAAGGAGACGCTCAAAACTACAGATACAGACAGCACTAGGAAATTATTTGGGACTAATAAAGTGTGACCTAGCAGAGCAGGTCAAGTTACTATAATTCTGTCTATAGACCAGGTCACAGGATGGAGGGTCACCATGGGTTTGGATGAAAAGCCTTATCTGGAATCTGTGAATTATGCCCTACTGTTTCAGGAATACTGAAAAGACTGTTCCTCCTTGATAGCTCAAAGATGCTACCACAATTCTCATTTAAGCTCTATCTCATACTTCAAGGTGCTGACTGGTTTTTCTGCCATCTACTGAGATGATCATGTGGTTTTTGTCCTTCACTCTACTCATATATTACATTGATTTTTAAATGTTGAATCAACCTTACATTCCTGGGATAAATCCCACTTGGGAGTGGTATATAGATCCTCCTATGCTGCTGGATTCGGTTTGTTAGGATTTTGTATCTCTATTCATAGGGTTTCTGCATGTCTATTCACAGGAAATTGCTCTGTAGTTCTCCTGTGCTGCTTTGGCTCTGGTATCAGGGTGGTACTGGCCTTCATGCAATGAGTTGGGAGGTATTTTCTTCTATTTTTGGGGGAGAATTTGTGAAGGACTAGTATTCTCCTTTCACCATTTGGTAGTATGTTTACTATGATGCCATCTGATCCACAATGTGGATTTTCTAGAATAAGGTGTCCCTTCCTACTCCTAGAAGCAGACAGTGTAAGGGCATTACATGGTTACCTGGCCGTAGTCAATCTCCAGGGGGTAGAACTTTTTGGGATACTTTGTGAAATTTTTGGAGTGCCAAGCGTTCCCGGTTTTTTCTTCATATAATTTCATGAAGTGCTCAATGGCATCCTCCTTGGACGGCATCTGTTCCAGTTTGTTGCTACCGATCACCGTCCCCACACGGCCCCAGGACCTGAATATCCAATACCTGTGGTGGGAAGAAGGGTGTCAGATACACAAGTGTGGGTCAGCTGTCCCATTTCAGGAGGAGTTCCCCTTTCTCGCCATTACATTCAGGTGTGGAAGAATTTTACACACCCCAAAAGGATAGTGATTAACACAGAACAAAAGGAACTGCTATAACAATAAAGGGTCTTTATCTTACCTCTCATTAAACTTTCAAATCATATTGACTATAAAAAAATGCCACATAATAGTTTAAACTTGGTTCTGGCAGCCAAGCCTGAGGAGTGAATCCTGGAGTCTGTAGACCTTTGCATAAAAACGATTCTACTCCTCTCCCCAAAGAAATACAAAGCACTATCTGGAAGTCATGTGTTCAAGGAGACAACCCTTAAAGCTGTACCCTAAAAATAATTAACTTTCAACTCAGATCCGAGGCTAAGACACGATGAAATGAGGGGGGCAGTGGCAATGGCTCCTCAGGTCCGGTGACCTAGAGATGCAGGCTGTCATGTTCAAATTCCATCTCAATTGAGGGTGCACATCACACATATCCAGCTGCTGTGCTGCTCAGCTTTGGATGAGCTAATTTTTCATTAACTCAAAGCAGAGGTAATGCAAAACTTAATTTTCATTTCATAAGAAATACAGATATATCATAAACCCACATACAAGATTTGTGTACATTTTAAAGACAGAACTATAGATTTCAAAGAAAATTTGGGACTCCCTGGCCATTCTCTGGGCTACTGCACAGGGGTATAACAATTCATTCTCTGCTTGGTTTTTCCTGTGAAAATTTTTGGGAAGCACTACTTTGATCTATGTTGAAAATTTTTTCTGACCCTAACAGCCCACACCACCCTTTCACTTAACACCAGCAAATCTTAGCCACCAGAAAAATGTCCACATCCACAATCAACGTTAGAATTTAATAAGAGTTCCTTCCATATGCCTTTCCACTGACACATAAATCCTGTTTTGTGTTGGCTGTACTGCAGGGTAATGAACTCACTAGCTAAGGACCACTCTGCCTAGATACATAAGGACAAAAGCCAGCCCACCCTCTCATCACCTCCCAGCTGCTGTACCCCACAATCCAGAATACGCCCTTGCCTGTCTCATCATGTTAATAAAAAAGGCAAATCCAAACCTCTTTAGTTACTAGGGAGTTTGAACATTAAAAAGTAAGTTCAACGCTTGCCAAACTTTATTTGCTTCCGAGTTTTAAAACATATGTAAAATTAGAAAATCTTGATTCAAGCAGCTGAAAGAAAAGCCAGCTGGGGTTGGGTACAGTGGCTCATGCCTGTAATCCCAGCAGTTTAGGAGGCTGAGGCGGGAGGATCACTTGAGTCCAGGAGTTTGAGACCAGCCTGGGCAACATAGTGAGGCCCCTGTCTCCATAAAAAATAAGGCATGGTGGTGTGCACCTATGGTCCCAGTTACTTGGGAGGCTGAGGTGGGAGGATTGTTTGAGCCTGGGAGGTCAAGGCTCCACTGAGCTGTGATTACACCACTGCACTCCAGCCTGGGTAACAGAGTGAGACTGTTTCAAAAAACAAAACAAATAGTTGGAAAAACAAACAAACAAACAAAAAAACCCACCAAACAAAAAGAAAAGCCAGCGGGAGAATACGTGAAACCGTACCTCGGGACAACTGTACAAGGACAGCAATGCTACTGGTTAGTAAGTGGCTTCTTTCTCCCCTTTAAACAAAGGCCTCATGGTTCGTTTTTGATCTCTGTGATTAGATTTCATTCCCTAGGCACTGGGCCTAACGGGTTTCACATGGCTGATGGCACAGCACTGACTGATGCAGGATGGCCCCATGTCTCTGCACAACCAGGCTACACCTGCAGAACTCACCTGCTTTCCTTGTCGTCCTCCAGAAGCTGCAGCTTGTAATAGGAGTTAGTTCCTTTAACGATGTCCACCAGGCCGAGGGTGGCACTGAAGACCTTCCCACCTTTCTCCAGGACATGCGCAGAGTGTTCCAGTCCTGTCCCGGAGGCAAAGCATCTACAGTTTTCTCTCCTCTTGAGGGGCTAGCGCTCTCAGGGAGAAGGGGTTTGCAGGCCTGAGGTTCATGCCTCTTGGATACACTAACACCACCTTCAGGAGGTTCCCCTGAAATGCGTGTTCTCAGGACTGGGGGAGCTGGTGAAACAGGCCTGAGGGTAAAGCCACAACCACACTGCCCCAGGTGTGCTGCGGGCATTCGGATGTCTGCTCCTAGTCAGCTGGCAGGGGGTGGGGCATGAGGCCCACTCGGCTGGCAGTCCTGTTTGCTTACCAGAATCAGGATCCACAGCTGCTCCTCCTTTAAGAGTTAATTTCATTCTCTTTTCAGATTTGTTGATACCTTGGAAGGGAACAGAAAAATGTCAACACGAAGTTAAACGTAACTGAAAAGTAAGGGGAAGGTAGAAGGCAAATGAGTCGTTCTCATTCGCATGGTCTGTCAACTCGGCATCTATATACACACTCCTCCCACCACCAAGTGCCTGCCATTCTGTTTCCTGCTCTGCAGCACTCAACAGGCCATGTCAGGGACACAAAGGGACAGGTTCTGTGCAGGCCAACTTGGCCACCACTGTCCCTGGCTTTTGGCCCTGGAGGGGGCAGCTTGGGGCCCTTACCTTCCTCTTTGACCTGGCTCTTGCTTTTTTTGGAGAGTGCAGCCCCTGACTTCCCTTTTGGGGCGACAACTTCGACAGGCTCTGCCTTCACCTCTGCCCCCCAAGGGGACAAGATGTGCGCTAAGAACAACTCCTGAAGGCTCTTGGTGGAGGCGGAGACATCCTGGAGGAAGTCCTCAGACACAACTCGGATGTTGGCTTCCTTTACTTCCTCCATCTTCTTATTCATCTTTTCCACCTCCTCTGTTCAAATTGAAAGGAAAAAAAAAAAAAAGAAATGTAAGTTTAAAACAAAACTGAAACCTCAAATTACTATAGTTATATTTACTGTGTAATTCCAAACCCTCAACATCCACAGCTCTCCTTTGGTTCCAAGTCTAATGCTCCCAAGAGTGTTTTTCATTCTAACGATCATCTTGATCAGCCATAGTCCCCCTTTTCTAAGGTATGATGAGCCAGGGCAGCCTTCTCCAAGCCATTCTACAGCACGATGTTAACAGACACTCCAAGGAAAAAACACCCTGATGTCAAATATGTATGGGAAATCCTGTGTTCTATTTCTCTGGTTCCTGAAGACCTACAGTGGTAGTAGTATAATAAACCCACACAGAAACCTGTTTACCTTTTGTTTCACCTTACCTTTTCCAAACATACTTGAACCATGAACTTCTGTTTTGGCAGAGATCTACGCACATCTTACAGAGCAGTGCGAAGTGATGAGAATACAGGTTGAGCAGTTTCCCTTATCAGAGATGCTTGAGACCAGAAACTTTTCAGACCTTAAAATACTTGCTTCGTATTTACTGACTGAGCATCCCTAATCCAAAACTCTGAAATCTGAAATGCTCCAATGAGCATTTCTTTGAGCATTATGTTGTCACTCAAAAAGTGTTGACTTTTGAGGCAATTGGTTTGGATTTCGGGACTAGGGAGACTCAACCTGTAGTAGCTTACCGTCTTTAGTTGGGAGCATGCAACACACGTGAATCTACAGTACAAAGCAGCGATATTGAGGGCAAATACTTGTTTCCCTTCATAAAGAACCAGAGCGATGATATTGTTAAGATCCAGTTTTTGAGTGCTGTGATCGACTCTTCCTCACTGACTTGTCATCACAATCATAAGATACAGAGCATTATCCCTGTTGCACAAATTCAACTCACTTTTGGTGCTGATGCACAGGGAAGCCTTATTGGCTGTCCCTGTCAACTTCCCCCCGAGTTTCTCAATCATAGCCTTCACTTCATCCTTGTTCCGGGACAGCTTCCCAAGAGTCAGGATCTTCATGTTGGATAATGGCTTATCTGGGATGAAAAGAGAGAATCATTCAGCAAGGTCAACTCCGGTGCTGCTCCCCAGTAAGGGGAGGTGGAGGAGCAGGCGGGCCAAGCAGTGAGCTCCTGGGGAAAAGACTATGAAAATACACTTGTGAGAAAACAGGATGGGACAGCAAGCTGCCATCTGAGCACCTACAGATGTTCCTCAACACAGAAAGGACTGGGCAGGGAGCAAGCCACAAAATGCCACTCCATGGCCAGGCCAGCCTTGCTGGTACGAGCCGGGCAGCTGGGGGTTACCCCAGGTCCGCTCCATGGTCAGGCTAGGAAGGCTGCATCTGCGGATGAGGGACCAGGATGGGAAGAGGAGTAAGGTCACATGAACCCCCAATTCCTTCTGTTATTCTCCCAAACTGCAATTCTAATTAATTAACCCCATTTTAAAATGAGACATGTCCATGATAGTCCCTCAAAGGAGTGGCCAGCACAATCACACTGAGCTGAGCTAACCGATTCTAGGCGAAAAGCAGCTGCCTGGTGTGCACTGACCCAGGCCAGAAAGGCCTGGACAGGGGTGTGCCTTCTGTTCACAGCAAACAACACAGTGCTGGTGACACGTTTCCAGAACTGGAGATGCTGCAAGGAAAAGTCCTTACTGCCTTCCCTGTGAGGGCAAACAACTAGGAAACACTGACAGTTTAACTGAAACTGGTGAGGACTCCAGAGAACAAAATTATTGATTTATGCTGAATTGCAAGTTAGGGGAAAGCAGAGGAGGGAACCCTCCATAGAGGGGTCAGAATGCCAGGCCCCACCTGGCCCTTCATGTGGGCACTTGGACTCAGGCTGCCAGCAGCACAGTGGACTAGGGATGACCACCCACACACACTGCAGTGACCACTGGTCCCCTCTCAGGATATGAAAAGGAGGTCAATAACAGGTTTATGTTCAAGGACGGAACCTTCATCCTCCACCCACCAAACTGTGACCTTCGCCATCAGACTATGCCACATGTCTCTGAGTAAATAAGCAGCGGGTCACTTCTCCTGCCAACAAATACATTGCTCTCACTGTCTTGGTTGGCTTGGGGCATTTCTCACTAGTGCTGATCAGTAACTCCCCCTGCATACAACAGAGACTCGAGCATCACACCAGGGTCGTGATGACTGGTGGGTGCAGGGCGGCCTGGAGAGTAAGGCCTCTGATGCTGCTCTGCAGTGAGGTCAGGCAGGAGACCTTGCGCGGTACTCCAGGTAAGGCTGTCAACCTAGCCTTTCTTAGGAGCCCCTCTCCTAGCCTCCTAGAATAAGAGTCACTTGTTCTTTTATAATGTTTATTTTATTTTTAGAGAGAGGGTATCACTCCGTCGCCCAGGCTGGAGTGCAATGGTGTGATCATAGCTAAGTGCAGCCTTGACCTCCCAGGCTCAAGGGATCCTCCACCTCAGCCTCCTGAGTATCTAGGGCTAAAGGCACATGCTGCTACACCCGGATAATTTTAAACATTTTTGTAGAGATGGGGGTCTCACTACATTGCCCAGGCTGGTCTCGAACTCCTGGCCTCAGCAATTCTTTTGCCTCAGCCTCCCAACGTGCTGGGATTACAGGTGTGAGTCACTGCTCCCAGCCGATGCTATGTTCTTAATACCCTCCCACCTTGCTGTAGTTGGGGGTGTAACAAGCCAAGGGAAGAGGTCTATCCCCTATAGGACAAGGCTTCCCCATGGTGGGGTCAGCAAAGAGAGACCCTTGATGGATACTTTCTTCACCAGCTCCATACCACCAGCAAGTAGTGGGCAAACAATTCCTGCAAAGCAGTTCTAAGACTGGGGCCCTAAGAGCTGTACCTGCTGAAGCAGAGGAGTTCCCAGCAGCAGGCACCGAGGCTGTGGAGGGTGGGGGCGTGGCCACCACTGGGGCGCTGGTTTCTGGGGGGAATATACGGTCCTGCTTTTTAACCTTCAATTTCTTGAGGTAAGAGATTTCTCGGAATTCCTAAAAAATATTAAGTTTTAGTTAAGAAGCTAGCTCTCCCTTGAAGTAACTACCTCATAGACCAAAAAGGATTTGGCTTGTCCAAATTAAAGAATCTCTTTTTTTCTTCTTACAATAAAGAGTAACAAAAAATAGAAAAATGTGAGGCTTCCAGAATGAAAGACAGTATTATTGCTGCTACAGTACTTATTTCTGGTACTTTTACATTTATAATAGGGGTGGTATTGTGGCTGCTTTAAGAGAAAAATCTTTCCCAGAAAAAACAAAAACACAAACCAGTGGCCAATTTGGTCAGGAACCACCACTGGAACTGCTGTATGACTATAGCCTCCCTGGCCTCATTCTTGAGTTGTTCCCTTCGAGAGTTAACAGGCCTCTGTGGGATCATGCCTACTCCAGAACTTCAAGACCTCAATACCATACACACTGGGAGATTATTACCCAAAAGGAAATCACAGTATTCGCTTTCCTTTTTAGAAAAAGGAAAAATGAATGCAGAGAGCCCTACGGTATTCACTATAAATTCTTCCATCAGCACAATTCACTCTTCACTCTGAGTGATTTACAAGCGGCCTTGCTCTAAATGGTCACTTAGTAAGTATCAAATACATGAAGCTCAGGGAAAGACCCTGTGCTCCCAGGTCTTCGCCCAATCAAGAAACTGCTCTTTCCATCTATGCCTGTGTTCAGGGTGTCAGCTGGATACAAGAGGTCACAGATTGCTTCCAACACACACTGACCACCTAATATGTGCTACCAACCATAGCTGGTTAAAAAGACAGTTTCTCCCCTTGAGAAAGTATCTCATTTGTGACTGAGCATCAGCTATAGGAAGGTGAACTTTAACTCAGGAGCTAAGCTATGCCAGAGGTGTGCTAAGGTGATGTGAGACAGGGAACGCTAGCATGCACCTGGAGACAGTGATCTGCTAAGCCCGCTGGGAGCTGAAAACACAGGGGACTGCCTAAGCACAGCCATCTGAGTAGCACATGGTGGTATGTGGGGTGCCCTGGCCAGGTGCCCTATTGCTAGGTATTCCTAAAAAGAATGAGCAAGACTGGCGGTGGGGTGGGGAGAGGGGTATGTGAGGAGGAAAAGGGTGGCAGAAAGAGGCTGCAGATGGCCAGCAAAGCCGCATCATGGAGGGCTCTGAGGACAAGCTACGGAGCTGGCCTTGATTCTGTGGGACAAGTGCCTGGGGGCAACAGTGTCACTGCATGGGCAGCAAGTAGTGCCAGACTGAAAACTTGTCTCGCACATGCACATAACCTTTAAAAATGTATACAGATGCTCAAAAATTGATATATAAAATACAAGGGATGGCACATTGCTTACTGCCATCTTATTATTTCCCCATCGAAGATAGTAAAAGAAATACAAATACCACATAAGGGTCTGGAAGATTTGCATACCCAGAAAAATCGGGGAATCAGTGTAAGATTTTAAGGGTGGGGAAGTGCTAAGCTCAGATTTATTTCACAGGAAGCATTCAAGTAAAGGCATAGAGAGAAAATTAGGGGGGGATCATGCAATCATGGCAGTGAACAAGTGAGTCAGGGGCTGGTGGAAATGGAGTTCAGATGTAGGTGTAGAGCGAGTAATGTCGACTATTACTCGGCTAACGATTCCTGAGGGTGTACTGTGTGCCGCTGTTCCAAGTGCTCCACCCAGGAGCAGGCAACAGCGAGGGAAGCAGATTGGTGAGTGGCAGAGCTCTGCACCTAGACAGGCTGCTGGGCCTGGATCCTGCTGAGTCTGAGCAGGCACAGGCGAGGTCCCTGGAGCAGCCAGCTCCACAAAGATACTGCCAGAACCCCACCAGCATGGCTCCAAAGGGGGCTCCCCATGGAGGTATTTTGTGTTGAGAATTCCATAAAGTTACATTAAAAAAAGAACGTGCAATACTAGGAGATATGTGAACTCTGGATCCAATTCTTCTGCTGGCACTAGGCAAGGAAATGTCCTTGAAAAAAACTTGTATCAGAAAGCAGGAATTACTATCCATTTCTTCACCATATGTCCCTCAAGCCTAGAACTGTGCCTGGCACATAGGAGGCATTCAATAAATAAAAATTATTCATGGTCTTTGTAAGCAACATTTTACACCAAATGGACAAACCTCTACTTCATACTTAGAGGAGCTTTGGTTCTACATTTGTATAGTTTGCAAACATACAATTTTATATTCTGGTTAACAGGATGACACATCTGTAAAGAAGTCTGAGGAACAGGGCCCTGCAATCTCAGGGACCTGAAGTATGAACAAGTGCAGAAAGTGGGGCCAGGTTTTTCTCCTAACATATCCCAGGATCTTCCCCCACCCCTTACCTTTGGGGTTACCCACTCCTTCCGGTTGGGTGTCTGTGTCTTGACCATACACTTGGTCCAGGCAGTGACGTCCCCAGTGCAGTAATAAGCATCACTCTTGAAGACCAGCTGACCTGAGCATTCCTTGCAGGGAAGGAGGGCACCGAATGCCATGCCATCGGCTACTTGGTCCAAGATCTGCAGCCAGGGGAGAAACACATCAGAGGGCAAATGCGGGACTACAGAAAAGGACACTTACTAATGTGGGATGGAGGAACTTGCACAGATTTCTCTCTCTACAAAGAGACTTCTTGCTGTGGGCTTGCTGTGGGGCTCTTAACACCCCACCCCGCCCTTTGTTTACAAAGGAACTTGGATTCTTGTAATGTAGGAGACCTTATTTCCAAGTGTTCCTGCAGCTCCCCCATCCCTCAGTGATTGAGAAACGAAGGGAGAGCCCAGAGCATCCACTGGCATTGCACAAAGTACAGTGCCAAGTCAACTCCCAAGAATGACAGCAGAGAAGGGCCAGTTGGGGACACTGATGGGACGCCGTCATGCCATCCCTCAGGAGGGGGCTCTCCACTCCACAGGCCTGGCACTCTAGAACAAGCACTAACATGTGGAAGATGTCTAGTGGGGTGTGTGAATGCCGGCCTCATCCATCCCAGAAAAATGGTGACCACGATGGTGGTGATGACCGTGCAACACAACCACAATTTATACTCCTTGCAATTAATACCAGCAGGTGTTCACACGGAGGGCCTCCCACACTCCACTGGGACAGTCACTCCCCAACGACAGGGTCAGCCTCACATGCGTGTCCCACTTAACACAAAGGCAGCTCACCGCCGACTCCCCAGAAGGCACTTGCTGTTTGTTGAAGATGAGTAGCTCCTTCAGGTCATTAGTCGAACACACTTTCTTTAGTTCATCCTTGATGTTCCAGATCAGGTCGTTCTGAGCCTATGGACAAGACCCAGTGGCGGCTGAGAGGCCAGCTCTTTTCAAAGGAAGAATTCAACTGGAGGAGGAGCCCTGGTCATGCTGAGCCTCCAGTTATACCCTGGTGCACCAGTGAACTGCCACTCCAAACCTGGGTGATCAGCACAGGATTTGACTCCTGGTCATGCTCCTGTGGACACCAAATTAAGCCTGTTGTGTGGTCTCTCAGAGAATACTGTGGAAGGTGAGGAGGAAGCCCTAAGGGTTTGGGGGAGATTGCACCAAGGCTCCTGGAACCAACTCTCAGAAACCAATCCCCAGAGACACAAGGTAAGAGCCTGGAAGTGCTAGGCTGAGCCCAGGGCCCATGTTTATCAGCAACTAGAGGAGGCAGGGTATGGCTGTTCTCCACCCATCTTAGAGTAGGAATGATTCACGAACACTAATTTCCTTGATGGTATATTATATTCAGTATCACAGAGGAATGTATTTAAACTCTTCTGAAAATGGAAGTTTTAATCTTTATTAAAGTGCCTATTCTTGGTTGGATGCTTTTACGTGTCATCTCACTTACTCTTTGTCTTTGAGATGGAGTCTCACTCTGTCACCCAGGCTGGAGTGCAGTGGTGAGATCTCAGCTGACTGCAACCTCCACCTTCTGGGTTCAAGCAATTCTCCTGCCTCAGTGTCCTGAGTAGCTGGGATTACAGGTGTGCAACACCACACCCAGCTAATTTTTGTATTTTTAATAGAAATGGTGTTTCACCATGTTGGCCAGGCTAGTCTCAAACTCCTGGCCTCAAGTGATCCGCCTGCCTCAGCCTCCCAAAGTGCTGGGATTACAGGCGCGAGCCACTGTGTCCGGCCTCATCTCATTTATTCTCACAACAATCAAGCTTGCTGAGAAAGCTATCAACCTCTCCATTTTAAAGTCTGAGGTGAGTCTCCTCCTTCCCCAGGAAAATGGGCAAGTTATTCACCATCTCTGCTCAGATCCCACCTCTGTAAAATGGAGACAAAAACACCAGCCCTATCATATCCTATAGGGTTGCTATTAGTACCAAGGAGGATTTTAACTCCCCTGGTGAAGCTGCAGGCACACACGTCTGCTCCGTTTCCCAGCTTCATTTTTTTTTTTTTTTTTTTTTGAGACGGAGTCTCGCTCTGTTGCCCAGGCTGGAGTGCAGTGGCCGGATCTCAGCTCACTGCAAGCTCCACCTCCCGGGTTCCCGCCATTCTCCTGCCTCAGCCTCCCGAGTAGCTGGGACTACAGGCGCCCGCCACCTCGCCCGGCTAGTTTTTTGTATTTTTAGTAGAGATGGGGTTTCACCGTGTTCCCCAGGATGGTCTCGATCTCCTGACCTCGTGATCCGCCCGTCTCGGCCTCCCAAAGTGCTGGGATTACAGGCTTGAGCCACCGCGCCCGGCCCCCAGCTTCATTTTTAAAGGCTCTCTCGACATCTCCTCTCCGTTGCACACAGCATACGCCGGGACCCCAGGAATGGAGACGTGGGAGGATGAGGAAAAGGTCTAGTGGCACAGGGTTAAATGGAAGAAGTACAACAATGTCACCTAGATGACCAAGGGTAGAGAGCCAGCAGACACAGATGTGCCACGGTGGGAACTCTGAGGGGCATTTTAATTTTCTGACTCTCTATACATCTCTGATATCAATGGGGAAGAGAGAAGGACACTAATCTCACTGAATGGCCAATGTGAAGTGGCACCACGGTTCTCCTGCAGCCAGTTTTGGTGCATGACAGACGCTTTTTTACCGTAAGACAATTGAACAAAATGTGTGACTCTTACTTAGCAACTAGAACTATATCAGAAATTGCTTTTAGTTTTAATACTACTAGTAAAAACTGAATACTCATACAAGATACATAAGCAGACGGTTCATGGAAATCATTTGCTCAAGGAGAGACCAACTGTTCTCCCCCAATTTCCCAAACACCCAGCATTCTGATTAATAATTTTTGCTTTGCTTCAACACACACATAATCAACACAGGGATGAATCTTTCTGGTCAAGGACCACTGATTTAATGCATAGTTTTCTCCTATCATTATCAGTCATCTGTTCCTTTTTAAAAATGAGAGATCTTCATTTAAAAAATGTAGAGACACTTGATCTCTTCAAGCCATTTGTCTATGCTAAGAATCTCTGGCATCCTTTAATTAAGTATTCAGTTTCCAATGTCTGCAAGTGACCACAAAGGTGCAGGGTGTACAGTAGTGCATAATTTGGCCAAAGCATGAATCTCTGGCATCCCAGTAAGAGGCTGGTGAGTGGGAACAGAGCACTCAGCCTTTGCTCAAGCCTGGCTGCAGGTTGGACACCTACAGCCTAATGTGGGTTCTCTTTCAAATAAAAATGGTTTCCTTGGGAGGAGGGAAAATAATCTGGGGAAAAAGTCATGCTATTTAATGACAGCCATCAATTTGCTAAAGTTCTTAGTAAGTGGGACACAAGTCCTTGAATTGTCTTCCCAGAAAGAGAAAGAGAATCCAGACAGCAGCATGTTGAAAGGAGACACAGAGCTGAGAACTCACCTTTAGAGCTTTTTCAAGCTTACTATCTTTGTCTTTTTCTTTTTTAGGTTTCTTCTTGGCCACTTCATCTACTCCATCCACCTCATCGCCTTTTCTCTTTCTGAAGGAGACACAGGATATAAGAGAGAGCCAGAGCCATTAAAAATCTGACACCCAGTGACTTGCGGTGATACAGTATCTTAATGTCATTCTATCAACTCCCTGTAGGGCCTACTCACACTTGTCACTCCCTAACCCCTGCCCCACTCAGTGCCCTTAGGCGATCACTGTCTACTCAGGGAGTATTTGCAACCAAGATGGCAGAAGACACCATCCATTTCAGAACATACTCTCCCAGCCAGGGAGAGGTGCTAGGGTTGTTCCAGGGACTTAGAACAACCCATTACAAGAATCCAGGGCTCAGGCCCCATCTGAGATAAAAACAAAAACAAAAACAAAAACAAAAAAAAAACACCTATGTATCTCCTGGCCTGGAAGGTTCTAGCAGGGACTAGGCTAGAGGTAAGCTAGGGGGCAGGGATTGCAGAAAGACAAAGCCCAAGTCCAGGGGGCTAGGCCTTTCGAGCTAAAACACAGAGCAAGGGAAAGAGGCTGCTCACAGAGGTGGGGCCGTACTGCCACATAAAGCCTAGACAAGAAGTGACAGTCAAAGCAGTGCTAACCAGCCTGCCCCAGCTTGCTCAGCAAACATGGCTCTGAGGCTATCACCTGCCCCTAAAACACAGGGGCAGGGCAGCCACAGTGGTCTCAGTCTCAGCTATCTCACAGACCTGAGCACAAACCCTTTCACTTTCCTCAGCCATAAAATAGGGAAAAGAATACCATCTGCCTCACAGAACTCTGGTGACGGGCAAATCAAACAGTCCAAATACAGGGCTCGATACAGTGTCTGGCATACGAAATGTGCTCACACATTCTGGCAGTTATCATGGCTTACGTGGGAGCTGATGGACTCCAACACCTATATCACGTGCTGCAATGCCCTGTGGGCTTTTTGACCCACTGCCTGATTTTTCAATTTTCTTGCACATTCTAAAGCCCCATGTGTTGCTGCAATGAACAGGCATTATGAACTGAGATAATGTGTGATGGCTGCTTGATGGTTGCCCAGTCACCGTCTAAGGAACAGGGTGCATACCAGGCTCTACCACACCACCCCTGGTGTGCCTGTTAACAAGCAATTCTCCAGACTGAGGCTGAGGGACAAGCAGAGGGTAAACTGCAGACAGCAAGAGGTGTCCATGTATTCAAGATAGTCACTGATGGTCCTTCCCATTCTAAATTTTAACACCATGCAAAACCCTTATCATCCTGAACTCTAAGCCAGGAAAATTATCCACTGCCCATCCCCTAACTAAAAATGGTCACGATTCTCCCAGCATTGTTAAGTGATCAACCCAGGCAAAACAAATACTCACCCAGGGAAGGAGGGTGGTCTTTTAAGTATCTAAAGGGCTGTCGTGGAAAAGTGTAGTTAGCCTGTCCATGGAGATCAGATGTTGGAAGGGGAATAGACCACCAGGAAGCAGGTCTCACAGGGCAGAGGGCTCTCGACAGAGGACATGAGAACCCCTGGCTGTCCTTCCCTACCCTGTCCTTTGCCCCCAGATCTCTGCTGTCACTGTTCCTCAGTTTGCATCTCCGTGGCTTACTGACAGTCAGTGTAGGGAAACAGAGGAGTGGTATGGAACCTGTAGAGCCGTCGGGCCTCCCTCAAGCCCCTCACTGAACCCCCAGGGCAACCCCACAGCGTTCCACCTACCCTTCGCTCTTGACTCCTGGGAGCTGCTTCTTCAGGGCTTCTTTATCCTCTGCAGCAAGGAGGCTGAAGCCCTTGAGCTGACTCGCACTATACTCGGGCCGGAAACCCAGCTCCTCCCTGTTCTTGACAAAGCAGTGTGGGTGGTACCAGCGGTCAATCATGCCTAGCTGTGGCTTCTCCGGGTCTAGCATCTTCTTGGACAGGCGCACCTGGCCCTGCAGGAAAAACCGTATATAGTACCAAGGGAGTGACGAGGAAGGATGGTGAACATGATACGGGCAGCCTGCGCTCCAACCAGTGAGGGGCTGCAGGAACAAGTCAAGGCCTGCCCACCAACTTGAGGACTCATGGGCTTTTGAGAGGTTTAGCTCTCTCAGGTCATCAAGGATTGTGTATTACCCTCAAGACTCAGGGTTCCTTAAATTTCAAATGGCTGGCGACCTACCTACCTGTCTGGACATGTGAAGAATTGCTAACATTCCCCTTAAGATGTTTCTGTTGACCTGGGGCAGGCATAAAAACACATGGTATGGTGTGCTGGGCAGAGCTAGAGCCTTGCACACCTGCGTGGGCTTCCAATGCAGCATTTTTTTTTTTTTTTGAGACAGGGTCTTGCTTTGTTGCCCAGGCTGGAGTGCAGTGACTTGATCTCAACTCACTGCAACTTCTGCCTCCCAGGCTTAAGTGACCCTCCTACCTCAGCCTTGCCTGACTAATTTTTTTGTAGAGATGAGGTCTCACTATGTTGCCTGGGCTGGTCCAGAACTCCTGGACTCAAGCAATACTCCTGCCTCAGCCTACCGCACCACCGCGCCCAGCCCCCCAATGCAGCACTTTTGTATTAGCAGGAATTTTCTGTCCATTCCCACCCTCCTATGGCCTCCTTAGTCTCTTTACAGATGACACCCTCTAAGGAGTAATAACCCCACAGGCAAGAATTCAGTCCTGCCAGCCTGCGCAGGTCCCCAGTCCCCAGGCCTGATATTCCCAGGAGAGTTCCAGGCCTGGAAGGCTCAACCCAGAGAATGCAGCAGGAGGGGCTCCTGACAATACATAAAGCCAGCAACCCAGCAGCACACACCACCTGGCATTCCCCTTGAGGCAAAGAGAATCTTAACGTTTGCCTTAAATTTTTGGTGGTTGAAGGTAGCTGGAGAAGATACAGCAATTCCATGTTTTCATTTTCTAAATACCCATTGGCTCACCTCAATTTTCTGTACAACACCTCCAGGAGGCACAAACTTTCAATTAATACCTCGAATGAATCAATTAATACGTGCATGTCACATTAGAGAAGGGTGAGAAGGCTGTGGGGCACAAGCCTTCCCTTCTACCTATGTCTCCGTCCATTTTGTCTGACTGGCTATCAGCCTTCAAGGACTAGAACTAGTGGGAAAGCCTGGTTAATGAAGATCCTCTGATTAAACAGAAAAAGGCTGGAGGCTCATACCAGGGTAAACACATTCCTTACACCTAATTCTACCATAAAACACAGACAATCTTTCCCCCAGCCATCGTTGGATCCAAAAGACACCCCTTTTGTTAATGCTTTCCAAGACCAGATGCATACATACCAGAGAACTGGACCAGACTTGTCTGGAAGTCACTGTCATATCTGGTCAACACTAACGTCTTCAGTTTATTTTTAATCACTTGCGTTGAGCTAGCACCCTAAAGCCCCCATTTCTTCTCTTCTCTTGAGATAGACAATGACATCAATGCAAGCAATTCATAAAGTTCAGGGATCTGAGCCCCCAAGACCTTACCTTTTCTATCTTCTCCATACACCCCTTGCATGTGCTTCTGTTGGACTTGGCGTACTCTGCTGCAAAGTCACCTAGCGTCTTCTCTGCCTTGCTACCAATTCCATCCTGGCCTTTGCCTGAAGAATCAAACAGAGGGCAATGCTCATCTCAACAGCTCCAAAATGCAGCTTAGAGGAGCCCCCTGTCCTCTTCTACCTCCCCAGGATCCTTCCACTAGGATACCTTATGCCTTGGGAGACTACGATTGGTCCATCTCATCTGTCTGTAACAACCATGGTCAGCTAATAGAGCTTCTTTTCTGGAGATAAATGACCCTTCTCCTTGAAAGAGCAGCACACTAGGGGGTGATCAGCTGTATGACATTCCATCTCCTCCTCTTCCTCTGGAGGCCCCTCCCACACTTCAGAAAGCACTTATTAGGTGTTTACCTTAAAAGCCTTGGAAGCTTACTGACGTCTCACTAAGCCTCCTAATTTCCATTATACTTTTATTTACCAAAGTGTGGAATTAAAGGAAATATTTTGATACGAGCCAGACACAAGTATATGTAAGAATTAAATATGTGGTAAAGGTATCATTTCAAATTAGTGGGAAAAGGTTGAATTATTCAATAAAGAGTTGTGGGGATCACTGGCTAGACATTTGGGACAAAAACTAGATTATTTTCTTATTATAAAAATAAATTCCCAGGCTGAATCAGGTAGTAAGAGGCCTAAGACGAGGAATAAGATGAAGCTATCTTCCCATCACTTCTATTCCATATTATATTGGAGGTTGTAGTAAGCGCATTAAGGAAATAAAAAAAAAAAAACAAAAGGTATAAGTTTGGAAAAGAGTAAGTAAAACCATCTCTCCTTGTAAATGATTCTATTTGATATTCCTAAGAGATATCTTGAGAAATCTATTTTAAAATCTACTAAATTAAGTGAATTTAGCAAATACGCAGGGCACACTATCAATATACAAACATACGAAGATGTCTAATGCTAGCAATAAACATACTGGAAAGGCAACTGCATTGTTATTTAAACAGTATTAAAATACATAAAACACTCAGATACATTTAACAAAAGACGTGCAAGATCTCTACACTAAAAGCTATAAGACTGCTGAAATCAAAGAAGACCTAAACAAATGAAGAAATGCATCATGTTCATGGACTGTTAAGATGTCAATTATCTGCAATTTGATCCACGGATCCAGTGAGATGCCTATCAAATTCCTAGCAGCTGTATTTGTAATAGCCCCAAACTGGCAACAACCCCAAAGTCACCAACAGTAAAATGGATAAACAAATGGATATGCCCAAACAAAGGACTACTCCCCAGAAATAAAAAGAACTAATGACACACAAGGTGACCTGGATGAATCTCACAGGCAGTGCGCTGAGTGAAGAAAGCGTGTAAGAGGCTATACAATTCCTTTTCTTCCTGAAATTCTAAATCAGGCAAAATTAATATATGAGGATAGAAATCAGAACAGTGGTTACCTGAGTCAGGGAAAAATGACTAGCAAAAGTACAAGGGAACTTCCCAGGGGGACAGAAATGTCTATAACTCAATGGGGTATATGCCAGATGTGTATAAGCATTTGTCAAAACTCACTAAACTGTATACGTAAGATCTGTGCATGTTACTACTGTAAATCATTTTAAAAATTCCAGATATAATACCAAAGACATATCACAAATGAGAAGACAGACATGACTATACAAACAATGAAAGATGAAACTTTAATGAGGCAAAAAAATACAATAGACAAAACTAAAAGAAAATGTCAAACTTGGAAAAATATTTGTAAAATGTTATGACAAAGAATCAGTATCTTTTACATTTCCTTAAGAAAAAGACAAGGCCAGGCATGGTGCCTCACACCTGTAATCCCAGCACTTTGTGAGGATGAGGCAAGAGGATCACTTGCGCCCAGGAGTTCAAGACCAGCCTGGGCAACATAGAGACTTCCTCCATTTAAGGAAGAAACAAACAAACAAACAAAACAGCCCCCAAAGCAAATCCCAGCATGGTGGCGCATGCCTGTACTCCTAGCTACTTAGGAAGCTAAAGTAAGAAGATTGCTTGAGCCTAGGAGTTCAAGGTTACAGTGAGCTAGGATCGTGCAACTCCACTCTAGCCTTGGGTGACAGAGTGAGACCCTGTCTCCAAAAAAAGGAAACACTTAGGAATGGTATGTTAGTAGAGAAATGGGTATATTATATACTGCTGGTATAGCATGTGCAACTGAAGCAACCTTTCTGGAAGGCAATTTGGCACATACATAGAAAGCCTTAAAATTGTTCATCCCTTTGAACAGTAACTGCACATCTTAGAATTAAAGAAATAACTGTACAGGTGCCTGGGATGTACAAGAAGTTTGCAGCAGCTCTATCTGTAATATAACTAAAAGGTTAAAATTCTAGTCTCAAAAGCAAGACACGGCTGGGTGCGGTAGCTCACACCTGGAGTCCCAGCTGCTCAGCAGGCTGGAGGACTGCTTAAGCCCAGGAGGCCAAGGCTGGAGTGTGGGCTGTGATCATTCCACTGCACTCCAGCCTGGGTGACAGAGCAAGACCGTGTTTCAAAAAAAAAAAAAAAGAAAAAAAGACAGACTGGATTTGAATCCTGGCTCAGGAATTTTCTACCAGCACAACCTTCAGTCAGTTACCTAACTTCTCTGTGACTGAATGTCCTCACCTGTAAAACTGACAAAGACCTATTGCAAGGACACAATTAAATTAATATGTCAAGTACTTGGAATACTGCATGAAATTTAGCAAGACCCCACTACTATGCACTTTAATCTGTAACTTTTAACATGAAAAGAGTAAATATCAAGTTGTAAAAGTACTAACAGGTCAACATCACTAGTCGTCAGGGAAATGAAAATCAAAAAACCACAGTGAGATACTACACTTCACACACATTAGCATGGCTATACTAAAAAAAAAAAAAAGTGTTCATAAGAATGAGGACAAATTGGAATCCCCTTGTCTTGCTGGTGGAAATGGAGGAGCTGTTGTAGAAAACAGGATGGAGGCTCCTCAAAAAATGACACATGGAATTACCATAATTCAGTCATTTCACTTCTGGGTACATACAGCAGAGAAGTGAAAGCAAAGTCTCTAACATATATTTGTATACCGATGTTCATTATAGCACTAATATTCATTATCATTATTATGAATATTATGAATACCATTCATAATAGCCAAAATACAGAAACCTGGCCGGGCGCAGTGGCTCACACCTGTAATCCCAGCCTGGCCCATGTGGTGAAACCTTGTCTCTACCAAAAAATATAAAAAAATTAGGTGGATATGGTGGTGCATGCCCGTAATCCCAGCTACTCGGGAGGCTGAAGCAGGAGATTTACCTGAACCTGGGAGGCGGAGGCTGCAGTGAGCCGAGATCAGGCCACTGCATTCCAGCCTGGGCAATAGAGTGAGAGTGAGACTCTGTCTCAAAAAAAAAAAACCAAAAAACAAAGTGCAGAAACCGCCTAAATGTCCACAGACATACGAATGGGTAAATGAAATATATGGTATATTCATGCAATTAATGTTTATTATGTCTTTAAAAAGAAGGAAATTTAGACACATGCTGCAACATGGATGAACCTAGAAGAACTATGCTGAGTGAAGTAAGCCAGACACAAAAGGACAAATAACTGCCTAACTCCATGCACATGAGGTGCTAGAGTTTTAGCTTCACAGAGACAGAAGAAACAGTGGTTACCAGGGGCAGGGAGAACATGCAGTTACTGCTTAATGGATTGGGAGTTTCAGTTTGGGAAGATGAAAAAGTTCTGGAGCTGTATGATGGTAATATTTGCCTAACAATGTGAATCTACTTCATGCCACTGAACTCTACACTTAAAAATGGTTAAGACAGGTCAGGCACAGTGGCTCATGCCTATGATCCCAGCACTTTGGGAGGCCGAGGCGGGCGGATCACCTGAGGTCAGGAGTTCAAGACCAGCCTGGCCAACATAGTGAAACCCTGTCTCTACCAAAAGTATAAAAATTAGTTAGACGTGGTGGCGCACACCGGTAATCCCAGTTACTTGGGAGGCTGAGGCAGGAGAATTGCCTGAACCCGGGAGACAGGGGATGTTGTGAGCCATGATTGCACCACTGTACTCCAGCTTGGGCGACAGAGCAAGACCCTGTCTTAAAAAAAAAAAAGTTAGGGTAAATTTTATGTTATGCCTATTTTGCCACCAAAAAAAAAAAAAAAAAATCAACTAAGGAAAGTGATACTTAGGGTAGGATCTCAATTCTGCAGGAAAGAAAATCACACACACTCACAAGCAAATTAGTATTTTCTAAAGAGATATCCCACATGTTAATAAGTCATTTGTGAATTAGAGGACTTGGGATAAATTAAACTTTTCATATATTTAAAAATAGTAAGTTAGGCTCTCTGGATGAAAAGTCCCTGGACAATCAGTAGGTAGTATCCTAACTGTATGGCTATGATAGTTTCACAAAAAGACACATTTTCAGTAAAATTATTATGCCTTCTCATATTATAAAATTATACTTAGGTCAGCCTGGCCAATATGGCGAAACTCCATCTCTACTAAAAATACCCAGCCAAGTGTGGTGGCACACACCTGTAATCCCAGCAACCCAGGAGGCAGAGGTTGCAGTGAGCCAAGATGGCACCACAGCACTCCAGCCTGGGTGACAGAGATTATCTATCTATCTATCTATCTATCTATCGATCTATCTATCTATCTATGTACTTAGGTATATTTAAATTATAACTAGATATAACATATCTATGCCCCTAAACCTACAACTTTCCCTATCCTGAACACAAAAGAGAAAACAGCCACAGAACAAGAAAAACGTCAGCCAGGTGTATTTGCTCATGCCTGAATCCCAGCGCTTTGGGAGGCAGCGGTGAGATTGTTTGAAGCCAGGAGTTTGAGACCAGCCTGGGGAACTAGCAAGATCCCTTAGGTAACATGGTGAGACTCTATCTCTACTTAAAAAAAAAAAAAAATTAAAAAATTAATTGGGCATCTGTAGTCCTAGCTTCTTCAGAGGCTGAAGTGGGAGGACTGCTTGAGCCCAGGAGTTAAGAGACTGCCAGTACATTCCAGCCTAGGCAACAGAATGAGACCTACCTTCTGCTAAAACTGGCATACTAAACCCTCTGAACCCTTTCTTACAAATTTATTTACTTTTTAAAACTCCCAATTCTGAGCCGTTACTAATCTATTTGCAGCAAGCAGCTGGTCAGACATACCAACAGCTACAAGGACCAGCTGCAAGAAGGACAGACAGTGATACGGTTTGGATCTGTGTCCCCACCCAAATCTCCTATCAAATTATAATCTCGAATGTTGGAGGTGGGGCCTGGTGGGAGGTGACTGGATCACGGGACAGATTTCTGCTTTGGTGCTGTGTCATGATACTTGTGAGTTCTCCTGAGATCTGGTTGTTTAAAAACGTGTAGCACCTCCCCTCTCACTCTCTTCCTCCTGCTCCAGCCATGTGAACTGCCGGCTTCTCCTTTGCCTCCTGCCATGACAGTAATGACAGTAACAAGGCTGGAGGGCTGACACTACCCAACCTAAAGAGTTACTATGAAGCCCCAGCAGTCAACACAGTGTGGTACTGGCAAAGGGATAAGTAGATCAGTAGGACAGAACAGGGAGCCCAGAAACAGAGCCACACAAGCACAGTGCACTGATTTGTGACAAAAAAGTAACGGCAAAAATGGGAGAAAAGATAGTCTTTTCAACAAGCGGAGCTGTAACAACTGGACATCCACATGTGGAAAAAAAAAAAAAAAAGAATCTAGACACAGACCTTACACCCTGAAGGGTAACTCAAAATGGATCACAGACCTAAATGTAAGACATAAAACTGTTAAACTTCTAGAAGAAAATCTAGATGACTTCGGGTCTGGTGATGACTTTTTACAAACAACACCAAAAGCCCAATCCACTAAAGAAGTAACTGATTAACTAGACTTCATAAAATTAAAAACTTCTGCTCTGCGGAAGACCAGCCACACACTGAGAAAAAATATTTTCAAAAGACATAAGATAAAGAGCTGTTATCCAAAATATACCAAGAACTCTTAGGAATCAACAGTAAGAAAACAAACAATCTGATTTTAAAAAGAGCAAAACCAGGAGTTTGAGACCAGTCTGGGAAACAAGGTGAGGTCCTGTCTCTACAAAAAATTTTTAAAAATTAGCCAGGCATGGTGGTGCGCACCTGAAGTCCCAGCTATTCAAGAGGCTGAGGTGGGAGACAGAGGTCAAGGTTGCAGTGAACTGTGATCACACCACTGCACTCTAGCCTGGGCGACAAAGCAAGACACTCTTAAAGAAAAAAAAGCGAGGGCGGGGGTAGACAAAAGTCATTTCACCAAAGATATATAGATGGTAAATATATGAGAAGATGTTCAAGATAATCACAGTATTAGGGAAATAAAAATTAAAACAATAATAAAATACTATACATCTATTAGAATGGCCAAAATCCAAAACACTGACAACACCAAATGCTGGCAAAGATGTACAATGATACGAATTCTCATCCATTGCTGGTGGAATGCAAAATGATTCAGCTTTTTGGAAGACAGCTTGGCAGTTTCTTACAAAACTAAATATACTCTCACCACATGATCCAGCAATTGTACTCCTTGGTTACCCAAAGGAGTTGAAACTTACGTCGCCAGAAAAGCCTGCACATGGATGTTTCTAGCAGTTTTGTTCATAATTGCCAAAATTTGGAAGCAACCAAGATGTCCTTCAGCAGCTCAATGAATAAACAAACTGGTAATCCAGACAATGGAATATTACTCGGTAATAAAACGACAAGACATGGAGGAATCTTTTTTTCGAGATAGAGTCTAGCTCTGTTGCCAGGCTGGAGTGCAGTGGTGCCATCCTGGCTCACTGCAACCTCTGCCTCCCGGGTCAAGCAATTCTCCTGTCTCAGCCTCCCGAGTAGCTGGGACTACAGGCGCACACTACCACGCCCGGCTAATTTTTGTATTTTTACTAGAGACAGGGTTTCACCATATTGGCCAGGCTGGTCTCAAACTCCTGACCTGGTAATCCACCCGCCTCAGCCTCCCAAAGTGCTGGGATTACAGGTATGAGCCACCGTGCCCGGCCCGACATGGAGGAATCTTAAGAGCACATTACTAGTGAGAGAAGCCAATCTGAAAAGGCTACCTTCTGTATGATTCCAACTATATTATATTCTGGAAAAGGAAAAACGATGGAGAAAGCAAAAAGATGAGTGGTTACTAGAGGTTAGAGGGGAGGGAAGAATGACTAGGCAAAGCACAGAGGATTTCCCAGGCAGTGAAAGGACTCTGAAGGCTACCATAAAGGTACATGCATGTCAAAGTACATTTGTTAAAACTGAAAGGATGTATAACACCAAGAGTGAGCCTCATGTGAAGTACAGACCTCAAGGGATAACGATGTGTCAATGTAGCTCGTCAGTTATAACCATGGACCACTCTGGTGGCGTTGTTGATTGTGGACAAGTCTGTGTATGTGTGGGATGGGGAGGACTATATGGAAACTCTGTACGCTGCTCAATTTTGCTGTGGACCTAAAACTGCTGTAAGAAAAAAGTCTAGGCCGGGCGCGGTGGCTCAAGCCTGTAATCCCAGCACTTTGGGAGGCCGAGACGGGCGGATCACAAGGTCAGGAGATTGAGACCATCCTGGCTAACACTGTGAAACCCCGTCTCTACTAAAAAATACAAAAAACTAGCCAGACGAGGTGGCGGGCACCTGTAGTCCCAGCTACTCGGGAGGCTGAGGCAGGAGAATGGCGTAAACCCAGGAGGTGGAGCTTGCAGCGAGCTGAGATCCGGCCACTGCACTCCAGCCCAAGCGACAGAGCGAGACTCTGTCTCAAAAAAAAAAAAAAAAAAAAAGAAAAAAGTCTATATACAGGAGAATGGTGTGAACTTCGGAGGCAGAGCTTGCAGTGAGCTGAGATCACACCACTGCACCCCAGCCTGGGCGACAGAGCAAGACTCCGTCTCAAAAAAAAAAAAAAAAGTCTATATATAAAAAAAGGTTAAACAGACAATGGAACAGAAATTTCTAAAAGGACCCCAAAATACAGAAATTTTGTACATGATACAAGACACCTCTGTAATCAATGGGGGAGATGAATAAGTCAATAAACAAAGTAGGGGTCGGGAGCGATGGCGCACGCCTGTAATCCCAGCACTTTGGGAGGCCGAGGCGGGCGGATCACAAGGTCAGGAGTTCAAGACCAGCCTGGCCAACATGGTGAAACCCCCATCTCTACAAAAAGTACAAAAAATTAGCTGGGCATGGTGGCAGGCACCACGCTACTCAGGAGGCTGAGGCAGGAGAATCGCTCGAACCCGGGAGGTGGAGGTTGCAGTGAGACAAGACCATGCCATAGCACTCCAGCCTGGGCAACAGAGACTCCGTCTCAAAAACAAACAACAACAACAAAAAAACAAAGTAGGGAAACTAGATCATCATTTGGAAAAAAATAAAACTGGAGTCATGCCTCACACCACATCAGCACACACAGGGATAACTTCCAAATAGAGTAAACACTTAGATGTTAAAAGAAACAAGGAACTATAAAATTACACGTACTGGACGTAGTTCATCTGTATCCCCAGGCTGGGCTACTTGACAGTGGCTGCTGGTGCTATAGCCTTTTCCCTAGCACTGTCACTACCTCAGGGTTAAGGGCCACACCCTGGCATACCTACCCTGTAGTGACCACCACAGTAACAAACACAGCACTGTCACCAACAGGCCAACTCTTTCAAAACCAGGGACTCTGAGTGCTCCCACCACTTCCAGATCTAGAGGCAGCTCTGGCTGCAGAGCATAACTGTGCAGAGGCCAGCAGCACAATCTGGAAGTGCAGAGAACGCACCTCAGGCGAGCAAAAACCAGTAAGAAACAAGAGACAGAACCAATGGATAATGCCGCTCCCTTCCTCCTGCTCCAAGGGGCTTTTCTGAAGCTTGGTGGCAAAGGACTTGTGTGAGGGCATCCTGCATGACCAAGCCATTGGCTGTTTCTCATGAAGCCGTGGCCAGCTTGACAACATAGGGCACTGTGCTTGCCCTCCTGCCTCCCCTTCCTTCCTCTCTCTTGCTGCCCTAGGATTACATCTCCTAATAAAGCTTTTAATAGCTTTGCTTTATGCTCTGCTCTCTATGTCACCTGACATGACCTGTACTAAGACATGGGAGAAGACATAAAAGGAGAAAACTGTGGAGACAGTAAAAAGAGCAGTGGTTGCCAGGAATTAGGAGAGATAAATAGGGGATTTTTAGAGCGGTGAAACTGATGCAGGGCAGGCCAGCCCTAAATTGGGGCTTAGCCTGGGAAGGTCCTTGGCTTCGCTCTGGACAGAATTTAAGAGCGAGCTGGTGGTAGAAGAAAGCAGCTTTATTGCAGCAGCAGTGTTATGGCTCTGTGATTGCTCCTGCAGAGCAGGGCCAGCCCACAGGCAGTGTGCTGAGGGCAGCAGCTCAAAGGCAGTTCTGAGGTCATATTTACACCCACTTTTAATTATATGCAAATTAAGGGGCAGATTATGCAGACATGTTAAGAAATGGGGTGGTAACTTTTAGGTCATCAGACTGTTGTCACAGAAAGGGGTGCTAACTTCTGGGTATTGCCATGGCAATGGTAAACTGATATGGCACACTGGTGGGTGTTTTATGGAAAGCTGCTTCGTCCCTGTCCCTGCTTTAGTTAGTCCTCGGTTTGGTTTGGTGCCTGAGCCCCACCTCCTACCTCATTCCCCTCTCTGAGATGAGCTATTCTTCCTTAATCTTAAGTGGCTGCAGAAGGGTGCAGGTCTGAAATTACTCTGTATGATACTATAACAGCAGATGCATGTCATCACATAACTGTCCAAACCCATAGAATGTACAGCATCAGGAGTTTCTGGACTCTGGGCAATAATGATGTGTCAATGTAGGTTCCTCAATTATAGCAAATGTACTACTCTGGTGGGAGATGTTGACAAGGAAGAGCCTGTGTGGTAGGAGGGGGAGCGGGTATTGGAAACTCTTTGTTCTTTGCTTACTTTTGCCATGAACAAAAATAAAGTCTATTAAAAACAAAACAACTTTAAAGGCTACATTCCAAGCATCTGGAAAAATAAAACACCAAATATCATATGCAACAGATGATGCTGAGTCCAGGAGGTGTTGCTGAAATAACATGGGCACCATACGCTTGATCTGCACATGTGGGAGAAGGCAAGCTGGGGGAGGTTTGCTTTGCTCTCTGAGAAGAGGACCCCTGGGAGCTTCAGGGTGGGGCTGAATGCCCATGCTGCCCATTTGTACACACCTGTCACTCCTCCAGCTTCCGCTGTCTTCTTGACTTTCTGCTGGTCATCCCACCGAAGCTCAGAGAACCCATCCACCTCCACGTCAGGGTGCCGGATGGAGTGGCCCACCTTCCAGAAGCAGGAGAAGTGGTACCAGTGTGGGACTTTTCCATCAAACATGGGAGACTAGAAGGAGGACAAACAGAGGGAGGTAAGTGAGCAGTTAACTTTTGGCTTAGAACCACTAGATGCTGACTTGACCTCAACCCCAGTCCCAGTCCCAGCTGTGGGACAGCACATGAAACCTTCGTTCTCCTATCTGTGAAAGGAGGACAGCCTCCGCTCTCACATGAAGAGCTGCAGCATCCTTCTCACAATCTTCCCCAAGGCTCAGAGGACTGTAGCCCACTGTTCTTGAGCTCATTCTCTTAGGACACCAAACACAGCCACGAGAAAGGTAGCCTTTTACCACTGAGCTCTGCCCCACGTCCCTTTTGACCACACACCACTACATTTAGTGGTGAGCTGCCTCATGGTCTAGTGAAACGCACAGAAGACACCTGTGCAGAGTCACAATCCTGTAGCATCTGCTGGGAATGGCCAGACAACTGCTCCAGGCACGCCTGGACTCAAAGGGCCTGTGTGCCCCAGAAAAGGGCTCTTTAAGTGCCTCTGCAGTTAAGAATAACGAGGAACAAGACCCAGATAATGAGTAAAGCAGAAAAAGTGTGTCAGAAAAAAACTGTCAAGTTCGCAGCAGCCACACAGATGTGAGTGGAATGAATGGAGGTCTGTGAGGCAACTGTGACAGTGGCTGGTTCGGTTCGGGACAGCATGCCTGGAGCTGGAGTCAGCTGCTCACTGGCCTTCGCAGGGGCAGTTTCCCAGGTGCAGGACCTGGGAAATCTGGCCACAGGGAACACAGTTCTCCTCTGCAGGTGGTTTGCTTCCCACTAGGCCTTTCATTGTGACAAGGCCAAGTTCTGCTCCCAGGCCTCCAGCACTGTCTGGCTTTTTTTTTTGAGACTGAGTCTTGCCCTGTCGCCCAGGGTGGAGTGTAGTGGTGGGATCTCGGCTCACTGAAAGCTCCGCCTCCCGGGTTCACGCCATTCTCCTGCCTCAGCCTCCTGAGTAGCTGGGACTACAGGCACATGCCACCTACGCCTGGCTAATTTTTGTATTGTTAGTAGCAATGGGGTTTCACCATGTTGGCCAGGCTGGTCTCGAACTTCTGACCTCGTGACCTGCCCACCTTGGCTTCCCGAAGTGCTGGGATTACAGGCATGAGCCACTGCACCCAGTCCTGGCTTTACAGAGTGAATGGTGACAGCGACTGGGAAGAAGGGGAAGACACAGCCTGTGTCCCTGAGCTTTTCATAAACCATCCTGCGTAATCCCACAATCTGCCTCTGGGTGGGAACCAGCCCTTTCACTCACAGGTGGAGACAGCAGGGCTGGAAATCCTTGCCTGGGGGGTTGGGAGTTACAGAGGCAGCAAATAAATGATTTGACACCATGGTTCCTCCCACCACACTCCACTGCCCGGCAGGAAGAGCTACTTAAAAATACACCAACTGTGATCTGACTAAAGCAAGGGAAGTCCCAAACATCTGCTTTTACAGAACATAAAGCTAAATGTCACACAGATGCAATAAGAGTATTAAAACAGCATTAAAAGTAAATGTGCTGAATTTTTAGGATGGAGTTGTGGGGACAGGGAAAATACTCTGGAAAAGCAATGATAAGGTGCCTCACTCCCTCTTTCCACTGCAAGTGGCCTCTTTCTGGATGTGATGTATTAAAATGCACAGCTAAGACTATGGCAGCGCAAGGACTCCTCAACATCAGCTTTCCCCTGGGTCTGGAATGCTCCCCGCCCTGTTGAGAGCATTCCCTCAGGTCCCCCAGGGCCCCTTCCACAGCTCCCCTTCCTCACTAAGAACTATGCATTCGGTGATTGTTTCATAAGGGGCAAGATGCCTATCTTGCTATTCTCTAGCAACATCTGTCACAGAAGGCATGCAGTGTTTGCTTAGGGCTTCAAGTCAGATAGAAAAAAAACAAAAGGGAAGGATGGGGTAATTCCTGCTGCAGAAGAGACAACAAATGGCATTTCTGAGAGCAGACTCATGTTCCAGCTCTCAAACATTCCACCAGATCTCAACTAGGCTGCTGATACAGATCCTAAGCATCTGGCTATCATGGAACATTTGCAGTGGCCTCGTCCTGGCTCTGCCTGCTTGTCTACCCCTTGTCTACCCTTCCTGTACAATGTTCTGGTTACCCTTGTATAAAAGGGCACAGGTAATGGCTATGGCACTTCTTCCTGGCTGTGCCAGGGGCCCCAGACCTGCTGCCCTTTGGTCTGGGTGCTGTCTCCCCCAACCACCAGCACAGTGCTGGATACCCTAGAGGTGCTGCCCAATGGTGCAATCACAGCACAAGCTTAGAGGACAAAGGGCCTGGGCAGAAGAATCCTTGACCAAAGCAATGCTTTGCCCTAAAACTTAGGACTGAGAATGATGTGGCAGAAAGACATCAGATCAAGGTCATGAGACTATCGACTCCATTTGTTAGCTGCATAGCTCAGGCAAGGCGCAGAATCTTTCTGAGCACCTAACATACTAGGGTCCTCACCCAACCAGCAGCTGGTGAACTGGGTTCCCTTCTGTGCAGAACAGGCCATGCTACCTGTCCACCTACGCCAAAGAGAGAATGAACTAACCTCACTGCATGCCTCCGAGTGCTCAAACCCTCCCAGGACAGAGCAACTCAAAGGTCAATCACCATCCTCCTCCCACCAAAAAGCTGGAGGGCCCAGCTCATCCCTCCCAAGATGCCCCAGGCATGAGGGCTAAAGTATCAGGTATCAGATACTCAGAGAACAATACTCCCATATAAATGCAAAAGAAGGTATTTAAATTCAAGCAAGTGAAAAGGCTTCTTTCCTTTTGATCTTCAACAGCTCAGCCTACCAGACCAACTTTAAATTCTGAATTAAAACTCTGAATCCACCCTCAATCACAATTACAGAAAAATCAGTTACTTTTAATAATAAAGAGTTTCTTTCACTATCAAGTATGCCAAAGGAAAGCCCAGAATGTTGTTACTACTATTTTTTTTTTTCAGACAGGGTCTGGGTCTGTCGCCCAGGCTAGAGTGCAGTGGCACTATCTCAGCTCGCTGCAACCTCCACCTCCCAGGCTCAAGCAATCTTCCAGCTTCAGCCTCCAGAGTAGCTGGGACTTAAAGGCATGAACCACCACGCCCCGCTAATCATTGCATTTTTTTGTAGAGACGAGGTTTCACCATGTTGGCCAGGCTGGTCTTGAACTGCTGAGCTTAAGTGATCTGCCCACCCAAGCCTCCTAAAGTGCTGAGATTACAAGCGTGTGCCACCAAGCCTGGCCCCAGAATATTAAACTTGATCAGGGTCAGCTTCCTCCATCCTGCCTCCCCCACAGCTAAGCCTCCTCTAACTTCCTCCACAGCGGTGTTGTTCTAGCCTCAACACACTGTCTGAACTTGGGTTTTCTGTCTTTCCACTAGAACATGGTACTCTGCCCACCTGTTACGGCCCGTGGATGTCCCTTTCTCGGAATAACATTTAAAAATGCATAATAAAAAGGCTCGCAAATGGTCAGTCGTGGTGGCTCATGCCTGTAATCCTACCACTTTACAGGGCTGAGGTAGGTGGATCACCTGAGCTCAGGAGTTTGAGACCAGCTTGGGCAACATAGTGAGACCCCATCTCAAAAAACAAAACAAACAAAAAAGTTCGAAAAGGAAACATTGAAATAATTATCAAAACATTTGAAAGGTAATTTGCGTACAGTAACCCATGAGCTTTAAAGTATTAAATAACAAGATCTAGTACTGCCTCTAACAACTGTGATTTTTGTAGCAATGAGAGTAAATTATATTTTGAGAAACTCCCAACTGTAAAGTGAAAATATCTGTAATTACCACGGGTGAAAAAAATCATAGGGACTGCTAATATGCCTTTGCTTTGCTGCTGACATTTATGATTAGAGGAAATAATGAATTTTATCTATAGGTTAGTGGAGATGGAGACATCAATTTTTTCTTATCTAAACCCATGGACCTCTTGCGTTCTATCTACCATCCTACCGACCCTGGGGTTAAGAGCTCCTGCACCAGGAGTGAGAACTCCATAAGAACAGGCTGCCTTATATATTTAAGGTAAGTTCTAGGTTCCTTAGTGGGAAACACGGCTCTTCAAATTGTAGGCCCCGTCTACTTCCCTATCCTCATCTTTCTGCTCCACTTCTGTGAATTAACGACTCCTAATCAACCTTCCACCCTAAGCTGGGTCATCTCGGACTCCTAGGCACACAATGCCTAGAGCACAGTTCCATCAGGTGGCATCCATCCCCTCTGTACGGCAATGTTTGTTTACCAGTCAATTCCCGTTTAACCAAACTGGAAATTCCCAAAGGTGGATTCTGTGTCCTTAAAACCTAACAGAGTGCTTAGAACTTAACAAACGCCTACCAAATAAGCACTGTGTGCCACGTACTGACTTAGGTATGCCCCGAGGACACGGAGGTGACAGACATATTGTGAAATAAGATAACGGAAGTACACCTGGCACTTGGGTATCCACTCGGTAAATGTCGCCCTCCCTTGTACTCTTTAAGTCCTGCAAATCCACTGAGGGCTATGTGGTCATTCCTAAAGCACATTACAGCTCATGGTAGGGAGGAAAATCAAGCTACCTTGACCATGAGCACTAAGCTTGGGTAATATGTTGGAAGCGAGGAGGAACAGGGCAGGTGAGAACCAGAATTATTAATACAAAGGCAGATATCAGCAAACTGGAAGCTGGAGGCAGGAGCCCCTGGGAAATGACAGGGGCCTTCAAGCTCACCACCTCACAGAAGCCTCAGGAAACCTCAGAAGGGGATCGATCCTCAATCTATCAAAAAGCCCACAAGAGAAACCCCCCTGGAGCCACTCTTACTCAAACTAGACAGCTGCAAATGCATCAAGAACGCGTCTGTGAACCTGGAAAATTTGGGGAAAATGTTATTTTAAAGCACAGATTAGGCTCAAAGTGAATGCACTGTACAGAAATGACACCTCTCTGCATAGTTTTGCCTAATTAAAATGAAAAACGAGGGTGAGCGTTAAAATGACGTGTTGAAATGACGGCCAAAAATAGGTTTAAAAAAAAAAATCCCCACATGCCAGTCGCCACCATCCACGTAGGACAAAAATCTTCCAGAACAAGATAGGTCAAAATCAGATTAGCTTAAAGAGACCATGTACAATTCCCCCCCACCCCCAACCCCTGAGGCGAACCGCAATAATAAAACACCACCACCAAGAAAGGAGGAGAGAAGCGGCTTCTCGTTTACACAAAGCGAAAGGCAGCATCAGCTGCAGACTGTATTTCCCGGGCTTTTCCTGCAACATCAGCAAAACCTTCCGGAAGGGTCGGCCGGGCCGCTCGGGGGAGGAGGGGCGGCCACGGCCCCACAGGCCCCAAGCGCCGCTCGGAGGGCCCAGGTCCGCTCGCTTTCTGGGCCCGCACTCCCCGAGCTTTCCCGGACACAGTTAACCCAGGGCGCCGCGTACCCACCCCGCCGCCCGCACAGCGGCCCGCACCTGCACCATGATGGCCATCCGGAGCGAGTCCTTGGGGATGCTATCGCTGCATTTCTTGCAAGAGGCGCGCCCGCTCTTGGCGTACTCGACTCGGTAGAGCTTATCCGAACACTCCGCCATCTCCCCTAGCTGCCGCCAAAGCTCCAGGAGCCCGACGCCACGACCTGGAAACACGCAGCCGCCTCGCCGCCTCACCGCCCCGCGTGCGCTCACCCAGCCGCAGGCGCCTGAGCGTCCAGAGCCGCCACCGAGCACGCCGCACCGGCCACTGCCGTTCCCCGGTAGATTGCTGATGCCTGGCCGCGGGAACGCCCACGGAGCTCACGTCCACGGGGCGGGGCCTGCGGCGCTCGCGCCCCCTGCCGGCCGGGGGTCGGAGTTTCCCGGGCTCCTGCGGGTGGAGCTCTGCGGCTCGCTACCCTGGGGGCCGAGGCGGAGCTTGGACTGAGCTAGTAGCTCTTTCCAGGACCCGGCGCCACCCCTTTGATCATTCTGTCCCAGGAAGTCTTACCTGTTTTCATAACTAATTATACCCCCAACCCCTCCACCTTTTATTTTTGAGACTGAGTCTCACTGCGCTGGAGTGCAGCGGCGCGATCATGGCTCACTGCAGTCTGGAACTCCTGAGCCCAGAGATCCTCCCACCTCAGCCTCCCAAGTAGCTGGGACTATAGGCGTGCACCACCACAACTGGCTAATTTTAAAAAAAATTGTTTTTTTAGGGATAGAGCCTCGCCAAGTTGGCTAGACTGGTCTCAAACTCCTGGCTACAAGTGATCTTCGAGCCTCAGCCTCCTAAAGTGCTGGGGTCACAGGAGTGAACTACTAAGCCGGCCCCAAACTCTTTTTATAAGTGTGTCCTCTCTCCCCTGAGGGCAGCTGGGTCCGGGAAGAGTAGGTCCCCCCTCGGGAATACAGTTGATCGGCCCTAGGTGGACCCTGCAGTGTTAGGTCAACCCCTCTGGCTTGGACGGGCATTCCAACCTGCCATCCATACACCATCGGGACAAAATACCAACTGAAACCTAGCATTTCCTTTATTATCAATTTGATTACAAATCCCAGGAGTATTAGAAGTACCTGTGACTTTGTGGGCAATAGTCATCACAGATGTTTTCATGTTACTTTACAGTTATTTTTGGTGATAACTCAAAATATTATTAAGCTCATCACTACTCACAATTGTGGTAATGACTAGACCTGTTGCTACCAGATATTTTCTGTGTGTGTGTGTGTGTGTGTGTGTAAAGAAAGAGATGGGGAATCTCTCCATGTTACCCAGGCTGGTCTCGAACCCCTGGCCTCAAACAATCCTCCCACCTCGGCCTCCCAAAGTGCTGGGATTACAGGGATGAGCCACTGCACCTGGCCTAGATCATGTTGTTTAATATGGTACTATACTTTAAAATACAGTTTATTAAAATTGGTTTCTTTTCTAATCCTATGCATTTTTTTTTTTTTTCATTTCAAAGATTGTAACATGAGTGTGCTGCGTTTGAAAATATTCAATTCTGGTGTAGAGGATAAGAAAAATAAGCAGATGAATAAAACTCATAAAAAGTGTTAACCATAGAGAAGAAGCTAGTAGCTTAGGAGATAAGGATGTTGAGTAAGTAAGAAGGTTGTGAGACATAGGCTGAATCCTAAAAGTTAGTAATCAGTAAGATACGTTGAAGGTAGGCTGGGCACAGTGGCTCATACCTATAATCCTAGCACTTTGGGAGGCTGAGGTGGGTGGATCCCTTGAGCCCAGGAGTTCAAGACCATCCTGGGCAACATTACAAAACCTCGTCTCTACAAAAATTAGTTGGGGGTGGTGGCAGGTGCCTATAGTCCCAGCTACTCGGGAGGCTGAGGTGGGAGGATCACCTGAGCCCTGAAGGTTGAGGCTGTGGTGAGCCGTGATAGTGCCACTGCACTCCAGCCTGGGTGACAGTGTGACCCTGTCTCAAAAAAAAAAAAAAAAGATATTTTGAAGGTAAACAGAATAAGTGGAAAATATGGTGGAACAAATAAGAGTTTTACTTAGAGAATGACCAAGTCAAAAGGCATGATCATGCCATCTCTGGGTTAATAAGTATATCATCCCTAAATGGTCACTCATTGTTGATAAGATTTTGGTCCCATCCTGGCACCCATGTGCTCTGCCCCAAAAATGCAGCTAAAATTCAGGTCTGTTCAGCAGGCTGATTGGTGAGCTGCAGCTGTGGCTGAGTGTGCTTGCACCCGTGTCTAACAGCGCAGTGTGAGTTGCTTCAGTACCCTTTGTTGAGCCACCTTGAGCATCCTCAACTCTGTCAGTGGGACTGATGTCCAACTTTGTCAGTGCTGCTGATGTGGCAGAGAGTGGGAAAACATGTCAATATTAGCCAGGCGTGGTGGCTCACACCTATCATCCCAGCTCTTTGGGAGGCTGAGGCGGGTGGATCACCTAAGGTCAGGAGTTCAAGACCAGCCTGGTCAACATGGTGAAACCCCGTCTCTACTAAGAATACAAGTATTAGCTGGGCGTCGTGGCGCGTGCCTGTAATCCCAGCTACTTGGGAGGCTGAGGCACGAGAATCGCTTGAACGCGGGAGGCGAAGGTTGCAGTGAGCCAAGATCATGCCGTTGCACTCCAATCTGGGCAGCAGAGTGAGACTCTGTCTCAAAAACAGAAGAGAAGAGAAGAGAAGAGGAGAGCGAGGAGAGGAGAGGAGAGGAGAGGAGAGGAGAGGAGAGGAGAGGAGAGGAGAAAATTGCCTAATTCTAGGTTCTGGTGGTGTGGTCCATCTGCCTTGCCTATACCCTATCCTGTGTATGTTATCCACCCCATCGAGTTCTTGCTGTAAGTGGTTTTAAACTGATTCAATAAACCCTGCAATTCAAGCATCATAATTTGGTCTGTGAGGCTTTCTGTTTTGTAACTTCTGGGATAGTTTGCCTGATAATGTACCTAGAAGCTATTATTACATTAAGATAGGTTCCTCCACAATATTTCTTCTGGAAAGGGCTTCATGGACCCCCAAAAAGGTCCTAGGTACACTCACAAAAGGTTAAGAATTCCTGCCCTAGAACCTAAGGAAAGCCAGCTATCACCTACTGCCTTCTCAAGATTTCGGTTTGAATGGCTCATATGCATCTCCATTTATGTCCAAAACTGCCCTAGTGCTTCCCATCTCAAGAAATGGCCCACCATTCTCTGCATTACTTAGGCCAAATTCTTTGTAGTCAACTTGACTCTTCTCTTTTGTCCCATGTTCAATCCATCCCCAAATTCTAACTTCCTGACTTTAATCCTTTCTCATGGACTGCTGCCATTCTTTTTGGTGGCTCTGTATCCCTCACCAGAATGTAAGCTCCATGAGGGCAGGAACTTGTGTCTGTTTTGCTGCAATATCCTCAGTGCCTGAAACAGTGCCAAGCACTCATCAATATTTATTGAATGAATGACTGAATCCCACAGTTGGCCTTCCCTTTGCACAGCCCAACAGTTTAATTAATAATGTTACTTCACATTTGTATATAACTAACTTATACTGTGCACCAACAAGAACCTTAAATTTGAAATTCCCATGCTGATTTATAACCCCTATAGTATACCAGGCAAAGTTGGTGGCTGTTGAAAATACCACCATGACAGGGTTGTCTAAAGAATTACTTGATAATTCTTGTTAATAATACAAAAACGAAAAAAGAACACCATCATGCAGTTTTCAAATAAATCTTATATGGCTTTACATTTCAATTTTTTTTCTTTAAAAGGAGTGAGCTGTGTCCAGGTAGGTTAAATGATTTATAGACAAGAGAAAAAAAAAGCTGCCATAGAACCACCTTATTTGTCATTATCATTGACTTCATTTTTTATTTTCCTTACCTTCTTTGTCTTTCTCTGTTTTTTTTTTTTTTCTTCTTGCTTTCTTCGGCCTTGATAACATCATTTTTGCCACATCAGCTTTCCTTTCACTGGATATGCAGCATTCTGCTCTTGGTACTTTTCCTTCAGTCAAGAAGCCTTCTTTTCGGGCTGCTTGCCATCTGCAGTGTGGTCACTCATGTCCTTCCCAGGTTCTTGGCATCACTGCCAGTGGACAGACCAGGATCTCCTTTGATTTGAGGGCAGTACTCAGAATACAAAGTTAAAGGCCAAAGGAGGCCTTTTGGGTGCATTAGAATCTCTGAATTTCTGTTTACTTCTCTTTTAGGAGGGATATAAGTTTTCATTTCTTTTTCATAAAGGGCCTTGAATACTCTTGGCCATACTTCCGATTTCCTTCTCTTTAGCAAGTAAGGTTTTCCACCTTTCTGAACATGTTAGTGAACATTCTGAGAAGATGAATGAAGCGTCTGGTTGCTTCTCCTGTATCCTGGCAAGTGTGTGCAGAATGCCTGTGATGACATTTTGCCCCTAGGATCATTGGACTCTCCTTTGCCCATGTTTAGTTATTTTTGCTCAGTGAGCCACAGAATCACTCAGTGTCCATTTGGCCCTCACTTATCTTGGCAGTGTCTCTAGGTAGGTATTCTTTCCACACTTCTTTTCACAGATATTGAGGTAGGTATTTTTTAACCTGGTTTTCAGATAACAACATGAACCTGGAAAGATTTAGTGTGGCCAGGTGCAGTGGCTCATACCTGTAATCCCAGCACTTTGGGAGGCTGAGACAGGAGGATAGCTTCAAGCCAGCAGTTGTAGACCTGTCTGGGGTCTGGGTTTGAGATGACCATACAGTGAGACTGAGACCCTATCTCCTTTTTTTTGAGATGGGGTCTCACTTTGTCACATAGACTGGAGTGCCGTGGCTTGATCATGACTCACTGCAGCCTCTGCCTCCCTGGGCTCAGGTGATCCTCTAGAGTAGCTGAGAGACTACAAGTGCCCACCACCACACCAGGCTGATTTTTTATATTTTTTGTAGAGACAGGGTTTCACCATGTTGCCCAGGCTGGTCTTGAACTCCTGGGCTCAAGTGATCTGCTAGCCTCAGCCTCCCAAAGTGCTGGGACTACAGGCATGAGCCACCATGCCTGGCCAAAGATTCCATCTACATTTAAGAATAATACATTTTTAAAAGAAAGTTCTGGTGAATTGCTTACACTTTGGTCATTAGACCTTGTCTGCTGCCTTGGCACCTGACCATTCCCCTTACTGTCATGGCCCTTACCATCTCATCGGTCATCTAACCATCATCCTCTTTCCCTCTTCCAACCCATCCATTGCTAAAGTTCTATTTCTGTTCTGTCTTTTTTTTTTTTTTTTTTTTTCTGGGCGGAGTCTCACTCTGTCACCCAGGCTGGAATGCTGTGGTACAATCTCGGCTTACTGCAACCTCTGCTGCCTAGGTTCAAGTGATTCTCTTGCCTCAGCCTTCCGAGTAGCTGGGATTACAGGCATGCACCACCACACCCAGCTAATTTTTGTATATTTAGTAGAGACGGGTTTTCACCATGTTGTTCAGGCTGGTCTTGAACTCCTGTCCTCAGGTGATCCACCTGCCTCAGCCTCCCAAAATTGTAGGATTACAGGCATGGGCCACCACACCTAAAGTTCTATTTCTTAAAAATAAATTTGATCATGACTTCTACTCTATTTAAAACCCTCTATTGAACTCCTGTAATAAACTTAATGGTTATATGTGATAGAAACTTAGCTGAAAGAAGATAAACCAAAAGGGAAATGCATTGGAAGGATACCAGGGTATCTCTCATAGAATGGAAAGAAGAGACAAAAAAATTATGGGAATAACTAAACTAAAATGCAGGTGGACTATAGAGACAACGGGGCCCAAGACTCAGATACCTCTAGGACTCTGTTCTTCTTGTCTCTGCTTCTTTCTGGAGCTTCTTTCTCTCTCGTAGGAGACTAGCTTCTGTCAAACAGGACAGAGATCGAGGCCACTAATGTTTCCTGACTACTAGATGGGGTCTTTTTTCCTCCCTCAGTTTTACTTAAGACATTCCAGGTTAGAATTCTGATGAAATCAATATGGATGAGATGCTCATACCTGGTCCAATCAACAGCGGCCAAGTGGTACAGCCATATGAGAACATGGGGCTTCATGAAAGACAACCATGTAGATGGGGATGTGGGTGATGGAAGAAAGAAGGGGCTAGCCAGACAGTAGCCACTCTGCTTTGCATAATCAGAGACAGACAGCTGGTGGACTGAAGGCCAAATTCACCCCATAGCATTGTCTAGAACAGGTTTTAATTTTTTTTTGAATTATTTGTCAGTGTTCTAAAATCAGAATTTTTCTCTTAAAAGTCTAGGTTTCTGTTTTTACTTGAAAAACCTTCAAATGTGGGAACAATGGGCTTCTGCATTCTTACCAACAATTGGTTGGAGCTAAATGGGATGCTTATTTAAAGGGGGGTAGTCAGTGGTTACTGTCCTCCAACTTCTTGCTACTTCCCTGCTGTAGTTATCTATTGCTGCAGAATAAACCTTCCAAATGAAGTCATGTTTCTGTGGGTTGACCAGGCTCAGTGAAGTGTATCTTACTCAGGGTCTCAGGTGGCTGCAGTCACAGGTGGCTGGGGCTGGAGTAATCTCAAAGGCTTCCTTTGGTGGTTGAAACTGGCAAGGACCTCAGCTGAGTCTGCCACTAAAACACCTGCCTGTGGCCTCTCCATGTGGTCTGTGCTGTCTCAGAGCATGGCAGCTATCTTCTCCTTCCTCTCCACTCAGTGATGCAGGGCAGGCGAGGCCAAAATTGGGGCTTAGCCTGGGAGGGTTTTTGGCTTTGCCCAGGAAAGAAATCAATGGCAAGCTGATGCTGTGAGATAGCAACTTTTATTGAAGCAGCAGTGTACAGCAACAGCAGAGGGACTGCTCCTTGTGTGAGGGAGGGCTACTCATTAGGCAGTGTGCCCATAGTAGCAATTCAGAGGCAGCTCTGCAGTCATATTTATATCCACTTTTAATTACATGCAAATTAAGGAGCAGATTATGCAGAAATTTCTAGGAAGATGGTGGTAACTTCTGGGTGGTCAGGTCATTGCTATGGAGAGGGGCAGTAATTTCCCAGTGTTGCCATGGCGATGGTAAATGGACATGGCACCCTGGTGGATGTGTCCTATGGAAAGCCGCTTCCACCCACTCCCTGTTTTAGCTAGTTCTCAACTTGGTCTAGTGTCCAAGCCCCGCCTCTGGAGTAGAGTCCTTCCTCTACCTCACTAGGACAGAATCAATCTCCGTGCTCTGTGCCTTCACTTTTCAAGTTACTTTTCTGGGAGCCCAGGAGTTTGAGACCAGCCTGGGCAACTTTTCTGGGAGCTGTTTTCATTTTCAGTTAAGAAAATGGAGACAGGCAGAGATACACTGACATGCACAAAGCCATCCAGCAGTGAAGTCAGGGTGAGAGCTGAGCCTCTGCCTTTCCCTGTTTGCAGAGCCTCTCTCTAAGTCGATCTCTTACTCTGCTCCTCATTCTCTGGGCTGAAAGCCTGGCTGCCTCCTTGGCAACTTCCTTGCACTGCAGTCAGCTGCATCCAGAGCTGGCCCCTCTTCCTTGGCAGAAACCATGTTTACTCAATCTTTTTTTTTTTTTTTTGAGATGGAGTTTTGCTCTTGTTGCCCAGGCTGGAGTGTAATGGTATGATCTCAGCTCAACACAACCTCTGCCTCCTGGGTTCAAGTGAGTCTCCTGCCTCAGCCTCCTGAATAGCTGAGATTACAGGCATGCGCCACAACGCCTGGCTAATTTTTGTATTTTTAGTAGAGACGGGGTTTCTCCATGTTGGTCAGGCTGGTCTTGAACTCCCGACCTTAGGTGGTCTGCCTGCCTCAGCCTCCCAAAGTGCTGGGATTACAGGTGTGAGCCACCGCGCCTGGCCTATTTACTCATTTTTTTTTTTTTCTCTTGATGCCTGACATTTCCTTGACCCTCAAAAAATGTGTATTTAATTAAATCCCTGTTTTTCAAGCATCCTCAATTTTCTCTGAATTTTGTAGTTGTCTGTGGCTCCCAGTGTCTATTGCCCCAAAAGAAACCTCAGTTCCTGGTATGGTGGGTGGAAGAGGGGCTGAACAGGAGCAAGGAAATATGACCTCACAGGCTCGCTGTCTCTTGGGACCCCCCCTGCCCAGAGGGCCCTCATGGAACTCCTTGAGCTCAAATACTGCTGTCCTGGGGTGCGCATGTGTGAGAGAGACAGAGATAGAGAGACTGAACCTTCCTGTGGGTTCCCTTGGATAAAAGTAAACAAACAAACAAAAATTTAAAGAACACAGGCATAAGTGAAAACTTTCCTTCCCCTCAATCCCTCCCCATCCGCATACCCTGGAAGTCATCACTTTTCCCTGTTTATAGTTTGGCTTCTCTTCTGCTGGATTCCTTCTCTCTCTCTACACACACACATGCACATGTACAAAATTTGAGATCACACTGTGTACATATTGTACCTTGAGTTTTTTTCTTTAGCATCTCAGAGATACCTATCTATTCCTGTCAGCATACTGGACACTTCATTCTTTTTAACAACTACATGCCAATTCGTGATATAGATGAACCATACTTGTATTGGTTTGATGGTTTGTTTGGAGGGATGATAACATTACTTCTATTTGTTTCATCTAGACTGAGTTTTCATATTTCACAAGTGATATACAAATACATCCTTTTTATACATTTCGATCTGTGTTGTCTGATACAGTAGCCACTAGCCACATGTGACTATTGAGCACTGGAAATGTGTCTAGTTTGACTGGAGATGTGCTGTAAGTCAAATGCACATTGGATTTTGAAAACTTAGTATGAAAAGAAGAAATACAAATCTCATTAGTAATTTGTTTATATTGATTGCATGTTGAAATGATAATATTTTGGAAATACTGGATTAAAATATATTATTAAGCTTATTTTTACCTCTTCCCTCCCTCCCTCCCTCCCTCCCTCCCTCCCTTCCTCCTTCCTCCCTTCCTCCCTTCCTCCCTTCCTCCCTCCTCCCTTCCTCCTTTCCTCCTTTCCTCCTTTCCTCCTTTCCTCCTTCCTCCTTTCCTCCTTTCCTCCTTCCTCCTTCCTCCTTTCCTCCTTTCCTCCTTTCCTCCTTTCCTCCTTTCCTCCTTTCTTTCTTTCTTCTTTCTTTCTTTCTTTCTTTCTTTCAAGACAGAGTCTCACTCTGTTGCCCAGGCTACAGTGCAGTGGCATGATCTTGGCTCACTGCAACCTCTGGCTCCCAGGTTTAAGTCATTCTCTTGCCTCAGCCTCCTGAGTAGCTGGGTCTACAGACGCGTGCCATCACACCCGGCTAATTATTATATTTTTAGTAGAGACTGGGTTTCACCATATTGGCCAAGCTGGTCTTGAACTCCTGATCTCAAGTGATCTGCCTGCCTAGGCCTCCCAAAGTGCTGGGATTACAAGCATGAGCCACTGCACCCAGCCAATTTTACCTATTTCTTTTTACTTTTTAAATGTGGCTAATAGAAAATTATAAATTACATATGTGTTTTGTATTATATTTCTTTGGGATGAGCTGATTTAGATCATACAAAAGTATACAGAATAAAAGATGAAAGTTCTATTTCATTATCCACCTATGCCTCCATTTCTGAGTTGTCACTTATTTTTATTTATTTTTTTCTAATATGTGTATTTAAGGCTATATTCTTTATCCAGACTTCTGCTTTGGTTGCATTCTTCAGATTTTATATGCATATGGTGCTTTTGTTTGTTTTTGACAAAGATTATTGTTTTCCATCAGTACTTTAATTACAAATAAAGTTACTTGTACTTAAGTAATGCATGACTAACATTTGGTTATTAAAATAAAGACAGTGAACTCTTCCTGTTTCTCCATAACCACAATCATTTTCCAGTACTCATTATTTTGGATATTGGCATTGTTACCTACCCACTTGAGGGCAGAAATAAAAATACTAACATCTGAATAATAGGAATACTAAAAAGAGAAAAATATTAATGGAGAGAAGGAAATACTTCAAGAAATAATTGAGACACATTTCTCGAAATTTTTTTTTTTTTTAAAAAGAGAAAGACCTTCGGTTGAAAGGGCCAAAAAAATTCAGACAGAAAAGAAAAGGAAAAACCCACTCACAGACTCATTATACAGTATTACAAGAATTTCAAAGATAAAGAGAAAATTGCCGGGCGAGGTGGCTCATGTCTGTAATCCAGCACTTTGGGAGGCTGAGGTGGGTGGATCTTGAGGTCAGGAGATGAAGACCATCCTGGCCAACATGGTGAAACCCTGTCTCTACTAAAAATACAAAAATTACCTGGGTGTGGTGGCAGGTGCCTGTAATCCCAGCTACTTGGGAAGCTAAGACAGGAAAATCACTTGAACCCAGGAAACAGAGGTTGCAGTGAACCAAGATCACGGCACTCCACTCCAACTTGGGTGACAGAGTGAGACTCTGTCTCAAAAAAAAAAACAAAAACAGAAACAACAACAACAACAACAACAAAAAACAATACTGTAACGAATCATAGCAATTTCATTTATGATAGCCAAACACTTGAAACAACCCAAATATTCATCAAAAGGATAATGGATAAGCACACTGCAGTGTAGTCTCATAATGGACTACACCTCAACAATAGAAAGGAATGAACTACTTATATGCTGCAACATGGACAGATATTGCAAACATTATGTTGAGTAAAAGCAGCCAAATATAAAACATTAATACTGTACGACTCTAGTGATAGAATCCAGACAGTATTTGGGGGTGGAAGGAAAGACTTTCTATAGGAAAGGGCATGTGGTAACTTTTTGGGGCAATGGAAATGTTCTATATCTTGTTTTGGATTGTGATAACTTGGGTTTTACAGTTTTTAAGAGTCACCAAACTGAACACTTAAGATCTGTCTATTTTATTGTAGTGAATTTTACTCTGATGTCTTTAAAAATGATGCTTCTTTTACATAAAGAGCTAATTTAAAAAACTTAAGTGCCTAGAACTGAACAACAACAAAACAAACATTTTGTTTCAAACTTGTGGGACGCAGCAAAATTGGTCCTTTAAGGTCAATTAGCAGTCTTAAATACTTACATTAGAAAAGAAGAAAGCCTCAAAATGAGCGAGCTAATGTCCATAGCTAAGAAGTTATAAGAAACAGGTTGGGCAAGGTGGCTCACGCGTGTAATCCCAGCACACTGAAAGGCCGAGGCAGGTAGATCACCTGAGGTCAGGAGTTCAAGACCAGCCTGGCCAGCATGGCAAAATCCCATCTCTACTAAAAATAATAATAAAAAAAATTAGCTGGGCATGGTGGCGCATGCCTGTAATTCCAGCTACTGGGGAGGCTGAGGCAAGAGAATCACTTGAACCTGGGAGGTGGAGGCTGCAGTGAGCTGAGATCACAACACCACACTCCAGCCTGGGCGACAGAGCAAGGCTCCATCTCAAAAATAAAATGAAGTTATAAGAAACAATAGCATTAACCCAAAGAAAGTATAAGAACAGAAATAATATAAATAAGAGCAGATATCACTGAAATTAAGAAATGAAGTAAAATATAAAAGATTAAAAGTTGCTTCTAAAAATGTAGTTTAATTTTAGTAAAATGCACATAACATATAATTCACCATCTCTTACATTTAAAACTTTGATCCATTTTGAGTTAATTCTTTTTCTTTTTCTTATTCCTTTTTGTTTATTTTTATTTTTTTAGAGAGACGTGGTCTCTCTATGTTTCCCAGGCTGGCGTGCAGTGGTTATCCACAGGTGCGATCATAGTTCTCTGTAGACTCAAACTCCTAGGCTCAAGCAATCCTCCTGCTTCAGCCTCCTGAGTATCTGGGACTACAGGCACATGCCCTTGCATTCATTACTTTTTAGTTAATTTTTGTATTAAGAAAACATTTGGAGCCAGGTGTGGTGGCTCGTGCCTATAATCCCAGCACTTTGGGAGGCTGAGGTAGGAGATTGTTTGAGGCCAAGAGTTTGAGACCAATCCAGGCAACATAGTGAGACTCCGTCTCTACAAAAAATAAAGATAAAATTTAGCCAGGTGTGGTAGCTCACACCTGTAGTCCCAGCTACTTGGGAGGCCGATGCAGGAGGATGACTTGAGCCCAGGAGTTTGAGGGTGCAGTAAGCTATAATGGAGCCACTGTACTTCAGCCTGGGCAACAGTACAAGTGCTTGTCTTTCTCCAAAGAAAGAAAGAAAGAAAAAAGAAAGAAAGAAAAAAGAAAGAAAGAAAGAGAGAGAGAGAGAGGGAGTGAGGGAAGGAGGGAGGGAGAGAGACAGAGAGAGAGAAAGAAAGAAAGAAAGAGAGAGAGAGAGAAGGAAAGGAAAGAAAGAAAAAAGAAAGAAAGAAAGAAAGAAGGAAGGAAGGAAGGAAGGAAGGAAGGAAAGAAAGAAAGAAAGAAAGAAAGAAAGAAAGAAAGAAAAAGAAAGAAAGAAAGAAAGAAAAAAAGTTTTTAGGTTGGGCGGAGTGGCTCACGTCTAATCCCAACACTTTGGGAGGAGGAAGCAGGAGGATCACTTGGGCCCAGGAGTTCTAGATCAGCCTAGACAGCATAGCATGTCCCTGTCTCCACACACACACACAAAGTAAATAAATGCACAACAAACATTTGGTGTAAGGTAAGGGTCCAATTTCATTCTTTTGCATGTGGAGATCCACCATCTGTGGAAAAGACTGTCCTTTTCCCACTGAATGATCTTGGCACCCTTGTTGAAATCTTTAACTGTAGATGTCGAGGGTTTATTTTTGGGCTCTCTATTCTGTTTCATTGGTCTATATGTTTGTCTTTATACCAATACCACATCATAGTAAGTTTTGAAATCAGAAAGTGTGAGACCTCCAACTTTATTTTTCTTTTACAAAGTTGATTTGTTTTGGTTTGGTTTTATATTTTGTCAAGATTGATCAGGAGTAGAAAGAAGAGGCGGTGGCTTGCGCCTGTAATCCCAGCACTTTGGGAGGCTGAGGAGGGCAGATCACAAGGTCAGGAGTTTGAGACCAGCCTGACCAACATGGTGAAACCCTGTCTCTACTAAAAATACAAAAAAATTAGCTGGACATGGTGGTGCACGCCTATAATCCTAGTTACTCAGGAAGCTGAGGCAGGAGAATGCCTTGATCCTGGGAGGCAGAGGTTGCAGTGAGCCGAGATTGCGCCACTGCACTCCAGCCTAGTCGACAGACCAAGACTCTGTCTCAAAAAGAAAAAAAAAGAAAGAAAGAAGAGAGACACAATTCTGACTGCTGGGTGTGTGTGTGTGTGTGTGTGTGTGTGTGTGTGGTGGTGGTGGGGGATGTCTAAAGCCCCACTCCAGGGATTTCCTATTAAGCAGGTGAGGCAGAAGTTGCACAGAGGAGCTGGGCTCCTATTTCACACCTAGAGACAAGGAAGATGGGAGTGCAGGCTAGCCTATGTCTGGGAAGAAGGCAGGGACAGAATTCCATGGACAGCTAGCAGTGTCTGCCACAGTTGTGTCTTACATTATTCTTCTTCCTCAGGACTAAATGGCCCTTGCAATCCAAAAAATCAGATCTTCAGATGTGTGGACACTTTTTTTTTTCTATCATTGATTTGACTATTTGCTTTGCTCCAGTTTTAGAAATACTCTCCCAATTTCATAGCATTCTGTTTATCTCTAACTTTTTGCAAGTTAGTGAGAGACTGTCTCAGCTCAGTTTCTCAGGTCACTGACGAAAGCTTCTACTGTGTCCATCTTTCATTAGATTAACAAATTTTAGCCATTACATGTTTTACTTTCCAGTATCTTGAGCTGATATTTAATGAATGCAACATAGTCTAGAAGTTATTGCTCTCTTAATGATGTGTCTTTAATCTTCAGGTTTGTCAGTTCTGCTGAGTTTAGCATAGTAAGACCCTTCCATAATGTGCTGTTTCAAAACACAAATGGTAAGATGTGGGGCTGTGTAATTGTGAGGTTAGTGAGAGGATTGCTCTGAGCCTCCAACTGTAGCAGGTTCTCAGGATGTGGCTGTGGGTCCAAATTCATCCTGGTCATGGCTGTGGTTTGATACTCCCTGGTAAAAATTGTCCACGCTGGCTTACATATTGATGGGTTCAGTTTGGGGTCTTGTGGCTTCCTGGAACTTACAGAGAACAGCAGTATTTTCAGGAATCTCTTCTGTTTGTGGCCTGTTCCAGGGAGAGTCGATCTGGAGAATCTTTGGGACAACAAGGACCGTACCACTTCCTCCCACTTCTGAAGAGGGTCATGTGCTATTTCCCTACCTGGATGTGCTCTCCTCCATGCTCTCCTCCCTTATCCGCTTATCGCAAGATACGATTTATCTTGCTCCTATTTGAAAATGAGGTGTGGGGGAGGAAGGACGCCATCACCAGTCACCATAACACTGAATCCAAGCTCACTGTGTTTATTGTAGGTGTCTTTCACAGTGTTGATGGTTTTCAACCATTCAGTTCTTGCTTATCTGCTCATTTGTGTATTTGAGACAATGTTGATACCCATCTCCTGCTTTCTTTCCACAGCTATGTCTGGTGACTTTGCGTGTGGGGAGGTGCGGGTGGGTGTGTGCCCCTGTGGTGGGGGTGCCAGTGGGTTGTCTCTGGCTGTGGGAGTTCCATCTTCCCCAGGGGTCAGTAGCAGCCTGGAGCCATAGAGCCTCCCTCATCCCCACACTGGCTGTGCCCACACCACCTTGACAAATGCCAGGACGCCCTCCTCCTTGCCTGGGTTTGCAGTTTCCTTACTCACTCCTGGCTCTGCAGCAGGCCCCTCCTTGGCTGCTATCTGGAAGTCTCCCACATACACCTAATCCTGTGTGCTGTCCATCCTGCAGGGCTTCCTGATATATAGGTCCACTTCTGATTGGGAGGCCTGTGATTCCATCTTTGGGCCTCACAGGGCCTAACATGAGTTCCCAGGCACTAACTAGATATTTCCCCACCCAGCAGGAAAGGCTCCCCACCAGCTAGTTCCCCAATCAACTGGATCTGCTGCACCCTACCCACCTAGACCCCAACTTAATGGATTTCACCTTTTGCCAGCTGGGCAAAAGATTCAAACATGCCAATGGCATCCTCATGTGGGCTCCAAAGGTCACCCCACCGTCTCGTCACTACAAAGCCTGCCTCCCACAGTCCCTGCTGGCTCACTCTGCTCCCCATGGCAGCCCCTATGTAGCCCTGCAGGGTTCTACTCCTGATCAATCTTGACAACTCCTCCAGACTCTGAGCAATAAGCTGCTACCAGCCTCTTCTGTCCAGTGTCAGGTACCATGTCTTCGGCCATCACATCCTATTGAGGGCGGGAGATCCCTCCTCCATCAATGGGGCGAATAGGAAGTGATCCAAAAGCACTGATGACACACTTTGCTGTATGCTTTTCCTGTACTATTATGGATACATTAGTTTATTTTAAGATATTTCTTCACTGACTTCATGGGATTTGGGACAGGAGGGGTGTTAATGACATGTGCTCAGTCTATCTTCCCATTAAGTTACTTGGCTTTAAAAAAAATTAGGTTGTTTAGGTTTTCTTTTTTTTGTCTTAAAAAATGTGAAAAATAGGCCAGGCACAGTGACTCACACCTGTAATTCCAGCACTTTGGGAAGCTGAGGTGGGCAGATCACCTGAGATCAAGAGTTCGAGACCAGCCTGGCCAATATGGTGAAGCCCCGTCTCTACTAAAAATACAAAAATTAGCCAGGCATAGTGGCCCATCCCTGTAGTCCCAACTACTCTAGAGGCTGAGGCAGGAGAATTGCTTGAACCTGGGAGGTGGAGGTTGCAGTGAGCTGAGATCATGTCACTACACTCCAGCCTGGGTGACAGAGCGAGACTCTGTCACACACACACACAAAAGTGAAAAATAATGCTGTCATTTTCACCCTTCTACATTTCTCTTTGTACACCTTTGCTATGATTTCTTTGAGATGGATTCCTAGAAGCTGGGTTGCCGATGAGGTGTGTACATTTAAAATCTTAAGAGATTCTGACAAATTGCCCTTTGGAAAGGCTATACCCATTTATACATCCACCAGCAACACATTTGGGATTATAGGTGTGAGACAAATAATATCCACAGCTGTGAACATATGGGGAAATGCACAATCCTTTAAATTTTGAGAAGTAAATGATTTTCTGCTTTTATTTTATTTTATTTTATTTCTTTTTATTTAGACAGAATCTCACTCTGTCACCCAGGCTGGAGTGCAGCGGTGTGATCTCGGCTCACTGCAACCTCCATCTCCCACATTCAAGCAATTCTTCTGCCTCAGCCTCCTGAGCAGCTGGAATTACAGGTGCATGCCACTACGCCCGGCCTACTTTATTTTTTTGAGACAGGTTCTCACTTTGTCGCTCAGCCTGGAGTGCAGTAGTGCCATCGTGGCTCACTGCAGCTTTGACCTCGAGGACTCAAGCAATCCTCCCGCCTCAGCTCCCCAAGTAGCTGGGACTAATTTTTGTATTTTTTGTAGAGATGGGGTTTCGCCATGTTGCCCAGTTGGTCTTGACCTCCTTGGCTCAAGTGATCCACCCACCTTGGCCTCTCAAAGTGCTGATATTATAGGCATGAGCCACCGTGTCCAATTGATTTTCTAATTTTATTTGTAATGATGTTTTTGAAGAATAATGTACAGTGACATGTGTGTACCTGGAGTGTACAGTCTGATGAAGTTTTTACTGATGGATTCACCTGTATGACCACAAGCCAGGTCAGGGTGTAGAACACTTCCAGCTCTTCCCCAGCAATTACCTCCCACCAGCCACAGTTCTGACTTCTATTGCTATAGTTTTGATTTTGAGCTTTTTATAAGTGGAATTATACACTATGTGATCTTGTGTACTTGACTGCTTTTGCTCAACATTATGAATGTGAGGGTCACCCACATGGTTTCGAGTGGGTGCAGTTTGTTCATTCTTGTCGCTATGTACTATTTCATTGGGTGACCAGATATCAGTTTACTTTCCATCCTTTTGTTGATGGAGGTTTGGGCTGTTTTTATTTTTTTGGGGGCCATTTCAAGTTTTTTTGCTATCCACTTGAAGGTATATACCTTTTGGTTCTCCTTCATGTTAGTTTCGGTTAGATGTTTACTTGGGAGTGGGATTACCAAGTCATAGGGTTTGCATATGTTTAGCTTTGGTAGATTCCGCCAGAGTTTTCCAAGATGGTTGTATCAAGTCACATTTTCAAGAGCAACATATGAGAGCTAGTGTTCCACAACTGATACTTAATATTGTCGTATTGTCAATTATTTATTTATTTATTTATTTTTTAGAGACAAGGTCTCCGTCTGTCACCTAGGCTGAATGCAGTGGTGCAGTCATAGCTCACTGCAGCCTCAAATTCCTGGACTCAAGTGATTCTCTGGCCCCAGGTTCCTGAGTAACTGGGACTACAGGCGCACACTATCATGCCCAGCTAGTTTTTTCCTTTTACTCTAGAGACGAGGTCTTACTTTGTTGCCTGGGTTTTTCTCAATCTCCTGGCCTCAGGCAATCCTCCCACCTTGGCCTCCCAAAGTGGTGGGATTACAGGTGTGAGCCACCGTGCCTGGGCTGTATTATCAGTTTTAGTGTGTGTGTTTTCTTTTTTAAGATTTTTTTAGACAAACATCCTCAGGGTGTGGTTTTTGGATGGGGGGCATTTGCAGTGTCTCCTTCCCTCAATTCTTTTTTTTTTGGTGGGGGGGACAGTGTCTTGCTCTGTCCCCCAGGCTAGAGTGCAGTGGCGTGATCTCAGCTCACTGCAACCTCAGACTCTTGGGCCCAAGTGATCCTCCCACCTTAGCCTCCAGAGTAGCTGGGACTACAGGCTCGTGCCACCACGCTTGGCTAATTTTTTTGCCATGTTGGCCAGGTATACCTTCTGGACTCAGGCGATCCACCCTCCTTGGCCTCCCAAAGTGCTGAAATTACAGGCGTAAGCCACCATGTTATTTTTATTTATGTAGACTTTGGTTGGCAATAAGGTTGAATATCTTTTTATGTTTCATTGGCTGTTGCAATTTCTTCTGCTGTGAATTTCCTGTATCACCTTGTGCCTATTAAAAATAATTCCCAATGTTGTTTACTTTAAGCTTCACAGTCTTTTTAAAAAAGTGATATAAACATGTCTTACTTCATTTCCCTTGTTTGCTCTTAACTTCCAAATGCTCTTCAACATGCATTATGTTGCCTGGTTTATTAAAAGAGTGAGACTAGAGAAAAAAGATGTTCTCGCATGATGAAGAAAGAAAGAAATGCTTAAGGGAGCCTGTGGTGGGTGGATTGAAGCCAGAGTCCTGTGAGGTGTGAGAGGCAGAGGGGGCTTGGTTTCCATGGCTGCCTCTACCACATTCCGCCTCCCCTTCTTTTCTTTTTTTCCTTTTTTAAAAAATCCACAATGTAAACAGCCTTCTGTCTCTTTTTCTGATTATATAAATAATGCACAAAGTCTGTGAAAACAAGACAAAACCACACTCTATTGAAGTATAAAGACCACACCTGCAATCAGACCCCCTTAACGCTTTGGTGACTACCCCAGAAGGCAGGCATCCTGTGAGAAGGAGCCCTGGGTCTCATTCCCGTTCAGGACTCCCCTTGCTTTGATGACTGCTTCCCAAGCCTCTGCAAGGGAGAGATGTATGGTTTGCACTAAAGGGGCACCTTGGGCACAAACCCCTCCTGGGACTCAGGGTGGAGGAAAGGGTATAGCCATGAGATTCTTTTTTTGATATGGAGTTTTGCTCTTGTCACCTAGGCTGGAGTGCAATGGTGTGATCTCGGCTCACTGCAACCTCTGCCTCCTGGTTCAAGTGATTCTCTTGCCTCAGTATCCAGAGCGGCTGGCATTATAGGCGCCCGCCACCATGCCCAGCGAATTTTTGTGTTTTTAGTGGAGAGATGAAGTTTCACCATGTTGGCCAGGCTGGTCTCAAACTCCTGACCTCAGGTGATCAGCCCACCTTGGCCTCCCAAAGTGCTGGGATTACAGGTGTGAACCACAGTGCCTGGCTCTTTTTAAGTGCTTGACAACACTTGAACATAGATCTATTCCAAAGGGACAGCTGGTATAGGCATCTTAGAAAAACCAGGCTCTCCAGAGAAGAAATAAAAAATACATTAATTAAAGGCAGCCCTCTGTAACTGTCCTTACCATGACAATTCCATTTCCTTATTCCATTAGAAATTCTTTGAGGACTGACACTTTCTGCTCAAGAGTCTTACTCATTTTATACCCCCACTGCCTGGTGAATGAATGTATAAATGAGAAAATGAATGAACAGCATAGCCCTCTTACTTGGCAATATAGGTTAAGTTTTAACATGTGAAGTCTTTTGTATTCTTAACACTTAGCCTAGTACCTGGCACAGGTACTAGGTTGGTACTTAGTAAACATTTGTTGAGTACATGAATGAATGATTGAATATGTTTATAAATCTGTCAAATGAATTTTTTGGACTTGCCTTTAAAAAAGTCAGGGTAAGTCCATCAGGGCATGATGAAGGGCAGAGCCCATTGGGTGGCATTGAGTTAATTCAGTTCAGCTGATGCTGGTTGAATTTGCCACGTGCAGAATGCTCTGCCTGGCACCACTGCAGCAACTCTGCCCACGTAGACCAGTTCTACTGAGCACATTTCTCACACAGCAAATAAGCCCAGTTATTTTAAAACATGAGGCCAGCATACAGAAACTCACAACTGCCTCCAAAGATTATGTTCCCTTCCAAGCCCACGCAATTGTCCTGGATGCCGATTTTCTGTCAGGAATGGGGCTTTGTTGTGAGGGAATGAGACACCCTGGAAATCAATGCCAGGAGACCACTGCTTCATCTGTAGGACTGGGGCTGATGCAGGAGCCTCGGCGGCCACAGCCAGCTGACGTCTCAAACGACAGCAAAGCCGTGAGAAATGTAGATTTTTTCATTTCCTTGATTATAGTTTGAGAACCTTTGTCCTTGCTTTCTTAGTGACTGAGTGGATCTTATTTTACTACTTTCTTCTTTTAAACACACCATAAAGGAGGAAAGGAAAGAAAATAAAGCTACAGATAGTTTACCAATCCAAGGGGGAAATAGCTTCAACAAACCACATTTACATTATGACCCAGCTGGGCATCTTTGCTTTTATGAAACAGAGCTGCTTTGGAAATTGTTACATAATTCTAACCAGAGTGCAGATTTCCTAACCATATTTACACAGAAACTTTTTTCAATTTTTATGATTTATTTTCCAATAACTCTTCTTTAAGAAAAATAGCATCAAAATTCCGTGATTCTTCTTTCTTTACAATTTCAGGGGGCAGAAAATTCAGCTAGAACTAAACACAAATAATCTAATGTTTTGAGATTTGATTTTTTTGAATTACAGCAGAACCCTATTGTGGTAGGATTTGTTATTTGACATATTGAAAACTAATTGAGTTGAATTTAATTCTCTAGTATACAATTACAAGTGCCAAAATCCTCAGACCTTTTTTTTTTTGAGACAGGGTATTGCTCTGTTGCCCATGCTGAAGTGCAGTGGCATGGTCAATAGCTCACTGCAGCCTCTAACTCCTGGGCTCAGGTGACACTCCTTCCTTAGGCTCCCAAGGCGCTGGGATTACAGGCATGAGCCACTGCTCCTGGCCCAAAACATCCAGACTTTTGAAACAGGGAGGGCTTGTGGAGACATGCCTGGTCTGCTAGATTTACAGCTAAGGCCAGAGGTAATTGCTTTTCCAAAGGTCACCCAAGGCCTTTGCCTTCCTCGTGCTGGCCCAGCAGAGACAATGAATTTATGAGTTGAGGGCAAGTGTTCTGGAAAGAGGCATTCCATAATTGTGAGATGGGTAAGTGGGCAGGGATCTAAGGAGGTAGCCACGAGCAAGCCTGTGATGATTCCAGCTCAGGACGCAGGGTTGACCCAAGACAGGGTTGGTCACCTTGATGATACCACAGACAGGCACAGAGCACAAGGCCTCTATTCAGATTCAGCAATGGGACTGTGTCCAGTGGACATGACCCAAGAGGCCCTTCTCTCAAAGCTAACCAGCCAGCTATAGTTAAGAACCCAAGATAGTGGATTGGCATTTGCGCAGAGTCACCTAATCTAAACTCACAGATTTCCCCCTGCCATGTGCAGAATTCCTTTTTTTTTTTTTTTTTTTAACAATAATCTGCTCACATATCTGGCTTTCCCATCTGTCTTAGTCTGTTGGGGCTGTAATAACACAATGCTGTAGACCAGGTGGTTTACAAACAACAGAAATCTGGAGTCTGGGAAATCCAAGATCAAGGTGCTGGCACATTCAGTATCTGGTGAAGGCCACTTCCTCATAGATGGTGACTTCTCATTGTAACCTCACATGATGAAAGGGAAAAAAACTTTTGTATTTTTCTTGTAGAGACGGGGTTTTTTCCATGTTGCCCAGGCTGGTCTGGAACTCCTGGGCTGAAGCAATCTGCCCATCTCGGCCTCCCAAAGTGCTGGGGTTTCCTTTATATATGGGCATTAATCCTATTCACAAGGACTATGTCCTCACGGCCTAATCACCTCCCGAAAGCCCCACCTCCAAATACTGTCCCCTGGGGAGTTAGGATTTCAACATATGAATTTAGGGGTGACATAAACATTCAGTCCATTGTACCATCTAACCTGTGAATTCCTTTAGGACAAAGGCAGTATCTTGCTCATCTTTCAAACCCTAGTACCTAACACAGTGATTGACACAAAAATAACTCAATAAATGTTTGCCAAATAAATAAGCAGTGGCAACGGCCCCATGTAGAGCCAACACCAGGGGAGCATAAAATAATAGCCAGCCATTGCTTAATAAATGTGAACTTGATTGTCCTCTCTGACCCGTAATTCCAGTTTTAGGTTTATCCTAGGAAAACTTTTCCAGGGGCACCAGGAAGACAGGGAGATTGCCAAAATGTTTATAGTAGGATTGTCTATAATAGCCCCAAATGGAAACAACCCAAATATCTACAAACAGTAGAATAGTATATTGTAGTATAGTCATTCAATAGAATACCGTGTTGCAGTGTAAATGAATGAATTACAGCCCACATGTCAATAATGTGAATCTCAAAACACAAGCCTAAGTGAAATGAGTAATTCAGAAAATAATTCATTTAGTGTGGATCCACTTATACAAAATTCAAAGTCAGGAAGAATGAAACAATACTTTGTTTAAAGTTGCATACATATATTGTAATACATTAAAGAAAAGCAAGGAAATGATTAACATACATTTTCAAATAGTGGTTATTTCTGGGGTGATGGAGGGAAATACAACTGGAGAAGAAAACTCAGGGAGCTCCAAAGTTATTGGTATTATTCTATTTCTTAAACTTGATAATGAGTACATGACTGTATTATTACTAATCTTTAAAAGGGTTATATATAATATTCACGTTCATGTATTTCATAATAAAAGGGTTTTTTTTTGTTTGTTTGTTTGTTTGAAACAGGGCCTCACTCTGTTTCCGAGGCTGGAGTGCAGTGGCGGATCTCAGCTCATTGCAGCCTCAACTTCCTGGGCTCAACAGATCCTCCCACTGCAGTCTACTGAGTAGCTGGGACTACAGGCACCCACTAACACACTGGGCTAAATTTTGTATTTTTTTTTTGTAGAGATGGGGTTACACCACATTGCCCAGGCTGGTCTTGAACCCCTGGGCTGAAGCAATCCACCCATCTCGGCCTCCCAAAGTGCTGGTATTACAGGCATAAGCCACCATGCTTGGCCCAATTTCACAATAAAAAGTTTCAAACAGCAAATCAAAAACAGAAAAACCCAATGGAAGCTCTCCCCAGCACTTCTGCCCTGGGTCTGCCCTGGGGGTGGGAAGCAACATGTTGTGGAAGGCAGGGCTCTCAGGCAGTCTGATTGTCCTTGTAATGAGTGAGTCTGCTGGAGTTTGAAGCTGGATCCATCGCATGGTGCCCATCTCCTTGAGGGGTCTGCCTATAGTGTAAGCGAGGACCATGGAAGGGCAGATGTCCTTGGTCCAGGGAACTCTCTCTCCATAGGATCACTTCTTTCTGGGCATCCTTAAAGGGGAAATAAATTAACAGTCCTACCCTGTAACCACAAACTATGGTTTACCAAGGGTCTGTGCCCAGTGGGTGCTGGTGCCTGTTAACAGACAGGTTCTTTGGGGCCCCTCATCAATAGGACCTTGTTAAAAGTAAGGACTGAGCTGATGCCTCTGGGAGGTTACAGAGCTAGCCATTCAACAAGTCCAGTGTATAGTTTTCTCAGAAAGTAAGGGAGAAAGAAAGCTTTTGACTAGGTCCCTGACAGATAATCTAGGTCCTCATTCCAGAGTCACACAAGGCATGGTAGTTAAATTGCCCAGGTTGTAAAGTCCCAGGAGGACCTGCCTCTTGCTAGCTCTGTGTCTATAAGCAAAGTTCTTCACCTCTCTAGGCCCATCTGCTCACCTGTAAAATGGAGATAATAGTAGTATGTACCTAAGAGGCCAATGTGAAGATTAAGAAAGATAATGCATGTTAAGCCTCTAGTGAGGCCCACAGAGGAAGCTCCATAAATATTTGATATTAAATGAATGCCTTCTGGTCAAGACTTGTCAGCCTGAGAAGAGGCCATGCTCTGAGCACTCACATTCTTGGGATGTAATTGTGGTGGTGACAGGGAGGTCATTTGACCGGTGCTCAAGGAATGACCAGGTGGCTTGACCTTGATGGGCTCACCATGTTCTAGGGTCTGACACTGAGCTTTCTTAGTCTTGTAACTCAATTTTGTCCACGTATCTGGAAGGAATCCATTGGGAACCAATTGGGAGATTGATACGAAAGTCAGGACACCAATTTATTAATTTACCATGGGAAACAGCAGTGCTTGGAGGCCGAGTGTGGTGGCTCACATATGTCATCCCAACACTTTGGGAGGCTGAGGCAGGGGGATTGCTTGAGGCCAGGCATTCGAGACCAGCATGGTAAACACAGAGAGACCCCATCTTGACAAAAACATTTTTTTTTTTTTTTTTTGAGTCAGAGTCTCGCTCTGTTGCCCAGGCTGGAGTGCAGTGGTGTGATCTTGGCTGACTGCAGCCTCCTCCTCTTAGGCTCAAGTGATCCTCCCACCTCAGCCTCCCAAGTAGTTGAGGCTACAAGCACGCACAACCATGCCAGGATAATTTTTGAATTTTTTGTAGAGATGGGGTTTCACCATGTTGCCCAGGCTGGTCTTGAACTCCTGGGGTCAAGCGATCCCCTTGGCTTGCCCTCCCAAAGTGCTGAGATTACAGGTGTGGGCTACAAAACCCAACCATTCTACAAAACATTTTAAAAAGTTAGGTGGTCACGGTGGCATGGGCCTGTAGTCCCAGAGGTTGAGGTGGGAGGACAGCTTAAGCCCAGGAGCTCAGGGCTGCAATGAGTTGCGATTGTGCCACTGCACTCCAGCATGGGTGACAGAGTGAGACTCTGTCTCTTAAAAATTAAGACAGGAGAGAGAGAGAGAGAGAGAGAGAGAAGAGAGAGAGAGAGAGAGAGAAATAGCAGTGCTTGGTAGACTGAAATTTGAAATCTGCTAGGCAGCGGTGTTATCCTTTTAGGAAAAGTGATGGGAAACCAGCTGAGAATCTGAAGCTACAGGGAGAGCAAGGAACCAGCATCCGGGGTGTGGACAAAAGGATCTTAAGGGCCAAAGTTACCTCTATTTGGCACCACCCCACTCCTTCTTTCCCCCTGGCCTATTGGCAGAGTGGAGCTTCTGAAGGAGGCTGCAAGTTGCCTTTGCCTCTGATCTTGTTATGGGGTCAAGAGCAATCTTTGCTTTTAAAATCTGGCTACTTATTAAATCTTTAAAGTTAGAAAGATTGACTAGGGCTTGGGGGGTTCATTCCACAGCCTGGAAATAAATTGCCTTATTGTCCACTAGATGGTGTTCAAAATACACACACACCCAGCACATGTATCTCTGGAAACACACATCAACCTAATGAGGTGTGATGTTGATGAAAGAAACCCGCAAGATCTACTCCAGCCTGGGTTGGTTGTCTTGTTTAATTTGCCGGGAGCACACTTGGAGAAGAGATTTGGAAACTGGCAGGAGAGGAGGAAGATGTGCCTTTTAGACAATCCCTCTGGTTGCATTGTGAGGAGAGCTGCAAGGCTGCAGGCAGGGAAAACTGGGAGCTGTTGGAGCCATCCTGGTGAGAGGTGATGGCAGCCTGGACCAGGACTGTGGCAGTGGGAGGCGAGAAAAGGACAGACCTATGAGGCAGAAAAGGCAGGCTTTGAGGGCAGACTGGATATAGCATTCTTTGAATTTGCTTAGTTTTAATGTTTTTTTTTTTTTTCACCCCCGTCTGCAAGTTGTAAGCTCTGAAAGAGCAGAGATGTGGGCTTGTCAGTGTCAGTATTTCCAGTGCTACACAGAGTAGACAATAGACTTTTTGGGTAATAATGAATAACAGAGCTAACATTTTTTGCGTGCTAATGTGAGCCCTTCTAAGCACTGTACATGTATAAATTTCATTTATTATCCCCCAAATACACACTTGGGCTGCCCAGATCAAAATCTCTGGGACAGCAAAACTTAGGCCAGTGTATTTTGAAAACCCTCCACAGGAAATCTTTTTCTGTTTAAATTTTTAATTATTATTTTTAGAGATGGGGTCTCACTGTGTTGCCCATTCTGGAGTGTGGTGATTATTCACAGGTGCGGTTCCACTACTGATCAGAACGGGAGTTTTGAACTGCTCTAATTTTGACCTGAGTCAGTTCACCCCTCCTTAAGCAACCTGGTGGCCCCTTGCTCCCAGGAGGTCACTGTATTGATGCCAGACTTAGTGCGGACACCCCACTGGCATAGCACACTACAGTCCAGAACTCCTGGGCTCAATCCACCCTCTGGGCTCAAGCAATCCTCCTGCCACAGCCTCTCAATTAGCTGGGATTACAGGCACACGCTTCTGTGCCTGGCTCCACAGGCAGCCCTGAAATCCTTCAGGCTGCTACTCGTGTTTTCTTGTCTCCTTTCTCCCTTTCTTCATGGAACACTGCAAGCCCCACACAAGTCTCTCTCCTCATTCCTATCCCTCCTGGGAATTGTGTGCATCGTGGAGTCAGCCCTGGTCCCACATCCAAGAAGCCCTACCTACTAGGTGGCCTCCAGGGAGGCTGTCCTTGGCACCCTGGCTCCTGGCTCTCCTTGCAAGGTGGGTGCCTGGCCTCTGACCTTACCCCTACATTTAGTCCTTAGGCCCACTGTTGCACATCCTGGCCTTCCTTGTACCCTCTTGCAGTTCACCTTCTTTAGCATCCACAGTGGCCCCAGCTTCAGTCACTTTGGGCCTCATTTCAGTGACCATGTCTCTCCTACCAGTGCTCGGAGCACACAAAGTCCAGACAGCAGAGAGTTGCGGGGACCTGGGCCCACAGGGGCCCACATATAGAGCCATTGGCAAGACCCTAGCTCTTGCTGTTCCCTCCCCAACAAAAGTGTAAACTGTAATTGCATTTAGTTCAGTTAAACAGTCATTCATCGAGTACCTACAGTGTACCAGGCATAGTACTAGGCCTATCACCTATTACCAAAGTGAGTAAGATACGTGGTTTGCACCCAAGCACCTCACCTCTGCAGATGCAGTCACATAAGCATCTAACTGTTACAAGGCACTTGGTAGAGAAAAGGTGCAGCATGTACAGGGAGAAGGAAGATATTGATTAATCTGGGGAATTCCATGGTCCCTTAAAACTCAGCTCAGGCTGGACACAGTGTAACCCCAGCACATTGGGAGGTCGAGACGGGTGGATCAACTGAGGTCAGGTGTTTGAAACCAGCCTGGCCAACATGGTGAAACCCCGTCTCTACAAAAAATACAAAAATTAGCCAGGCGTGATGGAACACACCTGTAATCCCAGTTACTAGGGAGGCTGAGGCAGGAGAATTGCTCGAGCCCGGGAGGCGGAGGTTGCAGTGAGCCAGGATCGCACCAATGCACTCCAGCCTGGCTGACACAGCGAGACTCTGTCTCAGAAAAAACCCAAAACACAAAAAACTCAGCTCAAATGTCATCTCCTCCCAGAAAACCTTAAAGCCCCATAGGCAGAGCCCAGGGTTGATGAAGAGCCCCATCACTGAGCGCCCAGGCTCTGACAGCACTTACTGCACTGTAAGGACTGCGTGGTTCCCGGGGGTCACTTTCTGTCTGTGAGCAGCTTCAGGTAGGCTCCAGATGTCTCCATCTTTCCCTTCCCAGAAACCGGGGCCTGATGTGTAGTTCATACTCTGTCTTTGCTTGTGGAATGAAAAGGAGGTGCCATTTAAGGGGAGTCTTTGTGAACAGGGAGGATTTAGAAGGTGAAGAGAGTGGTGGGGGTGCAGGGAGCAGGGTGAGATTAAGAAGGACAGAGGCAAAGGCATGAGGCCTAGGCTGTTTTGGTGTCCCCTCCCGCCTTACTCTCTGGGGCACCTGAGCAGGAGGGTCCCCCACTCTGCCTCCAGAATGCTGAGCTTTTTAGGGACACCCTTCTCACTTAGAGCCAGGTACACATGCCCACGGTTTATGCCACTGTGCCCTGGCTCTCTGCTGCATGGCCTGGAAAGGGAGGTGTGTGGTCAACCTAACATTCCTTTGCCTAAGTGTGTTCCCATCCCTTCTCTCCCTCCCCAGCAGCTGCAGCTGAGCCTGTTACTCTCATCCCTGGGTCAACTTTAGAATCACCAGGGGAGCTTTTTGAAAATACGGATGCTTTATTTAATTGGTCTGGGGTGGGGCTCAGGTATCATTAATTTTTAAAGCTCCCCAGGTGACTCCAATGTGCAGCCAGTGTGGAGAAGCACTAGGCTAGCCCCTGGCTGGGGCAGGATTCTTCCTACCCACACCTCTCCACCAGCCTGCTTTGATCTCTCCAAGCCTCCTTTCTAGTAGTTTCGTCTCAAGCAATGTCTCCCTGGGCTCCTTTGTGTCCGCACATCCCAGAGCCCTCTCAGCACTGAATTATACGCATCCCAGCAGACGACTGCCGTGTGAATTACTGAGGGCAGAACTGTAAAGACATCTCCTGGCAAATAAATTAAAGCATTCAATCATTCAGCCAAGAGCCAAGGCAGACAGACGCTGAGCCCCTAGAGAGAAGGGAGCTGGGGAGAGAGTGTGGGGGAAGAGGAGAGGCAGTGAGAGGTTGTCTCACTGAGAGAAGCCACAGGGGTCGGAGGAGGGAGGAGTGAAGGAAGCGTGCTGGGGGTACATGTTATAGCGAGCCAAAAGGGTCCTCCCTCCCTTGAGTCACCTCTTTGGAAGGCTGGGATGGATGATACATGTCTGGGACAGGGAGGGAGGCCCAGGCAGGCAGCCGCCAGTGTGCCCACTGCTTGGGGGATGGATTAACTGGGCACAGTCACCTCTCCAGGTGGACAATGTGCTGTTAGCCAATTAAGAGTAGGGTATCTGGGCTGAGTATGGTGGCTCTCAGCACTTTGGGAGGCTGAGGCAGGGGGATTGCTTGAGCCCTGGAGTTCGAGACCAGCCCAGGCAACATATGAGACCCTATCTCTACGAAAAATACAAAAATTGGCCAGGCCTGGTGGTGTTCACCTGTAGTCCCCGCTACATGGGAGGCTGAGGCAGGAGGATCACTTGAGTCCAGGAGTTCTAGACCAGCCTGGGCCATAGAGCGAGACCCCATCTCAAAAAAAAAGTGGATGTCTGGAATGCCACCCTTCTTGCCAGGCAGCCTGTCTATTCTCTGTAGTCATTCGGGGCCTGAGCTAAAAGTTTCTTTCCTGAGGAATAAGCATCCTGCCTCCCCAGCCCTAGGACACAGGCCAATAGGACTTCTAGAGGCAGGGGCTCCTGGGAACTCACAAACTACTCTTGTTTAATGCACTGCTGAGCAACTCCCCTAACAGAAGCCCTGGCTTTGAGCAGGGGACTGGGACATGGTCAGATGGGATCGGCTCCTTAGCCTGACACCCATGCACCAGAAACTGGCGGCTCAGTGCTGATGTCTTGACCTTAAGGAATCATGGCCTCATGATAGAGGCCTGGGGATCCCCACAGGGCACAGGGAGAGCAGAAGGTGGTGGTGGCACATTTGCACTCACTGGGACACATCATTAAAGCATGCCTGTCTTTCTCTGTCAGCAAGTATCTGGGGCCTTTATCCAGGAATTGTCATCGGGGAGTCAGCTACTGGCCATAGATCTGTTCCACATGGCTGTCCTGTCTGAGGACTCTGCCAGGCAGCGTGTAAGAGAGCTGGCGAGACATGGTGACCTTGGGATGGGTGCCCTGGGGCAGTACTGGCTCTGTTACGTGACCATAGATGGTGCCTTGGCTGGCAGTTCATCATCTATGCCCTTGGTGGTCACGGCAGTGTGCTGAGCCAAACCTTTTCCACTCACCAGACAATCAGATGCCCAAACACACCATTGCAGTCCAGGAGCTTCATTGTAACACCCTAAGGGCAGCTTGGTTCTGGTTCTGGAAGGCCCTCAGCAGGCAGTGGTAACCCCAGCATGAACAAGGATTGCATCCTGGTGGGAGAGAGTTCTGTGAAGTCACTGATAGACCAGCTGCTCAGTTAGGTGGCCGGTGCATGGCACTCTTAAAGTTTCATGGTTACAAAAATTAGACGATCACGGTGGTGGGCGCCTATAATCCCAGCTACTCGGGAGGCTGGGGCAGGAAGAATTGCTTGAACCCAGGAGGCAGAAGTTGCAGTGAGCTGAGATTGCACCACTGCACTCCAGCCTGGGCAACAGAGCAACACTCCGTCTCAAAAAAGAAAAAAAAAGTTTCATGGAGTATTTGAGAGCTAAACACTGGGTACATGTGGGCATACAAAATGGAATAACAAACACTGGAGACTCCAAAAGGTGGGAGTGTAGGAAGGGGGTAAGGGCTGAAAAATTACCTATTAGGTACAATGTTCACCATTGTGATGGGTTCACTAAAACCCTAGACTTTGCCACTATGCCATATATGCAAGTAAGAAACCTGCACTTTTACTCCCCAAATATATATGTTAATATTCTACAATACACTTTAAACATATGTGGCTTTTATTTGCTAATTCTACCTCAATAAAACTTTTTATTTTTTATTTTTTTGAGACAGCGTCTGGCTCTGTCACCCAGGCTGGAGTGCAGTGGCACAATCACAGCTTACAGCAGCCTTGATCTCCCAGACTTAAGCAATCCTCCCATCTCAGTCTCCCAAGTAGCTGGGACTACAGACCATGTGCCACTAGGCCTGGCTGATTTTTTTTTTTTTTTTTTTAAAGTAGACATGAGGTCTTGCTGCTGGTCTTGAACTCCTGAGCTCAAGTGATCCTCCCGCCTCGGCCTTGAAAAGTGCTGGGATTATAGGAATGAGCCACTGCACCTGGCCAAAAAAATACTAAAAAAAAAGCCAAGCAAACAAATGCCTAAGTTTGGATTGGCTAATTGTTAAATTAAGTCACTACTTTGATTGGACCATATTTAAGAGTTAAGTATATACATATATGAAAGTAAAACATTTAAATCCAACTATGAAGGGAAGTAAGTGGGCTGTCCATACCTCCTGGTTAAGAATGTCATGCTGCCCTGCACAAGCTGGAATTGCACAGGGATCATGGTGGGGCACTACAGGGTATGTTTAGTGTTGTTCCCGGTTTGGGCAACTGGACACACAGCCCTGCTTGAGGATCCAAATCCCACAAGCTTCCAGCAGAGCCTCATGCAGAGGTCGTCATCAATTTCCAATTAGCTGGAAGCTTGGCAGTCAGCTTCAGGCTCCAGACTCCACCACACTCATGAAGGCGAGGCCCCTGCTGGAGACAGCGCTGTACGAGGATGGAGGTCAAATTAGGTTATTCCTATGGAGGGACATCCAGTCTTTGTTTTGAGGCTGCTGGCTTACCTCTGGAGGGAGGGGAATTCCTCTGAGCTCGTAGGGTGAACTCGGCCCAACATCTTCCTCTGGGCTGGGGTGCTGGGAGTGAGAGGTGAGTGAGCCTCAAGGCTCTGTGTCTTCCTTCCGGAGGGGACAGGCAGAGCTGAGGACAGAGCTGTGGCATTGTCTGTTGCATTGGACTTGTAGCAAGGAGAAACACGGGTCCCTGAGCCTGGGGGAAACCCCTAGAGGGGGTTGCAACATTTGTCCACAGCCAGATGAGGCGAGGGGAACTGGAAATGACTTCTCCTTCGGAGTGACAGGGGTAGCCCAGACTCCATCATGGGGAGCTGACCAAACCTCAGGTCCTAGGTACAGCGACAGGACGGAGCCTGTTTGCAGTGGCAGGAAAGGAGAGGCCAGAGACCTTCATTCTCTAGTCGGGAGGCTGAAGGGTGGCACCAGGCTTCAGAGCTGTTGCTAGAGAGTCTGTAGGAGCAGCCGCACTCCCTTCTTCCTAGGCAGTGCCCCAGGAATATCAGCTTTCCTTATTGATTTGCCCTAGTCTGTTAGATGCAAACAGGCTTTCATAGAATCCAAGGAAACACCTGCTGAGAAGAATTACAGTAGGCAGTGAAGCATTTCTCTGGGGAGCTTCTGTGCTCATTCTTTCCTCTCCCTTCTCCTCTGGCTTCTGAGGGGTCTGAGATACGGAGAAAGACTATTCTGAGTACCCTCATGGTGGACCGAGGGTCAGGACCAGCCCTTTGCCTTCTTGCCATGGGTTCTTAGGAAGGTGGAAACAACCAGGTGCCTTGATGGGCTGAGACCTAGCAGAGGGGACAGGCACGCTGCTCATCCTGACCCCATGCTCAGGGTCTGGGTCTCCACCTGGGATCCCCATCAGCCCTCCTGTGTGCTGTTGAGCATGTCCAGCACTACACAAGGGGATTATGGGAGGAGGGGGGAAATGAAGGATAGAGCTGAAATAATACTTATTCAGTGAAGACTTGGGGATAAAGAACTAAGGCCTGGGACCTGCATTCACAGCATGTGAGATGGGTCAAGGGGCCATGTCATGCTGGCTCCGGCATGGAGGCTCCTGAGTGGAGCCATGTGTGTCCACAGACATGGGGTCAGTGCCTCCACGTACGTGATCTCCTGCGCCCTTCACAGAACCCCTGCTGGCCAAGCTGGTCAGGTGTCACCTCCAAGAAGCAGAAGGGTCGCTGCCAATAAAGTCATGGCAGAATGGGGACAGGAAAGGGGGAGTTCATCCTGAAACCCCATGCTTTCTACACGTGTTGCCTGATTCTAGTGGTTCTTAATCTTATTCTTATTTATTATTGTTTAAAGAGACGGGGTTCTCTAGGAGTTCCAGGTTATAGTGAGCTATGATCACACACTGCACTCCAGCCTGGGTGACAGGTTGAGATCCTGTCTCTAAATAAATAAATTCATTAATTAAATAAAAAAAAAAGAAAAAAGAGACAAGGTCTCACGTCTAACTCTGTTGCCCAGGCTGGAGTGCAGTGGCATAATCATGGCTCATTGCAGCCTTGACCTCCCGGGCTCAAGCAGTCTTCCCGCTTCAGCTTCCTGAAGACCTGGGATTACAGGCATGAGCCACCATGCTTTGCTTGTTCTCAATTTTAAAGCCTAGAAGGATCATGAGGTGTACAAATGAAATTCACAGGCCTCACTCCCATAGATTCTGATTAAGAAGGTCTGGGGTGGGGTGCAGGGATCTGCCTTTTAACAGAAGGGGGCAGATGAAACCATACTTGGAGAAGCACTGTCTCAGTCCAGGAAAACTAACAGACGTCCATAAAGATCTCCAGTTGCTTTAAATTCACCAAGAGGCTTAGATTAATTAACAAGCATGTTCTGAGAGGCTATAATTATATCCCCAAATTATTAGGGCCTGCTTCATGGGTGAGTGCATTGCACAAGGCCCCACACTTGAGGTTTAATGCTCTGTGGTTGCTGTCCTTGAAATTCTCCATGATTTAATCTTTGAATCTGTGCTTTTTGAGACAGAGTCTCACTCTGTTGCCCAGGCTGGAGTGCAGTGGCGAGATCATGACTAGCAGCCTTGAATTCCTGGGCCCAAGAATCCTCCTGCCTTCCCTCCCGAGTAACTGGGACTATTGGCCTGCCTGGCTAATTTCTAAACTTTTTGTTGAGACATGGTCTTGCCATGTTGCTCAGGCTGGTCTCAATGATCCTCCTGCTTCAGCCTCCCAAAGTGCTGCGATTATAGGCATGAGCCACGGTGACTGACTGGATCTGTGCTTTTGTAAGTGAAGTCTAATGGGACAGTGGAGCATGTGAGGGGTCTTCGCGCCTGGGCCTCACAGCCGTTGCCTCTGGCCTGTGGGCTCTCAGCCTCACTGTTCCCAGCCCATCCCAAGATCGCAGCCACCAGCCTTTCCAGCAGAAGTCTGGGCCCAGGCAGGAAGAGCCAGGGTCTGGCATGAGCACCCCATGGTGTCTTAGAGCGGGCCATGGTGGCAGCTGGCCAGCCTACCACCCCTGGTCCCAGGTACTGATGTGTTCTGGTGTGCAGGTCTACACATCCTAGCGGTCCTCCCTCTGCCAGGTGGGGCAATGGGTCAGCAGGAGAGGCATATGCCTGCCTGGACTTCCCCAGACCTGGCTTCCTGACCTCTAGGAGGTTACAACTGACATAAATGGAGAGGAAGGAAGCTGGCATTGATTGAACGCACACTCCCCTCTAAGACTCATTTGATTTTCGCTGATATATCCTAGTGCCTAGGACACTGGCATGTGAGCAGTGCTCAAAAACACTCAGGAAGAAATGAATGCATGGAGAAACTCTTTGAGGTCAATTTATTTCTTCCATTTTACAGATTAGAAATTGAGGGTTAAGGAGGCTAAACAAGCTGCTGGAGGTCTAAAATCAGTAAATGACAGAAATAAGATTTAAATGCAGGTCAGAACTCCAAAGCCTTTGCCCTTTCTATGTCACAAGTCTAAAGTCATGGCTTACGCACATTGGCTGCTGGGCTGCCAGGGTTTGGCTATGATGCCAGTACTGACCCACCAAGTGTCCAATCGCCTGTGAGTTGGAGCTACCCCCAGGAATGGTTTCCTGGTTGTCCCTGGATGACCAAGGAGGAGAAGGATTCTGAGCCCAGTATGAGATTTGTGATTTGGATTTTCACTGGTTCTGCTCTTCATGGACCATGTCTCAGTCCAAGGAAAAGAGAGGACTAAAGAGACATATTCATGAAAATCCTCTAATTCAACTGACTCAATTAGGATTTTCCAATTGCTCAAAATGAAAATCTCAACCCAAAATGACTTAAAAATATTTAATCTTATTTCATGTAATGGAAAAGTCCAAGCCTGGGTAACAGAACTTGACCCCATCTCTACTTAAAAAAACAAAACAAAATTATCTGGGCATGGCAGCATGCGCCTGTAGTCCCAGCTACTCAGGAGGCTGAGGCAGGAGGATCGCTGGAGCCCAGGAGGTTGATGTTGCAGTGAACCATGATTGTGCCACCTTACTCCATGATTGTGCCTGGGTGACAGAACAAGACCCTGTCTCAATAAAAAAAAAAAAAAGAAAAGAGGAAATTCCAGAGCTAATCAGACTCTAGGTGAGTTGATTCCAGGGCTCAGTACAAAAAAATCCTCATATTCTTGAAAAGTTGCCCTTTGTGAAAGGGCATGATAATACCATAATTTAAAAAAATTGTCTCCTGTTAATGGGCCTTGAGTTTGTTTTCAAATTTTTGCTAATCCAAATGATGTTGCACCAAAAAAACTTGTGCATACGTTATTTTGCATATATGTAAGTATTCCTGTAGGATAAACTCCTAAAAGTGTAATGGCTAAGTCAAAGGACGTACGTGGTTGTGATATTGACTGATTTGGCAAATTGCCCTCTATAACTGCTGCACTAATTTATATTACCACGGGGAGTATTTAAGAGTGCCTTTTCCCCACAGCTTTGCCGACAGAGCATGTTATCAAATTTTTGGAATTTTGTCAATCTGATAGGTGAAGGTTATCTCAGTGTGGTTTTAAAATCATCCTTATTGGGCTATGATTTTAATACAATAGAATGGACTCATTTTTGTTCTACTGTTCAAAGAGTTTTTAATCAATCAAGGTATAGAACATTTCCATCACCCCGAAAGATTAACTTGTGCCCCTGCCCAATCAACACCCTCCATGTCCTGTCCAAAGAAACCACTACTGTGATTTTTATCACTACAAATTAGTTTTGCTATTTAGTTTTGCTCTCTGAGCCCTTTTGGTTCTCTGAGCAGCACCATGGCAGTTGGCAAGAACAAGCGCCTTAAGAAAGGTGGCAAACAAGGGGCCAGGAAGAAAGTGGTTGATCCATTTTCTAAGAAAGATTGGTATGATGTGAAAGCACCTGCTATGTTCACTATAAGAAATCTTGGAGAGATGCTAGTCACCAGGACTGAAGGAACCCAAATGTATCAGATGGCCTCAAGGGTCATGTGTTTGAAGTGAGTCTTGCTGATTTGCAGAATGATGATGTTGTATTTAGAAAATTCAAGCTGATTACTGAAGATGTTCAAGGCAAAAACTGCCTGACAAACTTCCATGGCATGGATCTGGCCCGTGACAAAATGTGCTCCATGGTCAAAAAATGGCATGGATAAAATGATACAACCACTTTGGAAAGCAGATGGCTAGTTTTGAAGCTCACGTCGATGTCAAGACTACCGATGGTTACTTGCTTCGTCTGTTCTGAGTTGGTTTTACTAAGAAACACAACAATCAGGTATGGAAGACCTCTTATGCTCAGCACCAACAGGTTCGCCAAATCCGGAAGAAGATGATGGAAATCATGACCTGAGAGGTGCAGACAAATGACCTCAAAGAAGTGGTCAATAAATTGATTCCAGACAGCACTGGAAAAGACAAAGAAAAGGCTTGCCAATCTATTTATCCTCTCCATGATGTCTTCATTAGCAAAGTAAAACTGCTGAAGAAGCCCAAGTTTGAACTGGGAAAACTCACGGAGTTTCATGGTGAAGGTAGCAGTTCTGGAAAAGCCACTGGGGATGAGACAGGTGCTAAAGTTGAACGAGTTGATGGATATGAACCACCCAGTCCTTGAATCTGTTTAAAGTTAGGACTTACAATAGTGGCAAATAAAAAAGTCTTTTTTTTTTTTTTTTTTTTTTCTGAGGCGGAGTCTCGCTCTGTCGCCCAGGCTGGAGTGCAGTGGCCGGATCTCAGCTCACTGCAAGCTCCGCCTCCTGGGTTCCCGCCATTCTCCTGCCTCAGCCTCCCGAGTAGCTGGGACGACAGGCGCCCGCCACCTCGCCTGGCTAGTTTTTTGTATTTTTTAGTAGAGACGGGTTTTCACTGTGTTTGCCAGGATGGTCTCGATCTCCTGACCTCGTGATCCGCCCGTCTCGGCCTCCCAAAGTGCTGGGATTACAGGCTTGAGCCACCGTGCCCGGCCAAAAAAGTCTTATTTGTGAAAAAAAATTAGTCTTGCCTGTTTCAGAATTCACAGAAATGGAATCAGATACTGTGTACTCTTTTCTGACCAGCTTCTTTTGCTCAGCATGTTTTTGAGATTCACCCATTTTATTGCAGAGTAGTATTCCATTGAATATTCAAATATGCCACACCTTTTGGGTTTTTCATTCATATGTTGATGTTCATTTTTTTCATATAAACTTTATAATCAGCTTGTCTGGTTAAAAAAATGGTGTTGGTAATAGACTGCATCACCTTTATCAAGTAAATTATGGAGAACTGAAGTTTTTATTATGTTGAGTCTTCCTCTTCAAAAACATGGTATATTTATTCCCTTTGTGCCTTCCTTTGTGTTCCTCAGTGTGTTTTAAAGCTTTACCCAGTTCTTGTTATAGTCATTACTAGTTGTTAGCAGGTGGCAGGTTTCGCTTTTCACCCAGTTTTCCTTGCTTAAATTTAGAAAAAAAATTGAATATGTATACTTTTATTTTTTATTTATTTTATTTTATTTTTTGAGATGGAGTCTTGCTGTCTTTCAGTCTGGAGTGCAGTGACGTGATCTCAGCTCACTGCAACCTCTGCCTCCTGGATTCAGGTGACTCTCCTGCCTCAGCCTCCCGAGTAACTGGGACTACAGGAGCGCACCATCATGCCCAGATAATTTTTATATTTTTAAAAAAATACAAATTTGATGGATATATAATTTCCAGCTTGGGACTATTATGGATAAAGCAGTTATGAATAATCATGTACAAATATTTTTGTGTTTATATGCTTTCATGTGTCTTCAGTAATTTCCAAGAAGTGAAATTTCTGAGTAATATGATATAATATATGTTTAACTTGATACAAAACTAGCCATCTGTTTTCCAAAGTGGTTGTATCATTTTATCCCCCCATCAAAAAAGTACAAAAGTTCAATAGTCACATATCCTTATCAATACTTGATATTGTTATTATTTTTATTTTGCTCATTGTAGAAGATATGTGGTGGTACCTAATCATTGATTTAATTTGCATTTCCCTGATAATAATGATGTTGAACATATTTTCAAGTACTTACTGGCTATTCCTAATCTTTTGTTTGTTTGTTTGTTTACTTTATAAGACAAGGTCTCTCTTACAGGCTGGTGTGCAGAGACTGGTGCAATCATAGCTCACTGCAGCCTCGAATTTCTGGGCTCAAATGATCCTCCCACCTCAGCCTCCTAAGTAGCTAGAACTACAGGTGAAAGCCACCATGCCCGGGTAATTTTTAAATTTTTCCTAGAGACAGAGTCTTGCTACATTGCCCAGACTGGTCTCGGACTCCTGGCCTCAAGTGATTCTCCCATCTTAACCTCCCAAAGTGCTGGGATGACAGACGTGAGCCACTGCACCCAGCTCTGTTCCTAATCTTCTGTGGAGTGTCTTTTCAAATCTCTTCCCCATTTTGTATTGAGTTATTTGTCTTTGTAATACTGGGTTATGGGAGTTCCTTATAGAACTCTCAGTGAAGTTTTAATTTGCCTTCTTTTGTGATGTGTGAAGTTGAGCATCTTTTCACATGCTTTCGAGCTGTTTGTATTTTCCTTTCTGTGAACTGTCTATTCATATCCTTTGCCTCTATTTCTATTGAGTTGTTAGTCTTTGTCTTACTGATTTCTAGGAAGCCTTTAGACATTAGAAAGGTTAACCCTTTGTCTGAGATAGGAATTGCAATTATTTTCCCCAGTTGCTTGCTCACCTTTGACTTAGCTTATTGATGTTTTTTGCCATGCAGAAGTTTTAATTTTTATGTATTTGAACTTATCAATCTTCTGTGGCTCCTGAATTTTTGAGTCATAGTTCCAAGGGTCTTCCTTACTCCAAGATTCAAAGAAATTCTATCATGCTTTATTCCATCATGTCTTCTCTTATGTCTTAGCCCAGATTACCTAGAGAACAGATTTTTTTTTTTTTTTTTTTGACACAAGTCTTACTCTGTCACCTAGGCTGGAGTGCAGTGGTGTGATCTCAGCTCACTGCAACCTCCACCTCCTGGGTTCAAGCGATTCTCCTCCTCAGTCTCCCAAGTAGCTGGGATTACAGGCGCACGACACCACACCAGGCTAGTTTTTGTATTTTTGGTAGAGATGGGGTTTCACATGTTGGCCAGGCTGGTCTCTTAACTCCTGAGCTCAGGTAATTCACCCATCTCAGCCTCCCAAAGTGCTGGGATTACACGCGTGAGCCACTATGCCCAGCCAGAGAACAGATCTTAAAGCAAAGCAATAGAGAGATGCAATTACAGTGAAGCAAGAGAGAGTAAAAGGGGATAAAGAAGGGGAGGCAGGAAGGCACATGCAAGGCAGCTGGCCAGGCTTCACAAGAAATGGCAGGAGGCTTCCAAACAGTTCTTTGGCCACAGTGGGAGGAAAGGAGGGGGAGTTACCCATTTCTTCCTTCTATCTCTTTTCTACCATTGGTCCAAGCTTGTCCTGTGGCTGCTACTGCTCTACCCTTCAGGCGTGGGTGTGTTTCCCAGTTCCATTTACTGACAAGTTCCTCTTCTCCATTGATTTGAAAGGTCTCTTTTATTATACACAAAATTTCTGTAACGGAGTGTCCATTTAAAATTTTCTTTTCTATTCCATTGGTCTTTTTCTTCAAGCTGTTTTATGCATGTATGTATGCATTTATTTATTTATTGAAATGGAGTCTTGCTCTGTTGCCCAGGCTAGAGTGCAGTGGCATGATCTTGGCTCACTGCAACCTCCGCCTCCTGGATTCAAGTGATTTTCTTGCCTCAGCCTCCTGAGTAGCTGGGACTACAGGTTTCTGCCACCACACCTGGCTAATTTTTGTATTTTGGGTAGAGACGGGGTTTCACTATGTTGGCCAGGCTGGTCTTGAACTCCTGACCTCAAGTGATCTGCCTGTCTTGGCCTCCCAAAGTGCTGGGATTACAGGCATGAGACACTGCGCCAGACTCCAAGCTGTTTTAATTATTGAAATTTTGGAATATGTTTTAGTATCTGGTAGGCCTCGTTCCTCATCTTCTTTATCAGTATTTTCCTAGGTATTCATGTTCATTTTTTCATAAACTTTATAATCAGTTTGTCTGGTTAAAAAAATGGTGTTTTTAATAGACTGCATCACTTTAAAAAATTAAATTATGGAGAACTGAAGTTTTTATTATGTTGAGTCTTCCTCTTCAAAAACATGGTATATTTATTCCCTTTGTTCTAGCCTTCCTCTGTGTTCCTCAGTTGTTTTAAGGCGTTTTAAGGCTTTACCCGATTCTTGTTATAGTCATTCCTCATTGTTAGCAGGTGGTAGGATTGACTTTTTCCCCCAATTTTCTTTGCTTTGAATTTAGAAAAAAAATGGAATCTGTATACTTTTAAATTAAAACAATAAATAATTAATTTTTAAAAGGTAAAATAAAGGGGAAAAAGGATAGTTTTAAAAATTTTATGCAGCACTTTATGCAGCACTTTTCACAATAGCACTTTTCACTTTTCACAATAGCCTTTATGCGGGACTATTCACAATAGTAAAGACTTGGAACCAACACAAATGTTCATCAATGACAGACTGGATTAAGAAAATGTGGCACATATACACCATGGAATACTATGCAACCATAAAAAAGGATGAGTTCATGTCCTTCGTAGGGACATGGATGAAGCTGGAAACCATCATTCTGAGCAAACTATCACAAGGACAGAAAACCAAACACCACATGTTCTCACTCATAGGTGGGAATTGAACAATGAGAACACTGGGACACAGGATGGGGAACATCACACACTGGGACCTGTCGTGGGGTGGGGGAGGGGAGAGGGATAGCATTAGGAGATATACCTAATGTAAGTGAGGAGTTAACGGGTACAGCACACCAACATGGCACATGGATACATATGTAACAAACCTGCACGTTGTGCACATTTAGCCTAGAACTTGAAGTATAATAAAAAAATAAAAAAATAAAAAATAAAAGACAAGAACATACTATGTACCTCATAAATAAGTACAATTATTATGTGTCAGTTAAAAAATAAGATAAAATAAATTTAGAAATAAATAAATAAAAATTATAAAACAAGGACAAACACCAAAACCAAAGTTTTGTGGGGTTTTGTTTGTTTGTTTGTTTTAGAGATGGGGTCCTACTAAGTTGCTCAGGCTGGTCTCATACTCCTGGGCTTGGGTGATCCATCCTGTCTCGGCCTCCCAAAGTGCTGAGATTATAGGCATGAGTTACCATGCCCTGCCCAAAACCAACATTGTACTTTCTTCGGTCTGGTGAGGCTGAGTTCTGGTAGCCTAAAATGCTGATGCAATCATTGACTGGGTTTGGCCCAGGAGCTCTGAGGGGCCCTGAGAGCTCACAATCTGGCAGGGGAGGGTGGAATGGATGAGCGGTTGTTGCTTCTGCTCAGCTAATTTGGGAGTCTACACTAGCCTAAGGCTATTCCCAGGGTTACAGAATCTACTTTACCCACTGCCCTCATCTCTGGTAAAATGCCTCTCCCCACTGAAGAATAAACACACTTGCTTTCTCTCTTACTCTTTATTTTAATTTTTTTTTTTTTTTAAGAGAAGGGGGTCTCATTATGCTGCCCAGGTTGGTCTCAACTCCTGACCTCGACTTCCCAAACTGTTGGGATTACAGGCATGAGTCACTGCACTCGGTCACTCTCTCACTCTAAGAACCTCCTTGCTCAACTAAATTTCTTTCTTTTGATGCCAGGAAGTCATAGGCCGGGAGCTGGCATCAGACTTGCTTTGGAATCTATTTTTATTACCTATGTATCACTATGTGAGTCAATAACTTTGCCTGCTGAGCATCAATCACAAAGAAACCACTTTTCCCAGCCAGAGTGCTGGGTGGTGATCTGGGAGATGGAGGCAAGGAAAGGAAAACTTGGGAGGTTTTCTAGGTTCTGCCCTGGGGTCACACAGCAAGTTGCCTTCCTTTCCATGTGTCCTCTGTCTGTGTCTTCTCTTCTCCAGCCTTTCTGCTTCTTTAGCAGAAGACATCTGGCCAAATGTCACTTTCTTACATAATCTTCATGACTATCATATTGTCTTAAAATGGCATGTTAAACATACCCTTTTAAATTGGAAAAGAAATGAAAACAAGACATAGGGAAAAGAAAACAGACTGTAACTAATTAAATTGTTGTAATTCATAAACCAGCCTTGAATGGAAAATGTAATCCTGTTAAATTTATTTGTTTTCTGCCTATGTAAGCAACCATGTAACTTTTAAATTTGGAACAGTGACTCCATTTCTCTGGAGTCTGTCTCCTGAAGAGCCATTTCCAGTTTTCCCCCTGAATAAACTCTTTAAAATTGGAGTCTAAGGCCAGGTGGGGTGGCTCATGCCTGTATTCCCAACATTTTCAAAGGCTGAGGTGGGAGGATCATTTGAGGCCAGGAGTTCATGACCAGCCTGGGCAACATAGTGAGATCCTGTCCCCCCAAAAAATTAAAAATTAGCCAAATGTGGTGGTGCACGCTTGTAGTCCTAGCTACTTGGGAGGCCTAGCCCAGGAGGTCAAGGCTGCAAGCAGCTATGATTTCACCACTGCACTCCAGCATGGGTGACAGAATGAAAAAAAAAAAGGATTCTGATTCTTTTGATTATTTCAGGTTGACACCTTCTTCTGCATCTTTTGTTAAAATCAGCCTTGAATGATGGCGGCAACTTGAATACACAGAAAAGGAGGTAGAGAAATGACCTGTTGTGTGAATATGCAAGAATTTCTTAAGAAGTCTGCAGCCCTGTTGGAGAGGGTCAGAAATGACTATCTGACCACTAGACAAGCATGATTCATCTCATTTTTCCAGTTTGATGAAAATAAGCAACATGATTATCCAAGACATTCATCTTGTTTCATATTTACCCAATGGTCTTCTTAACTAAATTTCTACAGTAGATTTTCTTACTGTGGAGACAATATTCAGACTGGCCAAAGTCAATTCTCTAACCCTCTGGTCAATTAGATATGAAATGTCATATTTCTCATTCTAAGTTAATAACTAGTCCTTTTAGTTCCTTAAGCAATTTCTTTGGAATTTTGGTTAAATCAGTTTGTGACGGGATCGCCCCTGGTGAATTGAGGACATGTGAATCTCCTGAACTAAATAACTAGACAGAGGAAGTAACATGCCTTAGCATATCTAAAGAAGTATAAATGCATGCTATTACCATGATTGTGACTGTTGGCATGAGGTTCTCTGTGACTGTAACAGAGTGACAACAAGTTGGGTGGGCTCATTCTAAAAACTGTTTCCTCTTTTTCTTTTCTTTTTCTTTTTCTTTTTGGAGTGGAGGGACAGGGTCTTGCTGTTGCCCAGGCTGGAGTGCAGTGATCTCCGCTCACTGCAGCCTCAACCTCCTGGGCTCAAGCGATCCTCCCACCTCAGCCTCCCAAGTAACTGGGCCTATAGGTGCGTGCCACCACACCCAGCTAATTTTTGTGTTTTTTGTAGAGACAAGGTTTCACCATGTTGCCTAGGCTGGTTTCAAACTCCTGGGCTCGAGCAATTCACCTGCCTTGTTTCTCAAAGTGTTGGCATGAGCCATGGCACTGGGCCTGTTTCCTTTTTTTTAATCTATACAAACCTCGTTGGCCAAGGTGGCAATTAATAAATTGACAGGTAAGAAGACTGTGCAAGAGACATTTGGACATTTTCTAGGGGCATGTTGCAAAGTGGGGAGGTGGTGTGGAAGCTGGTATAAACTACAGTCCTTGGAACTCAGTCCTATGGCCTGGACCCATTTGAATTAGCTTAGCTACCTTGTGAGGGCAACTGTGGGTATAGAAAAATGTGAGCTACTGTGTACCACTTTTGCTTAGTAAGTAAATGAGCATTTATTATTAATTGCCTGTGTGAACATGAGAAAATATGGAAATAGCATGAATATACAACCATCACATTATCAGAACTTCTGGGTTTGACAGAAAAACCACACTAATTCCTTTAGAAATATAATTTCCATTTGCTTATTTAACAGGGCTGTTGTTACTTTAGGCACAGCTAGGTTCAGTTGCTCAGATAAGGTTCTCAAGGTGTCCTTTCCCTCTTTCCATCTGGCCTATCCCACCCCTGCTTGTATGCAGGCACTATGGCTGCCACCTGGACTCACAGTCTCCTGGCTTGACAACTCCAGTTGAAAGAGAACAAGTCTTAGTTTTACCCAATGTTTATAAATTAATTCCAGAGAAGCCTATGATTGGCTATAATTAGGTCACATGTCTATTTCTAAACCAATCACTATAGCAGGAGGATGAGGTACAATGATTGGTCCATTTTGGGCCAGCCTTACCCAGACCATATAGGATTCTGCTAGAGGACATGTTCTGCCATTATCATCCAGATCATTTGAGTCCCTGTGCAGTTGCCTGTGGAAGATCTCATGCTAGTGATGTGGGAGGCCAGAGATGGTCCCTGCACTCCACATGTTTACAAGCTCTGTCTTTGGCTGGGGGACTATCTGATTAGGGTCTGGTTTATTCCCCGCTCCTGAAGGGGCTTATTGAGAAGGGGGAGTTTGAAAAGCACCGAGAGACATGGCATTGCTCTTAGAGGTTTGGTTCTGTTCTAAGGGACACTAAAGTATATTTGTGTAGAGGAAAAATAAGAACTATGACACAAAGCTGAGAAATAAAATCCTAAGCCCCTCAACCGACTGAAAGGACCTCCTCTTGGCCAAGGAACCCCAGAGTTTTCACTGAGTTCTCAGCAATGATGGAATGGGGAACTCAAGACCTTGTTATACTCCCTCCCTTGTTAATCACCATTAGGCTTTCTTCTGAGGGCTGAACAGAAACCAGCCCTTTCGAAAGATTCCACACTGATATCAACCAACCACCTGATGTTGCCCCTCTTTTTTTGCCTGATAAGAGACCACCAACCACAGAGTGGTCCTGGCCAGTCTACGGAGAATGCTCAGTGAGGGTCTTCATGTCCTCTGCTTCACCTTTTGATGTCAGAGGGTAGAATACTCCGCCCCCAGATCACTCTAACACAGCCATTTTTTGGTACATTGGTCCTATGAAAGGGCATGAAGCTCAACTGTGCAAGAGCACATTTTTTCCTTTCATAAATATTCATGACTCCTCCTCTAGCTTACTGAATATGTATAACCAGCCACCCTGCTCAGCATAAATTCCTGACCCCTCTGCCCCTCCCTTGGAGTATCTGTTTCTGGCTTCTGACTGGAGGCTATCCTTCCCAATCTGTCAAAATGACTATCCTGCAGGCTACAGCCCTTTATGAGAAATAAGGCTCTCCTTTCTAATCGTATGAACCTCAACATTCTTCAGTTGACAATACCAACCCATGAGAGCTATCTGCATCCTAAGGAAGGGCAGCTTATCTTAGCCACATCAATATATTAGGGTGGCCTAATTTGCATGTCTGCAAAACCCACCACTAGATGTGTGGGGGTGACAGAGCCAGCATGCACAATGATCAAATCTAGGATCATTGTAATTAACTTTGCTGCTTCAACTACAACCCATCATAGCAAGCATGTGAACAGCAGGACCCATAGAGACACCAATCTCAGAGAGGGAGTCCCACCACAGGGTATAAGAATGCACAACTCTCATAGCTTGGTGGCACTTGCTGTCACTGCAAGATGCATGCCATCCTTCTGCTAAATTAGCTAAATTAACACCTGAAGGTTCTGGATACTCTCTGAAGAAAGTCTTCATACTGGATCCAATGCACAGGTTAGCTTACATAGCCGTGGGGTAGGGAGAACAGCTGCATTACAAGTGACAAAAAGGAACCCTTGGAGACACCCACCTGGAAGTTAAGGTTCTGAGTTACCTTTCACTTTCATTCCTCAAAGGAATGTGTGTGCATTTTAAATTAAAAAAAAGAGTTCATTTAGATAATTTTATACTGGACATCTTTGTTATGTTGAACAATCCTATAACAAATATAAGTACAGTCATTTGAAAAGCCTGCCTTTTGTTGGGCTCCACTAATTACTATGTCAAAGCCAGTGATTGTAGCCAGGGCTCCTGAAGGTTCACCTGTATCAGGCCCCTCTGCTTTGACAATTCCCAGTTGGGTCCCCATGCTACATCCACTTGGCCAAGTGAGGGAGTAAAGAGGAAGATCTTTGAACTTCATCAGCACTCCCTGGGGAGAACAAAGGCTGTTAGGTAGGGGCCAGCTAGTTCACCCTCAGCACTACCCTAAAGTCCACATGCTTCCTGTGCAGGATGCCCAGCAACGCCAAGTTCAAGGTCATTTATTTCCCCCAGTGTTCCTGGGGGCTGAGGGCAAAGCTCGACTTCCCCACCTGCTGCCACACACCTGGATAATGAAGGTCTGTACCTCTTACAGTTTTTTGTTTGTTTGTTTGTTTTTATTGTACAGGCAGGGTCTTGCTGTGTCACACAGGCTAGAGTGTAGTACTGCATGATCCTAACTCACTGCAGCCTCCAACTCTCAGGCTTAAGCAGTCTTCCTGCCTCAGCCTCTCAAGTAGCTGGAATTATAGGAATGCTACAGTGTCTGACTAATTTAAAAAGCATTTTGTAGAGATTAAGACTTGTTACGTTGGCCGAGCTGGTCTTGAACTCTTGGCCTCAGTCCTCCCACCTTGGCCTCCCAAAGTGCTGGGATTACCGGCATGAACCACGGCACACCAGCCTCACAGTTTTTATCACTCTTCACAGATGTTGTTCAGAAGAGATGGAGGCATTTAGGATATCTGTCCCATTTGGCTTTCTCTCCAGGCCTGAGAGCCGGGTAAAGGGGCCATCATTTCAGATCTGAGGGCACTGAGGCACTGACAGGCGGGAGCTGGGCCATGGTCGCGGTCAGGTGGTGGTGATGGCTCAACCAGATCACTGAGCCATCTAAACCTCATCACCCAACACTCAACAAAGAGAGAGGGAGAACTCCCATTTCCAGTGGGCAGTCTTTTACAGAAAGCTCTTTGTTGCTGAAGGAAGTTTCTGAATAGCAGATAACAGCCTTCTGGACTTGGTCAAGCTCTGCTCTCAGACAGGGGCTCAGGGTGGGCTGGCTTGGGGGAGTCTCCCTGGGTGCTTTAGCAGCACTTCCCTGCACTGTACCCCATTAGCTCACACGCTTACCTAGAGCAAATTACAGACAGCACACTGTGGAAGGAAAGAGGTTTATAGATTCTGACACTGTAGAACCCCTTTTCTGTTTTTAATAGTATTAGGACTTAGAAAAGAGGATAGCATACTTCAGGGCTTGTTGGATTGGCTATTTTTACTTCTCCCTTGTTAGCTTTTAAGCTTGCGGAACATTTTACTTTCATAATAGTCATAATAATCCTAATGCCAGCAGTTTGCCTGTGTGGGGTGCCTTTTCTTTTACAGCAGCCTCATACCCATCGTCTCATTTGAACAATCCTGGTGATCCTCTGTGAAGCCTCTCCAGGGGATCTAGAGCCAGCACTTCTGGGACTCTTTGAGGCCCAGGAAGCAGGGCCTGGGCCAGGGCGGGGGATATGTAATTTATAATTTGACAAGAGCAGATTGTTCCCTAGAGCTCTCTGCTCCAGCCCAGCACAGGGCCTCTGGCTGAGTGTTGGCAGCTTAACAAGCCAAGACATGTCTTTCTTCTTATGTCCTTAAATCATTCAGGGTAAGGGTTGTGACGCTCCTGCCTCATGTTTTGCTAAATGATGTATCTATTCTGGGGGCTGAGTGCCTATTACCATGTGAGGCTAGCTGTGCAAGGCCCACCAGGACAATGACAATGTCAGCCAAGACCTTGGGCTGCAGGGGAAGAGAGGACAAGGGGCCAGGGCAGGACTGCCCACCTGCCCACCCCTGCATACTCACTGCTGACGATGGGCACAGGAGCACCCGATTGGAATACTGATGAGACAGGTCTGGGCCAGGCCCTGACTCTGGGCCCTGTCAGGCTCCTAAGGGAAAGCCAAATGAGCAAGTTCAAGTAGAAGGTATTGAAGAAACCGATGGAGAAAGCAAAGAATTATTTAAGGGCATTTTTGAAAGCAGGTAGTTTTTTTTTTTTCCTGTTTTTTTCATTTTTGAAAGTAGGTGGCTAGGGAGGCAAGTGCACTGGGAGACAGACAGTGACAGGTTCAGATGAGGCTGTACTTGCTGGGTGATGGCTGGGATTCATGCACAGGGATCACAAAAGAGGCTGTCAGGCACATGGGGACAAAAGCAGGCTTTTCGTGGTCCGGGAGGAAGGGCAGGATTCGAGGGTGGGTGGGGAAGAGTTAGAAGTTGACTGTCTCAAAGCCTATGCAGAAATATGCTAGTCATATGCAGATCAGGTACAAATGAACTCGAGACCTCATTTCACACATGTCTTTGACCCTGGGGAAAAGTCTTAAATGAGATCAAGAGTTTCTCAGGAGCAGAGGCTGGCAGGGAAGGGAGAGGGTGATTAAGGGTGGGTACCTCTGTGGTCTGCCCAAGGGGCTTTAATGGCTGCTGTCACTGGTCAGCTACAACTGGGCCATCGGCTGGGCTGGGATGTTTTCTCCTAAAATTTCAGTGTTGGGTTAATAAAGGCCTATCTGTGTTCTGTTCTGCTTCACCATTTGGCAGAGCAGCCCTGGCAGGGGAGGCCCCAGGCCAAATGGACAATAAGGCTGGTGTGTGTGTGAGTGTGTGTGTGTGAGAATGTGTGTGTGAGAGTGTGTGTGTGTGAGTGCACGTGCACGCGTGTGGCTATGGTTACAGCCTGGTCTGTATAGCTCTGGTGCCCTGCTTGTTAGGCTGTGCTAAATGGTGAAAAAAGCTCTTACTTAGGAGTCCAAATATGTGGGCTGAAGTCCCAGTACCATCACTTGTGATCCAGAATGGGGCTGGCCTTTCTGTTATGAGCCTGAGTGTTTCAGGTAGAAGTAGACACAATGAGTCATTCCTTTCTTTGATAGCATCTTTAAGGGATAAAGCCTAAAACTGCCTCCCTTTCCTCTCCAACCCTTTTCCCCAGATGTTAGAGAGCTTTGGGTAATGCATAAGAATACTTGAAGTTCTTGGACAAGCTGTTATTACATTTCCTTTGTCAACTTCATGTCTGCAAAGCACTTTAAAATAATAGTGAAGACAGCAATAACAATTCGTGCGTACAGAGGGCTTCTGCTTTTAGGGAACCTCTACCCTATTATTTCATTTTAAACAGTCACAGGATTCCACTAGATGACAAGTTTTGGGAGTTTTTTAAACCCACAGTTGATCCGTTCAGCAGTTTAAGGACATTTGAGTTGTTTTCAATTTTTTCTTTCTTTTATTATTATTTTAATTGATACATAATAATTGTACATATTGATGAGGTACAGTGTGATATTTTGATACATGCCTACAATGTGTAATGATCAAATCAGGGTACTTAGCACATACATCACCTCAAGCCTTTATCATTTGTTTGTGCTGGGAACAATGGCAAGTTGTTTTGGGGAAGCGCCAGCAATTCTGGAGGTTTACTGGGTCCCAGGCACTGTGCTGGCGCTTCGCACATGTTCTTATGTAATTTCCACAGCCTCACACCTGGTTACCATGACACCTGGACACCTCTCATCTGGTGTCAGGAGCCCAATTTGTCAGAGGAAGAAAAAGATTCAGAGAGATTGAATGTTCTTGCCTCACCTCAAGTCACTTTTTTGCAGAGTGGCAGATATAAATTAATCAATACAAATAAAAGCCACTTACCCAAGGCAACCCTGTAGAATCCTTGACCCCCACAGTTCTGACTTGGAGCTGGGTCACATCTGAAGACACACTTACAGAAACAGAGTAAATAATTGAAGAATAATTTTCAGCTTTGAATCTTCTGAAGAACGTGTAGGAGGATCCAATTTCTAATTCCCAGCTGTATCTCTAGTCACTCCCGTTTCACTTTCTAATTCCAGTCGCCTGATACTCTCTGGAACTCCATGTTCACCCCAAAACTGCTACCCTCCTCTGGCCCAGCCACATCTTACTCCCCCCTTTTTCTTTTCTCTTTTGTGTTCTTCTTTTTTAAATATTTATTATTTATTTATTTATTTAATTTTTTTAGACAGAGTCTCATTCTGTTGCCCAGGCTGGAGTTTAGTGGTGCAATCTTGGCTCACTGCAACCTCTGCCTCCCGGGTTCAAGTGATTCTCCTGCCTCAGTCTTCCAAGTAGCTGGGACTACAGGCATGTGCCACCATGCCCAGCCAATTTTTGGCCATGTTGACCAGGCTGGTCTTGAATTCCTGACCTCAGGTGATCCACCTGCCTTGGCCTCCCAAAGTGCTGGGATTACATGTGTGAACCACCGCACCGAGCCAGCTGCAGTGCCTTCATGGAGGTGTTGAACATACCAACTATACGCCTGCTATGGATAGAGTAAGAGGGCCACATATATCCTCCGCTGACCTGCTGCTGAGACACATCCCTCATTCCTTACCCCCAACAGCTGCCCTCCAGGGCACACACATGCACATGCCCTCCAGGGCACACACATGTGCTACCCCCTGCCACACACATGCGATTGCACCACACACAGCCTCCACCCCAAGAACCAAGCCTACCTTTGGAGGTCACCTTTTCCTTCTCTTTCTGCAGATTGACTTGGCCTCTCTCTTACCCTCTGTCCCCATCTCCCAGGGCTTGTCTAGACTTTCTGGGTACCTCCCCAGATTCCTTCTTCACTACAGGAAACCTCATTGTTAGTCTCAGGGCCTGTCACAGAGAATGGCAGATTCCGCTTGCAATTACAGGCTCTCTGGGGCTTAGAGGAGGGGGCCTCTGTGAGGATTTCCCTCATCCATTTCAGTCGAGAGATTCATTCAAATCCAGATGTCTTTGACTTAACATTGAGAGTCTCCTCATTGTCCTCAAGACTCCTGTATTTATGGAGCAGCTGTGGTATGTTCAGTGTAGGCCTGGGAAGGAAGAAAAGGGAGAAAGCAAGCCCCCAAGAAGGACATTGCTTCTTTTCTTTTCTTTCCTTTCTTTTTTTTTTTGACACAAGGTCTTAGTCTGTCACCCAGGCTGGAGTGCAGTGGCATAATCATGGCTTCACAGCTCACTGCAGCCTCGATCTCCTGGGTTCATGGGACCACAGGTGCATGCCATCACAACCGGCTAATTAACATTGTTTTTTTAAAATTTTTTTTTTAGAGATGGGGTCTCATTGTGTTGTCCAGGTTAGTCTCAAACTCCTAGGCTCAAGTGAACCTCCTGCCTCGGCTTCCCAAAATGCTGGGATTACAGGCATGAGCCAACCACACCCGACCAAGACATCGTTTCTGTTCTCAAGAATTTCCCATCTAGCTGGGAACCCAAGGTTAACACAATAATGCGAATATAAATAAAAATAATCTCCTCTATTTGTCTAGCACTGCACAGTCTACAAAGCGTTTTAACATAATTCTGTTTTTCTCAGCCATTCCCCAGGAGCAGTCCCTAGTAGCCCAGGCACAGGGTGGCAGAGGATGATGATTTTGCTCTCAGGTGGTATTGCCCAGTGTGGCTTGTGTGCAGGTTTCAAATCTCTCTAAAGTCTGCTGTTGTCTTAAATACTCATAGGGATTTCTGGTTCTACTCCATACTGAACCTGTGTTGGCATAAGTATAATAATAATGTGCTAAATTGTTTTCCTTGGAGTAAAACCGAGGTTCCTGCTGATCCTTTAGTTTGAGACAAGAAGATACCCCAGCTAACCTCAGACCAGGGCGGATGCTTATTCCTGTTGAGATGCATGTGATCACCTAAAGACTCCCTGGGTGAAGGATAACTCCTCCCATGTAAACAAGACAGCTAGTTCGCAGAGAGAAGGGACCAGCTCAGTGCCCCTGGCTCAGAGGGGATGGGGCTGGCAGTTCAGTCCAGGTCTTCTGGTAGAAGACTCTTTGCATGTGCAACCCAGCCTGATGGGGAGGGAGCCACAGCTCTGGGCTCAGTGGGTTTAACTAACCAAGAAGAGCTTTAATGTAAGGTCTGTAGGGGACCCTGCTAGGGCTGCCATGGAAGAGGGTTCTTTTTTTCCTCCGTCTAACACAGTGAGTTGAGCAGGGCAGATTCTTTTGCCGAGTGATGGGGAATCAGTGACTTTTTCTTCCGTGGTTAAGGTACCTTTGCAAAGATAAAAGACAAGCCCTCAGCCGTTTGGTTTTGATCATCTCAGGAGCTGCCAATGGGCTTCCAGATGCTTGAGTGGCAGCCTTAGAATGGAACCTGTCTCACTTTCCCCCAGTGGCTCTGGCGCCTGACCTCATCCTCTGCAGTCAGCAACCCTCAGCCACATAAACACAGTCCCAGGTGCTGGTTCACCAGCTGCTGGCTGGGCCCAACAACTGCTTCAGGTGTGCTTTTGTCAAAAGGCAACATTACAGCAAAGTTAGTTTAAAGATCTCAGCTGGCTTTATTTGTGATTGTAGAATCCATAAATAGAATAAATGCCCCAATGAGTTGAGCAGAGGGGGTTGGTTTTTATGGACAGAAGAAGGACTGAAGGAAGCAGAAACAGAGAACAAAAAGTGTATTGGCCGTTTCAAGTTATTTTCGTTGTAAGAGGGGCAGAGCCAGACAGAACAATAGAGAAATAACTGTCTGGTTAATACCAGGTTACCTCAGGTTAAGGACTAGTGCAGAGGGAACTTTGTTTTGCCCACTGAAGATTGAAACTGGCCTGTTTGGGAAATTGGCTGTTCTCTCTCTCTCCTTACTTCTTGAAAGGTTAGATGACAACTTAGTTTAGGCTTGGTGACATGGAACTTTAGCATAGGTGACTCTATTTTGATTTATAGTCTAATCTGTTGGGGCAAAGTGCAGGAGCTTAGTAAAAAATGATGTCTTCTGTAGGAGTTTTTTAATTTTTAATTTTTAAATTTACTCCTAGAGACAGCGTCTTGCTCTGTCTTCCGGGCTGGAGTGCGGTGGTATAATCATAGCTCACTGCAGCCTCTAACTGCTGGCTCAAGCGATTCTCCCATCTCAGCCTCCAGAGCAGCTGGGACTATAGGCTGTGCCACCATGGCTGGTTTACAGGAGTTTTTGTTTAACATGTTCAAGGCAAATGTTTGGTAGAGGCCCTTTTACTCAACCTCTGCTTAGCACAGTCACCTAACTGACCTTCACTCCCAGGCCCTCTGTAGAGGATAACTGCCCACAGCCTACTAGACCTGGCATGCTTTTGCTTCCATAGTTGATATGAATTATTTTTTACCAAGAAGTCATTGTTCCCAAACCTGATTCTGCCAGTTGGAGTTGTTACTACACTTACATAATTTAATTTAATTAATATGTATAACCTAAGTGCAAACATTTTTCTTGGAAAACTAACCTAAAAGCTTTCAGAGGATTTAATAAAGGCAAGTCAAATCACACACACAGACAAATTAGATGTAGATGAGAGAATTGAAAATATTGAGGAAAAGATATTGAAAAACTAGGCTTCTGAACTGGGATTGCCTCACAAGTGTCTTCACCATTGATAGCGAACAGGGCTTATTTTGCTCATTGCTCAGTGTGCCAATCACTGAGACTGTGAGTTTTGCAGCAGAGAAAGGGTTTATTCACAAGTCATCTGTGATGGTTAATATTAAGTGTCAACTTACTGGATTGAAGGATGCAAAGTATTGTTTCTGGGTATATCTGGGTGTTTCTGGGTGTTAGCAGAGGAGATTAACATTTGAGTTCATGGACTGGGAGAAAAAGACCCATCTTCAATGTGGGTGGGCACCATCCAATTGGCTGCCAGCACAGCTAGAAAAAGCGGGAAGAAGGTGAAATGAGCTGGCTTGCTGAGTCTCCTGGGCTTCATCTTTCTCCTGGACTGGATGCTTCCTGCTCTTGAACATCAGATTCCAGGTTCTTTGGCCTTTGGACTCTTGGACTTACACCAGTGGTTTTCCAGGGGCTCTTGGGCCTTCAGCTACAGATGAAGGCTTCCCTACTTTTGAGGCTTTGGAACTTGGGCTGGGCCACTGCTGGCTTTCTTGCTCCTCAGCTTGCAGATGGCTTGCTATGGGACTTCACCTTGTGATTGTGTGAGTCAATCTCCTTAATAAACTCCTCTTCATATATACATCTATCCTGTTAACTCTGTCCCTCTGGAGAACCCTAACTAATAGAGCATCCAAGCAAGGAGGGGGGAGAACAGGTCTGAAATCCAGCTCCCCAAAGATGGGTTTTTAGGGATATTTATGGGATGGAGCACCTAGGCCCTCTGAGGCATCAGAAATGGTGATGGGGGTAAGGAAAACAGAGGTAATTGGTGACCTCTGTAAGCTCAGTCAGGCTTTGTGGCTCTTCATAGGTTGCATGTTCACAAATGGCATGATGAGCATGATCTGAGGGTGGGGTTTTGGTCTTCTGGTGTTAAAAGGTCACCCACCGGGCACTCACACAGGCCCAGCTGAAAGGTCAGTGGTCTCAGCTGGTTTGAACTGGACAAGAGCTGACCCCAAGTTTCTGAAAAACAACTTAATTACTGTGGTGACACATATGTCAGAGATGTTATCTATAAGGAAGTTAGTGGGGGTTTAGATATATATTGTTTAACTACATGACTTTTAATTATATGGGTTTTAAAATAAACTAAAAGCAAGTGACTAAAATCAAAGGAGGCAAGTTTTAAGTTCTGCAGACCCAATCAAGTTAGCCCTTGGTTTCACCATCTCCCTTTACTTTAAAGAAGCAGAGACTGGAAATCCTCAGGGATAAATAGTAGGTCTGCTTCCCATGAGAAAGAGGACTCTTAACTCCACACTGCAGATCTATGAGCAAGTAAGGTACCCTAACTCCACACTGAAAGATTGGAGGAATATTTACACACACACACTATATATATATATTTTAGATGGAGTCTCGCTGTCACCAGGCTGGAGTGCAGGGGTGCAAATCTCAGTTCACTGCAACCTCAACGTCCCGGGTTCAAGCGATTATCCTGCCTCAGCCTCTCGAGTAGCTGGGATTACAGGCACACACCACCATGCCTGACTACTTTTTGTATTTTTAGTAGAGACAAGGTTTCACCATATTGGCCAGCTGGTCTGGAACTCCTGACCTCACATGATCCTCCTGCTTTGGCCTCCCAAAGTGCTGGGAGTACAGGGGTGAGCCAGTACACCCAGCAAAAAATAAAATGTTTTAACAGATATATATATATATATATATATGTGTGTGTGTTTGTGTATGTGTGTGTGTGTATATATGTGTGTGTATATATGTATATTTGTATATATACGACACACACATATATAATTTTTAGTGAATTCACTCTTCGATTGTTTTGATTAACATACCAACTTCTGTATATGATTGTGATGGATATGAGAGCTCCACTCACTACAGTTATGGGATGACAGGGTGCTGATCTACTGAATCACTGGACTTCAGAGAGGGAGGTGAATGGGAACCTGAGAAATCAATGGTATGTAGACTTCGTCTTAAATGAAGTCAGATCTGGGATTGTAATGTTGATGTTACACAACCATAGGCGCCACTATTTTCATATGTGTTTGCTCCCCATTGCATCTCCACAGTGTCTGGCACATAGGAGGTTCTCAACTACTGTTGGCCCAGTGAATGAATAAATGAAAGAGTCTTGTGAACATTAGAGAAGTTCTTGGGTTACTTGTGTTTTAATAAGTCCAGATCTACATTCCTCGAAGGTAGAAGATGGAACAAAAAGAAATGTTCTAAGAATTCTCCCTTGGAGCTGTCTGGGAACTGCATGATAGTGGAATAGCTACTGATGTTTCACTTATCACATCTGGCAAATGGAGATGAAAAAAGAAAGTCACTTCCCCTTCCCCAATTTAGCATGTAGAACATAGGAACTCACGCTGACTGAAGCCCTTTGGTCAATATGAAGTGTTATACAAAAAGGTGGAACAAATATAAAGTATTGATATATTAAGTTACGGTGCAGTCCCTGACTTAAGAAAGCTCGTATTTGGGGGGGGCGGAGCAAGATGGCCGAATAGGAACAGCTCCAGTCTCCAATTCCCAGCGCGAGTGACACAGAAGACTGGTGATTTCTGCATTTTCTTTTTTTTTTTTTTTTGAGACGGAGTCTTGCTCTGCCACCCAGGCTGGAGTGCAGTGGCCGGATCTCAGCTCACTGCAAGCTCCGCCTCCCGGGTTTACGCCATTCTCCTGCCTCAGCCTCCCGAGTAGCTGGGACTACAGGCGCCTGCCTGGTCGCCCGGCTAGTTTTTTGTATTTTTAAGTAGAGACGGGGTTTCACCGTATTAGCCAGGACGGTCTCGATCTCCTGACCTCGTGATCCGCCTGTCTCGGCCTCCCAAAGTGCTGGGATTACAGTCTTGAGCCACCACGCCCGGCCGATTTCTGCATTTTCAACTGAGGTACTGGGGTCATCTCACTAGGGAGTGCCAGACAATCGGTGCTGGTCAGCTGCTGCAGCCGGACCAGCGAGAGCTGAAGCAGGGCGAGGCATCACCTCACCTGGGAAGCGCAAGGGGGAGGGGAATTCCTTTTCCTAGCCAGGGGAACTGAGACACACAACACCTGGAAAATCGGGTAACTCCCACCCCAATACTGCGCTTTAAGCAAACGGGCACACCAGGAGAATATATCCCACACCTGGCCGGGAGGGTCCCACGCCCACGGAGCCTCCCTCATTGCTAACACAGCAGTGTGCGATCTAACCACAAGGCAGCAGCGAGGCTGGGGGAGGGGCGCCCGCCATTGATGAGACTTAAGTAGGTAAACAAAGCTGCTGGGAAGCTCGAACTGGGTGGAGCTCACAGCAGCTCAAGGAAACCTGCCTGTATCTGTAGACTCCACCTCTGCGGACAGGGCACAGATAAATAACAACAACAAAAAAGTAGCAGAACCTCTGCAGATGCAAACGACTCTGTCTGACAGCTTTGCAGAGAGCAGTGGATCTCCCAACATGGAGGTTGAGATCTGAGAAGGGACAGACTGCCTGCTCAAGTGGGTCCCTGACCCCTGAGTAGCCTAACTGGGAGATATCCCCCACTAGGGGCAGTCTGACACCCCGCACCTCACAGGGTGGAGTACACTCCTGAGAGGAAGCGTCCAAAGTAAGAATCAGACAGGTACACTTGCTGTTCAGCAATATTCTATCTTCTGCAACCTCTGCTGCTGATACCCAGGCAAACAGGGTCTGGAGTGGACCTCAAGCAATCTCCAACAGACCTACAGCTGAGGGTCCTGACTGTCAGAAGGAAAACTATCAAACAGGAAGGACACCTATACCAAAACTCCATCAGTACGTCACCATCATCAAAGACCAGAGACAGATAAGACCACAAAGATGGGGAAAAAGCAGGGCAGAAAAGCTGGAAATTCAAAAAATAAGAGCACAAAAAATAAGAGCTCCCCTGCAAAGGAGCGCAGCCCATCGCCAGCAACAGATCAAAGCTGGTCAGAGAATGACTTTGACAAGATGAGAGAAGAAGGCTTCAGTCCATCAAACTTCTCAGAGCTAAAGGAGGAATTACGTACCCAGTGCAAAGAAAATAAAAATCTTGAAAAAAGAGTGGAAGAATTGACAGCTAGACTAATTAATGCAGAGAAGGTCATAAACGAAATGACAGAGATGAAACCATGACACGAGAAATACGTGACAAATGCACAAGCTTCAGTAACCGACTCGATCAACTGGAAGAAAGAGTATCAGCGATTGAGGATCAAATGAATGAAATGAAGTGAGAAGAGAACCAAAAGAAAAAAGAAGAAAAAGAAGGAACAAAGCCTGCAAGAAGTATGGGATTATGTAAAAAGACCAATCTACGTCTGATTGGGGTGCCTGAAAATGAGGGGGAAAATGGAACCAAGTTGAAAACACTCTTCAGGATATCATCCAGGAGAACTTCCCCAACCTAGTAGGGTAGGCCAACATTCAATTCAGGAAATACAGAGAACGCCACAAAGATACTCCTCCAGAAGAGCAACTCCAAGACACATAATTGCCAGATTCACCAAAGTTGAAATGAAGGAAAAAATCTTAAGGGCAGCCAGAGAGAAAGGTCGGGTTACCCACAAAGGGAAGCCCATCAGACTAACAGCAGACCTCTCGGCAGAAACTCTACCAGCCAGAAGACAGTGAGGGCCAATATTCAATGTTCTTAAAGAAAAGAATTTTCAACCCAGAATTTCATATCCAGCCAAACTAAGTTTCATAAGTGAAGGAGGAATAAAATCCTTTACAGATAAGCAAATGCTTAGAGATTTTGTCACCACCAGGCCTGCCTTACAAGAGACCCTGAAGGAAGCCCTAAACATGGAAAGGAACAACTGGTACCAGCCATTGCAAAAACATGCCAAAATGTAAAGACCATCGAGGCTAGGAAGAAACTGCATCAACTAACGAGCAAAATAACCAGTTAATATCATAATGGCAGGATCAAGTTCACACATAACAATATTACCTTAAATGTAAATGGACTAAATGCTCCAATTAAAAGACACAGACTGGCAACTGGATAAAGAGTCAAGACCCATCAGTCTGCTGTATTCAGGAGACCCATCTCACATGAAGAGACATACATAGGCTCAAAATAAAGGGATGGAGGAAGATCTACCAAGCAAATGGAGAACAAAAAAAAGCAGGGGTTGCAATCTTAGTCTCTGAGAAAACAGACTTTAAACCATCAAAGATCAAAAGAGACAAAGAAGGCCATTACATAATGGTAAAGGGATCAATTCAACAGGAAGAGCTAACTATCCTAAATATATATGCACCCAATACAGGAGCACCCAGATTCATAAAGCAAGTCCTTAGAGACTTAAAAAAGAGACTTAGATTCCCATACAATAATAATGGGAGACTTCAACACTCCACTGTCAACATTAGACAGATCAACGAGACAGAAAGTTAACAAGGATATCCAGGAATTGAACTCATCTCTGCACCAAGCGGACCTAATAGACATCTATAGAACTCTCCACCCCAAATCAACAGAATATACATTCTTCTCAGCACCACATCGCACTTATTCCAAAATTGACCACATATTGGAAGTAAAGCACTCCTCAGCAAATGTACAAGAACAGAATTATAACAAACTGTCTCTCAGACCACAGTGCAATCAAACTAGAACTCAGGACTAAGAAACTCAATCAACACCGCTCAACTACATGGAACTGAACAACCTGCTCCTGAATGACTACTGGGTACATAACGAAATGAAAGCAGAAATAAAGATGTTCTTTGAAACCAATGAGAACAAAGATACAACATACCAGAATCTCTGGGACACATTTAAAGCAGTGTGTAGAGGGAAATTTATAGCACTAAATGCCCACAAGAGAAGCTGGAAAGATCTAAAATTGACACTCTAACATCACAATTAAAAGAACTAGAGAGGCAAGAGCAAACACATTCAAAAGCTAGCAGAAGGCAAGAATAACTAAGATCAGAGCAGAACTGAAGGAGATAGAGACACAAAAAACCCTCCAAAAATCAATGAATCCAGGAGTTGGTTTTTTGAAAAGATCAACAAAATTGACAGACCACTAGCAAGACGAATAAAGAAGAAAAGAGAGAAGAATCAAATAGACACAATAAAAAATGATAAAGGGGATATCACCACCGACCCCACAGAAATACAAACTACCATCAGAGAATACTATAAACACCTCTATGCAAATCAACTAGAAAATCTAGAAGAAATGGATAATTTCCTGGACACTTACACTCTCCCAAGACTAAACCAGGAAGAAGTTGAATCCCTGAATAGACCAATAGTAGGCTCTGAAATTGAGGCAACAATTAATAGCCTACCCACCAAAAAAAGTCCAGGACCAGATGGATTCACAGCTGAATTCTACCAGAGGTACAAGGAGGAGCTGGTACCATTCCTTCTGAAACTATTCCAATCAATAGAAAAAGAGGGAATCCTCCCTAACTCATTTTATGAGGCCAACATCATCCTGATACCAAAGCCTGGCAGAGACACAACAAAAAAAGAGAATTTTAGACCAATATCCCTGATGAACATCAATACAAAAATCCTCAATAAAATACTGGCAAACCAGATTCAGCAGCACATCAAAAAGCTTATCCACCATGATCAAATGGGCTTCATCCCTGGGATGCAAGGCTGGTTCAACATTCGTAAATCAATAAACGTAATCCAGCATATAAACAGAACCAAAGACAAGAACCACATGATTATCTCAATAGATGCAGAAAAGGCTTTTGACAAAATTCAACAGCCCTTCATGCTAAAAACACTCAATAAATTCAGTATTGATGGAACGTGCCTCAAAATAATAAGAGCTATTTATGACAAACCCACAGCTAATATCATACTGAATGGGCAAAAACTGTAAAAATTCCCTTTGAAAACTGGCACAAGACAGGGATGCCCTCTCTCACCACTCCTATTTAACATAGTGTTGGAAGTTCTGGCCAGGGCAATCAGGCAAGAGAAAGAAATAAAGGGTATTCAGTTAGGAAAAGAAAAAGTCAAATTGTCCCTGTTTGCAGATGATATGATTGTATATTTAGAAAACCCCATTGTCTCAGCCCAAAATCTCCTGAAGCTGATAAGCAACTTCAGCAAAGTCTCAGGATACAAAATTAATGTGCAAAAATCACAAGCATTCTTATACACCAGTAACAGACAAACAGAGAGCCAAATCATGAATGAACTTCCATTCACAATAGCTTCAAAGAGAATAAAATACATAGGAATCCAGCTTACAAGGGATGTAAAGGACCTCTTCAAGGAGAACTACAAACCACTGCTCAGTGAAATAAAAGAGGACACAAACAAATGGAAGAACATACCATGCTCATGGATAGGAAGAATCAATATTGTGAAAATGGCCATACTGCCCAAGGTTATTTATAGATTCAATGCCATCCCCATCAAGCTACCAATGAGTTTCTTCACAGAACTGGAAAAAACTGCTTTAAAGTTCACATGGAACCAAAAAAGAGCCTGCATTGCCAAGACAATCCTAAGTCAAAAGGACAAAGCTGGAGGCCTCACGCTACCTGACTTCAAACTATACTACAAGGCTACAGTAACCAAAACAGCATGGTACTGGTACCACAACAGAGATATAGACCAATGGAACAGAACAGAGTCCTCAGAAATAATACCACACATCTACAGCCATCTGATCTTTGACAAACCTGAGAGAAACAAGAAATGGGGAAAGGATTCCCTATTTAATAAATGGTGCTGGGAAATTGGCTAGCCATAAGTAGAAAGCTGAAACTGGATCCTTTCCTTACTCCTTATACGAAGATTAATTCAAGATGGATTAGAGACTTAAATGTTAGACCTAATACCATAAAAACCCTAGAAGAATCTAGGTAGTACCATTCAGGACATAGGCATGGGCAAGGACTTCATGTCTAAAACACCAAAAGCAACGACAGCAAAAGCCAAAATTGACAAATGGGATGTAATTAACTAAAGAGCTTGTGCACAGCAAAAGAAACTACCATCAGAGTGAACAGGCAACCTACAGAATGGAGAAAATTTTTGCAATCTACTCATCTGACAAAGGGCTAATATCCAGAATCTACAAAGAACTCAAACAATATACAAGAAAACAAACAACCCCATCAAAAAGTGGGCAAAGGATATGAACAGACATTTCTCAAAAGAAGACATTCATACAGCCAACAGACACATGAAAAAATGCTCATCATCACTCGCCATCAGAGAAATGCAAATCAAAACCACAATGAGATACCATCTCACACCAGTTAGAATGGCAATCATTAAAAAGTCAGGAAACAACAGGTGCTGGAGAGGATGTGGAGAAATAGGAACACTTTTACACTGTTGGTGGGATTGTAAACTAGTTCAACCATTATGGAAAACAGTATGGCAATTCCTCAAGGATCTAGAACTAGATGTACCATATGACCCAGCCATCCCACTACTGGGTATATACCCAAAGGATTATAAATTATTTTACTACAAAGACACATGCACACATATGTTTATTGCGGCACTATTCACAATAGCACAGACTTGGAATCAACCCAAATGTCCATCTGTGACAGACTGGATTAAGAAAATGTGGCACATATACACCATGGAATACTATGCAGCCATAAAAAAGGATGAGTTTGCGTCCTTTGTAGGGACATGGATGCAGCTGGAAACCATCATTCTTAGCAAACTATCACAAGAAGAGAAACCAAACACCGCATGTTCTCACTCATAGGTGGGACTGAACAATGAGATCTTGGACTTGGGGGAAGGGGAACATCACACATCGGGGCCTATCATGGGGAGGGAGAGGGAGGAGGGATTGCATTGGGGAGTTTACATGATATAAATGATGAATTGATGGGTGCTGACGAGTTGATGGGTGCAGCACACCAACATGGCACAAGTATACATATGTAACAAACCTGCACGTTATGCACATGTACCCTAGAACTTAAAGTATAATAATAAATAAATAAATAAATAAATAAATAAATAAATAAAAAGAAAGCTCGTATTTAAAAAAAAAACAGAGTTAAGATAGATGAGGGAACAGTTGTTTGCATTACAAGAATGTCTTCACTTTGCAAATAAAGTCAACAGAGGTGATTTAAAATTAATTTTGAGCACTTTAAAATGCAATGCAATTAAAAATAACACAATGAAAAATATTTTCCAAATTTAGAAATGGTTGTAAGGCTAAATCTAGTCAGGTCAATTGATAGTTGTGTGTGTGTGTGTGTGTGCGTATGTGTGTGTGTGGTAGGTGTTCCTGCAAAGGCTTTTGCCTCACCTGACAAAGTAAGCTTCTAGGGGTCATAGACTCAGTCTTACCCATCTAGAGTGTGGATCATCTCCCACACAGCCTAGTATATTTGTAAAATGTGCATAATAGAATGATCTTGTCATATTCTTGGGAAAGTATATGTGTAGTATGCTGAATAATGGCCTCCAAAATATACAGGTTCCAAGAATTAGGATCTGATATCAGATCTGATCTAATACCTGCAACTTGTAAGCTTTACTTTATTTGGAAAAAAGACCTTTGCAAATGTGATTAAGTTAAAGATGTCAAAATGGGGTGATTATCCTAGATTATCTGGGTAAGCCTTCACACAATCACATGAATCCTCATAAGAGGGAGGCAGAGGGAGATTTGGCCACACACGGAGAAGAAGGTGATGTGAAGATGGAGCAGACCAGATTTGAAGACTCTGGTCTTGAAGATAGGAGTGATGTAGCCACAAGCCAAGGAATGCTGGCTTGTGAATTCTTTCCTAGAAGCTCTGGAGGGAGGGTGGCCCTGCTGACACCTTGATTTTGGCTCAGGAATACTGATTTCAGGTGTCTGGCCTCCAGAAGTATGAGAGAATACATTCATGTTGTTTTGCTTTATTTTTAAAAAGAGAATGTTGTTGTTGTTGTTGTTGCTTTTGTTTTGAGACAGAGTCTCTCTCTGTTGCCCAGGCTGGATTACAAGCCTCTGCCACCCAGGTTCAAGCGTTTCTTGTGCCTCGGCTTCCTGCATAGCTGGGATCACAAGGGTGTGCCACCATGCCTGGCCAATTTTTGTATTTTTAGTGGAGATGGGGTTTTGCCATGTTGGCCAGGCTGGTCTCGAATTCCTGGCCTCAAATGATCTGCCCTCCTCAGCCTCCCAAAGTGCTGGGATTACAGGTGTGAGACACTGTGCCTGGCCTACATTTCTGTTGTTTTAAACAATCAAGTTTGGGGTAATTTGTTGCAGCAGCCATAGGGAACTCTACATGATATGCAAATTAACAGGCACAGTGCCTGGACCCAAAAAGGTTTTAGGAGTCTGACAGATCTTGGTTTGAATTATCACTTCATCTATTGCTCTGTGCTTTGGGTAAATTACTTAATCTCAGTCTAAGCATTAGGTTTTTCACTGTAAAAGAGTAACAACAACTGTTTCATAGGATTGTTGTGAGGATTAAATGAGAAAATGTAAAGTGCCTAAGATAGAGCAGAATTTGCCAACCTTGGCACTATTGACATTTTGGGCTGGATGATTCTTTGTTGTAGAGGGCTGTGCTGGGCATCGTAGGCTGCTCAGTAGTATCCTTAGCCTTTACATATTCAATGCCAGTAGGGTTCCTCACTACAGTGCTGATGGTAGAAAAATGTTTTCAGACATTGCCACCTGCTCCCTGGGGGCAACATCACTTTGATTGAAAAGCACTGGTACAGAGTTTGGCTCGTAGAAAGTGCTCAGCAGATAGTAACAATTATTATTTACTGAATGAATGGGAGGCAGTAGAGTATGGTGCTTAGGAGACTGTGCTTGGGCCTCTGACTGCCTGGATTCTAATCCAATCTCTACCACTTACCAACCCTGTGACCTCAGTTGTGTTATTTAACAACTCTGTGCCTCAATTACTGGTATGTAAAAAAGGAAATATAATAAGATGTACTTCATAGGGTTATTGTAAGGATTAGATGAGATGATCCAGATAAAGCATTTAGAATAGAATGTGCCATATTGGCCGGGTGCAGTGGCTCACACCTGTAATCCCAAAGCTTTGGGAGGCTGAGGCAGGTACATCATTTGGGGTCAGGAGTTGAAAACCAGCCTGGCCAATATGGTGAAACCTCCTCTCTACTAAAAATACAAAAATTAGCTGGGCATGGTGGTGCATGCTTGTAATCCCAGCTACTCAGGAGGCTGAGTCACAAGAATCACTTGAACCTGGGAGGCAGAGGTTGCAGTGAGCCAAGATCATGCCACTGCACTCCAGCCTGGGCGACAGAGTGAGACTCAGTGTCAAAAAAAAAAAAAAAAAAAAAAATCTGGATTATGTTACTGAGAAGAAGGGGAGCATGGGTGCTGGGAAAGGCAATCAGCAGATCTTGTCCTAGAGGGTTGAGTAAGTTTTCCAAGACAGGGGCAGTTTCTACTACTAAATACTGTGATTTTACAGAAGAATTTTGAAATCCAAACTTGTGAACCAGAGGAGGTACATCTAGGAGATGACTGGGGAGCAGATGGTAGAAGGAGAGTAAGTGAGGCTGTCAAGCTGTCCATATACTCTCCAGCTAGCCATTAGAGATCGACATTTCCCCCATCTAACCTCAGACCAATATCAGATTAATACCCTATCCAAGCATCCCTTCCTTAACACTAACCCTGACCGCAATCTCACACCAACCCTAATTTTCTTTCTTTCTTTCTTTTTTTTAAGACAGAGTTTTGCTCCTGTTGCCCAGGCTGGAGTGCAATGGCGTGAACTTGACTCACCACAACTTCTGCCTCCCGGCTTCAAGTGATTCTTCTGCCTCTGCCTCCTGAATAGCTGGGATTATAGGCATGTGCCACCATGCCTGGCTAATTTTGTATTTTTAGTGGAGATGGGGTTTCTCCATGTTGGTCAGGCTGGTCTCGAACTCCCGATCTCATGTGATCCACCTGCCTTGGTCTCCCAAAGTGTTGGGATTACAGGTGTGAGCCACCATGCCCAGCACACCAACCCTAATCTTAACCTGATGTCCATGCTGCCCCTGGGCCTGTGAAGATAACATCCCTGATGTGGTTTTGTACTCTCTTCCCCATTGTGCCAAGGCAAGGATCCTTCAATCCAATTGGTATCCTAACCTTAACCCTAACCATAGTCCTAACCCCAACACTAACCCTAACATTAACTATAACTGACTCCAATCCTAATCCTCACCCAGACTCTAACCCAAATCCTGACCTTAACCTTGATACCAACCCTAACCTCTAACTCCCCTTCAATAATAACCCCATCTCTGACCTCAATTTTAACCTTTTTATCCGATTTCTAATCTTAACTGTAATTCCAATGCTAACTGTAACCCCTTCCTTAACCCTAAATTTAACCCTAAATGCAATCACAACTCCAAATTCAGCCCAAATTCCAATACTGATCCTAATCTCCAAAAAGAGCCCATTCTCCCTACCAAGGCAACTTTACCTCCACAGATGGGGTGTCTAAAAGGGTCCAGTTGGGTGGTGGAGAGAGTCTAGACCTTGGGCCTCATCCAGCCACCCTGCCTTGGCTCACTGGGGTTAACAACATTGGACATGCAGGAATCATATTGGAATGTTATCATCTCAGACCCAAGACTAAAGCGTGAACACTGGTGGGAATTGCTCTATAAGATGGCAAAAACCTGGAATGCCATTTCACCAATTTGGTCTTCCCATTGAGTTTAAATATAATTGCAGCAAATTGTGCTGATTTGTATTTCACAGGCTTGGATTTACTGGCTTTTGAATTCTTCATCTAAATGTGTGTAAATTATCCACTCTGGCCCAGAATCCAACAATTTTTATAAGAGGACTGTAATTTTTGTAGGAGGGCTTTAAGCCACCTCCTACTAGCACTGACTAGCTGGGCATGGGGCCAACTGAAGATTAAAATGAAGCATTAAAGAGCATTACTGAAATTTATAGGAACAAGGACCGCTTTTTAGAGAGCAGAAGAAAAGCAATAGATGTTCTTGATTCTATACAATGCAACAAATGTTGCAGTGCAAGGCACTGGGATTGGCACTGCAGGAAATCAAACACAGAAAAAGACTGTTATTAGGCATCGGGCATGGGAAAAGTGGGGAGGGGAAGCAAGACCCATGCAAACCATGTCTCACTCCATCAGCTCTCTGGCTTAATGTTACAGTACAAGAAAGGCCATCTTGTACACCTCATAAAAAATGACCACCGTGCTGCCTGAGTCACGGTCCCACAGGAAACAGAAGGTACGTTCCATAGGGATTTTGAAGAACATTCACAAAGAGGTGGGAGAAGGAAAAGGCAACTAACTAGGGACACTGAGGCTCCCAGGAACCGGCATCATTGAGAAGTCATTCCCAATCCTGGGCCGGAAGGGTAGGAGAAGGGCATGGTGTATGTGCATCTAGTTGCAACCGAATGACAGAAGAGGCTCTTCTGGATAGAGCTGTAATCCTAGAGGGATGCAGCCCTGCCTGAACTGAGGGTGGGAGTAAGTAGGGAAGACGCTCCTGGATCTCCCTCTCCTCTCACCAGTGGTGTATTGGAACTGACCCATACTGGTTTATGAGGACTGATTGTATGCAGCGCATTCTAACTCCAGTGTCAAGTTGGCAGTTTGGAGTCTCTCATAGTGGGAGTATTTGCACCACAGAAATGGGCAAATACTACAAATCGGGACATTTTTTTCCCTAGAGAGCAGGCTGATAAACATTGACTAGCGCACCACTGCGTCCAATTTGCTCATCTCCTCTTCCTGCCGCTCATTGACTGAATCCAACAGGAAGTTAGAGGGCAGGGGAGCTTGAGCTAAAGTCATTATGGGTCAGCACCTGCGGTCACAGAACTCAGAGGCAGGAGAATGGATGGGAAGGAGGGGCAGCAGATGGAGAATAACCAACACGCCCCATTGGCACTTTTTAATTTTCTTGCTCTGCTTTAATTTTTTTAGGAACGTATCACCTTCTGCCATATTGCAGAGTTAATTGTTTACCATCTCTCTTCCTCACTAGAGTAGAAGCTCCTTGAAAGAAGGGATTTGTTTTCTTCTCTAAGGTGTCTCTGGCACTTGGAGCAGTGTCTAATAGCTAGCAGATGCTCGGTAACCTGTTGAACGAAAGACTACAAGGCAGAATTTGTTGAATGGCCTAAGCAAAATTGGAAGTTCTGGGTTATGTGGGGAGAGATTCCCTGCAGTGTGGAATGTGAGGTTCCTGTGGAACACCTAGAGAGAAATGTCTAGCAGACAGTTGGAAATGCAGAGACTGGGGCTGAAGATACAAGCTTGAGCAGCTGATTGTGAAGGACACCAGTCTGCTAGATGAAGGGACTGTTGGAAGAGGAGACAAATGACAAGGATAGAGACTTGAAGAATTCCTATACCCAGGAGGGAGCAGGAGAAGAAGACCCAAGGCAGCAGACAGAGAAAAAGGAGAATGAGGATGAGGTGCAGAAGTTAAGGAAGGAACATCTCAGGGAGAGGAGGTGAGTAATGCCAATGGGAATTGGCATTTAGTGAACACTCAGCTGTTTGTGCAGAATGAGATTGAAATGAAGCTTGAGAAATGGCCACTAGACTGTACGATGACTTGTGGCCAACACCAGGGTCATTTCAGATGGCTTAGGTGTGTTCAGGGTGGTATGGCTGTAGACAGGGTCATTTCAATCAAGTGGTGGGTTCAGAAGCATGATTCCAGTGAGCTGAGGAGTGAATGGACTACTTGAAAAAACATGATGCTGAGTGTGAGCAGCAGACAAGAAAGATTACATATTGTATGATTTATTTACATGAAATTTCCAGAATAGGCAAATCTAAAGAGACAGGGAGCAGGAGAGTGGTTGCCCAGAGCTGGGAGCATGGGGTGAGAAGAAATGGGGAGTGACTGCTAATGGGCAAAGGGTTTCTTGTTGGGGTGATGAAAATGTTCTAAAATTGATTGTGGGCTGGTTGTACAACTCTGTGAATATACTAAAAACCATCTAATTTTTAGTATATTCACACTTTAAATGGGTGAATTGCATGGTATGTTAGCCTCAATAAAGCTTTTATTTAAAAATTAATTATGAAGTACTCTGTATATATAAATATATACCCTGTATTTAGTCTTCTCTAAGCTACCATTGACTGAGTGTCAGAAGTATCATTATTTTATGTACCACAAAGAGATAACACTCTACCAAATAAACTAAGGCTATTTTTTTTCTTATCACGTTGATGTGAGATGCATCCCAATTTCAGAGAGGTTAAATTTTAAAAATGTGTACCTTAGAACAGGTGAAATAAGGTGCATAGCATATATGTGTGGTTATGGAGGAGAAGGTGAGGCTGGATATAGGCAGTGAACTAAACAAATATTAAAGAATGAGCACCCAGGATACCAATAGAATGTGCAGCAGTATAGCTGTGGCCCTTCATGTGTCCTTCCCAGTTCTATCCCTCCCCTGTGGTGGCCACCATTCTTGACTTTGTTTCCTTAAATCAAACATAAGTATACATAACAGAAAATTCACCATTTTAACCATTTTTAATTGTGCAGTTCAGTGGCATTAAGTCTATTAATATTGTTGTACAAGCATCACTCTCATCCATTTCCAGAACTTTTTTAGCTTCCCAAACCAAAACTCTGCACCATTAAATAGTAACTTTCCCTTCCTCCAGCCCCTGGCAACCATCATTCTACTTTCTTTCTCTGATGTGGTTTGAATGTTTTGTCCCCTCCAAATCTCATTTTGAAATGTGACCTCTGATGTTGGAGGTGGGGCCTGGTGGGGAGTGTTTTGGTCACGGAGGCAGATCCCTCATGAATAGCTTGGTGCTGTCCTATGAGTTCATGCGAGATCCAGTTGTTTAAAGAGGCTGGAACCTCCTTGCCCTCTGTCTTGCTCCTTCTCTGTTGCTGGCCCTCACTGTGTCATATGCAGGCTCCTCTTTTGCCTTCTACCGTGATTGTAAGTTTCCTGGGGTCTCACCAGAAGCGGATGCCAGCATCATACTGCTTGTACAGCCTGCAGAACTGTGAGCCAAATAAACCTCTTTTCTTTATAAATTACCAAGTTTCAGGTTTTTTTTTTTTTATAGCAACACAAAGTAATAGTTTCTATGAATTTGACTATTCTAGGAACCTCAGATAAGTGGAATCATGTAACACCTGTATTTGTCCTTCTGTGTCTGCCTTACTTCACTTAGCATAATGTCTTCACCACAGTTTATCCATGTTGCATTATGTGACAGAATCTCCTCCCTTTTTAAGGCAGAATAATATTCCATTGTATGTATAGACCACATTTTGTTCATCCATTCGTATGGTGATGGACGTCTGGGTTGCTTCCACCTTTTGCCTGCTATGACATTGTGTAAGGCTGGGCATAGTGGCTTATGCCTGTAATCCCAGGACTTTGAGAGGCCGAGGTGAGTGGATCATTTGAGGTCAGGAGTTCGAGACCAGCCTGGCCAACATGGTGAAATCCCATCTCTACTAAAAACACAAAAATTAGCCGGGTGTGGTAATCCCAGCGGGTGCCTGTAATCCCTGCTACTCAGGAGGCTGAGGCAGGAGAATTGCTTGAACCTGGGAGGCAGAGGTTGCAGTGAGCTGAGATCATGCCACTGCACTCTAGCTTGGGTGACAGAGCAAGACTCCATCTAAAAAAAAAAAACCAAACAACAACGACAAACAAACAAAAAAAGACATTGGTGTATAAATAACTGTTTAAGTTCCTGCTTTCAATTTTTTAAAATTATTATTTTTTATAGAGACAGGGTCTTGCCATGTTGACTAGGCTGGTCTCAAACTCCTGGTCTCAAGTGACCCTCCCACCTCAGCTTCCCAGAGTTCTAGGACTACAGGTTTATACCACCATGCCAGGCTTCAATTTTTTGTGTGTATATATCCAGAAGTGGAATTGTTGGAGCAAATGTAATTCTACATTTAATATTTTAAGGAACTGCCATTCAGTTTTCCATATGGCTACACTACCTTGCATTTCCACCAGCAATGCACGAGGGTTCCAATTCCTCCGCATTCTCTCCAACACTTTTATTTTCAATGAGTGTTCTTTAAAATACTAGTCATCCTAATGGGTGTGACTGCCATTTTGAACACACAGTTCCTTTGTTTTTCTTCACGGTTTTACTAAATATATGTACCTCTAAATAATACATTGCTTAATTTCACAAGTTTTTGAACTTTATTCCAAGAACTCAATTCAACAAATATTCACAGAGCATTTGCTGGATGAAGGCAATGGCAGTGAATAGGATGGGTGGGCGAGTCCCTGCCCTATGGGGCTGGTGGCCCGGTGAGGACAGTGCTGTTCCTATAGGGAATTACAAGAAGGATGCAGTTCCAAAGGGGGTTTGCAGGAAAGAATTGCTGGGGGTTTAACTTAGTTCACGGGGTCAGAGAGGGCTTTGGAAGAGTCACATTAAGTTTGATGATAAAGAATAGGAACCGAATAGAGAACAGCTGTGTAGAGGGGAGGCTGGATCAAGAGGTCTTTGTTTTTGGAAGAGGAAATCTGCCCAAAAGAACAAGAGAAGGGGAGCGTGAACACACCCTTGTGTTGCCCAGGTCCAGAGGAGACAGGCAGGTGGAATGTAAGTCACTGACCACATGGCCGGCTGCCACCTTTCTGCAGGGCTCTTAGAGGAGTTGGAGAGGTCGCCTCCCAGAGACACTGATTCTAAGGCCTGAAGGGACAAGCTCACCCCATAGCCTCACTCCCAGAGGCCTTTGCAGGATCTCTGGGAACATGGAAAAGCCAGATTCTGAATGAAGCAACTCTGTTCAAGTGGGCTGAGGGGTTAGGAGGAGGGAAGGGGAAGTGGGGTGCCGACAGCAGCAGAGTCTCTCGCAACCACCCAAAGCACGATTGAGAGCCGCTCCACCACCCCCTGCAATCTGCCACGGCGGTCACCTTCTGCCTGGTTCTATTGATAGGCCCAGGGCACATGTTCCCCTTCAGGATAAAAACAAATTGGAGATCATTAAAAGATCCTCTGTGTGCTGTGAATGGGGAGCTGTGGGGTAGGAAGGGCTCATGCCTTGGGGTTCCTGCCCTTTTCCTTTAACCTTTTCTCTTCCATGACCAATGTGCTGGGAGTCTCACAGCGAGTCCAAGGTTCAGGCCCTTTTCCACTGTCCTCCAGAGCCTGTGGGGTGGAGCTGGAAGGGAAGGGAAGGTCAAAGATATCTTGGTTTTGAGGAACCCGGGACACCTGGAATGACCAGAACCTCTAAGGGAAAGCCGCACACTGCAACATCACTTGGTTGAACTGATTTTGAAGCCAGACTTAAGTTCGAATCCTAGCTCTTCCACCTCTCAACTGTGTGACCTCTGGAAAGTTACTTAACTTCTCTGAGTCTTGCTTGCCTCAACTATAAAGTGGAGATCACAGTTCTTCTCTGTAGATCAATTTGAAAATGAAAAGAGGTAAGATATGTAAACTAATTGGTATAATGCCTGGCATGTAGGTAGCACTTAATAAAAAATAGTTATGTTCATATAATAGGATACCACTCAATAATAAGAAGGACTGAATTGCTGATATATGCAGCAATGTCGATGAATCTCAAAATAATTATGAGTGAAAGAAGCCAGACCAAGAAAGAATACAAACTGCCTGATTCCATTCATATGAAACTCTAGAAAATGCAAACAGCTCTAGTGACAGAAGGCAGATCCGTGGTTGCCTGAGGATGGGAATACAGGCCTGGGGAGGATTACAAAGGGTCCTTGGGAAGCTCTTGGGGATGACGGCTATGTTCATTATCTCGATTGTATTGATGGTTTCATGGTGCGTACATGTGTCAAAACTTATAAAATAGAAGACCTTAAATATGTGTGGTTTATTGTATGCAAATTATATCTCAATAAGAATTTTAAAATCAACTCAAATGTAATGATGAGGGTGATGATCTTGTTGAGTTATCCTTCCCCACCACCACCCTCTCCACCCTCCATACTTAGAGGATCACCATTCTCAAAAACCACAGAACTTCTCCTGAGAGGAGGGGCTGACATAGAAACATCAGCAGAACTCCTCCAGATTCCTAGCAGGGAAGAGATTTGGAGAGAAAGAGCCCCAGGGAAAATTCTATGGGTTTCTGGGATGTGACCCCCTTTCACTGAGAACTACGGGCAGGAGGAGCCATGAGCAGGGCTCCTGTACCTCTTGGGAGCTCACCTATCAGTTTATGGGCAAGAGGCTGTTGGAGGGGGGGATGCAAGGGGGACACTTCTACCCTTTAACTTGGGGGCTGTGGACCCACAGATGACAGCTCTGGAAGTTCCCTGGGCCCCTTTAGAACTGTGCTTCTCTTCTGTTGTTTGTGCTCTACATATTTGTTAGACAATAGTGGCCCACTATGGCCATGATTGTAAGTCTGGGGCTGAACCTCGAGTGGAGGATCATTGGTTCTCATCAGAGAAGGTGTGAAGTGGAAGGACCAGATCCAATTCAAGTGTGGCACCCCCCACCTTTTTTTGAGACAGGGTCTCACTCTGTTGCCCAGGCTGCCGTGCAGTGGCACGATCATAGCTCACTGCATCCTCTCTCTCCCCGACTCACATGATCCTCCCCACCCAGCCTCCAGAGTAGCTGGGACTACAGGTGTGAACCACCATGCCTGGCTAATTTTTTTGATTTTTAGTAGAGATGGAGTCTCCCTATGTTGCCCAGGCTGATCGTGAACTCCTGAGCTCAAGCAATCCTCTAACCTCAGCCTCCCAAAGTGCTGGGATTATAGGCACGAGCCACCATGCCCAACCAAGCCTATTTTTGCTCAGGGGAGACAGAGCCCCAAGGAAGCCAGGAGATTCTAATTCTCGTGACCAGCTCCTCCTGTTCCTCCCTTGTGTAGAGGCTGAGCTGCCCAGTGTCAGGTGCTGTGCTTGGACACAGGCTTCTCCCTGGCAGCCATCCGCGTGGAGCTCCTCGCTCCCAGCTGCCTAGCTTATGCTTGCCACTCTCCTTGCCAGGCTGGAAGGGCAGCCAGCCCATTGTCAGGTTCAAGTACTCAGTCAGGGACGCAATATCCCTGGGGTGCTTCTTGAGCTTGTGTGTGTTCATAAGGGGTGCTGGGACACAAGGAGACCTGGAAGACTCTGCCATGGCCAAGTTCCTAATCCCTGAAGGTGGTGGGATCCTGGTCTCAGAGCTATGCCAGGCCCCAGGCAGAGGGTGCAGACTGGTGAGAGGCCCACAGGCTGATACAGACTGATAGGGTCTGGTCCACACGTGTGTTTGTTTTTGTTCTAATCACTTTAGCTGCGGCGTTAATCAGGGTTTGCCAGAGAAACAGAAGCACTGGAATAGGTAGATGGATGGATGAGAGAGGATTTGCTAAGGGAATTGACTCCTGCAATGATGGAGGCTGAGTGCCGCACACCATAGGCCATCTGCAAGCTGGAGAATCAGAGAAGCTGAGAGTGTGGCTCAATTCAAGTCAGAAGGCCCCATAACCAAGGAAGCCAATGGTGTCACTCTCAGCCCAAGGCTGAAGGCCTGAGAGTCCCTGGGAAGTTGCTGGGGTAAGTCCCAGAGTTCAGGGGCCAAGGACTGGGAGTTCTGATGTCCAAAGGCAGGAGGAAAGAGCATGTCACTCTGGAACAGGGAGAAAGCATTCATCCTTCTTCTGCCTTTTTGTTTCTTCCAGGTCCCCAGCTGATTGGGTGATGGCCACCTACGTTGAGGGAGGATCTTCCCTCTCAGTCCACCCACTCACACTCCAGTCTCCTTTGGAAGCACCCTCGCAGACACAGCCAGAAACAATGCTTCACCAGCCATCCAGGCATCCCTCAGTCCAGCCAAGTTAACACCTAAAATCAACCATCACAGTTACTAATATGGGAAAATTGGGGGACTACTAATAAAACTCAGATTCTCAGCTTCTTTGGATGATTGGAAGTCTGACATCACTGTGCCCAGCCAGCTGAATGACAATAGTTGTCTGGGACTGAGTAACAGCTGCCCTGCTAATAGTAAGAATAATAAGGATGGCAAGAGCTAACACACAGCTCTGACGATGTGCCAGGCACGCTTCCCATGCAATTCACTTACCATGGCCTCCTAGGGCCCACTTCCCTACTTAGGTCTCAGCCCCAGCATGTAGGAGGCTCCAGGTGTTAACCTCTGCTCCAGAGGAGGAAGGAAACCCTGGAGGGAGGAGCCCTGGGCCCCAGTCGGTCTCCAGGCTGCTGCCCTGAGCTGAAAGAGCAGATCTTACCACTGTGCCAGTCACTTTTCAGATCCATTTTAATCTTCTCAGTCCTGCCACTTGGCAGCTGCCGTCATACTTTACCCTCTGCCTGCTGCCTGCTAACATTGCTCCTTGTCACTTCCAAACACCATCAGCCTTTTGATCTGGCTTTCAGGAAGGCAGAGGAGCTGCTTGATTGGGGCCAGACTCGTTCACCACATGTGACGGCTTAGGCAGGACTTGGGAGTGAGCTTGCTGGACTCATGTTGGTGTATTACTTAGGGAGCTTGGGAGGAAAATCCTTGATGAAATCTCATGCGGGGATGTAGCCTTGATTTTAGCAAGGCATTTGATGAAATGTCTCAAGTCCTGCAGCCAAGCTGAAGAAATGTGAGCCAGCTGGTAGCAGGATTTAAGTGGATTTTTAACTAGTAGAAAAGCTGCACCCAGACAGATGAGATGATTGGATGCATGTCAATGTGGCTCACTGGAAAGAAAACAGAAAATATGTTTGCCACATGTTTAGAGAACAAGCCTTGAAACACCGAGGTGGAGAGTCTCCATCCAGAGACAGCAAAATCCCCTTGAAATACCAGCTCTGCCACACATTGGCGCTGTGGTTGCGGGCAGACTTCCTCCACCTCCTGGGGGCTGGTTTCCTCATCTATACGATAAGGATAATAGCAATACTATCTCCAAGGGGTGCTGTGAGGATTAAATGGTTTAATGCCCAGGGGACGCTCAGAAAGTGTCACTATGGTAGTGATCACGTTTGCAATGACAGGTTGCTATGGAGAAACTGAGACAGAGAACTAGGCTCTGAGTCCTAATTTTTCTCCTAGTTAAGTTAGGTAGGTATGTGTCTACCCCACTGCTGCAAACGCTAAACTCTGTTGTCCACCTGGGACAAAGGTAAATGGGAAGGATACTCACAGGTCTCAGCCCCTGTTGGGCACACAGCGACATGACTGAAGCCCAGATGATCACTGGGTGAGAGGGAGAAAACAAATTGTAACTAAGAATAAAATGGAAGCTAGGAGAAAGGGGACAGAGAAAGATGAGTGACAGCAAGGGAGGGAGACACAGAGGGGCCCCCTAACTTTGTCTGTTCATGGGGGAAGGTCTTACGGTTTGACAAACGATGACCTTGAGAGGGCTTGGCAGTGTCTCAGAAGGGATTGATGAGGTTCTATTTTTTTTTTTTACTTTTTAATTTTATTATTATTTTTTTTGAGATAGTCTTGCTCTGTTACCCAGGCTGGAGTGCAGTGGCACGAACATGGCCCACTGCAGCCTGGAACTCCCACTTTCAAGCAGTTCTCCCGCCTCAGCCTTCTGAGTAGCTGGGACCGCAGGCGTGTGCTGCCACACTCGGGTTTGTTTTTTTTTTTTTTTTTGAGACAGAGCCTCACTGTCACCCAGGCTGGAGTGCAATGGTGAGATCTTGACTCACTGCAACCTCCACCTTCCAGGCTCAAGCCATCTCTTGCCTCAGCCTCCTGAGTAGCTGGGACCACAGACATGTACCACCACTAATTTTTTGTGTTTTTAGTAGAGACAGAATTTCACTATGTTGTCCAGGCTGGTCTCAAACTCCTGGCCTCAAGCGATCCACCTACCCCAGCCTCCCAAAGTGCTGGGATTACAGGCATGAGTCACCATACCCCGCCCTGATGAGGTTCTAGAAGGGGTGGGTGACTGTGATAAGGTAGGTGCACAGCTGCCAGGGCTGCCCCTCACTCAGATCCACTGGAAGGTAGGACTTGAACACCGGATAAATTCCCAAATCTCCAAACTTGGAGGACGCCGCTGCTGCTGAGCTGCCTGTTCTCTGAGGGGGTCAGCAGCCCATTTCTCTGCTGAGTGTCTGGGAGGACTGTGCTCATGTTTGAACTCATACATGAAGAAGGACAGGTGGAGTATTTTGCCTGAAAAGAGAAGTGCTCCTTTTCTCAGAAGCCCCAACCTTCAAGCACCTGGCACGTAGTAGATGTTGGTTAAACATTGAGAAAAGGAAACAATGAAGCCTAGAATGGAAGTAGGGGTGGCAACTCAAAAGGGACTTGAAAGTCTGTTCTGATGGTGGTGAGGACAAGCGGGGTTCTCAGGCAGCCAGCATCAACCCCTGCAGAGATCACAAAGCCCTTTTTTATAGCTATCAAACTATGATGTACCCATGTTTTTTTTTTTTTTTTTTTTAATCACAGGGTCCTGAAAGACTTAAAACAAAAGCAGTAGTAGATCCTTGTACTTTCCTGTCCCACTCCATAGAGACGACACTATTATGACTCCCCTCAAAGATACTTATTCCTGCACTGTTTGTAACAGAAGAGGGTTGAAATGAACTAGATGTCCACAAAAAGGTCAATGAATGCTATGCAGCAGCAGAAAAACAATAAAGAATCTATGCACCGATGGAAAATGATCTTGCTATATATTACCTGCAAAAAGCAAGATGCAGATGAGTTTGCAAAGTGTGCTACCAGTCATGGGAAAAAGGGGGAGAAAGATACGTGTGTTGCCACTTGTGCAGAGCACTCACGGGAGGCCCAGGCAGCAACGTCACACTTGAGCAACGAGCTGAGAGAGTACAGAGTGATTCATGTGTATGGGCGTATGCATTATATACATTAAATCATTTTGTTAGATTATGAAAGAAACCCATCATATCTGTTGCCTCCCAGGGGAGAGAACAGGCTAGGAAACAGGGTAGGAGGGACTCATTATACTCTTCTATGTATTTCGGATTGCTTAATTATAAAAAATAAAAGGTTAATAATCTCATTGTGGCCAATAGGCTTTAGGATGGTCCCAAAGATCCCCCTATCCTGGTGTTTATGCTCCTTAAGTGAGGACAGGATTTACATGGTAAAGGTGATGGGATAGTACTTCCCTGATTATGTTATATTTTACACAACTCCATCTTAGCAGAAGCAGACTGGAGGCTCTCTTGGGTGAGGGTGGGAGGGGGCATGATAAAGTCAGTAGCCATGTTGGAGAAGCAAGGAACTGGGGGTGGCCTTCAGGGACTTTGGGTGGCCCATAGACCTGAGGGAGGCCTCCAGCCCACTGCTAGGAAAAAGCAGGAACCCTCAGTCAAGCAACTACTAAAAAATGAATTCTCGGCTGGACGTGGTGGCACACACCCATAGTCCCAGCTACTGGGGAGGCTGAGACAGGAAGATTGCTTGAGCCCAGGAGTTTGAATTCAGCTTGTGCATTACTGTGAGACACCATCTCTAAAAAACTTTGGGTTGGTTGGTACTAAAGTAATTGCATTTTTTGCCATTATTATTTAATATTTAAAAAAAGAATTCTGCCAACAATCTGCTGAGCTTGGAATAGGATTCTTCCTCAGTTGAGCTCCAGATCAGAAAGTGGCCAGGCTGATGCTCTGATTTCAGCTGGGGGAGGACCTGGAGGACCTCACTTGAGCTGTGCCCAGACTCCTGACCCACAGAAACTGCGAGACACTAACTATGTGCTGTAAATTGCTAAGTTTGTGGTGATTTGTTATGTAGTAATAGAAAACAGATACCCTCTTTGAGCTGTTTCTTCTGGTATTTACCTCTGTATTTCAAAATCAAATTGCTAAGTTTGTGGTGATTTGTTATGTAGTAATAGAAAACAGATACCCTCTTTGAGCTGTTTCTTCTGGTATTTACCTCTGTATTTCAAAATAATGTGTTTATATTGCTTGATTTATCAAGTTTAGTAATTATCTACTTATGTCCTGTTATGGCAAAGAAGGATGTGTTCTCTTCCCATCCCACTCCCTCTGCTACTGAGCAAAAGAGGCTAGCTGCCTAATGTGCTAGAAGCCAATCCTAAGACACCGGGTTTTTAAGAAAAGCTTTTTATAGCAAGTTGACTAACAAAGAGACAGGAGTCCCGCTCTAATCTGTCTCCTTATGCTGGCTCTAAGGCAGTGATTTTATTCAAAAATCACTGATGGGTGATTTATGGGTGGGTCTTGGGATTAGCAGTGATTTGAAGGAAGGAAAGGGGAGGTCTAGAAAGGCATGCATGCTTTAAATAAGCGATCTCCCCTTTCCTCCATTCCATCAATCCCTACCAGTACAAGGAAAGGGCAGGTCCTCAGATGTGCACAGTTATCTCTTCCTGCTACTTCATGGATTGCATGTGTGAATTTGGGGAGCGTTACTATGAAACACAGTGAATATTCAGGCTGTGACATCAACAAGTTCATTTTGTGCAAACTCCAGTTGGCCATATTAGTGCCCATCAATTTCAACCAGTTTTTTTTTTTTTTTTTTGAGATTGAGTCTCGCTCTGTCACCTAGGTTGGACTGCAGTGGTGTGATCTCGGCTCACTGCAACCTCCACCTCCCGGGTTCACGCCATTCTCCTGCCTCAGCCTCCTGAGTAGCTGGGACTACATGCGCCTGCCACCACGCCCGGGTAATGTTTTGTATTTTTAGAAGAAACAGGGTTTCCCCGTGTTAGCCAGGATGGTGTTGATCTCCTGACCTCATGATTCGCCCGCCTCGGCCTCCCAAAGTGCTGGGATTACAGGCATGAGCCACCTCACCCAGCCAATTTCAGCCAGTTTTAAAATCTCACAAGTAGAGGGAGTTTCAGCGTGTCAGCAAGTTATTTCTTTTTCTTACCTGCCATCCTGCAAGCTCAATAGTTTCTGCTGGTCATTGATTTCCTTAACTCTTTGGGCCTCTTTCACCTCCTCCTACCCTCCCAGGATAGTGACTTTAATATCTTAATTAAATCAGTGGTCAGTGTTTAACTATTACAACAGTGTACATATTGTTTATGACAGACCAAGTCATGTGCAGTGATTGTATTTCCTTTCTTCGTTTGTTTGTCCTAGGATTAAGAATGGCCTCATCTAAAAGTTTATTTAGTGTTCTCTGTACTTTGCCTTATCTTTTCCCCAGTTGCTCCTGTAGCTTGGGCAGATGCCTGATGATTTTGTTTCTGAATGGCAAGACCTATCACTTCATGTACTGATCCCATATTCCCCCCGTGATCTTCTTCCTGCTCCAAACTGAGCAGCTTGCATTTGAGGCCTGAGCACAGCTGTCATCCAAGGACTTGAATGCAATGCTCTGCTGACTCCCACCTCCTGTTTCCTGAGACCCACCTCTTCTTTCTTGGTCTACAGCCTAGTTTTAGTGGTGTACAGTCTCCAGCAGTTTCTTAAGACAGAGTGTATGGGAGGTTGGTCAATTTGTTGTGAGTCCCTGCACATCTGAAAAACATCTTTATTCTACCCTTGCACTTGCTGACAGTGGCTGAATGTAGAATCTCAGGTTGAGCAAAACGTTCCCTCCTTTTAGAATGTTGAAGGCGTTGTTCCCTAGACTCCTGGCTTCTAGAAAAGCCAATGCCATTCTGATTCCTGGTTTTCTTCCTGTGCCCTATTTCAGCTCCCCAGAAGCTTTTTGGATGTTTTCTTCATCCTCGGTGTTCTGAAATTTCAAAATTGGGGTAGGTCTTTTTAAAATTTGTAGTGATGGGCCCAATTTCCAATTGGGAAATTCATTTCTGTTCTAGGGATATTTTATATATATATTTAAAAATGATTTCCTCCTGTGATGGCTAATTTTAGGTATCAACTTGACTGGATTATGGAATACCTAGAAAGCCGGCAAGGTATTATTTTGGGGTGTGTCTGTGAGGGTATTTCCAGAGATTAGCTTGGGAGTCTTAGTGGACGAAGTGGGCAGATCTGCCCTTGATGTGGGCAGGCACCACCCAGTCTGCTGTGGGTCAGCGAGAACAAAAACAGACAGGTGAGTGTACGGGGCTGCCTGCTGGAGCTGGGAGGCACTCTTCCCCTCCTGTCCTTGGATAACACTTCCAGGCTCCCTGGCCTTTGGACTCAACCAGCACCTCCACTCCCCCACCTCACCCTGGTTCTCAGGCCTTTGGCCTCAGGCTAAGAGTTGTACCATCAGCCTCCCTGGTTCTGAGGCCTTTGGACTTGGACTGAATCATGATGCCGACATCCCAGCTTGCGGGTCTCCAGCTTGCGGATGGCCTGAGCGGGATTTCTCAGCCTCTGTAACTGCATGAGCCAATCCCTCTAATAAATCCCTGTGCTGTCTCTCTCTCTCTAGATATCCTATTGGGTCTATCTCTGAAGAATCCTAACTAATATACCTCTCTCTGTTTTATTTTTCCTCCTTGTCTTTTAGTTCTCTTTTCTGGCAGATTTCCTTTTATTGAATGTTTATTTCAATGGTTATGATTTTTAAAATGTCCAAGAGTTCTTTCTTGTTCTCAGATTATTTCCTTTTCTGTAAAGGGCAAAGTCTCCTTTGATTTCTCTGAAGAGTTCTCACTAGAGTTCCTTTTGAAATTTTTTTCTGGTCCTTGCGCTGTTTCTGACATCCTTTGACACTCACCCCACTCCTGGCTTTATTTGGATCTTTTTCATGTTGGAGTCCTTCCTCAAATATCTGCTGATCCGTGACTGTTCATGTTTCAGAGAGACCCGCAAAGCTGATCGGCAGCTCTGAATGCTTTCACAGAGCGTGAGAACTCATAGGGCTTTTGACACTGGAAATTGCCAAATGCTAGTAGGTAGAGATCTTGCTCTCTGGGGCATTCATCTACTCAAGAGAAGAACCTTCTTCTCCTGGGACAGGGTTGATTCCCAACCCTTGCCTCGCGGAAGGTTGCAAGCAGCAGGAGCAAAACACAGGACTTTGGAATCCACTGTGAAATGTCTAGACTGCTGTCCTGAACCTAACCTTCCCCCTACCCTCTCCCCACCCACCCCCTGTCCCCTGACCCCTGCCTCACTTTGCCAGGTGTCCTGAAGTTGGGAGTTCTCTCATCTGCTTCACTGCAGAGCAAGCTTTGGGCTCTTGCCTGGGGCAGGGGGAAGAGAAAAGCCAGCTGCCCAGCTGTGTGGGGCGAAGGAGGGAACTGGGGGCGTCTAGCTCAGCATACAGACTTGCACTTGAGCCCCTCTTCTCGGCCCCGCACTTGACCTTAACTTCCCCCTGTATCTGTTGCCTCTGAGTTCCAAGCCTCTTGGGCTTTCTGTGGGGCAAATCAGTTTCCTGCTCATCTAGATCCCCCTTTGCAGGCACTTTAGCTCATATCTTCCTCTGCTAATGTTCCTCCTCCATCTGCTTTCTGTCTTCCAGACTTTGCTGAAATCTCTTATCTATAATCGTCTCCTCTTACATTCTCCTAGTCTTTGGGTTTATGCTGTCAAAAATGCATTTGCTTTCGTTTTAGTGGGGTTTTGGGAGAAAGGATAAACACAGGTAGTTACGTTTAGTAGGAATCTGCATTTCTTATTGCTTCAGGCTTCTCCCCATCTCCTGATGGCTCTAAGCGGAGATTGTGCTCTCAAGGGTTATGACAGCTGCAGTCCCAATCCTGGAGCCCTCCCGGCACTCCTGATGGTGTTGTATCTTTGGAGTCTCATATCAAAAAGTTAGAACTTGTAAGAAATAAAATGCCACCTCTTCTCCCACCCTGGGGACATTGTGACAGTGATGAGCAGAAGCCAGCAGCCTTCGCCTGTCAGGGCCACTTCCAGAGTGATGATGAGGCTGCTCATGAGTGTCTTTGCCTGGACTTGTTCTGGCCTGGAGGAATCAGACAACAGAAGCTGCCCCCAGAGCAGGTGACGTGAAGGATCCTGGCATCTGATGACAGCAGAGGCTGGGGAGGCAGGGCTGGTGGCCCCCAAACACGCAGCTGTCGTGGAGGTGGAGGTGCAGACAGCAGGCACTGAGCGCTGGGTCAGGAACATATGGTAGCAGGCGGGGCTGGTGGGCTGAGCTGACAGGCAGTTGGCCTTGAGGAAGTCCAGCCTCCGGTGGGGGGATTCAGCTCAAGGATTGGGGTCTGAGTCTGGGGAAAGGGAGGATGCCCATTCCCAGGGGATGGCTCAAGGCAGGGATACGTAGGCAGATTGTGGTAATACAGGGGACATTCTGGGGACTGAGACAGGAGCGAAGAGGGACAAAGAGACAGGCAAGGGCCTTGGCATCTGAGCTGGAATAACAGCAAGTTGGAAAAGCAGGCCCCCTGGGAGGGCCTTGGGACAGGGTTGATTCCCAAGCACGGGTCAGAACACTATCCTGAGCTGACATCAGGTGGACACAAGGACTTGGAGGCAGGTGATTGCAAAGGAGCCTCCTCCTCCACCAGTACCTGAACTCGAGCAAACTTACACTCACAAGATGGAGGTTGGGCAGAGAATCAACTTTGACATCTCACTAACTCTGGCAGGGTGGGTAGGAGGGAGATGCACCACCCTGTGCTGGGAACCTGATCTGTTTGGTGGTGACGCTGATGGTGTTGATGAGTTGAACTTAGGGAATGAGTTTTGTGGAGCAGGCACTTTACAGGCATAATCTCATGGAGTCCTCACATCAGGTCTCTGAGATGGTCTTGCCACCCCTGTTATACAGATGAGGAACCAGGGCTCAGAGAGGTTGAGCAGGTTGATCAGGATCACACAGCTAGAGAGCGGCAGAGCCGGGATTCAAACTGTGTCTGCCTGAAGCCAAACACAATCTCTTCTCGATCCATTTTACTGCCTCCCGAGAAGTGACTCACATTCCTTCAAGATATGAGTGGTTTCAGGATCTCCTGTAGAAAGACCCAAAGCAGCCATTGACATTGCACAAGGCCTGGGATCAGCTGGGGGAAGGGTCTGCTTCTCTAATGACACAGCTCACCCTGGAACCCTGGTGTGTCACAGGCAGCTAAGCACAAGTGCTGAGGGTGTGGGAAGCGCCCTCAGTTCTCTGGAGCCAGTAACAGGATTTAATTTGCAAGCCTGTCCTGAGCTCTCTTACGTCTGCCAAGTTAATTGGGTCTTGGGCATCTGTGAGCTGTGATGAAGTGTCTACATCGTGCAGGGAAGGCTGGTCCTGCTAGTCCTGTTAATGTGTCCAAAGCCCCAAACTCCAATCCATGTCCAGCTGTTGCCTGGAACCACATCTGCTCAGGCTGTGAGGGAGATTCAGATAGAGGGAAAAGCTATATAGAGAGGTGACGATATAGATGTAGAAATAGAAATAGATATATGGATATAGATGTAGGTATAGATACAGAGACGAATATAGACATAGGCATGGATATAGATATAGAAATGTGGATGTAGATGTAGTTATAGACATACATGTAGACGTAGATACATATATAGATACATAGAGATCACCAGAGACAGCCCAGGCAAAGGCATACTTTGTAAATAGCTATCACTTACTGAGCTCACTTAATCCTCACAGCAACCCTGTGAAGTAGGATTTTGTTTTGTTTTGTTTGTTTGTTCGTTTGTTTTTGTAGAGGGGAATCTCACTATGTTGCCCAGGTTGGCCTCGAACTCCTGGCCTCAAGTGATCCTCCCACTTTGGTCATGCAAATTGTTGGGACTACAGGTGTGAGCCACCATGCCTGGCCAGATAGGAATTTTTATCCCCTTTTCTACAGATGAGGAGCTAGGGCTTCCAGAGGTTGAGTGACTTGCTGAAATCACACAGGGATGGAGATTAGGAAAGGGGTCCTGATGGGTCCAGGTGTCCTTGCATGAAAGCCTCGTTTGCTGCCATAGCCTCCACTGCCCCCAGACCTCCTGCTCTCAGCCCTGCCAGACTTGCTTAGCCTTACGGGGCAGCAGAGAGGCAGCCCAGACTCCATTCTCCATGTAGCCTCAGTGAGGGAAGAAATGAGGTCCAAGGGGGGAATGAGCAAAGTGAACCATGGGGAAAAGAGTTCCCAAAGGAGAGCATGCCCTAGCCCAGTTCTGCTTGTCACCCCTGCCCCGTCTCCCCTTATTCTTTGGTTAAAGAACTGATTTTCAGCCAGGTGCAGGAACATTCAGGATAATGGCATTTCCCAGCTTTGCTAGCTGTGCTGTAACTGAGTTGTGGGTTGATGGGGTGTCAGTTGCAGTGGTTTGTGTAAATTCTAGGAAGTATCCTTAAAGGGAAGTGTCTTTTTCTGCCCCCTTGTACTTTTAGCTGCCTGGCATGTGGATGTGATGGCTGGTGCTCAAGCAACCATGGAAGCCACGTGTTGAGGAGGGCAGAGCAGTAAGAGAGGAGGGGCCTGGGGCCCTGGTGATGGTGCGGTGGCATACTGCTCCAGGCTGCCTGTTTCCATGAGAGACAAATACAGTCCTATCTTGTTGAAGCCTCTGGGTTTTCTGGCACAGTCAGGCAAACGAATCCTAATATTCAAACTGTTTAATTCCTTTCACTAAAGCTGACATCCCTCATTACAGAGGTCCCACTGTTGTCCTCTAAATTTCAAATGTGTCTGTTTCAGATCTTCTCTACTTTGTAGGTTAAGTGAATGTGTTCAGGGTGGGTAGAGGTGGGTAGGAAGAAGAAAAACAAGTTAGTTTTAACTTGGGAAAGCCAATGTGTGCCGTGAGGATGCAGGAGGGGCAGCCAGAAGCAAGGGGTGCTCAAACTCCATCAGCACCTGCCTGATCCCGGATATACCTATGGCTGCCTCTCAGTGGCGAATCTGCGTGCGCTGTAAAACCTGCCTTGGCTCTGGGCAGGAAGCCTGTGAGGAAGCCCGCCAGCTGAGGACTGAACTCCGAGCTTCTTGCTGCTGTCCCTTGGCTGGTGGCTGAGCTGTGCCTGGCACAGGGTGTGTGCTTGGTGGTTATCTGTTGAATAAATAAGTGAATGTGAGGCAGCCAAGCAGAAAGGGGTCACTGGAGAACCTCCTACTGGCCTGCGCGCTGGAAGGAGTGCACACTAGGATGGAGCTTCGGGAAGTTCCGCCATTTGCAGAAGGAGGAGCCTGGCCTCTCCTGTTGTGGGGTGGAACCTGGGATTCAATCTGTGAGGCGGGAAGCTTATACTAGCGGGACTTTCGCTACATGCGCACAATGTGTGGTGAGCAAATCAGGGTAAATGGGATAGCCATTGCCTTAAAATGTTAACTTTTATTTGTTAGGAACATTTGAATTATTTTCTTCTAGCTATTTTTAAGTAGATAATACATTATAATTAATTATAGTCACCCTCCTGTACTGTCAAACACTAGATCTTATTCATTTGATCTAACTGTATTTTTGTTCTCTTTAATCAACTTCTCTTAAACCCCACCTTCCCCCTACCCTTCTCAGCCTCTGGTAACCACCAGTCTACTATCTCCATGAGATATTCGTTTTTAGCTCCCACATGAGTGAGAAAATGCAATACCTGTCCTTCTGTACCTGGCTTATTTTACTTAACATAATGACCTCCGGTTCCATTCGTGTTGCTGCCAATGACAGAATTTCACTCTTTTTTATGGCTGAAAAATATGCCATTGTGAATAGGTATCACATTGTCTTTATCCATTCATCTGTTGAAGGACACTTAGGTTGATTCCATGTCCTGGCTGTTGTGAATAGTGCTGGCAAAATTATGAGGATGCAGTTATCTTTTTGATATATTAATTTCCTTTCTTTTGGATTTATACCCAGCAGTAGGATTGCTGGATCATATGGTAGTTCTATTTTCAGTTTTTTGAGGAACCTCCATACTGTTTTCCACAGTGACTGTACCAATTTAACATTCCTACCAACAGCGTGTAAGACTTCCCCTTTCTCTGCATCCCTGCCAGCATCTGTTGTTTTTTGTCTTTTTGATAAAAGCCATTTTAACTGTGGTGAGATGATATCTCATTGTGGTTTTGATTTACATTTCTCTGAGCATTAGTGATGTTGAGCATTATTTCATATACCTGTGATTCATTTGTATGTTTCACGAAATGTCTATTCAGATCTTTTGCACGTTTAAAAATCAGATTATTTGTGGTTTTTTGCTGTTAAGTTGTTTGAGTTCCTTATATTTTCTGGTTACTAATCTTTTGCTGGATGGATAGTTTGCAAATATTTTCTCCCATTCTGTAGTTTGTCTCTTCACTTTGTTGTTTCCTTTTCTGTGCAGAAGCTTTTTAGTTTGATGTCATCTCATTTGTCTATTTTTGCTTTCCTTGCCTGTGCTTTTTGAAGTCTTATCCAAAATATCTTTGCCCAGACCAGTGTCCTAAAGTGTTTCCCCAAAGTTTTCTTCTAGTAGTTTTATAGCTTCAGGTCTTAAATTTACATTTTTAATTGATTTTGATTTGATTTTTGTATATAGTGAGAGACAGGGGTTTAGTTTTATTATTCTGCATGTGGATATCCAGTTTTCCCAGAACCATTTATTAAATAAACTGTTATTTCCTTAATGTATATTCTTGATGCTTTTGTCAAAAATAAGTTGGCTGTAAATGCATTGATTTATATCTGTTTTATGTATTGGTGTCTGTTTTCATGCCAGGATTATACTGTTTTTGTTACTATATCTTTGTAGTATATTTTGAAGTCAGGCAATATGATGCTGTCAGCTTTGTTCTTTTTGCTCAGGATTGCTTAGGCTCTTAGAGGTATTTGTGTTTCTGTATTTTGGAATTGTATTTTCTATTTCCATGAAGAATAGCATTGGTATTTTGATTGGGATTGCACTGAATCTGTAGGTCACTTTGGGTAGTATTGACATTTAACAATATTAATTCTTCCCCTTCAAGACCATGGAATATCCTTCCCTGTTTTTGTTTCCTTTTCAATTTCTCTCATCAGTGTTTCATCATTTTCCTTGTAAAGATCTTTCACTTCTTTGGTTATATTTATTTCTGTGAGCCGGGTGTGGTGGCTCACACCTGTAATCCCAGCACTCTGGGAGGCCAGGGTGGGCGGATCACTTGAGGCCAGGAGTTGGAGACCAGCCTGGCCAACATGACAAAACCCTGTCTCTACTAAAAATACAAAAATTTAGCCAGGCATAGTGGTGTGTACCTGTTATCCCAGCTACTTGGGAGGCTGAGGCACTAGAATTGCTTGAACCTGGGAGGCAGAGGCTGCAGTGGGCTGAGATTGCACCACTGCACTCCAGCCTGGGTGATGGAGTGAGACTCTGCCTCAAAAAAATATACATATAGTTCTATGTATTTTGTATTTGTTGTAGCTTTGTAAATGGGGTTGCATCTTGACTTTTTTTCAGACTGTTTGCTGTTGGCATATATAAATACTACTGATTTTATTATGTTGACTTGTACCCTGCAACTTTACTGAATTTGTTGATCAGCTCTAAAGGTTTTTTGGTGGAGTCTTCAGGTTTTTCTAAATAAAAGATCATATCACCTGTGAACAAGGATAATTTGACTTCTTCCTCTGATATGAATCCCCTTTATTTCTTTCTCTTGCTTAATTGCTCTGGCTGGGACTTCCAGTCCCCAGCTCTTTATTCCCCATTTGCCTCACTTGGGGCCACTGACTGTACTTCCTCTTCTCCCTTGCCTTCCTGTGTTGACTCAGCCCTACTCCGCCCTGCCCTCTGCCCCTTTGCCAACTACTGACCTCAGGCTCAAAGAATTTAAGTAGACTTGTCCCAATATTCTGTGACTCAGTATCAGGCCATTATTGGTGGCAATCAGTCCTGATTTGGCCCCCCACTTCTCATGGGTGGGCTTCACCTTGTTTCCAAGACTCAAACCCTCCTCCAACAGAGTCCCATTTTGGAGTGCTGGACTCCTGTTTTGTTCCTGGGACCTGAGTCCCACCAGGGTGAGTGGCCTAGGCTGGGAGGCCTCTGCAATTTGTTCCTTCCTTGTTCTTGGCAGGTCCTACTCCCTTGGGAATGGAGTCCTGCTGACCCTGGAAGCCCTCCCTGCCCTGGACTCCCTGGCATCTGGCCCTGTCCTTCTCTTGGGGCCTTTCTAACAGCAATAGTTTAATTTAAACCATTCCTTTATTAATGTAGCTGAGTCATTTCTACATATCAGGAACTTCTGTGGGCACTTGTGATACAGCAGAGTATAAGACAAGGGGGTCCCGGCCCCTGGGGAGCTTATAGACAGCAGTGCAGAAATAAATTAAACATAATGCTGTATGGTGGTCAGTGCCATGAAAATCCTGAGGGCTGTGTGCATGACCACACTTCAGGTAGCCTTGACAGAACCAGTTCCTCCTCCTTTCTTGCTTGTATTTCTCAAGAATAACTGTAGAAAGTGCTGGGAATGCAACATCCTGAGATAAGGAAGAACTGGCCAGAACAGCCCAGGATCTGTTCCTGTCCTTCCTAGAATAGGATGCCCTACAAAACTTTAGCCCAGCAAATCAGGTTGCTGGTGGGGTTTAAATCTGCTTTCTGAGGTTCCGTAGCTGTAGTGCAAGTGAGGGACGTGTAGACAAGATTCCATCCACCCTCGACAACTTTCCTGAGCCTCTGGGGACTGGTTCACCACAAATCCCAGGTTCCTACTGTCCCTTGCTGCCTGTGAGTGATAAACTTGCTTTATTTAACTTGCTGTATGAGTGGTCTATTTCACTTGACTCATGCAAGTGGTAGAAATTGCGGCCCAAAAGGTGGTGGGCTGAAGTGGTAACCAGAGCACAGCAAGCCTGCTTTGCACGGTGAGAATGTTTTATAGGGGAACCTGGGCAGGTCTGAGGGGATCAGGGAAGGCTTCTCGGAGGAAACGATGGTAAAGTTGAGGTCTGAAAAAAGAGCAGAGGCTAGCTTCTCAGGAGAGGTAATGGCATGGGCGAGGTTCTGAGGCAGGAAGATGGGTGGCAGAAAACCTGAGAGTTTGAGCATAATCATTGAGAGGAAGAAGGGTGCATGGAAAGGCTGGAACCTGGGCAGGGCCTTCTGATGGCCCACAGAGCATGCCTGTCCAGGCCTCCCCCTGGTGTGGGCCTGAGCCTTGCCCCTGCACACCCAGGTAGATCCTATCCAGGTCTTGCCACTTCCAGTCACCCACAGGTAAGGGGCCATGCCTTGCTGGGTCCCAAGTTCTCACATCTTATCTCTCCCTCCTGATAGACCCTTTCCTGTTGCCACACAAATCTTGGCCACACTCAACACTGCAGGATCCCGGGCCATTTTTTAGAATCTCTTTTAGGAGGGTCAGCTGCTTGCCCTTAGAACCTCAGGACGAGAGGGAAAAAACCAAAAAACAAAAAAGGGCAATCCCCTTCAGCTATACTTCAATGATAGGGACAGAAATTCTGAGTTTGATCTTCCCTGAGTTTTGTGGTGGCCCAGAGACTTGGCTGTGACTCAGCCCACTGCCTCTGCTACCTGTGAGCTGCCCACTCGAGGGGTGAGTCACCTGAAGCCCCCTCGTGGGCCCAAGCCTTGTGGGGAGAAAAGCTCAAAGAGAAAACATGAGAGGGACGTCATCACCAGGCCCTGCTGGGAGCTTCAGTACATCCTGCAATTCTGGAACCAGATCGGCTCTGTTACTTCCTTTGATTTAAACTTCTGTTTTCCCTCAACCCACTGGATCCATCTTTGAGTTATTTAATTCCAACTGTAATAAAAAATCCATTGAACCGCACACTAATGCAATATGAGGCTGGAAAGCAAACAGCAGGCCTGGGAGGGTGGAGCTGAGCAGAGCGGAGTCTACAGGGCCTTGTCCTTTTTATGGGGTCTGCTACATAAAATCTGATCACATTTTGACTCAGAATGTGGGGATGGGAGACATATTTGATTTAAACTGGGGACTTTATGGGTGGGAGGAGAGATCTGTGCTGTCCTTGCTGATAGCAAAGATTTGTCCTTTTCCTCAAACACAGCTACTCTCCTTGTAGCTTTTCAGGGTGTACCAGGTCCTAGGCCTCCACCCACCTGTGTCTTAGGGACTGCTGGCTGTGTACCAGGCACCCTTACACTATTTACATCTTTAAATTGGAATCACAGGCTCTGACCCACTTCCCAAAAGCCAAATTGTTCTTACTGTCCTAGCTTCTGCCTTTGAGGCTCACTTCCCTCTCTCTGGCCTTGCTGCATGCCACAGACAGCTTTGACTTCTGACTTTTTGACTTCTGATCCCTTCCATCCACTGTAGAACTCTCCTCTAGACCTTTCTTCCAGCCAGTCTGGTTCACCAGAGTCCCGTTACTCACTGTAGGCATGAGTGGTGTTGCCTGGCCTGGTTATAGGAGTCACTGAAAGAGAAAAGGCTGCCCCATTGAACCCCCTGCTTTGGGGCCCACTCCTTCTGTGCCTGTAGAGCCTGACCTCACAGCCTAGCCCAGATGCAACTTTCCTCTGGGATCTGGTTAAGGAGGACTGCCTCATCCAGGGTCCCAGGAGCTGCTTTCAGACCAGAAGTTTCCATGAGAGGGCTGGACCCAAAAGGAATTTCAAAACAATGAAAAACTGGCATGCCTGGGAATGGGCCAAGCTCCAAGCCATCACGAGCCCCTTGCAGGGCCAAGCATTAACCCTTGGATGTGGGACTGGGGAAGCTCCTGGATTCCACTGGAGGGTCCTGAGTGGTCAGGTTGATGGGGCCTAGGAGGGGAGATGTCAGGGTAGCAGCTACTTGTTAACTTGTGGGAATATACTTCAACATTTTATCTACAGGTCAGCTGTACAGGTGCATACCAGCCTATTGGCAGTCCTGGTTGGTTCTGCTGAGTGTTTGTTGAGTAGAAAAACAGGTCTCATTTCTAGAGCTGCTTTCTCATTGGAACCGCATCCTCTTGAGGCTTCCAGGGGCTTGTCAGGTTGCTGACCTCAGATTCCTGTCCTTATTTGTTCGTTTTTTTTTTTTTTTTTTGTGGTTATAAGGAGCGGAGAGTTTAATAGGCAAGAAAGATGGGAGAAGGCAGAAGATAGAAGCTCCCCCATACAGAGACAGAGGGAGGGGGCCTCCAAAGCCAAGAGAGGGAACCCCAAGTGGGGCAGAAACCAGCCAGGTGTGTATATATAGAGACTGGAGGAGGTGGTGTCTGGTTTGCATAGGGTCCAGGGGATTGGTTTGACCAGGCATGGCATTCATGTAGCCTGCAAAAAAGCTGGACCTCCCACCATAGCCTTTTAATATGCAAATGCAGGGCGCCAAGATGTTCTACACATGTGGGGCTATGTGGGGGCGGCCATGTTGCCAGGAACATGTGGGGCAAGAAGGCGGAGGGAATTGCTTTGTTGGGTGGACTCAGTTTCTAATGGACTGCATTTGCATGTCAAAGGTTGCCAGCCTGGCTATAAGAGCTGCGGCTTTACAAGAAACTTTTCTGGAAATGCTTTAAAAAATGAAAACTTCCCAAGGACTCCTTTCCCTCTGTATCTGCTTAAAATAATTTCTTAATAACTCCTACCACATTCCTCCCTGTGGCGATATCACACTAACTGCTGTTACAGGGTTTTGGATGATGACTCTTTCTGGCTACTTCCTGCTGAAAAGGGATGTCGAATGGGGAACAGCAGCTAGGGCTTCTCCTGGGGTGGATCTAAGGGTCCTCAAAGAATGGCATGTCCATGTGTGGTTCAGTTTGCAGCACCATTTGGAGTTTGATTGCTTCTGTGAGTTGGGTGATCCTCACCTCTTGAGGTCCCCAGATAAACTCAGAGCTTCCAGAGCTGTTAGAAAGTGACATTCTTTACTGACCACAGGTTAGGAACCCTGTGCGGGGACTGTGTAGATAAGGTATGAGGCCAGTTCTCCCCAAGGGGCTTTTATTGGCTCTGCATGTCCAGCTTTATTCCTTAAAGGCAAACACACCCTTTCAGTCAAAGCCTTGGTAAAATAGCCAGTTTTTCCAATTGTGTCCTGTTGACAAACAAAAATGATTCTTTTTTTTAAAATTAAAATTAAAATTTTTATTTTTTCGAGACGGTGTTTCACTTTTGTCACTCAGGATGGAGTGCAATGGAGCGATTTCGGCTCACTGCAACCTCTGCCTCCCAGGTTCAAACAATTTTCCTACCCCAGCCTCCAGAGCAGCTGGGGCCACTGATGTTCGCCACCATGCCCAGCTAATTTTTTCTGTGTTTTTAGTAGAGACAGGAGTTCACCATGCTGGCCAGGTTGGTCTCGAACTCCTGACCTTGGGTGATCCACTCACCTTGGCCTCCTGAAGTGCTGGGATTATTACAAGCGTAAGCCACTGTGCCCAGCCCAAAAGGGTATTTTAAACAAAAATTCTGACATTTAAAAACTGAAAATATGAGCCCAGGAGTTCAAGGCTGCAATGAGCCAATACTGCACATTTGTACTCCTGCCTGGGAGACAGAGTGAGACTTGTCAGTAAGAAAAAAAAAAACAAAACTGAAAATAGAAAAGAGGGCTTTTACAGTATTGATGAACTCAGAGTGCATGATTTATAAATACGTAAATATCCATGTATATTTTCACAGTGATAACTACTGGAAAAATGAGAATGTTAAAAAAGCCAATCTAAACAGAGTCCTTCTCATTCTACCTGCCTCTTTATGTTGGTAATGCCAGGAGTCTTAAGAGAGCTGCTGTGGTCTATGTCACATTCATCCCAGCCTCCTTTCTAATCCTGTAGCTGATGATAAAAATGTGATAAATCCTCTGGCTTAGCTTTGATGCTTTTTCATTAATTCACTTCTGGTAACAAATTGTGGCAGGTCTTCCACTTTCATCCCACCAGCCATTTCCATCACCTTGTCTAAAAGGGCTTTATTGTAACTGCAGCCCAGGAAGAGGTGGTTGGCCCAGACCATGGAGTTGGACAGCAGCTGGTCCAGGCAGCCACCACCATTGGGTGGGTCATGGTAGTCGGGCAGGTGGAGCAGGATGAATTCCATGAGGGCCTTCCATTGCTTCTCACTCTCTAAGTAGGAGTGAAACTGTTGCATGAAGTTGGCTGCCTGCCGTACCCCCGAGACCAAGTCCTCCATCGCGGTGGCTGCCTTGCCACCGATCATGGTGCCCACCACAGCCAAGGACTGGATAGCTTGCCGCCACCAGAAAAATGAATTTTTATTGCACTGATGCAAACAGCTATATTGCCATAAGTTAAGAGTACTCACAAATAATTTCCAAATTCTAGAGGAACCTGGCAGAGAAAAATAAACATCCTCCAAATTTTGTAAATAGTTTAAAATAATTTTCCTTGACTCTGAAAAACAAAACAAGGATCAGCAATATTCCAAACAAAAGTCAAAAAGTTTGCTTTCACTTTCTGAATGCAGTCCACTTAGTTGATTCTTGTTTTGCTTGATATTTGTGAACATGTTAGTTCTTTATGAGTCCTGTACATTCTTTCTCTATTCCAATGTTAAAACCTTCAAAGCTATTAAAAACTTGCATTTGAGAGCACCTGTTAAAGTCCTTAATATAGCTTGATTATAAACCGTCTTTTGAGAAGGAACAAAACAAGCCAACAATTATCTGCCAATGGCAAAATTCCAGGCTAGTCACAGTTAAAAACAAGACTGACAAAGAAGTTTATTTCCGTGGTTTACAATAACTTTACCCGTAATTATGATTGATAGCACATACTTAGACATTAGCATTTTAGAAATCCCATACAATTTTGGAACATATATTAGTATTATTCACCAAAATATAACTTAAAGAAGATTGGAAATCATTTTGGCAAACTAATGTGACTAAACATGTCAAATAATCCTGTTTACCTCTTTTCTGAATGTTTCAGGGGCCCTCTGAACCATCCAAAATCCAGGCATCAGGAAGGACAATTTCCAGATTGTCGTAAGTTATTTTGCCAAAATGATGACTCAAAAGGCAAACACCTTTCATTAGCCTTTACTATGACATGAAAGTTCTGTTCAAAGCCAAATTTTACCCTTGCATTAGTTTGCTAATGTTAACCTCAATTAGTTTAAATGAAAGCAGTTTGACCAGGAGGTGAAGTCTTTACAAACCTTTTATGACCCTTTTACTAAACAGCAGATTAGTGTCTTAAGACCTCCTTGCTATGCTTTTATTTCAATGCTCAATTTATGAAAAGATCATATAGATACTATGGGAGAAAACAGTGTAGTGCTTCTACCATGCGTTTCATTACAAGGCAACCCAAAGCCAATTGGCTTATTTTGTAATCAGCCCATCCCTGATGACAGTCTCATCTCCCAATGAGGGGTGGGCTTGTTTCCTTATCTTCCAGGTGGCCAAGAGCATGCTTCTCTCATTTATAACTACTATTAGCCATAGGTTACAGTGTATTTTCTACCTAGTTATTACACACCAAAGCTCTCATAATGTGAAGTAATTTCTGATACCCCCAAACTCAAAACCATCAGTGCAAAACAGAACAGAGCCTTCGATTTTGAGAGAGATCCTTTTAAATCCTGGAGTTTCATGAGGAAAACAGAGGTTTTTTCCCCAAATGGGGTTTGTGTGCCTCCTCTGTTTTTCCCAAGGAGTCCCATGCTACCAGAAGTTATTTTAGGGCCTCTCATTCTTGCATTAAGAGTGGTAAGACAAAAAAAAAAAAAAAAAAAGGAGAAAAATCATTCAGTCAACTGAGAAGAAAAGAGCCTTTTTCCAGAAAAACAAGATTGAAGGAGAGAAAAACATAAAGGCCTTTTAAATATACCTGTAACTTGAATATCCACTTTTAATTAAACTGACTGCTTTTTAAGAAAATCCTTTTAAGTTCCCTTGTTACTTGACTTGAGCCACACCAAGCAGTTAAGATTTTCAGCTTCTGAACTTTACAAAAAATAACCATACAAGTGAAACCAACAAGCCTTTGTCAGGTTATGACTTAACGGCGAGTGTACAAGGTATTTTTAAAGGAGTGATAGGCAGCTTTTGAAACTGTTATTGCAAAATTGTGACTGAGACAGTGAAAGAGATTTGACCCAAACAGCTCCATTTTGTTTCTAGCCCTCAAGCTCTCCTTGCCCATCCCTGGGCGTAGGCTGAACCAGCTTTGGGAGGAGCCAGGTTTACAGTCTATAGTCTAAAACAAAGACGATAACAGTCACTTCCCAAGGTATACTTTCCTCTTGCCTGGGGACCAGACCAAGAAACTAGCCACAGGATTAGAAACGTGGCCCAGGAGCCATGCAGCTGAAGGCTACAAGATTTTGACCCTCCCTAAACTGCTCTCAAGATCAATGCTTAAGATATTTTGTGAACCCTGCCCTTGATGGATTAGCTGGAGTCATCCAGATTGACAAACTGGCTTGTTTGATTTTTGTGGCCTTCACTCAGGAACTGACTTAGCACAAGAAGACAGTCACCATTGTAAAATGGCAGAGACTAAAACAAAGTATTGCCACGTGGTTACAGGTCATGTTCCCAAGGACATGAAACAAGATGGAGGCCTGTAGCTAAGATTGTTACTGACAGTTTTGTTGGGCTGGCTTGAACAGCAGGCTTATGGGGTCTTGGGCATGCATCCTAATCTAAGATACTCTTTCTTTGACAGAACCATACGGAAAGACATGCAAAGCACACCAGATTGTTTATAGCTTAAGATCAACCTCACAAATCCTTTTTCATTAATTATAAATTTACAGAGAATATAAACAATAATCCTTATTATTCCTTTTACTGGTTTGCACAGGGAGAGAGAAGCCAAAAGCCCAACTAGTAAGAAATGTTTACCCTTTTGCTGGCATATCAGGCTTCTGGGTTCCCTTCCCCTTAGCTCAACTCTAAGCCAAACATTTTAAGGTTTGGAAAATTAACTTTCCCGAGGTTGGAAGAACATTACAAAAGAGATAGAAGCCATTTTAAACTGCAAAAGAAGGAAAAACACTACAGAAAGGAATTCCAGTTAGGGTTCTCAAGAGGTATTGCGTCTCTTCCTATCGGGAATGGTGTTTCCCCTATTTCTTTGCCTTCCCTATTTTTTCTTTTCTTTTCCCTTTTGGACTATTATAGGAGATATATTGTTTATCTCCAAAATTCTCTTCTGCTTGCAGAGCTGCCTGTTTTAGCTGCAGTGAGGGTTTGACTTACCAGCAACATAACCCCTCCGTGTGAGGTCAAATACCTGAGTTAAATGTTGGAAAGCTTCTATATACCTATCAGAGTCATCAGAAAATTGGCCTTAGTTTCCCTTTACTTGCCTAAGGTCCCACAATGAGAAGGGAATTTGAAGGGCCCCAAATAAGGAGGACTGTCAGATGATTTCCCTGAAAGTTACTGTTTTTAATTTTGGGGAACTACTTTCTCTGGAACTGCCTGATGTGTTGCTAAAACAGCTGAGTTGATCTTACGACGCTTGCAGAGGTTTAGTAGAAATGCTATGCTCTTGTGCAAAATAAAATGAGTTGTTTTCTTTAAAGTTCTGAGGTTAAGGAAGTTCCAGTGTTCAGAGTGCACTCCAGAGGGGTGCAAGCTGAAGATAATTTATTATCCATTTAGAAGAAGAAGTGAGAATAAAAGCATCCTCTTAGTCTCCTTCCTTTCCATATGACCCAGAGTAGAGGAGAAGACAGGGAGCATCTTCCGAACGTCTTACCTACTAAGTTCCTGGATTCCGGAACTTTTAAAAATATGCCCTCGCCATGGTTGCAGGTGTGGTCCTTTAAGTCATGGAACCAATGAACTAAGTGATGGGGCTAACCACGTGTACCCACGCAGCCTTAGTTTATCTGCCTTGTGTGATTTCCCTTTGCCTTCCTAGAACCCATGTGATTTGCCTGGCTCCCTCCAGAGAGACTGTGCTGCCTTTGGGCAACACTCCTTTAACGGAGGCAATGTGCTAGATTGCCTGCTATTACAGCCCATGCTAAAGCACTTACCCTTAAAACAGTTCTGGTTAACTTCTGAAATTAAAATTCCCTTACTAATTAAGTACTATCTTAATCTGAGACAAAGTAGATGCCTTAAAAGAACGTAGGAATCAAATGGCCGTTTTCCCACTGATGGGACAATATGGGGACTAAAATCTGGCTGCCAGACATCTTACTCCTAACTGTTAAAAGCAGAAACTTCCCATTTTCATAAGAGGCCTGGAGCCTGATTTCTACTATGTGGCTTAAAAATACCATGTGCTCCCCAGAGAAAACGTAGAGAGAGTTACTGAGTTACTGCCTGCCACGATTCGCGATCTTTTCTAACAGAGTTGTTTCCCTGAACTGTAAAGATTCCTGCACATTAGACAGAGAGAGGGTAAGAAACTATGGATAAAAAGAGAAAGAAAGTTTGGTGACAGGGTAGCTGGCAGAGAGCCTTGAGATTAAAGGACAGATTTAATGTTGAAATCCGCTCCATATTCACCAGTCTGATGACTGAATTTCCTTTCCCAGCCAATGCACCAAAATGACATGGCTCTGATGAGTGGAGGAACACTAGGGCTCTTGTCTCACATTGAACTGGAAAAAATGACACGGACACACGTGGAGTGGTTTTAAGGAGCGGAGAGTTTAATAGGCAAGAAAGATGCGAGAAGGCAGAAGATAGAAGCTCCCCCATACAGAGACAGAGGGAGGGCGGCTCCAAAGCAGAGAGAGAACACCCCCCTATTTGCTCTTTCTTTTCTTTCTTTCTTTTTTTTTCTTTTTGAGACATAGTCTCACTTTATTGCCCAGGTTGGAGTGCAATGGCACGATCCCGGTTCACTGCAACCTCCGCCTCCCAGATTCAAGAGATTCTCCTGGCTCAGCTTCCTGAGTAGCTGAGATTACAGGCATGCACCACCATGCCTGGCTAATTTTTGTATTTTTAGTAGAGATGGGGTTTCACCGTGTTGGCCAGGTTGGTCTCGAACTCCTGACCTCATGATTTGCCTGCCTTGGCCTCCCAAAGTGCTGAGATTACAGGTGTGAGCCACCATGCCCAGCCCCTATGTGTTCTTTCTAAGAGGAGGGGAAGGAAAGGAAGAGAAGTATATGATGGTTAAGAACTCAGGTGCTGGGGTCAGACTATTCTGAGTTTGACAACTGGTTGTGTCACAAGCTGCGTGACCTTGGGAATGCTGCTGAACCTCTCTGAGCCTTGGTTTTCCCATCTGAAATGTGGCACTGATAATGCTTCTTTCACTGGGGGTCTATAAGGGTTCAGCTGTTCAAAATCTGTAAAACACCTGGCATAAAGGATGCCCTTAATTAATGGTAACTAATAATATTGTAATTAGTTTGACTCTGATGGCCCAACCTGACTGGTTTTTTCCCTCACCTGCCTGACCATGCTCATATTCAGCCCCAGCTCCTCCTGGGACTTACCCTATGCCACACAGTGTGCTAGACACAGGTTCGGAAATGAATACCACCAGTTACACATTAAATGCTACATGGAGCTTTAATAAATGAACAAGGTATTTGCAGATTACCACCCCCTCTTCCCTCTCATATACCAACACCTCTTCTGTCTTACATGCAGACGCTCCTAACTATAATGACCCATTTCCTATATTTCCATAGAGAACCCAAGAGAGAGAAGGGTCTGTGCCACACCAGGCCTGTGCCCACACAAAGGCAAGGGTCTGCTAGCACAGGGAGAGGCCTTTGGGGCAGAAGCAGCAAACAGTGTAGAGTGGGACAGCAGGGTTCCCTGAGCCAGGATCTGGAACAGGACTCCAGTGACCAGGGCAAGGCAGGATCCAGCCCAGACAGGGAGGATTGGAAGGCAGGCTCTCTGGGCCCTGGGTATAAGGTGCTTACTTGTGGTTTCTTTCTCAAGGTGAGTCAGACATTTACTGCACTGAACAGGGCTTGTTTCAAATAGTCCACCTATATTAGAGTAGATATGCTTTATTTAAGAGTTCTTCAAAAGTACATAGTTTAATAGACTATCCAGTTAATCTGAGTTTCCATCGAACAACCTATCTTGTGTTGAATCAGAAATCATGTCTCAAATCTGGTCTCCCAGCTAAAACTGACAGCATACAATCTGCCAAGCCTGGAAGGAGAAAGAGTAGAAACCTTATTACTGGGAGCATTGTTTACACTTATAAACTCAATGCTATGAATAGGAATGGTGAAGAGAAGAGTCCTCATGCTTTTGAAACGGAGATAATTGACTGATTTTCTAATATTGATCATTTGCAAAACAATACTCATATATATTGCCTGAGACTGATGCCGCAAGTCAATGTGATAGTTGGCCACATCGCTTTAGAGATACCCCTCATCATGCCCAATACTGTTCCCTGTTACCTGCGCATTTGCCATGCCCTTGGTGTGACGCACCTGCAGGAAGGCAAGCAAGACGGTGCAGATGCAGAGCCCATATGTTTCTCACATTAGGAACACAAAGAGGTGAGGCTGCATTTCCTACTTGTCAAGCACTCAAGCTTAATTGGGCCAGAAATACTCTCTGGTTCCTGCTTCTGCAAGACAGATCTCGGCTGTCACTAAGCATCTGTGGTACCCGGAAGGGACAAATGGAGTTCTGTGGGCTGGAGGCTTTGAGAAAGAGCAGATTTTTCCCTCCATGCCAATTATGTGTGTGGGATTTGGTTTTCTTTGTGTGTCCCAACCTTTGGCCCTAGGGCTGACATTCTGAGCATGCCTGTGTCCCTGGCACTCTGCTCCCACCACGATGCGCCGGAGGCCAGCTGAACCCCTGGCACTGCAGGTGTTAGAGCAAGAGGGTTCCAAGCGGGGAGGTAGCTGCTCAGGGAAGTTTCCAGAGGCAAGGGAAGTGGAACCTGAAGGGGTGAAGAGCATGGATGGAAGGGAAGAAGGGAGGGCAGGCAGGGGAGCGGTGGGAGCAAAGACAGGGTGGTAGCACACTAGTGCATTCACCTGTGCAATAGTATTTATTGAGCACTTACTGTGTGCGGCAGCGATCAAAGCAGACCCTGTTCCTGCTGTCAGGGAGAGAGAGGCAGACAACAAGCAAATGACCAGGTTTGATAATATCTGCAGTGAAATGTGCTCTGAAGAAAAATGGTGTAGAGTAAAGGGTGAGGAAAGGAGCAGGGGGTTGGTTATGGATGGGGCAGGTGGGGCAGAGTAAACCAGACCAGCAGGGCATTTGGAGGACCAGGCAAGGGAGTGGCTGGCGAGATGCAGGCTTAGGGACCATGATGTAGGTTAAAGAGTGTTGGTGGGACCTGATGGGCAGTCATCCTTGGTGGTACCCCCAGGGGCAGGGAAGGGGACTACCAGATGTTTGGGCTAAGCCCTCTGCTCTCTGAAATAATTCATTACCTTACTCCACGCAAGTCCTTCAAGCCAGCATAGAGGTGTCAGTATGTGGGAGCAACCAGTGATCCCACCACCATTTAACAGAGATGGGAACCAAACCCAGAGCAGGGATGTGACTCACCCAAGGTCACTCACCCAGAGCGGAGGCAGGAACTCGGGTCTCCTGACAGTTTTCTCTGCCCAGGGAGTGGGAGGGAAGGGTAGCACTGGCCTGGCTGGCCTTGCTCAAGAAGGTAGAAGGTGAGGGGAACAGGCAGGCCCCGGAGCCTCCTGTGGAGGCATGGTGTGACATTGTCACCTGATCAGAGAGCAGAGGCGCTGCCCTGGTTCCCTCCTCATCTCCCTTTTGTCTTCCCTCTATTGTTGCCTCTTTCTCTTCTTTCTAAAGCCCTTCCTGTATTTTCCATGCAGGGCAATACAGGTGTGATGCAGGGGCTCAGCCGCGGGACTGGGCTCCCTAGGCCACCTCTGATGGAAACTCCAAGATTCTATGACTTCCCTGAGAGATCGTCTGCCAGGAAATGCCAGCCTTAGCCTAGAGCAAAGAGGAACCTGACCCTGTGGGGGCAAGTCTGCGGGCCCCACATGCATGGGTGCTGCAAGGGGCACTCCTGAGGCCAGAGGTTGTGCATTTTCCAGGCGGGTGCATGATTTGACTTTCTCTGCTCATTGAGCCAAGGCCTGGCTCTGGTGGAAACTGCCCGCATCATGAAGGGCCTACTTATTTCATCACAGGCCTGAGCCAGGCCAACACTGGCACTGTAGCTGCCTGCTGGAGTGATTCTTCAATCCACAGGAAAACCTGAAAGCCTCTCCTTAGAGACATTAATTAGCCCCCGATTAATGCTGGGCAGAAGCTTGCCCTGATAGAGAGCAGGATTAGCTCCAGCTCTGGAGGCTGCCGCCCATCTATCTGCAAATTGCCCAGCAAACCATGAAGAGGCTTTGGTCCTTTTTTATCAAAGCAATAAAACAGCTCAATGTGGAAACTACAGGGTCTTTGGAGGTTTGCTGATTTCCTTGGCCTTTCATTGAGGACTGTCCCCAATCTGGCGTCCCCAGCTGTGTCTCTGGCTCTCTCCCACTCCTCACCAGGGCCTAATCGCAATGCCCAGAAAAGTCTCTCAAGAGCATCTTGGCTCTGATCTGCAGCTTTGGAATGCTCAGGAGGGTGCCTTCATCAATGGAGATGCCAAGGTTTCCCTAAGACGTCTTCTCAGCAGGCTGTGCAGGAGTTTCTGAGGTGTGTGATGCTGTCGTGGTGACCCTCCACCCCTCTGTCCCCAAGAAGAGGACCTCGTTGTTCAGGTAGCAGGGGTTTGAGTGGGGGTTGGGGGTAGAGCAAAGAGAGGCAGGAGAGGAAAGCAGGATGTGTGTGGTTCAGTGAGTGTGGGTGTCGTGCCACAGGCAGCTCCCAGACACCCACACTTACTGCCCGAGCACTTCGAGGATGAAATGTTGTGTATGGCACGCGCCTGGTCCTAAGGCTCACAGCAGAGGATGGCGGCCAGCCCTTCACACTGCAGGCAGAGAACCACAGCCGAGCTGCAAGCTGTCTCTACCCCAGGAGGAAAGCTGGACATTAGCCAGATCACTTAGCTCTCCTTTTCTTTTTTCTTTTTTATTTTATTTTATTTATTTATTTTTTTGAGACGGAGTCTCGCTCTGTCGCCCAGGCTGGAGTGCAGTGGCCGGATCTCAGCTCACTGCAAGCTCCGCCTCCCGGGTTCCCGCCATTCTCCTGCCTCAGCCTCCCGAGTAGCTGGGACTACAGGCGCCCGCCACCTCGCCCGGCTAGTTTTTTGTACTTTTTAGTAGAGACGGGGTTTCACCGTGTTAGCCAGGATGGTCTCGATCTCCTGACCTGGTGATTCGCCCGTCTCGGCCTCCCAAAGTGCTGGGATTACAGGCTTGAGCCACCGCGCCCGGCCATCTCTCCTTTTCTTTATTTCAGCCCCAGGCACGCGCTTTCAGGAGGCCAGTATCCCAGGGTCTGTCCAGGGAAGAAAAGCAGGGGCAAAGGGCCCTCCACATTGCCGGCAGATGGTGCGAGCTGATGGGTGCCCCATGCATTCCGCCCCAGCAAACCCCAGACCAGTAAGATTCTCTCCAGACCAGGAAGATTCTCTTGAGTAGGGCAGGGCGGGGTGGGGCAGGGCAGGGCAGGGGTATCTTTTTTTTTTTTTTTAAGTTCTAGGGTACATGTGCACAACGTGCAGGTTTGTTACCTATGTATCCATGTGCCATGTTGGTGTGCTGCACCCATTAACTGGTCATTTACATTAGGTATATCTCCTAATGCTATCCCTCACCACTACCCCCACCCCACAACAGGTCCCAGTGTGTGATATTCCCCACCCTGTGTTCAAGTGTTTTCATTGTTCAATTCCCACCTATGAGTGAGAACGTGTAGTGTTTGGTTTTCTGTCCTTGCGACAGATTGCTCAGAATGATGGTTTCCAGCTTCATCCATGTCCCTACAAAGGATATGAACTCATCCTTTTTTATGGCTGCATAGTATTTTGTGGTGTATATGTGCCACATTTTCTTAATCCAGTCTGTCATTGATGGACATTTGGGTTGGTTCAAAGTCTTTGCTATTGTGAATAGTGCCGTGATAAACATATGTGTGCATGTGTCTTTATAGTAGCATGATTTATATTCCTTTGGGTATATACCCAGTAATGGGATTGCTGGGTCAAATGGTATTTCTAGTTCTAGATCCTTGAGGAATTGCCACACTGTCTTCCACAATAGTTGAACTAGTTTACACTCCCACCAACAGTGTAAAAGTGTTCCTATTTCTCCATATCCTCTCCAGCACCTGTTGTTTCCTGACTTTTTAATGGTTGCCATTCTAACTGGTGTGAGATGGTATCTCATTGTGGCTTTGATTTGCATTTCTCTGATGGTGAGTGATGATGAGCATTTTTTCATGTGTCTGTTGGCTGTATGGATGTCTTCTTTTGAGAAATGTCTGTTCATATCCTTTGCCCACTTTTTGATGGGGTTGTTTGTGTTTTTCTTGTATATTTGTTTGAGTTCTTTGTAGATTCTGGATATTAGCCCTTTGTCAGATGAGTAGGTTGCAAAAATTTTCTCCCATTCTATAGGTTGCCTGTTCACTCTGATGGTAGTTTCTTTGGCTGTGCAAAAGCTCTTTAGTTTAATTAGATCCCATTTGTCAATTTTGGCTTTTGCTGCTGTTGCTTTTGGTGTTTTAGACATGAAGTCCTTGCCCATGCCTATGTCCTGAATGGTATTGCCTAGGTTTTCTTCTAGGGTTTTTATGGTTTTAGGTCTAACATTTAAGTCTTTAATCCATCTTGAGTTAGTTTTTGTACAAGGTGTAAGGAAGGGATCCAGTTTCAGCTTTCTATATATGGCTAGCCAATTATCCCAGCACCATTTAGTGAAGAGGGAATCCTTTCCCCATTTCTTGTTTTTGTCAGGTTTGTCAAAGATCCGATGGTTGTAGCTGTGTGGTATTATTTCTGAGGGCTCTGTTCTGTTCCATTGGTCTATATCTCTGTTTTGGTCCCAGTACCATACTGTTTTGGTTACTGTAGCCTTGTAGTATAGTTTAAAGTCAGGTAGTGTGACGCCTCTAGCTTTGTTGTTTTTGCTTAGGATTGTCTTGGCAATGCGGGCTCTTTTTTGGTTCCATATGAACTTTAAAGTAGTTTTTTCCAGTTCTGTGAAGAAAGTCATTGGTAGCTTTATGGGGATGGCATTGAATCTATAAATTACCTTGGGCAGTATGGCCATTTTCACCATATTGATTCTTCGTATCCATGAGTATGGAATATTCTTCCATTTGTTTGTGTCCTCTCATTTCATTGAGCAGTGGTTTGTAGTTCTCCTTGAATAGGTCTTTCACATCCCTTGTAAGTTGGATTCCTAGGTATTTTATTCTCTTTGAAGCAATTGGGAATGGGAGTACACTCATGATTTGGCTCTCTGTCTGTTATTAGTGTATAGGAATGCTTGTGATTTTTGCACATTGATTTTGTATCTTGAGACTTTGCTGAAGTTGCTTCTCAGTTTAAGGAGATTTTGGGCTGAGACAATGGGGTTTTCTAAATATACAATCATGTCATCTGCAAACAGGGACAATTTGACTTCCTCTTTTCCTAATTGAATACCCTTTATTTCTTTCTCCTGCCTGATTGCCTTGGCCAGAACTTCCAACACTATGTTGAATAGGAGTGGTGAGAGAAGGCATGCCTGTCTTGTGCCAGTTTTCAAAGGGAATGCTTCCATTTTTTGCCCATTCAGTATGATATTGGCTGTGGGTTTGTCATAAATAGTTCTTATTATTTTGAGATACGTCCCATCGATACCTAGCTTATGCTTATTTTAGCATGAAGTGCTGTTGAATTTTGTCAGAGGCCTTTTCTGCATCTAATGAGATAATCATGTGGTTTTTGTCTTTGGTTCTGTTTATATGGTGCATTACGTTTATTGATCTGCATATGTTGAACCAGCCTTGCATCTCAGGGATGAAGCCAACTTAATCATGGTGGATAAGCTTTTTGATGTGCTGCTGGATTCGGTTTGCCAGTATTTTATTCAGAATTTCTGCATCGATGTTCATCAGGGATATTGGTCTAAAATTCTCTTTTTGTTGTTGTTGTTGTGTCTCTGCTTTGGTATCAGGATGATGCTGGCCTCAGAAAATGAGTTCGGGAAGATTCCGTCTTTTTCTATTGATTGGAATAGTTTCAGAAGGAATGGTACCAGCTCCTCTCTGTACCTCTGGTAGAATTCAGCTATGAATCCGTCTGGTCCTGGACTTTTTTTGGTTGGTAGGCTATTAATTATTGCCTCAATTTCAGAGCCTGTTATTGGTCTATTCAGCAATTCAACGTTTTCCTGGTTTAGTCTTGGGAGGGTGTATGTGTCCAGGAATGTATCCACTACTAGATTTTCTAGTTTATTTGCGTGGAAGTGTTTATAGTGTTTTCTGATGGTAGTTTGTATTTCTGTGGGATCAGTGGTGATATCCCCTTTATCATTTTTTATTGCATCTATTTGATTCTTCTCTCTTTTCTTCTTTATTAGTCTTGTTAATGGTCTATCTATTTTGTTGATTTTTTCAAAAAGCTAGCTCCTGGATACATTTATTTTTTGAAGGTTTTTTGTGTTTCTATCTCCTTCAGTTCTGCTCTGATCTTAGTTATTTCTTGCCTTCTGCTTGCTTTTGAATGTGTTTGCTCTTGCTTCTTTAGTTCTTTTAGTTGTGATGTGAGGGTGTTGATTTTAGATCTTTCCTGCTTTCTCTTGTGGGCATTTAGTTCTATAAATTTGCCTCTACACATTGCTTTAAATGTGTCTCAGAGATTCTGGTATGTTGTGTCTTTGTTCTCATTGGTTTCAAAGAACATCTTTGTTTCTGCCTTCATTTCATTATTTACCCAGTAGTCATTCAGGAGCAGGTTGTTCAGTTTCCATGTGGTTGTGCGGTTTTGAGTGAGTTTCTTAATCCTAGTTCTAATTTGATTGCACTGTGGTCTGAGAGACAGTTTGTTAAGATTTCTGTTCTTTTACATTTGCTGAGGAGTGCTTTACTTCTAGCTATGTGGTCAATTTTGGTATAAGTGCGATGTGGTGCTGAGAAGAATGTATATTCTGTTGATTTAGGGTGGAGAGTTCTGTAGATGTCTATTAGGTCCACTTGATGAAGAGCTGAGTTCAAGTCCTGGATATCCTTGTTAACTTTCTGTCTCGTTGATCTGTCTAATGTTGACAGTGGGGTGTTAAAGTCTCCCATTGTTATTGTATGGGAGTCTAAGTCTCTGTGTAGATTTCTAAGTACTTGCTTTATGAATCTGGGGTGCTCCTGTATTGGGTGCATATATATTTAGGATCGTTAGCTCTTCTTGTTGAATTGATCCCTTTACCATTATGTAATGGCCTTCTTTGTCTCTTTTGATCTTTGTTGATTTAAAGTCTGTTTTATCAGAGATTAGGATTGCAACCCCTGCTTTTTTTTGTTTTCTATTTGCTTGGTAGATCTTCCTCCATCCCTTTATTTTGAGCCTATGTGTGTCTTTGCACTTGAGATGGGTCTCCTGAATATGGCACACTGATGGGTCTTGACTCTTTATCCAACTTGCCAGTCTGCGTGTTTTAACTGGGGCATTTAGCCCATTTACACTTAAGGTTAATATTGTTATGTGTGAATTTGATCCTGTCATTATGATGTTAGCTGGTTATTCTGCTCATTAGTTGATGTAGTTTCTTCCTAGATTCCATGGTCTTTATAATTTGGCATATTTTTGCAGTGGCTTGTACTGGTTGTTCCTTTCCATGTTTAGTGCTTCCTTCAGGAGCTCTTGTAAGGCAGGCCTGGTGGTGAGAAAATGTCTCAACATTTGCTTGTCTGTAAAGGATGTTATTTCTCCTTCACTCATGAAGCTTAGTTTGGCTGGATATGAAATTCTGGGTTGAAAATTCTTTTCTTTAAGGATGTTGAATATTGGCCCCCACTCTCTTCTGGCTTGTAGAGTTTCTGCTGAGAGATCTGCTGTTAGTCTGATGGGCTTCCCTTTGTGGGTAACCCGACCTTTCTCTCGAGCTGCCCTTGACACTTTTTCCTTCATTTCAACCTTGGTGAATCTGACAATTATGTGTCTTGGGGTTGCTCTTCTCAAGGAGTATCTTTGTGGCGTTCTCTGTATTTCCTGAATTTGAATGTTGGCCTGCCTTGCTAGGTTGGGAAAGTTCTCCTCGGTAATACGCTGAAAAGTGTTTTCCAACTTGGTTCTATCCTCCCTGTCACTTTCAGGTACACCAGTCAAACGTAGATTTGGTCTTTTCACATAGTCCCAGATTTCTTGGAGGCTTTATTTGTTTCTTTTTACTCTTTTTTCTCTAAACTTCTCTTCTCGCTTCATTTCATTCATTTGATCTCCACTCACTGATACCCTTTCTTCTACTTGATCGAATCAGCTACTGAAGCTTGTGCATGTGTCATGTAGTTCTCGTGCCATGGTTTTCAGTTCCATCAGGTCATTTAAGGTCTTCTCTATGCTGTTTATTCTAGCTAGCCATTCTTCTAATCTTTTTTCAAGGTTTTTAGCTTCCTTGCGATGGGTTTTAACATCCTCCTTTAGCTCAGAGAAGTTTGTTATTACCCATCTTCTGAAGCTTACTTCAAAGTCATTCTCTATCCAGCTTTGTTCCATTGCTGGCGAGGAGCTGCAATCCTTTGGAGGAGAAGAAGTGCTCTGGTTTTTAGAATTTTCAGCTTTTCTGCTCTGGTTTCTCCCCATCTTTGTGGTTTTATCTACCTTTAATCTTTGATGATGGTGACCCACAGATAAGGTTTTGGTGTGGATTTCCTTTTTGTTGATGTTGATGCTATTCCTTTCTGTTTGTTAATTTTCCTTCTAACAGTCAGGACCCTCAGTTGCAGGTCTGTTGGACTTTCCTGGAGGTTCCCTCCAGACTCTGTTTGCCTGAGTATCACCACCAGAGGCTGCAGAACAGCAAATATTGCAGAACCACATGTGTTGCTGCTTGATCTTTCCTCTGAAAGCTTCATCTCAGAGGGGCACCCGGCTGTATGAGGTGTCAGTCAGCCCCTACTTGGAGGTGTCTCCCAGTTAGGCTACTTGGGGATCAGGGACCCACTTGAGGAGTCAGTCTGTCTGTTCTCAGATCTCAAACTCCATGCTGGGAGAACCACTGCTCTCTTCAAAGCTGTCAGACAGGGACATTTAAGTCTGCAGAAGTTTCTGCTGCCTTTTGTTCAGCTATGCCTGGGCAGGGTTATCTTTTACTACAGTTTAATGAGACAGAAGTGGGAATAGGAAAGAAGAAAAGGTAAGAGCAGTGAAAAAAAGGGTATGTGAGGTGGACATCCTTCCTCTCCTGACTCCCACCACCAGACATAGATACAGACAGAGGAAAAGGAAGGAGAGAGGGATCCTGGAGGAGGATGGAAGGATGCATGTCGGGATAAACACTCATTCCTTAATAATCACTCAAGCTTGAACCACAAAGCAAATTGTGGCCCCTTATCACCGCTTTTGAAGTACCATGATCATGAACAAACATTGAGAGTCTTCTCTGCTGGCTGTTCTGCTAAATGCTACAGAAGCGAAAGCTGCCTTGGGCACACAGGCCATCTCTTTGGGAGAGAACTGTGCTCAAGTCAGTCCACATCCATGGTGAGAGGTGCACAAGGGACAAATTAGCCAACCAAGAATATGACTTTCATGATGATAAATGAATTGTCAGTATTACAATATTTTGGCATTTAAAAAAAATGAGCTCTATTTTCCAATTGAAGTCTGAAAAAAGGTTTAGGTTTAGGTCGTTTCTTTGGGCTGGAAGGAACAGGATCATTTCCCAATCCATCATGACACGGCAGGTGCCCCAGGCCAAGAACCGGAGAGGGCTGATGTGAGCATTCCCTGTCACCACCTTTAGGGTTCATAGTAGCCCCAAAGTTTGAACAGGCAAAGGGAACCACTTCATTTAGAGTGACCTAGGTTGTCTCTCACCTTGCAGCTGGGCAATTTAAATCCTCACATTATTTCATCTCTTACGATGTTGTCAGCATGTGAGGCACGTCCACACCAGCTTCTTATGCCACACATTCTGGTCCCCAACACTTAGACTACCAGCTTTGCTGCTCAGAAGATGTAGGGTGCTGAGCCATGTGCCTCTTTTCCTGGCTGGACACATTTCTACTTTTAAAAAGCTGGGAGCGTATCATGTTGCTAGAAGCTATGCAAACAGATTGTTAAGTGAACACAGATTACTAATGGAACTTTAAGACCCATATATAACAAATTTATTCGAATACATATTCAATGATATAAGAAGTCATTTAAAACATAGTGTAGAATATTGTGAATAAGAAAGTTCACACAAGTGGCTAGTCTGCATTGCTTTAACCCTTACCCTGCATATTGCTCTGTCCCCATCATAGGCTCCTGCCATACCCTGCCCTCTGGAATTAGTTGGTCCTGTCCTGGGTTCAGGGATGTCCAGAGCATAGCCCAGCCTTTGGGGTGCCAGTGCAGTAGGGGACCCTTCAACCTGAATCTAGCGTCTGGAGCCTGTTCCTGCTGTTCCTGAGCCCAGGGCTCCCCTTGCAACCTGATTTAGTGATGAAATCTTTATGACCTGTTGAATATCAGTCGTTCTAGGGAGGAGGACTTTCCTAACTATTGGTAGCTTCCTGTTTTGTCCCAAACCCCCCTTCCCCTCTATATTAGTCAGGGTTCTCTAGAGGGACAGAACTAATAGTATATATATGTATATGTGTGTATATATATATATAGATATACACACAATAAGTTTATATATATATATATATATATAGATATACACACAATAAGTTTATATATATATATATATAAATATATATAAAGGAAAGTTTATTAAGTAGTGTTAACTCACATGATCACAAGGTCCCACAATAGGCTGTCTGCAAGCTGAGGAGCAGGGAAGCCAGTCCAAGTTCCAAAGCTGAAGAACTTGGAGTCCGATATTTGAGGGCAGGAAGCATCCAGCATAGGAGAAAGATGCAGGCTGGGAGGCTAAGCCAGTTTAGCCTTTTCACGTTTTTCTGTCTGTTTTATATTCTGGCCATGCTGGCAGCTGCTTAGACGGTGCCCACCCAGATTAAGGGTGGGTCTCCCTTTCCCAGCCCACCGACTCAAATGTTAATCTCCTTTGGCAGCACCCTCACAGACACACCTAGGATCAATACTTTGCATTCTTCAATCTAATCAAGTTGACACTCAGTATTAACCATCACACCCTCCCCTCTCCCCTCAGGGCTGAGATCCTTGGGCAGTGGAAGACAGGTTCTCTTCCCCAAGGATGTCCAAGTGTTGCTTGGTGTTAGGCTCTGTCTCTTGCCAGAACCCCACTTACCTCCTGATTCCAATCCCATGACTGGATTACCTACCACCTGTTTGCAGTGACATTGCCTTCAGCTTCTTGGGATCCACCTGCTAGGCTGGGCTTCTATCTGTGGCCGGCCACTGAGCTGGTCTCCTTTCTCTTTCTGTGTCCAGCCACTGGGCCTAGAGCCTGGCTCTCTTGACTGGCACCTGACCTGGCTTTTGGAGAATAAGATGCCACCTGCCTCACTCCTGAGCCCTCAACCAGGGTCCGATCATAATGATGATGATAATGATGACAATGATAGCTACCACTTGTATACACATTGCCTTTATTCACTTTTCTTTTTTAACTTTTTGTGATGAAAAAAATGTCAAACATATACAAAGAAAGAGAGAATAGTAAGGAGCCCTCATGTATCTATCCATCACCCAACTTCAACTATTATCAACTTTTAGCCCATCTTGTTTTCTCTATTCTACCCATTTTTGTTGCTCATTCATTTGTTTACTGGAGCATTTTAAAGCAAATTCTAGATATCTCACATTTCAGTTATAAATGCACAAATATCTTCAGGTCATTTTGAATTGATAATAAACATACATATATATAAACCACCAAGCCATGATCACACCTAGCATAAGCTCATTTTATTGTCTTTATGGAATTATCTTTTATCAGTCAGTTTGTTCAAATCAGGTGTCAAAGCCTATAGGTCCATTTAATTAAGTCTCTTAAGACTTCTTCATTCTTTCAGTCTGTAGTAGCCTGCTCTCTTCTTTTTCATGCCTATAATTTGCTAGAGAACCTGAGTGATTTGTCCAGTAGAATGCTCCACATTCTGAACTGGGATAAATGCTTTCTTGTGATGTCGTTTAACTTGTTCTTCTGCATTCTCTATTTTCTTTTTAGCTGTTATTTAGGTCAAGAAACTTGATCAGATCCAGGCAGTCGTATCAAGGATAGAGAAGCACTGGAAACTGACATGCCGGAGGGAAGGGGTATTTTATCACTGACATTGTCTAGAACTGCTGGTGCACGGCGATGATAAAAAGCAGACTGACATTGAATTGGTTTCGTTTTTGCTGTAGAATTCTCTACAAAATACCCTGCTATTGCCTATACACAACTGGACCAGTATCTCCCCTAACCCCTCCTTGGTAGGCCACTGGGTTTAGACTCCATTTTTAGGCAAGAATGCCGTGTAGGTGGTGCTGTGTACCTCTTACTGCATTACAGCATGAGGCACAGGATGTCTGCTTTGTCTCTCTTTTTGTGATCAGGTGGGTTCAGGTCCTGCCAACCTGATGGTTTTAGCAGCTCAGGTTCATTATTTTCTTAGGGATTGCAAGGTAGTGATATTTCAATTCTTTTTAAATTTTTTTTTTCTTTTAAGACAAGGTTTTACTCTGTTGCACAGGCTGGTGTGCAGTGGTGCAAACATGGCTCACTGCAGCCTCAAACTCCTGAGCTCAAGCCTCTTGCCTCAGCCTCTCAGGTAGCTGGGACCACAGGTGCATGCCACTACTCCTGGCTAATTTTTTGATTTTTTTGTAGAGATGAGATCTTGCTATGTTGTCCAGACTGGTCTCAAACTCCTGGCCTCAAGCAATCCTCCTGCCTCAGCCTCCCAAAATGCTAGGATTACAGGCATGAGCCACCAGTCTTCTGACTTATTACCTGACCATTATTTTCTACAAAGAATAAATTTCTCTGCCGGGCGAGGTGGCTCACGCCTGTAATCCCAGGACTTTGGGCAGCTGAGGTGGGCATATCACAGGGTCAGGAGATCGAGACCATCCTGGCTAACGCCGTGAAACCCCGTCTCTACTAAAAATACAAAAAATTAGCCGGGCGTGGTGGCAGGCGCCTGAAGTCCCAGCTACTCAAGAGGCTGAGGCAGGAGAACGGAGTGAACCTGGGAGGCCGTGGTTGCAGTGAGCTGAGATTGCGCCACTGCACTCCAGCCTGGGCGACAGAGCAAGACTCCGTCTCAAAAAACAAACAAACAAACAAACAAACAAACAAACAAAAAACCTTTCTCTCCTTGAAGGCATTAGCTTGCTTGCTTTCTCTCTTTTCTTTCTTTCTTTCTTTCTTTTTCTTTTTCTTTCTTCCTTCCTTCCTTTTCTTTCTCTCTCTTTCTCTCTCCTTCCTTCCTTCCTTTCTTTCTCTTTCTTTCTTTCTCTCTGTCTCTCTCTCTCTCCTTCTCTCCTTTTCCTTTCCTTTCCTCTTTATTTCTTTTGAGATGGGGGTCTCACTATGTTGACCAGGTTGGTCTTGAACTCCTGGTCTTAAGCAATCCTCTCACCTTGGCCTCCCAAAATGCTGAGATTACAGGCGTGAGCCGCCAGACAATAGCTTCCAGAGAAGGAGTTGGTACCCTAGCAGCCTAAAATATTGACCTATGCGTTTTATTGCTTTTAATATCATTGGGCACGCAGATTTTTATGTTTGATTATGCTATATGTACTCTCACATTTTTTAAAGTGAAAAAAATTATGGGTTTGTACCAATGCTTCCAATTCAAATTTAAGATTACAGGGTTTTTGCTTAACTTGGTTGGGTATACACTTTCATTTTTTTTCTTTGCTGAAAAGCGTGATTTTTAACAATTGTTACATAATTACTTGTTTACCTTATTCTATAACTATAATAGTTTCAAAATAGCTAAACGAATATTTCTGCTAACAGTAAGATTACTGAATACAGTGTAAGATTTCTTTGCGACTCATTTTGTCCTTAGAACATATCCTGCTAGGATTGTGTAATCGAAATTTTTAATTTTAAAGTCATGTGAAGTGATTATTTTCTTCATGTTGTTGTGCCATTGACTTGATGTGCAGTTAGGTACATTTCTTTCCTCTTACTTTCAATTTTTAAGACTTCTTTTCTGCCTTTTTGATTTTTAAAAAATTTGTATTCAAAGTCAAAACTATCTAACAAGATATATTCAGAGAAGTCGAGCTCCTATTCATATCTTCTCCATCCTGTTCTCGCTCCCTTAATAGGTGGCCGTTTTTATGAGTTTTTGGCTTATTCATTCAGCAATTTTTTAAAAAGTAAGCAAATTTGTATATATTCCCATTCTTTCCTCCCATTTTGTAGCTAATGATGGTAACAATTTTTTGTCACTCTTTCCAATGAGAGATGCAGTTTCTTTCTTCTTTTCTTTTCCTTTTTCCCTCCCCTCCCCTCCCCTCTTCTCTCTTCTACTCTCCTTTTCTTTGTTTTCTTTTCTTTCGACAGACTCTCAATTTGTCACCCAGACTGAAGTGCCGTGGCACAATGACAGCTCACTGCAGTCTCGACCTCCTGGCCTCAAGTGATCTTCCCACCTCAGCCTCCAGAAGAGCTGGAACTACAGGTGCCTGGCACCATGCCCCCCCAAAAAAATCATGGAGATGGGGTCTCACTATGTTGCCCAGGTCTCAAACTTCTGGCCCCAAGCAGTACTCCCACCTCAGCCTCCCAAAGTGCTGGGATTATAGGTATGAGCCACTGAGTTACAGATGAACTTTCTTTCTCCTCCCCTTAAACTGGGTTGGTCCCAACTGTTTTAACCACTAGAATGCAACAGAAACAGTGTTCTGCCTGTTCTAGGCCTAAGAGGACTGGCAGCTTTTGTTTCCTCCTTGTTATGCTCACCCTTGAGATTCAGGATTCATTTGCCAAAAAATAAAGCCCAAGCCATGTGGAGACAGAGCAGTCCTAGCCTCTCAGCCATGCCTGCCAAGGCACCAAACATACAAGTGAGTCATCTTGGATGGTTCAGACCAGCCACCATTTGACTGCAGCAGCATGTTATGTGATAGATAAGAATTCAAACAACAAATTAAGAACTGATTTTAAAAGCATAGGAAAAGAGAGTGAGAACTGACTCCCCAACATTAAAATAGTTCAGGAGAATAATTTTTAGAGGACACTTTGCTGGAGGACGAGAAGGACAGCTCTTTTACCAAGAATGCTTTGTTTCACAGCTTTTTATCTCTATCTTCCTAAATTGGGAATAATTAAAATATGTTAAGTGAGGACATAGGTGTTTGCCAAAATATAACATCAGTTGTCGCTGAGTAGTAAAACTATGGGTAATTTCTCTCTTTTAAAAACTTTTCTATACTTTTCTATGCTTTCTTTGAGTATTTATTGCTTTTATCATGGAAAAGAGAAACATTACAGAAATGTTTAGGGATATACTGACTCATTCTCTTTCCCACCCTTTGTTTTTGTTCTGATGAAGTCTGGTCAAAGAGACCACCAAGCAGCACTCAGAAAGGAAAGAGAGATCCTCAGGGGCAAAATAAAATCCAAGGCCATAGGGTGGTTGGGGTAACAGGACAGAGCATCAGCCAGGGTCTATCCAGGAACCAGGGCCCATTAAAAAATCTTCCATAGAAAAAACTCGTCCAGCTCATCAAACACGAAACAGCCATGGGGACTGTGCATTCAGCCATCCCTGGGATGTGTGCATGGGGCCCATGGCTTGGCAGTGGCTTGGTGTAGCTCCCATCTCAGGGATGGAGTGCTCCCAGTTAGCTGCTGACTGTTACTGGCTTCAACCCACATGCTCAGTTTGCCCGGCTCTCAGGGCTTTCCCCATTTCCTCATGTTAACCTGGTCAACTACTGAATCCATTTCCTATTTTCAAGGAAATTGAAAGATGTGTGGCTCCCTCCCACCCCCTCTCTCTCCTCTTTCTCCTTGCCTTTCTTCTTGCCTCCCTTCTGTCTTTCCTTTCTTTCTTCTTTCCTTCTAGTAGGGAGGAGGGTAAGGGGATGTATTAGGGTTCTCACGAGAAAGAGAACGAATAGAATGTGTGTCTGTATATGTGTGCACGCAGATGCGTGTGTGCGTGTGTGTGTATTAAGAAACTGGCCTATATGATTATGGAAGCTGAGAAACTCCAAGATGTGCAGATGGCAAGCTGGTGGCTAAGGAGAGATGGTGGTGTAGTTTCAGTCTGAGTCTGAGTCCAAGTCCAAAGGCAGGAAAAGACTGTTGTCCCAGCTCTAAGATAGTCAGAGAGCAAACTCTCCCTTACTCACCTTTTTGGTTCTATTCCGGCCTTAATTGGACTGGATCAAGCCCATCCACGTTGGGAGGGCATCTGTGTTACTCAGTCCAACAATTCAAATGATAATCAGAAACATCCTTCCAGACACATTCAGAATAATGTTTAACCAAATATCTGGGCACCCTGTGGCCCAGTCAATTTGACACATAAAATTAATCATCACAGGTGGAAAAAGAAGAGGCAGGAGAAAAAAAGCACTAACTCTTTCTCTTTAGGTAACCAGCCACCTTATCTTATGATCCCTCTGATTCAGGCCTCAGAAATTCCTTGGGTCTTGTAGAGAGTCACTGTATTTAATTCAAAGTGTTGCCTGGTTTGGCTTTGCTAGCAAAACTGACCTAATTGTCTTTCCATGATGGAGCCAGGAGGGTCCCTATCTGGTGATTAGGCAGCCTGTCTGGCTCAGGCCTGTGCAGCCAGGATGCTGTGCTGAGAGGGCACTGGGCGGAGGTGTTTTTCAGCTTCTGAACTCCACAGCTGGACTTCTCTCTGCTTCGAAGGGTTCTGGAGCTCACTACTCACCAGGGGAGAGTTGGGCTGGGGGCATGAGCAGAGCATATTGATGGAGGCAAGGCTCTGCTGCAGTAGGAAAGCTAGCCACAAGGCACTCCTTCAGATAATGACAATGATGCCTGGTTCCTAACTGGTGCTTCCTGGCCTCCAAATGCTCTCACATTCGGTCGCCTGCCCAAAAGCAAACCTAGAAAGTTCTGTTTAAATGGTAACAATAGCTGCTTCACTGAGGAGCTTATAACTAGGGAATGCCTTTGATGTACAATTATTTTCTTCTAAGAAGCTCAGAGCCCCACATGCTGTGCACAGATCCATGCATCAGACACTGTCCAGCTCTTGGGTTTCTTAGGAGCCACTTCCCAGGTTATCACTTGTTGTCAGAGATGTGCAGATGTGTTAGAAGCGCCATTGTTGGTCAGCTCTGAGGAATTATGGTGAACAGGAAAGGTGCTGGAGGATTGGAGCTGGGCAAACTTACTTAGATCTTTATAAAGTGAACAAGACAGATTTTAACATCTACCTTCTAGTGAATATGTCAACCCATAAGAAATGCTACAAAAATTATTAATTTTAAAATACCAAGATAAAAAGCAGTCCTTACTAGGTGTCATTGATTGTTTTTTAAAAACGAGCTCCAGGGATTTCTCTGCAAATATAACATATTAAAATTGGATTACAGCATCTTCCATGACCAAAATTGATACCATAACCAGACAAAAGATTTATGAGAAAAAAATTTTAGGCCTATTTTACTCATAAATATTGATACAAAAACACTAAATAAAATATTAGCAATTAAAATACCAACATGGTTATCTTTTGTTTTTTGGAATCTTGTTCTGTCACCTAGGCTGGAATGCAGTGGCACGATCTCGGTTCACTGCAACCTCTGCCTCCTGGGTTCAAGCGATTCTCCTGCCTCAGCCTCCTGAGTAGCTGGGACTATAGGCGCCCACCACCATGCTGGGCTAATTTTTGTATTATTAGTAGAGACGGATTGTGCCATGTTGACCAGGCTGGTCTCAAACTCCTGAACCCAAGTGGTCTGCCTGCCTTGGCCTCCCAAAATGCTGGGATTACAGGCATGAGACCAGCTTGGCCAACATGGTGAAATGCCATCTCCACAAAAAATACCAAAATTAGCTGGGCGTGATGGCTCATGCCTGTAATTCCAGCTACTTGGGAGGCTGAGGCAGGAGAATCGCTTGAACCCTGGAGGCAGAGGTTGCAGTGAGCCAAGATCATGCCACTGCACTCCAGCCTGGGCGACAGAGCGAGACTCCATCTCAACAAAACAAACAAACAAACAAACAAACAAAAAACTCCCAAAACACCAAACTATATCTATATCTATCTCTTTATATCTGTCTATCTATCTATCCAGATATGTTTAAGACTGAATAGCGAAAGGTTGCTTAAACAAGAGACAAAAAAAAAAAATGACAATAATATAAGGGATAAATACATTTGACTACAATAAACTTAAGAACATGTGTTCTTCAAAAGCTACCTTAGGGAAAGCAAAAGTAAAGAAACTAATTACAAACTGAGAAGAGATAGTAGCACAATAGATCAGTGTCAAGAATACATAAAAAACTTCCACAAACAAATAAAAAAAATACAACCCTATGGAAAAATGATCAAAACACATAAATGGGCCAGGAATTGTGGTTCACACCTGTAATCTCAGCACTTGGGGAGGTCAAAGCGGGTGGATCACTGGAGGTCAGGAGTTAAAGACCAGCCTGATCAAGATGTGTAACCCAGTGTCTACTACAAACACAAAATTAGCCAGATGTGGTGGTGCATGCCTGCAATCCCAGCTACTTGGGAGGCTGAGGCAGAAGAATTGCTTGAAATCGGGAAGTGGAGGTTGCAGTGAGCTGAGATTGTACCATTGCACTTTAGCTTGGGTAATGAGAGCAAAACTCTGTCTCAAAAAAAAGAGAGAAACATGTATGGCCGATAAACACAAGAGATGTTCAACATCTTTAGTGGTCAGAGAAACACACATTATAATCTCTAACATTTGTTTTTACCTCTGTTTAATTGGCAATTAAAAATCTGACAACATGAAACTTTAACAAGATTGTAGAGCCACAAAACCTCTTGGCCGGGCGTGGTGGTTCACATCTGTAATCCCAGCACTTTGGAAGGCTGAGGCGGGCAGATCACAAGGTCAGGAGTTCTAGACCAGCCTGATCAACATGGTAAAACCCCGTCTCTACTAAAAATACAAAAATTGGCTGGGTGTGGTGGTGCACACCTGTAATCCCAGCTACTCGGGAAGCTGAGGCAGGAGAATTGCTTGAACCTGGGAGGCAGAGGTTGCAGTGAGCCAAAATGGCGCCATTGCCTGAGTGACAGAGCAAGACTCTGTCTAAAAAAAAAACCAAAGAAAGAAAACAAAACAAAACATCCTCTTATAAGGATGTATGTTTGTGAAACACATTGGAAAAGGGCTTGGCTTTCTCCTCTAAAATTGGACATCCATATACCCTATTACCCAGCAATTCCACCATTAGGTATATATTCAAAAGAAACTCTCATGCACATAAAACAGGAGATTTGAATAAAAACACTCCTAGCAGCATTTTTCACATTAGCAAAACCTGAGAATAACTCAATTTCCATTAATGGAAAAGTGAATGGATAATTGTGGTCTATTTACACAGCAAAATATTATCCAGCAATAAAAATAAATGAACTCAACCATAAACAACAGTATGAATAATTTTAGCAATAAAATACTTGGTGGAAAAAAGTAAGTCTGAAACACTTACATGCAATATTATATCCTAATTTTGGGGTGAGGGGTCTCACTCTGTTGCCCAGGCTGGAATGCAATGGCATGATCATGGCTCACTGCAGCCTCAACTTTCTTGGGCTCAGGTGGTCCTCTTATCTCAGTCTCCCTAGTAGCTGGGACTACAAGCACTACACCACACGTGGCAATTTTTTTTTTTTTTGTATTTTTGGTGGAGACAGGATTTTGCCATGTTACCAAGGCTGGTCTCTAGCTCCCAGGCTCAAGCCCTCAGCGCACCTCAGCCTCCCAAAGTGCTGAGATTACAGGCATGAGCCACCACACCTGGCCTCATATCTTTTTTATAATTTCTAAAGTAACTAAAATTTCATGAAAACACATCTTTTAGAAGCACACAGAGATGCAATAGAACTTAGTTTGAAAGGAAGGCACAGAGCTGATGGACAGAGGATTAAGAATGATTATCCTGGTCAGTGGAGTCAAGAGGATGTGATAGGGTGGGACCATATGTCAAGGTTATTGTCAGGATCCTAGCTTTTGTTTGGATCTGGTGCATTCACAGGTTCTTATATTATTTTAAATAACTAAGTAAAAACAAGCCATGTATAGTCAGGATGTGTAATAAACCAAGGACAATACTCAGTCCAGTTCTGTGTACTTGAGTTCCAACAAAAGAACAAAAAGTAGAAATGGAAGCCAGACAAAAGTTAGGTGAAATTGTATCATTTTTTTCAGTCGATGTCATTTCTGTTCATTTGCCATGTCTGTTACGTCCCAAAGCACTCTGCCAAGCAGTAACAATGGACTGAAATTCTCCTGGAGGGAGATGTCAATAGTCACTTGGTAGGCTGACTTCTCAAACTTACAGATACCCAAGCTGGAAGGGAGAATCTTGTGGCAGAAATAGTCTGGGTCAGGTTCTGCATGCTTGAATGAATTAACTCTGTTGCCTCTGCCCATGTGGTCACTTGCTCAGGATCTAAAGTCCCTGGAGAGAGAGCACCCATATGTTCAAGCAGGGTTCTCATTTACTTTGATACTGCTGTGGCTAGAGGAAGAGCCTTGCTGGCAGAGTCTCCAGGAATCACTTTGGCATCTATAGTGAAAGAACAGATGGAGACATTTACTGTTATTAGCACGATGTCACACCATGGGGAAGGAGAAGAGACGTTAGGTGGCCGAAACAGAGCACCGACTCACTGGATATATTTAAACATTACATTTTTAGTGGTAATAACAACACCTACCCTTTATTAAGTGCCTACCATGCGTCAGTCTCTTCAAAGACATTACTCTCTATCTTGACTATAAGCAGCAAGAGGACAGGGCTTCTGTCTTGTTCTAGGCTGTATTCCCGGCATCTGGATCAGAGCCTGGTACATTGCATGCATTTAGTTAATATTTCAGTGAAAGGCTGCCCTGCCTCCCGGCAGTGTCATGAGGCAGGCATTATTCTTGAGAGAGAGGTTGAGTAAGTGTGTGCCCTTCCCATGACCATCACTCACCATGCTCCACTGATTCTTCTTCCTCAGTACCTCTCAGGTCTGGTCTCTGCAGCTTCTCCCCATTGCCCCTCCCATTCGGGCCCTTCTCGTGGTTTGCCTGGAATGTTGCATGATCTCTTGCTCAGCTTCCTGGCCCCTAGCTTCCACATTTACAGTCTATTCCTTGAGTTGCCACCGGAGTTTCTTTTTAAAAACATATGACTTGCTGCTTCTATGGAGTAGGGTAAGTTTCCCAAAAGGGATAGGAAAACATGTAAGGTGGTCCAACACTATGGTTCACGACAGAAGGAAAGAGTTCTGTAGTGCTGTGTGCGTGCCATGTGCATCCAATATATGTATTCAGGGAATCATTATTGGGATCACAATTTAAGAAGGAGGTTAATTAAAACCCTACCATTTATTGGTCGCATACTTTGAACCTAATGTCTTGCCTATACCATTTTATTGAATTCTCACAATAATTTTTTGAGGTAGGCAATTCTGGTTCCACTTTCCAGATGAGTACATCAAGGCCCAGAGAGATTAGGAAGGTACATGGTCACACAGCTAGTGAATGGTGGTGTTAGACTCCCCCATTCCCATCCCATCCCTGAGCTTTCTGGCTTCCAGGTCTCCTACTCACAAATAAGCGCATCTGGAAGAATGTGTTCATGGCATTGGAGGATGCATTGGAGGAAAAGGGCTGACTGGACCCAGAAAAGAAAGGAAGAGCTTCAAACAGTGAGTTCCTGGACCCTAGGAGAGCCCCCCACCTTCCCTGTGGAGTCAGAGAAGCTGAGGGGACTGCTCCTTCCTTGCATGAGAAGTTGGGGGAATGACTTATGATCCCCACCTACTTTATTTTTTGGACAAGGTCTCAGTCTATCACTCAGGTTGCAACGCAGTGGTGTGATCATAGCTCACTGCAGCCTTGAACTCCTGGGCCCAAGCAATCCTCCCACTTCATCCTCCTGCATAGCTGGGACTATAGGCATGCAGCACCACACCCGGTTAATTTTTAATTTTAGTTTTTTTGAGATGAGGGTCTTATTATGGAGCCCAAACTCACCTCACACTCCTAGGCTTAAGCGATCCTTCAGCCTCAGCCTCCCACAGTGCTGAGATTCCAGGCATAAACCACCATGCTGAGCCTGACATATGGTTTCATAACTCTTTCTTTTCTACCTCCTTCTTCGCCATTTGTTTCTGAGTCACTCAATTCCAGTTAGCACTTCCACTGAGGAAGGGGTGTGAGAAGGGAGAAGCAGTGACTAGAAAAAACAAATTAAATTAATTAAAGTTAGTTAATGAATTTATCTTTGAGTAGAGGAACAGAGTGACTGAAATGACCATTGCTGGGAGTGGAAGCCAGTGGTTCCAGTCCCAGCCCTGCTATGGGCTATGTGGTCTTAGTGGTAGCACTCATCCAAGCACATGTCACCTGTGTAGTGTGGGGCTCAGGTTATATACTCAGTCCTTCCCTGAACTGTCAGTAAGTTTAGGAGAAATGAGCATAGATCGGTGTTACGGTTTCCCTACATGAATGTTCATGCAGCTTTACTTCTAAGAGCAAAACATTTGGGGGGAAATAAGGGCTTATGTTTTTTTTTTTTTTTTTAGTAAAAATGATTAAAAATTGCCTAGGGCTGGGACTTGGAATTGGGAGCGACTGCAAATGGGCACAAGGGATCTTTTTGGGGTGATGAAAATGTTCTAAAACTGGATTGTGGTGATGATTGCACAACTCTGTAAATTTATTAAAAACCATCGGATGCTATGTAAATTATATCTCAATAAAGCAGTTAAGATGACTATAAATGCTGGAGAAAAAGATCCCATATCACAGTGGTTGCCTTACAGATACCTCACTTTGTGGAAGGCATTCTGGAAGAGGCGATGATGAGCAAACTACACTCCTGTGTTTCTACAGAGCTGTTAAATTAGCCCAGTTAGGAGAGGGGCATGAATACAAATTGTTCTATCGCATGAAAGCATGTGGTTAAATGGTACCAAAGAAAGAAAAATCAGAATCAGGAGGAGGAATTTAGGAGAGCTTGATGAGATCCAAACGAAGATAAAAATCGAGGCAGAGTCTGTGAGTGGCTAAAGACAGAAAAAGGAAGGCTGTGTAGTCCACGCGCAGTTCCACTGAATATTGGAAAAGGGCGGTGGGATGGGGTGGGGGGTACAGATACTGCACCCAGACACCTAGTGACCAGTTGGTCCAGGATGGGCCCAGAGTGGCTGTGGGGAGAGAAGGCTGCTGGCAACCACAGTTATTCAGCCATGTGGTTGTGGTGAGTGCCTGCAAGGCTGGGCTTTGGAACTGGGGAGGATATGGCTATCAGCTAGGAAGTGGCAGAACCAGAATTTGGGTTCCAGAAGCATAACTCTGGTGCTTGGCCCTCAACCACAAAGCCACATTGGCCCTCAACCACAATGCCACATTGCCTGCCTTACTGAAAAGGAAACTGAGGCTCAGAGGGGCTGAGTGAACTGCCCAAGGTCACACAGCAGGAAGTAGTAGGGCTGAGATTTAAATTCAGGTCTCCTGGTGCCAAAGCTGAAGCAGATCCAACCAGTCTTGCCTCTCCACTGCTAAGGAGGACACAAGGACACAGCTAGTCCTGCTTTCATCCTCCTGGGACTCTGCCTGCCTGGGGAGGGACCAAGGTATAGCGGGAGGGGCCGAGGTATAGAGGGAGGGCTGGGCTGGGGCTATTCTTTCAGCTGCAGTCATGTGGTTGGGGAGAGCCATATTGAGAAGGACTCAACATGGCTTTCTATAAAGAGGAGGTTTGGAGCGCCCCTAAGTTCTCCTTTTGGGGTGCTTGTCATTTGTCCTGGCAGGAAATGGCTTGACTAGACGCCTGCTCAGCATCTGAAAAGGCTGACAGCTGAGCACAAGGAGAGAGCACTTTGCCATGTTCACCCAAGGAGAAGGGAAGGGCAAAGTCTTTCAACTCAACCCCTTCGCAGTGTGCCTTTCTGCCTTCTGATTTGCTTTAAGAGCTCTCATTATTTTACTTAATGCAATAACACACACTGAATTCTTACTGGAACCAGCATTCAATCACGGCTCACTGTCCAAATTTATCCCTGAGCTGGCGAGACTCCTGAGCCAGGTGTACGTGTGTTCCATGTAATGCTTGACTCTTTCTGGAGTGATCTTGAGAGGTAAGCCAGGAACAGTGTGGGAGGAAGGAAGGGGACACAGTGTGTCCTGGGTATTATCATCTCTGCTGCACTATGAGAAGACCTGGGCTGAGAGAAGGGAATCCATTCCTCAGAGGCTGGAATGTGGCTTACCTTCTCCTTTCCACTCCTGCCGATACCCCTTCAGTCCCAGGACAGCAGTGTCTGTGGGAACCACCTGTTCTAGCACAGGGGGAATCCCTGTGCCTCTGTAATTCTTGTGACTCCTGCCTTGGCTCCTGGTCTGCTGCCCATTCCCAGGGCGCATGCTGGACCCTGTGTTGATTCCCAGAGCAATTCCTCTTCTGAAATCTTCACTTCCAATGCTTCACCTTCTGACCACAGCCCCACAATATGCCTTCATAGCTGAGCCCTGCTGGAGAAAAATCAAGTGGCCTGTAGATTGGCCTGAGGCCCAGCCTCAGTGGGGCATTTGGTGTCACCCAGCAGCCACTTGACCTGGTCTTCTGGATGATTCCCCTTAATAACCGTCCACACCTTCACCACTTTCTTCAAACTCTTTGCCTCAATGTTGCCCCCTCTGTCACCTACTTTAGTGAGCAAATTGCTGTGGGTTGGGTGCCCCATGCACTTGCCATGTGGGTTTATAACGATTTATTTATGTGTTTGTTTCCCCAACTCGACTGCATCCTTCTTTGTGTCAGGATCTGTCTCCTACTCATCTTCCTGTCCCTGTTGCCTGACCCAGTACCTGCAACCTCCTGCGGCTTCATCACTGTTGCCAAGTGAATAATAATAGATCAAGGGGTCAAGGCAAAGGCTCACAGCAGAGGCTGGCTCAGGGAGATGACCCACACACTTGTTCCTGTGAGCTAGGAGGAGCTCAAAGGGCCTCCAGGGACCTCTATGCCGCTCAGCTGGCATTGAAATAAGAGACGACCAGTAACTGCTCTCTGCATTCTAAAATCCTATGTTGGGAGATGAAACGCAAAATCTGAGGTCATTCAGTCCTTTACAGTGTGGTTTCCATGGTGACTGTGACTGGCCAAGGCCTGGATAGGTACAGCTGTGCCTCCTGAGACCAGCCCCAAGTCCCACCTGTGTATAGAAGAAGGGCACCCTTGTCCTTTCTGCATCGGGCAGGTGTACACGGGTTTCCAAGTCTTTTCTCTCCCGCTTCACACACCCTGAGCAGCAGTGGAGCCATGAACTTCCTGCAGAGTTGAAAGCTTAGGAAAGCAGGGCAGGACAGCCTAACCCTGAAGGACTGAGCGGCATTCACACAGCCCAGACTCCTCGGCCCACCCGCAAGTGCCACCATCCAACGTCACTTGACCTAGGTGGACTGGGAATGGTTCCACCTCTTTCTTCTGGGAGTGGGGGTTTGAGGGAGTTGTGTGAAGACAATTTTTGTGTGTTTCTCACCACTATCCTGCCCCTCTGGGATATCACTGGGCTTTATGACAACTTGTTCTTCTGGGTCTCAGTTTCCTCATCTGCACAATGAAAGGGCCACACTCAACGTTAGCAGGTCCTGGCCAGGCACGGTGGCTCACGCCTGTAATCCTAGCACTTTGTGAGGCTGAGGGGGGCAGATCTTCTAAAGTCAGGAGTTCGAGAGCAGCCTGGCCAACATGGTGAAACCCTGTCTCTACTAAAAATACAAAACTTAGCTGGGTGTGGTGGCATGCACCTGTAGTCCCAGCTACTTGGGAGGTTGAGGCAGGAGAATCGCTTGAACCCGGGAGGCGGAGGTTGCAGTGAGCCAAGATCATGCCACTGCATTGCAGCCTGGGCAACAGAGCGAGACCCTGTCTCAAAAAAAATAAATAAATAAATAAAAAGAAAAAGAAAAAGGAAAAAAAAGAAAAGAAAAAAATTAGCAGGTCCTAAATACACTGCATTTCTGTGTCTGCCAGCTCCTACAACCTTCTCTCCACACCCTCTCTTCCACTTCCGTCTCTCCTCCTCCCTCTCTCCACTCCCTTCCTCCTCAACCTCCTCCATATCTCCTCCCCATCCTCCTTACCTCTCTTCACCTGGTTCCTGGTGACCCAGATCTCCTCGCTCTGCCTGATGGCCTCTTGGTTTCTCTGGAGCAAGCTCCTGGGAGCCTCCTTGACTTTCTCCTGGGCCTTTGAACCCTGCCCTAGTCCATCCTTGAATAGAGATGGGAGGAGGGAAAGAAAGTGGCAGACCAGGCTGCTATGTGGCATGCTTGCCCCCACATTATGAAGCAGAGAGCTCTGGGTCTGTTCTCCAGGTGCCCTCCGTGCCCAGCCCAGTTCAGCCATGCCTCTTTCTCTTGCCTTCCGGGACTCATCTACTAGGCCTTTTCCCTATCGTTTCCATCACAAACTCTTTGCCTCTGCTTTTTCCTCAAGCTAATTTTCCCTCTCCTACCTTTCTGTCCTGACTCTGCCTCCCAGCAGTCTGGCTCCACCTTTCCCTCCTTAAGACTCTGTGATTTGGTGGACAATCCACAACTGCCCTGAACTGACTCCTTTGAAGGAGATTTGAAGTCTACAAACTGCCACACTCAATCACTTGACTCAGTTCTCATCCTTCCCATGCGGGTGGCATCTTGTGTTCATCACGGAACATTGTGTCACTAGTTCATTGAATGCTGGGAAAGTGTCCAAATGCTTTCTGGGGCCAGGCGTGGTGACTCACTTCTGTAATCCCAGCACTTCAGGAGGCCAGGGCAGATCAACTGAAGTCAGGGGTTTGAGACCAGCTTGGCCAACATGGTGAAACCCTATTTCTCCTAAAAATACAAAAATTAGCTGGGCGTGGTGGTTCATGTCTATAATCCCAGCTACTCAGGAGGCTAAGGCAGGAGAATCGCTTGAACCTGGGTGGCGGAGGTTGCAGTGAGCTGAGATCGTGCCACTGCACTCCAGCCTGGGTGACAGAGCTAGGCTCTGTCTCAAAAAAAAAAAAAAAAAAAAAAAAAAAAAAAATGCTTTCTGGGATATTCTTGCTGCTATTCCATCCCAAGCTCATCCCATTCTTTTCTGCTTGTGATTTTCACCAGGGCGTTTTCTCTAGAGAACCATGTTCTAGGAAACCCTGCTGGCTCAAGCCCACTCTTGGACCACCCATGGACTCTCCCATGGACCACCAAGGCTCAGAGCAAGGACTTCTCATTCCCCTGTGCATCATTAAAAAGCACTGCTTTTCCTGCCACAGTCATTACATGCTAAACTCTTCTAATTTGTTTTTTTTAACATCTTGAGATATATTTACATGGGCCAGAGTAGTTTCTTTTTGTCTTTATCTCTTGCTTGATATTTTACTGGTATATATGTTAGTTATCAAAACAATGAATTAATTCATTAGTATGAATTGATAGCCTCAATTGATAGCCAGTTAGGTTCCTTTAAAAAAGTATCATTATAGACTCATGGATTTATGTATATATTTGACCTGTTTCAATCCACTGCTGTTACTGTCCTTATTGGTACTCACATTGTCACATCTCTGGCCAGTGGGAGCCTCTTCATCCTGGCTCCTGAGACCATTTTACGACTCTATCAAATCAAATTTGTCTTTGACTCTTTCCTCACTATCTTCTGTGACAAGCTGCTCCAGGCTGTATGATTTTCAGGGGCTCTGCTGCCAGTGATGGTTGCATGGTTGGATGACAAGTATTTTTTAAAGTTCCTGACATTATCCCTTTCCCCAGGGCAGGGAAAAAGTGTGGAAAGGTGGGAGGCAAATCTCTTCTGTGTTTCAGGCTTACCCAGGAGGATTGAGCTGGATTACTTTCGACTGGGGAAAATGACAAGTCTCCCACCCAAAAGGGAGCAAAGAGGGGTTTCCCCAGCAAAGGTGAAGGGTTAGGTTTGGGGGTTTCCAAGGGTGGCAGAGAACAAGCCATGTTTCCTTGCAGAATCTGGGAGCTGCCAGACCTCTGCTGGGGTGGTCTGCGGATGCAGGAGGAGGCCACTCTCAGCCAGTTGTGGACCTGGGCTCCTCAAGGGGATCCCTAGTCTCAGGGTTATCTGGGCAGCAACAAAGTTGCCAGCCTTGGCAACAGGCAACTTAGAAACAATTCCATGATGGAAGGCTGGAGACCCTTCCTGGTTTTCTACAAGTTAGGCTCTCTAATCTTGCACAGCCCTTGGGAGAGGGAAGTTGACTTTGATACCACGCTGGGAAGTGGGACCCAGAGAAGGTTTAATTTAGTTTAAGCGAAGTCATGAGGCAGTTCTCATATTCAATGACAGTTGTCTGTGGCCATGTCCCCAATTTTGAGACACGCCCTTTAACTTAGGACATTTTGTTCCCTAGTCCTAGGTCTCTGGGGAACAGGAGGCTGTCCTTTCTCCAGATGTGGAGGATAGGGAGAGAAGAATCTGTTGTTTAAAGCCCTTCATAAATGCTAGCAATTATGATGTCCCTCTGTGCTCCACTGCCCAAGAACTCCAGGCTCACCTCTGCTTCCCCTTCTTGCCCCACTCACCACCCCCTCCTCTGTCACACACTTAATTGTGCTCCATCCACTTGGAACCATTTGCAGATTGAGGAATATGTCATGTGCTCTCTTATCTCTGGGCCTTGGCACATGTAGGTATATCAGTTAGGATTAGGTTCAGCTGCATATTACAACAACAACAAAACAAATAAGTAGTTTAAATCTGACATTTATTTATTTGGCGTGTGAAAGAAGCCAAGGGGTGGCTCTCCAGGGCTGATATAGCAGCTTCACAGTTGTCAGGACGCAAGCTCTTCTTAACTTTCCGCTCTACCATACTTAGTAGTTGGTTTCCATCTCAAGTTTGCTTTATGACACAAAATAGCTGCTGGTGCTCCAGCCCTCAAGTCCACATTCCAGGCAGAAAGATGGAGGAACTTGGTTGTATCTCCTAGTTGAGTCAGAACTCCTTCCAAGAAACCCTATAAACTTGTATTTATATCCCATTATTCATTGCTAGCTACAAGAGAATCTGAGAAATGTAGTCCTTTAGATAGAAATATTGCCTAGCAGGATAAAAGGAAGTTCTAATCATAAGGAAAAAGAGATAGATAGATATTGGGTAGGAGCTAGTAATCTCTGCAATCAGTCAATGTCCCTTCTCTTTGTTCACCTTGCTCTATTGACCCTTTTGCTCTCAGCCTAGATAGAGCTTATTTTAGGAGATAGGCCTTTTGTAGCTACTTCCGTTTTCCCAGACTTCCTTGTTATCACACTGTATTGCACCTGCTGCTGCACCTGTCAGTCTCCTCCCTTGAACATGAGTGCCTGGAAGGCTGGGACTATAGGTACTCAATAAAGACTGATGGAGTGAATGCTGGGAGAAGGCTGGGGTAGCCTCATCCAGGAGCATTTCACACTATTTCTCCCTGTTCAGAATGCTATTATAAACTCCAATTGATCTTGCTATTTTTTCATTTCTATGTCATTACCACAAATATGTACCCAAACCTTGTTTTTGAAAGAAAAAGCATCTCTTCCCCAAACTACTTGGGATGGCCCATGATTTTTACCTTCACAGCTTTGGAGAATGGCATATAAAAAACAGCATAGCATCCAAACCTATCTGAACATGGTCTGTAGGACAATAAAATAAAAAGTAATTTATAAGTGGCAAGGAAGCATAATTTTATTTTGTGAAGAAAGCCAAACTGTTCCTTATAATTTGTCATTCAGACAGGGCTCTCTGACTTGCTCAAGCCAAAGGCTCCTAACTCTTTCCCATCTCTGACTGACTCCTGATTTAATTCTAAGTGGCAGAGCTCCCAGTATCTCCAGTAAAGATGTTTGCCGTCTCTTGGCTTAGGTAGGTTGTCTATACTCTTTGTAAATGGCTGATCAAAGATGAAAAATTTTGGCCATATTATCCTAGAAATGTGCTCTTAGAAAAACTCTATCAGTAGTTTTCACTTCTCTATCACTGTTTACCGACCCATTCCAAAATTTAGTTGCTTAAAATAACAATTTATTATTTCTCAAGATCCTGTGGTTTGGCTGAGCTTAGCAGGGCAGCTCTTCTGTTCCTTGTGTATTGCTTAGGTCACTCCTGTGGTTGCCTTCAGCTGGGAGCTTGCTTGTGATTGTAACATCCAAAATGGCCTCCCCTCATACCTCATTTTCCATGATGTGATTATTCCACATTACATGCCTGTGTCAAAACATCTCATGTTCCCCATAGATATACACATCTACTTGTTTTTGGTACCCACCAACATTAAACATAACAAAAATTAGGAAAAAATGGACTACCCTTCTCCAGGGCATCTCTCCACATGGCCTTGCACCATCCAGTAGCCTAACTTGAGCTTCCTTCAGCATGGCAGCTGGCTTCCAAGGAGGAACTTTCTGAGGGGGCAAACCCAAATTTGCAAGTGCTTCCAAGGCTTTATGCCTGCTAATATCCCATTGGCCAAAGCAAATCATGAGGTTAATCCAAGAGCCAATGAGAGAGGGGAATACACAGTCCACAAACACTAAGCGACATGTTTCCTTGGCCACCAATATAATAATCTACACAAGTGCCCTCTAAGGAGAATGGAACCGGAGAGGAGAAGACCCTGGAGTGAGTTGCACTCCTTTTAGTGTAAGTTCCATGACTTCATGACTTTAAGCTCCAGAGGCAGAGCCAGTGGATGAGGGCTATAAGGTGGCAGGCTTGGGTTTTAATAGGAGCTGCCTAACAGTGAGACACCTGCTTTGTTAGATAGTGAGCCACCCATTGTGGGGAGTATTCAGAGAGAATCTAGATTGCCTCTTGGTGGGGATGTGTAAGGAATTTTTGCCTGAGCTAAGAGCTGGACTAAATAATGGATAAGCTTCCTTTTAACTCAGAGTCTATTTAAAGCTCTCCTTGGAAGGCCAAGAATATTTGTCTCACAGAAAACAAATTCGTCAAGCCACTTGCAAGGTGGGGCGGGGAACATAGACCTCCAGGTGGAGAAGATCCCAGCTGTGGAAGGTGACTCAGTGTCTGCAGACTGGGAACAATCTTTGTGCTCTCATTGATTGACAGCTGCACTGGGGTTGAGAGGGCGGGACTTCCTGTCCCAACCAGCCCTAAAGGAAACAAGCAGAAAAACGTGACTGGGTCCTGGTCAGCACCTTCCAAACAAGCTTCCCAGAAGTACTTCCGCTCCACACAGACCTTCAGGGGCTGCCAGGGAAAGAGAAGGCAGGGGCGGGGGAGGGTAAAGGAGACTGTCTGGGGAGAAGCCAGTGACCTCTTTGCACTCCATCAGAGCAGCTCCACTTTGGTTCTTGCAGACTGAGTTTTCTTGTGAGATTTTTGTTTAAGGAAAAGTTTCCAGGGCTAAAATTAAAAGCTTTAAAACTGCTCAGAGCGATTTTATCCATGAGAGACATTAAGTCAGCCTAAGTGCCCTGCTGCAGGTGGAGACCCAGCATAGTAGAGGAAGACGGGAGTAGGGAGGCAGCCCTCCAGGACTTTGGTATTGAGGGAGGGCAGTGGAGGTGCTCAAGGTGGGGCAGGGGTGGGGCCAGGGCCAGAGTCAGCTCCTGCACCGAGGTGCGGTCTCAGGGTACGGTTTCGGGGGGCTTGGCCCTTCTTACCCGGGGGTGGCCCCAGGTCTGTCTAAAGGTGCTAAGACGCCCGCAGATGACAGAGCCAGAGCCAGGGACGCTGGGACGACCACTCCTGGGAGCACTGCGGGAATGTGAGGGCATCAGTCCAGCTCCAGGTCTGACTGGAAGATCTAGAGCTCCCCTAGATTTGGAGCTCGCCCTACACTCCCGGCAGCACCCTCTCTGGACAAGCCTGGGAGCCCAGATCCTTTTGCTCCAGAGCGCCTGGCACGTCCTCAGGGTGAGGCATCCTAGTGACGTGCTGAAGGAGGCCACCCTCCCATCTCAGCTTCAGGCAAGCGTTCTTAGGGCTTCAGGTCCAAAACACGACCCCTTTCCACCTCCAGACAAAAACAGAGTGGGGCCACCAAGGTGGTCAGGATGGAATCTTTTGGACGAAGCCAGTGCCCCCTGGAGTGAGAAGCAGACCACTGTGCCACAGCTGGAGCCTGTCTTCAGCACCTCCCACCTCCTGTTCCACAACACCCTCCCTTCAACCCGTATATTAGTCTTCTATTGCTTTGTAACAGATTGTCACAAGTTTAGCAACTTGAAGACATCCATTATTCTATGGCAGTTTGTGGGTCAAGAGTCTGTGTACGGCTTCACTGCATCCCTTGCTCAGAGTCCCCTGGGTTGTATTTCCCTCTGGAGGCTCACCTGGGGAAGAAGCCCTCCCAGATTCACTCAGGCTGTTGGCAGCACTCACTTCCTTGCAACTGTACCAAGGGGTGGCGTTGGGGAGGGTCCCCCTTTTTGCTGGCTTTGACTGGAGGCTTGCCCTCAGGTCCTAGGCTGCCAGCTTCCCGCCACAAAGGCCTGGCCACTGACTTCATCTGCCCTCAGGAGATGAGGCAGTATGAGATTTTTGTACATAAACATATAAAAGGTACAGTAAAAATATGGTATTGTAATACCACTGACAGTCTCTGCCCTCAGGAGGGACCCAGCCCCTCTCTTTAAGGGCCGCCTGCCTGATTAAGTCAGGCCCACCCAGAACAGTCTCCCTTTAGAGGAACTCAAAATCAACCAATTTGGGACCTAAATTACCTCTGAAAGTCCCTTCATTTTTCCCACAGTCCATTGGCTAGAAGCAAGTCACAGGTCCCACCCAAGCTCAAGGGGAGGGGGATATACAGGGTGTGAAGAGCCAGGGGATGGGAATCCTGGGGGGTGTCTCCCACACCCCTCTTTTGGAGACCTCAGGATCCAGTACCATAATCCCTTCCCTCACTTGTGAGGACCCACACCCTGCACCCCCCGCCCCCTGCCCCCAGCATGCACAACTCTTCCAGTCCAGACCTGTTCGTACCAGCTCAATTTTCTGTCTTATCCTAACACAAATTTCTCCCAGCTGTCAGACAAGATAGAAATAATTGGATCAAAGAAGTCCCCAAAGGGCACTCTGCATGGTCTTTGGGGCTTCTGCCTTATTCCAAAGAAGTGACCAGGGAAGACATGTTAGGGGTCCATGACTAGTGAGTCATAAAAATGGTTTACAGTCAAGCATTGCTTAATGACAGGGATTCTGTTCTGAGAGATGTGCCACTAGATGATTTTGTCCTTGTGCAGACATCATTGTGTTTGCCTGCTACACACCCAGGCTGTATGGCATACAGCCTATTGCTGCTAGGCTACTAACCTGTATAGCATGTGACTGTACTGAATACTGTAGGTAATTGTAACACAATGGTAAGTGTTTTTGTATTTAAACATACCTAAACACAGAAAAGGTACAGTAAAAATATGGTATTATAATCTTAAGGGACCAGTGTACTACTCTGTGTGGTATGTTGTTGACTGAAACACCATTATGCTGTGAGTCTTTACTATTTGGATGCTGGGAAGGTGGCTCTTAATCACTTTGCTTAGATCACCACTTACTTTGCCACCCAATAGGGCCATCTTTGGTAGGATTTTGGGGTTATGTCTGCTCCTCCCACCACCGCAGAAGATGACTGATCTGATAAACCACCTGCACTTTGTGTGTTTGCATTTTGCAGGGACCCAGTACCAAAGGAATTGTTCCAGTCTCCTCTATAAAGTGTTCATAATAATGATCATGGTAATAGTCCCATTTATTGAGCACTTACCATGTGTTGGGCATCGGGTTAAGCACTCTACGTGGTCCTCATATCAACTTTACAAAGAAGGTCCTATTTTAGAAATGTGGAAGCGGAGTCTCTGAGAGTCTAAGCCTCTTGCCCAAGGTCACAAAGTTGATGAGTGGCAGAAGTAGGATGGTCCCCTCCCTGGAATGTCAGAGTTCAAGCCTGTGTGATACTGCCTCTCCTGATCTGAACACTTCCTATCCTCCGTTGTTGGGTTTCCATGCCCTGCACAACTCCCTGGGCACAGCCATAGCTGGGGCTCTCTGAGTCAGCCCCTGACTGGCCTGGGAGAGTTTACAGGGAGGGGCTGAGCCTGGGGCGAACCAGTTGCCCCTGGGGTACAGGCTGAGGGCCTTCAGGGAGCGCTTTGTCACACGGCAGCCCAGAGCCTCCCCTGAAGCCTCAGAGGTACTGCCATAAGTAAGAAACAAACCAACCTACGCCCAGGAACCAAAGGCCAACAGAGACCAGTCTGTGGTGCCTGCCAGAATAACAGAGCTTCACGTCCCCATGTGTCATCACAGGAAACATGAGACCAGGTAACTAATGGGTGCCACAGCATCCGGGACCCAGCGTCCTGCCTCATGAAGCGGGGACAGAGGGGCTGGGGAGCTGGAGCCAGGCTAGCTGGGTCAGGGGTCCCAGGGCTGGGCCTCCCACTTTTAGAGCCAGAGGAAGTATCATTGAAGGACTTGGAAACAGAACACTAAGAAGATACTAGATCTTTGCTTTGGATCCATCTTAGCTGATTTGAGGATGTCCAGGACTGATAGCACCCGCTTTCTTGATTGGCTTTGTTGTTGCTATTGCTTTGGTTTTTAGTTCACGACTTGTTTAGTTAAACTGCAGAGTAGGGAGTAAAATGGCACGACTCACCTCAGTGGCCTGGTAAAGATGACCTTCAAGGAAAAAGGCATGATCTCTCTGCCTCTCTGTGTCGTGCTCTCTCTCCTTCTCTCCCCAAGTCCACTTCTCTCCTTTTTTCTCTCTCCTTTCCTGTTTCTCTCTGGATTCCTCTTGGCTTCTCCATCTTCTAGAGAGTCATCAGTTCTGGGACTCCCACTGCTTCCGAAAAGACATCAGTGAATTGGGGGATGTCTGGGACAGCTGAATAATAAAAATTGCACATGGATAGACAGGGATTGATTGGTGCCTGAATGAGTGGGCGAATTCAATTCACATTGATCGAACTCTCGGGATGTGCCAGCCTCTGTGCTCAGCCCTGGATGTGGGCGCGTGTTGCAGGGAAGCGGAGTTGGGGGCTGGGGGAGGAAGCTACAGAAGCCTAACCCTGGCAGTAAGGATTCTTAGGAGGGCGGGAGGAAGAATCAGCCTCTCTGCCTCAACCAGGGGTGCTTGCCCTAACTCCACCGTGGTCTCTGGAGAGGGGGAAGCAGAGGAGATTGATTTTCAGTTTCCAGGGCACTGTCATCGTCTGTCCTTCTTAGCAAATGCCTCCCCCACCATCTTTAGTCCACTCTGTCATGTTCACTGCTGCCTGCGGTACCCTTCTGTTTCTGTCAGAAATAGCCTGAATTGAAGGCAGTCTCCAGATGAGTGAGGGGACTGACACCTCTCAGAAAGTCCTGTCCTCTCCCACTTCTGTACCCAAGTGGAAGGAGAGAAACCTCTTGAAGCTGAAGGAGGGAGTCATTACCCAGGACCCAGAGGAGACCGAGTTTTCATGAGTGGGACGATTAGAGCTCTGAAGGTTCTTTGCCCAGCTTACAGATCCCATTCTCTAGCCCAAGATTAGAGGTCTGTTCTGGTCCTCACATGCTTTGTCTTGGGGCTGGGGAGGGACTGCAGGCAACCAGACATCTGTGGTCATGGCCTGGCCACATGAAACATGGGAGAGAACAGATAGGGTGTTTTGAGGTAACCTCATGTTTTTTCTGCCAGTCAATTTGGTTTATTGTTCAGATCTTCTGCTGTAATTACAGGGAAACCCAAACCTAATCCTCACCAGGTTTAATCAGGAGAGCTGATTTATAGATTGATTGCAACTTAATAGATTTATTAGGAGCTGAGTGGGGCCAGTAATGGGCTGAGTGAGGCTGGCCTGTTGCACTGGGAGACAGAAAAGAATGAAAGCCAAAAGCCAGGGAGAAAGGGAAGGGAGTTAGGAGGTGAGCAGAGAGAGAGGTAGGGGAGAGAATTCAAAGAGAAGAGATGGGCCTGAGACAAGCAGAGGGGAAGAAGCAAGGGGAACTGAGTGAATGTGGGAAGAAAGCCTTTGGAACCAGTCTTTCCAGCAATTCTTAGGAACTAGGCAAGGCTCATTATTTAACTTTTCTGAGCCTCAGTGTCTTTATCTGTAAAATGGGCGTAATTAATACCTACCTCATAGGGTGCTTGTGAAGATAAAATGAGATTGTGCATGTGAAAGAACTGGCCATGGTTCCTGATACCTGGGGTGTGCAGGGGTCAGTGGGATAAAAGGAAGAGGGAGGAAATAGGAGAGACAGAAGAGAAAGATGACAAAAAAGAGAATATTGGCAGAAATGGATTCACATATTATATATAACTACCATGGAAGAAACTGCTACACGCCCTCCCTATCCATTCTCCCCTTCCTCCGTAGTAATGAGCTTTAAATACTTGATTTAAATTTTTTTTCTTTGAGAGAGGATCTCACTCTGTCACCCAGGCTGGAGTGTAGTTGTGCGATCTCGGCTCACTTCAGCCTTAACCTCCTGGGCTCAAGTGATCCTCCTGCCTCAGCCTCCTGAGTAGCTGAGACTACAGCTATGTGCCACCACGCCTGGCTAATGTTTTGACCTTTTTTTTTTTTTTTTTTTTTTTGTAGAAACAGGATCTCATTATGTTGCTCAGGCAGGTCTAGAATTCCTGGGCTCAAGCAATCCTCCTGCCTCAGGCTCCCAAAGTGTGATTTAGATTGTTTATTTAACTTTTAATGTAGAATAAAGTTTCCTAGCCTCTTTTGTAGTTAGATGAGGCCAGTGGATATAAGTGGAAGAGATCTATGCAGGTCTACGGGATGCCTTTGAAAGGAAAAGATGCACTCTCTCCTTCACTCTTCCCACTGTCTAGTGCGCCATCTTGAGCCATGCAGACAACCCTTCCCAGCATCCTAGGAATGTCAGTGTTGAGATCAAAGGATCCTGGGTCTGTGACTCTGTAGCCACCACAGGAGCATAGGCAGTCCTAATGACTCTGGGGAATTGAGCTACTTTACTGACCTAAAATTTTAGGAAAAAAAAAATCAACCATTATCTTATTTAAGCCACTTTGATGTTGCATCTTTTTAATATGCATCCCCACCTTGATTCTAACTCAGAGCTATCCAATCGAACTTACTGAGATGAAGAAAATATTCTCTGTTTACATTGTCCAGTATGGCAGCCACCGGCCTCTACATGTGGACATTGAACATCTGAAATGTGGCCGGTGTGAATAAGGAAATGAATTTTAAGTTTTAATCAATGTTGACTAACTTTACATTTAAGTAGCCACATGTTAATAACTACTAACTGAAAGACTACTTATTCTTCTCTGGAGACAACCCTCTTGCCCTTTAAGCGGCTTCTCCTTGAAGGGAAGAGGCTTCTCAGGGAGGGTCCCTTTGGCTTCCAGGTGTGGTTCAGAATTCTGCCCACGTTTCAGCAGTGCACGGTCTGGGAGTCCTTGGTTCTTAAGAGGATGAAAGTCTGTCCAAGTTCAGCTGCTTTTAGACCAGAGAGGCCTCTGCTGGCTCTCGTGTTCTTTCTCTTAACAGCCTTCCCCATTTTTCTCGGTACCCTGGTCATCAGGCAAAGCCATATCCACTTTGGAAAAATGTAAATAAAACTGTTGGCATAAGAAATGTGACTTGACAAGGTAGAGTGCTAGCTCTGAGTGTCTACTGTGGGACTCCTTAGATCCCTAGACAGCCATCTCCTCCTCAGCCTTGCTAGAGCTCCTCTCAGCCTGTTTTTCTCAGATCATCAACACTCTAAATTCAGTGTGGCAAAGATTCTTCCTTGGGTCCTTAAAGGCTGTATAAGGTTGTCTGACAGTGACCCTTGTTCTTACTCTGGGTCCTCCCATCTTCTCCCACTCGGAGTGCTGTGCCCAAGCTCACCTTCCTGCAGGTCAGATAGTTTCTGCTGCCCTTCATCCCTCCCTTCTGACTTCCTGGAAGCACAAAGGTTTCCAAATACTTCTGTCAACAGCTAGCATCTAAATCCAGATGCCTGACCTGAGTATTCCTCTACTGACAAGGTTGCTTTCCCTTTTTTTAAATTTTTTTTTTTTTAAAAAAGAAGACTTACAGAAGAGAGGTCCCTTCCTTTAGAACAGAGACCCACCCTAAGTCTAACAGGGCACCCTGGCTCCAGCAGGCCTCTCAGTGGGAAGATGGGAGGAGGGGGGACTCATGCCTTCACTTCTCTTATCAATCTTGGCTTTAGAAGCATTCTTCTCCCTCATCATGTTCTTCTGCAAACATGATACTATTATGGCTTCAGGGACAGTGGGGAGGACAAATGTCACTTTAGGAAGGAGGAGGGGAAGCTGTATCCACAGAAGAAGGAGGAAATAAATCACCTGATCCAAAGAGTGAAATAAAAGTACTATTCTAATTTATGATCTAATTCCACACTCCTGGTCCTTTGGAGTGGGAAGGGTGGGTGTGGAAATTCATATTAAACAAATGGAGAACAGAGGCACAGAGAAATGACTTGCTCTGACCACAGTCATGCAGCTGGGTGGAAGTGAAGGTGTGAGTAGACACCAAGCTGAGGCTCTGTCTTTAAGATCACATTTTGCACAAGTACATTGCATCCAGAAAAGGCAACCAGAAGATAGGTTCTGGAAGTCAGCATGTAGAGGGAACCCCAAACACGAGGCTTATGTAGTTCAAGACCAGTGACTTAGAAGGTTCATTGCCAAGAGGTCCACTAGCTTCTTCTAGTAGACCTTGGTCATTACAATTATGTCTGTCTAGCATGCATCCCTACCCCCCTTTTCTGGTTGCAGTACCACCTATTTCTTTGGGAGTGCTTCTATCCACTCCTTTAGGCTTGATGGGGGGTGTCAATCACAGAGTGCCACCCATGACAGACCATGTCAAACTCAGTACTCAATCATGGTACCCTGGCAACAGTGACTGATCCAAGAGGTGGGCCCATTACCAAAGATAGAACAATGAGAACCACTTCCCTGTGAGAAAGAAGTCTCTTTCTGCTGGCTTTGCTTGGAAGGGTGTGATTTGGGGGTTTTCAGAGGCCATCTTCCTCACCACAAGGAGAGAGTCAGTCTCTGCAGACTGAAGCCACACACAGAGGGGAGCAGAACTGAGAGCTGAAAGATGGGGGGGGGTGGGGAAATGGGGAAGGGTGGAGATGGAGATATATATCGAGAGATTAGAATATTTATAGACATAATTTGAGCCCTTCTATGGACTTCCCAGCCATGTAAGCCCATTGTATCAGCTAGGGTTCAACCAGAGAAGCAGAACCAGTAGAATAGTATAGATAGGAGAGGGAGAGAGAGAGAGAGAGAGAGAGAGAGAGAGAGAGAGAGAGGGACTTATAAGGAATTAGCTGGCACAATTGTGGCTAAACAAGTCTGAAGTCTGTAGGGCAGGTGTTCTGTGCTGGAAATGCATGAGGGGAAAAGAAAAGATGCACACACAAGACTTTTTTTTTTTTTTTTTTTTAGACGGAGTCTTACTCTGTCACTAGGCTGGAGCTCAGTGGTGCGATGTCAGCTCACTGCAACCTCTGCCTCCCAGGTTCAAGTGATTTTCCTGCCTCAGCCTCCCAAGTAGCTGGGACTACAGGCACATGCCACCATGTCCGGCTAATTTTTTGTATTTCAGTAGAGACGGGGTTTCACCATGTTGGTCAGGCTGGTCTCGAACTCCTGATCCCAGGTGATCCACCCACTTTGGCTTCCCAAAGTGCTGGGATTACAGGCGTGAGCCACCATGCCCGGCCCACACACAAGACCTTTTAAAGGTAAACAACCTTTATCCCACGTATATGGCAATACAGATATAATAAGCAAATGATATAAAAAGCAAATTGCAGTGGAAAGGGGTGAAGGGAAAAGATATGTACATATATATTTACACACCACTAGATTATGGAGGAAGCATCACCAGATTGGGAAGCAACAGCCTGGGCTCCAGAGTCAGCCACTGGTCCATGCACAGACAAGGAGAGGTCTCACAGAGCTTCAGCACCGCCTGGGACCCTAGCTCTTTTGTAACAAGTTGTTTGGCATGAGGCCCAATCATGAGGGCCCTTTGAGACTGGGCTCAAGGAACACAAAAAGGTCAACTTGTTTTTGTGATTGTTGTTTTTCACTAACTAACGTACAGGAGCAGATTTCTCTGAAATACTGCTGGATGAATACCTCAAGGGGCTCACGTAACCTGTTCCGGGACTCAGTGACCATTGTCTATGTCCACGTTCAATTGAGTTCAAATTTAATATTTAACTTTTCCTCCACATTCGGCCTCAATTTGATACTCAGTTGTAGGATAAAACGTGTAAAGATACATGGGGAAGGCGTAGTTGATATAGGTTACAGATACAGGGTAAGCACAGGATAATTAAAAGCACAATTAATAAAAACCATACCCACCATGGCCAATGCCAATGCTAGTTGGACAGCCAATTCACAATGGGGTCCCCATGTTTAGATTCTAACTGCTTTGTTTTTGCATGTCTTGGGCAAGGAGAATAATAATATGAGAATCGTCAGGGATATACACACAACATTCAGCATGCAGTAAGGCGCAAACCCTTCCTTGGGCTGCTGTCAGCATGTCTAATGCCATTTGATTTTGCAGCACAACAGTACACACCTGAGCCAATTCATCTGATAATAACATAAGTCCAGTGCTACTATCATTAAGAGCTTTTTCTACATGCAAGCTTAATATTTTAATTTGTTGTTGAAGCGGTACCAGCAGTGATATGGTACCACCACCAGTGAGTCTGGCGCATTTGTAACCAGCAATATTTGTAAGCCACTAGATTACTGGGGAGAGGACTATTATCCCAGATAGTGAATGGAATTAATGGCCACCCCCAAGTGCATCTCCCTGTTCAATTCGGGGGCAGGTATCACCACCCATAGGACCCACATACCCAGAGGGCTCCCCAGGGAAGGAGAAGCGTTCTACCACAATCGTATTGTTGTAATGTGTAATTTAAGTAACAAAGGTGCTGTGTTTCTTTGGGGACACTGTTATTGATTTGAAGTATGTGCTGATAACTGGCTGGTGGGAGAAACCCCAGAGTGGCATTGGGGAAGCCATTTAAGGCCTCCCAGCAAAGGGGGGGCCATATGGAGTCCAGCTAGCAGTATGACAGGTTCCCAGGATATTCCGTTCCAGGCATATCAGGTAGGATACAAAGGCTTTTGACTCATTGCAAGGGTGGATTTTGCCTTTTGTTGAACTTGGGCAAGAATAGACTGTTTGGTTTGGTTTAAAGAAGTTGTACTACAAGTGCTGTTCTCCCAACCCCATTGGTAGTGACATAGCCACTTGGAAATATTAGCAGAGATAATATTCTAAGGTAATCCATTCGCTGCAGCCTCTGGCAACTCGACACATAGTCAACACTGACTGCAGTTGACCTCTTCTGCAGCAGTGGCTACCCAGGTGATAAATTCATTCTCGGCCTCAGACACAAAGACACAGGTGGTGACCATGAGTAGAAAGGTTCATTCCCTGTAATAACAAAAGTGGAGGGGAACATGATATTGTTTTTTCATATTTAGGAAATTGTACTATGCCTTCATTTTCTGCTCCCATAGCTACAAGGTCACCAGTCTTAGGGGCAGGATCTGATGGACGCTGTACCCATATTTTGGCTCCAGGATTTAAGCCACATGTACAGTGGATCTGAATACCTTGGTTCTGTATGTAGCCTCTGTTGGGGCAGAGATTTCCTACAGGGTTAATCGCTGACAAGGTACCACTAATAATTGAGCAACTGGTATCTGCAGTTCCATAGCAAAAGAATCTGGAGTGGTATTGTATAAAATGACCTAACTCTCCCTGGTAATCACTGTCAGTTATACCACTGTGTACGGTAATACCCCACATTGCAAGACCTGATTGGAATGTAATCCACCCATAATGTTTGCAAGGTATAATACCTATAATAACTCCTAAGCCGGTGGCTACTGTATGTGTACTTTGGGCAGGAATTATCCCAGGCTTTAAACTATGTAAGTCCAAACTGGCAGCTCCTCTTATCCTCCTCCATGGGAGTACAGCCTCTGGGTGGATTTTCCAGCATTTTAGCGAGAGAGGTTGGACTACATCCGCACACTTAGCAATTTGTAAATGTGGGGTAAGCATTCAATTCAATGGGGTTTCCGATGTTGTTAATGACTGATTATTTAATATTTGTAGTATGTCAAACAGGTGATCCTTCCATTTTTCTAACTTACCTTGCCCTAACACCTTTAGCTGTTTTCTCAATAACCCATTCATTCTTTCGATTAGGCCAGCTGCCTGTGGGTGGTACGGGATGTGGAAAATCCATGTATGCCATGTTGGTCTGCAAAGGTTTGTACAGCCTTAGCTTTGAAATGGGAGCCACTGTCCATTTGAATTTGTATGGGCACACCATAATATAGAATTAGGATGTTTAAGGTTGTAATAGTGTTAGTTTGGTTAGCATTAGCATAAGTGCAGTCTACTAGGAAACCTGAGTAGGTGTCTACAGAAGTACACGTATATTGGCACCCTTTAGAAATGGCAAAGGACAAGTATAGTCCATTTGCCAAATTCGTCCTGGCATTTTTCCCCATGAATGCGCCCCATAACCCTCTGAGGAACTGGCTTAGTTTTTAACTGTTGGCACGTAGTGCATTGGGATAGAGTTGTACGAACAACATCCTGGGGTAATGATATCCCTCTTTGCTCTCCCCAAGCCATGGTTCCTTGGATGCCTAAATGTCCTCACTGGAGATGCACCCATTGCGTGAGCGCAGCCCAATCTGGTTCTTCCGGGCCTGAGTCTGCAGTAATAGTGGAAATTTTAGCTTGTTGGTCTGATTAGTCTGTCAGGAGAAAGCAGAGACACATGAGCGTCAACATGGAAAATGGTGATAACGGTAGTGTGCACCAGGATTCAGATATCTTCCCAGTATTATTTTCCCCAAATCTCTTTATTCCCAATTAACCATTTGTTTTGTTGCCACTGGGGCATCCAAGCAGTGAGATCATTTGCTACTGACCAAGAGTCGGTATACAAATGACAAATCCTGAATAGCTCCAGCCTCCTCCTCAATAGCTCGGAGGACGGCCACCAGTTCAGTCAGCTGGCTACTCCCACCTCTTCTTTCAACAGAAACGCGTATGCTTTTAACAGGATTATGAGCCACAGCCTTCCAGCATCAGGTCCCACCAATGTATTTGGTGGATCCTTCAGTAAACCAAATGTGTTTCTGATTCTCTGGGTTTATTTCTTTAAAGGATTTGCCCCATTGCAGTGGGGGGGTGGGGCGCGCTCTTTCCCTATCTGCAGGACTTGCTTGGTGGTGTCCTTTTGTACATCTTCATGTAAAAACGATACCCTCTTTGGCCCCAGCTTAGCCTTACTTTGTATGTACCATTTCCATTTGATGATGCAACCTTCTTGGGTGTGCCCTATTTGGTGAGTTTTGGGGAGCTCATGACCCAAGTCATAATAGGAATTTCGGGCCTCATAATGACATCATGGCTGAAGCAGGGGCACTCTGTTTCCAGCAAAGCCCAACAGCAAGCTAACAATTGCTTCTTGAAAGGGGTATAGGCCAGGCGCGGTGGCTCACGCCTGCAATCCCAGCATCCTGGCTAACACGGTGAAACCACGACTAACACGGTGAAACCCAGCATCCTGGCTAACACGTGAGACCATCCTGGCCAACACGGTGAAACCCCGTCTCTACTAAAAATACAAAAACAAAATTAGCCGGGCGTGGTGGCGGGCGCCTGTAGTCCCATTTACTAAGGAGGCTGAGGCGGGAGAATGGCATGAACCTGGGAGGCGGAGCTTGCAGTGAACCGAGATCTCACCACTGCATTCCAGCCTGAGTGACAGAGCGAGACTCCATCTCATGCTGGCCTCTGGCAGTTTCCAGGTCCAAAACCCCAAAGGTACCCTCTTTCTGCCAAAGACTTCAATTAGCATGTTGATATAGGACAGTTACTTGCAGTTCTACTGGCCCATCCTGTATGGGCCATAGATCCAGGGCCAGTTGCACCACTTGTTTAGCATGTTCAAAAGCCATGTTCTCTTCCTCTCCCCAGTGAAAGTCATAGCATTTTCTAGTGACTGCATGCAGAGGTTGTAAAATGTTACCCAAGTGGGGAATATGGTATCTCCAGAATCCAAACAAGCCAATAAATTTCTGGGCCTCTTTTTTAGTGGTAGGGGTTGCAAATCCTAGTATTTTAGCCTTAGCCTTTGGTAAAATGGACTATTTCTCTGCATTCCATAGGATGCCAAGGAACTTTACAGTTTGTTCAGGTCCTTGAATCTTTCTAGAGTTAATTTCCCATCCTTGAGATAGGAGCTGGGTTTTTACCTGCTCCAAACCCCGGCTGACTAGTTCTTCAGTTTCACCCTGAATTAAAATCCTCTCCTCCCCTGAGGGCATCCAATGGCCCAAGTCCTGTAGCTGACCTAGTTGTTCCAGTACCTCCCGTGTGGGAGTATCAGTATGGGAAAAATAATAAAGATGTTAACACCATTCTATAAGCAGGTGGAGCAATCTTTAAAATCTTATTGCGGATTTTAGTACTTAAGGGTGTTGTCTCTATGTTACCAGCCATTCCCAGCACCACAGCTGTTTTCATGGCCTCCTCCTTTAACTGCCTATCAGTGAATGCCAGAGTTTTCCCTCATCTGGCCAGGCATCCTCTGTGGAATATTTCTGTCTGGCCGCATTGATGGCCAGTTGCCACAAAGATATTTCATCTAAAACATTTCCCTCATCATTAGTAGGGTGGGGTCCAGTAGCCCAGTTTCAAAGAGCCAGCTGAATTTTGGGTACCCACGAGAGGGTAGCAAACTTTAGAACATTCCCTGAGTCCACTCTAATGCCATTGGCATCCTGTTCATTGATTTGAACCAACCAAGTAATTACACTGTCCCCTCCCTTTTATGCAAAGGTTTGTAAAATGTCTGTTATTTCCTGCTGGGTAAACTCTTCTACAGCATCTCTCCGGATCATCTGTCCATCCTGCCCCTGCTGTACGGCCCGTGGCCGCCTCCAGAGTCTGGCCTCAGCAGGTTCCCTTTGCTCACCAAGGGAGTAAGTGGTCCCTTCTTCATCATCATCCCATACATCTCCATCCCATGTGTCTGGGTCCCACTCAGGGCCCGCTCGAGCAAGAGCTACCTATACTTTCGGCCGATCCACTTTGCCTTGCCTGTTCTTATACTTGTACCGGGCCACCCAGATAGCTGTTTTGTCAGCAATAGCCTGGTAGCTTTGGGCTTGATCAGTCAGGACATAGGCCTGGCATTGGGCCAAAGCCAGCCTAGAAGTTAAGTCAGCATTTTCCTTTTCCAGCTTACTTTTTTCCTGTAGCAACCAATCCCTATCTTGACACATTAACTTATAAGCAGTAAGCAAGCATCATCCACTCCAGATCTCCTTGGCATCTCTTTTGCCGACTGGAATCCCCTGCAGCACTTCACGCACAGTCAAAGGTTCAAATTGCACTAATTTAGATTCCCAGTTCTCACAAAGGCCAGTTCCCCTGGACCATGCAATTGCCATGGGGGAAAACTGGGGGAGTTTCCATCCTGGGATATGGGAAGTCCCCGAGCTTCCATCTCTGTCCTTGCAGCCAAAAAGTGGCATACTTTTGTTTTTGAATCCTATTCGTGATGCCAAAAAATGTTCTGTGCAGGAAACGCACGAGGGGAAAAGAAAAGACACACAATACCTTTTGAGGGTAAGCAACATTTATCCCACGTATATAGTAATACAGATATAACAAGCAAATGATATAAAATGCAAATTGCAGTGGAAAGGGGAGAAGGGAAAAGATGTGTGTGTGTGTGTGTGTGTGTGTGTGTGTGTATATACACATATACACATTTACACTCACCAGACTATGGAGGAAGGATCACTAGACCGGGAAGCAACAGCCTGGGCTCCAGAGTGGGCTGCCGGTCCGTGCCCAGATGAGGAGAAGTCTCACGGAGCTTCAGCGCCTCCTGGGACCCTAGCTCTTTTGTAACGAGTTGTTTGGCATGAGGCCCAATCATGAGGGCCCTTTGTGACTGGGCTCAAGGAACACAAAAAAGTCAACTTGTTTTTGCGATGGTCTGTTGTTTTTCAATAACTAACATACAGCAGCAGGTTTCTCCGAAACATTGCTAGATGAATGAATGCCTCAAGAGGCTCATGCAATCTGTTCTGGGGCTTAGTGACCATTGCTTGTGTCCACGTTCAATTGAGTTCAAATTTAATATTTAACTTTTCCACTACAGCAGGCAGCCACAAGGGAAGGTCACAAGTAGGCTGGAAGCCTGTGGCAAGAGCTGAAGCTTGATGATGTCCTTCAGCTGCAGTCAGGAAAAAAGTTCTAACGGGAAAGGAGAGCAATTGTTGACTCAGCAGCTACTTGGAGGATCTCCCTCGGAGAAGACCCATTTTTAAGGAGCTTAAGTCAGGCCTACCGATGATAATCTCCCATTAATTAACTTTTTTTTTTTTTTTTAAACGGAGTCTTTCTTTTCTTTTTGAGACAGGATCATGCTCTATTGCCCAGGCTGGAGTGCAGTGCCACAATCATGGCTCATTGCAGCCTCCATTTCCTGAACTCAAGTGATCCTCTTGCCTCAGCCTCCTGAGTAGCTGAGACTACAGACATGTGCTACCACACTCAGCTAATAAAAAAACATTTTATTTATTTTATTTTTTTTTTGGGTAGAGATCAGGTCTTGCCATGTTGCCCAAGTTCCATTGATTAACTTAAAGTCAACTAATTGGGAACTTTGTTTTATTTATTCATTTTTTTGAGACAAGGTCTGGCTCTATCGCCCAGGCTGGAGAGCAGTGGCACGATCTCAGCTCACTGCAACCTCTGCCTCCTGGGCTCAAACCACCCTCTCACTTCAACCTCCCAAGTAACTGGTACTACAGGCACATGCCACCACACCCAGTTAATTTTTTGTATTTTTTGAAGAGATGGGATTTTGCCATGTTGCCCAGGTTGGTCTCGAACTCATGAGCTCAAGCAATCCACACGCTTCAGCCTCCCAAAGTACTAGGATTACAGGTGTGAGCCACCTCACCCAACCTGACTGGGAGCTTTAAATCATATCTGCAGAATTCCTTCACTGAAACACCCAGATTTGTATTTGATTAGATACCTCAGGGAAGGTGTGTGAATATTATAAAATGGCTGCTGCCTCCTTTCTGTCTTCCAACTCTTGAGCAAGAATATTTCCATTGGTCCAAAATAAATGGAAACTAACTAGAAAGGGAATTCTGTGGGCTAGAGTTGAGCCTAGCCAAGCTGATACATTAAAAAGCCATTACATCCATTACATCCATACTTTTTTCCCCATAAACTAAATTTGAGTTGTGTTCCATCACTTGGCATGAAAAAGCTTCTGATTCAGTTGCCATTTACTTATTGAGTGCCTTATATATATTATCTCACTTAATCTTCTTATACACAAATGAGCTAGGTATTATTTGCAATTTTGAAGACTGAAGCTCAGAGGTTAAAAAAACTTTTTCAAAAGCTCAGAGCTTCAAACAAAGTTTGTCTTTCCATAGCTGATGCTATGATACCAGTCTTTGCAAAAAAGGAGGCACCTGGTTGGAATATGAATTCCTCGTGCAGTTTGGAAGTTGAGTTCAGCAGATTTTTATTTTAGCTAAAAAAAGGTCCAAAACTTGATGTACTTTATTCATCTGATGACAGAACAAGGCTAAGAAATATATTTTTATCTTCATGACCCAATGCTTGGCCCAGATGTATTATTTGGCTGGTGTAATGAACTGTTTGGTCTGTTTCCCCTGTTGCATTTGTGTCTGCGTTTTTGAGATGATCATTTAAGGTTTTAACTTTTATTTGGAAGCCTCTTCTTCGCTGAAATACCTTAGATCTTCAACTTTCCTACAAACATCAGCTGCAATCACAACGTCAAGTAGATGCTGTATAAACCTCTTGCAAGAGCAGTGAGGAAAAAAGGAATGTACAAATGAACAATATCAGAAATGAAAGAGGAGACATCATTACAGCTTTGACAGACATTAAAAAGATAAGAGGAAAGTAGGAAAAGTTTTATGCCAACAAATTCCATAACTTCCATGAAATGGACACATTCCTTGAAAATAGATACATAGCACATGAGACATTTTAGCTGGGATCCCAGATAGTTAAATCTCCTAACTGCCAAATCTAAGGGCACTTTTGGGATTTTACTTTACCCTTCAGTGAATTTGACACTGCTGACCGCATCCTTCTTAAAATCTTCCTGTTTTGGCTTCCATGAAACACTGTTAGTGTTTCTCCATGTAAACCTTGTTTCTCTCCTTCTTCCTTTCTGCTTAATTACAGAAATTCTATAACTTTTTATTTTGAAACAGAGTCTTACTCTGTCGCCTAGGCTGAAGTGCAGTGGTGTGACACGGCTCACTGCAGCCTCGATCTCCCCAGGTTCAGGTGATCCTCCCACCTCAGCCTCCTGAGTAACTGAGACTAGAAGTCTGCACCACCACGCCAAGCTAATTTTTGTATTTTTCGTACAGATGGAGTTTTGCCATGTTGCCCAGGCTTGTCTTGAACTCCTGTAACTACCATTTGTATGCTGATGGCTCCCAAATCTGCAGCCCCAATTGCTTTCTTGATTCTCAATTTGACTCAATATCCAACTTTTATCAAGACAATTATCTATGCTGGCCATTTAATCAATGAGTGCCCGCTACCTCTCGGATGTGTTCAGACCCTTCAAACTCATTTCCTCCTTGTCTGCTATACTACCCAGTTTTCATTTGGGAACTGTCCCTCCCCCATGCTCAGTCCTTTTCAGTCAGGAAGAGTCCTCCTCCCCCTCAGCCTCTACATAAGCATGTGATCTGATTTTATCCCCTCCAGCCCATCTTCCACACTGTGAACAAATATATCTCATAATGGTGGTGGTTTAAAAGCCTAGGCCCAAGTATTTGACACCCCTCCATTGAGAGGCGGAGTGTCTACCATGAAATCTGGGCAGGCTTGTGACTGCATTGACCAGTAAAGCCCTGCAGAAGTGACACTGTGTGACTTCCAAAGTTAGGGCAGAAAAGTCCACGCAGCTTCCACTGGTCCTGCAATGTTCATTCTCTGGGGGCCTCCTCTCAGGAAGTTCCCTCTCAGAAGCCAGCTGTCATATTGTGAAAAGTCCAAGTCACATGGGGAGGCCATGCGTAGGTGCTTTGCTGACCCATCCTAGTTGACCCAGCTTTCAAGTTACCCCAGTCCAGGCAGGCTGATATTCCTGAGAATCTTCTCAGAAGTAGGTCCTCTAGCCCTAGCTGTTCCAACTGTCAGCCATTCCAGTCTCCCGAGCTGAGGTTCCAGATACAAGGAGCAAAGAAGAATTATCTCAATGTGCTCTGTCCAAGCTCCTGACCACAGAATTTGTGATCAGAAAAAAATGGTTGTGTTAAGCTGCTAAACTTGGGGGTAATTTGTGATACAGTGATAGTAACTGAAACACTTATGTCACAACCCTGCTTAAAATGTTCTAGTGATTCTGCATCACCACCACTGAGATGAAGTCCAAATTCCTTTGCCATTCAGTACTAGATGCCTGGCCACCCCACCAGATCCATCTCCTGTCTCTGCCCACACAAGCCCTAGTGCCAGCCACACTGCAATTCCTGGAATCATCCCTACTTCCCTGGGCTCCCATGCCTTTGTACATTTTGTTGCTCTGCCTGGATGTCTTCCTGACATCCAAGATATTTAGCAAATCATCTGGAAAACTGGGGGATACAAATCCACTGACTTCCCTGAAATCCTTTTTCTTCAGGAGGAATGATTGACTGGCCCTAAGACAGTTCAAGTGCTCTGCAAAAGAATATTCACAGAATGTGGGTTATTTTCTAGGTCTCTGAATAAAATAATGGTTATATAGAATTGATTCTGGAGCCAGATTGCCTGCATTCAGCTGCCAGCTCTACCACGGATTAGTGGGTAGCAGCCTGTTTAACTTCTCTGTGCTTCAATGTCCCCATCTGTAAAATGGAGTAATAAATAATACTTACTTGGTACAGTTATGGGAAGGATTAAAAGAGTTAAAATGTGTAAAGGGTTTAGAATGATGCCTGGCAGAGAGTGCTTGGATAAATAAGTGTTTGTTGAAAATAAAACAAATCTGCAAATAGTTAACTGTAGTCATTGCTCAAGTCTCTTTGAGTATCGCCTTCTTTGGGACACCTCCCCGAGGCCTCCCCCACGCTAGCTGGCTTCACAGATAGGTCCATGTTGTTGCAGCACCTCCGACACATCCCAGCTGCAACATTCCTCACTGTCTCTGTAAGTCTGTCTTTGTAGTTGTTAGTATCTCTCAGCTCATTTCTTAGATTCTTGAAGGCAGAGCCTGGATTTTACTCATTTCTCTCTCCCTGGAATCTGAGTCTTACTAGGCCTTCAATAAGTGTGTATTAAATGGAATCTTGCTTTGATTTTAATAAACACAGTAACTCCAGGCCAGAAAAGGCTAAGCGAGTTCTCCTAAGCCATACAGGTAATTAGTGGCTGAACAAAGACTAAAAATTTAACCCTGTTCTTCTGACTGCCAAACCTAAGCTAATGACTCTTGTATGTGTGTGTATGTGTCTGTGTCTGTGTACACATGCATGTATGTGTCCACCAGTATCATCACTAACCCCTGGTCATTTGCTTTTAAAATTATTTTATTCAGAGACTTATACAATAACCCTTGTTCTTTTAGCCTCTTCTGAGACCCTGGGTTGTTTATAATAATAGAGTCGATCACTATTATTCCTGAAGGGAGGATATTGCACCCTTCCAATTATTCAGACGATTTGCTGATTGGGTAATTCTGAAGCCTTGAACCCCTCCCTAACGTTAGAGGCGGTAACTTTCATCTGTTTACTTTTCCCCGTTGCGGAGGCAAAGGCAACCTTATTCAGAGAATCGAATTCAATACAGGACCTCAAGCTGCCGGCCGTTGCTTCTACCAGCTGCTCCATTATTAACGCCAGACGGCGCTGTGTCCTCACTGGCTCTTTAATCACCACGTCGGGTTCACAAAAGGCCCAGGTTTCCTCCAGCATAGTTCAGGGGATGGTGAACGCTTCCCAACATGCCTGCAACAGGCGCATTTCTTTCTGCTTTTGGTGCGTGTGTGTAGGGAAGTGTTCCATTTTTAACCAGTCTTGCGGAGACCTGGCCTGGTGTTTGAAAATCTGTTTCCTCTATTATCGATCCGATCCCAGGATTGCTTTTTCCTCTGACACGTGAAACAAATTCACTCTTTTTTTTTTTTTTTTTTTTAGTGAAAAATTTTTTAAACAAAATAGAGCTGGGGGGGTCTCGCTACGTTGCCCAGGCTGGTTTTGAACTCCTGGACACAAACAATTCTCCCACCTTGGCCTCCCAAAGTGCTGGGAATACAGGTGGGAGCCACTGCGCTCACCCCAATCAAAATCATTTAAATCACAACGCACTAAAGGCCGACTAGGTGTCAGGCGCTGCGCGGTCCCTTGTCCCCATGTCCCTGGCCAAAGGCATGCTCTAGATTAGGGGACTCAGCCTTGAGGCTTTCCCGACAGTGTCAGCCAAGCACACACTCCCAGTTCGCAGGGCTTCGTGGTCAAGGTTCCCCATTCACCTGTCTGGAGGGCGAGGTGCGTCCACCCTTCCAGCACCTGGGCAACCAGCTCTCCTTGCGGTTCTCTTCCACTGCCTTTCCTTCGCCCTAATTTTCCATTCCTTGTGAGTGGTGGTTTTGGTTGGGGGGAGGGGACGGGGAAGGGGCCTGGCGAGGAGGGGCGTCAGAGCGCTGTCACAGGGTGTCGCGCCGCCCTCCCCGCCCCTCCACCGGGCGTGTGGGGACGCCGGAGGGCGGGAGTCTCCGCGAGCCGCGCGGCGCACGGAGCACTGCGGCCGCCTGAGCTCGGCGCTGAGCCTGGAGCCCGCAGCCGGCCGTCTCCTGCTCCCGTGCGCTGGGCGCCAGCTCCTGCGGTGCTGCCCGGCTGCTTGAGAGCGCACCCGACCATGGAGCCCTCGCATAAAGACGCCGAGACGGCGGCGGCGGCGGCAGCGGTGGCTGCGGCGGACCCCCGGGGGGCGTCCTCGTCCAGCGGGGTAGTGGTGCAGGTCCGCGAGAAGAAGGGCCCCCTGCGCGCCGCCATCCCCTACATGCCCTTCCCCGTAGCCGTCATCTGCCTCTTCCTCAACACTTTCGTGCCGGGACTGGGTAAGACACGGCGGCCGCGACCCTTGCGACCTCGACCCCGCCGCGGGAGGGCGTAGGGGGAGAGACGGGCGCGGCCGGAGACCCCCTGGAGATGCTGCGCGCTCCAGTGCTGCGACCACGCGCGCCCGCCGGCTCCCGGCGTCCCCTGGCAGATGGCAGAAGCGCGTGAAGTGGGCACCCCAGAGGGGAGAGGCTGCTCTGGGGTCTCCGACCCGCAGGCGGGGCCCCAAAGAGCCGGAAACTTTGCGGCCAATGTTGGAGCCCAAGGCGGCGGCCGGAATGGCTCTGCCGGCTTCGGAGTAGGGCTCCAGTCCGGGCGCCCCGATTGCCGCTCCTCTCCGTCGCGCGCATCGGTCAGCGAGCCCATTTCTCCGAAAGGAATGAGGTTGAGGCAGAAGGAGCTCTTGGGCTTCGGTGGCAGGGATCAAACTCCCGGGCGTCGAAGTCAGCTGAGCAGGGGAAAGGGGACAAACCGGGCTAGAGACACCCGCAGACCACTCTGATTCACGGCATGGGGACTGTGTGGGGACGAGAACTCTAGCCAGAGTCTCCTTCGCCTCATTCGGGGTGCCTGCACTTCCGCGAGCACCCCGCACGGCTCCAGGGGGATGGAGGATGATTTTATTAGTTTGGATGCACGTGGCCAGAGATGAACCCATAGCTCCCCCGGATCCCTTCCGTTCCTGAGAAGTAGAGAGTGCGCCGATGTAATTCTGTGCAGGACTCTGGCAGCCGGCAGGGGTTCTAGTGGCATCTATGTCCCAAGTTTTAAAGCAGAGGCCCCTTACAGAGATGGTGCGGGAGGGTGAATGGAGGCAGGGAATGAGAAGTTTTCCTGACCCTCCCTCCCTTAACTCCACCCCCAAGTCTCTGCCTGCACGCCCCTCCCCTCCTCCAGCTTGGCACTGGTTGCTCCTACATGCTGGGAGGTGCCCCCCTCTCTCCCATGCCCGCCCGAAGAGGCAGAAGCCCTAGTGCCCTCTCCGGGAGAAAGCGTGCCCCTGTCGGCGAGCCCGTTGCCAGCGTATGGCTCCAAGTTCCCAAGAGCAGAGGCCAGCTGGAAGGGTTTTTCAGTTTGACTTTGGCCTTTCTCACGGTCTGCTCTCTCTTAGCCTGCTTAGCAGGGGCCTCTGCTGCGGTGATAGCCAAGGCCACAGCCACCCACGCAGGACCCGTTCACTTTCCCCTCCGAGCTTACTTGTCTTTCTACCCCAAAGGGCTGCTCCGCCAGAGCAGCCTATCTAAGCAGTAAGTTAGGTGGTCTTTAGTTGGGCTTCTCTCTCCTGGGATGCTTCCAGCAGCCTGTCCCCCTGGCTGGTGTCATCAGATCAGCTCTCTTTGCACATTTAGATACTGCAAGGAGGCAAGCTGATGTTAATTTAGTTTTATCAGAAATTCCCACCCGCTGGAGTAAAAAGAGACTGCCTGCCCCTCCCTCTGGCGGATATGAAGATCCTCCTGAGCCAGCTTGCATCTTGATTCACCTTTTTTTTTTAAGTGGTGAGGTAAATGCCACTGTATGGTCTTTTGAGGAAACAAATGCATTGGTGCCAGGTGAGAGGGGCTGCACCAAGTCACTGCTGCACGAGGAAACCACCTTGTGGGAGACCAGCCCCAGGAGACAGAAGCTGCCCACCCATGCACCTGTGTGTGCCCTCCTGTGTCTCCCCTCACTAGGTGCCTTTCCCAGCCTTAGCCCCGCTGCATTGACAGCATCGACTGCAGGGCATCGTCCATTCCGCTGACCCCTGACTCTTTGCCCTGGGGATCCAGCTTTTCCCTTTGTGAGATCAGAATCCTATGGGATTTTTGTGAAACAAACAAACAAACAGACAGACAGACAAACAAAACAAACCATTATAAGAAACCAGGAGAAAATAAAGGGAAGATATGCAAACCACAAAAGTAATAAAACAGGTGAGCTTTAGGTGCACAGATTTCTGAATTTTCAGTGACATAATCCTGGCTTTTTTTTTTTTTTTTCATTTTGCTTTGGTTGCTATTGTACAGTTTCCTGGGTGCACAGGCTCCAGCTCCTCTCCACACAGAATGATCCTTAATGGTGGTTCTCATCTGTAAGTCAGGCACACCTATCTCTTGGCATTACTGAGAGGATGAAACGTGATTACCTAAAGCCCAGTGTCTTGTGCATAGGAAGCTCTCCCGGGATGGTGGGTCCGTCTTGCTCTTCTGCAGAGCTGAGCACTGGTCCCATCTCTGGGTGGGGGTCGCTGCAGCAGGGGCAGCACTGCCCTCTGGACTACTCAGAAGCAAAGACTCCTTGAGTGCTTTTGATCTCTCTGCTCCCCTCTCCACCTGCAGTGGAGTCCCAGGCAACAAAGCAGCTCAGACCAATCTTGCAGATGGTTTTATTGCTCTCCTCTCCTGGGAATGGTTTAAATGGCCCCAGCTCTTGGAAATCCACCACTTGGCCCAGATCCACTTCTCCAAGGCCTCCTGGCTAGTCTGAAGCTTCTGGGACAACTGAATATTCATGGCTGCTTCTGCCCTTTGATGAAATGCAGCTTCTTTCAGTTCACTCATTCATTTGACCAACACAGGCACCTACCACATGCCAGGCATTGACTGGGGTTGTGATGATGAATAAATCAGTCAGGATGTCATAGACTGTTGAGGAAAATTGATGCCAACTTTGTCTGAATTTGATAAGTGCTAGGATGGCAGCAGGAACAGAGTGTTGTAGCAGAAATTAATTCTTCCTGGGTGTGAAGGAAGGGGGCTCAGAGAAAGCCTCCCTGAGAGAGTAGTGTTAGGTTAGACCTTACTGAGAAAATCTATCACATGGCCTAAGCACTTGCCATCCTCACTAAACTCCCATTCTGGAAATTGCTGCGACCACTGGCCCAAAGATCTCTTCTTTTTTTCTGGAAACTTCCTTCCCTACAAGTACTCTCTTTGATTGCAGATTGGATGAGAGGGCCATCTTTGCTGAATGAAGGCTTGTTTATTTTTTTTTCCCTCTGATGTAGGTGTCTCATGTCCATTCAGTCTTCAGGACCTGCCATGGGGAAGCCCCATCCTTAAAATTCCCGAGTGCCTTCTCCACCCAAGCAACAGTGCTCTTGGGATAACACTCATATCATGAGTGGGATGTGCCCTCTCCTAGGGAGTGGCTGGAAAGGAGAAGTGATTTATAATCACTCCAACTCCTCACTGAAACAATGAAAAACAATTTTTACAAATGGACATTAGTAAAGACAGTCACCTTTAGTCCTACTCAGTGAAACTCTACTAATAAAGACCACCGTTGGTACTTTCATGTTCCAACAATTAGGGTGTTTATAAGTATATACACTATTATTCATACTTGTAATGAAAGTTCATTGTTATGCCCCCAAATGGCCAGAGAGTTTGTCTAGTGGTCAAGGGTATCGTTATACTTTTGTATTTAAAAATTATCTTCTCTTGATTTGGTGAAACGAAAATGTTGATATCTCAGTGACAGGGAGAGTTAAAGGGAGGAGGACCTGCATTGACCTTTAACCACTCCATTGGACACAAGACATCAGATAGGAACGATCTATCCCTAACACACTGCCTACCTTTGATGCTACTAAAGTCTTGCTTGCTCAATAAGAGCACCACAGGCTGGCTCTGCTTCTTCTGTCTCTTTCCTCTAGACCCAAGTCTCAAACTGATGATTAATCATGTCCCACCTCCCAGCATCTTTTGTATCACAGATTTTTTGTTGCTGTTTTGAGACTTTATTCTTTGTCTATCTAAGTAGATCTTAAATTCCTTGGGAGCAGCAACTGTTTTAAATGTCTTCTTGAAAGAGTATTTTATCCACAAATACATATAGACTAGAATTATACTCCTGGAATAGGCATTAGAGAGCATCTGGTCCAAAGCCTTTATTCAATATAAAAGGGAAGTAGGCCTGATTTGCAAGGACCAAGGAAGTTTACAGCCTACTAAACCTTTTGAAGGAAGTTCCTGAAGAAGTTTTTCAACAAAGTAAGGGAGTAAACCAAGAAAGGAGATATGAGATTCAGGAAACAGAGGATCCTATACAGAGTAGCCATGAAAAGCAACCCCAGGATGAAATTATTCAGCAGAACAAGAGAGTAGTTACTTTTCATTAGAGTGGAAGGAAAGAGGTCTCTGAAGGTGACATGAGAGAAGGACATTCTAGAGAGTAGAGAGCATTATTAGGACACTGCAAAAAATTAACTTTGTAATGAAAAGCAGAAATCAAGCCAAAAAACCCACCCAAACAAAACAGAAGGCAATTAGTAATTGCAGTAAAGACAAAGAGCCATGCAAAAGCATTAAGATTAAAAAATGAGGCAGTTTGCCCAATCAGGTCAGAAGGACAGCAGGCTTCAAAAGGAAAACAAGAGTCCAAACAATAAATGGAGTGGGAAGAAATTTGGAGGATATTAGGGATATGATGTAGAAGGCAAATTTTCTTCTATCAACAAGAAAAAAGAAACATAATTGGAAACTTCTGGAAAAACAAAAAATTTCTTATGAAAGGGATAGCCCAAATATGAAGCAGTCCAAAATGTGGCCTGATTTTGAGCATGTGGTGGAATGTAAGAAAGGCTCTAAGCACATAAGGTCTGTCATTGGAACAGTGGTGCATGACATGGACTCTTTGGCTCTGCAGTAAAGAATATTTGCGGCCGGGCGCGGTGGCTCAAGCCTGTAATCCCAGCACTGTGGGAGGCCGAGACGGGAGGATCACGAGGTCAGGAGATCGAGACCATCCTGGCTAATACAGTGAAACCCCGTCTCTACTAAAAAATACTAAAAACTAGCCGGGTGACGAGGCGGGCGCCTGTAGTCCCAGCTACTCGGGAGGCTGAGGCAGGAGAATGGCGTAAACCCGGGAGGCGGAGCTTGCAGTGAGCTGAGATCCGGCCACTGCACTCCAGCCTGGGCAGCAGAGCAAGACTCCGTCTCAAAAAAAAAAAAAAAAAAAGAATATTTGCTTAGTCATAATGTAAATGCTGCTTAGTGGCTTTCAACTTCTAAAATCAACAACAAAGCACTGAAGACTACTTAAGAATAGCTATAAAGGAGTATGTAAAGAGTTTCTGGCTTGACAATATAAAAGAAGTTGGAGAGTAGAAGAAGAGAGAAGAGGAATTGTGATAGATTAAATTGTTGTTCCCAATTATTCACTGTTCTCCCTGAAAGAGGATTTCACACCCCCACCTGATGCCATATGGCTTGCCTGCCCTTGTAGGAAAATATTTCCTCCCCTGTCCGATAATCCGGTTTGGCCACGTGACTCGCTTTGGCCAATTGAATGTGAGTGGAAATGACATATTCCATGCGGAACAGACACGTTAAGAGGCGATGTGAAGTTCTGCCATTGTTCTTTTCCCTCTCTCATGAAAATAGCAGGTCTCAGATGGGGGATGCCCTTCAACTAGTTCCCAGAATAAACAACACATCAGAAGCAGGCCATGGCATGGCATGTGAATCAGAAATAAGCCTGAGTTGCTGAGATTTTGTGGTTGTGGGTCTTGTTATTGTCCCAGCATGACATATGCAAAGCTGACTTACAGCAGATGGTAGGATAGAGGCATGAATACCCTAATCATAAAATGGGAGTCAAGAGATGCTGTCTGTAGTTAATAGACCAAGAAATAAAAGGCACCAAGGTGACCAATAGACGAACTGAAATAGTTGATGTGTTGGGACAGTGAGATGATAGTGATCTGCTGGAATAATATGGGAACAAGAGTAAAAGTGCAATGAGAGGTGATATAAGCAAGCTGGCTTGTACGTATTACAGCAGAAAGTGGATAGGTGATGTCTAAAGTTGATAAAACATGAAAAAGCAATATAAGTGTACTCTTTGGAGACTGGGGAAGCACCAGAATTCCCAGTCTTTCTGGCATCATCAATTTTTCTGTCTATTGGCTCATTCCCAGCAGCACACATCCATGCTGAATTTGTCTACCTTTTAAAAATAGCCTCTCCTGATCCAATATCCCCTCTGACCTGTGCCCATTTCTTTTCTCTCTTTCACAGCAAAATTCCCTGAAAGAACTGTCTGTAATTGTTGTCTCCAATCCCTTCTCTCTCATTTTCTTGTGAACTCACTTTAATCATGTTTTTGCCTCCATCACTCACTTACACTGCGCTTGTCAGGGTTGCCAGTCTCCTCCAGGTTGCTAAATCCAGTGTCCGGTTCTCTGTCTTCCTCTTCCTGGACCTATCAGCAGTGCCGGCCAAAGGGGCTCACTACCTCCTCCTGAAATGCTTTCTTTACTTGGCTTCTACAGCACCACTCCCTCCTAGTTTTCTTTTTACCTCAAGGCTCTTTCTCTGTTTTTTTTTGCCTCTCTTGACAACCTCTAAACTTTAGGGCTCCCCAGGGCGCTTGGTCTTCTTGACCTTGATCTTCTCTTTTCTGCCTGTATTCACTCCTGCAGTGATCTTGCCCAGTCGCTGGGCTTTCAATTGCATTTTTATGATGATGACCCCCCAGTTTAGACCCCCAGCTCAGGCCTCTTCCCTGAACTCCTGAGTTATATATCCAACTGCCTTCTCATTGTCTCCACTTGGAACTGAAAGGCATCCTAGGCACAACACATCCAAAACCAAACTCCTGGTCTTCTTTCCCAGACCTGCTTCTCCCTCCTCTTTCCCCATCTCAGCAAATGGAGGACTCCCAGTGCCTCTGGCCAAAAACTGAGATTCAACTCTGTTTTTTTTTTTTTAACCCCATGCGCAATCTGTTAGGAAGTCCTCTTGGTCTGCTTTCCAAGCCTGATCAGTATCTGACCACTTCTTACTGCTCTCTGGTTCAAGCCTCCATGTTCTTCTGCATTGTTGCAGTAGCTTCCTATATGGTCTCCTTGTCTGTACTCATGTCCCTTACAGTCTGTCTGCAACATGGCGACCAGGGTGCTACTTTTTAAACATGAGTGAGTCAGACTGTGTCACTTTTGAGCTCAAAACTTTCTAATGGCTCCCATGTCACTCAGAGTAAAAGCTCGAGTCTTTATTATGACCTGTAAGGACCTAAGCCAGAACTTTCCAATAGAAATATAAGTCACATAGGGAATTTAAAATTTTTCTAGTACATACCTATATCATAAAAAGTAAAAAGGAATAGATGAAGTTAACTTTAATAATATGTTTAATTTAACCCAATATATTAAAAAATTATCAACATATAATCAATATAAACATTATTCATAAGATGTATTTTCTTTTTTGCATACTAAATTTTCAAATCCAGTGTACATTTTACACTCATAGCACATCTCAATTTGGACCTGTCCCATTTCAAGGGTAATTTCAAGTGGATGTATTAACAGCATCTGAATTTCTTCTGAGAAATGGCAAGGGACCCAGCTGTCATGGGAGTGGTCAGTTAATAGATGATACAGCGGAATTTTGTGTCTCAATGAAGGTTAGATAGCTTGCTAAGCAGAGGAGGGCTTGCTTCTGAGTGCCTTCAGCAGCATTTCACTCTTAACATGCTCCTACTGTGTGCCAGGTCTATGATCAGAGCTGAGGCACAAAGACAAAGAAGATGTGCTCCCTGCCAAGAAGCTGACAGTCTAACGGGAAGGCAGATGCTAATGAATACAGACAGTAGTGTGTGCTTTAATGGAGGAAAGGATGGGCCATTGGGGCCCATCTCATCCAGTCTGCAGTGGTGAGGCAATGCTTTCCTGGCAAACTTGGCCATCTGGGAGATGAGCAACAGACTGAACAGAATGACCTGGATGGTCTAAATCAAGTGCTGTTTTGAGTTCAACATTAGGTTCATGATGCCACAAAGCATCATGAAAAGGGAGGTCAACTAGAAGCCAGGAGGCGTCAGACCTAATTCTGGCTCCTCAGTAGCATGGAACCTTGAGCAGATCACTTAGCCTCTCTGAACCTCAGTTTTCTCACTTATAAAATGAAAATAATAATCTCTGCTTGGGCATCTCACAAAGTCATTATGCCCCATTAACTGTAAAGCACTCCACGGTCAGAAAAGGTTATCGTTACCAATTAATATTAGCAAAATCCCCTTTGCGCTTTTAAATTTGTGAATTGACAATTTCTAATTATATAAATTTGTGGGGTACAAAGTCATGCTCTAATTTATGAATACAATGTGGAATAATTACATCAAGCTAGTTAGTGTATCCATCATCTCAAATACTTAACGGATTTTGTGGTGAGAACATTTGAAGTTTACTCCCTTAGCAACTTTGAAATGTATGATACTCTATTATTAACTATATTTACCGCACTGTGCAATAGAACTCAAAAAGGGAAAAAATCATACTTCTCCTGTGATTTTGTGCCTTTTGACCATCATCTCTCCATTTCCTTCGCCCACCTCAGTCCCTGGCAACTACCATTCAACTCTCTTCTTCTATGACTTTGATTCTTTTAGATTCCACATATATGCGAGAACATGCAGTATTTGTTTTTCTGTGCCTGACTTATTTCACTTAGCACAATGTTTTTCAATTCCATTCATGTTGTTGCAAGTGATAGACTTTCCTTTTTTAAGGCTGAATATACTCTATTGTGCATATATAGCGCCTTTTCTTTATCCATTCATCTGCTGATGGACACTTAGATTGATTTCATAACTTAACTGTTGGGAGTAGTGCTATAGTAAACATGGGGTGCAGACATTTCTTGAATAAACACATTTCAAATTTTTTGGGTAAATACCCGGAAGTAGGATTGTGGGTCATATGGTCATTCTAATTTTAGCTTTTTGAGGCACCTCCATACTATTTTCCATAATGGTCTTATAATTCGTATTCTCACCAACAGTGTACAAGGGTTCCCCTTTTTGCCACGTCCTCACCAACACTTATTATCTTTCATCTTTTTAATAAAAGTCATTCTGACATGTCCAAGAAGAGAAAATTATAAGCCCATATTCCTAATGAACATAGATGCAAAAATCCTCAACAAAATACTGGTGAACCAAATTCCACAATGCATTAAAAAGATCATCCATCATGATTAAGATTTATCCCTAGGATGCAAGAACGGTTCAACATATGCAAATCAGTAAATGTGATACATCACATTAACAGAATAAAGGACAAAAACCATGCGATCGTTACATTAGATTCAGAAAAAGCATTTGACAAAATTCAACATCCTTTTACGATAAAAAAAATCTCACCAAATTAGGTATAGAAAGGTCATACCTCAACACAATAAAGGCCATATATGAGAAGCCCACAGCTAACATTATACTCAACGTGAAAAGTTGAAAGCCTTTCCTCTAAGATCTGGAACAAGACAAGAATGCCCACTTTTGCCACTTCTATTCAACCTAATGGAAGTCCTTGCCAGAGCAATTGGGCAAGAGAAGGAAAGAAAAGGCATCCAAATAGGAAACGATTAAGTGAAATTGTCATTGCTGATGACATAATCCTGTATATAGAAAACCTTACAGACTCCACCAGAAAACTGTTAGAACATATTAGAATATAATACAATTAAGTCGTGCGATACAAAGTCAACACACAAAAATCATTAGCAAAATCCCCTTTGTTTCCGGGATCATTCCTAGGGTATTTCTCTGAGTGGGAACTGGGGGTGGACAGGGTGACTAACAAGCACTTCTACCTTTTTTCAGCATCTCAGTTCCATGCAGCACATGGAGCTGAAACCTAGGAATTCCCACTGGGAACCCAACCAAACCTCCCACACATGACGTGCTGGCTTGAAGGGGAAGGGCACACATTCTCCAGGGCTTAGTTCAACACACCAACTGGAAGCTTTCTCCACTGTACTCCCCAAACCCTGGGCCTGTGTGAGGGATGTGTCTCTGAGGCTAACTTTACAGTTTGGTAAAAAAGGCTGTGGGGAACATCAAAGTGGTGACTGAGCGCGCATGTGTGTGTGTATGTGTCTGTGTGTGTGGGTGGACGTGCACCTGTGTGTTTGTGTGCACAAATGTTCCATAGACTTTACCTATAGTTATTTTACAATAAAAATTAGAGCATAGTTTAGTTTCTAGGTCTGGGTTTGAAAATCTCTGTGTCCTTATACCCTTGAGGCACACACTTGGTGGTTTATAGCATACTTGAAGCCCCACAGTCTGGGCAGTGTGGGGTGGCAGGTGTGTCTTCAGCATGGGAACTTCCCAATGAGAACCCATAAGAATTGGGTCCCAGGCTGAGCACATACTAGAAATGACATTCCTAGGGAAAAGTGGAGGCAATGGGAAGGAGACCATATTTTCCTAATCAAAAGGCAGGACACGGCGATTCATCATGCGTTTATTTTATGACTGATCATAAATTACATTGATGAAGTAAATTTTCTTGAAAAGAATAAAATGAGATGAGGCCAGGACAGCCCCTGAACCTGGAATTTGTAGGGGCCATGGTCAGAGCCCCCTGTTGATCAGAGCACTCAGTCCAGCTCTGGTCTCTGTTGTCTGAGAAGTTTGACGCTGAGGCCAAGAGCAATTTGCTGTTTGTGGAAAAGAGCCTGTCCTGAAACCTCAACAATGAAAATAGTTCAACTTTCCAAGGACCAAGGAACTTTAGGATGGCTGCAACCCCTTCAATTTACAGACAAGGGAAGAAAGGAGGCCTCCTGCTACATCCAAGGCTCTAATCCACAATCTCACCGTCAGTTACCCTGGCTTCGGGGCCTCCCTGCCTGTCACAGTGCCTGGCTTGTCCTGGAGGGTTAATTCATATTTGTCCAGTTAACTGAACACACTGCTGTTGATGAAGACTTGGTGAGGACTGCAGAGGACAACTGCATAGCCACATGACCTGTTGGTGACCACATCAATGCCTGCCACCGGGACCCTTCTCCTCACTGCTCCATCCTTGACCCTCCAGAACAACATTATTGAGATATATTTACATACTACACAAGTCACTCTTTCAAAGTGTATAATTCCGCCTGGACATGATAGCTCATGCCTGTAATCCCAGCACTTTGGGAGGCCAAGGCAGGTGGATCACAAGGTCAGGAGATCGAGACCTTCATAGCTAACACGGTGAAACCCCGTCTCTACTAAAAATACAAAAAAATTGGCCAGGCGCGGTGGTGGGCGCCTGTAGTCCCAGCTACTAGGGAGACTGAGGCAGGAGAATGATGTGAACCTAGGAGGCAGAGCTTGCAGTGAGCCGAGATCGTGCCCCTGCATTCCAGCCTGGGCAACAGAACAAGACTCCGTCTAAAAAAAAAAAAAAAAAATTAGCCAGGCGTGACGGTGGGCATCTGTAATCCCAGCTGCTTGGGAGGCTGAGGCAGGAGTATCGGTTGAACCTGGGAGGTGGAGGTCGCAGTGAGCTGAGATCATGCCACCGCACTCCAGCCTGGGTGACAGAGTGAGACTCTGTCTCAAAACAAACAAAACAAAAAAACACACAAAGTATATGATTCAATGGCTTTTAGGAGATCTATAGCCTTTTGCTCCTTCCTCAGCCCTGTCTTCCAACCTCACTACTTGACCACTTTTCTTCCAGAACCTTGGAAGTTTAATGAGACAAGAACACTGTAATCCAGGTGCTCTTGGGGAAGGGTAATCATTTGGGAACCTTTTTGCTGTTGCTGTCTCCAAGTTCTGCCAGTGCAGGAATCCACATCTCAGAAGACAACGCTCACATTAGTTTGCTGTTTGGCAAGACGCGAGCAGCCTCCAGGCTATGGAACCTTGTTTGGGAGATTGTCATCTTCTATTTTCTGTTTCATTTGAAAAAGAAGCATGTCACCAAGCAGAAAACATTCTCAATGAAAATGGAATAGCACAGAGCCAGTGGCACAAGTTGAAATGTGGGGCGTGTTTGTGATGGAGTGAGTCACTCTCTCTGGGATGGATAAGTTCTGGCCCTGGTTGGGGATGTTGCATAGGTTTCAGAAGTGTCACTCTTAGGCCAGGCTGCAGAAGGGAGCACTAACAGCAGATCAAATGGAAATGGGTCCCCTGGGTCACATCTCAGAATGGCTGTGGTATAATGCTCCCATTTTGATTTTCTCTGTTAGCAGATTAAGCACATTTCTATTCATGTCTCACCTCTAATCACTGGATCCTCCTCCCCTGAAATTCTTCAGGAGCTCCCTATTGTCCATTGAGCCAAGTTCACATTCCACATTGGACCCACGAGGGTCCAGCGAGCTTCACCCCTTCTTTCCATCACTTTATGTAGGCCTTTATTTGGGAACATTGTTGCTCCTCCTATACCCTCTGCCTGGTACACCTTCCGCTATCATCACTGTCTAACTCCTACCCAGCCTTCAAGACCCATTTGAAATGCCCTCTTCCAAAAGCCTTTCCTGACCGTACCAGTGAAGTGGGCTCTTCCTTCTTCAGAATGGTCAGGTCACTTAGGACATTCCTCTTGCTCTTCTTGAGAATCTGGTTCTTTGGTTATCTTAATCCTTGTATGTGAAATCATCTCCTTGAGGGTAGGAGCTGTGCTTTACTTATCTTCTGTTTCCAATTGCAAGTAGCACCTTGCTAGTAGGTGTTTGCTGAAGTGAAGGTACATTTGATTTGCATATTAACTACTGGTAGAAGAGGTGGAACCAAGAGCGGGTCCTTGTTCTTTTAACCTAGTGGACCCTTCTCCAATGAACACAGGCTTTCCTGTCACTTCTTGGCCTTCCTAGCTCAGAGTTCTCAGGGCTTCATGCAGAATGAGGGCAGATGTGCTGTCCTGCAGCATGTGTGTCTCTGAGGAGTCCTTGGTCCCCAACCACTCGGGGAGGAACTGGAGCAGAGGAGAGAGGTTGCTGGGACAGATGGCCTGGTCTGTGGGGGACTTGTTGGAGCAGTTATGATGTTACTGAGAAGAGCGGGGCCACTGTCTCTAATTACTCGTGAACTTTCCAATTTTGTAGCTAACCACTGATGAGTGTGAGAGGAGTGGTGGAAGGAATCAATCTTAGTAAACCGCGTTAATAAAGATTGGTTTGGTCAATAACCATCAAATCTAAGTCTAGGGGGAAGTTGAATGAGGAACAGGATATTTATTTGCATGACTGTAAAGTGTCTACCCTTGGAATGCTTCTAATTTACATGGGGGAACAAGACAGAGTGGAGAAACCAGACAGCATCTTGACTGGGTGAACACAATTATCATCATCTGAACTCTGACAAAACTGTGCTAGGTGAAATAACTCAGTCACAAAAGGCCACGCATTGTGTGATTCCACTGATACGAAATTTCCACAGTGGGCAAATCCATAGAGACAGACAGTATGTGGGGTGGGAGGTGAGTTTGGGGGGAAATGGGGAGTGACTGTTAATGGGTATGAGGTTTCTTTGGAGGGTGATGAAAATGTTCTAAATGTTCTAAAATTGATTGTGGTGATGGTTCCACAAAGCTGTGACTATACTAAAAGCCACTGAATTATTAAGTGGGTGAATTTTATGATATGAAAATTGTATCTCCGGCCTGGTGCGGTGGCTCACTCCTGTAACCCCAGCACTCTGGGAGACCTCACCTGAGGTCAGGAGTTTGAGACTGGCCTGGCCAACATGATGAAACCCCGTCTCTACTAAAAATACAAAAATTAGCCAGGTGTGGTGGTGCATGCCTGTAGTCTCAGTTGCTCAGGAGGCTGATGCAGGAGAATCACTCGAACCCAGGAGGCATAGGTTGCAGTGAGCTGAGATTGCGCCACTGCATGCCCTCTCGAGCCTGGGCGACAGAGTAAGACTGCATCTCAAAAAAAAAAAAAAAAGAAAAAGAAAATTGTATCTCAATAAAGCTGTTAAAAAACTAACATCATCAACAAGACATCATGTACCTCCTGGTATGATATCCTGAGAGGAACACTATATGGCTTTTGTAGTCTTCTAGCCAAGGGTTCATAAACTGGATCTGCTCATGGGGAAACATCAGAAAAACCCAAATTGAGGGGTGTTCTACAAGGTACCTGGCCTGTATTCTTCAAAAGCATCATTGTCATAAAATATTAAGGGAGTCTAAAACGCATGACAGCTATATACAAAACATAATCTTGGATTACATCCTGTACTGGGAGAAAAGAGAATCACAATAGGACATTATTGAGACAATTGACAAAAATTAGAATACAGATTGCAAATTAGATGAAATATTGTATCAATATTTAGCTTCCTAAGTTTAACTGTGCTATGAATATATAAGAGAATATCTTTGTTCTTTGGAAACACATTGAAATGTAAAGAAATAAAGAGCCATGATGTCGGCAGCTTATTCACAAATGGTTCAGAAAGAAACAAATAAGAATGTGGAGAGAGAGAGAATGGCAAGACAAATGGAGTGAAATGTTAAAAGTTGGGAATCTGGGTAAAGCATAGACCAGAGTTCTTTGCATTATTTTTGCAACTTTTCTGCCAGTTTGAAGCTATTTTAAAATAAAAAGTTAAATTTTTTGGCAAAAAAGCCAAACACACTCATGCAATTCAGACATAGTGATTGCACCTAAATCCAAACTACTGTACTCTAAGCCAGTCACATCCTCTCTCTTATCACTTCCATAAGGTCTACCAGCCATAAGTAAGTCAGGGGCTATCTGGGACCACAGGAAAAAAGTCAGGGCACAAGGTGGCATTGATTTGCAAGGTACAGACCCCAGAAGGAGATTTTTCCAGAGATCCTTACTATTAAAACCCTAAGGGCACACAAAAGTTTATTTTAGCCATTTGGGAGTATGAGGTGTTTCTCTGCTCCATCAGCATAGGCTTGATGAACTAACTTAGTTAAAGTGAGTTTTTCAGGAGGCTGGGGTCATTGTGCACACCCGATTCCCTTCAGTGGCCCGTGGATCTGAACAGGCTGCCTTTGCAGGCTTCCTTTGGAGCTGATCAGGAATCTGAATGCTTCAGTCAGAACCAGAGCAGATCCCAATGCCGCAGAGTGATGTTGGAGAAGTCTTCATTTTCTTCATTATTCCTCTTTTTGACTTAGTGTGGAGTCCAGAAATTGTCCATGGACCTCAAAGAAACCACCTCAAATCAACAACCAGTGACTTTGCCATGCCAAGAGGGCATGGGAGAACTGCCCCTTTGCCTTGGCTGCTCTGAGAGGTCATGTGGGTTGAACATGCAAGTGGAATCCTTCCAGGAATTGCCCTGTGGCCTGACTCAGAAGGGAAAAAAGTAAACATTACCATCTTAGGCCCAAATCACTGGGGTTCTGAGGCTCAAGGCAGAAAGTGTGGCAGGCTCTGATGCACTCTTGCTCACGGGTCAGGCTTGGCCAAAAGGCTTGGGTGGTCTTGGGTCCGACTGCCCATGGCTGAACTCTGAGGCTGATACATCCTGAGAACAAGGGCCTCAGTGCTTGTGAATTGATTTGGGCTATAGGGAAAGAAAACTCAAGAAAGTCTTGAGTCTGGTGAGATACCCAATTACTTGGGCCCACTCTTGGGTGGGCCCATTGTGTGGTTTATTTTTCCTTCTAGTTTCCCTTCTGCTCCTGATACACCTCATGCCCCAGAATGTTCTATATCTCTCTGTGTGAGTTTCCATGAGGAATTAGGAGCTAGGTTACCCTGTTTCAAGATGTAGGTCCTCAGGAAATGCTTGGAAGTCAAGCAAAGCACTTCTTGAAGGAGGACTCAGGAAAGGGAGTGGGTGAGTGGCTGTGTCTCCCAGGCTTATTTCCATCTCATTGTTTCTTGTTCTTCATGGGGTTCCCTGCTCAGCATCATGGGACTGGCACTGCCACCAATCATGGGGGGAAAATAGTGTGATTCTTCACATGCATCTGAAGACAGTCAGCAATGACTGGGGTTGGTGGTTGGGTGATGGGTAGAATGGGTAGAACATGCATTAGAACCAGGCATCTACTCTTGGATTATCTGGTCTACCTGCCACTCTAATTTTGAGTTTTCTAACTTAGCATGTGGGTTAGTCTTATCTCTCTGATTATACCTTTTTTGTGTGACTTCCTCTAGTGGAGGGCCCAATGCAGAGCACCCAGTAGAATCCCAGCCCTACTTGCTGAGTGATAATGTGCTGGGAAATGTGCCCCTTCGTCAAGGAGAGTGTGGCTTCTACTGGCTGAGATCTGGAATCCCGGGTTCTCATTCCAGCTCATCCTGTTGATGGGAGCCTCAGCGCTTAGCCTGATGCATCTCATGCTTTTCAGTTCTGAATGAGTAAGAAGCTTTACCCTAGCAGAGGTGGGCAGGGGAGGAGACTTGACAGGTAGGCTCGTGGCTCCCACTCCCCTGCCCTCCCCCATGCATTTTCTGCTCTTCCCTATCCTGCTCTGGACCCAAGGGGGCTGACCTCTATGGCCTGCATCACCAGCCCCCTTGCCCTCTGGCTTCCAGGTGTCTTAGCCAATGGGAGGTTCTTGTAGGGATGGAGCAAAAGAGGGACAGTTTGGGGTATTTGTTTTCTGTTCCCTCCAACTTCCTGTCTATGACCATGACTTCCATTCTATAGCCGCCTTCCACTACCCCAGCACTCTCCGCCCAACAACAGCCTTCCCTCTCCCTGCCCCTCGGGACCAAAGGTGGGAATGGCCTCCTACTGTTGCTGGGCACCAGCATTTCAGCCTCCCATCCTGCCCAGACCTCTGTGTATAGTTCCTTCATGAAGACCCTGGGGGTGAGAGCCTTTGCTTCCTGCTGGGACCCGCTGGTCACACAGAGATGTTTGTTTTTAGCACCCCTGACTAGACTGTGGGGTCCTGAACCACCAACCTTGGCACTACTACTGCTCCCCCACCCTCACTCCTCATCCCCACCCACCTCCACCTGGTTTTCCTAAAGATGTTGGTTTCTAACCCAATCTTCCTCCTAGAAGCTCTGGAACAACCAGTACATGGAGCCAGAGCTTCCTGCTGTCTGAAAAGTGTGGATGTCCAGCTTGCAAATGGCTCTGGTGCTCAGGAGATGCCTTAGTCGGGGGAGGGGTGGAGACTTGAGAAGGTGCTAGGCGTGACTCCCTGCCCAGCTCCTGCCTGGGTAGTTCTGCATACCCCCCATCCTCCCCTTTCCCGCCCACACTTGGCTCAGAGATCTCTGGGCTGCACCTCCTGCCCAGAGGATTCCCCAGCAGCAGAATCCTGGTTCTGCCTGCTCTCCTCCCAAGAAACCCAGATGGCTGGAAGCATCACTGCCTTCCCAGAATGTCATTTCCCTCTTTCACCTGGAGCCTTCATCTTGGAAGGTGCAACAGCTGCCAGCCCATTGCTTGTGCCTGGGCTTACCAGTGATTCCTCCTTACTCTTTCTGTGATAAACAGAAGATATTGAAAGCAAATTGCTACTCAGTCCAGCATACGCCCCTCTCCCTAGGAGCCATCGTTTTGCATTTTTGTCCCCCACCACCCTTTCTTCTGTTCCTCTTCCCTTGGAGAATGACACCTGCTTAGGAATGGAATCCTCAGTTGTGTGGTTTGATTTCTCTTCCTCCACTCACAGAAAGAACCTCCACTGTTTGAATTGTCAAAGCCCCCAATGATTTCTTGTTATGAGAAGTCATCAAAATACGCCTATTATGTTTTAAGTCTTTACAAAAGACACCAAAAATTAGTGCATCATCTACTTAAAAAGAATCTCTTTTGATAGCCATGCCAATTACATTTTTAAAAGGCATAAAGGTTCTGGTAGGGTACTTCTGATTTTTCCCCCCTCTTGTGTGATTTGTGTGCAGACTTCTGAGAAGCAGGTTTTATAACAGAGATTCAGCCAGGCTAAATCACAGCGGCAGAAGCTTATGCAACTGCTAAAAACCTATGAGTTAAAAATGGAATAGTCTTGCAGAGTATGGAAGGTAATAATATGAGTGATGAGAAAATAGAAAGTAATAAATTAATATTTCAGCAATTCAGGTCTCTTACCCACATTTTTTTTTTGTACCAGAAGGTCTTGGTGTCATTTTTCCAGAATAAATTCAAAGTGCAACCTCTTAATAGAAAAAAATCAAACTTTGCTTTCACTAATTCAACTCTCTGTCCCAGTTAATCCAGGATCAAGAGCCCTTTTAACTGACTTTTTGCCACCATGTCACAAAACACGTCTTATATTTGCTGGACCTTGTATGATCACTAATTCCTAGGAAGGAACAGATTTTAGATTTTTATAAGTGGGTTTTGTTAATTTGCTATTTTAAAAATACTTGTGAGACCTTTACAGTTGCCATGGCAATATAATTTCCATAAACATGATTTTTGTGGGGATTTTTGCACATTGAAGGCTGAGGTTGATATGCAGTGTTGGGGGGAAGGTAGGTGGTGAATTTGGCAGCAACCCCATTGCTGCTTCCCGCAAATGCTGCAAATAACATTCCAAGAGTCCATGTTATGACAGAGGCCTGGATTTCTAAACGGTACACGACACAAGGGGCTTCTTGGAAGTAGATCTGGTCAGGGGAGAAGGAGACCAGCCTGTTCCTAGGATGAAACCAGTAGGGTGGTGAGGTCAGGGCACCTGCTCTGCTGATCAGTGGTCCTCTCCAGGCCAGACTGATCTGAAATATCTTCCCAAAACTTGCTCTCAGAAAGCCTTTGAAGACTGTCCATCCTGGAGCTATCCAAGGGGTGGTGAGGGCCCCGAGGGCTCTTTTCTCGAACCACATTGGTTCAAAAATCCCATTTACCACACTACCCTGCTAAAATGCTGAACATTTGCAGTGGAGAAGAACAGAAAGGAGAAACACAATAATATTAGCTATTAAACAAAATAAGGAAACATTGAATAAGAAATAGTTTTATATTCATCCTGACTGCCAGTGGTTGAGGGAAAGCAGATTTAAGGAGAAGAGGTAGATGGTCCCAATGGCCCTAAACAGCATCATTTGTATCAGTGATGCCAGACATTTGTTATGGCTCACAAACAGGGGTTTCCCAGTAAATTTTATTTCCCAGAGAATGAGCTATACAAAGAGATCAAGGGAGGAGATGAATAAGTAAGACAGAGAATTTTCTAATAGCCAAACACACATTGGAGAAGAAATGACAGGTAAAAGCAGTTAAAAGTGGAAGCGTGCCAGCATGAGATGACTCTGCCAAGGGGTCTCTAGTGAGCAGGTCAGGCATTTGGTGCCAGGCGCTGCCTAATTGAACACAGCCGAGGGGCTTGAATCATACAGAATTATGAATCATAAAGAATTATGAATTACCAGAAAGCCCTTGTGTTAACATTATTATTTATGTATTGTCAGAAATGCAAACAGGGCACCCCAAGGAGGTGGTACCGGACTACCTGTGTGGCTGAGCACTGATCTCCATTCCTTGGAAGCCAGACCTGAGACGCCCAGGAGAGGTCATGTACTTGCCCGGGAGCCTGCACACTAGCATCCCACACGTGCCTAAGACAAGTCCACATCCAGAAGTTTGCACAAATCAGAAAAACTCAGAGCACCAGCTCCGCTATGCATGGTCTCACGCTTCACACCAGTGGGAAAGGCCAGGAGACTATCCAGTCTGCAGACTCTGTGGCAAAGGCCGGCAGCTGCTGCTGATTTGCGATTTCTCAAGTGTGTTTATTGAAAAAGAAAGAGTTTGTGCTTCTAGAGTAGTCAGGTTTGGGTGGGCCTCATTCTGAGGGTGCTGAGGGCTGTGAGTCCCACTGCGGGTTCAGGGCTGCTGTCAACCCTAGGCAGGGTGGGTTGTTCAGGGCCTATCAGCGCTGGCATTGTTTTTCCCAGGCATTTTTTTCTTTGCCCTGAAATAGCCCAGAGGAATTTGGCAGGGACAGTTTCAGGAATGTGGTTCATCGCCCCATCCAGAGTGAGAATTGGAACCAGAACGCTGCCTGCAGCGCAGCTCCGGCATCTTCCCTCAACACACATTTAATTTTTTTTAAAAAAAGTTTAAAGCATCAGTAGCAGGCAGCTTGACTGAGGCTGGTGGGTGGCCAGGAGGAGAGGGAAGGAGACTGCTGAGCAAAGAACGGCCAGGTCTGGTGCCTGGCTGCCTGCTGCCCCCTCTGGCGGCCACTGTCCCAGCTGTGGGGAGGAGCGGACATGTCCCTTGTCCCTTGACTTTGGCTTTGAAAGGAGGCCCAAGGCAAGAAATGCAATAAGGAGCTTCGCCCCTGGGACATTGCTCTCTGGAGGACACCTCATTGCTTCAGGGACAGACCTTGTTCCTGGTGCCAGGAATGAGGGTGGCCTCTCTCATTCTCTAGAAGCAAGGATAAGCAGAAGCAGAACCGCCGACCACACTGTTCAGAGGAGGTGGGGTGGGAGGCAGAGGTCCTTGTGGTGTCCCCAGCAAAAGGGGATTTGAGGGTGGGCAGTGAGGTCCCAGAATGCTGGTGTGCTGTATGTGTGCCCACACGCGCGTGCGTCCCCAAGTTTTGGTGTCCCTTTTCTGGGGATAACTTTTTTTTTCTTCTGAAGGAATACCTCCTGGATCCCACGCTATCACATGATGGCTGTATGACCTTAGGCAGGTGACTTAACCTCTCTATGCCTCAGTTTCTTCATCTGTAAAATGGGATAATAATTGTTCCCATCTCATAAGGCTCTCTTGAATATTAAAGGTTATTACATATAAAGTCCTAGAATAGTACTTTGCACATATATATAGCAAGGCTTACATATTGTCCTTATTATTATTATCCTTAGAATTTGTCCTGGGGTGAAGCCAGCCCTCCCATTCCAGCTATGAAAGGCCCAATGCCTTGTGACCCAGCAGGGCTACTAGGCTGTGGGCCTGTTGAGCACAGGCGGAGTCTTCACTCAGCTCCACACTTCTGTGGCTAGTACAATACCTGGCTCGCAGAAGGTGCTCAGTAATTTTGGGGCCAAATAGCCTGTCAGGGACATGGCTGATGTGCAGTCCCACACTGCAATTCTCAGACCTCAGAATCCCCTGGGAAGCTTGGTAAAAATGTAAAACCCCAGCTTCTATCCTCAGAGATTCTGACTCAATATTAGCAGAAATGGAGTGGGGCCAGATAACTTGCATTGTTTGAAAAGCATCCCATTTGAGAAACACTCCTGAGGAAGCTCAATGTAACGTACCCCCAAAGCCTGGGATTGAGGGACAAGAGGGAGAGCCAGGAGTGGCTACTTCCAGCCATGGCCTGCCTGCGTGCCCCTCTTCTGCCTTCAGGACTGGGAGGGGATGGTGGGATCTGCACTGTCTGGTAAAAATACTGAAGAGGGTTAGAGCCTTGCAGGGAGAGAAGTTGGGATTGGATTTGGTTTGAAGCATTTTTAATCTGGAGCTGCTCTGCAGTAAGATGAGGTCAGTGGTTCTTAGAAATACTAAAAAGGAGCCCCCAAGACAGGCCCACAGCTCACTGGTCCCTCGGGGTGACTGCCACACATCAGGGCTCCTCCTTTCCTCAGCTCTGCCACCAACCTGAGCCCTGCCCCTCCGGGGAGGCCATCCTTCACAAGCCCCCAGCTGGATGTTTGCAAGCTGCCTGGCTGGAGTGATGCCCTCCTTTCTGCTCAGGGCTGTCACCCAGAGCTCTGGTGCCTCCTCTGGGTAAGCAGAACAGTCAGTGAGATTTCCTTGAGGTTCAAAATGTGGCCTTTGGAAAACAGCTGTTAGTGTATCCCAGCAGCCCAAGAAAAGACATAATGGAGTTGAGTCAGGAGGCATGTGCTTTTATGGAGCTGTGTGTTTAAAGATACATTTGAAGTTTGTTTCTTAGCAACAGGGATCATCCAAAGCACATTGGCAGTGTCAGAGCAGCCAATGATGCCCAAAACCACCCTGTAAAATACAATAGAAATCTACAGAGTAGGAGGGAAGAAGCTAAGCACAGTTCCTCCAACAGGTGAAGAAACTCAGAAGGTCGAACAGATGCAGTCGCCATTGTTTTAAACTACACAGCACCAGGGTGAGAGACGTTTCTACCCCACAGGGGCCAAGCTACCTCCCTCCACCTGGCTTCCTTCTGGCCAGAGCAGCCTTGTCTTCAAGGAGCATCACACAGAGAGCTCTTCCCTCCTTGGGCTCCCTGCTTCCCCAGCACCTGGAGCCACAGCATCCAAACAAATGATCATTTATCCTTCATATGTGAAGGGATGAGGGCTGAACCTGGGAGGAGATATTAGAGACCTAAATCCAGAGGTTCTTAACCTTGCCTTTGTGCCATTGGACCCTTTAGCGGTCTGATGAAGCTTTGGACCCCTTCTCAGAATAATGTTTTTTTTTTAAATGCATTTTTCATGCATTTAATACATAGACTTTAAAAGCCCCAATGATATTGAAAAAGACTTCCTGTAATCCCAGCACTTTGGGAGGCCGAGGCGGGCTGATCACAAGGTCAGGAGATCGAGACCACCCTGGCTAACACAGTGAAACTCCGTCTCTACTAAAAATAAAAAAATAAAAAAAATCAGCCAGGCGTGGCGGCGTACACCTGTAGTCCCAGCTACTGGGGAGGCTGAGGCAGGAGAATGGCGTGAACCCAGAAGGTGGAGCTTGCAGTGAACGGAGATCACGCCACTGCATTACAGCCTGGGCAACACAGCAAGACTCCGTCTCAAAAAAAAAAAAGACTTATTAAAATATTTTTAAAAACAAATTTGTAGGCCGGGCGCTGTGGCTCACACCTGTAATCCCAGCACTTGTGGAGGCTGAGGCAGGAGGATCACTTGAGGATAGGAGTTTGAGACCAGCCAGGTCAAAATGGTGAAACCCTGTCTCTACTAAAACTGCAAAGATGCCTGGTCAAAATGGTGAAACCCTGTCTCTACTAAAACTGCAACGATTAACCAGACATGGTTGTGGGCACCTATAATCCCAGCTACTTGGGAGGCTGAGGCAGGAGAATTGCTTGAACCTGGGAGGCGGAGGTTGCAGTGAGCCAGACCGCATACTGCACTCTAGCCTGGGAGACAGAGTGAATGAGACTCTGTCTCAAAAACAAAACAAAACAAAACAAAAACTATAGAAAAAAAATTGCATATAGAAACACTGTGCTTCTGTATTGATGTATTAAATAAGAAGATCCAGTAGAGGGTCTAAGAAGTACCATAACTTTGAAATAGTGCTAAGTGCAAATGATATTTTGAGAAATCGACTTCTTGACCGTAGCAGGAATGTCTATGGTTTCCATTTGGTGAGGAAGACCAGATTGTGTTAATATTACTGTGGTTATTGTCTGCATTCATAATGAGAGGGAACGCTAAAATTGAGTTCAAGGTTAATGAAAATTAAGATGCAAATTTTTTTTTTCAGTTATAGTTCATGGATGCCCCAGGGGGTTTGTGGACCCCCAGGGTTATCCCTGGGGACCTTCTCCCTTCTTTTTTTTTGAGATGGAGTTTCACTCTTGTTGCCCAGGCTGGAGTGCAATGGTGTGATCTTGGCTCACTGCAACCTCTGCCTCTGGGGTTTGAGCGATTCACCTGCCTCAGCCTCCTGAGTAGCTGGGATTCCAGGCATGCGCCACCACCCTCAGCTAACTTTTGTGTTTTTAGTAGAGATGGGCTTTTCCCATGTTGGTTAGTCTGGTCTCGAACTCCTGATCTCAGGTGATCCACCCACCTCAGCCTCCCAAAGTGCTTGGATTACAGGCATGAACCACCACACCTGGCCCCTTCTCCCTTTATTCTCCTACTTTGCACTTCTGAGTTCCTGGAGGCCTCTTGAGCAAAGTTGCTTAAAAACCTGTGTTGTCAGAGCTGCTACGCTGGCATGGACAGGCGGTCAGAGGAGAGAGGCAGCAAGACACTGTTGAACAAGCACAGTCAATAAATAAGAATTAAAGGGCGTAACGATGATACAGGCTGCTGTCAGAACCTGTTACCCTTGTTGTCAAAGAAACGGGCACCATCACCTTCCTCCACAGAGGGGCATTCACAGCACAGGTCCTGGGTCAAGGTCATTGAAATGTAATTTGACCTTGGAAAGATGAGAGCCATTGACTCTGAGATTCTCAGGGCTTTTTTCAGTCTGTTTTTCTAATACCTACTATGTTCATTTAACAACTTTCAACAAGTATGCGCTGTTGAAAGTAGGCACTTGATCAAATCCTGGGTCTACAGTGACACTGTCATGAAGCTGGGCTTCAGTGGAAACCAGGAAACCTGAGGTGGGAGAGGCTAAGAGTCCTGTGCGGCTAGATGCCTCGGGGAGATGGAAAGGGGAAAGTGGAGTTGGTCACAGTTTTACCATGAGCAGACCGAGCAGGGGGAAGCACCCTTTATCTAAGCACTTCTAGAGGGCAGGGCTTCCCGGTGGATTAAGCAGGCCAGGAAAGCCTCCTGAGTCCCCTAAGTCCCTGAGTCGGCCTTTGGGCAGCATTCCTAGGACTCAGGTACTCTGGCTGCTCTGCCCCAGGGAAAGTGCCCCAACCTCTGGGGAAATGCCTGGAAGCCCCTCAAGTGGTCCTGCCATGGCATTGAGCAGGAAAGTCTGGGTCCATAGTACTAGTTCTGCCAGAATGGTTTCACAGGACCAGGCTCATGAAAAGTTAGAGCTGGAAGGATCCTTGAGGAACACACAATCCAAGCCTCTCATTTTACAGACATGGGCACTGAGGCTTAGAGGCAAGAGGGACTCTCCCAGGTCACATGGTGGCAGAGCCGGGGCTAGAACCCAGTCCTCCTGACCCCGATCCCCAGACGGAGGTCACATGGGAATCAGTAGGACGAAGATCATGTCTGAGTCCTGGGCCTGCTGCAGGTTTGGGGTTTGGTTTGTTATTTTAATCCAACTTTCTGGAGTTAGTCCAGCACCTGCAGTAGTGTTATCTGGGCATCTGGATCCCTGCATATGTTAGTTACCACATACAGCAGATTTTCCAAAGTGGTGCATCAGTCCTGCCATTCCTGACCAGCTCTTTCTAAACTTGGCCAGGTCAATTAAGCATTTTGTGCTTCAGGTTTGATGAACCTGATATTAGTAGTACCTACTTCACAGGCTTGTTGCCGTAAGTGAGTTAATGCACATAGAGCTTTTGTAACAGATGGTGGCAGGTTAGTCACGACTCTTTCAGTTAAAAGTGTTAGAAAACCAACTCAAGCTGGTTTAAACAGAAGATGGGATTTATTGGTTCACAGAACAGTAAAATCCAGGGCACAGTGGATTTCAGGCCTTGCTGGATCCAGGTGCTCAAATCCTCAAGGCTCAAGGCTCTGTTTTGCTTTCTAGCTCTTGGCCCAACTTCCATTCCTCTATATTGTTTGATTTTTAAGTAGACTCTTTTTACACAGTGACTCATAGTGATCCATAGTGACAATGTCTTTTTAACTAGCGATTCCAGTAAAAAGAGGGGGTTTTATTTATTTTTAATTTTTAAAATAAAAATTGTGTATATTGAAGGCATACAGCATGATGTTTTGATGTACATAGTGAAATGAATACTACAGTCAAGCACATGAACACATCCATCTCCTCACAGAGTTACGTTTGTGTGGATATATGTGGTAAGAGCACCTGAAATCTACTCTCTTAGTGAATTTCCAGTGTACAGTATACTTTCTTTGTTTTTTTATTTTTTTGAGATGGAGTCTTGCTCTGTCACCAGGCTGGAGTGCAGCAGTGTGATCTCAGCTCACTGCAACCTCCACCTTCTGGGTTCAAGCAATTCTCCTGCCTCAGCCTTCCAAGTAGCTGGGACTGCAGGCGCACACCACCATGCACTGCTAATTTTTTGTATTTTTAGTAGGGATGGGGTTTCACCATGTTGGTCAGGCTGGTCTCAAATTCCTGACCTCAAATGATCCTCCAGCCTCAGCCTCCCAAAGTGCTGGGATTATAGGCGTGAGCCATAGCCCCCAGCCTGCAATGTACTTTTATTTTTATTTATTTATTTATTTATTTACTTTGAGACAAAGTCTCACTCTGTCGCCCAGGCTGGAGTGCAGTGGTGCAGTCTGAGCTCACTGCAACCTCCATCTCCCAGGTTCACACCATTCTCCTGCCTCAGCCTCCTAAATAGCTGGGACTACAGGCACCCACCACCATGCCCGGCTAATTTTTTGTATTTTAGTGGAGACAGGGTTTCACCGTGTTAGCCAGGATGGTCTCCATCTCCTGACCACATGATCTGCCCACCTCGGCCTCCCAAAGTGCTGGGATTACAGGCATGAGCCACCACGCCCGGCCTATACTTTTATTAACTGTAGTCCCTATGCCATATATTAGATCTCTAGGCTTGTTCATCTTATGTAACTGCAACTTTGTACCCTTTGACCTCTGTCTGCTGATTTCACCACCTCCCTGACCCAGGTAACCACTGTTCTACTCTCTGTTTCTGTGTATTTGACTTTTTTAGATTCCATATATAAATGAGATCATGCAGTTTTTATTCTGTATCTGGCTTATTTCACTTAGCATAATGTTTTCCAGGTTCACCCACGTTGTTGCAAATGACAGAATTTCCTTCAAAAAAGGCTGGTTTTCCCTAATTGTCCTGTAAAGCTCCTGGAGTTGAATCTCATTGGCCTGGCTTGAGTCATGTGCCCTTCCCTATGTAATCACTGTGATGGGGCAATGAGACGCTTGGATCGGCCAGACCTGTATCATGCGCCCACCTTGGGAACTTGGGGCCAAGGTCAGTCCCACCCAAACTTCGTGGCCTGAGCATGGGGGAGAGGAGGATCCCAAAGGAAGCTATGGGCACTGTTTCCAGAAGAAGAGAAACAGATGTGAAATAGGCCAAAGTGACGGGTGACTAGGCCTGCGAGAGATGTCGTAACCTCACATAAACATGTGCACCTCAGGGAGCCCGAGGTGGGGACGTTACCGTTGCCAACTCTCAGAGTGGAGAGAGCTTTGCAAGAGAAGTGACAGGACTCCTGAAGCCCAGAGGATGTGTCTCGAGGTCAGCGGGGCCCCAGGGCTGTGGGTCTCACAGCCCCTCAGGGAAAGGCCCACCGCAACTCATGGGGAACAAGCAAACTGCAGGTGTGCACCGCGGTCAGTTCCGAGCAGGGCCGGGGTCACATGCCTGGGCTCCCTGCTGGCCAGGCCGCTGGCTACATCCCGGAACTCTGCATATGTGGACTCACTGGCTGCTCACAGCAGGCCTGTGAAGTAGGCGCTAGCAGGAGGAGAGCCTTGGGCACAGAGAACTTGATGGCCCTGCCCAAGTTAGGAAGGGGCAGAGCTGGTGGGCTCAGGCAGCCAGGTACCAGGAGCAGTCGCCTGACCACTGCCCTGCACATCACAGGGATTTGTGAGGACTAGATCAGGCTTATACAGAATGGGCCAGCACAGCAGAAGCCCTCAATAAGGTGAGACTCACGCTGCCCTATTGCAGATAGATAGTGTGGTGGGAATGCAGAAAAGTGACTTCTCAACCGAAAATTGAGAGTCAGCTCCAGCTGGAGGCTGAAGGTTCCCAGAAAGACAGATTGGCCTGGTCTGATGCTCCAGCAGGCTGCTTTCCAATCCCTGCCGGCAGGCACCCAGGGTGGGTGAGGCAGGAGGCAGGCGATGGTGGCTGGCCAGGTCCATGGACTGGGCTGCAAGGCCTGGCTGGGCTCTGGGTTGTGGGGAACAGAGTGGGGGGTGGCTAAGTGGCAATGGGGACTTTCTGAACAGGGTTGGGGAGAAGACGAGGCAAAGGCCCAGGCCAGGGCAAACATGAGTGTGCTTCTTGGTGTTCAACAGGACAAGATTTCCTAAAGTGCCGTTTCTGGGAGGACAAAAATAATCAACACCATGTCATATCTGGTCACCCATTTTTCAGCTCCTTTTAGGCATGGGGAAGCCTGCAGTGGATAGTCTGAACCACCAAAATATCAAAGGCAACTGCACTCCAATAGATATTCAGGCTTTCACATCCACAGAGCCTTCTTTCCCTAATAGGAAATGTCTGCTGGTGACTTTCTCCCCAGAGCCTGCATTGACATCAGGCCAAGGGCTGAGTCCTGCCCTCCCCATCTCAGGGGCTGCCACCTGTGTTATTTTCCTGCTTGTTTAGACTGCTGGAAAGAGAACTACCCTAGGTTGCAAAGCCTCAGTTAAGTATCCCTGTACCTAATGAGTTCTGCTTTGAAAATCCATCAGCCTCAGATACGGTTCTGTCTGACCCTGTGATTCTCTCCTTGGCTCAGTAATCAGACGGGGATCACCAGAATGGAGCATGACTCCTCTTTCGGCCGCTCCCTGGCAGGTGAACTTATGGTCTGTCCTTACTGCAGGTTGCAGGAGCGGTTCGTTAGAGGGAGTGACACACAGTCTCCCGGAGCTCCTGACTGGGGCGGCTGCTGGGCAAGGGGCTAGGGAGACAGAGCTGGTATTATGGGCCTGGGATGGCCAGGTATTCTGGGGTTCCCAGCCAAAAGTCTCCTGCAAGGCCAGTAGCCCTGATTCACAGCAGAAAAGAAAAAGAAATTCTCCCCATTCTCGAAAAGCCATGGTGAAATGAAATTCATTTGTGGAGAGATTACATGATCGAGGCTCCCGAGTGGCTGCTGTGTGGAATGTATGTGTCACAGGTAAAGACCCATCTCTTGCCAAGGTTGCCAATGACTAGTGAGCTAGTGGACATCCAAAAGAGATTTCTTTTTTATTGTGGTAAATGTAATATTTGCCATTTCAGCCATTTTTAAGTGTAGAGTCCTGTGGCAGTAAGTACATTCACAACATTGTGCAATCATCACCACCATCCATCTGCAGGACATTTTCATCTTCCCAAACGGAAACTCTGTGCCCATTAAACATGAGCTGCCCACTCCCCCTCCCCCAGCCCCTGGCAACCACGAGAGTACAGGGCAGCAGAAACCCACAAACACAGCTTGTCTAGTTCTGTGGACACACAGCTCTTTGGGCCTTGTCTGATGCCTCTCTGGAGATCTATTTATTTAATAAACCCTTATGAAAGGCTTGCCATGTGCTAGGCATTGCACTGGTGCCTAGACTATAAAGGGGAGTAAATGCAGCCCTATTTTCTACAGCAAAAATAGCTACACACACACTTTCCTAGTGACCACTGCTGCTCCCTCCAGTTCTAAGCACCTGTTACCCCCTCTACTGCTCACAGCCACACACAGAGATAGGCATTACTGGTCTCTTTTTCAGGTGAGCAAACCAAGGCATAGAAAGGTTAGGTAACTTGTCTAAAGTCACACAGGTAGGAAGTGGCAGAGCTGAGGCTCAAACCCAAGCAGGCTGGCTTCAGCATTGGTGTTGGGTCTTCTTATACTCTCGGCTGTGCTGCCTTGAAGGACTCACAGCCCGTGCAGGGAAGAGAGTGTCCTTTCTTGAGACTGCTCTCCCTTCAGGAATTGTCCTCATTGTGTCTACGTGACATGATTCTAGTAAACAGGAAAGCAAAAAGCAAAGCAAACCCGGTTGAAAAAAAAAAAAGTGAAGCTGTACCCAGAAATCTAGTACAGCTCGAGACCATGGAGAAGATGGGGAATGAAGCCTTGGGAAGGAATGAGCCTGTGGGAGGCTCTCTGCTATCTCACTCACCCTGCCAGCTCTTCGCACAAAACAGGATCTCACACACACACTCACACACTCAGGCATACACTCACACATTCAGGCACACAGACTCATGCACGCACGCACGCCAGGGACTGATGATGATGGCTGAAAGTCCTCTACCCATGGTGCCCTTAGCTGCCAGAGGGAAAGCTAAGACTCCCTTGGACCCCAGGGCCATTGTCTTCATGGGAGTAAGGGCAACTGAAAGGGAGAGGCGGCCAGCAGGAGCCGCTCTTACTGTGACAGCATGCACCGCTTTCGGAGGCTTCAGTCAGATTCCAACTCGGAGGCTGCCCTGCAGTCTTCTCCCCAGATAGATGGGTTGTTCTGTGGGGGATGGTTGTTCTATGGGGTGAAGGAGACAGAGGCTGCACAGAGGAGACAGTAGGGCGGGGGAGGGTGAGTGCAAAAACTCAAAGTCACTGCTTTGCTTCTACCACTAGCCTGGGCTATCCTTTTCTTCGGGGGAGGTCTGCCCCCGTGGCCTCTTCCCTGACATGCAACCTTATTTTTTCATTGTAATGAGATAGTATTGTGAGAGGTGGCCCCAGACTGCCCTCCCTGTGGGTCCAGGACACCGGACCTTGTTGGACCTTGGTGGAGGATGATGCTGTCAAAAAGACACTGCTGTTTGCCACCTTCTCCACATCTCACCATCTTGCTTCTATGTGCTTTCTCAAAATGTCTTTACACATCATCATGGTCATGTAGTCTCTTTTCAGTTTTTTCTTTATTTTTAATTTTAAAAATGTTTTTTAAAAAACTGAGATAAGGTCTCACTATGTTGCTCAGGCTGGTCTCAAACTCTTGCCCTCAAGTGATCATCCTGCATTTAGTCCCCCACACCTCTCCCCCACCCCCAGCTTTTTTTTGAGAAAGCATCTCACTTTGTCACCCTGGCTGGAGTGCAGTGACGCAATCACAGGTCACTTGCAGCCTCGACTGTCTCGGCTCAAGTGATCCTCCCACCTCAGCCTCCAGAGTAACTGGGACCACAGGCATGCACCACCATGCCTGGCTAATTTTTAAATTACTTGTAGAGACAAGGTCTCATGTTGCCCAGGCTGGTCTTCAACTCCTGGGCTCAAACACGCCTCCCACTTTGGCCTCCCAGAGTACTGAGATTACAGGCATGAGCCACTGCACTCAGCCCCAATCACTTTTTTAAAAAGGCAGCTATGACTGGGCTGAGTCTGACTCGGTGAAGGCCGTTTAAAGTCCACAGCCACCCCTGTAGTGGCTGCTTCCCTGAGCAGAGACAGTGAGTGCAGCTGGGCCTTGGAAGGTCTCTCCCCTCCCATCCCTGAGTCTTGATCAGCTGCCCCTCATACCTCAAGGTTTTCTCTTGCTGATTTCTCTCTCAAGCAATGAAATAAAAAAAAGTCACACTGATGTATTAGGGATTTAATCGATAAATTTGCATTTCGAAGGAGAATCTTGGGGAGCTAAAAGTTCATAATGGCAAGAAGTGAGTGCTGCGGCTGGAATTTCCTATTCCAGTGGAGCCCATACCTCTGCATGAGGAATCTTCGCGCATCCCTAAATTTGATCAGGTTCATGATGCGCTTAACCTGTATGGATGGTGAGTTCTCGCCTGGCCCATCCCAATGCATTTTCTTAGGGTCTGCAGCTGTGAAGCCGGCTATGTGCACTAATTCTTTGAGAGAAGCATGGTGTCCTAATCTCACACTGTCCCTTTGGCAAATGATAGAAGGAAACTATCTTATCTTGGCAGCATGGTGGAGAGAAGCCACTGTGAGGCATTAGATGAGTGATGGGGGAAGGATGGGGTATGGGGATGCCAGGCCATCATAAGGGATGCCAACTCCCAACACGTGAGTGCAGCCTTCATTCAGTTCTGTGCCAGGTGCTGGGCTGCGTGCTGGGAATACAGTGGTATCAGCAAAATTTACTTGGTCCCTGTCCATGTGGTGCTTCCTGTCTCTTAGAGGAGATAGACATTACATCAGATAATCCACCCACAAGTGTGAGATGAGGAGGTCTGTGAAGGAGAGGCATTCAGTGCTAGGAGAGTGAGGGACCATGGAGGCCTCCCGAGGAAGCCTCACTGGCCAAGAAAGAGTGCAGTGAAAAGCAAGGCTGGGGTGGGAGAGATCAGGGAGACCAACTTGGGAAGGCCTTATATATATATATATATTTTTTTTTTTTTTTTTTGAGACAGGGTCTTTGTCGCCCAGGCTGATGTGCTGTGGTGCAATCATAGTTCACTGCAGCCTTGAACTCCTGGGCTCAAGCCATCCTCCCACCCATCCTCCCTAGTAACTGGAACTACAGGCACATGCCACTGCCCCTAGCTAATTAAAAAAATTTTTTTTGTAGAGATGGAGTCTCCCTGTGTTGCTCGGGCCTCAAGCAAGCCTCCAGATTCAGCCTCCCAACGTGCTGGGATTTGGGATCACAGACATGAACCACCCTGCCCTGCCCCTTTGTTTTTATTCTATGAGCAATGGGAGCTGCCGAAGGATAATCATATCTGCATCTTGAAAACATCCCTGCAGCTGTTGCAGACAGCACAGCTGTGGGAGACCTGTTAGGAGGCAGCAGTCCAGGCAAGAGTTGATGGGAGCTTGAACTAGGAGGCGGCGTTAGCAGAGACAAAGTGGGTGGAGGTAAGAGACATTTAGAAGTAAAAATGACAGATTTGGTCTCAGATGGGCTGTGGGGAGGAGGAGCCATAGGGAATCCTGGGTTCTGGCTGGTGCAGGTGATGGGAGTGGGTGTGGATCTCTGAGATGAGAAAGGGCAAGGCTTAGTGCGGGGACAGGTCAGGAATTTGTTCTTGTACTTGTTTCTAAAAGGTTTTGAAATATCTCAGAAGAGTTGTCAAGTAAGCCATTGTCAGTGGTCTGGAGCTCAGAGGTGAAGTCTGTGCTGGAGAATGAAGTCTTCAATCAGGTGCCCTGGGTGGAGGGGAGAGGATCTTAGGAGAAGCTGTGTGCTGGGGAGAGGAGAGGTCTAGGGCTGAGGCTGAGGACTTCAACATTGCATGGCTGATGAAGGGGAGGGCAGAGGAGGACAAGTCATACCTTGAGTATGCCCCACTCTCCCTGGCATATATTGCATCTTTTCTACTTGGAACGGTCTTCCCCCTTCCTAGACTCCACACTCACCTGAGATCTCTCTTTCCTCTTGGAAGCCCTCCTGTGCTCTCATGCCTGGGTCAAGGGCTGCTGTTGCCCCACTGCTCCCCATGCTGCCCCCTCACAGCCTTTATCACCTTGACCAGCGAATACCCAGCTCTGTATCTGGATCCACCACTAATTGAAGGGTTATACGTCTGGGCCACCATTGTGCCCCCAGCACCAAGCACAGTGTCTGGTGGGTCTGTAGTTAGAGACTCAGCTGCTATAACAAAGAGACCAGAAACACAGTGACTTAAATGCATTAGAAGCCCTTTCTCTCACGTCAAGCTATCTATCAGGCTGTGCCAGGCTGGCAGGGCCGCTCTCTTCTAAGAGGTCATTCATTGGAATCATCTTGGTGAATAGTCTTCTGCCAAGGCCCAGGGTGTGGCCCTAGTTCCCATAGTTGAAGTTGGGTTGCCGCTGTGTCTTCTTTCCAGCCCATAGGAAAGGAAAAGAGCAAAGTCTGGGGAAAGCAGCTGGATTTAGTTTGGAGAAGACCCAGAAGTTTCCTACGTGTATCACTTTTGCTCATAGCTCATTGTCCCAAACTTAGTCTCATGGCCTCTCTTGGTTGCAAAGGAGGCTGGGACATGTAGATGCTAGATGAGTGGCTAAATGCCCAGGAGTCAAAAAGAAGGGATTTGGGGGACAGCTAGCAGTCTTCCTACTCAGTGGGCAATGAATACTGAATGGATGGACAGACAGTTGGTTTGTCGGTGTCTTGGTCCATTTTCTGTTGCTATAACAGAATACCACAGACTGGGTAATTTATAACCGAAAGAAGTTTATTTAGCACACAGTTCTGGAGGCTGAAAAGTCCAAGAGTATAGTGCCAGCATCTGGTGAGGGCCTTCTTGCTGCATCATTACATGGCAGAGGACATCACATGGTGAGAGGACGAGAGTGTATGAGCTTAGCTCTCTCTTCCTCTTCTTTTTTTTTTTTTTGTTTTTTTGAGATGGAGTCTCACTGTGTTGCCCAGGCTGGAGTGCAGTGAGCAAGAGTACACACAGATGATGGTGGGGGAGGATGGGCAGCCAGGTAGTGGGTGGGGAGAAGAACTAGAAACCAGCAAAATGAGCTGAAAAGAGTCAGTGGATGGGAAGATGGGCACATCAGGGAGGAGCCAGTGGTGAAGAACTGCCATCCTCTTAGTGGGTTTCATCCTGAGCCAGGCCTGGCCTAGCCGGCTGCGTCCCTGAAATGCTCTCATCCTTCAGGGGGACCCATTCCAGGGACTTCCTGCACCCGTCCACTGTAGAGTGTTGTGAGTCCTCTCTGCAGCTGCTGCAGTTTATCTGAGGTTTGACTAAAATCTTCCTTTCTTCTATTTCTAACTGCAGGCTTCTGCCCTGCCCCTCATTCACACGTCTGGCCCTCCCCTTCCAGTTCCCCCTCACTTAGTCACCCTGCAACCATGCTGCTACCAGAGCTGTCCCCAGCCTCCTCCTGGAAGCCCTGGTCCCGGGGATCCTGACCACAGCTCCACTGATACGGAGGTGGATGCTGCTGCTGTTGTGTCAGCCCCCGGCCTGGGAAAGGTCAATGCCATCCTTCACCATTGGAATGACTGGTTTTAATCCTTGGTTCTTTCCTGAAATGAGTTTTCTTTTAAAAAGTAGGTTTCTCAAATCCATTTGGCTCTTTGCTCTTTTAAGACATCAGTATGAGCCAGGCGCAGTGGCTCATGCCTGTAATCCCAGCACTTTGGGAGACCGAGGCAGGTGGATCACGTGAGGTCAGGAGTTCGAGACCAGCCTGGCCAATATGGTGAAAACCCATCTCTACTAAAAAGTACAAAAAATTAGCTGAGTATGGTGGCAGGTGCCACCATTCAGCTGCTGGGGAGGCTGAAGCAGGAGAATTGCTTGAACCTGGGAGGTGGAGGTTGTAGTGAGGCGAGATCATGCCATTGCACTCCAGCCTAAGCAACAAGAGCAACATGCCATCTCAAAAAAAAAAAAAAAAAAAAGACATGAGTACGTGGATCCTGAAGGGTCTCTCCAAAATCAATCTCATCTGAAAGCCAGTGCACAGGAAGCCAGGCCACTTTTGTTTGACTCTCAAAGTCCTGAAAAGGTTTTCCACAGTCCCAGGGTAGGCTGTCTCCTAAAGCCCCAGTACCCCTTCCCCTTTTGTTCTCTGATGAAGCTGAGGGGCCACAGACCTCAGGCCTCTCCCTCTCCTTTCCTGGTAGCCAACAAGTTTGTGAAAACAGGCCCAGGCGGTCTCAGTTAGCTTTTGCTGCATGACAAGCCTCCCTAAAACTTAGTGGCTTAAAACAATAGTGTTTATGGAGTTCACAATTCTGTGGGCTGGGCTCAAGGGGGCATTTCTTTGGTCAAGCTGGGCTTGGTTATTCTTAGCTGGGATGGCTAGATGGCTGCAGCCATCTGCATGTGGTATCTCATCCTCTAACAGGCTGGCCAGAGCTTATTCATGTGATGACAGTGCAGAGCTCTATGAGTGTGGCCTCAGCTCAGCAGTGGCACAGCGCCACTTCCCCTGCATTATATTGGCCAAGGAAAGTCCCAGGTCCAGCCTGCATTCAAAGGATGGGGAAGCAGATTCTACTTCTTAATGGGAGGAGCAGCAAAGTCACATTGCAAAGGCTATGGATACAGGAATTGGAGAACTGGGGCCATTTCTGAAATCCACTGCCGTTGGTTAATGTACCATTCATTCTAGGCCTATTCTTGTCTGTTAAATGAGAATAAAGACTTGGGATTGTTGTAGAAATCAAGTGAGGAAATATGGTAAAATGCTAACTTCTAATGAGTGCTCAGTGCATTACAGATTGATTATAATGATAATGGTTTTACCTTTGCCAGTTGGAAGACTGGGAAGGTACCTTTTGCCAGACAAGCAAGCACATGTGTATCCTACAGGACAGCATAAAGCAATTCTGTTTTTCCTCCCCAGTGCCTTATTAGTCCATTCCTGCCCACCTAGAAAGGTCCTCAGGGAGCTACTCCTCACTGGCCTCTTCCTTTTTCTCTTTCCTCACAGTTCTGTGTCCACTAGAATCCTCCTCTCTGTCACTGGCTATCTTTTGATAATCTTATGTACTTCCTGTAGCATGGCTGCAGTGCAGTGTTATCCTAACAGACTCTCTGACTCTTGTCAGTTGTCCTGACTTGGTGGGGCAGAGCTCTGGGAGGGGTGATGGGAGTAATCGCCCCCTCTGCCCAAGAACCAAGCAGTACAGGCCTTTAGGATTCTAGATGCTAAATGACTGCTGTAAAAACTAAACATCCTCGCCCTCTTCTTCTACTCTTCTTCCCCCTCCATTGACATCTTGCCCAGTGACGCTCTTGTTCCAACTATCTATTGTTGTATAGAAAACAATCTCAAAATTTAGTGGTGTGGAAAAAAAAAGCCATTGTATTATGCACATCACTTCTGTGGGTAGGAATTTAGACAGGACACATTCAGGATATCTTGTCTCTGCTCCATGATGTGTGGGGCCTCAGCTAGCAAGACTCAAAACCAGGGTGACTTGATGGTTGGGGACTGGAATCATCTAGAGGCATCTTTACTCACATGTCTCGTAGCTGAAACTGGCCATCAGCTGGAACCTCACCTGAGCTGTTGACTGGACCATCTACATGAGGTTTCTCCCCAGAGTTGCCCACATGAGCTAGTTTGGACTTTTTTACAGCATGGTGGCTGGGTTCAAGAGTATGCAGCTGAAGATGCAGGAAATGAGATCCAGCAGTTTGTTAAGGCCTGAGCCAGGAAACTGGCATAGTGCCACTTCTGTTACATGCTGTTGGTTCTTAGAGAGTTCAGTTTTAAGAGGAAAATATATGGGCCCATCTCCTGATGAAAGAGTGTCAAAGAGTTGGGTGCCATTTTTTTTTTTTTTTTTTTTGAGATGTAGTCTTGCTCTGCCACCCAGGCTGGGGTGCAATGGGTGGTCTCAGCTCACTGCAACCTCTGCCTCCCGGGTTCAAGCAATTCTCCTGCCTCAGCTTCTGCAGTAGCTGAGATTATAGGTGCCCACCATTATGCTGGGCTAATTTTTATATTTTTAGTAGAGATGGGGCTTCACCATGTTGGCCAGGCTGGTCTGGAACTCCTGACCTCATGGTCCACCCACCTTGGCCTCCCAAAGTGCTGAGATTGTAGGCATAAGCCCCTGCACCTGGCCTGGGTGCCATGTTTTAAATCCACCACACCCCCATTTGGAAAAAGATGGTTCAATTTATCATTTCTATGCTTGATTTAATAATGCAGTTATCCCATTAGTGAATATTACTGATCACTTACCCAGCATCATTTTACCCTCTTCCTACTTCCCAAAAAAATCCAGATTTTCACTCAGGAGTTCATGTCTCCTTTATGCCACCTGGGTTTTGTAGGGGAAGCTGACTCTATTTCTTCTGCCAAATCATTGATTCAAGAGTGGGCAAGTGAACTAACTAGTCCTATCTCAGTAAATCTCAGGACTCCTACTTGGAATGCTGAGACAGAAATGTTCTGTCTCCTCTGGAGATGTGGTATATGGATGTGAACCTAGAACTGCTGCAATTATTTTGTCACCATGAGAGAAGTTGGCCTTGTGATGAAGCTCACACCTTGGAAGACAGAGCAGAGAGATGGAAGACATTGGGTCTCTGATGAATCATTGAGCCAAGAAATCAAACCAACCCTGAATTCCTGTTAACAATAAAAATAGCAAGGAGATATTAGGTACTTAATATGTTCTAGGTATTTTAAATGCATAATCTCTATGAAGCCTCACATGAAATCCTGGATATGGATACTAGTATAACCCATATCTTACAGATGAGGAAATTGGGCTGAAAAGGTTTGATAGACCTCCAGAGGTAGAATAACTTGCCCAATTTCAGTCAACCAGTAAATGGTAAAGTCAGGAATAACACTCAGCAGTCTGGCCCTAGATTCCATCTTCCTAACATGATCCCACAGTGCCCTTCTAGTTTTGTTTTGTTTTGTTTTTTCCAGTTTGTGAACCAATTTCCCTTTGTTTTTGTTTTCTTGAGACAGAGTCTTTCTCTGCCACCTAGGCCTGAGTGCAGTGGCATGATCTCAGCTCACTGCAACCTCCACCTCTCAGGTTCAAGCAATTCTCCTGCCTCAGCCTCCCAAGTAGCTGGGATTACAGGCACTCACCACCATGCCTGGCTAATTTTTGTATTTTTAGTAGAGATGGGATTTTACCGTGTTGGCCAGGCTGGTCTCCAACTCCTGACTTCAGATGATCTGACTGCCTCAGCCTCCCAAAGTGCTGGGATTATAGGTGTCAATAAATCCCTTTGTGATTTAAGCCTGTTTGAGTTGGTTACTTCCAAATTAAAGACCACAAGGGACAACTCCTCCCTGCAAGTGTGATATGTCCCCATGGCAGGAGCGGCAACATCACCTCCCCATGGAGACAGCCATCTTGAACTGATTCCATGCGCCCCAGGCAGGAAGTTGTCCCTAGCACTAGAGCATATACACGGGCCGCCCGGCAGGGCACAGTTCCAGGAAGGAACACGTGTGTCTGCCAGGCCTGTGGGGAATCACCAGCTGACAGGGTGCACCTGAGCACAAGCCCCACACAGGGCTCCTTCCACCTCCTCTCCTCCCTTCCTGGTCCTCCGAGAGGCTGGGTGCCAGCTCAGTCAAACCACCTCCTTTTCCACTGTTGCTGTGTTGTGGCTGCCTGAGTCTACAGTGGCTCCTGAAGGCCTCTTGGGACTGGAGTCCTTTCCTGGCTTCCAACCCAGAAGCCTCTGAGTCTGGCCTCTCATCTCCAGCAGGTGAACCCAAGCCTGCCATTTGGCTGAAAGCCCCACTCTGCCTGGTTAACTGGGAACAACACCATAGGATTGGGAGCTGCATTCCAGGGGTGTTCCTGGAAATTCAGGGGCTTCTGTCACAGCCTTGCAGAGTCCCATGGCATCATTTAATTTTTTGTGTTAGATGTCTACATGCATCTGTCCCCTAGTTTACTCAACCACTCCATTGCCTTCTCTGCAGCTAGTGAGGAGCTAACTGATAGACATCCTTGAAGAGTTGGATCTCAACAGGTTGCCTAAAACCTTGTTTTAACCAAAATGAGAATTTGTTTTTGAAAAAAGAGAAAAGCCACCTATAATTCCACCATGGCAAAACCATTTTTACAATATTTTGCTTAATACACTCCAGTCTTTGTTCACATACACACATATGTTAAAATAGTCCCCCACACAATATACTTTCTATTTGTGTAATCTCACTTGAAGCACTTGCCCATCTTGCTATGTAGTCATCACAATTATAATTTTTCCTGGCTGTGTCACACTGCGGCATAGGGCTGAGTGCCTAGCCTCAGGCTTCATGAGGCTGACACGGTGAACTTAACAATGACAATAACTTTTTTTAAAAAGGTGGAGTGAAGAATAATGCCATTGGCCACAAGTCAGTGTGAGAGCAGGATTCATTGAAATCTTCAATTTTGTTTTCCTAGTCATAATTAATAACTCCTATCTGCCAAGATTCTCCTCCAGCATTCCCTCCTCAGAGGACAGTCCCCATCATCTTCCTTCCTACTCAGTGTGGGGCCCTCCTCATGCCCCAACTAGGCCTTATTGGTTTCATGCTGTGTTCTAAGTACTTTACATGCATTAATTTAATCCTCACGTTTACCCTTGTCTACTATCATTGCGCGTTTCATAGATGGGGAAATGAGAAATGCTATCATCTAGAGATGAGGTCTAGAGAAATGCCATCACTTGTCAAGGTTGCACAGCTTATCTGTGATGCAGCTGGGATTCAGACCCTGGCATTCTGACGCCAGAGCCCACCTTTGTATTCACAGTGTTATCCTGCCTGTCCCGCCTCAGTCCCTGCTCAGAGGACTGACCACACAGCATTGCGTTCTGTGGGTTATTTGCCTCTCACTGCCCCGTAGGATACTTGAGGGCTTGGACACTGAAACACTCAGCAGGTACTTCATAAATGCTAGCTGAATACATGGAAAAATGAATGGATGAAATGAATTGGGTATGATTTTAAGGAGGGGACATGTCTTAGTTCAGGCTGCTATAACAAGAATACCATAGACAGGGTAGCGTAAATAGCAGACATCTATTTCTTATAGTTTTGGAAACTGGAAAATCTGGGACCAGTATACCAGTGTGATTGGGTTCTGGGAAGGGACCTCTTTCTGGTTTTCTCACAAGGTGGGGAGGGAGAGAGAGAAAGAGCTTGGATTTCTTCATCCCTTTATAAGGGCATCAGTTCCATTATAGAGACTCTAACTCCATGATCTCATCAAACTTTTGCACGATGGAATGCAGTCTTCAGGTCTAGTGACTGGAGTCTGCTACTACCTGCTGTGTCAGAGGCCCACTGAGGCTTTTGCTTCTGAGGGCTCAAAGACTTAAGGGTTCAGGGTGCACCGTTCTCCCATATGCCCAGTGTGTGTAGCCACAGCTCAGGGCACCTGGGGACAGCTCTTCCCACCAATCCCAGGGGTCACCCACGCCTGGCTATGAGCTCCCACTGGTGCCTGGCACACTTGAGCTCACACACACTGGGCTGCTGAATCCCTGGGGCAGTCTTGTTCCTAGGCTTGCGTTTGGTAAGGAGAGAGTGCCTTAGCTTTAACAAGCTCCATGCTGAGCACATGGTGGGCACTACATCCATGTTATTTGTTATTTGGGCAATCAGATGAGGTCCGGGCATGAGCCTGGAAGTCTTAGCCTCGGGCCTGTGGATTAGTGGCACTATTATGGCAAGGCGTCAGCTCAGGGATCCCTGTTCTCAGTTGCTGCAGCAGCATCCCCACAAGAGATCCCTTTGGGTCTCATCATGTTGTAGGCTCTCACTGCCTTTGAACTCAGAGAGTCTCTCTGGCTGCTGCAGCCTTGGGCAGAACCCCTCTCTGTTTTTAATCTCCGTGTCTACCCATCCATGGAAATGTCATCTTGTGAGGTTGCAAATTCTAAGGAGATGGTAGCCGTGTTGTCTCCTATAACAAATGTCACCACTGCTGCCCTCACCCATCTTTCCACCAAACTGGCCACCCTTAACACCGACATGCTGGAAGGTAGGAAGGACAAGGTTAAGCCCTCAAGGGCCACTGCATTGTCCTGGGCTCCCCTGCCCTGGCCATTACACAACCACCCTTCCCCATCCCATCCCTGTCTCCTCAGTTCACCCTCTAGCACTGAAGCCTAGACTCTGTCATGGCAGGCTTGGAGTTAGGGAACTGAGAAATTCCGTGGGGTTAAATTTCTCCTCCAGCTTAACATCCTGGGAAGACCCCTGAAGAGACCTATGGTGTCCAGTTCTGTAGCACAGCTCCCCAGCCCTGCCACAGAGTGCCCAGGCTGGGAGCGGGCAGGCAGAGGGCAGAGGAGGTTTGTTAATAAGCACAAGGAAGCTGATGCACACCCAGAGCCGGTAAAATTAATTATTAGCTCCAGTCACCCTCACCCCCAGCAGGATGAGAATTGATGTCACAGTCAGGGAACTGAGGGGGACGGAGGAGGGAGCTGGTCTCATTTTCCTTCTGTCCTCAGAAGGAAGGACACTGGATGGGTGTGTGGCATCCAAGAAGGCTCCTGTCTTCTTGCCTTTATGCCAGTTGGAAAATCAAAGGCACATAGTAACAGCTGCAGCCCACCTGATGCTGCAATACACCTGAAGGCTGTGACTTACCAGGGTCTCACCTGCACACCCCTTGTCTGCCTGAAGACTCGTACCCCACTGTGTTCCCCTGACCCCGTCAACCTCACAATCCCAACGCATTTGCCCAAGACCCCTGAGCATTTACCTGAGACCCTGGGAGGAATGAAGAGGGTTCGTCCCAAGCTGGCACTTTCTGACTGGGGAGAGAATGGAGGGCCTCTGGATATAGGGGAGCAGCTGAGGCTAAGGGAGAAGTGGTTCAAGATGCCATGCACCTTCTCTCTGCTGGAAGACAGAAGGTCACCGGTCCACTTTTCCTCATTCTCTTCCATGAAACCCATGCATGGAAAGATTTAAGTCATAATAAATTTACTCTCCCATCTCTAGTTGATCAAAGGTGGGTTATTGGCCACTGGGAACTGCTGATAGCAGGAAAGACCCCCTAGTTACTGCACTGAAATGACGGGATCCCAGCGAAATACTGGCAAATTCGGCTTTCCAGTGGGTGGTGTGACCTCACTAGGGTGCTGTGCTTTCTCTAATGTTGAAAGCCACTCACGGACCCTTTGCTGCTCCAGGATAGACGTATCAAGGGCACTGGCAGATTCTTTCTGAAAAAGTGTGTGGAGGGTCAGGATGATGAGGATGCTAGAACTGTTTGTGTTTTACCCTGCACTATTCTAGATCGGTTTTATGTTCTGAGTCCTCCTTGCAAATTCCTTGCTGGCCAGGACAGAGGCTGCAGTGCTGGGTCTACAAAACACTTTCTGGGTGACTGACTTGGTGTAATTCCAGGGGAAGATACAGCCCCTCCACAGACCTGCTCAGCCTTAAATGCTGCGCTGATATGCCCTTTGGTTGACACCTTTGTCTCCCACCTAGTGTGGCCTTCTTGTGCTCTGTTCTGGAGTGACAAAGCTGAAAGGATGACATTGCCTTCCCTCAGCACATATGAGCACATGATATCCCAAATCTTCTGCTCCATTTCTTGAGAAAACAAAACCCAAAAGAGTTGGCACAAAGAGCATCTGAGTGGCCCAGGACTCTGGCCTTGCTTTCTGCAGCCTCCTCTGGTTTACTTAGGCCATGGTCATATAGGCCCCGTTCACGTTCAAGGCTACGCTGATTCTGTGTCCCTGGGACTTTTGTCCAGAAGTATTTGTGAACTTGTAGTCAGTTCTCTTTCCTTTTCTTTCTGGTTGAAATAATTGCACAATGAGGCAAAGATGATTAGACCTCCTAAATCAGAATCTTAGGGTGACGGGACCCAGGAAGATGTATTTTTAGCAATCTCTCATTTTGATCCTGAACATAATCTTCCATTTAGCTTATTCTGGCCTTGAACTAGGCAGCCCTTGGCAATGGGTCCTGTTTTTCAGGGTGTGAAGAACCTGTTTCTTTGCTTTCAAAATCAGCTGTACATTTCCTTCCTCACCCCCAAAGCTCACATTCAGGGTAAGGCCTTGAAAAAGGCCTTGCTCAACCAACACCCCGGGAGTGAGGAAGGGTGTCCAGGTGTAAGTCACAGCCACTGGGGAGCAGCACATCACAATGACTACAGAGCCAGCTGGAGCTGACAACTGGGATCAAACGACTTGCTGGCCTAGGTCCCAGGGGCAGTTTTTACCCTGAAGTAGCTGCTTCAGAAGACAGTTCTGCCCTTCTCCCACCAAGTTCCAAGAGGCTTCAAGATCCTCTCTCCAAACTCAACACCTCCCAAAGCTCCCACGTGAGTCATGCGAAAAACTGAACCTAGTGAGAGTTCAAAGGATGCTTCCAGCTCCCAGGCTCTAACTTGTGGGAGCAGAGCCGCCCCCCTCCTGATGGGAGACTGTACCAGCCCACTCCTGACTGCTTGCCTTCTTGTTCCTGACAGCCAAGCTTCAGGAACTCTCCCCTGAGGACAGGCCCAGAGAATCTCTTTGGGGCTTCCAGGATGGAAGTGGAGAGACCCTTTTCCCTCCCCACTGCCTTTTCTTGGGGCCTGAGCCCTGAGCTCCTTGGGGAAGCTGCAAGCACAGAGACCACAGTGATGGCAGCCAGGGGGCGCTGTGCTTGCAAAGCTTGGCTCTTCTTGTGTTTTTGCTGCACCTCTCCGTAGGAGGACTTCCACAGGCCTCTGCTGCCTGCCCTTTTTCCCAGGATCATGGTAGGACGTGCAAACCACATGTCTGTGCCTAAGTCCCAGGTATCTTACAACACATTGATTTTGGTGGTTGACAGTACAATCCATTACCATCATTTTCCCTGGTGCCAGTTAGCGTTCGCTGGGACCTCCAGGAACAGCATGCCGAGGGCCAGCCTCAGCCTCCCTGTCCTTGCTGCAGAGGACCGTCTTCCCGCTCCAGCCCTGAGTCATGTGGGGGAAGCCGTTGGACAGAGTGAAAAACTAGAATCGTGGACTCATTTCTGATGAAGTTGTATGATTTTCTCGTTCTATATCTGCCAGGCTAATTCCTCCACCCGTCAGAGGAATTGGTATCAGCTGGAGGAATGTTTATTTTTTTTTTAAACAAGCAATTCCTAGATCCATCCCTGTGCCTGTGGCAGTCTAGAGTTGGGGCCTTAGAATCTGCATATGAACCTCAGTTTGAGACATTTGATGTACATACTGCTTTGGAAAAACATCAGGGGATGGTTCCCCTTCTCATTTTACCAAGAACCTTGATGTCCACTTATCCCCTACCTGGTTATGTCTTCACCCTGTCCCCTGCCCCCTCCTGGCAGCTTCTTCTCAGCAGATAAACAAGCTTAAGTTTCTCCCACTTAAGGAAAAGTGGTCCTCACCCACGCTCTGGAATCCACATCTCCATTCTCTCCAAACCCCCTGACCTCCTGCTCTGAGCCCTGCCAGTCTCCCGACTCCCTGTGGAGCTACTCTTGGCCTAAGAGAGTCTGTGATTGCACGTGGCCCCTCTCACTGAACCTTGCTAAAGCAAGTGACCTGCCCCACCACCTCTTCCTCCAGACAGTTCTCTCCTGTTTCTGGGATGCCCTCTCCTAGCCAGTCTGATTGGACCTCCCCTGTTCCTTTGTGGTCTTCTTTTCCCTTGCTCACCCCTAAAATCTTGGTGTCTCCCAGGGTCTTTCCTTGAATTTCATGCCCTCCTGGGGTGACCTCATTCACTTTCAAACACTAGTTGAAATGGACACCTCTGGGGTCCTTGTCTCTGACTCAGCTGTCTTCAGTCGGTGGGCACGGCCCACTCTGGGTTTCCCACCTTGGTCAATGGCTCCATCCTAACCCTGTAGTGTGGAAAACCAGAACCCCAAACCCATCCTGTGCCCCTGTTCCTTCCCTACTCCAACATCCAGCAGGTCACTAAATTGAGGATGCTGCCTACCTGTCCTCTGCAGGTCCTGTCTCTCCTACCGCCCTCTCCTCCCTTCTCACTGGGGATTTTGCAAGGCCTCCTCTCCCTGCCTTCCACCTCGCCGCTTCCGACCCATCCCTCCTTAGGGGTCAAGTGTTTGTTCTCAAATTCAAACTAGGCCCGATAGTCCCCTGTTTAACCCCTTCCCAGGGCTGCCTGTTGCCTGGAAGAGGAAGGTGGATTCCAGAGCCAGGCCCGCAGGGCCCTCCCCAGTCTGACCCCTGCCCACTCCAGCCTCACTTGTTTAATTTCTGAAATTTTTACAGAAGTCTGAGCCAGCCTCATTTTTCATCACTCCCCTACACATGCCCTAAGTCCAACCTGTGCACCACTGGGCTCTGAACGGCCAGGTCAGCCTGTCTCCAGATGCTCTTCCCTCCTCTGAGTCCAGTCTATGCACCGCTGAGCTCCAGACTGTGCACCGCTTAGCTTTGGACAGCCAGGCTGGCCTTCCTGCAGATGTTCTTCCCCTCCTCCTTCCCTCCATGAGTCCCCATCAGCTTCCCAGCTCCCTGCTGCATCGCCTGCTCTCCTGTGAAGTCTTTCCTGCTATGGCCAAACAGAATTCGTCACTGTTCCTGGTGTGACCCAGTGTCCTTGCCAGAGTGTGAGCTCCCGGGCTGGGGTGGCAAGTTCCCATCACCTGTCTGGGCTCCCATTCCCAGGACTCAGCATTGGCATATGGCTGGCGCTCAATAGAATAAATTAAAACCAACACATGCCTGTTGGGTAGAGCATTTTATTTAACTGGTAAGACTCATTTAAAACAATTAACACCTCTTCATAGGAAAATGTGCTAAAACCATTTTTAAAATTTACTGCTGAAGAGATTAAAACAGGTTTTATATCATAAATCCACTCACTTAATCTCTACCTTTTATGGCGTGTGGTGCCTTATACGGCAAAAGAGACCTGTTGTCGTAGTTTCCTAATTAGTGATATCTGAGCTCACACAACTGGACAGTATGCGTGCACGTGGTAGAAGTCAGTATGTGTATAAGGTTATATTTTTACATGGCTTAGACTTATCATGAATGTGTCAACATGAGTAAAAGAAGGTGCAGAGACCAAAAATCCCTCCGACACCACACACACGTCCTTTAAATAAAGTGTGGGCCAGCCCAGCTTTTCCTAACATATAAGCCAAAGCTTTTGCTAGGGATCATTCAGCTTGCACAGCCCTGCTCGTTTGCAGAGCACTGGGCTCACCAGGCCTTCCCTGCTCCACAGGGAAAAGGCAGGTACTCAGCCCACTGGCCTCTAATCACTTTGGCAATGCCAATGAGATTTCATCTTTTGACAAGAGATGGGCTTGATGACCTTCTGACTCTAAGAATCTCTGAGTTCAAGGACAAAGTTTCCTTATGCTCAAAACTTTCATATACACATTAGGCTTTTATTTTTCAGCTGTTCTTGACCTGCAGAAATGCCAGTTTCATATGGTTCAGTCTAATAAAAACATGAAAGAACACGGACCACTGTTCCCATTTCCTAGCCTGAAAGAGTGAGGTGAGGCCACATCCACAAAGAGAGGGTCACTGGGTCTCAGCTCCCACCGAGTCAGGACACTGTAGCCCAGAGATCAGAACACCATCCAATTCAGGGCCTTCCGTAAAGGACATAGGGAGGGGAAGGAGTAGGTTCAAGGATATTTGAAAACCATTAAGGATGAAGGTTCTTGCTTATTATTAATAATTTTTTTTTTTTTTTTTGAGATGGAGTCTCACTCTGTCACCCAGGCTGGAGTGCAGTGGAGCATTCTCGGCTCACTGCAACCTCTGCCTCCCGGCTTCAAGAGATTCTTCTGTCTCAACCTCCTGAGTAGCTGGGACTACAGGCGTGCACCACAAAGCCCAGCTAATTGTTGTATTTTTAGTAGAGACAGTGTTTCATCATGCTGACCAGGCTGGTCTCGAACTCCTGACCTCAGTTGATGCGCCTGCCTTGGCCTCCTAAAGTGCTGTGATTACAGGCGTGAGCCATCACGCCTGGCTTCTTTCCTTATTTTTTAATGTAAGGATGCAACACCCTAGACTGAAAAGGACTCAGCCTTCTTAACTAGACGGATTGACTTTAAGTCTGGGTTCTGCTGTGAGGGCAAGTCGTTTAGCCTATCTGAGCCTCAGTTTCTGTATCTGTAAAATGGGGATAATAATAACTACCTCCAGTGGTTTTAAGAATAAGAGGTAATGTAGGTAGAGAGAGGGTTGCACAGTGCTTAGCAAACTATAAGTTTGCAGCAAATGGCACCTATGTTATTTTCACTTCACATTTTCCACACATATTCTTGTTCATCTTCAACCATCTTTCCACTTCTGCAGCGTTCTCTTTTGTAATAGGTGCACTTGTATGCATCTCCTGTCTCACATGCACGATGCACTGGTAGAAGCAAAGGATGGTGGCACACACTTCCTAATAGTCCCTGAGTCCTCCACATCTTCCTGTGTCCACTACTAAGTACTGAGCCCACATCTCCTCCATTCCTCAGCTGCTGACTTCTTATCCCAGTTCATGTTTCCCATCTCAGACACTTTAAATCCACCCTGCCACCTGGGCACGGTGGCTCATGCCTATAATCCCTGCACTTTGGGAGACAGAGACGAGCAGATCACTTGAGGTCAGGAGTTCGAGACCAGCCTGGCCAACATGGGGAAACCCCATCTCGACTGAAAATACAAAAATTAGTAGGGCATGGTAGCACATGCTTGTCATCCCAGCTACTCAGGAGGCTGAAGCAGGAGAATCACCTGAACCCGGGAGGTGGAGGTTGCAGTGAGCTGAGATCGTGCCACTGCACCCCAGCCTGGGGGACAGAGTGAGACTCAGTCTCAAAAAAAAAAAAAAAAAATCCACCTGCTGACAAATTAATTTTCTTAAGTCCCTGCTTCCATTGCATTTCTCTCCTGCTCAAAACTCTCTGTGAGAGCTCCATTTCCAGCAGGTTGGGGGCAAACTCTTACCCAGGCATTCAAAGCCTTCCACAAATGGCCAGAGTCAGTCCTCCCTCTTCATCTCCATCACCTTCCCCTTGTCACCACCCTGCCCCCTGCACCATCCTCTCCCTTCTCCTCCCCGCAGGAAGAGGCTGGAGCTGAAGTCCCAACTTCATCACTTTTACCCTTACAGAAGCCCTCAGCCTCCTTCTCCTCTGTCAGATGGGGTGATGAGTTTGCCCAGTACACTGTGAGTTCTTGAGGACAGGGGTCCAGTTAGGTTCCTTAATGAGTCTCTACAGAGACTCCAGAGTTGCACCCCAACCTCATCCCCCTGAAAGGAGGCTCTAGGCAACACTCTGTGCCCCTAGCTGGCTGTCCATCGGTGCGAGTAGAAGAACAGTTTTGCCTCTCTGGATCTCCCACAGGGCCTCTGGGGCTCTGTGCCAAGGACATAGTAGGGGTAGTTAGTGAGTTGCCTGATCTTGAATCCATGGTTTTCACACTTTAGTGAGCCTTATGATTCCTTGGAGGGCAGGGGGGAAGCTTGTTGAGAAATGCAGATGCCGGATCATCCTTTAGACATTCCGTAGATCTCAGGTGAGACCCCACATTTTTAACAAATGCCACAGGTGATGAGACAGGTGGTCGGAGGAGACACTTGAGGTTCGGTGTACTTCTTTGAATGCCGACAGGCCACCTACTGTGTATAAGGCACTGTGCAAGGGGCTCAAGGGATGAAGGTGAATGAGATGCCACCTGGGACCTCACATCGGTGGCAGTGGTTATGATGAGGAGAAGGAAAATGAGGCAGGGTTAGTTTCAGAAATCAGCATGTGGACTCAGGCTTCAGCCTTGGATCTGAAGCACAAAGGTGTGGGCGAGAGCAAAGGCGAGACCTGGAAACTGTAGGAGCCAGCGAGTTTGGGCAGGGAAGGGCCTGAAACCAATGAGATGCAGCCTGGGACCTCACGTTGGTGGCAGTGGTTAAGATGAGGAGGAGGAAAATGAGCCAGGGTCAGTTTCAGAACTCAGTGTGTGGACTCAGTTCAGAGTGGGAGGCAAAATAAAAAACAAGGCAGCCTCAAAGAGCAGGAACTGACAGGATGGAACGCGAGGAATGTGAAAATGGTCACCAGTCGTTTGGCCAATTTCCCAAATGCCCTGCTTTCTGGTCTGGGCCTGCTTTTAACAGGTCATCTACACCTGGGAGGCAGTGCAGCGGGGCGTGGCATTGGCATCTGACTCTGGTGGGTTCAATGCCTGCCTGTGAGTGTGACCTTGGACAAGATGCTTAGTTCCTGGGAGGTATTAGTTAGGGCTCTCCAGAGAGACAGAACAAGCAGGATATATGGAAGGAGATTTTTTTTTTTTTTTTTTTGAGACAGAGTTTCACTCTTGTTGCCCAAGCTGGAGTGCAATGGCACCATCTTGGCTCACTGCAACCTCTGCCTCCTGGGTTCAAGCAATTCTCCTGCCTCAGCCTCCTGAGAAGCTGGGATTACAGGTGCCCACCACCATGCCCGGCTAAGTTTTGTATTTTTTAGTGGAGACAGGATTTCACCATGTTGGCCAGGCTGGTCTCAAATTCCTAACCTCAGGTGATCTGCCCGCCTCAGCCTCCCAAAGTGCTGGGATTACAGGCATGAGCCACTGCATCCAGCCCTGGAAGGGTATTTATGAGGGGAAGTTGGCTCATGTGATCACAGAGGTGGAGAAGTCCCACGATAGGTTGACTGCGAGCTGCAAAGCCGGAGAAGCTAGTAGCTGGCTCAAGCGGGCAGCATGGCTCAATCCAAGTCTGAAACCTCAGAACCAGGGAAGCCAACAGTGCAGCCCCCAGTCAGTCCTGAGAGGCCCCCAGGAGGCCTCTGGGGTAAGTTCCAAAGTTCAAAAGCTGAAGAACCTGCAGTGTGATATCTAAAGGCAGGAGAAGAAAAAGCGTCTCACTCTGGAAGGAGGAAAGAAAGCGGAGAGGACATTCCCCTTCCTCTGCCTGTTTGTTTCTGCTGGGCCCCCGGCTGATTGGATGGCGCCCACCCACACTGAGAACAAGTCTTCCTCTCTTGGTCCACTGGCTCACACATCAGTCCCCTCTGGAAACAGTCTGACAGACACACTCAGAAATAGTGCCCTACCAGCCATCTAGGAACCCCTCAATCCTGTCAAGTTGACACCTAAAATTAACCATCACACTGAATCACTCTCTGTGTGTGTAAGAGTGTAGTAAACCAAACGGTGGCCTCTAAAGATGTCCATATCCATATCCCCAAACCTGTGAATATGCTACCTGATGTAGTAAAATGCATTTTACAGATGTGATTAAATTAAATGGATGGGGAGAGCATCCTGGATTACCCAAGTGGGTTCTGAATGCTATCACAAGGGTCCTTAGCACAGGGAGGCAGCAAGAAGATATAAAGACAGAAGCAGAGGTCAGGGAGAAGGTGCTACGCTGCTAGTGGTGATGACGGAGGAAGGGGCCACAAACCAAGGAATGTAGGTGGCCTCTAGAAGCTAGAAAAGGCAAGAAAGTAGATTTTCCCCTGGAGCCTCCAGAAGGACTCATCCCTGAGAACCCATTGCAGACTCTTCTAACCTCCAGAACTATAAAAGAATAAATTTGTGTGGCTTTTAACCATGAGGTTTGGGTAACTTGTTACTGACACCGTAGGGAACTATGACAGACACAGAGAATGCTAATTCTCTTCACGGTTGTCATCAGGAGGTCTCAGAGCCCATGTAGGAAAGGGGCCTAACTCAGTAAAGGTAGTGATATTACCCATAGGGGCTGAGTCTTAGACAAGGTGAAGAATGTGACTGCACCCACCACGTTACTTGGCACCTTGTGAATGCTCAATAGAGCGTAGGCTCCCTGTCCCTCCCCTTACAGGTCAGGGTGTCTAGGGGAACCCCATCAGGGAGGGGCTCTGGGAAACCTGTCCTAGTCTGCACCCTCTACACTGTGCAGGCACCTAGGCTCTTGGCTCCTGTCCCTTAGCAATCAGCGTGTGTGCCAGGTGGTCATTTCCTGGCCCTTCACCTCTCCTGAATTTACCTCTGAGGTTGCTTCTCTGTTAACTCAGACACACCAGCTCCCACCTCAGAACTCTTTGGCCCTTGGAATCTTTGCCACATAAAGTTGCCCTTTCCAACTGCCTGTTGTCCTTGCAAGTGGCTTCCCTGTTGCTCCTTCCCAGAAAGGACTGCTTGTCATGTGATTTCCTTGTCTCCCTGAAAGGTTCCAAGACTGTATGGGGCCCCTGGCAGCCCCGTGCCGTACCTGCTCCAGGTGGCCCATGTAGTATGGAGACGAGAAGTGGACCAGGGTCTGGGCAGTGGTGCCACTCAGAGGATAGGGTGCCAGACATCGGTGGCTCTTCTCTGAGCTCTCGGAGGGTGGACAGCTGGGCCCCAGGCCAGCAATGAGCACACAGACTCCTTTGTCTCCCAGCACCCTCAGAAGGCTGTCCCCTCTGGCCTCTCACAGGGACATTCGTCTCGGCCTTCACTGTGCTGTGCGGGGCCCGCACCGACCTCCCGGACAGGCATGTGTGCTGCGTCTTCTGGCTGAACATTGCAGCAGCCCTCATCCAAATCCTCACGGCCATCGTCATGGTGGGCTGGATCATGAGCATCTTCTGGGGCATGGACATGGTCATCCTTGCCAGTGAGTAGCTGCTGGTGTTGCGCCTCCTGGGGGTGGGGGAGTGACCAGGGACAGGAAGGACTTGGGAGGCCTTCATGGCTGGCTGAGGTCCTGCTCACCCACTAAGGACCGGCTCTGGAGAGGGCTTGCCTGTGCCCTCTTCACAACTCCCCGGGCTGCTTGGCACAAGGGACCCTCCCCACCAGGCCTGGCTCAACACCTGCAGGGAATTATGAGTTCATGGCAGGCAGAGTTCCATCATTTAATGCAAACTTGATTCAGACACAGAATGGTTTTGTGAAAGGGTTTAAAGTGACAAAATCAAGTTTACCAAAGACAACTCAGTTACCCTTTCTAAAATAACCTAGCAAAATCTTGAAACAGACTCCACCCATTTTAAGCAGCTGTACTTGTCTCCCATACCACCATCCACGTTCCTTGTATTTTCCCACGCCTAGCTACCTGTGAGGGCACAGTTCCTCAATAATTGACCTCATCTCTCAGGCACTTTGGCCTCACTCCATACCCCATGCCCCTCATTGTGTCCTATACCCCCCAAAACCATTCATAGCTGGGATCTTCAGTGCCAGAGGTAAGCTGAACCAGGTAAGGGTGGCAGAGGCAGGAGGGGAAACTCAGGGTTCAGGGGCCCTAGAATTATGTAGAATGATCTATAGTCAACTCAGCCTCAGTTCAGAATCCTGTGAATATCCAAGATCAAGAGCACACATAAATGGCAGGACAAGGGTCAGTGACCAGTTAGGCCACCAGGCCAGAGAAGATGCAGGTAGACACAGAGCCTGAGGGAGATGCAGTGGAGTGTGGTCAGATGGGCTGCCCAGAAGTGGCTCCTCCAGCAGCAGAGATCAGGGGAGGAAGTGGGTCAGCTGCACTGCCAGGATCTCCCAGAATCAGAGCAAATCAGCCAGATGCTGGCAACCAGGGGCAGCCAGAGCAGGGGAACTCCAGGCTGGACCAGCGGCTGAGCAGCAAGCTGCTCCAGGGAGGAATGAGCTGGGAAGTGGCAGGGAAGCTGCTCCTTCTTCCTGGGAGGGGGGTGCTCAGGGCAGGGGTTGCCCTGTCAGAGGAATATTGTGAGGTAAGCCCAGCAGGCAGTCCCTTGCATCTCCTTCATGGGATCTCACCCTCCGGGCATGTCCAGGGGCCACTTTCATTTGTCTAGAGAGATGAAGAGCATGACTGATAGGAAGGAAGTGCTGCCAGCCCTTGGATGAGTCCTAAAACTGGGTCCCGACAATTCCACAGAGGAAATTTGCTGCTTCCCCAGGGGCCTGTGGTCTGCAGGCTCTTGACCCTGTTCCCAACTGGAAGCTGGGAGGTGCTTCTGCCTTTGGAAGGTTGAAGGCTGCCCAATTTGTGCAAGATGAGCCCCTCTTACTGGCTCATCTTCTCTCAAACTGAGCATCTGGCCAGGCACTGGGGATCTGAGTAAGGAACCTCTGCATTAAAGTGGAACATGACTGTGTCACAGGGTAGGTCTCAATAATGTATGTTGATGCCTCATCTGATCTCTAGAGCTTTCTGGTACACTTGTCTTTGATCTCCTTAGTTAGTAACCAGGAACCAAGAGGTTGGAACCTTAGAGATAACTTAAAGAGCTCCCTTCATCATGCCCTAGGTGAGGCATTGAGGCCCCAGAAGTGCAGATGGGGATCCAGTCACTTCCTCACTTTCCATTGCCCCAGGCTGCTGACTTGGCCAGAAACTCCTCTGCTGTGGCTGGTGTGGGGCGCTAACTGGGCTGCAGGATAAGCAAGTGCAAGAAGCTGCAGCCCCCACCTTTGCCATGCAGCCTTCACTGGGGGTCAGTGTCAGCCCCTTGGTTGTCTGCACACTGTTTCCAGGGCTGCTGTCTTTGCATCAAACTTTTGAGAATGCTTTAAGGGGTGTATTAGTCCATTTTCACACTGCTGATAAAGACATACCCAAGACTGGGAAGAAAAAGAGGTTTAATGCACTTAGAGTTCCATGTGGCTGGGGAAGCCTCACAATCATGGCAGAAGGCAAGGAGGAGCAAGTCACATCTTATGTGGATGGCAGCAGGCAAAGAGAGTTTGTGCCAGGAAACTCCCATTTTTAAAACCATCAGATCTTGTGAGACTCATTCACCATCACAAGAACATCACAGGAAAGACCCGTTCCCATAATTCAATCATCTCCTGCCCAGTTCCTCCAACAACACATGAGAATCATGGAAGTTACAATTCAAGATGAGATTTGGGTGGGGACACAGCCAAACCGTATCGGGGTATAGACTTGAGGGCTGCATATAAAAATCAGTCACACCTCATTCTTGCCCACTGCCTGACTCCCAGACTCATTCACCCATCTCAGCGAGGGAAGCCTTTGCATTTTTTCCCCCACAACTAATCCCACCCCCAAAGGGTGAATAGTTGCCACTCATAAGATGGTGCTGCAGGTGGGATTACTCCCAGCAACCATGGAACTTGTGTGTCCGAGAATGACTCCTTTGAAGGGAATAAGTACAATGGACTTTCCTATCCTAGAAGACAGTTGGATAAGGGACTCTTCTTTCCGGTGTCACTCCAGCCCCTTGCTATAAAACTGGAGGAAACTTTTCAGTTGTAACAATACACCTTGGTTTTTCACATGGCGTTGCCTGGGGTGTCATCAGCAAACACACCATCATGAAAAACTCCTAAGAGGGGAGTCAGAGAAATCTAGATGAAAGTGGGAGCTAAGATCAGGAACTTGCAAGCATGTTGCTTGATTTATATGAATAACAACAAATAACAATCAACAACACCCTGTCAGTAAATACTTGGTAGCTTTATGGCGGGCTCTTTCTACTGCCATGCCCATGGCAGACATTGCTAATCAATCATGACACTTTCTGCTGACCAATCTCACATGTTATCAGCACAGGGCTTCAGGTAGTCACTACTAATTGATCCAAGAGGTCTGAAAGATAAAACCTGTTTGCCACCCTCTGGCCTGGGTCTTCCCCAAAATATTTTTATATATGTGGCTCCTCTCCATAGAAACAGCTAAGCACATAGCTCAGACAGAGCCAGTGTGGGACCAGGATGGGACACATTGGCATCTTTAGATTGCTGTAGTCAAAGCTCTAGCTGTCCAGGAGCTGCCACTCATGTCCATCTGGAACTTATCTGGAGAAAGGCATGAGCTGAGGATGAAAAAAAAAAAGGGCTGGGTGCTGTGGCTCATGCCTGTATCTCAGCATGTTGGGAGACTGAGGCAGGAGGATCACTTGAGACCAGGAGTTTGAGGCTGCAGTGAGACATGATCATGCCACCATACTCCAGCTGGGCAACAGAGCAAGATTCTGTCTCAAAAGAGGACAAGAATAAAGAATGAAGGCAGCAGTGTGGGCATGGCCAGGATATGGAGGGCTGGGGAGGCAGTGGACAGAGCTCCCTGGCAGTGTGAGAGGCCCTCGCTGTGCCCCTAGCCACGCCCACACAGCTGGTGGGCAGACCGCTGGCCACTGTGGCTGTCACCATGAGCACTGAGCACTCCCTGCCTGGGGATTGGCATCTGAGAAACCGCTGGCATTGCCCCTGTCCCATCTCCCAGGCCTTATCATGGATCCGCTTTGTTTCCTGTGCGGAGCGTTCCCTATGGCTCTGTTTACAGGCTGTGATTTCTCTTCTTCTCTCTCTTTTCCTCCTGCCGCCTCCCACTCTGTGCTGCTGCAGTTTCCCAAGGTGAGTCTGCGGATGGACGTGCAGGCCTCGTGCTGCTGCTTGGGGCCCTCTCCTCCCCTGAGACCCCCAGTCCTGCACACAAACACCCCACCCGCTCTCCCAGTGGGTCAATGGGCTTTTGTGTTTAGCTTTAACTTTTGATTTGGAAAATGATTAAACATAGAGAAAAGTAGAGCCCCTAGTAAAATGAGGACCTAATGCCCACACCAGCCTCAACCACTATCAATTCATGGCCAGCCTCTTTTCCTCTGTCATTCCCTACATCTTCCCTACCACAGCATGGGTTTGTTAGCACCCAAAATTGAGAAATACTCTGTAAAATGAAGAGAAAAAGCAGCTGAATACACTGAAGCTCCTCTTCAGACTAAGTTCACTGGCTAACATGAATAACCACTCAGCAAATTCTACTCATGTAATAGCAGCTGGGAATATTTCAGTAGGTATCTTTTTTTTTTTTTTTTTAATCTTTTGAGACAGAGTCCTGCCGTGTCTCCCAGGTTGGAGTACAGTGGCGTGATCTCGGCTCACTGCAACCTCCACCTCCCGGGTTCAAGTGATTCTTCTGCCTTAGCCTCCCAAGTAGCTGGGACTACAGGCGCGTGCCACCATGCCGGGCTAATTTTTTGTATTTTTAGTCAGATAGGGTTTCACCATGTTAGCCAGGATGGTCTCCATCTCTTGACATAGTGATCTGCCTGCCTCGGCCTCCCAAAGGGTATCTTCTTAAAAAAACAAACACAATACCCTTTCACACCTAAATAAAGCAGTAACAATTCCTTACTATCCCATCAGTTGGGATAGTCCCATCAGTTGGGATCTATACAAACTGTAAATAGCCTCACCTCAGTTCAGTCTAATTTTGCCACAGAGATCACTTTTTCCCTAAGGACTCATGATCAATATTTTAAGGGTTTAGCCTTCAGGCGCCTTTTCCTGCTGTAATGGTCCAGCAGGTTGGAAGCATACAGGGATAGCTGCTCCCCTCTGTATGCCATCTTTCTCCTTCCTCCTCTCCATCCACCCATACCAGATTCTTAACCCTCAGGCAAGCCTGCCTGGCACCAGCTCCCAAGGCTCTGCATTGGGAAATCACACCAGACCAGTCTATGAGTGGCTTCCAGATGTGGGTTCAGGAGCACATCGTTAGCCTTTTAACTCCCACCCCAAATGACAGCCCAACAAACATTCCCAGTAGACCCAGTACTCCACAATTCCTGATTGATTATTTTGTTTCTCATTAGAAAGTCAAAGCCCTTGGGAAAAGTTGTGCTCTGGTGGTAGCAGTCATTTACACCTTAGTATAAACAAGGCCTCCTGTGTGCATTCTGGGCTAGGGGCACCTCCTGGAGAAATCCTGAAGGAAGCAGGTGTCTAACCATCTCTCCTTTGCTTCTTCCTCACAGGCTACAAGGAGCAGGGCATCCCACAGCAGCTGTGAGCCCACGGGAGCCGCTGGGGAGATCCAGGGGGGCCCTGTGAGGGCTGCAGCAGGCAGCTTTGGGCACAAGGACCTTTACATGTTCTCTTCTGCCATTTTCTGGACTGGGGGTGGAAAGGGGGTATTTTTAAAAATATTATTTATTTTGAAAACGCATCTGCTTTTCTCAGCAGGTTGTGAGGGCTGCCAGCCCCTCCCGCTCCGGAAAGCACTGTGGGCGCAGGCACCAGAGCATCAGAGAGCGGGGTGGAGATGAGAACGCCCACAGAGAGGCTGGGATGCTCCAGCAGGCTCCAACCGGCCTTGCTGTACCCACTGCCCACTGCAAGGGCACGCCACAGCAGCTGGGCCGGGCCACACCAGGCCCTGTCTGGGTGAGCAGGGGCTCACCAAGGGGACAGACCGTGGTAGACCCGTCCTCTGGGACCCCACCCACCTCAAAATCTGGTGCCCTCAAATCTGAGTGTTTACCTTGTGGTCTCCTGGGGGCAGCACCAGGGTGGGAGTAAGGATGGCCAGGCTCCACGCTAGCGTGGAAAGGCCCACTGTGCCCAGAGCCGGCCTGAGATCAGTCCCACAGGCGTCTCCTGGGCCTGCCTCCCTGACCGCACCCCCGTCTCCTCGCAGCTGAAATCTAAGGGCTGGGTGTGTCGTGACCTGTGTTTTCCTGGGAAGGAGAGGAGTGGCTCCTTCCCTGGGGTGAAACTGCCAGAACTGCCAGATGTTTATACACAAAATTATTAGACCGAAGCAGGAGTGGGCAGACTAGTAGTCTTTCACCCAATACTTAAAAGCATTTCTGGCCCACATTCCTTTTTCTGAAGTCATTGGGGCCAGATGTGTCTCTCAATTGAGAAATTTTAGATTTGAGAAAGACAATGCGATCCATTTATCGTACGCTTTCTAACTTCCCGGCAGAGTGTGGAACATCCTGCCTACCATCAGGCACGTGAATATTTCTGCGGAGAAACATGTGACTAGTCCCATCAGTTGGGATCTATACAAACTGTAAATAGCCTCACCTCAGTTCAGTCTAATTTTGCCACTAAGTAACTTAGGGAAAAACTTACCATTTGAGAGCTTTTGGGGTTTCAGAATTGCAAGAACAATTGTATGGGGTTGTGGACCTGGATCTGCAAACAGATGTGTTAGGAGGGTGAAATTGTCGGCATTACACAGGGACTCCTTCGGTTGCCAAGGGACCACAGGCCTCTTTAAGGAGCCCCTCTGTAAGTGATTGGGATAGGGCTAGATCCCTAATGGGGGCCGGGAGTGGGTAGAATCTAGCAGAAGTTGTCCAGACTACTGTGGATCAAGTATCAATCAAGAGAAATCATACTAAGAGGATGGACACTTAATGTCTGTTTCCTTTCCTTTCATTTTCATTCTAACATAGGAAATGCTAACAGGTGGAGCTGGCCCAAAGTCAAGCTTCTGACTCCACTTGACCCAGTGCCATTGGGCGTGTCCCTCTTTGAAGGGCTTGTTTGTCTATCAGAGACTCTGTCAGAACTCCCTGAGGGCAGGAGAAGGGATTTTGCTGGATCAAAGTGCTTGGGAAGCAGAGGCCACCATTCTGGGGGTTTCAGCCCATCTAACCCATCCACTGGGCTTTCTAATCACAGTCCTGCCTGAGGAGCGGGCCCTGCCACTCACCCCTCAGCATGGATCCCTTAGCTACTATTCGTCTTCCATTGCCACCTGGGGCTGGGCTGCTGTTTTTGAACACCTGGCAGTGTCTGTCGCGTCCTGTCCTCTCTTCCTACAGACCCCAACCCAGGCCTTTGCCTTCTTCTCTCCTGTTTGGAAGCCTCTGTGTCTTCAAGGTGTGGGATCAGATTTGGTTTTGTCTAAAAAGCTAGAACCTTCTGCTGTGTGCAGCAGGCATCCTCCAGGCTGGTGCTCGCTGCTCTTGAGGAAGCTGTGTCAGAACGGAGCCACCCCTCTACTCAGATAAAATAGCTTCAGCTGCAGGAAGCCGCCCCCTCTCATGCCCACCAGCCCACAGCCCTTCACCCCACTCCGCCCCCAGAGTTTGCCCGACACCCCCTGAGTGATGACACGTCTCAGGAGGGGCCACCCTCACACATGGGAAGGAGCAGCTTATTTTCCCGGCTTGGGCTGGGGGCGGCTGCTGAGGGGGTGAAGAAGAGATAGCAATTTATGTCGCATGTTTAGTGACACAATCCAGATGCAGGTGGGACTTTCTTGAGTGGCAGGTGTCACCCTGGGTCCCGTGTGGGACGGCTTAATACAACGGTTTGTTTGTGTGCGTGGAGGGCCATTGCGCCCCCAGATCCTCCTGTCCCCTGAGGGCTGCGACTCTAAACCTGGGAACGCATCGGCCTCAGGAGGAGGCCCCTTTCCGCCTAACTGATGTGTAGGAGAAGACAAGAGGCCCCTGCGTGTCTCCTGAATGAAGCTGTGAGGGTTGCCACGTGGGCGGGACCAGTTCAAAATAGCACCCCCGCCCCTCTAAATTAGACTGTGGTCTCCAGCATGATCATCTTCAGTAGGTAAGGGACAGTGGCTGATTTACTCCAAGTAGTTCCAGCTGGCCACTCAGACCAGGGCCAGAGTTAACTTCTCAAGCACCAGCCAGCTGAAAATTAGGGTTCTCATGCCAGCAAGTGCTTGGCTGACACACAGTCCTTTGGTGACAAAGTTGGGCTTTGCCTGGATAGTGCAGACAAGGCTGCTGGTTCAGAGGCTGCAGGGCACGTTCCAGGTTGGGGCCCTTTGTCGGTCGGAATTCAATAGGACGCTCCCTGGCTGTGGGTGTTTAGGGCAGGAATCACAGGCTTGCAGAGAACATCAGAGGCAATGAGTGCTCCCCGTACCCAACTGTGACACGGGGATCAGGGTGGCCATTCCCTTGGGTCAGAGTGGGAACCTAAAGCCAGAGTGAGCTGTGGGTGGCCTGGGTGTGTCCTGCGGATGGTGGAGACTGTTGATTTGGATGTTGAGCTCTGAGTCAATTTTAGAACCAAGGACCTCAGGCTGAGAAGGCCAGGTCTCCATGGGAGTGGCAGGATTCTGATGGCTCCCGGCTGTGGTCCCGGCCACCGGCCCACGCCTAACGCTGGGGCTGCAGAGCTCTGCTGCCAGGGCCCACTCCAGCCGGCCACGCCGCTGGCCCTGACATGGTAAGGAAGCGGCAGGCATCATGGTTCCCACCCTCAGTTGCCCCAGACCCACACATCCAGCCCCAAGAGCAGCCTCACCCAGGCACGGCGCAGGGCATTTTAGCTCCTGGGAGGGGAGATGCCTTTGTGAGTTTCACATGTCAGAGCAGAAGCTCCAAGAGAGAGTAAGCCATGTGCCCCAAAACACTCGGCTCCTAAGTGGCAGGATGGGCAAGTGGCCAGGTTGGGCCGCCCTCACAGCCTGTGCCATCCACACACTCATTACAGAACTCCCAGAAGGAGCAGAATTGCAGGCACCCCAGAGCAGTCCTGTGAAGGGGTCCTTGCCCCTCAGGAGTAATAGGGTGATTATGTCACATGTTTAGTGACATAATCCCACCTGCATCTGGATTGTGTCACTAAACATGCAATGTAAATTACCATCTCTTCTCCATCCCCTCAGTAGCCACCCCTACCCCAAGCCGGGAAAATAAGCTTCTCCCTCCCATAGGTGGGGGCGGCCCCCTCGTGAGACCTGTCATCACTCAGGGGGAGTTGGGCAAAAGCTCCTGGGAAGGTCCTGGACACCTCCACCCTGCCCCACAAGGCTCCATACTCCCACCTGCCTGGGCAGCCCTCACACCCATGCTCCCTCCTTTAGGCAGGCCCAGAAGGGTGCCCCTTCCTGAGGGTGTCGGGGAATGGTGGCAGAGAGAGAGCTGGTAGTAGGAGCTTCCCCATCCTAATGCAGAGGACCAAGTCGCCCACTCTCCCAGCCCGGGGCTCCAGCCATGCTGGCACTGGCATCTCAGAGGTGTGAGATGAACTCTGCCTCATGCAGGACGCCCAGGGCTCAGGAGCAGTAAGGAGGATGCTGCAAAAAGGAACTGCAGAAAGAAAAAAAAGCCACATGGTTAACTTTTCCCCAGGAGGGCAAAGGGGCCCGGCTCTCAAAAAGAAAAGCCAGGCACAGACCCCAACACCAAGTGTAAGGCAGCGCAAAGCGGGCTGAAACCTCAGGACCGGGGTCAAAGGCTTTCCGAAGGCCCGAAGTTCTTGAGGAGGAGGGGAAGCTAAGAGGGCCCTGGTCCTTCTGCATCAGTGTGGCTCTTTAAAATACAAAACACCCCTGAAGCCAAAAACCCTGAAACCTGTTCTTTAGCTAACCCCTTCCCTGCCCAGAGGCCTGCAATTCCGAGAATTCACTTCAGTTTTGCCAGGATCCAACCCCTGGGCCTGAGGGTGGAGAGCCCGGCCTCCTCAGGGTCCCTTCTAGGGTCCTGGGCCCACTTTAGGCTTTAATTGCATTGGCTGTTTCTTATAGTGTTAGTGAATTTTGCAAAGAAAGCCCAGAGCATTGCATCAATGTTTGGGGTCAGTGTCATTTAAATGGAAGTTCCGCAATAGTGGCTGAAAGCAGAGTTTACTGTTATTCCTCCCTCTTGCTGGTTTTGTTGGAGGGTTTTTACTGTAGGGATTGGAAGTGGGAGAGCACTTTTAAAGTGCACCCCACCCCCTGCACCCCAGCTGCACCTAAGCTCCCCAGAGACCATGACCTTGTATGTGGCTGGAGGCCTCCGGCTTAGGGAGCAGCCTGAGGCCTTTGCTGCCAACCCTCCCAGGGAAGAAGGCGGGCCTCAGGCTGAGGAAATACAGGGTTTCCTCTCCAGAGGGTTCAGTGAGCACTCAGGTAGTGGCCTCGGGCAGTCCTTGCCAGGGGAACACCTCCATGCTTTGCATTAATTAGTCAGCAAGCGCTCAGTGAGAGCTAACGTGGCCTGGTGGTCCTGTGCTTGGAAAGGATGTCCTCACCTCCACAATCCTGCCGTCCCAGCCTCCACAGGTGAAGCTGCAGGGTGAGCAGAGGCAGGTGTGGGGATGTACTCTTCCAGGACAGGACTGCCCCTTCTGCCTCCAGAGACCTCTGTGCACTGGGTTTGGGGATGAGATGCCAGCCTAGTCAGGGGAGGTGACTGTGGTCCTTCTGACTGGCTTGGATCTTTAAAATAATCACAAAAAAACTCAGCCTGAGCAGATGGGTGCGAGGCTCAGGGGCTTGTGTTTTTCATCAGTTTTCTTCCCACAAGATTCTTAGAGCTGGATGTTCACGGGATCATGGCATAGAGATGGTCACGCTCAGACAGTCATACACCGGCCCTAAATCCCAGGCCATGCAGAGAAAGGAAGAATCCCAACCAGAGTGACCCCAAATATCCCCTTGTGGCCCAGGAGTGAGTTCCGGCCTGAGTGCTATTATGACTGCTGGCGTCTCTCCAACTGCCTCTCGCCTCAGTTTACCCATCTATAGGTTAGGAACAAAGAAGGGCTCAGGCAGCCATCGTTTCCCCATTTCTGCCAGAGCCAAGGGCTTGGAGGGCCAGCCCCATCCGGGCAAGGGCTGTCCTCTCCTGCCCAGGCCTTGCCGCCTCGCTGAGGCTGGCAAGCTTCTTTCTAGCTGAACAGAAACACTGGCCCCCAATTCCACTCTCCCCTCCTGATGCTACCGCAGAGGCCAGAAAGGTGCCCTGTAGCGTCCACCGTGTGTGTGTCCTGAGTCTCCAGTGCAAGTCATCTGGATTTGCATTTAGCTGGGGAACCTCGGCCCCCAACCCTTCTCCCTCTCTGCCTGAATTTGCCAAAATGCCAATCATCCAGGCAGGTGTGGATGCCACAGTCCATCCCCATTGCATTTCACCCCCACATGGACAGAGGCACACACACACACATTCCCAGCACCTTTGACTGCTGGGGGAAGCAGGCTGGGGTCTGCCTGGAGCCTCAGGATTGGGACTTATATCCAAAGGAGCCCACACCCCCTCTTCCGGGATGGGCGCTGGCTGGCAGCACTTTTTGCCCGCATCACACCCCTGACCCCTGCCCAGACCACATGCACATGCTATTTCCTGTCTCCAGGACCCTGACCTATGGATCTCTTCCTCCCATGCACTCCTAGGGTGAGTGGGCTCAGCACCAAACTTGGCTGTGCCCATTCCCCAAGACCCCAGCTTGGCCTCCTGTGGGAAGGGGAAGGTGGACCTGACCAGAGGAGAGGGGCAGTGTTCCCACCCACCTGCCCCAGCACAGGAACCAGGGAGGAAAGAAGGCGGAGGGAGGTTCCATTCACTGTTTTCTGGGCTAGCACTTGATTGGATGTTTCAAGCAAGGGACAAAGTGATGGTGGCTGTATCAGGCTCCTCATGGGCACTGTCACCCCAGAAGGCCTGGACACCCATGAGAACCTGTGGCCAGCCCTTTTCATTGGCTAAGTTCCCTGCTGTTGTGTGTGGTGTCTTTTTTAAAAACAACAACAACAAAAAAACAACAACTGGTTTTGTGTGTATCAACTTAATTTACATACAAATGAGTGTTGTGTTGTGATTTGCAGTGTTTTGACACCGTGACTGGCTTTGTTTGGGTCTCTCTTCTTTCTGTGAAATTAATTGCTGTGCGTTTTCACTGTTCTTAGAGAAGACTCTGAGCTCCTGGAGTTTTTTTGTCTCACTTCTACCCTGACCCGCTGGGAGCCTACCCCACCCCAGTCCAGCCATGAGGGTATTTCCATCCTATTCCAATGACTGGAACCCTTCTTGGAAGAAAACGTCTAATGTCGGGGACCTAGGGACGCTTCCAGACTTGCTCTGTCTGGAACCCTGCAGCCTGGGGCCCAAGCCCGCCTGCAGCTCAGCTTTCCCCTGCACCCTCAGGACCTAGCCCCACAGACCTTCCCTGGGAGCTGCTCAGGGCTCTCCACTGCGCCCTCTAGGGGCCAAGCAGGGTTCCAGATTCTCCAGCTTTCTGCCAGCTTTAAAACCCTTCACTCAAGCAGCATTGCTGTACATGCAATGAAAAACAGCGTATATGATAGTCAAAACCTGTGTACATATCTCCATGTACATATTTATACATACACACACCTTCCTATTATAAATATATAAAGCATGACATCTCTTTGGCATTCCAAGTTTGTGTTTTTTTAAATCCTTGGAAATACGACTTTGGAAACCTTTTTCTTCCTTTCCCTCTTTTCTATGTTGTAATAAACATTCCTGTGACCTTTCTGGTAGTTTATCAAATCCCTGTGTCCTCCCGTGTTCCGAATCGGACAGATCTCTGACTGGGACAACACGCCTTCCTCCCACCTCTGCAGCCTTTGCTATTGGTGTGCTTTGCGTTATGAAGGCTGTCCTCCCCAAGGCAGGTCTTGCGTTCTTTCAGACCTTTTTCCTGAATTCCCCTTCTTCCGAAAGGCTTGTGCAAGTTACTCTTCAAACAGTCTCATCTTTGATAATCTGATCCCTTTGCAACCAGGAATTTGCGTGCTAAATCAAGCATCAGGCCCCAGATGGGGTTTACCAAGAATAAGTGTACAGATGCAGCTCATTTCCTGCTCTTAATTGTTAGACTGGTTGATGAGGGAAATGTGGGCAACATACATATTTGACAAAGACTTCTGAATAAATGAGAGTCTGGGTGAGAGTGGTTAGGAGAATGTATAACTACCTGTTCAGTTATAACGAAGGACAGGTGCACCTGGGAGAGAATTGCATCCACAACCCAGCCAATGCCTTCACTCATAATGGGATGAAGACCTACAGAACTTACCAAATTTGTGGATAAGAAGAAATAAGTATATTAGATGAATAAATCAGAATCCCAAAATCTCCTGACGGGCAGAGGCAATGTAACCCAATGAAACCTAATAGCGTTCAATGAAAGAGTTGTGCTTGGCATGAAGAAAGCTCCGTGCTTTCCTTCATCCCTGGGGAGTTATTCAACAGGCGGCTCAGTGTTCATCACGGCCTGCTGGGGCTGACAACACAGGCCATCTGGTTGCAGATGCACCAGGAGCTGCAGGCTGGGGTCCGGAATGAAACCGCATCTGCAGCGTTGCATTCAGTGCTGGGTGCCATGGGGGGGCGAGTGCTCTGACAACGAGTGTCCAGATGTCATTTCTGTCACTCACACCCAAGGCAAGGGCCCCGCCCCACCTCCTGCCATTTCCTCAGGCCAGCCCAGCACCCTTAGGGTCCACTTACCTGGAGAGAGGCTACAGTCTCAATGGCCTCGATGCTGCTGTTGTCCAAAAGAGTGAATCATCTTCAAAGCATAACCTTTGGTGAGACTTGAAGCTCTACTGCAATGGCCCCTCCAAGGCCACAGAAATGGCATCCGTGCCTAAGGTTGACTTCAGTCATTGCTAAAACCAGGATCTAAAGCCCAAGGCAGTACAATGACCCAAGGCACTCTCAGAGTTCCCCAGACACTCTAGGGAGCATTTTGTGATCATTTGCACTGTCCAAATACTCAATGTGCTCAGATTAAACCGGAATGCTCCTGGCTGGAGGGATTTTTCTGCAGTCATTCAGCTTCAGAGGGGCTCATGAGAAGGCACAATGGGAGATAGAGTTAGCTCTCCTTCCAGCACTGCCAGGCGAAGGGAGGAAACCCTTTGCATGCACTAACATTCCCTCTCTTCTCCCAGCACCAAGCCTCTTAACCTCAAGAAGGGTGACGTGGGTTGAGCCAGCCACTGCCTTTCTGTTGGGGGGTGAATAAGTGTTCCCTACCGGCAGAGGTCTCCTCAACCCCAGAAGGAAAGGGCTGTGACAAACACGAAGGCATCTGCTCCCCACAACTCCCTACACCCCAGACCCTAGGCCCTGGGAGAGGCTCGTGCTTGCCAGTGGCCAGTCACAGGAAGGGACACATGAGGATGTGCAGGGGACAAGGGGCTCGAGGAGGTGGGAAGGCAGTGTGCTTGGGTTTGAGGATGGGATTGCCGATGCGTTCCTCAGAGGAGGAGTGGGGCCCAAACCTGGTGCAGTGAAAGTCCCAGGTGGGGGACCCCGGGAGGCAAATCAGTGCAGGCTGCATGTTGGGCCACCGAACCCAGAGGATGGGTCTTCATTCCCAAGAGGACCAAGATGAACATTTCTGGGCTCCTAATACCAAGTCAGCCTGTGAGTAAAGCCTTAGAGAAGGGTCATGAGACCCAAGATTCAGTTTATATAAAACATGTCAGGAACAGCTTGGGGTGATATGTTGCAGGACTTTTCCTTAGTTCAGCCATGAAAATTCAGGCTCACAGACAACTTGAATGGTGAGTGAAACAGGGTTTTATTGGGTGAAAAGGAAGAAAAGGGGGAAACAGGGATCTCGCTAGGCTGGAGTCCCTGCTAGAGCACTTCCTGGGCGCAGCTTGAGTACCAGGTTTCACACAGGAAAGAGGGGGCAAGGCTCCTCCCTGCTGCAAATATCATGAACTTCCTGAGGCTCCACCGCACTGTGCAGGCCGGCTGGAGTTTCTGCAGGGACCCCCTCCCACCTGGCTCTCTCATTTCCCCTCTAAAGACGTTCACCGAACTGCCCTTAGATGAAGGATAAGGACGAACACCGATCTTAACGGCTTCCTGCTGACAGGGGGCACTGTTTTTGGGAAATGGCAGTCAGAGCTCCCTCAGATGCCTGTCTAAGGCTTCCCAGCAGAAGAGGCCATCATCAGAGGCTCTGGTTGCATGACTGTTTGGAGTCTGAAGGCCTGAAGGCAAGAACAGACAAACAGGATCATTAGAAAACATGTAGCAAAACAAAACAGGCCGGGCGCGGTGGCTTACGCCTATAATCCCAGCACTTTGGGAGGCCGAGGTGGGTGGATCACCTGAGGTCAGGAGTTTGAGACCAGCCTGGTGAAAACCCCATCTCTACTAAAAATGCAAAAATTAGCTGGGCGTGGTGGTGCATGCCTGTAGTCCCAGCTACTCAGGAGGCTGAGGCAGGAGAATCACTTGAACCCAGGAGGCAGAGGTTGCAGTGAGCCGAGACCATGCCACTGCACTCCAGCCTGGGCAAAAAAAAAAAAAAAAAGGAAACAAGGGGAGGGGTAAGGACAGCTCAAAAATTCTGAGACCTTTTACCAGTCTGCACAGGGAGAGGGAGGCCAAAGGCCCGACTGGCAAAAACTGGACCCTTTTGCTGGCATGTTGGGCTTCTGAGTTCCCTTCCCCTGAGCCTAATCCTAAGCCAAACAGTTTAAGGTTTGGGAAATTAACTCTTTCCAGTTCGCAGGATGCACCTGAGGGAATCGTCCCATAGTACGGAGACACAATTACCTATCAGTGAAGATAGGACAGAGGAGAAGAAAGGAAAAAAGAAGACACCTTTTAAAGGAGTCCCAGGGGTTCAGGGTACATTTGAAAGGGGTACAGACTGCAGATGAATAGCTACCCATCTGGAAAGAGGCGAGCAGGTGTCCCTGGTTCCCTTCTCTTCCTAGCAGATACTCGGAGTACATGAGAGCGTCCTCTTTCCCTCTTCCATCATTGCATCCCCGAGTCCTGGTGACCTTGGCAGGTGCCACCATGAGTGCCAAAGAGGCTTGCACCCATGAAGCAGGGAGGGCCTAGAGAATAGGAATTATCTGCTCTCACCTATGCCTCTATCTCCTACTGTCAGTAGCCTTGGAGTTCCCTAGACTTCATTTATGACATAGCTTTATCCATGAAACAGGAAGCTGGGGGTTGGCTTAATTGGCAGGAATGAGCCACGCTCACCTGCACTGTGCCTTTTAACCTCTGTTGTCATTTGTCTCTGGATCCCTCAGATCCAGTTTTCCTTCCTAGGACTTTGACCCAAAGCTTGGAATTGAGTTTGGGACAAAAATGTGTCTCAGGGGGTTGCATGGACTCCTTACCGCAAGCCAAATGCTAAGGTGAAACTGTGGAATTGAGTCCTCCTCTAACAATGGAGAGAAAAAGATGTCTTGTGACACAACCAGATAACTGGTGGCTATAGTAATGCTTGTGAGGGTTTGGGTGCGTGGTGCTTGGCTTTGGTTAGCTTTCTTGGTCTTACTTTCCCAAAAAGGAAACCTCCAAGTGATAGGCATCCTATTTATTCCAATCACCTGGCAGGACTTGCAGGATAATTGCTCAGAGTTAGAATATTGATCCAGATTTCTACATTACCCATGCCTTTTTTCTTTCTGAGCTGCAGCTGGAGATTGCTGGTTGGTTCACAGGAGCAAGCAGGGTTAGTCTAAAATGTAGGTGAAAACTTAAAAACAACCAATGAGTTTAGAATTTAATGACAAATGTATAATAAGTTTTGAAACATGATTTCTCTCTCTCCAGTCCTCATTTTTGTTAAAAAATAATCATAGGACTGAATGGTTTGCAAAATAGACTTTACTCTTACACTTGGCCTGATTAATTGCATAAAATGCAGCAAGAATAATTATTTCTACATAGGCCTTTTGGATTGGCTTTGATTCAAGTTTGTTCCACAAGGAATCTCAGACAAGACCTTTTAAAGCTGAGCCCAACCATGGGTTTGTATCCTCAAACAACTGTGAGTTTACCTTAAGGTCCCAAGATAAACTTGGAGCTCCGGGACCTCTTAGAAAGTGACATTCTTTCTTCCTTTTGAAAAGAATCAAAATCTCCAGGGTAGTTACAGTTAGAAACACAATTGACACAGTTTGGTTATCTTGGTGGTTTACAATAACTTAAAACACCAACCTTAATTATGATTGGTAGCATATACTCAGACATTAGAATCTTAGAAATCCCATACAATTTTGGAACATATATCAGTATTCACGGAAGTATAACCTAAAGAAGACTGAAAATCATTTTGGCAATCCCATGTACCTAAACATGCCAAATAATCCTGTTTACTTCTTTTTTTGGGATGTTTCAGGGGCCCTCTGAAACATCTGAAAAGCCAGGTATCAGAAAAGACAATTTTGAAACTTAAGTTTGATTTCGAGAAGCCTTTTAAATATGTTTAAAGCACCTGATACTGTGAAATAGAGTTCCAGTTTACCACAAACTATTTATTTTCTCAAAATGATGACTCAGAAATTTTAAAGAAGCAAAAGCTTTTTATAACCCTTTTGCATTTAGTTAACATGTTCACACAGAGAACCTCTTCTGCAAGATTAATTTCCACAGCTTTTCCACCACTTGTTTGAACCTTCAGCTTTCCCTATCTAACTCAAAATAATCCTTTAACCCTAGGCAAATGTTTACATGTCCATGCCTTCTTATAACCTTTTACATAAAAATCACATTTTACTCTTCTTACACCCCTTGCATGTAAATCTATTTTTGGTAGTTTCAATTGCATGTCATAATTGTAACTCCTAGCAATTTTTAACTTTAAGGTAAAACTTGGTAAGTTGAATTGTGTGCTAACTGCAGTCAAGGTTTGCCGTCTTAGTTAAGGGCCTGGTTAGTTCCATATGTCCCCAAGCCTGACCAGTTATGAAGCCGGCAAGTCAAATAGTTCTCAAAACCCAAAAAGCAGTTTATAACCTGAAAACACTTAGCAAACTTTGCATCTGACCTGCATTAATAATCTTCACAGCTGTTTTTATTTCTCAAAGATTAAAGTCACATGAACTGAAAGGTACCACAGATTTTATATTCCCTTTGAAAAATATTTGAACCAGGCCAGCGCAATGGCTCATGCCTATAATCCCAGCACTTTGGGAGGCTGAGGTGGGCAGATCACCTGAGGTCAGGAGTTCGAGACCAGCCTGGCCAACATGGTGAAGCCCCAACTCTACTAAAAATAGCAAAAGAAAAAAGAAAAAAAAAAATGAGCTGGGCGTGGTGGTGTGCTCCCATAATCCCAGCTACTCAGGAGGCTGAGACAGGAGAATCGCTCGAACCTGGAGGTGGAGGTTGCAGTGAGCCAAGATCACGCCACCACTCTCTAGCCTGGGCAACAAGAGCAAAACTCCATCTCAAAAAATAAAAATAAAAAAAATTTTGGTCCAAGCGCTTTTCTTTAGGCCAAATTAATTAGAGCTCTTTTTACAGACGTCACACACAGTACATACACAGACAGGCACAAGAAAACCCCGTTGCTGGGTGGGACCCTTTAAGGGACAGGACAAGGAGAACATGAAGATACCAACCAGAGACAGTCATCCCCTAAGGCAGGATTGTTAAAGCCTTGCCAAGAGGTTACTGGCCATGCCCCAGCATGCAAAACAAGATGGAGGCTTGCGGCACAAACCATACAGACTTGCAAAGCACATCAGATTGGCCACAGCCCAACATTAGCCCCACAAATCCTTTTTCACAATTAAAGCTTTACAGAGAATATAAACAGGGATTCTTATCATTCCTAGCCTAGCAAAATGTCTTCTAGAGAGAAAAAAAAAAAAACTTGCTTAAACTTAACTGCTGACGGGGTGGAGAAGAGGAAAGAAAAAAGGTTTAAAAATCCCTGGGGAAGAACCTCTTATTCTTATACAAGTGGTTCCTCCATCAGGGAGAAAAGTTTACTGCCCAGTGAAGCTGACCCCCTGGCTGGGGAAGGGGAAGGCTGCTGTGGTGGTGCATGGCTTGGAACAAGCCAGCCAGCTGTGTGGGACCCTTGGGCCATGCATTGCAGCTCCCACACAGAGGGGAGAGGGAGCAAGGAGCCCCCGCCAGCCTGTCCTTCCCCCAAAAGTAAGGAAAGGACCTTTCTCCCGACCCTTGGGAGCCCCCCGGGTTTGGGGGCATGTTTGGGCTACCCTCAGAAGTTGGAGGATTAAAACGCTTAGGAGCAACAGTGAGAGGTTTTGAGTCCCCATTTCACTTACCACTTCTCCAGCCCCCAAATGGGGCGCCAAAACTTTTGCAGGACTTTTCCTTAGTTCAGTTAAAGATGGGGTTCTTTGTCCCATGGCCAGGAAAATTCAGGCTTGCAGACGATTTGAATGGTGAGTGAGACAGGGTTTTATTGGATGCAAAGAAAGAAAAGGGGGAAACAAGGAGTCGCGTTAGGCAGAATCCCTGCTAGAGCGCTACTGCCACAGCTTGAATCTCAGATTCCATCCAGGAAGACGAGGGGCCAGGCTCCTCTGCTGCAAACATCCTGAACTTCCTGAGCCCCCACTTCAGTGGGCAGGCTGGTTGGAGTTTCTGCAGGAGCTCCCTCCCATCTGGCCGTCTCAATAATAATAATAACCGTTGCCATTTGTGTCATGACATATGTTTACAAAGCACTTTCCTCCATCAAGAAGAGATTCCAACTGAACCTGCATTTACTGAGTGTCTACCACATGCCAGGATGTTCATCTGTGCTATTTTATCTTCCCAAATAGATAAGATGGTTGAGACTATTGTCTCATTAATATCTGAAGACACAGGCTAAAAGAAGTTAAGTTAAGCAACTGGTCCAAAGACTCACAGCTGGGTAGTGGTGGAGCCAGTGCTATCCAGTCTCTTATGTCCCATAGGGCTTCTCGGTCAGAGATTCTTCCTCCTCTCCCTTCTTGAAAGACACCTTCTTGAATCCCCGACCAAAGATGCTTCTAGAAATGGTAGTTGAGGTTTCTTGACCCCCTGTGAGGAGAGGATTAGGCGGCCCTTTCACCTGCAGCATCACCTGCTGCCCTAAGTACCTGCTCTGGGCATGTGGATGGACCTGCCTGAGGTAATAGGGCAATGGCAAGAGTGGAAAGCAGGCACATTCACTGAGCCGGGGCCTGGATCTTCCTTCATGTCCACGATCAAGAACCAGAAGGAGGGACAAGAGGAGCTGGACTCCCTCCATGTATGCATAGCTGGGGAGCTAGAACAGCAGTGCCACCCCCAGCCCAGCCCAGCCCTCACGTTTCCTCACGGTCTGCTAGAGAAACACAGAGCTGAAAGTGTCAATTCAGCCACCGCAATGTCACTCAACCAAAGCAATGATGAGCCTTTGCCCAGGAAGCAGCAGGCTGAGCTGCTCCTTGAGCAGGGTGGGCGTGTTCCCCGAATGGAGCTCCCTTCCCCAGGCCCTACCCCCGCCCCCAGCCAGCAGGCAACCCCTGAGGTGCTGGGATGAAAAACTGCCCAGGGGTGGGTGGCTGTCAGCTGGGTCATGCAGACCTTCTCACATAGTGGCTGCTAGGGACTGAATTGTGCCCCCTCCTAATTATTGAAGTCCTAATTCCCAGGACCTCAGAATGTGACTGTATTTGGAGACAGGCTTTCTAAAGAGATAATTCAGTTAAAATAATGTCATTAGGATGGCCCTAATCCTGCATAATTGGTCCTTATAGGAAGAGATGATACTTGGGAGGCTGAGGCAGGAGGATCACTTGAGTCCAGGAGTTTGAGTCCTGCCTGGGCAACATAGAGAGACCCTGTCTCTGAAAAAAAAGAAAGAGAGAAGAGATTAGGACACAGACATACACAGCACACAGATAAAAGACCAGGCCAGGTGCAGTGGCTCATGCCCATAGTTCTGGCACTGTGGGAGGCTGAAACAGGAAGATCACTTGAGGCCAGGAGTTTGAGACCAGCCTGGGCAGCATAGAAAGACCCCATCTCTAAAATATATATTTTTAAATTATCCAGGCATGATGGCACACACCTGTAAGTTCCCAACTACTTAGGGAGCTGAGGTGGGTGGATCTCTTGAGCCCAGGAGTTTGAGGCTGCAGTGAGCCATGATCACACCATTGCACTCCAGCCTGGGTGACATAGAGAGTAAGACTCTGCCTAAAAAAACAAAAAACAAGCAAAAACAAACAAACAAACAAACAAAAACCATGAGGAGACATAGAGAGAAAACAGCCATCTACAAGCCAAGGAGAGAGGCTTCAGAAGGAACTGACTCTGCCTACAACTTGATCTCGGACTTCTGGCCTCCAGAGCTGTGACAAAATAAACTTCTGTTGTTTACGCTACCCAGCCTGTGATTCTGTGTTGTGGCAGCCCTAGCTAACTAACACAATGATGTGACACAGGGATTGTTGAGATGTTCACTTGGCAGGCAGCAGGAGGAGAGGGGGATCCCCAAAGCAAGATAAGACACAACATGGCAAGTCACCTGAATGTGGTGGTGCATTCACGGCTCAGGGCAACCGTATGTCCTGTGCCCTGGGTTGCCTCAGATACTTCTAGAGCCCAGCTGCTTTCTGGTTGTTGGGAGGCATGGCTGTGCACCTGCTCCTGGGACCCTCACCCCTGTCAGTATCCTTGGGATAACCTGGAGACCTGAGTGGCAGGGGAGGCATCGTCCTCACTGGGACATGACTGGCTTGTGACTAGCCCCTTGGGCTGGCGCCTCCTGTGCCTGCTGGACCTGGAGTTCAGGGCCCCCAAAAGGGACTCAGTTTGGGAGAGTTCTCAGAGGAAGACGAGGAGGCCTATCTTTGCTCAGAGCAGGAGCCTACAGCTGTCTCGCAGTCAGAGGGGTGGATATTTATATTTTCATCAAAAATAGCTATGCTAAAAACAAAAAACAAAAAAACTCTAGAAAGCAAAGAAACTTCTCAAACTAAGAATGCCATTAATAGAAGAAATAAGCACTTTCAAACTGCCAGAAGCTACCCCATCTTCTGAGGTTCCAAACCAGGAGGGGAGCCCCGGAAGCCAGGGGACAGAGGATCCACCTCTGCTGTTGGCCTCTGGGAAAACTCGAAACCCATCCAGAATCCTTTAAAAAAGCTGAGGTGGTGATGTATGGAATTTATTACAAAGAAATCCATAGTTGTTGCTTTGAGCACCCAGTCCTCCAGCATGATGGTGTCCCCACAGTCTGCACCTGCTGTCCCCGGAGTGGGATACAGCCCTTCACGCTTCCCCACCCAAACCTTGCCTGGCTTCCAGGTCCAGCCCGAGAGCCATGTCCGCCGGCGTGAGACAAAGCTGGTCTCTGCCCTCCACCCCGTAATCCAAGAGCCAGTTCCTCCCTCATGAGCCCCATAGGGTTCTTGGGGAGGCTGCCAGTCCCAGAGCCCACCCCTCCCTGAGCAAAGGTGGTCCTGTGGCCCCAGCCAGGCCAATAGCATGTCCTTCTCATTGAGCTAATATGGAATGATCAGGATCTTCAATGAGATCTTTCTAACTGGTATTATGGGAAAATGATTTTTCCTCCTGAACCTCCTGAACCAAGGTTCCCACCTCATACAGCAAGAGGCCAGCATGCACAGGACAGCAGAGATGAGAGGTGGAGGGAGAATGTCTCATGCTGTCATCCCCAAGGCCAGTGCTATCCCTGTTCCACTCAGAGTTTAATTGCAAGAGCTACCTGCTCCTCCCTCCACAATTTTGAAAACTTACATCTGAAGAAGATTGAGTCTCCTCATTCATAACCATAATTTATCACACCATATATTTAGCCCCCCTTTGATTTCTTTCATCAACATTATAGTTTTCAGCATACAGATTCTACACATATTTTGTTAGATGTATACGTAAGTATTTTATGGTTTGGGGTGCTATTTATTATACATAATATTGTCCTGAAAATATCCATATCCATTTGTTCATTGCTGGTATATAGAAATATGATTGATTTTTGTGTATTTACCTCGTATCCTGCAACCTTGCAAAGCTTGCTTGTTTTAGTTGCTTTTTTTTTTGTACAATTCTTTTGGATTTTCTAAGTAGACCATAATGCCATCTAAAAATAGAGAAAATTTTCCTTTTTCCTTTACAATATGTATTTTTCATAAAATGTTCTTTTCCTTGTCTTATTTCAGTGGATAGAACCTCCAGTACAATGTTGAATAGGAGTGGTGAGGGGAAATATGTTTTCCTTGTTCCAATTAGGAGGAAAAGAGTTAATCTTTCACCATTAAGTATAATGGCAAATGCAAGTGTTCTTGCTTTTGTTTTTTGTAGAAACTCTTAGCGTATTAAGGAATGTCCTATCCCTAATCCATTGGCATTATTATCATGAATGTTGCATTTTTAAAAATACATTTTCTGCATTTATTAATATCATATGTATTTTTTAAACAGTTGATATGATGAATTACATTGATTAATTTTCAAATCTGGAACAGTTTTATATCTCTAGGATAAAGTCTATGTAGTCATAAGTTATTATCCTTATTACATACTGCTGGATGTGATTTGCTGATATTTTGTTAAAATTTTTTATTTCTATGTTCATGAAAGACACTGGTCTGTCATTTTCTTATAACATGTTTGTCTGGTTTTGGTATTAGGATAGTGCTGACTTCATAAAATGGACTGGAAAGTGTTTCCCGCCTTCTACTTTCTGGAAAAATTATAGATATTTTTATCTATTTCTGGAAAATATATAGATAATTATGAAAAAAGAACTTTTTATGAAAAATACATATTGCAAAGGAAAAAGTAAAATTTTCTCTATTTTTAGACGGCATTATGGTCTACTTAGAAAATCCAAAAGAATTATACAAAAAAAAAAAAAAAGCAACTAAAACAAGTGATTAGTAGAATTTATTAGTGAAGTCATCTGGTCCTGGTGTTTTTTCTGTGGAAAGATTTCTAACAATCAGTTCATCTTCTTTAATAAATACAAAACTATTCAATTTATGGATTTCTTTTTGAGTGAGTTTTGGTAGTTTGTGTCTTTGTCCATTTTATCTAAATTGTTAAATTTGTGAGCATAAAGTTGTGTCTAATATATCTTTATCATTCTTTTTAGGGTTACACTATTATTCTTATTGATAGTCACGATAATCAATTTTAGAACATTGCACCACCCTAAAAAGAAACCCCATGCCAATTAGCAGCTACTCCTCATTTCCTCACAATCCCCACGCCTAGGCAACCACTAATCTGCTTTCTGCCTCTGTGGATTTGCTTATTCTGGACATTTAATACAAATGAAGTCATACAACATGTGGTCTGGATCTGTTGTGTCTGGCTTCTTTCACTAGCTTAATGAGTTCTAAGTTCATCCATATTGTAGGATGTATCAACATTTCATTTCTTGTAATTCCCAGATAATATTCAATTGTATGCATATACCAGTTTTATCTATCCATTCGTTAATCGTCAGATATTTGGGTTGTTTTCACTTTTTGTCTATTATGAATAATGCTGCTAGGAACATTTGTATTCAATTTTTTGTGTGAACATATATTTTCATTTCTCTTTGGTATATATCTAATAGTAGAATTGCTGGATCACTTGGTAATTCTGTGTTTAACCTATTGAGGAACTGCAAGACTGTTTTCCAAAGTGACTGCACCATTTTATATTCCCACCAGCAGTGTATAAAGTTCCAAGTTCTCCACATCCTGGCCAACACATTGAATTATCTTGGCACCCTTGTCAAAAGTCAATTGAACATAAATGTGAGGAATTATTTTTGGATCCTCAATTCTATCCCATAAGGATATATATTGGTCTATATGTATACCTTATGCCAGTACCACTTGATTACTGTAGCTTTGTAGCAAATTTTGAACCAGGAAATGTAAGTCCTCCAACTTTCTTCTCTTTTCAAGATTGTCTTGGCCATTCTGGGTCTTTTTGTTTCCTTGTGAATTTTAAAAACAGTTTGTCAATTTCTGCAGTAAAGCCATCTGGGATTTTGATAGAGATTATATCAGATTTGTAAGTCAATTTGACATATATTGCCATTTTCTAACAATATTGTGTCTTCCAATCCATGAACATGGGATATCTTTTCATTATTTAGGTCTTCTTTACTTTCTTTCGGTAATGTTGTATAGTTTTCAAAGGTAAGCTTTGCACTTCTTTTGTTATATTTAGTTCTAACTAACAACTTCATTTAAAGAATACTTAACGCCATTTTATCACAAATTCTTCCTACAAATACAAAAGGAGGGAACGCTTGCCTCCTGCAAGAAGGAACTGGCCTCTGCTGTCCTTGGGCCCATAATGGTCTATCCAAGTCAGAGGGTCCACCCAGCACCCTCTGCGGAGGGACCTCTCATCCAGACCACCCGACCCTTGGCTCACTCTCACCTTTGCTCCTATTCTTTCCTTCTGGAGTTTTCTCATAGACCTGAGCAGGGCTGGAGACCCCTCAGCCCCCAGGTGGACCCGAGCACTGCTCTGCCTGCTCTGTGGCTCTATCCCAGCCACACAGAGGACATCAGAGGGGCTGATAACCCCCCACTTCAGTTGGTAACCCACACTCCAGTTGGCAACAGCCAGGACGGGCCTCTCTTCTCTGGGTTCCCCAGACCCTCACATCAGGGGTTCGATCACTGTGTCTCCCCCACCCCCTTCCTAGCCCTGGCAGGCAGGATGCAAGACAGGCAACATCCAAGCTCTCCCCACCCTCTGCAACCCCATTGCTGGGATGTTTACCTGATGGGGGAGGGGAGAGGGGAAGGTATTTGGATACAAAGAAAGCACAGAGAGGTCATTGAGCGCCATTGACAAAGCTCCCAGGAGGCACGGGGACCTTCCCCAGCAAGGAGTGAGGTGGCTCGGGGATACTCCCATCTGTGACAGTGTGCTGTGGTTTCTCCTGTCCTCTGAGCCTCTGAGTGCCTGTCTGACCCCCTCCTCCACCACCCAGGCTGCCTCAGGCCTGAGCCCCAGTCCCGACAGACGCGCAGGCCTCGGAAACTAACACCTGAGTAGACCCCAAAATCTCAAATGACAAATGCTGTTCTCAGAGACGCCAAGGTTTGGTGGCACAAGCCCGAGGGAGCTGGGCCTGGGGATCGCGAGGCCCCACACCAGCAGCAGGGGAGCTGCAAGCCCCCAGGCCCAGCAGGTGGCAGGAAGTCTGCGGGAAGGAGGTGGGGGAAGGCAGTGTTCCAGACAGCTTTGAGGCGGAGAACGTCGAGGAGGGTCTCTCGCTCTGTTCTAGGAGCGCCAACAGAATTCCTGTCTACCCGTCTGGGCCCTCACCTTCCAGGGCCAGCACTCAGCCTGCAGGCCCCAGAACGCCTCATCCCTCCCTGCCCTCGGCACTCCTCTGCTCCCTGGCCCCACGTTGTTTTCAGTACCGCTCGCCTCCGGTCGTTTCCCCGGATACTGGCCTCCCACTCCCCAGGACCCAGGTCCCGTTTCTTCCCTTAGATCGCACCCTGGACCACTTTCTGGCTGCCCCAGGTGGTTCCTGGGGTGACCCGGGCTCGGGAGTGAGACCCAGAGACCCGAACTGTGGGTTCCAGGGGCAGCCATGCACAGGAAATCCTTTGTGGCTGTGTAGGGAGGCCCTGCTGGACTTCAGGGCTGCCAGTCACCCAGAAGGTACAGGGGGCTCCCTCCTTCAGGGTGCCATGAGCCTGAGGTTATCCCCATAGCACAGGGAGAGAGCTGAAGCTCAAAACCACAAGGCGCAGAGCGGCTGTGTACGCTCCAGGGCTCCACACCACACAGTCCGTGTGAGTCTTCTCGCACAGGTCAGCAAAATGAGGCAGCCAAGAACTTGGGCAGGTGAGGGCCAGGGGCTCCCCGTGACCCCTCCATCCCTCCCTACCTTCCCATGAGACTATCTAGTGTCCTCAGGTCCACCTGCTCCAAGAAAATGGGAGTCCTCAGCTAGCTCTTCCCATGACCCATTCATGGGACTGCAATGAAAAGAGGTAGAAACGTCAGACACTGCACAATTTCATTCAGAACAAAACCATTCGAAACGAAACAATGAAACAATTCCTTCATCTTAACTTTTTATTTTTATTTTTATTTTTATTTTTAGACAGAGTCTCGCTCTGTCACCCATGCTGGAGTGCAGTGGCGCAATCTCAGCTCAATGCAACCTCCACCTCCCGGGTTCAAGCAATTCTCCTGCCTCAGCCTCCCGAGTAGCTGGGACTACAGGCACCCGCCACCACGCCCAGCTAATTTTTTTTTTTTTTTGTATTTTTAGTAGAGACGGGGTTTCACCGTGTTAGCCAGGATGGTCTGGACCTCCTGACCTAGTGATCTGCCTGCCTCGGCCTCCCAAAGTGCTGGGATTACAGGCGTGAGCCACTGCGCCCAGCCCATCTTAACTTTCAGGAGAACTGGTTAAGATACAACAAACAGGCTGGGCACGGTGGCTCACACCTGTAATCTCAACATTTTGAGAGGCTAAGAGGAGAGGATCACTTGAAGCCAGGACTTCGACACCAGCCTGGGCAACACAGTGACACCCCCCATCTCAACAGAAACTAATTTTTAAAAAATACCCGGGTGTGGTGGCTCGCACCTATAGTACCAGCTATTGTGAGGCTGAGGTTGGAGAATCGCTTGAGCATGGGAGGTTGAGGCTGCAGTGAGCCATGATTGCACCACCACACTCCAGTCTGGACAGAAAAAATAGATACAACAAACAGTTGTGCTGCTGCTAGAAAATGAGATAGGTTACTTCTTTTTTTTTGAGACAGAGTCTCACTATGTTGTCCAGTCTGGGGTGCAGTGACACAATCATGGCTCACTGCAGCCTCGACCTCCCAGGCTCAAGCAATCTCCTCACCTCAGCCTCCCAAGTAGCTAGGACTACAGGCTCACCACTAAGCTCAGATTTTTAAATTTTTTTTTAGAGATAGGGCTCTCACTATTTGTCCAGGCTAGTCTTGAACTCCTGGCTTCAAATTATCCTCCCACTTTGGCCTGCTTTGGCTTCCCAAAGGTTACTCCTTCTGAGCAGAACTTTGTTTGAAAGGGGAAAACATACCATTGATATACAGTGGTTTACTATACATCTTTGGCTATAGCCTGTGATAAATTGTGTCTCACTACTATTTATCTTACTCTGTTAATTTTTTCATATAGGCAGTACCTAGAGGTTTGGTACAAAACTAAAAGTAACAGAAGGACCCAGTTTGGTGGGAAGAACTCCACCTCCCTCCTCCCCAATTCACCGATGGGTCTCCTTTCCAGAAACAAGGGTCCTTACTAGAGAATTCCTTGCCATCACAAACTGTTACCAACCTAGCTTTTTTTCCAGTTAACAATACAGCCTGGGGTGTGCTCCTTCTCAGTGCTGACAGCTGCTTCATTCATTTAAGAGCTGCACAAGGTGGATGTATGTATTTAACCAGCCCCCACAATGACACAGAGATCATCTTCAATCTTTTACTGTCCCAGAAAGGAACATTCTTATACCAATGTCATTTGACCTGTGGGTCATGGTATCTGTAAATAAAAAACCTGGATAGTTTTGCTGGGCCACTGAGTATGTGCTTAAAAAATTTAGAATGCTGGCCAGGCGTAGTGGCTCACACCTGTAATCTCGGCACTTTGGGAGGCCAAGGTGGGCAGATCACCTGAGGTCAGGAGTTTGAGACTAGCCTGGCCAAAATGGTGAAACACGTCTCTACTAAAAATACAAAAAAATTAGCCGGATGTGGTGGTGGGTGCCTGTAGTCCCAGCTACTCAGGAGGCTGAGGCAGTAGAATTGCTTAAACCCAGGAGGCAGAGGTTGCAGTGAGCCAAGATCGCGCCACTACAGCCTGGGCAACACAAGTGAAACTCTGCCTCAAAACAAAAAAACAAAAAAAAATTGGAATACTTATTGTCAAATTGTCCCTTGCAAAAGTAGCATAGCTTTTTAAACAAGCTCACTGATGTATGTGTTGATATATTATTCATTATTGCTCCTTATTTCATGAGTTTTAGCATTCACAAATAGTTAGATTTTTTTTTATCTAAACAGATTTTACTAAGAATTTGTGAGCTCCATAAACAGCAAGTCACTGCCCCTTCCCAGCCCAGATGCTGTTCTAATCCTGACAAGGGCACTGTCATGGATCCTGGGTAGTGGGGAATGGAGGTGGTCCCAAGGCCTCTCACCTGCTCACTGGAGTACATGGGCTGTGGTAGGCCTTCTAGATTCTATTTTTCCATTCATTTAACTAACATTTTCCAAGTTGCCACTATGTACCAGGCCCCGGGCTGCAGCTGGGGACGCCAAGATGATGACTACTTACAGTGTGGAATAAGTGCCAAAAGAGAAGGGCTCGGGGACACGGAAGGGGAGCCCATCTCTGTCAGGAGGATTCCGAATGATTTGGGCACAAAGCAGTACCCAGAACAAAATCCTTACACATGTACATGTTTCTGATTATGAAAGCCAATTATGCTTGCGGGGAAATTTTTAAGTAAGCAAAAAACTGTAAGGTAGAAAAGAAAAACCTTTGGGAGGCCAAGGCGGGTGGATCACAGGAGGTCAGGAGTTCGAGACCAGCCTGACCAACATGATGAAACCCCATCTCTAACCAAAAAAAACTAGCCAGGTGTGGTGGTGGGCACCTATAATCCCAGCTACTTGGGAGGCTGAGGCAGGAGAATCGCTTGAACCTGGGAGGCGGAGGTTGCAGTGAGCCAAGGTCGCGCCACTATACTCTAGCCTGGGCAACAAGAGCAAAACTCCGTCTCAAAAAAAAAAAAAAAGAAAGAAAAGAAAAACCACTCATGATCCCATTAGCCCATCACTCAAACCAATCTGTTAATAATCTGATGTTTTTCTTTTAATTCTAAAACTTCAGGACTCACTGGCACATCCACTTCTGAATTCTGCATTTCTCACTGAGCATGGCAGTGTTTGTCTGCCTGCCTGCGGCGCCCCAGCAATCCTCTGATGCTATCCCCATGACTCCTGCCCAGGTCTGTCTCCTGAACTCCAGGCCCACATGTCCAGCTGGCCTCAGAGGTGGATGTCCCACAGCCACCTGTAACTAGATGTGTCTAAACGAAACTCATTCCCTGCTCCCCTGCCCTCCAGTCTGCCTCTCCTCCCATGCTCCCAGCTCAGGGAGGGCCATCCCCATGCTTCTGGCCTACCAGTCAGTCATTCTCAGGGCACCCAGGCCCACTCTGTCACAGCCACAGTGGAAGGGCATCCGTGCGACCTCATCAGCATCTCTCCTGCTCATGGCCTTGACCTCACTTCAGGACCCAATTATCTCTCCTCTGCTTCACCTGACCTCCTCCTAATGAATCTCCTCGCGTTGTTTTCCTTTCTTCTAAGCCACAGGCAGCCAGAGTGACCCCATCACATGCAAATGTGATCTCATCATGCCCCACCTTGATAGCCTCAAAGGACACCTGCTTGTCACTGCAGGAAAGTCCACGCCTCACCCTGGCTCCGCAGGCCATGATCCAGCCCTGACACCCTTACCAGCTCCATGAAGGTCCTCTGCTCCCACTGCCTGGAGCAACTCCAGAAGAAGCATACTCTAAAGGTGTCTCTGTGACCTTCATGTTCTGCTCCATCCTCCAACCTCCTGGTGCCACATCCTCTGCAAAGCTTCCCTTGAGTGACCTTCTTGTCCCTCTCCCTGGTCAGGCCTCCTCTGTGCCCCGTGGAGCTCCATGTTTACCCCACCACGGCCCTCTTCACACTGCATGCTATGTGCCTGCAAACCTGACCACTGCCACGCCATGCCCTATATCTGGGTTCTAATTCTGGCTCTGGCATTCACTAGCTGTGCAAACTTGGTCAAATTATTCAATCTCTCTGAGCATGTTTCCTAATTTATACAGGCATTTATGACAACACTAATAGCACCCCCCTTAACTGACTGTTGTACAGATGAAATAAAGTAACCTGTGTACAGTGTGCACCACCCTGCCCAGCACACAGGAAGCCTTCCCTAACCTTTGGTTTTGGTGATTCCTTCATCATTGCCATGGTCACTGCCTTTCTGCCAGGGCAAAGATGTAGCCAGGCTGGGAGAAACCACGAAAGAAAGCGAGCTTTCTCTTCTCCAGGCCTTCCTGAGGGTACAGGATTGGACGTCGCTGAGCTCCCCACCCATCTTCCTTTTCTTAGGGCACCTTGTAATGCACCAGATCGTCCAGAAGGGGGCAGCCTCTGCAAGCGGCGCCAGGCTATTTCAGACGTCTCTGTAGGCGGCTGTCTTGATCTCACTCCAGCACGTGTTCTCAGAAAGCATGACTAAAATTGGGCATTTTTTTCCCATTGAAATGAAAACAGGGCTGCTGTCGACAGCAAACTGGCTCTGTAAGATACTGTTTGTCCATAATTTGCAGAAGCTATTTTTAAAATAACCCAAACACGTGTTGCCACATTGAAAGTCACAGAAATTAGCATTGCACCCCCCCCCCGCCCCCGCCTCCACAAAACGGCTTTACTCATTCACAAGCTTGAAAAGGTACAGGTTGGAAGTTAAAAACAGTCCAGGATGTTAGTTAGCAACAGATGCACCATTATCAACTGAATGTTTGTGTCCGCCCCCTACCCCAAATTCAAATGTTGAAGCCCTAACCCCTCATGTGTATTTGGAGATGGCGCCTGTGAGGAGGTGGTAAGGGTTGAATGGGTCATAAAGGTGAGACCTTAACCCAATAGGGCTAGTTGCCTTATAAGCAGAGGAGTGTGCTCTCTGCAGTGTGAGGACGTAGTGAGAAGGTGGCTGTCTGCAAGCCAGGAAGAGAGCCCTCTTTAGAAACTGAACTAGCCTGGCATTTATCTTGGACTTTCCACTCTGCAGAACTATGAGAAAATACATTTCAGTTAAGCCATACAGTGTGTGCTGTGTTGTTATGGCAGTCCAAGCAGACTGAGACAGGTGTCTGATAGCACTTTGGCCCTCTCTTGTATTACTATGATTATTATTATTATTAGAGACAGAGTCTCACTCTGTCATCCAGGCTGGAGTGCTGTGGTACGACCTTGGCTCACTGCAAACTCTGCCTCCTGGGTTCATGCCATTCTCCTGCCTCAGCCTCCCGAGTAGCTGGGACTACAGGTGCCCACCACCATGCCTGGCTAATTTTTTGTATTTTTAGTAGAGACGGGGTTTCCCCATGTTAGCCAGAATGGTCTCGATCTCCTGACCTTGTGATCCGCCCACCTTGGCCTCCCAAAGTGCTGGGATTACAGGTGTGAGTCACCGCGCCCGGCCCCTCTCGTGTATTATTGTTGTCATTATTACAACAACTAGTTATTTTCTTGTTTTGTTTTGTTTTTTTTTTTTTTTGAGACGGAGTTTTGCTCTGTCGCCCAGGCTGGAGTGCGGTGGCCGGATCTCAGCTCACTGCAAGTCCGCCTCCCGGGTTCACGACATTCTCCTGCCTCAGCCTCCCGAGTAGCTGGGACTACAGGCGCCTGCCACCTCGCCTGGCTAGTTTTTTTTTTTTTTTGTATTTTTAGTAGAGACGGGGTTTCACCGTGTTAGCCAGGATGGTCTCAATCTCCTGACCTCGTGATCCGCCCGTCTCGGCCTCCCAAAGTGCTGGGATTACAGGCTTGAGCCACCGTGCCCGGCCTATTTTCTTGTTTTTAAAAAAACCCTGCAAGCCCTCACATCTTGCTAAAGCATGTAATCCATCTTCTCATTCCTGGTTTGCCATTCCCTTTCTCACTTGTTTGTTGAATTTGTCATCTCGGGCCCATGCGTGGCACTTGAAATGCCAGGAGCAGGCCACAGTTGTTGCAGTAAAACAGCAAGAAAAATGACTTGTCTGCTGTTTCAATGTGTTTGTGGGAACTAGGATAATGTTCTGTGTTTCTGTGGGAGGGCATGGGAGCTAGCCTGTGAGCTAAAGAGTAAACTTGGTTCTGCACAGTCAGTCTGCAGTGAGGAGAGATGACTGGGGTATGGGGGGGTGCCTAGGCTGTGCTGCCCTGAAGGGTTACAGAGAGCCCAGAACAAACAGTGCCTCCTTAGAGAGACCCAGGGTCCCCACCTGCATTAGTCCATTTTCACACTGCTGTAAAGAACTACCTAAGACTGGGTAATCTATGAAGAATAAAAGGTTTCATTGGTTCACAGTTCTGCATGGTTGGGGAGGCCTCAGGAAACTTACAACAGTGCCAGAAGGCAAAGAGGAATCTAGGCACGTCTTACATGGTGGCAGGAGAGAGAATGCAAGGCGGAGAACTGCCAAACACTTTTAAATCATCAGATCTTGTAGGAACTCACTTATTATCATGAGAACAGCAGTGGGGAAACCACCCCTATGATCCAATCACCTCCCACCAAGTCCCTCCCTCACATGTGGTGATTACAATTTGAGATGAGATTTGCGGCGCGGCACGGACAGAGAGCCAAACCATATCCCCACCCCACCCCAACTCCCCCAGTCCTGCTGGAGAGCAGGTCCTGCCAGTTGATCTTGGGGGCTAGAGCCAAGAGTTGCTGCAACTCAGCTGTCCATACTTCACAGGGCCTGGCCAGGTCCCCAAACAAGGACTCAGCTTGACAATGGCTGTCTCAGTAATCCCAGAATAGTGCTGGTGCTGGGGCAAAACCCGCTGCTGGGGAGACCTCCTGGACTGCTCAGGAATAAGGTGCAGAGTCATGGAAAGGTTTTGAACCTTGTTTCAAAGCCTGCATCTGTTGCCTACCAGTTGTGTGATCTTAGATGAGTTACTCACCCTCTCTGTGCCTCTGCTTTCTTACCTACAAAATGGGGTCGATGAAGCTCATCATAGAGTTTTTTATAAAGATTAAACTACTTAACTTTAATCACCTGGTATGGTGCCTGGCACAAAGCAATCCTTAATTGTTACTGGTTGCCATTATTCTCAGGCAGGAGTTGGCAAACTTTCTCTGTATAGGGACAGATAGTAAATATTTTAGGCTTTGCAGCCATGCAGTCTCTGTGACAACTACACAATTCAACTCTGCTATTATAGTACTAAAGCAGTTATAGACCAAACGTAAGTTAATGGCATGGCTGTTTCCAATAGACTATTTAGGAAATCAGGTAGGCCATATTTCTAAGGTGACACCTGTTCAGAAGCTGGGCGGTTAAGGGAGTGGAAAAGAGGGGGCCAGGGGCCAGGCAGGTCTCTGATGCACAGAGATGTCACACACTAGAGGGAGAAGGGGAAGGGGCCACTCGTCCATGATGTCTTACCAGGTAGGGTTATTACAAGCCAGGGCCCATACACCATCTGGGCATTTACCAATGGACTTTGGAGGCTGGGGGGTGTCCGTGGGTCCCTAAATTTGTACATAGTATCATTTGTGTATATGCATATGAGTTTTTCTGGAGAGATTTACAGCTTTCTCTAAATTATCTAAGGGATATGTGACCCAAAAGGTGAAGAACTACCATGTTAACACAAGCCACCATCTGGACGTCAGTGAAGACCTCCCAGAGATTGTGGTGCCCAAGCAGATGTGGGGAGGAGAGGTCACAGGGCTGACCTGGCCCACAACTGCTTAGAAGCAGGCGTCTCCCAGTGCCTCTCCCAGGGTCTTCTCATCGCCGATTCTCAGACTGGTTCGAGGAGTGTTGTTCTGGTGTGCCCTGGTATGGAGATGGCCTCCCCTCATCAACACCGCTGAGCACTCCCCAGTCAACCTACCATGGCACCCCACAGAGCTCCTTTATTCTCAGCTTCTCTCCCCTCCCCACACCAGAATTGGAGAGCAGTCCCATGTGACCCCAGCCTCCTGCCCAGTCGAGTAAAAGGGTGAAGCCCTCAGTCGAGGACATACAAGGAGCAGAGAGGACCGGCAGGGGCTGGGGGCCGGATGGACGCTGCCCTGCTGGTGTTTGCTGGAAAAGGTCCTGTCCAAACTTAGTTTACACAACATGCCAGACTGCAGCCACCCAGCCATGGCCGGTATGGTGCCTGTGGTCTTGAAACCACATCGCCAATGCTGCCATCACTGCAGGGACACGTTATGGGGGTGTGGCACCTATGCACAGGCTCAGGGGCCTCATGGTTACTGGAGAGGCTGACAGTGCCACCCCAGAAATCACACCCTCCGGGAAGACTGACCACTGGGAAACAGAGCCAGCAGGAGCTGGCACAGATATTTATATCCCTGCCTTCCCTAGGAGGACTGTCCCCAGACACGGCAGTTCACCCAGTGTCTCTGAAGACATCCCATAAGACTAAGGAGTTGGTCACACTTGCTGCCAAGCAGTGGCCATGGTGACCGGTTTCTAGGGGCCCAGGCTAAGGCAATTGGTGCCAGCAGTGGTCCTGGAAGGCAACTGGTGACTGACCATCCAGGTTTGCAAGGACACAAATGGGACAGCTGATCTGCTTAGAAAACAGCCCGCAGGGTGGAATTCTGCAGTTGGATGGCCCACCAGTCTGAATGCAATAAAGGGCTCCATTGCTGGACATTGGTTGGCACCTGCAGAGCTGGTTGCTGTGGCATCACCAACAATACCATGTAAGTGAAGGCACAAAAATCTGAAGGGAGCATAATTACCACATGCCAGTCTGGGGAGAGCAGATGAAAAGACCCTGTGGCTTTCACCATCTGTACTCCCAGCCTATCACCTGTCAAAGTGATGATAAAGAAAGGATGCAGCCGGGCGCGGTGGCTCGTACCTGTAATCCCAGCACTTTAGGAGGCTGAGTGGGAGGACTGCTTGAGGCCAGGAGTTTGAGACCAGCCTAGGCAACATGGTGAAACCCCATCTCTACAAAAAATGCAAAATTAGCTGGGTGTGGTGGTGTATACCTGTGGTCCCAGCTACTCAGGAGGCTGAGGTGGGAGGATCACATGAGCCCAGGAGGTGGAGGCTGTAGTGAGCTGTGATTGTGGCACTGCACTCCAGCCTGGGCAACAGAGGAAGATGAAAGAAGGGAAGGGAAGAGAAGGGAAAGAAAGGGGGGGGGAAGGGAGGGGAGAAAGAAAGAAGAAAGAGAAAGAGAGAGAGAAAGAAAAAGAAAGGAGGGAGGAAGAGAGAGGGAAGAAGGAAAGAAGGAAGGAAGAAGGAAGAAAAGGAAGGAAGGAAGAAGAAAGAAGGAAGCAAGGAAGGAAGGGGAAAAAAGAAGGAAAGGAGGGAGGGAGGGAGGAAGGAAGAAGGGAGGAAACAAGAAAGTAGAAAGGAGGAGGAAGGAGAAAAAGGAAGGATCTCCATCTCCAAATAAATAATTCTGAGTTCTGCAAATGAAGCCCCCAGCAATCCAGAGCTAGGGAGAGGCCTAAAGGAAAGTGCACAGTAGCAGATGATGAAGCCATCACGATGTGGGGCAGGGGCTTTGCCCCCAAAGGTCTTTTCTGGACGCCCCAGCCAAGCAGCCATGAACTAGTTCTCCAGACCCTCCCTGGGCTGCTACTGTGTGCCAAGTTAAGGGGCTTAGAGCCTGGGATCTGGGACAAAGATAAGACAAGCTCTTTGCCCTCCAGACACTGCTCCCCACCCCAATCCCCACCCCCAGTTAGGAGGATGACAGAAATGGTTTTCAATCAACGCACATTCTAGATTCAAATCCTTGCTTCCCACTTAGGTCAAGTTGCTTGATCTAAACCTCAGTTTCCTCATCTGTAAAACAGAGACTATAAATCTTTGTTCAGGGAATTGATCTGGGTAAAACAGGAACTCTGATGGGCGCCTTCAGCCCCAGTCTAGCTTAGAGTAAGGCCCCAGAAGCGATCGCTGCACCGGAGACCCCCCCCTGCTTGGGGGCAGTGCTTCTTGGTTGATGTTCTAGTCTCTGAGCCACTATTTCAAAGTTTTGTAAGGATTAAAAAGACTCGTTTGGGAGAGTGGTTTATATTCTTTACAAATTAAAATGTTACCCAATCTGACACCCACTCTCCTAACAGCCCCCATGCAGGCCCTCTAGCTTCCTAAGACTCCCCAGCCTGCCCCTCAGCCAGGTGTCAAGGGTTGGGGGCCAGAAGGATCACACCACAGACAGCGCTGGTCTCCAAGGCTTTATTCAGGAAGGTTTGCATCTGTTTGACAGGCACTGTGCAGGGGGTTTGTAACAGTTCAGTTTTCTCCAAGGTCCCATGGGAAGAGGGGTGCAGAACAGAAAGAGAGCCTCTCAGCAGGTGTGTGTGGGGGGTCCTCTCCTCCAGAACAAAAGCCACTGATGAGGTGAACACCCCAGAGCCAGGGGCTGGGTTATATACAAAAGGGGTGGACAGATGCAGAGAAACTCAAAGCTAAATTCAACTGAAGGAGGAAAGAGTCCATCTTATGGGGTCGGGGCTTCTTCTGGGCTCTTTCTACCAAGTGGGAAAGGAAGTTCAAAACAAACGCAAAGCTTTCAAGGAGAAACAAGTCCAGCCTTTCGGTCTTAGTGTTCTGTGCAATTTTAAAACCCAACAAAATAAATATAATTTAAAAATGCCTTACATGACACTAAAGGCAAGCATGGGAAAAGCAAGCAGTTGAGGAAACCTTCCGAGAATGCTAAGCAGTGCTGAATGCCAAGAACTCCCTGGGCACCCCGGAGGACGGGGCAAGAGGGCCCAGCGCCCATTCACCTGGGCACTGGTGCACAGAGTTTGTCCTGCCTGCTGGCATCTGCACTGCCAGGACCCAAGGAGTCCCTGCGGCGATGTGGGCTGGGCAGGCATGGTCTTCCAGGCTGCCAGGGCAGAGGTTCTGGGAGATTCTATTTCAGAATCCATCTATCCCACTGAGACAAAGGGAAGGGCCAGATGGCAGGGAAGCAGCTGGCAGAATGGCTTGAGAGACAGAGTAGGTGTGGAAGAGAACTAGCATGGTAAATACAGAAAAAGAAAAAAAACCAGAAAACAAAAACCCTAAGTAACAGAATAACCCTAAAGTGATGCTATTTCACACACTTTCACATATTTAATGTAACCCGACAGCAAAGTATTGCCAATAAGAGGCCCCATGGGCCTCCTTTAATAAGCACATCATTTGCATATTAGCACATTGTTTGCAAACAACTGGTGTCTGCCTCAAGTGCTTGGAACATTTTGTTCTCTTAAACAGGCCCCCTGTAATTTTCGTTCATATCATGATTTGCTTTAGCAAACTTCTTTCACAGATGGAAGAGGATAACTTTTGGCCAGTCCATAGTCATAGAATCTTTATGTCTGAATGAATGATGCCCCTGCCCTGCAAATGGCTGAAGCACAGACCACCAGGGTCTCTTCTAGCCCAAAAGTCACTATAGCTCCAGAGGCCCAGAGTTGACTTTGGCTCCCCAACGCCCCCGTCCTGCTGCCTCCCAGATCACATGCTGCCACGAGGTCTCTCGTGCTCCGGGTGTGGCCTTTAGCAAGTCGGCCCACACAGGAGCTCACCACTGTTTTAAACAAGAGCCAGGAAGTTTAAGTGATTTCCTTTTTTAAAATCTGTACTTATACATCTTCATGTGTCCCACCCTCCACCCCCACCAAGTGTCACTCACACTTCCAGCACAAAAGGGGAAATGTACATGTCCCGTGGGCAGGCTGACAGTTCCCCAGAGACCCTGGGGCGGTGGGGTGGGCAGTGGTTACTCCAGACACACACACCTTGGTCCACAGTCTCCCTCTGTGTCCCTAGCTCCTGGACTCTCACAGCTCCTCTACCTCTGACAGCAAAGGAGTGGGTGGCAAGCACCAAGGAGCCTGGGACAGAGCTGGGGGTTTTGTTCTTAAGAAGTCATGTGAATTTTACATTCCTCGCCATAACAGACTCACTGGCTTTCAGTTAAAATTGGGCTTAAATAGGTCTTCCATGAATCTTCAAATGCAAAGACTTCAGGAAGAGGTGCCTGGAGCACGCCCTGGCATCCACCACATACCCTGCAAAATACCCACACTACATTGGAGAAGCAGGAATCTAAGCCCTTCAGGCGGTTAAGACTTATTTCAGAGGCAATAACAAATGATGCCAGGAGGCCACCATGGCATCTCTGGAAGCCAGAAGCCTGCCTTCTTCCTGCCTGGCACGGACCTGAGCTCCTCTCCTATTTCTAGATCTGCAAGGGACTCTGAGCCCCATGACAGGAGCCCACATATGCAAGCAGGGTAGACCAACTGGCATCAGGTAGGTGAGGGTCAAGAAAAGCGTGTCCCTCCCTGGGGCCAGGGCCCAGAGACTCTATAGGTCCCATCTTCCCCTGGTAGCACCCCTGGAGCTCAGCGTGGCACAATGTGCCTTCTGAATTCATGGGTTGCAATTCCAAATGGAAGAGCACAGCTTCTGCTCGCCTCCTCTGGGAAGGCCTAGATCAGAGAACACAGCCAAGCTGGCTTCAGCTTTCTCCTGGCTCCTGGGTCTGGCCTGGAGCCGGCGGTTTCCATACCAGATGGATGGGGGGCCTTGCCTGAGCAGCCCTGGAGAGGCCACCAAGGCATCCCTGAGGCTGCTAATCGGAAGACACTTTGCTCACAGTCAACATGTGGTTCCCTGATGGTTTTGTGCCCCAACTACCAGAAAACCCTGCTCCCAGCCAGGCACCAGGAACCCGGCCGGCCCCCTGGGCATTCAGGTGGGGAGGCCCTGGCAGAAACAACACTGTGCTTGGCAGCTCTCTAACAGCACTGGCCGCCAGGGGGCAGCAGGCCTCCGCAGGTGGTCGGTCCAGGCTGGCGCTTCCTAGGGGGTTCCCAGGGGCAGGGCTCATCCGGTAGGGTCCCCTCAGGACCCAGGGACCCCCTTCAGCTCTACACCTGACCCACCTCTCGGACTGGGCATTTCTCTTCTAGTAGGTGACCCTCTCTCCAAAGAGCAGTCCAAACACCACCTCCAAGCCCTGAAGTTAGGAAAATGACGAGAAACTCTCATCTCTTCTACAAAGTGTCTTGTAGTGCAGTTCGGGAGGGTCAATTCTGGGTTTGAGCCCAGGTGGAAGTGAAGGAAAAGTTAGGAACGAGAAAGGAAGCACAGGGGGAGGAAAGGAGGCCCAGGCAAGGGCCAGGGAGGGTGTGGGCAGCTCAGGCGAGTGGGGCATCCTGGGACATTTCCGTCAGGATGTCGATGAGGTTGTTCAGCCCCGAGAGGTAGCCATCCTCCCGGTTCCCCTCCTGCCAGGGGACGTCATGCTGCAGGGTCTGGCCCTCAGGCAGGGGTGTGGTTTTCCCAAAGTCGATCATCCACACTTTGGCCTGTTCCTTCTTGTCATGGATGAAGAGGAGGGAGCTGCCAATGACCTGAGGGGAACAGGGGGGTGAAGGGTGACCTGGAGCCCCCGCCCTGCCCTTCCCACTGCGGCCTGGGGCTGGCTGACCAGGTGGGGAGGCTCGCTCAGGCCGGCGCCTGCAATTCCAATCCCCATTTTCAGCCAGGCAGCAGAGCCGGCCCAAGAATGGCCATGCCTGGGCAGAGGGCATTGGGTTCCAGGGTCGGTGACCACCTTCTGTGTGGGCAGCAGTAGGCACCCTTTCACGCCCCGACTCTGGCCTGCACACTTTCCACTCCTTCCCTCCTTCTTTCCTTCCTTCCCTCCAGACAGGGTCTTACTCTGTCGCCCTGGCTGGAGTGCAGTGGTGCAACCTCCTGGGCTCCAGCGATCCTCCCACCACAGCCTCCCAAGTAGTTGGGACTACAGGCATGTACCACCATGCCTGGCAAATTTTTTGTTTTTCATTTCTGTAGAGACAGGGTTTCACTATGTTACCCAGGCTGGTCCCAAACTCCTAAGCTCAAGCCAACCTCCTGCCTTGGCCTCGGAAAGTGCTGAGATTAGAGGCATGGATCACTGCACCTGGGCAAACTTTCCACTCTTTCTAGACCACAACCAAACCTGGGGCCTCGCCCTTCCCCCTCCTAGAACCTGACTCCTCCCAAACACTCTGGAGGGAATCACAGTGAAAGGGAAGGTGCCCAGAAGAGCCCAAACTCTCCCGGGGCGGGGGTGGAAAAGAACCCAGTTCAAATGCACACAGCACCCCCACCACAGCAGCACAACCCCCTGCAGATTCAGGGCGGACAGGCCCTATAGAGCCTTCCCAGCCTGGCCCAGGGACAGTGGGCACCAAAGAGCCTGCCCCTCCTGGGAGAGCTCAGAGCCTGTGCGTGGGAGCGAGGCGCTTTCCCAAATACGGCCACACATACCCCTGGGTCACCTGAGTGGGGCCAGAGGAAGGCCAGGGGCACAGAAAGGGCTGAGGTGATATTCCAGCTTCCAGCAGTGCAGGGCAGGTGGGGCCCCTGGCGAGGCTGAGCCCAGAAAAGGGGCTTCCTCTTCCCAGGTGGAAAACAACAGACCCCAGCTGATTTGGCCTCTTTCCAGACCTTAAGGGAGACTCCAAAATGTGTAGAACAAAATGCTCTTCCAAGAAATGAAAGCAGAAGTGTTGAAGAAGGGTGGGAACGGCTTTGAGACAGAGCTCTGTGGCCTGAAGTCCTCCGAGGCTCGGCTCCTGGGGTCAGGCAGCCAGGCAGCACCCCCATCCTCCAGAAAGGCAGCTAGGACAAAGGGGGCTCTGGCAAGAGGCACGAGGATGCTTCATCAAGTGGAAAGGAGAGGCCCCACGAGGAGCTGAGGGTCTAGGGGACGAGGAGAGCAAAGAACCTTCTGAGAAGGACAGAGCTCCCTGCTAGGGGCAGAGCAAAGCCTGAGTCTCCTCTCTAGGTGTGCCACCCCCTCCTCGCAGCCATCCTCTCCAGGTGCCCCGCAGGGAATGACATCCAGGAGCAAGGTAGGCCATCTGCCTGAGGAGGGCCGGTGCTGTAGTTTGCAGAAAGATGCACCGCCCTGCTGGGTGCCCCAGGGCTGACCCTATGAGTTCCTACTGCTGGCTCCGCAGCCTTCTCTGTGGGCAGGGCATAGGCTGAGGCCACCTCCATACAAGACCCCATGCAAGAGGGCCTCCACAAGACAGTCCAATGAGAGGGCTGCTTTCCTGAACCACCTACACAGCTGCAGGGAGCCGCAGGATCCCGCTTCACACCCATGGAGTTAGACGGCCTCAGCACTGCAGCTGTGTGTGTGTGGGGGTGGGCGTGTGACTGGTAAAGGCATGCATGTTTGTATATGAGTGGGTGTGCACACAAAAATGTGTATTGGATATATGAATACATGTATGAGCGTGTATGTGTATGACTTGTGTCAATGTGTGATGTATGAATGTGTGTGTATGCATGTGATTGTGATTTGTGTGTGTGAATGTGTGTGTGATTTGTGAATGCATGTGGGAATGTGTGTGCATGTAGGGTTTATGAGTGTGATCTGTGAATGTGTGTGAATGTGTATATGCACGTGGGGTTTATGAGTGTGATCTGTGAATGTGTGTGAATGTGTATATGCACGTGGGGTTTATGAGTGTGATCTGTGAATGTGTGTGAATGTGTATATGCACGTGGGGTTTATGAGTGTGATCTGTGAATGTGTGTGAATGTGTATATGCACGTGGGGTTTATGAGTGTGATCTGTGAATGTGTGTGAATGTGTATATGCACGTGGGGTTTATGAGTGTGATCTGTGAATGTGTGTGAATGTGTATATGCACGTGGGGTTTATGAGTGTGATCTGTGAATGTGTGTGAATGTGTATATGCACGTGGGGTTTATGAGTGTGATCTGTGAATGTGTGTGAATGTGTATATGCACGTAGGGTTTATGAGTGTGATCTGTGAATGTGTGTGGTATAGGATTGATGAGTGTGGGATCTGTGAATGTGTCATGTGGCTGGGGACCTGGACTCCCCATGTCAGGGTCTCGTACCCCTCCAGGGAACCTGCCGACACCTCCCAGAGCCTCTCTCAGGTGTCTCAGTTCCCCACCTGCTGCCTGCTGCCCCTGCCAACCAACATATGCAAAGGTGGGAGGTTCCAGCCCCGCCCGAGAGTGACACCTGAAGACCTGCCTGCCCTCCTCAGGGTCTCATCTGAAGATATAGGTGGTGGTCGGGAGGTGCCTGGCTATTCTAGCAGCTCAGAGAGCTTCTGCCCTAAGACCATGGGGTATGTGGGATAGAAGTCCTGCCACCACTGCCCAGAATGGACAAGACTCTGGAGCTGGAAGGACAAGGGAGGAGAAAGGGGGCAATAGCCAGGGTTCTCAGGTAGGACAGCCCGTGTGGTCACCCTAGGGAGCATTAAGACGCAGCTCCCCCATGCTGCGAGGGGCTGGTCCCTGATGGCCTGCCTCTGGCTGCACTAACGTGAAAATGCCCGCCCCCCGCCCCCCACCACGGGCTTCTGGAAGAAGAAGGCCTGTCGGCATGCGCAGCATTCTGCTCAAGAGGGCAAAAGCTTGCCAATATCTACCTCGTGGCACTTGAAGAAGGGAGAAACTTCTAGAGTGGTTCGAATGGCCTTCAGCCGGTCCCGATAGGCGATCTGGGAATAGAAAGAGGATCAGATTTTTAAACACTGCGTGGGGGGAAGGGGTGGATTTTAGTCCATTTAGCTCATTAGAGTCACCGACTGTAGAAATGGCAGTGACCTTACACCCTGATCATTTATTCCAACCTCCTTATCTACAAATGAAGAAACTGCAGCCCAGAGGAGGGGCTGTAGCTGGGGCTCCGCTGCCGCCCTTTCTCCCACCAACCTTTCTCCGTGAACAGGAGGTGCGGGGAGGGCAGTATCGGAACACCCATGCGGCCTCTAGTGGTTGCTCCTGTGAGTGTGGTCTACCCTGAATGCCAGACATCTAGACGCATCTTCCTGCAAGCAGGGCTGCTATGGCGTCTTTCTCAGCATGAAAGTCAGTACCCTTGACTTTTGAAAGGACAGAGTAAGAGGGAGAACCACAAATATCTCTCCCAGTGGCCTCTCCACGGAGCCCTATAAACTCGTGTCAAGCTGTGCTGGCCTTGGGGGTGCCCCATCCTCCCCAGAGGCCAGCTCTGTGGGTCTTACCCCCCGGCTGCCTTGGGAAGCCTGTCATACACAGGTACAGAGTTCCTCAATGCCTGCTGGAAAGCAGTGACAGCTGGCAGGGCCAGCCGAGCAGCCCCTGGAGTGTTCAGCACCAGGAACAAACCCCTGTCGATCTCAGGCATAGGGGGCATGTTCCATGGTGGCCACTGCTAAGGGGCTGAGATCCTCCCCTGCAGGGGACTCAGGAACTGGAGGACTTGGGCTACGAAAGAGTCAGGTGCATTCCCCATGCCTGCAGCCTCAGAGCTTGCCAGGAGCCAAGGGAAGCCTCCCCAGCTCGAAAAGGAAGATTTCCCAGTTCCAGTCAGTACTGAGTCTCCTTGGAGAAACGGCTACCTGGTCCTCCCCTACTTGTTCTGCAGCTGCTGTGGCCTGTTCAGGAGGTGCCGTTCACAGGGGCTCTAGGGCCCGTGTCCCAGATGTGCCTGGATCTATGACTGTCCTGGGGAGCTGTGCACTTGGGCCACAGTGGCACAATATTCCCTAATTCAGCTGGAAGGGTCAGTGCTCTGGTCCCAGTGGGCAGAGCGTCTATCCAGCCTGCGGGTCGCTGCAGCAGCAATACACAAGACAGAACTTTGTCATGAACTTGCACAACCCACACCCCCAGACTTGGAGACAGCTTGCCAGCTCTCCCTGGCAGGGGGCAGTGTGACCTCGGGCACACAAGATGGGGACAAGGAGGTCTACCCACAGCAGGTCTGCTGTGAAGATTTGCAGCACACTTGGCATGACACCTGGCAGGCAGCGGGCACTGTGGAAACGCAGCAGTTCTCTCTCTCAGGGGATGGGAAATGCTCTCTGGAGCTATGGGGCCGATGGCTAAGGGAGAGTCAGTGAGTGTCCACCAAGCTTCCCCGACGCTACCCGACGCACGCCAGCGACAAGCACATCGCCTTCCTCTTCACTTTCCAAGCAGAAGCCTGGGGCCAGGATGGATACACACTTTCCTGGGTACAAACTTCAGTGCCCTTGACTTTTTTTTTTTTTTTTTGAGACAGTCTCACTCTTGTTGCCCAGGCTGAAGTGCAATGGCAAAATCTCAGCTCACTGCAACCTCCGCTCCTGGGTTCAAGCAATTCTCCTGCCTCAGCCTCCCAAGTGGCTGGAATTACAGGCATGCACCACCATGTCTGGCTAATTTTTGTGTTTTTAGTAGACACGGAGTTTCACCATGTTGGCCAGGCTGGTCTCGAACTTCTGACCTCAGGTGATCTGCCTGCCATGGCCTCCCAAAGTGCTGGGATTATAGGTGTTAGCCACCACGCCCAGCGTGCCTTTGACTTTTGAAAGGGCGGAATGAGAGAGCCACAAAAGTCTGCCAGCGGCCTCTCTACAGAGCCCTACAGACTCGGGTTGGGGTGTGCTGTCCCTGGGGGTGCTTTGTCCTCCCCATAGGCACCTCCAGAGTAGACACAGTTGTCCCTTCCTGGCTGGCTGGAGAGACCCTCTCTGGAGGTGCCAGACTCACCAGGATGTTATGGTTTCCTTTAGTGAACTCTCTGAAGGCCTCGGTGACCTGCTCCCTCGTTTTGGTCTTCTTGAAGTCCCGGTTCACGGTGCCGTCTTCTTTCTGAGAAAAAGAACAACACCCCACCCCGAAGGGGGTCAGCAGGGACCCTCGGGCAAAGGCAAAGACTGTTCTCACCCACCCAACACCACAGAGCAGGCGAGCCCCATCCGGACCCGGGTCAGGGTCAGCGGAGGCACCCAGGTGTCCACATATGGCGCATGGAGGTGGCATGCACAGCAGAGGGGAGCCTGCCCTGTGCCCAGACACAGGGGAACACAGAGGGTGGTGCTGACATCCCCAGACAAGTGAACAGTGGTAGGAAAGGGCCGGAGATGTGAGGGTCATCTGGGCCGAGGATGGAGTAGCACGGCCAGGGTCTGGCCCGTCCTGAGTGCATCAGCAGGGCCGAGAGAGGGTCCGCCTCAACTTCCCACTCCGGAGCCTGGGCCCTGAAACCGGTGCCCAGAGGTCCCTGCCCTCCAGAGGCACCTCCCCTCAGCACAGGCAGGAGAGACTTGCTCCTGCCTCGAGCTCAGGTTGACTTCCTTTATAATCTACCATCTCTTCTTTCAGGTTTTCTGAAAGCCAGGATCCAATACAGCCCTGCTCATCTCTGCTCCCTCGCCCACCCCACTCCCATCTGCTTGGCCCCAGCACTATCCCTGTTCAGGTTGTCCTGGGCCTGCATGTGGGGCTTTGCTGACCTATGGGGAAATTTGTTCTTTAGGGACAAAGGGTGAGAAAGGAATGCTCCGCGAGGAGCCCCAACAGTGGGCCGTGTCTGCCCTCAGGCTGGAGATTACTTCAGCTGTGTCCTCACTGTGGCTGCCTTTGACAGGACTGGCAGGACCTGGGGACGAGAGAGCAGCCCTGGGTGCAGAAGGGGCCGAGAGCGGGGGACCACAGGAAGCGCACCCCAGACAGAGGCTCTTGGCTGAGGCTGGGGTGGGTAGGTGACGGTGAAGACAGCTGCCTTCTCTCTGAGCAGGAAGACAGGCTGTTGGCCGTTCTGATGGCTGGACAATAGACAGAGACCAAGAGCACATCCTGCTTGAGAGGGAGAGGTGAAGGGAAAGTGGATTGTTTTGAACAAATAAAGTAAGGAAAGCAAGGGTTAAGGAGAAGGAGGAGGGGTACAGAATTTGCATCCAGTCTCAGAGCTGGATGCAAAAAAGAGGGAAGGGCTACAAAAGACAAAGAAGGGGGCAAATGCCTTTCTCAGCCCAGAGCTCACAAAGCAGCTGTCCCAGGGGAAGGTAAAAACTTCCCCCACACGCCACTGTGGGCAGCGAGCCATTGACAACTGCGGAAGCGTACGTCTAAATGCCATCTGAAAGGAGGCTGAGGGGAACCTCCCATCAGGACCCTCAGCTGCCCAACCCTGACTCCAGGCTGGACATTAGAGATGATGCAGACCACGACTGGACAGAGATGGGAGACCTGGCAACCCCACAGGGACTGCCATCTGCTCTAGAGGGCCAGCTGCTGAGACCCTGAGGGGCCGGCGCCCCAAAGCCCTGCTCTTGCAAATTTAACAGCAAGGGTGCACGCAGGGGCCCAGGACAGGGAGAGCAATTCAGACAGTGCCAGTGATCAATCCAGACAGTCATCAATCCAGACAGTGCCAGTTCCCCAATTTATTCTGGGGAAAGTAAATAAATATTTGAGCATAATCACATATAGGAAGCTTCTGTGTGCCCATAGCCAGAGTTAAGAACTTCTCTGCCAGATACACATAGGTACAAAGGGATAGAAGGGGAAGAGCCATCATTTTGTAAACCACGAACACAAAGTAAATATATTAATTAGGGGAATATTACATTTACTTACAAAATTTGTCATGTTGTTTACTTGGGGCTTATGTTTCTATTTCTGTTCCAACAAATAGTTTGAAATTTCAAAAAAAAAAAGAAGATCGAAGAGCAAAGAGGAGAGAATGCGGTTTCTGAGGGACCCTGGCTCCAACATCAAAGGCGGCCAGCATGCTCCTCCCTTCCCTGAATTGTCTGCCAGTCCCGGTTTGCAGCCACAGCAGAATGAACCAGCTCCCCGACAGGCATCCCGTAGGCAGCTCTTGCCTGGCTCTTGGTGCCAGGCACCGTCTGGGCGAAATGGAGAGTCCTCGGCAGAGGGCTGACAGTTGGGCAGGCTGGAAGCCACTCTGCTCTGAGGCCTGAGCCCCCTACACAGCCATCCCGCCTGAGGAATAGGCTGATGTCTCCAAATGTCTGGCCTTGGGGTGGGCCACCCACACTCTGAGCCTGTGCTTGGAGAAGCTTACAGCTTCCAAACGGCCCTGAGAGAAGCCAAGCCCCTCGAGGTGGGCACGGGTGGGGCCTGAGGCTGCACTCACTTGCCAGCCTCACCTTGATTCCCTCGATTCTGAACCCCAGGGTGGCCGTGGAGCTGATGGTCTCCCGCCACTGCATGTACCGCGGCTTGGTCACAGCCCGCTGTGCTTTCTCCTCCTCGGTGGGGGCCTCGGGGTCCACCTCGATCATCTTCTGGTACATGTCCTTCCGCAGGCTGGGCTTCTTCCGGGCCTTGGTGAGCTCCTCCTCCAGGTAGGTCCTGTGTAGGAGGGGAGGCAACATGAGGGCCGCGGCCTGGGGCAGGGCTGACCAGCAGCTCCTTTCCCGCCTGGTGGATGAAGGTTCGGGGCATGTGTTGCCCGACAGCCGCAGTCAGCTCAGCGCCCTGAGTCAAGGCATGACCTTCGGAGGGGGCGGCAGACTCTGTTCCAGCTGGGGCTGGCTCTAATTTTTTTTTCTTTGTTTAGATAATTTTTTTAGTAGAGATAGGGGAGTCTCGCTATGTTGCCCAGGCTGGTCTCAAATTTCTAGCCTCAAGTGATCCTCCCACCTCGGCCTCCTAAAGTGCTGGGATTACAGGTGTGCACCACCACCCAGCCTGGGATTGGCTCTTGATCCAGGAGAAAAGGGGCAGCCTCACTGAATCAGACCACCTTCACTCTGAGCCCATCGGCTGGTCTCACAAAGCCCAAGGAGCTCCTCCTCAGAAGACCCCTACAGGAACTGGCAGAAGAAGGAAGACGGAGGCAGGACAGTGGGGCAGGGGGCTTGTCCTGATCCTGCTGCTACAGTAGAGCTGAGAGAGGGGACTGGGGGGCAGGGTCTACTCAGGGCCCCACTGTACCCCCTTGGCTGCCTGGGCCCTTCCATAAAGCAAGGGCTTCCAAAGCCAGAAGCTGTCCTAGCGGGAGAAGTCTGTCCTCCTCAAGCCCCAATCTCTGTTGCTCTCAGGCAGCCTGAAGGCTGAGCCTGCCCATAAGTGTCTCTGCCCTTTCCAAAGAGGCGAAATCTTCTGGAGAACAAAGTTCAGGTCAGAAGGTGGCTTCGGAAGGGGCCCCAGTGTGGATGGAGAAGCCCGTAGTGTGGGGGGAAAGGCAGGGAGCTCCCTCAGCCTCTGCTCATCCTGGAGACAAGCCTGGCACACCCCACCCCATCGACACCAGGCCTCCTCATAGGTGAGCCCCCAGCCCAAAAAGCCTGAGAAAATGCTTCCAACTCAACTGCCTCATGGCCCTGGCCTCCACACAAGCAGCTCCAGCTGAACTGGCGGGGACCACCTAGACAGGGGGAGGTAACGGGGGCAGGGGCAGCAGAGAACCTGAGCAGCCTGGGGCTGAATCGCTGGCACTGAGCTACCAGGACACAACCCCTCCCCCAGCACACACCTCTGTGCTTCTACCTTCTCCAGAGCAGAGGTGGGGTGAGTCATCCCACCCCCGCTTCCCTGCTCTCTTTTTAGAGCCCCAGTCTCCCTACACAACAGGCTCAGAGGCTGCCCACAGCCCTTGAGGAGGCAGAAATCAGCAGTGTCAGTTGCAGGATGGGGAAGTTTTCTCCCTTTGCCCTGTGTGGGTGAGAGCTGCCCACAGAGGCCCTGCCCACTTGCCCTCCACCTGGCCCTCCACTCTTCCCACATCTGTCTCCCAGGCCTTGTTCCAACATTGCCCACCAACTTCTACAAGTTGCTGGTTTGGGACCCAGAACAGACTAAACAAAAACTACAGCGTCTTAAAAATGACAGGCTTTAGAAACCACTGTATTAATTGAAATTTGCACTGAAAGAAACGGGAAGAAAAAAACAAATTCTTTGGGTGTGAACTTAGGCCTGGCTGGTTAGGACCTTCCAGGAGGTGATGAGGTCTGGAGCGGGAGGTCAGTAGCTTTGGGTTGGGCCCTGGCATGCACACACACCCATGTGCGCACATACACACACACATGCTCATGCACACACATGCACATAAACACGGACTCGTGTGCACCACTGCACACACAGGTGCACCCATGCAGGACATGCACAGAGCATACCCCTCACATCCAGAGTCAGGTCAGTGGTGACGGGGGCGCCGAGGCAGGGGCTGCGTGTGCATCCGTGTGTATACCATGTAGAAAAGGGGCAGCCAGGCTGGGGGAGGGACTCCTGAGGGTGCTGTAGGGGCCCGCATGGTGGGTGGCTGCACTTCTGCAAAGAGCTCTCAGCACCTCCTTAAACAGGAAGCAGACCTCAATGTGAAATCCCTTTTCACATGGCCTTTCTCCAAAAAGGGCCCCCATGGCTCAAAGCAGGCAGTCACTCACTGCCCAGGAGAGGAAAGGGGCTGGGGGAGATGCCCACAGGGGGTGCCAGCTGGATGGTGGAGTGGGAGGCCCATAGGGAGGTAAGGTAAGGCTCAGCCCCTCCCCACACTCCCCTGCCTGTCCGAGGCAAAGTCAAAGCTCCAAGCCATGCAGGGAAGCAGAGAAGAGACCTGCTCGCCCACTCACAGGATGCTGGGGGAGGAGGGGACTCAAGACCAGGTGGAGGAAGTACTCCTTTGAGACAGGCCAGCCCAGGGAGCCAACAGGTGGCAGACAAAAGCCACCCAGAGCTCCTAAAGGGCAGAGGTGCTAGGGACGGGCTCTCACCTGCACTCCCCAGGCTGCTGGTCCCGATGTCAGGAAGACAGTGCTGACTCTCCAGGGCAAGTCACAAACCTCAGAGCATGCCCCAGAGCCACTGAGCATGTGTCGGTGGGAGCCAGAGTCCCAAGAAGCTCCCAGGTGCAGACACCACCAGCAACTGCATCACATTCTCCTTAGTGCCACCCCTCTGCCCCCGCCATGCCCAGGACTGTTTGGTGACCAGCCCTTCCATTTCTCTGTGACATGTCTCAAACCCTCATGCCCTGGGACTCAGCATTTGAGGTAGCCCTGGGCTCCAGCCTCCTCACCCTGTCATGGAAAGGCCACATTCTGGAGGTGACCATGAGCGGCCAGTCTTGGGAGAGGCTCTGCAGCCAAGGGTTCTGGATGAACGCATTTGGGGGAAGGCCACAGTCCATGGCCCAGATGGAACTAGCCCGGCACCTCAGGGAAATGCCATGGAAGCTGGGTCCTACACAGCTCCCTCGGGAAGGGCTGGGCTGCAGCTGGGGGCCTGATTTGCAGTCAAGCAAGCCTGGTGCAGAACTGCACCAATCTGCTGCCTGGCTGGGTGGCCTCGATGAGTCACTGAACCTCCTGGTGACAGAATCCTCCTGCTTATACTGACTCATCTCCCAGAATGGTGGTGAGAATGCAATGGGATAAATAATGGAAGCATCTAGCGCAGCCCTTGGAAAAAGAAGGGTCCTTAGGATTTGTGTGCAGAAAAGATGGGGCTGGGTGCACCCTGCTTCTGGGGAGACCTTCCTCTTCCCCTCCACACATACTCTTCTCTCATCCTGCTCCCTCTGCCTGCCAAGATGGGTTCATGGGTACCATCCACGGTCACTCTAGGTCTCTTCTGAGAACGCTAGGGTGCAATCAGTGAGAAGCTGCGGAAGTCAAGTGGGCGGGTGGGGGCAGCCCTGGGGCAGGAAGCGAGGCTCCTGTCCCCAGCAGGAGCAGGCAGGTTCTGGGGTAGCCTGGCCCTGTGCTTGGCTGGCTCTGTCCTTGGGACAGCCGACTTCCAGAAATGCCCAGCCAGTGTTCTTCACACAGGTCATACATTTTTGGCCAGGTCTGAGTGGACTCCGTTGGATTATTCTCTGTGTGGTCATCTGAGAAGCCCTGCTGCTATCTGGGTTGGAAGGAAGGGCTGGGCCTCCCCTGAGAGGACACATTCTGGTGCACCAGGGGATGCCATCCTGTGTCAGAAATCAGACTCGGGAAAAGCAATGGCCTTGGGCTGGCTGGGGGCATGTTCTGTCTCCTCCCTGCCCTATCCCAGGTCCCTGTGGGCTAAAGATAGTAAGGAACTTGGATGGTGGGAGGGAGGTGGCCAGAGATGGCACAAGAGCAAAGAGTGGGGCCTGTGCTTCTCCATCCCCCATTCTTTCCCTGTGGTGACGGTGAGAGAACACAATAGTCAGTGGCAGGGGCGGATTTTAGGACAGAACTCCCAGGAGGAGAGAGAAGGAAGGAAAGAAACACTGGCTGGCTTAGCCCACTTCTCTCTTGGCCTCTCTCTCTCTCTGTCTCTCTCACACCCCTCTTTCTCAATGAGAAATAATCTGGTTAAACCAGTCACAGTAGACACAGCCTTCTGCTCTGAGCTGAGTCTTGGTGCCTGGCCTCCCACACAGCCCTGCAAGGCAGCATGGAGGGGCCCGGCATCTGGCCATCCAGCCCGGGTGCTGCAGCCAGGGCCAGCCCCAAAGCATGAGCACCGCACGCTGGACACCATGGGGGCCAACAGCCTTAGGGAGGTTCACCAAACCCGAACAGGGGAGAAGGAGCCATGCCGTGGATGACTCAGGGTGGAAGGGCCACAGTTTGAGAGGTAATGAGAAAACGCGGCCACCTAAAACTGAGCCCCGAGATCAGGGCAGCCAGCCTCAGGCATCCCTGTCTGCTCTCTGCCCTGCCTCCTCAAGCCCACTCTTCCTTTCTCCTCTTCCCTGGAGTCCTCTCCAGGCTTATCCCCTGGGCAGGTGTCAGGGTGAGCCTGAGCCTCTGTCAGAAACCTGGGGGTGGGAGCCAGTCCTGCACACAGGCCCAGTGACTGCTCCAGGCTCACCTTGGGCCCCTGTGGCACCCTGCCATGTGGGTTTCTTGAGCTCCGTCAGGGGCTTCCTCCTCCTCTTAGGCAGGCACAGGTCTTTATTAGTAAACCAGCATGTTCTACTAGCCACTCTCTCTTCCCACTCACCAGGGCTGAGGAAAAGGAAAGACCGCGGTTCCCATCTCCCCCGGCAGCTCACACAGCAGGAAGTCACCATCCTGCGACCTCCCTACTTGGTGCTCCCCGCATCCCTAGTGATCCCACCTGAACCAAGGGCAGCTCTCTCTTCCTTCTCTCTATGGGGGCTCAGAACCCAGCCGGTGCCCTTTTTCTAGTTCTGCCAGCCCCTGCCTTCTGCTCACTGGAGAAGGAAAGGGGCCATCATGGGCAAAGCCCAGGTCCCGGAACCCTGTGCACATAATGGAAGATTCCTGGGGATGGGGAGGCTCTAATTGGTCCAACAGCCTCCTCAGCCTGCCCTTGCACCTGTGAGGCCTCCTGGAGGCCCTGAGTGCTGTGCTGTGCACCTGGCACATGGCTTGCAGCGAGGCAGGCATGTGAGGTGCAAGGAGCCTGGCTCACCTGATGCCCATCTTGCAGTCCATCACACAGGGCGAGTCAAAGTCGGCCAGCAGGTCGTCCATCTGGTTGTAGCGCTCCCCGTCCTTCACCACATCCCCGTGGTAGGCAGGTACGAAAGGCCTCAGCACATCCACCATCAGCCGGTCCAGGCAGCGCTGCTCTGACTCACAGTGCTTCTTCAGGATCCTGCCATTGGCAGCCGCCTTGAAACTCCCTGCAGAGCAAGTGGAGAAGGTTCTTGGTCCCCAGCTGCAGGCAGCTGGCAGAGGCACCCTCCCTGGCACAGGGCCTGGGCCTCCCTGGGGATGGCTGATGGTGTGCCTATGTCCCTGCTGTGGACTGAGCACCTTAAAGGGAGTGGGTTAAAGACCCAATCCCCCACTCACTAACTGGAGTTCTGGGCTGGCTCCCCAGCTTCCTTGACTCCAGACTCCTCCTCACCAGTGTTCCCTGCTGGAAGAGTACAGAGCTAGGTGAGAGACCAAGGTGCCACCACTCAGTCAGTCCTTAGTGTTGCTATTTTCATCCTCACCTCCATCATCAGCCCTGCTTCTCGGCAACGAAGGTGTCTCCTGGCCTCAGTAGAGAAACCCTGATTGGACAGGATTCAGAGCCAGGATGGGGAGATACAGCAGGCTAAGAAGTGGGGCGGGGAGGTCTAAGGCTTGGCCCACCTGGGCAGCACTTCTTCTGAGCCAGACCCAGTAAGTATTCACACAGGCTGTTCATCCAGGTGCCTTGGGTTAGGCCAGTGTGGTCAAGGAGGTAAGCGAAATGCTGGACCCTGTGCTGGCCTGCAAAGGACCCACAGGCTGGTGAAGTCACGAAGGCCAAGTCCACAGACAGCTCCTGACATGTCTCCAGATGATAGTGCTTCCAGAGGGTCCCACGTGTGGGCAGGATGGCTCTGGGGCCTTGGCTCCTGATGTCCCTCCTCCCCGGCCCTGCCTGGACTCCTCCTGGCCACCTTTCACCCAACACCGCACACCGCCCTGTGGTTATGGGGTGACTTGGCCACATCTTCCACCAGCTGCAGGCTTCCTCGGGGCAGAAACTACGTCTCCATTAATGCTGCAACTGCCAGGACCATGGCAATTTGGGCACACAGTAGGTGCTCAATGAAGGGGTTAGCTTTGCCTCTTTGTCCAGGGTGACAAATGGCAGGTAAGCTATAAAGACTGATGGCTTCATCTGTCTTACTGAATACAACTGCAAGAGAGAGAGAAAGAGAGAGACTGGAAGAGACAGAAATAAAAGCCAGAGACTGAAAGAGGGGAGGATGCGTGTTTTGGAGGAACGGGGTGACACAGACTCCAGAGAGGTCAGTTGTCTACGGCATTTACAAGGCATTGGTAAGGCCGCAGCCTGCAAGTGTGGCTGCGATTTCACACTACAAAGTCTCAGAGGGAACTTGCTCTGGAGCTTTGATCCCCAGAATGCAGCATCCAGGGCACCTCCCCAGAGGGCTGAGCATCGAGCCAGGAAAGTCCGGGAGACCTGTGTCTACCTGCGTGTCCTGCCAGCTGGATCCAGGGGTACTTCTTCTTGAAGGACATGACAAAGGGAGACCAATGCACCATGTTTTTTATTTTCCTCCATGATTTGCTCTAGAAACAAACAAACAAAAAGCTCTACATTAGAAAGACAACCATTAATTTCTGGTTAGGACAAATTCAAAGTGAAGGCCCTCATTGCCTGTGGCCACAAGATGGGAAGGGCCCTTGGTGGGCTCCAAGGACCTTACCAGCACCATCACCTATGCGGCACATGGTGGGAGGTGGCTTTACCGCCATTTAACAAACAGCCTGAGCAAAATGCTCAGGGGAACTCCCCTCGTCCCAAGAGCAATGACCCCTCCAAGGAAGGCTGGAGAGGACACGACCACCCAGCTGCACCACGTTAGTTCATATTCAATTTGTAGATGCGGAGGCAACAGAGGCACCTCTTGCCTGCAAGTGGTTTGGAGACTTTAAAGGAATTCCTCAGAACAGAACCTGCACCAATGGCTTCAGGTCACACAGGAGGGAGCAAGTCCACAGCTCTCTCCTCTGCACTGTGCTCCGCCCTCTCAGGATGTTTCTTCAGTGAAAACAGCAAGGGCTGGGAGTGTGCGTGTGTGTGTGCATGTGTGTGCATATGTGTGCATGAGTATGTGTGCATATGTGTGCATAAGTTGTGTGTGCATATGCGTGCGTGTGTGATATGTGTGCGTGAGTGTATGTGCGTATGTGTGTGCATGTGTGCATGTGTGTGATATGTGTGCAAGAGTATGTGTGCATGAGTGTGTGTGCATGAATGTGTGTGCATGTGTGTGTGAGATATGTGTGCATGTGTGTGTGCATGAGTGTGTGTGATATGTGTGCATGAGTGTGTGTGATATGTGTGCATGAGTGTGTGCGTGCGCATGTGTGTGCGTGCATGTGTGTGTGTGTGTTTGGGGAGAGCAGGCCCTTTGGGCAGAAAGGAGAACTAAGGTATATTAAGCATCTTCTTATTTTATTTTTTCAATGAGCATGCAAGTCAATTCTTTCTATTTCCATCTGGTGGAGCCTGAGCCTTGGAGAGGTAAATGATGAAGCTGGGATTTAAACATTCATCTATACAACTACTTGAAAATAAATAAAATTCTTTTCTTTCCAGCAAAAAAAAAAAAAAAAAAAATTAGAAAAAAGGATCCTTAAGTGAACTTTAATAAGAACAGGCTGCGGAGATGAAGATCAAGTGTCCCCAAAACACACCCGCCCTGAGGGGGGCGATGAGAACCTGAATGAGAAGCACTGTGAGTTCCTGAGAAAGCAGATCCCAGACCAGCTAACCACGGAGAGCAGAAGCCATGAGGCTTGCAGAGGAGATGAGGGTGGTCCCGCCTGACAGGGGGACACGCTGAAGATGTGGTTCCCACTCCTTGCCCCGAAGCACCCAGCTGCAGCCCTCAGGGGTCAGTGGCGGCTGCTGGGTCCCCAAGGTGAAGTCAAGGTGAAATCAGCTTCCTTTGTTTGTTCTCTCTTTGCTGAGACTCAGCCGCTTCTGTCATCAGGTTTTCAAGTTAAAATCTATTTAAGGAGAGGAATTCTTCCTTACTAAACCTGGTCATTTTTATCCCCATCCCAGAAACCCTCACCCCACCGCCAAGACCAAGTCTATTCTTAAGAGAGGGCAGCAGCCCACGAGGCCATGCGACAAAAGGGCCAAGGCTTTACTGACAGCGCTGCTTTTCCTAGAGCCTTCTGACGGAGATCGCCAAAGAAGGCTAAAGCCAGCAGAGGCATTTCTTATCTAAGCACCCAGAAGGCTGCATAAACAATCAGGGCACACAATGCAGGAGGGCAACAATGCAAAAACCTCATTACATAAGATGAGCCCAGCAGTGGCTTGTGGGGATGCCCCTGCTCAGGGGGAAGCCATTACGGTGGGTCCAGGGGGCAAGTGCATAGCCAGTCACCACCTGTGGGTCACATCGCTGCAGCAGAGCTCAGAAAGGACAGGGGCTGACAGGCTTCGGGGCTGGTGTGGGAGGAGGGGAGCCCAGAGTGGTCTCAATCCAACGCTCGCTCCATCCCATGCCATGTCCCCATTGGGAGAACCCACACCGCACTGCTTCAACAGCCCCTCTTGGGACCTCAGTTTCCTGTGTCCGGTGAGGAACAGACAGCTGATATACCAGTCTCCTTGGATGGATGGACACTCTAGGGCCCTGGAGAGTGACCTTCCCTCATCCCAACAGCAATGGCCCCTCCGAGGAAGACTAGAGAGGGCCACTCTCCCAGCTGCAGCATGCCACTTTACCGTTTATGTATACAGGCGGAGGCAAATGAGCACGAATGGAGGAAGGGTCCCAGGACCCCAGAGGGGCCATGCAAGGGCAGCTCACTATGGAGAAGGAGGGAGCTTATGGAGGCTGCACCCACCAGAGACAGTTGGGGGCCAGACTCAATGGAGAGAAAGAGAAGACTGCAGCTGGCAGCGGAAGTGTGGGGACAAAGGCCCGGGGACTGGGACTGGGAGTGGTTGGGAACCAGACCTGCCATGGGCATGGGGGGTGCAGGCAGAGGGAGACAGGTGAGCAGGCGAGGCCTTGGGAGAGTGTGGGGCGGGGAGGCAGGCCAACCTGGGCCCGAGTCCCGGCTCCCCTTTTCCTCCTCAGTGACTGACCTTGAACAAGTTCTTAGTCCTCGCTTGTAAAAAGACTGACACATAGATTCCCGTTCTCCCAGGAGACAAAGCTGTCAGAAGATGTGGGTACAGCGGTGTCTATAGGAGGGTCTTTAGCCCTCTGTGTTCAAGGAGAGGACCCAGGTGTCTCTGAAGTTACTCCAAGAATGGTCAGTCCTGTGCTAGGCGGAGTTGCCGGCCTAAGTTCTGAACAATAAAGATCTTGGAGCCCGGGGCAGGGTCAGGCCCACCCTGTTGGAGTGCAGCTCTCCAGAGACCCACAAGACACAGTGAGCAGGGGCCTGTGACCCAGGAAGGTGAACAGATGCTGGGCAAGACAGTGTGGCTTAGCCTCTGCAAGGCCATTTGAAGCTAAGAAACTTCTAGTTCTTGGACCTCTCCCAGAGGCTAAAGACCAGGGGTCCAGAAAGGAGGGTGTACTCCAAGGTGGGGGTCTTCTGACAGTTCAAGGGATCCACAAGCCTCTCACATTGCTGAGCTCTGACGAAACCAGGCACCCTTTACTGCTTGGCTGCCCTCTGCCCACACCTCCTCCATTTCTTCACCCTGAAAACAGGTCCCACGTGGCTAAGGCCTTGAGAGTCCCCCGATCCCAAGGCTGCCCTGCCTGGATGAGGGCCGTGGAATATTCCCCTTGTGAGAATGCCATGCACTTGCACTATAGACCTCTTTTCTCTCTGCCAGTAGCAGCACACAGGGTTTCCCCGTGATTTTTAAATAGCAGCACCCAGGCACTGCCTAATGTCAGTGCCAAGCAGTAAACAGAAAAAGCCATTTCCAGGTCCAGGCTTGGGGAAGGAGGGCTGCAGGGTGACCCCAGCCGCCCCAGCCCAGCCCCTAGGAGCAGAGATAAACTAAAGGATGGAAGGAGATTCCAGAAAACCAATGTCCTTGTGATGGTCGGGGAGACCACAGCACCCACCTCAGGAACCAAATCCACTCCAGGCACACGCCACTTTCCAGGAGCAGCCAGGCTAACAGCCCTCCCTCCGAGCATGGTTGGAGGAAGCCCCAGTCCTCAGAAATGGACTCCAGGCCTCATCTGCCAGCTAAGACAGGTAACAAGGCAAGAAAGGAGGACAACCCAGAAGAATCCCACCCGGAGGGGTTTATCCCCCGCCCCTCCGGCCCTCCCCTGTGGGAGATATTCAAGAGTGAGCTCTCCATGGCAGCCTCTGTCTCTTCTCTGTCTGAAATCAGACTCAGTCCCAGGTCTTCAGCCTCTCAAACCAAGCTCTAGGAAATACAAAAGCAGCCTTCAAATGCCTTGAACGTGGTGTGGCAAAGGGAACCTGGTCCCCCGCCCAGGGCAGAGCTGGCCACCTGCTCCTGCATCACCTCCCAGTCATCAGGGGAATCGGGACATCCCTTATGGACCCCTCCTGGAGTGCTCCCAAAGCTCTCTATGTGTGGCAGGTCCCTGCTGGCCTCCCGGGGCTGTGAACTGCTCCCTGGCAGACCCGGGGCAGGTGGCAAGCTGACTGTGGCCAGCTCTGCTGTGACCCTTACTTCCCCACACGCAGATGTGGGGCCGGCCTAGCCAGTGGATGTGCTGGGTTTCTTCCTAAGCTAGCTGAGTAGTACTGTGCAGGGGGACTTGCTGCTGGCTGGCATCGCTTTTGTCACCTCTCGGGGAGATGGGAAGGCCCATTTCTGCAGATGTGCCCCAATACCATGGCATGGTGTGTGCACTCATACCTGTTACCATTTATGGGGCTCTCGCTATATGACAGGCCCTGGTTAGTACATTATGGCCTTGTTCCTATGTTCTAGTCAGGAGCATTTTCTCCATTTTACAGATGAAAGAGTCTGAGGCTCGGCAAGTTACTTCCCCAGTCATCCCATTCTATGCCCTGCCAATAGGTACCATGCACATGGGGAGCCTCCAGCCAGTTTACCCACTTCCGTGCCTATCAACGAGTGACGGCCCCACCTCCGAGTGCCCCTTCCAGTCTCAAGACAGCAGGATGAGGGGACAAGAGGCAGAAGACTGGGCAGGAAGGACAAGAGCAAGATTCCTCCAAGGCGGTTCCCCTGGACAGTCAGGATGCCAGCCCAGGAAAGTTTTCTGGCTGCTCTGTTAGCAGAGGAGCCCAGGGCCTCTGATGCCCCTAAAGCTGGCCACCAAAACCCCAGATATGTCCCTCTCTGGGGCTGCTCAGGTGCCACTTCCAGTGCAGCTGTCAGATGACACAAGGTTTAAGCTCGCCCACATATCAGATCAGAGCAGCCAGACACTTCTAGACTCTGTGGATGGGATTCTGCACTTGTGATGTTCTTGGGGACACTTTGGTGGAAAGGAAAGCACCATGACGCAGGAGTGCCCCTGGACAGGTAAAGGGCAGTGGAGTGGGCTGGAGACACATGGCTTTTACTTTGGTTCTGGGTGAGGTGGTTAAACCAACTGAAGACCAGGCATGAGGTCTTTCAGGTAACCTCCGGCCTCACAGGCTTGGATGCAAACCAGCTGGGGAGCTCCCTAGACGGCTGCGCTACTGGTTACATGAGCACTAGTCTGAGCTTTGCTTAGCTGCTCCTCTGCAGGCAGGGTGGGCAGTGCCTGCTGCTGGCTTTGTCACCCCTGCCTGTTGCGACCTGGACCCTGCTCTGTAAGAGGGTCTTGTGCTGAACTCCAGAAGCACAGGGAAAGATGGAGCTTCAATTAACTCAGAGAAATGTGGAAAGAAACGATCAGAAAACAGCCAGACCAGGGTGAGGGAGGGGTGGTGGTGGTGGTGGTGAGGGAAGTGATTTTTTAAAACTCAGAGAGGCCTGGAGACCTCTGGTGTGGTTTTGTCCCCTGGCACCTGACTTGAAGGAGCTAAAATATTCAGAGAATGTGGAGAGATTTGTAGTGGGAGGGAAAAAAATCTGACAACAAAACCCCAACCCTCTTTGCGCTGGAGGAGACAGGAAGTCAGAGGCGAAGGGAGCTTGAGGAGCTGGCAGACAGCAGCCGCATTCCCCTGCAACAGAGAGAAGCCTGCCCCAGCTCCCAATTCTGCTCCCCACGTCACCTGGAAGTAGGAAGCCCTCGCCTTTGGGAAGCTCAGGGCACACCACATTTTGTCTCCCTTTTCCTCTTCCCCTTTTCCCAGAAGTTCCTGGTCTGAAGAGCATATGGGAATCTACTCCCTGGAGGCCAAGGCCTACACAGAACCATCTCCCCCGCTCAACACACACAGCCATAAAACAGACCCGGGGTTCTGTGGTAGGGGGGTGTGGAGCCTTCCTGGGCAAGCAGTTCCTCCTCCCCACCTCCAGCCCATCCTTGGAGCTGCCCCGAGCCAGGGGGGCTCCCTGGGCAGAGTCTGAGTCTATGTGTTTTTCTGGATCAAGTTCCAACCCTCCCATGATGCTAACGGTTCCTGGGTGTCGCCATCCTCCCCGGGTCCTTCCCATCAGGCATCCTCAGTCATGCTGTACGGAAACACTGCCTTCAACAAATCAAAGGGCAAATGGGCATAACATCCAGGTCTAGCCTTTGTCGTTCATAAGGCAGGCAAAAAAGGACTGCTGGGGGCAGGGAAGGAGGAGGAAGGAGGAAGAGGAAGAAGAGGAGAAGAGTGAAGAGGGGGAGGAGGAAGAGGAGGGAGGAAGCAGAGGAGAGAGAAGGGAGAGCAGGAGGAGTATAGGAAGAAGAGAGGAGGAGGAAGAGGACAGGGAAGAGGAGGGAAGGAGGAAGAGGATAGTAAAGAGGAGGGAAGGAGGAAGAGAAGGAGGGTGGGAGGAGGGTAGAAAGAGGAGAAGGAGGAAGTGGAGGGGAGGAGAAGAGGAGGAGGAGGTGGGGAGAAGGAGGAGAGGAGAAAGAGGAGGAGGAGGAGGGCAGAAAGAGGAGGGAAGGAAGAAGAAGAAGAGGAAGGAGGGGAAGGAGGGACCCAGGTGTACCCTACTCTAGGCTGTGGAGATGTGTGGGCCTCTGGCCACCCCACTTACAAAATGCTTTAACTATCATCAGGATCATCTGCATAACATGCAAAATGAAAATGAGGGGCCCCTTGTCCAAAATTCAGTAAGAATGTCATGATGGGGAAAGCAGAGCTTCACCAAGCTCGGGGTCCTTCTCAGGCCCTGTGACTGCTCAGCCAGGAAATGGGCCCTGCCTCCTGGGGAGGAAATGTAGGAGACAGCAGGTGACCCCAGGCCTGCAGGCCTCTGTGGCCTGCTCACAGGCATGACCAGAGGCTCCTCAATCCTTGGGCAGGGGAAAGCTCAAGGCCGCAGGCACCTGTGGCTCTTCTTTCGGGGCTCGGGGAGGTCTCCTGGAGAGGCCGCGCAGGAGAGGTGAGGGGGCAACTAGACCTCAGCCTTCTGCATGTTCTTCAGAGTCTGGCCTTGCTTCCTGTCCCTGCAGTGCTGTCTGAGCCGGTCAGCGGCCACTTGCCCAGCCCAGGGCCAGCACTTCCAATTCCTCAGCTCAGCCCACATGCCCCGCCGGGGTCTACTTCCCATCTTCTTTCCAGCCACTTCCCGCCCCTCCAAACCAATGTTATGTTTCTCAATGCAATTTGGCATGGGTGGGAGAAGAAAAAGTTGTGATGCTGGGGGCAGACACTTGTGTGTTGTGAGGACTGCATGTCACTGGCAGCCCTGGTGACATCCACACATGGCACCATCTGCAGCACACCTGGGCTCACATTCTCTCGGGCCTGTGGAGCTCTGCAGGCAACTTCTTGCTCCACACACCTGTCCCCATGCCACCTTCGGCCCACAAAGGTGTCAGCTTCTGCTATTAGGGACTTTGCAGAAGAATGACTGTGGATGCTCAGGGCTTAGCTAACTCCTGTGTGGACTTTAAAATGCAACCCAGATACCCTCTTCCCAGGAAGCCTTCCCTTGCCCCTCCTGGGTGCTTCCAAAGAGCCCTGGGCACACCTCCATCCCAGTTCTCTTTGACACAAGAAAGGGACCTTGGTTTACCCTGGTGGGCCCTCAGAGACTCCCAGCAGGTTTCCTGAGTGCCTGGCTGGGCAGGTGCCAAGCCTCACAGCATCCAGGAAGAGGGAGATCAAACTCAGCAGGTGTGGGAGGGGCTGTACTTGCCCATCAGGAGCCCAGTCAGAGGCTCCTGAAGAAAGTTCACATTCTGGGCAGGTGTGGGCTCCACTCCATTTCCTTATCAGGGCCCTGACATTCCTCTCCTGGAAGCCACAGCTGTGCTGGGACAACTTCAGAGAAGCAAGGAGGACTTCCGGAAGGCAGCTCCTTCCAGTCCCAGCGTACCCCTAAGACAGCTGCCCTTCCTCCAGCCCCCTTCTTGCTGATTTTGCCAGGCCCACAGTGGTTTCACTACCTTGCACATTAAGGGCTGAAGCGACATACATACTTCTGTCCCCTCCATGAAGATCCCAAAAGGCAGCCCATAGAGTTGGATGTTGTTCTACAAGACAGGACGATGACACAGAACGCAATTCAGGTTTAAAGGTTGGAATGAACCTCTCTTCTGCTGCCTTCTAGCTGCGGCATAGGCAAACCTCAGTGTACACTGGGCATGGCAGGTACCAATGCATACACCCTGCCTTCCCCATGCAGTCACCGTGAGAGCCTGAGCAGGTGACAGGCACAAGCAGCTGCTCTGTAGACTGTCACGGATAGGCAAACCTTCCAGGCTCACTTTGGTTTTTTGCTTCTGTGTCTATTTTCTTAAATCGAAATAATTTTTTCCTCCAAGGCATAGCAGATTGGCAAGCATCCAACTAGGCACTTTCAGAGGGCCTGATGGTGGCCAGTGGCGATCAGATGAGTTAACTGTGTGATTAATTGCTTACAAAGCTTCTCATCCATGCCCACGGCAGCTCTGGGGACTCATGGGGCAGTTCCTCAGGCCCCTAGATGTGTAACTTGGAAAGAGTCAGAGCCCTGGTGAGTCAATACCAGTTTCTGGTTCAAGTCACTGACGTTGCAAAAAGAAGAATGATTTCCTAAAGCATCTTATTTCACATATGTGGAACTCTGCTAGGCACTGCCAAAGAAAGATATTTTCTTTTTTTTTTTTTTTTTTTTTTTTTTTTTTTTGAGACGGAGTCTTGCTCTGTCGCCGGGGCTGGAGTGCAGTGGCCGGATCTCAGCTCACTGCAAGCTCCGCCTCCCGGGTTCACGCCATTCTCCTGCCTCAGCCTCCCGAGTAGCTGGGACTACAGACGCCCGCCACCTCGCCCGGCTAGTTTTTTGTATTTTTTAGTAGAGACGGGGTTTCACAGTGTTCGCCAGGATGGTCTCGATCTCCTGACCTCGTGATCCGCCCGTCTCGGCCTCCCAAAGTGCTGGGATTACAGGCTTGAGCCACCGCGCCCGGCCAAGAAAGATATTTTCAAGGTGAATAATAAGATTGCTCGGCAAATTTCATCTTCTAAAGTGGGTTACATTCTATTCTGTTCTTAGCCTCCTTCTCACCTGACTTGTTCCCCCAATTTGCTACTTTTTCCTCCAGCACTTCTCTTTTTATTTAAACAGTTTGATCACTTGGCTTTTATTTTTAGATAATCATAAAGAAAGAGTCTCCGTTTGTTGTTGTTTTTGAGTAAAAGAGATGAAGGGAAATCTCTAAAATATCAGAAATGGGAAATGATCTCTGGACCCTCTAACACTCCAAAAACAGTATTGCCAGCCTAACTCTGCTGCGTGTGTGCAAAGAGATCACGTTATATGTCTAACATGATGTTAGATACTATACTAACAGCTCAGGTAACTCTCACAACACTGATACAGTTGTCTCCATTTTGCAAATGATGAAACATGTTCAGAGAGGTTTAGTAACTTGCAAAAGGTCACACAGAGTCCAATCACACAGAGTCCAGGTTTGTGCCACTTAATTCCAAGGATTTTGTTTCAGCCAAGGATTACTGGGCTCCCATCATCTCTCTCGGACCCGGGGCTATCTACTTCTCCCCTAGTTATAAAATAGCCTCACATAAACAGCAAGGGCTTTGTCAGAAGAGTGACCTTTCAGATGGGGGAGGCCTGAACAAAGGCCTACTTTCCCCTCCCTCCAACTCTGTTCCCAGAACGTCCTTACTGACACACACTCAGGGAAGGCACATTTAACAAAGCCCCGAAAGTGGATGAAGAACGCCCCTGCCTGGGGAGAATTTGTTCTGTGTCAAAGTCTTTGTTCTGCTCTTGCAAAAGTCTGAGTGAGAGTCATTGAGTTTTCCATGTTTGGAAAAAATCCTCTTTTCCTTCCTTCTTCATTTGGTCTTTCTAAAAAAGCAGTTAGGGTTTCCCTAGTGATCATTATTTCCTTCACTGGGGAAAAGCCTGGTGCTTCTCCTAGGCTGCAGAGTGGAGGCGGTCGCCAACTTTGTTCATTGTATTCCCCCTGGCAGGACCCAGCTGGGTTGGCGGCAGCTGGGTACAAGCCCAGGCAGGTAGGGGCCCCTGGCTCAATAGCTCCCTCCTGTAGCCCTGGTTAGAAACCTGGCTGGGGCCAAAAGCGAAACCTGCCCCTGCCAAAAAGGAGCTGGGAGGGGAGGAGGGGAAGAGCTTTCAAAACCAAGACACCAAGGATCGGAAAAATTAAGCCCAAGGACTTGGCAGGACAGGTAGCTCCGGCTAAAAATAAAAGTCTGGATTTAAGACTAACTGCCTTTCCCCCTTTAGCAAACAAGAAAATCCCCCTAAATGCCAAATGCAAAAGCACTTTCAGAAAAGACCGGAGTAAGGTTTTATTTCATCTCCCGTCCCCATCCACCGTGTGATGTTCCCGCATGCTAGATGGCACAGAACATCCTCCATAGCGCTGCGCACCAGGCACGAGGTTCTTCTCCCCCGCCCTTTATGGAACCCATGAGCGTAGGGTAGGGATTACTGAGAGCTGTCGGGTGGGTGAAGTCCCTCCTTCAGAAGCAATTGCTGGGCCTGGGGCAGGAGAACGAGTATGGTGGGTCCTTACCAGCCCCTGCAGACCAGGACCCCCTGCAGGGGCCAGGACGTGCAGGGGCCACACGAACCAGCTCAGTGAACTAGCTAAACTAGCTCCAGGTAAGCGCTCTGTCCTCTCCAGGCCCAATCAGGTTGTGAGGGCTGCCGGGCCCCTGGTTTGCAGTGTGTAGACCTGGTCAGGCTGAAGGCTGGAGCTCCCCACCTGGCTGACCCTTTTTGAGGGATGCCACCATGTGCAATCGACCCCTAGCAGCACATTCTGGCCAAAGCCAGGAAAACCCTGAGTGACTGCCCAGCTGTCTCCTATTTAGCGGCCTTCTTCCTGTTGCAACTAGAGGCCCAGTTTCTAGGCCAAGGGCAGCACCCAGACTGGCACCCAGGGGGCCTCCATCATGGCCACTCTTCCTCTTCCACCATAAGCCCTAAACCCTGCCAGAGGAGGTTGCCCAAGGCCCAGCCGTCAAGGACGGGGCTCCAGGAACAGCCCAGGGCCTCACCAAGGCTCATGACCACCCATAAGAGGGAGCAGGGTCCCTCCAGGATACAGAGCCACCCCCAGATACTGCCCCACACTCACTCTCTGGTGTGCCCACTCCAATCTGTCAGGGCAAGACATCCCATACCTGCCTCCCCCTCCAGGTCTGCTGTGCAGATGCTCTGCCCAGAAAGCTCTCCCTCCTCCCTTCTGTGTATCCACATCCTACCTCTCCCTCTAGCAAAAACCCCTGGAATCTGCAAGCTGGCCCTACCTTCTCCCTGAAGTCTCTCCGGCCACTCCAGCCCCACGCCATTCCTGGAATCCTCCCTAAAGCTGGAGGGAGATGCAGGATGTGGATATGCAGAAGAGTGGAGGGACAGCTTCCTGGAAGGGCACCTGCACAGCAGACCTGCAGGTGGGGCAGGGAAGGGACAGGAAGCTGGAGTGCTTCGTGAAGCAGGAAGCTGGAGTGTCTCCCAGTGGCAGGAAGGCTCCTGGGGAACTGGGGATTTGTCCTAAACTTCTGTATGTCCCCCAGGCTGGACAGCCAGCGGGAATCCAATACTCCCGGCATCTGGCTGATAAGAGGACCCTGCGGGCCCACCACATGGTAAGCGCCCAGGCCTGGAAGATAAAGCACACCTACACCAAGGCTCACACTGCTTTACGTTCACCTGTCCCACCTGAATTTTTCTAGAGACTTCTCCAAGCAGCAGGAGGGGGCATGTTTGTGGGAATTTCCTGTTTGGTCTGCCTGGGTTTCTCTCCAGGACCCCATGGCTGGCAGCCTGGCTGGCCCCGGGCCCCAGGGTTCTTTTTCACTCAAGGGTTTAGAGGGCAACATTTCACTCAGGTTAGTCACTGTTTGTTCACTCTCCCATCCCTCAATCTGGTATGCCCTTGCTGGCAGGCAGAGAACATCTCTTCATGGGTGTCCCCAGTGTCCTGCAGGAGCCAGGGACACTGGAGACACCAGCAAAGAATGCTCTTCTGTTAGCAACTCTTTCAGGTCCCGACTCCTTCCCTCATCCACACTGTATAGGAGCTGGCACCAAAGGGGCCCACAATCTTGCTAAACCAGAGTCTTTTTTTGGTTACTCAAGAATCGAGGTGTCCTTCACCCAAAATGGAAATGTTCCTAACCCTCCCTATTGGGCAGGGCCCAGCAAATGCTCCATCTCTGGTGAGAAGGTCATTAACTTGGCTCTTCCCTCTCCTCCCTCCTGGATTCCATCCTCTTAAGAACTAAAAATAATGAAGGGCTAGAGGAGAGAGGCGAGAGAGGAAGAAGGCATAGGAAATGCTGTGCTGAACAGAGGCCTGGCAGAGCTCACACCAGGAGCCTCACAGAGCTCACACCAGGGGCCCCTCCAGGCCTCAAAGGCTGCTGGGTCCGGAGGCTAGGACGGGACCAACAATAGGAGGAAACAGGGAGTGGCCAAGGGGGCTGGGGAAGAGCATGAGGAGGGGGGGCAGCCTTTCCAGGCTGACTTCCTAATGGATAAAGCTCAGAGGACAGAAGGGCTCAGCCTTTCCTCTGGGAAAGGGTGCCTGGGCTCTACCCAGCCGGTTAAGGGCCACCCCTGCAGCAGATCCTCTCCCGCCCTGCGCTCGTTCACTCCTCCCCAGAGATTTTATTTTTACTTTGGTAAATGCAAAACAAGAAGGCCAAGTTACAGAGGGTGGAAATTTACCGAAGGCCTTTACTGATCGGCAGACAATTGGCACTGAAGTTCTGGAACCTCCGAGCACCCGCAGACTCCATCTTGGGCCATTCTCTCAGAGGGGCCATCCAGGGGACTCAGCCTCATCCCCACCCCCAACACACCTTCTTGGGAACAGCTCCCTGGTCTGGGGAGCTAGAGTTGCTTAATCCTTCCTTTATAGCCCACAGAGAGGTAAGCAGGGCAGGAGCACAGCCCACAGCATGCGAGCTGTTCTAGTGCCAGTTCAAGAAATAGCTCGTGTGCTTACCAGAGCCAGACACAAGGCTGAGTATTTGCTATGTGTGTGTGATAAGAGTCTCTCAACCTATCACAGAGGTGCTGTCACTGTCCCACTTTACAGATGGGAACACTGAGGTACGGAGTCATGAGACAACTTGCCCAATGTTCTGTACATGTGTAGTCAGGCAGGCTGGCTACCGGCTCCAAGCTCTTCATCATTCTGCTGGGCTGCTTCATTTCCTGTCATGTGGAACAGGTAACATTATAGCCAAATAAACTCAGATTTAGATTCTGCCTCTGCTGGCTGGTGGCACTAGGTAAGTTACCAAACCTCTCTGAGCTTCAGTTTCCTCATCTGTAAAGTGGAAATATCATGTATCCTGAAGGATTGTCTTCTGGGTTAAATTAAATGCTCTGTGTGCAGTGCCTGGTACATACACAAGAGCACTCAACAGAGGCAGATACATATTGCATACCTCTCACGTATACTGTCTGGTCTGACCCCCTCAAGGTCAAGAGCCTATGGGTCAGATGAACTGTACAGGAGGCAGCTCTGTACGGGCCCAGCAGATGTTAGCAGTAGGGTCTGACCACCTCCTCCTCTATCCCGGATCCCAGCCTTGAATCCCACCTTTCCACAAGGAAAGGGCAGAAGGTGAAGGCCACAGCCAGGAGGAAGTGGATCCCCAACAAAAAGTCCTATTCCCTGCCAGAAACAGTCTTTCTGGAACTCCAAAACGTCCAGGAGCTACTTTCTAGCCAGGTGTGAGAGGGAGTGCACGGATGATGAGGCAGCCTGGCACGGGAGCCACCAGAGGCGCTCGTGTTTCCTGAAAATTCCCCCGCCCAAACCTCCCGCAGGGACCTGGGATCTGAAATAAGGAACTCTGGCTACTCCCCGGGAGACTGAGCTGGGCAGCAGGGACACAGGCAGCTCTGCTAGGTGGCCACAAGTGGAGAGAGACTTCTTCATCCCATGCTGGAGGATGACAGTTACAAAGCCAGGAATCTAAAAGGAAGTTTTCTGCAGAAAGTTCAAGAATCTAAAATGCCATCTTCTCTCCCCCAAGCTCTCTCAGGCACAGCCCTGCTGAAGGAAACACACTTACTTCTGTGTGAGCAGCTCATTAGTGACCCCTGGTACTTTTTCAGAGATTCCTGAGATTGAAAAGACTTCAGGTTATACATTTTAAAATCTTAGGATACTACTGGATATAGTAGAAGGGACAAGATTTCCTCAACCTCCAATTGCTAAAAGTTTACCTCTCTAGGCCAAGAACATTAATGGACAAAATACTGCCTTTTAAGTAGTTTCTGGGAATGCAAAAAAGATCTTGTAAGAGATTTGGTTAAGGGGGTCACCCTGGTCTAACTCCAAAGCCAGAGTTTTGGGAACTCCCACTTAAGGAATTTCTAACACGGAAACTTTTGAGGAAGGACTTGAATACCATATGACGGCTTATAAGCAGTTATCAAGCTACACTGGAACAATTCATATTTCTGACAGATTATGCTGATTTGCCTGTGGCTAAATGGCACTCAGCGAGTGAGAATGTAGACTTGCAGAGAGAACCAGAAACCCCAAGCTGCTTTCCAAAGAAGCGTCTGCAGCCCTGCCCCAGCAGTGGCCCATGCGCAGCTCTGAATTCTGCTATGAGTCACCCAGCTTCCCTCTCCTGACCAGAGCTGTTCAGGGCAGAGACCCTGTGTCTCAGTTCAGCAGTCATGCATCTGTTCACGTGCAGACCTCTGGAAGCACAGGAAACAGGTTGCCAAAAAGGGACACCAGAGAACCCCCAAGTATGAGCAAGACTCATCAGCTCTCAGAGCTCAGCTGTCCCCCAGGTCATCTTGACGGTATGTGTGACGATATGTGTGATTTTCATAAACAGATTGACTCATCGCCCTTCCCCGTGCATCTCTGTCAACCAGGCCCTGCTCGTGGCAGTGGATGCTTACGTAACACTTTCCCCATGCGACAGGAGCCTCCCAGGGCCCCTGAAAGGCAGGCACCAGTCTTGCCTCCAATTCCCAGAGCGCAAACAGGGGCAAAGGTGTGCCCCCAGGTTTGTGTCCCAATCCAGGGCAGACCTTGGGGTCTTGCCCAAACTCCTACCCTGGAAGCCTGCACTCCCTCCTTCAGCCAGGTTCTCCCACCCGCCAGGAGCAGGGACACCCTGAAACTGTTTCCTTCACTTCTTGCTTCAGGCTACAATGATTAAACATTTCTTCCTTTTTTTTTCTTTTTTTATGAGACAGGGTCTCGTTCTGTCTCCCAGGCTGGAGTGGAGTCAGTGGCGCAATCATGGCTCACTATGGCCTTAACTTCCTGGGCTCAAGCAACCCAGCAATCCTCCTGCCTCAGCCTCCCTAGTAGCTGGGACTATACGCATGTACCACCATGCCTGGATAATTTTTCTAGTTTTTCGTAGAGATGGGGTTTTGCCATGTTACCCAGGCTGGTCTTGAAGTCCTGGACTTAAGGTGACCAAAGAAGAGATCCACCCACCTCGGCCTCTCAAAGTGCTGGGATTACAGGTGTGAGCCACCACGTCCAGGTTAACATTTCCTTTATATTGAGGTCTCTTGCAGCAGCTTTTGGGATCATTACAGACACCATGGGTTTTCACAAAGGTGAGGTGAGGATCTCCTATGAGACAGGGGCAAAGAAGGGCTGCACCTCAGGCCCTTCCTGTCTTCTCCCTCAGATTTACAGAGAAGCAAAACCAAGAAACAGAGCATCAACATCCGTAGAGGCTGGTCCAGTTTTCTATCTAAGGGATTTTAAAGCTTGGCCCCCCACAAAAGTCACTCTCTTGCCTGCACAGCTTACAGAAGGCTTCTGGTTCTCTTAGACTTGTTTCATCTCCTTCCTACTGAGTTAGAGGAAATGAAACATTATTGAGGGAATGCAAGTGGGTTATCTGAAAAATGTATTCTGGAATGATAGAGGCTGAAGAACGGGCTTAAATGACCTCTGGGAGTCCTTCCAGTCAGTGAGCCTGAACACAGGCACGAGAGAGGCACTTGGAGGAACAGTCTGCTTTGTGCAGTCAGGGTTTAGGTCTCACCAAGCTTGGAGCCTCTAGGCTCAGAAGGCAGGAGCTGAATAAGAGCCCCTGACCATCTCCGAAGAGAGCAAACCTCCTTTGCAATGTCCATCTGCTGTGTGCCAGGCAGTACACGTGTCCTGTTGGGACGAGGGGAGAGCCTTGGGGACTCTGTCCCAGGGAGAAGGACTCCAGACTCTAACAGTGACCACAGCCCTCTTGCAGGCTCAGCCCCTCCAAGGTCTCCAGGGAGAGCTCACATTTAGGAACTGTAACATCATTTCTAGGGAACAGAACCAGCTGGCTGACTTATTCCCCTTAACTTTCAATGCTATTATTAGGGCACATCTGTCTCAGAGTGAAGTCACCAAGGAAAAACCCAGCTGAAGAAAATATTTTCAGGCAGTCGTCATTTAAATCTTCGGAAAAGGAAGCGAGCCGATAAACTGCCAAAGAGCCCCAGGATTCAAGGTGGCCAAAGAGGCGCATGGAAAGTATCTGCCTTGGGAATGTGGGCAGCTGAGCTATTTACACAGTGTGTGGCCAGCACGATGCAAATGGACCAGAAGCTCCTAGAACTGTTTCCTCTTCCCTTTCCTCTCCCCCTTTCCCTTAATAGGAAAGCCAGCCAGCAGAGGGTCCCCATAAGCCTGAGTCAGGAGGAAAGGCCATGGGTGAGTGACCAGCAGCCAGGTGATATAGGACAGAGGCCAGCAGACTTACTTTGTTTGGCTACATTTTTTTTTTTTTTTTCTAAATTAGCTGCCAACATTTAAAAATCAGATTGCACACAAAAATCCGAATTCCCAATTTCTCTTTGAAATCCTGGGCCTGTAATCCCGGACAGTGGCCCCTGCCTGAGGCTGAGCAGCAGCCACTTAAGATGGGGCCTTCCCTTCCCCTGTCACTGGGCCCCGCTGACACAGGTCACCTGCCTGGCCCCTGGTGGCATTTGAGTTTGAACTGCTGGATTTAGAGACAAAGGGGAAAGTGCTGAGGAAAACCAAAGAGCTCAACTGTAGTCTACTCACTGGCCATGTCAGTGCAGGCAAGTCTCCTATTTTGCTGAGCTGCTGTTTCTCCCTCTGCAGAGATGAAAAAGGACAGCAAGGCCTCAACCCCAAAACTGTAGGGAAGACTAGGTAGGAAAACAAGGCACGTGTTTGAAAACCTGAACACACACCATGCATGGTAAGATATGGCCCTTCGGGTCTAAAAGACGAAACAGAACACCAAGCCAAAACAGGCCTCTCTGATGAGGTAAGTAGCAGAGGAAACGAAAGGACACACAAAAGCTACCTCAGTGGTCACCTGCAGGGGCTGAGATGGAAGCCAGGATTTCTTTTTTTTTTTTCTAGACGGAGTCTCGCTGTGTCACCCAGGCTGGAGTGCAGTGGCGCGATCTCGGCTCACTGCAAGCTCCGCCTCCCGGGTTCCCGCCATTCTCCCGTCTCAGCCTCCGAGTAGCTGGGACCACAGGCGCCCGCCACTGCGCCCGGCTAGTTTTTTGTATTTTTTAGTAGAGACGGGGTTTCACCGTGTTAGCCAGGAGGGTCTCGATCTCCTGACCTCGTGATCCGCCCGCCTCGGCCTCCCAAAGTGCTGGGATTACAGGCTTGAGCCACCGCGCCCGGCCGGAAGCCAGGATTTCTAAACCATCCAGCCCCACCAACCTGGCCCCGCCTGCGGTACCACCTCCAGGAGAAGCGGAACATCACTGTGGTCGTGGCTGAGCAGTACCTGACTCTGACCAACCTCTGCCTCTAATTAGTTAGAACGCAATTTAGAACCGGGGATGGTTGGCATTTGGGACTTCTAGCCATGGCCCAGCCCAGGTGAGGCGAGGAGACACTTACCGAAGCATCTGTGGTGGGGCCAGGAGGAAGCCTAGCATCTTGGCAATGAAACTCAACACTCAAAATGCTAGGAGCAAATCACAGGGCACTGTGGCCTCTGAGGATCTCACAGTGTAGCGGCCAACTGCATTTTGAGGGGTGACCCAAAAGCTCCTGGCCATCTGCGGTCTTCCCCACCTGCCTGCCCAAAAATCAAAGAAATGACAGACATGACTGCAGAAGGCTAGCTACCAATGGGCTTCTCAGAAGATGAGGAGAGGTTTAAGTGATAAAGACATCCATCCCATACCTGCGTCAAAGCCCTCCCTAAGGCCACATGTGGAGAGTGAGCAGCTGTGATACCAGAAGGGGGCACATGGCACAGTGGGATCTGGTGCCTGTGGCCGTGGCAGCAATGACTCAGGCCACCCAATCAGGGCATGACTTGGTAAGCTCTGCCAGCTCCCATCAAGCCATAGGAGCTCAGAGGGAGAAGCTGTAAGTGCTTGCAGCCCTCAGGAGCAAGAGGTCATCTTGCTTCTTACCAGCTCCTTACCAAAGCATCATATGTGGCGGACATGGTTCCCTGATGGCCAGGGGCTCCAGGGGCTCTGGGTAGATAGAGCATGTGCAGTGTCATGCCCCAGCAAACAGACCCCACAGACCTCATAGGACCACACTGAACATATGAGGTCACAAATTCCATGAGAGACCCTATGATCTACTCTCAGGGACAGCAAAGGAGATTCTGGAAGAGGGCTGCCAAAACATCCAGTCAATCATCAAAGTTCCTAATTTACCACTCTGACAACTCTCCCTATGGCCAGCACCCCTTGCTCTTCCTATCTCTCCAAGATGACAACAGCCTGCCCTGCCTTGGGTGTGCCTTCCTGCAACCCTCATCACTCATCAGCTTTGCAGACCTTTCTAAAACATCAATCTGGTCATGCCAATTCCATCATGTGCCTCCCCTGCTTTAAATCTTCCATGGCTTCCCTAAAGCCTGCAGGACAAAGGCCACAGACCACACAGGGACTCTCAAGGGCTCTCACCCTCTCCCCACCAATGCGTCCCTTCACTCCCTGGGCTGTTGCAAAACTGATCTGGTTGTGTTTGCTGACCCACACCACACTGCTTCATGCTCCTGAACCTTTTGTGCTGGCCCCCCTGGTTGGAAGACCCTTCCCCTAACCTACCTAGAGAACTCTTCTTCATTCTTTACCATGCGCAATTATCACCTCCTCTTTGCACTTTTTGCCCAATGCACTCAAAAAGGCTAATTACTTCTCCCCTATACCTCACACATGCATTTGCTTCTCTGCTGAGAGCGCATTCACATGGTCTGCTGATGACATGAGTGTAACCCCTACTAGAGCGAGCATTCCCTGAGGGCTGGAAATGGCCAGTTCGCTGCTGAACCTCTAGACCCTACCTGGCACACTGCTTTCCCAGGGTTGGGAATCGATAAATATAGGCTAACATAAACACGTGGGAACCCCGCCAAGATCCAAGAGTCTGGCTGAGAAAGCAGAATAATGCCCAGAATGCCCAGCCCTTATTGTGGGATCTGGCTTAAAGGTGGGGTTTCTGAAGCAGAAAGGTAAGTTGAGTAAGGGTTGCCTCACACCCAGAAGCCAAGAACCAGAGGCAGCAGCCTCCAGACTCGGTGAGGTCCCACTACCAGGGCCAGCCCATCAGAGAGAGAGGCGAACAAGGAGAGCTCCGGAACCAGGACCCAGGCAGGTAACCTGGGCTGGCTCCTGGGCTCCTTCATCCAATCAGGCCACCCACACTTTCTGACATCAGTGCTGTCCCTGGATGCACTGGACACAGCTGGGAGCGCTTTCTCCTTCAGATCTGGGATAGAGCTACAGGAATTCAGAAGAGGAAGTTATTACTTTGGGAGAAAAAGGGAAAAAATTAAGGAAGCTTGATGGAAAAGGTGACATGTAAGCTAAGTCTTAAAAGACGAGGAAAATGAGGGGTGTACGTGTGTGTGTGTGTGTGTGTGTGTGTGTGAAGTGGAGGTTGGTGTTTCACGATTGAGAAAAGCATAAGCAAAAGCCTAGAAGCAAAAAAGCACCAACAGCACAGCCAACAGCCTGGCATAGCTCGGCTCAGCTCAGCACCAAGGGCCTAGCACTGAGCGGTCTGCCCCAGAGGGAGGCAATAAGAGGGAAAATTGCCTGTAGGGAATTTAAAACAATACTGAAACTGATGGGCTTTTTATTGCGACCATGAGCTGGCAATTCTGATTTAAACATAATCTAACACTGCCCCCTCCCCGCCCCTGCCAACAACCTTTTGTCTAATTCTAAACAATTGCTGCATTATTCTTGACTTTTAATAATACATGTAAGCTTCAAATTCACACAGACTAAATTACCTTTCAATAAACATTACATTCTCTATGGAATTTAATTCAAAGAACTCATATTTTGGTTGCCAAGCCAGCCCCCGACACCCGTGGACTCAGCTACCCATGTTTCAAGAGCAAGTTCACAGGATTTGGTATCATTGGCACTCATTTTGGGGTGGCTTGTCCCCCGAGTCCTGTGGTACGATGTGTTCCTAAGCTTGAAGACCAGATCAAAAATAAAGGCTGGAAGCAAAGTCATTGTAAAGACAAAGAAATAGAGCCTGGGCTATTCCATCCTCTCATTCTACCAGACCACTTGGGAGTTTTTATTTATGTTTCTAACTTTTCAACGAGATATTATTCAGTCCTGAAGAAATGAGGAACAGGACTTTGTCGCAATGTCTGGAATTTACGTGAAATGGGATTGTTGTGAATTTCTGCCAAATTTTATGTTTAAGATTTATCCTATTTGTATATCTGCTGTTTCAACCAAAAGAAACTTCAAAATTAACAGGAATAAAAAGCGTTCTGCGACCAGCTTTGAGGGAAGATAGACCAACAAATGCGGCTTTGTCTACTGATCATGATGAAGAGGCAAAGATCAGTATTTACGAAGTCTGATCAGTTTACAGAAGACTCAAAACCAGAAACTATAGAGTTTTATTCACTACAGACCACTACAAAAGTGTAACCTTTCCCTTTTTTCAAATAAGCATTAGCGTCATTAACTCATTACTCCCCGCCCCCCTTTTTTTATTGCTGGCATCATATACACAAAATTCAAAAACAGAAATGTTTCACCGTCTGAAATTCTTTTCTGGTCATCTTCATCATCATTTATTTCTTAATTACTGAAATAACTTTCTTACTAGAGGAGGGGAGTATTTTAAAAAATCTACTCCTGAGCTGGGCGTGGTGGCTCCCGCCTTTAATCCCAACACTTTAGAAGGTCAAGGCAGGTGGATCACCTGAGGTCAGGAGTTCGAGAACAGCCTGGCCAACATGGTGAAACCCCGTGTCTACTGAAAATACAAAAATTAGCCAGGTGTGGTGGCAGGCACCTGGGCTGAGGCTGGAGAATCGCTTGAACTCAGGAGGCAGAGGTTGCAGTGAGCAGAGATCGTGTCATTGAACTCCAGCCTGGGCAACGAGAGCGAAACTTCATCTAAAGAAAAAAAAAAATTGTACTCCTAGTGTAAAATATGCTCGATGCACCACTGATTCACCTTCCTAACAAGAAGGTCCTAAGAGAACAGAAGGTGAGGCTTCTGGAATAACAAAGCCAACACAGGCCTCAACCGCCAGGCTAATGAACTTGGACTACAGTCTCTAGGTAAATAACAGAGAAAATTATAAAGAACTCTGACTATCCAAAACGTGAAACCTAAAAGTATCTAAAGCAAAGACACCTGCAAATCAAAGAGCAAGTCAAATAAACTGGAGAAAATATTTTACAAAATAAGGTATGATTGAAGGGTTAAGTTTTATATACAAAGAACTCAAACAAATGGGTAAAAACAATCTCAGGTGCCAATAGATAGATAACCTGGCAACATACATATAATTCAACATACATATAATGAAATAACAATATACTGTTTGCCTATTAGCAAAAAAAAAAAAAAAAATTGTGTCTTGCTTTTTGTTTTTGTTTTTTGAGACATTGTCTCATTCTGTCACCCAGGCTGGAGTGCAGTGGCATGATCCTGGCTCACTGCACTCTCCGCCTCCAGAGGTCAAGCAATTCTCCTGCCTCAACCTCCTGAGTAGCCGGGACTAGAAGATGCGCACCACCATGCGGGGCTAATTTTTGTACTTTTAGTAGAGATGGGGTTTCACTATTTGCCCCAGCTGGTCTCAAACCCCTGACCTAAAGTGATCTGCCTGCCTTGCCCTCCCAAAATGCTGGGATTACAAGCGTAAGCCATGAGCTTGGCCGCAAAAAAATATTTTTTTTTAAATAGTGAATCCTAGTGCTGGTGAGGAGAGTAAGGTGTGACACATACCAACCCACTGCTGGGAGGCATCCCCAAGGCACATGACCTTCTGGGAAATCGGCCCAGGAATATGCTACAAGGGCCATAAAAATGTTTCAACCTTTCAGTTAGTTATTTTACCTCTGGAAATCTACTTAAGGAAATACTCCAAAATATGGAAAAAGTTACATGCACAAAGATGTTAATTACGCCATTGTTTCTAATAACAATAGTAGTGAAAATAGCCCAACTTCCAACAATAGAGGAATGATTAAACAAATTAGGGGCATATCCTTGGGATTGATCATTCAGTCCTTAACTATAAGAGTTAAGACAGAAACGTGGAGATTTTTGCTATAAGATTAAGGGGTGGGGAGCAGAATAAGCTATGAAAAATATACAGACTTAGGCTAAGAAGAAATATACCAATTTATAAGAGTAGTTATAATAGTATGCATTTCTGCACATTAACTTTATACTGGCTGTGATAAACAATTTGACCCTTTGCTCTGATTTCTCAGTTATTATATTCTATTGTACTAGATGCATATTTGTTTTAAGTATCTGCAAAGCTTTTAAATAAGGTAGAATACAAATTAACCAATTAATTAATAATTCATAGAATCAAGCTGTTTCATTACGATGGTAGGGTTATGATGATACCCATTCTTTTTCTTTATTTTTGAAATTTCTGTAGCCTGGTTAGTTTGCTTTTACAATGTAAAAAATATACAGAACACCAAATAAACAAGTAACATAAAGAAATTGCTGCCGTATCTTACACCTTCAGTGCTCCTTCCTGTATTTGATCTGAGAACACAGCACTCTCCAAAAGGTCACTTCAGCTAAGGGAGAAATAGGGCTTTCTTGCTGTAGGTTCTGTGAGCTCAGGACTGAAAACTGTTCCCTGAATGGGTTGACTGCTCCGTGAAGACCCCAAGGAACTCCAGAAGCCCAGAAACATTAGTGTAGGATCATTCTGATGACAGACAGCAGCTAGACTCCTAGGGTGGAGGGGCCTTCCCAAAATTCAAACAGCATGGGTAAGAACAGGATCAGAAAAGAGACTGATGTGGGAAACCCTTCCACAAAGAACAGATCAAAGGAGTGAGCCCCTGAGGGCAGGGACCGTAGTATCCATCTTTGTACTCCTTGCTACAAACGTGATGCCTAGTAAAGGAACCCAATAAATGCTGTTGCTAATGGATTCACGCACACGTGCACACATGCATTCATTGTTTGACAAATATTTACAGATGTCCCACTGTTCTAGCTGCAGGTTATTTAGCAGTGAACACAATGAAGTCTCTACCCTTAAAGCAGCTTACATTCTAAGTGCGGAGAGGCAGATGATAAACAAATAAAGACATATTGCATCAGGCAGCTATGAGTATCCTGAAGATAAATAAAGCCAGGTAGGGGAAAAGGGAGAGCCCCGGGGAGGCAGGGAGAGGGGTGTGCTGGCTTAGGTGACCATGGCCTTTCTGCAGGAAGTGAGGGGCTGAGACATACACAGGTGGAGGGTAGGGCACTGCAGGCAGAGGGAGCGGCCAAGTGCACAGGCTTTGAGACAGGTGTGTGGGCAGCTTCAAAGGCCAACAGGAACCACAAAGTGGTTGGAACAGAGTAAACAAAGAGGAGAACATATCACATATGAGGTCAGTTCTTGCAGAGTTTTTTAGGCCGTTCTTAGGACTTCGGATTTTATGTCAGTGAGATAGGAAGTTGCTGGAGGGTTTTGGGTGAGGAGTGTCATAGTCTGGCTTATATTCTAAAAGGCTCACTCTGCTTGTGTACAGAGTACACCTGGGGAACAGAAAGCAGGAAAGAAAGGGTGAAAACAAGAAAGATCCATTTTGAGGCTGCTGTCATTGTCCAAGTGAGAGAGGAAGATGGATTTTTTTTTAAACTCTCCACTTTAGACTGAGAAAGAAAAACGTTTTATCTGAGAATCCAAACCCCCTTTAATTATCAAACCCAGAGAGGCACCGAAATGTGACAGCGATCACGTCTCACTCCCCGCCTGAGCTAAATAATCACCTCTTGAAGCCACTTGCTATGTGGGCTCTAGACTAACTGATGCTAAGTAGCCATAAAATGACATATGCTGACACCATCGCTTGTACTGTATAGTTCAACAGTATAGAGCAATCACTATCCAATGTTATCTCTGTAAACCCAGGAGGATTCCTGTCAGACAACTTTGTCTCAGCCCACTTCCTTGTTCCTTTTGCCTTTGAAAACCTGCTTGTAACAAAGGCCAAACAGAGCACTCCCCAAGGCAACTTGGAAGTGTGTCCCAGGCAGCTGTCCTCAACCTTGGCTCAGATACTAGGTCGACAAGACCAGTACTCTTTCGATGTGAGGGGCATGGTTTCTTCCCACTCCCACTCTAACCTGGAGCTGCAATCCCTGCTGAAAGAATTTCCCTCTAAAGGACTAAGGATCTCAGCAACAGGGAAGTGGGAGGAATCTTCACGCCAGAGATAAAGAGCCGGTCCCTGGGCATGGGTGGGAAGCACTGGGGTGGGGCGAAGAAATCTATCTCCTGGGAGGTGTTATCACTTCATAAATCCCAGATTTGATCAGGCAATGTAGCCATCTCACTATTTCAGGCTGCAGCTCCTAAGACAAATGTGAACTGGGCAGACAAACAGGAAGAAAGTCCCAGGTGGAGAGCCTGCATTTGGCTTCTGTACCCCAGTTCCAGCAATTAATAAACCAAAAACCTGCCACACTCAGAATGATGGCCCTTCCCAACCAGAATTCTGTTTCTGACAAGTGGCAAAGATACTTTAAACTGCACCAAGTGTATGACAAGGACAATCTTCTGGATATTCTCATTTAAACAGGGATGGGCCGGATGCAGTAGCTCACACCTGTAATCCCAAAATTTTGGGAGGCTGAGGCAAGAGGACTGCTTGAGATCAGAAGTTCAGGACCAGCCTGGGCAACATGATGAGACCCCTGTCTCTATAAAAAACACAAAAATTAGCCAGGTGTGGTGGTGTGCACCTGTGGTCCCAGCTACTCAGGAGGCTGAGGCAGGAGGATTGCTTGCACACAGGGGTAGAGGCTGCCATGTTCGTGCCACTGCACTCCAGCCTGGGTGACAGAGCATGACCCTGTCTCAAAAAACAATAAATAAAAATAAAATAAAACAGGATGAACTGGAGAAACTATTCATCAAACTGTTCAGGATGAACTGGAGAAGGTATAGGTGCTGTCTTGCTTAGAGGTGGGGATGATTTAAGGAAGGCTAACACAAGAGCCTTGGTTAGTCTAAAGATAATCACAGCAACCAGGTGGTAGTACCAGGAACTAGTCCACCAAATCCCAACCTGCAGTCAAAGAGTCTCAACTCTCACCTATAAAGGGATCCTCCCAAATTCTCTAAATGTATGGAAATCTTTGACAGGTCTTCTGAAGCCTATAGTCATAGAATAGATATAGATAAATAGTGTAGATATTGTATAGCTATAGATTGACATGTACATAAGCCGTATACATTAGATACATGCTATATATTTACATTTCTTGGCCTTTCGGCTTTATTATCTATCTCCACAAAGTAGGACACAAGACAAGCTTGTTTCCCATTTAAGTTTTTCTACCTGGACTGTTTTGCAAATCTGCCAGAGAGTTGCAGGACACTCCTGCTACGGAAAGATTTCTGCCAGACAGGCTCAGAGACCTGCCCCGTTACTGTTCTATTTAATAATGCACGCACACAAACACACAAATGGGGGTTTTTCTTCCCCATGACTTTCACGGCATGGCTGGGGGCAGAGCTGGGAGGTTTTCATGGCCCATTTATCCTCAAACTGCTCCATTTCCCCCTTGATCTCAGTTGCCACCTGACTAACTCCAGCATGATTCAGCTCCATACCACAATCATCTCCTGGTGATAGAGCTCCATGGATTTAAAAGCTGTAAGAAAAACTGAGACAGATTCAGAAGAGATTCTAGTAACCCCAAACCAGCAATTACAAATATTTTTTAAGTATATATATATATATATATACTTTTTTTTTTTTTAATTTTTTTGAGACAGTCTCACTGTTTCCCAGGCTGGAGTGCAGTGGTGTCATCTCGGCTCACTGCAATCTCCAACTCCCGGGTTCAAACCAATCTCCTGCCTTGGCCTCCTGAGTAGCTGGGATTACAGGCACCTGCCCCCACACTTGGCTGATTTTTGTAGTTTTAGTAGAGATAGGGTTTCACCATTTTGGCCAGGCTGGTCTTGAACTCCTGACCTCGTGATCCACCTGCCTCAGCCTCCCAAAGTGCTGGGATTACAGGCGTGAGCCACTGCGCCCGGCCCAATTTTTGTATTTTTAGTTAGAGACAGGGTTTCACCATTTTGGCCAGGCTGGTCTCGAACTCCTGACCTCAAGTGATCTGCCCACCTTGGCCTCCCAAAGCACTGGGATTAAAGGCATGAACCACCATACCCAGCCACAAGTTTTCATATATTTTTAAGTATCTAAAATTAGCACCTCTCTTTAAACCTTTTACTCACCCTTTCCTGACCCCTTCCTTGTATCCCCTATTCCCTTTTGGTTTCTTCACTATCCCCATTTGTCTCCTTTTCCTCAGTACCTACCCACCAAATCCTGCTCTGCTCCCATCCCACTTCAGATTTTTGTGTCTATTTTGTAACACCCTTAATGACCCACTGAGGCTGTGAGCTTCCTGTTTACCCACAAGCGTTTAGCGGATCCAGCAATCCTACCAAGCTTTAACGATGCTGTAGTCCTACTGTGCTGCCTCCAACCCAGTTCCTTCCAAAACAAAGCAGGATGACAAGGTGACTCCACAAGAACTGCGTTTGACCTCTGTATGGGTTTTCTGTTTCCAAAGCCACAGCAGGGTACTCTGAAAACTCTAAACCAGAGGGAAAGGAGACCTAGCCTTCAGAACTCTGTGTGTGTGTTTAAAGGGAAGAAAAAAAAAAAAGGAACCAATGAGGTTGTCAGAAGGGGATACTCTGCCGTAACTGGTGTTTACCACGACCCACCGGGTGCTGAGGAGGAAGTGGTTGCTATAACCCCAAGGGGGAAATGCTCGCTTGAAACAGGAAAATGGAACTCTTACAACTTTCCATTAGCAGCATTCGAGAAGCCGGCCACACTGGGAAACACTTGCACAAGCACTCCCCAGAGTCCCTGAGATGAGTGTCAAGACAGTCCAATCACGAAGCACAGATCAGGACACAGATACAGGTCCATGTTGTTTCCAGAACGTCTCAGCACTGGAACAACTCTCATGATCACTTCCCTTACCTCCAGCAGGCTGAACTTGTAAGGAGCTGTGGGGAGGAGGAAGAAAGGGGGAAAAGGCAGGATGACATATTGGAAAGAACGCTGGGCCCAGTGAGGATCAGAAGACCTGGGCTTTAGTCCCAGTTCTGCGGTTTACTAGTGGTGGAACTTTGGGCAAATTACCCACCCTTCCTGCTTCTCGATTTCTACTTCCTCTATAAAACAGGGATATTTTTCACTGCTCTGCTCACATCCTCGGGCTGCTGTGGGAATCATATGGAATCCTTCATAGGATGAAACTTGTATGTGCTATGCAAATGCTTTTTATCACTGCAAGATTCGAGTCTGCATAAAGCTTTCTTGAGTCCCAGCCTCTTGCTCCTCAAACGCATCCTCTCTGCTACACTTCTACCTGAGCACTTCCTCAACCCACTTTACTTGTAATTCTGCCCACACTGCTGCAGAATTTCAGTAGAAGATCCTAGAGTCTGGTCAGAAGAGTATAAGCAAGTCTAAATAACCAAAGTGGGGGGAACTCAACCAAATCACTTGACTCTGGGCTCTGTGTTCCCACATTCTCTCCTCTCCAGAGATGAAGATTTCATCCTCAATGGCTAATTTGCCTGCTTGGAGGCTCAGATTGGCCCCTGTTCTGAGTCATATTTTCCATTTAGTAAAATGAACATCTGGCTGCTGCATGATGCCTTTTGTGTACCGTCACCTAAGCCACAGTTACCTGCAAGGTAATTCATGCCACTACAGCATGGTGCAAAAACAGGGTTGGTTTCGGATGGTGAAAGTCAGCCATCTTAGTTTCAATCTTACATGCAAATTTTAATGAAGAAAAGCCACTACCAGCAGGTCCACACACACTCACAAAGAACTCATAAATTCTTTTAATCCAAGTGTTCAAAGGGATCTTGGGTCCCAGGAACCATCCTGCTGTTTCATCTCAGTGGGAGGCAACATGGTTAAGGAAAAACAGCTCTAGTTTCCTCCATCCCCCCAGTCCTCCTATCGGTGTGACCTTGACCAGGCCACCCAATCTTCTAAAAACCTTGGCTTCCTCATCTGCAAAATAGGGGTAATAACAAGACATGTCCTTCCCAGCTCCCAGGGTTATTATGGCAACCAAGTGAGAAAACAGATGTGAAAGTGCTTTGCAAACCACAAAACACCGTCCAAGTGTGAGGTATCTAGCAAAAGTGCCTTGAGAATAACACAGAAATCTGGAAGCATTTTAATTTGTTAATGGACTTATACCACACCTTGACTTAAAAAGGATGTTGGGTAACTGCCTGAAGGAATTCTGAAATAATTTCTAAATAAGTTTATCCAAGCAAGTTGCCAAAACAACCCACTGAATTGGGTAGTAGGCTTTTGGATAATAGGAAAACTGCAGATCGCTGTTCTTCATTCTTATTTCACCTCTTGAGCTCTGGAAAGAACTGGAAGGACCATATTGTGTTGCCTTTTAGGCAAGAACTAAACAGTCTCTTCGCACCCTCCACACCCTCCCTATTCTCACTTCCATCCCCTGAGAACCTGGGAAGCAGCTCCTTCTCCAAACCTGCAAACCTTCTTCCTAGAGCCCAGGCTAGCTTGGAAGCCTGGAGCGATTTGAAAGGCTGTCCTAACATCTTGAGGCCAAAGGCATCCCCATCATCCTTCCAAGAGGGTGTTACCCCCAGGGACAGCAGGAGTTTCCAGAACACACAAAGGCTTATTCTGCTCACAAGGACATTTACCAAATCAGCCCCGCAAGAATTTGCCAGGATCAGGGCAAAAGAGCAGAGCTGGGACAGCCTTCTGATTCACAGCCTGGCAGATTCACCCTTCTCTATTATTAGCAACCCAGGCACAATGCCAACCAGGGCTGAGGAGAGACCTTGGTGTCAGGGTAGAGAAGGCAGGAAGGGGTGTGTGTGCAGTGGGGGAAGTATGCAGAGTTGCCTGAGGTTTCCTCCAGAGAGAGAGCGAGCAGAGGAGTTGGTTAAAGCAGTCTCCCCTTCCTCCTTAGTTCTCTAACCTCCTGTGAATCTCAGACAAGCCCAGCCCCAGGATCAGAAGCCCTGGAATCCAGACCCACCCTGAATGTTGCTGGAGATGCTCCCCCTTCCTCTTCTGGGCCCAGTTCAGAGGTGCACAGCACTGCCTCTGCTGGGTACCACTGGACTCTAGGCTGTGCCAGAGGCTGCAAGATGGAGAAGCATAGAGAAACCGACGGGAAAGGTGGAGAATCTCTTTTCCCTGCAACTTGCTGCAGCCCTAACGCACATTATGTTCCCTCCTCATAACAATGACTACCACTGAAAGAGCACCCATTACATACATGACAGGGCATTCACCTCCTGTTATAGACAGGAAAACAACCGTGTGGAAGCTCAGCAGGCTGCCCTGGAGAAGAACATGGCTAATGCTGATTGAGAGGGACAGGACTGAAGGAGGAGATGAGTAGCTTAACCTTCATGCATCTTGTATTATTTCATTTGTATAGGTATTTCACGTGTATTATTTAACGTGCTATATCAAGCTTGTACAGGCATTACTTGAATACACTGAAAACCGTGAAATGAAGGAATTGAAAAAAAAAAGGAAGACATGTTGCCAATCAATGGTAGAGTCTAGATTTGGACAGTTTTGTCCAACTCCAGAATATACTCTCTGGCCACACCTTCCCAATTTGTCCAAATACCAAACAGGACATGGACGCTAACAAAGACTATTTTTCTAATGTTATTCATATGAATAATTTTACAAAATAACCAATAACCAAACATTTGGTTATTAAATATGATAAATGTGGCCTATGGAAAATAAAATGACACAAAATGAAAACTGGCTGCCATGCAAACTTCGAAGAGGGCAGAGGAGCCACGGTGACCCCAGACTCACTTTCCATAAAGGGGGAGGAAAATCAAATCCCCTGCAGATGGCTGCAGACCTCAAATAGAGTTGCTGCCACCGAGGGCAAAGGCCAAGCCCCTGGAGCAGGCTGACTAGTCTAGTCTAGTGGTTAGGAACATGGTCTCTGGAGCCAGGCTAAGTGTGAATTCTGGCTCTGAATTTCATAGCTGTGACTTCAGGCAAGCTTATTTGTGCCCCATTGGTTTCCTCACCTGTGAAATGAATTTGGGACACTGTGAGGACTAAAATGTAAAGTATCTAGCACTAAACACTACCTAAGTGTTAGTTATTATCATCATTATCAGTCTTGGTCAGAGAGAAAAAGGGCGAATTATCTATTCCAAAAGGAGCCAGGACTGGGATAAGACTCTGGTGAGCTTTTTACGTGGTCTTGACAACGGTGTTCATGATAGGCTTATTCTAGGCTGCTCTCTGCTCTCAGGAAGGAGGTTTCCTGTGTGAAGAGAAGGCCTCCCAGGAAGTGACAAGAGAGGTCTCAATACTCCCAGCAAGACAGCCACAGGCCCAGAGTGGATGTCAGAAAGAGAGGCATCTCAGGGAGCATGCCTCCGCAGAGGGATATTGATGAGGAAGAGAGCACATGGTTGCCCAGAGGGCAGGCCTGCGGGGAAGCACTGACGCCAGCACTCAGGTTAGGGAAGTCCCGGTGTCAACTTCTGCAGAGATTGGCACTCATATCCCAAAGAACTGGGTGTCTCTCTAAGATATAGCTCCCCACCTCCCAATAACTCTTCCTGCAGGTGTTTTGTTCCAATGGCCGACAGCGTCTATTCAGAATTTTTTAAAATGTCACTTTGTTTCTATTTGTAAGAAGGAATTAAAATTTACCAAAATTCCAAAGAAAATTGCCCCTTTTCACATGCAGTTGCCTGTCTCCCCTCTTCCCTTTTCTGCTTTTGATCTTATTTAAAATCTCTGACCTAAAAGTGAACTCTGATATTCCATGCTCCTGGAGTTTTGGGAGGACCCTGACTTCAGAGGCAGAATTCCTGAGTTCTTCTGGTTCCAGCTCTGCAGCTAATTTGGAAACCCCCAGAAAGTTGTATCACTTGTCTCAGTCCAGACAATGGAAAGATTAACCACATAAACTCAAAAATACTATCTGGCTCTGAAATTCTGTGTTCTTGGGATAGTCTCAAAAAAGCTGAGTTGTGGGGACTAACCTAAGTCGATATTCTACCCTTTTGAACTGGCGTTTAAAGGAGAAAGAAGATAAACGAGTGTTTTCCTCATCAGTCATTCAAGACTATACTTAAAATTACATTTTGCAGAAATAAAAGCAGTATTTTTAATATTAGGAAAAGGTCTAAAAGGGTTACTACGGGTGATTTTAATTTCTTTATAGTTTTCTGTATTGACCCAATGATCTACAATGGACATGTCACAGTTTAAAACTCAAAGGTTATTGCTTTAAATTCGATTTTGCTGGGGAGAGAGTTAGGAGTCTGGCTTCTAAAAGCGTCCTTTTCACCAGTGAAACTGCCTTCACCCCTAACCCTGCAGCAAACCTGGGAAGAGTCAAAGCGCAGGCCAGGCGGAGAGGGCGGGGAGAAAAGGGAACTGTAAAAAGCCTCAACACCCAGTAGATTTCCTACTGCTGCTGACACCTTGGCCCAGCGTCTGTGCTTCCGACATGCTTACGGAGACCAACCACACCTCGATCCTAACACATCACCTGTGAGTGCAGGGTCAGCTCTCAAGCGGCCTCAGACGGCCTCAAACTAAACTCTGGCCGGGGTTTTCAACCCCGAAAGCCCAGAACTGAGCCTCCAGGCAGCGCAGTGCCCGCGACCACGTGAGCACGGACCCGCCTCCCCCGCCTTTCCATGACGTGACTGCTGGGGCGGGGAGGGGGGCGGGGCACACCCAGCTGCCCAAATCAGCGCGACCCCAAAAGAGTAAGCGAGTTCCGGAAATTCCTTGAGGTTTGAAAGACAGCTTAAAGATTCTAAGTCCCTTTTGGCGGAGAGGTGGGAGGTAGGGAAGCCTGCGGGCATCCCAGAACCAGCATGAGGAAGAGAAATGTGTCAGCTCTTTCCCCAAGAGAGTCAATGCTGAATGTGTTAGGTAGGGTCCTTTTCCGGGACCAGCTGGTGAACCGATGCGTGAAGAGTCGGCTCTAATATGATTACTTGTATTAAGTTACCCACGATTCTTATGAAAAAGGAAACCAAATATCCCACAGTACACGAAGGAAAGAAAAGGGGGCCCCAGGCTTTTCAGCAAGGGCGTTTGGAAAGAAATGGATGTTGATGATACGGACTTTTCAGAGACCAGGCTCAGCCCAGTTGGGATGCAACTCAGGAAAGTCAGATCGAAGGACTAAACGAAGGTACTGTTGGCCAAGATAAATTTCAAACGCTTTTTCTCACCAGGATTCATGAAGTCCTTTTGCCTTGAAGCCCACAGGGCACAAGAGAGCTACCCTGTCCCTGGGACAAACAGGAAAATGTTCAACCCCATCCTGGGTAAATGCAAGACCTCTGCCAAACCCAACACATACACCTTGTGACTACCCTAAGTGGTCAGCCTCTGAGGTCCAGTCATTGCCCTGACAAGGCTTTGAGATGCATGCTCTCTGAAACTCCCCTCCCTTTACCTGGCAAAAATTATTCATGCCATCCTTAATAGCCTTTCAGCTGAGCGCTTTGGTCAGAAAATTAACCACCTGCCTCTTCTCACCATGTCAAACCCAGTGGTCTCGTGAGAAGACCTAACGTGGGGTGCTTCTCAGTCCACAGACAGTGTTGCTGGTTCCCAGAGGCCAGATTGTGCCTTTCTTCCTAGCCTGTGAATAACACTCCCACCTAGAACCAGCCCTTCTGCTCCTGAGGGGTTACACTTCATTTACCTTTGATTTAGCCAGAAAGTTTACCTTGCAGACACCTCTATCTGTAAAATTGGGCAGAGAAGGCAGGGAAAGCAATTAGTGTGTTGCGTGTGTTCTCTGAGCCTACCATTGTGCAAGACAGCTTGTGTCCATTCTCTAAGATGGTCTTCACAACCACCCTGGCAAGGGCACAGAGTTGCTAAGTGCAGAAAATTTGATAAATCCAGAGCCCAGATCCAACCCAGGCCTTCCCTATGCCAGGCTGCTTTCCTGCAATTGCCTGGGGCATACAGAAAAATACCTACATTGAGGTAAAAGGTTTGATTTAAAAATTAAATATAATCATTTTCTTTTAAAGCCCAATTTGCATAATTTTGCGTGGTACAGATTTGGATCTGTGCTTCATCCTCTCCCACCTGCAACAACATTTAAATGCCTCAGCCTGGGCACTAAAAAAGGGAGCAAATGCAGGTCTACTAGCTGGCCATGTTTTTGGTAACCCTGCAAAACAAAATTTCTAGCTCTCCAGAGGATACCCCCACCTCCTTCAAAACAAATGCCTGTACTCCAGCATGTGTCACTCAGGAGTCCAAGCTGGGAGTTCAGACTCAAGCTGCTTATAAGCTCATAGGCTGAATGAGGGCATTACATAAAAAGGCTCAGAGCTATGGGGGAAACAGTGTAGGAGCGACGTCGGCAGTCCACCTAAAGGCCTGGCTGAAGAATTTCTGGGCCTCCTAAAGGATCCCCAGGCAGCTGCCACCATCTCATCTCCAGTAGTCAAAAGCCCACCACTAGCTGAAGGCTGGGAGGGCAATGCAGTGGTTCTTGACCTTGGCTGCACATCAGTATCACCTGGGAGTTTTACAACCATTGTTGCCTGGGTCCTCCCCACCCCGAGATTCTGGCTTAGTCAGTGTGGAGTGTAGTCTAGCACAGGGATTTATTTGTTAAGCTCCCACATGTTTCCAAAGTGCAGTCTTGACAAGAACCACTGGGCTAGTGTTTGGTCAAAGTGGCCCAAAAGAGCTAGGAAAATATAAATAACGTTCAGCAGGCCATTCAGGGTTCTTGAGAACAGAGAAGGACCAAAGGGACTTCTGTGTACTGGCAGTGAAAGGCGAGGTAGCGAGATAGAGCAAAGGGTTTGGATCAAAGCAAGCAGAAATTTGAGTCCTAGCTCCAGCATTTTGCCCACCATGTGACCTGGGTAAAGCCACTCATTCATTCTGAGCCTTAGTTTCCTCATCTGTAAAATAAGGCTGCTTCCCTTACTGGGCTGTGCTAGGAATTAGCTGCACTAGGGCATTGCCTGGCACATACAAGGTCTTCTGTAAGTGACACTTAAGATTGTTAATAAACAAATTGCACCTGGGTTGACTTGTGTTTGGTATTTAGAGAGGCTGTGGGCTGATGGTACCCTTCAGAGGGGACCCCTTTAGTGAACGAGATTCAGACTTCCTTGGGGAGGAGCTGTGGAAGATAAAAGAAGCTGAAAGTGGTATAGGAGACAGGCAGGGCAGCCACTCAAGCATCTGGGGCATCTCCAGCCTTTGTTCTCTATCCCTAGTCCCTTTTTCTCTGCAAGTTGAGTCTCAGGAGGAGGTGTATATTTACAGGGAGACTCCAGCTATATTTGGCCACGTTCTACCTACCAAACTGGGTGGCAATCAGACTGGATTGTGTCATCCCAAGCAGCTCTGCCCAAGACAGGTCTGTCTGCCCACAGACTCATACCTACCTTCTACATCATACTTTACACCATGATGCTCTGAGGGAAGCCAGGCCCTAGAGGGGGCAGCCAGCACTACAACCTGACACCTGTGCTGTCCATGCTTGCATAAACCTGGGTAGAAGACACAGACCCTGGGAATGTATGACAACTGTCCCAAGGCAGAGAGGGCTGGGGAATCCCAACTCTGCAACACTTCCCCCTTCGTGCTTTGAGCAGCCCAGCATAAAGGAACCCACTGCCTACATGATTCTTTCTGCTTTTCCTTTTCTCTCCTTTCTCCCTTGACACCTATAGAGTTGATGGAGCTCTTTCTCATCCATTATTTCTTATGATGTTCAAAACAGCCCTGTGAGGCAGCTGATTACAGGGACTAAGATGACCTGGATTCACCAGTAAGAAAACAGAGGCTCAGGCAGATGCCATTACTTGCTCCCAGTCACAGGACTCATCAGAAACAGGATTTGAACCCATGTCTATGTACTAAGGACCCATTCTTCTCCACCATGCTATGCCCCATGGCCCCCTACCCATGTCAAAGGCCCTCCTGCTTGCTGTGTAGTATAAGCCATCTGTGAAGTGGACACGGTGGCGGGGGAAGGGGAGTGTAGACATGCAACTAATCTAAGCTCTAGCTGAACTCAGAGTCCCCCTGACTTAATGCTCCATTCTAAAACTGAGTTTGAGCAACACATCATTCCATCTCTCCTTTCTCCATCTGAGAAAATGGCAAAGCCCCCTATCTAAGGACAGGCTGGACGAGTCAACCACCAAACATCTTACAACATCTGTGCCTCAGAACACAGCTTTCATCTTACCAAACTTCACTTCACCTTGTGGTACCTTCATTGCAAAGAGATTTTGTTCAATTGCTGGGCCAATGTGGGAAATATTAAATTCCAGTCAAAGAAGGCATGGATATCCTACTAATTCCCTAAGGCATGTTCCATATTGACAAACCATCTGGCTTTCTGAGTGTCAGGGAAATTTCCAATCCAAAGAGTAAATGAACTTCCATAAGTAGAAAAATAACCTCTTCACAGCACCCAGTTCTCACCCGCCAAGAATTCTCTCTCACCTGCCAAGAATTCTCTCTCACCTTTCACATGCAGCACTGATGTTGGGGCCATTAGGAACAAAACAAAGGGGAAGGAAATGGCACCAGGTCAGGTGTTACCAGAAGGATATGTAAAAGCAAGTGTAGAATCACCCCCAAGAAACTCAAAGTAGGAGAAGCACTTGCTCATCTGTTACCAGATACTCACTCTCCAGCTGGCCGACCTAGTGCACGCTTCCAGAAGGAGAGCAGCACCAGCTAGGGAGCAGAGCAGTCAACATGTGCACCCCACCATCCTCCCTCAAAAGCCTGCATGGAAGGCCTGCATTTGGATTCACAGACAGCTATTCTTTCAATGAGCACAGCCGACTCACAGGTCCTACACGGGGAGAATGGAATGGGGTCAGGAAAAAACATTGCTTTCCTTTTCCCTTTGAATGCCTGAGTAGACATTGAAGCCAAGGTGGGGAATGAAGGAGGTGGCCTCTGCCCCAAGAGGGAAACAGCCCTTTAATGGGAACAACACAGTAAGAGATTCATCCAAGAGTCCCTGTCTTCAGAGCTACCTCCCTACACCTCCATTTGTGGACACCCCTTTCAAAACTCAACCTGTCCTCTTGCCATCCACAGGATATTTTAATTTCCTTAGAATGTGGCACTTCAAAATTGAGCTCGTGCTGAGCTCAGTGTTCAGCACCCTGGCTCCACACAGGCCCGCTCTGCCCCACTCCTGCCCCTAAGTCCTAGCGACATTGACCCACTCACCATTTCCCGGTCCCGCCACATTCTCTCAGTTCTCCTGGCCATTGCTCACGTGGACCTTCAACTTGGAATCGTCTTTCCTCCCCGTCCAGCCACTAAGGTCCAACTCAACAGTAAATTGAAGTCCAGCCACTGAAGTCCAACTCAACAGTTATTGACTGTCCCTTCTCCCACAGAGCCTCCACAGATGAGCTCTGGGCCTCCCAGCAGGCCCCAGGGCAGTAGCTGTTCCTCCCTGTCTGCACCCACACGGCATGGCCCTACCCTCATGGGCCTCCCTGCAGCCTCTACCCAATGACTCTGTGATCTGATTGCATGTCTCTGTGACCAGTGACATCTCCAGGTCCTCAAGGGCAGGCACCAGGGCTTGTTGGGCTGGAATGTTCAGCATGTAACAGGTGTTTAATTCATTGTTTATACAATGGACACATGAGTTAACTAATTAAAAGCTCCACAACATTGTACAAGGAAAAAAAATTCCACTTTCTCATCCATGAAGCTCTGGAGCTGGGGAAATGAAGTGGCTGGCTGCTGGGTGCCAAGACAAAGAACTGATGACGGGGGAGGAAAGGAGAAAGAGTGAGGCAGAAGAGGAGGGGGATGACGATGATTCCAACCTGTGACATTACTGCAGAAAGCAACCCCAGGTTAACAGGCAAGTTGCTAAAGGAAAGGGAATGGCAGATAAAGCCCCTGCCTCCCCCGGCCCCCCTGCCCTAGAGGGTTTACCAGGGCACTTCAGCAGAACCCAAGGGAAAGCCATGTGGACCAGCAGGCTTCCAAACCAGTTTTGTCTACTCTAATGAGGCCACAGGGGTGGGTGGGCAGGGGCAAGTCACAGAAGCATCTGCTCTTGAATCAACAGTGAGGCTCTGGCTGGCTGAAGAATGTCTCCAACTCCCTAGTCACCCAGTGGACCTAATTTCATTCCTGGACATGTCTAGTATAGATTGAAAGATAAGCCATAGTCAGTTTCAAAAGTAAGTGGAACAATTCCCTGGGGTTCACTGAGATACCATGATTAGATTGGGGTCCCCAGGAGCATTTCTTGTTAAGTGCCAAGTCCAGAACTCGGCCTTTGGGGAAATGGGGGAAATTCAAAAGGATCAAACCCCCCAAACTCCCTTTAGCTCAGTGGGAAAAACCCAAAGCTCCTACGCTGCCTCTGTGTGTCCTCTGGGGCCCCGAACCTGCGTCAGCCTGTGGTGTAACGTGCCCTCCACCCCAGCACAGACATAACACAACATAAAACTTATTAAAGACCAGAGGACTCCATAACTATCTGGCACTAAAAGGAGATCTCCTGCCACATGTTTCCCATCTAGGATTCTTTCGTGAAAGATCATGTGTAGCTGTGCACAATGGCGAAAAGGGACATCCCAAAGGGTTTGGGTGTGTGTCCATTTTTCCTAAGGGTTGTCCTGGGGTGCCAAGTGCACATCTGCCACCATGTCCTGGAGGCGATATGTGGCTGACTTTTCTGGCAATGGGAGGGGATAGAGCAGAACTGGAGGTAGAGAAAAACGTGCAAGGAGAGTGAGTTATTGCCAAGAGGATTTGACTGTGCTGTGACAACAGAAGTCCCCTGGGTCTTCAAGCCTCAGGCTGGGATGCTATAATCTGGAACCTCCAGGGAGTGATATCACCATGTGCTGGCAGGGACCAATGCCCTGCCTCACTGATGTGGCACAAGTCATTTGCTGCCTTGGGTCTCTAGCACTGTATATTTATAGTCAGTGAGCAAAAAGGAATATTTTAAAAAGGAATCTTTCTATAGCGTCATTTACACTTGGGCCAAAATAAGATCAGAGTGGAACAAAATAAACTCTAATCAAGAAGAGAAGGCAGAAATAGTGCAGAATGTTGCCAGATATTTCCACCGTGAGCTATAGAACCGTAAATTATTCGTAAGAGAGCTCTTCAGAGTCGTAAGTCTATGCCTTCCATCCTCGGATGAAAACAAAAATCTCACCCACTATCCACAATGAAGCAACCAAAAGTGGGCCTCGAAAGGGAACACTAGGGTTTGGAGTCTTCTATGCCATCTGCCCTGCCACATCACACCCTGATCCCTTGTTTCCAGCCTCCAGCTCAGAAGCCAACATAGAAACAGTTTCTACCCTCTGTCCCTGGAACAGCTTTTTCCATTGAGACCAAGGGTGCTGCCCGCTGTAAAGGAACATGAATGAGCTCAGAAATCACATCTGCTTTTGCACTTGTCAACTTGAGGCTGGCAAAACTGAGGGGTTCCATGAAACTGCAGCCCCAGCAGTTCCAGCACTGTAGGGAGCACTTAAGAGACACAGTGCCCTCATGCCCTCCTGTGGCCTTGCTTGGCACAGAGGGGCCACACAGATACCAGCTGCGGGCAGGATCTCTAGCTGGGCAGCATCACCATTGCTCCTCATTGTCAAGGGGCCTTTTGTGTGCGGCTCTCTACTCAAGACCACAGGGATAGAGGTAAAAACGTTAAAAAGTTACTGCTTCCGAGTTTCCTCAAGGAATTCACCAACTCCCCCAGGCCTCTGGGGAGGAGGAAAGAGCAGCTCCTACCACCTCAAGAATCTTTGCCAGGACCAGCCAAGGGAGTCTCTGTAACAACTACTTTTAAAAAGAAACAGGAGAAAGCTCCCAATCACCCTAAGTTTTCCTTAGGATAAATACACCCAAAGTAGAAGCTATACCAAGTCTCAGGCCTGAGCCTCTGGCAAGAAAAAACAAATGGGCTTAGCATTTCTGATAGGGTTCATACTTCTGATAGGGTTCAGCGATGATAAAGCCCTTATGAAATGGCAAATAGTGACATTATCATACAAGAGATCCCTGCAGCCCTTGAGTGTTCTAGAAAAGAGCATAGCCTTTTAAACTGCAGCCCTCTATATGTGGCAGGTACCACGCTGGCACTGGAAATGCAAAGACGAATTAGACAAAACCCCTTGGGGAGCTGTTTTGCAGAGCTGTTCCTGGAAACTCAGAATGTAACTCCCCCACTCCTAACCGCCCCCCATCAGGATTGTCTCATGTGTTCAGGGTCCCACAGAACCCAAACCAAGAGTCACCCCCACTCTGCTATCTTTGGCATTAGATAGTAATGAGGGCCAAGAGGAGAGGACAGAAAAGGAGGTCCTCCATCTGCAAAGCAACCCTTGGCAGCAGCAGCCCAGCTGCTCGGGGACCACTGCCCAAAATGCTAATGAAGCCAGTCACAATTAGCAGGCTACTCAGGGGCTGCCCAGACCACAGAGCTGCTGCCACAGTCAGCTGTGCCAGAGCAGCCTGCTGGGTCCCAAGCAGAGCTTTTATGCTAGAACTTTCTCCTTCCCCTTTCACCTGGCATTTGGAATGCCACCAACAGTCTTTGTACCCTTCTCTCTGCTTGATCCACAAAACCATCCAAGGACGCTGGTAGGACTCTCATTGATAAAGACAAAGACAGATGGGTAGGGATAGGGATGGGAGTTGGGAGAAGGGTCCAGAAAAAATGATTTGGACTCTTTTTGCTGCCATTACCAACCACTCCATTTTCCCCCAACAAACAAGCTCTTCCCCACTTTACTGACATCTGGATTCCACTGGCTAGTTCCACTAGGTTGGGAGCAAGTTTGTTTTCCGACCTCTTTAGGGTATTCAGCAGATGGTGATCAACACAGTCCTCTCCAAGGAGAGACGTTTAGTTTTATGAAAATTCCTAAAGAAAGCCACTGGGATATGTTTTTGTGCCAAGACATCTGACAACTGGCCTATTTATAAAGTTCCAACCAATAATCTCTGAAAAACACTCTACCCACAGACAAAGAGGCAACGACGAAAAAAGTAATGAGGCCGGTATTAGGTTTTTGTTTTTCAAACAAGCCAGAATTTACCCATCCAAATAAATCATATTATCTTCAAAGCCCGCCCCCTTAGAAGGCTCTGTGCTGATTCCACTGGGGCTGTGTTTTCTCAGAACATTTTTGGAAAGTCCTGTTGTGGAACAGCTTTTGTTTCCCAGAGAGTGTCCAGGATAAAGTTAATAAGCATCCAACCAGCAGCCGCTACTGCAGGCCAGGTACTGTGGTAGGCCCAGGGAAGGAGAATCCTATAGGTAAATACAACAAGGTCTCTCCCTGGCAAGATGCTAACTATCCTGGTGGAAAAAGAAGGAGAAAATTTTTGTGGGTTTTTTCTTTGTGGGAAGGTTTTATTTGTGTGTGTGTGTGTGTGTGCGCGTGCGCGCACGTGCATACGTGTTTGTGTACTTTTAAGTTCAGAGGTACATGTACAGGTTACCTAGGTAAACTTGTGTCATGGGGGTTTGTTTTACAGATTATTTCATCACCCAGGTATTAAGCCTAGTACCCATTAGTTATTTCTCCTGATCCTCTCCCTCTTCCTACCCTCCACCCTCCAAAAGGCCCCAGTATTTGTTGCTCCCCTCTATGTGTCCATGTGTTCTCATCATTTAGCTCCCACTTATAAGAACATGCAGTATTTGGTTTTCAGTTCCTGTGTTGGTTTGCTGAGGAGAATGGCCTCCAGCTCCAACCATGTTCCTGCAAAGGATATGATCTCATTCCTTTCTATGGCTGCATAGTGTTCAATGGTGTATATGTACCACATTTTCTTTATCCAGCCTACCACTGACGGGCATTTGGGTTGATTCCATGTCTTTGCCATTATGGAATAGTGCTGCAATAAACATACATGTGCATGTGTCTTTATAATAGAATGATTTATATTCTTTTGGGTATATACCCAGTAGTGAGATTGCTGTATTGAATGGTATTTCTGTATTTAGGTCTTTGAGGAATTGCCACAGTCTTCCACAGTGGTTGAACTAATTTACACTCCCACCAACAGTGTATAAGCGTTTCTTTAAGGAAGAGAAGATGTTTTGAACACATACCATAAGCCAGGCACCGGGCAACAGCTTTTGACATGTTACATTAAATATGGACCCCAAAATCCTCTTAGATGTAGACAACCAGGCTCAGAAAAGTTAAAGTGACCTAGCCAAAGTCACACAAGAAATAAAATCTTTTTTTTTTTTTTGAGACGGAGTCTCGCTCTGTCGCCGGGGCTGGAGTGCAGTGGCCGGATCTCAGCTCACTGCAAGCTCCGCCTCCCGGGTTTACGCCATTCTCCTGCCTCAGCCTCCGGAGTAGCTGGGACTACAGGCGCCCGCCACCTCGCCCGGCTAGATTTTTGTATTTTTTTAGTAGAGACGGGGTTTCACCATGTTAGCCAGGATGGTCTCGATCTCCTGACCTCGTGATCCGCCTGTCTCGGCCTCCCAAAGTGCTGGGATTACAGGCTTGAGCCACCGCGCCCGGCCCACACAAGAAATAAATTCTGAGACTGGTCCTGATCTGGGGCTCTCAGGCCCCCAAACTGGTCCTCTCATCCCCACAGCATCCTGCAGTAAACACACTTTCCAGGGCAGGAGGCTGAGGCAGAACTCACTCCTCCTACGTCAAGCACTCACCTCCTGTTTACCCTTTCATCAAGAGGCTCTGACAAGCCAGTGGGCAGGGAGAGTTTCTTCAGATATAAAACAGGACTTTTCATAATCCTAGTATTTACGTCAACTGAGAAGGACAGACACTCAGACACAGTCGCACACACTTCATTCACACAGAGGACCGTCAATTCAACGTGTCCACCTATCTCACAAGCAGGCAGGGAAATCAGGCCGGCATCTCAACACGTCAAAACTGGTTTCCTGCAATAGCCAAAAGGTGGAAGCAAGCCAAGTGCCATCGGCAGATGACTGGATAAACAAAATGTGATATAGACACACAATGGATTATCATTCAGCCTTAAAAGGGAAGGAAATTCTGACACATGCTACAACAGGGATGACCCTTGAACACATTATGCTACATGAAATAATCCAGACACAAAAGGACAAATGTTGTATGACTCCACTTATCCCAAGTACTGAAAATAGGCAAATTCACAAAGACAGAAAAGTAGATTAATGGTTGTAGGGGCCTAGGAGAGAGGAGAGAGGGATTATTTAATGGGTAGAGTTTCAGTTTGAGAAAATGAAAACGTTCTGGAGACGGATGGTGGTGATGGCTGTGTGACAGTGTGAATGGATGTAATGACACTGAACTGTGCACTTAAAACGGTTAAAATGGTGAATTTTATGTTATATACACTGCCACATTTTTTAAAAAACTTGTTTTTTCTCTTTGGAAATATGGATGTATAATCTCTTCCTCAAACAAACTCTGGCACATGCATATGACCAGTGTCTTCTATTCTCTTCCCAGCCTCAGCTCATGGGCTTCAGATGAGAGAGGCAGGAGTCATGCTGGGATGGGGTCTGACTGGGGGGGCTCTACACACACAGTGAGCAGGCATTCTAAAATCAGCCCCAGAAAATCCCCCAAATACAGCACAGAATGCCTTAGCCCGGCCTGAGTCAACAGCAGGAAGGGGAGGGCCCAGAATGAGCAGCCCCATCCCCTCCCCTGAAATTTGCAAAATAGTATTTTGGCTAGTGCATTTGGCCCAATATAGAGCAGAGCAAAAAATTTTTACGGAGGAACACTGAAAAGAGACTGCTAGTCCTAAGACTGAGGTCTTTAGGAAAACTTTGTTCTCTGACCAATTTCAACTTTCCCTAATAAATAACAATGCTGTAATGCCAAGCAGTCTACCATGCCACCTTAGCAGCTGTGCTCTGCTCCTAAATGTTCTGTTTATGTCTCCCCATCGTGTCACTGTGATGGGTTCAATTTTAAACTACCCCAAGCTAATAGGAAATCCCCCAGAGCTCTGGAAGCAGCTCTGTGTTGCATGGGTCCTAATCATGAAGGTGGGTTCAGTGGTCACCCAGGGCCCACCTGGAGTCTGTAGCACTCTTTTTCCTCTGCGCTCCCAGGTACCTGCTGAACTCCAAATGGGTGCCTACCAAGGACCAGTGAAGAAAAGTTAAGAGCCCCAGAAAAACAAGGATAAAATGCCTGGGAGGGAATCAGTATTTATCAAGGGCCTACTACATGCAAGGTGCCATGCATCTATTTTTCCTGGAGTCTTCGAAACCCTATAACTTTCAAGTTTTATACATGAGGAAATGGAAGAAATTCAGCAATATGTCCAAGGAGCAGAGCTAGGGTTCAACTCTAAGTCATCTGACTCCAAAGCTTATACTCTTTCCATTACACTAGGCTGCCTCTCAAGATCATGTGGGGTTTTTTTTTTCCTGGTTCTTGTTTTTTATAATCCTGCTTGTCTGGCTCTTAAACTTCTCCAGCTTTTCCACAGGCCCTAGCCCAACCCAACTTTCCATTTGAGTAAAAAGAACATCATCCCAGCTGCTATGTCCCAAGTCACATGAAATGGCGGGAACAGATTTCATAAACACAAGTTCAAAAGCCCCTTTAAATAGGAAAGTAGAAATTATTTTTCAGGGGGTAAGCTTCTAAAGAAAGCATTCCCATTCTGTAGCCCCGGACTTCTTAATATAAACCACCAGGTCCAATTCTCACCCTACACTGCCATAGAACAGCTGAGGCTAAACTTGAGCTCCAAAGCCTCTGTCTTCCGCCAGAGAGCCTGGCAGTCTGTGTCAAAAGTGTACTGGCTATTTCTGAGCCAGCCACTATAAGGCAAAGCTACCCCCAAGTCACCACTCAGTTTAGTCCCAAGAATGAGAGCTGAAGGTAGCATGTCACTAAAGGGATTTATTCTTCAAATGTAGAATTGTTAGTGCTCAATATATAAATACTCAGGTTTGAAGAATATGCCAACTTCTTTAAAAAAAGAAAAGGGAGGCCGGGTGCGGTGGCTCACGCCTGTAATCCCAGCACTTTGGGAGGCCGAGACAGGTGGATCACGAGGTCAGGAGATCGAGACCACCCTCGCTAACATGGTGAAACCCTGTCTCTACTAAAAATACAAAAATTAGCCAGGCGCAGTAGCAGGCGCCTGTAGTCCCAGCTACACCGGAGGCTGAGGCAGGAGAATGGCGTGAACCCGGGAGGCAGAGCTTGCAGTGAGTGGATATCGCGCCACTGCACTCCAGCCTGGGTGACAGAGCGAGACTCCGTCTCAAAAAAAGAAAAGGGTAAAAAACTCCCCATGCAACTGTGAATATACTCTCATTTCTCCTTCTTCTCCTTTCCTGACAAGAGCCAACCAATCAGCAGACAACAAAATCTCAACATCTGGCTCCTAAGTCCACAGCTTTCAGCTTTTTCCTGGGCCTAGGAACTCTTGCCTCAAACAAATCCCGGACGAGCTGCTTCAAGTGTGATGGTAATAAAGTTCGGCTGCTCAGGAAGCAAGGCAGGCATGTGAGTCCTGGCTTGGGTGCTGCTGTCTTCCAGGGTGGTCCAGAAGCCCTCAAAGGTAGCACATTACAACAGTCACTTCTGGTCAACTTTGGTGAGCAGACAGCACCCAGCTCTGCTTTCTCGGGAGCAGGACTGCAGTTTCCGCTGGGAATAGTGACAGCCAAAAGCCCAGAAGAACACACAAGACGCTGAGCTGAGATCTCTTTGGGCTTCTGGAAGCAGTTAGACCCTCCACCATTCCCTTCCTTTCCCTAGCTGGTCTAAACTGCTGTCGAGCGATGCTGGGCAGCTCTTTGCACACAGATATTAGGAAAACCCCTGCCTAAGAGTCATTGCTTTAGAATTTAATTTCTAGACTTTAGAACCACTTCCTATTGGGTCTGTAGCGATCACTGCCTGTCCCCCCACCGACATGTTTTGTAAGCAATCTAATTTATGGTGTTCTCAGTATATTCTTCATATACACAGACACACAACTGAAAACAAAAGTTTCACATAACAGTACTTAACATTTCTTTGTGCAATGAATTCTGTTATTTTCTATTCTACTCTATAATATTCTATTTTATTAAAACATATTGGTTGTAACCATCTAAATTGATCCCCATTTGAAGATCACAATCTGTAGTTTTAAAACTGCTACGGTCATAGGAGCCAGTCCCACGGTTTTGAATTATAGCCCTGTGCTGACACCATGGGTCAGAGAGGTGATTTGTACCTTATTCCCCTTTCCTGGATAACTCAAGTTTACTCAAAAAGCTCCACATCAACCCTTTTAAAAAAGAATTCAAATGATCCATGCGGCCCAACCCACAATGGGTTCTCACAGCACACCTTGTCTTCAGACATAGCTCTGAAAGAACTCAACTCTGCGTTCACAGAACCATTGCTAATAACCTTTAAGAGGTGTAAGAGGACTAAAGACGGGTAACTATTTGCCTAACATTTTGCCAAAGTGGATTCTGAAAGCTTCAGACTGGTAAACATAGGGCTGGATTACCGAACAAGTGATTTGTGAGCATTTACAGGGAAAGGTAGAAATCACTAAAAATCTACATGGGTTCATTAAGAAAAACTCTCAACAAACCAATATCATTTCTTCTTTTGATGCAGGCTACAAAATCAGGAAGAATGCCATAGAGAATGTGTTCAGATTTCACCAAGGTGCATGAAAAGATAGAAAAAGAAAATATGTGTCCAAGTATGGTTGAACAGTTTTGAAGCTGTTAGAACAATTGTACCCCTAGAGGCTATTGATAACAGACCCTTAAGAACATTGGAAATTGCTTTTATTAGGACCCTAGAAGGTTCTTTTCTGAGTCTGATCCTAGTCAAACTTTCTATCTATGACTTCTTTAATTAGTGATAGCAACATTACCAATTGGTATGGCGTGTCCTCAATAATAACTGATCAACTGATGAACTGGGCACCCACAGAGCACTGTGCAGTTTTATCAGGTACTTTTACACATCTTATCTCATTTGAGCCTCCAAGTCAGGGAGCCAGGTATTCTTATATTCATTTTATAGTAAAGAAACTCAGGCTCAGCCATCAATGTTTCTTAACCTCAGCAATATGAACATTTTCAACTGGGTAATTCTCTGCCGTCCTGTGCACTGGAGGATGTCGGCAGCATCCCTGGCCTCTACCCACTATGTGCTGGGAGCACCACCCTTACAGTTGTGACAACCAAAAATGTCTCCAGACATTGCCAAACATCCCCTAATGGCCAAAATCACTCATGGTTGAAAACCACTGGGTAAATCAAACTTTGATCTGGCTCGATCAAGGTCCACAGTTAAAAAGTTACCAGGACAGTATTTGAATTTAGGTCTCCTCATTTTTCCAACTCTTTCAAAAAGCTGGAAGGGGTCGGGCACCGTGGCTCACACCTATAATCCCAGCACTCAGGGAAGCCAAGGTGGGCGGATCACCTGGGGTCAAGAGTTTGAGACCAGCCTGGGCAACACCGTGAAACCCCATCTCCACCAAAACTACAAAAAATTAGCCAGGTGTGGTGATGCACACGTGTAGTCCCAGCTGCTCGGGAGGCTGAGGCAGGAGAATTGCTTGAACCTGGGAGGCGGAGGTTGCAGTGAGCCGAGATTGTGCCACTGCACTCCAGCCTGGGCGACAGAGGGAGACTCTGTCTCAATAAGTAAGTAAGTAAATAAATACATACATAAATACATAAATAAATAAAAGCTGGGAGAAGATAGTGAACAGGATAAATTACAAAAATCAAGAGTCAAAATTATCTTGATTAACATTCTAGGCCAAAACCACTAATACAAGACTGAAGGTCCGTATTTTGGTTTTAAATAAATCAGTTGTGCAAAGTGAGATTGGCACTCGCGGCATTTTATGGCAGTTAATGTATGGAAGGTTGGGGAAGGGGGATCGGTTAACCTTCAGCCCAGGGAGTGGCAGTCCTGCGTGACTCCACAGACGCCAACACGATCTTGGCTGCACTGACAGGGCAAGCAGTCCAGGTATCTCCCACACTCCCACCCAGGCCAGCTGCCTGAGCATTGGCCCCGCCATCCGCTCTCTCTTCTCACACCTGCAGCAGACCTGACACTACCTGTGGGGCCTCCCCTTCCCCTATAGAACATACCTCTGCCCCCCCTTCCCCTATAGAACATACCCCTGCCCCCCCTTCCCCTATAGAACATACCTCTGCCCCCCTTCCCCTATAGAACATACCTCTGCCCCCCTTCCCCATAGAACATACCTCTGCCCCCCTTCCCCTATAGAACATACCTCTGCTCCCCCTCCCCTATAGAACATACCTCTGCTCCCCCTTCCCCTATAGAACATACCTCTGCTCCCCCTTCCCCTATAGAACATACCTCTGCCCCCCTTCCCCTATAGAACATACCTCTGCTCCCCCTTCCCCTATAGAACATACCTCTGCTCCCCCTTCCCCTATAGAACATACCTCTGCCCCATCCCACTCTGTCCTCTGGCAGCAGCAGCAAGAGTCGGTGTGCAGCAGAATTGGAAGACAAATGGCAAGAGGGAAGAGGGGAAGGACAGGAGGGAGGGGACATGGGGGAGAACACAAGAGGGCAAGTGGAGAAATTATGGCAGAGCCCACAATGCCACTGTGAGCCCCCCAAACCCAGGGGACAAGACAGTAAGATGAGGGAAAAGAGAAGGAAGTGGTGAGGAGGGGGAGGAAACAGATGCAGGGCCAGGAAAGGGAAGAGGAGAAGAAAAAGGCAGAGCAGAGGGAAAAGACTAATTACTCCCAGCCCTCCAATATGCACTTACATGCTGCTGCTTCTTCCATTCAGCTCCTTCCTGCTTCTTGCCCAGAGCATCCAGCTTAGCCTATTACTCACCCATTAATGCCTTTACCTGGGAATCTCTGGAATTCACTATGCTGGATTAAAACTCTGGCTCTACCAGTCACTAGCTGGGTGAATTTAGACCAATTACTTAATCTCACTAAGCCTTAGTTTCCACATCTGTGAAATGGGGACAATAATATCTATCTCATAGTTTTGATATGGGATTAAGTGAGATTTAATTTTAAATATATACACACATATATATACACACATATAGATATACGTGTGTGTGTGTGTGTCTCTCTCTCTCTCTCAACATAGATGCTTGGCACATATAAGGTGCTCCCTGGTAGCTAGTTTTAGTTATAATGTACATCCCTGGCACATAGATAGCAACTGATTTTACTATCTTGGACACCGGCTTCCACTTCCAACAAGGCCAAAGCTTAGAGAGGAAATGGCACATGCCCGGCCCCTGTATTTTCTACTGTTTCCTGAGAACATCATTTCTAGTTAGAGTATTAATTACTAGCTTGGAGCATTATTAGCTGCTGCTATTTCTCAGGGTCCCCTTGGAGACCAAGCAACCGCTAAGATGGCTGGCCTTCTCCATAGAACTCATAGCTAGCACTAGCAGTGAGGAAACACACACGCACACACACACATACGCACACAGTCTTTACATCTGGTTAGGGCTCCGAATATTTCCTGTCTCATCACACTTACTAAGGCCTGAGAATCTCAGAGCTGACAAACTACAGAGGTGATGTAGCCTAAGCCATTCCCTGAGGCCTGAGTGTCCTCTGCAGCACCCGACTACAGGCAGGGGGGTTAGCACAACCTGTCCCCATTCCCAGGAAAAAACCCAGCACAGAGATCACACTCAATGATGTCAGCTTCCTACAGGAAGGACAGGTACAGCATCACTAATTAAAAAGAGGTCACAACCACGAAGTTCATTCATCCAGGCCTCATGGGAACAAATCATATCAGCTACCACCAAACAAATGGATTCATGTTAATTTGGAGGTGTTCTTATCTGACAGCAATAGGATATAGTTCACCAAAGCAGACACCTGGGCAAGCATCAACTAAATGTTGGTAGGTCCAGGAAGAAATCCACTGATTCAGGCTAGGTGCCTGTCACAACTTGGTTAACCTTTCTGAATCTGTCTCCCTGTCTGAAAGATGAAAATAGTAATAGTTGTTGTGAAGAGTGATTAAGATATGATGCATTTAGAGGCACGGTACAGTGTCTGGCAAAGATTTGAGAAACTTTAGGCTCTTTCCCTTTTCTGCACCAATAAGCAAATCTGAAAAGATCATGAATACACAGTGCTGCAAAATGAGAAGTAGAATCTCCCCCTTTAGACAAGAAAGCACTGTGATGTAGACACAGGCCCGGCATCAGCAAGGAAGGCCCTAGTTCCCCTTCTCATCATCCCTGGAGAGATGGGTGTCCAGAGGTCAGGTGAGGAAATCTCTTTGTGCGTGATTCTCCAACTCTGCAAACAATGGCTGGCCATTTCATCTGAGGAATAAGCTGAAATCAAACATACCTGACAGGCGAACTGGGCTTTATGCACTCCCAAACACTCTGATGAGCACTGAAGTCACTTTTCCTCACCATGACTATGGGAGCTAGAGAAGGGAGGCAATTAGTGGTGAAGACACTGGGGACCTGCCCCAGGTGGCATAAGTGAAAGAGACAATTCTCTAGGGTCCTCTGTACCAACCCAGAACTATCCTAGGAACACCTAGAGCTGCCCTAGGAACACCACAGTTCTGTGGCCTACCCTGGCAGATGTGCCCGCATATCTGGGTGATAAGGGGTCCCCAAGAGGACCCAAACCCTCTTGGGGCAGCCCTGGTCACAGCCACAACTGGCTGCCAACAGGCTGGGAGCCACTCAACTCAGAGGCAGGGTCCTATGCACTGTGCTCTCCAGACAGATGGAAGGACACTCCCCCGGGGCAGAACAGCACTGTAGGCTGAAGGGCAGCTTTGAATCTGTCTGCCAAACCGGTTCAAATCTTGTTTTCTGTCCCCGAAATGTCACCAGTGTAACTGTCAAGGGGCCAAGGGGAATCACCCAAATTGGAGAGCACCTTATGGGCAGAAGCTCTGTTTGGTTTATCTTTTGTTTCCATAGCACCTAGCCTAGTGCCTGGCATAGAGTGGATCTTCAGGAAATTTCTGTTCCTGTGAAACATGAGAAAGGTCACAGACTCCTTAAGATCCCTAAAGCAGCTACGACAGCTCATTTCTGAACTGACGAGAGCTGACCTTAGAGGCCAGAAGGGCAGGGCTAGGGATGCTGACTGCTGGGGTGATGAGAAACCTCTCTTAAATCAGAGTATGGAGGCACCGAGCCAATTAGAGAAGGACCAACCTTTCAGAATAGTAAGACTGGAAAGTGTGTGCCTTCACGTTTCATTTTGCATCTCCCAGACTAAACCAACTAAACCAATTCTGAAAAAGACAGAGGCCACGGTGACAGGTATTGTTCACTTATATATGAATGAGTCATTACTAAGTCATCAGAGGCTGGAGAAATATGGAAGACTCTTTTCCCCAGGTTGACTAGGAAGAGGACAGGCATGATCTGCAGGAGGTTATGGAAAGCAGCATCCCAAATGGGGCAGCCCCCCCTGCTCCAGGCCACTGGGCTAGAGCTCAGCTCTGCACCTGGCCTCTCAGCCCATCCTGCTGACTGCATTCACACAGATCTGCTGATAGTCTCCAGACAGGGCTAGCTCTGCTATCCTGGTCATATCTCAAGCCGGTACCCTCTCCAACCTGTTGCACACATTTGCTTAAAATTAAGAGGGCTGAGCTGGGCAGTGCAAGAAAGAACTAGAAAGCCAGTCTCACCTGGAAACTACCAACTGCTGGGAAGGACACAGGGAAGAGCTGGCAGGCAAGAACAATGCCTTAAGTTTTCTCTTGGTTCCGTGAACTCTCCACGGCCCTCTGGCCTCCTCTCAACCCCACTACCTCTCATAAGGAAGCAGCCCTGGCTTTCTAGTATGCGGATAATAAGGTACTATCAGGCCATCTGAGAAAAGTCTCATCTAGAAGGAAAGGACTCAGTGGGCCATCTGTTCTGTAGGAAGGCTTAAGGCAATGCCTCCTGGTCACAGCAACAATGCTATAGAGAAAGGAAAGGTGCAAGAGCAGGACAGAGACTGCTCTGGCTGCGCACCTGGAGGATGATCTCTGAGGATCTCTGCACCGCCAAGCACCCTCCGGGCTACTGACGACACTGTTAGATTCCCCAGTGTGTTATCCTATACTACATACAGCAGTATAGATTACAGCAGTTAAGAGCCCAGACAGTGCAGCCAGGCAGGTCTGGGCTCTAAACTGTGTTCACATACTAAAATTTTCTCAGACAACTGAGAAGTCATTTAACACCTCTGGGTCTCAGTTTCCTCATCTGCAAAATAGATGTATTAATAGCACTTACCTCACAGGGTCATTTCATTAGTAGGATTAAATAAGCCAAAATATTCAAACCACTTAGAACAACGCCTGGAGCATATTAAGCATTCAGTGAACATTAGTCAGTATCATCTTTATTGTCAGCTTTTTGAGAATAGTCCTTTCTGGGATATTCTCCATAGCACCCAGTACAGCAGAGCTTCATTAATTAAAAAAGAAAGAAAGAAAAACAAACACTAAGCTACTGTATTAGTCAGGGTTCTCTAGAAGGACAGAACTAATAGGATAAATAAACATATAAAGGGGAGTTTATTCAGTATTAACTCACATGATCACAGGTCCCACAATAGGCTGCCTGCAAGCTGAGGAGCAAGGAGAGCTGGTCCAAGTCCCAAAACTGAAGAACTTTAGAGTCTGATGTTCAAGGGGAGGAAGGATCCAGCATGGGAGAAAGATGTAGGCTGGGAGGCTTGGCCAGTGTAGTCTTTTCATGTTTTTTTGCCTGCTTTATTTTCTAGCCGCGCTGGCAGCTAATTAGATAGTGCCCACCCAGATTATGGGTGGGTCTGCCTTTCCCAGCCCACTGACTCAAATGTTAATCTCCTTTAGTAACACCCTCACAGACACACCTAGCATCAATACTTTGCAACTGGCTGGACGCAGCGGCTTATGCCTGTAATCTCAGTACTTTGGGAGGCTGAAGCAGGCTAATCACGAGGTCAGGAGATCGAGACCATCCTGGCCAACATCCTGGCCTATCTCTACTAAAATACAAAAAATTAGCCAGGCATGGTGGCACACAGCTGTAGTCCCAGCTACTTGGGAGGCTGAGACAGAGGAATCATTTGAACCTGGGAGGCGGAGGTTGCAGTGAGCCCAAATCAGGCCACGGCACTCCAGCCTGGCAAGAGAGCAAGACTCTGTCTTAAAACAAAAAAACAAAAAACCCCAGAACTTTGCAGCCTTAAATCCAATCAATTTGACGCTCAGTATTAACCATCACAGCTATTAATATGATTTACTATATATGCAAGGCACTTTACCCACATTGCTCAGTTCCCACATAAACCCAATGACGAAAGTGTTTTCACAGAAAATAAATACATTGCCTAGAATGATACTAGTGATTGGCCAGGCTAGGATTGAAACTCAGCCTCTGACTCCAGAGCCTGCTTCTTCTTCTCAAAGGCTACATTGCCTGCCTGCAGAACACCACCTTCTGAGCCCCTCCACCCTTATCAGAATGAGAAGGGAGTGGGACCCAAACAAAATTCAATCAAGAGAGGAAGAGAATATAAAAAGAGATGCTAGGAAGCTCAGAAGAAATTCACCACCTTGTCAAGGGCTGTGTCTTTTTCTGGATCTGGGTTTGTCATCATTTGCAGCTTTTGCTTTGACTCTGTACATTAGATTACATAGAGCACTACATGGAGCACACGGTGCCTTCAATGAGAAACCAGCAAGCAGTCAGTCTGAAACTGTTTCTACAGACATGGACAAGACTTCTCACAATGTCCCAGCTACCTGATGACACTGATTCTTTATGCTAACACACCTCCAGAAACTTCAAATGCTTTTGGTACTCTGACCAGAAGCCAGCCACGCAGGGTGTGTGTGAGCTGCAGCGAGGCTCCCTGCTATATAAGCCCAGAACTCCAGCTTTTGGAAGAAGTATCATTTCAACAGAACAGAAAGTGACACCCCAACAGGAGAATTCCTACAAACTCTTCAGTGTGCTAACATCTTCCTAACAACAGTCCTACTTAAAAACTTCACTTTATCCATTTTCTCCAAGGACTTAATCTCTTAAGCTCCACAGATCCATGGAGATACACACAGCAAACTGCCGGCACGCAGGGAGTAGGAGGGGTGCGACAGTCTTCCCGAATTCTGCTGCTGACTGCGCCTGAAATGAGTACACACACTTCAGGGGCGCTCACTAACCCACCCAGTTGTGACTGCAGATGTCATGATGACTGAATCCTTCTGACTCCTTGTCAGCATCCAGCGCCCCCTAATTCTGCAGAATAACTGGTACCAAATAGCCATTGCCTGCTCATCCATGGCTCCCTTAACAGAAAACTCCCTCCTCCTTTCTCCCCTAAGTCCCATGCACACACAGGGGATCAGAAAAAGCAGGAAATACTTGCCTAAGACCAGAGAAAATGCCAGGGAAGAGAAAGAGACAAGAAAACTCCACCAGATCTGTGTTGAGCAGGCACATGATTTCCCCAAGAGAAAAGTTCAACTTGCCCGGCGCGGTGGCTCACGCCTGGAATCCCAGCACTTTGGGAGGCTGAGGTGGATGGATCACTTGAGGTCTGGAGTTCAAGACCAGCCTGGCCAACATGGCAAAACCCCATCTCTACTAAAAAATACAAAAATTAGCCGGGCGTGGTGGTGGACGCCTATAATCCCAGCTACTCGGGAGGCTGAGGCAGGAGAATCGCTTGAACCCAAGAGGCGAAAGTTGCAGTGAGCCAACATCACGCCACTGCACTCCAGCCTGGGCGACACAGTGAGACTCCCTCTCGGGGGGAAAGAAAAAAAAGAGAAAATTCAACTTGACCGCTAGCCCTATTTCATCATGGTGAGGTACAGAAAAACGATTCCCTTCTGCAGGGCTGCCTATCCTCCTCTGATGGCCTCATTGTGGCTATCTGGTTACAAAGGCAGGCAACAACTGGCTCTAAGCCTAGAGAGAGATGACCAAAGTTGACTACGCTCGCACAGTAAGGGACTAGATTTAATCCAATCATTCGGCTCCAATAAATGCACGAAATACAACTACTGGTATTCTCTTTATTCGGCAGATGGTAATGAAGACCCATTGGGAGGGTGCCTTCCCATTTTGTCAGTCTAGGACCCGAGTGGAGCCCCAACTGGGAAGCCTGGGGCAGTGTGCTAAACCAGTAGCCAACAGATACTGCATTCCAATAGTGGCTTCTTGGGCTCCTGGCATTTTTTGTTTTTACCTTTAACTGTTCCTTGCCTAAGCTCCCTCCAACCTCAAGGAGCTAAGAGAATTTCATTCCTTTCTAATTAAATATTTTTTCTCCAATAGATAATCCACACTGACCCTATCGAGGGAAAATCTGTGCTGTTGTAACTGCAGGAGGTGGTTTATTTTCATAACAGTAAAATAAACCAAATATGCCCTGTGTTTCAGAAGCTTAAACACTTAGCTCTGACAAGAACCCGAGATTCCGCTTTGCCTGCCAAGGGCTAAGTGTGTATGCTGAAGCGAGAGAAAGTGATTATGAGGAAAAATGGGGAATGTCTGAGTGGGTGAAGAAAAAAAAGTGCAAGGTATTATTAGAAAAACCTGACTGCACACACAGTCCTATCCCTTATGCAGGGGAAAGACCAAGTACCAGCACCCTGGCTGTGAAAGCCTGCACCAGGGGACCCGAGGGAACCAGGCCTGCCTCCCTTTCTCGCTCGACTTGTTCACAATTAAAGCACGGCGCTGGAATCCCTCCGCCCTCAGCTCAGGCCCGGTTCCCACCGCCCGACGCTCGCTGGTCGAGGCGGGGGCGCCGCGCGGGGATTTCGGGCAGGGCGATGGAACAGGGCCTGCTCTACAGGGGGGCTTTTCCTCGCCGCGGTTTCTTCCCCAGTCGCTGCCCGGTCCCCACCTCCTCTCTCCTCCCGCGCGCGCGCCCGGCCCGCCGCCCACGCGCGGAAGCCCGCGGCGGGGAGGGAGCGCCGTCTCCCGGCATGCTCTGCGGCGGCGCCCGTCACGTGATGGGGAGGCGGCCGCCCCTGCCGGCTCCGCCAGCGCCAGCGGCCCCGCAGCAGAGGTAGCAGCGGGGCTTGAAATGCTGTCCTGCACGGCTGGCTTGCGCCCCCCAGGCGGGAAAGACAAGGGGGCTGCTGTTGCTGCTTACGAAAAAAATCTCAGCGCTGCTGGCCGCCAGCTCCCGGCTTGGGATCAAGGATGTGTTTCAGTCTGGGTTTCCTCATTTGTAAAATGGGTATACTTTTTGTAGGGTTGAACTGTAGGTCAGGAGGCTCCCAAATCCTGTCTTCCCTGGTCCCCCTCATCCCCAAGAGTAACAACTTCTGATTAATTAATTTTAAGAGCTAATTTTAAAAAATCTTCATTTCTTTGGATGACACTGCCCAACTCCACGGACAGCTTGCAGAGCATAGCGGTTCTGCCGGAAACTCATCCGCCCAAGGCTTTTATTTTCCTAGATCTCAAACAGCGAGAGGGTCGGACTGTAAATACTATTTGTTTAGACCCCTGAAAATGTTTGATAATTCAGTCTTAATCTGAATTCCATTTACCTTTACAGTATGAAAAAAGTGACTACAAAACTAATAGATAAACATTAATAGTAAGAGCACTTCAGAAAAATGTTTAGCATGCCATAAAATACCAATTACAAAACATTGTTAACTCTCAATAATTAGACCTCCGATATGATTATACATGACCAATAAAGTAATAACACTACTTATCTTTATAAACGTTAATATAACCAAGGCTACCCACATTCCAACAGGTATAACTGCTCAACTTGAGAATTCCCTGTAAAAAACTTCTCGTGTGTGCTAATGAAGATGTGTAAGAATGGAGAAGAACTCAGCTAGTTTATTTCTTGGATATTTATGAAAAACTGAATTGAGCGGGCAGCAATGAAAATTGTCATTCTGGATAATGCAATATTTTTCCACTCTGGGGAAATGAACAAAAAGATGTGACAAAAGCAGTGGAGATAAAAGTGACACTGGGAAAGACAGTTTACAGTGGCTTGAAACAAAGCAGTGCATCATTCTGCCAACTTTACATCCAAGGTTTTTTCAGAGATCATTGGCTACTTAAACAGTAAGTAATGGACGTTCAACAATGCTGTGCCCAGTGTAAAACTAAGAGGCTTTTATCTCTGCCGATGACATGAGAAATCCTGTGACTACACACAGCCTCAACTTCATTTGAAATCTTGAGCTGGAATGACCTTTCTTAAAGTCAGAGGCTCCTTTGCACAGTGGAACAAACTCCTCATAAAATTTAGAACTTGAAAGAAGTATTGACAAAAGCTTGTACTTTTTAAAAGAATCACAGCATTGTTCTTGCTTGGCCAAATGTATTAAATGTTCAAAGATGAATTCCAGAAGAGGTAGGAGCTAAGAACGGCATCAGTAACTGGGATAAAATCAGAAGGGCGTAAGAAAAGTTATAGGTCAGTTACTCAAAGGCTCCCCACATTCAGGCCACTCTCCCACACAGCAAAATCATCCTAACATTATGTAAAATATTTAGGTGCTAATTCCTTTATCCCTCATTTCACATTTTTCCATAAACATTCTGAAGGCCAGAGGAAGAGAGGAGAGTCCAGAAACAAAACTGATGTCAATCAGGTGCAGTGGCTCACGCCTGTAATCCCAGCACTTTGGAAGGCCCAAGGCATTTAGGTCACCTGAGGTCAGGAGTTCGAGACCAGCCTGACCAACATGGAGAAACCATCTCTGCTAAAAATACAAAATGAGCTGGGCGTGATGATGCATGCCTGTAATCCCAGCTACTTGGGAAGCTGAGGCAGGAGAATCGCTTGAACCTGGGAGGTGGGGGTTGCGGTGAGCTGAGATTGTGCCATTGCACTCCAGCCTGGGCAACAAGAGCAAAACGCCGTCTCAAAAAAAAAAAACTGATGTCAAAGCTTCTGATTTTCTCCCTCCTTCCCCAAGCTTCCTGGGTCAAATCCAAATATGCAGAAGTGCCTATGGGCACATACAGGCCTGAATACCTTCAATTTCCCACCAAGGAGACTTGTATCTGTGACTGCCTCCACCCCATTCCAGGAGGCTAGGCTGGCCTTGTCCACAGCTGGAGGTTGCTGACATCCTCTCTCCAGCTATATCAACTTATACTGCTCGTTTTCTCCTGACTCCTGAGGAAAGATCTTGGAGGCCCGAATCATTTGTTAAGACTCCCTGTCAGGGCCGGGGGCGGTGGCCCAAGCCTGTAATCCCAGCACTTTGGGAGGCCGAGATGGGCGGATCATGAGGTCAGGAGATCGAGACCATCCTGGCTGACACGGTGAAACCCCGTCTCTACTAAAAAAATACAAAAAATTAGCCGGGCGAGATGGCGGGCGCCTGTAGTCCCAGCTACTCGGGAGGCTGAGGGGAGAGAATGGCGTAAACCCGGGAGGCAGAGCTTGCAGTGAGCTGAGATCCGGCCACTGCACTCCAGCCTGGGCGACAGAGCGAGACTCCGTCTCAAAAAAAAAAAAAAGGAAGAAGACTGGCCGGGCGCGGTGGCTCAAGCCTGTAATCCCAGCACTTTGGGAGGCCGAGACGGGCGGATCACGAGGTCAGGAGATCGAGACCATCCTGGCTAACACGGTGAAACCCCGTCTCTACTAAAAAGTACAAAAAACTAGCCAGGCGAGGTGGCGGGCACCTGTAGTCCCAGCTACTCGGGAGGCTGAGGCAGGAGAATGGCGTAAACCCGGGAGGCGGAGCTTGCAGTGAGCCGAGATCCGGCCACTGTACTCCAGCCTGGGCGACAGAGCAAGACTCCGTCTCAAAAAAAAAAAACAAAAAAAAAGAAGAAGACTTCCTGTCAGGCAGGTCATTTGAGGAATTAGAAACTCTGAAGTCCCTGGGAACTGAAGCGAAAGCCTCTTAACCACGCAAGCCCAGAGTGCTGGGAAAGCACTTGTAGAGCCATCAGAAGGGATTCCCCCCGCATCTTCCACCTCCCAAGCACCCATATGCTCACATAAACATCAACCCAACCAGTTTGCTGCCTCTTGTTCCAAGCTGTTAAAGGGCTGGGAGAGGAGGCTGAGGGTCAGCAGGCAGAGGCTAATTATCTGCTGGGAATTGCCAGAAAGATGATCCCCCTTCCTGTGAGGTGAAGGTCAAAGTCACTTGAATCCCATTGCCACTCCACAAACCTGTAAGAGTTCAATTGTTTCAATCAAAGGCAGTATGAAATTTAGAAAGATTAAGGTGATGGGAAAGACTGTGGTACCACAAAGTAGAACTCAATCCTGAAAAATAATAAATGGTAAAACAATAAATAAAAATACCTGATAGTGAAACCCATTGGGCTGGACAGTGGTTTCCTCCAAGTTAAGTACAAGAGACTTCCTTTTACCCATTTCCATACCTAGGGTCCTTGACAGAAAACTTTCTAGAATGTGGGTTTTCTGAGCTGAGAGGGACTTCAGAGATCAACAAGTCTTTGGGTTCTAAACCTGAAGACCGTGGGCTAGGATCTAGACAGGCTTCTTGTTATCAATGTCCTGAAAGGGCAAAATGGCCTGTGAAATGTGCTTCTCTCTGGAAAGAGGGTGTGTGGCTTTCTACCACTTTCCAAAATGGCATAAGACCCAAAAGGGGTTAAAAACCACTGATTTGGTCCAGCTCTTAGATTTCACATATAAGGCCCAGAAAACTCAATTGAGTGCTCCAAGTGACAGGGCAAATTATATGTCACGTTCTAAAGCTGGTTAGGGCCTGTGGGAGGAGGAGGAGAATACCACTCGAGCTAACAGGTCTTTTCCATTTCTAATTACAAGGATTCCATGAAGTTTCCAGCCGCCAGTCTGTCTGGCTTTCTGGGCCTGGGTGTGTCAGTTGCCACTCTGTTGCCGAGGTATACAGATGGCCAGGGGACTGAGGTGGCTGGATATGGCCAGCAGCCAGCTGGCTAGCATCCAGGCATCAGCTCTCAGCCAGATTGCTTCCTGGGGGCTCAAAAAGGGGTTTCCAAAAAGTCCGGTCCACAGAATGAGGCACAGTTCAATCCTCTAGGGACTCATCACTAAGAGTGGTTGCATAAGAAAAACTATGAAAAACCATCACCCTCCAGTACCATATGGGCTCTATTTCCAGGCCAGCGCAATTAAGAACAATTTCACAAGGCAAAAAAGGGACCTAGTAGAATAATTCAGAATAAAAACATCATTGCCAAATGAAGTACACTTTTTTTTTTCTTTTCTTTTCTTTTTTTTTTTTTTTGAGATGGAGTTTCGTTTTTTTGCCCAGGCTGGAGTGCAGTGGTGCCATCTTGGGTCACCGCAACTTCCGCCTCTCGGTTTCGAGCAATTCTCCTGCCTCAGTCTCCCAAGTAGCTGGGATTACAGGCACCCGCTACCACACCTGGCTACTTTTTGTATTTTTAGTAGAGATGGGGTTTCACCACGTTGGCCAGGCTGGTTTCAATCTCTTGACCTCAGGTGATCCACCTGCTGTGGCCTCCCAAAGTGCTGGGATTACAGATGTGAGCCACCGTGCCCAGCCAATAAAGTACAATTTTAAGAGAAAAACATGGAATGGAAAAATATTTGTACATTAAGTAACTAATAGCTTACTATATAAAAAGTGCTATCAACATGTTCGGGCAGTGGTGGCTCAATGGGGATAAATAAGCAGCGTACACATGAGGAATTAAAGGCCATCATCACAAGGAAACATGTAGAGTCCCTCTTGAAAACTAAAGAATTACAAATTATAACTTTAAGGGACAGTAAGACAATATCAAACTACAAACAAAATCCAATGGTCGTAGGGAAACTGCAGCACTTAAGACTTTGCAGATGACCCTGTAATAGGCTCAGTCTTTTGGGAGAGTAGCGTGGGAAGATGAAATATGCTATACATCATTCTTGGTATCGGACGTTGCCCCAGCAGTATCACTGAGGGGAACACTTCCCAAGGAAGTCACTAAAGGGAGAAGAAAAGAGGTCGTTTTAACAAAAATGCTCATGGCTGCATATGGCAATAACTGCAACAAAATATGGAAACTACCCACCCAAAGGTAGGAGTAAGATGATGTAAATGGTGTAGTGGCTGAAAGTTCACACTCAGGAGTCAGACCACACAGTTCATTACTATATACTCTGTGCCTCAGTTCCTCATCTGAAAATGGGTCGCCATGAGGATTACATGAAATAGTCAATGTAAGACACTTAGAACAGTGACTGGCACATGATGAGGACTTGATAAAAGTTAGTTGCAATTATTCATTTAAAATGGCAAGCAGGTGACCTACATCAATACATGAAAATGAAAGTATGAAATGACGTTAAAACAATAAAAGATAAAACTAGTACAATCAGACTGCAATTATGTAAAACCAAATTAGGTAATTAGTCGAAGATCAAATTGGATTTACAAAGATTGTAAATACCTAGAATGAGTTAAATCATTCATTTAGTCGTGGTTATCATTATTTAGTTATGGTTATCATTAGCTTCTTTCTCTGTAATGTTTAAGTTTTTGTTAAAAACCAAAAAGAACAAAGAAAAAATAAATCAAACCTGCCTCAAGCTGTTGGCAGAATGAGGTAGGGAACAGTTCAAGGGACCTAATTGAGACCCATCCAAATGCATGCTCCTTGGAGCTACTCCCAGAGTCAATACTAATTGTTATAAGCCACTCCCATGCTAGAGGCTGACTTAGGCACAAGTATGTGAGACATTCTGGTCAATGAGACACAGGGGATATCTGCTGGGAGCCTTCTGAGAAAGATGTCTCGGCATTAGACACCATGAAGAGCCATCCCCACTTTTTCCTCCAAGGGATATTATCATGTCCACACAGGACATGAGGCCCTGCAGCACCCATCCAGAAACCATGAGGAAAGATGAGTCAACACGTTGTGGGACAGAGCAGAGAGAGACAGAGGAAACAGGTCTTTCAGTAACTCTGCTGTGCTGATGAATTAACCAATGCTAATACTGCCTATGCTGGGACTTGTTGATTAAAGTGAAATAATGTGTTTTCTTTATTGTTCAACTCTACTGGGTTGCAGTTTTCTGATACTTGCTGCTGACAGCATCTTAAGTCATGAGGCAGGGAGCCTGAGCAGCTTTCTGATGGAGGCCTGGCAGGCCATGCTGCCTTAGGCCAGGATTCTGCCAGGCCCCTCACTGTATTCCATTCTGAGGGAGAGCCTAAGGGAGGTGGAAGAAGACACTGGTATCTCTATCCCCACTGAACACGAGCTACACCAGGCCTCAGAACAACTCCATATGGCACAGCAAGCAGGTGGCAGCAGTGGGCAGCAGAGCCCCAGACATCTGACCCCTTAATAGGAGATCTCCAGAGGCCTCTGGGCCACCAGCTCTTTCCTTTCTGGATTCACCCATTTCACAAAGGCTGTGACAAAACTGCCCTCTGGGTTAAGGCTGCCAGAAAAAGTACAGGATGCCCAGTTAAGTTTGGATTTTTAGATAAATGAGTGACTTTTTAGCATGAGTATGTCCCATGCCTTTATTCTGGCTGCACCCCCTCCCTGGCGAGTCTAGGAACATCCAGAAACAAAGATGGCCTCCCCTGCCCTGGGCTGCCTATCTGGGCTGCCATGGGTGTGTCTGGCCCAGTGGTAGGAGGATGTCCACTGTCTGCCCTCTCCAGGTCTCCGATGGGTCTAGGAATGTCTGATGTGCATTTTATAGTAACAGACAAGCAGTGGCTAACACTAAAAAGGTATGGGTGGAGTGGGCGTCACTGCGGTCCTGGGACACTTGGAAACTATGCAGCAGGCTGTGAAGGGGACTAGGGTAGAGGCAGGCACAGTGGCTTCTGACATCCAACTTTCCCCCAACAAGAACTTCCTAGATAAAGCAGAAGACGTGATATTTCCCTGACCCTCCTCTGTCTAAATATGAAACTTCTATGACTAGGGACCAACAATGAGAAGCGGCAGGGGCAGGGCCTAGCCCTCACCTGTCCCTGTCTACAGGCCCACCTGACCTGCAATTAGGTTTCCTCACTGTCATTCTCCCTTGGGCCGTGTCTTACGGCATGATACTCCTGCCCAAAGACAGTGCTTAACTTGCAGCACTATCTCCCCACTTGAAAAGAGTCCCTTAATAAAGCTCGCTAATGAGAGCAGAGCCTGGTTTCTTGGAACCTTGCTTTATGGTTCCCTGTCTAGTATCCTGACAGCATCCTGCCTGGGGCCAGCACTACCTCATAACTGCCTGGGAAGAAATCACTCCCCAATGGGAAGATTCACGACCGACCCACCACAAAATTCAGCCACATCCCAGGGACAGATAAATCTGTCTTCCCTGCCCGTCTCCTCTCCCCTGACTCACGGCCTCCTCCAGAAGGTGCCATGCTAACAGGTAGCATTGGAAAAGAAGTCTGGGGTGGGGCAGCTGGTGATTGGCTGGTGATCATGTCCCTCAGAAGAACAGAAAGGGGGAAACAAATGGAAGCACTTGTGTTCATGGTGAGCCCTTTTAACCAGTTATTTCTTTTTAGAAACTGGGAGACAGAAAATAAACAGAAACTGCAGGTAGCAATGAAGTAAGCAAGTAGGGCCAGCTACCTAAGTTTCAGGGTCCAGTGCAAAGTAAAAATGTAGCACCCTTGTTCAAAAAACAGGAAAAAAGTGCCATAAAAGGTACTAAAATAAACTGTTTCCTTCCTTTCTTCAGCAGGGTTTCTCTCAACTTGATACAGTGTTTCGTATTTGCTATTTAATGAGTGCAGAGTCTCACAGGACGCTGGGAGTCCGCCCCTTAACTCTGGCCACTCTGTCTACTGCCTTCCTCTACCGGGCGGCTAGGCCAGGAGCAGAGAGGTCTCCTCTTTCCACACACCTGCCTGGGCAGACCCAAAGTGACTGCACACTCCGTGCTGGGACACCCTCAGTATTTGGACCCAGAGTGAGCTGAATTCTCACGGAGTTGCCTACTTTTTCGCCCTGCCAGCCTGGGGTGGGGATGGCCACCACACCCTACCTTGGGACACCAGTGACGCCAACCCTGTCCCTCCCTGAACCTTCACCCAGGCCCCTGATGGGACCAGAAGAGTCAGTAGTTGCCAGGGGTGGGGAGAAGGAAGCCAGGTGGGGCTGGAGCCCAGGGAATTCATGCTTCATTGTCCTACTGGACTTCACTTACAAAACACCAACTCAAAGAACTATCATGAATTTCAAGGCAGCAACGGCCAGGCATTCAACCCCAAAGCGGGGCCCTTCTGAGCATGCGGCCTGTGCAACTGCATTCATGAAGCCGGCCCCACAGGTAATAGTGCTTATTAAGAGACATCTTATTAAGAAAAAGTGAAAACAAAACCAAACAAAATGCACAAGATTCTCCAATTAACTGAGTGCTCGTCAATTGGGTGCTCATAAATAGGACAAAAAAAATGAAACTTCTTCACTTAAAAAAATTAGGCCAACACCCTGTCCAAGCTGACAGGACATTTCTTAGCCTAATATCCTCTACCTCCTTCCTACTCCACCTCCCCAAAATCCTTTGACTCCAGTTCGATGTCCTCTTGAGATGTTGCCAAGATAAATAATTCCTTGCGGTGGTTCCCAACCAGATGCAGTACCTGCCTCCAGCCCTAGAGGGTGTTTTGAAAGAGAGAGAGAGAGAGAGAGAGAGAGAGTGTGTGTGGTGTATGTTGCACAATGGCAAATAGTGCTCCAGGGCCCAGATGCTCAGTGACCTTCAGTGTGCTGGACAGTCCCAAACAATGGGGATCGTCCTACCCAAAATGACAATCATGGGCTATTTGAAAAAACTGCCCAGGGAAATTGCAAGGAACCAATGCTTAAATGGAAACCTCCCAACCCGGACCTCCCATCATTTGTCACGGCGATGACCAGTGCTGAACAGAAGTTCCTCAGGAGTGTTGCCCATCCCCATCCCCTCTGGAATTTGAGCTGAACCCACTAGGATGTCTGCTCATACTTAGCATCCCTCACCACCGCATCCATCCCTGACCCAGAGACTCCATGTTAAAAGGCAAAAGGGGGAAGATGAGGGGCTTCCCTGTGGGCTGGTACCACGTTGGTCCCCAGCTCAGCTAGTGGGAAGCTCACTAGGGTGAGGTTGGGCATTTGCCTGGACATCTTTATTCTCCTCCCCCTTCTACAAAAGGCCTTCCTGGGGGGAAGGTTTTCTCTCTCTCAGAAGGCGTCCCTCACTCTGGCCCCAGAGCTCCGGGAGAAGGGCTTCAGGAAATGTTCTCCCCGGTGATGTACAGTAAGCCGCGAGGGTGGAAACTTAGCAAGAGTGAGATAACAGTCTTAGTTTTATATATAGCACCTGTGTCTTCCGGAGACCTCAGAGCATAGGATAAGGACAGGGTTTCAACCACCTTGCCACCGTACTAGAGATGGACAGGGCTCACTGCGAGGCAACCTTCTCGCTGAGTCCTGCTGCTGCCCCCTGTCCTGGCAGCCCAGACCCCCTTCCTGGGAACTGGCAGGCCCTTGTGAGGTCCATAGCCATCTGGCTCTCCAGCCTTCATGGTCACTGCAGGCACAGTCCTGATCCTAGGATATGTGAAGGGTAAGTGGGTGTTCACAGTTACTCCAACTGAATGGACAACTCACAAGGTAAAGAAAGCCGAGGCTGTGTGCGCAACCAACAAAGGGCCTCCTTTACTCAAATTCCCAGAGCCTGGGCACTTGCAAACACTCCCTACACAGCTGTATGCAACGTGCCCATTTTACAGCCAGGAAACAAAGGCGTTGAAGGGAAGGTTGAAGGGAAGGTCACGGTGAAGGGAGCAGTCAGCTGGAAGGAAGTGAGCTGGTGTTTCCCTGGCCCTGCACTCCCTGGACGGCCTGTGACCTTGTTCAGGACCATCTGTTCTGGCCCTGAGCATTCAGGCTTCTCTTATATTATCTGGTCCTGTGTGTCCTACTTAAGCACCCAGAAGGGCAATATTGCCCTCCGAAGGAGAAAATAGCAATACAGATTGCAGGTGTGAAAATATTAGTGTCCCGGGGCATCATGGAGCGCCCTGAGTGTCTGCTGGGGGAGGGAGGAAACACACAACTCAGATTAGGCAGCTATCAGCAAACCACAGGATGGTCAGTAACACTCATGCAGCTGCACACAGCTTCCACTGCAGGGGTGCATGCATGTGCACACCCACACATATCTACACACCCACATATCTACACCCGTACACGCATGCATGCACACACACACACATACACTGCACACTTACCCATATACACGCATGCATGGACACACACATAAACACACACGTGCATATGTGCAAATACACACACACATATACACACACACACACACACACACACACATGCTCTGCTAAGACACCAGAGGCGAGGTGACTCTGGACCCAGCTGGCTGTTCGACCTCTTCACGTCTCTAGAATGCCCCCATTCCCGGTTCCCAGACGGCTACTAATTCTGCCTTCCTTTGAGTTGCTGCCTATGTCCCGTTCCTCCCACTCCCACATTTACGCTGGCTCGCTACACACCATGCAGCAAAACAGTTCAGAAATAGAGTAGAAACCAGGTTTGGAGAGAACACTTTATTGGGGAGGGAAGTGGCAAACAATTGCTATTTTTATTTCTGTTTCTCTAAGGCCTCTGTGCCCCCTATCAAGGGGCGACAAGGACAGCATCCTCCCCACAGGTTTCCGGTGTCATCCTGTTTTAGATCCACTATAGCCAGGCACCCTCTCTATCTCCTAACCCCAGGGCCAGGGCCAGAGTCGTGGTCTGGAGGAATTTCTAACAAAGAGAATGCTCCTTGGTGTTTAAGGAATGTGTTTGGGGTTTCTAAAATCATCCAGAATGTTCTCAGTCACTACTGTTGGCATCTCTTCTCTCTCAGACACAGCCCCATAAATTCAGAGTTCACGAAGGACACCCTCCTGCTGCTTGACACTTGGCTCAGGCTTTAAAACTAGTACAGTGACAGCCAAAGAAAGCATCCTGGGTGTTCAGATAATGATCAGTGTCCTGAAAAACTGCCCTTCCTTGTAAAACAATCTACCACATCCAGACTGTATTGACTTCAATCAATTGTATCACTCCCACCCCAACATCCTGACTCTTGAAACTGAGGGCTTGTGACCTGGTCCCACAAGGACTTTCTTTGACTTTTTGATAATTGATATTTTTAAAAATCTTGACCATCTATGGCAAAGGGCCCTTCTTGAAAGCCAAGCTAGGAGGCTGTCAGAGAGCAGACGATGAGTTGTGTGTGCTTGAACATTTCAGGTATGGACCTCTGACATCTGTGGTACACCTGAGTGCTGCCCGCAAATATTTCCAGTTCTCCTGAGCACATGGTAGGACTCTACTCCCTTGCCCCCTTAAAATTAGGTGAGGACAGCAGACTTGCCTGGCCAATTAAATGTGAGCAGAAGTGATAAGTGTTACTTGTCTGGAATGCAGCTTTAGAAGTCAGTATGTGATTCCCCATGTTCTCATTCCCTCTGTACAGTAATCAGCACCATGAGACCACAGCTGACCCAGATCAGGTATGTGGCATGAGTAAGAAATAAACCTTTCTTGTTTTCTGCTGCCAATTCTGGGGCTGTTTGTTACTGCAACATAACCTAGCTCATCCTGACTAACACAACACCTTTGATTTGAAGTAAGAATGACATAGAGAGCTGCTGTGACCCTGGCTTGCTGCTTGAACAGAGTAAACAAGAGAACAGCACTGAAGAGGGAATTAAAGGGACTACAGAAAACTACCTGCCATCTGCAAGGTTGCCCTGCTTCCTCCTGCTGCTGTGCTTTTGTGCATGCACATCCCTCTACTCCAGATAGTCTTCCTTTTTCTCTGCCTTTTTTGAACTCTCTGGAGTTCAAAATTCAACTCCAGTGGCACCATATCTGAGAATATTTCTCTTCTCCACCACCCTAGGTAGTGTTGGCATCTGTCCTCTGCTGCCAGCAGGAATTGGGACTTCACACTGTAAACATGCTTATTCTCTCCCACAGTACTCACTCATCTAGGAAGACAGTACAGAGTGGTGGGCACAAGAGCAGGCTCTAGAGCAGTGCTTTTCAATCAGGGGCGATTCTCCCCACGGGGGACGTTTGGCAATGTCTGGAGACATCTGGTTGTCACAAATGGGGGGAGGTGCTACTGATCAGAGATACTGCTAAACATCCTACAGTACACAGAGCAGCCCCACACAACCAATAAGTATCTGTCCCTAAATGCCAACGATGAGAAACCCTAAGAATATCTTGGTTCATAGCCTGACTCTTCTATTACTATGATTTTAGACATGTCATTTAACTTCTCCTTCAATACCTACCACATAATAAAAGCATAATAGGTATTAGGTATTACAATCTGCCTCCTCTACTAAACTTCAAATCCCTAAAAAGTAGGAACTAAGCTATGCTTATATATGTATCCCTACTGCCAGAACACCATAAACGTTTGTGAACTCCATGAGTAAAGCATTAGTTAACTCTTTCCTGAAAGCTAGTTAGTCGCAGGTAGTAGATAAAACCCTCTACCTTGTACCAAAAAGAGAAGGCCTGTGTGTGCATTCTCTTTAGCAAAACCTCTGCTGGTTTTAATAGAAAGTATTTATTCTAGTTCATTGCGAAGCACAAATGCAAGTATAGTATAGTAACTCTGACCCAGAATATTTAAGAAACCAGAAGATCAACACACAAAACCATCCTGGAAGAATGTAAGTTCATGGAAATTAAGTTTTATAACAATGATGCTATCTGGAGAAGTAACTTGAATCAAAATGAACTAACTGCTTACCAATGGCCATAACATATTTTATGTATTCAAACAAACCAAACACAAATATCAGATTATAATTTGAGTCATGAATATAACAAGAGGTTTTTGTATAGCAGTATTTTCTGTTTTATTTTTGCCATTCAACATCAATTTTCTAGGTATTACAAATTTTCTTTCTTTATTAAACCAAGCCATTTGAAACCTTCAAAATGTGCAAGATTTCCTGATTAACACTGTAATACTCTATTGCTTTTATTTTTATGCGTTTATTTTTGAGATGGAGTCTCGCTCTGTCGCCCAGGCTGGAGTGCAGTGGCAAGATCTCAGCTCACTGAAACCTCTGCCTCCCAGGTTCAAGTGATTCTCTTGCCTCAGCCTCCTGAGTAGCTGGGACTACAGGTGCCCGTCACAATGCCCGGCTAATTTTTGTATTTTTAGTAGAAATGAGGTTCTGCCAAGTTGGCCAGGCTGGTCTCAAACTCCTGACCTCAGGCAATCCGCCTGCCTCGTCCTCCCAAAGTGCTGGCACTACAGGCATGAGCCACCGCACCCAGCCCTCTATTGATTTTACATGCCATTTTCTGAGCTTATAACATGTTCATACACTTCTAATCAGATGACTTAAAGTAGTGTGGTTGATGAGAAAAATACTAAGAAATCCCAAGTTGTGGTATGCAGTAAAAATGCGTAAGAATAGTTTTGTATATCTCACATAAACCCAAATCATTTTCTGCCAAAAATTGCTCTACCCAAAGTATTTCTGTTCTTCCCATACTCTAAAAAGAGATTTGGTGGCTCTACAATCTCTTTTTCTTCTTTTTTTCTAAAAATCTTTGCTTTTTATTTTCTTTTAAAAAATTTTTATTTTATTTGAAGTTCTAGGATAAATGTGCAGGATGTGCAGTTTTGTTACATAGGTAAGCAAGTGCCGTGGTGGTTTGCTGCACCTATAACCCGTCACCTAGGCACTAAGCCCCACATGCATTAGCTGTTTATCCTGATGCTCTCCCTGCCCCAATCCCCGAAAGGCCTCAGTGGGTGTTGTACCAAAAGTTTTTTTAAAAAATCTATTGAACAACTACAACCAGTATCAAACCTAGGTTTTCAAAACATACCAAAATGGAAAAATATTCTGAACCAAACCATCATTTGATTCAGTTCCAACTTTGGTCTTGAGCCCAATCAAATAACCACTGAAACATGCTGGACAATTCTAGCGGGCCATGGGGACTGGGTGGAAAGCCTGTGGTCATCTGTCTCCATGAGACCATTTCCAATCCCCGGGCTCAGGGAATACATGGGAAAATCCTCTGCCCATTTTCCAAAAATCCTTTAAGCCCATATAGAAAACAATACTTTCTTTGTGATAGATTGCTTATACAAATTCACCAGAGGAGATTTTGCAAATATTATACAGACCTCATCATACTGAGGGAGAAACAACCACGCCTTTTCGTTTCCTCTGATTCACTGAAATGAGGACTAAGATGCTTTATTTCACACACTACCAGGTTCATGTATATCACTGGGCAGAAAAACAAACATAAACACCTTCGTAAGCAGATGACATCTTCCCCTGTTTCTCGATGGAGATCAAACCCTCCAGCAGGTACTCAAACTAGTAGCAATCCCATTAACTCTCAAGACCACTTTCTGCTGCCCCAGGAGTTAAAAGAAGACAAGGACATGGCCAAGCGGCCTAGGGGCAAAGTGAAATCCAGTGCTAGCTCTAAAGAGAAAATTCCTTCCATCGCTGCGGTTATGAGTAGTTGTAAATTACATACCCAATGTTTCTTTTTTGGTTTAATTACAATAAAAAGGGGAAGCATCTCTGGGACCTTCAGCATGACTGTGTTGCAAAACTAAACCCAAAGCACAGGCCCAGGCTGCAGAGAGACAACGGGAAGCACCAGTGGCGGAAAGGAAGCCTCGCCCAGAGCGGGGCCTGGTCCTCAGCCACCATCTCGGAGGCGACCAGAGGGAGGTGGCAAGGAGACACTCTGCATCTGCTTCTTTGTTTGTATTTTTATTTCCAGGCCCAACAATCAATAAACAACTTTCCTTAAATAATGCAGCACCTGTGAGTCAGCCTGGGTAAGCTCCTGTGGAGACGGGGCTGGGAGGTGATGGCATGTGGGCAGGGACCGCCGTCCTGGCCTCCTACACACCACAGCTCCCGCCGAGGCTGCCTGCCAAGGGGCATGACTGTGTCTTGGAGTCAGAGAACACTGAGGGCAGGAAGGGACCTCAGAGATGACCAAGCACCTTCACCTGAAGCCCTGAGAGGCAAAGCCCAAACCAGAGGCCAAGGCTTTTGACACCCTGCCGTTTTTATAGCACCTCTGTGGAATTTTTCTTTTTCTAAGCCAGATCATTCCACAGAAGGAGACGGTAAATAAGCCAATGAAAAATTGACATCACCAGCCATTAGAGAAAAGCAAGTTGGCCAGGCACGGTGGCTCACGCCTGTAATCCCAACACTTTGGGAGGCCGAGGCGGGCGGATCACAAGGTGAGAACTTTGAGACCAGCCTGGCCAGCACAGTGAAACCTCGTCTCTATTAAAAATACAAAAATTAGCCGGGCATGGTGGCAGGCGCCTGTAGTCCCAGCTACTTGGGAGGCTGAGGCAGGAGAATCACTTGAAACCAGGAGGCAGAGCTTTCAGTGAGCCGAGATCGCATCACTGCATTCCAGCCTGAGCGACAGAGCAAGATTTCTTCTTCTTCAAAAAAGAGAAAAGCAAGTTAAAACTACAATGAAGGCTGGTGTGGTGGCTCACTCCCATAATCTCAGCACTTTGGGAGGCCAGGAGACTTGAGACCAGCCTTGGCAACACAGTGAGACCCCATCCCTGCAAAATAATTTAAAAATTAGCTGCGCATTGGTGCTGCACACCTGTCGTCCTATAAATAGCTACTTGGGAGGCTAACGCGGGAGGATCCCTTGAACCTGGGAAGTCAAGGCTGCAGCGAGTTATGATTGCCCACTGCACCCCAACCTGGGCAAGCTACAGAACAAGACCCTGTATCAAACAAACACACAAACAAAAAACCTACAATGAGACGGCCATGCATACCTGGATACCTACCAGAGTGGCTAAAATAAAAGTAGCTACTCAGCTACTAAATAAAATGCTGACAAGGATGTGGAGAAGCTGCAGCACTCATACACTGCTGTGGGATGTAAAATGGTGCAGCCACTCTGGAGAGCAGTGTGGCAGTTTCATAGAAAGTAAAATAAATATGCAACTACTGTACAACCCAGCAACTGCACTCCTGAGCATTTATCACAAATAAATGAAAGCTTACATCACACAAAAATGTGTACACAAATGTTCACAGCTGCTTTATTCAAAATAGCCAGACCTGGAAATGACATAGATGTCCCCTCCTAAAAAGTGAATTGGGGGCCAGCACTTTGGGAGGCCGAGGCATGCGGATCACTTGAGGCCAGGAGTTTGAGATAAGCCCGGACAACGTGGCGAAACCCCATCTCTACTGAAAAATACAAAAAAAGTAGCCAGTTGTGGTGGCGTATGCCTGTAATCCCAGCTACTTGGGAGGTTGAGGCTCTAGAATCACTTGAACCGAGAAGGCGGAGGTTGCAGTGAGCCAAGATCACACCACTGCCCTCCAGCTTGGGCAACAGAGCAGGACGAAACAGAACAAAAAACTGAATCAGAATCTCTGAGGGTAGCATAGCAGAGGCTGAGGAATCCAATTTCAATAAGGAATCCTGGCGGTCACTCCCTGCCGACTGCCTGTGCCCTGTGGTTGTTCACTTGCCAGCCCACATGGCCTTCACGATGGAGGTCACAGCCTCACTTGGTGACCGCAGCTGTGCTCCTTTCCAGGGAGCTGCCATGGCATGCCCAGGGTTCACACCCTTCAGTCCCACCTCTATCACACATTGAAACTATCACCTATTGCAAGCCTGGGCCTTCTGTCTCCTGGCCCCTTTAGGTCCTCACCCATGTCTCCTAATTTAAATGAGGATTTAATTTAATTTACCTGCAGGCAGGTAACCCAACTTGATTGCATTCAATGCCTACTTAGGTACTGACGTTATAAGCCCACAACAGCTTGTACCTGTTGGACTCATGCCCAGGATGTGCAGCTCCAGGCTGCCTGGGTGCTTCACAGTATAGCAGTACCTAGCAAGCTCCACGCAGTCAAGAGGCCCACGATGCTCTCTCTGGGTGGCCTGAGGCAACTGGACATGTGCAGATCCGTGCTCTGTATCTGCTGCAACCCTCTGTCCTGAGGGCAGATCTGCCCTTCTTCTCCCTGTGGGAGGCAGGCTGAGTCCCTGGGGACCCGGATTGCAGAGTGAGTGCCTTGGGGTGCTCCACTTTTCTGCTATCAGGAGCTTATTGCCCTGCTACAGCTGTAGCAATGAGGAGCTTTAACCTTTTCCTGCCCTTTAGGGTTAAGAGTTCTCTTCCAGTTCGTCAACCTAAGGAGGCAGCTCCAGGGGCTCACTTTTGCTGCAGTTGCATCTATTACATCCCTTTTTTAAACAAAGGCCCTTTCACTTATAAGGAAAAGAATCCTCTCTTAGTTCCACCCCTCAAATAGAGAATTGATCTTTGACCAGACTAAAACGCTACTCCAGGGAACCTATGTGAACACACTGTCTTTCCCCCAGGTCCAATATTTCCACAACAACCACCAATCCTAATTCCCTCAGCCACCTCCCAGGGCTGTGGTTCAGAACCCCCATCGTTCCACCCATCTGCCTTTGCATTCAGTTCAGTCAGTCCCCAATCCCCCTAAAGCAAAAGGCCCAGAACTAAATTCAAAGCCACCTTCCTCTGTTCTCCAGGTGACAGCTGATGGGTGGCAGAGAGGACGGGGTAGGAACTTGAGAGATTCAGATGAGTTAAAATCCCAGCCCTGCCCAGCTGTGGGCTTGGGACTAACAACTTGTATGTCTCATCCTTATCTCTAAAAGGAGGAAAATAATGAATGCCTTGCAAAAATTACATACAGTATTTGATGGAACATGCCTGGTACATAATAGGCACTTCTGAAATCACTGCTGCTATTATTTTTATTATTATTGTGCATCCTAAGACTGCTTAGTATTTTTAACAGCCGCACCACCTGTTAATTCATATTGAACTGGTAGTAAAATTATAACTTCCAGTGAATTGCAAAAGAAATATTGGCTGGGCACGGCCGGGTGTGGTGGTTCAGGTCTGTAATCCCAGCACCTTGGGAGGCCGAGATGGGCAGATCACGCAGTCAGGAGTTCAAGACCAGCCTGGCCAAGATGCTGAAACCCCACCTCTACGAAAAACACAAAAATTAGCCAGACGTGGTGGCACGCACCTGTAATCCCAGCTACTTGGGAGGCTGAGGCAGGAGAATTGCTTGAACCTGGGCAGCAGAGGTTACAGTGAGCCGAGATCCCACCACTGCACTCCAACCTGGGCAACAGAGCAAGACTCCGTCTCAAAAAATAAAATAAAATAAAATAAAAAGAAATATTGGCCGGGCGTGGTGGTTCATGCCTGCAATCCCAGCACATTGGGAGGCCGAGGTGGGCAGATCACCTGAGGTTGGGAGTTCAAGCGCAACCTGACCAACATGGAGAAACCCCATCTCTTTTTTTTTTTTTTTTTTGAGACGGAGTCTCGCTCTGTCGCCCGGGCTGGAGTGCAGTGGCCGGATCTCAGCTCACTGCAAGCTCCGCCTCCCGGGTTCACGCCATTCTCCTGCCTCAGCCTCCGGAGTAGCTGGGACTACAGGCGCCCGCCACCTCGCCCGGCTAGCTTTTTGTATTTTTTTAGTAGAGACGGGGTTTCAACGGGTTAGCCAGGATGGTCTCGATCTCCTGACCTCGTGATCCGCCCGCCTCGGCCTCCCAAAGTACTGGGATTACAGACTTGAGCCACCGCGCCCGGCCGAGAAACCCCATCTCTACAAAAAAAAAAAAATACAAAATTAGCCGGACGTAGTGGCACATGCCTGTAATCCCAGCTACTCGGGAGGCTGAGGCAGGAGAATCTTTTGAACTCAGGAGGCGGAGGTTGCAGTGAGTCGAGATTTCACCATTGCACTCCAGCCTGGGCAACAAGAGCAAAACTCTGTCTCAAAAAAAAAAAAAAAGAAATATTGATGAGCCAGGACTCCCTCCATCCTATCCTATTGCAATTGACTTTTAAATACCTTTATGTGGACCTCATGTTCCCTTTTACGATATCTGGTCATGGGGTCATACTGAACTATTTTTGTTTTGTTTTGTTTTGAGACGGAGTTTCGCTGTTGTTGCCCAGGCTGGAGTGCAATGGTGCAATCTCGGCTCCCTGCAACCTCTGCTTCACAGGTTCGATCAATTCTCCTGCCTCAGCCTCCCAAGTGGCTGGGATTACAGGCATACTCCACCACGCCTGGCTAGTATTTTGTATTTGGTAGAGCCGGGGTTTCACCATGTTGGTCAGGGTGGTCTGGAACTCCTGACCTCAGGTTATCCACCCGCCTCAGCCTCCCAAAGTCCTGGGATTACAGGAATGAGCCACCATACCTGGCCTTCTTTTCTTTTCTTTTCTTTTTCTGAGATGGAGTTTTGTTCTTGTTGCCCGGGCTGAAGTGCAGTGGCACGATCTGGGCTCATTGCAACCTCTGCCTCCTGGTTTCAAGTGACTCTCCTGCCTCAGCCTCAGGATTAGCTGGGATTACAGGCGCCTGCCACCACACCCAGCTAATTTTGTATTTTTAGTAGAGACGGGGTTTCACCATGTTTGCCAGGCTGGATCAAACTCCTGACCTCAGGTAATCCACCCACCTCAGCCTCTCAAAGTGCTGGGATTACAGTCATGAGCCACTGCATCCAGCCATAAAATATTTTTCTGAAGTTGCTCAAATCTTCTTTCCAAAGTCAGTGTTCCCAAACTACAGTCAGGGGCCAGGCTCATGGTCCCTAGCAACTTGCCACCTGGTACATTCAGGGCACCCCTGCTTCAGGCACGACATGGATCCTTGGGGCTCCTCGCCACTCCAACTCCTAGGAGACCTTCCTGCCCTCCCCTGGGAATGTGGTATTTGAGGCCAATAGTGACAGACCAGAAAATCTAGCCCAGTTCAAAATGCCAAAGACAGGATGCCAGAAAGGACCCCAGGACCTGCAGGGCTCCGTTCAGTTTCTCGGTGTTAACCAGCAGTCTGCAGAGGCGGGAGACGGCTCGGCTCTCAGGAGAGAGCAGTTGATTTTTTTTTTTTTTTTTTGAGACGGAGTCTGGCTCTGTCTCCCAGGCTGGAGTGCAGTGGCCGGATCTTAGCTCACTGCAAGCTCCGCCTCCCGGGTTTACGCCATTCTCCTGCCTCAGCCTCCGGAGTAGCTGGGACTACAGGCGCCCGCCACCTCACCCGGCTAGTTTTTTGTATTTTTAAGTAGAGACGGGGTTTCACCATGTTTGCCAGGCTGGATCAAACTCCTGACCTCAGGTAATCCACCCACCTCAGCCTCTCAAAGTGCTGGGATTACAGTCATGAGCCACTGCATCCAGCCATAAAATATTTTTCTGAAGTTGCTCAAATCTTCTTTCCAAAGTCAGTGTTCCCAAACTACAGTCAGGGGCCAGGCTCATGGTCCCTAGCAACTTGCCACCTGGTACATTCAGGGCACCCCTGCTTCAGGCACGACATGGATCCTTGGGGCTCCTCGCCACTCCAACTCCTAGGAGACCTTCCTGCCCTCCCCTGGGAATGTGGTATTTGAGGCCAATAGTGACAGACCAGAAAATCTAGCCCAGTTCAAAATGCCAAAGACAGGATGCCAGAAAGGACCCCAGGACCTGCAGGGCTCCGTTCAGTTTCTCGGTGTTAACCAGCAGTCTGCAGAGGCGGGAGACGGCTCGGCTCTCAGGAGAGAGCAGTTGATTTTTTTTTTTTTTTTTTGAGACGGAGTCTGGCTCTGTCTCCCAGGCTGGAGTGCAGTGGCCGGATCTTAGCTCACTGCAAGCTCCGCCTCCCGGGTTTACGCCATTCTCCTGCCTCAGCCTCCGGAGTAGCTGGGACTACAGGCGCCCGCCACCTCACCCGGCTAGTTTTTTGTATTTTTAAGTAGAGACGGGGTTTCACCATATTAGCCAGGATGGTCTCGATCTCCTGACCTTGTGATCCGCCCGTCTCGGTCTCCCAAAGTGCTGGGATTACAGGCTTGAGCCACCACACCCGGCCAAGCAGTTGATTTTTAATGTACAGTGTAATACCGCAAGGTAAACAGCATTCCAGACGCTGCTCCATATGCCTTTACCCTGAGATCGAAACCAATTACCATTCTGTGTATATTTCCAGGTTTGGGCAATAAGAGAGTTACTGTTCAGCACATTTGCCATCAGACCACCTCTGAGGTCAACACTGCCACATGCTAACAAGCTCCTTTCGTGGTTTCAATTCTCCCAGACATCAGCCCCTTCATCCTGCAAAGGGCAGAAAGAAACTGGGGCTTGGGGAGGTGTTAGGGCATGCTGAGCCTGAGACATATATGTCTAGAAAGGACACAGTCTCAAAACTGCATATTCAGAGCCTGGAAGCTCTGTACAGATGCCTCATGGGTCCTGGGGCTAGAAAAGGCTTGAGTAGATCACCCTGGATGCAAACTCCCAGGGTCAATCCTGCCTGCTGCCTGCCCACCCCCGCCCCTCCCCCACCCCCCCGCCCCCCGAATTACAGCCGAAAGGAAGGAGAGAGTTCCATATCACACATCCAGTGTGTACAGACGGGTTTGGCAGGCAGAGGTGCCCTGGGCTGTGGTGATGCCACTCTGTGCTGCTCAGATGGAACCTGTCGCCATCCAGCTTGGATCCTGCGTGGGTTCCAGTAGGCCCTCTTGGGACTTGGAAGTGAGCTGGTGTGCTTGGGGTTCATCAGGTCCATCCAGTCACCTGACTGGCTTTTCCTTCCACTCCACCATCCCAGCCCAGATGACAAGGGCACAGCATGGCCTTGTGACTTGGTAAGTGCTGGGTAGGTTCTCCGTGGCTCACTTCAAGAGGAAGCTATGGTGATGCACAGTGTGCTTCAGAGACCCCAGAGCCACATGGACCTGAGTCCCTGTGAATGGACGCCTGACGGGCCTCACTGGGTGTGCAGTAAAATAAAACATCTCCTTAGTCTCAGAAAGAGCCTGTGTTAATAAGCACGTGCCTGGCCTGGCCACCAGATGCGGCACAGAGAAGAGATGAAGGCTAATTAAATCACACACGTCCAGAGACCTCCTTGGTAAGAAAAGTCACAGCGATACAGAGTAGTGTGTGCGCGCATATATATATATATATATATATCTCATTGGCTCTCTTAGAGCTACAGTGACTCTAAAAAGATGCATCAAGAAATCAGAGGAACAAGGGGAAGCGAGGGAAGGGACGGCTTTCACACCCCAAATGCTGGGTGTTTTGTGTCTGAATGACCTCAGCCAGTTTCCACCTACAAAACAGAATAAAAAGAGGCTGGTCCCCAGGGTGTGTAACCTGACACCTCTTGCCAGCAGCTGAATACAGGGGATTGTTTTTTTAAACTTCAAGTTCCAATCCCTAGTAACAAAGTGAGGCCTCTCCTGCAACTGAAGAACCTCCTTGGAAAAATAAATCCTGCTGCCTGTTTTGTCATCATCTTCGACAATTAGCTGTACTTGGGATGATGCGACTCGAGCCACTTGGTGAAGGCGATTAGAGAATCCACTTAAAAATGCTCTTCACAACTGGAGGAGGGGTGTCCTCTATTCCACCCCTGTTCTGCACCCGGCACTTGAGTCGCATTATCTCCTTTCATCTTCACAGCAGCCCCTGAGAGAGGCTTATTATCCTCATGTTAGAGATGAGGAAACTGCGGCTCAGAGATGTTCAGTCCACACCAAGGTCTAGGACGGAGGGAGGGTGTGGGTTCAGGTCTGGCTGGCTTGGGCTCCACGCTCCCCAGCAGACCATATTGTTTCCGTGCTCAGCAGAGCAAGCCTCCTCCAGCACACACTTCCTACAAACATCAATGTCAAAGCGCTCCCAGACCCCATGACCTCTCCTCTTCCAAGGGAAGAAGGCAATACTGCCTCAGGCACCCTTATTCACTCTCAGCCAGTCAAAGGGAATGGTGGAAGTCGCAGGTTCAGCATAAAATGTTAATGAATGGCACCACAGCTGCCTCTGAGGTTCATGCTATTGTATTGAGCATTTAGTATGTCCAGACACTGTACTAGGCATTCCCCACCTTACCTTGTTTAAGGCTCACAGCCTTTTTTTTTTTTTTTTTTGAGACGGAGTCTGGCTCTGTTGCCCAGGCTGGAGTGCAGTGGCCGGATCTCAGCTCACTGCAAGCTCCGCCTCCCGGGTTCCCGCCATTCTCCTGCCTCAGCCTCCCGAGTAGCTGGGACTACAGGCGCCCGCCACCGCGCCCGGCTAGTTTTTTTATTTATTTTTATTTTTTTATTTTTTTAGTAGAGACGGGGTTTCACCATGTTAGCCAGGACGGTCTCGATCTCCTGACCTCGTGATCCGCCCATCTCGGCCTCCCAAAGTGCTGGGATTACAGGCTTGAGCCACCGCGCCCGGCCTAGGCTCACAGCCTTAAGGTGGGTATTATCAGTCACATTTCACAGATGATGCAACTGAGGGGCACAAAGTTTTCTCTAGGGTCACGCAGATAGGAAGCAACAGAGTTTAGACTCAACCCAGGACTACCACCCTCAGGGTTCTCCCCCCCCCCGCCAGGTGTCTTCCACAGTTAAGGCTCCATAATGCGTACTAAGCAGAAAAACCCCTGCCGAGCTCTCCTGACCATGTCCTTCTGGTCAATCGGGGTCCTCCCGAGAGCACAGCAATAGTGCAGCTGACTGGGCTCTGCACCATGCATCTGCTGAGCATCAATTTGTGCAGAATCCAACGCTCCGAATCAAGTCCTGGAAGAGGGGTGCCCTCTTTCATTCCAGCCTCCACGAGCCTCTGGATCCAGAACAGTCTCTTTGATCGACCACTTCCAACAGAGGGAGCAAATTCCTCAAGACCTTTACCCCAGACTCCTTCCCTAGAGGCTGTTGCCCAAATTCAATTCCTTTACTCCCTGTTCCACAACACGTACTGAAGCTTTCTGCATTGTGCATGCCAGCACCAATCCATTACTTATTAACTCATATTTAATGAACATGCTTGCTCAGTGGCCATACAACTTGTTCTTCAGTTTCGCAAATCTCCAGTTGGCATTAACTTTGTCTTAGAAGGCAGATTCCCAAGGACAGGGACAGCATCCGTTAAGCCATTCTTTTCAGCACAGGTGTCTACAGACAAGGGTATTAAATAAATGCCTACTATTTGGGCCGCCACTGGGTGCAAAGTGCACTTCTCAAAGTGAGCAGCCACCCAAAGGGAGATCCAGCTCTGTGAGAAAGGAGGCAGTGGTTGCCAGACCTAGCCCAGGGCCTGGCCATACAGAAGAGGCACCAAGTATATATCTGCTGAATGTAGTATCTGCATTAAAAGCTCAAGACTTTGTTGAATTCCCCTTTCCCTTTCCATGACACAGAAGAGAAAACCACTACATGGTACTAGAAAAGTCCATGCCCCCATTAAGTACCCTCAAACTCTAGAGTACAGTGCAGTCTCCCTGTCATGATTCAGCAGCTGGCGGCCTCGTTCAGGGAGCATGAGACCCCGGCTTTGGGGCCCCCTTCTTGCTTGCTCCAGCCTTCCCTGGTGTCTGTCACATCTGCATGCCCACTGACAAGTGGGCAAACCACAGTCAGAGGAGGCTGCATCCACAGTCCACAGTGGCCAAGATGGGCACACAGGCAAGAGGAGACAATGCTGTGGCTGAAGTGAAACCGGGGCATTATCCAGAATGTCTCCTCATCCCAACCCCCACCTCACTGCTCCGTCCACCTCAGAACTGGCTCTGCTGTGGATGCAAAGATTGTTTTTAACATAGTCCTTAGCGATTTCTCTTTAAGCAAGGTCAGAATACTCTTCATGAGTGAGTGCTTGCCCTTGTCCATCCTTTTTGTAAAAGTTTAAAAGCAAAGTCATCATACTGATAATTAAAAACTCATTTAGGCAGGAAATAATTCACTCTCCCCAAATGACTATATACACTGCCTCATTTGGACTCACAAAGACCACATGCGGTAGCAAGACTATCAATATACCCATTTTATAGACTGAAGATACCCAAGTCCAAAGAGGCCCAATGAGGTCAAGTGCTGGATCTGAGAGTCACAAGTCTTTCAAGCACGTTGCACTTGTAAAGCACAAAAAACATTCTCAGAGGAGGCCTTGTCTCCTCAATTACTTGCAATTAGCCAGATGGTAAATATTAATGAGTGTTTAATGCTGTGATGACTATGATGATGATGAAGGAGAAAGGTTAAGAAAAAGAGAAGGCCAGGCTCAGTGGCTCAGAGCTGTAATCCCAACACTCTGGGAGGCCAAGGCGGATTGGGAGGCCAAGGTGGAAGGATCACTTGAGCTTAGGAATTCGAGACCAGCCTGGGCAACACAGCAAGAGATGTCTCTACTAAAAAATAAAAAATTAGCCAGGCATGATGCTATGAACCTGTAATCCCAGCTACTTGGGAGGTTGAGGGAAGATCTCTTGAGCTGGAGAGATTGAGGCTGCAGTGAGCTGTGATTACACAACTGCACTCCAGCCTGGGCGACAGAGTGAGACTCCGTCTCAAATTAAACGAAGTTTTTTTTTTTTTTTTAAGAAAAAGGTTTCAGCGGCCTCATATAGACTAAAATATCAATTATAACACATTCAAAATGTCCCCTACACTGGCGACTGTTTAATCTGTAAGGTTTTTTTTAGCAGTTTCTCAGTGACCTTCTCACTTCCCAGCTGTAACACATAGCAACCAATTTTCCTACCCTTGGCTCAGCAATCTAGGTCTCAGGATTATTTGTCCCTAACAAAATCTCTTAGCCATTTCTTAAGCTACTGGCAGGTAGTTAGATTTTCCACTTGACATTGTTAAGAGATTAAAACTGTTTATCTCACTGTCATACACAGGCCTTTTCAGTTTCCTGCTAATAGATTCAGGTTAGATAAGGATTACAGAAGTGATACTCCCAAGTTCCTCTCTATACCAGCCAGCATCTTTTCCCCATAAGATTATGAGGTATATTTTATTAAATCTACCATTCAGATAGCTAACGTGTAAGAGCATTATATAACATATAAAAAGCATTATACCTCATGCATAAGCAGAGGCTTAGACAAACACCAGCTCCTATTCAACTGAGCAAGAAGCACTTCACAGGAGATCCTGCTGAATTACAGTCAGTCATCAATTGCCATAGAGAAGATGAAAACAAATTGAGTTGAGCCCGGAAAGAATGTCAGTGAAATTGGAAAAAACACTTGCTGGGAACTGCCTGGGGGTGCAGTGACCTCCCTTGTAATCGCCCAGGTCCCACCAACTCGGCAGCATACCAAGAGAGATTGCAGATTGAGCTGGGTAGATGGCCAGTCACCAGGGAACCAAATCCGTCTCGCAGCAGGCTGAACGCTCCCTGTAGTTCATGAAAATATTAAGCACTGGTAATATAAAATGTGTTACGGCTTCTTTTTGGAAAACAGTAAAATCAGTTTATTCATTCTCATTTAATGGGTGGGGATGGGGAGGGGACAGAATGCAGAGAACCCTTTAGAAGGGCCAAGAAAGAAAACTGCTGTCATTGCCCCAAAAGTCAGAGGTAAAAGCACCTCATTTGCACCCCGACCCCTCAACGCCCTGAGACCAACTTTATAAATGTGAGCAAATGGCCTACCCCTTTAGAAGAGTTCTCCTTGGCCAAGGGCCGGCCCTTACCCTGCATTATTAACACATATTATCATCTCTGGGTTAGGCAAACCCTAATCTTGGTCACCAGGTCAACGGAAATAATCTTGATGCCTATGTTTGAGATGCTATATCATTTCATTTTCCCTTTCCACCCAGAATCTTACCACAAAAGTAAAATGCCGAATTAACAGGATAGCAGTGAGCTTCATAAGGGAGGATTCCCTTTAGCTGAAAATTCACCACCACCACCCCAGGTTGCATGAGATGTTTTTCTACTTATTCAAAGACGGGGAAATAAAAACATCTCCCACTCCAAGCGAAATCATACATAAATATGAATTGCAGAAGTTCATTCTGCTTCCTTATTGTCTATAGCTCCTATTTTTTGCTTACTTATAAAACTTACCAGCTCATGTGGGGCAAAATAGAAGTAAAAATCTCAGGAAATAAACAATGCTGTATTGACTAGTGGCCTGAAGAGATACTTTTTGTTAATGGGTTTCTATTAAGTGATATCAAATCAATAAAATGTCCAAGTAAAGCTCAACAGAGGAGAAAAAGACCAGATTTCTAACAGTGAATTCTTAATGGAATTGTTGAGAAACACACCAGACAAGGTAGTCAAAAGCCTGAGTGTCGGCTTGCCTGTGAAATGATTGTAACAAGTCATTCCTTATCAGACAAAGTTGGAAGACCCTGCCTTTAAGTAAGAAACATCAGAGTGGTCTTCCCTGCAAAAACAGTTTGCAAACATGTGTCATGGTTGACCTTGTCCCTTGAGGCCAGTGTACAGTGTGCACTTCTGCTGACCAAGCAATTCATTCCTACCACTTTGAGTCTAAGCCTTAAAGTAATATCCAACCCTGCCAACTGAACAAAAGGAAACCACTACTACTACACCCCTACTATGTACCAGGTACAGTGCTAGGCACTTTTGTAAACATGACATCATTGAATGCTCACCACTCCCTGAGGTCACACTGACTCTCCCCATTTTTCAGAGAGCTTGCCGGCCATGTGTAGACTGGAATTTCACCCAAGTCTCCTAAACCTAAGGCTAGCACCCTTATCCCTGTGGCAGCAAAGTCACAGGAATAAGCAGCAAACTTGTATTCCAAGGGCTTGATTCTCTTTCTTTGTTCTTTACCTTCCAGATGGTTCTGCATTTCTTTTATGGGTAGATAATACGGCAGGGATTTTTTTCTCTCCTTTGTTCATTCATCTATTCCTTTAACAAATGTTTTAAAAGCATGTACTGTGTTCAAAGCTGAGGTGGATCTGCAAAGGCGAGTAAGGGGCTTACCCACTGAGGAAGTTTGTTAGTTGAAAAGAAGGGTGTAACCATGGGTCCTGTAATGGTATTGACTATTTTCCACCCTTGCTTTCCTCCTCTGTAAAATGTGGATATTAAAGGAAATGAGGCTAGGCGCAGTGGCTCACGCCTGTAATCCCAGCACTTTGGGAGGCTGAGGTGGGAGTATCACAAGGTCAAGAGATCGAGACCATCCTGGCCAACATGGTGAAAACCCATCTCTAGTAAAAATACAAAAATTAGCAGGGCGTGGTGGCGTGCATCTGTTGTCCCCGCTACTCGGGAGGCTGAGGCAGGAGAACTGCATGAATCCAGGAGGCAGAGGTTGCAGTGAGCCGAGATCATGCCACTGCACTCCAGCCTGGTGACAGAGCGAGACTCCATCTCAAAAAAAAAAAAAAAAGGAAATGAGCTCTAAAGCCTGTCCCAGACCCAGATTTCGATACTGTTAATTATGGAAGCTATCAAAAAGTTTTTGTTTTGTTTTTGGTTTTTCTTTTTGAGATAGAATCTTGCTCTGTCACCCAGGCTGGAGTGCAGTGGTGCAATCTCGGCTCACTGCAACCTCCACCTCCTCCCTTTTAAGTGTTTCTCCTGTCTCAGCCTCCTGAGTAGCTGGGATTACAGGTGTGTGCCACCATGCCTGGCTAATTTTTGTATTTTAATAGATTTAGTATTTTTAGTAGATGGGGTTTCACCATGTTGGCCAGGCTGATTTCGAACTCCTGACCTCAGGTGATCCATCCACCTCAGCCTCCCAAAGTGCTGGGATCACAGGCGTGAGCCACCACACCCTGCCTAGGTTTTGTTATTTTTCAATAGCAAGCACAAAGGCCTAACTTCCTAATGAGATCATATATATTTATGGTGTCTTTCAATCAAGGAGACTTGAACTGTATTTTAGATAATAGTTTACTCCTGGAAAAATGGATCAGGGCTGCTGTCTTCACTAGAAAGTTGGGGTGAATGAAGGGGGCCCAGTGAGAAAATGAAGAGCTGTCTGGCAGAACTTCAGCAAGTCAAATTTGACTAGAAGGTCAAGGGACCAGGTCAGCAGATTCTTCCAGATCACCAAGGTGGCCCTCCACAGTCAGATGGATCAGACCCATGGGATGCTGATTGTTTCTGCTCCATGTTGTTTGGGATTGCCTGTAGCACCATCGTCACTTGGTTTAGTAAGTTAACTCAGGAAGGGCAACCATCTTAGAACTGGTCATACAAAATCCCAAACAGGCAGCTGCCACTCCACTTTTCAAATTACCAAAGAGTTCATAGTTGGTTTTGGTGTGATTTTTGTTAACAATGAGCTCCCCTGATGGCTGAAAAATACATCTTTCACAATGCCAATTCTACCCAGTGAGGAAAAGACAAATCACAGCAAGGCCTTCTTGTCATGGAGTTGAATACCATGTCATAAACCTATGATCCCAAGGTCTCCTCTCCCACCAAAATCCGCAGAACCCTCTACACTGATGCTGTGATCACAACATGCTTTAGAAAAGTTCCAGTTAATTCTGAATCACCTCCTGATTATCCAAAGTCTGTAGTTTTTTTCCACCAAGATACAAAATTCTTTCCATTAAATACCTTAAAATTCTACCTTTAGATAACTAAATTGAAACCTGACAAAATAAAATAAGTCTAAACAATGTTATCAATACTCCTAGGAATATAAATAAACTAGCCAGTACTAATCTAATCTGGAACTGCATTTAACAGGTATGTGCCAACAAAATCAGAAAAGTGACTCCGCAGCAATTCAGCACTTAAAAACAAAAATTCTGAAAATGACTTATGTAACACCTGAAATATATTTCTCTAAAAACACCAACTGACAGCTTTAATGTTTTCTTGTAGTACCTAAAAGCGGGTAAGTCTTGGGCTGTATGTTTTGCAAAGTCTAAGCATTTGCATGATAAATTGCAATGCTTAGAATCCCTCTTTCTTTTTCTGTATACCTCACCTTTACTTGAAAAGGTTTTAAGCTGGCTGAATACTTTTATCTTTGATAAGACAAGGTCTTTGAAGTGATGTTTTGGCTCTGTGTGGGCAAGGCCTCAGTTTCTAGACTTCAGTATCTGAGGGGGGACAAAGCCTTGTTTTTTGTTTTTAAACAGAATGAATCTTTTTTTCTTTTTTTGAGACAGAGTCTCGCTCAGTCTCCCAGGCTGGAGTGCAGGGGCGCGATCTCGGCTCACTGCAAGCTCTGCCTCCCGGGTTCATGCCATTCTCCTGCCTCAGCCTCCCGAGTAGCTGGGACTACAGGCGCCCGCCACCACGCCCGGCTAATTTTTCTTTTTTTTTTTTTTTTTTGTATTTTTAGTAGAGACGGGGTTTCACTATGTTGGCCAGGATGGTCTCGATCTCCTGACCTCGTGATCCGACCGCCTCGGCCTCCCAAAGTGCTGGGATTACAGGCCTGAGACACCGTGCCCCGCCAACAGAATGAATCTTTTACTGTTCAGGTTAATGTTCTGGCATCCTACCAGCAGTCTCTACCACCAGTCTAATTATTAATGATAATCTTAGGTGTTGTACTGATGATTTATTTTGATGATACTTTTTCAATGTGAAATTACAAAGAGCCATTCTTACGGCAAAAAGACAGAAGATAGACAGATCAATCAACTGGTGTCAAGCAAAAGCACAAAAGTGAAGGCGCCCAGTTTTGGCCTCAGTGCTGGAAATCCACACCTAACAAGTCTTGTCACATTTCCCAATACCCTAATACAAACACTAGGTTGTAAATCAGATGTCTTCAATTACATAGTCACAGACAGAACTGGATGACCCCATGAGATCGATCCCATGCAATACCCACATTTTCAGAGGAGAAAACTAAGCTAGAGAAGCACAGCCTGAGTGTGTCCTTGGTTCCCTTTGACTTTGAGTGTTTTGTTTCTTCACCCTCAAACAGATCAGATTCATACCCCAAACCCAACATAAATGACTCGGGGTCCTCCCAGATCTCAAAGCTGCTGAGGCCTTGCCAGAAAGATCCTCTCCATGTACCTGAGAGAGAAGAAGGATACCCCATCTTCAGCAAACAGCATGTGCAACTTGAGGTTATAACCCCACGAAGCTGAGCTTTCAACATTCTCATCTAGAAAAGAATTTTCCACTTAAAAGTATTCACCAACAGATGCAGTTTTTAAAGTGCCCCTCTAAAGCTTTTACGTTTTAGTTTGGTTTACCCCGAACTAAAATTTTTACACACTTTTCAAAACCACGTAAAACCACGTTAAACTGTTTGGATTTTTTACTATGTGTATGAGTTAGTTTTTCACTCAGAAAAAAAAAAGACAACAAAACTAGTCAACACCAAAAAAAAAAAAAAAAAAAAAGGCTAAGGAAACAAAATTCCAATGGCCCTTATAAAAAAGTAAGCACCATGAAGCCAAGGGTTTTGTACTACACTTCTTTATACATCCCCCAAGTAACTAGGCCAGTGGTTTTTGTTTTTGTTTTCTTTTGAAACGGAGTCTCACTCTGTCGCCCAGGCTGCAGTGCAAGTGGTGCAATCTTGGCTCACTGCAGCCTCTACCTCCAGGGTTCAAGCGATTCTCCTGCCTCCCACTCCTAAGTAGCTGGGATTACAGGCACCCACCACCACGCCAGTTAATTTTTGTATTTTTAGTAGAGACAGGGTTTCAACATGTTGGCCAGGCTGGTCTTGAACTCCTGACCTCAAGTGATCCACCCACCTTGGCCTCCCAAAGTGCTGGGATTAAAGGCATGAGCCACCGTGCCCTGCCTTCTTTTGTTTTTTGTACATACAATTGATAGAACAATTTTGAAATAAATCAATAAAAATCTATTTTTAAAGTAAGGTACTTTTATATCTTAATACAACATTTTAAGCCTGGTGTCTCAATGGTCCAGATTCTCTTAAACGGAATTACATAAGGAAGTAGACAACCACTGGTTAATTTTTAGCTGTCAGAAAGAACAAAAGAGAGAGCACTATCCTTGCTCAGTGCAATTTGATTTTGTTCAGATCTCAGAGAAACAGTAAGCATGAATGTGCCTGAATTTCAGGCATTACCCACTGGGTGTGTAATGCAACTACTTCTGAGCAAATTTCAAGTGTCTGATCCCTACTAAGCAGATATACTGTCACCCCCTGCCTGCACACCAAATCATACACACTCGTATTCCTCAGCAAGGATGAAGAAAGCGCCACAGGAGGCCTGAGAGGTTTAACTCTGTGGGAAGGTAGGGCAGCATAGAAAAAGATCTGTGTCTAGTGTGGGTCTGAGGGCCAGGGGTTGGTTATGTGACTGGAACGCTGAACATGCCATTTCAGACCTGTGTGTGAGCGGGGTGAGCAAGTGGGAGCCTGTGTGAGCATAGGAGGGTGAGTGTGAGCGTGTGTGAGGGTGAGTGTAAGCAAGTGTGAGCAAGCATGAGAGTGTGCAGCTGTAGCGTAGTGCAGTAGCTGTACAGACACAGCAAAGTCCAGAAAAGAGAATGCTGCATCAGTTTGGTAGAACCTCAGACAGAGCTGGTGGGGCTTTTATCTATCAAACAGAAAGACCCAGCCAAAAGGCTCACTCCATCAAGATGTCTGGGCTTATGTAGACAAAATATCAATCGCAGGTAATCAAGTGATTTTTGACCCTACAAGCTGATGTTCGGGTGTCACAGATAAGGCTCCAGCGTAACAATCTGTACAAGAAGAAAACTTTGCTTATCATGCAAGCACTCAACCAAAGCTCAAAAGTCCCTAGGATCCCATAATTTCCAGTTGGTTACCCACCCTTACTCCCCTACACACACACACACACACACACACACACACACACCCCACTTCCCACCAGTCTCATGTGATTCAGAGAGCAAAGCCAGCAGGGGATGTTTCCCTGGCTCTGCTCTGCAGGTATATGAAAACCTGTTTAAAGGTGGGAGGTAGACTGGACAACAAGCTGGCCTCATTTCTACCTCTGGATATGTTCACTAACTTAAAAACACCACTTAACCCTCTGGTTTCTCAAATGGCATCCTAGCAAATGAAAAAAAAAGTCACCTGTCATTATTGATCTCCCGGTTAATTCTCTTCTAGACAAGAGCCCTTTTCAAACATCAAGACACAAACTGTTTTGACAACCAACCAATAGAAGTTGCTAATATACCACTAGAAAGGGTGAATGGACAGTCAGGGAACAAGTTAAAGTGACTTTGGCTGTTCTAGCTATGCTTCAGGAGTTCAAAAGCAACTGGGAGGGGTGGGATGGGGGACCATCTCTTATTCAGTAGGCCTCTAACAGCTGGGCAGAAAGACAGATAAATCTGGGCCATGCCTTCAGAAAGAAGTAATTCCCACCTGCCCTTGACCACCATCCTGTTCCAGGTGGACCGTTTCCCCTTCTAAAGGTGGTGTGCCTATGCCTGACAGCAGGTGCATAATGCCCAGGGGCCCTGTCCTAGCCACAAAATGCCAGGCTGATTGGGGCGATTTTGCATACACATTTGCCTCCAGATCATCAGCAGAAAGCAGAGTTTCATGAAAAGGAATGCCTGGTCTTCAAAAATCCAGACTATGATTTGTGAATACGGAATCAGAGAGGAGTACGTTTTGTGGTCCAAAATACCTTAGTGAAGAATGCAGAGTAGAAACATAAAGCTCCCAGTCATGGTGGAGAAAGTTATTGAGGTACAGTGAAGAGTATTTGATATTCAAGATGAAATCGGAAGGCTACCTACTATAATAAAATGCAGACTTTCCCCCAATGTAGCACAACCACCCCTGGCATGCTGAACTAGGAAATTCCCCATGCTCTCTGGAAAAGCTAATAGAAAGTCCAGATCTTTTCAGAAGTGCTAGCTTCAACTCCTATGTCTTCTGTAAGATACTGTGATCCTCCTAAAAGTAAAAACAGCTTACACATTCGATTAACCATGTAATAGAAATAAACTCCTGTCTACTGCCATAACCAGAACAAGATGTCAGTGTGATGACCCAAACCAGACGCATGTGAAAACATACCTGAAATGTCAACTTGTACTGACTGACATGTACATCCATTAGGAGGTACCTACTCTGGAGATACCACCCAGGTGCCTATGATACTGAAGAAACCATCTGCTTAGCTCAAAGTATCGTTTTCATTTAATTCATACATCAAACTGCACCTTGGTTACGCTGATCACACAAATATTGCAATGGCCTGGCTTAACTTACTGAGGTTCAGTGATTCCTCACCCAGTTCACTGGCCACGACCACATCTACAGGTTTCAGGGTCCTGTCATAGACTCACATCACTCATTTTCCTGGCTTATTAGTAGAGGCTAACTTAATTTGATGATATCCTTGTCAATTTTCTTTGGCCTGAATGAAACACAGAGTTAAGTGTTTCACCTGATCAGACAAAAACTACACTCAGTAGCTCGGTTCACTATCTTTGGGGATTAGTACAGAAGTTTTTGGTGACACTTATGAATATTATTTTCCCAAGAAACATGGTGACCTACACGAAATACTTTTAAAACTTGTTATTTAAGATGTGCATGGAAATAGTAGAAATGACTCAGATTCACCGTCCAAGCTAAAATGCATGGTCAGTGCCTCTGCTTCCACCTCAGCAAACACACCTGGACAGAATTATTCACTGTGACTGTCCCAGGGCCCTGGTTTGAGTTTTCATGACTGTAGAAAGTAAGAAAAAGGGATGCATAGGGTATCAAAAGTCTGCTGAAATCAGCATGAGTTCTGGGCAAATCTCAGAGCAAGACTTACCACTCTAGGTTTCTGTTGGTCCAGGGTGTGCAGGAAGGCTGAGTTGGGGTCCAGGGTGCGCTCAGGGTCACTGGAGATGTCCTCCTCTGAGTCTTCATAGGATGAGGAGAAGCCCGTGGAGGAGGCCGAGGAAGAGGACAGCTTCCTCAGGGGCAGGTTGCCCCGATGGCTTCCCTGCGTCTCCTCCAAGGCCCCGTCCTCCTGGGTGCCCATGTCTGTAATGATGACGGCAGGTATGTTGCTGGGGCTGCAGGCCTCTCTCAGGAAAGGCTTGTCCTGATCTTGGGGTAGCAGCTCCGGACTTGGGTGGGCATCTCTGTCCTGCCGCTGGCTTTCCCAAGTCCCCTCTGACTGCACCCCTGTGCCACACGTCCATGCCAAACCGGCTTCCTCCATGGTGCCCTGCCAAACCCTGGAGCTCCCAGGCTGCACACCCACCCTGTCCCCAGGAGGGCACTGAGGTTCTTTCAGATCTTTCACAGTGTCCCAACAGGGCAAAGGCTCCAGCATTCTGCCAGAAGGAATTCCCGCCTCCACATCCCAGGTCCCCGGCTGTGCTGAGGGGCTGCCCCCAAGCAAGCCCAGCATTGGGGACCCTCCCTCCACTCTGTCAGAGAGCTGCCAACGCCCCCTGCCCACAGGGCCCCCACTTCGGGCCTCCTCAGGGCCTACGGAGGCCAGGGCTCTGGGCAGCCTGGACCAGCTCAGGGCGTCAGAGGACTCTGCGCTTTGCACGCTCACAGTCGTCTCCTCTGGCCTTTCGCCCACTTCAGGCGCCCCAGAGCCCGGCATGCCACACGGCAGATTTCCTTTCCCCATCTTCCCAGGGGGTTCTCCAGCGCGGGGCCCGCCCCTTTCTGGGGCTGGGCTTGTCTCACTGCCCAGAAACTGCCCCTGCCTCTCCACCAGGGCCTTTCGGGGCTGCGGGTCCTCAAGCTCACGGGCTCTACCAGACGGCTCAGTGAGGGCAAGATCCTGTGGACGGTGTGGCCCTGTAGATGTAGCTCTCGCTGCCACTTCTGTGGCTATCATTAAGCTAGCTCCCACCAGCCCCAATGAGGGAGCTAGGCAGCTGCGGGTTCCCGGGGGAGGAGAGACCCTTTTGTCAATTTCCATAGCTGTGGGTGAGTCATAGCCGGGACTGGCAGAGATACCCTTCTCCATCCTTACAAAAGGACCCCAGGCCTCTGATCCTGTAGGGGCAGCCCGGCCAGGAAGACGTGGCATTCCTTCCTTCACCTGCGAGGTGCATAGGCTGGGCCCTCCTTTCCTCCTGGAGTCGGCTCCTGAAGTCTCTGGACATTGCTCCCCCCAGGACTTTGTCCTCCGTTCCTCGATCCGGGCGCCCTGAACCAGGACCCTTCCAGGGGGCTGGCTGCTGCTGCGGAGAGGGCACGGGGAGGGCGAGCGAGCTCTGCCCAAACGCGGGCTGCGGGGCGCATGAATGGCGGAGCTCTGTGCCTGGATGTGCGCCTCAAACATGCCCACTTTCTGGTTCACCTGCACGTTCTGCAACTCGCGCTGCAGGATCCGCAGCTTCCTCTTGGCCTCCTCCGGCCCCGGCGGGGAGAGGGTACCGGCGGCCGCCACCTGCTGCCCTTCCCCTCGCAGGCGACCAGCCCAACTTGGGCTGCTCACGCTGCTGCCGCTGCTGCCGCTGCCACTGCCGCTACCACTGCCGCTGCTACTATTCAGCCTGCGCCGGCCGCTCCGCCAGCCCCCGGGACTCCGGGGCTCCTCGGGCGAGAGTGACTCGACTGGGGGGAAGAGGAAAGAGGTGCCTCTCCCGGGACTGAAAACGCTGCCGGGGCTCAGCACGGCTTTCCCCGGGGGCGGGGGCGTCTCGCTGCCACTGGGCCCGGGGCCGCCGCCGCTCTTCATCTCGTTGGCGCTATTCATGATCACCAGGCTATTGAGCGCATAGCAGTACACAGCCATAGTACTGGGTCCCTCGCTGCCCGCCGCCGCGGCTCCGGCTCCTGCTCCGCCGCCGGCGCCTCCTCCTCCCGGCGCTGCCGGCTCAGCCCCGGAGGCCCGGCAGCCGTGGCTCTGCGCGCAGATGGGGCGGCATGGCCTGGGCTGCGGGCTGGGGGCACGACCGCGGGTTCAGCCCCCACCCAAAGCTCCATAAACAACCGTGCGGCTGTGGAGATACAAGGAGAAAAGTCAGGACCCTGGAGGGCGCGGGGGAATTAGGGGTCGCCTGCAGAACCCAGAGGGAGCCCCGGGAACCCAATCTATCCAGGACCCGGCGCCACCCGACATCTCACCTATGGGGACGGCGAGGCTCGGCGAGGGAATGCCCCGGCTGCCTCGGTCGCCAGCGCGGTTACCGGTGTGCTTCCCCGCCCCCCACCCCGCCCCAGACTGCGATGAGCTTTATGAGGTCCCTTCAAATCCCAGTCCTAACATTCGTCTCCGGAGCCACGCGGACCGGCGAGAAGCTAGGTCCAACTCCTTGGCTCCTAAGTATGCTGTGCGTGGGGCGCGGCTGACTCCCAGCTCTCCCGGGCTGAGGACATCCCAGTCACCGTCTCCGAGTCTCCCCAGCCTGAGCAAACATTGGCTATAGAGGGCAACCTGGCAGCCCTCGCCCTGGGCTTCAGGGTCTCCCTGCTCCACCCTCTCGGGGCATCAGAGACCGACCGGCTTGGAGGGAACCTGAGCGGAACCCGCCTTCCCCGAATCGCTGCCAGCGCCCGGATCTGGGAGGGCGCCCGCGTGCCCGCCGTTTACCTTCCTGACCCTGGCCTTGGGGCTGTGTCTCTCGGCCTAGGAAGGCCTGGGCACGCGGCGGGGCCGCAGCCGAAGCATTTTTCAGCTCTGGCCTTGTTGCCTAGCCCTAGACAAGTGTTTTGTGAGTGTGGGCGCACCGAGGTTCTACACATCCCCTCTACCGGAACCAGTACTCGCTGCCCTCCTGCCGTCGTCCCCTATGGAGGGGTGTGTGACTGTGTGTGTATGTGTGTGTGCGTGTGCACGCGTGTGTGTATACGCGCGCGGAGCGAGTCCGCTCTCAGCGCGCCCTGTTGCCGAGGACACAACTGCCCCTGCGGGCTCCCGGACCCGCGCCCACTCGGAGGAACTTAGGGGCGTGCATGGCTGCAGCCCTAGATGCACAGAGCCTCTGGCTCTGCAAACCTCCCTGGAGCTGGCGCTCTAACACCCCAGGACAGCGCCGCGGAGCGCAGAGCTTCTCTGCAAACCCGGGCAGCCTCGTCCGGCGCCAGCAGAGCCGCCCCGAGACCCCAGCCTGGGGACTCCTGGAGCGCGCTGGGGGAGGCGGCGCGGAGTGAGCGGCCCGGAAAGCGGGTAGGAGAAATGCGAGGACCTCCCCTCTCCGGATTTTCTCCCCACCACCACTCCATGTCACCCTCCAAAATCAAACCCCCTTCCCTGCCTCCCCAGCCCACCCCTTTGCCCTACTTCGGAACCAGGAAGGCCGAGATTGGCTCCAGAGCAGAAAGTGAGGGGAAAGAGGGTTGTTCAGAGGCGAGAGCCATTAAAAAGCCGCCAGACTTACCTGCAATTTCTCAGATTCTCAGATCCTGTGTAGACTACATGCCCAGAGGCGCAGACCTCCTAGGGACGAGATGGCTTTAAAAGTAAAAATGTTCAGAAATTATTTTCTCACAAGCTATGGAAGACAAAAAAGAGGAGTGCAAAACAGGGGGAAGCTCTTCGGTTCAGGGGCCGGGCGATCCCGGCAGTTGCGACGCCAAGCCGGCTCTGCACGCCCTTTTCGGCCGTGGAGATACTGCTCCTGTCAATGTCTGCTCCGGGCTACTTCAGTGTTTGTTCAATGTACGATTGAAAAAAAAAAAGAAAGAAAGAAAAGTTGGGGGGGGGGTGGAGGAGGGAGGAGGGAGGAGGGAGAAAGGCGGAGGCTTGGGGGAGGAAAGCAGGAAGGAAGTTGTGAGCCTGTCTGGGGTTGAACTCAGCGGAACAAGTTTTTCTTTTCTTTTTTTTTTTTTTTTTTCTATTGCTTGGCAAGACGAGGGAGGGAAACACTTAAAAAAAAGTTTCCATTGTTAGCTAACAAAAAAAAAAAAAAGCCTTTTAACTTCTGCGGTTTAAAGATACACAATTCATTTTCCACCCCTCAATCGAGGCTTGCTGATGTGTCTAGCTTTATGAAACTAGTTTTGAAAAATGTTTTTAATAAAGTTTTGAGTGTATGTCTTAAACAAAGCAAATCATGGGGACCTTTTTAGCATTTAAAAAAGGCTACAATCCTATATAAACGGTTTGTGTTCTTGTACACAATTCTGCAAATTCAAAGAAGGTACATTGAGGTCACCTTCCTGCAGAGTTGCAGATTTTAAGTGCATCACAGTAGTATTTTGGAAGACTGGTTGGTCTATGAGCTGGGGATGGTTTTGCAGTGCGATTGGTAGATGTATAAATACACCTTTACATATCACATTTATTTATAAATGCACACAGCGCATGTGACATTCACATATTTTTGCACTTAATTCTCAGAATTATTTTAAGAAAAAGCATAGTCCTGGAACTAAGAAGCCTTGGCTAATGTCTGAAACCCGTCTTGCTCCTGTAGACCCTTGTAGACTGTCTCCTGTAGACTGGATCATTTTCAAGAACCTTTTTACTATCAGCAAAAAAGGGAGAAAGAACATGAGCAAACATTACTGGGCAGGGGATCCTACCCCTTTTAAGCCCTGGCACTGCCAGTGTGTTTTACATAATTCTCTAAATCTTAAACTACAGCATTTAGTGAAAAGAGGGAAAACACAGCTGCACAGCGCAGGACACTGAAACATCCAAAGCCTGAATTGGTCCTTATATCATGATTAGCTGAAATTCAGATGGAAATTTTGACTTTGCTTGTAGCACACAGATCTCTTGCTTGTTTATGTAACAATACTGTTAAGTGAGCAAAGCAACCTGCTGCTCAATCAGGAAAAGGCTCATGCTAAATCTGAAATCAAGAGATCTTCTAGCCAAGAATTCCTGAGAATCATGCACTGTTGAAAACTTTCTAATTTTTAAAAATTAGAAATGGAATAATTGAACCTAATTCCCCTCCTACCTTCAATGGGACTTTTTTTAAAAAGCCCAATCCCAGCACTTTGGGAGGCTGAGGCAGGCGGATCACAAGGTCAGGAGTTCGAGACCAGCCTAACTAACATGGTGAAACCCCGTCTTCACTAAAAATACAAAAATTAGTCGGGCGTGGTGGTGCACTCCTGTAATCCCAGCTACTTGGGCGACTGAGGCAGGAGAATCACTTGAACCTGGGAGGCAGACGTTGCAGTGAGCCAAGATCGTACCACTGCACTCCAGCCTAAGCGACAGAGCGAAACTCCATCTCAAAAAAAAAAAAAAAAAAAAAGCCCAGAGTTATTCAGGGCTCTGAGCAGTTATTCAGGATCTGAGCAGTTCCTAAGAAAGAGAAACCAGCCCTCTCCTTGACCCTAATTTGGTTCCCTAGGGGCAAAAGAAACGAGTTGCCAGTTTTCAGGAGACCCAATCATTGGAGTTTATGTCTGAGGGGCCTTTGTTCTAGTAGAGGCCAATACCTATGTCAGGTATCATGGTGGAAGCAACTGAGGGACCTAGCAATGCATACATTAAGCACAGACACTTAGCTTCCCAATCCCTGGGAAACCTCACTGTCACCTCACAGCCTGATATCATCAGGCTTCCATAGCTGAGAAACTCAGACTTCTTGAATGTGCAGTCAACCTGAAGAATTATTGGTCAGAAGGCAGTCAGCAGCTGTCAGGTGTGACATGCAGAAAGAATTTCTGCCTTGAGCTTGAGGTGGGGCTAGCTGATGATTCTACCAGTCTCAAATTCTAGCTGTGCCACCAAGAGCAGCAGGGGTTGGGGAAAAGACAGAATAAAATGCATGTCTGGATGCTAGCATAGTGGGCTTGCATCCTGAGACAGAATCTAGTTGCCTTCCATGATTGTGAATGAACATGAGAAGAATATTTTACATAGCATTTATTTGAGAGACACTGTTCTAGACACATTATAAATATTTATACATTTTTATCCTGATAAAAACTCTATGAGGCAGGCATCATTATTATCCTTATTCTACAGATGAAAAAATGAAAGCGCAAATAAGTGAGTCGTTTGTCCCCAAATCCCATTGCTGGTAAGTGGCAAAACCAGGATTTGACCTGTGTAATCTGGGTCTAGAATCCATGCTTGTCACTAATTCTCCACATTGTATAGTTATTATCTATAACCATAGGGAAGGTGTGCCTAACTTTTCAGTTGTTCTCTATAGGTATAGGGAAGGTTTGCCTAACTATTCAGAGTACCCATTTGCCTGCTTTTGAAATTGAAGTTAAAAAAATCAAGGCCATGAAACTAGGAATACAAGGAAACTTCCTCAACTTGATAAACAGCATCTACGAAAAACCTAATATCATACTTAATGATGAAGTACTAAACACTTACCACTAAAATGAGGAACAATGGCCAGGCGAGGTGGCTCATGCTTGTAATTCCAGCACTTTGGGAGACTGAGGCAGGTGGATCACTTGAGATCAGGAGTTCAGGACCAGCCTGGCCAACATGGTGAAATCCTGTCTCTACTGAAAATACAACAATTAGCCAGGCATGGTGGCACGCACCTGTAGTCCCAGCTACTCAGGAGGCTGAGGCAGGAGAATCACTTGAACCCGGCGGCAGAGGTTTCAGTGAGCCAAGATAGCACTACTGTACTCCAACCTAGGCAACAGAGTGAGACTTCATCTAAAAAATAATAATAAAATAAAACAAAATTAGGAATAAGGTTAGCATGTCTGCTCTCACCATTGTACTTGAAGTCCCAGACAGTGCAATCAGACAAGGAAAAGGAATAAAAAGGCATCAAATTGGAAAGGAAGAAGTAAAACTATTTATTTATATTATGTAATTGTCTATGTGGAAAATCCTGGGTCTATAAAAAAGCTATTAGAACTAACATGTGAGTTTAGTAAATGTATTAGTTTGCCGGGCTGCCATAATAAAGTACCTCACACTGGTTGGCTTACAACAGAAATTCTGTTTACAATAGAAATTTATCTTCTCACACTTCTGGTGACTAAGAATAGTAGTAGTCTGTAGATCAAGGTGTTGCAGGGCCAGTTTCTTCTGAGGCCTCTCTCCTTGACTTGTAGATAAGTTGTCTTTTTTTTTTTTTTTGAGACAGAGTCTCACTCTGTCACCCAGGCTGGAGTACAGTGGTGCAATCTCAGTTCACTGCAACCTCTGCCTCCCAGGGTCAAGCAATTCTCCTGCCTCAGCCTCCCAAATAGCTGGGACTGCAGGCACCCGCCACCACGCCCAGCTAATTTTTGTATTTTTAGTAGAGATGGGGTTTCACCATATTGGCCAAGCTGGTTTCAAACTCCTGACCTTGTGATCCGCCTGCCTGGGCCTCCCAAAGTGCTGGGATTACAGGTGTGAGCCACCACACCCGGCCGATATATCTCTATATATGTTTATATGGTCTTCTCTCTGTATAGGTTTTTGTCCTAATCTCCTCTTCCTGTAAGTACACCAGTCATATTGGATTATGGTCCATCCTAATGACCTCATTTAACCTTAATTACCTTTTTAAAGACCCTACCTCCAAATAGTCATATTCTGAGGCATCGTGGATTAGGACTTCAATATATAAATATGGAGGGAAACACAATTCAGCCCATAATAGCAAAGTTGCAGAATACAAGATTAATATACCAAAATCAGTTGTATTTCTACATACTACCAAGAAATAATCGGAAATTTTAAAAAATTAAATAATAATAATACCTTTACAATAACATCAAAAACTATGAAACACTTAGAGATAAACATGACAAAACATTTGAAGATCCATAGCAAGAAAATTATAAATCACTACTGAAAAAAAGACCTAAGTAAATGAAGAGATATACCATGTTCATGAATTGGAGGACTCAATATTGTTATGTCAGTTCTTCCTCAAATTTATCTGTAGATTCAATGCAATCACAATCAGTATTTCAGCAAGATTTTGTTTATTTTATTTTGTTTTTATTTTCTAAACTTCATAGGGAAATGCAAAAGATCTAGAATGACCAAAACAACTTTGAAAAAGAACGCAGTGGAAGGACTAACACTATCTCATGTCAAGACTTATTATAAAGTTACAGTGATCAAGATAGTGTGGCATTAGCATAAAGTTCAAAAAATACATCAAAAAGACCAGAAATAGACCCACATATATATGGAAAATTGATTTTTGACACAAGTGCAGAAAAAGTAGAGAAGTCTTTTAACAAACAGTGCCGTAACAATTCAGCATCCATATCTGAAAAGAAGAAATTCAATGAATATCTTATATAATATTGTACAAAAATTACTCAAAATGGCTCACAGATCCTAATTATAAAGCCTAAAACCAAGAAACTTTTATAAGAAACATAAGAGAAAATATCTGGGAACTTGGCTTCCCGTTTCTTAGATGTGATACCAAAATTATTTGGGCTACATCAAAATTTAAAACTTCTCTTCAAGGCCAGGCACAGTGGTGCACACCTGTAATCCCAGCATTTTTGGGAGGCTGAGGTGGGCAGATCACTTGAGCTCAGGAGTTTGAGACCAGCCTAGGCAACATGGTAAAACCCCATCTCTACAACAAAATAAAAACAAAAATTAGACCAAGCATGGTGGCTGATGCCAGTAATTCCAGCACTTTAGGAGGCAATGTGGCTCATAACTATAATCCCAGTACTTTGGAAGGCCAAGGCAGGCGGATCACTGGAGGTCAGGAGTTTGAGACCAGCCTGGCCAACATGGTGAAACTCCGTCTCTACTAAAAATACAAAACTTAGCCAGGCGTGGTGGTGCATGCCTGTAGTCCCAGCTACTCAGGAGGCTGAGGCAGGAGAATCATTTGAACCTGGGAGGCAGAGATTGCAGTGAGCCGAGATCACACCACTGCACTCCAGCCTGGGTGACAGAGCAAGACTCTGTCTCAAAAAAAATACAAAAATTAGCTGGCATGGTGGCACGTGCCTGTATTCCCAGCTACTCAGGAGGGTGAGGTGGGAGGATCAATTGAGCCTGGGAGGCCAAGCCTGCAGTGAACCATGATCATGCCACTGCACTCCAGTCTAGGTGACAGAGTGAGACCTTGTGTCCACAAAAAAACAAAAACAAAACACCCCACTTTTCTTCAAAAAATACTGAAAAGACAATGCATAGACTGGGAGAAAATATATGCAAAGCATACTGTTCATAGCAGCTTTATTAGAATTAGCCAAAAATTGTAAAAAAATTCAGAAGTCCATCAAGAGGTAAATGGATAAACAAATTGTGGTATACAATGGAATATTCATTAATAAAAAAGAAATGGACATTGATGTACATACAACATGGATGAATCTCAAAAGAATTATGTTGCATGAGAAAAATCAAACAAAAGAGTATCTACTGGCCGGGCGCGGTGGCTCAAGCCTGTAATCCCAGCACTTTGGGAGGCCGAGACGGGCGAATCACGAGGTCAGGAGATCGAGACCATCCTGGCTAATACGGTGAAACCCCGTCTCTACTTAAAAATACAAAAAACTAGCCGGGCGACGAGGCGGGCGCCTGTAGTCCCAGCTACTCGGGAGGCTGAGGCAGGAGAATGGCGTACACCGGGAGGCGGAGCTTGCAGTGAGCTGAGATCCGGCCACTGCACTCCAGTCTGGGTGGCAGAGCAAGACTCCGTCTCAAAAAAAAAAAAAAAAAAAAAAAAGAGTATCTACTGTATGATTCTAAATATGGAAAATTCTAGAAAACACAAACTCATCTATAGTAACAGAAAGTAGACTGGGTGGCTGCCTGAACATGGAGGCTGTGGAGAGGGGCAGGAAGTAGGAAAGATGAAGGGACATGTGGGACATTGTGAAAGTAATGGGTCCTTTCACTGTCTTAATTGTAGTATGATTTTATGAGTGTATACATAAATGAAAACATATAACACTGTAAAACATTAAATATGTGCAGTTTGTTGTATATCACTTATAACGTAATAAAGATTTTTTTTTTTTTTTTTTTTGAGACGGAGTCTTGCTCTTGTCGCCCAGGCTGGAGTGCAATGGTGCGATCTCAGCTCACTGCAGCCACCCCCTCCGGGTTCAAGTGATTCTCCTGCCTCAGCCTCCTGAGTAGCTGGGATTACAGACAACCGTCATCATGCCTGGCTGATTTTTGTATTTTTAGTAGAGACGGGGTTTCACCATGTTGGCCAGGCTGGTCTTGAACTCCTGACCACAGGTGATCCACCCGCCTCAGCCTCCCAAAGTGCTGGGATTACAGATATGAGCCACTGTGCTCAGCCAATAAAGTTATTTTTTAAAACATAGCTATGGATGGATATAGCCTTTGATGAGGATATTATGGGCCCCATTCTTAGTGTCAAGCACAGCGCTTGACATATAATATCTCTTCTGGGTGAAACGTTCTGGGTAAATTGTTCATTTGTTCATTCACATGTTTCATGGAATAACTCTGTGTTCCCTTTTTTCAAATATAACTTTGCTAAATTATCAAAATTGTTCCAGCTGTCCCATCTGTCCTGCAGTGTCATCCTCTTAGGAATCCTCCTCTGATGGCCCAGCCCGCAATGACCTCCTCTTCCTCGCACGTGGAGACTCTGCATCAGCACCCTTCACTCAGCATCCCTCCTTCTGCCTCGCACCATTAGTAAGCTTTTCATGCTGTCTCTCATAAGGTCCTTGAAGGCAGAGAGCAGCTATGGCTTTTCTATGAACAATCCCCACCTCCCCTAGCCACTTAATACCTTGTCTTACATATATTTATTCATGATTAATTCCTTAGTCATTAAAAATACTATTTTTTAAAAGACAGACTTATTTATTTAAACATATACATACACAAACACAGTCTTGCTACCCTCTGCCACTAGTCATGAGGCACATGGTCTGGAAGAGCAAAATGAAAACAGCAAATGTTATGATTCTAGGTTGATATGGAAAAGAGAAAGTCCATTTTTACATTTTCGCTATACATCCAAGCTTTAGCCCTAGTTTCATGGCTTCCTGGGTATACTTCACTATTATAACAGCTTATTCTTCATGTCTTCATTCATTCATCAAATGCTTACTAAACCCTTCCCTCCCTCCAGGCTTTGTTATAATGTGCTACCTTTTGTCTCCTCTTCTTTGAGGACTTATTCCCATTTGCATCTGCTATGTCTGGTGTAGCAAAGGTATTTGATCATATTTATTGAATGGTCATTGTCCCCAACTCAGGCAAGAGCAACAGAAGTATTTTCTGCTTCTCCTAAATCCAGAGGCTGCTTTGTGGTGGTACTGGAAAGAGAATACCAAGCTGATTAGGATGATTTCTGCAGCAAAGTGTAAGATACTTATAGGTATATTCCATTTACATGTGGACACTGAAACCATTATCTAGTTTCAAACTGACTTTTCCAGCCATCTAAACAATAGATTGGGTTGTCTCTGTTGTAAATCTGTTAAGAAATTATGCACAGAGACTCAAAATCCATAGAATAGCCATGATCTGAGCCAGTGGTATAAATACATGTATTCACTTAGCATCAAAAATGTATATATACATTTTTTCATTGTCTGTAATGACAACCGTGAACTGATAAGAGATGGACTGAAAAAATATGATCCTGCTTTTCCTACCTAAATGTGACTTAGCTAACTTAAACACTCATGTTGAAATGTGGTGTCAAGCCCAGATGCAGTGGATTAGCACTTTGGGAGGCCAAAGTAGGAGGTTTGCTTGAGACCAGGAGTTCCAGACCAGTCTAGGCAACATAGCGAGACCCTGTCCCTACAAAAATTTAAAAATTAGTCAGGCATGATGCAATGCACGTGTAGTCCCAGCTACTTGGGAGGCTGAGGCAGGAGGATCGCTTGAGCCCAGGTGTTGAGGATGCAAAAAGCCATGATTGTGCCACTGCACTCCAGCCTGGGTGATAGAGTGAGACCCTATCTCAAAAGAAAAGAAAAGAAAAGAAAAGAAAAAAAAGGAAAGGAAAGGAAAAAGGAAAGAAAACATGTGGTGTCAAGACTTTGTTTTAATTGAAACCAAGTAATTTGCTGTCAGTTTAAGTTGCTGACTCTCTATGGCTTTGCACTAAACCTCTTCTCCAGGGATCCCCTCCTACACACTGAAAAGGCTGCCTTTGCTTTAAATCCTAAAAAGTGAAGGGTGGGCTGGGCACGGTGGCTCGCACCTGTAATCTCAGCACTTTGGGAGGCCGAGGCGGGCTGATCACCTGAGGTCATGAGTTCGAGACCAGCCTGACTAACATGGTGAAACCCCATCTCTACTAACAATACAAAAATTAGCCGGGTATAGTGGCGGGTGCCTGTAATCCCAGCTACTCCGGAGGCTGAGGCAGGAGAATCGCTTGGGAGGCAGAGGTTACAGTGAGCTGAGATTATGCCATTGCACTCCAGCCTGGGCAACAGAGCAAGACTCTGTCTCAACAACAGCAACAACAACAGAAGAGTGAAAGGTGAGGAGCGGCCTTAGCACCTTTCTCTGGATAACTGGATTCGTGTGACATCTGTGGACCCTTAGGACAAAAATAATTGGTGAGAAAGAGCATTGGAAACGTGCAAGTTACAGGACATTCACAAAATGTTTTCTCTGAGGTTTTGATACAGTGGGCCTTGTGTTTGAATAGCCTCCATTAGGAAGTTTAGGAGAGCCAGAGAAGGACTTTGGTCAACCTTGATCCATCATCTAAGATTTTAGGAATGAAAAGAAAGTGTTAAGTTTACATGCTTGGTATATAAGAACAGAGTCTCAGAAAAGGTCACCATATAATGTTCTAACACAAAATAGCTGTCTTTGGTAGAAAAGGGAAGTTTCTCTTGCCTCCCATTTCTCCTTTCCCTTACAACAAAGGGACAGCACAAGCAACAAGAGATTATATCTATACTGCTTGCAAACCACACTCAGTCCATGCTTCAGGTGTCTACAGAGCTTCTGCTGGTACTCACTAACGCAGCCTACATCGCTGTCGTTTAACCCATGAGCATCTCATTTCAGCTTTGGGTATCATTAATGCCATTCATTTACTCTTAAACTATGACTGGGTTTTCTAGGCAGGGGGAGAGGGAAGAGAAGGATATGAAGAGGAGTTGTACTCATCTTTAAAGAACTCACAGACTAGAAGGGGAACCAAGTGGTAAAATAGTTATAATTATTTTTATTTTTATGTGATAAATGGTATAATAGCACTCAAATTACCAAGAAAGAACAGTGGTAGGGCTGACCTTGGACTAGGGGAGGAGATGGGAAGGCTTCAGGAAAGGGTGATCTTTTGGTGAACTGTAAAGGCTGAGTAGGAGTTCACCAGGAAAAGAAAAGAGTCTTCTAGGCAGAGGCACAGCACACACAGGTCCCTTGACCCATGGAAGAGCAGGTTTGAGGAGTGTTGAATCCATGTGGCCAGAGTATATGGTAGCGGTGGGTGGGGGGCAATAGTGGGGGGGAAGAGCCTGGAATAACAGTTTGGAGACATGTGGTGAAGTTCCTTAATTACTAAGCTAATTAGCTTGGATTTTCATTAAAAATGATAGGCGGCCACTGAGGAGTTTTAGGCAGAGAGTGATACAAATTAGCATTTTAAAAAGATACCTCTGAGGCAGTACGGAGGATATATTGGAAGGGAAATAGAGACCAGGTTCACTGGGGGCACAAACCTTACAGAGTTCCCGGATACCAGGCCCTCAGAGATGAGTAAAACATGCAACACAGCCCTACCTTTCAGGAGCTCGCAACTGCATAAGGGAGCATATTAATTACCTGTTGTTATCACAAATTACCAGAAACTTAGCAGCTTGAAACAACATGTATTTATAATCTCACAGTTTCTGTAATACGCAGTGTGGTTTAGTTCAGTCCACGGCTTCAGACTACACTTAAGGTGTTGGCCAGGACTGGGCTTCATCTGATCCTCAACTGGGGAAGGATCTGCTTCCAAGCTCACAGTGCTGTTGGTGAGATTCAGCAACTTGCTGGCTTTGGCCAGAAGCTTCTCTCACTTCTTTGCCATGTGAACCTCCTCAACATGGCTATTTGCTTCATCAAAGCACGAAAGCTTAGAAGGCAACAAAGAGCGTCTGCTTACAAGATGGAAGTTGCAATCTTATGTAACATAATCACCTCCATTGCTTAGATGATAATCCTATCACCTCTACTGCTTAGAAGCAAATCGCCAAGCCCACTCACACACAGGGCCGTGAAATGCCTGCAGGCAGAAATACTTGAACCCATCTTAGAGTCTGTCTCTAAGGACAGAGGCTGATCTTGAACCATCTCAGAAAATAAGGGAAAAATAAAGTAGCTGTGTTCTCCAGGGGCTACACAATCAAAGAGAGGTTATCTGGACTGATCTGGTGATTAAGGGAATACTTCCTCAAGGGGCTCAATTAGAATGCCATTACTGTGGTCCTGGATTAAGATGTTGAAGACCTGAAATTTCCCTATTCATCAGTTAATTCTGTTTTTTTTTTTTTTTTTTTTTTTTGAGATGGAGTCTTGCTCTGTTGCCAGGCTGGAGTGTAGTGGCGCAATTTTGGCTCACTGCAACCTCCACCTCCTGGGTTCAAGCGATTCCCCTGCCTCAGGCTCCCTGGTAGCTGGGACTACAGGTGCGTGCCACCACACCCGGCTAATTCTTTGTATTTTTAGTAGAGATGGGGTTTCACCATGTTGGCCAGGATGATCTCGATCTCCTGACCTTGTCACCTGCCCTCTTCAGCCTCCCAAAATGCTGGGATTATAGGCGTGAGCCACCGCGCCTGGCCTCATCAGTTAATTCTTATTATCCATTGGGCCCTTTGGTTAAAAAGTCCATGGTGGACAAAGGTTTATTTATTTAGTTTTTTGTTTGTTTTTGTTTTTGTTTTTGAGACAGAGTCTCACTGCCATGCCCAGGCTGGAGTGCTGTGGTGCAATCTCAGCTCACTGCAACTTCTGCCTCCCGGGTTCAAGCAATTCTCCTGCCTCAGGCTCCCAAGTAGCTGGGATTACAGGCACCTGCCACCATGCTTGGCTAATTTTTGTTTTTTTGTTTTTTTGTTTTTTGAGACGGAGTCTTGCTCTGTCACCCAGGCTGGAGTACAGTGGCGCGATCTCGGCTCACTGCAAGCTCTGCCTCCTGGGTTCACGCCATTCTCCTGCCTCAGCCTCCTGAGTAGCTGAGACTACAGGTGCCCACCACCACACCCGGCTAATTTTTTGTATTTTTAGTAGAGACGGGGTTTCACCATGTTGGCCAGGCCGGTCTTGAACTCCTGACCTCAGGTGATCTGCCCGCCTCAGTCTCCCAAGGTGCTGGGATCACAGGCGTGAGTGACTGTGCCTGGCCTGGACATGAGTTTCAATCCCAGCTTGGCCACTTAACAGCTGTGTGAACTTGGGAGTTAGGTGGCCTCTCTTCACATCACTTTCCTAATCTGCAAGATGGGGATACTGCTGCTTACCCCATAGGGATCTTGAAAGATTAAATGACATGGTGTATATGAAAGACCCTAGCATGGGCCCTGCCACATTGCAACTTAGCCAGTAACTTAGGCCATATCTTAAGCAAGGCTGGATTGAAGTCACAGGCAAAACCAGCTGTGAAAGAGCCTGGTTCACAGGCTTCTCCTTGGAGGGCAGCCAAGACTGTCACAGACACATCCCACATCAAGGCCCCCTCAGTGGTAAAAGCAAGAGGACCTTGCATCTCCATGCTGTGGACACTCCTTTTATTTGGTGACCACCTGATAAACACTTGCTGACCCTCCAGGACTGGGGGTCCGGGGCTACATCACCCATCTCTAGCAGCTCTCTAAGGCCCTGAAATGGGAGTGTTTCCTCCCCTTCGAGGTCTCCCCCATCATCCATCCAATGATTTAGCGCTTGATTACTCTAAAAAAAAAAAAAAAGGATCTTGCTCTGTGGCCCAGTATGGAGTGCAGTAGTGTGATCATGCCTCACTATAGACTGGAACTCCTGGGCTCCAGTGAGTCTGCCACCTCAGCCTCCTGAGTAGCTAGGGCCACAGGCATGCACCACCATGTCCAGATAATTTTTTCACTTTTTTGTAGAGATGAGGTCTCCCTATGTTGCCCAGGCTGGTCTCAAACTCCTGGACTCGAGTGATGCTCCCACTTCAGCCTCCCAAAATGCTGGTATTACAGGCATGAGCCACTGTGCCCAGCCTAGACTGCTTTTAAAGGTATTTATTATGTGCTCATCTCTGTGCTAAACTAAAACACCTGATTGGGATGGAAGGCTGGGGTAAACAGAAGCAGGGGTGAGGGGAGGAGCTCATCTTGGGCTGAGGCTTTGGTTTTCTGTCTTAGAGGCCATGTGCTCCCTGCTAAGGCAGAGCTGAAAAGCTGGGAATAGGCTGGGATGCTCTTACTTCTCTTGGTCTCCTGAGTACAGTCTCCATGCTTGTTGTTACATAATTTATATTAAAATTCCTGGAAATGCAGCTAGAAGAGTAACTCCCAAAGGAACCCTAAAGCATGAATGCTGAGGTTGAAAGCTTTCAATCTAAACTGTGTCTCTAAGTGCTGACAATGCCAACCCGACTCACATCGTCATTGGTGACAGTGCCAACCCAACCAATTCACATTGTGTGCAGGATTCCCAAATGCCCAGCAGCTTCAAAAATAGACATCTTCTCCAAAGAGAGCAGATGCAGTGAAAGCACAAAGATGAATGACTTCAAATTATGAGATGCAAAGAATGCCAACTTGCTTACCTTAAGGTAAAGGTATAATAGGTTGTAGGGGGTTAGGAAGGCATCTATGAGGCTACTGTTTTTCCAGTGGTTCCTGCATGCCCCCAACCTACTGTGCTTATTGCCATAAAGCATCACAGAGCATGGCCCAGCAGTGGTCAGGGTGCTTAATGGCAAGCAACAGAAACTGTATATTGCTTCTATAAGCACAAGATAAAGTTATAATAAAGATATGGGGAATTCATAAAATCATCAAGAATGCCAGAAAATCAAGCTTGGGAGATGGGGCAGGAATGGGGGAGGCTCCCCAGGTCGAATCACTCCTGAGAGTTTGTCCAGTGCCACATAAGGTGTTGTCAACACAGCTCCTGCTGCAGCACTGATACTCCTGGAGCCTGGACATGGCCATGGTGCTGGCACCATTACACAAAGATGGCTTCTCCATGGCCCTGCTTCTCTGTGTCAATGTCCAGTGGGTGTGCCTGATGGGCTGAGTCGAGGTGTGTATCCATACCCACCCCTGGAGGCTGGGGAAGCAGGCATCTCAGGCTTGGAGGCTGCTCAGCTAAAGAGCCCAGAAGGTCCACTGGAGCCGCAGGGCTGACTTCCAGGCAAGTGAGCAAGTGAGTTCTCACAGCATCTTTTTCTTTCTTTCTTTCTTTGTCTTTTTCTCTCTCTCTCTCTTTTTTTTTGTTTTGTTTTTTGTTTTTTGTTTTTTGTTTTGAGATGGAGTCTTGTTCTGTTGCCCAGGCTGGAGTGCAGTGTGTGCTCACTGCAACCTCCACCTCCCAGGTTCAAGCAATTCTCCTACGTCAGCCTACCAAGTAGCTGGGATTACAGGTATGCGCCACCATGCCTGGGCTAATTTTTGTATTTTTAGTAGAGACAGGGTTTTGCCATGTTGGCGAAGCTGGCCTCAAATTCCTGACCTCAAGTAATCTGCCCACCTCAGCCTACCAAAGTGCTGGAATTACAATTGTTAGCCACCATGCCCAGCCATCTTTTTCTTTAAATAATTAAAAAGTGATTAAAAACCGGGCATGGTGGCTCATGTCTGTAATCCCAGCACTTCGGGAGGCTGAGGTGGGCGGATCACCTGAGGTCAGGAGTTCGAGACCAGCCTGCCCAACATTGTGAAACCCCGTCTCTACTAAAAATACAAAAATTAGCCTGGCATGGTGGTGGCCACCTGTAGTCCCAGCTACTTGGGAGGCTGAGGCAGGAGAATCACTTTAACCCAGGAGGCGGAGGTTGCAATGAGCTGAGACAGTGCCAGTGCACTCCAGCCAGGGCGACAGAGTGAGACTCTGTCTCAAAAAAAAAAGGTGGGGGGGAGGAAGCGATTAAAGGTAAAAAGGGAAGAAGACAAATTCATTCAAAAAATGTTACTGAGCAGTTATATGTCAGGCAGTATTCTAGACTGTAAGGATAGAGCAGGGAGTCACACACAAGTCCTGACCTCAGAGAGGCTTCACAGTAATGGAAGATGGGAGTAACAAGCCTGTGTGTGTGTGTGTGTGTGTGTGTGTGTGTGTGTGTGTGGTGTGTGCGTGTGATGTTGATAAGAGCCATGGAGAACAATACAGGCAGGGTAAGAGGGCTTTGGGAGTGCTAAGTTACTTTGTAGAGGTGGCCAAGGAAGACTTTCTGCCTAAGATGATGTCTGAGCAGAGATCTGAAGGATGGAGGACATCATTCACACACCAGGGAGGAGTGTTACCCACAGAGGGGACAGCCAGAGTAGAGGCCCTGAGGCAAGAGCACACCTGCAGGGTCAAGGAAGCAAACAGCCATGGTGGCTGGGGCAGAGTGAGTGAAGGGAGCATTGGAGAGAATAAGATCAGGGAGATAGTTAGGGCTTTCCCTAGGGTAAGAAGAGACACTTTTGGAAGGTTTTGAGCAAGTAAGTAAGATGACCTGACTCACATTTTAGAAGGAGCCCTCTGATTGCTGGTGGGGAACAGAGGGTGGAGGGGCAAGAGAGCAGACAGGAAGAGCATTCGGGGGCTCCTGTGGGAAGCCAAACTGGAGGAGCAGGGGTGAGGCCAGGCAGGAGAGCAGAAGTGCTAGAAGGAGGCAGGCTCTGGATGCATTTGAAGGTATAGTCACCAGGTTTGATGCATCGGATGTTTTATACTCTTGTTCTCTCTCTCTCTCTCTGTCTTTCTCTCTCTCTCTCTCTCTCTGTCCCTCTCTCTCTCTCTCTCTGTCTCTTGCTCTCATACACACACATGCATGTGTGCATGCATATACAGGAATACCTACTTTTATTCTGCTTCACAGATATTCTTTTTGACAAATTGAAGGTTTGTGGCAACACTGCTTTGAGCAAGTCTATCTTTTTTTTGTTTTTTTTTGAGATGGAGTCTCGCTCTGTTGCCCAGGCTGGAGTGCAGTGGCGTGATCTTGGCTCATTGCAACCTCCATCTCCCAGGTTCAAGTGATTCTCCTGCCTCAGCCTCCTGAGAGTAAGTGGGATTACAGGTGCATAGCACCATGCCCTGCTAATTTTTGTATTTTTAGTAGAGACAGGGTTTCACCATGTTAGCCAGGCTGGTCTCGAACTCCTGACCTCAGGAGATCTGCCCACCTAGGGCTCCCATAGTGCTGGGATTACAGGCGTGAGCCACCTGTTGTTTAGTGTATCTACCTTCATCACTTATCTCCTTGGGTCTCTCTAGTCCTTGAGAAACAATAATATTGAAATCAGGCCAATTAACAACCCTACAATGGCCTCTGAGTGTTCAAGTGAAAGGAAGAGTCACACATCCCTCACTTTAACTCAAAAGCTAGAAATGATTAAGCTTAGTGAGGAAGGCAGGTAAAAAGATGAGATGGGCCAAAAGCTAGGCCTCTCATGCCAAACGGTTAGCCAAATTGTGACTATATGGGAAAAGTTATTGATGAAAATATAAAATGCTACTTGAGTGAACACACAAATAACAAGAAAGCAAAATAGTCTTACTGATGACACAGAAAAAGTATAGTGGTTGGGATAGAAGATCAAATCAGCCACAACATCCCTGTAAGCCAAAGCCTAATCCAGAACAAGGCCCTAACTCTCTTTAATTCTGTGAATGCTGAGAGAGATGAGGAAGCTGCAGAAGAAAAGTTAGACACTGCAAAAGGTTGGTTCATGAGGTTTAAGGAAAGAAGTCACCTTCCTAACATAAAAGCGCAAGGAGAAGCAGTAAGTGCTAACGAAAAAGCGGCAGCAAGTTATCCAGAAGATCCAGCTAAGATAAGTGATGAAGGTGGATACACTAAACAACAGGTTTTCAATGTAGATGAAACAGCCTGTATCAAAAGAAATTAATAGCTAGACTTTCATAGCTAGAGGGGCAAAGTCAATGCCTGGCTTCAACGCTTCAAAGGAGAGGCTGACTCTCCTGGCAGGAACTAATGCAGCTGGTGACTTTAAGTTGAAGCCAGTGCTCATTTATCATATGCCAAAAGTCCCAGGGCCTTAAGAACTATGCTAAATCTACTGTCTGTGCTCTGCAAATGAAACAACCAAGCCTGGATGTCAGCACATTTGTCTACAACATGGTTTACTGATTTTTTTTTTTTTTTTTTTTTTTTGAGACGGAGTCTCGCTCTGTCTCCCAGGCTGGAATGTAGTGGCACGATCTCAGCTCACTGCAAGCTCCGCCTCCCAGGTTGTAGCTGGGACTACAAGCACTCACCACCACGCCCGGCTAATTTTGTTTTTGTATTTTCAGTAGTGATGGGGTTTCACCGTGTTAGCCAAGATGTTCTCAATCTCCTGACATCGTGATCCCCTTGCCTCGGCCTCCCAAAGTGCTGGGATTACAGGTGTGAGCCACCCAGCCCAGCTGGTTTACTGAATATTTTAAGCCCACTGTTGGGACCTACTGCTCAGAAAAAAAAAAAAGATTCCTTTCAAAATGTTACTGCTAATTGACAAGGTACCTGTTCACCCAAGAACTCTAATGGAGATGAACAAGGAGATTAACATAGTTTTCATGCCTGCTAACACAATATTCATTCTGCAGTCCGTGGGTCAAGGAGTAATTTTGACTTCTAAGTCTTATTATTTAAGATATACATTTTGTAAGGCAATAGCTGCCATGGGTAGTGATTTTTCTGATGGATCTTGGCAAAATAGATTGAAAACATTCTGGAAAGATTCACTATTCTAAATGTCATTAAGGACATTCATGATTTATGGAAGGAGTCAAAATATCAATGTAAAGAAGAGTTTGCAAGAATTTGATTCCAACCCTCATGGATAACTGAGGGGTTCAAGACTTCAGTGGAGGAAGTGCCTGAAGATGTAGTAGAAATAGCAAGAGAACTGCGATTAGAAATGGAGCCTGAAGATGGGACTGGATTGCTGCAATCTCAAGATCAAAAAACTTGAATGGATGAGAAGTTGCTTCTTATGGATGAACAAAGAAAGTGGTTTCTGGAGATGGAATCTACTCCTGGTGAAGATGCTGTGAATATTGTTGAAATGACAATAAAGGCTTTAGGAAATTACCTAAACCTAGTTGATAAAGCAGCAGCAGGGTTTGAGAGGATTGCCTTCATTTTTGAAAAAAAAATTGTACTGTGGGTAAAATGCTATCAAACAGCATCACATGCTGTAGATATATCTTTTGTGAAAGGAACAGTCAATCAATACAGCAAACTTCACTATTGTCTTATTTTGAGAAATTGCCAAAGCTACCCTAACCTTCAGCAATAATCATCCTGATCAGTCAGCAACCATCAACATTGAAGCAAACCCTCCACCAGCTAAAGGTTTATGACTTGCTGAAGGCTCAGATGATTGTTAGCACTTTTTAGCAATAAAGTATTTTTAAATTAAGGTATGTCTGTGTTTTAGACATAATGCTATTTCACACGTAATAGACTATAGACTACAGGACAGTGTAAACATAACTTTTTTTTTTTGTTTTTTGAGACAGTCTCACTGTCACCCAGGCTCGAATGCAGTGGAGCGATCTCAGCTCACTGCAACCACCACCTCCCGGGTTCAAGTGATTCTCCTATCTCAGCCTCCCAAGTAGCTGGGATTATAGGCACGCACCACCACGCCTGGCTAATTTTTGTGTTTTTAGTGTAGACGGGGTTTCACCACGTTGGCCAGGATGGTTTTGAACTCCTGACCAGGTGATCTGCCTGCCTCGGCCTCCCAAAGTGCTGGGATTACAGGCATGAGCCACTGCACCCGGCCATGTAAACATAACTTTTATATGCACTGGGAAGCCAAAATATTCATGTGACTCATTTTATTGCAGTGGTCTGGAAAGAAACCCATGATATCTTCAAGATATGCCTGTGCATACACATTGCATGTGTGTTTAGGCAAAACAGGAAAACTGTAATTCTAACCAGAATGCTGTTTAAAAGTTATTATTACATAGTAAAATAAACGTAGATTAGAAAGAAGAGTGAGATCAATTTCATTATTAAGCCATAAATTGATTTACACAATCCCCCAATTTCTTCCTATTAAGTAATAGTAATCATAATGATAGATAAGTGCTTATGAGGTGCCGGGTACTGTTCGAAACACTTTACATATTATTTACATGTATTGATCATTTAATTATCACAGCTAAGCTATGAGGTAGGTAATGTTACTATTTCCACTTTAAATGCAATGAAACTGAGATATGAAAAGTTTAAATAAGTTAAATAAGAGCTATTTATAGAGAAATAAAGTTTTGCTTATAGTAAAAGATAAAATAAGCCAGGCATGGTGGCATGCACCTGTAGTCCCAACTACTCAGGAGGCTAAGGTAGGAGGATTGCTTGAACTCAGAAGTTTCAGACCAGTCTGGCCAACATAGCAAAACCCCATCTCAAAAAACAAACAAACAAAAAATGGACTAGGCCAGGTGCGATGGCTCACACCTACAATCCCAGCCAGCACTTTGGGAGGCCAAGGCGGGGGGATCACTTGAGGTCAGGAGCTCAAGACCAACCTGGCCAACATGGTGAAGCCCTGTCTCTACCAAAAATACAAAAATTAGCCAGGTGTGATGTCCCACACGCCTGTTAGTCCCAGCTACTCCAGAGACTGAGGCAGGAGAATCGCTTGAACCCAGGAGGCGGAGGTTACAGTGAGCAGAGGTTGTGCTACTGCACTCCAGCCTGGGCGACACAGCAAGACTCCAGCTCAAAACAAAAACAAAAACAAAAAAAACCCAATAATCATTAAACAACCACCTAAACATATACATTTCTCACTGGGGTCAAATGACTTACCTATAAAATGAGGGCATTAGGTGCTTATGAAAGTCCTTTAGCCATGACTATCTGTGACTCCTTCATTGCTTGGTATCAAGAGACAGTAGTCCCCCTTTTCTCCTTTGATTATAAACAATAAATACAATCAATACATGTTTTCTAAATGCCTATAATGAGCAATTAAAGATTACTTGAAAGAATAGCTTGATATCAAGACGTACTTATGTTGTTGCTTAAATAATTGTTATTGATAATACTTAGTTTGATGAAGTGTTCCTTCGTTTAGAAAAATTGTACTTTGGCCAGACACGGTGGCTCACGCCTGTAATCCCAACACTTTGGGAGGCCAAGGCAGGTGGATCACCTGAGGTCTGGAGTTCGAGACCAACCTGGCCCACATGGTGAAACCCCATCTCTACTAAAAATACAAAATATTAGCCAGCCGTGGTGTCGGGCACCTATAATCCCAGCTACTTGGGAGGCTGAGACAGGAGAATCGCTTGAACCCAGGGGGCAGAGGTTGCAGTGAGTGGAGATCGCACCACTGCACTCCAGCCTAGGCAATAAGAACGAAACTCCGTCTCAAAAAAAAAGAAAAAAGAAAAAAAGAAAAAAGAAAGAAAAGAAAGAAAAAGAAAAAAAAATTGTATTCTTTCACATATATAGAGCCAAATATTCCTCAAAATGGATGGAAAGTCAACAAAGAGTGCTATAGTTCAAGGGACAGCTACACAAACCACTCATCTACCCATCCATGCATCCATCCATCTGTTCATTCTTAAAAGACATACTTATTGAGTTCCTAATATGTGATAAATTGTGGCAAGTTAAGATGTTACAAGACAGCAATACTTTCAATGTTGGATGGTATAAAAGCATAAGGACTTTGAAGTCAGGGATGCCTGGCTTCAAATCCTGGCTCAGCTGTTGCTTTGGCTCCTGTATAACTTTGGGCAAAACACTTAACTTCTCTGATCCTTAGATTGCTCATCTGCACAATGGAGACAATAATACCCACTTTTATGTGTTGCTGTAAGAACTGGAAACAACATATATGAAGCCCATGTAGCCCTATGCTTGGCTTGGAGTAAACTCTCAATAAATGATATCTCTCAGGGTCACCTCTCTGGGACAGCTCTTCACTCCTTTGAACTCTTTGAACCCCAACACCCAGCATCCTGCTATGGCTACACCACTCCCACAGAACCCCCATCTGCTCATCACGATCACCATCAGGGGTATAGTCAAGGACCCCTTGGGCAGCTCCCTGCAGCAAAAGGAGCCAGGTAGAAGAACTATGGTGGGGTGGCTGGGAGCTGGAGGAAGGAATGGAAGAGTCCAGAACCTGCTCTTTCTCACAACTCACGTCATCTTCATGGACCCACAGGCATCTGTCACCACAGCCCTGATCCATGCTCATTGGTTATCCTGGGGCCACCTTTGAAAAACGTTTATATTTATTATATACTAGGAGGCAGGTCATTGTGGTAGTTCAGATCATTGACTTTGGTATCAAGCATTCATTCAACAAATATTTATTTAAATGAACGTCTGGTATGTGCCAAGCCTATATCTCAGCATCTAGGAATATATCCATGAACAAAATAGATTAAAATTCTGTCTTTTTAAAAAAGACATTATATTGCCTAGGCTGGTCTCAAACTCCTGGGCTCAAGGGACCCTCACCCATCAGCCTCTTGAGTAGCTGAGATTATAGGTGTATACCACTGTGCCCAGCTCAAAATCTGTCCACTTGAAGTTTGCATTCTAGATGGGAAAGAGTGCAGTAAATAGTAAACATAATTTGAAGCTCAATGATTTCAGGAATACAAAAAAAGAATAAGTATAATAAATACGTAAATTATATAGTGTGTTAGAAAGTGATAAGAGATGTTGATGTAGAAAAAGAATAGCAATAGTAATTCCCCATACAGGGAGATCAGGGGCAGGTTAGGAAAAAGCTTGCAATTTGTAATAGTGTGGTCAGTGCAGGTCTCAACAACATTTGATTCATAGTTGTTCCACTTCATAGCTCTATGACATTGGGCAATTTACTCAATCTTTTTCTTTTTTTGAGATGGAGTTTTGCTCTTGTTGCTGAGGCTGGAGTGCAATGGCGTGATCTCAGCTTAATGCAACCTCCACCTCCCGGGTTCAAGCAATTCTCCTGCCTCAGCTTCCCAAGTCGCTGGGATTACAGGCATGTGCCACTATGCCAAGCTAGCTAATTTTGTAATTTTAGTAGAGATGGGGTTTCTCTATATTGGTCAGGCTGGCCTCGAACTCCCGACTTCAGGTGATCCACCCGCCTTCGCCTCCCAAAGTGCTGGAATTACAGGCATGAGCCACCATGACTAGCCTACTTAATCTCTTAAAGTCTCAGTTCCTCATCTGTAAACATGAAGAGAATGGTAGTACTTATGGGGTAGGATTGTTGTGATGATTAAATGATGTCATATGTAACAGCTTTAGCATCTAGAGAGTATACATTACATTTTAATTCTCTTTGAATATATTTAATATATTCTGCTTTAATATGTTGCAGAAAACTTTAATATATTGCTGAAAGCTTACAAACAAAGCAAGGCAAGAAGAAAACCAAACTCACTTATAATCCTGCTACACAGAGGTAACACAATATTGTCATAGAGCCTTCCAGTCTTCTTTTCTCCGCATAAATCTACACACTTAGCAAAAAAATTGAGCTATACACACTATCTTCTACACTGATTCATTTTGCTGAGTAATGTTCTGAAATGAATACCACAGCATTTAAAAATGATTAAGAGAGTGGATTTACAACTAGAACACAAAGTTAAGCAATTCACTGTTCCACCTTTCAAGGAAAAGTATTCTTGAGAAAGTGTCTCCCAGTATTGACAAACTACCTTTTATTATGGGGTTACTGAGATGTGTACAAACACAAAATGCATGTGTGTAAGCTCCTCATTATTAATTTTTATTTTTATTTCGAAATTATACAAATTTCGAAATAAAATCTCCCCTTTTCTCACTGGCTCCTACTCTGTAGACAAGAAGCTTTCAAACCTTTTTAAACTGATGGCCAGAAAGAGATCCATTTTACATTATTTTTCAGTATATCCTCAGGTCTACAATAAAGTATCTATAGTGACAGATATGACATAGATACTCTATAGATTCTATCTATGCATAGGCAGAATCATAAATTCAAATCAAGTCTTCATGGAACTTACCCTTATTAAGTGTGAGGCACTCTGATACTTTCTTTTCATTCCTTTAGATTTTTTTTTTTTCATAATGCTGGTCAGATCCACTAAAGTTGTTTTCACCTCCCTCTAATGAGAAGTTATCATCTTTGGAAAATCTTGTACCTCTGGAGGCAGAAACTGTGCCTTTTTTATCTCTGCATCCTCAGCACAGAGGTTAATGTTAAAATTTATTGAAAGAAGGAAGTAGTGTATGAAACTATTTCATTTTTAGAAACGTATCTGGACAATAGAATTCAGAGAGGTTAACTGACTTACTCAAGATCACACAGCCACAGAAACATATTCGAACTCAGGTCTGTCTGGAACTAAAGTTTATACTCATTCCAATGTGATAGACGGAGTTCACAAGAAACAGAACGTAAGAACAGGGTCTGCAACATGTCATTTATGAACAAGGTATGCTGGAGAGAAAGGGGTGTGGGAGGGAAGACAGGACAAGGGAAGGATGTGAGGAAAAGGCTGTCATCTTAGCTGGAGACTGGTTTCTTCAGCCTAGTCCCATGGGGAACTCCAGAACATGAATGACACCACAGGGTTTATTCCACCTCGAGGCAAGAAGGGAGCCAAGTCAGTACCTCTATGTGTCAGTGAGTCATTGGCTATGGGCTGCAGACATTTTCCATTATGTTTCAGAATATCCCTAGGTGGGGCAGGAAGAGTACCCTCCCAGGTGAAGCAGCTCCCATTTGACCAAGGGCAATTCTCTGGAGAAGAGGGGCAGCTGTGGACAGTACCAGCCAACGGTCACGGTCACTGGAGATGAACCCATGCTGTGGGAAGGGATCTGGGTGGGACATTAACAAAATCTATTGCTTTCACATTGCATCTCCAGTCACTGACTGAATGAATCAATGAATATACATGTTCATTCAGTAATAGAAGTGATAATATGTGTTTCAGGGGATCGTTATGAACAGGAAATGAGATAATGTGTATAACTCATTCAGTTTAGTGCCCAGCACATTCTAAGCACATAATTAAAAAATTATTAGCTACAGTAAAAATTAGTATTAATTTAGCAGTAATTATCCATTCATGCTATTAGCGAATAAAATTTTATTTTTGTGACAATTGGCAATAAACCTTATTCTGAAGTCTCAGCTAGTTGACTGAAGAAAGATGAAAGTGTATAAAACACGAATTCCTGTCTGCCTGAGGGGGGCAGTCCTTTCTGGTTCAGACTTGCTTGCGGCAATTCAGTAACTAAAGCCCCTTGGAATCCAAGGCAACTGCACTTCAACCTAAATTCTCCAGTGTTCTTTCTTTTTTTCTTTTTTTGAGACAGGATCTCACTCTGTCATCTAGGCTGGAGTACAGTGGTGCAATCATGGCTCACCGCAACCTTGAACTCCTAGGCTCAAGTGATCTTCCTGCCTCAGCCTCCTGAATGGCTCAGACTATAGGCATGTACCAGCATACACAGCTAATTATTTTATTTTATTTTTATTTTTTTGGAGATGGAGTCTCGCTCTGTCACCTGACTGGAGTGCAGTGGCGTGATCTCGGCTCACTGCAACCTCTGCCTCCTGGGTTCAAGTGATTCTCCTGCCTCAGCCTCCGCTGCACTCCAGCCTGGCAAGAGAGCAATACTCCATCTCGAAAATACATACATACATACATACATACATACATACATACATAAATTGTAGAAACAGTGTCTCACTCTGTTACCCAGGCTGGAGTCAAACTCCTGGTTTCAAGCGATCCTCCCACCTCGGCCTCCCATAGCACTGAATTGCAGGCATTACCCACTGAAGCCAGCCCTTAATTAATTCCTATGACAATGCGTAGGGATTGTGGTGGTCAGTGCGCCCTTAGAGAATGAACTTGGAGATTCAGAATGAAATCATCACCCGAGCCCCCAATAAGTCCAAGGATGTTGGATAGAGGGGGTGCAGGTGGGGGACAGGGGTACAATGGGAGGTCATGGAATGTTTCCCCAGCCCACAGTCTCCCCTCCTAACCAAGAAGAGAGCAGATGCAATCTCAAATCTCATGATTTATGTTGATGTCATTGTTTCCAGACCCTGCGTCATCACAGAGGGTAACCTTCCCAGGCTCTTCCTTTGGGCTACTGTTTGACACTCAGCATTTCCTGCTGGTGCTTGTCTGTCCCCATCCCCCTTGGCTCTACTGGTTGAGCTATTAAAATGCCTGTGTATGTTCTGCTGAATTTTCAGAATTTCACATGACTCATCCCATGCACTTCAGTGAATGCAAATAGAAGTAAACCATTCCCACTGCTAAAGGCAGTTGTCTTTATGCTTTCTGAGATTATATAAATCTGAATCTTATTTTTGCAACTTTGCAAAGAAATATTTGATGGGGGAGTAATGAGGGTAAGGGCAGGATGGGGAAGAAGGTGAAACAGAAGTTAAACTGGGCACAAATGCGAAATGCATCTGCATATCTTTTTTTGATTTATTTCTAAAAACATTTTCTGGGACCTGAAGCCTCACAGAACCAGATTTCTTTGCCTGTGACCCCTCCCCTACTTTAAATACGGATCAGTGCCTCACTTCTCCGCCTCATTCTCTTTTCTTCTCTACTCTTCTAATTCCACTGCTTCAACTTCTACCTTTGCTGATGCCTCCCCGAACTGCCCAGCTTTGTTCTCTCCTGAACATCAGCCTTGTGTTTAAGACAGCCCAGTGTTACCAAAGCCAGCAAGTCCAAATTAAACCCAGTACGACTGGCCCCTTTGGTGTTTCGGTTCTCAGTGAAGGACCTAACCACAACACCTGTTCAGTAAGCTACAAACCCCAGAATCTTTAGTTGATCTGAAGAGTCTGGCTTTCCTTCTTACTCATTGCTCCTCACTCCACCTGAGTTAGCAACCTCTTTCCATTCTACTCCAACTTCCAATGTGCCTCAAAGCTACCCCCTCCTCTCCACTGCTGCCCCACTGCTAAGGCCCATCCTGTCCCTGCTTGAACTATGGTGAAAGCTTCCTCATCAATTTCTTTGCTTCTTCATCCATCCACCCATCGGTCCTTCACATACTTATTGAGCACCTACAATATGCCACGTATTGTTTTAGCATCCAGAGACACAGGGATAAAACAAATCAACAAGACCCCTGCCCCCATGAAATTTACATTCTAGTGGAGTAGCCAGATAACACACAATAAATAAAGAACTTCTTAACTAAGACAGCAGTTTGAAATTTTCTCATAGAGTTTGATATGGTTTGGCTCTGTGTCCCCACCCAAATCTCGTGTTGAATTACAATTTCCAAGGTCAGAGGTGGGGCCCGGTGGAGGTGATTGGATCATGAGGGAGGTTTCTAATGGTTTAGTACCATCCCTCATGTCCTGTCTCGTGGTAGAGTTCTCATGAGATCTGGTTGTTTGAAAGTGTGTAGTACCTCCCCCTTTGTGCTCTCTCTCTCTCTCCTGCAGCCATGAGAAGACATACTTGCTTCTCCTTCATCTTCTGCCATGATTGTATGTTTCCTGAAGCTTCTCCAACCATCCCTCCTGTACAGCATGTGGAACTGTGAGTCACTTCAACCTCTTTTCTTTATAGATTACCCAGTCTCAGGTAGTTCTTTATAGCAGTGTGAGAATGGACTAATACAGAGTTTTGGTCTGCCAATACCTCAAAAATAGCCCAAAGAAGTAAAAATAAACAAGGCCGGGCACAGTGGCTCACGCCTGTAATCCCAGCACTTTGGGAGGCCGAGGATGGTGAATCACTGGAGGTTAGGAGTTTGTGAACTGGCCAACATGGTGAAATCCTGTCTCTACTGAAAATACAAAAATTAGCTGGGCATGGTGGCATGCACCTGTAATCCCAGCTACTAGGGCAGCTGAGACAAGAGAATTGCTTGAACCCGGGAGGCAGAGGTTGCAGTGAATCAAGATCGCACCACTGCACTCCAGCGTGGGCGACAGAGCAAGACTCCATCTGAAAAAAGAAAAAGAGAGAGAAGTAAAAATAAACAAGAGAAATTCACCAACAGCAATCAAATAAGGAAAGAAGCAATAAACTTTGCAAACTGTTAGCCATGAAAATAAGCAAGATTCTGGAGTAGAGTGGAGAAGCCTGACAGGACTTGGCTCCTCACCTGGACCCTGTAGCTGCAGTGGAGAACCAACAAAGTCCTGACAATTCTCATGAACATCCACAAAGCCGAGAGAAGCCAAGCACAAAGGTTTATTTATCCATTTCCTTCTCTGACTGTAAATAAAGCAGCAGAAATGCCTATTGAGGAGAAATGCGCAAACTGGAGGGAGTGAACAACTGGCCTGATTTTGACCACAGTGAAGGCTCCAGGGCTACAAACTGAATTTCAGCACTGATGCAAATGGGACTGGTGTGTACTACCTGGCCTGGAGGAGTAGATCCCAACACCTCTCCTAAATCTTGCAGTGGACAGAGCGGAGCCCAGACATGCTATCCCCTGACACTCTGCCCTCCGAGCCTTCCCTGCCCTTCCCACCTGGTTCCCTAACTCTCCCAATGAAATTGAGAGAAGAAAACAAATAGAAGAGGAAGAGCGTCAAGAAGTCACCCACACACTATCAGAACAAATAAAACGAATGGCTGGAATTCCCCAAACATGAGCAAATGAAAAGAAAAAACACGGCAACTGTAAAACCATCCTGCAGGCTGGAAAAGGCAATGGATGATGAAAATGACCAGAAACCCAAATGAGAGGAAACCTGACTCAAGCAATGAAGATAATTCCTCCCAATTCTGCAGGCTCTACCACTTAGTTAGAAAGTGAATTAGGTGAAACAGGAACTCAAGGAAGAGACGGTAAAATCGAAATGAGATGAAAAGAGAGATTTCAGATACAGGGAAACAAACAGAGGGAAGAATTATTATAGAGTTAAAATATAAACCAGAAATAAGAAACAAAATACTGTTGAAATTTGAATTATGATGTAGAGGAAAGGCTTAAGACAATCACAGTGAATATAAATGATAAAGAAATGGAGATGAAAGAGAGGAAAACATGACTGAATATAAGGATAATTGGTGTTCCTTAAGTAGAGAGTCCAACACATGGAACAAAAGATGTATTCAAATGTATAATCAAGTGAACTTCCGTGAAATGAAGGACTGAATATACAAATAAACGGAATAGACTGTATTCCAAGAAAAATGTAATACAGCATGTTACCTACTAAAGTGTACTCTAGGCTGGGCACGGTGGCTCATACCTGTAATCCTGGTGCTTTGGGAGGCCAAGGTGGGCAGATCGCTTGAGCCCAGGAATTTGAGAACAGCCTGGGCAACACGGTGAAATCCCATCTCTACAAAAAATCCAAAAACTAGCCAGGGATAGTGGTGCAAACTTGTAGACCCAGCTACTCCGGAGGCTGATGTGGGAGGACTGCTTGAGCCCAGAAGATTGAGGCTGAAGTGAGCAGTGATCATGCCAGTTTACTCCAGCCTGAGCAACAGAGTGAGACACTGTCTCAACCAGAAAAACAAAACAAGAAAAAAAGTGCTCTAATTAAATTAGTGAACTTTGGTGATAAAAAAAATTATTCAAGGGGCCGGGTGCGGTGGCTCAAGCCTGTAATCACAGTACTTTGAGAGGCCAAGATGGGCGGATCACAAGGTCAGGAGATCGAGACCATCCTGGCTAACACGGTGAAACCCTGTCTCTACTAAAAACAAAAAAAAATACAAAAAACTAGCTGGGCGTGGTGGCGGGCGCCTGTAGTCCCAGCTACTTGGGAGGCTGAGGCAGGAGAACGGCGTAAACCCAGGAGGCGGAGCTTGCAGTGAGCTGAGATCTAGGCACTGCACTCCCGCCTGGGCGACACAGCGAGACTCTGTCTCAAAAAAAAAAAAAAAATATTCAAATATCTTAATAGAAAAAGCGAATCATGCCAGGGGTGCAAAACCCAGGAAGGATTCGGCCTTCCTCACAGCAACGTTCAAGACCAGAACACAGTGAAGATAAAGCACAGCCAGGTAAACTCATGCCCCAGTGATGGGAGTTTCATTTGTTTAACAACTCTAGAAGAATACTTGGCATTAGCTTGTAAAGCTGACCATGCACATATCCTACAGCTCCAGCAATTTTACCTGTGTATATATATACTACAAAAGTTATTGCTGCATATACTAGGAGACAAGCAAAGGTATGTTCATGACAGCATTGCTCATGATAGGAAAAAACTGGAAAGAGCTGTAATTGACAGGAGAATGGATAAATGCATTGTAGCATATTTGTAAAATTAAAATACTCAACTGCACTGAAAATAAATGAACTACAGCTATATACATCAAGGTGACCGAATCTTAGGAACATACTGCGTTTATCGTGTTTAAAAACAATAAAAATTAAATAATTAAACATTTAACAATTAAATCATATATTATTTAAGAAAAAATTGGTTGGACGCGGTGACTCACACCTGTAATCTCAGCACTCTAGGAAGCTGAGGTAGGTGGATCACCTGAAGTCAGGAGTTCAAGACCAGCCTGGCCAACACAGCAAAACCCCATCTCTACTAAAAATACAAAAAAATTAGCCTGGCGTGGTGGCGGGCACCTTTAATCTCAGCTACTCTGGAGGCTAAGGCAGGAGAATCACTTGAACCCAGGAAGTGGAGGTTGCAGTGAGCTGAGATTGCGCCACTGCACTCCATCATGGGCGACAGAGCGAGACTCTGTCTCAAGCAAAAAAGAAAAAAGAAAAAATTAATGGTAATTCTACAAAGAAACCAGGATAATGATTCTCTCTGAGGGTTGGGGTGGGAGAGGGTTTGGGCAGGAACATAGGGAGCTGAAGTGGCAATGTTCTAGTTCTAAAGGGAGCAATGAATTTGTGTTCATTTTATTTTGATGATGTATGATATATTGGTTCTACATGTTTTTTTGTAGGTATCAGTATTTCATAAGAAAAAAGGAAACAAAATTCTAACCTTTTTTTCTTTTTTGAGACAGGGTCTCACTCTGTTGCCCAGGCTGCAGTGCACTGGCTCAATCATAGCTCACTACAGCCTCCACTTCCCAGGCTCAAGGAATCCTCCTGCCTCAGCCTCCCGAGTAGCTCGAGACCATCCTGGCTAACACGGTGAAACCCCTTCTCTACTAAAAATACAAAAAATAAATTAGCCGGGCATGGTGGCGGGCGCCTGCAGTCCCAGCTACTTGGGAGGCTGAGGCAGGAGAATGGCCTGAACCTGGGAGGCAGAGCTTGCAGTGAGCCGAGATCGCGCCACTGCACTCCAGCCTGGGCGACAACAGAGCGAGACACCATCTCAAAAAAAAAAAAAAAAATTTTCGTCACTGGGGAATAATTAAGGAAGACAGCAGCACATTGTCTGTAAAAAAAATGTGACTGAGAAAATGAGACCCAGACAAGATGCCATTTCAGTATAAAGGCCAAGGCACAATCCCAAACATGAGACCACCACAAGGAATGTAACATCCGTGAGTGCTTCGTGGGAGAAAAAAAACCTGCTTATTTTAAAATCTAACCTGTAAGGAGAATGAATTACATGAAAAACTCAAGAATGGAGAGAGCACTGTAGAAAGACTTAGAACACTGAATCCATTTAAATGTAGAATTATGGCATTAAAGAGAGAAAACAGTGGAATCGTGACTTCAAACTAAAATACACATGTTATAAATTTGAACAATATCCTCATCGTCACGACATTTTCTTTCTTTCTTTTTATTTGAAACAGTCTCCCTCTGTCACCCAGGCTGCAGTGCAGTGGCGCAGTCTCAGCTCGCTGCAAACCCTCTCTCTTGGGTTCAAGCGATTCTCTGAACTCAGCTTCCCGAGTAACTGGGATTGCAGGTGCCCGCCATCACACCCGGCTAATTTTTGTATTTTTTTTTTTTAGTAGAGACGGGGTTTCACCATGTTGGCCAGGCTGGTCTCTAACTCCTGACCTCTGGTGATCCACCTGCCTCAGCCTCCCAAAATGCTGGGATTACAGGCGTGAGCCACCGTGCCCGGCCCACAACATTTTTTTAATGAAAAATAAGAGATGAGTTTTCGTATCTGGCCATGTGGTAGGGACTGATATTAAATGGGTACTCACCTGCTTTAAAGAACTGTAAAAATGGGTAAAATAGACAAGACAACTGTTTGCAGGAATTAGACCCCAAGGGACACAGGGCTGATCCTTGAGAGCCGGGAAACCCACTGGGGCACTCTCTGGACCGCAGTAAGGAGATGAAGAGATGTGGTCTAGCTGAGCTGAGAAGAAAGAGCTCAGAGAAGATGGAGGCTGCTGAAGTCACTGGAATTTGTGGGGGCAGGGAACTGGAGGCGAGAAGCTGCCGGGAAGAGGAGCCTAGGACTGTGTGTGTGTGGGTTTCTGGGGGAGGCCTGGACAGAGGGCAAGACTCGGAAGGCCCAGCAGTGAGCAGCGCTGTGCAGCTGACAGCTGCCTGGAGACCCCGGGAGCCTGCTGGGGCTGAGAGATGCCGGCCTTCCCATGAGGTGGAGTGTGCGGGCCTTGCTGAACCCACAGGGTGTCCAGCTCAACCCCGGCAAGGAGGAAACCTAAAGAGAAGATAAGATGGGCATGGGACCCTCAGACATGAAATCAGGAACAGTCTAAAGTCGCAACTAGCAACACCTATTATCAACTCCAGGGCAAAACCAAAATCAGGGCAAGGAGACCAGTTTCATCATTAAATAGGAAACGAGCTTAGAGGAAGCAACTTGTACCCTAATGCCCAGCTGGAAGATGCTTTCAGACGTGCACTCTTAATTCAACCTGCGTCAACATAAAATGAAAGGCATTTTTCTCCTACTACAGTATTCCTCATGAAACAAAGATCAAGATTATTGTGTAGGGCAATTAATGCTGTGTTTAAATATCTCCTTTTGAGAATAATGTTTTAGTATTTGTGAAAGTATCTTTCAACTTTTAATGACTTTTATTTGGTGTTTATTTTGTGTTAGTCTTCTCTTTTAGTTTTGTGTTATCAAATGTCTTTATCACGTAGAGATTATTTTTATGTTATTGAAATAATCTATAAGCACCATACATTTTCTCATAACAATAATTATACATCTATTATACTTTTTTTTAAACAGAAAACTTTTGAAACATTTATGATAACCCTGACACAGGAACATGATTCATTGTTTCTTTTTTTTTTTTTTTTTGAGACGGAGTTTTACTCGTTTTACTCTCATCGCCCAGGTTGGAGTGCAGTGGTGCGATCTCTGTTCACTGCAGCCTCCACCTCCCAGGTTCAAGCGATTCTTCCTGCCTCAGTCTCCCAAGTAGCTGGGATTACAGACGTGCGGCACCACACCCGGCTAATTTTTTTGTATTTTTACTAGACACAGAGTTTCACCATGTTGGCTAGGCTGGTCTCGAATTCCTAACCTCAGGTGATCTGCCCGCCTTGGCCTCCCGAAGTGCTGGGATTACAGATGTGAGGCACCAAGCCCAGCCTCATTATTTCTTATTATGGTCACTCTGTTATCATTTAAAAACATGTAAATCGTTGGGGTTTTTTTTTGTTTTGTTTTGTTTTGTTTTGAGACAGGATCTTGCACTGTCGCCCAGGCTAAAGAAATTATAGTGATGAAATCATAGCTCACTGCAGCCTGGATCTCCTGGGCTCAAGTGATCCTCCCACCTCAGCCTCCTGAGTAGCTGGGACTACGGGTGCACATCACCACACTTGGCAAATGTTTTGACTTTTAGTAGAGACAAGGTCTCACTATGTTGCACAGGCTGGTCTTGAACTCCTGCCACCTCAGCCTCCCAAACTGCTGGGATTACAGGCATGAGCCACTGCACCCAGCATAATAGTATTATAAAAATACAGAAAAATTTATAAGTTTTGAGACATCCCAAGAAATCCTGGGAATTTTTATTTGTTCCTGAACCCCAAGGATTAATATAGAACTTTTTTGACTGATGAGCATGTTCTTCAAACTCTAGCTCACATCCTATCTTCTTTAAAACTTTCTGTGTTTAAAACAAAAACCAAAACAAACAAACAAAAAAACAAACTAATAAAACAACTTTCTGTAGTATTAGCCAAGGCTGCTGGTTGCAAATGCCAGAAATCTAATACAGTGGGCAAAAGGGTACTTTATTGACTCATGTAACTGGGAGTGGTTGTAGCTTCAGGCACAACAGGACCCAGGTTCAGAGTGTCATGGCCTCTCTCTCTCTTTCTCTCCAGTTTCTCCTCTGACTTAGATTTAGTTTTCCTCCACCTAAAGTTAAAGTTAGTCACACTGGGAGCTCCAGATGTGTGTTATCCTTAAGTCTCATGATCCCAGACAAAGAGAGAGTGAACGCTTCTCTAATAGGTTTGGTGAATGTCCCCAGGAGCTTTCGGATTGCCCCAGCATTTGCCCCATGTGCATCCCTGAGCCAGTGACCGTCAGCAGAAAGACAGAATACCCTGATGGCCAACTTTGGGCCACCTGCCCTCCTCTGGGATTAGTCCTACCTGACTCCATGGAATGGATCCCCCATAAGAAAGATGGATTCTACGTGAAGAAGGCAGGGCTGTGATGTTGGGTATGGGGAAGTGACAGATGTCCTCCTCACACTCCATTGTTTTCTCCTCCCCCCAAAAATCAGTACCTCCCTCACCTGCACACCTGTGGCTTTGGATTCTTCTTGTGTTGTATTTCTTCTCATAGCACATTCTTGTAGGCATATCCATCTTGCCTCTGTGAGCTCCTCCAGGAGCTGGTCTTGCTCCTCTGGCATTCCAGCACCTAGCATGTGCCCAGTATGCAGTAGGTACTCCATAGCGAACATTTATTGGAATTTATTACGTGTCAGGCACCATTCAAAGTTGTATATGAACTAGTTTACTCGTCACAGTAATACGATGAGGTAGGTATTATTGTCCCTCATTAAATATTTATTGACTAAGTTAATGAAAGTAAGCCATGATTTAAAGAAGCTACCCACTGAACCCCATGATAGAGTTCAAGGGCTGTCTACCATAGTTGAAAGGACTTCTCTCTGTCAAAGGGAACTATTGTCTTGTGACTACTTCCCTGAAGGTAGCATGTCTGACCACACAACAAGGGTGGGATGACCTCCACCAAAGAGGCTGGGCCAATGCCAATGACATAGGCTGGAGGCAGAGGGCACCAGCCACCAGGAACTCCCTGCCACCCCTGTAGCAGGGACATCATAAAATGTCTGGGTTTCCCCTGAGGCCAGCAAACAAAGGAGCAACTGCCTTTTGGAGTAAGCAATCCTGATACTGGACGTAGTCCAAGACACACAGAAGGAATCCCTCTGGCAGATAAACCATAGAGCTGCACAGCAAGAGGGACCCTACAAATGATCTAAGACTGTGCTTTTGTTTTCAAGATGAGGAAACAGAGGCCTGTAAAGGTGAAAGGAATTGTCCAAGGTCCCACGGTTAGTACAGAAACTAGAAACTGGAAGTAGAACCCAGATCGCTTTCTGAGTCCCCTGAGACTTTGCATATGCTGAATGATTAATAAACAATTATAAATAAGTCTTTGTTTGTTTTTTGAGACAGAGTCTCACTCCGTTGCCCAGGCTGGAGTGCCCTGGCACTCTGCAACTGATCTCGGCTCACTGCAACCTCCACCTCCCGGGCTCAAGTGATTCTCCTGCCTCAGCTTCTTGAGTAGCTGCCATTACAGGCATGTGCCACCATGCCCAGCTAATTTTTGTATTTTTAGTAGAAACGGGGTTTCACCATGTTGACCAGGCTGCCCTCGAACTCCTGGCCTCAAGTGATCTGCCCGCTTTGGCCTCCGACAGTGCTGGGATTACAGCCATGAGCCACTGTGCCCGGCCATAAATAAATCTTAAATCTGATTGAAGGACCCAACTTCAATACTTGGAGGTGATGTCATTCACCTGAGCAGGTGGGCTCCACGTTTTATCTTCAGCTTCCTATAAATATCCTCTAGGGAAGCTTTGGTTTGGGGATAATCAGAGGTGGAAGCCTCAGGACAGACCCAGCTTCTGTTGCCTGGAACTCTCCGTGCTCAGGATGGGCCCTGGTGCTGGGGACCTGGATGCAGACCCATTGCAGAGGTCCGCTACATTTCCTCCAGAGTAGGACAGCAAAATGAGTTGATTTCATGTTCTGTTCATCAGAACAAGTGGCCCTCTGAGCCCATCAGCTTCTCAAGGATTCTCTCACTGCAGTGGTTGTCACAGCCACTGTGCATTTTCTGAATCTCTCCACTTCCAGCCACCAGTCTGCTAGGGTGGCCTTTTCCAACCCTTTGACAATGTTTAGCACTATTATTGGAGAATTTCTAACTGATTTGATGCTGTTACCATCTGTTTTTCTGCAATTTGGGGCTAGACCTAATCAGAATATCAGAATATCTGCTAAGCTGGGCTGCTGATTTTCTGGGATACAGACCCCAGAATACTGCCTATACCCTCAATCTTCATAGAGGCAGAGCTACCAAGATGTGGATGGGTTCCAGCGCAAGGGCATGAATGGAACTCCACATACCATGTGTCTAAATATGAAGAGGTAATATATCAAGCCAATAAACTGTTAAGTAGCCCAGTGCAGTGGCTCACACCTATAATCCCAGCATTTTGGGAGGCCAAGGCGGGCGGATCTCTTGAGGTCAGGAGTTTGAGACCAGCCTGGCCAACATGATGAAACCCCATCTCTACCAAGAATACAAAAAAATTAGCCGGGCATAGTGGCAGGCGCCTGTAATCCCAGCTACTTGGAAGGCTGAGGATAGAGAATCTCTTGAACCTGAAAGGAGAAGGTTGCAATGAGTTGAGATCACACCACTGCACTACAACCTGGGCGACAGAGCAAGACTCTATCTCAAAACAACAACAACAAATTAAATAAAACATGTTTTATCGTCTACCTTGATACAGTTATCTTTGTAACAACAAAAATTTTTTAAATGTATAAAGCTCTTTTATATGACTGCAAGTCAACAAACTATTAAAGAGATCTGAATTTTATTGTTTTATTTATTTATTTATTTTTTTTTTGAGACAGAGTCTCACTGTGTCACCCTGGCTGCAGTGCAATAGCATGATCTCAGTTCACTGCAACCTCTGCCTCCCAGGCTCAAGTGATTCTCCTCCCTCAGTCTCCCAAGTAGCTGGGACTACAGGCACATGCCACCATGCTCGGATAAGTTTTGTATTTTAAGGGGTTTCACTATGTTGGCCAGGCTGGTTTTGAATCCCTGAGCTCAAACAATCCCCTGAGCTTGGCCTCCCAAAGTGCTGGGATTATAGGCGTGAGCCTTGTGCCGGGCCTCAATTTTATGATTTATAGGACATGTTTGGTCTGCTGATGGGCTGGCAAGATCTAACTGAGAAACAAAATAAAGACGTACATAATTCATATGTTATCACAGCCTTTGTTCCATAAAATTAATTTTCTTGCCTTGATTTTAGCAACATTATTAATTATATTATTGTAATAAAGTATTCACTTAATTTTCTTTTCCTTTACAGCAATGATATAAACAATTAAATAATGAAAGCATAATCTGTCATGAGATTAGAGTTTTTTAAAAAAGGCAAATATAGCTGGGCATGGTGACTCACACCTCTAATCCCAGCACTTTGGGAGGCCAAGGCAGGCGAATCACCGGAGGTCAGGAGTTCAAGACCAGCCTGACCAACACGGAGAAGCCCCATCTCTACTAAAAGTACAAAATTAGCCAGGTATAGTGGCATATACCTGTAATCCCACCTATTGAGGAGGCTGAGGCAGGAGAATCACTTGAACCCAGGAGGCAGAGGTTGCAGTGAGCCGTGATCGCACCATTGTACTCTAGCCTGGGCAACAAGAACAAAACTGTGTCTCAAAAAAAAAAAAAAAAGGCAAATACATTCAAAGTACACAAAATTTTAATATATTTTCACAAAAATATAAAGAAATGTAAAAAATTAAATGCTTTTGAATTTCTTCTAAAATATTTAAGTTTCTCTATTAAAAGTAAAAGCCAAATTATGTTATAACTAGTGAATATGAACATTTTAGACCAAAATTATTCAAAAAACATGAAATTTTTCATTTTTTAATTGAAAATGTAATTAAATCTTATTATATCTTTTTATTTAAAAAAGCTATTTGGGATGTCAGAGGGGGCATGCCCAAGATGGCCGAATAGGAACAGCTCCAGCCTCCAGCTCCCAGCGTGAGCAACACAGAAGACGGGTGATTCCTGCATTTTCAACTGAGATGCAGACTGACATCTCACACCTCCTATGGCAGAGTACACCCCTGAGATGAAGCTTCCAGAGCAAGAATCAAACAGCAACACTCGTTGTTCAGCAATATTCTATCTTCCGCAGCCTCCACTGTGGATACCCAGGCAAACAGGGTCTGGAGTGGACCTCAAGCAAACTCCAACAGAACTACAGCCGAGGGTCCTGACTGTTAGAAGGAAAACTAACAAACAGAAAGGACACTCACACCAAAACTCCATCAGTACGTCACCATCATCAAAGACCAAAGGCAGATAAAACCACAAAGATGGGGAAAAAGCAGTGCAGAAAAGCTGGAAATTCAAAAAATCAGAGCGCATCTCCCCCTCCAAAGGAATGCAGCTCATCACCAGCAACAGAACAAAGCTGGATGGAGAATGACTTTGACGAGTTGAGAGAAGAAGTCTTCAGTTGATCAAACTTTTCAGAGCTAAAGGAGGAACTACATAACCAGTGCAAAGAAACTAAAAACCTTGAAAAAAGAATGGATGAATTGATAACTAGAATAATCAATGCAGAGAAGACCTTAAAAGAACTCATAGAGATGAAAACCATGACACGAGAACTATGTGACAAATGCACAAGCTTCAGTAACCGACTCAATCAACTGGAAGAAAGAGTATCATCGATTGAAGATCAAATGAATGAAATGAAGCTAGAAGAGAAGTGAAGAGAAGTGTAGAGAAAAAAGAGTAAAAAGAAATGAACAAAGCCTCCAAGAAATATGGGATTACGTGAAAAGATCAAATCTACGTCTGATTGGTGTGCCTGAAAGTGACGGGGAAAATGGAACCAAGTTGGAAAACACTGCAGGATATCATCCAGGAGAACTTCCCCAACCTAGTAAGGCAGGCCAATATTCAAATTCAGGAAATACAGAGGATGCCACAAAGATACTCCTCAAGAAGAGCTACTCCAAGACACATAATTGTCAGATTCACCAAATTTGAAATAAAGGAAAAATATTAAGGGCAGCCAGAGAGAAAAGTCGGGTTACACACAAAGGGAAGCCCATCAGACTAACAGCAGATCTCTCGGCAGAAACTCTACAAGCCAGAAGAGAGTGGGGACCAATATTCAACATTCTTAAAGAAAAGAATTTTCAACCCAGATATTCATATGCAACCAAACTAAGTTTCATAAGTGAAGGAGAAATAAAATCCTTTACAGACAAGCAAATGCTTAGAGATTTTATCACCGCCAGGCCTGCCCTACAAGAGATCCTGAAGGAAGCACTAAACATGGAAAGGAACAGCAGGTACCAGCCATTGCAAAAACATGTCAAAATGTAAAGTTCATCGATGCTAGGAAGAAACTGCATCAACTAGCGAGCAAAATAACCAGCTAATATAATAATGACAGGATCAAGTTCACACATAACAATATTAACCTTAAATGTAAATGGACTAAATGCTCCAATTAAAAGACACAGACTGGCAAACTGGATAAAGAGTCAAGACCCATCGGTTTGCTGTATTCAGGAGACCCATCCCACATGCAGAGACACACATAGGCTCAAAATAAAGGGATGGAGGAAGATCTACCAAGCAAATGGAAAACAAAAAAAAAGCAGGGGTTGCAATCCTAGTCTCTGATAAAACAGACTTTAAGCCATCAAAGATCAAAAGAAACAAAGAAGGCCATTACATAATGGTAAAGGGATCAATTCAACAGGAAGAGCTAACTGTCCTAAATATATATGCACCCAATACAGGAGCACCCAGATTCATAAAGCAAGTCCTTAGAGACTTACAAAGAGACTTAGACTCCCATACAATAATAATGGGAGACTTTAACATCCAACTGTCAACATTAGACAGATCAACGAGACAGAAAGTTCACAAAGATATCCAGGAATTGAACTCAACTCTGCATCAAGTGGACCTAATAGGCATCTACAGAACTCTCCACCCCATATCAACAGAATATACATTCTTCTCAGCACCACATTGCACTTATTCCAAAATTGACCACATAGTTGGAAGTAAAGCACTCCTCAGCAAATGTACAAGAACAGAAATTATAACAAACTGTCTCTCAGACCACAGTGCAATCAAACTAGAACTCAGGACTAAGAAACTCAATCAAAACTGCTCAACTACACGGAAACTGAGCAACCTGCTCCTGAATGACTACAGGGTACATAACGAAATGAAGGCAGAAATAAAGATGTTCTTTGAAAGCAATGAGAACAAAGATACAACATATCAGAATCTCTGGGACACATTTAAAGCAGTGTGTAGAGGGAAATTTATAGCACGAAATGCCCATGAGAGAAAGCAGGAAAGATCTAAAGTTGACACCCTAACATCACAATTAAAAGAACTACAGAAGCAAGAGCAAACACATTCAAAAGCTAGCAGAAGGCGAGAAATAACTAAGATCAGAGCAGAACTGAGGGAGATAGAAACACAGAAAACCCTCCAAAAAATCTATGAATCCAGGATCTAGTTTTTTGAAAAGATCAACAGAATTGATAGACCACTAGCAAGACTAATAAAGAAGAAAAGAGAGAAGAATCAAATAGATGCAATAAAAAATGATAAAGGGGATATCACCACTGACCCCACAGAAATACAAACTACCATCAGAGAATACTATAAACACTTCTATGCAAATAAACTAGAAAACCTAGAAGAAATGGATAATTTCCTGGACACTTAAACACTCTCCCAAGGCTAAACCAGGAAGAAGTTGAATCCCTGAAGAGACCAATAGCAGGCTCTGAAATTGAGGCAATAATTCATAGCCTACCAACCAAAAAAAGTCCAGGACCAGACAGATTCACAGCCGAATTCTACCAGAGGTAAAAGGAGGAGTTGGTATCATTCCTTCTGAAACTATTCCAATCAATAGAAAAAGAGGGAATCCTCCCTAACTCATTTTACGAGGTCAACATCATCCTGATACCAAAGCCTGACAGAGATACAACAAAAAAAAGAGAATTTTAGACCAATATCCCTGATGAACATCGATGCAAAAATCCTCAATAAAATACTGGTAAACCGAATCCAGCAGCACATCAAAAAGCTTATCCATCATGAACAAGTGGGCTTCATCCCTGGGATGCAAGGCTGCTTCAACATACGCAAATCAATAAATGTAATCCAGCATATAAACAGAACCAAAGACAAAAACCACGTGATTATCTCAATAGATGCAGAAAAGGTCTTTGACAAAATTCAACAACCCTTCATGCTAAAAACTCTCAATAAATTTGGTACTGATGGAACATATCTCAAAATAATAAGAGCTATTTATGACAAACCCACAGCCAATATCATACTGAATGGGCAAAAACTGGAAGCATTCCCTTTGAAAACTGGCACAAGACAGGGATGCCCTCTCTCATCACTCCTATTCAACATAGTGTTGGAAGTTCTGGCTAGGGCAATCAGGCAAGAGAAAGAAATAAAGCGTATTCAGTTAGGAAAAGAAGAAGTCAAATTGTCCCTGTTTGCAGATGACATGATTGTATATTTAGAAAACCTCATTGTCTCAGCCCAAAATCTCCTTAAGCTGATAAGCAACTTCAGCAAAGTCTCAGGATACAAAATCAATGTGCAAAACTCACAAGCATTCTTATACACCAGTAACAGAAAAACAGAAAGCCAAATCATGAATGAACTCCCATTCACAATAGCTTCAAAGAGAATAAAATACCTAGGAATCCAACTTACAAGGGATGTAAAGAACCTCTTCAAGGAGAACTACAAACCACTGCTCAGTGAAATAAAAGAGGACAGAAACAAATGGAAGAACATACCATGCTCATGGATAGGAAGAATCAATATTGTGAAAATGGCCATACTGGCCAAGGTAATTTATAGATTCAATGCCATCCCCATTAAACTACCAATGACTTTGTTTACAGAATTGGAAAAAACTGCTTTAAAGTTCATATGGAACCAAAAAAGAGCCCGCATTGCCAAGACAATCCTAAACCAAAAGAACAAAGCTGGAGGCATCATGCTAACTGACTTCAAACTATACTACAAGGCTACAATAACCAAAACAGCATGGTACTGGTATCAAAACAGAGATACAGACCAATGGAACAGAACAGAGCCCTCAGAAATAATACCACACATCTACAGCCATCTTTGACAAATCTGACAAAAACAAGATATGGGGAAAGAATTCCCTATTTAATAAATGGTGCTGGGAAAATTGGCTAGCCATAAGTAGAAAGCTGAAACTCGATCATTTCCTTACTCCTTATATGAAAATTAATTCAAGATGGATTAGAGACTTAAATGTTAGACCTAAAACCATAAAAACCCTAGAAGAAAACCTAGGTAATACCATTCGGGACACAGGCATGGGCAAGGACTTCATGTCTAAAACACCAAAAGCAATGGCAACAAAAGCCAAAATTGACATATGGGATCTAATTAAATAAAGAGCTTCTGCACAGCAAAAGAAACTACCATCAGAGTGAACAGGCAACCTACAGAATGGGAGAAAAATTTTGCAATCTACTCATCTGACAAAGGGCTAATATCCAGAACCTATAAAGAACTCAACCAAATTTACAAGAAAAAAACAACCCCATCAAAAAGTGGGCAAAGGATATGAACAGACACTTCTCAAAATAAGACATTCATACAGCCAACAAACACATGAAAAAATGCTCATCGTCACCTGCCATCAGAGAACTGCAAATCAAAACCACAATGAGATACCATCTCACACCAGTTAGAATGGCAATCATTAAAAAATCAGGAAACAACAGGTGCTGGAGAGGATGTGGAGAAATAGGAACACTTTTACACTGTTGGTGGAACTGTAAACTAGTTCAACCACTGTGGAAAACAGTGTGGCGATTCCTCAAGGATCTAGAACTAGAAATACCATTTGACCCAGCCATCCCATTACTGGGGATATACCCAAAGGATTATAAGTCATGCTGCTATAAAGACACATGCACACGTATGTTTATTGCAGCACTATTCACAATAGCAAAGACTTGGAATCAACCTAAATGTCCATCAGTGACAGACTGGATTAAGAAAATGTGGCACATATACACCATGAAATACTATGCAGCCATAAAAAAGGATGAGTTTGTGTCCTTTGTAGAGACATGGATGCAGCTGGAAACCATCATTCTCAGCAAACTATCGCAAGAATAGAAAACCAAATACCACGTGTTCTCACTCATAGGTGGGAATTGAACAATGAGGTCACTTGGACACAAGAAGGGGATCATCACACACCAGGTCCTATTGTGGGGGCGGGTACGGATAGCATTAGGAGATATACCTAATGTAAATGACGATTTAATGGGTGCAGCACACCAACATGGCACATGTATACATATGTAACAAACCTATACATTGTGCACATGTACCCTAGAACTTAAAGTATAATAATAAAAGTTTAAAAATTAAAAAAAAAAAAAAAAGCTATTTGGGCCAGGCGCAGTGGCTCACACATGTAATCCCAGCACTTTGGGAGGCCAAGGCAGGCAGATCATGAGGTCAGGAGATCGAGACCATCCTGGCTAACATGGTGAAACCCCGTCTCTACTAAAAATAAAAAAGAAAATTACTGGGTGTGGTGGCGTGTGCCTGCAGTCCCAGCTACCTGGGAGGCTGAGGCAGGAGAATGGCGTGAACCCAGGAGGCAGAGCTTGCAGTGAGCCTAGATGGCGCCACTGCACTCCAGCCTGAGCGACAGAGCGAGACTCCATCTCAAAAAAATTTTTAAAAAAAACTATTTACAATTTTAGTGTTCCAATCCCAACTAGTTAATGTAATATAAAAAATTGGTATCATTTCACACAAGTTGCATCTAGATCCACACACTGTTGATCCTCAGTATTCACAGATTCCATATTTACAAATTATCTTCCCTGCTAAAATTTCTTTGCCACCTCATGATCAATACTCAGTGCTTTGGAGGTCATTTACTGGCATGTGCAGAGCAGTGAAAAAGGTGTCACCCTACCCAACTTTCCTAAGCTGAGGTCAAACAAGGTGACACTCTGCCTTCCTGCTTCAGCTCTCCTACGTAAAGTGTCCTTTCCTTAGTCTATTTAATGTCATGATTTTTGAATTTTTGTATTTTTTCAGTGACTCGCTTTTTGAAATGACTCCCAAATGTGGTGCTGGAGAGCTATCTAGCGTCATTAAGTGCAAGAGGCTTTCATGTGCTTTACTGAGAGAATACAGGTGTTAGATATGCTTCATTCAGACATGAGTTACAGTATATTGGCTGTGAACTCATTGTTAATGAATTAAATATATATATATACATATAATTTATTTGTTTTAAGTTTTATTTTATTTATTTTTTAAAGATAAGGTCTTCCTCTGTCCCCCAGGCTGGCGTGCAGTGACGTGATCACGGCTCACTGCAGCCTTGACCTGCTGGGCTCAAGTGATCCTCCTGCCTTAGCCTCCGGAGAAGCTGTGACTACAGGTGGACACCACCAAGCTTGGCTAATTAAAAATCTTTTTTTCGTAGAGACAGGGTATCTTTATGTTGCCCAGCCTGCTCTCAAACTCCTGGCCTCAAGCATTCCTCCCACCTCAGCCTCCTAAAGTGTTGGGATTACAAGTGTGAGCCACTGTACCTGGCCTATTTCATTTTTAATTGACACATAATTGTATGTATTTATGGGGCATAATGTGATGTTTCAATACATATATACACTGTGTAATTGTCATGTCAGGCTAAATAGCAAACCCAGCACTTCAAACATTTATCATTTATTTGTGGTGAGAATATTGAAATTCCTCTCTTCTACCTGTTTTAAAATATACAATATAATAATATATATTTTAAAAGGTGTCTAAACAGAAACATACATAAAGTGAGGTTATGTATTGATTAGTTGATGAAATGTGACCAGAGGCTCACAGGAACCTAGCCCTGTATTTCCCCTAGGAGCAATGGTTCAGTATTTGCTAATTTAGTGTTCTTAGTGACTTTTTTTTAGAACATAACTACCTCGAATAATGAGAATTGACAGTATGTACACATTGAAGAGTGATATTTAATACTGAAGAACAATCCAAGCCTGACATGTGCAGCAGTGGCAAGTACCGCACTAGGGAGGGCCTCTGGAGCCACACATGGGAATCCAAGGAGAAGTAAGAAAATGGATGTTTGACAGTACTGGTGAATGGTGCTTCATTGTACAAGAATCCATTGCATTCACACTGAGAATAAGAACTTGTTAACTGATTTGTCTTTCATCTAACTTCTTCCACTACTCAGATCTCCCTGCACCCCAAAAACAGTGTCCAGCCCAGTTTGGACAGTGATACAACCCACAAACCATGGCTTTCAGACACAGTCATTTTTTTGTTTTGAACATATAGGGCAAGAGATATGGAGAAGCATTTCTCTGGGGCCTGAATAGTGTTAGTTAATAGAACAGATGTTTTAGGGCTACAAGTTGGGCTATGCCAACATTGAGCACCAAATACCAGTGACCAAGCCTTCTGTGTATTATTTGACATGTGCATTTTGGTGTGCATATGTTTAATATACAGAACCCTCCAAAGCACAGGCCCAGGGTGGAATAGAGCACTGTCTAAGAGTTGTGCTCCATGGCATCCTGAAGCTCAGCAACCTTGAGCTCTGCCTGGGAGGCCTCCAAACCAAATCCTCTGTTAATATGGTTCTTCCTCTGCTCTTATCATAATCTAACTCCATCATCACTGAAGCTCCAGTAGGATTTTGAAACATTGTGTGTGCTTTTCCAGAATAGTGTGTTTGTGTTAAATTGTTATTGCAGGCTAGGCGCAGTGGCTCACGCCTGTAATCCCAGCACTTTGGGAGGCAGAGGCTGGCAGATCACTTGAGTCCAGGAATTTGAGACGAGCCTGAGCAACATGGCCAAACCCTGCCTCTACAAAAAAAAAAATACAAAAATTAGCTGGGTAGGATAGTGCATGCCTGTAGTCCCCACTACTCGGGAGGCTGAGCAGGGAGGATCACTTGAGGCCAGGAGGCAGAGGTTGCAGTGAACTGAGATTGCGCCACTGCACTTCAGCCTGGATGACAGAGTGAGACCCTGTCTCAAAAAGAAGAAAAAAAAAGTTATTGCAGTCCCCTTTTCGTAAGAGAACGTTGGCTTATTGTTTTGGAGGAAGGACGACAGATAGTTCTATTCAGTCACCCAGTCATTATATTAAAAAACTCACAGTATTTTAAAAATTATTATCATAAAATGTACTTTGTTTGGAACGCAATTTTTGCGTGGCCTGTTTGCTCCAGATTCTAAATCAGGATTGTTAGGCAATCCCAAATTTTTTTCCAGTAGTTGTTACTCTGCCAGTCTATAACATTTCCCTTATTCTTCCCAACTTCTTTTCCCTTGTTTTTTTCTTCCTTTAGGGGTTAGCATCCAAGACTGCCGTTGCCAGCTACGTGACTTTGGGAAAGTCCCTCAGTGCCTCCATTTCCCTGTTGACAGACAGGGCATGACTGTGCCAAGCACATGGAATTGTTGTGACAGCAAATTAAATCATCTCTGCGATGTGTGGGAGGCTGAGCTGAGTGCTGGGCAAATGCTCATTGCACGTTCCTGGTCATTGTTGTTGTTATTGTGGCAGGAGGATTTCATTGAGTTTGGAGCCCTTCCCAGGATAACAAAGCAAGGAGTCATTTAAGATTAATGTTGCTCTTTTATGATCCAGGTAGGCCCTTGGGCAGAGCAAGAAGAAATCAAAGCTGCTTCTCTGGCCATGTGGGCTCATTGGCTAGGAGAGCTGATTGGGCTCCTTTTTAAACTTGGAAAATAATTCCTCTTTAAATATGGTTTTGGACAATAAAACTGAAACATATGTACCTATAAAAAATGAACATAAGTCTTACTCCAAAAGCTTCTCTAGATTTCATGGGTGGGAAGGCCAACAGGGAAATCCCAATCCTGCTCTCCCCAAAGCTGGGCAGCTTCCCTTGCTCCCTTGCTGGGAAATGAGGGAAGCCTCCTGGTGCAGCTACAAAGATGGAGTACTGGGACCCAGTGACTGCTCAGATCTGGGCACTGATCTGATGTATGTTGGGGGCAGGGTGGGGAGCCAGGTAGATTCCATTCAGGGATGGGGCAGTGAGGATGAAGATTTAGTGGGTGAAACGGGATGAAGGGTGCTGTAGGGAAAGGAGCAGGAATCGGGGACAGGAGTGAGGGCAGAGATTGATTGGAAAGGTATTTGGGAACTCATGTAATTGACAAGGAGCTGGGGAACCAGGCTCAAACAGATCCAAATTAGACATGGGCTAGACATGGCTCCTCTCAGGAGCCACCTGCATAGGCCACTGCTGCTGTCATCACGACCGCACATTCATTCCTGCTCCCCTGTCCCAGGATGTGCTCACCTCTGTCCTACTGGATTCTGTGGCCCTGGACACATCCCCCACACCACTAGACTGCAGGTGCCACTGCAGCTGCTGCTAATTGTCTCTAACTAGCTCTGCATCCTACTGTCCCTCCCTCCAGATTTGAAGTCCTGAGTGACACACTTCCTCTACCCACAGAAGAGAAGGGGTGTCTTTCCTCCCACCTGTCCTGTCCAGGAGGGGTTCTTGGCAGCTGGGTAACCAAGAATGACATGTGTTCACTCTCAGGCCCTTAAGAGCAGTACAAATGGACCGACTCGATTAGATGAGCACAGCTCAATGAAAAATCACCGTCAGAAGGTCAGAAGGGAATCAATAAATCTTGGTAGGGAACAGGGGCTAGAGAACTGGATGGCACATGTTGGTTGAGTCCACCTGCCTGCCTGATTTTATCAAAGATTTACGGAGCTCCTACTCCCTACCAGGTGCTGAGTTCAAATCAAGGAATGTATCACAGCTTCTGCGCTCAAAAAGTTTGCATTTGGCAGGGGAGAGAAATAAACAGTCACTTTCAGCCAGGCACAGTGGCTCCCACCTGTAATCTCAGCACTTCGGGAGGCCGAGGTGGAAGAGCCACTTGAGGCCAGGAATTCGAGACCAGCCAAGCCAACATAGTGCCCATTTTTACAAAAAATTAAAAATTAGCTGGGTGTGGCGGTAGCACACTTATAGTCCCAGCTACTCAGGAGGCTGAGTTGGGAGGATCACTTGAACTGAGGAGGTCAAGGATGCAGTGAGCTATGATTGTGCTACTGCACTCCAGCCTGGGTGACAGAGCAAGACTCTGTCTCAAGAAATAAAAATAAAAACTAAAAACAGCCACTTTTCAAACTGTGAGATGCATGCAACTACAGAGGCAAGCGCAGGGAGAAGGGGCTCCTGTCACCCGCCTCATGAAGGGGGTGAGGAGCAGAGGTACAAGCTAAGCCTGCAATGGCCCTGGGGCAGGAGAGAAGGATGTTGAGGCAAAAGGATCTGCCTGTTCTGGATTCACAGGGAAGTGATGTCCTGTACTAACTCCTGTCTATGGGTGGTAGCTGCTTCTAACATTCCGATGAGAAGAAATTTTAGACTAAATCCCGTTGCAATGAAAAATGGTGCTGTACTGAACTAATGGCATCTGTTATAGACAAGGGAGTGGGGACTGGCAGGACTTACTGCATGGGCTCATCATGCCAGCCCTAGAGGCGAGGACGGTCACCAGAGGAGACATAGTTACTCAGATAGCAGGTGCACATAGCAACACCCACAACTGAGAGCTGTAATTATCAGCCCTATCTGACCTAAAGTCCCTTTTCTCTAAAAAATAGTTTGTATCTCCTGAAATGGAATTAGTGCATAACATAACCTACATGCATCCATATTTTCCACAAAGAAAAAGAAAAAGAAGCAATATGAGGGCCTAACTAGGTCATAGAGGTCCCAGAAGAAGAAAGAAAGGAACATATTTGTAACAAAATGATGTGTATTTTAATATGTAAATGTTTGGGTACAGCTACTCCAGAAGACAACATAAGGGGTGAGAGGTTCACATCCATACTCAGAATCCTCATAAGCATGACTGTGACAAGTGCAGGCCAATATAGGGCGGTGGATCCCAAGTAGCCTTGGTCATAGTTCATGTGATTTTCTGATGGAATGGGAATGACTGTTGGTAAAGTTTGGAATAAAGTAAAGCCCCATCTTCCGTGGAAAACATGGTCTATAGTTGTGAAAAAAGCACTCTGGGTCTATATGTAAAACAGAGCCAGAGGCTAGCCTCAGTTAATTATTGCAATCAAATGGATCAGCTGCCTTTCTGGCAGTGATGACCCACCCACAAAAACATGCCCCTTGCAAAAGATCTCCTGCATCCCTTTCCAGAAGAGGAGAAGAGGAAACAAATGAAGTGCCTGGTGCGGAGCCCCGGTTCCCACTCCATGATGTGAAATGCCCAGGATGCTATAAAATCACCACACTTGGGGGCTGGGCGCGGTGGCTCAAGCCTGTAATCCCAGCACTTTGGGAGGCCGAGGCGGGCAGATCACGAGGTCAGGAGATCCAGACCATCCCTGCTAACACGGTGAAACCCCATCTCTACTAAAAAAAAATACAATAAACTAGCCGGGCGAGATGGCGGGCGCCTGTAGTCCCAGCTAGTCCGGAGGCCGAGGCAGGAGAATGGCGTAAACCCGGGAGGCAGAGCTTGCAGTGAGCTGAGATCCGGCCACTGCACTCCAGCCTGGACGGCAGAGCTAGACTCCATCTCAAAAAAAAAAAAAAAAAAAAAATCACCACACTTGTTAGCCATGTACAAACAGTAGTTTTGTGTGTTGGCTTCTCCATTATCCTCTGCCAGCCCACAGGAGGAGAAGCAAGACTTCCAGAAGCCTGATCCTTCAGGAGGAAGCAACACTGGACGCACTCTGCCTCAAGATGAGTGGGAAACCATCCCCATAAACACATCTCCCATTAAAACAAAACAAAACCAGCTGCCTTGAGTCCTTTCAGGCATAACTTTGTATTAGTTTCCTGTGGTTGCTAAAACAAATTACAAGTTTAGTGGCTTAAAACAACACAGATTTATTCCCAGACAGTTCTAGAGGTCAGAAGTCCAAATCCAGTTTCTGTGCTAAAGTCAAGGTGTCGCCAAGGCTGGTTCCTCATGGAGGCTCTGAGGAGAGAGGCCCATTTCTTACATTGTTCAACTTCTAGTGGCCGCCTGCATTTCTTGGCTTGTGTCCCCTTCCTCCATCTTCAAATTACATCACTCCAATCTCTGTTGCTGTCACCATATCACTTTCTCCTCTGACTCTGATTTCTCCTGTGTCCCTTCTTTAAGGAATGCTGTGATTACATCAGGCCCAAGTGGATAATCCAGAACAATGTCTGCATCTCAAGATCCTTAGTCACATCTGCGCAAAGTCCCCATTGCCATGGAAAAGTACCATTCACAGATTCTGGGTGAGAACGTGGATGTCTCTGGGAGCCATGATTCTGCCTACCAGACTTTGATTCCAGTTCCTGCTGCAGTGTGCGCACCAACACTGATGTCGGGTAAGACATACACAAGTCTCGCAGGACTGTGGACAGTTCTCTGCCATGGCGGATAAGCCACACATTGTAGAACATCTAACATTCCTGACTGTAGACTAAATGGCAGTAACATTCCCAGTCAACCTGACAAAGAAAAAAACCCCTTACATTTCCAAAATGCCCCAAGGGGTAGTACTATCTACCTACCTCCACCCCCAAATTGAGAACCATGTTTCCAGAGGAATCAGGCAGGTTTCAGGCATGGCTTGATCAGGACTTCAGACCTATTTTATGATTTTCTGGGCTTGGCCTTCCTCTGTGTGTCAGTGTCATCCTCAGCTTTCCTCACTGAGGCAAATTGGCTGCAGCTGTTTCAGAAGAAAATCCATATGCTGCACAGGTCAAAGGAAGACAGAGCACTCTCCCCATAGTTCCAGTAAGATCCCTGAGAGCCACACTGACTGGGTCAAATGAAGTCACATATCTGCCCTGATTGGTGGTTTACCTGAGGCATGGAGTTCGTAATGGACCCTTCTCTCCCTCCCTCCCTCCCTCCCTCCCTCCCTTCCTTCCTTCCTTCCTTCCTTGCATCGTTCCTTCCTTTCTTCCTTCCTTGCCACCCTGGAGCAGGAGCTGGGAGTGAAATCAGTGTCCCTGAAGCTCATGGTGTGTGTGTGTATGATGCCAGGAGAAAAAGTTGAGCATTGTTTGTTAGGAGAGGAAAGAATGCTGGGTGGGGACCCAACAAACGTTCATAATAGAGAATGTGGCACATTCTCAGAAAAGCAAGCTCCTTGGTGCAACTGTGGTGTGAGGAACAGGAGAATCCCGGGAGTAAGCAGATAATAGACCATTTATTTAATCAATTTAATCAGTTTCTCTTGTTCGTTAGCCAAGCTTCCCACATACTCACCCATTGACTTGGAATGCCCTGACTGGGGAAGGGAGACTCTGGTCCTCTGAGTGACTGGGTTTCTTGCTTTGAATCAGTAACTGGGCACTTTGGTTTATACATCAGTCTCTGTGAGCCAGGTTAATGTTAATTGGACCCTGAAAAAGTGGTCACCCTCATCGTGTGTGACATCAGATTCCTGAGCCTGCATGACTAAACCCAACCTGCGACAAATCTGCCAAGTTAACAGTGGCCCTGAGAGGCCTCCTGCTGACTACCAAGCCAGCCTCTCCGTAGTGACCCCTCTCCACACTGCCATGTTCCATTAGCCATCTACCACCCATAGTGAGGTTTTTGTTGTTGTTGTTGTTGCTGTTGTTGCTTTTTGAGACAGGGTCTTGCTCTGTCACTGAGGATGGAGAACAGTGGTGTGATCACAGCTCACTGAAACCTCAAACTCCCAGGCTCAAGCAATCCTCCTGCCTCCACCTCCCAAGTAGCCGGGACTACAAGTATGTGCCACCACACCCAGCTAATTTATTTTTATTTTTATTTTTTGTAGAGACAGGGTCTTTCTGTGTTGCCCAGGCTGGTCTCAAACTCCTAGTCTCAAGTGATCCTCCTGACTTGGCCTTCCAAAGCACTGGATTATAGGCATGAGCCACTGTGTCCGGTCTCCTATCATGTTCTTAGTCTGATTTTGCAGCTGAAGAAACTGCGGTTCAAAGAGGTTAAATGATGGGGGACACAGCCAATAGGTGGGGGAGCCAACAGTTGAACCCAAGTTTATCTGACCACAAAGTTTCCCGTTATTACCACCATGTCTCTTTTTGTATTAGTGACATCTAATGGGATAAACAGGCTCCAAAAGCCCCTTCTCATCAAAACAGTAGCCAACTGTATTCACACAAGCTGCTGTGCTTAATCACACAAGAACAGAGATCATCACACACATACTCATCTCATGCCTTTGTGTTATTGTTTGAGTCTTTTGTTCCCTGGTCCACAGCCTCCTCCTGTCCTTCTCTCCTCCATGTGCCCAGTATAATAGGAGCGCTGTGAATCAGCAGGGAAGTGTCCTTTTCCAAAGCCAAATAAGGGGCTGGGCCCTAAAAACAGCAATAACCCCCATGAGGCTTTGTTAATTCAAACAAAGTGTAATCTGTGGTAGGGAGGATTTCTGGGGCCACAAACAAGAGCGAATATGACTTCCAAAGGAAAATAAAGGGAAAGCCGGGCTGCCCACCTGTTTATTGGGAACAGTTGTTCCTCTAGCCCAAACCACATCTCCTTAATAGGGAAGAGGAGTGCAGCCCTATCAGGGAGCTTTTATTCTTAGGGCAGGAAAAGAGCAAATGGTGTTTCTTTAGCCTGCAATATGTCAGCATCGAATTTCTCATTTCCCTCTCCTCTCCTCTCCCTCCACCCCACCCCCAAGCCCTGGTGTTTGTGGCCTTTTGCTTGCAGGAAAATTTATTTCCCATCTGACACCATTGAAATAATCCATAGCACCTTCTCAGGGATGAGATGAACTGGAAGGTGTGGAAAATGCAATCAAAATTTCCACTGTGTCTCAGCACCTTAGCTTCTGGAAAAAGAAAGGAAGTAATCTGGACCTTGCCTTGCGGGCCCACAAGGTCTGAGAGGGGCTCTGATGTCGGGGGCGAGTCCTTAGAGTCGAGGGAGCCCTAATCAAAATAGAGAGGTGAAGCTGTCTTGCTGCTGGCCTTGGAGAAGGAAGCCTCCGTGGGCCACGGCCCTGCCAGGGAGAGAGAGAGAAAAAAATGGTTTTCCGTTTGAGAGGCTCCAAATTACAAAGATAGCCATCGATGGGTTTCATTTGCCACTGGACAATTTTTTCTTCCCGAAAAGCTTCCTGGTGTCATTTTAAGTACCCAGGAAAGAGCTCTTGTTACAAGTGGCTGTGACATCGATGAATGCCATTTAAGGCCGGCTTGCTCCTGGGCAGTCAGGGCTTGGGCTTGGTTCAAGATTCTTCATGGGCACCTAGGCAAAGGTTGGGCCAGCCTCCTCCCCATCCCCTATTTGTTACTAGGGACCCACCCCAAAGTGATATAGTGGATGGTGGTGGTGGTGGTGGTGGTGGGGTGGTGTGTGTGTGTGTGTATTAGGGGCCATTGGTATCCCCCCTGAAGTCAAGTTGAAAGGTCAATCCCTGTGTTGTTAGAAACTTTTCTAAAAACTCCACACATTTATTGCCCACTATGTGAAGCTGAGCATCTTGTCTTAAATTTATTAATACTTTTTTTTTTCAAATGTCAGAGAAGACAACCCTGTAGGGATTGAGCGTTCGTTGTACACAGGCCATCTGGGTTTGATTTCATCAGTCTCAATGGTTTTCCCTCTGCCTTTCACCTTTCCAGACTGAGTGGTCGTTCTTCCCAAGCAAAAGTCTGTGTTCATCTTTACCCTTCAAAGTTGACTCCCTTCCATGTGGGGGTGGACAGGCCAGGGAAAAAAATGCCAACTAAATAGAGAGGCCCTTCTATCTGGGCATGGATGTGAGCCTTCTATGTTGCTTTCTAAAAATAAACTGCAAGCATAGAGGTGGTGAAGGAAATGCAAAATCAATTCTCCCTTTCTTCTAGGGCACACAGGTAGACTACATTGTCCTGCCTTCATTGCAGTAATAGTAGTACGGTTATGTGACAAAGTTCTTGCCAATAGAATATGAGCGGAAATTATATGCATAACTCTTACCAGGCGTTAAAAGAATGAGCATTCCTCCTTCATGCTTTTGCTGTCTTTCCTCCAGCTGGACGGTTGGAACCTGCAGCAATCAAGCTTTTTTTTTTTTTTTTGAGATGGAGTCTTGCTCTGTTGCCTAGGCTAGAGTGCAGTGGCGCTATCTTAGCTCACTGCAACCTCTGCCTCCTGGGTTCACACGATTCTCCTGTCTCAGCCTCCAGAGTAGCTGGGATTACATGCACATGCCACCACGCCTGGCTAATTTTTGTATTTTTAGTAGAGATAGGGTTTCACCATGTTGGCCAGGCTAGTCTCAAACTCCTGACCTCAGGTGATCCACCTGCCTCGGCCTCCCAAAGTGTTCAGATTACAGGTGTTAGCCACCATGCCTGGCCACAACCAAGCTTTGACATGCAAGTGACAACAGTGTCACAGAGCAGTGACTTGGAAGGAAGTGGGGTCTCAGAACGACCAGGCAGAGCAGAGCTTCATATCAGCCTGGAATGCTCACCTGGAACTACACATGAGAGAGATTGAAACTGTCTGTTCTAAGTCACTGACATGTTGAGGCCTCTTTGGTACAGCAGGATAGCCTCACCCTAACTAGTTTACATAAGAAAGTTCTGCTCTCCTTCCTCCCCGGAGGAGGGGGAAAGGCACAGACATTGAACTATTGATGGTCACTGTTTGATAGAGATTTTTGCTTTTGTTTTCAATGCAAAGGTTTCAAAAGTGCTTTGAATCATCTTTATTGACTCATTCCACAGGGATTGCCCAAGCAGCTCTACATGTAGGGAGGCAGTATGTTGCCTGCCTCCCATACCAAATATTCTCTGCCCACCCTATGCCCACCATGTCCAAGGAAGCCACCTTCCCAGGGTTTGAGGAAACAGGATCCGTAGAGATGAAATGTGAATTGCTGGTCAAATGCCTTGCTGTGTGGGCAGTAGATGGAGGACAATGAGGATGGAGTGTTTAGGTCAAGAAAAGCCTTCTCTGTCTTTGGGTACCAGTCTCATTCCTGCTCTCATAGACTTGCAATTGTTCACGTCCATTTGTTCACCACTAAATTTATTCCTGACACACAAATCTCCCTCCTACCCGAGTCTGTGTCTTTCAATGCGGTTATTGTCAATGATAACTGTTTAAAGGAGGCAGGGGCTATGTTTGGTCAGAAGGCTTGGGGGCGTCCCCTGACTCTTCTCAACCAGGGTATTGAAATTCTAGTCTCTGGAATTCAGGTTTCACATCTATAAAATGGGACAATGTCTTCTGTCCTGATTGTCTCACATAGTTGTTTTAAAGTTGAGACGCAAATATGGAGTTGATGAGTTTTTCTGAGTGCCATCATTTGTAACCCCGTGAGCACGTGAGTGCACTGGCACCCCCCTATTGAGGATGATACAATCTGACATGGTGACCCCCAAATGAACCACTGCCCTATATTTATGAGGCCCAGTCTATACATTTCCAGATCTGCAAATATTTCCTTTTACACAGGCCTTAGTGAAAGTAAAGGGACTGTCCAGATGTCCATCAATGGATGAAAGAATAAACAAATTGTGTTATAAACATATGATGGAATGTATTTCAGCCATAAAATGGAAGTACTGGCACACATCATGATGTGGGTGAACCTTGAAGGCATTATGCTACATGAAAGAAGCCAGACACAAAAGGTCACATGTTTGGTTCCATGTACCTGAAATATTTAGAATAGCTAAATCCATAGAGACCTAACACAGGTTGGGGTTGTCAGAAGATGCGGAGAGGGGAAAATGAGGAGAAACTGCTGATGGGTATGGAATTTTATTTCAGAGGAACTAATTTATCTAGTTCCAATTTTTATTTGGAACTAGATAGAAGAGGAGGTAGCACAGCATTGTGAATTACTAAATGCTACTGAATTGTTCACTTTAGAATGCTTAATTTTATGTTATCTGAATTTCACCTCAATAATTATTTTAAATAAAAGGAACCAATTAGATGATAGTGTTTCACAATGAAACCTCAGGAGTGGTTGCTTGTGAACCTTGTGATGAATTATTCTTCAAGCTCTCTGAAGAGATTCTCCTCCATTCTCTCCACTCGGAACCCTTCCAGCAGATCCTCAAATAACGTCATTTCATTCAGTGTTGTTGCATTACAACAGTGATGAGAGAAAAAATAGATTCCCAGCTGGGGTAACCGTCTGTGTGAGTTTACTGTCTCCCCATGTCTGCGTGGGTTTTCTCCAGGCACTCCAGATTCCTTGCACATCACAGAGCTGTGGACATGAGGTTCATTGGTGGGTCTACCTGGCCCCAGCGTGAATGAGTGTGGGCGTGAGTGTGATTGTGCCAGTGAAGGAATGGCGTCCTGTCCAGGGTTGATTCCCACCTTGTGCTCTGAGCTCCTGGGATGGACTCTGGCCACCTCTGACCTTGAAGTGGAATAAGCAGGCTAGAAAATGAATGATGAATGAATACAAATTATTGTCCAACAAAAATCTGTAAAGTAGACAATAATCATAAAAATGCAAGACAATAAAAAACATGGTACAAAAATGCTCAACAAGCTACCATATTGGTTACTGTTTCTTTTTGAACTTCATGGTGGTCAGAGATGGTCCTGATGATTTTCCCTTTGCAAACATTTATTCATTGGTGTAACCCACCACCAACCACGACCACCGTCACTCATTGATTACTTATTTTCCAAGGTTGGGTAAAAATCTTACTTGTTTTGATTAATTTTTCATATATATATACATATATACCTAATATTTATTTCGTGTGGGTAATAATAGAACTGTTTTGGGTCTCTATTTACAAGTTTGGTGATGTTTTTATGACCAGAAATATAACGGAGGAACTTTACTCTTTTTTATATCAATTAGCCTATGGCAAAATCGCTTTCATTATGCATAATTTCACTGAAAGTTGTAGTTTCTGAGAACCCATCTGACATTCAGTGGGGACTTACCATACCTGTAAAGCACTAACTGCTCTTGGAGTTACCATGTCTTTGATGCAACAAGGGCTGAATCAGGACTTGATTAACCTCACCAACTGGCTGCCTGCCTTAGCTTCCGGGTTCATGCTCGGCCAGCTCGAGTCAGGACACTTGGAAATTTATATGTATGTATTCACTACATCCTACAAATATTGGAAAAGCCATTTCAGAGAAATTAGGCAGATCCAGGTTTCCAGGACAGACTTTAAAAAGTGAAAACTATCTGTGTGACTGAGAGGATATGCAGTAAAATGTTCATGGTGATTGTGTCTTATCTGTGGATGCTGAAAATATTAAGATGTAGGCTTTAACTCTCGTTTTTATGTGTACCTAAGTATTTTAGAACCATTCTACAATAAACAGGACTTGTTTATGTAATTTAAGGAAAATATAGATGGGGATGGTTTATTTAAAGATGTAGTATATGCACTCATCAGAAATGATATTCATTCATCAGACCTTTATTTATTTATTTATTTATTTATTTTTATTTTTTGAAAGGAAGTCTTGCTCTGTCGCCAGGCTGGAGTGCAGTGGCGCGATCTTGGCTCACTGCCATCTCTGCCACCCAGGTTCAAGCGATTCTGCTGCCTCAGGCTCTGAGTAGCTGGGATTACAGGCACGCACCACCATGCCTGACTAATTCTTGTATTTTAGTAGAGATGGGGTTTCACCATATTCGCCAGGCTGGTCTTGAGCTACTGACCTCAAGTGATCCACCTGCCTTGGCCTCCCAAAGTGCTGGGATTACAGGTGTGAGCCACTGAGCCCGGCCTCATTAGACTTTTAGGAGTCCACATAACAAATGTTTCTGGAGCCTTGGTAGGTATGAGGCTTATAAAAATGAGAATGGCTTTCTATAAGAGAGTTCATAGTGATCATCACCCTCCTGTACTATGTGTGATAGTTGAAGCCTTCAGAAAACAATGTGGAAACACAGTGGGGAAGATGCAGTAATTCTACCCAGAGGAGGCAGGAAGAACTTTACAGACTTCCGTGCCAGCCAGCTGGTCTACCCATTCCCTTCATTTCTCCAGTCTTCATTGTTGTCTTTCCTTCTTTGCCTTTATCATACCCTGTCCTTCCTCCACTTCTGAATTACCTATCACTTGCTGATTGTATCATGCTTAAACATGTTGTATGCTACTTATCTTTTCATGTACATATTGCCCCAACAAATAATAATACTTTTTTAGGACAGAAGCTACTATTTTATACCTTTCAGTAACCATAGCATCCTTTTAAAAAAGTGTGTTATTGCCGGGCACGGTGGCTCAAGCCTGTAATCCCAGTACTTTGGGAAGCCGAGGCGGGCGGATCACGAGGTCAGGAGATCGAGACCATCCTGGCTAATACAGTGAAACCCCATCTCTACTAAAAAATACAAAAAACTAGCCGGGCGAGGTGGTGGGCGCCTGTAGTCCCAGCTACTCGGGAGGCTGAGACCGGAGAATGGCGTAAACCGGAGGGCAGAGCTTGCAGTGAGCTGAGATCCAGCCACTGCACTCCAGCCCGGGCGACAGAGTGAGACTCCATCTCAAAAAAAAAAAAAAAAAAAAAAAGCCGGGCGCTTTGGCTCACGCCTGTAATCCCAGCACTTTGGGAGGCCGAGGCGGTGAATCACGAGGTCAGGAGATCGAGACAATCCTGGCTAACCCGGTGAAACCTCGTCTCTACTAAAAAAAAAAAATACAAAAAAGAATTAGTCAGGCATGGTGGCGGGCGCCTGCAGTCCCAGCTACTCGGGAGGATGAGGCAGGAGAATGGCGTGAACCCGGGAGGCCGAGCTTGCAGTGAGCCGAGATCTGGCCACTGCACTCCAGCCTGGGCGACAGAGCAAGACTCCGTCTCAAAAAAAAAAAAACAAGTGTGTTATTGATGGTTATTATATCATACATATATTCTGAATCCATCAGTAATATAATAGGACTAGGCACGGTATCTCACACCTGTCATCCCAGCACTTAGGGAGGTTGAGGCTGGAGGATCACTTGAGCCTAGGAGTTTGAGACCAGCCTGGACAACCTAGCAAGACATCCTGTCTACAAAAAATAAAAAAATTAGCCGGGCATGGTGGCTGAGGAGGGAGGCTGAGGTGTGAGGATCGCTTGAGCCCAGGAGGTAGAGGTTTCAGTGAGTCAAGATTGCGCCACTGCACTCCAGCCTCGGTGACAGAGCAAGATCCTGTCTCATAATGATAATAATAATAAAATGGGCATGCCAGAATAATCTTTACTATTTGGTTTGTAAAATTCTTAGGATGTATTTTTAAAAGAATCACTGTCATAAATTAAGAGCTGGTGGGCACAAGCCAGGCTATTCATAACATTCTCTATCTCTAGAGGAGACAAAAGTAGACTGAAGAAGTCGCTGAAAAAATGAGTTTCATAAAGCTATTAAGCTCATTAGTTTTATCAAAAATGGAAACTCTGAATAAAATATGTTCCCACACAATTCACTTTTGTTTAAATGCTTAATACAAGGTAAGGCATGAAAAGAATCATTGTCTAGATTGGAAATGATTCTTTCTCTAGAATGAGAGATGATTTCTGAAAACTCTTTAGATAAACAATACCCTTTTCAATGTATCTTCAGAAAGGCTTGTTGCATTCGTTTGGTTTCAGCCTGATGGTAAGTAACAATGAAGCCGGGAGTAACAGCAGCTAAAGTGAAATAGGAGTTTACTTCCTTCTCAGATTTAAGAAATCTGGAGTTAGCCAGTTCAGGGCTGGTGCAGCCCTCCATGGTGTCAGGGAACCAGGTCTTCTATCATGTTGCACTGTTTTCTATGACTTCCATTTCCAGGGCTCCATACTGGAGCTCTAGCCATTATGTCTGCAGTCCAGAAGGCAGAGAGAAAGAAGGATATACTCTTATACTTTTTTGTTCTTCTCCCCCTACTCCTTCTTCTTCTCCTTCTTCTTCTTCTTTTGTTTGAGACGGAGTCTTGCTCAGTCGCCCAGGCTGGAGTTCAGTGGTGCGATCCCGGCTCACTGTAAGCTCTGCCTCCCGGGTTCACGCCATTCTCCTGCCTCAGCCTCCTGAGTAGCTGGGACTACAGGCATCTGCCGCCACGCCTGGCTAATTTTTGTATTTTCAATAGAGACGGAGTTTCACCGTGTTAGCCAGGATGGTCTCGATCTCCTGACCTTGTGATCCGCCCACCTGGGCCTCCCAAAGTGCTGGGATTACAGCTGTAAGCCACCGCACCCATCCTACTCCTCCCTTATAAAGGACTCTTCAGGCCAGGCATGGTGGCTCATGCCTGTAATTGCAACAATTTGGGAGGCTGAGGTGGGTAGATCATCTGAGGTCAGGGGTTGGAGACCAGTCTGGCCAACATGGCGAAACCCCCTCTCTACTAAAAATTCAAAAATTAGCCAGGCATGGTGGCACACACCTGTAATCCCAGCTACTCGGGGGGCTGAGGCAGGGAGAATTGCTTGAACCTGGGCAGCGGAAGTTGCAGTGAGCCGAGATCATGCCACTGCCCTCCAGCCTGGGTGACAGAGTAAAACTCCATCTCTAAATAAATAAATACAGACTCTTCAGGGAAATTGCATAACACCATGCTTGTCAGGTTAGACTGGGGAGTGTGGTCTCTATCCTTGGCAGCAATGTGCCCAGTTAAATATTGGAGTGCAGGAATTTTTAGCCTTTTTTGGTGCCATGAACCCCTTTGGCAGTCTGCTGAAGCTTATGGACTCCTTCTTAGAATAATGTTTTTAAATGAATAAAATAAAATACATAAGACTACAAAGGAATCCAATTATATTGATAAGTGATGCTGTTGACAAAGCCTTTGAAATCTGTAGATCCCAAGTGAAGTACCCCTTCTACAGTATCGAAAAAGGGAGAGAGTTATCAGTCTCTGATATGTGACATAGAAAAACCTTTCAGAATGGCTTTGTTCATGATTCAGCAATTGTTGAGCTCCTATTTTAAGTCTAGCCCTGTGCTGTGGATTATGATAGATACAAGAGAAGAGGTGACCTCTCCTCTCAAACAGTTATTCTCTAATAACCTACATCATTAATAAAAGAGAAAATATTCAGCTTATAAGGTGAGTAGACATATAGGCCACATCCAATATACCAGCATTTAGGGAGTTCAAAATAAGGGAAAGATTGTTACATGGAGTGGGCCTTGGAGGAAGGGAAGAAAGAAAAGTATAAGATTTATTCTGGAGCAGGCGCAGTGGCTCACGCCTGTAATCCCAATACTTTGGGAGGCCGAGGCAGGTGAATAACGAGGTCAGGAGTTCGAGACCAGCCTGGCCAACGTGGCAAAACCCTGTCTCTACTAAAAATACAAAAATTAGCCAGGCATGGTAGCTGGTGCCTGTAATCCCAACTACTCAGGAGGCTAAGTCAAGAGAATCGCTTGAACCCGGGAGGCAGAGATTGCAGTGAGCCGAGATTGCGCCATTGCACTCCAGCCTGGGCAACAAGAGTGAAACTCCATCTAAAAAATAAAAAAAAAAGATTCTGAAAGAAAGGAGAGGCAGCATATTTTGGGGAGGGGGCAGGAGCATGTAAGGGGTGGAGATGGGATTGGCAGGAGGATCCCAAGGGGTTCTAGAGAAAATGGCTTAAGAGAAGTGACTGGCAAGGAGAGCGTGTGATTGAGCTGATTTGAAGTAGAGAATTACCATTAGTTATTGGAAATAAAGGGATGAAGAGGAGTCCAGAAATTTTGGTGTGTACAGAGGTCAGTATGAAATTAAATAGAATTAACTTAGATAGAAGGAAAACCTTCACATTTCTGACAGTGGGTGTTTCTGGGGAGATGGACGTGTAGTAGTTAAAAGGACTGAAGTTTTATCTGTAATATTTTATTTCTTTAAAAACAGAAAGAGGCGGGAAGCCCTTAGGATCCTCCTTTCATCCCTTTATTTCCAATAACTAATAGTAATTGGAAATGGGTGTTTGTTATGTCATTCTTTGTGTTTTTCCTCTCTATCTTTAAACATTTCACCAGATTAAAAATGGTCATCATCACTTTTAAAAGTTTAAATGAATTTTTACTCTGTTCTTGATATGATTTAACTTACCAAATAAATTCAAGCTATACACATTCTAAAGTGTTATGGCTACTTTAAAGAGGGTGCTTTCTTCCCACTGCCCTGAAACACGACGTGATGGTTCTTTCCTTAAATTATTTCCTTAGTCTGGAGTGTGCTTTCATTTCCTCCCTGCCCCGCCGTTGTCTAGATTTCACTCAGGACCAGCTTATATCCCTTTTTTCCAAAAATCTTCCAGCCCATTTTGATTTCTTCTTGTGGAACTCCTATAGTACCACTTACATGTACCACTTAGCATATGTCATTTGACTTTGAATTTAACTTGTCTTTCCCATAGAAATCATGAAGCTCCTTGAAGGCTTAGATTTCTTATATTCAGGGATGGCAATAAAAGCTTCCATTCCCCCATTCCCATGCTATTCCCACAGCAGACATCACTAATCAACCACATCACTTTTTCCCACTGAGCTTGGACATGGTCTCAGGATCCTTCTTAACAGAGCTCCTGGGGCTGCTGTAATTGCCAATGGTAGATTGGGCATGCAGATGAAATGTCTTTCCATCCCTGCCTATAACTCTATAGTTTCCAAAGTACCAGTATTATTCCCAGGAGAGACTCAGAAGGAACTAGCATAATCCTGAAAATGTCAAAATTATAAAAATCTAAGGCAGTTTAGGTTATGAAGAAGCCTTATAGCTCATTTTACTGATAGGCTGATGGCTGAGTCAACTGTTTGAAAGTTTTAAGAAAACCAGGGGACTCCGAAATGTTGGAAAAGGGATTAATATAATCCCAAACACCCATGCACCTGATACTCATTTAGCAGGAAAGCGTGGCTGCCAAGCTACAGGTGAAAAACTCAAGTCCAAAGGCATTTCATCATTTCATTATGAAGTGGAAGAACGAGCCTTTCCAAAGCTCTCCAAGGCCTTGGGAAAGCCCTAGGCCAGAGAGAGAGGAGAAGGGTAGGGGACTGGCTCCTGAGTATCCTTGAGAAATAGGACAGCAAGGACAGAGGCCTGAGGAGTCCTCACATGGACATCCTTGAAGTCTTATCTACCTGTGAGTGTGTCAGAGTCCTGGAAAGTCCCATGCCAACAAACTGGGGGAGTCTCTTCCTGCATGGCTTTTTTTCTGGCTTCATTGTGTTTTTTTTTTTCCTACATTTTAAATTTTCTATAATGACCATATTTTATTCTCATGATCAGAAACTGAAGGAAAAAAGAAAATATATCCCAGAGGAATAACACTCTTTTTTCCTAAAGTGATATTTACTATTACTCTACCTTTGAAATCCGAGAGAAAGAGAAAAGCAAAGCATATCATTTCAGCCAGCAAGAAAGTGGGAACTGGCAACTGGAAGGGGTTTTATATAACCCCCTCATCAAAATAGTCTGTATGGTGACTGGTCATCTATTTACTCTTGCATTCATTCCGTCTTTCTTTCCGTCATTTGCTTAATAATCATTCATAGAGAGGCTTCTACGTGCTTGGGATACAAGAGAACAAATTAGATACAACCCCTGCCCTCATGAAGTATTCAGTCTGCTGGGGGAGTGAGGGTGCAGTAAGCAGAGAACAGGCATTTATTAGATACCACACATAAGGATGTTCAATTGTAACCAGGCTAAGTATTGTACCATAAAAGTATGTGATGGCCTGGGCTGGAGGGAAGAGGTAACTTCATTGTCATTCCCAGCTCTGTGCTGTCTCCACCATCACTGCATTGGCTGCGGACTGTAGCAGAGCCTCCTTCCTGCCTCTCCCTCTCCAGTCCATCTTGCAGCTCCCTTTACTGCTGACCTTCCCACAGCCCTGCTTTCTGTACTCGGTAGCTCCATAACACACGATTGCTTAGTATTGGTCAATTCTCTCTCTCTCTCTCTGTCTCTCTTTTCTCTCTCCCTCCCTCCCTCCCTCCCTCCCTTCCTTCCTTCCTTCCTTCCTTCCTTCCTTTCTTCCGACAGGGTCTAGCTGTGTCACCTAGTCTGGAGTGCAGTGGCATGATCATAGCTCGCTGCGTCCTCGAACTCTTGGGCTTAAGCGATTCCCCCACCTCTGCCACCTGAGTAGCTAGGACAACAGGCACACCACCATGCCCAGCTAAGTTTTGTTTTTTGTTTTTAATTTTTGTAGAGACAGGGTCTTGCTATGTTGCCCAGGCTGGTCTCAAGCTCCTAGGCTCAAGCAGTCCTTCTGCCTCAGCCTCCTAAAGTGGTAGGATTATAGGCATGAGCCGTCATGCCCAGCTCCTATTGCCGATTATCTGTTTTTTTTTTTTTTTTTTTTTTTTTTTTGAGGCGGAGTCTCACTCTGTCGCCCGGGCTGGAGTGCAGTGGCTGGATCTCAGCTCACTGCAAGCTCCACCTCCCGGATTTATGCCATACTCCTGCCTCAGCCTCCCGAGTAGCTGGGACTACAGGCGCCCATCACCTTGCCCGGCTAGTTTTTGTATTTTTAGTAGAGACGAGGTTTCACCGTGTTAGCTAGGATGGTCTCGATCTCCTGATCTTGTGATCCGCCCGTCTCGGCCTCCCAAAGTGCTGGGATTACAGGCTTGAGCCACCGCGCCCGGCCCCTATTGCCGATTATCTTAAGGTAAAAGAACTGTGTCTAGCTTGACCCTACTGGGGGATCTCACCTCTCCCAGGGTCTCCACTAGCCCATATGGCACCTTTGGTGCAGATTTTTAAAAGGTGGCTCTGGCGGGGCACAGTGGCTCACACCTGTAATCCCAGCACTTTGGGAGGCCGAGGCGGGTGGATCACAAGGTCAGGAGATCGAGACTAACCTGGCCAACACGGTGAAACCCTGTCTCTACTAAAAATACAAAACTTAGCTGGGCGTGGTGGCGGGTGCCTGTAATACCAGCTACTCAGGACTCTGAGGCAGGAGAATCACTTGAACCCGGGAAGTGGAGGTTACTGTGAGCTGAGATCACTTCATTGCACTCCAGCCTGGTGACATAGGGAAGCTCTGTCTCAGAAAAAAAAAAAAAAAAAAAGGTGGCTCTTCCAGCCTTTGACCAGGGCACACCGCTTGGGGACCCGAGCTCAGATTGAATTTCAGTCCCTAATTCTCTGCTTTCCTGTTTTACCTCTGCAAGTAGACCACATCCCTCCTGAGCAGAAATTTTCATCTTTTTTTGTATTTTGATTCTCACAGCCATCAACTAAGCCCTGGACACAAGGCACAGTATCTTCTTAGGGATAGATATGAACAACTGACTGATTCTTTTTTTTTTTTTTCAGATGGAGTCCCACTCCGTCGCCCAGGCTAGAGTACAATGGTGCTATCTTGGCTCACCGCATCCTCTGTACCCCGGGTTCAAGCAATTCTCCTGCCTCAACCTCCCTGGTAGCTGGAATTACAGGCACCTGCCACCACGCCAGGCTAAGTTTTTGTATTTTTGCTGGAGACGGGGTTTCACCATGTTAGCCAGGATGGTCTCGATCTCCTGACCTCATGATTCGCCCGCCTCAGCCTCCCAAAGTGCTGGGATTACAGGCGTGAGCCATCGCGCCCAGCCAATTTTTGCATTTTTAATAGAGACAGGGTTTCGCCATGTTGGCCAGGCTGGTCTTGAACTCCTGACCTCAGGTGATCCATGCGCCTCAGCTTCCCAAAGTGCTGGGATTACATGTGTGAGCCACCGTTCCCAGCCTGACTGATTCTTAAATGATGACAACTTTCAGTGGAATCCTGTTCAGCCTCTACATGTGCTCTTGGAAAGTATTCACCCAACCGGAACACCACCACAAGAGATCTTGGAATTTCCAGGGCAGTCCTGATTTTGAATCTTTGAATCTCACCATCTAACCACGATCATGGAAAACTTTCTCACTGCCTTAAGGCCTCCATTTCTCCATCTGCAAAGTGGGAGGAATAGCTGGGCACTTTTGTATACAGAGAGCTGAGAAGAGAGGACAAATCAGGGCACATTGAAACCTTCAGTAGCTGAGGGGACACAGGAGGAAGACGCATGGTGGAGAGACATAGAGGGAATGGTCCTGTCTCTCCTGATCTTCACAAGTGAACAGAGTTTACCACAGGAACTGAGAGCAGGTGGGGCCTACTGCTCCGGGGAGAGTGCCTCTCACCAGTGTGGCCCTTATCTGTTTGCAAGAGCCGCCTCCTTCCTGGGCCCCCAGCCACCTGTGGTTGACTGAAGCTCTCAAATGAAATTTGACCCAACCACACAACACCCAACCTGAACACCACAATAGGTCTTGGATTTTCCAGGGCAGTCCTGATTTTGAGTCTTTGTCTCACTGTCTAAACATGGTATGTTCCAGTTCAGGGCCCAAAAACCTGATCAGCTGCACACTGGGAGTCCTAGGTGAAAGGTTAACGTGGAGACCTTGCCTTGTTTCTCACTGGCACCCCAGGCTCCCCTCTCTGACCTGTGCCACATGGGAGCACCTCTCCTGCTGCTCCTCCATTTCCTGAGCCCAGCCCCTGCCCTCCCACTATCCCAGGACTCATCTGACCGTCATGCCAATGGCGGGCTCACTGGGGTCTGGGGCGGGGATCAGGCCCTCACTGTCTAATCCATCAGGGACTAGCAGTGGGATGTGGATTGGGGATGTTTTGGGGTGGACGGGTCTTTTGATGGGTGGCACTCAGGTCATATCAGAACAGGGGCTGAAAGCAGATAAAGGCAGGAGAAGCCCCGCTTCCCTCGGCATCCTGCATGAGTGAACAGAAACAGGAAGCAGAGGAGTGTGACAGGGTTGGAGACACCAGAGCACAGCATGATGTGATGGCTGCTCTGCCGCTCCTCAATACTGAATCTTCCAAGGGGCCATTTCCTCATCTATACAAAGGGCCTGTAACTGGACAGGATGTGTGCTGAGCGGCCGCCCAGCTGTGGCTCCTCTCCGAGAACACCAGCCCCTGGCAGTTTCCTGAACGCAGTGACCCCGCTGCATACCTGTGACCCCACCCCTGACTGGGCCTGGGAGCCTCCTGTCTGAGGCAGCCCTGTGGGAGCTGGCAGGAGGAGAGACACATGGAGGGGACTTCTGCGGCTGAGGGACAGCCAGGAGAAGGGCGGTGGGGAAACTTGTGAGTAAGCAGAAGCCATGAGACAGGGCGAAGACGCATGAAGACAGACGGAGCCGCAGGGGCAGGGGCAGCAGCTACAGACACTGCAGGGTCCCCGGGAAACTGAGTCATGCCTTGGGCAGAGTCACTCGGTAGGGCACAGCACGGGTAGGGCACAGCATGGGCAGTGCTTCTGAAGGCACACCTGCTGCTGTGGAATCCTGAACAGCACTCCAGTTCTCCTAAAGGTCCGATTGTCTTGATACCAAACTGATTTCCAGTGTTGCTTTACTTCTAGTTTATCCCTACAATTGCGCTCCCCGGCCTGTGGGGACCAGCATTGGTCTCTGTCCCTTGCAACCTGAGACTGTCAACAACTGGTCTTGGTGGCTCATCTGTGCCCACTTTACAGAGGAGAAAATAGAGTCATAGAGGTCCGTGTCCAAGGTTGAGGCTGGTAAGTGCTAGAGCGGGGATTGAACTCGGACCTGCTTGATTCCAGCTTCTTTCCCACCATATCCAGGTATTATTGCTGAAAAAAAGGCAAACCTAGAATGTTATGCCTACAGGGTAGGCGTGAGCTCCCGCCATGGCCAGAGTTCCGGCCGTGTCCTGGTTCTCATCACGCAGACACGCTTTGAACCTGAATGTGGAAAGTGGAAAAATGCCAAACTGGTTTGAGAAGAAAGGGGGAGAACGTCAAGTGGAAAATATTCTGTTCTCTGCCTCATCATTAGAAGAAAGGAAAGGGGTGTGTGTCTCATTTTTCTTAACAAAAGCAACACAGGAAGAAAATTGTTTATTAAACCAGGCACAGTGGCTCAGGCCTGCAATCCCAGCACTTTGGGAGGCCGACTGGGTGGATCGCTTGAGCCCAGGAGTTCAGGACCAGCCTGGGCAACATGGCAAAACCCTGTCTCTACAAAAAAATTAAAAAATTAGCTGGGCAGGATGATGTGTGTCTGTGGTCCCAGCTACTCCACCAACTACTCAAGAGGTTGAGGTGGGAGGATTATTTTGAGCCCAGGAGGTTGAGGCTGCAGTGAGCTATGATCACACCACTGCACTCCAGCCTGGGTGACAGAGACTTTGCCTCAAAAAAAAAAATTTTAAAAAAAAAGGAAAAGAAAACTTTAAGACACTGCATACTTCAGCAAGTAAGCAAAGATGCAGAGACACTCATTTTGGCTCTCAAGCTCTTAAGAAATCTTTGCAAAAGAAGAAGAAAAAAAAGATAATCACTAGCCTTTTTTTTTTTTTAAAGAAACCTGAAATGGTTCCGGTGACTTGAGGGCATGTTTGAGCGATTTTGTTTTACTTGAGGTCATATAGATTGCATACAATAAGCTGTCAGCTTATTCTACCTGTACCCCAACTGCCTAAGACAAGGCTGAGCATACAGTAGGTACATAATAAGTGCTCAGTGAACAAACCTGCTGCCTGATTACCCGCCAGGCTCCAACAGCTTGCAGGTATAGTAAGGTCTGAACCCAGTGTCTGGTAACCTAGCAGCTCCCTTGAAGGTTACCAGTCCTGGAAAACACTTGGCCTAGAATGATCTTTATAAGCGGCCTTGGGGCCAGGCACAGTGGCTCACGCCTATAATGCCAGCACTTTAGGAGGCCAAGGCCAGCAGATACTTTGAGCTTAGGAGTTCAAGATCAGCCTGGGCAACATAGTGAAACCCCGTCTCTACTAAAACTACAAAAATTAGCTGGGCATGATGGCATGCGTCTGTAGTACCAGCTACTTGGGAGGCTGAGGCACAAGAAATGCTTGAACCCAGGAGGCAGAGGTTATAGTGAGCCAAGGTCATGCCACTACACTACAGCCTGGGTGACAGAGCAAGACTCTGTGTAAAAAAAAAAAAAAAAAAAAAGTATATATATATATATAATATATACTTCCGAGATAGAAGCGGCCAGTCAAGAAGTCAGGAAGGAGGTGAGTGTTATGGGTCTTTCAAGGCTGCTAGGGGCCCTGTCTGATCCCTCACTGGCTCCATTCTTGCCAACCTCTCCTAAACACTCTGACCTAGGGGACCTGACTCTGTTGTTAGATGTCAAAGTGAGAGGCATATCCTTTCCCATTCATCTTTGAAAATTGAGTTCCACTGCCTCCTCCTCCAGGAAGCCTTCCTTGATTCTCTGTCTCATTCCCCCTGCTCTTCCCATTCAGGATTAAATCCCTCTCCTCTGTGTCCCCACCTTTTCCTGTGCAGTAGTGCATCTCTCTGTCCTGGTATTCATCATACCAGATTATGATCATCAGTTCACACTGTCAGGCCCTCAGGGTAAGAGGCAAGTCTTCTTTAACTTCATATTATCAGTACTTAGCCAAGGGCCTGGCATGTAGTAGATGCTCAATAAATGTTGCTGAATGAATAAAAGAAAAGAAGGGAAGTGGGGAGGACATTTTGGGAAATATGACATTTTCTTTTTGAGATTATCTCAAAAATATGTGTCTAGTACTTGTCCACAGATAGCAATTAAAGTCAGGTTCTATTTTCTGCAAATGATTGAGTTTCTTCACTCCCAGTTGTATCTTGGGCACCTAAGGCAGGAGGAAATTGGGGTAGATTTAGAGGGATTTGGGAACATTGTGTCTGAGGAGTATGTGTGTGTCCTTACACATTTCTGAACTAAATAGATGTCTCTGAACCACATACAAAAGGCAAACACGCCACATTTTGTCTCTCTGGAACTTAGGAACTTAGCAATTTCACCTCTGGGGCCACAGCAACCCACCAGCATTCAAATCACTTAGCGCAGAAGGGGGCTTGCTCTCTTGTTCACTATTGTAGCCTCAAGCCTAGAAAAGGCCCTAGCAATGGGTAGGGCAAGTATGCTCATGCTGCAGAGCACCGGGAAGAGTCGCTCAGCTCGACGAGACTTTATATCTTTATTATTTATTTATAATTATTTGAGTCAGGGTCTCACTTTGTTGCCCAGCCTGGAGTGCAGTGGCACGATCACGGCTCACTGCAGCCTCAGCCTCCTAGGCTCAAGTGATCCTTCAGCCCTCAGAGTAGCTGGGACCACAGGTATGAGCCACCATGCCCAGCTAATTTTTGTGTTTTTGTAGAGTTGGCATTTTGCCATGTTGCCCAGGCTGGTCTTGAACTCCTGAGCTCAAGCAATCCATCAGCCTCAGTCTCTTAAAGTGTTGGGATTGTAGCCATCACACCCAACCTTGAGGAGACTTTAAAACACCTCCATCAACCCTCTTTGAGAATCCACCCAACACCCGGTGGATGTTCAATGGCCCCCATGACCCCACCTCAACAATCTTGAGGGCGTCTGACAGCTCCTGGACAGTCACTGTGGAGGGCTCCCCAGAGGGAGGGGCAGAGCTGCACCATCCCCCAGACCCCTCCAGGGGCTGGTAACCACATAAAATCCAGCTGGTGGTCTCACCCAGTAGGTAGACTTTGACTGTTAGAACTAGCACAACAACAAAACAAAAGCTGCCAGCATCTGTTAGTTGAGAAGAAGGCCTGTCCTGAAGCAGCCTTTGCTTTCTTCTTAAAGGTAAATATAAGGCTGGGCGCGGTGGCTCAGCCTGTTATCCCAGTACTTCAGAAGTCCGAGGTGGGATGATTGCTTGAGTCCAGGAGTTCCAGATTAGCCTGGGCAACATAGCAAGACCCTGGCTCTAAAAATAAAAATAAAAACAAATGAAATACATATATATGTATCTCCAGGGATGATGGTGCATACCTGTGGTCCCAGCTACTTGGGAGGCTAAGGTGGTACAGGGTTTTGGAACCAGGTCTGTCCCTCTGCTGGCAGGCTGCTTCTCACCTGTGTGAGAAGTACCAGCATCTGCCCAGGCCCAGCTTCTCACCTGGGACCTCAGCTGCTCTTCTCAGAGATCCAAAGTAGCCTTGGGAAGGGGCTCCAGGGTGAGACCAACTGACCGTCCCATGCCCATCAGAGGTGAGTGCCAATGGCCTTCAGCCCTTCCAGGTAGCACTTCCTGCTGACAGAAGCAGCTGCTGGCCCCCTGCTCTGTCTGGGGGAGCCAAGTCCCATCTCAGGGCATCCCCACAGGAAGCAGAGGGGACTCCAGGGGTCTGGGCTGGGGTCTCTTTCTCATCCTTGATTGTGTAAGTGTCTAGATCATCCAGACCAGACCTTGAACACTCAACAGAGCCACTGTTGAAGTATTCTGGGAAAATACATCTGGTGGCAAAATCTTGCTTCCTTCTGTTTTATGTATGACAATTCCCTTAAAGGGAAAAAAAGTTGGAATGACTAGTATCATTATTCTTTTCTTGCTTTTATTTTCTACCCTAGAGCCATCTGTCATCAAAAAACAGTTTACTTTAACACCTCTCGGGCTGAGTTCCACATTCAGAGAAGATTGGATGGAGGACAATGGTGACCTCTGGATGCCCCAGTCATGGGGGCTGGGAGATGCAGGAGGTGAGTGAGTGTCACCCCACAAGGGTGCTCAGGAGAGAGCTGAACTGAGCATCTGCAGAAGGCAGATAAGAGCAGTGCCGCAGCTGTGTCTGCACTGTGCATGGGCCAGTGAGGTGCTTAAGGCAGGCAGATGGAAATCCATGTCTCCGTCTCTTCTCGCTGTGTGGGGGTAAGGGCACATAGTAGGGTGGAAATGCAGTTGAAGTTCTGCCTTTGTGGGTGGCAGATCTCATCTGTGACGTGGTGGGCGGGGATCACATATGGTGGCAGCTAGCACAAAAACGCTCTACATTGAGTTTTTGTTTCATCCTAAAGAGTATGGGGTCCCTATGGGAACAGAGAGACCGGGGTCGGAGCTGATAACTATTCATTATCAGATTTCAACCTTCTCGTAGCTTCTTATGGGAGGAGTTAAATCAGAGACTCTAGGCTGAGGTTGCTGCTGTAGACTCCAAAGGTACAGATGGAAATGGGAAGATGCATTGATTATCTAAATATTTGGCTTATACCAGGTCTGATATCCAGACATTGAAAGATGGGTATTACACATTTGGGTTTCAGGGTTGATGCTGAGCTAAGGCATCTGAGAGCTTCAGTCTTCATGTGAGCTTAGATAAACTTTAGCACAATTTTTTGAGTGACACTTTCAGACGACTCAGATTGAGGAAATGTCCGTCTTGGCAACCAGAAACGACACTGTCTTCACATTGTCCCCTCCACCAGAAGGTCTGAGCTCTTACCCGGCACAGGCACGCTAATCAGAACTTAATTATGTAACCAATGAAGAGTCTACTCAGGGTTTGAGGAGCAGGATCACCTGGTCAGATGTATATTTTCACAAATATCACCCTGGGCATGTGTGGGTGGTGGGTTCTGAGGGGGAAACTGGCCTTGCGGACACCAGTGGAAGACCAGTGGCGTAACCTGGATGGAAGTTGGTGACAAAGGCCTGCGAATCTTTATTTATTTATTTATTTTTCCAGATAGGGTCTTGCTCTGTCACCCAGGCTGGGGTGCGGTGGCATGATCTTGGCTCACTGCAACCTCTGCCTCCCAGGTTCAAGCGATTCTCCTGCCTCAGCCTCTTGATTAGCTGGGACAACAGGTGCATGCCACCATGCCCGACTAATTTTTATATTTTTTTAAGTAGAGATAAGGTTTCACTATATTAGCCAGGCTGGTCTTGAACTCCTGACCTCAAGTGATCTGCCTACCTCAGCTTCCCCAAGTGCTGGGCTTACAGATGTGAGCCACTGCGCCTGGAAAGGCCTGCAATTCTGCAGCAGTTTGAGGTGCCAATGGGCCAGGGTCCTGTCATGAAGCTATCACACAGAGAACCCAAAGTGTCAAATCATGCCTCAGCCCAACCACCTGCTTACCCACAAAGCTCCTCAGGAAATATCCAGGGAACAGAGGCAGAGCAAGGAAAAGAAAATGCTGCTTTTGTTCAGTTGTCATATGAACTCCCCTCTTCTTGTGTTTCCTTGCAAGTGTCAGGAAATCGAGGAGTGTAATACCCTGGTCTTCCTCCACTCCTCCAAAGACTCCCAGGGTCAACAGCACACGGTCTGCTACTCCATGCTTCCAGTTTTATGGGAGCTGGATCTCCCAGTTTCCCAGTCCAGAGGCTGCCCTGGTCCAGAGCTGACCATAGGAAGAAATCTGCTTGCTCTCAGTATAAGCCACATTTTCTAACACCAGCTTTATCTATAGCAAAATGACAATTTGATATCCATATGCCTTATTTCTCCTTTTTTGTCTCTTAACTGGTTCAGAATGTGGATGATAAAAACAAGCATGTCATTTATTTTGCCCCCTCACACCCTAAATTTAACATTATCTGGTGCTTTGGCCCCAAACTCCAACCTTTATTAAACTGGGTTGAACTATGTGCAATATGCTTTGGCCTAGGCTTGAGATCGATGCATTTTATTGCCCCTAAGTCCAACTCCCAAATTAAAGGGGTAAGCCTCAACACAGGAAAGGCCTCAGGGCAACCTCAGAAGCTGGAGAGTGGACAAACCCTCCTGCCCCATTAGAGCCCACAAGGAATGGTAGCCGGGAAACCAACCCATCGGACCACCATACTTGCTCTTTGGGAGGAAGTGAGGAGAGGGAGAATCATTTGAGGGAGGAATGGAGAAGGACTTGAGGCCCACCGACAGAACAGGAAAACTAAGAGAGGCCTGTTGAAGAGGTAGAACTGGTTGGGTACAGTGAGTGAAGTCACCGTGTGGGAGGAGGCCTGATACTCCTGGCTTGGGAACCTGAATGGATGAAGGTTCCATTCACTGGAATGGGAGACACAGCAGCGCAGAAGGATGAAGGAGCTGTCATGACTAGGTAAAAGGGAAAGCAATTCTGCAAGGCTCTAGAAGCAGGTATTGCTCATGCCTTACAGAACACCCCTTCATTCCAGAGGCCAGAAGGATCACTGAACTTTGCCACATACAAGAGACCAACAAAGCTGGGTTAATAGAAGCCATGAAAAGCCTGAAGTTTGATTTGTTTGACAGATATTTAGTGAGCACCAGTATATGTCAGATACTGCACTCAGATCTGGGAATACACATGGGGTGAGCAAAACAGATCTGGGTCTGCCCTTGAGTGTTTAGGAAGGGTTCCCCAGTTTCGTCTTGTTTGTTGATCCTTGTGTGGGTTGGGAGTAGAATAAACTCATTGTCCTGCCTGTCAATGCTGAAGATCTGTGTATATTGATTTCCTATTGTTACAGGCCTTAGGGAGGGGAGCAGGGATGCTCTAATAGCCAGCTCAAGAGCCAGCAACAATAATTTGCCCCATTAGCCAGGAACGGAAATTCTAAGCTGTGTCCTTTCCATCTCCCTTTTGCTCAATTAAAAAATTTTTATTACATCCATGTTACGTATATCTCCATAAGACTGTGGATAAAGGGGGTGTGTCCAGGGCCCAACTCCTAGTGAGTGCTAAATAAATGTCACTTTGTCCATTTCCTCTCTCCCCACCTGTGAGCCCTGATGAGCACAGGAGGCATCACACCCACACAATTGCATTGAAAGAGTCTTGTTTGGGGATTTGCCTTGTTTGGAAAGAAAAGCCCTTGGCCGCTCACACCATTAAAAGCTTGAGTGGCCATAAGACCTCTCACCTCCCTTGACCTATTTCCACACTTGGAATAGAGGGGCCTGGCCTAAGTCAGGAGCTCCATCCCTGGCTGTGCAACTGAATGACCTGGGAAGCGTCGAAAAACCAAGATACTAGGCTCCACGTCTGGAGGTTCTGCTTCACCAAGTCTGGGCTCAGAGCAGGAGGTCTGTGTTATCAACAGTCTTTCTCCTGCAGGGATTCTGGCACAGCCTGGAATCCAGACCAACCCAGGCAAAAATAGCCCAACCAAGCCCCTGGATGACCTGGGCTTGTCAAGTGAGGGTGAGGACTCAGCTGTGGTTTTCGGCAGGGGTATCAGTATGGCTGTGGGGCTTTCAACCTTGGAGAAAGCCCAGTGGGCAGTCAAGCACCTGAGAGAGAACAGGAGTGTGGTAATGGGAAGCACTGGTTTTCTGCTTCTGGGGTCTGAGGCAATAAGTCAGACCTGCCCACGGGGATGCTCCCGGGATGGCACTCTCAAAGAGCCCCGGGATGCATCAGACCCAGCTGCCCGGCGGAAAGAGTCTGTCGCTGGGGATTCCCTTGTTTGGAGCCTTGGCAGACAGCCCAGGGTAAAGTTTTAGGACAGTGGTCACTCCAGAGGGCTTCCAAGAAAGAGTTCTTCTCCTTGCTGGCTGACCTCTGCCAAGGCTGGGAGCCAGGTGCTGCCTTCAGCTTCCGAAGGAGACACTTGTGTCCTTTCTACAGACTCTTCTTGGCCCCCTGGACTCTGCCCTCGCAGAGCGTGGCTCCAGGGGTGGGGTCCTTTGCATGATCCTCAGGAGGCTCTGGAAGTTCAGAGTCCCTCTGCTGACCCTATGGCACCATAAGGCTGTGTGCGGCTGCCTCTGTGCAGCTCATGAGGGTCCTCTGTGGGAAGAGGGGGTGCAGCCAGCATGTGCTATGTGAGCAGCAGTCTAGCTGTGTGCCCATGGGCTTCCACAGGGCTTCGAAGGCTGATGCCCTCCTGATACAAGGTGAGGAAGAGTCGGAACCACAAACAAACAGGAAAAGCCCACCCTGGTTCTCCAGATGGTGTAGGCGAGGGAGAGGTGCTGGGAAGGCCTCTATGGGGACTCAGGAGAGGGACTGAGATGTGTTCTGAACCCCATGAGTGGGTGGCCGTTGGAAACAAAGTCCTGCTCAAGCATGATCCATTCCAGTAAACAGGGAACCACTGTAGGGACATTTCATGGGAATCGAAGCAAAGGAAGATCTGCATAGGTCAGCTTCAAAAGGACAGAAATCCAGCCAGACCACACTGTCTCATCTCTTTCTCTTTCTCCGCCGGCCCCCTCAAGTTCCTGCAATCACTTCTTGGAACCCCTGCCTCTCCTGCTCATCTGCCCTGTTCTCTCTCCAGCCAGCTTGCTTTACCCATACTTTCTGTTCCCTCTTAACTGATTCTCTGCTTTGGCAATACCATCTTTTGGTCTCTCAGTTTCCCCATTCAGAATGAACCAAGAGAGAAATCTAATCAGCCTTTCTCACACCAACAGTCGATGGTCTCAGGTAAGATGCTCTGCCTGGTTCGACCCCCTGGATTCATTTAGGAGGGGTTTGGGGCAGATCTCCTTAGCAGGGCAGTGGGCATGGCAGCAGTGATTGGCAGCTCTAAAGAGGTCTCTGCAGCCTGAGTGTTTGAGTGAGCTGGGAACTGAGGAAAGCAATACACCAAGTACTCAGAATTTCCACTGTGGACATTCTTATGAGGCGATCTGAGACTCCCCTTGTGCTTTAAGGTAGGTTCCTGGTGTTGGCATCACGCCTGGCACGAGATGCAGGTATATGGCAGGAGCAGTGGTGGTGTGTTAGAGTGCAGAGGATGCTTGCACTTGCCCTGGAACTTTCCTGCCAGCTCCTGCCATGGCCTCCACTGGTCCATCAGCAGCTCCATCTGTAGTCATTCATGTTTGGCAAGTGGTGCTGCTGCCCCTGGGATGCAACCCAGGCCCAGCTCAGGGTGCAGGGAGGCTCCCAAGTGCTGTTTGACTTGGACACAGTAGTCTCTGCAAGGGAGTCATGGGAAGGAGCGTGAAATGATTCCGGATTCCTGATTTTCTATGGTATGACGGGAGTGTTTCTCTGAGCCTCCTCTGATTCTCCTGGCCACATTCCCTGGTTGGTTTTACTTCCTTGGGTCATTTTTGAAGGGCTCTTGGCCACAGCAGCTCAAGAGGGGTCATGAGGCTGAACAAAGGCTCCCCAGGAGGTGGGGACTGAGTTTTCGCCTGCTCACACAAATGGAAAAACGGGGAGGTCGTTTGATTCCCATAAAATACCCCTAAATCCCATAAAATCAGCAGACTGCTGATTTCCAGCTAACCACTAAAGACTGGAGAATGTATTCCAAGCTGGCTTTAGCAGTCACCACAAAAATTGCCTGGTAACTGGCGGCAGCAGCTTGGTAGTGTGATGTTGTGCTGAACACCACACATTTGAATAGCTTACTGAGTAGCCGAAAAGGGCAATGACCTTGACCCACTTTGCTTGTGATTTCAGGTGCCTTTAAGACAAACCCCATGCCAAGTGGAGGATGGTGTGAGAAATGCAGAATGTGATGGGGTAACTTGGGTGGACATCAGCTTCCCATCAGCTGACCAGTTCCCCAACATCCCTCTCCAGGCAGCACAGGGTCACTGGGCTCCATCTCCAGCTCAGGGAAAGGTCAGTGCAGTTGTGCCAGCTGTTGTTGGAAATTTCATAACATAAAGTGGAAAGGGGGCACAGGCCTCCAGGCACTGGGTTTTTAGCCCACTTGCCTTCTGGACGTCTGATATGGTTTGGGTCTGTGTCCCTGCCCATATCACATGTCAAATTGTAACCCCCGATGTTGGAGGTGAGGCCTTGCAGGAGGTGATTGGATCATTGGGGTGAATTTCCCCTTTGGTGCTATTCTCATGATAGGTGAATTCTCGTGAGATCTAGTCATTTAAAAGTATGTGGCACCTACCCCACCTTTCTCTTCTCCTCCTTCTCCAGTTGTGATGTGCCTGCTCCCCATTTGCCTTCTACCATGAATGGAAGCTCCCTGAGGCCTCCTCCCAAGCAAAAGCTGCCATGCTTCCTGTATAGCCTGCAGAACCGTGAGCCAATTCAACCTTTTCTTATAAATTACTCAGTCTCAAATATTTCTTTACAGTAGTGTGGGAATGGACTAAGAGAGCATCTCAGAGACACCAGCCAATCCCGGGAGCTCCAGTGCCCCATCTCTGCAGGTGCCCCAGGCTGTAGGGACCAGCCTGAAGCCTTCCCTGACCCAGGCCTAGGCCCCACAAGAGGCCTGTGACAGGCTTTGGCCTCCCTGGCCTCTTCAGCTTCCATTGGGATCAACTTAGCTGCCAGGAGGCTGGAACTTTCCCCCACTCTGTTAGTTACTTGAAGGAAAGCCACCAACATAGACAATGGCTTCACCACACTGGAATGGAGAAGGTTTACCATAATTTATACAACCATTCCCCTACTTTTTGTTTTTTGAATTTTCATTATTAATATCCTCATGATAAATACCATGGGATCTTGGCAGCTTTCCCTTAAGATAGAATCCCCAAAGTGAAAAAAATTGGTCAAAGAATTTAAGAATCTTTATGACTCTTGCCAAATTAACTTCTCAAGTATTTGCACCACTGTATAATGTCACCATCAACATGTGAGAGCACCAGTTTCACCCTGACTCTGCTAGTGTTATTATTTGTTGAATATTTTTCCAACTCAGTAGTTAAATATATACAGTCTGCCCTGTTTCCAGGGGTTGCACATCCATAGATTCAACCAGCCAGAGACTGAAAATATTTGGGAAAAGAACAATAAAAAATAACAATATGTCCATAAAAACAATACAAAATTTTAAAACAATCTAGTATAACAACTATTTAAATAGCATTTCTATTATATTAGGTATTATAAGTTATCTGAATGACTTAAAGTATATGGGAAGATGTGCAAATACGATGTCATTTTATGTAAAAGACTTGAGCATCCTTGAATTTTGGTTTCCCTGAGGGGTCCTGGAACCAATCCACCACAGCTACCATGGGATGAATGTACTCCCTCATCAATGTTTCAAGTTGCATTTCTTGGATTACTAGTGAGACTCAACATTTTCCCATGTTTATTTATTGACTATATTTTCCCTTTCCTAAAGCGTAAGTTCCCATCCTTTGACCACACATCTGTGGGGAGTTCAGTGGGTTTTGTAGATATATCTGAGGTTACTGCTTTGTGATATTTGCTCTGCATATATTATCACTTCACTTGGATGTCTAATGGGCCATTTAAATTTAAGATGTCAAAATGTAACCCCAGGTTTTCCTCCCTAAACCTGCTGTCCTTTCTTTGGTCTTCCCTATCTTAGTAAATGGCACTATAATCCACCTTTGCCAAAAACCCAGGAGCCCTTCGTGATCCCTCCTTTTCCATACTCCATATATCCCATCTCCCAGCCAGTCTACCCCATCTACCCTCCCCTGACCACGCAATTCATGGCAGGTCATCATTCATCACACAGCCTTCTTTCTTCTTTACAGCACCTGCTAAGGATCAGAAACTCTCTTCCCTCCCTCCCTCCCTCCCTTCCTTCCTTTCTTTCTCTCCTTTTTTTTTTTTTTTTTTTTTTTTGAGATGGGGTCTCACTCTGTCACCCAGGCTGGAGTGCAGCGGTAGGATCACAGCTCACCGCAACCTCCACCCACGAGGTTCAAGCAATCCTCCCACCTCAGCCTCTCCAGTAGCTGGGACTACAAGTGCATACAACCATACCCAGCTAATTTTTGTATTTTTTGTAGAGACAGGGTTTCCCTATGTTGCCCAGGCTGGTTTCCAACTCCTGGGCTCAAGTGGTCCACCTGCCTTGGCCTCCCAAAGTGTTGGGGTTACAGACATGAGCCACCTCACCTGGCCGTTCATTTATTTCTTCATGGTCTGGAGTGGCCATCCCTTAGGGACAGCTTGATAAATGCACATAGAATTAACTTTGCCCTTTTAATCTATTTGAATTTGTATAACGAGACAGTAGGGCATAGAGGGCCAGAGCACCGCTTGGGAGACAGACAGTTCCAGTATAAAGCAGGGCTCTACCACTTACTGTGGGATTTGGGCAGGTTACTTAACATCTCTGTGCCTGAGTTTACTCAGCTTTAAAAAGGAGAATAATAATACCATCTTCTTAAGGTTGGAAGATACATTAGGTAATGTGGGCCAAGTACTTAAAAATAGAGACAGTTTATAATGAAGTACTCGATAAATGTCAAACTTGCTCAGTGTTTCTTTGATTTTTACTCTGTGGTTTCTGGGCTTAGGAGTCATTCTCTTCTTTTCATTAAACCCTTAAATAATGCTAAGTTATATTTTATTTTGGTTTTATGGTATACTTTTTAAAAATGTTTACCCTTTAGTTTGGAGCTTATTTTGGAGTATTAACTAATGTGAACTTCTACATGATATTGGCACAATTTGTTGAATAATCTTTCCCACTTGTTATGTTTTATCACAAATTTAGTTTTTATATATTAATATAAAAGTGGCTTTTCTGGCTTTGAAATCTGTCTCCCTGACCCCTTTTGAGTTGGGACTACACTGTTAGGCTGAACAGGTCAATAATATCTACACTGTTATGCTGAGCAATCCTTGTAAATCAATCCTAAGAAGGTTTGACTAGATCTCGGCTTTGAGCATCAGGCCCAGCCTTGCCCTAGTTGTGGAAGAGTCTCACATTCTCTGCCCACAGGTGTGGAAATGCGACATCTGTGTGACACGTGCATTTGTTCTAGTTCCAGTGTCTCACAAGACTACTGACGCTTTCTGCCCTTGGGTTCTTGAGACATTAGCACCTCCTGATATAAATGTCCCCTTTTTACTGGAGCCAATTTAAACAGGTTTCTGTATCTTGTGACTAGAAGAGTCTAAAGGTAACCTTCACCTTTATAATGATTGAAGGAATTTCGCAGCCAATAAGGCTGCATTCTGACATGCCACAGAGATTAAAATACTGTCCCTAACACGTTGTCAGAAAGTGCCAACACATGAGAATTGCTTGAGCCTGGGAGAAGGAGGTTGTAGTGAGCTCAGATTGCACGACTGCACTCCAGCCTGGGTGACAGAGCAAGACTCTGTCTCAAAAAAAAAAAAAAAAAAAAAGTATCTGCCAACAGGATAACAGGATCAGCAAAACCCAAGAAAGCCTTCAAGACCCCTGCACTGCAGAACAGACACACCCACCCTGCCACTGCCTTGATGGTGGTGACTGCTCCAACACTGTGCTTACAGATTCAGACAAATCCAAGAAGACAGCTAAACCAATATGTTCCAGACTCTGCCAGCTCAACAGGCTGTGGGAAAACCAAAGAAATAATGTATGTGAAAGCACCTGAAATCAACATGAGAATTTATTATTAATATTGCCTTGGTTCTTTCCAAAAAGGATGTGGGGGTGGCATACACAATAGATATTAATAATAAAATGTAAAAATAATTTTAAAAATATGTCTCAAGGTCTGTATTTTAAAGTTATTAAGAATATCAATACCGTTTATCAGCCTACAAAAGCACTACAAGCAGGGATTTCTTTGTAACTGCCCTGACCCTGGATTATACCCTACTCCTTACTTTGTCTAAAAAATTAGCTGGGCATGGTAGCATGGGCCTATAGTCCCAGCTACTTGGGAGGCTGAGTCAGGAGAGTCACCTGAGTCCAGGAGTTTGAGGCTACAGTGAGCTATGATCAAGCCACTGCACCCCAACCTGGGTGACAGATCCTGTCTCTGTAAAAGAAAAAAAAAAATCCTTCAGAGTAGCTTGGTTTTGCAGAATGTAGATGCTTCTTGCTTTTGAGGGTGTTTGTTTGCCATTTGACCCTCTTTTTTTTAGACCTTACGTTTATAAGGGAAAGTCTCTTATAGTAAGTGTGTTTAGGGTTCTAGTTACAATTAGTCTGTGGTCCTAGAGAAGGCAAGAGGGCTGAGAGGAGGGAAAAGAAGGGCTGGCAAGACAGTGAAAGCAGAGAGCTTGTGACTTCACTCCCCCAGGCAGAGGGAAGAGTGACTAAGCCGGATGCTCCATCCAGGCAGGAAAACCGTCCAAGCTTGCGCATTTCCCATCAGCCTCACACCTGCTGGGATCTCCTGGCTGGCATGGACTCTGTACAGTCACCTGGTGTCCCCAGCACAGGACACCCTGGGGCCTTTTTCCTACTCAGTCAGATGCCAGAGGGTGTGGCCATCATCCAGTTACAGATGGAGCTAATAACAAAGTCACTCCGCCTTTCATGTGTACAGCACTTCAAGCATTTCTAAATGCTTGCATGCCACTAAGAGATTTTGCATAAGCACAGGGTCAAGTCCTTTTGATTTATTCAATAAGACACAAACCAATTTAGAAAGTGAAAACTCTGACTTTTTGACACGCACTTGGTGCTGCTCCACATTTACTGCTGGCCTGTCCCTGCCCCTCCTCATCTTTGTCACTTAGCTGTGGCCCTTGTTGCAGGAAGACTTCTGGGATTGTCATATTCCCACCTCTTTCTCCTTCCTCTGCTTTCTGCAGGTGACACTAAGGAAACTCATCTCAGTGCATGCACAGGGAACAATGAAGATGCAGAGGATGTGCTATGACCATAGCGAACATTGAAAAATTAAGCTGGGGGTGGGGCATGGTGGTTCACGTCTGCAATCCCAGCACTTTGGGAGGCCAAGGCGAGGGGATCACTTGAGGTCAGGAGTTCAAAACCAGCCTGGCCAACATGGTGAAACACTGTCTCTACTAAAAATGCAAAAATTAGCCAGGCATGGTGGCGCACACCTGTAGTCCCAGCTACTCAGGAGGCTGACTCTGGAGAATCACTTGAACCCGGAAGACAGGGATTGCAGTGAGCCGAGATCACACCACTGCACTCCAGCCTGGGTGACAGAGTGAGACTCTGTCTTAAAAAAAAAAAAAAAAATTAAGCTGGGGGTGCAGAAGCATCCTTCGGGCCCAGATCCAGAAAAGTTCTCCTGCCCACATCTTCCTTCCTCTGAGGGGCTCACCAACTACTGGATAATTCAGGAGAGAGAGGTGAAGTGGTGTTGCTCTTGTTACCATATCCAATTCAAAACAGACTCAGCTAGCAGCAGACTGCCTGTATTTATCAGGAAATACTGGTCCCCTTGCTTTACCAACTGGTTATTCAAACATCCAGAGCAACGATTTCCATACACCCCATTAGGAGTCCTCCTCAATTCAAATAAGCTGCTGCTAGAGATCCTTTTTCCATGACCTGGAGGTTTGGTTGAAGATTATCAAGTCTGCCAGGAAAGAAAGGGCAATTGTTGATGGGTTTATACGAATGTCTCAAACTTGCTCCCACTCTATGGTTAAATGCTAGGTGAAGGCTAAGTCTACAACAGGCTAAATAATTAATCTTCAAATTAAGGTTTCTATAACTCTCTCTGGTCTGCAGAGTGCATGATGATCTAGGAATTGTCAGAGTGAATTGTTCATGCCTGGTGGATACCTCAGCACTAGTCTTGGATTCCCTAAATCCAATTAGCCTGTGGAATATCCAGACAACTCAAGCAGAAATTTATTGACTTAATGAACACTTTTCTGAGTAGCTATTGCAGGCCACAGATTGTGCCAGCCTTTGATCATGGGAATTCCTGAATCATTTCTCATCTGGGTCTTCCTAAGGAGACTTGGCACTAAGAAGCTCTTAACCTCTTAAATCATCCTAGGTCTCCCTAGAGCTACGACTCCTCCTACCTGGATGAGACTCTCCCTCTGAAAGTCACAAACAGAAAGAGGAGGACCTAGAGTCCTTTTTTCGCTTGAGCCAACTCCCCACAGTTCCTGAGAGCCCCTGAAAAAGCCTCTCTTGGCTGTGACTGCATCCTGGGTTCTGCTTCCTTTGGGAGGAGCTGGTTTAATGACCTGCCTCTGGGACTTCACAAAGGATCAGTCACTGCTTCATAGTATTATGGAGGCCATATGTTCTTTCCCTCTGCTGATCTTGTTTCAGGTGTTTCTAGGAGGGCATTACCCTCCATCAACGTTCCCGATGGCTTCAGTTATCTACTGCTATATAACAAACTACCCCAAAACTCAGTGGCTTAAAACAAAGATTTATTATTTCTCACAATTCTGGGGGTTGGCTGGGCTCAGCTGAGCAGTTCTTCTGCTCTGTATTGAGTTGCTCAAGGTCACTCATGTGGCTGCATTTAGTTGGCAGCTTTAGTTGGAATTTAGATGGAATGCCCAAGATGGCTTCACTTACATGTCTGGCACCTCAGCTGGGGTGGCTTGAGGAGCAGGGAGCTGGCTGAGCTCTCCCTCTCCACGGAGTCTCTCATCATTTAGCAGTCTGTCTTGAGCTTACTTACATGGTGGCTGAATCCCAATAGGCCAAATAGACATTCTCAAGTTTTGTAAAGCCAGAGCCTAGAACTGGCACAGCATCATTTTTTTTTTTTTTTTTTTTTTTTGAGATAGGGTCTCACTCTGTCACCCAGGCTGGAGTACAGTGGTGCAATCTGGGCTCACTGCAACCTCCACCTCTTGGGTTCCAGCAATTCTCCCACCTCAGCCTCCCAAGTAGCTGGGACTACAGGTGCAGGCCATGATGCCTGGCTAATATTTGTGTTTTGGGTTTTTTTTTGTTTTGTAGAGACAGGGTTTTGCCATGAACTCCCAGGTTCAAGTGATTCACTTGCCTCAGCCTCTCAAAATGTTGGGATTACAGGCAAGAGCCACCGCGTCTGGACTTCTTTCTCATTCTTTCAGTCAAATCAAGTAACAAAATCACTCCTGGTTCAAGGAAAGGGGAGACAGACTCCACCTCTTGATGGGAGGAGTAGCATGAGGGAGGAATTGTTGGCACCATCTTTGAAAACAATTTATTACACTAATGAAAGGAAAGAATTCAGCAAAGAATCAATGTTGTGTGGCTCAGATGACATATAATTGCTACTTTTTTAATGTTAACATTTTCTCATGTAGATCCTTGCAGAGTGTCAAGCAGAAGCAAGTAGAACTCCATTTTATTGACTACAGTATATTCTCCTTAAAATTAAAGCCCATCAAAATGAATCAATAATGACAGACAGCAGATCAGCAGTTGCCTGGAGCTGAGGGTGGAGTGGATGGTTGACAGAAAAGAGACATGAGATAACTTTTTAGGGTGACAGAAACATTCTATATCTTGAATATGGTGGTGGTTACATAGGCATATGCATTTTTCAAAACTCAGTGAAGTGTTCACTTTAAACAGTGCTCAATGTTCTCATTTATTTGTGGGATCTAAAAATCAAAACAATTGAACTCGTGAGCATAGAGTAGAAGATGGTGACCACAGGCTGGGAAGGGCGTTGGGGGCCGAGGTGGGGAGAGATGGGGATAATAAATGGGTACCAGAAAGAGTGCATTAAGGCCAGGTGCGATGGCTCATGCCTATAATCCCAGCACTTTGGAAGGCTGAGGCGGGCGAATCACCTGAGGTTGGGAGTTCAAGACCAGCCTGACCAACATGGAGAAACCCCGTCTCTACTAAAAATACAAAATTAGCCGACCAAGGTGGTGAATGCCTGCCTGTAATCCCAGCTTCTCGGGAGGCTGAGGCAGGAGAATCGCTTGAATCTGGGAAGCGGAGGTTGCAGTGAGCCAAGATCACACCATTGCACTCCAGCCTGGGCAACAAGAGTGAAACTCCATCTCAAAAAAAAAACAAAACAAAAAAGAATGAATGAATGAATTAAAACCTAGTATCTGATAGCACAACAGGGAGACTACAGTTAATAATTTAATTGTATATTTCAAAAAATAACTAAAAGAATATAATTGGATTGTTTGTAACACAGAGGATAAATCCTTGAGGGGATAGATACCCAATTTTCCACGGTTTAATTATTATGCATTGCATGCCAGTACCAAAACAGCTCATGTATCCCATAAATATATACACCTACCATGTACCCACAAAAATTTTTAAAAATAAAGCAAAAAGTAAAACAGTGCCCTGAGCCTAACCCTACTAGTCCAATTTATTGTATGTAAATTCTACCTCAATGGAATTGTTTCAAAAAAAGTAAAACCTACCTAGTATGAATTCTCAGAAAGGCTAAATTTGAAGCTGAGTTAAATAAAGCTGGTGTTAGCGGTATACTATATTTACAAACAATAGCAAATTCCTTTGGGGAGGGAAAGGAAGCAAAGAGCTAAAGGGGATGTTTTGTTAGTTTCAAAGCAGGATGCGAGTTAATGTGAGCATGTCCCCTGCTGCAATTGTACTTACAAAACGTTTGCTATCATTTTCAGAATGTTGAGTAGGTAATTTTTATTATTCTTGGTATTTTATAGATTATTGAAGAGTGGCTACATCCTGCTTCCTTGGGTGCGGGACGAGATGGGATCACCTCAAAGCAGACACAAACAAAAAATGTGTGGGTCACTTGTGTTAGACCATTTGGGATTAAACTAGAGCCAGCATTGGAGAAAACTAATTGGTGACCTTTACGGATGTCTCCAGGGATTTTCTAGCTTCAGGAGTCAAGAACCTGCAAAGCAAGTAATCCCAGTCAAGTCTGTACATTATGTAGGGTCTGAACAGTGTCAAGAAGTGTCAAGGGGCTGGACGTGGTGGCTCACGCCTGTAATCCCAGAACTTTGGGAGGCTGAGGCAGGCAGATCACCTGAGGTCAGGAGTTTGAGACCAGCCTGGCCAACATGGTGAAAACTCTGTCTGTACTACAAACACAAAAATTAGCTGGGTGTGGTGGCAGGTGCCTGTAATCCCAGCTACTCAGAAGGCTGAGGCAGGAGAATAGTTTGAACCCCGGAGGCAGAGGTTTTAGTGAGTTGAGATCGGCCATTATACCCCAGCCTGGGTGACAAGAGTGAAATTCCATCTCAAAAACAAAAGGTGTTAAGGGAGTGAGGTACATAGAAGGGGGTGTGCAGCTCTATCTGTCAAGTGTATCCCATCTGGACTCATGGAGACAGTGCTAGGGATTACCAAGCTCTGAAATTCAGTTCTGGGGAAAGAAACTGTCTTGGGAAGGCAGGAGAGATAATAATATTTATATTTTCTTGAGCAGTACAGAAGCTGGCCAATAATGCCCATGTTGGGAAAGCAATATACTTGCTCCAGAAATGAGAAGGGACAGGGATCTTCCCATGGGAGAGAAGAGTGGCTCTGGGGACAAGAGGGCATCACCCAGGGAGCACTTGGTTGAGAAGGACAGCCCTTGGTCTCCTGTGTTCATTATGTACACCAAGTTGTTGGACCTGGAGCTGAAGATATCTTCTTTAAAGACTCTATTTTAAATGAACATGCACTTGGAAACAAGCATTTAACAGAGATTACTATGCAGTTGGAACTTACTGTATCCACATCAGCAATGAATTCAATTTATTGCAGCCATATCAGCAAAGCACAATTAACACAGGCCACTGGTTTTATATTACATTGGGTAGTAATCTTAGTTTCTATTAAAATTCTACTTGATTTTAGATAGAGTCATGCTCAGAGCAAACCCTCTGTAGAGATACGTTTTCCAGTGTAATAGATAAAACACACACACCATCAAGGAAGAAAGGATTGGTCCTCAACATGACAGCTTTCCAGCTTTGCTCTGCTTGACAAAGGGCTCCCTGTGAATGGTCAGTTTCTCCCTAATTTCCTCATCAATGAATGTCCTTACCTCTCTCCCCATAAAAACATAACTATGGACACACATTTCTTGGGAAATTGTTCTGCTAAAGGGATGTTGAAAACAATCCGATTGAATACTAACATATTGATTACCACTAGACTATAAATTATTAACAAGGCCTTAACTTTTCCCTTTCTAAAGACTTTTGGGTTAGGATATTTTAGCCTAAGGCCATTTCAGGCCATGGTAATCAGAAAATCCCTCCTCAACAATATTGTGGAAGGAAAAGTCCTCATAGGATTAGCATTCTTCAAAGGAAGCTGTATGTGAGACTAGGCAATATTACTTGGCCCTTGTAAGATCCAAGAAAACTCAAAAACAGCATCCCCCGAGGGTGTGGGAGCACTTAAGAGGCACGGATTTGATTTTATAGTAGCTGCAACCCCTATGGCCTCCTGAACATATTCATCACCAATGTGTTTCTCCTTCTTTTATGCTTCTTAATTCTCAAAATCCTCAAAATAACATTCAATTTTCTGGTCAATGTTCTTGGTACAGGGTCTCAAGAGGATCCTCAAAAGTAAAGGCCCAGGATAAAAATCTCATCTGCAGAGATTTTCACACGATACTTCTGGTTACCAAAGTGCTTATAAACTGTCAAGTGACTCAGAAATACCGAGGGCTAATCCTGATAGAGTCCAGAGGGAAAGGATGACTTCATCTGAAGCTGACCCAAGGAGGAAGGCACATCTGTCATCTCCTTGACAGTGTTCCAGGCTGAGCACGAGCTCCTGGAAGCGGCTGTGTGTCAAGGCTCTGCTCACATCTGGCTCCTCATGCGTGAGCCTTCTTGGCCCAGACTTCTCCAGGGAGGGGACGGGAAGGGAGGCGAGGGAAAGGAAAGCCAGGAGGACTTCAGGCACCTCTCCCCAAACTGAAATAGGAACTGGCTATCCCTGGGGGAAAATGGCTCTGATAGAGTGCTCCTAGAACCTTCCTCACCTGCGTCTGAGGAAACTGTGCCAGTCATCCCTCACCTCTCCTAGATGGGCCCTTCTGCAGCCCACCTGGAAACCCCATAGTCACTTATTTCTCACTTATTCTCTGGACATTGTCCCCCTCCATGGCCACTCAAGGACTAAAGAGCACCAGCTGTTCTGTGGCTGCTGGGATGCTCTGCAGCTGTAATTAGGAACTAATGTGCACTTTCACTTCCATTTCCTGATCTTGCGGAATGATTCTGGCTGTCTGGGAAGGCAAAATGCCTCACCTTCCAGTGCTAACATGGACGACCTTGCCATAAGGTATGCATCAGTCAGAGTTCTTGGTGGCAAATGAAAGAATCCACAGTACAAGATTAAGTAGCAAACAGATTCACAGGATACTGTGTGGCTCACAAGATTTCCAGAAAGGCCAGCAAATCAGGCCTGGAGGCTCTGCAGCCTAGAACAATATCCAGATCATCCTCCCACCACTGCTGAGTGCAGGTGTGCACTTCAGATACTGAGATGGGACACCATAGCCAGGACCTCTGCCCCTGAGATCTCAGTGACTGCTCCACAGAGCCCCTAGGCGAGGAATCCTCCAGGTGCCTTCTCACTAAGGTGCATATGACTTTGGGGGGGCCCAGGTCAAATGTTTGTGTCCTAGCTGCAAGAGATCCTGGGAAACGCAGTCTGGCCCAAAAGTACCTAAAAATAGGAAAGGAATTTATTCAAAAGATATTAAGCATACACAAATATGACACATGTTCATTCTACATGACTCCCTCATTTTTGTTACTGTGGTCTAAAAATAGGCATATATATGTTACATATTATATATAATAGGCGTGTATATATATATTTAATCTGCTACTTATCTTTTAAAAAGGTGAGATGGTGCAGCTGGAGTGTATTAGCTTCCTATTGCTGATGTAACAACTTATCACAAACTCAGTAGCTTAGAACAGCACATACTTACTCTCTTGTAGTTCTGGAGGTCAGAATTTTAAAATCAGTTTTGCTAGGCCAAATCCAAGGTGTGGTCAAGCTGGTGTTCCTTCTGGAGGCTCTAGGAGAATGTTTCCTTGTCTTTTCATCTCCTCAGGGCCATCTGCATTCCTTGGCTCCTGGCCCCTTCCTTGCATGCACCCTCTTGTTTCAGTCATCACATCTCCTATTACTCTCTCAGATCCTCCTGCCTCCCTGTTATAAGGACCCTTGAGATTACACTGGCCTCACCCAGATAATTCAGGATGAGCCCCTCACCTCAAGGTCTTTGACTCAATCACACCTGCACAGTCCCTTTTATGGTAACATGGTCACAGGCTCCAGAGATTCAGGGTGTGGAGGGTGTGGACATATTTGGGGCCATTAGTCAGCCTGCCATGGTGTGTCTCTAAGGAAGGCCAGCTGGCTGTCTACACAAAGGCCCTAAGACCAGAGTTCCTCTGGCAAGTTTACCAGAGTCCGGGCTTCATCTTTGCCAGTATCGCAGACTTGGAGACGTTAGCTTGGAACCATTAGACACCTGTGACATTGTCGGATAAACTGGAATCCCAATGAATTCATTTATTCCTTTTTATCAGGCACTATTCCTTTCCAGAAGGGTCTGCCTTGTGTTTGAATGCCTGTGTGGCCAAATGAACAATCAGAATGCTGTTTGGTGAACATGAACTTGGCAGTGGGTGTTGCCAACGGGTGTTTCACCCAGGTAGCCTGGAGGATAGTGAGCCATCCTGACAGACAACAGAACTCACCTTTCTATGGGCCAGATTCTGCATTTTTCCCTAAGCAAAGCTGGATACAACTCTCAACTGCTAACTTTTGACCTCTTGTCGCATGAGCCAGGATCCTAGAATCATCCTCCACTCCTCCCTCACACTCCACATTCAATCCAGCACCAAGTGCCATCTCTTCTTCCTAAGTATCTCCCATATTCAACCACAGCTTAAAATCTCTCCCACACCCTAGTCCAAGCTGTCTCACCTGGATCACTGTAACAGCCTCCAAATGGGCCTTCCTGCCCCCGCTTTTGGTCCCCTCTGTCAAATTCTCTACCCAGCAGCCAGACTGAGCTTTACATGTAATCTAATCATGTCACTTCCTCATTTAAAGCTCTTCAATGGTTTTACAGTATCATTAGGGTAAAGCCTCCTGTGTTAGTTCAGATCCTCCCAGAAAAAGACACAAAGTTAAGGATTAAACCTGCAAGGGTTTTTTGTTTTTTGTTTTGGTTTGGTTTGGTTTGGTTTTTTGAGACAGAGTCACGCTCTGTTGCCCAGGCTGGAGTACAGTGGCATGATCTCGGCTCACTGCAACCTCCACCTCCTGGGTTCAAGTAATTCTCCTGCCTTAGCCTCCTGAGTAGCTGGGACTACAGGTGTGTGCCACCATGTCCGCATGCAAGGGTTTTATCTGGGGAAATTGTGACAGAAATGTGGAAGAGAGCTGCAGGAGTCTGGGAGACCCATCCACTGTGATGTGGGTCTGGCCCCACAGGAATGGGAAGGTGAGAATGGAGGGTAGACATAGTCTACCTACCCTGAAGTCTAAGGAAAGTTCAGCAAACCACCATGGAATCCTTGAGCCAAAGCTAGCAACAAAGGATTTCTGTCCCTGGGGGAAGCCTGGCTTTGGGGTAAGTGGCAGGAGCCCCTGGACAATTTTGCTGCCCAGAGTTAGAGGTTTACAAGGTGAGTTCCCCTGGCCACCATGCCCCCAATCCTCATCTCATCTCTGGGCCACCTCTTCTGCTCCTACTGCGCCAACCCAACTTACTCTTTCCCATATGAGTCTTTGTAAAGGCTGTTTGCTCTGCCCGAATTACTCATCTTCTCACCTCCCCTGTCCCCTTTCCCTTCCCCCAACTCACTGATCTCTCAGCTAAAACATCACTTCCTCCAGGAGACCACCCCATCCCTCTCCCACATACTCCCACAGCCTGGATCCTTCTCTAGCCACACTCTTCATCTCCTGTGTTTAATGCCTAACTCCTTCCTCAGATGTAAGACTTTAGCAGGCAGGAACTGTGACTATTTTATTCACTGCCATATCCCCAAAGCCTGGCATATATAGTAAGTGCTCAGTAAAATATTCATTGTTGAGCCAGCAAGGTCACCTGAGTCTGGCAGATGCAAGGAAAGAATGTCACAGTTTAGAGAGTAGTCAACCATGGAGGCTCAGAAAAGGGAAGCATGGAGGCAAACTGGCAGAGTCCATCCAGGCATTAGCGGTTGGTTGAGCTCAACATCATGAATGCTGATCTGTGCCACTGAGTATCTACTATGTGCTAGGTGCTGGTAGCTAGCCAATGAACAGAGCCTCTTAAAGTGTAATATGGCACAGGTATGACTAGCTGGGGCCATGATCGCAGGCGGTAAAGGAATTTACCAAGACAGTTATAGGTAAAGAAAGGCAGATTATGAGAGGAAGTATGAAAATACCTTGCAAGGTTGCAGTGGACAGCATAGCAGAGAAGCGTCTGTCTGCCAAGAAGGTGGGGGCGGGGGGAGCTGGAGAGAAGTTTTATAGGGCCGTGCTGGAGTGGGCTATGTGCTGAATGAGGACATTGTGCCCCCCAGAACAGGCCATTGCTTGTGATTCCGATTTGTGTTTCTCAGAACGATTGTTCATTGTTCTTCCCCACCTGGGGCCCCTTCCTCTTGTTGCTTACTTATCTAATCAGGACTTCACGTAACGAATTATGTAGTCAGTCTAGGGGAGAGATAGTGATGTCAGCCTACTAAAAACTGACTCTTCCAGCAGGTGTATGTGCACCTACTGTTAAAGGTGATGGCCATAATATGTAACTGATATTACAACTGTTGGTCTGATGTGGCAAAGACACTGACCAATTTGAACAGATGCCAGCCATTAATAACTGGTGTAGTCATGGAGAAGATTCCAGCTGAATATTGGCTGACTGAATGCAGGCAGAGAGCCATGCCATTTCCACTGGAATCCACCTCTCGCCATACTTGTTCTGGTCCATGACCACCAAGGAAAGCCCCCAACGCCCTGCCCCTGCCTGTTGGGTTGGTCATGCAGACACAAATATCTGATCTTATTTCTCACTTTAATGATGGCTTTATGCATCAGTCTCTTGTGAGCTTCTTGAGTCCCCGAATCACTGAGCCATGGACAAAACAGAGTTTCTCGGCATGCAATACTGAGGTCTAGAACCAGGGCCATGGTGCCTACCTTCTTTAGGGCCAAGCCAACTTGTGAGCCCCCTTCCTGTAAGCCTGGACCTCTCTGTGCTGACAGACAGCTCTCTTTGATGGCTGCCATTCACACTGAGGAGTTGATACTTGAGTGGGGGCAGGTGGAGTGTCCTCTCAGATTACAGGCTCAAGAGTAGAACTTCCAAGAGGCTGACCCTGATAGTGGAGTCATGGGGGGCTTAACTTACAAACTGGCGACAGAATTGATGTGAGAGCTTGACAGCAGACCTAGGGCAGACAGCTAGGGGTTGCTAACCAGAGACTTAGTAATTAGTATGCAAATTGAGCAAGAAGGTGATCAAAGCTGGGAAGTGGAGGAAATGGGAAATCAGATGTCCACTTCTGCATGCATTCTCATACAAGCTGAAGATGCAGTAGTTTGTGCAGCTGCGTGTCTTAAAGACACCATTTGTAGGCCGGGCGCGGTGGCTCAAGCCCGTAATCCCAGCACTTTGGGAGGCCGAGACGGGCGGATCATGAGGTCAGGAGATCGAGACCATCCTGGCTAACACGGTGAAACCTCGTCTCTACTAAAAGAATACAAAAAAACTAGCCGGGCGAGGTAGCGGGCGCCTGTAGTCCCAGCTACTCGGGAGGCTGAGGCAGGAGAATGGCGTGAACCCGGGAGGCGGAGCTTGCAGTGAGCTGAGATCCGGCCACTGCACTCCAGCCTGGGTGGCAGAGCGAGACTCCGTCTCAAAAAAAAAAAAAAAAAAAAGACACCATTTGTGTCAGTCTCAGAGGCGCCAGGAGCCCCTCTCCCAATTACCTGTCATCGCTGCATCAGGTTCTCCAAAGTGGATTCTTTTTTTTTTTTTTGAGATGGAGTCTCACTCTGTCACCCAGGCTGGAATGCAGTGGCATGTTCTCGGCTCACTGCAACCTCTGCCTCCTGGGTTCAAGCGATTCTCCTGCTTCAGTCTTCCAAGTAGCTGGGATTACAAGCACCCGGCACCGCGTCTGGCTAATTTTTATATTTTTAGTAGAGACAGGGTTTCACTATCTTGGTCAGGCCAGTCTTGAACTCCTGACCTCATGACCCACCTGCCTCGCCCTCCCAAAGTGCTGAGATTACAGTCATGAGGCACCGCGCCTGGCCTCCAAAGTGGATTTTTCCTCAATATGTTCTATTCCCAGCTGTCCCAGACATGGGTGGGGTAATGACTGATTCCTAAATTTGTTGACCTCAGCTTTTTTTTTGGACACAGGGTTTCCCTTTGTCACCCAGCCTGGAGTGCAGTGATGCAATCACATCTCACTGCAGCCTCAACCTCCTGGGCTCAAGCAATTCTCCCAGCTCAGCTTCCTAAATAGCTGGAACTACAGGCCTGCACCACCATGCCTGGCTACATTATTTACTTATTTTGTAGAGATGGGGTCTCCCTATGTTGCTCAGGCTGGTCTCAAACTCCTGGGCTCAAGCGATCCTCCCGCCTTGGACTCCCAAAATGCTGGGATTTACAGGCATGAGCAGCCAGGCCCGGTGACCTCAGCGTTTACCCAGCACCATCAAAGCAGGAGGTACTGGACAAAGTCTGAACATCAGCTGCTGTCTGGCTGCTGGGGTATGCTTGGAGAACAGCCACAGTTGTTCCAGCTACACAGCATTTGCGTGTTTGTGAGTTTGGAGCTGGAGTTGAGTGAGACCCTGATACTAGGGAAAGAGAGGGAAAGCCAGACTCTTACTTAAGGGCCTCTATCACAGGAGGGAAGATTTCTTCCAAGAGCTCAGTGCAATAAATGAAAGAAATTTAGAAGGCTGCCAGGCTCAGGGCAGCCCTGGAGCATCAGAAGCAGGAGGCTGACGGTCAGGAGTGGTAAGCAGGGGTTAGAACTGAGGTGGGGGTTGCTGAAGACACCATGTTTCAGAACTCAGGATAGGGCCTGCCTAGGGACTCCCACAGAGGAGAAGGAACTGGTCGTCTAAAATACTAAAATGTGTGGAATTCCTGCATGGAGGCTTCCTATTGGGAGTGTAAAATTTCTGTGAGAACTGTTAAGAAGTAAACAAACAGCATCAGAGGACATGAGCCCAATGGAAAGTGCCTCCAAGTGTGGTTTGAGGATTACCCGCCTGAGACTCCAACCAGGTGCTTGCCAAAAGGCAGATTCTTGGGCCACACCCGGCTCTACTGAGTGAGAAGCTCTGAGGGTGGGGCCTGGGCGCCGGCTCTCAGAACTGGCGCCTCTGAAAGCTTGCAGAGCCCAAACACCGCAAGGAGGTCGCACCAGCAAGTGAGGAAGTAGATGGGATGGCTAATAACCATGCCCGGCTAATCCTGCGCCTCCCCAGTATTTTCAACTTTTCAGGAAGTACCACAGGAGAAGGCAATGTCGATGAATACATTTTTCTTTGGCCCCTAGTATTTTTCTTTTAAATTTTTATTTTCCTTTTGAAAAAAAATGTGAGAACAAAGTGTGAGAACGAGTGTGAGAACAAATCTCGAAACGTAAGGAAAAGGCATTCTTCCCCCCCACCTCCCCGACGTGGGTCCTTGGGTGCCCTGTGAATGGTGATCCCACCTTCACAGGGACCCTGACTCCTGAGGGGTCACCACCCATATCCTGTGAGGGACTATGCTGTTCCGTGATTCAGCGGGGTCTCCACGTCTGAACGCCCAAGGCCAACAAGGAGGCCTAAAACTAGAGCCTGGGAGGCCCAGTCAAACCGGAAGAGAGCCAGAGGACTCCCTGGAGTCCCGAAGACGATCTGAACCAAGGAGCCCAGCGCCCTCTAGCGGGAGAGAAGCTGCTTCGCGGCCCTGGTCTCGGGCCATAGGCATGGGGCGTGGGGCTGAGCCCACTCTGAGAAGGAAACCAAAGGGTGAGCCCCTGGGGACACCGCCTCAAAACCCCTGAGACTCCAAAAGGAAAAACTGTGCCACTTGTGTTTTACGAACTTCAACGTAGTTGTAGAATACATTGCTGTAATGTATAATGTTGTAATAATGATTACCTTCTATAATCACAGATTTTTATTTATTTATTTATTTGAGACAGTCTTGCTCTGTCACCCAATCTGGAGTGCAGTGGCACAATCTCGGCTCACTGCAACCTCCAACTCCCAGGTTCAAGCAATTCTCTGCCTCAGCCTCCTGAGTAGGTGGGATTACAGGCACCCACCACCACACGCAGCTAATTTTTTGTATTTTAGTAGAGATGGGGTTTCACCATGTTGGCCAGGCTGGTCTCAAACTCCTGACCTCATGTGATCCGCCCACCTTGGCCTCCCAAAGCACTGGGATTACAGGTGTGAGCCACTGCGCCCAGCCCCAATTCCACTTCTGAGGGTATAACTACAAGAATTGAAAGCACGGTCTCGAAGAGATAGCTGCACACCTTTGTTCAAAGTAGCATCATTCCAAATAGCCAAAAGGTAGAGGCAACACAAGTGTCCCTCAACAGAACAACAGATCACCAAAATGTGGTATATACCCACAAAGGAATATGATTCGCTCTTAAAAGGGAAGGAAACTGAGCCAGGCACGGTGGCTCATGCCTGTAATCCCAGCACTTTGGGAGGCTGAGGCGGGTGGATCGCCTGAGGTCAGGAGTTTGAGACCAGCCTGACCAACATAATGAAACCTCGTCTCTACTAAAAATACAAAAAATTAGCTGGGCATGGTGGCGGGCGCCTGTAATCTCAGCTACTCAGGAGGCTGAGGCAGAAGAATCGCTTGAACCCTGGAGGTGGAGGTTATGGTGAGCCAAAATCATGCCATTGCACTCCAGCCTGGGTGGCAAGAGCAAAACTCTGTCTCAAAAAAAAAAAAAAAGAAAGAAAAGGATGGAAGTTCTGCTGGGTGCGGTGGCTTAGTGGTTTACACCTGTAATCCCAACACTTTAGGAGGCCAAGGTGAGTGGATCATGAGGTCAGGAGTTCAAGACCAGCCTGGCTAACATGGTGAAACCTCATCTCTACTCAAAATACAAAAATTAGCCAGGTGTGGTGACATGAGGCAGGAGAATCGCTTGAAGTCTGGAGGTAGAGGCTGTGGTGAGCAAGATTGCTCCACTGTACTCCAGTCCAGGCAACAAGACTCTGTCTCAAAAAAAAAAAAAAGGATGGAAATTCTGACAAATCCTACAACACAGATGAACCTTAAGAACACATTGGCCTGGCGCGGTGGCTCACACCTGTAATCCCAGCACTTCGGGAGGCCGAGGCGGGCAGATCACGAGGTCAGGAGATCGAGACCATCCTGGCTAACATGGTGAAACCTCATCTCTACTAAAAAAAAATGCAAAAAATTAGCCGGGCGTGGCAGCGGGCGCCTGTAGTCCCAGCAACTTGGGAGGCTGAGGCAGGAGAATGGCGTGAACCCAGGAGGCGGAGCTTGCCGTGAGCCGAGATCACGCCACTGCACTCCAGCCTGGGTGACTGAGCGAGACTCTGCCTCAAAAAAAAAAAAAAGAACACATTACACTAAGCAATTTAAGTCAGACACGAAAAGACAAATACTGTGTGAGCCCGCTTATATGACATACCTAGTCATGAAAATCATAGAGACAGACAGCAGAATGGTGGCTGCCAGGGACTGGAGGGAAGAGAATGGGAGTTACTGTTTAATGGGGATGGAGTTCCAGTTATGCAAGATGAAAGGTTCTGGAGAACTCTGAGTGATAATGTGTCAATGTAGGTTCACTAATCATTAACGAGTGCAGCACTCTGTCAAGCAGGGGATCTGTGCACTTGTAGGGACAGTGGGTACATGGAACTCTGTACTCTGCTCCCAATTTTTCTCTGAACCTAAAACTGTTCCTTAAAAAGTTGTGACACTAAAACTGCTCTTTAAAAAGTTTAATAATTTGGCTGGGCGCAGTGGCTCACGCCTGTAATCTCAGCACTTTGGGAGGCTGAGGCAGGCAGATCACCTGAGGTCAGGAGTTTGAGACCAGCCTGACCAACATGGAGAAAACTTGTCACTACTAAAAATACAAAAAATTAGCTGGGAGTCCCCAGTTGCTTGGGAGGCTGAGGCAGGAGAATCACTTGAACCCGAGAGGTGGAGGTTGTGGTGAGCTGAGATCGTGCCATTGCACTCTAGCCTGGGTAACAAGAGCAAAACTCCATCTAAAAAAAAAAAAAAGTTTAATAATTTTCTTTAAAAAGTTCTAGAGATGGATGGTGGTGATAGTTGCACAATAATGTAAATTTCCTTAATACTATTAAAACTGTACACTTAAAAATGGTTATGATATTAAATTTTATGTATATTTTATCACAGTTAAAAATTTACAATAAATAAAGTAAAAAACAAAAGGCGAGGGACAGATAGACTAGAAAGGGACTGTAATTTAGTAACCAGAGAGTACTGCACATTTAGAAATGTCATCAATAGGAGTTATAGTCATTTGGGGATATATATTTTTAAGTATTTTATATTAACATGAAATCATTTGGAATTTCAAAAACAATTTTAAATAAAAGTACACAAGAAAGAATGCTTATCAGACAAAGTCAGGAAGGATGGGACAGGCAGAGAGAGGAAAGCAAAAGCAAATAAACATTTTAGGAACTTTGTTCTGAAGGGATTGTTACTGGGGGCCTAGAGGAGAAAGTTGGGACAGAAGGAAGATGGTTCAAAGAAGGACGGAACTCAGTCCTCCCCTAGGATCCAGGTGAATCACCCTTCCTGTTCTGAATCACCCAGGCAGAAAATCAGTTATTTTGTTGTTGTTGCTGTTGTCGTTGTTGTTGTTTTGAGACAGGGTCTCACTCTGTCACCCAGGCCAGAGTGCAACCTCCACTCCACTGCTCACTGCAGCCTCTGCCTCCCAGGTTCAAGCAATCCTCCTGCCTAAGCCTCCCGAGTAGCTGGGCTTACAGTCATATGCCACCATGCTTGGCTAATTTTTGTATTTCTTGGTAGAGACAGAGTTTCACCGTTGGTCAGGCTAGTCTCGAACTCCTGACCTCAGGTGATCCTCCCGCCTCAGCCTCCCAAAGTGCTGGAATTACAGGTGTGAGCCACTGTGCCCAGCCTAAAGTGGTTATTTTTTTAGGCTCCAAAATTGTGGTGAAAGAAGCTATGAATGAGATAAATGTGTTGTTCTTTCCACTCCTAAGAACAGTGTCACCACCACTTATCCTTGAAACCATCAGGTACAGGCAGGAGAGGAAACAAATTTGGAAGAAAGAATGTGGAAATGGAGACACAGGCTTGACATCGTTTGTTTTTCACTTTCCAGCAGCAGGGAAATCTGTGAGCAACATTCACATCTAGTGTCCAGTGTCTTGCGTGGTCCCAGTCACAAACCCCTAGCTCATGGGCAATGGGGCCATGAACTAGGGAGGCCGCCATGATGACAGCCTGGCAGGACTCCTATGTTCAAACAAGAGGAGCCCTCTCAGAGCAACCTCCACAGGCAGTGCTGCTGTCAAAGAAATGCCAGAGTCGGGTGGTAGTTAACATGTTAAAAAGAGATTTTATTCAGGACCATTGCAGTAGGGGAAAGGGGTCCTCAGTATAGAAGTGGGCTTAATTTGGAATACAACATAAGCAACTGGGACTCTATAGGCAAAGAGCAAGATGAGGCTGGGTGGGTGTAAAATTACATCAGGGGTAAGGGGTCCTAGCTCAATCAACTCTGAGAATATAGAAATAAACTCAGTTTCTCCCATTATAGCCTCACAGCACACTTCTGACACCAGAGGTGGAGAGGATTTTCCCCACACCTCGAGCAAACAATCAATTCTGCAGTGGACCTCCACTTGGTCCTCCAACTGGGTGTGGGTGTTCTCCAATTCAATTCTGACATTATCCACCTGGGATAGTGTCAGATCCTGCAGGGTTAGGGCTCAGTCTCCATGACTGCCCCTCACTTTCAAAGCCAATTGGAAGCCCCAAGTTCTTTAACCTGTCCTTCAACGAACAGCTCTAAATTGAGCTATAAACTGAGGTTCCCATGGCTCCGTCTTCAGGTTCCACTAATTTACTGGAGCAGCTCACAGAACTCAGGGAAACATTTTACTTACACTTACGGGTTTATTACTGTCAGGCCTCTGAGCCCAAGCTAAGCCATCATAACCCCTGTGACCTGCACGTATACATCCAGATGGCCTGAAGCAACTGAAGAACCACAAAAGAAGTGAAATAGCCAGTTCCTGCCTTAACTGATGACATTCCACCATTGTGATTTGTTCCTGCCCCACCCTAACTGATCAATCGACCTTGTGACATTCCTTCTCCTGGACAATGAGTCTCAGGAGCTCCTGACTAAGCACCTTGTGGCCCCTGCCCCTGCCCACAAGAGAAAATCCCCTTTAACTGCAATTTTCCACTACCTACCCAAATCCTATAAAACTGCCCCACCCATGTCTCCCTTTGCTGACTCTCTTTTTGGACTCAGCCCACTTGCACCCAGGTGAAAATAAACAGCCTTGTTGGTCACACAAAGCCCATTTGGTGGTCTCTTCACACAGACACATATAACATTTGGTGCCAAAACCCAGGACAGGAGGACCCCTTCGGGAGACTGGACGCCTGTCCTCGCCCTCACTCCATGAGGAGATTCCACTTATGACCTTGGGTCCTCAGACCAGTCCAAGGAACATCTCACCAATTTCAAATCGGGTAAGTGGTGTCTTCACTCTCTTCTCCAGCCTCTCTTGCTACGCTTCAATCTCCCTATCCTTCCAATTTCAGTTCTTTTTCCTCTCTAGTAGAGACAAAGGAGACACAATTTATCCATGAACTCAAAAACTCTGATGTTGGTCACAGATTTGGGAAGACAGTCTTTCCTTGGTATCTGATCATAGCGGGGACACCTGCCTTGATCATCACCCACATTCCTTTGGTGTCTGATCTCCACGGGGATGCTTCCCTTGGTGGCAGGTCAATTATGGGGACGCCTGCTTTGGCTGCTCACCCATATTATAGCCCAGGGCTGCTCACCCCACCCACCCCACTTCTCCATGTCTCTACCTTCCTCTTTAAACTTACCTCCTTCACTATGGGCAACCTTCCACCCTCCATTTCCCCTTCTTCTCCCTTAGCCTGTTTTCTTAAAAACCTAAAACCCCTTTGACTAACACTTGACCTAAAACCTAAATGTCCTATTTTCTTCTGTAATACTGCTTGGCCCCAATACAAACTCAAGAATAGTTCCAAGTGGCCAGAAAACAACACTTTCAATTTCTCCATCCTATAAGATCTAGATAATTTTTGTCATAAAATGGGCAAGTGGTCTGAGGTACCTGACGTCCAGGGATTCTTTACACATCAGTCCCTCCCTAGTCTCTGTTCCCAATGCGACTCGTCCCAAATCTTTCTTCTTTCTCTCCTATCTCTTCCTTCAGTCTCCACCCTAAGCTCTGAGTCCTCTGAATCCTCTTCTATGGACCCATCTGACCTCTCCCCTCCTCCCCAGGCTGCTCCTCACCAGGCCAAGCCAGGTCCCAGTTCTTCCTCAGCCTCTGCTCCCTCACCCTATAATCCTTCTGTCACCTCCCCTCCTTATACCCAGTCCAGCTTACAGTTTCATTCCACGGCTAGCCCTCCCCAACCTGCCCAACAATTTCCTCTTAGAGGAATGGCTGGAGCTGAAGACATAGTCAACGTTAATGCTCCATTTTCTGTATCCCACCTCTCCCAAATCAGTTAGCGTTTAGGCTCCTTTTCATCAAATATAAAAACTCAGTGCAGTTCATGGCCCATTTGGCAACAACCCTCAGACGTTTTACCATCCTAGACCCAGAGGGGCTGGAAGGCTCAATATGCATTTTATTACCTAATTTGCTCCCAACATTAGAAAAAGCTCCAAAAATTAGATTCCAGCCCTCAAACCCTGCAACAGGACTCAATTAACCTCACCTTCAAGGTGTACAATAATAAAGAAGAGTTGCAATTACTTGCCTCTGCTGTGAGAGAAGCCCCAGCCACATCTCCAGCACACAAGAACTTCAAAACACCTAAACCACATTGGCCAGGTGTTCCTCCAGGACCTCCTCCCCCAGGATCTTGCTTCAAGTGCCAGAAATCTGGCCACTGGGCCAAGGAATGCCCACAGCCCGGGATTCCTCCTAAGCTGTGTCCCATCTGTGCCGGATCCCACTGAAAATCGGACTGTCCAATTCGCCCGGCAGCCACTCCCAGAGCCCCTGGAACTCTGGCAAGGCTCTCTGACTCCCTCCCAGATCTCTCGGCTTAGCGGCTGAAGACTGACGCTGCCCAATCGCCTCAGAAGCCTCTTGCACCATCACAGAGGCTTTACTTACAGTGAAGCATTACAGAAGTAACGCTTACAGTGGAGGGTAAGCCGGCCCCCTTCTTAATCGATATGGAGGCTACCCACTCCACATTACCTTATTTTCAAGGATCTGTTTCCCTTGCCTCCATAACTATTGTGGGTATTGATGCCCAGGCTTCTAAACCTCTTAAAACTCCCCAACTCTGGTGCCAACTTGGACAACATTCTTTTGTGCACTGCTTTTTAGTTATTCCCACCTGCCCAGCTCCTTTATTAGGTCGAGACATTTTAACTAAATTATCTGCTTCCCTGACTATTCCTGGGCTACAGCCATACCTCACTGCCACCCTTTTCCCCCGTTCAAAGCCTCCTTCACATCCTCTCCTTGTGTCTCCCCACCTTAATCCACAAGTATGGGACACCTCTACTCCCTCCTTGGTGACCAATCATGCACTCCTTATCATCCCATTAAAACCTAATCACCCTTACCCCGCTCAATGCCAACATCCCATCCCACAGCACACTTTAAAAGGGTTGAAGCCTGTGATCACCCACCCGTTACAACATGGCTTCTTAAAGCCTACAAATTCTCCTTACCACTTCTCTATCCTACCCATCCAGAAACCAGACAAGTCTTACAGGTTGGTTCAGGATCTTCACCTTATTAATCAAATCATCCTTCCCATCCATCCTATAGTGCCAAACCTATAACCCTCCTATCTTCAATACCCCCTTCCACAACTCAGTATTCTGTTATCGACCTCAAAGATGCCTTCTTTACTATCCCCTGGCATCCCTCCTCCCAGCCTCTTTTCGCCTTTACTTGAACTGACCCTGACACCCACCAATCCTAACAACTCACCTGGACTGTTCTGCCCCAGGGCTGCGGGGACAGCCCACACTACTTTGGCCAGGCCCTTTCTCATGATCTGCTTTCTTTTCACTCATCTGCCTCCCACCTTATTCAATATTTTGAAGATCCTCTTCTTTGCAGTCCCTCTTACCAATCTTCCTAGCAGGACACTATCCTGCTTCTTCAACATCTCTACTCAAAGGGATACCGAGTATCCCCCTTCAAGGCACAAATTTCTTCCCCTAGCATTATCTATCTCGGTATAATCCTCCATCAACATACATGCACCATTCCTGCAGACTGTGTTCAGTTAATCTCCCAGACCCCAATCCCCACCACCAAACAACAACTCCTTTCCTTCTTAGGCATTGTTGGGTATTTCTGACTCTGGATACCAGGCTTTGCTATCCTAACCAAACCACTTTACAAACTCACAAAGAGTAACTTAACTGATCCCATAGACCCTAAGATTTTCCCTATTCTTCCTTTTGCTCTCTCAAAAACGCCCTGGAGACAGCTCCCACACTAGCACTCCCTGACTTGTCCCATCCTTTTTCCTTACACACAGCTGAAATACAAAGCTGTACTGCTGGAATCTTCACACAGGAGCCAGGCCCACAATCTGTTGCTTTTCTATCAAAACAACTTGACCTCACAGTTCTGGGCTGGCCCTCATGTCCACTTTAATACTTCTAGAGGCCTTCAAAATCACAGGATATGCTTCACTTACCCTTTACAGTTCTCACAACCTTCAAGCATTAGTATCCTCCTCACACCTTTCACACTTATTTGTCTGCCCCTCAACTCCTCCAGCTCTATTCACTCTTTGTTGAAATCACTCCAACAGTAACTATTACCCATGAGCCCAATTTCTTTTTTTTTTTTTTTTGAGACGGAGTCTCGCTCTGTCGCCCAGGCTGGAGTGCAGTGGCGCGATCTCGGCTTACTGCAAGCTCCGCCTCCCAGGTTTACACCATTCTCCTGCCTCAGCCTCCTGAGTAGCTGGGACTACAGGCACCCACCACCTCGCCCGGCTAGTTTTTTTTTTTTGTATTTTTTAGTAGAGACGGGGTTTCACTGTGTTAGCCAGGATGGTCTTGATCTCCTGACCTCGTGATCTGCCTATCTCGGCCTCCCAAAGTGCTGGGATTACAGGCTTGAGCCACCGCGCCCGGCCATCATGGGCCCAATTTCAATCTGGCTTCTCACTTAGCACCCAACACAAATCCTGAACCACATGACTGTATTTCAAGGATAGAGCCCCAAAACTTGCCAACCAAGCAAATAATTATGCTGAACCCCCTTGGGCACTCTGTAATTGGATGTCCTGGGTCCTCCCAATTCTTAGTCCTTTAATACCTGTTTTTCTCCTTCTCTTATTTGGACCTTGTGTCTTCCATTTAGTTTCTCAATTCGTACAAAACTGCATCCAGACCATCACCAATCATTCTATATGAAAAATGCTCCTTCTAACAATCCCACAATATCACTCCTTACCCTAAAATCTTTCTTCAGTTTAATCTCTCCCACACTAGGTTCCCATGCTGCCCCTAATCCCACTTGAAGCAGCCCTGAGAAACATCGCCCATTATCTCTCCAAACCACCCCCAAATATTTTCGCCGCCCCAACACTTTACCACTATTTTGTTTTGTTATTCTTATTAATATAAGACAGGAATGTCAGGCCTCTGAGCCCAAGCTAAGCCATCATAACCCCTGTGACCTGCACGTGTACATCTTTAGTTGCCAGAAGCAACTAAAGAACCACAAAAAAATATAAATAGCCAATTACTGCTTTAACTGATGACATTCCACTATTGTGATTTGTTCCTGCCGCACCCCAACTGATCAATTGACCTTGTGACATTCCTTCTCCTGGATAATGAGTCTCAGGAGCTCCCTACCGAGCACCTTGTGACCCCTGCCACTGCCCACAAGAAAAAACCCCTTTAACTGTAATTTTCCACTACCTACCCAAATCCTATAAAACTGCCCCACCCTTGTCTCCCTTTGCTGACTCCTTTTTCAAACTCAGTCTGCCTGCACCCAGGTAATTAAAAAGCTTTATTGCTCACACAAAGGCTGTTTGGTGGTCTCTTCACATGGACGTGTGTAACATTTGGTGCTGAAACCCGGGACACCAATGGAAGCGATGCATGGGGTAAGGGACATGAGAGGGCGCAGAGCTTCCATGCCCTCCCTGAATGTGCCAACCTCTGGGAACCACCATGTGTTCAGTTATCCAGAAGCTCACCCAGGTCTGTCCTTCTGGGGTTCTATGGAGGCATCATTACATAGGCATGATTGTTATATCATTGGTTACAGGGGATGGACTTAATCTTCAGTCCCTCCCCTGTCCCAGGAGGTTGGGGAGTGGGGCTGAAAGTCCCAACCCTTTACTCCTGCCTCTTTTCGGATGGGTGACCAGCCCCATCCTAAAGCTTCCTAGGGACTGCCAGCCATCAGTCAACTCATTAGCACACAAAAAGACATTTACTTTTTGGGAATTCCAAGGATTTTAGGAGTAGTATGCTAGGAAAGAGAGACAAAGACCAAATACTGTATATATTTCACAATATCCCTCCCACCCGCAGCCTAACAGGATTCTGACTGAAAATGAGCCAGGGCAATCAGACATCACCTGGCAGGTAGCAGGGGATGAAGAATCCCACCAGATATTGAGAGTGATTGGATATGGAGGGTGGGGGGGTTCTGGCTAAGCTGATTTAGCGTCTCGTTAAAACTGGATTTTACAAGAAGGTGCACAGATGGGCCTAGGAGAAGGTTCAGGAGTCTGACTAATATTTAGCCAAGCATAGAATCTTTGTCACTACCAACTGATGTACATCTCCAACCCTGCTGGCAAAAATGTCAAAAGCACATTCTCTTTAATATCTTCACTAGTGGCAAATCTTTGTTCTGGGGTGGACTGGATTTTTTGAAACAGCCAAGAGTTATTTAGAATTCTGAATTAAGTGCTGTGAATTAAGAAAACTGAGCTGATTTCCCTCATGTAGATCATATGCTGACTCTGACAGCAATTTTAATAGAAGAAATCCAAAAAGCGTTCTAAGAAAGGCACTGGGCAGTGTCTTCCATGGTGATTAAACAGAGGGCAGATCAATTGAGGTTAGGAGTTCGAGATCAGCCAACATGGTGAAGCCCTGTCTCTACTAAAAAAAAAAAAAAAAAAAAACTACAAAAATTAGCTGGGTGTGGTGGTGAGTGTCTGTAATCCTAGGTACTCGGGAGGCTGAGGCTTGAGAATCACTTTAACCCAGGAGGCGGAGGTCGCAGCGAGCAGAGATTATGTCACTGCATTCTAGACTGGGCAACAGAGCGGGACTCTTTCTCATAAAAAAAAAAAAAAAGGCAAGTAGCTACATGTCACGATGTTTCAGTTTTATCTGAGTGGTACACTTTGCAGCATTTACAAAGCCCAGATAATTCTGATTTCTCAGCTCTAAATACCCTCAGATAAGTGCTATGCAGATCTATAGAAGACTAACTGCCTGGCTTTTTTTTTTTTTTTTTTTTTTTTTTTTTGAGACCAAGTTTCGCTCTTGTTGCTCAGGCTGGAGTGCAATGACACGATCTCGGCTCACCACAACCTCCACCTCCCGGGTTCAAGCGATTCTCTTGACTCAGCCTCCCGAGTAGCAGGGATTACAGGCATGTGACACCACGCCCAGCTAATTTTTGTATTTTTAGTAGAGATAGGGTTTCTCCATGTTGTTCAGGCTGGTCTCAAACTCCTGATCTCAGGTGATCTGCCCGCCTCGGCCTCCTAAAGTGCTGGGATTACAGGAGTGAGCCACCGTGCCTGACCCTGGCAGTTTTTTAAATTTGAAGATGTTGTTGTTGCTGACAGGGATTGTCATATAGGCCTGGCTTTGAAGACTCTGAGACACCAATATTCTCTTCAACTTGTGCCAAGGCTAGCTGTTCTTTAGCTCGAGGATAAAGCAGAGGTACCACTAAGGCTGACACTTAACCCCATAAGTCAGACTCTTCATATTGCATAGATTTCCAACTACTCCCAAGTCCACATGTCTGATACCAGAGACCAAAGCCAATCATCCAACAATCATTTCCCCCAAGGTTAATACTTATCAAATGTATGACACTTCATATGTATCACAGGATGGTTATACTATTCCAGCGAGAGCAATTTCCTATTCTTTACCTTCTTTTGAATATTTCAAGAACTTTAATTTCAAGGGAACTGGCTGGGTGCAGTGGCTCATGCTTATAATCTCAGTGCTTTAGGAGTCTGAGGCAGGAGGATCACTTGAGGGACAGGAGTTCCAGACCTCATCTCTACAAAAAATTTTTAAAAACCAAAAAATTAGCCAGGTGTGGTGGCATGCACCTGTAGTCCCAGCTACTCAGGAGGCTGAGCTGGGAGGTGGGAGGATCACATGAGCAAGAATGTTGAGGCTACAGAGAGCTATGATTGTGCTACCGCACTCCACCCTGGGCAACAGAACCAGACCCTGTCTCAAAAAGAAATTTTTTTCAAGGAAGCAGACCAATTTCAAGCTGTATTAATCTGAAAATGAGGCCACTTAGAGAAAAACAGTCATGTTCAGAAAAAGGACAAGCACTCTGCTGGGGGCAGATAGACCCCTTCTCTAGCTCCCACCAAGAAGGGATGTCTCACGCTTTGCTACCTCTTCTTTTCCCTTGGCCAGAAGCAGCAGTCACCTGAGCAGGGAGCTCAAGGGAGGGAACTTGGATGTGAAAAGAAAGCCTTTCCTCTGTATGACTGGAAGCAGGCCTTCTCTCCTCCGAACAAATTCTGGATGGAATACAGAGAAATACAGAAAATATATATACATATATATATATATTTGTTTTGTTTTGTTTTGTTTTTGAGACAGAGTCTTGCTGTTGTTGCTCAGGCTGGAGTGCAATAGCACAATCTTGGCTCACCGCAACCTCTGCCTCCCAAGTTCAAGCGATTCTCCTGCCTCAGCCTCCTGAGTAGCTGGGATTACAGGTTCCAGCTAATCTTTTGTATTTTTAGTAGAGACAGTGTTTCAGAATTTTGGCCAGGCTGGTGTCAAACTTCTGACCTCAGGTGATCCACCCGCCTCAGCCTCCCAAAGTGCTGGGATTACAGGCGTGAGCCACTGCACCTGGCCTCTTTTCCAAATTTCTAACTGGGCAAAATATCTTTAAGCTTCAATTACATAGAGGTAAATACCAAGGATAAGACAACATAAACATTTTAAAAATCTTTATTATTTAAGATATTCTATGTATACAATGGGCAAGAAAAGAGGAGATAAAATACGTAATTAAATGTATCGTATTTTGTTTTTCATCTTTAAATAGAACTTACTTTTCAGTTGTTGGAATGTCCATCACAAATATAAGTATGCACCTGTATACTTACGCATTATGTATTATATAGTAAATTAAAATTTACATGCAGTGAAACACACAGATGTATCTTGAATATACAAGATACATTTGGATTTGGATAAGTGTATACACCCACATAACCACCACCCAGACAAAATGTATTCTGAAAGTTTCCCAGTATTCCTTTACAGTTAATCTTTATCCCCCCAGAGGAAACCACTGTTCTGATTTCTATCTTGTAGATTAATTTTGCCCGTTTTTAAACTTCATATAAATGAAACCATATAGTAGATACTCTTTTGTGGCTGTCTTTTATACACACATTTTTTTTTTAGAGACAGGGTCTCGCTCTGTCACCAGTGATCACAGCTCATTGTAACCTTGAACAACTGGGCTCAAGTGATCCTCCCACCTCTGCCTCCTGAGTACCTGGACCACAGGTGCATGCCACCATACTGGGTTAATTTTTTCTTAATTATTATTATTATTTTGAAATGGAGTCTCATCTTGCTTTGTTGCCCAGGCTGGAGTGCAATGGTGCAATTCTGGCTCACTGCAACCTCTGCCTCCGAGGTTCCAGTGATTCTCCTGCCTTTGCCTCCTGAGTAGCTGGGATTACAGGCACCCACCATGACACCCAGCTGATTTTTGTATTTTTTAGTAGAGACGGAGTTTTACCATGTCGGCCAGGCTGGTCTCGAACTCCTGACCTCAAGGAATCCACCCACCTCAGCCTCCCAAAGTGCTGGGATTACAGGGATGAGCCACCATGCCTGGTCTACTTTTCCATTTTTATGTTTAGTGCTTTTTTTGTGACTGCTCAGAGAAAACTTTTCCTATTCCAAAGTTATGAGAATAGCCATCTAAATTTGTTCTAGAAGCTTTATAGTGTTAGCATTTAGATTTATGAAATAGGGGACAAGGTTATTTTCCCCATACATTGATTCAATAGTTCCAGCCACATTTGTTAATGAGGTTTCCTCTCCCTGTTGAATTATCTTGATATCTTTGTCAGAACTCAAGTGACCATCTATCTATGGACTCTCTCTCTCTCTTTTTTTTTTTTTTTCTTTTTTGAGATGGAGTCTCACTTTGTGGCCCAGGCTGGAGTGCAGTGGCACGATCTTGGCTCACTGCAACCTCCACCTCCCAGGTTCAAGCAATTCTCCTGCCTCAGCCTGCCTCAGCCTCCCGAGTAGCTGGGACTGCAGGTGCGTGCCACCACGCCTGGCTAATTTTTTGTATTTTTAGTAGAGGTGAGGTTTCACAAGGTTGGCCGGGATGATCTTGATCTCCTGACCTCGTGATCCCCCCGCCCTGGCCTCCCAAAGTGCTGGGATTACAGGCGTGAGCCATGGTCCCCGGCCTTGTAGTAATCTTAAAAAACAGGTTCTGGCCAGGCAATGTTGAATAGGAGCAAGAATAAACATTCTTGCATTTTCCCCAATCTAAGAGGAAAGCATTCAATATTTCACCAGTAAGTATGATACATAGCCTTTATCAGAATAAGAAAATTATCTTGTATTCCTGCATTTCTGAGAATTTTTATTATGAATGAATATTGAATTTTGTCAAATGTTTTTCTTACGTCTACTGAGATGATCATATGTTTTTTCATTATTTCATTCATAGTTAATTATATTGATTGATTTCCAGTATGAAATCAACCTTGTACTCCTAGGATAAACTCCTTTTGGACTTGAGGTATTGTTCTTTTTATATGTTGCTGGATTCAAGTTGCTAATATTTTGTTAAAGATTGATATGTCCATGTTCATGAGGAATATTGGTATGTAATTTTCTTTTCTTCTGGCATCTTTGTGCTATTTTGATTTCAAGACAGTTTTTTGCTGTTCTTATCAAACAAATTGGAAACTATTCCTCCTCCTTCACTTTCTGAAAGAGGTTGTATAAGACTGGCATTATTAATTTGTCCTTAAATGTTTTAAAGAATTTGCCAGTGGAACCATCTGGGCCTGAAGTTTTATCTGTGGGAAGGTTTTAAATTAGGAAGTATCTGTAATAGGCAACACTGATTAAAAGGGACAATTTAGATTTTGAATACTCTTGTGTCAGTTTTGATGATTTGTATTTTCAAGGAATTTTCTCACTTCATCTAGGTTACTGAGTTTAATGGCATGCCATTATAATAATATTCATATTTTATCTTTTTGATATCTGTAAGATATATGATGATATCCCCTCTTTCACGCTGATATTGATAATTGATATTTTCTCTTTTTCTTCATAATTGGTCTTACTGGAGTTTATCAACTTTATTAATCTTTTCAGAGAACTAACTTCTGGATTTAATTCATTGTTCGTATTGTGCTAACTTCTGTTTTTATCTTTATTATTTCCTTTCTGCTGCTTATTATGGGTTTAATTTGCTTTGCTTTTCTAGTTCTTGAGGTGAGACTTGGATCATCATTTTGAAAATGTTCTTCTTTTATAACACTGTAAGCATTTAGTGCTATAAATTTTACTCTAAGCACTGCTTTAGCTGCAGCCCTTAAATTTGCTATGTTGGATTTTCACCCAGTTTGAAATATTTTCTAATTTCCCTTGTGGTTCCCTTCTTGTTCCATGGATGCTGTTTAATTTTCAAATATGTGGGACTTTTCTAGTTATCCTAGTATTGACTTAATAAGAACCAATTGTTGTCATAAGAAAACATACTCTGTAACATTAAAGTTTATTCCTGTAAACCCAGCACTTTGGGATGCTGAGGTGGGCGGATCACCTGAGGTCAGGAGTGCAACACCAACCTGGCCAACACGGAAACCTAAAAATACAAAAATTAGCCAGGCGTGGTGGTATGCACCTGTAGTCCAGGCTGCTTGGGAGGTGAGGCAGGAGAATCGCTTGAACCTGGGAGGCAGAGGTTGCAGTGAGCCAAGATCGTGCCATTGCACTCCAGCCTGGATGACAGAGGGAGACTCCATCTTTTAAAAAAAAAAAAAAAAAAGTCCAGGCGTAGTGGCTCATGCCTGTAATCCCAGCACTTTGGGAGGCTGGAGAAGGTGGAACACCTGAGGTCAGGAGTTCGAGACCTGACTGACAAATATGGTGAAACCCTGTCTCTACTAAAAATGCAAAAATTAGCTGGGTGTGGTGGCACATGCCTGTAATCCCAGCTACTAGGGAGGCTGAGGCAGGAGAATTGCCTGAACCCGGGAGGCGGAGGTTGCAGTGAGCCGAGATCACGCCACTGCTCTCCAGCCTGGGCAACAAGAGCAAAACTCCATCTTGAAAAGAAGGAAGGAAGGAAGGAGGGAAGGAAGGAAGGAAGGAAGGAAGGAAGGAAGGGAATGAAAGGAAGGAAGGAGGGAAGGAGGGAAGGAGGAAAGGAGGGAAGGAGGGAAGGAAGGAAGGAAAATAAAGGAAAAGAAAGGAAAGAAAAGAAAGGAAAGAAACCCCTCTAGAAAATGGAAATGGCAAGGATGTAGATTTTTTCCCTAGAGCCTCCAACATGAGCACGGCCCTGGTTCAGCCCAGTGAAACTGATTTCAGACCCCTGACCTCCAGAGCTGTAAAGGAATATGTGTGTATTATTTTGAGCCACTCCGTTTATGGACATTTGTTACAGCAATCATAGGAAACTAATATATGTTTTGGCATCTGGAAGTGGGGTGCTGCTGTAAAAATACCTCAAAAAGTGTACCTGTAGTCCCAAGTACTTGGGAGGCTGAGGTGGGAGGCTCACTTGAGCTCAGGAGTTTGAGTCCAGCCTGGATAGCAAGACCCCTATCTTTAAGAAAAAAAAAAAATGGAAACAGTTTTGGAATACGGTAATAGGGCTGGAAGAATTTTGAGAAGCACGATAGAAAAAGCCTAGATTGCTTTAAACAGACTGCTATTGGAAATACTGATTTGAAAGACTGTGCCAGTGAGGGCCAGGAGGACGTGAGAAACACAGTAGAGAAAGTCTGTATCACCTCAGAGAATACCTATATTGTCATAAACAGACTGTTAGTAAACATGTGAACATTAAAGTGCTGCTGGTGAAGGTTCAGAAGGAAATGAGGAACATGTTATTGGAATTTAGAAGGAAGAGGGTCCTTGTTATGCAGCAGCAGAAATCTTAGCTGAATTGTGTCCTGAAGTTTTAGGAAAATAGAACTTGTAAGCAATGAACTTGGGTATTTAGCTAAGATTTTCAAGCAAAGGGTTGAAAGTATAGGCTGGGTTCTTCTTGCTCCTTATAATAAACTTTGACAGGTAAGAGATAAAATGAGAGAAGAGGCGAGGCGTGGTGGCTCATGCCTGTAATCCCAGCACTTTGGGAGGTCGAGGCAGGCAGATTACGAGGTCAGGAGATCGGGACCATCCTAGCTAACACAGTGAAACCCCATCACTACTAAAAATACAAAAAATTAGCCTCGCGTAGTGGCAGGCGGGGCTTGTAGTCCTAGTTACTCAAGAGGCTGAGGCAGGAGAGCCACTTGAACCCAGGAGGTGGAGGTTGCAGTGAGCCAAGATCACGCCATTGCACTCCAGCCTGGGCAACAGAGTGAGACTCTTGTCTCAAAAAAAAAAAAAAAAAAAGGAGGGAAGAAATGTTAAGCAAAAAGGAACCAAGGCTTGATGACTGGGAAATTCTCCAGATTGCAAAAGATGTTAAACTTCTGGAGATTCACTGTTAAGAAAGCGAGTTCTAAATTGAAGGCCAAAGGTGTGGCTAGACAACTTTTCTAGTGCCAAAGAGATTTACCTATGTGATTCATGGAGTCCCTCAACCGTTTTAGCAAAAGCCATGAATAGAGATGGAATGATCTATGGAGGAGCCTTTTGTTTAATGGAGTAAATCTCTGACATACACAGGAGACTACCAAGGTTTCCGAGAGTATTATAACAGCAGCACTGCCAGCTTGGACTGAAAGGGATGGACAGAGAATGAAATGAAAGAAGACTGTAAAGAGTCCCAAATTCTACAGGCAGGAAACAGGCTGATGAAACTGCTCAGCTGCAAACATATGCTAACCTTCAAGAAAAATAAAGATGACTTTGAGGTGGGGTGCCTTGGGTCCAGAGGGTGGAGTCTCAAGCCACAGAGAATTGTTTCCAGGTCTTGAGACATAATGGAGTTTGCCCAGTTGGAATTCAAAATTGTTTGGGGCTAGTGATGCCTTTCTTCCTTCCATTTTCTCCCTTTGGGAATGAGAATATCTACAACTGTTATCCTGTGCCTGTCACGCAATTATGTGTTGGAAGCAAACCATTTGTTTTTCAGTTTTACAGTTCCACAGATGGAGAGAGATTTTGCCCAGGATGGACCATGCCCAAAGTCTCCTCCACACCTGATTTAGATTATATGGGCAATGAAATTTAGAACTTCTGAGCTGATGATACTTAGGTAAGATTCTGGACTTGAGTTGATGCTGTTAATGGGTTGAGACTTTGGGGATGTTTGGATAGGGTGAATGTTTTTTTCATGTGGGATGGATGTGCAAAATGAAAGTATCTTGGGCCCCTTCAAGTTGGGAACCACTCAAGGCAAATCTGCCTCCCATTCTATTCAAAGTCATCCTTCTGCTCACAGAGATAGATGCATATTCTGATTACCTCATATGGAAAAACTTATCAGAAACTCAAAAGAATGAACCATTTGTATCCCATCTATCTGTGATGGAAGGCAGGTAACTCCTTTATGGAGTTTGATTTTGCTTCCAACAGTGAACATAAGGCTTTTTTGTTTTGTTTTGTTTTGTTTTGTTTTGTTTTCCTGCTTCTAGGATGGTAGAGAGCAGTCTACAGCCTTAGACCCATCACTAGGTAAGAAACTGGTCTGGGATTCTGCCTTGCAAATTCTTTTTAACATAATTAAAGTCAGTATTAACAACCAGCCGGTGTTAATTTCTGCTTACACTTACAGTACTCAGAAATCATATTATCTGTGTGATCATTGTTAGATTTACTTCATGGTTTTGTTGTTTGTTTCTGTCTCGGTCAAATCTGAAAGGGAACTCTAAATTATGGGGAACAAGACCTTTAAAGTGGGAGAAAAAGTAGCCAGCAAAAAAAAAAAAAAAAAAAGAGGAAAGATTTTTTTATTGTGACTACTAAATGGCCTGTATTTACATAACAAGGCCACCTTTTTGCCAGCCAGACCAAACTGAAAGAGTAATGGTTGTACTTCTGAAATAACAGTATTTTGTCCTAGCTGAAATATGGTAATAAGATTTTAAAAACATTTTTTTAAGGAGCTCAGTGGTTAAAAGTCAGCTTAATTAGGTCGGTCATGGTGGCTCATGCCTGTAATCCCAGCACTTTGGGAGGCCAAGGCAGTCGGATCACCTGAGATCGGGAGTTCGAGACCAGCCTAACCAACATGGAGAAACCCCGTCTCTACCAAAAATACAAAATTAGCCGGGCATAGTGACGCATGCCTGTAATTCCAGCTACTCAGGAGGCTGAGGCAGGAGAATCACGTTGGGAGGCAGAGGTTGCGGTGAGCAGAGATAGTGGCATTGCACTCCAGCCTGGGCAACAAGAGTGAAACTCAGTCTCAGAAAAAAGAAAAGTCAGCTTAATTAAAAGGCTAACATCCAAGATGTGTGTGTGTGTGCATGTTTGTATTTGAAATGCCTTCATGTTTTTGGTTTAAACATTTGTTTTTCTATCCTAAGACCTTATTTTTTTTGGAGCAAAGCTTTTTTTTTCCCTTCTTTTTGGTCTCAGTTGACTTCTGTTTTCACCTGAATTTTTGAATAAAATAGTTATTGCAACAGAGGCTAGTCTTGGGTTTTTAAGGAAGAGTATAGTTTAATTTTATGTTTAATTTGGTTAAAAAAAATAAAAGCATCTCCCTCTAGCAGCACCAGACTTTTTCTCTCTGTACCTTATGATGTACATTTTGCTATTTGATTTTCACCTGAGTTGTTTCCTTTAATGTACAAATTTAAGGCTATTTAGCTGACAACTGCCGAGGGTTGTAAAACAGGTTATCAAGGATCTGAAGGTCTAAAATAGAGGGAAAATGAAGGAGGGGCTGTTTTATAAATCTATAAAATGTACTTCCATCAGCATGTCTAATATGTGTATGTATTGTATTTATGTATTGTGTACATGTTTCACTACTAAAAATATATAAAAGAGCTTTAATTAATTGGTTAAAAGAAAAACAAAAGCATTTAAATCAGATACTAAAAAAGAAAAGACTAGTCAAATGCTTTTTCAACTTTATGTAACTTAAGTAAAATCTTTAATAAGCTAGCTTTAAAATTATTGGTAAAGTAATATTAGAAATTTCTTAAGATTTGCCACCATACATTTTCCGTTTGCAATTTTTCATTGCAATCAGGCAATTTCATACTTATTTCTGCAAAATACTATAAAGGTGTTAAAACTTGGCATGGGGTTATAAAACTATAAACCCAACCCAAAATGAATGATCTTTGCTTGTGCAGTTTTTAATAAATAAAACATTGATATTGGTCTAATGAAAATAGCTGCACCTTAAATTTACTAAGATTACCATAACTTCTAATCCTGTGGCTTTTAAGTAGTCTAGTCCACAGGCAGTAAGGAGGTTAGTTTTGGGAAAAGGCTGTTATTGTCTTTGTTTCAAAACTAAACTATAAACTAAGTTCCTTCCAAAGTCCAGGAATGAACAGGGACAGCTTGGAGATTAGAAGCAAGATGGAGTCAGGTCATATCTTTTTCATTGCCTCAGTTATATTTTTGCAGTGGTGGTTTCATGACTATCACAGTTTTCATAAATAATCCAGGTAAACAATTAAAGTAAAATAAGTAAATGTAATGGAATAAATACTTGCAGGCAAACTTGTCATAATTTAGAATATAAAGTTATAGATATTTTATTATTTGGGTATTTTCTCTTTCTTTCTTTTCTTTTTTTTTTTGAGACGGAGTCTCACTCTGTCCTCCAGGCTGGAGTGCAGTGGCATAATCTGCTCACTGCAAGCTCCGCCTCCCGGATTCACGTCATTCTCCTGCCTCAGTCTTGCGAGTAGCTGGGACTACAGGCCCCTGACACCACAACCAGCTAATTTTTTGTATTTTCAGTAGAGACGGGGTTTCACTGTGTTATCCAGGATGGTCTTGATCTCCTGACCTTATGATCCGCCTGCCTCGGCCTCCCAAAGTGCTGGGATTACAGGCATGAGCCACCGGGCCCGGCCTATTTGGGTATTTTCTAATAAATATATATTGTAGGAAAACCAAGTGTGTCCTTTAAAAAAAAAAAAGAGGTGAACAAGTTTTGTCTAATTCAGTTTATTTAAAGGTTATGTATAAAACAAGGTAAAAGGAACCAGGAAATAAAGATGTAAAGAAAGTTATAAAAATAACGAGGTATTTTTTGTGGTAAGAAATCTTAAAGAAAAACAATTTTATATGAGAAAGAATCTTGTATGGTAAATTTAGTCCTAAAATAAAATGACTGGTTGGTTTAGAAGGAGGGATATTCAGGACAAACCAGGAAGTATAAGTGTCAGAGGCATGTGAACCAGAGCAACTCCATCTTGAATAGGAGCTGGATAAAATGAGGCTGAAACCTACTGGGCTGCATTCCCAGACAGTTAAGGCATTCTATGTCACAGGATGGGACAGGAGGTCAGCACAAGATACAGGACATAAGGACCTTGCTGATAAAACAGGTTGCAGTAAAGAAGCCGGACAAAACCCACCAAAAACAAGATGGCCATGCTATCTTGCTACACTCCTACCAGCGCCATGACAGTTTACAAATGCCATGGCAACGTCAGGAAGTTACCCTATATGGTCTAAAAATGGGAGGCATGAATAATCCACCCTTGTTTAGCATATCATCAAGAAATAACCATAAGAATGGGCAACGAGCACCCCTTGGGGCTGCTAAGTCTATGGAGTAACCATTCTTTTGTTCCTTTACTTTCTTAATAAACTTGTTTTCACTTTACTCTATGGATTCACCCTGAATTCTTTCTTGCAGGAGATTCAAGAACTTTCTCTTGAGGTCTGGATTGGGACCCCTTTCCTGTAACACAAGTATGTCACGAACAGTCAGTGTAAATCACAAGGATTTATTTTTTTTAAAAAAGGTTAATATGGATTCAGTTGTCATATTATTATCAAGTTTTGGTTTGCTTAGGAAAAAAAAACTGAGAAAAATTTTTTTTTTTTTTCTGAGATGGAGTCTCACTCTGCTGCCCAGGCTGGAGTGCAGTGGTGCAATCTCGGCTCACTGCAAGCTCCGCCTCCCGGGTTTATACCATTCTCCCGCCTCAGCCTCCCAAGTAGCTGGGACTACAGGCACCTGCCACCGCGCCCAGCTAATTTTTTGTGTTTTTAGTAGAGACGGGGTTTCACAGTGGTCTCCATCTCCTGACCTTGTGATCCGCCCGCCTCCGCCTCCCAAAGTGCTGGGATTGAAGGTGTGAGCCACTGTGCCAGGCCAAAAAAATGTTTTTAATTAAGGTTATTATATCCATGTACCTCCTTGTATGTGCTTTTAAAGTCCTTGTGACACTGAGTAACAGGGATTCAACTCCTGGGTCTAAAAAGGACACCAAGTCCTGCTAAATCTTAAACACTGACAGCCAATTGAAGTCTCATCTTCAGGCCCTGTAGAAGATGCCAATCAAAATAAACTGCATTCTTGAGATACAGGGCAAGAAATTAAAGCTATTCAACTCCTCAAGGCCCAGGGACTATCGTGGAAGAGGTGGGCATGTATGATTGTGAGGGCTGATTTTGAAAGATAAAATAAGTTCAGGTTTTCATAAATTAATCATTAATGTTAAAGGCACGCAGATGCAAGACCAGCATATGGTCCCCTGAGTCAGATTAACAAGGGTTTCCTTTTTTTTTTTTTATGAGATGGAGTCTGGCTCTGTCACCCAGGTTGGATGGCAATGGCATCATCTCAACTCACTGCAATCTCTGCCTCCTGCATTCAAGCGGTTCTCCTGTCTCAGCCTCCTGAGTAGCTGGGATTACAGGCACATGTCACCACACCCAGCTAATTTTTGTATTTTTAGTAGAGATGGGGTTTCACCATGTTGGCCAGGCTAGTCTCGAATTCCTGACCTAAGGTGATCTGCCCACCTTGGCCTCCCAAAGAGATGGGATTACAGGCATGAGCCACCATGCCTGCCCTAACAAGGTTTTCTTGAAGCGTTAACCAACTCCTTAATAAAGGTTGTAAAGGTTATAAAAGGCTTATAGAAGCTATATCATATGGTCAAGATTAAAATTTTATAGATTGTTTATAAAATTCTGATAAACAAATTTAATTGACTTCATGCTGTTTTTATTAGGGCTTATTATTTGGAAAATAAGTCTCCTCTTTCAAAGAATAAAGGCTTTTGCCTTTTTAAAAAAAATCCTTGAGTTATCACTTTGGTTAAATAAATGACTTACTTTACAATGACCTGTGATCCTATTTTGTGACATCAAATGTTTAAAACCTTTGATATTTGACAAATTTTCCAAAATCAAATTATAAATTATATATTTTTCTGACCTAATTAATCTTTTAAGATATTAGGCTCCCTAAAGTCCAGAAAATAAAAGTCCAAAATTTGGCTTATTTGGTACAAAAATTATACAAGAAGCGTTATCAAATGTGAAATTGTGTTGAGTTTTCTTTGGGCTGTATTTGTATAAATATGTTATTGGTATATGTTCTAAAATTATGGGAAACTCCTGTAATTCTGATATAACAGTATACATTATCAGTAATAATCATAATTGTTATGTTAAAATTATTGTGTGCCACAGAGGTAACAAATTTCCTCATCAGTTGTGTCTTTGATTATGACTACCCTAAAACTTTTATCATCCATGGACAATTATTGTCCTGTTTCGGTCCTCTTTAGAAGGTGGTTTTATAATCAGCTATACAATTCTAACAAGTGCTCTTGAATGCAAGTTTCTGATAACTTTGGGGATTGTGACATCAGAATAGAGGAAAAACTTTCAGGACTCATGGAGAGCTAAAATGTTGATGAGTATCAAGCAGAACAGGAATTAACTGCATGGTCTGAACTAATCTTTTTGACTTTTTGCTTAAAATGTTTGCTGATCCTAAAATCACAAGCATTCCTATACACCAATAACAGATAAACAGAGAGCCAAATCATGAGTGAACTCCCATTTACAATTGCTACAAAGATAATAAAATACCTAGGAATGCAATTTACAAGGGATGTGAAGGACCTCTTCAAGGAGAAATACAAACCACTGCTCAATGAAATAAATGAGGACACCAACAAATGGAAGAACATTCCATGCTCATGGATAGGAAGAATCAATATCTTGAAAATGGCCATACTGCCCAAGGTAATTTATAGATTCAATGTCATCCCCATCAAGATACCAATGACTTTGTTTACAGAATTGGAAAAAAACTACTTTAAAGTTCATATGGAACCAAAAAAGAGCCCACATTGCCAAGACAATTCTAAGCAAAAAGAACAAAGCTGGAGGCATCATGCTACCTAACTTCAAACTATACTACAAGGCTACAGTAACCAAAACAGTATGGTACTGGTACCAAAACAGATATATAGACCAATGGAACAGAACAGAGGCCTCAGAAATAACACTACAAATCTGTAACCATCTGATCTTTGACAAACCTGACAAAAACAAGAAATGGGGAAAGGATTCCCTATTTAATAAACGGTGCTGGGAAAACTGGCTAGCCATATGTAGAAAGCTGAAACTGGATCCCTTATTTACACCTTACACAAAAATTAATTCCAGATGGATTAAAGACTTAAATGTTAGACCTAAAACCATAAACATCCTAAAAGATAACCTAGGCAATACCATTCAGGACATAGGCATGGGCAAGGACTTCATGATTAAAACACCAAAAGCAATGGCAACAAAAGCTAAAATAGACAAATGGGATCTAATTAAATGAAAGAGCTTCTGCACAGCAAAAGAAACTACCATCAGAGTGAACAGGCAACCTACAGAACGGGAAAAAATTTTTGCAATCTACACATTTGACAAAGGGCTGATATCCAGAATCTACAAATAAACAAATTTACAAGAAAAAACAACCCCATCAAAAAGTGGGCAAAGGATATGAACAGACACTTCTCAAAAGAAGACATTTATGTAGCCAATAGACATATGAAAAAACGCTCATCATCACTGGTCATCAGAGAAATGCAAATCAAAACCACAATGAGAAACTATTTCATGCCAGTTAGAATAGCGATCATTAAAAAGTCAGGAAATGACAGATGCTGGAGAGGATGTGGAGAAATAGGCATGCTTTTACACTGTTGCTGAGAGTATAAATTAGTCTAACCGTTGTGGAAGACAGTGTGGCGATTCCTCAAGTATTTAGAACTAGAAATACCATTTGACCCAGCGATCCCATTACTGGGTATATACCCAAAGGATTATAAATCATGCTACAATAAAGACACATGCACACGTATGTTTATTGCGGCACTATTCACAATAGCAAAGAGTTGGAACCATCCCAAATGTCCATTGATGATAGACTGGATTAAGAAAATGTGGCACATATATACCATGGAATACTATGCCGCCATAAAAAAGGATGAGTTCATGTCCTCTGAATGGACATGGATGGAGCTGGAAACCATCATTCTCAGCAAACTGTCACAAGGACAGAAAACCAAATACTGTATGTTCTCACTCATAGGTGGGAATTGAACAATGAGAACACTTGGACACAGGGTGGGGAACATCACACACTAGGGCCTGTTGGGGTTGGGGGGCTGGGGAAGGGATAGTATTAGGAGAAATACCTAATGTAAATGACGAGTTGATGGGTGCAGCAAACCAACAAGGCACACGTACACCTATGTAACAAAACTGCACGCTGTACACATGTACCCTAGAACTTAAAGTATAAAAAAAAAGTTTTTTTTTTTTATGCTGATCCTTTGTTTTTCTGAGTCTAAAACTTTTCTTTGGAGCTATCAACAGCTTTTATCAATTTAGTATATTCCCATGAACAAAATTTGGAGCACACTTGTTTCTCTCTACCTGATATCTACAGAATTTGGAAACTGAGTATTCGTAACTTATGGCAATACAGTTATTTGCATAGGTGCAATAAGAATCTGTTTTCGGCCGGGCGCGGTGGCTCAAGCCTGTAATCCCAGCACTTTGGGAGGCCGAGACGGGCGGATCACGAGGTCAGGAGATCGAGATCATCCTGGCTAACATGGTGAAACCCCGTCTCTACTAAAAAAAAATACAAAAAACTAGCCGGGCGAGGTGGCGGGCGCCTGTGGTCCCAGCTGCTCGGGAGGCTGAGGCAGGAGAATGGCGTAAAACCCGGGAGGCGGAGCTTGCAGTGAGCTGAGATCCAGCCACTGCACTCCAGCCCGGGCGACAGAGCGAGACTCCGTCTCAAAAAAAAAAAAAAAAAAAAAGAGAATCTGTTTTCATTTGTAACAGGACATAATTGGAGAAACTTGTTATTTTACCAAGGCTTTGACTGGAATAGTGTACTTTCCTTTAAGGAATCAAACTTGGCTATGGAGGCAATAAACCCTTGGCAAAACTGGCCTCATATTTTGTGTACACAGTACCTGTACAGGGTTTCTGACCTGTGGTAAGTAAAGAATGTCACTTTCTAACAAGTCCAGAAGCCCCAGGTTTATCATGGAACCTCAAGAGGAGAGGAAATTCACCCAGCTCATAGATATTTGATGCACAAATCCATGGCTGGGCTTGGCTTTTAAAAAGTCTTATCTGAGATTCCTTCTGTGGCACAAAGTTCCATCAAAGCCAATTAAAAAAACTATTAAAAATAATTATTCTTGCTGCACTGTATACAAATAATTAGGCCGAGTATAATAAGGCAAACCAGTCCTACCATGATTTGTCTTCAGCAAGGGAAACTGGAGAGAAAAAAATTATGTTTCAAAAACTATAGTACACCTGTTGTTAGATTCTAGTGCTGCCTAATGTTTTTCAATTTTTATTATTTCTACAGTTTGGGTTGAGTTCTAAATTTTTTCTTGGCTACAAGTCTTCAAAATAATGTTTTCAATTATTTTTTCTTTTTTTCCTTCTCGTATCCCGTTTTTCCTAATTGGGAATCACTGAAAACTAAGCTGTGCTTTCTTAAAGCCCTGTGAACTGAAACTAGAAAACTTAAACTTCGGAAGAAAATAACAGCAACCTATTTACATACATAAGCCACTTTCATACCTGCACACTGATATATAGACTTCCGAGGAATGTGGCCTGTATCAATTTTACAGGATTGTTCTTTTGTTTGTTGTTTTTCTCCCTTCCTCCTCTGATTTTCTCTTCACAGGACACCAGACTTCACAACCTGCTAAAAATGAGCTTTCAGCACCTGCTTGCCTAGGAATAAACCATCCCAGCCATGAGAGATCAGATGAAACCTGAGACCAGAGACTCATTTCCTTGCAAAATGCTTTGTCCAAAAGATTTTAGAAAAGGGGGGAAATGTGAAAGGAAAGTATCTTGGGCTCCTTCAAGTTGGGAACCACTCAGGGCAAATCTGCCTCCCATTCTCTTCAAAGTCATCCCTCTGCTCAGAGAGATAGATGCATATTCTGATTACCTCCTTTGGAAAGACCATCAGAAACTCAAAAGAATGCAACCATTTGTGTTTCACCGTATCTGTGACCTGAAAGCTCCTTCCCCACTTTGAGCCTGCCTGCCTTTGCTTCAAGTTGTCCTGTCTTTCCAGATCGAACCAATATACTTCTTACATATATTGATTGATGTCTCATGTCTCCCTAAAATGTATCAAACCAGGCTGTGCCCCGACCACCCTGGGCACATGTTGTCAGGACTTTCTGAGGCTGTGTCATGGGCACATCCTCGACCTGGGCAAAATAAGCTTTCTGAATTAACTGAGACCTGTCTCATATTTTCTGGGTTTGCAGATGTGAATGTTTGAGGGCCAAATGGACTGTGGTAGGTTGAATAATGACCCCCAAAGATATTCAGATCTTAATCACTGGAACCTGTGGGTATCACCTTATATGGCAAAAGGATCTTTGTGTGTGTGATTAATGATCTTGACATGAGATTGTCATGGGTTATTGAGTTGGGCCCTAAATATAATCACAAGTGTCTTTATAAGAGGAAGGCAAGGGGAAACTTGACTACAGAGAAGGCAGCAATATGAGGACTAAAGCAACATTCTACATTTCTCGTGTTGAAGATAGAGGAAGGGACTCCAAGTCAAAAAATGTAGCTCTAAAAGCTAGAAGAAGCTCTCCCAGAGCCTCTGGAGGGTGCACTGTCCTGCTGACACCTTGATTTCATCCCAGCAGCCTCCAGGGTAGATCTGTGTTGGGTCAAGTCATCACATTTGGGGTGAGTTGTTATAGCAGCTATGGGAGACTAATGTGGTGGTGTTCAAATCTCTATCCTCATTTACTGTGTTGTATGTGTGTATGTGTATGTTTAGTCTTGTTTTACCAATTCCTGAGAGAGGACTGTGAAGCTCTCTAAATGCTGCTGTCGATTTTTCAACTTCCCCTCCTTAGTTTTTAGTTTTTGTTTATTGTGCTTGAAAGCTCTTATTAGGTACATAAACATTTAGAATAGTTGTGTCTTCCCAGTGAATTCTGTCTTTTATCACTATACAATGTCCTTCTTTACCTCTAGCATAGTTCAAGGATCAGGCATGGATTTGGGGGAATTTATATGCACATTCGAGGGGCTCACTCTCCTGGGCTTCTTCCTTTTCCTCCTTTCCAGAATTGCCTGCCTCAATTTCTATCTAGTCTGCTGGCCTCAAACTCCATCCTCCGGCACCTAAAGCCAATGTAACTTTGGCTTTGTACTTGACTTTTAGCCAGCCCCCAAGCTATCACAGACTGGTTAGTCAGGAGAAAGCCATACAAAATGAAGATTGCACAAAGTGCAGATGCCTTCCTCAAATACTCTCTGATTGCTGCCTGGTTTCTGGTTGCTGTTCAATGACTTAAAATAATGTTTTAAACATACTTTGTCATTGTTGTCTGTGAGAGGATCAGACTGATATAAGCTACTTTACCTTTACTGGAAACAGAAATCCCCTTAATTATAATGAAAGTTTTTAAAACATCTAGAGTTCAAAAAAATTAAAATGCAAACAGCTGCCTTGGAAAGTGGAGAAGGCAGAATGAAAGCAGCGGGGCCCATGACACACTTCTCCCCTGTTTACCATGGGGGATTGTGGGAAAGAAAGAAGGGGGAGGCCTGTCTCAGCCTGCAGTAAATATGCTGCTCACTGGATATCTGCTAGGAGGAGAGTGCTTATCGGTGGAATTCTTTCACGATGTCTCAGTTTAGAAATGCTGATGGCAAAGAAACCTAGAATCTATGGATTTATGACTGGAGAAGATCACATGAGTTATACAACCATTTGAGATATCAAATGGAGATGTTTCACAACCTAAACACTCCTCACTGTGTGAGGAGACTTGCAAACCTCATTAGAGACCTCGTATACTGCTCTGAGCCAGATGGCCTGTGTCTGATGCAGGAAGGATGGGCCTCCTGCTATGCTGCCTGTGCCTCTCGGGTATTAGTATTCATAAAATTTAATACCGGAATACAGAGATAGATGCATATTCTGATTACCTCCTTTGGAAAGACTTATCAGAAACTCAAAAGAATGCAACCGTTTGTGTTTCACCCTATCTGTGACCTGGAAGCTCCTTCCCCATTTTGAGTCTTCCTGCCTTTGCTTCAAGTTGTCCTGCCTTTCCAGACCGAACCAATGTACTTCTTACATATATTGATTGATGTCTCATGTCTCCCTAAAATGTATAAATACTGGAACAATCTCTGTTTTGTGTAAATCTGGTTTAATCTGATCCTTTGTGTTAGCTCAGAAAATATTTATAGTAAATACTGAAATGGGGCCAACATCTTTATTATAAAAAAGTTAACATAAATTGTTAAGAAAAGCATCAAGAAAATAAAATATACACAGGTGAGGGCCATGATGGGCCTTTCACAAAGGAGAACATGAAACTGGTAAACAAACATAGGAAAAATTCATATTTCCTAGTATTCAATGGAAATTAAAACAACACTGAGATTTTTGTGAATCTTTCAAATGCGCAGTTTTATCAAACATTGAAACACTTAATAATGGCCAGGATAGAGACACTCTCATATCCTCCTGCAGGGGAGTAAACCTTAATTCAAGTATTTTGAAAAGCAGTTTGAGAATATACTTCAAAAGCCCCATGTGACATAAGAAAAAATATATTGATCTCTGCCCCCAATTCCTAATACATATCTAATACTCTTAGAATTTCCTGGGTGATAGAAGGATCTTTTGTTCTAATGAGGTGACTCTTTGTGGGCTTCTGGTTGGGCACCTGGCACCAGAAAGACCAAGCCACAATTAGGAGCTTGGAACTTTCATCCCTATTCCCCTATCCTCCAGAGAGGAGAGTGAGGCTGGAGACTGAATGCACAATGGATCATGCCTATGAACTGAAGCCTACACCAAAATCCCTAATCTACAGAGTTCCGAGAGCTTCCAGGATGCTCAACCCATCCATGTGCCAGGAGGGCGGTATACCCTAACTCCATGGGGACAGAAGCTCCTGTGCTCAGAACGCTTCCCACCTCGCCCTAGGCACCTCTTCATCTGGCTGTACATCTGAATCCTTTCCACGAAACCCAGAGACATAAGTAATGTTTCCTCTGACTTCTGTGAGCTGTTACAGCAAACTCTCAAACCTGAGGAGGAGGCTGTGGGAACCCCAAATTTGTAGTCAAGTTGGTCAGAAGCTTCAGAGGCTTGTGTCTTATGCTTGGCTCTGAAGTAGGGGCAGTCTGTGGGGCCTGTGAGGTCTGCACTAACTCCAGGTACGTAGTGTCAGAGTTGAACTGAATGTCAGGACACCCAACTGGTGTACAGAGAGTTGAAGAAATGCTTAAGTGTGGGGAAAATCCCTATACAATTGGTGTCAGAAGTGTTTTGAGTGGAAAAACAGTGTTTTTCCTAGACCCCAGTAATTTTACTTTGGCAGATTTATACAAAAGAAATCTAAATACAGAAAAGAAATTTATGGCCTAAAATTTTTTTTATTGGAAATAATCTTTAATAAGCACAACAGTGAGTACATGGTTATACTGTGGTGTATCTTTTCTTTGGAATAGTCTTCCACTATTTCCTTTTTTTTTTTTTTTGAGATGGAGTCTCACTGTCACCCACGCTGAAGTGCTATTGCACAATCTCGGTTCATTGCAACCTCTGCCTCCTGGGTTCAAGCAATTCTCCTGCCTCAGACTCCTGAGTAGCTGGGACTACAGGTACATGCCGCCACACCCAGCTAATTTTTTGTATTTTTAGTAGAGACAGAGTTTCACCATGTTAGCCAGCATGGTCTTAATCTCCTTGACCTCGTGATCTGCCCGCCTCGGCCTCCCAAACTGCTGGGATTACAGGCGAGAGCCACTGCGCCCAGCCCTCTTCCACTATTTCAAATAATGTTTATGAAGACTACACAATAATACATGCATAAAATGCAATATCAAGGGGGAAAGGCAGGCTATAAAATGCTCTACATACTGCATTTTTGATAAAGATTGGAAAGAAATGCACCAAAATATTATCATTGGTCATCTTTGGAAGATGAAACTATTATTGTTTTCTTCTTTATACTGCTCAGAATATCTAAGTTTTTTGTAGTTGTTGTTATTGCTTTTTTTTTTTTTTTTGAGATGAAGTCTCACTCTGTTGCCCAGGCTGGAGTGCAGTGGCACGATCTTGACTCACTATGACCTCCGCCTCCCGGGTTCAAGCAGTTCTCCTGCCTCAGCCTCCTGAGTAGCTGGGATTACTGGCATGTGCCACCATACCCGGCTAATTTTTGTATTTTAAATAATTTTTGTATTTTTGTATTTTTTTTTTTTTTGAGATGGAGTCTCGCTTTGTCGCCCAGGCTGGAGTGCAGTGGCGGGATCTCAGCTCACTGCAAGCTCCGCCTCCCAGGTTCACGCCATTCTTCTGCCTCAGCCTCCCGAGTGGCTGGGACTACAGGCATGCATCAGAACGCCCGGGTAATTGTGTATTCTTAGCAGAGACGAGGTTTCACCATGTTGGCCAGGCTGGTCTCGAACTACTGACATTGTGATCGCCCACCTTGGCCTCCCAAAGTGCTGGATTATGGGTGTGAGCCACTGCACCCGGCCTAGAATAGCTAAGTTTTCTTTAATGAATGTGTATCACTTTACCATAGAAACAAAATCTGTAAAGCCAGAAAAAATGATGAATGCTAATTAGCATTCATAATACAATATTATAATTTAGATGTGGAAGCAAACAAAATGTAATGAAACTAAAAGTATTGCCCAGATGTATGCATTACTTCTTTTCTCTTCACTGTCAACAAAGCAACAAAGTAATTTCTGGCTAAGTGGGAATAACCATCTGATAGCTACTACTTCCCTTCATAAATCAACATGAGTACACTAGTACACAGAACCTAAGAAAATGCAGAGAAAGCCAAGCAATTTTTAAAGAAAAACGTTTGCCAAATTGTCCACAAAGTATGTGCTGTGAATTTCATAAATCTCGTTAGAGTATGACAATAAAGTGGGTGTGCACATCTTTGTAATAGTTTACAGAAACAGACACCAAAATGCTAAGCCCATGCACTACATGTCATAGAAATATGGAATGAAGGTGGAGATGTCCTTAGATAAAATGGCATAAATAAACAATTCTCAAAGTGTGGTCTGCAGACCCCCAGGGTCTGTGTGGGCAAAATGGTTTTCATAATAATATTAAGACTTTGTTATTACTCATTTTTACTACATTGATATGTGCACTGATGGAACAAAATCAGTGTTGAGTAAAACTGCTAATGCCTTAGTATGAACAAACTCTGTGATGCCAAACAGTAGTCGATGCTGCATTCTTCACTGCTGTGAAATTGATGACTTTTTAAAAATGGCAGTCTCAGTTGAGAAAGTACTAAAAAAAGCAGTAAAAATTATTAATTCCATCTAATCTCTGCCCTCGATCCTGCACTGTTTTTAATATTGTGTGTGATGCCATGGGACGTAGGCATAAAGCATTTGTGCTACAATTTGAAGTATCTTGGTTTCCAAGAAAAGTACTTATGTCATTTTGTGAGTCGTAGGCTGTACTAACTGCTTTTTGCAGAGACCACCATCTTGAAAATATGACGGACAACCTGAAGTGATTCAGACTTGTGTATCTGGAAGACATTTTCTGAAAAATGAACGAAGTGAGCCTGTCACTTCAAGGGAAACAACTGATGCTATTTGTTGCCAATGATAAAATTTGAGCTTTCAAATGAAAATGAGAATTCTGGAAAACTTGTATCTGCCATTATGAGTTTAATAGCTTCTCTATATCTTTGGATAAGATTGGCATTAATGAATGTGATCTTTTTTATCTTGTATAATGAAATATGTCAACAGTTGGAAGATCTGCATAACTTAGTGAATCAGTGTTTTCCAAATGACCAGTACATCATGTTACAAAATAACGCATGAGTAAAAGATCCATTCAAATTGGAAGACAGGCCAATGGATATTAATGTAACAGATATGAAAAGTTTGTTGATATGCTTTCATGTTCTATATTGCAACTAAACTTTAAGAAATTACAATTGTTAAATTTGGCATCATATCAAAGAATAATCCATAATGATCTGAAAAGGCTATTAAAATACTCCTAAGGTTTTCAACTATAAATCTATATAAGGCCAAATTTTCTTCATATACTTCAACCAAAGCATCATATTACAACAGATTGAATGCAGAAGCAGGTGCAAGAATCCAACAGTCTTTGGTTTCGAAAGACACTGAAGAGATTTGTAAAACTGTTGGATTATTTTTTCCTTTTTTTTTTTTTTTGAGATGGAGTCTCTGTCTGTCACCCAGGCTGGAGTGCAATGGTGTGATCTCAGCTCACTGTAACCTCTGACTCCCAGGTTCAAGTGATTGTCCTGCCTCAGCCTCCTGAGTACTGGGATTGCAGGCATGTGCCACCACACCCAGCTAATTTTTGTATTTTTAGTAGAGACGAGGTTTCACCATGTTGGCCAGGCTGGTCTTGAACTCCTGACCACAAGCAATCCACCCATCTAGGCCTCCCAAAGTGCTAGGATTACAGGTGTGAGTCACTGCACCTGGCCTTGTATTAGTTTTTCTATTGCTGCCATTAAAAATTACCACAAACCCATCCTGGCTAACATGGTGAAACCCTGTCTCTACTAAAAAATATAAAAAATTAGCCAGGCATGATGGCGGGCACCTGTAGTCCCAGCTACTCTGGAGGCTGAGGCAGGAGAATGGCATGAACCCGGGAGGCAGAGTTTTCAGTGAGACGAGATTGTGCCACTGCACTCCAGCCTGGGCAACAGAGCCAGACTCCGTCTCCAAAAAAAAAAAAAAAATTACCACAAACCATAGTGGCTTAACAACACAAATGTATTCTCATACAGCTCTGTAGGTCAGCAGTGTGACATGAGTTCTCACTGAGCTAACATCAAGGTATCACAGAGCTGGGTTCCCTTTTGGAGGCTCTAATGAAGAATCTGTTTTCTTACCTTTTCGAGCTTCTGGAGGTGCTGTTCATTCCTTAGCTCTTGACTCCGTCCTCAATCTTCAAGGTCAGCAACAGTGCATCTCCCTCTGAGCCTTCTTCAGTGTCATGTCTTCCTGTGACCAGGTGAAAAAGGTTTTCCATTTTTCAGGAGTTGATGATTAGATTGGGTCCACCTGGATAATGAAAGCTCTTCTCCCATCTCAAAATCATTAACCCTAATCATATCTGTAATATCCCTTTTGCCATGTAAAGTAACATGCTTATAGGCTCAGAGTATTAAGGTGTGGACACAATTGAGGGCCATAACTGCTCACCATGAATGTGAAACAGTACCATTCTTCCCACTAAATTTGTTTGCAAAATATATTTTTCATTAGAATGTCATATGTTAACACAATGAGTTTGTCACTATTCTAAGTGAGTGAATATTTTTTACAATTTCTCAGTTTTGCTTTCTAACACGGTATCTTGGTCCACTTAATGTTGCTATAACAGAATACCTGAGGCTGGGTAATTTATAAAGAAAATAGGTTTTTTTGGCTTATGATTCTGGAGCTGGGAAGTCCAAGAAGCATGGTGCTCGCATCTGCCTGGCCTCTGGTGAGGGCTTCCTGCTGCACCATAACACAGTAGACAAGCAGAAGGAGAATCAGGCATGTGCGAAAAAGGGACCAAAAACAAGGAGTAGCCTTGCATTATAACCCACTATCATGGGTTATATCATGGGTCCAGTCCTGCAAGAACTAGCCCAGTCTCACAAGAAGTCCATCTTAATGAGCTATTCACCTCTGATACGCCCCACCTCCCAACTCCACTACACTGGCAATTCAAGGTGAGTTTTCACAGGGACAAACCACATCCAAACCATAGCATATGGTTAAGTATTGATACATATAAACCTCATAAACAAAAGCTTTTGGAGTTCTGAATTAGTTTTAACAGAGTAAAGAGGTTATGAAGCCAAGAAGGTTGAGGATTGCTGGCTTAAATTTTTGAAATGGTAAGAGCAGACCCATCCTAACAGTGTTTCAAAATCACACCAACACCCTCCATAGAAAGATGAAATCATCCCATTATACAGAGAAAATGCTGGAAAAATGTGGTGGTGTCATTAGGTGAGTTGACCAGAATCTTTCAGATGACTGGTGCCAACTCCCAGACACCACTGGCAAAAGCTCTGGCAAAGAAAGAGCTGCTTTAAGTTGTCCTTTAAGCATCCCTTCTGTCCCCAGTGTCACACATGGGGGATGTGTCCCTAGTGCCTATCCTATGGCTGGGTTTCATGCACGTCAGACTGGCCCTGCCCTGGAACCCTACTGATGAGACTATTGTGACATGGAATGTGGTTCTGCATGACTCACAAAGAAACTACTCCAGACTCACTCCATGGCAATCTTATGTCAGATATTGCTGGCACTTATCTACTCTTCTTTTTTTAGAGACTGAGGTCTCACTATGCTGCCCAGGCTGGACTCAAACTCCTAAGCTCAAGTGATCCTCCCACCTCAGACTCCCAAGTAGCTGGGACTTACAGGCATGAGTCACCACACTTGGCTCCATCTACTCTTCTGTTTTTTTTTTTTTTTTTTCATGTGAAGCAAGGCTTCCAAATTTCTGAACAATAATATAGTCTATCATTTCAATGTCAAACAAAACCAGACAAAGCTCCTACCTCAAATGAGGAGAGAAGTAGAAGAAAGACATTTGTTGAGTGCCTGCCATACTCCTGTCATTTTGACTGGTTTCTCTTTAATTCTCTCTATAAACCTCTGAGAGAGATCATTCTATCCTCTCACAGGTGGGAAAACTGAGGCCCAGCAAGGTTAAGAAATCACCCTGGGTCATGCAACAAATAAGTGGAAGAGACAGATTTCAGACCTGGGTCCATCTGGTGCTAACATTCACACGGGTTCTGTTCCCCCACGCTGTCTGTTAAGCAGTGTTGGGCCCCTAGAGTGTGTTAAAAGAAAACACCATGCTCTGAACACCAAAACCCGAAGTAGAGGCCATCCCTCCTGAACTGAGGCCAGGCCCAGGAAGCAGCTTACTCATCCCTCACAAGTCAGCATGTGAAAAGCAGATGACGACCTCAAAGGAAAACTGCAAAAGGAATGAATTCATCAAAGATCCCTCAGCCACAGCCCAGTGCACCCGCTGCCATGAGACCTTCGAGGTGGAGCAGAGAGGGCCAGCCACTGCGTTGGGCCAGAGGGACTTGAGTTCCGCATCTGGTTCTGCTACTCATTATCCAGGCACAATTGGGAAGCAGTTTTGTCTTTGTAAACCTCCATTTTCCCATGTGTAAAAAAGCAATAATGCTCTCCTCTCCCCAAGTTCCTCCAAGAATTAAAATAAGGAATCCAAGACGGAGACAAGACACTCATGGGTAGTGAGAGAGACAAGTGAAGAAGACCGTCCTGATAACTTGCTGTAAATGCTGTGCAAAGAAATGGAAGCAGAGAGAGGTGCATGGCATTGAGCATAGCTAGTGGGGCATACAGTGTAGGAGGAATGTAGCTGGAAAGGGCGTGTGTGTCAAGCAAGCTTTGATTTAACTGTATGTGAGGGAATCACAAAATTACAATAGCTTAAACAAGATAAAAGTGGTTTTCCCCCGTGAAACCAAGTAAGGAATTAGGCAATGCCAAGCTAGTGGCTCCACAATTGAGGACACAACTGCTTCCATTTTCTGGCTTCACCGTCCTCATGGTCTTCATGGCCCAGGATGGCTACCTGAGCTTTGGCTATCATCTCCATATTCTCGAAAGGAAGCAGAATAACAAAAAAGACATGCCTCTTCTCCTTCCATCCGATTACCTGGAAATTAGTTACAGGGCTTCACCTAAAATAGTCTCAGGGATTTCTGAGTGCAGCGGTTTATGGGCAGTTGTCCGTGTATCCAGGATTTAGGGAGAGGACTAAACATTCCTCATGTAGCTTGCTGGTGCTGGAGTGAGCAATATGGACTTTCTTCTCAAGTAATTGTGATCGTGCATTTTGACATGCCTGGCAGTTCCCTTGGGGACTGGTGCAGAGGCTTGTCTTTGCTTCAATCCCTCAGGCTGGTGCACCTCCCCAGGTGGCATCTGTTGAAAGCATTTTTTTGGTTTTGTTCTTGATTCGCTCTTGTCGCCCAGGTTGGGGTGCAATGGCATGATCTCGGCTCAGGTGATCCACCCGCCTTGGCCTTCCAAAGTGCTGGGATTACAGGTGTGAGCCACCACACCCAGCCTGTTGAAAACATTTAAAGACATAAACTCCCCATAGATGTCTGGAGCAAGGGACAGCAGATGGGTCATGCAGCACATAGACCAAAAAGTCTGGGAAGGAGGAGGTTGAGGAAGAAGATGCTTGAGAAAAGAAGGTCATTGAAGGGCTACTGAATGTACCAGGGAACCCAGGCTGCAATGCACATGTCCAGGGCTGGACACATGCTCAGAAAAGATCTAAGAGGACCCTAGGCTTGCACCTGTGGCTGATCTTTGCATTCCATGCAAGTAGGAGTTAAAGTCTATGGAAAATGGAAAGAGTGGCTTGGTTAAGTGTCTAAGGAATGCCTCAGCTCAGAGCCAATCTGCAAAGATCAGAAGATTTTTCTTTCGTGTTTGGTCCAGGTGTTTTCAGTCCAGGTGTTTAAGGAAATCTGTGTCAACTCTCTGTGGCTGACCACTGAGGTGATAGAGCAGAGACTTCAGTGTCTACATAGAAGGAATGCAGTCTGCAAAAATCATATGGAAAGGTCACTAAACAAACAAGACTGCAAACCTTAATAAGCAATAACAGCAAATCTTGCAAAGGGCAAAGAATCTGATTTCCAGAGTTATCATATTATAATATTCAAAATGCCCAGTTTTTTTCTTTCAGTCAGCTTCCTCAGGTTGAAGTGTCCAGTTTTTAGCAAAAAAAATGTGAAGGCACACCAAGAAAAAAAGAAAAGTACAACCCATTCACAGGAAAAAGAAATTGACAGAAGCCATCTGTGAGGAAGCCTAGACATTGAACTTGCTAGGCAAAGAGGGCTGGACCGTTCAGTCCTACTCCTTGACCTTCTGGGTCAATGATTTTATGGCCAATGATGTTAACCCATGATGTCTACGTAATAAAACTTCCAAAAATACCCCCAAATGACTACGTCTGAGGAGCTTCTGCTAACTTCAGGTACGTAATATCAGAATTGAATTGAATTGTAGGACACACTCTTGGTGTCTGAAGAGTTGTTTTTTGTGTGGAATAAAAAACCTACACATTTGGTGTCAGAAGTGTTGTGAGAAAAAATAGTTCAGCGAAGTATTCCCTCCTCTTCTATTCCTTAGTAGAGTTTGAGGATTGGTGTTAATTCCTCTTTAAAGGTTTGGTAGAATTCACCAAGCTGGGCCGGGCGCGGTGGCTCAAGCCTGTAATCCCAGCACTTTGGGAGGCCGAGACGGGCGGATCACGAGGTCAGGAGATCGAGACCATCCTGGCTAACACGGTGAAACCCCGTCTCTACTAAAAAATACAAAAAACTAGCCGGGCGAGGTGGCGGGCGCCTGTAGTCCCAGCTACTCGGGAGGCTGAGGCAGGAGAATGGCGTAAACCCGGGAGGCGGAGCTTGCCGTGAGCTGAGATCCGGCCACTGCACTCCAGCCTGGGCGACAGAGCGAGACTCCGTCTCCAAAAAAAAAAAAAAAAAAGGAATTCACCAAGCTGAAGCCATCTGGTCCTGCTTCAGGGGAGGTTTTTGATTACTGATTCAACCTTATTTTTTTTTTTTTTGAGACAGAGTCTCCCTCTGTTGCCCAGGCTGGAGTGCAGTGGCGCAATCTCGGCTCACTGCAAGCTCTGCCTCCTGCATTCACGCCATTCTCCCACCTCAGCCTCCCGAGTAGCTGGGACTACAGGCACCCGCCACCATGCCCGGCTTTTTTTTTTTAATTTTTTAAATTTTTTTTATTTTTACTAGAGACGGGGTTTCACCGTGTTAGCCAGGATGGTCTCAATCTCCTGACCTCGTAATCCGCTCGTCTCAGCCTCCCAAAGTGCTGGGATTACAGCATAAGCCGCTGTGCCTGGCCTTAATTCAACCTCCTATTGGATTCAATCTCTACTTTTTCTAGGTTTGTTCAGGTTTATTTCTTCCTGAGTCAGTTTTGGTCATTTGTGTTTTTCCAGGAATTTGCTCATTTCATCTAGGTTACCTAATTTGTCGGTATACAGTTGTTCACAGTATTGTCTTACAATGCTTTTTTTCTTTTTTCCTGTAAGGTCTATAATGATGTCCCTGCTTTCATTTCTGATTTTAGTTATTTGCATCTTCACTCTTTCTCAGTCTAGCTAAAGATTTGTCAGTGCTGTTCATCTTTTCAAAATTCTCATTTCAGCTATTGTACTTTTCAGCTCCAGAACTTTGATTTGGTTTATTTTTCATAATTTGTCTCTTTGTTGATATTCTGTTTATACATTTATTGTTTACCTGGCTTCCTTTAGTTCTTTGTCCATGGTTTCCTTTAGTTAAGCATATTTAAGACCATTTAAATAAACATTTAAGTAAACTTTTAAACATTTAAATAAAAGTCTTTGTCTAGCAAGTTCAATGTCTAGGCTTCCCTAGGGATGGTTTCTGTCCATTTCTTTTTCCTGTGAATGGGTTGTACTTTTCTTTTTTCTTGGTATGCTATTTTATTTATTTATTTTTGGTTAAAAACTGGGCATTTCGGGCCTGGCATGGTGGCTCATGCCTGTAATCCCAGCATTTTGGGAGGCCGAGGCGGGTGGATCACGAGGTCAGGTGTTTGAGACCAGTGTGGCCAACATAATGAAACCCTGTCTCTACTAAAAATACAAAAATTAGCTGGGTGTGGTGGTGGGCGCCTGTAATCCCAGCAACTCAGGAGGCTGAGGCAGGAGAATTGCTTGAACTTGGGAGACAGAGGTTGCTGTGAGCAGAGATCGTGCCACTGCACTACAGCCCCGGCGACAGTGCCAGTCTGCATCTCAATAATAATAATAATAATAACCCCCCAAAACTGGGCACTTCAACCTGAAAAAGCTTATAGAAAGAAAAAAGCAAAAACTGGGCATTTTGAATATTATAATGTGGTAACTCTGGAAATCAGATCCTGTTAATGCTTATTAAGGGCTGCAGTATTCTGTCTGTTTAGATCATGCCTTAGTCTTTCTGGCCACCAGCCCCCATCCTGAAGCTATTCAGGGATCCCCAGCCACCAGTCATCTCATTAGCATACCAACAACACTTATCACACCTGAGGTTCTGAAGGTTTTAGGAGCTTGTGCCAGGAACAGGGATAAAGACCAAATGTTTATTTTTATTATATCACAACTTCCTAACTCATTTATTGAGTCATTATGCTTCACATTAGGGCAAATGAAGCCTCTTCACATTAGGGGAAATTCAGCCTATCAAGTACAACACTGAAAGCTAAATAACAACAACAACAACAACAACAACAACACAACAACAACCAATCAGGGATGGGCGCAGTGGCTCACACCTGTAATCTAATCTTAGCACTTTGGGAGGCTGAAATGGGAGGGTCATTTGAGGTCAGGAGTTTGAGACCACCCTGGTCAACATGGTGAAACCCCATCTCTACTAAAATTAGAAAAATTAGCCAGTGGGGTGGCGCATACCTGTAATTCCAGCTACTTGGGAGGCTGAGGCAGGAGAATTACTTGAACTTGGGAGGCAGAGGCTGCAGTGAGCTGAGATCGTGCCATTGCACTCCAGCCTGGGTGAAAAAGCAAGACCTTGTTTCAAAACAACAAGAACAAACCAGGCTGGAGAGTCATTTCCCAGCAATTCTGTAGCAAGGGGATATATGCATCAGTTAGAGAGTTGGAGTTTGTGACCTTCAGGTGTCCTTCCTTTTCTAAGAATCGATTATTTTTATAATTCTTTATGTTAAGTGTAATTAATTTCTCAAATTTATCAAAGATGATTATTTTCTTTTTTCTGTTTTTTTTTTTTTGAGACAGAGTCTCGTTCTGTCGCCCAGGCTGGAGTGCAGTGGCACTATCTCTGCTCACTGCAAGCTCCACCTCCCGGGTTCATGCCATTCTCCTGCCTCAGCCTCCTGAGTAACTAGAACTACAGGCACACACCACCACACCTAGCATTTTTTTTTTTTTTTTTTGTATTTTTAGTAGAGACAGGGTTTCACCGCGTTAGCCAGGATGGTCTCGATCTCCTGACCTCATGACCCGCCCGCCTCGGCCTCCCAAAGTGCTGGGATTACAGGCATGAGCCACGGCGCCCGGGCTCGACCATTATTTTCTTAGCCAAAATGCTGGCCTGCCCCAGTTCCATCTGGGGTTAATCTTCATTTAAACAGCTCTTTAAAACTATTTGGTTTTCTCCATACATCTATGGCCAATTGGTTTTTGACAGGAAGCCAAGACAATTTAATAGGAAAAGGACAATCTCTTCAACGAATAGTGCTGGGACAACTAGAAGTCTACATGCAAAACAATGCACTTGGACCCTGACATCACACCACATACAAAAATTATCTTAAAATGGATCAACAACCTAAATATAGGAGCGAAAACTATAAAACTCTTAGAAGAAAACATAGGAGTAAATCTTCACAACCTTGGATTTGACAATGATATCTTACACAGGACACCAAATGCACAAACAACAAAAGAAAAACAGTTAAGCTGAACTTCATCAAAACGAAAGTGAAAACGACAATTACAGAATGGGAGAGAAATATTTGTGAAGTATATATCTGATAAGGGTCTAGTATCCATAATATATAAAGAACTCTTACAACTCAACAACAAAAAGACAACCCAATTTGAAAATGGGAAAAGGACTTGAATAGACACGTCTCCAAAGAAGATATACAGATGGCCAACAAGCACATGAAAAGGAGAATGCTTAACAGCATTAGTTATTAGGAAAATGTAAACCAAAATCAGAATGAGGTATCCCTGCATACCTACTGGGATAACAAAAAAATGGAAAATAACAAGCATTGGTGAGGATGCGGAGAAACTGGAACCCTGTACACTGCTGGTAGGAATATAAAATGGTTCAGCCATCATGGAAACCATTTGGAGTTCCTCAAATAGTTAAACACTGAAGGCTGGGCGCGGTGGCTCATGCCTGTAATCCCAGCACTCTGGAAGGCCAAGGTAGGCAGATAACTTGAGGTCAAGAGTTCAAGACCAGTCTGGCCAACATGGTGAAACCCCATCTCTACTAAAAACACAGAAATTAGCCAGACGTGGTGGCACACACCTGTAACTCTAGCTACTCGGGAGACCAAGGGAAGAGAATTGCTTGAACCTGGGAGGCAGAGGTTGCAGTGAGCCAAGATTGCCGCCACTGCACTCCAGGCCGGGCAACAGAGCAAAGCTCTGTCTCAAAAAAAAAAAAAAAAAAAAAAAAAAAAGGCCAGGCACGGTGGCTAACACCTGTAATCCCAGCAATTTGGGAAGCTGAGGCAGGTGGATCACAAGGTCAGGAAATCAAGACCATCCTGGCTAACACATTGAAACCCCGTCTCTATTAAAAAAAATACAAAAAAAAAAAAAAAAATAGCCGGACGTGGTGGCGGGAGCCTGTAGTCCCAGCTATTCAGGAGGCTGAGGCAGGAGAATGGCATGAACCCGGGAGGCGGAGCTTGCAGTGAGCAGAGATAGTGCCACTGCACTCCAGCCTGGGCAACAGAGCAAGACACCGTCTCAAAAAAAAAAAAAAAATTGAATTACCATGTGATCCAACAATTCAACTCCTGTATACGTACCCTCCCAAAATAAAAATGGGTTCTCAAATGCATGTACATGCATGTTCATAGTAGTAGTATTCACAAAGCCAAAAGATGCAAACAGCCCAAATGTCCATAGATAGATGAATAAACTATGGCATACACAACACACACACACACACGCATACACATATACACACACAATCGAATACTATGCAGTCATAAAAAAGGAATAAAGTCTGTTACATGCTACCTGAGGATGAACCTTGAAAACATGCTAAGTGAAAGACAGACACAAAAGTCCACACACTGTGATTCCGTTTATATGAAGTATCTAAAATAAGTAACTATAGAGACAGAAGCAGACTGCTGATTGCCAGGGGCTGGGGGAAGAGGGCAATGGGAAGAAACTTCTCAATGGGTATGGGGTTTTTCTTTTGGAATGAGGAAAATGTTTTGGAACTAGTCAGAGGTGGTGGTTGCACAGCATTGTGAATTCACTAAATGCCACCGAAATGACCACTTTATGGTAAATTTTATGTTGTGTGAATTTCACCTTCAGTTAAAAAAAAAAAAAGTAAAACTACTCAGACAACGCCAAATTATTGACAATTTCAACTTATCCCACAGACCCCAAATCCTGGAATTACAACCCCGTAGGCCAATTCTCAGGTCAGGCAGCAATTTCATCCCTGTTCAATTTTATCCAGAGCTCCTGATGCGTGGTGGCTCTGAAGCGCTCTAGGGAACAGACCAGGAAAATTCTCATGGTGTTAGCTCACATCGGGCCACTAGTGCTCCTTCAATGTGAGAACAACCGGGAGGAGGAGAGGATGTGCACCTAAAACTGCAAGGAAGATTGTCCTCCAAGCATATGTCCTACGGCCCCACGCTGCTGCCAGGCCCACAGGAAGATGACAGGCCCGGCCTCCACTCCTTCTGAGGTCATTGCCCAGTTTCGACGTCGGGATGATCCCGTCATCCGCGCGGCTTGAAGGGCACCCTCCCCGCGCGCCCGGGGCTGCAGGTGGGGCGCCAGTGGAGAGAACGTGGCGTCGCCCACCGGGCGGGGCCTGGGCGGGCGCGGGGCGGGGCCTGGGCCGGCGCCGGGTCCAGCTGGGCGCTCGGCCAGCTGCGTAAACTCCACTGGAGCGCGGCGGTGGAGCAGGTGAGCAGGGTGGTGTCGGGGGTGCCCAGGCCAGGGCCCTGTCGCCCGCGGCGTTGAGGGCCCGGGGTGGGGCTGCGCCCTGAGGGCCCGGCCCTGCCCTCCACACGCCCCTAGCTGCGGTCCCTTCCCCGGCTGTCGGGCTGCGGCCCCTGCGTGCGCAGTGCTCCTGGCTTCTGCGGCCAGCGAGGGGGCGGAGAGAGGAGAGTGCCCGGCAGGCGGCTGCTGGGCCAGCCCGGAACTGGGTCGTGGAAGGATCGCGGGAAGCGGCCTTCAGGCCTCTGGCCTCTGGCCTCACGCCTCACGCTTCACTGCGTCTCCAGTTCCCCGCGTCCGCCTGCACCCGAGCCCCAGGCTGGGGGTGGGCGCGGCGCGAGCTGTTAAAGGGCCGGTGCGTTTAAAGGAGCCGTGCACGTGGGTCTCTGAGGCGTGTAGCAGGGCGGGGGCGTTTTGTTCTTCTTCTCTCTCGCCTGAGACCTCCGTTGCGCAGAGTCCATCCGGCCTCCAGCACCCGGCCCTGGGCATGCTTTCCCCAGAAAGGAGGTGCGCGGGGGCTCTGCCCGCACGTGAGGGGCAGGGCCGCAGGGCCGCAGGGCCGCAGGCGCAAGCCTAGAGCCGGTTTCTCTTAGCAGCGGTGTTTGGCTGTTTTATCAGGCATTTGCAGCTGTGAGGAGGCAGCCAGAAGCAAGCTTTTGGAACTGAAGGAACCTGAGACAGAAGCTAGTCCCCACTCCGAATTTTACTGATGAAGAAGCTGAGGCCACAGAGCTAAAGTGACTTTTCCCAAGGTCGCCCAGGTAGGATATAGCAGAGCCAGGCTTCGACCCCAGTGTCCTGGCTTCTAGATCTGCTGTACATCCCTCCGAGCAGACCTCACCCGTGTTTATTGGCTTAATAAGTATTCCCTTAGACAGGTATGAACGGTGTTGAGTGAAGTAACTGCATCCCTATTTACAGATGGAGAACCTGAGAGCATCCCAAAGAGACGATTGCAGACTAAACTCTATGGAGTAACTTGATTAGGACCGATCCCATCTTCCAGTAAGGAGGCCCCTGATGCCTCTGTAGCCAATTCTGCAGACACCTGAGCCTCCAAGGCCTTCAGCCAAGACTTTTGGCGGTAATTAGACGCTCGGGATAAGCTGCTTCAGGTGTGTGAGCCTCAGGTTCTCTGCTGAATGTGGTTGTGGACAGGCGGTGACTGGTGCAGGTGCAGAAGAGGCCTGGTTCCTGGCCCCAGCTCAGTGCTGCGTCCCCAGGACTCCTAGGTTGAGCCTTGGGTTCCAAGGCAGAGGCTGGAGTGAGGGCTTGAGGGGATGTTGCTTTGAAGTAGGATGGTGTATCAGGTTTTTGGGAAAACTGTACCCTTCGGTGTTGAAGTGCCCATGTGCCAAGTCTTGAGTCCAGCCTGTTCACTTGTGGGAAGTGAGTGGCTTGTTCCTATATGAAAGAGCAGCAAGGAAGAGGAGGAGCAAGGGCTAGGGGCTGCTGCTAGGGTGCCTGGAGGTGTGGTGCATAGTGTCACACCTGGCTCCCCTCCCTGGCTGCTCACCGTCCCCCCCACAGGGGTTTGCCTCTTGCCTACTTTGGCCTTTCTCTGTTACCGATGTTAATAATGGCACATATCTCGCTTACGAGTTGGTCATATACAGTAAAAAGTCATCTTGTACAGAATCTTAGAATTTAAGATCTTAAGAATTTCAATGACACTGAAATAGTTTATCTTTTTACAGAAGAGGAAACAAGTTCAGGGAGTTAAGCAGCTAGTCCAGTTATGTGGCTTCAGTGCTTTAAGCACCAGGATTTGAACATAGCTGGCTACACCGTCTTTATCTTTTGAGTTTTTGCACAGGAGGTTCCTGCATTCAACTCCTACCCATGTCTCTCCACTACTGCTGGGAAAGGTTCGTGGAGTTCCCATGAGCAACTTCCTGACAAACAAAATTTTTTTACAGAAACCAAAGCAGTGTGTGTAGGTCACATGCAGTGTGTCTAATGAAAACATCTCTGGCAGGTTTTCAGCTGTTGCTTTGACTTTTGGACACTGTTTAGTTGGGGACTGATAAGACAGCAAATGTTTCTGCAAGTATTCCCACCTGTTCTATTACCAGCTGCCACAGCTGTAGAAAAGCGGGGGTGAGGCTGAGAGGCCCCAGACGAACATTTTGCACTGGGCTCCAAGCCTGGAGATAGGATGAGCATCATGTTAATGTCTGGAGAAGAGAATGATTTCAGGCTGGGTGCTGTGGCTCACGCCTGTAATCCCAGCACTTTGGGAGGCTGAGGCAGGTAGATCACCTGAGGTCGGGAGTTTGAGACCAGCCTGACCAACATGGAGAAACCCCATCTCTACTAAAAATACAAAATTAGCTGGGCATGGTGGTGCATGCCCAGCTACTCAGGAGGCTGAGGCAGGAGAATCGCTTGAACTTGGGAGGCGGAGGCTGCAGTGGGCCAAGATCGCGCCATTGCACCCCAGCCTGGGCAACAAGAGTGAGACTCCGTCTCAAAAAAAAAAAAAAAAGAATGTTTTCACATCAGTCCTCAGGAAAGACCAGATGTCAGTGAGGGAGATCATTTCTTGAGAGCCTCTTCATTGACTGGGAGAATGGACTGCTTGTTCATCTTTGTGAAAATTCTAGAACAGGGGAAGAACAATTCAAAGGGTGCCTACTGTTCTGCTATACCTTAACCAGAAACTTACTGGACTCTTTTTTAAATAAAAGTAATACATGTTTATCCTAGAAAACTCAGGAATTTGTTTTTTTTTTTTTTCTTGAGATGGAGTTTTGCTCTTATTGCCCAGGCTGGAGTGCAGTGGTGTGATCTTGGCTCACTGCAGCCTCTGCTTCCCGGGTTCCAGCGATGCTCCTGCCTCAGCCTCCTGGGTAGCTGGGATTACAGGCACATGCCACCACTCCCAGCTAATTTCTGTGTTTTTATTAGAGACGGAGTTTCACCATGTTGGCCAGGCTGGTCTCAAACTCCTGACCTCGGGTGATCCGCCCACTTCGGCCTCCCAAAGTGCTGGAAGCATGAGCCATTCCTCCTGGTTGAGATAACCACTCTTAACATGCATTTCCTTCCACACTGTTCACATATGCATATTTATCTATTAAAACAATAGAGGGAGGGAACCATAGGTGAAGTTTTTGTATCCTGTTTTTTCTGTTATGCCTTCAGAATTTTCCTTTTATTGAGTACTTGTGGAAAAGCAGATTTGGTGGGTGTGTAGAGCATTTGAATTATTTATCCTACCAGTCGCACAGCAGGATGCTTTCCCACCCTCCGTTTTGGCCCAGAGAAGCAGTGCCCTGTGTCCTCCCCATGCCCATATGTGGGCACTCCCTCCTGTGGAGCCAAACCTACCTGGGCAAGTAGCAGAGAGAGAGCAGAGTGAGCCCTGGGGGCAGGAGTTGGGGTCGTGGCAGGAGAGAGACTTGAGAGTTTTGAGGTGGCAGGTGGGCTGGTGATTAGGGAGCATTTCTTGACACATACCTGCCCATGGTGAAGGCATGTGCCTTGTGAGTGTGCTCTCAGAAAGCCTACGTGATGTGTGGTGGGGCTGCCTGTATGACCAAACCTTGGCCCCTGGGTACGTGACCCTCACAAGTGCTGAGTGGACTGGGAAGAGCTCCTTGATGGGCAGTTTGGAGACTTGAGTTGTAACTGTGGCTTTTGGCCATGGGATATTAACTGATTACTTTTGCCCCTCTAGGCTTCAGTTTTCCTTAATTATAATACAGGGAGCTGACTAGGTGGCATTGATGGCCTTTAAGGTCCTTGCCAGCTCTGACATTGTCCTATGGATATGTCCTTTCATTTGATAATATGTTTACATGGCCATAGGGCCTGGGGCGGGGCCGGGAATGGAAACTTGATCTCTGGGGCCTGGCCTTTGAAGCCAGTTCATGTGTCTGGTGGTTCAGCAGATCCGTCACTCTCCAAGAGGCACATCAACAGGCTTCTGTGTCCTCTCTCACTGTGTCCCTCCTCCATTTCATCTTCTTTATAACTACCACTTATTGAATGCCTACTGTGTGCTGGACACTTTACAGGTTATCTCTAGGTTTTACGGTAATCTTGCAAGGTATGCCTGTTCTGCTTTTTACAGCGGAGGAAATGAGCTGTGTCAGATTAGACTGTCTGAGGCCTCTCAGCCAGGGAATATGTGGTTCAAATCACACAGGCAGGCGATCCGAACCCTGTCAGTCTCCAAGCCTCTGCTTTTGACCACTGACTTGCTGCTGCTTGTTTAAAAATAAATGCGTTTCTGGAGCCTACTCCAGAGGGTCATGCTAGGGGCTCCCTCTCCCACTTCTCCACAAACCACCCTTTTCCCTAGCTGCTTCAGGAAATGAGAGAACTCTGCCTGGGCCCCAGGCACTTCTGAGTGGGACAGGGCTGTTAGAGGTAAGTCTAGAGCCTGGCCCAGAGTTCAGGAGGCCCCATCAGAGGGCCTCTGGGGCCTGTGGTCTGGGAGGGTGGTAGGGCAGTACCTCACTTCCCTTTGAGACTCAGGCCCCAGCTCTGGCTTAGGCCAGGGAGAACCATCCCCAACTGGTATGTGTTACTATATGGGCTGAGATGGATGGACAGATGGATGGTCAGTTGGACCAAATACATAGTCGGGTACCCAGGGCCAGGGGGAGAAAGGTGAGCAGAGCAGCCATGGGCATTTGTCCGGGTATCACCTGGCCTTAAAAATCTCTTCCTTATTTTAAGGGAGGACTGTGGGACTTCTCAGACATCAGAAGAGTGATGTGACGGAGCTGTGTGACCATAGAAAGTGATGTGTTAAAAACCAGTGCCTCCCTCTTTGAAAGCCAGGGATCATTATCGTTCATCTAACCTGCTGGGAAGAAGAACCAGTTGTCCGGGATCCAAACCTTTCTGCGGCCCCAAGTGTTTGTGGTAAGTGCAGTGACTCCCAATCCGCTTTTGAACCCGCTTTTTCCATTAGGATTTTCTCCATGGAGGCAGATTTCCATGGGAGTTTGCTGTAGCGTTTTGAAATCTTTTTTTTTTTTTTTTTTAATTATACTTTAAGTTCTAGGGTACATGTGCACAACGTGCAGGTTTGTTACATATGTATACTTGTGCCATGTTGGTGTGCTGCACCCATCAACTCGTCAGCACCCATCAATTTGTCATTTATATCAGGTATAACTCCCAATGCAATCCCTCCCCCCTCCCCCCTCCCCGTGATAGGCCCCGATGTGTGATGTTCCCCTTCCCAAGTCCAAGTGATGTCATTGTTCAGTTCCCACCTATGAGTGAGAACATGCGGTGTTTGGTTTTCTGTTCTTGTGATAGTTTGCTAAGAATGATGGTTTCCAACTGCATCCATGTCCTTACAGAGGATGCAAACTCATCCTTCTTTATGGCTGCATAATATTCCATTGTGTATATGTGCCACATTTTCTTAATCCAGTCTGTCACAGATGGACATTTGGGTTGATTCCAAGTCTTTGCTATTGTGAATAGTGCTGCAATACAGGAGCACCCAAATTCATAAAGCAAGTCCTTAGAGACTTAAAAAGAGACTTAGACTTCTATACAATAATAATGGGAAACTTCAACACTCCACTGTCAACATTAGACAGGTCAACGAGACAGAAAGTTAACAAGGATATCCAGGAATTGAACTCATCTCTGTACCAAGCAGACCTAATAGACATCTATAGAACTCTCCACCCCAAATCAACAGAATATACATTCTTCTCAGCACCACATCGCACTTATTCCAAAATTGACCACATAATTGGAAGTAAAGCACTCCTTAGCAAATGTACAAGAACAGAAATTATAACAAACTGTCTCTCAGACCACAGTGCAATCAAACTAGAACTCAGGACTGAAATCTGTTTCTTACCTAGTTTCATTGGCCTTAAATGTTAAGGCCAAAGCATTTACATTTCTCTGTAATGAAAAGAAGGTCAAGGAAATTGGGTCATTGGGTTTCCATAATAATTGCAGGAACTGCTGACACAAGCATGGCTGGGGAGATTCTCTAGGTCAGACTCCCTTGGTTTGGCTAATTCAGCAGTTTGATCCCATTCAGCTGATTAATGGGAATGTGCAGTGGCTTCTTTGGATGTTTGATTTTGCTTCCTAATCCAAAGCAGCTATCAGCCTCAGCACTTCCTTGTCAGAAGGCTTTCCAGAACGTAGTCTGTATGCTGGACACTTTCTTCTGCCCCTCTGCATTTTCCTGCCACTTCTCTAGAGAACGGGGTATAGGGGGTGGGAGATGGGGAAAGCTGGTTGCTGTGTGGTTGATGGGATTTGACATCACCCAGCTCCACCCCCACCTGCCCATGAGTCAGCCTCTGGGGAGGGTTCTTTGTGTCACCGGCACCCTCATGTGGACAAACGTCTAGCAGGTTGTTTATCTGCGCACATTTGGGTGGTAATTTTTCCCTCCAAGGATTTGAGAGCACCAGCAGGCTTCAGAGCAGACTTAGGTGGCTTACAAAGCAGGCCCTTAGGAATTCAGAGGGAAGCAGAAGTCCATCCCAGATGCTCTGTTTTCCTTTAGGAGCTAGGTAAATCAGAGGGGCTGAGGGACAAATGAAAAAACGTCACAGCTTTGCCTCCCATCTGCTCCTCCTGGCCAATGAGAGGGGATCTGGGAGGGGCAGACGTAGAGGAAAATCTCTAAATGTTGATGCTCGTTATTTTCCTTTAAAGAATTAATGGCCTAAAAAAAAACCCTACAGATACAGTCTGTGTTAATTATAGAGACTTAGAGAAATGCAGAAAAATATAAAGAAAATAACCACTCTCGGTTCCACCATGCAAACATAATCACTTTTAATGTTTTGTAATATTTCCAGTCCTTTATATACATACATTTTATAAGGACATTCAGATGATTAGGTTTGTAAAGTTTTATGTTCTGTTAAATTTAACATCTTGTCATTGTTCAGGTTTATAAATATTTGAAATAAGATTTTTGGTGGTCCTGTAACAGTCTCCATCAGGCAAATATATCATAGTAGAGAGACATTTTGGTCAGTTTCACTTTTTTTTTTTTTTACAGTTAACACATATGTTTGTATAAATACTTTATATTTTCTTAGGACAAATTCTGAGAAGTAGCATTTCAGGATCAAAAGGTGTGCTGTGTTTAAAGTGTTGATTCTTACTCCTTTCAGTAAGGCCAGTGCAGTTTGTCCAGGTAGTGACTGAGACCCAGTTTTTCTATACTTTCTTCTGCAGCAGGCATTGTTTTAGGCCTTTTTCAGCCCAAGAGTTCTCTTCTCCCCTTGCTGCTCGGCTGGTCTGCGATTTTTCCACTCCTCTTCCTCCCTAGCTGGTCTCTGACCAGACTCTAGATATCCAGGAGAAAGTGTTCATTGTCTCACTGTCCCATTCGGCAATCAAGTAGTGCCAACCATTCGGGGGGCAAAGGTGGGTGGGTGAGGTACACTCACCTTGCTGAGCAAGGCCCCCAGCCTGGTCGTGTGATTATAAAGCAGATGCAGTGCCAGGAAAAGTCAGACACTGGCTGAGAATCACCCGGGAGCCGACCATCCCGAATGCAGATCCCTGACACTGGGTGAGGATGGAGCTTGGCGATCTGCATTTTTAATAAGCAGCCTAGCAGAGTGGTAAAGAGCCCAGACACAGACTATCTAGATCCAAGGGTAACCTTGAGCTAATTACTTTTTGAGCCTCTGTTTCCTCATCGGTACCATGGGGAAGAATAGTAGCGCCTTGCTCCAGAGTCGTGATGTTTAGTGCCGGGTAAGGGCTCAGCAGGTGCTGGTCCATCTCCACCAGCTCCCAGTGGCCTGGGCCACCTTTGAGAAACAGTGATCCTAAGGGATTCAGCCTTTCCTAAGTTGGTGCCTCCCACCTGTCACCCCCACCCCACCAGGCTAGGAGGGTTGTGATTAGAGGGTGCCCTTGCTGTGACAGCTGAGACTAGCTCTTCCCTGATTATTCCTTAATGACAGCTCCCTCCTTCCCTACTTTCTTGAAGTCTTGGTCCTCATTGTTGTGGGCACAGCTTGAGAGGAGGCCTTGGAGGAATGTTTGAAAGTGGAATGAGGGAAGCAGCCTGCTCAGGGAGCACTTGTTTTCTGGTGAGGAGGCCGCATGTATGAATGATATTTGTGGGTGAGAAAGCAGATTTTGTAGTTTTCCCTTGTTTCTTTCTGAAGAGCCGTCAGGTCTTGATGAGACCAGGCTTGGGCACAGGGCAGGCAGTCAGCGAGTGTGGATGACGATGGCAGTGGTCACCAGGTGCCTCTTTCCTTTCTAGCACAGTGTCACGTGGAAAGGCTACGGTCCTTTAACCCCACCCTCCCCAGCATGACTATCACACATGTCAGGGAACTTCTGCTCACAGAACTGCTTTCCAGGGATGGCCTTTTTTTTTTTTTTTTTTTGAGACAGAGTCTCAACTTTGTTGCCCAGGCTGGAGTGCAGTGGTGCGATCTCAGTTCACTGCAGCCTCTGCCTTCTGGGTTCAAGCGATTCTCTTGCTACAGCCTTCTGAGTAGCTGGGATTATAGGTACCTGCCACCATGCCTGGCTAGTTTTTGTATTTTTATTAGAGACGGGGTTTCCCCATCTTGGCTAGGCTGGTCTTGAACTCCTAACCTTGGGTGATCTGCCCACCTCAGCCTCCCAGAGTGCTGGGATTACAGACGTGAGCACCGCACCCAGCCCCAGGGAGTGTCTTATTAGTGGTTGGCAACTGAATGAAGAAGTGGGAATTGGAAGGACCTGATTCTACTTGATCCTGGGTCCCCTGCTTCTCCGTCTTCACCCACCCGTCAGCTCCCTTTCTCCTTTAAACAGGTACCTTTGCTCTCTGCTTATAAATTTTTGTTGTGCGTTGCTATTTGGGAGCCTATCTTCTGAATGCTACAGCTGTTGTGGGTCTGAAGGGTGAGCCTGCCCTCTGTCCTTAGGGGCTGCAGCCTGTGGTTTTTTAGGTACAGGGACTCCCAGAACTGCTCCTCCAGTCATAGCAGAGATAAGTCACAGGAGCTTGAGAGGCATAGGAAGAACAGAGGGAGGAGATCGTAGCTTCCCTGTTCGTTCACACCCAAAACAAAACTGTCATGCTAGAAAAGGAGGTATAGCCACCTGTACAGTCTCGTAGCCCATCCAGCACACTGCTCCAGATGGAATGTTATGATTTAGCTTGAGAAAATGTAGCAGCTCTTTGTTTTGGTGCCGCTTTTTGAGTCAGAGTGAGTTCCCCATTGCCAGAGTGGATAGTGAGGGAAACCCTGGGTCCAGGCAGGAGTCTGTTTAGGATTTATCTAGTGAGGCTGAGCCAAAGGAGGACCTTAAAGTTTCTTCTCTTCAATTTTATTTATTTATTTATTTATTTATTTCTGTAGAGATGGGGTTTTGCCATGTTACTCAGGCTGGTCTTGAACTCCTGGGCTCAAGCGATCCGTCTGCCTCCGCCTCCCAAACGGTTGAGATTACAGGCGTGAGCCTAGCCACCATACCCGGCCCTTCTCCTGCATTTCTGCCTGATAATTTCTCTCATTTCCATAGATGACGAAGGAACTAAAGCCAAGAACTTTCCAACGTCTTGCAACTCTTTGGGGATGTGAGGCTGTGCTCCATTTGTATGGGTTTTGCTGATTCCCAGAACTTCCCTGCGGCCCCGGGGCCTAGTCTGAGGCGATTCTGAGTGAAGAGGGAGGAGGGCCCACACCTCTTTTGTAAAGGCTGCTTTTGTAAAGTTCACTTCAGTTCACATCTTCCTCCTGGTCAGAAACCTTTGGGGGCTCTCCTCTGCTGCATTAAGCTCTTACACCTCCATCAGGCACCAAACTCCTCCCTGGATGGCCCATCCTACCAGGTCCCCACACTTCAGCCACATCCAATTGCTTGATATTATCAGGATAGGCCATGTTATGTTCCTAACTCATATGTTTACTTAAGTGGTTACCTCTTTCCAGAATGAGCCCCCTCCTCCAAACTCTGCCTGGTGAAATATTCCTAACCTTTGCAGCTTCACGTCCCTCTAATTTCTTGTGATCTGAGGCATCTATTCCTGACAACTGGTAGACTCTGTCCCCTTCTGACTCTCGGGTGCATTGTCCTTGTCACCTCCCTCCTGGCTTTTAGCTGGCTTTGCTTCCTGCTGTTGTTACTCCTGTACTTGTCTTATCTATCCTAAACAGAAGGTGCTTCAGGCTGGGGAGTTTGTTCATGTTGAAATCTCTGTGATGGAGGTGAGCAGAGGCAGGTTTTGCCTGTGCCTCTTGTTTGGGGATGAAGTTAAAGTCCCTGTGGGAATAATCCAGGCGACAGCCAGGGTCACTGTCTTCAGAAGGAAGGGCAGCCACAGGTCTTGTTAAGGGGATTGAAATTGGCTGACTTGGTGGAAGGAACTTGCCTGCTTTGTTTAAAAACCACATATAACTGGGTGTAGTTGTTCACACACTGTAATCCCAGTGCTTTGGGAGGCTGAGGCAGGAGGATCACTTGAGGCCAGGGGTTTGAGACTAGCCTGGGCAACAAAGTGAGACCCATTTCTACAAAATACTTTAAAAATTGGCCTAGTGTGGTGGCGTGCATCTGTGGCCCTAGCTACTGAGGAGGCTGAGGCGGGAGAATTGCTTGAGCCCAGGAGTTCGAGGCTGCAGTGAGCTGTGATTGCACCACTGCACTCCAGTCTAAGTGACCAATGAGACCCTGTCTCTAAAAATAAAAATAAAAATAAAAATCACACATATTGTGGGGCGACTTACTTGGAAACGAACTTTCAGCAGAGAGCACACCTGCTATCCTTGCCCAGGGTGTGAAGCTCAACCCTGAGGGTCTCTAGACAGCGATAACTCAGCCTCTGTCCCCGTCTGGGGTGTTGGCAGGAATAGTCAGATTTGCCAGGTGTTGTTTGGAGCTCTTCCCAGCCCGGAATCCTGCATGTGTAGATTTTGGTACACTGGGTCCCCCACTTGGTACTACTGTGTAGAAACCCCAGTCAGCACTGTTTTGCGAGGGCAGGCTTCCCTCTTGTGGTCCCCTTGGCCTTGGCCTTCCCCTGGGTCACACCCTCAGTGGCACTTCCCCACCCCACACGCCTGCTCCTGTGGTTTAGGTCTCCACTTCTAACCTCAGGAGACCTGGTCCTCAGACGCCTCCCAGACAGCTTCCCCATTTTATCCAATAGACACTCAAAGGGTAAAATGCACAGTCTTTCCCGAGACTCTTTTCTCCGGTCTTCCCTGTCTTAGTCCCCACCTGGCTGCCATTCTAGACTCTGTTTTCTCTCCTGCATCAGGTCCTGCCCTTGACCTCCTGACCCCTTCTGGACTCTGCCCTCACTTGCATCCATCCTGCTGCTGTCCTTGGTCCTCCTCACCTGCCACAGTCATCTCTGGGGATCACTTTCCCTTCCTGGCCAGTGGCCACACTGACTTTTATGAACCCAGTTCAGATCTTGTCTGTCACGATTGTCCTCAGGGTGATGTGTGTCTCCTTAACATGGTGCCTGAGACCTTGCTCATCTCCACTGCCCGCCCCACAGTGTGAGACCCTCACTGGAACATTCTCTGTGCCTTCTGCCCTTCCCTCCTCCTGGGAAAACCAGTGTCCATCAGATAGGCTCTTCTCTAGAAAACATTCCTGATCTCTGAGATTTGGTTCCACTTTTGTGCTTCTGCACCTACCATCACACACCTGGATCATATCATTTGTCACGTTAGATGATTTTTTTGTTTTGTTTTGTTTTAGGACAAGGGTATTTCTTACTCATCTTTATATCCTCAGAGCCCAGCGTGATCTTTGGTGCATAACAGATGCACCACAGATGTTTGCTGATTGAACGAATGAGCACACTGACAGTTTGGCGCTGCTCTGACTTTCATGGCTGTGGGTTTTGCCCCCTGGGATGTGAGTAAACTCAGGCCAGCCCCAGGCAAGGCCACTGCTGCTTCCATGGCAGCTTTCAAGGCCTTTTGTTCCATGGCAGTCGTTTGATTGACAGGCATCTCTTGGAAGCTTGTGGGGCAGGACTTGTGTCCAGGTCTCCAGGTCACCTCCAGCCACCGCCGGAGCCCTCCACTGCCTTTGTCTCACAGGAAAGTGGAACAAGGTCCTTGTGCTCCTTTTTCCAGGTACTTCCGGAGGCAGGGCTATGCTCACATTCATGGCCTCTGACAGCGAGGAAGAAGTGTGTGATGAGCGGACATCCCTAATGTCGGCCGAGAGCCCCACACCACGCTCCTGCCAGGAGGGCAGGCAGGGCCCAGAGGACGGAGAGAACACTGCCCAGTGGGTAGGTCCCACCAGCAGCTGGGGGCCTTGAAACAGGTCCCTGGGGCTCCTGTACCTTACAGATGAAAACCAGACATTCATTCCCTGATGCAGGAGGGAGAAGGGAAGTAATGATGAGGGTTGGCCAAAAGGGTGGGTGGCTGGCCATGGTAGACCTTCCGTCTGCAGGGCTTCATAGGACTCTGCGCATTCACAGCCAGAGATGGACTTGGCAGTGGGCTGAAGGATGCTGTCCACTCTGCCCCCTTAGGTTTACCTTTCTCATGTAGGTCACTGTTTCCACTGTAGTAGGAGAGTTTATTTGGATGCCTGGGTGCTAGGACAGGTAATGCAGAAGCTTAGGATGGTAGCGGGGGAAGCATTTTTTGGCAGATGGCCAGGCATGGTAACTGTGAGAGGAGTCTGCCTGATGCACAGTTGACTTTTGAGCTGGGGATATTTGGGCTGCACTGTGATCATCCGGCCCCCAGGGGAGGAGATTACAACGTTAGAAAGAGTAGGATGTCCTTGGGAGAGCCACTTAGTTTTGCCCTTTCTCTCCCGATCAGGGCAAAACATCTGAATTTGCCTCAATCCTGTTCTCTGTTTTGCCCAGTGTAGAATTAAAAAATGTCTCTGTGTGGGCTATTTTCTTGCAGCCAGTCTTAATCCCTCTTGCTGAAACTTGAGCTCACTTCTCCATGTTCTCCTTGAGAACAGAACCATCGTCCCTAAGCTCTGAGTGAAATCACACCAGCTCAGGGCCACTGCTCGGCCACTCCTCAGCCTTTTCTTGTTAGTTTGTTATCTCTGGGAAGTTTTGTACATTTTAGTCGTTTCAGTTTCTGTTCATGAATAGTCTTCCTTTCCTTTCTTGGTTGAATGTCTAGATTGGGACTCTCTCTGCAGAGAACCGGTACTGAAGCAACTATCATTTTTGGTTTTTGTTTCATTTGGCTTTTTCTTTAGCTGTTCACCTCATTAGCAAGGCAACCCATGACCCTGACTTGCCACAGTTCTCACAGATCGGTTTGTGCCAGTGTCTGGCAGGTGTCCTGCCCTCCCTCGCTACCTCCTCATTTGTGCCTGCCCACCTTACCAGAGCCTGTGTCTTCTCAGATGCTTAATGCCCGTTTAGCCTCTCTAGTTCAGAGCTGCAAATTTACATGCTTGATTCTGTGGGGCAGAAAAGTCAAAGCAATTTCTTCCTCTGCAAATTCCCAGTGTCTTAGTCACACTCAAAGAGAGTGTCCCTGTGCACTGACTCTTCTAGCTAGTGATTTGTCAACCAAAAATGTTTAGTCTCTGTTTTCCTTCTATCTCCTGGCCTGTCTCCTCCCATATCAGCATGGCCATGTGAACAGAATTGAGTGAACTCCTGAGTCCCTGTATTAGGAAGGGGAAAGATCTTTTGATGTGTTCCAAATTCATTAACCATTAAGTCTTGGGCCTGCAGACCATAGCAGCTGCCTTCCTTCATTTGTGGTGCCTCATCCAGCTCCAAATCTTCTCTACTCTTGTCCTCATAAACTTTTCGTATGCCCTAGCAGCTCATAGACTGCTCCTTATATCTGGAAAGCAACTTTCAAACTTCTCATTTCTGGTTCCAAAAATCTATGCATTACACAGATAGGGTGCCGTAGGGGACATTCCGTGGCCCTCACGATGTGGTTTCCCACAGAGAAGCCAGGAGAACGAGGAGGACGGTGAGGAGGACCCTGACCGCTACGTCTGTAGTGGGGTTCCCGGGCGGCCACCAGGCCTGGAGGAAGAGCTGACCCTCAAGTACGGGGCGAAGCACGTGATCATGCTGTTTGTGCCGGTCACTCTGTGCATGATCGTGGTGGTAGCCACCATCAAGTCTGTGCGCTTCTACACAGAGAAGAATGGACAGCTGTGAGTTGGGGGCTTGGGGGGCACAGGGTGGGGTGAGGGCTGAGTTGTCGGGGGGCAGCAGCCTGTGTTGGTCACTGCACCTACAGCTCCACACCAGCAGTGGTAAAGAGCAGGGATGAAGAACCGCCCAGGTTCATGGCCTGGCTCACTGCCTCCTGGATTGTGACCTACTTGGGCATGCTGTTAATGTCCCTATGCCTCAGTTTGGTTGTCTGTATAATGGGTTAATAACACAGTTACTGGGAGAATTAAGTGAGTTAATACGAGTGAAAGGCTTCGAAGAGTGTCTGCTCAAGGTGAGTGCTCAAGCAAGCTGGATCCTGCCGCAGAAATCAAGCTCTTGCTGCCAAGCACTGGGCTCCCTGTTCCTAGTCCTAGATCCTGCGCATGGCTGTGCCACCCATTCCTGTGTGACCACAAACAAATCACTTCCTCTCTGGGTCTCTGCTTCCTTGAATGTGAAACAAGGTGGTTGGACCAGATATTTCTCAGCTCACTTCCAGTCTTGTGAGGAAGACTTATAAAGCCTTTCATTTATTTTAGTGAAATACATGCAGAGGCAGCAGCGTAGAAAAATGAGAAGCTTCCTCCACTTCTTCCCCCTCTCCTTTCTGTGGTGCTCACTGCTAAGCACCTTCTGTAAACATTGTTTTTTTTAATTTCCGGAATTTTTGTTTCATTTTGTGTGTGTTGGTTTGTTTTTTTGTTTCTTTTAAAGAAAGGAATAAGGCCAGGTGTGGTGTCTCATGCCTGTAATCCCAGCACTTCGGGAGACTGAGGCGAGAGGATTATTTGAGCCCAGGAGTTTGAGACCAGCCTGGGAAATGTGGCGAGACCCTGTCTCTACAGAAAATACAAAAATTAGCCAGGTGTGGTGAGACACATCTGTAGTCTCAGCTACTTGGGAGGCTGAGGTGGAAGAACACCAGAGCCCAGAAGTCAAGGCTGCAGTGAGCCATGATTGCGCCACTGTACTCCAGCCTCAGCAACAGAGTGAGACCCTGTCTCAAATTTAAAAAAAAAAATTAAAAAAGAAGTAAGAGTCCCATCCTCAGGAAGCTTATAGTGTGTGGGGGATTCAGCGCAGCACAGGTGGAAGCATGGAGAGAATGCAGCCAGCAGTTTGTTTGCAGCAGTACAGGCTGGGAAGAGTGAGGTTTGGGTGAATTGCTTCCTGTCTCTGCTTCCTGAGCTTATGAGCTGCAAGGACAACAGTTGCTCCAGCGGGTGGGGGTCGGGTAGTAGCAGGTGGAGGAGTGCTGGGCTGGGTGGAGCTGGTGGAGAGGTGTGGGTGGGTGGGGGAATGAGAACTGGATGGGTGAGAGAAGCACCTAGGGAGCCTTTAATCCCTGTAGGGGTGGGGAGGGCAGTGGGGAGGTCATCTAGCCCTCGTCCTCACTGCAGCACTGGGCCCAGTTGGCAGGCTGAGAGCTAAAGGTCTGTGGTCAGGGTGCCAGGAAATGAGCTGGAGGACAGGAACTGCTCACGGGGGTGGCGCCTGCACTCCGTTAGGGCAGCACGTGGGCGGTGTGGGCATCCCAGGCACCGCCCCTAGCAGGTCCAGAATCACTCAAGGTGGGGAGCCTCAAGGAGCAGGCAGGGCTGGGAGCGTCAGCCCTTTGCCTTCTCCCTCAGCATCTACACGCCATTCACTGAGAACACGCCCTCGGTGGGCCAGCGCCTCCTCAACTCTGTTCTCAACACCCTCATCATGATCAGCGTCATCGTGGTTATGACCATCTTCTTGGTGGTGCTCTACAAGTACCGCTGCTACAAGGTGAGCCCCTGGCCCTGCCCTCCACCCACCTGTCTCTCTCCCTGTCTGCCCCACACCATGGTGGCAGAGCCTATGAAACAGCCACCTTTAAAAAACACAAATCAGAGGAAAATAGACCCAGAGTTTTTGTACTCCTTCCCACCCATTCCTGTCTCCCACCATGGATGACCTAATACTGTTGTCTTTTATTTTTCTTGAAACATGATCTTACTCCATTGCCCAGGCTGGAGTGCAGTGGTTCGATCATGACTCACTGCAGCCTCAACCTCCTGGGCTCAAGAAGTTCTCCCGCCCAGCCTCTCAAGTAGCTAGGGCTACAGGTGTGCACCACCATACTTGGCTAATTTTTAAATTTTTTTTGTGAAGGCTAAATCTCACAGTGTTGCCCAGGCTGGTCTCAAATTCCTGGACTCAAGTGATCCTCCCACCTTGGCCTCCCAAAGTTCTGGGATTACATTTGTGAGTCATTGCACCCAGCCTGTTGTCTTTTAAATTTGCACATTATGCCACTTGAGTTCCTCATTGCAGTGTTCCAAGCATCATTTCTCATATTTTGAAGTTAATTTTGTTTAGCTTCTCTTTCTGAAGTTCTATTTTAGGCTCCTCTCACCCTAATACTTCCCCTGAAGATTTATTTTTAGTTTTCCTTTTCCTTTTTGTGCAAGGATGTGCAGATGCCATGCTGAGGTCTTCCAGCCCTGGGAGACTTTTGGGTTGTAGCTGCCTATAGCTGCTAAGTAGCCCCAGGGAGTAGTGGAAGGGCAGATCCCATCTGGCCAGAATCATGGGCACTGCCTGTCTCCAAAGATGCCATAAGCTTTTAGACAGTGGCTTCAAGCTTTTCTCCCAGGGAAGGGGTTGAACCACTAAAGATGGAAAGGTGATTAAGCTGGGCATTACGTATTTTAAAACTGTTTACACGCAGGTGCCTCACAACATTTTTTGTTCAGGCGGCTGCCATCCATGGAGCAGGTAGATAGTGGTACAGAGTGCCCAGACTAGAGGGATGGGACAGGGACAGTGCAGGGAGGGAGCTGAGCCCCATTCCAGTGGGGGCAGCAGGGGGGAATGCCATGGGAGGGGCTGCAGGACATGTCCTGAGCTGAAGCTTATCAATAAGTAATGAGTACCAGCTGGGCATGGTGGTGCATGCCTGTGGTCCCAACTACTCGGGAGACTGAGGCGGGAGGATCACCTGACCCCAGGAGTTCAAGTCTAGCCTGGGCGATGTAGTAAGACTCTGTCTCTAAAACAAAATAATAATAAAATAAGTAACAATTACCTGTGTAACTGTGACGAGGCAGGGTTTGAACATTGCCACTGGGAGGTTGGCAGATGGTGGGAAGCAGGGTGGAGGGCTACTGGTTTGGAACAGAGGATACAGATTGCATGGGGTCAAGCTAGAAATTGCATGGCAGGTGTGAAGTGCTGGCACCACTGCGGGCAGTAGGTGTCTGGTGGCCAGTCCCAGAGGCTGTGAAGAGGGGCTCAGCCATCTGTCCAGTAGGGCTTCCTTGGAGGTTCCGCAACACAGGCAGATGATGGTGGCCCAGGCAGCCAGGTGGTGGCTGGGAGGAAGAGGGTCGGCACGTCCCAGAGGCGGCCCTTTCCCCTTTTGGCTGTGCATACAGCATGGCCGTGGAGGCTGCTTTCACTCCAGGTAGACCAGGGCCAACCTGAGGTCCCAGTGGGTTGAGCTGGTGACTGATGAGTTGGTCTCAGGGGTGAGGCTGATGGGAAGTGATGTCACTGTCCCGCTGATGGCCAGCTAAGGGACTGGATTAGGATCAGCCCCCTCTTGTCCTTCACTCTCCTATGCTTGGCCAGGAGACAGGAACAGGTCTTTCTGAGGACCTGTTTGTAGGTCCCAAGGGTGGAAGGGGACTTCCCGGGTTCTCTGTTGAGGCCACCCTATCTAAAATAGCACTCCGGTGAGTCTCCTGTCACTGTATCCTGCTAACATTTTTTTCTCCATGGCCCTCATCATTACTTGCTAATATACTGTAAATTTGTCTATATGTCATCTAACTCCCCTTACACTGGAACATAGTGCCCATGGGCAGAGACTTTGCTAGCCTTGGCTTCAGAGCCTAGAACAGTGCCTGGCAAGTAGAAGACACCCAGCATTACCTTTCTAACTGAACGAGTAGAGTTGGGGGAGACTGCAAGGCTATGCCAAGAGACCTGAGGGAGTCTTGTCTGCATACACTGCAAGGTGACCTGAGGGGAACTCCTTGGATTTCTGTGCTCTCTGTATCTGTAAAGTGGCCACCTGATCCCTTCCAACTTAGGCATGAAGTAGCCTAACAAAGAGCATTCAGGCTTGGGTGTCAGTCCCAGGATCCTGGGGGCCTTAGGATTTGTGGCACTTGGGGATACCTTGTGATCGTGCCATTTCTATTGTCTAGTTCATCCATGGCTGGTTGATCATGTCTTCGCTGATGCTGCTGTTCCTCTTCACCTATATCTACCTTGGGTAAGTGGGAGACGAACAGCACTGGGAGCCCCTCTCTATGCAGCACAAGTGGACATGGGCATGAGGACCCGGGCAGGGAAAGGTGATCATCGAGCTCCAGTGCTCCCCAGTGCCAGCCGTTCTGGAATCCAGGCCTTCATGGCCCTCTCTCATGGCCTTGACACAGGGGAGTAGAGGTGGGGCTGCATGGTGGACTCCACATTTCTGTCTCGTTCCTTATTTAGAATGAACCCTTCATGGAGAAGGCGCTCTGTGAACCCCAGGGGGATAGAAATTCCACAAAATTTACATTCTAATTTTTAGGCTAGGCCTAGGTACTTCCTGGTTTGTGGGAAAAATTATCTGTTCTATTGCCCTTTGATTTGGGATATCATCCTGACCCAGGGGCCCAAAGGGACTGGAGGGACAAGAGAAAGCACCTTCCCAAGGACCTTTTCATGTGCACAGGATCTTCCAGGTCATGCCCATACACTTTTCTGTGACCTGTTCTAAACATCCCCACCTTGTTCTAGAAAATGTCGCAAATGGTAAATTGTAAGAACAGTGAAGGTCGGGGAAGGAAATGTTAGTAAGGAGGGCCAGGTTGGGACTGAATGGTGGTAAACTACTAGACTGTAATGTCTCCACTGAGTCCACTCACAGGCTCCTTGATCCTGCAGGGAAGTGCTCAAGACCTACAATGTGGCCATGGACTACCCCACCCTCTTGCTGACTGTCTGGAACTTCGGGGCGGTGGGCATGGTGTGTATCCACTGGAAGGGCCCCCTGGTGCTGCAGCAGGCCTACCTCATCATGATCAGTGCACTCATGGCCTTGGTGTTCATCAAGTACCTCCCAGAGTGGTCCGCGTGGGTCATCCTGGGCGCCATCTCTGTGTACGGTAGGCGGGCAGCAAAGCTGGTGGGGGCAGCAGGGGCAATGTCCAGTGCCAGATCGTCCCCAGTGCTGCACAAGGAGAGCAGGTGCTGAAGGACTTGCTTCCTTCCTGCAGAGGTCTGGGTGGGCTCCCTCCTGAGAGTCACCTGTGTAAAACATAGGGGGATCCACTATTTCTGGAACACTCCTGGTGATCTAGATAAAACACGGTAGTCACTGAGCTCCTCGTTTGCCCTTTTTTTCTTTCTTTTTTTTTTAGATGGAGTCTTGCTCTCTCTGTCGCCCAGGCTAGAGTGCAGTGGCGCCATCTCGGCTGACTGCAACCTCTGCCTCCCGTGTTCAAGTGATTCTCCTGCCTCAGCCTCCCAAGTAGATAGGATTACAGGCGTGTGCCACCACACTGGGCTAATTTTTGTATTTTTAGTAGAGATGGGGTTTCACCATGTTGGCCAGGCAGATCTCGAACTCTTGACCTTGTGATCGGCCCGCCTTGGCCTCCCAAAGTGCTGGGATTACAGGCGTGAGCCACCGCGCCCAGCCCTCATTTTCCATTATTATCAATATGCTGATTGAGCAAGTGCACTGTTAAGCACTGGACACACTGTAAGTGGTTTATCAAGACAGTCCTTTGGGCACAGTGCCTATACATAACCCCAAATGTTAGCTGCTATTTGATACTACCATGATTATCATTGCCAGTATTGTTACTTCCATTTTAAGATTAAGGAATTTGAGGCTCAAGAGAAGTGGGACTCCCCAGCCTGGCCACCACGTCTCGGGTGCACAGCTCCTCCATGCTTGCAGTTGCCTGTGAGGCCCTACTCTGGCTCACACCAGGGCCTGCTCTAAGTTGTGACTGGAGATTGAGAGTTTGGGATGTCAGCCCAGAGGCAAGGCATGCTCTGAGAGCTCCACCCAGGGGTCCTGTGCTACAGGGCTGGCTCTTCTTCAGGGGCCTGTTTGGGGATAACTTGACAAGAATGTCTCTGTTTTCCCAGATCTCGTGGCTGTGCTGTGTCCCAAAGGGCCTCTGAGAATGCTGGTAGAAACTGCCCAGGAGAGAAACGAGCCCATATTCCCTGCCCTGATATACTCATGTGAGTGGGCCCCTGGTGCCTCTACCTGACTCAGGGTCAGCAGGCAGCCTATGGGGGGACAAGGGCCTGCTTCCTGGCCATGGCTTTCAGAGTTGACTAGGAGATGCTCACCCTTTCCCTGGGCAAAGAGGAGGAGCTGGCCTTGGTGATCCGTGGAGGATCTCCACTTTCAGAAACCAGGGAGGGCAGTATCTTGCTATTAACACAGTAAGAAGCTTAGAAAGGTAGGACAGGAAGCAGGCATCTGCTAGGATGTGGCGCAGCCCCTGACTTCATCCCGTTCATCCTCCAGTGGCTTACTGTGGTGCGGGTTGCATTCCTGTGAGCCCGCAGCCACACCTCAGCTCCCCAGGCTCTTGAGAAGGGACTTTGGAGAGGGATTCTTCAGGGCAGGAGGTCGGGGAGCAAGGAGCTCCTGGGCTTCCTTGACAGCAGCGTGGCTGATTGGCATTAATCCTAACTGAAGGGAAGGCACACAGGATGGCCCCTGGCCTCGGGGTCAGTATGTAGAGATTTGGATTACACATGCAGTCAGCAAAAGCACATCAAGTCCCCACTTTGTGACAGGCACTGTGCTAGGCACTGAGGGACCCAGCAGGAAAGAAGACCACAGGGTCCCAGGCCTCATGGAGCTCACAGCCCTGGGATTGTGATGCCCTCGGTCTGTTAATGGCAGAGCTTAAATAGAGCCTGAATTTCTGGAGCTGTGGTGTCTGCAGGGTGGCCTGGGAAAGAGTTTATGGAACAGCTACAGAGTGCTAGGTATCTCCAGGCAGCTGAGGAATCGAGCCGTAGAGGAGAATCGCCCACAGCGTGGCCCCATGGGAAAGCACATTCCAGGCACATTCCAAGGATGAGCAAAGACCATGTATGGAAAGTCTGTGCTAGGACTGTTGTGAGTGTCCCAGGGCTCTGGGGATTCACCCGTGAACAGTGAGGTCCTGGCTCTGATAGATCTGGTTCTTCTTACGCTCTAGGAGGGGAGACAAACAGTAACAATAGACAAATGCAGGAGTCAAGAGGGAGTGACTCCGGACCCCTTCCACAACGGCCTCCTAACAATGGAGCATGAACAGATACCTGCAGGATGGCGGGATGGAGGGTCCTGTGCAGGCTTTCTGGGATGCAGACTGGTCACCTCCCCCAGGCCCTGCAGGCAGCCACTGTTAGCACCACCTGAGGCGTGAACCTTTTCCCCTCCCCCAGCCGCCATGGTGTGGACGGTCGGCATGGCGAAGCTGGACCCCTCCTCTCAGGGTGCCCTCCAGCTCCCCTATGACCCGGAGATGGGTGAGTATCCAGGGGAGCTAACAGCCTGTCATCACTAGGGGGCAGCTCCCTACCTGCACCCAGCTCTGCCCGGCCTGGCCTCTCTGAGAGGCTTGAGTTCAGGAGGAGCAGAGGGAAAGGTCCTTTGAAAACAAGCCGGACACATGCGGCTTGAAGATTCAGCGAGTGTTGGACCCTTGGTCCTCTGCCAGCCTCTGTTGCATCGTTCTGCTGGGCATGGGTGGGGCGGGGGAGGGGAAGCCCTGGCATCAGGCACTGGTGCTCGGGGGACCCCTTCCTGGAGCTTTGTTCCCAGGGAACACTCTGACCAGCTCTTGTCTGTCTCCCTTTTCGTCCCCTCCTCATGGCAATGATGGTCATCTTCTTTTCCTGGACACCCAGAAGAAGACTCCTATGACAGTTTTGGGGAGCCTTCATACCCCGAAGTCTTTGAGCCTCCCCTGACTGGCTACCCAGGGGAGGAACTGGAGGAAGAGGAGGAAAGTAAGGTGCCCATGTTCACATGGCCTGCTTCAGCCTGGGGCAGGAGTGGAGATGGAGGGTGGAGGCTCCCTGCAGCCTGGGTGGAGGAGGGCGTGAGGGGAGGGGCCCCTTTTCCCATCAGAGGCATTTCTGTGGAAGTAGGAGATGCCTGCAGCACTGGGGTCTTCTCAGCAGACCCCATGTGGTTGTCTGGCGTGTATTGAGTGTGGACCATGTGCCCTTGCTGTGCTGGGTGAGGCCCAGCTGTAGTGGGACCCGCAGATTAAGGAGACGCGGGCAGTAATCACGCAGACTGCAGAAGCCAGGGACTGTGAAGCAGGCCATGGGGGCAGGAGAGCATGCCACGGGGCTTCTTGACCTGGTTGGCAGGGATTAGAGAAAGTCACCTGAGGAAATAACTGCTGAGCTGAGCTCTGAAGGTTGAGTCACAGCAGTCACTAGAGGAGAGGAGCACAGGGTGGGGAGCGTTTCCTGACAGGCAGACTCAGGAGTCAGAGGAAGCTGGAGCGGGATGCAGAGAGCAGAAGTGTGGGAGGGCCTTGCAGACAGGCCTGGAGACACACTGAGAGGGGTTTATCCTGGTGTCAGTACACGGTGCCTGCCCAATACCCAGTGCCCGCCCACTGCAGCGTGCCAGGCGGCACCCTGGAGCAGGGAGATGCTGCAGTGTCTTAACAGCCCCTGCCTTGAGAGGTGCCTTATGGGAGCAACCTGGTAACAGTGTCCTGGCATACAGGACTCCAGTGACACGGGAGGGGCAAGCTAAGATCACTCTGCGGTGGGTCTGGAAGGAGGAGCAGGTGCACACCCTCCAGGCAGGCTTGTGGGAGGTGTTTATTCCAAGGCCAAGTGGTGTGCTGCCGACCAGGAGTTAGCACAGATCCCATGGGGCCCACAGGACTGGCCTCCCTCCAGACACCAGCCACAAGCTCTGGAGGGTCTAGATGCCATGTGTGCTTCTGACTGGCTGCAAATTTAGGGCTGCATGATCCCCTTAGGTTCAATAACTTGCTAGAATGACTCACAGAACTCAGGAAAGCACTACACTTAAAATTGCAGTGGTTTTTTTTGTGGTTTTGTTTTTTGTTTTTTGTTTTTTTTTTTTGTCGTTGTTGTCGTTTTGTTTTGGAGACAAGTTCTAGCTCTGTCGCCCAGGCTGGAGTGCAGTAGCACGATCGTGGCTCACTGCAACTTTTACTTTCTGGGCTCAAGTGATCTTCCTACCTCAGCCTCCTGAGTAGCTGGGATTACAGGCACATGCTACTACACCTGGTTCATTTTTATATTTTTAATAGAGACAAGGTTTTGACTTGTTGCCCGGGCTGGTCTCGAACTCCTGGGCTCAAGCCATCCATCTGCCTTGGCCTCCCAGAGTACTGGCATTATAGGTCTGAGCCACAGCATTCAGCCAAAATTAGTTTTATTATAAGAGATGCAACTCAGGACCAGCCAAATGAAGAAACACAGCACGTGAGAGGGCCCCCAGCACGGGTTTCCTGTGTCCTCTCTTCGGGGGCAGGACACGTTACCCCCTCTTGTTGTCCGGGGGGAGAGAAACAAGCAGCACCATGGGCTGAGAGGGGGATGACGGTCAGGACTAGGCCAAGGACAATGTGGAGGGGTCCACCGGGAAGGTGGTGTGGCTTACCACGCTTAGGAGAGCATCCATGTGGGAGAGGGGTGGGGGCTGCAGGACATCTGGAGGGACATACCAGCAGGCAGCAGAGCCGGGGAAGAGCTCAGGGTTTGACACGTTGGAGCCATCAGCATGTACATGTTGTCAAAATGAGGCCTGAGAAGAGTAGCCAGGGAGGGTGCAGGGTCAGGGTGCAGCCCTTACAGAGGAAGGGAACGTGCATTGGAGGACTCTGAGGAGTAGCCAGAGGCAGATGGGTGCCGCAGGTGGTGTGAGGACTGCAGGTGTCCCCTGGGGACCAGAGAGCATTGGTCTGGTCATGAGACCTGGTGCCTCTAGGTTTCCAAGGTGACTGGGAGATGAGTGCAGGGTTTTTTTTTCAGAGTCCTGATGGAAGAAGGAGTGATAAGGAAGGGGAGCCAGCACATGACAGCAGGAGCAAGGGCCCAGGACAGGAAGAGCTGTCTTTCTAGGATGGGCAAGACTGGAACCTGTTTGTTAGGCTCTGAGAAGGAGCCAGCTAAAGGGGAGGAGTTGGGATCCAAGAGGAAGTGATGCTGATGGATTGGACCTGGTGAGGGAAGGATGGACACTGGGGCCAGGAGCAGGAGGGACACCTGCAGGGCTGGAAGGGCAGGGGAAGGTGGGCCTCCATGGTTTGTGTTTATTGCATAACCATTTTTATTGTCTACAGTGAGCAAAGTTATCCTATAAATAAGTGTCAGGGACCATTGCGCTAAAGAAAACAAACCTGAGAGCATTTTGGAAGCTCTAATTTCCTGATCAGTAATGGGTAGACTAATTCCCAGTTATGTTTACCTATTGTAAGGTGAAAGGGTCTTCAGGGGACCTCTGTCTTGGTGTTATATGTGCTTTTGAATGCACTGAAATTAAATTCCCTAAAAATCTGTAATTCAGACTTCATACTACATTGTACAGCAGTGCCCAGCCCCAGGCCATGCATTCCTATTTGTTCTTTACTCACTGAGTGCCCAACACCGGTTTTATCTGAGTTTCAGAACTGCCCACTTTTCTCTGCCCAGGTTGTAAGTCACCCAGTTCACAAGTGTCCCCTGCTTTCCCACTGGCCACTGATTTGGGGAGGCAGCTGCCCTTGTCCCTAGTCCACATGGCAGCTTCTAGAGGCCAGGTGGGCTGGGCTGGGCAGACTGGCTGGGCCTTCTGGACCAGGGTTTCTCTTCTTTTTCCATTCCGTGCACGCCTCCTCAGCATGGGTTCACTGTCTCTCCTCACACAGGGGGTGTGAAGCTTGGCCTCGGGGACTTCATCTTCTACAGTGTGCTGGTGGGCAAGGCGGCGGCCACGGGCAGCGGGGACTGGAATACCACGCTGGCCTGCTTCGTCGCCATCCTCATTGTGAGTGGCTGGGGATGTGTCTGACTGCCCCCTGGTGGTGGGGCCCCCAGAGTCCTCATTGTGGTGGGGGCGGGTCCCAGGATCCCTGGGGATTTTTCATTTCTTCTCTTCCCTCTGAGGGACGAGACCAGGGAGTGGGGCTGGAAGGGTCGGCTTGAGACCGAGGCTCACAGGAGGTGTGCTCCAGCCTGCGGAGGACAGTGCAGGGGAGGGTGAGGAGAGCGCTGGCCCCAGCGTGGCTGAGCACACAGCCTCCAGGCCGGGGACCCAGCTGACAGCTTTGTGCAGTGATGATACCCTTGAGGTGGTTGTGATGACATCAGGTTTGCAGAAAAGAAAATTGCTTAAGGGCCTTGCCTATGGGCACAAAGCTAGTGAGGACCGTGTTTTCCCCTCCTCCATGCCACTGAGACACCACAGGGTCTGAATCTGGGGCACTAAGGCTGGCCCTGTTACTGTGAACTGCAGCAGTGAAATGTGCAGGCCCCATAGTCAGTTAACCTGGCCAGATACACATAATGGGGAGATGTCCTGCTGTGACTTCATCTCAGAGATTTCCCTGTCACGTTAGAGGAGGTGGAGTGTCTGAGTTGTGCACTTGGTGTCTGTCCCTTGGTGAAAACCCTGGGCATGGCATGGTTAAAGTTGATGCTCTAGTGTCCAGAAGATTTTGTTTTTGCCCACAAGTACATCAGGGATAGGATGATCGACCTAGGCTGCTCCACCACCAGACTGCCTGACCTGAGCCCTGCTGCCCTCAAGGATAGAGAAGGCACCCTGGTTCCCTGTACTCACCTGGACCACTGCCTGCATCAACCGGGTCAGGGGAGGATGGGCAGCCCCCACACCTGCTTCCCAGAGGCAGGTTGGCTGGCAGCTCTGATTCCTTTGGTGCCAGCTGCTGAGAACCTTACTGCCATTTCAGTTGAAATACATGTTCCCTGAGGGCATCTTACCATCCCATGTGACCACTCCAGCCAGACAGGGGAGGCAGCACGACCTGGGGGCACAGCACTGCTCCAGGAGTCGGAAGGCCTGCCTTCTGGTTCACTCACTCACGGGTGGGGTGATCCACTGGGGGTGAGAACTTCTGCCCTCAACACCTCAAGAGCTGTTGGAGGACTAGGAAAGATAATGGGGTGTCTAGCGCCGTTGTCCGACTGGTCCTCGAATAAGCTCCTGCACCCAGGGACTAGACCATGAATCTCAGCTCCCGTCCACGCCAGGGATCACCACGCTTACCCTCCCTTCTGTATCCTGCAGGGCTTGTGTCTGACCCTTCTGCTGCTTGCTGTCTTCAAGAAGGCATTGCCCGCCCTCCCCATCTCCATCACGTTTGGGCTCATCTTTTACTTCTCCACGGACAACCTGGTGCGACCATTCATGGACACCCTGGCCTCCCATCAGCTCTACATCTGAGGGACGTGGTGCACCACAGGCCGCAAGCTGCCTGGAATTTTCATTGGATGCGGTTGTATAGTTTTACACTCTAGTGCCATATATTTTTAAGACTTTTCTTTCCTTAAAAAAAATAAAGTGCGTACTTACTTGGTGAGGAGGAAGCAGAACCAGCTCTTTGGGGCCAGCTGTTTCATCACCAGATTTTGGTTCCCTCTTTGGGGAGCGCCTCACTTCATGGACAGGAAGCACAGCAGGTTTATCCAGATGAACTGAGAAGATCAGATTGGGGGGGGAAAGCATCTGGCATGAGGGCCGAGATACATAAAGATGTGCCTCTGTTTGGGACCAGGACCGCGTGCTCGGGAGTGGCCCCTGGCACCTGGGTCCTCTGGCTGGAGAGGAAAAGCCAGTTCCCTACGCGGAGTGTTCCAATGCTTTGTCCATGATGTCCTTGTTATTTTATTGCCTTTAGAAACCGAGTCCTGTTCTTGTTAACGGCAGTCACACTGCTGGGAAGTGGCTTAATAGTAATATCAATAAATAGATGAGTCCTGTTGGAATCTTGGAGTTTGGTCCATTGTAAATATTGACCCCTCTCCCTGCATCTTGGGCTCCCCTGGGATAACCTGTGCTGTGAGCTCAGGAGGGAGGCAGTTTGCCCCGTTCGAAGGAGCTTTTAATGATCTCACCTCTCTGCACACATTTCTTTAACTAGAAAGTTTCCTAAGCAGAGGCGTTAGGAGAGCGGGGAGGCCTGACATCTGCCAGCCCTGGGCTGTAAGGCTGCAGGTGCCAAGCAGGTCCCTGGACTCAGTTGTGCACAACAGCACGAACACTGCCAGGTGGTTGCCAAAACATCCAGTGGTTCCTTCAGCAAGTGTTCACCCTCTGTAGAAGCCTGTGAGGGCCTGAGCTCAGAAACCACTCTCCTTTCCTTCTCTGGCTGTGGCCCTGGGAGCTGTGGCAGGAGAGTGGACAGGTGGGCTTTGCCTTCTCCGTGCATCAATCATGGGTTGTAAAGAGAATCTCAGAAGTGCCTCTTGCTGAGCACAGTGGCTCACACCTGTAATCCCAATACTTCAGGAGGTCGAGGCGGAAGGATCACTTGAGCCCAGGAGTTTGAGACCAGCCTGGGCAACATATCAAGACTTTGTACGAAACAAAATTTAAAAATTAGCCATAGTGGTGTGCGCTTATAGTCTCAGCTACTCTGGAGGCTGAGGTGGGAGGATCACTTAAGCCCAGGAGGCTGAGGCTGCAGTGAGCTGAGATCAAGCAGGTGTTACGTATGTCAGACAGCTGAGAAGACACAAGTGTGCCCTGGGGTTCAAACTGGCAGCCCCGTCTCCCTGTTCCAGGAATAGCATGAGTGCCAGGGCAATGTGTCTTTATTATGAGAGGAATGAGAATTGTATATCTCGACATTTGACAGGAGCTTGCTTTCCCCCAGGCTGTTTGAGGAAGGGCAGAGGAAAATGTGGTGCCCTAAGAAGGGAGGACGGAGGAGGCCGAACACTGGCAGGTGGAATCCCACCGATTAGTAGTGCAGGTCAGAGACCCGGGACGGGGGGCATTGCCATCACGGAAGCCACAGCAGGGAGCAGATAAAGCAGACAGGGATGGTCCCTGATGGTGACGGCTCCCAAGAGGTTATGGGGAAAGAAAAACTGAAAAGCCCATTCAATTTGGCAATTATGGCAGTGTTTATCTTCAGAAGAGCAGTTTTAGGGTGGGGTTTCCAAAGATGGGATTGGATGTTGTTTTGAATCATTAAGCTTGATGAGGTCTTTCAAAGGCCTGGCCAGAGGGTGCTGGGTGGAGACCACATTGAGAGGTAAAGGCAGAAGTGGGGGGCCCTTAAGTAGACAGCAAGGGAGGAAGAAATGAAGGGGCCCAGTGATGGTTAGGGTGAAGTGTTAAGACTGAGAAAACAAGGACATGTGAGAAGACGAGGGAAGAGCATTGGAGAGAGCAAAGACACTAGAGGAGATGCTACTTGGCGGTCCCCAGAGAGCTGGGAGACGAGGGAACCCAGAACACAAGCAACAAAGAAGAAAAATGAGATAATTTGTAAGAGATAGCATTCGAACATGCCAAACGAGCAGGGCACTGGTGTTCAAACACCTGTATCTCCCCCATGTAACCAGTCAACTAATATCTTTCCATATTTGCTCCAGATTTGTCTTTAGAAATAAAATGCACGTTCTGAAGTCCTGTTCATATGTGGCACCAGTCCTGCTGCCTGTGCCTCCTGTCCTGAAGTCGATTTCTGTCCTTCCCATCTATGGTTAGTTTTAGTTTTGTTTTGTATGTTGGCATGTTTTCTTAACTTTACAGAAATGTTATATTGTACATATTTGATAATTTTTATAAATATTGCATTCCGGAGGCATGTATAAATATAGCTCCAGTTCAGTTATTTTTATTTATTTACTTATTTATTTTTTGAGATGGAGTTTTGCTCTTGTCATCCAGGCTGGAGTGCAATGGCATGATCTCGGCTCACTGCAATCTCCACCTCCTGGATTCACATGATTCTCGTGTCTCAGTCTCCTGAGTAGCTGGGATTACAGGTGCCCGCCACCATGCCTGGCTAATTTTGTATTTTTATTAGAGACGGGGTTTCACCATGTTAGCCATGCTGGTCTCAAACTCCTGACCGCAGATGATCCACCCACCTCGGCCTCCCAAAGTGCTGGGATTACAGGCGTGAGCCACTGTGCCCAGCCCAGTTATTTTAACTATTGTATAGTGTTCCATTGTATGAGTTCTACTGTTTATATGCTATTGATGGACCTGTAGGGGTTTTACAGTGTTTGTGTATTATAGCTGTGCTGCAGTGAGCATCCCATCACATTGTGTAGATTTGAGGAGGTATTGGAATTCCCCCAATTGGACATTCCCAATTGCCCTCTAAGCATGTGTCTGTTTATCCTCCCATCAGCAACCTGAGAGTTCCCTAACTCTGCAATACTTGGCGTCATCAGACTTTTCATCTTATCTGATTGAATGGGTGTCATTTCCTTTAGGTTTTATAAGTATCTTTTCATATGTGTATTGACTGTACAAGTTTCCTTCACTGTTTTTTATTTTATTTTATTATTATTTTTTTGAGACAGAGTCTTACTCTATCACCCAGGCTGGAGTGCAGTGGTGCGATCTTGGCTCACTGCAAGCTCCACTTCCCGGGTTCACGCCATTCTCCTGCCTCAGCCTCCCGAGTAGTTTAGCTGGGACTACAGGTGCCTGCCACCAAGCTCGGCTAGTTTTTTTGTATTTTTAGTAGAGACAGGGTTTCACCGTGTTATCCAGGAGGGTCTCGATCTCCTGACCTCATGATCCGCCCACCTTGGCCTCCCAAGGTGCTGGGATTACAGGCGTGAGCCACCACACCCAGCCCAAGGTTCCTTCTGTTAACTTGTTCGTATCCTCTGCCCATTTTTCACTTGGAATTTTTTGGCTTATGGGTATTTAAGCCTCTTAAAATATATATTCTGGAGAGATGCTAATCTTTGATTAATTATATGCATTGCAAATATCTAGTACATTGTGGCTTGTCTCTCTTCCCTGCCTTTAAGAGTGTTTTGCTGGACCCAAGTAATTTTTAAATGTTAATGTTGTTAAATCTATCAGTGTTTTGCCTATATGGCTTATGCCATTGAATCTTGTTTTAAGAGATCCTTCCCTACCCTCAAAGGTTTCTGAATTTTTAATCTCATAATAAGATTTTTCGTAAGTTCATCTGAAATGTATTTTTATGATTGTATTTAGTAGGGACCTAATTTTGTTTTTCTGTGTTTGTAACCAGTTGTCCCAGCACTGTTTACTCAACATCTCTCCTTTCTCGCTGGTCTGTAGAACTCTCCTAACATATACCAAGTTTCTGTAAGTGGGTGGATGGGTTCCTAAGCTCTCTACTGTTAACAGAGCTTGCTCTCTCGCAGGCCAATGCCTCACCAGGTGATTGAAGCAGAAAAACTTAGGTGGTGAAAAGAGAAGATGGGGCCTCTCCTAAATAAATCTGTTCCTGAGATTCTAGAGGCAGAGGGTATGTAAATCTGAAGCTACACCATATCTCCTAAAATAGTATAAAGCTACAGAAGTATAATAGTGTGGAATGGTGGTGGGAGTCAATAAGGGTTAGGTCACTGCTGTGGTTTAAACAAGATGGGCTAGAATCCTCTCACAGGCACAGGCAGCTTGGAGAGGATGCAATAGTGCATGGTATCAGGGGCCAGACGCCTCTTTTTCTTTCAAGGTCAGTAAGTGGCTTTCACCTCATGACCTAGGCTGACTGCTGCACACTGGCCGTCAAGTCACACTCCATCTAGCATGAAAGGAGGTTAGAAAATGATGCATTTCCTCTTCTTAAAAACACGTCTCAAAGTTGCACACAGCACTTTTGCCTATATTCAGTTGGCCATTAGTCCCATGGCCATACCTGTCTGAGACTGAGAGACTGGGGAAATGTCTTTATTTCAAGTGACCGTATATCCACCTAAACAAGATAAGGGATACGTGGTTATGGCGTGTCTTTTGGTTCACAACATAGATGATGAAGTTATCCAAAAAACGAGAAAATGGGGTGTTGAGGGATCATGTGAACCATAAGCTGATGTCTTCAAAGACGGTGGAAATGGGCCCTGAGAGGCAGCAGATGAGAGCAGTGGGGATTAAGGTAGACCTCCATCCTGGGGTTAAAATGAGGGGAGGGTGATGGAGCTGGACCAGCACTCAGAGCGGTCAGTGGTTAAGGAGACCCTGTGGCCCCCCACGGCTGCCACCATCAGCTCTGTACAGAACGCCTGCAAGTGGCTTAGAGTGGCCAAGGATGAGGTGCAGATCCATGTGCACCTCCCTGCCCCCTCTGTGGACATTTTTCTGCCTGACAGCATAGTGTATGTGGATTGCAAGTCAATCAAACTATCCAAAGTAGAAGCATGCCTGTGGTTTGTGATTCGGTGATGTGTTTTATGCTTATGTGAATTGAATGGGGAGGCAGGGACCTGGGGTCACCCATTGATAAGGTAGGGCCCTGTAATCACCACCTTTCTTTCAGCTACTTGGGAAAGGTGGTGTGAGGGACAGTGGATTTTGGGACAGCTTTGAATGGTGGTAGGGAGGAAGGGTCCAGTCTGAGTGAATGGCCAGAAAGTTGTGGGGAAGCTTTGAGGACACTGGACAAGAGCTCCCTGGAGGCAGCCAGGAGATACTTGTCAGTACATCTGACTAATGGCCAGTTGGATATAAGCAGAAGTGCTGTGTTGCTGTGTGCAACATTGGACACCTTAGGAAGGACCTTGAGACAGTGGTTGTGGACTCTCTAGAGAGTAACAGTGACAGTAGCAAACCCTTACCCAGGGCCAACCTTGTGCTAGGCTCGCACTAAATGGGTTTACCTTCAATTCTTGTAACAATAGGAGGTAACTACTATTCTAATTTCCATTTTGCAGATGAGGAAACTAAGGCACAGAGATCACTGACTTGCCCAAAGTCAAGCAGGGAGTAGTTGGTATACTAACCCATGGTATGTGGTTTGTAGAATAGGTGCTCTTGACTAGTAGAAATAGGTCCTCCGTGCAGTGTGTAATGGATAGCAAGCATGGGCTGCCATCCTTCTGTCACGGCCACTCAAAACACCCAACAGAGGCTAGGCATGGTGGCTCACACCTGTAATCCCAGCACTTTGGGAGGCCGAGGTGGGCAGATCACCTGAGGTCAGGAGTTCAAGACCAGCCTAACCAATATAGTGAAACCTGTCTCTACTAACAGTACAAAAATTAGCTGGGTGTGGTGGCAGGTGCCTGTAATCCCAGCTACTCAGGAGGCTGAGACAGAAGAATCACTTGAACCAGGGAAGCAGAGGTTACAGTGAGACAGGATCACACCATTGCACTCCAGCCTGTGTGACAAAAGTGAAACTCTGTCTCAAAAAAAAAAAAAAAAAAAGGTATAATCTTATAATCCCAGCACTTTGGGAGGCTGAGTCCTGAGAATGACTTAAGCCCAGGAGTTTCAGACCAATCTAGGCAACATGGCAAGACCCCATCTCGGCTAAAACTAAAAAACATAGTCTAATTTTAGCTATTCATGTGTGTGTGAAGTGGTGTCTCTTTGTGGCTTTGATTTGCATTTCCCTCGTGCTGACTAATGATGTTGGGCACCTGTTCATGTGCTGACTGGTCAGATATCTTTCTTTTGTTACATTTTACTAAGTTTTAAACTTTAAAGTCAAAGATTTCCCTATGAGAATGACTTTTAAAATGACCAAAAAAGGGGAAGATAACATTAATTCTTGGAGAGAAGGCCTCTAAGAAAAATACAGTTGTAGCAAGCTACTACTTTGCAAATGACCCATGCATTTTAATTTTCCCCTAAAGAAGGCCAAGGAAGAGCCTTGTCACCTCAGGGCAGGAGACATAGGGACTTGGGTTATTTCATAAGAGTGGTAGGTTTGAACACTCAAACCTGGAAGACTCCTTAGAGGTTCTCCCAGGAGGCAGGGAAGGGGCCCCATCCTTGGAGAGAGGAGGATATGACTTAGGGCAGCGGTCACCAATCTTTAGGGACCAGGGACTGGTGTCATGGTAGACAATTTTTCCACAGATAGGGGTTGGGGGGATGGTTTGGGGCTGAAACTGCTCCACCTCAGGTCATCAGGCGTTAGATTCTCATGTGGAGTATGCCATCTAGATCCCTGGCATGTGCAGTTCACAATGGGGTTCGAGCTCCTGTGAGAATCTAATGCCACTGATTTGACAGGAGGCAGAGCTCAGGTGGTGATGCTCATCTCCACCACTTACCACCTGCGGTGCAGCCTGGTTCCTAATAGGCTACAGACTGGTACTGGTCCATGGCCTGGGGGTTGGGGACCCCTGATTTAGAGGAAGTAAAAGCATGGCTTACCCTGGGCCCTGGGGTGTTCTGGGAATAGGAAGGATGGAGAGAAGAGAGGAGGTAGGGAAGACCTTCTCCCCTTGCTCCCCATTTGGGATTCAGGGAGAAAGTCAGGTCTCAGGCTCAACAGCACCTGATCCTGCACGATCTTCCAAAGGGAAGTCAGTGGGGTTGGAAGGTAGGCAGGGGTTATCTTCTCTTAGCCGCGGCACAAGACAGAAGTTTCCCACCATTCCTGAGGGGCAGGTGGTAGGTCCCCAAGTAGAGAGCCAGCAGTCCCTCTCTGGACTGCAATGGAGTGGTTTGAGGTGTCCGCTGAGCCAAGGGTCTGTCAGAGCTGGGGAGGCTGGGCTGGCTTGCAAGCACCTCTAACCAAACCAAGAAATCAGGCTCCAATGTCTGCCAGCAGGGCCTACAGGTGCCAGCAGAGATGGACAGCCAGGAGACCCCAATTGGCCACCCAGAGCCACCTTCCTCTGCCTACCCCACCCTCCAGTATTCCAGAGCCTACTCGGAGGGGAACAGAAGAAGCCTGAGAGGCTGAACACACACACACGGGGAAACAAATACAGTAAAATATTTGGGGAATCGGGAAGAATTATTTGTACTATTCCTGCAACCTTTCTATAGGCTTGAAATTATCAAAATAAGTTTTTTTAAATTGTAGTATTGTTTTCATATTAAAACACTGAGTTTTTTTCTTTCGTTTTTTGATTTTTCTTTTTTACTCCAGCGTGACTTACGCTAACAATGGGTGGTCTCGATTTTGAAATACTTTCTTCTCCAAGGCTTTCATGAGACCCTCTCTCTGCTGGTTCTGAAAATGTTGGATTTTGTCTCAGCGCTTGCTCCTGGAAACAGCCAAGGTTAAGAAAACCCCCAATGCTTTGTGTTCTAGCAGACAGCTTCCTGCAAAGAGCCATCTTCCCAGAGCACTTAGGCCTCTTAGATGCCTCCCTTGTTTAATTATGACAAGAACACACACACACACCCTCCAAATTCCCATTCTTAGTTTTCTAAATGATTAGCTGAGGTGCTTTTCCCCACTGATTAATGGGAACAAATGCTCATTAACCAAACTTCCTTCCTTTCCCCAGGTCCCTAACTTTCCTGAGCCAGCAGACATCCCCTCTGGAGAAGAGGTTGGCCCCAGAGTCAAACATCCTCTGATCTGATCCTACCGCCCTTCCATTCCGCTGCTCCACATCTGTTCTTTCTGGTCGTGTTTACTCCCCTATTAAACAAAACCAAAAAACGTGTTTGCCTAGATCTTGAGACTCTGGAAGATTTTAACAGTCAGGGGTTCCCCCTATTGCAGTGGTCCCCTTTCCTGCCCCTTCCCATCCTTGCAATAATCCTTTTGAATAAAGTCTCTCCTTACTAAATCCAGTTCCTAAATATTAATTTTTTTAGAGATAGTGTCTCGCTTTGTCACCCAGGCTGGAGTGCAGTGGCATGATCATAGTTGACTGCAACCTCGAATTGCTGGGCTCAAGCAATCCTCCTGCCTCAACTGAGGCTACATGCATGCACCACCATGCCTTGCTAATTTTTTTTTTTTTTAATTTTTGTCAAGACGGGGTCTTGCTATGTTGCCCAGGCTGGTCTGGAACTCCTGGCCTCAAGTGATCGTCCAGCCTCAACTTCCCAAAGCACTGGGATTCAGGCATGAACCACCGCACCTAGCTCCAATTTTATTTTGTTTGGCAGTTTCTTCCTACTCTTCTTCCCTCCTCCTGCTCATTCCTTGGCCATTTTCCACCTGCTTCTCTACTTTTACCCTAGGTGCAGGAGATTTTCAGGACTCAGTTCTGATTCCTCTTCTCTGCTTGCTCCTCCTCTCTTCCCAGTGTGATCCTATCCATTCACGTGGCTTTCACATGCGGGTTGCCTTCCCCAGTATCTCTCCCTCCTAGCAGAGCCTGCTGTGCTCACAGTGTCCTCATGCACATTTAGCATTGCTCATCTCCCAGGGTCTTGGGCACTTACGAGTGGCCATGTGGCTCAGCTCTGCCAAAGTCTAGTGCTTGGGTCTTCCAGAAAAGCTGTTTTCCCGGTTTTAAAGGCGGGGAGGGGCGCTTCAGTCGTCATCTGCCATTTTTCCTTGCATGGGACACAGATGTGATGCTTTGAGATGTCACAGCTGCTTAGCGACCACCAGGATGAAAGTCACAGGCAAAGCATGTATGATAGAGAAGAAAACCACAGAGGCTGGAGACTTGATGACTTCCTTAAGTAGCTGCCCTGGAAGCCACCCCTGGACTTCTTTTCTGTTTGTTTGTTTGTTTGTTTTGAAATGGAGTCTCACTCTGTCACCCAGGCTGGAGTATAGTGGTGCCATCTTGGCTCACTGCAACCTCTGCCTCCTGGGTTCAAGCGATTATCCTGCCTCAGCCTTCCGAGTAGCTGGGACTACAGGCGCACACCATCATGCCCTGCTAATTTTTGTATTTTTAGAGAGATGGGGTTTCACCAGTTCCGGGCTGATCTGGAACTCCTGACCTCAAGTGATTCGCCCACCTAGGCCTCCTGAAAGTGCTGGGATTACAGGCATGAGCCACCGTGCCTGGCCTGGGCTTCTTTTATGTTATTAATAGAAACCCCTATCTGGTTAAACTATTATAATTGGGTTTCTAGTACATGCAGCCTTATGCAAGCCTGGCCTACCTTTCAGTCAGACATCTCTGCTCACTTGGTATCTCTTCCACTTAGGTGTTCTCAAAACACTGTTCTTCTCTCCCACCAATACCCCAAATCTGCTCCTCCGGTGTTTAACACCCCAAAAAAGCTTGTCTAAGTAGTTTCTCCAGAATTCTTCTTAGAAAGGAAGCTGTATGCTGGGCACGGTGGCTCACTCCTGTAATCCCAGCACTTTGGGAGGTCGAGGTGGATGGATCACCTGAGGCCAGGAGTCCAAGACCAGCTTGGCCAAGATGGTGAAATCCTGTCTCTACTAAAAATACAAAAATTAGCCGGGCATGGTGGCAGGCGCCTGTAATCTCAGCAACTCGGGAAGCTGAGGCAGGAGAATCGCTTGAACCTGGGAGGGAGAGGTTGCAGTGAGCCAATATCACACCATTGCACTCCAGCCTAGGCGACAAGAATGAAACTCAGTCTCAAAAAAAGAAAAAAGGAGGTGTATTTATTTAAGAAAACATCTTGATGAGAAGCATCAAGTCAAAGGTGAAGCCCTAAAGGCATATATCAGAAAATTGTATTGGAACAGGATCTTGAGGCTAGGGGATGTAAGGAGAAGAAAGTGTTTCTTGTAGCTGGATATTGTAATATTTTCACATCTGTTTCCAGGTAAATAAGCTGGGAGCAGAATTCATCCCTTTTCTCTTGTAGCAATGCAGCCATTCCTTCCTCACTGCATTCCTCATTATCTTGGGATGGTTCTTAAGAAATGTCAACAGAGTTCTCCAAAGCTTCATCCTCAGTGGGAATAGCCTCTCCATCCCCCAGAGTCACAGGTGGTTTACTCAGACACTGCATCATCACAAACCATCAACTTTCACCCTTGCATGGGGCGTTGCTCGCTCAGCCCCCTCCCACAAAAGGACATGGTGCCATAGTCACTTACAGGTTCCTTCTGAGGGTATGTTCTGTGCATCCCCACTGCTGGTACCAAATACTGCCTGCCTTCGTTGGATTAGAAGGAACAGACAGCCACTTAGACTGCCTTAGGGAAACACAAGATTATTACACACCTGTTAATATATATTTTTCTATTTATTACCCTTGCTTTTTAAAAGGGTCCTGTTTAGTGACTTTTCTTCTACTGAGTACAGGGTCTGGTTTAAGCAAGGGGAGCTGAATATCTCTGTATAATAATACTTGGAGAGGGATTTGGCCTCCACTTGATGTAGAAGGAAAAGAAGCCAATAGGAGGCAGGTGGCCACACATTATGATGTAAGTAACCTCTGCCCCAAGAGCTCCCAAAACCTTTGATCAAGTCAGTCCAACCCTGAAATAGTGACTATTCACAGATAACTCACAGAGTCAGGGATGTGGATTTTATTCTCATTTACCCATCCTGCTCACCATTCCCTGGGTCCTTGCAATCTGAGTATTTGAGTCTTTATTCAGATCTTGGAAATTTTCTGCCCTTATCTATTTTCTCTGTTTTCTCTTTTTGGGATTCCCTCAAGACTGGTGTCAGATCTCGGAAATTGTTTTTTAGTCTCTCTTCAGTGTTGTCTCCTACTCTGTATCCCTTTGTCTTTTCCCCCCTCTGTATGCTAGAATTTTTCTTCTAGCCTTTTGAGATTTTATTTTTTGACAATCTTTTTTTTTTTTTTTTAATTTTCAAATACTCATGATCTTTGCTTGCTCCTCTCTCATAGTTGTTATTTTTGATGGAGGCAATATCTTCTCAGCTCGTACTGAGAAATGAGTAAATAGTTCTTGAAAGGTTTTCTGTTTAATTGTCTCAGTTTTCTTTAGCCTTTTTGTTTATCTGTTCATCTTAAGTCCTTTCATTTGTTTTATAACTCTACAAAAATGGTTGGTGATCCTTGCTTGACTGTTCACATTTATAAATGAAGAACTAGATCAGGTGTCTGGAGTGACTTTCCTTGGCAGATGTCAGTCTGGCGGTGGGTTAGAGTATCATCCAGTAAATATTCATTCCCTCACCTGCTGGCCGCATGAGGGAAGCCTGATCCCAGGCCATGTCCTCTTTCCCCTCTGGGGTGTTCTCTGTGGTGCACGGGAACTGCCTGCACTCAGTTCCTGTTCAGCTCTGCTGCTGGGGACTAAATTGAAACAGGACCTGCTCTAGTTTAGCCAGTGTCACCCTTTACTAGTTACCATCTCATTTATCTAAGAAAATGTATCTTCCAGCCAGGCGCGGTGGCTCACGCCTGTAATCCCAGCACTTTGGGAGGCCGAGGCGGGTGGATCACCTGAGGTCAGGAGTTCGAGACCAGCTTGGCCAACATGGTGAAACCCCATCTCTACTGAAAATACAAAAATTAGCTATAGCCGGGCATGGTGGCTCATGCCGGTAATCCCAACACTTTGGGAAGCCAAGGCAGTGGATCACGAGGTCAGGAGATTGGAACCATCCTGGCCAACGTGGTGAAACCCCATCTCTACTAAAAATACAAAAATTAGCCAGGTGTGGTGGCGTGCACCTGTAGTCCCAGCTACTCAGGAGGCTGAGGCAGGAGAATCACTGGAACCTGGGAGGCAGAGGTTGCTGTGAGCCGAGATCACACCACTGCACTCCTGGCAACAGAGTGAGACTCCATCTCAAAAAAAAAAAAAAAAAAAAAATTAGTCGGGCATGGTGATGGGCACTTGCAATCCCAGCTACTTGGGAAGCTGACGCAGGAAAATCACTTGAACCCAGGGAGTGGAGGTTGCAGTGAGCAGACATGGCGCCACCGCACTCTGGCCCGGGAGACAACCTGAGACTCTGTCTCAAAAAAAAGAAAATGTATCTTTCTAAAGTATGTATGTGTGTGTGTGTGTGTGCATGCGCGTGTGCGCGATAGTCCCTTACAGTGACAGTTTCCTAGCAAAACAAAAGAGAAATAGAATGGGAATTTGGTATCTGGAAAGCTAAGTTATATTCTGCTATCAATAGCCATAACAATCTGGTCAGTTCACTTCTGTGGGCCTGTTTCTCATATTTATAAAGTGAAGAGTTTAAAACAAATTCATGATTCCCAAACTAGGGATTTGGAGAGTAGTAAAGATGATCCAAATAGTCTTTTAATGGTTTTTAAGAGCTATGACAAGGCCACTCAAGCTATTGGCTGATTACTGCAGGGAATGGAGCGAAGCAGAACGAAGCATAGTGTGAGCGAAGAACACAGAACTCTCGGCATGTGGAAGGTGGGCCCTGGAGCGCCTGCTGAGCTCCCTGCTCAGCCCCAGCTGTAGGACCTTCAGCCAACTGTCCCAGGCTCAGCACCGTGTGCCTTGAGGGTAGGACAGAGGGGCTTGGGGGGCTCAGTCAGCAGTCACCACAGATGTAATCTTCCAGGGATATGCTCTGAGCTCAGGAGGAAATTCACTTCTTCATGCCAGGGAATGTATGACCCACTTTGGTATATTCCAGGCAACGTGGAGATATAGAAATGAAAAGACTCAGGTCTCAAGGGGCTTGAAGTCTGATTCACTGAAATAATTTTTAGTTTCCAGAACCACAAGACAGACCCAAGAGGACTGTGTTGGCAAAACAAATGGCAGAGTGGAGCTGGCCAGAGGTATCTGTGCGTGGCAACTCCGAGACAGCACCTGACTTCAGATGGCGACACTACAGGATGGAGTGGGACATGCCTGCAGACAGGTGTCAGCTGCAAAAACACACAAAACAACCAGGACGCTTCTGGCTGCAAGGACTTGAAGCCTTAGGGGGTGATATTGGTTAAACTGAGGGTAGGCTTTGTCTTAATGGGGGCTCCACCTGACTTCAACAGTCAGGAGTTTATTTTCTCACTGACACAAAGTGGAGTAGGGTGGCTCTGGGTTTGATTTATCCAGCAGTTCAATTCCATCTTTGATTTTTTTTTTCCATTCTTTCCATTTTCCTCTCTGGCATTTTCCTCTCTAGCATTCTCACTTGCACAAAGCCAAGTACAGTGGGAGAGAGAGGAGAGAGAATCTTCCTGTGTCATTTCTTTAAGGTCAATGAAAACCATTCTTAGAAGCCCCTGGGCAGATTTCTCCCTGAATCTCATTGGCCAGAATTGTGTCACATCCCCATGCCTAAGCCAATCACTGGCAACGGGTGTGGGATAGTTGTGGCCAGCCTAGACCCATCAGAACGTAATCCTGAGTCTCAAGGGGGAGGGTGGATGCCAGAATGAAGAGTTCCATCCACTTTCCATTAGAAAGAAAGGAATGGGAGAGGAGCAGGGAAGGCTCCAGACAAACAACTAACAGCGTTTGATACAATAACTTTCTTATGTTTCTGTAACTTAAGGTCCATTTTGTCTACTGCTGGAATATAAATCTTAATTAATACCTGCTAGATTCTGTTGTATACACTGTCCTCTTCTCCCTGGAGTAGTACCCAGGGTGAGGGAGCCTGTGACCTCTGTAATGTCAGGACATAGAGGATAGGGTTGTGGGGGGCGGGGGCCACATGTGGTCCCTTGATTGCCACCTTTCTATTGTGGTTTCTTTTCTTTAAAATAAAACTTTTATTTTACAGATGAAGTCTCATTCTCTCACCCAGGCCAGAGTGCAGTGGCGTGATCTCGACCCACTGCAGCCTTGGCCTCCCAGGCTCAAGCAATCCTCCCATCTTAGCCTCCTGAGTAGCTAGGACTACAGGTGCACACCACCATGCCAGGCTAATTTTTTATTTTTTGTAAAGATGAGGTCTTGCTGTATTTCCCAGGCTAGTCTTGAACTCCTGGCCTGAAGTAATCCTCCCACCTTGGCCTCCCAAATTTCTGGGACTACAGGTGTGAGCCACCATGCCCAGCCCTAAAAAATTGTTGATTGTGGTAAACACATAAAATTTACCATTGTAACCATTTTTAAGTGTACAGATAATAGTGTTAAGTATATTCATATTGTTGTGAAACAGATCTCCAGAACTTATTCATCTTGTAATATGAAATCCTGCACCCATTGAACAACTTCCCATTCTCCCCCACAACCCCCTTAAGCCCCGGCAACCACAATTCTATTTTCTCTTTCTATTAGTTTGACTACTCTAGATACCTCATGTAAGTGGAATCATACAGTGTTTGTCTGTTTGTGACTGGCCCTATTTCACTTAGCATAATGCATAATGTCCTCAAGCTTCATGCATATTGTAGCATGTGACAGGATTTCCTTCCTTTTTAAGGTGAAATAATATTCCATTGTATGTTTATACCATATTTTGTTCATCTAATCCTCCATCAGTGGACATTTAGGTTGCTTGTACCTCTTGGCTATTGTGGATAATGCTGTTCTGAACATGGATGAGCTAATACCTTTGAGATCCTGCTTTCAATTTAGATACATACCCAGAGGTGGGATTGCTGGGTCATAAGATTTAATTTTTTGAGGCCAGGCGCGGTGGCTCAAGCCTGTAATCCCAGCACTTTGGGAGGCCGAGATGGGCGGATCACAAGGTCAGGAGATCGAGACCATCCTGGCTAACACGGTGAAACCCCGTCTCTACTAAAAAATACAAAAAAACTAGCCGGGCGAGGTGGCGGGCACCTGTAGTCCCAGCTACTAGGGAGGCTGAGGCGGGAGAATGGTATAAACCCGGGAGGCGGAGCTTGCAGTGAGCCGAGATCCGGCCACTCACTCCAGCCTGGGCGACAGAGCGAGACTCGTCTCAAAAAAAAAAAAAAAAAATTTAATTTTTGAGAAACCACCATGCTGTTTCTTTACGGTGGCTATGTCATCTTACGTTCTCCCCAACAGTGCACAAGGGTTCCAGTTTCCCTGCATCCTTGCCAACATTTGTTATTTTCTGTTTTTTTTTTTGATAGTGGCAATCCTAATAGGTGTGAGGTGGTATCTCATTGTGGTTTCATGAGGTATAATTTGAGCATCTTTTCATATGCTTTAAGACCATTCATATATCTTCCTTGGAGAAATGTCTATTCAGGTCCTTTGCCCATTTTTAAACTGGGTTATTTTCTTGTTATCATTGAGTTGTAAGCATTTGTTATATATTCTGGATATTAACATCTATCAGATATTATCATATATCAGATCTATGATTTGCAAATACTTTCTCCCATCCCATAGGTTGCCTTTTCACTCTGTAGATTGTTTCCTGTGATGCACGAAAGTTTTTAAGTTTAATGAACTCCCATTTGTCTATTTTTGTTGCTGTTGCCTGTGTTGTTGGTATCATATCCAATAAATCATTGTCAAATCCAGTGTCATGAAGCTTTTCTCCTAGGTTTTCCAGGAGTTTTATAGTTTTGGGTCTTAGGTTTAGGTCTTTAATCCAGCTTGAGGTAATTTTTGCATATAGTGTAAAGCTAGGGTCCCATTGCATTCTTTTGCAGTTGGATATCCTGTTTTCCCAGCACTGTTTGTTGAAGAGACTGTCCTTTTCTTATTCCCTTACCCTTGTTGAAGATCATTTGACTATGTATGCAAGACTTGTTGCTGGGGTCTGTCTTCTGTTTCATTGATCTACAATGTCTGTCTTTATGGCAGTACTACACTGTATGTTTTATTTTATTTTATTTTTAAAGACAGTCTCGCTCTGATGCCCAGGCTGGAGTGCAGTGGCGCAATCTTGGTTCACTGCAGCCTCCACCTCCTGGGTTCCAGCAATTCTCCAGCCTCAGCCTCTCGAGTAGCTGGGATTACAGGCGTATGCCACCATGCCTGGCCATCTTCACTCTTGAGCACCTGTGTCATGGTAGGTCAAGGACCCCTGACAGCCAGGGTCCCAGGCAGGAGGGGGCACAATCCCTTCTATTATCTTGGATTCTACCACCCCACCCCCTTAGAGGGAGACTATAGACCCCTGGACTGTTCCCAGAGATCCATTACCAACACTTCATTCTGTTGATCTCCTCTTGCACTTATGCCTCCCCCAGCCTGGAGAGAGTTTTAAACATCTTGTCCCTGGCAAGGAGACCCTGGCTCAGCCAGTATTCTTACCTAATTTTTCTGCCTCATGTCCAAAGTGCAGCTGTATTAAATGTATTAAATAAAAGGAAAAACTTGGGCCAGACGCAGTGGCTCACAGCCAGCACTTTAGGAGGCCAAGGTAGGTGGATCACCTGAGGTCAGGAGTTCGAGACCAGCCTGGCCAACATGGTGAAATGCCGTCTCTACTAAAAATACAAAAATTAGCCAGGTGTGGTGGTGCACGCCTGTAATCCCAGCTACTCGGGAGACTGAGGCTGGAGAATTGCTTGAACCTGGGGGGCGGAGGTTGCAGTGAGCCGAGATCACGCCACTGCACTCCAGCCTGAGTAACAGACAGAGACTCTGTCTCAAAAAAAAAAAAGAAAAAAGAAAAACTTGGTTTTACCATTTCTGCTGGGAAGTCTGGAGCAAAGGCCACCGGCAGTGCCATTCAGCCTGAACATGGTGAGGTGGGTGGGAGGGCAGGAATACAGAGACTCTTCCTTCACCAGGTTGCAGGTGGGCATTGACCTCTTGGTGGTCTGGTGCAGCCTCCCTGCCTGGGGCCCCCTGCCTTGGGCTCGTCACTGCCCAAGGATCAGATGAGCTGATGGAGGACCCTGAGCCAGAGTTAGTTCTTAGCTTAAACTCTGCAGCCGTGCTTCTCAAAGTGTGGTCCCGGGGGCCCATGAGGTCAAAACTGTTTTGTAATAAAACTACATTACCTTACCATTCTCCTTCTATTACAAGTATACACAGGAGTTGTCCAGAAGCTGCATGATATGATACGTGATATCACAAAGGATTGACTACAAAAGCAGATATGAGAATCCAGCTGTCTTCTCTTTCTTTCTTTTTCTTTTTTTTTTTTTTGAGATGGAGTTTTGCTCTATTGCCTAGGCTGGAGTGCAGTGGCATGATCTCAGCTCACTGCAACCTCTGCCTCTGTGTTCAAGTGATTATCCTGCCTCAGCCTCCAGAGTAGCTGGAATTACAGGCATGTGCCACCAACCCTGGCTAATTGTGTATTTTTAGTAGAGATGGGGTTTCACCATGTTGGTCAGGCTGGTCTCGAACTCCTGACCTCAGGTGATTTGCCAGCCTCGGCCTCCCAAAGTGATGGGATTACAGACGTGAGCCACCGCGCCCAACCTCCCCTCCTGGGTTTTCAGCAATTCTCTCTACCTCAGCCTCCCAAGTAGCTGGGATTACAGGTGCCCGCCACCATGCCTGGCAATTTTTTGTATTTTTAGTAGAGATGGGGTTTTGCCATGTTGGCCAGGCTGGTCTTGAAATTCTGACCTCAGGTGATCCACCCACCTGGGCCTCCCAAAGTGCTGGGATTACAGGAGTGAGCCACTGCACCTGGCCGAATCCAGCTCTCTTCTATTAAGATACTGTATTTATTCTAGTAAAGAGAATTGCAAAAATGTAAACAAATGCCAGTCTTCAGGACAGTTTTTTGGTTTGCAAAAATATAGCTATATTCAAAAAACGTAGTTATGTTAAAATGAAATGTTTATTTTTGTTATTTTTTAAAAAGTTGATACGTAATGTAAAAAAATTATCAGTTGTAATATCTCAACAAGATAGCACTAACATAACAAAAGGTCTTTGCAGTCCTCAGTAAGTTTTACAAGTTTCAAGGGGTCCTGACACCAAAACGCTTGAGGACCATTGTCCCTCCAGAAGGCTGCGGCTTGTTTCTGGTGGCTTTACACTTCTGCTGTCCTTCAGCCACGTCCCTTTTGTGTCTCCAGGGACTCCTCCATTTGCCTTGAATTTCTCCTTCTGTTAGCTCCACTCCAGTGTGGCCACATGAGGGCAGCCAATTCCACCCTTAGCCCCTTCTGGGGCCTCAAGCGCAGGTGTTCACCAGGTCGGCCTTCAGCGTCCAGTTCCCACTGAGTCCCTGGCTGGTGGTACTGGAGAAGCAAAGATGATAAACCAGGTCCTTGTTCTGTGGGAGGCTCAGGCCTCCTGTACTCTCCCTCCCAGGGGCCAGGAGAGAGCAGACAGAACCTGAGCATATCACAGGTTTGACATGTTTGGTGAATGAACATTATTATCTCCGTGTTGTGTAGAATTCCATCTTCCAGATCCTGAGCTTTAACCTGGAAGGGTTAGGCCTTCTTGCCATTGCCTGCAGGGAAAGAGCACCCTGGAACACTTACTGTTCAGGAGCACGTGGTTGTCATGCAGTAAAGTGAGAAGGGGAGAGGAGGCACCTTTTATCTAGCCTTGGATTAAGGTGCAAGTAAAGGCCATATGTGAAGTTTTCCCTGAAACTAGGGCCTCATTATTTTTTATTTTTTATCAGAACAAGTCATGGAGATCTCTAGCAATGAAAACAAAGCCCTGCAGTCATTCAACATAGACATAATCCCTACATCCTGTTAGCCAGCGGCTCCTATGACTTCTCCCAACAATCTTAAAGCAACAATCTTAAAGAGCTGGCTCAAATGCTGGTCAGTGGAAAGGGCATCAGCTCTGAAGTCACAACACAAAGGTTCAAATCTGACCCTCCTGGCTCCTGGTCTGTGCTCTTTCCCCCTTACTATAATGCCAACTTCACTTTGGTTTTTACCCCCCAAATATTCATCATTGTGTTGAGTCAACTCAATGATACATAAAAAATCAGCAGTCTCTGATCAAATGTGGCCTCTTGGCTAACAGGAGCAGGGCTTTGAAAGGATAGGCAAGGTAATATTCCTGGTTCCACCATGTGTTAGCTGTATAACCTCGGGCAAGCTGCTTAACCTCTCTGAGTCTCAATTTTCTCAACTGTAGAAAGCAGACAACAATATTACAGGGTTGCTGAGAGAATAATATGACATTACGTTTCTAAAGTGCCTGGCTCATAGTAAGTGCTCAATAAACGCCAGTTATAAACATCACTGCATTTGAAATTCACAACTTTTTCAAAGTTAGAGTCAGAAAGAATTTCAGAAGTCCTGTAATTCAGTGTTTTCCAAAGTATATTCAAAACACTCACTTCCCTCAAGGTGCTTCATTAAAAAGGGTTCTGTGGCCAAATATGATGGGTTGTGTATTAAAGCCTCAGAGAAGCCACAGAGTAAAGAAACCTGTTGAACTTTGATTACTCCAATCTTTATCAAATGGATTTGACTGTAGAACCCTCTTCACACATCACTTTTTAACTTCCAGGTTGCCGGTAGACAGAGCTCAGTCACCATTAACCATCATTAAGAATCATAACAGATACTAGATAACATTTTTGGAGGGTTTGCTCTATGCCAGGCACTGTAATATGCACAAGGCATGCATTATCTCACCTTATTCATAACAACACTAAGAAGTAGTGCTATTGTCTCTTATGGATGAAAATATAGGCTTAGGCTGGGCGCGATGGCTCAAGCCTGTAATCCCAGCACTTTGGGAGGCCGAGATGGGCGGATCACGAGGTCAGGAGATCGAGACCATCCTGGCTAACACGGTGAAACCCCGTCTCTACTAAAAAATACAAAAAACTAGCCGGGTGAGGTGGCGGGCGTCTGTAGTCCCAGCTACTTGGGAGGCTGAGGCAGGAGAACGGCGTAAACCCGGGAGGCGGATCTTGCAGTGAGCTGAGATCCGGCCACTGCACTCCAGCCTGGGCAACAGAGCAAGACTCCGTCTCAAAAAAAAAAAAAAGAAAGAAAGAAAAAATAGGCTTAGAAGACTCAGTAATTTGGCCAAGGTCACGTACTAAGAAATCGTCAGCATGCAGACTCAGGTTGGCCTGGCTCTGGAATTCAGCCTTGCCACCTCCCTGTACGGTTTCCGCAGCCCACTGCATCACACCTGACTGTTGGACAGTTCTTCCTTGTATTGAGCTGAAATCCAATTCCAGTTCCAATCATACTGTTTCTCCAGGATGCACATAAATATATGGTGAAACGTATATTTAGTTTTGATTCTAAATATCCTTTATTTGTCATTGTTTCTAGAATTCTATTTATTACGTTCCTTTTTCTCTTGACTTGCTCAAGTACTTCAGCATTTCATTTGGACTAAAAAACACAATTCTGTCTGCTTTCTTATAGTATGATATTTGCATTTTTAGGAAGTGACACATTATCAAAACATATAAGAACTAAATTTTTTTAAGAGGGGAAAAAGACAAGGTTAGGAGGCTAAGGTGGGAGGATTGCTTGAGCCCAGGAGTTCGAGACCAGCCTGGGCAACATAGTGAGACCCTGTCTCTACAAACACCACCACCACCACCAACAAAAAATTTAGTTGGGCATGGTGGCACATGCCTGTGGTCCCACTAGTCAGGAGGCTGAGGTGGGAGAGTCACTTGAGACCAAGAGGTCGAGGCTGTAGTGAGCCATGATCACACCACTGCACTCCAGCCTGGGCAACAGAGCAAGACCCCATCAAAAAAGAAAGTTTTAGATGTACAATAACAAAGTTATTTTTCCTGTAGGAATTTTGATAACAAAGTTGTCTTTTATAGCTGTGGTAGTATTGCTGTAAAGCTATGAAAGTACCTCTGGCTTTTACCCAAGTGTAGTAGTGTCTCTCTCTCTCTCTCTCTTTCTCTTTCTCTCTCCATAGCAGCACATTGTTAACTGTTTCTCACCAGTAGCACTACTTTTATTATTTTTATGACTCATTGTCTCCCTTATTTAGTAAACAAAGCATACAGCCACTAAAACCAAGTAGCTGGGCTATTCACAGCAGCTTTTCCCCCATACACTGTGGTAGTTCCTAACTACAATCTGTTTGTGACCAATAGCAGTTCCTAGTGATGCAAATAGTACTTTCCATTTAAACAATTTCATTATAGCCAATGCTAGTTCTGAACATACCACTGAAAGAAAAACACTTGAGTTCTCAATGTGGTTTGACCAATATAGCTTGGAACTATCACTTTCCTTGTTCCGAACACTATACTTCACTAGTTCGGCCCAAGATCTCATTATTTTGGGTAGCTGCATTATCCTATACATGCATATGGAGTTTGTCTCCACCCAATTAATTTTCCCCTGCAATTCTGCTATACATCAGCAGTTGTATTTTGGAGCCCACATGAAAGGATACTATACTTAACATCTGTTCAAGTTCATCTGTTTAGGTTTGGCTCATTGTTCCAGCCTGTGATGATCATCTAGGAGTGGCGATCATTCTCCTTCAGCCTGTGTCCTCTGTGAAACTGATAAACCTACCCTAGAGCAGCACTTTCCAACAGAATGTTCTGTGAACATGGAAATGTACCAGATCTGTGTTGTCCAATATGGCAGCCACATGCAGCTTTTGAGCACTTGAAATTAGTCTCATGCAACTGGGAACTGAATTTTAAATTGTCTTTAATTTTAATTAATTTAAATAGTCCCATATGGCTAATAGATACCATACTGGACAGTGTCACAGCTCTAGATGTTTACCTGAAATGCAGGTAAAAATATTAAGTAGAACAGGGACCTGCTTCTGTCACTGGAATCCAAACTCTGGACTGGGGATGGTCATTCAAGGATTATCAACGACCTGTATTTATAATAATTTAGTGCACAATTTCATCCACCAGCGTATATGAGTATCAGTGAAGGATTTTGTCAAATGCCTTATAAAAAGCAAGATGGCCTAGATATATGTGGCACTGCCCTCCTCTACCAGTCTCATTATTTTTTTTTTTTCCTACAAAATAGGTTTTTTTTTGTTTTTTGTTTTTTGTTTTCCTATTTGTAGAAGTCATACATACCCACTGTGGCAAAATGCAGGAAAGTACCTAGAGGAAATTAACAATGACCAAAATTCTGCCATCTTGAGATAACTACTGTTAACATTTCAGCATTTTTCTTTCAGCTTTTTTTCTGTGTTGGTATTTTTCACATCGTTGAAATCATACCTTCTCTGTTACTTACCTCCTGTTTTTTTTTATTTAAAAAATATTTTTAAAAATTTTAATTGACATATATATCTTTATCATGTTCAACATGTTGTTACACTGTGGAATGGCTAAATCAAATTAATAAGCACACACATTACTTCACATATGTATCATTTTTTGTAGTAAGAGCACTTAAAACCTACTCAGCAATTTTCAAGAATACAATAGTTATTAACTGTAATTATATAAACCAAAAATAAAATTCTAAGGCCCTGCAACCATCTGAAGGGACCCCTCCTCCCGGCTAGGGCATTCCAAAGTTAGCCTAAAAAACTGGTTCAGGCCATGATGGGAAGGGAGGGTCAGACATGCCTCATTATGCTCTCCTCCCTTTGGGATTTCAGGAAAAGCCAACGAGCATTTAATATCAACATAGACCTTAAGTCCGCTAAGAAACATTTACAGTCTCTTCTCTCTGAAGCCTGCAACCTGAAGGCTTCATCTGCATGATCGAACTTTGGTCTCCACAACCCCTTATCATAATCCAGACATTCCTTTCTATTCATAATAACTCTTTCAACCAATTGCCAATCAAAAGTTTTAAATCTACCTAGAACCTAGAAGTCCCCTCACTTCAAGCTGTCCCACATTTCTGGACTGAAGCAATGTGTATCTTACATGTTTTGATGTCTCATGTCTCTAAAATATATAAAGTAGGCTGTGCCCCGACCACCCTGGGGACATGTTCTGAGAATCTCCTGAGGGCTGTGTCATGGGTCATATGTCACTCATAGTTAGCTCAGGATAAATCTCTTCAAATATCTTATGGAGTTTGACTCTTTTTGTCAACAATACCATGTTGTACAATAGATCTCTTGAATGTATCCCTCTTATGTAACTGAAATGTTGTATCCTTTGACCAACACCTTCCCAACCCCTGCCTCCCAGTCCTTGGCAACCGCCATTCTACTCTCTGCTTCTACGAATTCAATTTTTTTTTTTTTTTGAGATGGCATCTCACTCTTGTTGCCCAGGCTGGGGTGCAATGGTGCGATTTGACTCACTGCAACCTCTGCCTCCCGGGTGCAAGCGATTCTCCTGCCTCAGCCTCCTGTACAAGTTCAACTTTTTCAAATTACACATGTAAGTAAGATCATGCAGTATCTGTCTTTCTGTCCCTGGCTTATTTCACTTAATGTAATGTCTCCAGGTTCATCCATGTTCTTGCAAATGACAGGATTTCCTTCTTTTCTAAGGGTGAGTAGTATTCCATTGTGTATATATACCACAATTTCTTTATCCATTCATGCACTGATGAACACTTAAGTTGATTCCATTTTTTGGCCATTGTGAATAATGCTGTAATGAATGTGGGAGTGCAGATATCTCTTGGATATACTGATTTCATTTTCTTTGTGTATGTATATATTATAGTAGCAGAATTGCTGGCTCATATGGTAGTCCTGTTTTTAAGTTTTGCTTTTTACATTTTCTTTATATTTCTAAATTTTTAAGAGTTTTTATAAATATTTCTCACATTATTAAATACTCTTTGAAAACAATCTTGAAGGCTGTATAATAACTCATTGTATCAATGGTTAATAATTTGCATCACCATTCGCCTGTTGCTGTACTTTCAGCTTGTATCTAAGTTTTTGGTATTACAAATGAAACTGTGCTGAACATCTTCTTGTGCAAAATAACTTCCTGGAGGTGTATTATTAAAATTAAGAATATGAACATTGTAAAGGCTAACTCTTCTGAAAGAGGAAATAAGGTTATCCCGGACCATGTGCTGGCTCTTAGTGGCCAATTCTTTCCCTTCTGAATATTCAAGGCCACCCATTTCATCCTCTCTTTTAGCCACTCATCCCATATTAATGTCAAGCTCACCTTAATAAACTTTTTAGATTCTAATTTTCTTAGCCTTTTCGAAAATCAGGAAGACATTGCGTGCCTCATCAGTCTTCCAGCAGTATTTCTGTTAATGAAGGTTCCTTAAAAATAAAGTCTCCTGATCTGTGAGCTCCCTCAGTAGCCTTGAATATGACATATACAGGTCAGAAGACCTGAGTTGTTCTGAGGCAGCAAGGTGCTTTCTTACTGCCTCCTTCGGTACCTGGAGCTTCAATTTCTCTTTCCAATAGTGCTCTTCAACTTTCCACCCTGACCATAATTCTCTTTAATAAGGGAAACCAAAGGAGTGTGTGGCAGACAGCGTCAGCTACTGGACAAAACTCATGCTCTCCTCTACTTTCCAGGCACACAGCTGGGAGACATCTCCCAGACTCCCCTGCAGCCAGCTGTGGCCATGTCATTGAGGGCCAGCCAGTGAAGCATGGGCAGAAGTGATGTGTGCCTCTGCCAGCCTGGCCATTAAGACCCCCTCATGGAGTGGAGATGATACCCAGGGAGACCTTGGAATTCACATGATGAAGAGACCAGAGCTTTTGTTGACTAGTAGTGTGGAAGAGGAGCACCCTGCTGAACCACTCACCTCTCCCAACAGTTGTGTTGGATTGTGGACCTGTTTTCTCTTTGCCCATTCTGGGCTCATTTGCAATTATAACCTCATTGCTTCTGCTTGAGCTGTCTTTCCTTTGTCTTGGATCATGAAATCAAGCATGCTTAATTTTTCTCCAAATACCTTGGGATTCTCCTTCCTAACTCTTGGTACAGAAACAAGCTGTCCCAGGCTCCTGGATGACAGGGAGCTTTCTCTCACTCTCATCTTAGCAACAGGTTCCCCTGGTGGTACAGAATTAGATCCGAAATGGTACTTCTCTTTATCATTTTCTCTGCTTTCTGAGAAATGGAATTGCCATTTTGGCAAGAATTTGGAAGAAATTGTATTTCAAATTTTAATACAATTGAGAAAAAACATAACCACAGTTGTCTGGTACGTAATGAAGGTAGATCTTGCTGAATGGAACATCCTTCTCTGCAACTTGGTGGGTTTGAATGGCTGAGTCTGGCAGAAGAAATGGTAGAGAAATCAATGACTCTACAGAATAAAGGGGAAAGGATTTGGAGTTCTGGAAGCAATACAAAAGGGAAGGGGTAGGGAGGAGAGATGGGAGGATGAGGAGAGCCAGCTGGATCACTCTGTGAGGGGAGCCAGCCTAAAATCCTAATGGGACCGGATGGCTCAAGAGCTTTTGAGAACAGTGGTGTCCAATATTTCATCTGAAGTTGTTGCGTAGATTTCCTCCACTCCCCTGAGGGGTTGGTGCGGTGCCAGGCTGGACAGGGACAGCACACAAATGGTGAGGCAGCCCACAAGCCAAATTCTCCAGATGCAGGGGCTGAGAACCAGCGGTGACTGTACATGTGAGCCTCTGCCCGCCTTCCGCGCTGGCCTCCCTCCTGAGAACTGGCCAAACTTTTGAGGCAGAATTTAGACTTCCAAAGAGTGGAGAATAGAAGTTTGAACCAGTCTTATCTAGGGAGGCTCCCACTGACATCCAAATTACATAATAAACACGGCCACCAGTAAAATACTACTACTACTACTATAAACAAAATAAGGAATTAAGTACACAGGTCAGGAATTTGGCCCCTTAAAACACTGAGGCCAGAGAGATTACACAGTGTGCCTCAGTGACGCTCTGCTCTGTTCTCAGATTATCTGGCTCCTATTCCTCACGTCCTCAGTCCTTGCCTGGGAAGAGAGTGCAGTGAGCAGGGTAGCTCCTCACACCCCTCCTCAGGTACCAGGTGCTCCTGGGCCCTCAAGGGCTCAGCTCTTCCCTGAGCAGCTCCCGCAGGGGCTGTTGGGTTTATCGATGACTTGTTCTGTCAAAGAGCTGAGCTCAGGGGAACATATTGGGGGAGTGAGGTTCCTACCACCTTGGAGACAGTTTTTCCTAATAAGGGGAAGCATGTGAGAAATATGTTCACTAATAAGTTTGTCAGTGGTCATAAAGATATTTGTCTGATGGCAGAAGGCCTAAGTCTTTGTTCCCATAAAAGATTTACTCCTCCAACCAGAAGAATGAACCAAAGGTGGTGAGACATTGGGGCCATCTGGGCAGCCACGGAGAAAGAGTTTGTGGATCTGACCCACTGTTCTCCTCTTGTCCAGATAAGGACGTGTGTTTGTATGTTGACTGGTGAGGATAGGAGGAGGTTTCCTGAGTGCAGAGTGCCAAAGCACAAAGCCTGAGATAAAAAGGCATAAATAGACCTAGAGCCTGACCCAGAGCCAGGCCCAGTGTCCTTGGGCTGGTAGGACTTGCAGGCCAGGTCCCAGTTGGGAAGGGGGGACTGGGGCTGAGCAGCTGTTGTGGAAATTTCCATGGGCTGTCCACCAGCTCTTGGTAAGCTCTTGCACTCGGCATGGCATGGGGAGGACATGGGTTATGAAAGAGGCACAAGACTTAGTCCAAGCTTATAAGGAGCTAGGCCCCTAGAGAAAAAAACTCAGGAAGGCTTGCCAAAGCAGCAAGTAAACAAACAGGTTGGAAAACTTTTGAAACAAAGTTGTAAATAAGGTCAAGGCATGGAACCAGTCAAGAAAAGTCAATATCATCTTCCAATTATTAGAACCTCATTTCACCTTCTAAGGAAAATGTTGAAAATACAAACTTCATATTAAGGTAAAAGTGGATTTTATTACTTTAAATACTAATAAAGAGGTGACAAACAATATATTAGTTTTTTAAAGAAAAAACTTTTTATAATTGCCACTTGCCAGAGTTTGAGATATTCTTAAGAATTCAGGTTAGCCGGGCGCGGTGGCACGTGCCTGTAGTCCCAGCTACTCGGGAGGCTGAGGTGGGAGGATCGCTTGAGCCCAGGAGTTCTGGGCTGTAGTGCACTATGCCGATCGGGTGTCCGCACTAAGTTCGGCATCAATATGGTGACCTCCCGGGAGCGGGGGACCACCAGGTTGCCTAAGGAGGGGTGAACCGGCCCAGGTCGGAAACGGAGCGGGTCAAAACTCCCGTGCTGATCAGAATTCAGGTTAAACTTACAAAATCGTTTTTAATACAGAAATCAATGAAAAATTATCCAAAAACATTAGTTCCACGCATTGGTAATTATTACCAAAAGCCTTACAGCCTTACATTTTGTAAAATCAGTGTTGCAACTATCCCAGGAATTGGAGGTCTGTGTTTTTCCCCTCTCTAGTTAAGATTCAGGTAGTGTGTGTGTTTGCGCGTGTGTGTACATGCATGTGTGCATGTGCAATGTATGAACCCACAATGCTCACCAAAATGCTGGACTCCCAATGCACTGGTTAGGATGCCTTTGCTTGTAATTAAAGAAGCCGTGAGAAGATATATTAGTTCACATGGCTGAAAAGTTAAGTGTTAGTGCAGCCTTCTAATAAGCTTTAATCAGGGCTCCAGCTCCAGTTCTCTCTAATTCTCCCTGCCTTGCCCTTTTGTGGCCAGATTCCTTTTCAGGCTGGCTTATTCATGGTTGCAAGATGTCTGTGAACAGCAACTCAGCCAACAACAACTCGTCTAAGGAGAGAGGAGCTATTGTTTCCTACAGCCATTGCATAGAAGTCCTGAGCTTCCTTCTGATTGGACCACCCCAGGACCAGTCATTGAGGGCATGCCATGTGCTGATTGGCTCAGATTCAAAAACCTATCACCTTGTCAAGTGGGTTGGGATTGACTTATACCATGGGGCATGATATGGTTTGGTTGTGTCCCCACCCAAATCTCATCTTGAGTTGTAACTCCCATCCCACGTGTCATGGGAGGGAAATGGGAGGTAATTGAATCATGGAGAGGCTTTTTCCATGCTGTTCTTGTGATAGTGAATAAGTCTCATAAGAGCTGATGGTTTTATAAAGGGGAGTTCTCCTGCACAAACTCTCTTGCCTGCCAACATGTAAGATGTGACTTTGTTCTTCATTCACCTTCTGCCACGATTGTGAGGCCTCACAAGCCATGTGGAGCTGTGAATCAATTAAACCGCTTTCCTTTATAAATTACCCAACCTCGGATATGTCTTTAGTAGCAGCATGAGAACAGACTAATATAGTAAATTGGTACCGGTAGTGGGGTGCTGCTGTAAAGATACCCGAAAATGTGGAAGCGACTTTGGAACTGGGGGAACAGGCAGTTGGAACAGTTTGGAGGGCTTGGAACTTCCTAGAGACTTGTTGAATAGCTTTGAACAAAATGCTGATAGTGATATGAACAGTAACATCTAGGCTGAGGTGGTCTCAGATGGAAATGAGGAAACTTGTTGGGAACTGGAGTAAAGGTCACTGTTGCTATGCAAAGAGGCTAGTGGCATTTTGTCCCTGCCATAGAGACATGTGGAACTTTGAACTTGAGAGAGACAATCTGGGGTATATCTGGCAGAAAAAATTTCTAAGTGGCAAAGTGATCGAGGGGAAGCAGAGCATAAAAGTTTGGAAAATTTGCAGCCTAGTGATGCCATAGAAAAGAAAAACCCATTTTGTGGGGAGAAATTCAAGCCAGCTCCAGAAATTTGCACAAGTAACAAGGAGCCCAATGTTAATCACTAAGACCCTACCCAAATCTCATCTTGAATTGTAGCCCCCATAATTTACACATGTTGTGGGAGGAACCTGGCGGGAGGTAACTGAATAATGGGTGCGGGTTTTTCCCGTGCTGTTCTCCTCTTGAGGTCTGATAGTTTTATAAAGGGGCGTTCTCCTGCACAAGCTCTCTTGTCTGCCCTCATGTAAGACATGACTTTGCTTCTCATTCGCCTTCTGCCGTAATTGTGAGGCCCTCGCAGCCATGTGGAACTGTAAGTCCTTTAAAACTCTTTCCTTTATAAATTACCCAGTCTCGATTAGAAGCATGAGAACAGACTAATACAGGGCATCACCCCTAGAGCTGGGTGAGACCAATGCCTCTCAAATTGATGGTGGCTACACAATGGGGAGGAGAATGGGTGATAAACATTCCCAATGTCTACCACACCTTGGTAGCAATTTAAACTCTTTTTTCTTAATTTAAAGGGTACTTTCTAGGTATAAGGCATTGTAAGAGATATAAAGATACACAGTTGACAATCTCTTTGGTATAAAAAGACAAGCTGACAAATAACTACAATACACTATTATGAGGTGTAATGTAAAAATGACACGTGTAAATGCTAAAACAAAGTATGAGAAATGTAAAGGAGAGAGACAGATTGTTTCTGACTGAGGTGGTCAGAGAGGTGTTGCATACCAAATAACACTGGAATTAGGTCTTAAAGAGTGAGTGGGATTTTAATGATTACAGGAGAGAAGGGAAAGCATGGGAGGCAGGGGAGCTTTAAGAGTAAAGCCCCAGAGGCAGAAAGCCAAGGGAAAGATTGGAGAAATGGCCCAGGTAAGTTGGAGGACAAGTTCTGGAAGTTGCTGCTAAGGCAAGAAATATTTCCCCAATACAAAGAAATCTGAGTTCAGATAATACCTGAGGAACTAGGATAATAAAGTCAGGGTGCAAGGTGAATATGTCTTTATTTTCTCCCATAAAGAAATCTGGCTTAAGCCTCCATTTACCTGATTAGTGGGAAATTCAGTATCTCCTTCGTGGGGCTCCCCCAACTCCTTAATTGTGTTCAACCCAACGCCTTACACAGTCCAAAGAGGGGGCAGGGCCAGTCTGACTTTCACATGCAGCCAGAGGCCACTGGTCTCTCATCAGTCTGGTGGACAACACACATCCCCAGGTCTCTGTGGCTCCTCAGGGAGGACAGTATCACTCATGTCACTTTGAACTTGGTCATGAGTGTTCCTTCTCAGGATCCAGGGCCATTATCTCCGAGCTCTGCCCTTCAGTTAAATTCAGTTTCCCCATTTGCCAAGTCACTCGCTGGCCCAAGGACTTTGGATAAGAAGTAGCTTGGGATATCCATGTGGATGCAGAATTCCTTTATTTATTTATTTATTTATTTAGAGACAGTGTCTCACTCTGGTGGAGTGCAGTAGTGTGATCCCAGCTCACTGTAACCTCTGCCTCCTGGGTTCAAGTGATTCTCCTACCTCAGCCTCCTGAGTAATTGGGACTACAGGAGCCCACCACCATGCCCAGCTGATTTTTGTATTTGTAGTAGAGACGGACTGGCTCATCTGGCCGGGCTGGTCTCAAACTCCTGACCTCAGGTGATCATCCCACCTTGGCCTCCCAAAGTGCTGGGATTAGAGACGTGAACCACCGCGCCTGGCCCTGGATGCAGAATTCCTATCCTCTGTTCCTCCCTGGGATCCACTGCACCCTAGCAGGCAGGGAGATTTTCCCTGTTGGCTGTCCCTCAACCCCCACCATGGATTTCCCCCTTGTGCACCCTTTCCTGGTCACACACACCCCGCTGGGGTTCGTGGGGTGGAGGCATCTGTCTGAAATACTTGACATCTCTCTCATGGGTGCAAGGAAAGAAAATAAAACCCAAAGTTCAGACACCACTGGGACATTCTATTCTACTCGGATTTATAGGTCCACACCTCTTAGCCTCTTCCAGGATTGCTTATTTCACCCAAGGGAGCCAGGCCCTCCTGTGCTCTTTTATTAACAGTTCATATTAACATTTAACCTTCTTGGTCATTGGCAACATCTGTGTCCTTTGTCCGTCCTCACCTTGAAGTTGAAATTATTTTATTTGCAGCCACTTAGACCCTGCCTTGATGGCATTTCCTGGCCACGGCAGGCTCTGAACTAAGTCTCATTGTCTGTTTTGGATGCATGGTGACTCTCTTTCTGAGACAGAGTCTTGCTTTGTCGCCTAGGCTGGAGTGCAGTGGCGCAATCTTGGCTCACTGCAACCTCTGCTTCCGGGTTCGAGTGATTCTTCTACCTCAGCCTCCTGAGTAGCTGGGACTACAGACGCATGCCACCATGCCTGGCTAATTTTTGTATTTGTAGTAGAGATGGGGTTTCACCATATTGGTCAGGATGGTCTCGAACTCCTGACCTTGTGATCCGCCCACCTTGGCCTCCCAAAGTGCTGGGATTACAGGCATGAGCCACCGTGCCTGGTCGGTGACTCTCTTTTCTAAACTCCCCTTCACAATTTTGCTGTCTTCACCCTGCTTTTGTATACTCAAAAGGAAGTGGGCAACAGATTGTCAGAATTAGGCTTGGCTCATGGTTTGCAGCTTCTCGCCTGTTTGCTGCTTCTCTAGTTTAAAAACTTGGGGTTCTAAATGTGGAAATTACTCCAAAACTTAGGTGAATTAGAAACAAGTATCCAGTGACTGTCTGAGGGAGAACAAAGTAAAATACATATTCAGCAACTAGGCAAGTAGGATGGCTTCCCCCACACAGTACAGCATTTAAGAACAGGAGAATGAACTACATGTTGTTTTGTGTTTTTTTTGAAATGGAGCCTCACTCACTCTATCACCCAGGCTGGAGTACTGTGGCATGATCTTAGCTCACTGCAAACTCCACCTCTTGGGCTCAAGTGATTCTACTGCCTCAGCCTCCCGAGTAGCTAAGACTATAGGCATGTGCCACCATGCCTGGCTGATTTTTTTTTATTTTTAGTAGAGACAGGGTTTTGCCATGATGGCCAGGCTGGTCTCAAATCCCTGACCTCAGGTGATCTGCCCGCCTCGGCCTCCCAAAGTGCGAAGATTACAGGCATGAGCCATGGTGTCTGGCCCTATAAGCTTTTTTTCAATTCAGTGACTACTTGCCTAATTTTGAATGGCCAAAATAACCTTCCAGTTATTTTCCCTTAATGGAATCAACCTAGAATAGTTGCCTGGGGAGAGGGAGTTGGGGGGCAGTCACTGGAAAGAGACATGAAGGAACTTTTTGGAGGTATAAAATTGTTCTATATTTTGATTAAGGTGTTAGTTACAGGATATTTTCATTTGTATGAACTGTGGACCTTAGATCTGTGCATTTTACCATATATAAATTATATATCAATTTAAGCATAGAAAAATTAAACAAATGATTATGATATACTTGGCTAATGTCCATATGCTACAGTGTGTTGAAAAGAAAAATAATACCCTATTGAGAAGGTAGACATGTACTGCAAGCATAAGCTATGAAAACAGAAAAGCCGCAGACATTGTTAACGGACTGAGCTGGGATGTTTCCAGTTGTGGGGATTCTGAGCCTCTTTTGTCATGTGCTTAATCACTTCTAATTGTACAGTCAGCTAATTACAATAATTAGTCTTGCCTTAGTTCAACAGAGTTGAACTAAGTCATTCTCTTAACAGTACTGGGTTGGATTTTCCTGCATCTAGTGACTTCCTCAGATTGTGGCCTGCAATGGTGCATTCCTGGGGCTCGAGAAATGATTTGTTTGTGCTGGGTTTTCACCACAGAGTGAGGGGTGAGGGATGTGACTAATCATGGAGCCAGTGAGTTATGCATGTCATGCCTCTGAGCACAGTAAGAACACTTTGGGCTCTACACTGTCACCACTTTTGGCGTACTGTCCCAGACTTGGTTAGGTCCAAGTCAATCACATTTTTTTTTTTTTTTTGAGACACAGTCTGGCTCTGTCACCCAGGCTGGAGTGCAGTGGCACGATCTTGGCTCACTGCAAGCTCCGCCTCCCAGGTTCATGCCATTCTCCTGCCTCAGCCTCCCAAGTAGCTGGGACTACAGGCGTCTACCACCACGCCTGGCTAATTTTTTGTATTTTTAGTAGAGACGGGGTTTCACCGTGTTAGCCAGGATGGTCTCAATCTCCTGACCTCGTGATCCGCCCACCTCGGCCTCCCAAAGTGCTGAGATTACAGGCATGAGCCACAGTGCCCGGCTGTCAATCACATTTTGAAAACAGACAGGATTATTCACTGCAGCACTGTTGCAATAGCAAAATAATAGAAACAGTCTGTAGGACAGGAGACTGGTTAAGTAAATTATGGTTCATCCATATAATACTGAGAAAAAGAATGAGGATGCTCTCTATGTACTGATCTGGAAAGAGCTTCAAGCTATATTGTTACACGAAAAAAGCAGAACTGAGTGCATAGTAAGGCCATTTGTATAAAATATAAAAGTATAGGTTTGTATTTGCTTGTTTATGTACAAAGAAACTGAAAAGAGATAAGAAACTTAACAACAGGGAAGATGTTTATTGGGGAGGGCAAGGAAATTGGGGGCATAAGGGTTGGGAAGTGGGTGGGAAAGGGATGGAATTAGGGAAGACTTCACTGCAAACCTTTATAAAATAGATGTTTAAATATTCAAATGAATGTATTATTACCTAAAAGATTGAAATCAATTAATTAAAATGTACAAGACTTTTTTTTTTTTTTTTTGAGACAGAGTTTTGCTCTGTCGCCCAGGCAGTGGCATGATCTTGGCTCACTGCAAGCTCCACCTCCGGGGTTCATGCCATTCTCCTGCTTCAGCCTCCCGAGTAGCTGGGACTACAGGTGCCCACCACCACACCCAGCTAATTTTTTTTTTTAAGTACTTTTAGTAGAGAGAGATTTCATCACATTAGCCAGGATGGTCTTATCTCCTGACCTCGTGATCTGCCCACCTCGGCCTCCCAAAGTGCTGGGATTACAGGTGTGAGTCACCGTGCCTGGCCGAGTTTTTAAGAATAGAAAAAAGTTTTAGGGGGAGGAGAAGTCCAGTGATCATATAATCTAACATTTCCCAAATAGTGGTTTGTAAAGGTATAATGAGAAATGTGTGTATTTAAAGCAATAGTGGGTGGTCCTGGTGGCTCACGCCTATACTTTGGGAGGCAGAAGCAGGCAGATCACTTGATCCCAGGAGTCTGAGACCAGCAAGGGCAACATAGTGAGACTCTGTCTTGACAAAAATATTAAAATAAAAAATAAAATAGTTGAGCATGGTAGTGCTTGACGGTAGTCCCAGCTATTCAGGAGGCTGAGGTGGGAGGATCACTTGAGCCCAGTAGGTTCAGACTGTAGTGAGCCATGGCTGTCCCACTGCACTCCATCCAGCCTGGGTGACAGTGAGACCCTGTCTCAAAATAAAATATAGCAAAGCAGTGGCGGAATCTGTTTTGACTCCTACTTTCTTATATTTAATTCATAATTTTTTCTTTTTGAGACGGAGTTTCGCTCTTGCTGACTAGGTTGGAGTGCAATGGTGCTATCTGGGCTCACTGCAATCTCCACCTCCTGGGTTCAAGTGATTCTCCTTCCTCTGCCTCCCAAGTAGCTGAATTAGCTAGGATTTCAGGCATGCACCACCATGCCTGGCTAATTTTGTATTTTTAGTAGAGATGGGGTTTCACCATTTTGGTCAGGCTGGTCTTGAACTCCTGACCTCAGGTGATCCACCTGCCTTGGCCTCCCAAAGTGTTCAGATTAGAGGCATGAGCCACTGTGCCCAGCCCATAGAAGAATTTTTAAGCAACTGTTTTCCTATTATGACAAAACTCTCTGAGAGTCCCTGGGGTGTGGAGTGGACACAGTAGACAGCCATGGAGAGCAGGTGTCCAGGCTGTGACTCAGTTGCTTAGGCATCTTTCTGCTTGAAAACACCTCCTCTTGGCCGGGCACGGTGGCTCATGCCTGTAATCCCAGGACTTTGGGAGGCCGAGGCGGGCGGATCATGAGGTCAGGAGATCGAGACCATCCTGGCTAACACGGTGAAACCCTGTCTCTACCAAAAATACAAAAAATTAGCCGGGTGTGGTGGCGGGCACCTGTAGTCCCAGCTACTCTGGAGGCTGAGGCAGGAAAATGGCATGAACCCGGGAGGCAGAGCTTACAGTGAGCTGAGATTGCGCCACTGCACTTCAGCCTGGGCGACGAGTGAGACTCTGTCTTAAAAAAAAAAAAAAAAAAGGAAAACACCTCTTCTTGTGCTTGTACAGTTATAATTTGTTTATTTTTTATTTTCTATTTCTTTTGAGATGGATTCTCCCTCTGTAGCCCAGGCTGGAGTGCAGTGGTGCAATCTCAGCTAACTGCAACCTCTGCCTCCCAGGTTCAAGTGATTCTCCTGCCTCAGCCTCTGGAGTAGCTGGGATTACAGGTATGCACTACCACGCCCAGATCATTTTTTTAAATTTTTAGTAGAGACGGGGTTTCACCATGTTGGCCAGGCTGGTCTTGAACTCCTGACCTCAGGTGATCCACCTGCCTCAGCCTCCCAAAGTACTGGGATTACAGGCGTCAGCCACTGTGCCCGGCCTGTTTTTATTAACCATGTTTAATTAATACTCCAAATTGCCCAGGAATCAAAAAGAATCTTGCTGTTGAACACAGCTAGGTAATGTGGAGCATGAAAATTATTATTCTACAAATATGCCTCAGGACTTTTTCTGCAGATCTGAAAACTGTGATTAATCAACTTCTCATATAGAAAATTCAGCTCTTCCACTTTAGAATCTAGTGTTAATGAGAAAATGTTGCAGTCAGTGTATAAAATGATTTTCCAGGTATTATAAAGAAAGACTATATTTGATGTGTCATTTATAAATGAAGGATGAAATCATTAAAGTTAACTAGTTGATTTTGGGTGTGCAAAATGTGAGCATTTCATATACTTATTATCTGTGGAGCAGTAACATCATGATGACTTTACAAATTAGGAAAGTCACTAAACAAAGAACAACAACTATAACAAGGAGCAATAACTACAAACTCTCGGGAGGGAGGAGAGTCTGATTTCCAGAGATGCTACATTATATTATTTAAAATGTCCAGTTTTCAACAAAAAGCACGAGACATGCAAAGATACAAGAAAGTATGGCCCATGCACAGGGGAAAATGCAATCAATAGGAACATAGATAATGTCTCCACCATTGGACTTATTAGACAAAGACTTTAAGTCAGCTACTTTAAATATATTCAAAGAAATAAATGAAACCATGTCTAAAGAACAAAATAAAAGTATGAATTTTTTTCTTACAAAATAGGGAATATCAATAAAAACAAATTACTTTTAAGATCATCAAACAGAGGTTCTGGAGTTGAAAAATGTAATAACTGAAATGAAAAATCTAGTGGGGGCTCAACAGCACATTAGAGCAGACTGGAGAAAGAATAAGCAAAATTGAAAATGGGACAATTGAGATTATCCAACTTGAGGAACAGAAAAAAAAAAAAAGAATGAAGGGAATAAACGAACAGAGCCTCAAAAATCTGTGGGTTCCATCAAGCATACAAACATACTTATAATGGGAGTCCCAGAAGGAGAGGAGAGAAAAAGGACATAAAGAATATTTGAAGAAGTAGAAGAGAACTTCCAATTTTGATAAAAAGTATAAATATGCATGCTTTTTATTTTGATAAAAAACATGTCCAAGAAGCAAAGTGAACTTCAAATAGGATAAACTCAGAGAGATTCACACCTAGACACATGATAATCAAACTGTTGAAAACCAAAGGCAAAGAGAGGGTCTTGAAATTAGCAGAACACAAATAAAAAAAAACTTACCCTGTATTAGGATTCTCAATAAGATTAACATCTGATCTCTGGAGGCCAAGAAGGCTGTGGTATGACATAAAACGCTACCGAAAAAAAAACAACACAAACAAAAAAAAAAGCACCCCTTAATTAAGCTTTCTATATCCAGCAAAACTATCCCTCAGAAATAAAGGAGAAATCAAGGCATTCCTAGATAAACAAAAACTGAAGAAATTCATCATTTAGCAAATCTTCCCTGTAAGAAATAAAAGGTGCTCTTCAGGCTGAAAGGACTTGAGGCATTAAGTCAAATTCACATGAAATGAAGAATACTGGTAAAGGAAATTACATAGGTAAATATAAAAGGCAGCATAAATATGCAATAATTATGAATGTGTGGTTATGGGCATATAATGGATAAAAATGTAATCTGTATGACAATAACAGCACAAAGGAGGGGAGAATGGAGCTATATAGAAGCAAAGCTTTTGCATATTATTGCAATTAAGTTACCATTAATCCAAACTAGAATGTTATAAGATGTTCATTATAATCCCCAGGGCAACCCATAAGAAAGAGGGAAGGAGTGATCAACTGTGTCAAATGCAGCTGACAGTTTAAGATGAGATCCGAGAATGACCATTTGATTTGGCAACAGAAAGGTCACTGATGAAAAGTTTTAGGGGAATGGTGGGGACAGGTGTCAAACCTGACTAGATGGCTGTAGGTAGAATAGGAGAAAAGGAAGTGGAGATAATGAATATGGATAATTCTTCCAGGAATTTCGCTGAAAATGAGAGCAGAGAAATGAGAATGGAGGTGAGTCCAGGAGATTTTTTAATGGATTTGTATGCTGATGGGAATGCTGCAGAGTAGGAAAAACTGACTGTCTCCTCTGTCACTGTTGTTAAGGGAGAAGTTTGAAGATCAGAGGAAAGTTATTGGAGTATCCTACTTTTCACCCTAAAGTCCCAGGCACAGGAATCTTTGGTTATTGGGAAAATACACACACACACACATTTGTTTGAGTGTGTTTATATTACATAACACTGTACTCATAGATACATTTTTAAAAAATGTCTTAACTAAGATGGCAGTATATGATCATTAACTAATACTTTCAGGCACAACAGACAATCAGAGTGAGGTACCCCATGAATGAAATCTATGTTTCAAATGTCTTCTTGATAATTTTGAATTTTATTCAAAATTTGAAAGGCTGTGTTCTTATCAGCTACAGTTAGATCTATCCTTGACCTTGCCTTGTAGTGAGGTTAACAAGAATAGTAATGACTGTTATTCACTGTTTTCTTCTTGTTCACCCTGCCCACATTATTAGTGTTATCTTCAGGCTGGGCCTTCTTTGCAGACACCTTGTTTAAAAAAACTTTTTATTATAGAGAATTGCAAACATATGTAGGTAATAATATAATGAACCCCAGTAGATTCATCATTCATCTTCCACTATTATCAACTTGTTACCTACAAAGCTGGTCCCCCACAAAATGGAGTATTTCCCTCCCTCTTTGGTGTCCCAAAGCCAGTTTGGAAAAACAAAAGCAAGTGTCAAGTAGTGCAGGCTTTATTGGATGGCCACGGAATTGAGAAGAAGGAGCTTGGTTCACGAATTAACTTCTCAGCTTGTGAAAGTCAGGAAGTCACAAATATAGGGCCTCTTCAATGAAGGGGTTAGGCACTAAAAGCTAGGGGACAAATATTCATGTCTTTTTTGGAATGGACAGAGAACTTCTCAAAACTAGAGTATTACCTTCCTTTTTTTTTTGTCCTTTTATGGTTTCTTCCAGTCATTGTCATGGTGATTATCAACTGTCATGATGCTGGTGGGAATGTCATTTAGCATGGAAATTAGATTATAATGAAGTTAGAAGTTCTTCAGAGGTCAAGCGAGCTGCCATCTTGATCTCACCAGTGTTTGGTCATGTGGGGCACCTTTTGACCACAGGTATCCTGTTTCCTAAAGGTAAGCCAGGGTAGAAATTCACCTGTCACATAGGCATGTAATGTACAGAAACCTATGGCCTGTTCACTTCCCCCGTCCTGTAATATTTTGAAGATAATCCCATATATAATATTATTTCATCTGATAATGTGTATCTCTAAAACACAACGACTCTTTTAAAAAATCTAACTACAATCCCATTATCACACCTGAAAAATAATTTGCAGGGAAAATCTTTGCACTAAAAGCCAGGTCAAGAAAGAAAGAAATGTGTCTTTAGTAGAGTAAAGCTGAGGTCATTATTTAACAGGGAGTAAGGTCAAAGTCGTATTAATTGGAGGAAGATCCTGTCTTTGCATAGACTAGCTGGAGGTCATTTCTCTAGTAAATCAGACTGGCAGTCCTTGAAGAAAAAGTAATGTTTGTGGTGGTGGGTTACGCTTGTCTTCAAGGTATTTTAGGAGAGAAGCTCGCCTTGGCATTGCTGGTGGAGTGGGACTGAGGTAGCATGGAAGTGGCCAATTCCCGCCCCACGTTTGTGAAACTAAAGCACCACATCCTCTCCCCACTTACCAGAAGCAGGAGTTGATGACAATCACGTTCTCATCCAGCTCAAATCTGATGGGGTAGAGTTCGTAAGATTCAGGAAGTAATGAACCGGGAACTCTCTTATTCCATGGACTGTGGTCTGGATCACTAGGCTGGCAGGGCTTGGAGGAAACAGGCAGGGAACAGCAGAACTGTGTAAGGGAACAGTTACTGTAGGAGGAAGCAACGGCCACCCTTGAAAGGCCTTAAGGCTTGGTCTTTTTCTCCTGGGTGGGAAGGAGCCAGCTGACCTAATCAAGGCAAGTTGTCAACTGTTTGGGGCAGTTACTTGAAACTTTAGTCAAAATAACTCTTTAATTGTCCTTTAACATTTACTTTGTATTTAGTGTGGTGAAGATGGGGGAGGCAGAACTTGGACTGTGGGGAGGGCATGTGAAGGTCTGTGCAGAGAGGAGCACCCACCAGCCCACCAGTGCCCAGCCACAGACGCCACAAGGCACAGTCTCCATTCTCCTTGGAAGAAAGCCCTCCCCTACCCCTGGGAAGAACGGAGCCTGACACAGAGCTTGTGTTCGCCCATATCACACACACTTAGAATTCTGTTCTTGGGGACTCAGGCAGATCTCTGGGAAGCCGAGCTCCAAGTGGTCAACGGGCGGCTCTGAAGTTAGGTTCACTTCTGGATTTCAGTATAATAAAGCAGCCTCCATCCCCAATTTTTGGCATCAACATAGAACAGCTAACTTTAAATTGTTCCAAGGGAAACTATAAAACAAACGACTTTCAATTAAGTTAAATGTCAATACTTGTGAACCAAAAAGTACCTGTATCAGTTTAGAAATTTATGTTATGAAGGTGAAGGACTCGCGCCCAGGAGACAGGTCTGTGCCTTTCTCCAAAGATTATTTTGAGGGCTTCAATATTTAAAGGGGAAAAGCAGGCTGGAGAGGAAAGATGGAGGGTATGTTCACATTACTGAATCCACATGTGGCGATAGAGGGAGCAGGTAGGGCAACAATTACGTATTTGTCTAGCGCTCAGTAAATCGGCACTTTACACAAGATAAGGTGAACATAGAGTGGAGATACTTCACCTTTAATCTGTAGCTATCTGCTTAGGAACAAAAGGAAAGGCAGTTGCTTGCATGACTCAGCTTTCAGCTTAATTTTTTTCCTTTTGGCAGAGTGAATTTTCGTTTCACAATACCAAAAAAAAAAAAAAAAAGAAAAAGCGGGGTGAGGCTCAGAATAAGGAACAGTCCTTTGGCTTGAGTATTTCATTTTATGAAAAACTCACTCAACTGTTATTTCTCTTTTTTCCACAAGAACGACTAACAGAGCTGCAGACCAGTGTTTGGGGTCATCTGAGTGGAAACCGTCGAAATTGTCGAGCCGACTTTGGCTCACACGTTCCTTATCTCGTTAGGGAGGGAGTGACGAGGCAAATCTGCGGGCTGGTGGTGGCGGTGCCTCCCAGGGTTGCTCGGCTGGGCCGCCGAGGGCTAGACCCGAGCTCTATCCCGTGTGGGCTGCGCGTCCCCCAAAACCCCGGCCGTCAGCGACTGCGGGCACCTGCACGCCGACGAGACCGGCGGGCGGACAGCGACTCGGGTGAGTGTCCTATCTCTCTACTCTAGGGGCGCGGGTGGCAGAGGCTTCCTGTTTTGAGGATGGCGCCACACAAAACAAGTAACCTTAGCCTGAAGGGCCCCGACGCAGGAGGTGGAAGTGCGCGGCCCTGCCCGCCGCGCTTCCCTTCCTCGGAGTGCTTTTTGTGGGCCCTGGGAAAGGGGCTCTTGCTACATAGAGAGGAGCAAAGAACAGGCCTCGCCCGGTCCTTAAAGCGGCGGCACCCTCCACGCCCCACAGTCGCGTCTGTTCGGTCCACAGACTCCCTTCCCAGGCCGGCGCGGAGGCCCAGCAAGCACCAATCTGGAGGAACACAAGGAACCTTTACGGCCGCGCATACCGCATCTCAGTGACAAAGGCGCCCGTTCTCAAGGCGCATGCGCGCAGGCCACCAACTCCAAAGCCAGGCCTCCAGCCCGCGTTTGCTAGAGGGAAAGGTAGCGGGGAGGTGGGGAAAAGGAGAACTGGAGGGCCCTGTCTGCTAAGGTAGCCTCCCATTGGCTCCTCTTGCTCCGCCCTCGGTCGCGATTGGCTATGGGCTGGGAGCACGGGCCGAGCACGCTCCCACGCGCAGAGCTGCATTCGGCAGGCGGACGGCGGCGCAGCCAATGGGAGCGGTCCGCGGGGCGGGGCTTGGGCGCTGGGACTCCCTGGAAGCTGGCGAGTTGGTAAACAGATCCGGAGCGCGTGCCGGGCGTCAGCTCTGTGGCGAGCGCGCGGAGGCGGGCGCAGAGGGGGCTAGAAGGTGACCGCGGATCCCATCTTCCTGCAGCCGGGTAAGGCTGCCACCCGCCGGCCCGCCGAGTGCCTGGGCGCCGTCTGGCTGCGGCTAGAGCTGGGTTCAACACCCACCTGAGCCCTTCTTGCATTTTCTTCATGTGACAGTGCAGCTTCCCCGCGAGTTTCGCTAGCCGCGAGCGTCAGGTCGGGACGCAGAGGGGGCGCCTGAGGTGCAGGGTGGGTCCTCTGCAGCCGTCTCACGTCCCTGGGTCCACCTCAGTCCCTCGGTCCTGCGTCGGGGAGGAGACGAGGGCCACGTGCAGAGCTTTGGGTCCCTGGAACACGCCTGCTGCTTGCCCGACCGTCTTCCGGCTGCCGATCGCCCGTTGCCCGTGCCCTTTGGTCGCCAATACAGCTTTCCTGCTTCGCTTTCTAATAATGTCGTTCTTCACTCCCAGACCCCGTTGCTCTGAGTGTCTGGGGCTCTAGGCTCGTTGCCCCTGGCTGCAGGTTTGGGTCAGAACTTTGACTTCCTTGGCTGGAGCCAACTGTTGGGCTTCACAGGTGGGAATTTTGGGTAAACTTGGGACAGGGGATCCTTGTTGATCCTTTCTTCCTTTCGCTTTCCTTTGGCCTTTCCTCTTACTTCTCCAAACACCGGGGGTCTTGTGAGTAAGGTTTGGGCTTACTCCCCTAAACTCGGAGCCTTTCCGAGGCTCATTCTCACCCATTGCACAGAGGTGACAGCCTCTCAGCCAAACCCTCCTTGGGCGATGGGGAATGCTGCAGGGGCAGGTTTGGGTGTTGGGACTCCCCATTTGGGTGAGAGATGTCAGCTTCCTGAAGGGTGAGAGGCTTTTGTGCAGAGTCTTCCAGCCTGAGTTGGGCCTGCAGCCTGTTGAAAAACTTGTGCACGTTCACTTGGGCCTTGGATCTACGTGACAGGACTGAGTAGCTGGTCATGCCAGGCCTACCTGATTGCCAAAGGATTTGAACATTCATTGATGCCAGCTTGCTAGTTGTCACGCTGTGGATGGGTGGGTCGTCCTGGCAGGAGGGCTCTTGGGAGACTCTTCTTTTGGAGGAAGGCCTTTCTCCTGAGGAGAGACAAAAGGGGAGCTACAGGAGCAGCATCTTTAAGACTCAGGCTGCCGGGCGCGGTGGCCCATGCCTGTAATCTCAGCACTTTGGGAGGCCAAGGCGGGTGGATCACCTTAGGTCAGGAGTTCGAGACCAGCCTGGCAAAAATGGCAAAACCACATCTCTACTGAAAAAAAAGAAAAAATACAAAAATTAGCCAGATGTGGTGGAGGGCACCTATAATCCCAGCTACTCAGGAGGCTGAGGTGGGAGAATTGCTTGAACCTGGGAGGCAGAGGTTGCAGTGAGCCAAGATGGCGCCAGTGCACGCCCCACTGGGCAACAGAGCGAGACTCAATCTCAAAAAAAAAAAAAAAAAAGAAGACTCAGGCAATGGCTTTGAATGTTTTGTTCAGCCTTGCAAATGGTGCGGACTATGCAGAATCGTAATGATTTGGGGCCTAATGTTGGGCAGCTCAAAGGAAAAGTGAACCAGGCAGTCTGGGCACCTCCCTCAGAGCCAGTGTGTTATCTAAGACAAAGTTTTTCAACCTGTGGACTAATGACATTTTGGACCCATAATTCTTTGTTGGCGGGGGGCCTGGCCTATGCATTGTAGGATGTGTAGCAGTATCCCTGGCTTCTGTCTACTAGACTAGCACCACTCCCTACCCCTTCTAGCCATTGTGACCATCAGAAATGTTTCCAGACATTGCCACATGTCCCCTGGAGGGCAAAATCTCCCTTGGTTGAGAACCACTGAGGTAAGACTCTAAAAAGAGTTGTCCTGTGCTGCGAGAGGCCCCTCTGGGACCTGCCCGAGAGTAGGTGAGAGGTTTGGGCAAAGGGTAGTGTTGTGCCTCCTACCCTAACCCAGTGGTAAAAGTCATGTAGATTGGGCTACCTGTGCACCTAGGAGGGCAGAGGCAAAACCTGCAAGCAGAAAGGAGGTAGACATCCATGGGCATGTACTATGCCTGCTAGGTGTGTGGCAGTGACTGCCTGGGTTGGGGGTGCTGGAGAATTGGAAGACTGGTAGCTTCTCGGCTGCAGGCAACAAAGGGCACCCAAAAGATCCCCTAACTGACCAAGGAGTGTTACGGGAAAATCCCGATACATCCCCACAGGATCAATTAACAGCAAGAAAGAGAAACTCATTTCTCTTGCAAGACTAGGGGATTTGCACATGAGTAACTATGGGCCAGTTTTACAATAGGAAACATACTTAAGCTGAGTGCTGGCACAAAGGCTAACTCAGCTATCCACAAGTGGTTCTTCAAGGAGATGCTTTATTCATCCTCACTTTTTGCTCAGACATCTCTGTGTCTTGTGATGTGGAAGGGACCAGGCCTTCATCTGCAGGGAGTAAGTGGCAGGGTGCATTTCAAACATATGTATTTTTACATATACCATCTGAGGGTGCAGCGTGGACATGGGTATAATAATCTGTGGAGTTCTTTTGTAATTATTTGAAACATCAGTGTCAAAGTCAGTGAGCCTTTTATTTTTTTTTTCTCCTTGGGTCAGCCTGCTCATCAAAGAGACATTTTTATGTGTGTATGGAGAAGGATGCTTTACTTCTGAGTCTAAATTTTGCCTTCAGTGTAATCCAGAATTTATGCCCCAAATTTCTAAGTCCCAAACCGATAGGCATGCAGAAAAGCTGAAAAACAGGGATTTCTTGCACAGGGCAAGGAAAACCATCCTAAGCCTATTCAATGAGTTTCTCTTTCTTGCTGTTAATTGATCCTGTGGGGATGTATTGGGATTTTCCTGTAACACTCCTTGGTCAGTTAAAGGATCTTTTGGGTGCCCTTTTGTTGCTTATAGAAAAGGATCAGGAAGGAAGGTCACTTCTCCTTTCTCAAAGAGAAGTTTAAAGAAGGCTATTATTGGGAAGCTGAAAACTTGGCAGGATAATTTTCCAGTAAGAACCATGGACACTGAGTCATTATCTTTGTCCGTTGAAACAAGAGCTGTGTGCAAAATTAGACAGGAATATTTAGACAGAGTTGTCTTGATTTGACAGTGGCATCTGGAGATACTTCTGTCATTCCTGTTAAGCAACAGCCGGGAACTCGGGAGAGCCAGTGGAAAGGAGAGCTAGTGGGAGTGAGGGAGTTCGAGGGTCCTGCTCTTTCTGGAGTTGCACATGTGGAGGGGTGGGAGTCCACAGAGGTGGTTTGTGAGAAGGACCTCAAGGGGAGATAGAACCGAAGGCCTGGATTCAAAGAAATTTATGCAAGTGAAATTTCTAGACTGACTAACTGGCTGGATATATGGCTGAGATTTCTAAGCAGGGGGAGGAGCTGGATGATGGAGGAAGAGTTGGTTTGGGAGAAGGTGGTCATCTTAGTTTTAGACATGATGGGAGCCTATGGGACTTTTTTCTATCCTGTTTGATTAAGGTATAATTTGCATACAGTAAATTCATCCTTCTTAGTGTGCAGTTCTGTACAGTTTGACAAACACACAGTCACATAACCCCTACCGCAATCAAGGTATAGAATAATTTCATCACCCTCCGAAATTTTCCTGCGCCTCTTCCCAGTTGCCTGTGGGTCTTTGAAGCAGTGATGTAGTATGTGTGTGTGTAACTTGGTTTGTTCTGGAAATGGGTTCGGTGGTTGAGAGGCCCTGCCTGGCCTGAGGGTGGGGAGGCATCAGTGTAGAGCCTGTGGAGGAGCTCTGGCCACCCAGGAGACAGTGCAGATGGCAGGGAGGCTGGGGTGTCAAGGACCAGCCTGGGAACTCCCAGGCCTGGGAGTAGGTGGAGGAAGAGGAGCTGGGGGAGGAAGCTGAGGAGGTGAGGCCAGAGAGAAGGGAGGAGGAGGGCTTCTGGGAAGAGTGTGGGGCCAGCAGGAAACACTGTGGGGCAGGGAGTGGCTGAGGAGACCCACTGGCTTGAGCCCTCAGGTGTCACAGAGGGGCAGCTTGGGGTTGGGGCCAGACAGTGTGTGCTGAGGGAGCAGGGAAGATGGCAAGTGCACTCCATCCTTGGGAGATGGTGGCCACGTCCAGAGGGTGGAGGAGAAGCAGAGCCTATAGCAGGCTTGTGGGCTTGAGGGGAGGGCTTTTATGAAAGGAGATTGAAGGCAAAAGAAAAAAAATAGGTCAAGGGCAAGGTCCTGGTGCGGGAAGGAGGAGGGATGGTCAGTGTGGGAGGAGATGGAACAGAGGCAGGGGAAGGGTCTGAGAGGTGTGACCAAGAATGTGCGGTCACTCCTATCTGGTTGCCCCCATTTCTGGAGTAACAAAGGTCCACTAGAGAGGGGTCGCGGCCTTCTGTTTAATGTGAGAGAGCCAGGGGTGGGGTTTGAAGAGCCTTAGGTACTTCGGCATCCGTTGAGAAGTTGATTGTACCCTGTGAGACAGAGTGAGTGAGTGTGTGTGTGTGTGTGTGTGTGTGTATAGAAGGCAGGCAGGAAGGTGTTTCTGGTTCACATGGAAAAGCCCAGTCCCTTACCTCTCCCTACCTCTGCACCATCCATTGGAGTTTTCCGTTTCCCAGAGGTGTGTTTCCTGAGAGAGAGAGGCTGTAGCGCCCCTCTCTGCCTTTGTGAAGACAGCAGGGTTGGTCTGCCTCTCACCTCTCACTATTTCATAGAGTCTCTAGAAGGATCAGTATCTGCGTTGTTTTGAGCATTACTCTTCCTAGACCCCATTACATCCTAGCTTTCAAAACAGCCCTGTGCGTGCTCTCCTTGCTGACCTTCTGTGCTCCAGGGATGCATGGCCCTTTCCTAATCTCTGGGAACTAGGCCTCCTCCAGGTAAGTCATGTCACTTACACATGAGGAGATGAGAAAACGCAGGCCCCAAGAGGAGAAGCGGTGTGCCTGAGGTCATCTGCGCTTGGTGGCGTTGCTGTTGGTCCTCCCTGTCAGCCCTCATCACAATATATGCGGTGTTGTCTGGGAACTGGAGGACCTGGTGGCAAGTCCCTGCTGTCCGCAGGGCTGGATGAGAAGTCCTGGGGACAGTCCACATGAAAAGAAATGTTAAAGTTCAAGCTCAGAGCCTGGGCCCCAGCCCAGTGTTTGTTCTGTGCTTGGCACATTTTTTGTTTGGCACTGATACTGGCTCAGAGGAGGGTAAAAGTAAAAGTCGATTGCCCGGTAAGCTGAAGGTGGTTACTGTTTGACAGGTGCTTGAGCAAACATCTCTAATCTTCCCGAGATTGAAAAAATGCTTGTGGCTCTTGCTCCCTAAGGTGTTTACAGCCAGCATGTGGTCAAGGGTTGGACATTGTGCTGCCGCCAGGCCTGTAGTAGCTCCTGTTTACGCCTGCTTGGCGCTCATGGTTCATGGGCTAGGGCTGATTGGCCTGCTGCGGAACAATTGCTTGCTGGGTTCAGTCCCTCCTCTTTTCCCTCGGTCTTAAACGGGGCGAGGGTGAAGCAGAGGAAGCAGTAGCAATGACTATGTACCCTGCTCCCTCCCTGGGTCTGTGTGGCCACCATGAGTGGGATTATGAAGCTGGCTTGAAAACTCATCTGGCTTTGCTCCTATAAAAGTCACTTTTTGACCAGGGGGGTACTGCTGCCATTTCTGTGGCTGTGCATATTCGGGGGTTCAGGTTCCTCTGGTGCTCAGCCTCCTTTCTTTAGTCCTGGGCTGTAGATGAGGGAGCTCAGGAAGCCACGGAGCCTGGGTGCCTGGGCCGTGCCTCACTGACTCATAATGGTAATAAACTCATGGTGTATATGGGGACAGTGCCAGACCCTGTGGGGGATACAGAACTGGGAAAGAGAGGGCCCCTCTCTCCGGAGCTTACTGTGCAGGAAGGGAAATGGAACAGGCACACACAGAGTCATACAGGGCATGGCGAGGTGACCTTAGGCCATTAAGAGATGAGGGAGTTTAGATGAAAGGAGATGACTTGCCTATAGGGGGTTTACCAGTCCAGCAGGTGGCTAAGATTCCAGCAGGTGGCCAAGATTCAAGCAGGAGAAATGATATTCCATGGGGAGGAGGGAGCAGGCCGTGGAAGTTGGAAAACCTGTGTGGGTGTTGGGCGGGGCCGGGGGTCCATTCTGGCTGAAGCGTTGGGGCACAGAGGCAGCTGGCGAGAGGTATTGTTGCAGAGATGTCTGGGGCTCCACAGTAAAGGGCCTTGCTGGTCAGGCCAGGGAGAGTGGAGATCGACAAGGAGACGGCCACCTCTCCTGGGCCTGTGGTCCCCTCGGGCTCCCTGCTGAGCCTCTTCTCATTTCTCGTTGCGTGTGTAGTTGTTGTCTGTCTAGGGTTGCCCCTTGTCTGGGTTAACTGGGTGATTTTAAAAGCTATAGAGGTTTTGCATACACATGTAGTGCCTGAGGGTTGCATGTGACCTCAGGGCAGAACATGTTTATTTAACCTCCATACCAGTGATGTGTGCATGTCCACACCTGGCCTGTGTGTGGCATTTGGAGGTGATGCTAGTAAAGGTTGGTGCTGGTGTTGAGTGTGGCAAGACTGAGGGCCACATGCCCAATGGCTCCTCCTAGCTCTTACACACCCAGAGGCAGTCTTCAGTGTGGGGTGTCTGCCTCTTTCCACTATTTATGTTTAAGATCAAACTGGCTCTGGAACCAAGCTTTGCCTCTAGTGGGTGGGATCACTGGTCCTGAGAATTGTGATACCCTCAGTCCTGGCAGCTGACGAACTTTCCAGAGCAAGGAGTTTGGCCAGATGGCCTCTGAGAGCCCAGCTGGTCCCAGGATTTTTGTGACTCAGTTTTCTGTAACCAGGAAGACACATTTCAGGATGTAAACCTTACTTATGTCTCATGTTGAGTGACTATTGATTTAGCAAAAAAGGAGTTATTGATTCGGGGCAGTGTTCTTCTCTGCTGTCTCTCAGCTTCCTAGGCAGTAAGAAGAAAGGACTGGAGCCTGAGTCAGACAGGAGTGGAAGGGTCCAGCATCCCACAGCTTTGGCTCTTAGGAGATTGCTCAGCCTTGATGAGCTTTAATTATCCCATCAGTGAGTGGGGATAATACCTCACCAGGTTGTTGTAAGAATTAGAGTTAATATAAAGTGACAGGCAGACAGAAGGGGAATAATAAATGGTAGCTGTTCTTGTTATTATTCCTATCTCATTGAGATATTAAAGCTGAAGTAAAAGTATTTTGAAAGATTAAGAATATAAAACCCAGGCCAGACATGGTGGCTCACATCTATAATCCCAGCACTTTGGGAGGCCAAGGCGGGCAGATCACTTGAGGTCAGGGGTTCAAGACCAGCCTGAGCAACATGGTGAAACCCTGTCTCTATTAAAAATACGAACAAATTAGCTAGGTGTGGTGGCACCCACCTGTAGTCCCAGCTACTCAGGAGAATCAGCTGTACCTGGGGAGGTTGAGGCTGCAGTGAGCTGTGGTCATGCCACTGAACTCCAACCTGGGCAATAGAGTAAGACTCTGTCTCAAAAAAAAAAAAAAAAAATCTCTCTCTCTCTCTCTCTCTCTCTCTCTCTCTCTCAGCCTGATTTCGAGGCTTGGGACTTCAGGCGCAGGAGTCTGGGTTTTATATATATGTCTACATACATGTCTACAGGTAGAGGAGCCATTTGAGCAAGGGGTTGGCATGATGAACGTGGATTTTATTATAGGAAGAGGAATCTGGCAGGAGAGTGTTCCATGGCTCAGAGCCGGGGAGCCTGTGGGAGTTAGAGGGGTTTTTCTTCCCACTGCCTCTCCCTGAATGTACCTGGACAAGAGCCTCCCATGCTGTTTTCTCCTTTAAGATGAAGTGGTAAGGAATACCAGTGGGCATTTGTGTCTCTGGTTTCCAAGCAGGCCACCAGCACTTTGGACTGCTTCTCCTGAATGATGTCTCTTACAACAGCACTAAATAAACTACACTGGTCCTCCCCCAGCCCAGCCTGCCTCCCAACTCAGGCGTGAGACTGTGCCCGGCAGGAACAACTGCAGGTTATCCAGACTGATCCCATTCACCCTGACCTCTGGTCTCACGAAGTCTGAACTTCATTCCAGAATGTCTGTGTGCTTGCAATAATAATTATTATAATGATGATGGTGATGATGGCATTAGCTAATGGTTTTTAAGCACCTACTGTATGTCCTGAATGCTGTTACATGGATTTATCCAGTCCTTTCAAGAACAGATGAGGAACATGGATTTATCCAGTCCTTTCAAGAACAGATGAGGAAACTGAGGCACAAAGATAAGCTCACATGACTTGATTTAGGTCACACTAGCAAGTCAGTGGCAGAGTCATGGTGTGAACCCAGTTCACCTAATCTCAGAGCATCTTAACCATGTCACCAGTATCACTTCATGAGCCAAATATTTTAATTTGAATGTTTTAAGCAGTAAACTTCAGTAGGTTTTTAGTCAGAAAACTAAATTGCCATCAGGACCCTGCGCTTGGCTGGTTGGCCTTTAAAAGCCTTTTGTGTCGGCGGCTATATCAACTCCAGAGTGGGAGAGGCTGCTCTGGACCCTCCAATGCTTGCCTGTGTTGGAGCTTTGAGCCCACGCGGGTCACTCACAGCGCTGGGTCCTTGTCTGGACTATCATCAGAGGCTGGAACTTTGCCTTCTGCTGCTTTTATATCACCCCCAACCATGCCCAGCTCCCAACCCAGTGCTCACCACAGGGCAACTCACCCAGGGAATCCTAAGACTATCTTAATCTCCCAATGGATGGAGAATGGAGGTTTGTAGTCTGGGACGTCAAAAACCCACTGTTCTGCTAATTTTCTCCCCTTACCTGTTAAACAGGTTACCTAGCTCCTGAGCCATGATGGATCCAGGTCTCAGCTTTACTTCTTAAAAGCTATGTGACTTTGGGCAAAATACTTAACCTCTCTGTGCCTTAGCACCCTCATCTGTAAAATGGGCATAATTTACCTTCTGAAAATGATTGAGTTAATACATCTCTGTGCTAAGTAGAATACTGAGCCCAGAGCCTGGCATATACTAAACTCAGAAAAAGCAGCTGTAGTTATCATCAGCATGGTGGGCTGGTTCTGCTGCTCACAAAATAAAAACATCTGTGGAGCTGGTTACATTCATGTCAGTGCCTAGTTGCTTGCTTTTTTTTTTTTAAAAGAAAAATTTAGCAGTATGGGATTCAGTGCCTGCTTTTAACAAGCTCTTGTTTATGTTATTAGCACAAGAATGTATAGTTTTTTTAACAGTTCGAAGAAAAACCCCAGTAGTCTGGAAGCCACTTTCAAGGGAACTTGAAGTCCTTAGCCTAGAAGGCAAGTTGAACCCTGGAAACTCCCTTCCTTACAAGGCATGACCCACTGGGACATCCGGAGGCTGTGGGTACAGACCTGTGTGAAGGCCATGGCGAGCTCAGACCTCTCCGCCAGGGCAGACAGGCCAGCACAGGCCAGCGTGTGTGGCTCACCAGGAGGCCACTAATGCCCTGCAGTCAGAAGGGACAGTCTTGAGAGCCTTTGGAGGTCTACTCTGTGGGTCACGGTCTCTAAGCTCATTCACTTTTGATTTCCTTTTTCCGTTTCTTGAAGAATAATGGAAAAAGAAGGGGCAGGTGGAAAACTTCTGCCTAAGGGCAAAGCCAGACTCTTGGGAAGAGGGTTGCAGGGGGAGACTCTTAGGAAAGGGTCCCCATGGAGGCGTCCTGCCTGGCCATAGGCATGGGCTCCCTCTGCTCCCCTTCCCTCTCTTCCTCCAGAACCGGGGTTCTCAAAGTAAGTGCCTGGGACCCGCAGTGTCAGCAGCATCTGGGAACTTGTTAGAGATGCAGATTCCCGGGCCCCACCCCAGACCTGCTGAGACGGAACCCTTAGGGGTATGGCTCAGCACTCTGGACTAGTCTTAAGGTGATTGAGACGTTCACAGCAGCTTTAGGACCAGTGCCTCAGACCAGCCTCCTGAGAGGCCCTTGATTCTGTATGTGGAGTAAAAGTTGCCAGCAGGTGTGAGCCAGCCAGAGAATAGCAGGCTTTCTCAAACTTTGGAGGGACCAACTGAGTTCATTTCCTTTGACAAATGTTGGTGACCTGTCTGCTCAATCCTGAGCATGGTGCTTGGTGCTGGAGAGAGGGGGAAGACAGATGTGGTCCTTTTCCTGTGGCTGATGGTCCTTGTGGTCCTTGTCCTGTGGCTGACATCTGACTGGGAAGAGAGTTAGGCAGATTCAGGAAGTGGTTACTGCTGCGCTGGAGGGGATGGGCACAGGGTGCTGGGAGGCATGTTGGGGAAGCCTTCCCAGAAGAGGTGATGTTGGTGCTGAAATCTGGGAGGAGGAGAGGAGGTGTGCCCCCCTGTGCACAGGCCTGCAGGAGGAAGCCTCTCTGGTTCCAGGAATGGGTTGGCCTGGCTGGAACCTAAAGGCAGTGGAGGGAAGGGCAGAGCCATGGTAAACGACTGCTGCATCACCCAGCGAGAATATCAGATGCTGAAGGGCAGGGGAGGAGGCTTGAAAGAAGTATGTGGTGGCCGCATTCCTCAGGGTGGGAGCCCTGGGAGGATGAGGTGGGGGTGGTAAAGTCAGTTTGGGACATATTTCCTATGGGAGGTACCTATAGGTGATTGGGATGCTAGGCTTGCAGTGGACGGCTGCCCTGGGGAAGGCTTCTCAGCATGGACTCTCCCTGACTCCCACTCTCCCTGGATCCTACTCTCCCTGGTTCACTCTTCTTGACTCCCACTCTGCCTGGCTCCCGCTCTCCCTGGCTCCCGCTCTCCCTGGCTCCCGCTCTCCCTGGTTCACACTCTCCCTGGATCCTACTCTCCCTGGTTCACTCTTCTTGACTCCCACTCTGCCTGGCTCCCGCTCTCCCTGGCTCCCGCTCTCCCTGGCTCCCGCTCTCCCTGGTTCACACTCTCCCTGGTTCACACTCTCCCTGGTTCATACTCTCCCTGGCTCCCGCACTCCCTGGTTCCCGCTCTCCCTGGCTCCCGCTCTCCCTGGCTCCCGCTCTCCCTGGTTCACACTCTTCCTGGCTCCCACTCTCCCTGATTCACACTTTCCCTGGCCCCCACTCTTCCTGGTTCACACTTTGCCCAGAAGAACGGCCTTTTGTGCCACTTGCTTTTGGCTTCTTTTACCAGTCATGTTGAGGCTTTGGTGGCAGATATGACTGCAAGAGACCCGAGGACGGTGGGTCCTTGGCTTTTAGAGAGAACACACACCATGCTTTGCTGGGGAGGAGCTGGTTGATAATGCCACACTCTGTATTTACGGAGGAGATTGAACAGCGGCTTGGTAATGCGGACAATGTCCGTGGCCTGCTGTCTTAGAGGAGATGAATGACAGACGGTGAGTTCTGGCTCTGAAGGGGGACTTGGAGTGTATATGGCATCCTCAGAGTAAAATTCCTTCCTCCCGGTGGGTCCTGAGTGTACAGTGTGTGATACTCTCATCTGCTGTCTATCAGGATTGCCTGTTGAATTCATTTTAAAAAAGGACACAACTCATTTTCCTATTGATATATCTTCTTGTATCTGGCCAGTTAGACAGCCCGTGGGGGTGTCTTTTAGTTTTGGAGACTAGATTTGAAGGTCTCCATGACCCAGATAATTACCAGCTCGTATGCAGGTCAGGATCCCCAAGTTGGAGCCTCGTCTCCAGCGTGAGTGAGACGGTGTCCCCGAAAGGTCAGACAGTGAAAGTTTGGCCAGAAAACGCCCTCCTGTGGTGGGAACACAGCCTTGTGCAGCTTTCTCAACCCCTGTCCCTGGGGTTGGGAAGCTGCATTTATCATGGTTCTTTCTTTCTCCAGACACTTCAATAAAGACATTTATTTACTTCAACCGTGATCCCCACTCCATCGTGCTCAACTAGTCACCGAACCAGCATCAACTCCATTAATAGTCCTAATAATAAAGCCCCTCAGATGTCAATATTTGATCCTCATGTTTCAGGATACTCCTCAGTAGCCATTGCCATAGTATAGCCAAAAACAAGCATTATGCCACCCAAATAAAGAAAAAAGACTGTCAACCCCACAAAAGTCCGTTGGAGCAGTTTAGCACCTTAGGACCAGAAAAGGGGCCTGATGAGGCACCCAGAGCCCTTCCGAACTGAACTACTGAGGAGGGATGGAAGAGGTTGAGCTTCACGCTGGGCAGCGGCAGCTGGTGGGGGTGGGCTTGGAGCCCCATGTCCCAGCTCCAGGTCATCTCTTCCACTCTGCCTCTGATCCTGGCATGTCAGCATCAGTTGGCCTCCAGCTGTCTTCCTGGTGTCTGTGCCCATTATAGAGGTACGGGCATGCCATGCTGCCATGAGCCCTGGGCCAGGGCAGGTTCATCCAGGGCCTGCAGAAACTAGCCTGGAGCACTGGGAGAGGTCAGTGAACTTGTGTTGAAGGAACCTCTGGATGACTTTTTATTTTGGTTTCATGTCTGGCTAGTGGATACTCCCAAACATGAGCACCTGTCTCCCACCTCCACTGCTTTATTATTTGTGGCCACTCTTTTGGCTGTCCCCTCCTCAGAGGAGAGCAGGCAGGCACATGGAGGCCTTCAGGAGGCCGCTATACCAAGGAGGCACAGAGCCCAAACACTCCATTTCTGTTACTCACAGGCGAGACCCCAAAAACGTGCTCATGGAGTTGCAGGAAGAAGTAGGGTGGGTGGGAGACTGGTGTTCCTAGCCAGGGTCGGGTACTTGCAGATGAAGTCATGATGCTGATAGGATTTTTAACTTGTGTACTACATGTGTTTGGGGGCTTTTATTTCTTTAAAATCATGATGAAAATACCTCCTTGGTGTAACTGTGTGCCTGGTTCTTGGTGCAGCCCTGGAAGGGATTTGCAGTGAAATTGTGGGATCGTTGAATTATGAGGCACTTTGGGATTGTGGTGCATTAGAAGTAGGGTTTTAAGACCTAATTTTTGAAAGCAGAAGGTGAGAAAAGTTCTGGATAGGTGTTTCCTTCTAGTAGTTATTCCCCTTCCCTCCTTTCTAATTCTGTGAGAGCAGAGACTCCCTTGCAGAAAAATACCTGGTGTTAAGCTGGCATGGTGGTGCGGACCTGTAATCCCAGCTGCTTGAGAGCCTGAGGTGGGAGGATCGCTTGAGCCTTGGAATTTGAGGCTATAGGGTGCCACGATTATGCCTGTAAACAGCCATGGCACTCCAGCCCAGGCAACATAGTGAGACCCCTCTCTTAAAAAAAAAAAAAGTACCTGATATTGTTGAGGTATAAAGGGTTCACTTTGTATGGTAAGGGGAGGTGTAGGTGTGGACCCTGAACAGTAGGTCAGTGATATTTGTCAAAGGGGGGTGGGTACAGGCTGTGGTTTTGAAATGAGTCTACATGTTATTGTGCTCACAGATGACAGACTGTGTTTATTAGCAACATCTGTTTTTTAGCAGTGTTTATTGATTTGAGAAGAACAGGTTTTGCCTCCCAGTTTGCAGGGCCATATATCCGTAGGGTATTCCCCTCGTCAGGCCCTCCTTCCAGAAGAGTGGGCGCTCACCATCTCTGCTTCCTGGCTCTGGCACCACTGTCTGGGGTGGGACTTGGCACCAGTTGGGAGTTCACTGATACGTATGTAGGATGCAACTGTTTAGGTAGGAAGAAAGGCATAACTAAGTACTGTTCAGTGTGTACTTTTTTAGATGGCTTATTTATTTGCCACTTTGAAAGTAGGACATGTGAACTAAGAAAGCTACCCACAGTGCTCCTTGATGCTTCCTTTTTGATTCTGCATCATGTGGTGGTGCTTGGTGGTGTGGTGGTGATGGCACTTGGTGGTGGTGGTGCTTGGTGGTGGTGGTGGTGGTGGTGGTACTTGGTGGTGGTCGTGGTGATGGTACTTGGTGGTGGTGGTGATGGTACTTGGTGGTGGTGGCAGTGGTACTTGGTGGTGGTGCTTGGTGATGGTGGTAGTGGTGGTGGTAGTACTTGGTGGTGGTAGTGGTGGTACTTGGTGCTGGTGCTTGGTGGTGGTGGTGGTGGTGGTGGTGGTGGTGGTGTGGTGGTGGTGGTGGTGGTGGTGGTGGCAGCAGTGGTGATGCTTGGTGGTGGTGGTGGTGGTGGTGGTGGTAGTGGTGCTTGGTGGTGGTGCTGGTTGTTCATTTCTTTTGAATGGTGGTTAGGATCTTCCAAATTGATTGCACTGTGGGTCTGGACTGCAGTTTGAAAACATCGGTTTGGTGAATAGTTGAAGCTGAGGGTGGGCCGACCCTGAGGGGTCAGGGAGGGGCTCTGGTTGTCCCTTGGTCTGTGGATATCTGTCACAGGCCTCACTGGGCAGAGCAATGGTGGCTGGGCAGGGACAGGCAGCCTCAGCCCCTGAGGGTTCGGGTTGGAGCACCAATGCTGTGAGTGGTCCCCTGGACCTTGCAGGGAAGTTCTTTGGGAGTTGGATGCTTCTGCCCCAGTAGGCAGTTTTGGTCCAGAGGGAAGAACCCTAGACTAGGAGTCTGTGCGCCTGACTCAAGTCCTGGTTCTGCTGTGAATCATGAATCATGCCACCTGTCCGTGCCTCAGGTTTTCCGTAGGGTGCTTGTGAGGCCCAGGAGAGGAAATGTGTGGGAAGCAGCGAGCACACTGCACCACCGACTCAATGGTCTTTATTCTGCTCTATTCCCCTGGAGTGTCCAGTGTCACGTGGAGTCTCCCTTGAGTCCCGGGCCCTTTCTTATCTCTTAGCAGAAGGGGAGATCAGTGGAAAAACCAGCCCTCTGGACCTTCTGCTCAGAGTTTGGTGTGGAGTTGGTAGTGTGGGTTTGGCCTGCAGAGGCCCGGGGCCTCCCCTGACTTGGCCTCCTTTCTTTCAGCCCCAAAGGATGGCTGCCATATTAGGAGACACCATCATGGTGGCCAAAGGCCTTGTCAAGCTGACCCAGGCGGCCGTGGAAACCCACCTGCAGCACTTGGGCATCGGAGGGGAGCTGATCATGGCGGCCAGGGCCCTGCAGTCCACGGCTGTGGAGCAGATGGGCGTGTTCTTGGGGAAGGTACAGGTAAGAGTGGGAGGGGTGCTGGCAGGAAGAGGGTGGGACCTGGAGCTCTGGAGGAGACCAAGGGCCGTGACCATGGCAACTGGTCTGTGGTGGCCAGGGCCTGAGGGCCCACCAGCTAATGTGTCCCACAGTCCTTCCAGGGTAGGACAGGGCCCCTGTGTGAGGTGGTGGCAACTATAACAAAATTCCATAGACTGGTGGCTTAAACAATGCACATTTATTTCTCAAAGTTCTAGAGGCTGGAAAGTCCAATATTAAGGTGCCAGAAGATTCAGTGTCTGGTGAGGGCCCGTTTCCTAATCCGTAGATGGCCATCTTCTCACTGTGTCCTCATGGGGCAGGAGGAGGGCAAGGCTGCTCTCTAGAGCCTCTGTTATGAGGGCATCAATCCTATTGAGGAGGGCTGTATCCTCATGACTTAATTACTTCCCAAAGGCCCCACCTCCCGATACTATCACACTGGGGGCTAGGTTTCAACGCGTGCTCTTTGGAGACACACACATGCAGTTTTTACCGGGGCCCGGGTGTCCATCAGCTTGGCTCAGCCTTCGAAGGCCCTTCCCACTGAGCCTGCTGAGCCTCCGCCAAGGCCCGACCTCATTTTTCTCCTTCAGTTTGCTGAGGGTCTCTGGGCTCTTCACTGGGGGCTCTCCTTTCCTGGGTGGCAGCTGGCACAGCCCTTCCAAAAGCAGCTTTATCTCCAGCCTCTCTCTCATCCCTGTGCCATCTAGGGGTAGAGATGACCTTTTGTGCCGAGGTCCAGGAAGCCTTGACGTCTTACTCCAAGGGGTGGTTTTTAGTGAAATCGTGTGCTGGAGAGGTGACTATAAACAGGGCTGGCTACAGCAGAGCACTGCCCACCATGGCATCACCTTGTACAATCACCAGCAACTTCCCTGACATTCAGGGAGATGGGATTGGGGGGTGTTTGTGTGCCTGTTGTGCGTGAGCACCTGGGTGTGTGCTTAGGCATGTGTGCATTGGAGGTTGTGTCGCAGCCTCTCTCCTTCCACATCTCTTCTGTGGATGGCTGATGTTTAGACAAAGGTCACTGCCCTCCTGCAGGCTGTGAGGCTGTTGCAGCCCCCACGCGTCTCAATCTCAGGTTTAGGACCCGCAGGCCCTTCCTTGCCGCTCTGGGAGGATCCTGCGGTGATGCAGTGGCTCTGTCACCGAGCATGCCTGCCTTTAGTGTTCAGAAGTCCTCATATCTGTGCTCTCCTCCAAGCCTCATTGCTGCCCTGGGATGGGGGCCGGCCTGGACCATCACCTCCATTTCTCAGATGAGGAAACTGAGACAAAGCAATTGGCTGCAAGACTCATAACGAGTGACAGGACCAGAATTCTTGTCCCCTCCCAGCCTGGACTCCGTGCTCTTGCCGTCCCCTTGCCTGGTTCGGTGCCTTAGTGTGGGGCCTTGGCCTCACTCTTGGGTGTTTTGCCCGTGGGACACTCAGAAAGTGGGACACTCAAAACTTGGGTGTTTTGCCCAGCTCACTCGGACCCGCCCAGAAATGAGACAGCCTGGGCAGGCCTTAGCCATAATGGCAAGTGGGGCCTCCAGATCAGGCACTCTCCAACCCTCTGCTCCTGAAGTGTGTCTGGAAGGGGCAGGGCCTCCCCCTCAGTCACTGGGAGGTAGGGGTGAGTGATGAGCCACACCACCCAGGAGGCACTGAAGCAGGGTAGGCACTGGAGCAGGGTGGCTGCCCGCAGTGTGCTGCCATTCACTCCCTCAGAGCAGGGTGGCCGCCTGTGGTGCGCTGCCATTCACTCCCTCGGAGCAGAGTGGCCGCCCAGGGTGCACTGCCATTCACTCCCTCAGTGCTTCCCTTTTTGCTGTCTCCCTTCTTGCTGAGGGGAGGAAGGTCACGGACTCCAGGAGCTTGTCTCCCTCCAGCCCGTCAAGGTTGCTCTTGGCATTCGTTCAGCAGATACTTACTGAGCTCGGGTCCCCTCGGAGCCCTGGGGAACCCCCACTGGCCTTGGGCTTCCACAGTGACACCGACAGGTGTTAGTGGCACAGGGCCAGGGGACCATATGGGAGCGATGGGGCAGAAGGAGGGCCTTGCCTAGGCTTCCTAATGGCAAGGCTTTCCCAGGGGCTCTGTGAATTTAAATGTGATGCCTGTGAGTTTTTTTTTTTTTTTTTTTTTTGAGATGGAGTCTTGCTCTGTTGCCCAGGCTGGAGTGCAGCGGTGCAATCTCAGCACACTGCAACCTCCGCCTCCCAGATTCAAGCAATTCTCCTTCCTCAGTCTCCAGAGTAGCTGGGATTACAGGTGGCTAATTTTTGTATTTTTAGTAGAGATGTGGTTTCACCATGTTGGCCAGGCTGGTCTTGAACTCCTGACCTCAGGTGATCCTCCTGCCTCCCAAAGTGCTGGGATTACAGGTGTGAGCCACTGCACTGACCTAAATACAACTTGTTTCTACACTGAAAATAGTGTCACAGCCAGCAGGGCCAGCCTGGGTGTTGGATCCTGGCTCTGTCATTTGCTGCCTGGTGACCTTCACCAGCACATCAGCCATCTTTGCCTCAGTTTCCTGTTTTTGAAGTGAGCATAACAGCCTGTCTCTTTCCTCCCTCCCATCCTGTGACATCTCAGACGGCAGAGCGAGAGGCTTGGGTCTCCCGCTGTCTGCTTACCCTGCAGGCAGCACGTGGCTGCCTGCGCATTTCATTCCTTTCAGTTGAAGCCGGGAATCCAGGCCACTGGTCTCCCTCCAGAAGCTGGTGCTGTTCTAATTATAGGCTCCTGGGTGCTGTTTCCTGGCCCTGTCTGTGGCCTCCAGTAACTGTGACTGTGAGGAGCCCTATTTTCAGATGAGGAAGTAGCAGAGAAGGGTCAGGAGCTCACTCAAGGTCACTCCTGGTTCAGGAGCAGAAAGGACCTGGGCCCGAAGCTTAGGCCCTGGTGACCGTCACAAAGAACACATGGCATATCCTTTCCTCTGCCCCTCCATTTCCCTGAGCCCTGAGCTCCTAGGGACGGCCAGGCCTAGTCCTGGTTGTGACCACCTCTCCAGTGAGAATCTCTTACATGCACACTCCGGCTGGCCGGTGGCATCCATGTCTGCAGTGAGCTGTGGGCTTCGGTGGGCCCATCAGTATGCTTCCCTCACCCCTTGCCGGCCTTAGGCTGTGTGTTCACCTCTCAGAGCTTTCCCTGTCGTTTGCGCCCTGGTTTATCATCTCCAAAGCCCTGGAGGCCTCCTTGGCCCTGTTTTATAGGCAAGGAACCCGCTGCAGGCGTAGTGTGCACCTGGCCTGGCCCCGGCTGGTGCTCAGTGTCCTACCTAGGACTACACAGCAGAGCCCAAACAGAAGCAGGGCTGGAGCCCAGGTCTCGGCTCCCAGGCTGGGAAGGGTGCTGGGTCTTGGGTGCAGCACCGTGCCATCTCTGGAGGTGGGAGGGGGCGGGATGCTGGTAGTGTGCTGTCCTAGGCAGCAGGGGACAGGCAGGGAGGAGCTCCTGGTTCGCTCTTGCTCTCCTCATGCTGGTCTTTGCTCCCTGCAGGGTCAGGATAAACGTGAAGAATATTTTGTTGAGAACTTCGATGGCCCAGAAGGGGAGTTCCACTTCTCAGTCCCGCAGGCAGCCGGAGCCTCCACAGACTTCTCTGCAGCCTCCGCTCCTGACCAGTCAGCACCTCCGCCCCTGAGTCATGCCCACAGCGAGGGCCCAACTCCTGCCTTCGTGGCCAGTGGACCCTTTAGAGAAGCCGGGCTCCCCGGCCAGGCTGCCTCCCCTCTGGGCAGGGCCAATGGGAGGCTCTTTGCAAACCCCAGAGACTCATTCTCTGCCATGGACTTTCAGCGAAGGTTCTTCCACCAGGACCAATCCCCTGTGGGGGGCCTCACAGCTGAGGACATTGAGAAGGCCCGGCAGGCTAAGTCTCGCCCCGAGAACAAGCAGCACAAACAGACGGTGCGTCTGGGAGGCCCCTGGAGGGCCAAGGTAGCTCCCACCCACAGCAGTGATGGCCTTGGGTCCTGCTCTAGGGACTTTTCCTGGGTGCTGTGGTCTGGGGTTTTTAGGAACATGGAGGCCTCCTCTTGGTGGAGTGTGCTGTTAGGCGGAGATGCTGCCCGTGGGGTGGAGAGGAGATGTGGGGGCAACAGGAGCCTCTGAAGGTTGGTCCTGTCCCCTTGGCTGATTCCACAGGTCTCTTTCTGGTCTCCCTCCAGCTTAGCGAGCATGCCCGGGAGCGGAAGGTGCCCGTGACGAGGATTGGCCGGCTGGCCAACTTCGGAGGTAAGGTGGCTTTTCTGTGTGCCCCTGGGCCACCTCATCTGCCTTGCCTGGGCACCACACTGGGGCCTGTTTGGAGGTGGGGACCCAGCAGTATCCTGGGGAAGGTGTTGGGGGAGGAGGTGGCAGCAGCTGCCCCTGCATGAGCTATTGGGGGAGCTGGAGTTTTTCATGGGAGGATGATTCAGTTACTGGATTCCAGCTCTGCCTGGCTCTCCCCTGTGGGTTGGTACAGGGTCGATGCCGTGCCAGGAGCTGAGCTTGGACTGCTCGGCAGGCCTTGCTTGGAGGCGGTGTCTGCAGCATCTCTGTTCCACCCCTGCCTCAGGCTCACTACCAGTCGGCTGCTTTGGAGGCCTCTCAGGAAGGAGGCTGGGTAGTGAGGAAAAGCTCTTCCCTGGGGCTGTTCAGCAGCTCAGCAGGGCTTTCTTTCCCTTGGGACCAGACATTTAGGGAGCCCATTTGCTGGGTTCCCCCAGTCCTGCGGCTCATGAGTGGAGTGACAAGATGCCGTGGCCTCCAGCTGCTGCTATTTCAAGCCATTTTTCTGTACTTTTCTTTGGGGGGTTGAGTAGTCATCGTGCCCAGTACACGTGCGCTCTTTTTATACAAGTTGAAGGGTGATTTTATAGCGAAGATTTATAGCAGTTGTGTCTGCTCTGATGACATCATGTTTGTCATGTCTGCTGCTAATTCGCTGGCCCAGATGTTCCTGTTAAAATGCCATCTCCTTTGCCGCAGTACACTGTAAGTTAGTTACTGGGATTGCATTTCTTTAACACTCAGCTGTCCTCAGTAGGTTCTCCAGGTGATATAATTAATGCAAGCCACAGTTTTGGTGGCTTGATTTGGACCCTGAGCTTGGGTGAGTGGTTAGTTGCAGGGCTGTAGGCAGCAGATGTCTGAGTGGTCCATGATGGTGCTGGTGCTGGGTGGGTCATGGAGACGCACTCTCATGGATCTGCCTGTCGCTTTTCTGGTTTATGTTTCTCCTCCCATACACCGTCCATCATACATGCTGTTCTCTGCTCCTGCCTGTTCTCTTTTGGAAACCCCATCCTACTTGTTCAAGACTGGTTCTGGGCAGAGGCTCATGTACTGTTGTGCTCCCTGAGAGCCTGGTATTCTAGGAGCTGGGTAATGTGTGGGTTCTGACATTGAGTGATGGATGGCCCCCCTCTCCAAGGTGCCGAGCAGACTTGGTTAACTGGATAGAATTTTCTCAACTGTAAGGTTTTCTTTCCTAATTGTTACCTTAATATTTGGCACCCACTGTTACTTAGCCGTTCAGGAATTTAGTATGAAGTGTCATCTATGGGATAGCCAAGAGTATTGCTTATTTCCTTTTCCTGGGGTAACATTTCAAGCAGTCCCTCATAGAATATCACACCTTCCTGAGTTCTGCTGTCAGAATGAGTTTTAGAGTCACTGCTCTGATGGCCTCTAATGGTCCTTATCCCCTGGAAGACTTGACATGTTACCTGCTTTGCACATTGGCTTGTCACTGGGTAACATGTATTATTTCTTATTAAAATATTGAATGGAGGCTGCCTTCTTTCTGCATGATTTTGAGGGCAGGAGCTACCCTGTTTTCACATCGGTAGCTTTTCTCTGTCCCCTCCCTCTTCCCTTCACTCTAGACTCTTGGTAAGCCTGTCCCTGGAAGGCTGAGTTGGACGTGTTTCAGGATCGGTGCAGTCCTCGCCTGGGAGTGTTTGTGGGGTGGGGAGAAGTGGTAGAGCTAATGCAGGCTGTTTGGGAAAAGTGGTCAGAATGAAAGTCTTGATGGTGAATTAGAATCTGGTGGAGCACAATAAAGTCCTGGCGAAGCAGGCAGAAGTCAGACCCTTTTGGGTGACGGGTTAAAGAAGACGGAGACTGATGTGGAAATGGTTATATATAGGAAGATGTGTAGGAAAAAAAGGTAGAGGGCTCTCGTCAGAGGGTGGGGGATTATGGGCAGCCAGAGGGAGCCTGGGTTAGTGGAGCTGGGGTGCTTTGTAGCATCAGAAGCCTCTGGAGCCTTTGCTGACACCTGCCTGATGCATGGAGCCGTCTGTGGGTGTCTGTGTGCTGGAGGATTGCCCACAGCTATGATTCAGAGACACGCATGTTGTTGCCCAAGCAATTGGCAGGTGATGTTTCAGGCTTGGAGATGGCAAGATGGGTGAAAAGAGAAGCCAGGTCAGGAAGGAACGTGCCGTTCTGGCCCTGGTGGGGAATTCTGGGCCTTCTAGCTCACCCAGTTGAACCTTCCAAACTGTAGGTTATGAACCTTTAGAAAACTGTGAAATTAATTTAATGCATCAGGATCAGCATATAAAAAACAAGTTAACTGTAATCTCAGCACTTTGGGAGGCTGAGGTGGGAGAATCACCTGAGGTCAGGAGTTTGAGACCAGCCTGGCCAACATGGTGAAACCCCATTCCTACTAAAAAAAGTACAAAAATTAGCTAGGTGTGGTGGCATGTGCCTGTAATCCCAACTACTTGGGAGACTGAGGCACAAGAATTGCTTGAACCCAGGAGGGAGAGGTTGCAGTGAGCTGAGATTGCGCCACTGCACTCCAGTGGGGATGACAGAGTGACTCTGTCTCAAAAAACAGAACAATTTAAACAGAATGGAATTAAATAGAAAAGATTAGAATCAATATTGTACATCCTTAGAATGAACTATACACATGGCAAGATATTTTAGTTTCAGAGACATATACATACTATTTAAGTATATTCTTCACTGCAATGTGAAATATATAGCTTACTGGTGGGTCACTGTCCAGTTTCCACTGTTCTACTTTGTTCTCCTAGAAAATACCTCTAACCTTTCTTCCCTTCATGGAGGAAAGGTGTTTTTCAGGTGCAGACTGACAGACTTTAGGACGTTTTTACATGGGGTTATGAAGGAAGGGGATTGCTGTAGGTCTCAGGGAGGTAGGGCTGCTGCAGGGACCCAGACGGGTTTTCAGCAAGGTTAGCAGTAGGTATTCAGCTATATAGAAGTGGCAGTCAAGGACTTTCCAATTCCAGGGGCTCATTTTGATGCTGAAATGGGGGCATGAGTCCTAAGTCCAATTTGGCTATGGGACATTATGACTGTGATGCTATGGGCAGGATAATCTGTGGATATTAGATTTTATTAAAGAGTGGTGTGAAAGAAAGGGTCATATATTGGATATGGGGTCAGAACTGAACTTTAGGTCATCATAATAGCTGGCCTTTAATTACAACTCTGCTTCCAGTGTGACCTTGGGCCCTACCTTGGTTTTCTCTTTTGTTATAAATAAGGGTCTGGCCATTGATTCCAAATGGGAATATTTTGGTAAATGTTCCATGTTTACCTGAAAATAATTAATGTTGAGTGTGGCGATCTATCTAGTCTGGTTTATTATTCATATTGATCAGATTTTTAAGTGATTTTGGTTTGCTTATTCAATAAGCTATTGACAGAGGCATTAAAAAGTCCGCTATGATTGTGGATTTACCTACTTTTAGTCTGTTGACTTGTGCTTTGTATGGTTTGAAGCTACGTTATTTGTTGCCTACAGATTTAGAATTCTTTTTTTTTTGTTTGAGACAGAGTCTCGCTGTGTCACCCAGGCTGGAGTGCAGTGGCACAATCTTGGCTCACTGCAACCTCTGCCTCCTGGGTTCAAGTGATTCTCCTGCCTCAGCCTCCGGAGTAGCTAAGACTACAGACGCATGATGATCTTGATCTCCTGACCTCATGATCTACCCGCCTCGGCCTCCCAAAGTCCTGGGATTAAAGGCATGAGCCACCATGCCTGGCCAGATTTAGAATTCTTATATCCTCCTAGAGATTGACCCTTTGTTCTTATGTTATGCCTCTTTTCATCTGGGTGAAAGTCTTCATTGTCTGATATTGCTATAGCTACATTCTAGCTTTGTTTTGGGTAATGCTAGCATGTTATCTATTTTTTCCCCTCTACTTTCAACTTTTAAAATGTCCTTATATTTAATGCATATCTTCTTTTTTTTTTGTTTGAGATGGAGTCTTGCTTTGCCACCCAGGCTGGAGTGCAGTGGCCGGATCTCAGCTCACTGCAAGCTCCGCCTCCCGGGTTTACGCCATTCTCCTGCCTCAGCCTCCCGAGTAGCTGGGACTACAGGCGCCTGCCTCGTCGCCCGGCTAGTTTTTTGTATTTTTAAGTAGAGACAGGGTTTCACCGTATTAGCCAGGATGGTCTCGATCTCCTGACCTTGTGATCCGCCCGTCTCGGCCTCCCAAAGTGCTGGGATTACAGGCTTGAGCCACCGCGCCCGGCCTTAATGCATATCTTCTATGAGCAGCATATATAGTTGGTTTTTTTGTGTGTGTTTTAAATGTAGACTGATACTCTTACAATGAGAATATTTAGTCCATTTACATTTAAATGCAATTGCGGATGTGTTAGAGTTTATATCTACTACCTTAGTTTTTGTTTGTTTACTATTTGACCTATCTGTTATGTCCCCCCTTTTCTGTCCTGTCTTGCCTTCTTTTACATTAATCAAAGACTTAAAATTATAGTCATGCTTTTTTTTTTTTTTTTTTTTTTTTTTTTTGGAGACAGAGTCTCGCTCTGTCACCCAGGCTGGAATGCAGTGGTGTGATCTCGGCTCAATGCAGCCTCAGGCAATTCTCATGCCTCAGCCTCTCGAATGGCTGGAATTACAGGTGTGTGCCACCATGCCCAGCTAATTTTTGTAGTTTTAGCAGAGACAGGGTTTTTCCATGTTGGCCAGGCTGGTCTCAAACTCCTGGTCTCAAGTGATCCACCTGCCTCAACCTTCCAAAGTGCTGGGATTAAAGGCAGGGGCCACCACACCTGGCCCTCATGTGTGTCTTAATAACAAGGATTCAGTCTGAGAAATGTGTCGTTAGGCAGTTTCATCATTGTGTGGACATCATAGAGTGTACTTATACAAACCTAGATGGTATATAGCCTGCTACATGCCTAGGCTGTATGGCATAGCCTGTTTGTCCTAGCCTACAAACCTGTGCAACATGTTACTGTACTGAATACAGTAGGTAACTGTAATACAATGGTATTTGTGTATCTAAACATAGAAAAGGTATAGTAAAAATATGATATAATCTATCACTGTCATATATGCAGTCCGTTGACTGAAATGTTGTATGATGCATGACTGCATGTTTTCTGTTAACTCTTATGTTTTATATTCCTTTACTGTTCTTTTGGTGATCACTCTTGAGATCACAGCATGCATCTTGACTTATTACAATATAAAAATAAGTGATTGATTATTTTACTACTTCTCCAGTAATGCTAATACCTTAGAACACTTTTTAGATATTATTAAGATATATTAAACGGCTGTGCGTGGTGGCTTACGCCTGTAATCCCAGCACTTTGGGAGGCCGAGATGGGCAGAGCACGAGGTCAGGAGATCGAGACCATTCTGGCTAACACGGTGAAACTCCGTCTCTACTAAAAATACAAAAAATTAGCTGGGCGAGGTGGCAGGTGCCTGTAGTCCCAGCTACTCAGGAGGCTGAGGCAGGAGAATAGCATGAACCTGGGAGGCGGAGCTTGCAGTGAGCTGAGATTGCGCCACTGCACTCCAGCCTGGGAGACAGAGCAAGACTCTGTCTCAAAAAAAAAGAAAAAGAAAAGAAAAGATATATTAAACACCACAAGATATTATTTGTATAGCCCATATGAATTTAGATTTACCCACACATTTGCCCTTTTTGTGGTTCTTTCTTCCTGCATTTCCATAATTTTATTTGGTATAATTTTCTTTTTCTCTGAGGAACTCTCTTCTCTCTTACAATGTAGTCTGTTAATCATGAATTATTTTATTATTTATTTATTTATTTTTTGAGATGAAGTTTTGCTCTTGTCACCCAGGCTGGAGTGCAATGGCACGATCTCGGCTCACTGAAACCTCCACCTCCCGGGTTCAAGCGATTCTTCTGCCTCAGCCTCCCGAGTAGCTGGGATTACAGGTGCATGCCACCACACCCAGCTAATTTTTGTATTTTTAGCAGAGACAGGGTTTTGCCATGTTGCCCAGGCTGATCTTGAATGCCTGACCTCAGGTGATCTACCTGCCTCTGCCTCCCAAAGTGCTGGAATTATAGGCATGAACCACCACGCCCAGCCTAGTTTTTATTTTTTTGAAAATGTCATTATAGCTGGGCATGGTGGCTCAAGCCTGTAATTCCAGCACTTTGAGAGGCCAGGGCAGGTGGATCATGAGGTCAAGAGATCGAGATGATCCTGGCTACACAGTGAAACCCCATCTCTACTAAAAGTACAAAAAGTTAGCCAGGCATGGTGGTGGGCACCTGTAATCCCAGCTACTTGGGAGGCTGAGGCAGGAGAATTGCTTGAACTGGGGAAGTGGAGGTTGCAGTGAGCCAAGATGGTGCCCGTACACTCCAACCTGGGCGACAGCTCCGTCTCAAAAAAAAGAAAAAGAAAATATCATCGTACTTTGTTTTTGGAAGGCATTTTTGTTGGGTAGCATATTTGATGTTGAAAATATTTTTGCTGGGTAGTATATTCGATGTTTCCTTTGATCACTTTAATAATATTCCTCTATTGTTTTCTTACTTTGTTTTTTTGAAAATGTGGCTATGAGTTTTATTGCTGCTCCTTTGAAAGTTATGGCTTATTTCTTTTCTCTGGCTACTTTTACGATTTCCCTTTTGTTTTTGTTCTCTAGCAATTTGACTGTGACATGCTTGAGTGTGGTTTGCTTTGTATTTATTCTGCTTGGGGTTTACAGAACATCTTGAACTGTGGCTTCCGTCAGTTTTGGAAAATTTTCATCGTTTCTTCAAATATTGTTTCTGTACTATTCTATCTCTCCTCTCTTTCTGGGACTCCAATTACACGTATGTTAGATCTTTTTCCTCTGTCTCCTTTGCTTTTTTCTGTATTTTCTATCCCTGTTTCCATTTATCCTTCAGTCTTGCAGGTTCAGAGGAGATGACTTATCTCGTCTGTACCTATACATTGGGAACTGGACACTTACAGAAATGAGACTTTAATGGATAGAGAAGACACTAGAGAAGACTTGCCAGAAGGAGTTGAGCACTGCTTTGTGCATAGCACTGTGGTGGTTCCTGGGGCCTTCACACAGGGACTTTCAATCCACATCATTAAGGCAGAAGGGGAGAGAGGAGAAGGGGAGAGAGGAAGACAGGAAACAAAAAGTAAAGAAATAGGAAGCAATGATACTATTTGATTCTGTGTAGAAAGGTTTTTGAAATTTGACCTGTGAAAACAAGGAGATGCTCATATGAGAAAAAGCATGTCAGTGGGCCAGGAATGAAGAGTAAAGGGAATGGACCCTTGGGTATCCTATTATTTTTAAAAGGTAAAAGGTTAGGGTGTCCCTTACTCCCAGAAAAATACTTTGCTTTTAAATATAGTTTATGAGACTCCATTGAGTTTCCTAAGAGGTAAGGTAACTCTCTTATGCTAGAAAACAGGCATTGCTTAGGCTGTTGGCTCTTGTTGCTTAATTTCCCAAAGATGCCAGTACACTTTGGATACTGTTAATACACCAGCAGCAAAGCTCTCTCTGGTACCATTGTGCCCCATCCCCCCAAACTTTTGTGTCCCTCATCTCAGTGGTAAAATTTAAAACAAACATTGGGTGAACGGGCTTGGGGTGGATATTTTTTAAATTTTGCATGTAAGAACATTTAAAACAAAGCAGCACCATTTTATACCATCACTTTATGTTTTCAAAAGGATGTTTTAACAGTGCAGAAGTATAAAGGACATACTTCAAGATAGAGGATAATAAATGGAATGACTTAGTTTTGTGAAAGACTCACGATATCACTTGGTTTCTGGACACCATTCAAGACCTGGCTGTAGCTTGCCATGGCCTTGAGAGCCATCCCACAGCAGCGATGCTGTTGGACCCTTTGGCTGGGACCTCAGGACCCCCTGCAGCAGCACTGTGTGCTCTCACCTGCTGGCATGATGCCCCTTTGTTGACAGGGCTGCATACAAGGCCAGCGATGAGTGGCAGGCAGTGACGCCAGCACGATTTGCTGAGGGCACACGCCATGCTTCCTGCAGTGCCAGTGCTCTTCTGGGTCCACTTTGCAGCAAGATAGGTGCGCTCTAGATCCAAGAGTTTTGCACCCTTGGCAGGGGCGTGGGAGTGTGTTTCTTCCTTCTCAGGAGCCTTCTTGAAAAGGGGCTTTTCTGTGTATTTCAGGAGCTCTGTGTTGGAGATGAGGATGGTTCTTATTCTCTCCTGTTACAGATGAGGAAGCTGAGCCAAGAAGAAGCACATGGCCCAGGGCTGTATGGTTATTTGTGACATCCCTGGGACTAGATCCCAGGCCTCTGTGGTGCGTGTGGAAGTCTGAGCCTGGCCAGGCTCTGTAATTAGGCCCCAGAGGGGTGGTAGGGCTTCCCCTCCCCTACCAGTCCAGTTCTGGGAACAGAGAGACAGATCCCGAGAGCCTGTGAGAGCAGCCGCTAGGAACTCCTCTCGCCTTCTGGTGCGCCTTCCTCCCGTGCTGTGGGCTGCAGCTCCCCCCAGGCTCCCTGTCCTCCCTTGAGGCTGGGGGCAGCTGGAGGATACCAGGTGGTGATAGAGAAAGACTGAATCGCTGGGGATTCAGGAACACCTGGAAGCGAAGGGAAGCCTCCTGGCCCGCTGCATTTTCTGTGGGGATTTCTTGTCTGTCAGACGAGGGTTGTTGGATGCCTCAGTAAAAGCTGGGCTTAGTGCAGCGCCTGGTTTGTAATTTGCTGCTGTTTATCCATAGCTGTATCTTTACCCCTTGCTGGTAGAGAAATTCCCCCAAGCCCTTCTCTGCAAACAGGCCTAGTTTCTGGCAGGTAAAGCCAAAGCTCCAAGGAACTTTACTTACTCACCCCTGCCCGTAAGCACTTTTCACCCAGCCTGCTAGGAAGGGCCCTGTTTGTTGGCAGGTGTTTGATGTTTGGCATTTTTTTAACCTCCTGGTGTCCATCTGGTCAGAAGCCGAGTGACTGCTCACGGGAAGGCCCTGTTTGGCTCTGATGACCTCCCAGAAGGACTTTTGGAAGGATGGGGCCTTGTGAGGGACTGGGCTTCAGAAGTCATAGGAGCAGCCTGTGTTCCTGCCTGGGGGAGAGCCTGCCCCTCCCTCCCCCATCATTCTTTCACTGCATAACTTCTCTTTGTGAGAAACATGTCAGAAGCTTTCCTGGAACAGGCCAGGAGGGAAGCGAGGCTGCTGACAGTGGCTTTAGAGCCTGGAGCTTGTGCTGGGGCCGGTTGTCCTCCAGGACTCCCTTGTTGGCCACGTGGGCCAAGCCGGAGGTGGGGGTGCTCTTAGAATGTGGATCTGAGCAGCGAGAGGTGTTAGGTGTCCTGAGGGCTGTGGGGGTGCTGAGTGGTGGTGCTGAGACCCGGGGAGTCTCGGCTGAGGTGCTTATCTTCTGGATGCCTCCAGTGCTGGCTGGTTCTGATGGAGGGCAGAGGCTGGCCTGGGGTCCTGAGCAATGCGCTGAGCCTGGGGCGGAAGGGCCTCCGTTTTTTCTGGGTTCACTGGTGCAGGAGCTCGTGAGGCCAAGGTCAGGGTTGCCGGCCAGCTGGACTGGTTTCTGCCCCCTGGGGAGCCTGCCGATGGAGCCTTTCTGTCCATCAGTGGGCAGTGCCTCAGCCTGGCACCGGGCTGGTCGGTGCTGAGGGACGTGTGGGACCTGAGGCCTCCTCTGTGGAATGTTCTTTTGGTCATTTGTTTAATAACAGGTCCATGCCAGTGGAGAGCTGTGAGCCCAAAAGTGGCCAGAGAACAGTTTGCGGGGGGTCCTGATGGAGGGTGGTGAGGGGGACACACCTCTGCCTGCAGAAGGAGGAGCTTAATGTGGCCCACCCTACAGCTGTGGCATCTCTGGTAACCTGTGGAGCCACCTGCCTCTCTTGTGGGCTTGCCTCTGGACTTGCTGCAGGCAGAGAAGAATCCAGACACAAAGAGACATTGGTGAAGGTCACTGCAGTGCGCAGGCTAGTGTTGCCGGTCTTCGTTTATTTTGCTAAGTCAGATCGTGTGCTGGAGTGCTGGCGGGGCAGAGGTGGGCAGGCATCAGGGAGTTAATGTTTAAGTGGGGACTCTGGCTCCCAGCCGAGTCCGGGGCTTCCCACAGCGAGAGAAACAGCTGATGTGCCTGCCAGGCATCCCTGTCCCAGCACAGCAGACATCTGTATCATGTGTGTGTCATCACTCCTGAGGGCCTGTAGGCTCGGCTTATCCTTTCCCATGCTGCCCATTATGGAGCCGCCAGCCACACGGGGCCTTAGAAATGCGGCTGGTCCACAGTGGGATGTGCTGAGTATAAAACATACGTGGCGTTTACAGACTTTGTGCACACACACAAGTGTAAAATATCTCTGATATTTATTTTGATTACTTGTTGAAATGATAACATTTTGGGTATATTAAGTAAATTATACTATTAGAATTCATTTTGCATGTTTCTTCTTGCCTTTTTCAATGTGGCTGCTAGAAAGGTTACAATTATATGTGTGGCTTGCCTTCTATTTCTTTTGTTCTGCGCTGGTCCAGCCTTTTTGAGCAGAGTCACTGGAACAACAGCAGCCACTTGTGTGGCCTTTGCGTGTGCCTGGCCTGGCGAGTGCTCTACTCACGCCCTCGCGACAGCCTGGGAGGCAGGGGCTTCCCAGACAGCTGGGGACATGGAGGGTGCACTGTTGCCCAGGTGTGGGTAAAAGTGTATTGCAAAAACATTTTTTAAAAAATTGAGTTATCTTCTTTTTATTTTTAAAATTTACTTTTCATTAAATTTTCAACAAGTTCTGTATTTTTCATAAAAGTCATGCATAATCACTGTAGAGAATTTGGACACATGGAAGCAGATGCGTTTCCTTGCACCTTAAACAGAGCGTCTTGGCGTGAGCCCAGTCCCCCAACAACCCCCTGCTGCGATGTTGCCTGGCTGCTGGGTGGTGGGGCTGTGGGGCTGCGATGTTGCCCGCGTGCGGGGCTGCGGGGCTCTCCGAGGCCGGCTCATTGCGCGGCCACTCTGGTCTCAGCCCTGCCAGCCGTGTTCACTGTGCCCAGCCAGGTGCTCTTCACCCTCTCTCTGCTCACCCTTGCCTACCTTGGAAAGCCAGCTAGAGCTGGGTATAAAGGAAGAGAATACTGGCCCTGGGTGAGGTGTGGCATTAGTGGCACCTTCTGGGCTCCTGGGCAGGGGTGGGGGGTGGCTTTCTTGAGCAGCTGGGATCATTCATTGACTGGTTTTTGGATAAATGAGGTGTTAGTGGGCCTTGATTCGGAAGATTGTGAAAGAGGATAAAGGGAAGGCCTTGCACCCCATGGTCCTCAGATGTCAGTGTTTGCCAGCCCCGCAGAAAGGGCAGGGTGGGCGAGAGGGCCTTCCATTCCCCAGCAAGGGTTCCACCTGAGCCCCGTGTCTCCCTGGCTTGGATGAGGGAGAGCCGAAGGTGTTCTCACTCTCACCACCAAGTGCTTTGTATGCCTGTGGCAGCACCTTTCCTGTTCCAGTGAATTAGGGAAGTCTGGGTGATTGGAGGCTCTTCAGACCTGAAGGGGGTGGTTGTGTTCTCAGGGTGCCCTGTGTGGTTGGGGTGACCTTAGTCTGCGGACCATCCCTGGTCTGTCTTCCCATTTGTGCTGGGTCCTTTCCAAGTGCTTCCCAGCTGACATTACTTTGGGGTGTCCGTGTGCCCGTGAGCCTGTGGATTATCAAAGGTGATGGTGTGGGGTGGGGTATTCCTGAATCTTTTTCACTGGAAACACCTACTTCGAGCCAAATGTTCTCTTAAAACAACAGGTGGCATCTCCCACCTTGTTCCCCACTTTTCAAAATGCTGGCGTGGCAGCGAGGGCCCCTGGTGCAAGCGGTGTCTGTGTGGTGCTGCCCCAGGCCTTGTGGGTGGGTGGGTGGCCCCAGCCCTGCATGAGCACTGAGTGCCCGCCCCCACCTCCTTGCAGGTCTGGCAGTGGGTCTTGGCTTTGGGGCACTGGCAGAGGTCGCCAAGAAGAGCCTGCGCTCCGAGGACCCCTCAGGTGAGCCGGCCCCTTCAGTGGGAGGGGCAGGGTGGGCCCTGGGACGGTTGAACCTGTCAGCCCCCAGCCCCGCCTTTGCTCTGGGAGTGTCAGCCAGCTGGGCCGCATTTGCATGGGGTTCCACGGAAGTGGCGTCCCTGGGGTGATGAGGTTGTTCATACAGATGGATTGACCTGCTTTAGAGGGGGTGAGGCTGGAGGCCCTTCCTCCTCCCGGCCCAAAGTGGCCACTTAGCCCCTTCCTTTTGGCTGCATGCACACCCACACACCTGCACACCCGGACACCTCCTTACACACCCCCCTGCACACCCACCAAACACCCGCACACCTGTTTACACACCCTCCACGCCCACTGAACACCCACACACTTCCTTACCCTCCACACACCAGCCCACCTCCTTACATCCTCCACACACCCACCTCATACCTGTACACCTCCTTACACACCCTCCACACACTGCACACCTGCACACATCCTTACCCTCTGCACCCCCACCACACACCCGCACACCTCCTTATCCTCCCCACACCCGCACACCTCCTTATCCTCCCGACACCCGCACACCTCCTTATCCTCCAGACACCCGCACACCTCCTTATCCTCCCACACCCGCACACCTCCTTATCCTCCAGACACCCGCACACCTCCTTATCCTCCACACACCCGCACACCTCCTTATCCTCCAGACACCCGCACACCTCCTTATCCTCCACACACCCGCACACCTCCTTATCCTCCAGACACCCGCACACCTCCTTATCCTCCACACACCCGCACACCTCCTTATCCTCCAGACACCCGCACACCTCCTTATCCTCCAGACACCCGCACACCTCCTTATCCTCCACACACCCGCACACCTCCTTATCCTCCAGACACCCGCACACCTCCTTATCCTCCAGACACCCGCACACCTCCTTACTCTCCGCACATCCACCTCACACCTTCCACACACCAATCGCACATGCTCCACACACCCACCTCACACCTGCGCACCTTACACACCCTCCGCACACATACCTCCTTACACACTACACACCCACGTCTCACCCACACACCTCCTTACTCTCCACACACCCACCTCACACCTCTCACCCACACACCTCCCTACTCTCCACACACCCACCTCTCACCCACACACCTTACACACCCACCTCACACCCGCACACCTCCTTACCCTCCACACACCCACCACCCACTGAACACCGCACCTCCTTACCCTCCACACACCTTCTTACACACCCTCCACACACCCGCACACCTCCTTGTCAACCCACCTTTTGCTGCTGCCCTACTCTCTGGGAGTCCCTGTGGCCTGCTGGTCTGGCTGGGTCAGGTGTGGCTGGGGGAGGGGAGGTGTGCAGGCAGATCCTGAAGGCTGCTCCTCACCAGCCCAGTAACCTGGGGAGGCTGTAGCCTCTGCAGAGGCTCCTCATCTATGAAGTGAAGGTCACAGCCAGGGTCAGGCAGGTGGTCAGGTCAGGACACTCATCCCACTGAGGTTGTGGCTCGCTGTGGCTGGACTCTCTGGAGAGGTTCTGCGGACGGACCTCACTGAGGCTTTGGGGGTTCGTGCCGCTGTGATGAGGAGTGGGGCACACTGAGCTTCTGCCGCCTTCTGCCTGTGAGCTCCAGGCTGGGCGCCTCCTCAGACCTCTTCAGGCATGGGGGGGCGGGCCAGGTGGGTGCGAGGTCAGCCCAGCAGGGGCTTTCCTGTTAGTGGGGCCTGGGGTGTGGAGAGCAGCGCCAAGGGAGCCATCTGCTTGGTGGATTTTCCTAAACACATTTGGAGTTCTGGGCCAAGTCCCCTGGCCCCGGCCCATTCAGGGAATGTCAGCTCATCCTGGTATCACGCCCTTCCACCCCGCCATGGGGACCCCCAGAGACATCCAGTGACTGGCCACACTGCGGTCCTCACAGCCCTGTCTGCCAGCCGGGGCTAGCCTCCGTTGGGGGCCCTGCCAGTCCCTGGACGTCCCCCCTTCACCCACCAACGCTGCCTTCTGGGACGAGGGTACTAGTCCCTCCCACAGGCCCTGACTGAGTCCTGGGGCACGGGCGGCATGCATGTCCTTGGAAGGAGCTGAGGACGGAGGGCTTAGCAAGGGTATTTTTAGCGTTAGTGCTGAAACCCTCAGGGAAATGAAGCCTGGATTTCTCTGGAAGGAGAAGCCAGCCTTCCCCCACTGTCCGCTTCAGTCCTCTCCAAAGCTGGCTGTTCTCCAGACTACCTCATCCAAGCAGGGAAGAGGCTAGGCTGGCTCCACAGTTACAGTTGGTGTTCTTTGTCAGGGACAGTGGTGACCCCAGGCTGGGGGTTAAGAGGCCCAGGCATCGGTAGCCCTGAGAGTGGGACCCGAGGCTTAGGCTAGAGTACGGTGGCCCTGAGCAGCCCCAAACTGTGCTCCAGCTTCCTGACCAGGCCCTGGCACCCTCTAGCCTGGAGGACGCCGGCCACCCTGGCTGAGCTCTGCCCTGGAAGGACCTTTCCTGAGCTGGGGGCACGCCGCCGTAGCCCTGGACCCATCCCCATTTGCTAAGTCATTCTCACAGCCAGCCCTGCCTGGGCAGGGGACATGCCTCTGGCCTATGGCGTTGACCAGTTTTGCCGATGGGCTACCTGGGAAAGCCCTGCCTGGGTCAGGCCCTGTCCGCATCTGTCAGGAGCGCTGCCGCCAGCCGAGGCCTGCTCTGTGTGTCGTGAGGAGATGGACTGTCCCTCCTCTGGCCTGGGGCAGTGGCCTCTCCTAAAGGTTTTCCTCTCTGCCTGCCCCTCCCCAGGGACCCAGGCCCGAGCCCCCAGCCCGCAAGTACCACAGGGCTGGGGGCAGAGGGGACATTGACTGCCTTGCCTTTGGCGCTGGCATCTGCTGCTGCCTAAGGCAAGGGGGTTGGCCCAGGGACCCTTCTGGGCCCAGCCCTCTTGGACTGGCTCTGCCCATGGGTCATAGCTCAGCCTCCCAGGGCAGCTCAGCCTCTTCCCCCAGAGTCGTTAGGTCTCCCACCTTCCCAGGGCCCTCCCTGCTGTCTGGGAGCCTGGAGTGAGCCTGGCCCCTTTCCATGTGGCTACCTGCACATGTGGGCAGATGCGGGTCTTCTCTGAGGCTCCTCTTCTGGGCTGCAGGGCCTCCGTTCTCAGGGCAGCCTACCCCACCCTGGTTTCTCAGGGGCCAGGCTGCACCCGGCTCCGAGGCAGAGGGCAGTGGCACGGTCACCTCTCCCTTCCCCTGCTGGGTACCTGGCTCCGTGTGCCACCCGAGTGCCATGCCAGGCCTGAAGTGATTGGAACTGAGGCAAGTGCTGGGTGCTATGGGGGCCAGAGGGGAGGAAGCTGCACTGCGACCTCTTGGGGCTTGAGATCTAACTAGATTCACAGGACAGAAGGCAGGAGAAGATGCGAATGTCACAAGGGCTGGAGACCTGGCGAAGAGGGGTGCTGAAGAGCTCAGGGAAGGTGGAAGGACGCGGAGCACCAGATCTCTGCTCAGGCCTCTCTGTGCCTCTGGACAGGGGCACCTCCCTATTTAGGCAGCACTGAGCTGATGGCCCAGGAGGGCATGGAAGCTAGAGGGGGCTCAGCCACCCTGGGCCACACGGCTGCTGGCAGGTGACTTAGCCGGTCTTCTGCCGCTCCTGAGTCACGGCCCTCAGCCCTCCCACTGGTGGACTGGAAAAAGGCCACCTGCACCGTTGGGGTCACTGCATGCTCATGACTGTCCAGCTGGCTGCACTGAGCTGCAGGGGACCTCTGTGGGTGAAGGGGAGAGATGGGCACCCCTGGGCTGTGCTGCCCTTGGCCTGAGCGCCCTTCCTTTGAGGACAGGCCTCTGGCTGCAGCCACTTGGCCCCATGTGCAAATGCACGCCGACCCCACAGGTGCAGCGGACCTTTGTGCAGTGCCCTGGGTGGGGGTGCACAGGGCAAAGGCTTGGCACCTCCTCTTCTGGGGTCTCCCCTCCCATGCCCCTTCCAGCCACAGGCAGCACCATGGCCCTGCCACGGCCCACCAGGTACCCATATGGAAGGGAGAGGCCCTGTGTGTGTGTGTGTGTGTGCACATATGTACGTGTGCATGCCTGTGTGTGTGTATTGGGAGGCGCTGGTGTAGGGCCTGGGGATGCAGCTCACACAGGCTTGGGGAGGTGGACATGGAACAGTAGTTAGTTGTGTTGCTGGTTTTATGGATGCCTGGGTGGAAAGACATTGAGCCGCCGTCTGTGTCAGGCTGGATTTGCCATCCTACTCCCAGACCCCCCCGAGTGCCATGGTGACTCCTCTTGCCCGCCCACAGGGAAGAAGGCTGTGCTGGATTCCAGTCCTTTCCTGTCTGAGGCCAATGCAGAGCGTATCGTGCGCACGCTCTGCAAGGTGCGTGGTGCGGCGCTCAAGCTAGGCCAGATGCTGAGCATCCAGGGTGAGTGGGCTCAGGGGCTGCTGCGCTGGGACTCCGTGGGCTGCTGTGGGGGTCAACTTCCAGGGCCGGGAGCAGTAGCCCACCAAAGCTCAGTGGGCAAGATGTGGGCAGGCTGAGGAGAGATCTTAGAGGATAATAGGCCTGGTCTCCAGGTGAGTGGCTCTGAGTCCAAAGAAACATGGGAAAAAGAGCAGAGAGGAAAAATTGCTCTCTAGAGGCGGTCAGAACACAGGTCATTTCAACATTTTACTATATTTTATTTTCCAAATTTCTTTTGTAATTATGAAAAATTTTGCATGTTGCATGTAAAAAGCCCACCTTCTCAGGTCGCTGGGCTGAGGCTGGGGCTCTGGGGACACTGAGTGGCCGAGGGCGTTTGTTGCAAGGGCTCCTGTCTTTCTGGCCTCACCTGTGCTCCTGGTGGGGAGTGTGTGGTGGCCAGGGCGTCCCAGAAGTTGCCTGCCCAGCTCCTGGGCGAGCACTTTCATCCCCAGGTTGTCCCTGTGTCACTCTCCTGCCTTCCAGATGATGCCTTCATCAACCCCCACCTGGCTAAGATCTTCGAGCGGGTGCGGCAGAGCGCGGACTTCATGCCACTGAAGCAGATGATGGTGAGGAGCCAGGGACTCTGCCTGCCCTCTGGGTCCTCGGCCCCCACTGGGTGGAGGAGACAGACTTGGGGCTTCTCCAGGTGGCCCAGGCAGGATTGTGCTCAGAGCCCCTCCCTGGTCCTGCCCTCCAGAAAACTCTCAACAACGACCTGGGCCCCAACTGGCGGGACAAGCTGGAGTACTTCGAGGAGCGGCCCTTCGCCGCTGCGTCCATCGGACAGGTGCACTTGGCCCGCATGAAGGGCGGCCGCGAGGTGGCCATGAAGATCCAGGTAGGCAGCCTGGTGCGCAGTGCCTGTCCCCATGGGGGCTGCAGGGGGCAGAGCTGGGGCCTGGCTCATGAGTGCCTCTGCACCCCACGTCCCACAGGGCTCTCTCTCTCCTGGTAGGGCCATATGTGGTGTCCTCTGGCCCCAGTGCCTGGTTGGCACCAGAAGCTTGGGAAGTATTTGCTAAATGAGTGGCTTTGGGGGCACGGAGGGGCTCCCAGCAAGCTTAGTTTGGGCTGTGCAGGGACAGGGGACAATTGATTGCCTTTTGGGGCCAGAGCTGGTGGGAGGGTGGCCCTGAGATGTTCCCGGGGGTGAGGTGAGGCAGGAGTAGGTAGACGACAAGGCTATGATGGGGTCCAGGGGTTACAGCAGCATGGCTGGGTCTTAGCTCTGGTTCTCCAGGGTGTGGGCTGGGGCCAGGACACAGCTGGGAAGCCAGTGGGGGTTAGGGGAGTGCCCCAGGCAGGGCCCGCCCATCTCCCTGGGCTAACTCCCCTGCTCTGCCAATACTCCGCAGTACCCTGGCGTGGCCCAGAGCATCAACAGTGATGTCAACAACCTCATGGCCGTGCTGAACATGAGCAACATGCTTCCAGAAGGTCTGAGGCTAGGTGGTTGGGTCAAGGGCAGGAGGGGGTGGCAGGCATCTGCGTCAGGTTCTGGGGACCAGAGGGGGGCCTCCCTGCAGAACCCCCTTCCTCGCTGATGCCCTCCTCTCCGGCCCAGGCCTGTTCCCCGAGCACCTGATCGACGTGCTGAGGCGGGAGCTGGCCCTGGAGTGTGACTACCAGCGGGAGGCTGCCTGTGCCCGCAAGTTCAGGTGTGGCCCCTGGCTGGGCCCCTTGCGTGTTTCCACCAGGGAGGCAGAAGGGACCACGTTCAGCAGCTGGTGAAGGCCTCTCTGGCTCCGAGGGGCAGAGGGCTGGGGTTGCAGCCTGGGCCGAGGCCACATCCTGCCTGGGGTGAAGGAGGGCCCTCTGCCTGGTGGGGTGTGTGTGAGGGGCGATGTGGAGGGCCTGTGGCTAGGGCGTGACCTCCCGCCCCTACCCAGGGACCTGCTGAAGGGCCACCCGTTCTTCTACGTGCCTGAGATCGTGGATGAGCTCTGCAGCCCGCACGTGCTGACCACAGAGCTTGTGTCCGGCTTCCCCCTGGACCAGGCCGAAGGGCTCAGCCAGGAGATTCGGAACGAGGTGCGTCTGTGCCAGCAGACAGGTGGGGCCGGGGTGGCCCTGCTCTGTGGCTGTTTGGTGACCTAATGGGGTTAGCCGGGGACTTGGAGCCCTGAGGTGCTCCCTGGGGGTGAGTGGCGTTGAAGTAGCACCAGTGGGATTTAGGGGGACACAGGGGAGCTGCTGCCTTCCCTGGCCCAAGTGACACTGAGAATCAAACAGTCCCGCAGGGTATGGTGGGTAAAACAGGGGGCAGGGGCTTCTCTGGCCCCAGTCACCCAGGCACCAGGCAGTGTGGTGCCGCCTGATGCAGGCCTTCCGCGCTGTCCACAGATCTGCTACAACATCCTGGTTCTGTGCCTGAGGGAGCTGTTCGAGTTCCACTTCATGCAAACAGACCCCAACTGGTCCAACTTCTTCTATGACCCGCAGCAGCACAAGGTGAGCCCCAGGGTGGGGGCACCCGCAGCCAGGCCTGAGACCTTCTCTGAATGGGGCACGTGAGGCCCTGCCTGGCCTGCCCCTTGTCCTGGGAAAGTCAGCAGAGAGTGCAGGGCTCCGGGAGTGGGGATGCTCACCACCCTTTGTTGCACCCCCTTCCTGGCCCCACACCTGCATCACGGAGCAGCAGGGCCAAACTTCTCCTGGTGTCTCTGTCCCCAGGTGGCTCTTTTGGATTTTGGGGCAACGCGGGAATATGACAGATCCTTCACTGACCTCTACATTCAGGTAACAGGAGAGGGGCCCTGGCCTTGGTCCATGTTTTTCTGAGGCTGGGACAGGATGCTGGGGCACTCGGGGCGGGGAGAATGACTGGGTTCCTGCCCTTGTGTCCCCAACTGCACTGCCTGCCCCTCAGGTCTGGTGACAGCAGGCAGTTAGGCTGACAGCTGCCAGGCGTGTCTCCGCACTGGCCGGGGGCCTTGTGCAGGGAGAGGATGAGGGTAGGGTGGGCCCGGGTGTGGCACTTGGCTCCCTGGGATGTCGGGAGCTTTTCTTTCCATGCTGCCCATGGGTCCCCTCCTGTGCCTCTCCCCAGATCATCAGGGCTGCTGCCGACAGGGACAGGGAGACTGTGCGGGCGAAATCCATAGAGATGAAGTTCCTCACCGGCTACGAGGTTAAGGTGAGCAGGGTTGCGGGGGATCCCCAGGACCTGCTGACCCAGGGCCCAGCTCTCTGTGTAGGAATGGATGAAAGCACAGGGGGCAGCTGCCCTCAAGGGGCCCCCAGAGCCTGGGCCTCCTTGGGCATGGTCTGAAAGCTGGGGCCTGCCCCGGCCCATGCCGCCGTGCTGTGCGTGAGATTTTCCGAGTGGTCCAGTGAGTTGGGGACTCAGGGGACTTGTCATGAAGCTCTTGTTTCTGCCTCTCACTCTTGCCCACTTACGGCTTGGGGTCAGGGCTTGACTGAGCCAATGTGCAGAGCAAGTGGGAAGGGAAGCCCCAGCCCTACCCTCATCAAGCCTCCCTGGGGAGTCGGAAGAAACCTCAGAAGCCTTTTAAGTAAAGGCGAACATCTGTGCTGGTGCCGCCTGAAGCCACCCACAAAGCGGCATTTTCCGCTTGCTGCTTGACAGTGGGGAAGGAGTTAAAGAAATCCAGGTCAAGCCTTGGGTTTGCCGTCTGGCAGGAGTGCCTTTTGAGGCATGTCAGGATCTCTGAGCCTCCCTTATCTCAGCTGTAAGCCCTCAGCGGGCCGCAGCTCTCTGCCGCCTCTTCCGTATGGCCACTCGCATTGACTCGATTCCTGGCCCCCCATCCCTCTGATCACCTCAGGCTGTCCCTGGCGGCAGCTCTTCTCCCCTGCTCTGCTGGTGGCAGGTTCCTTAGGCTGCTAGTTCCTGTGGGCAGACACATGGCTGCTGGATGTGTCTTGGGTGGACTCTGGCAGGCTCAGACACGCATGGTGGGAGGCCCTGCCAGCTCAGGCCCACGGACTCTGTTCTTTTTGGCCAGAACAGTGTTTTGTTAAAACCTGGAATGAGTGCCACGAGGAGGGACGCATCCTCTTCATTCTGCCACAGGCCCCACCACTCCCTTTTGTATTGCATCAGCCCAGTTTGTGTTACCCTCGTGTTCCCGGCCCCTGTGGGTTTGAGTTTATGCCCATTACCATGATGTAATCCAGTTTACAGCAGAGTTTTGAGTGACAACTCAGTGCTCCAGGCACTGTGGGAGGAACCCAGGCTGGTGGAGGGCTCTGGTCTCGCCACCATTTACCCTTCCTCTCCTGCCCCAGGTCATGGAAGACGCCCACTTGGATGCCATCCTCATCCTGGGGGAGGCCTTCGCCTCCGATGAGCCCTTTGATTTTGGCACCCAGAGCACCACCGAGAAGATCCACAACCTGATTCCCGTCATGCTGAGGCACCGTCTCGTCCCCCCACCCGAGGAGACCTACTCTCTGCACAGGAAGATGGGGGGCTCCTTCCTCATCTGCTCCAAGCTGAAGGCCCGCTTCCCCTGCAAGGCCATGTTCGAGGAGGCCTACAGCAACTACCGCAGGAGGCAGGCCCAGCAGTAGGGCTGCGGGCCACGCCCAGGCCGGCTCCAAGGGAACTCTCTCCTTCAGACAGGCCAAAAACCAGTAGGGAGGTGGCGGTGATGCTCTTTTTAACTCCTTTGCCCAGTAAGAGGGGGTGGCTGCCTGGAGCCCCATAGCCAGTGTTTCCCACGATTTCTGTTGCTAAATGGTTGTAGGGTGAGAAGTGCAAGAATGAAGATGAAGACCACTGCTCGGTCAGTCTGCCTCCGAGTGTCCTCTCAAATAAGTAGATGAAGATGAAAGGGCAACTTTGTTTTCTTTTTCCTGACGTGAATGTTAAGCAGAAGGGAGAGTCCTTACGCCCTTCCAACCTCTGTTCCAGTACAAAACCCAGAAACATGAACACAGATACAATTGTGGGATTTCATTATCTGTGTAGTAGGGGTGTGTGTGTATGTGTTTCTAGAGTGAGATTTGTGTTTTCTGCCCTTTTCCTCTCCAGCCGATGGACTGGAGCTGGGAGAGGTGCTGATCTAACAGTGCCAACAAGTGCTCCTTAAGCCTGTGAGGCCCAGGCCTGTAGGGCTGGCTCTCATCTTTGACAGCTGAATGTTTCTGAAGAACTGTTGCCCCACGGTGAGGGTGGGAGCAGCAGAACAGGGAATGCCAGACACAGGCTGGCTGCTGCTGGGAAGTGGGGTGGGACTTCCTTCCTCGGTCTGGAGAGGCACAGGTGTCACCAGTTCCAGCCAAAGGCTCCTCACAGGTTCTGTGAATTTTTGTACAAGTCTTGTAATTAGCGAATCAACTTGTTTCAATTTAATAAAAATGCTCGTGGGAAGTGCTTTGGCGCGTGTACTTCTGTATTTGGCGTGTGTGTTCTGTATTTTGGAGAATGACGACCCGTTATCTTCTAGCTCGTGGTGGTGGTAGCAGGCTCAGTGTCACAGCCCATTTGCAAGGTTTGGGCCTGGTTCAGTATGCGGCTCTTGGCCCCGAACCTGGAAGGCTCAGCCCCGTTCCCTGTAAGAAGGGCGGTGGGAGTGGTAGAGAACAGGAGGAGAAGCTGCAGGGTCACTGCCCCAGCCCCCAGCAGGCTGTACCACACTGCTGAAGCAGCTGTACCCGGTGATGGTGGCAACTGGAAGGACAGTGACACCTGCCAGCAGGGCTGACGCCGGTCTGCATCACAGTGAGACGTCTCCTCTCTAGACATCAGCTGCGGTTGAGGACCAGTTCCTGCAAAGTGGCTTTTCCTGGGGCCAGCTTGATTCCTAGATAACAGGACACACTGGACACTGAGCTGGGGCCCTTCCTACAGACCTGTGAGCCATTGAAAGTGCAGCTGCAGACCATAGAGGCCCAAAAGAGGCTTTGAGCGGTATAGGCTTTCAGGGTTCTTAAAGAAAACATAGTTTATGAAATTTGGGATTGCTGCGTAACAGACCCAGTGGACTCCAGGACAGGATGGAGAGGTCTGAGTGGTGTCCGTGAGGCTGCCCGGCTAGCAGTGGTGCCCAGCACCACTGGCAGATCCCTGGCTGGAACTCTTGTGGCTCTCTTAAGGGTATTTGCTGTTACTTAGCGAACTCTGCGGCACTCAGATCTGAAGCCAACGCCCTGCAGAGTAAACAGCAGGGGCAGAACCCAGGCCAGCCCCAACCAGGGCTCTCACGGCATCTTCCTCTTAAGTCAAGCAGCATGTGGGGGGGAAGGGAAAGGAGAACAGAGAGCCAGCATTTGCTTCCCCAGGAACCATGACCTTAACTGCTGGGAGAGGAGGAATTGTCTTTTTTTTTTTGAGGCAGAGTCTTGCTTTGTTGCCCAGGCTGGAGTGCAGTGGTGCGATCTCCGCTCACTGCAGGCTCCGCCTCCCTGGTTCACGCCATTCTGCCTCAGCCTCCCGAGTAACGGACTACAGGCACCCACCACCACGCCCGGCTAATCTTTTGTATTTTCAGTAGAGATGGGGTTTCACCGTGTTAGCCAGGATGGTCTCGATCTCCTGACCTCATGATCCGCCCGCCTCGGCCTCCCAAAGTGCTGGGATTACAGGCGTGAGCCACCACACCCGGCTGAGAGGAGGAATTTTCTAAGGGAAATTGGAATACTGTTTGTGTGTCCTAAGTCTGAGAGCCAGCTGAGGACTAGAGCCCTTCCTGTGAAGACAGTGGGGAATCACTGGATTGCAAATTACTCTAATCCCCAAGCAAAGCTGGCTCTGAAGCTGGCCACACATACTTCTTATTTTGTACCTATTTTGATTTTTACTGTATTGTGATGCATGACTCCCCGTGCTCACCCATTCACACTGAGACATGGGGCTTGAGAACATGGCAAATCATGGCTTGATTTTCCCAGGGTCTGTGTCTTTGTATCCCTAACATCTAAGTGAAGGGCTGGACACTGCATAACAAAAATAGTATTTGTTAATGTAGGCTTTAGTGGCTACTCATAAGGACAAAATACTGAGCCATAGGCTAGAAGTTCGATTCTGAGTGCTTTTCTACATTAACTCCTGACACTCCAAGTGGGTGTTTTTACAGAGGAAAAAAAGAGGCCCAGAGGTTAAGTGGTAGAACCAGAATTTGGAACAAGACAGTCTGGTCTTACAGTCTACACTAATGGGACCAAACCAAGGGCTGGCAAACTATGATGGTCCAAGGGCCACATCTGGCCCACTGCATTTTCCTATATTCCTATATACAGGAATATAATGCTGTATATATAGTTTACAGCATTATATTCTAACCAAAAAATGATCACGCCAGGGCATGCAAAACTGTACAATATTACAACAGGAAAAACCCTAAAAAATTTATAAAATGAATGATACTACACTATCAAATAAAAAAGCAAGTCATTTTGTTTTCATGAGATTTCAAGGTTGATTTGAGTCACCTTCCCCTGGAACTGCATGGTGTCCTGTGTGGGGAGGTGCCCAGCGTGCTGCATTTTTGCAGTTTTTTAAGTTTTACTGGAGCACAGCCACTCTCGTTCACGTATGTAGCAGGCTGTCTAAGACTGTTTTGCACCGAAATGCCACAGCCGGGGGCCGCAGCGAACTATATATACAGCCCACAAAGGCACAAGGATTTCTTAACTCGTCCTGGACAGAAAAGGGTTGCCAAGCCCTGTTCTAAAGCACTGCACAGCTGACATTATAGCAAACCAACATAACAGTAACAGCCACAAGTGTCAATTCCAAGGGCCATTGGAACCGGAAGTGTTCTCTGAATAACTATTTAGCTGCCACCAGTTCAGGAGTTTCTTTTTTTTTTTTTGAGGTGGAGTCTCGCTCTGTCGCCCGGGCTGGAGTGCAGTGGCCGGATCTCAGCTCACTGCAAGCTCCGCCTTCCGGGTTCTCGCCATTCTCCTGCCTCAGCCTCCCGAGTAGCTGGGACTATAGGCGCCCGCCACGTCGCCCGGCTAGTTTTTTGTATTTTTTTTAGTAGAGACGGGGTTTCACAGTGTTAGCCAGGATGGTCTCGATCTGCTGACCTCGTGATCCGCCCGTCTCGGCCTCCCAAAGTGCTGGGATTACAGGCTTGAGCCACCGCGCCCGGCCAGGAGTTTCTTTAATGCCATCCCTGGACCTTCCCTGTAGATTCTTAGATGCACCATTGTTAACTCCAGAAAAGCAGTAACAGTCAGTCTTGTTTAAGTGACACAAAATCAAACTGCTCCCACATTCACACTGTCCGGGCCACTCATGAAACCTCATGTAACCAGAGCTTGGTCTTGTGGACTGAAGCAACAGCAACAGGGAAGTTCTGGCCAGAAGAGGGGAGTTGAAAGCTTCAGGAGAATTGAACATCATTCTTACCTGAGCTAAGAAGACATTAAGAAAGTCCTAGATTAAACCACAGGGGCAAACTAACCCCATGTCCTTTTACGGTGTAAGGAAGCAGCCTGGATGAGGAGGGAAGCCAGCAGAAAGAAGAGAAGTGACACACGGAGAGGTGGCACCTTTCTCTATTCCTCAGACTTTCAAGTGGGGAGAAAAAAGACAAAATACTCAATGCTAACAGTTCTCTGTTTTATTGCAATACAGCAAAGTCTGGTTAATATTAAGTGATATCAACATAAAATATTGGTGAGGAGTCTTTTGTGACATTTTTTACTATCCCACCTTAAATATTTCTGTGCAAAAGAATCCACATCATTGTTTGGTAGCAGAGGATCTCTTAGAAAATTCCCTAAAACATTGTGGGCATAAAACCAAACAAAATAAAATAAGGATAGGCTAAAGCAGTATCTTTCCCCCTCCATACACATTTGTCAGCATTATATTCTAACCAAAAAATGATCACACCAGGCCATGCAAAACTGTACAATATTACAACAGGAAAAACCCTAAAAAATTTATAAAATGAATGATATTACACTATCAAATAAAAAGGCAAGTCATTTTGTTTTCATGAGACTTCAAGGTTGATTTGAGTCACCTTCCACCGGAACTGCATGGTGTCCTGCGTAAGGAGGCGCCCAGCGTGCTGCCAGTGCTGGGGGAGCCCGCACTCCTTATCTAGCAGGAGTGCACAGAGAACTCTGGACTTGAGTAACAATTAAAGTCATAACGAAAGAGGTTTCAAAATGGGCTCAATGAAATGCAGCTCATCTAGTTCAGGACTGGGCCAGAGAGAGGGGGGAGTGGAGTGCCCAATTCATTCCTATTGTGCTCACTGGACGTGGGCTACTGCAAAGTCTGCTCTGAGCGCCCCTCTGTCTAGATTGGATGGGGAGCCTTAGGCTTGGCAAGGCCCACCTGCTGGGAGACTGCAGTGGTTGTGATTCCGGTCAAAGGCGGCAAATGGCCCTGCTGCGTCAGTGGTTTTGACGTCTGCTCACCCCTGCTCTGGCTTTTCCTTAATGATACCTGAGATGCCACATAAATGTAACCAGTCTTTCTCAGAAATAGATGTGGCCACTAAGTAACAAAATGACGTAATTCTAACCTATGGAAGGAGAGGCTGAAAGCCAGCCGGGAATGATAGATTGTTGCTGTAAACATGACAGGAATTTCAGATTCTCCCCTGAAGTGTGGGCACAATAATTGGCTGGAAAACCAAATAGATGGGCTCGTTTTAGTTGTATCTCATAGCCTGAAAGCTGTGCTCCCTGGGAAAAACAGAAATCACTAAGTGTGTTGGGGGTGTGCATAAATACATATATAATAACAAAAAATGTAAGATCTACTTTAGCAATAATTTGACAAGGAGTAAGACTTTTGTTTTTGGCAAAAATAAATAATATATATGTATGTAATTTTAAACACCCAAAGCACAAAACATGATTAGTCAGAATTCAAGGGTAGATAACTTGGTTGGACATAGATAGCACCAAATACTAACGCAGATAGACTATCTCAGAAATGCCTCTGAATGTATATTTTTCTATTGAGAAACAAGTGTCTGCTGCCATACACATTTTAAAAATGTCCTGAATGAAAACAAAGGATGTCTTCAGATAGTAATAAAATACTTTACCTGTGAGCTTTGCTACCGACTCCTCTGAATGGTCATTATGTTTTTTTCCCCTGAACTCACTCCTTGTCTTTTCACATCATTCTTCTCAGAAGCTTCTGGAGGTAACAGGCTTCATATTTAAGGGTGGGATAAACCCAGTAGGATGACCATTATTTTGGGAAAACCCTCCCCAAAACTATTACCTCTGGCAGTGTTTCTCTCCTAAAGCCCAGGTTTTAGAATCTACACAAATTTGGGACTGCTCTATTATGACTGATGAGATGACTTGCCATTGCAGTGGAAAAATCAAAGAGCGCCGTGGTGCAATCCATGGGGTGAATATGGACAAGCCGCCCAATTAGCCTGGCAACCAAGACAAGCCTCAGTAGTTCTCTCTCTGCCCTGTTGGGAGGCGGAAAGGTATGACCCATTGCAGTAGAGCCTAGACTTTAGGTAGGGTTATATTTTGATCCTAAAAGCATCCTTTGGAAAATAAGCACCTATAGGCAACAAAAATTCACAATTACTTGTCAAAGCTACAAACTAATGGCTTATGTCAGTAAGCCATTTATCCTGTTAATCTCAGCTTGGGATGGCCTCCTCCCTGCCTGAGAAGAGAAGGGAGAGAGGAGAAGGCAAGGGGAAAGGGAAGAGGAGGATGGGGAGGGTGGGGAGAAGAGGAGGGGAGGGTGAACAGAAGGGGTGCGAGCTGGTCACGAGCACCAGGCAGGGGGCCGGCTGGCTGACTCCCTTCTCTCAAGTGGAGTGCTGAAGACAAGGATCTACCTAGTCATATGACAATGATCCAATTAAAGGGCCGACCCTTGGTATTCAGGTGACAAAAGCATTTTTATACTTCATTCTAAAAAGCAGAAAGATCTGGGAGATTAGAACTGTGCTGTGAATTACACCCATCCAAAACAAAATATAATCAAATCTGAGCCGGCACCAAACTCAGAATGTTTAAATGTCAAAGCTGTTATATGAAAATTCCCAATTATAGGTGCTTACAATGGAATCCCTAGCAGGATCCTTTCTTCCCTCACTGCATCTCAGAACCTTCTCCACATAGCAGCATCACCTGGAAACAGCTTCAGCTCCCTGCACATGCCACAGGCCAGCATGGGCTACTGCCAGTGACACAGAGGTGGAGTCACAGACAGCAGCAGTGAAATGATGGCCTTAAACACTGCAACTCAGGTTAGCAACTGCAGGAAAACTTTCTTCATTTTCACTGAATTTTAAAGAGAGAATCCTGTCTCTCTCAGAGAAACTTAGGCGAAAAGTAAAAGAGAGGCAAAATCTCTTTCCTTCCATGAGATGTTTTTATTTTTATCTCTTTCTCTACTCATGTGCTTAACTGGTGAAATGACTCTGTAGAAATAGATCATTCTGATTCTGCATCTCATTTCCTTATGGCAACTACAACAGGAGGAATCCAGCTGAAAATGCCACTAACCCCAAAATCCAGCACCTGAGAGAGGAAGCCAGTCCGAGCGCCGTGCTGGGCTCACTCTGGCCTGTGCACTGGGGTTGTCATGTCCATTTTCCACTGGCTATGGGAATAATATTTGGTTAAGGCTGTTCAAGCCCTTGCTTTTGAGGTTTTACATTATTTGGTAATGAAAGCCTTTTTTTCTTCCTTTCCCAGGCTTATCTGAAGAGAAGCTCATGCCCACCCTCAACAAAACAGACTCCTCCTTGGGAACCGTCTCCAGCCCTGGGACAGACACCTCACTGTGACTTACGGAGGGACAGGATGAGACCAGGAATAAAAGCATTTTTAGAAACTATTTTCTGGACCTTCAGAAGCTACAACACTCCTTGCACCCTTTCAGATGGAAGGGATCAGAGGTGACAGAATCATATATTTCTACATTTATCTGCAGAAGATAAAAATACAATAAAAAGTGAGAAGTGTTCAAATTCTACCACTAGGAAAAGAAACACCTTGGGTGGAGATGAGTTAGCCTTCTGCTGCTGCTGCTGAAGTGGCTTCAGATGTTAAAGCTCTGGTGCCAGGGCACACTCCAGACCAGCAAAACCAGGCTCTGCAAATGTTTTCCAAAGCTCCCGGGTGACTGGAGCCTACGACCAGTTTGAGGACAGGGCAATAAAGGGAACTCTGATTTCTCTCGCTCTGCCTCTAAAAATGTGAGCTTGAGGCCTTTCCACCCTTTACATTACTTAGCTGGGAAACAGACAAGAAACAACGTATTTCTTTAAATTAAATCATCTCTCTTATATATGCATCCATCTTTTGTTGAATATAAGAGGCTCCTTTTAAATATATACTTTCAGTACTTCTACATTTATGTATTCATTTAAACTCTGTATTGTAGTAAAATATGCATTGTTTTAATTCATAAGGATTTCCTGGCAACAATCAGGTTGACACTCACTGTGGTTGCCGATTAAGAGCTTAGTGAGCCACTCCAGGGACGGATTCTCCCTTCTGGATGCGGAGAATCCCATGAGCTATTTTAGGACTATAATGAGACTCTACTGTGAAAGCAAAATCTGTCTAATCTTATTCTTATCACTTACATTTGTGTAATCTATTTAAACTACCTTTGGGAGTAGGGGCAAAATGTTACTGAAAGCAACTCTAAGTGCATGGAATGAAATCAATGTTAATCTAAGCTGCTATGGAAAGTCTGTCTTTGTTGTTGCTGTTAGGCTAGGGGCGTGGATTTGAGAGTCATGTTGTCAGAACTCCTGAATCCCTGTCCTGCTACTGCTGCCAGCCCCTGGTGGCTTTCAGGCTGAGGTGGAGGGAAGAGATGAAAGTGAGAAGAGGCGAGTGGCAGGGAGCGGAGAGCAAGAGGTCTCAGTGCTGAGGCAGCTCACGGGTCCCAGCTCCCACGGTCAGTGCTCTCCAGGGAGAGGCTCTTGGTCTTTCGGGGTGAAACTGGGCTTGGGGGGCTGCTTAGGTTGGAACTGTTGGAAGCTGTGGAATGCCTCGGAGAGTCAGAGTCCTGTAAGGCCCAAAGTAAAACAATGAGAAGGCGGGGGAGAAAGGGAGGCAGAAGGGGCTGAGATTACCACCGCCCCCTCCAGCCACCCTGACCAAATAACCCCATGGGGCTTCCTCGCTGTTGGTATAAAGCCCCTTCTATGAGCTGAGGAAGAGACATAGAACATGCATGCTCCGTCCTTTCTGTACGCCTTTACAGATGATGGTATTTTCACACAAAAGCCAGAATTCTGAATGCCTCTGGGAAAATTGCAGTTTGCAACCCAAGTGACTGGCCTAGTTGCCCACTGGCCAAGAGTGAATGCTGGCCCCTGGCCCCGACCCCTGCTGCAGTTGAGGCCAATCCCAAGGTGGTGGGACTGCTTGGAAAGACGCCCTAGTCTTTTTGATACATGACGTCTCCGGAACCCTGCCCACTCACCTCTCCGTCAAAGTCCCTCGCCGGGGCATCACTTCCTTGGTCCATGCCTCCGGAGGACAAAGAGCCCTCTGATGGGGAGGGCATGGGCTGCCGCTTGGCACTGTAGCTTCCTCCAGAGAATTCCCTCTTTAATGCGCTGCCATTCTGTGCGGATGACCCTACAGTACATCATGCAGGCAAAATTTACATACGCAGAGGGGACAATACTCTAGAAAGCACACAGACTGCTGAGCTGACAGGCCATCCTTTGTAGGCCCCAGACCCCTCCTCCCCTGAAGCACATCAAGTCCAACTGTAGTACCTTTGCCCTGAGCTCAACCCTGAATCCAGCAATCTCACTCGCTGTTCCTGTCCACCCCAGCCACGGGGACTCCCGGTGAGTGAGCAGCACTCTCTAGGCTGTGCCATCTGCCCAAATGCCCCACTTGCTAACAATTCCCTGGAATCCGTCAAGTCTCCACCTGCCTGGTACTGCCTCGCAAGTCTTTCCCAGTCACTGACAGCTCCCAGGCATCTTTCGTGGCATTTGTGAAGTCATATTATCATCATGTGCCTGCCATTCTCCTAATAGATGAGGTGTCTTTGCCTCTCCAGGGCCTAGCACAGGACATGGCACACGGCAGGCTCAAAACAGATGTGCTAAAGGAGGAAGCTGGGTTGAACCATCCCCAGAGAGAGGCCATGCCACCCAATGCAGAAATATTGCTTATCTTCTAGACAATTTTCATAAAACCACAAAGAAAACATAAAAGTACTTTTACTTCACAGGGCAAAGAGCCTGAGATATAAAATAAAAATGAGGTTTTCTTCAAAGCCACTCTCTACTGTGTCCTCAAAGTTGGGGTACGTAACAGTGGACCAGCAGCATTCACAGGAAGAAAAGCGAAGAGGCAAAACACTCTGGGGATCTCGGGGCTATTGTCAATACCTGTTTAATGCTCTTAGCATTCCTTACTATTACAAGGTTTTTGCTTAAACATGCCTTAATCGTGCTGAGTTTCTGTATTAGGATTATTGGTCCAAAAGACTGTGTTGACGTTTTAGCACAACTCTAAGGTACAGGCTGTGCTTGTTTCAACTTTTTGGTGGTTTAAGATGTCTCAAGTGTTTTTTACATTAAGAATTCAGTGAAAATGTCAAAACATGATAGTTTAAAGCAGCACATTTATCTAATGACCACCAAAATACACAAGTGTTCATAAATAAACTGAACAAGAGCCTGCCTGGGCGAACTCTGTCCTTGGTAATCCCCCTTCCACCTCCCTTCCTCGGCTTCTTTGCGAAGCCCCTACCTAGGCTGCAGTCACAGGCTCGTTGGCATTTCCTCAACACTGTAACTGACTGACTGCAGATCAGCAACACTGGTAACACAGATAAGCAATACTGTTTAGCGTATGATGGAGCTTTACAAACACCAACGCCCAGCCCTATCCCAGAACAATTACAGCAGAGTTTCTGATTTAACTTTAAAGGTTCTCCTGTGATTTTTGCACATTGATTTTGTATCCTGAGACTTTGCTGAAGTTGCTGGTCAGCTTAAGGAGATTTTTGGACTGAGATGAACGGGTTTTCTAAATACACAATCATGTCATCTGCAGACAGAGACAATTTGGCTTCCTCTCTTCCTATCTGAATACCCTTTATTTCTTTCTCTTCTCTGATTGCCCTGGCCAGAACTTCCAACACTATGTCAAATAGGAATGATGAGAGAGGGTATCCTTGTCTTGTGCCAGTTTTCAAAGGAAATGCTTTCAGCTTTTGCCCATTCAGTATGATATTGGCTGTGGGTTTGTCATAAATAGCTCTTATTATTTTGAGATACGTTCCATCAATACCTAGTTTATTGAGTTTTTAGCATGAAGGGTGTTGAATTTTATCAAAGGCCTTTTCTGCATCTATTGAGATAATTGTGTGGTTTTTTTCACTGGTTCTGTTTACATGATGGATTACGTTTATTGACTTGCGTATGTGGAACCAGCCTTGCATCTCAGGGATGAAGCCGAATTGATCATTGTGGATAAGCTTTTTGATGTGCTGCTGGATTCAGTTTGCTAGTATTTTATTGAGGATTTTCGCATCAATGTTCATCAGGGATATTGGCCTAAAATTTTCTTTTTTTGTTGTGTCTCTGCCAGGTTTTAGTATCAGGATGATGCTAGCCTCATAAAATGAGTTAGGGAGGATTCCCTCTTTTTCTATTGTTTGGAATAGTTTCAGAAGGAATGGTACCAGCTCCTCCTTGTACCTCTTGTAGAATTCGGCTGTGAATCTGCCTGGTCCTGGGCTTTTTTTTTTTTTGGCTGGTAGGCTATTAATTACTGCCTCAATTTCAGAGCCTGTTATTGGTCTATTCAGGATTCGACTTCTTCCTGGTTTAGTCTTGGGAGGGTGTATGTGTCCAGGAATTTACCCATTTCTTCTAGATTTTCTATTTTATTTGTGTAGAGATGTTTATAGTATTCTCTGATGATAAGTTTGTATTTCTGTGGGATCAGTGGTGATCTCCCCTTTATCATTTTTTTAATTGTGTCTGTTTGATTCCGCTCTCTTATTAGTCTGGCTAGCGGCCTATTTTGTTAATCTTTTCAAAAAAACAGCTCCTGGAATCATTGATTTTTTGAAGGGTTTTTCATGTCTCTATCTCCTTCAGTTCTGCTCTGATCTTAGTTATTTCTTGTCTTCTGCTAGCTTTTGAATTTGTTTGTTCTTGCTTCTCTAGTTCTTTAAATTGGGATGTTAGGGTGTTGATTTTAGATCTTTCCCGCTTTCTCCTGTGGGCATTTAGTGCTATAAATTTCCCTCTACACACTGCTTTAGCTCTGTCCCAGAGATTCTTATACATGTACCTTTGTTCTCATTGGTTTTAAAGAACTTATTTCTGCTTTCATTTCATTATTTACCCAGTAATCATTCAGGAGCAGGTTGTTCAGTTTCCATGTAGTTGTGCGGGTTTGAGTGAGTTTCTTAATCCTGAGTTCTAATTTGATTGCACTGTGGTCTGAGACACTGCTATAATTTCCGTTCTTTTGCATTTGGTGAGGAGTGTTTTACTTACAATTATGTGGTCAATTTTAGAATAAGTGTGATGTGGTGCTGAGAAGAATGTATATTCTGTTGATTCGAGATGGAGAGTTCTGTAGGTGTCTATTAGGTCTGCTTGAATCAGTGTGCAGAAATCACATGCATTCCTACACACCAATAATACAGACAGCCAAATCATGAGTGAACTCCCATTACAATTGCTACAAAGAGAATAAAATATCTAGGAATACAATTTACGAGGGATGTGAAGGACTTCTTCAAGGAGAACTACAAACCACTGCTCAGTGAAATAAAAGAGGACACAAACAAATGGAAGAACATACCATGCTCATGGATAGGAAGAATGAATATCATGAAAATGGCCATAATGCACAAAGTAATTTACAGATTCAATGCTATCCCCATCAAGCTGCCAATGACTTTCTTCACAGAATTAGAAAAAACTACTTTAAATCTCATATGGAACCAAAAAATAGCCTGTATAGCCAAGACAATCCTAAGCAAAAAGAACAAAGCTGGAGGCATCACACTACCTGACTTCAAACTATACTATAAGGCTACAGTAACCAAAACAGCATGGGACTGGTACCAAAACAGATATATAGACCAATGGAACAAAACAGAGGCCTCAGACATAATGCCACACATCTACAACCATCTGATCTTTGACAAACCTGACAAAAACAAGCAATGGGGAAAGGATTCCCTATTTAATAAATGGTATTGGGAAAACTGGCTAGCCATATGCAGAAAACTGAAACTGGACCCCTTCCTTACACCTTATACCAAAATTAACTTAAGATGGATTAAAGATTTAAGCGTAAGACCTAAGACCATAAAAACCCTAGAAGAAAACCTAGGCAATACCATTCAGGACATAGGCACGGGCAAAGACTTCATGACTAAAACACCAAAAGCAATGGCAACAAAAGCCAAAATTCGCAAATGGGATCTAATTAAACTAAAGAGCTTCTGCACAGCAAAATAAACTATCATCAGAGTGAACAGGCAACTTGCAGAATGGGAGAAAAGTTTTGCCATCTATCCAACTGACAAAGGGTAATATCCAGAATCTACAAAGAACTTAAACAAATTTACAAGAAAAAAAAAAATTACCCTATCAAAAGATATGAACTGACACTTCTCAAAAGAAGACATTTATGCGGCCCAGAAACATACGAAAAAAAGCTCATCATCACTGGTCATTAAAGAAATGCAAATCAAAACCACAATGAGATACCATCTAATGCCAGTTAGAATGGTGATCATTAAAAAATCAGGACACAACAGATGCTGGAGAGGATGTGGAGAAATAGAAACTTTTTTTTTTTTTTTTGAGACAGAGTCTCTGTCACCCAGGCTGCAGTGCAGTGGTGCGATCTCAGCTCACTGCAAGCTCTGCCTCCCAGGTTCATGCCATTCTCCTGCCTCAGCCTCCCAAGTAGCTGGGACTACAGGTGCACGCCACCAAGCCCAGCTAATTTTTTGTATTTTTAGTAGAGACAGGGTTTCACCATCTTAGCCAGGATGGTCTTGATCTCCTGACCTCGTGATCTGCCCACCTCGACCTCCTAAAGTGCTGGGATTACAGGCCTGAGCCACCACACCGGGCTTAGAAATGCTTTTACACTGTTGTGGGAGTGTAAGTTAGTTCAACCATTGTGGAAGACAGTGTAGCGATTCCTCAAGGATCTAGAACCAGAAATACCATATGACCCAGCAAACCCATTACTGGATATGTACCCAAAGGATTATAAATCATTCTACTATAAAGACACAAGCACACGTATATTTACTGCAGCACTATTCACAATAGCAAAGACTTGGAACCAACCCAAATGCTCATCGATGACAGACTGGATCAAGAAAATGTGGCACATATACACCATGGAATACTATGCAACCATAAAAAAGGGTGAGTTCATGGCCTTTGCAGGGACATGGATGAAGCTAGAAACAATCATTCTCAGCAAACTAACACAGGAACAGAAAACTAAACACCACATGTTCTCACTCATAAGTGGGAGTTGAACAACGAGAATACACAGACACAGGGAGGGGAACATCACACATCGGGGCCTGTCAGGAAGTGGGGGGTTAGGGAAGGGATAGCATTAGGAGAAATACCTAATGTAGATGATGGGTTGATGGGTGCAGCAAACTACCATGGCACATGTATACCTATGTAACAAACCTGCATGTTCTACACATGTATCCCAGAACTTAAAGTATCATCATCATCATCATCATCTCTCCTGATGATTCCAGAAGGCCCCTCAGGCTAAGAATCACTGACAACCCCACTCCCCAGAAGATGCATTTCCCCTAACACTCCATCCCCATCATTGGGTTTCTCCACATGCAATGGTCTTCATTTGCTGACATATTTCTTGGCAAATATACTCTTTACTTTTTTGATGTGGAACGCCTGTCTCCTTAGATTATAACCTAATTGAATGCCATAAAATATTTTTTGAGTTTTCTTCCAATTCCATGCCTAGTTTAGTGCTCAGTTCAACAAATAACAAAAAAGTTACTTTAACATTTTGTTATTCTGCACAGAAAGCCAAACTGCCAGAGACTTCCACCACTTTGCTTATTAATGGTGTGACCTTAAGCAAGTTATTTTACCTTTCTGAGTTTCCATTTTCTTTACCTTTAAGTAAAAAAATAAATTCTACCTTATAGGACTTTGTGGGAACAACCCAACACTCAATGCATGGAGAGTAACACGCAAGACAGAAGGTGTGTGCGGGCCCGCACTGTGCTTCTGGTCTTTTCACTGTCTCTCCTCCTTCTTAGTCATCATTTATAGAACACAGAAATGAACTGAATTCTACCCCAGTGATTTCCACTTTTTTTTTTTTCCCACTTTTAAACTTCAGGAATTTTTCTTTTCAAAGAAAGGTTACACTCAAACACTACAACCTTTAAAAAAAATCAAGGCAGGGCTGTTTTGATTGAACAGCAAAAGGGGCCTGGGGACCCTCTGGCTGAGACCATGTACTGTACTCAGGGTACAGCCCCTTCCAGAGAGTTTTAAGTGGTGACTCTGGGGGCTGGGCCCTAAATCTCTTGGGGATGATCGATGTCCAACCTCTGCATGACTTCCAGGAGGGTCTGGGAAGTTCCCAGTGAGCCCCAACTGCTGACAGGAGTGGGTCTCATTCCTCAGGTGAACTGGGAAGGAGTGAAGGAAGCATGATGAGCACTGCTGTTTCAGTTTGACTTTGCACCGTGAAATCGCGAGTCTGGCTGTGGAAGATCCTGTGCTTCTTGCTGTAGAGACTGAACATAGTTGGCCTGTTCCTTCTTGTCTCTCTCTTGGCTGGCTGTCCTTCTGGAAACATTTTATGAGTTGGCCTAGTCTTGAAGCCAGCAGGAGGCACTCTAAACACCAGATGCCCCTCCGCATTCCTGAGAGGGTCTTTCCTCTTGTGTCTTTACTGGACAAGCAGCTGGTAACCAGGGACATAAAAAAGGCCAAACTCGATGAACGCATTAAAGGCCTTGACAAGAATGCCAGGCCAGTTCCAGTTTGTCATTTGCACGCCATCAACAGCGATATGGGAGCCTCACTTCAGCACTTCTAAGGAGATGGGCTGTCTCGGCTCTTTAAATCTTTGCAATTTAGGGCCTATCTATATCTGCAATTCCACAAATCCAAAAGTCCTGAAAACCAAAAGTTTTTTCACAAGCTTGATGCAAATTAATGTGATGACAAAACCTAATGTGAACTGGGCCGGGCGTGGCAGCTCACACCTGTAATCCCAGCACTTTGGGAGGCAGAGGCGGGCGGATCACCTGAAGTCGGAAGTTCAAGAGCAGCCTGGCCAACATGGTAAAACCCCATCTCTACTAAAAGTACAGAAATTGGCTGGGTATGGTGGCGCATGCCTGTGTTCCCAGCTACTTGGGAGGCTGGGGCAGGAGAATTGCTTGAATCTGGGAGGCAGAGGTTGCAGTGAGCAAAGACTGTGCCACTACATTCCAGCCTGGGCAACAGATAGAGACTGTCTCAAAAAAATAAAAAAAAGGCCGCTCGTGGTAGCTCAGGCCTGTAATCCCAGCACTTTGGGAGGCTAAGGTGGGCGGATCATGAGGCCAGGAGTTCAAGACCAGCCTGGCCAACATGGTGAAACCCCATCTATACTAAAAATGCAAAAATTAGCTGTGCATGGTGGCACCTGCCTGCAGTCCCAGTTACTCGGGAGGCCAAGGCAGGAGAATTGCTTGAACCTGGGAGGCGGAGGTTGCAGTGAGCCAAGATTGTACCACTGCATTCCAGCCTGGGCAACAGAGTGAAACTCTGTGTCAAAAACCAAACAAAAACAGAAACAGAAAACCAAAACAAAAAACAAAACAACAACAACAAAAAACCCAAAAAAATCCTGGAAGTTGACTTTAGGCTTTGTTTATAAAGACTCCATTTATTCCTATATTTACAGTGTGAACAGTCATAACTTTTGCTGTGTGAGTATTAATGTGTTTGTGGGAACTTAATGTGTTTGTTTGTCATGGATCTTGCTGGGAATAAAACATAATATAGGGTAGATCCCTTTCTAAAACATAAAAACATTCTGGCCTCAAGGGCTTCAGGTAACGAATTATGGACCATTACTTAATTCCTAAAGTTGTAACACCTTTGTACCTGACTTCTTGATAACTTACAGTTAGTAACAGCTTACATCAATCATCAAATCTAGCTATCGCTAATAAAAACATAATAGAAGTGGTTGTTATTTTCCCACTTAGCAAGATTTTTTCATTGTGGTCAGGGCTACATACTGGGTCCAGATGACGTTAGGAGATAATGGCAAGAAAGTTGCAAACTGTACACTTCAACATCTTGTCAATCAAAAGCTTCTTGAAAGCATGCTCTATGTCTGTAGCCAGCCTCCAAGATGATTTTCCCTTCTAGTATTCACTCATATGTAGTCCCCTGCCACACACCCAGGGCTGGTCTGTGTGATCAACAGCATACTGCAGAAGTGATGATACAGCACTCCTGAGGTTAGGTAGAAGACTGCTGCTTCTGTCTCTCTGATCACTTGCCCTGGAGGAAGCTTGCAGCCAGGCCACAAGGACACTTAGGCACAGGGTATGGAGAGGCCCACAATGGCAAAAATGGGAAGCCTCCAACCAACAGTCGGTGAGGAACTCAGACCTGTCTACAACCACATGGGTGAGCCTGGAAGCAGATTCTCTAGTCACAGCTGAGTCTTGAGGTGACTGTGGCCCCAGCAAACAACTCAACTGCAATCTCCTGAGAAACCCTGAACCAGAGTCATCCAGTCTATGATGTTCTCAGATTCCTGACCCTGAGGCACTGTGAGATAATAAATGTTTGCTATTTTAAAGCTCCTAATTTGTGGGATAATTTCTTATGTAGCAAGAGGTAACCAACACAACATCATTCATCTTTATGTTGCCAGAATCTAAAAAAAAAACAAAAAAACCTGGGCACAAATTGGGTGCCAAAATCAGTACTTGCTGAATGAAGAGCAAATGAATGGAGGAAACTCAATCTACATCAGAAGACTTGAACTCAACTATCTAACATTCAAGAATAGAAGGGAACAAGTAAGTTTTCTGACTCAATGACTTTTAAATGTGAAATTGAATTTAGTGCAGTGCAGTTACTTTCTCTTAAAGTTCATTTGCATGGAGGTGAAAAAAGGTTTCACTGAAGTTGCACTTTGGGACTGCATTTACGCTGGCACACTCGATTGACATTCTCTCTGATCTCCAAGCGAATGCCATGCTCCTGGGAAAGCATGCATTTGAGAAAGTTACAGAAAAGCAACCCTTCAGCCAAGAACAGTCTTCCCCAGGTAAGAAACTACAATGATCACTTGACAATCTATAACCTCACTGCTTATAATTCAGGAAATATCTAAGATCACAGTGAATTTGACGGGAGTAAAATTTATTTTTTTAAATCAGCCAAATGTCCCATCTGTATATTTCTCTCATTTTGAGGTAAGTAGCCTTTAGCATCTTTGTATAATTTTATTCAGGCAGACAATATCTTTTTATACACCTTCCCCCCCGCACCAAAAAGTTGCTCCGTGACAGTAGCTGAACCTAAGTGCACCATGGAACAGTTTTTTCTCTCTACGGTCCCTTAGCTCAAGGTTCTAGTTTGAAAGTGTAGAAAAGAGACGCTGCAGTTCTGAGTACAGTTTAAAAAAAGAGAGAGAGAGAGAGAAAGAGACTAATAAAGACTGAGACACACCTGAAAGCAGGTACTAGGTCATATATGATTTTTACCCCCAGCACCTCAGCAGAAGAGTTGGTAGGTAATGGAACCTCAAACATGTGTACTGAATGAATGTTATCTTTATTGTAGTAAAGGGTATATTCTTGAATCCATTCCTGGCCTTCTTTCAGTGAATCAAACATATGCATTCTTTTTTTTTTTTTTTGCTACCTCGGGAACTTTGGACATGCCTGGAATGTCCTGCCCCAGCCCCTTCTTAAACGGTTGTAAATGGGAGTAAATGGTATCATACTAAGGCCCTAGCAGGAAGTCTGAGTGTCATCTTTAACTCTCTCCCTTACTTTTCCACAGCTAATTCATCATCAAGTCTTACTGCTTTTAACTCTGAAAATATATCTGGATAATCTACCATCTTCTCTCCTTCTGCCCCTGCTGCATCCCAAGCCCTTATCGGTTTCCACCGCAATCACTCTAGCAGTCTCCTATCCGGATGCTGGCTTCCACTCTTCCTGCCTCTAGTCCATTCTCCACTTGGCAGCCTGCAGGACTGTTTAAGAATGTAAATTGAAAGAAAAATTTTCCCTACTTAAAAGTCTTCCTTTTGCTTTTGAATAAAGTAAAAAATGTCTTACCTTGGTTTTCAAGTCCCTGCTGGTCTGACCCTTACCTGCTACTCCCCTCTAATTTTTGTTACTTCCTCACCACTACCATGTAGCCACACTAGCCTTCTTTCAGTTAACCAAATATTATTCAAACATGACTCCACCTCTAGGGAATGATTTTCCTAATTATTCTGCCAAGTAGGGATTCATCCCGAACAGCTACCCCTTGTTATTCTCTATTACTGTATGCTATTTACTTCCTTCAGAGCATTTACCACCACAATTTGTAATCATATTTGTCTGTTTCCCAGATGGCCTGTATACTCTAAAAGGACTTGGGGACTATTTTCTTAACAACTGCATTTGTGCCTATTAGGCATTACCCAGCAGGGTGTGAGACACTTCAGCCACTTGAGAATGCAATGGGCACACGTAAGTGAAGGACGTGTCACCCACAGGACATGAAGGGAAGGAGCTGGAGTCACCCTGTCTCGGAGGCACCTTCCTGCAGCCCCGGCACTTACTTGCTGACAGGCCACTGCTAGCACTCATGGAGCGGCCAGGCTCAGGGCGGGATTTGGTGATAGATGGAATACTGACTGAGCCACTGAATACTGTCCGACTTTCCTGAGGCCGAGGGTTCTATAAACAAAAGCAAGAGAGACATCCTTTAGCCAGAAAGAAACTGATTTTTCTGCAGAGATGTCTATTTTTCACTATAATTACCAAGAAATAAAGTCATCTTAACCAGAATGACACACAGCAAGGAACGGCAGATTATATAGTCTTTCCCACCCACAAAAGTAATAAAAACCTAGCATGAAGTAAATCTCATCCTAATCAGGAGTAAGTACTTATACTTACTGAAATACTTATCAGTAAACAGCATTTTTTGGGTTGTAAAAACAGTAAGTAAAAGTTATATGGTTAGATGTGACAGTGAAGGGTAGAATTACATGGACATTTGCCGATAACTGAAAGTTTTTACCATGTATGACATTTTTATTTGCTCAACAGCTGAATAAGTCCATTTGGAGAAAATTCTACTAAAATTATATTCTTCTCAAGAAAATGTTTTATTGATGTGATACCAAATGTGCCATTTATAAGTTCACACCCCGGTCACCAGGCATCTTTACTGACTCACACCAATAGTAGTACTGGGATTAGAAATAAGATGCTGCAATACTCACAAACTAGGTGAAGTTAGTTAATTTGGGACTATTAGTTTGAAAACTAATTTCTGATGTAAATGGCCTGGATTTGATTTCAAAGGTTTATAAACAGGTTTATATACATTTACTTGGAAGATTTATCTACTCCTTACTGATTTTTCCATTTAATTATTGAATGATTTTAGTGTGTGAGGTAGGAAAATAGGCCACAGAATGTTTTCCAAATCACACACACCTAAAGGATAGCCAGAGAGGTGGTGTGCAGGGTGAGCTGTCTGGTTATAGTTGAGAACAGAAAGTAGGCAGCCTCCCCAAAGGCCCCAATCTTTTTCAGACCAGAAGGATGAGATGTTGGGGCTGAAAAAGTCCAGAGGAGGGAAAAATATTTCAATATTCTTTATAAATCCTGCAGAAGGCAAACTACATATACCATGTTATTAACATCTCTTTTAACACTCACAAGGCTTTTCTCCATTTGCTGACATAATCCGAGCCTCATGTAAGCATCTTCTGAAGCAAATGGTCTGGATTTGATTTCTTATAATTTATAAACAGATTTATATATATTTACTTGGAAGATTTATCTACTCCTTATTGATTTTTCTTTCATAGCTATGAAAATGATGGTAATCTTACTAGCCTACTGTCAGCCAGCCTCTCCTTCACTGGCTGTTCAAGAGGGTGTTTCATAAAGGCAGCATAGTGGCTGTGAGCACAGGCTACAGAGGGATTTGGCCCACTACTCACATCTGTGCTGCACAGCTGACTAACAGCAGGGCTTGGGGTCGCTAAACTCTGAGCCCCAGTTCCCTCAGCAGTATCATGGGGATAATAACTGCCTCCTGGGGTTTGTCTGAGGATGAAGCTAATTACACTAGCAAAAAGAAAGCATGTAGCCCAGTCCCACTATGTGCCCTTTCTTTCCTCTGTTCTAGTAACAGCCTCATACAGCTATCTGCAATATCACTTTCAAAGTTCCTTTTAGTCACATCAAAACAGCAATTCTGGCCAGGTGCGGTGGTTCAGGCCTGTAATCTCAGCACTTTGGGAGGCTGAGGCAGGCGGATCACGAGGTCAGGAGTTCAAGACCAGCCTGGCCAATATGGTGAAACCCTGTTTCTACTAAAAATACAAAAAATTAGCTGGCGTGGTGGCACGCACCTGTAGTCCCAGCTACTCAGGAGGCTGAGGCAGGAGAATTGCTTGAACCCGGGAGGTGGAGGTTGCCGGAGGAGCCAAGATCGTACCACTGCACTCTGGCCTGGGCAACAGAGCGAGACTCCATCTCAAAACAACAACAACAAACTCCCAGCAATTCTGCTTGGTGGTGGGGGGATCACAAATTTTACATGTTTAAATAATACCTTAACTCTATAATGGAAATGCAATGAAAAAAAAATCACACATTGAAAGCCCTAAAAAAATCAAGTTTTGTGACTTTTCCAAAGGATCAATTTGTTAAGTAAAGCCAAACAGTTTAATTCCAAGTTAAATTATAACATGCAACTTTCCTTTGAAAAGAGATGCTCTCTTCATAGAATGCTATAGGCTACCGTTAGTGTAGGGTAATCCTTTATCTTTTCTACATCATCAGAAAATCACACAGATAGTCATAGCCACTAAGACATAACAAAACATGACTGGAAGATATATTTATTAACCTGGTGTTCTCTCAGTGCTAACTAGTTCATTAAAATTGTTTGCTTTTTTTCTGATTATAAAGGTAATACTCATGAACTGCAGAACATATAATAATGAAATCATAAGAGACCAAAAAAGTCCCCTGTGAATTCACCAGACACTATTAACAATTTGATGTGTTTCCTGCCTATCTTTTCTTCCAACATAATTTCTTTAACCGTTGATGATAGTGTATCATGCTGTTTTCAAATGCAATAGAACACCAAGCTAACTAGTTATTTTTTAAAAATGTTACAACTGTCTGCCTCATTTTACTGTTTCAAAAACACAATCTTTTCTCATCATTTTGGGCTCAGGAAATATTACTTTTTCTTCTAGTAGCTTAACATAGAAAATACATTAGATAAATTTATTCACGTACCTGCCATACATTGATAAACTTTGTGGTATGACTTATGTTTATTCATGACTTATGTTATTTAATGTTAATAGAAATCTATCTTACCTAAATGGTTTTATAAGTTTCAGTAAGAGAAAAGGCCTAAATGCTTAAATTACATTTTACATATTTTACTAAATGTCCTCATACTTGACCTTTAAACATGGAAACCCAGGGGAACACTGTTGGTAGGCACAACGTCCTCTACACTCACCACCTCAGGGTCCTCAGCTTTCGGGCTGACAGTTCATTTGTTCTGGTTATTTAGTAAGCATACGGTTCCCTAGCCTCAGTTCTTTAGTCATCACATAATTTCTTATACTGACTGCTATTACAATAACACTAAACTCTCCAGCACCTAAAATAGTTAGGTGCTGAAAGATATTTGCTGAATAAATAAATGGAAAATGAATAGATTATATCTACAATCCCAATTTTCTAATTTGAGTATTGAGATTAATTCAGTTGGCAATGTAATTTCAAAATATGATCCTTTCTGTAAAACAGTGTTCAGTTGATACTGATTTGAAGTTACAGGTCTATGTTTTAAAGATACAAAGTAACATTTTATGCAAACACTTAAAAGATGGCTGTCTTCTTTGCTATAATATGATCTAGGTTAAATAATTTAACATAGAATACAATGAAATGGGCATAAATACTTAAGGCTTTTGAGGTTAAAAGAAACAAGCAATAAAGAAATGTACAAATGGGGCTAAAAAATATTTTTTAGTTATAATAAAAGTCTAGAACTGGAACCTGAGTTCCCAGGTGCCATGCAATTGTGAAACTCACTCCAAGGAGAGGTTAGAGCTCTGAGAAAGTTTGCAGCACTGAGCTTTCCTACATGCACCTGAAATGCCTGAGAAAAGGTTATGGCAAAACAACTAAAAAAGGGTCAAAGCCAGCACTCGGGAAAGCATGCATTAATACCACTTGAAAAGCTCCAAAGCATACATTTTGAAGAATCGCACATACTGAAAGTTGGCAACTTGTTGGCCCCAAATTTAACCGATGCCATCTACATGAATTTGGTTCATCTACCAAATTTGCATAGTCCATGTAATTCTTGGTGCATTATTTAAAGCAGATGCTTTTTTTTTCTCTAAGAAAATAAAAAAAATTAAAACGGAAATAGTCAATGCTAGCAATTCAACAGTCACATTTACAGGAGCAACCCTGTAAGATGCAAGCAACGTGTGAACAACGCAGCCAGGAAAAGCTCAAAGGAGATGGGAATATCTGTTTCAGGCTATACATTTTGTTATTGTTTTTCTGTAAACCTTAGTATATATTGATGTTGTCCTTTCCTATAAAACAAACCTACCCTAGAATAAATAGCAAAAATTAAGGCTACAAAATATACCTGAAACTTAGTAACACCATAGGCTGAAATAATAAAGGAATGACAAAAAAAAAGTTTTGTTAAAAAAAAAGTTTATCATTCAGTCAGCTAGAGTTGAATACATTTCATTATAAAGTGACAAGAAACCTAAGCCTCTGGTCCTTTCAAGGTACAAATATGCATAAGATTAGGGTAAGACTTTCATTTGATGGTATGGTATTTCTAGTTATAGATGACTAACTAAAGCAACATTTCCATAGTCTTTTATATGAAAAGTTATTATTTTTTTGAGACAGAGTCTTGCTCTATCACCTGAGCTGGAGTGCAGTGGTGCAATCACAGCTGTCACGTCGAGCTCCCAGGTGCAAGTGATCTTCTCCCCTCAGCCTCCCAAGTAGCTGGGTCCACAGGCATGTGCCACCATATCCAACTAATTTATTTTTATTTTTTGCAGAAATGGGATCTTGCTATGGTTGGCCAGGCTTGTCTCAAACTCCTAGGCTCCTGATCCTCCTGCTTCAGCCTCCCAAAGAGCTGGGATTACATGTGTGAGCCATCCTACCCAGTGAAAAGTTCCTGATTAACAAATAACAAAATTCCTCTGGAATCCACTCCCTGCAGTCTAAACAAACTAAGACTTATTTTATCATGGTTAATTTAATTTGGTCAGATAAGATATTTAAGTGATATAATTTAAATGTCAATAACATTTAAAACATTATAATTTAGAATAATTTTATAATACACGCAAAAAAATAAACTTCCCATCCAATAGCTAATTTTCTAATTGGAAAATTTCTACATATATAAATACAAAAATTGATCTATTATTGTTGTAAGTTAGGGGACATTATGGGAAGTGATACATGATACAATTCAAACATTTTATTACCTGCAAAACTAACTTCAGAAGATGTTCCCTTTAAGTTACCGTAAGCATACACCACTTGATGGACATATGAATATTCAGCTTTAATGGCCACCAGCTCTCCACCCTACTGTAAAGCCACTGGTAGCAAAGCTACAAGCTGAATGGAAGAGACCAACAGCAGCTGCCACAATCCTTCAGAATACAGCATGCTTTCTAAATTTTCCTCTCTGCTTTAGTTTTCTTACCTTGGATCCTGGTTGGAATTACATGCATTTCAGTAACTCAAAGATTAGTATCTACTTATTTTTAGTATTTTTGTTACTCATTAATATTAATTTTTTAACTTTTTACTTTGGAGATTTTTAAGCTTTTCAAAAAGGGGTTTATTGTAGATAGGTCTGTGGATGGGCTCTATCACAGACTTTAACCTCACTAAATATAAAACATTTCACTGAATTGAACTGGTTATAGGGTAAGGAGCTAAAAAATTCAGAAATTCTGGGAGCCCTTTCCTGTTTGTTTTAATAGAATAGAGAGCTGTTTCTTATGATGGGAAAATCTTTCATTAAACACAGACAAATCTTCAATACTGTGTTTCAAAAATAAAAATTGATATCTTTCCTATTCCTCCATCTTCTTCCTCAAAAGAAGAAACAAATGGAAATGGGAAAGAAAGAAGAGGAAGATAAACAGAGGAAGAGGAAGAGGAGAAGTTTGGCAGGAAAGAAATAGGCCAAAGGAAAAGGTTCACAAGATGGCACCATCTCAGCGTTGTTACTTATTAAAGCCAAGCAAAAGGAAATCCATACATGGTTAGTAAAAGTTAACACCTGACTCAGCTGTTCATACCCTCAGAGTCATAAAGCTTGGTGTACCAGGGACAGAGCGTAGAGACGGGGAATATTCAGGGTTTATGGAATCAGGAGAGAGAAATTTTTCAGCAGAATTAACAGTCATGTGATAGATGTGTTCAAAGTTGATCGGAGAGGAGATCAGACCGGAGTGATGATGAGGGGATGGATAAGGGAAACCTGGCTATCAAAAACAAAAGAAAGATGAAAAAAGGCAATAAGGTGATGGAAATGGATTCACATTTCACACAACATGCACACAGAACAAATGGAATAGTATCTTGTATCAGAGCTGAATCCTTAATGAAATACTTTTAGGTCTCAGAAAGTTAAATTTTATAATACTCTTGCCAGTTACTTAAATAGCTGATTTGCAAAAAGATCATTCTTTTTAATAAAATTATTCTTTAATTAAAATAGTTAAGTAAGGAGAATTTGGACTTTCGGAGATACTAGACTTTCAGAGTTTACTCCAGTATTTTCTTATGTAATAACACAATCAAAATATGGCAAAAATCTACCAAATATTAAGGATAGAAAAAGCAAGAAAGAAGCAAGAAAATGAACAAGTGAACCTACAACAGCTTCTAAACAGATGTGTTATGAAACTGCTTCTTTAGAAATATAAAACCATGTAAAACCATTCCCTGATAATGTGTTTGTTTTTACTGATTTTATTTCCTTATAACAGTTAACCATGGAATATACTAATTATTGGTTTACCTTTAAGCAGCCCAAGCTTATTTCCATTTAGACACCCAAAAAGAACATGTTTATTTTCTTAAGTTAAAAATCTTCCCTTCAATGTTCAGGTATATTTTTCAAAAATGAAATAATATAATATCAAATATATAGAAAAAAGCTTTTGAATCCAAGGACTAATTTTAGAGATAAAAGAACTACTTCTGAATATTCAGGAACCAACACTCAGTAGCCAGTCACCTTCTCTAACGGGAATTTTCAGGATTCAGTTCTTGAAGAACAGTTATGTTTCCAGAAAACATGATCCCTTCATTAGAGGCAGAGGGTGAATGGCATGTTGGAGAGAATGCTAACTGAATCCAGCATGGCATTCATGTTCCCATGAGCTGAGATGAACCTGCTTTGTAAAGAGATTGCATAAATTACCTAGGCTTAAAAGAAAGGCTCCTATGTAAGATCATGTTTTTATTCTAGAGATATGAATAAAATCAGTACTTTCTGAGGTTGTACTGATGTACATGAAACTTTGACTCTTTAAGCTCCAGGATGCCACTATGCTCGAAAATATATTTTTATTAACAATTTTAGTAATGGATAAAAAGCTAGGAGAAATGTAATGTGCTAAAAATAAATCTTCTAGAGGCAAAGTATTATTCTTGCATCTAAATTAGAGAAAAATTTGTTCTTTATTACAAATAGCAACCATGTATTAAAAACGGTAGATTATTTTAAAAATTCAAGAAAATGAATATAGCATCTATTTATAAGCCACACAAACCATCTTATATTAATTGCTTATATTGTCTTGGCTCACTTAGATACAAATAAACGTTTGGATCTGATACAGGTATATGACTCCCTTAGCCTCTCTGCCCCTTCCATACTCAAAAAGCGAACAATTCTGTTTCAAGATCATCTGGCACAAAAGCAACAGAATTAAATTTCTAAAGACATACAATACACTTTCTAAGCTTATAAGTATTTCACAGGAAAGCAATACTGATTTGAATAAATTAAAACATAAAAATGTCTGGGACACATGCTCTTTGAATAGATGACAACATGTGGCTTTGGTATTTAAAAACTCATATATGTTAACATTAGATAAGTTTATTTCTTCTTTATTTTATGAGACAGTTTGTAATCATTCTATTTCAATGGAAAGAACACATTAACATCTGAGAATACATTAAAATATCACAAGCTTTTCAACAGATACATACACAAGTACAGGCATGCTTATTATTATTTTCAGACATGCATATTATTATATTTACTACTGTCTACTCTGAGATGAAGATGGTTCTGGGTACACAATAAGAGCTCAATAAATATTTGTTAGATGTTTCAATGGATGCCTATAAAAAAGCCTCAGGTTATATGTCCTTTGGTAGTGAAACAGAAAAAAGTCATGTGAAAATAAAATCTGCTTGTGAAGAACAGGAATTCAGACAGATAAAATCTTTGATGCATACTACATGTACAGGTGAAGAAACAAGTTTCAAAAATTTACACCAACTTCTTGTCTTGGAAATACAAAAGCACTTACGTGATAAGAAAACGTTAAAGCCATGAAAGGCACATTAAAAATGGAATTGCAATGAGAGGGCAAAAAGTCACTTGTGTTAATGCCAAAAAGAACCATTATCATGTGTTAACAAAATTAGGTGACAACAAATACTAAAAATCAAGTAGTCTAATGATTCTGTGGAAAAATGCTATCTTATCAATAAAGACTAGACCTTATTTTGAATAAAAAGTAAGATACAGATTTTTTCTTTTTATCTCTTTTTTTTTTTTCTTAAAGTGGTGGAAGGAAGAGGGAAGAAAATGTAGAGTAAGGAGGGATCTCTGATATAAAAGTTCTTATAGTGTTTGAAATCTGACATTTTGGCATTAAGGTGCACAGTCTTATTGGATACGAAGGCCTGAAAGAACTCTGGAACATTAGCAAACGGATTTTTCACCTGATAGCAGAAGGACACCAAGCAGAGTAACATTTTGTTAAACACTGTAATATGTGGGCTAGAATAGAATGTCTACAAAAATTTTCTATAATACTTCTAGCTACATTGTCAGAATGTATGAGATCAAAACATTCTTTTCTGTGTAGTAAAATGAAACAAAAGTGTAAGAAATTTCAATTTTAAAAGAATATCTATTAAAACCTTGTAACTACTGAAATAATTTTATATTTGCTGATGTTTTGTTTTGCAACTTATATATCTGAAATTTGTATCCTGCTATCCCTACATAATGCTAACTACATATTATGTACTGAAAAAACTACTAACTCAATTTAAAAAGTTTTAATTAAAATACTACACAGCACTTATCAAATATAAGTCATAAATATATTCACATTTCAGTTATCTATCACAACTTAAAAAAGTTCTTTAAGGTATTTTGTGCCTGACATTCCACCTTCCATAAGGAAAAAACAACAGGCTTTGGACTCTATAGTTACGGTATGTTTACTTCTGAGGACCAGACTCAGGACTTTAAGCAAATGTTCCTAATGGGAAAAGAATGGAGACAAATCTGGGATCTCACTCCCAGGAAAAGGTTGAAAAAAAAAAAAGTATAGCTTTTAAACATGATAGAAAAGTATAACAGTTTTAATATTTCATGTGCTCGACCTGAAAATTTTTTAAAGTACTATATCAAGATAAGCTGTAATCTAGTTTTGCACTTTTTAAATATTTAGTCAGCAGAGCTAACCCTATTCCAAAAACCTTAGTGATTAATGAGGCTGGTTTGAACTCCATAAAGAAAAGTACATTACTATGAATATATGATAATATTTTGATATTATTGGTAATGGTAGTAAGAATGTCACATTCATTCATAAGCAAGCAGAGCCAGCTGATGAACTGAGATATTTACAATGAAGAACTCATACTTGAATGCAGATTTTTTTCTCTTCCTATGAAATAAATGCAAACCTCCCTTTAAAAGGTGTTTTTTTAAATTTAAAGAAACTTGACTGCACACTGAACTATATTATCAATCAATTTCTGTCAGTAATAGATGTTTATATCTTCTATCACTGTAGTGTTGATAATGTGGTTTAATTAACACAGATTTCCTTAGAGAGCAATTTGGGTCAAGATTCACAAATCATTTCCCAAATTGCCATGAAATATGAATTATATTTAAAATTCTGTGCAAAATTTAGCAGCTATCACTACTAATCAAAAGGGTCATTTTTAAAGTTTTAATAGTATGCTGAGAGAACTATGGTACTGAAATGTACAGAGCCTGGCTAATTCCACTAATATTCTTAATTTAAACATGACAAGTCTCAGAGCCTAATTTTCATATTGTTAAAACAGAATAGTTCTCCAATGTTGTACTTTTTTCTTTTTTTTTTTGAGATACAGTCTTGCTCAGTTGCCCAATGCAAAGGCAATCATAGCTCCCCACAGCCTCAAACTCCTGGGCTCAAGTAATCTTCCCACCTCAGCCTCCCGAGTAACTAGGACTACAGGCATACATTACAAAGCCCAGCTATGTTTTTATAGAAATAGGGTCTTGGTCGGGCTTGGTGGCTCATGCCTGTAATCCCAGAACTTTGGGAGGCTGAGGTGGGCGGATCACGAGGTCAGGAGTTCGAGACCAGCCTGACCAACATGGTGAAACCCCCATCTCTATTAGAAATACAAAATTAGCTTGGCATGGTGGTGGGCGCCTGTAATCCCAGCTACTCAGGAGGTTGAAGCAGGAGAATCGCTTGAACCTGGGCGACAGAGGTTGCAGTGAGCTGAGATCACACCATTGCACTCCAGTCTGGGTGGCAGAGTGAGACTCCATCTCAAAAAAAAAAAAAAAAAGAAATGGGGTCTTGCTTATGTTGCCTGGGCTGGTCTTTAACTCCTGGCCTCAAGCAATCCTCATGTCTTGGCCTCCCAAAGTGCTGGGATTATAGGCATGAGCCACCACACCTGGCCTATGTTATACTTTTTCATGTACAACTGACCAGGTAATGTTTGTAACTGGGCAAAGGAAAAAGATTTAATTTCACAACTATTGGAGAGATGTGACCATTAATGAACAAGCTAATGTGGTTCTCTGGGAAGAAAAAAAAAAAAAAAAAAGAGTAGGCCAAATATCTGTATTGATTTGCTAATATGTAGTGAAATTTTAGTGATTTGGTAACCACATTCCAAATTTGGTATAGAACCTCTCCAAATCTGGTCGTTTCTTCCTCCAACAATAGTAAACCTAGGCATGGGAGAAATTCTCCAACATGGAACTAAATAAGAACTTGATTTGTTTGGCTTTTGATAGATGTCTAAATTTTGTGTTTTGTTCATCAGGTATGTCATCATGTATCTGAGACATATTGTGGTATACTGAGAGAAACATTTCCTCATTACATTCACATATCCTTTGAAGTTTACGCATAAGCCTATTTATATTCCCCTGACACCTGCACTTTTTTACATTCACTCTTAATTCTTCTTACCATGGGCAGATCTTTCAGGATCTGTATTCCATCTCCAGGACCCATGTGTGCTATGTGGTTAAAATTAGTTGGATTAGAAATTAATTTATTTCTCATTTCTGGATCTCGTAGCATTTCCCTGTAAAACAAAGCATCTGTTTAGACACTGTTTCCATAGTTAATTTATGTAGCTTATGAAAAAAATTAAGCACACTTAATTTTCTTAATAAAAATACAACTGTTAAATCTCATTAATAGGAATATAATTAGAGTAACAGAATATACTCAATTAAAAATTTACTTCCTTAGAATGTTTTGTTTTAAATTTTAAATACAAGATCTTATGATTTTAGGTGGAAAAGTAGAGAGGGTTTTTTCAAATACTTAAGACACCAAAGAAGCTCTACTCTATTTTACATATAATTCTGAACATTTTATGTATCTCTTTAAAAATGATAACACTTAAAAAATGGTCTTGGCCGGGCGTGATGGCTCAAGCCTGTAATCCCAGCACTTTGGGAGGCCGAGACGGGCGGATCACAAGGTCAGGAGATCGAGACCATCCTGGCTAACACAGTGAAACCCCGTCTCCACTAAAAATACAAAAACCTAGCCGGGCAAGGTGGCGGCGCCTGTAGTCCCAGCTACTCGGGAGGCTGAGGCAGGAGAATGGCGTGAACCTGGGAGGCGGAGCTTGCGCTGAGCTGAGATCTGGCCACTGCATTCCAGCCTGGGTGACAGAGCGAGACTCTGTCTCAAAAAAAAAAAAAAAAAAAAAAAGGTCTTATATGTAACTGTAAATACTACAATCGTTACTTCTGTTTGCTCATGAAAAGTCTGAACTTCTTAGACATATACAGGTTTACTGTATGCACAACTATGTCCTATGCTTATATTGTAGAAAGGTACACAATCCAAAAATATGACTATTCCATATACATAGAGAAGTGAACAAGGTGAATACAAATATGGTACTTTAATCTGGTGCATACTCACAATTTTGAGAATATTAATTAAAATGAGACTGAGAAGTTACATTCATTATTGCAGTTTTTGACACCACAGATGAATGAGATTTTCAGATACCCAATTTTCCTTCCAAATCAAATACAGTATCATGACCAAGTAGTCCTTCAGATGTACAAGCAGGCATGGACGATAGTACAGGTTAAATATCTACCTCCTCTGCTGCATCCTTTCCTCTTCTGGGACTCTGAAGGAATAACGCCGCTTATTGTTAATATTTCTAACCATTTGTTTCCGACTATTATCTGATGTTTCAGGAACTACCAGTTCGTCCCCTTCTGTTAAAACGAAAAAATACAAACGATAATGATGTTCCTTAAACTGTTAAAATGCTTTTCATCTATTAACCTCTAAGACAGTATAAACAATGATAGTACAAGTATATGCAATTCTGATTTTTAAATGTTGTGTTGATAACCACAGTAAATAATATTTAACAGAACCTATGTAAACAGATAATGTGCTGAAAGTAAACATAGCTTACAAAATATACTTTCATTTTTACTTGATTATAAACATAGCATGGCATAATTTTACTAGAAGAAAACTGTACTTGCCTTGGTGTTCTGTCACTCTAATCAGCCACCCTACCCCACCCCAGTATCTCAATACTGTGTTTTCTCTCCCTCCAGGTATTGATTTCAATGGCTTAGGGTGTTGTTAAAGAGCTACTATTGTTACCCTGAACAGTAATCAGGCATAAATGGTAAATAACAATAATAACTATCTTTACATAATAAAGAAATTTCCTTTGCAAGGTTCAATCTATGAGACATGGAGTAAAAAAAAGCAGCTGTGCTCCCACTACCCTTCCTTTACAAAAGGTAAGAATCTGTCACTATTTCTCCTCTTCTGATCTTGGGGGTAGATGTTTAATCATATTCACCTAGCAACCCAGTGACAGTCTTATCTGATGTCAGTTTTAATACCTAGAAGTAAACAAAACTGTCCGCCAGGGACTCCCAAAACATGCTGGGCTATGTGAAAAGAAGAAAAAAATAGACAACTGTATCCATATAACACAACAAAGGGTGTCATTATCTAAATAAGATAAGGAAAAAGAGGAAAGTTTAGAAGTTTTCAACACCCAAAAAGCTGAAGTGAGGAGGAGGAGGTGGGAGAAGCGAAATGAGCCTATAAGAAAATAAAGGTGATAATTAGCAAAAGTGCAACATGATACTCGTGGCATAATAATATGGCTTAGGCAGACTGCTTTCCTAATAATAAATATTTTAAAAATAGAATTATTATTATTTATTTATTTGAGGCAGGGTCTTGCTCTGTTGCCCAGGCTGGAGTATAGTGGCACCATCATAGCTCACTGCAGCCTCGACCTCCTGGGCTCTAGTGACCCTGCTGTCTTGGCCTCCCAAAGAACTGGGATTACAGGCACATGCACCACCATGCCCACTCAAAGAACAGAATTTTTGAAGTGAATGATAATGTGGGACACAAATTTGGAATTTGAGAATTATGAGGGTAAAGCAGGTCTTGGAGACTTAGGGTGGCAATGGGAGATTTTGGACAGGCAGAGGGCTGCAGGAACACTTTGACTCTTAAGAAATGACAGAGAAAGCAAAACACAGAAAAAGAAAGAACCTCTTGAGATGCGATTTCCTTCCTTTGTCAAAGAAAAAGACAACTACATTAAAATTTTGTCAGGTCCCTCTTCTCCAAGATCTACCTCTACTCTTTGCCTAGAGTAGAAAGATGAAAAAGCATGGGAAGAGACAAGTCGGAATAAGTTTTGTCTTACAGACACATAGTGGGTATGAACACATTTATGACCAGCATAGTCACACACAGTGAGAACAGGGTGGAGCCAATCTTACACAAATATGTGGAGTTCCTCTAAGAAACAGAATACAGGCATACCTTGGAGAAAGTGCAGGTTCAGTTTGAGACCATATAATAAAACAAGTATCAAAATAAAGTAAGTCACACAATTTTTTTGGTCTTCCAGTGCATATATATTATGTTTACATTATACTGTAGTCTGTTAAGTGGGTAACGGTACATGTCTAAAAAAAATAACATACATACCGTAATTTAAAAATGCTTTATTGCCAAAAAATGCTAACAATCATCTTCACCTCCATGAGTCGTATTCTTGTTGATAGTAGGAGGGTCTTGCCTCGATGTGGATAAGCTGCTGACTGAGCAGGCTGATGGTTGCTGAAGGTTGGAATGGCTGCAGCAGTTTCTTAAAGTGAGACAACAATAAAGTTTGCCACACTAACTCCTCCTTTCACAAAACACGGTTCTCTGTAGCATAATGATGCTGTTTGACATTTTACCCACAGTAGAATTCCTTTCAAAACTGGAGTCAATCCTCTCAAACCCTGCCTCTGCCCTATCACCTTAGTGTATGTAGTATTCTAAATATTTTCTTGCTTTTTCAAAAACGTTCTTAACATCTTCCACCAGGAGTAGATTCCATTTCAAGAAACCATTTTTTTTTTTTTTTTTGCTTACCCATGAGATACAACACCTCGTCCAATCAAATTTATCATGCGATTGCAGCAATTCAGTCTCCACTTCTAATTCTAGTAGTTCTTTTGCTCTTTTCACCACATCTGTAGTTATTTCCTTCACTGATGTCTTGAACCTCTAAAAGTCATCCATGAATGCTGGAACCTGCTTCTTCCAAACTCTTGTGAATGTCGGTATTTTCTCCTCTTCCCATGAATCACACATGTTCTTAATGGCATCTAGAATGATGAATCCTTTCCAGAAGGTTTTCAATTTATTTTGCCCAGATTCACCTGAGGAATAACTATCTGTGGCAGCTATGGCCTTATGAAATGCGTTTCTTCAATGATCAGACTTGAAAGTCAAAATTTCGTCCATGGGCTACAGAATGGATACTGTGTTAGCAGACGTGAAATTAATCTCTTGTACATCTCCATCAGAAATTTTGGGTGACTTAGGTGCACTGTCAATGAACAGTAATATTTTGAAAGAAGTCTTTCTTTTCTGAGCAGCAGATCTCAACAGTGGGCTTAAAATTTTCAGTGACATCCTGTAAACAGATATGTTGCCATCCAGACTTTGTTGTTCTGCTTATAAAATATAGGCAGAGGAGAGTTACCATATTTTTTTTTTTTTTTTTGAGATGGAGTTTCGCCGTTGTTGCTCAGGTTGGAGTGCAATGGCGCAATCTCGGCTCACCGCAACCTCCACCTCCCAGGTTGAAGCAATTCTCTTGCCTCAGCCTCCTGAGTAGCTGGGATTACAGGCATGTGCCACCACGCCTGGCTAATTTTGTATTTTTAGTAGAGACAGAGTTTCTCCATGTTGGTCAGGCTGGTCTCAAACTCCTGACTTCAGGTGATCTGCCTGCCTCGGCCTCCCAAAGTGCTGGGATTATAGGTGTGAGCCACTGTGCCCGGCTGAGTTACTGTAACTCTTAAGGGCCTAGGATTTTTTCGAATGTTAAATGAGCACTGGCTTCAACGTAAAGCCACAAGCTGCAATAATCACTAACAAGAGTCAGCCTGTCCTTTGAAGCTCTGAAGCCAGACATTGACTTCTCTCTAGCTATGAAAGTCCTAGATGGCATGTTCTTCTTTATAGAAGTCTGTTTTAGCTAAACTGAATTTTGTATTGTTCAGTGTAGCCACCTTCATCAATTATCTTAGCTATGTCTTCTGGATAAACTGCTGCAGCTTGTACATCAATACTTGCTGTTTCACCTTGCATTTTTATGTTATGAAGATGGCTTCTTTCCTTAAATCTCATGACTCAAACTCTCCTAGCTTCTTTTCTACTGCAGGTTCCTGATAGCTCTCAGCTTTTATAGAATTGAAGAGAAAGCTTTGCTCTGGATTAGGCTTTGGCTTAAGGGAATGTTGCAGCTGACAGTCTATCCAGATCACTAAAACTTTCTCTGTAACAGCAATAAGGTTGTTTCACTTTCTTATCATTCATGTGTTCTCTGTAGCAGCACTTTTAATTTCTTTCAAGAACTTTTCCTTTGCACTCATGACTTGGCTAACTGTTGCAAGAGGCCTAGCTTGCAGTCTATCTTGACTTTCAATATGCCTTCCTCATTAAGTTTAATCATTTCTAGCTTTTGATTTAAAATAAGAGATGTGCGACTCTTCAGTTGAACACTTAGAGTCTATTGTAGGGCTATTAATTGGCCTAATTTCACTATTGTTGGTTCTCAGAGAATAGAGAGGCCCAATGAAAGGGAGGGAGACCAGGGAACAGCTGCTTGGTCGAACAGTCAGAACACACACATTTATCAATTAAGTTTGGCATCTTACATGGGCATGGTTTGTGGCACCCCAAAACAATTACAATAACTTCAAACTTGGATCACTGATCACAAATCACCATAACAGATAGAATAACAGTGAAAAATTTGAAATATTGCAAGAATTACCAAAATGTGAAACAGAGACATGAAGTCAACACATGCTGTTGGAAAAACGGCGCCGAGACTTACTGGAGGCAGGGTTACCATAAACCTGCGATTTGTAAAAAATGTAGTACCTGTGGAGCACGATAAAGTGGTACACAATAAAATGGGGGTATGCCTGTATAAAACTAAGTATGGGTCTTGGAAGTGAAGTATCTAAAGCTTACATTTCATTAACTTCATGAGGTATCCATCTCTGAATGAGAATCACCTCTAAAACCTGAATATCCTTTCTTAAGTCATAATGGAATATACTCTCAGCATAGACTCCTGCTATGTTCACCAAGAAACCTCTGGTTCCAAGACAATGTACCAATGCACTGAACCAGAAATCGAGCAATTTTGTGTATTCTAGTACTTATAACACAAAAACACACCAACAAAATAAAACAAAACCAACAAAAATAATCACAGAAAAACTTCTGATGGATTTTTTTTCGATAGTAGAAAAGACAAATTTATTGGAGGAATATGGGATAGGTGGGAGAAAACCATTAAGATAATAATTTCATGGCCAGGCGCTTTGGCTCACACCTGTAATCCCAGCACTTTGAGAAGCCAAGGTGGGTGGAACACGAGGTCAGGAGATGGAGATCATCCTGGCCAACATGGCGAAACCTCGTCTCTACTAAAAATACAAAAAAATTAGCTGGGCATAGGGGTGCGTGCCTGTAAACCCAGCTACTTAGGAGGCTGAGGCAGGAGAATCGCTTGAACCCAGGAGGCAGAGGTTGCAGTAAGCCGACATGGCGCCACTGTACTCCAGTCTGGCAACAGAGTGAGACTCTGTCTCAAAAAAAAAAAAAAAAAAAAAAATTCACTACCCCAAAATAATGGGTCTAAACATTTTAATGTGTTTTCTTGAAGCCAATATTTTTACTTGTATTTGTCCACTTAAATTATTTTAAATACTGGCCAGGTGTGATGGCTCAGGCTTATAATCCCAGTACTTTGGGAGGCTGAGGCGGGCGGATCATTTGAGGTCAGGAGTTCAAGACCAGCCTGGCCAACATGGTGAAATTGTCTCTACTAAAAACACAAAAGATTAGCTGGGTGTGGTGGTGCACACCCATAATCCTAGCTACTCAGGAAGCTGAGGATGGAGGATCACTTGAACCTGGGAGAAGGAGGATGCAGTGAGCCAAGATTGTGCCACTGCACTATAGCCTGGGCAACAGAGTGAGACTCCATCTCAAAAAAAAAAATTATTTTAAATACATAATGTACCATAAATACATCCTGGCTAATAGACCTGCCACAAAAGATCAGAAATTTACAAATACTTCTATTATACAGAAATTTGCTGTTATGACACAAAAATGACTTTATTATGTAGAAGAGGGCACTATAATAATATGTTAAAACTGAGACTTTAACTGTTTGGACACCCTGACAGGCAAACAACATTTAATTCTATGTGAGCAGTCTCCCTGGCATTTTATGTGTGGTATGTAATAACATGTGTGACAGTCTCACCTCAATATTTTGGTCACTGACCAAATATCCTCCCCTCCTGTCTGTAACACTCTGGGTCTCCATTCCCTCTCCTGGTTCCAGGCACTCCCGTGACTCTCCTCTCTTTCCTGCTTCTTCCTATGCTGACATCACCACTTCCGAAGTGCTAGGCCCTGTACACTGGCAGGCGATATGTTCCTGAAGACATATTCCTCAACTCTAGATGAGTGTTTATAATTTTAATGTTACAAATTTTGGTTAGGTTCTACAATATTGAAAATACAGAAGATATAATCAGCTACACTTTCTCTACTTATCCAGGTACTCCACAGAAAAATAACAAGGTACATCAGAATTAAATACTTACACGAGCTTGAACAGAATGACTTTTTGCTCAGTAATTTATTCTAATATATTAAGAATGTGACTGGCCAACATCATAGACTTGGAGTAAGATACACCTGTGTTGAAATCTGGACTCTGGAACTTACTATTAATATGACCTTGGGCAGGTAGCTTAGAAATAATATTTCCAATGAAGCTATCGCTATGAATATATGTATTTTCTTACCTGCCATCTTATTTTTGAAATATATTAATCTAATGGTCTCCAACCCTAAAAGATTTAATGATCCTTCATTGTTTAAGGGTCGAACCTAAAATAAAAAACAAAATTAGTATTTCGACAAAACCTTTAAAAATTAAATTATAAAACGTATGTCCAGATTATAAAGTACACCTTATTAAGACTTCTTGCTTATCTACTTCAAAATACAGCCCTCTCAGAAAAATCAACAATAATTCTGACTGGAAAAGTATAATACTATCTAATTTGAACAAACAAACTTACAATGATAACATTTTAAAGGAAGGCTACCCTAGGCAAATGAACAAATAAGTAGAAGTACATTTAAACCTTAGACATTTTAAAGCCATTAATGAATGACCAGTTATACTAAGAAGATATCAACACGGCTGATTTATGAATTCTTACTATCAAAAACATATGCATACATATGATGGAGATGGAAGGGTAGATCACTGGGGAAAGGAGGGACTGTCAATAAATAGTGATTGAGCAACTGGTTATATGGAACCAACAAAATAAAATCTCTACTTCACATCATACACAAAAGCATCAATTCCAATTGGATTAAAAACAGAAATGTAACAGGCTGAGCTTTACAATGTTTGGAGGTTGGGTATATACATTTAAAAAAGATTAAACAAAGGTAAAACATTTGGAGGAGAATAGAATATATATTATGACTTTAAGGTAGGAAAGAGTTTCTTAAACAAGAGAAAAAAGACAAACATAAAGGAAAAGAAAGATACATTTAACTACATTAAAATCAGTAACTTCTGTTCAGCCAAATACAAATGAATGAATAGGTCACAAAGAAGAAAAAGATTTACATATCCATTATTAGCCAGTATCCACAATGTATAAAGAATTCCAATAAATAGGAAAAATATGGCCAATCCAATAGCAAAATGAGCAAAAAGCATGACCAGGCATTTCATGGAAGAGGAAATATGAATGATGAATAAACATACAAAAGACTTTCAACTACACAGTTAGTTAGGGATAGGCAAATTGAAACTTCAACGAAATACTACTTTGTAACCATTTACAAATCCTGACAATGGAAAGTACTAGTATGTGGATAAGAATTCCTTTACGTTGTTGATGGGAGTACTGGTTGGTACAATTACTTTGGAAAATAATATGACACTACCTCATAAAGCTGAATAACTGAACTCCCAATGTCCCATCTATTCTGCTCCTAGGTATATGACTGAAACTCCTGAAAACTATTCCAAAAAACATATGCAGCAACATCACAATTGCAAAAAGCTAGTAAATAATTCAATGTCTACCCATCAGGGAACAGATAAGTTCACGCAACAGAATATTTTATAGTACTGAAAAGCAATAAACTACGGTATATGTAACAACATGAATGAATGAGACTCGGTGGATGAGTGAAGAAAGCAAGATAGAAAATGACTATATATTGTAACATTTTTATAAAACTCAAAACCAAGCAAAACTGAAAGATATATTATTTAGGGATACTTAAATATGCAAAAATTCTGTATTTTAAGAAAAGCAAAGGAATGATAAGCACACGATGCAGTTTGCAGTTATATGAGTGATGTTCTGATTCTCAGGTTAGGAGGTAGGTTCATGAGTGATCAGTTTATTATTATCCTGCACAAAGGCCATCTATTTATTCTTTCACATATATTGCAAAAATTACACGATAAATAGGGCTGAGTGCAGTGGCTCACGCCTGTAATCCCAGCACTTTGGGAGTCAAGAGGCAGGCGGATCACTTGAGGTCAGAAGTTCGAGGCCAGCCTGGCCAACATGGTGAAACCCTGTCTCTACTAAAAACACAAAAATTAGCAGGGCATGGTGGTATACATCTGTAGTCCCAGCTACTTGGGAGGCAGAGGCAGGAGAATTGCTTGAACCCAGGAGGCGGAGGCTGCAGTGAGCCAAAATCATGTCACTGCACTCCAGGTTGGATGACACAGCGAGACCCTGTCTCAAAAACAAAAACAAAAACAAAACAAAACAAACAACAACAAAAAAAACCCCACAGAGAAGTAATAATGACCAGTCCAAATTTACAAACTAGAGTATATTTTAGTTGCTTCAGATAATCTGGCAGTATTTACAAGAGCTTTTTAAACTGCCATTATGATTTTAAATGGGCGCTAATTTTGAAATACCATCTCAGCGACTTTCACGTATTCTCTAAACCCTGTCCCCCAACTAATCATACATGCTATATATATATCACATCTATCTACATGAAACTATTGCTCTTCATTTTTGCAAACTAGCAGTTCTATACTTGTAAACATTCTCTGTTATGGAAACATAGAATTATAAATTAAGAAAAATATTATGTTTTATTAGGAATATATGAAATCTTTATTTTTCTTTTTTTTTTCTTTGGAGACGGAGTCTCGCTCTGTCATCCAAGCTGGAGTGCACTGGCCAGATCTCAGCTCACTGCAAGCTCCGCCTCCCAGGTTCACGCCATTCTCCTGCCTCAGCCTCCCGAGTAGCTGGGACTACAGGCGCCCGCCACCTCGCCCGGCTAGTTTTTTTTTTTTTTTTTTTGTATTTTTTAGTAGAGACGGGGTTTCACCGTGTTAGCCAGGATGGTCTCGATCTCCTGACCTTGTGATCCTCCCGCCTTGGCCTCCCAAAGTGCTGGGATTACAGGCTTGAGCCACCGCGCCCGGCTGAAATCTTTATTTTTCAATTATGAGACACTTAAACAGTTTTGGTTCCAAGTTTAACCACTTTTCTAGCCTGTTAAATCTGTCCTCACAGGATTAAACACTGGGTAAATAACAGTTATAATTCATAATAATCATGTAGTCTCTCAGAGCTCCTTAATCCAAAAGTGGAAGATAACACTGACATTTTATTTTAGGTTGTACGATATATTATAGTTGTTCATAATAATAGCAATCATACTTTGCATAAACCAAATATAGTAAAATTAGTATGGTTTTAGCTAGGCCTAAGGAAATTAACCAACTTTATTTCTGTTTCTATTTTCTCACTCTTAGCTAAGTCCCAAACTGCCAATTACACATGCCACGAAATGTTGAGTTAATAAAAAAAAAAAATTACTATGTAGTAGTGTTTTCACTTATACTCAGTTGGCTTAGCCAACATTTTAATGTTAAATTACCTTTTTGAGAGGAAGAGTCTGAATCCATTCCATGGAGTTCACATCAAAGATATCAACTGCATTTTCACTGTACACTGAGAGATATGGTGCATTGTAACCTGGGAGAAGAGAAGGAGGGGGCAGCTTGTGGATTACTTTTAACTATTAAACCCCAAATATTTTGAAAGGTCTGCACTAAATAACTGTAGAGTGGAATCCCACCCAAATCCTATGTGGCTATCATATAGTAGCCAAATCAAAACATTTTTGAAGCAAACAGAACATATATCATAAATGAAGAACTGGCACACCAATGTCAGATTATACAGCCATTATAATATAGACAGATTTTGTAAGCACCAGGGGTATACTATTTCCCTGCCCAACATGAGTTCTATAAAGGAATTTCATTATATTTAAAGTATTTGATTCCTAAAAGTAGTTAAGTTATTGACAGTGAATCAAACTTAGAAAGCAGAGAAATCTCCAGGTAAGTGTTCTAGTCCCTGTTAAGAAAGTATAATAAAGCACTGTAGCATAGTTACATGAATAGGGTAGATGCTCAATATATACTTGTTGAAAGAATGAATATCAACAAATGAATATCAACACAGGCAAAGAAAGATTCAATGGTTTACTTAAACTAAGGTTACAAAGGGAATTATTGGCAGAGCTATACAAAAAAGTCAGACATTCCAACTCTGACTCTACATTAGAATAATCGTAATTATTACCTGACTCAGTTACAAAACAACATTTATTTTACTGATAAGAAAGAGACTGTGAGAGTGTGTGTGGGTTTGTGTTTTTAGAGATAAGGTCTCATTGTGTTGCCTAGGCTGGAGAAAAGTGGCATGATCATAGCTCAAGTGATCCTCCCACTTCGGCCTCCTGGGTAGTTGGGACAACAGGCATGCAACCACTACACCTGTCTAATTAAAGAAAATTTTTTATAGACACAGGTTCTTGCCATGTTGCCCAGGTTGGCTTAGAACTTCTGGCCCCAAGCAATCCTCCTGCCTCAGTCTCCTGAAGTGCTGGGATTACAGGTGTAAGCCACTGTGCCCACCTAAGACTGTATTTTTCAGAAGAAATATTAAAAACAGTTAATTCCCAAGATCTGCAGTTGAAAAGCTGGAAAGACAAAAACAACAACGATAACAAGAAAAAATAGTTAAACCTTTCATCCCAGGATGGAGGGTGGGGAAAAAATAAGTCTGGATGGGTAGAACTAGAGGTATTTTTCTTTTGTCCTGTTTATGCAGACTTTCTGATTTTTCTGTAATAAGCATGGATTGTCCTCCCAAACTTTCTTGCAATGAACCTCTAACCTTGACTAGACCCATACCCATAACTACTCCTATCTTGTTATAAACGAAGAGGTTTTTCTCCTCCTTTCCCCAAGTAATTCATGCACCTGTCTTCTGAATTTTGTCCTCTCTGGTCTTCTTGGCGGTCTTACTATATTTGCCATATAGACAACTGTTCCACATAGTTCCCTAGGGTTTTTTTTCCCTTCAGTATTTTAACATGCTCAAGTATTTTTCATTAAAAACAAAACAGTATGGATGAAATACTTCTCCTATGTGGTTCTACAGAACTCTACTTCTGCTATCATAGCACTTACATTCTACTCCAACTACTTGCTTTATCACGAATCTTTTCCACTGCACCCATGCTCTGTGGGGGTAAGACTGTTATCTATTTTACTCATTGCTGTAACTCATATTCAATGGCACATATTCAATAATAATTGGAATATTCAATAACCAAAGTATTCTATAATTAAAAGTATTCAATAAGGCTGGGTATGGTGAGTCAAGCCTATAATCTCAGTGCTTTGGGAGGCCAAGCTGGGAGGACTGCTTGAGGACAAGAATTCAAGACCAGTCTGAACAACTAATGAGATCATCTCTACAAAAATACAAAGTAAAAACATAAGCTGGGCGTGGTGGTGTGCACCTGTTGTCCCAGCTACTCGGGAGGCTAAAGTAGGAGGACTGCTTCAGCCCAGGAGTTGGAGGCTGCAGTGGGTTATGATGATACCACTGTACTCTAACCTGTGTGACAGAGCAAGACTCCATCTCTCTCTCTCAAAAAAAAAAAAGTATTCAGGCCGGGCGCGGTGGCTCAAGCCTGTAATCCCAGCACTTTGGGAGGCCAAGGCGGGTGGATCACGAGGTCAGGAGATCGAGACCCTCCTGGCTAACACGGTGAAACCCCGTCTCTACTAAAAATACAAAAAACTAGCCGGGCCGGTGGCGGGCGCCTGTAGTCCCAGCTACTCGGAGGCTGAGGCGGGAGAATGGCACGAACCCAGGAGGCGGAGCTTGCAGTGAGCCAAGATCGCGCCACTGCACTCCAGCCTGGGCGACACAGCGAGACTCCGCTCTCAAAAAAAAAAAAAAAAAAAAAAGTATTCAATAATTTATTACATCTTCATATTTCTTCCAGGGGTAAAACAAGCAATTATAAATATCTACCCATCTAGATAAAAATGGAAAACTGAAAAACACCTCTTATAGGTGCTACACTATACCTTTACATACCTGATTAAATAATTCACTTGGTAACTACTTCTCCAGAATAAGTTTTGTGAGACACTGATGCTTACAAGCACCGTATTTTGGGGGACCATGAGATAACAATTCAGGGTTATTTCAAAATACGACGTGGGGTAAAAAATCCATCTTAGTGAAATATTCCACAGAAAGATGTTTTGTTTAAATTACCTGCATGCTAATGCTGGCCGTGTTTGCCCTGGCCTAATTACGTATGGTTTTTACATCAACAACATAATCAACACTGAGGAAAAGCATTAAGAATGACTTTTTAAAAAAACTGTTATTAACAATAACAACACTTGGGAGATGAAGTGGAAGGGAAAAGGAAGGAAAGAGACATAAAGGTAAGACAGTCATAAGAAAGAGAATCTTACAACAAGAGGAAGGATTTGCTGGCCACATCAATTCCTGTTGTCTAGATCTTCGGCCCTGGCAGTCAGTGTATATCCCAATGCTGTTAAAACACAGCAGATATTCTTTACTGGAGATCTCAACAGCGCAGATAGCATCCATTGGTTGATGTGCAATAAATGATAGTGTATGGTCATTTGAATGGAGCATACTGTATGGACTTCCTTCTCCATTCAAAGGGTATCTTAGAAATCCTGACTGGAATCCCACACAGAGTTGTTCACTGAAGATTGCCATCCACTGGACATTATATGGGACTTGAATTTCCTTAAATTTTCTGTGACGAGTCTTGCTCTGAAATAGTTCATAACAGAGGACCTGCCTTTTCATAGCCACACACAAGCATGTGAGAGCTCCATGGCGCACCTTTCCAGAAGTTATGGTTTGACACCCTTTAGTTTCTGCCAGCTTGTAAAAATCGGTCTCTCGCCCATCCAATGCTGACAGAGGAAAAAGTCGTACATGACGATTTCGTCCTGAGATCACAGCAACAAGCTGATCATTTGGAATGAGTTCAATCTGATGAATCTTCTTATTATCACCAACTCGAATAATTTCTAAACACAAAGAATAATAAATCAAAATTTTATTGATTCATCATATCCCAATTATACTCAAAAGGATGTAAGTCAACTTACAGATGCACACACGGAAGAATAAGAGATCAGAAGTCACAGGAAAAAAAGATAATCAAACCCATCATAAGGTAATTTAACTCACCTATAGTACGTGTTAAATTGAGTCCTAAGATTTCTGGCAGCCAAGGCAAACCCCAAAGGATTCTTGTGTAAAAGTATGCCAAATCCTCAAGGAAAACTTTTTTATTGGCACTAAATTCTAGGGAACGTCACCATGGGATTCCCGTTTTTAAAAACAGAACTCATTTTTCAGAAGTTTTTATATGCATAACAATGCATTGTCTTAAATGCACTGTTTTCCCATGATCTAAGTTGATATAAAGATAAAACTTAGAATATTATATTTATGAATACCAAGTTATATTGGTTTCTCTTTATTTCACTCAGCATTTAGTTTTTCCCTAGAAGAAAAACCTCCAAACACACACATTTTAATAGCTGTTGTCTCTTTTGATACTAACAGAACAATATGAAAATCAAGTTGTTTATTTTTTTTTCATGTTCCATCTTTAGAAATGCAATTTGGGCTGGGCACGGTGGCTCATGCCTGTAATCCCAGCAGTTTGGGAGGCCAAGGTAGGTGATTGGATCACCTGAGGTTGGGAGTTCGAGACCAACCTGGCCAACATGGAGAAACCTTGTTTCCACTGAAAATACAAACTTAGCCGGGCATGGTGGTACATGCCTGTAATCCCAGCTACTGTGAGGCTGAGGCAGGAGAATCGCTTGAACTTGGGAGGCGGAGGTTGCAGTGAGCCAAGATTGTGCCACCACTGCACTCTAGCCTAGGCAGCAAAAGCGAAACTCTGTATCAAAAAAAAAAAAAAGAAATGCAATCTGAGTTCATACAGAACTGTTAAATAAAATGATACAAGAAAGACAATACACATTTGAAGTTTTAAACCTCAGGGGTACTACAGAAATTTAAAAATAATCTTTTAATTTATAAACATATCAAATTAGGTCTGGAAAATTTTAGTCACAGGATAAATAAGAGCAAATCCTGCTCTTTGTAGAATTTAGAATCTAGGGTTAAAATTTTTTTTAACACATGATTGAAAATTACTCAAAAAAAAAAAGTTTTCTCTTACCATCTTTGGTGACATGTACAACAAATAACCCTTCTTCGTTTCCCAAAGCAATTCTTTCATGATCTATGTAAGACATGAATATGAAAGATTTTTATTAGGAAAAAACCATGTAATGCTAATAAACCAGATGTTAAGAACATTTGGTGCAAAAAATGGAAATAAAATAAATTACAATAACAGTTTACACTATTTCTTTCAGATTATACTGGTAAAGCTCTCATGTCTTCTAAAATAGAATAATTATTAAAGAATAATCCATATCAATACCTACAAAAATAAGTAAATGTTTACTAAACGATGAAACAAAATGAAAAACCTAAGTTGTTCTACACTTCTTGTTTTGGGAGGTAAAAATTGTGAATGGCATTTGAACTGTACTCATTAAACTTTTCAGTATTCATGGAAAGTAACAAAAGAGTTAGATGCATACACAGGAATACAGCAAAAATTCAAACCTCCAGACACAGAAACTGCCATTTGTTAATGGGATTTCTTTTATGCAGGGCATTCTGTGTTATGTATTCCATCTTATTTAAACTTCCCAATAACCTCAGCAAGGTAATTATCATCTGTATTTTATATACTAAACTCTAAGAAACTAACTTGTTCTAAATCACACAAGCAGAAAATAGATTGGTAGGCTAATGTTTAGCACTGTTGTTTTTTCAGGAAAAAAAGGCACTTTGAAAGTGTACTTATATTCCTGTTTATTGAAAAACAAAGATCTGATATAGGTCTCATTCATTCAATAAACATGTACTGAGCATTTGTGATACGATGCATAGTATGTTGGACATTGGGGATTCCTAGATGAAAGCCAATCCTTGTTCTCAAGTAGATTAGTAAACAATTATAATAATATGATAAATGTTATAAATTCATACCTATGATTGCGGCTGCCTGGGTTGTTTTAATGAGGGGTAGAGTGCTGTCATAAGCCTCTTTGGGAAGATAGACTGAGCGGTCTCTGAATTTGTTTTTCTTCAAAATCTTGTGCAATTCACTCAGCACTCCCACCCACTTACTCTTCTCATTCTCACTGTCTGCTAGCATCAGGATTGAACATTTGTTATTAGATGCTGAGAGCTGGGAAGCTGTGACCTAGAACAATTTAATCAATAATCATGACATTAGAAAACAGACACCCTTTATGCTAGTTTCATGATTATGTTAGTTTGCTTAGCACTCACCAATAAAATGAGCATTCATTAAATGATACCGTTACTGGAGTTTAGCTATTCCTAATCAGAGTAACTACCTTTAGCACTAGATTACATGACAAAGCAAAGGTGACAGATACCATTGGAAATGTTTGTATCATTTTCATTTTCTTTCTATAAAATTGCCAGAACACTATCACTAAAGAGGCATTAAATATACTCATATATAAAAACAACAATAACTGACATTTATTGAGTAAATACTGAGCACCAGGTAGATCTAAGCACATTACAAGTATTAACTCATTTAACTCTGTTAACATCATCATGAGATAGGATGTACTGTCATTATATCCTTATTTTGTATATGAAAAAAATGGTGATGCAAACAAATTAAATCATTTCTCCAAGGACACACAGCTAGACATCTGGGATCTTGTGCCCATGCTCCTAAACACCACACTACACTGACTTGCAACTTGTTTAAAAAAGTCAGAAGTGCTCAGAAATATATTCTCTGTTACTTCACGACAATAACTCACATCATCGTTAAGACTTGATAATTTAAATTAGTATTTAAACAAAGGTTTATCATTATACAAACAACACTATCAGAGCAGTTTTAAATTTTACCTATATGAATTCCTTACTATAAATAAATAATTCCTTATTAAGTAGCAGTGACAATAAAATCACACTATGAAAATCAGTTATCAGTAAGTGGGCCTCTGTAGGCTCCCTTGGTGGCTGGGAGGAAAATAAATAGTTGTCAGTCTGGGAACTAAGAGACTAAGTATAATCTTTGCCTGACCTTCCTTAGATACAAGGTTCACAGACAAATATAGGGAGATAGGCATAACTATTAGGCAGTAGTCTTTTTTTTTTTTTTTTTAATCTCTGTTGTCTTAATTTACCAACTCAAGATTGCTTCATGGCAATAGCCTCCAAAGACTGCCACCAACAAGTCCTCCTAAGGAATTCCATTCTTCTCGTCAAGAGGTGGAGTCTATCTCCCCTCCTCTTAAATCTGGGCTGACCTCATGACTTCCTTTGACCAATAGAATGCAGAAGGGTTATTATACCTGTTTTGGGCCTAGTCCTCAAAGGGCCTGGCAGCTTCTTTTGCTCTCCTAGAAGCCAGCCACTGAGAGCTCAGCCAGCCTACCTGATGACCACAGACCACATGGAGCGAGTTCACAAAGAGGAGAACTGAGATCACCCGGCTAACAGCCAGCACCCAGATTAAGTGCAAGGTCATTAGATGTTCTGGTCCCAAATGAGCTGAATGCAGTCACATGAGTGACACTAGCTGACACCACAAGAACTGTACAGCTGGTCCACAGAATAGTGAAAAATAATAAATAATTGTCGGTTTAAGCTACTAAGTTTTGGAATGGCTGTTACGAAGCAGTAAGTATTTTTAATTTTTAAAGACAGACTTTTTTTAAAAAAAAAAACTTGAGAAACCTCACACTTATCTAATTTTCCATCTGGTAGTATTTATTTGAAAACTGAATTGGAACTAAAAAATATTATCTACCAGGAAGCATATTTTATAAGCCATATATTGATGCTTTCTCCAGGTTTTCACTAATTAAATATTTAGCACCAATTTTTTATACCTTCAAGTACTGGATGACATGGAATATATAAAAGAATGTAAGATTTGGTTTTACTTATAGTGCATTTATGATTTATATAGAGAGGCAAAATATACTCATTAAAAACACGTAATTCAGTGATCAAATTATAGTATACACACTTACCCTAAATATACATGGTATATCTTTTCGACTTGCATGGATAACATCAGAAGCCAACACTGAACTCACGGAAAATTCTTCATCCCTGAAAGAAAAGCAAAGCATTAAAAGTTAGTATATGTGGCTATGTGTGTGTGGTTTGGGGTGTGTATCCAAATAACACATATGAAGCAATACTCAAAGCTTAACAGCACCAAACACCCAAATTTAATTTTTTAAAAAATTTAATTTTCCCCCATTGTAATTAATAGTGCCCCAAATAATTTATCAAGAATAACTTCCTAGTGGTATATTATACAAGAGCTAGAAATCATTGCTGGCTTACCCACAGTTACAAGGCCAGTTAAGTATACATGTAGAACTGGGATTTGAACCCTGGTAGGTCTCTGGAGCCTCCATGGACCCTCTTGCCTCCCATAATAAATCTTAAGTGCCCTCAACCCAGTTCATGTTACATTTCATTGTTCCTTCAACTAGATGTTGAACAACATATTTCCTCCACAATAATTTCTTCTGATTCCCTTAATTTTGTTGTTGGCACCATGACTCCCTTAGTCTTACAGGCTTGACACCTTAGACTTATTTTTGATTCTTCTCGCTATCTATATTCAGTCCTTTAGTAGGTTCTATCAGATTTTAATTGTCAATATTTCTTGCATCTGTCCCATCATGTTCCATATTTGTAGGGGAAGATAATGTGTTTGAGATGCTAATGTGAAGTGCCAATGTGAGTCAGAGCTAGAAATTCTGGTTTTGAGCAATGGATATATCTGAACTGGAGATACAAGTCTGGAAGTCATGAATGCAGAGGGGATGGCTGAAGCTGTGAATAAATATGATCACTCAAGGACAGTGGCTGGAGTTACGAGAAAAGGGAAAGGAGAGAACACTAAGGAACACGGGAAGAATCTGAAAAATGAGACCAGAAGTGTTCGAGGGCTATACTTACCTAAAAGTTTACTGATTATGTTTTCCAGAAGCCTTTCTGATTTTTATTTTCTTTCCTTACATTGTAATTATACTCTAAGCCTTTAGGTGATGTGATGATACAAGCTTCACACATTAGGCCTCCATTACCCCATTTACATGGGTCTTTTGGACTGAAACACCAACTTCTTTTTCCTTAACTCCTAGCCCCTCACACTCAACACACATACCAACCTGTCCTATAAATACACCTTACTTCCTATTTTCAATTCTATTACTATAGCAATATTAGCAAATTAGAAAATATGAAGTTAGTTCATTTAAATAAACCATGGCAACACAACTTTTAAAAATCAGAAACTTTAAAATTCCTATGTTGCAATGATACAAATAATTTTACCTTCAAAGTCTTACCTCATGTCAATCACTTGACTAATGACAACACTGGGCTGAGATGCTTTTCCTTCAGCAATATCATACAGAAACAGTTTGAAGTCACACACTATAGCCAGTGCTCTCTGCCACCCTTTCTTCACTCCGGCTGGTTTAGGAATCTTAGTTTTGTTTTAGACAGACAGGCAAACAAACAGCCAAAACAACTCAAATGAAAATATGCCTTAAATCACATATGTAATTGCACTGAAGATGTACAGATAATGTACATGTCTTATAAGTCTGCCATTCTGGTTGGTAAAGTAGCAGATGCGACACATATTAAGCTATGAGAAAATGTGAGAACACATTCTTCAAATACTGAATGACTTTTTATTCTGAGAAACATTTTAATGGTACCATTTTAACTTTCACTAGTATTTCATTAAAATAACACTCATTGGTTTTCTTTCTAAATAGCATAAAACTAAAACTTGGTGTAAGATGAAACTCAGCTTACACTGTAAATACTACCCAAGATAACAAGACTATGCCTTGATAATAGCTCATAATTCATAACCATATGCCACCTCTCTTGCAAGACCAGGTGCTACAAACTCCTTTATGAAGATTTCATCACAAGATAGGAACAACATGGAAAAACTTGAGACATTTTATAGGTTATTTCCACGTAAAAGTTAGGTTTTTGTTTGCAAATCATTATTCTAGATGAAATAAAATTATTAGATGAATTTTACTCATTTAATTTTCAAACAAGAACTATGCTCTTAAAATAACTGATTTGATTTTAATTCATTAATCAATCTTAAAATATTAATCTAAACCCAATTTAATCATACTTACCCTGACATGGCCTTCATATGCTGTTCCTATTCCTCTCTGAGGATCTATACCCAGGGGGCCTTTTGTCTGTTCAGGAGGAACTGGACAAATGCTTGGAGCTTTGTTTACACAAGTTATATGGCATGAGAATCCACACACTTTTGGAGGCAAAAAAGAAACATTTGATAAAAATTCATTTTAACAAAAAGAAAATTCACTGAACACTCACTGCATACAAGATGCTATGTTAGATGAATACTTATCTCCACTTTTATCTTAAATAACTGTTTTATCATTTGGGTAGCTGATTCATTTGTTTACCAATGACAATTTTAATGAGAAATAGTAAATATTTTAAAAAGTATTTGTATTACTGTTGTTCTGTATTGACATTAGTGATCAGAAAGAGAAGCAAACAGAAGCATCTAACCTTGCGAATAAAATGATTGATTTAGATTTTCTAAAAGAGTGGTTTTTGGAGTTTTTTTGCTCTTCATCCCACTGCAACTTGGTATCTGCCTTGAAATTTCTCTTGCAAGGGTCTCTAGTGGGCATTAAGCTGCCTGACATCTTTGGTTTGGCAAACCCTACCAATCCTTGAAAATGGAGTTTTTCAGTGACTAAAAAAGTACAAGTTGAAGGTAAATTTTAGGAGTTATTATTATATATACTTAAACTACTACTAAAATAACAATAGTTCACTTTATGGAGTGCTTTTTATTTTTCTATAACAATCTAAGACAGGTACAGTTACCATCTCTATAAATGGACTACACATCACTGATGGATATTGTGAAACAAGCAGAGAGGCAAGATGACAAAAATCATCCAAATGTCTCAATTCACTTTATTTATTTATTAAAGAGAGGGTCTTGCTATGTCGCCCAGGCTGGCCTCAAAATGATTCTCTTGTCTTAGCCTCCTGAGTAGTTGGGACTATAGGCATGAGCCATCACACTCAACTTCAATTCACTTTTAAGTGGAGTATCTAGCAAGTTACGATTTGTTTTATTTACAAGCAAAGGGCAGTGGAAGCAACAAAATAAGTATCCTATACTGGATCTAATTCCAACCAACCACAAGGAAAGGAACAAGACAGGAATCTTTAGAAGCTGGAACCACATTATTATAACATTTACAAAAGCCTGGCAGACAAAGGCTATGAACAGTCTCATGAGACCCCACAGCTTCATAAAGTATGCTTCAAAGGGTCTGAAGAAAAGATGGGGACAACTTCACAGCAAAAGACTCTAGAAGGGAAGAGAGTCTGAGAAGACCTCAAAAACTGCTACTATGAATTGCAAATAATTGTGGGGCGTAAAAAATGACATGGGACTTAAAGCCAGGTAGCTGGCCAGGATTCTGATAAACAAATTTTAGAATGACATACCAGTACTGGCTAAGTTCCAAAATGAAACAACACTTGAAAACTACAAATTTTCTCCTTCTTTGGCTTCAGTCACACCTTTCTAGTCAATAATATAGGCGATTCCTTCTCAGGTTACTTGGCTATCTTTTCCTGTTGCCTTCCCTTAACTATGTAAGAGACTCATGTACTTGCTCTCTTCTCAATCTACATGTGCTTCCTGGATAATGTCATTCATGTTTATAACTTAATACACTCATAACTCTTTAATCTCTGCTTTTTTAACCCTGAACATTTTATTTGGCTTGAAACACACGTATCTAATGAACTAGTTAAAATACTGCAATCTGGATCTTTCACTTTAGCTGTGAGAACTAACTAAACAGAATGCACTGCCTTAAGATGTTATTAATTTCCCTCTTACTCAAAGTACTCAGATACAGGCTAACTACAAGTATATTATAAAGGAAACATACGCATATGATGGGGACTGGCTACATTTACAGCAGAAGTAGGAAATGGCAACTAGCATTAGAATTTGAGTTAGCAACTATTTTCCTGTCTTTTCCATAAGATAAACCAATATATGAGAGATCTTCAGAAAGTTCATGGAAAATGGATATTATGGAAAAACTATGTATGGATTTAAAATTTTCTTTTGCACCAAAATAAATGCATACTAACTTGTTATAATATGTCTGAAGAGGATCTAGTTTGAGACATTAAGAAGAATGAGACTTCAATCTGAAAAGAGCCCCTATCAGAGCAACTTAATTCTGTTAAAATTAAGTAAGAACAAATATATAATTTACAATGAAGCTTGGGTGGAAGAATGGTGAAATCATTAATGCTTTACAAAAAGTTGATAGGGACAATGCCTGATATGGTTTGGTTGTGTTCCCACCCAAATCTCATCTTGAATTGTAGCGCCCATAATTCCCACGTCATGGGAGGGACACAATGGGAGGTAACTGAATCATGGGGGCAGGTCTCTCTGTGCTGCTTTGGTGATAGTGAATAAATCTCATGAGATCTGATGGTTTTATAAAGGGGAGTTCCCCTGCAAATGCACTCTTGCCTGCCACCATGTAAGATGTGACTTTGCTCCTCTTTCACCTTCCACCATGACTGTAAGGCCTCTCAGTCATGTGGAACTGAGTCAATTAAACCTCTTTCCTTTATAAATTACCCAGTCTTGGGTATATCTTTATTAGCCACGTGAGAAGAGACAAATACAATGCCTTAAAGAAATCAGCAGTTTACAAATGGATAACTCATTTTAAGAAGGGATAAGAGGATGTCAAAGATGAAACCTGCAGTAGCAAACCTTCCACATTAATTTGCCAGGAAAAAAATTAATCTTGTTCATGCTTTGTCTGAAGAGGACTGATGAGTAACAGCACAAACAACAGCTAATACCACAGATATCTCAATTGGTTCAGCTTACACAATTCCGACCAAAAATGAATGCTGAGCAAACTTCCCACTTGTCGGATGCTGAAACTACTGCACCTAGATCAGCTGCAGAATGTTAGATGGAAATTTTAAACAAGTGGGATCAAGATTCTGAAAGATTTCTTTGAAGAACAGTAGCAGGAGATGCAACATGGCTTTACCAGTATGATCCTGAAAACAAAGCACAATCAAAGCAATGGCTACCAAGATATGGAAGTGGTCCAGTCACAGCAAAAGCGGACCAGTCAAGAGCAAAGGTCATGGCAATAGTTTTTGGGGATGCTTGAGGCATTTTGCTTGTTGGCTTTCTGGAGAGCCAAAGACTGATAGCACCTGTTTATTATGAGAGTGTTTTGAGAAATGCAGCCAAAGCTTTAGCAGAAAAACGCCAGGGAAAAGCTTCACCAGAGTCCTTCTTCACCATGACAGTGCTCCTCCTGCTCATTCCTCTCATCAAACAGCAGCAATTTTGTGAGTGTTTCCATGGGAAATCATTAGGCATCCACCTTACAGTTCTGATTTGGTTCCTTCTGACTTCTTTTCGTTTCTGAATTTCAAAAAGTCTTTAAGGGCACCCATCTTTCTTCAGTTAATAATGTAAAGGAGACTACACTGACATGGTTACATTCTCAGGACCCTCTGTTCTTTAGGGATGGACTAAATGAGTGGTATAATTGCTTACAAAGTTGTCTCGAACTTAATGGAGCTTATGTTAAAAAATAAAGTTTATATTGTTAATTTTTATCTTTAAATTCTACTTTTCCACAAGCTTTTTGAAGTCCCCTCATATAAGGTAGCGTTGTAGTGACAAATTTCATTTGACTTTTAAAAAAAGTATTCTTCTGAAACATTCAAAAAGAAATAATATATTCCATTATAATTTAAACCATTTTCACTTCAGAGCTCCTAAGAAAAATAAAGCAATGCCCAAACAAATAAATATGCTTTCTTTTCTGTTCACATGACCCCTGACCCTCTCTCCTTCATCACTCAGAATGTACGCTCTATGAGGGTAGGATCTATGCCTTTCCCCATTCACTATTATGTCCCCAGCGCCTAGAAGTACAGTGGGTTTTCCATAAACATGTGATGAATAAATCATGGATGGTAGAGAAAAAAAAAACAAAAAAAACCCTCTGCTATTAATACAGGAATAAAATATCTTTCAGGCATAATGGCAGACATTTAGTATTTCTGAAAAGGTGCCCACATTGTCTACTTTTCAATAACAATTTCTCTAAGGAATTAAACAAGGTTAAAATTCAGTGAATTTTCTTCTGTCAGATAGGTTAATGTTTTTTGGCGGGGACTATAAATTTACTCAATAACAAAACAAAGACAAATGAACCATATTTAAATATATTGCCCCTGAAAAATATGTCTAGTTTCTCAAACATTCAACAGACAACATAGATTATTTCCATTCTTGTTATGTAAAAAAGCAAATGATTAAGTAAAACAAACATTTATATACCTTTGAAAGAGAATCAAGTTATCTGATTACAATTTAGATAGTGAAGTCATATTTTCTTTCCTTTTTGTTCTTACCTTCACATGAACAGCCCTGTCTTATTAAACCCACCATCAAGGAGGTACACTGATGACACTTGGTAGGAGTAGTAAAAGATTTTACAAAAAACTGGTGAGTCTTGCGCTGCAAAACAAATTGATAAAAAAAACACACATTGATTGTTTAAAAGATTTCCATAATGTGAGCCCCTATGCCCCATATCACTTTCTAGAATGTTTCCTAAATAGGAATATAATGAATTATTTCCATTTCTCATTACATCTTCTTACGGTTTATGGTCTTTAAACATTTGTATTAGGTAATTTGAACTGGACTAAGCTAAAATAATTAAGAAGTTAAATGATAATCAATTGCTCTTGAATGCCATTTGAAAAGTATGTAAAATAAACAATAGCTTTTTTGGGGGGCTCATAATTCTTAGCTTCAGAATTTTAATAAATTATCCAAATTATTGTTCAGCAAATAGTTAAGTAAAATATTACATATTTATACTTATACAAACATAGGATTTTAATGTGCTTTATATCTTCTTAGGAAAAAAGTTATTTAAAATTATTGTTTCTACTGTAAATCATGTATTTCTTTTTCTGGGACCAAGGACAAATAATATGCTTCACAAATCAGTTTCCTCCTATGGAAAGAGGCAGTATAACACTTGAGCAGATAAAAATACACATATATTATTCCAGAGACAGATGGCAGATTGAAATTTCTTTTTTTTTTTTATTATACTTTTAAGTTCTAGGGTACATGTGCATAACGTGCAGGTTTGTTACATATGTATACTTGTGCCATGTTGGTGTGCTGCACCCATCAACTCGTAAGCACCCATCAATTTGTCATTTATATCAGGTATAACTCCCAATGCAATCCATCCCCCCTCCCCCCTCCCCATGATAGGCCCCATGTGTGACGTTCCCCTTCCCAAGTCCAAGTGATGTCATTGTTCAGTTTCCACCTATGAGTGAGAACATGCGGTGTTTGGTTTTCTGTTCTTGTGATAGTTTGCTAAGAATGATGGTTTCCAGCTGCATCCATGTCCCGACAAAGGACGCAAACTCATCCTTTTTTATGGCTGCATAATATTCCGTGGTGTATATGTGCCACATTTTCTTAATCCAGTCTGTCACAGATGGACATTTGGGTTGAATCCAAGACTTTGCTATTGTGAATAGTGCCGCAATAAACATACGTGTGCATGTGTCTTTCTAGCAGCATGATTTATAATCCTTTGGGTATATACCCAGTAGTGGGATAGCTGGGTCATATGGTACATCTAGTTCTAGATCCTTGAGGAATCGCCACACTGTTTTCCATAATGGTTGAACTAGTTTACAATCCCACCAACAGTGTAAAAGTGTTCCTATTTCTCCACATCCTCTCCAGCACCTGTTGTTTCCTGACTTTTTAAAGATTGCCATTCTAACTGGTGTGAGATGGTATCTCATTGTGGTTTTGATTTGCATCTCTCTGATGGCCAGTGATGATGAGCATTTTTTCATGTGTCTGTTGGCTGTATGAATGTCTTCTTTTGAGAAATGTCTGTTCATATGCTTTGCCCACTTTTTGATGGGGTTGTTTGTTTTTTTCTTGTAAATTTGTTTGAGGTCTTTGTAGATTCTGGATATTAGCCCTTTGTCAGATGAGTAGATTGCAAAAATTTTCTCCCATTCTGTAGGTTGCCTGTTCACTCTGATGGTAGTTTCTTTTGCTGTGCACAAGCTCTTTAGTTTAATTAGATCCCATTTGTCAATTTTGGCTTTTGCTGCCATTGCTTTTGGTGTTTTAGACATGAAGTCCTTGCCCATACCTATGTCCTGAATGGTACTACCTAGGTTTTCTTTTAGGGTTTTTATGGTATTAGGTCTAACATTTAAGTCTCTAATCCATCTTGAATTAATTTTCGTATAAGGAGTAAGGAAAGGATCCAGTTTCAGCTTTCTACTTATGGCTAGCCAATTTTCCCAGCACCATTTATTAAAGAGGGAATCCTTTCCCCATTTCTTGTTTCCCTCAGGTTTGTCAAAGATCAGATGGCTGTAGATGTGTGGTATTATTTCTGAGGACTCTGTTCTGTTCCACTGGTCTATATCTCTGTTTTGGTACCAGTACCGTGCTGTTTTGGTTACTGTAGCCTTGTAGTATAGTTTGAAGTCAGGTAGCGTGATGCCTCCAGCGTTGTTCTTATGACTTAGGATTGTCTTGGCAATGCGGGCTCTTTTTTGGTTCCATATTGAACTTTAAAGCAGTTTTTTCCAATTCTGTGAAGAAACTCATTGGTAGCTTGACGGGGATGGCATTGAATCTATAAATAACCTTGGGCAGTATGGCCATTTTCACGATATTGATTATTCCTATCCATGAGCATGGTATGTTCTTCCATTTGTTTGTGTCCTCTTTTATTTCACTGAGCAGTGGTTTGTAGTTCTCCTTGAAGAGGTCCTTTACATCCCTTGTAAGTTGGATTCCTAGGTATTTTATTCTCTTTGAAACAATTGTGAACGGAAGTTCATTCATGATTTGGCTCTCTGTTTGTCTGTTACTGGTGTATAAGAATGCTTGTGATTTTTGCACATTAATTTTGTATCCTGAGACTTTGCTGAAGTTGCTTATCAGCTTAAGGAGATTCTGGGCTGAGACAATGGGGTTTTTTTTTTTTTTTTTTTTTTCTGTGGCACTGAAGCCTTCAGACATGACAATGGGGTTTTCTAAATATACAATCATGTCATCTGCAAACAGGGACAATTTGACTTCTTCTTTTCCTAACTGGATACCCTTGATTTCTTTCTCTTGCCTGATTGCCCTAGCCAGAACTTCCAACACTATGTTGAATAGGAGTGGTGAGAGAGGGCATCCCTGTCTTGTGCCAGTTTTCAAAGGGAATTTTTCCAGTTTTTGCCCATTCATTATGATATTGGCTGTGGGTTTGTCATAAATAGCTCTTATTATTTGAGGTACGTTCCATCAATACCGAATTTATTGAGTGTTTTTAGCATGAAGGGCTGTTGAATTTTGTCAAAAGCCTTTTCTGCATCTATTGAGATAATCATGTGGTTCTTGTCTTTGGTTCTGTTTATATGCTGGATTACGTTTATTGATTTGCGAATGTTGAACCAGCCTTGCATCCCAGGGATGAAGCCCACTTGATCATGGTGGATAAGCTTTTTGATGTGCTGCTGAATCCAGTTTGCCAGTATTTTATTGAGGATTTTTGCATCGATGTTCATCAGGGATATTGGTCTAAAATTTTCTTTTTTTGTTGTGTCTCTGCCAGGCTTTGGTATCAGGATGATGCTGGCCTCATAAAATGAGTTAGGGAGGATTCCCTCTTTTTCTATTGATTGGAATAGTTTCAGAAGGAATGGTACCAGCTCCTCCTTGTACCTCTGGTAGAATTCAGCTGTGAATCCATCTGGTCCTCGACTTTTTTTGGTTGGTAGGCTATTAATTATTGCCTCAATTTCAGAGCCTGCTATTGGTCTATTCAGGGATTCAACTTCTTCCTGGTTTAGTCTTGGAAGAGTGTAAGTGTCCAGGAAATTATCCATTTCTTCTAGATTTTCTAGTTGATTTGCGTAGAGGTATTTATAGTATTCTCTGATGGTAGTTTGTATTTCTGTGGGGTCCGTGGTGATATCCCCTTTATCATTTTTTATTGCGTCGATTTGATTCTTCTCTCTTTTCTTCTTTATTAGTCTTGCTGCGGTCTGTCAATTTTGTTGATTTTTTCAAAAACCAACTCCTGGATTCATTGATTTTTTGGAGGGTTTTTTGCGTCTCTATCTCCTTCAGTTCTGCTCTGATCTTAGTTATTTCTTGCCTTCTGCTAGCTTTTGAATGTGTTTGTTCTTGCTTCTCCAGTTCTTTTAATTGTGATGTTAGAGTGTCCATTTTAGATCTTTCCAGCTTTCTCTTGGGGGCATTTAGTGCTATAAATTTCACTCTACACACTGCTTTAAATGTGTCCCAGAGATTCTGGTATGTTGTATCTTTGTTCTCATTGGTTTCAAAGAACATCTTTATTTCTGCCTTCATTTCGTTATGTACCCAGTAGTCATTCAGGAGCAGGTTGTTCAGTTTCCATGTAGTTGAGCGGTTTTGATTGAGTTTCTTAGTCCTGAGTTCTAGTTTGATTGCACTGTGGTCTGAGAGATAGTTTGTTATAATTTCTGTTCTTTCACATTTGCTGAGGAGTGCTTTACTTCCAATTATGTGGTCAGTTTTGGAATAAGTGCGATGTGGTGCTGAGAAGAACGTATATTCTGTTGATTTGGGGTGGAGAGTTCTATAGATGTCTATTAGGTCCGCTTGGTGCAGAGCAGATTGAAATTTCTTACTGAATACCCCATAGTTAAAGGTATTTTAGTCTTACCTGATTTACATGGTGGTAAGCAAATGTAGATTTTATCTCTTTGGAATATTCCTTTGTTTTCCAAATTAATTCTCTTAGCATGTTTTAACAATAAATGATGTATAATAAATAACCTTTCGTTCTGCTGTGTGAACTTAGGAAAAATTTACTAAATTCCTCTCTGTCTCACTTTCCTTATCTACAAAACAGGATAAATAATAGTATCTACCTAATGGAGTGGTTAAATGAGTATTAATATAAACAAAGTCTTTCAAACAGTACCTGGTACATACTAAGTACTCAAAAAACATTTCTTTTTTTAAGAAATAATTTCAACTCTTAGATTCATGGGTACACATGCAGGTTTGTTACCTACTAAGTATATTGTATCATGCTGAGGTTTAGGGTATGATTGATCCACATTACCCAAGTACAGAGCACAGTACCCAATTTATTAGCCCTGGCACCCCTCCCTCCTTCCCCTTCTCTAGTAGTCCCCAGAGTCTTTTGTTGCCATCTTTATATCCATGGGTACCCAATGTTGTATGAATTTTGCTAATTATTTCTCTTTTAAATGTGTGATTGATTTAAACTACTAAGAACTCTACTCCATATTCTAACAAATTAGGAATACTGATTTTGGTTATCAAGTAGCATTTATTTCAGTTGACACTAACATATGAACAAAAAACTAAAGGGAATATTTGAAGCTTTAAAATTCAAGTTAAAAATAAATCTTGTTCTTTTCAACTGGCATATATGATTTGTACACTACGAAAGAAGTTTTAAAAAATGAAAGAAGTAGATTATTTTTCACATAAAAAAACCTGACTACCAGCATTAGTCAGACAATGGGGTGAGATTCTCAAATTTAGAGTGGTCATGAGCTCTGGTCCAACCTCAAACCATTCTGTTCTAGAAGTTCCTCACGATCTTTTGGTCAGTTTCAAAGCAGCACTGGGATTTGACTCTAAGTAGAACACAGACTATCTTATTACTAACTCTGCAACTGCTCCTATAACTTCTGAGTCCCAGTCAGGGCGCAGACACTGTACCAGTACTTTACATAATTCATCTTATTTTGTGCAACCACCTTGAAAGATAGATACTATTTCCTTATATGAAAGAATCTATTAAAATCATAAAATTTTGCTCTTTCTCCTGTATACTACTTTTTAATTTCTGGCTCTTTGAGAAACTATTATGAGTAAATTTTCTAGTGCTAACTTTTTCAATTGTTCAGAATGCATTAATGCAAAAGATGTAAAGTTATTTTACTGGTTAGTCCTAGCGGATTTTAATACAAAGAAGGAAAAGTTAATCAACTGCTCTAAGTAGCTTCATGTTTTTCTTCTTCTAAAGAAAAAGACATATCTGAAACACTAGCAATGAAACAACTCTAGGGTTGACAAATTTATTAGTAATTCTTCACAATGCCCCTCAAATTGCATATATATACATATATATCATACACTTCCTCTCCAGCAAGAGATCTATTCAGGATGTCGCAATTCTGAGTATGACAGCAGGGAAAAATACAACAACCCAGTGTTTTGGATGAGCATTAATTTTAGGTAATAAATCATCCAACTGGTTAAATTATGGGAGAAGTTATGCAATTTACTACTAAAGATTAAGGCATTTATGTTTTGCTAATCTCCACTAAGGAGAGTATAACATAATTAAAGATCGTTATTCTGATGCCATCAGTACACAATACTATTGTGATGTAATACACAATAGGATTTTGTTTTTGTTTTGGTGTGAAAATGTATAAAGAAAGATACATGAATGATCAATTTTAGGGTCTAGATTCCTTGGCTTCTAATATCCCTGTTTCCTGCCTCCTGGTCAATATTTGATATCTAATACTTCCCTTTGGGGACAGCTAGAAGAGGAGAAAAAAATGAAAGGTATTAAAGTATGAACTAAAATTAGAATTTTAGATTACGTGATCATTCGGAGTAGAAAGAATTAACTGTAACCTCAAATTTCAAAGTGGTGATTAGAAAGAGTTCTTTTCTACTCTGATTTTGTCTGTGTGTAGATTTTAAGCTACACATTGGAGAAAGAAAGTAAAATGTTTTTAACAGACAATGTGAGAGCCAAGTGGAACCAAGCATAACTCTTGGTGAAAGCTTCAGAATTTATTACAGATAATTAAACTTTTACCACTATAAATGACAAGTCAAATAGTATCTCATACAACCCTTTCTTTTTTACAAAAAATTTTAAAACATTTTAAAGAAATTAAATTTTCTGGCCGAGCACGGTGGCTCATGGCCGTAATCCCAAGCACTTTGGGAGGCCAAGGCAGGCAGATCACGAGGTTGGGAGATCGAGACCATCCCAGCCAACATGGTGAAACCCCGTCTCTACTAAAAATACAAACATTAGTTGGGCGTGGTGGCAGGTGCCTGTAGTCCCAGCTAGTCGGGAGGCTGAGGCAGGAGAATCGCGTAAACCTGGGAGGCAGAGGTTGCAGTGAGCTGAGATCATGCCACTGCACTCCAGCCTGGTGACAAAGTGAGACTTTGTCTCAAAAAAATAAATAAATTTTCTTTTAAAAAATAATATTTTTTCTTCCCTTTTAAAACTTCTATTTTGAGATAATTATAGATTCACTTCTCTACCTTTTAAAAAACATGAAATAAATTTTATTTCTTGGGGAAAATATTAGGTGCAACAAACTGAGTTAATATTTAGTTCATGAAATATTATCAGCTTGGTAGAAACCTCACTCTAGTTTTATTTTGTCTTATATATACCTTGGACATGTATATATCTTTATAAATTAGATAGTCTGAGTATGTGTTTTTATTTATATAAATGTGTTCCTGTTATATATCAGCTACATTTTAGGAATCTTTCCCCTATTTCCAACTCCCGACTGCCATAAAAAATACAGTAATAAACATCTTCACCATGTTGCCTAATGGATCTGTATGAAGGTTTTTCTAAAGGAAAGAGATTTTTCTGATGAAATGAGATTGCTGAGTCATACAGCTTATGTATGCCTCTACATTGCCTAGGTTCTCTCCGGAGTGGCTGTACCTGTTTATACTTTCAGTATCCACGTGTGAAGCTGCCTGTTTCTCCACATCCATGATGTCATCTTACTTAATTTCATCTTGATTTTGAATAGAAAGTGATAGTAATTTTAAAATTAAATTTTAAAAATTTCTCCAATGATTAATGAAGTTGGACATTTCTTCACATGCTTGTTGACTATCAGGATTTCATCTTCTGGGAATTACTTATTTATATCACTTGCCAATCTTTCAACTGGATTTCCAGTCTTTTTCATATGGAGTTGCAGGAGTTTCTTATGTACTTTAGAAATAAACCTCTTATTAGTGGTAAACATTGCAGATATCTTCCACTAGTCTGTCATCATCTGTTAACAATGCTTTCACTGTAAAAACATTTTTAATTTTGATGTAAAGTCCATGAATATTTTCACCTTATGCTTGTGATTTGAGATCTTATATTTATTCTCAGTCACAAAAATTTTTTCTACATTTTCTGTGTTTTAAATTTTTAAAATCAAATTAATACATACACATGGCTGAAAAAGTAAAATGGTATTACAACGCTTATGACAAAATCAGAAGTATCCCTCCTACTTCCTAGAGGCAATTTCATTTAATTCTTCTTTTTTTTAAAAAGCTATTGCCCTCCCCTCCTTCTGTAATAGATATGTCTATTGGCATGGGAGAGCTAGGGGTGGAAAGCCTATACCACAGTTTTTTGATTTGAGACATTATCTGTTCACTTCCTGCTATGGTAGAGAAGGATATAGCCCTTTTACACTATTTACTCCCTTTTTCCATTTTTCCCAATATTGTTATAGTACAATTTTAGCTTAAAATTTATATGTAATGTCTAAGTTATTATGACTAGAGAATCATTATTCACTAAGAAGTACACTATGGTTATCATTTCTTACTTGTATAACCTTATGATTTTTCTAAAGTCAATAGTGCCCCTCCCACCCTTGACTTTTACCTTTCTGTATCTCTATCACTAAATCTTCCAGACTCTTCTAAGGAACTGTAAAATCCCCTGGAATCTATTTACGACATAGTCAAACACACTGGAAGCCTTTCAGCCCCTTTACCCCTTTCTATCAACCTGAAGACAACCCAGCTGAAGCCCTCTGGTTTCCTATTCCAGTCTTTCTCTTAACCGGTCTGTGTACAATTCCTTCTTCTATAGGCCTCATGTCTTTCTCTTTCCTGGCCCCCTTCCTTGTTCTGGTAGAACTAATTAAGTTTCCTTAGAAAGTGGCACATGGGTGATAAATTTTTTTGAGCTCTGGAATTTCTCAAAATGCATTTTTTCCCCCTGCAACTCGATAGGACATTTGACAGGGAATCAAAAATCCTAGCTTGAAATCATTTTACCTTCTAACTATTCTTTTCATTTTGCTTTGGATAAGTATGTCATTTCAATCCCTGAATATTTGGATGTGATTTTTTTTTTCATCTCCTTAAAGGTTTAAAAAGTTCTATCTTTGGTATCTTGAAAACTCACACAATGATGTGACTGGGGACAGGTATTTGTCATCCACTAGTGCTAGTAGGCACTGATGGAAGTCTGCAATCTGGAAACACGTTTTTCAGTTACAGGAAAAAGTCTTTTACTTACTTGATAATTTCCTTCCTTTTCTTTTTTCTGTTTTCCTTTTCAGGAACTTCTGTTTGTTGGATATTGATTTCTTCTATTTTCTTTTCCTAATTTCTACCTGATTTTTTGCAATATTTTCTAAGAGAATTCTCAAATTTATCTTGTGACTCATCTACTGAATTTAAAAAATATTTATCATATTTTCTTTGAGACTTCTTGTTCTCATATTGCTCTGTTTCTTTCTGCTTTTTGCATTGTCCCTTTTTCCTTCAACGAAAACAGGAAATATTTGTTTGTTTTGATCTTTTTCTTTTCTTTTTTTTTTTGAGACAGGGTCTTACCATGTCGCTGAGGCTGGAATTTAGTGGTGCGATCTCAGCTCACTGCAGCCTTGACCTCCCAGGCTCAATCCTCCCTCCTCAGCACCCAAGTAGCTGGCACTACAGGTGCAAACCACCATGCCCGGCTAATTTTTGTATTTTTCATATAGACAGTGTTTTGCCATGCTGCCCAGGTGGGTCTTGAACCCCTGGGCTCAAGAGATCAGTCCACCTAAGCCTCCCAAAATGCTGGCATTACAGGTGTAAGCCACCATGTATCCCTGATCTTTTTCTTTTGTTAGATAATTTTGAAATGTCTACTGACTCTTGGGAATCTTAACGTTTACAACAGTCAGTAAAAAAGCTAAAGAGATTTTGTGTATATCTATGTGTGCACATGTGAGAGCAAACATATGATGTGTTTGTTAAGAAGGGACCTAGCCATCTCATTAGGGAGCCCCAAATGACATTATCAATAGGTCTTTTCTGGGTCATTCAGTGGACCTGAGAATCCACTGATATCCTCCGAGCAGAGTGGGGAAGAAGAGGCTACAGTCCCAAGAGTCAGTATTCTGGAAGCTAAGCAGAGGAAAGGCTTTCAGGTCTCGCCATTCAGTACATGGACTTTTGACAAATCTCACTATTTGTGGTTTCACACTTCTTTCTCTCACCAACCAGTGAGCCTGGTGCCCCTAAATTTGTGGTCTTGTGGTCTCTTTGGTTTAATTACTTCACAAAATTAACATATTGCTGAATTGGGGTGGTTGTCTGGTTTTCAGACCTAGTATAACACTTTATGTGGACTTTGAATCAATTCTCTAATTTACTCTAGACTCCCGCTTCATTCCTGCCTCTCAAACTACTTGGTGTCTTATCATTTTGGTTGTCTGAAGCTTGTTCTCTAGTACATTGCTCGGGAAGGGGTGTGGGAACAGATTTCCTGAGCTCTTGCATGTTCTTAATAGTTTTCTGTGGCTTTCATTTTTGGAGGATGCTTTATTATCCTTAAAATATCAAATCCTTAAAAATCTTTGACTTGTACTTTCCTTGGGTATCTTAAATGTGTTATTCCACTGCTGTTGTTTTTAGCATACTGCTACTATGAAAAAATCTGATGATAATCTCATTTTCTTTCCCCTTTAAGTGACATATTTTTTGCCTGAATGCCTAATACTTTTCCTTTTTATTTATAAGCCATTAGTTTACTAGAATATTTTCTTTTGACTGGGTTGTCATGTATCTTAAGTTTCCTGTTTTTTATCTTATCTGCCATCCTACTAACTTGTTTATCTGTGATATCCATTTTGCCGCTTCTACTATTAAAGTCATCTATTTAGTTATTTCAGCAGTTCTGTTTTCATGTCAAGTATTCCCAATTTATTTTTCTTCCTAACTTCCTTACCCTTCCTCATGTTACCAACACACTTCTTATCTTTTTAAGGTTCTTTTTAATGTTTATTTTAAATTCCTGTTCTATCTGGCCTTAAAACTTTGCTTTATCTGGGCACAGGTTATTTCAGTTTGTATTTCTTCTATATCAGTTATATTTTTTTGTATATTTTTTCAGGTTCATTGACCTCCCTCTCTCATTTTGTGGTTTATCCAAGGTTTATGTTCTGGAGAGGGAGATCATTCAGTTTTCCAATTTCTGGAATTTCTTTGTAGGAGCTTGAGACAAGCAATTACATCTTCTCATTCTACCAAATGTAATACTTCAGTCATATTTATGTCAAATAGAGTGGGGAAAAAAAAGTCCACTTGAATTTTTCACTAAATGTTTTTCTTTCTCAGTGGTTTTACAGACTTCAGTCTCAGACTCTTCCACAAGCGGCCTCAACTTAATGCCTTACTGAGGCATATACTGCTTAGAGGAAGTGCTACTTATTGTAACGACTTCAAAACATTGAATTTAAGAAGATGAGGCCAGGTGCAGTGGCTCAGGCCTGTAATCCCAGCACTTTGGGAGGCCAAGATGGGCAGATCACGAGGTCAGGAGATCGAGACCATCCTGGCTAACATGGTGAAACTCCGTCTCTACTAAAAAATACAAAAAACTAGCCAGGTGAGGTGGCGGGTGCCTGTAGTCCCAGCTACTTGGGAGGCTGAGGCAGGAGAATGGCCTAAACCTGGGAGGCGGAGCTTGCAGTGAGCTGAGATCCGGCCACTGCACTCCAGTCTGGGCAATAGAGCGAGACTCCGTCTCAGGAAAAAAAAAAGATGATGATGAAAAAGTGCTGTACCCTCTCCCTACCTTTCCTATTGGTGATTATTTGTATTCACACAGAATTTATAAGTTTTTCTGTTTGTAACTTTGAAATAATATCAAAAATATCACAGCAAATGCATACAGCAGATAAAATTCATTTTTTTTGGAACACACTATGCTTATAACTTTATAACTAGATTGAGTACCTTAGGTGGAAAGCCAGTTGAACCAGCACATCCTTTTTTCCTTAAGGTTGGTGTGTGAACTGGAAGTGGAGTGGAGTCTACAGTCTGAACCCAGGAGCAAAAAAGGAAATAAATGTCATGAAACACTCCATTAATTTCAAATATAACTAGAAAGAAGCCAAAATAAATAAAACCAAACAAAACATCAATAAGGTAAAAAGTTCTACTAATTAATAATAAAGAAAACCTCAATAAAGCTAAAATTCTCATAGTGCTGATAATTTAAATCTCTGCCTGCAATATCTACAAATGAAATATTTGTTCAATTAGTAAGTTACTTCAGTCTGGAAATACAAAAATAAATCATTTGGATCAAATGATCCAAATAAAAAAAGCCATAGCATGTGGCCTACACAAATATAAGGATATTAATTTTTACATTCATCTGAATTTGCCATATTAATTCTAAAAAAGTCTGAAAATGATTTATAATAAAATATTTAGAAGATTCTTTTAACTACTCAACTTTCATACACAGAACATATATTACATATATAGAACACAGCTCTGGATGCGACTACATAGACAGATAGAGACTGACACCGGGATTTTTGTGCAGAAATTAATTTCCAAAGAAGGGAATTATTTAATTTTATTGGAATTATTTAATATTATTGGAATTCTGACCTTAATACAAATTTAGTCACATACCGTATCTTTCTTACGTAGCTATGTAAAATATGGTCTTCTTTTATGGGATTTTATTGTAAGCTATTTCTTTGAATGAAAAGAACCAATAATTTCACTGGATGTTATTATGGGGAAAAAAGAGCCACTGCTTAATCAGCAAAGTAGTTAAAGAAAAAAAAAAAAGACATGGAAAGTAACTTCCTTTCAGGATGTCAAGCAAAAGAATAAAAGGAAAAAGCCAGTCTTTGTATAAAGTACAGAATATTTTAAATATTACAAGAAAAATGGATGGTCGTTTCTTTGCTGTTACTATACAACCTCGTCTTTGTTGTTACTATACAACAATCTATCTTTGTTGTTACCATACAACCTCCAAAAACAGAATATTTATATGCACTATAGCCTTAAAACAAAATTCAGTCGAGTTTCTCAGAGTTTTCTGTTTGTGAGTTTAGCTCTAATTTAGATTTTATTTACTTTTAAATAGCTTAAAAAGTTTTAAACCAAACTTATAATTTAACATTTGAAAAGATAAATATGAAAGATAAAAGAGAAGAACGTTGAAAGTTAATAAAAAACAATAGGAAACAAATTTGTCAAATTTACATAGAAAGTCCAAAGGTTATTAGAATTAAAAAGAATTAAGCAAGGGTGCTGGATACAAGATATACAGAGTTTATAAAGACAAGGCAATGCACAGTAAGAAAATGTATTTAAAAAGAATTCCATTTACCATAGCAACAAAAAATTTAAGGTACCTAGGAGCAAATCTAACAAGCAATATGAAATACACTGAAAATAATGAAACTTTATTGAAGGATATAAGAGAATCCCTAATATGTATAATATGTTCATAGATGGAATACTCAGTATCATGAAAGATGTCAATTCTCCTCAAACAGATCTATAAATTAATGCAATTCCAATCAAAAACCCCATGTGAAACTTGACAAGCTGACCTTAAAAGTAATATGAAAAACTAAAAGGTCAAGACAAAAAGGAAGAAGAAGGTAAGCAGGATGGCTCACCATACCAGGTGTCAGGAATTATTTTAGAGTGAAAGTAATTGTAATTAAGACAATTTACTGTCAATGCAGGAGTAACCAAAAGAACAACGAAAGAATTGAGAGTATCCAAACAGATTCATGCATATAATGCAGAAACAGACATTACAAATCGACGGGAAATATAGCAGGGTCACGTGTTCATATGGGAAAAAGACATTAGAAGCCCATTTCCCATTATACATAGCAATATATATCAGTTTGATTAAGGTCCTAAACAAGTAAAAGCAAAATTTAAAAACTTTTAGAAGAAAATATAGAAGAAAATCTGTATAATCTCTGCAAAGAGAAGAACTGCTTTAAAAAGACATAAAAAGCAGAAGTCGTAAAGAAAAAGACTGATAAATCTGGCTATTTTAAAATAAAAACTTTTGCAACACAAAAAGACACCACAAATAAAATTTTAAAATAAGCCACAGACTGGGAGATAATATTTGCAATGCATATAGCTAGCAAAGAATTAGTATCTAGAGTATATAATGAACACAAAAAGCTATAGGGAAAATGATTCAACAGAACAACAAAGGACACAAACAGGCAAATCATCAGTGGTCAATACACATACAAAAAGATGCTGAATAACACTAGAAAACAGATGCAAGGTAAAACAAAACTGATACTTCATATCCATCAAGCTGGCAAAAGTTAATGTGTGACAGTGAGGTGAGGATGTGGGGAAATGGAGAACTCACACACACTGCTGGGGGAATGAAAATTGGTCCAACCGCTGTGGAAAACAATTTGGTAAGAACCAGTTGAACTTGAAAATACATACAACATACAACTCAGTAATTCCACTAAGTATATATGCCAAACAAACTCTGCACATTTGCAAAAACAGATATGAGGATATTCACTTCAGCACTGATAACAATGAAAAACTGGAAAAACCGAAATATCCAACTATAGGAGAATGGATAAATAGTTGTGATATATGCCACAGTTACAATGAATGAACTAAATGAACACATATCTGTAGGAATAAACCTGAAAAGCAGGATTTTGAATGAAAAAAATCACAAAAGGATACAGGTAATACTTATGTAAATTCTAAACACATAATAAGCACTACTGTATGTCATTTATGGATACAAATGAAACGAACATGTAAAACCAAGAAAGGGAAGATGCACATCAGTTTCAGGATATTTAGATATGTCTGGGAAAGAAGAGTGGGGAATGGTATACACGAGGATGTTTCAACTGTTTCTGAAATATATTTTCTTTGAATAAAACTCTGAAAAACAATTAAGCAAAATTTTCATATCTGTTTAATCTGTGGGTGATACTTACATGGGTGTTTATATTCTCTGAATGCTTGAAATATTTTATCATTAAAACAAAAATGTATAATCTCAAAATATTAAAACAATTATAACTAAAAACACAAGAGGGTCTCATTAACCAGTTTGGGGGAGTCTATCACAGAGTTAGAAAAAACAAATCAGAACTTGACTACAATCTCACACTTCGCTTCAGACAGCTCTTCAGATTGGACCATCTGCTTCTATTGGAATGCTAGACACAGCTCTGGAGATTTAAAAAAAAGGAAAGCAAAGGAGCTTTGTCTGAATTGTGATGCTGAATGAAGAACCAGAGCTGAATCTTAAGGTAGGATGGCATGGACTGAGGTACAACATTCTTTGGACTTGTGGAAGAAATGATCTCTGATAAGAAAATTGGCCTATTGGCTATTTAAAACCATTGATTGACATTTAGTGTAAACATAGCACTGTTTTTTGCAGTACTAAATGCCAGGATTTAGTTGACTGTTACCAATTTAGCAGTTAGAATGAACTATTCAGTTGCCAGAAGTGGCTATTTTATTTTTCAGCTCTACTTATGATGTAACAGGTTAGTTATATCATGACTTATTATTTATTAGAATAATTAAAATATGAGAATGGCACCTGCACTGCCATTTGCCTAGAGTTTCTAATAATTCAAAAATTTACATAATTAATCTTCTGTTCTACACAGTTCTCTAATTAAAGACTATCTTTCTAGTTAGTTTTGTCTATTTCAGGTTGACTATTTGAGGACAATGTGCTCTTTAGTTTTTTACTTCTACCTACATTATCAGTTAAATGTAATGATCTCCAACAGACTGTAACTTATTACATAATATATTTGGTTAAGAGGAGAGAGACAGACTTGTTTTATTCAATTCCCTCTTTCCTGACACAAGTGAAAAGTTGGGGAGCAGGGCTGCTCCAGTGAGGCACCTTAACTGGCTCAGCTTCACTAGATGTGGAAGGAGATGTGGACCGTGACTGGATGTGAAACTTGACGCTCGGGTTCCATACATATGTGTTCTCAACGGGATCAGTCTAGGAAAATAAGTCAGGAAAAACAAAAACCCAAAAAATCACTTTTAAACAATGTGCAGCTCTTAGCAAATTTCTGTAAGGCATGATTACGACATTTCTTGAGAAAGGAGGATAACAAACTTTAGTCTGAATATTCACATTAGGGATACATCATTATACAAAAGCATAACCACTAGCTCTAATGTAAACAAGGATTGACACAATAGTTAACCAAAGGCTCCTCCCTGATCTTCACTGCTGATCTCTTACTTTGAGCACTGGTCCTACCACACATTCTACGTTGGTATTCTACATGGAACTTTTTATTTCACAAAACGAATCATACATGTGAAATAAATGTGGAGTACTTAATAGAGATACATACTGCAGATTAAAGATAATTTTGTCCTTGATAAGAATGAAGTTTGGTCTTTTACTACTCATCAATTGAAAGTAAAAAAAACCCTAACCTATCAGTTTTGTGCAGGACACTAAAGGAAGTCTTCCCTTTATTTTGCACCAGTAGAAAAATCAGCACTTATGTTCAGTCGCATCCTTTTAAACCAAGTATTTTTAGAAATTAAAAATGCTTTGGGTTAAAATTTAGCATAAAACATCTTATGAAGCATACTGATTGACTAGTCAGTTTGGCAAGTTTCATAGTTACTAGGATTGAGTTTTTAAAATGATACGACAATGAAGGCAATTTGGAAAAGTGGTTCTGGAACTTATTCTGAATATGTTGTACAACAAAACAATGCTTAGATCAGAAGTCACAAATCATAAGAACAGCATCAGTTTAAGAATTCAAACATGAACTTATAATTATTTTCCTTTGTTCTTACTATGGCTATATTTTAGAGGGAAGACATGATGATAATGTACCCCTTAGAAATGCCACTGCTGAAAGATTCAGGTGCAGCTGAGACTGTCGGCAAAGTAGAACTATTAAAACAATGAATTAAAATACAATGCCTTGTACTCAAAACTAAGTGAAAAGCAAAATTTCTTTAAAATTCTGGGTTGAATGATAAATAATTGAGAACAGAAATACTTGGAAAAGAAGGTTCCCCTAGAAATTAACTTCATAGATTTGTTTTTAGTTCAACAGAACTCTGGGCATGTGGCTTCAATCTCTAAGGGCACAAATTGTTTTCTCAAGTTGGGGATATTTTCCTATAGATAATTACTGTAGAATACTGTTATCCATGTATGATATGTTGCATATGTTAAAAACAGTCAACTTTCGTTCAATGTGGAGAATTTTAAAAATCTGGCAAGTGTATGGGAGGAACAGGCTAGCAGGCTGGGTAACACCATCGTAGCCCTCCATTGGTACCCACTACGGCCTTCCTGGGTGGTGGGCATGGAAAGGTATTCTGGTAACCACAAACCCACCGCCAGGCCATAAACTTTCAGTTAGTGGATTTGGGAAAAGTAGGGAGAAGAAGGGTCTCAGTGAAGGCATTAGGGGTCTTGGAGCAGCAACCATTTACCAACTGCTAGGATACTCAATATTTTAAAAAGTGGCACCACTGAACTAAAGCTTACCAGCTGAGTATCAGCTCTGTACGTGTGATGTGGCTGATTTCATGAAACTAGTATGCCTTGTGAAGTTGGAGAGCCAGGCCTGTATCCCATTTCTTGAGTCGAAATTCAGCACTATTTTTGTTCTATCAGAGGCATCTCCACAGCAGAGTAATTTACTCAAAGTAATTTAATAATCAAGGAGGTTAAGTTATATTATCTCCTTTCCTGATAGTAAATTTTGACCAGGAAAAGAAAAAGTGGAAGAAAATGGGACTCAAGACACATTTTGCCCAGTTTACAATTTTATTCAGGGACAGCCATAGAGAAAGTAATCAGTTTAGATTATAAATATGAAATATGACCCTGAGTTGGGAATACGGCAGAAATATCTTTCAGTTTCTAAAAATCTCCTCCTCCTAGTTTTCATAAGATTATATACATTGCAAGGAGAATTAGGAGTCCATGGAGAGGGGCTTCAGTTAAAATGGAATTGAGAAGCAAAGCAGAATTGATACATTTTATACCAGTAAGAACTTAAAACTGACTGAAATATCAATTCAGGAAGTTTTAAGGTATCTAACTAGGGGACGTTCTATGTGTAAAAAACCGGGCCATCTTAAGAAAATTTAAAAGTTTCTGACCTGTTGCAAAAGTAAAGCTTTAGCCCCACAGCCTGACTGAAAGACATAAAATGAGAAGTTCCTGTGTGAAAGGTAATGCTGTGTATATGTGAATAGCTGATATAACGGCTTTGTATATCTGGGTTTGATTATTTCAAAAACTCTTTAAAAATGGGAAAGGCCAAGTGTTTGCTGTTTCCAAAAGCACTGGTTGAAATTTTACAGCAGGTCTGCTCTTTGAGCTGTTTCAACACATGCTGACAGAAGTTGGGCATACTGTCTTATACTTTCTCGCATTAAAATTAGAAAACACTGCCTTATGCCATTTTGTCAGTATACGGTCTAATGGAAGGTTATATCATGAAATCAGCAAACCTAAAAAGCAGCGCTTTCTCTAGCCCCAGAGCTGGCTGTTAAAACACTTACCGGCATGTTTGCTGATCCCATGAAAATGTGATATTGTGACAGTGGGATATTGGAGAAAGGAAAAATATACTATCAATTTAATTTGTGACTACACAAATTAGTAACTCTTAAATAACTCTTGAGGCTTTTAACACACACCTCTTGGCTCCTCTGTCAAGTCTTATTCTCCTAACTAGGTTTTCTCCATCAATAAAAATGAAAGAGAATATGGATATGGATAGATTTAAGTGATTTTCTTTGCTGAATGAGGTAAAAGGTGGTTATTCAGAAATAGAAAATATTTATTTTAAATGAAAATACTTAATTGTAATAAAGTAGAATAATGAAAATTACCATACTAGCTTTTTAGAGTTGTATACTCTTAAAGTAAAAATCAGTTTCAGAGTTTAAACAAAATCAAGTAATTTTTCCTTTAAAAAATAGTAAAAGTAAGTGAAAATACTGAAATATTTTAAAATGGTATTAGGCATATTAAAAAGTTGAACTATGTCAATTATAGTGATAGTCGTATCTTTAATTTTAAAAACCTATGAATATAATAATTAAAATTTAAAAATTACCACTTTACTTTCAAAGTGTGTTTCTTTTAAAGACAAAGGACAAAGCTTGGTAAAGATGAATAAACTCAGGGCAAAAACCATTTCAAATATCAAAAAAAAAAAAGTCCAGGACTTTTAAATGAAACTAATGCTAATAACATTAATAGATTTAAATATTTCATTTCATTTCTTGGTTACCACCAGTGTAAACAATATCTCAAAAGTGGTGTAACACTAAAAATAAGAAAAATACAAATCACTTATTTTCCTTATTCAAGTTTTAATTATCACCAACCAGAATGGAATTTTCAGGAATTTTAACCACAAGTAAATGCTTACCAATGCATTTATAATTAATGGCTTATTCTATCCACTAAAAAGCAATTAATTCTATTAAACTTTCAGAATATTCAGTGAATACATGCTGACATTTAAAGATAGCCTATGATTCAGTTTAACAATGAATTGTCAATGACTCTGATATAGTATAGCAGCAAAGCAACTGATTAATACCATTAGTTATTTTATTACGAAGTATTTTAAAACCTTAAAAACCAACGTAATCATTATTAATATTATATTTTAGTCATGGAAGTTAAAATATTCTTTTTGTCATTTTTGATGTGCTAAAATACGATAGCATTAAGTATAATAACGCAGCAAAAGCTAATAAACATACATAAATAGCAGAGATATTATAAATTCAATATAAGAAATATCTTTAAGTAAATGCAATTTTTTCTTTCTTTCTTTTTTTGGTTAGCTAATTTTCTTTTCCTAAGTAAACATACTTTAAGGTGTTACTCTGACGAAGTCATTAGAAACATCTACTATACTTCAGTATCATTTTTACTTAATGCTGTTAAAAAAGAAGAAAAGCTGAATATTAGTGGTACTGTCCACACTGTGAAACATTTTAATGCAAAATGTTCATAATGGTCCCTGAATTTATTGGATTTTTCTACTAAAAGATTCTCAAATGTATTTTTACAGTAGTACATTAAAAAAGGTTTTTCCTCCCCCCTCAGGATCACTGAACTGATTTTTAGATGACCCGCTTATCAAGAATTCCTCAAATTATGGACAGTATGGTTTTCCCATAAATAATAAAAATAACTAAAACCACTCATCTTGAATATGTATCAACAGGCCTTTTCTACTGCCTAAATAATTACAGATTTGTACAAGTAACAACCCTCTCATAAGAAACCTTGTTTCAAAGTAGAAAACACCAAGATTTGATATGGATTATACATGGTCAACCTACTAAAAACTAGCTTGCATCTAACAAGTTGTTTGTTATTGCTAAACATAAAACTGTAAGTTAAAAAGTACCAGTTTCTTTTCTTTTCTCTCTCTTTTTTTTTTGAGACAAGGTCTTTCTCTATTGCCCCCAGTGTAGGGCAGTGGCACAATCATGGGTCACTAAAACCTTCAACTCCTGAGCCGAAGAGATCCTCCTACCTCAGCCCCTAGAGTAGCTGTGAATATGGGTATGTGCCACCATGCCTGGCTAATTTTTAAAAAAATTTTTTTGTAGAGGTAGGGTCTCCCTATGTTGCCCAGGATGGTCTCAAACTCCTGGGCTCAAGCGATTCTCTTGCCTCGGCCTCCCAAAGTGCTGGGATTACAGGCTTGAACTACCATGCCTGGCCAAAATCCAGTCTCTATCAATTTTCTTTATTCTTTAGCTAGATACTTTAGCTAAATACTTCTTTAGCTAGAAGTATTTTGAAAACAAAGTGGAAGATAATTTAGTATTTTGTGTTTAGAACACGTATAAACTCAAATCTTCAGTGATACATTTATTTCTGTTAACTGAGCTTATGATACAAAAACAGTATTATAGAACTACTATATCATTTGGAAAACAGTAAATACATTTTATTGCTCTAGAACAAATCCTAACAAATGACTAAAGGTTATGACCAGTAATGGTAAGCTTCCTAGTTATATATAATGCACCTTGTTTCCCTTTAAGAAAATTTATTCTCAAGTTATTTTCAATATACTGATTTAAATATTTAGTCTGGAGAATTTACACATATTCTAAGAAAACATAAGAGAAAGTTAAGCCATATGTGGGCTATAAAATCTCTGCTCCAAACTCTAAAGGAACAATCTGAAATAAGACATTCAGCGTTTCTCACTATTAATGAAAGCACTGTGGAAATCTCCCTCATCATTTCTATTTGGACATTAACAATATCATCAATAAAAACTTTTTCTTCTACTATACTTAATACTACTTATAAACAAAAGTATTCAAACTGTAAATGAGGTTTAATAGCATACTAGAAAAAAGAATGCAAGAAACATTATTTTGTAATACTACCGCATTCATACAACATTTCATAGATATTTAATTTTAAATTTATTAAAATACTGCACATTTGCTTGTCTAAAAACATGGTATATAACATAAAATCTTATGCTACTGTTACAACAGAGGCCATTGTTAAGAATGGTAACTATTTGTGTCCTACTGAAATACACCGACGTCTCCGGGAACACTGAGGTTCTACACTACGCCATTGAGATGCTTCTATTTAACAGCTGAGTAATTTGTAATTCTTCAAGCATCTTCACAGGCACTATTACTTTTCAGTGGCTGACTTTTTTTGTCAGATACTTAACCAAAGATAAACTGAAGGAGGCCAGGAAAGCAGATAACCAAGCTTATTATATCTATGTTTAAAATAATCATATGTAATTATAAGTCAATAGGTTATGGTTAATTACAGTTTATTCATATCCCATAGATTAAATACATAGAATTAAGGAGAGACCTTATAACAGCTATTTCCCTCCACAATTTTTTTCTTATTTCAAGATTCACAAAAAATGTTCTAGGTGGCCAAGGCCCCAGAATGTCTGCAAGGCAAGTGAGACAAAATTAATCCATAATAAAATTAGAGAAACAAATCCTAAATTACAACCTTATTAAGAAAAACAAGTAGTTAAAAAGTTAGTCAATTCACAGGCTGATGATTTGACCCTAATATAATTGGGCACACAACATACTGGTTTTCCCTTCTAGAGGTTATGTAATGTCATCAACATATATTCAAATTCATTTGATAAATCCAAATATCTAATGGTTTTAAGTCTCGATAAGTTTCAAAATAATCAAGCAATCAGTTGAACTAGTAATCTTTCATAAACACAATAATTAACGAGATATCACTTGAATGCAGTTCTGCTGGCCATTGTACTGGTATCCGAAATGCTTATTCATTATTAAGCAGCAATCCGAAAATATTATATATGCTATATTAGAGTTATTCAAATTTAGTTTACAACCAACCCTCCATCATACCAGAAAGACACAACCACAGGAAGCAGCAGGCCACCCCAACTGCTTCCCATGCCTACCACAAACCAGAGAATTCCCTCATCTAGAACTTTCCGAGTCCAAGAATTCTGAATGTAAAGTGTTGATCAATCTCCATGGAGATGGCCGGTGAACATTATGAACTTGTACCTATCACTGACTTTCCTTTTTAATGTTACCATTTTACATAGTATATGAAATCCCAACACTGTCAGCTACCCTGTCGCTTTTCCAATAGGGAGTATGTATGTGTGTATATGACTAGTGTTGGGATGCAGAAAAATTCCAACTCTGGGCATGTCAGAATCTTGTAGCACAGGGGTAGTGGCTGACTCATTTCAAGTTGAGAAACACGGAGCTAGCATTAGTATAGGAAGATATTTACAGTTTTTAATAATACATATATAAATAATGTTACTGATATTTTTGAAATCTTGGAATTATGTTAGAATAGAAAGGATTTATTATTAACATTATTTCTGCAGATCTAGATACATATTTTGGGAGATTCCTTTGAACTACATTAGGAAAAAACCCCAAGATTTCTCCAGAACTGATTTACATAAAATTGTAGTCAATCAATAAGATGTATACTTTATTCCAAATCGTTTTTGAATTTTGTACAACATGAATTACTAAGTTTTCTTTCTACATAATTAAAATCTCTAAGAAACAATCCACATATTTGCTTACAACAGATTCTTAGGAGCTCATGTACTTTATCTCTGACTAATTTAGAAGGCATACTTTAGGGATCACTTTTCCCCTTGATCAAAATAAAAAAGATATCTTATCATTTTAGTAGTTTGGTTGTAGTAGTTTATATGAACATTCCTAAAGCTTTGCGGCCAAAGCCAAAAAATAAAAATAACACATAAAAGCAGCATAGCAACAGCAGGAGCAGCAGCACAAACATGCAATAAATGTAATAATATACCACAAAAACATTAACAGGTTCCGCAATCACAGGCAAAAGGATGAGAGAGGGGTAAAAAAGCCTCAGGATGGGTACATAAAGTGCAAAAGTCTCTTACACGTCTGCCTTTGCTAGCTGGAGTACAGGATGGAGAGCGCTTCAACAAAGAAAGGAGAATACAACATGTTACAAATATTTACACACATAAGACTCTCAAGGACTACTATTGTATTAACAGACAAAGTATATAAACATACACAGAAGGCCACCGTTTTGGATAGGCTGAACATACATGTATTTTTAGGAAAACCTGGAGGATAGGATGGTAAAGAAACAGTTGTTTGGACTACGTCTAAGGTTGATAAACTTTTCACTGGCTCATGTACAGTGACCCACACAAAATAAGGCTTCATCAAGTGACAGATAATTTCTTTTCTGGAAAGGTTGGCAGTAGCAGACTGGAACAAATAAGAACAAAAAGGATCTAGTGCTCATTTAGTGCTGGCAAACATTTAATAAAAGAATGAACTAGCCTGGTCTTAGACATTTACCTACCAAATATTTACTCTTTTAAAAAATGATTCTTTTAAATAACAAGGGCTAAGTTAGGATTTCAGAATTAAAGATAATACATTAAAATAAAAAGTTATTTGAACAATACTCCATCCTGACTCAACTTCAGCCGTAGTCAAAAGAGGGACTTTCACCTAACATTAAAGAATTAAGTAATTAGGAAAAAAGTAACAATTATCTCAAAATATTTTTGTGATGCTCCAGCAGTAGAGCTTCACTAATATGAACCATATCTACTTCAGCAATTTCTAACATTCAATCCAACCTAATGTTTACTGTGAGCTTACAATATGTTGGATACTAAGCAGACTTCGCAAGGGACTGAAAGATAAACAAGACATGGAAGTTCACAGACTGGCAGAGAAGACATCATGCTAGCAACAATGTGACAAATGCTATCACTGAGATACATATAAGGTTTGCATGGGAACCTAGAGGAGGGACAGACAAGATTTTCCTGGGGACCTAGAGGAGGGAACTTATAGACTAGGTCTACAGGAGTTATAGAAGATTTAAGAAAAAAGTGAAAAGTTCAAGAATGAGAAACACTACCAAAAATTCAGTATTAGTGTTACAATAACTCTGGCAGATAAGTAAATAGGAACTACTATTTTTTTTTCTTTTGAGACAGAGTCTCGATCTGTCACCCAGGTGGATGCAGTGGTGCGATCTTGGCTCACTGCAACCTCCACCTCTCGGGTTCAAGCGATTCTCCTGCCTCAGCCTCCTGAGGAGCTGGGATCACAAGTGCGTACCACCATGCCTGGCTAATTTTTGTATTTTTAGTAGTTTCACCATGTTGGCCAGGCTGGTCTCGAACTCCTGACCTAAGTGATCCACCTGCCTCGGCCTCCCAAAGTGCTGGGATAACAGGTGTGAACCACTGCGCCGGGCCAGAACTATTATTTCTTTCCATAGGAAACTGGAATGGAAGATAACTTGAACACTGTCCTATGGAGTTAATAGTAAACCAGGATTAGAAGGCCTGGAGAGTTCTAAAGAAGTTTTTCCATTATGGAGGTTAAAGTCTCAGGTTCAAACCTAGTTACTTTTCCTCAGTTATTAATGGGAAGAATCTCTCTCATCCCTTCTTGCCCCCAAAACCAACCAACCAAACAATAAACAAATCAACTCCAACTCTTCCTCTAGCTATCAATTAATCTCTCCCTTCTTCCTTAATAATCGTAACATTTATTATGTGCAGAGTATATGCAGATCCTTTTCAAAATTCTTTACATACATGAATTATTTTAATTCTCACAGAAACCCTATAAGGTAGGAGTTATGATCCTAATTTTAAAGATGAAGGCGGATTAACTTGCCTAAGGCTATAAAACTATTAAGTGGTAGGGCCAGGATTCAAACTTTCTCAGCCAGACTTCTGAAAAATGGTATGCAATCGCTGTCTGTACTTTCTAAACTTCCAATTAACTTCTAATACAGTGCAATTCAGATTCCTCTTTGATCTGATATTCAGCAGGTCAGTATTTCCAGTTTGTCCTATCTGACCAGCCACCTCTGCCATACCATCACACTGACCATTCTCCTCCTTAATATTCTCCACTCCTCTAGTTTTTCTGACAGGTACCTTCCTGAGTAACAGCATACTTCTCAACTACTGCTCTTTCTTCGCTTTTGGAGTCCTATTCCTTCACCCTTTCTTCAATGGAGATTCCAGTTTTCTGTCCTTGGCTCACTGCTACAACCTGTCCGTTGGGGAATCTCATCCACTTTCAACTCTAATTACTTCCAAATCTCTGTTGCCAGTTCACTCCTCTTCCTTAAACTCCTGACGCATATATTAAATATCTGACTGTCTGCTGGACATCTCCAACTGGATGTCCCTTAGGAATCTCAAACTTGTCCAAAATGAAGCTGTCATCTTTCCCTTCTGTTAAATCTTTTAATAATTATTACATATGGGACTGCTTAAACCTAAGCTCCGTAATATGCAGTATAAAGTTGAGAAACACAGACCCTCATTCTGGCCTTTGCCAATGTCTTCATACTCATTTCTCAATCCCTTCCTCACCCTTTTTGTTTGCCAAGAAAGGGACAATTCAAACTAAATTGAAATCTCCCTCTGCCCACAACCCCGTAACTCCCTGCTCCCTCTCCCCACAAGTTCGCTCTGCCTGTCTAGAATATACTCCTCATATGTAGTTCTTTTATGATTTTGCTGAACATCCTCATCTGTGAAGACCCAGCTCAGGCATTATTTCCTTTAGTAAGCTTTTCTGGATCCTCCTGGTTCAATCCGAAATCTCTCTTCTTTGTATTCCCATGATATACAATCTTTATTTTTTATTACTGTATTTCCCACATGATGTTATAGTTATCTGGTTATATATTTGTCTTTCCCATTAGACTGTCAGGGCAGGAAATACCGTATTATGCTTAAGGGCAGGAAATATTACGCTTAAGGGCAGGAAATACTGTATTATGCTTAGCATAAGCCTTTAAACTTAAAAATTCTCAATAAATATTGAATGAATCCTTCTGAATATCCATAGTACTCATGGCATTTACTGCTAGGTATTTCTCATGGCATTTATTGCTTTCCACATTGCATAATGCGTAACTGTATAATTATTTTTCTAATTATAAAATAAACATTTTGAGGTCTATTTCCACATCTGCTTTGTCTTTGTATCCATTATGCCCAGTATATTACCACCCATGTAAAAAGTGCTAAAATGTTTAACATTAAAAAAAAAAAAAAAAACTTTTTTGGCTATCTCTACTTCTAAGACTAGAGTCTGGAGTGTGCTAAAACCATGAAAAAGAGCATGAATACCTCAAAATAAATATATTATCACTACACTAAAACAAGTTAAAATGTATCCTGAAACTATCTTTGAAAATGAAGGACAACACATTTTCTAAGCTAATATCATTTAAAGCTAATAATGATACTATCACCACAGCAATGATTTCTTACCAGAGTGTTTACCTAGAAATTGTCTAATTTTTATGTTTGCAACAGAAAAGGTGAGTTAGAGGAAAACACACCCACATACTTTCTCCCTCATATATACCTACACACACTGTGGTTTTTTATAAACACTAAAATTGAATTCATGGCAAACACTGTAAACCAACACCTTGTCTTAATGTGCAACCAAATACCACTTTAAAACATGTATTTCATATATAGGTCTACGACTTGCCACCAAAACTTTAAGACTGAATATGAAGGTATGCACACAAGCAGAAATCAAAAGAAATAATCTCAGGAGTATATAATTTGGCTAATAATTTTTAAGGTTCAATTAATTAATCCTAGAGGTCTTATTTAATAAAATACCAAAGAAGAAATGGACTACATAATCATGTCTTTCCCTTTAAATTGTCTAAATATATTATTATATACGCGATAAAATATGTAATATATACAATTATATTCAACATAATATATTGCCTAAGTTGAGGAAAAAATGCATGTAACTTTCTGAAATATGCAATCTTCAGGTAGGGTTGTGGTGAATACGTGGATAGAACTTGTAAAAACAAGAAATGAATGAGCAAATTTCAGGAATGCCAAAGAAGCTAGGTCTGATTTTGGTCATAGGATTAAAAATCTTTAAAATGTATGTTTTAAAATTTTATTTCCTACCAATTCTCACATACAATTGACCATCCCCCCAAGTATCGCTGAAACTATGCTGCCAAGCCTCAGATTTCTGTAACTGATTGTAACAGAATATAAAAGAAGCTGGAAGATAAAACCATGTTAAATCAAGAGATAAAGAAGTTAGAAGCCATGACTGAAATTAAGTATTTTGAAGCATCTTAGTAAGATGTTATACAAGGTTAAAACCAAGTCCAGAACTCAGTCTGTCAATATTGTCAGACTACTTGCTGAATGGAAAACAATATTAGGGGGACCAGACAGTTAGGCTATAGACACTATCTCTGTTTCTCTGTGTCTGACCTTTATATTCCAGAGCTTAATCCTTGATTTACTCTTTCATCAGTATATCAGAGCAAGACAACTCTGAAAAAGCAAGTTGAGTACATTCTCATTTGCCAGGCAAATGGGCAATTTCTATTTTTGTGAATTGGGACTAAGTGAACAAAGTGTAGAATTATAATTTAATCAAATTCAAAACTTACTTAGCACATATTTAATATATGATAATATGTTTCTCAAATATAAAGAGCAAGCAGCTAATTTATATGATTGTAATTAGTATTATCTATAGTTTACTCAAGCCAAGGTTTTTTAGGTTCAGCTGAAAAGAAAATGAACTGAACAGAGTATAGGAAGTTGCTACAAGCATGGTGTGATGATCCCTGGATCTGTTACTATTGGGATGAAGGGAATAGATCGGGGAGAGAAATGGGAAAATCTAAGCAGCTGAGCTCCATTTGTTCCTCACCCTGTTTATTACCTAGAGAAAGAGGCTGGGGCTAATGTGGACTAGACAGTCCAGGATTGGGCATGTATGGTTGAAGGAAAATATGCGGGTAGAAGTGGGAATAATTTCTACAGCAGAAGGGATCTTGGTATCTCTGCTCTACTGCTTTCTTAATAGGTTGAATGGAAATGCCTTTCTCAAGAGACCACTTATCAAAGTAGTCTCAATGTCTTTTAAAATTAACTCAAACCCGGCCAGGCACGGTGGCTCACACCTGTAATCCCAGTACTTTGGGAGGCCGGAGCGGGTGGATCACGAGGTCAGGAGATCGAGACCATCCTGGCTAACACAGTGAAACCCTGCCTCTACTAAAAATACAAAAAATTAGCTGGGCATGGTGGCGGGCGCCTGTGGTCCCAGCTACTCGGGAGGTTGAGACAGGAGAATGGTGTGAACCTGGGAGGCGGAGTTTGCAGTGAGCTGAGATTGTGCCACTGCATTCCATCCTGGGTGACAGAGCAAGACTCTGTCTCAAAATAAATAAATAAATAAATAAATAAATAAATAACTCACTCACTCACTCACTCAAACCCTTCTTTATGTGTCCTAAAGAATATTTTACATAACAATGTATCACCACACTGTCCTAATCCCCAAAGATTGAGAACTTTAAAAAAGTCACTAAAAAATGGGAGAGTAACCTATCCACTCTTAAGAACAGAAGAGGGCCATAATGGTTAAAACAACTGGATTAAATATTTTCTAAGGTTTTTCTCCTTTAAAACTCTATGATTCTACATGTAGAATAGCCCAAATGCTTACATTCCCTCAAGTTAGAGCAGCAGAGAGTATTGAGAATATACTCTGTTCTGCCTGGTTGCCTCCTTTCATTTTCCCAGAGGGAAGGGAATGACTGGTATTAGATATATTCCTTTTCTTCAAAGCTACTCTTACACATACAAGGATTGGCCAAACAATGTGACTTAAAAAGGAAAGCATCTTGCTCTGAACATCTTCCCATTGTGCCAAAAATTCCAGCATTCATCTGAATTTTAAGTTAACAGGCAAAACATGTGGAGGAAAAATTAGGGGTGGGAACATTTTAACTTAAAACTGTACTGTTTTAAATAAAGTAACTATACTTTTAAGAGGCCTGTGTGAAAGGGTAAAAGTAGGAGTAAAGAAGGTAACTTTGGAGGAGGTGAGGCACTGGTGGTAAAGCTCCGACAAATCACAGGGCAGCATGAGAACACTGGGTTCCCAGAGACAGAGGGAGAAGAATGACAATATGTTGAAACCAAAGGTCCTGATTCCTGCAATTTTGCTTAATACTAGCCTTATTCCCTTCTATACGTACAAGCTCCAGCTGCAATTCAAACTTTAGGTCTTCAACATAATCTCCTTTATAGCAACGAGACAGAAAACAAAAAAGAATGTCCAGGAGGATGTGTCCTATTCATTAGAGCCTTACTTACTGCAAAGGGCAGGCATATAAGCATCAAGCACAATATAACTAGATTTGGCACAGAGAACAACAAGAGAGCTGATGTGCTCCTTAAGAATCCAAGTGCGGCCGGGTGTGGTGGCTCACACCTGTAATCCCAGCACTTTGAGAGGTTGAGGCGGGTGGATCACAAGGTCAGGAGTTTGAGACCAGCCTGGCCAACATGGTGAAACCCCACCTCTACTAAAAATACAAAAATAGCTGGGCACAGGGGCTTGCACCTGTAGTCCCAGCTACTTGGGAGGCTGAGGCAGAAGAATCGCTTGAACCCAGGATGTGGAGGTTGCAGTGAACTGAGATTGTGTCACTGCACTCCAGCCTGGTGACAGAATGAGACTGTCTCAAAAAAAAAAAAAAGAAATCCAAGTGCCTAGCAGAAAAGGAGCTACAGAAGAACTTGAGCATTACACGAAATATCTTGGATGCTGAACTCAAATATGTCAAAGATTGAATACTGCTGTTCATCATTCTGGTATGACTTTGAGGATCAAATGAATGAATGGTAACTCTGGGAAGGGAGATCATAGGTACAAACTCTAAAGAGAAACATGAAGTTTGTACCATAAAATATTGGTGGTGGGTAGATGACTGAGTGATGAAGAGCTAAGAAAGTATTTAAGTGAAACTGAACTGATGGACAAGAAAAGAAGCTAAAGAGAATACAGAAAGGGAGGGAACCAGCTTATTAAGAGTAATAAGGACATTATTACTGATGGCATTACATACACTGTTTCTTGAAGTCTTCAAACAACATTATGATATTAGTTCTATTATTATTACTATTTGTCTGATGAGCAAACTTAGGATGTAGAAAGGTTAATTTCTTCCAAACCATACACCTAGAAAGTTGTACAGGCAGGATTTGTGCATGCTTATGCACTTAACCAATAAATTGGGAGAATGGAGCTTAGAAAGCACATGAGTGGGAAATCATGCCTTTTAGGAGGTGGAATATAAATAAAAGATTTGGCAGCTCTTGTGAACTCAGCTCCTTTATACTAGGAGTTCCTTTGCAGTGCAATAAAATTTACTTTTATATCTGTACTGAGCTCATGGTTGCATTAATAGAGGGTAGAGGATGAGAAACGATATTTCTGGAGGAAAAGTAACACTGGGAAATGGCCGTGCGGTGCTCAGGCATTACAGGTGGGTGACAGCAGTGGCAGAGTGCCTGTGAGAGCAGAAACAAGCTGAGGACCTTGCTGGGGTGTGTATTCCTGAAAGATCTGCTGAGAAGACTTCATGTATTTGCCAAAATACATACTGCTCCCAGGTTTTACAACCAAATATATATATATATATATATATATTTTGTGTGTGTGTGTGTGTGACAGGAAAAGGGATGGAGAGGAGTTTGTTAGAAATAAAAAGATTTTCTAGTGGAAAGAACAACTAAAATAATTTACTCAAACTTCCTTCCTTTTCTTTTTAAGGTGAATAATATCTGTATGAAAATATCATATTAAGTATTTTTAATATCCTGAGCAGGTTATAACATGCAATACCATTGTACATGAGGAGAGTTCTCTTTTTATCACACTATAGAATTAACCAAAGTAATTATTTGTTTCGAGAATAGCAAAACACTTATGAAAATGTGCAAACTTCAGTATAAATATTCCAAACATATTCAAAATCACTTTTTTGTTCCATAATTTTTAAACATCTAGATTAAGAAGTTCCTTTAGCACAGTATTATGCTAACTACTCTTCTGACTATAAGTATCCTAACAAAACAGAAATAATGAAACATTTAAAAATCTTCCCTGGTTTTAGAAACAGTTCTATGCACAGTATTTGCATTTGAATCCATTTTAATTTCCCTATTTCTCTAAAGACTAAATGTTCAACAGGATAATAAATGCTTTAGGACAAGAATTACTGTGCCATTTAATGTGGAATAGAGAGAATGTTATGCCAGGAAGTAAAGAGAATGAATGATACACATTTAACAGGAACTTCTAAATTATTAAATTGATAGAATTCAGGAGAGAAAGTGATAATGCAGTCACTTTATAGTGCATATAGTGCATATGTTAACTAAAATCACTTTGCACATCAGAAGAGAAATTCTTTCAGAATTAGAAATAAATCAATTAAAAATTGATTTATTTTAAAATCAGTACTCTAGTATTGGCATACAATAAAACCTATTGGAGAAATTAATTAAAAGTAACTTTTTTGATTATACCATCAGAAGTTTATTTTTAACCAACATAGAAATTAAAACAGTAAAGTGCTGAAAAGGAAAGGGAAAAGTAAAATAGAAATCACCAGGAAAAATAAAAATAAGCAATTATATATATATATATATACATAAAACAATAAATAAGCATTCTAGTTTTAGAATTCTTACAAAGATTGAAAATACTGGGATTCTACAACAGTCAAAGCATTTTTCAAAGTAAATTTTTACTTCATTATGTTTAACACTGATAAATCTTTCATTATATTTAAGATAATAAAGAAGCATATTTGGCTCACATAAATTTTCAAATGTGGTATTTCTAAAACTGACTGCATTACTAGGCAAATTCTTCAAATCAATTCACTGATCTTTTTTACTGAAGGATGCATTGGTTTGAAAATCAAAGACTTACGTCATCCAAAAAATCAATCAGTGAAGATGAGGAAGAAGAAAAGGAATCCTATTTAACGAATACAGCAGTAAAAAAATAGAAAATATGGATGAAGCAATTTAATAAGAACAAATAATAAATCAAAAATTTTGTAAAACAATTGAAAGGCAAATGACATTAATTCAAATAAATAAATGAGAAAAGCAGTTACTATCATTGTTCTTGAGAAACTTAAGAGATTCATTCATTACTTTTTAAAGAGTGATTCTTTTTCCTTTTCCTAAAGGAACGAAACACAGTTCATATACTGTGCCCAAAATGTAATAAAATGAAGCTCATGACAAATAATTAATAATCAAATTAAATGTAAGTACTTTTGAAGTAACAACTAAAAGTAAGCAATGGAATTCCCGAGGCTTCTAAATCTTCCCACTGGAATGTAAGTTCTAGTGGGAAGGACTTTGTCTATTTTGGTCACTACTGTATCTCGAGCACTTACAACAGTGCCTTGCACAAAGCTACATGATTATTATTTGTTGAATAAAGATATAATCACACTTAAATTTACTGAGACAAAAATATACTTGATAACAGTAAGCTGATTTTTTTAAAGCAAAGAATTTAAATACCAAGAAATGATCAAATTACATAATCACAATTTCATTACTGTATGATCTGCCTAACAGGGTCGATGTAATAATACCTTTTAACAAAAAGCATTTCTTACTATATAGTTTTTAAAAGAAGAATTGATTTGAAATAAGAACCAGCAATATCTTATTGTCAGCTTTGACATTTTCTCACTTTTTATTGTGGCACTATGCTTTGGAGAATAAAAAAATTTTTCAAATTATTTCAAAAGTTGGGATTTATTCTGCTCTTAATGTTTCTTAAGGGAAATGAAATTGCTTTTCAATCTTATAATGACTCTCATGATTAGATCTTTCTTAGATGTTTTGTTAAAAAGAGGTGGGATTATAGTCTCCATAAGAAAGCAGAACATATTCCTCTGCTAATATGTTTTTGTTTATTTAAGATTCTAGGTCCTCTCATGTAAGAAGCAATAAAACGGTTTTAATGTAAGTGAATTTTAAATTACAAAGTGAATTTTAAATTGACCCCAGAGGATATTTGGCATGTTTAATACTTACTTCAAATTGATCCAGAGTATCGGTAGGCGTATTCAAAAATGCCAAGAAAGAATGCTGTGAGTCTTGGTGCTCTATACCTAGAAGACAGCAGCAACTTTTTTTAAGGCTACAACAATTAAAACCGATTTTAATGGATAACCTTCCCTGTCTGATTCTATTAAAAGCAGTTCACAAACTACTGTATTTCAAAGCTGATCACTATTATTAACTCGACATTTAAACAAAACTAAAATACACTAGTGTTTCCAAGAATATCACTTAACAGCTCAATTATATCAGTTTCCATGAAACGCTTATTTAAGTTACTGAGTTTCTTTCCTTTTGTGTATAGTAAATAATAAAAAAAAATTAAATCTTTTGGTAGGCTTGAGAGAATTTAAAAATGTTTATGTCTGATTTTCCTAAGCTAATTTAACACCAAACAGGCTTCTGTTTTGAAATACTCTTATCAAAGCATGGAGTATGCACTAATACAAAAATCCTTTATAAGAAATTAATGCAGTGATAAAAAATACACTTAATTACAAAAAACTGTCAATCTGACTTCAGGTATTTTTTTATTGACAGGATGAAGACTCCAAACTCCAGTTTTTCTCAGATGAATTTTTAAAAATTCATACATATCTCTTGACTGTAGCATTAACTTTAAATACACAATTTCCCAAATAATTCTTAAAACATACAAATAAAAATACCAGGTAGAAAAAAACCAGAAAACAGCCAATCCCACATTTTTTACTTCCATATACTTAGGAATTGACATCAGCTGATTTGTGTTTTTCATATTACTATCTAATAACACATCTATTAGTATTACTATCTAAGACTATCTAATGACTGATAACACAGTTATCAGGTAAGGCAATATGTTCAGAAATTCATTCAAATATTGAGAGTGTACCAGACACTATTCTAGACACTTGGGGACGTAACAGTAAATGAAGCATTAAAAACATCCTTGCCCTCATAATGTGAATATCACATTATATTACTGAAGTTGTAGTATACATTATGTTATACAATAAAATTTTGTTCTGCAATATTCAAAATCCAAATTAAAAAAATGTGGTAAACATGCCTTCATAAAGCAATGTGATAAACTTAAGTCTCCTTCAAGTTTAGGTCTATTCTAAAAATGATACAATCAATGTCATCTGGCGTGCAAGTCATATTCTACACTAGTCTCTCTCCTATTTGCCATTGGTGCCACAAGTTGTCCATGTCCTATATATTCTTTTTCTTTTCATCACTAAATAATGTATCTCCCTTCCAATTTTCATTAATTAAAACCTAGCTTGATTTTCATTTTGGCATGATGGCTTGTGCTCCTAATCTGAATTACTATTCACTTTTTCTCGGCTCCTTCCTTTTCTTGTTAATTAAGAAATTCAATCAACAAGAATTTATTGAGCATCAACTATCTATAAAGGTTTTTTCATGTTAGCTTCTTTATGTGATTACTCGCTGTTCTCCATCATTTTACATGCAGATGCAGAGACTCCACCAGTTTTATCTCACTGTGTTGTGTGGCTGAGAAATGATAGAGAAGCACTTAGACCTAATAAAAAGCCCATTAACGAGTTCGGTATTCAGTGATGGCCTTTGTTAGGAAAATCAATTTCCAATAAATGCATATAAGATATCCCTTTATTTTAAAAATATCTGAATTTCTTTTTATTAAATCTTCACATTCTTAACATCCACATTAAGGAAAGTTTAAGAAGTTCATGTAATACAGCTATCAAGCACTCTGACTAAGCTTTAACATGAATGGAAAAATGTTCAAGTTTTCAAGAAAATGGTAATAAATCCAGGATATCCCACAGGACAAGCAATTTAAGTGTCAAACTGGAAGAAGACATTAAAATGCCCCCCCAAATTTTCCTTATTGAATTGCTCCATTAATACTAGATTAATCTTTAGCTATTTCATACATTGTTTCCTCAACTATCCTGAAAGTGTATCCCCCCAAATTTTTATACATCTAGGCACATAAAAAGTGCTAAGAAATACTTGTTCAAGTACCCTTACCAAGTTCTGAATGTAAACACACATTGCCATTGTCAGAGCGATAACCTCATATTATAGCATTTGAGAATATTATAAAGTACATTATAAAATAAAATTTTTTTCCAATCACAAAAATGTTATTTATGAAGTAGTCCACGGCACTGAAAAAAACATCAAATTTATGGCAAAGTGTCTTTTTCTGTTACTATGAAATCTTTAAACAATGCATATTAAGTAAAACAAAATGACTCAGAGGCCAGTCTTCCAAATGTGTGTGTATGCACATGCATCATGTATACACACATGTATTCATAAATGAGTGCTAGAATTGCTTATGTCAACAATTCTCCCACCTATGCAATGAACTGATTCTTCTGTAGTAAAACATATTTATAACATAACAGTAAGTCCTGAGTAAGGCAAACACACACTCCCATACCCTTTTCAGATCTAAGCTCTTCAGTGTCCTTTATCAGTTGTTCAATTTCTGAGAGCAGTTCCAAGTTCTTCTTCTCTGAATCTTTTAGTTTACTTAAATAAGGAGAAAAAAGGAAAAATGTCATTTTAATTGCTGATTAGTGAGCCATCTTGGATGTAGCCAAACTTACTTGGTTTAAGTGTCAGGTATGGTAAATTAGGGGACTATAAATTATGGCCTACTTTCATGTAGATTAACAGTTTTACTAGAACACAGCCAATCTCATTCATTTAAGTATTGACTATGGCTGCTTTTACACTACAATAGTAGAGATGAGAAGTTGTGATGGAGGCTAATCAAAGCCTAAAATATTTACTAAGTGAACCTTTACAGAAAACATTTGCTGACCCTGAACTAAATTATTAAATTTAAAAATGTTATAAAATCAAAGGTTAATTTTAGAATTCTGTTAGACTTTGTTAGATATTATATCATTACAGGCAACCATGAAAGTGGAGCATATACAGGAGTAAGTTTATAATTTTTCAAACTGGCTCATCTTCCTGACTTATGAACAATATGTAAACTCATATATCCTAGGTGTAAGGAGAAAAGATCTTGCTTATTTCAAATTACAACACAGAGAATGACACTGATTAGCTCTTTATGCTGGGATCACATTCACTTTCTCCAGGAAAAGTTTTCCCCTCCTCAATGCCACATAAGCACATTTAAGCAAAACATACAATGTCTGCATTAGTTATAGCAAAAAGCTTATAAACCATGTCTATAATCCGACAGAGGTATCATGTATCTGGCCTTTGATATGATTAAAAAGATTAACAATTGCAGTTTAAGGACTATGACTACATACCATTAAAAACTGAATTCATGGGCCTCCATTTCTTTTCAGGCTTTTGGAACTTTTGATATTCTCAGCAGTCAATGGATATTTGTAGTTTCACTTGTGATGTGAAGTTTCTATTGTTCCTCTATGTCACATAAACTGACTTATTTTGAATCATGTTTATAATCAATCTAATTGTGAATCATTTATGTATTCAGAGTACGATTCACTCTGAATCATAGTGTTGTGACAAGAATTGAGGAAATGTGTTCATTAGCTAACTGTTTCAGAGACTGTGGGATATACTTTTTCTAAATACATAAGGAAACATGAAAAAAATAATTATACTTAAAAGATATTATACCATTGTGAAATGTGCCATCAATAGAATTTTCATTTATAAAACACCTAAAAGACCTATGGTAGAGGCCACAATTTTCAAATGATTATATTTTGATCTCACCATACACTGTACTTTTATACAAATATAATATTCCTAACCATGAGAGAATTTTAGGTTTAATAAAATTTGAGTCAACTAAATTTTATAAATAAGAGGAAAAGTAAATAATGGATTACTATTTAATACTATTAATTCTACTTTATGGACAAGCCAGAGGAAAACAAGGCTATATTAAAACCTCATCACTATCTACAAGGTTTGAAAGCATCTATTTTCAAATCTTTGTAACATATTTGGCCATGATTTTTCTAAAAGAAAGCAATGGAACTAAACATGTAACTTCTCCACAAATAACTCTGACAAACTTAGAAATTATTCTAGTGGGACTATATTATTCAATCTTACCATTCTGTTATGATATTAGATGCTTTAACTTTATTCAACTCTTCTTGGATGGCCTGTTTGGCTCTTATTTCTGCATCCAGAGCTGACTGCAACTCCAGTCTAGCTGACATATCCAGTTTTGCAAAACGACGCATTTTCCAGGGCATATCCTATGAAATAATGACTGTGTTTTTAGTTCCATCCTATTTTTAACATTTACATTATTCCAGTTAACCAGCTGTGTGTTATGTTTTTCTAAACTGGAAAAGACCCAAACTAATTGTTTTCTCATAAAAAACTCTTTAGTAGGCTCAAAGTCTAAACAAACTGATACAAGTAATTGGATTTATTATAGTGTTTTTTAAATCTCTTTTTTCTAATATGATGAGCCTCCAAGCAAAATCACAGAAGCTTACTGTTGCTCGTGTACCCAAGCTGGAATTTCTTAATGCCTCCAATTCTTCAGTCATTTTAGAAGCTAAGGCCTGAAGATACCCTCGTGCATCCTTTTCATCGCTGACCCTAGAATATATAAAGACAAAGTACAAAAGTAAAACAAAAAAGCTTCAGTGCAATGTATGTTATTTTAAAGCTTTCTAAAGAAATAAGGGATAGGAAATTCAAAGACAGTCTTAAATAATTGCTTTGAAAAGGTCTACCATAGTATACTACCTGTCAGCAACTGGGAAGAGGTTTATGGAACTGTTCTTTTTATGTACATGGTAGAGCTGGTGAAGTTTACAAAAGTCCAATTTACTCATAGCTGATAAATTAGTAAAACTTCACCCTTGAAACACAGAATTAACATTCTTTTTTTTTTTTTTTTTTTTTTTTTTTTTTTTTTTTTTTTTTTTTTTGAGACGGAGTCTGGCTCTGTCGCCCAGGCTGGAGTGCAGTGGCCGGATCTCAGCTCACTGCAAACTGCGCCTCCCAGGTTCACGCCATTCTCCTGCCTCCGCCTCCCAAGTAGCTGGGACTACAGGCGCCCGCCTCGTCGCCCGGCTAGTTTTTTGTATTCTTTAGTAGAGACGGGGTTTCACCGTATTAGCCAGGATGGTCTCGATCTCCTGACCTTGTGATCCGCCCGTCTCGGCCTCCCAAAGTGCTGGGATTACAGGCTTGAGCCACCGTGCCCGGCCCAGAATTAACATTCTTTAAATCTAACAATTAACACAGATGCACACATGGGTGAGGTTTTCTAAATAATAAGATTTCTCATTAATTGAATTCTGCCATTTTACATCATAAAAACAACATACCATTCTTAAAACTGAAGTATATTAAATTTAGAAAGTTTAATATATGATATTCTGTAAAAATCAGGGTTATATTGTAATTAAGCTCTTCTGTTTTCTAAAATGATCAATAAAATAACAAAGAGAGATTAAACTCTACCAAAACCCAATTTCTACTTACTGCCTTAAGGCTATCTAGCTGATGATACAATTATAATTTTAGATAGAAACTTTTCAAATTATATTTAGTAAGACAAATTCCACATTTTAGAATTTCTCAAGAAAAAGTCTGCATTTCTTACACTTCCCTCAAGCGGGGAGAAGGTGAAGGGAGGAGTCTAGCATATCTACAAAAATCTACAAAAGAAAGTCCTATTCTCAGGAAGAATGAAAACCACTGGTATAAAAGAAAGCCATATTGCACAAAGGAAAAAAATGGAGTCGAAATTTACAATGCTCACAAGTGTATTCTAAAAGACTTTGGGGAAGACAATTTGTCTTTGTGCAGGCTGGTAGTTTTCAGATAAAATCCATGTCACTGAAGCTACAAGGAAAGTATATTTCAGGTAAATCAGTATGTATCTGATGCATACAGCAGACATGTTTAACTCCTGACCTGCTTTAGTATCTCTTAGAATGTAAACTCCTGAGGAGTCAAATTCATATATATCTTAAAGAGGCCCTTTAAAAGAGGCTTGGTGCTCTCTTCTCTTAGATGGGAGGTTGTCTTTGGAGTACAAGCAAAAGAAAATATGGAGATGCAATAAAACCACTGTAAGAAGTTGTCCACTCTAGGGACAGTTACATATTCCTAGGCTCTATGTAAATGTACATATTTTTATTGCCTGTTAAAGAAAAATGGTTTTGGAAATTATTTTAAGAATGTTTGTATAGTAAGGGTTGTGTTCTTCTAAAATTATTTGATCACAAGTGACTGCAATCTTTTTACTTAATTACCTGGTATGTAGTATAGAGAATAAATTGGGATGAATGAAGATTATCTTTTTTAGAATACAAAAAATATACTTCAATGGTAACAATAAAGAAAACCGTATTATCTGTTAAGTGCCTAGGCTAACAGGGCTCAACTAGTGCTGGTTTAGTATCTACCATAGCTCAGAGATCTTAGTTTATGCATTATTTCCAAGAAACTGTGAAGTCCAGTATGTTTTATTAACTTTGGAAATCAACTTCTTGTAAACTGACTTTAAGTTATTTGGAATTTTATATGACAATCTCTTTTTTCTAACTTTGCTTTTTATTTACATGTTGAACACATTTATTTACATGTTGAACACCTTACAACTGCCATCTTCTGCTAATTCCTAACTTTTGATTAAACCTATTTCTCTTTTTCTTGGCTATAGAGAATTACTGATTTGGAGGATAACTCATGCCATTTAAGTTCCACTGGATGCTAGATCTCACACAGTTCCTTTTCATAATCATTGCTATTTGTCTATTTTTCAACCTCATTTAAAAAAAAATCTTATTTCTCCAACCCCAACACTTTCTTTTTTTTTTTTTTTGAGAGAGAGTGAGTCTTGTTCCGTTGCCCATGCCAGAGTACAGTGGCACGATCTCAGCTCACTGCAACATCTGTCTCCTGGGTTCAAGCAATTCTCCTGCCTCAGCCTCTGTAGTAGCTGGGATTCCTGGTACATGCCACCATGCTTGGCTAATTTTTGTATTTTTAGTAGAGACGAGGTTTAGCCATATTGGCCAGGCTGGTCTTGAACTCCTGACCTCAGGTGATCCACCCACCTCAGCCTCCCAAGTGCTGGGATTATAGGCATGAGCCACCACACCCGGCCCTAACACTATCTCTTACTTCTTGCTTCTAAGCCATTTGGTTAAGTTTACTCATATTCATTCTCTTAACTTTTAAAAACAGTTTTAGAGGTAGGTGTCTCATGTTTTATTTGGTTAAATCATTCAAATACTTCTTAGTAACACAGTTATTATTACTATATATAATCACCCTCCCTACTACACCTTATATTTTCAATTTCATTATTTCCATCAGTTTCTTTAAACATGAACAAACTCTACCAAATACAAAAGTTCCCTGTCCTCCTCACTGACAAACCCCCAAACATCCCATTTTTCCCTCTTTCATTGTTCTACTACATACATGTAAGTGCTCTAGTATTAAATCCTCCATTCACTACTCTATACTTCCTGAAGTCTAATTCCTGCCTCAACTATTTTGCTGAAGCTAATCTGTTAAAACTCAACTACAGAAGGCCAACTTGGATCTACGTGTTCTCTTGGCATATTTAATCCTTCCCTTCCAAGTTCTCTCAAATAATCAATTAGTTAATACTTATTAAATACTATTACATTGGGCACATTAAGAAGACAAAAGAAGACAAATAAGGGACAGTTCCTGAAAAGTTGGTGCATATATTGTAATTAGGAACTTTGATTCTTAAGTCATACAGACCTGGTTTCAAATCCTAGCTCTGGTGCTTACCAGCTGTGTGACTTTGGCCAGGTTACTTCTCTAACTTTGTTATCCCATCTATAAAATGAGGATAGTAATAATACCTATCTCACAGAACTGGTGTAATAACTAAATAAGAATACATGTGAATTTCCAGCCTAATGACTGGAACACTCTTATGTTTTAATCAATAGACGCTATTACTATACACAAATGAGCATTACTGAATAAGGAATGTTTCAAATAATGTGAGTGGATTTAAATAAAGAAAGACAAAGGTTTCATTACTGAAACGCTTTGTAATCATTAAACCCTTCTCCTGGTTCTCCTGCAGAGCTGTTTCATCTAGCTTGTATCATATAGCCCTTACCATTCTCCTTCTTTCTTGTTTCCTTAAAAATATCTCAACCACTTCATTGGTCCTGTTCAATAGGAATTTAATTCCCAAATTTACATTTCTAATCCTAACCTTTAGGTTAGTTTTTCAAAAGCATATGAGAAACTCTACTAAGATGTCTCAGGATCACCTCAGTCTCACCAACAAACAAAATAAAATAACAGATAAAATTGATTGTATCATCTTCCCCAAGGGTGGTTACCCCTCTTAACTTTCTCACTTCAATGATGCCATCATTTTCTTAACCACCTTAACTCACAATTCAGGAATACTAATTTCTCCTCATCTCTCACCCTTCATTTGTAAGTAGTATTAAGTCCTATAGATTTTTCTTTCACGTCTCCTGCATTTGTTCACTTTATTTCCAACCTTACTATTTCATCCTGAACATTACTGTTAAGAGCTACTTGCCTCATCATCATTTTAATTAATACCATTACCTTTGCAAAAAACCTTCTCCATCTTACAAATAAGTGAAGGTAAAATTCTTACCTAGTATTCATGACAACTGTGTTGCAGTAACTTTATTACTCTTATTTCCTACTATTCTTTTACATAAATTCTCCAATTTGGTCAAACTAGGTGAACTCAGGCTTTTCAGAAAACACAGTCTAGTTTAACTGACTGCTCCCACCCTTCTTGAGCAACTAGTCTGAGATAATTCCCTCAACACTACATTCTTATTTTTAAAAAGTCAGTATCTATTCAATATGTAAGGCATTTATATTTAAGTCTTGTAAGTTATCTCCAGTTCTGGTCAAAATAGTTTTCAACTTTAAATGTTAAGTTATAAGTTACTTAAAGGCAAGTACTACATTTATAGACCTCTGTATCTCTTACTGTACCAGAAGAATGCCTATGTGAGGAAACACATTTAAAAAATAAATCTTATGGATTAGCCCCTTAATCTAACCTCTCTTTGTAATATTATTTCAAAGAGAAAACGTGAAGTCTTCTTCAGAAAACTGATGAGCCAACGGTGAGAAGGAAGGTTCCTACTCTAACAGTGGTGAGAAGATGTCCTTGCTCTAAAAGGGTTTCTTATGAAAGAGATATTTCATAGCAAAAGAGAGAGAAGGTGGAGTTCAAGAGCCATTAGAAGTGACTTCACATAAGGTTTTATATACTGCAGTATTTGTTTTGTATTAAACTGTTCATTTGTCCCAGGAAACATTTAAGGTGCTATATGTCATGAGGTCCTATAATCTTGTTTGAGCATTACTTCATTTTTTTAAAGCGTTAGTACTTGTAAAGGTTTAGTACTTGTAATCTGAAAATCCAAAATCTGAAATGCCCCCAAATCTGGAACTTTTTGAGTACTGACAAGATGCTTAAATTTTTGGATTAGGGATGCTGAACTGTTAAGTATAATGCAAACTTCCCCAAATCCAAAAGAAATCGAAAATACTTCTGGTCCCAAGCATTTTGAATAAGGAAGACTTAATCTGTATACCTAACTCAAAAATGAAAATAACTCAGTCTTCTGACCTTTATAAACTTGGATATTGTATCTCACAGAGTTACCTTTCAAGTAGGTAAGAAAGTTGAACAGGGAATATATATTTTACTTTTTCCCTTTGGGAATTTGCCAATCTGCTATCTAATAGTCCATTTCTAAATAAAAAGTGGGGTTAATAACAGCTTTTATGCAAAGTGACTTCCTTGTATTTCTGATTTCTGCATTTTGCTTGAATGTGAGAAGTGTATAGTGAGTGTTTTGTGGCATCATATAAAACTTTCATCTTCACCCTTTCTATTAACCCTTTCTACAAAGCCCACATTGAAAGCTTCCTTCCATTACTAGAACCACTTCCCGTTCCAGCTGAAATCATCATGCCTGATACTTGAAAAAATCAGAAGTCTAGGATCACAGGTTTTGACTCTGCCTTCTGAAAAGTCATTTTCAGCTCCACCTTAAATATATATTTGATAACATAAAAATGGAATTACAAATGGCAAGTCATAATTTTTGATATTATAAACTTGGTTAAAGATTAAAATGGATTTTGCTTCAGAAACGCAGACTTGATGATATAGATGTAAATTAATGAACCAATAACTATACTGTCTGGAACCCAAATAAATTTCCACAATCTGCATATTCCCTTTATATGCACTGAATAGAAACATTATAAGCATAACAGCTCTTAATGGAAAAGCATTTGAACCAAAATATGCGTATAGGAAATAAAATTCCCTACAAATGACTGATCTATAAATAAATGATGAAACTACAGGCTGGATATCCTTTATGTGAAATGCTTGAGACCAAAAGTATTTTGGATTTCAGGATTTTTTATTTTTTGGAGTTTGGAATACCTGAATATACATAATGAGGTTATCTTGGCAATGGGACCCAAGACAAAACACAAAATTTGTGTATGTTTTATATACACCTTATAAATATAGCCTGAAGGTAATTTTTTACAATGTTTTAGAATAATTTATTGTGTATGAAACCAAGTTTTGACTGTGACCCATCACAAAGTCAGGTCTAAAATTTTCTACTTGTGGTGTCATGTCAGCACTCAAAAAGTTTCACATTTTGAAGCATTTCAGTTTCAGATTTTCAGATTAGGAATGCTCAACCTGTATTTGTTTTGATATAAATTAAACACCTACCATTTGCCAAAAAGGATTTAAAAAGTTAAATAAATATAAAAAGTTAAGCTACCGATTTTTACTTGGAAATACAGTCTTCATTAGATTCTGCTTTCTCCATGTATTATTAAAATATGAAATTTTTTACAAGCACCAGAATAATCATTTAATAAATGAATATGAAGGTTACTAAGATGCATAATCCAAACGAAATCCCAAGAGCTTGAGAAAGAGCTGATAAAACTAAAATGTAACCATTTCAGGTTTTAAAAATGTCATGCATGAATTAATCTGGTATAATCACGATAGAAGGTAACAGTACAGTATCTTTAGCTTCTAAGTTTTTTGCAGGCCTTCCATTTCTTAAAATACTCACAAATACAGGAGTTTTGGTCTTAGAAAGAAACATCCATAGGTAGCAGATGAATTCCAACTTTGACTCTGGAGGTGGTAACATTGTCTTAGAAAGTAATAATCAATAATCAGATTACAATGAAGCTGTGTTAAATGCTGGTATGGGACATTTGTTAGAATTAGGGAACAGAGGAACATAACAGAACACACATTAGAACACAAATAACAGGCCAGTAATAAAATTGTGCTTTTCAGAGTAACTTATTTATCATAGCTGACAAATAAGATAAAAACCATTATTAGTAGCCACCTGGAATTCACACCAACTTGGCCACATACTCACAATCATCCACAAAAAATCATTTAAAAGAGCACTCACCACTGAATTATTTCTGTGATTTGGGCTTCCCAATGTGCAACTGATTCTTTCTTGTCTGCTAGATCTTTAACCTCTTCTTCTAACTGCTGGTTGTGTATACTTAAGTTCTCATACAAAGTAGTAAGCTGAAAGGTAGTTTTAAGACATGCATGACTTTCAGGATCAAGAATCCGAGGTGTTCAGACAGGTACTGTCAAATTTGATTACTCAACATCATCTACCCAATAATGCTTGTCTTATTATAATAATTCCTTTTGCTCACTGAATTTGGCTATCAAGTACTCTGAATTCTCCTGGTATCTTTGCTTTTTCCTTATATCCTACAGTGACTTGGTTCTGTGGGCATTCTCTACTTGGCTTAAGAATTGCCTATTTCTGTTTGAAATAGCTTTTTTTTTTTGGTCCAAAAAATGTCTTTATGTCATCTTTTCTTCTTTAAAAAAGCTTATAATTTCAAGCATATACAAAAATGGAAAATATAAATGAATTCCCATGAGCCCCACTACTTAATTTCAACAATGATTACTTCAACATCAATCTTGTTTCACTTGTATGCCTGTTCTTTTTTTTTTTTTTGAGACAGAGTTTTGTTACTGTTGCCTGGGCTGGAGTACAATGGCGTGTTCTCGGCTCACTGCAACTTCTGTCTCCCGGGTTCAAGCGATTCTCCTGTCTCAGCCCCCCCAGTAGCTGGGATTACAGACATGCGCCATCACGCCTGGCTAATTTTTTGTCTTTTTAGTAGAGATGGGGTTTCACCATGTTGGTCAGGCTGGTCTCGAACTCCTGACCTCAGAAGATCCGCCTACCTCAGCCTCCCAAAGTGATGGGATTACAGGTGTAAGCCACCACACCTGGCCTATACGCCTGTTCTCTTATTCCCTCTTCCTGTATTATTCGGAAACAAATACTAGATATCATATAATGTTATCCATGCATATTGCTGTATGTATCTCTAAAAAATAAGGATCTCTCTTTTAAAATATAACCACGATAGCATCATACTACCAATTTCAGGAATTTCCTAATAGTACATAGGTAGTAATAGTTCAAGTTTCCACTTACTTCAACATACCGCAAAACTTAAGGTTGTTAAATTCAATCATGATACCAATAAGAAAACACAGCTTAATGGTTAATGGTTGGAGATATATATACATATATATATATATATATTTTTTTTTTTGAGACAGGGTTTCACTCTGTCACCCAGGCTGGAGTGCAGTGGTGTGATCTCAGCTTATTACAACCTCCACCTCCTGGACTCAAGCAATCCTCCCACTTCAGCCTCCCAAGTAGCGGGGATTACAGCTAAAAAAAATTAGTACCTGGCTAATTTTTTATTTTATTTTTAAAATTTTTTGTAGAGATGGGGTCTCGGCATGTTGCCCAAGCTGGTCTCAAACTTCTGGGCTCAAGCCATCCACCCGCTATGATCTCCCAAACTACTGGGATTGCAGGCATGAACCAGCATGCCTGGCCCAATATGTCTTTTAAGTCTATTTTATTTATAGGTTTCCCTGCAACACCTTTATTTTTCTTTTGACATGAAGAACGTAGGTTGTCATGGCCAGGTGCGGTGGCTCACACCTTTAATCCCAGCACTTTGGGAGGCCGAGGCAGGTAGATCATGAGGTCAGGAGATTGAGACTATTCTAGGTAACACGGTAAAACCCCGTCTCTACTAAAAATACAAAAAATTAGCCGGACGTGGTGGCATGAGCCTATGTAGTCCCAGCTACTCGGGAGGCTGAGGCAGGAGAATTGCTTGAACCCAGGAGGCGGAGGTTACAGTGAGCAGAGATCATGTCATTGCACCCCAGCCTGGGTGACAGAGCAAGACTCTGTCTCCAAAAAAAAAAAAAAAAAAAAAGGAATGTAGGTTGTCCTGCAGTTTTCTACATTCTGAATTTTTGCTTTCATTTCTGGAAGGCATTTTTTGCTGTAAATAACACTGTAACTTGGCAATTATTTTACTATAGCATTTTTAGGACATTCTTTTTCTTCTGAATTCCATTTTTAATTTTTTCTGTTGGGAAGTCAGTTTTCAGTTGAAGTTTCACGCCTTTGAACATAAATGTGTCTTTCTTCTCTGGCTGCTTTTAGAATTTTATGTTGGTTGGTTTCTGGCAGCTTTTCTAGGATTTGTCTAACTGGAGTCTGATTTCTATTAATTCTTTCACTTTTAGGGTTTGTGGTATTTCTTGAATTTGTGGCTAAATGTTTCTCACAGGTTTGGAAAAATTCTGGGCCATAAACACTCTTCGAGTATCACACTGCCACCATCTCTCTCTTCTCACCTTTTGGAAAACCAATTATTTGTATGTTACAACTTTTCATCACATCCTCTATGTCTTATATCCTCCTTTCTATATTTTTTATTCTTTTTAATCCCTGAGTACACTTTAGTCTAAATTTTTTTTTAAACATATGCAGTCCTTTTCTTTGTTTCTCTCCAATCTGTTAAAACGTTGTACTGAGTCTTTTGGTTATTTTATTTTTTGCTCCTGGAAATTCTATTTGACAGTTTTGTAAAGATTCTAGTTGTTTGCTGAAATTCTTCATATGTCTACTTTCTTAAACAAATTACACAATTATCTTAAAATCCTTTCATAAAAATTTCATACTGGGAACTCCTGTGGGTCTGTTTCTACTGACTGCCTAGTTTTCATTTTCCCTTTTCTGATTTTGTTTTTGCTGTTGAATTTTTCTCTTGGTTTTCAATGATTTGGTTGTGTTTGCTGATATGCTTGGTAATTTTTTTCCTGCATGCCACGTATCATGTATAAAAATTTTAGATAATTTTAAGACTCTAGATAATATCTTTCTCCAGAGGTTCTTTACTTTTACTTTTGGTAGGCAATCAGAGTAAAGATAGATCTTGGAGGCTGGGTTTCAGTCACTGAGGACTCATCTTTCTTACTCACCCTTACTCCTAAAATGTAGGCTTTCAATGAGTTCAACTGAAAGTTTGAATTATTTACTAAGGATCCTGCAACTTGATAGGCAATGCACTTCCATTTTTCTCTCTCCAGCCTTGCAAAACTGTGGAATACCATGTTCAACTTCCTAGATTCTGAGATTTTTCTGCTTTCATATCTGCAAATGCCTAAAGAGGAAAAGTGGCACTAAATGTTGGGCTCATTGCTCTGTACTATTATTCCCTTTAGGATCTTGGTCAGTAAAGTCCTGGTTTCCTTGTTGTCACTCCAATGACTTCTTACAGATGAATCCTGTAAGTGGTATTCATATAGTATTATTTTTAAAATCAAGCTTTATAGCTCTTCTTGGTGAGGTGGTAGGATGTAAGCTATTCTGTCACAGAAGCAAAAAGTTCTTGTTTTAAGTTTTTAGAAAATTCATGAAAAAGGCTAGGTGTGGTGGCTCACGTCTGTAATCCCAACACTTTGGGAGGCTGCGGAGGGTGGATGACCTGAGGTCAGGAGTTTGAGACCAGCCTGGCCAACATAGTAAAACCCCGTCTCTATTAAAAATAAAAAAATTAGATGGGTGTGGTGGCACATGCCTGTAATCCCAGCTACTTGGGAGGCTGAGGCAGGAGAATTGCTTGAACGCAGGAGGCGGAGGTTGCAATGAGCAGAGATCATACCACTGCACTCTAGTCTGGGCGGCAAAGTGAGACTTCATCTCAAAACAAAAAACAAAAAACAAAAAAAACCAAACAAACAGAAAAAAAAACATGAAAAATATTTGCATACTATTTTATTTCATAGCTACATTTTTTTTTCTGATAAATGGTCTCATCTGCTATTTAATACTACTTCTTTCTTCCTTTTTCATATGTTTGTAGAGATACTGTGCTAGTTTCTTCTTGATGACTCAACTTTGATGAAGGTGAGTTGCTCCTAGAGGATCTATTCACAGGTTTTTAGGGATAAAAGGGCCATGTGATTGTCAACTTGACTGGGCCACAAGGTGCCTAGACATTGGATCAAACATTATTCTGGGTAGGTCTGTGAGGGTGTCTCTTAATAAGATAACATTTGAATTGGCAAACTGAGAAGACCCCCCTCCCTAATGTATGTGAGTCCCATGTGATCAACCTGAACAGAACAAAAAGGCTGACTGCACCAATAGTAGAGGGGAACATCAGCTGTGACATCAGCTTCTCCTGCCTTCAGACCTGAAATGAGACAGAAGCTTTTCCTGAATGTTAAGCTTGCCAAGCTTTGGGACTGGAACTACAAAATATACTCTCCTAGGTCTCCAGCTTGCCCAGTGCAGATCTCGGGACTCGTCAGGCTATATAATCACTTGAGCCAATTCCTTATAATCTCCCCTGCTCCCAACACACATACACACACCCCCCGACCCCCCACATACACTCACTGTATTGGTTCTGCTTCTCTGTGGAACCCTAACTAATACAGGCCACAACCATGTTCTAAGTCAAGGGTCTGCAAACTTTTTCAGTAAAGAACCAGACAACAAGTATTTTCACCTCTGTGGGCCACATAAAATCTCACATTATCGTCATCTTCTTTTTAAAAATAGCCATCTTAAAATATAAAGATCATTTTTATCATGTGGGTCAGACAAAAACAATCTGGGAGCTAGATTTGGCTGGAGGCCATAGTTTGCCAACTCTCAATTCTAAGTTATTAGGAATTCTATTAATGACACAGGATTTTATTGGTGTTTATTTTTAACCTGTATTTCTGTGCAGAGATAGCCAATTTTGGCACAAATCACAAAGCAAAACTTCATTTCTTCCCCTCTGGCAAAACAACAACAATAAATTGTTTTACGCATATAGAGTTTGTCTGTAATTCCCCCATTTAATCCTACCTCCAACCTCCTTGTCTTCCCAAAAGGAAATGAGATCCAGGGAAGCTATCAGTCACTGCTGGCACACACTGATTTGCCTATCGCAAACAAGAGATTTAAGTTTTGTACCTCAGGGTGTGCCATTCACCTCTGAAGATACAGTTTATCATTTTTTTTTTTTTTACACTTTTACTGAGATATAATTTATATAACATAACATTCACCCATTACAAGTGTATAGTTGAATGATTTTTAGCAAACTTAAACAGTTGTACAGTGATTGCTACAATCCAGTTTTGGAACACTTCTAATACTCAAGAAATATCCCCATGCCTATTTGCAATTGATCTTGGTCCCCACCCTAATTTCTCTACCTATCACTGATCTGCTTTCTATTTCTGCATTTTCTGAAATCTTCTATCAATGAAATAACAGAATATGTAGTCTTTTGTATTGAACTTATTTCATTTAGACTATTGAAGTTGAACCTCAATACTGTTGCATGTATCAGAAATTCACTCCTTTTTACTGCTGAGTGGTATTCTAGTATATGGGTATGGTATGCTTTGTTTATCCATGCACCATTGATAAACATTTGTACTGTTTCCAGTTGTTTACTATTATGAGAATATAATGCTATGAAAATTCATATGTAAGTCTCAAGGGGACTAGGCTTTCAATTCTTTTCAGTAAATAGGAGAACTGCCAGGTTGTATGTTAAGTATATGTTTAACTTTTTGAGAATTTTTGGAACTATTTTCTACAAGGGCTATGCCATTTTATACTCTTATGAGCAGTGTATAAGTTCTAGTTCCTCCATATCATTGCCAATAGTTGATACGGTCACTCCAATTGAGTATAGACATTCTCGAGGGTATACAGCAGTATCTTGCTATGGTTTTAAGTGGTATTCTCCTAATGACAAACATCTTTTCATGTGCTTATTTGTTATTCATGTATCATCTTTCGTGAAATGTCTATTCATCTTTGTTACCCATTAAAAAAACTGAGTTGTTTATATTCTCTATTGTTGAGTTTTAAGAGGGTTTTTTCCTTTTTTTATTTTTGGAGATAGGGTCAAACTCTGGGCAGTGGCGTCATCTCCACTCACTGCAGCCTTGACTGCCTAGGCTCATATAAATCCTCCTGTTTCAGCCTTCCAGGTAGCTGGGACTACAGGCATGCGCCACCATATCCAGCTAATATTTTTTTAAAAAATTTTGTAAAGATAAGGTCTTATATATTTCCCAGATTGGTCTTGAACTCCCGGGCTCAAGTGATTCTCATGCCTTAGACTCCTAAAGTGCTGGGATTATAGGTGTGAACCACCATGTCCAGCCTTAAGAGCTCTTTACATACTATGAATACATGTCTTTTTTCCAGATAAATGATTTGGAAATATTTCCTCCCCATCTGCGCATGTCTTTTCATTTTCTTAATGTTCTTTTAAAACCATCTGCGCATGTCTTTTCATTTTCTTAATGTTCTTTTAAAATTTTGATGTTCAATTTATCATTACTTTTCTCTCATTCACTGTGCTTTTAATGTCATTATCTTGACATTTTTAACCCCAAATTACAAAGATTTTCTCCTATGCTTACGTTTTATATTTCAGATTGTGATCCACTTTGAGTTAATTTTTGTATAAGGTATGAAGTAAGGATCCAAGTTCATTTTTTCTCACATATCCAACTGTTCCAGTACTATATGACAAGATTATCCTTTTTCTATTGAATTGCTTTGGCACTTTTGCAGAGAATCAACTGACCATAAACGTAAGAGCTTATTTTTGGACTCTTCATTCTGTTTCATTATGCCAGGACTACATCTTTTTGATTATTGCGTATTTACAGCAAGTATTAAAATTAAATAGTGTTAATCCTCCAACTTCTAACTTTACTCAAAATATCTGAACTATTCTTGGTCTTTTCTATTCCTCTATAACTTTAAGGGTAAGCTTGTGAATTCCAGCAAACAGCCTACCAGAATTTTGATAGGGATGTCCCAGAACTTACAGATCAATTTGGGAAGAATTGCTATCCCAACAATATTGAGTCTTCCAATCCATTAACATAGTTATCTCTCAATTTGTTCAGATATTCCTTAATTTATCTTAGCAGTGTTTTGTAGCTGTCATCTTCCTTTGGTTAACTCCAAGACTTCTGAAATGGTTGTTTTTGACAATTGCATTTGCTTTTTAGCATTTTTTTAGAAGATTAATCAATCTCTTCATATTAGCATAGCCAGAAGTCCACCAGCTGTTTTTGAGGGTTGTATATGCAGCATCTTCTCTTCATTAATTCCTGCACTAATATCCATTTTGGATTACCATTATTTCTGATAGCCCTTTCACATTTGTGATTGGGGTTTCAATTGGATATTTGCAAGAGGAGGAGGAAAATGCAAACTCTGCACTGTCATATTGCAACAGTGACAAGTAGTTTTCAACAGATTGCTTAATTTATGTGCAATTGGTCAGAAAAAAGTTAATCTTTGCATTATTACCAAATAAAAGCATGGACTCTGGAGCCCGACTACCTGTACTCAAATCCTACTTCTTATTCTTGAGATTGGGAAAGTAGTTTCACCCTTCTTTGACTTAGTTTCTTGATCTATAAAATGGCAAGAACAAAAGGGTACATCGTAGAGAGTTATTGTGAAAATTAAATGAGTTATATGAAGTAATTCAGAAGATGACCTGCACATAGTAAATTTTAAGTATTAGTTCATTTTTCATGTTTGAAAATGAGGTTTTACTATTCATACAGTGACACATTTGACTTATAAGAAGACTACATAGCAATATGAAAAAATGTTCAACATTTTAAGTAAAAGGCAGATTAGTAAGTGGACTGTATGCATGATTGCAATTATGTAATAATAAGGTTATAGGCAGAATCTGGAAAGGAACACACAAAATTAAAATACCTATTTTGTCGTGATCACACTATGGGTAACTTTCATGTTAAATATTTTCCACATTTTTTGAAAATATTTGAAAAACAAATTACAACTTTTCTGACTGTAAACAATTAATTTTACTCACTGGCATAAATTGCTAAGTTTTAAAAATTTGTTATGAGATTGAAGGAAACCAGATGGCTAATTATATTTGCAATGCTATATATATATATATTTTTTGAGACAGACTGTCGCTCAGTCTGGAGTGCAGTGGTGTGATCTCGGCTCACTGCTACCTCCACCTCCTGGGTTCAAATGATTCTCCTGCTTCAGTCTCCTGAGTAGATGGGACGACAGGCACATGTCACCACACCTGGTTAATTTTTGTATTTTTAGTAGAGATGGGGTTTCTCCATGTTGGCCAGGCTGGTCTCAAACTCCTGACTACAAGTGATCTGCCTGCCTTGGTCTCCCAAAGTGCTGGGATTACAGGCATGAGCCGCTGTGCCCAGCCTGCAATGAATTATCTTTTAATAAAAAGTGGGGCTTATAAGATTTACAAAAATGTCATCTAATATTTAAAAATTTATTTAAATGTTTTTATTTTTGGAGTTTAAAAATGTGAACATCTATAATACATACCTTTCAAAATTAACCTAATAATTGCTTTCTGACTTTTGTATCTGTTATTCTGTCAAGAAGAGATCTAGTTCTCTTCAAGCTGGTTCCCGATGGAACAGCTGGTGTAGCAATGGCAAATGCTTCTGTTGTCATCCTTGGGGAAAATACCCACTTCAAACCAAATTGGAAAATGAATAAATGGAAAGTGAAGATGTGAGGTGAAGTTCAGTTGATCATCACTGAGACAGACAGAATTAAAAAGGGAAAGGTAGACTGAAAATTAAGAAGAGAGAGATGCAAAAATTGAATAATAGTTTGAGAAACAGAGCAGAGGTTCAAATGGAAACAGAGATTCCAGATCTCCCCCATTTCTTCAGGAATAAATATTGTCCTGTAACCACTGGACATTAAATATTTACCTACCATATGAATTTGCTCTTAAAGTGCTACTCATATCCTACCTACCTTTCAATTTAGCAAGAATGGGTAATTTTTTTTTTTTTTTAAACAAACTATCCGTCAGGCCTCATCAAGGAGGCTTCACTACATATACTATGTCCCTTTCTCATGGATGTATTAGACTGCAACACAATTTTCATCAAATAAGAAGTTTTGAAAAATTCTCTCTAAATATATATTTTAGAGAAACTCAGCAGAAATGTATGGCTAGCAATGAAATTAAACCAATAATTGAATGTAAAAATTTGATCTACATTCGACTTATTTTCCAATATAATTTTTCTTAAAATGTAATAACATCTTTAGTAGTTAACTCAACAGAATCTTAAAATTCTGTCTTACAGGACAAAATGACATTAAATTTTGTAATCAAATTAGTCAACACATGAAGTAACAATTATGTGACCTGTCTGGATAAAGTTCAAATATTGTTACTCTTATTTCAATGGAAATAACTGTTATACAATAAAGTTCATGCACTGTTCATGGCTTAAAAAATCAATTTATATTACTTACTGTTCAGCCACTTTCTACAATGTTTGTATATGTTAGCTTTATAAGACTTTACAATATGAACAGTATTCTTTCTCAAGTAGTTTTCAACTAGTCATTTTTTAAAGGCTTAGAAAACAAGCATTCATTTTTTAAATGTTTTAAATACTTATTTAGCATTTTAAATGCTAAATAATCATGGGGAAAATAGTGAAAATACAGAGCTATATATAAAACAAAAAGAAGGAAGAGTCTCTATTTTACAAGTAATGGTCTTTCAGTTTGTTATTGGAATAACTAATAATTGAACATAATATTTTTATTGGAGGAAAATACTAGATATCATTATAAAATGCAATTATCCAGCCCTTCTTATGTAAATATAAGTAGAATTATTAAAACTTCTGGGCTGGGCGCAGTGGCTCATGCAACCAGGCATGGTGGCTCACGCCTATAATCCCAGCACTTTGGGAGGCCGAGGTGGGCGGATTGCCTGAGGTCAGGAGTTCAAGACCAGCCTGGCCAACACAGCAAAATTCCATCTCTACTAAAAACACAAACATTAGCTGGATGTGGTGGTGTGCGCCTGTAGTCCCAGCTACTCAGAAGGCTGAGGCAGGAGAATCGTTTGAACCCAGGAGGCGGAGGTTCCAGTGAGCTGAGATTGCGCCACTGCACTCCAGCCTGGGCGACAGAGTGAGACTGTATCAAAACAAACAAACAAACAATAAACTTCTAGTTAATATTAGGATTTTTACAACTCCTTGTTAGGAATTAGCACAAGAAATGCAGAATGGTGGGAAGTTGAGAAATTTGAGATGCTAAGTGGAAAAAAATTCCTTTAAGTATTTGAAATTTTGTTCACGAATATGGCTACTTCTCAGTTCAGTACATGATTCTGTATTCAAGCTAGAAATTAGGCTGAGATGGTTTCCTTAGATTATCACCTACCCTGGTATCATTTCTAGCTTTACCAGTTCTCCTCTGTGAATATGAATCAGCTGTTACAATTTCTCCAGGTTTGGCCTAATCGTCCCTGTTCTTGCCAAGGGCCAGACTTAACTTGGCCTGAACTTAGCCATCCATGACAGGGCAAATGATGAATATATGAAAGAAAAGAGTAAGAAAGAGAACAGATGGTGATACGACTTCAATGTTTGTCTCCCCCAAATCTCAGGCTGAAATGTGATTCCCAGTGTTGGAGGTGGGGCCTGGTGGGAGGTGACTGGACCATGGGGGCAGGCCCCTCATGAATGGTTTAGCACCATCCCCTTGGTGATAAGTGAGCTCTCACTCAGTGAGATCCAGTTGTTCCAAGGTGTGTGCACGTCCCCAGTCTCTCTCTTGCTCCCTCCCTCGCCCTTGCACCTTCTGTGATTGAAAGCTTCCTGAGACTCTCACCAGAAGCAGATGCTGGCACCACACTTCCTGTACAGCCTGCAGAACCATAAGCCAACATAAACCTATTTTCTTTGTAAATTATCCAGTCTCAGGTATTTCTTTATAGTAACCCCAAAATGGACTAATACGGATGGAAAGTGAAATAAATAAGAGGCTCAAAAAAAAAAAAAAAATGGACAAAGAATAAAAGGAGATAAGCATAACTTCTCTTTAGAAGACAACAAAGAATTGTGTATATCATAGAAGCAATATAACTCAGGAGAAAGACTATCAAACAAAAATGTATGCCAAATACACAGTTATATCCACAATTCCTAAAAGTGTTGAACATCTAGCATGTACTATTCAATTAATATGAGACTAAATCACTCACCTTATCAAGTTCACTTGTCAGTTTTTTATTTTCTTCAGTTAACAACACTTTTTCTCGTTCATACTGTTGTTTGAACTCACTTTCAAATTCTTCCCTTTCACTTTGACTAACACAATTCAAAACACAAAAGGAAAAAAGGGAATTAAAGGTCAACTGAAAACTTGAAATTATTTTTCCAATAGTTACATAAAACATAAAATATCAGATTGAACTGCAGAAATATTGTCCCCAGAGAATACAGCTTGTTTATAAGTAGTGACAGGCCTGGTGAAAGCATGTTCCAGGAATTTATATTACAATAATACTGATTTGTTCATTCATTTACCAAATATTTATGGAGCACTTACTAGGTGCCAAGGAATTGTTGTAGGTCTTGACAGCTACTGCTGTCACGGAGCTTATATTCTGGTAGAGGCAGATTGCCAGTGAAAAGTGAGTAAAATGAACTAATTTCAGATAATAAGTTCTAAATTATATATATATATATATGGTAATGCAATAAATAGTATTTGGGAGAGGGTGGCTACTTTATACAGTCAGACAAGGTCTCATCAAGGTTGATAATGGACCAAAATGAAAATAATAGTTGCCATCTGCTTCACATTCATTATGTTCTATCCAAAGGCAAATTAGTTTGAGACCAATATTCTTACAAAATACAAAGTTGCTGGGCCCTTATTTAATATTAGGCCAGAGTCACTTCCTAGTGTTATCAATTTGATTAACAGTAGTATTCCAAACATTTTGTTCATAATTAGAATTTATATGAGTTCAGAAATTTAAAAAAATTTACTGTGAAATAATTTCAGTTTTATAGAAAAGTTAAAGAATAGTACAAAGAATTGCTGTATCCTCTTAACCCAGATTCCCCAATTGTTAATATTTTACTGCATTTTCTCCATTAGTTTCATTAGTGTTCTTCAGAACCACTGAGAGGCAGCTAGCTGCAGATATTATGCCTTATTACCCCTAAATACTCCAGTGTGTATCTCTCAAAGTCAAGGACACTCTGCCATAATCATGAAGCAATCCTCTCAATTTAAAAAATTAACATTACTAGAACACTTACCATCTGAATTCACAGACCCAATTAAAGTTATCCCAACAATGTCTCCTTTTCTTATCAAGGCCAGGATCCAACTGAGAAACATATGTTGCATTTAGTAGTCGTATCTCTTCAATTTCCCTTGGTCTAGAACAGTTCCTCAGTCTTCCCTATCGCTCACAACAGTTTTATAATGTATAGGTCTCTAATTGTGTACAGTGACACTCAACCTGGGGTCATCTGATGTTTATGACTAGTCCCAAAGAATTCATTTTTGGCTGGAATACCACAAGGACGATGTCTCTCAGTGCATCCCATCAGAAGGTGCAAAATGTTGATCTGTACAACACTGACCAAACCTCTTAGGCTAAGGGTGTGGATTCAGAATGAGTGGAGTCCCCAAGACGTGAGATGTGAGAAAGAAAAGAAATTTTTTACAAGAAATGTGAGCCCCTTTAAATTAGCACGGCCAGAGAGGCACTGAAATGTGACTGCAGTGACATCTCATTCTCCCAATTGAGCTAAGTAATCTACCGGCTATGTGGACTCCAGACTGAGTGTCACCAATAGCTATAAATTAACCCAACAATGCCATATTCTGGACACCATTACTCACAACCTATATAGGTCAACAATATACATCCAATCATTAATCAATGTTATTTCTGCAAACCAATGAGAATTCCTGACAAAAGACTTTTGCATGTTTCCTCTCCTGATGTGTCTTTCTTTAAAAACCTGAGCCTCTTTTTTGTTCTCTGGAGCACTTCTCTGTGTTTCCTGGGCTGCAGTCCTCAACCTTGGCCCAAATAAACTTTATATGAATTTTGCCTCAGTTTCTGTCTTTTGGACAACATTTTGGAACCTTTGGGCAGCAAAAGACAGTGCTGAGAACTCTGAACCCTCATATCCCTTCAAACCTCTGCAGGTAGAAGCAATCTCATCCCTTTCCCCGCAGCAGCTATAACCTGAGGCAACCAGCCTGTTTTTGCATAAATCATTTTTTGCATAAATCACTTTTTGCATAAATCACCTTCACCTGAAATAGCTACCACAAAAGGGGAGGCCAAGTATCTTTAACACCTACCCAATCACTTGTCATTGCCTTCAGGCCTCTGATGACAGTTAAGATCACGGCAGAGATTAGATATAAAAGCAATGAAGGTTTTAAAGGATTTTGCCAATTTATATTGGAAGGAGTATGGGCAGCATATAGAAATGAATTCTAAGAGCTGAGAAAGAAAATTTTTTTTATCTGAGGAATGTGAGACCATTTAAATTATCAGGCCCAGAGAGGTATTTAAAATGTGAGAGCAGTCACATCTCACTCCCACCTTGAGCTCAATAATTAATCACCTCTTGAGGCCACTTGCTATGTGGGCTCTAAACTGATACCAAGTAGCCATAAAATGCCATACATTGGACACCATGACTCACACGCTATAGTTCAACAATGAATAGCCATCACTAATCAATGTTATTTTGTAAACCAATGAAAATTCCTGTCAAACAACTTTGTATCAGCCCAGCCCTGGTCTCCTCTTGCTTTTAAAAACCTACTTGTAACAAAGATCTAATGGAGCGCTCCTCAAGGTAACCTGGAAGGGTGTTCCTGGCAGCTGTCCTCACTTTGGTTCAAGCAAACTCTTTAAATATATCCTGTGCCTCAGCTTCTTCCTTCAGGTCAGAAGGGTGTTACCCCAAGGTGGGTAAATAAAAAATTAAATATAGCCAGATTTATCAAATGCACATACTCATCTAGGATTTGTGGTTTAATGTGTTGACTCAACATTCAGGTGTAGTTTTTCACCGCTAGGCTGAGTAATTCAAGCTTGGACTTTGGACCCAACAGTGGCCTACAGTCAATTAGCTGGAGCATTACTGGCTCAAGGAGATGAGAATGTCAGAGTGGACCTATTATGTGCAACCTGGTCAGCCACCCACGAAGCACCCACTTCAGAACACCCAGAAAGCAGTCCTTTCACCAAGGCATTAATAAATACACTAGTGAGAGGGCGCTAGCATCCTGGAGAAACACTATGGTAGGTGTCCCAGATGACAGTCTGCAATGACAGTGGAAAATGCCAGAATGGAATTGTATTGCCTGATTTTATTAAAAATAACAGTATTCCAGATTGGCTATTGTACCACCTGCTTTATTTACTTATAGCCTGATGCTTCCAAATCCTCATCCTTTCCCTTAAAATTAAAAATCACACTCATTTACTTGTAATGAATTCAATGAACGTATGCTTAATAACATCTATTTGTGTTTCATTTAGAAATCTGAGGAAAACATCTGTGATTTGTAGACTTCCTATGCTCACCTTATTTGATTACGTATATACCAGAAAGTGTGGTGAAAGGAGAGGTTAGAGGAAAGAGGAGGATATATGAACCACAAAATGATTCCTTGTTCTCAACTCTAGATAGTATTAAAAGTTCAATTAAATTTCCAACAGTTCTATCAATACTTTCAATCCTTCCTTCCTTCCTACATCTACATACATACACATTTATTATTATTTTAATATTACAAAGTTTATTTAAAATGATAGTTCTGTGGAGCATGATAACTTATTTACCCTTAGAAGTAAACACAGTTTTAATAAGACATAAAAAATCTTCTAAGGAAAAAAGGGGAATAAGTTTTTTTCTTTTTTTTTTTTGAGACAAGAGTCTCACTCTGTAGCCCAGGCTGGAGTGCAGTGGTGTGATCTCAGCTCACTGCAACCTCCGCCTCTCAGGTTCCAGTGATTCTCTAGCCTCAGCCTCCTGAGTAGCCACATGCCACCATGTCTGGCTAATTTTTGTATTTTTAGTAGAGATGGGGTTTTACAATATTGGCCAGGCTGGTCTCGAACTCCTGACCTCAGGTGATCCGCCCGCCTCGGCCTCCCAAAGTGCTGGGATTACAGGCATGGGCCACCGTGCCCAGCAAGGAATAAGTTTTTTGAAGACTGTATTGTTATGTACAAACAGGCTTATATCTACAGCAATGTGATGGATGCTACAGGATGTTAGCAATGAATGAAATTTCATGTGGATCAGGCTGGGTAATTATATATGATTGCTTTAAGATGAACAAAGAATATAAGTAATGGTTGATCTTAAAAGTGTAATCTTAAAAATCTCCTACATAACATTATTGAAAATAAATTATAATTTAAATGACAAATTCAAGGAAAATAAACTAACCTCCATCTCCAAGCAAATGTGTCACTTCACTATTATCTATAGACAGATGTTAAATGTAGTTATGTTTAGGAAGCTTTCCTAACACAGAAGATCTTTTTCCTGTTTCCTGTTAGCATTAAACAAGCTTTAAGTCTCTTCCATATTAAAAATAAACAAATTCTCCCCATAGCCTGTGTTACAATTCATTTCCCAAATCCTTGTCTTCCCATTCACTGGTAAGCATCCTGAAACAGTTTCTGTAACCACTTTTTCATGGTTTAGCTGCTCTCCACCACACCAAAATCTGGCTTCTGCCTCCACCATCTCAAGAAAACAGCTCTCTCAAAACTCAACACTGGCCTGACTGTGATTACATCCAATCGGCTGGCCACTTTCGACAGTGTTGTCTACTCTTGCCCTCTTGACATGCTGTCTGGCTTTGACTTCAGGGATCCCATGCTCTACTAGTTTTTAGTCTACATTCCTGGCTTCTTTTCAGTTGCCTTTGTGACTCTTCTACCCTTCCTGTAAATACCAATGCTCCTCAGTATTCTGTCTTAGGTGCTGTCTCTTCCCTCTCTACACATGCTGCCTGAGGTATCTCATCAATGACACTAGTTGGTTTTATTTATGTATTCAGCTGATGATCTCTGAATCTACATTTGAAGCTTTTGTGGCCTTCAAACTGCTGACTTGACATCTCCACAAAGACATCCTCCAAGCACTGCAAGTTCAATATGGCCAACTCAACAAAAGAGCTCAACACAGACAAATTCCCACCACCCCTATCTACATCAATATACTCTACTCTCTCTTCTGATAGGTTAAAAAAAAAAAAAAAAAACAGATTGAGTAAGGCCAATCCCTTCATTATGAACATCCTGAAGTACGCAAGTACTTTTCTCCAGTACTTTCCTCTTCTCCTCTCTCCTCCAATCATCTATGAGACAATTTCTATCAGATTACAATCATGCTGTTATTTCTTCCATCTTAAAAAGAAAACCACACACACAAAAACAAAGAGCAAAATATCGTCTCTGAGATAATTTCTCCTCTAGCTATTACCTGATTTCACTGCTTGTTTGTGTGATAACTCCAACTAACAACAGTTTTACTTCTATGTTCTGTCTCCAACTGCTCTCCTTCCAGTCTCTTTTAATCCTACTGTAGGGTCTTTGCCTTTGCTTTTCCACTAAAATTGTTCTTATCAAAGTCCCCAATGACCTTCATATTGCTAAACTCAAATGCCATTATTTAGTCCTTATCTCACTTGATTCAGAACTCATTTTATTTGACATGCTGACAGACTTTATGTGCTTTCTTCACTTGGTTTCCGCTGTTACAGTAGGCAGTCAGGCAGATGTAAGCAGGACAGGAGGGACCCCCTGCCCCCACACCCCCAACCAGGAATGGCCACATCAGGTGATGGCCAGGTGGTTGTTAAACCGTCTCTAAAATAACAGTTGATCACACCTGGTGCCAGGAAAAGGCAGTCTCCCACTAGACAGAAATGCCTGAAACGTGATCAGCAGCTTCCCAATAAGATTCAGGAGTTAGGCAAGTGGGCTCGAGCATACACACTAAGAGAAAAAATGGTGGAGTTTAACTGGTGGCATATGATCTTCTTCTAGGAGCACTAGACTAGCAAGGGAAGAATGCCTCAAGTGAGCACATGTACAACTTCAGTAAACACACTGTGCATGCAGCCCCTCCCAAGTGCTGGCAGGTCACTGTGCATGTGGACAGCCCACCCCAAGGGAAGAATCAGAGAAGGGATGCAACTCCACAGAAGCATGCCAAGTCAAAGGTTAAACACTAAGTCAAAGGTTAAATCATGCACTTGTATCTCTCAAGTCACCCACTTGGCACAATTCCAAGCGTACTTTGCTTCCTTTTATTCCTGTTCTAAAGCTTTTTAACAAATTTCACTCCTACTCTAAAACTTGCCTCGGTCTCTCCCTCTGTCTTATGCCCCTTGGTCTAATTCTTTATTCTGAGGAGGCAAGAACTGAGGTTGCTGCAAACTTGTATGGATTTGCCGCTGCCAACATGAGGACACTAAATTTGCCTGTTATTCTCCTGTCATTCTCACTGCCCTTTCTCTATCCACTTTGCTGGTTCCTCCTCATCTCTCGACTTCTAAAAATTGGAGTACCCCAAGGCTCAGTTCTAGGAAATTTTATTCTATCTGTACCCATTCACTAAGTGTTTTCATATAGTCTCAGAGCTTTAAATGCCATGGAAGTGATAATATTCTCAGGATTTTACCTCCCTCTCCCAAATCCAGGCTGGTCTATACATCAGCCTATTTGACATCTCCAACTGAATGTCTAATAAGCATCTCAACTGTAACTGCTTAAAATGAGCTCTTTCTGTTTATGAAAGAGTCTTGTTGGGGGAAAAATGTGCCCTTGATAATACTCCCAATCCAAAACTTGCCTCTCCTGTAGTCGTCCTTTCTAGTAATATATTCTTCCAACCACTTGGACCAAAAACCTTAGTATCATTCTTGAGTCTTCCTTTTTCTCCCTCATATCATATCTAGTCCACCAATACACTGCTATTTTTACCTTTAAAGATCATTAAAATTAAACCCTTCTTATCCCTTTTGCCATTACCCTAGGCCAAAGCCACTGTCATCTTCTGCTTGGATTACTTCAGTCGTCTTCTAAGTGGTCTCACTGCTTTTGCTCTTACCTAATTCAGACTACTCTTAACCTATTATTCAGAGTGATCCTGTTAAAACACAAATCAGTCGTCGCTTTTCTGCTCAGAATTCTACTATAGTCATGTAATGCATAATGACATTTTGATCAACTATGGACTGCCATTAGTCCATAATGTATTAGTCCATAACTGTGTAAATTTTTCAACTTTATTATAATCTTATGGGAACACTATGTGGTGTTGAAAAATTCCTATTACCTAGTGATACTGTAACTGTCTTAAAGTACTAACATAAAGCATTACTCATGCGTATGTGGTGATGTCGGTGTAAACAAACCTGTGCTGCTGGCAGTGTAAAAGTATAGCACATACAATTACGTATAGTACATAATACTTAATAATAAATGACTATGTTACTGGTTTATATATTTACTATATTATACTTCTTATCGTTAGAGTATACAGCTTCTACTTAATATATTTTTTTTAAAGTTAACTGTAAAACAGCCTCAGGCAGGTCCTTCAGGAAGTATTCCTGAAGAAGGCATTGTTGTCATAGGAAATGACAATTCCACGTGTGTAACTGTCCCTGAAGACCTTGTAGTTGTGACTGACCCAGAGCAACTTCCAGTCCTATAAGCTTCATTTATGATAAGTGCCTTATATAGGTGTACCCTTTTTTTAAAAAAAATCTTGTATATAATCACATCACAATACCTTTCCCAGAAAATATCCCTGGTGTTAAGCGATTCATGACTGTAATTCCCTGCAATAGTTTTACTCAGAATAAGAAACTATGCATCCACTAAATATGACTTTCAAGGCTTTACATGATGTGGCCCCTGTTGCCTCTCTCACTTGCCTCTACTATTCTTCTCCCTTTATTCTACTTGAGGCACACTGGCCTCCTCACTATTTTGTAAAAAAACTTACTCTTCTCCATGTAGAATGCTCTTCTCATACATCTGTATAAATACCTTTTCTTTAGTCTTTAACTGAGAAATCAATCACCTTCTCAGTATCGTTTTCCCTGGCCATCCTGTATTTATATAATTTGATCCTCCCCTGAATGCTTCATAGACCCTACTCCCTGTTAATTTTTTGTCCTTAGCATTTATCATTATTTGATATATTCTATGTTTTACTTATAGAAAGTTCTATGGGACAGGAATTTTTTTCATTGTTATTGTCTTTTTGTACCAGTCCCTACAACAGTGTGTCACACATGGTAGGTTAAAAAATATTGCTGAATGAATAAATGCAACAAACTGAATAAACTCGGGCTTCCAATATAAGCTGAGAATGACAGTAACATATATTCAGTTTCCTGAAATCCAGAAAGCTGAGTGTAACTGACAATTTCTCCTGCTCTCTCATTTCTCACAGCTGTTTATTATGTTCTCCAGGTTCTATCTTCTCAGTAGATGGAATCCATCCACTTCTCTCCATCTTCACTATCACCACCTGAGGCCCACACCTCATCTCTCCAAGCTGGATTCCTACCTTCAGACTGCTCCTCCCACTTCACTCTCTACACAGTAGCAAGAGTGGTCATTCAAAAATGTAAATATAATCATGTCACCTTCCTTCAATGGCCTGAGGATAATGTGCAAATGCCTTGTACTCTGTTATGACTTTGCGTCTATTTTACTTTCCAGCTTTATTTCTCACTCCCATCTATTTATGTTTCAGTCATAGTAAACATCTTTCATTTTCTGACGGTGGCAAGTCCCCCTTTTCCTTTAGATCTTAGCACATCCTCCCTGGACACTCCTCCCTAGCTACTTCTTTCTCACTAATTATATCTCAGCTTCGAAGTTTATCATTTTTTTTTTCTTTTTCTTTCCTGGTAGAGATATGGTATTACTACGTTGCCTAGGCTGGGCTTGAACTTCTGGGCTCAAGTAAGCCTCCTGCCTCAGTCTCTTAAGTAGCTCAGATTACAGGTATGTGTGTGTGTGCCATCATGCCGAGCTAGAAGTAATTTTGTTCAGAAAGCCTAGATGTACCAAAGTTATCTTTTGTGCCTTCCCTATATGTGCTCCTATACTTATCATTCCATCCGCTTTTCTATCATGCTACATTATAATTTTCTATTTGCCAATCCTGATTTTGGTCTTCTTTAGGTCTAAGATATATTTATTGTTTATGTATCTCCAATACTTGACACAAAACAGGTACTCAATAAGTATTTACTATATAGTAAATAATGTGATTCTTACCTTTCTCTCCTGGTTTTTTCCAATTTGTCTTTTAAAATCATAATTTCTTTGTTGAGAGCAAGTTGCTGACCTTCTGAATCATGCAGTTCTTTCTTAAGATTTTTTATTTCATTTGCATGTATTCCTTCTCTTTTAGATAATTCTTCTTCATAAAAGACACTTTTCTTTTCCAAATCAGTCTTTAGTTTGGTTATCTCTTGCTGATGTTCTATGCTGCATATTCCTGGTGAGTAACTAATTTGTTTTTGCTATAGAAGTAATAACTAAAGATTAGTGCATCTACAAGAATAACAAAATATTAAATAACTTCTTTCTGTAATATAAATGAGTATTCATATAACTGCATTTTTTGTACATCCTAACAAAAATAAAATTCTATATTAAGTCTACTAACTTTTTGTCTGCTATATATTGTAAATATTTTCCTCAGTTTACATTCCTTAATAGTCTGTCTTTGTTGCTACTTTTAAAAAGTTTTCTTCACACACAGATTACATATTTAGTCAAATTTTTAGCTGGGACTTACATGATTTCTTGCTTTACATTTAAATTTCTAATTTATTTAGAATTATTGTTGGTATATGGAGTGAGAGAAAAATCTAACTGCATCCTAAATCTGTTGAGGAACTGATAAAAAGTTTTAAGGACATCTGTGTCTTAAAAAAATTAAAATGGACAAAGGAATGGTAGAGTAGAATGTACAAAAATAAAGACAGAAACCTTTTGCAACAGTCCTGTGAGAAATGGCAGAGGTCTAAACTAACATCTCCTTCATATCTACACTAGAAAAAAAAAGATAGGTCTCTTCACTTTCAGATACGATTAAGAAGGAGAAGAAATTGGGTTGAAGTCTACCTTTTTAGAAATAAGGCTGAAATATTCTCTCAGTAATAAGAAAGAAAAGAAAATGTAAAGTCCAAAGATTCTTCCAGGTACTGCCTAAAGGGTAAACAGAAAACTGATACAGACTACAGATTATGACTGTAAGATTTCCTAAGCTTTGTAATTTTCCAAAGGTCATTAATTTGTTATATCTTATCTGTCTCCCCAGTTGCAATAAAACTTTTAAAACTAAAAGAACCTATGCACTTAAGTTTAGGGACAACAAAGAATCAAGATCTGGAGGTCAGTGTATTTTTTTTTGAAGTCAGTCATAAGGGCAATAAAACTGGTAAGCGTAGTTGACTTAAAGTAGAAGGAAAAATACCCTGACTCCTTCATATTTGATGTATATAATTTAAAAAGAGCAAAGGAAGTGATGTGGGCCAGAGAAATAGCCCTGGCGTGTCCACTGCAATATTAACCATTTATCGAAAAAAATTTTTTCATGTGCCAGATCCAGATTGTCCAATGGTTTATTAGGCAGCCTAACATGCAAAAGTCTGCTTAACCTGAGAAGAACCAGAGCAAGGCAGATTCTTGCTCTTAAGCATCGCTATGAAAATGATATTAACCCATCTGTAAAAAAGAAAAACCTACCAAGAAATAATAGGTTTTACTGCAGGCACTGAAGATAATTTAATGTCAGCAAACTTATTAATAACTGTGTCATAAAATGAATTATTTTAATAGATTAAATTTTAAAATCCAAATGATAATCTCAGAATGTACCCCTACCCAATAGCATTTTATAAAATCCAGTAATAATTCCAAATACTACCCTAAGTCCCACAATAAAACCATCACATAAAAAAAATACAGTAATTATTTTAATTTAAAAGTATCCATTTTGAGCTATCCAAATACTATTTATGGTGAGCCTTTAGAGATACATTGAGTAAATTCAGAAACATCAACAAAAAGGATGTCTTCCATTATCACTCTTATGCAACATTCATTTCAGACCAACATGTAAAATAGTCTCTCTCACCAACATGTAAAGGAGTTAAAAATATGAATATTGTGAAGAAAAATAACATCTATTATTTCTATTTAATTGTTCACATAGAAAATACAAATAAATCTAGTGAAATGTGTTAGAACTGAGAATTGAGTAAAGCAATAGCATACGATAAACACAAATCAATACTTCCAGATATTAAAATAAGCAATAAACAACAAAAATTTCATTGTTAACGGAAGAATAACAGTGAGAAATTTCTGATTTATATGAAAAAACCTAAAAGTGTTGAAACAAACTATTTAAAAGGGAAGATTAAATGGACATGTATTCAATATTTTTCATGTTATCTTCCACATAATTCTAATTAAAAGTTCTTTATAAACATGGGGATAGAAGGGCACGGAGACATGTTTCTACTCCGTGGATAAGAATAAACTGGTAAAAATGTCAAAGAAAATACCAAGGGGTGAGTGGGAAAATATACTTTTCAAATATTAAAACATACTATAACTCTTTACTAAAGTATCACTGTGACAGATCTGCTCCCCGAAATAATTTAATTCAATATATGAGACATCTTCAGGCACTAGGTAAGGCAATGATTAATAAATGAAATTGGAATCACCAGCTAGCAATAAAATAACAAAAATGAATCTCATGTCATACCATTTAGCAAAACAAACTCCAAACAGATTAAACAGTTATTTTTAGACCCAACAAACATCCAAAAGAAAGCAGAATTAAATACTTATCAAAACTCTTTGAGAGGAGGACAAGCCAAACTTTGAAGCGACAGAAGAAACACTGAGAAAAACCAACAAATCTTCTACAATTTTAAAAAGAAACAAGATCAAAATTAAGGGATACATGATAAATTGGTTACATGGTTGCTGAAAATACTTTAAAAAGTAAAATTTTTACTGTGCAGAGAGTTTTATGTATATGATAGTACCACATTGTTTTGATTACTGTAACTTTGCAATAAGTTCTGAAGTATGAGTCCTCCAACTTTGTCCTTTTTTTAATGATAGTTTTGGCTGTCCAGGTCCTTTGCAATTCCATATGAATTTGAGGATCAGCTTTTTATTTCTGCAAAAAAGACTCTGAATTTTGATAGGGACTGAGTTGAAGCTGTACATAACTTTAGGTACTGCATCTTAACAATATTAAATTCCCCTAGTCATAAACATGAGATGTCTTTCAATTTATTTAGATTTTCTTTAATTCCTTTTGGCAATGTTTCGTCATTTTTAGTTGGTTAAATTTGTTTCAAGGTATTTTATTCTTTCAGACGCAATTGTTAAGTGGAATTGCTTTCTTAACATTCTTTGAAGATTGTTCACTGCTGGCTTATAGAAACACAACTGATTGCTGTGTGTTGATCTTGCAGCCTGCAACTTGGGTGGATTTATTTTAAGTTCAAGTCTCAAGTACCTTTCTTTTTGAGACAGGGTCTCACTCTGTTACCCAGGCTGGAGTGCAGTGGCCCGATCATGGCTCACTATAGTCTCGACCTCCAAAGTCTCAGGTGATTCTCCTGCCTTGGCCCCCGGAGTAGCTGGGACTACAGGTGCCTTCTCAAAAAAGAGTTTGAGAAGGATTGGTGTTAATTTTTCTTTAAGTGTTTGGTTCAATTCACCAGTGAAGTGGTGTGGTCCTGGACTCTTCTTTATCAGAAAGTTGCCCGTCTTTTTTAAATAAGCCGCTGGAATGGGGTTGTGGAGTGCGTGAGGGTCCGTCAGAAGGTTTTTGATTACTGATTCAATGTCTTTACTTGTTACAGGTCTGCGGAGATTTTCTATTTTGCCATGAGTCATACTGGGTTATTTGTATCCTTCTAAGGATTTGTCCATTTCATCTAGTTATCTACTCTGTTGGCATACAGTTGTTCCTGTTATAATTCTTTCGTTTTCTGTTGGTCAGTAATAAAATTTTCCCTTATACTTCTGATTTTAGTTATTTGCAATGTCTCTCCCTCTTTAGCTCTTTTTATTGGGAAGGGGTCAGTCTAATTAAAGGTTTGCCAATTTTGTTGACTTCTAACCAACTAACTTTTGATTTTATTGATTCTATTATTTTCTAGTCTTTATTTTATTTAGCTGTGCCCTAATCTTTATTATTTCATTCCTTCTGCTATCTTTGGATTCAGTTTGCTCTTCTTTTTCTAGTACCTTAAGGTATAAAGTTAGGTTACTGATTTTTACTTTCTTCCCTTTTAGTCCTTCCTTTTAATACAGGCATTTATAGCTATAAATTTCTCTCTTCAGCACTGCCTTTATGGCATCCTGTAAGTTCTGGTGTATTGTATTTTCATTTTCATTCATGTATTTTCTAATTTCCCTGGTGATTTATTCTTTGACTTATGGTTGCTTAAGAGTGTGTTCACTAATTTCCACATATTTTTGAACATTCCAGGTTTTTTCTTTTCCTGTAATTGATTTCTAGCTCCATTCCACTGTGGTTGGAGATGATACCTTATATGACTTCAATCTTCTTCCATTTACTAAGATGTTTTTTGGCCTGACGTATGGTCTATCCTGGAGAATCTGCCATGTGTACTTTAAAATAATGTACATTTTGCTGTTGTTGGGTGAAAAGTTCTATACATAGTTGTCCCTCAGTATCCATAGGGCATTGGTTCCAGGACCCCACTTGAATACCTAAAATCCATGGATGCTCAAGTCTCATATATAAAATGGTACAGTGCTTGCATACAACCTACACATATCCTCCCATAAACTTTAAATCACCTCTAGATTTCAGTCACATATTGCTAAATGACAGGGATATGTTCTGAGAAATGCATCTCATTAGCTGATTTTGTCCTTGTGTGAACATAAATTGTACTTCCACAAACCTAGATGGCACAGTCTACTATACACCTAGGCTATAGGGTATAGCCTGTTGCTCCCAGGTTACAATCCTGTACAGTATGGTACTGTCCTGAATACCGCACAGAACTGTAACACAATAGTAAACACTTGTGTCTCTAAATATAGAAAAGATACAGTAAAAATATGATATAAAAGATAAAAAATGATATGTTGCGTATAAATATGGCACAAAAGTATGGAATAAAAATAAAAACTGGTATGTTATGTAAAGTATTATGAACGGAGCTTACAGGACTGGAAGTTGGCATGGATGAGTTAGTGACTGGTGAGTGAATGCGAAGGCCTAGGACATTACTGTACACTACTGGAGATCTGATAAACACTTTATACTTAGGCTACACTATTTTTAAAATTTTATTTATCCAATAATAAACTTGGCTTACTATACCTTTGTAAGCTATTTCCTATTTTAAAACTTTCTGAACTCTTCTGTAGTAGCACTTAAAACACAAACACATTGTACAGATGTACAAAAATGTATCTTTTTCTTTTTCTTTTTCTTTTTTTTGAGACAGAGTCTCACTCTTGTCACCCAGGCTGGAGTGCAGTGGCACAATCTCAGTTTACTGCAATCTCCACCTCCCAGGTCCAGGCAATGCTCATGCCTCAGCTACCAGAGTAGCTGGGATTACAGGAGTGCGCCACCATGCTCAGTTTATTTTTGTATTTTTAGTAGAGACACAGTTTCACCATTTTGGCCAGGCTGGTCTCGAACTCTTGGCCTTAAGTGATCCACCTACCTCAGCCTCCCAAAGTGCTGGGATTACAGGCGTGAGCCACCGCACCCAGCTATCTTTCTTTATATCCATTTTCTATAAGTTTTTTTCATTTGTAAAATTTTTGTTTTACTTTTGAAATGTTTTTGTTAAAAATTGACACAAACAAACACATTAATATAGGGTTTACACAGGTTCAAGATCATCAAGACATTACTAGGTGACAGGAATTTTTCCAACTCCGTTATAATCTTTAGGGATCATTGTTGTATATGCAGTCTGTGGCTGATTAAAACGTCACGATCTGTACTTACAATACCTAATGTGATATAAATGCCATATAAGCAGTTTTTACCTTTGGAATAATGACAAGAAAAATCATCGGTACATGTTCAGTACAAATGCACCCATCTAATTTTCTTCCTCCAAATATTTTTGATCCACGGTTGGTTGAATCCAGGAATATAGAACTCATGGATATGAAGGGCTGACTCTGTATCTGTTAGGTCTAGTTGGTTATAGTGGTGTTCACGACCTCAATATCCTTATTGATCTTGTGTGTATATGTTCTATTCATTATTGGAAGTGAGATATTGAAGTCTTTAACTCTTTTTGTAGGGCTATTTCTCTCTTTAAGTCTGTCAAAAGTATTCTCAATGAAGTGAAGATTCCTACTATCTTTAAAACAGCCAAAATATGTTTTAACCCTTTACTATGTGCCAGGTTCTGGCCTATACATGTTAAATGCATTAACTAGTAAGTTACTAGGTAAGTGTTATATTATTTCAAATTTATAGATGACACAGAGATGTGTTTGGCAAGTAGGTAAACATGATACAGTTTCCAATGCAGTAATGTTTATTGTAGAAAAAAATAAAAAGTAAACTATTAGATAAAATATGTGAATGAAAGTTAGAAAACGTGGGTTTATATTGTACTCTATCACTTATGACTATAAAATATTTAACTCTTCTGAGCCTCAATTTTCTCAAATAAAAATAATGCCTAAGATTTCTTCTAGTTTGTACTTTATTATTCTTACCACCCAAAGCTCCTAGAATAGTGCTGGAAACAAAGCAGGCCCTGACTGAAAAGTATCTGGGATGGTGATGTAATTACTTCTATATACTAATCCTGCTCTAGAGGTACAGATGTATATAGAATACACATCTCTACTTCATAAAGCTAACCAGGACTATGAATTCATGATGAACTAAAACAAACTCCCAAAACAAAAACAAGAATCAAATCAAGAGTTTATATTTCCATTTATAGCAAAGGAATTTGACTTGCAACCACTGAAATTCAATTGTCAGAGAAAAAGTAAGTTCTGACCAATTCTACCACATGATTCATTCATTAACTTAACAGGTTTATTAAACAAGTATTAAATATCTGGTCCTTTGCCAGGGCCAAATTAACAATATACCTGTCTGTATTTTCAATAAGCTAGGTCACAGTTTAGTTGGAAATATACAGATTTGCAAATAAATAATTACAATAAGAGCTAAGCTACAGGTATTAACAGAATTCCAAGAAGCAGTACAGGAGTATGTAGATTTTAAGTAGTATGATTCTTACATTTATGGATAATTGGACAGTAGACTAAGCATGGTCCTAAAAGAAGTAGGTGAAATGAGGCCTGATAGGTATAGCAGAGGAAATAGGATGGAAAAAGTCTGGAGTCAAAAAAGATAAAAGGCAGATACCACATTCAGACTATTATTTAGTATGGTAAAAATATCACGTCAATTTGATCTTAATTCACTCATTGTAATATACATGATACCATTATTACACTAACAGTTACTGAACACTTATAACGTGTCAGCTTACAAATGTATGTATGCACTCTTGACATGAAATAGTTTTAGAGATGAGAAAATTAAAGTATAATGAGGTTAACTGTTGTTATGTTTTGTTTAAGACAGAGTTTCACTCTTGTTGCCCAGGCTGGAGTGCAATGGTGCAATCTAGGCTCACTGCAACCTCCACCTCCCGGGTTCAAGCAATTCTTCTGCCTTGGCCTCCTGAGTAGCTGGGATTACAGGCGTGTGCCCCCATGCCTGGCTAATTTTGTATTTTTAGTAGAGATGGGGTTTCGCCATGTTGGTCAGGCTGGTCTCAAACTCCTGACCTTAGGTGATCCGCCCATCCCGGCCTCCCAAAGTGCTGGGATTACACACATGAGCCACTGTGCCCAGCCCCATAACGTTCTGTCCAATGTTACATGTTACACAGCTAGTAACTGGTGAAGCAAGAAGTTAAGAATAGGTAGTCAAACTCCAGAACGGCTCAAGGATTTCCCTTGCAAAGCACCTTCTGCTGAGATGTTTTAAACTATGCCCATTATCATCTTATCCTAACAAACACAAGTGTCTGCAAAGCTACCCCTGAGCTTCTCCTGAGTCGTTTATAAGATATAGAGAGGTTCTGAATATCTAACCATGACTCCCATGCAGATTACCAGTACATCTTGGGTAGGCAGGCAGTCCTTCATAAACATTCTAACTTCTTCCTGATAGCTTCATGTTTCCCACTAAACATAGTCCTCCATTTTCTTCAGTATAATTAAGAAATCAGTATCAGCTTCCTACTGGTAAGAATGAGAATTATGAATACTAGGTTTGAAGAATGACTAGTTTTCACTGCACACTGAATATAGTGTATAAGCTAACAATCCTAACAAGTCTAAAGAGAAGAAAATTAATTAAGCTTCATAAATGTGAAGTCAAAAGATACCTTCAGTCCCTCCAATTCATTTTCCAGTTGCTTAGAATAGTGCTCACTCTGTTCACGTAGTTTCCTGTCTTTAGATGCTTCAGCAGCTAGAGCTTCTGTATGAACTTCCAGCTTTAAAACAGAATGAAAAAAGCAGATTTCATGATTATAATCTTTTTCCAAACAAAACATTTATCCCAATGAGAATTTACCTTGTAACGGGAAGATAATTCAAATGTTTAAATCCATATTAAATAATATTAACAAACTATAAAAATAAAGAATATTAAATAAAAAATTATATATATATCACTAGTCTTAAAAAATAGCTTTAATCACTATCCCATGGGCACTACAAAATTTGCCTGACTACTAACCTCTTTTTTGGCTCTTTCTGTTCTGCGCAGTTCTTGCCTTAAGCTTTCAACTTTTTGCATCACCAGGTCCACCTCTTCTTCCTTATCTCGGACATGGCGAGCAAGTTTCTGTTTTTGGGTGTGCAATTCTGTTAGCCGCTCATTGATCTCCATGAATTCCTGCATGGCCAGTTTCCTCTGACAGTGTGCGTCTTTCAGCTCTTTGGATTGGTTTTTTAATCGCTCACTAGCCTGGACTAGTTCCTACAGTTTTGTAAAAAGAATATAAGTTACCAATTCTGCAACCTAGAGACCAAATTTGGCCATCAGAATAGCTATTATTAGGTCAAGAAGAGCCAAAATTATTCACCTTAGGACAAATTAAAATAAATAAACTACTTCTGAACAGCATGGTGTCCTGACATAAATAAACTACTTCTTAATGGAATGGTGTCCTGATATGGTCTCAATTCCTTATGCTAATACAGTAAATGCACGGGAGCTGCTAATTTAACCTTATAGTACCTTAATTTCCACAAATGAGGGAAAAGTTTAGGAATAAATGATATGATGGTCAAAATAAATATTTGTAAAATTTGATAAATATTTGTGAGGTTGTTTTCATAAAAAACAAGCATTGCCCTTGACATAGAGGCTACACCTCAAGCCAGAAGCAACGAGACAGAAACTAAACCGGAGACTCCCTAATTGAAGAGAGAAACTTAGAGCAGAGCTAAAGTGGACTCATGGCAGTACCACTACCTGCCTCCTAGCAAAAGGAAATGCAGATTTTCTGTGGGGGAAAGAACTGCAATGAAATCTGAATTTTTCACATATTAAGAACAAACAAGAATGAGCTCACAACCACAGATTCCAAATTACTCAAAGAACAAAGCACCACAATCAAATAACAAAAACAATAAAAATAAACATCAAAGGTATCTTGGTATTAAAATCATTAGATATCAACACAAAATTGCTACATATGAAATGTTTAAAGGAATAAAAGATGAAATAATAAAAATGAAAAAATGACAAAAGGCTATTAAAAATGACCAAGCAGATTTATAGAAGAACTGTATGGAACATTCAGAAACAGAAAACGTAAGGTTGGCCTAGTTGCTCTCATCTATAATCCCAGCACTTTGGGAGGCTGACGCAGGAGGACTGCTTGAGCCAAGGAGTTCAAGAGCAGACTAGGCGACATTGTGAGACCTCATCTCTACAAAAAATAACAATGCAAAAAAAAAAAAGGCCAGGTATGGTGGTGTGCACCTATAGTTCTAGCTACTGCGGTGGGAAGATGACTTCAGCCTGGGAGGCTGAGGCTGCAGTGAGGTGAGATCACTCAGTTGCACTCTAGCTTGGGCAATACAGTGAGACTCCATCTCAAAAAAAAAAAAAAGAAAAAATACAAATCTTAAAATTAAAGACATGCATCCATCACTGTACAAAGTTAACATTTTTATAGTATAATCTTATATACACACTTGTACAGTAAACAAAAGATACAGCTAAAATACTGGCCAATAACAACACAAAGAAAGTTATAAAGAGGTAATACAGGTTGAATATCCCTAATCCAAAAAATGTGAAATCCGAAATGTTTCAAAATCCAAAACAGTCTGAGTGCCAACATGATGTTCAAAGGAAATGCTCACTAGAGCATTTCAGATTTTGGATTTTCAGGTTAGAAATACTCAACTGGTATAATGCAAATATTCCAAAATCCAAATGCTGGTCCCAAGCATTTCAGATAAATAAGTGATACTCAATCTGCGTTAGATCTCTAAAATCAGTTTTTTCTTCCTGAGATAAAACTTTGATGGTTCCTTTAGTGCAGATCTGATTATGGAAGCTCTGCCAGTTTTTGTTTATATGAAGCCTCAGACTTGAAAAGTAATTTTTTGGGTATATAATTTTAATTATCTTCTTATGTCTTTGAAAATATTTTACCCTGTTTCTGTTGCTGTTGTTACTTCTTCAGTGTATGTTCTTAGTCTAATTTTCCTCCTCCCGCCTTATTTGAGGATGGGGAATAGGTGATTTGTCTTTTTTTCCCCCGATTTCTTTACGGTCTTTTATTTCTCTTTGGTATTACCAAAGAGTGTTGTTTTTTGAACACTTCTGGTTTGGGTTTTTAAAATTTTTTCTTGATTCATAAATGTAGAGTTTCCACTAGTGATGACATTTTACTAGTAATCACCAGTTAAAGGCCATCTATTATATTGGATTAAGAAATGAAATCTTGACTTCAACAGAAAAAGTATTATTAAGGATAAGGAATGTCACTACATAATGATAAAATTCAATACACTAAGAAGAAATACTATCCCAAACTTTTGTGCATTCTATAAGATAGTCTCAAAATCATTAAAAAGAAACTGTTAGAACTTCAGAGAAAAATCGGTAAACATCACTATAATGAAAAATTTTAATTTCTTAGTCATTAATAGATAAACCAAGTAGGCAAAAAAACAGTGAATATAAAGACGATCTGAAAAGCTCAATTAACAAGCTTCATGTACAGAAGCTTGCTCTCTAAATTGGAACACAAACTATTTTCAAGAACACATATTGAATGTTTTAAAAATGGAACAGGCCAGGCCACGAAGCAAGTATCAGTAGATTTCAAAGAACAGATATCACGTAGAGCAAGTTCTGTAATGACACTGTAACTAAATTAGAAGTCAACAAAAAAAAATAAAACTCCATACATTGAAAATTTTAAAAGATACTTAAAAATAACTCACTGGTCCGTGAGAAAAAGAACTAATGCAATTCAACTCTTTCTATGAGACCAGTATAATCTGAATATCAAAAAAAAAAAAGAAAAGAAAGAGGAAAAATAATAACACGCCAATCTCACTTATAAAAACAAACGTGAAAATCCTTTTTAAAAATAAGTAAATCAGTTCCAGTGATATAGAAAGTAGATATGCATGAAGTCTGGCACTAAACTTCTTGTGCTGAAAATCTAGCTCTACCACTTTCTATTTCTATGACCTTGAGCAAGTGAACTAATTTCTCTGTTCTTGGTCTCACCATTCATAAAATTAGAATAATAATGATATCACCTAACTCATGGGGCTGTGATGGAGATTAAATAATTTAACATATGTAAAGCTTTCACAACAATGTTATTAGAACAGATATTTGCTACATAAATGTTATCTATACTATCACAGTATTATAAGAAATTTGGGCTTAACCCAGAAATATAACAGTGACTTAATATTAGAAAAAGTCAGCCAGGCGCGATGGCTCAAGCCTGTAATCCCAGCACTTTGGGAGGCCGAGATGGGCAGATCACGAGGTCAGCAGATCGAGACCATCCTGGCTAACACAGTGAAACCCCGACTCTAAAAAAAAAAAAAAAAAAAAAAAAAAAAAAAAAGAAAAAGTCTACAAATGTAGTACACCACACCAACTTATTGAAGGACAAGAATCATATAATCATATCAATAGAGAACAGAAGGGCACATTGAATAAAGTCAATACCCATTCTAAATAAAAAGCTATTAACAAAATAGGAATAACTAATCTTTAACCTGATAAAAATTATTTATTAAAAACAACAAACATTGTTAGTGAGAGGCAATTTCTTTAAAATTGGGGAACAAGATGGGGATGCCTGCTATTATCATTTCTAGTCAACATTGTACTGAGGTTCTAGCTAATACAGTAAAACAAGGAAAGAAATGAAAGTCTTTTCTGTATGAAATTTTATGGAAGAACATTTTAAAAGAACTTTAAATATATGGAGTGATATGTTTACGAATAAAAAGACTTTAGGAATACAGAGAAACTCTTATTTTTTGCAGTTTGTCCCTTCTGAACAAATTTTACCAAAACCTGGGCTAAATGAAAGTCTTAAAAAGTAACTTATAACTGATTTAGTAGTAAGAAAACTAAGATTTACCTTCTGGAGGTTATGTGTTTACATTTCAAGGTGGGGTGGCAGAGAGTAGGAGCCTAGACCAAGGGGGCTTCCTTTGATGGAGCAGAAGACTCTGGGCTTATATTTACAGTGGAAATATTTATCTATATTCCAGAGGGTTAGAAAAAGAACCCAAGATCCTTCTCTTTAGATTTCCAAGGAACTCTCTCAGAAGAGGAGAAAGCAGGAAGCAGTTGCTTCTTTTCTCTATGTAAACACCTGGATAAATGTTTTCAAGGCTCCTCATTTACAATACAGATTCCTTCTGTGTAGGGTTTTATCCTGCCAGCTCTCAGGGTATTTCTCTTGAGGTAAGACTTAGCACAGAAGGGAGCCATGTAGTTATTCTTTGCTGTATGTAAGTAATAACAATCCATTCTATTCTGGAAATAATCTGTGTGTATATTCAGAAAAACAGTAATAAATATATATAGTAAGAACTTAAAGACAATATTGTAATGATGTTAATTCTCTCTAAATTGATCTATAAATTCAATGCATTTTTTTCCCCTTGAGATAGGGTCCTCCTCTGTTGCTCAGGCTGGAGTGCAGTGACATGATCATGGCTCATTGCAGCCTCAATCTACCAGGCTCAAATGAACTTCCTGCCTCAGCACCCTGAGTAGCTGAGATGACCGGCGTGCACCACCCCGCTAATTTTTTTTATTTTTTGTAGAGACTGGGTCTCATTCTGTTGTTGCCTAGGCTGGCCTCAAACTCCTGGACTCAAGTGATCCTCCTGCCTCGGCCTCTCAAAAGTGCCAGGATTACAAGCATGAGTCACGATGCCCAGCAGATTAAATGTAATTTTAATCAAAATTCCATCTTCACAGTTTTCAAAACATAGTTGAGATACAGACTCTAAAATTTTTAAACTTTAAGATAAAAATTTAGGAGAAATTTTTAAAATCTCAGATTTTTAAATATAAGACAGCAAATACACTAACCATAAAAATATTGATAAATCTGGCCACAATAATCCTAAGAACATTTTTTAATAAAAAGATTCCTAAAAGCAAAAAGATAAGCCACTGAGAGATGTCTGTAACACATATAACTCACAAAAGCTTAGAATGTCCAAATATTTCCAAGAATTCTTATAACCAGTAAGAAAAAAGCAACCCAACAGAAAAATAAACAAAAGATATAAAGAAACATTTCACAAAAGAAATGTAAATGACAATAGACCCATGTGAAGATACTTGACCTCATTAGTAATTAGAGAAATGTGCATTAAGACCACAACCAAACATTTTCTAAAACCTAAAATCTCAATTTAGACTAGATTGGCCAAAAGTAATAAATCTGGTAATATGAACACAAACTCCTATACACTACTCGTGGAAATGGAAGTTGGTATACTAGAAAACAGTTTGGCATTATAAAAAATCAGAATATTTGCTAACCCAATCAAAAAATGGGCAAAGGACCTCAGTGGACATTTCTCTAAGAAGACATACAAATGGCCGATAGTTATATGAAAAAGTATTCAACATCACTAGTCATAAGATAAGTAAAAATCAAAACCATAATGAGCTGCCACTTCACAGCTATTGGGATGGCTTTTTTTTAAAAGACAAAGGATAACAAGTGTTGGCAAGGAATGTGGAGAAAAATCATTTTCTACTGCCTATAGGATATTAAGCAAATCACTCAAAATCCTGTATTGGTATCATCTGTTTCTTTTCGTCAGCACTATCGTCTTCTCAAAATATATGAAAAGGATTTTTCATGCTAAAACATTAAAAACTGGTGACTATCTGTCACTATAAATCTAGCTATCAGATTTTCACCCTCTTTTCAAAGGGTTAGAGAAAGAACCCAAGATCCTTCTCTTTAGATTTCCAAGGAACTCTCTCAGAAGAGGAGAAAGCAGGAAGCATAACATCCATTATGTTAACTACATTTGGCTGAGTAATCCTACCAATAAATATAAAATGGTAAACCATTAATATTACTATAATATTATTAAAGCAAATAGAACACTAACTGTTTTAAATGACAAATATTATTAAATTGGCAATGAATTTAAACGGGCCTATACAAAAAATTGGTTGAAACTGCATTAAGAAGAAAGTAAAAATGTATTGGTCTATCTTTAATTGCATTCTCTTTTAGTCCTTTTGATTAGTTTCACCAGCTAAAGGTTATTTGTTTTATTTTTAATTCCCTCCATTTCTTTCCCGGCACAAAGACTTTGAAATCTTCCCCCAGAGGATTACATTCATTCTATATTATCAGTGCATTATATTAATATATTACATTACTGAATACAACTTATGCTATGCCATAAACTACAGATTTCTTGTTTGCAATGGCTAGTATTAGTCCCAACATTTTTCTATTAATGAAAGTCACAGTGCTTAGCAGCATGTGGTTCAAGAAAAGTATTTTCTCTAGTGCTTGCATATTATTTACCCTATTGGGCTATGTTACAGAGTCTTAGCTATCAATAAATTTTCTTGATGTTTAAAATAATGTTTAAATGTTATACAAAGTTCTTATGAAAATGACGTTAGCTTTTTTACCCATGCTGCTCTGAAGGATAAAAACTGACATTTAAAACAATAACCAAAGAAATTTTAAATTATATTTTAAGAATGTTCTTATCAGCAAGTTATAATGAAAATATGCCTGTATTTTAAATTTTTTCTATAGATGCTAAACAGATTCTACTATTTTCTTATTTCTTCGTGTTTCTTTTTCAATAATATTCACTTTTAATCTAGTCCTTTGACTATTAACTTTCTAAAAGAACAAAAGATTCTGAACTTTCAAGCTTCAACAATTTAAAAGTTTATTACTAGCTACTCATCAAATGACATATACCAAAATAATCCTTATATTTTTAAACCAACTTTTAAAAAGATAAAATATACTATGTATTATTGTAATTCATTATGAATGCTTTCAGTATTCTTATTATACAAGATTCAAAACAGAAAAAGCTTTAATGATCTATTCACATATTTTACCTTATTTAGATCTTCCCTTTCTTGTTGTAACGTTTTGATTTGTTTTTCATAAGCCTTGATTTGTCTAAAAGCTTCATCTAGTTCTTGCCTCACAGCATTAGCTTCTTCAAGTTGCTGTTCCAAATGACTCAGTTCTAAAAACAAAAGACAATGTTTCTTTTACTATTTGTATAAAAGCAAATGATTGAACCTAAGGTAAAACAACTAAATTTTTTTTTTTAATCAGTATTTTGAATTTGGTGTTAGGTCTACTGATAGACAGTGTATACCAGTATGACTCTTGACAAATTAAATGCTTATCAGTTCACTGTAAAGACGGTGAATTGCATATGCCAGTGTGAAGATGTGCAAAATTTATGTGCAGAAATGCCTTACAGATTCATTATGAAAAAAAAAACTTGCAAAAACAGCACCTTCAGACCAATTAAAAATTTAAAACAAGCAACAAGAAACCCAAACAACAACAACAACAAAAAGGCAAGTTTTACTGCAGTGTTGGTAAGCATCCTAAGGCTGATGTTAGTCAAATTACTGTGTAAGATGATTTTGATTCTAACAGGGTGGTTCCAAATCACCCAGTCTAGTTTCACCACTGTTTATCTGAAGAATAAACTCTGATTTCCAAAAAGCAAATACCTGAAAAACTCCTGATCTAAATCAATTCTTCTGTTTTTTGATGAAGAAACTCAGGGAGTTGAATAATTTGCCTAGTCACATTGCAAAATATGTATCAGAGACAAGACTAGAGCCCAGGAAATCTTGCACTGACTTCTCCACCTTACATGGTAATGTTATTAAATAATGTTTAACATTCTCAGATAAGAGGGGATATTAAGAAACAACAACATTATTGATTTTAACCTATGCCTTAAAATGTAATAAATTGATAGGAAATGTTCCTGGTATTAAAAGTAAACTAGGAAAGAACTGAAGTCAGTGATACAGAGAAATCTAAACAATATTCATTATCAGTTCTGCTCTGGATATTTTCTGTTCTTTACACATTATTACTCTAAGTCAGCAATACTCAACCTTTTTGGTACCAGGGACCAGTTTTGTGGAAGACAATTTTTCCATGGCCCAGGAGTCCGGGAGATGGTTTTGGGATGAAACTGTTCTACCTCAGATCATCAGGCATTAGTTAGATTCTCATAAGAGGCATGCAACCTAGATCCCTTGCATGAGCAGTTCACAATAGGGTTCACGGTCCCATGAGAATCTAATGCCACCGCTGATCTGACAGGAGGTGCAGCTCAGGCGCTAATGCTCACTCACCTGCCATTCACCTCCTGTTGTGCGGCCCAGTCTGCCGGTACCAGTCTGTGGCCCGAGAATTGGGGATCCCTGCTCTAAGTGACATCCCCAAACAAGTGACATGAGCATCCCTTAGGAACTTAGATATGGAGAATACCAAGCCCCAATCAAGACCTAATGAAGCAGAATCTATACAGTATCCTCAAGTCATTCATTTGTACGTTAATGTGTCTGAACCAGTGCACAAAGTGTTGTATACTGTTGAGACTGATGCTTTCAATAAATGAAGTAGTGTTAATATGTTAGTCCTAGTGGGAAAAGCAATTCACTTGCGTAGATGAAACCTGCAGTCTAAAAATTACTTAAATGTATTAGTGTATCATGCATTGTATAGTACTACATTCCATAAATAACCGGTAACAGTGCAATAAACTTACAGATTTCAAACTTACTTTGAAAGTATAGTTATTAATAGCACAGTTAACTTTTGAAGATGCAACGTTGTATTAACTGGTTTTCATAGTATCTGAACAGTATCAATTAAAGAATGCTTATGTGAATAAAACTAAAAATCATAGGGTATTTAATCTTAATCATGGTGTTTAGTCTTATATTCAGAAAACTGTATTTTATCACTTTATCAAATTTTGGCATTTCATAGGGGAATATTTCTATTTCAATTAATTTCTTTCAAACACATTTAAATATTTTCTAGTTCAAGTTTTTAACATTTTTAGGATTTCAAGAATTTCTTGTTTTTCTTTTTTTTTTTTTGAGACGGAGTCTTGCTCTGTCACCCAGACTGGAGTGCAATGGTGCGATACTGGCTCACTGCAACTTCCGCCTTCCAGGTTCAAGCAATTCTCCTGCCTCAGCCTCCTGAGCAGCTAGGATTACAGACACTTGCCACTACTATGCCCGGCTAATTCTTGTATTTTTAGTAGAGATGGGGTTTCATCATGTTGGCCAGGCTGGTCTCCAACTCCTGACCTCAGGTGATCCACCCACCTCAGCCTCCCAAAGTACTGAGATTACGGGCATAAGTCATCGCGCCTGGCCTGGATTTCAACAATTTCTAAAGTAAATATCAATTTACTTTTGTTATTTCTCATAATTAAGAGTAAAAATATAGCCTGTAAAGCAGCTGACTTCTGTCACTTTCTGGTTCATTTTAATTAAACTTTATGGTTAAGGAAAATCAATTTAGAGTAGCATTATGGTACATTTAGTAATCCATTCTGAGCACACTTTCTTTCTTCTACTTTTGAAGTGTTCTTCTCTAACATGTTCAATTTTTTCAGAAATTATTGTTACTGACTTATTTCAACAGCTCTGAGAAACAAAAAAATTCAGTATTTCATAAAATTTAAAAGAGTGTTGCTGTTGTCTAACTTATCTCCTTCAAGACAGAGACCATATTTTATATTTCTCTTCCATGCCATACAGCACCAAGAAAATAACCCCATATGTATGATACCTTCATTAAGTCCTCATTACTAACAAGTTGAATTTTACAGTCCTAAATAGCACCCGTGAGCTAAGAACCATTTAGTTGGTATCAGCTAACCCAGTTTCCTAGTACAGCTTTTTCATAAAATTTCCCTATCATATAAAGTTTATAACAGCCTTGATTTTCTACGTTATAAAGTTTATAACATGGGATAGCATCTAAAAGCTTTAAGGATATTTTTACTGATTTATTTCAATACAGTGTTAATTTTAGTTTTCACCACAGTCATTTCATTTTGGCTGCTTTGCAATGGAGTTGTTGGAGAAATACATGTCAAATTTCCCTGTTTTATATTTCAGACACTTTTCAAAAGTGAAAAAAGCTCAAAACATTCATTTAAACAACAGTATGTGAATTATGAGAAGTACAAAAGAATGTACTAGATTAAGAAGTGTTGGAAAAGATAACCCCTCCCCCAATATTTCACAAAATCCTCCATTATGGAGGGAAACACAGCACTCGTAATTTGGAAAACACAGAATGTTGCATTCCCAAAAGATGAACACCCCATATCAAGAAAAATCCAGAATGCTTTGAACTTTGGTCAAATGCTATAAAATGGGTAAAGCAGCAGAGCCTTTACTTTCACTACAACAAATAGCAAATATGGCTAAAATTCTGAAAGAAATCCAGAGACTATTAAAAATATCCAACACAATTAGCCATGACATTTAGATAAAGTTGTTAAAAATTAATTATAGTGAACAAATAGAAAACGCTGTAGTAGGCCGGGAACCATGGCTCATGCCTGTAATCCTACCACTTTGGGAGGCCGAGGCAGACAGATCACCTTAGGTCAGGGGTTCAAGACCAGCCGGGCTAACATGGTGAAACCCCAGCTCTAGTAAATATACAAAAATTAGCCAGGTGTGGCACACACCTATAAACTCAGTTACTTGAGAAGGGCTGAGGCAAGAGAATCACTTGAACCCAGGAGGCGAAGGCTGCAGTGAGCCAAGATCGCATCACTGCACTCCAGCCTGGGTGACAAAATGAGACTCTGTCTCAAAAGAAAAAGCTGTACTAGGAAACTGGGTTAGCTGATACCAACTAAATGGTTCTTAGCTCACAGGTGCTATTTAGGACTGTAAAATTCAACTTGTTAGTAATGAGGACTTAATGAAGGTATCATACATATGGGGTTATTTTCTTGGTGCTGTATGGCATGGAAGAGAAATATAAAATATGGTCTCTGTCTTGAAGGAGATAAGTTAGACAACAGAAACACTCTTTTAAAAAATAATAACGTAGAAAATCAAATGCAAATTGTGTGGCAGGCTATATGTGCTATAGGAACTGAGGTCAAAAAATGGGCATGATTAAAGCAGTATACAAAGTGGAACACTATAAACTGGAAAGGTGTTAAGACTGGAGCCAGCAGGAGGTTGGCAGAACAACCAAAACATTTCCCTGATCCACAAGATGGATATTTTCATTTTTCCCATTATGTAACTCTTCTGAGATGTGAAGAAACTTTACTTCTAATTATAATCAGTAAAAACAGGCTCCCTTATTATCAATACACCTATTCACAGGGGAGAGAGGGAAGGAGAGAGAGAGAGAGAGAGAGAGTGTGTGTGTGTGTGTGTGTGTGTGTGTATGTCTGTGTATGTGTTAAGTTTAGGGTTGGACAAACAGAAACAGTACATAGAGACACTTATCCCCAACCTCAAGGCAACATAAGAATCAGAGTTTCAAAAGTACATTATAGATTATAATAAATTTTTCATTTAGGAAACAAAAAAATCCTATTTTCTCATACAAAAATATTAAATGAGGTATGAACTTTTTATTAAAAAAATTTTATTTTTGTCTGCTGATACTCAACAAATATATATTTAGTGTCTGTTATACAATACTGGCAATAAGCTTGGCATTAGGAATGTAGTAGGAAAACCTACTATAACCTGCTTCCTAACCTTTAGGAGCTCAGAGTATGGTAAAGAAGCAAATATTAAAAAGAAGTTGTCAAAAATTATAAATTTGTTGCTTTTTTTTCCAGGAACTTAAAAATATTGGAGAACACTGCTGTTGGGAAACACAAGATAACCAGTCATTAATGGTGGGTATTTGTATACACAAAGACTTTGCTCAAGAAGTATCTGGAGGAATGACAGATTGAAGGTATTTTGGATACTTTTTTCTTCAGAGCCAAATTAAAGTTGGGGCTACTCATCAGGCAGGTCCTAAGGAGAGCACTCAATTTGTATTTTTTGTTAAAAAGGGAAGGAAAAAAGAAAGGGAAGGAAAAAGACAGTATGTGAAGGAAGTGGAGCATCACGGGGTGATTCAGTATGGCTGGAATCACTGGACAAGGGAGTATTAACAAGAGACAAAGCTCGAGAGGCAAATACATGCATAATAATGAAGGGCCTTGTATTAGAACTGAGAAATTTCTACTTTATCCTGCAGGCAATGGGGGTCCACTGAATATATTTATGTTGAAGCTGTGACATGAACAGACTTACATTTTTAAAGCTTACTCTGGAGACTTCAAGTTCTGGGAAGACGGAATAGATATATTTCCCATTCTTCCCATTAAGTATAACTTAAAACCCTAGACATTATACGTAAAACAAACATAAGACGACTCTGAAATGTGAAGAAAAAAACTTCCTCAGGACATTGGGACCTGATAAATAACGTAACGGTTGAGTTTTCTGGGGTTTCTTCTTGGTTCATATACCCCAGAATTAGAGCTAAAGATGATAACCCATAAATGACAACAGCTATAAAGAGAAAAAGCCCCAACAAAAGCCTGCTCTTTCTAGCCAAAGGATTAGGAAAGGGGTAGACCAGGAAGATAGAAAACTCATAGAAAATAACAATTCTACTTGAGATAAACATCACAGAAAAAAACTGGTCCCATGTCACCAATGTCAACAATGGACAAGTGCAGGGGGGCTACATTTCCAACCTCATGAGGCTATAATGAGATGCTCAAACACATCTGCAAAAGTGGTGTCAGAAAAACACTGGGTGTGGTTACTCATGCCTATAATCCCAGCACTTTGGGAAACTGAGGAGGGTGAATCACTAGAAGACAGGAGTTCGAGACCAGCCCAGGCAACACAGCAAGACCCCATCTCTACTAAAAATACAAAACATTAGCCGGGTGTGGTCCCAGCTACTCAGGAGGATGAGGCACAAGAATTGCTTGAACCTGGGGGATGGTGGTTGCAGTGAGCTGAGATCGTGTCACTGCACTCTAGCCAGAGTGAGACTCTATCTCCAAATTGGAAAAAAAAAAAAAAAGAGTGGTGTCACAAAAAGACAGGACATTAACCCTCACTGGCTGACAACAAGCCTCCCCTCACACACATTGTCAGTGGAAACCACACGGGAAACCTGGACTTCTACCTCCAACCTGGGTTGACTTTCGGATCCCAAGCATACTGTATTTTCAATCTCTATGTGGTTGGGAAAAAAATCTGCATATAAGTAGATCCACACAGTTCAAATCCATGTTGCTCAAGGATCAAGTGTATTTATAAATTTACAGCATATTTAATTTTACGTTAAAATAAATCATTTATAATAAATGTATAATTTTATAATAATTTTATGCTGCCTCAGCATCCATTTTGAATGCGGGTTTAGGTTTCTTGTTTCAGAGGCAGGGTTTAGTCACTCTTGATGCAGTTTCAATTCTACACCACACCCAAGGGGCTCAAGCTGGAGACATCTCTCCCATCTAGCAGACTGGGATCCTGCCTTCCAGTCACCTCCTCTAAAGGGACCATTCAAGCACTGGCTTCCAAACTTAAAAGTGACCTACACCCTATTCCCTAATATATACTGCTAGTTGCCATGCTCTCCTGGCTCAAGGCTCTCTGTCTCCCTGCACTCCCTGACCTCCAGGTGTGTGGCCTCCAGGCATGCCATGTGCCACAATGTCTGTAAGCACTAAAAACTCTTAAATGTTCACATTGAGGTTGTCATTGACGCTGTACCAGCAATCTGACTCCTGACTGCAAGGCTGCTTCAGAAAGGATGCATGCAGGTGGATCCCCTGCTAGTCCTCTTTTGTTCAGGCCTCTGGTGGCTGCTGGTGACAGTAGCCAACAGCTATGTTGACAGAGAAACAGCTAGTACAAGAAAGAAAGAAAGGAAAAAGAAGAAAACAAAAAGAACACTCAAGACTAATATCCTTCATGTCTACAGATGCAAAAATCCTTAAAAATATATTAGGAATGGAATTCAGCAACATATAAAAATAATTGTACACCATGACCACCGTTTACAAGAGGGATGTATGGCTGGCTCAATACTTTAAAATCAACCAATGTAATTCACCATATTAACAGGTTATTTTTTGAAAATCATATGTTCATATCAATTGATACAGAAAAAGCATCTGACAAAATTTAGCACCCATTAATGATTTTAAAAACCCTTAGAAATACAAAAACAGAGGGAAACTAATGCTTTTCCCCAAGATTGAGAAGCTAGAATGTTCTCCTCATCATTCTTCTTTAGCATAACATAGTGCTGCAAGTTCTTGCAATAAGGCAAGAAAAGGAAACAAAAAGCATATAGATCAGAAAGGGAGAAATAAAACTGTTCCCACCTGCAGATGACATGATTGTCAGAATTAAATATCCCAAATAATCTATTTTTTTAAAGCCCTCTTACAACTAATAAGGGAGTGTAGTAACACTGTAGAATACAAAATAAACATGTAAAAATCAACTATATTTCTATATAATAGCAATAAACACATGAACAATAAAATTAAAAATACAATACTATTTGGAATTGCTCAGAAAATGAAATTACTTATCATGATTCTATATATAATGGGTTAGACATCAACACAAGTTTCCTTTGGATAGTGCCAGAACATTACTGTGAATGACAGCAAAACGTTTTAAGATTGAAAAATTTAGCTCTTATACAGAGCTAACAAAGAAGCTCACAACTATTTTGGTGAATGACATAACAACTAGATTATTGATTTGAATATTTTACATCAATATCATCTATTTCAAGGCAGTTTTAAAATTAATTAGCAAGCTTTCAAAAGCTACTGCCATTCAAAGCCACATTCTACTATTAAAAAGAGAAGAGACAGGCTTATGAATAAGTTTTCCAAATCCCTATTGCCTCTCTGAAGACAAATCACTGACCATTCTAGCTGGTCTTCTGTTCCACTGCTTTTTTAGTGTCATACAACTCTAACGTAGACATTCAATGACACTCTTAATGTTACTGTTGGTACCAAAGCAAAGTCCATGATTCAGTTATCACGTTCCCAATCTATAACAACTTACTTTTGGAAAGATAAAAGTAACAGAGATTAGATATATAGATATTTCTTAGGACAGCCTCTTAAAAACACAAAAGAGGATTCACAAATTATGCTCAAAATTAAGATCTCCATATATTTAAAATAAACAAAGTGCTAATATGGCATTTTAAATAGTCACTTTTATAAAAGATGCTACATTAGATTATTTCTTCTCTTTTACTTATTTTTGCCTAAAACTGCCTTTCTGGAGAGGCCTGACCATTCTCGTTAAAACAGTACCTTCTGCTCTCTCTTCCTATCCCTCTACTTATTCAGATCATGTAATGCCTCTAAACCCTGCAAAAAACTGCCATTTCATTCTGAGTAAAAACCAAAGACCTTATGACAATCAGTAAGGCTCTACTGATCAGGCAACAAGCCCATTTCACCCCTTTAGTTCTCATTTCCTTCCATTCTCCCTGCTTGCTCATTCTGCTTCAGCCATGCAGTACTCTGTTTTACTGGAACACCTGGGACACATTCGATTTTAGAGTCTTTGTACCAGTCCTTCTGCTTGGAACATGTATTTTCCAGATAATTGTATGGCTAACCTCCTTGCCTTCTTTAAATTTTTGCTAACATGTCACCTTCTCAGGCCTAGCCCTGGAGCACTATACTTAAAATGATAAAATTCCTCATTTTGCACATCTGACTAATTCTCCTTATTCTATTCTTATTTTTAAAGCACTTATTACCTTCTAACATATTGTATCATTTACAAAGTTATATATTTACTGGTTTCTGTTTTCTGTCCTTTACCTAGGCCAAAGCAAAGATTTTTTGTTTAAAGTTGTTGTGCTTAAGTTGAATCCCAAGAGCCTAAAACAACACCTGCTACACAGCAGGTGCTAAATATATATTTATTGAATAAATGCAATAAATGAATAATAGGTATACAAACACCTGTCAAATTTAATTTTAATCTCAGTAATACAAGGAAAAAATAATTGCATAACAAATAAAATAAATTTTCTTGATGCCTGTATACATGCACTCTGCTTGTCTCTAGTGTCCTTCTTCACACCTTACTCACCTTTTCCTCTCCTCACAAATATGCTTTGCCAGAAAAATTCCAAAATGAACAGGCCTTCCAAAAAAGCCATCCTTATTCACAGAAGTCTGGGTTAGGTGATCCTCTATGTACTCTCCACGTATCTCCATTTATTTTTCCTGATAGCCTTTTCATACGTATTGCAATAACTGTTTATCTGTTTCCCAGACCAAAATGTGACCTCCTTGAGAGCAGAACCCATTCTTATTTGCCCTTCCCTGACTACCATGCAACTCACATCACATAACACAGACAGGTTCTCAATAGATGTTTTTTGCGTGAATAAACCATTTTTTAAACATTTCCTAAATTGAATTAGCAGTGAATCACAGATATTTACCTGTTACTTGTTTCCTTAGTTTTTCAATTTCTTCTTTTAAGTTTTTTATTTCTAAATCTTTGCTTGCTGTTAGTGGACCATCAACAGTTGAATACTGCAGAGCTTGGACAGTCTGTGTTGACTCTTAAAAAAAAAGAATAAATAAAAATATCACCATACTTCAAATTCTTAACACTAATAACACTGTATTTTTTGCAGAGAAATTCTTACACAATTTATAGAACAAAACATCTACTCACTGATAAAAAGCATGTGAATACGTAAAAATTAAGTCATAAAAAATCAGGCCAGGCATGGTAGTTCATGCCTGTAATCCCAGCACTTTGGGAGGCCGAAGTGGGAGGATCACTTGAGTCCAGGAGTATGAGACCAGCCTGGGCAACAGAGTGAGACCCTTTCTCTACAAAAGATATAAAAATTGGCAGGGCATAGTGGCACATGCCTGAAGTCCCGCTACTCAGGAGGCTCAGATTGGAGAACTGCTTGAGCCTGGAAGGTTGAAGTGGTAGTGACTCATGATCATGGCACTGTACTCCAGCCTGGGAGACAAAGTGAGACTCTATCAAAAAAAAAAAAAAAAAAAAAATCTGCTGCATATATATATATATATATATGAAAGAATCCACCTTCTAATAATTTTTGGTTTTAAATACTGTTGGTGTACTCTGCCAGTGAATCAACTACGTAGCTCCTTTTTCTCCTAGTAGGAACATCACCATGTGATAACTCAAAAGCCTGGTATGTCAGTCAGATGCTATATGAAGAACTGAATTGGGTTTACAAAAGGAGGGTTAGGCATGGTAATATACATATGCAGAAGTGCTGGCCTTCCAAATTTTATGTCTGAAAGTTGAGGCCCATCTACAGGTAACTATGGCTCAACAATTTAGCTAAAATATTTAGTTAAAATAGAAAATATTAATTTATCTTGCAGTTCTAATTAGAAAACACAAGGTTTTAAAGAACAGTAAGTCTATTGAGGCTTATTCCCAGATATCATCAAAAGATATGGAACAAAGAAAATATTTTTTACCATTTTACACCAGAAATGAAATTGCCCTTTGTTCTAAAATAGGTGTTCTGCTATTTATGGAGGGATTCTTACATAATAAGTCTCTCCCTTACCATAATTCTTTATGAGTTAGTGCAAATCATTACTGATTTGTGTGTGCATATGTACGTGTGTACTGATGGTTTTTACCCAGCATCTACTTATCTCTTCTTCCTTGTGAACCAAATTCAATTATCAGGCTACAGTGTGCATAGGCAAGGTGGGCCCAGTCAAAACTGGCTGGTTTAAATTAATCATAATAATTCCATTCCCCATTGCAAGTGTTGGTCAAGAATTAGGTATGAGACCTAGTTAGAACTTAAATGGTACCTTGAGAAGAAGTCCACTAGGGGGCTTCAGGGAGAGGTTTTAATCTCCCATTAAATGAAAGATATATGAAACTAAATGAATCTTTCCACTTTCTGAGTCTCTGGATATGTGCAGATCTGAAGATGGAACTCTTGGTGTACTCTGCCAATGAATCTATTTGGCTCCTTTTTGTCCTAGCTGGGAACGTCACCATGTGATAACTCAAATGCCTGGTATGTCTGTCAGATGGTATATGAAGTGAATCTGGTGTATGAAGGGAGGTCTTACCTTCCAAAGTTTACATCTGAAAGTTCCACAATATTGTGGAATCAAGGAAAGCCAAGAAATTAATAGGGCAGCTACCCCAAAATTGGCACTGAAACCATTTACTTCTGGCTTCTTAAGTGAGAAAATAAATCCTTATTATTTAAGAATTCTCACATCTGCAGCCCAAAACAATCTAGCTGATAGACTTCTCTCCAGTATAACCATCAGATTAACTGGCCACATCCTAAACTAGTGGTTCTCTACTGCCGGTGTACCATCACCTCATGTGAAGGGGACAGAAGGGGAGTCAGTTGTTGACACAGTACATGAGGAGACTGCTACAAGCATTTAACATCTGGAAACTCAGAATGTTCAGTATCTCAGAGTGTGAAACTCTCTCTCATGTGAAAAAACTACCTCACCCCAAATGCTTGTGGTTCACCAATTAAGAAATTCTACTATACACTTTGTCATTATCAATAACGGCATGGCCTCCAAAATCATCTCTCTTATCTGTACAGCTTACTACTCCAGGGACCACTTCAACAATTCTTCATTTCCACCACAAATACCAATCAATGTGTTCCCAACACTTTCCATTTTTTTCCTCTTTACTTCCTTACTTACCCTGGTTAGATTCTTTGGTCCATCACTGTTTTGCAAACACCTTCCATTTCTTTACCCTTCTCTCCTCCATTGTACTTATTCTAGAAGGCCCTCAATCTTGGCTAATTTCTACTCTCCTCCTACTCTATGATTTTACTCAAGTAGCTAAAAATGACTGAAAAAAATACACAGTCATTTAAAACTCATGATTACTAAACTTAAATAACATGGAAATATCTGGCGATCCTAAACTATTTCCCTGGCTCATTTACTCTTTTTGTCTCTATACTGACCATTTCACATTTTCTCTTTTTCTTGTCAAATATCTATTATCTCCTCTACCTTCCTTACTCTCAGTGGATGACCCTACTTTGTATGTGATTTATTTGTCTGTCTCCTCAAAGTAGAAAGGAAACATAACAAGGGGAGGTATTTTTGTCTTTATCTGTTTTTTATTACGTTACTAGTTATGTGCAGAACAGTTCCTGGCTGTTTGATACTCAATAAATAGCTGATAAATGAATGAATCAGTTTAAATGTTAATCTATGTCACTGCTATGAAACAAGTATTCATGCCAAAAGGCAATGATCTTACATTTTTGCTCGCTTTGCTCTGTGTAGACGATACTATACATGTAAAAATACTAAGAACAAATTAAAGAATTCAAAACATTAAAAAAAAAAAAAACCAAAACACAGGAAATTCTTAGTCATAAGGGGATGGACTAGGAAGCAACAGGTCACTGCTTTGTTTCTCCTGCTGTAAAAAGTAAAAATTCAGTACATAATTTGAAAAAATCTTATTTTTAAAAACATCTTTGGTTTATTTTACTTAGTTTTCTGTGCTTTCTCAGTCAGAGGTGGGGAAGTGAGCCAGGGAAGTGAGGCATTCTGAGGTGAAGAGGCTATTACAACTGCTTCTTACCTGGAAGCCTTATCCATTTCTGTGAGCGTACTTAGGTTCAAGCCTGGCCTTTAAATTGAGAGATAACATGCTGGAAAGAAAAATCACTGAAGCTTCTGGAGGATGTGCGGGGATGATGCCAACAATCTGGAAATCTCAAAGTCCGTAAGCATATGGTGCTTTCATTCCCATGGTATATTTTAATTGTTGTACTTGGGGGCTGCATGGGAAGTTAGGGAGCTTTGAAAAGTCAGACAGAAATCTCCGATAGTATAGAATTATTTCAGAGATGAAGAGCTGCTTGAGGAAGAGAAGCTGCTTCAAATACATGGCCAGTCTCTTCATCAAGACACTTATCAAATTTGGAAATGGTATAGGGCAGAAGGCTGAAGAGCAGAATAAATCTCCCATAGTTTAGGAAGTGAAGGAGAAAGAGGCCCAACTAGGCTCTATCCAGCTCCCGTTTCTGGGCATTTGAAATCAAAGGTAGGTTTGAATCTAATTAAAAATGCAATTTAAAGGCGGGCACAGTGGCTCATGCCTGTAATCCCAGCACTTAGGGAGGCTGAGGCGGGCAGATCACGAGGTCAGGAGATCGAGACTATCCTGGCTAACACGATGACACCTCATCTCTACTAAAAATACAAAAAATTAGCCAGGCGTGGTGGCACACACCTGTAGTCCCAGCTACTCAGGAGCCTGAGGCAGGAGAATCGCTTGAACCCAGGAGGCAGAGGTTGCAGTGAGCCGAGATCAAATCACTGCCCTCCAGCCTGGGCAACAGCAAGACTCTGTCTCAAAAAAAAAAAAAAAAAAATGCAATTTACGCTTGTCCAAGCTCAATTCTTGATGGAATGAAAAGGGAGAAACCTCTCTGGGGCAAAAATAATATAAACTTGCTTCTCTATGTTATTTTTATTCATGACATCTTTCACATGAGACATTTGGAAAAGCAGAAAAGCATGACAAATGGAAGAAAAAAACAGAAAGGCAGGTTCACAGTTGTTGAAATTAACAGACAAGGACCTCAAAATATTATTAAAATGTTACAGAAAATAGCGAAAAAATACACAAAAATATGGGGAAATTTCAACAGAAAACTGCAACTGAGAGAATCAAATGAATAAACTTTAACCAAAAAGACAATATCTGAAATTAAGATTAATCAGATGGACTTAACAGCAAAATGGATATAGCAGAAGACGGAACTAGTGAACCTCAAGGCAGATCAATAGAAAATATCTTAATGAAGCACACACAAAAAAAGAAAGAATGGAAGGAACAGAACAGAGTATAAAGGAAATGTGAGATACCATCTAACATATATGCAATTACAGCTCCAGAAGGAGAGGAGAAAGTGCATGAGGCAAAACAGTATCTACAGAGACTATGGCTTAGAATTTTGCAAAACTGATAAAAGACATCAAACAAGATTGCAAAAGCTCAGTGAATCTCAACCAGGATTTTCTGTTAATACAAAGAAAGCTACACGTACGTGAATCACAGTCCAACTATTTGAAACTGAAGTTAAGGACATAATCCTGAAAGCAGCCAGAAGGGAAAACATATACATTACATTCAAGAGATTAAGATTAACAGCTGGCTTCTCAAGAAATATTATGGAAGCTATTATAGAAAAGAATAAAATAATACATGTAGAGCTCTGAAAGAAAAAGCTGCCAAGCTAGAATTCTAATCCAATACAAGTATTCTTCAAAAATGAAGGTAAAAATAAAGACATTTTCACATCAACAAAACCCTATTGAGAATTGTCACAACACACTCACATTACAAGAAAACAATAAAGGAAGTTTTTAGGCTAAAGAAAAATGATTCCAGATAGAAACATGGAATTTAGGGAGAAATAAAAAGCACCAAAAGGGTAAATAAATGGGTAAATTAAAAGATACTTAAAATTAACGAGTAAACGTAAAGCAACAATCGAGTAAACTGTATTAAAAGATTTATAACACAGATTAAGGTAAACTACATAACAACAGTAATACAAGGAGCTGTCTAAAGGTTTCTACGTTGTTTGTGAAGTAGTAACATACAAATTATTAAGAAAAAGATATATGAAGACCTAACAGAAAAATGGGCAAGAACCTCGAACCAGAACTTCAAAAGACTAGATATCCAAATGGATGGTAAATATATGAAAAGACATTCAAACTCATTATCCATCAGGAAAATGCAAATTAAAATCACAGCAGGACATCACTATACTTCTACCAGAATGACTACAAGTTAAAAATGCTGACAATATCAAGTTCTGGTGGGGAGCTGAAGAAAGTAGAACTCGTAAATTATTAGTAGAACTATACATTGGTATAATCACTTTGGAAAACTCTTTGACAATATCTTCTAAAGCTGAAAATCCTCTACTATATGGCCCAGAAATTCTACTCCCAGGTACATATCTGAAAGAAATAGTATATAGGACCATCAAAATAAATATATAAGCACATTTGCAGGAACTTTACTTATAGTAGTCAACATCTGGAAATAACCCAAATATTTACCAACAACAGACTGGGCAATTTTTTAGTGCTTATACCCAATGAAATACTAAACAGCAGTACAAAAAAAAAAAAAAGAGCAAACTACTGATATATATAAAACATGGGTGAATTTTGAAAAACAACAAGTGAAAGATGCCATACACAAAAGAGAATATACTGTATGATACCATTTATATGAAGTTCAAAAACAGGTAAAAATTCATTAATGGTGAAAGAAATTAGGATGATGTTTATTTCATAGTGTTAAGTTACAAACTGGGGAGTGGCATGTGAGGACTTTACCCTATGCTGGAAATATTCTACACATGAATATGGGTGAAGGTTACATTAGTGTACACATATACAAACATTTATTAGGCTTACACTTAAGAGTAGAATGCTTGCACACTTTGCTATATCACCACATAAAAAAACAAACAGAAAAATTTCAGTCACAAAAGGGAAGTAATTCATTGCAGAGATCTTAACAACTTATGGAAAAACAGAAAATAGTCCATTCTATTGATGTCTACACAGACTTTTTCTCTACTTGGCCTCTAAAACTATGACAGTAAAATTCTGTGATTATAAAACTTTGATTATTTCTTTCCTAGGAGTTACAAGTTCCTGATCATCTGTCCATAAATACATTCCTTCATTCACAAAATACGTTAAGTAAAATATATAATATGTGACATCCTTTATTTTAGAGAAAAAAAGCAGAAAAAGTAGATAGTAGTACTGGGGATATATACATGATTAAATTATAAATAGGATGGTCTGGAAAACTTTCATTGAAGGCCTCATTCAACTACAGACTTGCTTCAAGTAGAGAGTATTCTAACATTCAAAGGTCAAAGAGTTAAGGAAAACTTAGCAAACGAGACAGGGAAGGACTGGTTTATGAGGAAAAAGAAAACCAGGAGATAAAGTGCCCCAGAAGCCCCCCCCCAAAAAAAGGCATTATCAGGAGGAATAAATGGTCCACAGGATCAAATATTGCTGATAGGTTAAAAGGTGAAGACAGAAATGATCACTGGATTTTACAGCACAGGATAGGGAAACAGACTAGGGGAACAAAGTAGGATTGCTAGGCAGCATGAAGAGCTGACCTGAGGTGAGTGTCTGTGAATCTGAATTAATATTATTGGTCAATATGTTGTGGGTGTTTTAAGTAAGCTGTCTTCAGCTGGAGAGTCGAAGACACAAAGTTGTATTCAAATACGGTTGGGGTTCTGCCAAAGATATTTGACAAAGAGAAAGCGGAACAATAGATTTGAAGGTATACGCCAGGGTATGATTATGGCTGACTAGAGAATGAAAAATGAGGGTATAAATAGAAGAGTTAAATTGGTGATAGACTTGTAGGTAATGGTGGCAGTGAAGGAATATTGGAGTTAAGGGGTCAGAGAGAGAGAGCACTAGAAAATTATGAGCAGGAGATTATAAAAGATTGGCTGGAAACTGCAATTAATGAGTTTTAGATATGGTAATCTTAAGACATATCTTACTACCATAGGATGGATTGGATGAAATGAAATGGAGAAAACAATCATTGAAGGTGAAGAATAAAGAAACTCACTCAGAATCTTAAAAAGTTTATGTGTATGTGCATTTTAAAATCACCAAATACGGCAGAAGCAATGCTGCAGAGAATGACAATGTGAAAGGAGCTAGAGCTCTTAAAGATTGAGCAAATAAGATAGGAAAAGTCATTAAAGTGCTATAACGAAGTGAGGAGGGTCCCATTTCCCCATCCCCAAAGGTATTCCCACACATTTTTATAAACATAAATATGTACCCACAGGAAACAAAAGCTATTTTGTTGTTGTTTACTATTAACTGTGTGATTTTATATAAACGGTATTATGCTGTTTTCTGCATAAATTTCTACAACTTGATTTTTCACCACTTAAAATAATTTTTTCCAAAGATAAAACAACCACTTACAATAAACACCTCATAACACTGTGAGTACAATTCAAAAAGTGAAAATATATTTACCTTGAAGTTTTCTACTGAGTTCAAGTTTTTCTTGCTCAAGGCGCTTAATTCTTCTTTCATAAGCTTCAGTTGCTAAGTTGTTGTCTAGAGTCCTCTGAACATTAACATCAATATCCAGCGAGGTGGGACCAGCTGTAACTCTTAAACAGCTCCGATCAGAAAGTACACTGAAGAAAAAAAAAACAACAAAAAAACGCAGGTTCATACTGTGAGAAAAAGTTTGAAGAAAAATGTTAACATTTTTAAAAAATTGTTTTTAACTGACTCCACATTTATGGCATAAACATTTTTAAATTGCTCATTTAAAACATAGATTTGAATATCTTGCAGCTTAGCCAGCTGGAATAATTATAAAATGTTTTTTGCAAAATCACCAAAAGCTATTTTTAGAAGCATTTGAAAAAATGAAAACCTAATATCCCCCAAATTATTTTGATTTAAAAAACCCCACAAATTATAAAATGAAGTTTGCTGAAGGGTTACTGGTAGTTTAAAACAATCTGACCACCTAGGTGAAACAGTAGTAGTCAAAAGCACCAACCACGGCATGGCCCTCTTTACTAGAATTTGAAATTCAAAAGCAAGTTTCTATCTTTAATTCAATACGATTTAAATAAAAATACTGCAACTGCTGGACATTTGGTGGTGAACAAAACAGACAAAAATCCTTGCCCATGTAGAGCAAGTGACTTGAGACAGAAATAAACAAAATAATTGAGATATTCATTACATTAGAAAATGTTAAATGCTAAGGAGAAAACATAAAGCAGGAAAGGGAGAAATAAAGTATTGAAGGGGAGGAGATAAAAATTTAGATAAAGTAGTCAGTAAAGCTGTCACTGCTAAAGTAACTTTGGAAAAAGTTAAGTAAAGGTGAGGGGACCACTTAAGGGAATATCAAAAGAAAGAATGTTCCAAGTAGATGAAACAGAAGTACTAAAGCCCTGAGACAAGAGTATGTCTGGCATGTTCACAGGCCAGAAAGGAGGCCTGTGTGGATGGAGTCAAGTAAACAGAGAAAAATAAACTCAGAAAGATAAAAATAAGGCAGTCATGTAGGGTCTTGTAAGAAGTTTGATTTGGAGTTGATATGAAGCCACTGGAGTTGGGGATGGGTGGACTGGCTCTGAATAGGAGAGTGACATGTTCTGATTATCTTTTAAAGGATCACCTGAACAGGTTCAGAGAAATAAAAGAAAGTTATTTACATCGTAAGTGGGTGGTTAAGACAGATTTTTAAGTAGATGACAGGAGAGGTCTCAGCTGGAGATGTACACTGAGGATTCATCAGCAAATCTTTGGGAGAACACTAGAGAGTTTAGATGGAAAAGAGAAGTCCAAAGACTGAGCCATAGGACACTCTGATATTCACAAGTCAGGGAAGTCAGGAGGGTTCAGGTATGGAGTCTGAGAAGGAATGACCAGCAAGGTGAGAGAAAATCAGTCAAGTGTCTAGAAGATAGGAGAAGAAGGTATTTTAAAAGTATGGAGCTGTGGCAAATAAGATGAGACTAAGCAAATAAGTAAGACTAGAACTGAGAAGTGATCATTAGATTTAGCAACATGTTGGTCAACAGTGACATTGATAAAAGCAGTTTGCATGAAGTGATGGTGGCACATACCTGACTGGAATGGATTCAATAAACAACAGTATGAGAAAAATAAACAAAATATAGTCAAAAGTTGAAGTAATTTTTCTATAATATAGAGCAGAGACATGGTTGATAAGAGGTAAAGGAAGTAGAATCCAGATTTTATATTTTGTATTAAGATGGGGAACTGACATTTGTAAGCTGATAGAAATGATCTGATGATGCAGATGACACAAGAAGAAAAAATTCATGACATAAAAGCAAAACATGCACTAGACCAGCCAGGAAGGAATGAAAGAGACTGGCCTTACTAGAGGCTTGCACAGTTCATCCATGAAAAGAACAGAGAATTTGGGTCCAACAGTAAGTAGGCGGTAAATATGGTAACTGGAGCTTGTGGAAGTTGTCTGTGGTTTGCCTCAATCCTTTCGGTGAAAGGGGATGCAAGTCAGCTGAACGTGAGGATGACAGAGGTTTCAAACTCAAGTAGAAAGAAATATGCCAGATGCAATGGCTCACATCTGTAATCCCAGCAACAGGGGAGGTTAAGGTCAGAGGATGGCTTGAGGAGGAGGCTGTAGTGATCTACGACTGTGCCATTGTACTCCAGTCTAGACAGCACAGCAAGACTCCATTTCTAAATCGTTTTAAAAATTAGCTGGGCATGGTGGCTTGTGCCTATTGTCCCAGCTACTCTGGAGGCTGAGGCAGGGGGATCATTTGCGGTCAGGTTTGAGGTTATAGTGAGCTAGGACTGCACCACTGCATTCCAGCCCTTCTGCTGCCCAGAATAAGACCCCATCTCTTAAAAAAAAAAAAAGAAAGTAAAAAATAGTTATCTAGGTGAGTGGAAGAGTGAATACACTACAGTAATACAGTATATTTGTCAGAAAAGGGGCACTTGAGGTTGGTAATCATGAATTTAAAGTAGACCAGTAAGAATAGTCAGCTATTTTTTCTAGTCATTTGGAACTGTACAGGTAGAGAATAAAATTTTAATAGTTAATGTTGACTTAGCAAAGCAAGTATAACAGAATTAGAGACAGTCAAAGTAATGAAACGGCATACAAGGAGTGATTATAATCATTCTCAATAGAATTTAAGCAGGGTAAGGGGGAAATAGGGAATATAAGTGAAGGAAGGGTCAGTGAAAAGATGGTAGAATTAACGGGTTGAAAGTTCTCCTGCTTGACATCTAGAGAATATTCAACAGCATGAAACTCTTCTAATTACTGCTTCATTGCTAAGGAATAGATTCTGAGCTCTCTGTTCCATTCCTTCCCCTCCAAAATGAGTTCAGATTTTCACATATTCTACTCATTTTGTAACGCTTAACTTTCTATTTCCAGTAGTAGGCTCATTCTATTTTTTAAAAAGTTTTAATTTACAGTTTTCTCATACATTTTTTATGAACCTCAATTCAACTTAATTTGCTTTAAATTGTCCAAACTATGTTAACTTTTTTTTTTTTGAGACAGAGTCTCGCTCTGTCACCCAGGCTGGAGTGCAATGGCGCAGTCTCGGCTCACTGCAACCTCCACCTCCTGGGTTCAAGTGATTCTCCTGCCTTGGCCACCTGAGTAGCTGGGATTACAGGCACCCGCCACCATGCCCACCTAATTTTTATATTTTTAGTAAAGATGGGATTTCACCATATTGGCCAGGCTGGTCTCAAATCTCCTGACTTCATGATCCGCCTGCCTTGGCCTCCCAAAGTGCTGGGATTACAGGCATGAGCCACTGCACCTCGCCCAAACTATGTTAACTTTTCAAACTTACCAGCTACTAGTATATGTAAAACCAACAAATGGCAGATGGTGGCCAGAAAATGCAGTGTGTGTTGGTGGGGGCATCGTTTCCTAAAGGAGGAAAAAACATCTGGTAAGAAATAGATAGCTATGATCTGTAGGCTTGGCTATAAATATAAAATGCCAAAAAAATTAACAAAAAAATTTTTGACTGTTCAATTTTGAAACACTGATAAGTTTGGTATAGTTGTTTAGTGATATAAAATTCAGACCATGAACACTGCTACTCTAAAATTCTAATTAAAGATGGAAAGTCTGATATTGAGAATACAGTCATTATTATTCATGTACTCTGTATTTGCAAATTTGTATAGAAGCTAATATTTATTTGTAAACCCCAAATCAATACTTGTGGTAATTTTATGATTATTTGTAGACATGTGCAGAGCACAGAAAAATTTGAGATGTCCTATGCTCACATTCTTAGCTGAAGTTGAACAGGAGAGGCTCTGCCTTCTCATTTAAGCGCTCATATTATAAACAAGTGTCCTTTACAGGGTCTCTTTGGTGTCATGCATTTCACATTTTTGGGCCCTTTGTATGTGATTCACTGCTTGCAAAGGCTCCCAAGCGTAGTGCTGAAGCACTGTCTAGTGTTCCTAGTGCAAGAGGACAGTGATGTGCCTTTACGGAGAAAATAATGTGCTAGAAAAGCTTCATTCAGGCACGAGTTACAGTGCTGCTGGTGGTAAGTTCAATGGTGAGTTCAGTGTTAATGAATCAACAATATATATTATATAAAGTGTCTTTAAAGAGAAGCACACATAAAAACAAGACTATATATTGATCAGTTGATCAGAGGCTCACAGAAACCTAACCCTGTACTTCCCTCAGAGCAATGGTTCATATTAGCTAATAGTGTTCAAGGCAACTATATAGAACATAAACACCATGAATAATTAGAATCAACTGTACTATGTATTTAATTTGGAATGATTCACAATTTGTTAACAGTAAATATAATTCTATTTATAAAAAATTGGTAAGAGAAGTCCATTTAATTATTCTTTGTGAACTTTAGACAGGAAAGTATGAGAAATTTTTATCTGCCTTGAATATAGTACTAGGATGGTTTTATAATTACAGTTACCAAAGAGTGATCACAGCTTACTGTACTGAAAAGAGTATTCACAGTTTCAGTGAAAAGTAATATAACGTGTACCTATTATGTACTCACAAAAATTTAAAAAAATTGTAAGCCATATAACAACATAAAAAATTTTAGTACAGAATTAAAGCCATAGTAAATAAAATAACTGAAAAGAAAATAAAAGCTCAAATTAAGAAGGCTAAAAAGTGGCTAGGAGCAGTGGCTCATGCCTGTAATCCCAACACTTTGGGAGGCTGAGGCAGGCGGATCTGAGGCCAGGAGATTGAGACCATCCTGGGTAACACGGTGAAATCCCATCTCTACAAAAAATACAAAAAGTTAGCTGGACATGGTGGCAGGCGCCTACAGTCCCAGCTACTCGGGAAGCTGAGGCAGGAGAATGGCGTGAACCCGGGAGGCAGAGCTTGCAGTGAGCCGAGATTGTGCCACTGCACTCCAGCCTGGGAGACACAGAGAGACTCCGTCTCAAATAAAAAAATTTTTAAAAAGGGGGGGGGGAGGAAGAGGAGGAGAAAGAAGAAGGAAGAAGGAAGGAAGGAGGGAAGGAAGGAAGGAAGGAAGGAAGGAAGGAAGGAAGGAAGGAAGGAAGGAAGAAGGAAGGAAGGAAGAAGGAAGGAAGGAAGAAGGAAGGAAGGAAGAAGGAAGGAAGGAGGAAGGAAGGAAGGAGGAAGGAAGGAAGGAGGAAGGAAGGAAGGAGGAAGGAAGGAAGGAGGAAGGAAGGAAGGAGGAAGGAAGGAAGGAGGAAGGAAGGAAGGAGGAAGGAAGGAAGGAGAAGAAGAGGAAGAAGAGAAGAAGAGGAGGAGGAGGAAGGAGGAGGAGGAGGAGGAGGAGGAGGAGGAGGAGGAGGAGGAGGAGGAGGAGGAGGAGGAGGAGGAGGAGGAGGAGGAGGAGGAGGAGGAGGAGGAGGAGGAGAAGAAGAAGATGACGACGACGACGACTAAAAAGGCAAAAAGCACAAACATTTTAAGTTCTTATTTTCCTAAATTTTAATCTCATATAATGTAAAGGGTTATAGCAGAGGTCGATATACTATGCTGGCCTGTTTTGGCATAGCTCACAAGCTAAGAATGGTTGAATTATTTGGCTAGTGGACTGGCCAAATAATTGGCTTGAGGTCTGCTATTCACCTCAGGCAGGGTTATAGCTCAGGGCTATACCACGTCTGTGGACTATTTTCCCTATTGATTTCCTACCAAGTTAGCTATTGTTAGCAGCAACACACTGGGCTTGGGTATTTAGTCCTGGAATCTGCCCTCTGTATCAGCAAAGTTGCTGATTTTTCTATCCAGTCCCATGTTACTAGTACTACTGTCCCAGACCAAGTCAGTAGTGTGGATGGAAGTGTGTGGTATATGTGACTTTAACTAAAGTTCAGTAGCTTTTCACAAATAAATGCTTCTCAATTTATTTCTCTTCAATTGTTGTATCAAGCCCTGACATGGTTGTTTTTGATAATTTTGTCCAGTTCTATGGTTCTAGAGAGAAATTTGCCAACCTCTTCACTTTGCAATCATAAAATCTGCTTTTTTAAGTATCTAATTTGTTCTCTTAGGAAGCTTAATGGCATAACTTAGATATCTAAGAGGTAAAACTTTGAATTTTAATTTTGTTCTTAGTCACAAATAACTATGTTCACCTCAGTTAACTTTCTTCTTAATTTGATTTGTGACAGAATAAGCAGTGGAAGCCATGATCACTGACTGATAACTGATAACTGTAAAACCATCCTAGCAAAATACTTATAAAGCAAAAAATTACTATATAACCATATTAGAAAGAAACAGAGGGATAGAACTTCTTCACAGTGTCATACTTACAGAATTTTTTAAACAATCATCATCTACATCAAAATTCGATGTATCTGTTGGGCTACTAACTTCTGGAATATAAGGTGCTTCACAGTTTCGAATATTATCCCAATCAATTCCACTGAAAAATGGATGTTTCTTAAAGTCTTCTATTCCATTTTGACCAAGTCGATGTTCTCTGCTACAAATGAGCCTTCGAATAAGATCCTTAGCATTTTCAGACACATCAGTCACTTGGGCTGGAAACTGAAACCTCTCCTAAACAGAGAAAAACAGACACAAAATATAAATCAGTGTTTAACATAATAAGTTGGTTGACTTATTTATTTTCTTAAAAATACATTTTCTTTTAAATATATCTAATAACATGTTGGTGCAAAGCACTAATACTAAAGGAATACAGGGATGAATGACAGAAGATCATTTTCCTAGGACTTTTAATTTCATATATGAGTTATCACGCATGTGCTATAGAAAAAAGAATGTATTATACCTTAAATACCTTAAACTGCTATCAGAATGAAGAGAAATTACTTAAAAGTAGTGGAATTTGACTCAATATTTAAATCGACCACAGATGATTGATAATGGTCATATAAGTTACATACTAATGATTAATAATATTTTTAAAGTACATAATATGTATCTGACACTATTTAAAATACGTTACTCATTTAACTCATTTAACCCTCAAAACAACCATTTTAGGTGGGTACTCCTACTATGCTACTATTATAGAAGAAATAAAGACACAGAGAATTCAAATAACTTTCTCAACATTACACATCTAGTAAGTGGCAGAACCAGAATTTGAACTGAAGCTGTAATCTGTGCTGTTAAATATCATGTTATACTATAATATTCTTTTCTAATTCAAATGATGTACATGCTATTTACAACCTTGCTGCTATTTCCAGTCTTTCAACTCTTTGTAACTACTTGAAACATTGTCTTTGCAACCAGGTAGAAAACATAAACCCTATAAAACTGATTTTTATATATGTAAAGCAACTAATCATAATTGCTTTACTGGAACAAATTAAAAAGAACAGATTATCATTCCCTTCTATTGGATATCCATATTCTAGGTTTTTGCAACTGCTCACAATCTTCTAAGACTGCTAATAAAACCTTTCTTCCTCTTATTATTATGTCTATTTCACTTAGTACTAAATATATTAAAGTTTCATTAATTTGTTCTTGTTGTGTTATCTGTGTTGCTTCTAATGTTATCATCATAAATAATATTAGAGTAGGTATTCTTGTACATATATCTTTGTTCTACTGAAAATGTCATAGGGTAGATTCCTAGACTGAAGTTGCTCAATCAAAACCTCTAACCATTTTTTAAGGCTCTAAGTGCATACTTGTATACTTTCTGAACAGAAAGATTACACCAATTTATATTCCTAACTTAGAATGCCCATCTCACTACATTATTTATGGTACAGAGTACTATTTGTCTTTTGATCTTTGCTAATTTGACAAGAAAAAAAGTATCTCATTCTTATTTTAAATTTGTATTGCACTTATTACTACTAAAGTTGAAAATTTTTTTTACACACATTCTAGTCATGATTATACATATACTATATACATATACTATAGTAAGCAACGAGCTAAATTCTCTGCTTAGGACCTTTGTTATTCTACTGGAGAGACCACTTAATTTCCTACTTAGTAGCATCTCTAATAAAATACACGAAAATGAGAACTAGTAACTTATGAATAATTTATGGATTTTTGACTATTTATGTTTGTCGTGTCCCGTACTAGGATAGAAATGTGATTGTTCATTGTTTTTAGAAAAATATTTTCTCTTTAAAAATGATTTTATTATATGTGTTATTTACCACATTAATTTGAACAAAAGTAAAATATACTAACTTTGTGATTCATGATTTTTCCGTATGTCTCCACCAGAGATTCTGCATAAAATGGTGTTTCTCCATAAAGCATTTCATACATACAGACCCCCAAAGACCACCAGTCACATTCAGGTCCATATCTGCCTTTTCCATCTTCCATGGCTTGAAGGATTTCAGGAGAGATATAATCTGGGGTTCCTACAGCCACTGAGGACTGAACCTGAAGAAATTTATATTTTTATTAATCTACTATATTAGAAATAAAATAATTTTAAATTTAAAATAGTTACTTAAGATACACAAGACATTATTATCTCATAAACACATCTTTGTCATTATCTGAAAAATAATAATCCTTGTATATTATGTTAAATTTTGTATTATCCCCACATTAATAGTTTTCCAGATTTCGTAACACTATAGAACTTTTATTACAGCTGTTACATAGCTGATGACATTGAGAGGAACAATTAAAACCATCATACCCATTAACAACAAACTGAATATTTGGTTTAGAACACTCATTATTGATAATTACCTGTCAAACCTATACACGTAAAAAAAAATAAAGCTGTGAAAATTTTACAATGAGATGGGGGGAAAAAGCTCCTGATATTTAGGCCAACACTATGAAAAGCCTGGAGATTATATTTAAACTCCTTAATAGAAACCTAAGAAAATAAATGTCAACAATGTACAACAAACTACTTACTAATTTAAAAAACTATAAAAGAAGAGGTATATCCTTCAAAAACTAAAGTTCCAATAGAGAGAAAAAGTTGAGTGCTTGTTATAGCAAGTTAGGTTTAACTAGAAAATAGTAATTAAAGCCAGGCATGGTAGCTCACATCTGTAATCCTCACACTTAGGGAAGTCAATGTGGGAGAAACACTTCAGCCCAGAGTTTGAGATAAGCCTGGGCAACATAGCAAGACGCTATCTCTATAAAAAAAAGTGGAAGAAAAAATAAAACAGGTAACTAGAAAAATCCTGGGTATATTTGTTGTAAGGTACTTTGAAGTAAAAGAATATTGACCCTTTACATGTTTTAGAAGAACTTATCTGAAACATGAACATTCCTAAAGTAGAATATCAGTTAATATTTTGGATTTTCTAGACTACATTTCCAATTCTGAATAATTAGGAGAGACTTACATTTTAGTAATGAGATTAAATAACTTAAAAACCCTTCCATTACAAACTCTTAAAAATGCTATATAAACATCCTGTCTAACACGGTGAAACCCCATCTCTGCTAAAATTACAAAAAAATTAGCCGGGTGTGGTGGTAGGTGCCTGCAGTCCCAGCTACTCAGGAGGCTGAGGCAGGAGAACGGCGTGAACCTGGGAGGCGGAACTTGCAGTAAGCAAGACTGCGCCACTGAACTCCAGCCTGGGCAACAGAGCAAGACTCTGTCTCAAAAGGAAAAAAAAAAAAAAGCTAGATAAAATATAACAATTATTTGTATAAACATATAAAAGAACTTTTTTACAAAGAGAAATTCTTAGAGGTCAGTAATCAAGAAACGCTTAAAAATCAGCAGAATAAGCATTAGAGCTCAGTGGGGTTGGGAAATTGTTGGTTTTCATTTCCTAGGTTCTCGAATTTTAACATACACAAAAGCGAATACCTTACACTTATGTAAGGTAAGAACAAAACAAAAACAAAGGAACAGAAGAAAAGACCTTATGCTTAGCTTACATGAGGTGAGGAGTTTGAAGACAAAGGCTTCCCTATATACACACCCTAAAATGTATACTGTTTAAGAAAGACGGTACATTATAAAAATCTGCCACAAAGCAGAGAAGGACAAGACATTTTATCTATCTTGACTCGTGTGTGATGAATGAAAAATATTGTTCCTGTAGAAATTCATAACATTACATCATATAGTCTCAACATTTGGGATGCAAATGCATACCGCTTCTGTGGTCCAAAAGTTCCCAAGCCAAGAAATGGGAGAAAATGTTTGCAATCTACTCATCTGACAAAGGGCTAATATCCAGAACCTACAAAGAACTCAAACAAATTTACAAGAAAAAAACAAACAACTTCATCAAACAGTGGGCTAAGGATATGAACAGACACTTCGCAAAAGAAGACATTCATACAGCCAACAGACACATGAAAAAATGCTCATCATCACTCGCCATCAGAGAAATGCCAATCAAAACCACAATGAGATACCATCTCACACCAGTCAGAATGGTGATCATTAAAAAGTCAGGAAACAACAGATGCTGGAGAGGATGTGGAGAAATAGGAACACTTTTACACTGTTGGTGGGACTGTGAACTAGTTCAACCATTGTGGAAAACAGTGTGGCGATTCCTCAAGGATCTAGAACTAGAAATACCATCTGACCCAGCCATCCCATTACTGGGGATATACCCAAAGGATTATAAGTCATGCTGCTATAAAGACACATGCACACGTATGTTTACTGCAGCACTATTCACAATAGCAAAGACTTGGAATCAACCCAAATGTCCATCAGTGACAGACTGGATTAAGAAAATGTGGCACAAATATACCACGGAATACTATGCAGCCATAAAAAATGATGAATTCGTGTCCTTTGTAGGGACATGGATGCAGCTGGAAACCATCATTCTCTGAAACTATCACAGGAACAGAAAACCAAACACTGCATATTCTCACTCATAGATGGGAACTGAACAATGAGATGACTTGGACACAGGAAGGGGAACATCACACACCGGGGCCTATTGTGGGGAGGGGGCAGAGGGGAGGGATAGCATTAAGAAATATACCTAATGTAAATGACGAGTTAATGGGTGCAGCACACCAACATGGCACATGTATACATACGTAACAAACTTGCATGTTGTGCACATGTACCCTAGAGCTTAATGTATAATAAAAAAAAAAAAAAAAGAAAGAAAGAAAGAAATAAAAAGAAAAAGAAATTGGCATTAACACTGACCCAAGGTTAGTTGCCTCTAGGAAGCAAAACAAATTAAAATCTACTGTGGAGGACACATGCTCAAATTTAGCAGATATAATTCTTAAACACAAAATGTCGCTGAATATGAGCTCACAATCCAATAATATAAACCAAATGAGGAAACTGTCTATTATGAGTAACTCATAAATCCCAACAAACAGAACAATTAGATCCCTAACAACAATCAGATCCACTCTATGAAACAAGTATGTTTAAAATTATTAAAGACCTAAAAAAATCAACAACACAAAAGTTTTTAAAAATCAAACAGAACTCCCAGAAATGAAAATAGTCATTGAAATAAAATAAATGCAATAAATAGGTAAACAGTGGATTAGATACAGTTGACGAGAATAATAAACCTGAAGAAGAGCTGAATAAATTAACTAGCATCTAATATGAAGACTTAAAAAATGGAAAATTTGGAATAAAGGCTAACATGTACGGACCCTAGAATGGACAAATTCAACACAGCATAAGAGAATGAGATAAAAGAGAGAATAGTGGAAAGCAATATCCAAAGAGACAAAGCTTAAATTTTTTCAAGAATGATATAAGACTTGAATTCTTGGATGCAGGAAGGGCATAAAGTACTCAGAAGAGGTCGAGCACAGTGGCTCACACCTGTAATCCCATCACTTTGGGAAGCTGAGGCAGGTGGATTGCTTGAGCTCAGAAGTTGGAGACCAGCCTGGGCAACATCGTGAAACCACATCTCTACAAAAAATACAAAAATTAGCTGGACATGGTGGCACATGTCTGTAGTCCCAGCTACTTGGGAGGCTGGGGTGGGGAGACTGCTTGAGCCCGGGAAGTCAAGGTTGCAGTGAGCAGAGATGGCACCACCACACTTCAGCCTGGGCAACAAGAGTGAAACCCTGTCTCAAAACAAAACAAAACAAAACAAAAAGCACTTAGAAGATAAATAAAAGCAGATTCATGTCTATACATATTGGAATTAAACTACAGAATACCAAAGCCAAAGAGATTTTAAAAACATTAAAGAATAGAGATTATCTACTAAGGAACAACAATTAGACCAACAGCTGAATTATTATTAACTAAAAATTGCAGTCAGAAGAAAATGAAGTTGTACCTTCAAAGTGATAAGACAAAATGATTGTCAATATAATATTACCTACCTACCTAAATTATGACACAGAAATGATACATTTTCACACAAGATTAAGTGAACTATCACTAATATTTCCTTTCAGCTAAACAAGTACTAAAGGGTATACTTCGGAAAACAAGAAATTTAACCAAGATGGAAGAATGTGATACTAGAAGCAATTATGAACAAAGATATTAGTAAACCTTTTACTAATACATCTAAATGGTGGTTAATTGGATAACACAATGAAGGAGGAGGAGGACAAGGACTAGAAAAAGAGGCAGAAGTAACTACCTTAGGGCTGAAAAATAAATTTACCCCATAGATGTATACAACTATAATTTGTCAGTTTACAAATAGAAAAATTAAAAATTTTTAAAAACACCCACTTTACCTCTCTAAAAAAAATAAGTTGGAAATAAAACACTGGAAAAACAAAAATATATTACTGAGGATGTAAACAGGATTCAAGTATTCTCAATTTCTTAGGTTTTAAAAATGTTTTAATTATTATTTTTAACGGTGGTAAAAATACACATAAAATTTACTATCTTAATGATTTTTAGAAGTGTGCAGTTTCAGTGGCATAAGTACCTTCACACTGTTGCGCCACTAGTCCCCACCATCCATCTCTAAAATTTTTTCATCTTGGAAAATTTTAACTCTGTACCCATCAGTAATTCCCCCATTCCCCCTTCCCCTAGACCCTGGTAGCTACCACTGTACTTTGTTTCTTTGAACTTGATTACTATAGTTATCTCACATAAGTGGAATCATAAAATATTTGTACTTTTGTAACTGGCTTATTTCATTAGCATAATGTCCTAAGGTTTCATCCATGTTGTTGCACGTGTCAAAATCTCCTTCCTTTTAAAAATTGATTGATATTCCATTGTATGTATACAGCACATTTTGTTTATCCATTTATCTGTCAATGTACACGGGTTGCTTCCACCCTTGGGCTACTGTGAACAATGCTGCTCTGAAAATGAGTGTACAAATGTAGGTTCAACTCCCTGCTTTCACTTCTTTTGGGTATATACCCAGAGGAGGAACTCTGGATCACATGGTAATTCTATTTTCAATTTTTTGAAGAGCTACCCATACTGTTTTCCATATTTTACATTCCCACCAACAGTGCCCAAGGATTGTAATTTATTCACACCCTTGACAACACTTGTTATTTTCTGTTTTTTTGATAGTAGCAATCCTGCTGAGTGTGAGATGGTGTATCCCTGTGATTCTGATTTGTGTTTCTCTAATTATTAGTGTTCTCTAATTATATGTGCTAACTGTCCATTTAAATATCTTCTTTGGAGAAATGTCTATTTAAGTTCCTTGTCCCAGCACTCTGGGAGGCTGAGGTGGGAGAATCACTTGAGGTCATGAGTTTGAGACCAACCTGGCCAACAGGGCAAAACCCTGTCTCTACAAAAAAATAAATAAATAAATTAGCTGGGTATGGTAGTGCATGTCTGTAATACTAGCCACTCGGGTGGCTGAGGCAGGAGAAGTGGACTGAGATCACGCCACTGACACCAGCCTAGGCGACAGAGCAAGACTCTATCTCAACAATAAAATAAAATAAACAAAATATAACAAATAAAATAAAATAAAATTCCTTGTCCATTTTTTAACAGGATCCTTTGTTCTTTGTTGCTGACTTGTAGGAGTTCTTTACATACTTTAGAGACTAACCTGTTATTAGACATATGATTTGCAAATATTTTCTCTCATTCCATATGTTGCCTTTTCACTCTGTGCCCTTCGATGCATAGAAGTGTTAATAGAGATATTGCTCCATTTATCTATTTTTTTTCTTTCGTTGCCTGTAATATGCTGTGCCATTCCCAAGAAATCACTGCCAAATCCAATGTCATAAAGTTATCACTTCTGTTTTTTTCCTAAGAGTTTCATAGTTTTAGTTTTTGCATTTAGGTCTTTGACCCATTTTGAGTTAATTTTTGTTGTGAGTGTTACGTTGAGTTAATTACAGTGTAAAGTAATCTAAGTTTCTTGTTTTGACTGGGAATGTGGCAGAAAAACTGATTATAGACAGTAGGTAAACTATAAATGTTTAAAAATGTGATGATAAACACTAAAATACTTAGAATATGTAACTTCCAAACAAATAGAGAAATTTAAAAGCTAAACTTGACCAAGTCAACAGAAGGCAAGAAACAAGAAAACAAACTCAAGCCTACATGCAAAGAAATAAGCAAAACCAATACTAAACAGCATATAAGATACTAGAAATAAGTGTATTAATAATCACAAAATTTATAAATGGATTAAATTCACCTATTAAACAAAACTGTTACACTGCACAACACACAAAACCAAAATGAACAAATGGGAAAAACATCAGCAATCATCTGTTTAAAAACGATGCACTTAAAACATCAGGACACAGGAAAGTTGAAAGTAAACGGATGGAAAGGGATATATCAGGCATATGATAAAGAAAAGAAACTTAAGATAGCTACAGTAATATTAGTTAAATATATTCTAATGTCAAAATCATTGTAAGATTTTTTTTAAAAATTCATTAATATAAAAGAAAATACCCTGGAAGAAATGTGAATTCTGAATAATATATACCTAACAGGCACAGCTACAAAAGAGCTGTGCAAAACATTGATGATTACAAAGAAAAGTTAATAAATTTACCATCATAAGGATTTTTAAACAATGAATAACAGATCAGAGAAATAAAATCGTAAAGAACACAAAAAAGCTGAATGACAAAATTAACAATTTAAATCTTATATGCATATATATCTGTACCCAAAAGTTAGAAAAAAATAGTATTCTTTTCAAATAAACAGAGAACATATAAAAACTGGCCTCTTACAAAATCACAAAACAAATTTCAAAAAATGTCAAAAAAAACCCTAATACCAAATAGACCCAATCTACAGTAAACTGAAACCAGGAAGAACTAACCAAACACATAAATCTAATACTATGGATATTAAAAGGCATATCACTAGTGGTCCACAGAAGAATTCTAACTTAAGTTGGAAAATATTTAGAATTGAACAGTAGAATGCTCTGTATCAAAACTTATGAAGGAAAAGAGAAGCAGAAATAAATACTAGGAAAAGGGGGGCAAAACTACACTGTAACAAAGACGTTAAAACTAGGAAGAAGGCGGTCTGAATTACTTTATGGCAGTAAAATTGAAAACTCAGAGAAAATGGACAATTTTCATTGAAAAGACTATAACATACTAAAACTCAGGAAGAAAAAGAAAATCCAACAGACCTATAATCACTAAAAATTTGAATCAATAGTACAAAATCTATCTGCAAAACAAAATAAAATTGAAGAAAACAAAACTTCACCCAGGTTAAGGTGATTTAAAAGTAAATTCTACCAATGATATAAGTTAACAGATAACTGTATTATAAACTGTTCTAGAGCCAAAATGGGTAAGGGGAAAATATGGGTCCTCTGTTTATTTTATAAGGCTAAAATGACTTAAATCTAAAAATCAGACAAGAACAATTTAAGAAAAAAAATTATACTCCAGTCTGAGATACGACTAATGTCATGTAAGAATGCCAGGTAACAATACTATACAAAATAGTAGCAGAGTCAACTAGCAATCTGTTAAAATACTGCAATATAACATCTTGATAAAGTTACATTTACTCAAAGGATGAATAATTTAACAATGGAAAAGCTGTCATTTATCAGATTAACAGATTAAAGGAAAAATAACCTAACCTTATCTTGATGGATGCAGAAAAGTAATTTAATTTCAACCAGAATCATAACAGAAAAACTCCGGTAATCAGAAATGAGAAGAAATTTCTTTTTTTTTTTTATTATACTTTAAGTTCTAGGGTACATGTGCATAACGTGCAGGTTTGTTACATATGTATACTTATGCCATGTTGGTGTGCTGCACCCATCAACTCGTCAGCACCCATCAATTCATCATTTATATCATGTATAACTCCCCAATGCAATCCCTCCCTCCTCCCCCCTCCCCATGATAGGCCCCAGTGTGTGATGTTCCCCTTCCCGAGTCCAAGTGATCTCATTGTTCAGTTCCCACCTATGAGTGAGAACATGCGGTGTTTGGTTTTCTGTTCTTGTGATAGTTTGCTAAGAATGATGGTTTCCAGTTGCATCCATGTCCCGACAAAGGACACAAACTCATCCTTTTTTATGGCTGCATAGTATTCCATGGTGTATATGTGCCACATTTTCTTAATCCAGTCTGTCACAGATGGACATTTGGGTTGATTCCAAGTCTTTGCTATTGTGAATAGTGCCGCAATAAACATACGTGTGCATGTGTCTTTATAGCAGCATGACTTATAATCCTTCGGGTATATCCCCAGTAGTGGGATGGCTGGGTCATATGGTACATCTAGTTCTAGATCCTTGAGGAATTGCCATACTGTTTTCCATAATGGTTGAACTAGTTTACAATCCCACCAACAGTGTAAAAGTGTTCCTATTTCTCCACATCCTCTCCAACACATGTTGTTTCCTGACTTCTTAATGACTGCCATTCTAACTGGTGTGAGATGGTATCTCATTGTGGTTTTGATTGGCATTTCTCTGATGGCCAGTGATGATGAGCATTTTTTCATGTGTCTGTTGGCTGTATGAATGTCTTCTTTTGAGAAATGTCTGTTCATATCCTTTCCCCACTTTTTGATGGGGTTGTTTGTTTTTTTCTTGTATATTTGTTTGAGTTCTTTGTAGATTCTGGATATTAGCCCTTTGTCAGATGAGTAGGTTGCAAAAATTTTCTCCCATTCTGTAGGTTGCCTGTTCACTCTGATGGTAGTTTCTTTTGCTGTGCACAAGCTCTTTAGTTTAATTAGATCCCATTTGTCAATTTTGGCTTTTGCTGCCGTTGCTTTTGGTGTTTTAGACATGAAGTCCTTGCCCATGCCTATGTCCTGAATGGTACTACCTAGATTTTCTTCTAGGGTTTTTATGGCATTAGGTCTAACATTTAAGTCTCTAATCCATCTTGAATTAATCTTCATATAAGGGGTAAGGAAAGGATCCAGTTTCAGCTTTCTACTTATGGCTAGCCAATTTTCCCAGCACCATTTATTGAATAGGGAATCCTTTCCCCATTTCTTGTTTCTCTCAGGTTTGTCAAAGATCAGATGGCTGTAGATGTGTGGTATTATTTCTGAGGACTCTGTTCTGTTCCATTGGTCTATATCTCTGTTTCGGTACCAGTACCATGCTGTTTTGGTTACTGTAGCCTTGTAGTATAGTTTGAAGTCAGGTAGCGTGACGCCTCCAGCTTTGTCCTTTTGACTTAGGATTGTCTTGGCAATGCGGGCTCTTTTTTGGTTCCATATGAACTTTAAAGCAGATTTTTCCAATTCTGTGAAGAAACTCATTGGTAGCTTGATGGGGATGGCATTGAATCTATAAATAACCTTGGGCAGTATGGCCATTTTCACGATATTGATTATTCCTATCCATGAGCATGGTATGTTCTTCCATTTGTTTGAGTCCTCTTTTATTTCACTGAGCAGTGGTTTGTAGTTCTCCTTGAAGAGGTCCTTTACATCCCTCGTCAGTTGGATTCCTAGGTATTTTATTCTCTTTGAAGCAATTGTGAATGGAAGTTCATTCCTGATTTGGCTCTCTGCTTCTCTGTTACTGGTGTATAAGAATGCTTGTGATTTTTGCACATTAATTTTGTATCCTGAGACTTTGCTGAAGTTGCTTATCAGCTTAAGGAGATTTTGGGCTGAGACGATGGGGTTTTCTAAATATACAATCATGTCATCTGCAAACAGGGACAATTTGACTTCTTCTTTTCCTAACTGAATACCCTCGATTTCTTTCTCTTGCCTGATTGCCCTAGCCAGAACTTCCAACACTATGTTGAATAGGAGTGGTGAGAGAGGGCATCCCTGTCTTGTGCCAGTTTTCAAAGGGAATTTTTCCAGTTTTTGCCCATTCAGTATGATATTGGCTGTGGGTTCGTCATAAATAGCTCTTATTATTTTGAGGTACGTTCCATCAATACCGAATTTATTGAGCCTTTTTAGCATGAAGGGCTGTTGAATTTTGTCAAAAGCCTTTTCTGCATCTATTGAGATAATCATGTGGTTCTCGTCTTTGGTTCTGTTTATGCTGGATTACGTTTATTGATTTGCGAATGTTGAACCAGCCTTGCATCCCAGGGATGAAGCCCACTTGATCATGGTGGATAAGCTTTTTGATGTGCTGCTGAATCCAGTTTGCCAGTATTTTATTGAGGATTTTTGCATCGATGTTCATCAGGGATATTGGTCTAAAATTTTCTTTTTTTGTTGTGTCTCTGCCAGGCTTTGGTATCAGGATGATGTTGGCCTCATAAAATGAGTTAGGGAGGATTCCCTCTTTTTCTATTGATTGGAATAGTTTCAGAAGGAATGGTACCAGCTCCTCCTTGTACCTCTGGTAGAATTCAGCTGTGAATCCATCTGGTCCTGGACTTTTTTTGGTGGGTAGGCTATTAATTGTTGCCTCAATTTCAGAGCCTGCTATTGCTCTATTCAGGGATTCAACTTCTTCTTGGTTTAGTCTTGGGAGAGTGTAAGTGTCCAGGAAATTATCCATTTCTTCTAGATTTTCTAGTTGATTTGCATAGAGGCGTTTATAGTATTCTCTGATGGTTGTCTGTATTTCTGTGGGGTCGGTGGTGATATCCCCTTTATCATTTTTATTGTGTCTATTTGATTCCTCTCTCTTTTCTTCTTTATTAGTCTTGCTAGTGGTCTGTCAATTTTGTTGATCTTTTCAAAAAACCAACTCCTGGATTCATTGATTTTTTGGAGGGTTTTTTGTGTCTCTATCTCCTTCAGTTCTGCTCTGATCTTAGTTATTTCTTGCCTTCTGCTAGCTTTTGAATGTGTTTGCTCTTGCCTCTCTAGTTCTTTTAATTGTGATGTTAGAGTGTCAATTTTAGATCTTTCCTGCTTTCTCTTGTGGGCATTTAGTGCTATAAATTTCCCTCTACACACTGCTTTAAATGTGTCCCAGAGATTCTGGTATGTTGTATCTTTGTTCTCATTGGTTTCAAAGAACATCTTTATTTCTGCCTTCATTTCGTTATGTACCCAGTAGTCATTCAGGAGCAGGTTGTTCAGTTTCCATGTAGTTGAGCGTTTTGATTGAGTTTCTTAGTCCTGAGTTCTAGTTTGATGGCACTGTGGTCTGAGAGACAGTTTGTTATAATTTCTGTTCTTTTACATTTGCTGAGGAGTGCTTTACTTCCAATTATGTGGTCAATTTTGGAATAAGTGCGATGTGGTGCTGAGAAGAATGTATATTCTGTTGATTTGGGGTGGAGAGTTCTATAGATGTCTATTAGGTCCGCTTGGTGCAGAGATGAGTTCAATTCCTGGATATCCTTGTTAACTTTCTATCTCGTTGATCTGTCTAATGTTGACAGTGGAGTGTTGAAGTCTCCCATTATGATTGTATGGGAGTCTAAGTCTCTTTGTAAGTCTCTAAGGACTTGCTTTATGAATCTGGGTGCTCCTGTATTGGGTGCATATATATTTAGGAGAGTTAGCTCTTCCTGTTGAATTGATCCCTTTACCATTATGTAATGGCCTTCTTTGTCTCTTTTGATCTTTGATGGTTTAAAGTCTGTTTTATCAGAGACTAGGATTGCAACCCCTGCTTTTTTTTTTGTTCTCCATTTGCTTGGTAGATCTTCCTCCATCCCTTTATTTTGAGCCTATGTATGTCTCTGCATGTGAGATGGGTCTCCTGAATACAGCAGACTGATGGGTCTTTATCCAGTTTGCCAGTCTGTGTCTTTTAATTGGACCATTTAGTCCATTAACATTTAAGGTTCATATTGTTATGTGTGAACTTGATCCTGCCATTATGATATTAACTGGTTATTTTGCTCGTTAGTTGATGCAGTTTCTTCCTAGCCTCGATGGTCTTTACATTTTGGCATGTGTTTGCAATGGCTGGTACCGGTTGTTCCTTTCCATGTTTAGGGCTTCCTTCAGGGTCTCTTGTAAGGCAGCCTGGTGGTGACAAAATCTCTAAGCATTTGCTTATCTGTAAAGGATTTTATTTCTCCTTCACTGATGAAACTTAGTTTGGCTGGATATGAAATTCTGGGTTGAAAATTCTTTTCTTTAAGAACGTTGAATATTGGCCCCCACTCTCTTCTGCCTTGGAGAGTTTCTGCTGAGAGATCTGCTGTTAGTCTGATGGGCTTCCCTTTGTGGGTAACCCGACCTTTCTCTCTGGCTGCCCTGAAGATTTTTTCCTTCATTTCAACTTTGGTGAATCTGGCAATTATGTGTCTTGGAGTTGCTCTTCTGGAGGAGTATCTTTGTGGCGTTCTCTGTATTTCCTGAATTTGAATGTTGGCCTGCCCTACTAGGTTGGGGAAGTTCTCCTGGATGATATCCTGAAGAGTGTTTTCCAACTTGGTTCCATTTTCCCCCTCACTTTCAGGCACCCCAATCAGACGTAGATTTGGTCTTTTTACATAATCCCATACTTCTTGCAGGCTTTGTTCATTTCTTTTTCTTCTTTTTTCTTTTGGTTTCTCTTCTCGCTTCATTTCATTCATTTGATCCTCAATCGCTGATACTCTTTCTTCCAGTTGATCGAGTCGGTTACTGAAGCTTGTGCATTTGTCACGTATTTCTCGTGTCATGGTTTTCATCTGGACCCAGTTTTAAAGTTCCTTATAGTGGGGGTGCTAATTTGGTACCAATTTAATCCTTCCATCATGGCCAGAGGCAGAAGTCACATAACTCTTTTTAACAAAGTTATCACTGTAGGACAAATTTTCCAAAGTCGGTCGGGCATGGTGGCTCATGCCTGTAATCCCAGCACTTTGGGAGGCCGAGGTGGGTGGATCACCTGAGGTCAGGAGTTTGAGACCAGCCTGGCCAACATGGTGAAACCCCATCTCTACAAAAAATACAAAAATTAGCCAGGCATGGTACGCTTGCCTGTAATCCCAGCTACTTGGGAGGTTGAGGCAGAAGAATCACTTGAACTCAGGAGGCAGAGGTTGCAGTGAGCCGAGATCACGCCACTGCACTCCAGCCTAGACAACAGAGTGAGACTTCATCTAAAAAAACAAAAATAATAAAAATTTTCCAAAGTTAAAATTACTGGTCTAATGTGACATTTTCATGGCTTTTGGAATGTATTATACTAAACTGTTCTCCAAAAAGTTTCTGTCAATTAAACCGATATATTTTTGGATCTCTCCTATACGGCCAGGAAAAAAATGAAGTTAAAAAAAAAACAGAATAAAGCTGTGGCATGTAAACTTATTTTTTTTTCTTTAAAATAGAGACAGAGTCTCACTATGTTGCTTAAGCTGGTCTCGAACTCCTGGGCTCAAGTGATCCTCTTGCCTTAGCCTCCCAAGGGATTACAAGCATGAGCCACCATGCCCAGCTTTTTTTTGGGGGCGGGTGGTTCTGGGGGCGAGGGAGTGGGGGACAGGACTTCACTGTTGCCCAGGCTGGAGTCCATTGGTGCAATCTTGGCTCACTGCAACCTCTGCCTCCCGCACTCAGGAGATCCTCTCACCTCAGACTCCTGAGTAGCTGGGACTACAGGCGCCCACCACCATGCCCAGCTATTAAGTAAACAAACAACAACAACAACAAAAAACCAAGGGGTTTAAGCTTAGCAAAAGTTAAGCAAATGGGAACACGAAACTAAATCAACTTGTAAACTCTCTGAAAAAAGGATTCATTTGTTGAACACTGTCCCTGAGAATAACGAGGCAATTAGGAAAGAAAGAACAAAAAAAAGTAAAAGGGAGGACAAAGTTGCATTTTCTTTTTCTATGTCAGACTTAGTTCTTTTACCCCCTGGTGAACTTCGAAATATCTGAAATACAACAGAAGTCACCAGCTAAAGAAGGAGCAAACAAGGGTCTCATAAAGGGTATATTTTATCAGTCTTAAGATCTTTGATACAAGCAGCTGAAATGACTTGTGACTTTTTAGACAAACCCCATTGTAACTATGCCCAAATTCCTTTGTGGAAGGAGGTGGAGCATAGATAGACAAATGGATGGATGGACGGGTAGACAGTATAAATAGATGGTTTCTAAAACAGATATAAAAGACAAACAGCAAGGGAAATGTCTGTGAATAAAATAATTTAGTATTTATCTTTATTTACCGTTCCATCTTCCATCAGCTTCAGACAAGAACCAAAATCTGCTAACCGAATATGTCCATTCATATCCATCAGTATATTGTCAGGTTTAATGTCTCTGAAAAAATAAATACATTCAATTTTTAGTGGAAAAATAAACAATTCGTTGCTTGGTAACGTATTCTTTTTGTCGGAAAAAATCTCACCTTATTTTAAAAGTAATATTCTAAGAACATCTATTTAATTACTTTATTAAGTAAAATCCTGGTTCTGATTCATAGTAAAACTTTCTCAAACAGTCCTTTCAACATAATAAAGAACTAAGTTTGAGTAAATAGAATCCCTGAAGATTAAACAAAAAACAGTGTGCACACAGTTTTTAAAACAGCAAGGGATATTAACAGGCATTTTATAGAAGAAGAATCTAAGATGACCAATGATACCAATGATAATATGAAAAAGGTTCTCAACTGTACTTGTAATCATGCTAGCAAAGTTGAAGATGTCTATATCTTTCATCTCAGAAATTTCACTTCTACATCTGTAGTCTGGAGAAGCATTCACATACGAGTACTAGAAGACAATTATTAAAATATTCATCTCAGCATTCTGTGTTTTAACAAAATAAAAATGGGAAGCAATCAAAATTCCATTATCAGGAGAATTGGTAAATTTTGACATGTATATAATTAAAATTAAAATTAATGAATCAAAACCATGTACCAAAATAGATAAGTTTTAGAAACATATATATATATATATATTTGTTTCTTTTGGAGACAGTTTCTCATTCCATCACCCAGGCTGGAGTGTAGTGACACAATCATGGTTCACTGCAGCCTTGACCTCCCAGGCTCGGGTGATCTTCCCACTTCAACCTCCCATATAGCTGGGACCTCAAGCATGTGCCATCCTGCCTGGCTAATTTTTCATTTTTATTTTTTGTAGAGAAGGGGTCTCACTGTGTTGCACAGGCTGTTCTTAAACTCCTGGTCTCAAGTACTCCTCCCTCCTCGGCCTCCTTTGGCCTCCCAAAGTGCTGGGATTATAGGCATGAACTATCACACCTGGCTGATGAAGCATAATATTTGAATAAAACCCAGCTGCAAAAGGCAATACACAGTTTGGTGTCATTTATGAAGTTTAAAGACATTTAAAGCGTACATAGTTTTGTGCTGTTGTATATAAGCTTAATAGTATAAAATATGCATGGATACAGTAAACACCAAATTTAGGATAGTGGCTGTGTCTGGGTAGTGGAGGGAGAGGATGAGATCAGGAATGGTAATAAAATACTTATGTTTTTCAGTACTATCTGTGGTATCTTGTTAACTTTTAGTATTTTCTATTTTATTTATATAGTATTATGAATAGAGTATATTCACATTAATATGCTTTATGTATATGTATTTATTTTATACTTACTGCCTATAAAATAAGCAAAGATATTATTGATGCATATAAATCCGTCTTTGCAGTTCCTTTAATCTCCTTTACAATCTAAGAAATACTATACCAGTAGAAGTAATTTGTAGTGACTGTATAGCTTAATTTTTAAGATAAATAATAAAATATTTTTTCCTCATCTAAAAATGGTCTTAGTAATTGCTAAGCTTCCTTCCAGAACTAAACTGTACTCCTTTGATGTTTCCCTTACAGCAGAAGATCTTTTTTGACAGGTTAGGATAAAGTCAAATGTTGAGGATTATAAAGCTAATTCCCTATACAGATTGCTGTTTTCAATCTGCCTGTTTAGCAACCATCTGTCATCTACAATAGGTGTTTGAAAACTTTTTCTATAAACAGCCAGAGAGTAAATATATTAGGCTTTGTAGACCGTGTGGTCTGTGTCACAACCACTCACTTTGCCATTGTAGTGTGAAAGCAGATATAGGCAATACCTAAATAAATGGGCACAGCTGTGTTTCAATAAAACTTTATTTACAAAAACAGGCAGCAAGCTAGATTTGGCCGTGGGCCATAATTTACTAACTTGTGTATACAACACACTCAGAGAAATTGCTTCAGTAATCAAAGTAATACTGTTATAATATTTTACCCATATTATGGGTGGTAAAACTGAGGCACAGAGATCTTAAATGGCATTATTCAGGTTAAATTGAAGTAGCCCCCCCATATTCCTGTAATTTATGTGGCAGTATAATTTTTTAAAAATATGTATATGTTCTCCAAAGATTCTTTTTCTTCCTCTAAAAGTAGAGTGAGTTGGGTGGGTATAATCTCTTAGTTATTCACAATTACAGCCTTTAGTATGATTAGAAACTTAATATTGTTAAGTCCCTGAGAATCTTCTTTACAGAACCATTTTATATATGATAATTTTTTAAAGGTTTGCATTCACATGCAAAAACAAATACAAAAGCTGGTATATGATATAGTTTAGATTTGAATATCTTACACACCATTGACTTAATGTCCAAAGACAGTGAAAACTTTAAATAATATAGACAATCTATTAGGCAGTTGTTTTAGTTCTTCTGTAAAATCAACGTTATGAAGTAATTTCTTTGTGTTGTCATGACCTGCAGTAATTGAGACTTTATCTATCTGCAGTTATCTTAGGGTCTAGAAAGTATATTTTTCCCTGTCCAGTTTCATGGTCTAGAGGATAGTATTTTTTATGGTTATCAGGTAATGATGACTCTTCTGTATGCAGAAAGTAGGTCTACCATAGTGACATTAGTATCTGTGTAAATCAAAAGGAAAGATAGTAAGATTAATTTAACCAGAATGAAAATTACTTTTTATCTCTAGAAGAATACTGAAATTACATGTGTTTGAGTCCTTCAGACTTACCTATTATCTTCATTTAAATCTAAATTTATAGTAGTCAAAAGAAAAATGTTTGGGGAGAAGGGATACAAAGTATGATGTGAACTAGGCCAAACTTACACAAGGACCACCCTGGTTCTTTTTGTACTCTAAAGTGTGAACAAAGAGAAGTCACACATTCCAATTCCCATTAGTGCTCACTAGGGGCAGGAGTGGGGGTGTCTCAATGCCTCTGCTGACCAACACCTATCAACTGAGTAAAGAGTGCTCTTAATTACTTCATAAGGATGCTCTCAATAGGTAGTATAACAAGCATAGATACTTCATTCAAACTTGGGGGAGGGGGGCTCAAGAGAGGAGGAACAGAAAAAGCTCTCAAGTGTCACCTGAATAGAAAGGTTATGCTTAATTGACAGTACCCACAAACCCAAAAGGTTCTAACATTTTGAAGAAGTAGGATCAAAGAAAAGTAGGTAAACATACACCTATTCTCTGTACAAATAATTTGATCACCGAGCTAAGGTTTTGGCATCTTACAATATTACATAAGAATAAAAACTAGAGGCCTCCTAGAAAATGTTTTGCATTCCATATTTGGTAAAATCTTTTTAAATAATGAAGGTCATAAGCATCAAGTTATCTATCATGATTATACCTGCTCCAAGAAAATGCAAGTCCTTGTCCTTACATTACCACTGAAATGTATGATCAATTCTTAAAAGGAATTTGAGTGCTGAAAAGAAGTTATCCAAAAGTTTTTTTTGGCGTTCCTTTTTCCTATTCATTATGCAGAAAATATTCTTTAAGATGACAAATGACCTTTTCACTGCCAAATCCAGTGGCATCTTTTTAGTTTGAATCCTGTAATGACTTCTCCACAACATCTGACACTGCTGGTTCTTCTCCCAACTCTGCCACTTTCTTCTCTTTTTCTCCCAACTAAAACTAATGCTTCTCAGTTTCCTTTCCTGGTTCCTCTTTTCCCAAAAGCATAATTTCCATTCCCCTAATGCCGCCCTTTCTTAATATGCAGCTCTCTGCTCTCCTTTGTACCTCAATGATCTTTTCCTTGGAGGTGCCTGTCATTTCTTAGATTTCAGGTTAGTTAGTTGCCCTATGACCTCTAATCTCTGACGACTTCAAAACAATGTTTTTTTTTTTTTTTTTTTTTTTGAGACGGAGTCTTGCTCTGCCGCCCAGGCTGGAGTGCAGTGGCCAGATCTCAGCTCACTGCAAGCTCCGCCTCCCAGGTTCACGCCATTCTCCTGTCTCAGCCTCCCCAGTAGCTGGGACTACAGGCGCCCGCCTCGTCGCCCGGCTAGTTTTTTTTGTATTTTTTAGTAGAAACGGGGTTTCACCGTATTAGCCAGGATGGTCTCGATCTCCTGACCTCGTGATCCGCCCGTCTCGGCCTCCCAAAGTGCTGGGATTACAGGCTTGAGCCACCGCGCCCGGCCAAAACAATGTTATAATTTTTGCTTTAAGCAGTCATATGGTTTGTGAAGAAATAAGAATAAAAATTTATAGTCCAGTATGTATCTAGACATTTACAATTTTAAGTGCCTTGGATTCCTTTCTGCAGATGATACTGCTTTCATGTAGTATCATTTCCTTGCAGCCTAAATAACTTCCTTTAGCATGTCTTACTGTACAGGTCTTCTGGCATAAATTCTTTTTTTTTTTTTTTTCCTTTCTGTTTTTTGAGACAGAGTCTCACTCTGTCACCCAGGCTCAAGTGCAGTGGCATGATCTTGGCTCACTGCAACCCCCACCTCCTGGGTTCAAGCAATGCTCCTGCCTCAGCCTCCTGAGTAGCTGCGAATACAGGTGCCTGCCACTAAGCCTGGCAAATTTTGCATTTTAGTAGAGGCGGGGTTTCATCATGTTAGTCAGGCTGGTCTCAAACTCCTGACCTCAAGTGCTCAGCTTTATAAGCATGAGCCATCACACCTGGCCTCTTTTGTTCTTCTTTTACCTTCAAATGTCATTTCACATTTATTTTTGAAGGATATTTTCACTGGATATATAGAATTCTTGGTTAAGCCTCTCTTTTAGCTTCCTTATTTTCTAATGAGAATTCCTCTCTTAATGGAATTGTAGTTCCCCCAAATGTAATTTGTTATTTTTTCCTTGCTGCTTCCAAAATTTGCTGTCTTTGGATTTCAATAGTTTCACTATAATGAACCTTGACATGGCCTTTTTCATATTTATCTTCACTGATGTTACTTGAGCATCTCAAATACATAAAATTATATCTTTCATCAAATTTGAGGCCATTATTTCTTCAGGTATTTTTTCTGGCCCATTCTCTTTCCTCTCCTTCTTAATCTCAAAGTACATGTACATAAAACCTTGTGATATTTTCTAACAGGTCCTTGGACTACTATTATTTTACTCTTTTCCTCACTGTTCTTTACCTTCAATAACTTCTGGCCTATTTAACTTCAAGTCTTTACTTTGTCATCTCCACTAGGCTGTTAAGTTTTTCCAGTGAAAATTTTCATTTCAGATTTCGTATTTTTCATTTGTAGAATTTCCATTTGATTTTTTGATTTGTTTCTAGTTCTCTGCTGAGATTTCCTATCTTTTCATATACTGTGAATGCATTTTATTTTCCTTTATTGAGAATAGTTGTAATAGCCACTTAAAAATCCTAGTCTGCTATTAATAATTTCTACATCTCGGTCATTTCAGGGATACTCTTTTCTCTTGAAAAGGAGTTACATATTCCTTTTTCTTTACATATTGGGTGATTCTGAATGTTCCCTGTACATAATAAATGTAAAATTTCTGAAACTCTGGATTCTTTTTCTCCAGTTAGCATTTTTTTCTTTTTTTAATCAGCTGATCAAATACATTTAAACTGCAAACTGTTTCTTGGGAAGAAGTTTCTTATCTTTTGTCTTTAGCTGAGCAGCTCTGAGTGAAGCTATCACTCAGGGGTCATGAGAGCTTTCAGTAGACAGATTTTGGATACCCTCTCTAACAAACATAGTTTCCACAAATTCAGCTTTCACAGACCATAGAGACCAGAGTTATTCTACTTATGCCCATGCCACAATGCACACCATGCCATTTTCACCCAGCCCCAGGCTGAGAGCTGCAAAACATGAGATGTCACTTCATATACCTCATCTTTTTTGAGGATGTATTCCCAATCAGGTTCTCCCCGCTTCTGTTCACTCTTTAGTGCCTTTAGGATAATGGTCTTTGTGCTATGCTCAGATTTTTAGTTGCTTCTGTGAGGGTCTTAGTCCAGAAGGACCTCATTCAGTCACTACCCCTCCTCATTGATTTGGACCACTATTAATTTGAATTTTCTAAAAGAGGCAGCCAACCCTATTTCTAAGGCACCCTGAACTTTTAAGTTTTATGAATATAGAAAACTATATTTTTCAAACATGGCCTAAATAATATCTCTCACTCCACATTTTCATCTAGAACCTTGCCACTCACCCATCAAGAAGATTGTCCCTTCACCTTGAACCTGGATGGACTCTTGTGACTGTCTCAATCAATACAGTATGACAGAACTTAGTCTGGCTATGACGTCCAAGGTTAGGTCATTAAAATGTCATGCAATTCTGCTTTGTTCTCTAGAGACACCTGCTCTTGGAACATATTTATCATGTTGTTAAGAAAGTCAAGCAGCCCATGTGGGAAGAACAAAAACCCCATGCCTTGGCCGGGCGCGGTGGCTCAAGCCTGTAATCCCAGCACTTTGGGAGGCCGAGACGGGCGGATCACGAGGTCAGGAGATCGAGACCATCCTGGCTAATACGGTGAAACCCCGTCTCTACTAAAAATACAAAAACTAGCCGGGCGAGGTGGCGGGCGCCTGTAGTCCCAGCTACTCGGGAGGCTGAGGCAGGAGAATGGCGGAAACCCGGGAGGCGGAGCTTGCAGTGAGCTGAGATCTGGCCACTGCACTCCAGTCCGGGCGACAGAGCGAGACTCCGCCTCAAAAAAAAAAAAAAAAAAAAAACCCCATGCCCACAGCTCTGGCTGAACTCCCAATTGACGGACAGCACCAACTGGCTAGCTATGTGTGTGAGCCATCTTGACAGTGATTCCCCCTACCGCAGGTGAGCTAATGCAACTCATGCTGCATAGAGAAGATACAATTAGGTGCTGCCTAGTCCTGCACAAATTTCAGACTCATGAGCCCCCCCCCCCCAAAAAAAAAACTTTTTTTTTTTTTTTTTTTTGAGACGGAGTCTCGCTCTGTCGCCCGGGCTGGAGTGCAGTGGCCGGATCTCAGCTTACTGCAAGCTCCGCCTCCCGGGTTTACGCCATTCTCCTGCCTCAGCCTCCCGAGTAGCTGGGACTACAGGCGCCAGCCACCTCGCCCGGCTAGCTTTTTTTGTATTTTTTAGTAGAGACAGGGTTTCACCGTGTTAGCCAGGATGGTCTCGAACTCCTGACCTCGTGATCCGCCCGTCTCGGCCTCCCAAAGTGCTGGGATTACAGGCTTGAGCCACCGCACCCGGCCAAAAAAAAAACTTATATTAGTCACTATAGCGTTTCAGGGTGTATGGTGGACAGAGATGTGTTATCTTCTCCCTCAATGATGGGCTTTGCCCCAGATGTCAACAGATAGCTCCGCTCCGCCAGGCTCCTTCCGAGTTACAGAAAGCCTCTTTACAAAACTGCCTGTGTTTCTTGGAGAATTTCATATGCATCGAATGACTTATAAGGAAATAAGAAAATCATGCCATTTCTACCAAACTAGCAACAACTCACGTGGCCACAGATGCTTCAGAACTCCTAGTGGGGCTGACTGAAGCTTTGACCTCAGTGTCATCTAACTTCTCCCTCTACCCAAACCTGCTTTCTCCAATTTGCTTCTACAGGTGTTAACCCCTAATAAATACCCTGCATGACACATTCTGTCTCAGTGTCTGCTTCTGGAGAACATAATGTGTTACACAGCAGTTGGTAAGTGGAACAGTAGCCCAACAAATTCCATTTTCTAAAAGAAGCCACAAAATAACATCTAGCATTGAAAACCACTCCGAGTCAGTGACATCTTGCAAATAATGTGGCAGCCAGACAACCAGATACCAAGAATTGGCAATAAAAGGAGTGAAAGGAAAGTTCAGGTAAAACATTATTTTCAACTTTGATAATTCATGAAAACTGAGAAATAAATGTTTGGAAGAGATAAAATATCTACATTATTACTGTAAAAACATTATTCAAGTTTTCCCACAATTCAAATATTAATCAAAACATGTTCAGTAATTAAAGTTTCTAAAATGAATAATTTTCCTTGTCCCTAAACAAAAGCAAATAAGATTTGGCTTAAAAGTTTTATGATTTTAGTTTTAAAATAATAGTTTTTAAAATTTAAAAAGCATTCTATGCTGGGCATAATGGCTCACGCCTATAATCCCACAACTTTGGGAGGCAAGGCCAGTGGATCACTTGAGTGCAGGAGTTTGTGACCAGCCCGAGCAACCTCATCTCTATAAAAAATACAAACATTAGCCAAGAATGGTGGTCCACGCCTGCGCTAGTGGTCCCGGCTACCCAAGAGGCTGAGGTCAGAGGATCGCCTGAGCCCAGGAGGTCAAAGCTGTAGTGAGCCGTGATGATACCACTACACTCCAGCCTGGGTGACAGAGCCAGACTCTGTCTCCAAAAAAAAAAAAAAATGCATTCTAAAACAATGATTATATTGAAAGGGCAACATTCTAAGGGTGATTTTTTTTTTTTTTTTAACACTTCACTAGAACATCAGTACCAAAAGCATGATTATTATAAATATTACCCCCATAAGACTGAAATGTGAATACGACATTAATCTACATAGTTTCAACTCTGGCTGGACACTGAATTCAACTATAGAGGGTTATTTTAATTGCATGTACCTTGGCCCCAACCCAGGCACCACTAATCAAAATATTGCATAGGGATTGGTCCCTGACAACCACTAATTTAAGACAGGCATTTCTCTTCCCAGCAACATCACGGTACTATCTCCCATTTGGTTCCTTTTTATAATTTACATAAGTTAGAGTAGTGGATTCTTCTAAAACAAAACTTTTATTTCCTCATTTTCCTACTCCCTTTTTATATACTCATATAAAAACAGCATACTGCATTACATTAAAATGAAACTGCTTTTTAAAATTGTCTCTTAATTTTGTCAAAGAAATATTACATCAGTAATAAAGAAAACAAAGTCCACACTGGTAAAATTATGTCACAAACAGCCTTTCTATCAGTCAGAAATTAGAATTCTTTATGGAACATTAATTTGGGGTTCATCTTACATTTGAGAAAACAGTTATTCAAAAAATTCTGTCAGTAAACTTTTCTCAAACTAATCTTTTCCAGTGGATAGTGAAGCTATTATTTAAGAATTATGGGAATAAAAAACTAATGATTATATAATTCCAGGTACTGTAAAATAATGGTGGCTATACAAATCCTAATCTTTCTATGCATCTTTCCAAAAACCATCCAGATACAATCAACAAGGAGAATAAGTGAAACAACCCACAAACCACATTTAAAATGTAATTCAAAGAAAGACTACTATGAAATTCAAATTATATGTAATTACGAAAATAAACATTCCAATTCAGCATATGGGAAAAAGAAAAGTGGGGAGTAAAGGGGCAAAAAAATGCAGATTAAACCACTGCCCGCTGTGACAGAAGAAAGAAGTCCTATAATGAGTAGGATAGATAGTATAGTTGGGGGAAACTGGGTGAAAGGTACATGGGACCTTTCTGTACTACCTTTGCAATTTCCTGTGACTCTAAACTTATTTCAAAATAAGGTTTTCTAAGCTAAAAAAAAATCATCTTGAGTAAATTTATAGAATTATTTTATACTTCTCATTATCCTGTTATATATTAACATGTCTTTACACTTATTCTCTTTAACAAATACTCACTCGTATGTATATAAATAATATATAACTAAAAGAAAAACCTAAAACTATAGTACAATCAATAGCATCTGATCTGAGAAATACTCACTGGTAGATTCAGTTAAAGGCTCCTCAGGATCTAATAAAATGGCTAGCCTGAGGAATAACTACATTTAGTTACCTATCAAGTAACTTCTATGCTAAATAGTTCTGTACAAGTACAAATAGTGATAGATAAAAGGAGGAAACAAGTAATTAAATTAGTACAAAAATATGAGAATGTATATAATGGCTTTATAGGATAGATCAGAAATTTTGTTCAATTACCCTGCACTGGCTCTTCCAAATGCCAGATATATTCAAACTGATACTATTGCTGTATCTGCCATATGAACACTACACTAAATGAAGATGCCCGAATATGATAGGAAAGTTTGCCTAAAGGCCAGGGAATTGTCTATATAGTGAAGACCTAATCTTGCCCAAAGAGAGGTCTGGTTTTTATCCTCAGCTACTGGAAGATGATCTCTAGGCTCTTGGAATAGCACGACTGATAGGAGTGTCTTTGGCTACTACACAATCTACCAATGTAATTTATGATACATGTAATTCATTTGGGTCATACTATGTTTTGCCTCTGGAAAGGAATGGAAACTAAAGGTATCAGCCCAACATTTGGGAAGGGCTGGAAAATAAAGACAGTCAGGCAGTAAGTAATTGAGGCCACCCCAAAAACCTATAAAAACCAAAGGCTTAGGTGGGCTTCCCTGGTTGGCAATACTCGGTAAGCACTATCATATGTGTATGCTGGGCTGTCCTAATTCCATCAAGAAAGAATGATGAAGCTTCACATGTGGTATTTTTGAACTCTACCTTATATATTAATACTTCTTCCTTTGGCTGATTTAAATCGATCTCCATGTAATAAAATCAGTATTCCATGTAATCAAATACAACTGTTAAGTATAACAGCATTCAGTGAGTTCTGTGAGTCTTGCAAATTATGAAAACTAAGGGGTGGTTTTGGGAACCCCTTGAACTTCCAATTGGTGTCAGAACTGGGAGTGGTCTATTAGGAAGGTTTCCTATAACTTTGTAGTTGCCCCAATTCCTTGTAGTTACTGAAATACCAACTGAACTGTAATATAGTAACTATATTTATATTTAAAAATTCCTAATTTTGCACATCCTGAGTTCACCTATACTCTAGTGTAACAGTTTTTAACTATAGATGGTCCCTAACTTACAATGTTTCAAATTATGATTCTTCAACTTTATAATGGGCTTACTGGAACATAGCCCACTGTAAGTCAAGGAGCATCTGTATAACATTACCTATTCCTTAATAGTTTCACAATACTATAAAAATAGTTCCTCCATTAGCAATATGAAAAATTCCAATTTTGAAATCTGACTCAGGCCTGTAAGAGACTGAAGAGAATTCTGAGTAAGCCTAAGGCCTCAAAATATTTATATCTCATTATAAAAGTAATGATTTTACACATTCCAAGAGGATAACTGACAAACCATACCCACAAATCTAAGCCGAAAGAGATAATCAGCACAAAGCTCTGGTATAGACAAAGCACATACCAATCCTTCATGAAATTCTTATGGGATAACAGATGAAAAACTCTCTAGATATGAATTAGGTGGTATTTCCCCCCACAACAAATTCTGTTAAAATAGGATTGCTCTATTTCCTATATCAGTACACTTTACTCAAGTTAACCACATTATATAAAATATTATCAACATTAAAGAGATGAGGTTAACAAAAGCTGTAATCAAAAATCTTGACTATGAAACAAACTACATGAGATAAAAAGAGTTATGAAGAAAACCACAAACAAGTTAACTGGTTTTTTGTTTTAGTTGTTTGGACTAGGGTAAAGAGAAATTACTTTAAAAATACATTCCATCCTAATACTCTATTCAATCCAGTATTTAAGATTTAAAACAAAGATAGGAAAGCCTGTATATTCCACTGAGCTTCACGAAACCTGCTTGCTCTCAGGGAGAGATTCTATCCAACAGAAAGCTGGTGTGCCTCAAGCATATGACTCGACTTCTGTTCGTTATGTCTCCTTGGTTTAGGGTCTTCATGTTTAAATATAATTTCAATTTTGTGATTTTTTTTACTCCTTTTTATATTCTGCCATTGATTTATTGCATGCATTCTTATTTCTAATTACCTAAATCCATTATGGAACAAAGTGAAGATGAAAGGAATAAATAACTAGATAAATAATTTGATTATCAGGAAATATATTTTCATGTATACTCCATGCAATAATGACTGATATAACCCTTTTGGAACATATATAATTCATGGTCTAAATACCAGATATAACAGCAACTGTTCCTAAAATATGACTTGACAATGGTAGTGCTGTGTTGCAGCAACCTGTTAACCAACAACCAGAAAGAAGCCCTTGAAACCGTAAGGCTGCAGGTCTAGATGAAGAAAACCTCCGGAGAGACATCATAAAATATATCCACTGAGCACAACAGAAAAAAAAAAGTCATAGTCTATGCCTCTACAAACTTGAAGTCTAATTTAAAAATATAGATATTAAAATAAATAACTGGATAATGGGCAGTATCCTATACTTTAACACAGCATATGATAAACTACCAAGTAATCATTCATTACACACACTGTTCATATTTTTTTTTTTTTTTTTTTTTTTTTGAGACGGAGTCTCGCTCTGTAGCCCGGGCTGGAGTGCAGTGGCGCGATCTTGGCTCACTGCAAGCTCCGCCTCCCGGGTTCCCGCCATTCTCCTGCCTCAGCCTCCCGAGTAGCTGGGACTACAGGCGCCCGCCATCTCGCCCGGCTAGTTTTTTTTTATATTTTTTAGTAGAGACGGGGTTTCACCGTGTAGACCAGGATGGTCTCGATCTCCTAACCTCGTGATCCACCCGTCTCGGCCTCCCAAAGTGCTGGGATTACAGGCTTGAGCCACCGCGCCCGGCCAACTGTTCATATTTTTAGTTCATCTCCAAGGTACTGAGGCTGGTACAGGTGCATTATGAACTCATTAATACAAGTACATCTGATGAGTTTCTATTTCTTTCTATTATTATCCCTACTACATTGGAAATTTTCCCATCGTAACGCCACTCGTACCCTTTCCAATTTGACTCCTGAATCCTTCAGATATAACCCTAAAACTCTTTGAAAGCTTATTTGCTATTTGGCATGACAAGATATACAGGGCTCATCTTGTCCACTTCCTACCTAGATCTTGAGTCAGTAATTTCTCCAAGTAGCCTGTTTTCCCTACAGTAGGAAATAGTATGTGAGGACAATAATCTGTCAATAGGGAAGCTCACTGCTACTGTGCTGGTCACTGTTCTAGTTATTTCTGCCACACAGAGCTGTATGTAAGGTGTATTGGGTATGTGTATGAAATACTGCAGAAGTTCATACTGATATAAAGTGCAGTGGCACGACCTTGGCTCACTGCAACCTCTGCCTCCCAGGTTCAAGCAATTCTTGGGCCTCAGCTCCCTGAACAGCTGGGATAACAGGCGTGTGCCACCACACTGGGCTAATTTTTTATTTTATTTTATTTTATTTTATTTTATTTTTTTTTGAGACGGAGTCTCGCTCTGTCACCCAGGCTGGAGTGCTGTGGCCGGATCTCAGCTCACTGCAAGCTCCGCTTCCCGGGTTCACGCCATTCTCCTGCCTCAGCCTCCCGAGTAGCTGGGACTACAGGCGCCGCCACCTCGCCCGGCTAGTTTTTTTTGTAGTTTTTAGTAGAGACGGGGTTTCACCGTGTTAGTCAGGATGGTCTCGATCTCCTGACCTCGTGATCCGCCCGTCTCGGCCTCCCAAAGTGCTAGGATTACAGGCTTGAGCCACCGCGCCCGGCCGCTAATTTTTGTATCTGTAGTAGAGACAGGGTTTCACCATGCTGGCCAGGCTGGTTTCGAACTCCCGACCTCAAGTGATCTGCCCGCCTTGGCCTCCCAAAGTGCTAGTATTACAGGTGTGAGCCACTGTGCCCAGCCCATACTGATACTTTCAATTCAAATTCAAGACATTAGGGTTTTTAATGATCTCTTCCATATTACATCAGCATCTCCTTTCTTCTACACCAAGAATTCTGATTCTTAACATAAGGGATAAAATTAGAATACTCTATCACCATTCTGTTTCATTTCACATTATAAACACAACAATGTCAAAATAACAGTAACTATACTGTCACCACTAATTTGATTACTGAAAACAGTTTGAAAAAAATTTTACATAAATTCTCCCAATTATTATCACTTACTTTTACAGTTGTACTGCATGCTCATGCCATAGCATATAGCCATTAATCCTGTGCTCACTCCTTTTAACGTTTTTCTGCTTTAGTTCTACAACTGACTATTTAATAAGCAATACCAGTCCTTATACTGATAACTCTATAGCCATGTTAGTCATCTGAAGCTCATTTTCTAGTAGGTTATACTAGAAAATGTATACTATACTAACTAGTATATATTATTATACTATCCTAACTAGTAGATTAGTATATTCTTCAAGAAGAATTCATGGGAACAACATTCCTAAAATTCCTGAAACTTGGTAACATTTGTACATGCCTTTTATACCTGAAAGTCTGTTTTGTTCACATTTTCTTTACCGGGGTTTTATAAATCTTTATCATAGAGCTTCATCATTGGAAAGTCTAACGATAAACTAATTTTCTCTCCCCTCTAATCCACTGGCTCTTTATGTTCCCCCACTTTTTTTTAAACTTTAAAAGTAAATAATTATTCTAGAATTTGTTTATGCCCTACCTCTCTCTATTATGTTATAGCTGGCATATACATTATGTATTCATTCCTTTAATATCCCACAAAACAACTTTTGCTTTAAAGCCATATACTTTAAAGATTTAAGAAAAAAAATGCCTGTAATCCCAGCACTTTGGGAGGCCGAGACGGGCGGATCACGAGGTCAGGAGATCGAGACCATCCTGGCTAACACGGTGAAACCCCGTCTCTACTAAAAATACAAAAACTAGCCGGGCGAGGTGGCGGGCGCCTGTAGTCCCAGCTACTCGGGAGGCTGAGGCAGGAGAATGGCATAAACCCGGGAGGCGGAGCTTGCAGTGAGCTGAGATCCGGCCACTGCACTCCAGTCCGGGCGACAGAACGAGACTCCGCCTCAAAAAAAAAAAAAAAAAAAAGAAAAGAAAAAAATATAGTATTTCATATACACTGAGATTTTTACTATTTATTATTCTCTTTCTTCTTTCCTAAAAATCCAGGTTGCCTTCTGCTATCATTGCCCTACATTCTGACGTGCTTTTTTCAGCATTTCTTGTACAGAAGGCCTGAAGCAATGGATTCTTTTGGGTTATCGTTATCTGAAAATGACTCTCCCCACCCCCACCTCATTATCTGAAGAAAATGTCCCCAGATACAGAATATTGCATTGACAGTTTTCTACCTCTCAATATTCTGAAGATGTTAATTACCTTTTAGGTAGCGCTCCCCCCTCCCCGCACCCCCACCCCCACCCCTTGATGAGAAACCTGAGATCATTCCAATTGTTTTTCCTTGTATGTGATATGTTGCTTTCCTCCGGTGCTTTCAAGACTTTTTCTCTATCCATTGTATTCTGTACTTTGATTCTGATGAGCTAGGTGTGGTTTTCCCAGAATTTACGTTGTTTTGGGTTTGCTGTAATTTTTTTCCATGGGGGGGCAGGGCAGGGGAGGGTTCTGATGTAATTCTAAAAGAGCTGTAACACTATGCAATTTTTTATTCTACAAATTCATGTATTTCTCCAAACACAGGAAGTTTGGAGCTATTATTTTTTTCTGTCCTATTGTCTCTATTCTCTCTTTCTGGAACTCCAATTACATGCATGTTACACCTTTTCATTCCTGAGAATGTGCTCATTTTTTCAATCTTTTTGTTTCTGTTTTTCATGGGATAATTTTTATTGATCTATATCCAAATTGAATTTGAATATACTTTATTTATTCCTATGTAATCTCCTTTGTCCTCTCAACGACATTTAATAATTTTTTTTGCAATACTGTATTTTTCTGTCCTAAAATTTCCATTTGTTTCTTTTATAGTTTTTATTTTATTGCTGAGATACTTCCATCATGTCATTCATCTGGAAGAAAACAAATGTGTTTTTCTTGACTTCATGGAACATATTTAAACTAAATGCTTTAAAGTCTTTGTCCAATAATTCTCCTACCTGGAGCATCTTGAATTGCTGATCTGGTTTGGCTCTGTGTCCCCACCAAAATCTCATCTTGAACTGTACTCCCACGATTCCCACATGTTGTGGGAGGGACCCAGTGGGAGATAACTGAATCATGGGGGCAGTTTTCCCCATACTGTTTTCGTGATAGTGAAGAAGTCTCATGAGATCTGATGATTTTATCAGGTGTTTCTGCTTTTATCAGGGTTTCTTATTCTCTCTTTGCCTGCTGCCATCCATGTAAGATGGGCCTTGCTACTCCTAGCCTTCCGCCATGATTATGAGGCTTCTCCAGCCATGTTGATCTTGAGGAACTCACCAAATTTATATGCACTGCAGGTGAAATATAAGGTACATAATTTCTTGGGCTTGGTTTCCAGTCTTCAGAAAAGCAAGTCATAGAGGCTTTTCTTTTTCCTAAAAAATTTTATTTTGAAAAGATAATAGGCTCACAGGAAATTGAATAATTGTTCAATGAATCCCTTGTACTCTTCCACCAGCTTCCCCCAATGGTAACATATAACTGTAGCACAATATCAAACAAAAAAATTGACAAGGGTACATTACTTTAGACTAAACCTTATTCAGTTTTCACCCTGTGATAATTAATATTAGGTGTCAATGTGACTGGACTGAAGGATGCCTAATTGGCTGGTAAAGTACTGTTTCTGGGTGTTTGTGACAGTGTTACCAGAGGAAACTGACATTTGAGTCAAGGGACTGAAAGAGAAAGACCCACCCTCAATGTGGACAAGCAAGTGGAAGAAGGTGGGATAATTCTGCTTGCTGAGTCATCTGGCTCTCTTTCTTCTTCCAGTGCACGAAGCTTGCTTCAGTTTTCCCTGCCCTGGGACATCAGACTCCAGGTTCACCAGCCTTTGGACTTGTACCAGCAGCTTCCCGGGACTCTCAGGACTTTGGCCACAGACTGAAGGCTGCACTGTCGGCTTCCCTGGTTTTCCAGCTTTAGACTTAGACTGAGCCATAACTGGCTTCTCTCTTTCCCCAGCTTGCAGTTTTATCCTATCACGGGACCTCACCTTGTAATCGGCTGAGTTAATTCTCCCTAACTGACTCCCTTTTATATATACATATATCCTGTTGGTTCTGTCTCTCTGGAGAAGCCTAATACGTGCCATTTTAAAAATGTACATGTGTGTGCATGTATAGTTCTGTGCAATTTTATCCTGTGTATAGAGTTGTGTAACTACCACCAAAATCACAACGTAACTGTTCCATTATCACAAATGAACTCCCTCACACTGCCTCTTTGTATTTCTACTCACTTCCCCATTCATTTTCCCCAGGCCCTGTCCCCTGGAAATTATTCATCTGTTCTCTATCTCTAGTTTTGTCATTCAAGAATGTTATATAAATGGAAACATACAGTATGTAACATTTTGAGATTTAATTCTTCTCACAAAGCATAATACCCTTGAGGCCCCTCTAGGTTATTGTACATATCAGAAGTTCATCCCTTTTTATTGTTCAGTAGTACTCCACTGCATGGATATACCAGTTTTGTTGAACTATTCACCCACTGAAGGATACCTGGGTTGTTTCCAGTATTTTGCTACTACAAATAAAGCCGCTATGAACATGCAAGCACAGATTTTTCTGTGACTATAAATTTTGACTTGTCTGGGATAAATGTTCAAGAATGTAACTGATGGGTCAGATCATGTTACATGCTTAACTTTTTTTAAAAAATGTCCAACTGTCTTCCAAAGTAGCTGTGCCATTTTCTATTTCTACCAGCAACATGTAAGAGATCCACTTTCTACATATCCTTGCCAGCATTTAGTATTATCTATTTTTTTATTTTAGCTATTCAAATAGGTGAGTAATAATATCTCATTATGGTTTTAACTGTCATTTTCATAATATTCAATATCAGTATATTGAACATCTTTTCATGTGCTTACTTGCCATCTCTATCTCCTCTTGGGTGAAATGTCTATTGTCTCTTCCCTATTTTGTAATTACATTGCTTGGGCTTTTTAATCGCATTTTGAGAGTTCTTTATATAGTCTAGATATAAAACCTTTGTAAGATATGTTGACAACTATTTTCTCCCATTTTGTAGCCTGTCTTTTTATAGTCTTAGCAGGGTCTTTCATTGAGCACATAATTTTAATTTTAATGCAGTCCCATTTATTCATTTTTATTGATTTTTTTTGTCATATCTAAAAACTCCTTACCAAGCCCTAGATCCAGAAAATGTTCTCCAATATTTTCTTCTAACAGTTTTATAGTTTTATGTTGTACATTTAAATCCTTGACCCATTTTGAATTAATTTTTGTATTTATGAGAGCTTTGGGGAAGTTATTTCGGTTTTTTTTTTGGTCTCTTATTTGAGCACCATTTGTTGAAGATTATTTTTGCTTTTGCACTTTTCTCAAAATCAGTTGGAAATACCTGTGTTAGCCTAGGTCTGGTACTGTGTACTTATTACATTGCAATTATCTCTTGGTCTTAAGGTGGCAATACAGTATGGCTTAATATCTGGTAGAGTGATTCTTTCCACTTTATTCTCCCTTTTCAAAATCATTTTAACTACTCCAGTTCTATTGCCTTTCCACATAAAATTTAAAATAAGCTTGTCTCTATCTAAAGAAATCTTGCTAGGGTTTTGAGAGATTGCATTAAACCTATAGATTTGCTACCTCACGAAAGAACATGAAAAAAAAAAAAAGAATAAAGACTAAGCCTGTAGATCAATTTGGGAAGAACTGACATCTTTAATGTTTAAAGCATTTCAAATCTACTAGCCACTCATTATTTCTAATTCCTCCAAACAGTATTCACCAGTATTATTAGCTGCTCTATTAATATCATTTTTCTTCACTCCTCAATACCACTGCATTATTTCCCCGCCTCCTTCAAAAGGGAGAAGGCTACTGGGGTAATTCTCAGTAGAAAACAATAGTAATAGCCCCTTTGAGTGTTTATCTTTATAACATCATAACGTTCTTAGGTTTCTCAACAAAATAAGCTGTTATTTTTCCAGGTAGTCATTTAACACTTTAATTAGCATCTTTGGAAATCTTTTCATCGTTACAAGAGAACTTGTTTTTTTTTTTTTTTTAACAAAAAATTCTTAGTTGCTGTACCCTCAATTGAGGTATGAGTTATTAAGAAATTATTTTAGGCAGATAGGAAAAAAACGGGTCCTTGGAAGATTTTTCCAGCTCTTATCTAGCATGAAAGCCTTGGGTCTTAGACTCTGGCTGGCAACCCTTGATATGCAAATGTTAGCCATTAGAAACTGGGTCCACCTAACATGGCGATTACCATCCGTTGTCCTCTTGCCCTTGCCCTAACATGTGCCTGGCAGTATGGCTGCTCCCACATATCCCCACGTGTGTGAAACATCATGGCACCCTGCATTTGCATATTAAAAAGAGAGGGTGGGAGGGCCAGTTTTTTCATGGGCTATGTGCATGAAATGCCAGGTCAAACCAATCCCCTGAGCTCTATGCAAATCAGGCACCACCTCCTCCAGCCATCCAATATAGCTAGCTGATACTACCTGAAAGCGGGGTTCTGTCTCTTGGCTTTGGAGCCCCCCTTCCTCTGTCTCTGTAGAGGGGAGCTTTTTCTTTCTTTCCTCCCCCTTCTCTCTTGCCTATTAAATGCCCTGCTCCTTAAAATTACTCCATGTGTGTCCGTGTTGTTTTTTTCTAATTCGACTCAAGAGGAAGAATCTGGTGTTCCTCCACTCATCGGAGCCGTATCACAATGATAAAACATGTTGTTTTGAAATCTAAGTTTTAAAAGATTATGGGGAGACTTCCACTTCCAGTATGTAAGGAGTCCAGAAGTCACCACAGTGTCCTAACAAAAAGTAAAACCCTGAACGAACTGAAAAATCAACTCTTCTTAGATATGTAAGAGAAGTAAGGGTCACAGGGCAAACTGTTGTCCCCAAATTGGACAGAGAGGTGGCTATGGAGAATCACAACTTGGCAGTTTAAAAACCTATAGCAGAAACCTTGCAGGGAACCAGTACCTGGTTAGGAAAACCTAAACAGTGATTAAAGAATTGCTGCAGGTTCAGTGTGGACAAGCCTGAAAGATTAAAAACTCCAAAGGTGGCCCAGTCATAGGGAGGCCCCACATTTATTTTTGAGTTTTGCCACCAAGAGCTCAACCATGTCCTCATAGTGAATACCAGAGAAACATACCCTCATGCTTCCAACAGAGGGAGGAGAAAAGAGAATCTCTGCTGCATTCTGAAATATGCCAGAGTATTCTCTTCTTAAGAAGGCCTGCCCTCAGGAGAAACTATTTTACCAGAGTCTAACTTGTCTGGAATTTTTCAGAGCCTAACCTGCTGGGGTATTATCAGAGACTAACCTTCCAGAAGGAGGGGCAGTACCCAAGTCTGGCACCTTCTAGCCATCCTGTCCCAACTAAGCAGGAAGGCAGGAAGTGAGGTACAGAGGTAGCAGGAGTACTGAGAAGCTGAGAAGCTCTGGTGTTCACAGTGCAGTCTCACAGCCTCACTAAAGATTGGGACCTAATCATAGGACTACAGAATGGCCCCTTACCAACACATACATGCACACACACGTCCCTTGCCACTACATCAATCAAAGCCTACTTACTGCAATTCCTTTTGCCCAACATATTGAGAAAAGAAAAAGAGCTCAAAGCCATCTGAGCTATGTGAAGCATGAAAAATTTATTAGGCAAAAGCTTGGCCATCCTCAAGCTTTGGGCTCAAAGTCTATACTTATTTTCTAATCTTGTTATTTAAGGTTAACAACATGTCTGCCTTTCAACAAAAAATTACAAGGCATACTAAAAATGGGACAAAGAGACTAGACAGACATCAAAATGAGTCAGATATGGCAACAATGTTGCAATTATCAGACCAGGAATTTTAAAAACTATTATTGATATGTTAAAGACTTTATGGTTAAAGTACGCAACATGCAAGAACAGATAAATAAGATGGAAAGTCTAAGAAAGAATCAGAACTGTTAGAGATCAAAAACACTGTAACAGAAATAAATAATACTTTTGATGAGCTCATTAGTAGACCAGACACCACTTAGGAAAGAATCTCTGAGCTTGAGAATATAATAGAAACTTCAAAACGAAAAAAGCAAAGAGAAGACTGGAAAAAAAAAAAAAAAAAACAGAACAGAATATCCAAGAACTGTGGGATTACTACAAAAGGTATAAGTTACATGCAATGGGAATACTAGAAGGAAAAGGAATGAAGCAATAATGTCTGAGAATTTTCCAAAATTTTCCTACATCAAACCAGAGTCAGGAAATTCAAAAAGTATCAAGCAGGATAAATGCAATCCCCCACCCCCACAAAAAAAAAAAAAAAAAAAAAACAACTATACCTAGGTACACCACTTTCAAACTACAGAATACAAAAAAAAAAGAAAAAAATCCTGAAAGAAGCCAGAGGCAAAAAACACCTTACGTATAGAGGAACAAAGATAACAATTATATCTGATTCCTTAGAAACCATGCAAGTAAGAAGAGAGTGAAGTGAAATATTTAAAAGAAGAAGAAAAAAAAAACCTCACCAACCTATAATTTCATATGCTGCAAAATTATCCTTCAAAAGTGAAAGAGAAATACTTTCTCAGACAAAAACAAAATTTGAGAGAATTTGTTGCCAGGAAAACTACTTTTCAGGAAAAATTTAAAAGTTCTTCAAAAAGAAGAAAAATGATATAAATCAGAAACAGAACTATGTAAAGAGAGGACCAGCATCAGAGAATGAGTAAGTGAAGGTAAAATAAAAACTTTTATCTTTTATTTTTAATTAATCTAAAAGATAACAGTTTGTTCAAAAGAATGGCAACGATGTATTCAAATATGAATTCTTACTTATGCATGAAATAAATGACAGCAATGATACAAGGGACAAGAACGAGAAATTAGGATTACTCTGTTATTACAAGGTACTTCACTATCCATGAAGCAGCACCATATTATTTCAAAGTGGGCTGAGATTAGTTGTAAATTTATATTGCAAACTCTAGGGTAACCATTAAGAAAGGTTAAAAAATAGAAGTATAATTGAAATGTTAAAAAGAGAGAAGAAAAAAAAAAAGCAATCATATAAAATGCAGCTTCATTCACAATTGCCAAAACTTAGAAGCAACCAAGATGTCCTTAAGTAGATAAATGGATAAACTGCGGTACATGCAGACAATAGAATGTTACTCACTAAAAAGAAATGAGCTGTCACACCTTAAATATTGCTAAGCAAGAGAAGCCGATCTGAAAAGGCTATAAACTGCATGATTCCAACTATATGATATTCCAGAAAAGGCAAACCTATGAGACAGTAAAAAGATCAGTCATGTTCCGGGGTTAGCGGGACGGGAGGACTAAAGAGGTGGAACACAGAACATTTTTAGGGCAGTCAAATTATTCCACATAATACTATTATGGTGGATATACGTTGTTCTGCATTTGTCAAAGCCCATAGAATGTACAACACCAACAGAGAACACGAATGTAAACATGTAAACTATGGACTTAGGTGATAATGAAGGGTTATCGATGTTAACAAATGTGCCACACTCTGGTAAGGCATGTTGATAGTGGGGGAGGCTATGCATGTGTCTGTGGTGGGTGGGAGGAGGTCTAAGGGGAACTCTATACTTTCCACTCAATTTTTCTATGATCCTAAAACTGCTGTAAATAAGAAAGTTTATTAATTTAAAAAGTATATATGAAAGTGTATTCACTTAGAAATTGAGCTCTCATTCCTACCCCATCCATCCCATTTTCTCTCCACCCTAGTCTCTTTAGGCAACCATTTTTACAACCGCCAGTGTATTCCAGCAGTTGTAAAACTTTCCTTAGGAAATGCAAGCAAATTTAGAAATATATGCTTATATCCCCGCATTTCTTAAGTAAAATTTAGCACACACAAAAGCTTATGAAAAATGCTGCCCAAAGAAAGGAAGGGAAAATCAGAAATGAAAACTAAGGAAGAGTAAGAAATATTCTCAATAGACCTAGACAGAAAAATGTATTTAGAATTATAGAACTGAAGGATGAAACTATTTTATTTATAACAATTTTAATGCCTCAAATTTATAATTGAAAAAGATGTTTCCCTAATTACAATGGCATATTTTCTATACTGTCAAAACACTTTCATATACACATTTCATCTCACCTTCCCAATACCCTGGCAAAATAAGCAGAGTAAACGTCATTTATTATCCTCCTTTAACAGATGGGGAATCTGATAGGTGATGGAATTAAATCTTCTGATTCCTAGTCCAGTGCTTTTTGACTACTCAGTATCATTAGAAATATTTTGCTTTAATTATTCCTACCATTTACTACTTTCCATTGCTCCTGTTAAACCTTTGTGCAAATTTTTCATATGCAAGTTTTTGTGCTGATAGAAGACAAACAACACACTTTTACAAGTCTAGAAATAAATTTCCTTAAAAAGAACACAAGAAAAAGGAGAGTATTTCCTTCCTTAAACACGAGTCTCACTATTCCCTTTTTGTATTCTCCACTTCCCTATATTTTAAGTTCATGAATTATAAAACATTAGGAAATCTGATAAATTTCATAAAACTCTAAGACATGAAATTTACCACAAAATAACTTAACATTTCGTTGCCTAAAATTCATTGTAGTTTATTAGCTACCAAGATACAAAGTCTGTAACATTCAAGAGTTCCATGATAAGAACAAAAATCTGTCTTTATAAATTAATCTCCTACTAAACTCAACATGAACTCTTTTCTCTAGCCAAACTAGTCTATTAAGTATTTTCCAAAACTACCATTTGCCTTCTTATGTGCTTTTCTCCTACTATTCACTTATCTTGAATGCCTTCCTATCTGCCTACATACAGTCTTCTCATTCTTCAAAGCCCCACCATTAAAGTCTTCTATGAAAAACATGTTGTGCAAAGAACATAAATCTGGCAACAAGCCTAACTTAGATTTTAATCTAGGCTATGCTACTTACTAACTAATGTCTCTGAAGCTGGGTTTCCTCATCTATAAAATGGGGCAACATCCATTTTAGATGACATCTAAATCACAGAATGTGTTGGAATACAGTGAAGAGCACAAAGAGTTAAAAAAAAAAAAAAAGGACTAGAACTGATCATTAGAAATAAACTTATTACTCATTTCTTGAGCTCACTGTAACTTGCTTGTTTAACTCATTTAGCAATCCACAGTCTGGACTCACTCCGTCATCTCTTACACTTTGGCCCTGAATGATTATTTAACTTGTGGCATTTTAAGTTTTATTTCTCTCTTAGGTTTTGTGTCTCCAAACAACTGAAACCTTTTCAAAAGCCACAACTATATGCTATACCTACTTACTTACAATTCCACCTAGTTTTAGCACGTTACTTATAAAAGAGGACTCAAAAAATATTTCCTCAGTAAAGCATTTGCTGAAAATAATCTATCCAGAAAATGAGAATAACATTTTAAGAAGAGCATTAACACAATGGAGCATCCACGGAAAGGTAAAAGGAAAGAAAAGGAGGGAGGGAGAAGAGTTGTGGGAATGGGCAGAGTGTGTGGCATGGGGTTAAGACAAGGAAGATAGGAAGTGTATTCAGATTGTGATAACAGAGAAACTAGAGATGTTTAGATGTTTAACCTAAAGAAGACTTCAGAAAGCATGATAAATAGAAGACACATAAATTATATGTGACTCTAAAAGCAAAACTAGGACCAATGACTAAAATAAAAAGAAATTCAAGGCCGGGAGTGGTGGCTCACGCCTGTAATCCCAGCACTTTTGGAGGCCAAGGCGGGCAGATCACCTGAGGTAGGGAGTTCCAGACCAACCTGACCAACCTGGAGAAAACCCGTCTCTACTAAAAGTACAAAAAATTAGCCAGGCTTCATGGCGCATGTAATCCCAGCTACTCGGGAGGCTGAGGCAGGAGAATTGCTTTAACCCAGGAGGCGAAGGTTGTGCTGAGCCAAGATCACACCAGGGCACTCCAGCTTGGGCAACAAGAACAAAACTCTGTCTCAAAAAAAATAAAGAAAAGAAATTCAGCTTAATATAAAATAAAATTTTATAATATTAGAGCTGCCCAACCATGGAATAAATATGATTCATTTAAAAGTACCTTGTAAAATTAAATGTACTTAAGCATAGCTCAAGGTTGAAATGGTTTTCAGTCCAAAAAACAGTATCTCTAACAAGCCTGGCAGAATGAAAGATATTAGAAATACCTCATATTTACTTTCATCAATCGAGGCATATAATTTTCAGAAGTAGTTATTCCTTGTCAAGAATTACATATAAACTGGGTAAAGTCTCTCAATTCCACAAGCCTAAGACTCTATGTTTTGTAACATTCTTCAAATATTCAAAGAAATAGTATTTTCTGTAAGTATTTTTAAATGATAGTCCTCAGCTAGGATTTTGGATTACTGTTTAAACCACAAAATAGCATTTTGGTTTCTCATTCTATAAGTGACTCTTGAGACCACAATACCATCTTTAAAGCTGCACTGTGGCCAGGAGTGGTAGCTCATGCCTCTAATCCCAACACTTTGGGAAGCTGAGGTGGCAGGATCACTTGAGTCCAGGAGTTCAAAACCAGCCTGAGCAACACAGTGAGACCCCCCATCTCCACAAAAATTTAAATTAAAAAAAAAAAAAACAAAAAAAACTGCATTGTCCTTTACAATTTTCAAAGCATTTCCGTATCTTTATTTTCAATGAAAACTATGGACAATCAGATACCCACAGAGAAAAGCACATGAATAGGCAAGAGCCAAACAGAGATATGATAAAATACAAATTGTTTAATTATTCTTCCTTTAATAATGTCTTAGAACTTCAATACTAATTAAATAAAACAGTGATTAAGACACCCACATCTTAAAAAGCAAACACCGAAACAGAAACATTCTACTCCTGCCACATTCATGTTCTTCTCGGAGATCACTCTCACCACCCAAAACTTAAAAGAAACAGTCACTGCTGTCTTAGAGCATAGTTCTCAGAGTGTGGTCACTATACCAGCAGCAGCATCACAACCTGGGAACTTGTTAGAGATGGCAATTCCCCAGCCCCACCCAACCCACTGAATCAGCACTTCTGCAGCTGACTCAAAAATCTGGGTTTCAACCAGGCTTCCTCCATAGGATTCAGATGCATGCCAAAGTTTGAAAAGCACTCTTAGAAAATGGTTTAGTTTATTTCTAACTTGGCAGCATCCCTTTACCTACTTCTCCTCAGCACCTTTCTCTTTCTCACATTTTGCACCATCCAAAGATACTCTCATTTGAATGATTAATTCACCAACAATGTTCTGCTCTTTCCTACTTTCCTCTTAAAATGTGAGGGTACCTTTTAAATCATCCCATATATCCTTAATTTATTTCTTACTTTTTGTGTGTCCTTCCAAATTCATGTTGGTATTTTTAAATTTTTTAAATGTAAATTATTAATAGTTTATAATAAATTACTTCATGAACATCAAAATTATCACTTTCATACAAAAAATCTCTTTTGACACAATCCTTGAAAGTATTTTCTCGAGAAACATAGAATATATAATACAGGACTTATTTAGCAAATGAAGCTATGACTTATGGTCTAGAATTCCAGCTAATTTAAATATATAAGACTCAACTATAAGAAAACTGACCAATACATACTCCTTTTGAGATGGAATTCATATGTACATTTAAACAAGAGTGGTTTTTAAAGAAGTGGTTTCTAGAAATGCTGACTGGAAGTGAGAACTTTTTTTTTTTTTTAACAGATTTAGGGGGTACAAGTGCAGTTTTGCTACACGGACATATTGTGTAGTTGTGAGGTATGCAATATAGCGTACCCATCACTTGATAGTGTACCCTGTACCCATAGGCAATTTCTCATCCCTCACCTCCTCCCACCTTTCCTAGTCTCCAATGTCTACTATTCTAGGAGTGAGAACTTTTAGATCCTATACACGTACATGTATGTATAAGCAGGCACATTGGTTCTGTAATGCTGACAAATAACAACAAAGCAAAACAACCAAAATCATCTGAAAATAATTTTTTTTGGTTGACGATAAATGTATCCAAGACCATAATTCATAAATCTGGCAGGAAATAGACCTTTGTTGCTAGATATTACATAGTAACTCACAGTCAGGTACAATGAAGGACTGTCTTACCTGTGTACATAATGTAGCTGATGAACTGAGTCAATTGCTATCACCATCTCAGCCAAGTAAAATCGAGCCATATCTTCAGGCAATCTATCTTCAAATTTGCTGAGTAAAGTAAGCAAATCCCCACCAACATAATAATCCATAACCAGGTACTGTGAATGAAAAAAATAAAATGTACTCAGTAAACTACTAAGAGTGAAAGATTAATATACTCTATCCCAAGGTCAAACAGGACTGGGTCAAATATTTATGCAGTTAATTACATATGCAGCTAATTAACAAGAAACTGTGTAAGATGATGATCTGCAGTCATTACAAAACTTCTAAATTTCATACAGCAGTAAAACAAAATTTTTAAAGACTGGGGCAGAGAACAACACAGGGTTACCATTCTTCTTGTTGTATTTTGCAAAGAGATAATATCATAATTATTATCATCTTCCAATAATGGAACACAGCCTTCCAAGATTTTAGAATAATAAACATTTGAATCCACCCCCCCAAAAAAAAACAATAAAAAGAAAAAATTCAGAATACAGGATCGTCCCTACATTGAAAGAAATTCGTATTCATCATCATTATGTTTTCCTTATTTTACCTTGGATCAGTAAGAACTTTATCAGAACCAGCATCAGTCTATAGATCAGCATTTAGAAACCACTACTATGTAGAATATAGTAATTCTCACCATATGTTTCTCTTCCCATTTCTAATACTGTAAATATCAGAATGAGCTTTTCTCAGGTGTATATAATAAACAGAAGCCAACTAATTTGAGATATGGATGCTTATGGGTATGTATGTGGGTGTGCCAAAAAAGAAACGATGAGGATAGTACATCAAACTGTTCACTGGGATTCTCTAGGTTGTTAGATTACAGCTGATGTTATAACTTTATGTTCTACATTGCTTTATAAACATGTATTACATATACATGTGTATGTGTGCGTATATTATATATTATTTTTAAGTGAGGGAGAAAACTAGACATAGTGGAAAAACGGGTATTGTAGTCAGAGAAACCTGTATTCAAATACTGACTCCATGTTGTAAGTGGAGTTGAAAAATTAATCTCTGTGACATTTCATTTTCTCTTCTACCTAACTATAATTATGATAATGTAGCACTTAGCATGAAGGCTAGTGAGTACAAGACACATGAATGTCATTAATAATGCCTTGAAATTAAGGTTTTATTACAGAATAAAGATATTGTTTCAGGGATATTACTGACTTGACATTAAGATTTAAAGAGTCTTGAAAAAATTCAAATTCCTTTTATTACTGTATGTTAAAATTATAAACATATAAAATTAGGGAAGCAGAATATATTTAAAATCCTTTGGTCTACTTGCTGTATTTACTAGACCTAACGTTTTTGTTTGTTTGTTTTGAGACAGTCTTGCTCTGTCACCAGGCTGCGGTGCAGTGGCACCATCTTGGTTCACTGCAACCCCTGATTCCCGGGTTCAAGTAATTCTCATGCCTCTGCCTCCCAAGTAGCTGAGATTACAGGCATGCGCCACCACACCCAGCTAATTTTTGTATTTTGTATTTTTACTACAGACGGGGTTTCACCATGTTGGCCAGGATGGTCTTGATCTCCTGACCTTGTGATCTGCCTGCCTCGGCCTCCCAAAGTGCTGGGATTACAGGCGTGAGCCACCATGCTGGGCTGGCCTAACGTTGAACTGACCCTATCCTGACAATTTACTTTTGATTAAAGTGTGAAGACTATTTTCTTATAGACAGAGTCTGTAAGACTAAAAGTCTAAAATAACTAGTTAAATAATCCATTCTTTCTCCTCAATTCAAATGAAACGTCCCTTCATCATATTTTAAGATCCCAAATATACTCGTATCTGTTCCTAGATAATCTATTCTGCTATGGTTACCTATTCCTATATTATTATAATATCATATTGTTCAGATCGGTTAATTTTATAGTAAAATTGAATATCTGGTACTCCTAATCACAAACTACTTTGAAAATATTACCCAATGTAGCTAAGGCATCTTTAAACAAGTTTTTAAAAAACATACACTGAGAGGTAATATTCATAATAGGTCAAGGATATAATCCTAACATAAAGAGTCCCTACCAACTGTTAAGAGAGGGACAAACGATCCAACAAAACTAGGCTAAGAATATTAACAGATAATTCACATAAGAGGCACACGATCAGCCAATTAATACATGCTGAACTTCAAGAGTCACTAGGGAAATGAAAGCCAAAGCAACAATCACTGATTTTAGGAATCACTGGTCGAATTACTAAAAAGACCATCACAGCTTTGGGGATTGTTTCCAGTCCAAGGAAATAATGCTAAAACATCTGAAAACATGCAATAAACGAGTTACGTGTCCCAAAATGAGCATTTCAAAGAACAGATATGATTCTAGAAGTCTTCGTAGGAATATCAGGAAACTCTTTTAATTCCCATGCTGCCATAACAAAGAGATTAACAGTTAATCTTTAGAGGCTCACCTTATAGTTATTCCTCCTTGCTTTCTTTTTGTTTACTATTAAAAAATACTTTTCTAAAAAAAGATACTTTTCTAATAATTTCTGTCTTCACAAATTGGATTCCTATAAAGAATTTAGAGTTCATATGAGTTACTGCAATTAATTTAAAATTCAAGTATCTTTCACCTTTTAAACAAGTTACGTATGTCAATTCAAGGTATTTTCCTTTTTTTCCTCAACCATAAAATAACTAATCAGGAAACAACGAATAAGAAAGTACAGAACGAACAAATTTCACTGGTTCATTATATTCTAGTGTTATGTAAGTGACAAAAATTTTATGTGTCAATGTTGACACAACCAAGCAGCTTTGTATTTAGCGAGCTTTTTTTTAAAGAAAAAAATGATCTAATCACGTATCTACCATTCATTAAATTATGTGCCTTTTTCTGAAACACACAAAAGGTCTACTTGCTATAACTGCAAATTTTTTCATAAACTATAGTGGTAAGTAGGTTAGAAATGAAAGTTAATTGCCACAGCTTTCTCAAACTGTATAACATTATAAATTATGTTCTTTACTTGGCAATTTAAAAGCTATCAGGGTTAAACATTACTTTGAAAAATAATTATATATAATAAAATTTCCTTTTATGGTATCTAAAATTAGCTTTGTCAACATTTTTTAATTTTTTTATTTTCTAATATTGTAAAAATGTTCAAAAGGAAATCTTTGATGATAACCAAGACCTCTGACTCTTGAGATGAATATATGATGAAGGCTCCCCTAAACTAAAGAAACACTGGCAAGTTATAGGAGATTTGACTGCTACAGTGTTTCATTCCTCCTCCAGTTATGTCTTTAATTCTATTTTAGTAATTACTGAGTGGTATATACAGACTATTTTTCCCTGAGAAATGTCTTTGAAAAAGAAATGTTAACCCTAATGTCAAATACAAAAGAATGCAAATAAAACTAAACGAGAGGAGAGAGATAAATCACAGTTCAGGCTTTTTTTGCTATATAAAATTTGGTATTTGAGTAATTTACTTCTATTAATATATCTACAAAATTATATAATTTTTCTATATTTATACCAAAATGTAGATTTTTAAGCAATGCACAAATCTGCAGTGTTACATTTATCTAATACAGAATACAATGTCATAGTGGATTTTATTCATTATTTCAAAACATTTTGAAAATTATCATGATACATTGCTATAATTTTTCTAGGCAAAGATGTGGGATGTGTTTTAATCTGCTCTTGCAAGTGTTGTTAACAAACCCATGCAGATTATATTTGCATGATACATTCACCCCTAAAATTTTGTATAGTAAATAGAATAAATCCAGTTAAAACATCATTATATTCAATTTAACAACTATGCAACTAGCGCATACAAAACTCTTTATGTTATGGCTTTTAAACAATTCTCACTATAACCCACAATAATATATATGGCTTATATGATAATTCAGTATATTATAAAAGAAATGTGTCATGAGACCATATTCACTCTTACTACTTGTCATTAACTCTGTCATTTTCTATTCTATTTAATCTTCAAAAATGTTGCTTATGGCTGGGCATGGTGGCTCATGCCTGTAATCCACACACCTTAGGAGGTCAAGCTGATAGGATCACTTGAAGTCAAGAGTTCAAGATGAGCCTGAGCAACAAACTGAGACCCCATTTTTACTAAAAAAAAAAAAAAAAAAATTAAGTTAGTGGGGCACAGTGGCACACACCTGTAGTTCCAGTTACTCAAGAGGCTGAGGTGGGTGGGTTGCTTGAGCCCAGGAGTCAGAGGCAGAGTGAGCTCTAATTGGGCAATAGAGCAAGATCCAGCCTGGGCAACAGAGTAAGATCTTGTCTCTTTAAAATTAAAAAAAAAAAGAAAAAGAAAAAAAATCCTGCTTGTAACTGACTTAATTGATGTTATTACCCACTAATGGGTCACCATCTGCAGTTTAATAAAACATTATTATACTCTATAAGCATGTAAGGGATATAAAAGACAAGTAATGACATTATTTGAACACCTAGATCTGGCCTGAAATCAGACAAACCCCAAGAGTATTATAGAGTTGCATAAACCTTTATTTCTCTTTCCTTGTTTCTAGTGGGGTTGGAAAAACCTTTAATTTTATTTTATCTAAAGATGGTACAGTCCATGTAACTTATTTAATTTTTTTTTTTTTTTTTGAGACTGAGTTTCACTCTGTCACCCAGGCTGGAGTGCAGTGGCACGATCTCGGCTCACTGCAACCTCCACCTCCCGGGTTCACGCCATTCTTCTGCCTCAGCCTCCTGAGTAGCTGGGACTAGAGGTGCCCGCCACCACACCCGGCTAATTATTTGTATTGTTAGTAGAGACGGGGTTTCACCATGTTAGCTAGGATGGTCTCAATCTCCCAACCTCATGATCCACCCGCCTCAGCCTCCCAAAGTGCTGGGATTACAGGTGTGAGCCATGACATCCAGCCTATTTAAATGTTTTTTAAAGTTGTATCAAAAAAAATCAGAGATATATACACACGTGTTATGTAATAAAAATAATTTAAAAACGTAAAGTTAGAATGAGATGAGAAAGATTAATTTCAATGGGAAATTCTGGAAATGATTATTTTAAGATGAATTTGAGCACAATTTTAAAGTGCTAGCTGGACTTCAACAGGAGCAGGGGAAGAGGAATGGTACTGGTATTAAAGGTATCATGAAAAACTCCTGAAGGCCTTCTACAGAACTTAACTAATAGCAATTATATGTTTGGATTTAGCTTTGACTTGCTTTTTAAGCTTTTATAAAGAATTCCAATGAAAAGGTATCAAATTTCCAGGGAGAAAAAAAAACCACCACATATCAAGTGAACAAGTTACCCTGTGTGAAATGCTGTTAATTTTCTTTTTTTTTTAATTATACTTTTTTTTTTTTTTTTTTTTTTTGAGACGAAGTCTCGCTCTGTCACCCAGGCTGGAGTGCTGTGGCCGGATCTCAGCTCACTGCAAGCTCCGCCTCCCGGGTTCATGCCATTCTCCTGCCTCAGCCTCCCGGGTAGCTGGGACTACAGGCGCCCGCCACCTCGCCCGGCTAGTTTTTTGTAGCTTTTAGTAGAGACGGAGTTTCACCGTGTTAGCCAGGATGGCCTCGATCTCCTGACCTCATGATCCGCCCGCCTCGGCCTCCCAAAGTGCTGGTAAATTATACTTTTAAGTTCTAGGGTACATGTGCACAATGTGCAGGTTTGTTACATATGTATACATGTGCCATGCTGGTGTGGTGCACCCATTAACTTGTCGTTTACATTACGTATATCTCCTAATGCTATCCCTGCCCCCTCCCCTCACCCCCCGACAGGCCCCGGTGTGTGATGTTCCCCTTCCTGTGTTCAAGTGTTCTCACTGTTCAGTTCCCACCTATGAGTGAGAACATGTGGTGTTTGGTTTTTTATATGAAATCTATATTTAAATGATGTTTAAATAAAAATAATTCTAATTCTTCCAATTAAAAAATAGTAAGTATATAGAAATACAAAAATGATTCTTACTAAGTTATTGTCATCCTGGAAAGCATAGTGCAAGGCTGTAATCCATTTATTGTCTCCATTCACTAATACATCTCTTTCTTCACGAAAACATGCTGTCTGAAATGCAAAAAGAAAAATTTTAGAGTATACTTTATGTAAAACTAGGAAATATACAAAGAATTACTATGTTTATTATATTATTTCTGTTATGGAAAAGGAATACACCTGATATTATAAGACATTTCAATAACAAGTTTCAAACCACCCTCAGAAACTGGGCTACTGGAATAGTAACTTTTAAAAATATATTTTATATTAAAAAAACACTTTTATAGTTCAAAACAATCAGAAAAACACACATAATAATATAAGAACTACGAACCAACCCACCATCCAGATAATATAAATGTCTACATTTTGCCATATTACTTCTGATCTTTTTAAAGAAATAACATGTAAATTGTAGCCTTCCTACTCCAAACTGCGAACTCATTCTCTTCCCCTTCTCCCATTGTAATTAATAATCTGAAGTCAGTGGATAGTCCAATTATATGACTTGATTACACATGTGTATGTCTATAAACAACAGATTTGTTTTATGTTTTGAAAATGTTCATGGGCCAGGCGCAGTGGCTCACGCCTATAATCCCAGCACTCTGAGATGCCGAGGTGGGCAGACTGCTTGAGCTCAGGAGTTCAGATCAGCCTGGGCAACACAGCGAAACCCTGTCTCTAAAAAAATACAAAAATCAGCAGGGTGTGATGGCATACACCTGTAATCCCAGCTACCCAGGAGGCTAAGGTGGGAGAATTGCTTGAACCCAGGAGGCACAGGTTGCAGTGGGCCAAGATAGCATCACTGCACTCCAACCTGGGTGACAGGGTGAGACCTTGTCTCAAAAAAAAGAAAGAAAAAGAAAACGAAAAAATTTATGTGAATGGTATAATTTTATCTATCCTTTTGCAATTTGGTTTCTTTTTTTCTCAAGAATGACTGCCCTTCTTTTAACTGCTATGGCATACCATTGTTTGAACGCACTATAATTTATTTATGCAATAACCATGGAGAAACATAGGTTATTTCCAGTTTTGTATTATTATTATACAATGTTGGAATAAACATATTTGTACAAATGTGCAAGAGTTTCTCCACTGTATATACTTAGAAGTATAAATGCTAAATGCAAATTTCAACTTCACCATTTAGCCAATTTTCTTTCCTGAGTGCTATACCAATTACTATCTCCACCCAGAATATAAAAGCTCTGCTTTTCCCCATATCCTCAACTACATGTGACATTATTAGACTTTTAAGTGGTTGCCAATACGATGGGTGTGAAATAACATCATTATTCCTTTAATTAATATATTCCTAATTACAGGTGCAGATAAATAGCTTTACATACACTTACTGAACACCTGAACTTTATCTTTTAATTGTTCACTTCCCTTGTCCATTTTATCTAATGGATTGGTTTTTCAAATTGTTTTTTCAAAGTTGTAGTTTATTCTGAGAATATATTTCCACTACTATAAAAGTATATCCTGGAGAACCTTAGAAATATATAAACAAAAATAAAAAGTAATTTTTTAACTTTTTCTTTGATACAGGATCTCACTCTATTGCCCAAGCTGGAGTACAGTGGTACGATCACAGCTCACTGCAGCCCAGGCTCCTGGGCTCAAGTGATCCTCCCACCTTTGCCTCTCGAGTAGCTGGGACTACAGGTGCACACCACTATGACCAGCTAATTTTTTAATTTCTTTCTAGAGATGAGGTCTCACTATCTTGCTCAGGTTGGTCTTGTACTACTGGGCTCAAGCAATCTTCCAGCCCCCTCAAAGTGCTAGGATTACAGGTATGAGCTACCACACCCTGCCTAAAAATTAATTTTATATATCATAATTTTGTAATACATTATCCTTAATTTTTAACTAAAAAGAAACAAAAATAACACTATGACAGAAACTTCAAAGATAACTCTAGGAAAGTAAAAGTCTCCCTGAGTCATGTTCCCATAGTTTCACTGACCAACTGTTGTGTCCAGAGGTTACCATTATTAACTCTTTGGTCAGAATCCTTTCAGAAAATCTGTGTCTATATAAGCATGAATGCGTGCACACAGAGATTATATATTCACATGGTATTCCACCTCTCCTATATGTTTTGGTCTTTATACAAATGAGACTATAGTGCTCTGTAAGTTGTTGTTTTCTTTTCAAGTAACAATGAATTTGAACATCCTTCCGTATCAGTACATAGAAATCTACCAAATTTTTTCTTAATGGCTACACCATATTCCAGATACACTAAAAACATTATCATACAGTATGCTATATATAATAAGTGATTATTGTTTCCCACAAGGTAAATTCAACAGCCATGATACACAAAACAATTAAATTACTAAAATCTACAACACTATGCTTTGGTTCTTTTTTCTTGCTCTGTCGCCCAGGCTGGTGTGCAGTGGCACAATCTCAGCTCACTACAACCTCTGTCTCCTGGATTCGAGCAATTCTCCTGCCTTAGCCTCCCGAGTAGCTAGGACTACAGGGGAGCGCCACCAGGCCCAGTTAATTTTTTGTATTTTCAGTAGAGACAGGGTTTCACTGTGTTAGCCAGGATGGTCTTCCTCTCCTGACCTGGTGATCCTCCCACCTTGGCCTCCCAAAGTGCTGGGATTACAGGCCTGAGCCACCGCACCTAGCCGTTCTGGTTCTTTTTAAGGGGAAAATAGAAAGCACTTTACATACTTCCTACTAAGTCCTGTTTTATGATTTAACTGACCTGAGGTTATGGTTTACCGCTAACATTTTAGAGAGCTTGTAAAGACTGCCAGAGCCTAGGAGACTACTTTCTCCTGGCTTTATCTCACTATAAGAGCAATCTGAAATTTTATAAACATTCTAGCTAGAATTTAATAAATATTCATTATTTAATTTGACCAATAACTCAAAACTAAAAAGTTCCAAAGACTTTAGTCAACAGAACATATTAAACTTTGAGTTCTAATCTATGTTAAACTGTTTAACTAAAAAAATTATTTTTAAAAAATAAAAATAATAGGCCAGGAGTGGTGGCTCATATCTGCAGTCCCATGCTTTGGGAAGTGAGGTGAGAGGATTACTTGAGGCCTGAAGTTTGAAACCAGCCTGCCTGACATAGCAAGACCCTGTCTGTACAGGGGAAAAAAAAAATCTGCCAGGCTGGTGGCATGCACCTTTGTAGTCCTAGCTACTTGGAAGGCTGAGGCAGGAAGATCACATGAGCCTAGGAGTTTAAGGCTGAAGTGAGCTAAGATCACACCATTGCACTCTAGCCTGGGCCACAGAGCAAGACTCTGTCTCTTCAAAAACATTAATTAAAATAAGAAAACAAACAATATAAACTATTTATAACATAAACTTTCAAACGTATACAAGGGTAGAGAAACTAGAATAAAAACCCCCGCCTCCTAATATACTCAACTTCAACAATTATTTTCTTGGTCAATCTTATTTCTTTTAGACCCTCACTCACTTACTACCATCCCCTAGCACCACACACACACAGGAGCATATACTTATTTTTAAGCAAACCCCAGACATCACATGATTTTATCCATAAATATCTAGCTATTAAATGATTCCTATCAATGGCTTGAATCCTGAGTCTAGGTATAAAGCACAGGCTACATTTTTGCTTCAACATATCACATGGCTCTCAGTTGCTTGTCACAATTGGGAAAGGATGGGTTCTGCTGGCATTTAGTGGGTAGAGGCCAGGGATACTGCTAAATAATCTACAATGCACACAACAACCCCTCCAACAAAGAATTATCTGGCGCCAGTTGTCAATAAAGTCCCTGTTGAGAAGCCCTGTTCTAGATCAACATTAACCAAATCATGATGCACATATACCCTGGGTGTGTGTGTATATATATACATATATATATATTCATAAAGGTGCTCTGGGGATTCAACATGCTTAAAGGCTATAGCAACACCTACTTCATTACCTTTTTTAAAAACAAACTAAATAAATCCCCCGCTTTAAAAACAGAATATTTGATATCTAAGAATGTATTAATAACAAACATGTAGGAAGGGCTACTGTAGATCGTATCACTTCCTCGGATTCACTCACTTTCTCAACCAAATGTTCATCCAAACATTCTGCTTGCCACAGTGATGTTTTCAACTATTATACAGTTTTCCTTTTGAAAAAATATTCAGTCTATATTATTTAAATTTTATCCTTAATGGACTACTGGGATAAAGAGCAACAGGAATGCCTATGTTGAAACAGGTTAGTAAGGACTACATACATAAATTGTAATTCTGGAAAGTTGACACAGGATTCTCTTCACCATGTTCATAAGATGCACTCATCAGACTAACAATCTTATACTGCACATCAAAACTGCACAGATATTTGGAAAGCATGAGTTAAAAAGAAACAAAATCCATTGATGATTATATCTACTTTGGTTTATCATTTAGTAGGAATAAAGACTTCACTCTTCCATAGAATACTATCACAGAGAAATTCTTTCAAATAACAACTGAATCTTTCTCTAATATTTGAGGGAAAGGACAACATTTTTCATTTTTAAAATCTAAACAGTTCACCTGTTTAGATTGCAAAATGTTTTAAATTGCAAAATGTTAAGAATTCCAAATATTACCATGGCATCAATTCACTTTTAAGTCTTCATTTTAATATATATTTGATGGCCAAATCAAACATGAGATGTATCATTTTTACTTATTTTTCAGTAAAAAGTTTTATTAAAAATAGAAACAATTTGGTAACATCCACAACTGCCAAGTGTATGGGAAAACAGACATGTTTACATAGTATGAGTGTAAAGATAACAGTCCAACTTTTATAGAAGATAATTTTATTGGAACAATAGCTATCAAAGTTTAAATGTCTCCCCTCCCTGACTAAAATCCCAGAGTTTGACTAGCAAGGAGTTTAATTTAGGGAGTGAATAAGTTCTAGGTCAAGCATCAAACGATAATCCCTTCATGTAAAAATTATCCTTGAAATCATTTCAACTTCAGTATACACAAGCTGAAGTGCCTCAGGGCAGCCCACAGCAGTATCTCTAACAGCATTTCATAGTAAAATTTTTTAAAATTTTACATGGCATATACTTTTTGAGTAGCATGACTAGTTTTGATGCACTAGTTTCTCTCCTGTTCTGAAATTTCTCTTGGTCAAACACATGCAGATAGATAAATGGTAAAATAATGAAATGTATTGACAGTTTGACACTTCATCTTTGTAAGAATTCACACTACTGATAAACTCACAAAAGTTTACCCAGTATATATAAATATTTTTATAGCATGGTTCAAAATAGTGAAACTAAGGAAACAATCTAAATTCTCATAAACTTAAAAAAAAAAATCAACCTAATAAAAAATATAGTCATTCAGGCCAGGCACAGTGACTCATGCCTGTAATTCCAGCACTGTGGGGGGCTGAGGCAGGTGGATCACCTGAGGTTAGGAGTTCAAGACCAGGCTAGCCAATATGGCAAAACTCTGTCTCTACTAAAAATATAAAAATTAGCCAGGTGTGGTGGTGGGCGCCTGTTATCCCAGCTACTTGGGAGGCTGAGGCAGGAGAATCACTTGAACACTGAAGGAGGAGGCTGCAGTGAGCCGAGATCTCGCCACTGCACTCCAGCCTAGGAGACAGAGCGAGACTCTGTCTCAATAAAAAAAAAAGCAATATATATATACACACACATACACACACGCACGCACACACACACACACACACACACACACACAGAGCCATTCAGTATAACGAAGCTATTAACAAAGAATGAGATATTATAAATGTATTAAATATATAGAAGTGGAAAAAATACATATTTTAGTGAAAAAGCAATATGAAAAATCAGACTTATAATATGATTTCATTATAATAAAATTTTCTGTTAAGGATAAATAAGAAACCCTTAATAATGATCTACTTAAGACAGAAGGACTGGGGGTATTTGAAGGAGAAAAGGGAACTTGCATTTGTTCATTTTTTACTTTGTGTAGTACTTTACTAAGAGTAACAATAATTATAAAAATAGCCGAATAAGGATAACAACAATAGAAAAACTAATAAAACAACAGGCATAAATCAGCACTGTCACAGATAAACTAAGATATACTATTATCCTATTTATGAGACCTTATTATCTTCAGTTTATACATGAGAAAATTGAGCCTTGGAAAGGTTTAACTCTCAGCCCAGTGCAGTGGCTCCACCTGTAATCCCAGCACTTTGGTAGGCCAAGGCAGGCAGATCTCGAGCCCAGGAGTTTGAGACTAGCCTGAGCAACATAATGAGACCCTGTTTCTACAGAAAATACAAAAATTAGCTGAGTGTGGTGACATGTGCCTGTAGTCCCAGCTATTCCCAGGCTAAGGTGGGAGGATCCCTTGAGCCCAGGAGGCAGAGGCTGCAGTGAGCCAAGATCACAACACTGCACTCCGGCCTGGGCAACAGAGCAAGACTCTGCCTCAATAAATAAATAAAAATATTTTTTAAAGATTTTTTTAAAAGGTTTAACTCTCAAGACAGTGTTTCTGTAAACTATACTGCATCTCCTCATAAAATGAGTAAGGACATCTCTTAATGAGCGAAGTCAGTACTCACTGAACAAATGTGAAGAAAGAAGTAACATTTACAGAACAGATTGAGAGCAGTAGTTAATTCATTAATTTAGGAGGTTGTTGATAAACTAGCAAAGTCTGTAAATGATGAACTTGTACAGTTGTTGGTGATAAACTAGCAAAGTTTGTAAATGGTAAATCTGTGAAATTACTGGACAATTATTATATTATTATACCTTTCTGCCCAGGTATAGAAAGAGAGGAGGCTTCCTAGCACCTTTGAGTAACCCATATCTCATTAATTATATATTTGACATATGGCTTGAAACAGAATAAGATAAATAAGTTGGACATAAACCTCTGAAAAAATTGTTTTAAAGCATCAACAATACACAAATTTAAAAAAAGGAATTTTGCTTCTCATTTGTAATTTATTAAGCATCACTGGTAGGTCTTGTTTTCCAAAGATGGATAAGTCATGGTCAGAAGGGTTTTTATAAATTTTTTTTTTTAAAAAAGATATGCTTATTCAAGCATAGAAATACAATTTCTATTTTAAAGTGAATTCTTCCTTAAAAGTTTCAATGCAGAATTTCTGCCTGAAAGATAAAAGTTTTCTCAAATAGTTTGAGGAGTGTACCTTTCAAAATATGGAATCAGTCTTGCATCCCAACAATAAATCACACTTGGGCATGGTATATAATTCTTTTAACATACTGCTGAATTGTATTTGCTAATATTTTGTTAAAGATATTTGTATCTAAATGCATGAGGAATATTTATCTTAAAGTTTCTTTGTATGGTCCTTGTCAGGTTTTTCTATCAGCATAACACTGACCTCCAAAAGGGGTCTTATACTCTAAGGTCCTGAGGTCCCTAGCTGGTCTACCTTATACTCTCTACCTTTTGGGTTCTTCTAATGCTTGTTTTATATATAATGTCCAGAATCTTTAGCTGTACTTCACAGAGAACAGGGAGAAATGAGTCTATTCCACCTTGTCTCAGAAACAGAATATATTAATACTTGTTAATTCAATAAAATATTTGATTTTAAGTTATACTGTTTTATTTTCAATTTTGCCACTTCCAACTGTAATGAAAGCTAACCCAGTTATTTGTCCTTTTCACAATTCTTCCCCAAAATATCTAGCTTCATTTAAAAAAAAGTACAAACTTTAATTCAATTTTTTAAAAGTTCTAACTCTGAAACAGTAAACTGACTACAGTTGTTATTTCTGCTAAACAGAACATAATTATTTACTATTTTGTAATAACAGGATTTGTTGCTCTAGCAGCCGGGAATGCTGTCACACCTTCAAGGGTTTGCATCAGCTGAAGAAAGCCTACCAGTCCAAGGCCATGTCCTTCAGGGGTAGTCCATGTCCACTGACTAGTAGAGGCAGGTGTATAAAGGTCTAGACATTTTGATCCAATGTAGGTCACTTCTCAAGAGCCATTTCTGCTACAGAGCTCCCAGTGGAATCAACTGAGGCTGATGGGACAACTTTACACATCCTGTTTCCCTCCCTTCCCTTCTACAGGTGTTGATCTCAAAAGAAATCCCTAACAAATATCTGCACAATAAACTCAGTCCCGGTATTTACTCCTTGAGAAATTCAACCAGTGACAGTAAGGCAATTCAGTCTTAGGGAAATTATAAGTAAAAACAAAGATGTTGAATATAATGGATGCTAGCACATATCCCAGTGATACATGTGACATTAAATCTCCCAGATACTTTGTCAAACAGGATATTACTATACAATAATTACCTCTGGGGGGATGTAGATAAAAAGGAAAAATTATACACTATTAATAGGAATGTAAATCAGTATAATCTTTATGGAAAACAGTACATCGATTTCTCAGAACTACCATTTCATCCTGCAATACTACTGGGTATCTACTCAAAGGAAAAAAAATCATTATATCAAAAAGATACCTGTACTCATATGTTTATCACAGCACTATTCCCAATAGCAAAGTCATAGAATCAATCTTGCTGTCCATTAACACAGGACTGAATAAAGCAAATGTGGTATGTGTATACACATATGTATATATGTATGTGTGTGCATGTATACACGCATACATACATATATGAAATCTTATCTTCTGCAGCAACATGAATGGAATGGGAGATCATTATCCTAAGTGAAAAAGCCCAATACCACATGTTCTCACTTACAAGTGGAAGCTAAACCATGAGTACACATGGACATACAGAGTGGAACAATACATTGCAGACTACAAAAGGTGGGAGGGTGGGAAGGGGGTGAGGGTTGAAAAGTTGCCTATTTGGTCCAATGTTCACTATTTGGGTGACGGGTTCACTAGATGGGTACTTCACCACAATGCAATATACGCATGTAAGTAATCTGCACCTTATCTCCTAAATACATAAAAACAAACAAAAAAATGTTTAATGAAGAAATAGTATTTTAAAATAATGACCTCTGGGAGGTAGAGAAAGGATGGACTTGGGTGGTAAAAGAACACTTTGGCTTTATCTGTAATATGCTATTATTTGTTTTACAAAGAATATATTTGTGCTTCACTTCTAAGGGTTTTTGTTTGTTTTCTTTTTTTTTTAGTTTAAAAAAAAACTAAAACCAAAAACTTGGCCAAAATGTTATTAATTCTGGGTAACAGAACAAAAGTGATTATTAGTTTCTTCTTTGTGTTTTCAAATTTCTCCAAAGAAATAAATAATGAAGTATTTACTTTCACTGCCACCACATCTGTCATCATGGGAATCTTTTTTGCTTTTCCCTATACGTTTGTTCATCTTTGGGTTGCTACAAGTACTGACAGATAAAGATCTCTAAGGGCGAATTTCCTGTTATTTTCTTACTAATCTTACCAACTTCCAGGGTTATTACTCAGCCTGCTCATCAGTATCACTTTTTATCAGTTAAATAGCAAAGACTTGGAATCAACCCAAATGTCCATCTGTGACAGACTGGATTAAGAAAATTTGGCACATATACACCATGGAATATTATGCAGCCATAAAAAAGGATGAACTTGCGTCCTTTGTAGGGACATGGATGCAGCTGGAAACCATCATTCTTAGCAAACTATCACAAGAACAGAAAACCAAACACCGCATGTTCTCACTCATAGGTGGGAACTGAACAATGACATCACTTGGACTCGGGAAGGGGAACATCACACATCGGGGCTTATCATGGGGAGGGGGGAGGGGGGAGGGGGGAGGGGGGAGGGGGGAGGGATTGCATTGGGAGTTATACCTGATATAAATGACGAATTGATGGGTGCTGACGAGTTGATGGGTGCAGCACACCAACATGGCACAAGTATACATATGTAACAAACCTGCACGTTATGCACATGTACCCTAGAACTTAAAGTATAAAAAAAAAAAAAAAAAGATATATGGGGAAAAAAAAAAGGTACATAGCAAATGACCAAAGAAAAAAATAATAATAAAATAAAATAAAACACTGACAGAATTCTACATCAGTTAAGTTCTGCTTCCCTGAAGCCCCAGAATGCCTACCCCATTCAACCCTTCCCCATGATACAGCATAGCAGTGGACCCCCAAGAACTCCACCCCAAATCTATGTGTGACATCAGTTCTGACCAGGCCATACTAGCTGCTGGATATTTTTAACATCACTCCAGCCAATCCTTCCCTCAAATCTACACAAAAATGCAGGCAGTTCTTGCACTACTAAATTTTACTACAACTCCTGTAATATAAAACAAAATACGAAGTGACTGCATAATCAGCATTAAACAAAATTTCCAGAGGATATGTTCAAAACTCCTGCTGACTTTTGCTTGTAGCAGAATACAGATAAATACAGAATAATATAAACAAGTTATGTCACGTTAGAAATCAGCCACTACAAAATGTCTTTCTAAAAAAGAAAGTAGTTTGCAGATGTCCTTTAAATATAGCTGCATAAGCCCCACATTACAAGGGTTTCCATTTAGTATTCCACTAATATTAAATTAGCATATGGATTGTAACCTTTATCACAATTATATCACAATTGTGTTGAATTTGTCTTTTATGGCTTAAAGAATGTCACCATAGACAAAATGTTACCAAGTAATATTTAATGAGCTCTATGTAATTTTATAGTTCCTGAAAAATATTTCTAAAATATTTATATATTCCAATACATAAGACTCTTACCTCAGCTCTTTTCAGCATTTCCCATTTATTCAATATTTTCATGGCAAATACTTTATCTGCATTTTTTAGTTTTACTACGGCAACCTAGAAAAGATATAGGAAATATAAATTTTAAAAGAATGACAAATAATTTTTTCAGTCATCCATTTTCCTTTTTCCTCTCTGTAAAAAAAAATAAATACCAATTATCAATTATGTCAATGTAGTTCAAATGCTAAGATCCTAAATTAAATAATGTTGTCAGATGAAAAAGTTAGTGAACATGTGCCAAACTAACAACTGTATTTGTGAATACTTTATTATATTAGTTGGTATTTGGGAACACTGTATTAGTTGGTAATTATACATTATATCCCCCTTTCCAAGTTTTCTGCCCTGGAATTTAAACTCAATATCTACTATCACTAAGAAACTGAACAAAATGTTCAACAGGAAAGAACTAGAGCTTATTAAATAATGCATGCAAAATTCCAACACCATGTTACAAGGAAGGCCAGCTGCCAAAACAAAATGTTCTGTGAGGATCAAACAATATGAAATAAACTGAAAACGATCCTATTTTTCTTATCACATACTCTTACTTACTATACCATAACCCCCAAACTACATACTATACCATAACCCCCAAACCACATACACACATATACATACGCATAGAGAGCAATTAAAACTGACAATTTTACAAAAACTAAACTTTACACATTCCTTCCAAAAAGAAAAAAAAGGATCATTTGTAGGGAGACCCCCTGAAACTATTGCTATTGAATAAAAGATGAAATGCTCCTGATTATTGTAAATACAAAACTGCATGCAGGATTGTGTAAAGACAATGCCAGGTTGGACTGCCAGAATGAGCCAAGAGCGCATGATGTGCTTCCCCCTGCAGAGAGCCTATGAATGGACGTGCAGTCAGGGAGGTTTCACATCACCAAGATTCCTATCCCAGAAAAGCAGATGTTCATAGCTCTGGGAATAGAATGAGACCTTTGTGGAGAGCCTATAAACAGATGCATGGGGGTGTGCCTGTCCATATGGATAAGACAGGGCTATAAACGCTCTCATCTTGCCATGGCTCTTCTAGGCCTCTTTAGGGTTAAGGCATACTCCTTTCTGAGAATTTCTGGTCTAACAGGTTGTCTAGCTTCACGTCCTGTTTCTATGGATTGTTGGTAACCAGCTTTTGCTACAACTGTTACTACTGATTAATATCTTGCTAATCATAGGTTATGGAAAGACTGTGTTTCTGTTTTAAGGCTCTGTTAGAAATTACTGATGCACACACTATATTGTAAATCCCTATCTCCGTATACTGTACTTCTGCATACAGATGTTATGTTAAAGAATTACTTCATCCCCATGTGACCATCTCACCTCATAATCAAATGACCCTAAATCCCTCACGAACCTACCCCTGCCCTGACTAAACTTAAGAATAAATGCTGGTATATCCAGTGCATTGGCAGCATCGCGGGACCAGAAGGCAGTGACCCCCTTGGACCCAGCTTTCACTATCTTGTGTGTGTCTATTATTTCTCGACCTGCCGATCCGCCTGGGAACAAAGAGAGAGCCCCATTGCATTGTGGGTTGCTGGCCAGATCCCTCAATAAACATTTATTTCTGTATTTTACATTTCAATTGTGAATCAAAAACTATCAAATACAATAAATAAAATCCCTTTCTCACTCTCAACAAATTGATTACATTTCTATTTCTATCTCTCTGCTTCAGTTTAACCAGATAATCTATAAGGGCACTTCCAGCCCACTGGATTTGCCATAGGCCAGAGGCCAGCCTACAAAAGAAGAAAACAAAGGTTGAACAAGGATGCTTCCAGTTACTGGGGGTGGGTGGGGAGGAAGAGAACTGCTACCCTAATATGCAGAAAGGGAGGTCAAACTATATACAGCAGATCTTCAAACTGCTGTTCAATGGGATATTTCTAAAAATACAGTATAGGTTTAAACTCAAGAGCAAAAAAAAAAAAAAGCAAATATGCATATCAAGGTTATTTAATAAATTTATATTTGGATCAGACTGCAATAAAAATAACATGACCATATAATTACAGTAAGTGTATGAATACTAAGTATTTCTTGGTAATTGTTATAAGTGGTTATAATGACTGATTATAGTTTTTCATCAATTAAAATGGTGAGTAAGAAAAGGAAGTATCTCAATTTCAAACACAATCACTTTAGTCTTCAGTCATATCTGGAGAAATGATGGGTCAATTAAATTGTTCTCAAAATGGAATCATACTTAAAAAGGTCTGTAATAAAGAATAAGGAAAAACTTGAAACATTGTTTCACTAAGATCTCTGAAAGGGTGAACACACCACCTGAGCTACTGCTTAGACTCAAAAATCAAACCCTGCACAATTGGGAGTACACATGGACAGACAGACAGGAGCACTAAGCTATACAAGATTAAATTTAGGGCGGGGAAAACACACAGAACGCTAACACTTACACCCTCTTATTCTGATTGAGGGAAGAATAGCTGCAAGACTCCAAAACTTAGGTATCTTCCCCTCCTAAGGTCACAATGCGAGAAAAGTACTAGCAGTACTCTACAATTCACCAGTTTTCTCTAAGTATGTACCTGATGATAACTACTAACAAAAGTAGTGGTAGTAGTAATACCCACCCAATACTACTAGTATAAATCTAGTAGGAGGAGGAGTGTGTTCTAAATGCCAGGCACTATGGTAAGAGTTTTACATAGGTCCATAATCCCTTATCTGCAATTCTAAAAGACAAAAGGTTTTCATAACTCATTTGGCAGCATGTAGTGACACTATTCTTGCTTTTTAATCTCACTTAGTATAAAAACAAACATGCTTCATTGAAGAAGTGTCAATCTATCTGTTTATGAAGTGCTGCTCCAAACCCCAATGGGAATGTTACATAAAATAGAGTATACTAACTAAATTATCTTTCTAAAATCCAAAAATATTGGAACCAAAACAACCTCTGGAATATACAACTGTGCAGTAGGAATGATGATGATGCCTAATATTTATTGAACACTCAAACACTTAGCTAGCATTTATTGTGGCTGTTTTGGGGTGTGGTGATAGCATGGATTCTGAAGCCAGACTACTTGGGTTTGAATCCTAGTTTTGTGATTAGCTGTATAACTCTCGGCAAAAAACTTAACTTTTCAATACTTCAGTGTCCTTGTCATGATAACAGGGTTAATAACAATACTTATATCATTGTGGTAAAGATTTTAAAAATTAATACAAGTATAATCCTTGTACTTGGGATTATTGGCCACTAATTATTGAGGTATTGTGGTGTAACTGATCAGGGCCAAAATGAGACCCATTCTGCACACCTGTGCAGTCATCAGTGCTGCCATGCTGCTGCACAGTGAAAAATATTTTCAAGTTTTTCAAGGGTCTGGCGCTTAGTAAGCATTCAATAAGTATTAGCTATGATTATGTGCCAGGCATTACACTAAGCATGTTATAGCTCAATCTCTTCACTGCCAACTCTACCTCTAATATGTGGCAAAGAATACAACTCTCAATTTCTTCAGTTTCCTTAACTACCAAAATAAAAACCCTTTCATCTCTTTAATTTCTAACTTTCTATAATTTTAGACTTATGAAAAATATATTTACATAGAAATATGGATAGAAATACCCTCAACTGAATATATCTACATACAAATAAAAACTAAGCCACAATATTCACCAGTGTGGTTTTCAATAGTAAAATATTGAAATGAACTTAAATATTCTAAATGATCAATTTGACTAAATGTGATATCTCACAGTATGACAGAAAATTACTCATACACTTTAAAAAATTACTGAGGAATGTTAATAGGGAAAAGTTCACAGTATAAACAAATAAGTTTATTAAAGTGTGTACACTGTGACTTTTTTCTCTCTTTCTCTCTATACACACACACACACACACACACACACACAAAACATGTACCATAAATGCTTTATGTATATTAACAGAAGAATAAAAAAATCAGGTATTTCTAGGTGATGCAATTTCTACTTGCTTTTCTACATTTTCTATATAAAACACATAAAATCTGAAGCATGGAATGAAGTAGTATGGGATACCACATCACATCCTGGTCATGAAATGACCGCTAATTGTCGAGGTATTGTGGTGTAACTGATCAGGGCTAAAATGAAGCTACATTTTAGCTTGCGTGTGGTCATCAGGAATGCCATGCTGCTGCAGGGTGGAAAACATTTTCAAAGCTATCTTATAACAGTTTCATGAGCTACCTAAAGTATTTTCTGGAATAAGGTGAGTGTGGTGAAATAAATGTCAGTTCAGGAAATATTCTTGAATTATCGAATTGGTAAATAATGAGAAAAGAATATGAAGTTTACAAAGTAATAAAATAAAATCAAACTGATCTTGCTTTTCTCCTTTAACACTGCAAGTCATATTCATATTCATTTCAGTAGCTAAAAATCAAGAAGAGGAGGATTTTCTTAGAACTCTAACCTCAGGTCCTGTATTTTCAAGAACCATAGCTAACATATAAGAGTGTAGTATGTTAAAATGTCCTTTCTTGTTTAGCTTGATCAAAATTAAAAGTACATTTAGTATGAACTGCAAGACTATAGTTTAACACAGAACACATATTTTTTAAAACATTAGCAATATCTTGAAAGACTTCATAGTAAAAACATGTTAGAAAACCTGTAATAATAATAATTCAAGAATTATCTCTGTAAACACTACAGAAGCTAGTGTTTTTTAGTCATTTGAAGCTACAAATTAGTTACAAATTGCAATTACAGAATTTTATGTTCATTCTTAAGTTACAGGTTGTAGAAAACAGAAACAGTTGCCATGGACTTCTATAAATCTAGTCTTCCCGCATATAGCAAGAATTCATTCACCATACCTCCTCTGTTCCAACCCATTCCAAGCTACCATTATATCTTGCCTGAGGCCGGGCGCCATGGCTCATGTCTGTAATCCCAGCACTATGGGAGGCCAAGGTAGGTGGATCACCTGAGGTCAGGAGTTTGAGACCAGTCTGGCCAGCATAGTGAAACCCCATCTCTACTAAAAATACAAAAATTGGCCAGGTGTGGTGGTGGGCGCCTGCAGTCCCAGCTACTAGGGAAGCTGAGGCAGGAGAACTGCTTGAACCCAGGACACGGAGGTTGCGGTGAGCTGAGATCGTGCCACTGTACTTCTGCCCGGGCTGAAGTGAGTGAGACTGTCTCAAAAAACAAACAAACAAAAGAAAATCTTGCCTGGATTGTCCTACCTGACCTCTCTACTTCTGTCCTCTCATCCCACTATCTATCCTCAACACTGAAGCTACAGTAGATCCTCTTGAAATGTAGCTCAGATCATGACACTCCTCTGCTCCACAGCTTCCAATGGTTTCCCATCTCTCTCCAAGGAAAAGTCAAAATCCCTCTACGCCTTATGGGGCCAACATGTTCTGGCCCTCCACCTTCCCTGACTTCATGCTACTCTCCCCCTGGTTCACTCTGTTTCAGCTATAATGATCACCTTGCTCAATCCGAACTAGCCTTTGTACTTGTTCATCCCTAGCCCTGGAATATTCTAGCCCCACAAAGCCACACAGCTTTCTCTTTCACTCCTTCAATGAAATGTCGCTTTACCCCTTGACACTTTCTTACCCATTTCTTTGCTTCCCTTTCCCATTAGTTGTTATCATTATGAACTATGTATTCTATTTATGTATTTTGTTCATTGTTTGCTTCATTCACTACAACATAAGCTAATGAGAGCAGGGATTTTTTTTCCTATTTGTTCACTAGTACACACCTAGTAATTGGGAATCTGTAGGTACTCAATAAACATTAGCTGAATTAATGATGAATGACTGGGAATCTGTGGGTGTATATACATGCAAAGTTTACGGCATCAATATTCTCAGCTGCAAGTATACAACTACACTGACATTATGACAGAAGAGATACAATTGTGTATTTTGTGATTTATTAAACATCTATCAGCTTATTCCAGCTCATTCTGTTCTCTTAACAGGCATCGAAGTCCTGACTTCACAACTTGGCCTTTATTATCTTTTGTCTGTTGCTGTTCACTACTTACTGTCTTTTTCACCTTTTAATTTCCCCCACATATCTACTATCATTTATGATTAATAATAATAAAATAACAAAAAATAACTCTTATTTATAGAAAGCTTATTCTGTGCCTAGCACTGGGCTAAGCATATTACATATATTACCCCCCATTTAATCCTTATACCAATCTAAAGCAGATTCTATAATCCCCACTTAAATTAGTAAACTAATGTTTGGAGAAGTTAATTAACTTACTCATAGTGACAAAATGAGTAAGTAATAGAACCAGAATATGTACCTGGCTATCTGATAAGAGAGCTAGTATACTTTACCACTCTAAGTACTGAATAGTTCTATAGGTACTGAGGAGTTCTTCCCATTCATCATACCTGTAATTTTGATACCTATTGACACATGTTAATGGTCATCATTACAAAATGTGTAGAAATCGCTGTATTTGCGTTTTTCAAAACTGTTCTGAGTGACCAATTTGTGTTCAAAATATTTATTAAAAATGGGGGAGAGAATAAATATTATCTTTAATAAGCAAACTAAAAACACTACAAAGAGTTTATTAAACCAGCTAGAGATATCCTTTCTATAGATACACAATTTATATATTCAGTATCAATAGTCAAAATACTTTAAAATTGGGACAGCATGGGCATCAACCAATCAGAACAAACACTGGCTATAAAATACAGTATGCCCACACCAGTTTGCCCCTACAGACTGAAGACCATCAAAGGTGAATCATGCAATATAACTTCTTACTCCCCCATGAATGCCAGGAGAGCCAGAGTAAAAGGTTTTTTAAAGAAGAATGAATGGTTAAAGGTAATTCTCCCTTCAGACCCTAGAACTGGACTATGCAGACACGTAAGGGCCTAGTTATAGTAATTAGAGGAAGCAAGCTAATTAAAAGCTTTTGACACCTGAAGCAGGGGTAGCAGGCCAAAGCAGCAAGCTTTCACAACAAGCTCTGAAGCCCAGAAGCCTTGAAGCTGCCGGAGCAAGGCTGGAGCAGGCAGAAGCGGTGAGCCACCAGGAAACTGTTGACAGGCAACACCCAGGGCGTAAGTTAAAGGTTTTCCTGAAAGCAAAAAGGAAAACCCAGCGTTAAGTTAAGCAGTAACTAACACAATTGAGTTGTAGAGAGAAGGTTCATAACTCACTGAGCTGCTGAATTTCAATTGTATCTTACTGTTTCCCACGATTTATGCATTTATTATAAGAGTTACATAAATGATGCATTTATTTTCATGGTTTTGTTTTTTTTTTAAAGAAAGAGCATAACTGACAGAAACGCTCCTATCAAATATTCATGCAGAGGTTAGCCTATCCACTGGGCCTATATATCTATTGAAAAATTCCTGGTAGAAGACAAAACATCTTGGAGGAAATGATTATCTCTCTAGGGTCTCTTCATTTCTAAACCTACTAGTTCATAAACACTACAGGGTATGTAAGCCCAGCAGACATATTTTCATCAGGAATGAATAAGCAGTAAAGTTCATAATCCGGCCAATACTACCTTTCTATACAAAATTAATTGTTTTGAAATAACAGTTAATTATCAGCAAACTGTTGCTTTTATTTCACATATTTTAATCAATACACACATAGAGCAAGAACATAACAAAAAAAAAAAATTTAAAAAGACACCTCACACTAAATCCCCAATATTATCAGTCATGCGTCAAGTGCTCTGACTTGATCCTGGAGGTTTAAATGGCACAGACCTATGACCAGGCAGGACTTGACTGACTGCTGGACTGCTATCTGCTGCCACCAACTCCCGAGCCCTGTACCCCATTCTTTAATTCTTCCAAGCATCAGGACAGTAGAGCAAATTTGGCTGTCCTTAACTAACTGCCTTACATATCCTAATGAGCAACTACAAGTAATTTTTCAATTCCCTGTCTTTTTTTTTCAGTCTCTTTAATGAAAAAAAGTCATGTTTTATATTTTTTATATATGTATATAAACATATGGATATATATAAAATAAGGATATATAAAGATACATATGTAAGGAATATATATATTACATATATATGAATATATATATTCTTTAAGTCTTTTTATTGTTTTTTATTTCCATAGCTCAATCTCAGCTGAGCCCTCAAATCTACCTGCAGTCCTGACATTAATTCTGTCACTCTCAACAGAACTTTACCAGTCTTCCAAAATGTCCTGTACCACCCTGCCACTACAAACTATCCCACTCCTGTCCTATCTACTCTTCACCAGCAATTAATGACCTGGTTGCCTACTTTATAGACAACAGATCTTTTACATTCCCTCATGCCAACTCTAAACGTTTTTGTGCTTCCATACCTCTTTTCCTTTTGAACCCTACTACTTTTCAGGTCTAACAGTATCACTTGAGATCCTTGATCCCAGACCCTCTCCTTCCTTCCTTCCTTCCTTCCCTTCCTGTCCTTATTCCATTAAACATTTCTCTCCTGCTTTGAATCCCCCTTTCTCCTGTATATCAATTGAAAAACTTTTCCAAGACCATTCCCCATCCAAGAACAAAAATACAAACAAAAATGTCACTCCCATTTTACCTTTTCCTCAAGGAACTGATACCACATCCCTTTCCACAACACATTTCTCCAAAAAGCACATTTTGAAAGAGTAGTACATGCTTGCTTTTTCCACTTGCTCATCATTTGTTTGCTTCTCAACCTCTTTCAAACACCTATTTCAAACTAATTTCAATTTAACTCTACTAGACAGAAATTATTCTTTCAAAGTTCAATAACAACTTTCTAATTTCCAAATAAATTGTTCTCAATTCTCACCTGCTTTTCCCTTTCTTCAATACTGGACACTGCTGACAATTAATACACTTCTCCAATTTTTCTTTTGCTGTAACCTGTTAAATATTTTTCCCCAAGGATCTCTACTCCACCTTTTTTACATCTCCTCTCCTTCCTGACCTATACTATCTATTCCAAAGCCTCAGTTAATACCAATATGCTGGCAACTCTTAAATCCCTATCTCTTACTATCTATGCCCTTATTTCTAGTTGCCTACTGGTCATCTCTCTAGCATGTTCAGCAAATGTTAAATTTAAGAAGTCAAAAATCTGTATACCAAACTCAAGTGCAAATCTCATTATCTATAAATTACATACCTTTAACTTATCATTAACATTCAAAGTTGACTTTTTTGAATCTGTTTCTCCCACCTACCGTCCTTTCCCACTACCACTGACCTAATTCAAGGACTCATTATTTCAACTGAAAAATGATAATAGGCTCTTTTTTTAAAAACACATTACTATATGCTATACATTATGCTAACTGCTGAGAACACAAAGCTGAATAAAAAGTTTGTTGGGCTCAGAAAACAATACTCCAAAATGAAGGACTCAGCAGCATTAGACACAGAAGTTTTTCTTTGACCTTCTCCTGCTCTGTCTCTCAGTCCCATTCTCCCCCAAGGTAAGCCAAAGAAACTAGAATCCCTCTTCTCTAGGTCTTAGAAACTAGAACTTCCCTTTCCTCAAAGCCAGCCATAAAACCTAAAAATATTACTCTAGTTTTCCCTCAGCCTTTCGGTATAAAAACTGGCTACAAAGAAATTATTGCCAGGCAATGTGGCTCATGCTTATAATCTCAGCACTATGGGAGGCTGAAGAGGAAAGATTACTTGAGCCCAGGAGTTCAAGACCAGCCAAGGCAACACAGGAAGACCCTATCTCTACCAAAAAAAAAAAAAAATTAATTAGCCAGGGATAGTGGTGCATGCCTGTGATCCCAGCTACTTGGTAGGCTGAGATGGGAGCTTGATCAAGATTGCAGTGAGCTGTGATAGCACCACTGCACTCCAGCCTGGGTAACAGAATGAGACCCTGTTCTAAGAAAAATGGCTGGGCACGGTGGCTCATGCCTGTAATCCTGGCACTTTGGGAGGCTGAGGAGGGCAGATCACTTAAAGTTAAGAGTTCAAGATCAGCCTGGCCAACCTGATGAAACCCCGTCTCTACTAAAACTACAAAAAAATTAGGCAGGCACCTGTAGTCCCAGCTACTCGGGAGGCTGAGGCATGAGAATGGCTTGAACCCAGGAAGCTGAGGTTGCAGTGAGCCAAGATCACACCACTGCACTCCAGCCTGGGGGACACAGCAAGACTGTCTGAAACAAAGAAACAACAACAACCAAAAAACTATCAGATTTTACCTGTTTCATTGCAGGTCATCAGACCCCCATTCCAGAGAGGATCCTGCCCCATACCTGGAAGGAAGGAATGCTGCACAGAGAGTCCAAGAAGACTTTAGATAGACAGGCCTTGCTGGGTTTCCCCACTCAGTCTGTTAGCATTAGATCGTACCCTTTTTCTTCTCCAATCACATTTCTACACAGCTGTCTATACTTTATTGAACCTAAGCATAAAAATGGGCAATTTCCCCTGTATTTTGGGGTCTTCCTCATACAGGTGCCCATGGATACATGTTAAATAAATTTGTATGCCTTTTCTCCTATTAATCTGCCTTTTGTAAGTTAATTTTTCAGCAAACTTTCAGAGAGCCAAAGGTTGGATCAATAACAAGGGTTATTGTGGGGACTCTTGGCCCCCACAAGTTCTTGCCTCCAAAATTCTCACAGTCCAGTGTGGGAAAACACACCTAAACAGTAGTACACAGACAGTACCATAACAGTACTACAGGGAAAGAAGGGGTAAAAATCAGTGTCCTATAAATAGTAAAGACGACACATCCTTGACCCCAAAGTGAGAGTAGAGGAGGAAAGTGTATAGTATGTGAATATGTATGTTAAAAGTTTTTTAAATGAAGTGGCTGACACCTGAGTCTTACATAGTGAATTCCAGAAAAGGGGGACTGAAATGGATGTGACTGAGGACAGGGGATAGTTTGGGAAGTAGGGACAGCATAAGCAAGGCACAGAGGCAGGAAATATGTGTGGGGGAGAAGATACGCAGGAAATTAAGCAGTTTTCTTTCCTAGGAGCATAAAGAACACAATAGGGAGTAGCAAGAAATGGTGCTGAAGGGTCCAAAGAGGAGAGAAGCTTGTATGTCATGTTAACAAACTAGAACCTTAAAAATACAGGTAACAAGGGAACCACTCTGTGTATATAGTTTTAGCTAGATCACTATAGCAGCTCTGTGGAGAATGGTTTTAAGGCAGGGACAGACATTGGAAAGTTATAGCAGTAATTGAGGTGAGAGGATCTAACTAAGAAAAAGAGGAAGAAACTGAAGAAATACTGAGGATATAAAAGTTGGTGACTGGTGAGATGTGGAGACAACAGAGTGAGAAATCCAGCACCTCTCTTTGTCCCCTTCTCTATCCAATCCTTCCTCAGCACTATCACTATTACCTTTCTAGAAGAGTTCTAACTATACCACTACAGAGGGTCTCCAACTTACAATGGTTCAACTTAAGATTTTTCAATGTTTCACCTTTACAGATGGTGCAAAAACAACATATATTCAATAGAAAGCCATATGACACTCTTTCAGGATGCTGGTCAGTTGCAGCGAGCCACAGCTCTCACGCACTCACGAGAGCAAACAACCGATACTCTACACTGTAGAAACGTTCTGAGCAAATTTAAGGTAGGATAGGCTATGGTAGCTAGGCTATGATGGTTAGGTATATAATGCATCTTCAAGACTTATTTTTAACTTACAGTGGGTTCACTGGGACATAACCCTTTCAAAAGACAGGTGGCATCTATACTCTGCTTTTTTGTATTTTTGTTTTTATTTACTGTATGAAGTTTTTTTATTCGGCTTATTAATAGTTTACAGGACTCCAATTCCTGCAGAATAAAGGTCCTTAGCATAGCATACCAAGCCATTCACTGCTTTGCCCAAATGATGTTTCTTTTTTTTTTTTTGAGAAGAATTTTTGCTCTTGTTGCCCAGACTGGAGTGCAATGGTGCAGTCTCAGCTCACTGCAACCTCTGCCTCTCAGGTTCAAGCAATTCTCCTGCCTCAGCCTCCCAAGTAGCTGGGATTACAGGTGCATGCCACCACGCCTGGCTAATTTTGTATTTTTAGTAGAGATGGGATTTCATCATGTTGGCTAGGCTGGTCTCGAACTCCTGACTTCAGGTGATCCACCCACTTCGGCCTCCCAAAGTCCTGGGATTAGAGGTGTGGGCCACTGCACCCAGCTGTGACCTTTCAAGCCTCATCTTTCACCACCAACAAAAACCTTATATTCCACTTAGAAGACTGCTCACTGCTCTCTGAATAAACAGAAATGCACTTAAAAGAAAAAAAAATAACGATTTTGACCCTAATGTTACACAAAATTTATAAAATTAAAGTGTAAAGAAAAACAGCCACAGATAACATTATTTTGGATTAGAAAACTAATCTGAAATCATACAACCTTTTCTATGTCTTTTCAACTGGCAAGTCCTCGTCCAGAAATTTATTCTTAGAAAATCATTTGAAGTGCAGTGAAAGCATTAGGTACAAAAACATTTTATAAGGCATTTTATAATGTGGCAAAAAATAGAGCACATTCTTTCACTCATGCTGCAAATACATATTGAGTACCTAGTATGCACTAGACACTGCTGTAGGTACTGGGAAACTGCAATGAGCTAACAGAGGGAAAAAAATCTTTATATTCATGGAGCTCACATTCTAGCTTAACAATAAGGAAATGGTTAAGTAAATTATCAAATATCCACATAATGGACTTTTATGGAGCCATAAGAAATCAGATTTACAAAGAAATATTTCAATACATGGGAAAAAGACAAAATATTTGGTAAGAAAAGTTCATTATATTAATGTTTATAAAACTACATCAATTTTGTTACCTGTGAATAGAAATAAAATTGGAAAAATATCCCTCAATTTACAGAAGTGGGTATCAACCCTGTGTACCTCTCTCCCTTTTGCTGATTAAACTGCGACCCTACTCAAGGGCATGTAAATTACTGGATTACAGTAGATGATTAGTAAGTACTATTTTCATTAGTCAAAAGAGGGAAGCATGAAAGAAAAAAAGAACTCAATTTTCCTATGTTTTTAGCCCTTGATAAAAAAAAAATTACATTTAAAAGCACTGTTCTAAGTAGGGAATAAAACAAGTAAGAGAAATTCACTCCCTGACCTCACACAGATTACACTTTATTGGTGAACACAAACATTAAACACATAAATAAGGAATTTAATAGTTTTAAGTATAAATACTAGGAAGAAGTTGTACAGGTGTTCTCATCTCCCCATTAGAAAAATAAAAGTATTTTATATCTTTATTTCCATTTTCATAAACTCATTCATCTCCTGACTTTATTGTTGTATTCAGTTCCTTCAGTGACTTCTTTCTGCCACAATTCTTTCACTGATTTCCAAATATGGGATAATTTTAAAGAAGCAATAGGTAATGACAAATACATTTAGTGAAGCAGGGAATACCTCTGATTTCCTTGAAAACACAATGACTAGTAATATTGGCCTTAAATATAATGCATTAGTTATTTCAAAGTATCTGAAGGAACTGTATCAAAGGAGATGAGTGCTTGGGCAAAGCACTCTGCTCTACTTCCCTTTTCTGTAAAATGTATCCTGCTATCTTTTTCTTCCTAGAGTTCAAGTTATGAGTATGTGGAAACACCCCGCCTCACAAGCAAGAGAGGCTCCACCCTCTCTCTTGAGTCAAGAGGCAAATGTTGAAAAACAAAAATGAGTAATTCCCTTTCACTTCACTTCTGTCCTTGTAATAAACTTAAATGGATTAGGACTCAAGATTTGTCCTCTAGCAATTGGCCTGGATGCCCATATTTCAATATTGTTCTCTGTTCAACTACCCAATTGGTTTGTAAGGCTGGCTGGAAACCTCAAGTCAGCTAGCTGGATACATATACTTGGAGTCTACTCTGAGATTCCAAGTCAGAACTCAACTTTGCATTTAGGAGAAAATAACTGGAAATCTCCAGTTTGGCTCCAGGTTTAAGTCTTGATCCCTTTTAACAGAAAATCTGATAATTTTGAACCTGATCTACCTCTAGTATACTAGTTAAAACGCAGAAGCAAAGAGAAGAGGTTTGAACCTCACCTCCTTGCGCAGCTCAAACAGCATTACATCACAGCCCATAGATGGAAAGTATCAAAACTTCCAGGATCTATGGTACAAGGAATGAAGACTTGCATCAATGACATGTAGAGCTAGAAACAGGGAGGATATGGAGTTCTCAAAGGATGGAAACACTGAAGTAGTATAAAGAACCTCAGCTACGAAGACCAGCCAAGAAATATTCAATTACTGAAGAATAACAGCCAGGATAATTGACTTTTGTTGATGTTTTCTTTTTAAGTTAGTATTTAAATAGTCTAAATAGAGTCTGTTTTGAGATGGCAACCTAGGGACCCTCATTTACTTCCCTCCCACATTCAAGCTCATGAGATCACAGACAATACAAGCTGTCGAAATAAACCATAACAACACTGGAAAGTAATAAGAGTAACATCAGCTGATTAGATATTTTAAAGAATTCCTGAAATCTAAGGATGAACAGAATAGGGTTAGACGGAGAGAAAAGAAAATGGAGAAACTACACTGCAGAACAAAATTAATGCACAGGTAAGAGCAATGACATAGAGAGTTAAAGCTGAAAATCAAAACTCAAGGAGTTAAGAAAGCTAATAGGGAAATTGTCAATGTACAGACTCCAAATTTTATTATTTTTGGTAGAAGATACAATTGTATAACTAAAAAAGTATAAACGGGAAACTACTAGCAACAAGGTAATTTGTTAAGGTAACTGGTAACAAAAGGTAATTAATATTAATAAAGTAGGATATATATAAATAAATACTTTTCATATTTTTCAAGAAAAAGAAAAAAACATAGTAGAAAATATCCCATCAACAGCTACCAAAAAAATCTAGTAAGGAATGTAAGAAATAAGTAAAAAGTTTATAAAACTGGCCATCTCTCTTCTCTGAACTTATAAATCCTATTGTAATCTAAAGACAACTGGACTTCAATTCTCGTTTAATCTGTAAATTTCAAATTATCCCAAAGAAAATAACACTTTTTTAAGTAGACAAGTTAAGACTAATATTCATATGAAAAAACAAAACTTTCAATTTCTGGCAGTATGGAAGATCAGATACATTGAATTACCTTCCTATATATCATAAATGTGAGAAACTGTTAACCATTTAAACACATTTCTGAGTGAGATGAAAGAAACTGGCATAGCATCAAAATTAAGTGCATCTAAGAATACTAACAGATAAGCAGGCATCATAGCTGGTTTTCTCTCTGATGGTTTCTGCCAAACTTTGGAGACTTTTTTTTTTTTTTACTTTAAGTTCTAGGGTACATGTGCACAAGGTAATTTTCCCTTTGGTGACCATAAAACTGGTAAAGACAGGAAATAAAAGTTAGATAACATAGAAGGTGGAAATCTAACAGGGAACCATACACAAAAACTGTGTCCTAAAACTAAGTGGATTTACAACAGTTACAGGATACAAGGTCCATATTAAAAAAAAAAAAAATCAACTGCATGTCTATACACTAGTAAATGATAAATGTTCCATGTGTACTAAACAGGATACAAGTAGTCATCAGTGATTCAGTATAATATTCTATGTCAATTATGTTGAGGTTGTTCAAATCCTTTATCCCTTACTCATTCTTGTCTACTTGTTCTATTGGCTAATAGGAACAGAAAATCAAATACCGCATGTTCTCACTTATAAGTGGGAGCTGAACAATGAGAACACATGGACGCAGGGAGGGGAACACCACACACACTGAGGCCTACAGGGTGGGGAGGTGAGGGCAGGCCAGGGGAGGAGAGCATCAGGATAAACAGCTAATGCATGTGGAGCTTAATCGCCTAGGTGACGGGTTGACAGGTGCAGCAAACCATCATAGCACATGTTTACCTATGTAACAAACCTGCAGATATTTCATATAAATGGAATCATACAATATGTAGCTTTTTGTTTGGACTTCTTTCACTCAACATGTTTTCAAGGCTCATTCATATTGTAGCATATATCAGTACTTCTTCATTCCTGTGTGGCTAGATAATATTCCATCATACAGATATACCACATTTTGTTTATGCATTCATCAGTTGATGGACATTTGAATTGTTTCCACTTTCTAGCTATTATGATTAAGGGTGCTATGAAGATTCATATACAAGTTTTTGTGTGTACCTACATTTTCAATTCTCTTGCATTTGTACACATCTAGGAGTAGAATTGCTGGATCATATGGTAATTCTATGTTTAACATTTTGAAGAACGCTATTTTACATTCTACCAGCAATGCCTAAGCTTTCCAATTTCCCTACACCTTCATCAATACTTGTTACTGTCTTGCCTATTACAGCCATCTCAGTGGGTGAGAAGGAGTATCTCATTGTAGTTTTGACTTTCATTTCTCTAATGATCAGTGATGTTGAGCATCTTTTCATGTATATATTGTCCATATGTATAACTTCTTTGGAGAAACAGCTGTCCAAATCACTCATCAGTTTTTAAATTAGGTTGTGCTTTTATTGCTGAGTTGTAAAGAGTTATTTTAATATAGACACTGGACTCTCATCAGATACATGATTCGCAAATATTTTCTCCCTCCCTGTGAGCTGTCTTTTTACTTCCCTGATGGTGTTTTTTGGAGGCACTAAAGTTTTAAATTCTGATGAAATCTTATTTTTTGTTTTTTCCTTTGAGATGCCTGAGATTTCATGTCATATTTAAGAACCATTGCCTAAGCCAAGGTCACAAAAATTTACACCTATGTTTCCTTCTAAGAGTTTCATAGTTTTATCTGTTACATTTATGTCTATGATCTGTATTGAGTTAATTTTTGTATATGGTATGAAGTAGAGTCCAACTTCATTCTTTCACATGTGGATATCCAGTTGTCCTGCACTGTTGGAAAAAAAACTGTTTTACCTCCTTGGTTTCAGCACCCTTGACAAAAACCAACAGTCGATAAATGTAAAAATTTATTTATGGACTTTCAATTCTTTTCTCTTGATTTATATATGAGCCTTACACCAGTACCACTCAACCTTGATCACCACTAATTTGCAGCAAGTTTTGAAATCAGGAAGTGTGAGTCCTCCAACTTTGCTCTTTTTCAAAATTGTTTTGGCTATTCTGGATCTCTCAACTTTCCACATAAATTTTAAGATCACCTTGTCCACTTCTACCATAAAAATACCTTGAATTTTTATGGGGATTGCACTGAATCTGTAGATCAATTGGGGTAACACTGCCATCTTAAAAATATTAAGTCTTCCAATCCATGAATATGCAATGTCGTTTTGCTTGCCTAGGTCTTCTTTACTCTCTTTCAGCAATATCTTATGGTTTTTGCCTTCATTTAAAGATACTGCAGCTGGGCATAAAATCTTGGATTGATGGCTTTTCTTCTTTCAGTAGTTTTAAAATGCCATTTTTCCTTTATCTTCAACTTCCATCATTTCTGTTGAGAAGTGAACTGCCTTACGGCTTTCTGGAAGTTACATGTCCTTTTTCCACTAGGTATTATTAAAATTTTCTATCTTTGGTTTTACTGATATGTGCCTGGGTGTAATTTTCATATTTATCCTGTCATGGAGTCTTAAGAATTGATTTGATTACAACAGAGTTTCTGTCTTATAATGGCAGACTTGTTTCCATTTGTCTTTACACCTAAAGGTGATAGACTTTCAAGGATCGAAACTGAATACCTAGGATACTTAACAGAGCCCTATTCTTTACTGAAACCTGAACTCCAAGTTATGTTTTTCCTGCCTATGAGATTTCTAGCTGTTCTGCTATGGCCTAGGTAATGGCAACTGCCTAAAAGAGAAAGGTAGGGCTGAATGTTGGGAGTTTACCTCTCAACAGCTTATATCTGCAACTCTTTGCCCCTTGTGTTTTACGGATTTCATAGCTCTTATACCTTCAAACAGATAAATTTATACTTTAGTCAAGATTTTCTAGTTGTTTTCAGCAGAAGAGCTGGTGTAATATAAGCAAAAGTGTCATAATCAGATTCAGAAGCTCCATGTAAATTATTTAGTGGTTCAAATTTCTCAAACTATTCCACTGGATTTTGATTGACATTTCATAGAATCTATAGATTAGGGAGAACTCACATTGTTACAAATATGTTGTACCATCTTTGAATATGGTGTATCTGGTTTTCAAGTCTTTTGAATAATACTGTAACAGAGTTTAAAATTTACTCCATGTAGATCTTATGCATTGCTAGGTTAATTCCTAGATCCTAGAGACATGATTGATTTTGTTATTGTGAATGACATCTTGTATCATCATCTCTTCTAGTTAATTAATTTGAATACAGAGGAATTCTACTGATTTTTGTAAAATGATCCTTTGATTGGAAATACTCAATTATCTTATTAATAGATATTTTTATCTATTGCTTCTATGTATTTTTATGTGTAGGTGGTCTATTAATACTTAAAGATTTATCTCTTCCTGTCCAATCCTGCTAACTGATTTCTATTTCTAGGTTTTTTTTTTTTTGAGATGGAGTCTTGCTCTGTCACCAGGCGGGAGCGCAGTGGCACGGTCTCGGCTCACGGCAATCTCCAACACCCGAGTTTAAGCAATTCCCCTGCCTCAGCCGCCAGAGTAGCTGGAACTACAGGCACGCACCACCAAGCCCAGCTAATAACTTTTTTTTGTTATACTTTAAGTTCTAGAGTACATGTGCACAACGTGCAGGTTTGTTACATATGCATACATGTGCCATGTTGGTGTGCTGTACCCGTTAACTCGTCATTTACATAAGGCATATCTCCTAATGCTATCCCTCCTCCCTCCCCCCACTCCACAACAGGCCCTGGTGTGTGATGTTCCCCACCCTGTTTCCAAGTGTTCTCGTTGTTCAATTCCCACCTATGAGTGAGAACATGCGGTGTTTGGTTTTCTGTCCTGGGATAGTTTGCTCAGAATGATGGTTTCCAGCTTCATCCACGTCCCTACAAAGGACATGAACTCATCCTTTTTTATGGCTGCATAGTATTCCATGGTGTATATGTGCCACATTTTCTTAAACCAGTCGATCATTGATGGACATTTGGGCTGGTTCCAAGTCTTTGCTATTATGAATAGTGCCACAATAAGCATAAGTGTGCATGTGTCTTTATAGCAGCATGATTTATAATCCTTTGGGTATATCCCCAGTGATGGGATGGCTGGGTCAAAGGGTATTTCTAGTTCTAGATCCTTGAGGAATCGCCACAGTTTTCCACAATGGTTGAACTAGTTTACAGTCCCACCAACAGTGTAAAAGTGTTTCTATTTCTCCACATCCTCTCCAGCACCCGTTGTTTCCTGACTTTTTAATGATCACCATTCTAACTGGTGTGAGATGGTATCTCATTGTGGTTTTGATTTGCATTTCTCTGATGGCCAGTGATGATAAGCATTTTTTCATGTGTCTGTTGGCTGCATAAATGTCTTCTTTTGAGAAGTGTCTGTTCATATCTTTTGCCCCTTTTTGATGGGGTTGTTTTTTTCTTGTAAATTTAAGTTCTTTGTAGATTCTGGATACTAGCCCTTTGTCAGATGGGTAGGTTGCAAAAATTTTCTCCCATTCTGTAGGTTGCCTGTTCACTCTGATGGTAGTTTCTTTTGCTGTGCAGAAGCTCTTTAGTTTAATTAGATCCCATTTGTCAGTTTTGGCTTTTGTTACCATTGCTTTTGGTGTTTTAGTCATGAAGTCTTTGCCCATGCCTATGGCCTGAATGGTATTGCCTAGGTTTTCTTCTAGGGTTTTTATGATTTTAGGTCTAACATTTAAGTCTTTAATCCATCTTGAATTAATTTTTGTATAAGATGTAAGGTAGGGACCTAGTTTCAGCTTTCTACATATGGCTAGCCAGTTTTCCCAGCACCATTTATTAAATAGGGAATCCTTTCCCCATTTCTTGTTTTTGTCAGGTTTGTCAAAGATCAGATGGTTGTAGACGTGTAGTATTATTTCTGGGGGGCTCTATTCTGTTCCATTGGTCTATAGCTCTGTTTTGGTACCAGTACCATGCTGTTTTGGTTACTGTAGCCTTGAAGTATAGTCTGAAGTCAGGTAGTGTGATGCCTCCAGCTTTGTCCATCCAGTTTTGTTCTATTGCTTGTGAGTAGCTGCTTTCCTTTGGAGGAGAAGAGGTGCTCTGATTTTTAGAATTGTCAGCTTTTCTGCTCTGGTTTCTCCCCATCTTTGTGGTTTTATCTACCTTTGGTCTTTGATGATGGTGACGTACAGATGGTGTTTTGGTGTGGATGTCCTTTCTGTTTGTTCGTTTTCCTTCTAACAGTCAGGACTGTCAGCTGCAAGTCTGTTGGAGTTTGCTGGAGGTCCACTCCAGACCCCATTTGCCTGGGTATCACCAGCAGAGGCTGCAGAACAGCAAATATTGCAGAACGGCTAATGTTGCTGTCTGATCCTTCTTCTGGACACTTCGTCTCAGAGGGGCACTCGTCTCTATGAGGTGTCAGTCAGCCCCTACTGGGAGGTGTCTCCCAGTTAGGCTACTCATGGGTCAGGGACCCACTTGAGGAGGCAGTTTGTCCATTCTCAGATCTCAAACTCCATGCTGGGAGAAGCACTCCTCTCTTCAAAGCTACTCAAGCCTCAGCAATGGCAGATGCCCCTCCCCAAGCCTCGCTGCTGCCTTGCAGTTCGATCTCAGACTGCTGTGCTAGAAGTGAGTGAGGCTCCATGGGCGTGGGACCCTCCAAGCCAGGCGCAGGTTATAATCTCCTGATGTGCCGTTTGCACAGTTGGAAATGCAGAAATCACCCGTCTTCTGAGTTGCTCACGCTGGGAGCTGCAGACTGGAGGTATTCCTATTCTGCCATCTTGGAACTGCTTTTTTTTTTTTTTTTTTTTTTGCATTGTAGTAGAGATGTTACGGAGTTTCACCATGCTGGCCAGGATGGTCTTGATCTCCTGAGCTCGTTCGTTATCCGCCCACCTTGGCCTCCCAAAGTGCTGGCATTACAGGCATGAGCCACCATGCCCGGCCTCTATTTCTTTTCTTAATGGACTATCTAGGACCTCCAGTAACATATAGACCTGTAACAGTGTTAATCATCTTTGTCTTGTTCCTGATCTTAGACAGAATGCATCTAAAGTTTCTCTATAAACAGTTTGCTTTAGGTTACTGGCATAAATTATTTATCAAATTAAGGATATTCCCCTTTATTCCTATTTTCTGAGTTCTTGTAACATATACCTATCAAAGTTATGTTTTTTATCTACTTAAATAATCATGTGATTTTTCTCCCAAGACCCCAGCAATTTTTAAATATCCTATTAACCCTTTCAAAGAGCCATTTTGGGCCAGGCACAGTGGCTCATGCCTGTAATCATAACACTTTGAGAGGTCAAGGTGGGCAGATCACCTGAGGTCAAGAGTTCAAGATCAGCCTGGTCAACATGGTGAAACCCCATCTCTACGAAAAATACAAAAATTAGCCAGGCATGGTGGCAGACCTCTGTAATTCCAGCTACTCAGGAGACTGAGGCAGGAGAATCACTTGAACCCAGGAGGCGGAAGTTACAGTTAGCTGAGATCATGCCGCTACACTCCTGCCTGGGTGACAGGACGAGACTCTGTCTCTATTTTAAATAAATAAATAAATAAGCTAGAAAAGAATGTGTAGTCTCTGCAGCATGTAGAATTCTATATTTATCTTTTAGGTTCAGCAAGATAACATGTCATTGAATTTTTTTTTTACGTTGTTCAAGTGGCAACAATGGTGGAGGTGGGTTCCAGGAACCAGGTATTAGGACTGGACATGGCATCTTCAGGCTCAGGGTATCTGCGGTTTCAGTAAATCCAGGATCCAGAGTCCAAAGAGTGAGTCTGGCCACCTTTTCTGCCTTATGGTGCTGACTAATACCCTAAGCAGAACCTATTTCACACCCTGCAGATAAACTGTTGAGTCTCCACAATGCCAACATGAGCTACGCAAATTAACTACTGGAAACTTTCCTAGATAGATTCAAGCTGCCTCACAGAGTACAGTTAAGAAAATGGGTCTGCCCAAAAAATGCTGATCCAGGAACAGTGGGCAAAATGTCTAACAATTAAAAAGACACCATCGACAGAGTTCCTATAGCTCTTCCTGAACATCTGGGGCCATGAAAACCATTTCTGACCAGGTGTACATTTAGACCAATAAGAACAACAATATGGAGATGTCTGCTGAAACCTGCTCACCTGTTGTGCAGTGTGGAGATGACTGTATGGAGGCTTTCCTTCTCAAACCTAGAATTTCTGAACCAAGAAAAGCCTGTTCTCTCTCAGGTACCCTCTATGACTCCCACGTAGCCTGAAGACCCTATTCTATCCCCACCATGTGAGCACCATTTCAATATGGCTCCCGTATGACGGAGGTGGACAGACATTCCCAAGTTCAAAATTTGTGAGCCTCGCAACACGCCTTCCTACAAAGATGACAAGCACTACAGCAATGGTTATCACAGCGGCTTGCCCAATCCGTGGCCCACGGGCCGCATGTGGCCCAGAACAGCTTCGAATATGACCCAACACAAATACATAAACTTTCTTAAAACAGTATGAGATTTTGTGATTTTTTTTTTTTTTTAAGCTCATTAGTAATCGTTAGTGTTAGTGCATTTTATGTGTGGCCCAAGACAATTCTTTTTCCAATGCGGCCCAAGGAAGCCAAAAGATTGGACACCTCTGTTTTACAGTAAACCTTTAAGCACAGAGATCATGACTGATATTTACAAGAATGGTCCAGTAGATGGAGCTTTCTCTGTGTATGCTGATTTCCAGCAATCAAAGTCTGAAGGGTCCAATATGACACCAAAGAAATGAGGAGAACCTACACCATCTGCATCCTGGTCTGGAGAATGAAGATTGCCACCCCCTACTGGCTGGCTGTCAATTCCTAGAAAACTGACTAGGGTGACTGCCTTCTCCGAATTATCTCAGAAAAAGGCCACTATGGAATCAAGTCAGAAATCCTGGCTAGAAATCTCACACACTAATCAGTACTAGAAAAAGTTTTAGCATGGTGTAGTCTGTCCAGTCAATCCTACAAAAGGTTTTTCTTAAATATGGCGAGTTGAATTTTTTTTTTAACATGGCCAGTTGAATATAGCAAGTGGGGATGGGTGAAAAGTCCTTTTATTCTTTTAGTTCAGATATCATTCAAGAGTTTAGACAATGGCTAATGTGCTTCAGGGCCTGAAGAACTGGACTAAACCAAACTTTTGTGTATACTATTTGAATTATGTTTTGGGGGTTAGATAGAGCTCCCTAACACAGAAAATAACTCCAAACCTTGCTACCTCTCAGCCTCCTTGAGGACTGATTTTCACCACTGACAAGGCAAAGTGAACCCTTTACATTTCCTAATAAGGACTTTCACACAGACCAGCACTCTACACAATGCTTCCTGCTCCAACTCCTAGTCCAACCAACCTCCCAACCAGAGCATCTCCAGAGAGTAAAACTCTGTGAGAACCTAAAGGGTTTGATTTCAGGTTTTCCAAAAGAATTGCTAATGGAATTCCTAACAAGGAGGATTTAAATTCCCATATATAATCAGTATCTCTTGGCAAGTACTTTCTTTCTGGATTTATAGTAAGTTAAGAGGAGAGATGATAAGTAGCTTTTTAAATGAAGAAACCCACTTTCTCCTGGGGTCCCTGAATCAGCTGAGTCTTCCTGTTTTGTACATATATCCTCTCTGTTCTTTTCTGTAGCATAATTCTTTTTAAAGAATCTTTACTTTCTAAGTACCTCAGCTGATTCTGTGAATGAACAATTCTAACAATTGCTAGAGCTGCAACTCTGCTAGCTAGACTATATATCCCAACAGACTAGCCTAAAACAAAACTGGGTGGTCCCTACTGGACATAGATTTGACTGACTGACTGACCTCTAATCCCTTGGGGAAACTAATTTGGGAGAAACCAGCTTTTGCTCTTTTTAAAAATCACTACTTTACCAATCATCTTAACGTGGAATTGGAATAACTGTGCCATTAAAAGCTTTTCCCTTCAAAAAAACAAATACCTCTATGTCTTGATTTTTTATCTGCTTGATTTATCAATTTATGATATAGGAATATTAAAAGTGCTAATCTTAAACTGTTCAAAGTTTTTTTATTTCCCCATGCAAGTTCCATCTATCAAGTGTTAGTGTACATATTTTTTAAGTAATTTATAAGACATACATTTCATAATTATTAAACCTTCTTTTTAAATGATTTTATAACATTTATAATTGATCATAACATACCTACATACAACCACAAAACAAATTATGTTTACACAATGATAAAGTGAACAACTATAACTAAACATATAACTAAAACTCAGATCAAGAAATAGAACATGCAATAACACAGAACCCTGCCCCCACAGCCCTACCTGATCACAACCCCTACCTTTCCAACGGAGTTAACCATGATCCTGACTTTTGTGACAGAAGCATATCATATGAAGCCAGGCACAGTAGCTCATGCCTGTAATCACAGCACTTTGGGAGACCAAGATGGGCAGATAGCTTGAGCTTGGGAGTTTGAGACCAGCCTGGGCAACACGGTAAAACTCTACCTCTACAAAAAATACAAAAATTAGCCAGGTGTGGTGACACATGCCTGTGGTACCAGCTACTCAGGAAGCTGAGGTATGAGGATCAACTGAGCCCAAGACGTTGAGGCTGCAATGAGCCGTAATTATGCCACCGCACCCCAGCCTAGATGACAGAATGAGACCCTGTCTCCACAAAAAAACAAAACAAAACAAAACAAAGCATATAGTATGTATTCTTTCCTATGTTGCTTCATGTCAGGTTTTAGAATCAAGGTCATTCTAGCCTCATAAAATGACTTGGGCAATGGGCAATGGTCCTTCTTTTTCTATTATCTGGGGAAGTTTAGAATTACTTCTTCCTTAAATGATTCATGAAACTTGCACATGAATTCAGCCCAATCTGGAAAAGTTATTACGTGGTATCTTAAAATGAGTAATACATTTACATGCTTTAAAAAATCAGAAAATAAAAAGGTTCCCACTTAGAAGTGTCACTCCCACTCCTGTCTACCCTATTCCCTCGACTCTCTTTCTATTGTTACTGGATAAACATACTAGTGTAAACAATATTTCTACCTACCTCTGTTTAACAAAGAGAGACATACTTAAATACTATCCTGCATCTTATTTTATTCACTTTACAATATATTCTGGAGATCACTCTACATAGGTACAGTGAACTTTCTTGACTGCAGCTACACAGCATTCTATTATGTCGCTATACCATAGTTTATTCAACCAGTTGCCTAATGTCGGATACTCGGGTTGTGTTTGTCTAATTTTTTACACTTGAATCTTTGATCCATTTGTGGCTTGCCCTGGAATATGTAAGAGTTTTAACTTGTTCCACAAATGGACTTTTCCAAATGGTTATCCAGTTGTCTCAGGACCACTTATTAAAAGTTTTATTGGCCGGGCGCGGGGGCTCATGCCTGTAATCCCAGAACTTTGGGAGGCCGAGGCAGGCGGATCACCTGAAGTCGGAGTTAGAGACCAGCCTGACCAACATGGAGAAACCCCATCTCTAACTAAGAATACAAAATTAGCCGGGCATGGTGGTGCATGCCTGTAATCGCAGCTACTCGGGAGGCTAAGGCAGGAGAATTGCTTGAACCCAGGGGCAGAGGTTGTGGTGGGCTGAGATCACGCTGTTGCACTCTAGTCTGGGCAACAAGAGCAAAACGCTGTCTAAAAAAAAAAAAAAAATTTCTAGCCGAATACAGTGGCTCATGTCTGTAATCCCAACACTTTGGGAGGCCTAGGCAGGAAGATCACTTGAGGCCAGGAGCTCACGACCAGCCTGGGCAACAAAGTGAGGACCCCCATCTCTATTTAAAACAAATTTTTTTTAATTAGCCGGGCATGGTGGGGCACACCTGTAGTCCCAGCTACTTATGAGGCTGAGTGGGAAGACAGCTTGAGCCCAGGAGTTTGAGGCTACAGTGAGCTATGATGGCACCACTACACTGGCGAGACCCTGTCTCATTAAAAAAACAAACAAACAAACAAAACATCTAAACCAGGTTTCAGCAAATCATGGCCTGAAGGTCAAATCTGGTCCATTACCTGTTTTTATAAATAAATTTTATTTGAATACAACCACATCCATCATTCATTTGCAAACTGTCTATGGCTACTTTTCACACTACAGTGACAGAGAAGAGTAGTTGCCTCAGAGAACATATGAACTGTGAAATCTAAAATATTTACTGTTACTTTACAGAAAAAGTTTGTTGACCCATAGTCTAAACAGTCCACTTAAAAATACACAGATTACCAGAATATATAAAAAAATACAATACCTAACTATATGAAAAAGGTTAATATCTTAAGAAAGCTGGCTATACTGAGGCAAATCAGACTTCACAAGGAGTACTACCTTAAAGGGAAACATTCCATTATACAAGACTCAGTGTATAAGAAAGATGAACAATTGGAACGTGTATGCACCAATTAAGTTTCAAAACTGATAAAATAAAAAAGTGAGGAAACTACAGGGAAATACAGACATACCCACAATTATATTTGAAAACTTTAATAGCCCTCTTCTCAGCACTGACAAAACTAAACAAAAATTAGGAAATTATGGAAGAGCTTAACGGCAGCATCAACCATCTAGAGCTAACTGATGTATAAAACACAAGCAATAAATGTAGAAAAAACATTATTTTCAAATGTACATGGAATGTTCAATGCACACAGTGTATCTAGACAATGTACTAAAAAGCACTAAAAAGAAAACAGCTATCAAGCCACTGAAAGACATGGAGGAACCATAAATGCATATTACTGAGAAAAGCCCATCTGAACAGGCTACCTACTGTATCATTCTAAGTATTCTGGAAAAGGCAAAACTATGGAGACAATAAAAAAAAGACTAGTGGTGGCCAGGGGTCAATGGTGAGGGAGAAATGAATACACAGACAAAGCACAGAAGATTTCTAGGGTAGTGGAAACTACTCTGTTTGATACTACAATGGGAGATACATAACATACATTTGTCAAAACCCACTGAACGTACAACATCAAGAGTGAACCCTAAGGTAAACTATAGACTTTGGGTAATAATAATATGTCAACGTAGTTTCCTGAATTGTAACAAATGTACCATTCTGGTTCAGTGTTTTGGGAGATGAAGGTTGGGTAAGTGTGGGAACAGGAGGTATACAGGAACTCTGTATATTCTGCTCAATTTTGCTGTGAACTTAAAACTGCTCTAAAATATAAAGTATATTAAAAAAATTAATCAAAGCAATTCACTGTATCAAGTAACTAAAAGAAAAAATCCATACAATGATTTCAATAGATACAGAAAGAGCTTATGATAGAATTCAGCACCCATCAATAACTATATTTTTTAAATTCTCAGCAAACTATTATAGTAACAGAAGACAGTATCTTCAATCAGATAAAAGGCACCTACCAAAATATTGCCTAACAATAATTTCACCATACTTAACAGTGAAACACTGAATTCTTCCTCCCTCAATTCAGGAATGAGGTAAGGATGTCCACCCTTATGACAACAATTCAACACTGTATTGGAGGTCCAAGCTAGTGCAGTAAGTCAAGACAAACAAACAGAAAGTCTGCAAAGTAAAAAGGAAGCGACTCTACTCTGAAAATCCTATTATCAGACAGTAGGACTGCTTACACAGAAAAACTAAGAGATCAGGGACCAAAACAACAACAAAACTACTAAAAAATACATGACTTCAGTAGGATCTCAGGAAAAAAAGTCTGATACAAAAATCAACTATATTATCTACATATTAACAGCACAGTGTTTGAATGTAAAAATTTTAAAGATATCATTTATCAGACTCAAAAAACTTAAATACTTTGGAATAAATTTAAGAAAATATGAAGAAGACCTATATATTAAAACTGTAAAACATCCTTGAGGAAATTAAGTTAGACCTTAAAAAAAAAAAAAAAAAAGAGAATACCTGCTTCATAGACCAACAGACTCAACACTGTTAAGATATCGGTCCTCCCAAAATTTATCTATATACTCAGTGCATACTCAATTACATCAGTAGGCTTTTATAAAAATTGATACATTGATTCTAAAATGCAAAAGTCTTAGAATAATTAAAACAATCTTGAAAAAGAACAAAGTAGGACTCTATACACTCAGAGTTCATTACACAATCTCAACATTAGTATAAAGCTACAGGAATCATGACTGTGGTATTAGCATAAAGGCAGACAATGAGATAAAGAGAATAGAGAGGACAGCAACAGAGCACATGGTCTTTTTACTAAGATGCTAAAATGACTTAATAAAGGGAAAACAGCCTTTTTAACAAATGGTGCTGAAACAACTGGCTACAAATACGAAAAAAAATGAATCTCAATGCCAATCTCACATCATACATGAATTTGAGATGGATCACCAATCTAAATACAGTAGTTAAAAACAGAAGGCTTTTAGAAAAGAACACATAGATATCTTTGTGATCTGAGTATAAACAAGGATTTCTTAGAATACAGAAAATACTAACCGTAATAGAAAACAATTGATAAAATTATACCTTCAAAATTGAAAACTTCTGCTCATTAAATAATTGTTTTAAAAACGAACAAACCACACAATCTGAGAAAATATTGCTAAAACATCTGACAAAGAACTCTTACAGCTCAACAATAAAAATACAAACATTTTGATTTCTAAAGACTGAGCAAAATATTTGAACACACACCTCACAAAGGAAGATATAAGAATGGTTAATAGGCACACAAAAACCCCATGATATATATAACACAAAAACCCCATGCTGATATATAACACAAACGCAAACAACAATGAAAATTAAGACCACAGAATACCACTACATACCCACTAGAATAGGTAAAATTAAGATTAACAACAAAAAATATTGGGCAAGAACAGGGTGTAAGTAGGAATGTAAAAGGGTACAATCCAACTAACTGGAAGTAGTATGCCAGTTTCTTTTAAATTTAAACATGCAGCTACTATCTAGCATAGTAGTTCCACTTCTAGGTATTTACCCAAACAAAAACATATTTCCATAAAAACTTGTACAGGAATATTCATATCAGCTTTATTTGTTACAGCCAAAAAACTGGAAACAAATGTTCATCAACAGGAAAATGAATAAACTGTGGAACATTGATAAAATGGTATACCGCTCAGTAATAAAAAGGATTGATACATGCAATTGCAAGGATGAGTCTTGGACATTATCCTGAGTGAAAGGTGGACACATAACAGTACATATTGTATAATTCCATTTATATGAAATTTTCAAACAGTCAAAATTAATCTACAGTTAAAACTCAGAACAGCGGTTGCCATTTGATGGAAGTTGTGGGGAACCAACAAGGAGGAAAACTTCCCAGGGTGATAGAAATATTCTGTATCTTGATAAGGGTGATCCATTTTCCAAAAACTCAAGGAACTGTACATATACAATTAGGGTATTTCAATGTATGTAAAATTTACCTCAGAAGATCTAAACAAACAACAAAAAGATTTTGTGCTCTTCGTTCATATGTCTTCACCAGTGAGGTCTTCTGGACATTATTAAAAAGAAACAACACCGATCTTACACAAATGCTTTCAGAAAATTGAGAAAAAACACTCTCCAAATTGTTTTATGAGCTAAATAATATCGTTCCAAAATGTAAGATTATAAAATAGACAAAGGCCAATCTCTCTCATACACATAAACAAAAAAGTATAAACAATATATCAGCAAATCAAACCCAACTATGTATTAAAAGGCCACATCAGGAACAACTGAATTTCTATAGTATTGTAATATTGGTATATTTGAAAATTATAATTTCAATATTAGCCAAATATCATAGTAAAATCATATCAAAATAGATACAGATGGAGCTTTTGATAAAAGTTAACTCCTATTAATGATAAAAGCTCTCCTAGAGCTTTTATCAGACTAGGACAGACTAGGACAAGAAGGAAAAAGAGTAATCATTTTTTAAAAAAGTAGTAGTAGCAAACTTCTTAATCATTAGTAAAATGCTGAACACTTTCCCCTGATTTACAAACCAGACAAGGATGCCCACTTTCAGCACTTAAATTCAACATTTTATTAAAATCTCCTCTATTACAATAATACAGGAAAAAGAAATAAAAGGAACAAAATATTGGGAAGAACAAATGCTATCATTATTTGAAGATCAAGATGAGTATATAGAAAATTCAAAAAATTTATGTATAAACTAGAATAAGTTAATATAATCAAGTTCCTTAAATAAAAGATTAATATTTTTAAAGCCAATTGTATTTCTATCACAGCAAGAAAATAAAAAACAGATTTCTAAAACTATCCTTTACTAGCTTACCAAAAAACATCAGACTCAAAAAAATTAAATAAAAAAAGAATTGGATTGGGGCAGGTAAAGAAAAGAAATCAGACCCATAAATTTAATGAAACATGAACAAGACATCTACACTGAAAAATATTTTCCTCAAAGACCAAAAACAGAAGTACCATTTGACCCAACAATCCCATTACTTGGGTATATACCCAAAGGAATATAAATTGTTCTCTTATAAAGACACATGCACACATATATTCACTGCAGCACTATTCACAATAGCAAAGACGTGGAATCAACCTAAATGCCCATTAATGGTGGACTAGATTTTTAAATGTGGTACATATACACCATGGAACGCTATGCAGCCACAGAAAAAAAATGAGATCAGGTCCTTCACAGAGACATGGATGGAGCTGGAGGCCACTATCCTCTGCAAACTAACACAGGAACAGAAAACCAAATACCCCATGTTCTCACTTGTAAGTGGGAGCTAGATGATGAGTACACATGGACACAAAGAAGGGAACAACACACACTGGGACCTATCAGAGGATGGAGGGTAGGAGGAGGGAGAGGATCAGGAAAAAGTAACTAATGGGTACTGAGCATAATACCTGGGCGATGAAATAATCTGTACAACAAATGCCCATGACACAAGTTTACCTATTTAACAAACCTGCAAGTGTACCCCTGACCTTAAGAATTGTTTTTAAAAAAGACTTCTACATTGAAAACTGTTTTTTAAAAATTAGTAAGTAACACACATAGGGGCCCCAACTTTAGACAAAAGTTCCTTTGCAATTAAATGTGAAAAAGGTAGTCTTTACAACAAACAATAATCAGAAACCACAAAGAATAAAGTGAACTTTAACCTATACCTCAGAAAACACAAAACAGTCAATACCAGATGGATGAGACATCTAAACATGAAAGGTTTCTCTTGAAAGATCAGAGAAATAATTTATTTTAATTACAGGAAAATGTGTTCATGACCTCGAGGTTAGAAAAAAATTTCTTAACACAAAAATCACTAATTATAAAGAAAAGTTTAATTAATTGAACTCCATTAACACTAAGAATTTCTGTTTAATACAAGATCTTTGGAGAGAGGGAAATGCCAAGCCACAGAAAAGATGTGTCACATATACACACACACACATGTGTGTACATCTCCAACAACAGATCTGAATCTAGAATATGAAGATAAGTCAGACAACTCACCCACACAACTCCTACTTACCCAACCCCAAAATGTGCACTTCACGGAAAGGATATCTAAGTGATGTGAGGTGATATGAAAATGTGTTCAAATGTAGGTGCTATCAAGAAATGCAAAATGAAATATCACAATACAGCTACTCACTCACTAAAAAAAAACCTAAAGTTAAAAAAAAAAAGACCCATGTTAGTGAAGTTATAAAGCAACTGGGACCTTTATACACTGTTGATGGGAATATAAATTATTAACCACTTGGGAAGTTATTTGGCATTATCTACTAAAGCTAAATAAGCCTACCCTGTGACCCAGCAATTCTAAATTTATATCAAACACAAATAAGTGCTCATATCTCCCAAAAGATATGCACAAAAATGTTCATAACAGCATTATTCATAATGGCCAAAAACCATAAAAACTTGAACACCATTAATAAATAGCTTGTGGCATGTCCATATTAAGAAAAATACTGTGAACCAGGGAAAAACAAGAATGAATTACAAAAGTGTACTGTTGAGCACAAGAAGCCAGAAACCAAAAAGTATATATTATGTAATTCCATTAACATAAAACTCAAAAGCAAGCAAAAAAAAAAAAAAAAAAAAAAAAAAACTAGGGTGATAGAAGTCAGAATAGTTCACAGAATAGTTAATAAAGAAGTGATTATTCACATGGCAGGGGGACCAATAGGAGCCTATCAGAATGCTAGAAATATTCTATATCTTGAACTGCCTGATGGTTTACACAAGTTCATATAAACGTGAAAATCTGGCTGTGGCCAGTGGTGAAGCAAGGTAGTGGAATAGATGCCTACACCATTCAAGCTCCCCCACACCATGCTGGAAGAGCAAATTTTAAAAACTATCTGCAAAGAGAAAAGCACTATCACAAGAACCAAAACTCAGGTAAACAATCACAGTACCTGGTTTTAACTTCGTATCTTGAAAAAAGGCATTGAGGAAGACAGGAGAAACAGTCTTGAATCATGGATGCCACCCCTATTTCCTATTCCCTGGCAATGGCCATGAGGTAGAGAGAGAGAATATATTTCAGGGAGGGAAAGTACAGACACTCAGTGCTGCCCTGTCACAGCAGAGAATGAAGCCCTGCTGGACTCAGCCAGTGGCCATGCTTGGAGGGGACACTTAACTAGCTCTAGCCAAAGGGGAGTCACCTATCCCAGCAGGTCAGAACGAGAGTTTCCCAGCAAGCATCACCACTGCAGGCTGAAGTGCTCTGGGGTCCTAGGTAAACTTGAATGTCAGTCAAGTTGTGTTCTAACAAGGACTCCAATTCCCAGGCAACTCCTAGTGCTTGGAGCCAGTGAATTAGGGTTGCACATGACCTAGAAAGGCATCAACTGTCCATCCCCCAACCCAGGCAGTGCAGCTCACAGGAACCAGAGTGACTCCCTTCTTCTGCTTAAGAACAGAAGAGCAAAGAGTAAAGAGGATTTTGTCTTGTATCTTTTTTTTTTTTTTTTTTGAGACGGAGTCTCACTCTGTCGTCCAGGCTGGAGTGCAGTGGCGCCATCTCAGCTCACTGCCAACCTCTGCCTCCCAAGTTCAAGCAATTCTCCCATCTCAGCCTCCCGAGTAGCTGGGACCACAGGCACGCACCACCTCACCCAGCTAATTTTTGTATTTTTAGTAGAGATGGGGCTTCGCCATGTTGGCCAGGCTGGTCTCGGAACTCCTGACCTCAGGTGATCTGTCCACCTTGGCCTCCCAAAGTGCTGAGATTACAGGCGTGAGCCACGGTGCACAGCCCCGACTCTGTCTTGCATCTTGGATACCAGCTCAACCACACTGGAATAGAGCACCAGGCAGAGCCATGAGGCCCCCATTCCAGGCCCTAGCTCCCCAACGACATTTCTAGACACGCTCTGGGCTAAAAGGGAGCCCATTGCCTTGAAGAGAAGGATTCAGTCCTAGCAGGACTCATCACCTGCTGACTAAAGATTTCTTGGGCATGGAATTGCCATTGGGCACCAGCAATACCCAGGGAGTACGCCGTGGGCCTTAAGGTCTGAGACTACTTGCTTCAAGCGAGACCCAGCACATTCCCAGTTGTGGTGGCCACCGAGAAAGACTCCTGTTAGAGAAAAGCAGAGGGAAACGTAAAGGGAACTTTGTCTTGCTTTCAGGTATCACAGTGGGGCAGAGCAAAAGGCAGGCTTTTCAGATCCCCAAGTCCAGCCTCTTGGACACCATTTCCGGACTGGCTCTAGGCCAGGGGAAAACCCATTGCCTGAAGGGTGAGTCCCAGGCCTAGCAACATTCACCACAAGCTGATGGAAGAGCTTTTGGGCTTTAAGTGAACACTGGTGGTGTGGCCTGGCAGAACCGCTCATTGACCAGTCATGGTGCTGGCCACAGAGAGGGGCTCCCCCTCTACATGTGGAAAGGGGAGAGAAGAGCAGGAAGGACTTTTTGTATTGTGGTTTGAATGACAGCACAGTCATAGTAAAACAAAACATCAGGCAGAATGCTAAGGTTTTGCTATGCTGGGCTTCAGGTCTGACCCAGCACAGTCCCAGTGATGGTGGCCACAGGGGTACTTGTATCACCAAATCCCCAGAGTTCCAGGTGGCTCAGCACAGAGAGAAAGACTCCGTATGTTTGGGAGAAAGTAAAGGAAAAGAGTAAGAGTTTTTGCCTGGTAATCCAGAGAAATCTTTTGGATCTTATCCAAGACCACCAAGGCAATACCTATACAAGACTACAAAAACCACTGTTACTGGCCTTTGGGCCCAAGTCCCTTCAAATACCTGGAATGCCTTCCCAAGAAAGACAGGTACAAACAAGACCAGACTGCAAAGTCTACAATAAATACCTAACTCTTCAATGTCCAGACACCAAAAAACATCTAAAAGCATCAACACTATCCACAAAAACCTGACCTCACCAAATGAATTAAATAAGGCACCAGGGATCAATCCCGGAGAAACAAAGACACATGACATTTCAGACACAGAACTCAAAATAGCTATTTTGGGCCAAGTATGGTGGCTCACACTTGTAATCCCAGCACTGTGGGAGGCTGAGGCGGGTGGATCACTTGAGGTCAGGAGTTCGAGACCAGCCTGGCAAACATGGTGAAACCCCCATCTCTACTAAAAATACAAAAATTAGCCAGGGGTGGTGGTAGGTGCCTGTAATCTCAGCTTATCAGGAGGCTGACGTGGAAGAACCTGGGAGACGGAGGTTGCAGTGAGCCAAGATCACGTCACTGCACTCTCCTGGGCAACAGAGCGAAACTTCGTCTCAAAACAAAAAGCTACTTTGGCCAGGTGCAGTGGCTCATGCGTGTAATCCCAGCACTTTGGGAGGCCAAGCAGGCAGATCATTTGAAGTCAAAGACCAGCCTGGCCAACATGGTGAAATTCCATCTCTATTTTTAAAAAAAATACAAAAATTAGCCAGGCATGATGGTCCCCGCCTATAATCCCAGCTACTCAGGAGGCTGAGGCAGGAGAATGGCTTGAACCCAGGAGGCAGAGGTTGCAGTGAGCTGAGATGGCACCATTGCACTCCAGCCAGGGCAACAGAGTGAGACCCCATCTTAAAAAACAATAGCTATTTTGAGGAAACTCGAAGAAATTCAAGATAACACAGAGAAGGAATTCGGGATTCTATAAGATAAATTTCACAAACATTAAAATAATTTAAAAGGGGGCCAGGCGTAGTGGCTCATGCCTATAATCCCAACACTTTGGGAGGCCAAGGCAGGCGAATCACCTGATGTCAGGAGTTCAAGACCAGCCTGGCCAACACTGTAAAACCTCATCTCTATTAAAAATACAAAAATTAGCTGAGAGTGGTACGCACCTGTAGTCCCAGCTACTTGGGAGGCTGAAACAGGAGAATTGCTTGAACTCAGGAGATGGAGGCCGTAGTGAGCCGAGATCACACTACTGCACTCCAACCTGAGTGACAGAATGCGACTCCATCTCAAAATAAATAAATAAACAAAAAAATAATAATTTTTAAAAATCAAGCAGAAATTCTAGAGTTGAAAAACACAACTGACATGTTAAGGAATGCATCAGAGTCTCTTAGTAGCAGAATTGATCAAGCAGAAGCAAGAATTACTGAGCTTGAAAACGGGCTATTTGAAAATACACAGAGGTGACAGAAGAAAAAAGAATGAAAAGCAATGAAGCACACGTATAAGATCTAGGAAACAGTCTCAAAGGGCTAAATCTAAGAGCTATCGACCTTAAAGAGAAGGTAGAGAAAATAGGAGTAGAAAGTTTATTAAAGGGATAATGAGAGTACTTTCCAAATCTAGAGAAAGATATCAATATTCAAGTACAGCACAGTTTGTTAAGTACTAGCTAGAGCAATTAAACAAAAGAACAAAAGGGTGCCCAAATTGGAAAGAAAGAAGTCAAATTACCCTTGTTTGAAGATGATATGGTCTTATATTTTGGAAAACCTAAAGACGCCACACACACACACACAAAATCTTATTCAAACTGATAAACAAATTCAGTAAAGTTGCAGGATACAAAATCAACATACAAAAATCAGTAGCATTTCTCTATGTCAATGATGAACAACCTGAAAAAGAATTCAAAAAAGTAATCCCACTTACAATAGCCACAACTAAAATTAAATACCGAGAAATTAAATCAGCCAAAGAAGTAAAAGATGTCTACAGTGAAAACTATAGAACACAAATGCTATGGTCAAATGGTATAAGAATAAAATGCTATTGTTTATTTGTCCCCTACAAAAGTGTAAAAATCCATCAAGTTACGTATGTTTTTTAATTGAAGTATATAAACATATATATGTGAGGTATGCGCACACACACACACACACCTCAATATACTGATAAAACACTGATGAAAGAAATTGAAGAGGACACAAAAAACTGAAAAGATATTCAAAGTTCATGGGTTAGAAGAATCATTACTGTTAAAATATCCATACTGCCCAAAGCAATCTACAGATTCAATGCAATCCCTGTAAAAATATTAATGACATTCTTCACTGAAATAGAAAAAATAATCCTAAAATTTATATGGAATTACAAAAGACCCAGAATAGCCAAAGCTATCCCAAGCAAAAAGAATGAAACTGGAGGAGTCATATTATCTGACTTCAAATTATACTACAGAGCTACAGTAACCAAACCAGCATGATACTGATAATAAAAACAGACACATAGATTAATGAAACTGAATAAAGAACCCAGAAGGAAATCTACATACCTACAGTGAACTAATTTTCAACAGCGGTGCCAAGAAGGTTAGGGAAAACACAGTTTCTTTAATAAATGGTGCTGGAAAACCTGGATATCCATATGCAGAAGAAGGAAATTTGATCCCTATCTCTCACTTTATATCAAAAACAAATCAAAATGGATTAAAGACTTAAGTCTAATACCTCAAAGTATAAAACTACTAAAAGAAAACATTGATGAAACTCCAGGACACTGGTCTGCACAAAAATTTCTTAAAACACAGGCAACCAAAGCAAAAAATGGACAAATAAGATGACATCAAGTTAAAAAGTTTCTGCACAGCAAAGGAAACAATCAACAAAGTGAGGAGACAAGCCACAGAATAGGAGGAAGGATTTGCAAACTACTCATCTGACAAGGGATTAATAACCAGAATATACAAGGAATTCAAACAACTCTATAGGAAACAATCTGATAATCCAGTTTTTAAAACGGGCTAAAGATTTGAATGGACCTTTCGATAAAAAAGACATACAAATGGCAAACAGGCATATGAAAAAAGTGCTCAACATCACTGATCACCAGAGAAATGCAAATCAAAACTACAATGAGGTATCATCTCACCCCAGTTAAAATGACTTTTATCTACAAGTCAGGCAGTAACAAATGCTACTGAGGATGTGGAAAAAAAGGAGGAAATGGGGATGATCAATGAGTACAAAAAAATAGAATGACGAAGACCTAGTATTTGGTAGCACAACAGGGGCACTGTAGTCAATAATAATTTAATTGTCCATTCTGAAATAACTAAAAGAGTACAACTGGATATTTTGTAACACAAAGACCAATAATAATTGTCCATTTTGAAATAACTAAGTACAATTGGATTTTCTGTAACACAAAGGATAAAGGCTTGAATGCTTGAATGTCCATTTTGAAATAATGTGGGTATCCAATTTTCCATGATGCAATTATTAAGCATTGCATGTCTGTACCAAAATATCTCACATACTCCATAAATATATAAACTTACTATGTACCCACAAAAATTAAAAAAAATAAATAAGGCCGGGCATGGTGGCTCACGCCTGTTAATCCCAGCACTTTGGGAGGTCAACATGGGTGCATCACCTGAGGTCAGGAGTTCGAGACCAGCCGGGCCAACAAGGTGAAACTGCATGTCTACTAAAAATACAAAAATTAGCCAGGCGTGGTAGCAGGCACTTGTAATCCCAGCTACTGGGGAGGCTGAGGCAGGAGAATCACTTGAACCCGGGTGGTGGAGGTTGCAGTGAGCCAAGATTGCACCATTGCACTCCAGCCTGGGTGACAAGAGCAAAATTCCATCTCAAATAAAAAAATAGAAAATAAAAAAAGAATGCTATGGTCAAATGGCATAATAATAAAATGCCATTTCTTGTTTTATACCCTAAAAAAATGTAAAAATCCATCAAGTTGTATGTGTGTATATTTTTTAAAACTAATGTGTATGTGTATACCACAATATACTTCAATTTTTTTAAATTTTAGAACCTCAAAAAAATATATTTTCAGACAAATAAAATCAGAAAATTTGTCATCAGCAGACTTACACTGAAGAAATACTAAAGGGGGCCAGGCACAGTGCCTCACAACTATAATCCCAGCACTTTGGGAAGCTGAGGTAGTAGCACTGCTTGAGCCTTGGAGTCTGAGACCAGCCTGGGCAATGTAGTAAAACCCCATCACTACAAGAAAATTTACAAATTAGCCAAGCATGCTGGTGCTCATCTATAGTCTTAGCTACCCAGGATGCTGAGGCAGGAGGATCACTTGGGCCCAGGAATTCAAGGCTGCAGTGAGCTATGATCATACCACTGCACTGTAGCCAGAGAGACAAAGCAAAACTTTGTCTCTAAATATAAAATAGAAATATTAAAGGGAATGTTTAAGTCAAAAGGAAAATGATCCCAAAGGGAAGTGCATCAATGTGAAGAGCAGAGAAAATATAAATATGTGGGTAAACCTACATAAACAGGTACGATATACATATTGGGGTTTCAAATATATATGGAACTAAAATACATGACAGCAATGACCAAAAAAAAAAGGGGGTTGAAATTGGGTAAATGGGAATTGGCAAAATATAAATTTACCAAGGATACATGTGGTAATCGCCAGGGGAACCCATTAAAGAAGATAAAATTGGGAGGTATAATTTAAAATATTCCATTAATCCAAGGAAAAGCAAGAAATGAGAGAAAAGTAACACAAAATGAGCAAAACAAATATAAAACAAAAACCTAATTATATTCTACTGAACAGGAAACATATCATATGTTTATAGAAAGCTAAAACTAAAAGGACAGAATAAGATATTTAATGAAAATACTAATAAAAAAGAGTTGGAGTAGTTCTACTAATATCAGATTAAGGAAAATTTAAATCAAAAAACACTGTAGAGATAATGGGAACACTCCATAATGATGAATGAGTTAATCACCAGGAAGATATAATAACTGTACATATATTATCAGCAAAAACTGAAAGAAATGAAGAAATCCTCTCTCAGGAAATGATAGATCAAACTGAAAAAACAGAAAGCAAGGATGTTGAAGATTTAAACAAGATTTTGAACTTGACCTAAGTGATATTTACAAAACACTGCACAGCAAATTTCAAAGGATTCCAATCACATAGAGTATGTGTTCTAACCACTTTTAAATTACATTATAATAATAACTCAATAAAAAAACAAACTAGAAAATTTTCTAAATGTTTAGAAATTTTTTTAATGGACTTCAAATTCATAGATCAAAAAACAGATTTAAAATCACACTATATTTTAAGCAAAAAATATATACACATATATGACATATCAAAATACGTCTGCTATAGCTAAAAATATATAACCTAACCACAGATTTGAAAAGAAGGGCTAGATATCAATGCTGTTTCAAAAAATCAGAAAAAGAATAGCAAGTTAAAACCAAAGAAAATATTATAAAGTACAGAAATTAAAGAACCAGAAAACAAATCTACAATAACAAAATTCAAAAGGCCAAAAGTTAATTCACGGAAAAGATAATGAACTGATAAACCCCTAGCAAGAAAAATTTTAAGACAGAAATGATCAATACAGTAATAAGTTGTAAAACTTAGATGAAATGGATAAACCTAGCAAAACTAATACATATATACAACAAGTCATTTTATTTCCATTAAAGAAATTAAACATATTATTTAAAACTTTTTCAATAGCAACCTCTGGTCTCATACTTCCACCAGTTAAGTCTTGCAAGCATATGAGGAAAAAAGTAATAACAATCTTCACTAACTCTTCTGGAGAACACTAAAGGGGGGAACATTTCCCTCTTCTTGTAAGACCAGCAAAACCAAGATACCAAAATCTGATGAGAACATTCAAAGTAGGAAAATTACAGGCCAATTTATCTTAAGAACATAGGTGCAAAGATCCTAACAACACACAAAAAGCACATGAAGTCCATTGGTACATATGAAGGGGTAACATATCACAAGCCAATTTGGCTTATTTTAGGAATGCAAAGATTGTTAACATCTGAAAATATAACAGCATAATTCAACACATTAATAAAGTAAAGGAGAAAAACCATGAATGTCCCAAAAGATGCAGACAAAGTATTAATAAAATTCAACAAAATTCCTGATTTGAAAAGTATAACAAGGTATAAGATCAATAAAATTAAATTATACTTCTAACTACTACCAAGAAAACAATTAGGAAATGAAATTTCACCAACAATTCTAATTAAAATAATATCAAGAATATCACATATCCAGGAATAAATCTGCTGAAAGATGTGGAGGTCTTCTATACTGAATGAACACTACCAAACAGTATTGAGAGAAATTTATAAAGCCCTAAATAAATGGAAGAATATACCATGTCTATGGATTAGCTAATTCAGTAGTATTGTTAAGATGCCAATTAATTGCAAACTGATTTCCAGTTTCAATACAAACGTAACCCAAATTCCTGGAAAAGAGAGACAGAGAGAGAGTGTGTGTGTGTATGTGCGCACGTACATATATGTGTATCTTATTTTTTTTTTTTTTTTTTGTATTTTTTTTGAGACGGGGTCTCCCTCTGTCGCCCAGGCAGGAGTGCAGTGGCCGGATCTCAGCTCACTGCAAGCTCCGCCTCCCGGGTTCACGCCACTCTCCTGCCTCAGCCTCCCGTGTAGCTGGGACTACAGGCGCCCGCCACCTCGCCTGTCTAGTGTTTTGTATTTTTTAGTAGAGACGGGGTTTCACCGTGTTAGCCAGGATGGTCTCGATCTCCTGACCTCGTGATCCGCCCATCTCGGCCTCCCAAAGTGCTGGGATTACAGGCTTGAGCCACCACGCCCAGCCGTGTATGTGTATCTCTACGAGTGAGTAGAAACTGAAAAACTGATTCTAAAATACTATGAAAATATCCTCTGGGAGGCCAAGGCAGGCAGATCACTTGAGGTCAGGAATTCGAGACCAGCCTGACCAACACAGCAAAACCCAGACTTGACTAAAAATACAAAAATTAGCTGGGCCTGATGGCGGATGCCTATAATCCCAGCTACTCAGGAGGCTAAGGCAGGAGAATCACTTGAAGCCGGGAGGTGGACGTTGCAGTGAGCCGAGATCACGCCACTGTACTCCAGCCTGGGCAACAGAGGGAAACTCCATCTCAAAAATAAACAAACACATACATACATACACAAAATAAAATACTATGAATATATCAGGGGAGGAGAGATGGGAGAGGGGTAGAAAAAGGAAGTTGGAGTTATATACACTACCAGGTATCAAGATTCCTTATAAACTAGAATAAGACAAATAAATAGACCAACAGAACAAAAGAATCTAGAAACACACTCATATTTACATTGACATATGAAGTACATGTGAAAACATGATCTTAGAAAAAAATTCCAAGTAGAAATATTTCATTCAACACTTTATTTTCTGAGCAACTGTATCAATCACAACAGCACAATCAATCACATCAATCACAACTTAACAAATATTGTTTAACAAGTAACAAGTAACAATACTTGTTAAATTCTCTCACAACTGTGTTCAACAGCTTCCAAAACAATTAGCAGACCTTCTATCAAATCTTAATCTCTTACCTCCCCAAAAGCTCCTCGACCAATCACCTTTAATATTTCAAAGTCTTCTCTATGTAATCGCATTTGTTTCACTTTAGAAGTAAATGGTTTAGCTGAAATGAAAGAGCAATATCAATTATTTTCTTAATAAAATGTGATGCAAATTAGATATAAATAATGGTGTTTCTTAGTTACACAAAAATTCAAATTATGATTTAAGAATTGTCAAAATATTTAAAAATTCCAAACTATATGAGAATAAACAAATTTGATTTCCCTAAGAAAACAACATATTTTATTTCTTACATATGAATTACATTTTTGGTGAGAAATATATGTTTAAACTCCAAATAACATATGAAAGAATGCAAAGCAAGGGGGATGTAAAAATGAGACCAGTTTTAGCATCCTATCAGCATTAAATATATATTTTAACACAAACGTATAAAAAATAAAAGCAGATTTCATGGCACCAGAGAGCTCTTCAGCAATTCCCACCAAGTAAATTCATATTTCTTTCACATTCATTTGTTCTTTCAAAATGCTTCAGCAAACGTCTACAGTATACAAAGCATGGTGGCAATGACTGGAGTTTTTAAAAAGTTGATTATGGATATGATACTTTCCTTCAAGAAGCTCTTAGTCTTCATTCAAGACAGACAAGTATGCATATATGCAGACACAAAACTGAATAATGAGATAAAGTTTTAAGTGCTTCAGAATTAGTGAGAACACTAATTATGTGGAAACTAATGCTTCACACAAAGGAGATAACAGATAAATTGAACCTTGAGAACTAAATAGAATCTTGCTCCTTTGCCTGGGTTTGACTGTGTAGATACTCCAGGTAAGAGGGAACAATATAAGCAAATGAAGAGAGGTAAGGAAGTGAATTTGGGGTGTTAATGGTAAACAATCCATGGTAAAGAATTGTGAGAAGAAATGAAAAGAAATAAGAGCTAGAAAATGGAAAATGCTTTGAATTTAATTAAAGGAAATTAGATGTAATCTTATTAATATTTTTAACTGGTAAATTAAAATTTGTTAATGATTAGAGCAATTATATATTCTGCTGCCTCTAAGAGAAGTTTAGACGTGTCTCCTTTCCTCTCCTCGGGTCCGTCTTTCACAAAAAGGAATTGATATGATTAAAGGATCATAATACATGGGTGTAGCTGTCTTCTCCTCCCTTCCATGGAGCCAGAGTGTGATAAGATCAAAGATATGTATTTGAGCATTAGGGGAGTGAAACAGACAGGTCATACAGTTTGCTTTGATCTGGAAGTATGCATTTAGCCCTAACTAGCTTCGAAAACGGGTATTCCGCACTGCTTAGTCAAGTCTACTAGAGATTTCTGTATTCGTGTTATGTAAGGAAAGGAAAGACAGAGAGGATTTCCATGTGGAATTCACACAACAGAGAAGAGAACGAGAAAAAAATTAGCTGAACATGGTGGCACATGCCTGTAGTCCTTAGCTACTCAGTAGGCCAAGGCAGAAGGATAACTTGAGCCCAGGTATTCGAGGCTGCAATGAGTCATGATCATACCACTGCACTCCAGCCTGGGCAAAATAGCAAGATCTGGTCTCTTAAAAAGCAGTAATAACAGAATTAATAATAACAAAATTCCATTTGCAATAGCATTCAAAAGAATAAAGTACTTAAGGATAAATTTAACCAACGAGGTGAAAGACTTGTACACTGGAAACTACAAAATATTGCTAATAAAAATTAAAGAAGACTTAAATAAATGAAAAGACATCCAGTATTCTGGATTGGAAGAAGACTTAATATTGTTAATATGACAAAATTATCCGAAGCAATCCACAGATTCAAAGCAATCCCTATCAAAATTACAATGGCATTACAGAAATAGAAAAATTCATCCTAAAATTCATATGGAGAGAGAGAAAAGACAACCCATAGAATGGGAAAAATATTTGCAAATCATGTATCTACTAAGGAATTAATACCAGACTATATAAAGAACTCCTACAAGTCAATGACAAAAAAACCCAATTCAAAAATGGGCAAAAGTTTTAATAAACATTTCTCCAAAGAAGATAAATAAAAATGAAAAAAGAATGAGTTTATGTGCTTTGCAGGGACATGGATGAAGCTGGAAGCTATCATTCTCAACAAACTAACACAAGAACAGAAAACCAAATATCACATGTTCTCACTCATAAGTGGGAGATGAACAATGAGATCACATGGACACAGGGAGGGAAACAACACACACCAGGGCCTGTCAGGGGGTGGAGTCCAAGGGGAGGGAAAGCACTAGATAAATAACTAATGTGTTGCTTAAAACACAGATGATGGGTTGATGGGTGTAGCAAAGCACCATGGCACATGTATACCTATGTAACATACCTGCATGTTCTGCACATGTATCCCAGAACTTAAAGTAAAATAATATATACATGTGGTGAAGATATTAAAAAATGGCCAATACACATATGAAAAGATACTCAGCATCACTAATCATTAGGGAAATGCAAACCAAAATCACAATGAGTATCATACCACTTCACAACCTCTACAATAGTTGTAATTTTTAAATTAATTAAATAAAACAGAAAATAAGTGATGAGGATGTGGAGAAACTGGAATCCTCATACATTGTTAGAGGGGATATAAAATGTTACAGCTGCTTTGTAAAACAGTTGGGTGGTTCCTCAAAAAGCTAAACATAGATTTACCAACATATCCCAAAAATTCCATTCCTATGTACCCAAGAGAATCAAAAGAAGAGATTCAAACATTATCTGTACAATTATGTTCATGGCAGCATTATTCACAGTAGCCAAAAGGTAGAAATTATCCAAATGTCCATCAAGAGATGAAGAGATAAACAAAATTTCTCTCCCCTTGGACCCCACCCCCTGACAGGCCCTGGTGTGTGTTGTTCCCCTCCCTGTGTCCATGTGTTCTCATCGTTCATCTACCACTTATGAGTGAGAACATGTGGTATTTGGTTTGTGTATCTCACAAACATACACACACAACAGTTTGTTAAGCAGCTTTAAAATGAAGTTAAAGTATGATACATGCCATAATGTGGATGAATCTTGAAAACATGCTAAGTAAAATAAGCCAGGCATTAAAGGGTAAATATATTATTTCACTTATATGAAATATCTAGAATAGGCAAATTCATAGAGACAGAAAGTAGATTAGAGGTTACTTAAGAGCTGGGGGACAGGAGAATGAGAAGTTAGGGCTTAATGGTTACAGAATTTCTCTTTGAATAATGAAAATGTTTTAGAGACAGATAGTGATGGTCATTACATAACATTATAAATATAATTTAATGCCACTGAATTGTACATGTAAAAGTGGTCAATATGGCAAATTTTGTTATTTCACCACAATTTTTAAAAATTAGTAAGATATCAAAACCACTGAATTGTACACTTGAAACAGGTGAATTGTTTGGTATGTCAATCACGTCAGTAAAGCTGTTTTAAAACAAAATAGGAAGACGCTGGGCACAGTGGCTCACACCTGTAATCCCAGCACTGTAAGAAGCCAAGGCAGGTGAATCACCTGAGGTCAGGAGTTCGAGACCAGCCTGGTCAACATGGTGAAACCCCGTCTCTACTAAAAATACAAAAATTAGCTGGGCATGGTAGTGTGTGCCCATAATCCCAGCTACTTGGGAGGCTGAGGTAGAAGAATCACTAGAACCCAGGAGGCGGAGGTTGCAGTGAGCCAAGATTATGCCACTGCACTCCAGCCTGGGCAACACAGTGAGACTCTGTTTCAAATTAAAGAAGGAAGAAACCCTTTTTAAAAATTACACACAAGTTTGACAAGGTGAGTGAAACCTTTTTTTAAAAAATTACACACAAGTTTGACAAGGTGGGTGATACATGCAGGCCTATTCGAACTAAAAATGGGGCCGGGCGTGGTTGTTCACACCTGTAATCCCAACACTTTGGGAGGCCAAAGCAGGCGGATTGCTTGAGTCCAGGAATTCAAGACCAGCCTGAGCAACATGGCAAAACTCCGTCTCTACAAAAATACAAATATAAAAATGGGCCAGACACGGTGGCTTGTGCCTGCAGTCCCAGCTACTTAGGAGACTGAAGTGGGAGGGCCACTTTAGCCCAGGAGATGAAGGCTGCAGTAAGCCTAGATGGCGCCACTACACTCCAGTCTGGGCAACAGAGTGAAACCCTGTCACACACAAAAAAAAAGAACTAAAAATGGGAGCCTGACTATCCCCCCAAATAATTATAACACCAACCTTCTATACTTAAAAGAAGCTTTGATTTCTACTATATCACAAAATCACAAAACAAAGGTATCCTTAAACTGAAACCTAGTTCCCCCACCCAGGCTAAATCAGAAATTCAGGAAAAGTGTGCTGTAGAGCTGACATTTCAGGTAAATTATACCTACTGATTATTCTAATTTGGGGTAAGTATGAACATGGAACAATAAATATTAAAAATATTAAGTGTCTATAGAGGGGTACATAGTTATCTTGTCATATGATGATACCCTAAGTAGTATGAAGAAAATGAACCAAAACAACGCTAAGGGTTATAAACATCATTACTGTGCACTGCATTCATAATGTCTGAGATAGTTTAAAAGATGCCTTAACAAGTTACAGCTGAGAGTTCAGAAATTCAATGATAGAACCAAAAGAATCATGTATTAATTACCTGAATATTTCTTATTTCTATGCTGCATTTGAAAAAAAATACTGATTATACATTCAACTTATTCCCGAAAAAAGTTCATTACCAATATTTAAAAAAGTGCTTTTATACAAAGATAAGTTCTAAAAAATTATATCCACCAAAACGTCCATTTCAAGCACACCGTATGATTAAAATAATTTTGAATATAAAAGACAAATTGCAAAAGACTTTATATTCATTACAACAATTGAAAAAGATAATAATAATCACTACGCTACTGCCCTTGACAAAAATCAAGGACATATAAGGGACCAATCAGATCTGTTGTACTGGTAGATAAATGACATGCTATTCTGAATATGCTATCAGTGTTATTTCACAAAGTACTACATCATCTCCTGATAACAATACCTTGACTTTTTTCAGTGCTGTACACACTTAAATGACTTCACTTGTGGCACACACTTTCTGAGGTATCTGCCACATCGCCTCTCTTTTTCTGAAAATCTCCCCCTCAGTTCTCAGGGGTGGGCCAAGTGCATATTGTGAGGCCCCATTTAACTAGTCAGAGTTAACTGAACCAGTATGGAAACCTGACCTAAACTGGGGGACAATTTAAAACCTAACTCAGAGTCAGTCTGCAGATGATTACAAGAATTAACATACAAACTCAGCAAGTGTTGAGGCAAACATCATACTACCACGCTAAAAGCAAAAGAGAAAATCAGTGCCACATAATGAAAGAGAAAAACAAAGCAGATGCATACAGAAAGGCAAAGACAATAAGTAAAGGAAGTGTTCCCACAGTTTCCTTATTCCCGGGGTTCTGGCGATTCCTGACATTTGATTGCATCCCTGCCTTGTATTCCCCGAACAACCCTGAATCTTACACTAAATACTTGGTTTTCAGCTCACAACCAGACAGTTGTGAGCTGCCAAACTAATACATAATTTAGTTATCATAAAATCCATAAGGTACACATTATTAACCCTCATTAATATAAGGCCTAAAGATAGTATGTGACTTGCTGGCCTAAACTTGACTAGTAAGTCACAGTACTACTATATACTGTGAGCTAGCTCACAGTAGCTAGCTCAGGGAAAGACACACCAACTTACAAGTAATAGCTTATAAGTAGTAGTTTTACGTAAATTATGACAACTTGTCCAAACTTCAAAAATGTGATATAAAAATAAACAAATAAAATAGAATCCTTTAATTATTGTCTTAATGTACTCTATTTTTAAAAGTACTTCTTGGCAAAAAAAAACAAAAACAAAAACTGGTACTAAGAACAAACTTTCTGTGTGATAATAATAATCTCAGCAGGCATTATTTTATTGGGAGCCACCTAGGCCAAGTACCATACCAAGAACTTCCCATTTTACAGAAAAAAAAAAAGGTTTAGAAAGATAATATAAATTTCTGAATATTACATACCTAGTAAGTGGCAAAGACAGGATTAAAACTCAGATCTATCAGGCTCCAAAAATCTTTCCAATATAACAAGTTGCCTCTTTATTCCCAAAAGGTTTGAAATAAACACAGATGCTGAAATTCAGACATTCAAAAATGAAATAATTCTAAATTAAATTAAAAAATCTCTTTGAAACTGAAAAGAACAAAGTATATTTCTATCTGAGTTCCTAAAACACTGCCTGGGGTTCATTGTGTACTGTTTAATGAACAGATAAATGAGTAATTCTAGAAGAAAAAGAACTCAAAGTTCCAATACAAAATGCCTGGTATACCTTGCAAGGTGCATCTTTCTTCCTGCTCTATGTAGCCCAAGATCCAAAAACAGAGTCTCCTTCAATTCTCCCATCCAACCTCCTTCCTACCTACAACTACTGGCCAGGTAGTAGGAACACAGATTGCAAGCCAATAGTGATAGCTACAATGGCGTAAGAAGGAAAGTGTCCAATAGAAAGAGAGAGTGGAAAGGCAGAGGCATAAGTGAGAAGAAAAGATGAGAAATAAAGACAGAGTCTGAAGGAGTAAAATAAGAGGCCTGGAAGAGAACAGAGAGTGCTGGAGCAAGAGATTTTAACCATCCCTTCACCCATTATTTTCCTTCTTCCCTTTCTTCTCGAATTTCTCCAGTAGGTTTTCATTCTACCATTCTTCCTCTCTCTTATCTGCAGTGGAATAACGTAAGAATCTGGAACCAACAGTAGGGCAGGGAAAGAGAATAATAATCCATGCAAAAGGGAGACTAGAAGAGAATAGGAAAGAATGAGAAAAGAGTAGTTAATAAAGTCATGTTAAAATTATTATCAATTATGTCAGGCTCTGTGTCTAAATTCTGTAAATAAAATACACTATGTACTTTTAAATTGACATACAGTAAAAGATTATGAAATATACTGTGACTATACATTAATGAGTTAAAATATACAAAGAACAAGGTTATAGGTGGTATATTTCTGAGACTTTTTACAATCACAGACACATGAAGGTAAAAACAGTATTATTCACCTTTAAGCACCAGTATCTTTCATATTAAAATTTTTTAACAGATTGTTTTGTTTTGTTTTGTTTGAGACAGAGTCTCGATCTGTTGCCCAGGCTGGAGTGCAGTGGTATGATCTCAGCTTACTGCAACCTCCGCCTCCAGGGTTCAAGCAATTCTCATGCCTCAGTCTCTTAAGTAGCTGGAATTACAAGTGTGCGCCAGCATGCCCAGCTAATTTCTGTATTTTTAGCAGAGACAGGGTTTCACCATGTTGGCCAGACAGATCTTGAACTCCTGACCTCAGGTGATCTGCCTGCCTTGGCCTCCCAAAGTGCTGGGGTTACAGGCATAGGCCACCGCACCTAGCCTGAGTTATTATTAAACAAAGTTTCAAAACAGTCCTTGTGCATATATGGTCTTGACAACATAGCAAGCAGTTGTCAACATACACAGACCCATACATACACAAATACACATAGAAATGCTGAATAAAACAGACAACCATGAGAAATTTTAAATATACAATCAAACTAATGAAGGAGAGAAGAAAGGAAGAGAAATCCCCAAGAATTAGAAATAAAGAAAAATAAGCAAAACTTTAAACACAGGAATAGATGCTACAAAAGCAAAAGTCCTGGACACAGGCGCTAACAGGTAGATCCACAAGGAACGAAGGTATCACTGATGGCTTAACAGAGGTGGAGGACTGGAATGATTACCTCTCATTAAAACCAGGACCCTTTCTCCATGTCAGGGAATAATAAAAATTCTGATTCTTGGTCCAGTGAAGCAACCTAGGGTGTTGGCAGGGGGCAGCATAAGGGGAAAACATGAGGGTTTGGAGTCTGAATCCACACTGCCCATGTGGTAAAGAAATCCTTTGCCAAAAAATATTAAATCTAGTCCCTATCCCACAGAAGCAAAAGCATTCAGAGGGAATAGAACTCATCCCAGAAAAATCTACCTCAGTCAAAAGTGAGCTCACAATTTAAAATAAAAATTAAACTAAATGAGGAAATAGAACATCAAAATGGGGAAAGTTGGCAATCAAAACAAACGGGAAGATTAGTACCCCCAAGAACTCAAGAGAATAATACAACCTGAAAAATATCGTAAAGTGGGTAACAATGATTCAAGAAATAGAAGAAATACAAATGATAACGAAAGAACAGCGATTTGAAAATTAACCAAGTACAACTTCAAAAAATGAAAAATACTGCCACTGAAATGTAATGATATATTAACATGTGCATATAGGACAAAATAATGAATTTTTAAGTCACCAGTTTACTTCTCTATGCTGTTTTAAGTACTCAAACTTTTTAAAAAAATACTCTGAAGCAATAATTCAAAAACAGGGGAAAGTACAGAGGGAGAATCATACACTCCTTCAAGAATACAGTTTAAGGCTATGAATTCCTCCCATGAAAAAGCACATTTACCTCAAATTTTATATATCATGTAAAATGTTGCTAGATGCCTCATACACTTTGACTAAGAAATAACGTTCTAAAGGATACTAAGAATATAGCTGTGTACTCTGGCACTTATTAAGTATAAATTTAAACTAAATTATATACAATCACAGAAAATATCATGGTTAAAAAATATTAAGTCATAGGATACCCTGAGAATGTTATTTTCACATCCACAATCCCAGCATCAAGAAACTCTACCTCCTGTGACACACTAGAGGAACAATAAGGAATTAAGATACAGTGTTCTAATTACTGGGTGAACTATAAATATACTACACAGATTTTAAAATATAACTCACCTGAACATTAATCTAACACATTCCCATTACTGCAATAAACTTGCAACTTGAATCACAAAGAGTTAATGAAGGTAACAAAGCAGCTACAGATTTTTAACAATTTTCATGAAATCACTTTTGGCTGGGTGCAGTGGCTCATGCCTGTAATCCTAGCACCTTGTGAGGCAGAGGCAGGCAGATCACTTGAGGTCAGGAGTTTAAGACCAGCCTGGCTAACACGGTGAAACCCCATCTCTACTAAAAACACAAAAACTAGCCAGGCGTGGTGGCACACGCCTGTAATCCCAGTTACTTGGGAGGCTGAGGCAAGATAATCACTAGAACCTGGGAGGTGAGGCTGCAGACAGCCAAGATCGTGTCACTGCACTCCAGCCTGGATGACAGAGCAGGACTCTGTCTCAAACAAGCCAATCACTTTCTCACACAGAAAAGCTAAAATATTGTAGTTTATATAATTTTTTAAATGATTATACCTGCATGGTATTTATTGGCCTCCAAACAATTGGAAATTTATTTCAACCAAGGTTCTCTTAAGTCTTCGTTATTTGTGTGTCACTCCAGAGAAAGTTAATTTATATCAATTTACAGTGTAGTGGTCATGATCAGGGAAAATGGTATTTTTCCACTAACTACAAGTCACTGAAGAGGCACTTCAGAACTTTTCTTTTATGCCCACTATACAAGACAAACCTTGCTGACATCTCACTATCTCGAGAATCAATTTTTTTTTCTTTTTTTTGAGACGGAGTCTCGCTCTGCACCCAGGCTGCAGTGCAATGGCATCATCTTGGCTCACTGCAATCTCCGCCTCCCAGGTTCAACTAATTCTCCTGCCTCAGCTTCCTGAGTAGCCAAGTAGCTGGGATTACATGCGCCCACCACCATGCCCGGCTAATTTTTGTATTTTTAGTAGAGACGGGGTTTCACCATGTTGGCCAGGCTGGTCTCAAACTCCTGACCTCAGGTGATCCACCCACCTCAACCTCCCGAAGTGCTGGGACTACAGGCATGAGCCACCGCGTCCAGCCGTGAATCAAAATTTAAATGAAGTATCCAGGAGTGGCCTAAAGAATAAGTGTAATCCGGATGGATCTTACGTCTAAATTTATGCCCTGCTCTTTAGTAAAGTATAGTAACTCCAGATATATGTTCCACAGATGAAATAACTTCTATTCTTTGGTCAGTGCAGAATATAATTTATACTTCCTGAAAGCAACTTTGTCTATTCATGAAGATAGCTGCTTTTTATTTGTCTTTGTCTATTTTGAATATATAATCCACAGGTTTACAGACTTTTGCAATGAATACATTTCAACTTGTATTTCATCAGCAAACATTTGAAAAGATGTTATTTCACAGGCTATTTTAAATTCCTTGTTGGTCGAATTAATAGTAGTGGGCAATTTTCTTACAGAAAGCAATTCCAAACATAATGAGCAGATGCTTGTCAGCTCTAATCAATAAGCTATATGGCTTGTCCTTTTCCCTGTATCTGAGGATCATGTACTGCTTTATTGTCCATGTCCCTCAGGCAACAGACACAAGAGATTACCGGAAAGAAAAAGATTACAAGATCAGATTTGTCATTCCCCAACTCCAAAAGGCCAAAACATTTCAAGGGCTATGTTTTCAAATAAGATTTATATCCTACAATATCCTTTGAGGTTTTCTTACTAGAATGAAACATACATTTTAGGAGTTAATGATTTAGTTGGAGTGGAGAGAAACAAGCAAGTCACAGGATTTTCAAAAAGTATAACAATTCAGTTAAGAGTATACATTAACTAATGTTGCCCTAAGTTTTATCAGTTTTTAAATTTTTTTAATTTCAAGGGAATAGGCTTTAACATGAGAAATAAAATATATGCCAGTCCATTATCTACATATTCTTCATCTTGGCCATGAGGTCTTCCAAGCTTTCCAGAATCTTCCTGTTACCTCAGTGACAGAATCGTCTTGCTTTTTCAGAATTGTGTATGCCACTGTAACTCCTTCAGCTAAGTCTGGAATTTTTCAATTCCTCTCTGAAACCTCAGATAGCAACTCAATACCCCACTCAGTATCTTCACAGATTCTCTCTTCCTCTTCTTGTATAACCTCATTTGGGCAGTGCTGCTACCTTTTTCTTACATTCTTTCTGCAACTTCTGTCATAATAAAAAATTATTAACTGATATTACAATCAGAACCTCCCATCTATTTGAACTTGGGTATATTATCCTCTAGACCCTAGTTTCCCCTTTTCTCTGAAACTAGAAATACTAATACATAATTAACACTTATAAACATTCAGGAGACAAGACAATACCTAATAATATCCCAACAAAAATGGCATCTCTTAAACAGAAAAAGAAAAAAAAAAACTCAAGAATTCAGGGGATTAAGTCTGCTTTGTTCACTATTTTAAACCCTGTTACTTTGTAAGTCACTTAAACAAATGAGTATTGTATGTGGCAGACTGCCTAGTTACCTAACAACTAATCTTCCCTTCTTCCTCATTGACAGACCCTATTTCTGGGTAGTGGCAATTTGTTTTACCCCAGATGATGAATTATAATTGGTATATGCCAGTCATGGTAAGTCCTTTCCCCTTTTCCACTGTTTGGTCAGGCATCTGTGTGAAACTTGCTTTATATTATTTTGACCAATAATAGAAAGGGCCTGAGAGCTTCTAGGAAGGGTCTTTTCTCTAATGAGTAAGAACAAGGAGAAAGCCCTTTCTCAAATGCTCTCTCTCTACTCTAGATATTACCACGATGATATGCTCTTTTAGGAGCTGGCCTTGCAACCATAAAAGGAAAAACAGAAGAGCTTCAGAGACCTGGCAATCTAACACTTTGACACTGCTGAGCCAGAGAACCAACCCTGGGATTGCCTGCCTCAAGACTTCTTATTTAGTAATAAATGTTCTTGTGTTTTCGATCACTGTTAGTTGCATTTTGTTACGGCCAAGCAAATGCTTTTAAAAAAATATTAAGCATGAAGTCAAAATATAATTCTATACAGTGAAACATAAGCTTACCTGGAAATTTTCCCAAGTTTATCACTAGTCTATAACTTATTTCTGCATCTGTAAATTGAAACTACATGTGTTTGTAGCACTTATTCTCAATTAGGCTATCAGAACAGGACTCATAATCTTCAGAGTAACTCCATTTAACAAGCTTGACATTTTATGTTTTGCATACCAATTTGTCCAAGACACACAACGAACTATGAAGATTAGGTAGCATTACTAGCTTCATTTTAAATAAGAAAACAAAATAATTTATGTGACCTAAATAGTCCATTTATTTACATTTTTAAACTAATTTCTGACAATTTTATTGGCCCTTAAAATACTCAAATAAATGAAGGAACTGGGATTTACAACCAGACCGTCTAGCATGCTGTCTTTAGCATGAGATCAGAAAAAGCAGGAAAATGTGGGTTTAAAGTTGCTGGGGAAGGGATAAAGAAGTAAAACTTTAAATGTCTATAGAAGGATATTACAAGAACAGGAAAGAAAAGTTAGTCACTCTAATATATCACAAAAAGTTTGGTCCTACCAAGAAAATGCTTAATTTATGCATTTTTATAACAAAATAGATTTTGTCTATATATAAGCTCCTTCAGCCAAGAATTTGCATTTAGTGTTGAATGATAATTTATGAATGAAATCCCTACTATATCCAGTTTAGGTCTAATCTGCAATTACCAAAATGCATAACAGAATACATAATTCTACAAAATAAAATCACTTTAGGAATCCAATGATCTCTTAAAACGTAGATAAGATCATCCACTAGAAGACCTGTGGGGTGGGGGAAGGAATAGTATTACAGTATTTTAATGTTTTAGGAATGTTTGCTGGCCCTTAAGGATTTAAAAAATGTACAATCTAATCTATATCATCTGTCATGTATGCAACTGACATAGATGTTATCAGATAAAAGGTGACAGATGCCTGTTAATGAATATCTATACCTATCAGACAGGCAATTCTCCAGGTGTATTAGTCTGTTTTCACACTTCTATAAAGATACTACCTGAGCCTGGGTAATTTATAAACAAAAGAGGTTTAATTGACTTACAGTTCCACATGGCTGGGGAGGCTTCAGAAAACTTACAATCATGGCAGAAGGTGAAAGAGAAGCAAGCACCTTCTTCACAAAGGAGAGCAAACAAGCGCAATGCCACTTTTAAAACCGTCAGATCTTGTGAGAACTCCCTCACTATCACAAGAACAGCATGGGGGAAATCATCCCCATGATCCAATCACCTCCTACCAGGTCCCTCCCTCAACATGTGGGGATAACAGTTCGAAATGAGATTTGGATGGGGACACAAAGTCAAACCATATCACCAGACAAAAGACATGGCAGAAAGAATCTTGGACCATTCATACTAGTGGCATGGCTTGTACACCCACCATGTCCCAGGCACTGGAGTTAGTACTGATTACTTAATCAAGTATTTTTAAATGGCAAATTTGTAGATAAAATGTAATCTCTGAAAAGTTACATTTTTTAAAGTTTGCCTTAAAAGAAAGCCTAATGTGGTATCTGATTGAAGTCAACAACTGTTTCTGAAGTTCAGGTGCAAAAGGAAATGCAGAATAATCAAGAAAAAAATGTTTAAAACACAGGTGTTTTTATTGGAACATAGCCCCATCCATTTGTTTATGTATTGTTTCCATTTGCTTTTACGACATAAGGGCTGAGATGAATAGCTGGCACAGAGATGGCAGAGCTCACAAACTCAAAAGTATTTATTGTAGCCTTTACGAGAAAAGTTGGCCAATTCTGTTTTAGTCAGTTTCTTTTCCAATACCAGACTCCATTTTTACTATAATTTATTAGTTTTGATATCTGGTAGGAAAAGATACACCCCCTCCCCACCAGGCTGTATAGAAATAAAATAAAATAAAATAAAATAAAATAAAATAAAATAAAATAAAATAGTGTGATATGGGGAGACAGACATACCCTTTAATACACATTTATATGTGTATTTTGTATGTGTATGTATATATGTATACGTATGTATACTTTTTTTTGGTATATATATATATACACACACTTATTTTTTTAAAGACAAGGGTCTTGCTCTGTCACTCAGGCTGGAGTGTACTGGCGTGTTCATGGTTCACTGCAGCCTCAACCTCCTGGGCTGAAACAATCCTCCAACCTCAGCCTCCCAAGTAGCTGGGACTACACTAATGTTTATATTTTTTGTACAGACAGGGTTTTGCCATATTGCCCAGGCTGGTCTCAAACTCCTGGGCTCAAGGAATCCACCTACCTTGGCCTCACAAACTGCTGGGATTACAGGCAAGAGCCACTGTGCTCAGCCCATATTTATATTTTTATTTTTAAAAAAGTCTAGTATTAGAAAAGAGACTAATTCAGGGGTTGGCAAACATTTTCTGTAAAGGCCACAGTAAATATTTTAGGCTTCGTGAGCTCTTTAGTGCCAACTATTCAACTCAGCCCTTGTATAATCAAAACAAAAACAATATGTAAACAAATGGGTGGGGCTATGTTCCAATAAATCTGTACTTACAAAAACAAGGCAGTAAGCCAGATTCATCTTGTGTGTTAGTCTGCTGATCCCTGAACCAATAGAACAATGAAGCAGAAATGGGCTCAGATATAGGTGTTTTAAATGAGTGGGGGAAAGATGAACTATTTGGAAAAAAAACTTTAATCGATAGCTCACACAATTCAAAAAATAATGCCATAATTAGAGAAACAATTTTTAAAATCTATAGTAATACTAGGAAAAAAAATACTAGGAAAAAAATATTATGCATATTCACATAATATTGAAATGGAAAAAGCTGTTTTAGCGACACAAAGTCTTATAGCCAGAGTATTAATAATAAAAAGAAGATTTATCTATATAAAAACAAGTCTCCTGTAAGGTAAAAGTAACATGAACAAAGTTTAAGAAAAATAAAACAACATTGGAAAAATATATTTGTAACAAATATTTACATAACAAAAAATTAACACATAGAATATACAGATTTTAGAAATCACTAAGAGAAATATTAATATTAGAAAAATAGGCACTATCAATTCAAAAAAAAACAGAAAACCATATCAAAAATGTCTAACATCTGGAAGTAAATCAGAGATTTTCATACTAATGTAACAAGTATCAATTATTGACCATGGGATAGGCAAAAAAGACTGATAATATTCTGTTCCTAGGAAAAAGGACTCTCATATCGCAGTGTTAGAAGTTTAAACTGGTGGCCGGGCGTGGTGGCTCAAGCCTGTAATCCCAGCACTTTGGGAGGCCGAGACGGGCGGATCACGAGGTCAGGAGATCGAGACCATCCTGGCTAACACGGTGAAACCCCGTCTCTACTAAAAAATACAAAAAACTAGCCAGGCGAGGTGGCGGGCGCCTGTAGTCCCAGCTACTCGGGAGGCTGAGGCAGGAGAATGGCATCAACCTGGGAGGCGGAGCCTGCAGTGAGCTGAGATCCGGCCACTGCACTCCAGCCTGGGCGACAGAGCGAGACTCCGTCTCAAAAAAAAAAAAAAAAGAAGTTTAAACTGGTATCCTTTGTGGGGGAAGAAATATTATATTGCAGTAACTTTAAATATTTTAAATGTACATTCCTTTTACCCAAAAACTGCACTTCTGAGCAGATGTACAAGCCCTGAAATACTGTATGTTAGAATGGAAAATGGAAACCACCTAGGAAATATCGAAATGGTATATAAATTATGGGATATCCATGCCACGAAACACTATACCCATATATATCCATACCATGAAACATATGCAGCAAATAAAATGAAGTAGATCTACATGAATTAATAGAAACATCTCTAATGCACACTGTTAAATGAAAAAAGTAGTCACATAAACATGTTAATTATGCCATGTATGTAAATTAATGAAAAAGTTGTACACATTTATGTACATAAATACTTAAGTACATGCATAGGAAAAGGGTCTAAAAGGATACATGTCAAACAAGTAAAGAATCAGAGGTAATTTCTGTGCAAAAGAATGGAAATAAGGAATAGGAAAGACGGCACCTCCACTTTTATTTCTGAAAGCAGAGAACCACCTGATTAAAAATACGGAATCTGGGGTCAGACAAACCTGAGTTCAAGTCTAGATGCTTGTCACTTGGCTACATGAACTCATACTAGTTACTTATTTCTTCTAAACCTCACTTGCAAAATGCTGATAATAGTAGAACCTAAGTCATGAGTTGTTTGAATTTTATTTTGTGGAAAAAATATATAACATAAAATATACCATTTTAACTATTAAGTGTACATCAGTGGCATTAATTACATTCATAATGTTGTACAAACATTACCACTATTTCTAAAACTTCATCACCCTAAACAGAACTCTGTAAACATTAAGCAATAATTCCCCATCCCTTCCCCTACCCACCATCACATCCCATGCCTGGTAACCACTAATCTACATTCCGTCTCTGTGGAATTTGCCTATTCTACACACTGCATATAAGTAGAATCATGTATGTCACTAGGCTTATGTCACTAGGCATGTTTTCAAGGTTCAGTGATGTTGCACAGCATGTGTCAGAAATTCATCCTTCTTATGGCTAAATAATACTCCATTGTATGCTTATGCCACATTCATTTTATCCATCTATAAGCTAATGGACACTTGGGGTGTTTACATTTTTTGGCTATTGTGCCAGTGCTATGAACACTGGCATGTAAGTACCTGTTTGAGTCCCTCAATGGGTTAAAAATGGGTTTTTAATTAAATAAGAATATATAATACTTAATGTGATATCTGGTGCATAAAATGGCTCAATAAATGTTCATTATATTGTTTTTTAAAATAAACATACATTCATGTACAACTTGTGTATTTTCTTTTAAATAATTATGTCTAAATCAGAGCAAGATCTAATGGTGAGCTAATGACACAGCTAAAGAAAGTACGTGGCCAGGAGGCAGGTATTATCAGTACAGAATATCTGTGAGTGAGAAACTTAGGTAGCAGTCTTTTGTGCACAGTAGAGGGACATGTTAAACACTGGGCAAAAATATTAATCCACTTGGCACATCATTCCTATCATGCTATCAGAACTTAAATTCACTAAAGTAGCTATCCTTATTCCAGTTTCATTCAAGTGAACGTCTGATAAAATTTTTCCTGTAGAAAAAAAAAAGCAGTGGTGAGAATGATACAAATGACTTTGATGGCTGATAGATATATTCTTTATTGTAAATTCCTAACTGACATTCTAGTTCATCTACTTTGCCTCCTATAAATAAGATGACTGAATATACTTGTATCTCTGATTCTGATCAATAAGGCTGAAATTAAGAGCTTTGTAAATTCACCCCAAAAAGTCTTCATTATTCATTTAACTCTTCATGTATTTAACTCTTTACTGAGCATTATTCAATACCAGATATTGTACTAGAAATGGGAAACATTCTGGGTAGTTACTTAGTCTATCTTCCCATGGCAACAATTTAATCTCATTACATGCCTTCTTTCAAGCATCCTCGGTTATTACACCATTAATAATGTATAAATCAACAACTGGTTCACCATAAATTTTCCATAATAGCTTCCTAGAAGATAAATAACAAAGAAAGAAAAAATAAATATAGGCACTATGTAAATGTATTTCTATCCAGCTGGTAAGAACACTATTACAAAGTTTAACTATTTCGTATGTTTAAAATATGACAAAAAGTGAAAAGTAAAGTTTGGCCACTTTGTTTATCTTTTTAAAAGTTCTTCCAAATTAGATTTTGGAAAAAGAAAGAGAATGTCAAGATAATTGTAAGGTCACCTATAAGAATAAATGCAGAAGAAAAGCCAAGAAAACATTTAAAAAGAAATATAAAGGTCCTTACCCTACCGCTCTTAAAGTGTATTCTAAAATTATCAGTTCAAATATAGGCAATCTGAAAAATAACCTTACATATACCACGGATATATCAGAATTGGATATTTTTATGTTCTTTGGATGGGGAAGAAGTTTTCTAATCAGAATGCCAAAAGAAAAACCCTAAAGGAAAAGATTTAACTAAATAAAAGATACAGTTTTATTACGTACGACAGTCATATTTTTAAAAATACTCTAAGTTAAAAAGAAAAAATACAAATGGGGGAAATATATGTAATCTACAATGGTCAGAGGGTTGCTAACCCTAAAATTCAAGGAGCTCTTACAATGTAGTAGGAAAAAAACGAACACTAAAATAGAAAATTGGGCAAATGTGTAAGGTGTTTTTGGTTTTACAGTTGGGATCTCACTATGTTGCCCAGGCTGGTGTCAAACTCCTGGCCTCAAGTGACCTTCTGCCTCAGCCTCCCTAACAGCTAGTATTACAGATGTGAGCTACTGTGCCTGGCCCTGTAATTTCAAAAATAAATTATAAATGATTTTAAAACATATTTTTCAAGTCATAAACTAACAGTATAATGAACAGAATAATGATTTTTTTAAATGAAGTATATCAAGTAATTGAGAGATCTGGTTTCAGAGTCAGAAAAACCCGACTGCAAAACTTGGCTCCATCATTAAATAAGTTACTTAACCTATCTAATTCTCCATTTCTTTACGGAGACTAAACTATTTACTAACGCAAAGGTATTGGCAAGATAAGTATTTTATAAATAAATGAGATAAAAAACTTCAAAGAGGGGCTGCGCACGATGGCTCATGCCTGTAATCCCAGCACTTTGGGTGGCCGAGGTGGGAGGATCCTGATGGGCGGATCAGGAGTTCAAGACCAGCCCGGCAAACATGGTGAAACCCCATCTCTACCAAAAATACAAAAATTAGCCAGGCATGGTGGTGCATGCCTGTAATCTCAGCTACTCAGGAAGTTGAGGCAGAACTGCTTGAACTCAGGGGGCAGAGGTTGCAGTGAGTCGAGATAGCACCACTGCACTCCAGCCTGGGCGACAGAACAAGACTCTGTTTCAAAAAAAGAAAAAAAAAAGCCCAACGCGGTGGCTTAAGCCTCTAATCCCAGCACTGTGGGAGGCCAGGGCGGGCAGATCACCTGAGGGTCAGGAGTTCGAGATCAGCCTGACAACATGGAGAAACCCCATCTCTACTAAAAAAAATACAAAATTAGCCAGGCGTGGTGGCACATGCCTGTAATCCCAGCAACTCAGGAGGCTGAGGCAGGAGAACCGCTTGAACTCGGGAGGTAGCAGTTGCGGTGAGCCGAGGTAGCGCCATTGCACTCCAGCCTGGGCAACAAGAGCGAAACTCTGTCTCAAAACAACAACAACAACAACAACAAAACTTTAAAGAGACAAGAGCTGGCTATAAGATGACTGATAAAAATAGGGAGAAGTTCAACGTATAAGGAAAAGAATGATGCCAGTGGAGACTTCAGAAGAATATTTTAACGTGCTAAAATACGTGGGTGGGACTGAGACAGGTAGCACACGTGATCTAGCCATGGTCCTGAACCTCCATTAAAAGTTAGGACAATAGTTCATTCTAATTGTGAAATACTGATGATACTTCCTCAAAGTTCCCTAGGAATTCTCAGATAAGCACTAAAGGAAAAGAATGGAAGAAACAAGGGGAAAAAAACAACCCAAAGCTTTTGGAACAGTTTGGCCAGTGAGAGATGACACATTTGGGATTGGGAGGTAGTGGTGGGGGGGAGGTGTTTCCTGGTTTGACAGTTTTCAAATATTCACCTACACCAAAAAAAATAAAAAGGAAGAATATTTCCCCCACTCTGTAAATTTGAGAGAAACAGTCTTACAGAAAGACTATGGAATTACATATATTTGGGTTTGCAGCAATTCTGTCGTATGTATCTCCCAAAATGGCTGATAAAAACCAACAATATACAGTTCATGAAGAGGGGAGTAGAGACGTAAGGAGTGAAGGAAAGGAACCCCCCCAGTGGCCACATCTCCACAAAACTTCTCCACCTTCCACACCTTATAATAGCTATGATCCAAAAGTAGACACCTGATCCAAACTATTCCAATCAGATTCTCTTTTTCTAAATTAAAAGAAACAGAGACTAGAAGTCACAGGACAGGATCCTTAGGAAGACCATTAAAAAAAGTGATTACTTTCGTAACTTAAATCTGGAAATTTCAACCGGGCAGTCTCAATCCGAAGAGAAATGAAGTGTTACGTCTTCCAAACAACTAGAGGGAAAAACTAAATCTGGCAAATATACTGAATTAATCTAAAAGATAGTGAGAACATATGGAAAAATAAATATAGAAAAAGCTTTTTAAATGGTAGAAATACATCCAAATAAATCTGTATTTATAATAAATGTAAATGGCCTCCCCGCTCTGTTAAAAATACAAAGATTTCACACTACAGGAGAAAAATCCAGTTATATGCTGTTTCCAAAAACTATCCAAACAAAAGAATACAGAAAGAATGAAAATGAAAGGATGGACCAAGATAAACCAGGTAAATAATATCCAAATAAAGGTATATTATTTATATTAATATGAAGAGAAAGGGGGAACTTTAAGGCAAAAAGTTTCACTACAGATAATGACTGTCATTAGAGAAAGGTGCAATTCATCAGGAAAACACAGAAATTCTACACTTTATATACCTAACTGATCTAGTCTCAATGTATAAAATGGGCAAAAACTGACAAGAGTTACACAGAAAAATGGGCAAACCTGCCATTAAGCTAGATAATTTTAACACCTGTCTCAGTAATTGATAAGTGAAGCATACAAAAGTTTGAACAATCTAAGTAACAAGCTGAATCTAGTAGACATAAATGCAATACAACTACAGAAGAAATACTATTTTGAAATACAGAACATTTTTAAATCTTAAATACTGGAGTATGATACAAATAAAAAATATTCTAAACTAATGGCTTTTTAAAAAAAGCATTGGAAATTAAGTCATAACTCTAAACAACTCACAAGTCAAAAACAAAAATAAGAAAACAGAAGGCATTTAGAACGGAATAATAATAAAAAGACAACATATCAAAACATATGAGATGCAAGTAAGGTGGTATTTAGAAATCTAAAGTGTTAATACTTACATTAGAAAGCAATAATGCTAAAAATTAACAAGCTAATCATAGAACTTTAAAAGATGGAAAAGAGAAAAGTAAAAGAAAGATAATACAGATAAGAGTAGACGTTAATAAAATTAAAATAACTATTAAATAGAGAAAATCAACATTAACAAAAATTCACACAATTGATAAACCTCTAAAAGGAGTGATGAAAAAAAGACAGATGACACAAACAATATTAGAAATGAAAAAACTGTGTACAATTACAGACATTAAGAGAGTAAACAGAAAATCATTGTGAAAAAATTTATGCCAATAAACCTTAAAATTAAAAATGGGCAAATTCCTAGAAAAACTCAACTTGCCAAATGACCAACAATAGAGAACTTGAACAATCCTATCTCTAATAAAGAAATTGAATCCATAATTTTAAATCTTTCCAGAAAGAAAACTCCAGAATGAGATGGATTTATCACTAATTTTTTCCAAATGTCTCAATATTAAATGTAGAAATGGCACCAACATTATTTGAGGGACTACATCTCATTCTTTTTTATGAGGACAGCATAATGTTAATACCTAAAACTTACAAGGACAGTATTACAAGACTACAGACTAATCTCTCTGGCAAATATAATCCAAAAAAAATCCTAATCAAAGCATTAGTAAATCAAATCCAGAAATATGTTATCCATCACAACCAAGATGAGTTTAATCTAGGAATTTAAGACTGATTTAATATTCAAACTTCAATGTTAATCACCACATAATGGAATTTAAAAACTGAAAAATCATAAGACCTTCTCAATAAGCGCAAACAATTGATAAAATTCTGTAATAGTTTCTATTAAAAATTTAAAATCTCTTAGAAAACTAGGAATAGATACACTGGATAAAACTCTTAAGTAGTTTTTTGTTCGTTTTTTGAGACAGAGTCTCACTCTGTCGCCCAGGCTGGAGTGCAGTGGTGCAATTTCGGCTCACTGCAAGCTCCGCCTCCAGGGTTCACAGCATTCTCCTGCCTCAGCCTCCAGAGTAGCTGGGACTACAGGCACCTGCCAACACACCCGGCTAACTTTTTGTATTTTTAGTAGAGACAGGGTTTCACCCTGTTATCCAGAATGGTCTCGATCTCCTGACCTCGTGATCCACCCGCCTCAGCCTTCCTAAGTGCTGGGATTACAGGCGTGAGCCACTGCGCCCAACCACTCTTAAGTAGTTTTTAACTTAACTTCTAAGCCAATATTGCCAGAGAAAAGATTCAAACTAGGGCACTGAGACTGCCTTTAGAGCCCAGGCTTTCTCCACTACACTACAGCAGTGGTTGTGAAATTTTTCTGTTGTTACACTGTCTCTACAAAGCTTTTGAAAAGCAATGTACTGCCTTGAACACTTTTAAATTATAGCTCAAATATTTAATTACAGGTTTAAATGGACGCAGATGATGTAATTTCCAACCTATTTCAGATTGCATATGTGCTTTAAATAGAATTCCATCAAAACCTGGAATTTATGAAAATTGATGGAAAATGTCCACCACATAATCTAATTGGCAAAGCCAGTCCTCACTGTCAAAATGGCAAAAGTAAGACTTGTTCTCTAACACTCAACTGAGACTTGAGGGGAATACCAGGAAGTGAAGGTAGAACCCCAATATTCTGGGATTCCAAAACAGCCTTTGAAATTCCCTTTTGTTTCTTGCATGGGATCGAGTTCTTGGGATTAGTACTACAAAGTATTGACTTTGTTCAATTTAGTACTTCAATTAGTATTAAACTTTACTAAGAAGTAAACCATACTACAAATTGTATAACCCTAATTGCATTTTGGGGTCCTAGGTCATGAGTTCTTAAAAATAATAGTAGTACTTGAAATAACATATATTATTATAAGCACAATCAACTTTAGCTCATCAGGGTAAATTAAAGAGGAGCGTGACAGGTAAACATATTTATATTTGACTTTGATATTTATTTTTGTACTTTATTTTGAATATCAGTATGTCTGACATTCTTGGAATTTTTAGCACTGTCAAGGCATTAAGTGATTTAAATTTAAATGAGCCCAATATGAAGATGTGATTTTAGAGGAGCAGAAGTTACATTCTTTTCTTCAGGCTTAAAACCAATAACATCACCATTCAGACTTAACTGGGCAAGTTGTGGTCCTAGCCTTTTGTTTTTTAAGCTTACTATCTTGTAATTTTTTTTATTTAATGAAGTATTTTGTGTAGAAGGTATTTCCTGAAGGTTAAATTAGGATGTAAGACAGATCTGTAGTTCTCGCTTCCATTACATCTTTCTTTTGGTCTTCATGGACATGAGGATCCTGCTGCCTTGATGGCATTAGTTGTAAACCTGTGTTCTCCTAACTCCATAAACCCTTCATTAGCTCAATTTTGAGATAATGAAAAATTGACTGGAAATTTAAAATTCAAACTACTATCTTTAGATAAATTCTGTTCTCGGCCGGGTGCGGTGGCTCAAGCCTGTAATCCCAGCACTTTGGGAGGCCGAGACGGGTGGATCACGAGGTCAGGAGATCGAGACCATCCTGGCTAACCCGGTGAAACCCCGTCTCTACTAAAAAATAAAAAAAAAAAATTAGCCGGGCGAGGTGGCGGGCGCCTGTAGTCCCAGCTACTCTGGAGGCTGAGGCAGGAGAATGGCGTGAACCCGGGAGGCAGAGCTTGCAGTGAGCTGAGGTCCAGCCACTGCACTCCAGCCTGGGTGACAGAGCGAGACTCTGTCTCAAAAAAAAAAAAAAAAAAAAAAAATTCTGTTCTCTTTTGACGATGTATTCTAAAAGAAAGGAAATAAGTTACAGTGATGGAGGTACTGCTTTCATAAAACAGTTTTTTCAGTATTTTGATAATTTCTATACTAATTTTAATAACAGAAAACTTAGTAGATTGCTACTGTTTTATATCCTAAAGTTAAAATAGCATGGAAATATCTGTAAAAGGTCTGACCATACCAGAAAATTAAAGTTGCGATATTTAACTATCATTTTCTTACTTCATATATTAAAGTAATATAATTTATATTATAAATTAAATGGTTTAATTCTTTGTAATTCCAAAAGATATATTTAACTGGAGGCTTTATATTTGGAGACATTAGCTTTATTTAATTAAATATGCTGCGTTATCACCCCAGAAATTTGTCAGCAATTTAAGGCTCTTTGTGAAGACAGTTTTTTGCAGACTTGCAAATAATTTGATTCACACACACAAAAAATTTAACATACTGTACTAAGGCCGGGAACAGTGGCTCACACTTGTAATCCCAGCACTTTGGGAGGCCAAGGTGGGCAGATCACTTCAGGTTAGGAGTTCAAGATCAGCCTGACCAACATGGTGAAACCCCGTCTCTAATAAAAATACAAAAACTTAGCCGGGTGTGGTGGTGTGTGCCTGTAATCCCAGCTACTTGGGAGGCTGAGGCAGGAGAATCAGTTGAACCTGGGAGGTGGAGGCTGCGGTGAGCCGAGACTGTGCCACTGTACTCCAGCTTGGGCCACAGAGCAAGACTCCATCTCAAAAGAAAAAAAGATATAAAGTACTGTACTAAATGGAATTAAAACCTTGTTTTAAAACAGACTTATTTGCTATTAGAACAACTCTGACTTTAATTTTTAATTCAAATGAATGTGTTATTACATAGCCTGGTATCAACCATTTTGCTTCAGAGATCTCAGACGACAGATAAGAATTTTGCCACTGGTTTGTAAACTAGTGAAATAAAATACCTGCTTCAATATTTTTTTACAGAAGCTCTTTTTCTTTTGCCCTCTTTCAAGAGCTACAGTCTCAAAACAGTCCCTTTAGTTTTACACCTAAGAGATTTTCACAACACAAGACAGTACCATGGGAACATTTGAGATGGGTGAGAAATATGCCTTTAGTTTATAAAAATGGGAGATGGTTCATTGTGAAATGGGAGTGGAAAGAAAATCCACAGACTTCAGACTGTTCTCAAACAGATGGATTTTAGAAGACTAATTAGGGAAGCTAAAGATCTGAAAACTGATTCCCTTAAACCTATATGCATCCACATAGCCCTTGGAAAGTCTTCATGCACCATGGATACAGATATCACAGTGGGCAGACTATTACACTAAATTATCTCCTGAGATTTAGTAGATCTTTTAAAAACTAAAATTGCCAATTTATATTTTAACAAAAAAATCTGATCTTAATTGACTCTCAGGTATAAATGAATGATAAAACCTTAAAAATGGACTGCATTCTGGAAGTTCCATTTTCTAATAGGGATTGTATGCAGTATGTGAGAAGGATTGTTTTAGCTGAGACAGAAATCAGTTTCTTAGCCTGCTTCTCTTCTCAGGTAAGCATACCAAGCCAGGGATCCCAGCACAACAGCTCAGGGGGTCAGAGCTGCCTCTCAGGGCCTCTGCCTCTCTGGGATAGACCTGCTACTACTGGTAGCCAAGACTCCATTAGCAGTTATGCAGTGCCTGTTGCACAGCCCAGATACTGCACCAAGTCAGCTGTCTCTCTCCTCATCACATTCTCCCAAATTCCAATCCTTCACCTCCACAAACACCATGGCCCGTGTGAATGTGGAGAATAATGAGCCATAGGAAAATCTAGGCCAAGCCAAACTGAGAAAGGTAGACTGGTGCCCTAGCAAAACCCTGTATTGCTGTGGTTTTAAAAAAAGAAAAAGGCAGTCCTTTTAATCAATCATTAGAACTCTTTCTCGTGGTTGGCTGCTCTGGTTTTACACAGAACCAGGTGGGGTGTGAGCAGGTTCAGTGCCCTAACCCTCAGAGTCATTTTTTCCCCCCACTCTCGCCCCAGACATGCCAGGGAAACTCCAAAGTTCGTCAGAGCACAGCTCCTAAAGGGATTACCAGGCCCAGTTCTCCAACCTATACAACTACTAGCCCCACCCCAGGTCCTGTGATTTCAGGAAAGGGCTCTTCTCTTGGATCCCATGGTCCAGCAGACATGAAGCCCTCAAAAGCAGCTGTCCCAGGGCCCCGGAAGCAGCTCAGAGCCCCCACACTTGCCAATCTCCAGCTGGTCAGTCTCCTGTGGCTGGTTCCCCATGCCTGTACCGAGACAGAGGTAGTGTAACCTGGAGGCCCTGGGCACCAGGCAGCAATTAAGTCTCTGAGCACCCTCCCAACCACTAGCCAGAGTTAGAGCTTTTGCAAGTGCTCCAACTCAGACAATTAAGTTTTAAGACAAAGCATGAGGCTGAGCAGAGGGGTGAGATCAGCACTGTCCAGAGACTCAGGAGTCCTGAACCTCTGCACATGTCCCTTAACAACAAAATGGGAAGGGGAAAACCTACCTGGCTCTGGTTTTGTAAAACCAGGGCAGTCAATCAGGAAAAAAAAAGTTCTAATAATTAAAAGGAAGAGAGGCCAGGCGTGGTGGCTCATGTCTGTAATCCCAGCACTTTGGGAAGCTGAGGCGGGTAGATCACCTGAGGCTGGGAGTTCACCACCAGCCTGATCAACACGGAGAAACCCCATATCTCTACTAAAAATACAAAATTAGCCAGGCGTGGATTACATGCCTGTAATCCCAGCTACTGGGGAGTCTGAGGCAGGAGAATCACTTGAACCCGGGAGGCAGAGGTTGTGATGAGTCAATATTGTACCACTGCACTCCAGCCTGGGCAACAAGAGCGAAACTCCATCTCAAAAAAAAAAAAAGGGAAAAAAAATGTAAGTGAATGAGTAAATATTGCCTAGAATGGCAGAATTAATATTCTTAGGGTAAAAACAGAGATTACCTACAAATTATTTTATGGGTCCTACTCGGTACTGTTAAAATGTGATTTCATCACTTCCTAGGAGTATAAACCAAAATTAATTAAGCAGTTGTTTATATAATACTCTAAAATATCTGCATAGAAAATAGAATCACTTCCAGTGTTTACTGTTATACATGCGGGATGTGAGGACGGTGATAGCAGCTAAGTCAAAAAGACAGCAGAATTCCTCTAGCACACAATGCAGCAGCAACAGGCTCTCTGGTATTACCTGCAGTTATCTAAGATCTTGGTTAATATCATATGTTACTTTTTAAATGCAGATAAATAATTTTTTAAGTATTTAAAACAGTAATACTATTTGCTTAGGAGCAGGTAAAACACAAACAGCAAAGAGCACAGCCCTACCTCACTCTTTGCTAATGGTTCTTACATTTATTCAAGTGCAGAACCAGTGAAATAAGCTAGTCAAAAAAGGACAATCCTGTATGGTTCTACTCATGAAGTACTTAGACTAGTCAAATTCATAGACAAGAAGCAGAATGACAGTAGCCAAAGCGCAAGGGATAGAAAGTGGGAGTAAAGTCATTTTTAATGAGTACAGTTTCAGTTTAGCAAAATACAAAATGCTCTGAGATGGATGATCAGGATGGTTGCACAACAATGTGTATGTACTTGATGCCACTGAACTACACACTTCAAAAAGATTAAAAAGGTAAATTTTACATTATATATATTTTAACACAATTTTTTAAAATTCATGGGATGAAAAACTTCAAACTGAGAAAATTCTACCCACTGACTTAATCTTTCCTAAAAATTATAGATTTCTATTATTCTATTTTAGTGGCAGAATATCACTACTCTAAGAAACATGACTTAAAATACACATGTTGATACAACAGTATGTTCCTGGAAAAGTACGTATAGTCTCATAAATATTTTTGTAAGCAAACATTTATAAATCTGTTGCTATTAAATGCTACAGAAAGTTTTATATAAGCTTTCTATATACACATAAACAAGAGAAATATAAATGAGTGAAAAATATTGACCCACCAAAAAAAAACGACAGGCTTACTCTTCATGTCCTATGAAAATACTGTAATACTTAATAGCTTATAAAATTTTATCTTAATCATTTACTACTCTCTTCACCTAAAAAAAGAAAAAGCAAATGAAAACCAGGTAGGAAGATTCTATTTGTAATGAAAATGTTTATGCTGTGATTATATTTATTTTCAAAATGCTTTACAAGTGGGAGCTAAACAAAGGGTACACATGGAGATAAAAATGGAGGAAAAAAACCTCGAGACTCCAAAGGAAAGAGGACAGAAGTAGGGAGGTGGAAAAATTACCAATGGATACAATGTCCAGTATTTGGGTGATGAGTATAGAAGCCCAACCCCCACTATTATGCATGTAATACCCATGTAATAAATAAGCACATGTACCCTTGAATCTAAATTTTTTGTTAATGCTTTATTAGGCCAGGCATGGTAGCTCATGCCTGTAATCTCAGCACTTTGGGAGGCGGATCACTTGAGGCCAGGAGTTTGAGATGGGATTTTGCTATGTTGGCCGGGATTTCGCCCAAATTAGCTGGGCGTGGTGGCGCATGCCTATAAGCTCAGTACTCAGGAGGTTGGGGCACAAGAACTGCTTGAACCCAAGAGGTGGAGTGGGTTGCAGTAAGCCAAGATCACACCACTGCACTCCAGTCTAGGCAACACAGAGAGACTCTATCTCAAAAAACATATATATTTTTTAAATTAAATGCTACTAGATTGCTTTAAATAACTAATGAACAATCCATAAACTATCTTCTATTAACGCTTTGTCTTGACACATAAAATGTCATGATGGTATGGTTTGATGAGTATTAATAGGATATTTTGATATTTTATAACTAAAAATATTATAAACATTTTCATTTCCTAAAAAAAGTAATGATTTAATTTTTTATATTTTATTCTCCTTGAAATGAAAAGCTGAACTTAAAGCAATTTACAACTTATGAACTAGTCATAATCTAGAAGTTTATTTACAAATAACTAATTTGGAATTTAGAATACATTATCTCAAAGATTATGTTATAAATACTGGTGAGTTTTCCAGTGAACTTATGGACATGTAAGTCCATAAGCTTTAAACCTGAGGCCCAGCAGGTGATTACCAAGTATTCTACCCACCACCATCCCCAGGAGAGGGCCTGAACTTAATACTAATAGCACCGGAGAGAATGTACAAATTTTCTTAATCTATGATTCCTAAAGAAATACTAAGTGGGTCCCTAATCCCAGACTTCAGAGCAACATTTGGTTGCATTTCTCTCTTGCTGGAAATCCAAGTTCCCCTAACTGTTAGAAATCCACTTTGTTCTTTGGGAGCCCGAGATGGGCGGATCACGAGGTCAGGAGATCGAGACCATCCTGGCTAACATGGTGAAACCCCGTCTCTACTAAAAAATACGAAAAACTAGCCAGGCAAAGTGGCGGGTGCCTGTTGTCCCAGCTACTCGGGAGGCTGAGGCAGGAGAATGGCATGAACCCGGGAGGCGGAACTTGCAGTGAACTGAGATCCGGCCACTGCACTCCAGCCTGGGCGACAGAGCGAGACCCTGTCTCAAAAAAAAAAAACAAAACAACAACAAAAAAAGAAATCCACTTTGTTCTAGGCCAAGCACAGTGGCTCACATCTGTAATCCCAGCATGTTGGGAGGCCAAGGCAGGTGGATCACTTGAGCTCAGGACTTTGAGACTAGCCTGGGCAACATGGCAAAATCCCATCTCTACCCAAAATACAAAAAATTAGCTGGGCACAGGTAGTACACGCCTGTCGTCCCAGCTACTCAGGAAGCTGAGGTGGGAAGATTGCTTGATTCCAGGAGGAGAAGGTTGCAGTGATCCAAGATTGCGCTACTGCAGTCCAGCCTGGGTGACAGAGTGAGACTCCATCTCCAAAAAAAAAAAAAAAAAATCCACTTTGTTCTGGATCAAAGCATTCTCTGGTACATACCACTGGATAGAGAAACATGGTTCAATGTTTTCCAGTCTACCCAACCAGACACACACCCTACCTGACAAAATACTCATTTCTTGTGCAAAGTAGGTAGCAATACAAACTACACAGTTTTATTAATGGAGAGTCCCAAACTTATAAAAGGACTAAGCTAACATTACCTGGTTTGGAACTATGATTCTTAATCAGTAGAACACACTGGAATTAACAGGGAAGCATTTAAAAAATTCACATACCCTGACTTCCATCTGAGTTAACTAAGTCATAATCTCTAGAAGTGAGTAGCAATCATATTTTCTGAAAAAGCCACTAAGTTATTTGGACGCGTATATCAAGTTAAGAACCACTTCTTCTGAAGACTTTATATCTTACATAATTATTTAATAACCACAAATTACCTATGAAAAGCAAACAAAAATCTATATTATTGGTTCTATCCATATGCCCCTGAAATAACAGACCCAAATTCCATCCATCTAGCCAGAAAATTACTAGGCCAAAACCAAGCCAGGTAATGGCAACCCATAAGAAGTCACAATGAAGAATTGTCAGGATCTGACACTCTGCTAATCTTGACAGGTTATTCCATACAAATTATATCCTCTGTGAGTCCCAGATGCTCCTGTCACTAGAAAGAGGATCATTTAGGGTTTACCATGGCATTATCAACTGAGAATAAAATCCACAAAATATCCACCTATTTCTCTGTCTCAGGCTAGTGTAAAAAAAGGAGTCACCCCATTTTTGAACAAGTCAAATTACGTCAGCAAACCATAGTTAAAACTGTAACTGTGCCTACTCCTGAGTACTTGGATATAGGTAAAGAAAAAAAAAATCACAATGATGTTTTTATTAATCCAGCTGGAGTCAGAGAGAAGAACAGCATCCTGAGTCAGCACAATGCAGTGAAGCCCTAGGCCTGGCCCCTTGAAACCATTCTGTCCTCCTAAGCCTCTGAGCCTATAATGGAAGGACAGCCTGGAAGATTTCTGAAATGCCTTCAGGGCCTTTTTCCCATTGTCTTAATATCGGCACTTACCTACCTTTTCATCATGCTAATCTCTCTAGCAAGTGGTTGCTCCATAGCCCCTTGGATTCCTCTCCTGAAAACACTTCTTCCTTCTTTACTACTGCGCCAGACTAAGATTTTTCCAGAATTTTATGCTGTTTCCCTTTTTATTATAAGCTCCAACTTTAAGTCATTCATTTGCTCCCATATTTGATCACAGGCTGTTAGAGGCAGTCATATCATTCTCAAATGCTTTGGTGTTCAGAAATTTCTTTGCCAGTTAGTCTAGGTTATCACTCTTAAGATCAGCCTTTCACAAAGTCCTAGAACATGGACACAATGCAGTCAAGTTCTTTGCTAAGGTGTAATAAGGGTGAACTTTGCTCCAGAGTTTCCAGTAAATTCCTCATTTCCATATGAGACCTTGTCAGCTTGGGCTTTGTTGTCCATTTTTCTATCAGCATTTTTATCAGAGTCACTTAATCAGTCTTTAGTAAGTTCCAAACTTTCCCTGTCTTCCTGTTGTCTTCTTAGCCCTCCAAACTCTTTCAACCTCTGTACATTATCCAGTTCCAAAGCTATTTCTACATTTTCAGTTATCTTTATAGCAACATTCCATTCCTGATACCAATTTTCTGTATTAGTTTATCAGTCCATTTTGAACTGCGATAAAGGAATATCTGAAGGGCTGGGTAATTTACAAAGAGATTTATTTTGGCTCATGGTTCTGCAAGCTGTACAAAAAAGCATGGCACCAGCATCTGTTTATGGTGAGGGCTTCAAGAAGCTTTCATTCATAGTATTGGGTTGGTGCAAAAGTAATTGCAGTTTTAGATGGAGAAAGGAAGCTGGCATGTCACATGGCAAGAGGGGGAGCAACAGGGAGTGGGGAAGTATCAGGCTCTTTTTAACAATCAGATCTTAGAAGAACAAATACAGCAAGAACTCACACATTACCACAGGAAGGACACCAAGCCATTCATGAACAACCTGCCTCCGTAACCCAAATATCTCCCACTAGGCCCCACCTTCAACATTGGGGGTCACATTTCAACATGAGATTTGGAGGGGAAAAACTTCCAAACTATATCAATGCTTGCTGATAAAAGTCATTGTCACACATTTTACATGAACACACATTCCTGACAATCTCAATACTCTCTCCTAGGATGGTCTCTCTCCAATGCTCCAAAAGTACTGTTTCAAATTGTACGGAAAAGAGTTACATCACAGACCTGAGACTGCTATTTCTTACTTAGCAAGGCCTATTTGCAAGGTTGGTCTATGGCTGGCATCTGGGAAGTTGGATTTTGGGAGTGTTCCCACAATCCTAACTGATAAGAATGGCTCACTGTACCTCAACTATTTCTGCAAATAATATAACTTATGCTGAAAATCTACTATCCTTCTGGGAGTCTAGAAGGAATAATAATAATTCAATTAATATCATTAATCTATTAAAATACTTCTTACCCTGATAATTCTCTTCACAAGTAAAGTTTTAACAAAGTTAGAATTCTGATTTTAGAATTCAGTGGAAAGCAATATGATTATGACCAAATTACTTAATACCCTGTTGAATCTTCAACCTTGTTGAATTCCAGTATGTGCTAGGTAGAGGGTTCCTACGTGACCAGCCACCAATAAAAAAATAAACTCAGTGCCCAGGGTTTTTAATTGACAAATAATTATACATATTCATGGAGTTTCAGTGATGTTTCAATACATAAGACGTATGGTGATCAGATCAGGGTAATTACAACATCCATCATCTCAAACGTTTATCATTTATTTGTGTTGGTAATGTTCAACATTCTCCTTCTAGCTATTCAAAACTGTAGGACAACGAGTTTCTCTGGCAGACAATACTTCACACTATACGTTAAAATTCATTACTGAGGGGATTAAACACGTCCTGTATGATTCCAATGGGAGAGGATCCTTGGAAGCATGCGCTTGGTTTCCTCTGGCTTTGCTCCACTAGTCTTTTCCCTTTGTTGATTCTGCTTTGTAGCTTTTCACTGTAATGAACACTAGACTATGAGTATCATTACATGCTTGTCCCATCAGTCCTCCTAGTAAAGCACCCACATGGGGATGGTCTGTGGGACCCCAAAAACACACAAATCTTATCTTCTCTCATTAAATGTCTAATCATCCATTATTTCCCAGTATCCTCAGCTGATTACATTTTATCAACTTCATGAAATAATAAAAGCAATCGGAAGTGAACTGGAGGCAGAGGTGGGAGGATCACTTGAGCCTAGGAGGTCTAAGCTACAGTGAGCTGTGATGGTGCCACTATACTCCAGCCTGGGCAACAGTGGGAGATGCTGCCTCAAAAAATAAAAAAATGAAAAATCTTAAAATTAAAACGGTATTGGCTGGGTGCAGTGACTCATGCCTGTAATCCCAGAACTTTGGGAGGCCAAGGCAGGTGGATCCCTTGAGGCCAGGAGTTCAAGATCAGCCTAACCAACATGGCAAAACCCCATTTCTACTAAAAATACAAAACTTAGCCGGGCGTGGCGCACACCTGTGGTCCCAGCTATTGGGGAGGCTGAGGCAGAAGAATCACTTGAACCTGGGAGGCAGGGGTCGCAGTGAGCCAAGACTGCACCACTTCACTCCAGCCTGGGTGACAGACCAAGACTCAGTCACAAAAAAAAAAAAATTTTAAGGCTAGGCGTGGTGGTTCATGCCTGCAATCCCAACACTTTGGGAGGCTGAGGCAGGCAGATCACCTGAGGTCAGGAGTTCAAGACCAGCCTGGCCAACATGGTGAAACCCCGTCTCTACTAAAAATACAAAATTGGCCAGGCATGGTGGCATGCGCCTGTAATCCCAGATATTTGAGAGGCTGAGGCAGGAGAATTGCTTGAACCCGAGAGGCAGAGGTTGCAGTAAGGCGAGATCATGCCATTGTACTCCAGCCTGGGCAAAAAGAGCAAAACTCTGTTTCAAAATAATAATAATTCAAAATCAAAAATAACTAAATAAAAATGGTATCACAAATCTCCATCTCCCCTACTACAGCCCAAGTTCAAGGCACTACTATCTCTCTCACTTACACTGCTACAAAGGTCCTAACTGGCATGATTTTATTTACATGGCAACCACAGTTACCCTTTTAAAACATAAATCTAGGTATCACCCTTCTGCTCAAAACTCTGCACTGGCTTTAACCCCTAGAGCAAAATATAAACTCCTTTCCAGGAGAAACCTCATACCCTACCACTCTCCCCTTAACTCACTCTGATTCAACCACACTGGTCTTCCTTCTGTTCCTTTTTCCATCTTAAGGACCCAGCATTTACTGTTCCCTCTACCTAGGGTGCTCTTACTCAAAATCATCACATGGCTGGCACCTTCTCATTTAACATCAGTTCAAACATCAAATCCTCAGAGGTCTTCACTAACCAATTCATCTAAATTACCACCCAAAACACTCTGTCACATCATCATCTTATTTTCTTTATAGCTCTTACCATTATCTGAAATAACCTTATTTACATGTGTATTTCCTGACCTCCCCCCAAATTATAATGTAAGCTCCATGAGAGCAGAGACCCTGCCTGTCTTGTTCACTGTTGTATCTCCAGATTTTGATGTCTATCATAGGAGGTATTCAATAAATATTTGTTAAAATAAATGAATTAATGTGTGTACTCCACAAACATTATATCATGGCAAAAGACAACAAATCTTAAGGGTACTTATGTTTCAGCAGAAAACAATTTCCTAGTCTTCTTGCTTTAAAAAGAAATACATGGGAGTGGGAGGCCAAGGTGGGAAGACTGCTGAGGTTAGGAGTTCCAGACCAGCCTGGGCAACATGGTGAGACCCTGTCTCTACAAAAAAAAAAAAAAAAGCCAGGCATGGTGTTGTGCACCTACAGTCCCAGCTGCTGGTAGGCTCACTTGAGCCCAGAAGTTTAAAGCTGCAGTGAGCTATGACTGCAACACTACACTCCAGCTTGGGTAACAGCAAGACTCTATCTCTAAAAACAAAAACAAACATATATATTCAATCGCTTCCCACTGTCCACCAGGTCAAATTCAAATTAAGAAGTAAGCCTTCTGAAATGGCCCCAATCCACCATTTCAACTTTATTTCCCACTAAGCCTCAACTGCTCCCAAGTACTATGCTCCAAGCACATCCCTTTGAGCTTCAAAATGCGCCTTTTTATCTGTTTCACAAAACATTAATTCCTTAAGAGTAAGCTCAAAATGTCACCTCCATGATTGAGCCTTTCTACTCCCCACACCAAAGTAATCTCTCTCTACTGCCCCATTTATTACATTTAATTCTGTTTAATTCTTTTAGGGAAGGAACCACATGTTGTTCATCTTCATTGTTGCTACACTCCATTATAAACATTATACTTTACTGTACATTTTAAAAATTTATTAAATTGACTTCAAATCTTCTCTTAACAACACCTTCTGCAGATATCACTAACACCACAGATATAACAGATTTGTCCTGGATATACAAGAAAGGATCCTGGTATGACATACATAAAAAGACAATAAATAATCTAAGATTCATATTGGTTTCCAAGTGAGCACTATAAACAAATTTTATAGGCATTCAGAGGAGGGATACGACAACAAAGGATGGCATATCATTTTAATGACTTTATAATTTTAAAATTAAAATTTAATTATACATATCTATAATGTATCCTTTCCTCTCTTATACACAGTAACACTGGCCCAGAATCCCTAAATCAAAAACACATTATTAGAGAAGGTGTTAGTTATAGGTGGTGGGGTGGGGAAGGGAAACACAAAGTATAGCATAAAGCTTTACTGTAGCACTAAAATTTCCTTTCGAAAATGCTACAAAAAAACTGTACGCCACAATGTCAACTATAGGGGAGACTGCTTGTTGTCTAGACAGAATCCATTCCCTCTTCCTAAACAGAATCCTAACTTTGTCAAGATCACTGCACTTCCCATACACAGCCCATATACCTCAATACCTTATTGGTACCAATACCAATTGTACTGGTTCAGGAATAGACAGGAGACCTAATTTTGGCCATTGAGAATGGAGGGAAGATTTTCTAGGTGCTTCCATGAAATCAGAGGGCTACAGGTAGCCTCCCTCTCTCCTCCCCACCTGAACAAAAATCATGTTGCTCTGGTGCCATTCCAGAATCCTGAGGGAAAACAGTGTTAAAAAAGAAGTCTAGGCTGGGCGCAGTGGCTCACGGCTATAATCCCAGCACTTTGGGAGGCTGAAGCGGGTGGATCACTTGAGGTCAGGAGTTCAAGACCAACCTGTCCAACATGGTGAAACCCCGTCTCTACTAAAAATACAAAAATTACCCAGGCATGGTGGCACACTCCTGTAATCCCAGCTACTCAGCAGGCTGAGGCAGGAGAATCGCCTGAACCCAGGAGGCAGAAGTTGCAGTGAGCAGAGATGACATCACTGTACTCCAGCCTGGTTGACAGATGAGACTCTGTCTCAAAAATTAAAAAGAAAAAAAGTCTACACTACAACATCAGTGAAACTGAAAGACTTTGGATGTTTGATAATACTGTAGAGCCACTAAACCGAGAAGTCTACCCCACCTTTGCTCTTGATAGGTTAACTAGTAAAACTTTCCATATTCTTTAAACCAATTTGCATCAGGTTCTCTGTTCCAACCAAAAGCACACTATTAACCCTCAACATTTGTACTGTGTAATCAGCTACCTCTTATCACTGTACTATCATTTAAACTATTTTTTATTACAATACTGAAGTTAAGACTTGTACCACCAGAAATTTGACCTGTTTCTTCTACAGAATCATAAATTCAATAAATAAACTACAATGTTCACAAAATTCAAGTTCATTTTAAAGACAATTTAAAAATAACAAATAGCCCTGAGGTAAATAACAGATAATTTTTTTTTTCTTTTTTAAACAGAGTCTCGCTCTGTTGCCTAGGCTGGAGTGCAGTGGCACAATCTCGGCTCATTTCAACTTCTGCCTCCCAGGTTCAAATGATTCTTCTGCCTCAGCCTCCCAAGTAGCTGGGACTACAGGCGCGTGCCACCATGCCCGGCTTATTTTTGCATTTTTAGTAGGGATGGGGTTTTACCATATTGGCCAGGCTGGTCGCGAACTCCTGACCTCATGATCCGCCTGCCTTGGCCTCCCAAAGTGCTAGGATTATAGGCGTGAGCCACCATACCCAGCCAATAATTTTTAAATTATCACAGTGTAAAAGAAAAAATATGGAATCAAAGATGATTAATTTTAATTTCAAATGAAAACCACATTTCACTAAATATTTACCTCTAGAGACATTAGCGTTTCCGTATTTTTTCTGCAGAAAGATAAAAGACAGGTATCATAATGATTATTTTAAAAAATCTTGTTCCAATTATTTCTATACAGAATGGCAGTAAACCATGTTTTAAAATATTTTATTAACAAAAGTCTCGAGTATAAAGTTGACTGAATTAAAATCATCTTTATCACTTAGAAGATACAGTGAAAATTCAACAAGGTATTAAGATAATTTGGTCATAATCATTGCTTTCCACTAAATTCTAAAATCAAAATTCTAACTTTGTTAAAACTTTACTTGTGAAGAGAATTATCAGGGTAAGAGGTATTTTAATTGAATTACTATTACGAGGAATATGTTTTACTCACCTACATTTCACACCTATACAATAGCTAGCACAAGGAAGACATTCAATAATTTATTGAATTTAATTACTGTCATTATTTTAATGACCACCCTTTGACCTTTGGCCCATATTTCTCTCTCCTGAACATTCTACCTGGATGTTTCCACTATCATTCAAACAAAACCAAAACCCTAGAGTTAAATACTTCATCTCTAAATTGCCCTCCTTGTTATATTTTATTATATTCCCCCCAAAATCTCTGCAAAATTGTTTCTAAAGTTGGAGTTTTTGACGTTATTTCTTCATCGTAGCTACTGACTCAATATTGAGATTTAACTGTATCAAAACATTTTATTCCCTATTTATTTGCTTAACTCCACTGTTCACTCACCAACTCTTTCATTCACCAAGTAGATATTTATTGAGTGCCTACAATATACCAAGCACTTATGTTAGCTATTGGGGAAGAGGTGGTAAGCAAAACACACACAGTCCCTGCTCTAGTAAGGAAGATCAATAATAATCAAATAATTGCAAATACATATAATTAAAAATAGTGATAAATGCTGGAAAACAGTGACTATGGCATATTCTTTTTTTTTTTTTTTTTTTTTGAGACGGAGTCTCGCTCTGTCGCCCGGGCTAGAGTGCAGTGGCCGGATCTCAGCTCACTGCAAGCTCCGCCTCCCAGGTTTACGCCATTCTCCTGCCTCAGCCTCCCGAGTAGCTGGGACTACAGGCGTCCGCCACCTCGCCCGGCTAGCTTTTTGTATTTTTTGGTAGAGACAGGGTTTCACCGTGTTAGCCAGGATGGTCTCGATCTCCTGACCTCGTGATCCGCCCGTCTCGGCCTCCCAAAGTGCTGGGATTACAGGCTTGAGCCACCGCGCCTGGCCGACTATGGCATATTCTTAATCACCTTTTAACACTTAAATGTTTACAGTTTCTAAAAATTATCACAAAAAGAGAATTTAAAAAAACTAAATCCTCAAGCCTACAGAACTTATAATGTGTTATTAGAACTGGTTATACATTCTGTCACTGTTATTATTTACTGCAAAAGGTCTCTACATCCCCAATTGCCATCAGATTCATATACAAAGCTACTATGGTAAAGTCATTTAAAAAAAAAAGAAAAAAGATCTGTTGCTGGGTGCAGTGGCTCACGCCTGTAATCCCAGCACTTTGGAGAGGCCAAGGCAGACGGATCACCTGAGGTCGGGAGTTTGAGACCAGCCTAACCAACATGCAGAAACCCCGTCTCTACTAAAAATACAAAATCAGCCAGGCATGGTGGCTACTCGGGAGGCTGGCCTGGTCTAAGGCAGGAGAATTGCTTGAACCCAGGAGGTGGAGGTTGCTGTGAGCCGAGATGGCGCCATTGCACTCCAGCCTGGGCAACAAGAACTTATAAAATATATATATTTCACATTTTCTTCATTATCTTATAAAATAAGAGATAAATGCTGCTTTTAACAGTGTCTCTAGTTTGTAATAAAATGACATTTAATCACAGATCAGTTTATAATAGCATTATTTTTAACAACAAATAAATGGAAGTAAATTAAATGTTTAAAAAAAGTTTAGGCGGGGTATGGTGGCTCACGCCTGTAATCCCAGCACTTTGGGAGGGCGAGGCAGTGTTATCTGTCTCAAAAAAATCTCTCTTTCTCTTTCTCTCAGTGTGATAGGTAAGAATTTTACGCATAGGGCATTTTCCAGAGTACCTCCCTCCCCAGAGTTGTACCACAATTCCAAATTCATATATATTGCCAAGGTACTGAAGACAAGGAATGCTTAAAGCACATCCAAGAAATATACACACACAAACACATAAAAAATAACAAGTGAAATTATGGCAAAATAGTACTAGAAATTCAGCCACTATTATAATTGCCCTTACTCACCTTGAGGCATTTTTTGGTAATAATACCCTCAGGAAAATAGTTCCTTTTACTTTTCATAATTTGGCTAAACATGTATATAAACTAGCTAATGTCATTAGTATGTTGGTGCTATAACCTGAAAACTCAGAAGAAAATTAATTAAAGAGGGCACGGAAATCCTCCCCCTCTACTCCCTTACCCTAAACCTCGCCCTATGCATCACTTCCATATGGCTGTCCCAGGTTTTGTCCTTTATAATAAACTGGTAATATGGATTCATACTTCTCCAGCAAAAACATGCTTCTTTTAAGGAAAAAAAGCCACTTGAAGCTATATAACAAAAAGCTTGCTGCATCCTGGCAAATGAAAGCCAAGGACTATCTGGCATAAGCAGATACAGATAGCAGCAGCTCAGTGGCTTACAGGTTTCAGTGACAAAAACTGAGAACTTTACAGAGAAGAAAGCACATGAAATATCTCAAACATTGCCTTTTCACTGAATTATAAAGATAATTCAATATCCATAAAAAAGGAAAATTAATCAAAACTAAGCTGAACAAAACACATCTATAACTTCATCTATAACTTCACCTCAATATGCTAGAATAGAATCATATATAGCTCTTTACATTCTAGAGGCTGGTAACTTTCAGAAATGGACAGCTGTAGAGTAGAATGAACACAAATTAAGTGAAACAGTTAAAGTGAAAGTCCTTCTTTGAAAGAAGAGTAAATCTGAACTAAACATTTTCTTGGCATTTCTTCATAAAGCTTTCTGGATTTTCAAAAGAAATTCAGACTCAAATACAGTTTGAGCCATGTGCAGAGAATTTTGGAAAGAAAATGAAACAACTTTTTAACTAATATTTAAGCAGCTTTAGGTAAAAATTCTTAGGGTTGATGAACACTAAACAATTAGGGTTTTCAAAAATCAAATTTAATTGTCTGCTAAAAAATTAATACCCTCTCACAAAAATCACCTTTGTATAGCTGAGAACTAAAACATAAAATAGAAACACTGTTGCAAAGGAAATAGTACTACAGTTGGAGGGAAAATTCCTTTGTCATCTCCAAATACTAGTTATATTACACTATCTCCTTTTACTTCTTTTTTTAAATGGAATGGTTTACATATTTTTTAGTAATACAGATAACTGAAAACAAAATATACTAAACTATCATAAATATTTCATCCTCACCCTATTTTAAGCTGTAAATATATAATGTTATCTAGATGGACTGATTAGTATCTGCTTTAAATTCTATTGATTCTCAGTAAAGACATTAAACTTAGAAACTAAAATGATTACAGATTTAGCCTGTAAATTTTTTATGGCTTTGCTACTATTTTGAATGTTTTTTCCCTTTAGATAAAACGCAAGATAAATTTTTAGGTATGCAGTCACCAACAAAATAAATGACCCACAGTCTGGGAAACAAAAACGACCTTGAGCAACAAAAGTAGTGAACAAACTAAACAGAATGATTTCTAATACAAGGAAGCAAAATATTACATAATTCAATAATAATTTCTTTTGGGGTGTGTTTTTCAATATGCATCTGAATGTAAAGAGTAATAATGTTAAAGTAAGCAAAGATGTCGCTCTCATCCTCTGAAAACCTGACTTGGGAGTAGTTAGAAAGCTGACCAGTTTTCTCAGAGTCCTACAGTTCAACAATCCCCCAAAACAAACTTCTCTTAACCCTGCCCTAAAACAGACATGAAGGGAAAAGCTACTCAGTTCTTTAGATTTTAAAGGGATTTTCTCTAGGAGAAGTTGAAATTCATTACAAGAGGAATTTCATTTAATACAAGGCACTTCTCATTATTAAAAAGTCAAAAACAATAGATGTTGCTGTGGATGTGGTGAAAAGGGAACACTTACACACTGCAAGTGGGAATGTCAGTTAGTACAACCTCTATGGAAAACTTTAAGGAGATTTTTTTAAAGAACTAAAAGTATATCTACCATTTGATCAAGCAGTCCCACTACTGGGTATCTACTCAAAGGAAAGTAAGTCATTACATCAAAAACACACCTGCACACATATGTATATTGCAACACAATTTACAATTGTCAAGATATGGAACCAACCTAAGTGCCCATCAACCAATGTATGGATAAAGAATACACACACACACACACCCCATGGAATACTACGCAGTCATAACAAGAACAAAATAATGTCTTTTGCAGCAACTTGGATGGAGCTGGAGGCCATTATTGTAAGTGAAGTAACTCAGGAATGCAAAACCAAATACCGTATGTTCTCATTTACAAGTGGGAGCTAAGCTATTGGTACATAAAGGCAGATAGAGAAGTATAATGGAGTTGGAGACTCAGAAGGTAGAGGGAGGAAAGGGGGTGAGGGATAAAAACTATATATTGGGTAAAATGTACAGTACTCAGGTGATGAACGTACTAAAATCTTGGACTTCACCACTATACAATTCATCCATGTAACCAAAAACCTCTTGTACCCCAAAAGCTATGAGAATTTATACACACACACACACACACACACACACACGGCATTTCTTTGCATTTACAAGGATAAACTTGAACTTCAGAAGAGCAGGTAAGTGCTGCTAAACCAAAGCTACCTTTGCAGTTGTATAGCTGACATGTATTCTGATGCCTCCTCATAGCACCTGGCAGCTCCTTAAAGAAATAATAATCATATCCATCATTTGCATCATTTACATCATTTGTGTGATTTATTTTGTCTTCACTGCTCTGTTAGTGTTCTTTTGCTGTGCGTTCACAGAAGTATCTGTGTATCCTTAATGAATTTAACCTACACAGGTTTTTCAGGAATCAACTAAACTCTTAAGACAGATAAAGACTATTTATAAATTGTCATCTTTAAGAACAGAGAAATAAGAAAAAGACTGATCTGCTCAAAGAATATTCTCATAAATTCTAACACAAACTTCCCATTTGCTGTATCCAGTTTTGAGCTCCTTGATTACAAGACTTAGAAATACCTCAAAAAGAAAAACACAAGTTTGAAAATAAGATCAACAAAGTAAGTGTAAAGGATTTGGATTTTTTTTTTTTTTTTTTTTTTTTTTTTTTGAGACAAAGTCTCACTCTGTCGCCAGGCGAGAGTGCAGTGGCGCGATCTCGGCTTACTGCAACCTCCCCCTCCTGGGTTCAAGCGATTCTCCTCCCTCAGCCTCCAGGGTAGCTGGTACTACAGGCGTGAGCCACCACGCCCAGCTAATTTTTTTTGTATTTTTAGTACAGACAGGGTTTCACCATGTTGGCTAGGATGGTCTCAATCTCTTGACCTCGTGATCTGCCCACCTCGGTCTCCCAAAGCGCTGGGATTATAGGCATGAGCCACTGTGCCCAGTCGGATTTAGACTTTTTAATTTTGTAAAAACTACAGCTTTTTAAATTTTCATTTTTATCAGTTATTCATAAATACACATTCAATCATCACTTAAGATTTAGGAAAAACATTAGGCCCCATACCTACTATCACTTCCACCAAAAAAAAATTCCCTTTCCATACCATCCTCCCAATATGGTTATAGCATAATTTTAGTTAAATATTAAGTGTTTTCATTACTATAACCATATATAAGTTATTACTTTTCCTTTCCTAAACAAATTTCTATTTTTCTTATTGTTTTCTCATTTGCTTCATTTCTAAGCAACCTAAATTCTCCCCAGATTTCCAAATCTCCTCTCAAGATGTTCATCCATATCAGATACTTAAGTCTGTCCTGGAACCTTCTGAACTGCATCCTACCTGTTTTGGTTCACCTCTATGCTTCGTGCAAAGTTGTCATTTTGTATTCTCCCTTCACTATAGTCTTAGGAAATCCTTTCTACTCTCTCCTGCATTGTATCTCCTGCTTCCTATATCCTGTTATTCCTCATCATTCACTCCTTTATCTAGTTGCAGCTAAGGCAACAACTCATTCCAGCTTGCCTAAGACTTTCCTGGTTTTAGAACAAGTCTCATATCCTGGGAAGCTCCTTATCCTAAGTAAACCATTTGTAGCCCACAGGTTACAGAATTTTTAACATCTTCATGCCTAAAAATGTCCTTATCCCACCCTCATACTTAAGAATTTGGCTGGATATAGAATTTCAGTTTAGAAACTGTTTTCCTTCAAAATATTAACACTGTCTTTTAGCTTCTAGTGTTGCTGCGGAAAAGGCCAAAGTGTTTCTGATTCTTATCCTTTGTATTCACATTCTTTGGAATCTTTTGGGGTCTCTTGTTTGTCCCCAGAGTTTTAGGAATTTCAAAATGTACTGGTTCTGAACCCTGATGTGAATCTATTTTCATCCACTGACCTGGGTATTTGGTAGGCCCCTTCTATCTAGAAACTCGTGCCCTTTGGTTCTACATTTTCTTGAATTACTTCATTGATGATTTCTTCCCCTCTGTTCTATCAAAGTGCTCTTTTAGAATTCCTATCATTCATCAGATTATTATTCAGGCCTCCTAAATTGGTCCTCTAATTTTCTCCTCTATCTCCTCTTTTCTATCTCTCTGTGGCTTTTTGCTCCATTCTTCTACTTTCCAATCTTGTACTGAGGTTTTCATTTTAGCTATCATATTAATTTCAAAGAACTTTTTTCATTCTCTTTTGTTCCTTTTTATGGCATCCCGACTTCATGACTGCAGTATTTTCTCTCATCTCTAGAAAATACTGATAGTTTTATGTGATTTGGTTTTTTGGGGGGATTTCTTTTTTCGAAGTTATGCTTTCCCTGAACTGTACTTTTCCTTAGATGTCTGGCAATTCTCAGTTTTCCATTCATATTTAATTATGAGAACTAAAACATGATGTGAAACTCCAAACCCTTGGGTGAAACCCACTGATAACAAATCTCACTGTAGTGTGACTGTCTGAGCCCTTTACTGAGAAGCCCCTGATATCTGCATCTCTAAGTTCTTTCTTTTTTGGGGAGAGTCAGATTCTCCAGACAAGACTCTTCTAATCTTCTGTCTTTGTGATAAAGGCCTAGTTGCCAGCATTCTGGGCGCAGTAGAAGTGAATACAAATTTACTTAATCTCCTTATTTTCAATATGAAATGTCCACCATAAACTACGCCTATGTTGCCCAATCCAGAAAACCTCTGTTGTACTAAGAATATCCAACATTTGTTTGAGGAGAGGGACAAAGTAACCTAATGGCACTCAACAGGGGAATGGCTCTAGAGTTTCTACTGCATCTAAACCAGCCTCAATCAATCCTCTGTACTTTAGCCCTACCCATACCTCAACTTCCAGAGGTTCTTAAAGATATCAATTCTAAGACTTTTGAAGATTCTGCCAAGTAAACTGAACAAGTCCTCAATTTTCACCATTGCTAATTTGGAATTTGACTTTCTCAGATCTCCCAAGTCATTATCACTCATCTACCTGCTTTTCAGCTTCCAAAATTTCCTTTCTATAGTCTCTTCTACCACTCTTACCATCCTTAAAGGTTTATGACTCTTTAAAAAAATTACTTTATTATAGTGTTAGTGAATTGCAGAAGGAAATGAAGTTATATTTGTATGCTCAATCCATCATCACCAGACTCTAAAGTTTATGATGGACATTGTGCAAATAAAGTTAAATTCAGAGTTAATCCAAGAACCTTTATCTTGAAAAATTTGAGATTATCTGCATTTTACCTCATTCTTTTAAACAGCAGCACCCTCTTCTCCTTACCTCACCACCATGAAGTACTCGTTTACAAACTGCCAACTGCTAGGGGATAATAAACGACTACTCATATAAGAAATCACTTTTGACAGCATGTGGTGGCACCTGTAATCATGCCAGTAATCCCAGCACTTTGGGAAGCCGAAGTGGGCAGATCACTTGAGGCCAGGAGTTCTAGGCCAGCCTGGTCAACATGGCGATACCCCCTCTCTACAAAAAATACAAAAATTAGCCAGGCATAGTAGCACATGTCTGTAGTCCCAGCTACTCAGGAGGCTGAGGCAGAAGAATTGCTTAAACCCAGGAGATGGAAGTTGCAGTCAGCTAAGATCACACCACTGCACTCCAGTCTGGGCAACAAAGCAAGATTCTGTCTCAAAAAAAAAGAAAAAAAAAAAAAAAACAGAAAAATCACTTTTGAATTTTTATTATCACTATTTCTAATTATTAAATAATTTTAAAAAGGAAAGAAATTACTTTGAAATACAATAGGGTAAATCAAAGAAGAAACAAGTCCCTGGCATTAAAAATACGAGTTTCATACAATGTTTCAAGATTAGAGCTATTGCTTCTAGCCTTGCATATAACAAGTACAATGGTATAATTCATTCAACCTACATTACCAAATGTCTCCTATGGGTTGCAGTGAAAGAGGAGTTTCCAAACAATTTAACCAATACGTGAAAAGTCATGAATGATCAAAGTCATGGTTTAATGAGTAAAAGAGTCAAATTCATTTATAGCTGGAGTAAAAGATGAGTGTGGGACAAAAGAACAGCACAAGAGAATTTTAGGGATGATGGAACTGCTCTGTACCTTGACTATGGTAGTGGTCACATGACTTTACATTTGTTAAAACTCACAGGATGCATACCAAAATAAGTGAATTTTACTATAGGTAAATTTCTTAAAGAACTTTTAATAATTTTTAAGATGACAGTGGAAAATAAATATAAAATTGCACATACACACATACATACATAATAAGTAGTCATTCCCTTCTCCTGCCTGAACAATTCAGCCCTAAAGATTAGATGACAATATACATCAATGTTAATTTCTTCATTTTAATAGTTGTATTGTGGTTACGTAGAAGAATGCAGAAAATATTTGGGGATGACAGAGCATTAGGTAGGCTACTTACTCTCAAATGGTTTAAGAGGAAAAAAAATTGTACTATATTTGCAATGTTTCTATAAACTTGAGATTATTTCAAAATGTTTTAAAGTGAAGAAAAAGCCAGGCACGGTGGCTCACGTCTGTAATCCCAGCACTTTGGGAAGCTGAGGCAAACATTTTTTTTTTTTTTTTTTTGAGAAGGAGTCTCGCTCTGCCCCCAGGCTGGAGTGCAGTGGCGCGATCTCGGCTCACTGCAAGCTCCGCCTCCCGGGTTCACGCCATTCTCCAGCCTCAGCCTCCGGAGTAGCTGGGACTACAGGCGCCCGCTGCTACGCCCGGCTAATTTTTTTTGTATTTTTAGTACAGATGGGATTTCACTGTGTTAGCCAGGATGGTCTCGATCTCCTGACCTCGTGATCCGCCCACCTCGGCATCCCAAAGTGCTGGGATTACAGGCGTGAGCCACCGCGCCCGGCCAAGGCAAACATTTTTTAACCTTAAATCCATTACTCTTTATAGACTACTCTTTTAATCCCAAAATGGGTAGGATAAAAATAACTCACATTTGTGTAATGTCTTCATTGTGGTTTGCTGTCTCAAGAAACCTCCTTTTCATTTCTTGTTGTTTACTCTCTTATTTTTCTTGCTGTCAGAGAAGTCTCTTAAGGTTGGTCTTTCAAGGATTACTAGGTCCTCTCATACCTTTAGATGTTATTCTTATTAAGCTGACTTTATTCTATTTCAACAAAGTTCATATACTTTAAGGATTATGAAAATTATTTTCTTCATCACCATCATCAAATTTGACACCACTTTTTCGACATTAAAATATCATAGCATCTGCTGGGAGCGGTGACTCATGCCTGTAATCCCAGCACTTTGGGAGGCTGAGGCGGGTGGATCACCTGAGGTCAGGAGTTTGAGACCGGCCTGGCCAGCATAATGAAACCCCAACTCTACTAAAAATGCAAAAATTGGCCAGGCATGATGGTGAGTGCCTATAATCCCAGCTACTCGGTAGGCTGAGGTGGGAGAATTGCTTGAACCCAGGAGGCAGAGGTTGCAGTGAGCCAAGATCATGCCATTGCACTCCAGACTGGGTGACAGAGCGAGACTCCATCTCAAAAAACTAAATAAATAAATAAATAAAGTGAAGAAAAAGAGAAGTAAACAAGGATCATATTAAAAAGTCTGTATGCCATGCTAAAGAGGAGTTCAAATGTCATTATGAAAGCTTTCAGTAGTCACTGAAGTATATTAAGCAGGATGTTGACATGATCAAAGGATCATGTTATAAGTGGGTTTTTTTTTTTTAATTCCTTCTACAAAGGTCCTGGATGTGTAGAATTCACAATATTTTCAGGTTAGAGGCACATGTAATAAGGAAGTTGTTACTGCTTAACATTTAATGGAAAAACAAACATGATTAACAAGGTCAGTAAGATCCAGGAAGGTAATCCATTTGTACATGTTTCATACAGAGAAGTCAACTGAGCCAGATGCACACAGAGGCTGAATAAAACCAGAACTCATGAGCTACTACACTTAACTGGGATTACCAGAGGCACAGAGTCAGAAGAGACAAATATGATGATCACACTTAATCACAACTTCAAGCAACATAACACAGCAAAGGACTCCTAGAAGAAACTGTCAGCTTAGCATGCATTAGTCTGAAGTGAGTAACACATTACGAAGGCACGCAGCAAAAAGGCAGAAACAGAGTCTACACTAGACCTGAAAATATTATTGTAGTTTTAACCATAAACTCTAGGAGAATCTCTATAAGTAGAGGGTATGGAAAAGCTTTATGATATCATATGTCAGCTTCACCACATACCTGAACTTAGTCTGTTATTGAATGTTTCTTAGTTATGATTTTAGCTCAGGGCAAGATCATGTAGCTAGCAACACAATCTGAAAAAGGGGTTTTAGTCACTTTTCATAGTGGGGGCTTTTCCTAATCTTTTCAAACAAGTATTTTTTAAATCCCAGGGCATACCACTTCTAAGTAGATGCTTGAGTGCTTTTAATAGTATCTGAGTCAACTTGGGGCATTGCATTAGCCACTCCAAGTAAATGACGATACTTAAGAATGGGATTCTTGCTGTAGCAAGACAACTATACTGCTTTTACAAGACTTCCATAAAATCTTAATTAGCACTGTTCTATTTCACAGCCATGACAATATTGATCCCAAATTGTGTACCAATGGTTAGAGAGGTAACTGGATTAGAACATAATAAAGCTTTACTGGAAAAAAAAGAAAATCACTAGGTTAAAAGGCGCATCTTTGCAAACCAAGAATTGCACATATAAACTCCTCGAAGGCATGTATCAAGTCTCATTGTCCTCTGTTTGTAAAGATATATATACCCAATGCAAAACTCCACACCAACTTAATATTGCTTAGATGACATAAACAGATATGCTAAAATAAACATGGCAAGGATAAAGGCAAACCTTCAAACCTTTGCCTTTGTTTGGAAATTGATATAAATTGTGACAATTTGTGTGGTAGAAGAATTTATTAACCACTTTCTGTCACACAACCAATTTAAAGGCTCTCACACTACCTCTGGTTAACTATATATCAGCAGTTCCCAAACTCTGTCAGCTGTTCCTCATAAGGAGTTCCAATGTTAAATTACTCAGGCAAATTCTAGGTAAAACAAAGTTTAAATGGTTTCTACACTGAACTTTTTGAAACTTTTTCTATGATAATGTGCTTTGTAATATCCAAAGAGACATACAAAAAGCACTATTTTCCATTCTTACATATCCACTGAACTCTTAATTTTCAGAATATTCATTTACATCTCTTGAAATATAATCTAGGAAACACTAGTGTACATTAAGTTTCTACATACCACACCACACATTTGTGGTACTGTCAGGTCACAAATACATTCATGGGTGCTGCAAAATCTTTAATACACAAAAAGTCCTAAATGAACAACACATCAATAATTTTTCATGATGATTTTAACGTTCTGGGTTGAAGTCCAGAACTCTACCACTGATGCGCAGATTGCACATAAATATAAAAATAAAATGTTATTAGTCATCTCATATTCATTGCTGATGGTGGACGAATGAGCATTAACTTGATATTTACTGAAGAATATATAACAACAAAATGTTCCAATGCAAAAAGCTTATTCTATAAAATTTTTTTGCAAAGTCACACAGAGATATTGGCATCTTCAATCCCAATATAATAAAATACTATCAGTAAGATACGAATGTATGTTAATAGTAAAACAGTTATTTACATCCTTATATTAGTATAGTTATGCATTTCAGTTATTATTTACCAATAAATGTCATTTTAATTATTCCTTTATCATAAGGTTAGACAGAAATTCTAAAAAGCAGAATGGGAGGCCAGGCACGGTGGCTCATGCCTAAAATCCCAGCACTTTGGGAGACCGAGCCTGGTGGACTGCCTGAATTCAGGAGTTCAAGATCAGCCTGAGCAACATGGTGAAACTTTGTCTCTACTAAAATACAAAAAAAATTAGCCGGGCATGGCAGCATGCACCTGTAGTCCCAGCTACTTGGGAGGCTGAGGCAGGAGAACTGCTTGACCCTGGGAGGTAGAAGTTGCAGTGAGCTGAGATCACGCCACTGGACTCCAGCCTGGGCAAGAGAGTGAGACTCCATCTCTTAAAAACAAACAGCCAGACTCCGTCTCAAAAAAAAAAAAAAAAAACAAACAAACAAACAAAAAAAACCAGAATGGGAAACAAGCTGACAAAATACAACTATAAATCACCAGAAAAGGAAGAATCCTAAACCAACTTTTAACTTTTTAGAAAAGTAAACTATTAGTCTTACGTCCATTTTTCACAAAGAGACATAGAGAAGTTAAATAATTAAATCACCAAGCTAATAAACAAAGTAGTCAGTCTTAATCCAAAACCCCTTGCTCTTTTCCAGTATATTGGTTTAGAACAGAAACATTTCAGGTTAGGTGTTCTACTTGTGGATATTCACCATGGAAACTCTAAGGAAACTGGATTAAGCATTATCACTATGAATAGACCAAACTAAATAGAAGGTGTTTTTTTCATTGATTAAGCCTACAGTGATGTTTAAGCAATCTGAAATAAAACTGAAAGTTAACAAATGATTGCACATGACTGAAATAAACACAATCTTTTCAAAAGATTGTTTTCATCCATATAAATAGTACTTTCCAGTATAATTAGATCAGGGGTGGGAAGAATGGCACTGGTGAGGAACAGTTAAAGAGAAAAATACATCTAAATCAGAAAAAAGAAAAAAGGCCAGGTGTGGCTGCTCACATCTGTAATCCCAGCACTTTGGGTAGGCCAAGGTCAGAGAATTGCTTGAGGTTAGGAGTTCAAGACCAGCCTGGGCAACATAGTGAGACCTTATCTCTACCAAAAAAAAAAAGAAGAAGAAAAACTGATTTTATTCCCCTATATGCTGTTTGTCTTTAAACAATGAAATTAGATTGTCTACTATGATTATTACCTGGCCTCCCCAAAACCCAGAACAAAAATTAACAGTAACCACAGTTTTAATTGTTCACACAACGCCAAAATAGCACCAATTATATATGTTTTCTCCTTAATAAAAGTATATATTTTCTAGTTTCCTTAACAGTATATATAAATAGGTGCTGGCACTGGAAACACAGTGCCTCATGGATATAATAAATAGTAGTAAAGTTCCCACACTAGTCCAAAAGTCTGAAACCAATGGCCTAGCAAAAATGTGTTACACTGCAAAAAACAATACTTAGCACTGTAACAGGATTTTAAAACTATATGAGTCCATATTTTCCTCTTAAAAATCACAAAGTAATGAATGCAATCTTTTCAGATAGACAATAGTTTTGCAAAATCTATAGTAATGAAAGCTGTAAAAAATAAAAGAATTTCTATATTTAATATGAATGACTACACATAAAGAAAAGCAAGTTTAATTAGAGCAGGAAAACGTCATAATTAAGAGATCTCTCAGTAATTTCAAGGAGTTTAGGAGTTGACAGCACTGGTTCATTATGACGTCAAATTTCACTCTACTTTTTAGGGTGCTTTTCTTAGATGTAATTTTACCAACAGCATCACTCAGATTATTTCAACATGATTAAATTTATCTTTCAGTGCACACGACTTTCACACAGAAAATGAAGTTCACAGCCACTAAGTAAAATATAACTTATTCAGATTTGGATTCTCTCTCCAATCCACACAATAACCCAAACATCTCTCAATATTTCTTTCTAACCCTGCAACTCAGGAAGTTACAAGGAAAACCATGACCTTATACCGGAAGAACATTTCCCAAAGTGTATTCTATGAAATACTGGTTGCCAGCCATCCTCCAGACACTCTGAAAAAAAGCTTATTCCATAGTCAGATAAACTTCATAAATTCTAGGATAATCTGCCATATTTTTAACATTAAATGTTGTCTAAAATCGTTTCCCAAATTGATTTATTCATATAAACCTTTCCTCTTGCCCAAGCATCTATTAAATATCCCATGGATTTCCAGAATACACTTTGAAACTAGGGAGGGAGGTTAGAGTGAAGAGGCCCTAATCCCAAAAGAGAAGCACAGTTCCATGAGGAAGAATAAAGGCAAACAGTGGGATTGGAAAGGGGAAGCCAGGTCTTTGTGCCCCGTTAACGTGAAAACTAAAGTGCTGCTCTCATACCGTGACAGATAAAGAAACACTAGCCAATAGAAGGTTAGCCATTCCCCACCTACTGACTAGAAAAAGAGATGACAATCATAGGAAGGAAGTGTGTAGAAGCTAGATAGATAGAATAATCCTGGAGCTCTACTCACCATTAATGGGGAAGAAAAGGAAGTCCCCTAGATTTGGAAAGAAGTTTTTATATACAACAAAAAACTTGTGTCTGGGATGATCTATACTTACAGTGTGGGTAATTCAAAAACAAAAATCACACCAGGTGCAGAGGATCATACTTGCAATTCCAACACTTTGGAAGCCCAAGGCAGGTGGATCGCTTGAGGTCAGGAGTTTGAGACCAGCCAGGGCAACATAATGAGACCCCCATCTCCACACAAAAATTTTTTTTTAACTAACTGGGCATGGTGGCACTTGCCTGTAGCTCCAGCTACTTCAGAAGCTGAGACAGGAGGATCCCGTGAGCCCAGGAGGTTGAGGCTGTAGTGAGCCATGATGGTCTTTCATAATAATTACTATGATAAGACTTCTTGACCCATCAAGATAGGGCAAAAGGAGCTAAGCAATTCTTGGTCCTCGATACCTAAAACTTTAAGTCCTATCACTGGCAGTTTCCTGAGCAACAAGGGATGAGGAAAAAATCTGAAAGAACTAGCAAATCCTCACCTACATCTACCCTAGAGTTCGGCTGAAGTGATGGGAAGCTAAAACCAAGAAACTACTACCTTTGTTTATAGGTCATATGGTTATCACTCAAACTCAAAAACTTATATACCTCTGATAATCAATCAAAGTCAACGCCCATTAGCCCAAAGTCAGAAGAGGAAAATGACAAAGGAAGAGACAATAAACCATCGCAAGAAATACAAAAGAGTGAAATTAACTCCTCTGCCCATTAAGTTCTTTTAAATTAAAAATACTCAATCATTCAACAAGTCAGACTGAAGCAGCAACTCGGGAACACGGTCTTCATTCTCATTCTCTATCTCCCTCTCCCTACTCACTCTCATGTTCTCCGTACCCCATGTCTCCTCTTCCCATCTATTTCCAAGTCTACATCTTGTCCACACCTGCCCTCTTTCCCTTCACTAGGTGCTTGAATAAGTCCCTAATCTATTGTGTGCCCTTTTTGAAAAAATCAACTGTCTATAATATTTTCACTGTTTAACAGTCAACACAGTATAACCGCACCTACACTAAAGTATTTCAAACTCTTTTTATCTCAACCTATAGTAAGAAGTATGGGAATAAGAAATACAGAAAAACACAATGTTTTGCACAACAATACTTACTCCTTCTGCATTTGATGTACTTTATATTTTCTATTCTAGTCTTTAATTTTTTAAATGCTGGTTAGACTTAATAATTGATTTTAAAACCTATCACAACCAGCAGGAGAAAACAATGAGCTACATAGATAACATACTGTCAATAAATGTACCAAATGAGAAAAAGGTCAGGGAACAAATGACTGCCATGGAAGTGTGGTACAATAAAATATTTATTTGAGCTAAGTTATTTTATCCTAAAATAGCCTGAGCTTACTGTGTTATAGTATTCAAGTCCTAGGAATTACGGGACATTTCATAAAATTTCCAACATACTGCACTATTTGTTTTTATATACTGCTATACTAAGGTATGCCTTACATTCCCATATAAAATAAATGTATTTCTAATATTCCTAAAGTGTTAATCCTGACCTCCTGTTTTCACTCATAAAGCAATACATTCTTTCTTTTAAAAAGCTGGGTGTGGTGGTGCCTACCTGTAATCCCAGCTCCTTAGGAGGCTGGGGTGGGAGGATCTCTGAGCCCAGGAGTTCAAGACCAGCCTAGGCAACATACTAAGACCCTTGACATAGTTTGGATTTGTGCCCTCACCCAAATCTCATGTCAAACTGTAATCCCAGTGTTGGAGGAGGGACCTGGTGGGAGGTGACTGGATCATGGGGGCAGACTTCCCCTTTGTGTTCTTGTGATAGTGAGTGAGTTCTCACAAGATCTGGTTGTTTAAAAGCGTGTAGCATCTCCTCCTTCCCTCTCTTCCTCCCACTCCAGCCACGTAGGATGGGGTCTGCTTCCCCTTTGCCTTTTACCATGATTGCAAGTTTCTGGAGGCCTCCCATGGATGCCTCCTATAGCCTGCGGAACTGTGAGCCAATCAAACCTCTTTTCTCTATAAATTACTCAGTCTTAGGTAGTTCTTTATAGCAATGCGAGAATAGACTAATACAGCCCTGTCTCTAAAATAAATCAATACATAAAATAAAAAGGGTGATGCTCCTAAAAACAAAAAAATTATAATACAACTCTGTCTCTAAAATAAATCAATACATAAAATAAAAAGGGTGATGTTCCTAAAAACAAAAAAATTACTAATGAACATTAAGTATTTCAAAGACTTTAGCGGTTGACAGCACTAGTTCATTACATCTAAGTTCACTCTACTTTATAGGGAATTTTTCCTAGATGTAATTTTATCAACAGCATCACTCTTATGCTATTCCATCATGAATGCCCGTAACCAGTATCTTCTGGCAACTACCTCTAAGTGTAATTTCACTTAAAAAGAGAGAGACAAATAGAAATACTGTAATAATAGCCATTACACTTATTGAACACACTTCTACCATGTGCCAGCATTGTACTGGATAAAATCATTGCACTTACTCATTATCACTCCTAGAACAGAATATTAGGTGGCTAGTATAAAGGAAATAAGGACCCAACCAATATTGCTGATTATCCTAGTTGAGAACTTAAATAAAATAAATGTAATCATCTGTATCAAATGAACATTTTGATAATTCGAACTGATTAATAAATTCTACTCAGGAAAAGCTAACAATGAGGAACAGCAGATGTGAAGAACAAAAGTGTCCTAGAAAAGATACAGATCCATCAACACCTCACTTAATTAACCCTCCTGTAAAAAAAAAAAAAAAGTGAACAGCTTTATGACTATTCTAATAAAAAGAAAAGCTTAAAGCATAATACCTGCTGATATGTTCTAGGTACAAATTTATTAAACAGACTATTCTCTATGTATATATAAAATCTGAATAAGCTATAAAATTACTGTTATTTAGTGATAATTTCTATGTTACAAAGTCCAACATTCAAAAAGCATCAAAATACAGTTATCCACGTACAGACAGCCTTGTATATTTATTTTGTATTAAGTAATATTATCTTACATTTATTAAGTAAATCGGTAAATAATTCCCTAAAATTCCAATTTCCCATTTAAAAGTAGGGTGTGGCCAATTTAATAATGATATACTAATTCAGTCGTTACTAGCAAATTAGTTTACAATGTGGAAGTTATCTTCTACAACTCCACTGTAATTTATTCTAGAGTTATGCTGACATCCAGACTATTATTGTATACACATATATACATAATCATTTCAACAACTTAAAACTAAGCAGACAAAAAAGTCTTTCAAATATTATTTACTATAAATAAAAATAATACATCTTATTAAATTTAAATGTGATCTATAGTCTTAAGGCATTTTTATTCCCTTGCTCTAGTGCTCATTGGCTTAATCCTTTCTCTTTCCACTTATTTCCTCCCTCAAGCCATCAGCACCAAAAGCAAGAAATGTTGTCAAAGAAAAACAACGTATCTGACTTTGAATTGTCAGTTTTCTTATTGTCATGATGCTGCTATGAACAAAACATTAACTGTACCAATATAAAAATAAAATGGACTAAAACCAGGAATAAAATGAAATTGATAGAAATGAAGCTGAATACAGCCGGTAACAATCTTGGCTGACTCCATCATAACAGTAATCTATCATCAGCATAAAAATAAGTAGCATCTAGCTGACACTTTAATTAATATAAATAATGAACACAAATATGTAACAAATTGTATTATTTATACTGCGTTCCTGTTGCAAATAGTCTTTTAAATATTTAAATAAAAGACAATATTTTTTGAATTATTAAAAATCAAACTTAAAATTACACCATTTAAGGCAAATCTAAATTACCAAATTTAACCCCAACAACAATCTCTGTAAATTTCCACCAGAGTCCCAAAAAATAATGTTTAAAACATTTAACTGAGGTCAATTCACAATCTGGAAATACTTGTAGTCTTAACTGATTTTTACATATTGTTGGGTAATTAAAATAAAATAGGACATTTCCCCAAAATGTAGTAATCAATTCATATGAAGAACATATGATCTATTTCAATTCTTAAAGAGACTGGCATTCTTAACCTAAATTCTCAAATAACGTAAAGACATCAAATACTACTCACTACACAACTCCTGACAGCCTTTTCCATTCTTAACTTTCTTTTCTTGCTCCTTATCCAAACTTCTACACTAACAAAAATAAAATTCAGTCAAATACTTATTTGATATTTGGTTTATATGAAAATATACATAAACAAGATGTTTTTATAGATATATAATAAACATCCAAGAAAAACATATTTAATGGAAAATGCATATAAATTATTCTAACACAACAAAATATCTCATAGCATAAAACTACTTACCTAAACTCTAATAATCAGAAGGCAATGGAGGATACAGTTTTCTCTTTATCATAAATCATTTAAAATTATATTTACTACTGGTACATACAGTTCTCCCATAGCTTCACAGAGAGGAAAGAATTCACTAAATGACAAAAATCACAGACTCGAGTGTCACTAAGGAACCATAACTTAAGAACTCAAGTTCCAACTCTAAAAGTACCAAAACCCTTTAAGTCTCAAAAAAAAAAAAAATTAACACTACAGAATTTCTGAATTTGTGAGACATGGGATGTAAAACTACATAGGCTTTACAAAATATTTTATTCAACATATAAAAGACATATACTCACAAAACCAGTACCAAAGTCAAAATTGTCTCACTCTTAAGTGAGAAGTTACTTGAAAGATGGTTTAGATTGCTTACATTCCCAGGGTGAGTCTGGCAGTCTGTTTTGAAAAGTTATTCTACCCACATTTACATATTTTTTAAACCTTATGATATCACGTTGCTAGAAAACTTCTTATACTGGCACATGGAATAAAGTTATCACTTATAGGCATTCTTGCATCAGTGGTTTACCTGAGAAACTAACTTTGAATAAATTTCAAATCCAAAAAAAAAAGACACAATCAGCACTTGACTTTTACTTCAGGAAAATAAAGTTTTACTTGGGAACGAAGATATTTTAGCGTAAGAACTTAGCATAAGAACAAGCTAAAATGATTAGAATTCCAAAGGTACAAAATAATATTCGGCCAAAATCCTTCAAAAGCCAACGTACCACTACTATAGACAGATCTGGGTGACGATGCTTGCTTACTTCAACAGTGAACTTCTGGACGTTAGAGTGTGCCCTGTATATAACAGGAGACGCTGAAGAACTTGAGCCAAGCCCTCAAGCTTGAAGGTCATGGAGCGTTTGCTCACATCATTGATCTATTCCAATACAGTAGGTCTTCTAAATCACATCTCTATTTAGAAGAATGAAGCCAAAAATCTAACCAGTTTAGATTTAAATTAAATTTAGAGTAAAATCTCTCAAGTGGAAGCTGCCCCCAAACACTCTCCATCAACTACTATCACAAAATTTTTAAACTATTTATGTCATTTAATCTTACAAACATAATTTTTGGAAAAGTCCATGTTTAGCAGTTTCCTTTGCTTGTACTATGTAGAGATGAAATAAAACCCACTGATCACCACCTTCAGCTTCCTGTTGACCTAAGGTAAACACAGATATTATAATATCTCCTCCCATTTTGAGAATAATTTCCATAATCTGAATGTTTCCACCAATAAATGCCTTTCAAATGAAGGACTATTACACTGCCATGTATTAGGTAACTGTAACCAATAATCCACTTTTGCCCATCACAGAATTGATTTAAAATATCTTACTCTTGACCTAAAAACGTAAGTTCTTCATCGCCAAGTTCCACATTAGCTAGGCCTTAAAGCAAGGTAACAATTGAGCAGCACAGTTTTACTCCTGGGAAAATATTTACCAAAACTAGCAGAAAATCTTGAATAACTAGTGTCTATTTTTTTTATTGTATTTTTTCTTTCAACGGAGTTTACTCATGGTAACTCTCTATACCAATTAAATCATAATGACCAGCTAAAGATTAAGAGTTTATCTAAAAATTACAAACTTACCCCATTCTAGGTATTCGAGAATGTTCTTCTCTCTTCTCAATGGAGAATTATTGCATTCATCATAAAGACAGATAAGTATATCCAGTAATGTCTCCACACTGAAGCATTGCCCATTGGTCTGAGCGGGCCCGTCCAAAATAAACTGCTCCAACTGCCTCAAACGCACTTCTCCAGACATGTTTGCTTCGATTTCTGCTGGTTTTCCTTTAAATTATTATGATGACTTTTACTATTATCTGAACCTAAATTTTAAAAGGTATGATTTTAAAAATAAACCACTTGTTATTCAAACAACTGTCATGCAATGCTGGTGCTGAATTAAACATCCAACACACCAGTAACCTCACTTAACTGAAGCGTCTTCAATTTCACCCATATACATATATTTTGAGGGTAAATTACCATAAAATATATACTTCATGCATTTTTTAAAGAATAATACAATTAAGTCGTATATTTAAATAAAATAATTAAAAGTACAACGAACTAGAGAGTCAACACTTCTTTAAAATAAACAACTCTTCTCCTTCATTCAAAATTCAACTAGTGCAACGTAATCCTGAAACGAATCCGGTTGCATCACTAATGAATAAAGTCCGATTTGCATCAGCAATTCACTTCCCGGGAAGAAAAACAGAAAAGGGAGGAAAAAAACAGAATGCATAGAAGGGGGAGGGAAAACCAAATATGTTGCTGCAAATCCTCCCAACCACCACTTGGATAATGCATCAGCGGCAATTTCTCCAGCAGGAAAGGGAGGGGGCGAGGTCCCTGAAACAGCCCCTCGGCTCGGAGCACGCCAAGTCTTGCCCGGAGGAGGGTTTTCGTTTCTCCTCCCGAGGTCCTTCTTTTTTAAGGCTTTGCAGTCAGTCCTATTTTCAACGGATTCCGGTGAAAACTCCTCATTTTTCTCCCGGCTTCTCCCTAGGGCCTGACCGGCGGCGCGGCCGGGGGTGGAAGGCGGGCTGCGGGCGGCACTGGCACCGGGCTCCGAAGCGGCTACTTGGCCGCCCGAGCCCGCTCCATGTCGGTGGTCACTCGTGGGCCGAGCCGCGCCGCGCCAGGCAGAGATCCCGGTCTCCCCCACACCCACGCCGCGGCCGCCGCGCCGGAGGCTCCCGACGCCCCAGGCGAGGGGGGGGTGATTCTCTGAATTCAAAGGACAAGAGCCGCAGCAGCTGCGGCGGCAGGGCGGGCGGCTCTGGCAGCTACTTCTCCCCCTTCTTCACACCCCTGGGCTAAAGGCATCTTTCCTCAGCGAGGAGGGAGGCGGCCGAGGCGCAGGAGGAGGGGTCGCTTCCGCGGCTGAGGAGACCAGAGGCTGCGGCAGTCCGGCTCCCAACCACTCCCTTCCTCTCTCTTCCAGCCCTCCCCCGCCTTCCCTCTCCTCTCGCGCTCGCGCCCTGGGTTCCGCGAGGCTCCTTCAGTCCCGCCGCACGCAGGCGGAGGCCGGCGGACGAGTCTGGATCCAATATGGCGGCCTGGCCCCCCGGCCCCGGCACACGCGCGCGCATACGCCCTCCACTCCCCGCCCCCGCCCTGCCGGAGCCTCAGCCCCAGCCGGCGGCCAAGCCGGGCGGGGTCCGGCCGGCGCGCCCAGCGGCGGCCCCCAAGGGGGCGCGGGTTCCGGACGCGAGTGGTTGCGGCAGCCGGAGAGGAGGGGTGGGGACCTCCTCGGCGGCGAGGCTGCGGTTACCGCAGCCTGGAATGCCGAGCTGCGGGAGGGCTGGGGGAGGCCCGGGCGGCGGTGGCGGAGCATAGGGAGGCGGGATGACCGGGCCGCGCCGGGAGCTGCGGCAGGACGGGGCGCAGGCTGGAAACTGCGCCACCGCCGCGCCGTGGCCCCGGCTCCCCGAGGCTTCTGGTGCAGATAGCGAAGCGGGGCTCCTGCCTCGTCCTCGGAGACATCACCTGTCTGGCGCGTTTGTTAAAGGCGCCCAGAAGCAGCGGGCTTTAGGCTTCCGACAGAGCTGGAGAAGACGGTGCCTCTTTCAGCCCCTTACCTGCTCCCCACCCGCCCCCCAGATTCGGTTCGCGCACACTCCAGAGTAATCATTTCTTAGGTGTCTAATTACAGCACTTCGTGTGTCATTTCCCGGGACAAAAACAATGACAGACTTGTCCGCGCTACCATTGAAGTCTTGGGTCTGCACCCAAAGGATGAAATCCTCCATCTCCATTCCCAAAAGTTTCCTTACGGGAGCCTGATGGTGTCTCCCCCCGAACTGTCCTAGCGGCTGCCTGTTTTTCCCTAGCCATGGTTACCGCCTGCGGGGGATTCAGCCTGTGAAGGCAGTCAAGGCAGTTCACCACTGTCATCAAACCTACACCCCCGTGTGCACGCGCACACACATTTGTAACCCAGTGGCACAATGCAGGAATTAGGGCAACAAAGGCAAATCGCTGAATAGCTAGGGCACCTGATGCTTGTAAGGCCATTCCAGGTTTTTGTGAATCTCGGTTTTAGGAGAGCTCCCTTTATAAAATTCTCATGGAAGATGCCATATTTAAATTAACACCACAAAACTGAGTCGTTGCAGTTCTGTTACTTTCTCTCAAGATTGCCATCTCCTTTATGGTCCTTCTCTAAAATACAATTATTTTGTATTCCTTCCCCACACCTGCAAGGCGGTTATGTTTCTATGTTAATGCCCACAATTGCATCTTATATCTTGATAATATGGAAGCTGAGGAAGAATTAGAAATGAGGGCCTAGACGTAAAATAAAGGCTAACAGAAGTCGATTGAAGTTGTGATTCACGAAATAGCGTGAATCTTTTATGAAATCTACACTTGCAACGTCTGCACTTGCCTGGCTTAAGAGCAGCATTATTTTCAATGCGGTCTTGACATGAATGATACTTCGATTCAAACGAAAGGTCTATCATTTCCAGCAATGACATCTTTATATGGGTATGTGTTGACTAATGCTAAAAGTAGAAAAGCAAAAAGAAAAGTTTAATCCTAACACAGATAATAAGCAATATTTTGGTGTTTATTATTCAAGTCTTTTTCCTATGCACTTTTACAAAAATGATACATAATAAAAGACAGTTTTATAGCCTCTTGCTTGCAATTAGCAATATATTATGGACATTTTTTCAGCTCAACAAATATTCTTCAACAATATGGATTTTAATGGTGAAGCCAATTTTAATAATTTCGTTTGACCATAAGATGCAGTAGCAAAGAAGGAAGCAATTTCTTCTCCTTTTTCAAGTACGGTAAACTAAAGAACTGACTCCAAGATACCTACTTTTCCAACTTACAAATAACTAGAAAGAAGTTCAAAGGAGAACCTAAAACGTGTTAGGTCTCAATAAATGCTAATTGACAATGGAAGTATATGAGATGTAGATACTTTTTTTTTTTTAACAAAAGAGTCAAGCTGTCAGTTCTCTACCTATTCTATTAGCATTTGGGTACCACCCACAGTCCAGGGTATTGACGGTTGCTAAATAACCTTTTCCACATTATTTAGAAAGCAGAGAGGAGAATTTATTTTTATTTAAACACACACACACACACACACACACACACAAAGAGAAGGAAGGAGGTTGAACCCAATCAATTTTGCTTGAATAATTCAAGCTCAGAGACTTAATAATTAACTAAACACTAAACACATTGTGCGGGTGTTATTTTAAATGTTCCAGTTGAAGTGTGAACATGCTTGTTAATGAAACCGGTCTTAAGCCAAAGAAAGGCGCAGCCCAGCAGCCGTACAGTGCTTGAGGTGTTCCTGCAAAACAAGAGTGCCACAGGCTGCCTCACAGGGTATTCTTTGGGGAAAAATAGCCTGGAGGAGGTCTTCTTTGTGAAATTCTGCTCGGGGGCCTGGAGATTAGATGTATACCACTGCAAATGCCCAATTTGTTTGAAATAATCAGAGAATGTTTTATGAAGATGCTGGGAATTAATCTGACCATTCAGAAAAGAAAGAGGACAGGAGAAGACAAGAAGATAGGGAGGTGGAAAGAAGACGGCAGGACAGAAATCATTAAGCCTAGTCCCCAGTACGAGCTCTCTTCAACTAATCCTCCAATTCAGGGCTAAAAGCAGGAGAATTAATCCACCAATTAATATTTTTAACAGTTAGCCTCACTCTCACCTTGGTATATCTAACTTCAGAATAACTATAGGGTCATTGTTGGAGAACGGAGCCAAAAACAAGGTGAGTGCCACAGTAGGGCTTAATGTATAGCACTGAGGATGTTTTACCACATCTCCTTTCAGCCTAGCCACATCCTGACCCTGCAAATGAATGACTTGGCTTAGTACCCTCCCAGGATAAAATGCCAGCAAATGCCTGTCCTCTCTTCATGTCAGGCTCCTGACATGAGTGAGACTTATATATAAGTCCCAACTGCAGGGGCTTATATATAAAAAAGAAACTTTATTATTAATAATTGCTTCCTTTACAGAACACTTAACCTGTAAACACTGTCCTGGGTAGTTTGAGCTCATGTTTTATTCAATCATCATAACCATATGAAGTAGGGAAATTACCTCTATATCACAGATGATGGAAGAAGCTGAGGCTTAGAGATCTTAACTTGTGAAAGATCACACAATTAGTGATTGACACAGGAGCTACAAGTCAACACTAGGCCTGTCTCATGCCAGTGCCCATGGCTTTAACCACAAAGCAAATGAGGTATAAAACATCTTCAGGTTCTATAAACTCAACTCTTCCTTCCTCTTGTAACAAGGAAGAAGTGGGATGTGTTGTTAATTCACATATTTGGGCTTTAGAAGTTGATATCAGGGCAAAGAAAGAACTACGTGCATGATTATGTCAGGGTTCAACCAAAAAAGCAGAAATCACCTATTTAAACCAGATAAAGCTATTTTTTTTGAGATGGAGTCTTGCTCTGTCTCCCAGGGTGGAGTGCAGTGGCGTTATCACATGCTCACCGCTACCTCCATCTCCCTGATTCAAGCGATTCTCCTGCCTCAGCCTCCCAAATAGCTGGGACTACAGGCACACGCCATTATCACATCTGGCTAATTTTCTTTTTTCTTTTCTTTTCTTTCTTTCTTTTTTTTTTTTTTTTTTTTTGTGAGACTAGTCTCGCTCTGTTGTCTAGGCTGGAATGCAGGGGCGCAATCTCGGCTCACTGCAAGCTCCGCCTCCTGGGTTCACACCATTCTCCTGCCTCAGCCTCCGGAGTAGCTGGGACTGCAGGCGCCTGCTACCACACCCAGCTAACTTTTTGTATTTTTACCCAGCTAACTTTTTGTATTTTTAGTAGAGACGGGGTTTCACTGTGTTAGCCAGGATGGTCTTGATATCCTGACCTCTTGATCCGCCTGTCTCAGTCTCCCAAAGTGCTGGGATGACAGGCGTGAGCCACCGCACCCAGCCCACATCCAGCTAATTGTCTTGTATTTTTAGTAGAGATGGGGTTTCACAATGTAGGCAGGGCTGGTCTTGAACTCCTGACCTCAAATGATCCACCCACCTCAGCCTCCCAAAATGCTGGGATTACAGGTGTGAGCCACTGCACCCGGCCAAAACCAGAGAAACCTTAATTCTGACACATGGTTCCATGGATGATTGAAGAGCTGAGGAAACACAAGGCAAGTCAAGTGACCCAGTTTGGCAACAGCGGGAAGCTATTCCCACCCCTAGGCTGTGGAAGCTAAAACCAGGGCTGGTGGGAGATGGAGCCACAGAAGAGATGCAAGTGTTACTGGAGATGCTGCCTCAGGCAGACAGAGGGGAAAAGAATCCTCTTATGACAAATCTCCTGCATTTGCAGCTAACACGGAGCCTCTGAAAGGGAGGCTGCATGAGTGGTCCCCAGAGATAAAGTAGAGCAGGCAATGGGTAAGAAATGAATGTAAGAGCAAACAGGCAGAATTTGCACACATATAATCAACACAGTTACAGTTTAACCCAAACTATAATAAAATCAATAAAACAAACGTTTTATCTCTGAACAACCATTAAGTCGATTTTGAAGTGGCATTATTTTAACATAGGAGAAGTTTTTACCTTTTTCTTTTCAAATTTTTTTATTTTTTTCTTCAAGAAGTTAAAAAACCAACCAACCCTTATTAGGGAAGGTTTACTTAGGTATACAGACAAATAGTTCCCACTTGCTTGTCAGTGGATTTTGTCCATCTTGCCCTATCGTTAAATTTATCATTTAAAATCTCTCATTAAAGCTCTATATAAACAAGCTCTACTATAAATGAAACTTTCCAAAATATGTTTAGAATCAAACATTATAATACAGATATTGTCAGCTATTAGAGCTACTTAGCAAATTTGAACATTGCAAAGATAAGTGACATTCTTTCATAAATTACATCAGCAGAAAACACTTGGTAAAAACTGTACTGCAACATGTGGTGACAAAACCAAACCAATTAAGCCAGTGTGAACCTTTGGTCCTGAGGTGGGAGTGGAGGTGACACACCCAGGACCTATAGGGGCTGGCAGCCAAGGAGGTGAAAGTTGACGAATTCAGTTCCCACACTCTGAAAATTGCTCTGGCCAAGATTGCCAGTGACTTCCACATTACCAAAATTAATAGGCAATCCTCAGTCCGCATCTCATTTGCCCCTTTAACAGTATTTCACAGTGCTCATCACCTCTCTTAACTAAAACATTTTCCTTCACTTGATTTCCGCACTCTCCTGATTTTCTCCTACCTCACTGGCCACTCATTCTCAGTCTCCTTCACTGGATGATCCTTATCTTCTTGATCTTCAAATACTGGAGTGGCCCAGGGCTCAGAACTTCATCTCTTTTCTAGCTACACCCATTACCTAGGTGATCTCAATTAATCTTAAGTCCATAAATACAATCTATGATGGTCTGAAAAACTTGTCATAAATTCTTCAACACTCCTTCCATTGAAAGGTTGGGTCTATATCCTCTTACGTTGAATCTAGGCCAAGCTTCGTGACTTGCTTGTCCTAAATAGAATGTAGCATAAATAACTGCTTACCTTCCTAGGGTGAGCCATAAAAGGCAATGCAGTGTCAGCTTGTCCACTGGAACACTGTCACTAGAACCCTACCTTGCCATGTAAGACATTCAACTAAATTCAACTGTCCTAAGGCTGCCATGCTAGTAGGGAGCCCAAGCTGCATGCAGTCACCCATTCAGCATCTCCAGGCAGCATCAGCTGCTGGACATGTGATTGCAGACACCTCCAGATGATTGTAGTCTGCAGCTGTCAATCACCCTAGCCAAGACTCCCAGTCTTCTCATCTGAGGCCCCAGTAATTGTGGAGAAGAGTTAACTTCTCATCACTGTGTTTTTTTCACATTTCTGATGCATAACGTCCATGAACCTGATGAAATAATTGCATTAAGCTGCTACATTCTGAGATAATTTGTTATGCAACAGTAGTAACTAGAACAACATCATCTTTTTTTTTTTTGGCAGGGTCTCTCTTCACCCAGGTTGGAGTGCAGTGGTACGACCATAGCTCACTGCAGCCTCCACCTCCCAGGTTTAAGTGATCCACTCACCTCAGCCTCCTGAGTAGCTGGGACTACAGGTGTGCACCACCACGCCCAGCTAATTTTTTTTGTTGGGGGTGGGGGTAGAGATGGTTTCGCCTTGCTGCCCAGGCTGGTCTCAGACTCCTGGGCTCAAATATTCCTCTTGCCTCAGCTTCCAAAGTGCTAGGATTACAGGTGTAAGCTACCATGCCTGGTCCAAATGGTCTTTACACTCATTAAATCCTCTTTAAAATCCTGTACAGTAGAATCTATTATTATTTCCACGGAGAAAAACTGAGGACTAGACAGATTAAGTAACTTTCCCAAGTGTACAAAGCTGATAGGTAGGATCAGGATTCCAGCACAGGTGGGATTCATTCTAAAGCTTGTGTGCTGAAATGCTTTCCTCACCTACCTCATAGCAAGGTAAAAGAAACTAATACCAGCTACCTGATTCATATTTAGACTGTGCCCTATTGTCTAAAAAGAGAAGAGAAAATGGAAATGACTTAGCTATAACCTGGAAGCACAGAAGACATTCTTTTGCAGAGATTTTTGTTCATTGTTTTCCTTATTAAAGAAGAGCAAACAAGAGAGAACAGTTTTATTAAAATAGGACTTATTTCATGGAGACAAAAAAATGAAACTCTTCGTTATCAGGATGGTAATGGATGATAACTCAATTTAAACACAAAGAGAGATTGTCAAATTGTAATCTGTGAAGATTTTTTAAATGATTATTTCAATTCAGTTCCAACAGCCACTTCTCTTGAATGGTTTGGAACCCACCTGCCAGAAGGTGACGGGACTGGAACAGATGTGCTCTCCAGGCCTCATTCAGCAATAAGATTCAGTGCTTCACACCAGTATGGGAGACCAATTAAACTCACAGTTGTATGGTGGAGCCAGCGATTATGTTTTAGAACAGACTGACCTCTCTCTGACCCAGAGGATGGCAAGCATCAGCATTTACAAGCCAAATGAAATAAGGCACTGTCAGCAATGTTTCTTACAGTAAGAAATATAACAACAACAATAATAAAAAGCACCAAGACATAAACCCACATATAAGATGTTATCTGGAGACCCCAGGCATCCATGAAAAGGGAAGTGAAAATTCAAGAAAATTCAATCTGAGATCCTAACAGGGGCTTTCCTCAAATAAGAAAGGCCCCCAAGTTGGCACAGTGGCTCATGCCTGGAATCCCAGCACTTTGGGAGGCTGAGGCAGGCAGATCACCTGAGGTCAGGAGTTTGAGACCAGCCTAGCCAACATGGTGAAACCCCGTCTCTATTGAAAATGCAAAAAAATTAGCCAGGCGTGGCGGCATGGGCCTGTAATCCCAGCTACTCAGGGGGTGGAGGCAGGAGAATTGCTTGAAACTGGAAGGTGGAGGTTGCAGTGAGCCAAGATCGCACCAGTGCACTCCAGCCTGGGCAACAGAGCAAAATTCCATCAAAAAACAAAAAAAAAGAAAAAGAAAAAATAAATAAAGTCCCCAAATATTATAAAAATTAAGGAAAAATCCATGCGGAGGACAATAAAGAGTACAAAAGACTTCATAAGTATTAAAATGTGGGACCTTGTTCCAGCCACTTCTTCAGATACTAGCATGACATTGACACAGGTCAGGATAAAAAGCTAGAGAACAATATCAAAGAATGATGTTAGAAAAAAATTAATTATTTTTTATTACTGTAACATTAGGTTTTCCTGTTCTTTGAAAGTTTGTTTCTCATAATGATAACATGTTATCCTATATAAAAACAACTAATTGATCATTAGTGTATTATTTTCTCAGCAATGGAACTGAGTTTTCTCTAAACCATCTATATCCATACTCTTGTTCATCCTGCCTTGTGAGAAGGGGATGATTTATTTAATGACTACCTTAGTGCAAGGTACCATGTATGACTGTGAAACAAATACTTTTACTACACAAAAATAAATTATCTAGGCAGTGATAAAACTACCACCTTGTTCTCATTAGTACCTCATACTAAAAACGGAATTAATCGGTCGGACACAGTGGCTCACACCTGTAAACTAAGCACTGTGGCAGGCCGAGGTGGGTGGATCACCTGAGGTCATACCACTGCACTCCAGCCTGGGTGACAGAGCGAGAGTCTGTCTCAGGAAAAAAATAAAATGGAATTAACCATCCCACAAAACTACTAGATAATCATTAACAAGTACTAGAGCAACCATTCCCAAATTCCTTTTTTAAAACCACTATTAAGATGTTTCAGTTCATTCATTCAGTCACCAATGAATGTCATCAATGAAGTACTTACCAAGCCCCCAGTCTCCACCAGATACAGACTATAAAATATAAATGGATGATGTGCAACTTTCATTGTGGAAATCCCCAAGATAAACTTACAAATTTTAAACAAGGGTGTCATAATATTGTTAATGTCCTTTTAGTTGGAAGGGGAAGGTTGGTTGGTGGAAGGTGATGAAGCAGAGAAATTTTCCTGAAAGCTGAATTATAGTATACCTTTTGGTACACTTTGGATTGCTCAGAACAGAGTAGACAACAGAGAGGATTTTTCCAAGAGAGAAAAGAATAAACCACAGCTATTATTTTAAAAAATTGAAATCATGTTCTCTGCAGCAACATAGATAAAGCTGGAGGCCATTATTCTAAGTGAAATGACCTAGAAGCAGAAAATCAAATACTGCATGTTCTCACTGTGGTATTTGGGAACTAAACCATGAGTACACATGGACATAAAGAAGTAAATCATAGGTACTGGGGACTCTAAAAAGAGGGAGACTGCGGGGGTGAGGCTTGAAAACTTGCCTATTGAATACAATGCTTGCTATTTGGGTAATGGGTATACTAGAAGCCCAGTCCCTGCCAATATGCAATACACCCGTGTACCCCTTGAATCTAAAATAAAATGAAAATTTTTAAAAAGAATAAACCAACTTCAGGGCTGTGGGAAGCAAGATGGGACAGAAGAATCAGGCCCCTCCAGGAAAAGACAGAGGTACAAATAACCAAATCCAAGCATGGCTAAGTGAAATCTCATGAGGGTGATTAAATTTTCCAGTGGCGGCCAGGCACAGTGGCTCACCCCTGTAATCTCAGCACTTTGGGAGGCTGAGGCAGGTGGATCACCTGAGGTCAGGAGTTCGAGACCAGCCTGACCAACATGGAGAAACCCTGTCTCTACTAAAATTACAGAATTAGCTGGGCATGGTGGCGCATGCCTGTAATCCCAGCTACTCAGGAGGCTGAGGCAGGAGAATCGCTTGAACTTGGGAGGCAGAGGTTGTGGTGAGCTGAGATCGTGCCATTGCACTCCAGCCTGGGCAACAAGAGCGAAAACTCCGTCTAAAAAAAAAAAAAAAAATTCAAGTGACTCAGTTCCACAAAGACAGGGCCAGGTGGAGCCACTCCTGAGAAGAGATAGTTATGGTTGTCAGGTGGGGGCTAGGCTGATAGATGGATGATGGCGGTCCTTCTAGGTTAGAAGGGCATTGGTTACTAAGGGGTGGAAAGAAGACATGAGGCAGAAACCCATGAGTGCTTCCAGGTCTTAGTCAAGAAGGGGTAGCCTCAAGTTTTAGCAAGGAATTTCAACACACATCAAAAACCCAGATGCAAAGCTACAAATATAAGCTAACCAGGTAAACTAGGGGTCAGCTGGAAGCTCTCTGAAGTATCTGAGGGCTAAATGTTACTTTGGGCCCACTAGACCAGTGGTGTGGAAGCAAGGACCCATTTTAAGATCTCACCAGCTATTGGTCAAACTTCTCAGTGTGCCCTGTAAGGCCAGACTAGCCCTAACCAAGGGTCTATATGGAGTAGAACCTGAAGGTTGTGACAGGAAAATAAAAATCCAGGACTCCAATTCACTCTACCAAAAGGAAAAAAAATGAAGCTGAAAGCTGAGTTGTGCAAGAGCTGCCTTTCCTTTTGTTCCTAAGCAGATAGCCACAGATAAAAGGTTAAATATCTCCACAGGTAGCTACTCTATGTTCACCTTATCTTACGTAAAGCTCCAATTTACTGAGCATGAGAGGAATATGTAATTGACTATTCCCCTACCTGCTCCTTTTCTCTTGCAACGTGTAGATTCAGTAATGTAACCACCTCTCTCCCCTCCAGCCCACTATTCCCTCTTTAAATATGGAAGCGCTCAGACCATAGACTATTTCTGAAATTCTGTGTTTGTTTTCCTCCTGGGCATGTCCTTAACCTTAGCAAAATAAACTTCTAAATTGATTGATACTGGTCTCAGATGCTTTTTGGTTAACAAGGTCATCACTGCTGGCATCTGGTTAAGACTGAATAGTCATGAACTTATGCTGCCAACCTAAAACTACTCCCTCACTGGGATGCCTAACACCTCGGACAGTGTGGCCATTGCTTTGGGTTAAGGTCGAATCAGGGAACATCTTTCATGGGCTAGGTACAATCTAAAGCTTGGATCAACCTGCCCACTAGCATACTGATACTTATTATTTTGAGCACTTGAGCTCAAATGCAAATAATGATTTCTCCCTTAATTGGCTGCTGTGGTGATCCCATTCCGAGTGGAAGCGCTAAAGGTTAAATAATAAAAAGCTACTGTGGAGCTATAAACCATGGTTTAAAAACCCCTTTAAAGGAAAGTGATTAAAAGGGATAGCTAAGGTACAATAACCTCTGCCCAGTGAACAATAAGATGGACTAGGATGTCTAGATAACACGTTCGATTGAGCTATTGACTATCTCTTCCATACACTCTTTCATTCAGCAAATATATATTGAGCACTGACTGTATGCTGGACAGTATGCCAGGTCTTTCTCAGGCTTGGAGAACACAAGCAATTCTCTCTCTCTCTCTCTCTCTCTCTCTCTCTCTCTCTCTCTTTCTCCTCTCTCTCTCTTTTTTTTCTTTTTCTTTTTCTTTTTTTGGACAGGGACTCACTGTGTCACCCAGGCTGGAGTGCAGTGGCGTGATCACAGCCCACTGCAGCCTCGACCTCCTGAGCTCAAGCTGTTCCCCCTCCTCAGCCTCCCAAGTAGCTGGGACTACAGATATGTGCCACCATGTCCAGCTAATTTTTGTGTTGTTTGTTGTTGTTGTTGTTTTTGAGACAGGGTCTCGCTCTGTCCCCCAGGCTAGAGTGCAGTGGTGCAATCTTGGCTCACTACAGCCTCCGCCTTCTGGGTTGAAGTGATTCTCCTGCCTCAGCCTCCTGAATAGCTGGGATTACAGGCATGCACCACCACACCTGGCTAATTTTGTATTTTTAGTAGAGATGTTGGCCAGGCTGGTCTCGAACTCCTGATCTCAGGTGATCCACCCACCTCAAGCTCCCAAAGTACTGGAATTACAGGCAAGAACCACCACACCTGGCTAATTTTGTTTAGTTTTTGTAGAGACAGGGTCTCACTATGTTGCCCAGGCTTGTCTCAAATTCACGGACGCAAGTGATCTTCCTGCCTCCGCTGCCCAAAGTGCTGAGATTACAGGTGTGAGTCACTGTGCCAGGCCAAATTTTCTCTTTCTTATACTCACCCTGGCTTTCTCTCACTCTCTTCCTCTGTTTCTGCCTTTTCCTCACTACAGTCTCTGTGAACATGTCTTTCAGCAGCAATTTATCTGTTTCTTCCCCACTTTCCTCTGCCTACCTTTCCTTCTCCCTCTATTTGTCCTTTCTCTTCTCTAATCTTTTCTCATGTTTGTTTTATTTCCTTACCTTTCCACTACCCTCCCTTCCCTTAACTTCTCATAATGCTGAAAGAAAACCAGTTTTAAAATATGTATTAAATATAACCAATCTCAATGGGGGAAAAAGTATCATCTCAAGGGAGCTCCTGTTAAATGCATTACTCTTGGGACAAATGACATAAAGTTAGCACTTACTCACACATTTATATAGATGTAGATGAATATCCTACCTAGAAGAGACAGAGCACTGAAGGAAGAGAATCCCAGGTGTTTGATTTTTTTCTGGCCATTGGTGATGGTAGAGGGAGGAAGGAAGGGTTTATGCATGAGACACTCTCTGGGGACAGTGAGGAAATGTGTCATCAGAGTAAGTGGTTTAGTGAAGAGACTGTCCTGATCCTTTTTCTCACATCATTTTTCTGATTCTCACAATATCCCTATGAGGTAGACAGCATTATTATCTGCATTTAAGGAAGCAGGTGTAGAAAGTCAGTGATGGAGCTAGAACAAGGGCCCAGTCTGTCTGATACCAAAGCCCATGGTGACAGAACAAAGATGGCTGAACAGTTCTGTCTACCAGAACAAAGCCAAGTCATAAAAAGGAACTGCAGTAAGATGTTCTGAGGGCTCATAGTCCCATGGCACTGCTCTCATCCAACTTTGCACGCGTGGTCCCTAACAGTGTGCTGGCCCAGGCTTGGAGCTCAATAAAAGATTAGCGAATGCATGAACAAGATTCAAAGCAGCAAGCACTAGAAATTTCTGAACTGGAAAAATCATTATCTTACCCAATTCAGGAATCATGCAGCCCCTGCATAAACATTCCCAGGACAATCCTACAAAATAAGAGTCGTAATTTGGCCACATTTTTGATACAGCAGTTCAAGGCCTTAAGCTTCTGTATAAACAGAGGACTTAAAATACTTTTCCTATACTATCACTTTTGTAAAATTTCATCTATCATAAAATCTTGAAAATCATCAGAATGTGGCTGGGCACAGTGGCTCACACTGTAATCCCAGCATGTTGGCAGGCTGAGGTGGGAGGATTACGTGACACCAGGAGTTCAAGACTAGCCCAGGCAACATAGCAAGGCCCTGTCTCTACAAAAACATTTTTAAAAATTATCTGGGTGTGGTGGTGTAAGCCTGTAGTCCCAGTTACTTGGGAGCCTGGAGCAGAATAACTCAAGCCCAGGAGTTCAAGGTTACAGTGAGCCGTGATGATGCCACTGTACTCCAGCCTCAAAGACAGAGAGGGAGAGAGAGGGAGAGAGAGAGAGAGAGAAAGAGAGAGAGAGACCCCGTTTCGAAAAAAAACAAATTTTCTTTTTTTTTGAGGCGGAGTCTGCTCTGTTGCTCAGGCTCACTGCAACCTCTGCCTCCTGGTCCAAGCGATTCTCCTGCCTTGGCCTCCCAAGTAACTGGGGTTACAGGTGCCCACCACCACATCCAGCTAATTTTTGTATTTTAGTAGAGATAGCGTTTTGCTATGTTGGCCAAGCTGGTCTTGAACCCCTGACCTCAGGTGATCCACCTACCTCAGCCTCCCAAAGTTCTGAGATTACAGGCATGAGCCACTGCACCCGGCCATAAAAAATATTTTTTTAATCATCAGAATGTAAATATATGTGCATTCATGACATTTGGCCAGGCTGGTCTCAAACTCCTGATCTCAGGTGATCCACCCGCCTTGGCCTCACCTGCTCTCAGCCACATCTATTCTTTCAAAAGTTTTACTAACTCATATTTCTCAGCCATATATAGTGGTACTCATCTATATTCCCAATTACTCAGGAGGCTGAGGCAGGAGGATCACTGGAGCCCAGGAGTTCAAAGCTGCAGTGAGCTGTGATCACACCACTGCACTCCAGCCTGGGAGACAGCAACATGCCGTCTCAACAAAAAAACCAACAACAGGCCGGGCACTTTGGGAGGCCAAGGCAGGTGGATCATGAGGTCAAGAGACTGAGACCATCCTGGCTAATACATTGAACCCCCGTCTCTACTAGAAATACAAAAAAATTAGCCAGGTTTGGTGGCGGGCACCTGTAGTCCCAGCTACTACGAAGGCTGAGGCAGGAGAATGGCATGAATCCGGGAGGTGGAGCTTGCAGTGAGCTGAGATTGTGCCACTGCACTCCAGCCTGGATGACAGAGCAAGACTCCGTCTCAAAAAAACAAGCAAACAAAAAACCCAACAACAATAAAACTCGTATTTCTCTTCAGGATTCTGTGTAAACATAAAGTTTTCTACAGTAGCATATATATGTATGTATATATATATATATGTATGTATGTATGTATTTAGTTTTGAGACAGGGTCTCACTTTGTTGCCCAGACTGAAGTGAACACAAGCATAGCTTACCGCAGCCTTGACCTCCTGGGCTCAAACAATCCTCCCACCTCAGCCTCTCGAGTAGCTGGGACTACAGGCATGCACCACCATACCCAGCTTGCTATTTATTTACTTATTGAGACAAGGTCTCACTATGTTGCCCAGGCTGTTCTGAAACTCCTGGGCTCAAATTATCTTCCTGCTTGAACCTCCCAAAGTGCTGGGATTACAGGTGTGCACCACCATGCCCAGTCATACATATCTTATAATTTAGTCAGTTTGATCATTTGTCTTCTAACTTGATCATTTATTCAATGATACTTTTACTTGGTGATATTCACGCCTTAGGTGATATATTTACCAAGATACTCTCCTTAAGAGATTTATTCTCCTTGTGTGATAGTATGTTGTATGTATCTAATCTATTTTGAGTTTTCAGCTCTTTAGAAGGAATATGTAATTAAATTATACCAAGTCTCAAGATAGAGAAGTTTACTTTTAGCCTATTTTGCTAATCATGAAACTAAAACTCAAAAGTGTAAGGAATTTGCCTGAGGTCTCACAGCAACAGTAGGAAGTTATTAAAGACATGACCATGACTTAGAAATTGATACTTGTGTTTCAGAAACTATTACTTGTGTTATACTCTCATTATACAGCCAGCTGGCTTCTTGAGTCTAAGAAGCTCAACAGATTTTTTATTTACTTGGGAATATTTTAATGCTAATGTGCAGAAGTTTTATTTATGGGAAGAAGAGAACAACACATTTGGTGTGTTTTTCTGCATTTAGAGTGATAGATGAATAAAACTGTCATACAGTAGAATTTTGGAATTGTGGAACTGAAAATTCTCCTCACAATCATTTAACAGGTACAGTCTAGGAATCACAGAATCTCTGCCTTGTGATCCCAGTGAAAAGGATCTCATTGCTTTATAAGATTGCCTTTATTGCTGAATAAGTCTATTTTTAATTATGCATAGTAAATAATATAACAGTTAGCTATTGCTACTATCATATAACAAGTCACTTCAAAATTTAGCAGCATAACGCACCATTTTCGTGACTACAGTCAGCAATTTAGGCTCTGCTCAGCTGGGCAGTTCTTCTGTTAGATTTCCTTCATGGATCTGTTTTCAGACACAGATTGGTTTTGCCAATCTTGGTTGGGCTCTCACACATGTCTGGAGCCTCAGCTGGGACAACTGAGCTGACTCAGCTCTGGTCCAGATGGTCTGTCATTCTCTAGCAGGCTAGCCTAGACTTGCTCATATGGCAAAGGCAGGGATCCCAACAAAGCAACTAGAAATGCACAAAGCCTCTAAAGTCTAGTACTGAAATTAGCACACCATCACTTCTGCCACATGGTATTGGCCAAAGCAAAAATCACAAGTCCAGCCTAGAATTAAGGGGTAGGGAAATGGACTTCACCTCTGAATGGGAGAAGACACATTATAACGTGTTTGGAGGGCTAGGTAGAGTGGCTCACGTCTATAGTCCCAGCTACTCTGGAGGCTGAGGCTGGAGAATCAATTGAGCCCAGGAGTTTGAGGCTGCAATGAGCCAAGGTCATACTGCTATAGTCCAGTCTAGGTGAAAGAGTGAGACCCTATCTCTGAAAAAAAAAAAAGGTTGGGGGGTGTTGGATATAGGCAGGTCCAAACAACTGTGAACATGTTTGCAACCTACCACATATATTAAAAATTGCAGCTGGGTGCGGTGGCTAATGCTTGTAATCCCAGCATTTTGGGAGGTCAAGGCAAGTGGGTCATGAGGTCAGGAGTTCGAGACCAGCCTGGCCAACACAGAGAAATCCTGTCTCTACTAAAAATACAAAACTTAGCTGGGTGTGGTGGCGGGTGCCTGTAATCCTAGCTACTTGGGAGGCTGAGGCAGGAGAATACTTGAACCAGGGAGGTGGAGGTTGCAATGAGCTGAGACCGTGCCACTACATTTCAGCCTGGGTGACAGAACTAGACTCCGTCTCAAAAAAAAAACACTGCATTTAGGGCTGGGTGCGGTGGCTCACACCTGTAATCCTAGCACGTGTGGGGGCTGAGGTGGGTGGATCACCTGAGGTCAGGAGCTCGAGACCAGCCTGGCCAACATGGTGAAACCCTATCTCTGCTAAAAACACAAAAATTAGCTGGTTATGGTGGCACACACTTGTAATCCCAGCTACTTGGGAGGCTGAAGCACAAGAATTGCTTGAACCCAGGAGACAGAGATTGCGGTGAGCCGAGATCATACCATTGCACTCCAGCCTGGGTGACAAGAGTGAAACTCCATCTCCAAAAAAAAAAAAAAAAAAAAAAAAAAAAAAAAGCATTTAGGAAGGAGGTGTTGAGTATATTAACCAAATAAGATATAATATTCAAAATGCCAAATAAACAACAGTAGGACATGGACATTAATTAGTCAGAATGGATGACAACTGTAAACAATAGACATGGCCCAATTAATGTATGCTGACTGACCTGAAAGATGTGATATTAAGATGATACTTCACTAAGGAGCCAGGAATACCCAAATTCTATCCTTGTTCTTGAGTTTCTCCCAAGAGACATATACACCCAAGAGACACAGCAAGGCATTCAAGGCATTTTATCATTGGCTGGAGCTTTGGCCCCAACTCCTAGCAAAGAACTCAAGTTCAGTCTGAATAACCTCAAGCCAAAGTATGCCCAAAGGCTTGCTTTGGTTTTTTTCCCACTGGAAGCCTGAAACTGAGACTCAGATCTTTTCACTCCACTGCATGGACAGGTCACATCCACCAGACGGGAGGCAGAAGACTCAAAGGAGCAGAGAGCAGAAGAGATGGTTTGCCCCAAAGCCTACACCTGTCGACGTCAGGGCTTCTCAGATCATAGCAGAAGACTTCTCAAGTAAGTTACAAAATGGGAGGGGTCAAGGGTAGGAGCATCTAAAGAGAGGAAGACAGTAAGGGTTTATTACACCAACTGCTTCACCCTTTGGTGAGGGATGGGTGGGTCTCCACTCTGATGATGGAGAATGTAAGCTTTATCTCACATCTCTAGCTTTCTAGAGGGAAGAGGTCAGAGAGAAACCTATCCCTGTATACCAAACATTTCAGCACAGCACATAGTTTCCATTCACTGGTAAGTGGTGAACTAATTGTCCTTAAACTTGTGTGTCTGTACCATTTTGGTATAAAGGGTGGGGCGAGGGTGAGGAGCAAAGAGAAGACGAGAGACAATACCATATAGCACTGACATTTTGCAAAGTACTTTCACAAATAATTCACGCACAAACTCTCTTACCACCATCTTGAACTTTCAGGACTCCATGTGAATTTTACTTTAATGGCCAAGGTTACATAAAGTGTCTCTAGTCACTGAATTTATGAGTATCTGTTGGGGTGCTATTGTTGCAAGGATAGAAACCAATTACAACTTAAAGACCTTACTGGAAGCTTATCAGATAGTTCATGAAAACAAAGGAAAGGCAGAAGTACCAGGACAGCTGTAGGATCTAAGCAGTGAAAACTAATGGTTATTTCTTCCAGGTGCCAATGACAAGATAAATCAGCTCCAACATTTCTGGCTCTGACCCAGCAATTCCATTACTGGGTATATACCCAAAGGAATATAAATCATCCTATCGTAAAGTCACATGCAGCCAGGAATAGTGGCTCACACCTGTAATCCCAGCACTTTGGGAGGCCGAGGCAGGCAGATCACTTCAGCCCAGGAGTTCAAGACCATCCTGGGCAACATGGCAAAACCATGTCTCTACTAAAAATACAAAAATTAGTTGGGCATGGTGGCGCCTGTCTGTAGTCCCAGCTACTTGGGAGGCTGAGGCATGAGAATTGCTTGATTGCTTGAACCCGGAAGAGGGAGGCTGCAGTGAGCCAAGATTACACCACTGTACTCTAGCCTGGGTGACAGAGTGAGATTTGGTCTCAAAAAAAAAAAAAAAAAAAAAAAAAACGTATGCATGCGTATGTTCATTGCAGCACTATTCACAATAGCAAAGTCATGGAATCAACCTAAATGCCCGTCAACAGTGGACTGGAAAAACAAAATGTGGTATATATACACCATGGAAAACTACACAGTCATAAAAAGAACGAGATCATGGACTTTGCAGGAAAATGGATGGAACTGGAGGCCATTACCCTTAGCAAACTAATGCGGGAACGGAAAACCAAATACCTTATGTTCTCACTTGTAAGTGACAGTTAAATGATGAGAATACCTGAACACAACGTAGAGGGGAAAAACACACTCTGGGGCCTACTGGAGGGTGGAGGCTAGGAGGAGGCAGAGGATCAGGAAAAATAATGAATGGGTACTAGACTTAATACCTGGGTGAATAAATAATCTGTACAACAAATGCCCATGACACAAGTTTACCTATGTAGCGAGCCTGCACATGTACCCCAAACTTAAAAGTTTAAAAACAAAAATTTCAGGGAAACACTATCTGGATGACCTAGCTTGGCTGTATGTTCATCCACTGGACAGAAAAAGCCATGGCCTCTAACAAAGGACTATTTTGGTGGTTCATGGGGAGAGACTAATTTCTCATTTTCCAAAAGAATAGGTAAAGTTTCTGGGCCATCCAAAACAATCCACAATGTTATAGCCACTGCATCATTAAAGTACTGAATAAAGACATGCAGCAAGGGTAGAGTGGCCTGGGGACTGTAGTGTATAATAAGCTAGTGAGCAACTTCAGAAAATGTATTCAGTTGACTCTCTCTAAAGGAGTAGTTGGGAAATTTGCTTATCACCATTGTTCTAAAAAAGTACCCAGCACTTGCGTTGAGCTGGTATGGTAACACACACAGATATAAAACTGATTGCCATGATGGAAGAAGTTTTTTATTATAATCACAGTCCCTAGAAAGAGGAGGCACAGCACACATGCAGGACCACACAGGGAAGCACCAAAGCTAGATGAGCAGGCAGGGAGAGACAGGATCTGTGGGTGGGAGATTTAATTGTAGTTTATGCAGGAAGGAATGGGCCAAGCAAAGTAGGCAAGCAGTACAAGCTTATGGTCAGAGAGTCTAAATAATTTCAGTGGGCTCTGCGCTATGTTGGTGGTCTCCAGTTGTCTGGTACTTGGCCCTGTGGTGATTAGGATAGGGGATGGAGTCCTAGACAGTAGAAGTCTGATAAAAGGTGACATGTGGGCAATATAGTCTTGGAATTGGTTGGTTTGCATATTAAAGGCATACTGGCAGGGAAGTTCCTTATCTTTAGGAATTAGTTAATCCTCAGAGGGGTGGTTCCCAGGGTCCAGAAGATCCCAAATGCCACAACATCAAGAATACAGAAAATTAGCTGGGTGCCGGGGCACAAGTCTGTAGTCCCAGCTTCTCAGGAGGCTGAGGCAGGAGGATTGCTTGACCCCAGGAGTTTCAGGCATAGTGAGACCCTGTCTCTTAAAAAAAAAAAAAAAAAGAAGAAGAGGCTGGGTGCGGTAGCTCACACCTGTAATCACACCACTTTGGGAGGCTGAAGTGGGAGGATTGCTTGAGCCCAGCCCAGGCAACATAATGAGACCTCATCTTTACAAATAATAAAAAAGAAATAGCCAAGTGTGGTGGCACGCAGCTGTGGTCCCAGCTACTCTTGCTAGAATGAGGTGAGATGCTAGAATGAGGTGAGAGGATGACTTGAGCCTGGAAGGTCAAGGCTGCAGTGAGCTGTGATCACACCACTGCACTCCAGCCTGGAAAACAGAGTAAGACCCTGTCTCCCCACCCCCCCCAAAAAAAAAAAAAAAAAAAAGAATGCAGAACATAAGAAAATACAGCTAATGCGAAATATAGTGGTTTTTTGTTTGTTTGGGTTTTTTTTTTTTTTTTTAATAATAGAGATAAGGTGTTGCCTAGGCTGATCTTGAACTCCAAGTCTCAAGCAATCCTCCTACTTCAGCCTCTCAAAGTGCTGAGATTACAGGCATAAGCCACCACCCCTGGCCCAAAATACAGTGAAAGTAACTATAGGCATAACTTGAGATACTGCAGGTTTGGTTCCAGACCACCACAAAAAAGTGAATATCACAATAAAGCAAGTCACACAAATTTTTTCGTTTCCCAGTGCACATTAAAAGTTTATGTTCAAACTATACTGTAGTCTATTAAGTGTGCAATAGCATTATGTCTACAAAAACAATGTACATACCTTAATTTAAAAATACTTCATTGCTAAAAAATGCTAACATTAATTTGAGCCTTCAGTGAGTTGTAATATTTTTGCGACTTGTCCTGATGGATACTGACTGACCAGGGTGATGGTTGCAGAAGGCTGGGGTGCCTGTGGCAATTTTCTAAAATAAGACAACAATGAAGTTAACTGCCTCAATTGACTCTTCCTTTCACAGAAGATTTATCTGCAGCATGTGGTGCTATTTGATAGCATTTTACCCACAATACAACTTCTTTCAAAATTGGAGTCAATCCTCTCAAATCTTGACACTGCTTAACAACTAAGTTTATATAATATTGTAAATCTTTTGTTGTCATTTCAACAATATTCACAACATCTTTACTGGGAGTAGTTTCCATCTCAAGAAACCCCTATCTTTGCTCATCTGGTAAGAAGCAACTCCTCATCCATTCAAGTTTTATCATGAGATTGCAGGAATACAGTCACATCTTCAGGCTCCACTGCTAATTCTAGTTCTCTTGCTATTTCCACCATATCTGCAGTGACTTCCTCCACTGAAGTCTTGAACCCCTCAAAGTCATACATAATGGAATCAATTTCTTCCAAACTCCTGTTAAGCTCCTCCCATGATGAGAATCATGAATGTTCTCACTGGTATCTAGAATGGTGAAGCCTTTCCAGAAGATTTTTAATTTAATTTGCCCACATCCATCACAGGAATTGCTATCTATGGCAGCAACAGCCTTGCAAAATGTATTTCTTAAATAATAAGACTTGAAAGTTGAAATTACTCCTATAGAATGGATGTTCTGTTAGCAGGCATGAAAACAACATTTATCTCCTTGTACATCTCCATCAGAATGCTTGGATTAACTAGGTGCATTGTCAATGAGCAATAATATTTTAAAATAAATCTTTTTTCCCTGAGTAGTAGGTCTCAACAATGGACTTAAATTATTCAGTGAAACCATGCTGTAAACAGATGGGCTCTCATCCAGATTTTATTTTTCCATTTATAGCACACAGGCAGAGTAGATTTAGCATCATTCTTTTTTTAATGACATGAAATCCTGAACTTCATTAGCATGATTCTAAAGGACCCTAGGATTTTTAGAATGGTAAATGAGCATTGGCTTCAACTTAAAGTCACCAGCTACATTAGCCCTTAACAAGAGAGTCAGCCTGTCCTTTGAAGCTTTAAAGCCAGACTATTGACTTCTTTCTTTTTTTTTTTTTTTTTTGAGACAGAGCCTCATTCTGTCAACCAGTCGGCAGTGCAGTGACGTAATCTTGGCTCACTGCAACCTCTGCCTCCTGGGTTCAAGTGATTCTCCTGCCTTAGACCCCCAAGTAACTGGGACTACAGGTGTGCGCCACCACATCTGGCTAATTTTTTGTATTTTAGTAGAGACGGGGTCTCACCGTGTGTTGGCCAGGCTGGTCTCAAACTTCTGACCTCAAGTTATCCAGCCACTTTGGCCTCCCAAAGTGCTGGGATTATAGGCGTGAGCCACTGCACCTGACCTATATTGACTTATTTCTAGCTATGACAATTTTAGATGGCATCTTCTTCCAACAGAAGGCTGTTTCATCTACACAGAAGATCTGTTGTGTAGTGTAGCCACCTTCATCAATCATCTTAGCTAGAACTTCTGGATCACTTGCTGTTTCACCTTGCACTTTTATGTTATTAAGACAACTTCTTTCCTTAAACCTCTGAACCAACTTCTGCTAGCTTCAGACTTTTCTTTTGTAGCTTTCTTACCTCTCTCAGCCTTCTTAGAATTGCAGAGAGTTAGGGCCTTGCTCTGGATTATGCTTTGGCTTAAGGGAATGTAGTGGCTGGTTTGATCTTCTATCCAGACCACCAAAACTTTCTCCATATCAGTAATAAAGTTATTTCTCTTTTTCTTTTTTATCATTCATATGTTTACAAAGTGGCACTTTTAATTTATTTCAAGAACTTTTCCTTTGTACTCACAACTCTCCTGTTAATGCAAGAGGCCTTGTTGGCCAGGTGGGGTGGCATATGCCTGTAGTCCTTTGGGAAGCAGAGGCAGGAGGATCGCTTGAGGCTAGGATATTGAGACCAGCTTGGGGAATATAGCGAGACCCCATCTCCACACACACACAAAATTTTAGAAGTCTGATAGAAGGTGACAAGTGGGCAATATGGTCTTGGAATTGGTTGGTTTGCATATTAAAGGCATACTGGCAGGCAAGTTACTTATCTTTAGAAATTAGTTAATCCTTGGAGGCGCAGTTCCCGGAGTCCACAAGACCCCAAATGCCAGAGCATCAAGAATACAGAAAATTAGCCAGGTGCCATAGCACAAGTGCCATAGCATAAGCAGAACATGAATGAAAAAAATTTTTAATTAACTGGGCGTGGTGGCATACGCCTGTCCCAGCCACTCAGGAGGCTGAGGTGGGAGGATCACTTGAGTCCAGGAGTTTGAGGCTGCAGTGAGCTATCATTGTGCCACTGCACTCCTGCCTGGGTGACAGAGTGAGACCCCATTAAAAAAAAAGGCCTTGTTTTTGGACTATCTTGCCTTTCATCCTCCTTTCCCCTGTAAGTGTAATCATTTCTAGCTTTTGATTTAAAGTGAGAGATGTATGACTCTTACTTTCACCTGAACACTTAGAGGCCATTGTAGGGCTATTAATTGGCTTAATTTCAATATCGTTTCATGGGGAATTGGAGGCCCAAGGACAAGCAGAGAGATGAGGGAAGGGCCTGTCCATGGAGCAGTTAGAACATACACAGCATTTATCTAAGTTAGCTGTCTTATATGGGTTCAGTTCATAGCTCCCCAAAACAATTACCATAGTAACATGAATGATCACTGATTACATATCACCATAATAGATACAATAATGATTATTTTAAAATTTGACATATTGTGAGGAATATCAAACTACGACGTGGAGACACACAGTGAGTATGTACTGTTGGAAAAATGGCGCCAATAGACTTGGTTTATATAGGTGCATTAGTCAAGTTTCTCTAAAGGGACAGAACTAATAGGGCAGACGTATACATGAAGGGGAGTTTATTAAGGGGTATTGACTCACAAAATCACAAGGTAAAGTCCCACAATAGGCCATTTGCAAGCTGAGGAGCAAGAAAGCCAGTTTGAGTCCCAAAACCTCAAAAGTAGGGATGCAGCCTTCAGTCAGTGGCTGAAGGCTGGAGAGCCCCTGGCAAACCATTGATGTAGGTTAGAGTCCAGAAGCTGAAGGTCTTGGAGTCTGATGCTTGAAGGCAGGAAGCATCCAACATGGGAGAAAGATGAAGGCCGGAAGACTCAGCAAGTCTGCTCATTCCACCTTCTTCTGCCTGCTTTATTCTAGCTGCTCCAGCTGATTAGATGGTGCCCACCCAGATTAAGGGTGGGTCTGCCTCTCACAGTCCACTGACTCAAATGTTTATCTCCTTTGGCATCACCTCACAGACACACCCAGGAACCATTCTTTGTATCCTTCAATCCAAACAAGTTGATACTCAATATTAACCATCACAACAGGGTTGCCACAAACCTTTAATTTGTGAAAAATGCACTGTGAAGCACAATAAAGCGCAGTAAAATGAGGTATGCCTGTGTATTCTTTGGGCAGACATAAAGCCATATGAAGATACTAGATATAGATACAGAATATAGAATGAAGCCTACAGAGCTCCTATCTAGGTTCCATTTTACTGACCATGCAATATGCTACAGGCACAGTCTACTGAATCTCCTTCCACCACTCCAGCTCCTCTTCCTTTCCTTTAGCCTTGTTCATCATGCCCAAACTCTTGGGTTTATTGAAGCAGTTGCTATAGCCACAATTATTGCATGAATCTATTTTTCAGTATGACAATATGCTATGTGCAAGTATACTTTAAGATATTAAAAAACTCAGTTATATTATAGATTAATGGATGTGTGATCTTCCAAATTGATGCCAACCTATAAATTCCCAGTCACTGAAATTCTTTAGTATGTGAAACTAGTCTTTTTTTTTTTTTTAGACAGAGTCTTGCTCTGTCATCCAGGCTGGAGTGCAATGGCATGATCTCAGCTCACTGCAACCTCCGCCTCCCAGGTTCAAGCGATTCTCCCACCTCAGCCTCCTGAGTAGCTAGGATTACAGGCACCCACCATCGTGCCTGGATAATTTTTGTATTTTTGAAGAGATGGGGCTTCACTGTTTTGGCCAGGCTGGTCTTGAACGAACTCCTGACCTCAGATGATCTACCCACCTCAGCCTCCCAAAGCACTGGGATTACAGGTATGAGTCACTGAGCCTGGTCCAATTTTTTTTTTTACTTTGATATTCCTCCATCTTCACATTTATTTCAATTCCTCTACTAGAATCATATTCTTATTTATTTTTCTCTCTGTGCATTCTTGAAATATTTCTGCTCAGTAGAGAAGCAATATGAAGCTTTAGTGTTTTATTAACTATATCAAACAGCAGACTCTCTAGATGATGAGCCAAAAGTTGCTGAAGGGTGTATTTTTTTGGTCTGCTGTGAATTATACCATCAGGCTCAACAAACTGGTAAAAACTGTTTTAAATTATTAGCTGAATATGTGAGAACTGGCCGTTGCAAAATCTGTCATGTAGCATTATGCCATTATCAAGAGAAATTTTAGCATTTTCTGTTTTCTCCACAGATAAAGTGCTTGTTTTCTTTAGCTTTTCTTCTATTGAGGTTGGTTAATCCTTTTCAAACCAGGAAACTCAGACTTAATATATGTAGACCTTGCTTTGCACAATCTTCTATATCTTGCATTTAGGGGCACGCAGTCCATCTGTCATTTTAACTGTGCTCACATGAATCGTGCTGATTTATACTTAACCATAGCTAATTTCATTTGTGTTTTTGAGTTTGTTTTTTGATTTTCAAAAGCAGCCAAAAGTGAGTTGACATTTTAGCACTTTGGTCTATTTTATAAAGAGTGATGACATAATATTCATCTATAATTCTTACCTTTAAAGTTACTTAATGTCATGTTGATAGAAAAGGAAACTGCTGACATTGACTTTCTACACTTTAAATCAATTCTTTAGTATCTTCACATAAGTCTCCCCCTAAAATTTCCTGTTTTTAGAGTGATTTTTATACTTACCCATTGCATAAACCTGGAGAAATTCTTTTCTTCACTTATTTCAATTTCCCAATATATAAAAGAGTTAATAATGTAGCTACCACAGAGCATATTGTAAAATTCACTGAGAAATCACAGAGATATGCTGCTTTGCGAAGAGCAGGAAGAACTCCGAATAATAGGTTGTACCAATCTTCCTCCAAACACTTCTCTGACAAGCACACAAATCTGACACATATTTCTGCAGAGATCTAGGGCTCCAAGTTTTCTCCTTTTGTGATATAATCGCTCTCCATGAAGTTTAGTCATATGCTGCTCATTTTCAGTGTCTCTATTTTCTAAATAAAGGCATGAATAGAATCAACTCTTGGATTCTATAAACTACAATAAACCGAAATGTGTTTAAAGAAAACTTAATGAATCATTATGCTACCCCTCCACCATAAGACTGTAGAATGTTAGCTTTAAAAGGAATACAGGGAACATCAAGTCCAATCTTTGCATTTTATAGACAAGACAACTGAGCTTTTGGGAGCTTGGGGAATCTCGTGATTTTCTCAAAGTGAGATTAGTTAAGTGGTAGATCTGTGTGTGTGTGTGTCTGTGTGTGTGTAATTTCAAAAACATGCAATACTAGTATATTTTTCATTTTCATTGGTTTCTTTTTTAAAAGTATCTTCAAACTAATATACTTGGTTAAACTTTTTAAGTCTCAAAACACAACTAAAATAACCTGTTGTGTTTCATTTTTTAACCAAAAAACTACTACTGAGGCTTTTGCCTTTAAGAATAATTTCTGGGGCCAGGTGTGGTGGCTCATGCCTATAATCCTAGAACTTTGGGAGCCGAGCGTGGGAATCATTTGAGGCCAGGAGTTTGAGACCAACCTGGGCAACATAGCGAGATCCTGTTTCTACAAAAAATTTTAAAATTTGACCGGATGTGGTGGCATGCAACTGTAGTCCCAGCTACTTGAGAGGCTGAGGAGGGAGGATATCTTCGAGGCTGAAGAAAGCAAGCTATGAAGGCACCACTGCACCCCATCCCAAGGGGCTGGAGTGAGACCCTATCTTCAAAAAAAAAAAAAAGGCCGGGCGCGGTGGCTCAAGCCTGTAATCCCAGCACTTTGGGAGGCCGAGACGGGCGGATCACGAGGTCAGGAGATCGAGACCATCCTGGCTAACACGGTGAAACCCCGTCTCTACTAAAAATACAAAAACTAGCCGGGCGAGGTGGCGGGCGCCTGTAGTCCCAGCTACTCGGGAGGCTGAGGCAGGAGAATGGCGGGAACCCGGGAGGCGGAGCTTGCAGTGAGCTGAGATCTGGCCACTGCACTCCAGTCCGGGCGACAGAGCGAGACTCCGCCTCAAAAAAAAAAAAAAAAAAAAAGATTTCTAAGAAATGGTATATTCAGAGGTATTTCAACATATTTAATAACAGTATATCATGGGCATTACCCAACAACTGGTGTGTCTGTCCTGGTTCTACCAGCTGCACATGAGCCTGGGTATATCATTGAAAAATAGGCAGTGCCATATGCTGGAAATAAAGATGTAATCCTTGAACATTGTTGCACCACAGTGAAAATGTAACAATGCCCAGTAAAGCTATAATGTTTTCATTATTAAATTTGTTCAACACTATTTTTTTTTCACAAAAAGTTGAACAGAAAACACAGGATTTTTTTTTTTCCTATATGATATTTCTACTGGATTAACCACTAGATTTAGGTAATAGCAACAGAGCTGAACTTCTGGACCTGGTAACATTGTCTCTTCAAGTTAGCATTTTCGACATAATACAAAATAAATTCTGGCAATAGTCATCTACATATGTAATTTGTAGAGCTGTTCTATTGGGCTTCGTGAGGAAGGACAACATGTGCTTTATTAACAATGTTAAACGGGGCTCAATTAATGTTTGCTGATATACTACAGAATTTCATAAAGAATGGCAACAAATGTTTCCCAAAATCAATATGGAAATGAGTTATGAAATTTGCTTTACTGAACAAGTCTTCATTTGTGGCAAGAATGCATTTTGGTTTTTGTTTCCCTGCTATTTGAAGGAACAGATTGAGTGTTCCTTTGTTTTCTTGTTCCTACATATAAGACATTTAAAATAATCATAAACTATTAGTACTAGAAGGAAACCTAAAAATCTAATATAACTTCCCACACAATGCAAATCCCTTCTGCAGCATCCCTGATAAATCTTCACCCAGCTTCTTCTGACATTTCCAATGATAGGGAGCACATTGCTTAGTGAGACAGCCTGTTCCTCACTCAAGAGTTCGAGCTGCTATACAGGTCTGTGTTAACTCTTTTTATCGGTGTTTCTGAAAGTGTGGTCCCCGGACTAACAGCAATAGCATCACATATAAACTCATTGGAGGATGGGTGCAGTGGCTCAGCCGGTAATCCCAGCACTTGGGGAGGCTGAGTTGGGTGGATCACCTGAGGTCAGGAGTTTGAGACCAGCCTGGCCAACATGGTGAAACCCCATCTCCACTAAAAATACCAAAATTAGCTGGGTGTGGTGGTGTGCACCTGTAGCCCCAGCCACTTGGGAGGCTGAGGGAGGAGAATTGCTTGAAACTGGGAGGTGGAGCTTGCAGTGAGCGGAGATCACGCCACTGCACTCTAGCCTGGGTAACAGAGCGAGACTCCATCTCAAAAAAAAAAATAAATAATGAAGGCCGGGCGCAGTGGCTCAAGCCTGTAATCCCAGCACTTTGGGAGGCCGAGACGGGCGGATCACGAGGTCAGGAGATCGAGACCATCCTGGCTAATACGGTGAAACCCTGTCTCTACTTAAAAATACAAAAAACTAGCCGGGCGACGAGGCGGGCGCCTGTAGTCCCAGCTACTCGGGAGGCTGAGGCAGGAGAATGGCATAAACCCGGGAGGCGGAGCTTGCAGTGAGCTGAGATCCGGCCACTGCACTCCAGCCTGGGTGGCAAAGCAAGACTCCGTCTCAAAAAAAAAAAAAAAAATTAAAAAAAGAAACTTGTTAGAAATGCAAATTCTCAGCTCTAGGTGAGGGTGGCTCACATCTGTACCCAACCATTTGGAGGGTGAGGTGGGAGGATCACTTGAGCCCAGAAGTTTGAGACCAACCTAGGCAACACAGCAAACTCCATCTCTACAAAAAAATGTTATAATTAGCCAGGCATGATGGCACACGCCTATAGTCCCAACTACTCAGGATGCTGAGGCAGGAGGATTGCTTGAGCCTAGCAGTTCAAGGCTGCAAGGAGCTAGAATTGTGCCACTCTAGTTAACCCTGGGTGACGGAGCAAGACCTTGTCTCAAAAAAAAAAAAAAAAAGAAAAAAAAAAGCCAATTCTCAGGTTTCCCTGCCAGATTTACTGAATCAGAAATTATAAGAATGGGGCCCAGCAGTGTTTTAACAAGCTCTCAGGTGATTCTGATGCGTGCTAAAGTTTAAGAAACATTGCCCTATATAACACTCCACACAGCTGGGTATAGTGGCTCATGCCTGTACTCCTAGCACTTTGGGAGGCCAAGGTGGGCAGATCACCTGAGGTCAGGAGTTTGAGACCAGCCTGGCCAACATGGTGAAACCCCATCTCCATTAAAAATACAAAATTAGCCAGGCGTGGTGGCAGGCACCTGTAATACCAGCTACTTGGGAGGTTGAAGCAGGAGAATCACTTGAACCAGGAGGCAGAGGTGGCAGTGAGCTGAGATCGTACCACTGCCCTCCATTCAGCCTGGGCGACAGAGCAAGACTTTCTCAGAAAAAAAGAGAAAGACTCCACACAACAGAATTGGGTTGCAGATATCAGAAATCTAACTGTAAAATTAGATTTAGTATAAAAGGCATTATCCCAGTTCGTGAGGCTCAGGATAATGGAGTAGCTCGTAGGATCAAGGGATTGATCAGGACCTACAGGACCTGGGCTTCTGGGACTGGAAAGAAGAAATGTCTCACTTCATGTCTGCTCATGAGTGCTCCGAATGGCTCCATCTCCCACCCACCCTCAGCCCATGTATTGCCACTTCTCTGTCTCTGCTTGTTTTTATCCTCTTTGACTGCAGACAGACTTCTGCACATGGTGAAGATGGCACGTCCTCTACCCTGCAACCTGCATGCATACATACCTTCATATCTCTCTAGGACTTGACCTCTGAGGCAAGGCTATTCCTCTCCAGGCTCCAAATCAAGAAATCCCAGGGAAGAACTCCAAGGGCCAGAAATGTTAATGGAAGAAAGGTGTTGGGAAGTCTTGCAGAGAAGATAAATAACAGTAGCTACTGCAGCCTATTACATAAACTATAGTCAATTTTACTGTGAGAAAAGGAAGTTTAGAAAGATCATTTGCCTTGCCCAAATCACTAAGTCAGTGAAAATCAAAACCAAAAAAACTAAAAAATAGTAATATTTAAGACCATACCATAGTCACTCATTTACTAAGGAATTTCCTAGAAAAATTTAGTTTAGGTTTTAGCTCTATATATTTGCACTGAACTTTCTCCCTCATGGAAAAAAAAAGTTAGTTTTATAAAAATAACTTCATGAGTCTGTAGTAAAACAATGGTGAAAGGAATATAATTTTTCCTATTGCAGACAGACGGTTGAGATTCTTTTGCATTTATGTCATTCAAAAATGATTGTTACAAACTTTAAACTTGGCAGCAATGTGCTCCCAATGGAGGAAGGGAAACAAATCAAGCCAATCTAAAGTCATGAAGATTTAAATAATGTATTTAAGAAAAAAACACAAAATAGAACATTTATGGTTTTTTTTTTTTTTGCAAGAACTTAGACTTAAGGCTTCCTGATGCGAAAAAAAATAAATCTTTTAAGGAATCTACTTTAGCAAACAATTTTTTTGAAAATGTGCCTTCTACTTAACTCAAGAAAAATATATACTAATGAAGCCTACAAGCTAAGAACATACAAATCAAAGCATCAGTTTCCAAAGCTTTTCTTATATTTTTGAGATGGAGTCTTGCTCTGTAGCCCAGGCTGGAGTGCAGTGGTACGATCTCAGCTCCCTGCAACCTCCACCTCCCGGGTTCAAGAGATTCTCCTGCCTCAGCCTCCTGAATATCTGGGATTACAGGCACCCACCACCATGCCTGGCTAATTTTACATATATATATATAATTATATATAAACATATTATTATATATAAATATATCATTATATATATATATACACACACAGACACACAATATATATATGTTTTAGTAGAGATGGGGTTTCACCATGTTGATTATGACTAGTCTCGAACTCCTAACCTCAAGTGATCTGCCCACCTTGGCCTCCCAATGGGATTACAGGCATGAGCCACCATGCTCAACTTATGCAAAGTAATTGTTTTTCAATTCTTTTTTTTCTTTATTTTTTCTTACTGGCCTCTACATTTTGGACTCAGTTTTTCAATTTTTTTTTTGAGACAGGTCTCACTGGGTTGCTCAGGCTGGAGTGCAGTGGCACAATCTCGGCTCACTGCAACTTCTGCCTCCCAGGCTCAAGCAATCCTTCCACCTCAGCCTCCCAAGTAACTGGGACTATAGGCACATACCACCATGCCCAGCTAACTTTGTGTGTGTGTGTGTGTGTGTGTGTGTGTGTGTGTATTTTTGGTAGAGACAGGGTTCGCCATGTTTTCCAGTCTGGTCTCCAACTCCTGAGCTCAAGTGATCTGCCCACCTTGCAGTTTTTCAATTCTTAAAATCATTATTGGCCAGGCACGGTGGTTCACACCTGTAATCCCTGCACTTTGGGAGGCCGAGGTGGGCGGATCACGAGGTCAAGAGATTGAGACCATCCTGGCCAACATGGTGAAACCTCATCTCTGCTAACCATAGAAAAATTAGCTGGGCATGGTGGTGCATGCCTGTAGTCCCAGCTACTTGGGAGGCTGAGGCAGGAGAATCACTTGAATCTGGGAGGCAGAGGTTGCAGTAAGCCAGGATCATGCCATGGCACTCCAGCCTGGCATCAGTGCGAGACTGCATTTCAGAAAAAAAGAAAGAAAGAAAGAAACTATTGCCTCTTTCCTCAAATTTCTGTCAAACAATCAAGCAGGACAAAAGACTGTCGCAAAAACAAGAAAACATTAGTAGCTCATATGTAAAGGTCAGATCTTGGTAAAGCATGAGCTCTCTTTTTCCATGTCCTTTTGCAATAAATGTTAAATCTGCAACTGTGTAGAATAGAGAGATTAAACCTGGTTTCCCTTCACTCATAATTCCATTTAAGCAGATAACTGGTAAAAATAAAATCAGAGAAATCCAATTCTGTTCTCCATTTTGGACACTAAATAAGTCCACCCACACCATTTTGCCACAAGTAGATTACTTACAAAATGCTAAATTCCAAATCTCGATATGGAGATTCCCCCAAACCATCTGAATCTACTTTCACCTGTCACTTTCTATTGGGACTCAAAACTGGTGACATCCTAGAATGAGTCCTTGTTTTAACAGAAACATACATAACGCCTCTGGCTAGGGTCAGAATCTTGCTTTAGAATGGGTTTTCCTTATGTCTCATTGTATGCTGGTTCTATGTAGTAACTTACTTCTCTATTCTGAATTCCTGACTAGTGGGGATTAACATATATGATGATAATTTTGATGATGAGTATGATGAGAATAATGAAGACAGGTTGGGTGTGATGGTTTATGCCTTTAATCCCAGCACTTTGGGAAGCCAAGACAGGAAGATTGCTTGAGCCCAGGAGTTTGAGGCTACAGCGAGCCATGATTGCGCCACTGCACTCCAGCTTGGGTGGCAGAGTGAGATTCTGTCTCAAAAAAAAGAAAAGAATCATGAAGATGACTTCACAGTCATTTAAGGAGCACTTACTATGAACCATCCCCTGTACTAGGGACAGTCTGTTCTGCAGTACCATCTATATCTATCTTGGAAATTAGTCCACACATAAATGATAAATCCAGAGATATCACTATAATCAAGATTGCTTTCATATGTGATTTTCCCCAGCATGTTAATATTTTGCAGCTCTAAGTTGTGTGCAGTGGCCCATGCCTGTAATCCCAGCACTTTGGGAGGTCAAGGCTGGGGGATTACTTGAGCCCAGGAGTTTGAGACCAGCCTGAGCAACATGGCAAACCCCCATCTCTACAAAAATATACAAAAATTAGCTGCATGTGGTGGCACACATCTGTAATCCCAGCTACTTGGGAGGCTGAGGCAGGAGGATTGCTTGACCCCAGGAGGCCAAGTCTGCAGTGAGCCGTGATGGCGCCACTCTACTCCACTCTGGGTGACAGAGTGAGACCCTATCTCAAAAAAAAAAAAAAAAAAATTGCACCCCTATGCACACATGTTACTATTTTGCAGCTAATGTACCCTAATAAGTTTTAAAAAAAAGAAACCATGAAGTAATTCAGTACTGAACATGATGCCCATTCTCTCCACTTTCTTGGCTGTATCTTGGAGGTACTCACTGGGTCTCAGTGCATTTTGCCCGCATCTGTGTAACTTGGCAGCATCAACCCTCACTCACACCCTCTTCCATCAAGTAACCATTGCCTTTTCTTAAAGGCAAAGGCAATCTTATAAATTTACTTAGTATTTCTTCTTTTTAGAAGCTTAACTATGGTGCATTTTATTAGGATGGGTATTGTTACTGTTACTGCTTTGGTTACAAAGCTGCATAGGCCTTGAATGAACTGCTTCAATCCCGTTTTTTCCATAAACCCTCTTACTTTTAGTGCACAAGTCTGAAGAATGAGTGGATTGTTGTTTCTGCACATACTGCAGAAACGTCATCCAATATCCATACAGTCTCATTCAGTTCTTGCCACTATTTCATGGCATAGGTATTATTCCCATTAGCTGATGGAAGGAACCCAAGGCTCAAAGAACTTAAGTAACTTGCCCAAAATGAGGAGGCAAGATGCCTTTGAGTCATTATATACACCTCACTTATTACCTGGCCTCATCAACCTCTATTCAATTAGTCTTGCAGCCTTAAAGAGGACCAAAGTGAAAACACAGGCAGTTGAGTCATGGGGAGGTCAGGGCAGTGATCTGCACTGCTATTCTCCAAGATTGACAGCACTTCCTTTCCATTCATCATGGAAGATAGCCCAGATTTTTTTTTTTTATTGTTCCAGAAAAAGGCCCATAAAAATAAATTAAATATGTGGGTCAGCTGTAGCAAGCTACTGATAATGTCACATGAGGGAGGCTGTGGAGTTCTGTACAGGGAAAAAAGCGCCAGACCAGGCCTGATCTGGTCCTGGCTTTATGGTAGAGTGATATATAGCACATTCCAGAAGAAAAAAATTGGATGTTGAAAATTCGAATAAAAAGCAATCCCAGAAAAGATTTTCTATCATCTATTCAGTTCTTTTTAGAAACTGAATGTGATTTCTCACAGACGAAAATAGTGCATTTTAAAAAAGAAATTGTGTTACACAACAGGATCCTATTTTTATCAAAATAGAATACACACACAAAACTTTTAGATGATAAACATCAAGATATTAATGGTAATTATTAATCTCTAAGTGGTAGAATTATGGTGTTTTTTTCTTTTTGCTAATTTTATGAACTGTCTAAAATAGATCAGCATAATTTTTCTAACAAGAAGTTATAGAAGTACTTTTGAAGACACATTTTTAGGATAATTTGTGATTTTCTTTTCTGGAAACAATTGATTTTATAACTGGGACAAATATTCATAATTGTTTTCAGATAGAACAGCCTTTTAAAGATTGATGTCATTCAGCATTGCTGTCCTCCCTATAAAATGTCACAGACTCATATTGATTTTTTTTTCTTATTCTCTCATTTCAGCTTTTCACAACTCTGCTTCTCCCACTTTCCCATGCTTTTTTTTTTTTTTAAGACTGAGTTTTGCTCTTGTTGCCCAGGCTGGAGTGCAGTGACATGATCTCGGCTCACTGCAACCTCTGCCTCCTGGGTTCAAGTGACTCTCCTGCCTTAGCCTCCCAAGTAGCTGGGATTATAGGCACCTGCCATCATGCCAGGCTAATTTTTGTATTTTTGTAGAGTTGGGGGTTTCACCATGTTGGCCAGGCTGGTCTAAAACTCCTGACCTCAGGTGATCTGCTCACCTCGGCCTCCTAAAGCGCTGGGATTACAGGCGTGAGCCATCGCACCCGGCCTTTTTGTATCTTTTAAAATGGAGACAGGGTTTCATGATATTGGCCTGGCTGATCTCGAACTCCTGACCTTGGGTGATCTGCCCACCTTGGCCTCCTAAAGTGCTGAGATTACAGGCATGAGCCGCTGTGCTTGGCCTCCATGCCTTTTATCTCATCCACAGTCACCTGTTCTTGGTCCATTCTGCGTCGCCTTACTTTGGGCTGCTTTTCACTTCTCACCCTCCCTCATGCATCACTGCTTGCTTGGGACCCGCCACCTCTGTGCTGACTCTTGCATTCTCTTCCACCATGTGATGCCAGTGTCCACACCTAATTGCACACTCCTGTAGTTTTTCACATCTTTTTTTATTAGCTTGTTCCTCCCAACGTAACAGGGACTATTGTCTGCTTCTAAGGATATCATGTCATTTGGGCTTCCTGGCAGAAGCAATAAGAAGACAAGATTCCCCCTAGAAAATTATGCACAAAACAACAACAAATCCCTGTTTGTAAGGTTCTTTCTGATGCCTTTCTCTCATTAGTTCTCAAACTGCAGCAGCAATATGATCATACCTAAAAAGCAGGAGACAGTAAACACACAAAAGGTTATTGTAGACTATGTGCCCCCATCCCGAAACTTTTCCTTTCTTTTTATTGTCTATTATGGGTGAATTACAATAATATATAGACCTACTATCACTAGTAGCTTTATAACCTCCGTGGAAGATTGCTATAAATCCCCAGAGCTTGTCTGCAATTACATCTTAATATAGATTGGCTTTGTGATCCTGCCCAAACCATGTGTTGAATTGTAATCCCCAGTGTTGGAAGAGGGGCCTGGTGGGAGGTGACTGGATCATGGGGGTGGATTTTCCCCTTGCTGTTCATATGATAGTGAGTGAGTTCTTATGGTATCTGGTTGTTTAAAAGTGTGTGGCACCTCCCGCTGCTCTCTCTTCCTACTTCTCCAGCCATGTAAGACGTGCCTCCTCCCCTTTGCCTTCCACCATGATTGTAAGTTTCCTGAGGCCTCCCCAGCCATGCTTCCTGTACAGCCTGAGGAGCTGTGAGCCAAATAAACCTTTTCTTTATAAATTACCCAATCTCAGACAGTTCTTTATAGCTCTGTGAGAATGGACTAATATAAATCTACTTCCATCCACGAATCCTTGTGGTGTTTATCTTCCACCCTTTGACACAACTGTATTTACTAGGGCATCCAAAGTTCTCACCAATTCCTGCTGAGTCAAGATGAGCCTGATGTCATTAATTCAATAAATAGGCATAATGTTCTGCTTCCATAGATGATTGAGATGGTCAAAGTCCCTGTGGGCTATGTAGTAACAGAAACAAGAGTTAACACAGGAAAACAGTGCCAAGGCAGTGACTATGTCCTGCTGCCTTATAAAAAGAAGTTGGTTTTAAAATTTTCTTTACTGATGGTAATGAGAAAGAGCACTGTCACTGTTAATGACAGTTGCATTCCAAGTGCCAGGGTCTGTTAATCTGTTCTAGTAAAGATGCAGCGTCTGGAAAAAACAGCTGCAACTGGGTAGCCCCCCATCTCCACCTACGTTAATCCACCTGGTGCTCGTTAGAGGCATGCAGGCGAATTGAAGAGATTTGGTGGAGGCCACTACCCTTGCATCCCTTTGCCTACGTCTGCAGTTCCTTCTGGGATACAGTATTCCCTGGTTTACTATGTTGCCCGGAGGAGAGCAGTTTCAGGGACCTTCACTTGGCTCTTCCCTCTATAATAGCTCTTACTCTACAGCTCAGGTATTTAATGTAAGATTCTACCTGCTGTTAATTTGCATTCTAATTACACAGTTGGGAACCAGGGTAATAACCACAGGAGGGGCCTGGAGACTTACTGGACCACTGTCAGACTTGGGCCAGGATTTCATTGATCGCCTTGCTTCCATAAGTTTCCACTGTAACTGGGGAATGATAATGGTGTTTTGAGTGCCCTCTATCCAATAGCTCTCAAAGGGCTGAGGATTCCCTTTTCTCCTCTGTATCCTTTTTTTGGTACGTGACCACAGGTCCATTTAGGGAAGGAATAAAAGAAATAATGTCTATTCCTGTAGTGTTATTATAGAGTCCTTTCTCTTTTTTTTTCTGAGACGGAGTCTGGCTCTGTTGCCCAGGCTGGAGTGCAGTGGCTGGATCTTAGCTCACTGCAAGCTCCGCCTCCCGGGTTTATGCCATTCTCCTGCCTCAGCCTCCCAAGTAGCTGGGACTACAGGCGCCCACCACCTCGCCCGGCTAGTTTTTTGTACTTTTTAGTAGAGACGGGGTTTCACCGTGTTAGCCAGGACGGTCTCGATCTCCTGACCTCGTGATCCGCCCGTCTCGGCCTCCCAAAGTGCTGGGATTACAGGCTTGAGCCACCGCGCCCGGCCATGTCCTTTCTCAAAGGGACCCAGACTCTCCTTCAATTGATGGCCTCTGGGAGTGAAAACTGATTCAGATCCGAGAGGTCATGATTTTCCACTTCTGCAATTGATGTAGGTTCACCAAGCTCTCAAGTTTTTCTTGTTATATAAGTGAAGTAACTTCTTAGTCATCTGGCTACCTACCTTGTCCCTCCAGGATCACTATGCTCTATTTATTAGCCATTGCCACAAAACCTTGTAAGAGGAGACACCTGGCTGACATTTCAACCTTGCTGCCTGTTTCTGTTACATCCACCTTGCTTTTTGTTAAATGCTACCACCCGGACCCTGCTATGCTGAAATTCTGTCACCGTCACTGATACTAGAGAGTCTTACAGTTACCTCTGCCCTGTGGAGGATAGCCAAAACTGGGCTTCTCAAAGATGTCTGCACCCCTCTCAGCAGCTCATCCTTATTGCTTCCATGGAAGGGATGTTCCTTAGACCACATGCTTAGGGAGCAGGTTCTCAGTATCACATAATAAATCCATTCCTATATTTACATCTCCCCAGTCTTTCTAACCTCTTCCTCAGAACTCCACAAGACAGTTGGAGCACCTCTGGCCTTATTGCAGGTCACCATCATGTGCAATTTTTAGGGAGCAATCCCAGCACATCCTGGGACTGGCTCAGATGTCCTAGATTGGACACGAAGCTCCTCATCATAGGAAGATGCTCTTATATCAACGAACTCTCACCTACCCGGCCTTAGATTCTACCCTCTCTAGCCCACCTCCCTCAAGGTCCACCTGTCTGTACACCTTCTCATTTCCTGCTGGTTCATATTAGCCAGCTCTTGAGGCAATGAAGGGAGCCAGGCAGGGATCTTAAGAAGGACACTCACCATTTTGTGAGGCAATTGCCTCAGGCAAGGTTTTTGAAGGGTCTTTTGTACAGGAGAGGCTCCTCTTCGCCAGCGCCAGCGTGAGATAGTGAGCTACTCCTGCTAACCTCGACAGTTCAGGAGGGCCTGGGGCCTCAAGATTCTCTGGTTCACCCACTCCAGTGCCCCCGCTTCTATGTCCCAGAGTGTAACCCTGGGAGACCCATCAAAGTTGTGCATTCACTATCGGTTGTAGCACTGCTGTCCTGGGTCCCAGTTACAGAAGACAAGATGTGTCTGATATGTTGCCTCTCAAAGAACGTTGCCTGATATTATTCTCTTTGCCCAAGCCTTCTATTTCATTTATCCATCATTCTGGTTCGCTTCTGGACACAATCTCAACAGGGAATCTTCCTCTATCTCTAAAGATTAACCCAACAACACTCTTATTATCTAAATGCCTCCATGAAGGCATGTCTTAAGATAGCATGTCTTAAGTTGACAGTTGACTAACCTGAGCCTATCATTTTCTTTTTCAAGGTTTCTAATGCTGTTAACAAGACCCAGCCGACTCCACATTCATGTAATACACATTGTTACCAGACTGTTCAAGGGTCATTACTACGACATAAGACAACGCTTCAACGTTCACTTGCATCTCATCTCAGTCCATCACTGGGTGAATTCTTAGGGATTAGGATGCTGCTGTAAACCGGTAGTAATTAACCACTTAACACCAGTCAGAGGTTCTTATCTATGATAAGGACTGTTGAAGGATCAAGACTCCTCTCTGAAAGTTTCCTTTTTAGGGTACCTTCAGTACAACTGCCTTAGCTTGAGTTTCCTTAAAAAGTAGATTCCATGGCTGGGCGTGGTGGCTCACACCTGTAATTGTAGCACTTTGGGAGGCCGAGGCGGGTGGATCACCTGAGGTCAGGTGTTCGAGACCAGCCTGGCCAAAAGGGCAAAACCGCATCTCTACTAAAAATACACAAAAAATTAGCCAGGCATGGTGGCATGAGCCTGTAATCCCAGCTACTCAGGAGGCTGAGGCAAAATAATCACTTGAACCCAGGAGGTGGAGGTTGCAGTGAGCTGAGATTGTGCCTCTGCATTCCAACCTGGGCAACAGAGCAGGACTCCATCTCAAAAAAAAAAAAAGGATTCCATGATAAGGGTTTGTATGCAAGTAATTTATTTTGGGAAGTGATCCAGAAGAATAGGAATGAGGGAGTAGAAAGAGTAAAACAGGAGAGAAAGTGATCCAAGGCCATGCTATTAAGCTGGCCATTATTGTGTGCAAATGGGGCTCCATCCCTCTGGGAACACTCTGAGAGGTCATGTAAATTGTGAACATCTCCCACTGGCCAAGTGTTGCCCCAGGAAATGAAACTGCCTGCCAGGTTTGCACAGCCACTGTGTCACAGTGGTTGAACAGTTCCTATAGCCAGCCCATAGGGCAGGAAGTGAGAGCAATAGAGAAAAATGTGATACAGCTGAGGTAAGCTGCTGCCGGCTTCACCTGCAGTTCATTGTTGGCTAAGTTCTTAGTGATTAGGATACTGCTGTAAGCTAGTCCCACCTGCACCCACTGACACCAGCCACATCAGTGGCTAGAGTAAAAAGGTGTGCTGAGTGGATGGAAGATGCCGTAAAAGATGTGTCTGATATGTTGCCTCTCAAAGAACATTGCCTGATATTATTCTCTTTGCCCAAACCTTCTATTTCATTTATCCATCATTCTCATTCGCCTCTGGACACAATCTCAACGGGGAATCTTCTTCTATCTGTAAAGATTAACCCAACAACACTCTTATTATCTAATAGCACTAGTCATCCAGTTCCTCTGCAATTTCCTTTGTGAATTATCAGATAATAACTCTTTCCTTATGTTGTGTCCTATTTAACTCATAAATTACAGTAAATTGATAATGTTTTCTTAGGTCAGGTACCCTGAGACTGACTCAGATTTGCCTGCTGGAGGTTTATTGGGGTATGTCTTGTGGGTCAGCACCAATGGGCATGGAAGGAGATATGATTGAAAAGAGGGAAGAGCTGAAATGGAGAGCAGCTGGAACAAAGCCAGGCTGCAGTCAGAGGGGAGCTCTGGATAGCCCATCTTGTCCCATCTTGGTGCAAAGAAGTATGGGCCTTTGTATGCTGCCTCCAACAGTCAGTGACTGGGGACTGACCCCAGGCAGGGAATGTCCTTGGGTGAGGGACTGAGAACATTTCCTGGAGAGTGACTAAGCTGAAAGCCCTTCTGCCAACACTCCCAACAGCTGGAGAAATGGTATCTCAGTCCTGCAGGGAAGTTCTGGGCAGTGCACAGCATTAACTATAGTCCACCCTTTCGGCTGCTTGGATTGTTATTTTGTAAATTAGTCTTTGCAAATAGTTCCTCCAAGATTCTGACTGGTTCTTTTTCTGGGAAACTTAAGGAGAGGGTTGGCAGGAAAAACCACAGCCCTGTCACTACAGCAATGGATCCTGAGAGGCCAGCTGATTATCTCACTCTTCTACCCATTCTAGAGTTCCCTCATCCTTGGCTATCATCTCTGTTGGTTTCAGTGGCTTAGCTGGCGGGATGACCTAGACACTCATCTTTGATGGATCTGAGACCCTGGTTGCCATGTCTTTCTCAGGCTGCAACCGTGGCACTTGGCAATTTACCATCAAAATTGCTAAAGGGAGTACAAGGAGATTCTCCTGGAGATGCCCTGGGTTCCAAATATGTATACCTTTCCTGGCACTACTGTATATCAGCAGTTTTATTTCCTCCTAGTGATCAGCGTCAGTGACCCCTGCTGAATCCCCAATATGACACATCCCCAGAATGGTGATTCCCTTTTTCTTGTCTCTTATAACAAGAAGCCTAAAGTAATTAGGCAGTGGCTATAAAACTTAATGGGACTGGCCAGGTGCAGTGGGTTATGCCTGTTATCCCAGTACTTTGGGAGGCCGAGGCAGGCAGATCACTTGAGGTTAGGAGCTCGAGACCAGCCTGGCCAGCTTGGTGAAACCCCATCTCAACTAAAAACACAAAAAATTAGCTGGGCCTGGTGGTGCGCACCTGTAATCCCAGCTACTCGGGAGACTGAGGCAGGAGAATCACTTGAACTTAGGAGGCAGAGGTTGCAGTGAGCCCAGATTGTACCACTGCACTCCAGCCTGGGTGAAAGAGGGAGACTTTGTCTCAAAAAAAAAAAAAAAAATTAAATTAAATCAATGGGACTACTGCTGTGTCCCCTAGTGTGTTTTCCTTTAGAATATAAAACCTGTAAACCCACAGAGTAAAGAGCTGCAAGGACAGAAATCACACATTCCTAGTAGTCACTGACAGTGATGATAAGCACAGTCACTTCTATTTTCACTGTGTTTCCTAGACCGAAGTATTCTTCCCAGTGGGGACGCAACACCATAGAGTGGTAGCTGATTTAGGACATGTTCTGCAATCTGGAAAATGATGCCCCATCTTCTTAGGTTGCCATCTCTAAGCCTAAGCTTCTGTGACTCCCTTACAAAGACTATTTTATCCCTTCAGCAGGCTGGCAGGGTCTGGGTGGTAGAACCAGGTGGTCTCACCACCATGTGTCTACTTTTACTCTCCTTTGCTGTAAAGTGGGCCCCTTGAACTAATAGAATATCATGTGGCATTCCATATTTCTGGATAAAAACTAATTATTCAGAAGGTGGTGACATACTGTGGGTAGGAAAAGCAAACCTACATCCATATGTATCCATTTTTATCAAGATTAATTACTGCCCCTTCCGGTATAGAAAGGATCCAATGTAATTAATACCAAATGGTTAATTGGTCAGCTGGAGATATAGCACAGTAGTGAGTACACAAGGTTGGTTTGTGTTGCTGGCAGGTTGGTCATAGGGCAGTTGCATTAGCAGGATCAGCCTTGCTGAGTGGGAGTCTATGCTGTGAGCTCATGTACAGCCTCCATCCTTGCCATCAGGGCTGCTTGGTTCATGCGCCCATTGTGCCAGCACTATAGTGTGACAGGGGCTGGCTAGTCATCCTTTAGTAGATGACCAGTTAAGTCATCCTGTCTACTTGGTTCTTCAGTGCTTCCTCCATAGTGGATGCTCTCTTATGGGCATTAACAATGGGATTCAAAATCTTCACAGTTTGGGCCGTGGCCACAGGGCCATCGACACGCCTCTTTTTTAAATATCTTTGCCACCAATCTTCCAATCTTTCTGCCCTGCTCTTAGCAAGCCAGCCAAGCTAACCACCAAAAATATTTGACCAGGCCAGGCACAGTGGCTCACATCTATATTCTCAGCACTTTTGGGGGCCAACACAGGAGGATTGCTTGAGGCCAGGAGTTCAAGACCAGCCTGGTCAAAATAGTGAAACCCCATCTCTACAAAAAAAAAAAAAGTATTTGACTAGGTGCACTGCCCAGAAATCTGCCAGTTGGTAGGATTTCCTTTGCCATTGTCTTCCAGGCTCTCCTACTGCAGGGCTACAATGAAGCTGTAGTGCAGCCAAAGACCATTTTCATGTTGCATCCACACACCAAGCTGTGGCCCTGGCATGGCCTTTTCCCTCTTCTGTCAGCCTGCCATAGGAACTCTCTATGGTCCATAGGCATGAGCTGACAAAGAGGAACCAGTGCAATAGAGGTGGATAACCTGAGTTCAATCTCTTCTGGAGCTCCCCTTCTTTTATATTTAAGACTTGGGCCTGATCCTCAGAATAAGAGTCTGTTTATTATGAAGCCAAGGAGAGCTTCTGACTTTCTGATTGTTGATTAATCACTGTCAACATTTCATTGTTCTTCTTCAATACATTAAATGTCCAGTAACAGCCAGCCATTTCCATAGTTTTTATAATAATTATGACTTCCCTAGGGGAACATCACACACCGGGGCCTATCATGGGGAGGGGGGAGGGGGGAGGGATTGCATTGGGAGTTACACCTGATGTAAACGACGAGTTGATGGGTGCTGACGAGTTGATGGGTGCAGCACACCAACATGGCACAAGTATACATATGTAACAAACCTGCACGTTATGCACATGTACCCTAGAACTTAAAGTGTAATTTAAAAAAATTATAAAAAAAAGAAAAAAAAGAAAAAAATAAAAAGGTTAAAAAACACTGACTTCATAAAAGAAAAAAAAATAATAATAATTATGACTTCCCTTGAACTTCTCAAATACCTGAGGCCCCTGCACTGCCTTCCACAAACACCTCATCCCAGTTTACCACCATGAAAGTTTTAGTTTCCCTCTGTCACTCAGACTGGAGTACAGTGGCGTGATCTCAGCCCACTGCAACCTCTGCCTCCCAGGTTCAAGTGATTCTCCTGCCTCAGCCTCCTGAGTAGCTGGGATTATAGGCACAGCCACTGTACCCGGGCTACTACCATGAAAGTTTTAACAAGCACGTGGCTACAGTATGCTAAGCACTGTCCATGCTCCACCTACCCCTAGTCATGATGTCCTCCTTGCTGGTGACCTACTTTATACTTGGCTTCCTCAGACCATTCCTGGAACCAACTATCTCAGGTCAGATTCCCCAAGAAGCCGACTTTGAGATGGGGGTTAGTATACAGTAAATTTATGGCGGGGAGTGGGAGGTGTCACCAGATTCACATCAATAGGAGATGAAAAAAAAGAAGGACTTAACAGAGGGAGAAGATGAACTGCGTTGAAACCACAAAGGTCTTGGATGGTGCCACAGATTGCTCTGGGGGCTAAGATGTGGGCCACCCCAGGGACACAGTGTGACTTGGGCAAAGTGGCTGTCTTCGGTTAATGGCAAGTCACAGAAAATAATTCAAACGAGAGCAGTCAGTCACCACAATTTCCAACGGCTGGGTGAACAACGGCCTCAGTCTTGAAGGGGCCTTTGGGTCCCACACCATAGCATCCACCATATAAGGCAAATTCTTCTTTCTCAGATGAAAAGAACCAATAAGCATATAAGTTTCTCCACTATAAGGAAGGAGAGTTAGCCCAGAAAAATTAGGCCTAAAAATATCAGCAGTATTAATAACATGGCAATTGTGAATTACTTAATATAATCCCAAGTCAAAAGGAAAAATATATCTTCTCTTACCCTGAGAATGTTCTTTTTATATTTTGAATGTCCTTTTCTGTATGAATGGCATGGTAGAAAAGCAAAATTCTGTCTTAAATGTCCTATAAACTTTTAATATCACCCATCTACAAAGACAAGACTTAAAAGCTGTCCAATTTTTGACACAGACCTTTTTAATTTTAATTACTTTATTTTTGAGACATAATCTTGCTCCCTCACCCAGACTGGAGTGCAGTGGCAGCATCATGGCTCCTTGTAGCCTCAACTTCCCAGGCTCAAGTGATCCTTCTTGCCTCAGCCTCCCAAGAAGCTGAGACTACAGGCATGTGCCACCATACTTGGTTAATTTTTTTAAAAAATCTTTTGTGGAGGCAAGCTCTCACTGTGTTGCCTGGGCTGTTCTCAAACTCCTGGGCTCAAGCGATCCTCCATCTGCCTCCCAGTGGAGGTGGTGCAGAAACAAGAAGGCCAGTCCTGAAGCCAATAAAGTAATCTGGGAAAGAGCTGATAATTAGTCTGGACCACAGTTGTAGCAAGAGAGATGGATAGTGGTCAGACCTTGAACATATTGTGAAGATACGGCTGACAGGATTTGTAGATGAATAGGATTACAGGAGTGAGCCACTACTCCCAGCCTACAGACCCTCTTTAAATGTACCCTCCAGCAAAGTAATTCTGGAAGAGTTGAGGGTAAGCTACCCTTTCTAAATCACTCTTTTCTTAATGAAAATATTGCTTTCACACCTGTGTACCTTGTCAAATTTAACCTTTCTGCCAAAATGTCCTTTCCAAACCTTTGTCCAGAGTTCCATTCATTCTTCAGGAACTTCAATAAATATTCATTCATTCATAAGGTTACCAGATTTAGTAAATAAAAATATAAGTACCCAGTTAGATGTGAATTTCAAATAAACAAAAATTTTAGCATAACATGTCCAAATATTCCATGGGACATACTTATACAAAATAATTAATTGTTGTTTATTTGAAATTCAAATTTAACTGAGTGTTCTGTATTCTATCTAGCAACTTATTCGTTCTTCAAATACTTGTTGAGTATCCACCGTGTGCCAGAAACTACTGAATGTTGAGATTACAGCAGTGAAAAAAATAACTTCAAATTCCTCCTCTTGTGGAGTCTGCATTCTAGTGGAGGGAGTCATTTATACACAAGTATTTATACAAGAAAATATACGATAATATTGTTAGAGTATAAATCTGTGCCATGAAGAAAAATAAAGTGAGGACAAGAGGATCGGGAGTGTCAGGGCTGGGGGCTGGCAGTGCTGTCTCATGAAGGTCTTACTGATTGGGCGAAACTTGAGCAGACACCTGGAAGAAGTGAGGAAGTGAGAGCCGTAAGAAGATTTGAGGGATGCATATTCTAGGCAGAGTAAGCACCAAATACAGAGTGTCTAAGGTGGAGGTACATTTGAGGGATAGCAAAGAGGCCAATTTGACTGGAGAATAGTGAACAGGAGGGGTTAGCTAGGAAATGAACCCAAAGCCAGACCATTTTCAGGCTTTGGGCTATTGGGCAAGTTTCAACATTTACTCTAGGGAGATGGAGCAGACACTTGACTAGATTTCACATTTCAGACACAGCAAATATTCATTTAATAAATATTAAATAAATGGCTTCTATGCTGAAAATTACCTCTTCTTGTTGGGAAGGGAGGTGGTGTAGAAACAAGAAGGCCAATCATGAGGTCAAAAAAATAATCCAGGAGAGAGAGGATGATTAGCTGTAGCAATAAAGATGGCAAGTGATTGAATCCTGAACATATTGTGAAGGTACAGCTGATAGGATGGTCAGATGAATTAGATGTGGTGTGTAAGTAAGAGTCAAGATAGAGGCTTGAGGCTAGGCATGGTAGCTCATGCCTGTAATCCCTGTGCTTTGGGAGGCTGAGGCAGAAGGATCGCTTGAGCCCAGGAGTTTGAGGTTACAGTGAGCTATGAATTGCACCATGGCACTCCAGCCTGGGTGACAGAAATTAGGAGTTCAGCTTCAGACTTGTTAATTTTGACATGCCTGTTAGAAATCCAAGTGGAGATATTGGGGCAGCACCAAGATGTTAAGGTCTGGAGTTCAAAATAGAGATGTGGCCTGGCTAGAGATATAAATTTGGGAGCCATCAGCACGTGGACATAGCCAGTGTACTTAAAGCTGGGGGTCTCAACGAGATCCCTGAGGAGTGGATATAGATAGAGAAGAGTGGGCCAAAAACTGACCCCCGGGATCTCTAAGTATTTAAAGATTGGGGAGGTAAGTAGAAAAAGAATGAGGCCAGGCGTGGTGGCTCATGCCTGTAATTCCAGCACTTTGGGAGGTCAAGGTGGGTGGATCACCTGAGGTCAGGAGTTCGAGGGCAGCCTGACCAACATGGTGAAACCCTGTCTCTACTAAATACAAAAAATTAGCCGGGTGTGGTGGTGTACGCCTGTAATCCCAGCTACTTGGGAGGCTGAAGCAGGGGAATCACTTGAACCTGAGAGGCGGAGGTTGCAGTGAGCCGAGATTGCCAGTGCACTCCAGCCTGGGCAACAAGAGTGAAAAACTCTGTGTCGAAGAAAAGGAAAAAAAAAAAAAAAAAGAATGAGTCATCAACTGGACAGGAGAACCAAGAAAGTATCCCAGAGGCCAGGCGCAGAGGCTCACACCTGTATTCCCAGCACTTTGGGAGGCCAAAGAGGGAGGATCGCTTGAGCCCAGGAGTTCTAGTCCAGCCTGGGAAACAAGGTGAAACCCTAGCTCTACAAAAAATACAAAAAATTAGCCAGGTGTGGTGGCATGCTCCTATAGTCCCAGCCACTCAGGAGGCTGAGGTAGGAAAATCACCTGAGCCCTAGAGGTCCAGGCTCCCATGAACTGTGATTGCGCTACTGCACTGCAGCCTGGGCAACAGAGTGAGACCCTGCCTGGAAAAAAAAAAAAAAAAAGGAAAGAAAAGAAAGTGTCCCAGACACCAAAGCGAAAAAAGTGTTTTAAGACAGAATGCATGATTATCTCCGTCAAATGCCTCTGATTAGTGAGGGTAGAAGAGGCCTGAGCATTGGGTTGAGCAACCAACCTGGTATTATGGACTTCTCGATAACAGCTATTTCACTAAGATGGTGGGAAAGAAAGCTTGATTAGAGTAAGTTCAAGAGAGAATGACACAGAAAATAGAGAAAGCAAAGACAGACAACACTTTCAAGGAGTTTTGCTATAACCCGGGGATGATCCAAAAAAGGTGAGAAGGAAAATAATGACACTGGGGATGAGGGGAACGATACTAGGAGCAAAGTCCTTGAACAGGGGAGAGAGAATGGAAAGAGAGAATAAGTGGAGATGTTGGCCTCTGTCAGGAGCACAGACAGAGCCACGGGAGGGGAATGAAATATCCTATGTGGGCAGGGAAGGAAGCAGGTGGCAGAAGTGGTGGGAGGGGCAATCACGTGGGAGTTCTTAGGATTATTCCTGTTTCCTTGGTAGAATCAGAAGCAAGGTGGGAGTGAAGAAGAAGGAGGATGTGCCGCTAGTTTGGGAAAGAGGGGAAAGTGTGAAGTGGTCAGCTAGGAGGGTGGAAGAGTGGACTCGAAGTATAGTAGGATGGCCAGGTAGTACTCAGGGTACTTGAGATTAGTGGTCGTGAATTTAAATTGTGATCAACAGCATGGTTATGTGTTTTTCTTCAGCCATATTCAGCTGTGCAAATGCAGGCAGGGAGTAGTTCAACAATCGGATATAGGCAAGGGTGGAAATTTTGACAAGGAAATGTCAAAATGAGAGAGGAGCCAGAGAGCCCAGTGTGTAGGCAAGGGAACATTCACAATGACTGCCCAGGAGACCTAAATCCAGTTACGAGGGAAACGAGGACATCAGAGTGTGAGAGACAGTGAACAGGTGGGAGTATCAGTGGATTGGAGGGTCCAGTGAGATTGAAGGGTTACTGGAATTAGGGTACCAGAGAGACAGAGTGCTGAAAAAATAGGAAGTGGTAGTCAGAGTGGAATCCCTGAGAGTGAGTTTATGGAGGGTTTGCTATTATCGGTAATATTAAGTCTAGGTTATGACCAAAGTAGTGAGTGACTGAAGTAGAGATCTCTGAAGAAAGAAAATCGAGGAACCGAGAGGCCTGAAAGCTGGGTGGGTCCTCTATGTGTATATTGAAATCATCAGGTGTGATTTTAGCAAGTGCTCGAGGAAAAAAAACAGAAAGGAAGGAAGCAAAGGAGGAAGGAAGGAAGGGAAGGAGGAAGGAAGAAAGGAGGGAAAGAAAGAAGGGAAGGAAGGGAAAAAAGGGAAAGAAAGGAAGAATCATCAGTAATTACACACTGCAGAGACTGACAATGAACCAGTATGTTAGTTTTCTATTGCAGCTCTAACAAATCACCACAAACTTAGTGGCATAAAACAATAGAAATTTATTATCTTACAATGATAGAGGTCAGAAGTCCAAAATCAGCCTCACTAGTCTATAGTTGAGGTATCAGTTGGGCTGGTTCTTTTCTGGAGGCTCAAGGGCAGGACCTAACCCTTTGCCTTTTCCAGCCTAGACACTGCCTGCATTCCTTGGCTTGTGGCCCCTTCCTCACAATGGCATCACTCCAGCCTCACTTCTGTCTCCCATTACCTCCTTCTAACTCTGCCCTGCCTTCTAACTCTGCCCTCCATGGGCCTTTGTGATTACATTGGGCCCACCTGGGTAATCCCCCATCTCAGGATACCTAACTTCAGCACATCTGCAAAGTCTCTTTTGCCACTTACATACATTCATATATTATGGGGATTACAGCATGGGCATCACTCTCAGGGAGTGGGGATGGAGCGGGCATTACTTAGCCTACGACAACCAGCAATATATATTTTCCTTGGTGGAGATTTTCCAGATTCTGGTCTTCACACTCCATCTATTCCAGGCTGAGTTGATGAACAATCCTTTTGGGTCACCTGCTAGGATTCCCATATTAGATAATATGCTTTCTTTATTTGAAAGCATATTCACTGTGCTAGGTTCTGGGTTAATTGTTGTTGATGCAAATAGGATACAATGTCTTAAAAGTTCATCCCCCTAATGCAAATGTTTGCTGATGTGTCTGTCTCCCCTGGTAGGGGGCAGATCATACCAGGACAGGAGGTACTCACATTCCTACCCATGCCCTAAATGCCTACCATGGCATCTGACCTATAATACCCTGGGAACCTTTTAGAATGAATAAATGAACTCTGGTTGCATTTGGTAACATAAGCACTTTGAGTGATTTAATGCACACCAAAATAAGCTTTTCATAATTCTAATCCAGTCTCAGGAAGACACTAAATTAGTATGCCTTAACATTCACATCTATCATTTTACTAATTTGCATGCCCATCACTCTGATTTCTGGAACCAACTGCTTGTCTTCTACATAGTATGTAATATATTATCTACCAGCTAATGTATTCATTTAGGAGTACTTGGACATCAAAATTTGCAATGGTTCTGCCAACCTATATTTAGAAACTTTAGATTGGGTCATATCTCTAGGGACTTTTCCTGAATTAAAAAGGACAGTATCATCCATCTCTTGTTCAATCACAACAATTAGAGACTGATAAAAAAACACACAAGCAATCATACAAAAAACCAAATCCCTCAAAAGCAGCTGGCAAAGTAATAAATAACAGCACATACAAAAATCAACTGTAGTCACTTATTAAATTCATATCCTTTTATAATTATTACCTCAAAGAGTTAGATGACAGCAGATTTCAGTGGAGATTGTGATATCTACAGTTATAGATCATGATGAAATTAGATTCTGGGACAATGAATCCATTATGAATCTTTTGTAATGGTTTTTCAAAGCATAAATCATGTTTTAACTAGACAAGTTGCTTCCTTCGGCTACAGCTGTGGATACAACTTTTGTGGATTGTAAAAACCTACATCATTAACTCCATTCTAATAGCTGACCAGCTACCCAACTGAAAAAGGGCCAGATTTCTGTCATCAAAATTATTTATACTCTATCCCGATTTACAATTTCCAATCCTGGCCAAATTATGACACCGAATTAATACTAGGGGCATTTTCCCATAGAATGTAGATAGATGTTTGTCCACTCTATTTTTATAAAATACTTGTGAAGTTGTAAGCTAGTATACTGGGTATTCCTTCAAAACTCCAGGCCTATTTCTTTTCAACAAATCCTAGGGTCAAGGCTGGGTGCAGTGGCTCATGCCTGTAATCCCAGAACTTTAGGAGGCCAAGGTGGGTGGATCACCTGAAGTTAGGAGTTCAAGACCAGCCTGGCCAACATGGCAAAACCCTGGCTCTACTAAAAAATTACAAATATTAGCTGGGTGTGGTGGCACATGTCTATTATCCTAGCTACTTGGGAGGCTGAGGCAGGGAGAATGGCTTGAACCCAGGTGGTGGAGGTTGCAGTGAGACAAGATTGTACCACTGTACTCTAGCCTAGGCGACAGAGCAAGATTCTGTGTCAAAAAAAAAAAAAAAAACAAAAAACCTAGGGTCATAGGTTCTAAATTCAGACTTTGTGTAAAAAACAAACATTTCTGGCGGGGCGCGGTGGCTCAAGCCTGTAATCCCAGCACTTTGGGAGGCCAAGACGGGCGGATCACGAGGTCAGGAGATCCAGACCATCCTGGCTAACACGGTGAAACCCCGTCTCTACTAAAAAAATACAAAAAACTAGCCGGGCGAGGTGGCGGGCGCCTGTAGTCCCAGCTACTCGGGAGGCTGAGGCAGGAGAATGGCGTAAACCCGGGAGGCGGAGCTTGCAGTGAGCTGAGATCCGGCCACTGCACTCCAGCCCGAGCGACAGAACATTTCAGGCATCAGAGGGGCACTGAGCACAGTTATTCTGTTTTAGCTCCTTAAGAAACAATGTAGCCAGGTGTAGTGGCTTCAGCCTGTGGTCCTAGCTGCTTGGGAGGCTGAGGTGGGAGGATTGCTTGAGCCCAGTTCAAGGTTGCAGTGAGCTTCGATCCCACAACTGCATTCCAGCCTGGGCAACACAGCAAGACCCTGTCTCAAAAACAAAAACAAAATGCAAAATAATTTAAGGAGGCTATTACTAGCATTTACCAATCATTCATCAGTCTTTGATACCATAGACAACAGCCATCCAAAGACCAAGTTGTATTGTTCTCATATAAATACAAGGCACTAATGTTTCTGTGGAGTATCATCTTACCATTAAAATCAGAATGGGTCTAGGTATCTACCCGAGAAATGCATGCACACGTGAATGAAGGGACATGCATAAGTGTGTTCATTGGAGTATTGCTGGTAACAGTAAAAGTGAAGGAGGTCATATTCCATTTACCTTTGGGGAAAAGTCATGACTGGATGAGGCACAAGAAGGGTTCCGGGTGCTGGTAATATTCTAATTTTTTATTTTATTTTATTTTATTTTTTGAGACAGAGTCTCGCTCTTCCACCCAGGCTGGAGTGCAGTGCTGTGATCTTGGCTCACTGCAACCTCTGCCTCCTAAGTTCAAGTGATTCTCATGCCTCAGTCTCCAGATAGCTGGAATTACAGGTGCGCGCCACCATACCCAGCTAATTTTTGTATTTTTAGAGCCATGTGGGCCAGGCTGGTCCCAAACTCCTGGCCTCAAGTGATCTGCCTGCCTCGGCCTCCCAAAGCGCTGGGATTACAGGCATGAGCCACCGTGCCCGGCCAATATTCTAATTTTTGATACAAGGGCTGATTACACAGATGTGTTTACTTTTTGAAAATGCATTGACCTTTGATAATTTGTGCACATTTCTGCATATATGTTATACTTCAATAGTAAGTTAAAAAAGAAAAAAGAGCCAGGGACTTTCCCTCCGGCTTTCAAGGAGTTGGCCTTACTACTCAATCAAGTGCAGGCCAGCAGACTCACAGCCTTGACATCTCCCAGGTGCACACCAGAAACTTAGACTCTCAGGCCCCACCTCGAACTATTGACTCAGGAGTTGCATTTTAACAAGGGCCCCAGGTGACTTGAATGCACAGTGATGTTTAAGAAATACTGATCTGGAACATAATCTTGTGAGCAGAAAAGTACAATATGAAAGTGTCCTGAATGGCACAGGGGAGGGAAGCACAGGGCACCAGAGAAGCCAGAAAAGGCACCTCTCACCCAGGCCAGCTCACTTCCCCTGAGTTTGTTCCTAAGCCCAGCAGTCCTGGGAGTATCTAATTGCCAGATATGTTAGTGGAGAACCTCAGGTTTACTACCTTCCTTATTTATGGCTTAGCATTTTAGTCAAGAGCATTTAGTCAAGAGTCAATTGTTTAGAATCAATACCAAAGAAGCCTGAATTTCAGGCCAGAAAGTGCTGCTGTGACTCTGTAGTTGTTTAACAAGATAAATGGTCTCTACATTTTTTTTTTTTTTTCAGTTTTCGGCTAGGGACAAAGAAAAGTAGGACAAGCATGAGGAGAACCTGATAGAGGAGTGCTTTGCAAATAATTAGTGGCTAATTTTAGCTGATCAGCTTACCTATTTTTTCATTATTCAGTAAAACTGAGTTCCAAAGTTGTAAAATTTGATCCCATTGAAAAGCCCCCAAAATAACATTTAAGATCCAATGATGCTATCTCGGGTAACAGACACTGAAACCAGGGCCTCAGCAACATCTCAAATGTGAAGAGTTATTATACTTTCGTCCTTCTTCTATTTGTCATCCTTATTGTCACTGTTATTGTATTTCTATAGAATATTTGCGTTTTTAAAAATGAAATCATAAAAAATAAACTCAACTGCTCATAATTCTAAACACCATGAAGAGATTATTTCTTGTCTTTGCATGACATACTTTCTTTAATTTATCCTTGAGTCATAAGGAATTGTTTTAATTATATTACTACGTTGCTAACTCATTGTATTTGTGGTCCACTCTGACTGGAAGCCCTTTCTTCTGCATTTATCACTCTTCAGCCTAATGCCATCTTGAGTCTATATTTCTAATTTCTAAAGCTTTCAATGTGCATTTGTCTCTGTTGAGATTAAAAGCAAATTTTGCTATTAATGGATACATTTTCTGATGTTTCAAAGTCATATTGAAATAAACAATTAAATTGATATAATCCACTCCCTGCAAATGAGTGCCCCCTCCAAATTTAGTGACCACTTTTAATATTTTCATCTAAGTTGGTGATAAAGAACAATCCTTAAGGGTGTCCTTGGGTTGATAAGAAACCACTGATAATCACTGTTGAGGAGTTTTCAATAGGCTAATAGTATTACCAGTATCTCAGCTCCTTGCTTAGACTATCATGTGACACAGAATCAACTGCTTTATTTATATTCACACGGGCTGATTCACTCGCCACACCCTCTACCCTCAACCCTCTACCCTCCACTACCCACCACCATATACCCTGCCCCTTTAGCACAAAAGGAAATAACATTGGTCTGGCATAATCCTCTTTTTACCAAGCCATGCCTTGGCATTAATCATGTAAGGAAATAAGACCATTTTCTCTGCGTCATAGCCGAGGCCCTCTGCAGCAAATCCACTGTGGTTTCTGAGCAGCATTCAGTAAGTGGAACGGGGGCAGGCTGGGTCACCTGATGGCCAGAAGCGTGCACAGGGTCAGCGTGTTTTTATTAGTATTTATTAGTAAAAAGTGGCAAGAATGACTCGAGATCTGAGGTCAGCAGAGTCTGAGAATAGTAGATTGGAGGACAGACAGTCACCCTGGGTAGAATCTCACCTCCTTCCACAATCCCGCTCAGCAGTCCACTGGTTCAGAAGCAGCCAAGGGAAGCTCTCAATTTTTTAATCTAAAACAGAAATGCAGACAATCAGCAAGCAAAGACAACTTCATATTCTATAACAAGAAAATATACATTCCTCTGTGTTAAATTATACCTTAACCGTGCACAGGCAGGCCTGGTAAAGGGTCTGATAATTCTTCTGCTCTGCTTTAACTTGTCCTGATAATTGACTTTTTGGATGAAACCCCTGCCATTTTCATGGGACTCCGTGAGGAATTATTTTTACTCACTAGCACCACCTCCTTTCAAGAAATAAGCCTTGTTCTTCCTTCTTCAGTTTTGACTTGACAGTAACATACACACTGTTTGTTCAGGGGCAAATGTCTGCCAGTTGCATATTGAATTCCTTTTCAGTGTCAGAATCATTGTTTCAACTGTAACCAGCTAGATGTCATAGTCTCTCTCTCTCTCTCTCTCTCTCTCTCTCTCTCTCTCTCTCTCTCTCTCTCTCTCTCTCTCTCTCTCTCTCTCTCTCTCTGTGTGTGTGTGTGTGTGGTGTGTGTGTGTGTAGATTATTCTCTTACTACAAGTATTCCTCATCCTGTAGCAAAGGGAAAAAAGTCTGCCAAATTTCAACATTAGAAAATAAACAAAGCAGCCTGGGCAACATGGTGAAACCCTGTCTCTACTAAAAATACAAAAATTAGCAGGGCATGGTGGCACACGCCTGTAGTCCCAGCTACTCGGGAGGCTGAGGTGGTAGGATCACTTGAGCCCAGGAGGTTGAGGCTGCAGTGAACTATGATCACACCACTGCATTTCAGCCTGGGCAACAGAGTGAGACCTGTCTCAAAACAAAAATTTTAAAAATGAGGGAAAAGCAGTGGTAGTAAAATGCAAAGGGTATTTTGGGAGCTCAGAGAAGAATATCTCACCCATCTTGGAGGGGTTACGGAAGACCTTTGGACAAAGCTGGCCAATTTATTACTTGGTATGAAGCAAATCTAGAATTAAGATAGCAAATGAAATCAAATTACATCTCATAAAACCAAGTGATAGCCCTATAAGTGTTCAGCCAACATGTGGAAGAGATTTATATTATACCCTTGACCAAATATACCCAATCTTCAGTAGGCAGCTTCTTGCTGTGAGCACATTGGTATACAAGGTGGTATGAAAATGTTGGTTTGTGGAAGTCGTTATGTCCTTGGGAAATGTTTTGATGATTACAGGTCCACTTTATCTGCCCTGGCTCGTTAACTATTTTCATAACAGATCTTCAGAGGAACCAATACACTAGCAACTGAGCTGTTGCTAAGAGATGAATCTCTTAAGTCAGAAAATTTGAACATGGACTCAGGGACTCTCCTGACAGAACTGTATCCAGAATCTTTCATATCTGAAAATGCCTGAAAGGGTGACATTAGCCGTCCACATCCACATGGATACAAGCCACAAGGCTGATCTACTTAGGCTTGCTGCTTCCTACGAATAGAGAGATGAGAAACAGCTTCCAGTCAAAATGAGATGACCTCATCTGATCCACAAAAAAGAATTCAATTAATTTAAAATAAGACAATTAAGGCAATTCCAAGGGAATAGACTAACTTGGGCTTCTAACTAATCCTAGGTAAAACTTGGAGGCCAAGTTGATTTAGATGGCAATCTACACATTTACATGTTTATTTGGAGTTTGGGTCTTACATTCATAGGAAGGGTCCCTAATACTTTCTTAATGAAAAGTTCTTCTTGCATTTTCCTAATTTTTGTCATTGCCAAGTCCCCAGAAGGCAGAAATGTGTCTTATTTTTTGTATCCTTGGTATGTAACTCTTAGAAAATAGAAGAAATTTAATAAATGTTTATTGAATGCATTTTTAAAACCTCAAATTTGGAGACAGGATGAAAGGAGAGGGAGGATTAATCCAATCTCTGTTTGCACAGGGTAGTGAATCATGTACCCTGGCCTGGCTCCAACCATCTTAATTCAGAACATAAGAACAAGTAATAATCCCTGTTCAGAATGTAAATATTTAACATTGTGTTTATTTGCTGGGTAGGGTCTCCATTTGTTTATGTTTCTCTCAATGTTGTGCATCTCTGTCTGCCCTTCAACATGTTTGTCCACCCTGATGGAAAGCTTAGATGGAATGGAAATGATGCCTATTTTAATGGCTTCATGGCACTCAAGTGGGTACTTAAAGACGCTATTTTGAATGGAGCCTTTGGGAGACCCTAATGAGTGACACCATTCTAAATGAACTGAAATACCTAAAGAACAGCCTCTCTCTTTGGAAGAAGAATACTGAATGACATCACTGTTTCCACTGTTTCTTCAAAGCACAACACCATCATTTAGAAAACATTCCTCATTACTTCAGAAGTCTTTCCCTCTATGCTCCAGTGCCCATTTCCCCGAAGGGGGATGTCTGGGGTTAGCAGAGGGAGGCAAGGTAGAAATGGAGGAGCCACTGCTTTGTCGCTTCTTCTTGGGGCCATGACACTGTCACACACTTTCAGTATATAAATGGCCACCCTTATACATACTTTCACCCTCCACCTCCAACAAACATCCCGGCAGTAGCACTCCAGCTGCGGCATCTAGGGAATCTTCAGTTCAGTCAGGCTTCTGCCCTGCTGTAAGCCAGCATTACTGAAAGATGGAATCAGAGCTCGGAGGAACTCTTTTTTTTTTTTTTTTTTTTAAATTTTTAGAGACAGGGTCTCACTCTGTTGCCCAGGCTGGAATGCAGTGGTGTGATCATAGATCATGGCAGTCTCAAATTCCTGGGCTCAAGTGATCCTCTTGCTTCAAATTCCCGAGTAGTTGGAACAACAGGTGCACGCCACCACACTTGGCTAATTTTATTTTTTAATTTTTTTTATAGAGACAGGGTCTCACTGTATTCCCCAGGCTGGTCTTGAACTCGTGGCCTCAAGCAGTCCTCCCACCTCAGCCTCCCAAATTCTGGGATTACAGCACCTGGGAGAAACCTTAGAAAGCACTTGTTAAACATAAAATTCTCAAGGGCCCTCCCCCGGAAATACTGATCCAGTGGGTGTGGAGTAGGGGCAAGAATTCCAGGAGATGCTTGTCATTAGGTAAGTTCCAGGATCACTGATTTCATTTCTATTCATTTAATCTTATAGAAGATGAGATTGAAGCTAGAAAGATGCAATGACTTTGCCAAGGTCATACAGCAAATCTATGTTCAAGCCTAAGCTAGACCTCCAGGGGCCACTTTTTTCACTTCATCCCCTAAAGATACTATGCTAATACCTTAATTAATTAATCTGTAAATGTTTTTTTAAACTAAGCAGTTTGGTCATGTTGATCTTTAGGAAGCAAATGTACCTGTGCTGGCACATGTCATCTTGTGTGGCTTATTCCCACATGAGTGGCTGAATTAGACAAAATATCTGCATTGGTAACATCTGCTTCCAGAATGTGCACAATTAAAGTTAATAAAGGCCAGTGCTGCACGAGTGGAGGGATTTGCAGAAAGAAAAAGACAGTAGAAAAAGTAGCAGGCCAGGCACATGGCTCACGCCTGTTATTCCAGCACTTTGGGAGACCTAGGAGGGCAGATCACTTGACGCCAGCTTGGCCAACATGGCGAAACCCTATCTCTACTAAAAATACAAAAATTAGCCGAGTGTGGTGGCTCACACCTGTCATCTCAGCTACTCAGGAGGCTGAGGCAGGAGAATCTCTTGAACCCGGGAGGCAAAGGTTGCAGTGAGCCAAGATTGCACCATTACACTCTAGCTTGAGTGAAATAGCGAGACTCTGCCTCAAAAAAAAAAGAAAAAAATTGGCGTAAAGCAGCATGCCGTCCTGCACTGTTTGCAGAGTTACCTTCCTTTTGAGAAGCTGATTGTCTTTCACTGGCTCCCCTTTGCCTCTAAGGGAAAAGCTGGGATTTCTCAAAAGGGCATGTAAAGTCCTTCAGGGCAGGTTTGCCTATCATTTTGCCTAATCCCTCACCACTCCCCCAGCCAACCCATCCTTTCGCCAGATCAATTTACTATTGTCTGAACACTCCAGGCTTTCCTCTGGTTTTGTGCCTTCACATGCACTGTTCCCTGAATCTGGAATTCTCCCTGCCTTCTTTCCTTTTCTTTTCCTTTTCCTCTTTCTTTCTTTTCTTTTCCCTTCCTTCCTTCCTTCCTTCTCTCTTGCTCTCTTTTTAATTTTTTTTCTTTCTTTTCCTTTTTATTTCTCTTTTTTTGAGATAGGGTCTCACTCTGTTACCCAGGCTGGAGTGCAGTGGTGTGATCTCAACTCACTGCAGCCTCAACCTCCCAAGCTCAAGTAATCCCCCCACCTCAGCCTCCCAGGTAGCTGGGACTACAAGTGTGCACCACCATGCCTGGGTAAATGTTGTACTGTTTGTAGAGATGGGATTTTGCCATGTTGACCAGTCTGGATTTCTCTTTCATTGTGTAGCAAACTTCTACTTGTCCATCATATTTTAGTTTAAACACATCTCCTCTGAAGTGTCCTCTCTAACACCTTGGACATAGTAACTTGTTCTGCCTTCTGGGCTCCTGCATTGCTTTGTTTCAGTTTCAGTTGATCTATTTCTGTGAATGGCTTCTTCACTTAACTGTGAGTCAAGGTGCTTAAGGGAAGGGTTTTGTTTTCTCTAGCTTGGCATCTACTCATGTAGCACAAAGAAGCTGAAAAGCAAGTGGTGGAGGAATATGATACTAAAGTGATACTAAAATGAATATTTCTAATTATATATCTTTTTTATTAGTCTTATTGGGATGTAATTAATACACTACACAATTTATCCATTTAAAGTATACAAGTCATGCAGGGTGCTGTGGCTCACACACGTAATCCCAGCACTTTGGAAGGCCAAAGCAGAAGGATCACTTGAGGTCAGGAGTTTGAGACAAGCCTGGCCAACATAGTGAAACCCTAGCTCTACTAAAAATACAAAAATTAGCCAGGTATGGTGGTGCATACCTGTAATCCCAGCTACTCAGGAGGCTGAGGCATGAGAATCGCTTGAACCTGGGAGGCAGAGATTGTAGTGAGCCAAGATCACGCCACTGCACTCCAGCTTAGGGGATAGAGCAATATTCTGTCTCCAAAAAATAAAATAAAATAAATAAATAAATAAATAAATAAAGTATACAACTAAATGATTTTTAGTAAGTTTACAGAGTTAATACATCTACCATCACAATCTAATTTTAGAATTTTTGTCCCCTGCAGAAAGAAACCCCATACCTGTTAGCTACCACATTCTCAGGACCCCATTACTCCCCGCTCAGCCCTAGGCAACCAGTAATCTACTTTCTCTATAGATTGCCTGTCTTGAAGATTTCACAGAAATGGAATCATAAATATATGGCCTTTTGTGACTGGCTTCTTTCACTTCATGTAATGTTTCTAAGACCCATCCACATTGTAGCATGTGTCAATACTACATTCACTTTTTATGGCCAAATAATATTCCATTGTATGGGTATCCCATGTTTTGTTTATTCATTCATCAGCTTATGACCATTTGAGTTGTTTCTAATTTTTGGCTATTATTAATAATGCTGCTTTGAACATTCATGTACAAGTTTTTCTGTGGACATGTGTTTTTATTTCTCTTGGGTAGAACTGCTAGCCATGGAATTGCCGGGTTATATAGTAACTCTATGTTTAACCTTTTCCAAAGCAGCTGCTCCATTTTATATTCCTGCTGGCAACATTTGAGAGTTCAAATTTCTTCTCATCCTCACCGACACGTGTTATAGTCCATCTATTTGATTACAGCCATTCTGGTGGGTACCTCATTTTTATTTTCATCTCCCTAATGACTTATAATTTTTAGCATCTTTTCATATGCTTATTGGCCATTTGTATATTTTGTTTAGAGAAATGTCTGTGAATCCTTTGCCCATTTTTACATTGAGTTATAGGTCTTTTTATTGTTGAGTTGTCAGAGTTCTTCATATATTTTGGGTTTGTTTTTGTTTTTGTTTGTTTGTTTGTTTTGAGCTGGAGTCTCACTCTGTCGTCCAGGCTGGAGTGCAGTGGCATGATCTCGGCTCACTGCAACCTCTGCCTCCTGGGTTCAAGCAATTCTCTTGCCTCAGCCTCTTGAGTAGCTGGGTCTACAGGCACATGCCACCACACCCAGCTAATTTTTGTAGTTTTAGTAGACACGGGGTTTTGCCATGTTGGCCAGGCTGGTCTAGAACTCCTGACCTCAGGCAATCCGTCACCTCGGCCTCCCAGAGTGCTGGGATTACAGGAATGAGCCACCATGCCCGGCTATTTTGAATACAAGTTTCTTATTGGATATTTGATTTGCAAAAATTTTCTCCCATTCTGTGGGTTATCTTTTCAATCTCCCGATTTGTCCTTTGAAGTACAAAAGTTTTTCATTTTAATGAGTTCAATTTATCTATTTTATTTCTGACATTTGTGCTTTGGTGTCATATGTGAGAAAGCATTGCCTAACCCAAGGTCATAAAGATTTACCACTACGCATTCTTCTAACAGTTGTAAACTGTTAGCTCTTACATTTAGGTCTATGATCGATTTTGAGTTAATTTTTGTGAATGGTTTGACATAGGGCTCCAATTTCATTCTGGTGCCTGTGAATTATCTCAGCACCATTTGTTGAAAAGAATATTCTTCCCCCATTAAATTGTTTCATCCCCTTGCAAAAATCAACTGACCATAAACATGAGGTATGTGGACCCTCCATTTTTTAAGTTAAGCTATATGCCTATTCGTCTGCCAGTACAAATTAAAATCTTTTTGTCTTTAATTATGGATTGAAAGACTTTGTCCGTGCCAATAATTAAGTTGGAGGCAATGAAATTTGAAGCACAAAGTGTGCCTAAAATTAAAGTAACCTCAAGGACCTGAGAGAAACTCTCAGAGGGTACAAGGCAATGGGCTTCCACTGCTGAAGGCCTGTGCTTGGACACTGTTGAGGTCAGGGAATCACAGGTCACCCATTCTTTGGAAGTGGCTGGGCCCCTGTCAGCAGGCTTTCTCTCTTCAGGGAGTCCCACTGAAAACTTCCTTTCTTCTTCTGCTTCAAAACAAACCCCACCCCATTCAAATCTCACTCTCACCCTTATCCCAAGATTCATATTTTGAGTTTCTCAGTATATGAGGTGTGGTTTTCAGTAGGGTATAATTCATTTTTTCAACATATATTTATTGCGCATCTGCTCTGTGCCACATTTTGTTCTTGGTTTGGGAATAAAGTAACAAGACAGAAAATGCCTTGCTCTCAAAGAATGTACATTTTAGTAGCACAAATTAGCAAAAAAAAAAAAAAAAAAAATCCTCAAGTAATGCAATAAATAATTACCAATAGTGATTAATGCCATGACAAAAATAAAAATGGATAACAGAATTGCAAATAAAAGAAGGGTCCTATTTTAGGTAGGCTTGTTAAGGGAGCTTTGCCAAGAGGGTGAATGGTATTTAAGGACTGAGGAGTGAACCATGTGAAGATCTGAGAGGAGAGTAATCCAGGCAGAGGTAGCAGCAAGTACAAAGACTCCAAGGAGGGTGTGTGGAGCGGCAAGAAAACAAATGTGGCTGGAGCAGAGTGAATGAGGGAGAAAGGGGCAGGGGGTTGAGGTCAAAGAAGGAGCCGAAGGCAAGATGATGCAGCACTTCGTAGGCCTGTATTAGGAGTTTAGATTTTGTTCTAAATGTGAGGAAAAGCCCTTAGAGAATTCTAAGCAAGGGAGTTATGTGATCTGATTTACACTTTAAAAAGAGTACTCTGAGAGAAGAAAAATTAAAATCATTGTGACCTTGAGTTAGGCAAAAATGTCTTAGATACAATACATAGAAGCTTGATCCATAAAAAAAAAAATGGAAAAATTAGATTTCATAAAAATTACGAATTTCTCCTTCCATTCTGAGAAACATTGTTTAGAGGATTAAAAGAAAAGGCATCATTGGTCAGGCATGTAAGGAGCTTGGAAGTCGTCACTCCATCCAAACAAGTAAAAAGCTGAAGAAACTGAAAAATGAATGAAATGAAAAAACCAATGAGCAGGAACCAGCTTTGGGAAGGAAAACTTGAACTATAATTGACAAATTGCTGGAGGCTTAGTGTGGACAAGTCTCTGAGTCAAAAACTCCAGGGGATACAGCCAGTGGGGTGTGGGACACTTTTGTGAATTTTACCTCCAGGAGCTTGACAAGATTCTCACAGTGAATATGGGACAAAAATTCCCTCATTCTCTTGGTAGGGGTAGGGAAAAATAAATCATTTTGAAATACACCAAAGCATTCTGTACTTCTTAGCAAGGTGTGCCCTCAAGACCATGCTAAGGACCCCAACCTCCCGGGGTTTAATCAGAACCTAATTGTCCTGGGGGAAGGGAAATACTCAGCACTCAACTTCAGCCCACTCTGGCCATTCTGTCCAGCTAAGGCAGGGAAGAAAACACTAACAAACACTTGTAAAGTTCACAGTCAGTCCATGGGCACAGGCTCACCGGAAGACCTAATCTTAGGACTACAGACAAGTAGCCCCCACCACTTACAGGGAACTTTCTTTCTTTTCACAACTTACGACTACATGACTAAAGGTCTATTTATCACAGTTCCCTTTAAACGGTATATCATGTCTGGCTATCAAGATAAACTTACAAGGCCATGCCTGTAATCCTAGCACCTCGGGAGGCCAACGTGGGCAGATTACTTGAGCTCAGGAGTTAGAGACCAGCCTGGCCAACATGCTGAAATCCTATCTCTACTAAAAATACAAAAAAATTAGCTGGACATAGTGGCTCATGCCTGTAGTCTCAGCTATTCGGGAGGCTAAAGCAGGAGAATCATTTGAACTTGGGAGGCGGAAGTTGCAGTGAGCCTAGATCGTGCCACTGCACTCCTGCCTTGCCTGGGAGACAAAGCAAGACTCCGTTTCAAAAAAAAAAGAAGATAAAATTACAAGGCATACTAAAAAGCAAAAATAATAGTTTGAAGAAACAGAGCAAGAATCAGAACTAGACAGATACGGCAGAGATGCTGGAATGATCACACTGGGAATTTAACACAAATATGAATAGGCTAAGAACTAAGGCTAAGAACTCTAATGGATAAAGTAGATAGCATTCAAGGACAGATAGGAAATGCAAGCAGAGAGAGGGCAGTATTAATGAAGAATTAAAAAAGAAATGCTGGAGATAAAAAACACTGTAACAGAAATGAAAAATGCCTTTGACAGGCTTATTAGTGCCAAATATGGCTGAGGAAAATCTCTGAGCTTGAGGTCATCTCAAGGCAGTTTTGAGTTTTCACCTCAAAATTGAAAAGCAAAGAGAAAAATGTCTGAGAAAAGAAAGAAAAGAACACCCAAGAGCTGTGGGGAACTAGAAAAAGTTTTATGTATGCATAATAAGAACACTGGAAGGATAACAAAAAGATATATTTGAAGCAATATTGACTGATAATTTCTCCCAAATTAATATCAGACACTGCAGATCCAGGAAACTCAGGGAACACCAAGCAGGATAGTGCCAAAACAAAACAACAACAACAACAAACAAACAAAGAAAAAAACACCTAGACATACCATATTGAAACCTCAGAAAATCAAATACGAATTTTAAAATCTCCAACAAAATCAGAAGAAATAAACACCTTACCTATACAGAAGCAAAGATAAGAATTATATCTGACTTCTCCTCAGAAACCATGAAAGAAAAAAGAGAGTAAAGTGAAATACTTAAACTGTTGAGAGGAAAAAAATCAAACTAGAATTCTGTCCCCTGTGAAATGATCCTTCAAAAGTGAAGAAAAAAATAAAGATTTTTCATACAAATGAAAATTGAGGGAATTTATTGCCAGTTGACCTGTTCTGCAAGAAATATTAAAAAATGTCATTCAGTGTGATGGAAAATGGTATAAGTTGGAAATTCAGGTCTGCAGAAAGAAAGAAAGAGCATCAGAGAAGAAATACATGAAGGTTGAATAAAAACTTATTTTTCTTTTTCTTAATTGATCTAACAAATAACCATTTGTCCAAAGAATAATGGCAACAAAGTATTCAAGTATGGATGTATGTGGGTGTGTGTGAGTGTGTGTGTGTGTGTTGATGCTTATATATAAATGAAATGATGATAGCAATGATACAAGGAACAAGAAGAAGGAATTCAGATTATTTTGTTATAAACTACTCACACTATTTGTGAAGCAGTATACTTTTATTTGAAGGTGAACTTAGGTTAGTGGTAAATTAATATTGCAAACTCTAGGGCAAACACTAAAACAAGTAAAAAATAACTGATATGCTAAGAAAGGAGAGAAAATGAAATCATTTTATAAAATACTTGATTGTAACCACAAAAGACAAAAGTAGGAACAAAGAAAAAGGCAACAAGTAGAAAACAGTAACTAATATGTCAAATCTTTTTTTTTTTTTTTTTTTTTGAGACAGTCTCACTCTGTCGCCAGGCTGGAGTGCAGTGGCACGATCTTGGCTCACTGCAACCTCTGACTCCCTGGTTCAAGCGATTCTCCTGCCTCATCCTCCCGAGTAGCTGGGATTACTGGCACATGCCACCATGCCCACCTAATTTTTATATTTTTAGTAGAGACGGGGTTTCACCATGTTGGCCAGGATGGTCTCAATCTCCTGACCTCGTGATCTGCCCGCCTCGGCCTCCCAAAGTGCTAGGATTATAGGCAGGAGCCACGGCACCCAGCCTATGGCAAATCTTAATCCAATGATATCAACGATCACTTTGAAGATCAGTGGTACAAATACACCAATTAAAAGACAGAGATTGTCTGTGTAGGTCAAAGAACAAGATCCAACTATATAATGTCTATAAGAAATCCACTTTAAATATAAAGACATATATAGATTAAAAGTAAATGGGTGACCAAATATTTAAGGAAGAAATTATACTAATTCTTTACAATCTTTTTCAGAAGACAGAAGCAGAGGGAATACTTCCTAACTCACACTGTGAAGCCAGTATCACCCTAAACCAAAATCAGAAAAGACATTATAAGAAAAGAAAACTACAGACCAGTATCTCTCAGGAACACAGATATAAAAATCCTTAACAAAATATTAGCAAATCAAATTCAACAGTGTAGAAAGGTAATTATACATTATGATCAGGTGGAATTTAACTCAGCTGTGCAAGGATGACTCAACATTTAAAAAATTCAACTAAAATCAACTAATGTAATCTATCATCTCAACAAGGTAAAGAATGAAACTAACTTTATCATGTCAATAGATATAGCAAAAGCATTAGATAAAATCCAACACCCGTTCATGATAAAAACTCTCAGTAAACTAGGAACACACAGGAATGTCCTCAAGTCCCTTCACAGGGACTATTAAAAAAAACAAAACAAAAAACAACTAACATCATACTTAATGGTAAGAAAATAAAGCTTTCCCACTAAGATCATGACCAATACAAAGATGTCTGTTCACCTATCGTTCATTGGTTTCTTTCTTTCTCCTTCATTTTTCTTTCTTTCCTTCCCTCCCTCCTTCCCTTTCTCTCCTTCCTTCCTTCCTGTCTGTCTGCCATTCTTTCACAGGGTCTTGCTCTGTCATCCAGGCAAAAGTGCAGTGGTGCGAACACGTTCACTGTAGCCTCGACCTCCGGGACTCAAGTGATCCTTTCATCTCAGCCTCCCGAGTAGCTAGGACCACAGGCATGCAACACTGTGCCCAGCTAATTTTAAAAGCTTTTTTTGAAAAGATGGGTCTCCCATTCCCAGGTCAGTCTTGGACTCCTGGGCTCAAGTGATCCTCCTGTCTCAGTCTCCCAAAGTGCTGAAATTACAGGCATGAGCCACTGCACCTAGCCATACTATCCCTTTGGAAGTCCTAGCTAATGCAATAAGACAAGGAAAGAAAATAAAAAGTGGAGTGATAGGAAGGAAGAAATGAAACTGTCTTTGTTGTAGATGACATGATTGCCTATGTAGAAAATCTGAAAGAACTGCCCCCAAACTCTTGGAATTAGCCAGATGTGGTGGCTCATGCCTATAATCCCAGCTACTTGGGAGGCTGAGTTGGGAGGATCACTTGAGCCCAGGAGTTTGAGGCCAGCCTGGGCAACATAAGGAGACCTTACTTTTTTTTTTTTTTTTTTTGAGACGGTGTCTCTCTCTGTTGCCCAAGCTGGAGTGCAGTGGCGCAGTCTCGGCTCACTGCAAGCTCCCTCTCCTGGGTTCACATCATTCTCCTGCCTCAGCCTCCCAAGTAGCTGGGACTACAGGCGCCCACCCGCAAGCCCAGCTAATTTTGGTTTTGTATTTTTAGAAGAGACAGGGTTTCACCGTGTTAGCCAGGATGGTCTTGATCTCCTGACCTTGTGATCCACCCGCTTCGACCTCCCAAAGTGCTGGGATTACAGGTGTGAACCACTGCACCCGGCCAGAGACCTTACCTCTTAAAACAAACAAATAGTTGGGAGGCCGAAGTGGGCAGATCTCCTGAGGTCGAGAGATTGAGACCAGACTGACCAACATGGGCAAACCCCATCTCTACTGAAAATACAAAATTAGCTGAGTGTGGTGGCACATGCCTCTAATCCCAACTACTCAGGAGACTGAGGCAGGAGAATCACTTGAAACCGGGAGGCAGAGGTTGTGGTGAGCCGAGATCACGCCACTGCACTCCAGCCTGGGCAGCAAGAGCAAAACTCCGTCTAAAAATAAATAAATAAAAATAAATAAAAAATTAAAAAAAATAAATAAAATAAAAACTCCTGGAATTGATATGTGATTATAACAAGGTTGCAAGGTACAAGGTTAATACACAAAAGTAAATCTTTTTCCTCTATACCTGCAAATAAATGGAATTTGAAAATAAAAACACAATACCATTTACATTAGCACCCCAAAAATGCAACAATTAAGTATAAATCTAATGAAACATATATGAGATCTATATGAGGAAAACTACAAAACTCTGTTGAAAGAAATCAAAGAATTAAATAAATGGAGAGACAGTCCGCATTAATGGAGAGGAAGACTCAGTGTTGTCATGATGTCAGTTTTTCCTAACTTTATCTATAAATTCAATGCAATACTAATTTGTCATTGACAAAGTAGCAAAGGCAATGCAATGGGAAAAAAGACAATCTTTTCAACAAACGGTGCTGGAGTAACTGGACATCAACACGCAAAAAAATGTATCTAGACAAAGACCTTACACCCTACACAAAAATTAACTCAAAATGGATCACGAATCTAAATATAAAACACAAAAATTTAAATTTCTAGAAGATAACATATGAGAAAATCTGAAGACTTTGGGATTGGAAATGACTTTTTAGATAAAACATCGAAGGCATAATCCATGAAAGAAAGAACCTATAAACTGGACCTCACTAATATTAAAAATTTTGAAACATACTATCAAGGGAAGGAAAAGCTAAGCCACAGATGGGGAGAAAATATTTGCAAAATCAGTATCTGATAAAAGGCTGTAATCCAAAAGATAAAAATAACTCTTAAAAAGCAACAGCAAGAAAACAACCCAATTTAAAACTGGGCCAAAGATCTTAACAAACACCCCACAAAAGAAGATACAGAGACAGCAAATAAGCACACGAAAATCTCAGCATCATGCCTCATCAGGAAATGCAAATTAAAACAAGACACCACTGCACATCTATTATAATGGCCAAAACTCAGAACACTAACAACGCCAAATACTGATGAGGATATGGAGCAGCAGAAACACTCACTCTTTGCTGATATGAATGCAAAATGGTTCAGACACTTTGGAAGACAGTTCCGCAGTTTCTTACAAAACTCAACATACTTGGCTGGGCGTGGTGGCTCATGCCTGGAATCCCAGCACTTTGGGAGGCCGAGGTAGGCAGATCACGAGGTCAGGAGTTCAAGACCAGCCTGGCCCATATGGTGAAACTCTGTCTCCACTAAAAATATGAAAATTAGCCAGGCATGGTGGCGCACTCCTGTAGTCCCAGCTATTTAAGAGACTGAGGCAGAGAATCGCTTGAACCCAGGAGGTGGAGGTTGCAGTGACCTGAGATCACACCACTGCACTCCAGCCTGGGTGACAAAGCCAGACTCCATCTCAAAAAACAAAACAAAACAAAACAAAAAACTCAACATACTCTTAACATACAATCCAGAATTCATACTCCTTGGTATTTACCCTAGTGAATTTTTTAAAAAATTGTGTCTACACAAAACCTGCACACAGGGGTTGATTTATTTATAGCTGCCAAAATTCAGAAGCAACCAAGATGTACTTCAGTAGGTGAATGGATAAATAAACTGGTACATCTAGACAATGGGACGTTATTCAGCACTAGAAGGAAACGAGCTAACAAACCATGAAAAGACATGGAGGAAAGTTAAGTGCATGTAACTAAGTGAAAGAAGCCAATCTGAGAGGATCTATGCTGTCTAATTCCAACTATGTGACATTTTGGAAAAGGCAAAATTATGGAGACAGTAAAAAGATCATTGGTGGCTAGGGGTTGGTGGGGAGGGAGGGATAAGTAAATAGAAAACAGAGGATTTTTAGGGCAGTGGAATACTTGACATAACACTATAATGGCAGATACATGTCATTGTATCTTTATCCAATCCCATAGAATGTAGGACACTGAGAGTGAACCCTAAAGTAAATGCAGGACTTTGGGTGAGAATGATGTGTCAGTGTAGGTTGATCAGTTGTAACAAATTCACCATTACAATGGAAGGTGTGGAAATGCACTGGGAGAAGCTATGCATGTGTAGGGGCAGGTTTATGTGGGAAATCTCTGTACCTTCCACTCAATTTTGCTGTGCTAAAACTACTCTAAAAAATAACGTTTATTTTTTAAAACATAAAAGGCATACACTGAGAGAAAATATTTTCAAATCACATATCTAACAAAGGACATATATCCATTTTCTAAAAAAACAAAAACAAAAAACACCTTTCTAAACTCTACAGTTAGAAAAAAGTCAAATTAGAAAATAGTGGTCAGGCATAGTGGCTCTTGCCCATCATCTCAGCACTTTGGGAGGCCAAGGTGGGAGGCTTATTTGAGCCCAGGAGTTTGAGACTAGCCTAGATAATACAGTGAGACCTCGTCTCTACAAAAAATTAAAAGATCAGCTGAACATGATGACACATGCCTGTGGTCCCAGCTACTTGGGAGGCTGAGGTAGGAGGACCGCTTGAGCCTGGGAAGCACAGGTTGCACTGAGCTGAGATTGTGCCACTGCACTCCAGCCTGGGAGCCTGGGTGACAGGGAGAGACCCTATCTCAAACAACAACAACAACAACAACAACAACAACAACAAAATATCCAAGCAAAAGACTTGGCTATTTCACTAAAGAAGGTATATGGATAGCAAAAAAAGCATATGAGAAGATGTTTGACATCATTAGTCATTAGAGAATTGCAAATTAAAAGCACAATCTCCTATACATCTTGTAGAAGAGCTAAAATACAAAACAATGATAATATGAATGTTGGTGAGATTGTGGAGAAACTGGATCTGTCATACATTGTTGATGGGAATATAAAATGGTACAACTGCTTTGGAAAATAGTTTGGGAATTTTTTATAAACATATACCTTAAAACCTTGATACCAGGCCAGGTGTGATGGTCACGCCTGTAATCCCAGCACTTTGGGAGGCTGAGGCAGGCAGATCACCTGAGGCCAGGAGTTTGAGACCAGCCTGGCCAACAAGGCAAAACCCTATCTCTATTAAAAACACAAAAATTTGCTGGGTGTGATGGCGCGTGCCTGTAATCCCAGTTACTCGGGAGGCTGAGGCACAAGAATCGCCTGCACCTGGGAGGTGGAAGGTTGCAGTGAGCAAGGCTGTGGCACTGCAGTCCAGCCTGGGCTACGGATTGAGACCCTGTCCCAAAAAAGAAAAACAAAGAAAACCTTGATACCACTCTTGAGTATTTACCCTAAAAGAAATGAAAATTTATGTTCCCTCAAAAACCTGTATATGAATGTTTACAGCAGTTCTATTTGTAATCATCAAACACTGGATAGTCCATTCTCACACTGCTATAAAGAACTACCTGAGACTGGGTAATTTATCAAGAAAAGAGGTTTAATTGGCTCACAGTTCTGTTTAGGTAGCATGGCTGCAGAGGCTTCAAGAAACTTTCTTTTTTTTTTTTTTTTTTGAGACGGAGTCTTGTGCTGTCGCCCAGGCTGGCATGCAGTGGCCGGATCTCAGCTCACTGCAAGCTCCGCCTCCCAGGTTTACTTCATTCTCCTGCCTCAGCCTCCGGGTAGCTGGGACTACAGGCGCCCGCCACCGAGTCCGGCTAGTTTTTTGTATTTTTTTTTTTTTTTTGAGACGGAGTCTAGCTCTGTCGCCCAGGCTGGAGTGCAGTGGCCGGATCTCAGCTCACTGCAAGCTCCGCCTCCCGGGTTTACGCCATTCTCCTGCCTCAGCCTCCCGAGTAGCTGGGACTACAGGCGCCCGCCACCTCGCCCGGCTAGTTTTTTGTATTTTTTTAGTAGAGACGGGGTTTCACCGTGTTAGCCAGGATGGTCTGGATCTCCTGACCTCGTGATCCGCCCGTCTTGGCCTCCCAAAGAAACTTTCAATCATGATGGAAGGCAAAGGGGAAGCAAGCACGTCCTATGTGGCTGGAGCAGGAGGAAGAAACGGAAGGAGGAGGTGCCACATACTTTTAAACAACCAGATCTTGTGAGAACTCATTCACTATCTCAAGAACAGCAAGGGGTAAATCTGCCCCATGATCCAATCACTACCTACTAGGCCCCTTCTCCAACACTGGATTACTTTCGACGTGAAATTTGGGCAGGGACACAAATCCAAACCATATCACAACCTAAACGTCCTTTACTGGGGGAAGGGATGTACTAACTGTGGTACATCCATACCAAGGAGTACTGCTCGGTAAGAAAAGAGAAAGAATAATTGAAAGGCACTCCAACAGGAATGCATCTCAAATGCATCATGATAAGTGAAAGAATCAGAAAGACTCATATCATTAGATTCTGTTTATATAACATTCTGGAAAAGGAAGCACTATAGCGATAGAAAATAAATCAGTGGGCCAGGTGCAGCAGTGCATGCCTGCACTTTGGGAGGCCAAGGCAGGTGGATCACTTGAGGCCAGGAGTTTGAGACCAGCCTGGCCAACATGGCAAAACCCCGTCTGTACTAAGAATACAAAAATTAGCTGGGTGTGGTGGCGGGCGACTGCAATCCCAGCTACTCAGAAGGCTGAGACAGGAGAATCACTTGAACCCGGGAAGCAGAGGTTGCAGTGAGCCGAGATCACGCCACTGCACTCCAGTCTGGGCGACAGAGCGAGACTCCGCCTCAAAAAAAAAAAAAAAAAAAAGAAAACAAAACAAAACAGATTACCATATTCATGTAACCTATGTTATTTCTACACTGGGCAGCATTGGTACAGACTACGAAGTGCATTTTCTTCGTTAGTCCTGATATAAATGGAGATGAGACAGAAGTTGTTTCCTCCATTTTATTCAGGACTTAATCTAGATGTATTTAGTCAAAGGCAAGTGCCTGTAAGCAGAACCTTTACCTTTGAACAACCTATTTTGTGAGTGTTAAGTTGCAATTTAAAACAGGGTGAAAAGCCTTGAAAATGTGAACCACTGTGGGCTACAAAGAATGCCAGATTTGATTGGTCCCATAAAAGTGATTTATTATACATAAGCATATGTGCATATGATCCATAAGTATTGTCAGCCTATTGAAAACATATTTTAAACATATGAAAATTAGCAGAAATAAAAGTGAATAGCTAGTAAGGGAAATAACATACTAGATTTGTGACTTTATGGAAATAAATAAAAAGAGAAATTACTTAAATCCATCCTTTGTAAATAAAAAGTTAAAAAGAAAAGTCAGCTCTAATTTACCCTATGTTTGCACTTCTAGAGTCAAAAGCATTTTATTTTTTGTTTTGTCTTGGAATTGGTTCCCTTATATAACGCATGTCAAAATAGCTGGAAAAATATTATTAACTACTGCCAGCTGAAATTCTTGTCCCACAAAGACAACTCCCTCCTGGCTCCTAATTTTCTTTTCATATGTTGGGCACTGTGAGCTAAAGGTTGGCGCACAGGCAGGAAGGCAGTGTGGCTCTACAGGACAGAGAATTCTAGGGTTGGGCCTTCTAACTTTGCAGCTATCATTAATTTACTAAGTCCCCCTGCCAGAGCCCCTAAAAGACTGACTGTGGTCTCACACAGGGTGTGGTCAGCAGGAATTTTGCCCTAGGCTAGGTTCCCACAGGAGCTCAATCTTGCTAAAGTGTAATTTGGGTGCTAAAGGAAGAAGGAAAAGTAAATCAAAATACTTTCCACAACACTAACACCTTTGCTTTTATTACCTCATCCACAAAAGCAGGATGGCATTATATACATTCAAGAGCCTACCTTGAGAAGGTTTTAAACAAATATGCAAACACATTCTTTCCTACTTCCACCAAATGTGCCGTTTTAGGTACCTAACAACTCCTCAATTTCCCAGTAAGTTATCTACGATGAAGTTCATAAACATGATCAGAAAGTTTCTTTCATAGGCTGGGTGTGGTGGCTCACACCTGTAATCCCAGCATTTTGGGAGGCTGAGATGGGAGGATTGCTTGAGCCCAGGAGTTTAACATCAGCCTAGGCAACATAGGGGGACCCCGTCTTTATTTAAAAAATAATAATAATACCATTTCTTTGATAGAAGACCCTCTTAGGAAGGAATATTCAAAATGGCTAACATAGTTTTGTCACCTGGGTACTCTGAAAAACTGTTTAAATTGAGTTCCTTAAATAACTAATACTAAATTATACAAAAGGGCATTTGTGAAACAATTATGGGAATAAGTGAAATAATTCTAAAAGTCCTTTAGTCTGTAGGGTGCTAAGTAAATCTTGAGATTTTGACAATACCCTCCCTATTTCTCAGATACTGTCCTTTCTTGCTCATACTAGATTCCTTTTTTTTTTGAAACAGGGTCTCACTCTGTAACCCAGGCTGGAATGCAGTAGCGCTATCACAGCTCACTGCAGCCTCAACCTTCAGGGCTCAACCTCAGCCTCCCAAGCAGCAGGGATTACAGGCACACACTATAATGCCCGGTTAACTTTTTAAAAAAACTTTCTGGAGACTGGGTTTCATTATGCTTCCCAGGCTGATCTAGAAATCCTGGCCTCAAGTGACCCACCCACCTTGGCCTTCCAAAGTACTGGGATTATAGGTGTGAGCCACTGCTCCCAGCCCATTTTTCCACCTTTAATCAATCAATTGATTAATATTTATAGAACATTTACAATATAACTGGCAGTGGAATCAGCAACAGGGAGGATCCAGAATATATGGAATGCATGGTCCTTACATTCAAGAAGTTTATAATCTGTTTAGGAAAATCTAAGAAATAGCAGCAAACACCATACACCTAGGCATTATACATTTATACCCCTGTGCTTTACAACAGAGTCAGATTCTGAGCAAGAAAGATGGGTGGAGATCAGAGTGCTTAGGAAAATCTTTAGAATCTCACCTTTCTCTTGAGGACAAAAGTGGGGAAAGAGGACTGTAAAGCATGGAATCTTGAAAGCTGGAGCCTGGAGGACAACAATGTCATTTCTCACTAAGCAGGCCATCTAGAATTATGTAACCAAGTTGAATGGGACAAGACAAGTGAATTTATCAAAATGGGGTGCCTAAAACCATGCTGTACAATATGGCAGCTGTTAGTCATATGTGGCTATTTAAATATAAATTAATTACAGTTCAATAAAATTAAAATTTTACTTCTTTAGTCTCACTAGACTAGGTGCATGTAAGTGGCCAATCGCCATATGTGGCTAGTGGTACCATACTGGATAGTGCAGATATAAAACGTTTCCATCATTACAGAAAGTTCTCTTGGACAATGGAGTTCTAGAACCACAGAAGTGTTGAGCAAGAGGCAGAAAGGCATGGCTCAAAAGAATTCCCCAAGCCAAATGGCATGCTGGGGTGTCTGGCTTATATGTGATTTCCATGACCACAAGTTGTGTAAAATGAGAAATGGGTCTAATTAATTCAACAAATATACATTGAGCACCTGTTAATACAAGAAGGCTAGGTGATATGAGAGACATAAAAGTAAAGCAGGTTCGAGCCTCAAATAACTGGACATGAAGAGAGGAAATAAAGGCCTGTACATGAATAACAATAGTGCAAAATAAAAAGTGATAAGCAACCCCGTCTGTATTAAAAATACAAAATTAGCTGGGCATGGTAGCACATGCCTGTAATCCCAGCTATTCAGGAGACCGAGGCAGGAGAATCGCTTGAACCCGGGAAGCAGAGGTTGCAGGGAGCTGAGATCACGCCATTGCACTTCGCATGGGCAAAAACACCGAAACTCCGTCTCAAAAATAAACAAATTAACAAATAAATAAAGTGATAAGCATCCGAGGGGCTGCAATTAAATCATGCAGCTGTTTAAAGAAAGGACAGATTACTTCTGTTTGAAGGTTTCAAGACGACTTCTTAGATGGGCATTATTTGAATTAAACCTTGAAGAAAGCAGTGGGGTGCGGTGGAAAAATCCCAGGGGACCAGGAGTCCAGAGATTATCTCTAGGCTCAGTTAGTCCTAATTAACTGTGTGATCTTAGGTAAGTCAGGCTCCAGGCCTCACTCTCTTTATCAATTGGGTAACAGAAGCAAAGAAGTACTAAATTTCCAGGCAGGGAGACCAATAAAAGCAAAAGCACAGGAATAGATAGATACGTGTAGAGGAAATCAAATAGTCTACTTAATAATGAAATGTAGCCATAGTACAACTATCTCATAACTTGTACCTGGGCACTATGTAATTCTTGAACAACCCAAAAAATGTGTATATAAAAATGAAAAGTCATCATCACAAAAAACAAAAGCTAGATTTTGTTAATGTCTTGATAGTTTAGATCAGATATGAGAAGCAAAGCAGATAGAATGGAAGTGATTGTATTTGTATTTAAATATGGTTAAATATGTATTTGCATTTAAGTGAAGCTGGAGAATAACTACTATTTTGGTTCCCTTTGGGAAAAGGTTGTCATTCATGAAATTATGAGCAAGTGCCACACTTCAGGAAGCAATAAATAAAATTACAGGACATCTCTGAGGAGGAAGAAAAGCAAGTTAGAATTTGAATCTGATAAATCACTATCAAACAGGTGGTTAAAAGGATAAAGCTGACATGAAAAAAGTGAAGCCAAGAACATGCGAGTTAAAATGAAATGTAGATCATATGTGGAATGTGGAGTCCCTTAAAGCAGACAGAAAAAGAGTGCATAAGTAAAATACCAGCTCAGCAGGTTTGTCGATCTTTATCTCTGGAGCGAACATGAATACACATAGAGAAATATTTGCGTTTTGCAGCTGTACGAAAGCATATGTCAGTAGATCCATTATCATTTTCTTGTGTATATGTTTTTATATCCACATAGAAACATTTGAGCAGGTAAAAATATATGCTCTGTGTGTTCAAATATACTAAAATATTTACTTAATGGTTAGAATTAAAAGTTCCTAGTAATTGTTTTTCTAACCCCACAGCTTCCTACTAGCTAAAGGCACATTTCTCAGTTCCTCCTTTTTTTCTCTAAAATCCTGAAAATGAGATCCAATATAGCCGGGAGCAGTGACTCAAGCCTGTAACCCCAGCACTTTGGGAGGGTGAGGCGGACAGATCACCTGAGGTCAGGAGTTTTGAGACTAGCCTGGCCAATATGGTGAAACTCCATTTCTACTGAAACTATAAAAATTAGCCGGGCGTGGTGGCGGGTGCCTGTAATCCCAGCTATATGGGAGGCTGAGGCAGGAGAATCGCTTGAACCTGGGAGGCAGAGGTTGCAGTTAGCCGAGAATACGCCACTACATTCCAGCCTGGGTGACAGAGTCAGACTCTGTCTCAAAACAAAAATAACAACAACAAAAATCCAATATAGCTAAGGGAAGACACATAGCTATTATAAATAGAGATATGTGATCACCTACCCATCCAAGTTTTTAAAATAGTCTCAAGTACTATTCCCTCCAAGATATGTAGAATTTGCTTTAAAAATAAATATGGGTTAGGCATGATGGCTTACATCCATAATCCCAGAACTTTGAGAGGCTGAAGTGGAAGGACAGCTTGAGGTCAGGAGTTCAAGACCAGCCGGGACAACATAGTAAGACCTGTCCCCCACCCTATCTCTCCAAAAACACTTTTAAAAAATTGACCAGGCATGCTGGTACATGCCTGTAATTTCAACTCCCTGGGAGACGGAGGCAAGTAGATTGCTTGAGCCCGGGAGTTCGAGGTTTCAGTGAGTTACGATGGCACCACTGCACCCAGCCTGGGTAACAGAATGAGACTCCATCTCAAAAAATAATAAATAAGTAAATAAGTATTCTTTTTTATACTGCAATGATCTGTGATTTTGTAAATGTGTGGGTGCGATTGTATCTCTTTATGATTTCTAATATAGTTTATTTGTGCTCTGTTGTTTATCAGTCTTACTAAAGATTGGGTAATGAAACTGGATTTTTTTCTTAAAACTAACTTTCATTTGTATTTATTGACTCTATTTTATGACTTTGGTTTCTATTGCAGCCTTTTCTGCCCTTATTTTTACTGATGCCTTCTGTTATGCGTCAAATTGTGCCCCCTGCCCAAAGACAGGTTGAAGTTTCAATCTCCTGTACTTCAGAAAGTGACTTTATTTGGCAACAGGGTCACTGCAGATGCAATTAGCTAAGTTCAGATGAGGTCATAGTGGAGTAGGGTGGGCCTCTAATGCAACAAGACTGGTGCCCTTAAAAGAAGAGAGAAGTATATAGACACAGAGGAAGATGATGTGAAGACACACAAGGAAAACACCATGTAAAGACAGGCTTGGAGTGTTGCACCTACAAGCCGAGGAACATCTGAAGCTGCCAGAAGCTGTAAGAGAGGCATGGAGTAATTCCTTTCCTAGCACCTTCAGAGGGAGCATGGCCCTGCCTATACTGATAATGATGGTTCAACTTACAATTTTTCAACTATGCAATGCTTTAAAAGCAATTCAGTAGAAACTATACTTCAAGTAACCATGCAACCACTCAATTTTTCACTTTCAGTACAGTATTCAATGAATTACATGAGATATTGAAAAATAGGCTTTGTATTCGATGATTTTGTCCAATGGTAGGCTAATGTATGTGTTTTGAGCACATTTAATTTAGGCTAGGCTAAGCTGTGATGTTTGGTAAGTTAGTTGTATTCAGTGCATTTTTTTTTTCTTTTTTTTTGAGATGGTGTTTCACTCCTGGCTCACTGCAACCTCTGCCTCCCGGGGTCATGCAATACTCCTGCCTCAACCTCCCAAGTAGCTGGGACCACAGGTGTGCACCACCACACTCAGCTGATTTTTGTATTTTTAGTAGAGATGGAGTTTCAATATGCTGACCAGGCTGGTCTCTGATCTTGAACTCCCGACCTCAGGTGATCTGCCCACCTCGTCCTCCCAAAGTGTTGGGATTATAGGTGTTAGCCACCATGCCCGGCCTGATTTGGGGTTTTAAAAAATTCATTCTCACTTTGGGAGGCCAAGGCAGGTGAATCACTTGAGGTCAGGAGTTTGAGACCAGCCTGACCAACATAGTGAAACCCTATCTGTACTAAAAACACAAAAATTAGCTGGGCGTGGTGGGCTGTGCCTGTAATCCCAGCTACTTGGGAGGCTGAGGCAGAAGAATTGCTTGATCCTGGTGGGCTGGAGTTTGCAGTGAGCCTAGATCATACCATTGCACTCCAACATGTATGACAGAACGAGACTGTCTGGAAAAAAAAAATCATTCTGATAATCTCTTTTTGAAAGTCAATGTTTAATATGTTTATGGTTGCTGAGGCTAATGATAATGTTTCAACTTATTTTTAACTTTCTTATTTTTTCATCTTATGTTTATCGTTCTTTGCTTATTTTTTCCCTTTTCCTTCCTTCTCTTGTGTTGAAAACATTTTCTATACTGCTTTTTTCTTCTGCTGTTACTTTAGGAGCCAGACATGGTATCTTACTTATTTTAGTAGTTGCCCTTATAGTGTTGACTTGCATATTTAATAATTCCATATTCTAAGAACATCTAAATTATTAAATATTCCTCTTCTTTTTCCTGATACAATATTGATCTTAGCATATATTAACTTCCCTTTGAATATTCTTCATCCTATTTTCCCATCCTTTACCCTCTCTAGCGTTTTAAAAATTATTGTCTAGAATTTTAGTTCATCTTTTTAATAAATGAAAAAAATGTTGAATTTTTATAAGGAAATTAAATTTACTAATCTAGTTTATCAATTTCTGTGTTAGTCATTTTCATCAACCTTTGTTCCTTTTTCTTTTTGCTGAGATGCCTTCCTGTTAGTTATGAGGGTCTCTGAGTGGAAACACTTTAATCATTATATTTTTGAAAATGTCTTTAAACGTCCCTAACTGTTGAATAAATTTTTTTAATGTACAGTTTTAGGTTCTAACTTACTTGCCCTTAGCTGTAAAGACATTACTTAATTGTCTGCTGGCTAAGATGTGTGAATTTCTGTTATGCTGCACTTGCACTTAGTATTTTTTTTTTTTTTTTGACAGGGTCTCACTCTGATGCTGAAAGCTGGAGTGTAGTGGTGCCATCATAGCCCACTGCAGCCTCGACCTCCTGGGCTCAAGCCATCCTCTAGCCTCAGCTTTCTGAGCTGAAACTGTAGACATGTGCCACAACACCCAGCTAACTTTTTTTATTTTTTGTAGAGATAGGGTCTCACTATGTTGCCCAGGCTATTCTTAAATTCTTGGCCTCAAGCAATGCTCCTGCCTCAGTCTCCCAAATCACTGGGATTATAGTCATGAGCCACTGCGCTCAGCTTAGCACTTTCTTTAACTGTGGAAAATTTTTAGCTATTTTCTCCCTAAATATTACTTATCCATCATGCCTTTTATTCTCATCTTCTGAAACTCCTAGTAGACATTTGTCAAAGCCTATCAGTTGATCCTCCTTCTCTCTTAATTGCTGTCTCACATTTTTTATCTCTTTGTCTCTCTGTCCTATTTCTTAGGCAAAAATCCTCAGTATCATCTTCAATCCAGTAATTTTCTCTTTAACTATTGCCAGTCTACAGCTTATCTCATCTATTGTATTTTTGTTTTAGTGAGTGTATTTTTCATTTCCAAGATTTCTAGTTGTTCTTTTCACTATACCCCGATTCTGATTTCATTTATGTTGGCATTTTTTGTGTAATGTCTTGCTTTAAAAAAAAAAAAAAATAGAAGTTATTCCTGCATATCTCTTTGCATATTGTAAGCATATTTAAACCTTTTTTCACATTGTTCTAGAAAATTAATTTCAACAGGAGAAAATTTATGTCTTCTTTTTTGTTTTTGGCTTTCTAAGCATTGGATTTTGGTTGAGGAGCTCATTTTGACTCTGCTTGTATTCTCTGTCTCTCTCTTTCTCTTTTTTCCTCTACTCCCACTGTGCTTTCTCCTCCCTGTCCAGTGGCTTTGTGAATCCCTTCATTTTGTACTTGGCTCCCTGGGGCCCCAGTTCAGACCCAGATTTACTAATGGTTATTCCAAGATCCAGCCCACAGTCATATTGAGGACAGCACAGATTTAGGCACGAAACAGACTGTCTCTTTTCCTAGTCACAAGGTTATAGCTGTGTCCTCCCTCTTGCATAAGTCCACAGTTTGCTAAAAGCTGTAGCTCCATGCAGAAACAGCTTCCATTTCTGCTTCCTTTCTGGAGTAGGAGAAGTCTGCCTTCCCTCTGGCCTCAAGTAGTGAGTCTGGCTTTCAGCCTCCCATCTTGGCATGGAACTTTTTTATTTTAATTTACTTGGGAAGAGCCAAACTATAGCTAATATTGCCTGATTCCAGATCCATAGCCCCATAAGCAAGTGGCTTCTGCTCAGCTCACAGCTTTGTATTTCTGTTCCAAATCTGGGCCACCGATGTGTTTATTCAATTTTTAAGCTTGATAAACTTTATCATTGCTAAGTGTTCAGAGTAAAGATGTGTCAAAGAACAAACTTTTGGAGCTGTATAGACTAGGTTTGCATGCTGACTTCTTCAGTAAATTGAAGACTTTGCAAGAAATTCAGTTCAATCTGTAGTTCACCTTTGGATGACAGGAGGATTTAGACTGTGGCTATATGCCACAACTAAAATAATGTCAAAAGCACAATTATTTTAATGATTTTATCTTAACACCTATTACCTAGTGATTAATTAGCTTGATTATTAAATGATCTAATTCAGTTGTCATAGTATTGAAAATATAAAACTTTCCACCTTTCAATTAATATTTTTTTGGGGGACATAGTCTCACTCTGTTGCCCAGGCTTCAGGGTAGAGGCGCAATCTTGAGTTTAAGTGATTCTCCTGCCTCAGCCTCTCGAGTAGCTGAGATTACAGGCGTGCGCCACCACACCCAACTAATTTTTGTATTTTCAGTAAAGACGGGGTTTTGCCATGTTGGCAAGGCTGGTCTCGAACTCCTGGCCTCAAGTGATCCGCCTGCCTCAGCCTCCCAAAGTGCTGAGATTACAGGCATGAGTCACTGTGCCCAGCCACAGTTAATTTTTTTATCTACATTTTTAAAATAAAATAGTAAACATTTTTCAAAAATAAAAAAGATGTGGAAAATGTCATCTCTTAACCCCTGGATTCTGGAATTTTCTAATGATTATTTTTACCAAGTAAATAAGCCCAGGAGTAAATGAAATGTGGTTTACTGCTTGTGCTTTCTGGAATTTCTTGCAGCCAACACAGAATTACAGCATCTCAGAGTTGGAAGGAATTCTTCATATGACCACATTGATTTTTTTTTTTCCTGTTGGTCTGCATCAAATTTGTGAAGATTAGTGACTAAAAGGCTAAGCCTTTAGAGAGTCCTGTGGCAAAGGTAGAAGCCCACTTTAAAGGAAGTTCAGACACCCAGCTGGTTCCTCTGAGGATAATTTATTTTCATGAAAACTTTCTGATGAGAGAAGAGAGCAGAGAAGGCCATTTCTCTCTTCAGCTTATTACAAATTGAGTCATATTGTCAGTGGCATGCTGGTACATGTTTACAACCACCTCTCCAAAAACAAAACAAAACAAAAACCATAGAAGTGGTTGCTAGCTTCCATAGAGGAAATACTCCAACCATGGCTACCAATGTGTCATCACTAAACACATAATTGGGAAAAGATGCCTGCATAGATTCTCTGCACTGATGGGAGTCAGTTTCAGCACCTACTGCAACAATACCAAATACAGTAGACACATTCCCAACCTCACCTTAACCTCTCCGAAGCATTAGGCACAGTTGCTAGCATCTTTATTGAAACACTCTCCCCTTGGTCTTTTTGTCACCATGCTGTCCTTTCCTTTCTCCTATGTCCAGGCTAATCTAAGTCTCACAGCTAACCCTATCTCCTCTCCTCTGTCTCCATTTATTAGAGACCACTAGGCACTCCTTCCGGAGCCTGTTTCTTTCTCCTCTCTACACTTGCCCCCAAGTAATCTCATTCAGTCCTGTAGTTTTATTTTTATTTCATTTTATGTTATTTTATTTTTTGAGACAGAGTCACGCTCTGTCACCCAGGCTGGAGTGCAGTGGTGTGATCTTGGCTCACTGCAACCTCCACCTCCTGGGTCGAAGTGATTCTCCTGCCTCAGCCTCCCGAGTAGCTGGGATTACAGGCGTGAGCCACCATGCCAAGATAATTTTTGTATTTTTAGTAGAGACGGAGTTTTTCCTTGTCGGCTAGGCTGGTCTTGAACTTCTGACCGCAAGTAATCTGCCCATCTCAGCCTCCCAAAGTGTTGGGATTACAGGAGTGAGCCACTGCGCCCAGACCAGTCCTGTGGCTTTAAATATCACCAAAATGCTGTTAATGCCCACATTTCAATCTCCAGTCCAGACCTTTGTTTTCTGACCTCCAGGCCTGTATAGCCAACTGCCTACTCACATATCTCAGAGGCAACTCAAATTTAACTTGTCCAAACCCGAACTCTTGATCTTCCTCCTCCCATCTTCCTTATCTAAGTATATGTTACTACCATCTGTTCATTTGCTAAAGCCACAAACCTAGGAGTCATCTTTTCAAATGCCCTCTCCTTTGCTTATAACAGCCAGCCCATTACCAAATACTACTGATTCCACTTTCAAAATATTTCTCAAGTCTTTTCCTATTTCTCCATCTCCAAGTCCTTATTCTCTCTCAAATGGACTACTGCAACTCAATTGCTACACACCATCCCATCCTCTTTTCCTGCCCCTCCCTCTTATACTCACTGTGGTGGCCACAGAGATCTTTGTAACATAGTTTAAGCCTGATAAGGATCCTTATATGGCTAGTGACTAAAAGGTTCAGACTTCCGAGTGTCCTGTGGTAAAGGCAAACGCCTACTTCAAAGGAAGTTCAGATACCCACCTGGTTCCTCTGAAGAGAATTTGTGTTCATGAAAAATGTTCTGAAAATTTTCTGGTGGGACCAGAGAGTGGAGAAGCCCATTTCCCTCATCTCATATAAGGAGAAGTCCTTATACGGACTGCAAGCATCTGCATGATCAGATTTAAGTTTAACTCTCCAACCTCATCACCTACCACGCTCCTCACTTACTAAGCTCTAGCCACATTACGTTGTTTTCGGTTCTTAACCATGCAAACACCATCTTGTCTTGGATCTTTCACATATGCAATTCATTTTCCTGAAATGCTGCATGTGCCCCACCCTACAACCTTCCACCTAAACCTCGCCTTTCTGACACTAACTCATCCTGATGGCCTCGGCTCATCATTTTTTCAAAGAGGCCTTTCTTGCTCTCCCAATCAAAATCCAGTACTCTCTTGTAGTCTCTTATGGTTTTCCATTTATTTTCCTCATAGCACTTAATGTGGCTTATAATTCTAAGTATTGATTGTGCTTTTTTTTTTTTTTTTGAGACGGCGTCTTGCTCTGCCACCCAGGCTGGAGTGCAGTGGCCGGATCTCAGCTCACTGCAAGCTCCGCCTCCCGGGTTTACGCCATTCTCCTGCCTCAGCCTCCCAAGTAGCTGGGACTACAGGCGCCCGCCTCGTCGCCCGGCTAGTTTTTTTGTATTTTTTAAGTAGAGACAGGGTTTCACCATATTACCCAGGATGGTCTCGATCTCCTGACCTCGTGATCTGCCCGTCTTGGCCTCCCAAAGTGCTGGGATTACAGGCTTGAGCCACCGCGCCTGGCCTGATTGTGCTTTTTTAATGTCTATATTCCTCCCTTAGACTACAGACTCCATAGCTGCAAGGATCATGTCTGTTATATTCATTGTATACCCAAGGCCTATCTTACAACAAGTGCTCAATAAACATTTGCTGAATGAAGTAATAAATAAACGAATGAAACTTCAGATTTTCACATAAGTCCTTTTAGGTTATACATTTGGGACGTATATAAAGGGGAGGTTAGAGCAGCTGTTGGCATTGAAGCTTTAGAATGCTGTGATAGAAAAAAAATTATAGTTACTTTAATGAGAGGACTGTTATAGCACTATAAAGTGGAATGATTTGTTCTGAAAAGGAATCCTAGAAAACAAACCAAAGAAAACAATGAACTTCTCCAAGGACTAAAATTCAAAACAAATGATCAAGTAATAATACAATCACCAAGTAGATTCGTTTTATGAAAAGAAGTGCTCAAGGAGAACTCTAGCATAGAGGTCAGATAATATGCTCTGGAGTTAGAGTTGATTCTGTCACTTAAATAGCTGTGGAAACTTGAACAACTTTCTTAGCCTCTCATTTCCTTCCTCTCTAAATCAGGTACATTAATATCACCAACTTCTTAAGGTTTTTGTGAGATAATGCATCAAAAACACATTCTACCACTGAAGTCTCTCTACCTTTAGTTAATATCTCTGAGCTCCAGTATTTTCATTTATAAAACAATGGATTTGTGCTTGACTTCTCTTAAGAGCCTCCAGTGCAAAGACCCCTTTTATTCTATATAGTTGGATGCTCTCAAAGCCATCCCTATTCTCCGTTAACTAGATGAAGGGCACAGCACTATAAGGGTCCCCTGTAGTGTACCTGGGCAGGAACAGGGTGTATTGGGCACTGTTTTGTAAGGAGACTGCTTGTCTGGTATGCACTCACCCAGTGCAATGGGTTTTAGAATCAACTTTTAAAAATGTTTTAAAAATATTTATGGATTTTTTTCTATTCAAGAATAATACATACTAGTAAGTATACTCCATTAGGGTAGGGGCTATATCATCTCCCTTTTCTCTTTCATTTAGTTAATTTTCTTAAATAGGCTTTATTTCTTTGAGCAGTTTAGGTTCATAGCAAAAATGAATGGAGGCCAGGCACGGTGGCTCACGCCTGTAATCCCAACACTTTAGGAGGCCGAGGCAGGTGGATCGCTGGACCCTAGGAATTTGAGACCAGCCTAGGCAGCATAGCAAGATCCCATCTCTACTAAAAATCAAAAAAATTAGCTGGGCATGGTGGCACGTGCCTGTGATCCCAGCTACTTGGGAAGCTGAGGCAGGAGGATCACTTGAGCCCAGGAGGTCAAGGCTGCAGTGAGCTGTGATTGAGCCACTGAACTTCAGCCTGAGCAACAGAGTGAGATCCTATCTCAAAAAAAAAAAAAAAAAAAAAAAGACTGAATAGATACAGAGTTCCCATATATCTTCTATCCCTGCATATGCATATCCTTTCCTACTATCAACATCTTCCACCAGATTGGCACATTTCTTATAACTGATGAACCTACATTGACACATCACTATGACACAAAGTCCAGAGTTTACATTAGGGTTCACTCTTGGTATCTTACATTCTATGGGTTTGAAAAAAATGTATGATGACATCCACCATTATAGTGTCATACAGAGCAGTTTCACTGCCCTAAAAATCCTCCGTGTTCTGTGTTTTATCCCTCCCTCCCCCACAATGATCAATGATATTTTACTGTCTCCATAGTTTTGCCTTTTCCAAAATGTCATATTGTTGGAGTTAGCCTATAGCCTTTCAGATTGGCTTCTTTCACTTAGTAACATGCACTTAACTTTCCTCTATGTCTTTTCCCAGTTTGTTATCTCATTTCCTTCTAGTGCTGAATAATATCCCATTGTCTGGATGTACCAGTTTATTTATCTATTCACCTATCAAATGACATTTGGTTGCCTCTGAATTTTGGCAACTGTGAATAAATCAACACCTGTGTGCAGGTTTTGTGTGGACATAATTTTTTTAACTCACTTGGGTAAATACTAAGGAGTGTGAGTGCTGGACTGTATGTTAAGAATATGTTGCATTTTGTAAGAAACTGTCAAACTGTCTTCCAAAGTGCCTGAAACATTTTGCATTCCCACCAGCAAAGAGTAAGCATTCCTGTTGCTCCACATCCGCATCAGCATTTGGTGTTGTCAGTGTTCTGGGTTTCGGACCATTCTAATAGGTGTGTAGTGGTGTCTCGCTGTTTAAATTTACATTTCCCTGATGAGGCATGATGTTGAGCATCTTTTCATATGCTTATTTGTCATCTGTGTATCTTCTATGGTGAGGTGCCTGTTAAGATCTTTGGTTCATTTTTTTTTTTTTTTTGAGACAGAGTTTCACTCTTGTTGCCCAGGCTGGAGTGCAATGGCTTAATCTCAGCTCACTTCAACCTCCACCTCCCGGGTTCAAGCAATTCTCCTGCCTTGGCCTCCCAAGTAGCTGGGATTATAGACATGTGCCACCATGCCCAGGTAATTTTGTGTGTGTGTGTGTGTTTGTTTGTTTCGTTTTGTTTGTTTTTCTTTTTCTCTTTTTTAGTAGAGGCAGAGTTTCACCATGCTGGTCAGGCTGGTCTCAAACTCCTGACCTCTGGTGATCCACATGCCTTGGCCTCCCAAAGTGCTGGGATTACAGGCGTGAGCCACCACACCCAGACCTTTGGCTCATTTTTTGATGGGTTTAGCGTTTTCTTATTTAAAAAAATAATCAATTATTTAATTTAATCATTTTTAGTATATTCAGGGTTTCGCACCCATCACCACAATCAATTTTAGAATTTTTTTATCTCCAAAAGAAAACCCATACTCATTAGAAGAAACTCATCATTCTCCCCTCTCTCAGTCCCAGGCAACCATTAATCTACAATTGACCCTGGAGCAACATGGGGCTTAAGGGCACTGACCCCTTGTGAAGCTGCAACTTTATGTATAACTTTGGACTCCTCCCAAATTTAACTACTAATAGCCTACTGTTGACTGGAAGCCTTACTGATAACAAACAATCGATTAACATATATGTATTATATAATATCCTCTTACAATACAGTAAGTAGAGAAAATAAAATTTTATTAAGAAAATCATAAGGAAGATAAAATATATTTACTATTCATTAAGTGGAAGTGAATCAAAATAAAGGGATCATCATGGCAAGTGAGAGGCAGAACTAGATTGCAGCTCTGACTTGGATGGACAGAGCAGCATGCGGAGGCTAACATCATGAATTTTAGCTCCAGAACAACTGCAGGAATAAACCAGGAATCCCAAGAGGACCCACAGACCCTTTGAAGGAAGTGGACTGCTCCTGCAGGACCCAGGAGACACCCCAAATATTGTGAGTGCCAAAAGTGTGGAAGTGGGAAAGGGAGATCTTCCACCCCTGAGGCACATACCCCCACTGGGGAAACTGAAGGTCTAGTTTGCGTGAAACATTTCTGACCTTACCTGAAGCTAAGTCAATTTAGAGAGTCAAGCAAAATACAGAGTTAGAGGAAGCAGCAGGAAAGGCCCTGGGAGCTTGCTGGGTCCCCAAGCAGCCCATTCCTGCCTGGCACCACAGGGATCTTTGGGAGGGTGGCTAGAGGCGTGCGGAAAACACCGCAGGGAGAAGAAAGTCTCCAACTGAACTTTGTTAACAATTTGAAGCAGGTGAGAAGCCTCCTGGCCGGAACTTGGGGTGGGGGCGGGGGGCGGAAATCCAGCGTGCAGACTCCACAGGCAGGGGAAGAACTAAAGCCTTTTTCTTTAACAGCCAGGAGGCAGGTAGCCTGGGGCAAGTTCTCAGCCCTGCTTGCCCACTGCCTGGAAACAGACTTGGTGCTGTTAGCGGGGGCCCAGTAGGAGTGAGACAGCCCTTCAGATTGTGTGGGAGCTGGGTGAGGCCTGTGACTGACAGCTTTCCCTCACTTACCTGACAACCTGCATGACTCAGAAGAGGCAGCCATAATCCTCCTAGGCACACAACTCCAGTGACCTGGGAACCTCACCCCACTCTCCCACAGCAGCCGCAGCAAGACCCGCCCAAGGAGAGTCTGAACTCAGACACACCTAGTCCTTCCCCTACCTGATGGTCCTTCCCTACCCACCCTGGTAGGACATATACTCTTGGGAGTTCTAGGGCCCACCGCCAGTTCCTCTCCATATTACCACAGCTGATGCTCTCTGGAAAGCACCACCTCCTGTCAGGAGGCCAACCAGCACAAAAATAGAGCATTAAACCACCAAAGCTAAGAACTCTCACAGAGTCCATTTCACCCCCTGACACCCTCCAGCTGCACCAGAACAGGCACTGGAATCCACGGCTGAGAGACCCATAGATGGTTCACATCACAGGACTCTGTGCAGACAACCCCCAGTACCAGCCCAAAGCCTGGTAGACTTGCTGGGTGGCTAGACCCAGAAGAGAGATAACAATCACTGCAGCTCGGCTCTCAGGAATCACATACATAGGAAAAGGGGGAGAGTACTACATCAAGGGAACACCTCATAGGACAAAAGAATCTGAATGAGAGCCTTTAGCCCTAGACCTTCCCTCTGACAGAGCCTACCCAGATGAGAAGGAACCAGAAAACCAACTCTGGTAATATGACAAGATATTACCTAAATGCCCCACTTAAATGATACAGAACTGCAGAATGGATAAGAACTCACCAACCATCTGCTGCCTTCAAGAGACTCGCCTAACACATAAGGACTTACATAAACGGGTGGAAAAATGCATTTCATGCAAATGGACACCAAAAGTGAGCAGCGATAGCTATTCTTATATAAGACAAAACAAACTTTAAAGCAACAGCAGTTAAAAAAGACAAAGAGGGACATTATATAACGGTAAAAGGCCTTGTCCAACAGGAAAATATCACAATCCTAAACATATATGCATCTAACACTGGAGCTCCCAAATTTATAAAACAGTTACTACTAGACATAAGAAATGAGATAGACAGCAACACAATAATAGTGGGGGACTTCAATACTCCACTGACAGCACTAGACAGGTTGTCAAGACAGAAAGTCAACAAAGAAACAATGGATTTAAACTATATCTTGGAACAAATGAACTTCAGAGGTATATAGAGAACATTTCATCCAACAACTGCAGAATACACATTGTATTCAACAGCACATGGAACTTTCTCCAAGATAGACCATATGATAGGCCACAAAATGAGCCTCAATACATTTAAGAAAATTGAAATTATATCAAGCATTCTCTCAGACCACAGTGGAATAAAACTGGAAATCAATTTCAAAAGGAACCTTCAAAACCATGCAAATACATGGAAATTAAATAACCTGCTCCTGAATGAGCATTGGGTCAGAAACGAAATCAAGAAGGAAATTTTAAAAAGTCTTTCAACTGAATGACAATAATGACAAAACCTATCAAAACCCCTGGGATACAGCAAAGGCGGTGCTAAGAGGAAAGTTCATAGCCCTAAACATTTACATCAAAAAGACTGAAAGAGCACAAACTGACATTCTAAGGTCATACCTCAAGGAACTAGAGAAACAAGAACAAACCAAACCCAAACCCAGCAGAAGAAAGGAAATAACCAAGATCAGAGCATAACCTAATGAAATTGAAACAAATAAAAGACAAACAAACAAACAAAAAATTAAACAAGAAGCTGGTTCTTTGAAAAGATAAATAAAACTGATAGATCATTAGCAAGATAAACCAAGAAAAGAAGAGAGAAATCCAAATAACCTCAATAAGAAATGAAATGGGAGATGTTACAACTGACACCACTGAAATACAAAAGATCATTCAAGGCTACTATGAACACCTTTATGCACATAAACTAGAAAACCTAGAAGAGGCTGGGTGCGGTGGCTCACACCTGTAATCCCAGCACTTTGGGAGGCTGAGGTGGGTGGATCACGAGTTTGAGATCAAATCAGGAGTTTGAGACCAGCCTGGCTAACATGGTGAAACCCTGTCTCTACTAAAAATACAAAAGTTAGCCAGGCGTGGTGGCACATGCCTATAGTCCCAGCTACTCAGGAGGCTGAGGCAGGAGAATCGCTTGAACCTGGGAGGTGGAAGTTGCAGTGAGCTGAGATCATTCCACTGCACTCCAGTCTGGGTGACACAGCGAGACTCCATCTCAAGAAAAAAAAAGAAAAAGAAAAAGAAAACTTAGAAGAGGTGGATGAATTTCTGGAAAAATACAACACTCCTAAGCTTAAATCAGGAAGAATTAGATATCCCAAACAGACAAATAACAAGCAGCAAGATTGAAATGGTAATTTAAAAATTACCAACAAAAAAAAGTCCAGGACCAGATGGATTCACAGCAGAATTCTACCAGACATTCAAAGAGGAATTGGTACCAATCCTTTTGACACTATTCCACAAGATATAGAAAGAAGGAACCCTCCCTAATTCATTCTATGCAGCCAGCATCACCCTAATACCAAAACCAGGAAAGGACATAACCAAAAAAGAATGCTACAGACCTATACCCCTGATGAACGTACATGCTAGAATCCTTAACAAAATACTAGCTAATTGAATCCAGCAACATATCAAAAAGGTAATCCACCATGACCAAGTGGGTTTTATACCGGGGATGCAGGCAGGGCATATAACATATGCAAGGCAATAAATGTGATATACCACATAAATAGAATTAAAAACAAAAGTCACATGATTATCTCAATAGATGCAGAAGAAGCATTTGACAAAATCCAAGCATCCCTTTATGATTAAAACTCTCAGCAAAATTGGCATACAAGGGACTTACCTAAATGTAATAAAAGTTATCTATGACAAACCCACAGCCAACACAATACTGAATGGGGAAAAGTTGAAAGCATTCCCTCTGGGAACTGGAACAAGACAAGGATGTCCAGTCTCACCACTCCTCTTCAACGTAGTACTAGAAGTCCTGGCCAGAGCAATCAGACAAGAAAGAAATAAAGGGCATCCAAATCAGTAAAGAGGAAGTCAAACTGTCACTGTTTGCTGATGCTATGATCATTTACCTCAGAAACCCTAAAGACTCCTTCAGAAAGCTCCTAGAACTGATGAAAGAATTCAACAGTTTCTGGATACAAGATTAATGTACACAAATCAGTAGCTCTTCTATATGCCAACAGCAACCAAACAGAGAATCAAGTCAAGAACTCAACACCCATTATAATAGCTGCAAAAAAATTAAAATACTTAGGAATATATCTAATCAAGGAGGCAAAAGACCTCTACGAGGAAAACTACAAAACACTGCTGAAAGAAATCGTAGATGACACAAACAAATGGAAACACATCCCATGCTCATGGATGGGTATAATCAATATTGTGAAAATGACCATACTGCCAAAAGCAGTCTACAAATTCAACACAATCTCCATCAAAATACCACTATGATTCTTCACAGAATTAGAAAAAAAACTCTAAAATTCATATGGAACCAAAAAAGAACCTGCATAGCCAAAGCAAGACTAAACAAAAAGAGCAAATCTAGAGACATCACACTACATGATTTCAAACTATACTATAAGGCCATAGTCACCACAACAGCATGGTACTAGTATAAAAATAGGCACATAGATCAATGGAACAGAATAGAGAACCCAGAAAGAAACCCAAATACCTACAGCCAACTGATCTTTGACAAAGCAAACAAAAACATAAAGTGAGGAGGCTGGGCGTGGTGGCTCATGCCTGTAATCCCAGCACTTTGGGAGGCTGAGGTGGGTGGATCATGAGGTCAGGAGATCGAGACCATCCTGGCTAACATGGTGAAATCCTGTCTCTACTAAATATACAAAAAATTATCTGGGCGTGGTGGCTGGTGCCTGTAGTCCCAGTTACTCAGGAGGCTGAGGCAGGAGAATGGTGTGAACCAGGAGGCGGAGCTTGCAGTGAGCTGAGATCACACCACTGCACTCCAGCCTGGGCGACAGAGCAAGACTCCGTCTCATAACAAACAAACAACAACAATAACAACAAAACATAAAATGAGGAAAAGATGTCCTTTTCAACAAGTGGTGCTGGAATAATTATCTAGCCACTTGTAGGAGAATGAAACCGGATCCTCATCTCTCAGCTTATACAAAAATCAACACAAGATGGATTAAGGACTTAAATCTAAGACCTGAAACTATAAAAATTCTAGAAGAGAACATTGGAAAAACCCTTCTAGACATTAGGCAAGGACTTGATGACCAAAAACCCAAAAGCAAATGCAATAAAAACAAAGATAAATAGCTGAGACCTAATTAAACTAAAGAGCTTTTGTATGGCAAAAGGAACAGTCAGCAGAGTAAACAGACAACCCACAGAGTAGGAGAAAATCTTCACAATCTATACATCTGATAAAGGACTAATATCCAGAATCTACAATGAACTCAATCAAATCAGCAAGAAAAAACAAACAATCCCATGAAAAAGTGGGCTAAGGACATGAATAGACAATTCTCAAAAGAAGATAAACAAATGGCCAAAAAACGTACGAAAAAATGCTCAACATCACTAATGATCAGGGAAATGCAAATCAAAACCACAATACAATACCACCTTACTCCTACAAGAATGGCCATAATCAAAAAAATCAAAAAACAGTGGATGTTGGCGTGGATGCGGTGACCAGATAACACTTCTACACTGCTGGTGGGAATGTAAACTAGTATAGCCACTATGGAAAACAGTGTAGAAATTCGTTAAAGAACTAAAAGTAGAACTACCATTTGATCCAGCAATCCCACTACTGGATATCTACCCAGAGGAAAAGGATTCATTATATGAAAAAGATACTTGTACATGCATGTTTATAGCAGCACAATTCACAATTGCAAAATCATGGAACCAACCCAAATGCCCATCAATTGAGTGGATAAATAAACTGTGGTATATATAGACAATGGAATACTACTCAGCCATAAAAAGGAATAAATTAACAGCATTCGCAGTGACCTGGATGAGCTCGGAGACTATTAGTCTAAGTGAAGTAATTCAGGAATGGAAAACCAAACACCATATGTTTTCACTGATATGTGGGAACTAAGTTATGAGGATGCAAAGGCATAAGAATAATACATCAGGGGACTTGGGGGGAATGGTGGGATGGGGAAGAGGGATAAAAGACTAAAATAGGGTGCAGTGTATGCTGCTTGGGTGATGGGTGCACCCAAATCTCACAGATCAGCAGTAAAGAACTTGCTCATGTAACCAAACACCACCTGTACCCCAATAACCTATGAAAAATTGAATAAAATAAAATGGAAGTGAATAATCATAAAGGTATTCATCCTTATTGTCTTCTCATTGAGAAGGCTGAGAAGGAAAAGAAAGAGGAGGGGTTAGGTTTTCTTGTCCCAGGGGTGGTAGAGGCAGAAGAAAATCCACATATAGATGGACTCATGCAGTTCAAATCTATGTTGTTCAAGAGTCAACTGTTTTTTCTGTTTCTATGAATCTGTCTATTCTGGGCATTTCCTATAAATAGAATAATGCCATATGTGGTCTTTTGTGACTGGCTTCTTTCACTTAGCATAATGTTTTCAAGGTTCATACATATTGTAACATGAATCAGAACTTTTTTATTGCTGAACAGTATTCCATTATATAGATATACTATTTTCATTCATTCATTCATTCATTCATCCAACAGCTTTTTAACTGGACTTTCCTCTAATCTGCTAATTTTCACTAACCTTCAACCTCACTTTAAGAGGAACCTCGTTACCAGTTCCTAAGACTTTGGGAGTTCTTCAGTGTAAATTGGGCTGTTCTCAGCTTCCTAACCACTGCTATACAATTTGACACCCTCAGGTCTTCTAATTCAGTTATCACTTGTCCCAGTGCTTTCCATCATCCAAAATTTTGTTTTTGCTTTCTCCTCTCCTCTTTGTCCCTGTGGTTTATGTCTTTTTTGTGTTTCAAAATCTGTTTAATTATTCTTTAGAATAATTTGAGAATAACAGTTAATGCATGCATTCTACCTGCATCTTTAACTAAAAGTATCAATCTAATAATAAGAGATGGCTTTAACCTGATTTTATAAAATCAATACAAATAGTGTAAAATTACTGTGCCAACATCATAAAAAACCACAAACGGTTAACTTAGACAGATACATGCATACATGAAGCTGTAAATGATACACAATGTGGCTCTGGTTTTCATTTCAGACAAGCATGATGGACAGAAATCTCTCTGTCGGTCCTTCTTCATCCTTCCATTGCCACTGGTTCATTGCCATCTACTGACCTTTTTCTGTCACACATATTGCCCCATATCCCACACCTTCCTCTATCAATAAGTCCTTTTCCCGGTATGAAGAATTTTATATGGCATACTTCAGGGATATTGCAGATTTGGTTCCAGAGCACTGCAATGAAGCTAATATAGCAAAAAAGTGAGTCATACGAACGTTTTTGTTTCCCAGTGCATATAAAAGTTATGTTTATACTATACTGTAGTCTATTAAGTTTGCCATAGCATTTTAAAGCAAACTTTAAAAATACTTTATTGTGAAAAAAAAGTTAATGATAGGCTGGGTGCCATGGCCCACGCCTGTAATCCCAGCATTTTGGGAGGCCGAGGCAGGCGGATCATGAGGTCAGGAGTTTGAGACCATCTTGGCTAACACAGTGAAAGCCCATTGTACTAAAAATACAAAAAATTAGCCAGGCGTGATGGCACCCACCTGTAGTCCCAGCTACTTGGGAGGCTGAGGGAGGGGAATCGCTTGAACCTGGGAGGTGGAGGTTGCAGTGACCTGAGATCGTGTCGCTGCATTCCAGCCTGGGCGAGAGAGTGAAACTCTGTCTTAAAAAAAAAAAAATTATTAATGATAATCAAGTCTTCAACAAGTTGTAATCTTGCTGGTGAAGGGTCTAGATATTGATGGCTGCTGATTGATCAGGGTGGTTGTTGTTGGGGTTAGCATGTATATTCATTGGGGTTCTTCAAAGAGATAGAACCAATAGGGTAGATAGAGAGGTAGATGAGAGGGGATTTATTAGGAAGATTGGCTCACATGATTACGGACGCTCAGACGTCCTGCAACAGGCTGACTGCAAGCTGGAGACTCTGAGATGCTGGTAGCTTGGCTCAGTCCAAGTCTGAAAACCTCAGAACCAGGGAAGTGGGTGGTGTAACTCTCAATGTGAAGTCAGAGACCTGAGAACAGGGGAAGCCGTTGGTTTTAGTCCTGGAGTCCAAAGGCTGGACAGCGTGAAGTTGCTGTCCAAGGATAGGAGAGGAAGAGTGTATTCCAGCTCCAACAGACAGCACAACATAAATGCCTTTTCTGTTTTGTTTTCTCCAGGCCCCGGAAGATTAGATGGTGCCTGCCTATACAAAGGGTGGCTATTCCCCACCTCGTCCACTCAGACTCACATGCCAATCTCCTCTAGAAACACCCTCGCAGACACGCACCAAAATAACACTTTTAGAGGTTTGTATGTTTTCTTAATCTTGTCAAGTTGACACTTGAAATGAACCATCATCACAGGGTGGCTGTGACCATTTTTTTTAACAGTTCAGAATTCATCTTTATCTTTTACCTGTCTCATCAGTGGAAGTTTAAAGTCATGATTCTTTTAGACATTTATACTTGTGTACATAGACAAATAAACTCATATCAGATGACAACTGATTTTTTTAAAGTCCAGGTAGAGGAAGAAGCAATCATTTTGAACTAAAATCTTTCTATGTTTTTTGATTACTATTCAACTTGCTATTGTTTAGCAAAAAGCAAAGTTTCCATAGTGTTCATCTCAAATCTTACTGCTTTACAACTGTGGTATACCTTCCATTAAAAATAAAAAGATGAAGCAGTCAATCAGTGATTAATTTGACATAGCTTTCATTGGGAAAGGGCAGCTGGGGTTGGGGGTGGGGCCATTGGCAAAGAGACCAATAGACAAAAAGGTAACTTAAACAATTAAATATACAATTGTTCTATTTTTAAAAGAGAGAGAGAAGCGTTACTTTCTTTTTTTTTTTTTTTTTTTTTTTTTTTTTTGAGACGGAGTCTCACTCTGTCGCCCAGGCTGGAGTGCAGTGGCCGGATCTCAGCTCACTGCAAGCTCCACCTCCGGGTTCACGCCATTCTCCTGTCTCAGCCTCCCGAGTAGCTGGGACTACAGGCGCCCGCCTCGTCGCCCGGCTAGTTTTTTGTATTTTTTTAGTAGAGACGGGGTTTCACCGTATTAGCCAGGATGGTCTCGATCTCCTGACCTCGTGATCCGCCCGTCTCGGCCTCCCAAAGTGCTGGGATTACAGGCTTGAGCCACCGCGCCGGCCGCGTTACTTTCAACAAATGGAAAAAAGCACTGAAAGCCCATGGGTCAAGCCGTAGACAAAACCATGTTCTATCTTAAGTAGGTTCTTTTTTTCTCCCTCTCTTTTCTCCTTTACTTTTTCTTTTTTCTTCCTTTTCTTTCTCCTCTCCTCTCCTTTTCTTAAAAGCCCTCCCCAAACTATCATCACTTTTAAGCCTCCCCAGACGCCTTCATCCCCAGATTTCTTGGGTGGAGGCTTGTAGATGTTTTCTTTTCTGGCGGGCTTTCTGGTTCCTTATCTTCCTTGGGAGAAGGAGTCCTTTCCTTTGATGGCTTTGAAGCTGTGGGGCGACCCACATTCCCTTTGCCTTTCACTGGACTGGACGTCACTGTAGCCTTTAGTCTGCGTTTGAACATTTTCTTTGCTTTTCTCTCAGGTTTGGACTTCTTAATCATCTTTTTGTTTTTCTTTTTTGAATTGCCTTAGTCACTATCGTCATCATCTTCCATTAGGAAATCTTCATGGCTGCCGGAATTCTCCTGGAAGAGTGCCTCATCCTCTTCTTGTTCTTCCTCATGCCCACATCTTCTGTGAGCGTCTCCCTCTGTTCAGAAGCTGCTTTAGATGCTGCCTGCTGTGCTGGTGTACATTTTTATGATCTTCGTTTTCATCTTCATTATCCTCTGCTGAGTGAAAACCATCCTTCTTGGTCTTCAGATCTTTTTCTTCTGAGTCCTCACTATCTTCCTGTGAATTCTTTCCAGATTGCTTTATTTTTAGCTTCTAGGGGAGATGATCAATTTTTCTTAGTGGTAGGGCCCGAATCTTCATCTGTATCATCAGATTCCTGAAACTGTGAGTAAGCAACAAACCTTCCTATTTCTGAAAAGTTGTGACATGTTCTCTGTCGAAAGACAGAGTTGAGAAGCCAAAGACCAGGACACCCCCAACCCCCATGCACTTGGTGGCTGCCCCCCATTCCTAACTTCAGCCGAACCGTGAGCTGCTGGCTTCTCAAACTCTGATGCTTTTTGGTTTAGAGTCCCTGGAATAGAGGAGCCCCCCACTCCCCCTTCTCTTCAAAAGGAGACCATTTCTTAAAGTAAGACAATGAAGTTTGCTGCATCAATTGACTCTTCTTTTCATGAAAGATTTCTCTGTAGCATGCAAAGCTATTTGATGACATTTACTCACAGTAGAACTTCTTTCAAAATTGAAGTCAATCTCTCAAACCCTGCTGCTGCTTTAACAATTGAGTTTACATAATATTTTAAATCTTTTGTTGTCATTTCAATAATATTCACAGTGTCTTCATCAGGAGTAGTTTCCATCTCAAGAAACCACTTTCTTTGCTCATCCATAAGAGGCAACTTCTCATCCATTAAACTTTTATTATGAGATTGCAGCAATTCAGTCACATCTTCAGGCTCCACTGCTAATTCTAGTTCTCTTACACTTTCTACCACATCTGCAGTGACTTCCTCCACTGAAGTCTTAAAGTCCTCAAAGTCATCTATGAGGGTTGGAATCAACTTCTTCCAAACTCCTGTTAACATGGATATGTTCTCCCATGAATCATGAATGTTCTCAATGGCATCTAGAATGGTGAATCCTTCCCAGAAGGTTTTCAACTGACTGTGCCCAGATCTATCAGAGAAATCATTATTTATGGTCACTATAGCCTTACAAAATGTATGTATTGGCTGCATGCAATGGCTCATGCCTGTAATCTGAGCACTTTGGGAGGCCGAGGTGGGTGGATCACCTGAGGTCAGGAGTTCAAGACCAGCCTGGCCGACATGGTGAAACTCCATCTCCACTAAAAATACAAAATTAGCCAGGCGTGGTGGTAGGCACCTGTAATATCAGCTACTTGGGAGGCTGAAGCAGGAGAATCACTTGAACCAGGAGGCAGAGGTGGCAGTGAGCCAAGATCGTGCCATTGCACTCCAGCCTGGGCAACAAGAGCAAGATTCCATCTCAAAACCAAAAAAAAAAAAAAAAAAAAAAAAAAAACACATGTATTTCTTAAACAATAAGACTTGAAAGCCAAAATTACACCTCCATGCATGAGCTGCAGGATGGATGTTGTGTTTGTGTGAAAACATTAATCTCCTGTATAACTCCATCAGAGTTCTTGGATGACTGGGTGCATTATCAATGAGCAGGTATATTTTGAAAGGAATCTTTTTCTCTGAGCAGTAGTTCTCAATGGTGGGCTTAAACTATTCAGTAAACCATGCTGTAAAGAGATGTTCTATCATCCTGGCTCTGCTGTTCCATTTGTAGAGCACAGGCAGAGTAGATTTCACATAATTCTTAAGAGCCCTGGAACTTGCAGAATAGTTGAGCACTGGCTTCAACTTAAAGTCACTAGCTGCATTAGCCCCTAACAAAACAATCGGACTGTGCTTTGAAGCTTTGAAGCAGGCATTGACTTCTCTCTAGCTATGGAAGTTCTAGATGGCATTATCTTCCAATAGAAAAGATTTCATCTATGTAGAAAATCTATTGTTCATTAATTATCTTAGCTAGATCTTCTGTGCCACTTGCTGCAGCTTCTCCATCACTGCTTGCTGCTTCACCTTGCACTTTCATGTTATTAAGACAGCTTTTTTCCTTAAACCTCATGAACCAACCTCTGCTGGCTTCAAACATTTTTTCTGTAGCTTCCTCACCTCTCTCAGCCTTCAGAGAATTAAAGTGCATTAGGGCCTTGTTCTGGATTGGGTTTTGGCCTAAGGAAATGTTATGGCTGGTTTGATCTACCCAAACCACTAAAACTTTCTCTATTTCAGCCATAAGGCTGTTTCATTTTCTTACTCATGTGTCCCATGGAGAAATGCTTTTAATTTCCTTCAAGAACTTTTCCTTTGCATTCACAGTTTTCCTAGCTGTTTGGCACAAGAGGACTAGCTTTCAGTCTATCTCAGCTTTCAACATACTTTCCTCACTAAGCATAATCATTGCTAGTTTTTTATTTAAAATGAGAGATGTGCCTGTAATCCCAGTACTTTGGGAAGCTGAGGCAAGCAGAATGCTTGAAATCAGGAGTTCGAGACCAGCCTGGGCAACATGGCAAAATCCTGTCTCTACCAAAAAATACAAATATTAGCCAGGCATGGTGGTGCTTGCCTGTAATCCCAGCTACTCAGCAGGCTGAGGTGGGAGGATTGCTTAAGTCCTGGAGACAGAGGTTGCAGTAGCTGAGATGGCACCACTGCATACCAGCCTAGGTGACAGAGCAAGGCCCTGGCTCAAAAAATAAATCAAATAAAGTGAGCAGGGTGTGGTGACTCATGCTTGTAATCCCAGCACTTTGGGAGGCTGAGGCGGGCAGATCATCTGAGGCCAGGAGTTTGAGACCAGCTTGGCCAACATGGTGAAACCCCGTCTCTCCTAAAAATACAAAAATTAGGTGGGTGTGGTGGCTCATGCCTGTAATACCAGCTACTCAGGAGGCTGAGGCAGGAGAATCACTTGAACTGGGAGGCGGAGGTTGCAGGGAGCTGAGATCGCGCCACTGCACTCCAGCCTGGGCAACAGAGTGAGGATCTGTCTAAAAAAAAAAATTAAATAAATAAATAAAGTGAGAGATGTGCAATGCTTTTACTTGAACCCTTAGAGGCCACTGTGGGGTTATTAATTGAACTAATTTTAGTATCGTTGTATCTCAGGGAATAGGGAGGACCCTGAGGAGAGGGAGAGAAATGGGGGAACAGCCAGTCAGTGGGAGGAGCCGGTTGGTGGAGCAGTCAGAACACACATATTTACTGATCAAGTTCACCTTCTTATATGGGTGCTGCCCATGACTCTCCAAAACAATTACAACAGTAATGTCGAAGATCACTGATCACAGATCAGTATAACAGAAATAATAATGATGAAAAAGTTTGAAATATTGTGAGAATTACTGAAATGTGATACAGAGACCATGAAATGAGCACATGCTGTTAGAAAAATGGCAAAGATAGGCTGGGGCAGGGTGGCTCATACCTGTCATCCCAGCACTTTGGGAGGCCAAGGTAAGAGGATCACTTGAACGCACGAGTTCAAGACCAGTCTGGGCAACATAGTGAGAGCCTCATCTCTTAAAAAAAAGTTAAACCAAGTATGCCTTTAATTGCAGAGCATTCCCAATCACTCAGCCCACCACTGCTCCTTTAAGAAGGCTCTTTGTGATGTTCTGTGGTTCTAGCTCTGCACATTCCCATTTTCCTCTTGAATGATTCTACCTTCCACTGAAACATAGCGAGATCTGCTTAAGATCCCACAAAAATGACTTTGGCTTGTGCCCTTTGCCTGGGAACAGCTTTTTCAGTTGCCGCTGCTGCTGTGTAATATATTAGGTTACATGGACTACCTGTTTTTTGTTAAAGAGAATGACTTCCAAGTTCAGTAGATGCTTCTTGAAAACATAGTTCCCCGTGATGCAATAATAATTGATTCTGTTGTTTCCTAATTCTTGTTCTTATGTATGTGACATATAACATGTAACTGAAACACAGTTCCTGTAATGTATTTTATATTTGTTGTTTGTTCTGCAGTCTTTTCATAGATGGGATTAGGTTGAACATTACCCTGTTCTATCTGAATTATATGTAATATGCTATAAATTCAAATAATCCATGGTAAGATGATTTTAAGCTTAACTCTGCCCCAGCAGGTGATAATTATTTTATTAGAGCATTCTGTATCTAGTCACTCCGCATAGTGTTGACTCTTGATTTGAAGTCACACCTCATGCCTGTGGTTCAACAGCCATCTTTGGGCCTCAATGTCTTAGAAAAACTTAGCTTAGTGTACTGGATTTACAGACCTGGGGAGGACATGGAAATTTCAAGTTTCTCATTCAGAAAATCTTCTTCCAACTTGCTGTGTGGCCTTCCACGCATCATTTCATACTCGCTCGATCATTTCTTCATTTCAGCATAGAAACAGAGCCCATTAGCTTCTTCTCAAGGGCATTGTAAGAAAGGGGAGAGCAGTGGTCAAAAAGGAAACAGACAAAAATATCAAGATCCCCTCAATAGTTCTGACCTCTAGTGAAAAAAGGAACAAAGTGGTACCAGAAAACCCAGCATGTATATAGCCAAAACCAAAGACTTGTTGTTGTTATAAAGAAAAGGGAACAATGTCTGATTTTTAACATTCACATATTCCAAACCACAGTCTTCCAGGTCTCTCTCCCACAGCCAAGGATGACAGTAGCAGCCAGGTTTAGAGGAAAGTTTCCAGAAAGCGGATTTTGGCAAAGGTTGCTTTTAAACCTGCAGAGAATACAGTTCCAGTTTTGGGGTTTTTTTTTCGTAAGCACATTTTCATTCCTTTTTGCCACAGAATTTCATGGACTATGTTTATCTTTCCTTTTCAGGTCATGGTATATAGACTTTTCACAGTCAGATGTGAGGAACAGACATATTTCTTGAGTGTTTTCTCTTTCTTTCCTTACAAAATTGTTTCAACTTGGAGGTGGAGCCAAATTCTAAGATTATAGTTTCAGAGAATCATTTTTCTTATGTGATCATTAAATTACTTCAGAGAAAGAATGAGATATTAAAGTCCACTCTCTGACAGCTTTGAGAAGAGGCTCACATGTGCCAAGTGAAAGGAATAATTATTGATTTTAATTATATTCCCTGGACAAATGGCCCCTGTGGCCCAGAGTCCTGGCACCCAGAGATGGCAGTGAGCCCTGGGTCTGTTTAGGATAGTTTTGTAAACCAAAAAAAAAAAAAAGCCACTGCAAGTGCACTGGTTTTAGAGGAATGTCTAAGAAAATTACTCTCCTTCTAACAACATGTCATTACAGAAAAATAGAAGTCCCTGCATTCCAATCTGATTTTCATTTAACTCTGCAAGCCTGTAAATTTTGCCATGAGGTAAGGGGCTGATTCAGAGCTCCAGAATCCTCTTGGTGTCACAGACACTATTTCAAAATGGATGTGCTTTTGGGTTTCTTAGTGTTATTCTGCTAGGGTCGTGGAATAAATGGAGCTCTGTCTGAGGAGAACTCCCAGTCCTGGTAAACAAGAGCCAGGATGCCTGGTGGTCAAAGTAACTGCCTTGTGTTTTAAAGGTTAGGAGTTCAAATCTTCAGGGTTTGAGCTTGGGTTAAAGTATGCACGTATCTAGGTTGAAGAAGCAATAACATTGCACAACAGAATCTGCCTTACCCATATCTAATTTCTGACTACAATTAGTTAAATACATACTTGCTATGGAATTCTTTACCTTGTAGATTGTGGACAAAGGGTCCACATTCCAGAGGGCACAGGAAAGCTTTACTTTGCAAGCTTCCTGGGCTGTACAGTGTATACAGACTTGAATTCCACCACATAGGTACGGGGTTCATATTTGTCACATTCCTTAAATTCTGATAGACCTATAGCCCCAGGCCTCCTTTCTCCTTTTAATTTTCTTTTCTCCTGATTTCCCAGGGTGATAACAATTTACAGTTGTTGTTGTTGTTGTTGTTGTTGTTGTTGTTTTAAACAGAGTCTTGCTCTGTCATCCAGGCTGGAGTGCAGGGGTGCCATCTCGGTTCACTGCAACCTCCGCCTCCCTGGTTCAAGCTATTCACCTGCTGCAGCCTCCCAAGTAGCTGGGATTATAGGCATGCCCATCATGTCCACCTAATTTTTGTATTTTTAGTAGAGAAGGGGTTTTACCATGTTGGCCAGGCTGGTCTTCAACTCCTGGCCTTAAGTGATATGCCCACCTCGGCCTCCCAAGTACTGGGATTATAGACATGAGCCATCATGCTCGGCCTAATTCACAGTTTTAAAGACATCTTTTTTGCACAGATGACCCATTGGAAATAGTCCCCATTGATAGAAAATATAACCTGTATTAGGGTCTGTAATTGAAGTGGTCTAATCTTTGTAATGCTTTGTTTTTCTGTAGCATTTCAATGTTTATGAAACATATATATGATCTCTTTTTACCCTTCGTGTCTTCGAGGAAGATAAATATTGTTCCCATTTTATAGATGAGAAAAATGAGAACAGAACAATTAAGGGCTTGTTCAAAAGTACTCAACCAGTTAATGTCAGAGCTGGTACTTGAGCTCAGGCCTCTACAACTGTAAATGTTTTCAATGACAGTAGAAATGCCTCTAATGGCAAAACATTGTAGAATAATATTGATGTTCCGGATTGTGGAACATCAATGATGTTCATTGAGCTACGCTTGGTAATGCCACTGCCATCTTGGAAAGAAAATAGATGCTGAAGTTCCCCATAGATGCTGAACACTCAGAAAGTGCCAATAGTTGCATCAATTTGATTATATCTGCTATCTCACTCCCTCTGAAACACCTGCAAATAAAGGAAAATAACTAACCCATTGTGCCCCCATCTAAGAATGCCTGAAATTAGAAATATCCCAGCATTGTGACCTGAAGTTGACTCAGCAGGAAGTTGTTTTTTAAATTAGGACCCTAGCCATTTTTTTTTTTTCCAGTAGCTCCTATTGCCAGTGGGGCTTTGAGCAAATAGTTCCCAGGAACACTGTCTATACCTACATGAGATGAAGACAATAACGATATTTGCTTTCTGTCTACCTGGCAAGTGTGTTGGGAAAAGCAACAAGATAATGTCTGTCATGTGCTTTGAATGCCTAGAAAGAAAGTTAGGGTTTATGAGCAAGGGTGTAATTATATTGAGTCAGCCATGATATCATCGTCTATATTATACATATGTGGTTGTTGCCTAAGACACTGCTGAATATAATTTGGCTCTCATATTTGATGTTTTAAGGACATGATGATGTTACAATAAGTTAGCAGAAGAGCCTAAGTTGGGAAAGGAAGGTATCCTTTTCTTTTAAAAATTCCTGTATGACTGAAATTTATTTTAGGCTATCTTCTCCAGCTGGTCCTGCAATTAGGACGGCCTCCAATGTTCACAAAGCACTCCTTCCATTTCTTCATCAGTCAAGTGATTCCTCCTCTAGCTGTTCCAGGATGCTATGGCAGGAGGGTGACCTGGAGAAGAGAGAAAATGTGTCCAACTCTACCAAGGGACGATTGCAATTTAAAAGCCCAAATAGAGGATTTCTATGACCATGCTTCTAGAAAACCTATGCCTGTCAGTCCAGTTCCCATAGAGTAATGTCCTGTCCCATACCTAACAGGGCCAGAGCAGATGATTTGCCCCCAACCACCATTTGAATTTGTTTAATAGAATAATTCTAGGCCAGGAGCATTGGCTTACGCCTGAAACTCCAGCACTTTGGGAGGCCGAGGCGGATGGATCACCTGAGGTCAGGAGTTCGAGACCAACCTGGCCAACATGGTGAAACCCCTTCTCTACTAAAAATTCAAAAATTAGCTGGGTGTGGTGGTGGGTACCTGTAATCCCAGCTACTCAGGAGGCTGAGGCAGGAGAATTGCTTGAACCTGGGAGGGGGAGGTTGCAATGAGCCAACATGGCGATACTGCACTCCAGCCTGGATGACAGAGTAAGACTCCATCTCAAAACAAAACAAAACAAAAAAAATAAAAAACAAAACAAAACAAACAAAAAAAGAATAATTCTAAAACCACAACTCATTCAAGCACCTTTTGGAATGCCAGGCACTGCCTACAGCACTAGAGATACAGATGTTAAAACATTATTCCTAGGGCAGGCCCTGCGGCTCATTCCTGTAATCCCAGCACTTTGGGAGGCCAAGGCAAGAGGCTCTCTTGAGCCCAGGAGTTCAAGACCAGCCTGGGCAACATAGGGAGACCCTGTCTCTACAAAAAATTAAAAAATTAGCCAGGCATGGTGGTGTGTGCCTGTAGTCCCAGCTACTTGGGTAGAAGGGCTGAGGTGGGAGGATTGCTTGAGCCCGGGAGGTCAAGGTTAGAGTAAGCCATGTTCATGCCACTGCACTCCAGGCTGGGCGACAGAACGAGACCCCATCTCAGAAAACAAACAAACAAACAAACAACCCAACAACAAAAACCTTATTCCCTAGGGAAATGGCTGTCCAAGGAGAAGACACTTGGAAAGGACCAGCACCCAGTAAAGTGCCTGAGACACAGTAGGACCAGAAGCACACTTGCTGAATGAATGGCTAATAATGTACTACAAGGTGATAAAGACCATAATAACGAAAGCACAAGATGCCATGGGAGCACGTTAGCCGCCACCTAACTAAGAGTGGTAAGAGGAGGAAGGCGAGTGCAGGGAAGACCATGTGCAACGGCTTCACATAGGAAAGAGTGGGCAAGCCCTTGGTTTATGAAGACAACAGCATAGAGTGTCAGGCTTTTTATTCTATTCTAGTTCACTTAAAAAACAAACAAACAAAACGTCAATCACAGCCCACTGAAGGTTTCAAGCCACAGTGTGAAAGCTCTATACTATTAGAAAGGATTTTCTCTTCTTCACACCTGTCGGCCTAGGAGCCAAGGACTAGACAACAGAATCAAAATGTTTGCTCGAGAGTTCTTAAATTTCTGCCACTGAGCACAATCATTTCCATCCCATCTTAACATTACTTTTTTGCAGTCATGAGCAACCATCGGTATTAGTTTCCTATGGCTGCTGTAAAACGTTGCCATAAATGTGGAGACCTAAAACAAATATATTCTTTCATGGTTCTGGAGGCCAGAAGCCTGAAGTCAGTTTCACGGAGCTTAAATCAAGGTGCTGGAAGGGCTGAGCCCCTCCCAAGGCTCTAGGGGAGAATTTGCTCTTTTCCTTTTCTCCCAGCTTCTGGTGGCTGCTTCTTTCTTCGGCCTGTGGCCACATCACTCCAGTCTCTGAGTCCGTGACCACATTGCCTTCTACTCTTCTCTCTGTGTGGAATCTTCCTCTTCCTCCCTCTTATTTAGGACTCACCGGTAATCCCTCTGTTGAAAGATCTATAATTTACTCATACCTGCAACATTCTTTTTTTGCCATATAACATTCACAGGTTCCAGTGATAAGGACGTGAACATCTTTAGGAGTTGAGGGGGTGTTATTCAGCCTACCACAACATCTCTGTCTGAATCATCGAGTCTCCAGTACTAACCTGTTGAATATCTCAGTTGAGTTTCTCTTTGCTTTCATTCAAGACAGCAGAGTAATTCCTCTCCTCTTTCTTTAGAGGAGAAGAAAATGGATGAGAGGATGGGAGGTAACTTTTGCTGAGCCCCTACATTTGCATACACTCTTTTTTTTTCTTTCTTTCTTTCTTTCTTTATTTTTATTATACTTTAAGTTCTAGGGTACATGTGCATAACGTGCAGGTTTGTTACATATGTATACTTGTGCCATGTTGGTGTGCTGCACCCATCAACTCGTCAGCACCCATCAATTCATCATTTATATCATGTATAACTCCCCAATGCAATCCCTCCCCCCTCCCCCCTCCCCATGATAGGCCCCAGTGTGTGATGTTCCCCTTCCCGAGTCCAAGTGATCTCATTGTTCAGTTCCCACCTATGAGAGAACATGCGGTGTTTGGTTTTCTGTTCTTGTGATAGTTTGCTAAGAATGATGGTTTCCAGCTGCATCCATGTCCCTACAAAGGATGCAAACTCATCCTTTTTTATGGCTGCATAGTATTCCATGGTGTATATGTGCCACATTTTCTTAATCCAGTCTGTCACAGATGGACATTTGGGTTGATTCCAAGTCTTTGCTATTGTGAATAGTGCTGCAATAAACATACGTGTGCATGTGTCTTTGTAGTAGAGTATTTATAATCCTTTGGGTATATACCCAGTAGTGGGATGGCTGGGTCATATGGTACATCTAGTTCTAGATCCTTGAGGAATTGCCATACTGTTTTCCATAATGGTTGAACTAGTTTACAATCCCACCAACAGTGTAAAAGTGTTCCTATTTCTCCACATCCTCTCCAGCACCTGTTGTTTCCTGACTTTTTAATGATCGCCGTTCTAACTGGTGTGAGATGGTATCTCATTGCATACATTCTTTATAGCAAGATTGTACGTAGCTATTATCACCATTTTCCAAATGACAAAGGCGAGGCTCAGTGGGGCCGAGTGACTCACCCAGGTTCTCCCAGGGAGTCCAGAGAAGAGGCAGAATTTGAATATGGATCGTCTGATTCCAAAGCCCATGTCCCTTCTGTTATATCAACATTCCTCAAATTTCAGGAATGCACCAGCACCTCATAAAGGAAAAAAAAAAAATCTACAAGCCGCAGTTTGAGAAAAAAAACTAATTTAAGGAACCATGTTTTAGTCTATAAAAGCATAAATTTTACTTATTTAGTTCTTTATTTTTTATGAGACAGAGTCTTGCTCTGTCACCCAGGGTAGAGTGCAGTGGCACCATCATAGCTCACTGCAGCCTTGAACTCCTGGGCTCAAGCGATCCTCCTGCCTCAGCCTCTTGAGTAGCTGGGACTGCAGGAGCACACCACTATGCCCAGCTAATTTTTTAAAACAAATTCCTGTAGAGACAGGGTCCACTGTGTTGCCCAGGCTGGTCTCAAACTCCTGGGATCAAGGAATCCTCCCACCTCAGCCTCCCAAAGTGCTGGGACTTGTAAGCATGAGCCACCACACCAGACCTGAAAACATACATTTTAAAATGCTCAAGTTGTCCCCAAATCCCAGTGACTGACACACCTGTGTGAGAAATGTTGCAAGACACTACAGTCCCCTCATTTCTGAGGACTCATTTGCAAGGAATCTTTTTTTTTTTTTTTGAGATGGGGTCTCGCTTTGTCACCCAGGCTGGAGCACAGTGGCATGATCATGGCTCTTTGTAGCCTCAAACTTCTGGTCTCAAGCAATCTTCTCTCCTCAGCCTCCCAAAGCACTGGGATTACAGGCATGAGCCACCATGCCCTGCCTCAAGGCTCTTAAAACTAAGACCCAGGATGGCCACATTTCAACCATGTGCCACTGGTTAGGAAATGCTTCAGTGAAACAAAGCATTTGCCACTAGTAAGATTTTAACACCAGCAATCTGTTAATATTATAGATGTAAGTTAAATATTTCCACCACAGTGATACTTCATCAACTTCAGTCAGATAAAAGCAATGGCCATGGCATTTTCTGAGCTTAATCTGAATGAAAGTTTACCTGGATGTCCCACGCAAGCCTTGTAGGTGAAAAATGTTACCCTTGTTCTGGCATATTCTAACCACCTATAATAACATTGAAACCTAATGCTTATTGAACAGTTACTTGGTTACACTTATTATGTGCTAAGCACTTTACATGAATTAATGTATTTAACATTCATGAAAACTTTATGAGGCAGGTCATATCCTTATCGCCCTTTACAAATGATAAACAGAGGCACAGAAAGGTTAGGTAATTTCTCCAAAGTCCTACCACTAGTAAGAGGTGTAGAGCTAGGATTAAACACAGTCATCTGGTTATAGACACCATCTTTTTTTTTTTTTTTTTTTTAAAGACAGGATCTTACTTTGTTGCCTAGGCTAGATTCAAACTCCCAGGCTCAAGCAATCCTCCCACCTCAGCCTCCCAAGTAGCTCGGGCTATAGGCATGCAGCACTGCGCCCAGCCAGACACCATGTTTTAATATAACTGACAACAAAGATGTTCATTCTGTGTCCAAACTCATCTCTTGGACCCAGGCCTGAGACCTGAAGTGTCTCACAGAGCTCCAGCCCTGTCTGCCTCCAACCTCCCTGGCCTATAGCAGTTTTGCTGTATCAGGCTCTTTCGTAAGGGCTTATGCTTCCCTTTCACTGTCTATTCACCCTGGGACCCAGCCAAAGGTGAAATGCACTATCTCTATATTGGATACTAGAAATTCCAGTCACTTCCTACCTCCTGTTCCAATCAACAGCCTCTACAATGAAGAGAAAAATGGAATATCCCCTCCACCTTGTCTCTCTGTCTTCACTCTATTCCCTCGGTCTACCTTTTTGTGACCTTTTTCCTTCAAAGATTTTCCTGGAAAAATGCTGGGGTTACAGGAGAGACACCATGTGGTTTGTCTCAAATTTCCTAGGAATGGATAGGCTTCCAAGTTCAAGAGATCCTATGAGTCCTTAATAATTTCTTCCTTCATCGTGACTCAGATGTTCTTGCACACTGATCATTAAACTTTGTCTATATCAGTGAAATTTGGTTCTAGTTGAGATTCAGTTCCGGGTGACTGAGTATTTGCACACAGCTGCACTAAGGTGTAGCACATTCTCATGTTCCTAAAGATTTGCTCTTCTCTTTCTAGCATGTATTCCCAGGAAGAATACGATCCACCGTGTAAGAATGTATTCTACAATACATTATGCCAAAGACTCGTGCTTGGTTTGTTGTCTTGGTTGCATTTCTGGGAGGCATATTCCTGATCCTCGTCCAACTGAAGTACCCAAGCTTGGAAACCCCTTCTCTAAAAATATGCAGTAGTCCCCCACTTATCTGAAAGGGATACATTCCAAGACTGCCAGTGGATGCCCAAAGCCACAGATAGAATCAAGCCTCACATATACTATGGTTTTTTGATCTGATAACCAAGATGGCTAAATTATTTCATGTAGATAAAAAGGTAGGATTCGCATCCTGGGCAGGAATGGAGTAGGACAGCCTGAGATTTCGTCATGCTACTCAGAACAGCACAAATTTAAAACTTATGAATTGCTCGTTTCTAGAGTTTTCCATTTAATCTTTTTGGGATTTTTGTTTGTTTGTTGAGATACGGTCTTGCTCTGTTGTCCAGGCTGGAGTGCAGTGGTGTGATCACGGGTCACTGCAGCCTTGAACTCCCAGGCTCAAGTGCTTCTCTTGCCTCAGCCTCCTGAGTAGCTGAGACTATAAGCACACACCACCACAACTGGCTATTTTTAATTTTTATTTGTAGAGACAGGGTCTCACTATATTGCCTAGGCTGGTCTTGAACTCCTGAGCTCAAGCAATGCTCCTGCCTCTACCTCTCAAAGTGCTGGGATTATAGGTGTGAGGCACCATGCTCTGCCATTTAATATTTTTGGACTGCAGTAGACCAGAGGTAACTGTAACTGTGGAAAGTGAAACCATCAATAAGTGGGGACTATGGTATAGACAGTCCTCAAAAGGCCCCAGTCAATGATGAAAAAGCTGTGCAGATTTCCTGACAACCAAGAAGCCACTCACTGTAGAAAATTATAATAATACAAAAATTACATAAGGTCAACTTTGTGGGATTCTCAAATTCTACCTCACTTATTCTGAGGTGAGCAGATCCATATTAGTTCTACTGCTCTTTTTTGTTTAAGAAGGAGTCTCACTCTGTTGCCCAGGCTGGAATGCAAGGGCGTGATCTCAGTTCACTGCAACCTTCACTATGAAACCTCTGGGTTCAAGTGAGTCTCCTGTTTCAGCCTCCCAAGTAGCTGGGATTACAGGCACCCACCACCATGCCTGGCTAATTTTTTTGTATTTTTAGTAGAGATGGGGTTTCACCATATTGGTCAGGCTGGTCTTGAACTCCTGACCTCAAATTTTCCATCTGCCTTGGCCTCCCAAGGTGCTAGGATTACAGGCTTGAGCCACTGCGCCTGGCCTCTCATTTCTTAATCATTGATTTCCAGTTCTACCTGAAAGACTCCACACTCTGAAGTAGTTAACCCCACTAGTTTTCTCCTACACAGTCCAGATTAGGGTCCGTGTCTGGTGTCTAAGAATCCAACAGCAGCCACAGCCACCCTGACTCTCTCCTTGGATTTCATCTTTTAGTCTCTGGACTCAGCCCCAACATTTGGACATTTGCAAGCAGAAAGAGATGTTCCCGAATAAGGAAGTCAATAAAAAATCCATGTTTACATTTTTCACTCCTTTCTCATTCCCTGCACTTATAGGGCCCTTCTCTAAGATAATATCAATCTATCTAATCTGCTTCCCTAAAGTGTAAAGTTCTTCAGAGAAAAAAAACAATCCGTCAAGTGCTCTGTTTCCCCTTCACTTCCCCTGGTCAGTGTCCAACAGACAATCTGTGTGGCTGACAGAGCGAGTGAGAAACCCCAGCCCTTTCAGCCAGGTGGGCATCACTCCTTGGCCCCCAGGTCCTTTAAAAAATGGTCATTCTTATTTTGTTATTTAGTGCAGTTTTTATACAGAGTGGTCAGTTCTTCCGAGGGGCAGACTTTCAACCAACTGATCAAGAAATCTGGCAGAATATTTCCCATCTCGGGATTCCCAGTAGAAAGAAAACCATGCTGCATGTTGCTCTGGGGAGAAGAGATCACTTCTGAGCATGATTGGCTGCTTTTTCCTCTGCCCCTCCGAGATCCTAGCAGCCCCTTTACAGAATACCTAAATGTTATGCTTATTGGTCATTCTGGCTACCAAGCCTTTAAACATCCTTTCCCTTTGGAAAGAAGCATCCAAAAGAAGGGAGGCAGGACTCTATTTCCTACTTCAGAAGCCAAAGAGGGCAGAGAGTTTCTCTCTTTGCCCCAGCAGCTAGGGAACCAGCATATTACCCTGGGTTCAGCTGATCAGTGGCCCCAGTAGGACAGGAAGCCTGTGGGGAGGCAGAAGGTTTTGGCAATGGCTGTGCTGGAGTTGCGTGTGCAGCAGCGCAGCAATGAGTGTTCAGGGGTGCCAGAGCCCAGCAGCATGATGACAAGTGCTCAGCATTGAGAACACCAATGGCAACATGCCAAGTAGACTATCTCTGTGCCTTGCCACCCTTGATTTTTTTTTAAGCAGTCTTGCTTTGTCACCCGGGCTGGAGTGCAGCGGTGTGGTCATAGCTCACTACAGCCTCGACCCGGGGCTTAAATGATCCTCCCGCCTCAGCCACCTAAGTAACTGGGATGACAGGCACACACCATCATGCTGGGCCAATTTTTCATTTTTTTTTATTGATGAGGACTCTCCATGTTGCCAGGCTGGTCTTGAACTCGTGAGCTCAAATGACCCTTCTGCCTTGGCCTCCCACAGTGCTGGGTCATGAGGCCTCCCTAGATTTTTATCCAATTTCATCACCTGGTTCTCCAGCCTTGCACTGATTCCTTGAACCATATGATACATTTCCAATAAATCCACTTTCCAACTGAGATTTCCATTGGTGGCAACCAAGAATTCTGGCTGATAGACCATCTGTTTCTTCTTGAACACACAATCCAGGAACAACTGAGTTTGGTGGACTTGATGAGGCCATTTCCTGCACTCTTACTGATCCTCCCACTATGTGGTAATTGCTTTACTTTCTGTTAAAACTGAAGAAGCTGCGTGTGCTCCAGAAACAGCCATGCAGGACCTCAGTAGATGTGTGCCACAGAATCACAAGCAAGCTCAGATAAATGACTAGGAAGCAGGAGGATGCATCGGATGGCTTCTCTGCATGAAGACCAAATGAAAGGAACCTTGTGCATGGACTCTTTTTAAAAATTAAAATTTATTTTGTTTCTTGCATCTAATATAGAAATAATTCACGTTCATTGTGGAAGATCTGTGGGAAACAAACATAGAAAGAAAAAAAGACTCACCTGTCATCTACCAAACAATGATAGCCACAATTGAAATGGTGATGTGTTTCTAATGTTTTTTGTATAAAGATCTTTTCATAGCTATGTTCATCCTGAAAATTCTGAAAAGAGCAGCAAAATTTCTAGTACATTATTGATATGCACACACATACAGTATATATACATTGTGTTAGGCTGTTCTGGCATTGCTGTAAAGAAATATCTGAGATTGAGTAATTTATAAAGAAGAGAAGGTTTAATTAGCCACAATTCTGCAGGCTGTAAAGGAAGCGTGATGTTGGCATCTGCTTGATTTCTGGAGTGGCTTCAGGAAACTTACAATCACGGCAGAAGATGAAGAGGAAGTAGGCCCTTCACATGGCCAGAGCAGGCGTAAGAGAGAGAGGGAGGAGGTGCTACACACCTTTAAATGACAAGATCTCATAAAGAAGTCACTCACTATTGCAAGGACAGTACCAAGGGGGCGGTACTAAATCATTCATGAGAAATCTGCCCCCATGATTTAAACACTTCCCACCAGGTCCACGTCCCACATGGGGGATTACAACTGAACATGAGATTTGGGTGGGGACACAGATCCAAACCATATCACATATAAAGTATGTATATATGAAAATGTAATGGGAATGTTTATCATATGTTGTATATATTCCTCCACTTTATATATAATACAAATATTGAGATATAAATATTATGAATGTAAATTATAAATGTAAATATAAATTATGATTATAGGCTGGGCATGGTTGCTCACCCCTGTAATCCCAGCATTTTGGGAGGCTGAGGCAGGCAGGTCACTTAAGGTCAGGAGTTTGAGACCAGCCTGGGCAGCATGGTGAAACCCCGTCTCTACTAAAAACACAAAAAAATTAGCTGGGTGTGGTGGCAGGAACCTGTAGTCCCAGCTACTCAGGAGGCTGAGGCAGGAGGATTGCCTGAATCCCAGAGGTGGAGGTTGCAGTGAGCAGAGATCCTGCCAGTGCACTCCAGCCTGGGTGACAGAACAAGACTCCATCTCAAAAAACATAAAAAAAAAAATAAAATAAAATTATAATTATACACATTATATTTATATTATATAACATATAATACATAATTATATGTAATGTAATATAGAATTATATATATATTTAATATTATAATTATGTTAATATTATAATATAAATATAAATTATAAACTTATATAATATATTATATGTAATATTTATATTATTATCACTATAAATATATTTATATTTGTTATATAACATATACTATAATATATTCATATAATATACAACATATATATTATAAATATTCATATACTATGTTATAATACAAATACATATATTTTCCCCAGTACTAAATATAAGACAGTTAACTCTATTTTCCAACAGGGAGCATTTCTCAAAGTGTCACATAGAACACTTATTCCTCCATTTGTTAGTATCTGCTATACATATAATATAAAAAGATATTTTCTTGATCAAGTAAGTTCAGGAAATGCTGAGCTAAAGTCAAACACGTTTCTTTATTGCACGAATTTTCAGAGCTTTTAACACAGCAGAGTGCAAACATGCATTTCCCAACCCCTGTGTGACCACAGGACTCCCTTTTAAAGCATATTTCTCAGGATTAGTGTTCTAAGGAGCACTGATCCAGAAAGCTTAGAACTTCCTATCATGTTTCTTCTTCTTCCACCCATTTCATTATTGAAGAAACAGCTCAGAGTTGGTGGGAAGAAAAGAACGTATTTCAGACACATAAAAGCAAAATTTGGAAAAGAAATAACAGAATGGAACCTTGGAAGTGATTTTCCTTTGCGGATGTGTTTGTCTGTAAGAACATATTTGAGGGTATGAGGTTCAGAGACAAATGCCACAATTCGCACCCAAGAGAACTGAGGACAGAACCATGCTGAATTCTAAGGGGGCGATCTTGTCTTGAGAAATGTTGCTGCATAAGTGCATCTATCCCTGCTTAAGTAAAAAATCCAATTAATTTACTAGAACGCTATATTGTCCGACTACAGGCAATTAATTTAATGTTACTCAATATCCTTTTATTATTTGCCTCCCAAAAAAGGTGGTTCTATATAACACTTTTTCTAAATGATGCAAATAAGGATAAATGAGAAAATAAGGTAACACAAGAGACATTGTTGAAGATGATGAGCATGTTCTTACTGCAACAAAGCTTGGGTTGACACAGAAAATCTCCATAAGAAATCCCATTTTTGCCCCATGACTTTCCCAACTGACTTCAGCCACAGATTAAGAAAAAAAAACATGGCCTCTTCCATTAAACCAGAAGTGTGAATGCCAAACTGCAATTTCACATATACAGAAATTGAGGGAAACAGGAATTAAAAAAAGAAAGCTGAAATGAGTGATGTCTCCTAATAAACACCAAATTCACCGCCGGCTCTGCAAACTTGCTTTGTGCCAAAACCCTTCCACGAGACTCCACAATGCTCCTGACCTAGCAGCTGTGATTTTTGGAATATGCTAAGCATCTAGGAAAGTCTGGGAAATACCAGAGTTCAAAAGCACCTCCTTTCTGAGAAGGAGCCTAAAGGATATTCCAGGGCAACTTTCTAATTTTGGGGTTGAAATTTTCTTTGTGCTTCTGTTTGGTGAGCTGCTCAGCTGACTCCCATGCCTGAGCTGCACAGTGCCAGCTCCCAGTGACCCTTGAGAGGGCAATGGAACCTGAGATTGTCAAAGCTGGAGGGGACCTGAATGATCATCCCCTCTAGCCCAGCCTCCTGTGTTTATAGATCTGAAGACGGGGAGCCTGAAACCCACCCAGCATCCTGAGAGTAAATGTGCCTTCCTCCTTTCTTCTATTTCTGTGCGATTTTCCCATGGCATCCGGCCAGAGCATCTACACCAGTAATGTCTAGAGGATTTATGAGGCCAAGCGATCCTTTGGGTTTCTACGCAGACCTAAACAGGAAACCCACACAAAGAAATGCCCTTTCTGTTTGCAGGCCAAATTCCCAGGATGCCTTTGCCAGAGTGCCCTGGCTGGAACAAAACAAAGGCCTGGCACAATAAATGCCCTTAGATCCAAAGGCAAAGGTGCCCTCCCCACCTCTCCCCATCCCCTCCCTAGTCCAGGAGGCCCTCTATTAGTTTAATGAGAACAAAACTTCCTTCTCTCAGAACTCAGCTTCACTTACTCCACTGGTTGAGAGGCTGGAGGGGGGTCCCCTTGGATCTCCAGGTGGATTTCAGGGTATTACTTCCCCTTACCTGTGCAAAGTCAACCTGGGCAAGTCCTCCAGGTTAATTAACCAGACACCCTACTCACACCCCTCTTATTCTTTCTCCATATTTAGCCCCTAGAAGATGCCTTAGAGATGAAAGCAAATACATACATTTCCTAATCAAGAGGCAGCCAGATGCAGCCAGAGTCCTTCTGAGCCTGGACTGCACAGTATGACAGTCACTCAACCCAACACAGCTCTCTTGCCTTTGCTGCAACCTCAACACCCTGCGTCCTGCCAAATCTCCTCTTCCCATTTCATCAGTCCATTTACACTGGTGTCCAGCCATTCCAGCCCACCATGGCATTTAAAAATCTTTCAGCTCTCTGTGGAAGATCTGAGGCTTAAGAAAGAGACTGTTGCTCAGGGCTGGACAGGAAGGAAGTATGCATTCCTGGCTCCCAGAACAGAACAGCAATGTGGGTGACCCTTCGCCCCCTCCCCAAGGCGTCCCCTTGGGCCAACACAAAAATAGATTCTATCCTCCTTGGTTTGTCTCCACCTCCCTCGGGAAAGAAGACACAGGCTTCTAGTGAGTCAACAGTATTATCGGGGCTTGACTGTCTTTCAGGAATGACCAGATGTTGGGAAGAGGATAATGTGTCATTTCCTTTAACAAATAGTCTGGGCATCTGTGCATTTCCTTTTGAGCCAGCTCTTCAGGAGACTGCCGCAGTGACAGGGAAGGACAAATCACACTGGCTTCTACTCTCACGGGTACTGGGGGACTCCTTGAACCCTTTGGATTCCAGCCCTCCATTAAGAAAATATTTCTGTCCTTTGTATGCATGAGTGACCCCACAAGAAGACAGCATAGGGAGTGGTTATAAGCAAAGAATTTGGAGACAAAATAAATGCTCTAAGGGAAAAAGACAAGTAGCCAAGGAACACTGGGAGAGGGCTTGGAGGAAACAAATTGTTCATCCATTCCCCCAAATCAGTGGTTCTCAGTAGTGAACCAGCATGAGCAACATTTGCCTGGGAACTTGTCTACCACCCCAGCCTTACTGAAACTCCAGGGGTGAAGCCCAGCAATCTCCTTTGACAAGCCTTCCAGGAGATTCTGATGTGAGCTCAAGATTGAGAACTACTGAGCCAGATAGATCTTAGCTGGTCCTAGGCCTTCCTAGAAAGCATTTTTAAAATTTTCCGGGCCGGGTGCGGTGGCTCAAGCCTGTAATCCCAGCACTTTGGGAGGCCGAGACGGGTGGATCACGAGGTCAGGAGATCGAGGCCATCCTGGCTAACACGGTGAAACCCCGTCTCTACTAAAAAATACAAAAACTAGCTGGGCGTGGTGGCGGGCGCCTGTAGTCCCAGCTGCTCGGGAGGCTGAGGCAGGAGAATGGCGTAAACCCGGGAGGCGGAGCTTGCATTGAGCTGAGATCCAGCCACTGTACTCCAGCCTGGGCAACAGCGAGACTCTGTCTCAAAAAAAAAAATAAAATAAAATAAAATAAAATATTCCTCCACAGGAGGCCTACACACTGCTGCCTCTGCGGCCATCATGTCTCTAGTGATCCCTGAAGAGTTCCAGCATATTTTGCGAGTACTCAACACCAGCATCGGTGGGCGGCAGAAAAAAAACCTTTGCCATCACTGCCATTAAGGCTGTGGGTTGAAGACATGCTCAAACGGTGTTGGGGAAAGCAGACACTGACCTCACCAAGAGGGCGGGAGAACTCACTGAGGATGAGGCGGAACATGTGATCACCATTATGCAGAATCCATGCCAGTACAAGATCCCAGACTGGTTCCTAAACAGACAGAAGTATGTAAAGGTTGGAAAATATAGGCAGATCCTAGCCAACAGATGACAAGCTCTGTGAAGAGCTGGAGTGACTGAAGAAGATTCAGGCCCATAGAGGGCTGTGCCACTTCTGGGGCCTTCATGTCTGAGGCCAGCACAGCAAGACCACTGGCTGCCATGGCTGTACTGTGGGTGTGTCCAAGAATGAATAAGTCTGTAGGCCTTGTCTGTTAATAAACAGTTTATATACCAAAAAAAAAAAAAAAAAAAAAAAAAGCAGGAGAGTGTGAGATGGTTACCTGAGAAAATGCTTTAGCTACCTTGCAGGGGTGGGAAGAAGGGACAGGAAGGGACAGGACTTGTAAATGAGGCTATTCTGGCGAGAGAAAGATCTTGCAAATAGAAATGAACTGACAGCAAATAAAACAATCCAAGATATATCTTATCTCTCTGCTCATACTGCATTAATTTGCAGCACTTCTAGAATATGGCTAAATGACGTAAGAGTGTATTCACAGCATATTTCTCAGTTTAAATAAAATGCGCAATGTGGGCCCAATTATGTAAACTGCACGTGCATATCAATCTATATTTAGAAAAAATATTAGAAGATTATATATCAAAATGTGATCATCTCTGGGTAGTGGAATACGAATAACCTTTACTTCATTCT